>NC_090266.1:454006548-459006548 GCF_040414725.1 Anabrus simplex | reverse complement strand
TTTTATTTAGGAGTGCGGGTTATCGCCTTTCTGCTTACTATTGTTGATTGATGTGGTACGCGTTCAGCTCTGGGCTATTTTTAGCCTATTCCGACCAGTCCACCAGCTAAGTATTTGTGTTAGTAGGTGTGTGTGTGTGTGTGTGTGTGTGTGTGTGTGTCTGTGTCTGTGTGTGTTATGAGGGACACAGTACTTTGAAGGGGTATTGCTGTAACAACTCTTGTTCCCTGTGTTCTACCAATTTCCTAATTACCTAAGGCTTATGAAATGGACTCTATAGGTACTTCCGGGAGAACATTCAATATTCGGACATTGTCTTGTACCCTGTAACTGGCATCACAGTAACTTTCCCTATACGACCATCATTTAACGTTATTTTCTGCACCCCTAAATAGTTACATATCAATCGTTCATAAATCACTGTTGAAATTAACTTAATATATGCTGCGGTTTCCTGATTATCCAGCTGAATCATGTCGATTTGGTCTGATGAGAGATTCAGCAGTGACTGGATCCAATTATGTACATCCCTCGCAGATGGCCTGCTCTCACGTTCAAAGATGCATTTCAGAGCATTTCCCCGTGCAATTTATGTCGCCGTGATATTATCGTTTTACTGTTTCACTCAAAATAATTAAACGAATTCAGACTAGTAGAACTCGAAACAAACTCGTTGTTTACTTAACAAGTGCACTTGTCGTGATACGCGCGACTAGCTGGAGAATGCGGAGCAGACAAACTCCTCTTGCCGCAATCAGCGGTTAGTGGTGGTTTGCAGATGGGTTATATAAGATGTTTTTGATGATCCTATAAGTTCTTCTGATTCCGAGGAAGGCCCTCCGCTTTCTCTCCCCACACATTTTTGCATAAATGCTATCCCCACTGACGCCCCTCTTTTATACTATGATATTGTTAAATATACACGTGAAGATCGCGTTGTTGCTCCCATCGTTGAAACCCTTTCTTCTGGGGAACTTGTTTTCCCTTATGCGCTGAGGAATGGGGTCCTCTGTTGTCAATCACTGCACGACCAAAATATGAAAATTGTTATTCCATCCATTCTAGTACCAATGATACTCAATGATTACCAAGAGAACCATATATGGGGGCATCTGGGCATCTTAAAAACCATAGGGAAAATAAGGGAACTGTTCATTTGACAGGCCATGGATGGTGAAATTAAAAACTGGTGAAGGCATCTAAAGCCAGGCTGATTAGCAAGCCCCCATTATTGACCAAAGTCGGTTTATTATCATTTCATCAATCGTCTCGCCCCATACAACGCCGGTTTATCGATTATTTGAGATGCCTCCCTCAGTCAAAACGTGAATGGGGCAATCAATTCATCATCTGTGTGTGGATGGTTTTATACGATTTTCAAGGTTGTTTCCTATTAGGCTTGCCACTGCACAAACTACTATTTCTTGCCACAATTCAATATTTGTATAATTTGGACCATGTCAGTATATAGTTTCCGATAACGCTAAAGCTTTTACTTCCAACCTAATTCGTAAGTTCTGTTTTGATCTCTCTAATTGACACGTCAGTACTTCCGCCTATTATCCCCAGCCCTCTCTCGCTGAACGGATTAATCGAAATCTTCGACCAGCACTTATTGCCTTCCATCACGCAGACCATTCCCGTTGAGGTACATCCTTGAATTCAGTCACTACTGGTCGGCATTTAGGGTAGTCGCCCAGGTGGCAGATTCTCTGTCTGTTGTTTTCCTAAACTTTTCATAAATTTTTGCAGAGAAATTGGAAATGTATTGAACATCTCCCTTGGTAAGTTATTCCAATCCATAACTCTCCTTCCCAAAAACAATTTTGGTTATCTTTGGCTTTTAATTTGGCCGTCAATGAGTCCCACAAGTTATCACAAATTTCACTAATATTCAAGTTCGTTCCAAAATACCATTGCTAAATTTGTGGTCTAACAATGAGCTCTTACCAGAGACAACTGACCCAGAGAACATCTAGGACCTATGGAGGAAAGCTAGGAATAATCCTAAAGCCTCTCATAGCAGAGTAAAACCGATTAGCGAATATCTATGATTAACTTAAATAGTATATGTAATTCGTCCACCAAATCAATACATAGTATTTGATCTCTCTCTTTCACACGTCACTACTTCTGCCTATTATATCCAGCCCCCTCTCACTGAACGGGTTATTCGAAACCTTCGACCAGCACTTATTGCTTTCCATCATGAAGACCATTCTCGTTGAGGTACATCCTTGCATTCAGTCACTACTTATCTTCATTTAGGGCAGTCGCACAGGTGGCAGATTCCCTATTTGATGTTTTCCTAGCCTTTTCTTAAATTATTGCAGAGAAATTGGAAATTTATTGAACATCTCCCTTGGTAAGATCAATACATAGTATTGAATAGGCGGACCACTTAAATACAATATTTAAGTTAATCTTTAATATTCGCTACTTGATTTATACTGTAGTCAATACGGGATTATTACCTAAAATGAAGCTGTTAAAGCTTGTTACACGTAATAAGAGTAAAACATAGGTATGACCGTGGACGAGTCCGACTCGTTGGCTGAATGGTCAGCGTACTGGCCTTCGGTTCAGAGGGTCCCGGGTTCGATTCCCGAGCAGGTCGGGGATTTTAACCCTAATTGGTTAATTCCAATGGCCCGGGGACTGGGTGTTTGTGCTGTCCCCAAAATCCCTGCAACTCACACACCACATATAACACTACCTACAAATGGCAGGTGCCGCCCAACCTCATCGGAGGGTCTGCCTTACAAGGGCTGCACTCGGCTATAAATATCCACATGAAATTAAAAGATTACCATGGATGAAAACCCACCAATTTAAAATGTGGAGATTAGGTCATGGTTAAAAATTGTATGCCCTCGGACAATCTTGCCCCCAGATTTCATGGACCTTGTATTATTATGTATTTTCTCACTCCTGTCACCCTTCTGGTGAGTGAGTAATCCGGAGACTAATTTTCGTGATCTCCTTTCCCAAGTAAAGCCTGTGTGAAGGTTTTCCTCACAGTTTCTATAATGCGCCAAATTATTAAACCGTTGGATTAATTCCATTTCTTTCCTTCAATTATTTTATAACTCTAAGTATTATTAGGAAACTCGGGCTCCCTTTTCTAGTATGAAGTACAGATAACGAGGACTTCTGCTCTTCTGCTCTCTTTTGACCATCAGAACTTAATTATGTAAACTAGTACTCATTCATACGGTTAGGCTGCAGCCTAAATTTAACCAGTTGCCTTTGTTGTAAAGCTTCATTTGTAAAAATCTTCACTTCTATGTTGATAACGTATCCTGTCATAGCCGCCTATGACTACAAAATTAATCAGAAACTCCGTGTTGCCCCGCCCCCAATGTCGCCAGCCAAGACCTATACTAAATGTACCACCGTGTACGACATTTACTCTGGCCACAAAACTTTGATGTTACAGCGACCAACCTTACACCTGAGGCCAGGAACAGTCAGCCTGAGTGATATGCCCCCGTGCCGGGTTCGGATCCGCCTTGCTCCAACTAAGACTCAAAACTCTACCTTCTTTGTGCCTGTCATCGTGGGAAGATGCTGGAACGCAGTATTCAACCTCCCACTTGATCCCTGGGTTGGACCTTGCTCTTACAGCTTGGCCTCTCATCACCTCGACTTCGGCCATCACAGTATTGGGAGGATGGTATCTCAGGGTACCCAAGGGGTCCGAACATCATATCGGGACATCGGCCGCTGGGGCCGCACCTGCCGTCAACCCTGGGCACTACAGCCCGGACTTCGGCTACTTCGGTGCTGCAACATCACAACTGTTCTTTAGGAAAACAAAACAAACAAACAAACAAACAAACAAACAAACACACAAACAAGAAAGGACTCTTAACCGAGATATACTCAAGATTGTCAATGTATTTCTAAATCTCAATGTTTCGAAATCCTACTGTAGTTCAAAATTTCAAAACTGTTCACTCCCCTGTGAAACCTTAGGAGATGGAGGTCTGTACCAGGGTTACACCTTCCCGGGCTACTTAAACTGCGCGCCTTCTCTAAGACAAACTCTACCAGTGCACATGCACTTTTAAACACATTCAAACTTTTCTTCTTCGATGGTTAGTTGGCTCTGCCAGCTATTTGCTAGCGACATCTATTGGCCGGACACAAACTAATTGCTGAAGATTTTTCGTTAGCAAAACCTTTTATCTGAGGATTTTTTAAATTCACCGAACACTTCAGCTGGTTCCTCCCCTATTGTAATCTACCTATCACATGCTTGTAACTATGTTCTCTAGCCAATCAAACCCGGGTGTGTGCAGCCTATCAACGTACTGTATTTTAGTTTAGTTGGGAACTTCCCCTACCGGACTATTTACGGAGAGCACTTTAGGGCCGTCTTGTCTGAATTGCTCCAGTTCTTGAGAGTGTGACTTGACGGCGGCCAGAGTGGGCTAGGGATCAGGGCTCGGCCAGCTTGAAAAAGATCTAGCGCTACAAGGTAATGACAGAATTTACCTAAACATGCGATCGTGCCTGGGGTAGTTCGAGGTGAAGGGTTCGGCACTTTTCTTAATATCTAATATACACTTTTATTCATTTTGGGCTGAAATGTAGGACCTTCTACGCAGTCTTAGGATTCTACTTCTATTTCCTACTGGGAAAATATTTAGTGTAAGGGAGCACGAGCGGTGACCCTCAGCTGTCTCCCCTTCAATTTCTTGAGCTGGATGACTAAAGATTTCAACGTCTAAATTTTGGAAATATTGTCTCAGCTTTTAAATTCTCCCCCTTTAGTCACCCCTTTTAGTATGGGATTAGCCTCTGTGTCATTGAGCGTTAAGCCCACTTAGATTCTCGTTTATTCCAGAATGTTCGTTAATGAGTGCAGGTGTTCCGCCTCCTTGCCTTTGTTAATGGCCTATTGGGTGTAACCTTTTACTTTTATTCGTAAGGTCTTGTAGTATGGGCAATTATGCCCATGTTTATTCTTTATCGTTCTTATGGTAACCATGTCTAGGTTTTGGTTCTCTTTGGGAACAGTACATAGATTATTGTGGACCTTGGTTATAGATAAGCCCACCGTGGGTCACCCAGTGTATGGACACTGTGAAGTAGGATCACTCTAGGGGTTGCTGAGTGTAACTAAGATTGTGAAAAGCAACTGATTGCCTAATTGAGGTTGGCTTCTTATATATTGGAGCTGAGATTCCCATAAATTGTACCTGTTTGGAGCAAATACGCCCTTTCATAAGACTGTACTTGTCAGGAGCAATTATGCTCTTTTGTATGGAAGTTATGAATGGGAGTTTCTCCCAAGTTATTTGTACCTGATTTAGGACTTCTAAGTCCAATGCATTGTGGGAGCTGAGGAGCTCGTTGTTAATATTTCAACTGTTCCTTGTTCTATCGTTGAATTACCCTCTCTGAATTTAAAAATGGAAAGAAATAAAACTTCCAAATTTGTTAAATTAAAATTTGCTCTAAGTAATCCCCTGTCCAGCCATTCTACTCAGATGCTTCCTATTCCTCTGAGAGCCGGGGAATTTCGTTAATAATCACAATAATATTAATAATAACAATGGTAAATGCAATGAGTAACGAGAGGCGTCAAGGTGAATGTCTATGCGATGGATTTTATTGATTTCGGAAATGATAGTTTTTTGAAATTCTTGTCAAGTTATGGCGAGGGTTCGCTCGAGTATGGTTTGGTGGTGTCATATGGATTTGGAGGGTCGTAGTTTGAGATTTGTTGTTTACTGCACGTGTTTTATTTGAAGGTGTTTTGTCCATGCGGTTCTGAGACCACGAGGCGCAGAGAATGAGAGGTATTCCTTGCAGGTTATCCAGATGAAATATATTCCTGGTGGGACATTCGGATGTAATATAATTGATACCGGGTTTGTGGTGTAGAAACGCCGAAGATAAAGTAGTAGGACAGTGGATTTGGGACGTGGGATATCCCAGGTTTTGGATGCTACGTGGATCTTTAGGAGAGGATTCACTCGTAAACTCTAATAGTTTGTGTAATGCTGGCATGCACATAATGATTAGGCGTAAGATTATTGGTATCAGGTAGACGTTTGGACATTGTAATGTGTAATTTAACCTGGTTAGAAATAGATTTTGTCACGGGTTGACGAGACAACCAATTTCCAGGTAGACGAACCCTTTCGTGAGCGGCAATGGGTGTTTTCCTTTTATTTCTTTCACGCAAGGAGGGTTTAAGAAGGGTTGTGAATGCAATTCAATTTTGAATTTATATTATGGGAGATTCTTTTGAATTTCATTTACATTAGTCAATAGTAAGTCAAGTCGTCAGGATGTAATAGTTTATCTTTTGAGTTTGCTAGTTTAGCATTCATCGGTCGCATGCCAAGTGTGAATGTGTTGTCTTTCAATGGAAACCGAAATGAGGTTGTAAATATTTGAGATATTCCGTAATTTCTGTAAATTATTTTGTTGTATACATGCCTAGTAGGGTTTTAGATGGTCTGTAACGATGGTTAATGGTTGAAAGAATGATTAATTTTCTTGGGATAGAGAATCCATCTACTGGATTAGCGAAATTATGCAGCTAGATATCTCCCCCTAACTGAGAGCGAGTTTGCTAGTTAGCACATGGGATTAGCACCATATGGAATTCCATAAAACTGTGTAGTAACCAGCCATTTAGCTTCAGGATTTTCATCGAGTGTTAAACATGGTGTACACAATTCTAGTTGTGTAATTATTATTATTAGCGTTTATTCAGGATTATGTTCATACAGTTGTATTTTGAATTCGTGTTGTAGTAAAGGGGTATCATTGAGTCGGACAAATTTAATTATTTTATTTTAGAGTTACTTTAAATGGTGCAATATAATGGTGACATGGATTATTTATTTATTTATTTATTTATTTATTTATTTATTTATTTATTTATTTATTTATTTATTTATTTATTTATTTATTTATTTATTTATTTATTTCAACACTGTAGTAGCACAGGATTTCTCAACAGGTATTTTTTCGTATTTTATTCCGAATTCTTATTCCAATGAAATAAAATGTGTTAGCGACAAGTATTGTCGATTGATGGTTGCAAGAAGTTAATTGTTATTGTAAACCTCCAGATAATCCGGACAGATAAACAATTGTTTTCCATCCATCAGGTGTTAATTGAACAAAGTTAAGATTGATTAGGTGTGTTAACCTAAGTCAAGTGTTCACTTCAAAATTAACCTGGAATGGGCAGTTGTAGTTGGTTGATAATAAATTAGATTTATTGGATTTAATGGGATAACAGTTTTGTCATGGAACTGTGGTCATCACCCGAGTGTACTTAAACTCACCAAGGTTAACATGCTGTGATTTTGCTTCGAAGAGACACGTTGGTCATCAACCACGTCCATTCCATTTTATTTTTTTGGATGTTCACTGTGGTCGTCGACCACGTTCACTTAACTTAAACTCACTGAAGGATCACTTGGATCATCAACCACGTTCACTTAACTCAACTTCAGTGAAGGGACACCGTGGTGGTCAACCATGTGTGCTGAACATTATTTTCATATTAAATAGTGACCATTACCTGTCCATATTGCTAATTGGGGTTACTCAGATTAATTAAAGATCCATGTAGCTCGTCCAGTGTGATCGTCAGTGCTTCAGGGGCTTCAGTTGGAAAATAATTATATCGGCAGAACTGACCACAAGTATAAAATTAGAAGGAATTTTAGCAGAAGCGATTGGGGTAAATTTTCATTCATTGGGAAGGGCGTGAAGGAGTGGGACAGTTAACCAGGGGTAGTGTTTGATCCTTTTCCAAAATCTGTACAGATATTCAAGAAGAGACTTAATAGCAACAGAGAAATAAATGTTAGAGGGCATTCGACCAGTGCAGGATATTGTAAATAAAAAATGTATGTGATTAAATTAATTCCATCTCCTGGTCTATGGAGTTTCGACAGCCCAAGTAGGGGTGAAGTACAGTGGGGACTTCGAGGGCCCTGGGACCGCTACGGTAGCTGTGAAGGCCCTTCAGAAACTCTGAAAAGTGGTGGCAAAAGGGGTTCTGGTTAAGACGCAGCAGGTCGTTATGCTGCTTAGGTTTCAAAATGGGTAAAAAATAAGTAAATAAATGCAATATTAATTTTAATCTTACACCAGTTATATAGTATTATTAGAAGTAATTTTACATACTGTATATGAGTTGACTATGTTTATAAGTACAGGAGATATTATAAGTAGAGTTTTGTAAACAATATAAATCTATTAAGGATGAGGTGTGTGTTTAATAGAAAAAACTTGTTAGCGTAAATTGTATAATATTGTGTTCTAGGAAAATTTCCTTCTTCTTTTGTTAATTTAAAACTGTGTGCTTGACAATAATGTATTTTAGTGTACCATTTGCCACCGAGGTAGACACCTCATTTGCAAAAAAAGAGATTTTGATTTGATTTTGAATACTAAAATGAAATGACTATAAGTTACAATAATTCATGTCTTTGGTAGAGGTTTTGACCTTCTCTTGAGGTCATCCTCAGCCGTATAATTCAAAATCGGCAAGTGTTGCTCAAAATGTTTACGAAACACTTTAAAATACGATTAAAGAACTACACTAAATTCACAAAACATAAATAAAAAATAGTCACATTAAAAATGTTATCGAGTTTTCTAAAGTGTATTAACTTGTCGCAAATAAGTTCAAGATTTACTTTGTGTATCAGGGTTTATTAAAACTAGAATAAAGATTATATTTTTCCTGAATTCAAAGAGATAATTTATTATGTTGGTTAATGTGGTACCATTATCAAGAATAATACGTTTGTAATGAAATATTAGTCGGTTTTTAAGGTATTTCAAAGGAATGTATTGGAAATATTATTTTTTCAAGATACAAATATCTAGGAGTTGCTTCACCAACTTTCTCCATTTTTATATCAATCCAACCCGGCAAAGTTATGTTATATTGGAACCTCTGAACCTCAACAACAAAGCCTGATCCATACACAGTGAGCAAATGTGAACTTGGAAGTCTTTCATATTATATCTAAAAACTTGTTGAACTTATTTTTGCGACTAGTTAATACTCTTTTGAAAACTCCCATAAATCTTTAATCTGACGTGCTTAAATTTTAGTTTCTTTAACTTTATTAAGGTCTTGTAATTTTAGTGTTGTTCTTTATGAATATTTAATAAATTGCGGTACCATAAACATAAAATGTTGTAATTTATAGTAATTTCAGTTTAGAATTGTATTAAATGGTGGATAGTTTCCTCCTAAAGCAGTGTCAATACGGATCGAATATGAAGGTTCTTACATATGATAGACAAAAATAGTGATGTAAGTGAGAAAATAATATTATATGCAATGAATCAGCCAAACCCTTGGAAAATCATTTGTTGGGGTTTTACTCCTACCAGTGCTATACTTATTCCTTATATTCATGGATTCGGAAACCACATAGATTCAAATTTTACCATTAATAATTTTCTGAATATCCTTTGTTGGTATTTCCTTCAAACATCTGGTAAATGCTGAAATACTTTCTTTGGCATTCACCACTTTCTTTTCATTTTCTAAATCAAACTATGCATCTTTCAGGGAACTCACAAGAAAACTGTTCCGGTTGGACCAGCCAAATTTCAATGAATCTTAGGTGAATATTCAATTAACATATCCTAAACTTAACGATAAAAGTCATCAAGCTCTTTAGGCGCTTCAATTGCGAAATTTCCAGTGTCTAGCTCCATTATCGCATTGGAACCGTCTGTTAGATTGCCACGTGTTTCCAAGACGCAGGCGTCTAGAGTGCCGTTGAGACACTTCTGCAAGCCTCCCCTGCAGGACAATACATTGAGAGTGAACTAGGCAGATATTCACTGCTCCTCTATTTGTATAAATGCCTACAAAGGTGGCTTGTAGTGGTGTATGTGCCAGCACCAGCTACCATCAACTTAAAAATGTGTAGCTATCTAACTGCTCTGTCACAATGGGGTGAAACTCGGGTAATTTCACAACTGAAATATCTTAAAGGGCTCAAATACTTTAATATTCACAGCCGTTGAAATTAAATTAGTTACATTAAAATTTTCTTACCATATATGAGATTTTGACAACACGGAGAAGATTTCACACTCTACAAACCTAGTATACCAACACATAACATGTGTGAATATATTAAAACATTAGGATATTAATTCTTCTACATCGTTTGTAATGGACACTAAAATATTATATAGTATGAAAACTTGGTCAGCTATATATTAACATAACATTCTATTAAATCTTTTATTGGCAAAAATGAGAAAAACCAGATTCCTGTACAACATAGCTCACTTTGGCATTTTGGCATGCAGCGATGTTTTGATATCTTAATTGATGGTGCTCTATTGAGTTTCATTGCAATGGATGCCTTCGATACACCAGGTTTCTTTTAAAACTATAGCAAAGATTGCAATATTTTAGTAAATAAATATTTTACTGCAGAATGATTATTAGCACTATGGTCACGAGGTCTTAATCGATCTTCCCACGAAATTTCATTGAGATCAATCAAGTCAATTCCATACAGTTCCCTTTTCAGTGCTCTGGTTCTCTTCCTCAATTGTAACCATAATCTAAAATCATAAGCCAGTTTTGAGAAGATTAATTAAGAGATATTGAGAAAGAGATGTTAAAGATATAATGTAGGTTTAAATAAAATAATTATATGAAAGAATTTTCTAATTTTTTAAAGTTTGGGTTTCTGGTCTTGTTCCTACGTTTGACCTCATTCGTAAGCTTACTGGTTTGACGATGTTCAAAAGGAATCTTATCAACAGAAGGAAATATTTATCTTATTTCTGTACAGAATTTGTTTTAAATAAAATCATGTCTTATTTGAAGTTCCCACGTGCATTGTTGTGTCAGATAATGAACTTACTTCAAGATCTGTTACTAGTGTAAAAATAGCAAGTAATTCATGATTATCATAACTGTGCTGACGAACCTGAAACAAGACAGCCACTCTCAGAGCCCTTGCATTGAATTTCTGTGGCTTCCGAATGCAATAGCAAATTATAGTCACGAATTATTTTTCTCCATAGTCATCTCAGTTGATTTTTAGCGAAAGGTGACCACACGAGACACCGCAAGAACAGAAGTCACAAGTAGAATTCACCTACGGACTATGCTTACAGAACTGTTCTAGGCCGTGAAATGAATCGAAAACAATTAAAAATTCCCTCTATTGAATCTACGTTCACGTTGTTTTAGCTTGCGTTTATTGGTAAGTGTACTTCGGATTATAAGGAAAATATGGTCACTTAGACTAGGACTTACAAGTTGTAACCGTCATATTTTGTGTGGTAATTTGAGCACACTATTTTTTCATCACCACAATAACCATCAAATTTTCATTTTCTTGTTCTAATTAAGTGAGTAGGCGTATTATGGCCCAAATTTCCACAATAGAGACATTGATGCAGTGTAATGGAGCTTACAGCATGACGCAAAATGGTTGACACTGCGTTGGATTTTTTTTTAAAGTTGCTTTATGTCGCACCGACACAAATAGGTCTTATGGCGACGATTGGACAGGAAAGGGCTAGGAGTGGGAAGGCCGTGGCCTTAATTATGGAACAGCTGGTGTAAAAATGGGAAACCACGGAAAACAGTCTTCAGGGCTGCCGACAGTGGGGTTAGAACCCACTATCTCCCGTTGGATTTATTAGTAATTTATTTTCACTTATTTACATTTTAACATAATGTAGAAATGTCCTTCGTCTCAGGAAGAGACCAGTTAGATAGTTCGCTGATGATCGGTACTGCTCGTACAGTATTGAAGGGAAAGTCTTTTAATATCAAATGAAACGAACAAAAATCAAACGAAAAGAGAAAGAAAGAAAGAAAGAAACAAAGAAGCAAATAAACTAAATGGTGTTACAGCCCCGATGGGCCTTGGATTACCAAGCGAATACTACTCATCCACAAGGCTTGCAGATACGAGATGATGCATGGTCAGCGAAAATATTCCTTTCGGTCGTTATAGTGGTTTTCTAGACTTAAGTGTTTTTATTGTCAGATAGCTCGTCAGATGTTCTCACGTAGGCTGAGTGGTCAATGAGCCAGCACTCAGATCAAGGTATAAGTCCATAACCTGACTGTAAATCGAACCCACCCCTTAGTATAAGAGGCAGGCTCGCTACCCTTAGACTGCCGGGAAGGTAAAATAAAATTAAGTAGGTTATGAAGTACCTGTTAGAATGAGGATTAGTGAATCTTTTATTTATTTATTTATTTATTATGGCTTCTTTCATGTGGCGAAGTTAGGGCACACGGCCCTCTCTTACACTTAACCACAATACAACAAAGGTTGCCTATTACTAATTATACTAATTATACTAATTATACTACTTATACTATTTCCTAAATTAAGCTTATGTTACACACCCACACAATATGCAGCTTATTAGCTTATTAGCCCGTTGATTCAGTCCTCTTCTCTATCACACACAGACACTTGCAAACACCCTTACAATGTACACACTTATCAACTAACCTTACTTTTTCATTATATAAAACTAACAGAAACAATTTTACTGATGAACATCATTTCATAGGGGATAAAATGTTGCCTTCTGTTTGATATTTGACAGTCACTGGTCGAAGAAAAGTTCATAAGTTCTACTTAAATCTCAATGAATGTCAAATACGTAAGAAGAAATTTTAAGAAAACTCCGGAGAGATGAATGATACCTTTTGCGAGTTTCAAGATTTCAATACAATATATCCCATTCTAAAAGATCACTTTTCAGTGAAGTTTTCTCATCTCATTAGTAGACCAAATATACCTCTAAACATGGCAGTTTGGAGAGTATTGCTTATTGTACAGTGAAGTGAGTGAAAAAGAAAGGAAAATGCTCTTTCCAAGAAATCATGCTTTATCAAAAACTCTTACAGCTGGGCTTTGTGTTTATAATACCAACTTAACCCTTAACGCGACACGTACTCCTAACCACTGCATAGCGACACGTGAGCATGAGAGACTCACTTCCACGAAAATTCAAAATATCAATGAATTCCCAGAATATGAAACTGAAGCTGAACTTACTAACGATAATTCAATTAAAATTACACACTTTAAAGGATTTGAAATGCCACAGGGAGGGAGAAAATAAAGGTAAGATAACTTATAAATGTAGAATACATAAGCTTTCAAATAAAATTTATAAACAGAAACAAAATACAGAAACCGTGAACTTAGAAATGAACTTCATAAGCAGGAAAAATTGCAGGAACTATTAATCCTTGAAATAATGTTCATAAAAAGAGACTAAAGAGGAACAGAATTTACACTTTTCATATTCTTCGACAGTAACTGGCAGTCATCATCTGAAAGAAAACTGCATCTATGTTATTCCTAGGTTGCTATCATCTGAAAGCTTCTGTCGAATAAGAACTAGACCACTTTTAGTTTTCCTACAGGCATTTCAAGCACACCTTCCGTGAACATTCAAGGCGAATAGAATTGTTGCACTTCACACACCTGTAACCGGTTTTTCGATGATTATTCAACGAAAATCTCACTTATTTTCATATACAGGAATAGTAATAATACTACGATGAAGAGTAAATGTGAATTACTAGAGAAAAATAAGTATTCACAGTCAGGAAACAAACTTCTACACGTACCTGCAGTCTGTCACCATCCCGTGATGACACGTGAGTACACCGGACTCATTTTTTATAGCCTGATGCGACACGTGAGGTTGCGAGACTCGCTAGGTGTTAGAAATATTTCCCTTACCTTCAATGGCTGCTGTCAACCGGTGCATCATATGCTACAGCTGCACGACAACAGCGAATTTACGTAGGATTTCTGACCGCCTAGAGGCGCAGGGCAGCTAACACTTGACATGAAAGAAATCGTATGAGTCTGATAGACTCACGTGTCGCATTATCGGTTGAGGAACCAAGGTGCATGTTGGATATTTCATAGATTACACCACAAATAATCCTCCCCTGGTCCCCACCCGAACGTACACCACAATAACATAGGTTGTCAGACCCGACGATTAAACGATGTCACTACATAACGTGACGAAGTACAGTAGGTGACATTTCTAAGAAAGTGAATCGTTTCGTTACGTAGTTCCTTCCTTCGTCCACGTTTAGGCTCGGCTTGGTCTGTTTGACGCTGAATGTTTGTTACCTGCGATACGCCCATTTAAAGGAGGTTTTATACCAAGAATTTTTAAGGAGAATAGTTTGTAGCTCTTTTACTAGGCGATATAATTGGTTTTGTTCATGAACTATATCACACAGATGTTACACGTTAGGTACATTCTGTGTTACGTTAAAATATTTCTAGATTACTCCCCGTGATGTTTCAATTAGTGCAAAAATTCTCCTGGTCGTCAAACCTGCGTACTTATTATTAGGGCCCGGATATTTTAAAAACGCATATGCGCATATGCAAGTGCATATTTTGAACGTCAGTGCATATTTTGAACGTTAGTGCAAATTTATATATTTTTTCCCTTATGTGTGATTGATTATCTAAGATTTCTGAACGACATGAAAAATCTAATGAACTCTATATATGTTGTACATCCCTTGGCAATATGAGGAGCCTTCCCTTATCAAAGAAAGTGTTTTCGGTGTCGCAGGCGGATAATGAACCTTTCCACAACAGCTATTTCCTTCTTTCAGACATTCATTCCGTAAGCAACTACATAAGTAGAATCAGGCAGTCTTTGCCAGAAGAATGTTCTAAGCAGTCAGTGTCAGTGTACTAGTATTGCCTAGTTATGTCCGTCGACGGAGAACGATCATTTGCAACGTATAAATTAATTCTGTCCGACAACAGAAAGTCATTGAACCCTGAAAACATTGAAAAACTGTTCATAACCCACTGTCATGCATCATTTTGTAAGCAATGAAACATGATTATCAATTTAACACTGCGTTAAAAGTAAATAATGCGTTTGGTAAGTGTATTTTGTTTCATTTTAGTGCATATTTTCAACATTTTAGTGCATATGTGCATGCATATTTTTGGAGTTTTTAGTGCATATGAATCCGGGCCCTACTTATTATACACAGCATAGTGTGATGGAATAACCGTGGAATTTAGCTGCAGTTCGGAGGTACTGTACTTTTGTTCATTAATACCCGAATACTACAAGAATACATTTCACGGGACAGTTATACCACCGAGCGAGTTGGCTGTACTGTTTGAGTCACGTAACTGCGAGCTTGCACTGAAGAGTTGATAGGTTCGAACCCTATTTACCATTTACCTACTAGGAAACTTCTGGAGCTCTACCTTAACTGAAGCCACAGTCTCTTCCTTCCCATTTCCAGCTCTGCGTTATCCATCGTCGGAGCGACGTAAAACAAATAGCTGGAGAAAAGATGTTTAGCATTCAGTACCGATAAAATAACTGACATTGAGCTCACATTTTTCCCGCTAAAGGTCTTTCAGCTTCTGCAATTTCACGTAACGTAAAGTGGTTGATAATCCATTGCATAGTCGCAGTTTTGGGTGCGGTGACACTGATTACTGTCAATTGGTATGTTGAAAACGTCAGGAAGCCACCTCATTGTTTGAGCAGAAGCATATTTAAGTGAGCCTGGATGTTATTTTCCTTGTTATTGTTACTGGTGACGATAGTGATGATTCTTACTAGAATTTTTGCGCACCATTGGTTAAACATCCCCCATTTTCAAATGTACTTGCAAATTTTCCAATAAGTTCTGATATTATGCAACGTAGGGTATTGCGGGCGATAATAACCATTCAGAGCAAGGATTGAAAAATGTGTTCTGGGATCTACAATAAGTGCCATCGTAGCGTTCACCTGGAATAAATGAACGAACCCTGAAAAAAACTCGTGTTCAAGGTAGTTGCTAACAGTGTTAATGTTCGAATATTGGTTCCCTTATTCTAATGATATAGTTTTTCAAAGTTATTTTATACTTCGCTAAAGAGGTAAAGGTAGTACTAGGCTACGGATGGTGTGGAACAGCATGATCGTGTAATTTAACAGATAGGCCTACGAATAACGAATCCTACAATTAGACATCCAAATCGCATAACTGATGCCAGAGACCATTTAATCCGAAGCACGTTCTAGCTGCTGCTGTGTGTACAGTTGGATGTTGACAGCAAACACTGCTGTCTCTCCCCTATAGCCACCCAAACATTTCTGTTTACCTATAGCTGCCGCAATGAGTGTTATTCTGCAGACTGAAAACCGGTACCAAATGTGCTTTGAAACAATTCATTTTCATTGATTAAATGCAAAGGGTAAATTCTCATACGCTTCCGCCTCCTCAGGAAGATGATTATTAATTTTCGTTGACATCGTGATGATAAAATGTTGTTTGGTGTTACATAGAATATCAAAATGGAGTTCGTGCATTAAAACTACTTATAGAATTTAAATTATCATTTGAATGTATACTCCGTGAAAATCATGATGTCGTTTATGATATGGGCCATACTATTGTTTTATTTTAACATCTGCGGGTGGGTTTAGATGGCAGTACATGAGCATATGTTGACGTTTATAATCTGATTCTTGCGGGAAAGAGCCAAAATTCTTTATATTACTCAGTATCAGATATATTGTATTTATGACTGAGATCACGATATTAATTCCTCTTCAAATACTTAACATATCTAGGTATCTAACACTGAGTCCCCTCGTCGAATCTATATTTTCCATTAGCTGGAATTTGCATGGAATATTAGAACATTTCAGAAGTCAAATTATGAATAACGACTGCATAACATATTGCTCAAATTTAGTAACTGAATAGTTAGCTAACATTTCATCATAAAATTGAAGATCTGCACCATTCGGGGGTAAGAAGGACGAATTTAAGCCTTGAAAGTGGATATTGTGAGGTTCATTTTCCTGGTCCCATGATTCTAAATGAAGAAACTTTTAGCCTTGTACCGGTACAGTATTTACTTTCTGCTAACGTGTCCTAACTCTGAAACCGTGTAATAAATTTGCAGTATATGCACTGCCAGAGATACTGAACGAGCAGAGCAAATCCTTATCCTAACAACTAAAGGATACAGAATGTAGAAATCCCTTAAGGTGAATTACTACAACTATTCATATTTGATCAGGCCTGACATTTTCATGCCAATTGTCGATGTACTGTCATCCTCGCCTCATGTGTTTTAAGTTGTAGTCATGATTATTTTCACTTAATTGTAAAATTAATTAATTCCACATTGTGATAGAAAATGCAGCCTATTTCCTTTTTCTCATGTACTTCATTCAGACATTCTGGTCATTATCTACAGCCTAAAGTAATTTCAAGGTAGTGGCGGGTGCTTACCTCTTCTCCCACTAATCAACTGTAAACATACTAGCAGATCAGTTCTCATCCCGCTGAACTCCGAAATCTTATATTCTAAAGAGACAATTTTCACACGAATTTGATAACCAAGAAAGTAGTATAATTGGACAGTTCGGCCGCCTCCTCCCGCGGGAAATTTGAATTTTGGCGGAGAATTTGAATTCTGGCGGGAAATTTGAATTTTGGCGGGAGATTTGAATTTTGGCGGGAGATTTGAATTTGTAAACAAAGCCACGTGCTTTTTGACAGCTGTCATCGACAACAACGCATCGCTAACCTCACTGCTGCCATCTTGACGGGCCTAAACCTCAGTAGTACCAACTTAACCTAACTAGCGTGAGGTAAACAAAGCCACGTGTTTTTTGACAGCCACGTGCTTTTTGACAGACAACAACGCATCGCTAACCTCAGTACTGCCATCTTGACGGGCCTAAACTTCAGTAGTGCCAACTTAACCTAACTAGCGTGTGGTAAACAAAGCCACGTGCTTTTTGACAGCCACGTGCTTTTTTGACAGCTGTCATCCGCCATCTTTAAACCACAGAGCACTGTGCTGCCCTCTTTATCGTAGTAGATGAAAATTTGTCACCTGTCATCGGCAGTGCTGCCATCTTGGCGGGCCTAAACCTTAGTGCTACCAACTTAACCTCACTAGCGTGAGATAAACAAAGCCACGTGCAGCTGACATCCGCCATCTTTAATCCAAAGAGCACAGTGCTGCCCTCTTTAGCTACTTACCTTTGAAATGTGGTACGTCACAGCTGTCATCCGCCATCTTGCATCCGAGACCTCAGTGCTGCACTCTTTAGTTTGAAATGTAGTGGCGGCAAATTCCACGTGCTCTTGTTTGGAAACAAAGCCACGTGCAGCTGTCATCCGCCATCTTTAATCCAGAGAGCACCGTGCTGCCCTCTTTAGCTACTTACCTTTGAAATGTGGTACATCACAGCTGTCATCCGCCATCTTGCATCGCAAACCTCAGTGCTGCACTCTTTAGCTAGATACCTTTGAAGTGTAGTGGCGGCAATTTGAAAAATTCTTTATGCTCCTGTTTGGAAACAAAGCCACGTGCAGCTATCATCCGCCATCTTTAATCTAGAGAGCACCGTGCTGCCCTCTATGTGGTGGTGGTAAATTCTACGTGCTTTACAAACCCATGTGCTTTTCTGACAGCTGTCAGCCGCCAGAGAGCACCGTGCTGCCCTCTTTGTGCCGGTGACAAATTCCACGTGCTTTTTGACAGCTGTCATCCGCCATCTTTCATCACAAACCTCAGTGCTGCACTCATTAGCTAGATACCTTTGAAATGTAGTGGCGGCAATTTGAAAAATTCTTTATGCTCCTGTTTGGAAACAAAGCCACGTGCAGCTATCATCCGCCATCTTTAATCTAGAGAGCACCGTGCTGCCCTCTATGTGGGGGTGGTAAATTCTACGTGCTTTACAAACCCATGTGCTTTTCTGACAGCTGTCAGCCGCCAGAGAGCACCGTGCTGCCCTCTTTGTGCTGGTGACAAATTCCACGTGCTTTTTGACAACTGTCATCCGCCATCTTGCATCACAAACCTCAGTGCTGTACTCCTTAGCTAGATACCTTTGAAATGTGGTGGCGGCAAATTCCACGTGCTCTTGTTTAGTAAACAAAGCCACGTGCTTTTTTGACAGCTGTCGTCCGCCATCTTTAATCAATAGAGCACTGTGCTGCTGCGGGTAATTTCGTCAGCTGTCATCCACCATCTTTAATCCACAGAGCACCGTGCTGCTCTCTGTAGTAGCGGGTAACTTGAAAAGTTCTGTTAGCTGTCATCCGCCATCTTTAATCAAGAGAGCACCGTGCTGCCATCTTTAGCTGAACTGTGGTGGCGGCAAATTCCACGTGCTCTTGTTTAGTAAACAAACTCACGCGCTTTTTGTCAGCTGTCATCCGCCATCTTACATCGCAAACCTCAGTGCTACACTCTTTAGTTGAAAAATGGTGGCGGATAATTTAAAAAGAAAAATTCTACAGCAGCCATCTCTCGACGCTAATTGCACAAGATGGTGGCTATACATGACTCCTTAAAGGTGCTTATGCGAGATGATCGCTATATATAGTTTCTTATGAGACGCCCTTGGGATGCTTGCGCAAGATGGCGGTTATACAAGGTTCCTTATGAGACACCCTAGGGATGCTTGCGCAAGATGGTGGTTGCTCTTATGAGACGGCTTAAGGGTCCTTGCACAAGATGGCTAGAGACGCCCTAAGGATGCTTGCGCAAGATGGCGGACGCAAGATGGCGCCTATACATAGCTCCTTATGAGACAGCCAGTACTCGATACAACATGTGATCAGAACATTGATTGATGTGTTCAGAACACAAAATAAGTGATCAAGGCTAGAATCGAACACTGTACTCGATGTCGTTAACTTCAACATGTGATTAAAACATTGCTTGGTGTGTTCAGAACACTACATAAGTAGAATCGAACGCTGTACAACATGTTAGGGGATACCTTTGTTCTAAGAAGATCAGATTGGAACATAACAAGACTAGAATCGAGCACAGCACTCGATGTCGTTAACCTTAACATGTGATCAGAACATTGATTGATGTGCTCAGATCACTAAACAAGTAGAACCGAACACTGTACAACATGTTAGGGGATACCTTTGTTCTAAGAAGATCAGATTGAAACATAACAAGACTAGAATCGAACACTGCACTCGATACAACATGTGATCAGAACATTGATTGATGTGTTCAGATCACTAAACAAGTAGAACCGAACACTGTACAACATGTTAGGGGATACCTTTGTTCTAAGAAAATTAGATTGAAACATAACAAGACCAGAATCGAACACTGCACTCGATGTCGTTAACCTTAACATGTGATCCGATACAACATGTTAGGGGATACCTTTGTTCTAAGAAAATTAGATTGAAGCATAGCAAGACTAGAATCGAACACTGTAAGAACATTGTTTGATGTGTTCAGAGCAAAAGTACAACTTCAATGATTTACCTAGTGTAAAACACGCACTGTGCACATATCGCATAGCTATCTCGCCTATCACTTGCCTAGTATGAAAATCAAAAAACACACTGTGCACATATCGCATAGCTAACTCGGCAACACTTCAAATGATTTGCTTAGTACGAAAATAAAAAATCTATACCGCGTAGCTAACTCGTTCATCGCACTGCTAAGACGCTTAGTAATTGCAAATACACTGATATATGTCATACGAAAATCAAGAAAGCACACTGCGTAGCCAACTCGCTCGGGTCACTCGCTTAGTAATTGCAACACGACTAGAACACTGATACACACACGGATAAGAATGTTGTGAGATACTACATACTTACATGTTAAAAAATATTGGGGGTGAAAGATCATAAATTATATGTACACATGTTGTCTCCTCCAAGTTGTAAGACGAAATAGACGCAGTACTGCGAGTTTCCGCTATAGCTGGCGAACGGAAGTAGCATGATATCTCAGCAAAAAAAATACGCGTGAGCTTGCAAGTCAGACACAATGATGGATACCGCGATTCAAATCCTGGCAACTTATGCCGTCAGGAAGGGCATCCGGCGAGCATCTAGCTGTAAATCCCCGATTCTCATGTTAGAAAGAGCAACTTGTTGTAAAACATTCTTAATCCCAGTTCTTTGACGTCAGGAAGGGCAACCAGTCGAAAACAATAGTGTATGGTGTAAGAGGCTAGATACTACCAGTTTTGCGTCAGGAAGGGTAACTAGTCGTAAAACAAATTCTTCTGATTTAAAATCTTAGTTTTGCATCAGGAAGGGCATCCGGCTGTAAAACAACAGTTCGTGATACAGTGATTTAAAATCTAAGAAGAGCATCTAGCTGTAAAACCCCGATTCTCGTGTTAGAAGTTGTAAAACAGATTCTTAATCCGAGTTCTTTGACGTCAGGAAGGGCAACCGGTCGAAAACAATAGTGTATGATGTAAGAGGTTAGATAATGCTAGTTTTGCGTCAGGAAGGGCAACTAGTCTTAAAACAAATTCTTGCGATTTAAAATCTGCACCTCCTTCTTAATCTCTTTATTTCTCTATTATAATAAGCTGGGTCTTTAATATTTCTTACCACCTTTAAAGGTACAAACCTGTTTTCACATTCCTCAACAATTGCTTTAAACCCATCCCAGAGTCTGTTTATATTTTTATTTACCGTTTTCCACCGATCATGTTTACTTTTTAAAAACTGCCTCATGCCTGCTTTATCAGCCATATGGTACTGCCTAATAGTCATATTTTTGTGACCTTCCTTTCTGCAGATTTATTTTTAATTACGACAAAACAGCTTCATGATCACTAATGCCATCTATTACTTCGGTTTTTCTATAGAGCTCATCTAGTTTTACCAACACCACATCCAGGATATTTTCCGTATAATTGGTTCCATCACTTTCTGAATCAGCTCTCCTTCCCATATCAGCTTATTTGCCGTTTGTTGGTCATGCTTTCTGTCGTTCGCATTTCCTTCCCAATTGGCATTTGGTAATTCAGATCTCCCGCTACAATCACATTCCTTTCCATGTTGTTTCCCACATAGCTGATTATCTTATCAAATAATTCTGAATCTGTGTCAGCGCTACCCTTTCCCAGTCTGTACACTCTAAAGACAACAAGTTGCCTATTACCTTTAGAAATGGGGCTTACACATGGAATTTCATGTTTCTCATCTTTAACTTTTTCGTAGCTTACAAATTCGTCTTTCACCAGAATGAATAATTCCCCTCCCACCATTCCTATCCTATTCTCACTCTCGGTCGTCCTCGCAGTGTTGTCCTTGTGGTTTGCTAGGTGCGGAAACAGAAGCAAACGGCAATAAATATAACCTGGTATTTCACTCCATGTTCAACGTTCAATGTCATAAAAGTGATCACAGTGATAAATGCATTTCTCTTATATTACAACGTCAGTTCATGATAGTTCTGTTTTATGCGGGTAGGTGATCTTCTTCTTATCCAGAGGTATACGCTCGAACCTAGCCTTGTTTTAATCCTATACTGAAGCCCTTTAAGTGTTCACTCGATTATTAGTTACTATTGATGATGCTCTTTGTTGTAATATTTGACGTTGCTGCGTACTTCCGTGAAATATGCATGTTTCTGGATTTGCATCATACAAATTGTAATAATTTTAGCGCTGCAGACATCCCCCAAATTCAAAATGAATAACTTTGTCAATCTACCATTTCACCACAAAAATGTTCCATTTACGTCTGCCAGTACTAATATTAATGTGACAATATGGAATTAATGAAAATCGATCAAAGTTTAGTTGATCTTTCTCGTAATACCGATTTTTTCTCACAATAAAACATATTGATATTAAGTACCCTCCGTGATGTATGTTGGGTATTCATCCCGAAAGCTGGTCTGATCCTCTACAGCTCCACCAACAACGGTCATAGATAGACTAGGTGTCACTGAAGAGGCGTACTACGGAAATGAAGAGTGAGATAGTTTCCCGTTGCTTTCCTCACTGAGCCAGAAGTTGCTATTACATATCAGTCTGCCAAGCCCACTGAATGGCATGCATCAACCGACCCTATGAGCGATGTTTTCACACCATTCATAACAGGGACTGGCTGCATAAGGAATGGTATTAGTAGAATCGATCATACATAGGTCACTTTCATATTGTCAAGGCCAAGAATGAGACTGAGACAGGTCAATGAAAGTAACAAATTTATTCTAGCCCATACTAGAAGACACAGTGCACTGTAAGCACTACATCCCACCAGGAAAGGCATTCCTCCATGATGAATTTCATGCAAAATAGTAAGACACGTTTACTCCACTTTAATTACTGAAGTTTTCAGTAAAATACTGCAATATGATATTTGATTACTCGCAAAACCATTTGGAAAACTACACATACGTTAATATTATTTCAGTGTTTTGTGAATTACTCCACAATATCAAAGGAAGCTACCAAACTGAAGTGGTGCACCTGGTAAAACTGCAGTTCTATTCCCTGTCTGGGAGTCAAGGAATATGTAAACGGAATTTCCAATTATGGAGAAGCACATGGTTCTGGAATTCATCGTTTAGAACACAAACAAGTGTCAGACTTATCTTTGAAGACGACGAGTTAGAACGTAGTGCACGTCCCGTCAGAATTTTTTTACATAAGCCTACTAGTATCAGGTTCCAGCCATCATGCAACATTTAAATATCCCAAGGTAGAGTAAGGAATCAACCCCAAGATAATTGCCAGGGAATTTACCACCTAAACCTGTAGACAATGGCCAAAGGAAGGACGCAGATGATCGCGCTTGATGAGCGAGTCTAGCGTACCATATAACATTCAAGAGTGTTCTGACAGGACGATGTATATTCCAACATTTGTATTCAACCTGCCTCAGAAAATTACACCCTGAAGTTTTTAAATAGAAACGTACATGATCTTCAGAGCAAATATAAATCATTAGTACACCAAATCTTACAAAAACTAAGATATATTTAATAACTCTTCAATGAAATAGAGCAGTTAAATCTAAACATCCAGGACGCCTAGATTATTACGGACACAAACAAGCACAGTACACGCCAATGTATTGTGTTGCTTAATGCTCTCAATATCCGTATCGATTTCTGGCGCTGCCACCCTTATGGCCTCTCCAGAGTAGCTTCATTTCATGCAAAGTGGAAAAAGCTCCATTCTGCCGTTGTCCAGATAACCATCCGAATGCGGCTGTCCTCATACGTGCACGGCCACACTGGGTTGATTCTCAGCCTGATTACCGAAAATGGGATTTCCTAGGGCCTTTCACAGATTTAAAGCAAATCCCTGTAATGGCAAAACTAAGCATTCCAAATCTCTATGCAACACGTAGATGTAAAAGGGATCTGTGTAGAAACTATTAACCCCATGAATGGGTAACGCAGTTATAACGATACGGCCAATGCAGGGGTTTCGCATAGGTAGCCTAAAGACCATTAGAGTAGAATACGTGGAATTAATAAGCGACACTGCTCGGGAAAGGGAGAATACGTCGTAAGGTAATTGGTATGCATAGTATTAAAATATATTTCGTTTGGTGAGAAGAAATGTAAATATATACAGTAGAGGCCCAGTAAAGTTTGATTATGGATGAACTGCGTGTCAGTAAAAATGCATATACATATTTTAGAACTCCTTGGCTGAATGATCAGCGCTGTGGCCTTCAGTTCAGAGAATAACGGGATCGATTCCCTGTCGGTCTAGGGTTACAAATGCGTGCGGTTAATTCCCCTTATTCTGGGACTTGTAATTCGTGTTTGTACCTGTACTCTCCTCTTCATAAAAGTACACAACACATTGCACTGTCGACCTCCACAGAAACACGCACTAGTGAATAAATCCTTCCGCATAGATTTGGCGTCAGGAAGGGTATCCTTCCGTAAAACAGGGTCGAGTTCACACGTGTGATACAGTTCATGCCTGTGACTCCATGGTGTGGAAATATCTGTAGAAAAAGAAAGCAAGGAGATACTTGATCAATATCATATTATTTAAATAAAAATTGTCTCTAGAAGAAACAGATTTCTAAGTTGGTAGTTGGTAGTATTTATTGCCTGCTTGATTTTCCAACACACACTTGAACACATTTGCCCACGGTGTACATATATATTATTTTTACAAAAGGCTAAAACGGCCAAAATACTACATACCCCTAGGTCTAGGCCCCCCTACAAACTGTCATATGGGTGCCCATGCCCGTTAATGATTTCTACCATATTCGCGAACGTTATACAAACGGTATAGTTGTACTAAGTCCGTAAAGAAGCAAGTACTAATATTATTCGGATGACTATGATATACGAGTAATACGGGTTTGGTGAACAACCCGGTATAAGAAAAAAGTAGACTGTTGTACCAACATTGCGGAAAGGAATAACTCTAACCACGTTCTGCATTACAAATCCTTGCCAGAAGATTATTCCATGTTAACATACATACATACATATATTATCATTATAGACTGTTATGCCTTTCAGCGTTCAGTCTGCAAGCCTCTGAGAATTTACTAAACGTCGCCACAATCCTCGATTTGCAACTAGTGTTGTGGCTTCATTTAGTTATATACCTCTTATCATTAAATCGTTAGAAACAGAGTCTAACCATCGTCGTCTTGGTCTCCCTCTACTTCTCTTACCCTCCATAACAGAGTCCATTATTCTCCTAGGTAACCTATCCTCCTCCATTCGCCTCACATGACCCCACCACCGAAGCCGGTTTATGCGTACAGCTTCATCCATCGAGTTCATTCCTAAATTAGCCTTTATATCCTCATTCCGAGTTCCCTCCTGCAATTGTTCCCACCTGTTTGTACCAGCAATCATTCTTGCTACTTTCATGTCTGTTACTTCTAACTTATGAAGAAGATATCCTGAGTCCACCCAGCTTTCGCTCCCATAAAGCAAAGTTGGTCTGAAAACAGACCGATGTAAAGATAGTTTTGTCTGGGAGCTGACTTCCTTCTTACAGAATACTGCTGATCGCAACTGCGAGCTCACTGCATTAGCTTTACTACACCTTGATTCAATCTCACTTACTATATTACCATCCTGGGAAAACACACAACCTAAATACTTGAAATTATCGACCTGTTCTAGCTTTGTATCACCAATCTGACATTCAATTCTGTTGGATTTCTTACCTACTGACATCAATTTAGTCTTCGAGAGGCTAATTTTCATACCATACTCATTGCACCTATTTTCAAGTTCCAAGATGTTAAACTGCAGGCTTTCGGCACAGTCTGCCATTAAGACCAAGTCGTCAGCATAGGCCAGGCTGCTTACTACATTTCCACCTAACTGAACCCCTCCCTGCCATTTTATACCTTTCAGCATATGATCCATGTAAACTACAAACAGCAAAGGTGAAAGATTACAGCCTTGTCTAACTCCTGTAAGTACCCTGAACCAAGAACTCATTCTACCATCAATTCTCACTGAAGCCCAATTGTCAACATAAATGCCTTTGATTGATTTTAATAATCTACATTTAATTCCATAGTACCCCAGTATAGCGAACATCTTTTCCCTCGGTACCCTGTCATATGCTTTCTCTAGATCTACGAAACACAAACACAACTTCCTATTCCCCTCGTAGCATCTTCCAATTACCTGGCGCATACTGAAAATCTGATCCTGACAGCCTCTCTGTGGTCTGAAACCACACTGGTTTTCATCCAACTTCCTCTCAACGACTGATCGCACCCTCCCTTCCAAGATGCCTCTGAATACTTTGCCTGGTATACTAATCAATGAGATACCTCGATAGTTGTTGCAATCCTTCCTGTTCCCTTGCTTATAGATAGGTGCAATTACTGCTTTTGTCCAATCTGAAGGTACCTTACCAACACTCCATGCTAATTTTACTACTCTATGAAGCCATTTCATCCCTGACTTCCCACTATACTTCACCATTTCAGGTCTAATTTCATCTATTCCTGCTGCCTTATGACAATGGAGTTTATTTACTATCCTTTCCACTTCCTCAAGCATAATTTCACCAACATCATTTTCCTCCTCCCCATGAGCTTGACTGTTTGCAACACCACCAGGATTATTTCCTTTTACATTGAGAAGATGTTCAAAATATTCCCTCCACCTCTCCAGTGATTCCCTGGGATCTGTTATGAGTTCACCTGAATTACTCAAAACACTGTTCATTTCCTTTTTCCCTCCCTTCCTAAGATTCTTTATTACTGTCCAGAAAGGTTTCCCTGCTGCTTGTCCTAGCCTTTCCAGGTTATTACCAAAATCTTCCCATGACTTCTTTTTGGATTCAACAACTATTTGTTTCGCTCTGTTTCTTTCATCTACGTACAAATCCCTGTCTGCCTCGGCCATTTCTGATAAGCCTTCTTTTTACTTTTACAGGCTGCTCTCACTTCATCATTCCACCAAGATGTTCGCCTTTTCCCATCTTTACACACAGTTGTTCCTAGGCATTCCCTTGCTGTTTCTACTACAGCATCCCTGTATGCCACCCATTCACTTTCTATATCCTGAACCTGCTTACTGTCTACTGTTCGAAACTTCTCACTAATCATATCCATGTACTTCTGTCTAATTTCCTCGTCCTGGAGATTTTCTACCCTTATTCGTCTGCAGACAGATTTCACTTTCTCTACCCTAGGCCTAGAGATACTTAGTTCACTACAGATCAGATAATGGTCTGTATCATCGAAAAATCCCCGAAAAACTCGTACATTCCTAAAAGATTTCCTGAATTCAAAGTCTGTTAAGATATAGTCTATTATGGATCTGGTACCCCTAGCCTCCCATGTGTAGCGGTGAATAGCCTTATGCTTGAAGAATGTATTCGTAACAGCTAAACCCATACTAGCACAGAAGTCCAGCAAACGCTTCCCATTCCCATTAGCTTCCATATCTTCCCCACATTTACCAATCACCCTTTCGTATCCTTCAGTTATATTCCCAACTCTCGCATTGAAATCGCCCATTAGCACTATTCTATCCTTGCTGTTGACCCTGACCACGATGTCACTCAATGCTTCATAAAACTTGTCAACTTCATCCTCATCTGCACCCTCACATGGTGAATACACGGACACAATTCTTGTCCTAATTCCTCCCACTGACAAATCTACCCACATCATTCGCTCACTTACGTGCCTAACAGAAACTATGTTGCGTGCAATGGTATTCCTGATAAAGAGCCCTACCCCAGACTCTGCCCTTCCCTTTCTAACACCCGTCAAGTACACTTTATAATCTCCAATCTCTTCCTCCTTATCTCCCCTTACCCGAATATCACTTACTCCTAGCACATCCAGATGCATCCTCTTTGCTGACTCAGCAAGTTCTACCTTCTTTCTTCCATAAGCCCCATTAATATTGATAGCTCCCCATCGAATTCCATGTCGTTCGCCAAGTTGTTTCCAAGGAGTCCTTCGCCTGTCAAATGGGAGTGGGACTCCATTACTCCCATAGGTCCGAGGCTTGCTTAAAGTGTTCTGAGCTCGGTAAATTCATGAAGCAGGATGCTGCCCTACTTGCACATAGTCCAAGTGAGGATCTCTCCTCTAACGGGTTATGGACCACCGGTGAATTGTGTAGTCCTAGCCGCCTGAGCACAAGGAGGGCCACGACTCAGAATATGTCCGAGATGCCCACTCCCATTCCATAGCAACTGGTATCCCGACTCTCAGGACCACTTACTAGGCCACTCAGCCGTTGCCCATGGTTCACGAACTAGGACGTGACTACAGTAACCCACAAACATGTTAACGGGCAAACAAAATTCCGAAACGCTGCCATCCTACAATATGATCAATAGTTAATTGTACGTTAAATTTATACTTTTTTCTTATAGCGGGTTGTTCACCAAACCCGTATTACTCGTATATCATAGTCATCCGAATAATATTACTACCTGCTTCTTTACGGCCTTAGTACAACCATGCCGTTTATATAATGTTCGCTAATATGGTAGAAATAATTAACGGCCATGGGCGCCCATATGACAGTTTGTAGGGGTATGTATTATTTTGGAAGATGAATGGCGGTAGAATTACACCCACGATATCCCCTTCCTGTTGGTGGGGGGTGCAGTTACCACTTCTTCGTAATACCGACGTTTAAATCATTTTCTTGAAAGAAAAGCACCTGACTACATTAGAATGTGCCTTTCCCTGAGAGCTAGAGGTAGGGGGCACGGCCTCCCCCATGCCCCCGGACATGGGCGCCCTTGTTAACGGCAGTGTTATTTCTATTACTTAAACTACCAATGAATGTGGAAGACGATCACAGCTGTGAATAACACTATCTTACTTTTGAACAGGAAGTGTCTGTAAGGACTAAAACAACCGAGTGGTGCACCTAGGCTTGCGGTAGCTAAAGTGACTAAAGTACGCGTCAGTGCTGTTGCATCAGCCACGCTGTGTGGTAGTAGCTTCGAATCCCAGGCTGGTAAACTTCCTTCTTTTTCGACTGACGCCGTTTGCAGTGACTGTAATGTTACGACGTGGTGGTCTTTAGGTAGGAAGTAGGGTACCGTGCATATTCAGAGTACCAAGTGTTCGAAATGTTGACCATTTTACAGTGTCCATTTAACTTTTTGCCATGACGGAGCACGTGGCACACATTTTAGTTCGACCGTTCTTTCTCATAAATTAACAAAAATTGAATACATCGTGAGGAAATAAATAAGTGCTGTGATGTGACCTGGTAGGTGTAGATTATTATTTGTGTGCGTTGGATTCGGTAGGTTGTGGATTCGAATCCCATGCTGGCAGTCATGGAAACGGTTTCTCTCGGTTTCCCATTTTCACCACCAGGCGAATGCCGGGACGGTAGCTTAATAAAACCCAAGACCAATTTCCTTCCCAATCCTTCCCCATCCATCATTAGGGGAAAGAAGGGAAATCAGAGCGCAATCCATAAAACCCCTTAAAATGAACGATTATTATTGTATCCTCGGTAAAATGGAGCAACTCTGTCGAGAAAATGGGTGAACAGAATTTATTGAAAATCGGTATGTAAAGTCGATGAATAAGGAACTACAGTGTAGACTATAAATAATTTTATTCACCCTGGATGAAAGGGTAGTTTCGGAGAAGGCGCCTAAAATGTAAAGTTTAATTACCTATGATATTTGTCCTATCGAAAAGCACTACATAACACAAGTTATAGAGAATACAATTTCGGATCATTCATGTCTTATTGAGTTACACTGTACCAACTATGACAAGAGTGGTGGTGGCGGTTATTATTTTAAGAGGAAGTACAATTAAGCAACTATCCTCTATATAACAATAATCAGAGAGAAAAATGGAGGCGGTCCGACAATTCGGAAAAATGGAAGTATATGGCTAAGGAAAAACACGGCCCACGAAGGGTGTGAAAATGAAAGACCCCCCAGGTCTCCTGTCGGGGTCAAAAAAGAGCAAGTGTTGTCCAATGGAGGTCGGATAGGATAGATGAAAGTGAAGGGCCCGGGACCACTAAGTGCAAGCAATGCTAGCATTCAGCTAAGCACACCGTGGTTGTCAATACACGCTCCCAAGTTCAGAGCCCCTGGAGCCCCTTTTAGTCTCCACTTACGACAGGCTGGGGATACTGTGGGAGTTATTCTACAGCCCCCACCCACGAAGGGACAACTATGATAAGATAAATAATATAGATGGATTTAGACATTTGTTGCTTAGTCCATATCACCACCGAGCACTGCTGACATGGAAATATTGTTAAATTGTGTTAACTGGAGATGGTTTTGTCATTGTCTTAAGGTACGGTAACCGGTCCATATCGACAAGGGAAATTGAGAAGATAATTATATAAATGAGAAGAAATCGTAAAGGAAGGATAGCTTGAAGAATATGACAAGAGGGAGTCATGAAGGAAAAGAGATGCCCTAATATCACAGAGTTGGAGGAAAACTAAATGTGAAGGCCTGTAATATCGAAACTTCATAAAATTGATCAATAATATTACATTGATTATTGTTTTTTGTGATGTGCTTTGTCTCTTCTGTTGCCACTCATCTCAGATAGGTGGAATTACTGCTGCCTACCGAGTATAACAACCTGCCTTACTATTTGTAGGATTCAGCTTGAGAGTTAGATAACTTTCTTCTTTAGCATGCCATTCCTTTGGTTCATAAATTTTCTGATACTATAGGTACGTAACGCACTGGTTCATCACTGTATTCCAGCTATTCGACCCCTACTCTGAGGCTCTGATTGGAATGAACAGTGTGCATACCTAAAGAAATAATGGCCGAAGAGTGTTCACGGCTGTCTGCGGCCTGGTCATGCCAGCTCTGGAACTTTGGACTATTAGATCGGCAGCGTAGTACTATTCGTTAAAAGTGAGAAAATATGAGGACTTTCATTTGATCGATCATATGATAGAATTTTTTTAATCGCGACATTCCTACTGACTTCATTTTAATGACCTATGTTAATTTCGGTTGGGACAACCACAAAGAGAGTCTTTCAGTGGATGTTAAGTCACTGACTGACCAACTAGATTGTGACTAGCAGTTGGCAACTGGGCCAGCCATCATAATGAAAACTCCCGAAGTTTATCAGTACTGATAGTAGGTAAGAAGGCCTGTCATTGCAATGACAGTTCCCTAACCCAGTCTTCACATGAGGAAAGAGGGATGGTGATTTTACCGACGCGTTGCTGGGGCAACCTTAAGAGCGATGCAATTTAACACAATCTTACTCACAATATGTACAATCCTTAACCTAGAATTCTGTATACAATGTAGAATTCCGTAGCGAAGCACGGGTATATCAGCTAGTCTAGCTAGTCTCTGTTAAAAGCCAACGATGTAGCAAAGCTGTGGAGATCAGATAAAGACCTAGCAATCCTCCTGAAAGCAGGGAAGGGAACTAATCAATAACATAGATATTGAGAAACTTAGAGCCCACTTTTCGGCATGACTGAGTCGGATAGAAGAACAAAGTAAAATTAATATTTGAATGAAATTAAATGTGATCAGGAGTCAAATCCTGGAGTACTATATTTCTCTAATATGTCACCCGCTCAAGTGAAGGAAGCCTTCCTGTCCATTAGCTCACGTGTTACTGGCAGTGACTGTATTATTTTTAATATGTTCGACAATATTCTAGACATTATCCTTCCTACTTTCCCTCATGACTGGCAGTTGTCCTACGCAATAGATGTAAGATATTATTCTGTCGATTCACAAAAAGGGCAATAATCGTACTTTACCTGAATATTTAAGACCTAGAGCATATTACCTTTCCTGTTAAAAATTATGGAAAAATTAGTTCATAATCAGATTACGGCGTACGCAGGTGAGAACAAAAACCATCACCGCTCACATAAAAGTAAACGATTTGCATGAAGCTATATATAAAATTTATAACGACCTCAGACGTGTCGAACTGTGGATTAGACTAATCGGACTTAGAATCAACCCAGTAAAATCTCAAGCTGTAATAACCGGTACATCTATAACACATTATCACTTAACGAACGTGCATATCCCCCAGTAACATTCAATGGAATTATTATCTTTTCTGAAAACAAAGTTAAAATTTTAGGGTTAATTCTGGGCAAACCTTGCGAGTTGACCGTGTGGTTAGGGGCGCCCAGCTGTGAGCTTGCGTCCGGGAGATAGTGGTTTCGAACCCTGCTGTCGGCAGCCCTGAAGATGGTTTTCCGTTGTACCTTAATTAAGGTTACGGCCGCTTCCTTCCCACTCCTACGCATTTCCTATCCCATCGTCGTCATAAGACCTATCTGTGCCGGTGCAACGTAAAGCAAATTGTAAAGAAAAATTTTGGGTAAAATCCCTGAATGTACAGAACGCGTAACAACTACATGCCAACGAGTACTTTTCTCCTTTCACTAATTTTAACGAATGGAGGTTTTACTTCCTTTCAAGGTCAGAAGCTGTTAGTTCAACAGCAAATTTGGCCCCTCTTTGACTAATTTGACGTCGTGTACGGCAGACTAAGTGGCGCCCTCTCTAATAGATTTCAAGAAGCTCAGAATGCTTATTGTCACCTTCAAAATAAACAAACCAAATTTTCGTCATAAAGCTCCTGCATTCCATGAGTTAAATTGGCTTTAACTAAACCAGTATCGTAGGTATCACGCTTTCCTTCTACTCCGCAAAATAATAAACAGGCAGACACCCTATTACCTAACAGATTATTTTCAGGTGCTCTTAACCATTCATTACATCACAACCAGATTTGCGGCAAACCTAATCCTCAAAATAACAAATCAGAGATCCGCACTCTACAATAATTATTTTGTTGTTAGTACAATTTTAGGAGCCGATGACCTTCGATGTTAGGCCCCTTAAAACAGCAAGCATCATCATCATCATCATTGTTAGTACAATTCACCAGTGATATTCGTTGCCCACTGATCCTGAATCAGTATTTAAAAAGAAATGTTGATAGCGGGACTTGGACTGATAAAAATGAGTGTAAATGCATGAATTACTTTTTTTCTTGTTTTGTTATTTCATTCCGTGTGTTATTAAGTATCACGTTAAATTTGTTTCTAGTAACAAAGCAGGACAAATTTCCTTATTCTGGGTAATTTTATATGTTTTTTCTTTCTTTTAATGTGTTTTATAGCTATGTTTACAGTTTAGTATTTTATTGTGTATGTAATACGTTGGGAAAGGAATTTTAGGCAAGAATAGGCTAGAATACAAACGTATTTAAGTAAGTCCCAAGTAACATCTAGCCCTCAAAATGCTTTTGCAGGGTGATTTGCTTAAATATTAGGGATACTGAATATCACAACCCCTAAATTGTATTCTACTCACCTACATAACTTTAGAGTGAGCTAGATGATACTGGTGACTAGCTTAAATACGTTTGAATTCTAACCTATTAAGATTAAAAATCATTTCCCTGGTAACATGTGTAATACATTGTTAAACTGTATGTACATTAAAAGACGTGGTTTGGGAGAATAGCAGGTTTTATAGACTGGGTCATTCCATAAAAATAAAGGAATAATAATAATAATAATAATAATAATAATAATAATAATAATAATAATAATACAGAGCTCGATAGCTGCAGTCGCTTAAGTGCGGGCAGTATCCAGTATTCGGGAGGTAGTAGATTCGAACCCCACTGTCGGCAGCCCTGAAAATGGCTTTCCGTGGTTTCCCATTTTCACACCATGCAAATGCTGGGACTGTACCTTAATTAAGGCCACGGCCGCTTCCTTCCCACTCCTAGCCCTTCCCTGTCCCATCGTCGCCACAAAACCTATCTGTGTCGGTGCGACGTAAAAACAACTAGCAAAATAATAATAATAATAATAATAATAATAATAATAATAATAATAATAATAATAATAATAATAATAATAATAATAATAATCGATCTCCCCAAAGGCTGCCTTGAAAAATGCAGGCCTAGAATGTCAAACTGCAAAAGTGCACCGGCTATGGAGAATGAATATCAGCGTTCCTAGTGCCGTGCATTTAACGTCTCTCCAACGAAGGGGGTTGTCAGAGGACTGAATTCGCATCACATATACCATTCTGACCCAGAGGAACAAATACCATTAGGTGTGGCTGCAAATTAATTATCACTTGCCAAATGAAATGAGTGCATCAGAAATATCGAGAAATTTAAAGTTAAAGTGAAGTTGAAATATCTGTATTTAACTCTGTTTTATGTTAATTTGTACAGAAAATGTACACAGTTACACTACCTCTTTGTACTTCCGGGACCGGGCGAGTTGGCAGTGCGGTTAGGAGCGCGCAGCTGTCAGCTCGCATCCGGAAGATAGTGGGTTCGAACCCCACTGTCGGCAGCCCTGAAGATGGTTTTTGTGGTTTCCCATTTTCACACCAGGCAAATGCTGGGGCTGCACCTTAATTAAGTTCACGGCCGCTTCCTTCCCATTCGTAGGCCGTTCCTCTCCCATCATCACCATAAGACCTATCGTGTCGGTGCGAGGTAAAAACAAATAGCAAAAACTGTACTTCCGGGAACTATGCGTCACATTTTATTTCTGAGCTATAGCTCCTTTTATGAGTTTTGTTCCATTTGTTTCTCTCAAACTGCGAACATTATATGCATTTTATGCTTAAGCATTACAAACAAAATAAATACATCAATATGCAACCTAATAGAATATCAGAGTCTAAAATAAATTTCACTTTGGCAAATGAATAACTGTTCTGTTTATAACCACAAACTATACCTAATACTTTTAAAGTAAATAGTCACCTGGTAAATTACTCCCTTTCCTCGGGCGCATACAGATCCGAGGAGTCAGAACTGAAGTTATCTATTTATAGCATCCTCTGTTGTTTCTACAAAGATTATGGATTGAATCATGCCCCTCAATCGTGGACCATGTTCATCTGAAGCTATCTAGCTTCGGTGTTTGGTTCACTCTGACAGAATGAAATCAGCATGACAATCCTTATGCCACAAAAAGTCTGTGATGTCACTTTTACTTCGATAGTGATAACGTTTGACCGTTCTGACACAAGGAAGTATTTGGTATTCTTTTTCATACTATACTAGTGTGTCGAAATATCGATTTTGACGCTTGTTTCGTTTTGGCAGATGATCATAAAATTACCACATATTTGTGACTGTCCAAGCACCAATGCCGTGCATTTATTCAATGATGTAAAGCCAGTAGGGCTAGAACATCTCTCCATACCCTACGACAGGCTTCGAAGAAACTGTTACTTCGTGAATTCCAATGACCAGGTTTGACTATATAAGGGATAATATCGTTCAACTTGGACGTACTATCCAATAAAGAATATTTATCGATAGCGTTAGGAAGTGAGTTTTTGATGATTATTCCTTGAGACACTGTTAAGGCGCTTTTATATTCGATGCACATAGGGGTATTACAACCGTTCATCACCATGCCATAGGCATGTTAGGAGGCTCAGTCAACAATATATGCCGTTTTCCGCAACATTCCGCGACACATAGTGTCGTAGATAAGAATTTACTCCTCAAACCGGGACACGAGTTGCGGTATGCAAGTTCGAAGGGAGCAGCTCTCTGTGTTGTACCCAGAGAAGGATAGCGTATTACCGCGGAACCTTGAAATTGCGCTCTCACTCGGAGCGAGAAAGAAGAAGAGATGACGCAACGCGTAAAAATGTATTTTGTCAGAGAGTGGGGTAAATTAAGGTGTGTTAACCCATAAGAAATAAAAATCCTTACTGATTCAACACCGCATTCATTGGTATCATTTCACCATATCTAACTAAGAAGAATAAGAATACTTTTTTGATATAACTCATATACAAATACAAAATAAATACATCAATATGCAGCCTAATATAGTACCAGTGTCTAAAACAAATTTAACTTTGGCAAATGAATAACTGTTCTTCATAACCGCAAACGGTACCTATCACTTTTACAGTAAATACCTCACCTGGTAGATTGCTCCCTTTCCCCTGGCGCATACAGATCCGGGGAGTCAGAACTGAAGTTATCCATTCACAGCATCCTTCAACTCGAGATATAAGTCAGGACTCATTCGTATTTTACGCAACTTGTTGATGCACATAAACCCAATACTTTAATAGTGGATCGGTAATGACGCACGTTATATAGCAGTGTGCAGATTGAAGCCAAGTGCTAAGATTTGGCAACACGAGGAAAAAGGTGGGAGTTGTTACGAGATAAACCATGACGTGTGAATTTATAAAAGGACGCTTTTGAGATTGTGAACGACCCGCTGATCGGATAGACATGAAACTAGATCAGCATAAAATAGCGGTTAAGAGCTATAATTTTATTACTCTCACGTCACTGAAGGATTGTGTTCAGCGGAGGGGAATTTCGATTAGCGGCGTGGTTTACCACCTCACCGACCACTCAGCCAAAAGACTATAAATGGAACCTGGACCTAGATGCATTAATCCATTGTAATTTGTGCGGCCGCAGTATTTACGTGTCAGTGATGAACTATGAAAAAATGGATAACAGTGTGTGTAAAGTGCTGTGTCGAAGAAAAACATATCAGTGCGGTGTAAATATCGCGAAATAAGCTGTGGGGTACGAGACAAAGCCGTAGTAGTGATTAATAGAGGTGTTATTTCAACATCTAATAATTTAGATATCTGTGACTTCAACGACGGCTTATGATGCAATTATCAAAGAACGGGCAAACGCATCAGGTTGCGTAGAATTAGTGAGACAGCCGATTACATTAAGTAATTGATAGCGGCCGATTTTAAGGCATTTAAACAGTGAGTGACGCTCAGTAAATTAAAAGAACAGTATTCGTGATGGGAAAACGTTTGCATACTCCATGGACACTCGTGGTAACAATTAGTCAGGTTGTGTGTTAAAAGGGGAAATGAATAGTGATGTATACAATTTTACCTCCTATTCGGGTTAGTCCATTTGAATCAACAAGTGGATCTAATCACCAGTAGGTTCTTTGGAAACACATAAACAGTGTTCATTAACCAATTTCCCATTTTTGCCTGTATGTTCGTGAGTGATCGTCGAACCCAGGATTGAAATCAACTATAGTCGCGCCTAGTGCCAGAATTCATCTCGTCAGAGAACGTCTAGAGATTCCAACAATAGAAGACCACAATTCAAGACATGGACGGTACATTAAGGGATAGGAATCAAGGACTATTTTAAAGTGAAGCTGTCGTCATGAAGGTCTAAGAAACACAGGTGTACCCTCGAGATGACAGCAAACCACACACAGTATCGATAAAGTACATTTTCTTAAATACATTCAGCATGAGATCTGCACGTCTGCATATTGATATCATTTTGAATACATCTTTGTATATTTTATGTAATTAATAATATTAAATGTAGGGATCACTATACGCGTGTGACAGGGAAATATTATTTTATTCATTTAATTAGGATTTCTTCTGGGATTTAAGGATAATCACTAATATTTCAGCGGACATATTTACATGAATTAGTACATAAGATCCCATAAAATTCTAGTGTATGTGAAGCATAAATTTCAAGGGAGAATGGCACTCCAGCTGAGTTTATAATTTCTTCCTAATTTTACTAACTGGTATGGATCTTCATAATAATTTGAATATAGATTATGTATTTGCTTCACATGGTAATGCATGTATTTTTTTAAACCTCATAGTAATTAAGAATATGACCATTGAAAATTTACAAGCCCGAGGTGCAATTCATGAATTATATAGATACGCGTGAGAGATGGTATTAATTAAATGACCTGTGGCAATAGAGTCTTCCATATAAACAAATAAGGTGGATTTGAGATACGGTAGCGTGACAATGAGCAAGGTGAGACTTGTGAAATGTTTGAGATGACAGAATGATGAAGAATTAGAATAATACTGTTTATCGCGACGTATTGTATTAGGCTGTATATGGCCCGAACAATAATTGTGTACTTGGAAGCGAGCAAACTGAGAAGAAATAAAGAAAGAAAACAGAAAGTATCTTTGTGATCGCAAGGTAGAACATTGACCACAAGAGAGACAGATTTATGATATAAGGGATTTGTCCAGTCCGTGAGGACCGAGATATCTCCAAGAGCGCTCAGAACATATGCTTTAGCAAGTCCCCTTTTCACTCACCACTGCATTTGACAATCCCATGCTAATTATATGTTATGACTGGCGTTGATAATTTTATGATTCTGTGAGGGACGTACTGCTCCCCACTTTTATCTATTAAATTATCTCGTGATAGGAGTTTTAGATTTTTGCACTTTGGAAGCTGGAGAGCGTGGGTTCGACCCACGTCAGAACGATGGATTTGAGCTGCCAACATATGGCTGACTAGGCCATATTTTCAAAATGTATTGTTTGCTAATGTGTTTAATATTTATTTGTGTAATGTATTCATGTATTTATGTTGTTTCTTAAGTGTTTATGGTGATGGGTAAGAAACCAACGTTGTGTTGATCCGCTCCGTATATAACAGTGTCAGGTAAACCCAGAAATATACCGAGCTCGATAGCATCATTCGCTTAAGTGCGGCCAGTATCCAGTACTCTGGAGACAGTGGGTTCGAACCCCACTGTCGCCAGCCCTGAAGATGGTTTTCCGTGGTTTCCCATTTTCACACCAGGCAAATGCCGGGGCTGTGTCTTAATTAAGGCCACTGCCGGTTCCTTCTCACTCCTAGCCCTTTCCTGTCCCATCGTCGCCATAAGACCTATCTGTGTCGGTGCGACGTACAGCAAATAGCAAAAAAACAGAAATATGTGTGTGTATTCAGTATGATATGTAAATGATGTGGTCAAATAGACCATGTGTTCGATATGCGGCGATGTGATCTCGTGGATGAAGAAATGTACTAATTTATCCTCATAAATTCCATAACCATGACGGCCAATTAATAGTATGGCTCAATGAGATAGTGTCATTAGACCTTCTGGTCAATTCATTCAATGAATAGATACCATCGAGTATCATCGCTCAGCGATAAATAAAACCTAGGTTTGCGTAAAATGAATGCAGTATTACACGCTCTAATAAGATGATTCAATGTATGCCAAGTGATGACCAACATAGTGTATGAACTGATAAAGACTTTGAGGCATACTGTATACAAATGATTTCTTACTATTGTTCATTTTTATGTGTAATAATATAGCATTATCTCGTGTATTTTATCATGTGGTTCTATCAGTTCAATAAAAATTTTAGTAAATATTGGGAACAAAACTCTTCTCATTCAATAATATTGGTGTATTCCTCTTACATTATAGAGAAGCTTACTTTGGTTATATTTAATGTAGTGCCCATTTTTCTTTTACGAATATTCCATTACCCGTACGCCCTTGAGCTTTAGCCGTTGAAGCAATGGAAGTAGGAGGATGGGACTTCAAGCCCGGGAAGTGATCTCCGAAGGTTCTCATCCAGGAACTCCATTTATATATTTATTTGTGAAGCAGAATTATTTAATTGATGCCCTGATATGCCCGGGATGGGTAGAGTATGATAGGTTGTTCAAATTAGAAATAGACTCAAAACCTATCAGCTTGTTTCTTTTCGCCTTGTACAAACGTCACTGAAATAATAATCAGATTTTTATTTGATAACTGAGAGAAAATACATTCTCTAGAAATGAGTACCCTACACTTTTTAACGCACTACGCATCTAAGACGCAGTACTTTTACCGCTTTGAAAGAAATTTGTATTCCAACGTTCTTGTCTTACAATCCTAGTTGGAAAGTTTGTATACATCAGTTCTTGCCAGATGTCATGAAACGAAATCGGGTCCTGATTAAAGCATGAGTTGAAGGAAGGAGAATAAGACAAAAGAGTGGAATTTGGGAAAGATATCTGAAAATATAAGTAGCCACTCTTATCGAGTAAGGTTAAACTTTCGTGATGAATGTTCCCTCTTGCTTCCAATACAACTGGTAACAGAGATGATTAGACTGGACAAGCACAACAACCTTGCACATTTTGATCAGCGGCTGAATAGATATTAGATATTTTAATTAGTAGATAATATATTAGCTTAATAACCTACCTCTGCATAACTGGTTTCCAGTACCATCACTGGTAATAATTATCATTTGGGAAGATATGATATGTGGCTAGTAAGTTCAGGACCTATAATAGAGAAAATCCAAGCCAACAGGAGAAGAAAGTACCGAACTAATCGGCGATGAGACTTACTTGTCTGGTCCAATTGTTCTTGCATGTTATTGGTGGCCATCATTTTTGTTGGTGATGCCGAACACTGTGAGCATCACCTTCTGGAATGTTGTTAATTACATCGTGCACGAACCTCTAATTTAATGTAGATAGTTTTCCAGTGAACACTGACAATAATACTCAACGAGCGAGTACTTTTGATGTCTACTTGTAAGTAATAGGAGGAGTAATCCTGTTTCCATCCCATCTGTGATTAGTATTGCAGTGGCAATCGTGGCTCATTGTGTTGGGAATAATGCTTAATACTTTACCGTTTAATCTATAAATATTACTGAATACGTTCTAAGTTATGTACTGTTGTCACGCCGAGAATATCACTTTTCCAAGTATACTGATTCAGATTATGGACCTTCCTAGGCAGAGCCTTATATATTGGTCTACAGACATCAAGACGTTTCCGCATTGTCTGCTAGTTAACTGTTAACATCAATCACTCTCTACATATGCGGAGTAATGATTAGCATAATACAGTGCATGCAATCCATTACAGACTGGCCGCATACAGCCTTGATGGTAAACGTTTATTGTTCTGTGAACGCTATCAGTGAATTAATCGTTCCTACTAACAAGTATTTCTAGTCGATAGATGCCCTTGTGTAATTAGACAAGTGTAGGCCATATTTTATCATTTTCGATATCGAAATCACATGATGACGCTCTACAACTTGAAGCTACTTATCATCACGATATGAAAAATAAAAGTAACTAATTAATATTATTTGTGCATGATGTTTGAAGATAGTTTGTGCTAAATACAGATTTGACAACGATAAGTTCAATAGCTTTAACAGTATTGCAAATTCTTCAGAGAAGCTAATTTTGAGTGTATTAAGACCTTAACGTCTTTCATTTCTGCGCGTGGCATAATTCACCATACCACGGCGTGATATTATATGGACTATAATATCATATCTAAAAGTATATATTTGACAGACTGCTTAGTAGGTTGAGGCACTCAACTTCTGTGATGATCAAGGATGTGCAATCGATCCTGGTACAGTTGGTTGATATTACTAGTGTTAAAAATACATATGAGAGACCTGTGTCCGTTTTTCCAACGGCCTTGAAAAGTGTGTGGCGTGAGGTGGGTGTGTCTTCACTTGATGGGTGATCTGAAATGTGTGCGTCGCTGGCTACGTGTACAAGCTTTACCTTGCAAGCTTAGGTTCAAACCCAAACTTAAATACCAAAATTCCATGCCCAGAAGATTGCAAGCTTAACCTTACAGGCTTTAATACCCTGTTTTATATTATACACATTTTAATCACCTAAATTTGGATAATAATATAATTTGTACGTCTGGTAGTGTAGAAAAGAGTTTCCATGTTTACACTCCTATTTCTTAAAAATTATATAATGCCAGAGCCGTGTAGGTTAGAAAACCGTGTTTTAGCTTAAAATTGATCAAACATAATCCTTTAACTGTTCATACATACAGTACAGCGAGATTCAGCCACACTTTCCAATGTAGTTTTATGTAACCAATAATATTCATTCCGTTCTGAAATCATCTGCCCTGCCGGTATGCTCAGAAAACACAACCGGATATCTTGGTAATTACCGCCTCACCATGACAGGACACCGTAATGTTATACTCGTATTAAACACTGGAAGACATGCATGTGCTTTCTAGATCACGCCGGCGAAATACTAAATTGATATTGTGACCGCAGTTGAACGTAATACCTGCTACAAGCTGCCCAGTGTGCCGTAGGGAACCGCAGTGTAGTTTGTAAAGGCGTGACGAAGCGGGCTTGAATATCGGGTTTGAATTTCGAGTCCGGGGCGAAAATTACAAATTTTTGAAATATATGTTTAATACGTACCGCAAGCAATGTAAGTTTAATACCCGTTTTAATACAAATTGTGTGTGAGTGAATGTGTTTGTGGCCAGAAGAAGGGCCGATTAGGTAGCAGGCTGGAAACATACAGACCGGAAATAATAGGAAAACAACTGCCCTGAGTATGTTTTATCGCAGCAAATGCTCGATGAAGTGACCATTTTGGTTTATGCACATTCAGGCCCGGTGTCCAATAGATCGTCTTGCGCGCTGAAGCATTCCAATTGCTCGGCAGGCGTCCGTGATGAGTTGCCGGAGCTCGTCGGGGTTTTCCGGCGCTTGAGTGTAAACGACGTTCTTCAAATGTCCCCAAGAAGAAGTCTAACGGCGTTAAATCCAGTGATCTGGCGGACCAAGAAACAGAGCTTCCTCGTCCAATTCATTCCCCGGCAGTTCCTCGTTCAGATGGTTACGAACGGGCAAAGTAGAATGTGGTGGAACCCCGTCCTGTTGCAACTACATCGTCAAACGATCGTGCAAAGGCACATCTTCCAGCAGCAGTTGGAGTTCCTGACGCAGGAAGTGCAGGTAGCGTGGGAACCTCCAATGGCTCTCAAAGAAAAGAAAGCTCTCACAGGGGAGACGTAGAACTTAAAGAGAAGGCCTAGGGGCGAATGGCGATCCCCCAAGATACCACAACAAATGTTTACTCCCCATCTTACTTGATGGGCCGTCTGTCGCACCCAGTGACGATTGTCCGGACTCCAATAGTCCATGTTGTGACGTTTGACGTTCCCATTAATGTGGAAGAGCGATTCGTCCGAGAACAAGACAGGCGATACGAATGCTGCATTATTGTCCAGCCTGACTAATAGCCACCGACATAACTCCATTCGAGCTTCGAAATCCCGCCCATGGAACTCTTGCTGTCGTTCAAGATGGTGAAAATCTACAACCTGTTTTCCAGTCTTTGACCGGATCAGGGATGTAATGAATGAATCATATATAGATTATTAGTACGATGGGGACGCTACTCCCAAAGTGATTTATTAATGACTGATAGATGCTATGAAAAGGAGAATGGAGAGTGTTGCTGGAATGAAAGATAACAGGGAAAACCGGAATACCCGGAGTAAAACCAGTCCCGCCTCTACTTTGTCCAGCACAAATCTCACAAGGAGTGACCGGGATTTGAACCACGGTATCCAGCGGTGAGAGGCCGACCTCACTGAATTACAAAATTTACTAATAATTTGTCTAAAGATTACTCTCTTTTCCTCCAGCCCCCATACATCTGCCCCTTACATTAATCCACCGAATACTAGTGATCTTATTTTGGCTTAGGGCTAGATGGCTGCTGTATATAGGCTCTTATGGAGAAAGCTGGCCAAGGATAGACATACGACTTAAGGAGACGGCATAGCGGCGACTGCGCAGCATGGCGACCATGTGTAACTTCATAGTGCTAGGGTCCCCGAGGCAAGATGGCGGCTATACATAGGCTCTTATGGAGAAAGCTGGCCCAGGGGAGACAAAGGACTTAAGGGGACTGCCTAGGGGCGATTGCGCAACATGGCGACAATGTGCAACTTCCTAGTGTTAGGGCCCCGAGGCAAGAAGGCGGCTATATATAGGCTCTTATGAAGAAAACTAACCCAGGGGAGACTCAGGACTTAAGAAACGGCCTAGGGGTGATTGCGCAACATGGCGACAATGTGCAACTTCCTAGTGTTAGGGCCCCGAGGCAAGAAGGCGGCTATATATAGGCTCTTATGAAGAAAACTAACTCAGGGGAGACTCAGGACTTAAGAAACGGCCTAGGGGCGTTTGAGCATGATGGTGACCACGTACAACTTCCTAGTGCTAGGGCCTCCGAGGCAAGATGGTTGCCGAACATTGATTATATGAGACTAACCTTAAGGAGATGAACCAGGAGCTAATGGTGATACATTGTTCTTATAGGTCTAAGTCTACAGAGCTGCCCAGGGGCTCATAACTTGTAACTTATGACTTAATAGTTTGATCAACCTGACATTCGAGAACTGAGGCAAGGGCTACTATGCAAGATGACTGCTATACTCTTCTCGTACAGACCTTAACTAGAGAGCTCCCTCAATGGTTCACAACATGTAAATTATGACCTATTAGTTTGATCAGCCTAACATTGGAGAATGAGGCAAGCGCTGCTATGCGAGATGACTGCTTGGCTCTATTCGTGTAGACCTAACTGGAGAGCTACCTCAGAGGCTTAAAACTTGTAACTTGTGACCTATTCGTTTTATCAGCCTGACATTCGAGATGTCGTAGATACAATGGTTAAAGTCTAGAACACAAGTTAAGGAAAACATTTAAGAGTCAAAAAGCAAATTTGGGGCCTAAATGTCAAATATCTCGAAAACGGTGCGTCGTAGAGCAGAACGAACAAAATTTAAACCCCTAATAACCGAAGGCCGTCTGTCTGAACATGATAGCATAGGAAGGAGTGATCAAATGATGAGATGAACGGTTCGGTTCCTACTTAGGCCCTTTGATATTTGGCCTGCTTTAGCCTCTTATGTTGGGTCTTGGAACAACATTCATAACATGATCTGTTCTTGCTATGGCATAGGTCATAACGTGCTAGGAGCTCACAACTTGTAACTTATAATCTATTAGATTTATAAGCCTATATTTCGGGAACTGAGTCAAGGGCTAAGATCCAAGATGACTGCTATACTTTATTTTCGGGAGCTGAAGCAAAGCCTACTATGCAAGATGGATGTTATACTCTATTCGTATAGACTTAACTCGAGAGCTGCCTCAGGGGCTTACAACTTGTAACGTTCGTACGACGGTTATCCCTCCCTACACCAGCTAGGATAAAAATGTACAGCCTACCGGATTGTGCAGGCTTAACCACACGCTGGTCATGGGTTAGCCTAACCGCTTGCCCTTCCCCTACAACGAGTTTAGCAGCTACACTTTGAAGTATTAAAACTAGGGAGATGATGTAAGACTTAATACATGTGCTTTATTCATAGGATCGTAACGCTGGAGGGTGACCTTAGGTCTTGGAGCTGAGCTTGGAACAAGATGAGAGGATCCACATGGGACTAGGGAAATGGTGTAAGGCTTGATATATATGCCTTATTCATAGGCATGTAATATTGGGAAGCATCGTTGAGTCTCGAAGCTAAGAGACTTATAGTAGCTTACAGTATTATTGACATGACTTAGAGATTAAAACATTGTGTTCAGAACCGAAAAAATGTTCGGGCTACACATGATGGGGATCGAAATCAGCACTCTTTCATATGGACTGATAAGTATCACAAATGATTGTAAGTTAAATTGAAAAACACCTAACGTTCGAGGAATAGGAAAAACACTGACCTGACTCAGAATCGGACCCATGTAGATCGTGGCTGCACAGGTTACTGGGCAGATGGTGTAAGACTTAATATATATGCTTCATTCATCAGGCGTAATGCTGAAAGGCAACCTTAGGTCTTGGAGCTGAGCAACCGCATAAAGGAAAAATGGCTAAATGACAAAAGGCCAAAAAAGGTTAAGTGGCAAAAGGGGCAAAGGCTAAAAGTGGTCCTCCTCCTCATTCGTATATCAAAATGAGGTGAAGGGCTAAAGGGCTAAAGGGCTGAGGGGATAAAGGGCTACAGAGCTGAACGGCTAAGGGTCTAATGGGCTAAGGGCTCCTTCTCATCCGTATGGCGAAAGCGCTGAACGGCTAAAGGGCTAAAGGGCTAAAAGTCTAAAGGGCTAATGGGCTAAAGGGCTAAAGGGTTAAACCAGACGGATGAAGAGGAGGAGGAGGATCACTTTTGACCTATAGGCCTTCAGTCCTTTAGCCTTTAGCCCCATAGCCCTTCAGCCCTTTTGCCACATGGATGAGGAGGAGGAGCTCTTTAGCCCATTAGCTCCTTAGCCCTTCAGGCCTTTAGCCCTTTAGCACTTTATCCATTTAGGCCTTCAGCCCTTTAGCCTTTTATCCCTTCAGCCCTTCAACCATTTTGCCATACGGATGAGGAGGAGCCGTTTAGCCCATTAGCCCTTTAGCTATTCAGCCCTTTAACCCTTTACCCCTTCAGTCTTTTATCCCTTTAGACCCTCAGCCGTTTTTGCCATACGGATGAGGAGGAGGAGCCCGTTTACACTTTTAGCTGTTAGCCCACTTGCCCTTTTGCCACTTATCCTGTTTTGCCCTTTTGACCTTTAGCCATTTTTCCTCTGCGGTTGCTCATCTCCAAGACCTAAGGTCGCATTTCAGCGTTACACCTGATGGATATAACACATGTATTAAGTCTTACACCATCTGCCAAGTACCATGAGTAGCCACCATCTACACGGGTTCGATTCCTACTCAGTCTGGTGATTTTCTCACAGCTCGAACGTTAATTTCTTAATGTAACTCACATTCATTTATGATACTCATCAGTCCATAGGAAAGACGGCTGAGTTCGATTCCCCATCACGTTTAGCTCAAGCAATATTTTAACCTACTATAATTCTCTTAGCTTTGAGCTTCAAAGGTGCTTCCCAATATTACACGCCTATGAATAAGGCATATATATTAAGCCTTACACGATTTCCCTAGTCCCATGTGCAGCCTCTCATCTTCTTCCAAGTTGAGCTCAAAGACCAAAAGTCACCTTTCAACGTTACGATCCTATGAATAAAGCACATGTATTAAGTCTTATATCATTTCCCTGGTTCAAATACTACAAAGTGTAGCTGCCAAACTCGTGGTGGGGTAAGGGCAAGTGGTTAGGTTGACACCTGATCAGCGTGCTGTTAATCCTGCTAGGATGTAAAGTTTTGTCCTAGCTGGTGTAGGGAGGGACAATCATGGTTCGAAAGTTGCAAGTTGTGAGCACCTGAGGCAGCTCTCTAGTTAAGTCTATACGAATAGAGTATAGCAGTCTTTGCCTCAGCCACTCAAAGTTAAGAAAATAAGACAAATAGGTTATAAGTTACATGTTGTGAGCCCGTGTAGTAGCTCTCTAGTAAGGTTTATACCAATAGAGTACAGTAGTCATCTTGCATAGTAAGCCTTGCCTCAGTTGCCCAAAGTTAAGCTGGTAAAACAAATAGGTAATAAGTTACAAGTTGTTAGCCCCAGAGGCAGCTCTCTAATTAGCTCTAAACGAATAGAGTATAGCAGTCATCTTGCATGGTAGCCATTGCCTGAATTCCCGAATGTCAGGCTGATAAAACTAGTAGGCCATAAGTTACAACTTGTGATCCTCTGAGGTAGCTCTGTCGAGTTAGGTTTATAAGAACAATTTATCACCATTAGCTCCTGGTCCAACTCCACAAAGTTAGCCTCATATAACCAATGTACAGCGGCCATCTTACCTCGGGGGTCCTGGCACTAGGAAGTTGCACGCGGCCGCCATCTTGCGCATTAGTTCCTAGGCCATCTTCTGATGTCATATGTATATCGCCTATCCTACCCTGGGCCAGCTTTCTCCATAAGAGCCTATATATAGCAGCCATCATGCGTATTTGCCCCTGGCCCAGGTCCCAGGAGCTAGCCCCATAAGAGCCCATGTATAGCGGCCATTTTTCGCACCGTTGATCGAATCATTATGCCAATTTTTTCTTATGCTATCATGTTCTAGACATGCCGTTCTGCAGTATTAGATGGCTAAAATTGTGTCCGTGTTGCTCCACGACGTACCGTTTTCGAGATATTTAGGAAATAGGAAATAGGAAAGTGAAGAGATTTGTATAGAAGGGTTATAGACAGGTACATTCAGGCAAACGGGGTGACCTAGGTACCGGTGATAAGGGTACAGGGAAATGGAAATCAAGTATGGATGACATAAAAATGTTGGTTCTCAACAGTATAAGTATTGTAAAGGAAGGAATAGAATTAAGTAATTTAATAGATATATACTTACCAGATATTGTAATAGGAGTTGAATCATGGCTGAGAAATTATAGAATGGATGCAGAAATTTTCCCACGAAACTGGAGTGTTTATCGTAGGGATAGAATAGGAATGGGAGGAGTGGGATTATTCATTGTGGTAAAAGACGAATTTGTAAGCTACGAAATAGATAAAGATGACAAACATAAAATTCTAGGTGTAAGGCTCATCCCTAAAGACAATAGGCAACTTGATTTCTTTGGAGAGAACAGACCGGGAAAGAGTAGCGCTGACGCTGATTCAGAATTATTTGATAAGACAGCTATGTTGGAAACGATATGGAAAGGAATGTGATAGTAGTAGGTGATCTCAATTTACCAAATGTCAATTGGGAAGGTAATGCGAACGATAGGAAGCATGAAGAACAAATGGTAAATAAGTTAATATGGGAAGGGCAGCTGATTCAGACGGTGATGGAACCAAATAGAGGGAAGAATATTTTGGATGTGATTCTGGTAAAGCCGGATGAGCTCTATAGAGAAACCGAATGAATGGTATTAGTGAACACGAAACAGTTTTTGTCGTAGTTAAAAATAAATGTGCAAGAAAGGAAGGTATTAAAATTAGGACTATTATGCAGTACCATATGGCTGATAAAACAACCATGATGGGGTTTTTAAAAGTAACTATGATCGGTAGAAAGCGGTAAATAAAAATGTAAGTAGACTCTGGGATGGGTTTAAAGCAATTGTTGAGGAAAGTGAAAATAGGTTTGTACCTTTAAATGTGCTAAGGAATAACAAAGAGTAAAGAGACTTAAGAAGGAGATAGAGGTTGGAAAGAAATAGAGTTAGAAATGTCTGTGGAAGTAAGGACAAATTGAAGGAACTTACTAGGAAATTGAATCTAGCAAGGAGGTCAGCTAAGGATAACATGATGGCAAGCATAATTGGTGGTCATACAAATTTTAGTGAAAATGGAAGGGTATGTATTGGTACTTTAAGGCAGAAACAGGTTCCAAGAAGGACATTCCAGGAATAATTAATGAACAAAGGGAGTGTGTATGCGAGGATCTTCAAAAGGCAGAAGTATTCAATCAGCAGAATGTAAGGATTGTTGGTTAAAAGGATAATGTCGAGATACAGGAGGTGACTAATACTAAGGGACTATTAAAATTTACCTATGATAAAGATGACATCTACAGTAAGGTACAAAAGTTGAAAACTAGAAAGTCGGCTGGAATTGATAGGATTTCTGGGGATATAATAAAGGCAATGGGTTGGGACATGGTACCATATCTGAAGTACTTATTTGATTATTGTTTGCATGAAGGATCTCTACCAAATTAATGGAGAGTAGTTATAGTAGCTCCTGTGTATGAATGAAAGGATGATAGACATAAAGCTGAAAATTACAGGCCAGTCAGTTTGATATGCATTGCATGAAAGCTTTGGGAAAGCATTCTTTCTGATCTTATTAGACATGTTTACGAAATTAATAACTGGTTTGACAGAAGGGTGTTTGGGTTTATGAAAGGTTATTCCACTGAAGCTCAACGTGTAGGATTCCAGCAAGATACAGCAGATATCATGGATTCAGGAAGTCAAATGTGCTGCATTGCGGTAGAAGTATCTAAGGCATTAGATAGGGTAGATCATGGGAGAATGTTTGCAAAAAATGAGTGTTATTGGACTAGAAAAACGAGGGAATAAATAGGTGGCTATATTTCTAGAAAACAGAACCTAGAGAAATAGAGTAGGCGAAGTTTTATCTGATCCTTTAATAATTAAGATGGTAATTCCTCAAGGCAGAATTATTGGAACTTTATATTTTCTTACATGTGTCAATGATATATGCAAAGAAGTGGAATCAGAGATAAGGCTGTTTGCGGATGATGTTATTCTGTACAGAGTAATAAGTTAGAAGGTTGTGAGCAACTGCAAAATATCCCCGATAATGTTGTGAGATGGGCAGTAGGCAATGGTATGATGATGAACGGGGTTAAAAGTCAGGTTGTGAGTTTCACAAATAGGAAAATTCCTCTAAGTTTTAATTACTGCGTTGCTGGGGTGAATGTTCGTTTTGGGGATCAGAGTAAGTACCTAGATGTTAAACATAAGGAAATATCTTCATAGGGGTGATCACATAAATATGATTGTTAAAAAGGGTACAGATCTCTGCACATGGTTATGAGGGTGTTTAAGGGTTGTAGTAAGGACGTAAAGGAGAAGGCATATAGGTCTCTGGAAAGACCCCAACTTAGAGTATTGTTTCAGAGTATGGGACCCTCACCAGGATTACCTGATTCAGGAACTGGAAAAAATCCAAAGAAAAGCAGCTCTATTAGTTCTGGGTGATTTCTGACAAAAGAGTAGCGTTACAAAAATGTTGCAAAGTTTGGGCTGGGAAGAATTGGGAGAAAGAAGACGAGATGCTCGACTAAGTAGTATGTTCCAAGCTGTCAGCGGAGAGATGGCATGGAATGACATTAGAAGACGAATATGTTTCAGTGGGGTCTTTAAAAGTAGGAAAGACCACAACTTGAAGATAAAGTTGGAATTCAAGAGGATAAATTGGGGCAAATATTCATTTATAGGCAGAGGAGTTAGTGATTGGTATAACCTACTAAGGGAGATGTTCAGTAAATTTCCAATTTCTTGGAAATTATTTAAGAAAAGACTAGAAAAACAACTGATAGGGAATCTGCCATCTGGGCGACTGCCCTAAATACAGATCAGGATTGATTGATTGATTGATTGATTGATTGATTGATTGATTGATTGATTGATTGATTGATTGATTGATTGATTGATTGATTGATTGATTGATTGATTGATTGATTGATTGATTGATTGATTGATTGATTGATTGATTGATTGATTGATTGATTGATTGATTGATTGATTGATTGATTGATTGATTGATTGATTGATTGATTGATTGATTGATTGATACTTAACGGTTTGCATTTTCCCCCAAATTTCATGAATCGAACCGTTGTGCCTAGCACGTTATGACCTATTCCATGGCCAGAACAGTTCAAGTTACGAAAGTTGTTCCAAGACACAACATTACACGCAAAAGCAGACCAAATGTCACAGGGCCTAAGTAGGAATGAACCGTTGATCCCATCATTAGGCCACTATTTTCTTATGTTATCATGTTCTAGACAGACGGACCGGGCTTATTAGGCGGCTAAACTTTCGTCCGTTTTGCTCTACGACGCACCGTTTTCGAGATATTTGACATATTGCATTTAAGCCCCAAATTTGATGAATCGAACCTTTGTGCCTAGCACGATATGACCTATGCCATGGGAAGAACAGATCAAGTCACGAAACTTGATCCGGGACACATCAAGACAGGCTAAAGCAGACCAAATTTAAAAGGGCCTAAGTAGGAACCGAAACGTTGATCCGATCATTAGGTCACTTTTCCTTATGCTTATCATGTTCCAGACAGACTGTCCTGTGGTGTTAAGTAGCTAAAATTTTGTCCGTTTTGCTCTACTGTCTCCGAGATATTTGATATTCTACATTTAAGCCCCAAATTTGCTTTTTGACTCTTAACTGTTTTTTCTGAACTCATCGTGTTCTAGACGGTAACCATTGTGTCTACGACATCTCGATTGTTAGCTTGATGAAAGTAATAGGTCATAAGTTACATGTTGTAACCCCCTGAGGTAGCTCTCCAGTTACCAATAGTGCATAGCAGTAATCTTGCATAGCAGCCCTTGCCTCATACTCTAATGTCAGGCTGATAAGACTAATAGGTCATACGTTACAAGTTGTGAGGCCCTGAGGGAGCTCTCCAGTTGAGGTGTATATGAGTAGAGTATGGTAGTCATCTTGCATATTCTAGGGGCCGATGACCTTCGATGTTAGGCCCCTTAAAACAACAAGCATCATCATCATCATCTTGCATACTAGCCCGTGCCTCACTTCTCGAATCTCAGGTTGATCAAACTCATAGGTATTAAGTTACAAGTTGTAAGCCCATGAGGCGACCCTCTAGTTAAGTCTAAACGAATATAGTATAGCAACCATCTTGCATAGTAGCCCTTGCATCAGGTCTCGAATATCAGTCTGATCAAACTAATAGGTCACAAGTTACAATTTTGAGCCTTTGGGGCAGCTCTGTAGAGTTAGGCCTATAAGAACAATGTACCGCCATTAGCCCCTTGTCCATCTCATATAACGAATGTTTGGCAACCATCTTGACTCGGGGGCCCTAGTACTAGGAAGTTGAAAATGGTCGCCGTCTTGCGCAATCGCGCCTAGGCCCTTTCATTAAGTCCTATGTCTTCTGTGGACCAACTTTCTCCATAAGGGCCTATGTTTAGCCGCCATATTGCCTCGAAGACCCAGCACTAGGTAGTTGCACATGGTCGCCATCTTGCGCAATCGCCCCTAGGCAGTCTCCTTAATGTTAGCCTCATATAGCCAATGTAAAGCAACCATCTTGTCTCAGGGGCCGTAGCACTAGGAAGTTGTACGCAGCCCTTGGGCCAGCTTTCGCCATAAGAGCCTATGTATAGCTGCCATCTTGCATAGCAGCCCTTGGGCCAGCTCCCCAGAGTTAGTCCCGTAAGTGCCCGTGTTAGCCGCCATCTTGCACATTAGCCCCTGCGCCAGCTCGGGCTTTTTTTCCCTACGAGGAACGTTAGGAATCGTGCAGGAATTGCGAAACTCCCATTGTTACACTCCACCTATACGCACCAAGAATCCTCTAAATCTTTAACTAATGCTATGAAAACGATTTCTCCTGCCCAGGCAATAGCAGCGTCACCTGAACTGAACAGAACAAAGAAAAATGTTATACTGAACCTGGTAAGCAGCGCTGTAAATGACGAGGAGTGACTGCTAGTCAGACACACGCACACTGCATGCTGTCTGTGTGTAGAAGGTGTCGAACCAGATGCGACCGTGCCGTATGCGACCTGTGGCACTAGCGACCGCATAATCTGTAATCGTGCCGAATGCGACCGGCGTGGAAAACCCAGTTTTAATTTAACAAGCTATGTCATCATCCAATAGGCTTGCTAAATGAGCAGATTGGTAAAACAGGACAGGCGGCGATCTGTGGCGGAACTAAAATCCTAACGTTCCAACAACACGACATCAGCAACCAAGAATGAAATGGGCACGTCCTCCAGGGGAACAGCTCCTTGACATCTGTAGTGTGGGTTGGAGATTAGCTGGGCGCGGCCCAATTATTCTCTGGTGAGTATTCATGTGGGCATCCATGGGTCTAGTGGAGCTCGTACAATGCACCATGACAACCGAGAAGTATCGTACGCTGGTAGTAGACTACGTATACCCCTTCATGACGATCATATTTCCCAACGGTAATGCCATTTTTCAACAAGATAATGTCACAAGACCAGGAGTGCGATGGAGTGGTTTGAAGAACACAGTGGCGAATTGCAATTGATGTGTTGGCCCCAACTCATCAGATCTTAATACGATCGAACACACCTGGGATGTGATTGAACGTGGTGTCAGAGCTCATCGACCCCCTCCCCGAATTTACGGGAGTTAGGTGATATGTGTCCAGATGTGGGGCCAACTCCCTCCAGCGACCTACCAAGGCCTGATTGCTTCCATGCCAAGAAGCGTCGCCGCTGTTATCCGTGCTATAGGTGGATATACCGGCTATTAGATAGGTGGCCATAATCTTCTGGCTGATCAGTGTAAATAGGAACAATATACCTAGAATTTATGAAATACCCTCAGAATTACTGACCACTTTATGAGAAACCAGGATGGGGAGTTTATTCAACTTAGTTTGTATGACGTATGATACATGAGAAGTACCATTCGTAACTTTTTTTACAATTTGCTTTACGTCGCACGGACACAGATAGGTCTTACGGCGACGACGGTATTGGAAAGGCCTGGGAGTGTGAAGAAAGCAGCCGTGGGCTTAATTAAAGTACATCCCAAGCATTTTCCTGGTGTGCAAATAGGATACCACGGAAAAACATCTTCAGGGCTGCTGACAGTGGGGTTAGAACCCACCATCTCCCGGATGTAAGCTCACAGGTGTGTGCCATCCGATTTTAGGAAGAGTTCCGTTACAGCTATTCCCAAGAAATCAGGTGCTGACAAGTGTGAAAACTATAGCACCTTTAGTTTAGTATATAACGTTTGCAAATTTTTAACAAGTATTATTTACAGAAGAATGGAAAAACAAGTTAAATCTGGTTGGGAGAAGATCGGTTTCGCTTCAGAGGAAATCCAGGAATACGTGAAGCAATCCTGACTTTACGTCCGGCCTTAGGGGAACGAATTAAGAACGACAAGCCCACGTATATAGTAATCGTAGATCTAGAAACGTCATTCTACAATGGTGATGGGACCAAGCTTTTTGAGCTTGTGAAGGTGATCAGGATCGGATACCGAGAGAGAATAATTATCTAAAATCTGTAAAAAAATAATATCAGTCTGCAGTGATAAGCATCGAAGGCTATGACAAGGGAGCAGCAATCCAGAAACGAGAGAGGCAAGGTTGCAGTTTCTCCCCTCTCCTTTTCAATGTTTATAATGAATAAGCGGTAACGGAAACGAAAGAGGAATTTAGAAAAGGAATCACAATCCGTGGAGAGGAATCAAAACTCTGACATTCACAGATGATATTGTTATTTTATCCGATTCTAGAGAAAATCTGGAGATATTGCTGAATGATATTGGCAGAGACTTGCAGCAGGAGTACAAGAAGAAAATAAATCAATCCAAAACAAAAGTAATGGAATGCAGTCGAGTGAAATCAGGCGAAGCAGGAAATATTAGGTTGGAAAATTAAGTGTTAAAGGAAACAGGTGAATATTGTTACTTGAGAAGTCGAACTATCAATGATGGCAGAAGTAAGGACATCAAAAGCAGACTAGCACAAGGAAGGACGGAGTTTCTTTAGAAAAGAAATTTGCTCACTGAAGAACACTGGTATTGGAATTAGAAAGACGTTTTTGAAGACTTTCGTCTGGAGTGTGGTATTGTATGGAAGTGAAACGTGGTCAATAACAAGCTAAGAGTGAAAGAGAATACCGTAGTAACTTTCGAAATGATGTATTGCAGAAGAATGCTGCAAGTGATATGTTTAGATCGAATCACGAATGAAGCGATACTGAATCAAATTGGTGAAGGAGAACGATTTGGCGAAATTTGACTAGAAGAAGAGACAAAATGACAGGACACATCTTAAAACACTCTGAATTTGCTCAATTAGTTTCTGAGGAAAGTGTGGGCGGTAGCGATAGACCGAGGTATGGATATTACATATAGATGTAGAATTTACGTACAAAATGAAAATTTAGCATATGATAGGGTTGCATTGAGGGCTGCATCAAATCACTCCATAGACTAATGACCCAAACAACAATCAAAAACAATCAACAACAATATGAATCGATTTACAATGAATAAGAATACCAAGGCTTTTGAACCTCTAGATTCAAGGATGATCGACTATTTCAAATACTGATAACTAAAATGATCCAATTAAATATTGTATGAAAAGATTACAATATCGATTACTGAAACAAATTTGGTCAATATTTTTTCAATACCTCGCCGAGTGCACTCTTGATACAAGTTTTAGTGATATATTCCCTTTATTATCCCAATGTACTGCTCTTCTAAATCTACAAGAATACATCATTGTCTATTACTCTCGTATTATTTTCCAAATGTATGACACACCGAAATGTTTTGTCTCGGAAACATCCATGTGGTCTAAGACCATACGTTTTTTCTTTATACATCGGTACGTTTACTGCCTTGGTCCGATCAGTAGTTAACTTATCCAAGTACTTGATTAAACATTTTACTGTATGAAGTCATTATTTATCCTTGTTTTTTCAGTATACTGCACCCACTCTGGTTTTCTTTAGCCGTATGAATTATAGCACAGTAGTTTCTGCAACCTCATTCAGTATTTTGACAAAAAATTCTGAAATAAAGGAAAATTTACTTTTTACACTTAATAATTTCATGAAATGTTTCTTATTTTTATCTATGTCTCTTTTACAACTGATAAGGAGTTCACTGAACTGATTCAAAATTCATTTCTGTTCCATTTCCCTGCATTGCTTAGATTACTAAGAAAGTTCAAAATAATTTTTTCTATGTTCGGAACCAGGTTTTCACTACTAATTCCAGTCAGTCGTTAAGTGAACAAATTATTCAGAAATACAGTACATTGTACATTACACGGAAGTAATTAGAAAGCAGTAAACAAAAGTAAAACATATTTAATATACCCACCACAAGGAAAATATTTTAAGGAATTCCTCGCCTCCCTAGCATTTAATTTCTCAACCCTCACCGCAATTATTCAAACTCGCGATCTGATATTCGTTTACAGCCTGTAATAAAGTATTCCGTTCAGCGTGAGTAACGACGAGCTTTATTAAAACAACTTTAGTATGAATAGTTCTTCCAAACGTTAGAGGACTGTCAGTAGGCAACAAGTCAAGGATAGAACGGCTCGCTTTAAATTACAAATAACTTGGCACTATTAGCCTACTTATCAGTATGACGTTACACCCCTCTGGACTGGATGCATGTAATGTTTCGCTTGGTAAGTATGTCATAAAGACGTTAAATCCTCTCCTCAGGCGAGCTGGCCCACAACTGTTGTAACTGGTCCCTGATATCCTGGATACTGGCACTGGAATGGAGTTGACGTCCGAGCTGGTCCCACACATGTTCTATCGGGGACATATCTTGGGATCTTGCTGGCACGGGATTACCTCAGGGTCACGCAGACAGATCATAGAGAGACGTGCCGAGTGAGAACGAGCTTTGTCTTGTAGAAAAATGACACCACGATGCTGTCGCAGGAGATGTAAGAAATGAGGACGCAAGATGTCCGTGAAGTACCGTTGTGCCATTGGAGATCTCTCAGTCACAACCAGCCATGAACCGAAGTCATACCCGATAGCTCCGCTGTGCTGCGCCTCTCCAAAATATTGAAGAATGGGACCTCTCCCAAGATCGTCACCATACTCGCAGACGATGGTCGTCTGCCTCAAATTGGTGTTTAACCAGCTCTGGTCGAAATGAAAGTTTGTACTGTGCCATCACAAGGCGAGTTCAATAATCGCGGTAAGTATAAGGTGTATGCAATTGCAAATTAATACGATAAGCATCGGCCACTTCGTTGAAAGAAACGTATTTAAAAAATAAACACACATAAACGACTGAAAATTAATTAGAAATTTTATACGCCATCCCTTCTAACCTTCCCGCCAACAATCTGATGGTAAAAGTATCTGCGACCACTCAGAATCAAATCGCCCAAGCTGGGCACCCAACTATAAGATTTATGTCAACGCCTTAGGTAACTACAAGGGAAGACGATTTAAGACAAATTCCATTCAACGCACTTCATTTCCATGGAAGACTATTTCTACAGTACTTGGTCGATATCGAATCGCAAACTTAGATAAAGTTCAGGAAGATTTAGCTGATACTGCTCAAAGAGTTCAACATTGGAAGATTACTTCAGACACAATACAAAAGTCAAGCAACAAGAAGAGGTCAATGGATTAAATGAACATTTTGAAAACTGTCCTGAATTATTATTATTATTATTATTATTATTATTATTATTATTATTATTATTATTATTATTATTATTACTGGAAGATACCTGACTATTTCAGATGGATTGGAAGATCAAACGAATGGGTGTGTAGAGTTCGGCAGCTGCAATTCATGTTTAGGATTCACAATGAAAATTACATTGCGCAACCGGAACTCTACCAATTACGATTGTTGCTCTATCGTGGAAAAGACGACACAAGTTTTGAAGATTTTCGAATTGTAAAGGACGTCCGATATGAGACATAAACAAGCTTCCTTACCTCGTGGTTTAGCCTATGATGATCAGCAATGGGTAGAAGGATTACGACACCCTGCCCTATCTCAAATGCCTAAAAGGATGCGAAGCCTTTTTACGCAAATATTAATCTTCGCTACTGCTGAAACCCTAAGCGGCTCTGGGAAACATTTAAACAAAATCTGGCAGATGGTTTTATACATACAGCTCGGCGAAACGGGAAGTCTACAGAAGATGCAATTAAGCGTGCTTACTAGATTATTGCCTATAAACTAAACATTGAAGCAATGAAAGGCAGAAATTTCCATTACTGGGTACAAACGTTTGGCTTTGAGTACATTGACGATTACGAGATTAAAACAAATCAGAATATTCTGAATGCTGACCAATCAGCATCACTGGGAGAGCAAATGTATCGACTTCTCAGAGGGAATCAAACAGAAACCTTCATTACCATTCTCCGTGAAGTAAATGATACAAATGATTAAGTAAAATTCTTTTTTACCTTAATGGTACAGGCGGCACTGGGAAGTGACTTGTCTATAAAACGCCCCACTGCATGCTTATTAGAAAAGATCTTAACGTAAAATGTATGGCATTTACCTGTAACGCATTCATATTTCTGCCTAATGGTCGTACTTCTCATAAAACCTTTCGACTCAAAGTAACAGTAACCCCAGAGCCAGTTCCGAGTATCAAACCAGGATAGTCCAAAGCCAAGAAATTAGCGGAAACAGTTCTTTTCCATATGGATGAAGCTTTGATGCTTCCAAAATATGGATTGAGAAATCATGGATCAAATCTTACGAAGAGCTGGTAGTCCGGATCTCCCTTTTGGTGGCAAAGTGATGGTACTGAGGGGAGACTTTCGTCAAAGTCTTCCTGTAAAGGCATGAGCAAACAGAAATGAATTATTAGATCTTTCCTTTGAAGGATATTCTCCATGGCAACTATTCACTTTGCCGAATATCTTATAAAGCTAGTCAACGGGGAATAACCGCTGAATACAATGCGAGAAATTGAATTGCCACAAGATATCATTTCAAGTCAAATTGATAAGCTGGGCTGAGTGGCTCAGACGATTAAGGCGCTAGCTTTCTGAGCCCAAGTTGGCAGGTTTTAACCTGGCTTAGTCCGGTGGTATTTGAAGGTGCTTAAGTACGTCAGCCCCGTTTCGGTAGATATAGAACCACATAAAGTAACGCCTGCGGGACAAAATTCCGGCACTTCTAAGTCCCAAAAATTGTTGAAGTAATTAGTGGGGGGTAAAACCAATAACGTTATTATTATTCTTATTGATTAGGTTATCAGAAACTGCAGTGCCACTGGAAATTACAAAGGATTGATAGAAACAATACTTGCGCCACTCAACAAAGACGTCGACAGAATTAAGAATGATATTACTGCCTATCTTCCCTGAAAGAGCAAAATCTACCATAACTACGAGTCAGTTAAATATCAACCCGAAGGAACGTTTTAATTTACTCCTGAAATCCTAAAATCGGTGAATATTTCAGACTTACCACCATATGAATTAAAATTGAAACAATTGAAATAACAATGCTTTTACGTAATTTAGATGTATGTTCATGCAACGGAACTTCACTAATTGTAACAAGCGTGTGTAAATCCGAAATTAAAGCAAAATAATCACTGGTGAACAATCCGGCAAGGAAATTCATATTCCTAGAATCACCATTTTTTTACTAGTTGCTTTACGTCACATCGACACAGACAGGTCTTAGGGCGATGATGGAATAGGAAAGGGCTAGTAGTGGGAAGGAAGCGGCCCTGGTCTTAATTAAGGTACAGCCCCAGCATTTGCATGGTATGAAAATGGGAAACCACGGAGAACCATCTTCAGTGCTGCCGACAGTGGGGTTCAAACCCACTATCTCCCGAATGCAAGCTCACAGCTGCGTGCCCCTAACCGCATGCCCAACTCGCCTAGTAGTATCACCTTTGATTCCTCAAAATTTCTTCTAGGATGTGCCACGCAACGGCATCAATTTCTTGTAAGACCTGCATTTGCAATAACCCTGCAAACAGCACAGATCCAGACTTCAGAATTTCTTGCCGTTGACCTAAAAGAACATCAGTATCATGTATGCTGTACGTGGCAATTGCAGGAGTCAAGAGACCAGCACATTAAGAATACTACTTTGACAGGAGAAACCAAGTCATTGATGCAATTACAATTAACATTAACATGGCTAAGGTTTATTAACCTAATTTTTAATTAAGGTTGTTACTCCTTTACTCAAATTAATAGGTAGTAATCATATTTTTTGTTCAAAATTTGTTTTCATGATCCTTGATCACTGTTCATCAAGTAGTGTAACGGTTCAAATCCCATTACAAGCTTTCATGTGTATTATATATATCAGACATGGATATGTTTTGTGAAACCTTTTGATATTGCAACATATGATGCAATACTGTTACAGTAACTTTCGAGTCATCGCTATGTCACTGTATGCATTTAGCTATGAAATCATATTTCGGGAGTTCTGTATGTGTCTTAGGCTATTTCTACAAAATATGTAACATTTGTAGCTGGCTGAGAGCGACATCATACCTATTTTGAGCTCTGACGTGGATGTTATACAATGTGTCAACTTATGGCTATATATAGGGGCGGTATCCTAGAGCGGCGGTCGGTTGGATAGTTCAGGTGGTTGGAAGCAGTTGGTTGGAAGGAGATGAATGGAGAGATTTGCCATGAAGTCAATTGGAGTCAATTGTTAGCAGACGAATGGAGAACAGTGATATGGATACGTAACTTTCAGTGACCAAGTGGTTTATATGTTCGGAGTGTGTTTCGTGCATCTGTTCGGTCGACTTCTTATGTCAGTAAGGTGACAGCCGAATATTGGGTCGTCGTAATGCTGACTAACAGTTATCAGTGAATTACTTGTAAATTTGATCACTGGACAAATAGAGGGAAAATTTTGAACATCTTCTCAACGTAAAAGGCAATCACTCTGGTTGTGCTGCGAACAGCCAAGTTAAGGGGGAAAGGAAAATGATGTTGGGGAAATTACGCTTGAGGAAGTGGAAACGATGGTAAATAAACTCCATTGTCATAAAGCAGCAGGAATAGATGAAATTAGACCTGAAATGATAAAGTACAGTGGGTAGGCAGGGATGAAATGGCTTCATAGAGTAGTAAGAATATCATGGAGTTTTGGTAAGGTACATTCGTGATTGGACAAAAGCAGTATTTGCACCTATCTATGAGCAAAGGAACAGGAAGGATTGCAACAACTATCGAGGTATCTCATTGATTAGTATACCAGTCAAAGTATTCACTAGCATCATGGAAGGGAGGGAGCGACCAGTAGTTGAGAAGAAGTTGGATAAAAACATGTGTGTTTTCAGACCACAGAGCGGCTGCCAGGATCTGATTTTCAGTATGCGCCAGGTAATTGAAAACTGTTACGAGAGGAATAGGCAGTTGTGTTTATGTTTCGTTGATCTAGAGAAAGCATATGACAGGGTACCGAGGGAAAGGATATTCGCCATACTGGGGGACTATGGAATTAAAGGCAGATTATTAAAATAAATCAAAGACATTTATTTTGACGATTGGGCATTACTTAGAATTGATCGTAAAATGAGTTCTTTGTTCAGGGTAATTACAGGGGTTAGACAAGGCAGTAATCTTTCACCTTTGCTGTTCGATGTTTGCATGAATCATCTGCTGAAAGGTATAAAGTGACGGGGAGCGATTTAGACAGCTGGAAATGTAGTTAGCTTTCTGGCCTATGCTGGCGACTTTGTCTTAATGGCAGATTGTGACGAAAGCCTGCAGTCTAATATCTTGAATCTTGAGAATAGGTACAATGAGTATGGTATGAAAATCATCCTCTCGAAGACTAAATATATGTCGGTAGGTAAGAAATTAAACAGAACTGAATGTCAGATTGGTGATACAAAGCTGGAACAGGGAGATAATTTTAAAAATTTTTATGTTGAGTGTTCTCCCAGGATGGCAATACAGTAAGTGAGATTGAATCAAAGTGCAGTAAAGCTAATGAAGTGAGCTCACAGTTGCTATCAACAGTGTTCTGTAAGAAGAAAGTCAGCTCCCGGACGATACTATCTTTACATCGGTCTGTTTTCAGGCCAACTTTGCTTTACGGGAGCGAAAGCTAGGTGGACTCGGGATATCTTATTCATAAGTTAGAAGTAACAGACATGAAAATAGCGAGAATGATTGCTGGTACAAACAGATGGGAACAATGGCAGGAGGGTACTCGAAACGAGGAGATGAAAAATAAGTTAGTAATGAACTCGATGGTCTAAGCTGTACGCATAAACCGGTTTCGTTGGTGTGGTCATGTGAGATGAATGGATGACGATAGGTTACCTAGGAGAATAAGGGACACTGTTATGGAAGGTAAGAGGAGTAGAGGGAGACCAAGCCGACGATGGTTAGGCTCAGTTTCTAACGATTTAATGTTAAGAGGTGTAGAACTACATGAGGCCACAGCACTGGTTGCAAATGGAGTATTGTGGCGATGTTTAGTAAATTCACAGATGATTGCAGACTGAACGCTGAAATGCATATCGGTATATAATAATAATGTATTGTCCCATTAAAAAGTGGTAATATTTTATTAGAAAGAAAATGATTTATTTCATCAGTGTGTTGGGACATAATTTTAATCGGCAAGAGGGTGAGATTCCGTATTTCGTGCCAGTACGAGCTAGTCACTTCGCGAACCGGTTTTCCCGACCTACAGAGAGCACGAGGGAGCAGGCTGGAATTCCTGTTATGTGGCCTTCAGACACATGTGTGCGTACCACGTGACACGGCGAGCAGGCAGATCTCAATCGATCAATAAATGGAAAGTCAAGTGACGTAAAACTGGAGCAGCCAATAAAAGTGACAACCTTCACTGGAATTCAATAAATCCACCAATTAGATGTAATTAAGAGACACACCTATGTCTTACGACAGGAAATTAATGGTAATTCCAGAGGAAAATTTGGTAGAGGGTTTTATACTTCTGAACGCTAAATTTGAGCATTACTCTGACTGCAGCAACCGAAGAGACTGGACGTCGTTTGCTTCATCGGAAGATTTTACATTGGAGAAGGCATCGAGGACTATATAAACAGCAATTCAGATACTCGAAAAATTTCACTACGATTAATTTAGGGTTGTTCTAAGATAAGTGTCTTCAGCCAGATTATAAAGCATCGAGAGTGAATCCTGGGCTATTTCTAAGACTTTTTGTTAGTTTCAGCTTTCTACAAGAACTTGGAAGAAGAAAGGTCCTGAGTTCGAGTTTACGGCAAGATGGTTATCCAGCTCCACGAAGAATACTGCAAGTTCCTGTACATCGTCAACGCCTCCATGAGTCACTAAACATGTAAGGCATCGGACATGGGCGAGACTTCGTTCGATGGAAGGTGATGTGACCACGTGCTAGGTCATCAGCCACAATCCAGTTCACACCAGTCACATGAGTATTCTGTAAGAATTCAATTGCTTTCTATCTTTGTAAATATCTGTAAACGTAGCCTTACTTATTCCTTTGGATTTCTATTCGTTTTGCAGTAGTTTGATTTTTCATTCTTTTTTCTTTGGTGAGAGGTAGTTAGAACCCTTGGAATGAGTGTGTGTTTGCTCTATTAGTTAGAAATGAATGTGAGTCATCGAGAGAGACCTTAACTGTCCTAAGAATTTAGAAGACAGGTGAGATAAAAATTAAATGAACCCCGCGTTAATTTTGATTAGTTTTGAAATAATTTGAAGGTTATTTAAAACAAATTAGGACAGTGTTCTAGTGTTTTTCTTCGTGTAGAATTTCATTCTATGATTGTACGACATGTTTTTGGGTTCGAATTTATTTAGAGTCATCCGAATAACTTCACACGACAACTTTACGAATGAGATTATGCACGGTCAGGAATATAATAATAATAATAATGAGTAAAAATAATTAAAGCTAATTACGGGCTAAAATGATTTAATAAGGTCATGAGTTTAATGTTAGTTATTTTTGGAAAGTATTATCGTGTGCTCACTTTATGTAAAGTAAGCCTGGAACATGGCAAATTCTCCGGACGGAGTATCGACGAATTATAGGTATATTTCTGCGCTATGAATTTGAGTATGACTTGCAGATGGGCATTATATTTTGAGTAATAATTTATGCACCCATTAGAGTCAATTTTGGGAAGAGATGTGTCACTGGACATGATTTCTTCGAGCTTCAGTGCAGAATAATTGAGAGCCACGACATTATGATGAATAAAAATAAATGCCGCAACTCATGTACCGTTAGCGCGTATTCTATTATTTTGACCTGTGTTACAATTATTCTATTCGCTAAATTAGGATGATTTCTGTTTAAAATACTCCTTGAACATCGTTGTATAGGTAATTTCTTTGTATAAGTGATAACCTTAATTCTATCACACTCTGAATTGATACCTGGGATGTGTGTGATAGTGTCATCTGGAGAATGATTTCCCTAATTCGCAGTAAAATCCTAAAATTAATAATAATGGGTTAGTTTTCGTGTAAGTAATGTTATAATAACGCCGTGTACCCCTGTGTGAATGTGTGATGTGAGATTTGATCCTATTCTGTGTTTTTTGGAATATTTCATGTACGATTTTGTGAAGGTAATTTTCATTATGTGCGTCAAAGTTTTGACCGACTTGTATTATTTCGCGTGTCCGTAATTGGATCAATTTTGAATCTTTAGAAGATTTTATCGTAATTTAAGGTTGATTAGGGCCTAATTTACTAACTCAAAGTGAATAAGAGAAGGCAACGTCCGTGGACTGATGTCACGAGATTTAATTGTTAGATGTTGTACAGTCACGTTCTGCATAAAATTGAGTAAAAGTTAAGGTGATATAAGTTCAAGTAAAAGTTATTAGAAGAAGTTTATTCAATCAATAATTATATAAACGAAGTAATTGTTGAAAGGAAAGTCTAGGGAAGACTTGCTAATCATAAATTAATGAATTAAATAATTTTCAATAATTTAAATAAGGAGGAGAAAATAGTCATTTTCTTGGAAAATAATTGAAACCCAGGAGGGAAGATTTTAATTTTAATAATTGGATTATCATCATAAGAGAAGGATATTAGATATTATTTTGTTTTCCAATCAATTTTTCAGTAAGTTAATGGTTTCTATATTTATTATTGCAGAAAGGAACAATCATTGAAAATTTATTTGAGCGAGATCCCTCACGAATGAAAGCACGAGGAGAAGATGTTTTTCAAGAATCCAACCCAGATTTTGTTAATTTAATTGTTTTCTTTAAAAGAGTGTTAGTTTAATAAATGTGTAAACCTAATTTAGTCTCCTTTCATTTGTCGCTAGTCCTTCATCTATCCCTGCCTTTAAAATTTTCTGCGCAGCCGATAGCGAACGGTCCACCACTGAGACCCTCGCTCTCCGGCGAGCTGAGCCCGGCATAAAGGGGGCAGGTGTAGATTTGGCGCCCAACGTGGTTAGGCCCGATTTATTGGCTGTACCATTAAAAGGACTCGATCTTGTAGTCCAGAATTTGGACAAAAACAAGATGCGGCGACAAATAAAATTTTTCCAGGTTATTTTTGAAACATTTATTAGCCCAAAATTTTGTGGCGAACTACACTCAGGTTAAGTTTAGGAAGGGCCTCGTTGTTTAATTATAAACAAAATCTGGATGATAGTTGTCAAAATTCTTGTAGCGGCTATTTTCCGCATAATTTGGACTTAGGCTGTAGGATTGTATTTTGCGATGTTAATCTTCTCTGAAGGCTGTGACATCAATCCACTTGTGACTGATGAATTGGATTCTGGTATGTGGCCATCGAACTTAGTCCTCCCATGTCTGAATTGCCGTTTATTTCAAAAGAAAGATGAGTACTGTAACAATGGAGGATTTACGTAGACTCTTAGACGGAGTAGTGACTGACTTACAAAATAACTTAAAGCGGGAAATGAATGAGAATCAAACTAAACTAGAGCAAAAACTCAGTGAAAATAACGAGTTATTAGAGCTAAAGCTTAATGAAAACAGTGAATTATTAGAGCATAAACTTAGTGAAAGTTTAGAACAAAAACTTAGCGAAAATAGTGAAAGTTTAGAACAAAAACTTAGCGAAAATAGTGTAAATCTAGAACAAAAACTTAGCGAGAATAGTGAATTAATAAAAAGGGAACTCAAAGGTACTATTGAGGAAATCCAAAGCAAGACAGAGGAGAATATCGAAAAGCTACACATGGACGTTAAATTATTTAACGGGAAGTTAGCTTCAGTTCAAAGTGAATTGGTATCTGTGAAACAAAATTTTTCAAATTTAAAGGGAGAAATCCAGGTCGGAATAGACAATGCCATGTCAGCTATGTCTAATGAATTTAGTGAAAGACTGGCTAAAGTACAAACTGGGATATTGCAAGGATTAGGTAAATATAAGGACGAGGTGCAAGATAAATTTCAAGCGATTGAGGAGAAAATCGATGAGAATGCACAGGACTTAACAGCAACCAAAACAGCATGGTCTAGGAAATTCACTCAAATTTTTGAAACTGTGAAACAGGTAGAGAAGGGCGTTATTGCTGAAATAAAAGTAGCTCAAGTCACCAACTCAGAGCGACTTGAATATTTTTACGAAACGATTGAGGAGACACAACAGAGTTTGCAAACTATGAAAACCTCAATAGATAAAGAAATAGGAGAGGTAAAAGCTAGTTCGGAATCCTATAAACAAGAACTACAGAACGGAATTCAGGAACTCACTAAAGAATTACAATTGCTTAAATTGCAAGGCGAAAGTCATAATATTGTAACCAATACATTGTTAGAGAGGCAAAGTAATTTAGAAAAGAAGGTATCCGGAGAAATTTTATCTTCAACTCCGAAGCAGGACGACCAAATGAATGCCCATAACAACGTAAATGTCACCAATCCAGCTCAAGGATATAATAGCGGAGGAGTAAGTCAACTCAATACGTCAGGTCAAACGCAGATAGTAAATATAATTCGAATGCAGGAAGACCATCCAAAAAAATTTAATAACGTAAAAGGGGTAACTCCCAGGAGTTTTATTAATGAATTACAAGAATATTTTCGGGACAACAAAATACCAGAAGAGCGCCAACTGCGAGTAACGGAAAGATATTTGGAGAATTCTGTATTGACATGGTTCACAGCGTTCCGATATTCATTCGACAATTTCGAAGGATTTAAGAGGGCTTTCCTAGAAAAATATTGGAACACGGACATTCAACATAATCTCAAAACAGAGTTGTACGCTAAGAGGTATGCCTTATCCACGCCAACACGATTTTCAGAATTTTTCTCCAGTCAGCTACGTAAGCTACGAGAGCTAGACACACCGCCATCGGAAGCTGAATTAATAAAGGTTATTACCAGGCAACTTCCAGCAGAAACGCAACGAATTATGATTGCCTCAAATGTACAAACCGCAATTCAAGCTGAAGCCATATTGAGACAGCTCGACATGACATCTAGAGAACCACAGAGGCGAAATTCCGGCCAAGAACAGCAAGTTTTCCAAACCAATGTTACCAGATCTGAAGAAAGGAACATTGTTAACCAAGGGAGAAATTGGGGTAGAAATATCGAAGGAAGACAACCCAGAGACCGATCTCCGAGACCAGGACGCCGAGATGATGAAGAATGGAATTATTCCAGACGTAATGTCCGAAGAAGACCATATGAAAACAATAGGGACAGATGGAGAAGAGAACCAGAGAATAGAAGACCTGAGAGACGGAAAAGAAACTGGAGAGAGGAAGAGAGAGAGAAGTATTTGCGGGAACTCCAGCAGTCCAGTCAAGACGTAAGAAATGGCATCGGGCTATACATGAGCAGGACGTCAACCCTGACATTGTTGGAGCGGAGAGTTTGGAGTACCAAAGAGCAAAACAAAGGGAAGAGAAAGGACATTCGGAAGACGATGGGTACAATCAAGGTGCCATCAAAAAAAAAAACTCCTGAATTAGTAGGAGATAGTCTCGACACTAACCCTTATAGTAATAGTGAAACGCAAGAGTGGATTATTGTTCAAATTGATTCCTGGATGACAAGATCAGATGACCTACTCGAGGAAAATCTAGAGTCGAACACGAACTACTTAAAAACACTACCTATAATTTCGGCTAGAATATGTGGCGTAAAAGTAAAATGTTTAGTGGATACTGGATCTACAATTAGTGTCATTTCAACTTCTTTCCTAAATGATTTAAAGGACAGACATGATATCCCGATTATACCAGTATCTCACATTAAAATAAAAGGAATTATCCCGGATAAGACTGTGGCTTGCAAACTACAGACACTGTTGGATGTTGAAATTGGAAATACAAAATTTCAGAACGTATTCTTGGCTATGTCAAATATAAAATTTAACATCATTCTAGGAGTTGACTTTTTGACATCTTACCATGCCAATATTGACTTGAACTCCAACCAAATTCTTTTTCGATTGGATGAGACATGGGAAACGGCTATAGTTAATCCAGCCGATATCAATGATCAGAGTGTGTTTCTCATTAATAATGCCTCGACACCGTGGGAATCCGAAGACCAGGAAGCCACAGAAGAGGTAAATCAGGCTCTGGATAATATTATAGAAGAGGGCGACGATGCAACACACCCGTATGACCTCATAAACTCAAAGGTTAACCAAGCTATAGGAATGGAAGAAGAAAGAGGCCGACTCCGAGAGTTATTGTTAAAATATAAATCAGTGTTTGATGATAAAACAGGCCAGATCCCTGACTTTAAATATTCTCTAGTAGTCACAGACTGGACTCCGTTTAAAAAGAAGCCTTATCCAATCCCTGAGAAATTTCATTCTCGCGTAGGGAAAATTATTGCAGAAATGGAGAGAGACGGGATTATCATGAAGTCCAGTACACCATTTATAAGTGCTTTAGTGGTGGTACATAAACCAGATGGATCTCTGAGAATATGTTTAGACGCGCGAAATATTAACTCCAAACTGATACCAGAAAGAGATCAGGCGCCAGCAATTAAGGATGTCCTTAGAAAATTCCGTGGCATGAACTTATTTACATCAGTGGATTTTACCTCCTCGTATTACCACATTCTTTTGGAAGAAAAGTCAAGATTATTGACTGGATTTATGTTTGACCAGCAAACATACGTTTTTAGAAAATTGCCCTTTGGCATTTCTAATGCCTCGGCTGCTCTTATCCGTGCCTTAGATAGATGCCTTACGGATGAAGTCAAGAGTTTTATTACTAAATATGTTGATGATCTGCTTATGGCGAGTGAAACATTCGAAGAACATCTGGTTAAGCTAGAACAACTGTTGAGCAATCTTTCAAAATTTGGGTTCCACATCAACCTAAAGAAATCACGCTTCTGCCAGTCTGAAATATTATTTTTAGGCCATATTATTGATGGAAAAGGTATAAGGCCGAACCCTATAAAAATTGAAGCTATTAGCAAATTTCCGAGGCCGATACGTGTCAAACAAGTACGGCAGTTCCTAGGCATGGCCAACTTCTTTGCGAGCCATTGTCCCAACTACACACAAACGGTAGCTCCACTTCAAGATCTATTAAAAAAAGGCAACAGGTGGAAATGGAACGAAGAGTGTGACCTGGCATTTACCAAGACTAAAGAGATGCTGTTGAATTACATTATGCTAGGATATCCTGATTTTGGAAAACCCTTTATAGTACAAACGGATGCATCTGGAATCGGAATTGGGGCTGTGTTATTCCAGGAAGACGGAGAAAAGCCGGAAAATAAAACTTACCTAGCCTTCGTTAGTCGGAAATTACGAAATCACGAAAAGCATTATTCAGTAACCGAAATAGAAATGTTATCCATAGTATTTGCATTGAAATATTGGCAGAAAATCATCTACGGATTTCCGATCATCATTAGAACAGATCATAAAGCTTTAACCTTCATGCTAAAGGCTACTATGGCATCAGAACGAGTATTTCGATGGACAATGTTTGTGAAACAATTCAACATTCAATTGGAACATTGTTCGGGGAAGAGTAATTTACTGGCCGACTGTCTGAGCCGTAATCCTAATGAGGAAGTACTGGAAATCAACCAACTTGAACTAGTTCCTGAGGATCATGAGTTCTTAAGAAAACTCAGATATATACGGCAAGCTCAAAAAAGAGACAATGACTTAAGACCTATCATTGATTTCCTAGAGGGTAAAATTAAACCTAGAGATCCTGGATACCGTAGAATAAGAAGAAGAGCATCCCGATACCAGTATTTAGATAACATTCTATTTAAATTTGTGGATCCGGAAAAATCGAAATTGAAAATTGTTGTACCTTCGAAATTATTTGAATCTTTGATTTGGCATGCACATCGAATTACCGGACATGGCGGTATCGATAAAACATTGGCTACCATCCAAGAAAAATTTATATGGGACAAACAAAGATCAATAGTGAGGAACATAGTTCGAACCTATGACACATGCCAGAGGGTAAAGCCAAGCTCACATTTATTGCAACATAATCCTATTCCAATCATACCTTCCGAGCCTAAACAGCTGTACGCAATGGATTTGTTCGGTCCCGTTCCTACATCAAAGAGAGGTAACCGGCATGTTGTCGTCACCATTGACGTATTCTCAAAATATGTGACTTTATATCCAATTCAAAAGGCCAACTCAAAATCTGTCATTAGACGAATCACCCGTAATTTAATTCCGCATATGGGCAAGCCTAAAGCACTTCTCACTGACCACGGATCGCAGTTCACATCTGCCGAATTTCGTGAAGCCATGGAACAACTTGGAATTAAACACATATTAAACTCGATCCGACATCCATCTAGTAACCCGGCAGAGAGAGTGATGCAAGAATTATCTAAATTCTGCAGGATATTTTGTGGAAATGCACACTGGCTTTGGATTGATGTTCTACCCATTATGATGGAATGTTTGAACAATACAGTACACGAAGCTACGTCACAGATTCCTGTTACTCTTCACTTCGACCGTCAACCGCATCGACCTTGGGACGATATTGTCCAATGCCCCGGTAATCTGAAGCCTACGCTGGAAGAAAACATTCGGAAAGCCGCCACTTCATTGCGCGAACAAGCTGAGCGTAGACAACGCCGAGTGAAGGATAAAAAGTTTTGCCGACCCCTCAAACTCAATGAGTATGTTCTTTTGAAAAAGCCAGCTACGTCAGAAACAACCAGCAAATATTACGCCAAATTTGCACCACTTTTTATAGGTCCTTATAAAATTATAAAAGTTTATGGGAATAACGCTTACAGAATCCAAAGTTTAGATAAAAATTATGAAGGTATTCATAACGCCCAGAATTTAAAAAGTTATTATTCTTCTAAACCTGTAGATGGTCATCATATCAATCTCATAATAGAAGAAGAAACACCGCCAGATACAGATGAAGATCCAACCTACCACCATGTTTCGACCCAAGTAAATTTACAAGATGAGATTTGTGAAGAATGCCGTGAATTACAAGAGAAGGTAATGGATCAACTTCGACGGCTTGGTGCTGCACTCGAGGCAGACAACGCGAGGCTTCGTGCTGGAACAGAACCCTAAATAGAAGTGACAACTGATTACCACCTAAATTTTCAGGGAACATGTTAATTGGAGATTTCCTGTAATAATGATTCCATCTTCAGATCAAATCATTATTTAACCAAGGGAGAAATATGTCCCCTTAAAAAGTGGTAATATTTTATTAGAAAGAAAATGATTTATTTCATCAGTGTGTTGGGACATAATTTTAATCGGCAAGAGGGTGAGATTCCGTATTTCGTGCCAGTACGAGCTAGTCACTTCGCGAACCGGTTTTCCCGACCTACAGAGAGCACGAGGGAGCAGGCTGGAATTCCTGTTATGTGGCCTTCAGACACATGTGTGCGTACCACGTGACACGGCGAGCAGGCAGATCTCAATCGATCAATAAATGGAAAGTCAAGTGACGTAAAACTGGAGCAGCCAATAAAAGTGACAACCTTCACTGGAATTCAATAAATCCACCAATTAGATGTAATTAAGAGACACACCTATGTCTTACGACAGGAAATTAATGGTAATTCCAGAGGAAAATTTGGTAGAGGGTTTTATACTTCTGAACGCTAAATTTGAGCATTACTCTGACTGCAGCAACCGAAGAGACTGGACGTCGTTTGCTTCATCGGAAGATTTTACATTGGAGAAGGCATCGAGGACTATATAAACAGCAATTCAGACACTCGAAAAATTTCACTACGATTAATTTAGGGTTGTTCTAAGATAAGTGTCTTCAGCCAGATTATAAAGCATCGAGAGTGAATCCTGGGCTATTTCTAAGACTTTTTGTTAGTTTCAGCTTTCTACAAGAACTTGGAAGAAGAAAGGTCCTGAGTTCGAGTTTACGGCAAGATGGTTATCCAGCTCCACGAAGAATACTGCAAGTTCCTGTACATCGTCAACGCCTCCATGAGTCACTAAACATGTAAGGCATCGGACATGGGCGAGACTTCGTTCGATGGAAGGTGATGTGACCACGTGCTAGGTCATCAGCCACAATCCAGTTCACACCAGTCACATGAGTATTCTTTAAGAATTCAATTGCTTTCTATCTTTGTAAATATCTGTAAACGTAGCCTTACTTATTCCTTTGGATTTCTATTCGTTTTGCAGTAGTTTGATTTTTCATTCTTCTTTCTTTGGTGAGAGGTAGTTAGAACCCTTGGAATGAGTGTGTGTTTGCTCTATTAGTTAGAAATGAATGTGAGTCATCGAGAGAGACCTTAACTGTCCTAAGAATTTAGAAGACAGGTGAGATAAAAATTAAATGAACCCCGCGTTAATTTTGATTAGTTTTGAAATAATTTGAAGGTTATTTAAAACAAATTAGGACAGTGTTCTAGTGTTTTTCTTCGTGTAGAATTTCATTCTATGATTGTACGACATGTTTTTGGGTTCGAATTTATTTAGAGTCATCCGAATAACTTCACACGACAACTTTACGAATGAGATTATGCACGGTCAGGAATATAATAATAATAATAATGAGTAAAAATAATTAAAGCCAATTACGGGCTAAAATGATTTAATAAGGTCATGAGTTTAATGTTAGTTATTTTTGGAAAGTATTATCGTGTGCTCACTTTATGTAAAGTAAGCCTGGAACATGGCAAATTCTCCGGACGGAGTATCGACGAATTATAGGTATATTTCTGCGCTATGAATTTGAGTATGACTTGCAGATGGGCATTATATTTTGAGTAATAATTTATGCACCCATTAGAGTCAGTTTTGGGAAGAGATGTGTCACTGGACATGATTTCTTCGAGCTTCAGTGCAGAATAATTGAGAGCCACGACATTATGATGAATAAAAATAAATGCCGCAACTCATGTACCGTTAGCGCGTATTCTATTATTTTGACCTGTGTTACAATTATTCTATTCGCTAAATTAGGATGATTTCTGTTTAAAATACTCCTTGAACATCGTTGTATAGGTAATTTCTTTGTATAAGTGATAACCTTAATTCTATCACACTCTGAATTGATACCTGGGATGTGTGTGATAGTGTCATCTGGAGAATGATTTCCCTAATTCGCAGTAAAATCCTAAAATTAATAATAATGGGTTAGTTTTCGTGTAAGTAATGTTATAATAACGCCGTGTACCCCTGTGTGAATGTGTGATGTGAGATTTGATCCTATTCTGTGTTTTTTGGAATATTTCATGTACGATTTTGTGAAGGTAATTTTCATTATATGCGTCAAAGTTTTGACCGACTTGTATTATTTCGCGTGTCCGTAATTGGATCAATTTTGAATCTTTAGAAGATTTTATCGTAATTTAAGGTTGATTAGGGCCTAATTTACTAACTCAAAGTGAATAAGAGAAGGCAACGTCCGTGGACTGATGTCACGAGATTTAATTGTTAGATGTTGTACAGTCACGTTCTGCATAAAATTGAGTAAAGGTTAAGGTGATATAAGTTCAAGTAAAAGTTATTAGAAGAAGTTTATTCAATCAATAATTATATAAACGAAGTAATTGTTGAAAGGAAAGTCTAGGGAAGACTTGCTAATCATAAATTAATGAATTAAATAATTTTCAATAATTTAAATAAGGAGGAGAAAATAGTCATTTTCTTGGAAAATAATTGAAACCCAGGAGGGAAGATTTTAATTTTAATAATTGGATTATCATCATAAGAGAAGGATATTAGATATTATTTTGTTTTCCAATCAATTTTTCAGTAAGTTAATGGTTTCTATATTTATTATTGCAGAAAGGAACAATCATTGAAAATTTATTTGAGCGAGATCCCTCACGAATGAAAGCACGAGGAGAAGATGTTTTTCAAGAATCCAACCCAGATTTTGTTAATTTAATTGTTTTCTTTAAAAGAGTGTTAGTTTAATAAATGTGTAAACCTAATTTAGTCTCCTTTCATTTGTCGCTAGTCCTTCATCTATCCCTGCCTTTAAAATTTTCTGCGCAGCCGATAGCGAACGGTCCACCACTGAGACCCTCGCTCTCCGGCGAGCTGAGCCCGGCATAAAGGGGGCAGTATGTATCTATTGCATCGCAGCCTGACTATTACCATTGTCTATCTCGCACTCGCAGACGTCACGCAAAATACGACAAACTATGACACATTGGAGAGGTGTTACACTTACGCTTTCCCTTATATAGTCTGAGGGACCAACGCGGCAATAGTGATTCCCCGTCTAACAGGAAGCTCCCTTTGTGTTCGGCCAGCTACCTCGCAAGGGATATTCCAAATACTTTGGAAATAAACATAACAGGCGCAGTTGCATCGTTTTAATGCCCCATTATGCTTCAACAATATCAACGGTAATTGTCCCCATCGCGAACAAATGTTTCCAGACCTGGATATTTTGTGTTAGGGGCTCCCTGACGTTGATCGGTAGTTCCTCGATTTCAAATCTCTCACTCTATCTCTTGCAGGCTGTTCTCCGATTCTCTCTTCTGCTCGCGTACCCAAACCATCGACAGGGTTTACACCGGCGAAATTACGGCATCGTGCCTTGGTTCATCTGAGAGAAAAGCGCCAACCCTGCTTGCTACGGGTTCGACACCTTTATACTCACGGAACCTAGCGTACCTAAGCTCGTCCCTTAGAGCTAAATACTAAATGCTCCACAGTGTTAAATCAATTCAATTGGACCGTGATATGATACGGTTAATCCCTCCAATGGGCCGGCAAAGAAAAATATGACAATGTGGTTTCTTTATCTGGTCTACTCATAATTCCTTAACACAGCGGCTCCATCCCTACAACTCTCGCTGTTTTATCTCCTCGAAGGATCTCTGGTTTGCCTCTCTGAGCTCTTCTTTCTCCTTCCACGCGTGGTAATATACGTCTAGTAAAGCCTGGAGTTTGCTTTGGTTTTCGCTTCATTCGTAACATCCCTCACCTATGGGCTGTGTAGTTAGCTTTTTACCTACTAGATTAATTTCATCTCTCGGTGCCTCGTTTTCTTCGTATTCCAGCAACTCCGGCTCCTGTTCAGGATCGTCCTCCTCCATGATGTCATATTCCTCTTCTCCATCGTCATTCTCATAGTCCAGCGCATCACCTTCCTGAATCTAATCAATCCGCATCTGGCCTGGTGCGTAATATAACTATATTTTCACCACATTAAAAATCTATTCCGCCGTGCCATACATGGTTCTCACTTTAGAGGTGATGTTCTCCTGGGCATGAACAATTCGGTAAGGTCCAACACATAACTCTGGGTATTTGTTATAAAATCGGGCAGGTGGGTTAGGCATAACAGGTATCTTTGTCAACATGAGCTCACTGACCCATAAGGGGCGGTATAAATGCTTGTTGCACTCCTACGTAGACGTTGTTCTGCTTGCGCCTTAAGGTGTTCCTTAGTAGTTCATATACACAATTCCAGATGCGGTCTGGAATCACTTGGACGAGGTATCACTCCATACCATGGTCTTTTCAGATAGTCGTTGCAGTGTACCAGTCCTGTCGATTGATGGCGTGTAGAATTGGTGCATTCCGTAATGATAGGTATAACTTCTAACCACTTTCAACGATCTCGTCGTATTAATATACGGCAATGCTTTGCTAGTTCACTTACAATGCGTTAACTAGGTTTCAAATCTGGGTGGCGAACACTACTCAAAACATGCTTACTTTCGAGCTTCTCCATATCGCGCTTGAATATCGCATATGTGAATTGTGAACCGTGTTCACTCAATATACATTCATGTTTGACCATCCTAGGAATCATTTTATTCTTTATCTGGATCACGACGGACCTAGTCTTAGCTTTCTGGAGTGGACACAAAGTTACACATTTAGAAAATACATCCATGTATACCAGAATGAATTTTAAGCCTCGACGTGTGGCAGGTATCCACCATAGAAGTCTATAGCGAATAGTTCTCTTGGTTTGCTGCGTAGTAGCGATTTAGGTGCTTGCTTCAACAAAAAGGTATTTACTTTGGTGCACTGGCAAGTGTTGCAAGTTTTGAGTACCTGCTGTACCATTCTTCTCATCCTAGGCCATGTAAATAATGCCTTAATACGGCTGTCACCTTATCCACACCAGGATGTCCAGTCGTGTGGTGTCCTAGCCACATCAGATCAATTTGGAAGACAGGTGGGACGACAATCCGGAATCTAGTGTGTTCGTCATCTTCGAACTTGTGAAGGTGGTTGTTATAATAATGAAAAGATGCTGCATTTTTCTGTTCTGCACCTCCTTCAAAAGTGGAGTACCTGGTTCGAGTTCCTTCATAAAATACTCAATTAAAGACGCGTTGAGAGATAGTTACCCTGTTCTTGGCTGTTATCTTGTAGTTTCCCTGTGATGTTCTGCTCTTCGTCATCTAACACGACTAAGTCAATAGTTACTTTCTCCGGACAAGGATTCCTACTGTGAGCATCAGCTACCACATTCAATTTTCCTGGGCAATTTTCCATGGTCAAATCAAATAGCTGCACGAAAAGTGCCCACCGGCAAACTCGATCGCTTCCTGGATTGCTTTTGAGAATAAAGGTCAATCCCTTATGACCAGTCTTGATGGTGATTAGAAAACCATAAACATGCTTTCCCACTGACTCAATACAGTAAAAATAAAACAATATATCTAAGTTCGTTGTTATATATTTAATATCTTGGGGTCAAAATTTCCTGCTCATGAAAGCTTGTGATCTTGTTTTCATACTCAGGCGTCTCTTGTTACAGAACCGCACCAATCCCTATGTTAGATGCATCCGTCTGGATGATGAATCTCCTATCGAAGGAAGGATTTCCCAGCGTGACTAAATTAGCTGGCAGCTGTTTTGTTTTATGAAAGGCTTTCTCGTGACGAGAGGGCCAATATCACCTGTTGTTCGCCTTTAAAATTTCCTGTAGAGGCGCCACTGTATCTGCGTATGCGGGACAGTGATCCGCAAAATTTTACGTAAACCTAGAAATTGCCTGATATGCTTGACTCTGCTAGGCATAGGAAAAGAGCAGCAGACTGGGTTAGGCCTAATTCGACTTCCATCAATCACTTGAGATAAAAATAGCGTACTCCTCAGGCGAAAGTTTGATATTTCCAAGTTCACCTTAAAATTACACCGGTTTAGGTCTGCCAATAATAGATGAAACTTTCTGATGTGCTCTTCTAAAGTTCTGGAACTTATTATAATATCGTCTATGTAGCGTATTGTGAAATCAATTTCTTCTTGAATGAGGTTTCCTTCCAGGGCTGATTTTCGAACCTAAATCCAGTGAGGATACTCGATCCACTATGTAAAACTATGTGATGAATGATGAGGTTGAATCCACCGTACCGACAAAACTAATTCCTCCAATTTTTTTAACCACGTCATTAATTGCCAGTGCTTGGTCATATTCGGATACCATACTCTTGTTAGTTGACAGCGCATCCAAGCATACGCGAATAGAACCATTTGGCTTCGATACCGCTAATATCGGATTGAGAAAGGATGTCGCGGACTTGGTGAAAATATCACATTTCTCCATTTCCTCAATTACATCTTTAACTTTCGGGAATAACTTTTCCGGTAACGGATAAGGTTTTTGTTTAAAGGGAACCCATCTGTTTACTACAATCTTGTATTTATAGTTGGGGATCTTGCCTGGTTTTGATCCGAAAAAATTCATGCTTCTCTTAAATGCTCTTGAGTATGTCACGGTTTTCATCGTTTATCTGGGCTTCAGCTATATTTCTCGGTAAAAGATTTCTACATTTCTCTTCCTCACTTTCGTCTTCGAGATTTGCGATCATTGCCTCAAAATTTTGACGAGGTTCAGTACAATTTTCGATCCAATCGGGCGGAAAATCGATTGACTCCTTTTCTCCATGTTCTGCTGTGTTAGTTCAAATCCTTTCTTCTCCAGTATCATTTTCCAACTGATTGAATTTTATCTCTTCATGAATATTGCTTCCAAGAAATATAATTTTATTTGTTCTCATGTCAGTGATCGCATTATATTATTTGAGAAAATCTGCGCCTAGAATTAGATTATATTCCATCTTGAGTAAAATCACGCATGGATATGACATTATTGACTTTCCTATCTCAGTGTCCAGCAAAGCTTGTTCTTTAGATACCGTAGTCTTATCGAGGATTATTCCTCTGACTTTCAATTTTTATATGGGTATGACAGGAATTTGAACTCTAGACTGTAGTTCGCTGAGAATTTTATGGGTATCCAGACTCATAAATGCACATGTGTCTACAAAAGTACGAATACGAAAATTATTTGTTCTGAAATAAATTATGGGTAGTTCCTTGATAGACTCAGAATTTAATTTAATTGGGTCGTCAATCAGGTCTTCAGGTTGAATTATCCCGCTATCAATAGAAATGATAGTCCATCCTTTCGTTGGCTTGTCCCTTGAAGGATTCTTCTCGTACAAATGTTGAAGTTTCTTCATACGCGCCCTCTCTACCAACGTGTTCTGGGGCGTGTGATTTCAAATCCTGCCCTTGCTTTGCCTGTCTGTGAGCCCGATAGTACTCGCTTTCAGCCCCATAACATTTAATGTCGTTCTGGCCCTGAATAGCCGCCTTCCAGCGTTCATCCATCTGACGCTTGCTGTTGAGTTCCTATACGTACCTCTGGGAATCTCGATTTCGATCTTCACGTCCTGGGCAATAATTGCCTCTCATCTTTCCGTTTCGACTTTCCGTGTTTTTCCATACGTTGGCCGCCTATGACGTGCCGATAACGGTATGTTCTCCCTGGATATCCGCCTTCGGAATAATTGTCCCTCCGAGCTCCTCTATTTCGGCCGTTTTTGCTACCTCTCCTGTTGTCTATCCATTGGTTATGTCTCCATGCTCTTCTCCTCTGTTCTTCTTTTCCATTCAGTGTTTCCCTCTACATTGTCTGCGTTCCCGATATTTGGCATTCCCCATTTCTATCCTTGTTCAGTGGTGGGCTGTGACATGCTGTTGAGTCCACAGTGAGCATCGCTTCTTTGTTTCGCACTTTCGGATAATTTTTGATTCGTAGTCTGGTCGGACTGTCTAAGTGCCAATTCGGCCTCCTTGGCCGTCTTTGCATTCGCTGCGATCAGTGCCTTCTGTACTTCCACTGGTATTTGATTAGAAATGGCGGCTATAACATCATTCTCTTGGGGCAGGGCATCCAAATCACGGAGTTTAAGAAACTGGGATACATGATATTGAAAATTTTGTGGGAAGTGAAGCGGCGTATTTTCTGGAGTACAGTTCCATTCTCATTTCCTGGTGAATGGCAACACTCCAATATGTCTTTAATTCCTCGTACGTACTAAATGTGTAACGAAACGCCGTCATCTATCCTAAAACTGAGTCACCTAGGAATTTATCTACCGTCTTTAATCGTCTCTCCGCTGGTACCCTACATTCAGCCATGTAATCTCTATTTCTCGCAGAAATGTACACGGCGTTCTGTCGTCCGTCCCTGTGTACTTCTTGGGTTTGTCCTCCGATGTTCTGTTATTATTATATAGATCGAATCCTCTGTGCTCATCGGGCGTGGAAGTCCTACCTTCCGGTCGCGGTAAGCTTAAATTACGCTCGCGGAGCTGTCTCGCTTGTCTGACTGTGTCATTTATCCACTTGCTTTCCCATGTCTCCGACATACTCTGCTGCATCGAACATTTTATCATACTGAACTCCTTATTGGTCCGCAGATCTATCAATTCGATCTTGTCTCTCAAGTGTTCGAGCTCGATATCCATCATTGCTACTTTGGTCTTAGTCTTCTCTCCTGTCACGGCCCAAGCATGAGTTGCTTCATCCACCTCTTGGTTATTTGCATTGGTAAGAGCACGATCCGTCATAATAGTGTTAGTGGTTCTTCGTCCTTCCTGGTGATTTCCTCACCAACCTCCTGCGCAATCTGCCCTTTCATTTCTTCAAGTTGCTTTGCAGCATCCGACTGTACAAACTTTCACTCATTATTCTCCCTTCGGTCCACATCTGTGTGTGTGCTATACGATTGCTTTGTTCGTTCGACATAGACCAAGCATAGCCTCAGTATCTTTGGTCAATTGTATCGAGAGCCGGTTTTTATCCTTTAATTGCACTGTGCCACTAATATTCGTTGTAATAGTTGCAAATTTTCTCTCGGTATCTTTTGAATTTTCCGTCACCTCACTCACTAATCCCTTAAATGATCCCTCAAGCGCCTTAATATGTTCCTGTGCACTGTTTTAAACGTCATTAAGTCGTCTTCCCAATCTATCGGTCCCTTCCTTACAACATTTCTGTTCTAGATCAATCTTTGCAAGCAACTCAACTGACATTATCTTAGTGTTCTGGTTATCCATCATGATTGGGTCTAACCATTCATTCGTTTAGGGGCTATTCGCTATCATCTGGTCCTTACTATCCTGCATCGCGTGCGTTCATTTTTCATCCATCCCCGTTATCTGTTAGTTCGTTCCAGCTGAGTGTTCCTCACTCCTCCTCGCTAACAAGTCCTGAAGTGTCACTGTCGTTACTGCACCCATAAGCGAATGTGCATAATGAATGCATAAATTAAATGTTTAATAATTCGCATATGGGAATACTGCAGTAGGCTGGGAAAAGCTTGCAGTCTCACAAAGCAACAGTCAGGCGCCGTTCAGACTGAAAATATATCCACAGAATACGTCTTATGGCACGAACAAGAAGTAGCTAGCCTGAGTGGTACGTCCAATTATGTTTCTATCCAGTTCCCACGTGAATCCGCACGTTGGAATTTGCCCTGCCTAAGAAGTGCGAGAGAGACACGAATAATACCCGTCATCCCTTGGCAGAAAATGGAAGGATCCAAACTACTAAGAGCGCGAACGTCTCAGCCAATCACAAAATTGCAAATTTTAATGTCTTGTCATAGCGGGAATCTACAGCTAGTATTTCGCGATTTGGTGACCGAAGTAACTGTGAAAGATTGTGTCCTGACTTCCAAACAATATTTAAGGATTTATCAGTTCAAATGTGTGGTTAATCAGTGGTTAAATAAGAAATTTTAACTTTACATGGAAGAGTGGTATCGCCCAGGAAATGAACAATCATGGCGGGAAGGCGCCATACTCTGACAGAAAATAGAGGCAGTGACGCGCGCCGTCGTATAAATTAACCTGTGATCGTTTCTCATAACGCAATGTAACACGTAAATCGGACCAAAATTAGGAACGTTTAGAACACATTTCCTAAAATTCTAACCTATGGACATATGATAAATCGGTCCCAAGGGCAGGATCATTACGCCACATCCCTTCCACAGAACTATTTTCGAAGTGGGGGGAGGACTGTTTACAAAACGACGACACCAGTGTGGTGAACTTCAGTCTTGGGGTGAATCGTCAGTCTCGTCAGAATTCTCAGTCTTGGAGAATTTCAGTCTTATACAGTAGTTGGCACCCGAGTGAGTAATGTATTTATTTGTGTGAGTAATATCTTAGAAGAAATGAACACTTTGATAAACTTTTATTCAACTTTACTTTATGCAGAGATAATCAGGCAATTAAATTAACAAATGACAATGGTAGTTATATTTTCAATACCTGCCTTGAATGAACTTATAACATGCTAGGACCGGAATGAACAATGAATTTCTTCGTAACACGTAGCTGCATAACATTTTCCCTATTTCATGTGTAGCTTGTATATTTTGTGGAAAAGTCATATTATGGAGGACGATTATTATAAAATTCTCCACAGCATCCGGAACATTACATTTAAATTTTTTCACACTCTCATAGAACTATTATTGCAAGTGAGATATTTGGGAGCAGAATTTAGTCAAGCCAGTTACAGGGGGAAGAACTCTGTTTTCGCTTGTGGAATGCTGCGGTACTAAGACCTTGAGTCCAGCGTTATGGTCAGAAAAGGTGAATAACCAATAATCCTTTACACAAACAAACAGAGAGGGGTGAGAGAGAGACGACAGCAGGCAGGTAGCGGAGTCCAGACTTTCAACTTCACGTCAGGTGCTCAATGCAGTGTCATTGAATATTCTTCGTAGGAGTGTTAAAATGCGAGTGCTAATATAAATATGGACGTGTGCAACGCTATTGTAAAAATGAATCAAGTTTGCGTGTGTGACCTCTTGGAAAATCCCATCAGCTTGAAGATGGAGTACTAAATTCATCATGACGGAGTCCGGAGGATGATCTGACCTGCCTCCAGCACAAATAAGGTAAATGAGCAGAATGTAAATATGTAAATAGGTAGGACTATGCACAATCGATGATCAAAAATGTAGTTTAGATATTTAGATAGGATTGTAAATAATTCACGGATCAGATGGTATTAATTATAGTTTGATATCATTTTCATTTTTGATTTAAACGTGAGACTACGACAATTATATTTGGCGATTCCGAATATAAATGCCATAGTATCACAATAATTGTAATTATAAAAATTAGGATCGTAATAATAATAATAATAATAATAATAATAATAATAATAATAAATATTAGCGAGTGTTATTTGCGCAGTTTCCTTAAGTTAATGTGTTTCACATTATTTCTGGATCATTTTGAAATAAGTCATTTTGACATATGAGAATCCTATTTTACTAAGAAATTTACATACGGTCTAGTGCAGATTTTTTAAGTGATAATAATAATAATAATAATAATAATAATAATAATAATAATAATAATAATAATAATAATAATAATTGTAGTGATGAGTGGTATTCTTGTTGACGTTTTGATTTCGTAGATGCTGCCATGTTAGTTTAAATGTTTATTTTTTCTATTAGCGCATTCAGTTTATTATTTCATGTTATGTAATCATTATTCAGATGACCGTTTCCGGTAGCTCTCATACTTTGTATTTCGTGACGATCTGGTTGATACGCGAAAGTTAATTTCTTTATGAAACGTGGTTACACATTTCGATAGCCGTGTTTTTGAGAGGCAATCTCGTTATTTCAGTTAAATAATTAGTGACAGGAAGCCATTGATAAGGTAGCTCTGATATTTCATAATATGTGAAACGGTGGATGATCGAAATCACGAGCAAAGTAATAGTAATATCCCTGATGATCAGCGTAGAAAAATGGAAAATGTAATATTTGGACCATGTCATGAATAATGTCGTAAAAATGGATGTATGAACGACACAGTTATTTCGCCCGCCTGATATGAGCGAGGCCGTACTATGAGTTACTACGTCGAGAATATTGATGAATAAATAGAATTGAGAGATTAATAATTTAACCGAGAGTGTTAAATATGCGACGACATGTGTAATGGTTGTAGGCGGAAAGCCTGTACTGTTTCAAATAGTTTCCAGGGAAAATATATGCTCGGAATATGCAATTTAGAGTCCGAGGTAAATTGTGAACAGAGCGACCGATCAATGTGTGTTTCGACAGTCATGTATAATCATTGATGACATGTAATACCAATAATTATTGTCCGTAAATATTGCATAAAGTCATGTCCAGACATTTTCGTCTGAGGTTAGAAGATTGCCATCAAATTCACATAATTTTGCTACTTGTATCAAGGTAATATTTTATACTGCGACATTGCGCATTTTTATTTCAAATTTTATTTGGCAGCGATTTTTGGATCTAGATTTTTATTATGATATCATTTCTTGTATATATTTTGTCACCGTATTATTTTAGATTCTGATACCTGAATAGTGTTTGATTTAATGTCTGTAAATAAAATAAAATAGGTGTAGTCAGGTTATTTTAATTTCAGTATTTCTTGGGAGCAGTGTTTCTCCATTGACATGTTCATTTATGTAAATAAGATTTCATGTGTAAGGGTAAGAGATCATCGATTAGTTCGTAGTCAAAACCATTGTAGTGGTATGCTCATACCAAAAGACAGTCAGCAATCACCAAGCCTTGGATATCCACTACATTTCAGTTAGGCAAATGAAGCGATCTTTAACAAGCAGTTGTATCAAAAATGCCGCAAATGAGTCACATATACACGATGGGATCTGCCTCCATCTAGAGTTGGTACCACACAAATATGCATTCGCAATGAAAATGCAGGCAGCGGCAACGATGTAAAGGGATCGCTTTCATTTAAGATGTAAACTTGAGGCACTTGGCCTAATTAATTTAAGTATTTTAAGCGTCCAGACTATTACAGTTAAATAAGTAAGGTTTAAATAATTGAATGAGTGATGGTAGCACTCAGGTTTTTGGTTCAATAATTTTCTTGTTTTCAGCCACGAGTAGTTTAAATATGTGGCAAAGGTTATATAACGGATAAAGTACCATGTTCATGGTTGGTTTGTATTTCTCCCTTTTTCTTTTATTTTCACACATGGTTAGTGTATTCTATTATTATTTTAGAGTTGGGTGTTTCCCAACTGGAGTTGAATATGAGGTAAATATTTGATAGACACCTTAAAGTCAATGTCAATTTGATGAATTAATAAATTAACTAATTAATTACTGAATTTATTTTGCGAGGACATATTCCAAGGTATTGTAAATCATTTATTCAAATGAGGCTATATTTCTGACCAGTGTTTGAACGTGGTCACGTCATCGTCATGGAGACTGTGGTTCGATGTACTCCAGTATATTTAAAATTTATGTGACCCTCAGTCAAAATTTATTAAGGCAGATAATTAACTTATTGTAAGGCAGATCTTTTAATTGTTTAAATTTTAATTTCATTTCACATTATTTTATTTTACACCAGTTTACTTTCATTTTACACTTTGCAAATTTTTGTTCAATAAACCATTTTACTTATTTAAATTTTAATTCAGTCTTTGGGTACCGTCATTTAATAGTTTAGTTTACCCCATCTTTCATTTCCTCACCCCCGATCGACGTGTGGCCCGTCAACCCGAGGGATCCAAGGACGCATCACCCCTGAGGAAGAAGAGTCTACATGAGGTGGTAGGTACTTTTAAATGTCATTATTTTCAGGAGCAGCCGGCGCACATATCAAGAAAGAAGACCACCGCATTGGGTGCCTTTAAAAGGGCACATTACGTCCGACAGGTTGGCTGATAGGTCAGCGTACTGGTCTTCGGTTCAGAGCTTCCCGGGTTCGATTCCCGGCCGCGTCGGGGATTTTAACTTTTTGGTTAATTCCAATGGCTCGGGGCTGGGTGGCTGTGCTGTCCCCAACATCCTTGAAACACACACATGACACATAACACTATCCTTCACCACAATAACACGCAGTTACCTAAACATAGCAGATGCCGCACACACATATCGGAGGGTCTGCCTTACGTGGGCTGCACCCGGCTAGAAATACCCACACGAAATTAAATTAAACTGTCATGACAATACTTTACTTGAGAAAACGCGGATCGTCGTATGACGCTTCGGCGTTTAATATACGTAAATATCATATTCCATTTCCCTTATAAATTAATATTAACGTTCCACAGCTTCTTAGTGTTTAGGTTAGCTACTCTCACTCACGTTCGGCCTTCCAAATGACCATTAAGAAGCTGCCTACCAATTATCCCTTTCTGTTTTCGTGAGATATGCAATAACGAGATACGGAGAATGTCCGTTAATTTTGAAGAAATGAATTTTAATTAGCCCGAGAATGAATTTATTAAATCAGCTTGGTCTCCTACTCATGGTCCCGGAATTTATATTACTAGGCAACAGTACATAGCCATACGCACACCTTACCTTCGACTTCGGGCTGACATGTCCAGTACAATGATTCGCAAGCCGCTAATCGTCACTATCGATGTGGTATCGCTACCCAATATCAACTTGAGTCTGAGGATATCTCGTGTTCCGATTTCTAATAGGTACGTTTATGCTGCAGCTTCGCTGCTTGCACATGGACGCTCGCCCAAGCATCTCGCTGCTGACTATAGCCAGGCTGCTGGCCATGGTGCTTTTACCCTGCAGCAGGCCCGCGCGCACGCTGCTGGCAGCTCTCAGCTGTAGTCGAAACTTCAAAACAGAGGAACTGATAGATAAGATGGTTTGTATTTTGCATAACTTGATTATGCATATTGCACCCATTGAATTAAGCCTCATTTCATTATAATATATATTTTAGTGGATATCATACGTGAATTATTTCCACACAGCAGAATTCTGTCGTTCTCACAGCTTTATATTGAGAAAGACCACCTAGTAGCATCTTTAAGCTACACAAGTCTTTGAAAGGCACGTTCTGTTGTGGGCAATAAAACAATTATCTCCAGGACAACACCTCAACACCACGTCAAACCAGGGGAAGAATTGAGGTCAACGTGGAGTATTCTTCCATTGTTTGCTAGAAAGAGACCCACGGAGGAACGCAGAGAGAAGACCGAAAGACCTACCGGAATCCCCTTTAAAATAAAATGGAATCACCCAAACGGTCATATCTCAAAACGTCTCAACCAATCCCCGGCTACTATTCTGAGTATTTCAAAAGTAGCGCTCTATATTATTCAGTCATTCTAAGGTATTCAACAGTAGTTACTGATGTTTCTGTGGAAATTATACTCCAATTTATATAGTGTCAATTGTGAGCGAAGAAAATTTATTAGATGTGTGGGCGATAATTAATAAAGAGAGGATGCGTAATAAGATAAGGGAGAGTGAGTATACCCGGCATTTCTTATCTCCACCCTACAGTCCGCCAGGCAAAATATTCCTACCGAAGCCATCACAATTATGTAAAAATCTGTGATTAATTTCTCAATCACAATATAACATCGGAATTACCGCCAATTTATGTGTTACGTGAGGTATAAATGGAGTGACAGAAGGTGATGCATAATAAAAAGACATAATCTCCGAAAAAGTCAAGGAGTATTATTCCGCGCAGATACCCGGACCTGCGGACAGACGCTAATTCTAGGAGGACACTCGTTCTTTGGAAATCGTGAGAAGAAGACGTGAAGTGAAAACGATCATATACAATATCACAGTCAGGGGAAACTTTAAAATATCTGTGCAGTATGTAAAGCATTGAATAAATTCATGCGTTTGTATAATGACATTGTAATAGACATGAGGAAATTATTAAGCGCCCGTCGAGAAACATTTATTCACTTTTGATATGATAAGAGTTGATATTAACAGTATTTTCATTGTAGACCACTTCGTTGTATTTCACAACAGAAGACAGTTCGTAAAAGAGGAAACTTTGTAAATGGCGATCAGACAGCAAAGTAGCTGGTGAGGAGAAATACATTCATTCTTAGTAATTAGTGAACTAAATAGTAAACAAACAGTTGTACTACGCGCAGGCGACCACGAGAGGGGTGAGGAACGTTCTGTAACAGGATTAACGGGACTTCGCCGAGAGCAGGTAGCCAGGAAACCACATTCCCCAAGCAAGCAGTAGTCCAGCTGACCAATTATTCGCCACGTAGGATAATTCAATTCGTGTGGAAATATATCTGTGATAAGAGGAAAATCTACATATGTAATATAACTCGTCCTGATTGACTGACTGACTGACTGACTGACTGACTGACTGACTGACTGACTGACTGACTGACTGACTGACTGACTGACTGACTGATTCATCATCGCCGAGCCAAAACCACTGGATGAAAAGAAATGAAATTTTGGGGATACACTCATATTAAGATGTAGGTGCTCGCTAAGAGGGGATTTTTGGATATTCTGTCGCCAAGGGGGTGAAAATGGGGGTGAAATTTTAAAATGAGTGTATCTATATCTCAAAAACCTTACACGTTTATTGATGCGAAAATTGGTATTTAGAATCTTCTTTAAAAATAAAGAAACCCGTATTTTTTGTTTCCGGAAAATCGCAATAGGAGGGGTGGAAAAGTGTGAAAAAGGAATTGAATACCTTTAATGAGTATACTTATATCTCAGAAACTGAAGATATTACGGACTTGAAAATTGGTATTTGGAATCTTCCTTAAAAATAAAGAAACTTTTTTTTTGTTTTTGGAAAATCCAATTAGTTGGGGGTTTGAAAAGGGGGGTTAGATTTTAAGATGAGTGTATATATATCTCAAAACTTTCAAAGTGTACATAGAAACATACATACATGCATTATCATTATAGACAGTTATGCCTTTCAGCGTTCAGTCTGCAAGCCTCTGAGAATTTACTAAACGTCGCCACAATCCTCGATTTGCAACTAGTGTTGTGGCCTCACTTAGTTCTATACCTCTTATCTTTAAATCGTTAGAAACCGAGTCTAACCATCGTCGTCTTGGTCTCCCTCTACTTCTCTTACCCTCCATAACAGAGTCCATTATTCTTCTAGGTAACCTATCCTCCTCCATTCGCCTCGCATGACCACACCACCGAAGCCGGTTTATGCGTACAGCTTCATCCATCGAGTTCATTCCTAAATTAGCCTTTATCTCCTCATTCCGAGTTCCCTCCTGCCATTGTTCCCACCTGTTTGTACCAGCCATCATTCTTGCTACTTTCATGTCTGTTACTTCTAACTTATGAGTAAGATATCCTGAGTCCACCCAGCTTTCGCTCCCGTAAAGCAAAGTTGGTCTAAAACCAAACCGACGTAAAGATAGTTTCGTCTGGGAGCTGACTTCCTTCTTATAGAATACTGCTGATCGCAACTGCGAGCTCACTGCATTAGCTTTACTAGACCTTGATTCAATCTCACTTACTATATTACCATCCTGGGAGAACATACAACCTAAATACTTCAAATTATCGACGTGTTCTAGCGTTGTATCACCAATCTGACATTCAATTCTGTTGAATTTCTTACCTATTGACATCAATTTAGTCTTCGAGAGGCTAATTTTCATACCATACACATTGCACCTATTTTCAAGTCCCAAATATTAGACTGCAGACTTTCGGCACACTCTGCCATTAAGACCAAGTCGTCAGCATAGGCCAGACTGCTTACCACATTTCCACCTAACTGAATCCCTCCCTGCCATTTTATACCCTTCAGCAGATGATCCACGTAAACTACGAACAGCAAAGGTGAAAGATTACAGCCTTGTCTAACCCCTGTAAGTACCCTGAACCAAGAACTCATTCTACCATCAATTCTCACTGAAGCCCAATGGTCAACATAAATGCCTTGATTGATATTAATAATCTACCTTTAATTCCATAGTCCCACAGTATGGCGAACATCTTTTCCCTCGGTATCCTGTCATATGCTTTCTCTAGATCTACGAAACATAAACACAACTGCTTATTCCTCTCGTAGCATTTTTCAATTATCTGGCGCATACTGAAAATCTGATCCTGACAGCCTCTCTGTGGTCTGAAACCACACTGGGTTTCATCCAACTTCCTCTCAACGACTGATCGCACCCTCCCTTCCAAGATGCCAGTGAACACTTTGCCTGGTATACTAATCAATGAAATACCTCGATAGTTGTTGCAATCCTTCCTGTTCCATTGCTTATAGATAGGTGCAATTACTGCTTTTGTCCAATCTGAAGGTACCTTACCAACACTCCATGTTAATTTTACTACTCTATGAAGCCATTTCATCCATGCCATCCCACTATACTTCACCATTTCAGGTCTAATTTCATCTATTCCTGCTGCCTTATGACAATGGAGTTTATTTACTATCCTTTCCACTTCCTCAAGCACAATTTCACCAATATTTTCCTTTTCGCCATGAGCTTGGCTGTTTGCAACACCACCATGATGATTTGTTTTTACATTGAGAAGATGTTCAAAATATTCCCTCCACCTCTCCAGTGATTCCCTGGGATCTATTATGAGTTCACCTGAATTACTCAAAACACTGTTCATTTCCTTTTTCCCTCCCTTCCTAAGATTCTTTATTACTGTCCAGAAAGGTTTCCCTGCTGCTTGACCTAGCCTTTCCAGGTTATTACCAAAATCTACCCATGACTTCCTTTTGGATCCAACAACTATTTGTTTTGCTCTGTTTCTTTCATCTACGTACCAATCCCTGTCTGCCTCGGCCCTTGTTTGGAGCCATTTCTGATAAGCCTTCTTTTTACGTTTACAAGCTGCTCTCACTTCATCATTCCACCAAAATGTTCGCCTTTTCCCATCTTTACACACAGTTGTTCCTAGGCATTCCCTTGCTGTTTCTACTACAGCATCCCTGTATGCCACCCATTCACTTTCTATATCCTGAACCTGCTTACTGTCTACTGTTCGAAACTTCTCACTAATCATATCCATGTTCTCTGTCTAATTTCCTCGTCCTGGAGATTTTCTACCCTTATTCGTTTGCAGACAGATTTCACTTTCTCTACCCTAGGCCTAGACATACTTAGTTCACTACAGGTCAGATAGTGGTCTGTATCATCGAAAAATCCGCGAAAAACTCGTACATTCCTAACAGATTTCCTGAATTCAAAGTCTGTTAAGATATAGTCTCTTATGAATCTAGTACCCCTAGCCTCCCATGTGTAGCATTGTAGCCTTATGCTTGAAGAATGTATTCGTAAGAGCTAAACCCATACTAGCACAGAAGTCCAGCAAACGCTTCCCATTCCCATTAGCTTCCATACCTTCCCCAAATTTACCAATCACCCTTTCGTATCCTTTAGTTCTATTCCCAACTCTCGCATTGAAATCGCCCTTTAGCACTATTCTATCCTTGCTGTTGACACTGACCACGATGCCGCTCAATGCTTCATAAAACTTGTCAACTTCATCCTCATCTGTACCCTCACATGGTGAATACACGGACACAATTCTTGTCCTAATTCCTCCCACTGACAAATCTACCCACATTCGCTCATTTACGTGCCTAACAGAAACTATGTTGCGTGCAATGGTATTGCCCTTCCCTTTCTAACACCCGTCAAGTACACCTTATAATCTCCTATCTCTTCCTCATTATCTCCCCTTACCCGAATATCACTTACTCCTAGCACATCCAGATGCATCCTCTTTGCTGACTCAGCCAGTTCTACCTTCTTTCTTCCATAAGCCCCATTAACATTGATAGTTCCCCATCGAATTCCATTTCGTTCGCCAAGTTGTATCCAAGGAGTCCCTCACCTGTCAAATGGGAGTGGGACTCCATTACTCCCATAGGTCCGAGGCTTGCTTAAAGTGTTCTGAACTCGGTAAATTCATGAATCAGGATGCTGCCCTACTTGCACATAGTGGAAGTGAGGATCTCTCCTCTAACGGGTTATGGACCACCGGTGAATTGTATCCAAGGAGTCCCTCACCTGTCAAATGGGAGTGGGACTCCATTACTCCCATAGGTCCGAGGCTTGCTTAAAGTGTTCTGAAGCCGCCTGAGCACAAGGAGGGCCACGACTCAGAATATGTCCGAGATGCCCACTCCCACTCCATATCAACTGGTATCCCGACTCTCAGGACCACTTACTAGGCCACTCAGCCGTTGCCCATGGTTCACGAATTAGGACGTGACTACAGTAACCCACAAACATGAACCATTCAAAGTGTAGAGATGTAAAAATTGGTATTCAGAATCCCCTTTAAAAGTAAAGAAACACATATCTTTTGCTTTCAGAAAATCCCAATAGGAGGGGTGAAGAAGGGTGAAAAATGTGTTGAAAGCCTTAAATGAGGGTATTTATATCTCAGAAACAGAAGATATTACAGACCTGAAAATTGATATTTGGGATCTCCTTTGAAAATAAAGAAACACGTATTTTTTGTTTTTATAGAATATAATTAATGGGGTTTAAACAGGAGTGACAAATCGGGGTGAATTTTAGACCTTATCTACAGTGTATCTCAGAAACGTAAGATGTTACAGACGTAAAAATTGGTATTTGGAATCTCCTGTAAATGTAAGGAAATATAGGTGATTTGTTTTTGGAAACTCCACTTAAGGTTAACTAAAAAGGGGGTGAAATTTTAAAATGAGCATTTCTACAGTATATCTCAAAAACATAACATGGCACCGAAGTGAAATATAGAATAATTTATCTCTATTGGAAATAAAGAAACATACATTTTTTTTCTTCTGAAAAACCACTTGGGTGGAGGGGTAAAAGTGACTGAAAATGGGGTTGCATTATTTTAATTAGGATACTGATATCTCAAAAGCTGAAGATGTTACAGACGTGAAATTTGGTATTTGGAATTTCCTTTAAAAATAAAGGAACAAGTATTTTTTGTATTTTTTGTTTTCGGAAATCCACCTAAAGGGAGGATAGAAATTGAAAATTTAGTTGAATTATTTGTATGAGTATACTATTATCTCAAAAACGAAAGATTTTGCAGACGTGAAAATTGGTATTCGGAATCTGCTTTCAAATTAAACAAATACGTATTCTCGGAAAATCCAATGAAGGGTGATGTGAAAAATTTAAAAATTAATATATATATATATATATATACATATATGTTCTATCTCCTCTGTAACAGGATTGAACCAGTACAGATTGTCATCATGTTTTGTCTTGTTCAGGTTACGCGTCGGATGGTGACGTAAAGCCTACCGACGTTGTAGAGGGGGATGGCTTATCTAGCACAGGAGAGCATCTGTCCGTAAAACTGTAAGGAGTAGGATGAGGAGGTATGCGTCTAAGCCTCGTTGTAAGAGGAGGAGGAACGCGGCTATAGCCCCTTCGGAGGAGAAGGAGGAAGATGGTGTCGAGAAGAGCACCTAGCCTCAAAACTATAATCCTCTGTGGTTATCCTCCTGGCTATGTCCTGTCAAGATAATAGCAGAAAAGTTAAGTTCGTACCCGCACGTATTTAGGACCTGTCAAGATAGCAGCTGTCATTTTCACAACTGTTACTTTTTGAAATTCCGCGCCCACATAGTTAAGGTGGCAGCAGTGAGGTTAGGGTCTGTTAAGATGGTAGCAGTGAGGTTAGTGACGTTCACTTATTCAACAAGTGCACGTGGTTACGACCTGTCAAGATGGCAGCTGTTAAAAACACATAGATTTTAAATTCCACGTCCTCTACGTAGTTAAGTAGGCAACAGTGAGGTTAGGGGCTGTCAAGATAGTAGCAGTGAGGTTAGGGATGTTACGCGGTTACCCGTGGAGCAGAAAAAGGTTAAAGAAGGTGCCGGGGTGAATCTGTACAACTACAATATCAAACTGAATTTAAAACTTAAACTGAAGGTTATATTTTCAGAACTTCAAACATAACAATTTTTTCATGACAATATTACAGGTACAAGTAGCAATCATTGAACAAGATTGGGAAAATTCCAAGATTCAGAATCTTAACACTTTGGGCTTTAAGCCCCTAGTTTTACAATATTACAAATGGAAGAAGAATTACTTGGTTAAGGGCAGAAATCCCCTAATTCACATAGCACTTGCTGCACAAAATAAAATTTCTAGCCTTCCAGAGGCACTCTTTACAATTACGACACTTGAGAAAGAGCTCACCGGCTCTCCGATTCCTTTCAGCCTCCTCGAGGCAATATAAAAAATCGTAAACTCTCTGGCCTTCCATAGCCCAACTTACAATTTGAAACAGGGGTACCTTGTACCCAACCTATTGGGCCTATGCGGAAAAGAACAGGTTAAGTAAATGGCCCGAAACGCAAACTGAATGGAGACGTATAATTGAACTCCTAGATATGAACACTAAAACAACATAAGGGGTTCTAGGCCGATGAAACAGGGGCTATTCCCAAACTAAGGAGGTGACTCATATGGAAATTACTTTACCACATTACAGAATGAAAAACAGTTATAAAAACGTAGTCACCTCAAACCAAGATGAAGGGGAGCTCAAGAGTGTAATTCACTCTCTATCCCCGATTTACAGTTAAAGATTTTATGGAGTTTTTACATTAGCCCGAAGAAGTTACATTATAGAAAAGCTGGTTACATAACTAAAGTGTCTGACCTTTCCCTCGGGTTAAGCTGCGGAGGTAGCAAGAAATGAAGAAGTTATGTGGCCATTACCTGGAAGATGTTCTGTTAACCGATGAAACAGGCCGCCCGCCTCCTGCTTTGACACACACACTCAGTAAGAAGACGAGCAATTGGCCAAGGAACGATAAAAGCCGCAGTTTATAAACCCTCAGGGAAGGTTCGAGATCATTCAAGATTAAACTAGCCACACCCTCTCAATTTTATTGGATAAATTCAAAAGTTACCCTTAGAATCGAACAAGAAGCCTGTGATAAGTTGAAAATTAAATACAGAAATGAGGGATTGGCTAGATTCAGAACTGGTGGAAAGAAACAGGAAATATTGCCAACCCAAAAATAAATGAACATCATTCAGTTACAAAACCTAGAAATACAAAACTTCTTTAAATTATAACTTCTTAAACCTCGCACCAGGGTGCATGATCATAGTTTTTAGTAGTGTCATCTGCAGAAGAATGTTCAAACTTCTTGATGAATGGCAAAAAAACAAGGATAAATTAACTCAGTATAGGCAACTGCACAATACCAAAATTACATCATATTTCTGAGTAAATTTCTAAGTTGGTGTAGTTTCTGTTTCACTGTTTTACCAATAGAGGGGTTCGTTTAAGCGCTAATTTGAATGCGAGGCGTTGGGGTGTACTTCCCGGTACAAGGGACGTTGACTTGTTAAAAAAATTCCGCACCCACGTGATTAGGTCCTGTCAAGATAACAGCTGTCAAACAGCAGTGAGGTTAGCGACGTTGACTTGGTTGACAGCTGTCAAAAGCACGTGGTTTTTTAATTCCGCGCCCCCGCGTGTTTAAGGTGGCAACAATGGGTTTAGCTCTGTCAACATGGTAGCAGTAAGGTGAGCACGTGGTCAAGCACGTGGCTTTGTTTACAAACAATGTGACGTCACGGTCACGTTGTCATGACGTCATGTGGTCAATGATCTTGGCCGGTTCAATGACCACGTGGAAAAATTCTGACGCAGCACCCATTGTGGCTCTCAATCACCATTGCCCTACTACTAATACTACAATCTGATTGACGTCCGTAAATCATTAAACGTATTTCTGCTCGTAGCTAGTTTAAGTTTTGTTATGTGTTATGCATCCGTAAATGTGTTGTTTAATACAAAATATCTTCTAGAAACACGGATTTTTTGTGTATGCGTGTTATATGCTGAGTGGTAAGCTGATTCTTCCTTACTGCAATGCGTGTGTCGAGTTATTGTGTCACTTACACAGCGTGTATGTCAATTTTAAAAATTTAAGCTTACGTTTGATACCCAGCTCGGTTAACTTCATAGACACGTGTCATACCGTTAGCTAACTTCATGTGATAGGTGAGAGGAGGTGAAGGGAATGAACTAAGTACAACAGTTTAAAGTATAGCCGAGTCTAGCTGAGTCTGGCTTATTTCAGTGCATGTGTATGTGTATGTGTGTAGTCTTAGCTACTACAGTTGCAGAGTTTATCAAAAGGTGTCATCTGGCTAGCCTGCGTATCAATGCATCCACGCAGTAAAACAAAGAACTATTGCGGTACAAAATTCTGACTCCACTGAAAATACATTTTTCTATCATTTATCTTATATTGTGTAGTTTTACACAACCTTGAGGGAATTGAGCACGTAAGGTAACTTATAGGTGAGATTAACACATGTGGCTAAGCTAACCCCACACTCTCCGTTTCAAAGTGTCCAATTACCGATTCCTCTTAAATGTGTCAAACTGGTGAGGTTCTTTCATCGAAAATGAACATGTAGATGCTCTTTTCTGCTAAGAACAAAACAGATTGTATGCTGGCGGTTCAAATATTTTCTGTTCAGTACAAAATGCATGTAGATTTGAAATTTACAAACAAGGTAAGATAACAGCGGGCAATGCATATTCTAAGCACAATACATAGGTTGTATGCATTCAAAATTGCCAAGTGTGCCGCCATCTTGTTCACTTCCGCTACTTGGTAAAGGATGCATCCTGTTCGTTCCCCTCTACGCACAATGTATTCCCCCTACCTCTCACACGTCTCTTCTCCTATGAAAAGTGTAACATAACATCAGGAAATGTATGTTTTTAAACACACAAAAACAGTTGTATATTAGCAGGTAAGCCTACCATCCTATTCAAGTACGAAACCTAGCAGAAGATGTAGAACTGTCTGCTTGTCCGATCTTTTGGTCATTTTTTGTGTAAACTTTCTTCCCTGACTGATAGAGTGCACTTCGTCTTGTTGCGCATGTATGCTATCTCTACGCATCCCCATTAACCGTTTATTTTACCCTTAGACATTAAGGGTGAACAGTAAATTCTCTTCCCACATTCGCCCATCAGACTGCGCTCCACATTTCCCCTCCTCACATCACGCACCACTCTCTCAACGAACATAACGTTATTTTCATTTCAGATCACTACACATAGTAGGAGGACTGTCCTAAACTTTCCTGTTCATTATAAAATAGGTCTAGATTTCAAATTTTGGATGATGTAAGATAATAACAGATCGCGTAGGTTCTAAAAAAATTAAATATGTTTAATACTGGCGGTTAGATAGGCGCGTGTCAGCCATCTTGCTCTCAGGCACTAATTAGCGGGAAAACAGCTAACTAACTGCTAGTGAGCGATCTGTTAGCCTCCTTAGCAACTAGCTGGTAGGTAGCGCAACCCCTGCTTTTCTTCTTGGCCGAGTGGGAGCGCTCTCTTATGTCTCTAGCGGGATCTGAGAGACAATCGTTTACAGTAACTCACGAAGTCACCACGAGACTGCTCTATAATCTCCCTCCCGCACAGGCGCAGTAGCATTCCTCACACTACCTCTCACATCCCCACCCACACGACCACTCTATAAAAGACTGTGACGAGTACGGCTCTAGGCCATTTTCAGCAAGGAAGGCCTTGCTCTCTGCTAAGAAGCCGGCAGTATTTTTGGTCGAGAACCGGGAGGTGGTACTCTGGGAGAGTGAGCAACCTCTATCCCATCCCCTATGTTTGGTAGAGGCTTGGAGGTATTCCCAGGGAGCGAGAAGAGGAACCTCTACACCCTCCCGAAAAACCTCGGACACTATCCTAACCCAATGAGGTCAGGTTAGCGTCCGTGGTTGGAGGTTAGGTTAAGACTTCATGGTCAAGGAACCAGGCGGGCCCATACCCCACTAACAGCTTACTAACTGCTGGTGCGCGATCTGTTATACATCTTAGCAACTAGCTGGCACGCAACGCAACCCTTGCTATTCTTCTTGGCAGGTTAGGTTAAGATGTCATCGAAAAAGGAACGAGTCGGGCCCATACCCCGCGCCGGCATCCCTCGCCAGTTGTCATGACGTGGCCTCAGTGAAAGTGGAGCACTGTAACGATTGAAATTCTGGGCGTCATTAACTGGCTTATAGACATTGTTGCTTGTGGAGCTGTTACGGTTGGCGGAGTTGAAGGACGAGTGCACGGAATTTCTGGCTCAGGTTTGGGGGCAGATGCGGTAATGGCAGAAAGGAAAAGAAATTACTGAAGGGAGGGTTTCCACAAAGTGATTTCAACAAAAATGAACTATAACTAAGATACCTAAAAATTTTCACCACCAACAGGGACAGAAAGCCTCCTTATTTAAACTTGTTAATACAAACAATTTAAAGAAAAGGAATATAATTATATCTGCAACGCCATCACTTGGTGGCCCATAATGAAGAGCAACAATGTTCACACAGGTTTTACTTGAGACAGATGAACACGAAACATTATTTCTGTTTCAGGGTTGCTCACCAAAAGGGTGACTGGAGTTAGAAAATCAAATATTACACAAGGTCCATGAAATCTGGGGGTAAGCTTGCCTGCTGGAACAAAATTTTTAACCGTGACCTGATCTCCGACTTTTAAATTGGTGGGACTCCGCCCACGATGATTCTTCTCTCTTACATTCTCATGGTAGGCTTTAATATTATTGTTGGCTTTTTTCCATAGAACCCTGATATTATCTGGCTCTATTGTCTCTGGTAAAAACTCATTGATTGACCCAAAATTGGACAAGGGAGTGTTGGGAACAAACTTAAACACGAGAGATGTGGGAGAAAACTTGTGTGGCTTGTGAACGGCCGAGTTAAAGGCAAATGATAACCAGTGTAAAGAAGTATCCCAAAAAGAATGATCTTCGTGGTGGAAAGCAATCAGTGCTGATCGAAGATTACGATTAACCCGCTCAGCTAGAGATGGCTGTGGCTAGTATGCTCACGTCGTGAAATGTGAGATGGATGGATCAAAACAGAACATACGAAATAAATTAGAGGTGAACGCCTAGTGTTATCAGAAACAATATTGTACTTTGACAAGCTCCAAAACAAGCAAAAATAGTATTGAGGCAAGAAATAGTTGACTGAGCAGTGGTAAGCCTAGTCGGAAAGAGCCATGAGAACCGTGCGAAACCATCCACACACACACACAAGAATGAATTTATTACCATCAGCTTTAGATTGAGGGAAGGTCCGACGTAATATATGTAGAATCGCTCCATGGGGCGAGATGCTTGGTGTGATGACAATATCCCTACCTTTGTAGAAAATGTGGGCTTGCTAATCAAAAAAGTCTTATATGCCGTAACCAGTTCCCTGATCTCGCCGTCCATACTTTTCCAAATAAACTTTCCCCTTACTTTCTCTCTAGTTTTAAAGATGCCCTGATCCCCCCAATCTGGACTCGTGGTAATACTAGAAAATCATAGGCACTAGAACAGCTGGAACCACAATTTTCATCTTCTGATCGTGCCTCAAAGGGTAACACAGAACCCCATTCCTCAGAATATAAGGTACAACATGATCCCCAGAAAAAGGGTTTCCATAATGGGAGCCACCACCGGATCTTCACGTTGATATTTCGCTATATCATGAAATAGCATAGGGGCATCACTAAAAATGGCGCTTACATTAGGAGGCATGGAAATAAAAGCTGAAGGACATTCCTCCGGGTCAACACAATCGAAATCACCAGAATACATTCGGCTAAATCTATCTGCGACCACATTCTCAGATACCCGAATGTGCCGCACTTGAAACTGAAATGCTGAAATTCAAATCGCCCAACGGGCGATTCGCCCAGTACGACGGGGCGTAGCCAAAATCCATCTCAGAACCTGATTGTCGGTCTCCTATTCAAATTGAACATGCTACAGGTAAAGACGGAATTTTTTCCAAAGCAAATGGGACAGCCAATCATAACTCGTATATAGAGTACTTGGCTTCTTGAGAGGACAAGCTTCTAGACGCATAGGCAATTTGCTACCTTCCGAGTTCAGATTCCTGAAGAAGAACCGCAGCGACCGCAGATGACGAGGCTTCTGTCTGTTCAATGAACGTCTTGGAGAAGTTGTCAATACCGGGGTGTTACAGAGAGCTAATTTCATATCCTTAAACGCAGCTTGCTCCCATTCAAACTTGACACCTTTCCTACGGAGGAGGTTTAGAGGTGCCGCCCTACGAGCAAAGTTGGGGATGAATTTCCTAAAAAAAGTTCACTATGCCGATGAATCTAGTAACCACTATGACATCTTTGGGAGGCTTAAAGTTACGAATTGCACGGGTTCTGGAACGATCGACTGAAACTCTATCTGGTGACATGAAGTGCCCTAAGAAGGACGTAGATGGTTTAGCAAATGATACCTTGGACAACTTGACTGTAAATCCCCTTTTACGAAGGCGAATTAGAGCTTCCTCTAGATGAGCTAAGTGTTATTCAAATGTCTCAGTGATAATAACAACATCACCTAAATAATGGTACAGATATTCAAATTTAATATCGAAGAAGACCCTATCTAGCAGCCTAGTAATAACCTCCGCGCCCGTGGGGAGCCCGAAAGGAAGCCGGTTGTATTCGTACAAATTCCAATCGGTAGTGAAAGCAGTCAGATATTTAGATTCTTTCACCCGAGGTATCTGATTATAGGCTTGGCTAAGGTCTAGGATGGTGAAAACCTTAGCCTTACGAAACGAAGTAAAACATGAATGCAAGTTTGGAACAGGTACTGATTGTAGTACAATTTTACGATTTAATGCCCTATAGTCAATTACTGGCCTGAAGCCTCCTTGAGAAAGAAATATAAAACTTCTGTGAAGGTAATTAACCGTGACACACATACACATACTCAAAACAGCAGATACAAAACCTTGCTCTGGAGCTATATTGGTCACACTGAAAATTATGACCTCAAGCTTGATGACCTGCTCACGTAGGCAAGAGTTGATGACATCGTAACTTCATTGAGTACAAGCATACATACATAGCCCATCAACTACTGAGTTCGTCCTCAACTATCGACCGTTTGTAAAATGCAAGTCGCTAATATCGAAATTTATAAACGCTGGTTGATGTGTTGACGTCATAAACGGCATTTCTATATCTCCTTTTAGTGAGTTGCTTAAAGTTAGGAAAAATCTGTAGTAACACACAATAAATGTTGCTATAAAAACGCAGGCGAAGGCTCGCGCCCAGCCTCCTATGCAAAATCCGTTTACTGGGTTGCAAGCCGTAAAGGAACAATGCCATTACCTTAAAGACATCGGCGCAACTACGCGATGAAAATTCGCAGGCGACAATAGGCACACGTGCAGAACAAACTAGACTACGCGTGTCGGCTACCTAGCCATAACATTAATACACATATAAAACCAATACACCATAATAAACAACAAGCATCCAAGACAACTTAGTCGCAAATTACTGAATAATATCAAACCACTTGCACCAAGCAATCATCCCCCCGTTCTCATGAGACACAGGAAATAATTTAGGTTAGCGGTCCCACCTATCACCAACCATTGTATGCGTTCCATGGGAGTTGCAAAGATAAGATCAGTTTACAGTAGTTCACATAATAACTGGAATAAAATTTGTGAACTTTCAACTTCTATAGTTTATATTATTGTGCATAGTCTTCATAATCACTGTGATGTTACACAAGATCAAATATTTACCAAACAACTTTTAAAAGCATAAGAAAATATTCTAATTTAACCCTCTAAGTGCCAACGCCCTTTTGAAAGCCTGTTCGGTTTTCATCTGCTAAATGCCAACGTCCTTTCAAAAGGACGTTCAGTATTTACTTTTTATTAATAAAAGTAGCAGTCATTTCCTTTCAGAATTTCCCAATATAGTTAGTTAAAGACTTACTATTTTTAGAATAAACAGCCTCTTTTATTTTCAAGGTCATTATTTCAGTACATCAGTCCAATCATCAGGCATATTTATTGGCGCGCTTTACTTGGCGCGGGAACAATACTAGCAGACTCACTTTGCAACTTGTTCGCTCTGTGCCTAGCTCCTCTCGATCTTTTACTTGTTCATTTATTGCTGTGAAAATGATTATATATTCATTGTGCTTGAAAAAACGTAAGTGTGTTTGAGAAGTCTTCCAAAATGTACTTGTACTGAATTTTATTATTATTATTATTATTATTATTATTATTATTATTCGTAGTATGTTATGTAAATGTTATGTAAAAGAAGTTTATACCGTATTTCGTAAGTACTGACATATAAATCCAACGAGTGAAATTATACTTGTATTTTTTGCTCATTTGGATATGAAAATTAATTATTTTTACTTAGGATTTATTTTAGATACAAAATAATGAAATTTTCAATATAGCTTCATAATTCAATAAATATTTTCGCGATGTATAAAAAAATTCTACCTAAATTTGATTGCTAAACTTTTTTATTAGTATTTTTGGGTTTTGGCTGCGAAATGTTTACTAATGGTCATAAATGAACTGAGTAAGGCTTTATTAGTATAGGCAATCATATTAGTAAAAGAAACGAAAATTTCAACTGTCTACCTACAATAACGACTGAACTGTGAGTGATCAAACAAAAGCTTACAAGAAAACGGATACTGGCCTTGGCCCACAGCGGTAGGAGAACCGTAATGGCACGCGGCACTCAAACGGTAAATGTGTTGCATGAGTAGGAGATACTCTTTGTGCCAATGTTAACAGATAATTGTATATTCCAGCAATGATGAAAGAAGGAATGAAATAAATTAAGAACAAATTTTCACAATAGGAATTGGTGGTGTGTTGTGATGCAGCCAACACAAAATGCGAAGAATGTACTTCTCTTGTGATATTTAAAACCATAAAGGCTTCAGCTTCTGTGAAAGTAATTAACCGTTACACACACACAGAGAGATACTCGAAACAGCAGATTCAAAATCTTGCTCTGGAGCTACAATATATTGGACACACTGAAAAAATTATGACCTCAAGCTTGACGATGTTGTGATTCTTGTGCCAGTTTCAGCGCGTTATATGATACTATGTTTTGACATACTGGGACATATTCTAACTTATGGCGTAGTGGTCGTCTAGTTTTGGGCATGTAAGCTAAATTTAATGCTGTTTGTGTAAGCTAAGCACGTGCAAGCATTACAGCTTGTTGTGTCTAAAGTGAAGTCAGCATTCTGAATACGCGGAAACGAATGCATCTCTGCAGGATATTATTGGACAGTAAATACCAAGGACAATGTATACTACTATTTTCCATGCTTGTCCTCACAAGGTGGTTATCTCGGTACATATCAGTGGTATATCTTGCAGAAGCGGAAAATTCGGTGGGGAAAATTTCGGAGTTGACTTCTTCAGAACATTAAGGTAGATGAATGAATTTCTGACGTAGTAGAGTCTTATTTTAAAAAAGAAGTGGGTAGTATCATCGTTAACCTAATTCATTTTATAGAGTTCCAGTCTTATACGATTGTCCCATTTTTGTAGGGTGACCTAACACAGATATATCCTACAATCGAGGTTGCTATACCTGGTTATCACAGTAACAATGCAAAGGAATTACTGCAAATTTCTCACAGCGTTACTCTGATTCATAAAACAGAAAGTCGGATGACCAACGCTGCATCACACCGTTTGATAAAGTCGGCAACTGTAAGAAGTTATGATCCTGCTAGCGAAGACTACAGAGCTGCGAGCATATTTGATCCTGCAGAAATAATACTGATTTCTGCTGATGGAAATGTTGTAACTACTGTAAAACATCTGCAGTTCTGTTCGAATCTACGTCATACTGTGGTTATAACAGGCTACAATGAACAATAGGCAGTAGAGCAAAATAAGCTTAGTTCTTATGAAGAAGTATGTTGTATTATTTGTGTGTTGCAGGGAATGACCATAAACTATGGCGATTTCACAGAATCTGTGCTATACGTCATGTGGATGCAGATTGTGAACGCTTTCAGCCTATATTGCACCCTACAAAGACTACTTTTCCATTCCATGCTGACTTGCCCACGGGTAAGATGCTTGATACTCACCTCGAAGTGAGCTGATAGTTTATTTGGATTTTCGGATGCACCTTCATTCGCCCGACGGGATGGCAATGTACAGAAAGGGGTAAGCTGTTAGCTACAAGTTAAAATACAATTTTCCGTTGGTATGTAGCGAAAGATTTCACAGCCCCAAAATAACAATAAACTGTCAAAATCGTCAATTAAAGCGAGGGTGGATTGTAAATACATGTACAGTTGGATATTTGAACGACAAATGATATATGCCTTACATCGTTTCCTTAACAACTGGCTAGTTTAACTATAGTAACACGACGATAAAGACGTCAGGCAAAGTGAACATCTACCGAATTCCAAAACCACGGCACAATGAAACTGAAATTGCCGATAAAAATATTGTTATGGCCAAAGAACAATAAAATAATGCCAAACGCTTCACTGCTAAAAAGAAAATAACTTTGACGTAAGAAAGGTAGGTTATTGTTTTGAAAGTGAAGTCAAGACGCGTGTAAATCCTCGACTTTCCTCGGTATGCTACTCCTTTCGTAATGAAGTCCATTATAATTGCATGACCTTCATAGAAAACAAATGAATCCTTGTAACTTCAGCGGAAATTCTACCCACATAAAATTGCAACGTTGGAAACCATGCGAACGACAACGCGTGTAATACGATTCAACTACAATCTGTGACAATAAAGTTCGGTGAATGAAGTCATAACGGTCGATTCAGCAACACTGGTGACACACAACGCTGCACCTGCGTAGCAGCTGGTTTTGACCACCTGCTCCAACGTTGTTCATTGAGCATCGTGTGTGTGCCGCGTGAGACCTGTTTGACACAGTGCGTGTTTAGTGCGTTGGTTCTGAACTGCGAACAGGAACATGAACGCCCAAAAGATCAATGTACAGTTTTGTTTTTAAGGCTGGCAAGACACCGAAAGAAACGCATGCGATGGTGGTATGTGTTTATGAAGATCAAGCATTGTCCTTGATGTGTGTGTACGATTGGTTTGCTCGTTTTCGAGGAGGCCGGGAAAGTGTTTCTGACAACCCCCGTAGCGGAAGACCGGCGACCGCCGTCAATGACGAAAACATTGAGAAGGTGACGACATTAATCACGAACGATCGGCGCATGACAGCGGATGAACTGCAGATTAACCGTGAATCCGTGAAAAATGTTAAATACATTCTTACACCGCCTATTGGATGGGTGGGTTTAAAGTAAATGTTTGGGAATGTGAAAGCAAGTATATATCTTCAAACGTGGTAAGGAAGGAGAAAAACGCATTTTATTATTACAGAGAAAGGAAGAGATTAAGAAGTATGTGCAGGCGCAGTTTTATGAGTGGTTGTAGAAGTACGGAGAGATAGAAGGAACTTATTAGGAAATTGTATTTTGGAAAAAGTCAGTTGAAAATAATATGAAGGCAAACATGGTTGGAAGTCACATATATATTAGGGAAAAATAGGTTCTTTTTAGGTCAGAAACAGGCTCCAGGAGATACATTCCAGTGATCATTAATGAACGATTGATGTGTATGCGTGAGCGCTTGCAGAAGTTAGAAGTATTCAGTCTGCATTATGTAAAGATAGTTGGTTATGAGTATAATGTCTGGGCAGAGGATGTGACTAACACTCGCGAAATACTGTAATGTACCTATGATTATACTGTAATTTATTAAGGACACAGAATATGAAAGGTAAAATAACACCTGGAGTTGATAAAATTTCCTCGGATGTTGGAGATATACAGCCATATCTGAAGTACTCATAATGAATGGAGAGATGCAATAGTTTCGCCAGTGTACAAAGGATAGAATGATAAACATACAGGGCATAAATATAGGTCGACAGTTGAGATGTGTTGCATGTAATCTGTGGGAAAGCATTCTTTCCGATAAATCGTTACCCAGAAATTAGGGAATAGGAAAACGTGTTCTCGTCTTGTGCCACATCACTTGACTGACGATCTGAAGCAGGCACGTTTAGAAGCTTCACAGTATTTTGTCGAAACGGCGGATGCGACACCAAATTTTTGGAACTGTATTGTCACTGAGGATGAAACCTGGTGTATCAGATACGACCCTGAAACGAAACGGCAAAGCATGGAATGCGTTCTCCGAGATACCCTCGTCGGAACAAGGCCAGAGCCAAAAAGTCACGCATCAAACTCGCTTTGAAAGGAAAGAAATTTGACTATATTCCTGACATCCAACGAAACGTGACAGGCTTTTGAACACCATCCCAAAGGAAGCCATCCTGCAAAGTTTCTAGGACATGTATCGCCGATCTCAGCAGTGCATAGTTATGGGGGAACTATTTCGAAGGACATTAAGGTCACTGTCGTGCATTGTTCTTCTATGTCGATAGTACAGTACTATTAACCGAACTTTATTGTCACAGGTTGTAAAACGATAATCCAAGATCTACTCCGCTCTGCTGCGTCATCGCTGAAATACAACAATAAAAGAAGCCCTAAAGAATGTGGGCGCATATTAGATGTACGTCTGGAAGGAAAACAACATGGTCTAGAAGAAACTACTTCTGCATCATCAAGAAAAACAGAAGTCAGGTCATGCTCCTCTGGTGTGAATGCTACAGGTGTTTAAATCAACAGATGACTAGTGTTTTCTACCTCTGAGAAATCAATCTCACTGAATTCACGGACTCTCATAATTCAGAAGATCACATACAAGCTCCCATACTTTATAACTTGACCCCGTATGGATGACCTACATTGTCTCGTGCTTGCAGAAAAATCCCTTCCGAAGACGTTTAAATGTATCCTGAAAAAGCATCGGCCTGATTCATTTCTAATATTTCTTATATATGTATACACAGACGCAGTTTACAGAGCACGGTTACCTCTTCAGAACGAAAATCACCATCACCACCACCACCACCACCACCACCATTACCACGCACTATACACGTAGTCTGGAACACAAATCGCGAAGAATATTAATTCACCTAAAAATCCCACTGCATATTCACATAATGGTCCTCCTATACGTATTTACCCTCATGAATATCCTAATACAGTATAAACTCAACGCCGTGACTTACAATGCAACTGTTTACTCAATTGAACACCTGATCATTCATCACGTATCATGAACCTATGTGTATCCCCTCCCACATTAACCATCTCTAAGTTATATTACGAAGACCGCGTTCTACATTATACATTTCAGTAAGTCGTCCTAGATATTAGGCAGTGAACAAACACGATTGTATTTTACCTAAGGTAAGGACTTAATGACACTGTGGTCCAAGTATACGTTGTTAAAGGATCCTCTTGCGATGTTGCCTCAATGACCTCATCCTCTCACATTAGTCTGAAGTTCTGATAGTTACCCATACATGGTTGACATTTAAGAAGTCCTTCTAGACTTTACTTTTTATTAAGTAATTAAGATCTCCCCAAAATGTGTTCTTAAGACATCGTCTGACTACCTGTATCTTAAATTCAATTGGCACAATCTAAGATTTCGGTATCAATCGCTCCAAAAATAGGAAAACATTATTTCATGTCACAAAGTTTTACAACCCCCAAAGTTTAAATAAATTAACATCACAAAACGGTTCCTTTTATAATATATTAATATTCACCTAAATGCATGTTATAGCACGTCTCTGTAACGACGAACATCTGTCTATAGAGCCCAAATGGATACAATATATCCTACTGGATCTAAAATATCTGCTAACCCTGACTGGAATTCTAAGGGTTGAGTGTCACTGGAATAAACTTTCCGAAACCTTATCTGCCTTCTACCACACTAGTTGTTAATTTGACAAACGTTCCGCATATTATAGCAAAGAATGCTTTTCCACAGATTACATTCAACACATCTCAACTGTCGACCTCTATTTATGCCCTGTATGTTTATCATTCTATCCTTTGTACACTGGCGAAACTATTGCATCTCTTCATTCATTATGAGTACTTCAGATATGGCTGTATATCTCAACCAATTACCCTTCCAACATCCGAGGAAATTTTATCAACTCCAGGTGTTATTTTACCTTTCAAATTCTGTGTCCTTTAGTAAATTGCATTATAATCATAGGTACATTACAGTATTTCGCTAGTGTTAGACACCTCCTCTGCCCAGACATTATACTCATAACTAACTATCTTTACATAATGCAGACTGAATACTTCTACCTTCTACAAGCGCTCACGCATACACATCAATCGTTCATTAATGATCACTGGAATGTCTCCCCTGGAGCCTGTTTCTGACCAAAAAAAAACTATACATACTCTTCCATTTTTCCCTAATATATATATATATAGATGACTTCCAACCATGTTTGCCTTCATATTATTTTCGACAATACAATTTCCTAATAAGTTCCTTCTATCTCTCCGTACTTCCACAACCACTCCTAAAACTGCGCCTGCACGTACTTCTTAATCTCTTTATTTCTCTGCAATCATATGATGCGTTTTTCTCCTTCCTTACCACATTTGAAGATATATACTTGCTTTCACATTCCCAAACATTTACTTTAAACCCACCCATCCCGTAGGCGGTGTAAGAAGGTATTTAACATTTTTTACCCATCATGATTATTTATTTTAACTCCCTTGCATTTCTTATCAACCATATGGTATTGCCTAATGGTCTTTCTCTTACATAATCCCTTTCTTTCACATTCCGTTTTATCTGCGAAAAAAGCAGGTTCGTTATCACTTCAGTCTCTCTGCAGAGCTTTATCAGCATCCCGTCTAGAATAATCTTCCCCTTGTTGGATCCGTTCTTTCTGATTCAGCTCTCCCCCGATTCACATATTTACCATTTGTTGGTTTATGCTATCTGTCATCTGCATTGTCTTCCCAGTTAAAATATGGTAAATTGAGATCACCCGTTTCAATAACGTTCTTTTTGGGTCGTTCCCCACATAGCTGATTAACTTGTACAAAATTTCCACATCAGTGTCAGTACCACCCTTGCTAGGTATGTACAACTCTAAAACATCAAGAAACCGAGCACGATAGCTGCAGTCGCTTAAGTGCGGCCAGTATCCAGTATTTGGGAGATAGTAGGTTCGAACTCCACTGTCGGCAGCCCTGAAGATGGATTTCCGTGATTTCCCATTTTCACACCAGGCGAATGCGGGGGCTGTACCTTAATTAAGGGCACGGCTGCTTCCTTCCCACTCCTAGACCTTTCCTGTCCCATCATCGCCACAAGACCTATCTGTGTCGGTGCGACGTAAAGCAACTAGCAAAAGAAACATCAAGTTGCTTGTTTTCTTCAGAGTTGGGTCTTACGCGTATAATTTCATGTTTCTCATCCTTGACCTGTGCGTAGCTTACAAATTGTTTTTTCACCAATATGAATACTTCCCCTCCTACCGTTAATAACCTTCCTCTGAGGCAAGTACTCCAGTTTCGTGAAAAAGTTTCCGCATTCATAATGTCACTTTTCAGCTATGATTCAACTCCTGTTAAAATAACTGTTAAAATATATTAAATAACTTAATTCTAACCTTTCTTTACAGCACTTCTACATTTTAACACTTATCACTTTATCACTTATCTAACTTTCAACTCCCTATCCTCTCATCACCGCTCCCCAGAACACCCATTTCCCCGATTATATCGCCCTACAAAACATTTAAACAAACCTCCTAACTTACACGTATTATTGCAGTCCAATTGAAGGTCATCTGAGTGTAGATCCGTATCTCCTACCCACCCGGGGTTTATAAATCGCACTCCTAATTTTTTACTTACTCATGCCATAGTCTCATTTCCCTTATCACACTCCAGTCAGTAGCCGTCCTACACAGTATCCTACCGACAACAATCTCCGCTCCTTCAAACGATTCCCGCGCTGTCGTAACCAGATTCCACATATCTCAACTCTTTTAGTACCTATTCCTGCTTGCCTTGCGTTATTGGTACGAAAAGTAGGAAATTGCCAACTTCCACTTACCCTTATCCTTCCCTTTTTCTTTCGTCAGCATCTGCCTTAACTTAATTCCTGGATAACATTCTACCCTGGTTCCATTTCCTCCACACACTTTCCCCACATGCTTAACAATAGGGTTGTCTATGTCCATAGCTTCAATCCCACCCAGCGCATTAGATTCCCCCCTCTCCTGGTCTACGTTAACTTCCATGACGCCTTCAGAACCTACTTCAACCTCCGTTGTCTCCCTCTTACGACCCTACTCTACCTCCTTCGTTCTGTCCTCTACCCTACGGTACTTTTCCCTTTCCTACCGTTCCGTTTTCTCTAACCGCGCCATCCTCTGTTACACTTCCCTGTTCCCCATTTCCCCTCTACTCAATGTTATTATATAACAGGTCAACCAGAACAGGAGTTTCTGTGTTCCGAATACTTCAGCTACGCTCGGTAATGATAGCAGGATGTTACCTGCCTCGCTATGGGATCACACTCGCCGCCGGTCTCGCTAAAAGTCTATGCAGTAACATGTGAGTAGCGTGTGAGTTTCTTTAATATGTCCAAGCGAGTTGTAGTTTTGTCTTTATAGCTTGATGGTGCTTTATATGACTAATCCTAGGGTGAGTATCTGCTTTCGTATTCCAGTGTTATTATGAGTTCGATTAAACTTGACTTGGTTTGTCTCAGGTTACATATAAACATGTCTGTTATGAGGTGTACAGTTGCTGCGTGCAATAACAGCTGGGTGAAAAGTAGGAAAGATCCCTCCAAAAGCCATATCGAATATTTCAGTTTCCCAGGAAATGAGGAGCTAATAAAGCATTGGATCTAAAGATGTAGGCATGATGGAAAGTTGAACGCAGCTTCGTGTCGGCTGTGTTCGAAATTTTTTCTGATAGGATTTTGAACGGGATCCGCAGGGCGAATTGTTAGGGCCTCCTCTCGAACATATGCTTAACAAGGCGCTGTTCCCATTTTAAATTTGGGTGCTTTGAGCAGCATAGAACAAGTGTCACGTGATAATAGTAAGGAGGAAGGACAACAGAAAATGACTGACGAATTTTTAAAATATACACTACATAACACGATTATTGCAAGGTCACCACCTTCTTAAAGTACTCCACCTACCTAGGTCTGAGATATTGGTATGGCCCTGATTGCAAAAATTGAAATGTTCAAAAAACATATAACTAAAGAGAAACAAACTTAAACTGAAATTAGAGGCAGCGGAAAGCAAATAACATCAAAGCTGCGTATGTATAAGTAGTTTGAGTAAGGAGCGAATTAAACACAGGTGGTTAAAAACTCTATTCGGAGCATCCATACAGGAGTGGTGAACGGTCTGATAAAAATGTTTACTGAAAATTAAATAAGGATAGTCAAAAAAGACATTTCGGTGACTTTCATCTTACGGTATCTAGGGAAGAAAACGTACATTCGTGAAAACGTTTCTGCATTCATAATGTCACTTTTCAGCTATGATTCAACTCCTCTTAAAATAACTGGTAAAAATACATTAAATAACTTAATTCTAACCTTTCCTTACAGCACTTCTACATTTTAACACTTATCACTTTATCACTTATCTATATCTCAACTCCTCCTGTTTGACCAAATTCCCGTCAAAAGTGCTTACCCTAAAGAAGGAAATTATAGGCCCCAATTCACAATTGCAGGCTGTGATGGTGAGAGGACTGTTCAAGAAGTGGAAGAAAGTATTTTACACTTATTTAAATAAAAGGATGTAAAAGACATACTACATAATTTGGTTTCACGTCTTTCAGAATTATGGTAGGCCTACAAAGTAATAGCATGAAGCTGTGAATCAAGGCTTCAGGAAAGCATATGGAATCGACGAAATGAACACATGGTTTTAGAAACCACGGACATCAAAAAGTGTGTATTTCTTTTCAGATGCCCCTCACCTCTTGAAAATAATTAGGAGATGGTTTCTGGACACCGGCTTCGAATTTTCTGATGGTATAGGAAATTGGGAGATTATACAACTGTTGATGAAAGCAAGATTGAATTCATTGAAACTCTTAATAATTGGTACGATCTCAAGAATCCCTACAGTCCGGCTATTTCCAAGTCCCTAGCAAACATGCATATGGCTTTCAGTTACAATAACAAAACGAAACTTTAAATAAAATGTGTGGCCTTATAAACAGCATGACCTACAAGGGCAAAACGTTAAGCAAGTGTTCCAGAAATCTATCCTTGTGACTATCTCCTCCTTAAAATATCTGATCTCAGAAGTTCAGAATCTAGGAATGAACTACGTCTTAACTCACCGACTGAACGAAGATTCATTGAGAATTCACTTTCTCAGATCCGTTCTCGTGGAGGGTTATACGACCACCCTACGCCGCTGAAGGCTCTTCATGGTCTTCGGTTATAAACGCAAACAAAAACCAGTGATGAATATCTCTCGTCACAAATGCTATGGAAGTGCGAAGTAAAGTGTCGTAAGTTAGAAGATTCTTCTGTTGAAAGCTACTTTGAAGGAGGCTAATATGATTCTGTTCCAACATTTACCGGTGAAACTGGCACTGGCATGGAGGTCGAAATCTTGAATTACGCTGATTGGATGGCTACAAGACACGAAAGCACTCATCCACACTTAAGAGGGACCGACACCTTTGACCGACCAAAAACTACGATTTTTCAATTTATTTTTTAAATTTAAAATTGAACTTGTCTCCTTACAACAGTGCAAAGTGTTTCGGAATTATGACCAAAAAACGTGAAGAACTTTCGTTGTTCACAACTGTTTCCCTTATAACTCTGAAAATTTTAAAGATATTAAAATGACGTTTTTCATGCATGTATGTTTCGTATAGAGAATTATTGAGCTCTCTTCATTAGTTAAGTTTTAAAAAGTTATTTTCAAGTGACAATTAATTATATATTGTCTACTTGAAAATAACTTTATGAAAATAATATTTATACTTGATGGAATTTACTGACCTTCGATGTTAGACTCCTTAAAACAACAATCAAGCAACAAACTGATTCTGGTATATCTCGTAGGTATAACATTACTAATAATAATAGAAAAGAATCATAGAAAAATATTCATGTGTTTGTAAATGACCAGGGAAGCGGTACTATAGTGGGCATGATACACCGCCATATTGAATGATTAATATAGGCATATTATTAATAATGCGTTCGTCATAATGAGTTTCCTCTTAGTATTCATTTCCATCGCTGCGGAAAGAAAGGTTAACACACCCCATTTGTTTATGTTCAAAGGTGAAGGTCCCAACTTAATTTCCCAAGAAGGCATAGCAGGAACAGATAACACTACATATTATTGGGAGGGGGGCGAGTGGTCTGACAGAGCAGACAGTTCAGTGATCACAAACTGTATGAGATATCAAGAAACGTTTCTTGTTTTATCACGGACTTCAGTCCTGATACGGTTGGGAATAATTCAGAACCTGGCTTCTTTAATATGTGTAAGTGTTTCTAGGTATTGATCTGGTATCCACGTTTGTGAAAATGAGGACGTATGTTCGTATAAAAATATTAAACAAACGTGACGAAAAAGTGGAAGCTCACGTGTCGGCGTTATGTGAGGGTAAAGTTAAAAAGATAAAGAATTTGAAGGAACATACAAGTAAAGGTAAGATTCGATTGCTTGTTTATTGGTAATATTTAATACTCAGTTTTCCGAATGCTTTGTTGGGTTTCGGTAAAGCCGTGTTTCCAATAAAATCCTATTAGCAATAACCACGATCATGTGACACGATTAGCTACATTGCATTGTACATTATTGCGTTCGTTATCCACTATTTACAAAGTCAGTTTTAGCAGATACAGGAGACACACAAGCTAGTAATTATTTCGTTAAGTCATATCGCAATCATTAAACTCCTTTGGGAAGCTCTCATGTTATCAGATGCCGACGATTTGCTGAGAGAAGGTATTGGTCTGACTTCACGCTCCAAAAGCCAACGACCGAAAGTTAGCCTTTGTAGGTATATACACTAACCTTGCTCTCTACTGTTCTACTACCGGTGACTCGTTTCGATTCCTCACCAATTACTTCCCTGAACTGACTGCCGGATGAGAACCCTAGGCCCTAATTTTTGTTCCCCTTAAAACGTTACCGCACCTGTCTTCCGCAACTTCTCCCTTTTCTTCACTTCCCTCTTGCCTACCAATCTTATCCTGTACATTGAATGAGGGAGAGTAACCTTCATTCCTGAAGTCCGTGAAAGCCTAATTATCTCCTTTAAACTCGCTCTTCCCTCGTACTTCATAATGTGATGACATGATGGAGTCAGTGTAACAACTTCGTTGGGAAACTGGGAATACGGAACATTTAATCGCTGATAATGATTAATTATTAACAACAGAATTAATGTCCAGAAATGTCTTGATAACCGAGGTCTGAAAGAAAAACGTAGACCAAATAAAGAGAAGGTTATGCATACAACAAGTTATCTCTCTGCTGGGCCAGTAAATGAGTTCTAAAACCGTCAAGACTACGTGATGCAATGCACTACAGGGAGAGCAAGAGACTGAAGCACAGGATACTTAAGGTGACGGCAGAATAGCTGACTCAGCCATAACGTAATAGCAGAATTTCATGAAGCGGCGCCCAAAGAAGATGATCGACATCCATACATTGTCATTATAGAGTGTTATGCCTTTCAGCGTTCAGTCTGCAAGGCTCTGTGAATTTAATAAACGTCGCCACAATCATCGATTAGCAACTAATGTTGCTGAAGTCATTTCGTTCTATACGTCTAATCATTAAATCGTTAGAAACTGAGTCTAACCATCGTCGTCTTGGTCTACCTCTACTTCTCTTACCCTCCATAACAGAGTCCATTATGCTCCTAGGTAACCTATCCTCCCCCATCCGCCTCACATGACCCCACCACCGAACCCCTTTTATGCGTACAGCTTCATCCATCGAGTTCATTCCTAAATTAGCCTTTCTCTCCTCATTCCGAGTACCCTCCTGCCATTGTTCCCAAATGTTTGTACCAGCAATCATTCTTGCTACTTTCATATCTGTTACTTCTAACTTATGAATATGATATCCTGAGTCCACCCAGCTTTCGCTCCCGTAAAGCAAAGTTGGTCTGAAAACAGACCGATGTGAAGATAGTTTCGTCTGGGAGCTGACTTCCTTCTTACAGAATACTGTTGATCGCAACTGCGATCTCACTGCATTAGCTTTACGACAGCTTGATTCAATCTCACTTACTATATTACCATCCAGGGAGAAAACACAACCTAAACACTTGAAATTATCGACCTGTTCTAGCTTTGTATCACAAATGTGACATTCAATTCTGGTAAATTTCTTACCTACTGACATCAATTTAGTCTTCGAGAGGCTAATTTTCATACCATACCCATTGCACATGTTTTCAAGTTCCAAGATATTAGACTGCAGGCTTTCGGTACAATCTGCCATTAAGACCAAGTCGTCAGCATAGGCCAGACTGCTTACTACATTTCCACCTAACTGAATCCCTCCCTACCATGTTATACCGTTCAGCAGATGATCCATGTAAACTACGAACAGCAAAGGTGAAAGATTACAGGCTTGTCTAACCCCTGTAAGTACCCTGAACCAAGAACTCATTCTACCATCAATTCTCACTGAAGCCCAATCGTCAACATAAATACCTTTGATTGATTTTAGTAATCTACATTTAATTCCATAGTCCCCTAGTATAGCGAACATATTTTCCCTCGGTACCTTGTCATATGCTTTCTCTAGATCAACGAAACATAAACACAACTGCCTATTCCTCTCGTAACAGTTTTCAATTACCTGGCGCATACTGAAAATCTGATCCTGACAGCCTCTCTGTGGTCTGAAAGCACACTGGTTTTCATCCAACTTCCTCCCAACGACTGATCGCACCCTCTATTCCAAGATTCCAGTGAATACTTTGCCTGGTATACTAATCAATGAAATACCTCGATAATTGTTGAAATCCTTCCTGTTCCTTTGCTTATAGATAGGTGTAATTATTGCTTTCGTCCAATCAGAAGGTACCTTACCAACACTCCATGCTAATCATACTGCTCTATTAAGACATTTCATCCCTGCCTTCCCACTATACTTCACCATTTCAGGTCTAATTTCATCTATTCCTGCTGCTTTATGACAATGGAGTTTATTTACCATCCTTTCCACTTCCTCAAGCGCAATTTCACCAACATCATTTTCCTCCTCCCCATGAGCTTGGCTGTTCGCAACACCACCAGGATTATTTCCTTTTACATTGGGAAGATGTTCAAAATATTCCCTCCTCGTCTTGAGTGATTCCCTGGGATCTATTATGAGTTCACCTGAGTTATTCAAAACACTGTTCATCTCCTTTTTCCCCTCCCTTCCTTAGATTCTTTATTACTGTCCAGAAAGGTTTCTCTGCTGCTTGACCTATCCTTTCCAGGTTATTACCAAAATCTTCCCACGGCTTCTTTTTGGATTCAACAACTATTTGTTTCGCTCTGTTTCTTTCATCTATGTACAAATCCCTGTCTGCCTCGGCCCTTGTTTGGAGCCACTTCTGAAAAGCATTCTTTTTACGTTTACAAGCTGCTCTCACTTCATCATTCCACCAAGATGTTCGCCTTTTCCCATCTTTACACACAGTTGTTCCTAGGCATTCCCTTGCTGTTTCTACTACAGCATCCCTGTATGCCACTCATTCACTTTCGATATCCTGAACCTGCTTACTGTCTACTGTTCGAAACTTCTCACTAATCATATCAATGTACTTTTGTCTAATTTCCTCGTCCTGGAGATTTTCTACCCTTATTTGTTTGCAGAAAGATTTCACTTTCTCTACCCTAGGCCTAAAGATACTTAGTTCACTACAGATCAGATAGTGATCTGTGTCATCGAAAAATCCCTGGAAACCCCGTACATTCCTGACGGATTTCCTGAATGAATTCGAAGTCGGTTAAGATATAGTCTATTATGGATCGGGTACCCCTAGCCTCCCATATGTAGCGGTGAATAGCCTTAAGCTTGAAGAATGTATTCGTAACAGCTAAACCCATACTAGCACAGAAGTCCAGCAAACGCTTCCCATTCCCATTAACTTCCATATCTTCCCCACATTTACCAATCACCCTTTCTTATCCTTCAGTCGTATTCCCAACTCTCGCATTGAAATCGCCCATTAGCACTATTCTATCCTTGGTGTTGACCCTGACCACGATGTCACTCAATGCTTCATGAAACTCGTCAACTTCATCCTCATCTGCACCCTCACATGGTGAATACAAGGAGACAATTATAGTCCTAATTCCTCCAACTGACAAATCTACCCACATCATTCGTTCATTTACCTGCATAACAGAAACTATGTTGCGTGCAATGGTATTCCTGATAAAGAACCCTACCCCAGACTCCGCCCTTCCGTTTCTATTTTGCTAGGGGCTTTACGTCGCACCGACACAGATAGGTCTTATGGCGACGATGGGATAGGGAAGGCCTAGGAGTTGGAAGGAAGCGGCCGTGGCCTTAATTAAGGTACAGCCCCAGCATTTGCCTGGTGTGAAAATGGGAAACCACGGGAAACCATTTTCAGGGCTGCCGATAGTGGGATTCGAACCTACTATCTCCCGGATGCAAGCTCACAGCCGCGCGCCTCTACACGCACGGCCAACTCGCCCGGTCTTCCGTTTCTAACACCCATAAAGTACACTTTATAATCTCCTGACTCTTTCTCGTTATCTCCCCTTAACCGAATATCACTTACTCCTAGCACATCCAGATGCATCCTCTTTGCTGACTCAGCCAGTTCTACTTTCTTTCTTCCATTAGCCCCATTAATATTGATAGCTCCCCATCGAATTCCATTTCGTTCGTCAAGCTTTTTCCAAGGAGTCCCTCGCCTGTCAAATGGGAGTGGGACTCCGTTACTCCCATAGGTCCGAGGCTTGCCTAAAATGTTCTGAGCTCGGTAAATTCATGAAGCAGGATGCTACCCTACTTGCACATAGTCCAAGTGAGGATCTCTCCTCTAACGGGTTATAGACCACCGGTGAATTGTATAGTCCTAGCCGCCTGAGCACAAAGAGGGCCATGACTCAGAATATGTCCGAGATGCCCACCCCCATTCCATAGTAACCGGTATCCCGACTCTCAGGACCACTTACTAGGCCACTCAGCCGTTGCCCATGGTTCACGAACTAGGACCTGACTGCAGTAACCCACGCCATGAACCGTCCGTATCTTAAAATATAAAATAAATTGAACCGTACCAAGGAGGTTAGGAAATTCAGACACCAGGTCAACTGAAAGGCCTCAAATGAGTTTAGTTATAAAATAATGTCTTTTTGCTCTTTCATTAATATTTACGTTCATCAATATCATTATTATTATGCACTGTGAGCCGAATAACTGTACAGAGTTTCCTCAAGTGATAAACAAACTCTGATTTTAAAATGTCTTCCTATCAAATAGCACCTTCAATTTTAACGATATGCTGGATTACAATGGAAAACTGGGCACGATCGCGATCCGTCCACCAAGTAAGTAGTATTGACCACATTGCCATAAAAGTAACCAGGATTTGCCACTAAAAGGGAAAACTCTACTTCAATATACCAAAGAGAGGTTTTACATGGCTAACTAATCTCATGAATGTAGTGAAATAAAAACAGGTCAGAAGACCTTAAAATATGCAAATTCTTAAAACTAAAATGAGCTGGAATGAAAATATGAACACATACACGATGAAGAAAGAGTTTGCGCATTCAGACAAAGTATTCGCAAGAAAGGTTTAGCACATTTCTGTTACAGATACATGCCTCGACCTGGTTCCAAACTCGCACGTAAAAGCATCAAATATCCAAATGCAACAAGTGAACTTTTAAGCACAGAGATTTCACCTACAAATAGCGTGTATTTAGAAGATTCATATGAATTTGCCTAAATAAACTCATTAATAAGTAAAAATAAACACATACACCTTCATTACAGACTGTTAAGTATTTCAGCGTTCAGTGTACAATCCTGTTTGAATTTACTAACCGCCACCAAAATCCTCTGTTTGTAACTAGTTCTGTAGCCTCGTTTATTTCTATAACTCTTATCTTTAAATAATTAGAAACTGAGTCTAATCATCGTCGTCTTGAGCTCTCTCTACTTCTCTTGCCTTCCATACGAAAGTCCAATCTTTTCCTGGATAACCTGTCCTCCTGCATTCGCATCACATGATCCCATCACCGAAGCTGGTTTACGCGTACAGCTTCACCCATCCAGTTCATTCGTAACTTAGCCTTTATCTCCTAATTCCGAGAATCCTCCTGGCATCATACCCAGTTGTTTGTACTAGCAATAATTCTCGTTATATTCATAACTGTTCCTTCTAACTTACGAATAACATATCCTGAGTTCACCCAACATTCATTCCCATAAAACAAAGTTGTCTGAAAACGGACTGGTGTAAAGCTAGTTTCGACAGGGAACTGACTTCTTCCTTACAAAATACTGTTGATAAGAACTGTGAACTCACGGCATTAGCTTTGCTGTACCTAGATTTAACCTCATTCATTGTACTATCAATCTGTGAGAACACACATCCTACACACTTGAAATTATTTATCAGTTCCAGCTTTGTATTTCCAACCTGACATTCATTTATTTTATATTTCTTATCTACTGACATCAATTTAATCTTGGGAAGGCTAACTTTCATATCAGAGTCATTGCACCTAATTTCAAGTTCCACGATATGAGACTGCAGGCTTTCGGCACAATCTTCCATTAAGACCAATTTGTCGGCATAGGCCAAACTGCTTACTATAATTTCACTTAACTGAATCCCTTCCTGCCACTTAATACCTTTCAGTAGATGATCCATGTAAATTATGAACAACAAAATTGAAATATTACAGTCTTGTCCAAAACTTCTAACTACCTTGAACCAAGAACTCATACTAACTTTAATTCTCACTGCAATCCAATTGTCAACATAAAAGCCTTTGACTGATTTTAATAATCTGCCTTTAAACCCACAGCCCCCAGTAGAGCGAACATCATTTTACTCGTTTCTCTGCCATACGCCTTCTCCAGATCTACGAAACATAAGCATAACTGTCTATTCCACTAGTAAAAAAAGCAAAGTCATCTCCGTATAGGCCATGAAGGCCCTTGGAGGGGTGGAAGGTAAAGGCTTCCACTATCCGTAACCTCGGCACTTGATCGGGTAGAGTGGTTAGTTCCACGCCCGGCCGCCTTTGCCCCCAGGAATAAACCTGGTGCTCATTTTTGGTGTAGGCTGAGCGAACCTCAGAGCCATGTGCACCTTTGAAAGTGGAAATCTATTTTCTTAAATTTCACGACTTCCTGGCGGGGATTCGAACCCATGTCCTTCCGGGTGAACCCACCACGCCTTTACCGCCTCGGCCAGGCAGGCCCTCATTCCACTAGTAACGATTTTCATTTACCTGGCGAATATTCAAAATCTAATCCTGAAAGCCGTCTGTGCTCAGACACCACACTGGTTTTCATCCAACTTACCCTCGAACACCGATTGCACCCTACGTTTCAAGATGCCAATGAACACCTTGCCTGGTATAGTGATCAATGAAATACCTCCATAGTTGTTGAAATCCTCCCTTGCGGCCAGTATCCTGTATTCGGGAGATAGTAGGTTCGAACCCCAGCCCTGAAAATGGTTTTCCGGCCGCTTCCTTCCCACTCCTAGCCCTTTCCTGTCCCATCGTAGCCATAAGACCTATCTGTGTCGGTGAGACGTAAATCAACTAGCAAAAAAAATCCTCCCTATTCCCCTGCTTAGAGATAGGTGCAATTACTTCTTTCGTACACTCAAAAGTTACCTTACTAACTTTCCATACTGATCTTATTACTCTATGAAGCGATTTGTCCCTGCTTTCTCAATAAATTTCACCATTTCAGGTCTAATTTCATACATTCCTGCTATTTTATGAAAATGGATATTATTTACCATCATTTCCACTTCCTCAAACGTAATTGCATCAATATCACTGCCCTCCGCCACATGAGCTCGGTTGTTTGCGATGTGAACAGGAAGATTTCCTTTTACGTTGAGAAGATTTTTGAAATATTCCTCCCGCCTGTCCAGTGATTACCTGGGATCTACTTTGAGTTCTCGTAATTTACCCAAAACACTATTCATTTCCCTTTCCCTCCATTTCTATGAGTTTCATATCTGTCCAGATAGGCTTCCCTGCTGCTTGATCTCACTTTTCCAGGTTATTTCCGAAATCTTCCCAAGACTTCTTCTTGGATTCTACAACTATTTGTTTAGCTCTGTTTCTTTCACCTATCTACAATACCATGCCTCCAACAGTCCTTGTTTGGAGCCCTTCGTGATACGCCTCCTTTTTACGTTTACAAGCTGCTCTCACTTCATCATTCCGCGAAGATGTTCGCGTTTTCTCATCTTTTCACACAGTTGTTCCTAGACATTCCCTTGTTATTTCTACTGCAGCATCCCTGTATGTCACCAATCCTCTTTCTATACCCTGAACCTGCTTATCGTCCATTGTATGGAACTTTTCCATTAATTTTGCCCAATGTTCTCGTACTGGAGACTTTCTACCCTTATTCGTCGTGAAGACGGATTTGAATTTCTCTATCCTCGGCCCATAAATTCTTAATTCACTAAATATCTGGCAGTGGCCCGTATCATTAAAAAATCCGCGGAATATCGCACATTCCTAACATATTTCCTGAATTCTAAGTCGTTAAGGTATAGTATATTATTAACCTGGTACGCATAACCTTCAGTAAAAAATTAAATAGCGTATGGCTTTTAGTCCCGGGAGTTTCCGAGGACATGTTTGGCTCGCCAGGTGCAGGTTTCTTATTTGACTCCCGTAGGCGACCTGCGCGCCGTGATGAGGATGAAATGCTGATGAAGACGATACATACACCCAGTCCCCGTGTTATCGAAATTAACCAATGGTGTTTAAAATTCTCTTAATTTCCGGGAATCGAACCCGCGACCTCTCTGACCAAAGGCCAGCACGCTAACCATTTAGCCATGGAGCCGGACATAACCGTCAGTGTGTACCGTTGAATAGTCTTATGCTTGAATGAAGTCTTCTTACCTGATAATCCCATACTAGCACAGAAGTCCTGTAAACGCTTCCCATTTCTATTAGTTTCCATATCTTCCCGACATTTACCCATCACCTTCCCATATTCTACAGTTCTATTTCCATCTCTGGCATAGAAATCGCCCCTTAGCACTAACCTATCGTTGTTCTTGACCCTAACTACGATGTCACTCAATGCTTCGTGAGACGTACCGACTTCCTCCTCATCTGCACTCTCGCATGGTGAATACACTGTGACAATTCCCGTCCTAATTTACCTAGCTGTCAAATCTACCCACATCATTTGCTCATGTACGTGCCTGAGGGAAACTATGTTGCATGCAATAGTATTCCGGATAGACAGTCCTACCCTACAAACTGCCGTTCACTTTAACGCCCGTCAAAAGAGTTACCATCTCCTACCTCTTACTCCCCATCTCCCCTTATTCGAATCCATACAGATGCATCCTGTTTGTTGACTCAGCCAATTATAATTTCTTTCTTACATGAACCCCATTAATACTAAAAGCTCCCCATCGAATTCCATTTCGTTCGCCAAGTTGTTTCAAAGGATTTCCCCGCCTGTCAAATGTAAGTGGGACTCCGTTACTGTCAAAGGTCCGAGGCTTACTTATAAGGCTCTGAGAGTGTTCGGTGCAAATTCTGTGAAGCAGGATGCTACCTCACATACACGCACTCCCATTGAGGATCTCTGCTCTAACGAGTTAAGACCAGCGGTGGACTGTATAGCCCTAGCCGCCTGAGCTCAATGAGGGCCGTGACTCAGAATATGTCTGAGACTCCCAATCACATTCCATAGCAACTGTATCCCGACTTTCAGGACAAGTTACTAGGCTACTAATCCGTTGCACATGATGCACGAACTAGTACGTAACCGACATTTCTAACCATAATTTTATATGTTAAGATAAGTTTAATAGTTGCTAGTGAAGCGAAGAAACTAAAAATTTGCCGCATGTTAGACTTTGGACATACCCAAATTCTAGCCCAACTTTATAGTGCAAGAAATAAGGGCTTATAAAACTGACTCGTATCGAGTCACTACACTCATTGCCGTTAAAAATACATTAATAGGGAATTATTTGTTGTTGTCGTTGTTGAACAATTCTAGCGTTATTTTCACAGACCACATTGAAAGGCCACGCGACGTTCCCGGAGACCAGCTGTACTGCATGAACTCAGAATGGTGAACGTGTATTTCAGTTTTTGTACCCTACATATAGGAGGGCAACAGGAAAATGGGGTGAGGAATCACCAATAACAAGACAGTTGCCTGATATTGGACGAATGTGGAAGTGCTGTAGCAAGAACACTCGTCTCTAGGTTGAACCACAAATGTTCAATAGGGTTCATATTGGAGCTATTTTGGGGTCATGGCGTTAGAGCAAAGTCACTGTCATGTTCCTCCAACCAGTCCTTCACAACCCTGACAGAGTGGCATGGCGCGTTGTCCTGTTAGAAGTGGCGTCACAGTCAGGAAACACTGTTGGTTTCCAATAACGCCCAGATACCGGATAGCTGTTAGGGACTGGTCTACCGGAATAATGGGCTCCAGTGTGTCACACGCAGACATCGCCCAGGATTATCACATCTCCCCACCAGTCTGTCTCCGTAACCATGTGCCGTGGCGTTAGATTGAAATCAGGTACATATGTTCGGCTGTTGACGTAATGAGCCAGGGACCTCGATTCATCGACCCAGGCGGCCTTTTTCCAATCATCCACAGTCCAGTGGCGATGGTTTTATGTCCACCTCATTCGCTGCTTACGGTCAGCACTGGTGTGCGGCTGGGTCATCAACTCCTCAGTCCCATGTGCAGCAGTGTTCGATGAACCATGTGATAGGAACTATTGACCTGGCCATCACCGTTGTACCTGTTGGCAATTTCTCGAACTGTGGCCCCGCGGTCCCTCCGGGCAATGCGCAAAAGCCTCCACTGGCCTCTGATATCGATGAGCCGCTGTCGACACATGACTGGACGACAAGTCTTTGTTTGCCCATTGTTGAACCATTTTCGATACGTGCTCATAACAGCGGAATGCGAGAGCAGCCCAAAAACCACTGCGTTTCTGGGATACTGGTACCAAGGTACCATGCCATTACAACTTTGCCTTTGACAAACACCAAGCCTATACACCTGCCCTAAATAGGCATGCTACCAGTATATCACGTGTTACTCTCTCCGATTCGAAGAGCGCTAAGTAGTCCCGGGTTGGGGGTGATCGTAATGCAGGAGCTTATCGCTGTAACTACGAGTTCAATTTTGTTACATTTGATCTTTGATTTTCAAGACAAGCCTCGCTTAAGCGTAGTATTAAAGGACTGGGAGCAATGAGCCAATCATAGGCTAGCATGACTTTTGTGAGGTTAGACAATAGGTATTGTGTCTACCTGAAACCAGTAACTACATACTCCAGTAGGGAAAAGCCAAGATATACCCACATATTATTTTAATATTTGTGCAGTTTCTTCAACTTTATTCTTAATGGCAAATACTATATTGATAAGTAAGTTGAAATTAATAATTTAACATCATTTTTACTAGCAGATGAAAGGTCATGAAATGAAAACCCACAGTTTGTTTTCAGTCATTCGACCTGGTCAGGAATAGAATAAATGAAGCCACCATCTAAGAGCAAAGATAGAAAATGTGCCGGCTGCCGAAGCCTGTCGCACATGGAAGCCCATGAGAAATTAAAATTTGTGGAAAATACCATTGTGATCTCATCTGCTCTCTTTGACGAATAGAAGATATGTTATCAAGTTCTATCGTACACTATCTTCATCCATCTACAGTCAACACCCTAGTACCCAAATCTCGTCATTCGTTCTTATGCGCAGGTACATATTGCATCCCTCCACACACAGATTATGTGTCCTGTATATATCAATGTGAACTGTGTTCGTGGACTGATACTCTCTTTGTTTATTGTAATAAAAAGTGTTAGTTCAAAAATCGTGCATCCCAACGCAGAGAGACATGAGACTCATAGTATTATTTGCTCTTTAACGGACTTCTTTTGTTCATAAAAATATATTTCTGGGTCATACAAATGAGATGAATAATGGATCTCAAGTTGTTTTTTTCCTGAAGTTGTAAGTGTGTATATATTACGGTATTACAGAAGTTTACTAAATATACTTTGTGGTAAAAGTCTTGACCTATCCTAGATATCTTTACAGGCAGCAATTTCGATGACTTGAAATATACATCCTAATAAATGGGAGAAGGTTAAGGAGTAGTAACTCTATAAACTTTATCAGAGGAGATCACACGATAGGAAAAATCACACTATAAATATGAATGAAAGCATAGAAGTTCCCGCCAATTCCCATTTTAAAAATGGTGAAGAGCATTTTAACACTCCAACTAACAGCTGTAATCAGTTTCCAGTGTTTCGATACAGTGTAGACTGAATCATTTATATAACTCTAATTCTAATTTCCACTAGGTATATCTAAAATATGACCTAAAAAACTCATAATTTCTGAATGGAAGACCATACATTATATTTCAATGTAAGTTAGGTCACATTGAAAACCCCGCTATGAGAACTGTAAATAATAAATGTATGCCACCCTAATCGTCGTAACTGTATATTGTTACAATAAATTATTTCACTAAAGCTCTAAAATATTTCTCACACAATTGCCTTTTAACTATAATGGCTATATTTTGCCTCAATCGAATTTTGTCCCGCCGTGCTGTGCAATTTGTGTTTAGCGTAATGACGTTATTTGCTTTTGTAGGTACCAGGTGCAGACTATAGCCGAACAAATCGCATTCAATTAAATTACAGCTAAAATCCACACAAAAACTACATGGCTAATATTATCTATGTAATATGAATCAATAGATGCAATCCAATGTTTGTAGCGTGCTAAATATTACTGTTAAGCAAACATTGTCAATTTTCATTGTCCCGTTTGTATTGAAATCATGCTTAGCAAAGATTTCGACATCAACGCAAACACTCGGGTGTGATACTTAACTGAGGTCCAGCATTATTCCAAAGAAAGCCGCTATCGGTCAATTACTGTCGAACGGAATGTGAAATGTCCATATGAGTAAGGGGAGAAAAGTAGTTATTAGGGCTCATCTGATTCACGCCAGAAACATGGAAAATTCTTATGTGAATCAAATTGTACTGTATATATATTTCTTTCTCCTGGTAATATCGATAATAGAGTCAAACAGTTAATTTGGTTAGCCTAATTGTTGCTTATACCATTTTCTACCGTTTGCAGTGGGTGTTAGGTAAGGCCCAGTCAGCAGGATACCAGATTTCCAGCCATTACACACACTACCAGAGGTAGAAAGTTAAATTATAAATTCTATTATAAATTGAGATATCTTATGGTGACCTCTGGTGTTCATTTACCTGCATTTTCGGCAAATTATAAATAATAATTAGCATTCATTTATTTTATTATTATTACGTTTGAAGCCGCCAATTTATAATTAACGTTAAATTGTGGTACAAGTTTTAATACATTTATTATTATTATTATTATTATTATTATTATTATTATTATTATTATTATTATTAAGTTCTATTTACATTTCAATTGGCACCTCCGGCGATTGGACAAATATTAATTCATAATTAAAAAACCAATCCCTGTATAATCGTAATGTTACCGCCATTCATCATTTCGAAACATGCCGTCAAACATTGCAAGGAATATCTACCAAGGTGTAATCATCTGCTGGGATATATTGAATAGTGTGGCAATTAACAATAATCTATTAATAATAATGGTTTGTAATTCTACCAATGTCACAACATGAAGGGGATTTCCAGTCTGCGTTGTGAATTAGCGAAAAATCACTAAATAGATCAATATACAGTAAAACAAATCATTTCAGAGTCGAAAAAGAAATGATGAAATTATTTTGGAAATACTCTGGATAGGTCTAATGGTATGTAATCCCTCCTGAACTATAATAATCAGATAGGGAGGGAAAAGGTAAATGATTAGTGTATTGAATAAATTAAGTCAACTCATTGGAGACCCCTGGGATTCACTGTAGAGATAGAAAGAATATAATGAAATGCTTCCATTTAAAAAGAAATCTTTGTGTGACTTGATCGGGAGGAGAACAATGAAGAGAATGGAATTACGCTCAAAGAAGTGGAATGGTTGGTAAAGAAACTACAGTGTCATAAAGCAACAGAATTACTACAATTGTGAATAGATATAGTAGTAAGTCAAGGATAAAATGGCTTCTATAACTGTAATCTATTAGCTTCATAGTCCTTATTGATAGTTGAAGCACACAAGCATGAAGGATGAGTTCTCCACCTAATCAATACTATATTTTACATAGTGTCAACATTATTTACATGAAAGGATAATACCGGTTTCGACTGGTAACTAGGTCATCTTAAGCTGTTGAAAAACCTGCTTAATAGCGACTGTACAGAATAAAAACTACTAAAATTAAAATTAAACAAGAATGCCATTAAAATAAACATTAATGCCACTATTCTAAAAAATACTTAAGGTTAAAATATAAAATTTACCGAGCTCAGAACATTTTAACCCAAGCCTCGGACCAATGGGAGTAACAGAGTCCCACTCCCGTTTGACAGGCGAGGGACTCCTTGGAAACAGCTTGGCGAACGAAATGGAATTCGATAGGGAGCTATCAATATTAATGGGGCTTATGGAAGAAAGATAGTAGAACTGGCTGAGTCAGCAAAGAAGGTGCATCTGGATGTGCTAGGAGTAAGTGATATTCGGGTAAGGGGAGATAACGAGGAAGAGATAGGAGATGATAAAGTGTACTTGACGGGTGTTAGAAAGGGAAGGTCAAAGTCTGGGGTAGGGCTCTTAATCAGGAATACCATTGCACGCAACATAGTTTCTGTTATGCACCTAAATGAGCGAATGATGTGGGGAGATTTGTCAGATGGAGGAATCAGGACTAGAATTGTCTCCGTGTGTTCACCATGTGAAGTTGCAGATGGGGATGAAGTTGACAAGTTTTATGAAGCATTGAGTGACATCGTGGTCAGGGTCAACAGCAAGGATAGAATAGTGCTAATGGGCGATTCCAATGCGAGAGTTGGGAATAGAACTGAAGGATACGAAAGGGTGATTGGTAAATATGGGGAAGATATGGAAGCTAATGGGAATGGGAAGCGTTTGCTGGACTTCTGTGCTAGTATGGGTTTATCAGTTAAGAAAACTTCCTTCAAGCATGAGGCTATTCACCGCTACACATGGGAGGCTAGGGGTACCAGATCCATAAGAGACTATATCTTAACCGACATCAAATTCAAGAAATCTGTTAGGAATGTACGAGTTTTCCGGGAATTTTTCGATGATACAGACCACTATCTGATGTGTAGTGTACTAAGTATCTCTAGGCCTAGGGAAGAGAAAGTGAAATCTGTCTGCAAACGAATAAGGATAGAAAATCTCCAGGACGAGGAAATTAGACAGAAGTACATGGATATGATTAGTGAGAAGTTTCGAACAGTAGACAGTAAGCAGGTTCAGGATATAGAAAGAGAATGGGTGGCATAGAGGGATGCTGTAGTAGAAACAGCAAGGGAATGCCTAGGAACAACTGTGTGTAAAGATGGGAAAAGGCGAACATTTTGGTGGAATGATGAAGTGAGAGCAGCTTGTAAACGTAAAAAGGCTTTTCAGAAGTGGCTCCAAACAAGGGCCAAGGCAGACTGGGATTTGTACACAGATGAAAGAAACAGAGCGAAACAAATAGTTGTTGAATACAAAAAGAAGACATGGGAAGATTTTTGTAATAATCTGGAAAGGCTAGGTCAAGCAGCAGAGAAACCTTTCTGGACAGTAATAAAGAATCTTAGGAAGGGAGGGAAAAAGGAAATGAATAGTGTTTTGAGTAACTCAGGTGAACTCATAATAGATCCCAGGGAATCACTGAAGAGGTGGAGGGAATATTTTGAACACCTTCTCAATGTAAAAGGAAATCATCCTGGTGATGTTGCGAACAGCCAAACTCATGGGGAGGAGGAAAATGATGTCGGTGAAATTACGCTTGAGGAAGTGGAAAGGATGGTAAATAAACTCCATTGTCATTAAGCAGCAGGAATAGATAAAATTACACCTGAAATGGTGAAGTATAGTGGGAAGGCAGGGATGAAATGTCTTAATAGAGCAGTAAGATTAGCATGGAGTGTTGGTAAGGTACCTTCAGATTGGACAAAAGCAGTAATTGCACCTATCTCTAAGCAAGGGAACAGGAATGATTGCAACAACTAGCGAGGTATCTCATTGATTAGTATACTAGGCAAAGTATTCACTGGAATCTAGGAAGGGAGGGTGCGATCAGTCGTTCAGAGGAAGTTGAATGAAAACCAGAGTGGTTTCAGACCACAGAGAGGTTGTAAGAATCAAACTTTCAGTATGCGCCAGGTAATTGAAAAATGCTACGAGACGAATAAACAGTTGTGTTTATGTTTCGTAGATCTTGAGAAAGCATATGACAGGGTACCGAGGGAAAAGATGTTCGCTATATTGGGGGACTATGGAATTAAAGGTAGATTATTAAAATCAACCAAAGGCCTTTATGTTGGCAACTGGGCTTCAGTAAGAATTGATGGTAGTATGAGTTCTTGGTTCAGGGTACTTACAGGGGTTAGACAAGGCTGTAATCTGTCAACTTTGCTGTTCGTAGTTTACATGGATCATCTGCTGAAAGGTATAAAATGGCAGGGAGAGATTCAGTTAGGTGGAAATGTAGTAAGCAGTCTGGCCTAAGCTGACAATTTGGTCTTAATGGCAGATTGTGCCGAAAGCCTGCAGTCTATTATCTTGGAACTTGAAAACATGTGCAATAAGAATGGTATGAAAATTAGCCTCTCGAAGACTAAATTGATGTTAATAGGAAAGAAATTCAACAGAATTGAATTTCAGATTGGTGATACAAAGCTAGAACAGGTCGATAACTTCTAGTATTTAGGTTGTGTGTTCTCCCAGGATGGTAATATAGTAAGTAAGATTGAATCAAGGTGTCGTAAAGCTAATGCAGTAAGCTCGCAGTTGCGATCAACAGTATTCTGTAAGAAGGAAGTCAGCTCCTAGACGAAACTGTCTTTACATCGGCCTGTTTTCAACCAACTTTGCTTTACGGGAGCGAAAGCTGGATGGACTCAGGATATCTTCTTCAAAAGTTAGAAGTAACAGACATGAAAGTAGCGAGAATGATTGCTGGTACAAACAGGTTGGAACAATGGCAGGAGGGTACTCGGAATGAGGAGATAAAGGCTAATTAAGAATGAACTCAATGGATGAAGCTGTACGCATAAACCGGCTTCGGTGGTGTGATCATGTGAGGCGAATGTAGGAGGATAGGTTACCTAGGAAGTGCATTGGGAAATACGAGGTATTTGAAGTAAACCATCGAAATATAATTTTTGAAATATGTAGAAATCATGGGGTCCAGGGAGAAAGCCCTCTAACCACCAAAACTGTACCATGTGTATATATATTAACCTTAAGTATTTTTTAGAATAGTGGTATTTGTCTGTTTTAATGGCATTCTTGTTTTTGTTTTAATTTTAATTTTAGTAGTATCTATTCTGTACAGTCGTTATTAAGCAGGTTCTTCAACAGCTGAAGATGACCTATTTACAGGTACTTTACTTTTATGTAAATAATATTGACACTATGTAAAATAAAGTATTGATTAGGTGGAGAACTCATAATTCATACTTGTGTGAAAATGGCTTCTTGCGATACTAGAATTAGAATATGAGTAAGGTAACTTCCGATTGGACGAAAGCAGTATTCGCATCTCTCTATAATCAAGGAAAAAGGAAGGATTACGACAACCATCGAGGTATTGCATTGCTTAATACACCAGGCAATGTTTGCAAAGGTATTTTTGAAAAGAGGGAGCAACCAATGGTGGAGAGTAGGCTAAATTGAATGGAAGCCAATTCAAAAATACTACAGTATGAACAGACAGCTATGCGTATATTTCGTAAATCTAGGAAAGACATACGAAAGAATACCAAGAGAAAAGTGAGGGATTATGGGATCAGCAACAGGTTACTATAGGCAATTACAGCCATTTATGTTGACAATAGGGTCACAGTGAGTATTCATAGTAGATTTTTTTTCTAGTTGCTTTACGTCGCACCGACACAGATAGGTCTTATAGCGACGATGGGACAGGGAGGGGCTAGGAGTGGGAAGGAAGCGGCCGTGGCCTTAATTAAGGTACAGCCCCAGCATTTGCCTGGTATGAAAATGGGAAACCACGGAAAACCATTTTCAGGGCGGCCGACAGTGGGATTCGAACCTACTGTCTCCCGAATACTGGATACCGGCCGCACTTAAACGACTGCAGCTATCGAGCTCGGTCATAGTAGAATGAATTACTGGTTCGAGTTAGTTGCAGTGGCTAGACAAGCCTGCTATCTTTCACCCTTATGGCTTATACTTTATGTGAACCATTTTCTAAAAGGTATAAAAGCACAAAGATGGATTCAGCTAGATGGAAATGTAGTAAGAAGCTTGGAACAAGCCAAGAAACTTGGTCTCATTGGCACGTTGCGCTGAGAAACCGCAAGCGAGTCCCTTGGAGCTAGAAAAGTGGTGCATTCAGTATAGAATGAAAATTAGCATTTTAAGTCTAAATTATGACAGTGGGGCAGAACTTAATGTCAGATCGAGAGTACTAAAACTGGAACAGGTGAATCATTTCTGGTACTTGCATGTGTATTCTCCTAGGATGGTAGTGAAATTGACTCAAGGTGCAGCAAAGCTGAAGCAGTGAGATCGCAGTTGCCATCAACGGTGTTCTTAACGAAAGAAGTAAACTCCCGAAATCTCTTAACGTCGGCCAGTTTTCAGACTGGCTTTACGTGTGGGAGTGAAAACTGCGTAGACTCAGGATATGTTATCCATAAGTTAAAAGTAACACACATGAAAGTATCGAAAATGATTGCTGGTAAAAACAGGTGGAAGCAATAGCAGGAAAGTACTCGGAATAAAGGAAATCAAGCCTAATTTAGGAATGAACTGGCTATATATGAAGCTGTACGCATAAAACGGTTTCGGTGGTAGGGTCATTTAAGGCGATTGGAGGACGATAGTTTTCTTACAAAAACAAAGACCCAGCAATGGAGGGTAAGAGAAATAAATCAAGACGACAACTGTTAGACTGGATTAATAACGTTTTAATTTTGAAAGGTCTGTAACTAAAAGCGCCCGCATTGCTAGTTGTAAATAGATTATTTTGGAGGCGATTAGTTAATCCACACACTTCTGTAGACTGAAAGCTGAAAGGCATAACAGTCTACACGTTGGTACTTGGCATGTGTATGTATGGATGTGTGTAAAAATATCACTGGCTTTACGTCCCACTAATTACCTCTACTATTTATGAAGAAGCCTACGTGCCGGAATTTTGTCACACAGACTTTATTTTATGTGTCGGTAATTCTAACTGCACGAGGCTAACGTATTTGAGCAACTTCAAATACCACTGGACCCAACCCGGATCGAACGCGCCATCTTGATGCCAGGAGGCCAGCCCTCTACTATCTGAGCTACACAGCCCAGCCGTATGTACATGTGTGTGTTATACCCGTCATCCTCTTAGGGAGCTACATGAAATGCCCGTGCTGTGCGAGTGTGTTACCTAGCAGCGATACGTTTTCGACTGAGAGCAACAGAGGCTCCTGGCTGCCAGGCCAGACAACACCTGTGAAAATCCGTTAGTAGTCGACGTGTGCACCTTTCAAATGGGACGGAAACCAGTGTCGTTTTAAAATTAATACCAGAAGTAAAATTTTATTTATCGTATTTCTTCGGGGCGTCGACCCATGTGGATCTTTTGCCCCTATAACAGAAGTAACTTCGTGTATTAAATTCAAGCTATGCATGTGAGTAATGTGAAAACCTACAAGCATTCATTCCATCAATTTCTGCGTAACGCCATCTGTAGCCAGTCAGGACTGGTACGATGTCAGGACTCCTGCCAATATTAAAATAACTACCTTACGTCTTACCTCGTTCTGGACGGTCGGACGTGCCTTCCGCTTAGTCTCTCTTCTCATCGGGGCTAATTGTATTGTACCTATCAGGACAACCAGGGTTACCTGTACTTCTAAGTACAACACTGGTCTGCAGTTCTGTACTTTTAAGTACGCACCAAGAAAGCATTTGTCTAAACACTTTTTAGTGCTACTTCTCTTTCAGGGTATTTTTTTCAGGAGAAGTTATGGCAGAAGACGTTAACCGCTACTGTTACAGAGAAGGAAGTGAGCCTCTGGAGGTGTTCACGTTTAAGAAACCGCTACATAGACCCACAGATACAGGGACTTCTGGTCTCCTACAAGACGCAGCTCAAGAGACAGTAGGGGGAGACCTGATCATCGACACCGTGCGCTATCCGCCTGACATGACGGTTGAAAAGGACGTCCCCGTCTGCGTACATCAAATGCTTTCTCCCAGTAGGCCTAAGGGTTAGACACAATAACGCAGAACGCCCTGCTTGTCACTCTAGATTGTTTCAGGTGGTATGCCTATCTGGCACTGGAGAGAATCCAAGCCCGACAGCAACGACGCCCACCACCGCGATGCAGATCAATAGGAAGAAAAAGGGACTGAGGAATAAGTTGGTTGGTACCGGCTTGTACCTCTCATCTACAGCTGAGGCCAAGGACGCGAGCACTGAGCTGGACGCGAAGGTATCCTGGAGTCGCAACGACACCACTCAGGTCCTGCGGCCCATTACCGCCAGGTGGACGCAGGCCGAAGCTGCCAGTCAGGAGGTACCAGGGATACCAAGGATATCAGGGCCAGTCAGGGATATTGAATGCACGGTAAGTGAGGATTGAAATGAAACGAAGGAATGAGTATGTGGGAAATAGGGAGGGAGATTTGTAGATCCTAATGGGTGGGTAGGAGATAGGGATCTAAGCTCAGATGGCCTTCACTTGAACCTCAATGGTACATATAAATTAGGAGGTTTGTCTGGAAGAGTTATAGTGAGGTAGATTCAGGTAAACGGAGTAGAGGAGGGAACGGTGATGACACTATAGGGAGCATGAAGTTGAATAAGGTTGACATAAAATTGTTAGTGTTAAACTGTAGAAGTATTGTAAAGTAATTGGATAGACATATGTTTACCGCATATTGAACAGGAATTGAATCATGGCTGAGAAGTGATATTATGGATGCGGAAATTTCGTCAAGGAACTGGAGTGTTTAGCTTAGAGACATGTTAGGAACGATAGGAGGGGGAGTATCTATCCTGGTGAAAAAGGAATTCGTAAGCTACGAAGAAGTTAAGGTTGAGGAACATGAAATCCTAGGTTTAAGACTCATCTCTAAAGTTGTTATGGGAAGGACAGCTGAATCAGAAAGTGATGGAACCAACTACAGGGAAAAATACGCTAGACGTGGTACTGATAAAACCAGATGGGCTCTGTAGGGAAACTGAAGTGATAGATGGTACAAGTGATCATAAAGTCCGCCTCCGTAGCGTAACGGTTAGTATTATTAGCTGCCGTCCTCGGAGGCCCGGGTTCTTTTCCCGGTACTGCCAGAAATTTAAAAATGGCGGGAGCGCTGGTATGTGGTTAAAATAGTACATGCAGCTAACCTCCATTGGGGGTGTGTCTGTGCCTCGGGATGAGGACACAAGTTTACCTTAGTGATCATGAAGCATTTTTCAAAATTAAAAATAAATATGTTAGAAAGGAATGTTGTAAATGTAGTACTACTGGGCAATACCATGTGGTTGATGGGAGGGGAATGGGTAATTTTAAAAAAGCAATTATGACAAAGGAAAATAGCAAATAAAAATATAAACAGCCTATGGGATGTGTTTAAAGCAATTGTTGAGAAGTGTAATAACAGATATGTACTTTTTAAATTGGTAATCAAAAGTAAGGACCAATTATATTATAACATGAAAATAAAAATGTTAAGAAGGAACTGCAGATTAGAAAGAAATAGAGTCAGGAATGGTTACGGAAATAAGGAGAGATTTAAGGAGCTTACTTGGAAATGGAATTCAGCGAAACAATCAACTAAGGATATCATGATGGAAAACATAATTGGTAGCCATATGAATTTTAGGGAGCAATGGAAGAACATGTAAAGTTACTTTAAGGAAGAAACAGGATCCAGGAAAGACATTTCTGGGATCATTAATGAACAAGGGGAGTGTATTTTTGAGGACTAACAGAAGGCAGAAGTATTGTCAGCAATATGTAAAGGTAGTTGGATATAAAGATAATGATAGAGGACGCGACTAATAATGGCGAAATACTGAAATGTACCTGTGATAATAAGTCATTTATAAAAAATACAAAAGTTGAAAGCTAGAAAGGCAGCTAGGATTGATATGATTTCTGAGGATATTTTAAAGGCTATGGGTTGGGATATAGAGCCATATCTGATATACTTTTATGACTACAGTTTCCATGAAGGAGCTATACCAAATGAATGATGAGTTACAATAGAGCCCCAGTGTACAAGAAAAAGGGTGACAAACATAAAGCGGAAAATTAAAGCTTGACATGTGTAGTTTGTGAGCCCTGGGAAAGCATTCTTTCTGATTATGTTAAGACGCGTTTGCGAAATTACCAACTGGGTTGATAGAAGGCTATTCGGGTTTAGGAACGGTTACTGCAATGAAGCCTAACTTGTAGGATTCCAGCAAGATATAGCAGTTATTTTAGATTCATGAGGTCAAATAGATTGTATTTGTATATATCTATCCAAAGCTTTCGATGGTGTAGATCATAGAGATTACTGATGAAAAGGATGGCAATTGGACAAGACAAAAGAGTGGGGGTGGCTACATTTCTAGAAAGTGGAATTAGAGTAGGTGACGCGTTATCTGATCTTGTAATGATTAGGAGGGGTCCCGCGGGGCAGTATTATAGTACCTTTACATTTTCTTATATTTGTAAGTGATGTGAGTAAAGTAGTTGAATCACAGACAAGGCTATTTGTTGATGATGTTATACTGTATAGAGTAGTAAATGAGTTGCAGGATTGTGAGTGACTGCAGGGGGACTTAAGCAATGTAGTGAGATGGACAGAAGACAATGGTATGAATGTAAATGGGATGAAAAGTCAACTTGTAAGTTTCACCAAGTCCTCTCAGATTTCATTATTGTTTTGTTGGGCTGATAGTACCTCATTGGGAACAATGTAAGTACCTAGGTGTTAATATAAGGAAAGATCTTCACTGGGGTAGTCATATTACCGAGGTAGTTAAGAAAGTTTACAGATCTCTTCACATGGTTTATGAGAGTATCTTGTGGTGTAGTAAGGATGTAAAGGAGGGAGCGTATAAGTCTCAGCTGAGACCGCAGTTAGATTATAGATCCGCTGAATGGGACCCTCACCAGGACTACTTGATACGAGAACTGGAAATAATTCAAAAGAAAGCAGCACGATTTGTTGTGGGTGATTTCCGACAAAGGAGTAGTGTTACTAAAATGTTACAAACTTTGGGGTGGGAAGACTTGGGAGTAAGGAGACAAGATGCTCGATTACGTTTCGAGCTGTCACTGGTGAGTTGGCGTGGAATGACATAAGTAGAAGTAGAAGCTTGAGTGGAGCTTTTAAAAGTAGGAAAGATCATGAAATCAAGATAAAGTTGGAAATGAATAGGACAGATTTGGGCAAATATTCACTTTTAGGACGAAGAGTAAGGGATTGGAATAAATTATCAAGGGAAATGTTTGATAAATTTCCAAGTTCGCTGAAAATATTTAAGAAAAACCAAGGTAAACAATTATAAATAAATGTAAATATGAGGTAAACAATTGATAGTGAATTTGTCACCTGGAAGACCTCCCTAAATGCTGGTTATTGATTGATTGATTGATTGATTGATTGATTGATTGATTGATTGATTGATTGATTGATTGATTGATTGATTGATTGATTGATTGATTGATTGATTGATTGATTGATTGATTGATTGATTTTACCTCTGCCAGAATGGGCCACCCTGAAAGGGCCCATCACCCGGGCGCAATCAAGGATGGTACCCAGGATAGCGGACCGCAGCACTGAGGTGGAGTTAGACGCCCGTTGGTATTCCGTGGCTACTACCCAGTCCTCACGGCCTGGCATTACCACCTCCACTACGTTGATGTCTGAACGAGCCCTACAAGACAGGGATCACACCAGGGCGTCAGGGCCACCTCCACAACCACCAACCAGGGAGAAGAAGACGCCGGAGCCTGAGAGGGGTTGTCTGCTCCCTAGCGGTCCTCGGGCAGGAAGGAGGTGGCTACCAGGAAGAGACCGCCTACCCTAAAAAGAAGACAAGATCATCAGGGAACAGACGCCACCTCCGTGCCAGGAACAGGAAGATGCTGGCTCACCGTAAGAAGGCCTCTCAGGTGCAACTGCTCCCAGGAAGGCAGTCGAACGAGGAACTAATCAGAAGAGGACCTCAACAGGCAGCGACAATCTGATGAGATCAAAACGTCGACCTCAACAGCTCTTGCAGTGATTCCGCTGCCTGAAGTGGGGGCACCATCAGGTTAGCTGTAAGCTCTCGGTGCATGCAACAGCTGTTCTGGTGACCACCACTACACGCTCCCCTGAATAATTGGACCTGCTTGGAAAGTATTAGTGACTTGTGCATGATACTTATTCCAAACTAACAATGCCTGCCTCGACTTTTCCAGTAAACATACTTGCATGTCCTATGCACAAAATGCCAGGTTTTAGATGTAAGTACCTTTCCATTTCTGCCTATGAGGTTTTCCCCTGGCTGTTACTACCTGATTACACCCCTATTCAACTCACCACCTCACCTCCCTTATAGCATTCTGATCATGGGGACGACCGGGCGAGTTGGCCTTGCGGTTAGAGGCGCGCGGCTGTGAGCTTGCATCCGGGAGATAGTGGGTTCAAATCCCACTGTCGGCAGCCCTGAAGATGGTTTTCAGTGGTTTCCCATTTCCACGCCAGGAAACTTCTGGGGATGTACCTTAATTAAGCCTACGACCGCTTCCTTTCAACTCCTAGGCCTTTCCTATCCCATCGTCGCCATAAGACCTAACTGTGTCGGTGCGACGTAAAGCCCCTAGTAAAATAAACAATGGGGACGGGCGACACTGCTGTAGTATTACTTATTTCGAATTCTCTCTGCAGTCCCTTTCTCTCCTCAGAATTAACAGCACGTAGCTTGTAGTTCGTGTTGATCACCACGCAGATGGAGGAGGTTCACTCACCTTCCGAAAAATCCTCGCTCTCATTAATTCACCGCAGGAAACACAACCATAATCATCCTGCGTTAGATTCTCTGAAATATAATGTACATCTACAGTCCTTGTATGATGGAAATGGAGCACTAAACGTATGCAAGCGTTGTCCTGGCCCTGATTATGGTGCCATACAAAGAGTGAGACGATCACGGAGTTAAGCAGACATCAAATTAAAGTAAATTTTACGGGAACAAAATGCTTTCCGATTTGTTAACGTTTCTATCTCGTCTTTCTGTAACCCATCTTAGAGTAACTAAGAAGTCCTGTGGTATATTTGAGTTCTCTCTATTTTACTTTTCACTGTAGAGGTGCAATAGATTTGAAAATATTATTGTTCACTGTGTATGACAAGTAACCATGATATTTAGCAAATGGAGTCTTCTGGCATGAATTCACTCTTTGAGGCAACGTCGTTATAATAAAATTTAAATTAAAAATCACTAACCCCTAACCTATATGTGTGTATTTAAGAGGATTATGCGATATTTTGAATAATTTGTGGATATATTCCCAGCTTGTACTGTTATCAAGGCACACATGTTTGACCATGTCGTGTAAGAAATGGAAAGTCATCTCGGGCTATTTCCTTAATTTCAACTGCTTGGCAGAATAATAATAATAATAATAATAATAATAATAATAATAATAATAATAATAATAATTGGAATAAACTTTATGTCACTCATATAGAGTAACAATCATACTGTGTAAAACTGAAGTTGAGTGTATCATTTGAGTTATACTAATACAGTAGGCCGCCTATTGCCACTTCTTGATGGATGAAATATGGTTGCATCCCTTGCACCCATCATGAAATGGTAATATTTTTGGCACAGGCTAGAGCAAAATGTAGCTTTCAATGAATTTCTAGTCGCATCCATGTTTGTGATGCTCTTTTAGTTGCAGGTTTTGGAGGAAATTAATCATCAATAATTCATTGCTGGAAACGTTACAGTGAACTCCCTGAATTATATTCTCAGAAGTAGAATGTATATCTGCGGTGCATGTGTGATGGATATGCAGTACTAAACGTATGCAAGCGTTGTGCTGTGAATTTCCTGTAGTCGCGCTGTCGCAAAAGGACTGCAGGCTACCGAACCTCATTTAGCGAGGGTGTAGAGCAGGGATCTTCAATTATTTTCCCTGGAATCCGAAATGGTGGTAATATTGCAATAAAGGTGGCTCTGGGGTCCAAATATTTGGTTGAGTAAGACAGATCCTGGTTTTGCTCAAGCTGATTATTTAGCCTGAATAATAATATTACAGAACATACGTTGTATATTAGTGTCAAATAGCGCTGTATTTCCATGCATATATCTTAAATTTCAACCAGCGGATCATTTAAATACAATACATTCACATTCTCTTTAGTGAGAGGAGTGGCACATGAAATGTTGTCAGCATTCGAAGTGCACGAAGTTCCAGCAATCTTTAAGCAGTCCCTCAAGTGTTCATTTGTAAATCTGGATCCGAAATTATTTGTCTCAAAAAACATATTGGAAAACACACTTTCAAACACGAATTTGACCCAAACATCGTCAGCACATGCTTCCAAAACTTGCGCAAGTTAGTTTTTACCACAGCCCGCAAAATGTCTTCCAATTTGTTGAACTGCATGATTCACCAAACCGTACTGTGCAGTAACTTGTCTCCTGAGTTGTCTGATGTTAAACGTACAGTCACCCATAGGGCATTCTTTGCATGAGATATCGTTGACACACAAGATTTTTCAGAACGCACCTTGAGGAAGGTTTTGAAATGCGCACTGATCTTACGCTTCACAACACTGTAGCAAAAGAGAACATCACTACTTTAATCTCAAATATGATGTATAAGGTCCCTCGTGTCTCCTAACATGCTACAAACATCCCCTGTTGCTTCCAATAACAGGTTTTCCCATTGCATATCATACTCAGAAAAAATGGCGCAAAATCCCCTATATATCCTTTCCCACGACTGCGTTCAATAGCCTTGAAGCAAAGCAATTTTTCCACAAATCGAACAGCACTGAAAATACGAATATTCCAGGTGGCTCTCAAACGCCGTACTTTCTACTTATAAATGTCCCTCATGCACAAATGATGAATGGGATATCTACCAACTGATTTTCACAGGGGAACTACTGCCAGCGGGCAGGTTACGTCAGAATATGAAGAGGTAAGAAATGGAGTGTCGCTCGCAGCATATTACTCAGCGCCACCGGTCTAATGCACCCCTTGCATAAGTAAACATCATTTTCAACCGCATAGTTCTAGGCTGGTGTATGGTACAGCCGCACTATATTTGCTGTCTGCATATCGACAATGACTATTGTGTTCACCAGCGATGAATAAACAGACATTATTTTAATCTGAATAATCTGGTCGGAACGCAACAGAAGCTCCAAACAGACGTATGCCTTCTACACACGTACTTCACCGAACAGTATTAGTTTTTGTTCATACAAGCAACTCTTCCATCGAGTGGAATGTCTACACGTGTATAAATTAATAAGTTATTAGATTTCCATTTCTGCACCTTTGGCGTGTCCACAAACAGTACTGGCGATTAGGAGATGGGGCGAGGAGGGACAGTCCCCACCACACACACACATTGTGGAGTAAACATTACATTTTTATTCCACTTTAGCCAGCTGGAACGAGGAATTATTTTTAAAAAGCCGTTTGTACAAACCTTATTATCTTATCTGCTAATTCCTTGGTTTATTTTCTTTAATTATTAACATAATTATTGATGGAAATACACACAAAATGTTGTTCGTCGCGGCATACCAATTTGTATAGCACTACGGCAACTAGTGGAGACTTTGCATGTGCTGTGAGGAAGGGTCGTAGGGGTACATATTTTTTGCCGAGGTCGTGGCCACTGAGTTATAGTTCACCCAATTGCCGCGCGCATTCATCAGTCTGGCAGTCTGTTTAGTGTCTGTTAGTTTCTTAGTGAGTATTCAAATGCTAAATGATTTTAATTGCATAATCATGCCGTACTTATATTTAATTATATGGGGCGAGGTGGCCGTGGGGTTACGGGCGCGCAGCTCTGAGCTTGCACTCGGGACATAGTAATTTCTAATCCCACTGTCAGCAGCCTGGAAGATGGTTTTCCGTGGTTTCCCATTTTCACACCAGGCAAGTGCTGGGGCTGAACCTTATTTAAGGCCACGGTCGCTTCCCTTCCACGCGTAGCCCTTTCCTGTCTCATAGTCGCCATAAATCCTGTCTATGTCGGTGCGACGTAAAGCAAATTGTAAAACAAAAAAAAATTCACTTGTAATCATGCCGTACTTATATTTAATTATATGGGGCGAGGTGGCCGTGGGGTTACGGGCGCGCAGCTCTGAGCTTGCACTCGGGACATAGTACTTTCTAATCCCACTGTCAGCAGCCTGGAAGATGGTTTTCCGTGGTTTCCCATTTTCACACCAGTCAAGTGCTGGGGCTGAACCTTATTTAAGGCCACGGTCGCTTCCCTTCCACGCGTAGCCCTTTCCTGTCTCATAGTCGCCATAAATCCTGTCTATGTCGGTGCGACGTAAAACAAATTGTAAAAACAAAAAAAAATTCACTTGTAATCGCATTTCAACGGGAGCAAATACCAACGTTCCTAAATTATTCCTTTGTGTTATGTTATTTATTAAGTAAATGCCCCGTAGTATGTTCGTGAGACCTGGTAAAAAATTTATTGTACAGCATTGAATCAAAATCTCTAAAAAAACTATTATTGCGAATAATCCACGGGGCTGATTAATTTCATTTACATATAAAATAACATAATTCAAACGAAATAATTTAGTCCCGTGAAAGTAAAAATTGAAATTACAATTACAATTAAATATATATCTTTTACAATTGACTTTACGTCGCACCGACACAGATAGATCTTATGAGAAGGAAGCGGCCGTGGCCTTAATTAAGGTACAGCCTCAGAATTTGACTGGTATGAAAATTGGAAACCAAGGAAAACAATCCTCAGGGCTATCGACAGTGGGATTCGAAACCACTATCTCCCGAGTGCAAGCTCACAGCTGTGCACCCGTAACCCCACGGCCAGCTCGCCCGGTACAATTACACAGATGTACGGAATGATTATGCAATTAAAAACAATTTAGTATTTGAATACACATTAAGAAACTAACAGACAATAAAGAGACTGCCAGACTGACGAATGCGTGCGGCAAGAGGGTGAATTATAACACAGTGGCCACGACCTCGGCAAAATAATGTGTACCGCTACTACCCTTCCTCAGGGTATATGCAAAGTCTCCACAACTTGCCGTAGCGCTATAAAATAAAGGAAGGATTTAGCATGTAAGATAACAAGGCTTTTACAAATAACCAAACCAAACCAAACCAAACCCCGTGGCACTACAGCCCTTGAAGGGCCTTGCCTACCAAGCGACCGCTGCTCAGCCCGAAGGCCTGTAGATTACGAGGTGTCGTGTGGTCAGCACGACGAATCCTCTCGGCCATTATTCGGCTTGTACAAATAGCTTTTTTAAAATAATTCTTAGTTCCGGCTGGCTAAAGTGGAATAAAATATAATATTTACTCTACAAAGTGGGGGTGGGAGCGACCGTTCCTCCTCACTCCAGCCCCTAACCGCTGCTACTGTTTTTTTTTTTTTTTTTTTTGCTATTAGCTTCACGTCGTTCCGACACAGATAAGTCTTATGGCAACGATGGGACAGGAAAGGACTAGGACTGGGAAGGAAGCGGCCATGGCCTTAATTAAGGTACAGCCTCAGCATTTGCCTGGTGTTAAAATGGGAAACCACGGAAAACCATTTTCGGGGCTGCCGACAGTGGGGTTCAAACCCACTATCTCCCGAATACGGGATACTGGCCGCACTTAAGCTACTGCAGCTATCTAGGTCGGTACTACTGTTTGTAGACACGCCAAAGATGCAGTAAATGGAATCTAATAACTTATTAATTTATACACGTGTAGATATTCAACTCGATAAATGAGTTGATTGTATGGAACAAAAACTAATACCGTTCGGCGAAATATGTGTGTGTAGAAGGCGAACGTCTGTTTGAAGCTTCTGATGCATTCCGACCAGATTGTCCAGCTTAAAATAATGTCTGTATATTCACCGCTGCTGATCACACTAGCCATTGCCGATACGCAGACAGCAAATATAGTGCAGCTGTACCATACACCAGCCTGTAACTATGTGATCGAAAACGATGTTTACTAATGCAAGGGGTGCATTATACAGGTAGCGCTGAGTAACATGCTGAGAGCGACACTCCGTTTCTTATCTCTTCATATTCTGATGTAACCTGCCCGGTGGTAGTAGTTCCCCTGTGAAAATCAGTTGGTAGACATCCCGTTCATCATTTGTGCATGCGGGGCATTTATAAGTAGAAAGTACGGCGTTCGAGAGCCACCTGGTATATAAACAATTGAGTGCAATCAGTTCAGTCAGAAGATTCATCCAGAGCCAGAGAATACACAGATGCATCACGTATTTCCAGATTGAGTTTAGTACGAACGTCTATTGATAACATTTCAACACTGCGCACATTTAAAGCAGCAGATAGCGGTATACTTATCACAACTTCAATTACTTTAGCACCACTACGAAATAACATGCTGACTGTTTCAAAGACAATTCTTCACACTTTCAGAGGTGACAAATCAAATGATTCCTTTTCCTATTTAAAATGCAGGACACTTTTAAAAACGCTTATGTTGCCTTCTTTTATGTTCTGGTAACTTCTTGTTTCCTGCATCACTGCCAAGTGGATATTGTTGATCGTAAATTGAATGTTTATTGTTGAAAATCCCCTTTTCAATTCCCACACTCAATCAAAGAAGCTGTCTGATTGTACATTAAACATGTCTGTTTTCCCTCTGTAGGTTCAGGAGAAAATAGGAAGAATTGTAGTTATCATACATGTTTGAGGATACGATTTTCCGATCCACTTTAAGTCGCTTGGTGACTGTTGATTACTCATGAGGAAAAAGTTCACTGAAATAATTGACAACTTACACTTATGTATATAAACCACGCGTTATTCTTGAATTCGTGTGTGGAACAAGCAACAACTATCTGAGGCAGAAAAGTGGTTGTAGACTTGAAAGAAATAGTTAACACTCACTGTCATCTCTCAAACCTTCAAAAACGGTACTCCCACCCGTAGAGCAAGTATTGTTCTTGGTCAGGGGACGAATAAGTCGAACAATACTCCTTAAAATATTTTAGCTCCTTTTGATTGTTATTTTTTCGTTTCTTTCTTGCTCTCGAAATCGTATTAACAGTGCAGGTCCAGGAAAGAAGGCATCGGCGTCCAAATCCGTACCGGGGTCCACCATTTAAAATCCCCCGGAGTGGAGGAATTGTTATGAGCACTTGTGAGTGGTATATGTTGAACTTATGGAAGCATCACATAATTGTATTCTGCACTCAGTGAATGCATGATTGATAAGAATAAAGTGATACTTGTCAAGGCCAAGGCAAGGCATGGAAAGATTGATTATGATTCTCAATTTGACACCTTTTATTAATTCTTGTGGATTTTCAGGGAAGATTTGGTTACCGATGTTCGTAATTTAGTTTGGAGAAGTGACTAATTTAACTCCCAAGCACATTGTAAAAATGAGACCATAATAATTAATAATAATAATAATAATAATGTTATTTGTTTTACGTCCCACTAACTACTCTTTTACGGTTTTCGGAGACGCCGAGGTGCCGGAATTTAGTCCCGCAGGAGTTCTTTTACGTGCCACTAAATCTACCGACACGAGGCTGACGTATTTGAGCACATTCAAATACCACCGGACTGAGCCAGGATCGAACCTGCCAAGTTGGGGTCAGAAGGCCAGCGCCTTAACCGTCTGAGCCACTCAGCCCGGCACGATAATAATTAGTGAAAAGCGAAATTATAAAGATCCTCAACTAAAATGTAACCAACTTTGACATTAGTGATCACTCCGTGATAACAGTAAACAATTTCGTAATTACTGTGTGACATAGACTTGTAAATATGATGTAAATATCGCGTACCATAATTTATTGTGGTAAGAAGCGGGTTTCATTTTCAGATCTGTCTTTATTTTCAGCACATCGCTGTTGTTTTAAGTGTTCAAATTTGTGAGTGACGATGTCGTTTTTCCAAAGTGATTTGTGTTATAATTATTATTTGTTGTCTTTGCCATTTTCTGTAACGCTGTCTATTTCTCTTCGAGAATAGGCAGGAGATTATGACTTGATTTTTACTATATTTCATGTGAATTTGGTGAGTTAAAAACCGAGCTCGATAGCTGCAGTTGCTTAAGCGCGGCCAGTATCCAGTAATCGGGAGATAGTGGGTTCGAGCCCCACTGTCGGCAGCCCTGAAGATGGTTTTCCGTGGTTTCCCATTTTCACACCAGGCAAATGCCAGGACTGTACCTTAATTAAGGCCACGGCCGCTTTCTTCCAATTCCTAGGCCTTTCCCATCGTCGCCTTAAGGCATATCTGTGTCTGTGCGACGTAAAGCAAATAGCAAAAAAAAAAAAAAGATGAGTTAAATATGAGATCATCTTTTATTTCAAGTGTTAAATTTAAAGTTATGTCATGTTAATGGGATTAAACAAGACTTGCTGATGAGGTTATTCCAGAATGTGTTTCAAGTATAAGATAACCTTCAGCGAGTAAATGGGAATTAAATATTGAAGAGTGCTGTCAGATGAATATCCGTATATGAGTGAACAAGGAAATGTTTACTACAACTAACAATCCATTTACAAAATTAGATGTTGTATTCTAGCCTTCAAGTAACGGATTAAGTTTACTGGATTCATTTTATCTTGAGTATTTTATTTCGCTCTAATGAATAAAATTTGTTATGAATTCTACACCTTTCTAATTATCTAATCTTATGATATTTTTCCTTATAAATTTCTTACCTCCTACCCTTATTCAGTTAAACCATCAGACACATGGACGATCCACACGTTGTGGATTTGAATGAGATAGCTGGAGCTAACGGGTACCCTGTGTAATAAATCCTTTAATGGCGTTAAAACATATGAAAAGCATCAGAAAATGCACAAGCAGGGACTCATTTACTCTTGTAAATTCTGTCCTAAGAAATTTATTTCCAAATCTGAACTACATCAACACTTAAAAAATCACATTTTTAAAATGATAATATTCTCGCGCAACATTTGTGATAATTCATACAACAGCTCCTCAGCTCTGAGTTAACTACTTGAGTTACAGTGACGGTGTAGAACAGTGAGAGTATCATTTTCTCGGCCGAGTGAGTGAAACATCTACCGCCGGATGTCTTTAAACAGTCGTAAACGACTAGGCCAAGGCGAGAGATCACCTACGTTAAACCATTTCTTTTTGTGCTACAGTGTTCTTTTCCTTTATCTATCCTCTCGAGAAGTAACCTGTGTCAACCTATAACAAGTGGAGAATTATTTGAATGACTTAGCAATTTATAGCGTGTATTATTCTGGAATCTTCCGATTGTGAAGTATTAACCAGTGAAGCTTAAGGTAGTAATTGTAATAACCAATAGGATATGTGCGGTGTATTATGCCAGACGGCAGCGTAAATGCACAAGGGCATGTGTCGAGGGAATTTCTTCTCCCGTTTCTGTTCGACATGCTGCAAGTTAAGTATCCTTCACGTCACTCAGAGTCGTTAATTAGCACGTATGTCTGGACACAGTCCTAAATGTGTATCTTAGTTTCAGCTTCACGGCAAACCAAGTGTGTTTCCTTCAGTGCTCGTCAAACATCAAATGGACTTTCTAGAAAAGGATTTCAACGCAAGTGAGTGGATTTTAACCTACGAAGGCTTCGTCAGCATGTTTGGCTAGGTTAAAATCGCAGCCCTCATTTCCGAATTGGAGCCCCAGAACAATGAAGCCACCACGAGGTCGAAGGCCACCGCTAAAATATAAGCAAAATGTTATAATGCAATTTCTTTACAATTCTCTCTAAAATATGTCAGATTTTATCTCATTTCTGCAGAGTAAATATTGTCTACTTGTTAAATTTCTTTCAGTGTCAGACTTTCTGTTTCATCCTCTTACTTTGGCATGTGGTAGATTTATGATACAAATTTTATTAGTTTTACAGCCAACCAACTACATTTGACGGTTTTCGAAGACAGCGAGGTGCCAGAAGTTTGCCCCGCAAGAGTTATTTTATGCGGCAGTAAGTCTTACGTATTTGAGCACCTTCAGATAACACCGGGCTGTGTCAGATGTGGTAGATTTGCGATCTGATGTACTGTAATTACGAGGCTAGACTCGTAGTCATGTGTGTTTGGGACATTTATTCAAGTTTCAGTACTTCCCTAGGTAAACGGGTAAATATAATGATCAAAACCTAATAATCATGTTCCAGAACATTAAATCAGTGCCTCGAAAAGCATACTTTCTGTTTTAATACTGAATTATAAAATTTAAAGTGACATGAATTATTCCAGAATTAAATAGCAATATGTTGAGGAAACGTTTTGAGAGTCGTCTAGGCTTATTCTCAAATGAGCAGGGAATGGCCGGATAATAGGAATAATAATGATTATAAGTTTAACTTAATAAGCAGTGATGTTGCTCATCGAAGGGATAACGAATACACTTTAATAATGCTGTGGCTGAGTGTTTACATATTGATGCATATTAGTGATATTTGAAGAAAATGCTCAATATTCATTTTGAATTGCTAGTGGAATAATCAGTTAGGTCATCACGCCTAGAATTATCCCAATTATGGAGCAGATCATGGAGCACATATTTGGCTTGGTTCTCCATGTGATCAAATATCATGTTAAGGAAGTGATAGGAATGTTTAGCGCACTCGACTCGTATTAAGGTGGTTTTAATAGAAATTGAGGTCGTATTAATAGAATAAAAGCCCACGTCAGACGAGATGAATGTTATTTACGGGCATTGGAGTCATCTTCCGACTTACTCCTACAGTCAGCAGCGGCTCCTGTGGGGAACTGGCGGAGGGGCACTACTTTTTCACAAATTTACAAATTTACTCTGACAAATAAGTTTATGTGGTGTGTCCCTTAATATGGGATTAATTTGTTCTAACAGACATTGACTCAATTCATCCGCTGTCTTGTCTATTGGATTCATGAACCCCCAGAATCTTTCATGGACGTGACCCTCTAATGAATATCGAAAAAAAAGTACCAATTGACATTTGTTTGAAACATCTGTTGTTTCATCTGCTTCTATTGCAACGAATTGGGATTCCCCATTTTCGGCATAAATTTGTTCCCTACACACATTCAACATACAGTTGAGAAGTTCGTTCTGAATGGTCTTTGACGCACCTTTAAATACAGAAGTTTTGGCCAAGTGTTCTTTTATAGCAACGTCTATTTCAGCTGTGAAGTGAATGAGACCTTTGAAAATTCCAGGATTTAGAGAATTTTCTGTCTCATCATGGCCTCGAGTGCCACTTCAAATACGCCACAGAATTTTATGCACTGAATAATCCTGCGTAATATGTGCCTATTTCTCCTTACCTGATCATTGTGTTTGTTAATGGTTTGGTGATAAGTAGAATCCAGTTGAGTCACTGTATTAACTTTCCCTAGCACAGCTAATTCCATGCATGAATTTATATGTTGGAAGGAAATTTCGTGCTTTTTAATTTTTCTTTCAAGTGTTTGAGATCTGTTACTCCGGTTTTCGTCCACGTCAGGTCATGCCCGAATAACATGCACAGAAACAGAAAAACACATTCCTTGAATCGCAGCCACACAACCACACGTATTCTGTATACAGCCCTGGCAGGAATCTGCGTCGATATTCGCGCCCTTTATATTGACCGACTTGTTCTAGTTGTAAATGGGGTGTTGGTCGACCGAGTGTCTTTTTCTCCGTCTTTTCAGTTAGGGACAGTTGAGAAAAAGGTCTATTTAAAATATTACTCACAGAATTTATTGTACGTAGCCTACAGGTTAATCATACCTGTGTGATATACCTTAAGCGACTCTTCATAGGGATTCTATATATCCGCACACAACACACGACAGATTTACTTTGAACGACACCACACTAAATATTACGAGATAGGATACTGACTAGTTTCATTAGCCAGTAAAGCACGTTTATAAGACCGCAGATGACAGACTTGGAACACGAATTTGAAACGGATATTCTGTTCGGCGCGATAAGCCTTCGCGTAGTTTCGGAATCGTAGCAGGCTGGCTTCGGCAATGACCCAATCTCCCATTCCGTGCATGTTAAAAAATAGTTCCACGCATGCGTGAACGAAAATTACCTAAGAAGGAGTCAACAGCTAAGGGCACAGGGCCGACCAGAGAAGAGCGCGCCGGAGGAAGCAAAGTGCGTGTGTGATGAAAACATTGACGCACTAGCTGCATGCGGCGCCTAATATCAAACTGAATGTATCAGCATTCAAATTGCCAGTATTTATAAAACCATGCATTAACAGTTACTTAGCTGGAGGGGCACGTGCCCCTCTGCCCTTTAGAGTAAGCCGCTACTGCCTACAGTTTGATTAATTCTTGCGTGCACTATTTCTACTGTTTGACGAGATAGACCTAAAAAGTGATACATTGTTAATTCTGTCACACATTAAATAACAGACGATGAACTTTAGAGGAGAGAATTTATAAGATCCTCAGTTAACTGATTCTAGCCTGTCCTGACCAAAAAAAGAGCACAAAAACAATGAACTGCAATATTCGCGTAAAATAAACTTGTAAAAATCGTGTACCATGGGTGTGTTGATTGTGGATGTGGTTTTAAGATATTTTTCTACTTACTTGTTAATAATGGTGATTATTGTATTCCATCATTGTGTAGTCGTTGTGTTCCGACTTGTAATTGCATTTTGCCGCAATGAGGTTGATGTTTCAACGTTATCTTTGCCTGAAATGGAGAGTATTTAAATTTGTTACTGTTTCTAAACGTCATAGTTGTTGATAACTGTGGCAAGATCGTACCACATTTTCTTATTTTAAAAGGTGCTTTATGTCGCACCGACACAGATAGCGCTTTTGGCAACGATGGGATAGGAAAGGATGAGGAGTTGCAAGGCGGTGGCCATGGTCTTAATTAAGGTGCAGCCCCAATATTTGCCTTGTGTCAAATTGGGAAAAGAACGGAAAACCATTTCCAGGGCTGCCGACAGTGGGGTTCGAACTCACTACCTCCCGGATGCAAGCTCAGAGATGCGCGCCCCTAACCGCACACCCAACTCGCCTAGCGCAACTTGTTTTAGGATTAGGGAAAACCAACGATGTTCCCTGATGAAATGATATAAATAAGACTGTGTTAAACGATTTGCAAGTTAACTCAAAAAATATATAAACTGAGTTAGACAAAGGACAGGAATTCCACATATTGTAAATTTCCAAGAATGAAAATTCTCTTTTCATTTATTTTAATGAAAATATACTCAGGGTAATTCCAGTTAACTATATTTCATGTATAAATTTTACTAGGACTTCTGCCGAATTATAATTTTTAGTAATCTATAATGATCACAGTAATGTTTCAATAAATTCGTCTTCAATTATGAAGTGATAAAACAAGATTTCATCGAAGATTATTACTTAATTGAATATTGAAAAAGTTGCTTAAAGCTAATAACTGAAGATATTAAATGAGTATAAGTCGAAGTCACTAACTAATACTGTGCAATATTTCATTTTAAGTTGATTTAATTGATTTTGTAGTTCATTATTTAACGCCTCTTCGTTAGTACGCCTTAATAAATGCTGGCTCCATATCTGTTGGTTAATATTTACATAATTTGGTTTTATTCTTCCTCAATGCCCCTATTCTAACTATCAGGCAACACGAGCGGTCCACACTCCGGAGGATCCTCGTGTCTGACGCTGAGTCGTAACGGGGGCAGTATGTATGCAAAAATTAATTAATTTATTTATTTATAAATTAGTTGAAATTTGCACCAAGTAACAAAGGTTTGTCAGTTCACGTTAAGTCTTCTCGAAAGGAAGTAAACAAAACTTTAAGTGTTGGTCCATATTTTAAAGCAGACAGTTTTTAAGAACTATTGCGCACTTCCTTTTTGTCATGCTGGAAGAGATCGTCAGAACTCACTTTTTGTAAATGACAGTAAATCATAAGCCCGCTTCTTGACTTATGGAATTTTGACCAATCCTTTGTATAATCTATAATTGTTAATCTTTATTTGAGTATTGTTTTAATCTATCGGTATTATTTGCACAACTGTGTTGCTTTTGAGCTCTTAGTGTAATATCTTTTCTACGTCGTTAACTGTTTTTCTTGTCTCGGAGTCCATTCCCCTTCTTTTCTGCCAGGCAGTATTTGCCTACAGCCTTATGAAGAAAATGTTGTCTGTTTTAAATGAACGGAAACAGCTTACAAATGGGAAGCTACTTGTTCCTAACATGTCTATTGTGATGCACTTCCCATTCCGAATCTCACAACGGTTTGCTGCGTAGGTCATATGTGCTCCCAGAATCAATATCCAATACATTGTATTGTTCAATGTTCAACTAGAACACGAACACTCGTGATGATCCGTTGGGAAAGATATTTCTTTGTTCCTTTTAAGTATACACTGTGGCGGTAGAGTGTCCTAACTTTCTCCTGAATTGCACTGTGTAAACATCATTCTGAAACGTCTTTCTATATACAGATATACATGGAGGAATCACCCAAAATTTGCACAACAAATATTTCTGAAGTGGAAAGTGCTATTGGCGTGCGGTTTTCACAGAAATAGAGTGTAACCAAGGGCTCATAATTGTAGCTCGTACACAGATTTTAATAATTAACTGAATGTGTATTGCCTTTAATTTGGTTAATGGAACAGTGCCTATTGGCATTAATAAAATAATACTAGTGTAAATTAGAATGTTAATGTTGTTTCCTTTCCAGGATTCTAGTACAAATTGTTTACGAGCTACCATAGTTTGAATAATTATAAATACCAACAGTTGTTTACTACATTCAACTACTTAGTTACCAGACTGTAATGTTCTTATGATCTCTTTCTTTCAGGTACATTGATTGCATTGCGACTTTCTTGTCAGTTTTGTGATAGTTCAAGATTTGTGAAGGATGATATTTGCCAATTCTAAAAAAGCCGACATGTTCATGGTGTATGGATAATGTACGGAGAAAGCTGTTCGTTCTTGGGTTCAGTACGTGGAACGATATCGCAGTACATATCACACATCTCGACACTTAGGCCTATTATTTTGTGAACCTCTTCAACCAATTACGTGAAACTGGAATTGTAACACCTATAAAACAAAATAGAAACACGAGTGAGTGTGTTCTAGCTGCTGTTGCCTATGCAATCGCCTGAGGAAGTGACATGAGTCTGGCAAGTATACTACGCGTTCTCTACCGGCGTAAGTTCCATCTGTATCTTGTCTCTCTCCATCAAGATCAGAATGGGAACGATTCAAGTTTCAAGGGACTCACCCTGTGGGATACAGAGCATCAGCATGGACGCCCTTTTTTCATATAAGGAACGTTAGATTCTCAAAAGTATCTAAACCTCCTAACCGACCAACTTCCATAGATATTAGAAATTCCATTGCAGGCTAGAAGGAACATGTGTTATCAGCATAATGGATATTAAGCGCATAGTAGACGACGTACTTCAGCTTGTCTTCACCGATTGTTTCCAAATCATTGGATTGGACGAAGGGGACCTGGACATTACCCATTCACCAAATTTTAACCTTTAAGATGTTTCTCTGCGAAAGCTAAAAGACACTGTTCAAATGGGAATACCGATTACACCAAATGATGTAAAAGGACATATTACTGCTGCCTGCACTGAAATTCCTGATGAAATGCTAGAACTTGTGCATCAGTCTTTACATTGCACACTGAAAGCTTGTATTGAAGCTGGCGGTAGTCATTTTGAACACAACCTTTGAAGGCCTATTGTATTTCTTCTTAAGAAGAAAATAATTTACTCATTCACATTTTTTCTTAAATAAATGCTGACAGAAGGAGTAGACAACTGCCGGTATTTGCAACTTTCAAACTATTATAGCTCGTAAATTTGTTGATCTAGAATTCCGACAGAAAGACCATTGACATTCTAGTTCGCTCCAGTTTTATTTTGGTTTTGTTACTATCAATAGGCATTCTTCCATTCACAAAATGGTATTTTCTAAAATAAATACACATTCTAGTAATTATTAAAATCTGTGAACAAGCTGAGTTCCTGCTTACACATCATATCTGTGAAAACAACACATATATTGCACCTTCCATTTCAAAAATATTTTGGGTTCAATTTTATAGTATTCATCCACTATAATATAACTGTAAAAGCGTCCAATCTGTCGAAGTACGAAATACGGCACTTAGAACATTATGACAAACACGCAGAAAATATTAGTGACAGAATGACAACTTGTTTATTTCTACAAAATCATCCTCATATTCTATCAAATTACTTTTAACTAAAGTTATATATGTACAATGATGCTTACTTAGCGCAACCTTGACAGTGATTATGGATGGGTGATATTGGGAACAAATGTGACAAATTATATGAATGTTGAAGTCACTTTAGTATAATTCAAGAAAGTTTTCTGTAGGTACTTATCTGAAAACCTGCTCTGGTTGCACGTCCGTTGCCTGCAGTCACCCTCTATACCTAATCCTGAGTTTCGATAGACTGATCAATTTCGGTCGAATGAGTGATCTGAATTTACAACTGCTTTATTTGCCGAGGGTGGAACTATTCTTCAAGATTTAATTAATATTATCTCTTTTCTTGCCATGTCAACATGATTCAAGTTTAGAAACTTCATATTAAATCCGTATTCAACCGAGAATGTAATGGGAACAAAATAGTGGGATCCACCTATTCAATACTAGACAATGTTATAAGATCAATTATAACATTTTATTTATAATGAAACCGATTTCAATGCGTGTATGCATCATCTTCAGCAATAAACTTGAAAAACAGATAATAACAACTTAAGGTTACAAAAACATGTGTCAAGGTGACCCATATTATCAAATACACAAAACCATTCTCACTTTAAATATTCACAAATTCGAATAAAATGCATACCAAATGAATTTTGAATATTTTAAGAAACTACGTTGTTGAATCGCAAATAGGGAGATGAATCAATTTGTATTTACAACTTTCTTCTTCTTTCCGGTCAAAATCCATCTCGCTTTTCACATCCGAATGACCCACAAATCCGGATATTGCGAGATTCGACCAGCAGGGTAAATGGACATCCACACTGAGGCCGCTTTCAATCTCTGTCAGGTGCTGATAATGCTGTCTCACATGACTACGCGCCATCTTCGTGTCCAGCACTGTGATCGCTCAACATCTGACGCTGTTCACGCCCTTACATACCCAACCAGGCCTGGTAAAAATACTAAACACGAACAAAACTAAGGAATTATGATGGCCATTCTACCTGTCACAGAGAATTGCAAGTCTAATCATTTACATACCCGCCGATGGTGTGTGCGAGTACGATGTTACTTTGACATCTGACTATTTCTTCTGGGTACTTCAATTGTTTTTTGGCAGGCAGTGTATTTGTTTAATTCCACAACATTAGGTGTATATTTTATTCTTATTATGAAGGTTATCAAAGATGTTGGCATGCAATGTATAGCTACTACCGCGGTCTACTTGACAGATCTGCAACCCACTGTCCGGCAGATCTATGCTCCGACAGCCTGTACGTCGAGCTCTTCCCTCTATTGGTACATAATAGAACTATTAGGGACTAGAGGAGGGAACTCATTACAAGAATAGAACCCAGTGAAACACAGAAATAAAAAAGCATCACAGAAATCAACATAATGAGCACAAATAGCACACACAAGAAACATTACACAGTAACGTTACCATTGATGCTTTCACGGCCCGTACATATAGACATGATATAGGCTTTTAGGCATATGTTGTGCCACGTTTATTACAAGCTAACCTTGTGAAAGCATTCCAACACCAACCAGCCCTAAGAGAAACAGTGTTTACAAAACCCACACAACAGAACAAATTAAAAAGGCAGATAGATCATAAAATGGGCATACCTTCATCGTAAAATCAAGAAATGAAGATCGGTGTGATGGATAACAATTTTAATGGTTTAAATGAAGGAAATTAAAAAATTGAAAGGTCAGTTGTGAACTGAAGGTTGAAAACTTAAATACGAATAAATCCATGGTTTATAATAATTATTGTATCCGAAGAATTTTAACAGCGTAAAATGATTAATAAATAAATCAAGGATACCTATTATTAAATAGATGATATGTTAGAAATTACCAAAGTTAATGAAATAGAGAATTTACTTCGCAAAGTACGTCCTAGTGAAGCTTTGAAAATTGTACCAATTTTCCCCAAATTTAACTTATTATAATGTTTAAAAAATCACAATCGTAATGAAAAACCATACTCGAAAGCATTACGTACGAATCAGGAGTAATACCTTGACATAACCCACAAATAATCCATAAATCAGAAGCACAACCAAACATCGATTGGAATTCCACACAAAGAAAACGAACCATCCTTAACATCCAACCCAATTCTCTTAGAATAAATCTCCATCCATATACAAGTAGCGGTCAACGAAAACCCTACAATAGGAGTGGGAGGAGGGAAACATAATGGACACAGCCCCAAAACCGAAGACAAAGGAAAGTTGACCATAAATAAAAAATTATAAAATGCAAAAAAATAAAATTTTACATTGACGCTTATTTGCTATTTTTTTTTTTTTTTTTTTTTTTTTTTTTTGCTACTTGCTTTACGTCGCACCGACACAGATATGTCTTATGGCGACGATGGGATAGAAAAGGCCTAGGAAGTGGAAGGAAGCGGCCGTGGCCTTAATTAAGGTACAGCCCCGGTATTTGCCTGGTATGAAAATGGGAAACCACGGAAAACCATCTTCAGGGCTGCCGACAGTGGGGCTCGAACCCACTATCTCCCGATTACTGGATACTGGCCTCACTTAAGCGACTGCAGCTATCGAGCTCGGTGACGCTTATTTGAGTCCACACTGACTTAAAATACATGTATAATTAAATGTATCTCCATATTTCGGACATCATGATAAAATTTTAAAATAATTTTGGAAATACAATATGACTGATTACTCAAAATTAAACACATAATAATAATAATAATAATAATAATAATAATAATAATAATAATAATAATAATAATAATAATAATAATAATAATAATAATAATGGAGGCAGGCAGCTCCAAGATGAAATCAAAATTCGGGAAAATCAATTAATAAAATCTTGAGCCAGATCTAGAAGAGAATAAAGCGAACATATAAAATATGAATAACAGGAGATACAATTTGAAACAAAGACATGATTTAAAATGAAAAGAAGCAAATAATTACACAGTTACGCACGTCGCATTAGGAAATTTATAACTTTTCAAAGGTAGGATCATCATTACAGTTTCGAAACAGCTTTTAAACCATGGATGAAGTGAAAATATCAAAAGGCGTTAGGATGCCTGACAAATTGGCCATTTTTCTAATTAGGTTACAGCCGAAGTATAACAATTTTCGCTGGTAAAATTTCACTGATTTCACTTGTTAACATATAGTCCAGACGTTAAAGATTTTCTTATTATTGTACTCACATGAATTCCATCCAAAATATGATGACGTATTCTGCCGCGTTGTATACCTCATGTCTTGCTGGGAAAACAAGAAAATTAATATTCTGGATGGCTGAAAAATCGACATGGTGGAGAGGATTTGATACAATCGTTCTACCTGGATCTGTTATATTCGCCCCACACAAGGTGAGCATGATGAAATTCCTGCCCATCTTATGGAGCTTGTCAGGTGGCATGCTCGCAGCTAAAATCCGCCGGACGATTCACAGACAAAAGTTCGCAGGCAGCGGGAACAGACAACTGCCTATCAAGCGTAAGTTTACTTGGAGCCCGAGATGATGGCGCTACCATGCACATTTATTACATACGATTAAGGCCAGGATGATGATGATGACGTAAATAGTAAAAAATGCACTTAAAATGTTAAAAACGGCTTCATTAAATAACCCCATACCAAGCAAGTGCATTATAAAATGATGTTTAAAAGTTATTTAAAAATCCTTCAGAAAATAATAGGCTAGACTCAAATTTACAAAGTACATACTATACGCCTTTTATTTGGAGGCTGCTCGAAGGCAAAGAATACACAGTATAAGGAGTAATGATTAAAAAAGTAATAGTTTAATTATAACTTGAAATACCAGCAATAACATACGCTTTGTAAAACTAAGGTCTACAAGAACATTTGAAAAGTATAAGGGACAACTTGAGAAACTAATTTCTAGAAAGTTTAAGATATAAATATGATTCGGAAACAAAGACTCGTAAGAACACGAAGAAGACTACTTAATTTTATGTTCTTTTAATTCACCTTAGTCTGAGTTATACTGAACTTCAAACGTCATTTTCGAGTTCTGGAAAGTGAAGAATTTACGATTATCTGCCAATCATTTTGTATACCTCGAAAAGCTGCGTTCTACATCAGCCGATGTGATTGGATTATTCTTGAAGTGGGGAAGATCGTTGGCTATTAATTTTCTTCAATCCCATCCATGAAGCAGTTTTACCACAGGGTATATCTGAGATATGAAACAAAGGTTTGTATTTCTCTCCAGCACTTTTTGTCAGTTTAAATGCAATAGCTGTAGCAATTTCAACATACGTGTTGTTAATTTCAAACTCCAGCTGTATAATTATTTAAATGGATTCTATCATTGCCTCAGCTTTCTTTTATAGTGATGTCGACAATAATGGGAAGTTCGACTTAATAAATGTCAAACCGCCCACTATATTTGCTTTACAGGACATATCATTCCCCAACCCCCCCCCCCCCCCAACTGGCACAAGCTTGTCTACCTTGGGATAATTTGATCACACTCCTTCACAAACCTTATATAGGCCATGAGCCAGGCACGTAACATGTACCATTTTAGAGTAAAGCGCCTTCAGTAAAGCACCTGCTCATCACTTTTAAAACAGCACATTATCATGTTTTATGTCGTCAGGAAAAAAATTACTGTCTTTTTCTTCTCATTCCTTATCTGTTTAGCCTCCAGGGTCGGTTTTTCCCTTGAACTAAGCAAGGAATCCCACCTCTACCGCCTCAAGGGCAGTGTCCTGGAGTTTCAGACTTTGGGTCGGGGATACAACGGGGAGGATAAAGTAAACTCGTGTCCTCATCCCGAGGTGCTGTAGCTCTTTTCAGGCACACCCCCATTGGAGGTGAGCTGCATGTACCATTTCAACCACACACCAGCCCTCCTGCCGTTATTAAATTTCTAGCAGTACCGGAAATCGAACCCGGGCCTCCGAGGACGGCAGCTAATAACACTAACCGTTACGCTGCGGAGGCGGACAACGGGGAGGATCACCAGTACATCGTCCAGGCGACCTCACCTGCTATTCTGGACCGAGGCCTTGCGGGGGAATGGGAATATTGGAAGGGATAGACAAGGAAGAGGGAAGGAAGCTTTTTTTTTTTTGCTAGGGGCTTTACGTCGCACCGACACAGATAGGTCTGGCGACGATGGGATGGGAAAGGCCTAGGAGTTGGAAGGAAGTGGCCGTGGCCTTAATTAAGGTACAGCCCCAGCATTTGCCTGGTGTGAAAATGGGAAACCACGGAAAACCATCTTCAGGGCTGCCGATAGTGGGATTCGAACCTACCATCTCCCGGATGCAAGCTCACAGCCGCGCGCCTCTACGCGCACGGCCAACTCGCCCGGTAGGGAAGGAAGCAACCGTGGGCTTAAGTTAGGTACCATCCCGGCATTTGCCTGGAGGAGAAGTGGGAAACCACGAAAAACCCCTTCCGGGATGGGTGAGGTGGCGATCAAACCCACCTGTACTCAGTTGACCTCCTGAGGCTGATTGGACCCCGTTCCAGCCCTCATACTACTTTTCAAATTTCGTGGCAGAGCCGGGAATCGAACTTGGGCCTCCGGGGGTGGCAGGTAATCACACTAAACACTACACCACAGAGGCGGACAAATTGACTGTCGAACAACTTGAATTTCGTCGAGTAATTAGTCTTTTCTAACAGCTCGGCAGTCAACAAAAGTATTTCACTTTGTCTATCCAATTCCAATGATCCAATCTCAACGTTGGCTACGTGGCGACCTACAGCATCAGTTCTCTTATCGATAGAAACCCTTACCTTCTTTCCACAAGTACAGTACCTTATTTTATTTAATATTCCTTCGTAGCACTGTGGTAAATAATTCATTCGTAAAGTCGACTCGTCTGGTATTTCTTAATTTGTGTGTTTTCCCAAAAATGCATGTAATCTTGGATTTGAGAGTTCAAACAGTGGAATATTTGCCGACACTAATACATCGCACAACTCCTTACTAAACTGTGAGGACTTGGTGGACGTCGAAGCAACGGTAGGTTTAACTACAGCTTTCTTTGATGAACGCTCGAGAGCACGCACATGGTTCTCCAGACCAATATGTTGAGTCACAGCAAATCTTCTTTCATTCGATAATCTGATTTCGCACAGCTTACAGTATAGGTATGCTTCTCTCAGTAGAAAGCACACTATCACCAAACTCGGCTACTATTTGATTTAAATGAGCTGAAATGTACGGTTTTAGTTTAGGCAATTTCAAATTGGTAGTTGAATGCTTCCAAGTACTGCATTATGTGAACTGTATGAAACTGAGGCAATACTGTTCACTGAAAATCCACACACTCCCCTTCCACCCTAACCTCTACAGCTGTAGGTATCAAAGATGTCTTGGCAACTACAGGTAACATTCCAGACATTCCAGTCCCCAAATATCTTGTTTCCTGGAAAAGCTAGTGTAAAACGTCTGCATCATGAAAGAAGAACGGTGACAAATTTTGTATCACGTCTGTTCGAGTTTGCCTCCGGTATGACAATGTGCTAGATTTCGACGCGAAGCGTGAAAAGCGTTGGGAAAACGCTCTAGTGAACGTCTAGAAGTATCGTATTTCGCCCCACGTGCTAGCATTAAATGGAACTATGGTTCTTGTGACGTCACAACGAGACGGCCAGTCCCTGAGATAACAACAAACTCTAGCCCGATTTGTGTGCTTTTATTGGCTTTGTCCGGTGATATATGACAGCGGTATGAATTTATTCTGCCGAAATGTAGGGAGCATGTGTAATTCTTTGATGGTTAAATAATTCTGATGGTGATAATGAACTGTTTTCTATTGATTTCTGTGTGTTTCATCAAGACAGATATCAGGTCCATAATAGCAAAGTGAAAGGGGCAGTTTCCCTACCAGAGTTAGAGGGAGACTGGGAGTGTCTCGTGGTCAAGACCACCCCTAGACCAGGAAGGGATGTGCTTGTAGTGTGCTGCTACCTGCCACCGGACAGAGTGATTGCCAGGATGAACAATTGCGACCAGCACAGGCCAGCAACACAGCTTTTCTAAACCCACGGGATATTCTTGTAGTTTATGAAGACGTCAACATCACGCATTTGGTTTGGAATCCTAGTGCTGTTTTAAAACGAAGTTGTGCGGAAGCCTCCTTACTTTCTGTAATCGTCAGTAAATTCGGACACAAGCAAATGTGCCACTTGCCAACAAAAAAACGAGAACTTTCTGGACCTTGTTCTCACCTAGGAACAACACTATGCACACTTGGACAGCTTTGATGTAGGAAAGGTAATCCGACCATCAAGGTATAGATTTCACTTTATCTTTACTGCGAGTTATGCCCCCCGTACCACGAAAGAAGTTAATGTTCGCATGGACTAAGGCCTATTTTCCTCAAATGAGATATCTCCTCTTGTTGTCTACTTGAAATTTAATTTAAGATTCCACTTCTGTCGATGAGGCTTTAACCCTTTTCTACGACCTTCATCGTGCTAAATGAACGACACAATACCATCCCGGACAATCCTCACATGGAAGTACCCATGCTGGTACGATACCGAGGTAATAGACAAATTAAAAGGAAAGGAGAGGGCAAGAAGGTTCAAGAAGCGGGACAAAGTTTTGATTACGTACAATTTTCGACCATAGGCCGTGAATTTAAGCGTCTTCAGCTCAAGGGATACAGAAACCATATAACTTCGATGGAATGGAATTAGCTGCCAACCCGAAGTGATTTTGGAATATTGTGAACAAGCGGAAGCATTCCCTCCTGCCATCTACTATGCTTCAGGACGGGAAGGAATTACAGGAGACAGTTTTTCAGATAAGTTTGTAAAATATCACTCATTTGCGGCAAAGTGTAACCTGCCCACCTCGTCCGTGTGTGATATGAGCCTGAACATAGTAGTGACCTCTCCAGTAGAGGTATCTTCAATTCTTGCATCTTTGGATACCTCCAAACCATTTGGACCGGATGGCGTAGCCGCATTTGTTTTGAATGAATGTGCATCTGAGCTAGATAGGACTAGATAGGACACTTATCATCATAGTGAATGTGCTACTCTTGTCAGGGTATTTTCCGTGTGAGTGAAGAAAGGTTCCTTCGAGGAAGGTTACGTTCAAGAAATTAGACAGGCCTGTTGTGTTATTGTCCCCAATTTCCAAGGTAGCAGAGAAGATCGTGTATAAGATATTGTACAGTTTAGTTTCACAGTATATTAATATAGTTCAGCACTTTTTCGTACAGAAATGCACTACCGTGCTCAATATGGCGGTGTATATCGATTTCATTCCAGAATTTCTGGATACGAGGTGACAAGTGGAGCCTTTGGTTCAGTTCAACATGATGCTCTGGTCATCAAATTGTCGGAATAGAGGATAGGAGGAAGTGCTTTGGAGTGGATTAGATTCTATCTCACTAACAGAGTTTTGGTAGTAAAATCTCATTCTATTATGTCAAGCAGTACTATCCTACTTCCGGTCCAAGTCTCTTTATTGGGTCCACTTTTCCTTGTCATATTCCTAAATGATATAAAAATACTTATACAACACAGTAATTGCCTTCTCTATGCTGAAACGACCTGGATATATTTAAGGTGGTAAATAGTGAATTGGACTGTAAGTTGCTACAGTTTGACTTAAACCTCCTAAGTAACTGATATCAAAAGTGGCTATTGGTTTGAAATACCTCAAAATGCAATGCAATTACATTTTCACGCAAGCTGGAACCAGTAAATTTTCCTTCCCATTTATGTAATTTTCAAATAGCTGATGTGAATAAAATAAATGATCTCAGTGTGACGCTTTCAAACTGTTACGGTCTTTCCTTCCAGAAACATTTAGACAAGATTACTAGTAAAGGGTTTAAATTACTTGGCTTTATTAAAAGAAACTGGGCCGAATTTGTTTCTTCTAGAACTCTCATAACTTTATTTTGCACTCTAATCAGGCCATCATTAGGATACTGTTGCGAGAAGTGGCTACTTTCTTAACAGTGTTTAATACAAAACATGGAAAGAGTCCAAATAAGTTTTATGAAAAGGTATGGTGTTTCTCCCTCTTCGTCCGATTATGAGTCTTTTTTGTGGGACTTTGAGTATGAGGACATTGCACTCGTGCAGCAGATGTGGCATTGCCATCTTTCCTTATAAGTGTCTGACGAATAGAGTAGGTTGTTCAACATTGTTGAAGTTGATTCCATTACATATTCCTTGCCGCAATACAAGGCAAAGGTATGTTTTTCATCTGCCTGAAGTTAAAATTGTGGCTCGGACGAACTCATGACTGCTGAGAGCACTAAAATAAGTGAATGAGGTGAGTGAATCAGTGGATCTTTTTAACTCAACCCCCTTTAAAATTAGATGTACCGTAACGACCTCAATAATGTAAGGTCATTAGTGTAAGGTATGTAAATATTTGAAAATAAATGTCTCTAGATTTAGCTTACTCATGGCAATTATTTAAGGAGACTCGTTCTCATTTATTTAAGATTTATTTCCTTCATGTATTGTTTTGTTTAATCTTCGATAAATGGTTAAATAACCTGTTGATTATAAACAAAAATGTATCTATCGATCTATGTATCTATCTGCCTATCTGTCTGTTTATCTATCTATCTATACACCTATCTCACCTATCTATCGAGAGCTGTCTTCCGCTCATAGATGCGAAACAATCACTTCCATCACCTCATCGCTGCACCACAGACATTTGTGGCCTGTACTTGTGCAGTTATCTACTGTAACATTCTGCATCGTCAAACATTTCCACCGACTGTTACTGTGTTAACAAAATAATATTTAATCTCTTTATTTCAATATTTATTAATTACTAGTTGAGTCTTTCAGATGCAATTTCATAAAATAATATGGTAACAGGATAAAAGGAACAAAATGAGCTAAGGAGACAAAATTCTACAAAATGAATGATCTTCAAACACTCCAAAATCAAAGAAAATAAAAACACCATAAAGTGCAAATAAATTCAAGCAATGTAAAATTAAAAGGATGTATTTGTAACTGAGGTGCCCTGAACAGAGTTTGTATATACTGGAGCATTGCACCTGACCACTCAAATAATAGATGGCATGTCATCAACATTTGGCCCCTATAGAAAACCAAATCATTGTAAATAATTTATGGTAGACAGACTTCAATGTTGAGTTGATAGTGCTGGATGGCCACCACCTACTGGAATAAAAACATGAACCATAATGACATGGAGATCTACTCCCCTATCGTAGTGGTTGTTCATTTATAGAATAGAAAATTATGACAATCTAAGGGAGAACGATTTGTCATTTGCCGTTTCCTCTTTCTTGAAATCTGACCGCCAAAATTTGGTAACTGGGCAGCACCGTTTCAGTTCTACCTAAATGTTGATGTTTTACTCGTTCCTCTGTGTATCAGTGGTAGAGTGTTGGCCTCCGGATCCCAAGATAGCGGGTTCACACCCAGCAGAGGTAGTCGGATTTTTGAAGGGCGAAAAAAAAATCCATTCGACACTCCATGTGGTACGATGTTGGCATGTAAAAGATCTCTGGTGACACATTTGGTGTTCACCCGACAAAATTCATTAAATCTCAGCCATGGACGCCCAAGAGAGTTTCGGTTTACTCGGCCTGCCTAAAGTAAAACGGAACGTCGAAATTGACGAGCAGACAGCTAGATGGCGTCAAATTGAAATGTCTGCACACGGTAGCTGAGGCCATACGATTATTATTATTATTATTATTATTATTATTATTATTATTATTATTATTATTATTATTATTATTACTATTATTATTATTATTATCATTATTATACTGTAACACTCTCTCTTGGTAGACACAAATTTGGTTTATGAAAACTACTATCCGACTACGGGAATATTGTTAATATCATCTACTGGAGACAAATGGATGCTTATTCTGAGTGACCTGTGTAAAGAGTTCAAAGTAGGGGAAGGTATAGGAAAGGAATTGAAATACAAGTTTGTAAGCACTCCTCCAAAAATTGTTATAGTATTTGTGAAATAATACACAGAATAGCCTGTAGAATATGTTTGGATGATCGATGTTCGAGATTTGATCGGTAGACTCGCAGTCATTCACAGGGAAGGGAATGCCAGCAACAACAACATTTACAACGAGAAATTTGGGATCACACAAATGCTGACGAGCAAGTATAGTGACTTCATCGTCAGTCATCCGAAAGGTATTCCTTATCTAATACAATTCTTAAATAATCGTTCTTCTAAGCTTTTGACGTATTAAAAGATTGAAAAAGGAATAGTCAATTGGTTGATGAATCAAACAGGAACACCTAACACCAGGTAAACTCTTCCACGTGATCTTGAATACTGTTGCCTGGAGAACTCACTCGGTGAGCAGCTAGCTAAAGGTGCTGTAGGAATAAACCTTCTAGATATTTTTAATGGCGTGTGGCCTCCGAAGAGGCCGAGTGCAGGTCTTTCGATTTGACGCCGTATAGGCGATCTGCTCGTCTATGAGAATGGGGCACTACCTGTGATGAATTCTAATGCTGAAAACGACACACACACCCAGCCCCCGAGCCATTGGAATTAACCAATGAAGGTTAAAATCCCCGACCCGGCCGGGAATCGAACCCGGGGCCTCTGGACTAAAGGCCAGCACGCTAACCATTTAGCCATGGAGCCGGACACCTTCTAGATGATAAACACTATAAGAAGCATGATACAGGATAGAGTGATCATCAAGATCTAGAAACAAGACGTAAACTGGATACGGAATTACATGATGATGCTATAGAGATATTGCTTAGTAAAGACCCAAACATGAAAGAAAGAGCAGTTGCAGCCTCTGTTGATGCAGCGATGGACACAGAAAAATGGGTATCAAAGTCGATCATAATGGATTAAGGTTGTAAACATTTGTATTGTTTATAAATAAGTCCGTTTAGCACCAACTATTCGCCTTGTCTTAGTGGCAAACTGAAACCCAAGTCTGTTTCTATAACATTTTCAAAAGACCGGCTAAAGTAAATTCATGTCCTCAATGATTGCTTGAGTGACGTACAGAAGGGAAGAATAATCAAGTAAAGAAATTTTGAAATTTACCGTTAACGTCCACCATACCTATACTGAAAATAATGTGTGAGCATTTACTTACTAAGAAAGAGGGCTCAGCCTAATGGAACACGAAGGAGGAATTTTGCCTATTATCCTTGCATCGCTAGGTGCTGTCGACGCACTGTCTGGAGGAGATGCTGGAATAGCGAATACTGTGCATATTAGACAAAAGAACGATGCTCAACTAGAAGAGTTGAAGAGACATTAGCCACGGAGAAGAAAGGCAGTGGCTTGTTACCAATTATAATTATAATAATATAATATAATATAATATAATATAATATAATATAATATAATATAATATAATATAATATAATATAATATAATATAATTATAAGAATTATTGGATCATATGTTGAAGAATAGAGAGAATATACTTTTGATGAGTTGAAAAAGAAAACTGGTAAAGGGATGTTTTTAGGGAAGTAGACACAGACATGTTAAATTCGTTGATCAAACAAAAATTAGTTTAAAAAATGAATATTAAATATTTCAGAGGTGTGTTTATGATTGGTGAGCTGCCGGCTAAACCTAATACCGGCTAAACATAAAAAAAATTATCAGGCATTGTGAATCTAGATAATTCTAATCGTGTTGGTAAGCACAGCATTTGCTACTTCAACACAGAGAATGAAAAATATGTATTCGATTCCTACGGTGGCAATGTACCCAAGCAATTGGTTGATTACATCAAACCCGATCACGCATTATTCAATGCAGAGAGAACACACAACTATGACACATGCACCTGAGGCAAATTGTGTCTATTTGTTTTGAAGCTGTTTTACGAAGGACGTTATATCTTGAGTGAAATTTTAGACACGGTAAATGACCTTAGACACTTCGAATTAAGTTTTTGTAACAAAAGATGAGCTAGGTGTGAAAAATTAAGATTCCTCTATATAATATTCCTCTATATAACATAAGTAAAAATCGGTCCAAGATATTTAAGCTCTTCGACAGTTAGATCAATTCTGTCTAGAAAAGATTAGTTAATGTAGCTAAACCTATCGATAAACGGGATATAATCACAAAAGAATATTAGGAAAACAGTTAATTAGTGATATTAATCAAAAGCAGAGGTGTTCCTGATCTGAAGAATGATTTCACCAAAGATGACATAGAAGCAGTATTTCAAGTTTACTACACAAAAACAGAAATTGCTCCTATACCAAATGGGATTCATAACCTAACTAGAAAAGTATTAGATAGTGATAAAAATGTGTTTGACAAGATAGAAGTCAACGCTGAAATAAAAACTGATACTGCCTTTATCATTCATTCATTCTGGTACGAGTGCTGGATCAGAAAAATAGTGATTGCTTCAAAAACCATCTTGGAGTACTTGAAATTTTCTCAGAATCTCAAATAATAGAATTATTCTATGTGTACGTCAATAATCTATATATATATAAAATAAGAGTTTTGTCTGTACATTGCTCAGAATTTGAAAAGAATGGTATTTCTGTATCGGTCATGTCCACAGTAACAAGGAAATGCACTTTTTACTTTTCCGTAATTTCTGTCTGTCAGTCTGTCTGTCTGTCTGTCTGTCTGTCTGTCTGTCTGTCTGTCTGTCTGTCTGTCTGTCTGTCTGTCTGTCTGTATGTATGTACACGCATCACTAGAAAACGGCTAAAGAGAATTTAATGAAAATCGGTATGCAAAGTCGGGGAATAAGTCGCTATAATCTAGGCCATAAATAATTTCATTCACGCTGAGTGAAATGGTAGTTTAGAGGAAGGCCTAAAAAATTTTTTTTTTTCATATTTACATTAATAGTGGTCCTATCTCATTGAAAATTGGTATGCAAAGTCGGAGAATGAGCCACTACAATCTAGGCTATAAATAATTTTATTCACGCAGATTGAAATGGTAGTTTAGTGGAAAGCCTAAAATTTAATTCTCAAATATTCATATTATTAGTGGTCGTATGGATAAATACTACATAACCAAAGTTATATAGAATTAAATTTCCGACCATTTATGTCATACATTTTTACCGTACCGGCTATTATAACACAGATATTCATGAATTTGTATTTTTGTTGCTAAGTCCATATCAACGCCGAGCCACGAGAAAATGGGTTAACAGAATTTAATGAAATTCGGTATATAGAGTCGGGGAATAAGAAACTACAGTCTAAGCTATAAACAATTTTATTCACCCTGAATGAAATTGTAGTTTAGGCGAAGGCGCCTAAAATGTAATTTATAAATATCTATGTTATTGGTCCTAACGGAAAGTACTACATAACAAAAGTTATAGAGAATACAATTTCCGATCATTTATGTTTCATTCAGTTTTTACGTGCCGATTATGATAAGAGTGGTATTTCAGAGTCGGAAGGAAACTAAATGTGAAGGCCCACAATATCGAAAACGCATAACATTGATCAACAATATCATTACATTGACCATTGTTTGTTGTCATGTTCTTTGTCTCTTATGCTGCCTGTCAACTCCGATGGATGGTATTACTGCTGCGTACCGAGTATAACAGCCTGAGTGAATTTTGGCGGGAAATAGCCGGGGAGTTAGAACACTTTCTTCTGTAGCAAGCATTCCTCTGGTTCATAAATTTCCTGATACAGCTGGTACGTAACACAATGGTTCTTCATAGTATTCCAGCTATTCTATTCCTACTTTGACGCGCTGTTTTGCATGAGCAGTGGGCATATATAAGGCAGAGGCTCACTTAGTAGAGTAGTAGTAGTAGTAGTAGTAGTAGTAGTAGTAGTATGGTCTAGAACAGGGCCTCTCAAACGCTCCAAAATCTCACGCGTGCAAACAGCGGTGCAGAGTTCCTGCGCACAGTGCATCGGTCCCGCTCGGCTCAGCTCGGACCAACGTTTCGTCTCTAGGTTACTCGGCTAAGCTCGGCACAACTCGGCTCAACTCAGCTCGGATTTGGAGCCGTACGGAGCAACTGGGGGAGCGAGCGAGACAGGCGTGGAGAAAGGAAGAGACAGCAATATTGCTCCAAATCGAGGAGTGGGGGTCTGCACTCTGGTCAACCAAGTGAATTCTTCTTTTGCACCGTGCACAGTGCATGCACCAGGCGCATGCACCCTGAGAGACCCTGGTCTAGAATAACAATTTAGGCCTATTCCAATTTATAGCACCACAATTCACTAAATTAACTCAAAATTCAACCCTGAAAAAAGCCGTTTCTTATGAAAAGCTTCTTCTTCTTTACATTTATTAAATTCTACATTCATTTTATTGCAAATTAGCAGTGAAGAGGGGGTTTCTCCTCTGGGTAGGTGGAGAAGTTTGCCTCCACATCAGATATATTTTCCGCCACCAGTGTAGTGAATTGATATTTTCCGACTCATCGGGTACTCCTAGGAAACAAATGAGTAAAACGGCATAGTCTTCACCGTTGGGAGTCGCCACTATCGAACCCCTCCCCGCCGAAAAGGGACGAAGAGTGTTCACGGCTCACGGCAGTCTGCGGCTTGATCATTCCAGCTCTGGAACTTTGGACTGTTATATCGGCAGCTTAGTCCTGTTCGTTAAAAGTGAGAAAATGTGAGATTTTTCATTTGATTGAGTATTTCATATGAAAGCATTGCTTCGGATCGCGCCATTCCTACTGACGTCATTGTAATGTATGTTCATTTCAGTTGGAAAAATCACTTAGACAATCCTTCGGAGGATGTAAAAAGGCAGGTGGAGAGTGTGTCTACCATTATAATGAAAGCTCCCCAACCTGATTTTGACTGATGGTATGCAAGCGGGTCTACCATTACAGTGAAAATTCCCTAACTCCGACTTCATATGAGGAAAGATATTTGGTGACTTCCCCGTCGCGTTTCTAGGGTACCGTTAAGAGCTATGCAATTTCATACAATTTTACTCACAACGTGTACACCACCTAACCTAGAATTCCGTACACAAGGTAGAATTCCATAGCGAAGCACGGGTACATCAGCTAGTAATAAAATAAAATAGATGTGACTGTACGTAAGAGATGTACTATATTTTGTTCATAAGGATGGTGTTGTAAAGCCATTAAGACTTATGGAGCAGTCATGACCATTGAAGTTGCCATGTTTGGGGAAGTAACCGTTGATCATCCAGTAAAGTCATTTAAAACTGTGGATCCCGACGAAGTTGTTGTGTAGTTAACGTCAATTTTTTATATAAATGGATATTATTGAAAGCCATTAGTGGCATATATTCCCAGTGAATGAAATGACTTAAAATAACGTATGGTTCGAGGTGAAAGTCGACCAAAAACTCAGTTCCAACTAGGCATTGATACAAACGTTACTCATGCTAATGGTACAGTCTATTATACCCAACACGAAGGGAAATAGAACATGGGCTCTTAGATAATCAACCATCTCACTTAATTTCTACAATATCTATTAAAAAGGGAACAATTTTATTTCTGTAATAGAATATCCGGGCATCGTCGCGTCGGTACTATATCAATTCACTTCATCTTCAAGTGAAGAAATTCGACTAGAATCCAACAATGCCAATAATGGTAAGTTTCAGGCGAAGTGTTGTATCCTTCATAAAATCTAGGGGGCTTCTTCAAGTATTATTAAACGAATGAGTGGGAAGATAATTACACAATTAGTTTTACTTGGAGTCCAAAAGCAAACGATGCGCTTTACAAATAGAAAACAATAAAGCCAGATGGGTCATTAGAAGATAGTTCTCATCCAGAAGAGGAAAGGTAACCTTTAGACATATGGAGTTACGCGCTCCTGTTATCCTGTACGAGCCAAACTATGAAGTTGAACGCCGCGAAAAACTATATAAAAATCCGAAAAGTCTCGTTTCATTTTATGAATTACAAGCACGCAAATTTTCCGATATTAGTGGCAGAAAGAACATTGAAGAACTTAAACAATTACTATCAGTCTATGAAGTTTTCTCAGCCTTTATTCATTATCACAGCGTTCCAAACAAACCTAAGGGGAAATCAGTTGATCGATTCATCTCACTTTGATCACGTCCAGCTTCAGAACATATATGTGAAATAAGGCTCAAGATGAGATATTTCGAGATGAATCTTGGAATCTTGACCCTCCAAGATAATTTCTAAAACCTTACGGTGCGTTCAGAGATTTCAAGAGATTAACTCAACTGAACTCAGACGTAGGCATCAGTCCTCGACAGTCTATTTCAATGTATCCTATTTATGTTGTCAACACGAGTAAGCGCAGCAATGTTATAACTGTGGGAAAGACGGGTATGAAGTTGTGTGCTACATTTAATGCCCCTATACCTGATAATACATTGATGTATATCGTCATGTATCTAGAGGGAATTGAGAAGGAAAGTATCTAATTTTTTATATTCAGCGAAGACTGGTTACATAGAAATTTTGAGCTATATAAATGAATAAAATCTACAAAGCATTCTTGAGTTGATTACTGTACGTTTTGCTTCTTTATTTGAGGTTCTTAGAAAACGCAAGAAAGAAATTAATTTTCATTAAGGATTGTTAGATCTTCAACAGAAGTACATCAGATGAATTTGTTCACTACCCGTTATGTAGGCAGTGTGCAACTATACTTGATCTGCAATATACAGTATTTTTCCAGTTATTTTCTATTTCCTAGGTGTTAGAAAGGGATTATTGCCAAAAGCTGCAGTGTTGCTAAATCTGCACGGTGACAGCAACTGAACCCCACGGTGTGCTCGTGATCGATGCCGATTTCTTGGCATAGGTAGCAGTTACTCAATCGATTATATTAATTCAGAAGCCGGACAGTGAACTTGGACTCATATTGCAGAGCAAACCTTCTTGGACTGGTGCTCTCAAGACGGTATAAATCCATGTATAGATTTAGCAACACTGCCTTGAAAAATACATTTGAATTCGCCCTTGAAGTGATCTGATTGGCTAATTTCAGAAGCTGATAAGATACAATGGCGCGAGATATCGATTGTTTTAATTATTTCTCAGAGTGACCAACACTGTAACGCTCACGTTGTTTTCGACCACCCCGTACATCATCCAAACTACGGATATAAATATGTCCGCTCCGAAGAAGCAAATTCGAGTTTCTCACACTTCGTCCTATTGGCTAACAAATGAAATTGTGTCGGTCATGGTAAATCCGATGGATGGTATAGACGATTTAAGCTATACGCTTACGTGAAGTGTGTAATTTACTTCCTCAAGTCAGATGCTTCGGGTAAAGGCGACATACCTTTATCTTTCATAAAGTATATCATTGGTGCAATATTACCTATTCTGACGCATATATTTAATCATTGCCTCGTACAGGGAGTATTACCAACTGTGTGGAAGTTTGGTACCGTCATTCGCATTCCACAGAAGAATTCAGAAAGTTTAGCGACAGATTATCGACCTATATCCATTCTCCCACCCTTTCCAAAGTACTTGAATGCTTAGTACAAGAACAAGTCCTTGCTTACTTGACTAACTATTCACTGCTTGACCCTTACCAATCTGGTTTCAAGAAAGGACACAGCATAACGACTGCCAACTGAAAGTAACTGATGACAACCGACACGCAGTGGACACTCGACAAGTGACTGCACTGGTTCTACTTGATTTTTCTAAAGCTTTTGATACTGTTGTTCCTCAACTGCTACTTTCGAAATTAGACTCATTAAATTTTACCCAGATGGCAATAAACAATTTATGTTCGCATCTCACAAATCACCGTTAGTGTGTCACAGTAAATAACAGATCTGAGTGGCGTAACAAATCCCTTGGCGTCCCCTAATAGTCTGTACTTGGACCAGTACTATTTGCAGTTTGCAAACACGATGTTGCCAAATCGATTACACACTCCAAGTAACATATCTGCATATCTTCTATAACTCAATAACTGATAAAATTCAGAACGCTGTAGGAGAACTTAACGCAGATTAAAGTGCTCTAACAATAAGTAATTATGCCCCCAGTAACAACCTCAAAATTAATCCTCTTAAAATTCAAGCAATGATCGTTGGCACTTCCAAATAGTTTACACGTATTAAAACTATACGATATTCTTACTCTAGCACTGAAGAATAATATTATTCCATATTGTGAAACAGTTATGAATCTTCGTGTGGCTATCAGCAAAACATTAAACTGGTCCCAACACGTGACGAATGTGTGCAAAAAGGTATATCAAAGCCAGCATTCCCTGAAGTGGTTTAAAAACTGGTCCCTGAAGATAGAGCTCATTCGTTCATTTTTGTTTCCACCTCTTGCATATTAGATACAGTACACACGAGACTGCAACCTGCCAAGAACGCATGCATCAGGTATGCATTTGACATACGTCCATATGGTATCCCCACGTATCACCCTTCTATAGACCACCCTTCTAACGACCGAGTGGCAGACATAGCCTCCATGCGACTACTTTGGTGTATCAAGTGCTTTTTGAAAACACTCCTCTTTACCTGTCCACCAGATTTCGCTACCTTAGTTCACTTCAATACCCCGTCAGGCTGTTAGACAGATACATTGAATCACAACCTACAACAAACTGTTCAGTCACAGTCACGAGCTGGTGTAATGAACTCCCCAGTGACATTAGGGATTCTAAATCAAAAAGAAAGTTTAAAATCCTCTGCCAACATCACCTTATAAGCACTTCCAGGCTCTCTTCAGTGTGAATAGGATGCATGAATGAGAGTGAATGTTGTTTATTGTTACGTGTTGCGGAACGTAGTTTTAATTTCTCTCTTAGATTGTAAATGTTTAGGTTAGGTCATTTCAGTTTCTATACTGTTATTGCATATCAAAGCGTAAAATGTTGAGATTCTTAAATTGTACAATTTTAAAATTTAAATTGTATTTTTTTTCTAGTTGCTTTACGTCGCACCGACACAGATAGGTCTTATGGCGACGATGGGACAGGCAAGGGCTAGGAGTGGGAGGGAAGTGGCCGTGGCCTTAATTAAGGTACAGCCCCAGCATTTGCCTTGTGTGAACATGGGAAACCACGGAAAACCGTCTTCAGGGCTGCCGAGAGTGGGGTTCGAACCTACTGTCTCCCGAATACTGGATACTGGCCGCACTTAAGCGACTGCAGCTATCGAGCTCGGTAAATTGTAATTTAGGTGCTCATTTGTATATATGAATTGGTTAGGTATAAAATAGGGCCAGGAGCCCTAAGTTCACCAAATAAAGTTGGTTTAATAATAATAATAATAATAATAATAATAATAATAATAATAATAATAAACTGTGACCATTTATGATAAAATTAATATATGTGTGGGAGAAGCATACCAGGAATGTAGGTTTTACCTTGGGCAAGGAAATTATTTCGAAATTGTCAAGGATATTTTATCAAAAATATCACACTCTATTGTTCATTAAAGTTTGAATGATATTACTTAAATGTACTGAAACGAGAAATTTTCTCAACATTATCAACAAAGATCTTTTTTATTTGCTATTCCCCTTACGTCGCACCGACACAGACGGGTCTTATGGCGACGGAAGGAAGTGGCCGTGGCTTTAATTAAGGTACAGCCCCAGCATTGGCCTGGTTTGAAAATGGGAAACCACGAAAACCATCTTCAGGGCTACCATCAGTGGGATTCGTATCCACTACCTCCCGGATGCAAGCTCACAGTTGCGCACCCCTAACCGCACGGCTAACTCGCCCGGTAACAAAGATCTGGGGCTGCCTGGACGAGCTGGGCATTAAGCTAACCAATCTGCCCCGCGTAGTGCAGAGGTTACGAGTAACAGAATTCATTACAGTCACTCCTCCGGGGGTCTTCCTGTCCTGTGTGGAGATAGCTTAGCTGTTGAACCTTCTTCAACAAGCATCCACTTATACGTACGTAAATTGGACATCGTACAATAGTTATGGGGACATAAGCATTCACATCAGACCTGTCCGTAGTAAGCGTCTTATAGTTCAAACATTTCATTCCCTTGCTACGCTTCCTGGCTAGATGGCCAGAACAGTTGACATTTTATTATTAGAAATTATTTATCTGTTTGTTATGAAGCACCAGAGATGTTTAATTGCCTTTACTTGGATTAATACCTTCTTTCTGCCCCACAGGCACAAAGATGGCACATGTAGTAGAGTGAGCAATGTGGATAAACAAGAGATCTAGTTGATATAGTTTGTTCTTGAAGATATGGTGACGTACGTGTATATGGGGTGGACGGAGTGACCTGGAGAAGGGAACTTCTCGCCACAGTAAGAAACAGTCTACCTCACGGCATAAATATGGAAATAGAATTACACGTCTGTTCGGCGTATGGTCGACCATTTCACTCGACTTCAGTGTGATTACGCCAGTTTTGTGGGTCGCCAGACAGTCCTTAACCCATTCCTTTGCCTTTGGGCAACTTTCCAACTGCTTTTGGTGTAATTGGAACACGAAAGGCTCTCTAAATAATATTGAATCACCAGACATTTAGACCGCCAATGGCATCTATACAAGAAGAGCATATCGGATAATAATAATCCGTTGGGGCATATGCATACGAAAAGAAATTGCGACAGATCCTCCTTGGAGCGATAAAGGAGAGCCCTGTTCAAGATATAAAACCAGCATTGCAAAAGACCATAAATCAAACGTCAATATTCTGGAACAGTTCCAGCCACTTCCACGTTCCGAATCAATATAAAATATTTGTATTCAAATTGTACTCAACAGTTTTATTATATGGCTATAGTACATAGAAAACCTGATATTATTATTAGCAGACGTAGGAGGAGGAAGAGGAGCAGTGAGTAGTATTCAGTACTTAAGAAAATTTTCATTGAGGTTTAACCAGGAATCACAAATTTTCCTGTTGACTAGATACATTTAAAACACGCAACTTACTTTTCAGTCGGTCAGTATGAGGTAAATTTATGAATTACTCACACGTTCAGTTAAATTAATTTTGAGTGGGTGATATAATTAAACGATATGAAAAATTACTTGCTAAAGTTTTTTCGACGTGTCCGGAATTGGAAAGTGCTAGGGTAAGAAAATGAGGACTGTGGCATTGGTTAAGGGATTTACTTGGTGAGAAGGTGAAAACCGATATGAAACCACCTTCAGGGCTACCGACAGCGGGCCTCTAACCCATTTTCTACTGAATTTAAGCTCGACTCGACCAATACCACGTAGCTAACTTGATGGGGAAACACTCTAAAACCACGTTAATGTAATGTATCTTTATTTTATTATTATTGAGTCATGTGTTTCATCTTTCATACTTCTTGTGCCTTTCGTTTCGATTTCTGGTCAATTATCTAAGCAATAAAAGTTATCGATTGCATGTTTTACTTCAACTTAACAAGTGTTTAACTAGCTTTATTAGCCGAAAACCTTCGAGGTGTTAAACAAAGCATTATCAAAGTAATCGGACGGAAAATGCTGATGAATCTGCACGAATTATGTGAGTTTCTTAGGATATGATTAAATAAATATACATAGGTGTTTAATTTATTGGTCTTACGTAAGCTCATCGATAATATTGTGTAGGTTTCAAACTCTATCATATTTTCTTAGCCCACTTTCAACATATGGGAGAGCAGATTAGGGGATAGAGTAACCCTTAAGGAATTCAAGAAATTAAACGCCATAAATAACCATGTTATGGGTAGAGTGCTAGAGTTTATTTTGGAATTCGTAATTACATCAGTTATAAGAATTATTCTCTCCAAGATAGTTACTTGGAAATACCGTTCGATGAATTAGACCACAAGAGCTCTTTGTTGAAACGATCTTCGAGTTATAGTGATGTAAAAGTGATAATAAATATAATAATAAAAATGGCTGTAATAATGGCCTTCTGACCCCAACTTTCTAGGTTCGACCTGGCTAATTCCGGTGGTATTTTAAGGTGCTCAACTGCGTCAGTTTCGTGTCACTGGATTTACTGGCACGTAAAATAATTCCTGCGGGACAAAATTCCCGCACTTTGGCGTCTCCGAAAACCATCAAAAGTAGTTAGTGTGACGTAAAAAGAATGTCGTTATTATTGTAACGGCTTTAATAAGCAATATATTTTTTGTGACGTAATACTAATCGTAAAATGAAGATTCAAATATTAAATGATATGTTTGCATTGATTGCATAGGTGTTTATGAGCAAGGAAAATCTTCGAAGTAAAAGTGATTGAAAGAATGAGGAATTTCAACGGTTTGGTTCTGTACATGCCTTTAAAAATCTGACTTTGTGGCATAGCGGGCATAGGCTATTCATACGTATATTGAAGATAGCCTACACTGATAATATTTAAATGGAAGAAAGTTATGTGCTTATCGTCTTCTTATTATGTTCTACCACCTTTCCCACACCTGTGGGGTTTCTGGTGCGAACTGCGTCGCATATGTGGATTTAGCCCTGTTTTACGGTCGGTTGCCCTTCCAGACAAACCCTATTTGGAAGGGTGTAATCACTATTGCGTGTTTGTGTAGGGGTTGGTAGTGTGGTGTGTTGTGTTAATATGAAGAGGAGCGTGTTGGAATATCCAAAAACACCCAGTCCCCGAGCTAGAAGAATGAATCAGAAGCAATTAAAATTCCCGACCCGCCCGGGAATCGAACCGCGGATCCACTGAACATTGTACATTGCTCAGATCTTAAAAATAATTGTATTTCTGTATAGGTCGTGTCCACAGTAACAAGGAAATGCTCTTTTTATAATTTTCCGTCACTTCTGTCTGTCTGTATGTATGTATGTATGTATGTATGTATGTATGTATGTATGTATTTGTGTATGCATGCATGCATGTATGTATGTATGTATGTATGTATGTACGGGCATCACGAGAAAATAGGTGAAGAGATTGTAATGAAAATCGGTGTCTAAAGTCGGGGAATGATACACTACAATACAGGGTATAAATAATTATATTCACGCTAAGGGAAATGGTAGTTTAGGGGAAGGCCTAAAATGTTATTCTCAAATATCAATGTTAGTAATTATCCTATCGATTAATACTACATAACTAATGTTATATAGAATTAAATTTCCGATCAACTATATCTTATAGAGTTCTACCGTACCAACCATGATAAAAGAATAATGAATTTAGACATTTTTGCTTAGTCAATATCAACGACAAGCGTCCGGCTCCATGGCTAAATGGTTAGTGTAATGGCCTTTGGCCACAGGGGTCCCGGGTTCAATTCCAGGCAGGGTTGGGAATTTTAACCATCATTGGTTAATTCCGCTGGCACGGGGTCTGGGTGTATGTGTCGTCTTCATCACCATTTCATCCTCATCACGACGCGCAGGTCGCGTACGGGAGTCAAATCAAAAGACATGCAACTGGCGAGCCGACCTTCTCCACGGACACTCCCGGCACTAAAAGCCATACGCCATTTCATTTGAACGACAAGCATTGTTAACATGCAAATGCTGCTTAATCGTGTTAATTGGCGATGGTTTTTGTCATGATTGCCTTAAGGAGTAAAACCGCGTAGTCATCGGTCTGTATCGACAAGATAAAATGTGAAGATGATTATAACAAATGAGAAAAAATCGCAAAGGAACGATCGCTTGAAGAATAAGACAAGAGGGAGTCACGAAGGAAGGAACGATATCCCAGAGTTGGAAGAAAACTAAATGTGAAGGCCTACAACATCGAAAGCTCATAAAAATTATCAACAACAACATTATATTGACCACTGTTGTGATGTGCTTTGTTTCTTTTGCTGCCACTCATCTCTGATATATGGGATTACTTCTACGTCCGGTGTAGAAACAGCATGCCTGAATATTGTCGGAAAGTAGCAAGGGAGTTGGATAACTTTGCACATTCTACTGTATATGATCGTCCCGTCACCGACGGGTACTGCAGCTATTGTGTTTATATATCTTCTCATAACTATCGATTACCTAAGCTAATTTCCTAAGTTTACCTTTATTTTTAAGTATTTCTTCATGCCAGGGACTGTAAATCCGAACGAGTAGATTGTACTTGGTAGATTTAACATGCCAATGTCATTTCCTGATGGATGAGGCATTTTTTCATTTGTCCATTGCCACCAGGTAGGACAAAATATATCTTTCACCAGTCACGACCCCATTTATGGTCGAAACGACAGACAAGGTTAAGATATTGTTAATGCGGAGCAACAAAATTCCTTGCACACTCAGTTTCATTGAATGTTCTGAAAAGTATCCATTGGAGAATCCTACTGTAACTATAGTAATTTCTGTCTCTGTATTTGAATTGAGGAAAACAGTGACAAACTACCTCATTCCTCACATTACCAAGTCCATTTCATGAATGCGCTGTGTGAAAGTTTTTCAGGTTTATCTGTAACAATATGACGTATAACTGTGCTTGCTAATGAACTAAATCTCCCAGCTGAAAGTTGACTCAGTAAACTTCAAACCTAAAATCTGAATAACTACAAAATTACTTGACTTCCTGATAAAACAGGCAAATTCGAATCTACACTTCAATGCAGATGATACAATGTAGGAAAATAACGTATTTGTGTGTTTATTAATTCTCGTAACGTCAAAATTCACAGCAGCAGGTATCATCTTATAAATTATTTCTCTTCGCAAAGTAATTCTTGACAAATTTAAATATTACTAGTATTTAAATGTGCATATTTGGTGGATATTTGAATTTTCAATGTATAGGTGCACGCGAATTAAACATAAAATTTACATTTTCTAATCCAGTGTGAGCTTATCAGGAATGGTCCATACATAAAACTAGAGTATACAAAGGTAGATTACTAGGAAGACGATGGGGCAGTGTTGCTGAATGTAGAATTTTTTTTTCTGTCGGCACCGGTGCTAAATTTAGTAGATTAGAATCTCCTTTCTTAAGCTTATCTCTGTTAATATTTAGATCTCTGGAGCCAGACAGGCTCATTTAGGTTTGGGACCGGGGGCTTCCTAACGCCACGTAAATATTTAGAGAGAAAATTCAACCCAGAATCGACCGGGATTCGAAACTCAGCCATGCGGGCGAAAAGCTACCAGCTAAACTACTGTGATTATCACACTTTCCCTTTGATTATAATATTATTTGATAACTGTTTCTTTGTCCTATTAATTTGTTGAGAAAATGGCTTCCTAAACCAGTGAAACTGTTATTTTAAGTACTGTTATAATTTACAAACGGTTACCGCTTTGATGCATTGAAGTATTTTGAAATGATATCAGTAACTATGACTTAGGTAGAGGCCCATCGGTACCCTATAAAGACATTCTCACAGCATCACGGTTGTATAAAAACAGCGTGCAAATCCACAGCGTTTACTCCCTTAATTTGATGTATTGCTAAAGAGTGCATATACATAGCTGTATCGTTGTTTTCAGATATGTTCGTGGGGATTGCAGTTGTTTCATTAATTATCTGGCGTTTATTTCCAGTTTTTAATTGAACTTTAATGGATTTAATGAGTAGAATTATATCCCTGATACATTAAAATGTTTTGTACTTCGATTACTTGCGAGCTGAGTAACGAGATATAACTCGCAAACTTTGAAAATTTAGTCACAATTCAGAAAGAGGAGCGATTGTTTGCTAGTAGTAATATCCGATTATGGTTATTACATTACTAAAATAGAATAATATCCCCTTAAAATTGTGTATAACTTCCAGATAAATCATGTATTACCATTCAAGATGAAAAAAGAAGTCAAATATCTCAGTATCACTTAACACATCCGGTAGAAATCAACTATCATACGTATATATGATGTACTTCCTTAACATCGGGACGCCAAACCCTATCGGAATAATTCTCATTACTTTTAGTAAACAAGTGAATAATAGTACAACATTGAATCACACCGGCTTAAGAGACATTGCTGAACTCCAAGTTTGAAATAAAATGATGGTCTGTACCATTGTGCTCGCAGAAGCAAGCATAAATCAGTTTTCCTTGGAAATGTACATATTTACCGGTCTCTTTTAATGCCTTTGTCAACGTTCGGCAAAATTAAGACAAGCATAAAGTAACTGACTCACTCAATTCCACAGCTTCTCTTCATTTAATCATGGATGCGAGTGAAGTAATTTAAATCAAGAAAAGACTACGTTTTCAATTTTTAATGTAGTTTTGTTCATAAAAGGATAAACATTCACGTATAAAAGGTAACAATAAAAGTAAATAATTTGCTCAACATACTACGGTAGGAGAATTATTTGGATGTAGCTTTATACCGCTTGCGGGAATTCTGTAAGTTATTCATGTTCAATTTAGGATGACTGAACTGTGACCAATTGTTTAGTCTGTTATAAACGTTCCTTCCTTAACACTAGGGAAAGTAAAAGGCTGTCATCCAGTCATTGAACTCATGTTCTACCAATCAAAAGTCATCAGGTTCCAAGCTCGTATCTGTTGTAGCAAACGGAACGAAGGGAATTTCTTTTATAGCTTCTTGTTGATGTTACGGTGGTCATCCCATACACACATCTATCGTCCGGTGAGATAGAGGTGCAATTTTTTATCTGCAAGCAGCAATTACTTGTTAAAGAAATTTCTACAAGAGTTCCACGGTATAAAGATTTGATTACCTTGAAGTACCTTGTTGTCCATGAAGGTCTCAATCTGTCAGTGAATAAAGAATATTATTCAGTAGAAATGTAACGAGAAATTGCTAGAAATTGAAAAGTGTATGGAAGTGAACGTTGCGTTGTGATGAACCAGAACATTAATCGCTTGTGAATTCTGTCATGCGGCGGTAAATCTAACACGACACTGGCGTATTTGACCACTTCCTAACACCTCCGGACACAGTCGGGATCGAGCCCACCATCATGGGCTCAAAATGCCAGCGTTCTACGATCTGAACCATTCAATAGGAAGAATTAAGAAAAGGATCTTCTGCCAGATGTGGTGGACTGAGGAGAAACATTATAAACAACTTATACATTTAAGGAGTAAATATGTGTAAAGACACAAAGAGGGACGTTCAGAATTATGTGACTCGCGTTGTAGATTCTTGTAAGTAAATATGTCACAAATAGGGATACAAAACATGTCTTGGGATGTACTCCAAATACTGAAAAATCTTGAGTAAAGGAAGGAAGGAATGAAGGAATGAAGGGAGGTAATAGACTTCGACAAACAGATGTGAGTTAACCTAGTGGGAATTTAAAATGCACTTACACACTATGGTTTTTAGTTCAGTTGCACCGTGATAAATATGTATAGAGTAATATGGAGTTGCATAAATAATATTTTTATATACTCCATCTTAATTTACTACCTGATTTTATATCTCAGTAATATATTTAATGTAAATAAGCTGTTATTTAATATTTCAATGCATCTAACCTGAATCCATTCTGGTATTCAGCAATTTCGCTAACCGGTAACAGATTTAAGGAGTTACAGTGAAGTATATTCAATTTGTAGGATGGGGTAATGATGTTATTTGGATTAATATAGAAATTCGCCGATCCTGGGATCATATTCTATATTTTATGCCGTTTTTAATCTGTGATGAACTTATTTTATAATTTTGCTTGCTCTAAGAAAAGAATTTGTCGTGATTCATAACCAAATGCGCTTGGGCTTAATGTTCTGTGTCTATGTGCCCTTCTATCATAGAGATTAGCTAACAGTATGACCTAATCACAAGGATTGTTTATCCGTAAGACGTTTTCTCGTCCTTGACTAGCTGTCTTCAACGGCGTAAATTTTTTATATTCTTAATTAACTTCTTACACATGCTTTTAGAATTTTGATATTATTTTTTATAATTCAGATTCACTTCATCGTCGTCCACAAGTTTCACCTGTGAGACATCATACGCGTAGTTGGGATTTTTCATTAAAGAAACTATTCCTATGAAGTAATTATTGAATTCTCTAAACATTTATGTAATAATATCAGTAATATACACGTTGGGATGACTCCTCTTTAAGGTTGCTTGATCCTGTTGGCCCGGCTGTTATCACCTTGTGTGACAATCGGCTAAAGAGTCCTTCAGTACGACGAACTCGACGAAGGAGGTGACTCTGGTCTTCTTGGGTGTTCATGAAGTAGTCTATTCTGGCCAGCACTCTTGCTACGCCATTCTGGACGATCTCCACAGACTGTAGCCTTAAGAAGCACAAACGAAATGAACTGGCTATTTAAAGAGTGCGCTCCTTGTAAACCAATCTACACTCCTAATGTCGGTAAAGGTGCAACTAACTTATGAATCTGCAATATCCCAGCAGCCTCGAAGGTTCCAGGAATCTCGGGGCCTCCAGTCTTAGTAGATTTTGTGACAGTAGATCGAGCTTCGCATACGCCAAAGCGTATGTAAATGATGTAGTGCACCAATATTTGAAGTCCAATAATTTCACCTATGAGAGTCTTCCAAAAGACAGTGGCAGCAAGTATAAACCAGGTGATGGAAGTATTGTATCTGGTCGTCATCTGATGTTAATGGTCGAGCGTATGCACTGATTACAGTTACTCGCTGAATGTGATAAGCTTGAAGTGGATCGTGATGAGACTTTCACTGAATACGGAAGGGAGCTCGTGAAGATGATCAATGAATTATCCTTTTAATAGGAAATCCACATCCATGAATGTTGGATTCGTTTCCATAATGCCTTCTCCAAAATAAGGCGTAACCTTCACATTGCTCATTGAGCTGCCCGTTTCCTGCTTGTCTAGTTTCACCCAGACAATGAAAGTTAAGAAATATTTTCTTCATTTCACTGACCAGCCTCTTGGAGTCCTGACACATAAAGGAGACCGTGGAAATGAACGAGAAAATCACAAAGTAAATTTCCACCACGATCTTCAACACCAAGATGAATTGGTAGATTTGATGTGCTAGCTCTGCCGTAAAGCTTTGGTCTCTTCAGGAATCTAAGAATCCCTAAACGGGAACATTCATGCACTCGGAAGACAACTATTGTCGTAGTCACCTGTGAGTGAATGACTATGAAAATGATTATGATTATGATTTTAATTTAAATTGCTTTATACAGGTACAAAAACTGTTTAGGAATGCGCCAGGCTGGATTCACGTATCAACAAATCACCAATCGCCTAGACCATTCTAACTAGACCGTTAGGTCATATTGGGCTCTGTGAAATCATGATAATAAATATGTGGAATTCAAGTCGTATCGGAGCAGAACTTCGTCCTAAGACGAGCTACAATCACGGCATTCACTTGGCGAGTCTGCTAGGCAGAACTTCCGATGGTGAATAAGCTACTCAGTGTTTAGGCACTGGCCTTTGTACCGGGTGAGTCAGCCGCTCCTGACGTTTATGCTGTTAGGCATCCCACCGAACATCACTGGTGTCGTTATGGTCTATTCCCCTTTGCCGTTGACCAAACAACAATCGCTTTTAATCCCCCACTGCTCCATCACCTCTGCAAAAACGTGTACCGTACGCGACAGGCAATTTTTTTGCTATTTGTATTACGTCGCACTGACACACATAGGTCTTATAGTGACGATTGGAGAGGAAAGGCCTAGGAATTGGATAGAAGCGGCCGTGGCCTTAATTGAGGTAGGGCCCCAGCATTTGCCTGGTGTGGAAAAGGGGAAACCATGAACTACCATCTTCAGGGTTGTCGTCAGTGGGGTTCGAACGCACTATCTAGCGGATGCGAGCTCACAGCTGCGCGACCCTAACCGCACGGCCAACTCGTCCGGTACTTCGAGAATCATCCACAGAGCCAACGTATCCGAATGTCCCCACGTCGTGGGTTATTTATTTATTTATTTATTTATTTATTTATTTATTTATTTATTTATTTATTTATTTATTTATTTATTTATTTATTTATTTATTTATTTATTTATTTATTTATTTTGGCACTGTTCTAGGCGATTATGGCTCCTTATGTGGATGTTTTGTAAGCAGGGCTGGACGAGGATAGAACGGTATGTGTTACGGATTCACAGGCTTCCGTAATAAGGTTTCGAAGGTAGGTACCGGGCTACTGTCAAATGATCCTCAAATGAATATGGTCCAATTAGATGATCACCCAGTATACCACTCCAGACATTTACTCCCGATCGTGCCTGAAATGGTGCCTGCCTTACACAGTGGGGGTTTTTAACACTCCAGTAGTGCATAATCTGACGATTCACAGAGCTATTATTAGGAAATCGTGCCTCGTCCGAAAATAAAATGTAAGATACAAGTGGTGTGTCATTTGCCACTTGAATCAGTATCCATGCACAGAAATCAACACGAGTTTCTAACTCTCGTCCGTGGAGTTCTTGATCTAGTTGCAGGTGATACGCACGAAATAAACTGGAAAGCAGTATTCTTAAAACAGACGACTGGCTGATGTTGGCCTGTTCAGCTACTACCCGGGTACTCTTGTGAGGATTCTCCCGGAGAGTGTCCAAAACCATCTCAGCAGTTTCACCGGACGTAACTGGTACCTCTCTAACAGGACCCGTTCGGGAAAGTGACGACGTTATACGCAAACGTCGCTCCACCCTCCAAAACGTATTTGCGTTTGGTTGTTGTCTGTGTGGAAATCTTTCCTGGCACAGGCGCTGTGCTTCCTGTGCGTTCTGTCTTGCTTCGCCGTAGGTGAGGAGCATGTCAACATATCAATGGCCTCTTATTTGATCCTCAAAGTTTAAAATGTGAATGAAAGTATTTACCGCTCGTGGGATTCGAACCAACCTACCAAAGTAACAGGCGGCAACACAGATGTTGTTAGTACACTACGCCACGGTGACTGTTGCTTCCAGTTTATCAGAAAGCTTGCTAGGTGTAAAACTACTTCCCGCTTCACAAACTCACACACGTTTTCTATCAGTATGCCATCGCGTTTAGCGATAACTTCATAACCAATCGAAAGCTTATAATTGGCACGTTCATTTTACATAACAGTATGGCAGTTGGATGTATTGTGTAAATACATGTCGTATACATGTTTTTGCGAAAGTCGTGCAGTGATGATGCAGTACACAGCCTAACCTAAGCAGGTATCGGGATCAGACATGCTGAATCGAGTGTGCCGGTAGAGCGGGAGTGGAGTGTGAGCGGTGACTGGAAGAAGGAAGATGGGAGTGAAGAGAAAGATGATTGGTGTGGAACAATATCGGGTATTTATCGGAAGATGGCAGGGGAGAGGGAAGAAGGAAACATCCCAGATTGAAGGAGGTAAAGTGGAAATAAGATTGAAGGGTGAGATGATATTGGTGGCAGCGGTGATTATGGTACTGCTAGTTATAGGGGGTGTGGAAGTAAACCCCGGCCCGACTTCCAGTGGCAACATGAGCTTTGAAGATATGGAGGTCATAAGGAGGGTGGTAAAGGAGGGGGTGAATTAACTGAAAAATTAGTTGAATTCTTTGTATGAGTATTCTTATATCTAAAAATGTAAAATGTAAGATGTTGCCGACGTAAAAATTAGTATTTGGAAACTCCTTTGAAAATAAACACGCATCCTTTGGGGGAATGAACTTGAGGGCGGTGGCGGTGAAAAAGGAGTTTCATTCCTTTTTAGTAGGATACATATATCTCAAAACTGAAGACGTTACATTCGTGATAACTGTCATTTGGAAGCTCCTTTATAAATAATGAAACAAGTTTTTTTTTGTTTTCGGAAAATTCACTTAAGGGGGAGGGTGAAAGGAAGTGAGAAATTTAATTCCTTTTCTGAAGAAACTTATATCTCGAATACTTAAGGTTGCACACGTGAAAATTTGTATTTGGAATCACCTTAAAAATAAAGAAGAACGCATTTTTGTATGGGGGAGGGGAATCAACTTAACGGGTTGGGGTGGAAAAAGGAGTTGAATTCTTTTTATGAAGATACTTATATCTCAAAAACTGAACGTGTTAGAGGTATGAACATTTGTATTTGGAATTTTATTTCAAAGTAAAGAATCACGCGTTATTTTGTATTCGGATAATCCACTTAGGGGGGGGGGTGAATGAATCGAAAAGTTACTTGAATTCTTTGTGTGAGGATACTTATATCTCAAAAACTATAAATGTTAAAGAAGTGAAAATTGGTATTTGGAATCTCTTTTAAAAATGAAGAAACACGCACTTTTGGTGAGAGGCGAATCCGGGAAATTAGGGGGGATGAAAAAGGAATTTAATTACTTTTATGGGTATACTTATATCTCAAAAACTGAAGATGTTACAGATGTGTGAATAGGTATTTGGAATCTCCTTTAAAAATAAATAAGCATGTATTCATTTTTTCGACTTGAGAGAAGACTGTTTCTCTCATGTACAGTTCTATGTCGCATGTTCGTCTTAACCCCAAAAATCAATACCACAAACATGGCTTACAAAGAATTTCTGGGGTAAATGAAACTCAATTTTGTGGGGAGTTTTTATACTTTAGGAATTTTCACATATTGTCTTATTACAATGCCGAGGAACTATTAATTTGATCAAATTACGAAATCCACGCGAGCGAAGCCGCGGGTATTTGCTAGTTTATATATATATAGTTGTACATATCCTAAGTGATAAGGATGCATGTGGTATGAAGGCGTGTTATGTTTCATCTAATTTCGGGGACTATGAAAAATTATTATTATTAACGTGGTCTTTCGGGAGTTAAGCTCTATCCCCTTTAGTTGTACTTCAAAGGAAATCCTCCTGTTGGAATGGTTTATGGACCATGTGAGTTTTCTCCAGGGTATCAGAAAATAAATTTGATACTCTTTTAATTTTATTCCTGCTATTCCTTTTAATTTATCTTGTAAATTGTAATCGTGCCTTCTGGATTTCTTGGTTCTCTAATGTACGACCTTCGTTACGCTCTATTGCTTTGGATTGGTCGTTACTAACCCTTGATGTTGGTTACCATGGCTTCTCTGTAGTGATGGTGGCGATAATTTTTGAGACTGATGCAATAGTAAATATTTTATTTAGCTACTCGTGGACTTTATCCTTTACTTCATTGGTGTTGCTTTCGGCTGTCTTAGCGTCTGTTTATTCTGTTGGTGTTTATGTCGCTTGACAAGTAACAAGCCTGATCCCCTTGCGAAAGCTCCATGATTATACTACCCGGACGAAAATAATTAGTTTAATGAGAGTAAGAGTAAAAGAAGAGAAAGCTTGTACCTTGATGGCCGTCCTTTGTGTTGCACCCCAAGAGTACTACTCACTTAGTCTAATTATCATGTAGTCATGTACCTTTTTCAGTTATCTTCGGTTGGTCGACCACATTTATTAATGAGCTTTCTGAGTTGTGAATTAATTACCTTATATTGAGTTTTTTCCTTCTTCCTTTTAAGGACGGTTTTCTATTTCAAGTAAGTTGTTCTACTCTGGATATCAAGATTAAAATTATATTAACCTTCTAAAGAAAATATTTGTTGTTCTTTCTTTCAATCATATAATGTGTTCTGGTATCCAGTACAGTGGTTGGTTTTAAATATCCACGGTTTGTTGTGACACCTCTCCACTAGTTAAGGCAAGTTCTTGTTATCTGTTGTTTTGTGTGGAGTGTATTGTGTGTGTTTGTGCATGCACTTGTTGTTGATGAACTGGGGCAGTAGTGTAACTGGTAGGTCATATTCTTTAGCCACCGTTATCGTAGTAGTTGTTGTATTTGACAACGTAACGGGTCAATCAATCAATCAATCAATCAATCAATCAATCAATCAATCAATACTGATCTGCATTTAGGGCAGTCGCCCAGGTGGCAGATTCACTATCTGTTGTTTTCCTAGCCTTCTCCTAAATGATTTCAAAGAAATAGGAAATATTTGAACATCTCCCTTGGTAAGTTATTCCAAACCAAACTCACCTTCCTATAAATAAATATTTGCCCCAGTTTGTCCTCTTGAATTCCAACATTATCTTCATATTGTGATCTTTCCTACGTTCATAAACGCCACTTAAACTTATTCGTCTACTAATGTCCTTCCACGCCATCTCTGCGCTGACAGCTCGAAACATACCACTTAGTCGAGCAGCTCTTCTTCTTTCTCCCAATTCTTCCCAGCCCAAACTTTTCAATATTTTTGTAAAGCTATTCTTTTGTCGGAAATCACCCAGAACTAATCGAGCTGCTTTTCTTTCGACTTTTTCCAGTTCTTGAATCAGGTAATCCTGGTGAGGGTCCCATACGCTGGAGCATACTCTAGTTGGGGTCTTACCAGAGACTTATATGCCCTCTCCTATACATCCTTACTACAACCCGTAAACACCCTCATAACCATGTGCAGAGATCTGTACCCTTTATTTACAATCCCAATTATGTGATTAACCGACTGAATATCTTTTCTTATATTAACACGTAGATATTTAACAATGATCCACAAAAGGAACTTTCGACCCATCAACGCAGTAATTAAAACTCAGAGGACTTTTCCTATTTGTGAAACTCACAACCTGACTTTTAACCCCGTTTATCAACATACCATTGCCTGTTGTCCATCTCACGACATTATCGAGGTCACGTTGCAGTTGCTCACAATCTTGTAACTTATTTATTACTCTGTAGAGTATAACATCATCCGCAAAAAGCCGTACCTCTGATTCCACTTCTTTACTCATATCATTTATATATATAAGAAAACATAAAGGTCCGATAACACTGCCCTGAGGAACTCCCCTCTCAACTATTACAGGGTCAGACAAAGCTTCACCTACTCTAACTCTCTGAGATCTATTTTCTAGAAATATAGCAACCCATTCAGTCACTCTTTTGTCTAGTCCAATTGCACTCATTTCTGCCAGTAGTCTCCCATGATCCACCCTATCAAATGCTTTAGACATGTCAATCGCGATACAGTCCATTTGACCTCCAGAATCCAAGATATCTGCTATATCTTGCTGGAATCCTACAAGTTGAGCTTCAGTGGAATAACCTTTCCTAAAACCGAATTGCCTTCTATCGAACCAGTTATTAATTTCACAAACATGTGTAATATAATCAGAAAGAATGCCTTCCCAAAGCTTACATACAATGCATGTCAAACTTACTGGCCTGTAATTTTTAGCTTTATGTCTATCACCCTTTCCTTTATACACAGGGGCTACTATAGCAACTCTCCATTCATCTGGTATAGCTCCTTCGACCAAACAATAATCAAATAAGTACTTCAGATATGGTACTACATTCCAACCCATTGTCTTTAGTATATCCCCAGAAATCTGATCAATTCCAGCCGCTTTCCTAGTTTTCAACTTTTGTATCTTATTGTAAATGTCATTGTCATCGTATGTAAATTTTAATACTTCTTTAACCTTAGTCTGCTCCTCTATCTGGACATTATCCTCGTAACCAACAATCTTTACATACTGCATACTGAATACTTCTAACTTTTGAAGATCCTCACATCCACACTCCCCTTGTTCATTAATTACTCCTGGAATGTCATTCTTGGAACCTGTTTCTGCCTTAAAATACCTATACATACCCTTCCATTTTTCACTAAAATTTGTATGACTGCCATTATACTTGCCATCATGTTATCCTTAGCTGCCTTCTTTACTAGATTCAATTTTCTAGTAAGTTCCTTCAATTTCTCCTTACTTCCACAGCCATTTCTAACTCTATTTCTTTGCAATCTGCACCTCCTTCTCAGTCTCTTTATTTCTCTATAATAATAAGGTGGGTCTCTACCATTCTTTACCACCCTTAAAGGTACAAACGTGCTTTCACATTCCTCAACAATTGCTCTAAACCCATCCCATAGTGTGTTTATATTTTTATTTACCGTTTTCCACCGATCATAGTTACTTTTTAGAAACTGCCTCATTCATGCTTTATCAGCCATATGGTACTGCCTAATAGTCCTACTTTTATGACCTTCCTTTCTATCAAATTTATTTTTAACTACGACAAAAACAGCTTCATGATCACTAATACGATCTATTACTTCAGTTTCTCTATAGAGCTCATCTGGTTTTACCAGCACCACATCCAGGATATTTTTCCTTCTGGTTGGTTCCATCACTTTCTGAATCAGCTGTCCTTCTCATATTAACTTATTTGCCATTTACTGGTCATGCTTCCTGTCGTTCGCATTTCCTTCCCAATTGACATCTGGTAAATTCAGATCTCCCGCTACAATCACATTTCTTTCCATGTCGTTTCCTACATAGCTGATTATCTTATCAAATAATTCTGAATCCGTGTCAGTGCTACCCTTTCCCGGTATGTACACTCCAAATATATCAAGTTGCCTATTATCTTTAGAAATGAGCCTTACGCCTAGAATTCCATGTGTGTCATCTTTAACTTTTTCGTAGGTTACAAATTCTTTTTTCACCAGAATGAATACTCCCCCTCCCACCATTCCTATCCTATCTCTACTATACACACTCCAGTTCCATGAGAAATTTTCTGCAACCATTATATCATTTCTCAGACATGATTCAACTCCTATTACAATATCTGGTAAATATGTATCTATGAAATTACTTAATTCAATTTTTTCTTTAAGATACTTCTACAGTTAAACACTAACAGTTTTATGTCATCCCTACTTGACTGGGTCAAACTCAATACGATTTAAACAAAGATTAATTATAACTCAATGCGATCCGAATAGGAGTTATTGCTACTCAATATGAGTAATGAAAGATTAATTGTTACTCAAGCAGATACACTGCAACTCTATTAATATTATCGTCAAGATTCAACTACAGTACTTATTTTAACTTAACCAGATTATTCACATATAAATTTGTAAATCAAATAGATTAACATCAGATTAAGGTGAATTTGTGTCTTGAATTGAACGACTTACTGGAGAATTGTAATTCGAAGAATTAAGCTCTAAATAAATAATGTTACTCAATCGTGAGGCATAGATGAATTTATAATTAATTTTGTAAATATTTTATTTGGAGGAGCGTTAAGTTCGGTTCAATATAAATGGATATTGGACTCATTTCATGCCTGTAATTATATTTTGAGCATCGCACAAGATTAAAATGAATATGATTTGACGATTATTCTTACTTCGTCAAAATTATAGCTTATTATTGAACTAATTTCCAGCAGATGTGAATATTAATTTATTTATTTAACATTTGACTTACACAGTAATTAAGGATTATCTTATCTTTTAGATTGTCATATAGAGAGCGTTAACTCATGGAAGGACTCCGAGCCAAAGTCAAATAATTCAGATTCACTGATACCATTGAAATGTAAATTTTGTGATGTCATCGTCCTCCTACGTGGTGTTTTCCCAATAAATTGTAAACCCTTTTGAAAAATGAGTGTTTTATGTCCTGTTCATCGTACCACTTTCTTACATCCTCAAATATTCGGTTGGCCTCACGAAAAGTCCACTCCTAGCGATCCTCGTGTTCGCCGACTGAGTTAAACCGGGTTAACGGGGACAGTATGTATGTATTTATGTGAATACAGCACCAATGTAAGTGTTCACGATTGTGAGAGTGGTTTCATTCTTTCTTTTTGGCCACTGAATGACTAACTACCTATTCTGCTGTGCATTAAAGGGGCAATCAAGTCAGGAAGTGAATTAGACAGGTGTTGTAACTAATGCTGACACAAGCCTCATTAAGCTGTTGAAATAATAGACCAACTTTGCGTCGATATACAGCAGGTGATCCCCAGTTAGTTGTTCAAGTGTTCGTTCGGTGACAAGTCTGAGGAGCTTGATGACCAATATAACAACTATATATCATGGCCGTTTCCCGTTGACATTTAAACTGTATTGTGTGAGTTGACGTTTATTTCGTGAAATAAACGTAACACAATCCTTGGGTGTTATTCCATGAAGGACAATACAGAAGGAAGGAAATTCTTGACCTCAGATAGCACATCCAAATGTTATTAAACGTATTTCGCCTCACACATATTAAGGGAATTCCAGGCCATTTACAAACAGCATTCAAATCGCCGGTTGGAGCTACAAAGATTGCGGTGGCTATTACACTCGTCGACCCATCAAGAGCAGCGCCTTTGACGCGCAATCTAACGCTCCTGATGAAAGGGGAGAACGCGATGGGGATTAGGTCTTTGTGTTCTTAGGGAGTATGGTGCCAGTGTATGGGACCCTCACCAGGATTACTTGATTCAAGAATTGAAAAAAATCCAAAGAAAAGCAGCTCGACTTGTTCTGGGTGATTTCAGAAAAAAGAATAGCGTAACAAAAATGTTACAAAGTTTAGACTTGGAAGACTTGGGAGAAAGGAGATTCGACTAAGTGGTATGTTCCGATCGGTCAGTGGAGAGATGGCGTGGAAAGCACATCCGTAGAAGAATAAGTTTCAGCGGTGTCCTTAAAAGAAATAAAGATCACAATATGAAGATAAAGCTGGGATTCAAGAGGAAAAATTCCGCCAAACATTCGTTTACAGGAAGGCCAGTTAGGGATTGGAATAAATTACCAAGGGAAATGTTCAATAAATTTCCAATTTCCTTGCAATCGTTTAAGAAAAGTCTAGGGAAACAACACATAGGGAATCAGCCACCCGGCCGACTGCCTTAAATGCAGATTTGTAGGATGGATGGATGGACGGACGGACGGACGGATCCGGAAATAAAGTAACTCAAGAGAATTGGACCTTTAACCATGAGATGTCTCTACTTTCGGCCTATGTGCCCCCTCTGGCGGGATTACGGGCTGGGCCGATGACCTTCGATGTTAGGCCCCTTAAAACAACAAGCAAGCAAGCAGGGATTACGGGCAATGAATTTTAGGGGATTTTTCAAGTTTCAATGTTTACAAACCTTACGTTTTTGGAAGTTTTTAGATACTGATGTTGTCATCACTCTTACGGTTTCCTTCTTCCTTAGTTATTAACCAATCAGGAATTTAGTATATATTTCTTTTTTATTTGCTAGTTGCTTTACGTCGCACCGACGTAGACAGGTCTTACTGCGACGATGCGACAGGGAAGGGCTAGGAGTGGGAAGGAAGTGGCCGTGGCCTTAATTAAGGTACAGCCCCAGCATTTGCCTGGTGCGAAAATGGAAAACCACGGAAAACCATTTTCAGGGCTGCCGACAGTGGGGTTCGAACCTACTATCTCCCGAATACTGGATACTGGCCGCACTTAAGCGACTGCAGCTATCGAGCTCTGTATATATATTTCTCTAGCCAATTAAAATTGGGGGTGTTTATAGGCATTCTGCCTATCTCAAGAGAATTCTGGAACTTCCCCTCCGAGATGCTATAGAAGCTGGGCGTTCTAGGGCCGTGTTGTAATTCTCATCGCTCCGCTCTCGTGAGTGCGGCTTATTTAAGAGGCAGGGACTGCCTGCCATCTTCGGAAGGCTCAACTACACAAGGTAATGGCAGAAATTTCTTAACATGTGATAGCTCCTGGCAGATAACTTGAGGGGGAAGTTTCAAACTCCTTTTCTTAACGTGAAAATCTGAAGTGAATGTTTAAATGTAAATTGTCGGCGAGTCTGGGGACTCTGTTCAAGTCCCTGCTGGGAAACATGTATATTAAGGGAACAAAGAGTGTTCACCCTTTGTTGATTCCCACTCAACTTGGTATGGAGCGACTAAGATTTTCTAAACCTCTAAATTCTTCACACTGTTTTGGTACTTAATATTTCGCATCTAGTCACCCCTCTGTAATATAGGATTTGTCTCTGCAACCTCGGGCAATAAGCCCATTTAGGATTTTAAGCGTTTTTCGAATAGGATTGCAAGTGATTCGGATCCTAGCCTTTTGTTCATGGCGATCATCTGAAACATTTTATTTTCCCATTAAGGCCATTTAGTATGGGCACCCATTGCCCCCGTTTTAAGGTGTAATTACTGACAGACAAGTGTGTAACAGACTGTTGAGCAGTAGTGACTGAAAACACTGGTTTTGAAAGTTGTAAGAAATAATTTCTTAAGAAGTTTGTGCCTCTTAGAGGCTGGACTACAGTAACCTGGACGTTAGACACCACTCTTTCGAGGACTGACTAAATCCTACCTTGATTTAAATGACATATTTTCTTAAGGACCAAGTTTTAAGGCTGACGGTGCATAAATTGCTAATCTTTGGACACATTTATACAAATATTGAAGTCATTATATCCGTTGTAGAATTACCTAGGGTCCCTTCACATATCGTGATGACCTTTTGAACTGCGCTGGATGGTTCTATCTTGCGTTGAATATTCGAGCTTGCACAGTGTACGAGAGTTGTCCTGAGAGAGAATCCTTTGCTCCGTGTTAATTACCAAACTCTTCGGATGATGTTATCTCGTCCGCAGTACAAACTGCACTACCATCGTCTACATTGCAGGGAGTAAGCTCTCTGTTTCTCTCAGGGGTCAGCATGACGATAAACCACACCTAGGTATCAACTCCTGTCGAACTTTCAAGAAGAGTTGATACAGTGAGCTCACTAACTTGGCCATTGTTGTGAGATACAGTAAATGCTGATTTAGGTATTACTATCAAGTCTGTACCTTTTGGTACAGTACTATACATAATAATACAGAGACGCGTAATGTCAAATGAAATTGAACATCTTATTTATTTCATTTAATACATTGACCCCGCAGGGTTGTTTCTTTCCCCGGTCTCAGCTCGAGATTCCACCTGTGCCATCTCAGGTACAGTATCCGGGAGCGTGGGACATTTCGTCGGGGATACAACTGGGGAGAAAGACCAGTTCCTCACCTGTTACTCTGAACAGGGCCCTTGTAGGAGATGGGAAGATCAAAAGGGATAGGCAAAGAAGAGAAAAGGAAGGAGCTGTGGCTTTAAGTTAGGTACCATCTCTGCATTTGGAAGAAGTGGCGAACCACGGAAAACTACTTCGTGGATGGCTTAGTTGGGAATCGAATCCCCTCTACTCAGTTGACCTCCCGAGACCGAATGGACCCAGATCCAGACATGGTACCAATTTTCTAATTTCGTCGCATATCCAGAAATCGAACCCGGGATTCCTGGTGTTACAGCTAGTCACACTAACCACTACACTATAGAAGCGGACTGAAATTGGTCATTAGTACGTAGTAATGAACTGGAACGCTTATGATTTTGAGCAATATATGAGAGTAATTGATGACAGATTTTCACTGTAGAGCATTATGACATCTCTGTCCCTTCTTTCTTGTACTTCTGAATGATGAAAGAATTTGAGACATGGTAGGTATTATTTCTTCCCTTTCCTTGCCTTTTTAGAGATACCTGGGGTCGGAACTTTGTATGGAATCAGCAGTCTTACGGCCGTTCCTGACGCCAACCTAATGTGCAAGGAGGTATTCAAAATGTAGTGTAACGGTAATGGCCGGTACTGTGATGTGTTCAGATCAAGGTGTGTATTGAGACAAACGCCCAGTTCCGAAGCGAAAAGAATCAAGTACGTTGAGTTAAAATCCTCGACTCGGCCAGAAATCGAACCCGGGTTCCTCAAAATCAAAGAATCAGTTAAGTAGCCGGGCAGTCATGTTAAATATATGCAACTATAACACTTATTTTGTGTGGAGCTGAATGGGTTTCTTTCAGGATTTTTAATAAAGTGCCATTAACTCTAGCACTAGAATTCTAACAAGGAGAAGTGTCAGTAAGGAGTCGGTATGAGTCATTGCAGGTATAACAGCAGAGGCAAAAAGTGGGAAAAGAGGAAGCATGACAGAAGAGGGGCGGGGCAAGAGGAAAGTTGAACGGTAGGAAAGGGAGACATAGTGTAGAGGCTAGAAAGGAGGTGGGACATGGTCGTGAGAGGGAGAGAAGAGAACAGGAAGTAGTTTCTGCAGCCGTCAGTGACGTTAAGGGAGAGCAGGAGGGGATTTAATGAGATTAGTGGGGCTGAGGATTTGGTCATGAGCGACTCTATTATTAGGCATGTGGAGAAAGTGTGTGGAATAAAAGGTATCAGGGTAGAGTGTTATCAATGAATAAGGTTAAGGCAAATGTTGAGGAAAGCAGAAGCGGAGGAGGGGGGTTAGAAGAAGGTGGTAATTTTCCACGTTGATAGTAACAACGTAAGTGAATGTGTGAGAACAGGTTACGAAATCGCGGGAGAAGTATAAGGGATTAGATATTGTAAACAGTTTGATACTGTGCAGCAGGGATACGGTGACAGTACCTCACGGGAATCACTGCAAGTACTCAAGTGTTAATATAAGGAATAATCCCCATCAGAGTAATCACATGAACGAGGTTGAAAGGAAAGGTTACAGATTTCTTCACATGTTTTTTTTTTGCTAGTGGCTTTACGTCGCACCGACACAGATAGGTCTTATGGCGACGATGGGATAGGAAAGGCTAGGGGTTTGAAGGAAGCGGCCGTGGCCTTAATTAAGATACAGCCCCAGCATTTGCCTGGTGTGAAAATGGAAACCACGGAAAACCATCTTCAGGGCTGCAGACAGTGGGATTCGAACCCACTATCTCCCGGATGCAAGCTCACAGCCGCGTGCCCCTAAACCGCACGGCCAACTCGCCCAGTCTTCACATGTTTATGATGGTATGTGTGGGTTGTAGTAAGGATCAAAGCAGAAGTGTAAATCTCTGGTAAGTCTTCACTTAGAGAATGGCTGCAATTGCATAGGACTCTCACGAGGATTACTTGATACGAAAACTGGAAAACATCCAATGGAAACCAGCAGGATTTTTTCTTGGTGATTTCCGACAAAGAAAGTAGTGTTACGTGTATGGTTCAAATATTGGAATGGAAAGACTTGGGATTAAGGAGACGAGCTTCTCGACGAGCTGTTAGTGGAGAGATGGCGTGGAACGACATTAGTATTCATTTAGTACTTTATTTATTTTATGCCTTTGTATGTGGTGAAGATAGGGATCACGGCATTATCTGACACTCAACCACAACATACAGTACGTAATAACATAACTTGAAAGTTGTATACAATACCTAGAAACTACCTAAATTAATATTATTATTATAATCGTTATTTTGATAATGATTAATATTTTCTATCTACATTGCCTAACAATATCTCTACATCACACTTGCTCTCATTTACTCTAACGTTCATACAAGCTGCTCACGAATAATAGGGAAATATCGACAGGGCCACTTAAAAGAGGCTTTTGAAGTGCTTCGTATACTCGCCGAGAGAGAGTTCCATAGCCTTGCCCCAGACACAATGAAGGAGCGGCTGTATTTTTTGAGTGACTCAAGGGCATTCAGGTGTGGATTCGTTGAAAAGTCGAAATATTAGTTTCGCAGTGTGTAGATTTCCTTTGTTTACAAATTTTCATCCCGGATAACTTCTAATAATAAGGAGAGATACGTGTTCGAAAGTTAAATACTTTGTATAAATCTTATACTCGAGTTCATTTCCTTCTGAAGTTTCCTTGCTTTTTCTACAATTGCATAGGTTAATCAATCACTCACTACTGATCTGCATTTAGGGCAGTCGCCCAGGTGGCAGATTCCCTATCTGTTGTTTTCCTAGCCTTTTCTTAAATGATCGCAAAGAAATTGGAAAATTATTGAACATTTCCCTTGGTAAGTTATTCCAATCCCTACTCCCCTTCCTATAAACGAATATTTGCGCCAATTGTCCTCTTGAATTCCAACTTTATCTTCATATTGTGATCTTCACAATAATAAATTATTGGAAAAAATGGGTGTTTGAATAAGTGTTATTTTCATAATATGTGGAACAATTGTTTATTTAATTTTAGGAGATAAGGAGGTGCATGCACTTTTCTGCGGAAGCTTAGCATGAACTAAATAAAATGTATTTAATTTATTAGGCACACCTCAGGATCAGCGTGCTTCATAGTGGTTTACTAATGTCTGAAGTTGTCGCCATGTGGAACTAGTGTTAATATTTTTGTTTAAAAGCTGGAAATAATTAACTCCCTTAGCAAAATGCGTCTCTTACTATAATTATATTAACTAGTTCCTTGGAACATAAAGAGTAAGGAGATCTCCAAAAAAGAAGCGATAATGGTACGTGCCGCTCTGGAGACAGCATAGTAGGGAGGTAGCAACCAATGAGGAAGCTGAAGAGTTGCACATAACAAAGAAACACGTTCAGAAGATCCAGTTAGACAAATATATAGGAATAAGAAACAAGACAATGTATTCTGGATATTGATAATATTATGACAAATGCATATGCTGTAGTATTCCATACTGAATATTTGGGCAGAGATCGCACCAATTTAGCATTTGGAGAAAACTCTCTGAATTTATATATATAACTTTTACTCTCATCCAGAATACTCCTTTATTTTGACTATAATGAAACAGAGTCAATTGTTTAAATGCTAAATAGAGACTGGTATGCAGTAATCGAGAATCCATACAAGGCCATGTATTCAATGACAAGATTAATTCATGTTTTACCAGTTTCTGGTAGGGATAGTGTCGTTGATCAATGACCACGTTCATTCAAGGAGAAGTACCGCATAATGTGGGTTATGAAAGATGTCTCTGAGATCTCCATAATAAAGAAAAAAATATCCAACAACTCAGAAACAAACATCTCCAATTATAAATATTTTAACACAATAAAAGTTCTCATCGGGTTTTATTTGCTTCATTTCTGATACATGAGGGCATTCCATTTCTGGCATGGAGTTATTCTTCGCTCTGTGTTACTGGATCATTTAGGGCAAGGAATGCACAACCGGGCGAGTTGGCCGTGCGCGTAGAGGCACGCGGCTGTGAGCTTGCATCCGGGAGATAGTAGGTTCGAATCCCACTATCGGCAGCCCTGAAAATGGTTTCCCATTTTCACACCAGGCAAATGCTGGGGCTGTACCTTAATTAAGGCCACGGCCGCTTCCTTCCAACTCCTAGGCCTTTCCTATCCCATCGTCGCCATAAGACCTATCTGTGTCGGTGCGACGTAAAGCCCGTAGCAAAAAAAAAAAAGGAATGCACACATTTTAACATTCAATACGTATTGTGTTTAAAAGTCGTATCTCAAAATATTGCCCCTGTAAAAAGTAGGCAACTAAATATTTTGTTCCCCTTCTGAAAACCACAACAGAAGATTTTTTACAAACTTTACAACTTCACGAACCGCGTGTTCATCACATGTAAAACATTTTTTTATAATTAACTTTACGTCACACCGATACAGATAGGTCTTATGCCGACGATGGGACAGGAAAGAGCTAGGAACCAGAAAGAAGCAGCCGTGGCCTTAATTAAGGCACAGCCCCAACATTTTCGTTGTGTGAAAATGGGAAAGCACGGAAAACCATCTTCAGGGCTGCCGACAGTGTGGTTCGAATCCACTCTCTCCCGGATGTAAACCCACAGCTGCACGCCCCTAACCGCACGGTTACATATAAAACGAATGGGAAACGGATACCGGCTAGTACAAGCTAAGCAAAGCAAAGCAAAGTCATCTCCGTACAGGCCACGAAGGCGCTGGGAGAGGTGGAAGGTAAAGGCTTCCACTCTCCGTAACCTCGGCACTTGAAGGGGTAGAGTGGTAGAGAGTACTCACTTTTGGTGTAGGCTGAGTGAACCTCAGGGCCATGTGCTCCTCCGGAAGTGGAATTCTCGTTTCTTAAATTTTTCGCCTTCCTGACGGGGAATCGAACACACGTCCTTCCGGGTGAACCGAGCACGCCTTTACCGCCTCAGCCAGGCAGCCCCTCTAGTACAAGCTACCGAGTGGAACATGTTTGCGTAACAACAAATCCTACGAAAACAGCCTAATAACTGCAATAAGGCTATTCAACACAGAATTTTAATTGCTCTTGTCCCTGGAAAGGCCAACGGCCGTAGCCGTGTTGAAACACCGGACCCCGTGAGATCTCCGAAGTTAAGCAACATTGGGAGTGGTCAAGATTTGGATGGGTTGCCACGCGCTGTTGGTCGAGGGTAAGGGAATGGAGGAGCGGAAAGGAACTGGCCACCCTACCGTACGTAAACTCCGGCTGAGGCACACCTCTGTGGAGGTTCGGACCTGCCTTCGGGCAGAATACACCCTTACCTTATTTTCCCCTGAAAGAACGGCTAACTAACACAATGCGCTCTGGCCAGGTAAGTTACACAGTTCAAAAAAATTAGGGGAACATAATTTGTAACGTCTGGTATGTGTACGTTAATTTGTAGATGGGGTCCCAATGGTCGTACAGCTTACCTTGAGACCTTAACTACTCAGGGTATGTCAAATCGAAGTTATACTTCATATATAGGCGTAGCCATGCATTAAATTGTCAGGTGACCCCTCAAAACAAAGTGAGTAGCGGTTCGTCCGTGTGTCGTTGTGAGGTACACAGACTACTGCGGTCATTTGATCACGTTGTACTTCAACGAGCACATCCCATGAGACATCTTAACGAGGTTGAAGTCGCAAGGGCCGTCACTTTGATCCAGGAAGGATGGACTTTTAGTTTTGTTGCTGTGGATCTCAATGTCTCCCGCCAGTTATTCAACGCTTGTGGGATCCCTACAATGAGGCCACCCATAAACCGGAGAGCTCTTCTGGGGCCTCCGAGAGAAATACCCTCGGACAGTTCGACTTCAACAGTTAGAGGGCTCACTCAAGAGGTGGGCAATCTGCAGGTGAAGAAGAAGAAGAAACAGCGCTCTGGCGCTGAAAAGAGGAGATACAAGAAGGCCTTAAAGGCCCGGGAGCAGGCCAAAGAAGGCCTAACTCCAGGGGCTGAGGGGACTTCTACTACCACAACAGCGACAACAGTGGAGGGATCCAATGGGCACAAGAGGCGGGACCCTGAAAAGGGCTCTGCTTCTAGGGCACAGAGGACCCCACCCACTAAGATGCCAGCGGGGAAACGACTTCTGTCGGGGGCAACCCCAGAAGAAGATCGGCAGACCCGCAAGAGACCCAAAGTGGAGTACGCCAGGATAGCTAAAGCTGGGATCAGGATGGCCATAGTACCTGTGGGATATCCTGACCAGCAGCTATCCGAGAAACAGGTGGAAGCTGTGGAAGAGGCTATCACCAATCTGATAGACGAGCTTCCGGAACAGGGGCCCATTAAGCCTCAGTTCCTGGACTGCTATCTGTCAAGGGGTGCGGCCGTCATCATAGCGGAGAACAATGAAACTGTAGCATGGCTTTCTAGCCTTATTACAGGTATACAACCGTGGGAAGGAGCCAGGCTCACAATTGTGGGCATGGACAAACTCCTTTCCTACAAGAGAGTCATGGTCTGGATACCAGGACAACCAAAGGACAATAACGTCCTTTTGGGAAGAATGGCATGCCAGAACCATGGCTTAAATCCCGCCAGCTGGAGGGTCTACGACCGCAAGGAGGAGAAGAGAGGCGTCCGCCTTGTGGTCAGCATGGACTCCAGGGATGTGGAGAAAGTGGTGGGGAAGAAGATCTTCTGCGGGGTGCATGTGGCTACCTTCACATTAGTGGAGGGCAAGCGTGACAAGCAGAGGACCAACCCCACCACAGATAAAACTGAGACCAGCAGGGGCGAAGAGCTGGAGCCCGGACAGGAACCGGGGCCAGCCAAGCCCCAGGATCCATCGCGGGAGACGGAGCTGCAAGTTCCGGAGACCGCATAAGGTAAAGTATTCTATGAAAGTAAAGAATGATTACTTTCATACAAGCAAATATACAACATTGTATAGCGGCCTCTAGGGTACTTAATAGAAGTATCCAGAAAGGCGGGTTTTCGGTCGCCCTGATACAAGAACCCTGGCTTAGACAGGGACATATCATGGGACTAAATTGTGCAGGTTTCACTCTATTCAGTGGAATAGCAGAGGAGAAGCCTAGAGCATGTATACTAGTTAAGGATCATAACGCTTGGGCTATACCGGGTTTCATTACTAGAGACCTAGTAGCAGTCCTAATGAGATATGAAGAGGGCGGACAGCCAAGAGACTTGGTTGTCTGTTCTGGATATTTCCCAGGAGACTCTGAATCTCCACCCCCGCCGGAGGAGTTCAAGAGACTGGTGATATACTGTAGGAAACAAGGATTAAACCTCGTAGTAGGATGTGATGTCAATGCTCATCATAGCATTTGGGGAAGTAAAAATACAAACCGAAGGGGAGAGCACCTCATAGAATTTCTATGTACAACTGATCTTGAGATCATGAATATTGGTGATACCCCTACCTTCATTAATAATAGGAGCGAGGGGATCATAGATCTTACCCTGGGTTCCATGGGAATCATGCAGGAATTTAAAGACTGGAAGGTCTCTTTGGAGCCTTCCTTGTCAGATCATAGACACATTGTGTTTTATATAGAGGGCTCCATCGAGATCCCGTCTTACAGAAACCCTAGACGAACCGATTGGATATCTTTTAGGGAGGACGTGAGGAGGGGACTGGAGGGAGGACCCTCAAATATAATTAAAAACAAAGAGGAGCTGGAGCTCAGTGTGAGTTTTCTCACACGGACACTGGTTACCTCTTATGAATTAAACTGCCCTATTGTTAAGGCAAAAAGAGTAACAGGAAGCTTCAAGTGGAATAGTTATCTTGAACACCTGAGGAGAAATACACGAAGGCTCTGGAATAAATACAGGGAACTTCAGGATCAAGAAAGCCTAGATTCTTACAAAGAATCACAAAGAAGGTACAAGTCAGAAGTCAAGAAGGCTTCTAGGAAATCTTGGAGACAATTTTGTGACTCCATTGAAAGTCAACATGAAGCGGCAAGGCTTCATAAAATTTTAACCTTGAATAGAAGGGCAAGGCTGGGCTCACTGGAGACTCCTTGTGGTGGATACACATCCACAGAGGGGGAGACCCTGAGCTTATTGCTTGATGCCCACTTTCCAGGTTCGGTTATCACGAATAGTGAGGTAGAATCGAGCGGATCCTTCAGACCCGATAAAAGTGGCTGGAGGGAAGCCGCAGAGATTGTTACCCCAAGAAGGGTTAAGTGGGCATTAGAATCCTTTGCCCCTTACAAAAGCCCAGGTGTGGATGGGATCTTCCCGGCGCTTCTTCAGGAGGCGGGGGGGGGGAGTCCTTATACCATACCTGGTCAAAATCTTTAGAGCCTGTCTCACTATGGGGTACGTGTACTCCTTGTGGCGTCAGGCGAAGGTGGTATTTATACCTAAACCCGGAAGGTCTTCATATACTAGACCTAAGGATTATAGACCCATTAGTCTAACGTCTTTTCTACTTAAGACCTTGGAAAGACTGGTGGATAGACATATCAGGGAGAAAGTATTAAGAGACTTTCCCCTGCATTCTCATCAGCATGCATATCAACCAGGGAAGTCGGTTGAGACGGCACTACACCAGCTGGTTTCTAGGCTGGAGAGTGCCTTGGATCAGCAACAACTTGCTATGGTTGTATTCCTAGATATAGAAGGGGCCTTTAACTATACATCTTTGGGCTCCATAGAACGTAGTCTAGAGAGAAGAGGAGTGAGCAGTATGCTCATAAAATGGATTATGGCCTCACTGCAGGGCCGTCAAGTTCTGTTTACTCTCAACGCTGTAATGTTGAGAGCTAATATAGACAGGGGGTGTCCACAGGGAGGAGTATTATCACCAACATTATGGTGTCTGGTAGTGGACGAACTACTTACCAGGTTAAATGTTGGAGGAATATACGCCCAAGGCTATGCAGACGACATAAGCCTGATGGCGGTAGGAAATTTCCCCAGTACGGTTTCCGAACTCGTACAGAGCTCTCTACGTAGGGTGGAAAGATGGTGTCACGAGACAGACTTGTCAGTTAATCCCGATAAGACGGAGCTCGTGGTATTTACCAGAAGGAGGAGGCTAGACGGACTGTCAGAGCCTTTCCTATTTGGAAAAAATTAGTTAAGACAACCTCGGTTAAGTACCTAGGGGTAATCCTTGAGGCAAGACTGAGTTGGAAGAAACATATAGATCATAAGGTGGATAAGGCTCGCAAGATTATGTGGGCCTGTCGCAGGGCCGTCGGGAAGACTTGGGGCCTAAGACCTAGGGTGGTCCAGTGGCTCTATATCTCCATTGTACGGCCCACGATCACCTATGCATCTATAGTCTGGTGGTCAGGCTCAGAGAGTAAAACTGTGAGCACGAAGTTAAACAGTGTCCAAAGACTTGCGTGTCTAGGAGTAACAGGGGCACTGGATACTACACCATTATGTGCAATGGAGGCCATCCTAGGTTTTCCCCCCTTACATTTATATGTTAAGGTAATAGCGGGAATGAGTGCCTATCGCCTTTGGTCACTCGGAGGATGGTCCTTCAAAAACCCGAATAGAGGTCATGCCTCTATTCTTACAAGGCTTCACCAGACTTGCCCTATGACAATGATGATCGGGGATCTGATGAAGCCTAGCTTTAATTCGAATTATAAATTCACAGTGGTGATACCCACAAGGGAGGAGTGGGCCGCGGACGCTGGGGCCCGTCTTAAGTCTGGGGGCTGTACATGGTACACAGATGGCTCGCGGACGGAGGCGGGCACAGGCGCCGGGGTCTGGGGGCCTAAGACAAGGCTCTCCCTTCCTATGGGTAAATATGCTACTGTTTTCCAGGCTGAAGTATACGCAATACTAGCCTGTGCTTTAAATATATGGAAAATGCCTGGACACAGAAGACACATCACTATATGTAGTGATAGCCAGGCAGCGTTAAAAGCACTATGTGCAGTTAAAACAACATCAAAACTGGTATGGGAATGCCAAAGGATGTTAGATCAGCTGTGTGAGCTTAGCTCAGTTAACTTATTATGGGTTCCTGGGCACACAGGAATCAGTGGAAATGAAGAAGCTGACAAACTAGCGAAACAGGGCTCAATGGGTTCCTTTACAGGACCAGAGCCCTTCCTGGGAGTGTCACTCCGAAGTGTGAGACTGGCAATATCCCAATGGATAAACCAGTCTCACCTAGATATTTGGAAGAGGTTAACCATAGCAAGACAGGCACGTGAACTTATCAAAGGGCCTAGTCAAATCTATAAAAAGGTCCTAACGAATTTGAATAGGACCAGAATGAGAATGGTAGTTGGACTGTTAACAGGCTACAATACCTTACAGAGACACCTACACATCATGAAAATCACCCAGGATCCGATGTGTAGAAGATGCGGTAAGGAGGAGGAGACCTCCGCGCATGTGTTATGTCAGTGCGAGGCTTTTGCAAGCACTAGACATCGATACCTGGGCTCACACTTCGTGAGCCTGGAGGACATCAGGAACGCCAAAATCCGGACACTGGTAACCTTTATAGGAGCACTAGGGCTGGACTAGGCAAACCCGTTCAAGGGGCACAAAGGGTCTTCATAGACCTACGTGTGGAGCTCTGCGAAAACAGGGCTCACCCATTTCTTATCTATCTATCTATCTATCTATCCCTACAATGAGACAGACCAGTTCACAAGGAGGGTTGGACAAGGTCGTGGACGCATGACAACCCCACAGGATGACCGATATCTGACCATCTGTGTGTTGCAGCGTCGTTCAGCAACTGCCAGAGAACTGCAACAAGACATCAGGAGGGTCACTGTAGTCACGGTGTCTGACCAGACGGTAAGAGAAGTGCCCCGTTTAACGCAACAGCTTCGCACAGCTCACATTCTGTTTGCCCGTACCCACGTCAACTGGCAACTTCGCCAGTGGAGACCTGTGTTGTTCACAGACGAGTCCAGATTTCCCCTAATAATAATGGCGTATGGCCTCCGGACAGGCCTGGTGCTGGTCTTTTTCTAGTAGACGGCCTTTTAGGCGACCTGCATGTCTGTGAAGATGAGGCCCTACCTAGGATGACTTCTGATGACGTCATACACACCCAGCTCCAAAGCCATTGGCATTAACCAATAAAGGTTAAAATCTTCGAACCGGCCTGGAATCGCACCCGGGATCCTCTGGACCAAAGGCCCGCACGCTAACCATTTAGCTATGCGGCCGCAGATTTCCCCTAACACAGCGTGATGGACGTCAACGTGTATGGAGACGCCGTGGTGAGCAGTACATGCCAAATGTTGTCCAGGAAGGTGACCGATTCGGACAAGGTTCTGTGATTGTGTGGGGTGGCATCAGTATTGATGGCCGTACGGATCTTGTCGTCGTCCGTGGTAATCCAACTGCTGCGGGGTACATCGAGCAAATACCACTACAGCATGTGTTGGTTTCTGCATACGGTGTTGGTCCTGAATTCCTACTCATGCACGACAATGCCAGGACTCGTGTAGCGCGCATCACCAGAGCTGTCTTGCGAGAACTAGACATTCAAGAGATGGAATGGCCAGCAGTGACCCCCGACCTTAATCCCATCGAGCATGTGTGGGATAGACTTGACAGAAGTGTTCGTGGGCGTCCTGTTCGACCAGAGACTTTCCCAAGACCTCGAACAGGCTCTCATTGAAGAATGGGACCTGATACCGCAACGTGACCTCCGTCGACTTATATGGAGCATGTCACGTAGGTGCCAAGCTGTGATAAATGCTCGTGGGGGACATACACCATAGTGAAGCTCTACAACTGTGATAAAGGTCCACCCTAGAGGATTGATATCACTTTGTTTTCGCCCCTATTTGGACATTTCCGTTTGTGTTCTGAAAATGAACGCGGATCCATTGGTAATATATCTGGGTGTGAGGTATTGTTTTGGAGCGTGGCATACGTCCAAAAACACGTTCACCTAATTTTTGAACTGTGTATTTTATCCCAATAAGTATAGTACCCATTATGTTCCCGTCGTTGAATAGTTGGTATTCGTAATTGCAGCAGTACAGCCATCTAGCGGAGACGAGTGGCAGGAAAGGAAACAAAAACTAAACAACTACTATTAGTGTAATATTATTGTTGATAAGTTCCATGGCTTGGGACATTGCAGCCCAACATATTTTGTTTTCTTCTAGCTTGGCGATATTAGGACATTAGAGACCTAAGCTCACTTTTATGATTTCTTTCCCCCCGTTCTTCGAGTGATATTTCTTTCACCTTTTTCTTTCCATTTAAATAGTCGTGTACATTACATTGTTTATCAATAGGGCTAGGGCAGCTTACGAGAACCATCACAACAACAATCTTCACCGGCTAGTTCTACATTTTGATTATTGAACAATATTTCCACATCAGCGAAGCTGGCCGTGGATGATACGCATTTTTAAAAATTCATGAATATGTCGATTATTTTAGCCTTTGCAGTAAAAATGTGTACAATGTAAAGGATTCTAAGCACGATTTCTATTGACATAATATAGGCTTTTGCGCTTATGCCGTGTCAGGAAAGTAAGTAAGGTGAAATTCTTTACGTTTCATAGAGAGCTGTGCTCTGCGTCATCAAAAGAAAATCTCGACTGTCCACGAGAAAGGTTTCTTAAACAATGAGCTTTAGAAATTTATACGTTATAATAGAAGTGGACATGGTATGTTCATTCGTCACCATATGGCTCCCCGGACGCGGTACGGAGCTAGCGTTCGAAGCGGAGGCTGGCCGAACCATCAGAATCAGTCTAAGAGGGCCACATAACATGTAACATGTAACATCTAAGTACGGGCCGTGAAAACATCAATAGCAACGATTTCTATTATTTTTCGTATGTGCACTATTTAGATAAAGCTACTATATCAGTGGAGGAAACCGTGGCTCAGTTGGCAGAGGGCCGGCCTCTCACCGCCGGGTTCCGTAGTTCAAATTCCAGTCACCCCACGCGAGACTTGGGCTGGACAAAGCGTAGGCGGGACAGGTTTTCCTCCAGGTACTCCGGTTTTTCTTGACATTTCCAGCGACACTCTCCACTATCATTTCATTTCATCTCTCAGTCATTAATCATTGCCCAGAGGAGTGCGACAGGCTTCGGCATCCGGAACAATTCATATTCTAGCCGCTAGAAGTGGGCTTCATTCATTCCATTCCTGACCCGGTCGAATGACTGGAAACAGGCTGAGGATTTTCAATGTCATTATTTCAGGGGATAAATGGAGGTATGTCCGTTATTATTCCTCGTGCAGTAAGGACGTATGGAGCACAAAAGTTTTGAAACATATTTTACACAACTTTTATTCTGGATAGTTTTCTCATACAACTTATGTTATCAGAGAAGTTGGATATTTCCTGTATTGACCCCTTTAATTTTGCTACACTACTAATAGTAACGAAGTAATGTACAGCCTTGTGAATAACTCACTCCTAAACTTCAACTTAAATGCGGAATTGGAGGAAATTCTGTTGAGCTCTTACCCTGCTATGCAACAAATAAAGAAACGAACAAAATAACAAACAAGTGTCCGGGTCCACTTCTAAATGGTTAACATGCTGGCCTTTGGTTCAAGGGATCCCGGGTTCGATTCCAGAACGGGTCGAGGATTTTAACCTTATTTCGTTAATTCCTCTGGCTAAAGACCCCATCCTCATAGGCTCGCAGGTCACATACGAGCGTCAGTCCTTTCCGGAGGCCGTACGCCATTATAATAACAAACAAACAACCTTTGTACACCTTATACGAGATAAAACGAAGCTTGAGGTAGCAATCTGAAGTGGTATTATAATTGCATTTATACGGAAAAAAAGTAATAACTCTAAGCGTTAAATGTCTCTTGAGTCATTATAGATTTGAAGGGACACCGGAGTGCCAAAACTCTGGCCAGAAAATTAGTTAGGCCTGTTCTAAGTGTCAAAATACCACCTGAGACTGGCATATAGACCTTCTCGAATGACAACGATTGCCTAGAAATTTGATTGAGCAATTTTGAGCAAATATAGAAAATATATTTTTGAATAAACTACCCAGTTGGCCCTCAGTAACTAGTATAAAGCGTGGATTATTGACTACGCATTGTTATTGTCGTTTCGTAGCGCATGAGGTTTAAAACTATATTCATTTAAAATAATTAAAATAAACTCCTAATATCAACTGTGTATATATGTGGCGCTTACAAGAACTGCACTAATATTCCAAGCTGTAACACTCTCACTTAAGGACGTAATTGATATTCCTTTCCCCACATAACCATTTCATACAAGATTACTTCCCCAACAGCAACGTTAGTAAAAATCCAATATCCCTGCCTTCATCATTTCTCCAATTGGCCACTAAAATCCTCAACAAAAATCGATTTAATTTCACGTGGATTATATTTAAATCTGTCTGTGCAAAAATTAGTCAGGATTATTTAGCATAATTTATAGATAAACCTACAGTATTTACTGATCCTATTTTAGCTTCTGTTGATAATCTTGTATATAGTGTCCTGACCATGGAAGATATGAAATATATTTCTCTTCTATAATTTACCCTGCTTGGTCTCACAGCGAATCAAGAACTTTAGTGTTGACCAAGCGAGTTCGATTCATGGAAATGGTTACGTAGCTGTGAGCTCCCATTCAGCAGATAATTGTTTCGAACCCTACCGTCAGCAGGCCTGAAGGTGGTTTTCCGTAGTTTTCCGTTTTCACATCAGGCAAATACTGGGAAATTACTTTAATTACGACCACGGTGGCTTCTTTTCCAGTCCTAGCTCTGCCATATCCCACCTCCTCCGTAAGACCTCTCTGTGTCTGTGCGACGTAAAACAAGATAGCAAACAAAAAAGAAATAAAATAAACGTTAAAGTTATTTTCACTCCTGAACATTGACCTGTTTAGTATTCAAGGATGCGCCCCCAAGGAGTCGCTAAGCAAAATTGTGATTCATAATTTACTTGTATTAGAGTGGCTAACTTCACCTCGCACTTACACCAGCCATCAATGTACAATGTGTGAGTTCACTCATTCAAGTGATAACTTACGCAGTGTGAGCAGATTTGCTAACAACAATACTGAAATTGGAACCGTTCCTTTGTGTTGATTTTGGAGATATGGACAGTTGCCATGCATTGATGTACGTTATACTCGTTTCAGGCCGGTCGCATTGTATACATGGCTCACGATTGGTCGCAAAATAACCATCTGAAGTATTCAAAGGACGGTGCAACCTTGTTTTAATGCAGCTTGTAAAGTGATGAGGCTCGACGACATGAAAGATCTCGAAATAAGCAGTTGTCGCAGTTTCTGCAGTAGGCTCGTGAACACGGTTATATACAGCATTGACCCCACCACATCGCGTGTTAGGAAAGACGATGGGTTGACTAATGGCTGTGTCGAATTTTGTAGTAAATCACACTTCTCTACTGCCTGCAACATCAGTGCCTGCTTATTCCATGTACGTTAGCACGTTAACCCCATTGGGCATGTGTGGACATTACGGGTAGAGGACTATTCTGAGACAACCTGAACAATCCCTAAACACTCCTATAACCATGTGCAGAGATCTGCACCGTTTATTTATCATCCCATTTATGTGACTACCCCAAAGAATATACCAGATTGCGTTACAAGTGGTCAATATTAAATTAATTGGGAAAAATAGCTAAGGACCCTCAAATATAAAGGGTAGGGAGTCACACGAATGTGAATAAAAAGTAATGACCTGCACTGCTAAAACAAGTAAAAGTTACACGTCATTAGCTGATTGCAAAGAACGTAATGAAACCTCAGCCTACAAGCACTGTAAAGAAGATTAATACAAAGGAGAGTTCCTAAAGCCAGAAAGACAATACATGCTAAATCGTCAAACCGTTCACGATTTCCAAACACTTCAAAGTCCTTGGGAGAAGAATCTATCTTCCTCTTTCTAGTTTTAACCTCAACCTTCAAAGAAATTCAAAACTTCATTTTTAAAAACTAAATATCGAAACGTAAATTCCGCAACATACTTAATTTCAAATGCGAAGAACAGGAAACGATACATCATTAAGTCAACCAGTATCCAGTCACGGGTAATATAAGAAGTTAAACTACGGTTTAAACATTATTATTATTATTATTATTATTATTATTATTATTATTATTATTATTATTATTATTATTATTATTAATAATAATATCACTTTTTTTAAAAATCGTTCTGTTTCATAGCCGACCCTTACTACGGAAAACTTTTCTGTAAGTCCACGATGAGTTGCATGTGATAAATGTCAAAAAGTGAAAACAAATAACAAACCCTTCTTTTTGGACAGCTTGAAACAGCAATTATGAACAGAGCTTTACAGTTTTCATCCTATTTTGCAGTGGGATAAACAGGAGAAGGAATGACAATGGTCAGAGCATAGCATACTATTGGGCCATGAGTCAGCACGGTGTCGTAAAAATCATCTGGTGTGGTGACGAGATCGCAGGGGCGAGAAATTAGTATAGAACAACTGAAAATTCAGTATTCAATTTAATCGTTCAACAATAGGTTAGTAGATACGGAGTAGAGATTTTAGTGAAGTAATAAAATACTGAAGACCCTGAAGGTTGAGAATAGACGATGATCTTGGAGCTCGAGGAGAGATGTGGGGCCGGTCCAATATGTAGCCATTACAAAGTGAACATACATACACGCATTATCATTATAGACCGTCATGCCTTTCGGCGTTCAGTCTGCAAGCCTTTGTGAATTTACAAAATGTCGCCACAAACCTCTATTTGCAACTAGTGCTGTGGACTCATTTAGTTCTATACCTCTTATCTTATCGTTAGAAACTGAGTCTAACCATCGTCGTCTTAGTCTACCTTAACTCCTCTTACCCTCCATAACAGAGTCCATTATTCTCCTAGGTAACCTATCCTCCTCCGTTCGCCTCACATGACCCCACCACCGAATCCGGTTTATGCGTACAGCTTCATCCCTTGAGTTCATTCCTAAATCAGCCTTTATCTCCTAATTCCGAGTACCCTCCTGCCATTGTTCCCACCTGTTCATACCAGCAATCATTCTCGCTTTCATGTCCGTTACTTCTAACTTATGAATAAGATATCCTGAGTCCACCCAGCTTTCGCTCTCCTAAAGCAAAGGTGGTCTGAAAACAGACCGATGTAAAGATAGTTTCGTCCGGGAGCCGACTTCCTTCTTACAGAACACTGTTCATCGCAACTGCGAGCTCACTGCGTTCACCTTGATTCAGTCTGACTTAGTATATTACCATCCTCTGAGAATACAACCTAAATACTTGAAATTGTCTACCTCTTCTAGCTTCGTATCACCAACCTGACATTCAATTCTGATGAATTTCTTACCTACTAACATGGATTTAGTCGAGAGGCTAATTTTCGTTCCACACTCATTGCACCTATTTTCAAGTTCCAAGATATTAGCCTGCAGGCTTTCGTCACAATGTGATATTAAGACCAAGTCATCAGCATAGGCCAGACTGCTTACTCCATTTCCACCTGACTGAATCCCTCAGTGTCACTTTATACCTTTCAGCAGTGAAATGAAAGGAAAATGGAAGAGAAAAGGAAAGAAAAGAAACTGAGGTAGGTACTAAAGAATCTTTAGATTGTGATCGCTAGACCTAGTTAGAAACAATTGAAGAAGTGTCACCTATACTGAGATGTTGTTGTGGTCGATGGGTGAAGGCAAGATAAGAGAAAAATGAGGGAAGTCGTATTTGCCAACACCCGGTTTTACATGGATAAGGTGGAATGATGATAATGATATGGTTGATACTAACAAGGTTGAAGTTCCACAGTTGCATTTAATTCTGGTGATTTCCTCAAATTCAGGCATGTTGCAAATACTATTCACCATCAGCCACTCTTTTGTACTCTTCTTAAATAGTCTTAATGGGTGCTTTCAAATTGTTAGGGGAAGCATGTTTCATAATTTGATTCCTGTATGCTTGTGGCAGTTTCAATAAATCTAGCATGAAGAGTTTCTATGTCATTTCTTTTTATTTTGTTGAGTGAATGTCCTTCCTGATTGATTTGGAAAAATGTTTAATTCATAGCAAGTACACATTGATAAATGAATATATATATCCTCAAAGATCGACCGAGTTGGTGTCTTACGTCGAATACTCCTTATGTACCAAGCTGCTTTATTTTGCCATTTCCGAACCTCTTCAAATCCTGTAGAATTACACCACAGCACTGCTCCTCTACTTATCGAAAATGTGAATGAGGGAAGGCATAGTATGACTGTATCACTTAATGTTCACTAACATTTTATTTAGTCTTCGTAGTAAGAATATCACTATTGACAGTTTCTTACAAGTCTGTTGTAAATGACCGTTCCACTTCATAGAATATAAATCGATTTCCTACATTTTTATAACTGTGTTGGTGTTGATTTCAAATGATTAATTGTTTAGAAGAAGATAAAGCCCTTCCATTTTACAGTTATTCAAGCAAACTTAATTTCCCTGAAATCGCTCCAGAAATTTCTAGAATATTTCCCGTGTAAACTGTATAATTTAAAAGTGGCAGCCATTGTAATCAAGTCTTGTGGTTAATCCGACATGCCATACTTATTCACAGGGCTCCCTTAACATCGTGCTAATTGACAGAGTTCAATAAAATTTGAACAAGTTAGAATCCTTGGGTCGTACATCATTCACAAAGCTCACGAAGGAATGCTTAATAAACGCCCTGCTTGGTATTAAGCATTCCTCGAATTCCATGAGATGAGTAACAGCACTTTCGTCTGAGGTTTGTTTGTAGACTTATACTCATTCTTGGCTTTCTTAAATGAATTATAATTTTCTTCATGGCACTGTTCTCTTAACAAAATTAGGTGTATTCCATCTCAGAAAACCTAAAGTAATTCTGAGGTCGGTCATAATATTACTGATAAATTTTCCGTTACCATTTCAGAGATATGCTCAATTTTTCATACCAATTTTGGTTGTTCGAAAAACTACCACCGCGAATTTACAAATCTAAGAAGCGCGGATTTTATTGTATTACAGTTAATGTGTTCGACTAATTCCAACAAGTACCGTAAAAAGGGGTAACTTCGGCCACTTTTTCGTATATTTTGTAAATTAAAATGTGAAATATTTCCTCTAATTTTCTGAAAAATTTAATATAAGTTCTGCCATGTTTGTTCTTCATTTCTAAATATGAACATAATTATAATTGTTATTCAGTAATGAATTATGATTATCGAAAGAGTGGCCGGAGTTACCCCATGTTTTGGGGTAACTTCGGCCGCCATAAAAATAACTCAGGAAACGAAGTTTTCTTCGATATAGCGTTACTTCTGCCTCTGTGAATGTTTTTTTTTAACCTGCAGAACGCCCAGTATCAACAATCACAAACAAATTAAAACGATTTGCAGTGAAACAGAAGTATAGTGATCAAATTCCCATTTTTCACAAAGAATGGATTATTTTATTTAGCCTAAGCGTACAAGCATTTTATGATATTACAAATTACGTGTTGCATTGCGTAGTTATTTGTAATGGTAAAAAAGATAATAAATAAAAAGTACGAAAATCATAAAGCCCAACAGTATGGAGAGAAAAGGAGATCGGTAAAGAAGCAATCTTGTAGACTGTTCTCATAATACACCGTCTTCTAAATTAGAAAATATCTGGGCCGACAATCAAGTTCTTAATTGCGCATCGTCTGTGTCATCTGATATCCGTCTATTTATCATTGAAAATAGGAACAGTCTTTCCTCTCCCTGTCGGGATAAACTTCCCCGTTTATTGTTATTGTAGCTTTATTAATCTCTTCTAAAGCATTCTTGAAGTAAACAGGATTGTAATTACAATACCCGCGGCCGCGTAATGTTTTCCCGTACGTTCTGGGCTTGGCCGAAGTTACCCCGGAAGAGGACAACTTTTATCACAAAACTATTTCCTGAAAAACCTATTTGAATAAAATGTATCAAATTAGGTTGATCAGTTACCAGACGTACTTACATTTTGACCCCATAAACCCTTGAAATGGAGAATAGAATGCTGGGGCTGGAGAACAGTTTGTTTTCTGCTGTTACCAAAGAAGACAATAGTCGGGGCTGCGAAAAAAATTGATTGACTCAAAAATGAGCCTGCCAATGTTCTTTGGACTACCGAGTGTTGAAAGAGCATTCTATTGTACATGCATTTTAGTTGTTGCAAGTGGTTCATCTTTTTCCGTATAGGAGGCAGGAGAAAATAAGTGTTGCTATTCTTCAGTGGCCGAAGTTACCCTGTATGGCCGAAGTTACCCCGTTTGACGGTAATTATGAGATTTGGATCAATTGCCTCCAACGTTGTTAAGAAAGCTTGACTGCAGTATGCTTTTGCAAGTAATTTTTTACAATACATTTTTATGAAACTGTGAAGTTAAGTGTTTTCTTCGTAGTGGACTTCTTCGATAATGACATGCCGTTGCTGTGCTGAATTTTCTATGTTTGTTTGCGGTTTTTAACAAAGGCTGTAGGCGAGAATTCTAGTGACATCTATCCAATCTTGCGAGTGCCTTCCGATTACTTGCTTGCCATAGACTGAGTAGTTTCTATAATTTCATGGTAGTAATACGTGTGGAAGAGGGCACATGCACATCGTCGCATGTGACTTAAGTCAGTAAGACTTTCTAAGTTACGGCCAAACAGCAGTTAATCTCTCCTGCCCTATCCAATTTTTTAATATTTTCTAGAATTTGTTTTACGTTACACCGACACAGATAGGTTTTATAGCGACGATATGATAGGGAAGACCTAGGAGTGGGAAGGAATTGGCCGTGGCCTTAATTCAGGTACAGACCCGGCATCTGCCTGGTTAGAAAATGGGAAACCATGGAAAATCATCTTCAGGGCTGGCGACAGTGGGGTTCAAACCCACTACCTCCCGTATGCAAGATCACAGCTAACCGCATGGTCAACTCGCCCAGTTTATCTGATTTAACTCATGCCGTAACATTATAAACATTTCGTATACTGTATTGCCAAGGAAGGCGACTGAGAGGGGGAATTTTAAAACTCAAATATTCCGTTACCAGGTATTGTGAAATTTCATATGACATAAGAATAAACGTACCATCATTCTCAGGCTGAATACCGATAATATTCAATGTATAATGCTTTTTGGTCATTTAGTGTTGATCATGTAGTTGTTAACCACGTCCTTAACAGCACTAACATAACATTATGCTCCAATAGAGGCTTTAGTGATACACAGGTTATCGAATTACGCATGAATTAATCACATAAAGGTTATGGCCTGAACGAAGTATGTCCCCCCATATGAAACATCTAATATTGCTTAACTGAGGTAAGGAGAAGTTGTTTTTAATCTGGACGAGTGAAGATAGTCGGTGCCCACGATTCAACTCGTTAACTTCCATTCGTAAATAATCAGTGATACTAAAATTTCCTCATTGTTCCTTTCTTCTGAAATGTATTGATGAAGAGTAGGTGAGCTTGTTTTCCATTGCTTATCCATTTGAAGCTCTTTACTAAAAATACCTTATCACTGCACACCCGTTAAAATATACTAATAGTATGTCAATTCTGTTGGTTGAGTTTGAGCCTATTCGCGTGGTATTCGGATAGATTGCAGCAGATCGACTTACAACGTTGGCCCTCCAAAGTAAATAGGCTTGAGCGGGATCAGTAACTTTCAGTAGTCTGGTGGTAATGACGTAAGGTGCGTGCACTGAAACACTGATATAATTTGATAAAGGCTGACAACGCTCATTTTCAAATTTGAAAAATGTGAGCATCCTCAGTATTAAAACGGAATGTTAGCAAGGTACCGGTTGATTGTACCAAAGCAGTTATAGCACATATTTATAAACATAATGTGCCCTAAAAGGCATTAGGAGCATGAAAACTATGGTCAATACGGGTCAATATGGAAAAATGAGTGCATAGGATGGCTAGATACACAAAAAGAAAGATATAGTTTAAATGAAAAAGAAGAAAACAATATCCAAGAATACAAGGATATTATGAATGACAAAAATTTTGACAAATGACATTGCATCACAAATCCAGCTTTGTACCAAACATAAAAGATATCTATAATATGGCATAATGTACCAGGAAGGCCTAGGTCCTGTCACATATAAATTAAAAACTTTATTTCCAGCATACAATTCCATTCAGACACGTGAGCAGCTTACAGCTTACTTCCCCTACAGACGTTTCTAGACTGTTTCATGAACTCTTCAAAGCCTGGACCGATTAAAATGAGACCAGCGCTAAACTCTAGCTAACATTATGGAAGTAAAACCCTGCAAATTGCAAGTAAATCCGTCCAGTAATTTTCGAAATATAACGATTTATAGTTTGGGAAGAATGAGCACTCTTCGCCACCTGATTCCTAGCGTGGCCCACCTGGCGTGTATATATAAGCCACTGGGCCAAGGCCATGGAGAGAGAGCAGTCTGACCCGTGTAGCGAGTACAGTCTGTCAGTGCAGTCTCGTCAGTGAAGAAAGTATGCTCCGTCGCGATTCGCGAGGACGTAGTTACGGCCATGATCGAACGCCGTTGAACTAGTACCGTACGTGAAGTTCCAACACGCCGCGACGACGGTAAAATTCTAGACGTTTCCGTAATATAACATTTGTGAAATTATTAACTGAATAAGACCATAATTTGGAGTGAGAATTCAAGTATCTGATATTTTAAGGACTGGTACACTTTACTGATTTCGTGTAATTGTGAACTATGACGATATCTTAAATCATCGTGTGTGGCAAACGGAAATCATTCTAGGACACATTCTTTTAAGACAGTATAACAGTGAACTGTATGTAACCTTATTTTCTCAACATTTGTTCCATAATAGGACAAGACTTTGCTATTTTTTCCCAGTGAACTTTCTCGATCTTTCGATCAACACTATAATAAACTCAGAGAACATTAAGAAATTTTTATAGTTGTATTAAATAATTCAGACTAGTGTTATATAAACACGACCATAAAATCACCTTAATATGCCAACAACAATTGTTCAGAGACTGTGATAAAAACTATTTCAAATTACATTTTCAAGTGTTTGAACTGTGCTTATCACTTCACAATCATATTTTCAGACGTAATCAGTGACGATTATGAACTGCGTTTTGTGCAGCAAGGACTGTAAATATTAATCTAATATCGTAAAATTAGAGTTTGAACAGAACTGTGTATCACGACAGTGAGTGGTAGTAATTTCCGTGATTACCGAAATGAATAGTGCCAATTGAACTTCCCGTGTGCTAATATCACCTCCAAGAGTGACGGAAATCTTGGCGGAATACTACATCCTGCTAAATCGAACATCATTTCTTCATCTATGGTATCCATAGGGGGACGTCGACGTGATCTCTTCACGGAATATCGCCGAGTTCGAGTCTTCATCCGCACTCCGTGGAATGTTCCAGACACCAAGTCTCCAACTTCAACATTCGTAAGCAGATATTTCTATTCTGAGTGAGTTATTACAAACTGACTGACTTTTACCAAACAGTTAATCCAATACAGTGATATTATCAGTGCTTCGTGTGAATAGTATTCCATAATTTTCTCGTCATATCAAAGAAGTTCACATTTTGTGATAAATTTGTTTTCAAAGTTAATAATTAATTCAAATTTACGTAACCTAGACAAACTTTAGGGCTTTTAAGTGCTTTATTATCATTTCTTTCAATCCAAGCAAACTGAGAGACACTCAACAAGAATTTAAATATTTTATTCAACTTTTTCATGATGAATGTGTGTGTTCATTTTTGTGTGATTTAAAACTTAGAAAGACTGTAGGTTCAAAATTGATATTTTGTGTTTTCACGAGATTTAGAAAGACTGTAGGATATTAATGTCCCATGAAGGAGTGATATTTATTTTGGCATTTTCAAACTGACTTCAAGAAGATTACAATTTAAATCTTTGATTTTGACAAATATTGATGACAGATTTGAGTTTTTTTGTAAGATTGCAGGGTGATACATCCTTTGATATTATTAATAAATTTTATAGAAAAAAACATAACCATCTATTATTCGCCCTGCGATTCTATCATTCTCTGTATAAGCTCTAAAAACACCGAACACTACCTGAGATCCTTCTAATGCCCAAAACCCACAATCATTTCCTGGTACAATAAATGTTATTGTTTAATAATTCTCCTTGCCCTTATCTTTCAAATGAATAATAGAACACAAGCTTTGCATTCAACTGTGACTTCACTTCCTCTTTTATTTCAATATTAAGATCTTCGCTGAATTAACACTCACAGTCATTTGAATGTCATTATTGTTTGATTCAAATACCTTTCAACCATATATTTTACTACCCCAGAGCCATCTTATGAATACACGTGAAATATACTTAAATTGATGATATCACACTCCTCCATTTACTTCATAAATATATTTATATGTTAATTAACCACTCCGAAATAAGCTTACGTTAATTTACACGTAATGTCACCAAAATACACCCACTGAGAACTTTGCATATTAAATACACTGACTGACAGAGCAAATGCAACACCAAGAAGGAGTGGTTCGAAAGGGATGAAAGTTGGGGAAAAAACAGAGACGGCACGGACGAATAATTGATGTTTATTTCAAACCGATATGCAGGTTACACAATGCGCACGGCATCGACTCAGTAGGATGTAGGACCACCGCGAGCGGCGATGCACGCAGAAACACGTCGAGGTACAGGGTCAATAACAGTGCGGATGGTGTCCTGAGGGATGGTTCTCCATTCTCTGTCAACCATTTCCCACAGTTGGTCGTCCGTACGAGGCTGGGGCAGAGTTTGCAAACGGCGTCCAATGAGATCCCACACGTGTTCGATTGGTGAGAGATCCGGAGAGTACGCTGGCCACGGAAGCATCTGTACACCTCGTAGAGCCTGTTGGGAGATGCGAGCAGTGTGTGGGCGGGCATTATCCTGCTGAAACAGAGCATTGGGCAGCCCCTGAAGGTACGGGAGTGCCACCGGCCGCAGCACATGCTGCACGTAGCGGTGGGCATTTAACGTGCCTTGAATACGCACTAGAGGTGACGTGGAATCATACGCAATAGCGCCCCAAACCATGATACCGCGTTGTCTAGCGGTAGGGCGCTCCACAGTTACTGCCGGATTTGACCTTTCTCCACGCCGACGACACACTCGTCTGCAGTGACTATCACTGACAGAACAGAAGCGTGACTCATCGGAGAACACGACGTTCCGCCATTCCCTCATCCAAGTCGCTCTAGCCCGGCACCATGCCAGGCGTGCACGTCTATGCTGTGGAGTCAATGGTAGTCTTCTGAGCGGACGCCGGGAGTGCAGGCCTCCTTCAACCAATCGACGGGAAATTGTTCTGGTCGATATTGGAACAGCCAGGGTGTCTTGCACATGCTGAAGAATGGCGGTTGACGTGGTGTGCGGGGCTGCCACCGCTTGGCGGCGGATGCTCCGATCCTCGCGTGCTGACGTCACTCGGGCTGCGCCTGGACCCCTCGCACGTGCCACATGTCCCTGCGCCAACCATCTTCGCCACAGGCGCTGCACCGTGGACACATCCCTATGGGTATCGGCTGCGATTTGACGAAGCGACCAACCTGCCCTTCTCAGCCCGATCACCATACCCCTCGTAAAGTCGTCTGTCTGCTGGAAATGCCTCCGTTGACGGCGGCCTGGCATTCTTAGCTATACACGTGTCCTGTGGCACACTACAACACGTTCTACAATGACTGTCGGCTGAGAAATCACGGTACGAAGTGGGCCATTCGCCAACGCCGTGTCCAATTTATCGTTCGCTACGTGCGCAGCACAGCGGCGCATTTCACATCATGAGCATACCTCAGTGACGTCAGTCTACCCTGCAATTGGCATAAAGTTCTGACCACTCCCTCTTGGTGTTGCATTTGCTCTGTCAGTCAGTGTATATTCTAAACGTAAATCTCACACTCACAATAGAACTCGAAAAATAAAAGTTACATCAACATCTCCATTTAACTACAAAATACTCATTAAAAAAATCATCCCTGTCATCATGTAATCAACTGTTTTGCTGGTATTTGTGGAATTTATTCACGTTCCCTGTGTCCTATATCCGGTTCTTCGCTGCCTGTCCCACCAAAAATATGATTTCACTTCAGGAAAAATAATAAGTAGGATAAAACAAACTCACATTAGATCTTCTGCCCCCACCATGTGATCATTACGGTCTCCGAGATTCGTACCTCATTACTGTGCCTTTTGGAAGTCCTTTACGACATGTGTTACTCTTCAGCTCTCCTCCATGATTTAAGCTTCCATATTGGGATTGAAAAGTGTTGCTGGTCGGTTGGTCGTCATCGAACTCCTGTACATGTCGAATCCAGGTGAAGAGAGATGTGGATGTCGTTGTGAAATCTTGCAGGTTATAACATGACGCCTTATTCCTGATGAACTCTTGCCACGATGAAATGAACATAAATAACTGCACTTCACTTTTGCGAAACGATCACCTCGAACTTGTTCGATATCTAACACCATGAGTAACATAAGGTGATCATAACTTTGTACTTTAACACAAGATAACCTTTCCGTTAAAATAATTATGTATATCGGCTTTCCACTTCGCATTATAACAGTTCGTGTTTCCACACACTCAAGTTCAACATGATGAACCACATAAAAGAAAACGTAACTCGCTAATGTGTCAGTGATTGACGTGCACATGTCACACTTTGTAGACTGAATGCACATAAAAGAATATGTAACTTGACCATAATACAAAGATTAACGCACACATTTCATAGTTCGTAAAACACAAGAATATTGTCTTATTAACGAAATCACTGAATATTTACAGTAATTTTTTTGTTACCACTGCATTTGGCAGTCCATTCCAACGTAACTCGCATTTATATTCCAAGATGTCCTATCCGAATGTGCGTGGACTTCTACTGTAATACTTCACAATCACTGTTCAATATAACCATTTAACAAATGCTTCAACACATTTATACATTACTGAATATTTGCATGCTCGCATTAGTGTGGGTAAGTGTTCAAAATCCAAGTGCCCAATTCGACGTGGTATATACAAGTTAACACATGTTTAAATTTACCTAACTTCATTACAACAACCTTCTCGCGGTTTCAAACAACTAACAACGTACAGGCACTTCGTGTTGTAAAGACGATATTCCGCAATGTAAACTTCTCGAGACTTCGAATGATAAATGCATAAATACTTCGCCGTTGTAAAGACGGTGTTCCATAATGTTAAGAGAATAAATGACAGTGTACAGGCAATTCGTGTTGTACAGACGATGTTCCATACTGAAAAGAGAACAAAGTTCTTCTCAGCGTCCGTTTTATTCCCTCCATGTTGTCCAAAGACGTCGGGCGGAAGGATGTACCACTTCCGAGTATAACCATGTGGTCCAAAGAACAAACATATCGTGAAGACAGCACACATGCGCCTGAGAAATATTGGGGTGGACTGATACATGTAACCATTCCGGGTACTTAACCTCCTTTCAGCGGAATTAATTTTAATCACATATGATTAAAAGTTACTCTTCATCGTTCTCAGGATGTTTCCTCTTCTCTGCTCATAGTAAAGTTTGAGATTAGAAGCATGATACATTCCTTCTTCTCTTCCATTCAAATTAATTAATTAATATGTTCCATTCTCCACGTCCTCCAATATCATATATGGCCCCACATATGACTCAGCAAATTTATTTATTTATTCATTTATTTATTTGTGTTTTGCACACTGTAGGACTAAGTGTCCCAATTACAGTGGCAACTATGAGAGATAAGCCACAATTAACATGGTGAAACTTATATCTAAACTATATTCTACAATTTTATCTAATCTCCTATATTATCGATATAAAATATCAAAGTATTTTTTCTAAAGAACCTTATGTTAATGTGGTGGAACAACACACAACAAAGTAAAATGATAAAATAAAAGAAGCAATACATTATATTGCATAATATTATAGAACTTCACCTTACAATTTCCCCTATTTTTAGGACTTCATACAATTGCGCGATCAAGTTCAGTTACAAACTCACGCAATGACAAAGTGAAGTCAAGGCCATTACTTTTCTGAATCACACTTCTGAAGATACTGCAGAGCCTGTTTACCGGCTAGTTATCATGGGCACACGTTTTTTTTTTAATTGAAAACTGCTATGTTATTTCTGGAATTGAATCGAGGTGCATGGAAATTTAGGAGAGACAGTAATTCATGATTATCAATATCATAGTTTACAACTTTAAAATACATTTTACTGCATCCTTCCGTCTGCGAATTTCTAAAATCTCCACTCCGAAATTTAAAAGGATATCACTATAGGGTACCATACTGGGATAGCAGCCATTTTGTTATATTGTAAGTATTTTCAAAATCTTTTTTGTAATTTTTCAATCTGATAGGCATATGATTGACACCTAGGTCTCCAAACGATGCTGGCATATTCTACTTTTGGTCTTACTATGGTATTGAACAGATGAATGCAGTATATGCGAATTGAATGTAAGCTCGTGGTCGAATAAAAACCCCGAGGTCTTTCATGTCGCAAACCGATCGTAAATCACTGTCCCCTAGCTTGTAAGTGTAGTGGACGGGAGTTTTCCTTCTGGTGAACGACATCGAAACACATTTTTCTACATTTAAGTACAGTTTATTTGCAGTGGCCCACTCCAATACACTTGTCAAGTCTAGCTGAAGCTATTTACAGTCGTTTACGTTTTCAATAGCTTTGAACACTTTGAAATCGTCGGCGTATAGCAGACAGCTGGAATATTTCACTTGTTCAGGCAAGTCATTGATGAATGCGAGAAAAACTTAAGGGCCTAAATTTGACCCCTGAATAATTCCAGAATTTGTAGGGTTTTTCCGAGAAGAATGTCTCTGGAAAGAAACGAACTGCTTCCTATAACCCAGATAGGTACTGAAAAATGCAACAGTTGTCTCGAGAAACCGAACAGGTTTAACTTACTTAGTAGGGCATCGTGATTAACTTTATCGAATGCTTTTGCGAAATCTGTAAACACTACGTCCATTTGTCCACCCGTGTCAAGTTCTGTGGACACTCGCTGAGTGAAGTTAACCAAGTTTGAGACTGTGGAACGTCGTGAAAGGAAACCATGTTGTTTGTCTGATATAAGATGTCTTAAATATGTTGTTAGTCGATTGCATAACATAAATTCGAAATCTTTTGATATCTCGGATAAAATAGAAATAGGCCGGTAGTTGTTTATTAGTGTGGGATCCCCTGATTTAAGTATGGGGCACCCTCGTGATAACTTCCAGACGGCTGGAAATATAGATGTTTTAATAATCAAATTATAAATAAATAGAAGTGGATGCTTAAGAACATCGGAACAACCTTTTATCAAAACGGCGGTACATGGTCTGGTCCTTCAGATGCTTTAGGTTTCAGCTTTTTAAGTGTTATTTCAACCTCTTCTAAAGTTTTTAATATGCAACGTATCGTTAGTGAAAGATGGAGCGTTAGGTAAGCGATATTGTGCCTTATGCAGGGAAGATACTGTTTGGAAGTATTCCGCAAAACCTTCTACAATTTCATCCTAAGTATTTAGTACGTTATTTTCATATTTGTAAGTGTCGCAATCCCTACTATTTTTTTCCTATTTTTAACGTATGTTGTTCCACTGTCTCATTGTATCTTCTGTGTGCGGACTTAATTTCAGATTTAATTTGAGCTCTCAGAATTTTATATTGACCACCATAATGTTCCGTGATGTGTTTCCGCTTTCTGTAATATATTTTTTCTTTCAATTTTCGAATTATGCTATCTGTAAACCAAATGGGGTATGTTTTGCCGTTAGTTTTTTTTTTTCGTGGGAAACGATTTGTTTATAGCTGAATAAAGGTTGCCGTAAAAACAGTCTACTGCAGCAACAACTTCAGTGCATTCATAGAGAGAGTTCGAATTCGAGTCTCTAAGCCTCATGAACAGTTGTTCGTAGTTCGTTTTTTTAATTAAAAATTAAAAATTTAAAAAAAAATCAAAATTTTAAAAAATTTACCGAGCTCGATAGCTGCAGTCGCTTAAGTGCGGCCAGTATATCCAGTATTCGGGAGATAGTAGGTTCGAACCCCACTGTCGGCAGCCCTGAAAATGGTTTTCCGTGGTTTCCCATTTTCACACCAGGCAAATAATGGGGCTGTACCTTAATAAGGCCACGGCCGCTTCCTTCCCACTCCTAGCCCTTCCCTGTCCCATCGTCGCCATTAGACCTATCTGTGTCGGTGCGACGTAAAGCAACTAGCAAAAATTTTTGTTTAATTATATGAAGTCTTGGGGGTAGTGTTAGGTTTAGTCCGATGCAATGTAATTCGTAACTCTATTTCTATGGCCGGCTTTCTTCAATAGTACAAGTTCTCCTTCTCGCAAAGGTCTGTGGTATTTCCTATTGCGATAACATCTTAATCTCTTCTCAGCTTGGTGTCTTAGTTTGTCCCTTGTCCTCTGAATTAGAGCTTCATATGTTGGATCGGCGTCCGGAGGAATACTGATAATTACATCCCAAGGTCTTCTAGGTTTCTGTCGAAGATGAAATACCTTAGGTATTTGTCCCGTTGTTATCAAAGTCTATTTCAGATATCAAAATATCATCCACATAAATGGCTATGTCTTCTTTCAAGTCTTGATACAGTGTCTGATCCTAGGCATGGATCAAAGATGCTCCAGAGATTTTAAACCAAATGGTAATCTTTCAAAGCAGTAAGTGATATTACCAACATCAATCCTGTATATTTTTTCATCATCCAACTTAATATGAAAGTAACTCGACCTCATATCCATTGTCGAAAACTATTTATGACCCCTGAATTTTCGTATCACCTCTCTAATGGGTGCCGGTCCATCATATTCAATGACAAGTGGATCATTCAAATTTCTATCATCCGGACAAATCCTCAAATTGCCATCAGGTTTTACAACAACAGTCAGTGGATTAATGTATTTCATAACATGCTTAGAAATGATTTCATCACGTTCCATTTCTTGAATAATTTTTCTTACTTTATCCTTATATTTTTCTGCAATAGGATATGGCTTCCGTAATTATGGACTAGTATCTGTAACTTGTATTTTTTATCTATATCCTTAAATTTCACCATGTTTAGTATCAAATACTTCCTTATGTTCTAATAATGTCCTCATCAAAATTTGCTTTCGTTAATCTTTACATTCTGTTTCATTGTTTTTTCTCCTGATGTTTGCAAAATATCATCATAATCATCTAGAATCTCCTCTAAATCATAAGCCAGGGTCCTCTCCATGCCAATTCTATGGCTCATGCGAGTTTCTTCTCCTGGCATAGTGTGACTTACAATACCAGTAACGCGGTTATATCTTCTCTTTCGTTGCTCTGATAATCATCCATCAGTAGAACTTCATCTAACTGTGGGTATTCCAAATACTGTGCATGTTTACCGTTTAAGCAAATGATGTCACTGTAAAAATCAATAATCCCATTATCTTTATTCAAAAAGTCAAATCCAATAATAATATTATATTGAACATTAGCCAGTAAGTTGAATATGTGTTCAAACTTAATATTGTTACTAATAATCTTAGCCAATATCTGAATCTTACATTGCACGGACTTTTCAGGAATTATTCCTCTCGCCTTGAGATTTGAAATTGGTAAGATCTTGATATCATCATGTCTCTTGATTTGATTATAAAGATCTTCAGATATAACAGAGATCTCTGCTCCAGTATTAATTAACGCATGAGTAACTCTATTAGTAATTCTGACTTGAATAACTGGTAATAATCTTCCTCTTGATGATAAACTTTGTTTCAGGGTCATATGGTACTGTATCCTCATTTAGTCATTTAGAGTATTTGTTTTCTTTTTTATTAGGAAAACCACCATTTCTCCTCTCACAATCATTTCTTCTATCACCCTCCTGATAATCTTCAGGTAACCCTAATAATTTATTAATCTCCTGTTGATATTCATGTTGACTCCTATTTTCTCCTTTTTATAGTTATTCCTAGACTTCTGCAGCTCCTTCATAAATCTATCTACACGTTCTCGAGTTTCTCTGGTTCTTCTCTCTAATTCTTGTCTATGATCATCATTTCTATTTTTAATGTATCTCTGGTAATTGTTATTGAATTTATTTCCGTGGTTTCTGTACTTTCTTCTGAAATATGGTCTGTAATTATTTTGTCGCACTCTTGACCTACTCTTACCTCCTCTGGTTCTTAAGTAGTCATCTCCTTTTCCACTATCCTCTTGTTTACTGTCACCCTTACGCCTGTCTTGACTCGGACTAGTCACCGTTTTATTCGGATCAACTGGGTTTAAGACGTGGATTTTTGCTTCACTGTGACGAATTCTGGCATTCCTTAATGAGTTAGTATGATCCTGTCGTCTCAGAATAGTGTCAACTTGCATAAAGTCAGTGATATTTGCAGCTGTTAATATTCTCTGAATATCTATTCGAAATAATCTAATCATTCTGTGTATTAATTCAGTTTGACTCAGTGGCGGGTCAAGAAATTGCATCTGCCTAAGTCGAGATGTAAAGAATGTTGCATTTTTAGAATCTGAATGACCATCAAATGTAGTGTTATATAATTCCATAAGAATCAAATGATGTGTTTCACCGTTCCAATATGTATCTAAGAAAGCCTTCGAAAAGTCTTCGAACGTTTCCCAAAAATATCTAAATGAAGCATATCTTTTAGAAACTGGGCCTTCTAATAACTATTCTACAGTTCAATCAATCAATCAATCAATCAATCAATCAATCAATCAATCAATCAATACTGATCTGCATTTAGGGCAGTCGCCCAGGTGGCAGATTTCCTACTGTTCCTACTGTTTTCCTAGCCTTTTCTTAAATGATTGCAAAGAAATTGGAAATTTATTGAACATCTCCCTTGCTAAGTTATTCCAATCCCTAACTCCCCTTAATATAAACGAATATTTGCCCCAATTTGTCCTCTTAAATTCCAACTTTATCTTCATATTGTGATTTTTCCTAATTTTAAAGACACCATCCAAACTTATTCGTCTACTGATGTCCTCCCACGCCATCTCTCCACTGACAGCTCGGAACATACCACTTAGTCGAGCAGCTCGTCTCCTTTCTCCCAAGTCTTCCCAGCCCAAACTTTGCAAAATTTTTATAACGCTACTCTTTTGTCGGAAATCGCCCAGAACAAATGGAGCTGCTTTTCTTTGGATTTTTTCCAGTTCCTGGTAAGGGTCCCATACACTGGAACCATACTCTAGTTGGGGTCTCACCAGAGAAAAATAAGCTCTCTCCTTTACATCCTAACTACAACCCCTAAATACGCTCATAACCATGTGCAGAGATCTGTACCCTTTTCATACAACGATATTTATGTGATTACCCCAATGAAGAACTTTCCTTATATTAATACCTGGGTATTTACAATGATCCCCGAAGGGAACGTTCACCCCATCAACGCAGTAATTAAAACTGAGAGGACTTTTTCTATTTGTGAAACTCACAGCCTGACATTTATCCCCGTTTATCATCATACCATTGCCTACCATCCATCACACAACATTATCGAGGTCATTTTACAGTTGCTCACAATCTTGTAACTTATTTATTACTCTGTACAGAATAACATCATCTGCGAAAAGCCTTATCTCTGATTCCACTTCTTTACATATATCATTGATATATATAGGAAAATATAAAGGTCCAATAATACTGCCTTGAGGAATTCCCCTCTTAATTTTTACAGGGACAGATAAAGCTTCACCTACTCTAATTCTCTGAGTTCTGTTTCCTAGAACCAGAGCCACCCATTCAGTCTCTCTTTTGTCAAGTATAATTGCATTCATTTTTGCCAGTAGTCTCCCATGATCTACCCTATCAAATGCCTTAGACAGATCAATCGCGATACAGTCCATCTGACGTCCTGAATCCAGGATATCTGCTATATCTTGCTGGAATACTACAAGTTGAGTTTCAGTGGAATAACTTTTCCTAAACCCAAACTGCCTTCTATCAAACCAGTTATTAATTTTGCAAACATGTCTTATATAATCTGAAAGAATGGTTTCCCAAAGCTTACATACAATGCATGTCAAACTTACTGGCCTGTAATTTTCGGCTTTATGTCTATCACCCTTTCCTTTATATACAGGGGCTACAATAGCAACTCTCCATTCATCTGGTAGGGTTCCTTCATGCAAACAATAATCAAACAAGTACTACAGATATGGTACTATATCCCAACCCATTGTGTTTAGTATATCCCCCGAAACCTTATCAATTCCAGCTGCTTTTCTAGTTTTCAACTTTTGTATCTTACTGTAAATGTCCTTGCAGTCATAGGTAAAGTTTAATACTTCCTTAGTATTAGTAACCTCCTCTATCTGGACATTATCCTTGTAACCAACAATCTTTACATACTGCTGACTGAATACTTCTGCCTTTTGAAGATCCTCGCATACACACTCCCCTTGTTCATAAATGATTCCTGGAATGTCCTTCTTAGAACCTGTTTCTGCCTTAAAGAACCTATACATACTCTTCCCTTTTTCAGTAAAATTAGTATGGCCACCAATGATGTTTGCCATCATGTTATACTTAGCTGACTTCTTTGCTAGATTCAATTTCCTAGTAATTTCCTTCAAATTCTCCTTACTTCCACAGCCATTTCTAACTCTATTTCTTTCCAACCTGCACCTCCTTCTTAGTCTCTTTACTTCCCTGTTATAATATAGTGGGTCTTTCCCATTCCTTAACACCTTCAAAGGTACAAACCTATTTTCACATTCCTCAACAATTGCTTTAAACCCGCCCCAGAGTCTGTTTACATTTTTATTTACCGTTTTCCACCGATCATAGTTATTAGAAACTCCCTCACGCCTGTTTTATCAGCCATATGGTACTGACTAACAGTCCTAATTTTAATGTCTTCCTTTCTTTCACATTTATTTTTAACTACGACAAAAACCGCTTCGTGATCACTAATACCATCTGTTACTTCGGTTTCTCTATAGAGCTCATCTGGTTTTACCAGGACCACATCCGGAATATTCTTCCCTCTAGTTGGTTCCATCACTTTCTGAATCAGGTGCCCTTCCCATATTAACTTATTTGCCATTTTTTGGTCATGCTTCCTGTCGTTCGCATTACCTTTCCAATGTTGACATTTGGTAAATTGAGATCACCCGCTACAATAATGTTCCTTGTATTAGCCTATTAGCTTTAGAAATGAGCCTTGCCCCTAGAATTTCGCGCTTGTCATCTTTAACTTTTTTCGTAGCTTACAAATTATTCTTTCACGAGAATGAATACTCCCCCTCCTACCATTCCTATCCTATCTCTACGATACACCCTCCACTTCCGTGAGAAAATTTCTGCATCCATTATATCATTTCTCAGCCATGATTCAATTCATATTACAATATCTGGTAAGTATATATATCTATTAAATTAATTCTATTCCTTTCTTTACAATACTTCTACAGTTGAGCACTAACAGTTTTATGTCATCCCTGCTTGATTTCCAGTTCCCAGTTCCTTTAACACCGCTCCCTAGGGCACTCTGTTTCCCTGAATGTAGCTCCCTATTACCCTTCTAAACAAATTTCCTAACTTATATGTACCACTCTTATACCCCTATCGTTCTATTCATTTTTTACATCTTCTTATCTGGGCTTTATTTGTATGAACAATCTTCTTAAGCTTGAGAAGATCACGATCATTCTCTCCTAGCTTCTTTCTAATAGCTTGTAATGCTGTATCTTGCTTTTTTGGTTTAATTCAAGGTCTCCTATCTTGTTACTAAGTTGGTTGGCTTGAGTATCCATTCCGTTTCGGAACTCTTTTATTCCATTCTCGTGTTCTTGAATACTGTTTTGGAACTAATTCTTGAATTGTTATTAAATGATACTGGAAAGGTTAGTATTGATTTCTTCCTTCCAACTACCGACTCCGTTCATGATCTCCCGTCTACGTTCTTCTGTATCTGTCTGCAATTTCTTCTCAACTTCGACGTATTTCTGTCTTAAAGAAACATATGTTTTCCTGATGTCTTCTCCTAACACCTTACGGGCTTCAACGTGTTTTGTAACTAAATTAGTTTTGTAGATATCTCGATACTTTGATTTTTAATGTCGAGAACTTCCCGATTTATAGATTCATTAAACTTTTCGATCGTTCGCACCCCACTGTCGGCAGCCCTGAAGATGGTTTTCCGTGGTTTCCCATTTTCACACCAGGCAAATGCTGGGACTGTACCTTAATTAAGGCCACGGCCGGTTCCTTCCCACTCCTAGCCCTTCCCTGTCCCATCGTCGCAATAAAACCTATCTGTGTCGGTGCGACGTAAAAGCAACTAGCAAAAAAAAAACTTTTCGATCTGCTGAGAAATCTGGACCTGTACATATTCCTTAAAGTCTATTATCTGAGTATTAACTTCCTGTCTAAGATGTTTGATGCTATCCGAAAATTTGCGTTTAACGTCTGTAATATCTGACGTAAGTTGCTCAGTGTGGGTGTTTACATTCTAATTTACAACTTCAATCTGAGCGTTAACATTAGCATTAATCTGCTGTATTTGAGTATGGACATTACAGTTAACCTGTTCTATCTTAGTACTAACTTGTGCAAAAGCACTCAAAATGCGATTCAATTGTTCTTCCTCCTTGGTAAGAATGGATAGTAACACTTAATATTAGTCCGTAAAATTAACAATTCTTATAACAAACAACAAATAAATATATAATACTTCAAAATACAGGAGAGCTTCCGAGTAGTACAAGCCGCAAATTTCTCCCAAGTGAAATCATGTCGTATTCCTATTTGAATAAATTAATATTATACTGGTGGTGTATGCAAATCTAAAAATATCATGTATCCTATGGTTTTGTCTCAAAAGACCAAAAAATGGGTGGTGGAGTATAAATTGCTGTAGTTGGAATCCACCTGGTGACCGCTAGCTTTTACTTTTCGCTAATTAGAACAATATATAAAACAGTCTTTCCTTGGAATATACTAGCTTCCGTGGTTTCCCATTTTCATACCAGACAATACTGGGGCTGTACCTAAATTAAAGCCGAATCCTATCCCTTCACCATCCTTGCGTTGCCGAAAATCTTCGATGTGTTAGTGCAACCTAAAAAGACCAGCAAGAAATACACTAACAATATTACCGGCGAGCAGTTGCCTTAATTTACCTGTTTCGTTTCATTTCCTTGTATAGCAGTACGTACGATAGCATTTGGTCCATTAATGGCTTAGGTAGGGTGATAAGCGTAGAGAGAGAGCATATTATATATTTCTACTTTTGTTATTGCCTACTTGCGCCAATTTTAACTTTTTTTCTTGTTTAATGCAAAGGGGCAGCTATGATTATCTTGAACAACTATCTTCTGAGACAGCGAATTTTAGTGAATTTGAGGGATGCAGTGTAACTGTCATTATGAATTCTTCAGCATCAATTCATTGCGTGTGGAAGCGAAATGTGGTCCAGAGGTCGTTCGCCGAACAGGACAAAATCACTCTTATAGACTGGCTTCCTTGAATTCCAGATAACAGCCCAATGTGAAACGCGTCGGCCGAGGCAAAGATCGTCATGAGGGAGAATTGGTCTGACCCCACCCCAAGATCAAAAGACCGGGCGAGTTGGCCGTGCGGTTAGGGTAGCGCAGCTGTGAGCTTGCATTCGGGAGATAGTGGGTTCGAATCCCACTGTCGGCAGCCCTGAAGATGGTTTTCCATGGTTCCCCATTTTCACAAAAAGAAAAAACAAAAGATCACAAGATGACTTTTGGAAGTTTGTGTGAGATTACCGATAATGCTCGTCTCATGTCTTCCTTCCTCACAGACTTGAAACGGAAATGGAAGCCGAAGTATTTCATACAAGGTACTAGATAAGCTCTCATTGTTGTTCGGAGTCCACGTAGATATATATAGGTTCCGGCTGCTGAAAAAAATACCGTCAACAATCGTTAACTCACTACGTGAGATGTTCTTATTCCACTAGGGGTCAGTATGCCACCTCACCCACGGCATCGTGCGTTAGCTCGTAATGCCTAACTAATTATAACAAAAACTGAACACGCAAGAAAGGTAGACACTGATATTCGAAACTCAACTGTCATTATCCAATGATTTCAAAGGCTGATCTATTATTTCACTGCTTATATAAACTTCTGGTGGCGTAATTTTCCACACGTATTCTTCTGTTGAAATACAGTAATCGTCATTATCAGCCTATTGCTGTCGATTTCAAGAATCAAAGACGAGGCCAATTGTTTTTGTAATACAACAAGGAAATGACATGTTTTAGGCATTAAACAACAAAGTTGTGTCTAATTAAACGCAGGTAAGTAATAAGGAAAATGAAAATTAATAATATACCTCCTCTACGCTTACCATTTTACCTAATCTATTAATGGACCAAGTACTCTCGTACGTACTACTATACAGAGAAATGAAAGAAAAAAAGGGAATTATAATCATTGTTCCCATTTAATATTGTTAGATTATTCCAAACAATGATTGTGGCAACAATCTGTTCCAATTAGCTATAAAAAGGGGCAGCAACCACTGGCTGGATTCAAACTACTGCAGTTTATAAACTGTCACCCACGTATAGTGCTTCTACCAACTAAGCTACTAAATGACTATCGCGATTGGTCTCAAAACCTCCAGTTTGCGATGAGGTATGTTATTAACTGTTTTATCGGAAAGAGAGTTGTACCTTTACGTCCAAGAAGCAATTTCCTGCGCAATTTGTCGTCTGTGTGTTATGCATCGATGTAGAAATCAGAGAAGCCATATACTACGTCTGCTTCCGTTTCACATCAATATTTAACAATATAATTGTCTATTTTTAAGTTAAGACCAAAAATGTATTTATTTTTATTTACTTTGTACATATTTAGTTGTCCATGTCCGGAGGATCAACCATTTACATCATAGAATTTACACAGACTTACGAAGTTTTGGATCAAGGAAGTAATTCCTAGACCCATTTAACGGTATTGAAATTTTCTTCCTCCCTGAGAAATAAACAAAAGTGTATTACTGAGGAGTATCATACAGGAAAATAAAAATCTAAGCAAGTCAGGGAAAGGGGACTAATAATATAAATCGGTGAAGAAGCATGACGAAATATTTAAGTAATAAGCGGGAGAATTTTCAGAGCTAAAATATAATGTAATTTCACATCCTTTTCAGCGTCGTCTCTCAAGTAGTAACAGAAGTTAGTTCATTATACCGTCTGGACACACCACTCTTAAAATGTAGTTACGAAGTTTTATGCGTAATGGGATTAAAGGACTATATAAATTTAACATTAGGTGAAATTACCATAAACAATGGGCAATGACAAATAGCGGAATTCGTCGAACTCGTGGCGACATGCACTCAAAGCCTGACTGTTAGTCAAGTAATTCTGAAAGGACTTCAACAACACATGATGATGAGTTTGAACAACTGCTGTACGAGTAATGTATCTAATCCCATGGAACTGACGGCAGTAGAGGCTTGGAGAGTTTAGCTGTATTTTGTTTACTTTAGAACGAGTTCGTCTAGCCGCCCACTCTGTATGTAAATCGCAATAGACCACACTAGTACAATGTAACTAGATTGTTGCCATGGTAGCGGGTGCTTCAAGCACCGTAGCCGCAACCAGCCACACAGTCCGAACAGAAACATCCCCCTAGGGCGTGGCATTATATTGAAGATAGGGACGAAAATTGCTTCTCCTTATTTGATACTGACCTCATATTACAGTTTCAAGGAACAATCAATTGGCTGGATAACTTTTCTTATCGCGCATATAATGTATTTATTAAATACCCCGTTTTACATGGCGGGATGCAATATCCAACTTTTCTCTTTAAGCAATTTATCAATTTACATAATGTTATTCTTATTTAAATGCAGGAAGCAAGATATGAATACCACTGTTCTGTTCGATCATACTGCACCCTTGGATGCCGATATCATCGGCTCTTGTAACTATAGATTCTTCTGGTCTAATGGGGTTTCGGGTTCTTCTGCCACTTGTTGATATAGATCGACAGGTGACCAAAGGAGGAAAACTATATTACTTGAAAGAAATTCGAAGAAGTGGACTAAAGAGTGTTTATTGACTCGAAAATGAAACTAGTTAAGATTAAAATTATGTGAAGCATCAACGAACAAAGGAAAAATTTACAGCACAGATGAAAAAAAACATGTGGGCTAAATCTAGGACTTCCTTATAATAAAACCTGTATCTCATTTCTTAAATTAATTGGACGAGAATTGTCATTGCTAGAAAAGGAAGAAAGAAAAGCCTGAAAATTATTATATCGTATTCCAAATAACACCACTGGTTGATTCACTTGACCTGTGAAAATACAGTTTCCGTGACCGGTCAATGCATTTTTTGTTTTTTGAAGTATCACGTAGGATACAGTCAGCTAACCAAATGGATCCCCAATCGAATCGAAACGGCCTCTGGTTATACTTGAATCGACCATTACTCAATGAAAAGAATTGACTTCAGAAGTGAACTTGCTCATCTGTAAGCCATGGTGTTTCAAAGTTCGATATCAGCAATTATAGTTGAACTCAAGGAAATAAATTATCGCACCACGTTGTGTCACAATTAGACATCGAAAAATTAGTTACCTTAATACTGTTTAAAATAAGCACTTCACTGGAATGATCCGCTGAACCACAAATTAATTAACCTGCGAATGGTCGCTATGTGAGCAAAATGTTCACGGTCATTGAAAATCTTCTGCTCTTTTATACAGCATGTAGATTCGAACTTTAGCCCTAATGTACCGTCGCACAGCAGTTTTGAGAGACGTACGGATGCATTGAAACTCACATCTGTGACCTCGAGAACGGACAGGGAGGGAAGAATTATCAGCGACCGTCAACACTGAGCATTTTGCTTCACGCACGAACAGTCACGTTGGCGCTAATTTCTGTGTGTGTTATAGTTTCGCTACTGTCGTATGTTGTTTCATAGTTGAAACAGTTCTTTACAACTTATTGTATTAATGTGTTGTGTAATTAGTGCGTGACGATGACTTCAAGTCGTGACATTTTAGCTTGCTTTGATGAAATTCCTAATGATCAACACGAGGGGGAGAAGAGTGACTCGGACTGTTAAAGAGAACACAGAGAACACGATACGGATACTGAACAGTCCGAGACACTAATTTGATGAGCATGGACTATATCTTAGGGTGTGGCTTAAAAACATTGGAGTTGGTACAGAGAGGGGGTATAGTTCATCGAACTTAGAGATTTTTTTAATAATCTGAGTTTATTGTTCATTGAAGGCAAGTTAATATCACCTTCATACAGTAGAATTGAAGTGTCGTGGCCGGCTGCTAACTCCGGACCCTGGGATGGTGCTGGATACGGCCTGGGTAAGAACCACGCCCGCCTGGATGAGAAGTTGTCGAAGTTCTGGAATTTCTCGAAGTTCTGGAATTAAGAGTTCTCGATTCTCCAGACGCACACGTTCCGGGGTTCGGTCTTCGAGACGTGATTCATATGCAAGTTCCCCGTACGGTAGTCCATTTATTTGTAGCACTGTTAAATAGTTATGACCTTTAAATTATTGCATCTACTAGTACAATGAAATATGTCAAGTGTTACTAAATCCTTGATTCAAACACTTCATTGAATCGAAAATGTTCCTAAATCGTCACTCGAAAAACAGGATGATTGAACTAAATAATTGACCTTGTATTGGTCGAATTAATGTGTAAAATGTCAAGTTCATGACGTGAACTTACTAACACAGGCATGGTAAACTAGAATGTTCTATAGGGTTACCAATTATAGTCACCACAGTTCCCAATGCACAGTTTATGAAGGTTCGGAACACATTGGCACATTTGCAATAAGCTTAGTAAATGAAATAGTACTCGGAAAAAAGTCTTGTTCTGTCGATAAGCAAAGTAAATAATCATTAAAGAAAAATGGTACTTGGAAAAGTCTAACTCCATTAATTGTGAGTTCACTTATAACACTGGAAAGTTCTATGTTACCTCGGAGCATGGCATGTGTACTCTGAGATGTCACAGTCTACTATGTTGACACGAGTCTAAATACAAGTCCTGATGCAGTATTCGGAATGTATTTCATGTTTTCACAATCGAACGCAATGTTTGAAAATACCCTAAGTTCCACAGTTTGTCATGAAACATAAGTTCAATGTGGTACTTGGAAACAATCATACCATTCACACGAAAGTTTACGTTGCCACAGCTTTGTTGTAGAACACAAGTCCAACTTACACACTCGGAGAATTTCTATGTTCCTGAAATCTGTCCACGAAAGTACAAGTTCGAAATGCAAGTTCAAACGTGATACTTGCAGAAGTCACGACACTCACGAGAATTCTAAGTTCCTTCAATAGTCACCGGAGCACAAGTCCTAACGCGGCACTTGAAGAAAATAACAAAGTTCCAACACTCGAATTTCAGAGACTTATCCGACTATAGGTTTAGTCCGCACTCGTAGCGCTCCTCCCGTCACCCGTGCTGCAGAGACGGTGGATTGACATATACTGAATTTGTAGTCTGGATCGCCCTCCTTTTATACCGGATTGTGGGGAAGTATCTAGAACATGGGTATTATCTACCCCTATAACTCCTAAAGTACACGGTGGATTTTCCTAAGAATTTGAGAGGTTGCGTCCATTATAATGGTCTTTGCGATGGCAGTGTCAAAATAGCAATATTTTAACGCAAAATAGACTTTTGCAGATGGGCTGGGACATGACCATATATGGTCATATAGACCTCACTTGAGGCGGCTACGTCACTCGCTGAGTACGTCATTGAGTTCGGCGGGCTGCCTATCCTCCGCCTCGCGCGAAGTTCAATAAACATTCTTCGAACTTCTCTTCCGTAGCGGCGTTCCCGGTACAATATGGATGTTAAATATCAGATGCTCGCAAGGTCTGAGAATAAATGTCATCATAAGATATATCCACGTTGTCGTGTTACTATATATAATAATTCAATACAAATTAAGCTAACAATCCCGTGTTGTTTCTTAGTTTCAATAATCAACACTACGGCAAAACTTAATAGGAGGTGCACGTGTCAAGTGTGGATGGAATTCTAAAAATTATTCTATTGAAGTGTTTTATAGGTACGTGATACGCATTTTGGATTATGAAGAAATGTTTTAGCGAATCGTGTATTAACAAATAAATAGAGAGGTTGTTAAAGTTTTTGTCACGGTGAATCGAGATAAGAAATTTCAAAAGAATGCCACCACACCGAACTTAAGTAATTGAAGCAACAGTAGCGCAATGTCTATTAGTAAGCATGATCTGTCGGCAGCGATTAATGAGGCGTGGTGGGCAAGGAAACAGATCCGGAGGGGCTTCCATTACTAGTATGCTTCAGTTGCTTGTTAGTAAAATCGATAATCAGAATGTTCATTTGTCTGATAAAGTCGATGATCACAGTAAAATGTTGAAGGTTGAATAGTTTAGTAAAATCGATAATCAAACTAAAGAGTTGAAGAGAGTTTCCTTAAGTAGTGAAGAAGTGAATTAAATTCAGTTAGTGTTGAAGTGTCTGGTTAAATTGACATTTTAAGTAGTGATATAAATGGTAGAATAAATGAATTAAACCGGTAGTCCGACCATCAAAGCAGTGAAATTCAGGAAGTCAACGATTATGAAGATCAACGATTGGAACTGATTAAGTAAATCGAAGACTAATTTAATGTAGTTAGGAAGAAATTTGTTAAAAACAGCAAGGAATGTGATAAGAGAATAAATATATTTGAAGACTAGCAATTACCTGCGACTTCCCTCGCGTGTATTTCATAACTTGTTCAAAGTAATCGATTCTCGGCATTGTACTAAGACATGTCAGAACATTCCTAAAGTATTCCCAAAAATTTAGTTTCATTTACCCCAGAAATTCTTTGTAAACCATGTTTGTGGTATTACCCTTTGGGGCTAAAACAACCACGCGACATACTGTAGAACTGTTCATGAGAGAAGCAGTCTTCTCTCAAGTCGAAAAAATAAATGCATGTTTCTTTATTTTTGAAGGAGGTTCCAAACACCTATTCCCACATCTGTAACATTTTCTTTTTTTGAGATATACATATGTACCCCCGTAAAAATAATTCAACACCTTGATCAGTCCTTCCCCCACCCCACCCCACCCCCATTTAAGTGCATTTTCCGACAAAATACATGTTTCTTTATTTTTAAAGGAGATTCCTAATACCAATTTTCACGTCCTTAATATCTTTAGTTTTGAGATATAAGTATTCTCATACAAATAATTCAACTATTTTTTTAATCATTCACCCCCTTAAGTGGATTTTCCGAAGACAAAAAACACTTGTTTCATTACTTTGAAAGAAGATTCCAAATACAAATGTTCAGGCATCTAACACCTTCAGTTTTTGAGATATTAGTACCCTCATGAAAGAATTCAACTCCTTTTTCACCCGAAACCGTTAAGTTGACTCCCCCGCCCCCATCCGAAAGATGCGTGTTTCTTTTCTTTATTTTTAAAGGAGATTCCAAATACAAATTTTCACGTGTGTAAACTTAAGTTTTTGAGATATAAGTTTGTAAATGGTATTCTACCTGCAGCATTGGGTATCACTCCGCAAACAGAATCTCCACAGTTCTTGGGTTCACAACCGTTCACAAACCGTTTCAAATATCCGAACTGCGTCTTACGTTATGAGTTACTTTTCCACACAAATTATTTACCTTCTTTTGATTATATGCGTCACTGGTACTACAGTTACTCGCGTATTTGATTCCTACAAGCTTCATTGCCACGTCACATAATTGCAAATGTCATGCATACTGCCCTAATATTACAAAATCAGACACAAAGTTACACTTTCAACTGATGGGCAGTTCTTATCAAATTATTCCTATATACAACTGAATTATACCTTTCATAATTTAATTTACTTAATGCAGTAAGGTCAAATAGATTCCTCTTCTGATATCAGACAAGTGAGCATACTGTAGATATTCTTTCATTGTTTGAAACTAGGCAAAGTCTACCACTTCTTGGAGCTGCCCACTCTCTCCAAAGACAATACGATATACCTTTCTCTGTTTTGCAAAACTACACCGTAACCCCAGTAAGTAAATCCTCTTTCTCTTACTATTTGCGTTATATTCAACAAATGTTCGCCGCCTTGCGCGTTGGGCTATCTATTGCACCAACATTGCCCAATACAGAATACTGTACCATTTTCACATTCTCAGGCCATGTAATGCTTCTGTACCAAAGACATAATTCTATATAATAAAATTAGTATGCGCCATAGACGGTGACAGAACTCCAGAGAGGGAGCGGTACGATTAATTTATATGACGGGACACGTCCCGCGTCAGTTTGAAGCCCATTTCGTTCACCCTTCAGAAAGAGGAAACCATTTTTAAATTATTTCTGATAGGGTAACTATTTTACATTGATACTGGACTTCTAAACAAACGACATTCTGGGGACAAATACCCACTTGCAAACTAATCACTTCCTTCTCAGCGTTCTTCTACGCTTCAACTTGCCTCAGCTTCACTAATAAGGGAACATATAGATTCTATCTACAGTCGTCTATTTAAAATCACTGCTACACTGCGAAGAAAATGTCAGACCATCGTATATGAAGTAGGATGAGGAAATATTATCTAACACAATAATAACAACTGAATAATTTAAGAATGGATGAGTGCTCAAAATTTGATAATCAGTAACTCCTTGAACTGGAATTAAAATAAAACTTGAGTGGACAATTACAGTACATTACCATGTATACACATACAAATGAATGTTAATTTATCTTCATTGGATTGTTGATAAAGTATGACAGAAATAGGGTGGTAAAGGTGGAAATAAAGTTTAAAAACAAAACTGGTAATTTTACGGAAACTTCAAAGAGGAGCTAAAGGTATACCAACTGCCATGTCTTCAAGCGAACATATGGAATTGTAGTTACCAACAATAAGGAAAAGTCTTGGCAGACTATTTTAAATCGCTGCAACACTGCGAAGAAACTCTGGAAAGAATAGATTCCCAGAAACAAATTCCCGACAACCCAAATTCCAAATTACAAAACCTTGACGAGATCAACCAGATAATCAAGGAGCTCAAAGATTAAAAAGTACCAGGTGAAAATGGCATTATGGTACAAATGTTGATGATCGGAAAAGAAATCGTTGCAGAAGGAATGCACCGCCTCATTGAAGACATATCGAAAACAGAAAAATCCTGAATGGTTGGAAATGTGCTCTCATACACACCCTGAATAAATAGGTTACCAAACGGACCCGAACAACTACAGAAGACCTGTCTACTTTCAATCGCCTATAATAGATATTTGCTAAAGATTTACTGAATAGAGTTGAAGATCAAGCTGATCACCTCGTTGGAGAATACCGCGCTGGTTTCCGAAGAGGGAGGTCGTGCGCGGAACAGATATTCAGCCTTAAAAGCATTCTGAGATCAAAAGCGATAAGGATCCAGAACACCGTGGTCGTCTTGGTTGACTTCAAGAAAGCATACCACTCGACTGATAGATGAACCTTATTTAGTGTCTTAGCGGAGTTTTGAATTGACAAGAACACGAGAGAAATATATAACTATCACTGACGGACACCACCTCGAAAGTAAAGTTCTTAGGAGAAATCTCTGCTCCGTTTGAAACAACGGCAGGGGTCAGACAAGGAGGCGGATTATCGCCAATCCTCTGCAACATCGTACTGGAGAAAATTACGAAAACCTTGGAAGAAGCTCTGACATTGGAAGGAGTAAGTGGACTACACCTGGGGAAAAAGGACAGAACCTAGGAGTCAAGTATTTAGCTTTTGCAATTGGGCTTGCCATCTTAGCCAAGAAACGACAAGACGCTCAAAAGATGCTGGAGAGCCTGCATGAAGTAGCCTAAAAGGTGGGTCTGAAAGTCTTTTATGAAAAAACTGAGTATATGTAGTACAAGCACCAAAGCTAGAGGTATATGGGAGTAAAACATGGCAAGATTGAAAGAACAGACAGGTTCAAATACCTCGGTAAATGGATCCAACTCAACAGACTGGATAACGAGGCAATCCCCGCAAGAGACAAAAATTAGATCTGGCCTACAAGCTAACACAGAACAGGTATAAAAACACGGGCAACATCCGACATTATAACTCAGTTATAAAACCGGAAGTATTGTATGCTTCAAAGTTCCTTGCTCTAAATACAAAGCGGACCTTTAAGAACTCGAGAAGAAGAAAAGGCAAATTCTGGGACAGTAGTATAATGGGAGAGTTCGGCGGCCACCGCCACCTCCGGCTCCCAGTGGCCACCTCCACCTCAGCCAGTGGCCTCTTCCAGTACTGCCAACTTAACCTAACTAGCGCGACAGTACTGCCAACTTAACCTAACTAGCGCGAAATTTGAATTTGTAAACAAAGCCACGTGCTTTTTGACAGCTGTCATCGACAACAACGCATCGCTAACCTCAGTACTGCCATCTTGACGGGCCTAAACCTCAGTAGTGCCAACTTAACCTAACTAGCTCGAGATAAACAAAGCCACGTGTTTTTTGACAACCACGTGCTTTTTGACAGATTTGTAAACAAAGCCACGTGCTTTTTGACAGACAACAACGCATCGCTAACCTCAGTACTGCCATCTTGACGGGCCTAAACCTCAGTAGTGCCAACTTAACCTAACTAGCATGAGGTAAACAAAGCCACGTGTTTTTTGACAGCCACGTGCTTTTTGACAGATTTGTAAACAAAGCCACGTGCTTTTTGACAGACAACAACGCATCGCTAACCTCAGTACTGCCATCTTGACGGACCTAAACCTTAGTGGTACCAACTTAACCTCACTAGCGAGAGGTAAACAAAGCCACGTGCTTTTTGACAGCCACGTGCTTTTTGACAGCTGCCATCCGCCATCTTTGAGCACCGTGCTGCCCTCTTTCGTCACCTGTCATCGGCAGTGCTGCCATCTTGACGGGTCTAAGCCTTAGTGCTACCAACTTAACCTAACTAGCGCGAGGTAAACAAAGCCACGTGCAGCTGTCATCCGCCATCTTTGAGCACAGTGCTGCCCTCTTTAGCTACTTACCTTTGAAATGTGGTGGCGGATAATTTGAAAAATGCTTTTTTTGACAGCAGCCATCTTGCATCGCAAACCTCAGTGCTGCCCTCTTTCGCTAGATACCTGTGGTGGCAGGCAATTCCACGTGACAGCAGCCATCTTTAATCAAGAGAGCACCGTGCTGCCCTCTATGTAGTGGCGGCAAATTCCACGTGCTCTTGTTTGAAAACAAACTCACGTGCTTTTTTGACAGCTGTCATCCGCTATCTTTAATCCAGAGAGAACAGTGCTGCCCTCTATGTGGTGGCGGCAAATTGAAAAATTCCACGTGCTCTTGTTTGAAAACATACTCACGTGCTTTTTTTGACAGCTGTCATCCGCCATCTTTGAGAACAGTGCTGCACTCTATGTGGTGACGGCAAATTGAAAAATTCTACGTGCTCTTGTTTGAAAACATACTCACGTGCTTTTTTGACAGCTGTCATCCGCCATCTTTGAGAACAGTGCTGCCCTCTATGTGGTGGCGGCAAATTGAAAAATTCCACGTGCTCTTGTTTGAAAACATACTCACGTGCTTTTTTTGACAGCTGTCATCCGCCATCTTTAATCCAGAGAGAACAGTGCTGCACTCTATGTGGTGGCGGCAAATTGAAAAATTCCACGTGCTCTTGTTTGAAAACATACTCACGTGCTTTTTTGACAGCTGTCATCCGCCATCTTTAATCACCGTGCTGCCCGGTGACGGCAAATTCCACGTGGAAACAAAGCCATGTGCTTTTTTGACAGCTGTCATCCGCCGTCTTTAATCACCGTGCTACACTCTATGTGGTGGCGACAAATTCTAAATGCTTTACAAACCCATGTGCTTTTCTGACAGAGCTGTCATCCACCATCTTTAATCACCGTGCTGCCCCGGTGACGGCAAATTCCACGTGCTCTTGTTTGGAAACAAAGCTTTTAATCCAGAGAGAACAGTGCTGCCCCGGCGGCGGTAAATTCCACGTGCTCTTGTTAGTTCGTGATTTAAAATCTAAGCTAGCTGTAAATCCCCGATTCTCGACAGATTCTTAATCCGAGTTGTCAGGAAGGGCAACCAAGAGCTTAGATACTGCTAGTTTTGCATCAGGGAGGGCGACTCAACAAATTCTTGCGATTTAAAATCTTAGTCAGGAAGGGCATCCGGCCGTAAAACAATAGTTCGTGATTTAAAATCTAAGAAGTGCATCTAGCTGTAAATCCCCGATTCTCGACAGATTCTTAATCCGAGTTGTCAGGAAGGGTAAACCGGTTGAAAACTATGAGGTTAGATACTGCTAGTTTTGCATCAGGAAGGACAACTCAACACATTCATGTGATTTAAACATATTTTTATCCCCAAGAGAATCGAACCCGAGACTACCGGGTGGGAGGCATGCATACTGTAGGCTATAGATTTGTTCTACAGTCCTCGAAGTCGTATCAGCGCAGAGCGAGCAGCGGAATGCGTGTGTTAGCTGAAATTGTACACGTATCTTCCGGTTCAACCTTGAGCGAGGACACTGATAAGCGACTTGTAACTCGCGAACGTCTTCTTAGCTGAGTGTAAGCTCTTAAAACACAGTACCAATTAAGGTTGTAAAATATTCTGAAATTGTCCTCCTCCGTGGTGTGATTAGCTGCTACCCTCGGAGGTCTGAGTTCGATTCCCGGCTCTGCCACGGAATGTGTAGCATTTAGCCTATGTAAGTTCCTAACGTAAAATATCATGATTGTACGGAGAGGTTAAAACACACACAGTGCCTACTCCTATCGAAAGAACCAGCACGGTACCAGCATGTAGGCTTCTCCTGGTGAAGGAGCCTGCACATAGTTTAACGCCTCCTATCAACAGCCCTTACTTAATGCTGGCTTTTTTTTCGCACACCCCACCTCACACCATAGTTTTATACGACCGGCTGCCCTTCCTGACTAGGATTTTAAATCGCAGTATACGTGATAAATTTGTTGTAGCGGGTTTTATAACTAGATATCCCGGTACCGACACATAGCCTACTCCCGACTAGAAGAAGCCTGCACAAGGCTTATTGCCTCCATCCGACAAATGAATCACCGTCAAGTCATGTACTCAAAAAATCATTTTCGAAGGAGTCTGCACAAGGTTTAACGCCCCCATCAACAGCCCTTACTTAATGCTGGCTTTTTTGCACACCCCGCCTCACACCATAGTTTTATACGACCGGCTGCCCTTCCTGACTAGGATTTTAAATCGCAGTATACGCGATAAATTTGTTGTAGCGGGTTTTATAACTAGATATCCCGGTACCGACACATAGCCTACTCCCGACTAGAAGAAGCCTGCACAAGGCTTATTGCCTCCATCCGACAAATGAATCAGCATCAACACTCTTGTACTCAAAAAATCATTTTCGAAGGAGTCTGCACAAGGTTTAACGTCCCCATCAACAGCCCTTACTTATTGCTAGCTTTTTTGCACACCCCGCCTCACACCATAGTTTTATACGACCGGCTGCCCTTCCTGACTAGGATTTTAAATCGCAGTATACGCGATAAATTTGTTGTAGCGGGTTTTATAACTAGATATCCCGGTACCGACACATAGCCTACTCCCGACTAGAAGAAGCCTGCACAAGGCTTATTGCCTCCATCCGACAAATGAATCAGCATCAACACTCTTGTACTCAAAAAATCATTTTCGAAGGAGTCTGCACAAGGTTTAACGTCCCCATCAACAGCCCTTACTTATTGCTAGCTTTTTTGCACACCCCGCCTCACACCATAGTTTTATACGACCGGCTGCCCTTCCTGACTAGGATTTTAAATCGCAGTATACGCGATAAATTTGTTGTAGTGGGTTTTATAACTAGATATCCCAGTACCGACACATAACCTACTCCCGACTAGAAGAAGCCTGCACAAGGCTTATTGCCTCCATCCGACAAATGAATCACCGTCAAGTCATGTACTCAAAAAATCATTTTCGAAGGAGTCTGCACAAGGTTAACGTCCCCATCAACAGCCCTTACTTATTGCTAGCTTTTACACACACCCCGCCTCACACCATAGTTTTATACGACCGGTTACCCTTCCTGACTAGGATTTTAAATCGATATCCCGACATAGCCTACTCCTACCGAAGAAGTCAGCTTAACACCTCCATCCAACGGGGATAGCGGGTTCGAACTAGAAGCCGTAAATGCTAGGCGAGGGGGCCTGCGCGATCGTCATTACATGATCTAGCTTTAGCTCAATACCTACAGGTAAGGAATACCGCGTATGTACCCTCGAGAAGTCGAGGATCGCGCGCTAACTTTCCAAGGCTCGAACTCTTAAATTCTGACACCTCGACATCAACAGGAGGTTTGAATACGTCAGCCTGCAGGTGGGAGCTCTTGTTTGCATTCGTTCCGACTGTACCGCAGTTGTCAGCTCAGCGATTGTCATATCCGCTTGGTAACAAGCAGCGAAGTGCTCACAGTTCTCTGTATGCGTTTATTACGTACACACGCATCTCCCGTCTGCAGTGAATATTATTCTTCAGCTTAAGGTAAGGTAGAACTGTTAATTACCTTTTTTTATTTGCAAAGCAACTTCTACGCTAGACATCTACATTCATATATGTTTGTTCTTTTCTTTTTTTTAGGTACCGTTCGAAAGTACGCAATTTTATTCATCCGAGTAACAGTCTGCAGCACATGCATTTTTAAGGTATGTTTTCGAACTTTGAGTTGTAAAGATAATTAGGTTAGATGATGCACCCTACACTGCATTCATATATGTTTGTTCTTTTCTTTTTTAGGTACCGTTCGAGTTACAGGCTTGAAAGTACGCATTTTATTCATCCGAGTAACAGTCTGCAGCACATTCATTTTTTTTAAGGTATGTTTTCGAACTTTGAGTTGTAAAGATAACTAGGCTAGCTGATACACCCTACACTGCATTCATATATGTTTGTTCTTTTCTTTTTAGATTCGGCCAGAATATTATCATTCGAGTTTCAGGCTTGAACGCACGCATTTTATTCATCCGAGTAACAGTTTGCAGCGCGAAGATTTTAAGGTATGTCTGACCTCTATTCGTTGAAACTTGGTTTCTTCTAAAACATCGTAACTTTAGTCTATTGATAAATAGTTGTTCTCTTTAATCCTCACGCGGGGTACGTACATAGCTATGTCTGCCCTCAACAGGCTGAAACTTGGTTTCTTCTGTAACTTTAAGCTAATCATAAATAGTTGTTCTCTTTAATCTACATACTATAGACGTGGTATAATTTCAAACACGCACACATAGCTATGTCCATCCTCAACAGGCTTAAACTTGGTTTCTTCCGTAACTTTAGTCTATTGATAAATAGTTGTTCTCTTTAATCTACATACTATAGACGTAGTATAATTTCAAACACGCACACATAGCTATGTCCGCCCTCAACAGGTTGAAAGTTGGTTTCTTCCGAACATCGTAACTTTAAGCTAATCATAAATAGTTGTTCTCTTTAATCAACATACTATAGACGTGGTATGATTTCAAACACGTACACATAGCTATGTCTGCCCTCAACAGGCTGAAACTTGGTTTCTTCCGTAACTTTAAGCTATTCATAAATAATTGTTCTCTTCAACCTACATACTATAGACGTGGTATAATTTCAAACACGCACACATAGCTATGTCCGTCCTCAACAGGCTTAAACTTGGTTTCTTCCGAACATCGTAACTTTAAGCTAATCATAAATAGTTGCTCTCTTTAATCAACATACTATAGACGTGGTATGATTTCAAACACGTACACATAGCTATGTCTGCCCTCAACGGGCTGAAAGTTGGTTTCTTCTGTAACTTTAAGCTAATCATAAATAGTTGTTCTCTTTAATCTACATACTATAGACGTGGTATAATTTCAAACACGTACACATAGCTATGTCCGTCCTCAACGGGCTTAAACTTGGTTTCTTCTGTAACTTTAAGCTATTCATAAATAATTGTTCTCTTCAACCTACATACTATAGACGAGGTGCGTACATAGCTATGTCCGTCCTCAACAGGCTTAAACTTGGTTTCTTCCGAACATCGTAACTTTAGTCTATTGATAAATAGTTGTTCTCTTTAATCTACATACTATAGACGTGGTATAATTTCAAAAACGTACACATAGCTATGTCTGCCCTCAACAGGTTGAAAGTTGGTTTCTTCCGAACATCGTAACTTTAAGCTAATCATAAATAGTTGTTCTCTTTAATCAACATACTATAGACGTGGTATGATTTCAAACACGTACACATAGCTATGTCTGCCCTCAACGGGCTGAAAGTTGGTTTCTTCCGAACATCGTAACTTTAAGCTAATCATAAATAGTTGTTCTCTTTAATCTACATACTATAGACGAGGTGCGTACATAGCTATGTCCGTCCTCAACAGGCTTAAACTTGGTTTCTTCCGAACATCGTAACTTTAGTCTATTGATAAATAGTTGTTCTCTTTAATCTACATACTATAGACGTGGTATAATTTCAAACACACACACATAGCTATGTCCGTCCTCAACAGGCTTAAACTTGGTTTCTTCTGTAACTTTAAGCTAATCATAAATAGTTGTTCTCTTTAATCTACATACTATAGACGTGGTATAATTTCAAACACGTGCACATAGCTATGTCCGTCCTCAACAGGCTGAAACTTGGTTTCTTCTGTAACTTTAAGCTAATCATAAATAGTTGTTCTCTTTAATCTACATACTATAGACGTGGTATAATTTCAAACACACACACACATAGCTATGTCCGTCCTCAACAGGCTTAAACTTGGTTTCTTCTGTAACTTTAAGCTAATCATAAATAGTTGTTCTCTTTAATCTACATACTATAGACGTAGTATAATTTCAAACACGCACACATAGCTATGTCTGCCCTCAACAGGTTGAAAGTTGGTTTCTTCCGAACATCGTAACTTTAGTCTATTGATAAATAGTTGTTCTCTTTAATCCTCGCGCTATAGACGTGGTATAACTTCAAACACATGCACATAGCTATGTCTACCCTCAACAGGCTGAAACTTGGTTTCTTCTAAAACATCGTAACTTTAAGCAAATCATAAATAATTTTTCTCTTTAATCTACATACTATAGACGTGGTATAATTTCAAACACGCACACGTAGCTATGTCTATCCTCAACAGGCTTAAACTTGGTTTCTTCCGAACATCGTAACTTTAAGCAATTGATAAATAGTTGTTCTCTTTAATCTACATACTATAGACGAGGTATAATTTCAAACACGCGCACATAGCTATGTCTGTCCTCAACAGGCTGAAACTTGGTTTCATCTAAAACATCGTAACATTAAGCTAATCATAAATAGTTGTTCTCTTTAATCCACATACTATAGACGGGGTATAATTTCAAACACGCACACGTAGCTATGTCTATCCTCAACAGGTTGAAACTTGGTTTCTTCCGAACATCGTAACTTTAGAGTATTGATAAATAGTTGTTCTCTTTCAATCTTTCATGCTGTAGATGAGGTTAATCTTATAATTTCAAACTCACAGCAATGTCTGACCTGTACAGGTTCAAACTTGGTTTCTTCCGAACATAGCAACTTTAGTCTATAGATAAATAGTTATTCTCTTCAATCTTTCATGCTGTAGAAGAGGTTAATCTTATAATTTCAAACTCACAGCCATGTCTGACCTCTATAGGTTGAAACTTGCTTTCTTCCGAACATCGTAACTCTAGGCTAGCACACTTACCCTTTTATATCCTATTATTACTATGTGTGATGCAAGTGCTAACGCTACATTTATTCTTTTTAGAAAAACCATGGAGAAGATTAACCAGCTAGGTCATATTTCAACTCCAACTACCAAGCCGTTAACAAGTCTACCGCTAAATGAGCAATTTAAAGTAATTTCACTACGAAGATTAAAAACGAAATTTGGAGAAAGGATTTTATGTGTCTGCGAAGACTTTCAAGTTTTTTTACCTAATAGATTTAGCATGCTAACTGATTTAGAAATAGAAGAACTAAATCAACGTTCTATTTTCATTATATATCACGGCATAGAGAACAAATCTTGTGTTATTAGTTTTACTGATGCGTAAAAGCATGTGCATACAAGAATTACATCGAGAAAGCAAAAGTATGCAAACATCACTACAAGTAAAATCATTCATGATAAAACTAGTACATACAAGATGTGAATAAATACTGTAGAATTGGCATATTCTTTTATTTTAGATTAGGTATTACCTTCTCCTCCTACTCCTTCCTCTCGAAGAAGAATAAGAGCAAGAAAGAAGATGTTGATTAAATTCGTAAGTATGTTATCGTCTAGCACAGTAAGTATGTTGAGAAGAGATTTTTTTCCTAAACTGTGCTTGATTCTAGTCTTGTAATATAGTGTACTACAACATCGCACTATAGTATGTGTATATATGTTTTTTTGAACAGTAGTATGTATTCAAGTCTAAACTTGCACACTCTCGCTTTGCGATGCATGTTCGATAAAGATGTACCTTGACAGAGTAAGTAAAGGTAAAGGAAGTTATACACATCAATTAATGTTGTGATCACATGTTAAGGTTAACGACATCGAGTGCAGTGTTCGATTCTAGTCTTGATCACTTATCTAGTGTTTTGAGCACATCAATTAATGTTCTGATTACATGTTAAGGTTAACAACATCGAGTGCAATGTTCGATTCTAGTCTTGCTATGTTTTAATCTCATTTCATATTCTAATCACATGTTGAAGTTAACAACATCGAGTGCAGTGTTTGATTCTAGTCTTGTTATGTTTTACAATCTTGTTTCTTTTTTGCAATGCATGTTCAATAGAGGTGTACCTTGAAAGAGTAGGAAGAGTTCGATTCTAGTCCTGCTATGTTTGAACCTGATTTAATGTTCTAATCACGTGTTGAAGTTAACATCAAGTGCAGTGTTCGATTCTAGTCTTGTTATGTTTTACAATCTTGCTTTTGCAATGCACGTTCGATAGAGATGTACCTTCACTGAGCAGGAAGAGCAGCTCAGTAAGTATGTTGAGAAGAGAATTTTTTGTTTTTCTAAACAGTGCTTGATTCTAGTCTCGCAATGCTGTGTTCTGCAACATCGAGCACTAGTATGCAGTTCAAGTTGTAATAAGTTTTGAACAGTAGTATGTTTGTGTTCAAGTCTAAACATGTGTCACTGCGGGTATGTGAGCGGATAACAGCTGACGAAATTGCCCCGCATAGGGCAGCACGGTGCTCTGTTCATTAAAAGATAGCAGATGACAGCTAACGAAATTGCCTGCATGATAGCAGCATAGTGCTCTGTTGGTTAAAGATGGCAGATGTCACCTGTCAAAAAGCACATAGGTTTGTAAAGCACGTGTAATTTGCCGTCACTACATAGAGGGCAGCACGGTGATTAAAGATGGCGGATGACAGCTGTCAAAAAAGCACATAGCTTTGTTTCCAAACAAGAGCACGTGGAATTTGCCGTCACCACATAGAGGGCAGCACGGTGATTAAAGATGGCGGATGACAGCTGTCAAAAAAGCACATGGGTTTGTAAAGCACGTGGAATTTGCCGTCACCACATAGAGGGCAGCACTGTTCTCTCTGGATTAAAGATGGCGGATGACAGCTGTCAAAAAAGCACATGGGTTTGTAAAGCACGTGGAATTTGCCGTCACCACATAGAGGGCAGCGCGGTGATTAAAGATGGCGGATGACAGCTGCACATAGCTTTGTTTCCAAACAAGAGCACGTGGAATTTGCCGTCACCACATAGAGGGCAGCGCGGTGATTAAAGATGGCGGATGACAGCTGCACATGGCTTTGTTTCCAAACAAGAGCACGTGGAATTTACCGTCACCACATAGAGGGCAGCACTCTTCTCTCTGGATTAAAGATGGCGGATGACAGCTGTCAGAAAAGCATATAGGTTTGTAAAGCACGTGGAATTTACCGCCACCACATAGAGGGCAGCACTGTTCTCTCTGGATTAAAGATGGCGGATGACAGCTGTCAGAAAAGCATATAGGTTTGTAAAGCACGTGGAATTTCCCGCCGCCACAAAGAGGGGTAGCGCTGTGCTCAAAGATGGCTGCTGTCACGTGGAATTGTCTGCCACCACATAGAGGGCGGCACTGAGGTTTGCGATGCAAGATGGCGGATGACGTACCACATTTCAAAGGTAAGTAGCTAAAGAGGGCAGCACTATGCTCAAAGATGGCGGATGACAGCTGCACGACAGCTGTCAAAAAAGCACGTGAGTTTGTTTTCAAACAAGAGCACGTGGAATTTTTCAATTTGCCGCCACCACATTTCAAAGGTATCTAGCTAAAGATGGCAGCACAGTGCTCTCTTGATTAAAGATGGCTGCTGTCATGTGGAATCGCTAAAGAGGGCAGCACTGTGCTCTGTTGATTAAAGATGGCAGATGACAGCTGTCAAAAAAAAAGCACGTGAGTTTGTTTTCAAACAAGAGCACGTGGAATTTTTCAATTTGCCGCCACCACATAGAGGGCAGCACGGTGCTCTCTTGATTAAAGATGGCTGCTGTCACGTGGAATTGCCTGCCACCACATTTCAAAGGTAACTAGCTAAAGAGGGCAGCACTGAGGTTTGCGATGCAAGATGGCTGCTGTCAAAAAAGCATTTTTCAAATTATCCGCCACCACATTTCAAAGGTAAGTAGCTAAAGAGGGCAGCACTGTGCTCAAAGATGGCGGATGACAGCTGCACGTGGCTTTGTTTACCTCGCGCTAGTTAGGTTAAGTTGGTAGCACTAAGGTTTAGACCCGTCAAGATGGCAGCACTGTCGATGACAGGTGACGAATTTTGCAGCTACTGCGATATAGAGGGCAGCACAGTGCTCAAAGATGGCGGATGACAGCTGTCAAAAAAGCACGTGGCTGTCAAAAAGCACGTGGCTTTGTTTACCTCGCGCTAGTTAGGTTAAGTTGGTACCACTAAGGTTTAGGCCCGTCAAGATGGCAGTACTGAGATTAGCGATGCGTTGTCTGTCAAAAAGCACGTGGCTTTGTTTACCAATCTGTCAAAAAGCACGTGGCTGTCAAAAAGCACGTGGCTTTGTTTACCTCGCGCTAGTGAGGTTAAGTTGGTACCACTAAGGTTTAGGTCCGTCAAGATGGCAGTACTGAGGTTTGTGATGCGTTGTTGTCTGTCAAAAAGCACGTGGCTGTCAAAAAACACGTGGGTTTGTTTACCTCACGCTAGTTAGGTTAAGTTGGCACTAGTGAGGTTTAGGCCCGTCAAGATGGCAGCAGTGAGGTTAGCGTTGCGTTGTTGTCGATGACAGCTGTCAAAAAGCACGTGGCTTTGTTTACAAATTCAAATCTCCCGCCAAAATTCAAATTTCCCGCCAAAATTCAAATTTCCCGCGGGAGGTGGAGGCCTCTCCCGAGAGCCGGAGTTGGCGGTGGCGGCCGAACCATCCAATTATACTACTTGGGACCGCAGAAGACTACTGATCGGATTTGGAAGAAAACGAGAAATAAGGAGCTCTACAAGTACACTAAAAAGATCACGGACACAATGAGGAAAAGGAGGCTAAAATTCTACGGACACCTAATAAGAATGGATGAAAAATGACTGACCAAAAACGTCTTCAAATACATCATAGGTTTAAAGGCCACCTCCAAGTGGGTATAAGAGGTCAAGAGGAATGCGCAAATGATCCATAATACAAAAGAGTTCAAAAGAAGTGTGGACAGTCTAAAACCATTTGAAGGGAAACCACTGAAACTGCGGCCAGGAAGGATCATTTTCGAAGAGGAAGGAAAGATGAGAAGTGAAAGCATGAAGAGTTTTTTGGGAAGAGAAGAGAAGCCAACAATCCTGAAGTTCTATGCGGTCCATAGTTGGCCAAATTCTGACAGAAATAAAAAGTGGTCATTACTTCCTCATCACATTTCATCATGCGTAAAGTATTAAATCAGGCGTTGCACGGTCTTTATTTTAAATATTTTATCAGCGATTTTTCAGAGTCATGTGTTGAGAGTGAGAAACCCGCCTTTCGAAACTCGGCGGCCACATTTAGCCTGATCACGCACATGGAAGGTTACCGTGGTCAAATGTATTCATCATGTCAATATTTGAGTTGTTTTTTGTTGTATATAGGGTACGATCGGTGTGTTTATTGATGATGCAAGTTCTGCCTTGGGGTCATTTTGTATTCTGGGCCTTTGTCCGGACCAGGTTGTGTCGACAATTTTATGCTCGTCTAATTGCTGATAGTGGAATGTGTTCTAGAGCGGAATAGATATTTAATATAGACCCCAGTCAGTTCTGCTTAGTGTTTGTGTAATGAAGTTCCAGTGCAAAGGGAATTATTTAAATAACTTGTCTCGCACGCGCGTGGTCACGGCAAGAATATTTATCATAATCGTACTCGGTCTTGCCTTCTAACACAATAATTCAAAACAAGAATCTCAAGGGAATTTTCAGACCAAGCATAACACCTTGTGACAAAATCCTGAAGACATGATAATGTTATGTATTCATTTGGGTTAATGTTTATTCTGTTTCATATTTCATCATCACCAAGAAGTGGTTTAGCAGATATTTGAACCTCATTCGTTGATATTAGCTACTACCCTTCTCCTGCCTACATAGCCCCTTAAGTTTATAATTACCATCCATAGCACGAACATAACGCGACCTTGAGCAAATGCCGAAGCACTTAAGTGGGTAGGTTGAATACATACCCTTCCATTTATCGCTTCGTATGACTGCGAATTATGCTAGTCATCATTATATCCTCAGCTGACTTCTTCGCTAGATTCAATTTCCCAGTTCGTTCCTTCAATATCTTCCTACTTCCACAACCGTGATTTGGATGATAATCGCGTCTTTAGAGACAGCGTGGAGGTTTCAGTGATTGGGTTCATATGTTAACGTTAAGAATGATTTGAAATAGCCGACGTTTCTATTACTGTACCATACTACAAACAATTTAGCATATATAAAACTACTATTTGATGATTCGTCACCACAGAGTTGAGATACAACTACCCAAATTATAATAATTACACTTCATTATCCATTATCTACCAACAAGTAATAGAACATTCATGACGATAGCTAATTTGGTTGGTAATTGGAAACCTTGGCTGGTTAATGTGAGTCGCGCAAACATTACGTGGTTTAGGGAGCAAATTATTCAGCTGCAATGCAGACGATGCCTGCTGCCGAGCTGTCAATCTAAAGTGTAATCGTGGGCCAGTATCGTAGCGGCCGAAAATTCTAACCAATTGAGGTCACAAAACTATGAGACATAAAATTGTCAAAAGCAGGCCACAGTTGATGGCCCCCATCAAACTGTAGTTTGAGGTATCAGTAGGGGTATTTCTTTTTATTGGAACATTGCGAACAGAAGGATATTCCGGAAGACGAGATACACACAAGCTGGATATTAGGAAGGTGAATGCATAAGATTCGGAGGCTCAACTTGTGACAGTTACAGAGAAAAGTACTAAGCGTCACATTCGTCGCTTACCCTGTCGATACGTACAGTTACTCCCATAAATATTCGGTCAGTCTGATTTTTCACACACTTTTATTGGGTAGTTATTCTTACACTATAATGATAACGTTAAATACAACGAAACATGTAGAAAAACATAGAAACACGTTCTACAAACATTGTGATGTCATTCAAAATCTTCTGACAGTCATTAGTACGCCCTCTGTCGTACATTAAATAAAAGCAATAAATCCAGTGCCACCTCAAAAATATTCGGCCACTATACTAAAAGCAACATAAACTCGCATAATTCGCAACAATGTTACATATTCAGTACTTTGTATGTCCACCTTGATGTTTTAGGACCTAATCCAGTCGATTCGGCATACTGGCGATAACTTTCTTGATATAATCAAGGCTTAATGGCGCCCATTCTTGTAGCAGTCTCCTCTTCAAGTCTCTGATGGAACTTGGCCGCCGCAATTGCAGAGCTGCCTTCATTCGACTCCATACCTTCTCGATGGAGTTCAGGTCGGGTGATTGTGGTGGAGTTTCAAGACCTTCGGGCAGTTGAACAACAGCCACTCCCTGACAAGTTACGACTTGTGCTTGAGGTCGATATCTTGGTAGAACTTGAAAGTACACTGTATACCAAGTTGTTCCGCAAATTGTCGCAAGTTGTTTTTGAGGATAGCCAAATACCCCCTTTTTTGTCAAGGTATCTTCAATGAAACTCAGTGCACCAACCCCGTTCGATGCTACACATCCCTACACGATTGCTCTTCCACCACAATTTTTTCCCGTTGCTTGTAAATTGCTTGTTCTCAGTTCCTCGTGACGTTTCCGCCACACAAATTGCTTTCCATGAGACCCGAAGACGTTGAACTTTGACTCATCAACAAATAACACATCCTCCCACCAAGCACTGGGTTTGCGTACGAAGGTTTTTGTGAAATCTAGCCGCTTGTTTTTATTTACTGCACTAATGTATGGTTTCCTCCTAGCTCTTCTCCGAAAGAACTCATTCCTTTGCAGTGCTCTTCGCATGGTATCAGTACCCACTTTCTTTCCACACACCTCTAAAACAGTTGCTGCCAGTTTCGGAGCACTAATTTTCGGATTTCGTTTTCCATTCTGAAGCACAACCGCTCCTCTCGTTGTGTCAGCCTTCTTGGTCTGCCTGTCTGGGGAATTGAATCAATTCTGTCTTCATTTTTGCATCGTCTTATTATCTCTCCAATTGTTGTTCTGGTTATGTTAAGCATCTGCGATATCTTTCTATGCGATTTACCTCGAACACGATGGAATATCACGAGCTGGCGTTCTTCAAAAGTGGTATTGTGTTGTCTTTTCACCCCATTTGATACCATTCCGCAACACTGCAGCAAATGATTTCGGCACGACGTGTCTCGCGGTACCGCACTCCTGAACTGAACGTTTTGCAACGCTATCTGCCCTGTCTCCGTCAATGAACACAACGGCAATCCCGATCTTTTCAGGTGACCGAATATATTTGAGGCGTGTCACTTCACCCATGTCCACTATGGCCTTTCTTTTACGGCATACTGTACATCAACGTTCCGTGATTCCTCTTCAGCCTAAGCAACCAAATGTAGTTTCATAACTTGGACACATTTGGTTTCACATTCGGCTCATGGGTGCGTTATTGTCATCACTTTTTCGCGGATTTTATCAGTGGCCGAATATTTATGGGAGTGACTGTAGATTTGACCTCACTTCAGCTGCATATAAAGGAACGAACATGTCCCATTAACTTCTCTTTAAGCATATGCATAGAACAAATGTGGTTACCTGATGAAGTGAGAAATATAGAATAGGTTGTTTTTTTAATACAATGCGTTCACTAGACCCTAGGATCCACCGAAGCCATTACACCCCGCCCCACGAGCTGTCTTGAATTAAAGGGAAGATGATATGTTTGTTTACTGATAATACCATTGACCTCTACTATACATACAGTATTTCCTACACAACCGACATATGCAATTTGGAACACCTCAGGCTTTAAATATTACAATTAAAAGTGATAGACATATTCAGGATTCGTACTCACCTCGATCGATTTTTGAATAAATATTCCCCTCAATGCAGTTGACATGTTTTCATCTCTCAGGTACTCTAGGTGTCAGAGATAAGTCGCTAAATTAAAATAAAATAAACCAATGTTAATTAGTTATTCATTCTTAGAATACTACTAATGACGGCTGTCACTGGACGGTATTTCCTTTATTTTGTTTTACTATACAATATGTTCCTGTTCTTTATCAAATATTTCCTGCAACACATCATTTTCTATGTTATGAAAAATGGCACGTTATCGTTGGATACGCACACTTAACTTTCCAGTTTATGTCTCTCCATTTTCCTTCATGATATCAGATTCATACATTGGTGGACGGCCATTATGACACTGACAAATTCTAAGGTCACTATGAGATAAGGATGGTTATTATCATTATGTTGGAATCACAATAGTTTGTGAAAATCACATCATAAAGCGGTAAATGACTGCTGTCCTCGCAGAAAATTTGATGAGTATTTCTGAGGTGTAAAAGTGTCAACAAAACTAAACTCGGTTAATCCTGAATGTTGCCCTTTGTGTCATGCCAGTTTATTTCATTTTAAAATATTTTGCTGTCAAATTCTGTATAGTAAGAATTGCTGTAAAACCACCTTTGGCGGAGGGGTAAACCGGAGGTTATCTTTGTTCTTAGAATCTGCAGAAAATCCACAGTAAGTTGATTTTGAGGCTATACTTTTTGCTATGCACTAGTAACACATGACGGCACAAATTTTCTTACAGACTCTTTAGAAACTGTGATCCTCGGTTAAATCTCTCATTCTCGTCCGACCTTTGTATTAACATCTATATATATAAAATAAGAGTTTTGTCTGTACATTGCTCAGAATTTGAAAAGAATGGTATATCTGTATCGGTCATGTCCACAGTAACAAGGAAATGCATTTTTTTCTTTTCCGTAATTTCTGTCTGTCTGTCTGTCTGTCTGTCTGTCTGTCTGTCTGTCTGTCTGTCTGTCTGTCTGTCTGTCTGTCTGTCTGTCTGTCTGTCTGTCTGTCTGTCTGTCTGTCTGTCTGTCTGTCTGTCTGTCTGTCTGTCTGTACACGCATCACGAGAAAACGGCTGAAGAGAATTTAATGAAAATCGGAATGTAAAGTCGGGTGATGAACCGCTACAATCTAGGCTATAAATTATTTTATTCACGCCGAGTGAAATGGTAGTTTAGGAGAAGGCCTGAAATTTAATTCTCAAATATTTATGTTATTAGCGGCCGTGTCCTAATGAAAATCGGTATGCAAGGTCGGGGTAATAAGTCGATATAATCTAGGCCATAAATAATTGCATTCACGCTGAGAAAACTGGTAGTTTAGGGAAGGCCTAAAATTTAATTCTCAAATATTTATTATATTAGTGGTCGTATCTTCACGAAAATTGGTATGCAAAGTCGGGGAATAAGTCGCTATAATCTAGGCCATCAATAATTTTATTCACTCTGATTGAAATGGTAGTTTAGGGGAAGGCCTGAAATGTAATCTATATATAAAATAAGAGTTTTGTCTGTACATTGCTCAGAAATTGAAAATAATGGTATTTCTGTATCTGTCATGTCCACAGTAACAATGAAATGCATTTTTACTTTTCCGTAATTTCTCTCTGTCTGCCCGTCTGTGTGTATGTACACGCATCACGAGATAACGGCTGAAGAGAATTTAGTGAAAATCTGTATGTAAAGTCGGGCGATGAACCACTACAATCCAGGCTATAAATTATTTTATTCACGCTGAGTGAAATGGTAGTTTAGGGGAAGGCCTGAAATGTAATTCTCAAATAAGTTATTTATTTCTCAAATAAGGTTCTCAAGGGATACCTGGTAGGAAGTTATCGATAAATACTACATAAGTAACATAATTTTCGTTATGTCGTAATTTAGTAGTAGTTATGTAAGAAGTTATTAAATTTCCGATCACGTATGTCTTATACATTGTTACCGTATCGCATATAATCACAGAGATATTTAATAAATTTGGATTTTTGTTACTAAGTCATATCAGCGCCAGGCCACGAGAAAATGGGTAAACAGAATTTAGTGAAAATAGGTATGTAAAATCTGAGAATAACTACAGTCTACGATATAAATAATTTTGTTAGACGCCCTAATATCACAGAGTCGAAAGAAAACTAATGTGAAGGCCTGCGATATAGAAAGCTCATAAACTTTATCAACAATAACATTACATTGACCATTGTTTGTTGTGATGTGCATTTTTTCCTCTGTTTACACTCATCCCCGATAGATAGGATTACTGCAGCGTACCGAGGTTTTAAAAATTTGATTTACGTCCCACCGACACAGGTAGGTCTTATGGCGACGATGGGATAGGAAAGGTCTAGGAAGTGGAAGGAAGCGGCCTTCGCTTTAATTAAGGTACAGTCCCGGCATTTGCCTGGTGTGAAAATGGGAAACCACGGAATACCATCTTCAGGGATGCCGGAAGTGGGGTTCGAATCCACTAACTCCCGGATGCAAGCTCACAGCTGCGCGCCTCTAACCACTCGGCCAACTCGCCTGGTCGTACCGAGTGTAACAGCCTGCCTGTAAATTGGCGGGAAGTAGCTGGGGAGTTAGATAACTTTCTTCTTTAGCATGCCATTCCTCTGGTTCATACATTTTCTGATATTACTGGTACGTAATACACTGGTTCATCATAGCATTCGAGCTATTCAATCCCTACTCTGAGGCACTGGTTGGATTGAGTAGTATGCATATTTAACGGAATAATGACAGAGGAGTGTTCACGGCAGTCTGCGACCTGGTTAATCCAGCTCTGGAACTTTGGACTGTTAGATCGGCACCGTAGTACTGTTCGTTGAAAGTGTGAAAGTGTGCAGTTTTTCATTTGATCGAGTATTTTATATGATAACATTGCTTTCAATCGCTACATTCCTACTGACGTTTTTGTAATGACCCATGCTGAATTCAGTTAGGAAAACCATCAAGCCAGTCTTCCTGAGAATCCCGTAGCGAAGCACGGGTACATCAGCTATTTCTTTCTAATTATCTACTCTTCTCTCAGTGTCACTATTTAAATAACATATTTTTATCCCAAAATTTTAACAAAGGAGTTCAAATGACGTAGTGATTTGATGAATCATTACATTCCACACTGTTCCCGGAACTCCAAGTGTTAAATTGACGAAATGCAACATTTTCATGGTGACACTCCAAAGAAAAAGTGAATACTCCAATTGGAATGGAAATTAAGCTTCTATGGAGAGGATCTTGGTAATCTATAGGAACATCCAAATATAAACAACTGATCTGGAAGATGCCGGAGTAATAGTAGAATATTGTCCTTATCCGTACATTAAAGTCAACGTAAACGGGCGAGTTGGCCGTGAGGTTAGGGGCTGGCAGCTATGAGCTTGCGTCCGGGAGATAGTGGGTCGAACCCCACTGTCGGCAGCCCTGAAGGTGGTTTTCCGTGTTTTTCCATTTTCATACTAGGCAAATGCTGGGGCTGTAGCTTAATTAAGGCCATGGCCGCTTCTTTCCCACTCCTAAGCCTTTCCTATCACATTGTCGCCATAAGGCGTGTCTGCGCCGATGCAACGTAAAGAAAAAATTGAAAAACGGAAAGGAAGTCAAGGAGCATATATCTTGAAGGGCTGATGAAATACCAGTCTTCTTTCTAGCATGATTATAGAAGTTAAGTACAATGTGCGTGGCACTGAAGTTGACGTTCGATAGATAATGGACCATTACTCACAAATAATATTAGTAATTCTATAGTTGCTGTACCTGCAAACCTTAGGAAATAGTTTGATTATAATTTCGACGCGATGAACTGAAAATCAAAAACAATATGAACGTAACTCCTTACCTGACTGCAAGGTAGAAGGCATTCGTCATCACTAGCATAATATATGACATTCATCATTAGTAGCTTAACAGCCTAAGATGTAACCGTTACGTCTTTGATACTTACAACTTGTATCCTGAAAACTTCTCGAGACATGGTGAACTAATAGCTATGATATAACTAATATTAATCACACTATCAGCAACCCTGGAAAGGTTTTTCCGTGGTTTCCCATTTTAACACCAGACAGATGGCTGCACCTGCTATCCTATCGTTGCCGAAAGAGCTATTTGAGTTTAAGCTACGTTAAACCTGTACCACTCCATGATGGCTCAAATTGTTAAGTGTTGAACAGCCACACAACCTTCCTGCTTCAATATTTCAATAGGTACACTCTATAGAATTCTTGATGCAGCACTTTATGAACCATTCCTAATAGCTCAGTGCCTTAAGTTAATTTTCAGAACTATAAGAATTCGAATTACAAGCTCAATTATAGTTGAAAGTGTTTTCCTTTGATTTTCAATTTCAACTCACAGAAAATGCTCGAATGGTGCCTTCTCATGAATGACCACCACGTCCTGGCGATTTCTGGCAAAATAATAGGTTTAAGTATTACGGATATTACATTACTCGAAGTTATCAAGTGTGTTTCATGCACGTAAAATGAGTAAACTGCGCTGGTGTATTTTTAGTTATTTGAACACCTTTACCGCATAGTGTGTAATAATACTTTCTAAATATATTCTGGCACGTGTACTTTTAATTATTACATTATGGGACATGATATCTACTGGTTCATTCAGCTTCCAACAGTGAGCGTCATGACGTGAAATAACAGAGCCTCTCTCTTTCCTGAAGCTGTCTTCAGACCGGCGGAATTCTCCCTCTCATTGAAAGCCAATAAATTTTATTTACGTTTATCCTCATGTAATATTCATTCAGCAGAAGGCTTTCCATTCCAAACCCACTCTAAAGCTCAGTACTTCACTGCCAAGAATGTTGTTTCTTTTTTTCCCTGGTTTTGTTCCGTCACAACACCATTGATGCAAAATCATTCTTACCGATAAACGTCAATTTATAAAGGTTTTTTTGAATTCGTTACATTTGTGAACTTACTATTCAATAATATTCCTCATGGCATTGATCAATTAAAAACCTCTATGCAATTCTCTAACAACGTTGAGTACTTTACATCTGACTAATTATTTCCAAAATATTCACATCGACTACGAATATAATTAACATATTTCTTGTATAGAAACAATGAGAAACACGTTCGTTCAAATGGCATGCATAAAATATTAATAATCGTGTATACTCTATGGAAAAATGTTGGTTTGGGCGATAGTCATGTCTTTAGAGGGAGCGTAGAGGTTTACGGGTAAAGTGATTGACTAGCCTTGCTAAAGTTATGAGTGATTTGTAGTAGCCGATATATGAAGTCACTTGGTTTTCGCCTTTGAAATATGCAGTGTTATAATAGCTTCATGTATCCTATTCAATACGAATGTAATGGTAACCTTATACATGTTATCTTAACGAAGTAAAATATTACCAGTGATATTTAGATTGATGCTTTCACGGCCCGTAATTGTAGATTTGATAATAAGCTTTAGGGATTTCACCATGTCAAGAAAACAAAGTGGAATTCTTTAGGTTTCGCCGAGAAATTTTTTCCGCGTCTTCAGAAGAAAATCTCGAATGTTCACGAGGAAGACTTCTCCAGTAATGAAGGTTTGAATTTAAGAATGCTTTGCCGTTTGTCTATAGTAAGGAAATCTGTAAGGAATGTGCGGGTTTTCCGGGAATTTCTCGATGATACAGGCTACTATCTGATGTGTAGTGAAGTAGATATCTCTAGGCCTAGGATAGAGAAAGTGAAATCTGTCTGCGGACGAACAAATGTAGGAAATTTCCAGGACGAGGAAATTCGCAAGGAGTACGTGGATCTGATTAGCGAAATGTACCAAACAATGGATAGTAGGCAGATTCAGGATTTAGGAAGATAATAAGTGGCATACTGGGATGCTGTGGTAGAAACAGCAAGCGAAAGCCTAGTAATAACTCTGTGTAAAGATGGAGAAAAGCGAATATCTTGGTAGAATAAAGAATAGAGGGCAGCATGTAGACGTAAAAATGAAGGCGTCTCAGAAATTATAAGAGTTCAATAATACTGCCTTGAGGAATTTCCCCCTTAATTATTACAGGGTCAGAGAAAGCTTCACCTATTCTGATTATCTGGGATCTATGTACTACAAATATAACCACCCATTCAGTCCCTCTTTTGTCTGGTCCAATTGCACTCACTCTTGCCAGTCGTCTCCCATGATACACCCTATCAAATGCTTTAGACAGGTCAGTCGCGATACAGTCCATTTGACCTCCTGAATCCAAAATATCTGCTATATCCTGCTGGAATCCTACAAGTTGAGATTCAGTGGAATAACCTTTCCTAAACCCAAACTGCCTTCTATAGAACCGGTTATTCATTTCTCAAACATGTCTAATATAGTCAGCAAGAATGCTTTCCAATAGCTCACATGCAACGCATGTCAAACCTGATGTTCTGTAATTTTCAGCTTTATGTATATCACCCTTTTCTTTGTACACAGGGGCTACCATAGTAACTCTAGATTCATTTTGTATAGCTCCTTCGTCCAAACAATAATCAAATATACTTCGGGTACGATACCATATCCCAAACCACTGCCTTTAAGATATCCCCAAAAATCTTATCAATTCCAGCCGTTTTCAACTTTTTTATCTTGTTGTAAATGTCCTTGTTATCATATTTAAATTTTAAAACTTCTTTAGCATTGGTAACCTCCTATATCTGGACATTATCCTTGTAACCAACAAACTTTACATACTACTAACTGAATGCTTCTGCCTTTTGAAGATCCTCACGTACACACTTCCCTTGTTCATTAATTATTCCTTTAATATCCTTCTTGGAACCTGTTTCTGCCTAAAATTACCCATACATACACTTCCATGTTTCACTAAAATTTGTATGACTGCCAATTATGCTTGCCATCATGTTATCCACAGCTGACTTCTTTGCTGGATTCAATTTACTAGTAAGTTCCTTCCATTTCTCCTTATTTCCGCATCCATTTCTAACTCTATTTCTTTCCAGTCTGCACATAGTTCTTAGTATCTTTATTTTTCTATTATAATAAGGCGGGTCTTTACCATTCCTAACCACCATTAAAGGTACTACCACCTTTAAAGGTGAAAATGTACGAGGGCAAGTCAATACGTAACTGCAATGTTGCTCTAATTCTCATTAGTATGGCTGTATGGCATTTTGTGCTCACCACCCGCTAGACGCCACTGTTTTCTCAGTCTATTGTAGGCTTCAGCTTTATCAGATCAGTACAGCTTGCGCTGTAGTGACGTAAACATGGACACGCCACTGTTTGCACCAACGAAAATGTGTTCCGTAATCCGTTTTTTGTGATCTGAGGGTGTACCAGGAGTCGAAATTCACATAAGAGTTTGAGCACAATACGGGGAAAATGTTTTATCACAACGGATGCTTCCATTCCATGCTCTGACGTTTGCTCTCTGATTCAAACTGGTGAGCCCATGTATCATTTCCAGTGATGATCCGTTTCAGAAACGTTTCACCAACGTTAGCATGATGGTCCAATAGATTCTGACAGATTCTCACACGTTTGCGCTTCTGCTCTTCATTAAGTTGTCTTGTAACCCATCTCGAACAGACTTTGTGAAGGTTAAGACTGTTATGCACGATTCCGTATGCAGAACCATGGGTAATGTGCATATGGTTTGCCACGTCATCAACAGTCACTCCTGTGTTATTAGGGAACGTATCACGCACTTGTACAATATTGGCAACTGTTACGGCTGTAGACACACTCCCGGATCTTTCCTCATCCTTCACAGTCGTGCGACCACTGGTAAACACTTCGCTGCGGCAAAACATTTTCCCCGTAAATAGCATTTTTTTTTATGTGCTGAATATTCTACCATGAATTTCCGCTCCTGGCACACCCTCAGACCACAAACACTGGATTACGGAACGTTGTTCTTCATTGGTGCAAACAGAAAGTGGCGCGGCCAACTTTACGTCCAAACAGCCCATGCTGCACTGATCTGATAACGCTGAAACCTACCCCAGACATAGACAACGGTGCCATCTAGCGGCTGGTGAGCACACAGCTCCATAGAGTTAACCTAAAGACAATTAGAGCAAAATTGCAGATACACTTTGACTTGCCTACGTAGTAAACAGTTCGGCAATTGCTGACGACTTGGTCTTAATGGCAGATTGTGCCGAAAGCCTGCAGTCTTGGATATTGGAAATAGGTGCGGTGAGTATGGTATGAATTTTAGCATTTCCACGGTTAAATGTATGTCAGTAGATAAGATATCCAAGGGAACTAAATGTCAGATTGGGAATTCAAAGCTGGAACAGGTAGATAATTCCAAGTATTTAGGATGTGTGTTCTCCCAAGTTTCTTGTACAGTAAGTGAAATTGAATCAAGGTGCAGTAACGCTTATGCAGTGAGCTCACAGTTGCTATCAACAGAATTTTGTGAGAAGGAAGTCAGCTACAGAGCTCGAGAGCTGCAGACGCTTAAGTGCGGCCAGTATCCAGTATTCTGGAGATAGTGGGTTCGAACCCCACTGTCGGCAGCCCTGAAGATGGTTTTCGGTGGTTTCCCATTTTCACACCAGGCAAATGTTGGGGCTGTACCTTAATTAAGGCCACGGTTGCTTCCTTCCCACTCCTACCCCTTTCCTGTCGCATCGTCACTATAAGACCTGTCTGTGTCGGCGCGACGTAAAGTAACTTGCAAAAAAAAAAAAAAAAAAAAAAAAGAAGTCAGCTCCCGGACGAAACTCTCTTTACCTCGGTCTGTTTTCAGACCAACTTTGCTTTACGGGAGTAAAATCTAGGTAGATTCAGATACCTTAATCTTAAGTTAGAAGTAACAGACTTTGAATTAGCGAGAATTATTGCTGGTAAAAGCAGGTTGGAACAATGGCAGGTGGGTTCCCGGAATGAGGAGTTAAAGGATAATTTAGGAATTGAATGAAGCTGTACTCATAAACCGGCTTCGGTGTTGGGGTTATATGAGGCGAATTGCGGACGATTGGTTACCCAGGGAAATATTGGACTGTTTTATGGAGAGTAAGAGAAATAGAGGGAGATCAAGACGATGAAGGTTAGACTCCGTTTCTAATGATTTAAAGATAAGAGGTATTGCTAGTTGCTTTACGTCGCACCGACACAGATAGGTCTTATGGCGACGATGGGATGGGAAAGGCCTAGGAGTTGGAAGGAAGTGGCCATGGCCTTAATTAAGGTACAGCGCCAGCATTTGCCTGGTGTGTAAATGGAAAACCACGACAGTGGGGCTCGAACCCACGATCTCCAGGATGCAAGCTCACAACCGCGCGCCTCTACGCGCACGGCCAACTCGCCCGGTGATAAGAGGTATAGAATTAAGCGAGGCCACAGTACTAGTTACAAATAGCGGATTGTTGGAGCGGTTTGTAAATTCACAGAGGTTTGCAGACTGAACGCTGAAAGGCATACCAGTCTATAATGAATATGAAAGTTATGTATGATACATCTTTGGACGTCTGGAGCGCCATCTAAAGGACTAGATTTGACGATATGTGGCCTAATTATCTAGGCAACGAGACATCTCCTTACACGGACTTTCAGAGATACACTTTCTGTCAATCGTTAAAGGTATTTCAGAAACACTTCGTATACATATATTCTAAAATAGGTGTCTCAGGTTCTTATCACTTGAATCCACCTGCTACATGAGAAGACGAATCCACACGTGGATTCTACCACACGCGACGTCCTGACGGCTTTTGGGTGGCATGTGCTCCAGCGTCCGCCTCTGTGGTGTAGTGGTTAGCGTGATTAGCTGCCATCCCCGGAGGCCCGGGTTCGATTCCCGGCTCTGCCACGAAATTTGAAAAGTGGTATGAGGGCTGGAATGGGGTCCACTCAGCCTCGGGAGGTCAACTGAGTAGAGGTGGGTTCGATTCCCACCTCAGCCATCCTGGAAGAGGTTTTCCGTGGTTTCCCACTTCTCCTCCAGGCGAATGCCGGGATGGTACCTAACATAAGGCCACGGCCGCTTCCTTCCCTCTTCCTTGCCTATCCCTTCCAATCTTCCCATCCCTCCACAAGGCCCCTGTTCAGCATAGCAGGTGAGGCCGCCTGGGCGAGGTACTGGTCATTCTCCCCAGTTGTATCCCCGACCAAGAGTCTGAAGCTCCAGGACACTGCCCTTGAGGTGGTAGAGGTGGGATCCCTCGCTGTGTCCGAGGGAAAGCCGACCCTGGAGGGTAAACAGATGATGATGATGATGATGATGATGTGCTCCAGCATTCAGGGTACAGCCGGCACCGTGTTCCAAACTATTACCATCCCTATGCTTCTCTGAAAAGCCGTCTTGAAGCACACAAGTTTCACTCAGATGAGGATATACCGCATGAAGTAAGGACTTGACTGCGACAACCATACCCCACTTTTTATGAGATGGGCTTCATAAAGGCCGGGATAAAAAGCCTGAACCAGTTGAGGGGCTGTATTGGGAAATGGGGTATGTAGCGCTCCTTCAAGTGACGCAGTTTATATTCTTCTAATATAAACCTACTGGAATATTGAGGCATTGTGTCCATGTTTTCCAATCATTACTTGTGAAGGATAGTGAAATTTACTGAAACTGTCTCTCGAAATGGAAAGCATTGTTGGAATGAACCTTTTCGCAGACAGTATAATATTTTGTTATTTTTGAGCAAAAAATTGAAATGTGTTTTTCCACTTCAGGATGCAGCTCTAGCTATGAGTAATAGGGCAGGGATGCCGGAATTGAAGCAACAAAAATATGAAAATGAATTGTAGCGCCAGAACATTGATTTGAATTTAAAAGGTTTCGGAAACCCATTTGTTCCAATGAGCGATTACATTTCTACCTGTTAAACATCAATACTATTTGTATGCTACGCTTTTCACCATTGCAATTGGTGAGTAAAAATGTTCATTAAATGTATACCCTGCTAAAGGCAGATATTTCCTTAGTTTATTACACATACAATAGTTATCACGCGGATCCTCTCGAACATTCTTTGTTAATTTGTGTACATGGAAGGTTATACACGGAATCCTTTAAACCTTTGAAGCAGTCGCAATGTCAGAAACATGTATGGCAATTATGGAGCTTCAGGTTTGTATTATAGTTTTGTGTCTTTTATAGCCATCTCTCGTTCCACGTTTAAACCAACGGGAATAGTTTTTTCGGGCCTCGGAGGCATTTAATTTTCAGCTATTTTTGTTTATTCCTTTTCTTTAATCCATAAATTTATTCTTCGTAACGTGTTGTTTTCTTTCAATCAATCACTACCGATCTGCATTTCTTACATGATTGCAAAGAAATTGGAAATTTATTGAACATCTCCCTTGGTAAGTTATTCCAATCCCTAACTCCCCTTCCTATAAAATAATATTTTCCCCACTTTGTCCTGTTGAATTCCAACTTTATCATCATATTGTGATCTTTCCTACTTTTAAAGACACCACAACAAATTTATTCGTCTACTGATGTCATTCCACGCTATCTCTCCACTGACATACCACTTAATCGAGAATCTCGTCTCCTTTCTCCCAAGTCTACCCAGCCCAAACTTTACAACATTTACGTAACGCTACTCTGTTGTCCGAAATCGCCCAGAACAAATCGAGCTGTTTTTCTTTGTAATTTTCTTAGTTCTTGAATCAAGGAATCCTGGAACACTAGAACCATACTCTAGTTGGGGTCTTACCAGAGAGTTATATGCCCTATCCTTTACATCGTTACCACAACCTCTAAATACCCTCATGGCCATGTGCAAAGATCTGTACCCTTTATTTACAACCATATTTATGTGATTACCCGAATGAAGATCTTTCCTTATATTAAAATATAGATACTTACAATGATCCCCAAAAGAAACTTTCAACCCATCAACGCAGTAATTAAAACGGAGAGGACTGTTTGTGAAACTCACAACCCGACTTTTAACCCCTTTTATCATCATACCATTGCCTACTGTCCATTTCACAACATTATCGAGGTCATTTTGCAGTTGCTCACAATCTTGTAACATATTTATTACTCTATACAGAATAACATCACCTAGAAAAAGCCTTATCTCTGATTCAACTTCTTTACACATATCATTGATATCTATATATATAAAGTAGCTTGTCCTGACTGACTGACTGACTGACTGACTGATTCATCATCGCCGAGCCAAAACTACTGGACATAAAGAAATGAAAGTTTGGGGATATATTCATATTAAGACGTAGGTGCTCGCTAAGAGAGGATTTTTGGATATTCCGTCGCTAACGGGGTGAAAAGGGGGGTGAAATTTTAAAATGAGTGTGTCTATATCTCAAAACTTTAAAAGTTTACAGTAGTGAAAATTGGTATTTAGAATCTTCTTTAAAAATAAGGAAACACGTATTTTTTTGTTTTCAGACAATCCCAATAGGAGTGGTGAAAAAGGGTGAAAAAGTGGTTGAATGCCTTTAATCAGGATACCGCTACTTATATCTCCGAAACTGAAGATATTACAGACCACAAAAATGGTACTTTTGATCGCTGTCAAAAATAAAGAAACACAATTTTTTTGTTTTTGGAAAATCCAATTAATGCCAGGGTGAAAGGGGGGGGTGAATTTTTAAAATGTGTGCATCTATATCTCAAAAGTTTTAAAGTTTAGAGATGTAAAAATTGGTATTTAGAATCTTCATTATAAATAAAGGAACACGTATTTTTTTTGTTTTCGGAAAATCCCAATAGGAGGGATGAAAAGGGATGAAAAATGGGTTGAATGCCTTTAAAGAGAATACTTATATCTCAGAAACTGAAGATATTACAGACCTCATAATTGGTACTTTTGATCGCTTTCAAAAATAAAGATACACATATTTTTTTTGTTTTTGGAAAATCCAATTAATGCGAGGGCGAAAAGGGGGGTGAATTTTTAAAATAAGTGCATCTATATCTCAAAAGTTTTAAAGTTCAGAGATGTAAAAATTGGTATTTAGAATCTTCATTTAAAATAAAGGAACACGTATTTTTTGTTTTCGGAAAATCCCAATAGGAGGGGTGAAAAGGGGTGAAAAATGGGTTGAATGCCTTTAAAGAGAATACTTATATCTTAGAAACTGAATATATTACAGACCTCAAAATTGGTATTTGGGATCTACTTTAAAAATAAAGAAACAAGTATTTTTCATTTTGGGAAAATCCAAATAATGGGGGGTGAAAAGGGGGGATGAAATTTTTAAAATGAGTGTCTATATCTCAAAACTTTTAAAGTTTATAGATGTAAAATTTAGTATTTAGAATCTCCTTAAAAAATAAAGAAACACTCATTTTTTGTTTTCGGAAAATTCCAATAGGAAGGGTGGAAAAGGGTGAAAATGGGTTGAATGACTTTAATGAGGCTACTTATATTTCAGAACCTGAAAAATGGTGTTTGGGATCTCCTTTAAAAATAAAGAAACACGTATTTTTTGTTTTTGGATAATCCAATTCATTGGGGGGGGGGGTGAAATGGGTGTGAATTTTTAAAATATGTGTATCTATATCTCAAAACTGTTATAGTTTATAGATGTAACAATTGGTATTTAGAATCTCCTTTAAAAATAAAGAAACACGTATTTTTTGTTTTCGGAAAATCCCAATGGGAAGTGTGGAAAAGGGTGAAAAATGGGTTGAATGCCTTTAATGAGGCTACTTATATTTCAGAACCTGAAGATGTTACAGACCTGAAAATTGGTATTTGGGATCTACTTTAAAAATAAAGAAGCAGGTATTTTTTCGTTTTTGCTAAGTCCAAATAATGGGGGGTGAAAAGGGGGGTGAATTTTTAAAATGAGTGTGTCTACATCTTAAAACTTTAAAAGTTTACAGATGTAAAAACTGGTATTTAGAATCTCCTTTAAAAATAAAGAAACACGTATTTTTTGTTTTCTGTAAATCCCAATAGGAGGGGTGTAAAAGGGTTGAATGCCTTTAATGAGGATATATATATCTCAGAAACAGAAGATATTAAAGAACTGAAAATTTGTATATGGGATCTCCTTTAAAAATAAAGAAACACATATTTTTTTGTTTTTGGATAATCCAATTAATGGCGGTTAAACAGGAGTGACAAATTGGGGTTAATTTTTCGAAAGACAATATCTACAGAATATCTGAGAAAGGTAAAATGTTACAGACGTAAAAAGTGGGTATTTGGAATTTCCTGTAAATGTAAAGTAACATAGGTGATTTGTTTTTGGAATATCTCCTTAGGGGGAATTAAAAAGGATTGAAAGAATTGAAAAATTAATTGACTAAATTGTATGAGAATACATACATCTAATAAAAATAAAGTTGTTACAGACGTGAAAATTGGTATTTGGATTTCCTTTAAAAACAAAGAAAAACGCGGTTTGGGGGGAGGAGGAACCATCTTGCGGGGCGGGAGTGAAAAAGAGTTCAATTCCTTTCATGGGGACACATAAATCAAAACTTAAGAACTTATAGTCTTGATAATTGGTATTTAGAAAATCCTTTAGTATTAAAGAAACAAGTAAGTTTTTGCCGGAATATTCACTTGGCGTGGGGGGGGGAGGGGGGAGGGTGAAATGAAGTGAAAAATGTGAATTATTCGTGTGAGGTTTCTTATATATCAAAACTGAGGGTAATAGACGTGAACATTTGTGCTTGGAATCTCCTTTAAAAATAGGAAACACTCCTTCTTTTAATTTTTTGGGGAGGGAGTAAATAAAATTAACGGCGGTGGGGTGTAAAATGAGGTGAGACCAATTGATTTTACTGTTCATAATGTACTTATAAGGAGCCTCCGTTGCTCAGGCGGCCTCTCACAGCTGGGTTCCGTGGTTGAAATCCCGGTCACTCCGTGTGACATTCGTGCTGGACAAAACGGAAGCGGGGCAGGTTTTCCTCCGGATACTCCGGTTTTCCTGTCATCATTCATTCCAGCAACACTGTCCAATATTTCTTTTCATTTGTCATTCATCGATCATTGCTCCAGAGGAGTGCTTCGGCAGCCGGCAAAATTCGTATTGTCGCCGCTAGATGGGGCTTTATTCATTCAATTCCTGACCCTGTCCAATGACTGGAAACAGGCTGTAGATTTTCGATGTACTTATTCTGATCATAAAACGATCATTTTTATCTTTCCTGCGTTCGATTTCAGCAGCCATCTTTTCCTTGGGAGAACGTTCTTAGATTACAGTAGACTCTCCTGGCATATAAATAATAATTTAAGCACATTTGAAATAAACGATAGGCATGAGATTGACCGTCAAATTGTTCACCTCTATAATAAGGTAAATAATGCACGGAAGTATGTCATTCGTATCGCCAGAAATCCCGCACACTTGCCTAGGCGCGACATTGGTGCTGGTCACATGTTCAACAATGACAGTGGCAGCAGATGTAATTTACCGCCAAGTAGCGGTCTTGCATCTTGCTGTGGGGTCTAGAATATCTATTAATAATAATAATAATAATAATAATAATAATAATAATAATAATAATAATAATTTTCTGGACCGTCATCAGATTGTGCGGACCGCGCTGGAAACGGGCCGTGGTCTGGTAATGACCACGAATATAGTCCGGCCGCGGGTTCAGTACCGCCAAGGCACCCAAGACGACACAACGCCGGATCTCCTTCAGGATTTCATCCATACTAAAAATGCTTATAGGAAAAGATGGCAAAGATTTAGGGACCGTGTGGAATACCTGGAACTAGCCCGGGAATTTCGAAATCGATTGCTGGAAAGAAAGATTGAAAAATGTGAGGAACATTGCCGTAATCTCTCAGAAAACGAGTCAGATCGCGAATTTCGGAGGATTATTTATAAAATGTTAAGTATTTAATTATAAATTGCAGTATAATACCGTAGCGAAGCACGGGTATCTTGCTAGTCTATATATATAAAATAACTTGTCCTGACTGACTGACTGACTGACTGACTGACTGACTGACTGACTGACTGACTGACTGACTGATTCATCATCGCAGAGCCAAAACTACTGGACGTAACGAAATGAAATTTTGAGGATATATTCATATTAAGATGTAGGTGCTCGCTAAGAGAGGATTTTTGGATATTCCTTCGCTAAGGGGGTGAAAAGAGGGGTGAAATTTTCAAATGAGTGTGTCTATATCTCGAAAGTTTAAACGTTTACAGATGTAAAAATTGGTATTTAGAATCTTCTTTAAAAATAAGGAAACACGTATTTTTTTGTTTTCAGAAAATCCCAATAGGAGGGGTGAAAAGGGGTGAAATTGTGGAAAATGGGTAGAATACCCTTAATCAGTATACCAGTACTTATATCTCAGAAACTGAAGATATTACAGACCTGAAAATTGGTACTTTTGATCTCTTTTAAAAATAAAGAAACACGTACTTTTTTGTTTTTGAAAAATCCAATTAATGGGAGGGTGAAAATGGGGTGAATTTTTAAAATGAGTGAATCTATATCTCCAAACTTTTAAAGTTTGCAGATGTAAAAATTGGTATTTAGAATCTTCATTAAACATAAAGAAACACGTATTTTTTGTTTTCGGAAAATCGCAATAGGAGGGGTGAAAAGGGGTGAAAAAGGGGTCGAAAGCCTTTGATGAGGCTACATATATTTCAGAAACTGAAGGTATTACAGACCTGAAAATTGGTGTTTGGGATCTCCTTTAAAATAAAGAAACACGTATTTTTTTGTTCTTGGAAAATCCAATTAATGGGGGGGTGAAAAGGGGGTGATTTTTTAAAATGAGTGTATCTATATCTCAAAACTGTTACAGTTTATAGATGTAAAAATTGGTATTTAGAATCTCCTTTACAAATAAAGAAACACGTATTCTTTTGTTTTCGGAAAATCCCAATAGGAAGGGTGTAAAAGGGTGAATAATGGGTTGAATGCCTTTAATGAGGCTACTTATATTTCAGAACCCGAAGATATTACAGACCTGAAAATTGGTATTTGGGATCTACTTTAAATGTAAAGAAACACGTATTTTTTCGTTTTTGGAAAATCCAAATATTGAGGGGTAAAAAGGGGGGTGAATTTTTTAAAATGAATGTGTCTACATCTTAAAACTTTAAAATTTACAGATGTAAAAATTGGTAGTTAGAATCTCCTCAAAAAATAAAGGAACACGTATTTTTTTGTTTCCTGTAAATTCCAATAGGAGGGGTGTAAAAGGGTAAAAAATGGGTTGAATTCCTTTAATGAGGATACATATATCTCAGAAACGAAAGATATTACAGAACTGAAAATTTGTATATGGGATCTCCTTTAAAAATAAAGAAACACGTATTTTTTTAGTTTTTGAAAATCCTATTAATGGCGGTTAAACAGAAGTGACAAATTGGGGTAAACTTTTTGAAAGATTATCTTGGGAACGTACAATGTTACAGACGTAAAAAGTGGGTGTTTGGAATCTCCTGTAAATGTAAAGAAACATAGGTGATTTGTGTTTGGAAACTCCACTTAAGGGGAACCCAAAAGGGGTGAAATTTTAAAATGAGAATTTTTACAGTATATCTAAAAAACTTAACATGTTACAGAAGTGAAAAATTGTATTTTTATCTCTATTAAACATAAAGAAACGTGTATTTTTAATTTTCGGAAATACCACTTGGGTGGAGGGGGGGGGTGAAAGTGACTGAAAATGGTGTTGAATTCTTTTAATTAGGCTACTGATATCTTAAAAATGAAGATGTTACAGACGTGAAATTTGATATTTGCAATCTGCTTTAAAAGTAAAGAAACACGTATTCTCGGAAAATCCAATGAAGCGGGGGGAGGGGGGTGAAAGAATTGAAAAATTAATTGACTTTAATTGTATGAGAATATATACATCTAATAAAAACTAAAGTTGTTACAGACGTGAAAATTCGTATTTGGATCTCCTTTAAAAACAAAGAAAAACGCGTTTTGGGGCGGAAGGCATCTTGGGGGGGGGGGGGCGGGAGTGTAAAGGAGTTGAATTCCTTTCATGAGGACACATAAATCAAAAAGTGAAGAAGTTAGAGTCGTGATAATTGGTATTTAGAAGATCCTTCACTTTTAAAGAAACAAGTATTTTTTGCGGGAAAATTCACTTAGGGGGGTGGGGGAGTAGTTTGAAATGAAGTGACAAAAGTAAATTATATTTATGGGGATACTTATATCTCAAAACTGAAGGTAATAGACGTGAACATTGGTGTTTGGAATCTCCCTTAAACATAAAGAAACACGCCTTCTTTTAATTTTTTTTTGGGGGGGGGGTGGCAGTAAAAACTAACGGCGGTGGGGTGTAAAAGGAGGTGAGGCCAATTGATTTTACTGTTCTTAATGTACTTATAAGGATCCTCCGTTGCTCAGGCGGCAGCGCGCCGGCCTCTCACAGCTGGGTTCCGTGGTTCAAATCCCGGTCACTCCATGTGACATTCGTGCTGCACAAAACGGAGGCGGAACAGGTTTTTCTCCGGATACTCCGGTTTTCCCTGTCATCATTCATCCCAGCAACACATAATAGTAATAATAATAATAAGAAGAAGAATAAGAATAAGAATAACATTAATAATAATAATAATAATAATAATAATAATAATAATAATGTTCCGGACCGTCGTCAAATGTGCGGACCGCGCTGGAAACGGCTCCTGGACGGGTAATGACTAAGAATGCAGCCGGCCGCGGGTTCAGTGCAGCCAAGGCTCCCAATAAGACACCACGCCGGATCTCCTGAAGGATTTTATCCAGATTAAAAATGATTATAGGAATATACGGTATGTCAAAGATTTACGGACCCAACTGACCGGGAAGAATACCTGAGCCTAGCCCGGGAAGTACGAAATCGATTGCTGGAAAGGAAGATTGAAAAATGGGAGGAAACGTGCCGTAATCTAATAGAAAACGAGTCAGATCGGGAATTTTGGTGGATTCTCGCTGAAAACGTGTCAGATCGCGAATTTCGGCGGATTATACATCTAAAACAATAAGCATTCAATTATAAATTTCAGTATAATACCGTAGCGAAGCACGGGTACCATGCTAGTATATATATATATATGAAAAAATAAAGGTCCAGTAATACTGCCTTGAGGAATTTCCCTCTTAATTATTAATTATTAATTTTCTGAGTTCTATTTTCTAGAAACATAGCCACCCATTCAGTCACTCTTTTTTCAAGTCCAATTGCACTCATTTTTGCCAGTAGTCTCCCATGACCTATCCTATCAAATGCCTTAGGTAGGTGGATATTCAGAGAATTTTACAATATCACAGTTCTGCTTACTGAGGCGAATCACTGCCATGAATCACAAGTTCTCTTTGCTAATACGGAGTACTAGATAACTCACGAACATACAATGAATTTATAATTTCTGACTGATTGCTAAAACACTTATTCAAACCACTTCAACTAAATGTTCCTTATTAATTTCTTAACAAGGTCAAGTTTTCTTACGAGTTGTTTAATTTGAAGCCATTCATCTTAATCCTAATACACCGTAATACACTTGAAAAAATGTCCGACTCGTTGGCTGAATGGTTAGCGTACTGGCCTTCGGTTCAGACGGTCCCAGGTTCGATCCCCGGCAGGGTCGGGGACTTCATCCTTAAATGGTTAATTCCAATGGCTCGGGGGCTCGGTGTGTGTGGCGTATTCAACATTAGAAATCATCCTAGATAGGGCCCTCAGCTTCACAGACATGCAGGTCGCCTAATAGGCCGTCTACTAGAAAAAGACCTGCACCAGGCCTCTCCGGAGGCCATATGTATATGTTGGGTATTCAGCCCGAAGGCTGGTTGGATCCTCAACAGGTTCACCCTTAGCTGTCATATATGGCCTAGGTGTCACTGAAGAGGCGTCCTAGGGAAATGCGGAGTGAGGTAGTTTCCCGTTGCTTTCCTCACTGAGCCAGAAGTTGCTACTGCACATCAGTCTGCCAAACCCACTGAAATGCGTGCACCAACTGACCCTATGAGTGACATTTTCACACCATTCATAGCAGGGACTGGCTGCATAAGGAATGGCATTACTCGCGTCACTCATACCTCAGCCACTTTCATATTGTCAAAGCCAAGAATAAGACTGAGACAGGTCAATGAAAGTAACAATTTTATTCTGGCCCATACCAGAAGACATAGCGCACTGTAAACACTACATATTATTATTATTATTATTATTATTATTATTATTATTATTATTATTATTATTATTATTATTATTATACTTGAAAAAATAGCTGTAATGAAATCTGAAAGAAAGTGATTCGTCTGTTGAGAGAATAGTGTACAACAGTAAGAATATAATAATAAAATGAAATGTTTTACAGACTAAGCGACCACAACCATTGCGGCATATGGGTTCAGGTTTAAGGTGAGGTACTATTCCAAAATTGCTTTTAAATGGAAAGACGGCGGAATAATAGTTTATTCTTTTTTGCTAGTTGTTTTACGTCGCACCGACACAGATAGGTCTTACGGCAACAATGGGACAGGAAAGGGCTAGGAGTGGGAAGGAAGCGGCCGTGGCCTTAATTAAGGTACAGCCCCAGAATTTGCCTGGTGTGAAAATGGGAAACCACGGAAAACCATTTTCAGGGCTGCCGACAGTGGGGTTCGAACCTACTATCTCCCGAATACTGGATACTGGCCGCACTTCTTAATTAGGGTAGTGTTATTTAGAAGTTTTTCAACTAGAAATGTTGTTTGTAATGTAAATCACTGTTATGAACTTATTTTGGAAGTGAGCGCCTTTTACGTAGATAAATACTAGTAGTACTAGGGGGGAAGGCTCTGTAAGTAAATTGCGGGTAGTAGTCTATGAAACCTTTCCAAGAATATGGGAGGCAAGGGTACAAAGAAAATGCAGTAAAGTAATACCAACGGAACGGCAATGAACCTCTTCACAAAGCTCCCACGGGGGAGAGAAGGTAACCTGCCTAACATGCAATTGCGACCCCATGGGGCTGAAGGAGGTCGTAAATAATTATTTACGGACTCGTTTTTGACAAGTTGTTACATAAGGTCATAGAAAAATTCAAACACGCGTTAATACCACGGTAATCAATGAACTGCAAGCGGAGCTGCGCTCACGTGGTGAAAGAATCAAACGGCTTAATGATCAAATGAGCAGGTGAACCACATATCTACGAAAACAAAATGTTGAAATTTGCGGTGCACCGGAAGTTCAAGATATGTACGACATTATGAAAAAATATTTTTGGGCAGCGGGGTATAAAATTAGAAAAAGGATATAGATTGCAGTTAGGATCCCTTCCAACAAAAATATTCCGTCGTGAGTCAAGTTTTCTGATAGATGAAAAGAAGCATGGACTGATTTCAGCGAAGAAAAATGTATTTAAAAAATATCTTCAGTCTGTAGAAGTTGGCTATACATTAATATCTAGAACATTGCTGATCATCTGAAAACCAGAACCAAAGGACTGCCGAAAAGAGCGTGGGCTTTGCGCAGTAAAGATATAAATATGTCTGGAAGAGGGCCGGAAAGGTTTTTGCCAAAAAAGATAGTAATTCAACTGTATTGTACGCGAACCTTTTCTTGAGCCCTAGTTCCCATTCTGCACTATGGAGCTCAGGGCTCAAGAAAATTTCCGCGTACTATAATATCCATCAAGGCAACTGAGGATATAGTTCACTTAGACAATCTCTTGTTGTCTATGATGTTTTCAGAAAGTCAGCTTAGTGGTAATGACGTAAGAATATTGTATGTAAACTCCCAAAGCCTACGAAACAAATGGGCTGAACTGCCTATTTTAGTTAATCAGTCACATTTTCTGGATATTATGGTTATTTTGTAAAGTTGGATTACTAAAGAGGAATAAAACAATTATCATTTGTTAGGTTATAATAGTTTTTTTCGTTCGAGAAATGGTAAAAGAGTGTGATTATTATAATTTACGTTAAACATAATTACACAGTTAATGTTTTAGAAACAGTAAACGTTACGTCTTACAATAAGGGATCTTAATGTAGAGAAAGTAGAAAAAAGTAATCAGGCTGATGAATTATGTAAACTATGTGCTTGTTTTCATCATTCTCCATATAACAGCATTTTCCCACCATAATGACTAATCACAGTGCCACCTTGATAGATCATATATCTATATATACAAAATAACTTGTCCTGACTGACTGACTGACTGACTGACTGACTGACTGACTGACTGACTGACTGACTGACTGACTGACTGACTGACTGACTGACTGACTGACTGACTGACTGACTGACTGACTGACTGACTGACTGACTGACTGACTGACTGACTGACTGACTGACTGATTCATCATCGCCGAGCCAAAACTACTGGACATAAAGAAATGAAATTTTGGGGACATAATCGTAATAAGATGTAGGAGCACGCTAAGAGAGGATTTTAGGATTTTCCGTCGCTAAGGGGGTGAAAAGGAGGGTCAAATTTTAAAATGAGTGTGTCTATATCTCAAAACTTTAAAAGTTTACACATGTAAAAATTGGTATTTAGAATCCTCTTTAAAAATAAGGAAACACGTATTTTTTGTTTTAAGAAAATCCCAATAGGAGGGGTGAAAAAGGGTAAAAAAAAGGGGTTGAATGCCTTTAATCAGGATACCGGTACTTATATCTCAGAAACGGAAGATATTAGAGACCTGAAAATTGGTACTTTTGATCTCTTTTAAACATAAAGAAATACGTATTCTTTTGTTTTAGGAAAATCCAATTAATGGGAGGGTGAATAGGGGGTGTATTTTTAAAATGAGTGCATCTATATTTCAAAACTTTTAAAGTTTACAGATGTAAAAATTGGTATTTAGAATCTTCATTAAAAATAAAGGAACACGTATTTTTTTGTTTTCTGAAAATCCCAATAGGAGGGGTGAAAAGGAGTGAAAATGGGTTGAATGCCGTTAATGAGGATACGTATATCTCAGAAACAGAAGATATTATAGACCTGAAAATTGGTGGTTGTGATCTCCTTTAAAAAGAAAGAAGCAGGTATTTTTTGTTTTTGAAAAATCCAATTAATGTGAGGGGTGAAAAGGGGGTGAATTTTTAAAATAAGTGTGTCTACATCTTAAGACTTATAAAGTTTATAGATGTAAAAATTGGCATATCGAATCTCCTTCAAAAATAAAGAAACACGTATTTTTTTGTTTTCGGAAAATCCCATTAGGAAGGGTGGAAAAGGATGAAAAAGGAGTTGAATGCATTCAATGAGGCTACTTATATTTCAGAACCTGAAGATATTACAGACCTGAAAATTGGTATTTGGGATCTATTTTAGAAATAAAGAAACAGGTACTTTTTCGTTTTTGGAAAATCCAAATAATGGGGGTGAAAAGGGGGTGAATTTTTAAAATGAGTGTGTCTACATCTTAAAACTTTAAAAGTTTACAGATGTAAAAATTGGTATTTAGAATCTCCTTTCAAAATAAAGGAACACTTATTTTTTGTTTTTGGAAAATCCAATTAATGGCGGTTAAACAGGAGTGACAAATTGGGGTGAATTTTTTGAAAGACTATATCTACAGAATATCTGAGAAACGTAAAATGTAACGGACGTAAAAAGTGGGTATTTGGAATATCCTGTAAATTTAAAGAAAGGTAGGTGTTTTGTTTTTGGAAGCTTCACTTAAGGGCAACTAAAAAGGGTGTGAAATTTTAAAATGAGAATTTCTACAGTATATCTCAGAAAACGTAATATGTTATGGAAGTGAAAAATGGTATTTTTCTCTCTATTAAAAATACAGAAACGTGTATTATTACTTTTCGGAAATACCACTTGGGTGGAAGGGGGAGGGTAAAAGTGACTGAAAACGGTGTTGAATTCTTTTAATTAGGCTACTGATATCACAAAAATGAAAATGTTACAGACGTGAAATTTGATATTTGGAATCTGTTTTAAAAGTAAAGAAACACGTTTTCTCGGAAAATCCAATGAAGGGGGGTGGGGTTTAAGAATTGAAAAGTTAATTGACATAATTGTATGAGAATACATACATCTAATAAAAACTAGAGTTGTTACAGACGTGAAAATTGGTATTTGGATCTCCTTTAATACAAAGAAGAACGCGTTTTCGGGTAAAACCATCTTGGGGGCGGGAGTGAAAAGGAATTGAATTTCTTTCATGAGGACACATAAATAAAAACACTGAAGAAGTTAGAGTCGTGATAATTGGTATTTAGAAGATCTTTTACTATTAAAGAAACAAGTATTTTTGCCGGAAAATTCACTTTGGGGGGTGGGGGGTGAAAGGAAGTGAAAAAAGTGAAATATTTTTATGGGGAAACTTATATCTCAAAACTGAAGGTAATAGACGTGAACATTGATGTTTGGAATCTCCTTTAAACATAAAGAAACACGCCTTCTTTTAATTATTTTTTGGGGGGGTAAATAAACTTAATGGCGGTGGGGTGTAAAAGGAGCTGAGACCAATTGATTTTACTGTTCATAATGTGCTTATAAGGAGCCTCCGTTGCTCAGGCGGCAGCGCGCCTGCCTCTCAGAGCTGGGTTCCGTGGTTCAAAACCCGGTCACTCCACGTGACATTTGTGCTGGACAAAACGGAGGCAGGACAGGTTTTTCTCCGGATACTCCCGGTTTTCCCTGTCATCACTAATTCCAGCAAAACTGTCCAATATCATTTCATTTAATTTGTCATTCATTAATCAATGCCCCAGACCAGTGCGACAGGCTTCGGCAGCCGGCACAATTCCTATTGTCGCCGCTAGATGGAGCTTTATTCGTTCCATTCCTGACCCTCCCTGTCGAATGACTGGAAACAGGCTGTGGATTTTCGATGTACTTATTCTGATCATAAACCGATCATTTTTAATCATTCCTGGGTTCGTTTTCAGGAGCCATTTTTCCTTCGGAGAACGTTCTTAGATTACATTGGCATATAAATAAAAATTTAAGCACATTTGAAATAAACGATAGGAATGAGATTGACCGTCCAATTGTCCACCTCTATAATAAGGTCAATAATGCACGGAAGTATGTCATTAGCATCGCCAGAAATCCCCCGCACTTGCCTACGCGCGACAATGGTGCTGGTCACATTGTCAACAATGACAAAGGCAGTTGATGTAATTTACCGCCAAGTAGCGGTCTTGCATCTTGCTGTGGGGTCCAGAAAATCTATAATCATAGTAATAATAATAATAATAATAATAATAATAATAATAATAATAATAATAATAATAATGTTCTGGATCGTAATCAAATGTGCGAACCGCGCTGGAAACGGGTCCTGGACGGGTAATGACTAAGAATGCAGTCCGGCCGCGGGTTCAATACCACCAAGGCACCCAAGACGACACCACGCCGGATCATCTGAAGGATTTGATCCATAATAAAAATGCTTATAGGAAAAGATGGGAAAGATTTACTGACCCAGCTGACCGGGTGGAATACCTGGACCTAGCCCGGGAAGTACGAAATCGATTGCTGGAAAAAAAGATTGAAAATGGGAGGAAACTTGCCGTAATCTATTAGAAAACGAGTCAGATCGCCAATTTTGGCGGATTCTCTCAGAAAACGAGTCAGATCGCGAATTTCGGCGGATTATACACTGACTGACAGAGCAAATGCAACACCAAGAAGGAGTGGTCAGAACTTTATGCCAATTGCAGGGTAGACTGACGTCACTGAGGTATGCTCATGATGTGAAATGCGCCGCTGTGCTGCGCACGTAGTGAACGATAAATGGGACACGGCGTTGGCGAATGGCCCACTTCGTACCGTGAGTTCTCAGCCGACAGTCATTGTAGAACGTGTTGTCGTGTGCCACAGGACACGTGTATAGCTAAGAATGCCAGGCCGCCGTCAACGGAGGCATTTCCAGCAGACAGACGACTTTACGAGGGGTATGGTGATCGGGCTGAGAAGGGCAGGTTGGTCGCTTCGTCAAATCGCAGCCGATACCCATAGGGATGTGTCCACGGTGCAGCGCCTGTGGCGAAGATGGTTGGCGCAGGGACATGTGGCACGTGCGAGGGGTCCAGGCGCAGCCCGAGTGACGTCAGCACGCGAGGATCGGCGCATCCGCCGCCAAGCGGTGGCAGCCCCGCACGCCACGTCAAGCTTCATTCTTCAGCATGTGCAAGACACCCTGGCTGTTCCAATATCGACCAGAACAATTTCCCGTCGATTGGTTGAAGGAGGCCTGCACTCCCGGCGGCCGCTCAGAAGACTACCATTGACTCCACAGCATAGACGTGCACGCCTGGCATGGTGCCGGGCTAGAGCGACTTGGATGAGGGAATGGCGGAACGTCGTGTTCTCCGATGAGTCACGCTTCTGTTCTGTCAGTGATAGTCACCGCAGACGAGTGTGGCGTCGGCGTGGAGAAAGGTCAAATCCGGCAGTAACTGTGGAGCGCCCTACCGCTAGACAACGCGGCATCGTGGTTTGGGGCGCTATTGCGTATGATTCCACGTCACCTCTAGTGCGTATTCAAGGCACGTTAAATGCCCACCGCTACGTGCAGCATGTGCTGCGGCCGGTGGCACTCCCGTACCTTCAGGGGCTGCCCAATGCTCTGTTTCAGCAGGATAATGCCCGCCTACACACTGCTCGCATCTCCCAACAGGCTCTACGAGGCGTACAGATGCTTCCGTGGCCAGCGTACTCTCCGGATCTCTCACCAATCGAACACGTGTGGGTTCTCATTGGACGCCGTTTGCAAACTCTGCCCCAGCCTCGTACGGACGACCAACTGTGGCAAATGGTTGACAGAGAATGGAGAACCATCCCTCAGGACACCATCCGCACTCTTATTGACTCTGTACCTCGACGTGTTTCTGCGTGCATCGCCGCTCGCGGTGGTCCTACATCCTACTGAGTCGATGCCGTGCGCATTGTGTAACCTGCATATCGGTTTGAAATAAACATCAATTATTCATCCGTGCCGTCTCTGTTTTTTCCCCAACTTTCATCCCTTTCGAACCACTCCTCCTTGGTGTTGCATTGTCACTGTCAGTCAGTGTATATCAAAGAATAAGCATTCAATTTTAAATTTCAGTATAATACCGTAGCGAAGCACGGGTATCTTGCTAGTGTGTGTATATATATATATATATATATATATATTGTACCAGGAAAAGTTGTGGGCAAAGTGCATGAGTAGGACCTCAGGGAGTGGAACTGGGTTTTGGAGCCGATACAGAGAAGGATAGTCTCGCAGAGCGAATAATAGATGGTAAATAATTTTTTTTAAACAATTTATTAATTTCTCACCCTGCGGTATGATTGTTGACTCAATATTGAAATTAAATGTTGAAAATCTTCTTGAAAAAAAATGGCATAAATATCATTGGTTTCAAAGTCTTTCATATGTGTGAATTTCCACCTAAAGTCTTTTTAAACCTAAGCACACTTTTATAATGGTAAATGGATATGAGAAATTATTAAAAGTTTTCAGTTCTCAGTTCGTCAATCTCGTTATACAACACACTTGAAATCCTACAGTCTTTCTACGAGAAATGAAATTGAAATTAAATTTATCACTTTTGAGAAATTATGGAAATTGTTCACACGCGACACTGAAGTTTCACTGTTCAAAATAAATGAAAAGTTTAGTCAGTTTGTTACTCACTTATGACAAGAACTGTTGTTACCAAATGTCGAAAGATGGACATCTGGAATGTTCCATGTAGAATCAGGATCGGCGATGTTGACGTTCCCGATGAGGTGATGACAGCTGGAACTGTTGAGTTTCGCACACGAAAATTCATTTAGTGCGACTGGTTATCACTTACACTGTTGAACACTATTTATGGCGTATGAAGAATCACAGTCCTTTCTGTACTAAATACTATTTACAGTCGTTATTGAAACGTTCTTAATCACACAGTTCACACTTGAAGAAAAGAAAAAAAGAAGAAAGCAAGTCGATAAGCACAGTCTGTGAACACAGTCATTAAGTTAGATTTTCTGCTAATCCTGTTATATTAACTCAGAAAAGTTCTTACTTTTTCATTCAAAATATTGATGTGACGTGAATAAAGAAATATAATGCAATACTCGAGAGAAAAAAAAAATAAGTTCTGGTGATTCTTAAGTATTAGGCTCTGTAGAAGTTTAATGTTACTTGACGTTGCCTAAGTCCACACGTAATGAAATAGTTAATATTTGTACTCCAATAAGTTCACTCGTGTTACAGTCTTAAATGTCTTTTTAGGATTATATTGTAATCGCGACGCGACATACTAACTGCAGTGCGACGTCCTTTATCGGCGATAGAATTTCGCGTTCTTGAGATACGACGAAAGTACTTCTACCGTGACTGCGCGAACATACTGTACTGTACTGTACTGCACTGTACTGCACACTGGTTTGCGGGCTATCTGGCCTTGACATATATAGATACCAGCGCAGGGAGGGGTGGCAGCTCTCTCTCGGCCATGTGACCGTAATTACGTAATTTCGTTGAGACTTTAAATTGTTATAACTCAACAACCGTTTGATGAATTAATTTGAAATTTACAGGGATTAACTTTTATGATGTTTGCTATAATTCAGCGTTTGTCCCGTTGAAATTGGTTAAGGTGTTAAAAAGCTGTTAAAAGAAAAATTCTTTCGAGAAATATCTCTAGGGGAGGTGAGCTTCGAGCGACAGGTGACGTCACTTGACTCCGCCTAGCGTACTCGTAGGGTCTGGCACATACTGGAACATTCTTTACATGGATGTTCGTACGTCGGTCGGATCTTTAATGCTGGAAATAACATTTCTTTCAATTAATATGGACCAGGACCTAGGCCTTCCTGGTACATCTTCCCCTTGGTTGGACGAAAAGAAAATACGCAGGATTTTCTTTTCCAGGCTTTACTCTTCCTGTGGTACATATTGTTATTTGATGGATTAGCTGAGTTATAAATACAGGCTTACGCACTATGGCCAAAGGATTCAAGTACTTAGTTACGCAAGGCGAAATTATCCCATCATCTGTCATTTTATGAATTAAGTTACGAACTTCTTCTCGATATTTCTCGGGTACGGGATATGGTTTCTTCTGATAAGGAGACAAGTCATTTACATCAAGATGATATTCATAGTCAGCTATCTCTCCAGGCTTATCATCGAATACACATGCAAATTTCTGTAGAACGTCATTTTTAGCCTCCTCCAATTTTAATTTAATTTCCGGGTCTTCAACCACACTGGCTATTGACATTATATAATCCGGACCTATAATGGAGTTCTCATTGAATATGGACTCTGCGTCGTCCTCACTTTGGTCACCCTTTCTACTTTCTGCTACGGCTGGCGCGACCTCGCTCACAGCGGGCTTAATAATGTCACCACCGGCTGCTTCAAAACGGGCTCCCTTCTCTTGAACTTCCAGGTCACCTCGTCCTACCAGCTGTAGTTCTACGGAATTATTCTGTAATCTTACGAGGTTGGCATCATAGTCAATGGTTCCTTTGTATTTGATCATAAAATCTGATCCAAGTATTAAGTTGAAGTTAAGACGTGATACTACCAAAAATATGTGTTCGAACATCTGACTGTTAATTTCAAACTCTAAAAATGCCTGGGATTTACATTTAACAATCTTATCAGGAACTATCCCTCTTACTTTAATTTGAGCTGCAGGTAATAACAAAACATTGTTCTGATCTTTAAGCGAGTCTACAAGCTTATCAGAAATTAAAGAAGCTTGCGCTCCAGAATCGATGAGCGTAATCACCTGTAGGTTGCCTGTGCGTACTGTTATGACAGGTAATGAACGTGTAATAATTGGCCTTAGTGTTTGTGCGTCTTCGAATAGTAATTCGGAATCGTCAATATGCCAGTAATTGATAACAGCAGTACAATAATTTGACGTTTCGACCTCACCGTGTTCGGTAGTCAATCTCCCTATTGCGAGATCGGCGTTTTTTTTTTTATAGCGCCTGTTGGGTCAGGATCAGGTGATCTTTGTTCTCTTGGTCCGAATTGACGTTGATATTCCAGGGATGTAGCTCCAGGCTCATCAGGATTACGGTTTCTCTCCCTGATGTATTCCCGTGTGTCCTTCCATCTACTTTCGAGTTCTCGTCGTCTGGCCTCACGGTTTCCTTCAGGAGTGCTTTCGCGCTGTCTCCATGTATTCCTAGGTTGGTAAGGGTGTCTATCCTGATTCCTCTGGCGTCTAAAATTCCGGAATCTGGTTGGGTTAGTAGGGCTTAATCTGCCTTCTTCACGTGTCCTGGGTTCCTCTCTCTCCGGCGGTTTTATTTCCGCAGAATTCGTATTTACTTCTCGACTCCTGTTAGTTTTCGGACTAGATTGGGTATTAGCCGTATCTAACCTACGCAAAGTAGCGTCAAAATGCTCCAATGTTTTAATGTTGGCAGCGACTAGTATTTCTTGCACATGAGGTGGATATTGAAGTGTCAGGATCTGAATAAGTTCAATATCTGGCAAAGGTGGATCTAAAAACTGGAGCTTCTTTAATTGCATTAGGCAGTAGTCTGAATATCGGGAAGTATTGACTGAAGTATTGTATTTGCTAGAGTAGAGTTGCATTTTTACAAGGTGCTGTCTTTCTGAATCCCAAAAGCGTTTAAGAAGTGCCTGTTTAAAGTCGTCATAGTTTTTAAAGTTGCTCTTAAAAGCTATGAACCATGATAAGGCTCGTCCTTCTAGAAGTTTGGATACTACTCGAAGTTTCCTATCGTCCTCTACCCTATTTTCCTCCAGGTAATCGTCGACATTTAACAAAAATTCTCGAGCAGTGTATTCATCACGTCCTGAAAATTTGACTGGTTTGTCATCTGGTACTTTAATAAGGGTTGTTGTATTGTGTATTTCCCTTGACGAACCAGGAATTGTGACGTCAGTTGTCTGTTCTTTAAGTTTAATTTGATTCATTTCTTCGGACAAATTTTTAATTTTAGAATTAATTGAGGTGTCTAAACTTTTTATTTCATTTCTCAAGTCAGTTTTAATGACTTGTACGTCTTTACAGAAAGCAGCTATCTGGGTATGCGTGCTATCTAGCTGTCCTGTAATACGCTTGTCGAGTTCTCCTTGCGTGCTCTTAATTAATCCTATCTCGCTTCGTAATTTACCCACGTCGCTCTTTAATGCATCTCGCAAGGTTTCCTGCACCTGAGCTAACTTTGCTTGAGTTTGTGAGATGTTACCATGGGATTCTTGAAATTCAGTTCGTAAATCTTTGAGTTCAGTAGAGAATGCTTGAACGGAAGGAAGAACATTTCGAAGATCTTTGTCTAAAGACTTGACGACTTCTGTCTTTATTTCTTCCTTAATAGACTCTAAATTTTCAACAAACTGATCCCGCATGTTTTTCAATGTAGCTTCGACTTGTGCACTAGAATCAGTAAGTTTCTCTTCGAGGCGAGTTCCAGCTTCACGGAATCGTTGCTCGATAAGGGCACTAGATTCAGTGAGTCTTTTGTTAATGACTTTATCCGCTTCAGCAAACTTAGTATCCAAGGTCCTGTCAATTTTAGAAGTTAAGTCTTCAACCTTACTATTTGACTCAGTTAACTGCGCTTGAAGTTGAGAATTTTGAGCCTGTAGTTGAGAATTAGAGTCAACTATTTGTGATTGTAGTGCGGTTATTTGTGTCTGCATTTGGTTATTAGACCTATCAATCTTAGCATTCTGATCGTTAATGCTAAGCCTGAGAGCTTCGATTGCTGCAAGTAAGTTATCCATGTTTCAGGAGTATTCGAATAAGTCAAATACAACAAATTCTTTGCAGTCAAATCCTGTGCTCGAGATATAATGACTTGAATCGAACCCTGAATGTTGCGACTATTACAAGTGCATCGTTTATTATTATAGCACGGCTTCAAAATTGAGTCCTTGAAATTGCGATGTCATCTATTATTATAGTATGGCTCCAAAATCGTGCCCTTGAAGTTGCGGCGCCATCTATTATTATACTATCCTCTCTGTACCAGGAAAAGTTGTGGGCAAAGGGCATGAGTAGGACCTCAGGGAGTGGAACTGGGTTTTGGAGCCGATACAGAGAAGGATAGTCTCGCAGAGCGAATAATAGATGGTAAATAATTTTTTTTAAACAATTTATTAATTTCTCACCCTGCGGTATGATTGTTGACTCAATATTGAAATTAAATGTTGAAAATCTTCTTGAAAAAAAATGGCATAAATATCATTGGTTTCAAAGTCTTTCATATGTGTGAATTTCCACCTAAAGTCTTTTTAAACCTAAGCACACTTTTATAATGGTAAATGGATATGAGAAATTATTAAAAGTTTTCAGTTCTCAGTTCGTCAATCTCGTTATACAACACACTTGAAATCCTACAGTCTTTCTACGAGAAATGAAATTGAAATTAAATTTATCACTTTTGAGAAATTATGGAAATTGTTCACACGCGACACTGAAGTTTCACTGTTCAAAATAAATGAAAAGTTTAGTCAGTTTGTTACTCACTTATGACAAGAACTGTTGTTACCAAATGTCGAAAGATGGACATCTGGAATGTTCCATGTAGAATCAGGATCGGCGATGTTGACGTTCCCGATGAGGTGATGACAGCTGGAACTGTTGAGTTTCGCACACGAAAATTCATTTAGTGCGACTGGTTATCACTTACACTGTTGAACACTATTTATGGCGTATGAAGAATCACAGTCCTTTCTGTACTAAATACTATTTACAGTCGTTATTGAAACGTTCTTAATCACACAGTTCACACTTGAAGAAAAGAAAAAAAGAAGAAAGCAAGTCGATAAGCACAGTCTGTGAACACAGTCATTAAGTTAGATTTTCTGCTAATCCTGTTATATTAACTCAGAAAAGTTCTTACTTTTTCATTCAAAATATTGATGTGACGTGAATAAAGAAATATAATGCAATACTCGAGAGAAAAAAAAAAAGTTCTGGTGATTCTTAAGTATTAGGCTCTGTAGAAGTTTAATGTTACTTGACGTTGCCTAAGTCCACACGTAATGAAATAGTTAATATTTGTACTCCAATAAGTTCACTCGTGTTACAGTCTTAAATGTCTTTTTAGGATTATATTGTAATCGCGACGCGACATACTAACTGCAGTGCGACGTCCTTTATCGGCGATAGAATTTCGCGTTCTTGAGATACGACGAAAGTACTTCTACCGTGACTGCGCGAACATACTGTACTGTACTGTACTGCACTGTACTGCACACTGGTTTGCGGGCTATCTGGCCTTGACATATATAGATACCAGCGCAGGGAGGGGTGGCAGCTCTCTCTCGGCCATGTGACCGTAATTACGTAATTTCGTTGAGACTTTAAATTGTTATAACTCAACAACCGTTTGATGAATTAATTTGAAATTTACAGGGATTAACTTTTATGATGTTTGCTATAATTCAGCGTTTGTCCCGTTGAAATTGGTTAAGGTGTTAAAAAGCTGTTAAAAGAAAAATTCTTTCGAGAAATATCTCTAGGGGAGGTGAGCTTCGAGCGACAGGTGACGTCACTTGACTCCGCCTAGCGTACTCGTAGGGTCTGGCACATACTGGAACATTCTTTACATGGATGTTCGTACGTCGGTCGGATCTTTAATGCTGGAAATAACATTTCTTTCAATTAATATGGACCAGGACCTAGGCCTTCCTGGTACATCTTCCCCTTGGTTGGACGAAAAGAAAATACGCAGGATTTTCTTTTCCAGGCTTTACTCTTCCTGTGGTACATATTGTTATTTGATGGATTAGCTGAGTTATAAATACAGGCTTACGCACTATGGCCAAAGGATTCAAGTACTTAGTTACGCAAGGCGAAATTATCCCATCATCTGTCATTTTATGAATTAAGTTACGAACTTCTTCTCGATATTTCTCGGGTACGGGATATGGTTTCTTCTGATAAGGAGACAAGTCATTTACATCAAGATGATATTCATAGTCAGCTATCTCTCCAGGCTTATCATCGAATACACATGCAAATTTCTGTAGAACGTCATTTTTAGCCTCCTCCAATTTTAATTTAATTTCCGGGTCTTCAACCACACTGGCTATTGACATTATATAATCCGGACCTATAATGGAGTTCTCATTGAATATGGACTCTGCGTCGTCCTCACTTTGGTCACCCTTTCTACTTTCTGCTACGGCTGGCGCGACCTCGCTCACAGCGGGCTTAATAATGTCACCACCGGCTGCTTCAAAACGGGCTCCCTTCTCTTGAACTTCCAGGTCACCTCGTCCTACCAGCTGTAGTTCTACGGAATTATTCTGTAATCTTACGAGGTTGGCATCATAGTCAATGGTTCCTTTGTATTTGATCATAAAATCTGATCCAAGTATTAAGTTGAAGTTAAGACGTGATACTACCAAAAATATGTGTTCGAACATCTGACTGTTAATTTCAAACTCTAAAAATGCCTGGGATTTACATTTAACAATCTTATCAGGAACTATCCCTCTTACTTTAATTTGAGCTGCAGGTAATAACAAAACATTGTTCTGATCTTTAAGCGAGTCTACAAGCTTATCAGAAATTAAAGAAGCTTGCGCTCCAGAATCGATGAGCGTAATCACCTGTAGGTTGCCTGTGCGTACTGTTATGACAGGTAATGAACGTGTAATAATTGGCCTTAGTGTTTGTGCGTCTTCGAATAGTAATTCGGAATCGTCAATATGCCAGTAATTGATAACAGCAGTACAATAATTTGACGTTTCGACCTCACCGTGTTCGGTAGTCAATCTCCCTATTGCGAGATCGGCGTTTTTTTTTTTTTATAGCGCCTGTTGGGTCAGGATCAGGTGATCTTTGTTCTCTTGGTCCGAATTGACGTTGATATTCCAGGGATGTAGCTCCAGGCTCATCAGGATTACGGTTTCTCTCCCTGATGTATTCCCGTGTGTCCTTCCATCTACTTTCGAGTTCTCGTCGTCTGGCCTCACGGTTTCCTTCAGGAGTGCTTTCGCGCTGTCTCCATGTATTCCTAGGTTGGTAAGGGTGTCTATCCTGATTCCTCTGGCGTCTAAAATTCCGGAATCTGGTTGGGTTAGTAGGGCTTAATCTGCCTTCTTCACGTGTCCTGGGTTCCTCTCTCTCCGGCGGTTTTATTTCCGCAGAATTCGTATTTACTTCTCGACTCCTGTTAGTTTTCGGACTAGATTGGGTATTAGCCGTATCTAACCTACGCAAAGTAGCGTCAAAATGCTCCAATGTTTTAATGTTGGCAGCGACTAGTATTTCTTGCACATGAGGTGGATATTGAAGTGTCAGGATCTGAATAAGTTCAATATCTGGCAAAGGTGGATCTAAAAACTGGAGCTTCTTTAATTGCATTAGGCAGTAGTCTGAATATCGGGAAGTATTGACTGAAGTATTGTATTTGCTAGAGTAGAGTTGCATTTTTACAAGGTGCTGTCTTTCTGAATCCCAAAAGCGTTTAAGAAGTGCCTGTTTAAAGTCGTCATAGTTTTTAAAGTTGCTCTTAAAAGCTATGAACCATGATAAGGCTCGTCCTTCTAGAAGTTTGGATACTACTCGAAGTTTCCTATCGTCCTCTACCCTATTTTCCTCCAGGTAATCGTCGACATTTAACAAAAATTCTCGAGCAGTGTATTCATCACGTCCTGAAAATTTGACTGGTTTGTCATCTGGTACTTTAATAAGGGTTGTTGTATTGTGTATTTCCCTTGACGAACCAGGAATTGTGACGTCAGTTGTCTGTTCTTTAAGTTTAATTTGATTCATTTCTTCGGACAAATTTTTAATTTTAGAATTAATTGAGGTGTCTAAACTTTTTATTTCATTTCTCAAGTCAGTTTTAATGACTTGTACGTCTTTACAGAAAGCAGCTATCTGGGTATGCGTGCTATCTAGCTGTCCTGTAATACGCTTGTCGAGTTCTCCTTGCGTGCTCTTAATTAATCCTATCTCGCTTCGTAATTTACCCACGTCGCTCTTTAATGCATCTCGCAAGGTTTCCTGCACCTGAGCTAACTTTGCTTGAGTTTGTGAGATGTTACCATGGGATTCTTGAAATTCAGTTCGTAAATCTTTGAGTTCAGTAGAGAATGCTTGAACGGAAGGAAGAACATTTCGAAGATCTTTGTCTAAAGACTTGACGACTTCTGTCTTTATTTCTTCCTTAATAGACTCTAAATTTTCAACAAACTGATCCCGCATGTTTTTCAATGTAGCTTCGACTTGTGCACTAGAATCAGTAAGTTTCTCTTCGAGGCGAGTTCCAGCTTCACGGAATCGTTGCTCGATAAGGGCACTAGATTCAGTGAGTCTTTTGTTAATGACTTTATCCGCTTCAGCAAACTTAGTATCCAAGGTCCTGTCAATTTTAGAAGTTAAGTCTTCAACCTTACTATTTGACTCAGTTAACTGCGCTTGAAGTTGAGAATTTTGAGCCTGTAGTTGAGAATTAGAGTCAACTATTTGTGATTGTAGTGCGGTTATTTGTGTCTGCATTTGGTTATTAGACCTATCAATCTTAGCATTCTGATCGTTAATGCTAAGCCTGAGAGCTTCGATTGCTGCAAGTAAGTTATCCATGTTTCAGGAGTATTCGAATAAGTCAAATACAACAAATTCTTTGCAGTCAAATCCTGTGCTCGAGATATAATGACTTGAATCGAACCCTGAATGTTGCGACTATTACAAGTGCATCGTTTATTATTATAGCACGGCTTCAAAATTGAGTCCTTGAAATTGCGATGTCATCTATTATTATAGTATGGCTCCAAAATCGTGCCCTTGAAGTTGCGGCGCCATCTATTATTATACTATCCTCTCTGTACCAGGAAAAGTTGTGGGCAAAGGGCATGAGTAGGACCTCAGGGAGTGGAACTGGGTTTTGGAGCCGATACAGAGAAGGATAGTCTCGCAGAGCGAATAATAGATGGTAAATAATTTTTTTTAAACAATTTATTAATTTCTCACCCTGCGGTATGATTGTTGACTCAATATTGAAATTAAATGTTGAAAATCTTCTTGAAAAAAAATGGCATAAATATCATTGGTTTCAAAGTCTTTCATATGTGTGAATTTCCACCTAAAGTCTTTTTAAACCTAAGCACACTTTTATAATGGTAAATGGATATGAGAAATTATTAAAAGTTTTCAGTTCTCAGTTCGTCAATCTCGTTATACAACACACTTGAAATCCTACAGTCTTTCTACGAGAAATGAAATTGAAATTAAATTTATCACTTTTGAGAAATTATGGAAATTGTTCACACGCGACACTGAAGTTTCACTGTTCAAAATAAATGAAAAGTTTAGTCAGTTTGTTACTCACTTATGACAAGAACTGTTGTTACCAAATGTCGAAAGATGGACATCTGGAATGTTCCATGTAGAATCAGGATCGGCGATGTTGACGTTCCCGATGAGGTGATGACAGCTGGAACTGTTGAGTTTCGCACACGAAAATTCATTTAGTGCGACTGGTTATCACTTACACTGTTGAACACTATTTATGGCGTATGAAGAATCACAGTCCTTTCTGTACTAAATACTATTTACAGTCGTTATTGAAACGTTCTTAATCACACAGTTCACACTTGAAGAAAAGAAAAAAAGAAGAAAGCAAGTCGATAAGCACAGTCTGTGAACACAGTCATTAAGTTAGATTTTCTGCTAATCCTGTTATATTAACTCAGAAAAGTTCTTACTTTTTCATTCAAAATATTGATGTGACGTGAATAAAGAAATATAATGCAATACTCGAGAGAAAAAAAAAAAAAGTTCTGGTGATTCTTAAGTATTAGGCTCTGTAGAAGTTTAATGTTACTTGACGTTGCCTAAGTCCACACGTAATGAAATAGTTAATATTTGTACTCCAATAAGTTCACTCGTGTTACAGTCTTAAATGTCTTTTTAGGATTATATTGTAATCGCGACGCGACATACTAACTGCAGTGCGACGTCCTTTATCGGCGATAGAATTTCGCGTTCTTGAGATACGACGAAAGTACTTCTACCGTGACTGCGCGAACATACTGTACTGTACTGTACTGCACTGTACTGCACACTGGTTTGCGGGCTATCTGGCCTTGACATATATAGATACCAGCGCAGGGAGGGGTGGCAGCTCTCTCTCGGCCATGTGACCGTAATTACGTAATTTCGTTGAGACTTTAAATTGTTATAACTCAACAACCGTTTGATGAATTAATTTGAAATTTACAGGGATTAACTTTTATGATGTTTGCTATAATTCAGCGTTTGTCCCGTTGAAATTGGTTAAGGTGTTAAAAAGCTGTTAAAAGAAAAATTCTTTCGAGAAATATCTCTAGGGGAGGTGAGCTTCGAGCGACAGGTGACGTCACTTGACTCCGCCTAGCGTACTCGTAGGGTCTGGCACATACTGGAACATTCTTTACATGGATGTTCGTACGTCGGTCGGATCTTTAATGCTGGAAATAACATTTCTTTCAATTAATATGGACCAGGACCTAGGCCTTCCTGGTACAATATATATATATATATATATATAAGTCAGATATGCCGTTTTCCGCGTCATTCTACGACATTTTTGGTATAACAAGCATTTTATGCCCGGTCCGGGATACGAGCAGCGCTGCACTTGCTCGAAGGGTGAAGCTCTAATTGCGCCTACCGAGGGAGAGAGCTCTCAGTACAGCGAAACCTTAAGATTACGCTCTCTATCCAGCGAGCGAGAAAGAAATTGCACGCCACACTCAGAGACTGCCTAGGTCAGGAGGCGGAGTTAACTTTACAGGGTCCTAACTTGAGATCTGGATATTCTCGGCAATTTCCCCGTATAACAACTCACAAATTCTGCGCGTCAAGTGAAAATAATAATAACATTTCGGTACAAGCCTTAAAAATTTCCAAGTAATGACTCATTGAAATCAGCATGATTTACAACATCTAATAATATAAGAAGATGTATTACTTAACTAATGTATTAGTAATGACGCATATTAGACAGATGTACGTAATGGGAACCACATGTCGGGAGTGCTTATCTTGACAGAAATAGGGAAGTCCCCACCACGTACTACTGCGCGCACTAATATCCAAGAGGAAGCTTGTGAGATTACTAGAGATTCAGCGATGTGATTTAAATGGAAGTAGATCAGTGGAAAGAGGAGGTCAAGATCTACAAAATTAATATTCATACGATCCTGAGGGATCATTATTAGCGGACCGATTTGTGCCCTGTGTGTGGAGCTTACCCTCTCCATCGTCGGCGACCCGCATTCCCTATAAAAGGATACCAAAACAGCCCTTACACTCATTCGTTACCTCAGTCGTCCAGTATCCAGTGTGTCAAGCAGTGTTATACATTCGTTAATCAGACTCAGTCTTTTAATTGCATTCCAGTCTTGCCAGTGCTACTTATTGCTATCCAGTGTTATTCAATGTTGTTTGATATTGTGTTAGACGGAAGTCTACTCTTCGTTAGGCCGATACACGTTCCTAATAAAATCCTATTTTCTGGTGTGAGTAATAATTGTGGTGTGTGGATTTATGTGATTCTAATAATAATGTTACATTGCTTTACGTCCCACTAACTACTCTTACTGTTTATGGAGTCGATGAGGTGCCGGAAGTTTCTCCCGAAGGAGTTCTTTTGCGTGCCATTAAATCTACCGATACAATTCTGAAATATTTGAGCACCTTCAAATACCACCGGACTGAGCCAGGATCGAACCTACCAAGTTGGGGTCAGAAGGCCCGCGCCTCAACTGTTTGAGCCACTCAGCCCGGCTATGTGATTCTAATCCCAATATTTATATATATTAAGGGAATACAAACAGGAAATATCAGTGACGGCTTATATGGACAGGTTTCAAAGAACGGGTAATATTCCAGTAATCGTCATGACGTAGTGAGTTATTGACTATAGAGTACAAATATTTATTGTACCGGGATTAAGGCATGCGCAGTATAGGAGACGATAATCTTAACAAGGAAAAGCTGTTAGACTAACCAGAGAGTGCTCTATAAATGAACAAGTGACTCTCTTGTAGAAATAAATAAAGCCAGTAACTGTGTCGCTTTATAACAGAAGGAAATCGAGTCGTGTTCTTCAGGGACTGCAACCGCTAATCAGGTAGTCCATTCGAGTCTATGAGTGGAGCTATCAATATCATGTTATTCGAAGACATATAGACAGTGCTTCAATAACTAATTCCTCCCTGGTTCACATGCGTGTAAGTGATCGTCGACCCCAGGATTCTACTCGACCAGGCAAATGCCGCGACGGTACCTTAGTAAAAGACCAAGGGCGATTTCCTTTCCAATACTTCATCCAACCCATCCTTAAGGTAAAGGCGAAAAATCAGAGCGCAACCCTTAAAACCAATAGGAAAACTTATTGGTTATTTTTGTATCCTCGCTAAAATGGAGCACCTATGTCATTCAAAAATTTGCCTTATTCTGGATTCGAACCACTACGCAGCCAACACACTCACACCTTTCGCGCCAGCACTTAAACGATTCGGCCACGAAGTCAACATGCAAGATAAATGCTGGAGGTTTAGTACTTAAGTAATGCCTTTCCAACTCGAAAATTAATATCCTTGTAAAGTCTTCAATGATGTTTTACAGTGTTCATTTAACTTTAAATTACAGAACGCGTAGCATAAGCTGTTAATTAGATTGTATTAAGGGTACCTCTTTTATGCCAAGGCGCAATGAATCACATGTTTGCAGAATGGTCCTTAGTATTTGGCGCGGAATTATACATAGTAGGTTTTCCTTTGCTAGGTCCATGGATCAGTTTACAGTGACGACACACAGGTAGCGGAGAGCCTTGTCGACCATAAGGAGAAATTTCAAGTTATTTGGTGTTCACAAAACTAAATTATAATGATCTTTAGGTTATGCGCGTTATTTGGGTTACCTATCCCCGAATAAATAAGGGGCTGGTGAACCACCCAGTATATAAGCATTACCTGATCAGCTAACGTATAATTGGTCCTTGACTACCTGTTTTTAAAAGTACACTGCCGTAACATTGCCTATTTTTTAACATATACTATAATCTTTCAAGTTACCGTATGCTTTACTGAACCCTTGAACTTACCATTCCATCGTTGGTCGGCCACGGCTGCTACAGTAGAACAATCTGGAACTCTTAAATCATGGGTCGTTGCGGGAATAAATTCGGTCACGATCTTAACCAAACGATGGGGTTCAGAAGAGAGCCTAACTACTTGAAATGAGGAGCAAAATGTGCTTACTAACTTTTATTAGCACGATAACATTATTAATTCAATATGCATTCTTGAAATAAAAAAATTATAAATTATTGATTTTTGAATGTTTCAAACACAGTCACATTACATAACGTTGATTTGTTTCTTACAATATCGAAGATTTGCTTCGGAGAAGTTAATATATTAGTGGACAGCGAAACTGAAAAACTGAAAAAGGGAAGACCTGAAAACCGGGCACCTATTATTCCCAACGAGAATTGAGAATTAATCCACACGATCCGTGGAAAATCTGACTTTCAACAAGTAGAACGCCTGATTTTCTCTCAATTAAGGTTATCCACCAGTCGAATACCCTTTACGGATACGGAACACCCGCCGAATGGACCCTTAATCGAACCAAACTGACTATCAGTTGCTTTGGATAGGTTGCGAAATATTATGGGAAAGCATGGTGTTCACTACGAGTTAACAGCATCATTCACAATTGAAATAAATTTCCAGCATGTATTTGTCATTCATGACACCCTTAAGTGATAAGGTAATCCCGATGCTGAATGTGCATCACCCAAAACAGCTGTTCGGAAGGAACCAACAACAACATGATCCATGAGGATCTTACGTTATGTCGTTCTAAAGGAACAAAACTGCGAAATGCAGGAAACACTTATTCATCATGCATTTAGAAGAAATGCCAAACACTGAAGTTAATTAAAAAGTGGAAAGTCACTTGAAAAGCATTATTATCGAACCGATTTTCAGGTTAGAAATGGTTTTGTTGTGCTAAATAAAATTACCAGTCCACGTTAGAAATTATTACAACTTTAAGGAATTCTTTCCCTTGAAAAACAATGCTACCAGTACAGATTTATCTATTTACTGTCTGTCCCAACACACTACTTATAAAGTGATTACTTAATTACTTTCAACTATGAATAAAATGAAAGTACGACAAGATTGAAAATAAAATATTGTTACTGGCTGACGAATCGAAACCGCATTCGCAACTCAAGTCTCACACTAATACACTGAGTGTCAATATGCACACTATCAAACGAAACGGACGTCAAAACGATAAAACAATTAAGTCCGTAAAATAAATTAACATCTCGAAGTCATTAAAGCTCAACACGCGCGGAGAATTACAGTAAAATATTTAATCTAGATCAGGTTGATGTCCAACATTTGGGCAACCCTCACTCACTAGCGGTCCCGTTATCTCAAGGAGAGCTACGCATTGACCCTCTTCATAAATCATATCATACTGTAGATGCTACCTTCGTCCAGGCCACTTCAACAAAAAAACAAAAGAAACATCTAATCTGAGACTTGAGTGTGTACAGCTGCCATCCCAGACCTATCGTCGGGCTCACTTGAAATCTGTACATCCTAACACTAATCTCTATGTACATGATACCTTCCAAATTCTATCGTCGGGCGTGAACTAGGACGTCTCATCATCAGTGACTCCAAGGATAACATGTGACGTCCTAAATCTATCGTCGGGCGTCAAAGTGGGTCGTACTACGCCTCTCTTAACATATCAGGCGAACTAGCAATTTCAAACAACTCCGACATTCAATACTAAACCTGGTCAGACAAATAACGCACGACGGAACCACGTCTCTTACTATCAAACGAATGCAAGTCGAAAAATACAGTAAGTCTCTACCTCGTTACAATACGTGAACTCAAAAATAAATATACGTGACGAACGATTCTCCACCTCAAACACAATCTCAGCCTGTGCACTGAAGTTTTAGGAAAGCAATGATAATTCCCAACACACGTTTACCATTGTGGATGCCTTCAAAATAATAATCATCACTACCGCATTCGAAACTCTCAAATCGCCTATCGTCAATTCCAACTATTTATATCAATGACATATCCAGTGAACAAATTCAATACACCCCAACCATGGGTCCAAAATGCTCTTTTATCCTTGAGGTCGCATTATCTTACTATTCATACGGGCTTTAAGTAACAAATCGCTGGACATTTACTACCAAGATTTTAACCTTTTACTAGAGTCATTTTCACTTGGGATCTTACTAGAAATCTACGGTGCTTCACACAGTAGTCGTCTCAAATTTCGGATTGGTAGCGGAAAACAATACAGCCTGCCTCAACACAGCCTGTTTCCTAAATACTTCCTCTGCAAAAATATAGCCTGTCTCAAACTCATTCTCCTCGCTTTATTCCAGCGGTATCACTTAAAATCCAGGCTTCATTTCATCCATCTCTCTCACATCCACATACATATAAATTCGTCGCTCTCAATCCGTTTTTCTTATATTTCCAAGACCCTTTTTTCATAATTCAATCCCCTGGTGAAAACAACAACCACTATAAAACACATCTCTTACTTTACTGTTATTACGACTTTCGGACCTCGAGAATCCAAGAACACACCGCGATTTTCCGTATCATTGATATACACGATGTCTCAAAATTTTACTTCCCATGAATAAATGTAACTCTACCGAATTTCACTGAAATTATCTAAATATGCCTGCGATCCTTGTAAAAATATACTGGTTAAATGCACTTTTAACATAGAAAAAATTTCTTTATCCCGCGGTGGACATTACTATTATTATTATTATTATTATTATTATTATTATTATTATTATTATTATTATTATTATTATTAATATTATTATTATTATTATTATTATTATTATCGACAAACATTCCGAATTCAACTGATATTTGAAATTTAGATATTCGCCACGACTAATTTACACTTATAACTTTCCAAAATTCCACGCTTTGGACAATATCTCATCGAACATTAACACCAAATTTTGAACGTCGCATTTTACCGTTTCTTGACATGAAATTTACACACTGAAATTTTCACACGCTGACCAAAAATTACAACACCTTTCGCCTGATAATTACAAATATCAACCCGACAATCATCTGGAAAATTTGTTGGGACAGAACAAATAAAACTAACTACAACATAATAAAAATATAGACAGACCTGCACATGGCGTCATTCCCAGTATTCTGGTTACATTGTCACCAGCAGACCTCGTGCTTAGCCGTACATTTTCACAGATAACATTATCATTTCCAACATCTCACTCTTACAAACACTACCCTTCTCACACACGATATTAAAATTACCACATAAATCGCGCACTTTCCTCTGTAACTTGCACCACGAACTTCCCTCGTTCTGCAGTCGGCTGCGACTGTCTGGTTCGTTCCCAGAGTTGTCTCTCTCCGTTACTCCAATAAAACAGGTGTTCAACAGATAAAGAGAGCAGAACTACTCTGAATAGCTTCCCCAACCCTCTTCACTTTCAAACGTACATGAGATGATATAAATAAAATCTGCTGTGTATATTTTAACCAACGCCTACACTTTCCTAGTTCATCGGCAAACGTTCAGAACTTTTCCAATCACCTTCTCTTCTTAACCGAGTATGTGGACCTTAGCCACGGACATGTATTTAATTATTTGTCGATCAATCTGGCGCGAATTTCCAATGACGACGGGCACAAGCTCCCGCGGCTTCAAGTTCCAGATCGACACTGAAAAATATACGGTGGGGGGTTTCTTTTATAATCTCAGAAGGGACGCTATCCCCACTATTAAGCTTGATTGTGTAATCTGCCAATTTTGCGTCCTATAGACCGATTTTGATGAGACTTGTCCCAGACTTCCGGACAGGCTTGGAATTATTTTAGATGTTAATCTTATAATTTTACCACACTCACAACAGGGGAAATAAATTATTTCTGCCCGTGCGTTTCGCGCGTTTTTTTCATCCACTGACCTTGGCACGTGTAGCTGGTTCACTGATCTGACGCTAACATGTACTTAGGCTTAACTGCATTTATGTTTTTCCCTGGGGGCTCTGTCTTCACGTAGGGTTTACGAATAATTTAACTTATTTATTTATTTATTTACTGTATTGCCAAAATCCCTCGTTATATAGAATTCCATGAATTTAAAGAATTGTCGGGCACTCGAGTTCCGCCGAGGTGTCCCGGTATTTCACGAGCTTGCCGTGAGTGAGATCCTTCCCACGCGACATCGGGGCTCTTAGGAGCGCAACATGGCTGCCCTCACAAATAAAAGTAGCTTCTTAATACCAAATAAATATTGAGAACAAAATATTTTTCCCACCGTAGAATTATGGGTTCATTACATCTCTACCGAAATAATCCAATTCAAAGATGTAGATATTGGTAAACTTTATTGTTAATTTTTATTTCAATACTCATTTAGTGTTAATATGTAAAATAAAATGTATAGTTAAACCCACTTCACGTTTTTATTCATGTTCATTTTGCTTTTATATTGTACAATAAATTTGGCCGCCTCTGTGGTGTAGTGGTTAGTGTGATTAGCTGCCACTCCCGGAGGTCCGGGTTCGATTCCCGGCTCTGCCACGAAGTTTGAAAAGTGGCACGAGGGCCGGAACGGGGTCCACTCAGCCTCGGGAGGTCAGCTGAGTACAGGTGGGTTCGATTCCCACCTCAGCTATCCTGGAAGTGGTTTTCCGTGGTTTCCCACGTCTCCTCCAGGCAAAAGCCGGGATGGTACCTAACTTAAGGCCACGGCAGCTTCCTTCCCACTTCCTTGTCTATCCCTTCCAATCTTCCCATCCCCCCACAAGGCCCCTGTTCAGTATAGCAGGTGAGGCCGCCTGGGCGAGGTACTGGTCATCCTCCCAGTTGTATCCCCCGATCCAGAGTCTGGAGCTCCAGGACACTGCCCTTGAGGCGGTAGAGGTGGGATCCCTCGCTGAGTCCGAGGGAAAATCCGACCCTGGAGGGCAAACAGATTACGACGACGACGATAATAAATTTGAATGTACTGCACAAACACGAGCTGAAGCTCACGTAGGTTACCTGTTATTGAATACAAAAAACAAAATTAGGTTCTTTTCCAAAATAGCATTCAAATGAGAGCCAATTCCAAAGATAGCTTCTGAAAACATGGAAAAGTACATTTCAAATTTGCCGATGTATCAGTGTGAATGCATATAAGTCAATAATTCTGATGCACATTCAGCTGACGAGGAGATTTTTTGAAACCACGTATGTGACTTCCGTGTTGAATTGACAAATATCGGAACTTCTGTGCAGGTTTTGTCTCCCGTGATTGATCCATCTCATTTTGTTCACATTTCTACTCCTTCTACATTCATTCACTGTTATGCATGTTAGGTACCAACATGCGTAAAAAAAACTAAAAATGCAACGTAAATTTAAAACTTATAGCAAATTTGAAGTAATTCCACATGCTATATATGAGACGATTATGTGTGTAAGTACAGAAGATATTATGAGCAGAATTTTGTAAATAATATAAATTTCATTAAGGATGAGCTGTGTGTTTAATAGAAAAATTCTTAGTGTAAATTGTATAATACTGTATTTTATGAAAATGTCTTTTCTTTTTTATTTAAAATGTATTGCTTTATAATAACGTATTTATGTGTATCATTTGCAAACGAGGATCCCTACTCTAAGGTAAGGTGCCAATAACTTCCTTATTGTTGTCTAGTGGAGTCTGGTTATACGCAACAATCATTAAAATTATCTGCTCCATGTTGTAAATATGCTCAGAAGCTATTTCTAATTCTTACTATCTATGTAACCGTAGTTAACACGCTCCCAGTCAAGCACAATAAAATTATCCTGAACAAGAAAATACATACAAAAAATGGTTATGTGATCAAGCGACCGTTGGGCTTATCGCAGCCCCTTCGTAACTTCCTGGAAGCTTGGAGGACGTCCCAGGCCGCTCGAAGACAAGCCGCGGCCCCTCCTCTATTGTTTCCTTCGTCTAGTTTCTCCGTGCGTTTTCTGGAAGGAACAACGCGATTGTTCCTTCTCTAGCCGAACCTTTAATATTCTAGTAACCCATCATCGGGGTATAAATGAATCGTTTGTTGCAGAAACAGCACTTCTCCACTTTTTTACACTATATGAGTTATTAATACTGTCATGATTAATGCACGAAGGGCTACCATTTTGTGCAGAAAAAACACTTCTACCATATATCTCTGCCTGTCAGTCTCGAATGACAGTTTCCGTTTTGTGCAGAAAGAACACTTATCCTGGAGAGGTGTTGTTTTTACTTCAAACCAGCCCGCTTCACAAAGCATTTGTGTCAGTTCTTTCACTTGAGTCGCTAGGAAGAGGTGTGAAAAGAGATGCAAAAGTCGCGTTTCATATAAATCAATTTATGGAGTTTCAGTATGAGGCAAATCATGTCTTAGGAAAATACTGTATAGGTGGATTGTGCGTTCATACTTTCAAGTTGCTTATTTCTGCAATCCGTCTCCCTGTGTTACCAACTAGACTTGCTTATCCACAAGGCTGTGTTCCATTAAATGAAAAGAAATTAGCAGATATAAAGAAGTTGGTATCTTACATACCAGAAGAAAAGCATGAGTTTTATAATGAACTGTTTGAATGGACAACATCAGCGCAATAGATGTGAGAAGCATTGTTCAGAGATAAGAGACTTACATATTACTTGTATTATATTGTGTTGTTTTGTTTTATATATATTTTGAACTTTGGAAAGGGACATAAAATGAGCATCCTTCTGTTTATTTTTCTATACAATGTGGTCTAATCATAATATGTGCAAATAAGTAAGTCTTACAAATAACTATTAAATAATGGGTTTAAACACTGTATTTCCTCAGTAAAAAAAAAGTTCATTTTGAAATTGAAATGACGTTAAAATTAATGTTACCCTTCCTTATATTCTCATTAATGGTGTTTGTTGCAGAAACTGCACATCTCCACCATTTTCAACAAAGTCTGTAAAGTAACGTATTGTACTAATTCATACAAACAACCTATCTGCCATATTCATTTCAACAGTAGAATAAGCATAATAAATATCGGAAGGATAGAAATGTCATTACACACTACAGACAGTTCTTCCTGTTTTCTGAACAATTTGGTACGTTGGAGAAGTGTCGTTTCTGAAACAAACGATTCAAATATAGAGCCGCCACGAACGACTGTTGTTGTTGTGTCGGCGTGCCGAGTGAGGTGCTGGACTGGGACGGCTATTGGCTGCCGTCAGTATCCCATCGGAATCAGGGTATCGTCACGTACGGAGCGGAATACAGCGTGTACTTCCTCATAGTACTGTGTGTATGTATTTCTGTTAACTGAGGACAGTCGTAGAATTAGCGACTGAAGCAGCTATCGTGAGTGTAATTGCAACACTGTTAATGGTCGTTGTTGTAAGGAGTATTGACCTACTGTTTAACACTGTTGTGCTGTTGCTGTTTAGTTATTCACTGTGTTTGACTGTGTGAATTACTGGACTGTCCCTGGCTTCGAACCAAGGAACAGTCATCGTGTGATGTGAGGCCAGTGGCACCGTGTTCAAACCTGGCTGTCTGCACGCACCTACTGTGTGGTATGACTGGACTGGGAGAAGTGAAAATAAGGTTAGCCTGTCAATAGGATTATGGTCCTAGACTTTAACACTATATCCCATTTAGTGCAATAGTTAAACTTACAGACTACAGTAATTCACACAAGATAATTTAGTGTTTTTTTTCTATTGTTCAGAGAAATAAGTGTAATGTTCATGTTGATTCTTCCGCGGCACAGAATAATAGGTATGATATTCGATTGTGTATATGATGTGTGGAATGGAATGAAGCCCGACCGCCTGCTGTGTGAAAAGAAAAGAAACTTGTAAATAGCCGGCAATTAGATAGTGTGGTCGTTCATGTTTGAATATAATTGTGCGTGTGTGTATATATGAGTGTGTGCATTCGTTGGGTCATCCTGAAAAAAATTAGAGTGATAAAACAGACAGTGGTTTATTCGTAATTTTATGTTGGAAACCATAACATTTCAAGGAAAAACAACTTGTGCTAATAATAAAGGAGAAAACGTTTAGCAGATCCGTAACTCTTCTTAAAAAAAACACTGCCTATTTCGGTTTTTTTGGTGATTTAAAGTAAAAATATTTTATGTTGATTTGAGAGAAAAGCGTTTTATGTCCATGGACATATTTTGTTACGTTTGACTGACTGAAAATATGTGATATTCCTATGTTGGCCATTCTGTAAATTAGGCACCGATTATGGAGCTAGATCGCAGTGTAGGTAAGCACTAAACATTTGCACATGTTTTTTCTCTGTGATATACAGCACTTCTGCAAAAGCATTAGATTTTCTCAGTTACAATAAAGTTCCATAATATAATTAATTTAATATAATTGTAAAAATTCCTATTACCCTTCGGTATTCCATGTCTGAGGGGTCAGCGTCTCCGCCTTTGGAGCCCTGGATTTGATTTCTAGCTGTCAATGCATATGGATAGAAGGTGTGGTTATGATTCTGTATCAGATTTAGAGGTCACCTTAGTATAATCATGATATCAATAGTCACGCAAAATTATGAGCTTCCCTACGTTTCGTTAATGTTTTATCAGCAAACTTAGGAAGCCTTATTATAATTTGAAATTTTAGCCGTTAAATACAGTATAAATGATGACACTTGACATTTCTAACGTTGAATGAATTATTGGGAGCCGTAATTTGACTTGGCGAGCTGATTCAATAAAAACGTGAATAGCGTGCCCGTTATACAGACGGAATATTATGAAATGAAACTTTCACTTCTGGTGCGGCACATGGACGTTGAATTAAATTAAATTCTTGGAGAAAAGATATGTGGGTAATTTTGGACCTTACCGCTACATCCTATTTAGTGCAATAGTTAAACTTATAGACTAATTCACACAAGATGATTTAGTGATTTTTGCTTTATATTGTTCAGAGAAAGGGGCTGCCTGGCCGAGGCGATAAAGGCGTGCTCGGTTCGCCCGGAAGGGCGTGGGTTCGAATCTCCGTCAGGAAGTCGTAAAATTTAAGAAACGAGATTTCCACTTCCGGAGGTGCATATGGCCTTGAGGTTCACTCAGCCTACAGCAAAAATGAGTACTAGGTTCATTCCTGGGGTCAAAGGTGGCGGGCGTAGAGCAAATGGAGCGATCTTGGGTGCTTGGGTGCAGGATTGATGAACCATAAGATCTAAAGAAAACAGCGCCGACTCTCCACTGTTGCCTTGACAGTGTGTATACGTGCGTTGTCGTGGACACAAGCATATTTTGGGACAGTTTCTCCGGTCAAGGCACTTTTTTCGCAAGAATTTAATAATGCCACGTTGAATTCATTTGAAGAACCATTACACAAACAAGTTGCTTCAACTAGCTGACACTCAACGTAGACTGAAGACATTCTGAACTGGTCTCACCACTTGGCTGCCCCGTTAGTTACTTCGAGAATTGCCAGCTCTATCTGTGTTTCAACAACCCTCAAAATTTATGTTGCCATTTTCGCACCCAGTGTTTCCTCGGCAGTGAGCTAGGATATTGAAAATATGGTCACTCTACACTCGTGTGTCCAATGCTAAGCTGAAGCTCTTAAGGCAGTCTCCAGAAACACAGTGATCCTAAGATGTGTTAAACCCCTGAATGTTCACAGAAAAATGACGTTTCTTTCAACCAATCCTTAGTGCATTAGACCTCCCATACGCACGTTCTTTTGAAATATCTGAGTAAACTGCTTCGGCGTGATACAGGTCATATGCAATCATACCTTTCGTACTCGTAATTTTATTTGTAACACATCGAGAAGAAGCTCCTTCTTCGATATTTGTGAAATTGATGATCTAATATGTGTGTGTGTGTGTGTGTGTGTGTGTGTGTGTGTGTGTGTGTGTGTGTGTGTGTGTGTGTGTGTGTGTGTGTGTGGATGATAAATTCGTAGTGTGGGAAGAAACACCTGAGACACATTTTTCTTCCCGCTCTTGGACCATGCGTAAATTAACTGCATCCCTTAATGAAATTCGACATAGAAATTGAAACAGTTCATTGCCTTCATTTATTGGACGCTCTGAGGGGAAGCAAGAGAGACGTATTCCTAGTACATAGGGTAAGGCGGAGCTATTCCTCTCATTTCAAATTGTAAGCCTTACAAATCGAAAACCATTCGTTATTCTAAGATTGGCCCCGCAACAAAACACACTTTATATATACCGTATCATATATACTGTGTTTATTGAAAAAATAGTGATATTATAATGTACAGGCTGGTCAAATTAAAATATGAATCGAAGCACAAATTAGAAATTACAACATTAATGGAGCTATTGCGCCCAAGCTTAGGGCCATTCCACTCACTGAATGTATTGTCTCTTTCTCAAAAGAATTTGATAAAAGGTAAGTTTTTCCTTCCTGTACCACCAACACAAACACCATGAGGCACTGTTCTTGTCATTACCTTCAGCCAACCTTTGATATGACTGAGCGGTATAGAAAGTTACACCACAAAATCCACACGATGTGTCTTCCTCGTTACTGTTCTCTTGTCGGACGGTCTGTAGGTCCCTGTGGTTTGCCTTCCTAATGTCTCGGAAAGGTTTCTTAGCAAACTTTCCTTTATTTCCCTTATCGAATTATAATCTCCCTTTTCCCCTTGCCTCTTCGAAAGTTCGCATCTGATATCAGGTTCTTGGTTCCTTGAGTTCTTCTGCGCTTCTATGATAGATTGCCTTTTTTTTTCTGGAATTGGAATTACTGAGCAGAAGGGAGAATTCATTTCCCCTATTGTTGGTAAATCAGGTGACTTCGGAGGTTGTGGAATGTCACGTGTTGAACTAGTAGCCTGCACAGAAATGTCTGGTTGAAAGTACTCTGAAGGTGAAATTGTGTGTTCCAAAATGGCCAACGGGTTGAACGGAAACATACCTGCGCACTGGAAACCTTCAAAAGGGCGTCCGACTGTTGCTTATTCATTCCAGGTCCTAGATTGAAGTTCAAGGGTTCAGGATAATAATAATAATATAAAATATATTATTATTATTAATAATATTAATAATAATAATAATAATAATAATAATAATAATACATAAATTATTATTATTATTATTATTATTATTATTATTATTATTATTATTATTATTATTATTATTATTATTATTATTATTATTATTATTATTATTATTATTATTATTATTATTATAAGTGTTGACTGGGCGGAATATCCCCCATATTTCTGGGTGGAGTAGCCCCAAATACTGAAACTTAAAAATGCACGCCTTGCGAGACCTGTGACAAAGGAAATTCGCTACCTACTCTTCCGAGTTGTAACTTAACTTTCAGACTACCAGGTGCCTTGCTCTGGGGAAAATAGCCACTACTGTGGAAGCTATGGCTTAAGTTGCAAGCACAATATTTATAAAGACAAGTTCTGCTATTCAAACTGCTTAGCAACCAGTACTCGTCCTTTGTTTCGCAACATTCAAACTGTAAGTCTCAAACAAACAATTCTGTTCTCTGATACGAGTCCCAATGGAACGGCAGTTTGGTCAATGTAAAAATTTATTCGTCATCGTTACAAGTAATTTGTCACAGCGAATTCATAATAGTGTTATTTGTCGCACATTAATGTTTTCCACATTATTTTATTCGTCATATTTAATTTTCGTCACCGAGCTCGATAGCTACAGTCGCTTAAGTGCGGCCAGCATCCAGTATTCGGGAGATAGTAGGTTCGAACCCCACTGTCGGCAGCCCTGAAAATGGTTTTCCGTGGTTTCCCATTTTCACACCAGGCAAATGCTGGGGCTGTACCTTAATTAAGGCCACGGCCGCTTCCTTTCGACTCCTAGCCCTTTCCTGTCCCATCGTCGCCGTAAGACCTATCTGTGTCGGTGCGACGTAAAACAACTAGCAAAAAAATTATTTTCGTCACATTGATTAGCATAAAAATTTGAACAATATTAGAGGATCATATGATGCACGCCTAGTGATATGTTGGTGTAAATCATAATTTTAGTATAAATTGCACACTACATTATATTCCAATGCACGGAGGTAGTTCACAATGTTTCTTTGTACTGCGGTTAAGATCATTTCCTCTCATTATTTCGTATTTTTTCTCTATTCATCCCCTCTCTATTCTATTCCCCTTCATCGTCCATAAAATCACTTTCATTTTTCTTGATTTATTTTATTTTAATTGAATATATCCCAAACCTTTATTATTTTGATGACCCTGTTAAGTCTCACTGGAGAGAATAGTTTGTTAGTGTGCAAATATGATAACACGAGCTCCTTTCCCCAATGTAATACCGCATAATGGACCATCCGGTGACCAACGAGAATATCATTTTATCAATTCAAGTGGAATCTAAATCTTTCAGCATTATTATAACGGTCATGGTCGATCGTTGTTTACACCAGAGTAAGAAGAGTATTTTTTTCTGAATCGTAAAGTTTCCCTTCAGTTTGTCCTCGTTTCAGAAGTTATAAGCCCAAAAGGATATTGCTTCTAATAGCAATGCTTTGTTAATTGTACAGAAAATTCATACTTTTTTTGTAATTCAACAAGGGATTTAAGAATGATGTAAAATTGTTCGTTGAAAAAGGATATATTGATTAAGAACTATGCACTTTTACGAATTGAATACACTAACGCTACTTGCTGGAAGCTGTTTACAAAATAATTTTGTTAACCTTCATAATAATTAATTTCATGGAATTGCCCATTTTCAGGAAATAATTTCAGGATCATTGTGTTCATTCTGAAACTTCGGATGTCTTCGACTGGCTGCGTAGCGAATGCCCAAGGTTTCTAAAATCGAATTCTTGCACTTTCGGTTGGAATATGGGAACAAGGATAGGACAGATACGAGTCAGTAAATGTATTGGTCCATTTAAGGGCAAATTTCGAGCTCTCCGGCGTCTTTTAAAAGAGATGAAAACGGAACGGATGTTCAGCACCTAGCATGAACGCTAAAGTATTCATTTCTGTCTGATGTGAACCCAGTCTGTGGTTTTCGTATACGATCGACTTTCATCTAATGCTGGAATAGTAAACAAGTCATATTTTATTGGCGTTATAATCCCCTGAAGGAAACGAACATAAATTTAATGATGGTGAAGAAAAACTAGTAAACTTGTACTGAATATTCTGTACAAAAGAAGGAAATCCACTTATGAATTCCGATATCATAACTATCAACGGACCGAGCTCGATAGCTACAGTCGCTTAAGTGCGGCCAGTATCCAGTAATCGGGTGATAGTGGGTTCGAGCCCCACTGTCGGCAGCCCTAAAGATGGTTTTCCGTGGTTTCCCATTTTCACACCAGGTAAATGCCGGGGCTGTACCTTAATTAAGGCCACGGCCGCTTCCTTCCAATTCCTAGGCCTTCCCTACCCTATCGTCGCCATAAGACATATCTGTGTCGGTGCGACGTAAAGCAAATAGCAAAAAAAACTATCAACGGCAAGTACTGTGCGTATAGATAATTTCCACACAATAGAGTCCCGCTGTTGAAACATCCTGGTCCCCAAGAGTGAAGCAACATCAATTGTTACCCTGCAATAATTTGATTTACGACTGATATTCTTACGTTATACAAGATTTTGTTGCATGGTCAGTGTATCAAATCATAATCACAATCGGATCACACAGCTTATTTTGTCAGCCTCAAAAATTAGGGCCCGTAATTTAAGGATCAGTTATCCTCAGGTTACTGTTTCATGAACATTACACACGTTAAACTTCAAGTTCTACAAAATATGTACCTGTCTTGCCAATCAAGTGCACCGGTCTGAGTGGCTTAGACGATTTATTGCGCTGGCCTTCTGACCCCAATTTGGCAGGTTCGATCCTGGCTCAGTCCAATGGTATTTGAAGATGCTCAAATACGTCAGCCTTGTGTCGGTAGATCTACCGGAACGTAAAAGAATTCCCGCGAGAATAAATTCCGGCTCCTCGGCGTCTCCGAAAACCGTAAAAGTAGTTAGCGGGACGTAAAGCCAATTATATTAATTAATTAATTAATTATTGCTAATCAAGTTAAAATTTTACCGTAACAACCACTAGTCCATGGAGGTAACTTCTTCATTCAATAACGAATTCTGGTGATAAAAAAATCTATGGTCTATATCTTACCACAAATATTGACCATTATGAGTGAACTTGTTTTTGCCATTCTCTCCCGGCAACATCAACCTCTATGTATTCCATCCATCTGGTTACTATGCGTAGTTAATATAGATCTTTATTTTTTATTTTCAAAACATTAAGTGTTTCCCTGATAACATGTAGGCTGAAATCGAATGTTGAATTTCTTACAATAATACTAAATTTTATGTAGGGCTATTATTTTCCAAAATTTTACTACGAAAATACGTGTTTAATATGATAACCAGAGCGTCTGTAAGACAGTAGGTGCATATCTAGTCCAACCCTTATTCACTCAAGATTCAGAACTCAACTGAGTTTCAGTACTCAACTGAATTATAATTTTGGTAGAATATTTCTCAGTAACAGCCATGCTATATACTGCTTGTTATAAATTACACAAACCGATAATAGACGAAACCTGAAGGAAGCAGTACGTTATCACGTGACACTTTGTTTGAAAATGAACCTCTATACGAAACTGCATGAGTGAAAATTTACTAATGGTTTCATCACTGTCTAATGGTTAGAAGCGTTTGAAGCCAATATTTTTAGTAAAACTATTGGTATGACTAGTAGTGTGTTATTTGTCAGAAATAAAACTTGGCTGAATGATCTTCGGTTCGGAGAGTGCACGGTTCGATTCCTGGCCGTGTAAAGAGAATTTACCTTGTCAGAGATTTTATCCACTTCCCCTGCCTTGCGGATTGGCAACACAATCCTCTTCCTCTTCACACAACACACACCAATAGTGAACACAGCCCTTCACATGGGGTTGCCGCCAGTAAGAGTAAACTTTCATTAACTGAGTTAAGTCCACATGTGTGACATAGATAACACTCATGACCCGACTACGGTGTGGAAAGAAGCGTGGAAGGAGAAGTATGTTATTTGAAAATATTTTTTCTCAAGCTTTAGATATTACATTAGTGACTCAGACTTTCTTCTGAATACTTCGTCACAGCATATTCTTACAATCTTGTGTTAGAATTATATTACCAATAGGCATTCTGTACTCAACGTTTATCAGCATACCGCTTTCTCAAGTTAATACTTGAGCTGCGGATCGAGAGTTCCGTTCTGCTGGATTCAAATTGTAGCTCAACAAATTGTTGCAATTAAGTATCTGAGAGCTTCGGTTCTGACGGTAGTTACTCGAGACAGACTTCAGTGGATATTTATTGGACTTGGTCTGTGAACCATTGTAATGGAGATAACTAGGCTAAAATAGAGTAACTGCAGGAAGGAGAGGTGAATAGAAGCTATTATTCTTCAAAGTGCAACTTTACGGTTGAAGACCGGTATTGAATAGTCAATGAGGGCCGCGTCTCTTCTCTCTCAGCTGTCTGGTCCAGACCTTCTCCAGCCAAGAAGAACCATTTGAGATACAATTCAGTTTCCAATTAGAACCTTGTATCGTTACTAGAACACACAAAGTTCCTGCACAATCGAAGCAGTAACCATGCTCGGAATAACTTGCGAAGGAGAAGGAGTCGGAGGGAGCAGCTATGTGTTTATTGGCTGGTTGTCCTCTGGAGAATCTTGAGTGAAAAGGGTTGGACTAGATATGCACCTACTCTCTTACAGACGTTCTGGTTATCATACTGAACTCCTATTTTCGTAGTAAAATATTTGCAAATAATACCCCTACATAAAATTGAGTATTATTGGAAGAAATTAAACATTGGATTTCAGTGTATATCTTATCAGCAAAACACTTCAAATGTTTTTAAAATAAAAAAGAAAGATCTATATTAATGTTCTTATCAGGGTGTTGACCTTAGTTACATGGACATGATGTTATAGATTACACTGAGTTACAAAATTAAATTTATTCAAGGCTTTTAGTTTTGATGGGTGATTGTAATGTAGTTTTGCCTCCTGTTTATGAATCTGAAATCAAATTTTATGAGCCACGTAAAGATTTTACAGAATTTCAAATTATTTACTTAATCTATAATATCACTTACAGCTAAGTTTGGGAATTAAACACCAGTAAAGTAACTATAACTGACTTAAAATAAAAAAGAATCCAGAAAACAATTTATTATTTACCATGTTTGTGAACATATAAAATTAAATTCTACAAATGGCAAGTCCAGGATACAATTTTCATGACTTAAATTCTCTTTCTTTTGCTGTGGAAGTGTAGTCTTCGTGATCGTCTGACGTGTTGCAACTCCGGATTGTCCCTCTTCATATACCAGCAATAGTCAGCTAACATCACAGCATTCCACCTGCCCTGATAACGTGTTACTATCTCTTTCATGTCCTGGTGGAACCGCTCCCCATGTTCTTCACTAAAATCTCCTAAGTTTTCAGGGAAAAATTCGAGGTTACTATGAAGGAAATGTAGTTTGATACTCATATTACAATCTAAATTTTTCATAGCCATCAACATATCTTCTACGATTTTCTTGTAATCCGGGTGCTTCCTATTCCCCAAAAAACCGTTTATCACATTCTTGAAACCTATCCAAGCCAATCTTTCCTCAAACGTCATCAACGCCTCAAATTGTTCATCAGTCGTAAGGCACCGTATCTGTGGTCCCACAAAGATTCCTTCCTTTAGTTTCGCATCAGACAGGAAGGAGAATTTCTGACAGATGTGCTTAAAACAGTCACCATCTTTATTCAATCCCTTTACGAACGTTTCATGATCCCTAGTTTAATATGGAGAGGTGGCAGATTGATTTTTTCTCGTCTCACCAAACATGATCTTATTATATTCTTGTCTCCTGGATCCATTGTTGTTCTAGATGGCCATTCCTTTCTAACCCAGTGTGCATCACGTCTACGGATGTCCCACAGGCAGAGGAAATATGGATACTTTGTGTAACCTGACTGTTGTCCAAGAAGCATTCCTATATATTTTAGATCACCACATACAATCCATTCGTGCTCTGAATACTTAATTGCCGTTAATAACATTGCAAGGGTTTCATAGTTTTCCTTCAAGAGGTAAGAATACTCTACAGGTATCGAACCATACTTATTGGTGATGTGTAAGAGTACAGCTTTGATATTGTTTACGGTTCCATCGATAAATAACCTCCATTCATTCTTGTTGTATGTAATTCCGTATTTTGATACTACTCTCTCAATGTTCTTACAGTAAACAAGAGGACCCTCTTCAGTGAAGTGAAGTACTCACGAAATTCTTCTTCTCTTGTTCGGTACCAGGAAAATGTTGTAGCTGTAGCTAGCAGCCTTTTCTCCTTTAAACGAGAACCCAGCATTTGTGACAACTCCTTTGAGATACCCAGATCTCTTACCAAGTCGTTTAGTTCACATTGAGTAAACAATTCTGGTTGTAGCTCTTCTGTGGTTATCAAAATTTCATCGCTGTCACTAGAACTAGATGATGATGATGACGATGATGATTGCAGGGTTGCTGGTGGGTTACGCACAGGATTGTCAGGTCCATGTGGTACAGGTCTGATTGCTGATTACAGGTTTGTATATGCAATGCTTTTAATACTTTTCTTGTTATGGCCTTCAACTTTTACCATACAAAAATAACAATCATCGGTGTGATTTGTTTGCTCTCTCCGCACCATAGGAATTCCAAAAGGTAACAGTTCTGCTTCCCCTGAGTCCATTTTCTTAATCCCGTAACATACGTATGACACACGCTGTGCAGCGCAAACCTTTTATCTTGGTTGCCTAACTTGACACCGAAATATGCTAGGTAAACTTTCTTTACAAATGAGGTTATGTTCTCCCTTCTCAATTTCAAAGTCAATGAGCCGCAAATGAAACAAAAGGAGTTGGGATTGTTTACACACTGTCATCTTGAGGAACTCGCCATTTGTAGACTGATTTGCACTTGTAATATATATTAAATAGCTATTTAGAGCACGTTTCTAGACGAAACTAAACCAGTTGCAGTGTTCCTCTGTAAACATAGACATCAGACTATCGATTTTACCGCAATTGATCGTTTTCGATTACTCTAATGTACATATTTTATCGATCAGTGCACATTGTTACGCGCGAATTTAAAAAAAGGAAAATTACGTAATTACATAAAAACTGTGGGTGTCACAGGAAATCTGATACCATATTTGTAAACATCTCTAAAAAGTGATCTAAATACATCCATTTTCATGTAATGCCCGAAAATGATGTTACCCAGTGTTATCATTGTAATGTTGTTAGTTATTAGTACATGAAGTGACTTGCGGATAATAATGATACAGTCATTAACAGAGATTAAATATATTTAGTGAAACTGATGCTAATAATCCTTCACCAATTAGCTCTGTCTGAATCAGTACAAAAGGTACTTCACTTCTCTCACTAAAGCTTAGCGTTCTTATATGCACTGGGGTGAATGTTACTCGATTAAAATTAAATTAATTGTTATTTTCCGTTCTATCTGACAACGTAAATATCGATGACTTAGTGCACAAACATTGTACGTCCAAAAATCATGATTCTGAGAAAACTCGAACTGAAAGTTTATGAAGTTGCAGTTACTTACGACAAATTATATAGCTGTAGCCAGTGTTACTGATCTGTGGATTATTTCCTCATAATTGTATTTCAACAAATGGACCACATTTTTGTGCATCAGTAAAGGAATTGTTCCGTATATTTCAATGGAAGGTTCGGGCAAACAAGATCTGGCACTAACAATGTGAAAAAGTACTTCAAAGCACAATCGTTTTATTTCTCAAAGGAATTGATTTCAACATTCTTTTTCATCATTTATTATTAAATGATTTTATTTTCTTAACAAAATCACAAGGTATGAATAATAAGTAATTAAATAATGTTGAATAATCACTGTTCAATTATAAATATATCTCAAATTTTCAAAATAGTGTCCAGGACATACAATATTTGTGCCCCATCAAGGCAGTAAGAACTTGAAATTTTCAACAGCAAAATAGTATGTCCTGACATACAATATCTGCGCCTTCAAGTGAAATGAAAACCAAACGGACATACCTAGGCTAAAGTTATTATACGGGGCATACAAAATTCGTGAAGTAGAACTAGGACATGCAATATTTGCACCTTGGAAATCAACATGTTCCCTATTATTTGGACATACTATAATTGTGAATTAGCTAGACATGTTTGAGAGATATCCAAAAATGGCATTAACTCCAAACTGGCCATAAATGGATATACAATGTTTGTGCACTAAGCCATCGATATATAATCTCCCTCAGCAGCGCACCACCGAAGGATTTATAGAAAATGCTTTGAGGTGCTATTTTAATTTATTTCAAAATATTTCTGTTCAATACTAACAGACCCTTGGACTTTTGTCCTGTGGACTACCTGAAATCAATAATTTCTATAATGGAGTATGTCCTTGTAGCGTTATTTGTATTGTGTTATGGACATAGAAGAAGTCGTGACCTTTTGTGCTGTACTGTAGCTGTGAGATCTGATAGATAATTATCAATATCACTAACACTGAAGTCTAATAAAATCCACAAGTTTAAATGCTTTGCTTGTATACCTGGTTTACCTAGAGCGTATATCAATCTTGAAGATATCGTGATTCACGTCAATCCACGCACTGACTTAATTTACAGCATACAATGCTTTGATATAATAACATGTGTGCTTGATTTGTGATGTCTTATTCAATACATGTTCTTTGTTTATACATGTATATGAGGTTAATATTGATGAGCCAACAACACCAACAATAATAACATCAATAATAATGTTATACTAAATATACATTACAATCCTTCAGTGACAGACTTTACCACCTTGTAATCAACTGTATTAAACAAAATACCTTAGCTACAGTATATACTGAAATAACTCTAGAAAGTCTCACGATGACATAACATTTTAAATCTGCTCTATGTTGAAATTTCAGAAAAAATATTTCGAAATCACAGAAGAGGAGAAAGTAGTAGTAGTAGTAGTAATGGTGGTGGTGGACGAAGAAGATTTAAAATATGTAAATTTTTGCAATAATCACTGAAAATTCGTCCAATCACATAACACACAATATATAGGGATATTCACCTAAGACGTTACATGGAATTTTTTTTTTTTGCTTTTTTTTTTTTTTGCTAGTTGCTTTACGTCGCACCGACACAGATAGGTCTTATGGCGACGATGGGACAGGGAGGGGCTAGGAGTGGGAAGGAAGTGGCCGTGGCCTTAATTAAGGTACAGCCCCAGCATTTGCCTGGTGTGAAAATGGGAAACCACGGAAAACAATTTTCAGGGCTGCCGACAGTGGGGTTCGAACCTACTATCTCCCGAATACTGGATACTGGCCGCACTTAAGCGACTGCAGCTATCGAGCTCGGTTTACATGGAATTAACGTCTAAACCATTAAATATATCGGTATTCTGTTTTCATATTCGCAAATGATAATGATAATGTGCTACTTATTCCTATGGGGTGATTAATAACCGGGATATTGATACTAACACCATATTTTTGAATGAAGTGGCACGAATACATACAGCTTGCCTAAAAGTTCAACCGCTTACAAGTTAAAATATGTTAGTATTTCCAAAATCGGACACTTACTTTTGAGGTATCAATAAAAACCGCATTTGGGCTTTTGCGTGCCCCATCAGACAGCGTGCGGTCGGCCAAGGACGTATTGGCACGCAAGCAGTTTCCTGGCATTGATTCCATACCCAGAATGGACACCAGGCAAGTACTGTAAACTATCGTACACATAATGTGATGTACCGTAACATACCCTGGGTGTACAACGTTATTGTATGACTGGTGAACAGGCAACGGGGAAGGGACATTAAAGTTTCTTTGTTTTGTTTTGTTTTTTTGTTTTGTTTTGTTTTGTTTTGTTTTGTTTTGTTTTGTTTTGTTTTGTTTTGTTTTGTTTTGTTTTGTTTTGTTTTGTTTTGTTTTGTTTTGTTTCGTTTCGTTTCGTTTCGTTTCGGTTTCGTTTCGTTTCGCTTCTTTTCGCTTCTTTTCGTTTCGTTTCGTTTTGTTTTGTATTGTTTTGAAATCTTTTGTTTTGTTTGTTTTGTTTTGAAATCCATGTGTAACAGGTTGCCCTCAGTTTAGCGTCTTTCCCCACGGATAGGAATGGGAAGGATTCGGAAAAGACATGGGCCGTGGTCTATCTCAAAGATGCCAATCGTTATTTGCCTAGTGTTGAACATGGAACACCATAAAAATCACTTTCGGGTCGGGCGAAGTTGGGGTCAGAAGCCAACGCCTCAAACGTCTGAGCCATTCAGCCCGGCTGTGTTCGTTGTACGGGGTCATTTGATGCACCCATAATGAATTAATAGAGGCGCTCACGATTCCTGCTGTCTTCTAACCCGTGAACTCACATCTCGTTATATTACCCCGGTTTGGGGAGAGGAACCGATGTATTTCAGAATTGTAGCTACCGGGCGAGTTGGCCGTGCGCGTAGAGGCGCGCGGCTGAGAGCTTGCAACCGGGAGATAGTAGGTTCGAATCCCACTATCGGCAGCCCTGAAGATGGTTTTCCGTGCTTTCCCATTTTCACACCAGGCAAATCTGGGGCTGTACCTTAATTAAGGCCACGGCCACTTCCTTCCAACTCCTAGGCCTTTCCTATCCCCTTGTCGCCATAAGACCTATCTGTGTCGGTGCGACGTAAAGCCACTAGCATAGAATTGTAGTAAAATCGGTGGGATGCATGAAACGAAATAGCAAGGGGCTGGTGAACCACCCGGAATATAAAATACTATGTCCTGACTGGCTGATTCATCATCGCTGAGCCAATACTACAAGACATAAAGAAATGAAATTCTGCGCATACATTTATATTACAGTGTAAGGGCTAAGGGAGGATTTTTGGATATTACCTTGCTAAGGGGCTGAAAAGGGGGTGAAGTTTTAAAATGAGTATATCTATATCTCAAAACTGAACAGTTTGAAGGCGTGAATATTGGAAATTTGATTCTTCTTTAAAAATAAGGAAACACGTATTTTTGTTTTCTGAAAATCCACTTAGGTGGGGGGGGGGGGGGGTGAAACTCGCTTCTGGATGAGTATAATATAAATTTGAAGTTTGGTCGAGATATACTCAGTAATGCAAGAGAAAACTGAACAGGACTCTTCTGGTCTTCCTATAAACCCCTAGTGCTTTGAGTGATTTTTAACTGATATGCATATCGAAACCTGCTCCTGGACGAGTAGACTCTAAATATGAAGTTTGGTCGAGAATCTATTTAGCCGTTTACCTATAATGGTGCAACAAACAGATAAACAGACAAACAAACAGACACACAGACACGAATGCTAAAAGATACTGATACGATCTTGAATTAACCTGAAACGGATAAATATACCAAAATTTGGCGAAGTAAATGACACTACAGACAACGGACCCGCTGGAAATATATTTCTAAGATAACTGCGGAAGGCCACGAAGTACGTAGCCTACGGGGTAACATTATAGACGTTATAGCATTACCAGTGAAGATACAGTAGTAGAGAAATAAGTAGCTAATGTTAGGCAGTAATGTGAGAGTTTTACGTCATCTCTCTCTGTCTCTCCTTCCCAGGTTTAATCTAGAGAAATAAAACATCTGACATGGAGCAACCTATTCCGAGCTATACTTGCACAGAGTGTGGGAAAACATTTCTCTGGACCTATGACAAGAGACATCTTGAAGTATTATGTGGTCAAAACAATCAGTGTCCGCCTCTGTGGTGTAGTGGTTAGCGTGATTAGCTGCCACCCCCCGGAGGCCCGGGTTCGATTCCCGGCTCTGCCACGAAATTTGAAAAGTGGTATGAGGGCTGGAACGGGGTCCACTCAGCCTCGGGAGGTCAAATGAGTAGAGGTGGGTTCGATTCCCACCTCAGCCATCCTGGAAGTGGTTTTCCGTGGTTTCCCACTTCTCCTCCAGGCGAATGCCGGGATGGTACCTAACATAAGGCCACGGCCGCTTCCTTCCCTCTTCCTTGCCTATCCCCTCCAATCTTCCCATCCCTCCACAAGGCCCCTGTTCAGCATAGCAGGTGAGGCCGCCTGGGCGAGGTACTGGTCATTCTCCCCAGTTGTATCCCCGACCAAGAGTCTGAAGCTCCAGGACACTGCCCTTGAGGCGGTAGAGGTGGGATCCCTCGCTGTGTCCGGGGGAAAAGCCGACCCTGGAGGGTAAACAGATGATGATGATGATGATGATGAAAACAATCAGTGCCAGTATTTAGGAAGTGGTTTCAACAATGAGTATGACGGGCGGCATCATGAAGAAGCTCGCAGTGCAGCTTCACTAGCAGAAAGCACAAAGCTGAGCCAGCTAAATTCCAGTTGTTGTCTATAATAACTACAGTATGTAGCTGGGTATGAAATGGCGTTTGAAGGACGATTAAAATCACGCTTCATACGGAGTGAAACATGCGGTGATTTAAATACCGATCTGAGCGAAGGGAAAGGACATGTTACTCAGGCTGTAAACAAAGAATTTCCTATCCACAGATCGTTAAAAAATGGCTCGAGCCTTCGTAAGCAGTAATACTACTATGTTTAGAGAAACAGTTTTAAATATGTTTGTTGATGACCTGTTCAGAACGTTACCTGCAGAAAGGAAATAATTACAGCTTAACTAGTAATACTAGCTGTTCAAGGTATTCGCTGCCTAGCCGAGGCGGTAAAAGCGTGCTCGGTTCGCCCGGATGGACGTGGGTTCGAATCCCCGTCAGGAAGTCGTAAAATTTTAGAAACCGAGATTTCCACTTTCGGAGGTGCACATGGCCCTGAGTACAAGGTTAATTCCTGGGGGCAAAGGCGGCCGGACGCAGAATTAACCACTTTACCCTGTCAAGTGCCGAGGTTACGGATAGAGGAAGCCTTTACCCTTCCAGCCCTCCAAGGGCCTTCATGGCCTATAGAGAGATTGCTTTGCTTTGCTTTTTATAAATAATTACAATCCCTTACGTGGTAGCATCTATATCCACTTACCTGCAACTACTGAAGGTAAGAAAGCGTGTACTAAACTTCAAAACTTCAAGGACGAGAAAATGCTTCATGTACGCGGTATTGGCTAAATTTATTAAAATGAATGGTCAAAGTGTCAGTAGATGGAGAGATTTGAGGAATAAATGTTATGTTTCCTGCTTCTCCTTCCGCACAACCCTCTCGGATATATCAAAAGGTGAGCATATTTATCAACATATTTGGAATAGAATAGTATAACGTGCTGTTTCTGCTTAAGTAAAGTAAACTTGTGTTCTCGTCCCGAAGTGGCGCACCTCTTTTCAGACACAACCCGAATGGAGGTGAGCTGCATGCACCATTTTAACCACATACCAGCCCTCCTGATATTCTTAAATTTCTGTTAGTACCGCGAATCGAACACCAGCCCCAGGTGACAGCAGCTAATAGTTCTAACCGCTACGCTACGGAGGCGGACGCTGTTTGCGCTGAAAGTAACTGAAAAGAATTAGCTGACCACCGTCATTTACTTCTGTTAAATGATGACTCTGTACGTAGTCACTGTGTGTTCATACAGGACCTTGAGAAACTTGTGGAAGTCAGTTGACGAAATGAGGGCACTAAATACATACCTGTAAGCGTTTCTCTTCACATTTTGACACCCAGCATGCGAAGAGCGGATTGGAGAAATTACAGTAGAATACTCTGCCTACACCATCACATTGCAAGGATTCGAATTCCTACGCAGAAGAAAGCTTGCGTAAAAATTACAAATGCGCAAAAACTACTAAGATTACACTACACTATGCAGACTTTTAAAGTATTCTTATACCACATGAGACGCGTTTCCTAGCCCTGACATAAGCTATACAGCTCCGTACAAGAACTATGTGTACCCATGCGCTCTTCTGTGTCTCTCATGACTTCTCTACCTCTTGAGCTCATAGAAACTAACCCTCCAAACGAATACTTTGCGTATCTTGATTCTGCAATGAAGTTTTTCTTGCTATTTGCTTTACGTCGCACCGACACAGATATGTCTTATGGCGACGATGGGAGAGGAAAGGCCTAGGAATTGGAAGGAAGCGGCCGTGGCCTTAATTAAGGTACAGTCCCGGCATTTGCCTGGAGTGAAAATGGGAAACCACGGAAAACCATCTACAGGGCTGCCGACAGTGGGGCTCGAATCCACTATCTACCGATTACTGGATACTAGCCGCACTTAAGCGACTGCAGCTATCGAGCTCGGTCAATGAAGTTTATAGAGTAACATTTTTCTTTCTTTCTTAATACATTTAACGTGCAGGGTTGGTTTTCCCTCGGGCTCAGCGAGGGATTCCACCTCTACCACCTCAAGGGCGGTATCGTGGAGCCTGAGACATTGGGTCGGAGTATACAACTGGAAAGGAGGACTAGTACATCGCCCAGACGGCCTCACCTGCTATGCTGAACAGGGGCCTTCAATCAATCAGTCAATCAATCAATCAATACAGATCTGCATTTAGGGCAGTCGCCCAGGTGGCAGATTCCTTATCTGTTGTTTTCCTAGCCTTTTCCTAAATGATTTCAAAGAAATTGGAAGTTTATTGAACGTCTCCCTTGGTAAGTTATTCCAATCCCTAACTCCCCTTCCTATAAATTAATATTTGCCCCAGTTTGTCCTCTTGAATTCCAACTTTATCTTCATATTGTGATCTTTCCTACTTTTATAAACGCCACTCAAACTTACCCCTCTACTAATGTCATTCCACGCATCTTTCCGCTGACAGCTCGGAACATACCACTTAGTCGAGCAGCTCTTCTTCTTGCTCTCAATTCTTCCCAACCCAAACTTTGCAACATTTTTGTAACACTACTCTTTTGTCGGAAATCACCCAGAACAAATCGAGCTGCTTTTCTTTGGATTTTTTCCAATTCTTGAATCAGGTAATCCTGGTGAGGGTCACATACACTGGAACCATGCTCTAGTTCGGGACTTACATACATACATACATACATACATACATACATACATACATACATACATACATACATACATACATACATACATTATCATTATAGACTGTTATCCCTTTCAGCGTTCAGTCTGCAAGCCTCTGTGAATTTACTAAACGTCGCCACAATCCTCGATTTGCAACTAGTGTTGTGGCCTCATTTAGTTCTATACCTCTTAAATCGTTAGAAACCGAGTCTAACTATCGTCGTCTTGGGCTACCTCTACTTCTCTTACCCACCATGGCAGAGTCCATTATTCTCCTAGGTAACCTATCCTCCTCCATTCGCCTCACATGACCCCACCACCGAAGCCGGTTTATGCGTACAGCTTCATCCATCGAGTTCATTCCTAAATTAGCCTAAATCTCCTCATTCCCAGTACCCTCCTGTCATTGTTCCAATCTGTCTGCACCAGCAATCATTCTTGCTACCTTCATGTCAGTTACTTCTAACTTGTGAATAAGATATCCTGAGTCCACCCAGCTTTCGCTCCCGTAAAGCAAAGTTGGTCTGAAAACAGACCGATGTAAATATAGTTTCGTCTGGGAGCTGACTTCCTTCTTAAGAGAATAGTACTGATCGCAACTGCGAGCTCACTGCATTAGCTTTACTACACCTTGATTCAATCTCACTTACTATATTACCATCCTGGGAGAACACACTACCTAAATACTTGAAATTATCGACCTGTTCTAGCTTTGTATCACCAATCTGACATTCAATTCTGTTGAATTTCTTACCTACTGACATCAATATAGTCTTCGAGAGGCTAATTTTCATACCATACTCATTGCATCTATTTTCAAGTTCCAAGATATTAGACCGCAGGTTTTCGGCACAGTCTGCCATTAAGACCAAGTCGTCAGCATTGGCCAAACTGCTTACTACATTTCCACCTAACTGAATCCCTCCCTGCCATTGTATACTTTTCAGCAGATGATCCATGTAAACTACGAACAGCAACCCCTGTAAGTACCCTGAACCAAGAACTCATTCTACCATCAATTCTCACTGAAGCCCAATTGTCAACATAAATGCCTTTGATTGATTGTAATAATCTACCTTTAATTCCATAGTCCCCCAGTATAGTGAACATCTTTTCCCTCGGTACCCCGTCATATGCTTTCTCTAGATCTACGAAACATAAACACAACTTCCTATTCCCCTCGTAGCATTTTTCAATTACCTGGCGCATACTGAAAATCTGATCCTGACAGACACTCTGTGGTCTGAAACCACACTGGTTTTCATCCATCTTTCTCTCAACAACTGATCGCACCCTTCCTTCCAAGACGCCAGTGAATACTTTGCTTGGTATACTAATCAATGAGATAGCTCAATAGTTGTTGCAATCCTTCCTGTTCCCTTGCTTATAGATAGGTGCAATTACTGCTTTTGTCCAATCTGAAGGTACCTTACCAACACTCCACGCTAATTTTACAACTCTATGAAGCCACTTCATCCCTGCCTTTCTACTATACTTCACCATTTCAGGTCTAATTTCATCTATTCCTGCTGCCTTATGACAACGGAGTTTATTTACCATCCTTTCCACTTCCTCAAGCTTAATTTCACCAACATCATTTTCCCCCTCCCCATGAGCTTGGCTGTTTGCAACAACACCAGAATGATTTCCTTTTACATTGATAAGAAGTTCAAAATATTCCCTCCACCTCTCCAGTGATTCCCTGGGATCTATTATGAGTTCACCTGAATTACTCAAAACACTGTTCATTCCCTTTTGCCCTCCCTTCCTAAGATTCTTTATTACTGTCCAGAAAGGTTTCCCTGCTGCTTGACCTAGTCTTTCCAGGTTATTACCAAAATCTTCCCATGACTTCTTTTTAGATTCAACAACTATTTGCTTCGCTCTGTTTCTTTCATCTACGTACAAATCCCTGTCTGCCTCGGCCCTTGTTTGGAGCCATTTCTGATAAGCCTTCTTTTTACGTTTACAGGCTGCTCTCGCTTCATCATTCCACCAAGATGTTCGCCTTTTCCCATCTTTACACACAGTTGTTCTTGGGCATTCCCTTGCTGTTTCTACTACAGCATCCCTGTATGCCACCCATTCACTTTCTATATCCTGAACCTGCTTACTGTCTACTGTTCGAAACTTCTCACTAATCATATCCATGTATTTCTGTCTAATTTCCTCGTCCTGGAGATTTTCTACCCTTATTCGTTTGCAGACAGATTTCACTTTCTCTACCCTAGGCCTAGAGATACTTAGTTCACTACAGATCAAATGGTGGTCTGTATCATCGAAAAATCGGCGAAAAACTCTTACATTCCTAACAGATTTCCTGAATTCAAAGTCTGTTAAGATATAGTCTATTATGGATCTGGTACCCCTAGCCTCTCATGTGTAGCGGTGAATAGCCTTATGCTTGAAGAATGCATTCGTAACAGCTAAACCCATACTAGCACAGAAGTCCAGCAAGCGCTTCCCATTCCCATTAGCTTCCATCTTCCATATCTTCCCCACATTTACCAATCACCCGTTCGTATCCTTCAGTTCTATTCCCAACTCTCGCATTGAAATCGCCCATTAGCACTATTCTATCCTTGCTGTTGACCCTGACCAAGATGTCACTCATTGCTTCATAAAACTTGTCAACTTCATCCTCATCTGCACCCTCACATGGTGAATACACGGACACAATTCTTGTCCTAATTCCTCCAACTGACAATTCTACCCACATCATTCGCTCATTTACGTGCCTAACAGAAACTATGTTGCGTGCAATGGTATTCCTGACAAAGAGCCCTACCCCAGACTCTGCCCTTCCCTTTCTAACACCAGTCAAGTACACTTTATAATCTCCTATCTCTTCCTCGTTATCTCCCCTTACCCGAATATCACTTACTCCTAGCACATCCAGATGCATCCTCTTTGCTGACTCAGCCAGTTCTACCTTCTTTCTTCCATAAGCCCCATTAATATAGATAGCTCCCCATCGAATTCCATTTCGTTCGCCAAGTTGTTTCCAAGGAGTCCCTCGCCTGTCAAATGGGAGTGGGACTCCATTACTCCCATAGGTCCGAGGCTTGCTTAAAATGTTCTGAGCTCGGTAAATTCATGAATCAGGATGCTACCCTACTTGCACATAGTCCAAGTGAAGATCTCCCCTCTAACGGGTCATGGGCCACCGGTGAACTGTATAGTCCTAGCCACCTGAGCACAAGGAGAGCCATGACTCAGAATATGTCCGAGATGCCCACTCCCATTCCATATCAAATGGTATCCCGACTCTCAGGACCACCTACTAGGCCACTCAGCCGTTGCCCATGGTTCACGAACTATGATGTGACTACAGTAACCCACAAAACATGAACCATTTATATGCCCTCTCCTTTACATCCTTACTACAACCCCTAAACACCCTCATAACCATGTGCAGAGATCTGTACCCTTTATTTACAATGCCATTTATGTGATGACCAAAATGATGGTCTTTCCTTATATTAAAACCTAGATACTTACAATGATCCCTAAAAGGAATGTTCACCCCGTCAACGCAGTAATTACAACTGAGAGGACTTTTTCTATTTGTGAAACTCACAACCTGACTTTTAACCCCGTTTATCAACATACCATTGCCTGTTGTCCATCTCACAACATTATCGAGATCACATTGCAGTTGCTCAGAATCTAGTAAATTATGTATTACTCTATACAGAATAAGGTAAGGGTTATTCTGCCCGAAGGCAGGTCCGAACCTCCGCAGAGGTGTTCCTGAGCCGGAGTTTACGTGCAGTAGGGTGGCCAGTTCCTTTCCGCTCCTCCATTCCCTTACCACCACCAACAGCGCGTGGCAACACATCCAACTCCTGACCACGCCCAATGTTGCTTAATTTCGGAGATCTCACGGGATCCGGTATTTCAATACGGCTACGGCCGTTATACAGAATAACATCATCCGAAAAAAGCCTTACCTCCGATTCCACTCTTTTACTCATATCATTTATATATATAAGAAAACATAAAGGTCCGATAATACTGCCTTGAGGAATTCCCCTCTTAATTATTACAGGGTCAGATAAAGCTTCACCTACTCTAATTCTCTGAGATCTATTTTCTAGAAATATAGCAACCCATTCAGTCACTCGTTTGTCTAGTCCAATTGCACTCATTTTTGCCAGTAGTCTCCCATGATCCACCCTATCAAATGCTTTAGACAGGTCAATCGCGATACAGTCCATTTGACCTACAGAATCAACGTTATCTGCTATATCTTGCTGGAATCCTACAAGTTGAGCTTCAGTGGAATAACCTTTCCTGAAACCGAACTGCCTTCTATCGAACCAGTTATTAATTTCACAAACATGTCTAATATAATCAGAAAGAATGCCTTCCAAAAGCTTACATACAACGCATGTCATCTATACTGGCCTGTAAATTTCAGCTGTATGTCTATCAACCTTTCCTTTATACACAGGGGCTACTATAGCAACTCTCCATTCATCTGGTATAGCTCCTCCGACCAAACAATAATCAAATAAGTACCTCAGATATGGTACTATATCCCAACCCATTGTCTTTAGTATATCCCCAGAAATCTGATCAATTCCAGCTGCTTTTCTAGTTTTCAACTTTTGTATCTTCTTGTGGATTTCATTGTTATCATATGTAAATTTTAATACTTCATTGGCCTTAGTCTCTTCCTCTATCTCAACATTTTCCTTGTAACCAACAATCTTTATATACTGCTGACTGAATACTTCTGCATTTTGAAGATCCTCACATACACACTCCCCTTGTTCATTAATTATTCCTGGAATGTCCTTTTTGGAACCTGTTTCTGCCTTAAAATACCTGTACATACCCTTCCATTTTTCACCAAAATTTGTATGACTGCCAGTTATGCTTGCCATCATGTTATCCTTAGCTGCCTTCTTTGCTAGACTCAATTTTCTAGTAAGTTGATTCAATTTTTCCTTACTTCCACAGTCATTTCTAACTCTATTTCTTTCCAGTATGCACCTCCTTCTTAGTCTCTTTATTTCTCTATTATAATAAGGTGGGTCTTTACCATTCCTTACCTCCCTTTAAGGTACAAACCTGTTTTCGCATTCCTCGACAATTTCTTTAAACCCATCCCAGAGTCTGTTTACATTCTTATTTACCGTCTTCCACCGATCATAGTTACTTTTTAGAAACTGCCTCATGTCTGCTTTATCAGCCATATGGTACTGCCTAATAGTCCTACTTTTAAAACCTTCCTTTCTATCACATTTATTTTTGACTACGACAAAAACAGCTTCATGATCACTAATACCATCTATTACTTCAGTTTCCCTATAGAGCTCATCTGGTTTTATCAGCACCACATCCAGGATATTTTTCCCTCTGTTTGGTTCCATCACTTTCTGAATCAGCTGTCCTTCCCATATTAACTTATTTGCCATTTGTTGGTCATGCGTCCTGTCGTTCTCATTTCCTTCCCAATTGACATCTGGCAAATTTAGATCTCCCGCTACAATCACATTTCTTTCCATGTCGTTTCCCACACAGCCGACTATCCTATAAAATAATTCCGAATCCGCGTCAGTGCTACCCTTTCCCGGTCTACACACTCCAAATATATCAAGTTGCCTATTATCTTTAAAAATGAGCCTTACACCTAGAATTTCATGTGTCTCATCTTTAACCTTTTCGTAGCTTACAAATTCTTCTTTCACCAGAATGAATACTCCCCCTCCCATCATTCCTATCCTTTCTCTACGATACACACTCCAGTGCCGTGAGAAAATTTCTGCATCCATTATATCATTTCTCAGCCATGATTCAACTTCTATTACAATGTCTGGTAAATATATATCTATTAAATTACTTAATTCTATTCCTTTCTATACAATACTTCTACAGTTCAACACTAACAATTTTATGTCATCCCCACTTGATTTCCAGTCCCCTGTTCCCTTATCACCGCTCCCTAGGCCACCCTGTTTTCCTGTATGTAACTCCCTGTTACCCTTCCTTGCGGGGGTATGGGAAGATTGCAAGAGATAGAAAAGGAAGAGGGAAGGAAGTGGCCCTGGCCTTATGTTAGGTACCATCCCGGCATTTGCCGGGAGGAGAAGTGGGAAAGCACGGAAAACCATTTCGAGGATGGCTGAGGTTGGGATCGAACGCCCTCAACTCAGTTAACCTCCCAAGGCTGAGTGGACCCCGTTCCAGTTCCTGAACTACTTTTCATCTTTCGTGGCAAGCCGGATATCGAACCCGAGCCTCCGGGGGTTACAGCTAATCACTCTAACCACTGCACTACGGGTGTCAAATAGAAAACCTGCACCTGGCGAGCCGAACACTTCCTGGGATATCCCTGCACTAAAAGCCATACGACATTTCGTTTCATTTACCAGAGAATTATATTCCCTCTCCTTTACATCTTTACTACAAGACCTAAATACCCTCATAACCACGTGCAGAGATATGTACCCTTTACTTAAAATCCCATTTACGTCTTTACCCCAATGGAGATCTTTCCTTATATTAACACCTAGGTACTTACAATGATCCTCATAGGGAATTTTCACCCCATCAACGCAGTAATTAAACTGAGAGGAATTTTCCTATTTGTGAAACTCACAACCTGACTTTTAACCACGTTTATCACTATTTCATTGCCTACTGTCCATCTCACAACATCATCGATGTCATTTTGCAGTTGCTCACAATCTTGAAACTTACTTATTACTCTATACAGAATTGCATCATCCACAAAAAGCCTTATCTCTGATTCCACTTCTTTACTCATAACATTTATATATAAGAAAACATAAAGCTCCAAATATACTGCCTTGAAGAATTGCCCTCTTAATTATTACAGGGTCAGATAAAGCTTCGCCTACTATATTTCTCTGAGTTCTATTTTCTAGAAATATAACCACCCATTCAGTCACTCTTTTGTCTAGTCCAATCACACACATTTTTGCCATTAGTCTCACATTATCTACCCTATCAAATGCCTTAGATAGATCAATCGCGACCTCCTCATTCCCACATACCTGTTATACCTTGCTAGAATCCTACAAGTTCAGCTACAGTGGAATAACCCTTTCTAAACCCGAACTGCCTTCTATCGAACCAGTTATTTATTTCACAAACATGTCAGATATAATCAGAAAGAATGCTTTCCCAAAGCTAACATCAGTCCATTTTTCTTCAAAAACACGGCACTCACTGTCCATTTTCCTGCCTTTGGAGAGGGATATTTTCATTAATAAATGATTAAAATGATTATAAAGTCAGTAGTTCGTAAAAAAGTTAGTTCACAGTAAAGTAGTAAGCCACAAGGGATCCCCCCAAAGCACTTTCCGGGAGTGGCTTACTTGACTTAATACCTGTCATTCGTCGTGAAGCATACGGCACGAACGAGGCATCTCCATCTGATCCTGTTGATAGCCGGCCTCCTTAGCTCACTCCAGGTCTTGCCTTCTTCCATCGCTTCCATGTAAACAGATCTTCGCCATGTGCTTGGGTCTCCCTCTCTTCCTTTTACCCTGCGGGTTCCAGTCCAGCGCCTCTCTCGCAATTCCTTCGTTCCCCTTCCTCAGTGTATGCCCGATCCATTTACATTTCCGCCGCTTTATCTGTATGGCCATCTTATTCTCTCCTGTCCTACACCAGTGTTCATGGTTGAAGATTACCTCCAGCCAGTAGATGTTAAGAATCCTTCGCAAAGAGCGATTAACAAAGATCTGCAACTTAGATATAATTACTGCATTTCCTTCCCAAGTCTCGGATCCATATAACAGAACTAACTTGACATTACTTTTGAAGATAGGGAGTTTGGTCCTGATAGTTATTCTGTTGTTCTTCCACACCGGATGGAGCCGAACAAAGGCACCATTCGCTTATTGAATGCGCTGAGAGACATCTTGTGCAGCTCCCCCAACTCTGGCAACTACATTGCCCAAGTAAGTGAAGCTATCCTCATCCTCGACCGATTCACTATTGAAGACAAATATGTCTGATTATTTGGTGTTAATCCTTAGGGCCTTGGTCTTCTTTGGGATGATCATTAGTCCCACCATTTTCCTTTCCTCTACCAAATCTTCGAGCTTTGCTTGCATTTCTCGATGTGCCTCAGACAGGAGACACACTTCCCGGGAGTAAACAGGCCATTTCCTCTAGATGTCCCACTGTACCAATATAGTCCCAAGTGGAATTCAGCAGGTCTTTCACTCTCCTGGCAAGTCTGTAGCTGTAATTCCAAGAAACGAATTGAGAATATCTAACCCTTACCCGTTTTCAAGGTGGAAATAATTATGCAACTTAAAACTTTCCTACTGCCATCACGTTAAGAAGAAATTAGTGTTAAATTTTTGGTCAACTTGGTCCATTTTCTATTCAATTGTGTCTATTTTCCTTCAGTTTTCTCGTCAATCCCGTATTGTACTGTATTATGATATTTTTTCTTCCAAGTTCACCTTCACTTTCGTCAAATTTGCGTGTATAATATGCTTTATCTCGCTGTGGCCCTCCACGACCTTTTCCTTTCCACCTTCCATCTTCGTTTTCCTGTTTCCATCTTCTTCTCCATGATCTTCTGGCGTTCTACCTTCTTCATGTCGAAAAGAGTTTCTGGGTTCTGTTGTTACGCAGTAAATTACCGCAAGAGGAAATATATGTGTGTGTGTGTGTGTGTGTGTGTGTGTGTGTGTGTGTGTGTGTGTGTGTGTGTGTGTGTGTGTGTGTGTGTGTGTGTGTGTGTGTGTGTGTGTGTGTGTGTGTGTGTGTGTGTGTGTGTGTGTGTGTGTGTGTGTGTGTGTGTGTGTGTGTGTGTGTGTGTGTGTGTGGCGGTCGAAATGTACTATAGACTATTTCTTCCACGCCGATTACAATCATGTGTCACACATGGGATCTATTTCACCCTCTGGCACCACCTATATTACGAGTAAATCACTGATTGTTTCATTGAACTAATTCAATCGAATATTTCCCAACTAGTAAACACACACAATTTATACTCGACAGTACATGACAACACTTCACTAATAATTACTGGCTGTTCACAAAAGTCACATGATCACTTCGTCTCACAACCACCACAGACACTTTATACAGCAGTTTCATGTATTCGGGTTCGAACACACGGCTGTTGGCTGTCAAAACGCACGACTGCTGTACACTTGGACGACTCTAGACGAGATCACTAACTCGTACAATCAACTCACGTGACCGATCCACACAGTGAATTTTCAGCAAGTCTGCTTTTGTATACTTGGTGATGAAGTTCTAGTACCTTCGGGGTACGGTCAGATTACGAGTGTCCTAGTTTCGCCTTCGTTTCCTTTCCGTAACGGACAATAGAAGACGAGGTTGTCACACGCACCGCAGGCCGAATGGGAGCTCCACAGTCTGACTCACTCATCTCTTCCGGTAAAAAGTGAAGAGGCCTTCCAGAGGGCTGATGGTCGCATTATCAGGTAACAATATAATCCACTTATTATTACCTTCTACGCTCTCACATAGTTTTGCAAAAGGTGATGACCCCGGTATTTCTCGTGGTCTGTTTTGCTTCTCTATCCGTCCAGCATTATAAGTTCCTGTCGTTTAAACCAGTAGTATTCGAACTTTTTATTGGTGTACCCCCAAAATCCAATTGATTTACATTCGTACCAACGAAGTACGAGTATTTTGTAATTATACCAGAAATAACAAATGATTTTTGCTGGGTGCCAAATAATATTAGCTACAATCATCATCACCATCACCATCTTCCGCAATTTATCCCACTTGCTCAGGGTCCCTACGTGCTCTGAGTTATGAAATAGTTGTGGCCGGGGATTTAAGGTAAAATGCCCTTCCTGATACCGGGAATCAAACGACGGTCGCCGGGATGACAGGCAAGCAGCTACACCATCCTGTTCCTCAATAATAGTATGGAAATAAAAATGAAATGGCGTATGGCTTTTAGTGCCGGGAGTGTCCGAGAATAAGTTCGGCTCGCCAGGTACAGGTCTTTTGATTTGACGTTCGTAGGCGACCTGCGCGTTGTGATGAGGATGAAATGATGATGAAGACGGCACATACACCAAGCCCAGGTGCCAGCGAAATTAACTATTTATGGTTAAAATTCCCGACCCTGCCGGGAATCGAACCCGGGACCCCTATGACCAAAGTCCAGCACGCTAACCATTTAGCCATGGAGCCGGACAATAATAATAGTATGGAAGTTAAACAGGGACGATAACTAGCTTAAAAAAGAAATAGAATATAAGCTTTTGAAATGTGGTCTTACAGAAGAATGCTAAAGGAGAAACGGATAGGCCTACATCGAATCACGAATGAAGGGATACTGAATCGAATTGGTGAGAGGAGATCGATTTGACAAAATTTGACGAGAAGAAGAGATAGAATGACAGAACACATCCTAAGATACCCAGGAGTTGTTCATTTGGATTTTGAGGGAACTGTAGGCGGTAAGAACGGTAGGGATAGAGCAAGGTATGAATAAGACAAACAAATTAGAACAGATGTAAGATGCAGCAGAAATGAAAAGGTTGGCACAGGAGAGAGTGGCATGGAAAACTACATCAAACCTGGAATAATGGGTAAAACATCACCGCTGGGCAATGAAAAACTCGTAACCCCTTCGGAGTGAAGTTTATATAAGAAGCACAAAACTGAGCTGTCATCAATGGCCGGAGGACTGTTCCTGGCGCTTTAAGTGCTTAACGACAGCAAAATTATTCGACCATTTGAGTCTTCTGTCCCCTTCTCAGGCAGCGCGGAATGCCTTCACAAGGCAGTTGAGGAAACGTACTATTCTCGTGAGTGGAATTGCGAGGTTTTCATTGCCTGGGAATGATAATTATACGAGTATTATTATTAATGCGACAGTTACTATATATCTTGGTAAAAAAACAGAACAAAGCGAAGTCATCTCCGTACAGGCCATGAAGGCCCCTGGAAGTGTGCAAGGTAAACGCTTCCACTATACGTAACCTTGGCACTTGATGGGATACAGTGGTTAAATCTACGCCCGGCCGCTTTTGCCCCCAGGAATTAATCTGGTACTCATTTTTGGTGTAGGCTGAGTGAACCTCAGGACCATATGCACCTCCGGAAGTGGAAATCCCGTTTTTTTCACTTCCCGACGGGGAATCAAGCCCACGTCCTTCCGGGTGAATCGAGCAGGCCTTTACAGCTTAAGTGCGGCCAGTGCTAGGAGTGGGAAGGAAGAGGCCGTGGCTTTAATTAAAGTACAGCCTGGTGTGAAAATGAGAAACCACGGAAAACCATTTCCAGAGCTGCCGACAGTGCGGTTCGAACCCGATAAGGTAATTGCTCACTGTTTGTCCCTGTGACTTGTCTGAATATTATTAGAGAATTTAGAACGGTTGCATACAACAGTCTTTCGAAATTGAAATCGAATGAGTGGATTTCGAAACAAACCATTTAAAAAAAAAAAAGCTATGCATCATAAGTAATCGTATTTACACACAAGTAAATGGGAGGTAGGGCCTACAAGCTAACAAATATTCTAGAATTAATAGTTCGGAAAGGGGACTCTGAAGACAGATTTTATTGAAAATGAGCTCCCTCAACTCTTTTATGAACTACTCACCAAAAACAGTTAGAAGCAACGATAAATTTGCGTACCCCTTCAGACGACTCCAAGTACCCCTGATGGCACGCGTGCCACACTTTGAATACCACTGGCTTAAACTATCCACTTAGTTTCTTCAGAAGAAGTGAACAATGAACTCATAAGTTGCTGGGATGAAGACCGATGTCCATGGCTACGATTTCGATACTGATTAAATCGAGCTCGATAGCCGCAGTCGCTTAAAGTGCGGCCAGTAACCAGTATTCGTGAGATATTGGGTTCGAACCCCAATGTCGGCAGCTCTGAAAATGGTTTTCTCTAGCTTCCCATTTTCACACCAGGCTGTACTTTAATTAAGGCCACGGCCTCTTCCTTCCCACTCCTAGCCCTTTCCTGTCGCATCGTCACCATAAGATCTATCTGTGTCGGTGTGACGTAAAGCAAATAGAAAAAAAATAATGATTAGATATAGGAACTCGAGCGCCATTCTTAACATCCACAGTGGTCTCCTAAAACTCATGAAACGGCGCGAGTTGGCCGTGCGGTTAGGGTCGCGCAGCTGTAAACTTGCATCCGGGAGATAGTGGCTTCGAACCACACTGTCGGCAGCCCTGAAAATGGTTTTCCGTGGTTTCCCATTTTCACACCAGACAAATGCGGGAACTGTACTACAATTAAAGCCATGGTCGCTTCTTTCCCACTCCTAGACCTTTCCTATCCCATCGTCACCATAAGAACTATCTGTGTCAGTGCGACATAAAGCCAATTGTAAGAAAAAACGAACAAGAAATTCTTTAAAGTACTAATGCAGGATTACAAAATGAAAATATGTATACTGCGCAACTTAACGATGGCCCTGAGGTTCACTCAGCCTACACCAAAATGAGTACCAGGTTAATTTCTGGGGACAATGGCGGCCGCGCGTAGGGCTAACCACTCTACCCCATCAAGTGCCGAGGTTAGGGATAGTGGAAGACTTTACCTTCCACCCCTCCAGGGGCCTTCATGGCCTATACGGAGTTGACTCCCCTTTTTTTTTTTTTTTTTTTTTTTTTTTTTTTTTTTTTTTTTGCTTTTTTGCAACGTACGAAGGTTATCAAAAGCGGACTTTATTGTATGCACCACTTCTATGAGTTTCTCCACTGTAATTGTCACATTCTTTGCTTTCAAAGTCAGATGTACTATCGGATTTACGAGACTGGAATTAAACTTTATCTTCTGTATCGGATGATACAGTTCATCACAACCATTTCCTGATTTGTCTGCAGATATACTGCTTCTGATTTCTTCAGGTATACTTCTCCAGTTTAATAATTTAATTTCGTGTGGCTATTTCTAGCCGAGTGCAGCCCTTGTAAGGCAGACCCTCCGATGAGGGTGGGCGGCATCTGCCGTGTATAGGTAACTGCGTGTTATTGTGGTGGAGGATAGTGTTATGTGTGGTGTGTGAGTTGCAGGGATGTTGGGGACAGCACAAACACCCAGCCCCCGGGCCATTGGAATTAACCAATGAAGGTTAAAATCCCCGACCCGGCCGGGAATCGAACCCGGGACCCTCTGAACCGAAGGCCAGTACGCTGACCTTTCAGCCAACGAGTCGGACACTTCTCCAGTACTCCTTATTTACTGTAAACTATCTTTTCGAATACAATTCAGAAGGCAATAACGAATGGAGTTAATATTGACAGCAATGCTCTGAAACAACAACATGGACAATCAAACAATATCCATTACAGTATTTATTTCTGCCTTTCAACGCAAATTACCTTCCAGAATTCTAGAAACTTGTCTTAGAGCGTAGGAACACCCGTTACGAGTTATCCTCTTTACGTGTTAAAAGCAGTAGAATAGAGTCAAATAGGTAGTAATTTATTTCCGTTACGAATGAGACAATTTTTTCCGTCGGTTCTTGAGGTGTAGAAGCCAAATGTCATTGGAAAAAATAACTACCACCTGGGAAATAATTCAAGTCAATTCTGAAAGAGTTTTTCTTCTCAAAATCAGGGTGCACAACGTGTTGAATGCAAACATTGAACGTTTTCGGTAAGAACACTTATATCTGGATGTACACGACTAAAATTGAAATTGCCCCTCTAAGGGGGAATTACTCGATTGTATTGATTTTTGAAGCATAGAACAATGAGCTGTAGTTACATACACGATGCTGGTTTCAGGGGTATGGGATAGTTTACAGGACACCCTGCCAAATCCAGCTCAGCATGGGCCTTGGGAAGCCAAGACGGCTGTTGCCCATCCATTTGACAGGCAGGTATTGGAGTGCTACGTCATCAGCATAAGGACATCCTCAGCTGTATTTTCTGCCTTTCATGACCCGGGGATTGTTTATATCAAAGACTTTAATATTACTTATCTAGACTCACAGAGCGCGCTGAGGCTAAGCGGAATATTGAACACTTTCGCGCATCGCCATGTTGCGGGCGCTTCAGCTTCGAATGCATGGCTAGCACGTGCTAATGTTTACAGACCCTTGCATGTTTTCGATTTGAATCATGCCTGTTAGTGGATCTGGTCTGGTACTATATGTGACGGAGTGATAATATATTATCAAATATTTTCAAGGAATGTGAGAGCTGATACATTACGTTAGTTAAATTGATCGGCTATATTAGGCCTAAAGTTAGGCATTACCTGTGGAATGGAAAGATATTCACGAGGGTGAATTCGTGTGCAGCCTTCATTTGTACAGACTGTTATCAGAAAGGATCTGGTATTTCTTTTCACATGTGGGTAGAAATTGAACTGTTAAAAAATTACTTTCATTTACCATAATCGAGAACTAAACAGGTTATAGGGTGGTTGGTTCAGAGAACGCATGGACATGAAATTTTGAATATTTAGGCTTCTTTTTCTTTGCCTTTTTTCAATTCATCAGGGATAATTGTTTAGAACTAAAAAGCTGTTCTGAAAAAGACTACATATTTTTCATACAAACTGTGTAGCGGTATTACAAATTTGATAAACCTGGACATAGTGTACCCTATAGGGCACATTAATACTGCAGGATGATACCTACCTGCTCTTCTATTCTTGCATACGGGCACCAGCTCAGCTACAATCGGCAGAAAAGGGTCGATAATATTGGGTTCTTATGACGAGAGGATCATGGGGAACTCAATACTACATTAAACTACCAAATGAGGAACACTTTCGCTATGATCAGAGTTTTGAGCATAAGTTTGTATTCATAACATAAGTTAATTACAAGGATTGCACCTGTAGTGCCAAAATACGTGCGCCGAAGGCTCACCTCTACAAATTAAAAGACAACAAGCAAATACAGTCTGGATGATGACGTTATGCTGAGATTTGTCGATCTGTGAACCAAAGAAAAGAAAACTGGATGTGTTCTTGGAAACTACATCCCTATGTCTGTGACATAAAATGATATAATGGTAGAATTAAGGATACCTGCAGAGATTTCCGCTATTATGAAAGTTCCTCCCATACCGGGATATTTATATACACAAAGAATTAGCAGCACAATAGGTAAATAAAAATAAACTAAGATAACCTACTCTAGCGCCCTCAACATTATATATGTACACGGATATGCACCCACGTCCACTAGGCAGAAACATGTGCCAACAGAGCAGTCATACCATTGGCATAGTGCCAAGATCACATTAGTAGACTACACAACCCTAATAATACGAATCAAACGAGAAAGGAATACAGGTGAAATGGATAAAACTAAATGACGCATAGCTTGGCAAAATACTCCCTGCCAAAGGAGAATGACCGCCCTTCAGAGCACTTTAAAAATGGCCGAGCTCACCCCAATACAGAGCAGGCGAACGTTGACCTGAAGTCAGGTCTGGAGCCCCCTTCCACACACAAAAAATACGTAAACAAGCTCCCGCTAGACGTCTTACCCTACATTCTTTCACAAAGGGACTTTCAAGCTTCTACACATACCATCCAATGGCATAAAATAAGTGAGGAAAACACATCTCACATCGCTCCTGACTTCAATTAACCACCCACTCGGGTCGCAGTCGAATCACATGAAGTGTTCTACAATTCAATCATATCAAACCATCACCGCCAATATGCGGCGTGACAACAGTAACCTCGGGAGCCAGAGGTTCAAACCCCACATTTGGCAGAGTAGCACAGAGTCGAATAGCGTTAAAACCTGCACCTCCGCTATAGTTTACGCCCGTCAAACACACGTAAGTAGAGCCCCTTAACTAAATAAATGTCGACAGCCTGCATACCTTACACAACGCAGGTATATCTGCCCTTCCCTTAGAATATAATGGGAATTAAATATATTGCCAGATCCTATAAGTAACATGTATTTCACGATCGACCCCAAAGGAAAATTATCCAGTCTATAGTGCGCAAACCAATATGTATCACAAGGCACACTACGTCTTGCCGCGATAACAAATATTACCTCATTGTCCGCTTTATACAAAGATACAAGAAAACACATCTAACTACTCTTACCCGTAGATATCAAACAATCTTAATATGCAGCCTGATGGGCCACCATCAAATCCTATATGAATATTTACATGTTTAATTCTACTATCTCTGCGTGATACCTTAACTCTACCATGCATCTAATAATTCATTGGTCCACTTATCTTAAATAATCTCCTCGTCTCTCCCTCCGGGTACGGCTAGCATGATTTAGCACATCATGATAGGTGTCTCATCCAGGTTCGATTCTTGTAGTCCATTCTTCATGCCCCTCTGGTCCATAGTGCCGCCTTCTTCTTGAGGGATGCCTCGTTCAAGGTGACGTCTTCGAAGCCACGTTCTGAAGTTCTAGCCTCTCACTCCCCTCAGAATATCTCGACTTCTTACTATAATGAGAGATTCACTTTACCCACTACACCACATTCTGGACATTTACTTATGTTGAGCTAGCACACAGCGCTAACACTTTGCAATGCACACTCCTCGTCCTCCCTTCATATATAGCTGCACACTCGCTAATTTGTGTACTGTACCACAAGCTAATTTCTGCTCTAGGACTTATCCACTCAGTTATTGTTTTACGCCCGCTTAATTTGGATTCAACATTCTATCAGAGAATAAATATAGACCTCCTCAGTCTATTGTCTACACTTCCTCGGCACCTCGGGAGCTTCGCCCCTACCACTATTTAGTCGAGTCTGCAAGTACAACTTTCTATGGTTACTGATAGCATTAAGCACACGCGGTCTCATTGATAAGTACCTGAATATCGCGCCCCTTACAGATCCACACCTGTCTCCGTAAGTCTCCTATCCACTGGATCAAAGTTATCACACTGTAACAATTAATCGCACTGTAATAATTACACACTGTCTTTGTTCTGAACAAAGGGTTTCTGGAGCAATCTAGGCAGACGCGCGACGCGTGCCGGCAGCAATATGATAGTCAACTGGATGATCTCCCCCCATATCACTCAGCTTTTATATGAGGCCGCACACCAAAGGACGCCTGGGGAAGTCCCGAGAAACAACTTGAGTCTGGAATGTGGCCACTACAGAGTTTCCCACGGTGGTTCTGCTTGGAACATATTTATTGATCTAATCCTATGTTAATAACCTTAGATGTATCTATCGCTTCGTAAAATTCTAGTAACCATTTCCATCTTTTTATTTTTTTGAAAAACCTTCAATTACGGGACTTACGGCTCAATTTCCATAATGTGGTGGGCCTGTCTGCTCCCGCTAAAATCTCTGTTAAGATGGCAGGTCTCTCCCTCCGACAAAATCCCATCTCTCCTTCTCTCTTCCTCACATATTCTTTCTTCGTCACACCTGACGCCGCCTTGCCTCGGGAAATCACCTTCTCGATTCCCGCGCTCTGTATAGCATCACGCCCTCACAAACTGCGCCCTACTGCACAATTATTACTGCGTTAAATATCCATGCTTGCGGTCAGATATAATGGTACAATAGAATCCGTAGGATATGATTGATACAACTTGATTAAACCTTCTAATATTAGGGTTTGCTTCAAATTATCAATTATTTGAAAAATGATTTATTAGCATCGTATGTCTTATTTTCTCCAATTTTTCCCAATTGCTTTATAATAACAGAATACAATTGTTAATACGCTATTCCAGAAAAATCTGACAATATAAAGTCTGAACAAAGCTCATTACAATCTTGTCAATCCTAGTCTGCATTAGAAAACGCTAATAAAATCAACTTTTCACTATGGCATTAATCTTTTTTGTTTGCAAGTGCTTTGCTTTCAATTTCATTTTATTTTCTTTCTGGTGTAAATCATGGTGCTCATATTAGAGAAAAATTAGAACGCACTTCCAGCTTTTATGTGCTCAGATAATGTTAATTCAGAATGAGTTTGTAAAAGGAGTAATATTTAAGAAGGCAATATTATGAGGAGGGTTTTACATCTTAAATGATAACATTCTTACCTGAGCCAAACCGGGCAAGTTGGCAGTGCGATAAGGACCGCGCAGCTTTGAGCTTGCATCCGGGATATAGTGGGTTCGAACTCCACTGTCGACAGTCCAGAAGATGGTTTTCCATTTCCACACCACGCAAATGCTGGGGCTGTACTTTTAATTAAGGCCACGGGCTCTTCCTTCCCATTCCTAGGCCTTTGGTATCCCATCGTCGCCATAAGACCTATCTGTGCCGGTGCGACTTAAAGCAAATTGTAAAAAAATAAAACTTAAGCCTAAACTTCGCAGAGAAACTCAAACTAACCCTAGACATTAATTTCATTTTAAGAAGTACACAACAGAAGACTAGCACCAGTGTAACGAATGTCAGGCAGCATTTACCTAAATCCAAATCACACAAACATGATAATTTAACTTCTAGTCATCCAATTACGTTATTTCATATCCAAACCAAACCAAACCCCTTGGCACAACAGGCCCGAAAGACCATGGCCTACCAAGCGACCACTGCTCGGCTTGAAGGCCTGCAGATTACGAGGTGTCATGTGGTCAGCACGGCGAATCCTCTCGGCCGTTATGTCACCGTCAGATAGCTCCGCAATTGTAATCTCGTATGCTGAGTGGGCCTCGAACCAGCACTCAGATCCAGGTATAAATCTCTGACCTGGCCAGGGATTGAACCCGGAGCCTCCGGGTAAGAAGTAGACACACTACCCCTACACCGCAGAGCCGGCATTTCATATTCAAAAAATGATAAAACATGTATCTGATTGTTTTAGAAAGATTTCTGCAGTCACGTACTTTTTAAACAATCTGTTCAGATAATTGAGTAAAATTTGCTGTTTGGCCGAGCGTTTAGGGGCGCGCGGCTGTGAGCTTGCATCCAGGAGATAGTGGGTTCGAATCCCACTGTCGGCAGTCCTGAAGATGATTTTCCGTGGTTTCCCATTTTCACACCAGGCAAATGCTGGAGCTGTACCTTAATTAAGGCCACGGCCGCTTCCTTCCAACTCCTAGGCCTTTCCTATCCCATCGTCGCCGTAAGACCTATCTGTATCGGTGCGACGTAAAGCCACTAGCAAAAAAAAAATTGCTGTAATGACTTATCTGAGAGGAATCATAAGCCATTTACCTTTCATAGAAAGATTTTATTTCACAGGTTTCCTTTTTTGTTGATATTGAAGATTATTGTTATCGGTAGAGGAGTTTGTAAATATTTAATTTGTGTGTTCTCCAGTCTGCTGAGAGACAGGTAATTTTTATCTCACGATATATAATCATACTTAAGTTGTAGACCCCTTTTTGAACATGTCTTCATATTTTCAATAAAGGTAAATAATTGTTGATCCTAGGTTTCTCAAGAGACAGGTTGCCACGTGATTCTCGTCCTTTGAGTCTGGCCTTCTTGCCATACGTACAATGTTCAAACACATCAGTTACACACATGACCCTTATATTAAAGTGAGCGACATGATCATTTTCGAGGTACCGCTAGTGTATTTTTTTAGTAGTGTATTTTTCAGTCTTCTTATTCAATCTGCTACAGTTTTCTTTTCTTAGGTACGTCACCTAAGAAAGGATTTGTGTAGATTGTTCAGTTTTTATACAGAAGTATATTTTAATATTACCGCAGTCTTGATATTATGTATATTTATTGCGTGTGTACACGGTAGTCGGTGTAGGCTGTCATTAACTTTATAAGGCAAATGTTTTCATGTGTGCGAAATGTAAGTTAAGGCATGAATTCCATACGATCTCTGCGTCAAGCTGAGGAGCGCCCGCAACATGGCGGTACGCGCATGGACATGTCTTCCCCAGTCACAGGCTTCTGCGCAGCCAGCGGTGTGGGGCCTTGGTTTATATGGCACGCGATTGGTTTTCAGCCAACCACCTCCAGGCTAAAGCGGTGTTTACTTGTCTTGAAGCCTGTTACGTGAAGTTATCTTTTGCAAGACAAGTCTAAACGACGGAGAGCAACATAGCATCAACAACTGTTGGAGTTAGAAAGGGCACAGATACCTGATATGTGTGAGAGAGTATCTTCTCTAAGCACTGCAGACGCAAGTATTTGTCGACGAGCTTCTTCGGTACAACTTGTGTGGCAGCAGTGGTCAAATGGAGGCAGACACAAATATACTACGGGCCAACAACAATACGGCTGGGTAGCCACATCAATTTTATAACCCTGCAGGTGCAACTGTGGCATCGCACGCCACGCAGAGGCGGTTTCTCCATAAGGTTGCAGGTTTGCGCTACCCCCATTAAATTTTTATGTTTATTTTAGGTGAAGTTTTATCATTCGGATTACTCAACTACTGTATTTTCATTCAAGAAGACAAACCTTTCAAGAGGTTGAAAGAGTAAATATTGACTACAGGGTACTTTACAAGCCGGTACTCTTAGATGTTCACTGCAGGAGCCGAAAAGTTTGCAGCGGGAAGTCAACCTGAGGTAGGATGAAACCTGGGCTGCTCGAGGGGTGCGCGGGGCTGCTAGAAGTGTGCTTTTTTGCTGCTAGAGTGGTGCGCGGGGAGAGGAAAAAATAGGCGTGGCTTCTTATACATTGCTTAAATGGAGGTTTATCAATCTGGCTTCTCCTACCACGGCCGACTGGATCCCTCGCTGCGCTAAGGAGCTAGCTAGAGCGAAGCATCAAATCGGCCGTGCTCCTACGTATCCAAATACTAGCAAAGTCGCTAGAGACCGTTGCTGCTCAATGTGAGATTCTGTTATAGAACAGGAGTGTCATCTAGTTACACCGGATGGAAGTTCATCTGCTGGCTGACGGCCGGTTGGATCCCTCGCTGCGCTCCGTAACGAGCTATCTAGAGCTATTCGTCCTGGCTAGAGCGACGCATCAAGTCGGCCGTGGCTGAATATATAACTAATGGCCCTAAATTTGAAAATAAACACCGCCATTTCTTTCAGTATAGTTGCGAACTTTGTTATGTGCGTACAAGCCAAGTAGCTTATTGATTTCATTGTGTAAACATTCGTGTCAGCATGTGTGTTTTTATTATTGTGCGTTTTTATCAGTTAGTGGTATTTTGCCAGATCATGAATTCGGTGCAGTATTTAATGTCTAGGCCGTTTCCGCAACGGACTGTCGAGGAAAAATCCGAGGTGAAACGAATGGGAAGGCGCACGCGACGTTTAATTTCGAAACCAGATACATTACAAGAGGATATTTTTTCAATACCGGAATTAGGCTACCTCAAAGGGTTTCATTTCAGTGTGGTAAAAGAGTTTTTAGTCCGCCTCTGTGGTGTAGTGGTTAGCATGATTAGCTGCCACCCCCGGAGGCCCGGGTTCGATTCCCGGCTCTGCCACGAAATTTGAAAAGTGGTACGAGGGCTGGAACGGGGTCCACTCAGCCTCGGGAGGTCAACTGAGTAGAGGTGGGTTCGATTCCCACCTCAGCCATCCTCGAAGTGGTTTTCCGTGGTTTCCCACTTCTCCTCCAGGCGAATGCCGGGATGGTACCTAACTTAAGGCCACGGCCGCTTCCTTCCCTCTTCCTTGCCTATCCCTTCCAATCTTCCCATCCCTCCACAAGGCCCCTGTTCAGCATAGCAGGTGAGGCCGCCTGGGCGAGGTACTGGTCACACTCTCCAGTTGTATCCCCCGACGAAGAGTCTGAAGCTCCAGGACACTGCCCTTGAGGCGGTAGAGGTGGGATCCCTCGCTAAGTCCGAGGGAAAAACCGAACCTGGAGGGTAAACGGATGATGATGATGATGAAAAGAGTTTTTAAATGAAAAAATGTTAATGCGTTATAGTAATATTCCTGAAAATAGAAATTTAAAATGTTTGTTTTATTTTTAATAAGAAGAAAGTATTGTTGATGTATCTAGATTTGAAAATTAGCCTGTAATCATATTACAGTATATTATTGTTAAAAATTGTGCACCACTGAACTTTTAAACACCAGCCGCCACTGACGCCACGTACAAACAATTGGTAATCGTTCGCATACACCTGACACACGAGCCGGTATTCCTGAAGCAGCTGTTCTATTGACCCCACAGCATCGACGTATAAGACTGACCTGGCTTCAAGAAGATATCGTTGGGCCGATAAATGGCACAGTATCGTATTTTGTGATGAATCGCGCATTTGTCTTCGCCATGACCAGGTGTGACGACATAACGAGAAGAGGGGCTTAGCAAATCACATCGTCGAGATGCACGAGTAGTCAATACTAGATATTATGATCTTAAAGGTTATAGGACTTTAAGTGGAGATGATGGCGGAACACTTTTAACAAATGTGTTTTAAAATCATATCTTTATACGTAACGTCTAAGCTTTGAGAACATATTCCAAAAATACGAATGTTGAGTGAATTAAGCTCTAACTCGAAGTCCTACAGGAGCCACGCTCAACATTCCGTCATATGATATTTCCTCTATTCAATATTCTGAGAATTTTTTATTTTTTTATTTTTTTGCTATTTGCTTTACGTCGCACCGACACAGATAGGTATTATGGCGATGATGGGACAGGAAAAGTCTAGGAGTGGGAAGGAAGCCGCCGTGGCCTTAATTAAGGTACAGCCTGGTGTGAAAATGAGAAACCACGGAAAACCATCTTCAGGGCTGCCGACACTAGGGTTAGAACCCGCTATCTCCCGAATGCGAGCTAACAGCTAAGCACTTCTAACCGCACGGCCAACTCGAGCTGTCTGAGGAATTTTGACATGTTGTCTGGGATGTATCGTATTCAGGATGACTGTCATGTTTACTTATTCCATACTCGCACTTCGATCCGATTAATAGAAGGCAATGTATCTTGGTTGACACCTAGTATTCAGAATATTTCTGGAAGTTTGGTATTTATTTCTTATGAAGGAAGTGATGTGCTCCCCATTTCACTAAGATTAAATTGTAAGTTAGGTGATCTTAGGGTGGCAAGACTGGGTAGAGTGTTCAATAAAGTAGAACAAAACTACAGAGTTCAGCCATTGTCTCCCCATAACATAAAATTGCAGATGGTCATTTTTGAGAAAAATTGTATTCTTAGTCCCAGCCTTTTCCCTACTATTTGCGGGCGGACTACTCCCAGTCTTAATGCAGGGTGCTTTTCCTGATGATAACCGAGCGTGGACGGACACACTCACTATTGGGTGTGTGTTGGGGGGGGGGGGGGTTGCTGGTAGTATGTCGTATGATGTGTTGTGTGTATATGGAGTGGTGTGTGTGTATTAAGAGGAATTTAAAATTTTCTATCCAGCCGGGAATCTACCCCGCAGCTCTCTGAACCGAAGATCACTATGCGACCATTCAACCAAGGAGACGGACAATTATTTAGAGTATTATGATTTCAAATTCAACAGTTAATTCCAGCACGATTTGGACACTCCTTGTAGACTTTTGTCTAAGAACTGAGAGAGGCAGTGAAAAGTTCCCGGCAGGTTAAGCGATAATGCCGCTGAAGTGCACTGGAGAAATGCTTGCTTTGTTCCTGAGTGGCAGTGTCAGATTGCAGCGGGTATGGTTAGCAGGAAGGGTACAGAATAAATGGCCGGCTTTAATTAATGATTTCAAAGCCTAAATTACCAGACATAAAAGGAATGTGTGCTTATGTCGCGTGAAACGTGATAACGGGCCTATAGCTTTCATGTATCGGGAAGAATTAATCGTCACTTTCTCGGCTGAAATTGTGACTGATCAACAACGTCCGAAAACGTAAATTAAGCTGAAATTATACATTTCGCATAGATATAACTTCATTGTTACTAGGTGCTCATAATGCGCAACTACATAAGGTAAATATAGTTCACAAAATCATACTGTAGGAAAACTTCTTGATTTCTCGGCAGAAAAAGTCTATGTGCAAAATTTAATAGTGAAATGTAGTCTAAGTAAGAAACTGGAAGTTTTGATAATAGGAGTGTGCTATGAAGTAGAGGTTACGGAAGACACACAGCCTTTCTCAAGCATATTTATCAAGATGGAGAACAGAGATAGAGCGATAATTTAAGAGGCTTATGAAGTGAATTTGTATATTAACGTGCAGCATTTACAATGAATGTATCCCCAAAATTTCATTTCTTTACGACCAGTAGTTTTGGCTCGGCGATGATGAATCAGTCAGTTAGTCAGTCAGTCAGGACAAGTTATTTTATATATATAGATGAAGGAAGTGATGTGCTCCCCATTTCACTAAGGTTAAATTGTAAGTTAGGTGATTTTAGTGTGGCAAGTCTGGGTAAAGTGTTCAATAAAGTAGAACAAAACTACAGAGTACCACTCAATCTACTATAAATCATAGTGAAAATTTTTGAAATACTTACGGTACGAGTGTATTTGTTGTTACGGTGTTGTAATGTTAAGCTCAACCTATAGTTTTGTCGTTGTGGGGTAGTTATATTTTAACTTTACTTTGTTGTCTTATCACAGAACTGCAAGTGATCACTGCCACCGGAAGATTCCCGATGGCTATGTATTTGTTAACAATAATAATAATAATAATAATAATAATAATAATAATAATAATAATAATAATAATAATAATAAAGTGTGTCATGTTTCACACGGTTTAAACTAAAAGACTTCAAAGTTGAATATTTACAGTAGATGAAGAAGACGAACATGCAGTAAGGGAAAACATGTAGAAAGAACACCGTGAACAAATGAGGAAGAAAGGGAGTTCACTGCGGCAAATTCACTCGCAGGTCTCCCTGTGGAATTATAACCGACGACAGGCAACATACAGCGTTAGCTTTGACACGTCAGTCGTTGGACCAATTCCAAAACAATGACTCTAAGAATACTTTCTGAAGTTAGTTGTAATAAAAATTCTGCTACATTTGTGAAACCCTTTCGTAGCAGGTGGTGGTGGCAGATTTAGTGCGATGCCTATGCTCACCGGAATTATTGAGCTAACTTTTACTTCGATTGACTTCGTGCTTTATTTCCTTACACAAGCAAGTACCGACATCGTCGCTAAGAGGCACGAATCCCTATGCATCTGGATACTACAACAGATGAGTTCACACTGTGTCCGAAAACAGTTCCCGCAACCCCCCACCCCACCCCCACGAGCTGAGTAGCTCGGACAGTGGAGCACTGTCCTTCTGAGCCCAACTTGACAGGTTCGATACTGACTTAGCCCTGTGGTATTTAAATGTTCTCAAATACGTCAGCCTCGTACCTGTAGATGTACTGAACGTAAAGTAAAGAACTCCTATGGGACAACATTTCGGCACCTGGGCGTCCCCGTAAACCGTAAAGTATTTAGTGGAACGCAAAAACCAATAACATTATTATTATTAACAATACTCCCCGAGACTAATTAAATCCTGAACTTATTATGAAGTTGTCATTACATTACACTACTGGAAGACACCTGTTATTTGTATGATATTAACAAGATACGCGTCTTACTTTCGATTTCCAGTGGAGAATCCTGCGATTATTATGTGGCTCTTTCTCAATCGCATCAAAAGCTATATAAAGAAAGCTATTGAAAGAAAGTACGTCACTATTTAATAAAATGTTATTTTGTGTATACTCTAGCATAGCTCACTTAGTAGGAATATCAAGCTGAGAGAATGGTTCGTTCAGAGATTGGTGAAATACTACAACAGCTGCCAGCCTAAGGAGAGTTTTCCCAGGCTTATTCCTATGTTTATTTCAAGAACGCTGGGATTTTTTCACTACTTATTATACTATTTGTTACACATTCAGTATGCCAGATCTAGTCTCCGTAAACTTCTACTGTTTCTCTTGCAATAAATGTAATGCTTAGTATAGACCTACTTATGAAGTTCAAATAATCCTACTGCACACCAGTAGAGCAAGTAACATTTTACTACGTGAAGTGAATTTCCATTGTAACAATTGAGACTGCAATGAACTGCATTAGACATTAGATCATGGTAGCGATGCGCGTAATATCCACAGGCCGTAACTTTAAAATTCACCTAGTTGTGTACTTCATAATGTTTGCGTGAAAGAGAAAGTTATTTAACAAAGTTTAGGAGTTCTTTTTTTATTGTGGTTGGTGGTACTCAACTTCCATTCCCCACGAATTACTTTTTCACTGTACAGTACGTGTTAAAGTATAAGGGACAGTCAAATTAAAAATAGATCTCCTGACAAAAGTACAGTGGAAACTTTCGTACCTAAAATGTAATCACCAGACTCTTAAGACATTTATCCCACTGGGTGATGAGACGGTCAATCCCAATTCTTGAAAACCACATCTGTGCCCAGTCACACACGCCGTCGTCCGATGCTAACCGATATCCCCGAAACTTTAAATTGGTCTAAATATATTAAAAGTGTTTGTAAAAAATATGTTCGATATTTAATTCTCTTAAAACGAACAACAATATTTTGCCTTGTAATGTGAAAGTCAGTAGTGCTTCCCATCGTCGACTACTGTGACGTTATTCTTGTAGACGCAACAAAGGAGCAGACTCCGAAGCTTCAGTGAGCGCTTAATTGTTGCCTTAGATTATTTACAATCTGTGTTATGATACACATATCACCCTATAATATCACAGTATTTCATGGCTGAATAAAAGACGAACATATCACATACTGACACAGGTATACCGACTGCTCACTGAAGGAAGACCACTATACATTTCATCCCAGCTTAAAAATTTCTCCACCTTTCACACCAGTAATACCCGCTTCGGTTCTTTCCTTTCTATTCATGTTCACTGATCCTCTATATATAACAATTCGTTTGTTGTGGCGGGTTCCAGACTTCGGAATTCCCTGCATGTCAGTGTGAGAAATACCACCTCAAGGTTGCTTGCCGAGACTACCTGCTGAATGCAGCTGACTAAGTTGTATGACTGGATGAGTCATGACCTTGAGTTAGAAAAGAGAAATGTATTATTGTGTAGATTATGATTTACTACATATTATTATTTGCTCATGCCTTTGCTGGCAGGACCTAGTGTTTACAGTGCACTATGTCTTCTGGTATGGGCTAGAGCAATTATGTTACTTTCATTGATCTGTATCTGTCTTATCCTTGGCTTAGACAATATGAAAGTAACTGAGGTATGAGCGATGCTAGTAATGCCATTCCTTGTGCAGCCAGTCCCTGCTATGAATGGTGTAAAAATGTTGCTCATAGGGTCGGTTGGTGCATGCATTTCAGTGGGCTTGGCAGACTGATATGTAATAGCAACTTCTGGCTCGGTGAGGAAAGCAACGGGAAACTACCTCACTCCTCATTTCCCTAGTACGCCTCTTCAGTGATGCCTAGGCCATCTATGACAGCTGATGGCAGAGCTGTTGAGGATCCAACCAGCCTTAGGGCTGAAGACTGACCATACATACATTATTTGCTCTTACGTTCTGCTCCCAATGATGTATTACTACAGTTGTTAAGTGTAAGCGAGGGCCAAGAGCCCTAACTTAGCCACTTACAAAGGCATAGTAAATAAATAAATATTTTTTTTCTTTATTCCGCTCGATCATTGAGACAATGTCGTTGCACAACACTATGAAGATATGTTGCAGAAACTGAGCCAAGCATGGATTCCAAACTACCAAGTGAACTAGCTGTGCGGTTAGGTCACGTAGCTGTGGGCTTGAATTCAGGATATGGTGAGTTTGAATCCCACCGTCAGCAGCCATCAAGCAGCAAGGCAAAGGCCGCTATCTTCACAGCCGTAGCCCTTTCGTATCCTTGCTTCGCTGACAACGTGCAATGTGTCAGTATGGCGTTAAACCACTAACAAAAGAAGTCAAAAGGCCCGGGCATACTATGGAAACGCCCGCCCCCCACTCGAAACAGAGAGGAATACGCTTCAGAGCTTCGAGTGTAAAACTCTTCAGCAACCTCCCTAGGGCTCAGTTATCTCCCCGTGCGACTTCTATACCTTTGGGACAGACCGTTAGATTTTTCAATCATGGGAATGACCGTGTCTAATATACGTTGTTGGCAAGCAACCCGTTTTTATTTGACTGTCCCATAGATTTTACAGTGGGTCATATTGAAGAGCTACTGTTTTGTATTTTCCGTAAATTTGTGGTGTATTAGCCAAAGACAAGCTTATGCAGTTCAATAATGTCTATAACTTTAGATAATGAACATTTTTTCTACTCAGTTAACGTCACATTAACAAACTGAAGGCTTTCGACAGTGGAAGAATGGGAAAGGGCTAGGATAGGGAAGATAGCGGCCATGGGCTTAATTAAGGTGCAGTCCCTTCTGTGAAAATGGGAAACAACGGAAAACCATTTTCACAGATGCCGACGGTGAGATTCCAATAATTTTCGAATATATTTACCTTTCTTATATCTGTATTGGGAATAATACTCTTCAGATATTTCCTATGCAATCACTACTGATCAGCATTAAGGCCAGTCACCCACATGGCAGATTCCCTATCTGTTGTTTTCCTAGACATTTCCTAAATGATTACAAAGAAATTGGAAATTTATTGAACATCTCCGTTGGTAAGTTATTTCAATCACTAACTCCCCTTCCTATAAACGAATATTTGTCCCTATTTGTCCTCTTGAATTCCAACTTTATCTTCATATTGTGATCTTTCCTACTTTTAAAGACACCACTCAGACTTATTCTATATTGATGTCCTCCCACGCCATCTCTCCACCGACAACTCGGAACATACCACTTAGTCGAGCAGCTCGTCTCCTTTCTCCCAAGTCTTCCCAGCCCAAACTTTGCAACATTTTTGTAACGCTACCCTTTAGTCGGAAATCATCCAGAACAAATCGAGCTGCTTTTCTTTCGACTTTGTCCAGTTCTTGAATCATGTAATCCTGGTGAGGGTCCCATAGCTGGAACCATACTCTAGTATTACGATCGCCGAATCTACTCTACATATTCCTACCTTGTTTACTGCTGCTCGCTTCTACTTCCTTCTCGCCGCACCATGCACCTCACTCACCTGTCGTCTACTTGACTGATTACGTCATCTTCGCTGCACTGCGCTGTGCCTGTGCGCCGTGTAACCACGTGACATTATGTTTCTAGAACTCACTGGCTTGTAGCCTGCGTTCTTTTTCTGGAATCTTCCTTTCTACTATATTGCTCTGTCCGCCTTTCCACCGTTGAGTCGGGCTTCGTGGCGGAGTGGTGGACCACACACTAAAACAGTGCTTATTGTAATCATGTCAATTTCATCTGGACTCTATCTACAGCGACTCGGTGAGCAAGACTTATAATATTTATCTGCATTTGGACTCAAAACTTTCATTCGGGCTATTGCCTGCTGTAATACTTTCTTCTGTCGAGTGGTTATGCTTTCCTTTAAAACTCATAACTTAGACTGCTTCTGTTCACGCACTGCGCTACGGACGATTGTAAATTATTTTCAGATGTCATCCTAGATCTATGCTATTACTAAACTTCAGCAATACCCGGTGAAGAAAATCCTTTCCCCGTCCTAATACTCATCCTACTTCCCTTCCCCCTCCCTTTCATGCTTTTTCTCTTTCAGGGTTCAGTTTCGATGTATATTGTACACTTCCAATTTATTCAACAGGCTTTCCTTTTATGTACCATTGGATAATTATTTGTAAATGTGGCACACCGTTTGGATTTTTCTTCTACTTGCAATTATTTATCTTGTTGTTCAATTATGGTTGTTAAATATATATTCTATTTCGCATTGTTATTGGCCTAGCTTCTTCCTTACTGCGCGATTTTCCTTGATTTATTCTACTCCTCATCATCATTTATTATTATTATTATTATTATTATTATTATTATTATTATTATTATTATTATCATTATTATTATTATTATTATTCTAGTACGCTGAGCTCTCTACTGTATCGCCATATATCTTTGCATATTCCTCTGCGTACTTCTGATTATTTATCGTTACTTGTACTTTTGTCTAAACACGCTACCACCCCGACTGTTATGGTAGCGCTATATTATAGTATGATTGCTGAGGTCCTCCCTCACTACACTAGTTGGGGTCTTACCTGAGATTTATAAGCCCTCTCCTTTACATCCTTACTACAAGACCTAAATACCCTCATAGCCACGTGCAAAGATCTGTACCCTTCATTTACAATCCCATTTTTGTGATTACCCCAATGAAGATCTTTCCTTATATTAACACCTAGGTACTTACAATGATCCTCATCGGAAACTTTCACCCCATCAACGCAGTAATTAAAATTGAGAGGACTTTTCCTATTTGTGAAACTCACAACCTGACTTTTAACTTTTAACCATTGCCTACTGTCCTTCTCACAACATTATTGAGGTCATTTTGCATTGCTCACAATCTTGTAACTTATTTTTTACTCTGTACAGAATAACATCATCTGCAAAAATCCTCACCTCTGATTACAGTTCTTTACATATATCATTGCTATATATCAGAAAATACAAAGATCCAATAACACTGCCTTGAGGATTTCCCCTCTTCATTTTTACAGGGACAGATAAAGCTTCGCCTACTATTATTCTCTTTCTATTTTCTAGAAACATAGCCACCCATTCAGTCACTCTTTTGTTAAGTCCAACTGCACTCATTTTTGCCAGTAGTCTCCCATGATCTACCCTATCATATGCCTTAGATAGGTCAATCGCGATACAGTCCAATTGACCTTCTGAACCCAGAATATCTGCTATACCTTGCTGGAAACCTACAGGTTGAGCTTCAGTGGAATAACCTTAATTTTAATTTTAATTCTAATTTTATAATATTAAAAAAATTCTACTGAACACACTTTTCCCTATGAGAAATGTATATTGCAGGAATTGCCTACAATGAAGTTTATTTAAGGTTAGTGCATGTTAAGTCCTCAGCCAGAATGTTAGTTAAATCCACCATCAAATGTCGCGGAAATCCCAGGTGTCTCTGAACAGCTGCATTAGGAAATGAGCGAGCAATTTCCCCTTGCTTTCCTTATTAATATTACATACAATTTTACTAAAACTAGTGAAACCCACACACCAACCGACCTCATCAATGACAATTTATTCATAACAGAGACTGGATACATAAAGAATGGTGCTACTACCATACGCCATTCCTCAGTCACATTTCAAAACAAATGAATACACTGAGAGAGGTCGATGAAGTTAACAAATTTTCTACAGCCCATACCAGAAGGAATAATGCACTGGAAACATATTACGTTTCACCAGAAGTGAATCTGGACTCTTTTTTATGGTATTGAGATTTATGTTGTAAAATATTCTCATTCAGATGTTATTAAGAAGTGCCTCGTGTAACATAAGGCCTGATTTAACTTAAGGAGTACAGTATGTATTGAGTGTCGACTCTCTTAGCTTGACAAAGAGGCCTAGCTCTAATGCTCTCTCACTCATCGCAAGAGCACGGCGTGCCCATTCATTACACTGCAATGTAAACATAGGCTACTGCACACACGTCCACTATAACTGTCCGCTAAATGCTTTGGGTCGGGTCCCTCTGCTTCACAGAACAATGTTTCTCATGACATTCATTCATTAGGAAATAAAATAGTTCTAGATGTGCTAGGTTTAATTCTGAGAGCGTCCTGCACCCTGATTGATCTTTAAAGTTGTAAATAAATTAACGGTTCGATTCCCTGCCAGGTCAGGGATATTTACCTGGACCTGAGGGCTGGTTCGAGGTCCACTCAGCCTACGTGATTAGAATTGAGGAGCTATCTGACGGTGAGATAGCGGCCCCCGTCTCGAAAGCCAAGAATAACGGCCGAGAGGATTCGTCGTGCTGACCACACGACACCTCGTAATCTGCAGGCTTTCGGGCTGAGCAGCGGTCGCTTGGTAGGCCAAGGCCCTTCAAGAGCTGTAGTACCATGGGAAAAAAATAAATTAACGACCGAGTGAGTGGCCGCATGGTTTGGGGTTCATAGCTGTCAGCTTGCATTCGGCATATAGTGGATTCGAATTCCACTGACGGCAACCCTGAAAATGGTTTCCCGCGGTTTCCCGTTTTCACACCAGGCTGTACCTTAAATAAGTCCACGGCCGCTTCCTTCCCACTCCTTACTATTTCATATCCAATCGTCGCCATATGACCTCTGCGTCGGTGCGACGTAAGGCAAATTCTAAAAATAAAAATAAAAAAACGGGCGAGTTGGTCGTGCCGTTAGGAGCGCGCAGCTGTGAGCTTGCATCCGGGAGATAGTGGGTTCGAGCCCCACTGACGGCAGCCCTGAAGATAGTATTACGTAGTTTCCCATTTTCACACCAGGCAAATGCTGAGGCTGTACCTTAATTAAGGCCACGGCCACTTCCTTCCCACTCCTAGTAATTTCCTATCCCACCGTCGCCATAAGAACTATCTGTGTCGGTGCGACGTAAAGCAACTAGCAAAAAAATCTATAAAAATAAAAATGAACGCTTGGTACTCATCAAATTTGAGTTCATCCCACAGCATAAGTTCTCAGTTTAATAATAATAATAAGTTAATAATAATAATAATAATAATAATAATAATAATAATAATAATAATAATATTGTCGGAAAAAGTGTAGCAAGAACTGAATACTTGTATAATATTGTAGTTTGTAGTTTGTGTCTTATTGATCGGTATTCCCATGAGGACGTCTGAGTTACCAAACTAAAGCATCATTCGTACATACTTTGTTATAACAACAGTACTTAACACATCTGAATATGTTCGACTGAATTACGGACTCCTCAGGTGATGAGTCAGAAATGATGAATTTTTACAATATGAAACTGCATGCTCTAAAAAAGAAGACTTGGAGTTCTATTAAGAACTAATCTCATATTTAAAAACTACGAAAGTTTGGTTCTCAAATCGATTCACTGGGACATAATTCCACATTTAAAAATATCCGTTGTATAGGCCTATTCAAAGACTGGTCATTCTGTCTTAGATGTAGTTACGATCCGATTAATTCTGAGAATCATTTAGACATATGTGGTACCAATTACGTACTTCTTATTCTCTTCATTTAAATATCAGTAACTAATCGTTGCGTCGTAATGTAGGTTTTTCACAAACTTAACAGTTATGAAGAGCACACGTTGCTTTAACTAGGGTCTTTATTAGGATGATAAATGCTATCTATGCAAGTTCGGTGGAAGTTTTCATTCAACCGGGCGAGTTGGCCGTGCATTTAGAGGCACGCGGCTGTGAGCTTGCATCCAGGCGATAGTGGGTTCGAATCCCACTGTCGGCAGCCCTGAAGATGGTTATCCGTGGTTTCCCATTTTCACACCTGGCAAATGCTGGGGCTGTACCTTAATTAAGGCCACGACCGCTTCCTTCCAACTCCTAGGCCCTTCCTATCCCATCGTCGCCATAAGACCTATCTGTGCCGGTGCGATGTAAAGCCACTATCAAAAAAGAAAGTGCAGGCCACCATCAAGTCTATAATACGACAACAATCATCTGATCGCCCATATTTCGAATTTCGAACTGTTTCAGAGTCTGAAGTGAGACGAGTACTGATTTCAATTAAATCTCATGCAACAGGGGCTGATGAAATCCCTATTTTCTTTATTACTAACATTATGGATATAATATTGCCGGTTATTACTGACTTATTTAATGCATGCCTCTCCTGTAGTTATTTTCCGAAAAAGTGGAAAGATACACAAGTTGTCCCAGCTAATGTAGCATCCGACTTTCGTCCTCTATGCATTCTTTCAGCACTGTCTACAGCTCTAGAAAAATTGATCTATAGCCAACTTGAACAATATCTGGAAAAATATTCTCTGCGTGACCCCTTCCAATCTGGTTTCAAGAAAGGACATAGCACAGGGACGGCACTGCTAAGAATTACAGACGACATTAGACGAGCTATAGATGAGCGGAAAAGTGACTATACTTATTTTACTTGACTTCAGTAGTGCGTTTGACACAGTAAATATTGACATATTATTAGCGAAACTACAAAGATTTAATCTGAGTCCCTCTGCTATTCAGCTCTTTGCTTCGTACCTCTCCAATCGGCGACAACGTGTTGTCATAAACGGCACTACCACAGATTGGAAGACGAAGCAAACAGGTGTCCCACAGTGATCCGTGCTTGGACCTCTTCTGTTTACTCTATATATCAATGATATATCTTCTCAGTTCAGTAACTGTAAGTATCATTTATATGCAGATGATCTACAAATATATTATCACTGTAATGCTATTGATATTGAGTTAGGAATTCATCAGATGAATTCCATTTTAAATCTGATTAGCTCCTATTCTAATAAGAATTGTTTATTAATTAATCCTAAAAAGACACAAGCTATTATAGTAGGGCAACAAAGGCAGTTAAATATCCTTAATAAGAAATTATTGCCTTCACTTTTACTTTGTGGTGTAACTATAACATTTCAGAAGTCTGTAAAAAATCTTGGAATTATCATAAGTGACACACTAGATTGGAGTGAGCACATAACAAGCATCTGTAGGAAAATTCACTCGTCACTTCACCCTCTAAAAACTCGCCAATCACTTCTTCCACTAAGCTTGAAAATTAAACTTATCCAGACCCTCATATTTCCCCATACTTAATTATTGTGATATTGTAATGATAGATGCCACCATGGAACAGACACTAAAATTACAGAGGGCAATGAACTCATGCATTAGGTTTATATTTTCAATTAAATTTTCTACTCATATCTCCCCCTATTATGAACTTCTCTCTTGGTTAAAAATCGATAAACTACGACATCTTCACGTTGCTACTCTCGTATTTCGTCTGCTGAATGAATCTAAACCCCAGTATTTATCCTCAAAGTTTAATTTACTCTCCTCCTCTCATGAACACAACACTCGATCGACTACGACACTCTCAATTCCTGTGCATCGCTCATCTTCATTTAACCGCTCCTTTCAAGTGTCTGGTGCAAGGCTATGGAATTCCCTTCCAGTTAGTATTAGGAATTGCACTTCCTTAGCTTCTTTCAAGCGGTCTTGCCGAGATTACCTATTAAATGTATAACCAGCTTGTATGAATGGCAGTATGAAAAAAAGAATGAATGGGATTAGGATTTATATTTTGTTAAATTATTTCATTATTCTGTTTTATAAAGTTTATTTTATTTATTTATTTCGTATGGCATGAGGATACATTGTTACAATTTGGTTATTAACTATATTTATATATTTGAGCTCATCAATATCTGCATTGCTGCTAAAGCTGAATGTCCAGTTTTGTTAGCCAACTCACAGCTTCATCACTGGCCTCGTGGATATCCTTTATTGTCCCACTGAATCTTCGGAGTGGGCACTCTGTGACGATATGTTGAACGGTCTGAGGCACATCAGAGCAGTCGCAATAAGGATCGCTGGTAATCTTCCACTTGTGTTTCCAGAAGTTGCATCTGCCATGTTGAGTTCTGATCCGATTAAGTGATGACCAGATTTTTCTGGGTAAGTTGAAACCAGGAGGTTGCATAACTGGATCCGAAATTAGACCTAATCTGTCAGGGTTTGAAGCTGCCCACCCATAGCGCCAGGCAGTGTTAGTATGAAATTCATCTTGGACTAGCCTCTTTCCTAGTAACCAAGAAGGTTTCCTAGATTTCAGCCTGAGATCTTCACGTAGGCAGTCTTGATGTATTGGTAGAAGAGGATTGTCACAGCATTTAACCCATTCTTTCTTCAGTGCCATTTGTCTTCGGAGATGAGGAGGTGGAATATTTGAAAGAACTGGTAACCACTCCAAAGGTGTGGATTGGATGGTTCCTGATATAGCCCTCATTGTATCGTTTAACTGAGTGTCTATCATCTTTGTATGGGCACTGTTGAGCCATACTGGGCAGCAGTATTCGGCTACTGGGTATACTAACGCAAGTGCTGTAGTTCGGAGGGTGGATGCAGATGGGCCCCAGCTTGTTCCTGTGAGTTTGTGCAGGATGTTATTGCGGGTTTTGATCTTGGCAGATGTTTTGCGTACATGTTCGCTGTAAGTCAAAGATCGATCCAAGGTAACACCTAGATATTTTGGATGAGGATTGAACTTCAGTATATGACCTCTGAATTGAACCTGAGGGGCATAATTAGCTTGTCTGTTGCTCAAATGAAAGCAGCTGACCTCTGTTTTTGTTATGTTTGGTTTCAGTCGCCAGGCTTTAAAATAATTATCAATTCTGCAGAGATCTTTAGTGAGTGTGGTTTCTGCTCCAGCAAAATCACTAGACTGGGCTGCCAAACAGATGTCGTCAGCGTATATAAACTTCCTAGCATTAGTTGAAGGTAGATCTGCTGTATATACGTTGAAGAGCAATGGGGCTAGTACCGATCCCTGTGGTAATCCGTCACTCAGTTTGTAAGTTTTACTTATGTTGCCATGTAGGTGTACTTCCATCATTCTATTAGCCAACATATTATTCAGCAGGGTGGCAAGCGTCTTACAAGGGATTAACTTCAGGAATTTGAGAATCATTCCTTTTCGCCAGACTGTGTCATATGCTGATGACAGATCTACGAACACTGCTACGGTCTTCTTTCGATCTTGAAATCCCCTCTCAATATGGGTGGTTAGGGCTAACACCTGGTCGGTACAGCTGCGGCTTGGTCTGAAGCCAGCTTGTTCAAGTGGTATGTGCTCTAGGATTTTGGCTGAGATTCTATTGTATATTACTCTCTCCAGTAGTTTGTAGCAGACACTTAAAAGGGCTATGGGTCTGTAATCTTCTGCATTGTCTCCACTTTTCCCTGGTTTAAGGATTGCTACTATTTTTGTTCTTTTGAGTATTGATGGTAGTTGTCCAACATGTAAGATATTGCTGTAAAATTTGGCAAGCCATTCGGTTGTTCGGGGGCCACAATGTATAAGGAATTCTGGGTATATTCCATCCAATCCGGCTGCTTTTCCTGACTTTATTTCTTTTAGCGCAGTTGAGATCTCAGCAGCTGTGAAATCAGAGGAAAACTGAGAGACTGCTTTGGCCTGGGTTATCCTCGATTTTAGCTCTTGTTGAATTCTTTTTGACTCTTTCTTATTTGTGCCGACTGGTTTTCTTGTCAGGTTAACTAATCTGTTTGCCACCTCGTTTGGTTTTATCTTAGAGCTCTTGGGACCGAATTTGAGAGTGCTGTTGCCAAGTTTCCCTAGAAGTGACCATGCTTTTCGACTGGAATGTTGAAAACTCATATTTTCCATGAGATTGAACCATTTTTCTTTTCTAGATGAATCTAGAGACTGGATCAGTTCATCTGCAATTTCAGGGTCACTGCTGAGCATATATTCCTCGTATAGCTCTTTGCATTTTGGGTTCCATCCAGGAATATAATCCTTCCTGTATCCTCTTGGGATATGCTTTTTCGCGATGGCGGATGTTAGTTTGACAAAGCGCTCGTAATTTCCTGTTGTAGGAGGAATCCACTGTACATTATGTTCCAGTTCGCTGGTGAATTTAGACCAGTTGGCTTTGGAAAAATTCCAGCGGGGAAGTGGGACTGATCTGATGGCAGGTATTTCCAGGCCGACTTTGACAAGCACTGGTCTGTGTTGGCTTCGGGGAAAGTTGTTCAGAATTTTTCTAGTACAGTGTAGAGGTCTTCCAAGAGAGTCTTTTGATACAAAACACAGATCAGGATTATAGTCCTTATTCCATCTGGTAGAGTGGAAGGAGCCCTTTTCTTTGGCATCAAACAATAGAAAAAGATCTTCGGCATCAGCCCATTCAGACACATCTTGTCCCTCTTTGTTGGTATAGTTATAACCCCATTTAGTGTTCTGACTGTTAAAATCTCCAAGGATTACGGCTGGGTGCTGTATATTCAGGATGGTCTCGTTTAGGCTCCAAGGTTGACAAGGTGGTTTGTAGATGTTTACAATTTCTGTATTTGCAATCTTTGTTTTAGAGCAAAACATGTTGTTATCAGTATTTGTGCGTATTATTTCAGCTTCCTCTATATCATTTTTTACATACGTTGCTGTTCCGTACTGTTTATGAAACGTTGCATTGAGCAGATTGTATCCGGTTAAGTATAAGACAGGGCCGCGAGCCTTAATTTCGCCACAAATGAAGGCATGAAATAAATAAATAATAAATAATTCACAGTAATTGAGCTCCCAAAATGTGTTACAAAACTTTTATAAACATAAGAAATGATGAGTGTCAACAAAGTTACAGGCAACAGCATACTGCGAATTATAAAATAGTCTAAGCAACTCACTTTCTGCCCAACGAACTCAATAAAATATCCTAAAGGAAGAAAGGAAGGCGATTTACTAATTATCAAAATATCATCAGAAGTAAATAGTTTTTTACCTTGGAGTAATCTTTGTTTACATTTAGGCAAACCACTGATTCTGCAACAAAAATTAAATCAAATTATTTAAATTTAATGAATAATCCTAGTCTACTTCGTAACATATTATCATCGAAACTGCCGAAAAGTTGTGGAACAGAAATTAAATTCATCCTGTAAATTTACTGTACTTTGTATATAGAAGAATCGCCATGTCAACGGATACAAATCAGTGAAATTGTGTAAAACTGCTAATAATATTCATGAAGATATTCTACTTGAAAATCAGTGTACGCTTACAGTCAGGTCATAGATGCCCACGTAGAAGTACGAAACTTACTTTACTGAAATAAAGTAGCTCAAGTGGACAAAACACCCAATGCCATATTGAGGAAATGGCATTTGTAGCCATTCATTTCACAACTGGAAGATTTCAGTGGCCACTATGTGCAAATTGTTCGTTTGATTTGTTGAAGTGTCTGAGGATGCTATTGTCAGAGGAATGAAAGAAGGTTTGAAAATCTAAATCTTATAAGTAAAATTGTAGGGGGTCCGCTGTCTGTTATTTAATTTATTTTGCCTTATTTTATATATTTAACCGTTTGGGGTCAACTCAAGACCGTATCAGTGGATTTTCGCTTTCGTGTTTGTTTGTTTGTTTGTTCCATCACGGGAGAACAGCTGGGTGGATCTCGACCAAACTTTGTATTTAGAGTCAACTCATCCAGGATCAGGTTTCAATATGCATATAAATATCCAGTATTCGGGAGATAGTGGATTCGAACCCCACTGTCGGCATCCATGATGATGGTTTTCCGTGGTTTCCCATTTTCACACCAGGCAAATGCTGGGGCTGTACCTTAACAAGGCCACGGCCGCTTCGTTCCCACTCCTAGCCCTTTCATGTCCAATCGTCGCTATAAGACCTATCTGTGTCGGTGTGACGTAAAGCAACTTGCAAAAAAATGCATATCATTTAAAAATCACAGAATAGAGTGGGCGTTTATACGAAAACCAGAAGAATTTTTCAATTTTATTTTACACTATTGATTATATCTCGACTATACTTCATATTTAGAGTCTACACATCCAAGATCAGGTTCGGATATGCATACCATTTAAAAATCACTGAATAGACTGGGGGTTGCCGCCATCTTAACTACAGCGCCGGCCCAACACAGTCTTGCCAACACTATTGGTGGAGATTCCAAGGATTAGTCCAGCAAATGGTGGAGGTTCCAAGGAGTAGTCAAGACCCGTAGCAGTAGTTCCAGAGGGGACCACCAGAGTGTGGCCCAGCCGCTCAGAACTCTTTTATCTTCAGCCCTGCTGTGAAAGGATACATCCTCCTGATCTGTAAGTAGTCTGGCATTCCCAGTCTTTATCTCATATCCATTATAATTTGTTATCCTTCACCATGGATCCTGTTCAGCGAAAATGTCTCATAAAGAAGAGAGCAGTTATTAAAACTCGAATAAAGCGCATAGCTAGATTTGTCAGTGCATTTAATGAACTGTCTAATCTGAATGATATTCGAGTTAGGCAAAGGCTGCTATGTTCAAGTACGGAGAAATACAACGACGTTCAAACCTAGTTACAAATTAACGATGCAGAAGATGGGCATGATGCAGATAGGGAATCAATTGAATAACTTATCCTAGAAACAGAATCTAAGATGGAAACTCTGTTGGATGCAAATTGGAGTGCAACTTCCCCCGCAACGTCTTGTTCTTCATGCATGCATGCATGAAATAAGACTCACTACAATTTCACTGCCAAAATTTACGGGAATTATTTCTGAATTTGTTCACTTTCGAGATACCCTCCAGAGCCTAGTAATTAATAATCATGCCTTAACGGACGTACAGATGTGCCTACTGTCATGCTTATCGGGAGAACCTCACAAATTAATTGAAAGCTTGCCTGTCATTGAAAGCCATTTCAAGGTAGCTTGGGATTTAATCATTCAGAGATATATTAACCCCAAATTAATTGTCTAGACCTACATGTTAAGCAACTGCTAGATCTTCCATCAGTGAAAACAGAATCAGCTAAGGATTTAAGAGTATTGTTAAATCAACTGCTGAGCAACCTGAGCGCTATCGAAGTAATAGAGATAGACATGCCTCTGCCTGAGGAATTTTACCTCCCTCAGTGCTATATCGAATCAGCCTGAATCTTAGAAACAGTGGGAAGCAAAATCTTCAGATAAGAAGTTCCTTCGCTTGGAGGATTTAGTAGCATTCTTGGAGAGTAGTTGTCAAACTCTGTAGTTAATCAACCCTGAAAAACAGCAAAGCCACAAGCAACAGGTAGTACTCAAACATGGTGGTGATAAGGGTATTAGGAAGTCATTTTTCACAAAATCAACTCAGCTTCTCACACCCTAACAAAATGTCCTAGGTTTCGCGAAACCAGCGTTGGGAATAGAATAGATTTCACCAAAAAGTGTAAACTTTGCTTTAACTGTCTCGGTGCTAATCATACTTTGAAGGAGTGTAGTTCAGGAAAATGTCGAATCTGCAATAATATACGTCATATGTTGTAGCACAAGGAAAAGAGTACTTACTACAATGCTTCTACTACGTCAGAATCCAACCAGACTCAGTAGCAAACCTACTGTTCCGTGAAGAGCGACTATACTTATGTAAAAGTCCTATTGTCAACAGCTCTCGTAGTGGTTACAGACTAACGTGGGAATGCGTATCATTGTTGAGCTCTACATGATAGTGCGTCTCAAATTAATTTCATGTCCGGGCATTTGGCAGATCGCATGGGGAATAATTGAGTCGGCACTCGATGCCTACAAAGGGAATTAATGATCTTAAAGCAACTGAATCATCACAAATTTGTCAAATTCGAGCTACATCCAGGGTCACAGACTACACTACTCCTATTGTTTGTGCTGTACTTCCTCGCATAACTGGTCAGCTCCTCACAGCACAGCTTGACACGTCTGACTGGCAACTCCCATGGGACATTCCCTCGGCAGATCTTCAGTTTAGTACACCAGGCGAAGTTGACTTGAAGAAGGACTATGCCAGGTTTATGGCAGAATATGCGGAACTTCATCCCATGGAACTTGTGACAAGCCAACATATTATCTGCCTCATCATGCTGTAATTAAGCAATCCAGCACTACCACTTGAATCTTCAACGCCTCTGCTAAAACTCATAGTAACTACTCACTGAACGATATCTTGATGGTTGGATCTACGGTGCAAGAAGACTTGTAGTCTATCATCTTGCGACTTAGAACACACAATTATGCCTTCACTGGAGATGTCACAAAAATTTACAGGCACATTCTAGTTCATACTGATGACCAGGATCTGCAACGCATTGAACGGCGTTAATTTTCGAATGAACCTATCCACGTTCATCGACATTCCACTGTCAATTATGGTACCTCAGCAGCACCTTTTTAGTCACTAGATGCCTGGTACAACTTGCCAACGATAGTGCACTGCAATATCCAAGAGCATCGGAGACATTACGAAGAGACTTCTATATTGATGATGTTCTGAGTGTAGCAGATACCATTGGAGATGCACTCAGTCTGCAACAAGAGCTGATCGAACATTTCAGTAGGGCAGGCTTTCCTCTTCGTAAATAGTGTGCTAACCATCCCACTCTTTTAGAGCACATACCTCTTGAGTAACAAGAATCAAAACCACCCTGGAGTCTGGATAACAAGGAAGAGGGTACTATCAAGGCCTTGAGACTACTGTGACATCCTCTCAAGGACATCTTCCTGTTTGTAGCTACCAGTCACACCCAGAAGACCACATTCAGGGCAAAACAAAGTGTGTTATCCTGCATTTCATCCATTTTCGATCCTTTGGGACTCGTAGGTCCAGTAATCATAAAGTGTAAAATTTTCTTGCAGCACTTACGGCAAGCGAAAATGAACTGGGGTCAGAGTTTGTTTCCTGCTACTTGGAACAGTTTCAGGCACATTTGCCATCACTCAACGACGTTCACATCTCTCTAAGTGTGACGGAAGAAGGGATAGAGGGGAATCGGGTAATATGGAATAGTCGGCCAATATGGAATACCACAGTATCTTACCTGTAACGTACTCCTCTCAGGTGGAAACTCATCGAATTACGGTAAATGTTCTCATGATGCTTTGTATTCAGTTTCGACATGCTCGTGAGTGAGGTTAGTGCGTGGAGCAAGAATATTTGTTTTTCATATTTGAAAAGCTTTTGCAGGTAATTCTTTTAAAGCTTTTATTAATTACCAAAACTGAGTTTAGTCCTGGGAAATCTAATGTTACATATTGTACAAGAGTTACTTATATTGCTACACCAGTGTAACTTCCTTGTTGTGCAAAGTTTATGGCATGACGAATCCTTTAATTCAAACATGGTGTGTCGGGATATATGGAATACTGTTTTAGTTTCAAAGTAAAATGACGCTTAAAATTAATTAAAGTTAATTGCATTAATCCTGGTATATTATAACATTTAATTACCTATAGATCTCAGTTTCTGCATCTGTGACTTTTGTCACTGAATGAACAAGTGACTGTAAAAAGAAAACTCTGAATAATTAGTGTATACAGATTATTATTTAAGTTAGTTACCTATTTATTCTTTCGATTTTTTTAAATTTCTGTACGTCCACCTGTAAGAACATTCCTTAAATATAACTGAAAGAATTTATTGAAGCTGCATTTTAATTTACATATTATTTACCCTACTATTCCATATTAGCCGACTATTCCGTATTACCCACCAAGTGCAACTTTTTGAAAGAAATAATTTTGACATGCAGACATTAACAATTTACAGTTTAAAAATATAGAGAATCTTGGCTAATTATTTGAATTTTCAAACCATATTTATATTTCATAACTGATTTCGGTAAAATGTTATTCTGCCAAAAGTAAATTGTATTCCATATTATACGACTCTCCTCTAATTAAACGATATAAATTACATGGATTCTCTGAAGCTTAAGAAAGGACCTTTGGAGAAACTGGCTCGCTACGGGTATAGATGTCAAGAATAATGTAACCGTAATGTTGTTAAGCTCCTGATCCAGAGTAGCACCTCTGAATCAGATTTCCCTCCCTAGACTTCAACTATGTGGTGAATTACTCCTTGTAAAATCAATGGATAAAGTTATAACTGCAATTAATAAAAAAAATTAACAAAACTACTATTGGACAGATTCTACAATAGTACTAGCTTGATTTGCAGGAGAGCCCGCATCATGGAAAACATATGTTGGTAACCGTGTGTCTGAGGTTCAGAAACTGTAATCTGTGGAACAATGGAACCATGTGATGTCACAGGACAATCCAGCTGACTTCATTTCGAGAGAGATTGAACCATATTTTCTTCAAGACAACCAGTTATGGTGGACGGGGTCATCCTGTCTCTACTAGCCACAGTCAGTCTGGCCTGTCAGCGAAATGAAGAAAACTCCCTGACTCACAGATGTACCAGAGCAACGGAAACCAGCTGATTTGCTTACTTGTTGTCAGTCATTTGCTTGAAGACATAGTCCACCACTTTTCTTCTTGGTCACGGCTGATGAGAGTCAAGGCCTTCATATGAGGTACATGAGCAACCTTAGGCTTCCTGCTTCAGGAAGACAGGTGGGAGATATAACTGTAGTCGAACTTCAAGATGCATCGCACAGGATCATCCGCACTGCCCAAGGACGAAGAACGTGGTAAGGAGCTTCAAGATATGTGACTTGGCAGACCGGTCGCAAAGGACAGCAAGTTGAAGTCCCTTCATCCCTTTGTAGATGGAAACCAGATGCATAGGGTGGCCGGCAAATTCGAACACACTCCGTACAGCCAGAAACATCCCAGCATCCTACCACCTAATCATCATGTGACCAGGTTGTTAGTAATATGCGACCTCATGAGACTTTTGCATGCTGGACCCCAATTTTTGCTTGCAACCATTAGACAACAATATTGGATACCTTATTGTAAGTCCATCACTAGGCACATAACGCACAAAAGTCTCCCTTCCTACAGGTTGAAGGTAAGTACATCAACTCAACTCATGGGCCATCTCACACACCACAGAGTAGAACCCAACAGACCATTTTTGACTGTGGAGTTGACTATGGAGTTCCACTCTACTTTAAGCAAGGGACCCTTATAGTGCAAAACAAAGGTAAAATGTTATATTGCTCTATTTGTCTGTATGGCGACCAAGGCGATCCATCATGAACTTGTCTCGACCTGTCTACTGATGCGTTCCTAGCTACTCTGCATAGATTTACATCGCTTCGGGGTATCTGCCGGAATGTCTACAGTGACAACGGAAGTACATTTGTGGGGGCAAGAAACGAGCTTCTGGAACTGAAGACCCTTTTCAGATCTCAAGTACATCACAAGAAAACGGATGACTTCGCATCTCAGTGTGGAATACAGTGGCATTTTATTCCACCCCTTGTCCTTCATTTTGGTGGGCTGTGGGAGGACGGCATAAAATGTACTAAATCCCATTTTAAGAAGGTTGCGGGAAATCTTGTACTAACTTTTGAAGAAATCTCCACATTGTTAGTCCAGACTGAGGCATGCCTGAATTCGAGACCATTAATTAAACTGTCGGAGAGTCCTGATGACTATTCACTCCTCACTCCCGGCCACTTCCTGATTGGAGAACCTCTCACAACCATCCCTGAGCCAGATTTACTTGCCGTTTCAGGTTCTGGTCTGTCCAGGTGGCAGCTACTTCAGCGCTGCAGGCAATACATCTGGAAGCTGTGGTCAAAGGACTGCCTGTGTCAACTCCAGCAGCGGACTAATTGGTCATCAAGAAAGGTGAACCTTCGGCCCGGAACTCGGGCTCTTCTTGCGACCCCCGGGTGGCAGACAGGAATTATGGTAGATACGCAAGCAGGGACCGACGGCTTGGTGTGAGTTGCCACTATTCGCACTCCCAAGGGGACCTTCAAGCGCCTAGTTGCAAAACTTTTTCTCTTCCCAGAAGAGGTTGAAACTGTAAATAGTGAAAAGGTATAATTTTTCATGTGTTAAACCCTTCTTTCTTGCATTTGACATTTTCAGTGCGAGTGCTAATTTGTTGTTGTTATCAGGCAGTTAAGCGAATTGGACTAGCTTGGGTAGATGTGTTGAGATTGGTCGTGGCATGGACCACAGCGTCCTATGTGTATATATTTTGTGCAGTGTAATTAGATTAGTGAATAAATCAGTTAAGAAATATATCTTCTATTGGCCTTCCCTTTTCACTTAATTATAATAATGAAGTACATTTTTGTTAACTGTAGGATAAGCTAGGCGTTGTGCGAATTAAGGAATCAACTTGAACCCGAGACCGAACAGCGGATTAGAAAGGAGTAGGAATGATTGCGGGCATAAGGAGTGATCTATGTAACTTACTAGGAGATTGAATTTAGCAAAAATCACAGCTAAGGATAACATGATGGCAAACATAATTGGCAGCCATGTGAATTTTAGAAAATAACGGACGGATGTGTATAGATATGCGTACTTCAAGAGCGAAACTGGTTCCAGGAAGGACATTCCAGGCGTCATTAATGAAAAAGGGAAGCGTGTATGTAAGGACTTACGGAAGGCACAAGTGTTCACTCAGCGGAATGTCAAGGTATTTGCATATATGGATAATGTCCAGAAAAAGGAGGCGAATAATGCTGGCGAATTATTGAAATTTACCTATGAAAATATATTTTTAAAAGGTACCAAAGTGAAAGCTTGAAAAGCAACTGGGGTTGATAAGATTCCTCTTTTACAATTTAAGTCGCACCGACACACACAGGTCTTATGGCGACGACGCGATTAGAAAGGTCTTGGAGTGGGAAGGAAGCGGCGGCGGCCTTAATTAAGGTATAGCCCCAGCATTTGCCTGGTGTGAAAATGGGCAACCTCAGAAACCATCTTCAGGGCCGCAGACTGTGCGGCTCGAACCCACAATCTATCGGATTTAAGCTCACAGCTGCGCGCCCCTAACTGCTAACTCGCCCGGTATAAGATTTCTGGAGATATACTAAAGGTAATGGGTTATGATATAGTTCCATATCTGAAATATTTAATTACTGTTTACATAAAAGAGCTATACCAAATGAAAGGAGAGTTGCAATAGTAGCCCCAGTGTACAAGGGAAAGCATGATAAACATAAAGCGGATAACTGTAGGCCAGTCAGCTTGACATCTTTGCTTTGTAGGCCGTGGGAAAGCAATATTTCTAATTAAATTAATCACCTTTGCGAAATTGCTAACAAGTTTGATACAGGACAGTTCGGGTTTAAGAAAAGATATTCCAGTGTGGCTCAACTTGCAGGATTCCAGCAAGATATAGCAAATATTTTAGATCAGGGGTCAAATGAACTGCGTAATTATTGACCTATTCAAGGTTCCTTTTTAGGGTAGACCATGGGAGACAACTGTAGAAAATGAGGGCTACTGGACTGAACAAAAGGGTGGTTGAATGGATGACTACGTTTCCGGAAAATAGAACTCAGAGAATTATAGTAGGTGAAACATTCTTTTTAATCCTGTAATTATTAAGAAGGGGTCCCACAGGGTATTACTATTGGACCATTAGGTTTTCTTGTATATATATACGATACGAGTAAAGAACCTGAAACACAGATATGACCTTTTCAGATGTTTTACTGTATAGAATAGTAAAAAGTGAGTGGCTACAGACCATGATATAAGATGGAGAGCGGACATCGGCATGATGATATTAGCGATGATATGTCAGGTTGTAAGTTTCACCAAAAGAAAAAACTCTGAGTTTTTATTACTGTGGTGATGGTTCCTCACGAGCATCACCGTAAGTACCTAGGCGATGAAGGAAGGGATGTTCTTTACTGGGATAACCACATTAACGTGGTTGTTCAGAAACGTTACCGATCTATTCACATGGTTAAGAAGGTATTTAGAGTGTAGACGAGAGGGCGTGTAAGTCTTTGGTATGGCCCAGTTAAAGCATGGTTCCAAAGTATTGGACCCACACAAAGACTGTCTGTTACGAGAACTGGAAAAGTTAAGAAGGAAAACTCCACGATTTTTTTCTTGGTGAATACTGACAAAAGAACAGTGTTACGAAAATGTTGCAAATTTTGATCTGAGGAGACTTTGGAATAAACAAACGAGCTGCTCGACTAAAAGGAATGTTCCAAGTTGTCGGTGAAGAGAATTCCTGCAATGAGATTAAATTAGTAGACGAATAAGCTTGAGCGGAGCTTTTCAAGGTAGGAAAGATAATAATACGAAGGTAAATTTGGAATTCAAGTAAACAAATCGTAAAAAATATTCATTTATAGGACGAGATATAAGAGATTGTGATAATAATTTATCAGGGGGAATGTTCTATAAATTTCCATGTTCTTTGAAAACATATAAGAAAATGCACCGTAAACAGTTGGTAGGGTATCTGCCACCCCAGCAACTGCCCTAAATGCAGATCATTGATGATTGATTGATGGGGGGTGGCACTAGATCATGTCGTGTTACTCCTCGCCATCGACTACAGTGTTCAGCTAGCCCGTTCGTCTGCTCTAGGTTGGTATCGAGCAAGGTTTCTACGCGATCAGTGAAACGGTTTGGCGGCCTGACACGTCGTCGCTTCTCGTTGGACCTCCCTTGCACCACCAGCTTCCCCACGTGGAGGCTGCGAGAAACCTGCTCGGAGAATATAATGATTCTCTTGTGTATCAGTGCCGACAATCTTTGTTGCGGTAGGATTTCCTCTAGAACAGATGCTTTAGTTCTGTGTGCTCTCCACAGAATGCGAAGCATACTTCGCCAACTCCTCACCAAAAATGCGTCGGTAAACCCTAGTATATGTCATTTAAGACTGAGGAGCTGAAGAAGGTAATGAATTGTATGAACCGTTGGAGCAAGTGTATGATAGGTTACCGATGCATGATGTGCGACTGTAATGCTAAAGCTGGCAAAGAGAAAGAAAATCAACCCGTTGCAGGTCTTCATAGTTTATACCTAGAAACAAATGGCAACGGATGGAAATTGATTGAACTAAAGGAACGAAAATTAAAATAACCGGTTTTCCCTGTAAATACATCTATAAGGAGACTTGTATACTATCCTATAGATTGACGAGGAATGAAATAGATCATTTGCTGAGAGACATAAGACATGCTTCTTGTATCACGGATGTGATGAGCCACCGAAGTGCAGACATTGGCTCAGACCATATTCTGGTAAGAATAAAAATACAGAAGAAACTTTCTGTCAAAACTAAAGGTGCCACACTTCAGAAGAACTAAATTTTTAGGTTTAAAATATAAAGAAACTTAAAGATTAGAAAACGGGAAAGATATTAGGACAAGTGAAAAGAGAAACTTCAGGGGAAGAAAATCACGGATGAGGATTACATTGATGTGATGCGGAAGGACAACTAACTGGTAAGAAATGTAACCACTCAAGGGCTACTTAGAAAAATTGGATTCATAAAGATTGATGATGAGGTTTTTAAAGCCTTGAGCGCAAAAGTCCAGCCTGAAGAATGCTACAAATATAGCCTCGAAATAATGTGAACATGTGTAAGAAAAATAGAAGAAAAGCGAAATATTTGACACAAATAGGTCTTATGGCGACGATAAGTTAGAAAAGGAGTAGGAGATGGAAGGAAGTGAATGTGGCCTTAATTAAGGTACAGTCCCAGTACTTGCCTGGTGCGAAAATGGGAAACCACAGGAAACCATCTACAGGACTGGCGATAGCGGGGTTCGAACAGGAAAGGAAAAGAGTTGATGGACATCAGAATAAGTTTGAAAACTAAATGTGGAGAAATATCTTCCGTAGTGAAGGAAAAAGGAAGAAAAAGAGGCTACCGACCAAAAGTGAATTTCCTGAAGGATGAGGCGGACAGTATGGTTTATGAAAGGAAAAATCTAGAAATATTGGCACAACTCTTTGAAAGTTTGTTGTCTCACAGGCAGATAGTATGTGAAGAAAGTAATGAGGCAGCTAGAGCTGAAGCTGGAGAACAGGATCTGATGGGAGAAGATGATATGTCACCTTCTGCTGATGAAAAAAAGAGAAACATTCAAACAATTCAAGGATAATAAACCTTAAAAATATTACAAATAAATCATATAACGCTGAGAACCAATCAGTCAATCAATCAATCAATACTGATCTGCATTTAGAGCAGTCGCCCAGGTGGCAGATTCCCTATCTGTTGTTTTCCTAGCCTTTTCCTAAATGATTTCAAAGAAATTGGAAATTTATTGAACATCTCCCTTGGTAAGTTATCCCAATCCCTAACTCCCCTTCCAATGAATGAATATTTGCCGCAGTCTGTCCACTTGAATTCCAACTTTATCATTATATTGTGATCTTTCCTACTTTTATAAACGCCGCTCAAACTTATTCGTCTACTAATGTCATTCCATGCTATCTCTCCGCTGACAGCTCGGAACATGCCACTTAGTCTAGGAGCTCTTCTTCTTTCTCACAATTCTTTCCAGCCCAAACTTTGCAAAATTTTTGTAACGCTACTCTTTTGTCGGAAATCACCCAGAACAAATCGAGCTGCTTTTCTTCGAATTTTTTCCCGTTCTTGAATCAGGTAATCCTGGTGAGGGTCCCATACACTGGAACCATACTCTAGTTGGGGTCTTACCAGAGACTTACATGCCCTCTCCTATACATCCTTACTACAACCCCTAAACACCCTCATAACCATGTGCACAGATCTGTACCCTTTATTTACAACCCCATTTATGTTATTACCCCAATGAAGGTCTTTCCTTATATTAACACCTAGATACTTACAATGATCCCCAAAAGGAACTTTCACCCCATCAACGCAGTAATTAATACTGAGAGGAATTTCCCTATTTGTGAAACTCACAACCTGACTTTTAACCCCGATTATCAACATACCATTGCCTGCTGTCCATCTCACAGCATTATCGAGCTCACGTTGCAGTTGCTCACGATCTTGTAACTTATTTAATACTCTATAGAAAATAACATCATCCGCAAAAAGCCTTACCTCTGATTCCACTCCTTTACTCATATCATTTATATATATATAAGAAAACATAAAGGTCCGATAATACTGCCTTGAGGAATTCCCCTCTTAATTATTACAGGGTCAGATAAAGCTTCACCTACTCTAATTCTCTGAGATCTATTTTCTAGAAATATAGCAACCCATTCAGTCACTCTTTTGTCTAGTCCAGTTGCCCTCATTTTTGCCAGTAGTCTCCCTTGATCCACCCTATCAAATGCTTTAGACAAGTCAATCGCGATACAGTCCATTTGACCTCCTGAATCCAAGATATCTGCTATATCCTGCTGGAATCCTACAAGTTGAACTTCACTGGAATAACCTTTCCTAAAACCGAACTGCCTCCTATCGAACCAGTTATTAATTTCACAAACATGTCCCAAAGCTTACATACAATGCATGTCAAACTTACTGGCCAATAATTTTCAGCTTTATGTCTATCACCCTTTCCTTTATACACAGGGGATACTATAGCAACTGTCCATTCGTCTGGTATAGCTCCTCCGACCAAACAATAATCAAATAAGCACTTCAGATAGGGTACTATATCCCAACCCATTGTCTTTAGTATATCCCCAGAAATCTTATCAATTCCGGCCGCTTTTCTAGTTTTCAACTTTTGTACCTTATTTGTAAATGTCATTGTTATCATATGTGAATTTTAATACATCTTTAGTCTTATTCTCCTCCTCTACCTGGACAGTATCCTTGTAACCAACAATCTTTACACACTCCTGACTGAATACTTCTGCCTTTTGAAGATCCTCACATACACACTCCCCTTGTTCATTAATTATTCCTGGAATGTCCTTCTTAGAACCTGTTTCTGCCTTAAAATTCCTATACATACCCTTCCATTTTTCACTAAAATTTGAATGACTGCCAATTATGCTTGCCATCATGTTATCATTGGCTGCCTTCTTTGCTAGATTCAAGTTTCTAGTAAGTTCCTTCAATTTCTCCTTACTTCCACAGCCATATCTAAATCTATTCCTTTCCAGTCTGCACATCCTCCTTAGTCTCTTTATTTCTCTGTTATAATAAGGTGGGTCTTTACCATTCCTTACCACCCTCAAAGGTACAAACCTATTTTCACATTCCTCAACAATTGCTTTAAACCCATCCCAGAGTCTGTTTACATTTTATTTACCATATTCCACCGATCATAGTTACTTTTTAGAAACTGCCTCAGGCCTGCTTTATCAGCCATATGGTACTACCTAATACTCCTACTTTTAAGACCTTCCTTTCTATCACATTTATTTTTATCTACGACAAAAACAGCTTTATGATCACTAATACCATCTATTACTTCAGTTTCTCTATAGAGCTCATCTGGTTTTATCAGCACCACATCCAGGATATTTTTCCCTCTGGTTGTTTCCATCTCTTTCTGAATCAGCTGTCCTTCCCATATTAACTATTTGCCATTTGTTGGTCATGCTTCCTGTCGTTCGCATTTCCTTCCCAATTGCCATCTGGTAAATTCAGATCTCCCGCTACAATCACATTTCTTTCCATGTCGTTTCCTTCATAGCTGATTATCTTATCAAATAATTCTGAATCCGCGTCAGTGCTACCCTTTCCCGGTCTGTACACTCCAAAGATATCAAGTTGCCTATTATCTTTGGAAATGAGCCGTACACCTAGAATTTCATGTGTCTCATCTTTAACTTTTCGTAGCTTACAAATTCTTCTTTCACCAGAATGAATACTCCCCCCTCCCCCCATTCCTATCCTATCTCTACTATACACACTCCAGTTCCGTGAGAAAATTTCTGCATCCATTATATAATTTCTCAGCCATTATTCAACTCCTATTACAATATCTGGTAAATATATATCTATTAAATTACTTAATTCTATTCCTTTCTTTACAATACTTCTACAGTTCAACACTAACAATTTTATGTCATCCCTACTTGATTTCCAGTTCCCTGTTCCCTTATTACCGCTCCCTAGGCCACCCCGTTTCCTTGAATGTACCTCCCTATTACCCTTCCAAACAAATTTCCTAACTTATTCGTACCACTGCGGTTTAAGTGAAGGCCATCTGAGCGCAGATCCCTATGGTAGAGCATTGAGGTGAATTATTGCCGACGAGGATGTGTGAGGTAATTAGACTGGTTTAGGAAATTGAAATAATGCCAGATAAATGGACGCATGCTTTCTTCTGCCATATTCACAAGAAGGGATCACATTTACAGTGTAAAAACTACCGAGGCATACCTCTACTGAGTATTGCATAGATAATAATCTCTACTGTTATAACTAACGGTCTAGAAATCCAAGAATAACGGCCGAGAGGATTCGTCGTGCTGATCACACGACATCTCGTAATCTGCAGACCTTCGTGCTGATCAGCGGTCGCTTGGAGGCAAAGGTCCTTCAACGGCTGTAGTGCCATAGAAAGAAAGAAAGAAAGTTATAACTAAGAGAGTAAATAGAACAGCAGGGAGAATTCTAGGGAAGAATCGGGCTGGTTTCAAGTCTAGATGGTCCACTCGTCATGTTTTCACAGTACCTGTGATACTACTCTAGGCCTGTGGATATAACGTACAACTGACACATCTCCTCTTACAATTCAAACAGGCCTATGGCAGAGTAATAGGTCATCACTCTCGGAAATAACGCAAAAGTTTTGATTTCCCACATCAACTAATAACATTATCTAAAATAACCCTGAAGTAGAGTAGATGTCAGTTTAAAGTGCAGGAATGTATGTCGAGATTGTCATTGCAAAAAGGACTAAGGCAAGGAGACCCACTTTATCCAATTTTGTTTAACCGGGTGCTGGACAGGAGGTAATATACACAGTGGACTTGTATAAAATCTAGCCTATGAAGATGGCATTATGATAACTGTCAGAAGTACATAAGTACTTAAATCAGCTTTCCAAGAGTTCTAAATAGCTGTCAGTGTCCATGGTTTATAGATCAGTGAACCACAGGCTAAACACATGCCACTGTAATTTAAAGAACAGGAAGAAACAGAGAGATTCTCCATGCTGGAAGCTACACCTTTGAAGCAGTAGACAGCTCCATATATCTAAGTTCAGTTGTAACATGAGAAAGCAAAGTGGAGAAAGATAAAGAAAATCGTATTAAAACTGTCAATAAAGCACACCAAGAATTGAACTATTCTCTGAGAAGAAATATCTAAATAGGAAGTCTAAATTGACGGCAGTGAAACGTGGATACTTACTGACGCTATTGAGAAGAAACTGATTGTCTGACTAAGGAAAACATTGAGGAAGGTAATCTGCCCAGAATAAGAAAGGGGAACGTGGAGGATTACGACCAACGAAGAAGTAAGTTCCTTGTATAAAGATCCTGGCATGGCAGCCTCAGTTAAATCCATAAAATATGGTTAGGGCGTGTGCAACGGATGGAAAAGGAAGATACCCTAGGAAGTCTCTAACGGTGGTGGAAGAATAAGACGCCGGCCCCATGGGAGATGGACGAAAAATGTTGGGGCAGGACTGAGAGCCATTGCAGTGAGGAGACGGCGTAGACGTGTAGAAGACCGAGTCGACTGGAAATATCAGACCAAGGAGAAAAATGTCCACAGTCCGCGGAGTGAGTAAATATGTAATTAGGTAGGTAACCATTGGGAAATAATTTATCAGGAGAGAGTCTTTACGGACATTCTGCTTAGTCCCAGTCCGACTGTTGCATTCAAAGAAGTGAAGCGATTGTGGGAAAGGAGTATGCTTTCGACATCCGGATTTTGACAGATATTGCCTTCTCATGACAACTACACATGGAAAAAGTGAGTTTTGCTGCATAGCTGTGATGTAAGACGTCGTGGGGGCTCATATAGTGGTATTTGTACCGCAAACATGGTCTAAAACGACAATGTGTTACTTGTCCCATTTGAATCTGAATGAGAATTTATTTTATTTCATTTCAATATAGGCACCTGAGCCAAGGCCCTTCTTGGTGCAATACAAATAAATGACAATGGCAGCTATATTCACAATCTGATTACAAAATAAAATACAGTAAGTATATAATTTAACATGGTGTAAGAGGTAAGATAGGGCAAAGCTTCCTAACCATAATTACCATACTACTTCAGGTATTTAGTTACATTACTTTTGAAGATAGATAAAGTTGGTAACATTTTTATATTTTTTGGAAGCGAGTTATACATAGTTATAGAAAAATGCCAAAGAGAGTTTTGACCATAACTAGTGGAATGAATCTGATTGTAGTGAATATTATAAATAATTCTTGTTTCATAATTATGAATCTGTGAATTGGTAATTACTGATGTGTTTGAGCGGACTAATTTGTTTTGAATTTTATAGATCATAATTATAGAAGCCTTTATGCGGAGGTTTGGAAGTGATAATATATTACAATATTTATACAGATCTTTAGTCGGTGTCAGAATGGGCAGTTTGAAAATTATTTTTAGTGCTCTCTTCCTTAGGACCTCTACCTTTCCAAATAATTCTTTATTACAGCATGCCCAGACATGTATCATATAAGAGATGTGGCTTTCAATAAGAGCATAGTAAATACCCTTCAACAACCCACGAGAAAACTTATATCGCAATCTACTGAGGATACCAATCACAGGGATAATTTTATTACAGATAGTCTCCACGTGATTACTCCACGACAGATTTTCATCTATAATCAGTCCTAAGAATTTAGTACTGTGCACTTTCATCACTCTTTGATTGAAGAAAAGCAGATTTTTATCCAAATTTAATACATATAAAGGTTTGTGAAAATTTATGTAGTTTGTTTTTGTTAGATTGATAGTTAATCGGTTGGAATTAAGCCATGTTTCAAGTAATCGAATATCCTGCTGCATATTTTGTTCAAGTTCATGATTGCTAGAGCCTGTATAAAAAATATTAGTGTCATCAGCAAAAATGGATAGTCTTCCATTTAATTTAAGGTGACCAGTATCATTAATGAAGATAAGAAACAATAAAGGCCCAAGCACAGAACCCTGAGGCACACCAATTGAGATCACCTTCACATTACTCTGATTATTATTACATGTAACAAACTGCTCCCTATTAGAGAGGTAATCAACAAACCAATCCAATGCAATGCCTCTAATGCCTGCTGCTTCTAATTTATGTAATAAAATTTTATGATCAACTGTGTCAAAAGCCTTTTTAAGATCTATAAATAAACCAGCTGCTAACATACCTGAGTCTAAAGCTTGTTGTAGTTTAATAATAATATCCTCAATAGCATTACTGGTACTCGAGTGAGGTAGGAAACCATACTGAAATTGATAAAAATATTTATTATTTAACAAAAAATCTAATAATCTTTTGCGAGTTGGATGGTTCGTTTCCATTATCATTTTAATTGTTCTGATCCCCCTTATAACGGCCGGTTATAATTGGATAGCAGGTTTTATATACCATATATAAATATGTAATTTACTTATATCTATCTGAACAGCTTTGCAGCTAATGAGTGCAGAGCGAAGCCTGAGTTGAGTGAACTGATCGTAGTTTCGGCTATCTACCAGATATTCCACCAATCCCATGAAATCGTTGGGGCAGTCCGAAGTTTCATTGCCCCTTAACACAATCATAGTTCGGTGATTGGGATAGGTACCTCATGTGATAATAGATCTAGAATATTATCCTCAGAAGGATAGTCTTAAATAATAACATTACAGTTAGTGAGACTCGGCATGCCACAAGCTATCAGACAGGAGTTTGACATATTAGCACACTGTGATAATGAGGAGAATATAACTACACTAACGCTGATAATCAAGTGTCACTAAGCCCCTCAACCAACAGTAATAAACAATGCAAGTGATAGAGGAAGGCGCCTGTTCACATTTGAATGCAACACGGCAGCACATTCCACTCTACGAGTATAGTGTATTTCAAAATTTACTACGTACAATATAATATTACAGTTGGAATTTCAGAAGACCCGAACTATTGGAGTAATAATAGAAGTTCTTTGAACATCTACCATCACAGTGATGAGGCTCCGCTCATACAAAGAGACGCTGCTCTATAAAGCCCAGTATATGAACGTGTTTCCACTCCTGTAAAACAAGTGCAGTCGCTCTTGCTCTGTTTACACTGTCCCCATGCATAATGCGCATAACTTAGGTGGTCCGCGTCAGTTGTGTGTGCCCAGCGGTCAGCCTTGCCTCCCGTTAGCATTGCACTTCATCCGTGACGTGTGAAGAGTTCGTGATTGTTATGGTTGGTATGCACAGTTTGGCACACCTGAGCCTCAGTTTGATTACCCGTATCGCTCCACACTCCTGCCTAGTTTCCCAGAACATCCCTCAATTGGGGTGGGAACTTCTTGAACATTTTGAGGATACATTCCTGATCAAAGGTTGAGAAAACTGATATTTCCTTCATGTAGGATATGAAGTTCCTCTCCTGACGTACATGTTACTCGTTTCTATTGTAGAGGGCCTGAGAATTTAGTGAAGCTGTCATTAGCCTCTCACAGTGGTGACTGCAATACAAAACCCACCTAATACATACGGCTCTTATGAGCTTAAATTAACATCCTCGTTGGCCGGATTATACGGCTCCGTGACTATGATCACGATATCAAGAGTCACGTGAAATTCTCCTAATGCTTCCTCATCTGTATCAAACTGAGAGAAAGTCAGGGCCATTTCCCTCTCTGAAAGAATTAGCGATTTTTCTTTTTCATGGTAAATTCAGACGTATTTTTAAGTGAACCACGAGCTCCTTTATTGGCTCAGTTCGGCAACTTACCCTACACACCTTACGAATCTTAGCATGTGAAATACCCTGTTACATATACGATATACTGTATATTGTTGTGTTAATATAATCGGAATTGCTTTTAATTTATCATAGATGTGACAAATAGCATTCTTGAAGTTTGAATATAGAGGATTAGTGCCTAACCATGTGAGTTACATAGTCAAACGGAACCTTCAAACTGGTCGAGTGTGCATATATTTCCGCTGTAAAGATATTGTTAGATGTAGGTACGGTTGTTCATTTACTATGCAGGCCAAATCACCAGCCTTGTGCTTTAATGTGAAAGAATACTGAGAGCCTGTATTTATTTCGGCATCTGTAGTGGTGAATGCCAATGTAATTATTTGAGACAAGCTCGAGAAAAGTTTCTGTAGAACTTGAAGTAGATTCTTATTTCATTATTTCCGGTGGAAGAATATGGAAGAATCCAACACAGTTATCATTCAGAATAACCATCTATATCAAGAAATCGCATTATCTTTTCCTGTGAACCATCTATGAAGAACGTTGGACATGAGGTAACAATTACATTAACTATTTATTTAGCCGAGAAGAGGGAAATGGATTATGCACATATTAGGTTTACTGTTTATACAATTCCGAAGGCAAAGGACGAGGGACTTTGAATAGTATCAAGCACAAATTTCGCTGTCTCTAATGAATCACCTATCTCACGAGAATAAATAAGTAAATGCTGTGATCACAGAGGACATAGCCACAGAAGACCCCCACTAATACAAACACTAAGATGATTTATAGTAATTTATTTTGAATAATCACTTGTTCAATATTTTAAATAAACACCAGTTTGGGGAGAGTTGAGCATTTTATTAGAAAAGCCCTGTTACACAACCAGAACCGATCACTCATGTCAAGTAAAAGATGCACTGCAAAAACAAACCATGGTAAATACTGGTATGTTAATAGGGGAAATGGTAATACTGTAATTAGAATGCACTACGTGCTGTAGTCTTAGAATGTTTTCTGAAAATATAAGATACTTCGAAGATAAAGGCTCCGACAATCTATATCATCTATATATATAAAATAACTTGTCCTGACTGATTCACTCACTCACTCACTCACTCACTCATCATCCCCGAACCAAAACTACTCGACATAAAGAAATGAAATTTTGGGGATACATCCATATTAATATCTACGTGCTCGGTAAGGGATTTTTTTCCGTCGCTAAGGGGGTGAAACGAGGGTGAATTTTAAAAAAGAGGATATCTATATCTCAAAAACTTAAAAGTTTACAGACGTAAAAAACTGGTATTTGGAATCTCCTTTAAAAAGAAAGAAACACGCATTTGGTGAGGGAATCAAGTTGGTAGGGGGGGGAGGGATGAAAACGGAGATGAATTCCTTTTACGAGGATACATATATCTCAAAAACTGAAGATGTTACAGTCGTGATAATTGGTATTTGGAAGCTCTTTTAAAGAAACGGGTACTGTTTATTTTTGGAAAATTCACTTGAGTGGGGAGTGTGAAAGGAAGTAAAAAATGTATTATTTTTCTGGAGAAACTTGTATGTCAAAACTGCAGGTTACAGACTCGGAAATTGGTATTTGGAATCTCCTTTAAAAATAATGAAACACGTATTTTTTTGTTTTCGGAAAATCCAGTTAAGGTGCTGAAAAGAATTGGAAATTCGGGTGAATTTTTAAAATGAGTACCGGTATATCTACATTATATGTCAGTAACTTAATATGTTAGAGACAAGAAACGTGGAATTTGGAAAGTCCTTCAAAAATACAGGCACCGGGCGAGTAGGCCGTGTGGTTAGGGGGGCTCAGCTGTGAGCTTGCATCCAGGAGATAGTGGGTTTGAACCCCACCGTTGGCAGCCCTGAAGATGATTTTCTGTGGTCTCCCATTTTCACACCAGGCAAATGCTGGGGCTGTACCTCAATTAAGACCACGGCCGCTTCCTTCCCATTCTAGGCCTTTCCTATCCCATCGTCGTCATAATACCTATCTGTGTCGGTGCGACGTAAAGCAAATAGCATTAAAAATAAAGTAACCTGTACCTTTTTGTTTTCGGAGAAGGCACTTAACAGGGGGTGAAAAGAAGTTAAAAATTGTTGAATCATTCTTATGAGGATACTTATATCTTAGAAACTGAAGATGTTACAGACGTGAAAATTGGTAGTTGGAATTTCTTTTAAAAATAAAGAAACGTGTATTTGTGTTTTCGGAAAATACACTTAGATGGGATTGAGGTTTGGGAAAGGGCTGATCAAGGGCTTGAATTATTTTTATGGGTATACTTATGTATATCTTAAAAAATGAAGATGTTACAGATGTGGAAATAGGTATTTGGAATCTCCTTTAAAATTTTTATAAAATGTATTTATTTATTCGACTTGAGAGAAGTCTGTTCCACACATGTACAGTACAGTTGTATGTCGCATGGTCGCCTTAGCCCCAAAAGGTAATACCACAAACATGGTTTACAAAGAATTTCTGGGGTAAATGAAACTCAATTTTTGGGTGAGTTTTTACACTTTAGCAATTTTCAGATAATGTCCTAGTACAATGACGAGGAACGATTACTTTGATCAAGTTACGAAATCCACGCGAGTGAAGCCGCGGGTAATTGCTAGTATTGTATAATTTCCATTTCAAAGTTTTGTCTTTACATAGTCGATTTAGTGCTAAGTCATTGTTCCGTAGTATCGAATGTAAATCGTAGCCTGAAGGAATTGGGAATATTCGAGTAATCTGTGAATTATTCTACGCTGCATGTAATGGAATAGTGTAAGTTGTTTTCGATACATTTCAATGTGATTACTTTTAATTCTTGTGTTACGGTACTCGCAAGGAATTATGAATTTTCACGCAATTTTTTGTCTTACTGCATTTTCCTTCTCCTTTCGTTATTACGTCATTTGTTGTTTAGATGTAATATCTTGTAACACAATGATTTCCTTGTAATTGTTTGTTCTTAAGTTTTGTTTTCATTTAATTTCGTTGCTTTACGAATACTAGGTCGCTTCACGAAATAAAGTACCAAGACCTAGCACGGAAAAACATTATTCTACGTGCTGACATAAATATCAATCAATCAATCAATCAATCAATCAATTAATGAATCAATCAATCAGTCAATCACTACTGATCTGCATTTAGGGCAGTCGCCCAGGTGGCAGATTCCATATCTGTTGTTTTCCTAGCCTTTTCTTAAATGATCGCAAATAAATTGAAAAATTTTGAACATTTCCCTTGGTATGTTATTCCAATCCCTAATTCCCCTTCCTATAAACGATTATTTACCCAAATTTGTCCTTTTGAATTCCAACTTTATCTTCATGTTGTGATCTTTCCTACTTTTAAAGACACCACTCTAACTTATTCGTCTACTGATGTCCTCCCACGCCATCTCTCCTCTGACAGCTCAGAACATACCACGTAGTCGAGCAGCTCGTTTCCTTTCTCTCAAGTCTTCCCAGCTCAAACTTTGCAACATTTTTGTAACACTACTCTTTTGCCGGAAATCACCCAGAACAAATCGAGCTACTTTTCTTTGGATTTTTTCCAGTTCTTGAATCAAGTAATCCTGGTGAGTGTTCCATACCCTGGAACCATACTCTAGTTGGGTTATTACCAGAGACATATATGCCCTCTCCTTTACATCCTAACTACAACCCCTAAATACCCTCATTACCATGTACAGAGATCTGTACCCTTTATTAACAATCATACTTATGTGATTACCCCAAAGAAGGTATTTTCTTACATTAACACCTAGGTAATTACAATGATCCCCAAAAGGAACTTTCACCCCATCAACGCAGTAATTAATACTGAGATGACTTTTCCTATTTGTGAAACTCACAACCTGACTTTTAACCCCGTTTATCATCATACTATTGCGAACCGTCCATCTCACAACACTATCGATGTCACCCTGTAGCCGCTCACAATCTTGTAACTTATTTATTACTCTGTAAAAAATCACATCATCTGCAAAAAGCCTTATCTCTGATTCCACTTCTTTACACATATCACTTATATATATATATAAGAAAACATAAAGTTCCAATAATACTGCCTTGGAATTTCCCTCTTAATTATTACATGTTCAGATAAAGCTTCGCCTACTCTAATTCTCTGAGTTCTATTTTCTAGAAATATAGCCACCCATTCAGTCACTATTTTTTCTAGTCCATTAGCACTCACTTTTGCCAGTAGTCTTCTACGACCTACCCTATCAAATGCCTTTGATAGGTCGATCGCAATACAGTCCATTTGGCCTCCTGAATCCAGGATATCTGCTATATCTTGCTGAAATCCTAGAAGCTGAGCTTCAGTGGAATAACTTTTCCTAAACCCAAACTGCCTTCTGTCAAACCAGTTATTAATTTCGCAAGCATGTCTAATATAATCAGAAAGAATGCTTTCCCAAAGCTTACATGCAATGCATGTCAAACTGACTGGCCTGTAATTTTCAGCTTTATGTCCATCACCATCTCCTTTATACACAGGGGCTTCTATAGCAACTCTCCATTTATTTGGTATAGCTCCTTCAACCAAACAATAATCAAATATGTCTTTCAGGTATGGTACTCTATCCCAACCCATTGCCCTTAGTATATCCCCAGAAATCTTATCAATTCCAGCTGCTTTTCTACTTTCCAAATTTTGTGTATTACTGTAAATGTCATTGTTATCATAGTTAAATTTTAATACTTCTCTAGTATTACTCACATCCCCTATCTGGACATTTACCTTGTAACCAACAATCTTTACATACTGCTGACTGAATACTTCTGCCTTTTGAAGATCCCCTCATACACACTCCCCTCATCCATTAATGATTCCTGGAATGTCCTTCTTCGAACCTGTTTCTGTCTTAAAGTACCTATACATACCCTTCCTTTTTCACTAAAATTTGTATGACCACGAATTATGCTTGCCATCATGTTATCTTTAGCTGATTTCCTAGTATGTTCCTTCAATTTCTCCTTACTTCCATAACTATTTCTAACTCTATTTCGTTCCAACCTGCACCTCCTTCTTAGTCTCTTTACTTCTCTGGTATAATATAGTGGATCTCTACCATTCCTTATCACCTTTAAAGGTACAAACCTATTTTCACACTCCTCAACAATTGCTTTAAACCCATCCCAGAGTCTACTTACATTTGTATTTACCATTTTACAGCGATCATAGTTACTTTTTAAAAAACTCCCTCATGCCTGTTTTATCAGCCATATGGTACTGCCAAATAGTCCTAATTTTAATACTTTCCTTTTTCTCACATTTATTTTTAACTACGACAAAAACAGCTTCGTGATCACTAATACCATCTATTACTTCCGTTTCTTCATAGAGCTCATCTGGTTTTATCAACACCTTATCCAAAATATTCTACCCTCTTGTTGGTCCCATCACTTTCTGAATCAGGTGCCCTTCCCATATTAACTTATTTGCCATTTGTTGTTCATGCTTCCTGTCGTTCGCATTACCTTCCCAATTGACATTAGGTAAATTGAGATCGTCCGCTACAATCACGTTCCTTTCCTTATCGTATCCCACAGAGCTGTTTACCTCATCAAATAATTCTGAATCAGCGTCAGCGCTATCCTTTCCCGGTATGCACACTCCAAAGACATCAAGTTGCCTATTATCTTTAGAGATGAGCCTTACACCCGGAATTTCATGTTTTTCATCCTTAACATTTTAGTAGCTTACAAATGAATACTCCCCCTCCTACCATTCCTATCCTATCTCTTCGATACACACTCCAGTTCCGTAAGAATATTTCTGCATCCATTATATCATTTCTCAGCCATGATTCGACTCCTATTACTATATCTGGTAAGTATATACAGTATCTATTAAATTACTTAATTCGATTCATTTGTTTACAATGCTTCTACAATTGAGCACTAACATTTTTATGTCATACCTAATTGATTTCCAGTTCCCTGTTCGCTTAACACCGCTCCCTCGGCCACCCCGTTTCCCTTAATGTACCTGCCTATAACACTTCTAAACAAGTTTCCTGACTTATATGTACCACAGCGGTTTAAGTGAAGGCCATCTGAGCGCAGTTTCCTGTCTCCTACCCACCCGTTAGGATCTATAAATCTCACTCCCAGTTTCCCACTTACCCACTCCATAGTCTCATTTAAATCCCCAATCACTTTCCAGTCAGTATCCCTCCTACACAGTATTCCACTGATAACAACCTCCGCTTCCTTAAACTTCATCCGTGCCGCATTTACCAGAACCCACACATCCCCAACTATGTTGGTACGTATACCTGCTTGCCTTACGTTGTCAGTACCAACGTGAAACACTACCACCTTCTCCTTTCCCTCTTCCTTCTCTTCTACTTTCCTCAACATCTGCCTCAACCTGATCCTGGATAACACTCTACCCTGGCTCCCTTTCCTCCACACACACTTTCCCCACAATATACACAGTAGTAGAGCACTGATGCGTTTTGCCATTCAACATAGTCACCATTCTTGTCCAAGCACATACTCCAATGACACACCAAAGCATCGATGCTAGCATGAAAGAAATCCGCATCCAGTGTCCGAAGCCACGTCAAAACGTGTTGAATGATCGCATCATGATTGAATCGCTTGCAACCCAGGTGCTTCTTCAACGGTCCGGCGGGATGTAAATCTCTGGATGTCAGGTCAGAACTGTAGGGAGGATTGTCCAGTACACCCCACGGTAAAAATTCACGCGTGCTGTTGGCTACGTGTGATCTGGCGTTGTCGTGTAGCAACAACACGACGTGCCTATTGACATAAGTTATGGTCGTTTCCTGCTAAATGCTGCCTGAAAAAGCTCCAATGAAAGATAGTAACTGACAGCTGTACCAATACACTTAGAGCCCTGACCTGACACCAAGTGATTTCGATCTCTTCGGACCGTTTTTAATGCTATTTGTTCGGGGCGTCGACCTATAGAGATCTTTTGCCCCTACGTGCACCATGTGATATGAAACTGAGTGTAATTGGAATGGAGGAAGTGTAGACTGTTTAATGTGAGGAAAGGAACGTTAAGGACGACACAAACACCCAGTACCCAGGCCAGGCATATATTTACAATTAAAAAAACCCTGACCCAGCCAGGAATCAAACACGGGGCCGCCGAGTGACAGGCGGATGCGTTGATCCCTACACCGCGGGGCCGGACTCTTTGGAGCGTTAAAGAAGAACGTTGTGGTAAGCGACTCAGCTGTTCAGCGCGTAGTCAAAACGTTTCTTCAGAGACCAAACGTATGCCAGCAACGATGCCTTGGTATACAGTTGGAACAAGTACTACTAATGTGCATCCTTATATCTACCTGTAAAATAAAGTTTCTCCATGCGAGCTCTTGTTACCTTATTTCTGAAGTGCCTTTGTATGCAGGCACCGACATCAGGGTATCTCATAACTGCAGTCTATATACTAATGATAATAGTAATTATACTACGTTAATTTGTACATTGTACCAACAGGGTGTCTTGCACATTTCGTTGAGCGGGCGAACATATTGGCAAAGGGAAAATTTGCCTGATGGTTGCTATCGAATAACTCGTTAAGTGCTTCCTACTTTCAATTATTTGTCAACAGGCGTGAGATAAACTGTCTGTGAAAATGGAGTTGTTTTCGGAATGTACATCTATTTTCAAGTGGTTAAAATATAAATGATCAACGGTAATCTGATCTTCCGATAATTTCTAGTACCAAGTCCCCAGCATACTTCGCACTTTGCACCTTCGATTAATCATCGAGTAAAAATTCCTATACCCCAATAATTGCAATACAAGTCCCCGGCGTAGATTCAGCTAAATGTTTTAGATAAATGATTGTAGTCAACCTCGTATTTTTTTTTGTATTTAAGGACACTTTCAATCTCCGTCCCGCGTAGTAGGGAACATAATAGTAATCCAACAGCTGTATAAATAACATATCCGCATTTCAGTTCAGAACGCCAGTGTTGATACGGTATATTTGGTAGTATCTTGCCTGATATATTCGTGTGTATCTTTGTATACAGTAACCCTCTCGTTCCATCAGTATTTAGCCAAACGGCAGTTTTCATTTCTATTCGACAAAATATTAGACCTACTAATAATAATCTATTTACGCATTTAGCTTTGTTGGTAATCTTTGAGTAGTTCTTGAGAATTTCAAATTATAATTGTAATCTCCATTTCTGTTTGTGCTTAGCGTTAACCTGCTGTATTTAGGATACGTCTGAACGTAGTTTAATATTATTGTAGTGCATTGTAGTATCTTACTAGAAATTAATGTGCTTATTCTATTACTGTGAAATATTTGTGTAGTATAGTAGAAGTATCTGTAGTAGCTCTCTTACTAGAATTCTGTTGTAGTAATTTGGGTAGACTTAACTGCAGTTTGGAATTGTTTAATTGTTGTATATTACTTTCGGTGCAGTTATTATCCTGTTAGGGTGTATTATTATAAGAATTGAGTACAAGTAGTAGACTATATTCATTGCCTTCTTGTCATGTGATCTTTGTGTAATAACCTAGAAAATATTTCTTTCCTTTCATTTTTATTTAGCACAGAATAAGTTATTTTATTTTTTCTTTTATTTTTATTATTCCGTAAAGAATGGCTAAGGAGTGCAAATGGAGGAACTGAGGGTGTGGCCAGGCATTAGGGAGTAAGATGGAGGAGATGGAGAGTTTAAGGGAGATAATAGCATTCTCTCAGAGGACAGAAAGGAAAGTAAGCCTCCCTCAAACAATGTACGGGATACACTAACGAGGGAAGTGCCCCGGCTCGAACGGCTAAAACCGACAGAAAGTGGGCTTAAAATATACAGTTTTACCTATGTCAATAGCTATCAAAGCCATTAATCCGTAAAAGTACGTGTTCGGTCGCCGGTGCCATTTAACAGTCAGCGCACAAGCCGCGCTGCGTTGGAGCTGTACACGCAATGCCTGTTAGTCTGTTGCAGTGTGTCGTAGTCTGACATGAGTAGGTGGAAGCCAATCAACCCTGTGAATGTTGTGAAGTTGATGCGCGAAAAGATACGCCGACGCTACACACTGGATAGTGAAGATGTAAGTAGAGTGGAGGATGGGCCATTTGCATGCATTTTATATACACTGACTGACAGAGCAAATGCAACACCAAGAAGGAATGCTCAGAACTTTATGACAATTGCAGGGTTGACTGACGTCACTGAGGTATGCTCATGATGTGAAATGCGCCGCTGTGCTGCGCACGAAGCGAACGATAAATGGGACACGGCGTTGGCGAATGGCCCACTTCGTACCGTGATTTCTCAGCCGACAGTCATTGTAGAACGTGTTGTCGTGTGCCACAGGACACGTGTATAGCTAAGAATGCCAGGCCGCCGTCAACGGAGGCATTTCCAGCAGACAGACGACTTTACGAGGGGTATGGTGATCGGGCTGAGAAGGGCAGGTTGGTCGCTTCGTCAAATCGCAGCCGATACCCATAGGGATGTGTCCACGGTGCAGCGCCTGTGGCGAAGATGGTTGGCGCAGGGACATGTGGCACGTGCGAGGGGTCCAGGCGCAGCCCGAGTGACGTCAGCACGCGAGGATCGGCGCATCCGCCGCCAAGCGGTGGCAGCCCCGCACGCCACGTCAACCGCCATTCTTCAGCATGTGCAAGACACCCTGGCTGTTCCAATATCGACCAGAACAATTTCCCGTCGATTGGTTGAAGGAGGCCTGCACTCCCGGCGTCCGCTCAGAAGACTACCATTGACTCCACAGCATAGACGTGCACGCCTGGCATGGTGCCGGGCTAGAGCGACTTGGATGAGGGAATGGCGGAACGTCGTGTTCTCCGATGAGTCACGCTTCTGTTCTGTCAGTGATAGTCACCGCAGACGAGTGTGGCGTCGGCGTGGAGAAAGGTCAAATCCGGCAGTAACTGTGGAGCGCCCTACCGCTAGACAACGCGGCATCATGGTTTGGGGCGCTATTGCGTATGATTCCACGTCACCTCTAGTGCGTATTCAAGGCACGTTAAATGCCCACCGCTACGTGCAGCATGTGCTGCGGCCGGTGGCACTCCCGTACCTTCAGGGGCTGCCCAAAGCTCTGTTTCAGCAGGATAATGCCCGCCCACACACTGCTCGCATCTCCCAACAGGCTCTACGAGGTGTACAGATGCTTCCGTGGCCAGCGTACTCTCCGGATCTCTCACCAATCGAACACGTGTGGGATCTCATTGGACGCCGTTTGCAAACTCTGCCCCAGCCTCGTACGGACGACCAACTGTGGCAAATGGTTGACAGAGAATGGAGAACCATCCCTCAGGACACCATCCGCACTCTTATTGGCTCTGTACCTCGACGTGTTTCTGCGTGCATCGCCGCTCGCGGTGGTCCTACATCCTACTGAGTCGATGCCGTGCGCATTGTGTAACCTGCATATCGGTTTGAAATAAACATCAATTATTCGTCCGTGCCGTCTCTGTTTTTTTCCAACTTTCATCCCTTTCGAACCACTCCTTCTTGGTGTTGCATTTGCTCTGTCAGTCAGTGTATCATAACGCAGAAATACAATGGATCTGTAACAGAACTACATACCGACATATTGGAGAGTAATGGCGACAGTGAGGTGGACGGCGTAGAAGAAACAGCACATGAGTATGAGGGTTCCAGCCGTACCGACAATCCAGCAACGGAAGGAACTACACGTGACAGTTATTTCGCTCCTTCACCCCCAAAATGTGTACGACCAAGTTTAATACGAAGTATTGGTGACTGAACATTGGACAACATTTATGAGGATTATTATAATCGCGGTTACAATTCTTATCAGAGACTAATGAAGATTTGTAGCTGCATTAGGTCGAAATCAAACTGCAAAGTAATTTTGACTATGTGACGCGCAAAGGGCAAGACCCAGGACTGTTCTAGGGAAACAAAACATTAAAATTGAAGGCTTTAAAAGAGTCTGTAAAAGCACAATTTGACAGACCTAGAGTTAATGGATCAGTGGTCCACTACTGGCACATTCAAGCGTGGGCTCTGGAGGCCGCTAGAGCGGTTTCTCTGGACAATTTTAAAGCTTCGTTGCATTCTTTCAGGGCCTTCAAAGACCAATATAATATTTCGTCCAGACATATCACTATGTTCATGGCTCGCAAAGAGATTGAAGAACAGCATGTTATTATACAAACAGCAGAAACATTTTTGGCAGACGTCAACATGTTTATTCAAGACGGGAATATAATGAATATTTTATGAACTAACGTCTTCTGCAATACTTTCAAACAGTGGTGAAAAGTCAACAGTTAGTCTGGTACAGACTGTGCATAGTTCTACGCATAGTTACACAATTGATGTGGCTGTGTCCATGAATGGTAAATTAGCGAACAAGCTTTACATTTGTCTGCAGGAAAAGGATGGAACGTTTGGTCCGCAGGTTGCAAAGAAACTGACAGCAATGTGTCCACGGAACATCCATTTTGAAGCGAGTAAAAGTGGAAAAATGACTAAAGAACATACAAAGAGCTTCTTTAATTCGATCATCGCTGAATATGTTGGTGAGAGAGGTCTATTACTTTGCGATTCCTGGTCAATACACAAAGACTACAGCGTCATTGAAGAATGTTTTCCAAATAAAGATATTACATTTAAAGATATTCCCACCAAAGACAATCAAATACTGTCAACTTCTGGATGTATATCATTTTAGACAATACAAGCTCTATGTCAGACGTATTGTTGATTTTGCACGTTTGCAAATAGATACCACGCAGGCCACGTTACATGATCCATACTTCATCATCCGTCTTCACTCATCATCTACAACCAACTATCTGCACCGAGATACAGACCTACGTTAACATACGCATGGCAAAGAGCAGGTTATGATGTGGATGTTCCTATTGCTTCGTTTGACAATGTGATCACCGTGGCATTTGAGTTTGGACTATTACAATGAGGGAGCATTGTAAATAATGTAGTATGTCTACATGTTGCCCTCGTTAAGTGTGCATACTGTTCCATTCCGTTGTGTTTTAATCACTTCATTGAAACTCCACATTTACACTTCGACGTCGATTAAAGGACAACACAGTGTATTCTATTGTGGTAAAGATGACTATGTCAACACGGTACTGCATGTGTTAGGAGTTCTTGTTGCAAGCACGTGATCAACCTTTTGCCAGATGATACTGTTTGATACTGTCTCTTGTTACTATAATGGTCCGAAGTGCTTGTTGCACGGTAGTTTCTGCTGTGAATTGTGTTTCTGCACTATTTGTACGCCGTAACTCCCAAATATTGATTGTAATACGGGGTTTTAGAGATAAATGCCCTTAATGGGTAGTAGAACAGACATATCTTCGTATGTTAAGCGCACTTCCAGAAGGTTTTGTCCGTTCGAGGTGGAGTACTTCCCTCGTAAGTGTAAAAGATGGATGGGGAGAAAAGGGGGAATTGTAGAAGACAGATGCGCTAATGTTTTAAGGGGAAGGAGAATTCAGGCTCTATTCAGGATCAGAATTGATAACAGGTGTCTGTGAGAAATCAGTACGAGGTACAGGTAGAACAACAGAGGGAAAATGAGGAGCAGGGAACTGTTGCTGAGAAGTGTAGAATTAGGAGGAAAGGAAAAGGTAGGAAAGGGAAATGTAGAACAGAGGATAGGAAAAAACAGGTGGAACAGGGTCATGGGAGGGAGAAAAGGGAGGAGGAAGTAGCTTCTGCAGCAGTGATAAAGGACAGGGCTGAAAAGGTCGCGGTGGATTGAATGAGGTGGGTAGGGTTGAGGCTCTGGTCATGGGTGATACCATTGTTTAACCTGTGGGGAAAGTGTATGGAGGAAAGGGAACCAGGGTAGAGTGTTATCCAGAAATTAGCTTAAGGCAGATGTTGAGGAAAAAATAATAGAAGGAGGAGGGAAAGGAGATGGTGGTAGTGTTTCACGTTTGTACCAACAAGATAAGGCAATTAGATATAAGTACTAACATTGTTGTGGATGTGTGGGATCTGGTAAATTCAGCACGGGCGAAATTTAAGGAAGCGGAGATTGTTATCAGTGGAATACTGTGTAGGAGGGATATTGGTAGGAAAGAGATTGGGGACTTAAATGAGACAATGGAGTGGGTATGTGGGAAACTGGGAATGAGATTTCTAGATCCTAATGGGTGGGTAGGAGATAGGGATCTGCGCTCAGATGACCATCACATAAACCTCAATGGTACATATAAGTTAGGAAATTTGTATGGAAGTGTTGTAGGGAGGTGCATTCAGGGAAACAGGGTGGTCTAGGGAGCGGTGATAAGGGTACAGGGATCTGGAAGTCAAGTAGGGACGACATAAATACGTTAGTGATGAACTGTTGAAGTACTGTAAAGAAAGGAATAAAATTAAGTAATTTAATAGATATATACTTACAGATATTGAAATAGGAGTTGACTCATGGCTGCAAAATAATGTCGTGGATGCGCAAATATTCTCACGGAACATGAATGTGTATAGTAGAGATAGGATAGGAATGGTAGGAGGGGGAATATTCATACTGGTGAAAGAGGAATTTATAGGCTACGAAAAAGTTAAAGATGACAAACAGGAAATTCTATGTGTAAGGCTCATCTCTACAGATCATAGCCAACTTTACGTCTTTGGAGTGTATAGACCGGATTTGATAACATAATTAGCTAAGTGGAAAACGACATGAAAGGAACATGGTTGTAGTGGGTGATCTCAATTTACCAAAAGTCAATTGGGAAGTTAACGCGAACGGCAGGAAGCATGACCAGCAATTGGCAAAGAGGTTAATAGGGGAAGGGCAGCCGATTCAGAAAGTGATGGAACCAACTAGAAGGAGGAATATTCTGGATGTGGTGCTCTATAGAGAAATCGAAGTAATTGATGGTATTAGTGATCACGAAGCTGTTTTAGTCGTAGTTAAAAATAAATGCGATAGAAAAGAGAGTATTAAAATTAGGACTATTAGGCAGTACCATATGACTGATAAGGCAGGCATGAGGGATTGTTTAAAAAGTAACTATGATCGGCGGAAAACGGTACATAAATATGTAAACAGACTCTAGGATGGGTTTCAAGCAATTGTTAAGGAATGTAAAAAAAAGGTTTGTACCTTTAAACGTGGTAAGGAATAGCAAGGACCCACTATATTAAGCACATAAAAAAGAGACTAAGAAGGGGGTGCAGGTTGGAAAGAAATAGATTTAGAAATGGCTGTGGGAGTAAGGAGAAATTGAAGAAACATACTAGGAAATTTAATCTATCAAAGAAGTCAGCTAAGGATAACATGATGGTAAGCATAATTGGTGGTCATACAAATTTTAGTGAAAAATGGAAATTTACGTATAGGCACTTTAAGGCAGGAGCAGGTTCCAAGAAGGACATTCCAGGAATCATTAATGAATAAGGGGAGTGTGTATGCGAAGATCTACAAATGGTAGATGTATTCAGTCAACAGTATGTAAAGATTTTTGGTTACAAGGATAATGTCCAGATGGAGGAGGTGACAAAAACTAAAGAAGTATTACAATTTACCTATGATAACAATTACATTTACAGTAGATACAAAAGTTGAAAACTAGAAAAGCAGCCGGAATTGATAAGTTTTCGGGGAATATACTAAAGACAATGTGTTGTAAATAGTACCATATCTGAAGTACTTATTTGATTATTGTTTGCATGAAAGAACTATACCAATTGAATGGAGAGTTTCTATAGAATCCCCTGTGTACAAAGGAAAGGTTGATAGACATATAGCTGAAAATTACAGGAGAATCAGTTTGACATGCATTGCATGTAAGCTTTGGGAAGGCATTATTTCTGATTATATTAGACATTTATGCGAAATTAATAACTGGTTCTATAGAATGCAATTTGGGTTTAGGATATGTTATTCCACTGAGGGTTCACTTGTAGGATTCCAGCAAGGTACTGTAGACATCCTGGATTCAGCATGTCAATTGACTGTATCGCGATTGACGTATGTAAGGCATTTGATAGGGTAGATCATGGGAGACTACTGGCAAAAATCAATGCAATTGGACTAGACGAAGCAGTGACTGAATGGGTAGCTATATTTATAGAAAATAAAGCTCAGAGAATTAGAGTAGGCGAAACTTTACCTGACCCTGTAATAATTAAGAGGGGAATTCCTCAAGGCAGTATTATTGAAATTTTAAGTTGTCATATGTATCAATTATATGAGTAAAGGAGTGGAATCAGATATAAGGTTTTTTTACAGATAATGTTACTCTGTACAGAGTAATAAATAAGTTACAAGATTGTGAGCAAATAAAAAATGACCTCGATAATGTTGTGAGATGGACAATAATGGTATGACGACAAACGGGGTAAAAGGTCAGGTTGTTTCACAAATAGGAAACGTCGTCTCAGTTTTAATTACTGCATTGATGGGGTGAAAGTTCCTTTTGGGGATCATTGTAAGTACATGGGTGTTAATTTAAGGAAATATCTTCATTTTGGTAATCACATAAGTATAGTTGTAAATAAATGGCTCAGATCACTGCGTATGGTTATGAACGTATTTAGGGGATGTAGTTAGAATGTAATGGACAGGGCATGTAGTTCTCTTGTAAGACCCCAACTAGAGTATGGTTCCAGTGTACGGGACACTCAACAGGATTACTTGATTGAAGAACTGGAAAAAATCCAAAGAAAAACAGCTCGAATGTACTGGGTGATTTCCGACAAAAGAGTAGCGTTACAAAAATGTTCCAAAGTTTGGGCTGGGAAGACTTAGGAGAAAGGAGACGAGCTACTCGACTAAGTGGTATATTCCGAGCTGTCAGTGGAGAGATGGAGTGGAATGACATCAACAGACCAATAAGTTTGATCGGTGTCTTTAAAAGTAGGAAAGATCACAATATGAAGTTAAAGGTGGAATTCAAGGGGACAAATTGGGACAGATATTCGTTTATAGTAAGGGGATTTAGGGACTGGAATAACTTACCAATGGAGATGTTCAATACATTTCCAATTGCAAAACAATATATAGGGAATCTGCCACCTGGGTGACTGCCCTAAATGCAGATCAGGATTGATTGATTGATTGATTGATTGATTGATTGATTGATTGATTGATTGATTGATTGATTGATTGATTGATTGATTGATTGATTGATTGATTGATTGATTGATTGATTGATTGATTGATTGATTGATTGATTGATTGATTGATTGATTGATTGATTGATTGATTGATTGATTGATTGATTGATTGATTGATTGATTGATTGATTGATTGATTGATTGATTGATTGATTGATTGATTGATTGATTGATTGATTGATTGATTGATTGATTGATTGATTGATTGATTGATTGATTGATTGTACCCCACAATATATAGCCTATAACGTGAACATATGCTATTATGTAAGGAAATAATGAACCTGATATCATGTAGTATTATTTCCGTGTTTTGTCTGAGAGAGTGTGGCAGTATGTAGATATCTGAATGAAACCAGTTCCTCTTAATTTGTCACCTGTAAAACGTTTTACGGAAATGAAATAACGTTCACTGCTTCAGAACATTGATTCTATGAGTTCATGAAATCCAATACTGTAGTGCTAGTTTTACAAGCGATTGCAAATATGTATAGCACTGGAATGAGTGTAAAACCAGGGGTTATTGCCAATAAGTGGATCGCTAAAGATACCCCTTTTGATGCAATGGTTGTTGCCATAAACACAAAGCCTTTAATATGTATTCTAAATGGAGAGCAGCAATGCTGTTGGTCGGCAATATTTTAAGAGTGCCTAGTGACCAAGTGTGGAAACATTATGATGGTACGGTAAGAAACAGATAGACACAAAGCGGATTTGTACAATGGTTGCTGGCCTCAATTGTAGAAACAACCACAAAAAGTAACTGAACTAGTGCTTGCAGAATTCTACACATGCAATAGTAAGGCTTAACAAAACTTGAAGCAGACCCTCAGACTCTTAGGCTGCTAGCACTGAAAACAATGAACAGCAAGTTTTCAAAATATGTTTGGCTCCACGCATGTTCACAGATGGGTCATAAATTGGTAGAAATTAAAACGCTGATGCTAGCATACACTGTGATCTATTTGCCTTCTTCATCTCCGTGAGAGTACACTCAACGGCCTACGATGGCGAAATAGAAACCATTCGCATGGCTGTGGAGCAATTAACTGTATATTGGAAAGATTCGAGAAAGTAGTCATTCTATATGACTCAAAAACAGCAATCTAATGTGTAGGTCTGAGTCCAACACATTATCAGTAGAAGAGCGCGAGCGTCAACTACTCGAACGACAACTTGATAATGAGGGTAAAGCAGTAATTCTGCAATGGGTACCAGGAAACTGCCTAATCAAAGTTAATGAACGAGCTGATGCACTTGTCATGAAGCATGCTACGGTTTCAGTACTAACCGACCACGAAATATCATACCAATCTGCCAAACTCGCAGATAAAAATTATTTCAATGAATGTCACCATCGTTTCATTTGATCGAATATTTTATACAATAAAATGATCTCTCATCTATGAGGTAGTGAGTGTGGCTTCCATCAGAAACCACAATCACGGACAGAGCCGATGATCAATAATTCCCTAGTTATAGGATAGATATCGGATAAATCGAGATAACCTCAGTCTCAAACGATAGGAAATGTCGACTATTGCAATCAATATTAGTGGTTCGTGGCTGGGTGAGAGTTGCACAGAGCAGGACAGCCTGAAGCGTAGGTAGTGAGAGCAATATTTGGCATAAGCTCAGGATTGTATAGTAAAGTTCGAGCCCACTGTTAGGAAGAAACCTGGCAAGTTTATTAACTTAAATCTAGGGGCTAAGTAATGTTAATTTTTTCTAAATTTACGGTTTCTTATTCATGGATAACATTCTGTATATGACGAAAGCATCAGTGAACGATTTTGGTGCAGCTTTGAAACGGTTGGTTTGTTGACCGAGCTTGATTTTCTTGGGGATAACATAAGTTAGTATAGGCTGCAGGGTTAATAAGTATTTCCTTGGGGAGCGGAGCCGTGAATTGCTTTAGTACAGACCCGGATTCCTCCAGAAGGGCTGGTATCTCGATAGCAGAAGATTATGGCGTTAACGTTAGAAGTGTTGTGGGAGCGAATGAAGGAGGAGTCGTCAGAAATCAAGGGAGAATTGGCGGACATGAAGGTGCAGGCCGCGAAAGACAATGAAAACCAGTTAGCGGAAATGAAGGGAGAATTAGCTGACATGACGGCGCAGGCCGCGGAAGACAGTGAAAAACAATTGTCGGAAACAAAAGAACAATTGGTAGGGCTAGAAACCCGCAAGAAAGGACAATTGATAGGGCTAGAAACCCCCACCAAGGAACAGTTGGTATGTTTAGAAGCCCGTACGAAAGAACAGTTATTTTCTTTGCTAGGGGCTTTACGTCGCGCCGACACAGATAGGTCTTATGGCGACGATGGGATAGGAAAGGCCTAGGAGTTGGAAGGAAGCGGCCGTGGCCTTAATTAAGGTACAGCCCCAGCATTTGCCTGGTGTGAAAATGGGAAACCACGGAAAACCATTTTCAAGGCTGCCGATAGTGGGATTCGAACCTACTATCTCCCGGATGCAAGCTCACAGCCGCGCGCCTCTACGCGCACGGCCAACTCGCCCGGTCGAAAGAACAGTTAACAGGGTTAGAAGAGCATACGAATGCCAAGGTAGATCAGTTGGTGATCAACAACCAGGTGAAACAGAAAAGACTTGTAGATTTGGACGAGATCGAAAATGTGCGCATATGGTTGTATTAAAAGCGCGGATGACTTAATGAAGCAATTGGCTACAGTCCATATCGAAACTCAGGATCAAATTGTCGTTCTTAAGGGATCAGTAGAAGCCTTGGAGAAAAGGACGAGTAATAATGAAATCGAGACTGAATAGAAGCTGGAAGCGTTTGCCAGTGACCTTATAGGAGTGGTCGAAGAAGTAGACAAAACAGGTCTAATTTAGCGTTATTGGAAAGGAAGATAGAATCCAAACTAGGAGACTTCACCGACAGGATGGCAGACAAAATGGAGCGGATCGAAGAGAAAACAAAAGCGAAGGTTGCAGGTCTGGAAGTCCAAGTAGGACAGACGAAAGCGAAAATGAAGGCCATAGTGACAGGTTTAGAACTCCAGGTAGGGCAGATGAGAGATCATTTGGAGCAGATAGGCTTACATGGAGGCGAAGAAGGAGAGAAAGGCAGGCTAAGTGCACGACCGAATGAAGCAGAAGAGACGTCTTAGAATGAAAGGTTAGATGACAGCCGGTTGAGTGAGGTAGTATTAGTGGGCGAGCTCTCTAATAGCCAGAGATGAGGACTACGTAGCTCGACGCCAGAAGTTGTAAATTCGATCCCGGTTTACAATCTAATAAGATCTTCGGAGGATAAGCTCAAGAAATTTTCAGCAAATGGGGAGGTCACGCCTGGGTCATTTTTGAGAGAGATTGAGGAGTGCATGGATTATTGTCGAATCCCTAAAGAGAAACGTCTCCGTACGGTGGAAAAATTCCTGGGAGTACTGTGTCCCAATGGATGACAGCCTCTAAATATTCGTTCGAAACTTACGAAGAGTTTAAACAGGCATTTCTTAAAAAACTGGGACTTGTCGATTCAACAGGGTTTGAGATTGGAATTATACTCTCGCCGATAGGCAACGACATTACCAACTTGTTTCTCTGAGTACTTCACTGTACTATTGATGAAATTAATTGAATTGGACCACCCGCCGCCAGAGAACAAAGTGATCACGACGATTTTGAAGCATTTGCCTGTCAAAGTACAGCGAACTCTTATAGCTGCTGACGTGAGCACAGCCGTTGAAGTGGAGGTAACACTGCGACAGGTGGACCAGACTACGGCCCAGGATCACCCAAGGGTCCGTCATACGGAAACAATTCACACGGTTGAAGTAATGTCGGAAGATGAATCACCCATGAGGAGAAGAAACGGGGCTATTCAAGACTCAGGGATGCAAACGTCAATGAGAAATAAAGAGGAGACCCGAAACTACTACCAGAGAGGATCGAAGTAGAGATCGTAATACTGGAATAACCGGCGTGAATACGGAAACGAGAGAGAGGTCATAACAAAGGACTATCTGGTAGGCCATATCGACACAGGTACGAGGCCCGGAACAAGCCACGAAAACCATATCCACAATTGCAGGACAGGGGAGCTCAGAACTCTAGGCGACAGGGGAGTCATCATCGTCCACCGCAGGCAGAGACGAACATATAGTCCCGCCAGTATATTACGGATCTGGAACGGAAACGTAGCGAGCAAGAAAAGTTGAAAGAGGCCACAGCGGCAGGCTGAACAGAGGTGTGAGGGAGCCAAGAATTTGGAATACCAGCAGCACGTAAACCAGAATAAGGGACGCAACTTGAACCCTCAGGCTTCTGAATACCACATGAATGGCACAGGCGGTAAAAAACAATGATGGTGACTAAAGAAGAATTCGGAAGGTGACGTCATAGAAGAGGGGTGGACAGTGGTGACAGTAGACAGCTCGGTTATTAGGCCAGAAGACTTGATTGAAGACCTAGTCAACATTAATGTTAAGAATGGTAAAGGAATTGCCAGTGATTTCCGTACGTGTAAACAATCTAAAGGTGGGTAAACTCGTTGACAAAGCGCGACCATTTGGTTCGAGTCCCGTCGATACCTATTTCGAAACTTAAGGTTAGATGGATCGTCCCAGATAAGGCAACAGTCAGTGAAGAACAAATTCTTCTAGATATTGAAATTGGAAATTCTACTATACCTCATCCTTGCGTTGTACTCCCAAAAAATGGATTATAACTTAATTTTGGGGGCAAATTTTCTCCGTGAGCAGCAGGCAAACATTGATATGGGGACCAACACAATTAAATTGCAGTATAACGATGTACGAGAAGAGATGAAACTAAATGTAAATGCTGACTATGATCCCGAAGAAAGGATCTGGTTAACTTCAACAAAGGAAGAAAAATGGAATGGGACCATGACTTCATTCAATTGGCTAGAAAACCACGAATTTTATCAAGAATTTGAGATCAGGTCGTCGAAATTAGAAGAAAAGGAGAAAGAAAGATTCGGAATATTAATGCCAGAAAAAGTGGCTGAGGCCAAAATTGGAGAGAAAGATAAAGAGAAGCTACGGAACATTTTAGAGCGTCACGAGACGCTCTTTGGATAGAAGCCTGGCAATATCCCTAATTTTCAGTATAGGCTAAATGTAAACTGCTAGGAGCCGTACAATCAAAGACCTTGCCCCATCCTAGAAAAACTGTTCCCACAGGTCAGAGAGATAATAGAAGAAATGGAACGAAACAGCATTATTTCGAAATCAGCTACCCCGATTTTAACACCCCTATGTGCGGTGCCGAAGGTCAATGTTTCAATACGAGTCTGCCTGGGTGCAAGGGCTCTTAACAGTAGATTAGTGCCCGAATATGAGGGTGCGCCCACTATTAAGGATATCTGAAAGAAGTTTGGTGACGTGGAATACTTCAGCACTGTGGACTTGACTTCGTCGTTCCACCATATCATTTTGGACACCAGAACTAGCATGTTGACAGGCTTCATGTTTGATAATCAGACATATATTTTCAATCGCCTTCCGTTCGAATTAAAATCATGGAGTTCGGCTCTCATACGTGCCTCGGAGAAGAACTTAAGCAAGGAGGTTAAAAATTTCACTATCAGGTATATTTATAATATATTAATAAGCACAAAGACCTTAGATGAACACCTGAAAAGAGTGGACCTACTGCTAGAAGACAAATAATAAGAGTAACTTCAAGGTGAACTTAGAGAAGTCACATTTTGGCAAAGGAGTGTTCTGTTCTTGGGCCATGTTATCGATGGCGCTGGGATAAAACCAAACGCAATGGAAATAGCCTCAATCCAAAATTTTCCTACAACCTGTCGTGTAAAGCACATACGGCAATTTTTTGGTTTTGTCAATTTTTTGCGAACCACTGTCCCGGATAAACCGAAAACGTCTCACCACTTCAGGAGCTTCTCAGAGTGAACAATCGCTGGGAATGGGAACCAATACATGAACAAGCATTTCAGAACACGAAGAAGCTGTTAGCAAACTCTGTTAATTTGGGATACCTAAATTTCGACCGGAAATTCATATTTCAAACTGACGCTTCGGAGGTAGGAATAGGTGCAGTGTTGTACCAGGAGACGACGGAGAGGGAAATAAGTTCACGTATTTAGCTTTCATGAGCCGGAAATTGCGGTCCCATTAAGTGAAATACACTACAACAGTACTAGAGATATTGTCGGTTGTAACTTCTCTAAATCACTGGAGGAAATATGTATACGGGTTTCCAATTGTGATCACGACCGACCACAAGGCCCTTACTTTCATACTCAAAACAAACATGGCAAGTGGACTCGTGACTCGCTGGCGCTCTACGTCCAACAGTTTGATTTAATGGAGCACTACCCATGGAAAATGAATGTTCTTGCGGATGCGCTGACCCGTAATCCGAATCCCGAGGAAATTTCGATTAAATTGGCAACACTAGGAGAGGGAGACCAAGAAATTTTGGAAAAAGCGTAGAAATATTCGAGAAGAACAGCTAAATTATCCTGATACCCGAAATATGATAGTGTACTTCAGGAAGGAATTACAACATGGCACACCACGATTTGTATAGGCAGAGAAGGCCGCCTCATATCATTTTTAACGACATCCTGCACAAATTTTCGTATCGTGTTGCCCCTAACCCTCAGATAGACTTGATTTGGATCGCTCATCATTCCATCGGACACGGGGGGATTGATGAAGTTACATCAACATTACAGGAAACATTGGTATGGCCTAAATTTACAACCATGGTAAAAAGGGTACTTAGAACTTGCGATATCTGTCAACGCATAAAGCCGAACCCAAACCTAATTAAGCAAGCTCCAAAGCCCCTGCTTCCTACTGAACCCAGAAAACTGTTCGCAGTAGATTTTACGGTTTTTTTCCTGCTGAAAGCAGAGGTCTCAAGTTCATTCTCGTCTGTATGGACGTATTCAGTAAATTTGTGACGCTGTGTCCCGTTCAAAAGGCCAACACTAGGGCAGTGATTAAAGAGCTCAAAAACATCATTCCGAGGATGCGGAAGCCTGAAAGCCTCCTGAGCGATCACGAAACTCAGTTTACCTCCGCAGTTTTCAAAAGGGAACTTGTGCGTTTGGGAATAAATCACGTATTTTCTAGTATGCGACATCCAGAGTCAAATCCCAGCGAGAGGATAATGAGGGAAATTCCCAAATATTGGCGTGTTTATTGCCCTAGGGTACACTATAAATTGTTGAGTGTGATACTCATTACCACTGAATGTATTAACTTTACACGGCATGAGTCAACAGGGCAAATTCTATCAGTAGTGCATGACAATGTATATCCTAGGCGACCGTGACACATCATTCCATGTCCTAGCGACCCGAGACCGTCACCATAGATGTGTGTACGAACAGTTGCAGAATCCCTTAAAGCACAGGCGGAACGGCGGTTAAGAAGAACCACGAAGAGGCGATTTCACCGGCCCTTAAAGGTGAACGAACTTGTTCTTGTCAAGCGACCGCCCTTGTCAAACCCTCCAGCGAGATTCTATCACAAATTTGGAGAGATGTACATCGGACTCTATCGTATAGTCCAGTATCACGATAACAACGCGTACAACGTACGAAGCCTGGATGGTACGATAGAAAAGACGTTTAACGCGCCGAATTTAAAGATATACTACCCGCCAGGACAATTTCAAGCGGACGGTGATAAGGCGAACCGGGATGTAGATGAAGAAGGGGAAGAAGAATCCTTGCCTTACTAGATGCTTACTATCACCAGAGGAGGGAACACGAGGAACTGTTGAGTGAACTGAAGGGATCTTGCAATAATACAGAGTAATATGTAAATTTTGGACTGTGAGCGTTAAATATCCTGTTGATTTAAAAAAGGAAATTTATATTTTTTGAACGTAGTGGGACGGCTATGAACCGTGTCGTTCATGGTAAGAGAAATTGATATTTAACTCAGCAACAATGTAGCGTCAGGGGATTGAAGTCACAAAATGAGCGAACTCGAGCTGAGCGTTTTAGGTGGGTGCAGCTCGCAGAGACGGGCGGAGCACAGGGAGTGAGCGAGAAAGAATATAGCCGATAATGAATGGCGATACTCGGATGCTATTCGGGGAACTATATCTACCACCTTGCTAAGAATTAAAGCAGCAAAAATTAGGCTTAATGCGTCTGGAAATCGGACCATATCTACTCTCCCGGAAGGATATTGGAGAAATTAAAACTATAGTTATATTCCTCATAATTTACTGACTGGCATGATGTGTCTTGAGACGTTAATAAGCAGTGTTTTTCGTAATACAACATTCGCGTATACACCGTGCGAACCAAAAGACTCGCCACACAGGAATCTCAAGTGTTTGTTCGGGTGAAGTCCCTGGCGTGGCGTCACCTACTGTTCTTTATAAATAGTGAGAGATGTGTAGGGAGGCACTTCGTTCCATTCTAACATTTTCTTTTGTGCGGTCGTGAGTGTGTCAGTCTGGCTGATGACTGTGCCGTGAACTTACAATAAAACAAATACTTCGTCGTAGCTGCTGAATAGGTGAACTGTGTGTTATTCGAGTTAGGAGTGAAGCTAGAGCCTTAACTAGAACGTAAAATTCAGACTTCTAACAAGAATCCGTGTGCGGTTGAGCGTGAGGCACCAACTATGTACATTTCCCCTTGCTAGGCCACAATCTTTGCTTAAACGTAAAGTCAGATTTATAACATGAGTTCGCGTTCGTGTGAGCATTATGCTTTTAATAACAATATTTGGCTTGATACGCCGCAAATTTCTGTCCTGACGTAAATAAGAAGGAGTAGGAGAGTTCTGAGAGCATCGCAGACTATTGACTGTGTGTTTGATTGCAGTTAGCACCGTGGAAACTGCGACAAGAGATACCAATAGCACGAGACCTTCCAACACTCATTTTCCAGAAGGCGGCGTCGAGATGAGGTCATTCCGGGAACTATAATAATTTCGTGTGGCTATTTCTAGCCGAGGGCAGCCCTTGTATGGCAGACCCTCCGATGAGGGTGGGTGGCATCTGCCATGTGTAGGTAATTGCGTGTTATTGTGGTGGAGGATAGTGTTATGTGTGGAGTGTTAGTTACAGGGATGTTGGGGACAGCACAAACACCCCGCCCCCGGGCCATTGGAATTAACCAATGAAGGTTAAAATCCCGACCCGGCCGGGAATCGAACCCTGGACCCTCTGAACCGAAGGCCAGTACGCTGACCATTCAGCCAACGAGTCGGACATTCCGGGAGCTGAGACCTGGACTGTCAACCCAGGATGACGACGGCATGATGCTGGTCTAGATTCAACTACTGAGTCGGCCATGGAGGAGCCATGAGCTCTACAGCATTAAGATAAGTTGAACAGTTGTTTTGGCATGATTAGGGATAGCAATTTTCACAGATGATTTTCCTTCAATTTAATTATGTTTATTTAAGCCCTTTTGGCAACCTAATGTTAATATCAGGACTAATGCATGCATAACGAGTGGTTTAGCTTTGTTTTTAATGGTAATGAGGGTGATAGGTCCAATCTAGGTTTGTTGTCATGTAAATATTTTATTTTATACCTTTGTGTCTGATAATGTAGTTATTTGTAAAGCCAGGGTCTTTAAAACATAAGAATATGCCGCCTTATAGTGTTCAGCAGGATCACATTATGATGTACTGGGCTACTTAAAGTCAGGGTTTGCATGTTTATCTGTGTACATGAATTTCACAGGAAGGTGTGAAGCAGAGGAGCATGTGTCACCGACTTGGAAACAGTGAGGGTTATCAAAATTTTGCCAGCGGGGTCTCCCCACAATTGTGCACTCGATTTGAACGGGGGACTCAGAGATAAAGAAATATAATGTACGGATGATACTCCGTGTATTTTGATAGAAGTACGATATAGGGAAGAGTTTCCATTGGATGAGATTGACCACATATTAAGTCTGGCATGTGTGCCTTGATGTGAATCAGAAGGGAATTATCCCCATATGTATTATAGAGGCCTAGAGAGCCGAAAGAATGTCCGCTTTGAGGGAACGAAACGTTTAAAAGTCCCATTATCTCGAGACATTTGCCAGCTGTGTGTGAACCAGGCCGAGCTAACAAGGTGTCAGAGGACCAATTTTTCAATGGCTGGAATTTTAGACGACCCTGCCCAACCCCTCGCCACGAGCGGTCATTTCCACAGCCTAGCACGCAGTGTAGAGGGAGAGATCCATCCCTTACGAAGACAGCAACATAAGTGAAGTGTTTGTTTCCCTTGGCTTGTAATTATTTTCAGGTGCTGTAGAGTTGGTTGTTTTATTGTGTGCCATTTTGTGTTGCTCTTATTTGTTGAGTTGTCATGTGTTTTTGTTAGAATGTGCAGTAGCACGTACGCTACCTAGAGGTCATGGGTTCAAGTCCCATCCATACTAGTGAGATTGGGGTTCACAATTAACTTCTATGTTATTTTGGGGGCAACCAATAGTCCTGCATTTATGTTTATGTGTAGTTACATCCCGTATGTAAGGGAATTGATGTTAGGATTAATTTACAAATCTGCGAAATACTTCTGTTCCTAACATCATAAGTTTTAAACGTTGTGCCAAGGCGTTCTCGTGAAAAACCTCTTCAAACTTATCGCAAATTCAATTAAATACTAAAGCAATTACCACGCGGACTTCGTAAAGCTTAATTGTTCCGTTGCCACTTCATGGCCAACGACTAGAGTTGGTAATTATGTACTGTACGTATTTGTTATCTGTGTGTCTTTTCATTTTTCGTTTATGCTTTCTTTCATTAAATCTAGTTTATTTTACCCCGTTCTTCATTTACTCACAGGTGCTGTGTTTCCTGTCCTGTTAGATCTTTAAGATTCTCATTAGATATACTTAATCTAGACATCGAACCATACACGCGCTCGCCGATGACCTAACCAGGTGAAGAAAGGACAGGAACGATAGGTAAGTTGCCCTTCTCTGTACCCGCCCAACTTGATTTATTTTCCCATGTGTTCTTGGGGTACGCAATATAACAATTTTATGTATTTTAGAGACCATTCTGTTGTAGTGAAGATAGGCCGGTATATTCTTGGTCTTGTAGGCTACAACTTTTGGCTGTTTAAGAGTACTCCCAGTGCTACTGTGATGCCATTAAGTGAGCGCACGTAAAGGAAATTCCAATTAATGTAAAGAAAATTGAGCATTTCAAAGATGGAAGGGCGGTAGAGGTGAGATCCCTCACTGAGGGTGAGTCCGAGGGAAAGACTGACCCTGGAGAGTAAATAGATTAAGAAAAGAAGAGAAGAAAGGAAACAAGGAAGAATACATACCAAGTGAAGAGATTCTAGAAAACTGTCTATGACTTGGATATAACTGACAGAGAGTTTCGGATTCACTTTTAGATATGTAGTTTCACAAAAAAAAGTGTTCTTCTTAAGTTTCTTATCTTTTTTCCAAATGTATAATTTTCTGTACAAATGAATAGGGTATTTAATTTAACGTATTATCTTTAAATACATGCGCCAAATAATAAAATGAACACGAATTTTGTGTTTATATGTTATGATAAATCTTCTTCATTATTTTTTAGAATTTCTTAAGTAATGGTCATTGAAACAAGTCTAGAAAAACCGCAATATTTATACAATGAAATTACATGCCTCCATGGTATCCTGAATCAAGTTTGAAGTTTCAGAAGCAAAAATCAATCATTTTCTACGTAAATAATTAGTCAGTTTTCTTTTTTCCCACGTACACAAGAACCTCGTTTATCCGGATTAATTGGGACTGGAACTGATCCAGATAATTGAAAATCCGGATAATCGTAAATTCGGAAAAACTAAAAAACAAATACAGTACGTGTTAAGTTATATAACCTATTAACATAAGTTGTACAATAATACTTTTTCAGTTGTACAAAAAATATAAGAACACTTTTCTTACATTTACGACTGTTTCATGCACTAAAATAAAATATGAGTTTTTCTGTTTTACAATTGTATAGCCTTTGCGCGCAGCACGATCACGAAGACGTTTTACTAACATCAGTACTGCCGGTGTGGTTTCAGTCTGGGATTCTTAAATAGGCCATCAGTTTGTCCAGCTGCATTGTTGACTCTCCATGAGTCATTGTTTCTTCTGATGGAGCGCCGGTTTGATTTTCGAATTCACCATCACTCCCGACATTACCTGCCGAAGAACAATATGCAATAATTTCTTCATCAGTCATTATGCCGTAGCCTGAATTACAGTTATTTTTCAACCAGTCATTTACGTCGTTCTCATCTACGCCTGAGTATCCGGAAATGCATGCAAATGTGTCAAGGAACTCAGAAGAGTCCACAACTTCACAAACCTAGTTAGTAGATGCACAGATAGAAGACCATACATGTTTCCAAGAGTTTTTAATTGTCATTTCACAAACTTGATCCCATACGGATGCGATCATATAAATAATATCTTTCATATTTATTGTTTTCAATACCGAAATTACACCATACTCCCCCTCTGCTTTAATCAGCTTGCTGTGCAGCTGCTTCCCGTAAAACCGCATGTTGTTTTCCAATACACCCTGATCCATTCGTTGCAACAGAGCTGTTACATTAGGTCCTTACTATCGTTGATGGAAAAGGCATTCGAGAAGAGTCGACCCCGTAAAAGAAATGCTGTGCAAGTTAAAAAATTATAATTTTTGATCCGTATAAACCGGAGAGTCCGCCTCTGTGGTGTAGTGGTTAGCGTGATTAGCTGCCACCCCTGGAGGCCCGGGTTCGATTCCCGGCTCTGCCACGAAATTTGAAAAGTGGTATGAGGGCTGGAACGGGGTCCACTCAGCCTCAGGAGGTCAACTGAGTAGAGGTGGGTTCGATTCCCACCTCAGCCATCCTGGAACTGGTTTTCCGCGGTTTCCCACTTCTCCTCCAGGCGAATGCCGGGATGGTACCTAACATAAGGCCACGGCCGCTTCCTTCCCTCTTCCTTGCCTATCCCTTCCAATCTTCCCATCCCTCCACAAGGCCCCTGTTCAGTATAGCAGGTGAGGCCGCCTGGGTGAGGTACTGGTCATTCTCCCCAGTTGTATCCCCGACCAAGAGTCTGAAGCTCCAGGACACCGCACTTGAGGCGGTAGAGGTGGGATCCCTCGCTGTGTCCGAGGGAAAAGCCGACCCTGGAGGGTAAACAGATGATGATGATGATGATGATAAACCGGAGATCCGGATTAATGAGAGCCGGATAAACGAGGTTCTTTTGTAGTTACAATTCATGAATTCCGAATTTTTAAATATAACCCATTAATTTACTTTTAATTACACAATCACTTGTATGTTTGAATGTTTCAATCGACACAATTTTATCTTTCTCTCTCTCTCTCTCTCTCTCTCTCTCACACACACACTCATTCAGACGATTACACTGCACACCTGTGTGTCGGTGACTCTCATCAGGATAACTTGATTTGAGAAATGCAAACAATCCAAAGTACAAAAGCTCGATTTGTTCTGAATGATTTCCGACAAACGATTAGCGTTACGAAAATGTTGCAAAGTTTGGGCTGGGAAGACTTGGGAGAAAAAGGACGGGATGCTCCACTAAGTGGTATGTGCCGAGCTCTCAGTGGAGAGATGGCGTGGAATGACATTAGTAGACGAATAAGTTTAAATAATGTTATTGGCTTTACGTCCCACTAACTACTTTTACTGTTTTCGAAGACGCCGAAGTGCCGAAATTTCGATCCGCAGGAGTTCTTACGTGCCATTAAATCTACTGACACGAGGCTGACGTATTTGGACACCTTCAAATACCACCAGATTGAGCCAGGATCGGACCTGCCATGTTGTGGTCAGAAGGCCAGCGCTCTACCGTCCGGGCTACTCAGCCCGGCACGAGTAACTTCGAGTTTTGTTTTTAAAAGTAGGAAAAATCACAATATGAAGTTTTGGAATTCAATAGGACAAACTGGATTAAATATTCGTTTATATGAGTAAGAGCTAGTGATTCCAATAATTTATCAAGGTGTGTGTTCGATAAATTTCCTAATTCTGTTAAATGGTTGTTTTTTATACATTTTTTAAAAATTTTGCTTAACGTCGCACCGTCACAGATTAGTCTCATAGCGACGGAGGGATAGGAAATTTCTAAGACTGGGAAGTAAGTGACCATGGCCTTACTGTATAGTACAGCTCCAGAATTCTCCTGGTGTGGAAATGGGAATCTACGGAAAACTATCTTCAAGGCTGCCGACACTGGGGTTCGAACCACTTACCTCCCGAATTCAAACTCAGAGATACGCGCCCCTAATCGCACAGCCAACTCATTCGGTTTGTAACAAATGTGACGTGTTCCATCTACAAACTAAGACAGCAAGATGTGTAGAAGAAGAAAATGTTCTTCAGGTAAAGAATGCGGATCATCAAGATGATGAACAAAATGCTAGGTAGTGAGGGATGCTAGCAGAAGAAAGAAATGCAAGTAGCAGAAATGTCACAAGATATGTCTTATGGCTTTGTAAACCTGCTCAAAGGGCCATTGGTACAAAGAAATATAACATGAAGTAAGATGAGTATTCGGTGACCTGTTTTAAAATGGTTGACATATTTGAAAAATGAATCTGGGAAAATATTCTTTTTAAGACAGTTACTTCATTTTTGTTATTCCAGACTGTATTGCCACATTTGTTTGTGCGTATCTTAAGAACCTACCAACATTTTGGTGGATCAAAAGACATATGCCAATGCTCCTAGTAGCACAAATCACTTATTTTGAGCATTTAACGTACTTTTAGTTTGATTACTATAGTAAAATATTTTGTAAATATGTCATTAAATAAATATAAATTGAAATACTAAAGTAATGGACTTCGCCGAGGAGGACAAAATCTTCAAAATTACACATTGAAAATTTGTTACAATAGACTGTCTCCATCAACAAGGGGGAAAAAACGGACTTGTTGGATTTGCTTCATCCAATTGATCCCTTTTTCCATTCATTATACAAAGTTCCTCATATAAATTCCATGTTTCAGACATAGATTCTGATGTGTATAGCAGTGATGATGAAGCTATTGCAGTAAACTAAGCCCACGTTTCAAAGATGATGAATGTATTAACTTTTAATTCATTCATTTTAATTTCATGTTGTTATTCCAGATAGCATTTCCACATTTGTTTATGTGTATCATAGGAACCTACCAATTTTGGGTGGGCCAAAAAACATATGTCAATGCTCCTAGGGGCACAAGTCATTTATTTTGAGCATTTAACGTATTCTTGTTTGATTACTATAATAACGTGCTTTGTAAATATGTCATTAAATAAATATAAATTGAAATGCTAAAATATAAATCATGTATTCGCTAAGGTATTTTTTGACATTCCTGTAAGAACAGGTTTTATGAGTTGCGCCACTTTTCCCGAGCATTACAGATATATCTATATTCCTTAGATCCGTTTCTTGATACGGGGTCGGGGATGGAGTGAGATGAACTTATGTGTCATGTGTTCCGGCCGGATGCACTTCCTGACGCCTATCTCAATAGAGGAGCTAATGAAGATGAAATGAATGATGCTGAATGGAATTGGATAAGGAGGTGGAAGTAATCGGCTATGGCCTATGAGCAGGAACTGTCCCGGCATTTGTCTGGATGTGAAAATAGGAAAACACAGAAAACCATTCTCAGGGCAGCCGATGGTGGCGTTTGAACCCAAGCATACCACGAATGCAGAGCTTGCATCCGTAGCCGTAGAGCGGCCCCTCCGCTCGGTGTATATATAAATACTTGCTATTGGTAACCATCAGCTGTGTCATTCCAAGCAGCTTATGTAAACACTTCTGACATTCATTTCTACGAATTTAAGAAATATTCTCAAACATCAAGTTGTATTTTCAGAATGCTGGCTATTGCTAGAGGTGAATTCTTTCGTATTGGACCTTTTTCCATGCAGCATATAATTTCTAGGGATATAACAAACGTTTCTCAAAAAGGTTGATGATTTGGGAAAAAATCTTCATAGTATTTCCTTCTGCTGAACTAGATTAGCGGATATTTATTCTATTATTATAAAATATGGTTTTAATGTAACGGAATGGTAAGATGTGCATTTGAAATCCACCAATCTACTCTATATTACATATGGAAACCACTAATTTCATATTACACAAATTTTCAGATAGATATGATGTCTTACTTTTCTTGCTACCCGTTTATCGTCGCACTTATAAATGGACGGTTTTCGGCAACAGAGGAATGGGAATGGTAATGCTTTCCCTTAACATGGATATATTCTAAATTATTTTATTTTCTTGTTCAATTTATTTAACGTTGCACCGACACAGATAGGTCTTATGGCGACGATGGGATAGGAAAGGACTATTAGTGGAAATGAAGCGCCCGTGGCCTTAATTAAGGTAGAGCCACAGCATTTGCCTGGTGCAAAAATTGGAAACCACGGAAAACTATATGCAGGGCTGTCGACACTGGGGTTCGAACCCACTATCTCCTGAATGCAAGCTCACAGATGCGCGACTGTAACTGCAGGACCAACTCGATCGGTTTCTGAACAATTAAACTCAAGCGTTGTCCCTTTTCAAAGAAATTTGTTCCTTCTTGTAAGAGACTTTGATCATCATGATCAATAGTCCCTAATACTTAGCCACTCTCTCGGATTATTTGTGCCTTTGTTGTTCCTATACCGATGACAATACTGATCATTAAATATTTTAGAGTTTGCAAACATTATTGTTAAATTAAACAAATTTTCAGTTGCTCGAAATATACAACAACTATTTGATTGTTGCTCATCATTTTGAAACGTTGTTAATTATTAATGCAGCCTTAACGCTACCCTCTCCCCCTTAAGAATCCAGCCAAACAGTGTACTAGGTCAATGAGTGGAAACACTACTTCAGCCACAACCGCAGTCCTAACAACCCCTGAGATCCACTGGCTACAGAGTAATCCCCCTACTCAAATGGTATCATAGTTGAAATTGTCCGCATGCAGATTTCAAATTAAGCTTCACACACCACACGATGTATACCAATAAGCTTTATGATTCAACTATAATACAACCACGGCTTTATTGAGATAGGCAATTCACGCTGAGCTAGGGAGGTATAAGGGATAAATTGCCATTCTATTACTTCCTACTGCGTAGAAGCGATGGATTTGTATACAGAGGAGCTAGAGAATATTATGTTTACTTGAGGAAATCAGCACTTCTGCGAAGGCATTCTCCAGCCCATACTCTTCACGACGCACCGACTCAGAAGACTGGTCATACGGCGACGATGAGGCAGGGTGGTGCTAGGAATGGAAGGGAAGTGACCGTGGCCTTAATTAAGGTCCACTCCCAGCATTTGCCTCACGTAGAAATACGATACCACAGGAAAGTATATTATAGGTTGCCGACAGTGGGCTTCGAACCCATTTCGCGAATGCAAACTAAGATCCACGTGGTCCAAACCACGCAGCCAACTAGCTCTGTTGTGCCCATATCTAAGGAAACACCATGAGTTCCCACAACGGGAAAAGGACACCTGTGTTCCATAGATCTGAAACCTTTTAACGAATTATTCATTCATCGCTACATTAAGTGTAATTATTTAACCATAACAATCCATTTTCTGTATACTTGTCTAATCGCTTAACACCGAGATCAAGAAATAGGTACTGTAAGGATTTCATTAAGTATTATCATATCCTCTAGAAATACATTCCTCTTGAGGCGCTGGCCTTCTGACCCCAACTCGGCAGGTTCGATCCTGGCTTAGTCCGGTGGTATTTGAAGATGCTCAAATACATCAGCCTTGTGTCGGTAGATTTACTGGAACGTAACATAACTCCTGCGGGACTAAATTCCGGCAACTCGGCGTCTCCGAAAACCGTTAAAGTAGTCAGTGGGACGTAAAGCAAATAACAGTATTATTAATCCTCGTTCATACACCATAAGCTGCATGCCTTCCTTTTCTAGAAAAAATATTCGCTGGGTGATGAAATTCCCAGCTGGTAGAGGAAATTATTCTTCTTCTTCGTCTTATATTTTTATTTTCTTATTTTAATGTTTAATATTCTTACTCAATGTTTTATTTTCTCACTTATTATATGAGGTATGCTTTAAGTTTACTGGATTTGGTATCTGTATTTTAATTCATTCTAAGTTGAATTTAATATTGTAATATTTTAAAAATTTAGTTCATGTGCTCATAAACCTGTATATTATTATATTAAAACGCTAAATTATGGGGCTTTTCAGCCTCAGGGGCAGAGAATGGTTGCCCAGTTGTACTTCCTCTTAAAACAATAATCACCACCACGACCACCACCACCACCTCAGGGACATATAAATCATCAACAAATTCAATTCAATTAAATGAAATTCTACTTCTAATTCTAATCTTCCTTGAAATACGCAAAGATATTCATAATCAAGGATTTCTAGTTACTGGACAGTACATTGTTAGAATTGTTTGTCAGGAAATCTACTTAATAGTAAAACGTTAATAATAATAATAATAATTGTTACGGAGTTATCCGTGGTAGTTAGAGGTGAAAGAAGGTGCTGGGATGAATAGGTCTCAATCTACGAAATTAAAGTTAACTTAAAATTTAACAAGGTTATATTTTCTTTTTAAGATCAAGAAATAACAAATATAACAGGTACTCAGTAGCCTAGCAACAAATCGAGCATGTACAATTACAATGTTACAGGATTTGGACTCCGAGAGCCAGACACATAATTTTTGAGCAATTAACCCAACTTTAGCCAGATACCAGGTTTGACAAAGGGGCAGAAAACCCCAATCATGCCCAGGAGCTCTTGCTCCCAATTACACAGTAAAGCCTCCTCGAGGCACGCAGAAACAATTTTTTTGGGGAAGAGCAACCCGCTCTCAAAGTTCCAGCCTATCAAAGGCCACACCAAACTCCACCTTCAAGTTGACCTCCAAGCACATGAAAACAGGGGTAAAAATACCCAACCTACTGAGGCCTACTCAATAAAGAAACAGGACAATTGCATGGCCACCAAAATACCAACTTGAGAGGAGGCGTCCTTGCACTCCTAATACACTTTATTTAAAACCTATTTGGCACTAGACCGCATATGCAAGGGCTAATCCCATACTAAAGAGGTGACACGATAGGAAAACTTATTACATTACGAAACGAAGAAAAATGGTTGAGAAAACGTAGTCACCTCAAAAACAATATGAAAGGGAGCTCGAGAGGGTTAGGCACTCTCTATCCCAATTTGTAGTTTAAAGAGATAGAATTTATACCAAGAGTCTTTTACATTTTAGAGGAAAGTTACATGGTAAGAGGTATCGAACCTGCCCCGAGAGTTAAACTGCTGATCTAGCAAGAAAAGAAGTTATTAAAAGGCCATTACCTTATCGAAGAACTGCTGCCTGACGAAAGAGGCGCTTCCCGCCCCCTGCTACATGATTTACACAATGATAGATGTTACTGAAGTGGCGCAGAGACCCGAAAATCAGCAGTTTATATACCTTCGCGGAACATTCGAGACCCTTCAAGAATAAGAACACCCGCCCACAAGCTTTTATTGGCTAACAACGAAATCCACTACACCAGATGAGGAAGAAACACATTATTGGTGGAAAATTAATTACAAAAATTTATGATTGGCCAATTTCAAAACTGGCGGAAAGAAAGGGTTAACGTTGCCAACTTAAACAATGGCAGAAAGAAATTTAATAAAGAACAAACTTATAAATACTAAATTTCTTCAAAAAAAGGTTCCTACACTTCGCACTAGAGTGCACAATTGTAGTTCATAAGAGGTGCCATCTAGAAGAGAATGTTCACACTTCTTGCTACAGGGAAAACAAAAATACATCGAAAACGACACAGTTCAGAACACTTCAAAATTTACAAGTAGGGACATCTTCTGAGAAACTTGAGGCTTAACACGGTAGTTAAAGGTCAGGCTTCCTCCAGTAGAGGAGTTTCAACTGGCGCAAAGTTTGAATTAGCGGCGCGGAGGTGTACCGCCCGGTACAATAATAATAATAATAATAATAATAATAATAATAATAATAATAATAATAATAATAATAATAATAATATGTCCTCAGCTACCGTGTGCAGGCATGTTTGTCTGCATCTAGGCTGCATTTTCTCCACCAGCTGGCAGATAAAATCAGATACATATATGTACAATTTTGCTTTTCGTCGTACCAACACAGATAGGTTTTATGGCGACGATGGGGGTAAGAAGGGCCTAGGGGTGTAAAGGAAGCGGCCGTGGGCTTAATGAAGGTAGGTCCGTAGTATTTGCCTAGTGTGAAAATGGGAAACCACAGAAAAGCTTCTTCAGTGCTGCCGACAGTGAGGTTCAAACACACTACCTGCCGAATGCAAGCTGATAGCTACGTGATCCAATTAATTTTGACTGGTAAACACCAGATATGTCAGCATGCCGGCATAGAACGACTTACAGTGTTAAGTGGACTTCATTCCGCTCTTCACAAATACGTACCGTTTTGTTAGTGTCTGCCTTGACACTGCCGCATGATATCAACTCTATGGAAATGGTTTTTCATGTGCAAAACTTGTCAGTTGATTCGTCGTCTCTTGTTAGTGATAATGCCTCTTCTCCATTAACTAAGGTAAATGATTTGCATGACAAGATAACCCTTTTTCAGCATTGTCTTTCAGAAACAAAAAAGCATTGTCCCCTCATCAGTATCTGACATATTTAAAATGTGCCTAAATTCTCTCTTGATTCCATCGAAGAAACTGTTAGATTTTAGCTTTTCATTTTGGTGGAATTATTAAAATTGCTAGCGTATTTCACTTGTCCTCTGGCAGTGTATATTATGTCTATTTCCCCCACATCCAGGGTATGTTGAAGAGCGAACTATCTGAGGCAATTAACCCTCTTGGAGCCAGGAGCTGATCTGGTCGGCCGCTCACCATCAGCTGGAAAAGGCCAGAGCTCTGCCTCCACTCTACTACTGTGAAGTGGCAGGCCGTTTTCAGTGGAAATACATGTAGTTTAAAATTCGCGTATATCTACCCGTGTATAGCAAATACCGGCATGAAATTTTCTACATATCGACTACATAGAATAAACAACTGGTTTAGAGTGATATAAAAAGTCAAAAAACGCTTTATTGTTGATATTATAGTTGTCGATAACGTTTATTTTTAGGAAGAGAAAAATGTTCGCACTTTCTTTCTCAATATCTACTTTTAAAAAATCATTTCTGCCTCCGTGGTGTAGTGATTAGTGTGATTAGCTGCCACCCCCGCAGGCACAGGTTCGATTCCTGGCTCTCCCACGTAATTTGAAAAGTGGTACGAGGGCTGGAACGGGGTCTACGCAGTCTAACGAGGTCAAATGAGTAGAGGAGGATTCTATTCCCACCTCAGCCATCCTGGAAGTGGTTTACCGCGGTTCTCCAATTCTTCTCCAGGCAAATACCGGGATGGTACCTAACTTAAGGCCACGGCCGCTTCCTTCCCTCTACCTTGTCTATCCCTTCCAACCACCCATCCTCCCACAAGGCCCCTGTTCAGCATAGCAGGTGAGGCCACCTGCGTGAGGTACTGGTCATTTCACCAGTTGTATGCCCGACCTAATGTCTCACGCTCCAGGACACTGCCCTTGAGGTGGTAGAGGTGGGATCCCTCGCTGAGTCCAAGGAAAAAACCAACCCTGGAGCGTAAACAGATTAAGAAAGAAAGAAAGAAGCAAAAAGATCATTTACGATACAAAAGAATATACGTAATTATGTGTAATGTATTTCTAAATACAAGTCTATAAAACAACTACTTTGAACGAGAAAAATAAAAACATAAAGATAAAAATTCAAACATTTGTCACTAGTACAAACAAGACAATTTTACCCACCGATAAAATTCACGCATATGTATCGATGTATGGCAAATACTGACAAGAAATTTTCTACGTGCGGACAACATAGTATAAACATAATTCTGAATTATTAAAAAATAAAAAGGGAATAGTTGATATTATAGTTTCTGTTTTGAGCAAAATCTTTTTCTCATTTTCGGTTCTAGTATCTATTTGAAAAATAATTTTACAATACAACAGAATATGCGCAATTAAGAAATCTATGGCGCTAAAGCCCTGATTTGCTTTGACCTACCAAGCGACCTCTGCTCAATTCGGAGACCTGTAGTTTACGAAGTGAGGCATGGTCAGTGAGGTGAATCCTCTCGGTCATTATCCTTGGTTTTCTAGACCGGGGTCGCCTTCTCACCCTCATATATCTCCTCAATTGCAATCACTTAGGGTCACTTAGATTGAGTGAACCTCTAACCAACCCTCAGGACCAGGCGAAAATTCTTGACCTGGCCGGGAACCGAACCCATGACCTCCAGATGAGAGGCAGGTACGCTACACTTGGCCCGCGGGGACTAGCAGTTACGTAATGATAGAGAACTATATGAGACTATAGGATTTAGCAGAGAGAAAGTGAATAGTAAATTGAGGTATGGTATGGGCGGGGAATCAGAAGGAGGGGCAGTTCCTTGAATGAGGCAGGGGGTGAGGAATTTTGTCGGGTTCATTGGGACAAATTTCCACAAAATGCTCTCCAGAGACATCATCATAATATCTGTATCACTAGTTTTATCTACCACCATATTCAGAGTAGTTTTAGTGCTGTTAGAAACAATTAAACGTCACTTCTTTACCTGCGGTGATTCCGCGGGCGTGTCCGGTAAAATTTCGTCGCTACTCTCTGAACTACAGTAAATTCACTATCGCTATCCGATAAATCATCCGCGTTAACTTCGCATTGTTCCGAATACTGCGTTAATCAATACTTGTTGAAAAAATATCACGTGAACAACTTGCCATTTTGCTGTCACAAATTCACTCACTGCAAGGAGCTATCACTTACTGACCAAATAGTGGTATTTGTAAACACAGGAAACGACTCTCGTGAAAGCTATAACACCCTCTTAGAACTGCCAAAGCAAGGTCAGGCACACAATAACGTGTAGCCCCTTTACTACAGGTTGTAACAAAAGTATGCACGTCACTATAGGTTGCCTCAAAATTATGTATATCACAGAATTTTAAGCCGGCCGATGTAATCGGCTCTGGCAATTTCCGACTGGAGTTTTAAAGACCTACCTGGTCGGCTTTGGCAATTTAAAGAGCGGGTGCTCGAGTTAAGTTTGTAGCTCAACAACATTTATATTTTCGTAGGTACTGAGCTATCAGGTTCCGATAGTTCAATATCGCGCTGAACCTTATCTATTCAGTCGAAATGAGAAGACAATTTGATGTTACTTGTTTATTAAATTAGCTGATTATTCCTATGTACAACTGTTGACAAATTACATGTCTACTATGATCAGAGATCGAACCCGTGATCCGAGACGTGCGAAGCCTGAGAGCTTACTAGTCTGTAGCTGACTGGTTGACGAATGAGAGACTGTTGGTTTTATACGCATAGCTTTCAGGTTACAATCACGTGTCAGTCCACTGGAAAACAATCTTACATGTTTTTGACAAGATGGGTTGGTGACGTATATTTGAGCAATATTGCAACACACTTGTGAAACATTGCAGTAAGTCGTGAGTGCCACCAAATCTGAACAACACATATATTCTCAGAAAAGGAGGGTAACCTTGTTATTGTCAAAGTTTGTTATTCTCAAGAAACCCATGATTCTTGGAGAGTGCTTCCTAAGTGAAATAGTATGAAGCAATATAATTTTACATCATTGTGAAACGACCAAGTGAGGCGTCCAGAAGCAAAATGCTGTGAGTGCACCAGAACATTTTTTTCAGGAAACACGAAAAAGTCTTACTTCCTTTGGCTCGCTGATATGCAAAATTCCTTTTCATTGTAGTTTTATATTCACTTAAGGACTATTTTTGTGACAATCTTTAAAATATTGGGGTTTTATTTTTTTTGTTATTACCTATAATTGTTTGGATTCACCGAGTTTTGCTCCTGTTTTCATGGATCTAGGTAGGTTTGCTTCTGTAGAGAGATTATCACAACGTAATTGGAAAGAAGATGCCTTAATGCTGGTTCAAATGACAAAATAAATTATTTATTGACTACAAGTAAGTGTGATTACATAGTATATGACATCAAATGATAGTCTGGAAGAAGTAAAAAGGCCGCAACCTTGCAAGTCCTGTCCTGTTCCATCGAAATTACACAGGCAACTCATTGTCTTCTGGATGAATTTCAAACTCTGAGTACCCCTCTGCATTGTTCACAGCTGTTTGAGAATCCATCAGGTTCTTATAGAAAACAAAATCTTCGTTTTCTTCCCAAGTCTCCCCGAAATGCTTTCTAAGCAGAAAATCAATGTCCCTAACTTTCACTTCCTTTAAGGCTCTTCCAATCTGGATAACATTAAGCCTAATGGCTTCATGGACGAGTAGGCTTTGCCACGTCTGCATATCCCTCTCCATTCACCAGCGTCCATTCTGTAGGCCACTTCTCCTCTTACTAGTGCGTTTCCATGTTTACTCCTGGTGATCACAACCCTTTCGAGAGGAGCAAATTTGAAGTGACACTGACCACAGAGCTTGACGACATCAGCAACTACATCTTTCTAACACCTATTGACGACATCTGCTTCCAGCTGGAAAACTATTCCGTGATCCTTGAATAATTCATGGTACTCACTCGGTAATATGACAGTAACTTTCGACCTGTGAACTTTTTCTATTCGACCAAAAATTCTATCGGGTGGTAGAAAAGAATGTCCAACCATTGGATAGAAGATCTTCACCCGTTTCACACTGACAGGAGCCTCTTGTGTTAGTCAAAAGCACAGCATACCCAGCATTGTCTGATTCTTGTTTTGCCCTACACAGCTGTCCAACGTTAGGTGGAAGGTGTGGATGCCATTCAAATCTGTTGATGTTAACCTGTGATGCACACAGGACACAATTTCAGTAGATCCCTTTGCAAAATCGTTTTCTTTCCAAGTGTAAATAAATGCATTTCCCTGGTTTTTCCACACACCTGATGGGCTTTGGCAGATGGCTTGTGTAATAAGCACTTCGATCTTGCAACTTAGGCAATGTAAGGTTTTCCTCGCAAACAAATGTGAAGGTTATTTCACCATTGTCCTCAACTTTCAGCTCATCATAAAAAGCTTTTGCCTTAGCTCTGTGCGCAAGCTCAGAACTAACATCCATGGAGAAAAAAGCTTGTAAAATAGCATTATTCAAACGCAGGACACAGTGTGTATTAAGCTAGTTTTTCACCTGCAAACCACCTTCAGTAATGGCGCTTGGTCAGGATACACCAACTTCTGCTTCTTTATGGTGAAAATGGATTCACTAAGTTTTGCTTTGCAAACAGATGTGGATACACACACTTGTGCATCTGTAGGCTGTTTTCGGGGTGCGATTTAAAGCAGACGGAAGCAGTTTTGCTTGAGTTTTAAGGGTCTAATCAACAGACGACAGCATAGAGAACAAAATGTTACCAACAACCCATTTTCGAGCAAAAGAGGATTTACCGCATTTTGCATCTGGACGCCTCAAGTATGGTCTTAATTAGTGGCTTATAATATATATTTAAAATCCCAATTTCTGGACTGTGAAAGTCCTGGACTCGACACTGGTTGTCGGGATACATAACTCCTCCACCGTCAGTTGCTTATTACAGTCCTCGGTAATAGCTTTGTTATTTTTTACATTTTAAATTTTTACATAGGTTTCATAGTTGATACAGTCTTTTCCTAACAAGATAATACACAATATACTTATTATAAAAATTGCAGTCGTATATATAAAATGCCTTATAGTAGTATTACCTTTTGGGACAGGTGTTAGGTCTGATTTCAGTTTCTTTACATCAAGGTGGGAGAAATAGAATTTTTATTTCATCCCTTACATAGGGTTCGTCTTGGATTGACATGAGTGGGAATGAGTACACATAATTTGTTGGATGCTGTTATACCCATGCTGGAAATAGAGCAGGATTCATTGGTATATATAATATTTGGTCCGGAGAGCTTGATGGTTCTTTGAAAATCTTGGCATGTCTGCAAAATCACCTGAGGGTTTTTTTCTAAAAAACATAATATGCTCCCTGTTTAAGGGTTGAAATAATTGTACATCGTTGTTAACAAAGGCAAATTCACATCGTGAAGTGTCTGTTAGATTACACTTAGTGGTTCTGACATTATAATATATACATAAGATTGAGTATTCTTAATACAAGGTACACTTGACCATTTCAAGTTGGAACCTTGTAAATAGTATCTTTCTGAAGGAATTAATACAAGATTGTTAATACTAGGCATAGGTGAAATTGAATACATTTGATACTGATTTCCATCTGTGATTGGCATAGCAAGAATCACAATCATTTCTTTCTCCATCATGAGAACTTGCGTTCTTGATAATTTAAGATTTTCGATTTGATGATATTGATCAGTATGAATCAAAGTCTTAGTGGGATATATTGATAGCAAATGATTTATTATATTTGATAGGTCTCTTTGTGAAAAGATTTGTATATTGATCTTTCCATTAAATGATAAATTGATGGTTTCTTGCAACACTCGCACATTTTTTTTTAATTTACTCGCGCACAGTAACACATATTGTAAATGTTTGCAATATATTTATCTTGAAGTCTTCTTCCTGTAAGATACTTTGGATTACCTTCATATTATCATTGACATGGTTCATTTCATCATAGAATTTTTGAGTAATTGAGTTAGCAAATGATACAAGTTTATTTATGTGTTTAATTTCGTTATTATGAGTTTGTTTTAATGAATCTATTTGACTTTGCAAGTTGTCTAAATCATTCTGATCTAAATTTCCAGAGATGAATTTGATCACGGTATCTAAGCCATTTATTAAACCTCTTTTAGTCCTAGGTGTGTTAGGTAATATTTTATTTTATTCTTTCTTTGCTTCCTTAATGGCTTCATTTAATTCAGGCATTAAATAATGGAAAGTGTTATTACTTCGAGATATTAAGCTTGTAACAGTGTTGCGAATATTATTATAAGATTCTCTTAAACTATTGAGATCAAAATGAAACATGAACTTATGGTAATCGTTAATTATTATGGCAGATCCCATTGAGTCAGCATAAAATCCTTGGGTTTTTATGGGCTGAGTGAGGATGGAGCCGTATCCGAGGAGGAACCTGGAAGTGTAGGAATATTGTTTTAGCTTTTATGTCCCGGAAATGTCTTATATTTATCTTACCAATTTCCATTTTACAATGTACCCTGTTTTCTTCAATTTTGGTTATTACACATTCATTGTACAGGTTTTTTATTTCTTGTTTCTAGTGAGTGGATCTAATACATACACAGTGTCATTAATGTTGTACGTATGATCAAAAGTGTCAGTGTTAGGTTTAGTGCAATTATCTTTTAGAATTTTCAACTGATTTCCTTGTCTTTCAATATACTCATTGATTTTAGGAGAGGGTGAAAAGGTATGGTCTAACGCTTAGTAGTAAGGACCATAGAGAACGTTAAATGGAGGTTGTTTAGTTGTGGAATGGATTGAGGAATTGTAATTTATGATTATTGTGGTTACAAGTTCCGAGAGTGAAGTGAATTTATCAGAGTCTCTTGAAATACGTAATTTTTCAAGCAAGGTTGAATTGAATCTTTCTACTGGAGAGTTAGACGAAGAATTCAAAGGAGTGGTAGAGTGGTACTCAATATTTGTAGCTTTACAGTATTCTTTAATGACCTTGTTCTCGAATTCTCCTCCTTGATCATGGGTAATTTGTTTTGGAAACCCATGGTGTATGAAATATACTTGTAACTGACTTAGTACGGCCAAAGCTGTGCCGTTCGGCAGTACATATGCTTGTCCGTATTTTGAAAATACATCTATCACAGTTAAGATGCGATTCTGTTCAAAATGGTACGTATCAATGTGCACTTGCGAAAATGGGTGATCCGCTGTTATGGAACCCTGGTTCTCTACTTCGTTAGGGGGCCTCTCATATTTGTTTCTCTGGCAAAGATTACATTGGTTTATCAGTGTTCTAATTTGCTCACGTAAATGTGGCCAATAGTACTTAGTTCGAAGGTGTTCATAGGTCTCTACGATACCATTATGATTTTCAGAATGATAGTGCAGGATTAATTGCCTCTGAGTTTCTGGACATTCAATGTCTTCCAAGAACTTGGATGACCTAATGATAATTAGTTCAGAAGTAAATAATTTCTGACATAAAGGGGATTTCTAGAGTTATGTCATCGAAATAAGTAGCATACTTATTAGATGTGACAATTATTTTAGTAGCTGATCACTCAAATCTTTCTGAAAATTATTTCGTGTAACAATCATAATGTGCCGTGTATATTTCTAAAATAATTTTTGTTCAAGAATCTGAGGAGAATTCCCATATTTAACTATGATCTGGTTACGATTCTGATTCAGATGATTTCATTATAAATATGGGGTTTTCTTGGTTGGAGTGTACAGTTTCATTGTCCAATTCTTTCTGGTAAGCATCATCTCCGGGGATAGCTGCATTGGAAACTGTCTCATCATTTGCATTTATCTCTACTCTAGAGAGTGTGTCTGCTACATAATTAGTTTTTCCTTTGACGTACTTAATGTCAAAGTTAAACTCTCCGAGTTTTATCTTCCATCGATAAAGTCTCGAGCTTGGGTCCTTCAGAGTGAAGAGCCATTGTAGCGGGCGGTGGTCACATTCCACTTGGAAGTGCCGTCCCCATAGATAGGGCTTAAAATGTTTGCTACTATCTACGATAGCGAGTAACACTCTTTCTATTGTGGAGTAGTTTCTTTCTGCGGGATTTAAGGTTCTGGAGTAGTACGCTATGGGATGTCCTTTCTGTGACAGAACGCTTCCCAGAGCAAAATCTGAACTGTCCGTAGTTAACGTGAATGTTTCTTCGAAGTTTGGGTAGACTAGCACAGGGCCATTTATTAAAAGGGTCTTAAGAGCTTTAAAAGCGGACTTGTATTCAGCATTATCTGCGTCGACTTTTGTTCCCTTCTTTAGGTAGCGAACCATGGGCTGTGCTACTTTCGCGAAATCTTTTATCAATTTTCTATAAAATCCAGCTAGGCCAAGAAATTGCTTAATTTCCTTGGTGGATTTCGGAACAGGGTAGTCTTTGACTACTCCGATTTTTTCAGGATTCGGTTTTACTCCGTCTCGTGATACAACGTGTCCAAGAAAGGCGACTTCTTTATGGAGAAACTCCGTTTTGTCGAGTTGTATCTTGAGATTTACTTCCCTTAATTTCTGCAGCACAAGGGTTAAGTGTTGCATCTGCTCTTCTAGAGATTTGCTATATCATTATGATTATATCATTAATACACACAAAGCAGAATTTATACAAAAGGGGGCGTAGGACATTGTGCATTACACGCTGAAAATTGGCTGGAGCATTTCTGAGACCAAATGGCATTCTTCTGAACATTAGATGCCTATTGTCAATAGTAAAAGCAGTCTTCTCTATAGACCTGGGATCCATTTCTATCTGGTGAAATCCCTGGGCTAAATCCAAAGTACTGAAGTATTGGCAATGACCAAGGTTGTCTAAAATTTATGTTATTCTTGGGAGGGGATATTTATCCTCGATCGTCTTTCTATTTAGCTGTCGAAAGTCTAAGACCAGCCTCCATTTCTTTTCCCCTGAAGCGTCTAACTTCTTGGGTACAATCCAGACATGATTACAATATGGAGATTCACTATGCGTGATTATTCCTTGGTCAAGTAGCTTTTCTACTTCGTCATTTAGTAGTTTCTTTAAAGTGGGTGGATACCTATAGTTCCTTTGATGTACCGGATCTTCATCTGTAGTGCGGATGAAATGTTTTACTGCACTAGTAAATGTCAAGTCACATCCTGAGTAGTAGAAAACGTCTGAGAATTCAGAGCATACGCTTCGAATTGTCTGGTCTTCTAAATCGTTCATGTGTTGGGTACGAAGATATTTGTTAATGTCTCTTTCTGTAATTGAATTTATTTCTAATGGTTGAATAATTATATTGTCTAAAGGTTCAACTAAAATAGGTTCATTGAATTCTTGTTTCAATTGGGTGTTTGTTGGATAAAGAAATTGGTAGTCCTCAGCGCATAAAATTGCGTCTGAAAAATACTTTCCATCGTATTCAAACCCAGGAACGTATACGTCTCCTTGTTGAATATTGACTGGAATAGCAGTAGTGTGCGCATCTAATGTTGGTTGAAAACGTTTCTGCTTATTGGAGGAGTGAAAGTGAAAAGGTATGTCTTTGTTGACTTGAACAACTAGGATCGATGCATAGCCAATTTTTGCTCTTAGTCGGGCAAAATCAGCAGTACCAATTAATACGTCGAAATAATTATGCCACTGCATAACTCTGATATTTAGAGGGGTGTCAATATTGTATTCGGAAAAATATTAAATCCGACATTGTCTTTTCCTATTGTTTCAGAGTGAACCGATTGTATGCAAAATGGTTCTTTGAATATAAAATCTGAAAATGGTGTATGTGCTATTGACGGCTTCATGACTGAATTGCAAGCACCACTGTCAATCAAACTTTTTAGTCCAAATAGGTTAATAAATGGTAATTTAGGAGTATTACAAATATTGTTTAAGTCTTCGACTTGGATGACTGAATCATACGAAAATCCTGACAATGTTCTTCATTGTCGTACTCATTTGTACGGTAGGGAGAGTTAACCTCAATGTTATATTCATTTGAAAAGTTAGGTGAGTCTGACTCAGGGTCGAACTCATCTTCTTGTTGAAATATTCCTGCTACACCAGACATAGGCTGTGGAAAGCTTTGGTTTGGGCGGTTAGTGGGAGTGAAATGGCTAGCAATGTTATTTGGAGTAGGGTGAGGACGATTCATTGGAGCTGTGGATTTAAAAGTTTGTTGCTTCGTAGGTTGGAAAGGTTTGAAGTTAGATTGGTTTGGATTAGTATTAAAGAATGACCGGTTAGGTTGATTCTGAGGTATGAATTGATTAGTTGGTCTTTCTTGGGTAGTAATGTTGTGATTTATGAATGGGTTGTGTCTTGTATAATTTAGTGGCTGAGTGTTTTGAAATCTGTTAGGAGGTAACTTTGGTGTTCCTCTCAACTGATCCACGTAACTCTCATGTGCCCTGTCATTGTCATAAGATCGACAAAGTCTGAGCGCTTGATTTAGGTCCGTAATGTGTGCGTATCTTAAGAAAGAAAGGTAAGGTTCTAAGATAGCGGCTTTGAATGTGGTTAAACTCAAGTCTTCTAATTATCGAAGTTTTAATTCTAGAATCTGATGCCGATAGTTTATCTTACACAAACGTTTACATTGAAGAGTCAATGTGTCTAGCTTGTCATGATACTCTGTATACGACTCATTCCTTTTCTGGTAACAATTCGAGATCTCTTGAACCCAGAGTCTTTCATCTTTGACATTACCATATTTTCTTATGAGTTTTTCTTTAAATTTCTCATAATTACTATTAGCGTCTAAATCTAAGATGCTACATCCTTCTCCTTTTAATTTGGCTTTAACTACATTAAAAAGAAAGTCATTAATTATGGCCGCATTGAGAGCTGTGGCGGCTCTCTTATGCGTGTTTTAAAAAATTCACATTTTGCTATAAAATAATCTAGACTGCAAGATGAACTGCCGCTAAATTCAGGTAGTAATTGAATTTGCGCGTATTCAAATTTTGATAATAGCTCTGTTTCTGACATATTGAGCTTATTAGTGATGAATAAATATAATAAATATTTAAATGATTATTAAGTCAATTAACTGTGACAAGCGATAGGTCTTATAGATTCTACACTATAATCACGTTAATTTGAAAGGCAAGAAATTATTATAAGTTTTGTTTAGTGCTCATTCGCTGGCTTCGTTTGTTACAAATGAACCAAGCTAATTAATATTCATGCTCACAAATAAGGTATTTGTAGTAGACTTACAGGCATGAAAAGATGATTAGCGTTGACTGCATCCTGCATGAGCTGTGGAAGTCGGGTGTCTTCTCTGGTCGTTGTGATGGTCCGAAAGGCGCCTGGTCTGCGTTGTCGGTTCCAGCAGGTCGACAGGCGTTGTCAGTAGGCGGATGTGTCGAAAGGCCCCTTCTCTGAGGAGTTGTCGCTCGCCTCCGACAGTCTGCGGTGATGAAGTAGTCGAAAGGCCCCTGGAGGAGTTGTCGTTCTACTTCCTTCAGAGCAGCTTGGCTTCCGATGAATAGATTTCTCAGTGTTGCGAATGGCTAATTTGGTGTCGCTAGCAAAGTCACGAAAGGCCTCCTTGTGAGGTTGTCAGTATACTTTACCACCTTACTCGTAGATTATTGGGAATAATCATTAGCCATCCCGGACGCAGGCCCCCAGTTAAGTTTGTAGCTCAACAACATTTATATTTTCGTAGGTACTGAGCTATCAAGTTCCGATAGTTCAATATCGCGCTAAGCCTTATCTATTTACTCGAAGTGAGAAGACAATTTGATGTTACTTGTTTATTAAATTTAGCTGATTATCCCTATGTACAACTGTTGACAAATTACATGTCTACTATGATCAGAGATCGAACCCGTGATCCGAGACGTGCGAAGCCTGAGAGCTTACTAGTCTGTAGCTGACTGGTTGACGAATGAGAGACTGTTGGTTTTATACGCATAGCTTTCAGGTTACAATCACGTGTCAGTCCACTGGAAAACAATCTTACATGTTTTTGACAAGATGGGTTGGTGACGTATATTTGAGCAATATTGCAACACGCTTGTGAAACATTGCAGTAAGTCGTGAGTGCCACCAAATCTGAACAACACATATATTCTCAGAAAAGGAGGGTAACCTTGTTATTGTCAAAGTTTGTTATTTTCAAGAAACCCATGATTCTTGGAGAGTGCTTCCTAAGTGAAATAGTATGAAGCAATATAATTTTACTTCCTTGTGAAACGACCAAGTATGGTCTTAGTTATTGGCTTATAATATAATGTATATTTAAAATCCCAAGTTCTGGACTGTGAAAGTCCTGGACTCGACACTAGTTGTCGGGGTACATAACTCTCGCACTACCGCCTGGTTCCAAGAGAGTTAAGGAACGTTCCTCTGTTGAGAATTTTCATGACTCCATATTATCGTAATTTCTCCCAATTAGTACCAAGCAATCTCTCGTCCACTGGTATTGTTTCCGTAGACAGACAATAAGCGAAAACATTTCCACTTATGTGCAATATGTCAAATATTATTGCAAGGTGTTCCAAAAATCTATTGCTGAAGATGTGTTGGTAAATCACCTAGTGTGTGGAATATCTCAGTCTAGATCTACCTGTGTTTTGCGTCGAAGCCTAATACACTTAAAGAACTTGAAGTTGAGAGTATTGAGGCAGAGAGTATCAGATATGAAGACTCATGTCGTGTTATGATGGTCCTCCTGTTGCATGTAGCCCAAATAAACTCGACATTTCACCCCCCTCCTCATGTATCTCAAATAAAGTGTTTTGCCTGTGGAGCCCTAGTCCATTTTAGAAATAGGTATCCCGCTGTAAGGAAACCCCGGCCTAATAATTCAATTGCTAGTTTTGTTCCCGGTTGTTTTAGTTGTGGATCAAAAGTGCACATTAAATGTTATTGTCCTGTGTCGAAGTTTTCGAATCCAAAATCTTTTCCTAATAAAGATTTATTTTGAATACAGAATGTGGAGGATAATCCTGTAATTTTCAGAGGTGTCAAAAGATGTTAAAAAGAGGATAATCCCTTTCCTAAGTTTAGATGCACTTGAGGACGTAACATGATTCAACAAATGTAGATATTCATGCACCCCTTGACTGATGCTGAAGTTGAAGTAAATAATGAACTGTTGTTGCCCTTGTTGATACTGGTAGTGTGGTTTCATTAATGAATTTTGACTGATATCAAGGTATGAAAGGTGCATATAAATTGCCACACTTTGAACCTGTGTTAACTGGGCGAGTTGGCAATGCGGTTAGGGGCGCGCAGCTGTGATCCCGCATCCGGAAGATAGTGGGTTCGAAGCCCCCGGTCGGCAGCCCTGAATATGGTTTTCCGTGGTTTCCCATTTTAACAGCAGGCAAATGCTATGGATATACTTTAAAGGCCACGGCCTCTTCCTTCCCATTCCTAGGACATTCCTGTCCCATCGACGCCATAAGACCTATCTGTGTCAGTGCGACGTAAAACAAATAGCAAAAAAGGACCTGTGTTAATGTGATGTACCACTGCTAATTTTAATCAAGTTGATATTGTTGGCTCAGTGTTAATTTGGGTTTGGATCTCCAAATTCATGTAGAAGGTTAGGAGCCTGGTTGTCAAAAACATTTCCTGTGAACTGATTTTAGGTGCCGACTTCATTTCTCATGTTGACATTATTCTGGACCTGGAATCCAGAAAAGTGAATTTTAAACTCAACACTTCTATTGATTCCCCGTTAAAGATACTGTGTTCCCATATATCAAACCTAGTGTCAGATTTTCCTCTAAACATGGATATTTGCGAAGCTAATTTGGATTTATGGCATCTGAACTAAATTCAAGCCCTCCAAATTAAAGATCCTTGTAATATGAATCCTGATGTTTTCAATAATCGGTTAGGATCGCCCAATATTTTGGAAGACAAAATTGATGTGTCCGACACCATTCCAGTTATATCCCCTCCCTACAGACTTGCTCCACCGAAAATGAAAATTTTACAGAAAATTGTTGAAGAAATGCTTCAGCAAGGAATTATTCGTTCTTCAGCTTCAGCGTATACATCTCCTATATTTTTTGTACACAAACCCGCTGGTGGATTTCGTCCAGTTGACTACCGTCAGCTCAATAAGAAAATAATAATCCCAGATTTGCATTCTTGTTTCTCTTGGTTCCACGGGTCGCGTTTCTTTTTGGCGTTTTGATTTATACCAGGCGTATTTACAGATTCCGTTCGCGGAGAAGTCCAAGCACCTAATAGCTCTAAGTACCGACCGGAACTCGTTCGAATATTGTAAAGTCCCGTTCGAACCATGGACGGGAGTTGCTGTGCTTACTCGACTGCTAGATTCCATATTTGGTGGTATCATATTAAATTTCTGTACCTTTGTTTGGACATTCTTATATTTTACTCTGAAACCATTGACGATTAGCTTATGCATATCCAAGAGGTCCTTGAGAGAGTGAGAAAGGCAGGTCTAACTATTAAACTTTCCAAAGTCAGTTTTGCTAAGCCGCAGATTTCATTTCTTGGCCCAGTGGTGTAACCATTGATTAGTCCCGAACACAGACGCTTTTCACGCGCTTTATATACCCTACCAGGCCTGGTAGCAACACTAAACACGAACAACACGAATGCACTCTGGTAGCCGTTGTAACTGTCACAAAGAATTGCAACTCTAATCATTTACAGACCCGCTGATGAAGTGTACGTGTACGTAGTTACATTGACATCCGACCATTTCGTCTGGGTGCTTCATTTTTTGTCAGGCATTGTACATTAAATTTTGGAGAGTTGGCAGAAGAGGAGAAGATGTAAGAATGTCTGATTTGGTTTTAAGGTCATTCATAATATGCTTAGCACCGGAAACAATTTTCTCGTGGAATGTTTCACGAAGGTAGTGAAAATTTTTTATTCGGTGTGAGGCTGTGAGCTTGCATCCGGGAGATAGTGGGTTCAAATCCAACTGTCGGCAGCCCTGAAGATGGTTTCACGTGGTTTCCCATTTACACACCAGGCAAATGCTGGGGCTGTACCTTAATTAAGGCCACGGCCGCTTCCTTCCAAGTCCTAGGCATTTCCTATCCCATCGTCGCCCTAAGGCCTATCTGTGTCGGTGCGACGTAAAGCCACTAACAAAAGAAGCATTCGGTGTGATGCTGGGAATTTATTTCTTGGTACTCAGCTTCAGTGATTCGTAAGTCAGTTTTCCCTGTGCTAATGATATGCATTTCGACTTGCCAAGGTTAATTTCCAGTCCAATTTCGCGAACTCTATTAATCGCTAATTTGATAAGTGCTACTGCCGATTGGTAGTCTTTCCCAACTATTTATGTGTCATCTGCAAACCCAAGATCAGATAAATTATGCATTCCAGGAACAAGTAAATATCCGTACCTTTTCTCAATTCCTGACCCATCAAATTCTGAATCGGTAGTGAGATTAGAAAGAGCTGGGGAGAGAGGAGATCCTTACTCTGTTGGGGCATGAACATTTCAGTGAATTACACGATGCAAGTACTCGTACGCATGGTTAAATTAATGCTTTTTAAAATATTTACAACTACACTGAGATTGCTCGTTCCCAACTTTCCTCAAGTGGTTCCTTGAAATTGATGCCTACCGGACGAATTGGCCGTGCAGTTAGGGGCGCACAGCTGTGAGCATGCACCCGGGAGATAGTGGGTTCGAGCCCCACTGTCGGCAGCTCTGAAAATGGTGTCCCGTGTTTACCCATTTTCACGCCAGGCAAATGCTGTGGCTGTACCTTAATTAAGGCCACGGCCGTTTCCATCCCACCCCTAAACTTTTCCTATCCCATCGTCGCCATAAGACCTATTTGTGTCGGTGCGACGTAAAGCAAATTGTAAAAAAAGAAATTTATGCTAATAAATATTTTAAATTTAAATCCTTTGAAACCGCAACGAATATTGCGTACACTTACATCCACCACGTGCATATTTAGAATCAATTTCATTCCTTGAATATTCATATTCGACCTAATCTATCCTCACTTCATTTCTTAACGAAGAAATAAAGCTTCTACTTCGTCCTCTATCACTTATCATCAAATGCTGTACATGTAGTCATGTCATAAGTTGTACTTTGCCCTCCCTTCCATTGTCCCTGATATCTATGGTCAGTCCAATGTATTTAAAGCATAACTTCCCAGAGATTACGAGCTAGAGTTCCAAGTTGACAGCGCCTAGCCTGGTAATCCACGGGATTTTCCTTAACTCACGTTCTGCGTGACCGAACAATGCCACAATTTGAGGTGTAAAAGATATAGTATATCCTAAAGCCATTTGTACTGTAAAATAGTGTAATATTCCGCGTGTGAACAATCTGAGGTAAGTATTCACATTCATTCTGGATTTTGAGTCCTCCCTTCCACGAATTCTGTTTCCTTTCTTTACATTCCTTAACCATGTCGGGCTTTGTTCATTCATATTCCCTGCCGAGATAAGGATGCCGTATGACAGTTCTTCCAGGAATGATTCAGGGTTGTTTGTTCCCGAATTAGTTTTACAAGGTAAACATAGTACTGCAAATGCGACTCATTTCATAAATGCTATGATTTGAGAATAAAATATCCTGTTTAATTTTTGCACCGGAAGTAGCTGAAATGACAAGTTCCAAATTATTTCATTTTCGAAGGAAGAACAACTGAAACAGGACACATCATAAACAAATTGGTACACTTCTTTCTAAGCTATAAATGACAATAAATTATGTTTTGGTATTATTATAAAATCAATAAATAATTGCAAATACATAACCTCTGACTTGTATGTGTAATGGTATTCTCTCCCATATTAATGAAATTGGCGATTTATAATTGAATGTTATTATATACCGTGGGGGAAAGTTTCACGGGTTGAGCAGATATTTCTATGTATTCAAGATAATATCATAATGCCACGGTATTTAGTATCTGCCATTAGCGTTTAAAATTTGCATACAATACCTGTTTCTTCTCCATAGCTAAATGGTTGTCGTGCTAGCCTTTGCTCCAGGGGTTCCCAGGTTCGATTCCCGGCCGGTTCGGGGAATTTAATCTTCATTGGTTAATTCCTGTGGCAAGTAGTCTGGGCTTGTTTGCCGTCCTCAGCATTAGAATTCATCATAGACAGGGCCCCATCCAAATAGACAATTTAGGTCGCCTATTAGACGTCAGATCGATAGACGAGCACCAGGCCTCTCCAGAGGCCATACCCTATTATTATTATTATTATTATTATTATTATTATTATTATTGTACCGGGCGGTACACCTCCACGCCGCTAATTTAAAATTTGCGCCAGTTGAAACTCCTCTGCTGGAGGAAGTCTGAACTTTATATACACTATTAATTCGCTACCTTCTCAAAAGATGTCACCACGTGGAAAATTTTGAGTTTTTGAACTGTGTCATTTTTGATGTGTTTTTGTTTTGCTTGAAGTAAGAAGTGTGAACTTTCTCTTCTAGAGGACACTACTGAAGATCAACAATAGTGCACCCTAGTGCGAAGTCAAAGAACTATTTTGTTGGAGAAATTTTTATTTCAAATGTTTGTCTTTGCTAATTTTTTTTCAGTTATTGTTTAAGTTGGCTGTATACCCCTCTCTTTCCCCTTGTTTTGCATTTAACCAATCCAGAATTTCTGTTATTAATTTCTGACCAATCGTAGGTATCTTCCCCCAACTTGAATATGTTGCTATATCCTACCCAATAAAAAGTTTGTGGGAGGGTGTTTTCATTCCCCTGACACCTAGAACCTTCCGCGAGAGGATATAAACTGCTGATTTTAGGGTCTCCGGGTCACTTCTGTTCCATCTTTCAGTGTATTAAGTACATAGCAGGAGGCGGGAAGCGCCTCTTTCCTCGGCAGCGGTCAACAACAAGGTAATGGCCGATTAATAACTTCTTTCTTTGCTTGCTCAGCAGTTTAACTCTCGGGGCGGGTTCTAAGCGTTCCACCATGTAACCTTTTCCTAAATGTAACTACTCTTTTCATATATTCTCTTTTAAAGCTACATACTGGGATAGAGAGTGCTAACCCTCTCGAGCTCCCACTCATATTGTTTTGAGGTGAACTTATTTTTCTCAACCTATTCTTCGTTAACGTAAAACAAATTGTTCTCTTCTTAAGTCACCACTTTAGTATGGGATTAGCCCTGGTATTATCGGCCTAGTGCCAAGTAGGTCTTAATCATAGTGTATTAGGAGTGCAAGTTAGCCTCCTCTCAAGTTGTTCCCTTAGAGGTCATTTAATTAACCTTCTTTTCATTTTATAGACCTCAGTAGATTGGGTATTTTACCTCTGTGTTTATGTCCGTTGAGGACAACTTGAAGGTGGAGTTTGGTGTGGCCTGGGAGAGGCTTAAATTTGAGAGCGAGTGGCTCTTTTGAAAATTGAGTGTTGTATGCCTCGTGGAGGCTTTTCAGTGTAATTTGGAGCTAGGGCTCCTAGGCATGAATGGGGTTTTCTGCCCCTCTGTTGAAACTTGTGTTTGGAGGTAAAACTGAGCTGATTGCCCAGGCATTGTGTTTTCAGGGCTCGAAGCCCAAATCCTGTAAATATTGTAACTACCCTTTGACTTGCTACCTTGTACCTGCCATGCTTGTTATTTCTTTGTTTTTGAAAAGAAAATATAACCTGGTTAAATTTTAAATTAATTTTACTTTAGTAGCTTGAGACCCGTTCACCACCCCGCACCTTCTTTCACGCATAACTACCACAAAACACGGTAACAAGTGGTAGCAGAGCGTGGTTGAATGGGTCTCAATTTAGCCCCTTTTGACGGCTAAACATTGTTTTGTTCCGAACTCTAACTATTTTCCCAGTTGCTGGAATCTTTTGAGTTTTTCAAAATTGTTCTGTCACCATGCCCGGCCCTCGCGATGTTCTCCATCTTAACTATTTGCGCAAGGAGGAGTTGATCTATGAATTGACTATTAGAAATGTACAATCTGGAGGCACGGTTGCAGTAGACACAAACAAGCTTAGAGAGTCCCTAGATTTGCCCATTTCCATCCCCAATTTGGGAGAGAAAGAAATTGACGACTCTCTTTCCACGATCACGGAGAATATTACTGGGCTAGCTTCTGTAGTTAGTTTTTTTGATGAAAATGATACTTCTCCTAATCAAATTAAGCGTGTGCAAGCTAGGCTGTTTCATTTTTCCAATAGAGTTAACGATCTGTTGTCTCTAAAGTTGAATGACGTTCAGAAGAAGGAAGCTAGTACGCTGCTTGAAAATATGTCTGAATTATCTAGCAAGGTCACTCAATTGTTAACAGGGGAGGTTCCTCCCAAAAGCGATCTACCCACCACAGTGAATGTAGGTAGCGAGGAAGAGCCTCATAAGGGAGAAGTTAATAGGAAAACCATCGCCGCTCAAACTATCTCTGCCCCATTGGACAACGAATCTGAACGCCGTGCATCGTTGAGTAACATCCGTTCTGAATTAACTTCCTTGCCATTGAAACCTTTACCTACTATGTCACCCGGGTTTAGCAGCTTGCCTCACCCATTGGCAATGTTGCTCAGAGGTATCTCTAAGTTTTCGGTTAATACCACCAGTGAAGTAATTTCATTTTTAAGATTTCTGGTTGAATTTCAGGATCATGCCCTTGTGTTTTCTCTTTCTCCATGTCAAATTTTGCAAATTATCTATCCTTATGCAATTGGTATTCTTTCTGACAAAATAGTAAGAGCCATAGCCGAACAGTCATCTATTGAAGATTTTCATGCACACTTGCTTGCAAATTTTATTCCCGCCCGCGCGAGGTCTTCTCTGATTCAGAAGTACTATTATCGTGTACAGCGATTGGATGAGAACTTGGCTGATTTCATACAAGACATTAAGTTTTATACTAGGGTGTTTGCTCTTCACTTCCCTGAGGATCAAATTTTACAAGCTATTGTGGAAGGTATTTCACCATCTTATAGGTCATACTTGTGTTTCGCGGCGTGCCCGCAAACTTTCTCTGAACTTGAAGCGTTGGCCGTCTCAGCGGAAGGAGTTAGGTACGCCGATTCTTTTCGTGTGGCAAAAGAACCCCCTCCTTCGTTTAGTAATACTCGGCCTCCACCTCGCCGACCAGTCACACCCCGTAAATGTTATGCTTGCGGGTCGCCTGACCATCTTCGCAATAAATGTCCATTGGTCAGAACTAGTAGGGCAAATAATGGAGCTGGTTCAGCACAAGGCTGTTTTAAATGTGGGGCTTTCTCACATATCGCCAAGAATTGCCCAAACTCGAATAGCACCCCCTCCTGCTCAACTTCTGGTGCAAATTCTACCTATGCCAATAATAAAAAGTGACTAGTGGCTTCGGCTGAGTCGACTAATCCATCTTCCCGAGACTCAGCCCCTGGTAAACAGGTTGTAAATTCAGGGAACGAGCAATTTTCAAATTTATCTTTTGAAGGTCCCAAAGAGTGTCTTAGGATTGCGGCGGATACCCCCGCACCGGTCCCCTTTCTTAAAATTGAGTTAAATAACGAGCCTATAACAGCTCTCTTAGATTCAGGTAGTGTTTGTTCTATTATTTCGGCTGATTGGTATTCAAAATTGAAATCTGTTTGTAAGCTTCCTAACTATGGTTTGTCGGCGATCCAATACGTTTCGGCTAATTCCTCTCCATTAGAAATTCTCGGTTTCTTATATGTCAAAATTCGTATTTTTAAATTCACATGGAAAGTTAAATTGTTTGTGGCCAAGCACTTGTCTTGCCCCATTATATTGGGAGCGGACTTTATTTCTCACACTGGTCTTGTGCTCGATCTTCAGAGTAGGTCTTGCACTTTCAAATTTGCCTCTAATTGTAATATCCCTCTATTAAAGTGTAATTCTGCATCATGTTCTTCTATTTCGCCTACCCAGGATGAGATGTTGTTAGACCTTAGACATCTACCTGAGGAGCAGGCTGATAGTATTCGCAAATTGTGTCAGTCGTTTCCCGAGGTGTTCTCTGATACTCTTGGTGTTACTGACCTGATAGAATACAAAATTGAGGTCACGGATACGATTCCTGTCCGTTTTCCACCGTATAGGCAATCTCCACCTAAAATGAAGGCTCTAAAAGAAATCATCGATCAGATGTTGAAGGACGGTATTATCAGGCCCTCTAAGTCAGCGTATTCTTCGCCTATTTTTTTAGTCCCGAAACCCCAAGGAGGCTTCAGGCCTGTAATTGATTATAGGGCTCTCAATCGGAAGGTGGTGTTGCAATCTGTGCCCCTTCATGACCTTCATTCTTGTTTTTCATGGTTTCGTAAGGCCAAGTTCTTTACTATCTTGGACTTGAATCAGGCCTATAATCAAATTCCCCTTGCCGAAGAGTCTAAACATCTTACAGCGTTTGCCACGGACTGGAATTTATACGAATACAACCGCGTGCCTTTCGGGCTCCCCACGGGAGCAGCTGTACTCACTAGGCTCTACTAGATAGGGTCTTCTCCGACATCAAGTTCGAGTACTTATATCACTACTTGGATGATGTCGTCGTATTTTCAGAGACTTTTGAAGAACACCTAGATCATCTGCGAGAAGTTCTCGATCGCCTTCGTAAGGCTGGGTTAACTGGTAAGTTGTCCAAGGTTGCCTTTGCTAAGCCCTCTATGTCTTTCCTAGGGCATATTGTGTCACCTGATGGTGTAGCCGTCGATCATTCTAGAACACAGGCCATCCGTGATTTTAAACCTCCCAAGGACATCAAAGGCATCGCCAGGTTTATTGGTATGGTGAATTTCTTCAGGAAGTTTATTCCTAACTTCGCTAATAGAGCGGCGCCCTTAAACCTCCTTCGTAGGAAAGGCATCAAATTCGAGTGGGGACCTTCTCAACAAGCCGCTTTTGAAGACCTTAAATTAGCTCTTTGTAATGCCCCTGTACTTGCTATGCCTGATTTCTCGAAGAAATTCATCGTCCAAACCGACGCGTCGTCGTCAGCAGTAGCGGCAGTCCTTCTTCAAGAGACTGAACTAGGGAGGCGACCCATCGCCTATGCATCTAGGACCTTGTCGGCTCAAGAAGCCAAGTATTCCATATATGAGCTCGAAGGTTTGGCAGTCTTATTCGCCTTAGAGAAGTTCCGTCTCTATCTGGAACATGTTAAATTCGACCTGGAGACAGATAATCAAGCCTTAAGCTGGGTCTTAGGTAGGCCGCGTCGTACTGGTCGTATAGCCCGTTGGGCCATCCGTATTTCTGCCTTCCAGTTTGATGTTAGACATATCAGAGGTACCGAAAATATTGTCGCTGATGGACTCAGCCGTATGTTTTCAAACGACGTCGAGACCCAAGAACCGGTCGACAGTTCATCACCTCCCGAGTCCATACTATCTGATGTTAATGCCATCTTAACGGATGCCCCCATGCTCTTTAGGGATATCGAGAAATACCAACATGAAGATCCGACGCTGGCTCCGATAATGGAAACCCTTTCTTCTGGGGAACATGTCGTCCCTTATGTTCTGAGGAATGGTGTTTTATGTTGCCCTTCGAGGCATGATAAGATGATGAAAGTTGTTGTTCCAGCGGTTCTTGTACCTATGATCTTCAAGTATTATCATGAGACCCCATTAGGAGGGCATCTTGGTATCTTTAAAACTCGTGAAAAGATTCGTGAAATGTTCATCTGGAAAGGTATGGACGGTGAAATCCGTGAACTAGTAAAGGCTTGTAAATCCTGTTTGCTTAGTAAACCGACCATGTCCACCAAGGTAGGCCTCTTGTCTTCTCAGCAAGCGTCGCGCCCCATGGAACGCCTGTATATTGATTATGTAGGACCCTTCCCCCAGTCAAAGGGTAATGCTAACAAGTTCATCTTTGTATGCGTAGATGGTTTTACCAGATTTTCTTGGTTATTTCCGACTAAGCTGGCTACCGCTCAGTCCACCATTACTTGCCTAAATTCTATTTTTGCTTCTTTTGGTCCGTGCCAATATATTGTGTCTGATAATGCTAAGGCGTTCACATCAAATCTTTTTCGTAAATTCTCTTTTGACTTATCCATCTCTCATGTAACTACTTCTGCTTATTACCCTCAACCATCTCTGGCTGAACGGGTTAATCGTAATCTCAGGTCCGCACTTATTGCCTATCATCATGATGATCATTCCAGGTGGGACACGTCCCTGCATTGGTTAGGTTTTGCTTTGAATTCGGCGGTTCATGAATCACATAAATTTACTCCAGCTTCTTTGATGTTCAAGTTTGTTCCCAACTCGCCGCTCTCTAACCTCTGGTCTCTGAGTGACATTCTACCCGAGACAATAGATCCGGATAATATTAAAGATCTTTGGAAGAAGGCTAAAGCCAATCTTAAGGTATCTCATGAAAAGGTTAGGGAAAGGTATGATCGTGGACGGAGACCCACCACTTTGAATGTAGGTGACCAGGTGATGGTCAAGAACTTTGTTCCCGCGGGCAAGCTTGCCCCCAGATTTCATGGGCCTTGTATCATTCTCGATATTCTTACGCCAGTTACGTTGTTAGTAAGCAATCCAGCCACCGAGAGGATATTTAGGGTTCACCTGTCACAGGTGAAACCGGTGTAATTTCCGTGTTAACTTGCTTCATATTATTTTGAAAGGAATATGAAGGTTATATTTTTTTTTTTGAGTTTCACTTTTAAGGCTTTCTGCCCCTTCTATAATATTTTGTTTTATATGTAAGCATTTGTGTGAAACCTCCCCCGATTTGTTAAACTGCCATCCTGTCCTTGCCTCGGCCATTACCACGCTCCCGTCTCCTGCTCCAATACACACTGTGGCTGAATTATATTAAATGCCATGGACATCTGCACGCCGCTGACCCCTCAACCTCTTCACCAAGCCTGTGCCCTCAAAAAGATGATGGTCCAACACAATTCTGCCGCCTAGCTTTATGTTTCAGTGCCCCCGCAGCCGCGCGGCGCCGTGCAGCAACTGGGGCAGAGGACGGGCCCCCTCTTCTCCAGCGAGGACGTCAGGTGCACGGCGAGCCGGAGCTCTCCTCCCGGCCAAGGCTGACGCGCGGCGCACGACCTGCTACTTGCCCGCAGCCTGTATATGTTCACCGCGGGCGCGGCGTGTTTCAACACCTCTGCTCCCCTCATAGTGCGGGCGAGCGGTATCTCAGGGTACTTGAGGGGTCCGAGCGGCCTCCCTTTGGACGCAAGCTGCAACGGCCGGTCTGGCCATTCCACTTAATCAACATCAACTACATGGACAGTTACGATAAGCAATGACTACACTTGGGAATTCCACAGCAATATTTGGTGGCAATTGCAAAATTTTTCTTCACCTCTAAGTATTAAAAGTTTATCTTCAGAAATTCAACTTCTACAAATATAAAGACTTTACTTCACCCGCAACAACAAAATTTTGAAACTGAATCAAACCAAATTAAGAAATCTTATAAATGCTTCTGCAATCAATCTTCATATCCACAGCATAACTTGGACCTTGTTTCAAACAGATTTCATGTGTCACCCCTGGAGGTACTTTTGGGGGGGGAGGTCTGTACCGGGCGGTACACCTCCACGCCGCTAATTTAAAATTTGCGCCAGTTGAAACTCCTCTGCTGGAGGAAGTCTGAACTTTATATACGCTATTAATTCGCTACCTTCTCAAAAGATGTCACCACGTGGAAAATTTTGAGTTTTTGAACTGTGTCATTTTTGATGTGTTTTTGTTTTGCTTGAAGTAAGAAGTGTGAACTTTCTCTTCTAGAGGACACTACTGAAGATCAACAATAGTGCACCCTAGTGCGAAGTCAAAGAACTATTTTGTTGGAGAAATTTTTATTTCAAATGTTTGTCTTTGCTAAATTTTTTTCAGTTATTGTTTAAGTTGGCTGTATACCCCTCTCTTTCCCCTTGTTTTGCATTTAACCAATCCCGAATTTCTGTTATTAATTTCTGACCAATCGTAGGTATCTTCCCCCAACTTGAATATGTTGCTATATCCTACCCAATAAAAAGTTTGTGGGAGGGTGTTTTCATTCCCCTGACACCTAGAACCTTCCGCGAGAGGATATAAACTGCTGATTTTAGGGTCTCCGGGCCACTTCTGTTCCATCTTTCAGTGTATTAAGTACATAGCAGGAGGCGGGAAGCGCCTCTTTCCTCGGCAGCGGTCAACAACAAGGTAATGGCCGATTAATAACTTCTTTCTTTGCTTGCTCAGCAGTTTAACTCTCGGGGCGGGTTCTAAGCGTTCCACCATGTAACCTTTTCCTAAATGTAACTACTCTTTTCATATATTCTCTTTTAAAGTTACATACTGGGATAGAGAGTGCTAACCCTCTCGAGCTCCCACTCATATTGTCTTGAGGTGAACTTATTTTTCTCAACCTATTCTTCGTTAACGTAAAACAAATTGTTCTCTTCTTAAGTCACCTCTTTAGTATGGGATTAGCCCTGGTATTATCGGCCTAGTGCCAAGTAGGTCTTAATCAAAGTGTATTAGGAGTGCAAGTTCGCCTCCTCTCAAGTTGTTCCCTTAGAGGTCATTTAATTAACCTTCTTTTCATTTTATAGACCTCAGTAGATTGGGTATTTTACCCCTGTGTTTATGTCCGTTGAGGACAACTTGAAGGTGGAGTTTGGTGTGGCCTGGGAGAGGCTTAAATTTGAGAGCGAGTGGCTCTTTTGAAAATTGAGTGTTGTATGCCTCGTGGAGGCTTTTCAGTGTAATTTGGAGCTAGGGCTCCTAGGCATGAATGGGGTTTTCTGCCCCTCTGTTGAAACTTGTGTTTGGAGGTAAAACTGAGCTGATTGCCCAGGCATTGTGTTTTCAGGGCTCGAAGCCCAAATCCTGTAAATATTGTAACTACCCTTTGACTTGCTACCTTGTACCTGCCATGCTTGTTATTTCTTTGTTTTTGAAAAGAAAATATAACCTGGTTAAATTTTAAATTAATTTTACTTTAGTAGCTTGAGACCCGTTCACCACCCTGCACCTTCTTTCACTCATAACTACCACAAAACACGGTAACAATTATTATTATTATTATTATTATTATTATTATTATTATTATTATTATTATTATTATTATTATTATTATACCAAGGTTGCTTAACCATGGGTGAGTATAATTTACACGCAGCATTCATATTGTAATTGCAATAATGTGATGTTCAGTAGCCGAGTAAGTTCTGAAGGAAGAGGACGGGGGGTGTTGATTAATCATTTTCTTTCCTCAGCTTAATGAAGTTGGTCATTTTCAGTTGAATGTTAATTAACACTGCTTTGTCAATGACCTGCTAGTGTTGGAAATGATGACCGAAATGTAACTAGAATGTGCATTAATCCTGTATCCTGAGGACCAAGACTATGTCGAGATTTCCTGGAAATGTTTATGTGCCTCTAGCATATTTGGCGTCAGTACGAGGGGCGGTAGTTCGTAAGCAGCTGCCGTGAGAAGCCGATGTTATCTGTGTCTGAGGAACTGTTCCTTGGTGGAGCACCATGATGAATTTCACCACAGTGGTTTGACTCAGTCATATATTTACATCTATATGTAGGAGACAATAAATAGTCTACCCACATTGTCTAGAGCGAGAACGACTATACTCCGTTTCAAATGAAAAGCTGCTTCAATTGCGGTAATGAAGTAAAAATATTTTGCAGTAAAATGTTCCACGGAGTGCAATACACTGAGCCGGTGGGATAAACCAACAACACATTAGCACCTTGCTTGCATCTTCCGACTAGAATCTCAAGGTCAAAACGCTTCCGTCCTGTGCTTACCTAAACTATGCAAAAAGTAGTTAAATTCGATCTTTACTCACCGTGCCCTGGCCACAACTTATTGCAAAGTAACTTAGTTATTCTCACACTAATAGAAATCTGCTTTTAGAATTCCTAAAGATTATGTTAAAAGTCGAGTATAACAGTAGCCTTATTTACAGGTTGGTTGTCGTTTCGCAACTTCCATTTCACTGTTCAAAGGTGGCGAATAAAAACATAGGCCTACATTCAAAACAGGCAATTATTGAAAACGTTTAAACTTGCAAATCAACACCACCACATCTTGTCAAGTCCAAAATACACAGCAAGTTCTCAGAAAGGAAAATTGAACATCTCGAAGGTTGACGATACGTCCACTCACACACCTACGAAAAAAAGGCATAAGATCTTCTCCATAGCATAGCGCTCGATTGGACTGGACTGTATAGTACATATATCACACACACTAACGGGCAATAATTACTACAATGCATTATTATTATTATTATTATTATTATTATTATTATTATTATTATTATTATTATTATTATTCATACAACTTCAGTATAGACTGTTAGAACTTTCAACGTTCAGACTGCAAGCTTCCGCGAATTAACTAAACGCCTCCACAATCCTCTATTTGTAACTAGCCCTATGGACACATTTAGTTCCATAACACTTATCCTCGAATCATTGGAAACTGAGTATAACCTTCGTAGACATGGTCTCGTTCTACTACTCTTACCCTCCATGACCAAGTCCACTATTTTTCTTGGTAAACAATCCTCCTCCATACGCCACACATGACCGCAACACGAAGCCGGTTGATGCGTACCCCTTCATCACTCAAGTTCATGCCTAACGTAGCCTTCATCTTCTCATTCCGAGAACCCGCGTGCCATTGCTTCCACATGTGGGTACCTGCAATCATTACCGTTACTTTCATGTAAATTAATTCTAAATTATCAATAAGATATACTGAGTTCACCTAGCCTTCGCTCCCGCACCATAAAGTCGGTCTGAAAACAGACCGCTGCAAAGATACTTTCGGCCGTGAACTGACTTTTTTTCTTACAGAATACTCTTCACCTCAACTGCAAGCTCGCTGCATTAATATTGCTGCATCTTGATGGAATCCCGCTTACTAATTACCATTTTGGGAGAACCCCGCTCCCAATGCACTACAGCCCTTGAAGGGCATTGGCCTACCAAGCGAACGCTGCTCAGCCCGAAAGCCTGCAGATTACGAGATGTCGTGTAGTCAGCACGACGAATCCTCTCGGCCATTATTCTTGGCTTTCTAGACCGGGGTCGCTTTCTCACCGTCAGATAACTCCTCAACTCTAATCACGTAGGCTGAGTGAACCTCGAATCAGCCCTCAGGTCCAGGTAAAAATCCCTGACGTGGCCGCGAATCGAACCCGAGGCCTCCGGGTAAGAGGCAGGCACGCTACCCCTACACCACGGGACCGGCATCTTGGGAGAATACAGATCTTAAATTCTTGAAATGATCCACCTGATTCAGTTGTGTAAATTAAACCTGACATTCAATTCTCTTAGTTTTCATCCCTACTGATAACACTTTAGTCTTGGAAAAACTAATTTTCACATCATACGCACAGAAAATCCCTTTTAGTTCCAAGGCTTTGAGCACAGTCTGCCATAAGGGCATGTCGACGGCATAGGCCAAACTGCTCACTACATTTCCACCAAACTCAATCCCTTACTGCTACTTAATACATTTCAGTAAATGATCCACGTAAACCATCAAAATCAAAAGTGAAAGATTACAGTGTAGTCTAACCCCTGAAAATATCTTGAACCAAGAACTCATGCTACCATTTCTCAAAGTAGCAGAAAAGTCAACATAAATGCCTAAGATTGCCTGAAATATTCTACCATTAATCCCAGACGACTAACATATTTTCCCTCGGAGATCGGTCATATACAGAGTGAACAAAACATGCCGCTCTTGGAGGTCGGCATGCGATTCCTCATCCCATTGCAAGGCAAAAGTTTCTATAGCCAAATCTGATCTGGTGCTGTTGGAAAACAAGTCGAAAATAGAAGCTGGCAACACAGTCACATCCTGCAGCGCATCGGACTGTAATAGAGAAATGTGCATCATCGCGCTCTAGCGTACACGCCGTCCCAGCTCACTGAGTAGACTGCTCGGTTATCAAACCCACATGCACCATGGAGCTACGGCTCGAATCTACGTCAGGTCGTTTTTTCTTCTGTGTGTGTGACATCAGGTCCCTAGTTCCCGTCGTGTAACAGCGTTTGTAAGCATGACATCCTGTTGTCACATGACAATAATCAAACACATGACAGTGTGATCCATTCAGCTGAATGCATGAGTCGACTAACCACGCAGTGCACAACCATAACTGGTCCTGTCAAGTGCATGGAGGGCGGCTTCCTGATGGAGTACATAAACGGCGAATACGTCGATATGCTTTTAGTGTTAGGTGCATCCGATAACCAAGCTTCTGCTGCTGCTTGTGAGTAAGCAGCACGGTGCCCTCAAAGGCGCCATCCCGATAAGATTTTTTTGTCGCCTTGAGCAAAGCCTGCGGGAAACCGGTAATCATGGTCCACAAGTAGTGGACAGAGGTCGTCCAATGACTAGACGTACTCCACAAACAGAGGACGACATTCTTGAAGCAGTTCACCAATCACACGGCGAAGTACCCGTGATATTGCAAGGCAGTTGCAGGTATCTCAAACACTGGTTGTTGACGTGTTACACGACGAAAAACTGCATCTATATCATTATACGTTAACTCAACACCAGCGGCCAGAAGACCGCATTCAACGAGTACAGTTCTTTGAATGGCTTTTGCAACAAGTTGAAGATAACGAACATTTTATAAAGAATGTGATATGGAGTGACGAATATAGCTTCACTCGGGAAGGTATTTCCAACCATCATGACAGCCATTATTGGTCTAACCACAACCCATATGTCACCCGTGAACGTGGCTTCCAGGCACGCTTTGGCAAAAACCTGTGGGCTGGAAACGTGGGAGGAGTGGTATTAGGCCCTTACCTATTGCCGGACAAGTTGAATGCGCCCTGCTATCGTACGTTTCTGGGCAATATTTTGCCTGAAGCTTTAGAAAACTTTCCACTTTGTCTTCAGCGACAGCTATGGTTTCAGCATGATGGTGCACCGCCACATATTGGAATGACTGTTCTGGCCTCCACGTTCCCTGGACCTTAATTCACTAGATTTTTATTTCTGGGGACACTTAAAGGAACATGTTTATAGTACTCCACCCATGGATGTGCAAGACCTAATAGCTCTCGTGCATGCTGCATCGGCATTGGTGGATGCAGATGTGTTGCGTAGGGCCCGGCAAAGTATGCTCCAGCGAGTGGCGAAGTATTTACAAATGCAAGGTGGTCGCTTTGAACATCTGCTATGAAGTGAACGTTGCTCGTAAGTGTACGTACCGGCTCTGTAAAGATAAGACTGGACGTCACACGTACACTATGGAATAATTGTGCTTAGCATAATGGGCAATCCAGTGCAGCCTACCTACTGTACTGTATTGTGTTTCCTTGTACCGCATTGGATAGAGACGATGTTACTGTATCCACTATTATGTTCTACGTATAGGCTTTATTTTTGCCATGGACGAAACAAAATTGTCGTTTACGTCTGTAAGAAGTTCATGTTATGTTTGAATGTTTAAAAAAAGGTAACAGTAATGGTGAGACAGAGCATGCTGTACTGCATAGTGGAGATGTACATTGGATACAATTTGATACATTAACTGAACAAAATTGGCGCGAACGCGACTCAAACATCGGCGCGTCCGCACAACCGGCATTTATGTCCTTAACTCGTCTCACTGAGCTAATGAGACAGCTCCGGCCGAGCGCCGAGTTCATGCGAGCTGTGCTTGGCCACGCTGCACGCCGTGACAGCGTTGCCAGAGCCTCGTTTCTTAATTCGCATTTCTATTAAACCTATTGGTGGAACTAGGTTTTACAAGAAAAACGTTTGTCGTGAATTTCGACGAGGAACCGCATGCCAACCTCCACGTGCGGCATTTTTGTTCACCCTGTATACCTTCTCTAGATCTGCAAAAGAAGAACGTAACTGCCCTTTCCCCTCGTAACATCAATTAATCAATACTAATGTGCATTTAGGGCAGTCGCCCAGGTGGCAGATTTCCTATCTGTTTTTTTTCTAGCCTTTCCTTAAATGATTTCAACGACATTGGAAATTTATTGAACATCTCCATAACTCCCCTTCCTATAAATGAATATTTGCCCCAATGTGTCCTCTTGTATTCCAACTTTATTTTCATATTGTGATCTCTCCTGCTTTTAAAGACGCTACTCAATCTTATTCGTCTAATAATGTCATTCCACGCCATTTCTCCGCTGACAGCTCAGAACATACCACTCAGTCGAGCAGCTCGCCTCCTTTCTCCCAGTTCTTCCCAGCCCAAATTTTGCAACATTTTTGTAGCGCTACTCTTTTGTCGGAAATCACCCAGAACAAATCGAGCTGCTTTTTCTTTGGATTTTTTCCAGTTCTTGAACCAAGTAATCCTGGTGATGGTCCCATACACTGGTACCATACTCTAATTGGGGTCTTACCAGAGACTAATTTGCCCTCTCCTTTCCATCCCTGCTACAACCCCTAAACACCCTCATAACCATGTGCAGAGATCTGCATCCTTTATTTACAATCCCATTTATGTGATTACCCCAATGAAGATCGTTCCTTATATTAACACCAAAATACTTACAATGATCCCCGAAAGGAACATGCACCCCATCAACGCAGTAATTAAAACTGAGAGGACTTTTCCTATTTGTGAAACACACTACCTGACTTTTAACCCCGTTTATCATCGTACCATTGTCTACTGTCCATCTCACAACATTATCGAGGTCATTTTTCAGTTGCTCACAAACTTGTAACTTATTTATCACTCTATGGAGAATAACATCATCCGCTGAAAGCCTTACCTCTGATTCCACTCCTTTACTCAAATCATTTATATATAAGAAAACATAAAGGTCCAATAATACTGCCTTGAGGAATTCCCCTCGTAATTATTACAGGGTCAGATAAAGCTTCGACTACTCTAATTTTCTGAGATCTATTTTCTAGAAATACAGCAACCCATTCAGTCACTCTTTTGTCTAGTCCAATTGCACTCATTTTTGCCAGTAGTCTCCCATGATCCACCCTATCAAATGCTTTAGACAGGTCAATCGCGATACAGTCCATTTGACCTCCAGAATCCCAAATATCTGCTATATCTTGCTGGAATCCTACAAGTTGAGCTTCAGTGGAATAACTTTTCCTAAAACCGAATTGCCTTCTATCGAAAAAGTTATTAATTTCGCAAACATGTCTAATGTAATCAGAAAGTATGCCTTCCCAAAGCTTACATGCAACGCATGTCAAACTTACTGGCCTGTAATGTAATTTTCAGCTTTATGTCTATCACCCCTTCCTTTATACACAGGGGCTACTATTGCAACTCTCCATTCATTTGGTATAGCTCCTTCAGCCAAACAATAATCAAATAAGTACTTCAGATATGGTACTATATCCCAACCCATGGTCTTTAGTATATCCCCAGAAATCTTATCAATTCCAGTCGCTTTTTTCAGCATTTTTCAGTTACCTGGCGCATACTGAAAAAATCTGATCGTGACAGCCCCTCTGTGGTCTGAAACTTCACTGGTTTTCGTCGAACTTACCGTCAACCATTGATTGCACTCTCCCTTCTATAATACCAGTAGAATTGAATCTAGCAAAGAAGGCAGCTAAGGAAAACATGATGGCAAGCATAATTGGCAGTCATAAAAATTTTAGTGAAAAATGGAAGGGTATGTATAGATATTTTAAGGCAGAAACAGGTTCCAAGAAGGACATTCCAGGAATAATTAATGAACAAGGGGAGTGTGTATGTGAAGATCTTCAAAAGGCAGAAGTATTCAGTCAGCAGTATGTAAAGATTGTTGGTTACAAGGATAATGTCGAGATAGAGGAAGAGACTAAGGCCAAAGAAGTAATAAAATTTACATATGATAACAATGACATTTACAATAAAATACAAAAGTTGAAAACTAGAAAAGCGGCTGGAATTGATCAGATTTCTGGGGATATACTAAAGGCAATGGGTTGGAATATAGTACCATATCTGAAGTACTTATTTGATTATTGTTTGGTCGAAGGAGCTATACCAGATGAATGGAGAGTTGCTATAGTAGCCCCTGTGTATAAAGGAAAGGGTGATAGACATAAAGCTGAAAATTACAGGCCAGTAAGTTTGACATGCATTGTATGTAAGCTTTGGGAAGGCATTCTTTCTGATTATATTAGACATGTTTGTGAAATTAATAACTGGTTCGATAGAAGGCAATTCGGTTTTAGGAAAAGTTATTCCACTGAAGCTCAACTTGTAGGATTCCAGCAAGATATAGCAGATATCTTGGATTCTGGAGGTCAAATGGACTGTATCGCGATTGACATGTCTAAAGCATTTGATAGGGTGGATCATGGGAGACTACTGGCAAAAATGAGTGCAATTGGACTAGACAAAAGAGTGACTGAATGGGTTGCTATATTTCTAGAAAATAGATCTCAGAGAGTTGGAGTAGGTGAAGCTTTGTCTGACCCTGTAATAGTTGAGAGGGGAGTTCCTCAGGGCAGTGTTATCGGACCTTTATGTTTTCTTATATATATAAATGATATGAGTAAAGGAGTGGAATCAGAGGTAAGGCTTTTTGCGGATGATGTTATTCTCTATAGAGTGATAAATAAGTTACAAGATTGTGAGCAACTGCAACGTGACCTCGAAAATGTTGTGAGATGGACAGCAGGCAATGGTATGTTGATAAACGGGGCTAAAAGTCAGGTTGTGAGTTTCACAAATAGGAAAAGTCCTCTCAGTTTTAATTACTGCGTTGATGGGGTGAAATTTCCTTTTGGGGATAATTGTAAGTATCTAGGTGTTAATATAAGGAAAGATCTTCACTGGGGTAATCACATAAATGGGATTGTAAATAAAGGGTACCGATCTCTGCACATGGTTATGAGGGTGTTTATGGGTTGTAGTAAGGATGTAAAGGAGAGTGCATATAAGTCTCTGGTAAGACCCCAACTAGAGTATGGTTCCAGTGTATGGGACCCTCACCAGGATTACCTGATTCAACAACTGGAAAAATCCAAAGAAAAGCAGCTCGATTTGTTCTGGGTGATTTCCGACAAAAGAGTAGCGTTACAAAAATGTTGCGATATTTGGGTTGGGAAGAATTGAGAGAAAGAAGAAGAGCTGCTCGACTAAGTGGTATGTTCCGAGCTGTCAGCGGAGAGATGGCGTGGAGTGACATTGGTAGACGAATAGGTTTGAATGGCGTTTATAAAAGTAGGAAAGATCACAATATGAAGATAAAGTTGGAATTCAAGAGGACAAACTGGGGAAAATATTCATTTATAGGAAGGGGAGTTAGGGATTGGAATAACTTACCATGGGAGATGTTCAATAAATTTCCAATTTCTTTGAAATCATTTAGGAAAAGGCTAGGAAAGCAACAGATAGGGAATCTGCCACCTGGGCGACTGCCCTAAATGCAGATCAGTATTGATTGATTGATTGATTGACACCTTGCCCGGTACACTTATCAATGAAATGCCTCAACAGATGCTGCAGTTCTTCCTGTTCCCTTGCTTATAGATAAATGGAATTACAGCTATCCCCAAAACAGAAGACACATTACTAATATTCCATGCAAATTTTATTACCTTATGCATCCATTTTATCTCTTACTTCGCATTGTATTTCGACATTTCGGTTCTAACTTCATCTACTCTTGCTGCTTTCTGGAAATGGAGTTTATTTGCCATACTTTCCACTTCCTACGGCGAAATTTAACTGACATCATTGCCCTCCTCCCCACGAGCTCGGTTGTCCGCGTCATCAACAGAAATATTTCCTTTTACATTGAGAAAGTTTTCAAAAAATTCCCCCACCTTTTCAGTTATTCCCTGTCATCTACTGTGAGTTCAACCGTTCTACCCAAAACATTATTCATTTCCTTTTTATCTCCGTTTCTGAAATTCTGTATTACTGTCCAGAAAGGTTTTCTTGTAGCATTGCCAAGATTTTCTAGGTTAATATCAAAATCTTCCCATGACTCCTTCTTTGATTCTGCAGTGATTGTTTTCGCTCTGTTTCTTACATATACCTACAGTTCCATGTCTGCATCAGTCCTTGTTTGGAATCACTTCTGATACTTCTTCTTTTGAGTTAACAAGCTGTCTTCACTTCATTCCAACAAGATGTTCGCTTCTTCCCATCTTTAGATTCAGTTCTTCCTAGGCATTACCTTGCTGTTTCTTCTACAGCATGCTTGTATGCCATCCATTCTCTTTCTATATCCTGAACCTGCTTACTGTCAATTGTGTCTAATCATTCACTTATCATATCCATGTACTGCACCCATATCCTAAACAGGTGAATCAAAATTGAATTAATAAATTTCCATATAACTCATATGCAGTATTTTGAATGTCTTTCAACGTGGAACAAAGAAGAAGGCCACGTGGTAATCCAGCAAAAATACTCTAAGAGACAATCTGTTTCCTGTTCTTACTGATAAGGTTTTTCACAGTTCGAATATTAACCAATCAGAACATTTCGATATTCGCGTTTCTGATGACGCAGACCTAGGCTATATTGGACGTTTTGACCTACAGGTAAAATCGAGTTCTCAATAATCGCTTTTAATTATGTGAATTTCTACACCACCCAGGAAGGCTATTAATAAGAAAGATTGATTAAGTGCGACGTACTGTACTTTGGTGTCCTAGCTACGACCACGTGACTGGTAATGAGGCCATTGTGGCGTGTCTCCACCGAAAGAATTATGGCTAGGGACGCACTTCAGTTATTTAATAGTTGCTGTGATAGAAAGTGGACCTGTAATGTGTGTACAGTTATTTGCAATGTAAAATATGCCTTAATGTAAACCTCGAACCATTAAGGACACCGTGGAGCCTCTCCCCTCGCGAAAGAGAGTAATTCTGGCCGAAAGGCTTACATACAGGAGGAGCATCTATTTGGTGTTCATTTTCACGGTGATACTTGCGTTATTCTTACGGGACGACTGTTCAAGCTCGGTTGTTATATAAACATGTAACAAAGGACCTCCAATGAATTGCACAGTTTAGCCCTCATAAACATTTTTCCTTGCTATGGTGCAGTAGGGAGGCAAACTTGTAATAATTCAACGCGTGGAACAAATTTACAGTCGCTTATATGCATTTTTCTTTAGGAGGACGAAGGTGATTGCAAACAGTTTAATTATTAGTAATCCTCAAAGAATATATAAGGAAATGTAGAACGCATCAACATTATTAGTTCCACTAATGAAATGTGCAAGGTGAATAGATAGTCAGGTGGAGTTATACTCGACTTACACGACACACCTGACAGTCATAAAAGCATTAGCCCAGTGCCCTACTGAAAGGAAGAGAAAAGAAGGGGAGGGTAGATATACGAGCAGTAAATAACAAAGCCGCCGCAATACTGATTTTCAGCCGTCGAATTGTAGATTTTGACAGAATATTGCTACAGTGTGCACATTATTTTGTAAGAAATTGATCTGTGTTTCATTTATGTTTACATCTACTGTGAGTGTTACTAGTGTGTTGAGAAGATGTATCTGCATGTGAGTTCCCATTAGATTATGCTGAGCATGACTGATGCTGACATGGATTAAGTTCCATAATCTGGGTGCAGCGGTGGATGAATAACTGCTGACTATGTATGCCATCATCAATATGTAAGTCCAGAAATTTAAGATGTTCTCTGTACTTTGAAATATGTAAAAATAAGCTAATTGTCATCGGTGTGGAAATGCATAATCATAATATTACTTTGTAGCAATATAGTCAAGATTTATAGTATTAGGATATTTCACGCCCGTTTGATTCTTATTTTGATCTATCAGTACTCAGCATTTGATAGAAATGGGTCTGTAATTGACAGAAACTGAAATTGAATTATATTGAGTTCCATTTTCTTTACGGTCAGTATCATATCTTTGATTCATGATTGAACCGTGATGTCAAGTATCCAACCTTGTTAGATATTATGAAATAATAATAATCATTTTTGTAGGAACCGGACAATAATCATGATTTCCCGAGGTAAAAATGCCTGGAATTTGTTAATGATAACTATGTGTTCACTAAAGGAACTAATAACCTAATTGGCATCAAAATTTAAATAATATGTTAGTAAATATTTGTTTGCTAATGTAAATAGTGAATGTGAAAGAGAATTTGCGAATGTTGTGCTCTAGAATATTTTGTAGAGATAGAATGGTCTCAGTAATGGAGAAAGAGTATAAGTGTCCCCAGATTTTAACGGATGACGAGTCGTATGATAGACTCCCAGCGATGATGTGTTTCACCGTGGGTAAGGGTGGATATATATGTATTTGCCTCCAGAGGAGAGTGCGATATTCTACGTGAAATATTGAGAGGGGCAAGAATTCCACAGTATGCAATTGATTTTCAAAGGGACAAATTACCGGAAGATGTGACAGAGAAAATATATGCGTTCTAACATACAAATGTTCTCCGTTAGGCCGAAATTATTATGTATGATGATCGCCAAAACATGTGCGCAAATTTCATTAGCAAATCAATGATTTTTACTTGGCTCTGTTAATAATGACATGGGCTCATAAAGATAGCAGGAGCAATAACATGATTGTTCGATGCCCATTGTTAATACCAGGGAAATTTAAGTGATTATTTAGAGGTGATTTTGCTGTGTTCGGTCATTTTGAGTTAGAATGACTTAAGGTGTATTTTGGGAGAAATCAATTAATAATTGACTAGGACGCAGTTTATTATTCTTACTTAAGATTTTGTGTTTAGTCAAGGCAATTCAATTAATGCCCACAAACTTCGTTGTATTTGAAACTGAAAGTTATAATTCAAATTTTGAAAATAATTTAAATGACCATGATAACGACACGGTACGCCACGGTCAATAGATGCCTAGAATAAAACGATTACACAGTCACCGAGGCTCACTGGAAATAAAATTGAAATGATAATACTCATTATTCAATTATCCCCATTAGAAGTAATCTCTGTTTAAATCAATACGTTGAAACTTAATGATTGTACAGCAGTTTTAATGAGTGTATATACATGTATTTCCTTTATACTGTAGATCTTTGCTGTATTGCACGTGATTTAAGGGTTTGTCTTCTTCAATATGTGAGTGTATTTTAATTGTGTGTTGATAATCATATTTTTCCCTTTTGTTGCGTTAAGCCAACGTTTACCATAGTGTACGTAAGTGACTCGCGATACTTATTGTAAAGTACAGTGATGGAATAGGGGTAATGAGACAATTAGTGTAGGTTAAGTGTAGACAATATTCTTAAAATAACAGATTATTCCAACAGGCAATCACTGAACAGATGCTGATTTGATTGAGATTATTATTTGATTATGTGTGATCATACTTTCAGGTATTAAAACTCAATGAATAATTCATGTTGAAATTAATACGTGTTTGATGTTTAGTTAATTAACTGATAAGGCACACATGTCGCCTGCGTCTGTTCAGATAGCACTTCTTAACAAAACAAGAGAAATGACCTTAGAACACTAAAATCATGTGTAAGTATCACAAGGAAAAGTTCATGAATTGCAATTATAAAGGCAAGTACATTATACTAATGGCCAAAGTTAATAAGTGTATTGGTTTCTGTGAACAATAACTCCTTAGGAATTTTTAAGCCATGAGAGTCCAAAAGGGACCAGTTTAATGGAAGGTTCAGTGTTCAATATCCAGAGTGACGTAACAGTATGCATGTGAACAAGTTTCAGATGCTATTGTACATGAAGGTTATGAGTGCTTTATTATAATATTTCGATATTTTGACATTCAGGAGTTTAATAACTATCGTGCATATTAAGTTCAGGCGGTTCTAATTGAATCAATCAAAGCTTTAATTAATGTACTCGTAATTCATTATTAATTCATATAATTCCAGTCTAAATATGATTCAGAGTTAATCCGGTAAATCCAAGTGTAATTTAATTAATATCAGTAAGAGTAATGTAAAGTAAATTTATTGATTCAAGCTCAGAGTAATGATACGATAAACAAATTAACACTGTAACTGTACTTTTAGGTGAATGCCCTGGTTCCCATTTTATGCACATTTTATTCAATTCGAGGTTATTTCAGATTATTCCATTATCATTTCATTTTTTCAGCTTCACAGTTATATATGTGCCTGGATTTCTAAAGATATTTTAATTATTACATTTAATTCAGTTCACCTTAAATTCATTTCAGTTTTTCAATAAATTGATGTTAAATATAATCGGTCTGCTCTCCGTATTTAGGAGTCTATCCTACAGATAGAATCCTTTCACTCCAAACGGAAACGAAATGGCCGATGGTCTGCACCCTAGGATGATAGAAAAAATTGTAAGTATCTGAGCAGCGCCGAGGCTAAACAAACAAGACAACCAACTCATGCAAGATCAGGGTGCAGTAAGTCTGTCTAATTTCCCTATTTCGGAGATGCTCTACACTAATTCATCTGCAGTCAGATTCCACTTTCTCTATCCTGGGCGTAGAGTTACTTAGTTCACTACAAAGGAGATACTGACCTGTATCATGGTAAATTCACACGAGCACCCGCACTTTCCTAGTCCTTTATGATATACCGTGTTATGGACCTGGTTCCTTTACCCTACAATGTGTAGCGATGAAAAGCCTTATGCTTTGGAAAAGTATCCGTTAACTGCTAATCCCCTACTAGCGCAGGAGTCCAATAAACGTTTCTATATTCTATTTGCTTTACGTCGCACCGACACAGATAGGTCTTTGGCGACGAAATAAACGTTTCCAAGTCCTATTAGCTTCCATATCTTCACCAAATTTACCCATCACCTTCTCAAGTTCTTCAGGTCTACTTCCAACTCTCGCGCTGAAATCGCCCATCAGCTCTGTCGTATCCTTGCATTTGACTCTGACTACGATGTCACTCAGTGCTTCACAAAACTTCTCAAATTCATCCTCATCTGCATCCTTACATGGAGAGACTGTTTTCGTCTTAATAGCTCCAACTACAAATTCACCCTCATCATTCGCTCACTTACATGCGTGCAATAGCATACCGTATGAAGAGTCCTACCCCATTTTCCCAATTTTTATCCAGATGTGGAAATTGCATAGTCATACTGTATCCTTAAATGATTCTGATCTTGTGTGAAGTAACTCTGGAGGTCTACCTAAAAGTTTCAGATCTCAGTTCGGTCAGACAGCGTTCGATCACTGTTTGCAAGCATGTGTCGGAAGCGAAAAATAGTTGGCCTGGAGGGATCAGATAAGTTAGATGAACGAGTGGAGCCGAGCATACTTAAGCAGAAACAATGCCAGGACTCAGCTAAGAGTCCCGTTGTTACCAACCCATGCTCCTAAGTTAAGAGTACTCTGGGGTCCTCATTTAGTCGCCACTTACGACAGGCAGGGGTTACCGTGAATAATATTATACCGCCTCTGAACATTTTATATTTACATTTACATCACCTTATCTCTGTTTCTATTCAAAATTTCGTTTTTACCCTTTATCCGTACATTTTAGGAAATATGGGGTGAGGTGTTTGGAAACTTGCCAGTGTAATAGCTATGTACAAGCTATTAAGCACCAATCAACATAGCAGTGCGTGTTGCATAAACCTGTACAAGAATATTAAGCTAACTATCACTATAAAGGACGTGTAAGCTAAAAGTCTAACATAAGCAACGTTTCTAACCTCTGCTTAAAGTAGAAAGACCCCGGTCACCCTTTTACTCGACAGGTATGATACCTTCGATGCATTGTCCAACCTTTACCGACGGAGTGAATAAGACAAGCAATAGCCATTGCATCCCCCACATAGGGCTGGTGTACGAAAGGACAGATTGGTGAGGAGATGCGCAAGTCCGGAGAACCTCCACAAAACAACTACAACTAAGCAACCATCCTCTATTAACACTAATCGGAGAGAAAAGTTAGAAATGATCCGACACTTCCAAAAAATGAAGTTATCGCCCAAACAAGAAAGACAACGACTACAAAAGACATGAAAATGAAGGACTCATAGCCCTCGACAAATAATACCATCGGGGTAGGAAACAAACAAGAGTTGACCAACAGAGACTAGAGAGAAAAGGTGAAGTAAAGAACTTGGAATAAGTAATTAGAAACAATGCCATGACTAGTCTTAGGGCCCTGTAGTCGTCAACCAACGCTCCCAAGTTAAGAGCATTTGAGGCTACATCGAGTCGCCTCTTACGACCGGACAAGTGTTAACGTAGATAAATGTTCGGTTGTATTAATCAAGCTCTTATCTCAAAACCATATTTAGGGCTGTCGTCTAAATTTGCGATTATCTACATCTAATGCTATCGGAGTAGGAAACGAACAAGAGTTGGCAAAGAGAGGTCATATGGGGTAGATGAAAGTGAAGAGCCTGGTACAAGTAAGTAGAAACATTACCCGGAATAAGCTAAGAATCCTGTAGTCGCCAACCTACTCTCCCGAGTTAAGTGCACTTGAGGCTCCTGTTAGTCACTTCTTACAACAGGCAGGAGTTACCGTAGATGATCTTCTACCGCCCTACCACCAACGCGTTATTTCTAACCTTGCATTGCTTGTTTTATTACATCCTGTTCCATGTTCTCATCACTCAGCATATGTCTAACTTTAGTAAGGAATGTCAGCATGCTCTTGTTCGCTAATGTGCACACGTAAGAGTATGACGTTTGCGAAGAACGAAACCTCCGTTCTGCATGTTTTTTCTGCTGAAATTCATTTCTCACGCCTTTAACTTGCTAACACATCAAAGAATGGCATCCCCCCCTCCCGTAATGAATTGTAAGATGTAGCCAGGTAGCTGGACGTACATCTTTATCTACCCTTCAGACCTCTAACTACCAAGGATTTTTAGAAATTATAGTTGGTTGTACTCCAACAAGTAAATTTATCACCTCACACGATTTATTATTGGAATGCTTACTCGTCGAAACTGAAAAACATTACACGGTGTCCTTTATGAAGGGAGAGTGGACCTCAGAGGCATATTCAAATTCGAGCTTGCAAAACTCGTTGGTATGTCTAAAATGAAAATTTACGTACAGCATCGTAGTTAGTTTAGTTGAGTTTCTTCGACATTCTGTGCGTTTTGTAAGGTATGTGAGCTTTGATCAGTTGATATTTGAATCCTCGTAGAGGGTAGTAGAGTACATTGCTACTAGGTCTAGCTGTCTCATTACATTTAAATTTTGAGTGTGTTCCCAACACAAGATTTTATTTCAGGGTGATATAAACACAACTGTAGGCTACTAGAAATCTCTAGAGTTCAAATCTATAAGCTTGAGCGTTAAAATAAAAAATGGATGTTCCAGTTACAAAAACATAAGGTCACGCATAAAGGTCAACTCCGTGGCCAGCTCTGCAGGCTACTTCATCGCCGCAAGATTTCGCTCTAAGCGTTAAGAAACACGTGCACAGACAATTCACAATCTGTCACTCACTCCAAAACACCACACACAAACACACTTGTTTTTCTTCAATAATACGAGATGAGGAGGAGGATAGAATCCCTTGTGAGAAGTAAGAGGTGGGGAGGTGGAAGTATAGGCGGACGTAGAGGTGGACGTGGAGGTGGAGGATAGAGTCCCTTGTGAGGAGGAGGAGTGCAAAACAAGCTCCATTGAACCCATACCAGGCCCTTGTCTTAATAAAAGAGGTCCTATAGAGCCCGAAAGAAGACCCGTAGCACGTATCAGAGCCAAATAGCCCACTAAAGAGGTCACATAATGCCTAAAAGACCGTAACAGCCAAAAGAATTCCTATTGTGCCAAAAAGAAGCACTGAGCGCCTTTAAGAGCCGTATAGCACCCAAAATAAGTCCTACAGCTCTTAAACGAGGTCCCAAAATACCATAAGGAAGCACCATATCGCCCAGAATAAGCTTTATAGCCCCCAAACGAGATCCTACAGCACCGCAATAAACGCCCCAAAGGGCATCCTATAGCACTAACAGCTGGTCCCATAGTTCTGAAGAATGGCCCCACAACAAACAAAATAGGTCCCATAATTCCTAATATAATTATTAAGATTGTGATAATGATTGTTGTTTAAAGGGGCCTATACTGATACTGAGCTGGATTTAGGGCAGTCGCCTAGGTGGGAGATTCCCTACATGTTGTTTTCCTAGAATTTAATTAAATGATTGCAAAGAAATAAACATCTCCCTTGGTAAGTTATTCCAGTCACTAACTTCCCACCCTATAAACTAATATTTGCCCCAATTTGTCCTCTTGAATTCCAACTTTATATTGTGATGATTCCTACTTTTAAAGACACCGCTCAAACTTATTCGTCTAAGAATGTCATTCCATGCCATCTCTCCGCTGACAGCTCGGAACATACCACTTTGTCGAGCAGCACGTCTCCTTTTTCCCAAGTCTTCCCAGCCCAAACTTTGCAACATTTTTGTAGCGCTACTCTTTTGTCGGAAATCACCCACAGAACAAATCGAGCTGCTTTTCTTTGGATATTTCCCAGTTCTTGAATCAAGTAATCCTGGTGAGGGTCCCATACGCTGGAACTTTAATCTAGTTTGGGTCTTACCAGAGACTTATATGCTCTCTTCTTTACATCCTTACTACAACCCCTAAATACCCTCATAACCATGTGCAGAGATCTGCACCCTTTATTTACAATCCCATTTATGTGATTACCCCAATGAAGATCTTTCCTTATATTAACACCTAGGCACTTACAGTGATCCCCACAAGGAATTTTCTACCCATCAACGCAGTAATTAAAACTGAGAGGTTTTTTTCCTATTAGTGAAACTCACAACCTGACTTTTAACCCCGTTTATCATCATACCATTGCCAACTGTCCATCTCACAAGATTATCGAGGTCAGTTTGCAGTTGCTCACAATCTTGTAACTTATTTATTACTCTATAGAGAACCGGGCGAGTTGGCCGTGCGCGTAGAGGCGCGCGGCTGTGAGCTTGCATCCGGGAGATAGTAGGTTCGAGTCCCACTATCGGCAGCCTGAAGATGGTTTTCCGTGGTTTCCCATTTTCACACCAGGCAAATGCTGGGGCTGTACCTTAATTAAGGCCACGGCCGCTTCCTTCCAACTCCTAGGCCTTTCCCATCCCATCGTCGCCATAAGACATATCTGTGTCAGTGCGACGTAAAGCCCCTAGCAAAAAAAACTCTATAGAGAAAAACTTCATCTGCAAAAATCGTTATCTCTGATTCCACTTCTCTACTCATATCATTTATATAATAATAAAACATAAATGTCCAATAATACTGCCTTGAGGAATGTCCCTCTTAATTATTTTACAGGGTCAGATAAAGCTTTGCCTACTCTAATTCTCTGAGATCTATTTTCTAGAAATATAGCAACCCATTCAGTCACTCTTTTGTCTAGTCCAATTGCACTCTTTTTTGCCAGTAGTCTCCCATGATCCACCATATCAAATGCTTTAGACAGGTCAATCGCAATACAATCCATTTGACCTCCTGAATCCAAGTTATCTGCTATGTCTTGCTGGAATCCTTCAAGCTGAGCTTCATTGGAATAGCCTTTCCTAAGCCCGAACTGCCTTCTATCGAACCAGTTATTAATTTCGCAAACATCTCTAATAAAATCAGAAAGAAGGTTTTCCCAAAGCTTACATGCAACGCATGTCAAACTTACTGGGCAGTGATGTTCAGCTTTATGCCTATCACGCTTTCCTTCATGCACATGGGCTACTATAGAAACGCTCCATTCAACTGCATGCAAACAGTAATTAAATAAGTACTTCAGATATTGTACTATAACCCAACCCATTGTCTTTAGTGCATCCCCGAAAATGTTATCAATTCCAGCCGCTTTTCTAGTTTTCAACGTTTGTATCTTATTGTAAATTTCTCTGTTATCATATTTAAAATTTAATTCTTCTTTAGCATTAGCCATCTTCTCTATCTGGACACTATTCTTGTAACCAACAATCTTTACATAGTGCTGACTAAATACTTCTGCCTTTTGAATATCCTCGCATACACACTCCCCTTGTTCATTAATGATTCCTGGAATGTCCTACTTGGAAGCTGTTTCTGAGCCCTGTAGCACCCGAGAGCGGCTTTACAGCATTTAAAATATGTCCTATAGCACCCACGAGAGGTCTCATAATGCCCAATGGTGATACCATAGCTCCAAAAGAGGCACCACAGCACTCAAAAGAGGCCCTATATCACTCAAAAGAATCCACGTAGGGCACAAAATTAGCCCTTTAACACCCAAAATATATCCTATCACTCAAAAAGGTGGTCCCATAATGCCCTAAAGATGCCCAATAGCTCCCAGGAGTGGCCCCAAACGCCCGAATGAAGCCCTATAGAACTCAAAGGAAATACTATAATGCCCAAAACTAGCCCGTAATGCCCAAAAGGAGCCCTTCAGCAGCCGTATGACGTACTATAGCACCCAAAAGAGTGTACTGCCCAAAAGAAACCCCGTGGTACTGAAAAGATGTCTATAGTCTACAGTCCTGCGTCAGACCTGAGTCCTTGAGGTAGCCCTCCATCGTTAGCTCCCCGTAAGTGTCATGAATAGCAGCCATATTGCCTAATATGAAAATTACTTTAAGCCTGGAATCGAATCCAAGACTGTAAGTTTAAGCTTGTACTCTTTTTTCTGATAGCCTGGACATCGGACTTGGGTCTGTAAGGTTGGAACCCTTGTGAAGATAAGACTAGAGTTGATTTCATGCCTGTGCGTTTAGGGTTTAACACATAGACAGCCGCCCAATTTTAAAATCGCCCGCCAAGTAATATCACACCCACATCGCGCCGCGCACTATGACGTCACACGCCCAAAAGCCAATCAACGCTTGGTCCAAAGTATGCATGCCTATCCTACTAAAAATCATTAAATTTTATTATGGGCAAGGAGAACACTAGATACTGGAGACCATCATCTTCTTTTTCTTTTTCTTCGTCTTCTTCTTCTTTTCTCTAGTCTTCACTTGATTAGAGGACGACGATCTGGAATCTAACCAGAAATCTTAATATTAATAGAACAAAATAATTATATTTCGAATAAATCGCCTCTTAATTGCAAAATAGATGGAGGAATGTTTCTTAAATCTTAATCTAAAATCAGTTTCTGGTGAGGTACAGTGTTTACTGTGAACTATATCTTTGATATGAGCCAGATCAAATTTGTTATTTTCGTTGACCTGTATCATTCTCATCCTTGTCTCTGAGAATACGAAAGTGACTGAGGTATGAGCAATGTTAGTAACGACAATCCTTACAAAGCTACTCATTATTATGAATGGTGTGAAAATGCCGTTCATTGCACGAGGAGGTGTCCGCAGTTTTGCGGTCTTGGGGGACTGACATATTGTGCCCTTTACAATCGCCTTATGCGTGCAATATAAATGACACAGGGAGGAAAGTAACAGGAAATTACTCAACACCTCATTTCCCTAATATGGCTCTTCAGTGGTGCCTACACTACTTTTGACCGCTGACAGTAGGTTTGCTAAGAATTCAACCAGCCCTCGGACTGATAACTCAACGTACATATTACCATAGCAAGAACGTCTTCAATCAAACACCACTGATCTGTATTTCAAAGAATTTCAAAATGATTCGAACATCCCCCTTGGTAACTACTGTTCCTATAAACGAACATTTTACCCAAATTTTCCTCTTTATTCTAACTCGATCTTCAAGTTGTGACCTTCCCTATTTAAAAAACACTCGAAATTATTCGTCTACTAATTGAACCGGTCATTTTTAAAAGGCTCTCTCTGACATTTTTGGTGAAAATGAGTTAAGAATGGATTTTTGTTGTTGAGACGTAAACACACCACTCCATGCTGAAATGGCCTTTTTCTATCTATTAGTGTAGTCACAAGACGGCAATGATTATTGAATTCATTTCTAAAGGGTCTTTTCTGCGGTAGAAGGGGCGGTTTAGCAAGGAACTATTGCTAGCCAGGTAGAGATGCCACCTGGTGGAGGAAAAGGGAACTTCCTAACAGCTGCTCTGCTATGATATAAGGAGTAACATAAGAGATTCTTTCTCGGACTGATCTGTGTTAATTCATAGTTTTGATTAGAAACGTGTGAATTAATATAAGAAGAAATGCAGGAAGAGGGTAGAACAAGGAAATGGCGTACCAGTAATCTGTAAAATTATCGGAGAAACGTTCTAAAGAAGGCCAAAGTGAAGGGCATTGCTCACATTACATACTTTGAAAAAGTAATACCAGAGAGGAAAACAGGTGAAGACTGTCGGTAATTATTTTTTCTATTACATACTAGAAAGTCATATTGAAAAGTAATATTCTTAGTCTATCATCATTTTGTATTCATATTGAGTAGGCCCTCATAATGTTAGAATTGGAGGTTATGTTAACTAAAACATACGTAACAAACTGCAGAAATAAGCCTAAAGCGTTTTTTTACAATATATATAGTTACTATTGTCCACATGGTAAGATGTATACTCATTTTGTTTTAGTTGTAACAAGAAATGCTTCCTGAAGCTTCCTGAGGAACTGCAGCTTCAGACTCTGTCACAGTTTTCTTCCTTTACTACTAAAGGTGAACAAGACATACATCTCCAGGGACTAATCAAAGCCGTCCCAGTGAAGCGCCACTGCCCTGAACACAAGGATCAACCACTATCATCCCACCTCAGTTCCTTCAAGTATTATGTGTCCCCACAAGGAGAGAAAGAGGACGTTCGCAGGTAAGTTTTCTAAGTTTCTATGGCATTGGAGACAAAAGGGTACGTAGACTTAGAAACCTATTTTTGTTAGGACATTCTCCCCATGATCAACGTCAAAAGCATGTTACGAAAGCCACCGCTCCAGAAGAATGTATTAAAATACATAAAAATATACAATCATTTCTTGTCAAGGAGGCTCACTACATTTCTGGAGACTATTCTTACCTTGATTCAAGACTGGATGTTAAGGCAATGTATAATCTGTATAAAGCCAAGTATCCAAATTCACCAACTAAATATAAGTTCTACCTAGTGTACTTCAAGGATAACTTCTATATTCCGTTCGGAAGACCACAAAAGGATTCATGTTGTGCTTGTGAAGAGCTGATGGTAAAAATACGCAATCCATTTTTAAATGATACTGCCAAAAGGGTTGCAGTTGCTTAAGTAATGGTTCACAAATGGCGTGCAAACAAGTTTTATATCAACATGAAGGAATCTGAGGACATTTGCCGTGAAAGAGACGATGTACTTGCTCTTTGTTTTGATTTTATGCAAAACCTACCTTTGCCTAATATTCCCATCCAGGAAATGTTCTATCTACGGCAGTTGAGGGTTAATGTATTTTGCATACACAATATTAAGAGTGGGAAATCTGTACTGTATGTGAATGATGAAAATACAGCAAAGAAAGGTGCCAACGGGGTGTATTCGTTCCTTTATAACTACATAGAGGAGTACTTCCACGTTCTGTGAAGGTCTTGCATTTGTACTCTGACTCATGTGCAGGTAAGAACAAGAATCATTCAATGATTCGGCTTCTAACAGCTCTCACTGACACTCGCCGTTTTGAAGAAATTGTTCATAGATTTCCAATTCGTGGTCATTCATACCTACCATGTGATAGGGGATCTTGGACTCATCAAGCGAGCTGTTAAAAAGTTAGAGTGTATATACCAAAATAGTATGTGGTAATCATTGTAAACTCTGCCCAGAACAACAAATTTACAGTTCACATGGTAGGAACGGAGGACATTTTGGATTTTAACAGGTGGTGGCCACATCTCTACAAAAATGAAGGCCTCTCCATGGAATCTAGAAGAAGAGGAGCTGAACGCCAGTCAAAGGTATCATTCAGTCCTGTCAGTTACTGTGAATTCAAATATAAGTCAACAATTCCACGCACTGTGACCACTTTCGACTTCATTGGTGGACTTGTAAAGCACACTTTTGATTTAAGTTCGCCAGGAAATCCTCGCATTGATCTTCCTCAGTGCCCTGTGTACAACGGACGTGTTCCCATTAACTCAAAAAAGATACAAGACATCAAGAAAGTTATGAAGTACATTCCACATGAATATTTGGGGTATTATGACGATATAACGAAATGCCCGACAGAAGAGCACTAGAGCCATACACAAGAAGAATACTTGATGCTACACAGTGTTGTGAAATACTATTATACTTAATATTATTAAAAATTACAACATTACAAAATAAAGTTTTTGACAAGTTTAACGGACGTGATCATTAAAAAACAAATAACCACCAGATTATTAAATATTTAGCACATATAAATATTGATTATGGAGAGTCATTCCAAAAAGGCCCTTATTTTACAGATTTTGGAAGCTTATTCTGTACTTTAATGAACCAGGCCAAACAAATTTTATTTCTAAACATCTGTTATTATATTTACATGTATTGTACACAAATTATTGGTCTCAGATAAATAGTTTAAATGTTAAACATATTTTTGTGCTTTTATCAAAACTAGTCTCCATGCACATGGGGCCCTTAAAAAATGACCGATTCAATTTAACTGCACTCCATTTCTCCAATTACAGGTCGTAACATACCCCTTAGTTAAACAGCTCGTCTCCTTTGTCCCAAGTTTTCCAGAACCCAACTTTGCAACATTTCCGTTACGCTATTCTTTTGGCGGAAATCACCCAGAACAAATTGACCTTCTTTTCTTTGGATATTTCCAGTTCTCTTATCAAATAATCCTGGTGGGGATACAATACTGTACACTGAAATCTTACTCTAATTTTGGTCTTTCCAGAGACATATATAACCGCCCTTTAAATCGCTCCTACAATCTCTAAACACCCTCATTGACATATGAAGGGATGCACAACCTATATTTATAATCCCGTTTATGTGATTACCCCAATGAAAATATTTCCTTATATTAACGCCTAGGTACTTACAGCGATCCCCATGAGGAATTTCCACCACACCAACGTAGTAAATAAAACTGTATTTTGCCGAGCTCGATAGCTGCAGTCGGTTAAGTGCGGCCAGTATCCAGTATTCGGGAGGTAGTGGGTTCGAACTCCACTGTCGGAAGCCCTGAAAATTGTTTTCCGTGGTTTCACATTTTCACACTATACGAATGCTGGGGCTGTACCTTAATTAAGGCCACGGTCACTTACTTCCCATTTCTAGCCCCTTCCTGTCCCATCGTCGCCATAAAACCTACCTGTGTCGGTGCGACGTAAAACAACTTGTAAAAAAAATATCTTGTACTTCCCCGAACGCCCCCACATTTGAAGGGCAACTAAGACACAACACACGCATAAACGAGAACTTAAACACACACCACGAGCTAATCTTACACAAAACACGTACTTACAGCCATGCCCTATTCTCTATCCCTGCCACACCAAATATGGACACATTGCTGCAATTACTGCATCAACAGAACCTGTTCATAGATCATACCTTGCTGTGCTGGAATTATGGAAATAGGCGGGGAGGTGCACCCACGGGTGGTGTTGCAACAGTGAAGCTGCTAAAAACAATTCCATCTTCAGCTCATTTCCGTTAATAAGGACGTTTTCAAAATTCACGGACAAAAGACATAAATAAACTTAAAGACACACGAACTTACTGAAATAAAGTCTCACACAGCATTGAGCGGTAGCCTACTATTACAATCACACACATAAACATCACATACATTAAAATTCACGGAAAATCATTCGTACTGAATGTTTAAGTAACTGCACTCTACTACCAATAGGGGCAGTAATTTGAATCATTCGAACAAGTAAAAATGAAATGGCGTATGACTTTTAGTGCCGGGAGTGTCCGAGGACATGTTCGGCTCGCTAGGTGCAGGTCTTTTGATTTGACTACCGTAGGCGACCTGCGCGTCGTGATGAGGATGAAATGGTGATGAAGACGACACATACACCCAGCCCTCGAGCCAGCGAAATTAACCAATTATGGTTAAAATTCCCGACCCTGCCGGGAATCGAGCCCGGGACCCCTGTGACCAAAGGCCAGCACGCTAACCATTTAGCCATGGAGCCGGACATTCGAACAAGTAACATTAAATTATACCAATGCACAAAATGGGCGTACGAACTCACAGAGCAGCGGTGCCCAAAACTCAATTTCTAGTTTGACGTATTGTGATACACTGACTGACAGAGCAAATGCAACACCAAGAAGGAGTGGTTCGAAAGGGATGAAAGTTGGGGAAAAATACAGAGACGGCACGGACGAATAATTTATGTTTATTTCAAACCGATATGCAGGTTGCACAATGCGCACGGCATCGACTCAGTAGGATGTAGGACCACCGCGAGCGGCGATGCACGCAGAAACACGTCGAGGTACAGAGTCAATAAGAGTGCGGATGGTGTCCTGAGGGATGGTTCTCCATTCTCTGTCAACCATTTGCCACAGTTGGTCGTCCGTACGAGGCTGGGGCAGAGTTTGCAAACGGCGTCCAATGAGATCCCACACGTGTTCGATTGGTGAGAGATCCGGAGAGTACGCTGGCCACGGAAGCATCTGTACACCTCGTAGAGCCTGTTGGGAGATGCGAGCAGTGTGTGGGCGGGCATTATCCTGCTGAAACAGAGCATTGGGCAGCCCCTGAAGGTACGGGAGTGCCACCAGCCCCAGCACATGCTGCACGTAGCGGTGGGCATTTAACGTGCCTTGAATACGCACTAGAGGTGACGTGGAATCATACGCAATAGCGCCCCAAACCATGATGCCGCGTTGTCTAGCGGTAGGGCGCTCCACAGTTACTGCCGGATTTGACCTTTCTCCACGCCGACGCCACACTCGTCTGCGGTGACTATCACTGAGAGAACAGAAGCGTGACTCATCGGAGAACACGACGTTCCGCCATTCCCTCATCCAAGTCGCTCTAGCCCGGCACCATGCCAGGCGTGCACGTCTATGCTGTGGAGTCAATGGTAGTCTTCTGAGCGGACGCCGGGAGTGCAGGCCTCCTTCAACCAATCGACGGGAAATTGTTCTGGTCGATACTGGAACAGCCAGGGTGTCTTGCACATGCTGAAGAATGGCGGTTGACGTGGCGTGCGGGGCTGCCACCGCTTGGTGGCGGATGCGCCGATCCTCGCGTGCTGACGTCACTCGGGCTGCGCCTGAACCTCTCGCACGTGCCACATGTCCCTGCGCCAACTATCTTCGCCACAGGCGCTGCACCGTGGACACATCCCTATGGGTATCGGCTGCGATTTGACGAAGCGACCAACCTGCCCTTCTCAGCCCGATCACCATACCCCTCGTAAAGTCGTCTGTCTGCTGGAAATGCCTCCGTTGACGGCGGCCTGGCATTCTTAGCTATACACGTGTCCTGTGGCACACGACAACACGTTCTACAATGACTGTCGGCTGAGAAATCACGGTACGAAGTGGGCCATTCGCCAACGCCGTGTCCCATTTATCGTTGGCTACGTGCGCAGCACAGCGGCGCATTTCACATCATGAGCATACCTCAGTGACGTCAGTCTACCCTGCAATTGGCATAAAGTTCTGACCACTCCTTCTTGGTGTTGCATTTGCTCTGTCAGTCAGTGTAATAGCCATGGGAACTCCAGTTTTACGAGGAATTATAACCACAAAGATGTGGCCTTTTATTCACAAAATTCCACGTATAATCGCCGGAATTCAAACTGCGGCCGTCTAGGTAAGAAGTCATTGACTAGGCCACTGGAATATCATGCCCCTCTACCCGTACTGCACATATAAGATCTACTACATTATAGATGACTGTTTACCAAATTCGTAGCAATTCTATTCCTCGCCAAGGAAAATAATCATCGTATGGTTCGTATTTCAAGTATCTCCGCTTCTCTCTTGGCCTATGATCTAATATCACTTAAATCTGTTAATTCTCATTTTTTCTGATACTTCATTCCCTAATTTATTGCCTGAAAACTGTGCTAAATTAGCTAATTTGTGACGTGATAACCTATAGTCAACCGACTTATAATGATGTAACTCACTGATGCATCTCAAGAGAACAACTGAATCCACTTAAAAATTGCCCTTCATACACAAAATTATCTCAGTAGTAGGCACACTGTATATTCAGACACAATGGGAACTGAATCAGCATTTCCCCACGGTTTTGGAGAGAAATTTCAATTTTCGCTTAGTCAGAATTTTCTTCGGTGCAGATGAGTTTAGGACGTCATTATGACGTCTTAACCTACGGGTTCTAACCTAACCTTACACAGGCTCCCCATGGAGGATTCATATCTGTCAGGTTAGTGACTGAATATTTGGGCGGGAGAATTCTTCTCAAACGGATCCTTCCCCGGGCCATCCTAAAAATTTGGTGAGAGGGGTTCTCCATTCTTTGGGTCATCTCCCTACCAAACCAAAATCTTCTGGCTCCTTTAGTTGTCCTCCTTCTCCTCTGGCCTGTTGCCCGAGGAGTGTTGTGTACTGCAGGAGCAGAGGCCAGCTAGTTTTCACTCCCCGGCGTACTGGGGAATTAAGGGCGGTAGCCTGCTCGCTGTGAGCTTCTATTGACATCACGTAGGGGGAGAGTGAGGAGGAGACAGTAGTGGGAGAGTTAATCGCACACATAGAAGGGAGGACAGAATGCAGTTAGTTGTAGGCACCGTCACTACGTGCACTTATGTGGGCAGTTGACTAGTTTAATAACAGATGACAGCAGTGGCATGCAGTTAGTTCTGGATCTCACTACTACACGCGCCTATTTCTCACTAACGGACGATGGCAGGATGCACGCTGTGACATATAAGGCTCTCTCGCTACAGTCGCCGAATAGCAACTGCCCAGCAATGAAAGTTCTACTCCCATGTGTGGGAGTGTTCGATGAATGCTCAAAGGTCGACAGCTGGCAATTTTTTGGTGGTGGGAAGTTAGCCCACTCCTAAAACAAGAAAGCATAATTTGTTACTGATACATCTGTTCATGAGGTAATAGGCAAGATCTCCGCTACACATTGATTTTATGGGACTAACCGTACGTATTCGGCACAGGGCTACCTCCAAGTCTCGGAGTTTAGCTAAGGCTATCAGCAGGCCTCGGGTCTGAGCTAGTGTAATTCCGGGTTGTGGAACTGATTTAATGCTATGCAAGTTGGGCGTTATATATTGCTCTTATTTGAGTGAAACTAGAGTGATCTTGTGCGAGGCTATATCCTCCAAGTCTCGAAGCTAAATTAAAGCTAACTTCAAGTCTTGGAGCTGAGCTAAGGATACTGCCGATTCTGGGAGTTGAGCTAGTAATATGCAAGATGACCACTATGCATTTCTCTTTTAAGGCTAACTCTAGGAATCTGACACAAGGCTACTTCTAGATCTCGGAGCTGAGCAAATGTTATTTACGAGTCTCGGACGTGAATTAGTGCTATACAATATGGCGGTTATATATTGGTCTTATGGAAATAAATCTGGAGAGCTACCACTAGAGTCAGTCAATAAAGCATAACTATTCTCCTCTTCCCTGAGATGACGAAATAAACCTATTTTTACAATCGGCTGCCCTTGCCTATTTATAATGTTATGAGTATTATGCTCCTAGATTTAAAGTAGAATGTTCTCTGTTGAGAGCATATAAAGGAGGTAGAGTTTTACGGTGGAATGGCTAGCTACTTTGTCTATTTAGAATCAAGTTGAAGTTCATATTTTTATGATTAAACGTCCTTCTCTGTTCCGTGTTTATTATCTTCACAAATCTAAGTTCAACTCCCGGTGAATCTTCTGACAAACTCGTGTTCGACTCTGAAAATATAGATGAAGTTCCAAATTTTACAGTTAGATGCCATTTGCTGGCAAGATGTAGTGTTTACAGTGCACTATGTCTTCTGGTATGGGCTAGAATAAAATTGTTACTTTCATTGATCTGTCTCAGTGTTATACTTGGCTTTGACAATATGAAAGTGGCTGAGGTATGAGTGACGCTAGTAATGCCATTTCTTATGGCGCCAGTCCCTGTTATGAATGGTGTGAAAATGTCGCTCATAGGGTCGGTTGGTGCACGCATTTCAGTGGGCTTGGCAGACTGATGTGCAATAGCAACTTCTGGCTCAGTGAGGAAAACAACGGGAAACTACCTCACTCCTCATTTCCCTAGTATGCCTCTTGAGTGACACCTAGGCCATCTATGACAGCTAATGGTGAACCTGTTGAGGATCCAACCAGCCTTCGGGCTGAATACCCAACATACACATGCCATTCTCTCTTTGTGCTCATTAACCCGGCAAGCCTAAGCTCTACTCCCCGGCTAACTTCACAATCTCGAGGTCGACTCCTTAGATAATTATATCTGTACATGCACTCCCCCCTAGCTAATCCCACATACTCTTGTTTATCTCATGAAGAAATGAAACATGATATTCGTCAGGAAATTGCCGGGATTGCATAATATGAACTACAGCGAAGGATGAATAATTTCCTATCGAGGTGCCAAAAATGTGTGGAGAATGAAAGTGGGCACTTCCAATACCCCCCTTCATAATTCAGTATGTAATGGACTTCTTAAAATGTTTTGTGATACTGTTGTATAGTTTACCTTCCCGCTCCTCGACGAGAGCACGAAAGCACGCTCGCCTTAAGTTTAAAAAAACACTGGTCGCCGAAGTAAAGCATATCTGAACACCCTGCACCATAGAGAAAAGCTGACAAGTCCTACGTTTATAATATCATACCTTTCAGCACCTGGCATTATCAAAAGCTTCTCACTCGAGATATTCCTTTCTACTTAGTGGATTTAAGTGCAACTGATGTCACTATTCCTCTGCCGATATTTCTGACAACTTGAAGTTTTCCGCCTTTAATCTTCTGCAGAGAGACCACACTGCCAGTAATAATTTTCTGCAGAGTAGCTGGTGGTTCATGTCGTCGAATAATACCCAGAATACCGTACTTTCTTTTATAGATTTTTCTGGATTCAGAGACTGTTATGATACAGTCCATTACGGAGATGATACCCCTACAGTCCCATGTATATCTCTAAATAACCTCATGGTTAAAGAATAGCAACGCCTATTCCCATAAATACAGTCACGTTAGCTTTTTTAACAATTTGCTTTAAGTCCCACCGGCACAGATAAGTCTTATGGGGACAATGGGAGAGGAAAGTGCTAGGGGTGGGAAGAAAGCGGCCGTTGCCTTAATTAATATACTTGTCTGGTGTGAAAATGGGAAACCTCAGAAAACCATCTTCCGGGCTGCCGACAGTGAGATTTGAACCCACGATCCCCCCGGATGCAAGCTCACAGCTGCGCGCCCCTAACCGCACGGCCAACTCGCCCGGTGCGTTAGCTCCTAAACCACTCCAGCACATCTGTATGTACCGTTCTTATAGATTCCCTTTGTAAACCTTTGAATGTGCTCACTGGTTTCGTCGCAGCTTTACTTCTGACTCTAACCATTAAATCACTCAGTGACGCATGGAGCACATCTGCCTCATCCTTACATGCTTCTTTACGAGGTGAATATATAGGGACAATTCAAGTCCTGTCCGGCCCCATGGCTAAATGATTAGTGAGCTGACCTCTTGTCCAAGGGTTCCCGGCTTCGATTCCTGGCCGGGTCGAGTTTTTGAACATCCATTAGTAAATTCCGATGGTTCGGGGCTGGGTGCGTGTGCCACCTTCAGCATTAGAATTCATCACAGGTAGGGCCTCACATTCACAGACACGCAGGTCTCCTATCAGGTGTCAACTCGAAAGACCTGCACCGGGCCTCTCCGGACGTCACACTTTATTATTATTCTAGTCCTAAATCCCATACCCACCTATTTTACCCACACTAACTGGTCGCTAAGTGCGTAAACTGAAATTGTTTCATGTTGCGGTTTTCCTAATATACAATCCCTCTCCGTACTCTTGCATAACCCTTCTACTTCTGTTCAGGACATCTTATCTCTTCCTTCATATCCCCTCCAACTTGATATTACAAATTCGTAGTACACCCAGTAGCGTCCTATTCACCGACTCACCCAATTACTTCTCCCCTTAGGGTGCTTATCTCCTTACCGTACACAAAACATTAGTAAAATATTTTCACCGTAATTGTTTAGGAACCATGGATGGATTCGGTAGCCCCAGCTGCGTGTATCAAGAAGGGCTGGCTCGTCGAGGTGGCAAAGGTGTACTTGTTTCCTGTGGCGCAACGTTACAGTCTGCAAGTTCTGCAATGCAGGCGGGCCCGATACTCAAGGGGCCCGTAGATTTCCCCAGAAGTAAATAAATGAATAAATAACTTTCCCCGAATGCCACTCAGCGCGGGAAAGGTGACATCGTGATGTGTTTTTAGAATGGGCCGAAAAATGTTTGTTTTTATATGGCGTATTTAGAGTAAAAGTCAGAAAGTTGCATCTGCCTCCAAAGTATTATTTTGTTAAGCTGTCTCCCATAACACGAGGGGCACGCTCTCACAAATATCTGCGCCAAGTTATCATTAAATAAATAATGCAACTGTAACAAAAATATCAAATTTTATACCTAATTATCCCTCTCGCTAATTTTTCCACAAAACTATAATTTTCGAAACAAAAACTAAAACAGTACTACCTAGGGAATTATATTACCCAAGACAGACTGTGAACTCATCCTTCACACCACCTCCATAGCATCGAATGTGTCATCCATGGATTTCGTTGAAATCGTCAATGCCGTTTCATCCCTGCTGATCCAGTTTCTTATGTGAGAAGTGTAAAGTTTTTAAAATATAAAGACAAGAGATCGAAATGTATATTTATTTACGTTGCATTTCAACTCCTATAAAATATTTAACTTCTATAATACAATCTATTAATAAATTATTTTTGTACTCTTATAGTAAGGTCCTTTAAAAGGATGTAGATTGCATTAAAGTTTCTGCTGTGGTTAAATGTATATGTGTTATTGATACGTTTTATAAAATTTCTTTCAGGGGGCCCAAATTTGATTCCTGCAGGCCCGCCCGAATTATATTCGTTACGACTCTGCTTGGTTCATATGGAAGGATGGGGTTTTGATTTCCCATCACGAATCGATTAATTCTGAAATGAGATTTCCACTTCTGGAAAGGCCCTAATGTTCACTCACCCTAGACCTAAAATGAGTACCGGATTAATTTCTTGGGGCAATTGTGATCGAGGAGACAGTACAGTAGAGTTAACGATTGAATCCCAGTTTGGGCAAAGGTTACGAACAGCGGAAGCCTTTACTTTCCACCCATCCAAGGTCCTTCTTGGCCAGTACTGAGACAGTTTTGCTTTGATATATATGTCTAGATAAAAAATGAAGCTTTGTCAAACTTTAAATCTCAGAAGAGGGGCACCAAAGCATGAAGTAAAATATAGCTGAACGATCAAAGACAGTTCCCCTTAGCATTAATAATACAATACTTCTCCAGCGCCCTGAAAGATCACCGTGGCAGAACATCATATAAAGTGAACCAAAGAAGTTATCCAGTGCCCGTCACCTTACTCTGGACTCGGAACTGACCTCCAGTAACACGATTGCCTAAGGAATGGAACAGATGGTAATCGGAGTAAACAATCTAGCAAAAAATTCCTCTGATTCATGAGTGTTGCCCAAGCAAGGCGGATATTGATCCAACGATGGACCGTAAGTAGTTTAAGTTCACGTTATCCTACAACAGAACGACACCTTTATAATTCAGGGTGCTTGATCGATGGGTTTCCCTGCTTTCCATCCTTCAGTGGCTAACGATTCACGATAACATGAGAAGCACTCTAGACATATATTATAAAGTTATTTTCATGCGGGAATGGATTTGGATATTTTGGGAAGGTTCCATGAATATTAACCAATGATGACGGTGGGGAAGTGTATTTTAGAGAACGCACCTTCACCGCAAGTGAGCAATCAGTCCTGAAAGGGATTTTTCTGACAGGTCAGCAAGACAAAAAACTCACGGCTATGCGGAAAAATATACAACATGTACGATACGCAAAGTGTCTCTCATTAGTGGAAACAATGTGTTTAATTGCAACATTCATTGAGAAGTTGACGAAGGATCACAAAAAGCGCCTTACCGGTAATTCAGACTCATTGAAACGAATATGGATGATTCTGATTGGGTTCTTCAAATTCAGTGTAGGCCCCACAGACCGCAGGGTCCCTCCAGATGAGGCGCCACTCTCTACTATTGCATCTGGAAGGATAAGAAGATCTCTGTCTATGGTGCATCTAATTGAACCACTTCATTACGCACAACCTGTAGGTGTCCACAACTTCACACAACGTATCACAGTGGTGAAAGCACGACAGTCTGACTAGCTATAGGCCTACAATGTGCCGACAAGCCAAATTCCTGCATTCAGATAACAAATCCTCGTTTACATGGGTTTAGATGGTGATGTTCGACACCAGTAGTGTGCATTGGTATATTTTACTGGCTTGTAACACACACAGTTTTGAGTTTCGAACCTTCCCTATGGTCTTTCTTCGTATTTGGGGTAACGACAACTACCAACCTGTATACCACGTGTCGTAATGAAGGTTCTGTGGCTTGTCTTTAATAGACAATATTTTATCATTTACTCTATAAGGCTTTGATTTTACTTTAAATATATCATTCATTACTGGCGTAACAACTTCAATGTCCATCATCGTATAATCATCAAATAATATGTTTCAGATACTCAGTGGTTGGTCTTGCTAAAAGTCCATATATTATTCGCAAACTGCTCTCCCTAGAAATTATAACAAGCATGTGGTTCAGTAATCGTCAAAATCTCTCTGCAGTATTTTCGCTTAGGAGTGGACAGAGATTCTCTTTTACAGTTATCGGAGTTTCCATTGCGATTGTGGTTATAAAAGTAAATTGGACTCTACAGGCAGCAGGATGCAAAAGGGATCCCAATAAAAGTATTTCCCTTGTTCAATGTTGATATTTCGATTGCACTGAAGTAAATGCAATACTGTAGGGGTGGAAATCGTTCCACGAATTACAGAACATGCAAACGTTATAACTATAAATCAAAGTCCTATTGACTTGGAAATATCTGAAGGGGTTTTGTTTGCTGCTGTGTCATCTTCCTATTAACATTTCTATGACTTTTGTGAAATGAGGAATAACTTACTCCCTAAATTACAAAACTAACGAGAATGGGTATTTAAGGTTGTATTATTTAAGTTGGCACTTAAAGTTTTGTGTTTCATTTCTTTGCAGATTTATAGGCTTTGTAATTTAATAACCATTCACTGCCCTTATCGAATACGAATCATGTCGAATCATACTTTGTTAACAGTTTCATGTTCCATTGGGTAGCTAGGTAGAAGGGTTCGGTTAGGTATCATTGTGAATTTCAGTGGTTCACGTGAGAGTTGCGTTCTGCGGTACAGTTCCAATGAATTATTTATATAAATTCATCATTCACCATTGATCTGCATTTAACTTAACTTGCGTGTTATACTACAACTTCAGTTCCTTTAGTATCCTAGATCGTATTAATACAAATACACACACACTGCAGAATATGTCGCAATAAACTTTGCGCTCGGCTTAACGAGATGAACTGCATGTTCCAAGCTGTCACGAAGAGATGGCGTGGAATGGCGTTAGCAAATGAATGAGCTTGAGTGGAGTTTTTAAAGTAGAAAAGATCGTAATATGAGGATAGAGATATAATTCAGGAGGACAAATATTCGTTTATAGGAAAAGAAATTACGGACTGGAATTATTTACCAAAGGAAATATCCGATAAATTTCCAACTTCTTTGAAAAATTTAAGGAAATTCTAGCTAAACAAATGTCCACTTGAGCGACAGCCTTAAATTTTGATTGATTGATTGATTGATTGATTGATTGATTGATTGATTGATTGATTGATTGATTGATTGATTGATTGATTGATTGATTGATTGATTGATTGATTGATTGATTGATTGATTGATTGATTGATTGATTGATTGATTGATTGATTGATTGATTGATTGATTGATTGATTGATTGATTGATTGATTGATTGATTGATTGATTGATTGATTGATTGATTGATTGATTGATTGATTGATTGATTGATTGATTGATTGATTGATTGATTGATTGATTGATTGATTGATTGATTGATTGATTGATTGATTGATTGATTGATTGCAGAATACTATATAAATCATGTATTTTATAAAACCAGGTAAATGGGATTGATTACCTATGCCTAAGCTGATAGGATACTCATCAAGAACATAGACAGTATCTGTTAGAAAGAGCGAGTTAGCAGCGCGGTTTGGATCACTTAGCTGTGAGCTTGCATTCCGGAGATGGTGGCTTCATATCCCATCGTCGGCAACCCTGAAAATGGTTTTCCGAAGTTTCTTAATGGAATACCAGGTAAATGATGTGGCTGTACCCTACCCAGTCCAGAATTGCAACCCTCCCTACCTTCCCCACCTTTGTGTATCCGGAAATCTTCAACTCAAGGGATATCTCCGCTTTTCATTCTTCAGTGGTTCAGATTCCGTATAAATCTGTAGGCCTCTTGTCTTTTCACTCAAAAACTGGAGGTGATCGATAACATGTTCTCTCTTTTCAAACTGAGGACTGCAGCTTCCCACATCTGATCGTTTTACCATTCGAGCTACGTCAGAAGGCCACTGACAAAAGGACAGATTATACCCAGACAGCCAGATTCAATCAATATACGGTACCGTACTTGATGGCGAACCTGCCAAACACAATGGATTCAATCCGCTGACATTCTAAATTCACCATGTGAATTGCGTAACACTCTGGGCACACCACCTCCAGATTGACACGCTGTTTGGGGCCTCATCTGATATCCAGAGTTTTACTTGCTGCTGGTGATAATTAGACCTGGGATTTTAGGCTCTAAAAATATTAGTTTTAGGCGCCTAAAATAGGCTTTTAAAACAAGTAAATAGGCTTTTTAAGGAGAAAATAGGCACTTAAAATATGTTTTTAAAATGTGTGGATAGGCAGGAAATAGACTTTAAAATATTGCAATACACACTTAAACTGTAACATGATACTTTTTTTACTTTAACAAACGTAGTATCCCTATTCTTAACCGAAATAACTGCAAAATTAAGACAGAATAAGAGAGACATTTATCAAAAACAATATAAAAAGGTCATGTGTCAAAAAAGTTATGGATTATATGATATATCATTATCAGTACTGATCTAAAACCTTAATACTAAAATCACTGTACACAATTACAGCACTGTAGGCATCCAATAACGGTGTAAACGCGAATGGAGTATGTGTTTATTATTTGTGAGGAATATCCCTATAGTACTTTCATTCGTAGTTTGCTTTACAGTACATAACAATAATCTTCTCCAAATTTTCCACAGTCAGACTGTGTCTTTTGTCTGTTAAAATCATTCTGAAAGCAGAAAAAGAGCACTCCACACTCACAGATGTTAGAGGGGCATAGGAAAATTTACCTACATTTTTCAATTCAATTTCACTTGGTAAGTCTACCTTTTCCCCATCCATTACCTGAAGTGCCCTTTTCAGCACTGAATAACCTGGAATCTTCTGCAGTACACTAGACCGCTTGTCTCTTATTTTTTCCCCTACCTTATCCCTAGCACTTTGTTATTCTCAGCTTCCTCAATTAGAGAAAATTGCTGTTTGAGACTGTTTCCTTTTCCCTCCATTTTTGTAATGGTGACTGGAAGAAATAAAAAAATTGCCTGAATATACGCAATGTCTCTCTGAACAGTGGACATTTAACAGCTCTTTGACAGACGACACACATGCAGAGTTGTCCGTTAAAGGCAAATTGTCTATCACAGTCATGATTTCCTCAAGATGTTCTGCATAATACAGGGCAGCTTCCTTCCAGGAACCCCAACGGGTGATGATTGGCTGTGGTTGAAGGGGAATAGAGGGGAGTTTCTCTCGAAAGATGGCTATTATTGATGGAGTCTTACAGAACACTTTATTCATTGTTGAAATGAGAGTATTTACTGCAAGAAACTCGGCCCTAACTGTTTCTGCGAGACTATGCAAGGCATGGGCCATGCAGGTAACATGAATTAAAAAAGGATAGAAAGTTTTGAGGAGAAGTGCAGTGGCAGTCATGTAGGAAGCTGCATCGGAGACAAGGAGAAGGACTTTAGAATCATCAATACTCCCAGGATACAACAATTGCAACCACTTGTTGATGAAGTATGCAATGCTTTGAGTATTGAATTTCTCAAGCTGTTTAGAGCAAAGAAGGTGTGCGGTAGATGCCTGATTGGGTTCCAGTTTTCCTACTATAAGGTTAGCAATGTACCTGCCCACAGAGTCAGTGGTTTCGTCCACACACAACCATACACAAGACTCCCCAATATCCTCCCAGATTGACAAAATAACCTCATTGTAACAAATATCTAAGTAGTTTTTCTTTAATGTAGATGCTGATATGGGATGTGCTGCTTGGTGTATTTCTGTAAAAAATCTCTGAAAACCGGATTATGCACAGCATTCCAGGAATATTTGCTCCAACTAGGGCTCTACACATATCAGCATAGAAACCATTATGGGTTGTAGGAGATTTAGTTTGTGTGAGCAGAGTCTGTCAAATGTTACTTTTCACGGCTGCTTTCGCTTTGTGACTTGCAGTATCTGCATGCTGCTGAAGGTGGTATTTTTTCTCATGTGAAATCTAAAACACAATAAAGTGATGTCAATTAGAGACTAAGATGAGGAATAGAAAAGGTGAGCTATTGAATAAAATTTGTAATTTTGAACTATTTAAATTAAGCCATTATTACTCTAAAGTTAATTAAGAACAAGAACACTACAGTCCCCGAAGGGCCTTGGCTTTCAATAACGGTTGCTGCCCAGCTCATGGCCTGCAGATATTGGGTGGCGTGTGGTCAGCACGTTACATCCCTCAGCCGTATTGCCTTGCCTCTGTGTCCCCTGCCCACTGTAGCTTCTCAATTTTCCTCACGATGCTGGGTCAACACCCTTTCAGACCTCATAGATTTCTAAATTACTGCCGGTACTGGAAATCGAACCCAGGTCGCCTGGACTAGGTCTCTACAATAAATTAGAGAGGCCAATATCAAAACCTTAGTTTTAGATTAATATGAAATTTAAGATATATGCACATACCTGTTTATTGCAGTACTGGCAGAAAATAATCTTGCTATCAAAAGTCATCCCTGGAAATTGTACAGGTCATTGTTGTATAAGCGCACTCTTAGATGATTTCGTTTTAGGCAAGATGAACTATATTCACTTAAACAGATGTTCTTTCACTGGCGACTTGACACAGTATGTCCCTTCTTACTACCTGCTCCGTGTTCTTCCTAGATAATCCTCCCCCTCACCCCGTCACTCGACACAGTACGTCCTTTACTACCTGTTCGTTGTTCTTCTGAGCTAATCCTCCACCTCCACCCTTCACTCAGCATTCTTTTGGTGACAGTTTTCTGGGAAGAGCACATTTCTGTGAAAAACCCACCCTCTGCTGATCTACTCGTTCCAGGGATGTCCATTGTGTGATTGTAAAAATTACAGAAGTTGAATTTTATTTTAAGTTTAGAAAATAGGCATTTTAGGCACTAAAATAGTAAAATAGGCTCTAAAGGTCCAAATAGGCATTTTAGGGCATTATAAAACTCTATTAATGTAAGGGATTTGTCATGAAACGTCAACATATTTTAAAAATATCATGTTATTTTGTAAGGAACGAAATAGGCATTTGCCTTAAAATCCCTGGTCTAGTGATAATACAGGTTGTTAAAACAAACCCTTAATACTTTCAGCTCTACCTGACGGTACTGGTAATGAAAACGGTCTTCTGGACTTTGCATAGAATTTTCACACTTCCTCGAGAAGATTTTGATGATACGTTCGTTGTTATTGTTGTTTTGTTGTTGTTACTTTTCCTGCATTTTGTGAAATTTTGGAGTGTCGAGATCGACATCCCAAGTGTGTGAAGTCTATTTCATAACTCGAGATGCGTTGTTTTCCGTACCGGTTTGTGTATTTGTAATAACTGAGACAAGAATTGGGAAAGAAGCAGGCGTATTCTTTTAGTTAGGTCCCATTAGAGCATTCATCTGACATCGAAGAACCGATTTCTATAATAGATAGATGGGAGCGTTTAGCCGTCTTCTATTCTGAGTAGTTCTCTAGTGCTTGTGTTCTCCCACTTCGGGGAAAATTTCCAGAAACTATGCTTCAAATCTCTGCACCACAGTAGCAGTTTCTTACTCTGAAAAAATACTACGTTGCCCCTTCTTGTAAGGTGAATATTCGTGAGATTTTTCTTAACTAGGAAATGAAGGAGGAAAGTATATACCAATACATGGTGCTACGTGAAAGTAGTTTTGAACATTAGTTCACAGAAATGTGCATATACACCCATTCGTCCTTCGTCTCTTTTTCTTTCTTTTTCCCGCCGACCTACTCAGGGGTACGGTACATAATACTCACTTCGAAGAGGATACTGGTTCGTTTGGATGGCCGAGTGTCTCTTATCACATTCGACGATACGGCATTTTAATAGCATGGGTAAACGACTAGCTACAAGCTAAATAACAACTCCCCATTGACATATATGTAATGATTTAATAACCCTATCAATTTATAAAATTCGGGATGCCAACTTATTACAGCGCGTGTGGATCTCTAGTAACACATAATCAATGGGACGCCCTAACTATGCAAAAGATGGATCGTCCTTTATCGCTTCAATAATGGACCGATTTATAAAAATATGACGCAAGCAAAAAAAAAACAAAGGGCGTCTAGTAAATAAACGTCATCTACCAAATTCAAACATTCGTTCAATGAAAATGAAGTTACAATCTGTAGTAAAAATCGTTAGAATTAAAGGAAAATATGAAGAATTCCCAAATCGTCACTGATAAGGACAATTAAAGTTACATTAGGGCATACGAAATATAGTTGTATAATTTATTTTGGAACTTTTATTATTTTGAGAGTGAGCGGTGGCTTCCGATTTTCCTTAGTATCACTGCTCCTCTCATAAATAAAATCAATAACCAACTGTTTTAACAATTAGTGAAATATTCAAGATAAACTTAAATATTATAACTAAGTGGTCCAATTGATTATAGTCAATACGGGATTAGTATTACTTGAAAGGGAGCTGTTAAAGCTTATTACTTATAACTGTTTTAACTTCACGAAATATAAATATTTTTATTAACAGCCTGGGCGGAAAATTCACCCATATTAATATAACAACGTCTCAGATCCTGTAAACGCCAAAGCAGTGTAACACAACTCAAAGGATCACATTAGCTCAAGATCTGCTTCAATCCGCTGCATCCAACACTGAAACTATGGGATAATCCACATTAGGACAATATCCAAACAAATATAGATGCAGTATGTGTACGCCTGGAAAAGAAACAAGGACAACAAATAAATACATAGTCATGGAATGACGTAATAAGACATGAAACCTGGAATTCCCTGTAAGACAAAATTCACTTCACACTCCTCCAATAAGCTTAATATAAGTCGTTCTACTGAACCCTTGAACTTACCATTCCATCGTTGGTCGGCCACGGCTGCTACAGTAGAACAATTTAGAACTCTTAAATCTTGGGTCGTTGCGGGAATAAATTCGGTCACGATCTTAACCAAACGATGGGGTTCAGAAGAGAGCCTAACTACTTGAAATGAGGAGCAAAAATGTGCTTACTAACCTTTATTAAACTGAAAGAGCACGATAACATCGTTAATTTAATATGCATTCTTGCCACAAAAATATAGAAAAATTGAATTATTGATTTTTGAAAAGTTCCAAACACAGTCACATTACATCACGTCGCTTCGTTTCTTCCAATGTCGAAGAGTTGCTTCGGAGAAGCTAATATGTTAGTGGACAGCGAAACTGAAAAACTGAAAAAGGGAAGACCTGAAAACCGGGCACCTATTATTCCAAACGAGAACTGAGAGTTAATCCACACGATCCGTGGAAAATCTGACTTTCAACAAGTAGAACGCCTGATTTTCTCTTAATTAAGGTTATCCACCAGTCAAATACCCTTCACGGATACGGAACATCCGCCGAATGGACCCTTAATCGAACCAAACTGACTATCAGTTGCTTTGGATAGGTTGCGAAATATTATGGGAAAGCATGGTGTTCACTACAAGTTAATGGCATCATTCACAATTGAAATAAAATTCCACCATGTATTTGTCATTTATGACACCCTTAAGTGATAAGGTAATCCCGATGCTAAACGTGCATCACCCCAAACAGCTGTTCGGAAGGAACCAACAACAACATGATCCGGGAGGATCTTACGTTAAGTCGTTCTAAAGGAACAAAACTGCGAAATGCAGGAAACACTTACTAATCATGCATTTAGAAGAAATGCCAAACACTGAAGTTAATCAAAAAGTGAAAAGTCACTTGAAAATATTATTATTGAACCGATTTTCAGGTTAGAAATGGGTTTATTATGCTTAATAAATTTACCAGTCCACGCTAAAATTTACTACAATTTTAAGGAATTCTTTCCCTTGACAACAATGCTACCAGTACAGATCTCTCTATTTACTGTCTGTCCCAACACACTACTGGTAAAGTGATTACTTACTTACTCTAACTATGAATAAGAATGAAAATACGACAAGATGAAAATAAATAAAATACTGGCTGACGAATCGAAACCGCATTCGCAACTCAAGTCTCATTCTAAAACACTGAGTGTCAATATGCACACTATCAATGAAAACGGACGTCAAGACGAGGAAACAATAAAGTCCGTAAAAATAAATTAACATCTCGAAGTCATACAGCTTAACACGCACGAAGAAACACAGTAAAAATATTTAATCTAGAACGGGTCGATGTCCCACACTTGGACAGCCCTCAACTCGTCTGATAGCATTCCCGTTATCTCAATGAGAGCTTCGCATAGACCCTCTACAATAAATCAAATCGTACTGTAACGGCTACCTTCCTCCAGGCCACTTCCACAAAAAGAACAAACAAAAGAAAAACATCTAAACCGAGACTTGAGTGTGTACAGCTACCATCCCAGACCTATCGTCGGGCTCACTTGAAATCTGTACACCCTAAACCTAATCATTATGTACATGATGCCTTCCAAATTCTATCGTCGGGCGTGACCTAGGACGTCTCATCATCAGTGACTCCAAGAATAACATCTGACGTCCTAATCCTATCGTCGGGCGTCAAAGTGGGTCGTAACACGCCTCCCTTAACATATCAGGCGAAATAGCAATTTTCAAACAACTCTGACATTTAACACTAGATTTCGTCAAACAAATACGCACGACGGAACCCACGTCTCTATTATCAAATGAATGCAAGTCGAAATACAGCAAGTCTCTACCTCTCGAAGAATACAATAAGTGTCTACCTCATTATAATATGTGAACTCAAAAATAAATAGACGTGACGAACGGTTCTCCACCTCGAACACAATCTCAGCCTGTGCACTGACGTGTTAGGGAAGCAAATGAAAATTCCCAAACACACGTGTACCCTTTTAGTGGATGCCTTCAAAATAATAATCATCACCATCGCATTCGAAATTCTCAGATCGCCTATCATCAATTCCAACCATCTTATCAATGACCTATCCAGTGAACAAATTAAATATAACCCAACCGTGTGTCCAAAGTACTCTTTGAACCTGGAGATCGTTCATTCTCTTATCATCCATGCGGGCTTTACGTAACATAGATCACTGGATGTGTACTACCCAGCCTTTAACATTTTACAAGAGTCGTTTTTACTTGGAATCTTTCTATAAATTTCACAATGCTTCACATCATAGTCATCTCAAATTCGGATTGATTGCGGAAAACAATACAGCCTGCCTCACACAGCCTGTTCCTAAATACTTCCTCTACAAAAATACAGCTTGTCTCAACACTCTTTCTCCTCGCTTTATTCCAGCGGTATTACTTCCCTCTATCTCGTCTCCACATACATATCAATTCATCGCTCTCAATTCCTTTTCCTTCAAGATCCTTTTACATACATCGATCCCCTGGTAAAAACGACAACCATTATTAAACACATCTCTTACTTTACTATTATTAAGACCTCAAGAATCCAAGAGCACACATCGACCTTTCGCAATTCAAGTATACACGATGTCTCAAAATTTCCTTCCCATTAATAACTGTGACTCTAACAAATTTTATTGACATTATCTAAATATGCCTACAATCCTTGTAAAAATAACTGGTTAAATGTAATTTAACAGAGAGGAATTTCCTTATCCCGCGGTAAACATTATTATTATTATTATTATTATTATTATTATTATTATTATTATTATTATTATTATTATTATTATTATTATTATTATTATTATTATTGACCAACATTTCTGAATGCAACTGACACCTGAAATTACGATATTCGCCACGACAAATTTACACTTATAACGTTCACAAATCCGCACTTTGAATGATATCTCATCTCAACACAAAATTTTAAGCGTCGCATGTTACCGTTCTTGACATGAACTTTACACACTGAAATTTTCACACGCTGACCAAAATTTACAACGCCTTTCGCCTGATAATTACGAATATCACCCGACAATCATCTGGAAATTTTGTTTAGGACAGACAGTGACTAACTAACTAACTACAACATAATATAAAATAGACAGACCTGCACATTGGTGACATTCTCAGCATTCTGATTACATCATCACCAGCAACCTCGTACTTAGCCACTCATTTTCACAGATAACATTTTCATTTTTAAAAACTCACTCATCCAAACACTACCCTTCACACACACGAGATTAAAATTACCATATAAATAATGCACTTTCTCTGTAACTTGCACCACGAACTTCCCTCGTTCTGCAGTCGACTATAACTGTCTGATGCGTTTCCCAGAGTGGTTTCTCTCCCCGTTGTTTCAATAAGAACAGGTGTTCGGCCGATAAGGGAGTAGAACTATTTTGAATCGCTTCCCCCAGACCCTCTTCACTTACAAGAGTACACGAAATGATAAAAATAAAATCTGCTGTGTATTTTTCAACCAGCCTACACCTTCCCAGTTCGTCTGCAAACGTTCACAGCTTCTCCAATCACTTTTCTTCTTAACTAAATATATGGACCTTAGCCACGAACATGTATTGAATTATTGTCGGTCAATCTGGCGCGAATTTCTAATGACGACGGGCACAGGCTCCCGCGGCTTCAAGTTCCAAATCGACACTGAAAAATCTACAGTGGGGGGTTTCTTTTATAATTTCCGGAAGGACGCTATCCCCTCTATGAGGCTTGGTTGTGAAATCTGCCAAATTTGCTTCTAATAGACCAATTTTGGTAAGACTTGTCCCAGAACTCCGGACAGACTTGCACTTATGTTAGGTGTTAATTTTATAATTTTCCTACACTCACAACACGGGAAATAAATTGTTTCTGCCCGTGCGTTTCGCGCGTTTTCTTCTGCCCATGACCTTGGCACGTGTAACTAGCTCGCTGATCTCACGCTAACATGTACTTGGGCTTAACTGCATTTAAAGTTTTCCCTGGTGTCTCTACCTTCACAGAGGGTGTATGAATAATTTTGCTTATTTATTTCATTATTTACTATATTATCAAAATCCCTCATTGTGCAGAATTCCATGAATTTAAAGAATTGTCGGGCACTCGAGCTCCACCGAGGTGTCCCGGCAATCCACGAGCTCGCCGTAAGGAAGAACTTCCCACGCAACATCGGGCTCTTGGGAGCGCAAAATGGCTGCCCTCAAACATACAGTAGTTTCTGAATACCAAATAAATATTTGAGAAAAATAAAAAATTTTCTCACCGTAGAATTATGGGTTCAATACTATCAGATGAATAATTCTCCTGTCTCAGAGAAATCACCTCCATATAATTCACAATCATTAGAAGACCTCACCTATCAACGTCCGGCTCCATGGCTAAATGGTTAGCCTGCTGGCCTTTGGTCACAGGGGCCCTGGGTTCGATTCCCGGCAGGGTCGGGACCGCTGACACTGGAGCTGGGTGTATGTGTCGTCTTCATCATCATTTCATCCTCATCTCGACGCGCAGGTCGCCTACGGGTGTCAAATCAAAAAACCTGCATCTGGCGAGCCGAACTTGTCCTCGGACACTCCCGGCGCTAAAAGCCATACGAAATTTCATATTTCACCTATCAACTCCCACGTCGGTAGATGTACGGTGGGTCTCGGCCACGGGTGGCCACGGCTCTACCGGCGCTCTACGCCTCTGCATTCGGGAGACGGAACAGAGCTGGACCTCACAGATGGCCCCAACCGTCGGCTGTCCTGAGAATGGTTTTCCGTGGTTTTCTATTCTCCTGCGCTAAGGAGAATGCCAGGACATTTCCTAGCATAGGCCACGGCTGCCAACCCCCTCACCTTCTTCGTGCATCTCCTTCACCGTAACAACTCTGCCAGCCTGAGAGACGAGACGGCGTTACCGTCTAACAGACCAGCCTCCCACTTCAGGGGAGGAATGAAAAGGTTTTAGTAGTAGTAGTAGTAGTAGCAACTCCCATACGTCCTGGTAGGCTCTCACTAGATGAATTTCACTACCACACATCTTAAAATACCTTCTAAAGATGTGTAAAAACAACCTCGCAATTTACCAACGTGAATCATATCGAAGATCTCTCATATAATTGTCCATGACACAGACGCAGCACAAACGTTGCCTGGGACATAACTCGCAAAGTATTATTATGAATCCAATTTTAGTACTTATTAAAGATTTAGACTATGGCATTCGTAACGCCATATTTATTCACGTGTTCGTTATTCTTATTCAAATATTTTATCAAACATTCACTACTGATCTGCATTTAGGGCAGTCGCCCATGTGGCGGATTCCCTATCTATTGTTTTCCTAGCTTTTCCTTAAATGATTGTAAATAAATTCGAAATTTATTGGATATCTACCCTGGTAAGTTATTCCAATCCTCCACGAACCTGCTACGCAGGCGTAGCAGGGGGAGAGGTGATACTCCCACGTGGCGCGTCCCAGGTGGCGGATAGGGGGTTCCTAACCGGCTTGCCGGCGGACTTGAGGGAAATAAAATACCTCTCGCGGACCAAACACACCCCCCCTGTGGGTGGGGGAGTCAGACGAATAATACACCCACGGTGTCCCCTGCCTGTCGTGAGAGGCGACTAAAAGGGGCGACCAAGGGTTGATTGTATTAGAACCATGAAACTACTTGTGATTAGTACCACCACGCGGAGAACACCAAGGGTTGCTTTTACTTGTGCGTAGTACCACTACATTAGGTGCGAAATTGGTTTGTGATTAGTAGCACACAGGAGCACCGCACGGTCGGCTTTTGCAGTACCTGTGATTAGTACCACCATATGAGCAGGACCATGGGATGATAGCTACCATGGTTCTGCCTTGCCTATGATTAGTACCCACCATATGAGGAACACCACGGGATAGGGAGAGGTCCCTGTGGTTAGTACTCTTATGTGATGAACACCATAGGTTTGCGTTGCCTGTAAATGGCGCCGCAAAGTGAGAAAAACATAGGTCTGTATTATATGTCGAATTTCATAAGCTCTGAGTAGTACAATAATGTGTGGAATGCCGCAAGTCTCTGCTACTTTTGATTAGTACCGCAACAGAACAAATACCATGGTTCTATTTTGATAGCGATCAGTACCGTTATGAGGGGCCGATAACTGCGATTTAGGACCCCCTTTTTACTTCACGCATAATCGATTCCGTGTTATGCTATAGCAGTAGTCCCTTGGTCAGTAATACGATATTGTCACGTCTGTTTATGTGAATGTGAGACATTGCGGGTCGCAACCACTGATTGTTTTAAATTCATGTCCATCATTCATTCTTCGTTCTCACGTTTTTGAATTCTGGTCAGTGGAGAATTTTAGACTTTTAATGTCATTCCATTTCGTCTCATTTCGTACCATTAGGGGCCGATGACCTAGATGTTAGGCCCCTTTAAACAACAATCATCAATCATCATCATATTCCAATCCTTAACTCTCCGTCCTATAAACGAATATTTACCCCAATTTGTCCACTTGAATTCCAACTTTATCTTCGTATTGTGATCTTCCGTAATTTTAAAGATGCCACTCAAGCTTATTCGTCTAGTAATGGCATTCCACGACATTGACGAACTACAACAAGAAATAAATGAAGCAAATCTCACGATTGCAGAGCTACAAAAGAAGTTACAGGAAGTGTATAGGAGAAATGTAGGCACCCATTTATCTGTGGAGAATATGAAACCTGTAAATTGTGTGGTGATAGGCGATTCTATCGTGCGGCATATAGGACAGGAAAATAGATCAGTGACAGTAATGTGTATGCCGGGAATACGAGCGTAACAGTTGAACATGAACTAGAGGACAAATGCGGTGGGAATGAGGAAGTAGTAATTATCCACGTAGGAACTAATGACATACAAAGGCAAAGGTCTGAATATATAATGGGTGACATTTATGGTCTAGTGAACTCGGCTAAGAAAAAGTTCCCGAAGGCAAATTTTGTAATTAGTGGTATACTAAGGAGACCAGATGTATCATGAAAGAAGATCGGCCGATTGAACGAAGAGCTTAAATGGGTTGCCGAAAGTTCCAGATCACCCTTTGTAGACGGCAACAGTTGGATCGACGACAGGGACTTCAGCAGGGATGGACTTGATCTGAACCAGCGAGGAGTGACGAGACTACGTGAATTCTTTTCGAGGTTTACCGAGTCCTTTTCAACCCAAACGGATGCCGGCGCAGAACGGGCGGCCGAATGACGATCCACTACGGGAGTAGATTTGATGCAGCTAACACGACATCAGGGCCACCAACAGGACACTGTGAGGGTAGTGATACCGGATCAGGTAAGTTTCTTAGATTGTTGCAGGTAAACTGCTGAAGTATTGGTAATTAAATCGTAAAATTCGAAAACTTAGTTGATGCGAGTGACCCTGATATAATTGTGGGAACGGGAAGTTGGTTATCAGATCAAATATATAATTCAGAAATATTCAGGTCAAAATTTCTAACATTTGGACGGGATAGAGCGTCTAAAGGAGGGGGGATTATAATTTATGTTAGGTTAGAGCTAGGCAGTACGCTAACATGTGTTCTCGATGAATGCGAAATAATTCGTGTGGAGGTAAATAATGCATCCAATAAAGAAAATGTAGTCATTATTGAAGCTTATCGCCCGCCGAAATCAGGTGCAAACACGATCACTCGTCTTTCAGAATTGACATGTCCAAATATAAGCTACGAGAAGAGAACTATAATTGCAGGGGATCTAAAGCTACCGTCAGTAAACTGGGCTGGGTCAACTACTGGGGACCTATCACAGGAAGCAGTTAAATTATTAGTGTGGAATAATGGCTTTCCCCAAGTCGTTAAAAAGAACACACGTAAACGAGCACTTCTAGATGTTTTTCTAGTCAGACCGGATGACATAGTTATATCCTGTGACGTAATTCAGAGGATTAGTGACCACAGTGCAGTGGTACTCGATCTCTCTTGGGAAATTTGTAAAACGGGGCATGAGAGAATTTCTAAAACTATTCGTTATTTTGCGAGGACAAACTCCGTATATTTTCAAAACTATCTGATGTTGTGCTATACTAATTGGTTAAAAGAGGGCAAGAGGATGGACGACATTTGGGAGAACTTCAAAACCATTTTAAATACTGAACTGAGTAAATTCGTTCCTAAAAGGGTAATTAGGGAAAACTCAGATCCGCCGTACTACACCGCCATTAATAGGGACCGGTTGCATAAAAATCGCTAACTGTAGTTCAGTTTTGATCGAAGATCTGAAATGAACTTCGTTCTTTTCTCTGTGTGAGTTGTATAACACTAATCTCAGATCACTGAACCAAATTCGGTGTTGAACTAAGGTCGACGAAAAAGAGTTGACAACATCGCTAAGTACGAGACATAATTGAGATTATATCGAATCGAGTTGTATCAAACTTGCGATTTAGATAGAAACGATCGACTATTCTCGACGCCATTCGACATTCATTTGTCTGCGATACGTAAACAAAGCCTCAAAATGGAGAAGAAAGAGTGTAGTAAGAAGACGCGTACTGCAAATTTAAAAAAAATTGGAGAAAGATATATTAATTGATATTGCGTTAGAACACAAGGAAAGAACAGAAAATAAAAATACCGACAGCTCCACTACGAAGTCTAAGGAGGAAGCTTGGAAACGAATAGCATTGGAGTACAATTCCAGGAACGTGGTCCAGCGGGAAAGAAAGTCCCTCAAATTATGATATTAGAACATGAAGAAGAGGGCAAAACAGGCAAATGCCGAAGATAAGGTACCGTACAGTTGTACAAAACGGGGGGGGGGGAGGGTCAGTATGTGCCGCCTTCCTTAGACGAAAGTGGGCAAAAACTTATTGATTCACTTAAGCCACAATTTCATCCCATCGTCAGTGAGTTCGACGATGATGTTGGCTTCCATGCGGAAGTTATCACCGAAGTGAAGGACGTGGAAGTCATCACTGCAGATCCCGAATGTCCTTCAAGTTTTTTAGTGATAACTGAAGGTGAGGAATTTCAAGTATAAGAGCGAAATGGAGAGGCCGTGTGCAATTCATATCCAGGACTTTCAACTTAAATTTCACTGCCTGAAAAGAGGAAGACAGAAGACACAAGGGGGACTCTTTGTAAGAGGAGGCTCGAGTGTCTGGAAAGTAGAGCATGCAGTGAAAATGAAGATATTGAACTTGGAACTAGAAATAAAAATGAAAAATATCACAAAAATGAATAAGTGTTAATAACAAATTATAGTGTAATTAAAAGTTCAGAAATATCTGAAAGTGTTGTTAATCAGTGCAGTTCTAAGATATGTGTTTTCTCTTCCATTTCCCGGATTTACAGCATGTTCAGGCAGTTCCGGGTAAATAATCCTTCCTCTGAAAACAGTATCATCAACATAAGGAGTGTCGTCATTTGTATTAATAGCCAAGGTATGTAATACAAATGTTGCCACTATGATAGGTGGAACTCGAAGTAACTTTACTGCTAGTTTCATTCTTAAACACGGAAATCGCTTTTTGACAATACCGAAAGACCGTTCGATTACTTCTCTTGTATTCTTGTGTGCCCTGTTATATGCTCGTTCTGCACGGCTTTCATCGTGCAATGTAGGTGTAAGTAAATAGTGACAACAGCGGTATACACTATCTCCCAAGAGCACACCTTGGAGAAATTCTCGGCTTCAAATTGGGAGTGAATTCTAGAATTACTAAAATATTGCTGTCATGTGCAGATCCTGGCCACCTAGCAACAATATTTTTAGAACGAAGTTTTGAATCGCGGACAGCTTGTACATTTAAGGAAAACCAACCATGTCGATTTCTGTATATTTTTTCATTATTGCCAACAGGAGATATAATTAGTATATGTGTACAGTCTATTGCACCTAGAACTCCAGGAAAGTTGCAAATGTTATAGATGTCTCGCATTACCCTTCTTACTTCACCCTCCTTAGTAGGCATCTTGATGAATTGAGGTTTTAGAGCTACAATCTCTCTAGTGAGTTTGTGTATAGTCCTAATTGCAGTTCCTTTATTTACATTGAATACATCTCCTGGAAGCTTCCAGTTGCGTACAATCTTAGTGTGAGAAGGATCATGAACACTGGATTCAGTACATGATTTCATTTAGTTTGTGTCCTTAATTGTAGATGTAATCTTTGTTCTAGTTCTTCAACTACACGTTTTCATAATCGAAACCTTATTATAAATTGTCGATCATTTAGTTCTAAAAAGGGATTCCTTCTATGTTGAAACACGCGAGGAGCTCTCTGGAGTTCAAACTCTCCATTCTCGGATGAAGCATCAGAGTAATCTGAAATCTGAAAATAACATAGCCTATAGGCCCTAAGCATAAAACAGTGAACAACAAACAACTTGCTAATAGCAGGATTATTGTTAAAAAAAATAGCATTACTTACCACTTTACTCTAAGCAACAGCAGGCCTATTTATTATTTTACTTTGCTATTATATTATAGACACCTAAACTGATATATTTCTCACAAAAATAATAATTATATTCCTTCTCCTGAACTTAGTTCAACCAGGTTAATCTGAGAAAATTCAGTCAGATTTGACCTTCCATGAAGACATGATCTTGAATTAATGTCTATACAGCCAAAATTCTAAGTTCAGCTTGACTGGAGATCAGTTTCAGATGGTTGAACTCAGATTAAATTTTATGCAACCGGCCCTAGGAAGCTTAAACGTAAGACTAGGAGAGCGTTCAACAGAAGAAATAATAACGAAGCGTGCAACGCGGAGTATAGACGTTTGGCGAAGCTTTCGCTAACAGGAAAGAAAATGGCTGAAGAGATATATCTTGCCAATATCCTAAATGGAAATCGGAATAACTGGAACCATTTTCTTTAAGTATATACGAAGATTGAAGAGAGAAAACAAGTCAGCTCCTTCTTTGTACAGGAGGCGATTTATTCGCGACAACAGATATAGATAAAGTGGAAGCATTGAATAAGCACTACGGAAAGGTTTCTAATCCGGCGGCACAAGTTATTCAGGGACAATTTTCCGAAAACTAATAATGATTTACAAATTAAAGCTTCATTATTGCGTAAAGGTCTTTCTAAACTCAGAAGCAGTAAATCTTGTGGGCCAGATTCTATTTCCAGAGAGGCACTTAAACTCGGGGGTGAAGCGATCCTACCATATTTAATAAGAATCTTTAATATATCGCTGACCAATACGAAGGTTCAACAAGATTGGAAATCGGCCATTGTAGTTCCTATTCACAAAGAGGGAGACAAGAGCGACTTGAATAACCACAGACCCGTAAGTTTGACGTCAATCGTATGCAACAAACGGAGCAATTAATAGCAGATTATTTGGGGTTAAAATGGGATTCTTCTGGAATTATATTTAAGGGGCAGCTTGTTTTTAGGGAACGATTCTCCTGCGAAAGTCAGCTCTGTTCCGTATGCCAAGATATATCAAATAAGCTCGACAGTGGGTCAAGGACTGACGCAATAGTAATTGATTTTGCTAAGGCATTCAATCTTGTGCCACATGACATCCTTCTTAACAAGTTAGCGCGTACGGGCATTAACATCAGACCTGTGAAATGGATACGAGAACTCCTGAATGGAAGAACTCAGAGGGTGCGCGTGGGAGAAACGCTATCTTCTCCAATAAGAGTTACGTCTGGTGTGGCTTAAAGGAGCGTTATTGGGCCAATTCTTTTCATACTTTTCATGAATAATATGCCTGATTCGATAAAATCGGAAGTGCGCCTCTTTGCCGATTATTGCGTCATATATTGGGAGATAAAGACAAAGGAGGACGAACTATTGCTTCAGCAGGATTTAGATACGATTGAAAAATGGGCGCGTGAAAATCGAATGAAAAATCCACAGCGGAGAAAGCAAGAAATTGTGTTCAGTAAAAAAGAAAATGACAGGAAAGAGAGATTACGAAATTGGAGAAGAAAGTGTTGTTGAAGTTGATAGGTGTAAGCACTTAGGTGTTACTATTAGAGAAGACTTAAACTGGTCAGAGCAAGTGGAAAATGTAGTTAAGAAATCTTGGAGTTCACTACTTTTTATTATGCGAAACCTCAAGAAAGCTAATTCCGGTACCAAAAGTAACGCTTATAAATGCTTGGAAAGACCGATTCTCGAATATGGATCTGCGTGCTGGGATCCGTACAGGGTGGGTTTAATAAATTCCCTACAAAAAGTTCAAAGAAGAGCGATGAGTTTTGTAACCGGAAATAGGAGGAAAACCATTAATTGGGAAAATCTTGAATCTAGAAGGACTAGAGCTCGCCTGTGTCGTCTTTATAAGAGCTGTATGGTAAGGGCTGCCTGGAGTAGTATTACGAATGAGTTGGAACCTCCCTCATACTTATCGAGAAATGATTATAAGCATAAAACCTGCAGCCGTCTTTGATAGTTTCCCTTCCAGTATCAAGTTATTTAAGGAGACCATTAGTGCTGGAATAAAGTGAAAAGGAAAAGTGGTAAATTACGGACCCTGAATTTGTTATTTTCTGCTGGGTTTCGATTGTGAAACTAGGAGTTTTTCTTGTGGTATTCTCTTTCCAGGGAATTGCTTGTTGTACACATGTTGTTGTAGAAGTAGCAGTAGTTGTTGTTGGATAATTACCAATGTTTTAAACTTCACTTTATTATCACTTGTAATGTTAACCTAGTAGTAAGTTCAACGTACAGTATTGTAACTTGTAGTGTTGAGCACTGAAAAATACTTAAGTTTTGGGGGAATTTGTTAGTATTTTAAACTTAAACTACTAGTATTTCTTGTAATATTGTCTTTCCAGGGATTTGCTTGTTATACTGTTGTTGTTCTTGTAGGGTAATTATGTTTTTAACATTACTTTATTAACATTGCAATGTTAAGCTAGTAATAAGTTCAACCTATAGTACTGTAAACCGTAGTGTTAAGCACTGCAAATACTTAAGTTGTGTATGAAATTTTATACGATAATGCTGGATTTAGAATGTTAAACTAGTGGTATTTCTTGTAATAATTTTCCGTGGAATTGCTTGTTGTACTCCAGTTGTTGTTGTTGTTGTTGGGTAGTTATGTTTTAAGTTTAATTTAATATCACTTGTAGTGTTAAGCTAGTAGTAAACTCAACCTATAGTATTAACTTCCGTGTGAATTTTTGTATGATTATGCTGGATTTATAAAATTAAACTAGTAGTATTTCTTGTAACATTTCCTTTCTGTGGAATTGCTTGTTGTACTCTTGTTGTTGCAGTTGTTGTTGTTGGGTAATTATGTTTTAACCTTACTTTATTATAACATGTAACGTTAAGCTAGTAGTAAGCTCAGCCTATAGTTTTGTAAGCCATAGTGTTAAGTAAAGGAAATAATTAAGTTGTGTATGAAACTGTACATGATGATGTATTTAGAATGATAAACTAGTAGTATTTCTTGTAATTTTCTTTCCCACGGAATTGCTTTTTTGTACTAGAGTTGTTGTAGTTGTTGGGTAGTGTGTTTTTAACTTGACTTTATTATCACTTGTAATGTTAAGCTAGTAGTAAGTTCAATCTACAATATTGTAATTCATAGTGTTAAGTACTGGAAATATTTAAGTTGTGTGAGAAATTCAATATAATGACGCTGGATTGAGAATGTTAAACTAGTAGTATTTCTGGCCTGTTGTACTCTTGTTGTTGTTTTTGTTGTTGTTGTTGTTGTTGTTGCATGGTTATTACGGTTTAACTTCACTTTATAATCACTTATTGTACCTGGTTATCGATGTCGCTAGCTTAGCTGGAGAGCATTACGTGTCTGACTGGACCGTCCGATGGGGCGATAATATTCTAATAATCTCTATAGTAGGGGAATATTAATTATGAGAGGAACACTAGTTCATTACTAATGAGAAGAGAAACTATATCTTATGTAACAACTTTAATATACTAGTGAAACACACCTTATTCACATAGATACGCCATACAACACTTTATAAATAATCTTTAGGGTGGTCTTGACTTGTTAAATGTCGGTAGTCTCTTTCTACACTTCATCTTACGTTCAATTATTTCAAACTTAAGAGGCGTTCCCTCTTGAACTATTTACACTATTTCAGACTTAGAGACGCGTTTCCTCTTGAACTATTTCCACTACTTCAAACTTAAAGAGGTGTTTCCTCTCGAATTATTTCCACTTTGCACTTACACTTATCACTTTGCGCACACATTTAATTAGTATGGGCATACCCCGCTATAATTCTGTTTACCTGTCGAGAATTTATTCAAATTATATCAAGTTACGATATCCTATGAACTGAAGTGAACGTACGTTTCTATGACTACATTTCCTCACGCTGATCAATTTAACGCAAAAGGAGCTTCATCTACATCTACGTTTCGTAATACCATGTCCAAACTACAGCCTGGACAGTAATCTGTCTCGTACCCCCTCGACACGCTGAAAACAAACCACTTGGCAGATAATCCTATTACATGGGTCAAGTTATTTCAAGAAAATCCCGAGCTAAATAAGCATGCGATATGTATATTCCAATTTCATATCTCAGTCGCTGTCTCCGATGTCTTAAATTCTAATAGGTGGTTTCCTGTCTCATTATGTGAAGTATCCAATTAACAAATTGAAAAACTTGTGATGACTCCTGTTAGATAGTAAATCGGTGATGGTCTGAGTCATTTATACAGAAGATTTTACGCCCTATTAACTTCACACTTAGTTAATCTAGGGTTCTTAAATCTACGTCATGCACTATAATCCTATAACAGAAATGAAATATGGTTGCCCCAACCATGAAGAAATATTTCCTATAAAAAACCATCAAATAAAATGCCATTATCCCGCTGAAATAGCATATTGGCGATCTACGTTACATCTACATGCAAATTTACTCTATATTTACACTAGGAGGCGACTTTTAAAACTACTAATAATTGAAAATGCACTCATCCTTCAGGAACCACGAATACAGCTTTACAGGAGGGCACACCCATGAATTTACTCGGTCTGCATGATGCCTTCAACGATGTGAAGTCCTTTGGTGACCAACTGGCAAGTCACGAACATGACGGCTTGATCTCGTGCGAAGTTCCAGACGATCTCTGCTACACCAGGCGAAATTCCGGCAGACAGCTAGATGTCTGATTCTCTCTGCTACACAGGGCGAAATTCCGGAAGGCAGCTAGATATCTCGTTCACTCCGACGTTCTTGTAGACTCCTTATGTAAATGAGGGGAAATTATTTCATGTGAATGGGTTAGCATATATTACACATCACAGATTAAATATATGGTTGGATCTGCTCAATGACACAAGCACCCCCGCGTAATGACGGTTATGTCTCTGAAGCCCGACATTATTCCCTTCTCATCTACCTATTCTTCTTATTGACAGCTACTCTAGGTCCTGAAGCTCAACTGGTTCACTTAGAAACGTCACTGGTTATGCTGCTAATGTGTTAGCACTCTCGTATTACACAGCGCTAATTCAGGCATACTCTCTGCACTTAGTCGTACGTAAGTCGAGCTCTCTACTGCGTTAGGGTTTGATCTAACGTGGCACTGCCCTTAATCATGCCGACAATGAGCCGCTCATTCACTTTCCTAATATTTCACGTTAAGATCGAATACACTCGCTCCACGCACTTAGTTAAATACGTGCCTATTTATGTTAATTGAGCCGTATTAGTTTAGGCATATATGAGGCTCGATGCATGACCTCTTCGTCACACGGACAGCGATAATCACGGTTTCGTATCGTTCCTACCATATTTGTTAGCGGCACACTGTACGCGCAAACAGCTTACTCAGATTGTGGTTATTTCCACATAAACTCACAGACTTTAATCAGTAACTGTATTACACTGCTCACACTACAGAATGATTTCTTCATAAAAGACTCGCACACAAATCACGGCGAACTGGTAACGAACTGACGCTGAACTGAAAATGAACTGGTGGTGTCTGTTCCCCAGCTGCGGACTATATAGGCAAGATGCCCTGAAGTTGGCGGGGGGGGAACACACCCCCTTCTCAAAATGTGCTCCGGCAATACGCAACGGATAGGAACAGGATATCAAATTGTAGCTCCTGTATTCTTATTTTCACTGAGTGAATATTATTAAAATCTCTTCGTGGATTCTCAAGCAAACTTAAAAGCGTCCTTTTTTCTCTGCCGGTGAATGATGACGAGCGCTAGGGAATCCTTGAGCTGGCTGCCACGGTTGGGACCCAACATCTGGTAACCATTAAGACGCGCCCATGTTATGGCGTAGCTACCGTTCTTTCAATTATGTAGAGCACTTCTCGGCCTCATAATTATGTGTAAAATTCCCTTATTCAAATGATTGTCTGCTTGTGATTCTCCGTTGAGTATTTCGCGATTTATATTAGTTATCTGGGGAAAAACAATTGAATTCAGCGAGTTGGCAGTGGTGAATGAATTAGGGAAATACGGTATAATGTTAGTCCTTATGTTGGACGTACTCCAGGAGCTGTACTAGTGACCTAGATTCTCAGTCACGTGATAACGCGCCTCTTTCCATCTGGCTCGCAGTTGGAGTGAGAAAACTTCAAGTACAAGCGCTCCTGCACCGCCTCGCTGCTAATTACCGAAAACTAGAGTTGGGTCACGCGTGTCAGAGTACTTCCATTCGTTTCCCGGAGCAGGTGGACAGCTTTTACCGTGGAATAACGCGGAAAACGGCATATTTCATCTCCTGGGTATCATGACATACTATAGGTGACGTTGTGAACGGTCACATTATAATGTTAAGCTAGTAGTAATGTCAACCTACAGTACTGTAAGCCGTAGTGTTAAGCACTGGAAATACTTAAGTTGTGTGGAAATTTGTACATGATGTTGCTGGATTTAGAATGTTAAACTAGTAGTAATTCTGTAATATTTTCTTTCCATATATTTGTTTGTTGTACTCTTATTGCTTGCTTGCTTGTTTGTTTGCTTGTCTGTTTTTGTCGTTGTGAGGTAATTATGTTAACTGTACTTTATTATTACACTATTGTAGGTCACCATTGCCACCGGGATATTTCCCATTTGCAATGTATTTGTCAATAATAATAACAATAATAATAATAATAATAATAATAATAATAATAATAATAATAATAATAATAATAATAATAATAATAATAATAATAATAATAATAATAATAATAATCTCTCCCCTGACAGCTCGGAACATGCCACTTGGTCGAGCAGCTCGTTCCCTTTCTCCCAATTCTTCCCAGCCCAAACTTGGCAACATTTTTGTAACGCTACTCTTTTGTCGGAAATCATCCAGAACAAATCGAGCTGCTTTTCTTTGAATTTTTCCAGTTCTTGAATCAAGTAATCCTGGTGAGGGTCCCATACACTGAAACCACACTCTAGTTGGGGTCTTATGTGCCCTCTGCTTTACATCATTACCACAACGCCTAAATACCCTCATAACCATCTGCAGATAACTGTACCCTTTGTTTGCAATCATATTTATGTGATTACCCCATGAAGATCTTTCCTTATATTAACACCTAGGTACTTACAACGATCCCCAGAAGAAACTTTTCCGCCGTTAACGGAGTAATTAAAACTGATAGGTTTTTCCTATTATTGAAAATCACAAACTGTTTTAACCCCGTTTATCATCGTACCATTGCCTACTGTCCATCTCACAACATTATCAAGGTCATTTTGCAGTTTCTCACAATCTTGTAACTTATTTATTACTGTATACAGAATAGCATTATGTGCAAAATGCCTTATCTCTGATTCCACGTCTTTGCTCATATCATTTATATATATTAAAAACATAAAGGTCTAATAATACTGCCTTGAGGGATTCCATTCTTAATTATTACAGGGTCAAATAAAGCTTCGCCTACCCTAATTCTTTAAGTTTATTTTTCTAGAAATATATCCACCCATTCAGTCACTCTCTTGTCTAGTCCAATTACACTCATTTTTGCCTGTAGTCTCCCATGATCCACCCTATCAAATGCCTTAGACATGTCAGTTAACCGTAGCACTCAGGCCTATTTACAACTAATTTAGAAGACCTTACGCTCCTCGACAGTAGTTGTTTCATGGGATTTTCACGGCCTCCTCCTCAACGGGCTGCCCTTCACTCTGCCAGCCACATGTGGAGGGTTATTTTTTTCTTGAGTGGGGTGGTAAAATGCGTGTACGGCATTCCGTACCTGTCGAATAAAAAGGGGGAATAGGGGCTCGTAACATGGGAGCGTGGGTTAGCTACCAAAAGCATTTTAGCTGAGCTTGCGTTGTTTGTGTTAAGCTCTTAGCGTGCACCTTTTATCCAACGTATCTTTGTCCTTTCTTAATCTTTTACTGCATCGACACACGTCAGATATTACGTTCGACGCTATAGGGGGTTTAAACATGGCGTTCAACGGGGCAGCGTTTAACGGGGCACCATTCAACGGGCGTTCAACGCTTATCTAAGAGGCGTTCAATACCGTCTTCAACGTGATGTTCTTACCTAAGACACTACGTTTTAGTCATCTGCAAAGGAATGAATTCATTCATAAAGCCCTTGTGTTAAGACTATATTAGTGAGAGACTGTTATGTTTACCTCTAACTACATGCTTTCATGTCTTGTATTTTACACTAAATGAAAAGAGTTGGTTACTACAAATGTATAATAAATACGATGCTCATTGCATTTTTGTTTCTTTTACTAGCAGATACCAAAGTACACTGTATGTATACTAGTTCCAAGCTTGTTAAAACACCTTGACGGTTTAACCTGTACTGAGGGAGAGATGTAACCCTTCACGGAGGAAGGCACATACGTAATAACCTAATAACGTTCAAGAACTTATATTCATTTACAATTTGAAGCTTGAATCCTGCTGATAACAGCTGATGACCACTTAATTTTCCAGAAAAACCTTGATATCGGTACCGTAGGAGATGATGGGTTTAGGTACATAAGTAAGATATTTCCTTCTTTCTTCACATTTTATTACAAATATATATATATAAATCAGTGCAAAGCACATTATGCAGCATAATTTTATTTATCACGTTTATTCTCTTTACATCATGAGCAACACACTATTTTCAACAATATAGTATCAAAAATACACCTTATCTAATAGAAGTAGTAATTAACAATCGGGCTATTCCCTCAGGCTAGTTTATCTGTTGAGTCAGATATTATAAACAGCCTGTTATCATCATTATTTATAGCATTATCTATTAACTGAGTGTAATTCATGAATAATGGTGGACTATTGCTAATACAGTTCTTATAATCATCTAGGCTCAGGTCATTCTCAAGAACATTCTTCTTAATGCCTTTCAGTTTCTTAATTACTTTTTTAATTTTACTTTACTTTTTACTTTTTTAAGCTTCATTGCCTAAAAATGTTAACGACTATTCTTTTGAATTCATCCTTCATTTTTCCAGGAACTTCCATGTTAATCCAAAGGGTCATAAATATATTCTTATCAAACCTAAGTCCGGCTCTGTATCATTAGGAAAGTCGTTTGTTTTAATCTGGCAAATAAATGAATCTTTGTGTGAGTATAGTAATTTTACATTATGATAGTAATTTTTCTTCATATAATAGTAGTCGTAATCGTAATCGTAGTAATATATCCTTTGTTGACTTCATCATCTAGGGTTTGAAACTCCAAATACTCAATTTCACTTTGCGATATCCAGCGGAAACTATTTAGTGGTAGATAGTCAATCCGTACTGATTATTTGCATCTAAATAAACTATATATTTCGACTGTTTAACCGGATCATAATTAGACATATATCGTTGTTAGCCTTAGAAGATCGCACAGAGTACTGACTTAAACCACGCGAGTATTTGATTCTATAAAATTTACCATGTCAAAACCAGTTAGACGCTCCATATTCACTTGTGCGTAGTTCAACATAGCATCCCATATTAACTCCGGGGCTGTATATTTCTGACAAGGGTCGAGGTTGTATGTTTTAATGCAAATTTTTGAAAACATCGCCTAATAGTAGCACATTCGTTTTGGGGTATAAGGCAGAGTATTCACTTAGCGTATGAATGCGAAACTGTTTCCAGATACGTTGTGTATGAAAATAGGGTGCAAAAAGTGACATTTGTTTTAGGAAAAAGCTTTCTTCAAGAGGCTTCTTCAACGAATACTCCTTTGCGTCTATTTAAATTAAGCTGGTGACCTTCCGGAAAGAAGCCTCGACTTTCCGTAAATTGTTGTAATTGCAAATTACTCGAAAGCTTATCAGGACTAAATGGCATGAAATGGCAGAAATTTCAGTTTTATTCTACATCTACTATCTACCTCTAAGAATATAAAACTCTGTGTTCTGAGGGATTAAGTCAATTTTATCATCTGTAGCTCCAAATTATTCTTTAATTATGAACTGTGACTCGTAACGGGATAAATTATATAGTGCTGCAGGGATGAATCAAGAAACCTTGTACTTCACGTTACAGCTATTATGGGCAGGGTATCTATAAAATCCTGTTAAGTGATCGTGATAAAAGTCCTTAGGATCATTTTCTTCCACAAATACCTCATTTCGCAGCACATTCACCTATGCGTAGTTGTCGTAGCTCTGTTTAATAAGTAGTTTTCATGGAAATTTCAGTATTTAAAATACGGCCAAGATGTACTACATCTCACTCGAGCATTTCCATAAAGCATTTCAGGAGACTTTTGTGCTCTGTCTTGCTATAAATTGTTTAGCGAGCTATCGTAACTAAATTTGATGCAATACGCGAAGCTATGTGGTTCATGTATGCGAGTAGTGTTGGTAAAATGTGTGCTTGGATATGGCGAACTTGTCTTCAATGAACATGGCTCCAATACAGCCTCAAAGTCGGCGTCTATAACAAACGTTACCAGCTTCTGCTTACTATGATCCATAAATTTTAGAAAAATCGAGATTAGGTAAGAATGTACGCACTTGATTACAGTCTTTTTCCAGATTTCTTCAAGAGGATTCTTCAAGTAATACTCCTTTAGGTCTAATTGAATTAAACTCGTCACTGTCCGGAAAGAAACGTCGACATTCCGTAAATTGTTGTGATTGCAAATTACTGGAAAGCTTTTCAAGACTAAATGGCATGAAGCGCAACCCGTCAAGAAATTTCAGTTTTATTGTACATTTACTATCTACCTCTAAGAATATAAAACTTTGTGTTCTGAGGGATTAAGTCAATTTTATCATTCGTAGCTCCAAATTATTCTTTAATTACGAACTCTGACTCGTAACGGGATAAAGTATATAGTGTCGCAGGGATGAATCTAGAAACCTTGTACATCACATTACAGCTATTATGGGCTAGGTATCTATAAAATCCTGTTAAATGGTCGTGATAAAATTCCTTGGGATCATTTTCTTCCACAAATACCTCATTTCGCAGCACATTCATCCGTGCGTAGTTGTCGTAGCTCTGTTTGAGGAATAGGTTTCAACGAAATTTCAGAATTTAAAATACGGCCAAGATGTACTACCTCTCCCTCTAGCATTTCCATAAAGCATTTCATTATAATGTTGTGCTCCGTGTTGCTGTAAATTGTATAGTGAGCTATCGTAACTACATTTGATTTAATACGCGAGGCTCTGTGACTCGTGTATCTGAGTAGTGTTGGTGATATGTGTGCTTGGATTTGGTGAACATGTCGTCAATGAAATTTGCTTCAATACAGCCTCAAAGTCGGCATCTATAACAAATGTTACCAGCTTCTGCTTAGTATAATCCACAAATTTTAGAAAAATCGAGACTAGGTAAGAATGTACGCACTTGATTACAGTCTTGTTTGGAGTGTCTAGTCAACAGGTCCTTATTTGGGGAAATACTGCAAGCGTCAGTCAAATAATCACTTCTTATAAATATGTTTTGATAACTGAATACAAGCAAGACTACTTAAGTTATTTATCTAGTGCAATTATAAATCTCACCTTCTCCTATGTACAGTAGGTTGACGTGCATAATTTTACCTTCATTCGTGAAATACAGAGAATGGACTATACTTATTTTCCCCTCCCCATACACATTAATGCTTATCTTATTCGGTTTTCAAAGCTCTTAATATCTTTTAAATGGTTAGGAAATACTATAACTTCCAGATTCAGCTGTGATGAATAATGTGTGTAAGACGATGTCCTTTTTTTGTACGTCCGATTTTCCAGGGTGTTATGCTGAGAGAGTTCTAAATGGAACACTTCAACCAATGACCACGCTGAGTCTTTCTCTTGGAAATCTTCACTTTTAAATATCTTAACACTCATGTTGATTCACTAATAACTTCATTTTCAGTATTGAAGAATTTAAAATCTGTAATTTCACCCTTATTATTGCTTTTGAAAAACGGTCAAAAAAGCTCTAAATGTAAGATCAAGGTTTTGTGTTTCACTTGCCCGTCCTGTAGTAAGCGGTTTACGGGTTACTAGTTCACAACCTCTATCGTGGAAGTGTTTTATCTTCTTCCAAATGTAGCTTTCATCGCAAAATTCAGGACCGTTAATATAATATTTCGTTCGAGATTATCATGCGTGTTGAATGTTTCTGCACAATAAACACAAATAATAGTTTTATATTTACGTTATATCATTTTTTAACGCTGAAGGTTGTCGCGTCCTGAAAACTATTTAGCATTCAGATCTTACTTGAACATACTGGTCGTTTAGGGAATGGTCTCTTCAATTCAGCAGTTGTCAGCAAACTGATTATTAGATATTAGAGGACTGCTTATTCACCATAATAGAAATCAGTGCAGTCTGTTAGGTAATTGCCACCTAACTGACGATTACACAGCAAAACAAACTTATTGTAGAATATTTTGGGAACACTGAGAAAGGAGAAGTGAACACGTTAGTAGCCAATATCTCACTAACGATTAAGCTTAAAACATTAACTATTACATATTTCTCGCATTACCCAGCATGCACTGTGTCTTGAATAGTCTGAACACATGACCTCATTTTATTTTTCAACACATTACTACTCATGCACTGCGCCTAGGCTAAACATTATACATACACATACAATAAGTATGATAAAACACCATAAATATTTTTATCCTTACACGAATATTAATCTCCACATGATAGAATTTTAGGATATCGGTAATCTAATCACAAGAGTAAACTTTTGAAGTTTGTAAGCCAATCAGAACGTTAGAAGGTACAAACTGCCATTATACCACTGTGAGGGTTGTAGCCTCGCTTTTCCGAAGTGCAGGATGTACTCTGCTATCCTCTGTAAATGTTCCAACATCGACCAATCAAAGCTCACATACCTTACAAAATGGACAGTATGCCGAATACAAGCTAAACTAAATTAGCTACAAGGCCGTCCGTAAATTATCATCATGGACATACCAACAGGATTTGCAAGTTCGGATGATGTGTACGTCTAATTTCCCTTCGTAAAGGGCCCCGCACAATATAGTTAAGTTCAGAGGAGAAAACTGTTTTAAAATGTTAAAACGATTAAAATGAGTTTATTTCACGAAGAATAAATTTAAGGTGTACTAGTTTAAGTATTTAACGACAAATGTAATAAATAACGACACGTAACACCTTGTGATAGGTGAGAATATAGACCTAATGACGTTCAAGGTTAATGTTGTAGTCGTTGGAATATCTATTCAGAGGACGTACTCAACCTGTGGTATGGCGCCATTCAAAACAAATATTATCTTAAATTATTCCAGCACCACGTTTGTGAAGACATTTTGTGCTGGACAAGAAAATATATGCCCCACTTGGTGGTGACCGTACTATTAATAAACTTATTAACCACACTGTAGTGCGTGACTCTTTGATATACGTCTGTATTCTCATTTAAATTGAATTGATCATTATTATTGAATGTCGTTAAATAAATTTCGTGTGGCTATTTCTAGCCGAGTGCAGCCCTTGTAAGGCAGACCTCCGATGAGGATGGGCGGCATCTGCCATGTGTAGGTAAGTGCGTGTTATTGTGGTGGAGGATAGTGTTATGTGTGGTGTGTGAGTTGCAGGGGTGTTGGGGACAGCACAAACGCCCAGCCCCCGAGCCATTGGAATTAACCAATGAAGGTTAAAATCCCCGACCCGGCCGGGAATCGAACCCGGGACCCTCTGAACCGAAGGCCAGTACGCTGACCATTCAGCCAACGAGTGGGACATTGAATGTCGTTGAATACACTCTTATTATCACAGTGATTAAAATTATTGTTACACTTTAAGCAGTTATTCAGATTCTTTATAAATTGTTGGGCGCAAGTCACTAACAAACATGACAATTCTGTAGAGCATGGATCTTCCGTGTTCTCAAAGGTGTGGGCTAATAGCTTAGTCCACAACATACCAATATACAGGTTCTGAAGGAGGATAAATTGGTTATATTTCCATATTGATCTAGGATTACTGTAGGCTGTTCTTCTTGAAATACGAGTAATTAACTGAATGCATTTCATAACAAAACAAACTGATATTAGCTTGAATGTAAACGAGCAATTGTGACATTTTTCGTTACGAAGAACTGAAATTTAAGAAAACGTGAAATAACTGGCACTTGCTTAATTAAAGTATCGTCGGAAAATATCTCGTCATCTTCGGTAATTAGTATTCCTCCGCAGGACTGTGTTAACATAACCCTTTCCCGTCCACATTTTCACTCCGATTATCCCCAGGTTTCAACCTATTATTTAGGAAACATTGAAGCACAGCACATTGTTTCAGAAAAATTTAAATATAATAAAAACTCTTGATCACAATGTGTTAAAACTTTCAACAATATTAAAAATATACCATCACATACATTTCTCTATTCATTGAGTCATAAGGTTCTTGCTTCAAACCTCCACTCCCTACTGATGATACTCGACACAGTGGTAGGCTGTATTTGTCACATTCTCATGCTGCCTGAATCCGTCTAAACCAATAATCACGTGATTCTGGAAGTGGAATGATGCCCATGTATACTGTATCAGCTTTTATTTCCTCTGAGCAAGTGTCTTCCCATTATGTACCTATTTTACAGGAATGTTCCTGTTTGAATGCGGCATTGATATATGTGCAATTGGCTATGTCACTGAGTATTTTGTCTCCTCCTAACATATGTAAAAAATCAACTTTTCCTCCTAATACTCTTTCGAAATGATGGATAGGTTCAAAATCATTCATATAGGGTAATTCCGGGAGAGTTGCCGCACTTTTTATGTCTTTTGTTATATCTCGGCATATTTACTTTAAAAATTGTTGCAAATTCATCGAGCATAATTTGAAAACATGTACATTTGATCAGGGATGAACAAAATATTGGCAATTGAAAGTAAATGGGAGAAAGGAGGGAACAAAGGAATTGTTGCATCTGCGGCGTCTCTCCCTGGATCCCGGTATAGATGCCGACTTTGCTCGGGAGAGACGCCGCAAGTAAAATAATTAATGACAAAATCAAATTTAAGCCAATTTCTTCAACTTTAATATAACCGAACACTAGAACGTACTACAAGACAATTATATCCACATAATATAATCATTCAATGGAAAACATCTATCTGATAATTTACAACATTAAATTAATCGTATTTTAATTTCGATTTACTATAAATGTGCATGTGCTATGGATTCTTCACTGTGTTATATAAAACCCCACGGCACTTAACACCCTTGAAAGGGCTCTGGCCTGCACAGCGACCGCTGCTCAGCCCGAAGGCCTGCAGATTACGAGGAGCCGTGTGGTCAGCACGACGCATCCTCCCGGCCGTTATTCTGGGCTTCCGAGACCGGGGCCGCCATGTCACCGTCAGATAGATTCTCAATTCCAATCAAGTAGGCTGAGTGGACCTCGAACCAGCCCTCAGGTCGAGAGAAAAAACCCTGACCTGGCCGGGAATCGAACCCGGAGCCTCCGGGCGAGAGGCAGGCACGGTATCCCTACACCACGGGACCCTCTTGTTATATAATGGAAACATCAAAATCATGATGAATATAATTCTGTCCTGACACAGAAATTTGGAAACATGTCTAAGGCGGGATTCTTGAATCAAAAACTGATGTTTATCCTCTTACAAGTTTTTACAGATTGTTTCTTAAAACTTTGTTCTCTAGCAATTTTGCTGCAACAGTCGTTATATGTAGAGCAAGATTCATGCAGTCACTGTTTGTAACTCAAACACTGGATACAGTAATCCTTTTTTGGATATCATTTTGACTTCGGTGATTATTGAAGTAGCTATACCTGCTGGACCCAGAGAGCTCTTTTCCAGATTTCGTGGCTGCATTCTAAGTTTCAGTGTTCGTTCCGGAATTCTGTAGTATCATTCTGCCTCCCTGATCAGTATTTCCTTGGCTTTCAGTCTTTTAACAGCCTCTCTTAAATTTTCCTGTGTCCATTGAGGTCTTTTAACAGTGCCCTTACTTTTATACTGAGCAGGCACATCGCAAATTTTTATTGCTGAAAATAATATAATTTTATATAATAAAATAATGTTACCAATGCAATTAATAAAAATAGATTATGTATATCAAGAATCGTGAGACGATAAAATATTCGAATAAAATACCGGCACACTCTGAATAGTATTGAATGTTTCCAGATCGCTTGTAGAATCTGATAGCAATGAGGCATCTCAGCCGGATTGTTGTGCGGCAACTCTCCCAACTATCAGGGAGAGACGCCGCACCCTCCTGTTTTCATACCTCAAGGCTATCATGGCCCAAAATTAGCTTACTCTCAACTACAGTTATGTTTCTGACGTCTACAGTACTAAAAACGTCTGATTTAACCATTTGAAGCCAACTTAATATACAATAAATTAACACACGCAAAAACTATGTCAGGAGGAAACATGTACTCGCCTCATGATATCGGCTATAATTGGCGTAATATACGAGCAAATTTCGTCACACTCGCAGACAGTAGTTCTTCCTTAGAAACTGAAAAACCACACATATTGCCATCTAGCTGTAACGATGGGAACCTTTAGCTACAGTGTATGCGGCATCTCTACCGGGGCGGCATCTGTCCCGGATTTACCTTAATCATTCCGAGTAACGAAACGGAATGTTTGTGTTGCCTGAACTGCCGCGGCATCGCCATCAGGGCCGATTTCTCGATATCCGTTTTCATTTACGTTATTTACTCACTAAAAATTTACCTTCACCCCTACTCAATGATTCTATGTCACTTTCTTCGCCTATATTCAGGTCGGTTTCAATATCCGCAGTATTCAATCCCGTCATGTTTACGAACGAAATAGCTGACCAGCGCTCGCGGAAGTTCAAGAACGACAAGACAGATTATCGCTCTTCTTTTATTTCCTGAGTCTTGTAGATTGGCCTGCGTGTTCATACATGCCTTTTAACGTTTCACTGCCGAAAAAAGAATACAAAGCTATCGCATAGACCGCAGGCGTGTGCAGGTAATGCATCCGGGCGCTTGCGGGCGATAATGACCGGAAGGCAAAGTGAAGAGTCGGGCGCTTTCGAGCGCTAAAGGCGGGAAAGAGTTAAGTGGTTTCTGGACTGCTGCTAATACTTCTTCCTGATTGGAGACGTAGTTAAAATCATTGCAGGGTAGGAATTTTGTCCATGTTATAAACACTTTGAGATCAACAACAACGGGTTCAATTCGAGTACAACTTGTCATGATTATGATCAGCTCTGAAAACTAATAATAATGTTATTTGTTTTACGTCCCACTAACTACGCTTTTACGGTTTTCGGAGACGCCGAGGTACCGGAATTTAGTCCCGCAGGAGTTCTTTCACGTGCCAGTAAATCTACCGACACAAGGTTGACGTATCTGAGCATCTTCAAATACCACCGGACTGAGCCAGGATTGAACCTGCCAAGTTGGGGTCAGAAGGGCAGCGCCTTAACCGTCTGAGCTACTCAGCCCGGCGCTCTGAGAACTTGTGCTTATTCAAATCGTTCTAATTGTGGCGTACGTTAACCCGTGGGCGCCATAAGCAATTTTTCTCTGTGGGTTGAAACTTTACTTTTTCCGTCTGCAATCGCACACCCGTGTCCGCTGTGACCTTGTAATATATCCGGAAATGGTCACCGGTGTCCGCAGCGGCGCTCAGCGTGTTATAAAAAAAATTAGCAACAGCGGCACGCGTTGCAAGTAGCAAAATCCTTATTGAAAGCACGAAAGAGGAAGGAGAGGTGTATTGAGCTATAGCACGCAATAACAATGGTAAAGTAAAACTCTGTACTTATCTTAATTTGCTCCATCCTCGCCTGTATGGAATCAGGTAGAGCACATAGTTGGTTTCCAAATCAACTTGCCATCAAATTTGTCTCGATTTGGCTTGTACATTGTGGAAGTCATGGTTACCAAAATATCATTATCCTCCATCGTCGTTGATTGAACCAGAAACTATACAAGTTATGTGCCACATAGCTTCTCTTCAGGTAATTCAACGGTACGAAAAACGTACGCACTGTATTTATGAGCCTATCATTATGCTATAGAGCACTATCGTTTCACTTACTTACTTAATACTATCAGCAGTGCACTTGTAAATAAATCTTCGATCCGTATAAATACTGAACAGTCTCGCCGCACAATTAACGCATCATTAACTGGTGTTTGTTTATTTTCCTTAACAATTCAGCACATGGCGTATTCTCACACTATAGTGGCTTCTCCAAAAATTGCAAATCTGCCGAGCATGTAAACGTTGAATAAGCGAGCGGTGATCGATCAAGACTTCTTCTCATATAAGATAAAGGCAAAGAGACACAGTTATAAAAAATACAAACATAAATTAATACGCATTAATGAAATGAGCACGATAATTTCTAATAAAATATTTACACTGCAAAAATTCTAAACTACGTTTAGACGAAACCTAATTACAATAGGTTTAGTGAACAAGAGAAATGTATTTAAAACTAAATCCTGGTCAGAAGTTTTTTCTTTTTATTCCTACAAGTTAACAGAAATTAAAATGGCTATTAAACGCTAAAAGATCGAGGGCGTGAAGTATAAAGTACGCCAGAGACTTGAACTATATATCAGGAACTGCAAATAGGTGGAGTTTGTAGTTTTTATCATTTTGCGATAAATACGAAATAGGTCTATGTTTAAACTTTATCAGTGTGTGTGTGTGTGTGTGTGTGTGTGTGTGTGTGTGTGTGTGTGTGTGTGTGTGTGTGCCTTCATTTTATATGACCCCTACGAGTGGTATTTAGCGATTTCGAATTACCGGTAGTGATAAATTGCAAAATTGGTTCCAGGTGCGAAATTATACAATGTATGCGAAATAGACGTGAAATTCTCGGTTTCATGCAAAATAAACATATATCATTTTAAAAATGATGAATTTGTTTAAATGATAAGATATATGTCGCTATTTGTTTCAGGGAAAGAATTATTACGGCGCCTTAAATCTTCCAGTGTGTGGAATATCTTTCAACGACACATAATACAGCTTAATACACCTTCAAGTACACGCGTTCATTCACATTGTGCTGTGTTGGTTATTCTTGACTCTGGTATTCAGTAGTAGTTCTGTTTTAAAGTACGGTAGCGATTTATTGTCTGGTAGCCATGGGTAGTAGCGAAGTGAGGATCAAACAGCGTGCCGAGAGTTACAAATCGGAACATTTTTATGTAAGTGATACAGATATATTGATGTGCCGACGTTGCAATAAAAGACTTGAATGGAAGAGGAAGGATATTTTGGATAAACACTGCAAGAGCAAAAACCATGTGATAGTAAAAGAGCGAATTTTCCCAACCAGCATGTGAACAGCGTGGTGTCAAGCGCAAGCCACGGTAGCAGAAATGGATAGACTGGCAAAAATAGCAAAAAGCATGAGACAGACGTTCATTGAGGATATTGTGAAGATGTGTCTGTAGAATAATATCCCCATCCACAAGCTGGACCATACTGCTTTCCGAGACTACCTTGAAAAGTAAGTGCCGACTTCAGATATATTTGTGTTAAAAATACATTTACACCATCTTGAGTGGCATAGCCTAACTTACTATGAAATATTTATTATCCATGCTATATACCACCTCACCCCCTAAAGAAGAACCACGTGGATGGTTGTTTTGAAGCATTACGATTGCTATACGGCCTTGTTGAATTTTAGGTTAGGTCTCTTAAACGTTCGACCAAAAACCCGTGGATGCATTTTTCCTAATATGATAACTTCACGTGGAATTTTAGGTTAGGTTATTCACATTTTCCACCAAAAAACAAACAAACGTGGATGGACGTAATTTTAAAATGTTACAATTGAATAGACCACCTAGGATGTAAAATAAATGGAAGTTTATAGCGAAAAGCTTCAAAACTCATTCGGTGATTCGCTAGGCCAGCACTACACCATATGTTTAAGTATGAGTCCTTTCCTATAAACTTAATTATGATTATTATTTGCATGTTTAATGAAATGTTATGGGTCCCATAGTTACGTCCCAGGATCAGGAGATCTGCCTCAAGGTAGTACCCACAGCAAGGGGAGAGGTGAATGCTGCATTGGACAGGAAGCCAATTGTGGTAATCGCAAACGAGATGTCGGAAAACTGAGGCAGATGTGTCTTTGCTGTTCTATTCACAGAAATCACGCCAACTGCAGAACAACAAGTTGATTTGGCAAGCTGTTCATTTTTGGAAGCTGCCAGCGGGACAACATGCAGCCTAGCCATCACGGATGCTTTCAAAAACTATAACATAGATTATGAAAACGTGCTGGGTTTAGTGCCAGACTCTGCGAAATACATGGGTACATGTTTCCAGGCATTACAGACGATAATTGGAGGCCATCTTTTTCACTTACAGTGCTTTGCACATAAGTTGCACCTTGAGACGAGGCACGTGTTTACAAGACTTGCAGTACATGGATTCCACCATTTGCGAAAACACAACATAGCACGAACCGTCACACTCATGCAAGTGTACATTATGTGGACAGTTATGTGAACGATATCAAGGAACTGTTACAGTTGAACAAATTGGTTTCAAAACTTAAGATAGCTTTTTCCCACTGCAGGAAGTTGAAGAACTCATATCTACATTTTTGCAGGGTAATTTCCCTTATTTGAATGCACTGTTGTACCCAGCCCCTATCATCACTCGATTGAACTCTTGATTTCTCTCAGTCCAGTATCCTGACAAGTAGTACACCCATGGTAGAATTCTTTAGCTGTCTTGATGAGAATTCCAGAAATAGCAGTGGTCATTCAGTGTTGATATGTTTAGAGATCAGGATATGCTTCCCTTGCAGAAAGTTCAGATAAAATTTGTTTCACAGATATCTTTCTTAGTACAAAGGAAGCTCGAGGAAACTCTATGAAGAGACAGCGTCCGGACAAGAATCGTAAACTCCATAAGTGAATGGAAGAAGATAAGAATGTCGGACAGCCTAGACCTTTCAGAACCAATTATTCAAACAAATGGTGTACTCCAAGGGGACCCACTAAGCCCTCTGCTGTTCATCCTGGCAGCGAAGGACATTATGGAAATCGCATGAAATGAAGATGTAGGAGCATACGACTATGCGGATGATATTGTGATTGGCTCAAACAGCTTAGAAAAACTGCAGAACACTATAGACGAAGTGGGAAAATGGTGCATTGAACACAAGTTCGTAATTAACACTGAGAAGACTGAAATGATGGTGTTCAGATCAGGAGGGCAAATACCAAAATTGACAAGAATCATCTTAGAAGGGAAAATAATATCTATCACCAAAGAATACAAATATCTAGGGATAACAGTCCAGCCGTCTGCAAAATGCTTCACTACACACACAATAGAGAAAGCGACACAAGCAATTAGAGCGATAAATGAAATAAGCTTCATCAGAACACTAAATCTTAACACAGCAATGGCGCTCTTCAAATCGAAAATCGTTCCAATACTTACGTATGGGATTGAAATTATATGGACACACCTGAATGAAAAGAACTTAGCAACACTGGAAAGAGTTAAAGCAACATACATCAAAAGAGCAATCGGAGTGGCAAAAACAACAAGATCCAGATTAGTCTACCTTCTCGCGCGGGAAACTTTCCTCACAGAGGATTTAAGGATAATGTACCCCCTACCTAACACAACGGCATCGGAGAACCTACTAAGGAAACTAATAAGGAAAAGAGAAGAAGTACCCACGGAATTCTATGGAACTGGGGCCATGATCGATCGTACATGGACAGCAGCAAATATTGAGACGAGGCACGTGTTTACAAGACTTGCAGTACATGGATTCCACCATGTCATTTGCGAAAACACAACATACCACGAACCGTCACACTCATGCATGTAGACAGTTATGTGAACGATATCACTTAGAATTCTGCAACAAAAGGACTAGATCAATCAGAGACTATGCGACCAATGGTGCAAGTGTTAAATTGTTATAACACCTTTCACTAATGTATGGCTATTTTGCTGCAATAAATGTTTTATAAGATATCTTTCAAAATTAATGCAACACTCACAGTACTGGATGGATAGTCCTACCCGTATGCTCGTAAATTTTGGGATGATTTTTCCAGTATTTGTGGAGAATTGAAGAGGTGTGCTAACGGATGGTTTCCATTGGAAACAAGTTACCTGCTGGAGAGTTTCAGAAACAATACGAAGAACGAGGAAATTACGGTGAAATTTAAGCAGTGTATTCTGCCCGTTTAAGCAACAACTAACACATTAGAGACACGAGACACCCTCAGGGGTGCTCAGTAAGGGATTTTACATATTCCATAAAAGAAGATGGTGTGGATCAAGGAGATGGGCAGATATCAGTAAATAATGAACCATCGAAATACAAATTAATGGTGGATGATTTATTACAAACTAATTCCGTCATTCTAAGAATTATGATTGTGTGAGATGATCACTAAAATTTTAATTTTGCGTTAACTCTTGCTGTACATCCAAAATTTGAAGCAAATGGGATGGTACATATTAATGAATTCTTATTAATTCTGACAAAATTTGTTTTCTTAAAAGTCATATTTTATCGAATATTATTTTGAATTTTAAATTTCATTTTGCTTAGAGAATGATGCTCGTACGCATGTCAAATCATGCCGGACAATCTGGAACAAGATTTTAAATGCTTGAGTTACATGCCTGGTCAAAAGGATGAAAATACAAAAAAAATACATTTTTTCTCTCACTTGATTTCACTTCTTAATTATTTCTTCAATTTAACTCGACCTTTCAGTGATTATCTGTTCATCGTAACCTCAGAATACACGTGACTTTACGTGATAAAAATAAGCAGAAATTTTTTAATTAAATTAAATCTTTAACCATGTGTCATGACCTTAACAAAACACCGAAACTCAGAACAACGATGGTAACACACACATCAATAATTCACAATAAAAATAAAAATCACTCAACTTGTGGAAATAACAGAATAGAAATGCACGTAATAAGTCTCCCGTTATCATCATCCACCAAGGAAAGAATTGTAACCAATTACAACTAAGGATACTATTTTACAAATATACACAAACGTTCACACGTTATCCGTCCATTTCATGGAAATGGCAGATTCCCATAACTAATTGTCTGCACCTATAAATAATCCATCCGGTATAAATGGTCTGGGTAATGGCAACTAATAATATCGTCAATATCTACATCGAACTCAGGACGTTACCAAAATTTATCAAATATCGAGGAGTTGAGTATTATACAGCTACGATTTTGATATTATTGCGATGACGCTCATCCAGTATGACAAAAAGGGCTCTAACAATCTCATACACTCAATTTTATTTTGTAGGAAGACATGAGGTTTACCTCGTGGTTCAATAATATTTTATGAAGACGCTATCGCCTATAGTTCTCTCACGAAAATAACAACTCGAAAATATATCAAAATGACGATAAATTATCCCTAAATATCCATTCATCATTGCACACAACATCGCAGAAAATAGATTACATGTGCTTCTGTTCATAGAGACGCGCACATAAAATCACCATAATCCGTGCAACTTTTCTCCACATGGCACAACGTGAGAGGTATAATATCGAAACTAATTCGCCACATCCGTCCAAAATATCACGGGAAAATCCTCATAAATGATTAGAATCACACGTAAATATAATAATCAGACAATGTCCTCCCTTAAAAGTATGAAATTGAATCCAAAAGAAAGCTATCCGTATCGTTAGCGTAGCATTAATATGTCAGATGAGCCTGCTCCCTCATGAAAAATGTAGCAAACACTTTCGGTAAAATATAAAAGAAATACATTCCGAAGAATAAAAAATATCACGCGCACGCAATCCTCAATAATATAGTAATCGAATGGAAACGTAATATTCCTTAAAGATTAGCCGATGGCTGATTTTTAAACCAGATACTTGTCCGATGACATGACTTATTGAAACCCACATGGTCGATGATGTTGACATACCGTCATCACGCACTTTAAGATCGTATAGTAGGATGAAATACAAATTCAACGTCGTACAACACAAGAAAATGGCATCGTAAAGATACTAGACATCTACTCAAACTACTGTTCAATCAATAATCCCTTCAAGAAGAAAGTTAACTACTTATTAAAGCTACATAGAACAGATAATACTCCGTATAAATGAAATGTCGACTTAACTTGGATGTCTTGATGACCTGGCCTCCTTCTAGGCTGGATTCATGGTATTAGGACGCTGTCGGCATTGGTCCTATCTTTTAGTACTGCATCCTAATGTGGGCGATGTCTCCGGCGCACACGAATTTCTTACTATAGGTCTTCATTGCCTTGGCCGGTATCAAACTGGTACTGCTTGATGTGCACTGAAACTTTCACAAAAATGTTAGTACAAATTCCCCACTTGTGGTTTCACAATTGACATGTAATGGTACGTACTTTCTTCCTAGACACTATTGACGTCTGTTATGACTGTAGATGGCCCGCTAAACTGCCAAGAAATGACACTGTTCTCCTCATGGTGCAAGTAACAGCTGTCCAGGTCTATAAAAGACCTCCCTGCGTAGTGAGCTTCCGAGCAACACGCGTAGCCAGCAGATAAGCAAGTGTAAGAAAATTCTAGTCCAGTTCGCCACCTATATTCTGAGCTCTGACGTTATACCTCGTGATTCGATTGACGTCCTGAATTCCTCGACGATGTAATTAACATGTCCCCTAATTTCTTGTTAATTAATTAATTAATTCCACAATTAATTTAATTTCCAAATATCATTATTTATGCCTTCCTCAAATGTGATATCAAAGCTTTCATGCACACTCGTTGGAGAATATTTATTAAGACGTCGAATCTGAAGTTGTAATATTACGAAAGATTTTGAATGTAATATTTCTCGTGGATGGAGAGTTCAGCAGTATTAACATTTTACTCGTCTTCTCTTGCGGTGATAACATTGTCTTTCACCCCTCAACAAGTTATACAAAAAGAAAAAGAAGAAAGTCAACCCTTTGGATTCCGCTGCCGACACTCTGTAAGGAACACATGGCGTACAGTCCGGTCACATAAAATTCACTGCCAATTGCAATAGACCTAAAATGTCACAGTATGCTTAAATGCATAACTAAGTTCTCGAGCACATGAGCGTCAGTGATACTAACGAGTGTGCAATTTATTTAATCCTGCACTTTCGGGGCAAAACAGTGGCCTGGAACCAAAATCACTGGTGTCTTTGAAGCATAAGTTGCCATTTTTAGGTGGCACTATTGATCCGTTTGTCGAGGCACACAACCAACAGATGCTGCAGAACTTCAAAATGGAAAAAGCACTGACACTCTTCAAATGTTGATGGCACGTTTGTTAATGTTTCATTCCTTTGCCTCGGTAGCACTGCAGTGCATTTGGGCCCCTGCGAACAGTGTCGATGTAGAGAGGTTTTTTAGCAAGTACAACATGATTGTAACTCTTAGGTGGTCTCGAATGAAGGAAGACACCATTCAAACAATTGGGATTCTGTACTTCAATCATAACTGAAATTCCACTTCCTTGTAGGTCTGTTGTACTGTGACAAATGAATACTCCAGAATAGTACTTTTTACTTTGAAATTGTGTTTGTAAGTTTGTGAATATACATATTCGTGTGTGTGTTAATAATTCTTGCAGTCTTAAGTTGATTTTTGTCTTATTTCCCATAGTGTATTCAAAACTGCATGACGAGCAATGTGTAATTAAACAGTATTATTTTACTCCCAAATCCTGTGTGTGCATTTTCTCTAAATATGCCTATTTTTAACCAGTTTATTACAAAATGCTAAATCTGAGAAGTATAGATGCTACAAAATGATAAATTTGAAAATCAAAACGCAAAATCTCCGATTTTTAAATGCTATAAACAATGAACTCTACAAATAAGTAAACGGAAAACAGGAATCAGTTGATTATTATTTTGTAATGTATTCTCCACTACATTATACACTTTGTTCTTGAATATAGCCAACGATGCAATATTTGAATACGAAAAGTGGCAATAATAGATAACAATACAATGACTTTTGACTACTTGGAAACTGAAACACTGTATATCTTGTAGATTTTCTTTCTTTAAACAGAATGTACAAGGTTATCGTATTATTAAATTAAATAAATTATTACCTCCGTGGTAGGTGCAAGCGGAGAATTGCTGTACGAAATATCATGTCGACTGCCTGTACGAATGTAAAAGCTTCGGAAGTAAATCTCCTTATAATATCCCGCCTTTGTAAGTATTCTATCAACAAAACTACTGCCATTTAAATAAAAACTGAACATTATATCTTCTTTACCCAATACAAAATCGAAACAGAGTAAACCTAACCTACAACACGTAATCGAACAAACGCTTACGGAACTACACAATGTAAAATTTAAATAAATATCACTAACCTCAATTACTAAAATAAACACTGAACACCAAATGTTATAGATCTGAATACTCTCACACACGCAAAATAAGAGAATTACAATAAATTTTAACTACTTTATCATTACGATATTACAGAGATCTTAAAACAGCTGACCACTCGCTCGCCCTTCTAAAAATGACCGACACTTTGCTATAGCGCTGTCAAACTTCCGGAAATGATCGAACATCCGGTACACTGTTTCCTCGGCAGAGTTCGAGATGCCAAAAAGGCCATATTATTCAATCAATCAATCAATAAATCAATCATTCAATACTGATCTGCATTTAGGGCAGTCGCCCAGGTGGTAGATTCCCTATCTGTGGTTTTCTTAGCCTTTCCTTAAATGATTTCAAAGAAATTGGAAATTTATTGAACATCTCCCTTGGTAAGTTATTCCAATCCCTAACTCCCCTACCTATAAATGAATATTTGCCCCAATTTGTCCTCTTGAATTCCAAATTTATCTTCATTTTGTGATCTTAACTACTTTTAAAAACGCCACTCAGACTTATTCGTCTACTAATGTCATTCCACGCCATCTCTCCGCTGACAGACCGAAACATGCCACTTAGTCGAGCAGCTCGTCTTCTTCCTCCCAATTCTTCCCAGCCCAAATTTTGCAAAATTTTTGTAACGCTATTCTTTTGCCGGAAATCACCCAGAAATAATCGAGCTGCTTTTCTTTGGATTATTTCAAGTTCTTGAACCAGGTAATCCTGGTGAGGGTCCCATACACAGGAACCATACTCTAGTTGTGGTCTTACCAGAGACTTATATGCCCTCCCCTCTTCATCCTTAATACAACCTCTAAACACCCTCATAACCATGAGCAGAGATCTGTACCCTTTATTTACAATCCCATTTATGTTGTTACCCCATTGAAGATCTTTCCTTTTTTAACACCTAGATACGTACAATGATCCCCAAAAGAAACATTCACCCCATCAACGCAGTAATTAGAACTGAGGGGGCTTTTCCTATTTGTGAAACTCTCAACCTGACTTCTGACCGATTTTATCAACATACCATTGCCTGCTGTCCATCTCACAATATTATCGAGGTCAAGTTGCAGTTGCTTACAATCTTGTAACTTACTTATTACTCTATACAGAAAAACCTCATCTGGAAAAAGCCTTATCTCTGATTCCACTTCTTTACTTATATCATTTATATATATAAGAAAACATAAAGGTCCAATAATACTGCATTGAGGAATTCCCTTCTTAAAATATTACAGGGTCAGATAAAGCTTCGCCTACTCTAATTCTCTGAGATCTATTTTCTAGAAACTCTGCAACCCATTCAGTCACTCTTTTGTCTAGTCCAATTGCACTCATTTTTGCCAGTAGTTTCCCATGATCCGACCTATCAAATGCTTTCGACAGGTCAATCGCAATACAGTCCATTCGAACACCTGAATCCAAGATATGTACTATACCTTGCTGGAATCCTACAAGTTTAGTTTCAGTGGAATAACCTTTCCTAAAACCGAGCTGCCGTCTATCTAACCAGTTATAAATTTCACAAACATGTTTAATGTAATCAGAAAGAATGCCTTCCCAAAGCTTACATGCAACGCATGTCAAACTTACTGGCCTTTACACATTCCTTTATACACAGGGGCTACTATAGCAACTCGCCATTCATTTGGTATAGCTCCTTCAACCAAACAATAATCAAATAATTACCTCAGATATGGTACTTTACCCAACCCATTGTCTTTCGTATATCCCCAGAAATCTTATCAATTCCAGCCGCTTTTCTAGTTTTCAACCTATGTAAATGTCATTGTTATCATATGTAAATTTTAATACTTCTTTAGTATTAGTCTCCTCGTCTATCTGGACATTATCCTTGTAACCAACAATCTTTACATACTTCTGCCTTTTGAAGATCCTCACATACACACTCCCCTTGTTCATTAATTATTCCTGGAATGTCCTTCTTGGAACCTGTTTCTGCCTTAAAATACCTATACATACCCTTCCATTTATCACTAAAATTTGTATGACTGCCAATTATGCATGCCATCATGTTATGCTTAGCTGCCTTCTTTGTTAGATTCAATTTTCTAGTAAGTTCCTTCAATTTCTCCTTACTTCCACAGCCATTTCTAACTCTATTTCTTTCAATCTGCACCTCAGCTCATGTCTATCACCCATCCCTTTATACACAGGGGCTACTATAGCAACTCGCCATTCATTTGGTATAGCTTCTTCAATCAAACAATAATCAAATAATTACCTCAGATATGGTACTTTACCCAACCCATTGTCTTTAGTATATCCCCAGAAATCTTATCAATTCCAGCTGCTTTTCTAGTTTTCAACCTATGTATCTTATTGTAAATGTCATTGTTATCATATGTAAATTTTAATACTACTTTAGCATTAGTCTCCTCCTCTATCTGGACATTATCCTTGTAATCAACAATCTTTACATACTTCTGCCTTTTGAAGATCCTCACATACACACTCCCCTTGTTCATTAATTATTCCTGGAATGTCCTTCTTGGAACCTGTTTCTGCCTTAAAATACCTATGCATACCATTCCATTTATCACTAAAATTTGTACGACTGCCAATTGTACTTGCCATCATGTTATGCTTAGCTGCCTTCTTTGTTAGATTCAATTTTCTTGTAAGTTCCTTCAATTTCTCCTTACATCCACAGCCATTTATAACTCTATTTCTTTCCAATCTGTACCTCCTTCTTAGGCTCTTTATTTCTCTATTATAATAAGGTGGGTCTTTACCATTTCCTACCACCTTTAAACGTACAAACCTGTTTTCACATTCCTCAACAATTGCTTTAAACCCATCCCAGAGTCAGTTTACATTTTTATTTACCGTTTTCCACCGATTATAATTATTTTTTAAAAACTGCCTCATGCCTGCTTTATCTGCCATATAGTACTGCCTAATAGTCCTACTTTTAAGACGTTCCTTTCTAACACATTTATTTTTAACTAAGACAAAAATAGCTTCATGATCATTAATGCCATCTATTAGTTCGGTTTCTCTATCGAACTCATCTGGTTTTACCAGCACCACATCCAGGATATTTCTCCCTCTAGTTGGTTCCATCACTGTCTGAATCAGCTCTCCTTCCCATATTAGCTTATTGGCCATTTGTTGGTCATGCTTCTTGTCGTTCGCATTTCCTTCCCAATTGACATTTTGTAAATTCAGATCTCCCGCTACTATCGCATTCCTTTCCATGACTTTTCCCACATAGCTGATTATCTTATCAAATAATTCTGAATCCGTGTCAGCGCTACCCTTTCCGTGTCTGTACACTCCAAAGACATCAAGTTGCCTATTATCTTTAGAAATGTCCAATATTGGGCAGTATATTTGAGGAACAGCCAGATGTATTATTCCTAATTGACAGGAGAGCATCTGTTAAACGGTGCATCACTTCAGCAGAGTGCTCCCCAACAAAATCCAAAATACTTCCTTGTCGATCAATTTACTTTGATCAGTGCTAACATAAGTATAAGAATACCACGGAACCAGGTAATTTTCCTTGAATAGACTTTGAACTTTAAGGAGACGATTGCGGCAGCTTAAAGAAAGAACTAAGAACTAAGAATATTGACAATAACGTCGTCTATCAGTGTTTAGTGGCACCAGAAGTGACACAACATATTTCCCTTAAAGACAGTTAGTCAGTGTAATGGCATTGTGCACTGGTTATACGGTATTAGAACACTGAACGCCATTAACATTGCTAAGATTTGGAAAGGTGCCCCAGAACATGAAATAAGGTGTTATCCCAATATTTTCTAGGGAACTGTGAAGTACATCGGGGAAGAACTAACCTCACTATAGAGGAATCATTGAATATGTTAAGTACTTGCACTTTTCAATGTGAGAAATATTGTTATAAAAATTTCTGTGTATACACTATATTAAAAAGTAATGATACACTAACTCAAAACGTGTTCATCACGTATACTGCCCAGTAGTGGACATTAATGCGGTTTTCATTGCAGCTCAAACTCTTCAAGGGAGACTATCTACCAGAAACTGGAACATTTCAGGGTGTCCAAACACTGAGTGTAGGTTTATGGAGAGTCCGACCAGATTAACACACGTAGAAATACGAACACAACATTTACTAACTCCCCTGGAAAATACAATAAACTATCCACTTCTCAGGAATACTGTATGTATTTATCACCTAGTTTACATTCCAGCATACCTTCTACTTAAAATCAAGTGTTGTAGCAATTACTCCAGGAAATTTGTCGTGATTCGAGCAGTCAAAAAGGAAAAGTAGTCAAAAATTAATCCGACGATTGACTTGATCATTATACACCTCAAGCGAGAGAAAGATGCAGTCTAAGTCGAAAATTCGAACTGTGCAGACAAAAACCCGCGTGTAGCTTGAAATGTTGATGCAGCTGTGAGGATAATTTAAAAATTGGTCATTTTAACTCGGTCTACTGAAACACTTTTTGTGAAATTCGGCTATTAGTGTGAGTGTGAATTCGAATTCCATTGCTGGTCATGCTCGAAATGAATTATCGTGATATCTGTACCGGGCGATACACCTCTACACCGCACATTTAAATCTTGCGCCAATTAGAACTCCTCTACAGGAGAAACACTGAACTTGGAACTAGACCTACTTAAACTTTTACTCAGAAGATGTCACTACCTTAATTTTGTGATGGTGAAGTTTCCAGTACTGTGTGTATTTCAACTTGGTTTTGTTTTCCGTTCATCGAGAAACTTGGATATTCTCTCACAGAGGTCACTACAAAAAACTATGATCATGCACCCTGGTGCGAAGTGAAGGAACTTTATTTGAAGAAATTTTTTATTCATAAGTTTGTTCTTTACTAAATTTCGTTCATTCATTTGTGGGTTGGCAATATTTGTCTTTTCTTTCCGCCAGTTTTGAATTTAGCCATTCCAGAATTTCTGTAATTAATTTCTAACCAATCACCGGCTTCTTCTTCGATTTGGTGTGTAACTTTAAGGTAGCCAATAAAAGTGAGAGGTTGTGGCTTGATTATTCATGATAGGTCTCTAACTTTCCCCGAGGGTTTATAAACTGCGGATTTTCACGTCTCTTGGCCATTTGATCAACATCTAACTGAGTGTGTGTATGTGAAGCAGGAGGCGGGTGGTGCCTCTTTCATCAGGCCGCAGTTCTTCAGCAAGGTAATGGCCGTTTAACATCTTCATTTCTTGCTAGCTCAGCAGTTTAACCCGCGGAAAAGGTCCGAAACTCTTACCATGTAACCTACTTTTCTAAAAATGTAATTTTCTGTCGGCTTATGTAAAATCTCCATAAAATCTGCAACTGTAATTCGGGATAGAGAGTGAATTATCCTCTCGAGCTCCCCTTCATATTGGTTTGAGGTGACTACGTTTTGTAACTGGTTTTCTTACTTTCTGTAATGTCTTAAATTATTTTTATACGAGTCACCTCCATAGTATGGGAACAGCCCCTGTTTCATCGGCCTAGTGCCTATTAGGTTTTAAGAATGCATATTTAGGAGTGCAAGTACACGCCTCCATTTAACTTGGTGTTCCGGGCCATTTACTTAACCTGTTCTTTTTCTGCTAAGGCCCAGTAGGTTGGGTACGAGATACCCCGTTTCATTTGTGTAAGTTATGCCTTGATGGCAAGTAATTGTAAAGTCTGATATTGCCTTGAATAGGCTTGAAAAACTGAGAGCGTGTCAGCTCTATTCTAGTGTTGTAAGAATGCCTCTGGGAGGCTTGACATTGTAAAGTGGGAGCAAGTGCTCCATGTTATTAGGGGATTTCTGCCCTTGAACAAATTTGTGCGTTGAGCTAGGAGCTCGAAATTGTAAAACTAGGGGCTTTTATCCCAAGAGAGTTAAAATTCTTGTATCCTTCTAAGTTTTGTTTTTAGATTGCTATGTCTTTGTAATTTCCCTAATATGAAAAGCTATCAAATTTCTATTGTTTTCTGGAAAATATATCCTTTGTTAAAATTTTAAATTAACTGTAGTTAGACCCATTCATCCCGGCACCTTCTTTCACCTCTGCTGTTCCACAGATATCCCGTAACAATATCAATTAACCATTTTTAAAGAATTTCGATAATTAGTCAAAACCGCTTCCTACCAGTTCCTAATCTTAAACCTTAAAGCAATTACACGCCTATAAAAGTCAGAACACCAGGCCTGCACGTGGCGGGAAAGACTTCAGTTCATGCAAAAGTACGATAGGTATAAAATAAACAGTGTCGTCTGTCGTGCTCTTATGAATTTTCGACAATCCCAGTGAAGAGTAGAGAGTTAATTTTAGGCATACAAGTGTACAAAACAAATAAAGGGCACCCAAGTTAGAGGTGTTGTTATTGAATTTCGAGGAACAAGAAACTACAGCATCCATGGATTCCAACAAAGCCTCTGATGGATTTTAAAATATGGTCACCTTCCTGAGACACCCTTTTCAGCAATCTGTTTCTATTCATTAAAATCAAAGGGAGAATATAACACATATATTGCACCCATAAGCGAATTGGAAAGGGCACAATATACAATATGAAACCTTTTGTAGAATGAAAAAACTAAAGAGAAAATCTACATGTTTTATGATATAATGTATATCAGCAATGATACAATTTGAATGTTATAGGTAAAAGGTATGTAACACTTGTTAATATAAGAAAGAAGCCAGTTTTACTCTTCAATTCTTCTCATAATGTTTGATTAGTGGAAGGTGGAATTAATGGATCACCGTAATGAAACGTTCCAATTAAGCTTCTCATAGTCGCTGTTACTGTTACACAAAGTAACATTCGAATGTTCTCAATGAAGTGTCTAATTGCTTGTGTTGATACGGTTTCCACAAATGTTATTTAACTTTAAGCTCTCCTGCTTCTGCATTTCGACTTGAAATATGATACCATCTTATCAGTTCAGAAGAGGGAAGGTTTTGAGGGAAAGCCACGTTTATAGCGCCTGGATTCGAGCATCGAACAGAGAAGATCTACAACCTCTCATGATCTCTATTTGAGAATCAAAACTGCTCCTATTTACTGACTTCTTTTCCGGCAATTCCTGTGATGCTCAAAAAGTTCACGTCTCCTTGTTCTATTCTGTTAATATTTAACGAATTAAATGAAGGACTTCAATAACACTCTGAGGACCTGTTGGATATGTTATGAAGAGAAAGTACAAAATAAGGGGACGCACACCACAGCATGGCAGTTTATGAAACTTATCAATAATTTAATTGACAACGTCCTCAGTGACATCAAGATTTCACAGTGGGGTAGATTTCTGTCCGAAATAACAGCGATATTCCATTGTTTTATTTCTATTATATCTACCAATTCTTAAGCAATTTATTTTGCAGTCATTTCAGAGGTCTTAATGCAACTGTGGTCACGTCGTTGCTCTAGTAATTACAGTTCCCGACTGCCTTAAAGGTTGTCCCAGGTTCAATTTCTCGTTTCCGATTAGGTTCCAACCTTGGCGAATTATTCTCTAAACTGTACCAATTTAGCCTCAATAAAAGAACTGATAATAGTGACAGTAATTTCAGCTATTCCTGTAACGAAAGCTGATATAAATAGCAATGAGGTTGACCTCATTCATCACGTGAAACCTTCTGCAGCCCAAGTAAAGTTAGCAGTCATATTAATGAATATTTCATAGTTCCACAGACGGTTTAACCAGGTTTACTATAAATTCTTTCTTACCTTCAAGTATATCAACATTTGGTCTGCTACAAGTAATAAAAATGATTTTCTTTTGTCAGTGCAGTGGTAACTGTACCGGGCGGTACACCTCCACGCCGCAAGTTCAAACATTGCGCCAGTTGAAACTCCTCTACTGGAGAAAGCCTGAACTTTAACAACCACATTAATTCTAAGGTTTCTCAGAAGATGTCTCTACTGTAAATTTTGAAGTGTTCTGAACTATGTCTGTTTCGATTTGTATTTGTTTGCTCTGTAGAAAGAAGTGTGAACATTCTCTTCTAGATGGCACTACTTAAGAACTACAATTGTGCACCCTAGTGCGAAGTGAAGGAACTTTTCTTTTGAAGAAATTTGGTATTCATAAGTTTGTTCTTTGTTAAATTTCTTTCAGTCATTGTTTGGGTTGGCAGTATAACGCTTCTCTTTCCGCCAGTTTTGAATTTGGCCAATGAGTAATTTCTGTAATTAATTTTCCACCAATCCTAGATGTCTTCTTCAGTTTTGACTTGTAATCTTTAGCTGACCAATAAAATTATGGACGGGTTGTTATCATTCATGAAAGGTCTCGAATGTTCCACGAGGGTATATAAACTGCTGATTTTTTTTTGTCTCGGGGCCACTTCAGTAACATGTCTACTTGTGTGATTATGTAGCAGGGGGCGGGAAGCGCCTCTTTCTTCGGGCAGCAGTTCATCTATAAGGTAATGGCCATTTTATAACTTCATTTCTTGCTAGCTCAGCAGTTTAACCCGCGGGGCAAGTTCGAAACCTTTCTAATGTAACCTATCTTTAAAATGTAATAGATATTTGGTAAATTTTGGCTTTTTAACTATAAAATGGGATAGAGAGTGCCTAACCCTCTCGAGCTCCCATTCATATCGTTCTGAGGTGACTACGTTTTCATTTCCATTTTTTTTCTTCCTTCGTAATGTAAATAAGTTTTCTTATCGTGTCACCTTCGTAGTATGGGATTAGCCCTTGCATAAGCGGCCTAGGGCCAAATAGGTTTTAAAAATGTATTAGGAGTGCAAGTTACGCCTCCATTCAACTCAGGATTTTGGGCCATGTAATTGACCTGTTTCTTTACTGAATAGGCCTCAGTAGGTTGGGTATTATTACCCCTGTTCTTGTTTGCCTGGAGGGCAGATTGAAGGTGGAGTTTGGTGTGACCTTTGAATAGGCTTGAACTTTGAGAGCGGGTTTGCTCTTTCTTAAAAGTGGATTTTCTGTGTGCCTCGAGGAGGCTTTACTGGGTAATTGGGAGCAAGTGCTCCTTGGCATGATTGGGGTTTTCTGCACCTTTGTTGAACCTTGTATATAGCTAAAGTTGGGCTCATTGCTCAAGGATTGTGAGTCTGGGGCTCGAAGCCCAAATCCAGTAACAAACTGTAATTGTACTTTCTTAATTTGTTGATATGCTACTGGGTGCCTGTTGTACTTGTTATTTCTTGATCTTGAAAAGAAAATATAACCTTTATTAAATTGCTAATTAACTTCAATTTCGTAATTGAGAACTTTTCCACCCAGCACCTTCTTTCACCTCTGCTGGTCCACCAAAATTCCGTTACGGTAACATTTCAGACTACTCCACAGTGACAATCATCAGTCTCGATAAAAAGGTATTGAAAAAGTAAGGTACATTCCTTAACTGGGAGATTACAACCGCACCACTAACTTGGTGTTTATTGAATATAAATTACAGGTTACATTACAAGATCTATATAGGAAGAAACTTAGCACAGACTTTCCAAACTAAATTCTCATATCGTACTGCTCATTAAGTTGAGCATTAATTTGCCAGATTGTATTAAAAGCAAGTAAAACTTCAATCTACATAATGTAAGTTTATCATCTGAAAGAAGTGACCATCGTAGTGAATAATTTTAGTCTTTACTGAACGTCTTAAGGTTTGATGCAGTGAAGTGAGTTCTAACTATAAAAAGTATACGAGAATTGATTCACAAAGTTTGCATGGTTAAGTTCATGAATAAAACTCACATTTGTAATATTGCTATATTTGAAAGTTCAGTTCTGTCAGTATTTAGAATATGACCACGTTTTCCTATTTGTATCGTAGAATATCTTCAGATTGCCTTGGAAATTCCACAAGGGAAAGAAAGGCTAGTGGGAATGGAAACCAGGATTATTATTATTATTATTATTATTATTTAGCATATAAAAGAAATTATTCACGTGCTTCATATTTTCATCGTTAGCTACGTCCAGTTTTGTTTGTGGAAATTATTTGGTAACCTGTGCAGTTGTGAAATCTGTTGGAGAGTATAACTTGACTAGCATTGGAATTGCTCCCAAGGACTTTAAACACGGCACTACCGTAGGATATTCCAAGGGGGATTTAACGAGATCAACGCACTTAAGTTATCCACTGTGAGAATTCAATTTTCCAATAATGTTTGGTAATATTTAATCCTCCCACTTAATACACTCTGCTGCAGAAGATAAGGATTTGTAACACATGAAGTAAAATACGATATTTTAATCATTATGCATCTATCTGCATTGAATCGTCAATTTGACGTTATAATTTAGGCTAACAGTGCTCATAATATGCAGCATAAACAACGAACATGAAATAAGAAATACCATCAGGAAAGATATTTAACCTGAAATTTAAAAAACTGAGAGCTTTGAAGATTAATAGAAGTGAATCTGAAATGGTGACAAGCATGAAAATGGATTAGGTGTTAATAATGAAGTAAAGGCCTGAACATCCCCACTATTTGGAATACCCACGTGTATTGGCACTGCTAATGTTTATGCTAATTGCGCTCGACGTATTTACCAGCTTGCCAGTGTCGACCCGACCCCACTCCGCACCACACTAGGACTTATTATCAGCGTGTAGGAGGGAGAGTGTATTAAGCTCTGAACTGGCTCGTGTGCTCGTTAAAGAGCAATTGTCCCATTCTTGTTATCGTGCGAAGTAATCAGGTATTTACCAATCCATTTGAGAAACACGTGAAGTGACGGTGAAAACTCCCTACTCAGCAAACAGATTGCTTTAGTACTTCCGGCTATTTTCATTAATTCTCTAGTTCAGTCAATACACCGGCTTTCGTAGAGCTCATTTGACCTCTTATCGAATATGTCAGCTAATTTCTACCCTGGAAGGACCAAAATAATTACCAAATTATAGTCTTTGTATGTTTTGCACAAAAATATTGCAATATTTATCAAACATTGGATGGCTTACAATTAAAATAAGAAGTAAATTGAATTACAAGATGACATATAGTTTGATTTTTTTATAAAAATGTATGTATACCAAAGTCCAACATACACTGTCGTCGTACACACTAGACGCTGGCCGCAATAAGATCTATTGTTAGAACTCTTTCTGGTCGTCAGGAACATAATGAATGATTTTAGCAACCTCTTCAAGCTTTTTCTTATGAGATCAGAACCTTACATTTTTCAACTGATACATAGCACCTAATACATAGAATACAATCACATTTTAACAAATCAAAACCAAAAAGAAAAACAAAACACAAAAATGAAGTGAATGAAATAGTTTTCGTCTGGGTACCACATAACAATCTTGGGGAATTTAGGGCAGTCGCCCAGGTGGCAGATTCCCTATCTGCTGTTTTCCTAGCCTTTTCTTAAATGATTGCAAAGAAATTGGAAATTTATTGAACATCTCCCGTGGTATGTTATTGATTGATTGATTGATTGATTGATTGATTGATTGATTGATTGATTGATTGATTGATTGATTGATTGATTGATTGATTGATTGATTGATTGATTGATTGATTGATTGATTGATTGATTGATTGATTGATTGATTGATTGATTGATTGATTGATTGATTGATTGATTGATTGATTGATTGATTGATTGATTGATTGATTGATTGATTGATTGATTGATTGATTGATTGATTGATTGATTGATTGATTGATTGATTGATTGATTGATTGATTGATTGATTGATTGATTGATTGATTGATTGATTGATTGATTGATTGATTGATTGATTGATTGTTTCTGACAGTAGTAGTAGAATACCAAATTTCATTAAAATCGGCGGTGGCGTAACCGAGAAGTTGAAGAAAGAATATTGACGAATCAGAAGCCACGATGCCCGGACTACGGGTATAAAAGGAGCTAGTTGAGTTAGCTTAAATTGTCTATGTGTATTCCCAGCTGCCACGTGTGCGAGCCATTAATAGTAAATAGAATGAGGTTCTGTTTTATGTATGGTCAGTTTGTGCCTTTCTCTCGTATTTGACTAGTAATGTGCAGGATTCAACTTTGGTAGAGATCTTGGGAATAACGGTAGTAATATTAATAAAAACAAGAGTAATGTCGAGTTTCATAGTGATCAAATAATAATCATGATTTCCCCGAACTAAAGACATCTAGAGTTTGATAATACTCAACTGATATATTCATTAATGATAATCATAAAAATAATTGGAATCAAAGGAATCAAAGTTTAAATAAAGTAAACCATAATATATACGAGGGTGTGATACCGAATTTGCATATGATGTGCATGAGGGTGAATTTATGTGCTTGCCTCCAGAACTGAGTGCGATATCTTCGAGAAATAAATAGATCGAGAGACGAGAGCTTCTCACTAATATGGTGAATTTAAAATGGGACAAAATTGGGGAATTATGACTGATGAAATGTCGTATGGCTTTTAGTGCCAGGATATCCCAGGACGGGTTCGGCTCGCCAGGTGCAGGTCTCTCTATCAGACTCCCGTAGGCGACCTGCGCGTCGTGATGAGGATGAAATTATGATGAAGACAACACATATACCCAGCCCCCGTGCCATTGGAATTAACCAATTAAGGTTAAAATTCCCAACCCGGCCGGGAATTGAACCCGGGACCCTCTGAACCGAAGGCCAGTACGCTTACCGTTCAGCCAACGAGTCGGACATTATGACTGTTGAAATGTCGATGTCCAGGATGAAATGCTCTCCGCTGGAAGGAACTGATATATGTATGGTTGCCGCAGTATGTGTAAATTCTATTCACAAGTCAAAGTGGTTTACTTGGCTCTGATTTGATAAACATATCGTGCTCACTAAGAGAGCAGGAGCAATAATACGGTAGTATGTTCCCAAATTTAATCACCGGAAATTTATATGCGGATCAAAAATAAGATTTTTGGTACTATTTTGCTTGTTTCTGAATCAAGAATAAATGCTTAAACTTTCTGGAGATTCTGTTAGTTATTAAATAAATAGGATACAGTCTACTATATGAATGTGAAATTTGATGTTTATTCCAGAATGACATAAGTAATTTTAAGAGATTTTTATTGTGTGTGGAGGAAATTAGTCGTAAATTGATAGTATTAGTTCAACACGGCACGAAAATAATGGCGGGACATGATCAATGGCCGCTTCATTGAAATAATCGTGCAGTCACTGAGGCACATGGTCGAACACATGTAGTTGGTCACGAACTCAGTGTGCACGATATTTCCATGTAATAAAATCCAAATCATAATAATAATAATAACAATCAGAGTAGTTGTCAAACAGTAATAATCATGTGATAAACCAAAGTCGTGGAAACTCATTGTACAGTAGTTAGTGTATTTATGTGGGGAGGGGGTTCTTGCAGACCATCGAGTGTATCGCTTGTCATTTTCAAGGAATTTCCTGTATGATTTTTGTGTATAGTGAATTTTTGCGTTTTCATTGCCATGATCCATCGTTGTCCATAATTTAACTGACCCGCGATGACCATTTGTACAGTACTAGATTAGGAATAGGATGTCCACTAATACGGGTTAAGTAGAAACAATATTCTTAAAGCTAGGCATTATTACAAAAATTGGTTGCTGAACAGACGTGCGTTAATTTTTATGATGTATTTCAGTCGATTTGATTATTAGTGATCGAAATTTCAGATGTTTAAAGTGTAGTGTAAATTATTCGTGATAAATGTTCAGCTGAGAAATGATTTATATTATTACGTCGGTAGTACCTGTTCAGTTGATAACATTTTCTGTTTAACCGAGGCGAATGGCCTTAGATCAAGTATGAATAACGACTTTGTATGAATTAGAAATGTATACTCACGGCTAAATCAACAGAGAAGTCGCGTGTGTGGTTAATTGTTCCGATGGTGATGTTAAACATTTGAAATTCCAAAAGAGACCAATTTATGTCAAGGTCCAGTCGTTGATGGCCAGAAGGACACAACTGTATGTTTGTAACATGTTTCCAATGACAAGAACAGCATCAACCATGTGTGTGCTTCGTTATTGTAGTATAATACTTGACACTGAAGTCAGCTTTGGTTGTTCTGGTTTAATTTTAACTCAAGTTCACATTTGATCAATTTTAAGTTAACCCATTGATTTATTTATGAACAACTAAAATTATCAAATTGGTTTTCATTAAGGACAACACAATATGATATCATGATGGTCAAACGGCATGTTAATGATGGGCTCAGGATAATGTTTGTCGTATATTTTATACTGTTTTATTATTTGTGTGACTACTTTCCATTCAAACAGTAATATACAATTTCGAGATGATATGTTCATGTTATTTCAAGGCGCTGTTTATACTATTTTACTTCCTTCACTCTTTTTATTATATTTGTATTAACACTTCAGTCCTCCAATTTATTCAGTTTATTTAAGCTCGATAATAAATTAATAATTTAAAATCAGGCTGGGTTTCCTTCTTATTAGGATCCCTTATGTACCCTTAATAAGACGAAACAACGTACGGCCTGCGACCCTGAGGTAAGTAAAGAAACGGTAGGTATTCTAGCAGTGCCGAGTTAGAACCCAGAATGCAAGAGACTGCTTACTCATGATGAAGAATGGAATTCGAAGGGTACACTACAAATAGCTCTTTGAGCTACTTAAATACAAACATAGCAGAGTACCTGCAATACAAGTATCGATCATTATTAGGTTATGTCTTCATCAACGCGACTCACACGAACATTAACAACGAAATGAAAATATTAATCCCACGTTGAACTCGGACATCCACTCAGGAATACACGTTTCCTCCTCCAGCTCTCAACACGCTCGGCTAACACGAGTTTCCGCGAAGCTGTTATGTCAGTTCCACTTGTAGTCATTCAATCTGTCATTCGATCCGTGTGTACGAGGTTTATGTTTACGTGATACAGGATTTTCAAGATTCTGATATTTAATCATTAATGCTTATTTAGTTTGCACGAATAAAATAATTATAAAAAGCTAAAGAGATCAGATTTTTTATGTGCACCCAAGGTCAATGTGTCTACGATAGGCTATAATAAATTTTGTAATTAGGACACGTCTGAACGCAGTTTAGAATTATTGCAGTGTAGTTATTTCATTAGAAACTAGCTGATGTACCCGTGCTTCGCTACGGAATTCTACATTGTATACAGAATTCTAGGTTGAGAATAAGATTGTATTAAATTGCATAGCACTTAACGTTACCCTAGAAACGCGATGGTGAAGTCAATAAACGTCTTTTCATATGTGAAGACTGGGTTAGAGGAGTTTATTGTAATGCTAGACCCACTTGCCTACCATCAGACACAATCAAGTCGGGGAGTTTTCATTATAATGGCACCCACTCACTCTACACATACCTTTTTACATCCTTGGAAAGGCTGTCGTAGTGGTTTTCCCAACTGAAATCAACAAAGATCAGTACAATGACGCCAATAGGAATGTCGCGATTAAAAGCAATACTATCGTATGAAATACTCTATCAAATTAAAAACCACATATTTTCTCACTTTTAACGAATAGTACTACGCTGCCGATCTAACAGTCAAAAGTTCCAGGGCTGGAATGACCAGGCCGCAGACAGCCGTGAGCCGTGAACATTCTTTAATTTCGGTGGGAGGCAGTGGGGTAGAGAAGGCGAGGAGAGGGGGCGAATAGTCTAGAGTCCCAGGGCAAAACCTATGCCCTTTTAATCATCTTTTTAACAGGAGTACCCGAGTAGTCGGAAAATCTCAATTCACTACAAAGAAGAAAGTTATCTAACTCCCCGCCTATTTCCCTCCAATATACAGGTAGGCTGTTATACTCGGTACGCAGCAGTAATCCCATCTATCGTAGATGAGTGGCATCATAAGAGACAAAGAATATCACAACAAACAATGGTCAATGTAATGTTATTGTTGATCACTATCATGCGCTTTAGATATTGTAGGTCTTCACATTTACTTTTCTTACGACTCTGAAATACCACTTTTATCATAGTAGCTACGGTAAAACTGAATAAAACATAAATGATCGGAAATTTTATTCTCTATAACTTTTGTTATGTAGTACTTTTCGATAGGACCAATAACATAGGTATTTAAAAATTAAATTTTAGGCGCCTTTCTCTAAACTACAATTTCATCCAGGGTAAATAAGAATGTTTATATCTTAGACTGTAGTTTCTTATTCCCCTACTCTATATACCGATTTTCATTAAATTCTGTTAACCCATTTTCTCGTGGCTCGGCATTGATATGGAGTTAGCAACAAAAATACAAATTCATTAATATCTGTGTTATCATAGCCGGTACGGTAAAAATGTATAAGACATAAATGATGGGAAATTTACTGTAATTCTATATAACTTTAGATATGTAGTATTTATCGATAGGACCACTAATAATCTAAATATTTGAGAATTAAATTTTAGGCCTTCCCGTAAACTACCATTTCACCCAGCGTGAATAAAATGATGCATAGCCTATAGTGTAGTGGCTCATCCCCCGACTTTAAATACGACTTTTATTAAATTATCTTCAGCCATTTTCTCGTGATGCGTGTACATCCATACAAACAGACAGACGTAAATTACGGAAAAGTAAAAAGTGCATTTCCTTGTTACTGTGGACATGACCGATACAGAAATACCATTCTTTTCAAATTCTGAGCAATTTACAGACAAAACTCTTACTTTATATATATATATTAACCTGCTTATTCTACTGTAGTATAGGGAAATATTTGTGAAGTACGGGAAAATTGTGTAGTAAGGGAAATATATCTCTAGAAATCTGGCTCCTGCTAAAATTCTATTGTTGTAATTACGATAGGCTTTACTAAAGTTTAGAATTGCAGCGTAACTATTCTTATTAGACAGTATCTTGCTTGCCTTTTCTGTTTGCAAGTAATAATATTTAAAACAATTTGTCCATAACTATAAATATTTAGTGTATTTGTACATTTCCTTACTTAGTATCTTATTTCTAGTATTTTATAATCAAGATACGTCTAACTGTATAACTGTAGTGTAGTTATTATAACGGTCTGTTTCCTGATCGCATAACAGTCTTGTAATCTTTGTGTAGTATACATTATTTCCTCCGTCTGACATACACAGAATACGCTATTTTACTTCAGTTGATATTTTCATATTATTCCACATGTATTTGAAGAGATAAAAGCATGGCTGAGAGAGGCCGGTGTAAGGAATATGGGTGTGAGTGGGAACTAATAGGATGAGGGAAGAGATACCGAGTTTGAGGGAGGTAATTACAGTTGTAATGTAATGGAGGACAGGAATAAAGATAAAGTCTCTCTCAATCAACGCACAGGATTAGGTAGGTATGCGAAAGGAAGAGAAAGAAAGGGGAGATGTTATGGAAAACAGGTGGGCTATGTCATAAGGTCAAGGACAAGGACGATTAAGGGTTTTCCTCAGGGAGTAGGCCTAGGGGAGGTATCGGTGGGGAATCGGTATGAGTCTCTGCAGGTGGATCAGCAAAGACATGATCGAAATCAGGAACGTGTAAAAATGAGAGGCGATGCAAGAAGAAAGGCACTAGTAGGAAAGGGAAACGTAAAGCAGAGGATAGGAAGAGGGAGCTGGAACATGTTAGTGAGAAGGAGGAAAGGGAGGAGGAAGGAAGTTCTGCAGGCATCAGGGAAGTGAAGGGAAACAGGAGTGGAGAGGATCTATAAGGCGGCGTTGAGGCTGGTCATGGGTGACTCAATTGTCAGACATGTGGGGAAAGTATGTGGAGGAAAGGGAATCAGGGTAGAGTGTTACCCAGGAATTAGGTTAAGGCAGATATTGAGAAAAATAGAAGGGAGGGAGGAGGGTAAGGAGAAGGTGGTAATTTTCCATGTTGATACCAATAACGTAAGGCAAGCTGGAATAGATATTAACATAGTTGAGGATGTTTGAGGTCTGGTTACGGCAGCACGGAACAAGTTTAAGGAAGCAGAGATTGTTATCAGTGGCATGCTGGGTAGGAGGGATACTGAATAGAGAGAGTGATTGAGGATTTAAATGAGACTATGGAATGGGTATGTGGAAAAATGGGGGTGCGATTTGTGGATCCTAATGGGTTGGTAGAAGATAGCGATCTACGCTCGGATGGCTTTCACTTGGACCGCAATTGTGCAGATAAGTTAAGGTATTTTATTAGAAGATTTATAGGGAAGTACATTCAAGGAAACTGGTCGAACCAGGAGCGGTGATGACAGTATAGGAAGCATGAAGTCAAGTAAGGATGACATAAAATTGTTAGTGTTAAACTGTGGAAATATTGTAAAGAACGCAATAGCATTAAGTAATTTGAGATATGTATATATTTACCAGATATTTTAATAGAAACTGAATTATGGTTGAGAAGTGAAATTATGATGCTGAAATGTTCTCACGGAACTGGAGTATTTATCGTAGAGGGAGGTTAGGAACTATAGGAGGAGGGGTTATTTAAACTGGTTAAAGAAGAATATGTAAGCTACGAAAAAGTTAGGGATGAGGAACATGAAATTCTAGGTGCAAAACTCATGAAGTCATAGTTTGGTTAACATTGATAATCTGATTCTGGGGGAAGCCAAGCTGGGACATATTCAAGTACCTATTGACGAATTTATTTTTGTCGGTCCGCTGCACAAATTTAACAATAATTCCTCCCGATGTCTGTCCGGCTCCATGGCTAAATGGTTAGCGTGCTGGCCTTTGGTCAAAGGGGTCGCGGGTTCGATTCCCGTCAGGTTCGAGAATTTTAACCATAATTGGTTAATTCCGCTGCCTCGGGGCTGGGTGTATGTATCGTCTTCATCATCATTTCATCCTCATCACAACGCGCAGGTCGCCTACGGCGTCAAATCGAAAGACCTGCATCTGGTGAGCCGAACTTGTCATCGGACACTCCCAGCACTAAAAGCCATACGCCATTTCATTTTTCCCCGATGTCTGATTTGGCTCCTTCTTTAATCCGTGAAAAGTGTCTATTATTTCGTTATTTACGTCCATGTTCAATCCCCTACGTACCTACTTCTCGATTTCATGCCTATCCTCATTATTTTTTTACGGAATACCATGAATTTTGACTGTATTTCGTCTGCCGTACTGGTCCAGCTACGCCACTTGCAAGTTGGTATTTTTCATCTGTGCCTTTAACTGTAGGCCCACATCATTTAGTTCGTCAATCTTGGAATGACATTGAGGAATTAAATTGGTTCGCTGTTTAAATAGTTCGGTGTCATCGTCGAGTTTTCCATGAACTGATTTTAAACATTTTCCTAGTTCTCGCTCCGTGTCCGTATTTGTTTTCTTCACGTTCACTAGTTGACTTCTTATATTCGCCAGTTCATTCTTCAGCTCGAGCAGCAACTTGTACACAGTACCCACAGATGAAACTTCAGTCGAACAATGTCCACATATGATCATTACGGTGCTCTTTCGTTGCAGTTAAAATCGAGAATAGTTGATAGCAGGTCGATAACGATTCTCCTTTTGTGTGCGTTATGTTGTTAATTATACTGTTCACTGTTTATATCCTCACTTCGAGACTGAGCACATAGCATAACAGCATCTACGTTGAATAAATATTTACACTAACATTTCCATCTGTTCCTCAAAGTGCACCGTTGAATGTATTTGTGCTTCTAGCCACACACACATCACACTTCACAAGTAAATTCAAATAAGTTACGGAGCTTCGTCACCATACGACCAACTAGCACTCGATCTCAGATATTAGCACGGTATTACTATTAAGTTTTCCGACTCGTTGGCTGAATGGTCAGCGTACTGGCCTTCGGTTCAGAGGGTCCCGGGTTCGATTCCCCGCCGGGTCGGGGATTTTAACCTTAATTGGTTAATTCCAATGGCCCGGGGGCTGGGTGTTTGTGCTGTCCCAACATCCCTGCAACTCACACACCACACATAACACTATCCTCCACCACAATAACACGCAGTTACCTACAAATGGCAGATGCCGCCTACCCTCATCGGAGGGTCTGCCTTACAAGGGCTGCAATCGGCTAGAAATAGCCACACGAAATTATTATTATTATTATTATTATTATTATTATTATTATTATTATTATTATTATTATTATTATTATTATTATTAAGTTTAAGAAGTATGTTGTTATTTTATGTCTAAATATCTTATCATTAAGTAATACTCATATTCCTTGTAAATTGGTTTTGACACAGAGAAAGGCTATTTATTCAATATAGAAAATTTCAAAGTTATAGAAACTGAATATTTTCAAACGTATTCCTTCCTGCAATATCAACGTTTCCTTATCTGCCTTTTCCTGGCAACACGTTACAGAATGCGTTATATTATTTTCAACTGTGTTTGAACGGGAAACTCGCAATAAAAACTTGGATTGGACATGTCTGACATGTCTGTTATTACTCAGGTAATGAAAGCAGGGCACATAACTATTGAAATGAACCTCATACCGCTGACGATAGAAAGTACTCCTGTCAGGAACTACAATTAGATGAAAATCAGGCTAACTATATGTGTGTATTGTTGTCTAGCTCCTGGTAGCTATTATGACGCTTACAAGTAGGTGGTGGTATGAAATACAAAATGTCAAGAGATTTACATCTCCGATCAGTTTATCTCCTGCGTACCTACGATCTAGTATATTAGTAGATGGTAGGACTAGCCCTAGGTAAGAAGGAATATCCATTTACATCGTAAATCATGCAGATACAACTGATTTTATTCCTAAACCAGCAGAATCTACTTGAACAATGGGAGATTTGAATGACTGACAAAATATCCTTAGCCAATGTAGTCTGTAGAGAAGATAGAAAACTAGTGAATATAAAGCACTTGATTATTCTGCCCTCAGATATTTTACTGGCACTGCTAGAATTTTGAATCTGAATATCTTATTCAGTAAACTACCGGTGCCGAGAAAAAGCAAATCTATGGTAACGATCTAGTTAAAATATTACTATTGCAGGAAAATATGGAGCTCCTTTGAAGACAAATTCTGTATCATCCAACTTTGATGCTAGTTTGGAAGTGGAATTTTGATTACTCTTGAAAAGACATATTTTGTTTGCGTGAAAAGGTTTGTATAATGAGTTAGATTAGACTGTGCTCCTTCTCAGAATCATTTGTTTAGCTTCCTTTCTTCCTCATACTTTTATTTCACCTAATGCGAACTTTCATGTGAACATGTCATTTCGAATGCAAAGACAGCATTTAGCAATAAAGGGCAAGGATCTTGAAATGAGCATTGGGGAGATGGTGAGTTTGAATCCCACCCTCAGCAGCCTCGAAGATACTTTTCCGTGGTCTCCTATTTTCACACCAGGCAAATTCTGGGACTGTATCTAAATTAAGGCCATAGCTGCTACCTTTCCTTTCCATCCTCGTGTCATCAAAATTTACTTGAAAGTACAATCAGAACAAACGTTCAACTGTACTAGTGACAGGTCACCGATGTCAAAGGAAACCTAGTGTCCAGCTCATTTAGTTCCGGTGTCACGTTTAACTCAATTTGTTGAGTAATCACCGCGTGAACCATTCCACCCAACTAACTTTAATTGGAAGCAACAGTAAGGAGGCGTGATTTCCTTCTTCAATGCCTCGCCTTTCCTAATGTTGTAGAATTAACGTTGACCCAATTCCACAACAAGGAACGTCTCTCCCCGTGATCGAATGAACTTCAGACAGAATCAGGGGAACCTACTAATTCTCTTAGATTCCTCATCTTCCAAACAGTAGAATGAGAACTGTAAACGCGGGAAGCTCATGAACATATCATTGCAATGTAATTGGGCTCGTCTAATTCAAATAACTTTATGAACCACGCTGCTCAGTCTTTTGCTCTTGACGGTACCTACTGCTTCGTATTTTCTGATGCCTCGTCAGATTATAGTGAATAATATCTCCAATCCAGTGATTATTCATATATTTTATCCTTGGCCCGTGTCATTATTTGAAATCAGCTACATATAAATTACTACGAAATCTTCCTACAACTGTCAGAAAAATAAAACGGGATAGCAAATTATGAAATCGAAGTTATTTAAAAGAATTCTTCCTGCAGCTGAAGTACACAGCCGAGAACACTCATTCCTATTACCGTAATTCACTCACAGGCCTGACATTAAGAGTATGATGCGCTGCATTACTGAATTCACCTGCGTTATCCAATGTTGATAGTCTGTACATTGTGGATGTTAATGGTCATTAATGATTGTACTTATTTATTTTTCTTTTTATTTAGATTAGATATTAAACCTTATGGGTTTACGACGAATTAAATGAGAACTGACGAAATATTAATGTTTTACAAAGGCATTAATATTCTGCTCTCAGAGGAAACATATCTTTGCTAATAGTGTGCTTCATCAGCACAGCCAAGGTGAGTTTAGATCCACCTGAAAATCATACAGAGTAATGGGCTCGACTGTAGAATGCAGTCAACATTTTTCCTTCTACGCTTACTCAGTTACACGTGTCTCCTTTATGTAAATAACAATGCATTCGCAATAAAAGACGAAAAGCCTTTCATCATTTTAATAGTTAACAACCATTCCATACATAATAACGGACCTCTGAAATATGTTTGCGAGGCCATCTCGCTGGTCTGAGAATTTCAGCAAACAGAATACTGACCAGATGAGCCATGAATTTAACGGTCTTGAAATGTCAGAATATCCAATCTTCTGAAAATGATCGGGAAACTGCGTAATATTTAGACAGTAGAAAAAGTAGAGAAAAACAGATCATTTTTCCTCGCCCTTGCTTATTGCATTTACACCGTCATCTGAATAACGTAGACTGACGGACTTAAGTCGCGTATATTTAAGCACGCATGGATGGTCAAGAAACAAATTCCTAGTCTCTAAAGTAGAAAAACAACTATAACAAAAAGTGGAATTTTGGCAAGTCACCACTCAACGGACATAGCACCAAGAGAGAATAGCCGTCTTAATGTGAGGTTCATTTTTCGAAAGGGTGGAAAACATAGATGGCTGTCTGAAAAAGACTCATTTGGTTAAGGAAAATATCAAGGATTGTATCGTGTGTAATATTTGAAGGAATTTCACATGTTTTACTCTATAAACACACACGATCAACCACTTCCACAGATCATACTCCAGCTTTCACGGTGAAGACTTACTCCTCCGAAGAATATACTATTGCAGACACCATTAACTTGAACGTAGCTCCAGTAAATCACATACTGACAGAACCATGCCTTCAAGAGCAATGAAGAGACTCACAACAAAGTATTCTGCACCACTCGTTTCAACATTAATTGTGCCTCGTATCTCTAATCAGTTTCTTCTGCAGCCACGTAAGTTTGTGAGACTAGTTAGGGCAGTCAACTCCGCCACGTACTGCCAGTTGATATCATCATATTGGACAAATTTCTATATCAAGAATATCCTACATAGTATTATTTGAAATGTATATTTATTTTACCTGAAATCTCCTCTTCACAGTATCAGACTAAACTAAATAATTAGTACGTAAGAATAATACAGGATGAACCACCTAAAACTTATACCCCAAATATTTCTGATGTGGAAGGTACTGTTGATGTGCTGTTTTTACATAAATGAAGTGCAACCAGGGGCTCATAATTGTAGTCCATGCACAGATTTTAATAATTATTAGAATGTTTTTTTTAAATTTTAGAATATTACTTAGAATATTACTTTTCTCAAATGGAACAGTGCCTATTGACATTAACAAAATAAACTAGAGTAATTTTGAAATTCAATTGTAGTTTTTCAGAATTCTAGTACATGTAGTTTATGAGCTATCGTAGTTTGAAAACTGCAAATACCGGCAGGTGCCTTCTCCATGTGTCAGTACTAACCTAGAAAAAATAGTTAAATAAAACTGTGTTTCTACTTCGTATATAAGAAAAACTGGAAATAATGTAGTAAATATCACTCCTATCGGAGAAATGGTCAATGAAGAGCATATGCTGCCATGTGTATCCCTCCCGGCTAGCGTACTTCACTGCTCTATACACATTACCTAAATACACATTATTAATGCATAAGACATATATTTCACTATTAGACATACCAAAGACATTTTATACAAACTGTGCAAATTAATAAGTCATTATAATAAGTTAAATATAAAACTAATTTTTTAAATCCTCTTTTCTCAAGGTTTCTATCCATGGAGATACGACTAGTGCAAAACTCTAGCTGTAATTTGGGAATGAATTACAAACTAATTACTTATTGTTATGATTAATTAATAACAAGTCATTGACTTGGTCTGGGTCTAGCTAACTCCTAGGACATCCTTAAAAGCAGCCCCGTTTTACTGATGTTTCTTTCACTGCTTGCTGGAATGTACAACGCACGTCTGGCAATTACTGAGAGAGTAGGTAGACTAGTTTCATGCTCCTTCCACCGAGAGAATGGGAAACCACGGAAAACCATTCTCAGGACAACTGACGGTGTGGACCGGCCCCTATCCGTCCCCCAAATACAGTGGCGTAGAACCACGGTAGAGCCGTGCTCGGATGGCCGGTCTGAGTGCACAGCTGTTACACCACGGACCAGCCATGGCCACTTGTGGGCCGAGAACCACTCTGCATACACCGACTCTTAACCAACCATTCCATCACCCTTTTATACCTCCGGATTCCCGGCCATTGGTCTTTGTAAACAAGGGCTTACTCTTATCTGGATAATAATGTCGTGTGGTCTCCGAAGAGGCCTGGTGCAGGTCTTTCAAGTTGTCGACGTATAGGCGACCTGCGCATCTGTGAGGATGGGGCCTCTACATATGATGAACTCTAAAGATGAAGACGGCACACACATCCAGCCCCCGATCCATCAGAATTAACCAATAAAGGTTAAGATCCCCGACCCGGCCGGTAGTCGGACCCGGGACCCACTGGACCAAAGCCCAGCACGCCAAACATTTACCCATTGAGGCAGACTCATATCTGGATGAACCACATTGATTGTAACGTCAGAAAAGCAAGCAAGGTCATCCTCCCTAGTTAGCAAACTTCGCATCGAACATCCCTTGTCGAACGAATTGGATCAAACTCGGTCATTTTAGTTTACACGCTCCAGTAATGAGTGATAGTGGTTGCATATCCAGAAAGGCACATGTTGCTCTGTCGCGGTTTCCTGTCTCAAGTTCAAACAATGCATGCCACTAAGAGTCGATATGTCCTTGTAAACAGTGTCTTTTAACTTTCCCTCGGGAAAAGATCTAAAGGGTCAAATACGGTGAACGGGCCGGCTAAGATACTGGTCCCCTTCGTCCAAATCCAACGATTTGTAAACAGCAGGTGAAGACAAGCTGTAGTACGTCGTATGTCCATGTGCTGGAAGCCATCATGCTGATACCACACGTTCCTCCTTGTCTACAGTGAAACGTCTACTAACATCTGTAGAAGTTGGTGTGTTAGGATGTCCAAAAACTTTTGAAAATCTAGTGTACCTTCTATGAAATAAGGTTATAAGAGCTGATAATTCCACTCATGACATTTAAACTGTATGAACGCTAACGTTCCACGGACGAAGCCAATAGGAATTGTTTACTGACCATGTTACTTGGCCATGATATTTAAAGGTTGCTTCATCACTAAGCATGATACATGATAAATCTGGTGTAACTTCTCTTAATGCCCATGTACAAAGTTAACGCGATTATCAAAATTGTTTACATGCTGCATTTGATGGAGAGACATGATACGAATGGAACTTATGACAGTAGAGAACGCGTAGTACACTTGCCTGACTCATGCCACTTCCTCGCGCGATTGCAGGGGAGCTAACATGCGGATCGACAGTAACAGCAAGTATAACCTCTTCTCCAGGCAGACGTTTGTTTCTGTTACGTTTTCTTGGTGTTACACTTCCAGTTAAAAGTAATTGGTTAGAGAGGTCCACAGATAATTGTCGAGGTGGGAGATTTCAATTTGAATATCGTTCCGTGTACAGCGCAAAAGAACGAACAGTATTCTTCCTACATTCTTCATACACCATTAACATGTCGGCTTTTTCAGCATTGGCAAATATCATCTTCAACTACATCTTACTTTTTGAACTATCACAAAATAACTAACAAGGAAGTTGCAATGCAATCAGTTTACTGCAAAGGAAACAGACATATGATCATCATAGCCTCGTAACTAATCAGTACAGTAGAGCAGGCAACTGTCGGTATTTACGATTTGCAACTGTGATAGCTCGTAAACTACTAGCACTATAATCCTGGTAAAAAGCACCATTGGCATTATAATTTACTCTAGTTTTATTTTGTCAATGTCAATAGGCATTGCTCCATTTGCAAATGTAAATTTTTAAAAGAATACACAGATCCTAATGATCATAAGAATCTGTGCATGGGCTACGATTATAAGCACTTGGTTTCAACTCATTTCTGTGGAAACAGCACATCAATAGTACTTTACAATTCAGAAATATTTGGGGTATAAATTTTAGGTTATTCACCCTCTATAAGATCTACACGCTTATTAACCGTCGATTAAATAACAATTAAACATTTGAATGTTTTAGAAAAAGGATTCCGTTTGCATTACCCAAGTGGTCTAACGAAAGTGGAAGTCACGAAGATAACAGTAGGAAACAGAGATGTTATAATTTTGATACACACTCCCGACACTGACTCGCACAACTGAACATTGCACTACCACTAAGAACGCAACGAAAACCCAATACAGTGGATTTGGTCAAAACTGGCAAAGACTGCCAGCAACTGGACCCGGGCCTCTAGACAGATAATACACACGTAAGAGATACAAAGAAATTAAAGTAGAACAGGAATAAGGACAAAAATATAAGTTTATTAAGGAGAGAAAAATCGAAAGGTCACATAGACTGACATAGGCAAAACAAGGAGATCAAATAATCTAATTGTTTATGTTAGCTGTACGTGGCCCTTAATCAAAATATATAGGATTCACGGTTTATCGCCCCTTCTCTCTCTCTCTCTCTCTCTCTCTCTTACCTTAATGTAAGTCATGATAAAAACTCGGGTATAGTGGCATGGCATCTACCTCAATTAAATGAGGAACATAAATTCAGGTGAGTTCAAAATATTTACTTTATGCTTATCAGATCCAAGCGACCGTAATTTAAAGGAGAAACGGAACTCTATCATAACATTCTCCGTTCCAGTCGAGAATAAAATATCGTTGAGTAAAAGAGCTTAAAACAAAAGAAGAGGGAAGGATGCACCGAGCTCATGAAATTAAATCAAAGAGAAAGGAGAAAAGGGGAGGTTTCTATGGTTGTACACCTTATAAACAAAGATAAAATAGAAAGGCATTCCCTTAAGAACAAAACATAATAAACTAGAAAATAGGTCAAGAAAGCCAATGAAGGCAATGCTTAATGAATAACAGGTAAGAAAATTAGACACAAAAGGTACCACGGATCCAAGGGCCAGAACCACCATCGCCCACATAGAGACCATCGTGTTCAGGTCGCCGATAAGGGGAAACACAGGCCGGACGCATAGGAACGTCAGCCACACAGCACATAACTAAATAAAAGACCGCTCTCGAGCTCAAACAAACAATACGGACCACAAAGTGGTCCATCATAGGGAGACGTAGTGTCTCCATCCAACACCATGGCAAGCATAGGATGAAGAAGCAATAATCAGACCAAGAGAACATTAAGTAAAAATAAATACCTCAGATATATAGGCAATTAACATCCTCGAAAGGCCGAGAATCGAACAAAGACATCTTGAATCTATTAAAATATCCTTTATACTTCACAAAGGCGACTTGGAAATCCATCGCTTCCATATTCTCGCATCAAAAGCTCTCCACTCAACCAACCAGAAAAACAACCCAACAAGACGGGGCGGAAAAGAAATGCTTTGACATTTGCTGACGCATGATACGCCATCTACCGGAATAGGGAAAAGTTTACGTAGTAGTAACAACACATGATGGGAGAGAGTAACAGCTCACAATTGATACAAGGGATCGCTAGCAACGCGACGTCTTCAGAACAGGCAAACGTACCATAAAATGATATAGTGCAGTTAACCATCATCATCATCATCATCATCATCATCTGTTTACCCTCCAGGGTCGGCTTTTTCCCTCGGACTCAGCGAGGGATCCCACCTCTACCGCCTCAAGGGCAGTGTCCTGGAGTTTCAGACTCTTGGTCGGGGATACAACTGGGGAGAATGACCAGTACCTCGCCTAGGCGGCCTCACCTGCTATGCTGAACAGGGGCCTTGTGGAGGGATGGGAAGATTGGAAGGGATAGGCAAGGAAGAGGGAAGGAAGCGGCCGTGGCCTTATGTTAGGTACCATCCCGGCATTCGCCTGGAGGAGAAGTGGGAAACCACGGAAAACCAGTTCCAGGATGGCTGAGGTGGGAATCGAACCCACCTCTACTAAATTGACCTACCGAGGCTGAGTGGACCCCGTTCCAGCCCTCATACCACTTTTCAAATTTCGTGGCAGAGCCGGGAATCGAACCCGGGCCTCCGGGGGTGGCAGCTAATCACGCTAACCACTACACCACAGAGGCGGACGGTGCAGTTAACCATCCACAGAGAAACCAGGAATCTGTTCCCACATTAATAAAAATAGATTATTTCGACATTATATTGTTTGGTTATAGTGGTATAACATTCATCAATTGCCTAATCAATCTACATATCTGATTTGAATGATTACCAATCTTTCATAATTATCAGGACTTTTTTTATATTATTTTCATTCGAATGACTCCTGGTGAACATGATTTTACCAACAGACAATACTGTCCAATTGAATGAAAAATTGAGTTGAGTTATATCGCATCATCGTATTATATCTCCACTACTATAAGTTATGAAAACTTATTCATTTCCTGTCAGTTCATTGGTTTGAATATTCATGAATGTTCCATTATTTTACATCAACGTATCTTAAAATTACATTTGATTGACATTTCGTGCTAATTACTTCTGAATAGCGCATTGAACTGATCATGTAATTGCCTAGTACTACGAAGCTATTTAATCACGATCGTTCATCTAACTCACATTACTGACAACGATCGATTGTCTCAAGAAAGGAGGTTACTACCACACCTGTGAATTATGTATCCAATCAAATATTCATCATTTGAATGGCCGTATGCTCTATATTAAATAACTGTAGACTATTTGCATTCAATCACCGTTACTTCAGACCGTTTTGGATAATTAATTCTTCTTTTGGAAAAGTGATTCTGTAAAGTGTAATGTGTATACTTATCGTGGACACTTTCATACTGGTGCTGATAGACAATAGGTAATTCAAAGATAATACGTTATTTATTAACATTATCATCGTTATTGCAGAAAGAGTAATACTGTGACTTACACTAATTATTTCATTATTATTAACTTGTGGTGTTTCACACCCAGGTATTTCATTTTTTTATTTATCAATGATGTGGTCTAAACTTAAGACACTTTGCAAAAAGCGAAATGAACTTTGTTTGCAGAGTTTGCTGTTTTTTAGCTCATGGAAGTGCTAAAGTGTTCACATTGAAGGCAGGCAGTACATTGAATGATATCCTGACCTGGTTTAAACATAACAAAAATTTTATGTAAACAAAACACCTTATCTGATTGCATTTTCCTTAAGAGTAATCAAAATATAGAATTTTATCGAATATCATTTGGAGAGACGGTATCTGAGAACTCGTTATCCAAAATGTTTCTAGGCTTGAGGATAGATGAATCATTAATGTGCTAGCATCGGTTTCATCCTCTCTCTTCCTACAATCATACATCGCGTAATTCATCCCATTAATTCATCTGTTGAGCTTGACGTCAGCAAGGGTATCCGCTCGTAAAACGTCGCTACGAAGATGCATCTCACTTCATAACAGACACCGTAGAGAAACTCCACTAAGGTTAGACACACACATTTCAGGCTATATTTTGCATACATCCTGCCACTGCAAGCCTATGGTATTGTTTATTGCGTGAATTCAAGAAAAACACTGACCGACAGAGCAAATGCAACACCAAGAAGGAGTGGTTCGAAAGGGATGAAAGTTGGGGAAAAAACAGAGACGGCACGGACGAATAATTGATGTTTATTTCAAACCGATGTGCAGGTTACACAATGCGCACGGCATCGACTCAGTAGGATGTAGGACCACCGCGAGCGGCGATGCACGCAGAAACACGTCGAGGTACAGAGTCAATAAGAGTGCGGATGGTGTCCTGAGGGATGGTTCTCCATTCTCTGTCAACCATTTGCCACAGTTGGTCGTCCGTACGAGGCTGGGGCAGAGTTTGCAAACGGCGTCCAATGAGATCCCACACGTGTTCGATTGGTGAGAGATCCGGAGAGTACGCTGGCCACGGAAGCATCTGTACACCTCGTAGAGCCTGTTGGGAGATGCGAGCAGTGTGTGGGCGGGCATTATCCTGCTGAAACAGAGCATTGGGCAGCCCCTGAAGGTACGGGAGTGCCACCGGCCGCAGCACATGCTGCACGTAGCGGTGGGCATTTAACGTGCCTTGAATACGCACTAGAGGTGACGTGGAATCATACGCAATAGCGCTCCAAACCATGATGCCGCGTTATCTAGTGGTAGGGCGCTCCACAGTTACTGCCGGATTTGACCTTTCTCCACGCCGACGCCACACTCGTCTGCGGTGACTATCACTGACAGAACAGAAGCGTGACTCATCGGAGAACACGACGTTCCGCCATTCCCTCATCCAAGTCGCTCTAGCCCGGCACCATGCCAGGCGTGCACGTCTATGCTGTGGAGTCAATGGTAGTCTTCTGAGCGGACGCCGGGAGTGCAGGCCTCCTTCAACCAATCGACGGGAAATTGTTCTGGTCGATATTGGAACAGCCAGGGTGTCTTGCACATGCTGAAGAATGGCGGTTGACGTGGCGTGCGGGGCTGCCACCGCTTGGCGGCGGATGCGCCGATCCTCGCGTGCTGACGTCACTCGGGCTGCGCCTGGACCCCTCGCACGTGCCACATGTCCCTGCGCCAACCATCTTCGCCACAGGCGCTGCACCGTGGACACATCCCTATGGGTATCGGCTGCGATTTGACGAAGCGACCAACCTGCCCTTCTCAGCCCGATCACCATACCCCTCGTAAAGTCGTCTGTCTGCTGGAAATGCCTCCGTTGACGGCGACCTGGCATTCTTAGCTATACACGTGTCCTGTGGCACACGACAACACGTTCTACAATGACTGTCGGCTGAGAAATCACGGTACGAAGTGGGCCATTCGCCAACGCCGTGTCCCATTTATCGTTCGCTACGTGCGCAGCACAGCGGCGCATTTCACATCATGAGCATACCTTAGTGACGTCAGTCTACCCTGCAATTGGCATAAAGTTCTGACCACTCCTTCTTGGTGTTGCATTTGCTCTGTCAGTCAGTGTATAACAGTTATATTTTAGTTACAAAGGAAACGAATGTGAGGAATGCCGGCGTCAGATGAAGGACAAGCCGTAGAGGGGAATTTAAAATTGTCGGTATATTCAATCAACCAACTAATCAATCAATCAGTCAATCACCACTGATCTGTCCGCAACAGTAGCTTAACGTTTGGTGCTATTAGCTGCCATTCTCGGTGGCCTGAGTTCGATTCCCCGTGCTGCCATGTATTTAAGAATGGCAAAAGGGTTGGTATGTGTTTAAAACTTTATATGCAGCTCACCTCCATTGGGTTGTACCTGAAAATAGCTGCACCACCCCATGGTGAGGACACGAGTTAACTCTTCTTTTGCCGCTTATCTGCATTTAAGGCTGACGCTCAGGTGACAGATGCCCTATCAGTTGATTACCTGTGTTGTGTATATTCTATTATCCTTTCTGTTTGTAATCCAGTTGCTTTTGTTGCTTTTGTTGTTCTTTGATTTATTTATGTGTTTATTCCGTACTGGAAACGATGGTGTTGTTGGGTTGGCACCATGTGCCAATTCTTGTATATAAGTGTTCAACGATGTACTGAGTAAACAGATAAAGATTAAAATGTCTGATTTTCCGATCTTTATTGAAAGCAATATCGTGTGTTACAATTTACACTTCTTAATTATCCTAAATCATCACTTCTACAACCAAAAATCCCAAAATGACAACCTGGCGTTTTCTTAAATTATTTCAAATAAGTTGCAAATTCATCAGACACCCCCTTCATAAATTATTCCAATCCCTGACTTTTCTTCCTAATAAACAAAGATTTGCCACTATTTATCCTCTTGAGTTCCAACTTTATCTTCATATTATGATATTTCCCTCTATTATAAAATTAATACTTGATTTCTGTCATTCCACGCCATCTCTTCACTGACAGCTTGGAACATTCCACTTTGTCGAGAAGCTCATCTCCTAACTCCCAAGTCTTCCATGCCCAAAGTTTGCAAACTTTTCGTAACATAACTCTTTTGTCAAAAATTGCCAAGGAAAAATCGTGCTGCTTTATCTTGCATCATTTTCAGTTCTCGAACAACTAATCCTGAGGAGGGTCCCATACACTGCAATTATGCTCTAAACAGATTCTTGCTAGTGACTTACACGCCCTTTTCCTTTACATCCTTACTACAACCCCCAAATAGCCTCATAACCACATGAAGATATGTGTAAACTTTACTTATAATCCCGTTTATGTGAATACCCCAATCAAATCTTTCTTTATATTAACAAATATGTATTTACAAATATGCCTCATGAGGAAGGTTCACTCCATCAAAGAAGTAAATAAAGCCGAGAGGATTCTTCCTCTTTTCCAAACCCGCAACTTGACGTTGTCTGCTACTCATGTCACAACATTTTCAAGGACTACTTTCAGTCGCTCGTAAATCTGCAACTTATCTATCTACATATATAAAACAACATGTCATGACCGACTGTCTGACTGTCTGACAGTTAATAATGTAACAGAGAGAGAAGCAGCCTCTCTCAAATACGCTGCTAAGAAGTGAAACGTATGGCTACTTTTCAGAAGGACTGGAATAATGGAGAAGGTGATTCCAAACTTCGCAAATGCGGTAATGTTCTCCGATTCGAGGATTACTTCTGTGGAAACCTAAGAAGTGGAGATCACGGGACATAAGTGTTTCAGCTAACAAGTAGAAGTTAACTGTTTGAGGGAAAGAGCATCGGATTTCCTGAGAAGGCGCGCCCTAACGAGCGTAATCAACGGGAAGCGAGCGTAATTACAACAGCAATCACTGCGTCATGTTTCGATTTTCCATACTAGAACTACCACTGTTGCCTGTTTACGAAACACTGAATAGTGTAGTGGGTAAAACATGTAGAGAATTATATACAGGATGATATTGTTACATGAGCATCACATCGGAGCTGGAAGGCAAGAGATGTTTACACATCGTATTTCCGCTGCTCGTTCACAATTTATTTTAATACATACACTATCACAGTAGTCAAAGAATGGGAATATAAATGTTTGTATCAGTCTAAATTTAAGATTCAGGGCAGGAACATACTTATGATGTTTTAGGAGATAAAGGAAAACATGAACCATTCTGCAAACATTCGTTATATATGTTCATTCCAAGTTCGACTTTCGAGCCCAAGTTTTGTAACTGTCTTGTAGTAAGTTGGTCACGCGTTATGTGTCGCGTTCATACCACACTGTCGACAGCCCTGAAGATGACCTTCCTCGTTGCTTATCTTCACACAAGACAAATGTCGGGGCTGTACCTTAAATTAAGGCTACGGCCATTTCCATCCCAGTTAAAACCCCTTCCCATCCCGGTGGTGTCGACAAACTGTATGCATTAGTGTGACACAATAAGTTGGGCTAGATGATGAGTATGGGATTTTGGTAAGGAAGAAAAGGATTACAAGAGTTACTAATTGAATTTCAAAAACGGCAGCAGTTATTACGTACCCATACTCAAGAAGAAGTGTTATCTAGTATTTCCCACTTATATATGTTAAAACATTTACTACAATAACACGCTGCAAAATGATTCGTAGGAGACAGCCTTGTTCTTTTTCATAGGTCCAAAGTTACTATGGGACAAAGTTAGCTCACTTCTTAGATCTGAAATAGTAAAGAGATTATAAGTCAGTAGAATAAACAAGAAGGAATTTAAGATGGCGGTGGACATGGGTAAACTGTATCGTTCTGCCGAAATTCGGGTGGTATTAATATATACACACACCCCATTATTCTTCTGTACTGAGGTGATATAAATCTGAATTTCCTCAATAAAAGAGACAGTTTTAAATATCGTAATATCGTAAATTTGTAATAATTGTATTATGAAATATCCTCACTCCATTAAGTTCTAGGTACAACACCACTGCATCTGAAACATTAGGGAGTCCTGGTTCAGTAAAGAGAAATGAGCCTTATTTGCGACTGTGGAATATACGATTAGTTTGGAATTTATGCAAGTGAAGATTATGTTATTAACATCAGTGTTTTACCGGGCGAGTTGGCCGTGCGCGTAGAGGCGCGCGGCTGTGAGCTTGCATCCGGGAGATAGTAGGTTCGAATCCCACTATCGGCAGCCCTGAAAATGGTTTTCCGTGGTTTCCCATTTTCACACCAGGCAAATGCTGGGGCTGTACCTTAATTAAGGCCACGGCCGCTTCCTTCCAACTCCTAAGCCTTTCCTATCCCATCGTCGCCATAAGACCTATCTGTGTCGGTGCGACGTAAAGCACCTAGCAAAAAAAAAAAAAAACATCAGTGTTTTAGTAAAGCGGGTTATAAAGTCGTAATACTGTGAACGTTTATTTTACTGGCTACTAAATTAACTATCGTATGCAGCTTTAACATATTCTATGACCTAAAAGAAGCTACGGCATATACTCGAGACTTGGTTTTGTAGTTTAACAAGGTAGAAAATCAGCTCAGATTATTTTTGTGATGACGTTTCCATCACATATTCCTTAAAATATTTACAGGCAAAACAATTTAGTCATAAATCTTAAATCTGAGAATGAAAGTTGATAATTTGCAGTTATTCATTGCCAATATATGCTCTCAGAATAACAATGATTATCTTTAAAATTAAGCTGTAGGATTCTCGAATTATTTAGAATACTGCTGTGTAGCTGAAATTGTACTATTGTATTTTAAGTTAACGAAATTCGTCTGTTCAGTCTTAGCAAGAAAAACTAAATTAGAAAATTAACTAAGAAACTTGAGCTTGTGGAACCTAAATGATACCAACCGCAAGAGAACGAGAAGAAAATTGTATAGGGTAGTATGAAAACGACCGAGTATCTTCCGGCATAAGAATATCCCCTCTACAAAGTATCAACAGTCTCCTTGAGGGTGAATGAGCGGGTACATATTAGGGCACTATATTGTCCTTGGGGCAGGAAATTGTCCCAAAAGGCGGAAGAACCTACAACTGGTCAACTAAATTATGATGCGGAAGACAACGGGAAACCACTGCATTTAATATCCTCGAGGATATCCCTTTGAGTTCGTATGGCATGGCTCTGTTTAACGTAAAAAAAAATTCCGGAGTTTCTACTCCCTCATTCGGATCTCCGGGTGGGAATGCTTTGAACGCTGCTATGACTAGAAAGCCCGACAGTTTTGGAAAGATGAAAGTGTATGACAACAAAGTTCGAATTGTTACATGGAATGTACGAGCTTATATATGACCTGGAAGCTTGCAAACGTGGAAGCAGAAAGATTCAGGCTGAAAATTGACATTCTTGGAGTAAGTGAAGTAAGATGGCTGGATCAGGGATTCAGATTATGAAGGAAGGATCCTTGTACTTTACAGGGGGAAATTATATTAACCACAGGTATGCAGTTGGCGTTATTGAGTCATCAATGATTGCAAAATCAGTTTTAGATTTCGTTCCAATTAGTGATCGAATAATGTTAGTAAGGTTGCAAACATCACACCGACCTATGAATATCATCCAGGTTCATGCACCAACTTCTGAAAAAGATGATAATAATAATAATGTTATTTGTTTTACGTCCCACTAACTACTTTTACGGTCTTCGGATACGCCGAGGTGCCGGAATTTAGTCCCGCAGGAGTTCTGAAAATGATGATGAAGAGATAGAATCATTCTATGATACCTTGAATGAGGCATTGAAACTTACAAAGAAAGGAGAGATAACATTGGTCATGGGTGATTTCAACTCAAAGATTGGCCTTGGTGCTGAAGGTGATATTATAGGGAGCTATGGTCTTTGTGAACGAAACACAAGGGGACACAGATTGGTGCAGTTTTGCACAGAACATGAAGTTTTCTTTTCTAATACCTTTTCCAAACTTCACCCTAGAAGGCTATACACATGGACTTCACCCGAACGCTTTAGAAACGCTACAGGGTGTGTTAAAATATCAAGACGCATAGACATCAGAAAATTGCCAGTTCTGATGTCAGAATTAGTGTTGGTGCTACTCTGGAAGAGAAGATGGAAGCAATAAAAGAGTCTCAACATATAGAAGTAGAATCCACATGGAACTCCATAAGAGATAGCATAACTCAAGTCCAGGAAAATAACATTGGATACGTCAACAGCAACAAAAAGCAAAACTGGATGACTGATGAAATCCTGGATCTTATGAACGAAAGAAGGAAATATAAAAATAAAGACCCCCTTAAATACAAATATCTACACAAAGAGATACATAGAAAATGCAGAGAAGCAATTGAATCCTGTATGTCTGACAACTGCAAGGAAATCGAGGAACTTAAGGAGAAACATGATCACTTTAACCGATATAAAAAGCTGAAAGAGCTGAGTGGTGTACAAAGGAAGCGATGCGGACAAATATTAAGGAACGCAAACAATGAGATTATTTTAGGTGTTGAAGAGAAACTTAAAAGATGGAAGGAATACGTCCAATATCTCTTCAAAGATGACAGAGATGATCCCCCACCACCTGACGAAAGAATCAATGTAGCCAGTCCTGAAATAACAAAGAGTGAAGTATTGAATGTCATTAAACTTCAGAACAATGGTAACGCCACTGGTCCAGACAGAATTTACGCTGAGGTTGTTAAAGTTATAGCTGAATAGGACTCAACCGGCCTCAGTCTACTAACATCGTTGTTCAACATCATCTATATATCAGGAAAGATACCTTCTGACTGGCTGATATCAACTTTCATATCAATACCGAAGAAGCAGAACTCCTCCCAGGGTGATGATTACCGTATGATTAGTTTGACGTCCCATGTACTAAAAATATTTCTGCGAATCATACACATCCGGATTTACAAGATATGTGACTCTCATATGGATCAGACCCAGTTTGGCTTCCGAAATGGGGTCGGTACACGTGATGCACCCTTCTCCTTAAATGTACTAGTACAGAGGTGCAGGGACATGAATGTCGATGTATATACTTGTTTCATTGACTACAAAAAAGTCTTCGACTGTGTGAAACATGAAAAGATGATAGAGATATTATGATCGACTGGTATTGACCAATGCGATTTACGCATTATCAGCACACTGTACTGGAATCAAACCGCAGATGTCAAAATCGACCAAAGAACATCAGAAGCGAGGAAAGGTCTTCGTCAGGGATGTGGGCTATCGCCTCTCTTGTTCAACATTTATTCTGAAGCAATATTTAGGGAAGTGTTGCTGGAAGAAAACAGCAGAATAGTTATAAATGGACAGGCAATTAACAATATCAGGTACGCAGGTGATACTGTTGTCATATCAAATGAATTACCTGCACTCCAACGCATGATAGACAAATTAGTCCAGTGCAGTGAAGAATTTGGCCTGTTTGTCAACGCTTCCAAGACCAAAGTTGTAGTCTTTTCTAAAAGAAAAGTCCAAGCAACCCTGTCAATAAAAAGCAGTAAGATTGAACAAGTATCCTCCTTCAAATACTTGGGTACTGTACCAGATGAGGAATGTGATTCCAAGAGAGAGATAAAATCTAGAATAGAACAGACCAGGACACAATTTTTTAGCATGAAACAGCTATTTACAAAATCGGATCTAAGTGTGCAATTGAGACTGCGAATTATTCGGTGCTATGTGTTCTCCATTTTTCTCCTTGGATGTGAAAACTGGACCCTTGACCAAAATCTAGAAAAAAGAATTTATGCTTTTGAAATGTATCTATATCGCCGCCTACTCCGAATACCTTGGATGCTGAAAATTTCAAATGACGGAGTCCTTCATCGCATCAAGAAACAAAAAGAACTATTACTTACTGTAAAAAAGGAAAACCCAATATCTAGGGCACATTATAAGAGGCGAGAAGTGCCAGCTATTACAACTCATCATTGAAGGTAAGATACAGGGGAAAAGGTCTGTTGGCAGGAGGAGGAATTCATGGCTGAAGGACGTCCGAAGATGGCACAACTGCACTTCAGAAGATGCTTTCCATGCTGCAACATCACGTCAGGAGCTGGCTATGTGGACCGCCAACCTCCGCTAGGAGAAGGCGCCTCAAGAAGAAGCGCTGTAGTCCCAAAATTCTCACAGGGTATACTCTAAGACAGGGCGCGATAAATCCCGGTTGCAAGACCACCCTGACTTTTAAAATTAGTGGGTTACCGCTAGTTACAACGAATTTCCCTCACGTTGGCATAAATCAGGCATATAGAAGACATCTAATGAAGAAAAAGAATAAATCCATATTTGGATACACTGGCTCGAAAATCTTAATTTGCTTATACAGACATACTTCCAGCTACCTACTGAAAAATAATCCAAGGCTCCTCTTTTCACTTGCGATCACACTTTTCACTGCAACAAGTTCTTGAATTGTTTTATGTTACAGTACGCTGATTTTGCGACCACGTCTTCATATATTTCTCAGGCTCAAATCGGTAAAAATGAAATGAAATGAAATGAAATGGCGTATGGCTTTTAGTGCCGGGAGTGTCCGAGGACAAGTTCGGCTCGCCAGATGCAGGTCTTTTGATTTGACTCCCGTAGGCGACCTGCGCATCATGATGAGGATGAAATGATGATGAAGACGACACATACACCCAGCTCCCGAGTCAGCGAAATTAACCAATGAAGGTTAAAATTCCCGACCCTGCCGCGAATCGAACCCGGGACCCCTGTGGCCAAAGGTCAGCACGCTAACCACTTAGACATTGAGCCGGACGCTTAAATCGGTCAACTTGTGAGACATTTGAAAGTATGAACCTACGGCTGGACGTAAGCAACGAACCTTAAATAACTGATGGCTGATAACGTTATTCATCAAGCTGAACTTTCGATGTTCACGTTTACGAGCGTAGCTGGAGAGTTAAAACTCACTGACAGAACAGCGAAATGATAACGAAAAAAAACAATAGTAGAAGGTACACGTAAGAAATCAGAAGGCATACTCTAATGAGTGGAGTTAACCAGAGGGCATACGGCATATACCCGCGTATATCCTCGATTACAGCCCTGAGTGTGACACAAAACCACTAGCAAATACGAGGGCTGTAAATAAAGTAGTGACAACACAGACCAGACAATCGCAGGAGATCGGGCATGTGCAAATAGGATATTGGAGCGGTCAGGTGTCGCTGTTGTCCATGTGTAGTGTGCATTTGAGGGCATCCAGTTGGGAGTGTTGTTGCTGTGTGGCATTGAAGTGAGGAGTGTCAATTTCACCGCTCTAAAGCATGTGTTCAAGAGGTGATCAGCACTCGTGGTTTAAAATCGAGGTTGCCCGTGACAAAACTGTATCAGAATGTTATGGAGGATTACATGAAGCCTTTGGCGGGGATAAATTACCTTACAGGACGGTTGCATGATGGGTCAAGGCCTTTCGTGCGGGTTGGAATGAGACTGCGGATGTGCACCGCACTGGTCGGGCATCCATTTCTCAAGATCATTTTTTTTTGCTAGTTGCTTTACGTCGCACCGACACAGATAGGTCTTATGGCGACGATGGAACAGGAAGGGGCTAGGAGTGAGAAGGAAGCGGCCGTGGCCTTAATTAAGGTACAGCCCCAGCATTTGCCTGGTGTGAAAATGGGAAACCACGGAAAACCATTTTCAGGGCTGCCGACAGTGGGGTTCGAACCTACTATCTTCCGAATACTGGATACTGGCCGCACTTAAGCGACTGCAGCTATCGAGCTCGGTCTCAAGATCAAGTTGACATCGTGAGTGGTCTCGTTTCCGTAGACCATCGATGGGTTGTCCGGGAGTTATCCGTAAAGGTTGATCTCAGTCATCAAACAGTGTTTAACATACTGACGAATTGTCTTAACATGAGGACAATTGCGTCCCCTTGGATTCCACATCAACTCACCGACGTACAGGAATGGCACCGGTATGCACTGGCTGGCATATATCTGGATAGATACCGCAACGAATGAGACGCATGTCTGCAGCGTATTGTCGGCATTGGGCGCAAGCTTGAATTAAAGCGTCAGTCGAGTGGATGGCGTCACCCTGGTTCAGCAGGTCCACAGAACTTTCGACAGGAACCCAGTGGGGTGAAGCATATGCTAATTGTGGCATACGACTACCAGGGTGTTATTCTTACGCATGCTGTACCTGAGGGGCAAACCGTCAACAGTGACTACTATTGCCGATTTCTGGATCGGCTATGCGGCGCAAACGTCCACGTTTATTGCGAGACGGTCGTCCTATTGTGTTGCATGTCACAAACAATGTCAAGCACTTATTGCAACTATGGCATTGGGAAGTCTTGGAATGCCCTCCCATACTCACCAGTCATGAGTCCCTGTGAATTCTACGCGTTTCCCAAGTTGAAGGCACCGTTCCGAAGCCGCCGATTTCCTGACGTAGCATCTGTACTCCGCGCAGTAGGGCACATCGTCGCTGTCATAAACAGAGAAGGCCTTTCCAACGGTCCCCAACGGCTTCCCGATATTTGTCAAAGGCTAATAGACTACAATGAAGAAATGTAATGCAATTGTACTTGTTAAGTCATTAAATATTGCTTTCTATCAATATTTCCCCTACTTTATTTACAGCCCTCGTATCATATGTTTTAGACTCACATGCAAGTGAGTGTCACTGGTTATGTCTCAAGAGATCTACAAAGGCGATCGCTTAATTGTAGGGATCAATTTAATGAGAACGCGCATGCACATTAATATGAACAACGTTGAGCTCGTTAAGAGCCACCCACGTATTACGAGATCATTGCTACAAAACTGTGGCACTAAACATAATACATGGCCGCTGTCTGTCCGAGGTGGTGCAGACATGCTTGGTTCCCTCCAAAGGACTTGGATTCTACCCTCTGTTAAGCGGTAGAGAAATTTTGAAACGAGAATTCCACCCCTGAAAAGACATATGGCCCTGAGGTTCACTCAAACTATACAAACATTCCTGCTGTCGAAGGTAGCCTGGTATAGATCGAGCCACTCTCCTCATTTTGTGACGAGATTACAGAAACTGGAAGCCTGTATCTTCCAGTTCCTCAGGGACATGTGGCACTAAAATAACGTTGCAGAAGAAATGTGGTAATATTGTATAACCTTTCAGGTTACAAACACATAGCAGCAAGTATTGACTTTCGATAAACAAATGTAAAAGAAATTACAACTTCCATATTACGAATGAAGATTCAAGTAGTGATTACTGTTGTCAAGTTCTAGTTCGTGAACCATGGACAACGGCTGGGTGGCCAACTGGTCCTGAGGGTCGTGATACCAGGCGCTATGGAGAAGGAGTGAGCATCTCCGATATGTTCTTAGCCGTGGCCCTCCATAAGCTCAGGTGGCTACAACTCTAGACTCCATTAAGGGTCCCTAAACCATTTGTGGAGGAATTTTCAATGAGACTATGAGTAAGTAGGGCATCATCCCACTTCACAGAAATAATCGAGCTCAGATAATTATAAGCAAACCTTAGACCTACGGGAGTGACGAATTCCACTTCCATTTGACAGGCCAGTGACTCCTTGGAAACTACTTGGCGAACGAAATGAAATTCCACGTAGTGCTCTCAATATCAATGGCGCTTATGGAAGAAAGAAAGAAAGAAAGAAAGAAAGAAAGAAAGAAAGAAAGAAAGAAAGAAAGAAAGAAAGAAAGTAGAACTGTCTGCGTCAGCAAAGAGGACGCGTCGGGATGCGTTAGGAGTGAATGATGTTGGGTAAACGGAAATAACGAGATTATAAGCTGTTCCTAACAGGTGTTAAAAGTGAAAGGACTGACTGTGGGGTAGAACTATCCATCAGGAACACCATAGAACACAATATAGTTTCTGCTAGGCACGTAGCTGAGCGAATGATGTGGGTGGATTTAGCTGTTGGAAGAATTATAACGAGAACTAACTCACTGTATTCACCATGTAACGGAGCAGATGATGATGAAGTGGACAAGTTTTATGAAACACAGAAGGGCGTCATAGCCAGGCCAATAGCAAGGATAGGTCGGAGCTAATGGGGGATTTAAATGCAAGAACTGGAGAAATAAAACTGAAGGGTAGGGGAAGGTGATGGATAAATGTGGGAAAGATTATGGAAACTAATAGGAATGGAAAGCGTTTACTGGACTTCTGTGCTAGTATGGGATTAGCAGTTATAAATACATACTTCAAGTACAAGGCCATTCGCTGCTACACATAGGAGGGTAGCGTCACCAGATCCATAATAGACTATACCATAACTGAAATCTGAATTCACGAAATCTATGAGAAATAGACAGATATACTGTGTATTTCTTAATTGTACAGTCCACTATCTGATCTGTATTGAACTAAGTATCTCTAGACCTAGGATAGATAAAGTGAAATATGTCTACAAGCGAATAAGGGTAGAAAATGTCCAAGAAGAGGAAATTAGACAGAAGTACATGGATGTGGTTAGTGAAAAGTTCCAAATAATTTACAGTAAGCATATTCAGGACATATAAAGATAATGAGTTGCTTATGGGGATGTTGTAGGAACAGCAAGTGAATTCTATAAAATATGCGTGTTAAGATGAGAATAAGCGTGCCTCTTGGTGGAATGATGAAGTCAGCGTAAAAAGGGGGCATATCAAAAATGGGTCCAAACAGGAACTGATATAAATAGGAAACTGTACATAGAGAAAAGAAACAGAGTGAATCAAATCATTGTAGAGTCCAAGAAAAAATCTTGGGATGATTTGGTAATAACTTGGTGAGGCTCAGTCAAGCGGCAAGGAAATTTTTCTGGACTAATAAGGGATCTCAGAACGGAAAGGAAGAGGGAAATGAACCGTGTGTTGGGTAAATCAGGTGAAACCACTTTAGATCTAAGGGAATCAAGGGACAGTTGGGATTAATATTTTCTCATCATAAAAGGGAACATTTCTGTTGAAATCACGAACAATGTTCATGGCGATAAGAACAAGCCCGCGGAAGTTGTAAGGATGGCAAATTAAATATATTGTCATAAAGCAGCAGCAGCAGGAATAGATGAATTTAGACCCGAAATGGTGAAATATCGTGGGGAGGCAGGGAAGAAATATATTTGTAGAATAACTGGTTTATCGAGAAATGTGTGTAAGGTACTTTCTGATTAGACGAAAAAACACTGACTGACAGAGCAAATGCAACACCAAGAAGGAGTGGTCAGAACTTTATGCCAATTGCAGGGTAGACTGACGTCACTGAGGTATGCTCATGATGTGAAATGCGCCGCTGTGCTGCGCACGTAGCGAACGATAAATGGGACACGGCGTTGGCGAATGGTCCACTTCGTACCGTGATTTCTCAGCCGACAGTCATTGTAGAACGTGTTGTCGTGTGCCACAGGACACGTGTATAGCTAAGAATGCCAGGCCGCCGTCAACGGAGGCATTTCCAGCAGACAGACGACTTTACGAGGGGTATGGTGATCGGGCTGAGAAGTGCAGGTTGGTCGCTTCGTCAAATCGCAGCCGATACCCATAGGGATGTGTCCACGGTGCAGCGCCTGTGGCGAAGATGGTTGGCGCAGGGACATGTGGCACGTGCGAGGGGTCCAGGCGCAGCCCGAGTGACGTCAGCACGCGAGGATCGGCGCATCCGCCGCCAAGCGGTGGCAGCCCCGCACGCCACGTCAACCGCCATTCTTCAGCATGTGCAAGACACCCTGGCTGTTCCAATATCGACCAGAACAATTTCCCGTCGATTGGTTGAAGGAGGCCTGCACTCCCGGCGTCCGCTCAGAAGACTACCATTGACTCCACAGCATAGACGTGCACGCCTGGCATGGTGCCAGGCTGCCGGGCTAGAGCGACTTGGATGAGGGAATGGCGGAACGTCGTGTTCTCCGATGAGTCACGCTTCTGTTCTGTCAGTGATAGTCACCGCAGACGTGTGTGGCGTCGGCGTGGAGAAAGGTCAAATCCGGCAGTACATGTGGAGCGCCCTACCGCTAGACAACGCGGCATCATGGTTTGGGGCGCTATTGCGTATGATTCCACGTCACCTCTAGTGCGTATTCAAGGCACGTTAAATGCCCACCGCTACGTGCAGCATGTGCTGCGGCCGGTGGCACTCCCGTACCTTCAGGGGCTGCCCAATGCTCTGTTTCAGCAGGATAATGCCCGCCCACACACTGCTCGCATCTCCCAACAGGCTCTACGAGGTGTACAGATGCTTCCGTGGCCAGCGTACTCTCCGGATCTCTCACCAATCGAACACGTGTGGGATCTCATTGGACGCCGTTTGCAAACTCTGCCCCAGCCTCGTACGGACGACCAACTGTGGCAAATGGTTGACAGAGAATGGAGAACCATCCCTCAGGACACCATCCGCACTCTTATTGACTCTGTACCTCGACGTGTTTCTGCGTGCATCGCCGCTCGCGGTGGTCCTACATCCTACTGAGTCGATGCAGTGCGCATTGTGTAACCTGCATATCGGTTTGAAATGAACATCAATTATTCTTCCGTGCCGTCTCTGTTTTTCCCCAACTTTCATCCCTTTCGAACCACTCCTCCTTGGTGTTGCATTTGCTCTGTCAGTCAGTGTACAAATTGCACCACCCATGAACAAGGGAAGAGATAGGCTAACAACAACTCTCGAGGTATTTGATTAGTCAGTGTACCAGACAACGTATTCACAGGCAGTTTGAAACGAGAAAACGATCGATGATGGAGGTAACTTGGATGCAAATTAAAGTGGCTTTAGACCACAGAGGGGCTGCCAGTACTAGATTTTGATATGCTTGAATAAACTGAGAACTGCACTGAGAGGAATAGAAAATAATGTTTATGTTCCGCAGATACAGAGAAAGCATATGATAGAGTACAGAGAGTTTACCATACTGGAGAATTATGGGTTTAGGAGTAAGTTAATACATGTAATAAAAGGCACTTGTGTTGATTATCGGACGACTGTTACCGGTGTTATTGTGAGAATTGATGGAAGAATGAGTTCCTCTTTTTAAGTAGTTACATGAGTTACACCTTTGTTGCGCATAGTACACATGCATCATTTGTTGAAACGTATAAAATGGCAGAGAGGGATTCAGTTAGGTGAAAAATGTACTAAGAAGTTTGGCCTAAGCTCATGAATTGGTATTTATGGTAGACTGCGTTGGAAGCTTGCAGTTTAATATTTTGGATCTTGATGAACGGTGCAGCGCTTATGAGGTAAACGTAAAAACTGAAGAGTACTGATTGGCAGTAAGGGAATACGAAACTGGAACAGGTGGATCATTTCAAGCAAAGTACTTACTAGTGGGTTGTGTATTCTCCCAGGGTGGTAGAACATGAAGTGAAAATGAATCAAGCTGCAGCAAAACTAATAAAGTGAGCTCGAATTTGCGATCAATGGCATTCAGTAAGAGAGAAAACAGTTTACAGACGAAACGATCTTTACATTGTTCTGTTTTCAGACTGACTTTTTGGCACAGAAATGACCGCTAGACGTACTAGATTCGGGAGGTCAAACGGACTGTGTCGCAAATGACCTACCTTCTTTTTATTCCTTATCTGTTTACCCTCCAGGTCGGTTTTTCCCTCGGACTCAGCGAGGGATCCCACCTCTACCGCCTCAAGGTCAGTGTCCTAGAGCTTCAGACTCTGGGTCGGGAGATACAATTGGGGAGGATGACCAGTACCTCGCCCAGGCGGTCTCATATGCTATGCTGAACAGGGGCTTTGCGGGGGATGGGAAGATTGGAAGGGACAGACAAGGAAGAGGGAAGGAATCAGCCGTGGCCTAAGTTAGATACCATCCCGACATTTGCCTGGAGGAGAAGTGGGAAACCACGGAAAAGCACTTCCAGGATGGCTGAGGTGAGAATCGAACCCACGTCTACTTAGTTGACCTCCCGAGGCTGAGTGGACCCAGTTCCAGCCCTCGTACCATTTTTCAAATTTCGTGGCAGAGCCGGGAATCGAACCCGGGCCTCCGGGGGTGACAGCTAATCACGCCAAATACTACACCACAGAGGCGGACGACTGACCTATCTAAGGCATATATAGGTTAGATCATGGGAGATTACCGGCAAAGTGAGTGCAATTGGACTAGACAAAAGGGTTACTGAATTGGTGGCTATATTTCTAGAAAATAGAACTCAGAGAACTAGAGTAGGTGAAGCATTATCTGATCCGGTAATCTTTAAGATGAGAATTACTCAATTCGTCCGCCTCTGTGGTGTAGTGGTTAGCGTGATTAGTTGCCATCCCGGGAGGCCCGGGTTCGATTCCCGCCTATGCCACGAAATTTGAAAAGTGGTACGAGGGCTGGAACGAGGGTCACTCAGCCTCGGGAGGTCAACTGAGTAGAGGTGGGTGAGATTCCTACCTCAGCCATCCTGGAAGTGCTCTTCCATGGTTTCCCACTTCTCCTCCAGGCAAAGGCCGGGATGGTATCTAACTTAAGGCCACGGGTGCTTCCTTCCCTCTTCCTCGTCTATCCCTTCCAATCTTCCCATCCCACACCAAGGCCCCTGTTCAGCATATCAGGTGAGGCCGCCTGGGCGAGGTACTCGTCATTCTCCCCAGTTGTATCCCCCGACCCAATGTCTCACGTTCCAGGACACTGCCCTTGAGACGGTAGAGGTGGGATCCCTCGCTGAATCCGAGGGAAAAGCCAAGCCTGGAGGGTAAGCAGATTATGATTACTCAATTCAGTATGATAGGACCTTTATGTTTTCTTATATATACCAGGTGGCTCCCGGACGCCGTACTTTCTACTTATAAATGTCCCGCATGCATAAGTGATGTGTGGGGTGTCTACCACCTACTTTTAACAGGGGAACGACTGCCAGCGGGCAGGTTACGTCAGAATATGAAGAGATAAGAAACACAGTCACACTCGCAGTATGTTACTCAGCGTTCCCAGTCCAATGCACCCCTTGCATTAGTAAACATCGTTTTCGACCGAATACTTCTAGGCTGGTGTATGGTACAGCCGCACTAAATTTACTGTCTGCTTATCGACAATGGCTAGTGTGTTCAGCAGCGATGAATACACATACATTACTTTTAACTGGACTGCCAGGTTGGAATGCAACCGAAGCTCCAAAGAGACATATGCCGTCTACACAAGTATTTCACCGAACAGTACCGTGTTTGTTTCATACAAACAACTCTTTTATCGCGTGGAATGTCTACACGTGTATAAATTAACACGTTATTAAATTTCCTTTTCTGCATCTTTGGCGTGTTACCAAACAGTTGCGGCGATTAGGGGGTGGGGCGAGAAGGGAACGTCGCCCCCGCCCCTCGCCACTTTGTGGAGTAAACATTACATATTCGCTTTAGCCTCCTGGAACTAGGAATTATTTTTTTGCTAATTGCTTTACGTCGCACCGACACAGATAGGACTTATTTCGACGATGGGATAGGAAAGGCCTAGGAGTTGGAAGGAAGCAGCCGTGGCCTTAATTAAGGTACAGCACCAGCATTTGCGTGGTATGAAAATGGGAAACCACGGAAAACCATCTTCAGGGCTGCCCGCAGTGGGATTCGAACCCACTATCTCCCGGATGCAAGCTCACAGCCAATTAGTTTTAAAAGAAACGTTTTCTGTACAAGCCTTTGTGTCTTATCTGCTAATTCTTTCCTTTATTTTCTTTAATTTTATTAACATAATGTTTGGCGGAAATAAGCACCAAATGCCGTTCGCCGCGGCTAACCGATTTGTATAGCGCTACGGCAAGTAGTGGATACTTTGCATGTGCTGTTGGGAAGGGTAGTAGGGGTATAATGTTTTTGCCAAGGTCTTGGACACTGAGTTATAATTCACCCGTATGACGCACGCATTTGTCAGTCTGGCAGCCTCTTCAGTGTCTGTTAGTTCCTTAGTGTGTATTAAAATACTAAATAACTTTTAATTGCATGATCATGCCGTACTTCTATTTAATTGTACCGGCTGAGCTAGCCGTGGAGTTAGGGCCGCGCAGCTGCGAGCTCGCACCCGGGTGATAGTGGTTTCGAATCCCACTGCCGGCAGCCCTGAAGACGGTTTTCCGTGGTTTCCCATTTTCACACCAGGCAAATGCTGGGGCTGCACCTTAATTAAGGCCACGGCCGCTTCCATCTCATTCCTAGACCATTCCCGTCCCATCGTCGCCATAAGACCTATCTGTGTCGGTGCGACGTAAAGCAAAATAGTAGAATATTTTTTTTACAATTGGTTTTACGTCGCAACGACACAGATAGGAATTATGGCTACGATGAGACAGGGAAGGGCTACGCGTGGAAAGTAAACGGTCATGGCCTTAAATAAGGTACAGCCCCAGCATTTGCCTGGTGTGAAAATGGGAAACCGCGGAAAACAGTCTTCAGGGCTGCCGGTAGTGGGATTCGAAACCACTATCACCCGGGTGCGAGCTCGCAGCTGCGCGGCCCTAACTCCACGGCTAGCTCAGCCGGTTCAATTAAATAGAAGTACGGCATGATCATGCAATTAAAAGTTATTTAGTATTTTAATACACACTAAGGAACTAACAGACACTGAAGAGGCTGCCAGACTGACGAATGCGTGCGTCATACGGGTGAATTATAACTCAGTGTCCACGACCTTGGCAAAAACATTATACCCCTACTACCCTTCCCAACAGCACATGCAAAGTATCCACTACTTGCCGTAGCGCTATACAAATCGGTTAGCCGCGACGAACGGCATTTGGTGCTTATTTCCGCCAAACATTATGTTAATAAAATTAAAGAAAATAAAGGAAAGAATTAGCAGATAAGACACAAAGGCTTGTACAGATAACGTTTCTTTTAAAACTAATTGGCTGTGAGCTTGCATCCGGGAGATCGTGGGTTCGAATTCCACTGCGGGCAGCCCTGAAGATGGTTTTCCGTGGTTTCCCATTTTCACACCACGCAAATGCTGGTGCTGTACCTTAATTAAGGCCACGGCCGCTTCCTTCCAACTCCTAGGCCTTTCCTATCCCATCGTCGCCATAAGTCCTATCTGTGTCGGTGCGACGTAAAGCAATTAGCAAAAAAATAATTCCTAGTTCCAGGAGGCTAAAGCGAATATGTAATGTTTACTCCACAAAGTGGCGAGGGGCGGGGGCGACGTTCCCTTCTCGCCCCACCCCCTAATCGCCGCAACTGTTTGGTAACACGCCAAAGATGCAGAAAAGGAAATTTAATAACGTGTTAATTTATACACGTGTAGACATTCCACGCGATAAAAGAGTTGTTTGTATGAAACAAACACGGTACTGTTCGGTGAAATACTTGTGTAGACGGCATATGTCTCTTTGGAGCTTCGGTTGCATTCCGACCTGGCAGTCCAGTTAAAAGTAATGTATGTGTATTCATCGCTGCTGAACACACTAGCCATTGTCGATAAGCAGACAGTAAATTTAGTGCGGCTGTACCATACACCAGCCTAGAAGTATGCGGTCGAAAACGATGTTTACTAATGCAAGGGGTGCATTGGACCGGGAACGCTGAGTAACATGCTGCGAGTGTGACCCTGTTTCTTATCTCTTCATATTCTGACGTAACCTGCCCGCTGGCAGTCGTTCCCCTGTTAAAAGTAGGTGGTAGACACCCCACACATCACTTATGCATGCGGGACATTTATAAGTAGAAAGTACGGCGTCCGGGAGCCACCTGGTATATAGCGGGATTCAGCCGTCCCTTTTAATGTAGTTTTGTAGTTTCATGTAACCCAAATTATTCATACCGGGTGAGTTGACCGTGCGTCAGGGGCGAGCGGCTGTGAGCTTGCATCCGGGAGATAGTGGGTTCTAATCGCACTGTCGGCAGCCCTGAAGATGGTTTTACGTGGTTTTCCATTTTCACATCAGGCAAATGCTGGGGCTGTACCTTAATTAAGGCCACGGCCGCTTGGTATTCAAAGCCCCACCATGATAGGACGCGTAATGTTTTACTCGTATTAAACACTGGAAGACATGCTTGAGCCTTCTAGATCATATGAATCTCACATGCCGGCGAAACACTAAATTGATATTGCGGGCGCAGTAAACCTAATACTTGCTATAAGCTGCGCGGTGTGCCGTACGGAACCGTAGTGTTGTTGGTCAAGGCGTGGCAGAGCCGGCTTGCATGTCGGGTGAGAGGTTCGAGTCGGAGCGAAGATTATAAAGTTTTGAAATATTTGTTTAATACGTACCGCACGTAATGTAAGCTCAATGTCCGCATTCATGCAAATTGTGTGTGAATGAATGCGTTTGTGGCCCTAAGAAGTGCTGATTAGTTATCAGGCCGGACACATACAAACCGGAAATAATAGGAACACAACTGCCCTGGCAATATTTTATAGCAGCAAATGCTCGATATGATGACTGTTTTGGTTTATGCACATTCGGGCCCGGCGTCCAATAGATCATATTGCGCGCTCAAGCATTCCAGTTGCTCGGCACGCGTCCGTGATGAGTTGCCGGAGATGGTCGAGGTTTTCCGGCGCTTGAGTGTAAACGACGTTCTTCAAATGTCCCCACAAAAAGAAGTCTAACGGCGTTAAATGCGGTGATCTGGCGGGCCAAAAAACTGGATCTCCTCGTCCTTACCCATTTCCCTGGCAGTTCCTCGATCTGATGGTTACGAACGGGCAAAGTGGAATGTGGTGGATATCCATTCTGTTGCAACCACATCGTCAAACGATCGTGCAAGGGCACATCCTCCATCAGCAGTGGGAGTTCTTGACGCAAAAAGTGCAGGTAGCGTCGGCCCGTCCAATGGCCCTCAAAGAAATAAGGTCCAATCAGGCGATCCCCCAAGATTGCACACCACACATTCACTCCCCATCGTACTTGATGGGCCGCCTGTTGCACCAAGTTTGGATTGTCCGGACTCCAATAGTGCATGTTGTGGCGGTTGACGTTCCCATTATTGCAGAAGCGCGATTCGTCCGAGAACAAGATATGCAATACGAATGCTGCATCTTTGTCAAGCCTGCCTAATAGCCACCAAGAGAACTCAATTCGTGCTTCTGAATTGCACCCATGGAACTCTTGGTGTAGCTCAAGATGGTATGGGTGAAATTTATATTCATGTAGTGGTCGCCAGACGGACGGCTGGCTGGTGTTCACCTGTCGTGCAATCCCCATTGTACTGATGTGTGGATTATTACGAGCTTCCTCCAGAACGGCGTCTTCTGTTTCACCCGACGTAACAGGCCTATCGCGGATTGGTGGCTGGTTGGAAATCACGTCTGTTGTCCTTAGACGTCATTCAACACGGCGGAATGTCGTAGCAGCCGGGTATCGCCTGCCCGGTTATCGTTCCTGGTACAGACGTAGTGCCTCGCACGCGTTTTTCGTTGCTTCCTCGTAAATGAGGAGCATGTCAATGTATTCCTCTGCAGAAAACATGTCGAATGACAGCAGAGATTACAGTACATTCAGGCCCTGACCAGCGGAGTATGCGCAGGGTACAAGATGAATAACAGCGTCATTCTACTGCTTGAATGTGGCAAACGTGAGCCTGTGTTTACGTACCAAATATCATACTGATGCAAAAATATTTGAACGATGCAGGATTTCAACCGGCGCTGGCACATAGCTAAGCGAACGCCTAAACACATCCACTACGCTACACTGCTGGAAACACGCTGGTAGTACGACGAGAACAGAGTGCATACGCCACCCGGTTCGGTGTTTAAGGCATTAATTACTGCTCTGTTACCTATTTTATGCATTAATTCCCCTCTTCGTTACACCTGGTCACGAGGCACGACACATTAACATAGTTACATGGTAAAAGGACGTTGCTACATGATTTCAAGGCATCATGTTTGGCGGACGGATGATGTAACATTTCGCTAGGGTTCAGAATCGTGTGCAAAAAGTGCTCACTGAACATTAGTACCATACAGTATACCTGCAGGGGAATAGCACCCCTATAACCACGTGCACGGTAGTTGGGCTGCAGCAGACGATATTGGAAGGGGCTGCTGAATCACACTGTATATGGATGATATGAGTAAAGAACTGATATCAGAGATAAGGCTTTTGCGGATGATGTTATACTGCATAGAGCAATAAATACTTTACAGAGCAATAAGTACAGTGAACGCACGTATGTTTTCTTACACTAAACTTCACAACGACGAAATTCCACTGATCGCTTCTCTCCCACGAATGATCCGAACCACGAGTGAAATCAACGAAACCCCTCATATGACGAACTGATGAAATGGTGGAATGTCGTGGGAAGGCAGGGAAGAAATATCTTCGTAGAATAATTGGTTTATCGAGAAATGTGTGTAACGTACCTCCTGATTGGACGAAAATACTAATTGCACAACCTATGACCAAGGGAAAAAGATAGGCTACCAACAACTCTCGAGGTATTTGATTAGTCAGTGTACCAGGCAACGTATTCACAGGCAGTTTGAAAGGAGAGAACGATCGATGGTGGAGAATGACTTGGATGAAAATTAAAGTGGCTTCAGACAACAGAGGGGCTGTCATTACTAGATTTTAATATGGCTGAATTAACTGAGAACTGCACTGAGAGGAATAGACAATTATGTTTATGTTCCGCAGATCCAGGAAAAGCATATTACACCGAAGTGAACACATTAAACCGTATGACTCAGTCTATATTACGTGAGTTCATAACACTCGTACACATCGTTAATAATTCAATAACTGGCGTTCACTATAACTGTTATTAAGTTCTTGGAATGTGATTAGTGAAATTGCTAGAGACCCACCTCCTTCAGATTCATGTTCCAACAAATTATAATTTTATAAGTCCCACTGTCGCCTTCTGAGAATATTTCTAAATTCAAAGTGGTAACTTAGAATATTCAAGTTTTCGCTTTGTCTCCCATCAGAGCACAAAGTGTCGTGGAGACGTTCAGTCAGAGGATAAGATATGTGGGTGGTCTCGAGATGATTACTGCTTCATATTCAATGGGTAATGAGTAGAACATATCAGGTTCTAGTCTCGCGTTTGTTTCCTCGTGGAATATAAAAGGCAACCTCTTCATTTAAAACCCAATGTTCATTTACACACAGAATATCTACAGAGAATGAATTCAGGAATATTTCAATTTCATTTAGCTTATTTCTGATGGAAAAAGTTGATATGGGAAACAGTAAGTTCTGTATTTACACAATAATGTTTGCTAGCGGTCTTAACTGTTCGTGGAGTGGTTCACTGAAAGCTTTCCTCTGATACAAACATCTGTACTATTTCCTCATATTATATTTACTTCATAGTTTGAGACTCCCTTAAATCTTAATAATCTTAATTCCCAGGTTTTCTAGCAAGTATCCCTGTATATGCCACTCATTTACAGCTTGGTGTACACATGAGTCTTTTACGAGATCATGCCTATATGGTACAATAAATACAATTAATTTGGAATCAAATAATTTGGAAATCTTGCCTCTAAGGTTCATAACTAATTCCTCTCCTTTATCTACAGCATAGTCATTTGTCACACTTATAACCATAAAATAGTTGGCCATATGCCGGCAGTTATATCTTCTGGGTAATTATGAAAAAGAAAAACATTTGAATGTAGTTATAGCTGCTGTGTTTGTAAAATATGAAGTGATGTAGGCTGTAAAAAGATATATTTTTCATTAAATTCAGTGCAGACGAGCTTCAACTTTTAATTGTAAGACTTCCTTAAAGTAAGCTCCAGCGTGTAATGGCATTACACAACATCAGTACTCTATGCAGATATCCTATCATAAAAAGTGGTAAGTACTCAACAAATGCGGAAGATAAAAGGTTAGAGATGCTATAGAAATCATCCAATTGGTTGCAGGCTAATAAAATATTTACAAATAGTAACAAGACAGAAGTGATTTATTTTCACTTAATAAAATCAACTTTAGATAAGAATGAACACAGTTCTGTCAAATTGTTGGGAATACATTTGGATCCTATGTTAACCTGGTATACTCACACAAGAAAGTTATACAGATGACTATCTATAGGTTTATTTTTACTTCGAATACTGAAAGAGTCAGTAGTAATATGATATTGTGTGCATACTATGCCTTCTTCCATTCACATTTATCATACGGTACCTATACCCTATAATGGGGATATTCGATAGGACCACAAGATGTGTTTAGTTGGCAAAAGAAGGGAATAAGATGTATAAAAGTCAAGACCAATAGGGAGTCATGCAGGTTTATGTTTTAAGACATCGCTATTATGACTCTCCCACCGCTATACATATTTCATTGCATACATAATATTAAAGAACATATGATGATCTGACATCCCATAGAAATGTACACTCACGTGATACAATGAAAAGGAATGATTTAGATTTACCACACTTTAGACTGAAAAAGACACAACAAAATTATAGATATAATGGGATTAAATTATTCAATGAACTACCTACCCAATGGAAATATATTCCCTTAAGCAACTTCAAAACTTATCCAAAAATGACTGATACTAAACAGTGTTAACACACTATCTGAATTGGAAGAAAAAGTAACGCTCTTGTCACGGGCCAATATGAAAGTCAGCACCTTCCTAATAGGCAGGTAACAATGGTAGTTACGATCAGTTACACGGTTACTATTAAATAGTCAAATAGCCCAAAGTGCCATGGTAAGCTTTGATTTTACTTTTCAATGTATATAAAACTTTTATATGTAGTGCTCTGTTTAATGCCATTTATATGTATTTATATTTTTAAACTGTAACTCATGCATTCTATTTGACTACGTCTATTTCAACTGTATGGTGTCTAGGGGCAATATACTATATTCATATTATTATTATTATTATTATTATTATTATTATTATTATTATTATTATTATTATTATTGACTGCATTTCCTGTGGTTCTGCTGCTGGCGGTAGTAGTCTGTTCGTTTGTTCCTACTGAGATAGTACAAGTATCTCACCTTCGTACTGTATTCACAACTAAGGGATAATATTATTATTCGGACTCGGATGTGGAAGACCTAAAAAGTCCAAAAACGCAAGCAAATATGACTTCAAAAGTGACGAAATATAACGTAAAAACTACAAAATATGGTTCTAAAGATGATTAATCTAAATATGGCCATTTTAAAATAAATTATAAGTCGAAGCGGTAATTCCTTTGACATATATTATTTAATTAAATTCTTAATTCTTACTTTCATATTAATTTTCTGAATATATATTTTCAGCAGTTATTCAAAGTATATTGTCCTTGATCCACTTATCAAACATTCGTGAATACATACCTATAAAGTACTAAGTTCGCTAAGATCATCAGATCACACATCATTTTAAAAGTCGAAACATGTTTGCTCTCAGCATTTGTGGTTTGAACTACGAGAAAACTATAAATCAATCTTTTTTTAATATTTTGGAACGTTTAAGCCTAGATTTCATCAATATTATTCAAATGTGTTAAAGTTTAAATTGAGTACCACAAAATGAATTAAGTATGTAGATATATTTCAATACATTATGGTAGAGCGGCAGGGCCTATAGTGCAAACTCACACACTTTTTCATTCTCTTCTGCGGGTGGAATTGAAGTGTATGACAGGATTCATCTTCAAACCATCAGGCGCGGAAGACATTATAGGTGCATGTTTAAATAATGTAAAATCATTGCTGTCTAGTATGCACTCCTCTTGAAGTGCACTGGTACCTTCTCTTCTAAGAACACCATTTATCTTGTACACAAGACAAAAACGGTCATTTCAATCCAGCAAGTTTTGAAGTTTCCGTTTTACACTGTCGCCAAATATTCCATGTGATTTATGTACTGAAAGTTCAACACTTCTCACAATTTCAATACTTGCATGAATTTCTAAGCTAGCAGCTTATAAACGAGTATTTGCACTCGATATAATTTCAAAGTTAGACTAAATATATGTCAGATTTTCTGATAAACTCTTGGAAAACAATTCCTGGGCAATCTTGATAGAAGAGGCATTATCTTTTCTGAAGCTGTTGACAATGTTTTTGATGGTGGAGTAGTTATCGACATAATACACGTCAGCATCGACCCACATCCTCCACCTAGTAAGAACACGCTGCGAAGGGAGTGGTACTGAAAGTTCAACACTTCTCAAAATTTCAATAATTGCATGAATTTCTAAGCTAGCAACTTCTAAACGAGTATTTACACTCGATATAATTCCAGTGCTGCTTTTAAAAAATGTGACGTTAGATATTAATTTATTGACTTCAGGGTAATTTCCGCGAATTTCTTCTGCCACCCTATGCAATGCATGCGCAAGGCAAGTGAGGTGAGTCGTTCTTGGATGAAATATCTTGAGACCTTCAGCAGCTTTCACCGAGTACAGAGCAGCATCAGTAGCAAAGAGAAGAATGTTTTCCACCTTAATTTCATCCTTCCTTATCAAAAAGAATTGCAATCGTTGAACGATTTGCTCTCTCAAAAACTTCTGAGGTTAGTAGAAAAATATCCCCAGGGTGATCATCACGGAGTGTTCCAATAATTACATTCCCTATATATCTATCTGCAGTGTTCGACGTTGCATCAGCAGATATCCAAATCGTATTGTCTACTACACAGTGTCGTATTCGATTTAGAGTATCTTCGTAACAACGCGATAAATAAATTTTTGCAGTGTTGATTCTCTAGGAACAGATTTCTTTGACTGTTTCTCCAGAAAAATCTTGAAATGGGGATCGTTCACCTTGTTTAGAGGAATGTTTGCAGACATAATCATCTCACAAAGTGTATTTGAAAAATCCGAACATCTGTCCACCGCTGAAGATGTAACAGCCTTATCGAATATCAATTGCTGCCTCTTCTTATCGAGATGTCGTTTGACACTGCTGCTCTGCTCTGCCGTGTTATAATGTTGTTGCACACTGAAACGTTATTCAGCCACGACTTTCACTTCACACTACTTGCAAACTAGAACTAAACCGTCTGTACAGAAATATTCTCCAAATTTCTTAACAAAGCTTCAGAACGTAAGACTAGTAAAAGGTTTTTCCACATGCGTACTGGAATGTGTCATGGGATACTATTCACTGTAAACTGACGCTTGTGTAAGTGAAGTAAGTGTAAGTGAAATGAGGTTCAGGTTCTAATATCTAAACAAGGACAAGAGGGCGATTGCCAGAAGTAATTAGCTCAAAGCTGGGATGAGTTTTTCAGGATTACTTTTGTCTCTGCCTGGGAGACCGGGTTGCCGAGTATGGCGGGTGGGGTAAAAGGTGCAGTGAGGTCTATGAGCTCCATTCACTGCAAATGTGATACCGAAAAGCAGTTTTGTGAACACTAGTTCGCATTCGGTAAGTTGAAGGTGATTTTGCACAGCTACAGCTGTCGTCATACCGCCGAAATATGACCGAAATATGACGTTTCTGCGAAAATAACTCAGAGTATAACCTTCTGACAAAATATAGACAAACTATGCCTTTACATGACAAATAAAGATCACTTAATTGTGACGATGATCACCTGATTTGCACCAAAATCCAATCAGGCAAGAAAATAGAGACAAAGAAAAAACCTTTTCCTAAACATCCGAGCCCTAATTATTATTGTCTTTTTCGTATTATTATTATTATTATTATTATTATTATTATTATTATTATTATTATTATTATTATTATTATTATTACATCGTATTTCATTAGTATATTTATTCTTAATATTTATTGCTGGAAGGTCTCCATATGTGATATGAGTAACTTGTTTTGAACAAGCAGATGGGAAAACAGTGCTATTTTCAAATCGGAAAGTTTCCATGAGTCATGTCCTAGAGTTCTAGAGAATCAACAGCCCAGAGTCCAATGACGTGGCTTTTTTATTGCCTTTGGACCAGGCAGAGGTTCGGGGAGTGGTCTTAGAATGCCAATAGGATCTTCCACCCGTGATTGGATGACTATCAGGACCTATCTAAACGTACCATGAGAGAGTAGAGTGAACCTGAGGTCTATATAGGCATGTGAGAAAACTGCGAAGGACTTGGCTTAAAACTTTTGTGGAACGTGAAGTGTGGTACTGGCCTAAAACTATGGAGTGCTTAAACACTTGATTTTATATCACTTGTGGCAGTTCCACAAGGTGACTTAGATGTTGGTGAAAGCTATGGATTACTGTATTTCAGACTTGTCATAATCTATTGCCTGGAACAACAGGCGTGTGGTGTTCAAGTGAAAATATCATAAAACCAAGTGTTAGAGTCAGTGAATACGGAATTATAAAGGTACAGTATCAATGTGATATACCATGTGTCGATAGTGAAAAGCTCTTAAGTTGTATTAAGACACAAAAACAGTGAAGGGACATACATAAATTGTACGTAATGAGTGCTCATCGGCCTAACTACGAATGGTAGCTTGGTCCTCGTTTTTTTTTCCACTGCTTCTATTAAGGTTGGATACTTGTGTAAATATGGTGTCTTCCAGCAGTATTTTTTGTGTATATCATACGCATATTTTGGTGTGTCGATGAGTTGCCCATGCACGAATATTACTCAGAAAATAGTTATCTTAGAATCAGTGAAGTTATTGGTGAACCTAGGTGAAGTTTCTACCTATTTAATCGTTTTGAGAGAGGTAGGAAAGGCCTGAAACCGACGAAAACTCGAAATACGGTATTTAGTATCTCGTGGCCGAAATATTTATTTCAGGCAAGAAATCAGTAAAGCCCTCAGAACCACCCAGTACCTGTTTACACACTCTCTTTCACTGGCCACATCCATCAGTCGCTTTAGCACATGCACACATCTGAAGAGTGAGGGGAGGTGGAGAAAACGGAAGTACGAGGACATCTAGCATGAACGAAACACACGCGGGGGGGGAGTTACTTGCTTCCCCGCCTGTTCAGATGTCCTACTGGCCCGACAATGAAGGGAGAGGGGAATGAAGGGAGGAACCACACGCCTCCTTCAAGGCAACAGACGTAATATGTATGTCAACTCATTGAGGGTCAAATTTTCCTGTTTCTTTGTAATTCTTGTGTGTGAGGTCTGGCTGAAATGTTAACGGTCTGGACTATGACTTCATTATCAAATGGCATCGCGCTTAACCACTCTAGGAAATAATTATCCTCATCCTCGTCAATATAGGCCCTGTTAAATACTACTACTACTACTACTACTAATAATAATAATAATAATAATAATAATAATAATAATTGTTTTCCTCAAAAACCAAAGTAAAAAATAACCTGGCATTAAATAATTTTAATTATCAGAGATACAAGGGCGTTTCGAAAGCCGTTCCTCTAAAGTTATTGTCAGCGCTGATCAAACAATTAAATGACATATATTGGTGTGGGATTACATGGTGCACACTTCATAGCAATTATATTACAGTTAATTAATTGTTTTCCTTGATTAGGAAAAGCTAGCATAACCGGAATGTTTAACCATAGAAACTTCTTAATCAGTTCCCGAAAAAAATGGAGTTGGGAGTGGCCTCTGAGTGCGTAACGTCGCAAGCCACACCTCCTGGAAGACGAACACATGTGGCGTTGTCTTGGTTGCTTCTCCTTCATCCTCAGGGTTGGCCAAAATCTTCTTTCAAACGTTACCTGTTTCCTTTTCCACCCGGAATTCTTCTGATCACGATTGTACCAGTACGCAGATTTATTTACACACCCTGGGAGAGAGAACTACCATGCTCCATTAAAATTCGAGAATCCCTATAGGTGTACTCTGGCGCCCATATACCACACATTTAAAGTAATCATTTTATGTATTTTATTTATTTTATTTATTCACATGTCTTATATATAGGCTATTACAAATGACGTCCAAGCGTGAGGAGAGTGTTTTGGTTTTCGTTTATTCATATTTGATCATTTTTAATCCTATTACATTAGGCTATGCCAGTTCATATTATAGTCACATTTTTTCTGCTACACGCAAGGCATTTTACTATGGCACTTTAGGATATAGAATTATGACCTCTCTTAAGACATTGAAGCAGGCTCCACTTTTGTTAGATTTGCCCCTTTTTCCTAGTTGAATATTTGCTAACTTTAAGACAATGTTGTGAATCGTGAGAACACTTTTCGCAGAAAACACAAACTATCGCTTTCTTTCGCACCGTACTAAATATGGTAGTACAGCTGACTCAACACTCTTGTTATTCCTACCATCTTGACTGGGGAGAAACTGGTGTTGGCAAGGTTATGACACTCCTCGCATTCTACACTGGTCTTTAGAAACTCTAAATGCCGAGCGTGTGGCTGTATGGTTTGCGCCACGTAGCCGCTAAACTTGCATTCGGGAGATGGTGTGTTCGAACCCCACTGTTGGCTGCCCTGAACAAGGTTTCCCGTGGTTTTCCATGCCCACACTAGGAAAAAACTGGGTCCGTACGTCAGTTAAGACAATAGTCGCGTCCTTCCCACTCCTAGCCTTTTCGTATCCCATCGTCACCATAAAACTGTCCGACTCGTTGGCTGAATGATCAGCGTACTGGCCTTTGGTTCAGAGGGTTCCGGGTTCGATTTCCGGCCGGGTCGGGGATTTTAACCTTCATTGGTTAATTCCAATGGCTTGGGGGCTGGGTGTTTGTGCTGTCCCCAACATCCCTGCAACTCACACACCACACATAACAATATCCTCCACCACAATAACACGCAGTTACCTACACATGGCCGACGCCGCTCACCCTCATTTGAGGGTTTGCCTCACAAGGGCTGCACTCGGCTAAAAATAGCCACACGAAATTATTATTATTATATACCGTAAAACTTATCTGTGTCTTGAATCATTTTAAATTATTTAGCGTTAAACACAAGTAAAATAGCCTTTGTGCTCGTGCATTAATATTTATACAGATACAGATATTCTCCATTTATCCGGGCGAGTTGGCCGTGCGTTTAGGTGCGCGCAGCTGTGAGCTTGCATCCGGGAGATAGTGGATTCGAATCCCACTGTCAGCGCAGCTCTGAAGATGGTTTTCCGTGGTTTCCCATTTTCACACCAGGCAAATGCTGGGGCTGTACCTTAATTAAGGCCACGGCCGCTTCCTTCCAACTCCTATCCCTTTCCCATTCCATCGTCGCCATAAGATCCATCTGTGTCGGTGCGACGTAAAGCCACTAGCAAAAATAAATCCCCATATAAACTAAAGGAGCTTACTCCAATATTAAAACTATACACATCAAAATATATTGCATACTAATAGATACACTTCTGTATCGACGTAAATGATCGCTCTGTGTAACCTACACAATTATACTCACGTAAATTGACAGATATGAGAGTAACAGCAGATTAATTATGATCGAAAAAGTCCATCGCCGGTACGGTGATGCTGTTGTCCATCCACGCACTCAATCAGTCCATCTCGACTTTGAATCCTGGTAACATCAGGCAGATGACTCTCATCCAGTTCAGTGCATAGTGGCCATTCAATGAAATCAGAACGAAAAGAATTATACAGATATTGTCGATGAAAGTTACACATAGCACATTTCAATAACTGTATGTAAGGTAACTTAGGGAGATCCCGACACGTGGGAGAACTCGACACTTTTAAGCTTAGCGCCTCTGGTAACCACAGTACTACACAGGTCAAACTTTCAACTACATTTACTGGAGCCGTATGGTTTTGTGCTCATGGTCACCCTGTTAGCTGAAGATTATCACTATAAATACAAGGCATATGAACAATTGAAGGTGAGTAAGTAAGTGATATATGATTTAAAAGTAACTTGCTATAATATGATGAGTAGGTTGTGTAACGAAATAGGTAGATATGCGATACTTTTAAGATAATGTTTTAGGTTAGGCGCACTAAGCAAGTTTCGGAGAAGCTGTGATGTCATTTCCAAATCGCCAAACCTTCAGCTTGGTAAGTGTTGCAAACTCTTGCCTGCCAATGAAACTCGGGGAGATCTAGACACGACAAGCTGGGAGATGTCGACACTGTCGAGATCTCCCTGAATCTCTAAACCGGAGTTTAGTAGGAGTGATAAATGATGACAATGTGGTGTATTAGGATATGTATAATATTTTTGTAATGCGATAATTTTATAATAATGTTCGTAGTGTTAAATTAAACTCAAATTACGAAGGTTGGAGACTGATGATAAAGTAGAAGTTTCGCATTAATAGTTTGCATCCAAATGGTTAAAGGTGGAGGATGCCACGGAAATATGTGTACAAAGGTCTGCTTGGACGATGAAATGCAGAATATATGGCTGCTACTATTAAGGACGTGAAAGATAATGAAACTGCTTTAGCAACAGCTGCGAAGTATTTCAGTATACCAAGGAATACACTCAGATCCAGAATACGATTTGGTATATCTACCAATAGAAAACTGGAAAAAGGAGCACCAATTGACAAAGCTATGGAGGACCAGTTAATCAACCATCTTTTTCATCTCGATTCTAAAAGGTTTGGGCGAACAGTGACCGACTTACGAGAACTGGCTTTTAGGTTCACTCAGAGGAATGGTGTTAATAAGCATATTTAAAAACCAAAAGGCAATGGTTGGATATGACTGGGTTTTTCAAGAGCCTGGTAATATTTTGAATGTCAATGAAACTGGTGTTCAGCTCATATTTAAGACAGGGAAGATAATTAGTGAAAAAGGAAAGGAAAACGTGTTTCACAGCACCACGGCAGAAAAGGGATCTACGGTAACAGTAATGGTGTGTGGTAATGCTATTGAATATGCTATCCCACCCTTTGTTATAATGAAAGGGGTAAGGCAAAGATACACTCAAAAGGAATTCCCAGTGGATCAGTTGTTAAAATGTCCGAATCATTATTCCTTGATCACCTAAACCGTTACAAACCTCAGGGCAGGATTCGGTTCATAATCCACTCAACGCACTGCAACTATCCGGATGTGCTTGATAAGGCATAAGCTGTATGAATAGGGATGCGCTGCTTCCCCCACCCCCACCCCGTCCGCCACGGTGACTTCGCAGGATTAATGGGAAAATTTAAAGAATAGGAAACGCGAAAATGAAAAGAATCCTTCAAATCGAAGGACAACAATGAGAACTCGGCTTGCGCAACGGGGAAGCTAGTTTCTCAAGCAGTCTTCTTTGCTCTGAGAATTACTGTGACGACAACCGTAATGAGGCATGGGCACAATGTAGTGGGGATGCAGGAAATGGTTCCACGAAATGTGTGCGGAAAATGGAAACTCTGAACAGTTTATATGTACCCATTGTGTACAATAGTTAAGCAACTATTCGGAGGTCCTACCTAGTGTCAGGTTCTCCCTAAGTGCGGGAGAAGTGGACATTATTGCATCCTTTATTTATTTGATAATTTATAATGTTATGAAATGTTATTGTTTTCATAAATAATAGAAGACATAAAACAACTGTGTACAAAATCACCTGGGAAATAATTGAAATATTTTACAAATAAAGCATGATCAAAATTACAGGTTTTTGCTTAGCGTGTCGAGATATTCCTAAATTACTATACAATATATTTAAGCAAATCCGATAGAAGACGTTACCCCTTCTGAAACTACGTAAATACCTAGGAATTAATACTCAAAGTTAGTGTAGACCGCTCCAGTCCTGTTCAATTCACTCAGTAATGGAGTAGCATGGATTTGCCAGCAACCATTTATAAAGATGTCGTTTTAAAATGTTCAATGGGAGCTGAAGGAATTCCTGACCTGATTTATTATATAGCGTTAAACTTAAGGGGACAGCCTGGTTCAAAAATAGAATTTTTGTAACTATTTTGCTTAAATATATCTATTCATATGCCGTATGTACTTTTTAGTACGAAAGGATTTTGTTAAATTCGGAAGAGAAATGTAGAATAAATATAATTAAATACAAGCCTGCATGTGAGGAGTGGGCGTGAGATCATATGACAGCTGTCATAATGTGACTTACTTGCTCTGAAATAGACATGAACCTAAGGATAGAATCTGCATTTTCCTGTCATCTCTTGAGCGTTCCAGGTATCGCTTGAACATTAAGTCTTCTTTGAGAAGCAGATATTTATTTATGGTCTTTGATCCGAGGGTCTTTGAAGTCGTTTGTAAACAAGTTTGTGAGAAGTCTGTTCTGTGTTTTCTGTGGTGTTATTTCTGTTATTCAGTGTTCAATCATGCCTAAAGTCAATAGTAAAATTGGACTAAAACGGAAAGCGAAAGAAATGCTTACTAAAACGTGGTCTACAAGCCACGCAGAAGATATGCCCATTTGTGTGATGGCCAACCCTGAGGATGAAGGAGAAGACGAAAAACACACATTCACCAACAGAAACAAAATGTTTATGGCTATACAGAAAGTGTGGAGGAAGAATGTATGAATCACATTGCGAAACGACTTGGGACAGGATTATGAAACGTGGTGAAAGGAAGTCGGGCACAAAACGTGACTCGGTGGGAAAGCACGTGGAAGTTTGAAAGAAGAAGCAATTGTAAAGCTGACTCATTATTATTGAAGAGCCTTTGTTGACAATGCCCCAGAGACTGCGGCAATGAAGAGTGCAATCTATGTAACAATGTACCACTTTATAAGCGCTGATGACAAACTACAACACATGAAGTGTCCAAAAGGCGAGAATTCTTGGTGTTTCTTTAATCGTGCCCTTGCCAAAAGAGAACAAGCAGAATCACGCAAAACTGCTATCCACACTGTTGTTAGAATGAAATCAGTTTATCAGATACTAGCACTCGATACAGTTCCCTCCTGATACACTGCTGGAAAAACTCAAAATGAAAGTGAGTGTTTGCATAGTATAATCCGGTCGAAGTGCCCAAAGGGTGTACTGTATCCAAGAAAAAAGTAGCACTAGCTGTGACAGCAGCTGATTTATAGTTCATTGAATGGTGCTATCTGACAGAAGCAACAAGAACAACGGAGACCACTCCATTGCCAGCAATAAGGAAGCGAATGAGCAAAGTTAGAGACGAACGAAGAAGGAAGCAAAAGGCAAAACAGTGCCTAGAATTTGAAACAAAAAGAAGACATGCATCCAGATTGACGGCCATACACGCTGAGGAACCTCGAAAGAGAACAGGAGTAACAACATTCAGCCCAGATAGATTTTAGAGCAGGAATCGGGAGGCGATTTTGTTGTGTAACTTTGACGGTGTTTATTTTTAATTAGTGAAATTGGACATTTAAATATAACATTTCCTAGTCATTCTCTAAATTGGACGATTTTTTTTTTCAGTTTGCTTTACGTCGCACCGACACAGATAGGTCTTATGGCGAAGATGGGACAGGAAGTGGCTAGGAGTGAGAAGGAAGCGGCCGTGGCCTTCATTAAGGTTCAGCCCCCAGCATTTGCCTGGTGTGAAAATAGGAAACCACGAAAAATCATCTTCAGGACTGCCGACAGTAGGCTTCGAACCCACTATCTCCCGAATACTGGATACTGGCCGCACTTAAGCGACTGCAGCTATCGAGTTCGATGACGAAATTTTTAGAGATAACTCCTACTAACAGTGCTAACAATATTAAGTACCGTTTAAAAATTTAGGAACGAAAATACTGACATGTGTATATTTTGATTATTTCGATAAAAATATTCAAAATTTTGAAAATAAAAATTAAAGATCACCACAAATGATATCCATAAACCCTTACACAAAACTGTTCGAATATATTATAAGATACATTCTTCAAATTTTCAAGCACATTAAAGTAAAATTACTATATAAAAGATTATTTTCAAAAACCCTTCAAAATACCACGGTACAATATGAATTACTTTTCTCGAAAACAGAATTGTAATTTTCTAGTTACATTTAATAATACGCAGAAATTATAACTGGTGGTCCACCAGACCCTTGCGAACTAGATTTATGCATCCCTTCACATTTACTACAGTTCTGAAAGACATCGGTCCCTCTCCTTAAACCGGGGAATTATAACGAGGCGTGAGTTTACGGGCTAGAGGACAGCAGGAATCGTGAGCGCCACTATTAATTAATTATGGGTACCTCGAATGAACACGTAAAACGAGTACAGATACGCAGAACACCACTTACCTATGGAGAACTGGACAGAATGCATACCAGGCACAAAGCCTGTACCAAGAACGTTATCTGGATAGACGACAACCGAATGGCATGATATTTCGGAATGTGGAAAGACGCCTGCGGGATACGACACCCCAGATCATCCCGTGACATCTGCAGACAATGAAGAGGTCGTATTTGAAAGTATCCGGCGTAACCATCATACTAGCACACGGGCCATTGCACAGGAGACGAACATAAACCGAGCGTCTGTTATGCGGATATTGCATACCCACCGCTTTCAACCTTACCATCTGCACATAAAAACTTGCAATCAATCAATCAGTCAATACTAATGTGCATTTAGGGCAGTCACCCACGTGGCAGATTCCCAATCAGTTGTTTTCCTAGCATTTCCTTAAATGATTTCAAAGAAATTGGAAATTTATTAAACATCTCCCTTGGTAAGTTATTCCAATCCCTAACTCCCCTTCCTATAAATGAACATTTGTCCCACTTTTTCCTCTTGAATTCCAGCTTTATCTTCATATTGTGATCTTTCTTACTTTTAAAGACGCCACTCAAACTTATCCGTCTACTAATGTCATTCCACGCCGTCTCTCCTCTGACAGACCGGAACATACCACTTAGTCGAACAGCTCGTCTTCTTTCTCCCAGTTCTTCCCAGCCCAAATTTGCAACATTTTTGTAACGCTACTCTTTTGTCGGAAATCTCCAAGAACAAATCGAGCTGCTTTTCTTTGGATTTTTCCAGTTCTTGAATCAGGTAATCATGGTGAGGGTCCCGTACACTGGAACCATGCTCTAGTTGGGGTCTTACCAGAGATTTATATGCCCTCTCCTTTAATCCTTAACACAACCCCTAAACACTCTCATAACCTTTATTTACAATCCCACTTATGTGATTACCTCCTTATATTAACACCTAGATACTTACAATGATCCCCAAAAGGAACTTTCACCCCATCAACGCAGTAATTAAAACTGAGAGAACTTTTTCTATTTGCGAAACTCTCACCCTGACCTTTAACCCCGTTTATCAACATACCATTGCCTGCTGTCCATCTCACAACATTATCGAGGTCACGTTGCAGTTGCTCACAATCTTGTAACTTATTTATTACTCTATACAGAACAACATCATCCGCAAAAAACCTTACCTCTGATTCCACTTGTTTACTCATATCATTTATATATATAAGAAAATATAAAGGTCCAATAATACTGCCTTGAGGAATTCCCCTGTTAATTTTTACAGGGTCAGATAAGGCTTCGCCTACTCTAATTCTCTGAGATCTATTTCCTAGAATTATAGCAACCCATTCAGTCACTCTCTTGTCTAGTCCATTTGCACTCATTTTTGCCCGTAGTCTCCCATGATCCACCCTATCAAATGCTTTAAATAGGTCAATCGCGATACAGTTCATTTGACCTCCTGAATCCAAGATATCTGCTATATCTTGCTGGAATCCTACATTTTGAGCTTCAGCGGAATAACCTTTCGTAAAACCGAATTGCCTTCTATTGAACCAGTTATAAATTTCACAAACATGTCTAATATAATCAGAACGAATGATTTCCCAAGGCTTACATACAACGCATTTCGAACTTACTGACTGTAATTTTCAGCTTTATGTCTATCACCCTTTCCTTTATACACAGGGGCTACTATAACAACTCTCCATTCATTTGGTATAGCTCTTTCAACCAAACAATAATCAAATAAGTACTTCAGATATGGTACTACAGTATATCCCAACCCATTGTCTTTAGTATATCCCCAGAAATCTTATCAATTCCAGCTGCTTTTCTAGTTTTCAACTTTTGTATCTTGCTGTAAATGTAATTATTATCATGTGTAAATTTTAATGCTTCTTTAGCATTACTCACCTCCTCTATCTGGACATTATCCTTGTAACCAACAATCTTTACATACTGCTGACCACAGGCGTAGCCAAGGGGGGGGCAGGGGGGCCGGGACCCCCCAAAATGTTTCCTGAAACTAGAGCGAGGATCAGCCGTTGTTTTACGTACGGTACGAACAACTTAAAAACTTAAGCCGAAGTGTTAAATTAACGTAGCGACAAAGAATCTACTAGCAAGGCTCAATAGGGCCATACATAATTCTCCATATTTGTACTGCTTGAATGAAAGGAAAACACTTAGGGTTGTGATGCACGGGGATATTTCCCTATAGAGGCCTCAGCATTGGGAATGTAACCGTGTGTTGACAAATGTCAAGACATGAGGAAAGGGGCAATTAGCAAGGGATTACTCAGTAGGGAGCCAGAACGTGATCACCTAGATAACGGGGGCACCGGCCATAAACAGTTGCAAACTTACAACATCGTGTCAGCTTTTGCACATCGGTTCCCGGAAACAACAATGTACTAGGGATACTCCGGTTGTGCCGTGGTTGAGAGATGTGCTGTGTTTAAGTTGCAGCGTTGAGAAGACTGTGATAGGATTGTGAGCTGCACTTAGTTCCTCATTTTGTGCCATATAAGCAACTTTTTTGAAGAACGACCGTTTTGTCACTGAGAAGCCAGAACTATGTACATCCTTGATAAGTTATGAAAAAGTTTTTTTAAAAATTCTAACAGTAGCAAGACAATCGCGGATGCGTGCCTAAGTTCGATAGGTAGGCCTATATATTTTATCAAATGCCCGGGGACTGATTGGAACCTCAAATGTCACCATCAAATGAGCGGGTAACTATTTTGTAATTGGCGGGCGTGGTAACTCAGTTCCAATAGTTCTATCTTCTCATCAGGACGGCCCAGGCTTGAATCTCAGTCGATGCATGAAGCAGTTTTAAAATGGGAAGTCACGTTCTATTGATACGGATTCTACTTAAAACACTTGATCCCGTCCGTTACCTTTCTTTATACATTTGAGCCATAATCGCAACATTTATGGTGGTGTATTTTGAGTATCCAACCATTTTCGGGCTTGGTGAGTGGATGCAGTGGTGTACCCAAAAACTAATTTCAGTAAGTCCCGGCCAGTGGCGTGGATACAACTTTTCCTTGGAAGGGGTTGTGAAAAGATGTTTTAATTTTTATTTAGAATTTGCTTCACGTCGAACCGTAGGTCTTATGGCGACGATGGGAAAGGAAAGGGCTAAGAGTGGGAAGGAAGCTGCCGTGGCCTTGATTAAGGTACAGCCCCAGCATTTACCTGGTGTGAAAATGCGAAATCACGGAAAACCATATTTATGGCTGACGACAGTGGGGTTTGAACCCACTATCTCCCGCATGCAAGCACAAAGCTGTGCGCCCCTAACCGCACGGTCAACTCGCCTGGTGGATATGAAAAGAAAGCCGGTCCTACCGAGTGCAGTGACGGATCTTCAGTAGATATTGATGGTTTTGATTGTTACCATGTACAATCATAGTTTCTGTGCTCTTAACATAAACCGGCTGCATTCTTGAAACTGTTCGTACAATTGATAATATCGTTCTTCGTTTGTGAGGAAGTAGAATATTCATTTAATTTGTTTTCTTATAAAAAGGAGCCACTTTGGTACTACACCCCGTGAAGGTGACTACCTTCCAGGTCGTAGATATTTCGATTACGGGAGACTCAAGGCCAACTGTAATGCACCCAAAAACAAGGCTGTATCTTCCCCATCCCATGCCTTTCTTAACTCCGTCAGTGCCGGGAATCGAATGCAGGATGCCTAAAGTCAAATTCTAGAATAAGGAGACCTAAAAGTAACCAGCTGGCCCCGCCGTGTAGGGGTAGCGTGCCTGCCTCATACCGGAGGAACCGGATTTGATTCCCGGCAAAATCAGGGGTTTTTACCTGGACCTGAGGGCTGGTTCGAGGTACACTCAGCCCACGTGTTTATAATTGAGGAGCTATCTGACGGTGAGATGGCGGCCCCGGTTTAGAAAGCCAACAATAACGGCGGAGAGGATTCGTCGTGCTGACCACACAACACCTCGTAATCTGCAGGCCTCCGGGCTGAACAGCGGTCGCTTGGTAGGCGATGGCCCTTCGGGGCTGTTACGCCATGGAGTTTGGTTTGGAAAAGTGAACAGAGAAGGAAGCGACACCCCTGCAAGCCTCTCTAGCTTCCAGCTAGTTCTTCTGTCCAGCCTCGTGCCTTTAGGGCAGTTGGAAAACGTACGCCTTAATAAATGCTCCTCATAAAACCTTTGTAAAAAATACTAACTGCATCTATTTATAACAATAATCACAAACGCTTCCTTTTCATGTGGCTCAGTTGGTTGAGTCGCTGTTCTTCTGAGCCCGAGTTTGCAGGTTCAAATCCCGGGTTGGGTCGGTGGCCCTTAAAACGATGTTGAAATGGCAACAGCTTCGTGTCGTTGGTTTCTGGCACGCTAATAAAAATTATACTAGGGTACTAGGGTACTTATCCCTATCCCCATTTTGCAATGTTTTTCACCCACAGTAAACACATGAAAACTGTAACATTCGTCAGTGTGATATATTTCTGGAATTGGACAAATTAATTGTAAATATTAGTAGGTTTAGCTATATTATTATTATTATTATTATTATTATTATTATTATTATTATTATTATTATTATTATTATTATTATTATTATTATTGTACCGGGCGGTACACCTCCACGCCGCTAGTTCAAATATTGCGCCAGTTGAAACTCCTCTACAGGAGAAAGCCTGAACTTTAACAAACTGTATTAACTCAACGGTTTCTCGGAACATGTCACTACTGTAAATTTGGTAATTTTGAAGTGTTCTGAACTGTGTCTATTTCGATTTGTGTTTGTTTTCTCCGTATCAAGAAGTTTGGACATTCTCTAACAGATGTCCCTACCAAAACTATGATAACGCACTCTGGTGTAAAGGAATGTACTCTCCGGAAGAAATTTTGTATTCCTAAGTTTTGCTTTTACTAAATTTTGTTCTGTGGTTTGTGGGTTGGCAATATAAATCCTTTCTTTCCACCTGTTTTGAATGTAGCCAATCAAGAATTTCTGTAATTAATTTTCCACCAATAAGGTGTTTCTTCCTCGTCTTGTGTATTAATTTTTGCTGTTATCCAATAAAAGTTTGCGGGCGGGTTGTTATCATTCATGAAAGGTCTCGAACTTTCCGCGAGGGTATAAAAACTGCTGATTTTCTGGTCTCGGGGCCACTTCAGTAACATCTAACTTAGTGTGTGTGGAAATGTAGCAGGGGGCGGGAAGCGCCTCTTTCTTCAAGCAGCAGTTCTTCTACAAGGTAATGGCCTGTTAACATCTTCATTTCTTGCTAGCTCAGCAGTTTAACTCTCGGGGAGGGATCGAAACTTTTGGTATGTAACCTACCTTTTTAAAATGTAAATTCTTTTCTGTCTGTGTAAAATCTATAAATTTCTTTTACTGTAAGGCGAGGATAGAGAGTGCTTTACCCTCTCGAACTCCCCTTCATTTGGAAATTGAGGTGACTACGTTTTCATAACCGTTTCTTCTCTTCCTTAAAATATTAAAGTTTCTCAGACGGGTCACCTCCTTAGCTTGGGATTAGCCCCTGTGTTTCGGCCTAGAGCCACTTAGGTTTTAAAAGTGTATTTAGGAGTGCAAGTTCACGCCTCCAATCCCTTTTGTACTTTGGGCCAGTAACTGAACCTGATGTTTTGTTTTCTTCACGCGAAGGCCCCGTAGATTGGGTATTAGGTACCCCTGTTTCACTGTATGTGTGCCTTGAGGGCAGTTAGTGTAAAGTCAGTTTATGGCCTCTTAAATAGGCTTGAAAACTTTGAGAGCGCATCTGCTCTTTCTTGTGTGTGAAACGTGCCTCTAGGAGGCTTAACATGGTAATTGGGAGCAAGTGCTCCTTGGCATGATTGGGGTTTTCTGCCCCTTTGTGTGAACTGGGCACATTGGTAAAGTTGGGCTCATAGCTCAAGGATTGTAATTGTGGGGCTCGAAGCCCAAATCTTGTAACGAACTGTAATTTGTTAATTTGTTGATCTGCTACTCGGTACCTGTTATACTCTGTTATTTGTTGATTTTGAAAAGAAAATATAACCGTTGTTAAAGTTTAAAATTAACGTTAATTTTGTAGTTGAGACCTATTCCAGCCCGCACCTTCTTTCACCTCTAACTACCACGGATATCTCCGTAACAATTATTATTATTATTATTATTATTATTATTATTATTATTATTATTATTATTATTATTGAAATTGTAATTCGTTCTTCGTTGTATGTTAATTTCTTCGTAGGAAGCAAAATCTTAATTTATATTGTGTATTATAATAGTTACTTTTATATACAGCAGGATAGCATAGTACCGTAGTAATTTGTTTCAGTCTCTTTTTTCATTTATTCAGTATGTTATATATTTTTATGTTAATTATGTATTTCACTGGTTAAGTGTAAGACAGGGACACGTGTCCCTAACTTTGCCAGTTAAAATAAATCATATCTATCTATCTATCTATCTATCTATCTATCTATCTATCTATCTATCTATCTATCTATCTATCTATCTATCTATCTATCTATCTATCTATCTATCTGTATACCAGACTTGCGAGGGAAAGTAATTAACTATTTGCTTTACGTCGCACCGAAACAGATAGGTTTTATGGAGACGGTGGGATAGGAAAGGCCTAGGAGTGGGAAGGAAGCGGCCGTGGCCTTAATTAAGGTACAACCCCAGCATTTTCCTGGTGTGAAAATGGGAAACCAAGGAAAACCATTTTAGGGCTGCCGACAGTGGGGTTCGAATCCACTATCTCCCGGATGCAAGCTTACAGCTGTGTGGCCGTAACCGCGAGGGAAACTAATAGGACAAGGTAGACCCTACCTAGCATATGTTGTGACGTGCATTTTTCTTTACCAACTAACAAAATACGTATCTTTACCCATACGCTTTACATTCTATATTTATGTATTTATTTATTTGTTTATTTATTTATTAGTGCCTTCTGCACAGTGGCGAAGTTAGGGCTCCAGGCTCCCTCGTACACTTAACCACATACTAACCAGAATCTTAAATAATATACCGAGATACTTAAAATAGTTAAAACTACATAAATTAATAGAATTGAAAGTAAATTGAAATAAATTACTAACTAAATTAATATTAAAACTAATTAATATTAAAAACTCTTAAAAATGACTAATCCTCAGGAACGCACACATTCATACTTCAACCATTCAGTCAGCTGTCCTCAGCAAGTAGTCTCGGCAGGTGACCTTAAATCGTAATAAAAATAAAGCTACTTTCTCTGACCTGACCTGGCAGGGTATTCCATAATCTAGCGACAGTCACCACAAATGATCTATTAATTTTATTTGTGCGGTGCAGTGGAATACAAAAACTGAATCTATAACGTGTATTTAAGTTGTGAAATGATGATAAAAAGAAGAATTTAGAAGAAATACACAGTGGCTGACTTTCAGCTACCACTCTAAACACCATCGTTAAAGTGTATAGCTGCCGACGTTTATCAGACATCAGCCATGAGACAGCCTGATAGTATGTGGTGATATGAACGTTGTACCTATATTGTAAATAAATCGCAGGCAGGAATTCAGTGCTCGTTGAAGTTTAAGTGTGTATTCTTTCGTCATGTCAGCTAAAAAGTCACAATAATCAAGAATAGGGAGAATGAGTATCTGTATTAGTTTGGCCTTTAGCTCAAATGGAAATACATCCCTCTGCCGTTTAAGAGGGTGAAGAACTCCAAAAATATTTTTACGTATTTCTTTCATGTGATCAAACCAATCAACTGTTCCATTCATCATTACGCAGAGATTTGCAACCGTTTTAGTGTAGGGTATGATTGCCTGAGATTTTGTGCAGTTTAGTATAAGAGAGTTTCGTTGTGCATATACACTGAGTCGTCGGAGGTCATTGTTAATATCTTGTTTTGCAGTATCGATATACACTGACTGACAGAGCAAATGCAACACCAAGAAGGAGTGGTTCGAAAGGGATGAAAGTTGGGGGAAAAACAGAGACGGCACGGACGAATAATTGATGTTTATTTCAAACCGATATGCAGGTTACACAATGCGCACGGCATCGACTCAGTAGGATGTAGGACCACCGCGAGCGGCGATGCACGCAGAAACACGTCGAGGTACAGAGTCAATAAGAGTGCGGATGGTGTCCTGAGGGATGGTTCTCCATTCTCTGTCAACCATTTGCCACAGTTGGTCGTCCGTACGAGGCTGGAGCAGAGTTTGCAAACGGCGTCCAATGAGATCCCACACGTGTTCGATTGGTGAGAGATCCGGAGAGTACGCTGGCCACGGAAGCATCTGTACACCTCGTAGAGCCTGTTGGGAGATGCGAGCAGTGTGTGGGCGGGCATTATCCTGCTGAAACAGAGCATTGGGCAGCCCCTGAAGGTACGGGAGTGCCACCGGCCGCAGCACATGCTGCACATAGCGGTGGGCATTTAACGTGCCTTGAATACGCACTAGAGGTGACGTGGAATCATACGCAATAGCGCCCCAAACCATGATGCCGCGTTGTCTAGCGGTAGGGCGCTCCACAGTTACTGCCGGATTTGACCTTTCTCCACGCCGACGCCACACTCGTCTGCGGTGACTATCACTGACAGAACAGAAGCGTGACTCATCGGAGAACACGACGTTCCGCCATTCCCTCATCCAAGTCGCTCTAGCCCGGCACCATGCCAGGCGTGCACGTCTATGCTGTGGAGTCAATGGTAGTCTTCTGAGCGGACGCCGCGAGTGCAGGCCTCCTTCAACCAATCGACGGGAAATTGTTCTGGTCGATATTGGAACAGCCAGGGTGTCTTGCACATGCTGAAGAATGGCGGTTGACGTGGCGTGCGGGGCTGCCACCGCTTGGCGGCGGATGCGCCGATCCTCGCGTGCTGACGTCACTCGGGCTGCGCCTGGACCCCTCGCACGTGCCACATGTCCCTGCGCCAACCATCTTCGCCACAGGCGCTGCACCGTGGACACATCCCTATGGGTATCGGCTGCGATTTGACGAAGCGACCAACCTGCCCTTCTCAGCCCGATCACCATACCCCTCGTAAAGTCGTCTGTCTGCTGGAAATGCCTCCGTTGACGGCGGCCTGGCATTCTTAGCTATACACGTGTCCTGTGGCACACGACAACACGTTCTACAATGACTGTCGGCTGAGAAATCACGGTACGAAGTGGGCCATTCGCCAACGCCGTGTCCCATTTATCGTTCGCTACGTGCGCAGCACAGCGGCGCATTTCACATCATGAGCATACCTCAGTGACGTCAGTCTACCCTGCAATTGGCATAAAGTTCTGACCACTCCTTCTTGGTGTTACATTTGCTCTGTCAGTCAGTGTATTTGAAGATCGTCAGCATAGAGGTGGTATGTGTTATTTCCTGTCACAGATGGCATGTCTAATATAAATACAGGAAATTAGGGGCCCTGGAATACTGCCCTGTGGGGCAACACTAAGTTTTATTTTCCATTTAGAGGCTTTGTCGTATACTGTTACACGCTGTTGTCGGTTACTCACATAAGAACTAAAAACCTTAAGCGCAGCCAGATCGAAATTTGGCAGTTCCATTTTATTCATCATAGTCGGAATTGCTATAGTGTCAAAGGCGCTACTGAAGTCAAGAAGGATAAGTATAGTGAGCAGTCGTTTGTACATAGCGTTTCTAATGTCTTCAGTAACCTTCAAAAGTGCTGTCGCGGTACTGTCACCCTTCTTAAATACAGATTGCAAAGGGTCCAAAAGAGCATTTTTATTTAGGTATTCCAGAACTTGCTCGTATAGTAAACGTTCAAAGGCTTTACAAAGCGCAGGGAGTATGGACATAGGACGATAGCCAGGGGGTGTTTGAGGATCTAAACTCTTAGGTACTAGTATAATATTGGCTGTTTTCCATACAGGAGGGAAATTTCCGTTTAGTAAGCAGTATTTCAGGATGTACGTCAGTATAGGCAGGACAGCACCCATAACGTTATGTATAAAAGTAATAGGAATATCATCTACACCTGTAGTCTTTGATTTAATCGAGTTCAAAGCCTTTTTAACCTGATTTTCTGTGACACTAAGAAATGTGCGCCGGCCCCGTGGTGTAGGGGTAGCGTGCCTGCCTCTCACCCGGAGGCTCTGGGTTCGATTCCCGGCCAGGTCAGGGATTTTTACCTGGACCTGAGGGCTGGTTCGAGGTCCACTCAGCCTACGTGATTAGAATTGAGGATCTATCTGACTGTGAGATAGCGGCCCCGGTCTAGAAAGCCAAGAATAACGGCCGAGGGGATTCGTCGTGCTGACCACACGACACCTCGTAATCTGCAGGCCTTCGGGCTGAGCAGTGGTCGCTTGGTAGGCCAAGGTCCTTCAAGGGCTGTAGTGCCATGGGGTTTGGTTTGGTTTGGTTCTAAGAAATGTGAATGGTGTATTAGTTGGAGGGGAGGGCGGTGAGTCGGTGCAGTTAATTGGGGTAGGTTGAATATTTATTCTACTAAACTAATCGTTCAGTTCGTCAAGTGGAATGTCAGAAGTTGTCTGTCTCTGCTGATGTTTTCCTATTCGCAGAGCTCTAAGTTGGTCCCATGCGCGATTAAAATTTAAGTTGTTAGCTGAATTCCGGAAATATATACATTTTTTATTTCTGATTAATTGCTTTGTGCGATTTCTTAAGATGCGGTAAGATTCGAAGTCTGTGCCATCTAGGATTTGTTTATAATGTCGAAATAACGAGTCACGGTGGGCCATCATTCTCTTGGCTTCATCATTTAGCCATGGACAAGAAGGGCGAGAAACCTGTATTCGAAGTGTGTGTGTGTGTGTGTGTGTGTGTGTGTGTGTGTGTTTCTTTGCCGCATTATTTGTATAAAATGTCACTTCTTTATTGCTTATCACATGACCATTATTATAATAACATTACCGTGTTTATTCTAAACCAGAATATTGCATCTTTACTCAAACTGTTTATTCTTGCATTCATTTCACTTGTACTCGGAATATATGAAATGCTGCTGCTATGTTGGAATGGGAGTAACAGAGGTACCCGGGGGGGTTCTCGTTTAAGGAGTCCAGACATCCCAGGAGTTTTAACGAATGTACTTTTAACCCTTTATAGGGCAAAACTTTTTTTATTCATAAAGGCCAAAATCTAACATACTTACCTTCTAAAGTAAATACTAGAACCAACAAACCTTTAATCAATAGCAGCTGAATCCTTTTACGATAATCACTACTAAAACTGTTTGGCAAAATTTTAAATTTTGCTTTGCTAATAACAACTTTAGGGCTAGGAGTGGGGCCTCTTTTAGATTTAGAGCAAAAGACACCTATCAGTTGGTTAGCATGTTTTGTGGTCAATAAATTAACCACATCCATAAATTATATTCATTTATTGAATTAGTTTTAATTATGCTGTTATAATCATTGATACATTTTTGAAACAGAGCTGAAAAATACAATATCATTTAATTCTGCTCTTATAATCATTGAAACATTGTTGAAACAGAGCTGAGAAATACAATATCATTTCTTATTGTGATATGGTGCAAAGCAAGTTTTACACAGTGCAACATTGCATGAGGAACAAGACAGTTTTGATCGTTTGGGCTTATTCCTTGTGCTACAAAGTGCACACCTCCTGCAAGTACCAGGTACTGGCATGCGGTCTGTTACACTGCGAAATTGTGATGTGTATATTCCTGGAGTTCCTTTTCCAAATTTTGCTTTGCTAATAACAACTTTAGGGCTAGAAGTGGGGCCTCTTTTAGATTTAGAGCAAAAGACACCTATCAGTTGGTTAGCTAAAGAACTTCTGAATAGCAGATGGCTCATATTTTTCTTCCTTGCCAAAGAACAGGTCTCCTTGTAGATGAGATATGAATTTACTATGGCTGCGTCAATGAGATAATAAAATATTTCCATCCAGCCTCGCCTTGATTTCCAAGATATATTGTAACTGGAGTGATATTGGTCAAATTTGTCAACACCACCCATATAGCAATTATAATCTGCTATAGACTTCGGGCATGCCACATCCTCTTTCTTACCTTCTTTATTCCTTCTCGTAACAAAAATTGTACATTCTGGATTATGCATATTACTTACTATTACAACTGTTTTTTTCCCTCTGTCCCTCCACTTAATGATCGATACATCACCTGACATTGTAAAATCCGAATCTCCATATCTCAGATCTTTATCAGCAGCTAATGACATCTTAGGAAAGTACTTCCTAGTTGATAGAATTGTCCCACAACCAAACAAACCACGAATCAACAGTTTTGACAACAGTGGCAAGCTACTAAAAAATCTATCAAAAAACAAACAATGCCCCATAAATTCATATGATCTAGCTAATCCTAACACCGTTCTTTCACCTAAAGACATATCTGTATTATTTTCACTTTTCTCTTCATAAATCTGAAAATTCAACATAAAACCTGTAACAGCACTGCATATAACAAACACTTTATAGCCACGCTTGATAGGCTTTAGTGGCATGTATTGTTTCAGGCTACTTCTGCCTTTGAATGCCACCATGCTTTCATAGATTGAAAGATACCTGCTCGGATTGAAGACTTTTTAAAAAATGTCATTCAGATGTATTATTAGTGGCCTCACTTTATATAACTTATCATAATTGGATTCATTCCTTTTGGGCATAGCATCATTGTAATTCAGATGAACAAACCTAAGGATTTTCAAAAACATTTTTAGGGACATGATTGAAGCAATTCTTGGCACATAGAAATTAGGATCAGATGACCAATAATTTCTCAAGCTGGGGAGGCAATGAAACCCCATTATGATAAGAATGCCAAAGAATGCCTTCAGTTCAGGTATAGTTACATTTAGTGTGGTGCCTTTCTGAACTGCATACTTATTGGACTCATCAACTAAGATTTTGAATATACATTCAGTGAAGAATATCATAAATATCTCAAGTGAAGAAGCTAAATTCACAGATACATTGGGTCCAAATGGGTGATAGAATACAAAGCTTTGAAAACTACTGGGATCTTTTGCTCTATTAGTAAAATTATACTGTGTAGGCTGTGGAGGTGGACTGGAAGGGTCTGAGTCTGGTTCAGTATCAGAATATGAACCGGATGTTGAAACGAAAGATTGCTCTTATCTGCTTGGTCCTGGTCAGCTGGAGCATACATGCTCCCATCCGAATCCTCTTCCATCAACTGTGCACTTCTGGTACCTGCCAGTGCTTCACCACTGCTTGTACTAGTATCTGCTACTGGTATGACTAAGGCATCTTTAGCATCAGAATCACCACCGGCTTCTGAATCTGTTCCTAGTGTATCCAGGAGTTCCTCAATTTCAGATGTTCGTAGATGTGGCATGTTTCTGCAAAAGTAAATATAAGAAAAAATATAAGAAAAACTATTTATTAAAATAAAAGATATAATAATCATGCACCAGCATTATTTCTCTCTTCATCCAAGACTTCATTTTGCACTATGGACATTCTATACTATTTCAGAGAGCAGCTAAACAAGCTGTAATACGTTTACGAGAGTTTTCAGGTTACTGCATTCTTATTATTATCTCCGTATCATCTACGCACAATACATTGTTATCAATATTTCAACATTATTCTACAAAACATACTTTGTACTCACCTAATATCACAGTAAAACCACAGGAAACTGGAGAAGAACCAAGAATTTAGCAAGAAAAACAAGACCTGCAAAATTAAGAAGTGAGGTTAGATTGGACAGCTGGTTACAAAGCCAAAAATATATTCACATAAATTACTACAAGTTCCGCACTCAATTACAGTCATAACAAAAACTATTTCTTTCATTAATAACTCACTGATATAACATACTTTTATGCACAAAATTATGAGAAATATTAACTTACCGGCTGAATAAACTCGCGTGCTGCTATTAACTATCGGCAATGCATTGTGGTTAAAATTTGGACCACAAAAGAACGCGGGCGATTCCCTCCGATGGCCGTACTGAAAACTAAGGTTGTGGTAAATATTGGGACCACAAAGCGGTCTAGCTGAACACTGATGATGATAAGGTTGAGTTTTGTAGCTAAATACAATATATATTGAACCTTTCCGAGGTGGTTAAATAATTAACCACAATCGTATAAAGGGTTAATGAGCATTTTATATATAATGTATATTAATATTAGCTTCCGGAGTCCGACTCATTAGCTGAATGATCAGTGTTGAGGTCTTCGGTTCAGAGGATCCAGGGGATTTTAATCGCGTCAGATTAGTTATTCTGGCTCGGGGACTGGATGTTTGTCCCAACAATTTCCTCTTCATATTCAGACAACATACTACACTACCAACAACCAAAGAAAGACACAACAGTGATTACATCCCTCCATATAGGGTTGGCGTCGGGAAGGACATCCGGCCGTAAAACAGAGCCAAATCCACATGTGAGACACAGTTCGCACCAGCGACCCCACATGTGTGGGAAAAGCGAAGAAGAAGATTACTATTAGCTTTCGGAATCCTCACGAACCGACCACTCTTACTGGATCCAAGGACACTCATTTCGTTTTTAGGTATTCTACACCACCAAAATTCTAGAAGTTTGGACACCTATCAAAATAAAAATCTGGATGAACGGGCCTCCCAAACTGAAATCCTGGCTACGCTACTGCTGCTGACTGAATACTTCTGCCTTTTGAAGATCCTCATATACACACTTCCCCTGTTCATTAATTTTTCTTGGAATGTCCTTTCTGAAACCGGTTTCTGCCTTAAAATGCCTATACATACCCTTTCGTTTTCCACTAAAATTTGTATGACTGCCAATTATGCTTGCCATCATGTTATTCTTAGCTGCCTTCTTTGCTAGATTCAATTTCCTAGCAAGTTCCTTCAATTTCTTCTTACATCCACAGCCATTTCTAACTCGATTTCTTTCCAGTCTGCACCTCCTTCTTAGTCTCTTTATTTATCTACTGTAATAAGGTGGGTCTTTACCATTCCTTACCACCTTTAAAGGTACAAACCTATTTTCACATTCCTCAACCATTGCTCTAAACCCATCCCAGAGTCTGTTTACATTTTTATTTACCGTAGTCACTTTTTAGAAACCGCCTCATGCCTGCTTTATCAGCCATATGGTACTGCCTAATAGTCCTACTTTTAAGACCTTCCTTTCTATCACATTTATTTTTAACTGCGATAAAAACAGCTTCATGATCACTAATACCATCTATTACTTTGGTTTTTCTATACATAGAGGTCATCTGGTTTTACCAGCAACACATCCAGGATATTTTTCCCTCTCGTTGGTTCCATCACTTTCTGAATCAGCTGTCCTTCCCATACTAACTCATTTGCCATTTGTTGGTCATGCTTCCTGTCGTTCGCATTTCCTTCCCAATTGACATCTGGTAAATTCAGATCTCCCGCTACAATCACATTCCTTTCCACGTCGTTTCCCACATAGCTGATTATCACATAATTCTGAATCCGTGTCAGCGCTACCCTTCCCGGTCTGTACACTCCAAAGATATCAAGTTGCCTATTATCTTTAGAAATTAGCCACACACCAAGAATTTCATGTTTCTCATCTTTAACTTTTTCGTAGCTTACAAATTCTTCTTTCACCAGAATGAATACTCCCCCTCCCACCATTCCTATCCTATCTCTACGATACACACTCCAGTTCCGTGATAAAATTTCTGCATCCATTATATCATTTCTCAGCCATGATTCAACTCCTATTACAATATCTGGTAAATATATATCTATTAAATTACTTAATTCTATTCCTTTCTTTACAATACTTCTACAGTTCAACACTAACATTTTATGTCATCCTACTTGATTTCCAGTTTCCCGTTCCCTTATCACCGCTCCCTAGGCCACCCCGTTTCCCTGAATGTACCTCCCTATTAACCTTCCAAACAAATTTCCTAACTTATACGTACCACTGCGGTTTAAGTGAAGGCCGTCTGAGCACAGATCCCTATCTCCTACCCACACATTAGGATCTAGAAATCCCACTCCCTGTTTCCAACACACCCACTCCATAGTCTCATTTAAATCCCCAATCACCCTCCAGTCAGTGTCCCTCCTACACAGTATTCCACTGACAACAATCTCCGCTTCCTTAAACTTATCCGTGCTGCATTCACCAGATTCCACACATCTCCAACTATGTTGGTACTTGTATCAGCTTGCCTTACGTTGTTGGTACCAACATGAAACACTACCACCTTCTCCTTTCCCTCCTCCCTCTCTTCTACTTTCCTCAAATTCTGCCTCAATCTAATTCCAGGATAACACTCTACCCTGGTTCCATTTCCTCCACACACTTTCCCCACATGTCTAACGATGGAGTCCCCCAGAGCCTCAACCCTACTCACCTCATTTGATCCCCTCCGCTCCTGGTCAGCCCTATCTTTCCTGATAGCTGCAGAAACTACTTCCTCCTCCCTTTTCTCCTTCCCATGAACCTGTTCCACCTGTCTTTGCCTAACCTCTACTCTACATTTCCCTTTCCTACCTTTTCCCTTCCTCCTACTTCCACACATCTCAGCAACAGTTCCCTGTTCTTCGTCTTCCCTCTGCTGTTCTACCTGGAGTGACTCGTACCAATTTCGCACAGACACCTGTCCTGAATTCTGATCATGAATGGAGCCCTTAGCCTGCAATCTCCTTCCCCTTGGAACATTAGACCACCTGTCTTCTACAACTTCCCCTTTCCTTCCCCTCCCTCTTGTTCACCTACTGTAACCTGTACATTGTTTGAGGGAGTCCTATCTTCCTTCCTGTCTTCTGCGAGAATCCTAATTATCTCCCTCAAACTCTCCAACTCCCCCCTCATACCCCTCAGTGCCTCGCCACACCCACAGTTTCTACACTTGCACTCCTTAGCCATTCTATACGGAAAAAATAAAAATAAAAGGAAAAATAAAACAACTTATGTGCAAAAAATGAACGTAGTTATATATTGTCTGGGATAGTACTCAAAGATCACACGACAATAAGGTAATTAATATACGACTATACTACAATACTACTTAGTAGTACTCTATTTTTATCCTACAACACCCTAACAGGATGAAAACTGCTGTTAATTACTGAATACCGAAAGGAATACACAAGAATTACACAATTCCTAAATGCAATTAAGCCTATCCTAATTACAACAACAGAATTTTAGTAAGAGTGTTTCTACGTATACCTTTACTATACCGGTACTACACAAATATTTTACAATAATAAAATAAGTACGCTAAATTCTAATAAGATATTACTCGTATACTACTGTACACTGCAATAATTTTAGACTACGTTCAGACGTATCCTAATTACAATACCTGTACCGTATATCACTACTAAGCACAAACAGAAATGAAAATTGCAAGTTTGAAATTTGCAAGAACTACTGTACTCAAAGATTACCAACAAAGCTAAATGCTTAGACAGGTTATTATTAGTACTATGCTCTAATAGATACACACGAAAGATACACACGAATATAGCAGGCAAGATGCGGTACTATCTAAATATACTGTATCTACACCACAATTGTCAGCTGGGATGTGGTTATATGAATTTTTACCGCTGGTGGATTACTATTATTTTCCCTACTACGCGGGACGGAGAATAAAAGTATCCTTAAATGCTGAAAAATAAGAGGTAATCTACAATAATTTCTGTCAAAACTACGCCGGGGGCTTGAACAGCAATATTATTGGAATATTTTTTGCTTGTTGCTTTACGTCGCACCGACGCAGATAGGTCTTATGGCGGCGATGGGACAAGAAAGGTCTAGGAGTGAGAAGGAAGTGGCAGTGGCCTTAATTAAGGTACAGCCCCAGTATTTGCCTGGTGTGAAAATGGGAAACCAAGGAAAACCATTTTAGGGCTGCCGACAGTGGGGTTCGAACCTACTATCTCCCGCATACTGGATACTGGCCTCACTTAAGCGACTGCAGCTATCGAGCTCGGTTTATTGGGATATAGGAATTTGATTATGAACTTTTATTCGATGAATAAACGAAGGTGGAAAGTACAAAGTATTCAGGGAACTAAGACTACAAATTATCGGAATAATGCAATCAGCTGATTTTGTATTTATTTACACAACTACCATGGGCGTGTAGCAACAATCGCCAACAATCCAAAACTGTTAAGTACCGTAATTATCCAGTGAAATTGCCTGTATTCTCTTTAACTTCTTTTTAAATCGAAGTTTACAGGCGTATCGTGTTATTTAATTTAATAAATTATTACCTTCGTGATAGTTTGAACGGATATCTATACGAAATATCGGAAAAGTTGCGGCGGAAGTTACAGTGAGTTACAACTCCTTATGATAATCTTCCTTTATAAGTATTATACCAACGAACCTACAGATATATAAAAATATTGTTTTAAAAGTTAATATTATTACCTAAAGTATTTCCTAAACCTGAATTCGAAACAAGGTATACCTAGCTAGCCTACTTAACCTAGAAAACGTAATCTACTGAACACCAACTGAATTACTTGTTATAAAATTCAAATAAATATCACTACTCCCAATTTCTACCAAGAAGCACTAAACACCAATATATAAATAGCACTAAGTGGAACATACACACAAAATTTAAACAATTTCAATAGGTTTTAACTACTTTATCACTACAATAACGCAAGAGCTCATACACCAAGAGGTCCATGGTCATGATTCCGATGTCCGGGTGGCGTTCTGTCGATGGATCCTACAGCATGTGGACATTGATCCTGCTTTTCTAGCGACTCTCTTATTTACGGACGAAGCACGATTCCACAACAATGGAACCCTTAATCGCCATAATATGCATTACTGGAGTGTGGATAATCCCCACTGGGAGCGCGAGACAGATTTTTACGTACAGTGGGGCGTAAATGTATGGTGTGGAATCATGGGTCATCGCCTCATCGGTCCCCATTCCTTTGAGGGCCATCTGACCAGCCAACGCTATCTACGGTTTCTCCAAAATGAACTACCACCGATTTTGGAACATGTGCCTCTCCTTGACCGCTACAGGATGTGGTTTCAACATGACGGAGGTCTACCGCACGCGGCGGTGGTCATCCGGAACCATCTCCATGTGACGTATCCTGATAAATGGATAGGAGGGGGAGGACCTGTCCCCTGGCCCGCCAGATCGCCCGATCTTACTCCCCTGGATTTTTTTCTTAAGGACCATGTTAAACAACTTGTGAATGCGCATGAGCCGGCCAGTCCTTGTCACCTTGGACAGCTCATCACCGAGGCTTGGCGATCCGTTTCGCTAGAGATGTTGCAACGGGCTAGACGGTCCTTGAAACATCGCGCGCAGCTCTGTATCGACCACGGAGGTCGTCAGTTCGAGCAGGTGCTACGTTAAACGACGTGGATAACTGAAATCCAATCACATGTTTCCTAGCTTCTATCAACCCAGCTCTATACCAACGGCCCTTTTCAGGGTCAAATAAATAAATAAATCAGTCCGTGAAAAATACCAGTATCAAGTATACAAACTTGCCACATCCCAGGCAACTGACTTAAAAAATGCATGCATGAAACTTGAACGTTCTAAACCTTGAGCACTGTCAACTAACATAAATCCTTCCGCGCGTTAGCCACGTGAGCAACTGCGACACTTCACCTACGGCGCCCATTCCACAGCCTATACTGGCCACAAACCATCATCTCCTCCTCCTCCTCGTTCAACCCAGCACCATACCCAATGCAACGAAACATATGGTCTTTTACAGGGTCAAATAAACTAATCAGTCCTTGGAAGCTATCATGTATGCAACCTTACCACATCCCAGGCCACTGGCTGTTTAAAAATTCTTATGTGGGATTCGAACATCCTACCTCGAGCACTGTCCACTATCACATGTCTCCCCGCTCGCTTGCCATGTGAGCTACTGCGAAACTTGACGTACGTCGCCCACTTCCCAGCCTATACAGTTCCGTGCTCCCGGGCTGTGCGTCCACCTCCTGTTTTAAAATACGCGTTCTACGTATCTGTACTCGTTTTAGGGGTTCATTCGAGGCACCTATCATGAATTAACAGTGGCGCTCATGATTCCTGCTGTCTTCTAGCCCGTGAATGCACATCTCGTTATATTACCCCGGTTTAGAGAGAGGGACCGGTGTGTTTCAGAATTGTAGTAAATGTGAAGGGATGTATAAAACTGGATCCCAAGGGGCTGGTGGACCACTCGGTACATTTAAAATTAGAGACCAATTGATTAATTAGGGGAAGTTGTACTTTTACCGGACTATTCCCTTAACACCGTATGGACTCGAGCTCACAGCTACGCGCCCCTAACCGCACGGCCAACTCGCCCGGCAGTTTAACATTTAAGCTTACCAGCTTGTCAATAGCCATACTACTTGTTTGTTTTAATTCAGAAGAGATGTTTTCGACCGAATGTATGAAGTAATTACTAAACCAATCTGGGTCATTTATAGCCACACGTTTTGCGTTAGAAGATGTGAAACCCTTCATTACTGTCCAAGCTGTAGCACACGAACTCTTAGAATTTTGTATATAATTAGTATTGGCAGATATTTTAGCTTCTCTAAGTGGCACTTTATTTGTTCCGTATGCAAGCCTCTTTGGTATTTAACGTGTTCTGGAAATTATAAAACTTTTAAAATCTTCAACCTCACCGGATTACCTGATGTTTAATTTTCTGATGATCAGCAGATTACTTAGTCCATATAATGGGACAATGAGTGGTGGCGCCTAAGGTCACAGGTCACTAGCCCTCCTAATAAACATTAATAATTCAATTATTACTTCTCAATACATCTTAAGGACGATGCAGGTTTTAAGCTCATAAGAAATGTGACTATTACTCCTAAACTTCGAAATCTGGCTTCAAGATAAAGCGTAAAATCGGACATGTCAGCTCCCCGTCACAAATCCCATGTGACCGTACAGCAGCCGTTTAAAGTACCTGGTCTCCAAACGTTGCCGCTGGCTATGTTTCTTGGAGAAGGGAGCTGCTGTAATGAGAGAGTCTGGGTCACAAGTAAACGGTGACCGAGAAGGGTAGGAGGTAGTTCTCTGGAAGAAAGGAAGCTACACAGTTCACTGACCTGTATTTCCGAATGTGCTATTGTTGAAAATAATACTACAATCATACTAATGACTACTGTGGTAAGAGAAATGTGTTTCTCTACATTAGATAGAATAAAGGTATTCCTGAGAAGTACTATGGCAATTGACAGGTAAAAATGCGCAGGCTATGATCGAGAGTTTCGCTAGAGCTAAAGAAAATAGAGTAGATGTGACATAAGGTTTAATGATAAGCTAAACCTTGGTGTGTTCTAATATATTGTCTTTTATTGTTTATACTTGCATCTGTAAATACTTGCTAGAATTTTAGACTTACAGTATCCATGTCTGTATTTCTGTAACGTGAACCTCCTACGTGAAATTTCACGAGTCGTCACTGGGGACGGTAATGCTTAAACGCTTCAGCAATGACACTGAAACACGCATTACACATTCTAGAGCTGAATACTGTTCTTTAGCTTAGTTTCCTGAAATACTTGCATTAAATAACTCTTAATTAACTTAACTCGATATTCTGTTGTGTATTTTTTCTAATAATGATTAAAACCAGTGAGTGCGATGTAAAGCAAATCGTAAAATAAAGAAACGATCAGCAAATTAAGCACGTCAAGTGATGCGTTTCTTGTTGGCGTGTGACACTCCCCAACTCTCAAAATATATTCTGATAAAGCAGACTTCACCATTGGAAATAACACTGCTGCTCATTTATCTGGCGTAACACTCGCGACTCGAGTGCGCGCAACTGTTAATAATTAAGTGTTAATAATTCTCGAATGTAGACCTCCATAAGGAATTCGCCACGCACAAATCTCGACTTAAGTTGCTGAATAGCCTTCGGATAATTCTCTGTAAACTGAGGGAAACTTTCCGTTAATTCATGTGCTGCTGAACTACCTTCCACGGACTGAATGAAGTACACTGAAACCTATCTTCTATGTAAATGATTTGGCTCAACTTGATTTTTTCTGGATTTGATCCCAGAAGCGAATCCATTGCCTTACAACTCCACTAAACTGCTCCAACTCCAACTTCGGTAATTTATGATTAACTTACGCTGATTAGACGTACTTATCTGAAATGGCTTCATTAGTCTAGCACTCTCATATTTCACGTTAGCAATCAACCGATGATCCCTATATTGCTGTGATAAGTCGAACTCGTTATCTATTTCATCTTCCGTCTTATCATCAATATTCTGGAAGAATAGCTGACATACCTCTACTTCAATTTTGAAGAAATGTTCTACTTCATCAGACACTACACTGCTTGATATACGTACTGCTTCTCTGAATGTAGCTTCATCCTGGAGCATTTTGTTGAAATTTTATGATTGCGTAAAAATACGCTTTTATTTGGTTCGTTGTATTATCAAATTCTCCCGTGCTTAGTCCTGTCACGATATATATATTCATGAATTGGCACATAGTGAAAAATGTTGACACTTTATTATCTTAGTGCACATGATACTCGCTGCCATGCTTTTACACACAAAACAAACCAACATAAAGAACCACAACAAAAAGTATAACATCGCGCTCCACAGGCTTTTTTGATCGTTCCGACAATCAAATCAAATTCACTTTATTTGCAAATGAGGTGTCTACCTTGCTGGCAAATGATAAACAAAAATGCATTGTTCTCAAGCACTAAATTTGAAATTAAAAAGAAAAGAAGACATTTTCCTAAAGCACAGTATTATACAATTTACATTAACAATTTTTCTATTAAACACACAGCTCATCCTTAATAAATTTATATTATTTACAAAATTCTACTCATAATATCTTCTGTACTTACACAAATAATCAACTTATGTATATAGTATGTGTAATAACATCAAATAATACTATACAATTGTTATAAGATTTAAATTTACATTGCTGTCACCGTCGGTTCCCTTTGCTCACAGCAGTAGAAGCTATAATTAATTGTTGGCGGAAACCGATAGATGCTGGCCTTAAGAATCAGAAAGAAATGTACAGAATAGCACTCGCCAAACATTGTCTGTTGGTGTCTAAGGAATAACGCTCCAGACGTTATCACGGCAAATGGTACGCATTCGGGCGTAACTGCGCTTTGGTAGAAAATGTCCGATTCCCTGCGGAAGGAATTTAACTTTATGTTTGAATTATTTTGCAAGACCTACTGTCAGGAGGTTGTCCTAAACTCATAGGGGAAACAATAAATAAATAAATAAATAAATAAATAAATAAATAAATAAATAAATAAATAAATAAATAAATAAATAAATAAATTTTGTTGCTTAGGTCAATAAATCTCAATGGCGATATATTACTTTGTTGTAACCTGACAGGTGGTTGAATTTATTTTTATTGTTTGGATTTAGTAGGTATGTAGATGGGTACATTCCTTGAATAATGGAATTTGATTCTTGTACTGTAGTGAAATACAGGATAAGTGACTCGATCACTGGACGTAGCGTTTTACCAAATACAGTATAGGGCCTACACACACACACACTCGTGTCCTCATCCCGAGGTGATGCAGCTCTTTTCAGGCACACCCCCTTGTACCTGCATGTACCATTTCAACCACATACCCAGTAGCGGCGACTAAGGGGGGCGAGGGGTGGCAGTCCCCCCCCCCCACTTTGTAGAGAAAACGTTACATTTTTATTCCATTTTAGCCGGCTGAAACTAGGAATTATAGGAATTATTAAAAAACAATGTGTGCATATTTTTAATTATTAACAAAATTATCGAAAATACGCACAAAATGTCGTTCGTCGCGGCTAACCAATTTGTATAGCGCCACAGCAAGTAGTGGAGACTTCGCAAATGCTATGAGGAAGGGTAACAGAGGTATATTTTTTGCCAAGGTTATGGACACGGAGGTGTGATTCACCTGCTTGTCGCGTGCATTCGTCAGTCTGGCGGCAGTCTCTCTAATATTGTCTGTTAGTTTCTTAGAGTGTAGTCAAATACTAAATGATTTTATTAAATATTATAATCACGCCGTACTTCTATTTAATTTAATAAATGTGTAATGTTGTTTCTTTAGTGAAAGTATAGTATTGAATCAAAATCTCATAAAACTATTATTGCCGCACTTAAGTTAGTAAACTGTCAACCTTTACCTTCCTGTCGAAATTCGCTCAAAGATCATAAAAAAAAACTTACCATTCCGTAGCTTTTTTGTTCAGTTTTGATGTGTATAACACCCCGCCCGCTATATCCCTCAAACCGGCTACTTTCTATTGTCTGCATATTTTTTGGCCCCTACTTCTAATCCCTAAACGCCGCTACTGCACATACCAGCCCTCCTGCCATTCTTAAATTTCCGGGAATACCGGGAATCGAACCCGGGTCCCCGAGGACGGCAGCTAATGACACTAACCGTTACGCTACAGAGACGTACACCAAATACAGTAGAGACGGTTTTACGAAGTCCAAAATCTATATTTATACAACCACGGCAGATTGTATCCCTCGCTGCGCAGTAAGCGGCTAGCTAGAGCACGGCCGACTTGATGCGTCGCTCTAGCTAGCTCCTTACCGGCCTTGACAATCGGGTCCACGCACTCTAATCGGAGTAGTTACACAACTCGACACGTGGCGCTGGCGGCCGACCTATTTGCGGTAGAAATGCATACTTCTTTATGGAAAATATATTGACTTTGGTTGCGGATTTATCGTAATTTAGAGTTATGGAGAATGTTACATGAGTTAATACTGTTAAAAATGATTAATCTTAAAGGTTACTTTCGTTGATATTTGCCGAAATGATGTCGCGAAATGAAACTGCGGGGAGATGACTTAGTCCAGCTGACGTTCTGATATTGACTCTGATTGTCGATGTATCTTAATTTAGGGAATAAAATAGGATGTTACATTCACTAATATTGTTAAAATGATTAATCCTAAAGGCTACTTTCATTGATATGTGCCAAAACAACGTCGTGAAATGAAACTGCGGAGGATGGAGTAATCGAACTGACGTTCCTTAATTGTGAGGAATAATAGTAATCGTTTTTATTATCATGGCATTTAGATACATAGCAGAACTTACCACAATGCTTTTGTCTTCTTAAGTTAATATTGAGATTAAGAGTCATTATTCAATTAGAGTTTTAAAATTCTTCAAGCGCTGCTCTCAGGAAGGGGGCTGGACAAAACATAAGAGTCTTACTTTTTCAATATTCGTTGTATGCAGAACATAAATATTTTGACTCAAACAAGTTTAAATGTTAATTTCAATATATATAGTTTCAGATTACATTTCATTCATACCTTTCACTAGAATATGAAATACCGGACAAGCTGGCCATGCTAAATTCAGAAACAAATTTTACTTGAAAGTTGGCCGCGCGGCGTTGAGCTGTGAGCTTGCATCCGGGAGATAGTGGGTTCGAACCCCACTGTCGGCAGCTCTGGAGATGGTTTTCCGTGGTTTCCCATTTCCAGATCAGGCTTTACCTCAATTAAGGCCACGGCCGTCTCCTTCCCACTGCTAGCCCTTTCCTATTCCACCGGCGTCATAATACCTATCTGTGTCGGTGCGACGTAAAACAAATAGCGAAAGAAGAAGAAGAATTTTAAATAAAAATTCAGTGGGAGAAAAGTATTTTGAGTAAATAAAATGTATACTGTTCTCTGCTCGATGATGATGATGATGATGATGATGCTTGTTGTCTAAAGGGGCCGAACATCTAGGTCATCGGCCCCATTGCTCAGGTAACAACACTTTATACGTTGGCCTTACCGTCATAGCAGTAGTGATTCTTACTTGTCAATTTTTAAATGTTAAAGTTCAGATTATCTTGAACAAAAATGTGTTGTGTTGCTGTCATATGGCAAATACGACACCGCCTAAAGGATTATTCTATGAAAGAAAATTCATGGGTAAAAATACCTGATTAGCGTGATTAGCGGCCACTCACGGAGGCCCGGCTTCGATTCCTGGCCCTGCCACGAAATTTCAAAAGTGGTACATAGACTGGAACGGGGTCCACTCAGCTTTGGGAGGTCAACTGTGTAGAGGGTGGTATCGATTGCCACCTCAGACATCCTCGAAGTGGTTTTCCATAGTTTCCCACTTCTCCTCCAAGCAAATTCCGGGATGGCAACTAACTCAAGGCCACGGCTGCTTCCTTCCCTCTTCCTTGGATATGCCTTCCAATCTTCCCATCCCCGACACAAGGCCCCTGTTCAGCATAGAAGTTGCGGCCACCTGGGCGAGGTACTGGTCATCCTTCCCAGTTGTATCCCCCGAACCGCAGTCTCACGCTCCAGGATACTACCTTTGAGGTGGTAGAGGTGGGATCCCTCACTGAGTCCGAGAAAAAAGCCAACGCTGGAGGGGTAAACAGAGTAAGAAAAGAGAAATAACGAAGGTAAATACCCGACATAGAAAAGGAAAACTAAGACGAGAGTGTTACCTGCTTTTAGCCACTCCGTAGTTTTGTCCTGGTCTACATAGAATTCGTGAAATGATAGTGTCCCTTTGCTTTTTTCCCTGTTCGGAATAAAAAAGGCACAAAGCAATATATATTCGAATATTTCCTAACACAGTTAAAGAAAAGCAAATCAACACACCATTAAAAAACGAATTAGCACATAAATTAAAATCCTTGTTCAGGACGAAGTTACAGCGAGAAATCACTTTGTTCTTGTTTCCATAAAATTTCTGCTCGAAGCACGAAAAGGTGCACAAGAATGTCTCAAATTCCAAGATTTGTAAACACAATTTAAAAAATATAATCACCACACTACACAATAAAAAATAAACTCACTAGCGCATAACTATCAGATTTCATTATCAAGCCAACAAGCACCTCATTGCGAACATATTGCCAACATTTACGACAGCAAAACCATATAAATAAAACTGGAAATGCGGCAATTTGCGGTATAGAGCTTCCTGTCAATGGGTAGTAGGCCAACGCTCAAGCGGCATTACGGTGAAACTTTCCAATTACAGCTTTATGCTGGGCTTCACAAGCGATTGTCAAGGCCGGTATAAGGAGCGCAGCGAGGTATCCAGTAGGCCGTGGCTAGAGCGACGCATCAAGACGGCCGTGATACAGCGAAACTTGCCGAAGAGAAGAAGAAGAAGTAGAGGCTAACCTTGGATGAAGTTGACAGGTTGGCATTCCGTAATGTAAATGCGCATTAATGCGTTATATTGTCCTTTACATTTGATTATAAAGAGCTGTTCACTGTAGGCTTTTGCATGCAGTGTATACCTTCTAGTTGCACAAAAATTATGAGCTTTCACGGATAAATCAATATGTTGGGTAGAATATCTACTGTCCTGCAAAATGCTGTGGATGCTGTAAGTCGAGAGCAACACTTCTGTTTTGAATGTACTAAATGTACCTCGTTTTTGATTCAGCTATTACATGTTTGTATAATTCAATGATTAGATTTCATCTGAATTTTATCGGTAGATGTTGATCTAGTCTGTTATAGCTACTGCAGTTTTAGGACTCCGAAATACTTCGAATTGCATGAAGCATAAGAACTGTCATTCACAACACTGGATGCAACTATACTTCATTTGCTTTATTGGTCTGACATCTGCACGATGGTATAACAACATCCATTAAAATCGCAAGGAAAGTGAAGCAAAAGTAGTGTTGAGATTACATTTGGATGATGATACAACTGTAGCCTGAATCCTAAATATATTTATAATTATGTTTGGCAAACTACGAGGTTAGGTCATAGATGATGATGATGATGTTTCCAATCATGGAAGGTAGAAATTGGGTAGACCTAGAAGATGAGAGGCATACTATTTATTCATTTGTAGTGAAAAAAGAGTAAAAAATGCCATAGTACTAGCTGTCCTAGTATGTTATCACACACAGGCTGCAGATATTACTGATGTGTGGCAGAATATAAGTTATAGGCCTATTCTTCTATTGACAAGTTTGTAGATTTTCACACTGATAATTAGAGTTAGATGCCATATGTGAATTTAAAGGTAGCTGTTTATCTAGTCTTATAGCTACTGCAGTTTTATGACTGAAATCCTTTGAAATGCATGAAGTAGGTGCTTGGTTAATTTACAGAATCCTCAAAGGCATAATGTTGCACATTCGTGATGTAACTTTACGGCCCTATACAATGCATTAGTCTACTACCATTTCCAGATTATTTGACAGTAGTGCTCTAGCTGTATATTTGATGTAGGCATATATAAGCAAACCTTTGGAGAATTTAGTAATGTATCTTTCACCACTGGTCATAGCACATTTCTTCTTTTCAAACTCATCTGTTACAATTTCAGCCAACCTGCATTTGAATTTATGGTGTATTTGAAAGCACTTGTATGATAAAATACTTGGATTGAGAATGCTTACATGACAGCAGTGGCAACTGGTGGTATCTGAAGCTGGGTGTTGCACCAAAATGTTCAGTGTCACATTTTTATAGCTTACAGATATAACAAGACTCTCTATTGTTCTTAAGTAATGAACTACATTTCTACTAAAACTGAGTCCGTTTCCGTAGTGTAACGGCTAATGCTATTAGCTGCCGTCCTCCGGGGCCTGGGTTCGATTCCCGGTACACTATAACTACAGTTACTCTCAGTAATAAAGATTTCGGCTTTATGTCCCATTAACGACTTTTTTACGGTTTTCGGAGGTGCCAAGGAGCTGGAATTTAGTCCCGTAGGAGTTATTTTACATGCCAGTAAATCTACTGACATGAGGCTGACGTACCACCTTCATATACCACCGGACTGAGCCAGGATTGAGCCTGCCATGGTCGGGTCAGAAGGCCAGCGCCTCAACCGTCTGAGCCACTTAGCCTGGCACAGTTACTTTTGCCTAACTTGAATTGAAAATTTGCCCTCCTGTTTTCCATTGAAGCAAGATGTTGGTAATATTGTGGGTGGCCTGGTATGGCATGGAAAAGAAATTACTCAGTAAGTTGGTCGCGAAGTTATGAGCTTGCATTCGGGGGATAGTGGGTTCGAACACCACTGTCGGAAGCCCTGAAGGAGGTTTTCCATGGTTTCTCATTTTCACACCAGGCAAAAGCTGTGGCTGTGCCACGGTCGCTTCCTTCAAACTCCGAGCCCTTTTCCATCCCGTCATCGCTGTAAGGCCTATCTGCGTCGGTGCAACGTAAAGCAAAAATTGTGAATTTTAAAAATGGAAATGAAATTACCTTTGCGAGAGGAGAGAAAGTAGGAATGAAGTAATGTCCGCAGAGTGGCGCTATCTAACGGGGACATTTGGAACTGTTTCTCGACAGGGGACTTGCCAGTCTCTTGCAACTCCCTCAGACCAATATTGGCGAGCATGCTACCTGATGCTATGTAGGTAGGCTCGTCCCTGCTGAGGTACATTGCGCCAAGCTGTCCGCTAGGGAGTTGCCGTAGGAAAGCACACCCCCTGAGTTTGATTCGAAGCCAGCAGCGTTTATTGGTCTGTTACGAAGTATTAGTGCAGCGAACAACCAACATGATTTTGAATATATGTTAGGTTCATTAAACTAAAACAGTAGAAGAAAAGACGATATAGGAAGTGTAAAATTATTGGGAGTTGTGCAACACTGCAACATTACCACGCACCGCCCCTGCGTGACATGTAGGTCTGCTTCCTCCTTATCGATCATATTAGTCAGTTCTTGTGTATGTACAATTGCACCTCGAAGGATGCCAGTTCGATGTCCTGATGAATGCTGAATAATACTTTTGACCAAAATGAAGACATGAATTCACGTGGAATGTCTGATTATTAGCCTGGCTTCAGTATGTTTCAGCGAGGCAATTAATATATGTGCATATATTAATTATAAGTTTGCTTTCGTCATGTATGCCGAGCAAAACAAGACTGAAGAGGTTAGCAGGCATGTGAATTTTAAAGAACCATGGAAGGATATGAGTAGGTACTTCAAGATAGAAACAGGTTCCAGGAAGGACTTTCCGGTGATCGTTAATGAATGTGGCGAGTGTATTTGTTAGAACATACAGTACACAGGAGTATTCTGTCAGCAGTAAGTTATGTAACAGTAGTTGGGTGTATGGATAAAGTTCAGTTAGAGGAGACGACTAATACTGGTGAATTACTGAAGTTTACTTACGATAATAAACACATTCACCAAAAAAAAAATTTTTAACACTAAAAATGAAATCTAGAAAAGCAGCTGGGATTGATGAGATTTCTGGGGATAGGTCTGTACTGAAGGCAATATATTGGGATATAGTGACATATCTGAAATACTTGTTTACTGTTTACATAGAGGAGCTATACAATATGAATGGCCACGAACCTGTTATGCCAGCGTAGCAGGGGGGAAGGCGATACTCCCAGGTGGCGGCGAATAAAGGGGGTCCTAACTGGCTTGCCAGCGGACCAAACGCACATCCCCCTATTATTGGGAGAGACAGATGAAGAATACACCCACGGTATCCCCTGCCTGTCGTAAGGGGCGACCAAGGGATGATCGAATTAGAACCATGAGACTACTTGTAATTAGAACCATCACGCGGGGAACACCATGGGTCGCCTTTACTTGCAAGTAGTACCACTATGTTAGGTACACAATAGGTTTGTGATTAGTAGCAACAGAGTGTGAATCATGGTGGGGTTTACACTACCCGTGACTAGTACCACTACATGCAGACCACCACGGGCTTATGTTGCATGTAATTAGTACCATTATGTGAGAAACACCATGGGTCTGGGCATTGCCTGTGATTAGTAGTACTACTATATGAGCGACACCACGGGTATGCGTTGCCTAGGAATAGTACCCACCATGTGAGGAACATCACAGGATAGTACGTGCCCCTGTAATTAGTACACCTATGTGAGGAACACCATAGGTTTGCGTTGCCTGTAAGTGGCACCGCAATGTGAGAAACACCGTAGGTCTGGATGACGTGCATATTATATTACCTGTGAGTAGTACCATAATGTGTGGAATACCGCGAGTCTGTGCTACTTTTGATTAGTACCACAACATAACAAATACCGTTGTTCTACTTTACTAGCGATAATTACCATTATGAGGGGCCAGTGACCTGGATTTTGGACCCCTTTAGACAACAAGCATCATCAATTCAAGTTTGTGCTTTAAAAGCAGTCCGTAATCGGGAGATCGTGGGTTCGAGCCCCACTGTTGGCAGCCCTGAAGATGGTTTTCCGTGGTTTCCCATTTTCACACCAGGCAAATGCCGGGGCTGTACCTTAATTAAGGCCACGGCCACTTCCTTCCAATTCCTAGGCCTTTCCTACCTCATCGTCGCCATAAGACCTATCTGTGTCGGTGCGACGTAAAGCAAATAACAAAAACAAAAATCAGTCCCTTGATCAGTAATACTATTATTTTACGATAGTTTCTGGGTATATTATAAGTTTCTGGGAATGCGAGGCTTTGCAGATCAGATCCACTGATTGCTTTAAATTCATATTCATCCATTCATTCTTCGTCATCACATTCTGAATTCCGGTCAGTGGATGATTTTGGACTTTTAAATTGTCATTACATTTCGTACCATTAGGGGCCGATGACCTAGATCCCTTTAAACAATAAGCATCATCATCATCATCAGTATGAATGGAGAGTTGCAATGGTAGCCCCAGTGTACAACGGAAAGGGCGATAAAGATAAAGCGGATAATTACGGGTCAGTCAGCTTGACGTGTTGGTAAGCTCTGTGAAACCATTCTTTCTGATTATATTACACACATTTGCAATATTAATAACTGTTTTGATAGAAGGCGGTTCTGGTTTGGAAAAGGTTATTCCACTGAGGCTCAACTTGTATGATTCCAGCCAGATTAGAAAGTCAGATGCACTGTACTGCTATTTACGTATCCAAGGCTTTTGATAGGGTGGATCATGGGATACTACTCATGGAAATGAGGGCTGTTGGTCTAGACAAAAGAGCGGTTGAATGGGTGGCTAAATTTCTGTAAAATAAAACTCAAAAGGGGAGGGGGTGGTTAGAGTATGTGTAGTGTTATCTGATCCTGTAATGATTAATAAGTGTGTCCCACAGGGCAGTATTATTGGACCTTGTTTTATTTTATATACATCAGTGGTGGCACGTGGATAAAACACGTGAGGGCTTGCTGCTTTGGATAATGTGTTCAGATTTATTGTTACTTGATGTAAAACAGTGACATTGCTTGATTACCAACTTGACTTTCTTTTTAAGGCACACGGCTGCAGCTTGAAGTTACCAGAATAATGTGTAATAAAGGAGAAAGAAAATATGAGGTGCAGTTACTTTAAGCTAATCCAGTTTCCTCTGATTTTCAATACTTTGTTTGCGTAGGTATAATTGCTCCAGGAATGTGAGGCATACTGCAGTTTGTTTTGAGATATTTTGCTGTTTACTTTTCATAAAATATGTATTACTGATTAAAAGATTCATTAATCACATAAACTTGGCTATGTATGCCTGTTGATGCTATACAAACCATATACCAAAATATTCTGGTCCATTTTGGTTAATTACATTAGTACTGCAAAATCGTGAAATTAAAATCCCTTCAAAATCTACCACATATGACAAATTTTAACCCCACGCTCTGAGACTATACTGTTGATAAACTTAACCATGATAGGTTAATATGGTTGTTCGATCCGTATTGACTTGTCTGAATCTATTATAGGACTATTTGAAATAGTTTTACTTGAGTCCGCCTTGTCAGTGCGCAGATACTATCAGAAATGACTCCAATCATCCAGGTCAACATAAAAAGGCAACATTTTACAGTTTAATTAATAGAGCTATGAACATACCTATGTCTAGGAAGAATTATAATAAATATAATCCACCAAATTGCTCATAGCAACGGATATTCCAGAAAATTTATTAATAGAATGATAAATAAAATGAAAAATGAACCAAAAACCACTTCAATTAAAGAACAAAAGGAGAAAAAGAAATCTGCAGTTCTAACTTTGCGAAATAAGCACTCATCAATTGGCTAAAATTTTCAGGAAAAAGAACATCAATGTCACATACAAAACAGATAATAGTACTAATAGATAATTTTCAGTTCAGATAAGATAGAGAATAAATGTATATTTAATAAATCAGGAATTTACAAATTAACATGCCAAACCTGTAAACTGCGATACATAGGACAGCCTGGAAGAAGTTTGGCTATAAGGTACTAAGAACATGTTAATGCAGTCAAACGAAAAAGATATTCAGCAATGGGAGAACATGTGGTTGAAAACAATCATAAATTTACAGACATTTCTAATGACATGGAATCAATAAATTTGGCCAGAAAGGGAAAATTGACTGTTTTGGAAAGTTTAGAAATTTATCTTGCACAAAAAAGTAATTTTGAATCAAGTTTAAATGAGAGAAGTGCAGAAGATAACACACTGTATAGACTAGCATATGATCATTTAAGGAACAAAAAGAAGAAAAACTTATATACTGTAAGTATTCTCATTCAGTTCAACAAAATTTTATGTATTGATCATTTCCATATTTCATTACTTTTCTTTATTCATTGATATGATGAATTAGGACACAATACTTCTTTAAATTGTAAAAACAAAATATAGTGTTACATTCTTTGAACTGACCACTGGTGAAGGGAATGGATGACTTCCCGAAACATGTATGGTAAAATTAATAGTTTTCTTTCATTATAAGGTGTATTGACAAGGCCGACTCAAGTAAAACTATTTTAAATAGTTCTGTAATAGACTGAGACTGTACTTCGGCTAATTTCGGGGCTGCTCATGTCTGTTGCTAGTCCGGTCGGCAGCGACACCTTAGTAATGATCTCCTTGCTCCTCATAATCTTTCGCCAGCGCACCCTCCTTACGTCCCAAAGTCCCACGCCAACAGTACTGAAATTGAAACTCTTTGCTGGTTCCGGAGAGCAACTGAGTCTTGAAGTCAAAATTATTGCTACGTGTGTGAATATACACAGCTAATTAAAGAAATAGGCCCCTGATAAACCATTTTGCTGAGACATATGTATTTCTAGGGGGTTCACTAAACCACTGAACATACAGGTCGTGCCGCGCCTGATATATACGAGCTGTGTTATTTAAGTAAGGGCCGTTTAGTTGTAGACACTAGTAGTTCACGAGTGTTGCAATGAGCGTGTGCGTCGTGTGCTGGCTTGCCTTGGGAACAATGGTGCTCAGTTGCAGCTCTGTTGCTAACCTGTACGGTTCTGTTCTGGGCTTGTTCAAATGTCCAGGATTATCGACTCTCACACCCCGTGCGAGGGTCAGTCAGTGATATGTTTTTTGTTGGCAAGAAACCTTTCTGTTGCAGACATTCACCAACAAATTTGCGAAGTGTGCGGTGTTAATGCTATGAATGAAGGTGAAGTGCGTAACTGGGTATGAGACTTCAAAGATGGCCGTGACAACGTCCACGATGAGGCCCGCTCCAGTCGCCCATCTCTGATCACAGACGATTTGGTGGCTTCAGTTGAAGCGAAGATTTATGAGGACAGACACTTCACAATGACAGCTCTCTCAGCCACCTTTCCTGACATGTCTAGGTCAGTGTTTTACAAAACTGCTTCTGAAAACCTAAACCTTAGGAAACTGTGTTCCTGTTGGGTCCCTAAACTCCTAACAGAGGACCACAAAACAAAAGATTTGAGTGTTCGATGAAGTTTCTGACTCGTCATGCCGATGAAGGTGACGACATGTTGAGTCGGATCATAACGGGAGACGAAATGGATTTCGCATATCACGCCCAAATCGAAGCAACAGCGCATGGAATGGAGACGCACACATTCACCTGTAAAGGTGAAGGCCAAACAGACTCTGTCCCAGTGCAAGATCAACTTTTGGTTATCGGAGCAGGCTGCCAGTTTCTGTGAAGAGGGTATTCAAAATTTAGTTGTAAGGTATGACAGGTGTTTAAACAAACTTGGCGGCTAAGTTGAAAAATAGAGTAAAGTATGTAGAATCTGCAAATAAATCGGGTTTGAAAATAGTCTTTCACTGTGTAGTTATTTTCAAACGGCCCTTACTTAAAAAGTATGCCTTGTATACTGCATGAATTATGTCGGTGAAGAACTCGAATCCCAGATAAGGCTATTTGTGGATGATGTTAAATTGTATAGAATAGAAATAAGTTACAGGATTGTGAGCGAATACAAAAAGACCTCAACATTGTGAGATGGAAAGCAGACAATGGTATGATGATGGTAAAAATGGGATGAAAAGTCAGGTTGAATATTTCACCAAGAGGAAATGTCCTCTCTATTTTAATTCCTGTGATGATGGGGGTGATAATACCACAGGGAGACCACTGTGATGATGTTGTTTGTTAACCAGCGTTTCGTCTTAGGTCTGACACTAGACTCTTCAGAGTGGGATGTGTCAGACCCTACCCACTGACGCTGGGGTGTATGCAGGTGAACTTATCAGAAGCTTATTTATGAAGCACAGTCTGATAACTGCATACGGGAGATAAAACTCCACAATGGAATTAATGCCCGCCTAGCAATTCCAAATGGAAATTCTAAGTTCCCAAGGAGGGAATTAGATTCTTTTCCACCAATAGAGCATATCAAAAATCAGATAAAAAATTAGATGGATGGCTTTTCCGGCGTTTGCTCTAATTCCCTCCTTGGGAACTTAGAATTTCCATTTGGAATTGCTAGGCGGGCATTAATTCCATTGTGGAGTTTTATCTCCCGTATGCAGTTATCAGACTGTGCTTCATAAATAAGCTTCTGATAAGTTCACCTGCATACACCCCAGCGTCAGTGGGTAGGGTCTGACACATCCCACTCTGAGGAGTCTAGTGTCAGACCTAAGACGAAACGCTGGTTAATAGAGCAAACGCCGGAAAAGCCATCCATCTAATTTTTTATCTGATGTTGTTTGTTGTTTAAATGGGCCTAACCAGTAGCGGCAATTAGGAGTTAGAAGAGGGTCGGGGCAAATAATTATACAGACAACAGAAAGTAGCCGGGTTGAAGGATATAGCGCGGGAGGGATTATACACATCAAAACTGAACAAAAAACCTACAAAATGGTAAATTTTGATGCTTTTTGAGTGAATTTCAACAGAGAGGTAAAGGTTGACAGTTTACTAACTTAAGTGCAGCAATAATACTTTTTTGAGATTTTGATTCAGTACTATACAATAAAACTTTCACCAAAGAAACAATATTACACACATATTACAATTAAATAGAAGTACGGCATGATTATAAAATTAAAAAATCATTTAGTATTTGACTACACTCTAAGAAACTAACAGACAATATTAAAGAGACTGCCAGACTGACGAATGCACGCAGCAAGCAGGTGAATCATACCTCAGTGTCCATGACCTTGGCAAAAAATATACCCCTGTTACCCTTTATCATAGCATTTGCGAAGTCTCCACTACTTACTGTGGCGTTATACAAATTGGTTAGCCGCAACAAATGACATTTTGTGTGTATTTTCAATAATAATTTTGTTAATAATTAAAAATTTGCACAAATTGTTTTTTAATAATTCCTAACTTCAGCTGGCTAAAATGGAATAAAATGTAATGTTTTCTCTACAAAGTTGCTGCCCCCCCTCGCCCTCCTTAGTTGCCGCTACTGGGCCTAACAGCTAGGTCATCGGCCCCTAATGGTACAAGGTGCAACAAAATGAAATGATAATTAAAACTTCAAAATGTTTCCACTGACTAAAATATAAAACGAATGATAATGGAAAAAATGACCACGAATCCAAAACAATCAGTGGATGCAATTCACAATGCCTTCTTTTCTGAGATGATGCTTCTTATAAAACGGGGTCCAAAATCCAGGGTACCAGCCCCTCATAGTACTAATCACTGGTAAAGCAGAACCAGGGTGTTCCTTCTATAGTGGTCCTAATTACAGGTAACGTAGACTCATGGTGTTCCTCGCATGGTGGTACTAATTGCAAGTAACATTGACCCATGGTGTTCCTCACATAGTGGTACTAATCACAAGTAGTCTCATGGTTCTAATTTCATTATCCCTTGGTTGCCCTTTTAGTCGCCTCTTACAACAGACAGGGAATACCGTGGGTGTATTCGTCGTCTCCGTCCCCCACCCGCAAGGGCTGGGGATCACTGTAAATACCTAGATGTTAATATAAAGAATGGTCTTCATTGGGCTAATCACATTAATGAGGTTGGAAAGAAAGGATACCGATCTGTTCACATTATCATGGGGGTACTTACGGGTTGTAGTAATGTTGTAAAGGACAGGGAGGGCATTTAAGACTCTGGTAAGACCCCAGTTAGTGTGGTTCCAGTGTATGGGACCCACACCAGGATTACTTGGTATGCGATCTGTAAAAGATCCAAAGGTAAGTTGCACAATTTGTTTTTGGTGATTTCAGACAAAAGAATAATGTTACAAAAATGTTGCAAACTTTGGGCTTAGGAGTAAGGAGATTAGTTGCTCAACTAAGCGATATGTTCATCAGTCACCACTGATCTGCATTTAAGGCAGTTGCCCAGGTGGCAGATTCCTTCTCTGTTGATTTCCTAGTCTTTTAACACATTCGCTACCAGCTACTTATGGGCTATTTAAATGCTCAGCCCAGCCATTTATATGCTGAACTGTTTCAAACTGACTCGGTACATCATTGAGTATTTTTGATCACTGTTTCTAAGGTACAGTAATTAATTTTAAAATCTTAAATTTGTTACATACCTTTACGAGATTCTCTTGTAGTGTTTAAGTGCATATCTTTTGTCACGCTTCCCGGGATGCAGAGGAAGTGGAGGTAATAGAGAATATTTTCAACCCAGTTCCGAGTCGTGCTCTTAGTAAAATACAGGGTTTTGAAGATTGGGTCCTCAGACCAATACATTTTCAAATCTGGTTTATTGGTTATTCCTGTTACAAACATTAACCCACAGACATACAGAAGTAGACTGGCAATGAGCAGCAGGATTCTGAAGCCAGAAGTGTGCGGCGCGGTCATCTTACGTCACTACACTACCCCGATGCATTAATGTAAAATAGCAGCCGAAATGGGAATATTGGACAGAAGATAATTAAAAGCACATCGAAATAACAACACTGATTAATTAGACCTATTAGGTCCTTCATTTTACTGTTAAAAAAACACTGGCATATCAATTTACGAATGCTTAAAAATAGCCAACCTGTTTTAGACCGATCTGTGGTCAAATCTGTTTCCATTCAACTCTCTTACAGCACGATTTACACGTGTTTTCAGGTTTGTTTGTTTGTTCAACCCTTGTTCCGTTTTGTACAGGGTCGGATATGAAGTGAGATGAATCTGTCGTGGCGAGTTCTTATGACCGGATGACCTTCCTGACGTTAACCTCAACAGAGGAGTTTCTTAAAAAAATGCTATTTGTTCGGGGCGTCGACCCATGTGGATCTTTTGCCCCAACAGAGGAGTTAATGAGATGAAATGAATTACGTGATTTATGATAGTAGGAAGGGAGAGGGTGAAATCCGATGCCAGCACATAGCCTTCTCCTGTCGAATAGCACCAAGGGGTCTGCTCGAGGCTTATCTCGCCATCCGACGGACGAATCACCATCAACAGCGTCGTGTGCCCTCACTCCATTTGAGCATTGCGGAATAGTTTGAAATTTAATCCAGGCTTTTGGCATGCAATCTAATGATTAGATTTTGTATACCACCATCTCCCATACCTTGCCGGCCAACATTCTGATAGTGAATTATTTTTCGACCAATAGGACTTGAACGGGCTAACCACGGTGTCAAACTGTTTAGACCTCAGTGCCACCAGGCGGGCTCTCACACGTATGTTCAGGTACAGTAATGAAATTACACTAATAAGGCGATAAAAGTGCTTGTCCTTTGAGTTTAGATCTAAAGCATGTGAGCTTAAAATTGAAAAAGAAAAAAAAAAAAAAAAAAAAAGTTTCATACAGCTTAGCTGTGATTTCATTAAGTATGTTCCCTTTAATGACTGAGCTTAAACGAGTGCATGTATTCTCTCTGAAATAAATCTCAGTAAGTTTGCACACATGAACATCTTTTGTAAGAACATGCAGATTACCTCCATTCTTGAAAGAAAAGAAAGGATTTTCTAATAATAATGTTTAATGTTATTTATTTTATGTCTCACTAACTACTTCTGTTTTGGAGACGCCGAGGTGACGTAATTTTGCCCCGCCGTGCCAGTAAATCTACCGACATGAGGCTGACATGTCAGAAGGCCAGCGCGTCAACAGTCTGAGCCACTCAGCCCAGCTAAGGATTTTCTTTTTGTACAATAGCTTCATTGCAAGTATCACTCGGTATATAATAACTAACATCTTTACCAATAATATTCTGCAATAATAAGTCGAACAACTATTTTGATTGTTACAAGCTCACCAATCCTTCCACTCTAATTTTAACAGTAGTTTTGATATCCTTACAATGTATCTTTAAAGGATAGAAGAGATCGAGGCCATTATTATTCCATTACTAACACCACTGAAACAAAAACTTACGACCCAATGTTGTATTATTATTATTATTAGGCCCTAGCTGCACTCCATCACAAGGGGACTAACGCCGATGAATATACACCGGAAGGAAGTCAATTAGGCATCTTTAATAGTAAATAAAATTGTATTAATAAGTAGGCAACAGGTGAGCACGAGCACATGTACGCCACTTACCGGTGTATTGAAACTCCTATTCCTTCCTTATTCTTTCTTCATAAATGGGAAAATCACACCCAAACACTACGCAGGTATTCACCATTCTCCCACGCAGTAGTTTTACATGTGATAAAATTCATGTTTGGGTCCGTATTGAAAGTATTTGTATTAAGTAACACTAGTATGTTTTTATTGTTCACCCACCTATTCAATACAATCATGAAAATTAGGACTTTGTCCTTATCAAAATTGTTAACATAAAATTAATACATTGGATGGTACATGTTTAGACTATCAATAGTAAGCATCATCAGCCATATTTTTTACCTTATGAATAGATCAGGTACCTGATTGGAAATGACTTATGAATACTCTTAAAAACTATGTCTTGTAAAATGGATTAGAGATTGTTAAACAACTATTACAATATAAAATGTAGTATACTATTAACAGTTTTTGTGTTAATATTTGAGTCTAAAAAGAAGACAATTATTTGAGGATTATGACATAGGTGGTTGGTTCATGATATTAAAAGATATTACAATAAAGATAAAAATCAGAAAGCATATTCCATTTAATTGTCAAATGACGTGTTGTTAAAAACTTGAGGAAAGTTGAGCATTGGTGATGGTCGTTGGTTCTTGAAGTTAGTAAGTATTGATTTTCATTTATATGCTTATAAATTTTGAAGAATTTTCATATTGCTTGGTTCTTCTTGAGATAATATTAGTTGGAATGCTGGTGCCGTAGGCTATATTGAAGTTTGTGTAGACGTCATTAGGTCATCTTCTTTGATGTAGTATTTGTGGGAAGAGTTTGTGATAGGTGTGGCTCTTTGTTGTTGGACGTGTTGAGGTGAGCGTACTAGTCGAAAGGGAACGTTGTTGTCAATCGGCTCTAAAGCCCTCAGCATAAGTTAACATCTCGGAGGTCGAAGGGAATTTCATCACACACTTGGCTACCCACCGATTGACAACGTTCCCTTTCGACTAGTACGCTCACTTCAACACGTCCAACAACAAAGAGCCACACCTATCACAAACTCTTCCCACAAATTTTATATCAAAGAAGATGGCCTAATGACGTCTACACAAACTTCAATATAGCCTACGGCACCAACATCCCAACTAATATCTCAAAAAGAACCAGGCCATATGAAAATTCTTCAAAATTTATAAGCATATAAATGAAAATCAATTCCTATTTACTTCAAGAAGAAACGACCATCACCAGTGCTCAACTTCCCTCCAGTTTTGAACGTGCCATTTTCCAGTTAAATGGAATGTGCTTTCTGATTTTTATCTTTATTGTAATATCTTTTAATATCAAGAACCAACCACCTATGTCATAATCTTCAAATATTTGTCTTGTTTTTAGACTGAAATATTAACACAAATATTGTTAAGTAATAGTATACTACATTTTATATTGTAAGAATTGTTCAACGATCTTTAATCCATTTTACAAGACAGTTTTTAACAGTATTCATAAGTCATTTCCAATCAGGTACTTACCTATTCCTAAGGTAAAAAAATATGGCTGATTATGCCTACTATTGATAGGCAAAACATATACCATCCAATGTATTAATTTTATGGTAACAGTTTTGATAGGACAAAGTCCTAATTTTTAAGATTGTATTGTATTGAATAGGTGGGTAAACAATAAAAACATGCTGTGTTATTTAACACACAGTAGTTTGTCGAAGCATTATTATGATATTTGCATTAAAACAACATAAAATAAACCGCACGTAACACAATAACATGCATGTTTACAGTGGATCTGTAGTGACGAAAGGTGGCGGCGGCTGCAAGCTTCTGGCTTCACTTGCACCAATGCTACGAGATAGGGCGCTGCCAGTCTATATGTCTGTGCATTAACCTAAGAATACTTTTAGCTTGGGAACCTCTACTGGTTTCCATTCCTGTACGCAAGAGTATTTAGTGAAGGAGCGACGTTTGTTCACAAATATATTTTAAAACATCCTCAGAAAGAAAGAAATTTACAAAGGTCATGCAATTGATTTCATTATCCAGCGATATTTAGCCCTGTATTAGCAGTAAATGGTGGTGAAGTTTGCCTATATAGCAGATCGGTATCCAGTACTAAAACGTCTGCCATGTCACATTCTGTAGGTTGTTCTTCAAACTCTCTGTCACTATCGCTTTCTCCTTCTACTGGTATAAATTCATCACCCGAGTCTTCATTGAACAACATGTTCAATATTTTGTCGGATTCCAAACTTCCTTTGTAAACCATAGCTTCTTGTTTATTTCACAACACACGTGTCAGCACTCCCAACACATGCTTAGAAACATACTGAGGCACCTCGACCTTCGTTCAAATAAAAAAATTCACAATAATAACTACCTTATGTCGTAATGGTCCACCTTTTCAATACTATATTATGTAATGTTAACATTACATTTCTAACCTAGGAACTAGTTTCGGTCTTGGCTGGCCATCATCAGCCTGAATGCAAAACTGTACAAACACATCTAATAACTAAAACAAATGTACAAACACACACAAATGACTTTAAAAAGTGTTAAAAACACCTGGGATGAACTATGTGCACAACATGTAAAATATGATGAAATTAAAATCAAGCTCTAAAATTCTAAGATGCGTTGCATAATGTTAAAATGTTCCATTAGTGCTTGTTGTTAAAATATCATGAAAATACTGAAAAGTTCGTCTGTTGGACATTGTCAATGGTTGAATCAAGGATGGCACACGAAGATATGGTTAAATAACTGGCACTTTCTTAATTTGTAGCTGGTAGACATTAGCAATTCAGTGCGGTGTCCATGAAGTTAACCTTTCATTGCAGCATGTGGTGCGTGGCCTACTGTTGTGTGCCTCGTACTAACGGTTGTGAGATTCGCCCTCTTTTCTTCAAATCCACTCAGCTCAGCACGAAAGTCTTTGAAAAGCACGTAAGATTTTGGTGAAGTTGATTTAGCTGTAGAAGTGAAAGTACTTTCATATGTTCTTAGAATCAGTGTTGACGATTCTAAAATAAAGCGCTTGATTTTCGAAGATATCTTCAGCCACTGTTCTTACAACATGTAGACCAACTTATATGAATAAAACAATACAAGATACCAGTGTCTTCATACACAAATGAAGAAGTAAAGAATGAGTAACATAAGACATTGTTTACTTTCTTGCACGGTGCGCAGTAAGGTACTTCCCCACATTTTCTGGTGTGAATTCGATTCTTCTGTCAGAGAATCATCTTGAAATTAAGATAATGATCTTTCAACATCACAATATATCACAGGACTGAATTTGAATTGGACCATTTTTCCTGGAGATTTGCTATCTGAAGGCTGCAACCCTTTACAATTCAGGATCTTGCATAGAGTGAGGAAAGAGTATACAGTACTAATGGTGACAGTGATTATTGTGTTAATTCCAATGAAATTATTCCTGAAAGTAGTGAAAGTGACAGCAAGTGCTGGCCTTAGGTCACAGGGGTCCCGGGTTCGATTCCCAGCAGGGTAGGGAATTTTAACCGTAATTGGTTAATTTTGCTGGCACAGGGGCTGGGTGTATGTGCCGTCTTCATCATAATTTCATCCTCATCACGACGCGCAGGTCGCCTACGGGAGTCAAATCAAAAGACCTGCATCTGGCGAGCCGAACTTGTCCTCGGACACTCCCGGCATTAAAAGCCATACGCCATTTCATTTCAAGGTGCCTCGGAAGAAATGAGAATTTCCGATAACCAGAATGATGTTCATGTTGGTGCAGGTGACATCATTGGCAGTACGTCAATATTTGAAGAAACCAGTGAAGGGGAAAGTGTGAACTTGACTGACATAGAACTGCAAGAAAGTAATTATCCAGCTCAAGATATACAATTTGTCACTAATCATCCTGGGCCTAAGAACTTGCCTGTCTATAATGCAGCTCCCGTTATGTGAAAAGAGCTCATAATCCATTTCCTTAAAACAAAAAATGTTAGCACAGTAAATAGCGAGATGGATAATCCACCTAGTTAATACTATGTATTAAAATTGTATTTACATTTCACACTGCAGAATATATAGTACATTTTTTTGAGAAATATCTTAATTCTCTTCAGGTATATAGGTTGACACTCTTGGAGCCAGGAGCCGATCTGGTTGGCCGCTCACCATCAGTTGGAAAAGAGAGCTCTGCCTCCACTCTACTACTGTAAAGTGCCAGGCCAGCTTTAGTGGAAATGGAAATACATGTATTTTAAAATTCGCGTATATCTACCGGTGTTTGGCAAATACCCGCAAGAAATTTTCTACATGTCTACTACATAGAATAAACAACTGATTTAGAGTGATATAAAGAATCAAAAACGTTTTATTGTTGATATTATAGTTGCCGATAATGTTCATTTTTAGGAAGAGAAAAACATTTTCGCACTTTCTCTCTCAATGTAGACTTTGAAAAAATCATTTACGATACAAAAGTATATACGTAATGATATATAATGTATTTCTAAATATAATTCTATAAAATAATTAATTTGAACGAGAAAAATAAAATAGATTCAAACATCACTAGTAAAAACAGGACATTTTTTTACTCACAAAAAAAATGTGCATATATGTATCGATGTATAGCAAATACTGACAAGAAATTTTCTACATGCAGACTACATAGCATAAAAACATAATTCTGAATTATCAAAAAATAATAGTTGATATTATAGTTTTTGTTTTCAGGAAAATCATTTTCTCATTTTTGATTCCAGTATCTATTTCAAAAAATACCATTTTACAATACAACAGAATAGGCTATACATAATTAAAAATCTATGGCGCTAAAGCCCTGATGGGCTTCGGCTTACCAAGCGACTGCTGCTCAGTTCGAAGACCTGCACTTTAGTAGGTGACGCATGGTCAGTGACACGGATCCTCTCGGTCATTATTCTTGGTTTTCTAGACCAGGGTCACCGTCTCTCTCTCAGATATCTCCTCAATGGGAATCACTTAGGTTGAGTGGACCTCGAACCAACCCTCAGGCTCAGGTAAAAATCCTTGACCTGGCCAGGAATCGAACCTATGACCTCCGGGTGAGAGGCAGGCATGCTACATTTGGCCTGCGGGGATCAGCATTGATGCAATGATAGAGGACTATAAGGTTTAGGAGAGAGAAGTGAAAATTAAATTGAAGTATGATACAGGCGAAGAATCAGGTGGTTGGGGCATGTTTAGGTCCTGGAAGTTCCATGAAGGAGATAGGAGGTTGAGGAATGTTATCGGGTTCATTGGGAGAAATTTCCACAAAATGTTTCCAGAGACATTATCATCATCATCATCATCATCATCATCATCACTAGTTTCATCTACCACCATATTCTCAGTAGCTTCTGTGCCGTTAGAAACAAATAAGCCTCTTCTTTAGCTGCGGTGATCCCAGGGGCGAGTCTGGTATAATTTCATCGCCACACTCTGAACTAAATTCACTATCGCTATTCCATAAATCATCCGCATTAACTTTGTATTGTTCCAAATACTCCATTAATTTATCATCATCAATACCTGCTGAAAAAATATCACGTGAACCACTTGCCATTTTGCTGTCACAAATCCACACACTGCAAGGAGCAATCTCTTTCTGACTGGTTAGCGGTACTTCTAAACACAAGAAATGACTCTTCTGAAAGCTAGAAGACCCTCTTAGAACTGCCAAAGCAAGATCAGGCACACAATAACTTGTAGCCCCTTTACTATATGTTGTACATCACATAGGTTGCTGCAAAATTATGTATATCACAGAATTTTAAGCCGGCGGATGTAATTGGCTCTAGCAATGTTTAAAGGCCGACCTGATCGGCTTTGGCAATTTAAAGGGCGGGTGCTTGCACTACCACCTGGCTCCAGGAGGGTTAAAATTCATGTATTACATTCAGATCTAATGAAACAGGGTGACACGTACAATATGTCATATTAAAAATTGATAAATAATGGCATGGAAGTAAAGTCCATCTTGTCATCTCTATATAAATACGACATTAGGGGTACATCTGTGTAGATAAAATGTTGAGCACTGTTGCGATTAGACATCAAATGTGTCCTTAATCCAATACTCCCTTATCTAAATCAAATTGGATCATATTAAAAATAATATAAAATGGTGTATAACCAAGTTGTCAAACCGTTCCCTTTGGGTAATAAATGATCGTGCTGCCAGGCTGACATGAACCTTATACAGTCTGTAAAAAAGAGAAAGAAAATAGGGAATGTAAGTGCGTGAGTATAATATAAACAAAATGAGAGTACAGCCTGTAATGATGATTAAAACTTACCAATATAAGAGTGGATATGCAAGACTGACATGCGATTGTCAGAGGGATATAGAGGCAACTGTATTTATTCGACGACAGAGCGGCCATTATGGTCAAGATTATTTTACTTCGCATTCGAAATGAAAAGTGGAGAACTGTGGAGAAAATGTAAGAACATACTTGTGTGTTTCAGGAATAAATTATCTATGAGAAATTCTCTAATTAGAGCAAACTATTTCAAAAATTTCCTTTCTTCAGAAAACTTTATAATTGTATTTTTCGATAGTAAGAAATTGACAATTTTTTTGTTATTTTTGTCATTTCATATAGATTAGTATTTCAGCTTTCTCTTGGTGTATAATATGGATTTATTAGGATTAATAAGTGATTACAGGCATGGTTTTATTTTAATGGTGTATATTGAGGAAAAACTACAGCATATTTTTTTTACTATTGGCTTTGTCGCACCAACACAGGTAAATCTTAATGGCGACAATGGGATAGGAAAGGGCTGGAAGTGGGAAGGAAGCAGCCATGGCCTTAATTAAGGTACTGCCCCAGCATTTGCCTGGTGTCAAAATGGGAAACCACGGAAAACTATCTTCAGGACTGCCAATAGCGGGGGTCGAACGCACTATCTCCTGGAGACAAGCTCACAGCTGTGCACCCCTAACTGCATGACCAGCTTGCCCGGTAACTGCAGCATTCGACAGATAAACCAGCAGCAGTTCTAGGTTTAATAATCAGACTATTACTCATTGCAAATTCAACTGCTGTCCTCCCAATATTATTTGAATTATCATGCAAACTACGCCCTCCTACAACTGGTCTGTAAATTTCCTCTTTTCCAATCTTTGCAATGAGATCCCCTATTAAAATCTTTGTAACATATGCTGGGATCTGTTGGTATACCTGATTAAGTTTGTCAGAAGGTATTCACAATCTCTTCCTTCTCTTCAGTAGGTGCGTGCGTACAGATTGTTAAATTATAATACACAATCTTTCATTTATGGATTCAAAATTTAGAATAAATTGTTTGGATTTCTTATTGACTAAGAAACCTGTACCAAGGTTGTTGCTTACATGTCCACTGTAGAACAGGGTGAATTTTCTACTATCCATTGTACCATCTTCAGTACACTTCCTGACTTAGCATTGGGCTGAGTGGTTTGGGTCACGTAGCTGTCAGCTTACATTTTGGAGATAGTGGGTTCAAACCCCACTCTTGGCAGCCCTGAAGATGGATTTCAATGGTTTCTGTACCTTAGTTAAGACCATGGCTGCTTCCTTCTGACTCCTAGCTCTTTCCTATCCCACAATTGCCATAAGACCTATCTGTGTCTGTGCGACGTAAAGCAAGTTGTAAAAAGAAAAATACACAGACATTTCCTGAGCTGCTGCTATGTCCATTTTATATTATATTTGTCCATTTCTATTTTCAATTGTTTCAGAGCACCTGCTGTGTATATACTCCACATCACCATAACCAAATCATTGTCCTTCATTTGCCAGGTCATTTATCCATTAGATCAGTCCACCTATCTGTTGGCTTCTCAGCGATGGTTTTATGTGTATATACAAAGTGAGGGTGTTCGCCACATGCTCAACCAGCTTGGAGGAGCAGAGACAGGGACTCTTCTGTTAGGGTTACCATACCTTACCCAAGATATAACTGTTTTAAGGCACAGGAAACTGCCCCTTGCCCCCTCTCCTTTCAGGGACAGGATTTGCTCAAAGCACTAGCAGGAAGACTGTCAGTTATGCATTTCTCCAAGTTTTACCAGAAGTATAGATTTGGCCTCGATGAATCCCTCAAGACCAATATACCAGTCATTCACCCTTACTATTTATCTGGGCCTGGGACCGACGTCTAGTAGGGTTGGATTTCCCCCAGGCAGCTGGGTAAAAACATGTTACCATAAAACTGAATATCAATGGAAGAACATCCTATAGAGTGGATAAATCACAATAGTAGTAGTTGAGCAACACAATAGACATGGGTGGGTGCTATGAGCATTACATACGAGGCTGTATTGCTCTTACTGTGAAGTTTGGAGGAAGATCGAGTCACCGTGAGGTTAGGGTTGTAGCTGTGAGCTTGCATTCGGGAGATGGTGGGTTTGAATCCCACAGTCAGCATCCCTGAATATGGTTTTCCATGGTTTCACATTTTCACACCAGGAACATGCTTGGGCAGTACCATAATTAAGGCCATGGCTGCTACCTTTTTGACAGTAGTCCTTTCCCACCCTTGCATTGTCGAAAACTTTTGATGTATTAGTGCAAAGTTATACCACTTGCAGGAAGTAGTTTGGCAAGAATGGAATCTCTGAATGCTGGCCCTGTGGTGTAGGGGTAGCTTGCCTGCCTCTTACCCGGAGGCCCCGGGTTCGATTCCCGGCCAGGTCAGGGATTTTTACCTGGATCTGAGAGCTGGTTCGAGGTCCACTCAGCCTACATGATTAGAATTGATGAGCCAACTGACGGTGAGATAGCAGCGCCAGTCTATGAAGCCAAGAATGGCAGCCGAGAGGATTCTTCGTGCTGACCACATGACACCTCGTAACCTGCAGGCCTTCGGGCTGAGCGGCAGTCGCTTGGTAGGCCAAGGGCTATGGTGCCATGAGGTTTGGTTTTGTTTGCAGTGCTCCTGTATTTCTTAATACAATCATGGCTATTGCTGATCGATGAATGCCAAGCCTCAGTGAAGTAATCTAGGACAATTAATCACCGGTCACACTGTGTCAATGTTTGGAATTGGCCTATCTCATTTTTCAACACATCGTAGAAACCATCTTCAAAACAGAGGTTCAGTTTGATTTAAGATCATCTGATAAGTTAGAGCAGCAGTTGAAAGTCATGCCAAACTGCCCACAAAACACTACTTATTATGTTTGAAAAAGAATGGAGTCAAATTCTTACTGAAACTGTAAACTGTGAGAAAGCAGTCGCAGGACAGGGCCTGTCACAGTGATAAATAATAGACCTACATCATCCCTTCTGAAAGTAACTGATCATTTTTTTTAAACATCACTTATGGAGGCTAATTTATCAAATTTTCTCCTGCTCTCTGGAGTTTTGATGTTGTCGAATTGAAGACTTGAAAAGAAAATGAAATCTGTTTATTCCCATAGTTGGAGGGAACGTTTGAGGGGCTCAAGAGTAAACAATTTTAAGGGACATGGCATGTGTAATAGCAACCACAAACTTGTCAACGCTGTGATTCACTTACGGTCGCTATTAAATAAATGAATAGATAAATAAATTAGTAAATAGTGGTAAGGGACATAGCATGTTCAATAGCAACCACAAGTGAATCACAATGTTGACAAGTTTGTGGTTGCTATTAAACATGCCATGTTCCTTACCATGATTTACTCTGAGCCCTTGAATTCAATTCCACTTCCATCAGTGTTCTTCTGTTTTCAAAGTTCTGGTTTCATACACGCTGAAGTCCATTTCATTAGTAAAGAATGCAGTAAGTTACAGCTTTCACAAAGTGTGAAAAAGTTTTCAGTGTAAGAAAGCAATGATGTATAAAAAAATATATAAGAAGCAAACTAATAATTTACCAAGAAGATGAGATAGACAGAGAAATATTTGTGCCTTTGTAAACAGAATTTGGTTCGAACCCCACCGTCGGCATCCCTGAAGATGGTTTTCCGTGGTTTCCCATTTTCACACCAGGCAAATGCTGGGGCTGTACCTTAATTAAGGTAATTAAGGCCACAGCCACTTCCTTTCCACTCCTAGCACCTTCCTGTCCCATCATCGCCATAAGACCTATCTGTGTCGGTGCAACGTAAAGCAACTTGCAAAAAAGAATGTAAACATAATTTAGTTGTTTCTGTGGATTACACTGGTGATGCATGTATTTGAGAGTTAAAAAGAGATTTTCTCACATTGAAAATAGATGTGTATATTAGAAGGATGTTTCTGAAGATATTCGTGTGGAGCGTGGCATATGGAAAAGAAGTAAGCTTTTAAAATGTGGTGGTACAGAAGAATGCTGAAGATCTAGTGAGTGGATTGGGTCTCAAATGAAGAAGTAATGAGTCAAGAGGATAGAAAATGATTTGGCAAAGGTTGACGAGAACAAATAGGTAAATTGATAGGACACTTCTCGAGACTCACAGAACGTGTTCAGGTAAGTTTTGAAGAAAGTGTAGGTAATAAGATCAACAGGGGTAGACCAAGGCATAAATATGACAGATATAGGATGTGGTAGTTACATAGAAGTGAAAAAGTTAACACAGGATAGAATGAGTGGAGAGCTGCATCAGACCTGTCACTGCACAGATGACCCAAACCACAACAAGTGTTAAGACATTAAGCACAAGAAGAATTATAAGAACTTCCACATGCAGAGGATAAATATAACTACAACAAATTGGGACTAGAGGGAGCAATTGGAAGCCTTCCAGCCTAATCAGCAGGTAAAATAAACTCGTGTCCTCATCCTGAGGTGGTGCAGCTCTTTTCAGGCACACCCCCAATGGAGGTGAGCTGCGTGCACCATTTCAACCACATACGAGCCCTCCTACCATTCTTAAACTTTTGGCAGTACCGGGAATTGAATCTGGGCCTCTGAGGATGACAGCTAATAACACTAACCGTTAAGCTACGGAGGCGAACAATCAGCAGGTGAGGTTCATATTCAGTGCAAGATCCTTTCTTGAGAGCTGTTGGGTCTTGATGAGCAGTCTGGAGTAAAATAAAAAAATGTTTATATAGGTGATAGAAGGTAAGGAAAATAGAACAAACACCAGAGAAAAGTAACCCAGTGATAGAAGGTAAGGAAAATAGAACAAACACCAGAGAAAAGTAACCCAAATTGTCAAATCATACTGTATAAACTTCAACATTTTTTTAATCGTGTAGCCAAACACTCATATTTGGACAAAGACTATTTAATGTATTGAAGGAAACTGCTAATGTGCTGGAACTAAACTTCCTGTTTGATACGATGAAATTGATTACATAGTTAACAAAACTTCCTTATTTCCTCCAGAACAGGTATATTTGCTAAGATTAAGTGTCACGTTAAACTCCAAGCGTGTTCGCCTTCACAGCATGAAGAAACAATCAAGGGACTGAATTATGCCCATTTGATATAATAAAATGTCTCGAGTGTTGAATCTGACACTTGTTGAAATACAATTTGCTGCACAATTTGTTACATTAATTACTTTTAACTTTCTACTTACCTGCTTGATTGTCCAATAACAGACTAAAATTACAGAAATAAAAGTCCTCTTGTACAAGAAGAGAGATTGCGTGAGTGAGTAAGATGTTGTACAAAAAGAAATGTAGGAATTCATTACAATGGGGAACATTCGATTAGGATGGCTTGAACCTGTTTAACAGATGATTGCCAACAGCATTGTAGTGTTCAGACACCTGATCCCATGAGATATCTGAAGTTAAGCAACATTGGATGTGGTCATCATTTGGATGAGTAGCCCACGAGTTGTTGGCTAGAGGAGCAGAAGGGAACTGGTCACTGTATCGCAAGTAAAACTCTGGCTCACGATACTTGATCAGTGGTCCTTAGCCTACCCCTGACTAGGTTGCCAATGTCCAGATTTGGATAAGGTGTTCTTCTTTCTTGTAAACAGAAAAAAATAAGATACAGCATTCAGGTCAAAAGAGGACCACATCTCTGTTAGTAGCAGAGAGCAGGCCCCTTGAGATTGCTGGGCACAGTTTCCAGTGAAACATTGGGAGCTACCAACCCAATTCAATCATGGCCTGCAAGCGCAGAAAGTAATTTCTTGCATATTTATCACTTTAGTAGAAATCATTCATGCATCTCTGTATCAGATTGTTAGCAATGAAACTGAGAATTCTTCCTAGTCAATAGACTATAATTCAGGAAAATTGGGAACCTCTAGTGTGTATATTTTATTCTTCTCATGGGATCTTTCCCTTCTCCATTGTACTTCATCATTAGCTCACAGGTAAAAGATGGCCTTACACCATGTCATCACAGTGCTCGATAGCTGCAGTCGCTTAAGTGTGGTCATTATCCAGTATTCAGGAGATAGTGGGTTCGAACCCCACTGTCGGCAGCCCTGAAGATGGTTTTCCGTGGTTTCCCTTTTTCACACCAGGCAAATGCTGGGCCTGTACCTTAATTAAGGCCATGGCCGCTTCCTTCCCACTCCTACCCCTCTCCTGTCTCATCGTTGCCATAAGACCTATCTGTGTTGGTGTGACGTAAAGCAACTTGTACAATTGTACAGCATACTATCAGTTCTGATGAGCATTATCATAGATGAGTTTTCAAAATAGTTTGCTGGGAATTTAATTTCATGATTAAAATTACTTTAAAAAGTAAATAATACTGTATTAGTGTATAAATGGCTTGGATAACTCTGAAAAATAACTAATTTAAACAATCACCAAGCACAAAATTTCATTTCAGCTTGATGTAAGGCAGGGGAATTACAAAAGGAAATTCCCTATGAGACAGTGTATTTTGAATATTAGTGTATAATCAAGAAATAATGGTCAGGATTTAGGTATTTAAGAGCAGTGTTGAACCTTTGTCCTTGAAATGTGGTCCCTAGTGCAAACTATATTTGTGATCTGTATGCACTGTATCAATTGTATGATTTAAAATTTACAGCTGGCTCCACCAGTTTGTCCACTTCATGATTTTATATTCCACTGGAAGATGGTGATGAAATTTTACATAAATGGTAATGCTCTTGGTAAAACTGCAATTGAGAGTACAAATATTCCTGAACGTATGGAGCAATTATTGAAGGTAAGTCCAATTCAATGTATGTTTCCTTGGAAATAAATGAATACTTCCTGCAACTTGCAGCATCCATACAGCTATAATTTGTGATAATCAAACTGAAATAGTGACCATTGTGGGACAAAACCATGGAATTGTCAGCCAGACAAGCTTTACATTTAAGATGTCCGTGTAAGAGGAATGGTGATGTTTAAAATACTAAGATATTCACCATGGCAAACTGAAGTTGTCTTACCAGCTGTAGCTCAAATGCAAGAACATTTGACTGAGGGGCTGTGAGATTGTAACTCCTGGTACTGACAGTATCTTGTTTTAATTGTGTTTTCAATTGATCCTTTACTCTAATTTCTGAAAAATACTATGATAATGCCATACTTCTTACTGCAGAGCACATAACTAAATCCTAAATATTGCTATGAAACTGCTGCTTGCACCATGACAAAGGTTAGTTGGTAGATTTCTCTGTCACATGCATACACATTGAGAATTTAATTTAATTTATTGATAATTAAATATTACTGATGCTGGAAAGCCTCTTTATGCAAGTTCTGAATAAAATTCGCATCATATCCAAGGGTTACGTCATATAAAGAGAGATAAGAACATGAAAAGGAACCCATAAAATGATGGGCACAATGACAATCTGTACGGGAAGAGCTCAGAGATAAAACATAAAAGGATGAGGACTATCTCCTCATCTTCATACTGTCATCTACAAAAGATTGACTCTCCTCATCAGTCACAGTTCTTGCACATCCATTTCTTCTCAATCCTCCAACGAAATTACCGTATAATCCCGAATACCCCCCGCCACCGAATAAGACCCGCACCCTAAATTTGAGACGGAAAAAACTGAAAAAACTAAAAAAAATCAAATAACTTGCATACCTATTTAATTTTCATCAAATATACCACAAACATATGTGAAGAAAGCGAATGGTGCATCCGAACAAACCAAGAGGTGTACCAGCTCTATGCTGCAGTAGATCTGGTTGGAGAAGCGAAGAAGAGACGCCTGAGTTACTTGGGGCACGTGGTGAGAATGGAGGAGGAGAGGGTTCCAAAGAAGGCCCTTGAACAACACCCTGAAGGCAGGAGGAGGCAAGGAAGACCTAGGAAGAGATGGTGGGAATCCGTAACTGGAGAAGGTGTGCAGCAGACAGAGATGGCTGGGCGACAGCTGTAGGAGAGGCCAGGGCCCTGCGTGGACTGTAGCGCCAGGAGAGTGAGTGAGAGAGAGTTATTTGGTAATATTAGTTTATGAGTAAAAATTATTGGTATATATTCCTAATAATATTTGTAAACAGTTTCAAGGACAATATGACAAATAAGTTACTCATATTATTGGGGTTATTTCCGTGAGTGTATATCGACTCATAATCTATATTATTAGTGAAACCAAAGTGAGTGGACCGAGCTCGATAGCTGCAGTCGCTTAAGTACGGCCAGTATCCAGTATTCGGGAGATAGTGGGTTCGAACCCCGCTGTGGGCAGCCCTGAAGATGGTTTACCGTGGTTTCCCATTTTCACACCAGGCAAATGTTCCTTCTCAGTACCTTCTTCGCCTCTCATCTAGCTTGTTGGAATCTCTCAGTACTTGCTCTTGTTCTTCGCTGCAGTGTTTTTTCTCTGGCTTCATTACGCCTTAAGACTGCTGCCTGACACTCGTCATCGTACCATTCTGTTCTCCTCACAGGTTTCTGAAATCCCACCGTATCTGCGGCTGCACTATTCAAAGTATCTTGTAATACTTTCCACTGCTAAGTCACTGTAGCTCCTCCTAGTTCTTGCTCTCGACCTCTGAGCTTTTGAGTAACCACTTCCCTATAGCTTTCTTTCTTCATTTCATCTCTTTGCAGTGCCTGTACATCAAACCTCAAAGACTTCTTTCCCTGTGTCTTTGTGATATTGGCTATTCTCTGCCTGTACTTCATTATCACAAGATAATGGTCCGAGTCTGCATCTGCCCCCCTCTTTGTCCTGACGTTCATAACGTCCGACCCGTGTCTTCGGTCGATAAGAACGTGATCGATCTGATTCTCTGTCTCTCCATCGGGGAATTTCCATGTTACCTTTTGAATGTTCTTCCGTGGGAAATACGTACTGGAGATCGTCATCTCATATGCTATTGCGAAGTCTACGAGCCGAAGTCCGTTATCATTACTTTCCATGTGGACGCTATGCAGTCCAGTCGTCGGTCTAAATGCTTCTTCTCTTCCTACTTTAGCATTCATGTTTCCGAGAACAATCTTAACATCATGTCTTGGAGCTGCCTCATATTCTTTCTCAAGTACACTGTAGAATTCATCTTTCACATCTTCGCTTGAGTCTTCCGTAGGAGCATGAGCACAGAATACTGTTTTGTTAAACAGGGAGAACTTTAAGCTTAGGGCACACAGTCTCTCATTCATGGGTTTGAATCCCAGAACCGCTTGCTTTACATCATTTGCTACCATGAATCCTGTTCCCAGCTGGTTTTTATCACCCCCACTGAAGAAAATGGTGTAATTTCTCGAGTCCATAATATCCGCACCTTTCCGTCTGATTTCTTGCAGTACAGCAACCGACACCTTATAATTTTTTAAAACTTCCTTCAGATTCCTAAAGGCTCCCTCTTGGTACAGGCTTAACACATTCTTTTTTTTTTTGCTAGTTGTTTTACTTCGCACCGACACAGATAGGTCTTACGGCGACGATGGGACAGGAAAGGGCTAGGAGTGAGAAGGAAGCGGCCGTGGCCTTAATTAAGGTACAGCCCCAGCATTTGCCTGGTGTGAAAATGGGAAACCACGGAAAACCATTTTCAGGGCTGCCGACAGTGGGGTTCGAACCTACTATCTCCCGAATACTGGATACTGGCCGCACTTAAGCGACTGCAGCTATCAAGCTCGGTCTTAACACATTCCAGGTTCCAAAAAAATAACACCTCGTTTTCCTTTTCCTCGCTTAGTCGTCATCAATTTATCCATCCGGCTATCTCTGTAGGTAAGTCTCGTAACAGGATTTTTTTCACGTGGCAGGGATGTTGGCCCTGCGCACAACCCCCAACCTGGAGGACCAGGGAACCTTCTTTCTGGGTTACCATACCATAGCCGAGAACAACTCTGTAGTCTTACCAGAGACTTGTATGCCCTCTCCTTTACATCCTTACTACAACCCCTAAATACTCTCATAACCAAGTGAAGAGATCTGTGACCTTTCTTAACTACCTCGTTAATATGATTGCCCCAATGAAGATCATTCCTTATATTTACACCTAGGTACTTACATTGTTCCCCATGAGATAACATCACCCTATCAACACAAGAATTAAAATTGAGAGGACTTTTCCTCTTGGTGAAAGTTACAACTTGACTTTTCATCCCATTTTCAATCATACCATTGTCTGCTGTCCATCTCACTACATTACTAAAGTCCCCCTGGAGTCACAATCCTGCAACTCATTTACTACTCTATACAGTATTGTCCGGGATGAGCAGGTAAATACTGATTTTTCTTCTTATAAGAACGGAGTGATTGCATATGTGAAATTACCGTGTATAAGTAGGAAACCTCCGCAAGATGGAAGCGGGGAGTTATAAACAACCAGGCATTGCTTCTTTCTTTGTAAGATTGAAATTTAGTTTTAATCTGATGGTATGTATTGAATATAGTTTATAATAAACTAAAAGCATGAAAACAAAGTTCTGTAAAATGCACATTCAGTTTTCTGGTCTTCGTTATTGATATCATTAACACGTTCAATGGTGACAGACCAGTTCTGGCCCCTAGCGCGCTTCCCGCCAGGGCGCATGACCCGTATCCGGCCCGCGTTGCCATGCCATTTCTAAACAGTCATTGTGAGCTCAGCTCTTGATGAAGACACATCGTATGTCGTACGCACCTTGAGTGGCGTGATAAATTTTCGTTCGTCGTTTGTCGTTCACATCTTTTGGTGACTTTTTACGATTGTGGCAGTAGTGGGCCTATATGTTATAACTTTGAATTAGATTTAAATTGTTTTTATTGTGAGTGTGTGATGGCTCATTATCATATTGATTTGTCCGGCAGTGATAACGAGTTTACGAGTGAAGGAAGTGTTGATTCTGAAACGGAAAGTGAGGACGAACCTGGTCAATCGTAATCTACATAGACCATTTAGAGAACACATCAATTAGTAAAATAGACAAATTTTTAGATTTGTTCGTGACATTTTCGTCATCGATAATAGGTCCACAAATGAAACCGATAAGACAAACTCAACACAGTAGACCCCCACATAAAATTTACCACAGAAACCGAAAACAATTGCACTCTGAACTACTTGGATATAATGATAACCAGACATGAAGACCACCTTTCTTACAAAATATTTAGAAAGCCCATGCACACCTCAAACACATTTAAAATAGATTCAGTTCACCCCAACACACAAAAAAGAGCAGCTATCTACAGCATGATACACAGAGCAATTAATATACCATTAACAAAAGAAGATTTAAATAAAGAATTAAAACTAATTCATGACATAGCTAAAAACAATGGATACAAGAAAGAAATGGTTAACAAAATCATGCACAAAATAAAATCCCAACCCAAAACCAAATTAAATAGCATTTAAAACTACACACAACAGTACCAATATCATACACAACGTCAGGACAATCAACAGCAACAATAAATACAACCACTCAGGGGTATACTGTATTAAATGCAACAACTGTGAGACAAGCTAAGTCGGACGCACTGGTAGAAACTTTCTAACCTGATATAATGAACACACAAGTGCTGTAAAACACAATCATTTTTCCTCAATAGGCTAACATATCGAAGACTATAAACACTGTTTCACAAACATCGAGAACGACATGCAAATCCTGAACATAAACCCCAAGGAACCCCTGCTCAACATAACAGGAGAATTTGACATTTCTCTAGATCAGTATACCAATCCAAATTTTAACATAAATGAAATTACAGAAAAACTAACATCATCTTCAGTACAGTCATCCCCACCCTAAAAAACGATTACCTTAAGATAATCAATAAACAAAACATGACATGCGACAGAGAAACATCATTTTATTATTTATAAGTTTCATTTTCCGTATTGATTGGGTTCAATGTATAGACAAGAAAAGTGTTCCACCGATCAATAAGTATTGATCAGTGGAACACTTTTCTTGTCTACACAGAGAAACATCAAACGACACACCTAGCTCCACCCCTACCCCCCACAACAGCAACTCTCCCTACCCCTCCTTCCCTTCCCCTCACAGCAGGTAGTATGAGCCCAAGATGAAAACGAAGCAGTACACAACAAGCTCACATATCAAACGCAACTCACCCGCACCAATAACAGTGAGTACATATTCAAATTAGCACACACAATCCTTACCATTCCTCAAACATAAAATATCACCCACAGCTCAATCTTATCTTCCACAAATAATTATAACATCACTGCACAGCTACAGATGGGAAAGGATCCACCAGTTTGAATCCAATGCCACTCAAATTTTACAGATGTCACAGGACAACATGATTCAATTTTAACAAAAAAAACACAAGAAGATTCAAAACACACAGCAGAGCTAAATTTAGATATTTTATCCTAATTGTATCCATATGCCTAGTACTCTTTTTTAAACTTGGAAAGTATTTTATTCTATGTATATACATATGTGTATACATATAATGTGATAATTTTACAAGCAAATCATATCAGTCAAGCTCCAAAAACATCAAATGTACAACTATGAAAATAAGACTTGAACATAGAAGTCAACCGATGAACTGAACGACACGCAAGACACGAACGTTCATGTGTATGAAGTGTTCCTACATACATTGTTTTTATCTTATATACTTATAAGTTAGTTTTAAGTGGAGATAGTGTTTTGTAAACTAATTTTAAGACCTCAAGCATATCATTATAGACATACAATTGCATTGTCACACATAGTGACATACATGCCAGTTCTTGTTTTGACATGCCCCATTTGGACATGATCAAATATTTCTTATCATATGGCATTCCCCAGACAATGTAATCCTAATCATTGCTTCATGATCTATATGTGAATGTATTGTTCAGCTGAAGATGACACTATGTAGGGGTTCGAAACCGGTACTGTAGCATAATAAGTGCAATAAATAAGCATTGATAGGTGGAAGTCCTTTCCCATTTCTAATTGAACCCGGTCAAATCAAACATTCGGCTTGAAGAATATAACATTTAGCAAAGAAAACAAACTGCTAGTCCCGATACCGGGAGAAAACAAGCCAATTGACTGGTTTCTATTGTTCCTTGATAACAGTTTCTTGGAATTTGTTTGTCGTGAGACAAACAAGTGTGTTAAGTTGTTTTGTGGGCCAAGCACAAAGGAGAAATAGTGTATTACAAGATGGAAGGATGTCGATGTCAGTGAACTAAAGACATTTTTGGGTTTGCTGATTCATACAGGAACATTGCGAATGAACAGATTCCAAGATTATTAGAAAACTCTCAGGCTTTTCAACTTTCCTGCATTTTGACAGTATATGAGCTGGGATCATTTTCTACACTGCCTACACTTTTCCCCGGCTAGACCTATCAGCGATCCCAAACCCCAGTCATTAGAAAGGCTGGAAAAGGTGAAACAAATTATTGATTTTTTCAACAATAAAAATCTCTAGCATTTATTATCCTTCACGGGAACTGTCCATTGATGAAGCTATGATACTTTGGTGGGGTCACTTAATTTTCAAGTAGTACATAAAGGGGAAACAGCGTAAGTATGGCATAAAACTTTATGCTCTAAATGAACCTGAGGGCTTCACTTGCAAATTTATTGTGTATGGCGGAGCCAGCGACCAGTTGTCTGGGAAAAGACACTCTACAAAAATGGTCATGCATCTTTTGGAGCAACTTCTGAATAATGGCCATGCCGTGTTCATGGACAATGATTATAATAGTTTTGCCCTAGCGTCTAGGCTGCTGTTAGAAAACACATACAGTACAGGAACACCCCGAGCTGTCCGGCAGCACAACCCTCCAATTGTGAAGACGGCAATACTGCCTAAAGGTGGAACCATCACTCATTACGCTGAGGGAATTATAGTGGGCAAATGGAGGGACATGCGAGTGGTACAATACATTTCCTCGCAATTTGAGAACACAATGGACACTGTCACAAATAAAACGGGCCAAGAGAAAGAAAAACCTTTGCCAATAGTGCAATATAATGCACACATGAAAGGGACTGATTGGTGTGACCAACTTAAGGCATACTATCCTTTCGAAAGAAAACCCTTCGCTGGTACAAAAAAGTTTTGTCCAAATCATTCAATTGATGATCATCAATGCTTTCCACTTACACAACCTACACAATACCAGGCTTTACAAGTTATGAATCTCATTATAAAACCGTATTGGATTTCAGAATAAGAAGTTACATTAATAAAAACCACCTTTCCAATACACAATAGTCCTTTATATTTAGGATAAAACCATTAATAGATATTACAAGTAGGACATGTTTCGCTCATTCTTATTGATGTATTGTATTTAATACACTACTACACAAAATAATAATAATAATAATAATAATGTTTGAAACACAACACGAGGAAGTCCCATAAGGTTATTTACGCCGATCCAGACGACGTTTTATCCATCAGTGCAGTTTGTTTTTCAACCAATATATGTGATTTTAGCATTCCTCATCATGTTTATTTTATGAAACATCATCATAGTTCATTACAAGAGCTCACCCTTATGTGAATAACTGTTTTTAATCACAAACAGTCTAATGCCATTGAGCGAAGATTATTATGGTCATTGATTTATACGAACAATTAATCACTACATATTATAGTAACATTTTCACGTCATTCATTCCACTTACATTTTAAGCAATTTTAATGATCAATATTTGTTTTAATAGACATAATATAATCTTATTGATTGTTTTTAATTGTTAAAATTCGTATTTTATCAATGTAATGTTAGACTTTTTTCGTTATATATACCGGGATCAGGGCCCTGACCCACCATGGATTAAGTTATCTCTAGCTGATGATGCTCAGTAAGAATGAGCGAAACATGGCCTACTTGTAATGTCTATTAATGGTTTTATCCTAAATATAAAGGACTATTGTGTATTGAAAAGGTGGTTTTTATTAATATAACTTCTTATACCAGGCTTGGAAATCCGAAAATGGTTTTATATGACTTTCGCCTACAAATAGTGGAATCACTTCTGCCACCCCATCAAGCAGAGCTAGTGCGCACTCCTCTAAGAAAGAACAACTTACATCGGTTGCTGAAAAATGATGGAGTTTCCAAAGGAGGAACCAAACGCAAAAAGTGCAGGGTCTGCTATAAAGCAGGAAGTAAAAAAACAATCAACGTTCGTCTGTTCTGGCTGTCCAGATTTGCCGAGGCTTTGCCTGGTTGGTTGCTTTGATAAGTACCACAAAGACATGTAAGTGGACCAAACGGTGGTTGGTGGGTGGAGCTGTAAATTATTGTACATAGTGAAAAAATGCATTAATAAAGCTAAATGTGGTTTTTACAGTTTTCCAAATTATTACATATCATAAACAGTAATTATCGTAATATCTTTCATAATAACATAAGATTTTCAACAAAACAGCAATCAGTGGGTAGTGCACGGTGCTGAGGGGCTGAATCCGACCCACAGACTTGGACGTCTTCAGAAATTTTAATTTACGCATGTATCATCTTTATAGGCACGTGTCCGGCTCCATGGCTAATGGTTAGCATGTTGGCCTTTGGTCACAGGGGTCCCGGGTTTGATTTCCAGCAGGGTCGGAAATTTTAACCATAATTGGTTAATTCCCCTGGCGCGGGGACTGGGTGTATGTGCCATCTTCATCATTTCGTCCTCATCACGATACACAGGTCGCCTACGGGCGTCAAATCAAAAGACCTGCACTAGGCCTCTCCGGAGGCCACACAACATTTCTTTACAGGCACATGCTTGGATTTTTGACATTTGGTAAGTTTTATATCATTTTTTCATTTTCAGTTTTTGGAGGTGGGAATGTGCAATTTGCATAGCAGCGAACGTGTTAAGATTAGGTTTGGATTGACTCCTGAATTCAGTATAAGACTACATAAATTCATTACACTTTATAGATTTATTTATTTATTCTGATAAGATTAAGGCTAGATGGCCTTCTGTTACTTCTAATCAAATTAATATATTACATGTTATACTTACTTACATCCTTCAGGCTAGCAGCACGTTGGAAGGACATTTGATTGCTTTCAAGTCTTGCAAAAAGAAAAATGCAAGGCCATAACAGGACACATGGCCCAATACTTGGAAGGATGAGGATGATGATGATGATGATAATATACTTACAAACATTGTAACAAAGACATTTATGATAACTGAGGTGGCAGATTCATACATACATACATACATACATACATACATACATACATACATACATACATAAATCTTCATTATAGACTGTTATGCCTTTCAACATTAGTCTGCAAGCCTATGTGAATTTGCTAAACACATTCACAATCCTCTGTTTGTAATTAGCTCTGTGGCTTCATTTAGTTCCATACCTCTTATTTTTGAATCATTAGAAACTGAGCCTAAAAATTGTAGTCTTGCACTCCATCTACTTCTTTTACCCTCAAGGACAAAATCCATTATTCTTGTTGGTAACCTATCCTCTTTCCATTCACCTCACATGACTCCATAGTAGGTTTATACATACAGCTTCATCAGTCGAGTTTATTCCTGACAGCCTTTATCTCCTTGTTCTGAGAACCCTCATGCCATTGTTCCCACTGGTTTGTACCAGCGATTATTCTCGTTACTTTCATGTCTGTTACTTCTAACTTCTGAATAACATATCCAGAAACCACCCAGCTTTCACTCACATACAGCTAAATTGTCTAAAACAGACCAGTCTAATGATACTTTCATCTGGGAGCCGAATTCTTTCTTACACAACACTGTTCATCGCACCTGTGAGCTCACAGAATTAGCTTTGCTGCATCTTAATTCGATCTCACTATACTGCCATTGTGAGTGAATACACATCCTAAATATTTGAAATAATCTGCCTGTTTCAGATCTGTATACCCGACCTCACATTCATTTCATAGGTTTCTTCCCTACTGACATCATTTTAGTCTTGGAAAGGCCAATTTTTATATCATACGCATTGCACCTATTTTCAAGTTCCAATATATTGGATTGCAGGCTTTCAGCACAGTCAGCCATTAAGACCAAGTCGTCGGCATAGGCCAAACTGCTTACTACATTTCCCCCAAACTGAAACCCTCCCTGCCACTTTATACCTTTCAATAGATAATCCACGTAAACTATGAACAGCAAATGGGAAAGGTTACAGCCTTGTCTAACCCCTGTAAGGACCTTGCACCAAGAACTCATTCTACCATCATTTCTCACTGCAGCCCAATTATCATATATGCCTTCTTTAGAATTATGAAACGTAACTATCTATTCTTCTCATAGCATTTTTCAGTTACCTGGCATATATCAAAAATCTGATCCTGACAGCCCCTCTGTGGTCTGTAACCACACTAGTTTTCATCCTGCTTGCTCTCAACCACTGATTGCACCCTCCCATCCAAAATGTCATTGAACAACTTGCCTGGTATACTGACCAATAAAATTCCCCATTAGTTGATAGAATCCTTCCTTTTCCCCTGGTTATAGATGGGTGTAATAAATTACAGCTTTCATCCAATCAAAAGATACCTTACTAATATTACATGCCAATCTTATTAATGTACTAATCCATTTCATACCTGCCTTCCCACTATATTTTACCATTTCAGATCTATTTCATCTTTTCCTGCTGTTTTATGGCAGTGGATTTTCTTTACTGTCCTTTTGCACTTCCTCAAGCATAATTTCACTAACATCATTGTCGTCCTCCCCATGAACTCCCTTGTTTGCAACAACGGAGATTTCCTTCTATTTTAACATGATTTTCAAATATTCCTTCCACCTGTCCAGTGATTCCCTAGGATCTACTGTGCACTCACCTGATTTACCAAAGCACTTCATTTTCTTTTTCCCTCCCTGTCTAACATTCTTTCCCTGCTGCTTGACATAGCCTTTGCAGGTTATTACCAAAATCTTCCCATGACTTTGTTTTGGATTCAATAATTGTTTAACGCTGTTTCTTTCATCTACATGCAATTCCCTGTCTGCATCAACCCTTGTTTGGAGCCATTCCTCAAATGCCTTCCTTTTACATTTACAAGTTGCCCACACTTCATCATTCCACCAAGATGTTCGTTTTCTCATCTCTACACACGGTAATTCCTAGGAATTCCCTTGCTGTTTCTATTACACCTGTTCTCTTTCTGTATCCCGAACCTGCTGACTGTGTATTGTTTGGAACCTTTCACTAATCATATCCATGTACTTCTAATTTCTTCTTCCTGGATATTTTCTACCCTTATTCATTTGTAGCCATATTTCACTTTCTCTACCCTAGGTCTAGGGATACTCACTTCAGTACAGATCAGATAGTGGTCTGTGTCAGAAAGAAATCCCCAGAATACCTGTACATTTCTAATAGATTTTGTGAATTCAAATTTTAGTTATGGTATAGTCCATTACGGTTATGGTGACCCTACCCTCCTATGTCTAGCAGTGAATAGCCATATGCTTGAAGTATGTATTTGTAACTGCTAATCCCATACTGAGACACAAAACTTTCCAGTCTGTCAAACACACAATTTCAGTATAAATTATAACACTATAAAACATACCTGTATACGCACTATTATACAAAGAATGACATGTTTTGTTTTACAAGAACATCCTCAGATTCTATCAAATCACTTAAGGCAATGTATCGGTGAAATTTGATGAAAATTGTGAAAATAAAATCCATTTTTAGTTCTTTACGTTCTCATAATATTTTCTTTTTGAGCTTTGTTTTATTTAAATATCAGCCATTTAAAGCCCTTAGCGGCCATTTAAATGACCCGGCGCAAGTGGGCGTTGCCGCCCATCGACACTATTCTCATAAATATCTTTCGTTTTTCGAAGATTTTGAATTGAGCGTGCGGGTTGAATGTAAGAAATTTTGTTGCTGTGGGTCTTTATGTTGGCTATTCTAATGGACTATCGATATATCAAGTGGAATTGGCGTTTGTAATGGAGCTTGTCCATGTGTTGAATGTAAACAGAGAGAGTTGTGATCTCACGTTTTGTGTTTATCATTCGTGTTTTAGGCCCACTCTGCTTTTCTGTAATTTCTTAAGTGTTACATTTGTAATAAGTGTATTATAAATGATCCCTAAACAATAACAGTATCTACTTAGTGAAAGCAGGTTAGTTTTTGAGGTTAGGATTTGTGAGGTTGTGTTATTATCAGTGTACATAATGGGCAGAAGAATTGAGACTTGTCGTCGCCGGAAGAAACGACCTAGTAAAATGTTGGATAAAGTGAAAAAATGCCGTTTCTAACAGGAATAAGAATGTAAGTACTAGTTTACAAGATCAAGTAGGGGAAGTTAAAATCTCCACACCAAATATTGTGCCCGGGGAATGCATAATGTAATTTGAGCTAAGTATCCGAAGGAAGTGTTTATGTCAAAGAACTGGAGATTGCTGTAACATCAGCAATTGCTGAATTCAACATGGGTTGTGAAGCAAGTGAGAAACTAAAAGCTAGTATTAGGGGTGTTGAAGTTAGCAGCTCAGGACAGAAAATTAGTGTAATGAGGGACAAGCGTAGAATTGACCACAGTGGAGTGTCTGGGTGACAAGGGTTCAAAACAGCCCGAAGGAAACTAAAACTCTCAAAACTGCTAGTGAGGCCAGGAAGAAGGCAGCAGAGGGTCCAACATATGGTGCTGGGGAGTTTTAAGTCAACTGGATTCAGGTACTGGACTATCGTTCATCTCTAAAATTTCAATCTCTTTTTCCTCAGAATTTATTTTCCAGCACTTTTCAAGATTCAAAATGCTCCTCATGCCACAGTTTTCAATCAAACTACTTGAAACTTTTAGGATAGTTTCAGATACAACATAATAACAAACTGATGTGCAAATTTTAAAATACATGCAATTGTTCAGTGGCAATCTAGTTTTTTCTCATCATGATCATCATAAAATATATTTAAAAAGTTAAGCCTATGTGAAATAATTTGCTCCTTTCAGTGTAATTAAAATTTGTCAAAACCCACACATCACTTCTTTAATATTGGTCTTTTAAAACCAAGATTAAATTTTATGCCAGATCTGTTGAGCCGTTTGGCATGAGGAGCATTTTATAAATACATCGAAAATTTAAAAAAATATTGATAAATTTATGAATATCTCAAAAACTGTTATTGATAGAAACTGTAAACTTTGTATGCTGTATCATGCTGATACTGACATTAAATGCTCAAAATTCTAAGGTGATAGGATGAAAACTGTAGATTTTAGGATTTTCACAGATGCATTGCCTTAAAAGAAGCGTATTATGTACAGTATTGCTTACGTTGCTTAAACTTGTCAGTGATAGGTAAGTGATAATATGACCAACTATTGACAAATAATGAATTTACAAATATTAACATAATGAACATTCCACAAGCTCCTCCCCTGCTACCCCTCCCTCTCTGTGAGCAGTGTGCTATACCCCCAAAACTTTCCATTTGCCTCTCCATGACCACAGTCCTGAAATAGTGCTTCGTGGGGTTAATATTTGTTAATATTATGTTAATATTTGTAAATTCATTATTTGTCAATACTTGGTCATATTATCACTTAACTCTCTACCATTGACACGTTTACGCAACGTAACCTAGAATCTGAGGATGTTCTTGTTGAACGAAACATGTCATTGTTTGTATAATAGTATGTATTTTTTACAGGTATGTTTGTTGCAATATAATTTATATTGAAATTGTTGTGTGTTTAACAGACTGGAAATATTTTCTCATTTGACTAAGTCGACACTGGAAAGTATGGCTTCCCTCTTAATAAAAAATAATCTCATACTAGTACAAAAGTCCAGTAAACTCTTCTCATTCCTATTAGCTTCCATATCTTCCCCATATTTACACATTGTTTTTTAGAATCGTTCAGTTCTATTTCCAACTTGCATTGAAATCGCCCATTGGCACTATCCTATCTTTGCTATTGACGCTGACTGCAGTGTCACCCCGTTCTTCATAAAACTTGTCAACTTCATCGTCAGCTGCCCCCTCACATGGTGAATAGACTGAGACAATTCTCATCCTAATTCCTCCCAACTGCCAAATTTACCCACATCATTCGCTCATTAACATGCCTAACAGAAACTATGTTGCGTGCGGTAGGTATTCTTGATGAATAATCATACTTCATTCCCTGTCCTTCCCTTTTTAACTTCTGTTAAGAACACTTTATAATCTCCTATGTTTTCCTATTATCTCCCCTTACCCAAATATTGTTAAGTACTAATGCATTCAAACTCATCCTGTCTATTGACTTGGACAGTTTTACTTTCTTCCATAACTCCAATTAATATTGATAGCTGCCAGACTAATTCAGTTTAGTTAGCCAAGTTGTATGCAAAGAGTTCCTTGCCTCTCAAATGGAAGTGGAAACCTTTTACTCCCGTAGGTCCGAGGCTTGCTTAACAATTCTGTGAAGTGGGATGCTACCTGCTTACATAGTCCCAGAGAGAATCTCTCCTATAATGGGTTAGGGGCCACAGTGGATCGTATAGTCCTTGTCGGCTGAGAACAGAGGGGGCCATGACTTCAGAATATGTCTGAAATACCCACTCTGTGCCCATAGCCGCTGGTATCCCAACTTTCAGGACCTCGTACTAGGCCACTCAGCCATTGCTTATGATTCATGAACTAGGACATGACTACAGTAACCCACACCACTAACCATAATTAATTGTTATAACTAATTTACCCAGAGAGTAAAAGCATATAAATAGATATTAAACTCGGTGCATATAAGCATGCATTAAATATGCCAACTAAAAGCCTAATATTTTAATAAACTACATGTCATTAATTAAAAATAAATTAAGAAAAAAAGCATTAACAAATAATATAATTAAAGATGCATAAAACATTGTAAGATATGTAGGCTACAATATGAACTTGACATGAGCCATTGAATAACACAATGACATAAATTACTGGTAAATGCATTGACATGTAAGGATAATTTGTAGGTTTATTCGGGTTTAACTCGCAAAATCCCGCACAGCTGCTTTAAGTGTATTTGCATTCTCTATAACCCTGATTTTAGGAATTAGATTCCACTTGTGAGAGATGAAGACAGTGAATGAGTTGTCATACATAATAGATCTGCAGATAGGTAAGTCTAGGAGGTTGATATGATAGGATCAAGTATTTCTGTCATAATACAAAGAAAGGTACTTCAAGAAAATTCTTAGGTATGATAGCTGGGTTGTGAAGTGTGTAGTGTTTGGTGAATGGTATTTATTGCATGATAAGTGCATCAGATGTCAACATGAGGCCATGTTTGTTGGGTATATGATGGCAATACATTGCTAAAGTACTTTGTTACAGGTGTATCGTACACATGCATTCTTCCCTCATTTCAAGTGATTTTGTAGGCCTATTCCTGTGTTCCTATATACATTGTCACAGTAATCGAAATGAGGTTATACTAGCAATTCAAGCATGGTTATCTCTCTGGGAGAACATTCTTAAATCTATTGATGGATTGGAGGGCAGGAAACACTAATTTCAATATGTGTGAAACATATGCAGACTAGTACACCCTTTTGTTTTGAGTAATTCCAAGGCATTTCACTATTCTATGGGAGAAAGTTCTGCTTGATCCTCTTTCAGAGGGATTGTAGAGTTAATGAAAAATACATCTCAAGATTTAGACGGGTTAATTTTGGGACCACATTAGGAAGACCCTGTCACAAGTTAGTGTTGTGCTTCATGATAATGCTGCAAACATATTAGCTTATTATTGTTTGTTCTGCCTTTTGATTGATGAAAATGCCATTATGAGAATAAAGCACCACATTGTTTTCAGGTTTTGCCAGGGGCCCACAGTTGACTCATTCTGTTTTATATACTTATGTCAGGTTCCTTTCTTTCACTTTCCTGCCCAACCTCTCCTGGTCAACTCTTGGTTCTTCTTTATCTTGACATTGCTAGAATTCTGAGCCTAAGCAAGTCTTTTGACCTCTCCGACCCATCATTTGAATCAAGCAGCAAGAGATCAGCGCTATAGTATATTCATTATCTGACTTCCTTTATCAGTATAAAATTATGAACATTTTGAGAGGTAGAATTAGATCTCTGACCAGTCATAATGAAACTGGGACTCTCACTCCCACAGATCTGACATTGCCACACTGTTGAATGGATGAAAACTAGTATGGTCCAGATTTTCATTATGCTCCAAGCAATTTTAAAATTCATCTTGAGGAAGAAACACGTTTGTATTTTTATAGATCTAGAGAAAGCATATGACTCAGTACCAAGGCAGATGATGTTTTTCGTACTCGGTTGATATCGGATCAAAGGTAGGTCTTACAGGCAAACAAAATCATTAACTTGACAGACTGCATTCACAGTATGAATAAGTGTTTCAAAGTCTTTGCTGCAGCTATGGGAAGAAGAAAATAATTAACTACTTAAGTACTATATTGTACATACATTATAATGACAGTGTGAAATTTTGTCTTTACTTTTCTACTTGCGTTAAGTCAACCCGCAAGAAGAAGGAAAACTATCAAGACAAATTTTTAGTAGAATCATTGTGTTCAAGGATACAGTTTTTACTGTATTTTCCCATTGGAATCGTTTTCTCCTTTTGCATTTGTTGTGTGTTCCTAATCTTTTACCACCTATTTTCATCTTTATCTCATGTTTCTTCCATTTTCCTGTGTTTATTCAGCCTTCTTACTATCTTACACTTCCTGCATCAAGACTGAAGATATCCCAAAATGGGACACCTCAGTGAGTGTGAAGCTGTGAAACTGAAGCAAGCTCTTTTGAGGCTGAGAGGAATTGGTTGCAGAAGAACTGTGATTGATTAGGAGATAGCCAATATTTTTGACATCAGTGTATGTAGCTGTGTAGATCCTCCTTGTCCTTCGGTGTTTTCTTTATATGCATCCTTTTTCCACACTAACAGGCTGAGTAGCTCAGGCACTAGTGGGCTGGCCTCCTGAGCTCAAGTTGCTGGGTTCAAACCAGGCTTAGTCTGGTGATATTTGAAGGTGCTCAAATATGTTGGGCCTAGTCGTGGCAGATTTACCGGTACATAACGTAAAATAACTCCTATGGGACAAAATTATGGCACCTCAGTATCTCAGAAAACCATAAAAGTAGTTGGTGAGATACACACCTGTCGTTGTGTTCACTCTATTATGTGTGCTTTACAATATTCCTGTCTCTCTTTATATGACTCAGTGTGTAACTTATTTGTTCATTACCAGCGCTTGTAAACTAAATTCAATGTTGTCCAAATAAAAGTTAATAGGTTTTGATTTGTTCTGGTATCAACTTGCTTCAGATTAAAACACCTTTAACCGGGCGAGTTGGCCGTGCGCGTAGAGGCGCGCGGCTGTGAGCTTGCATCCGGGAGATAGTAGGTTCGAATCCCACTATTGGCAGCCCTGAAGATGGTTTTCCGTGGTTTCCCATTTTCACACCAGGCAAATGCTGGGGCTGTACCTTAATTAAGGCCACGGCCGCTTCCTTCCAACTCCTAGGCCTTTCCTATCCCATCGTCGCCATAAGACCTATCTGTGTCGGTGCGACGTAAAGCCCCTAACAAAAAAAAAAAAAACACCACATTTAATGCAGTAGTTTGGAGCATAACCGTTATTATTATTACTTTTCAAACACAAGAATTGAACGTATTACCAGTAATCACAAAATATATATGAATCAGGACAATCAACATCCTAACCCTAACAGGCAGGACCGAAGAGTTGATCGTTAATGAAAGAGGATGACATAGCCATTATTGGTCTTAGTGAAACAAAACATAGAGGAAGAGGGGAAAGAAGACTGAAGGAAGGGTACAAGATATTTTTCATTGGAGGAGAGGATTAAGAAAACAGAAAAGGAATAATTATTGAAAGGGATATCGTGGAATATGTGAAGTTCAAGATGATCGATGACAGAAGGATCACAACAGAGGTAGTGTTTGAGAAAGAAACAAGAGATCTGTTCCCAGTATATACTCCACAAACTGGAAATAGAGAATACAGAACAATTCCATATAGAAATGGAGAAATGTATAGTAGACAAGGAAATAATTATAATTTAAGATCTGAATGCACAAGTGGGAAGAGAAGAGATTGTGGGGCCGTATGGATGTAGCAACAAGAATCAATAAGGGGATATAATAATGGACTTTTGCCAGAGAAACAAACTAATAATAGAAAACACGTGGTTCAGAAAGTGAAATAGCCAGAAGATTATGAGGTATGGATGAGGAGACGGAAAAAATAAATTGTTGATTGATTACATATTAGTGGGGAAAAGGGCTATGGAAAGATTGTATGGATGTTACACCTATGCCTGAGGAAGCTTTTGGGGGTGGCCATACACTGCTGTTAAAAGAAGTTTAAGAAAGTCAAGGTCACAAAACTACAAGAAACAAATATTAGGATCTGGAGATTGAGGAGAAAAGGAGGTTCAGTAGGAATTAAGGTAAGGGCAGATATTGGTTATGTTGAATTTAAGAGTCCATTTGTAAGGTGAGCATGATGGAATGATAGTGAAAGATAAAAGTACAGGAAAAGAAAAAAAACTTGGAAGCAATGAAAAAGACTGAAGAGAGTAGAGCAAGATATATAGAAGCGAAGACAGTTTGCAAAAAATAAGTAGCCTACGTAACGATCGGAAACATTCACCCAGGAAGTAAAGGAAGATTTGAACTGTGGGGGGAAAATGTTATTCGGAATTATAAGAAACTGTAGGAATGAAATGGTGAAACAGGGGCGGATCTACTATAAGGGCCAGAGGGGCTGGGCCCCACCTTCATAATTTATTTGTAGTTATTACAAACACCATTAAGCAAGTGTGATATTCAACGCTTATAGTCTGTCAACGGCCTTGGTTCTGTGTAAGAGGGCCAGCCTCTGTTGGCCCCAACCACCTCGCCTCACCACGTGTTCTCAGCGACGCATCAATCAACTGGCTCTCCTTCCCTCCTCGGCTGCCTGGCAGAGTGGCAGTGTTCAGGGGTGTTGCTGGCGAACCGCGTCATTTGGGGCTGGAGGAACCCGTTGCGCTGGCTTTACTTTACGTTTCGTCCGGCTGTTCGCGAAAGCAGAAGCACCAACTTCGGGTAATTATTGGGGAGGGGGCTAGATTAACTTGAACACAGGCATGTGAAATTAAGAACAACTATTAATGCAAACGTTCCAATATTCACAAACAGAACAATAATAGAGCGTGCTTCTCAAATACTTTTTTTGAACGAGTCTTATGTACGGAGTTGCTTCATAAAGGCATTTTCTTAATAAATATCCTGTTTCCGTACTGTATATTATGTATTTCATGATACGAAATGTGTAAAGCTCTACCATCAGATGTACCGCCTGAACAATCTCCATTGGGAAATGTAGTTCTCTGAAGGTATGCCCGTTTTCTAATCTAATTTCTTGATATAAAACAACCTACCACCTTCCCCAGGTTTAACGCCTTGGCAGCCTCCGAAGACTACCAAACTCTACTACATTTTAAGGGGACTTAACATCTAGGAGGAGAACATGGAGGGGGAGAAAACACCTTGCTCCCCCCAAAGACGGCGCCAGTGCGCGGAAGTCAGGTGGTTGTTTTTTTCTTCTGTGTGTGTGTGACGTTAGGTCCCTAGTTCCCGTCGTGTAACTGCGTTTGTAAGCATGACATCATGTTGTCACATGACAATAGTCGAACACATGACAGTGTGATCCATTCAACTGAATGCATGAGTCGACTAACCACGCAGTGCACAACCATAACAGGTCCTGTCAAGTTCATGTAGGACGGCTTCCTGATGGAGTACACAAATGGCGAATACGTCGATATGCTTTTAGTGTTGGGTGCGTCCGATAACCAAGCTTCTGCTGCTCGTGAGTGTGCAGCACGTTACCCTCAAAGGCGCCATCCCGATAAGAATGTTTTTCGTCGCCTTGAGCAACGCCTGCGAGAAACCGGTAATTTCGTCCACAAGTAGTGGACAGAGGTCGTCCAAGGACTAGACAAACTCCACAAACAGAAGACGACATTGTTGAAGCCGTTCACCAGTCACCTCGGTGAAGTACCCGTGATATTGCGAGGCGGTTCCATGTATCTCAAACACTGGTTGTTAACGTATTGCACGACGAACAACTGCATCCATATTATTACACATTAACTCAACACCAGCGGCCAGAAGACCGCATTCGAGTACAGTTCTGTGAATGGCTTTTGCAACAAGTTGAAGCTAACGAACATTTTGTATAGAATGTGATACAGAGTGACGAATGTAGCTTTACTCGGGAAGGTATTTTCAACCAACACAACAGCGATTATTGGGCTGACCACAACCCACATGTCGCCCGTGAACGTGGGTTTCAGACACGCTTTGGCATAAACCTGTGGGCTGGAATCGCGAGGGGTGTGCTTTTAGGCCCTTACCTATTGCCGGACAACATGTATCTGCCCCGCTATCGTACGTTTCTGGGCAATACTTTGCCTGACTCTTTAGAAAACGTTCCACTTGGTGTTCGGTGACAGCTATGGCTTCAGCGTGATGGTGCTCCGCCACACTTTGGAATGACTGTGTGTAACTAGTTAAACGAAGAGTTTCAAGGAAAATGGATCAATTTCTTTAACAAGATGGAACTTACAATCTGGAGTTGTGAGCATCGTTCATGAAAACAAACCACATTTACTGGAATGTTTTGAGAAGGTTGAGAACGAAGATGGTTGGTATGATGTAACAATAAGAGAGTGGTTTGGTTTTAAAAATTACTTAACAATTCTGAATTTTTGTTTTTTATGGAATTCTATGAGATGATGAAACATGTTGATATTTTATATAACACGATTGTGCCAATACTGTTACCATATCTAATGCATTACAATGTTTTGAATCAGCTGTTTCTGAAATAAGAGAGAACACTGAAAGGTATCAGGTAGATGAAGATGAGTGTTCTACTCCAACAACAAAGAGTTCTAAATACAGCTCTGGTGTAAATTTGACTGTCGATGCCAAAGAAGTGTGTGATAGTGGTCACCCAAATGAAAGACCGATTCAAACAGTCCCATATATTTAGTTGTTCCGAAAATATTGATCAGAAAAAGTTTGCTACGTTCAGACAATTTTTTACTAACGAATTTAGTAAATACATTTTCATGGAGTTGCTGTCCATTATATTCCAGGAGAAATTGAGAAATGACCTTTCAGGGATTTATCGCAATGATACTTTAAACGATATTCCTTCAGCCTGTGATTTATTCACATTCTTTACGAAACATTTCTTCGAAGAATCGTTATCTGAGTTACACAAAACTCTACAAATTGCACTAGCTACTCCAGTTTCAACAGTAGAAGCAGAGCGAAGTTTCAGCACATTAAAAAGAGTCAACAATTACCTCGGGAATAGAATGGGTCAAAACAGTCTAAATTCACTCGCTGTTTGTTCCATTCATAAGGAGGAAAATGGTAAAATTCCCAACTTCAGCAACAGAATCATTGAAATGTTTGCCAGTCAGAAGAATTGGCGTGCTCAACTGCTGTCTAAGTAAGGTTCCATTCGGTGAGTTCGGTTCTATTTATTTATTATTAACTATTTAGTGTGTATATTTTATTATATGTGCTGTCTTTTGGAGTTTGTGGTACAGTATAATACAGTACGGTATAGAAACCCACGCTTCAGTAATGCCTGCCTCAATCCCATACTCATGACCAAAAACATTATGTAGGGCCCAACTGGCGGAATTGATCACGAGCCGCCACTGTGGTAACACAGGTTTTGTGACGAATAAAATGGTAATACTTACAAAACCAGCAGAGATAATGAACAGATGGAAAGACTACTCCAGTGAACTGCTGAACGTGAGAAACCAAACGTGATGTGGAGAGGGTATCTAGGCAGCAGGAACAGAGAAGGAATCAGACATTACAATGGCAGATGGAATGGGCAGTTATGAAGATGGGATAGATTAAGTAGCCATAGAAATGATCAAGGCTGCAGGACAAGCGGAACTCCAGTGGTCTTAAAGAATACCGAAGATGTGGAGAGAGAAAAAGTGCCCGATGATTGTTCAAAAGGGGGGTATAATACCAACATTCATGAAATGAGGTAAGATGTGCGATATCTACGAGGAATCACTATCATCTCCCATGTTGCCAACAATGGAAATGCCATTGGAAAGAAGAATTAGAGAAAAGGTAGAAATCCCATTAATAAAGGAATAACTTTGATTCAGAAGGGGGAGATCAACAGCAGAACGCATTTTCATTCTGAGGCAGAGCTGGGAAAATGAGAAGGATATACGAGGGCTATAAATGAAGTCGTGGCAATGTAGTCCAGACACTTGCAGGAGATCGGGATCGCGTAAATAGGATATGGGAGTGATTAGGTGGCGCTTATGTCGATGTGCAGTGTGCATTTGACAGGCTCTAAAGAAAGTTCCCAAAAGGTGATCAGCGTTCGTGGATTGAAATACAGGTTACCCCTTGCCAAAATGCATCAGAATGTTATCGAGGATTACGTGAAGCCTGTGGCGAGAATGCGTTGCCGTATAGGGGAGTTGCACGATGGGTCAAGTCCTTTCGTACGGGTCGGAATAAGACGACGGATTTGAACTGCACAGGTCGGCCGTCCATTCTTCAAGATCTGGTTGACATCGTGAGGGGTCTCGTTTCCGTAGATCATCGATGGGCTGTCCGGGAATTATCCGTACAGGTAGGTCTGTCATTAAACAGTGTGACACATACTGACGAAACGTCTTAACATGAGGGAAATGGCGTCCCGTTGGGTTGCACATCAACTCACCGACGTACAGAAATGGCACCGGTATGGACTGGCTGGCGTTCACCCGGATAGATACTGCAACTAAGGAGGCACATTTCTGCAGCGTACGAGTATTGTCGCTATTGTTGAGACGTGGGCACGAGTCTGAATTAACGGATCAAAGGAATGAATGGCGTCACCTAGGTTTGCCACGTCCACAGAAATTTCGACAAGAAGCTTACGCTGATTGTGGCATACGACTACGAGGGGATTATTCTTACGCGTGCTGTGCCTGAGGCACAAACCGTCAGCAGTGACTACTATTGCTGAATTCCGGAGCGATATCTTCGTCCAGCTATGCGGCGCATACGTCCACTTTTATTGCGAGACGATCGCCCTATCCAGTTGCATGACAAGGCACGTTGTCATGTCGCAATCAATATCAAGCTCTTATTGCAACGGTGGCATTGGGAGGTCTTGGAACACCCTCCTTACTCACCAGTCCTTGTGACCTCGACCTGTTTCCGAAGTGTAAGAAACTCCTCCGAATTCCTGACGTGGCATCTACGCCTCGCAGTAGGGTGCACCATCGCTGTTACCAACAGAGAAGGCTTTCCGACATTTGGCAAAAGATAATAGACTTTGCGGGTGACTACATTGAAGGAATGTAATGAAATTGTACTTGTTAGTTCATTAAATATTGTGTTTTATCAATATTGCAGCTGTTGCATTTAGAGCTCTCGTGGTAATGACTTTTATAAACTAAGACAAGGCATGCAAAAACACACCAGGACAAAAGTTTGGGAAAGGCTGACACACAGGGGCATTGACAGGGAACTATCAATAACTGTTACAGCTGTATGAAGACAGTGGGTAGAACAGAATAGTTTGGAATTGACAATGGGCTAAACAAGGTGTGTGGTGTCACCTTTACTCTTCACAAGGGTTATGGATGACGAAACATTATAGAGGGGAAAGAATGAATGTAATGGTTTGCAGATTATGTGATCTGGGCAGAAGATGAGGTACAAAAACAGCCGAATGTAATGAATAGAAGGATTGAACAGTGGGGAGTGAAGATCAACGCGGAGAAGAGCGAGGAAATGGTGACGATGAGTAACAAAGGAAAAGGGAACTACTATCAGAATTGGAGACAAGGAACAGGAAATAGTAGAACACTTCAAATAATTGAGAAATGAACTGACAGAAAATGGAAGACTGGATAGGGAAATTAGGAGGATACAACTGGGGAGGCCCTTTCACCACCAGGTACTGAGATTAATATGGAATAAAGATGTGCCAATGAGGGTTATTAAAGAAGTAATATACAAGGCATATTACCTATAATGACATGCAGCATAAACCTGGGCGATGACTCGGAGAGATGCGAGTAGAGTACAAGCAGTTAGTTGAAAGGAAATTCCTCAGGAGTATGGTAGAGAGGTTAAGGAAGGGTAGAGTAAGAACTGAAGACTTGAAAAGAGGTAAATGTGTAAAATATAAATAACGAACTGAAATAGAACAGATTGAGGTGTTTGGACATCTCAAGCGGTTGAAAGAATTAAAGGGTTCCAAGTCGAGCAATTGAATGACCTGAAAAGAAAGAGAGGACAAGGAGGACCAAAATTATGATGGATGGACTCTGAAGAACAGCATACAACACAACCTGGACTGGAATACTCAGCTGGATGAGGAATGTCGGAGAGAGGGCGAAGTAGAGAGGAACCATATTTGCTCCCACCCGGCGGTCAGCTGGAAAAGGGGAAATGATGAATGCAATTTTTGAAGTATTAAGTGTGAGGAAGTTAATGTTGACCTACCCTAAACATATCTATGTAAACTCATGTGCTGTGTTACAGGGCACAGGTTCACCCTTCTGCAAGGTTTACGTATTCAATATTTGTGTGTATTCAACGTATCGCTCAACATCTTCGAACAACCAGACAAGTGGAGGAGAAACAGCAAATAGATTTATATTTCAAGCATGACCTTCCTGTGTTACTCTGACATGAAACATATTAAACAATATTCAGTGCTTTTTTGTAAGAGAAAAGGTGGCAGCACTCGCTCGAAATTCTTCATAAACTGAATTTCACAATTCGTTCATATCCAGAAGTTTTCTCTTCCTATGGTACTGATTTGACGACTGCCCCGATTTGAAGAAAGTGTGGTACAACTTACAGCCTAGCATTTTATTTCGTCTTAAAGCCAGTCGTATCTCTGCAAGTCATTCTTCTGAGCCATAGTCCAACAATTGGGCCTATTCAGGATGGCCAGAATTGTTTTCTTCCTGAACTGCAGTAAATCTATCGGGACTTGCGACGTTTTCTTCACATTCACTTGATTCACTGTTAAAACGTTCACGAGATACTTCAAAAGAATGGGCTTTCGTTTATTGCGCTCTGGTACAAAATCTTTTTGCTATTTGCTTTACGTCGCACCGACACAGATAGGTCTTATAGCGACGGTGGGATAGGGAAGGCCTAGGAGTGGGAAGGAAGCGGCCTTGGCCTTGATGACAGTACAGCCCCAGCATTTGCCTGGTGTGAAAATGGGAAACCACGGAAAAAGGTCTTAAGGGCTGCCGACAGTAGTTTTCGAACCCACTATCTCCCGGATGCAAGCTCACAGCTGCGCGACTCTAGCCGCACGGCCAACTCGCCCGGTACAAAATAATTAGTTTTATTCATTTCACATCTCTAAGTTGTGAAACTCGTGCACCCTTTGCTCCTAGTAAATAACTATGAACTCGCTCGCCTCGGCGTCACAAAACAAGTGTGTATGCTTTCCAAACTATTTTAAAATAACGAAAGGAGTTAAATTTAAACATTCATTAACCATAGATTAATCATGACTGTTAGCTATTAGTGATGAGCAACGCTCCCTCTCGACACTGACGTCACAGTTCTCGAGACCGATTCTCGTTTACTGCGATCTGTGTGACATTCCAGTAACTAGGAGTGTAAACCTAGATAACAAAACGCCGTATTGGAGCTACAAAGAAGTTAGAACTTCGATTGACTGATCAGGATTGCAAGAAGCAAAATGACAGGTGCAAAAGAAAACCAGGCTCTATGTGGAACATGCGATAAGAAGGTCAGAGATGACGATATATCGATACAATGCAACGGTATATCTGAGAAATGGCACCACAAGGAGTACACAGGCATGACTATAGGGGACTTCGACATATTGAGACGAAAAAACAGCAAACTGTTGTGGATGTGCGAGACATGCAAGCACCAGCTAATCAAGAAAAGGGACAAAGAAGAAAAGAAGATGGAGGAGCTGTCTCAGAAAGTGGACTCAATGATGGATTTCCCGCAAAACCAGCTAGGAGCATCGATAGAAGAAATATGAAAATCACTGAATAAGCAGAGACCGCAAGTGACGCAAGGAATACCAAAAGCTAAACCAGTAGAAACAATGGACAACAACGGAGGAGGAACAGAAGATAATAGGATGACTAAACCGAATACATACGTGAACAGCACAAAAGAACGAGTAGCAGACAAACGGATGCAGGCAGAAGATGCAGAGGGAGAAGGAAATACCAGCCAATTGACGCAAATGATACAAAAGGAAGGGAAAAGAACAGATCTCGCCGCGACCACCAATAATAGTAGGGACGAAAGAGGACTGCTTGGTTATATGTGGGACGACTGAAGAAGAGCACCACCAGTGAATCTCTAATGCGCTTCCTTAATAAAATGCAATCACAGAGGGTATATCGTGTGAGGATCTCAATACCAAGGAGAACTACAAAGCGTTTAAGGTGGGAATACCATTCAAGAATCACGCTGACGTGGAGAATCCGGGTTTCTGGCCGAAGGGAGTATTTGTGAGGAGATTTCGGTTTCGGACGGGACACCCACGAAGAGATGAGGAAGCGGGAGGATCACTTGAATAAACCCATACAAATACTTCTATAGAACATCGAAGGACTAAGTAATGCATTCCCATACATACAGGAAAGTACATTAAAGGACATTGACGGTGCGATACTTACCGAGACATTCCTTACAGAACCACCGAATCTGCAATCATCCCACGCAGTGCACACATTGGCAACACCGACAGCTGGGAGGCCAGCAGGAGGAGTCACTTGCTACTATAAAGGCAATTTGGGAACCTCGAGGGTACTTCTAAAGAAGATAATATGGTAATAATTAGGACTACAATGGTCTCTCTCATGGGAATATACTCGTACATCCCACCGGGCGAACCAACGGAAAACATCATAGAAACGGTACCCAAGATAACAGAACAAACAGGAAACGAGGAAAATGTAATTATCGCTGGGTATTTCAACTGCAGAACCGATAAAACCTGCACTAAGACAGACCTGCTTATGGAAGCTTTAGAAGAGCAAGGTTTTAAAATGGCAAACAACAAACATGTACCTACATACATAGCCCCAAATGGAACTAGCACAATCGAACTTGCCTTCTACAGAGGGAACAGGCTACAATTAAAGAAGCAGGAAGGACTGTGGACCTCCTCAGAAGCACCCACCCATAAGGAAGCATATCCCAATCATAACGCTGTTTCAAATGAAAACTAAACAAAGACAAGTGTATTGGAGGGAATCAAATACTCGAGGAAACTGGATCTCGAAATCCTGAAGAATAGTACGGGAGAAATAGAGAAGTCAAGGGACCTTACCAAAAGGGAAAATTAGATGAGGCTTTAGAAATATTCACAAAAACAATGCAAACAGCCACCATGGAAAGGAGGACAAGGCGAGCACAAAGATGGTTCGACCAGGACTGCTACAGAAAAAGAAAGGAAACACTAAGAGCACTATCCAGAGCCAAAACATTAAACAGCAAGCGGACCTAACATTCTACGCTGAGAGAAGAAGAGAATACAAATGTCTACTAAAACAGAAAAGAGTTGACCATATGGAGAGGGAAGCAAGGAAGTGGGCAGAGGACGCGAGGGCTGACCCTTTCATAGCTCTAAGGAAGAGGAACCCACCCACTACAGGAGAAGTACCAATAGAGGCATGGGAAAACCAATTCAGCAAAATTTTAAACCAGCAACAGAAAGGTCAGGCATATGATCCAATAAAACAGGTTCACACATATGATCCAAGAACGAAGGAGGAAGTAAGGCGGGCGATAAAGGAGGGAAAAAATAAAAAGGCAGCGGGACCAGACAATATCTACATCGAGCACTTGAAGGAATCTATGGACATTATGCAAGATCTCTGGGTAGACCTAATGAACAAATGCATGGAATTAGGACTGTACCCGAAAGCTGGAGAACAGCAACAATGAAGATTCGCTATAAAGGGAAAGGAACTACTACAAGCCTGGACTCATACAGAGGAGTGGTATTGGAAAGTGCTACTTCAAGATGTTCACGGAAGTTCTAAATGAAAGACTACTGGAAAGTATCGACAATCAAATACCTGAATGTCAATTTGGATTCAGGAAAGGCAGGAGTACATTACAAGCAATTTCCTACCTATTAGAGCAAATAGAAAACTCCCTTAGACACCCTGGGGGGAAGTATTATGCTGCATTTGTAGACTACAGGAAAGCGTTCGACCTGGTAAACAGGAAGAAGCTTATCGAGAAACTTAAAGGAATGACTGGAAAGGACCACCCAATTGCAAAGATAACAGAAGATCTCTTAAAGTATAACTACATATGTATGAATAACAACGTAGAAACATCGAAACGGATTATTCAAACAAATGGGGTATTACAGGGGGACCGTATCAGTCCTACACTATTTAACATCTATACAGCAGACATAATGAAAATCATTAAGGAGAACTCGTATACAACTATAATTCTGTATGCAGATGACATGGTGATCGGGTCTCCTATAAAGACAGAAGTACAAGAAGCAATTAACAAGCTGGGGAATTGGGCCAGGGAAAACTATGTCACTATGAACCAAGAGAAAACTTCACAGTTGACTTTTAGAAAGGGTGGAAAAGCAGCAGCGACTGACAAAATTGTGTTTTCAGGCAATCCACTAGAGAGAGTTAACAAATTCAAATACCTAGAGTTTACACTGCAAACAATCGCATCATCATACAATCTTCACATAGAAGAAAGGACAGCGGCAGCAATCAGGGCAATATACTACATAAAGAATATCAGGAACCTGTCCGGCTCCATGGCTAAATGGTTAGAGTGCTGGCCTTTGGTCGCAGGGGTCCCGGATTCGATTCCCGGCAGGGTCGGGATTTTTAACCTTAATTGGTCAATTTCGCTGGCACGGGGGCTGGGTGTATGTGTTGTCTTCATCATTTCATCCTCATCACGACGCGCAGGTTGCCTACGGGTGTCAAATCAAAAGACCTGCATCTGGCGAGCCGAACTTGTCCTCGGATACTCCCGGCGCTAAAAGCCATACGCCATTTCATTTCATGAGGAACCTGTCTATCAGCACGGCGATGGCACTATTTAGAAGTGCAATAGCCCCGATCATCACCTACGGCATACAGATCATATGGGAAAAGTTAAAAATAGGTGAATTAACCCAAATTGAAAAGGTGAAGGCGATATACATGAAAAAAGCAACGGGAGTAGGGAAGACAGCCCCCTCACGACTTCTATACGAGATGATGGGGAGAAACCTACTTCATAGAGGACATCAGGACCCAACACCACCTACCATCAACAGGACCATATCAAGAGCGACTAAGGAAACGAAATAAGAAGTGAGAAGAAATTATACAGCTCGCCTGCTATGGTGGAGAAGTCCTGGACCAGAGAAAACCAGAAGCAAAGACATGTGATAGCCAGACTTTCAGTACACGGCTTTCACTGCAAGCTGTGTATTAACAAGCGATTTCACAAACCAGACGTAATTGGCGTGTGTGTGCTGTGCGGCAAAAATTGTGACACATACCACATACTAAGGTGCACGAAAAGAACGAAGTCGATTACAGACTACAGTAAGGACTAAGTTGCTCAACTGAGCGCACCTTCTTATTATATTATACTCGTATTAAACACTGGAAGACATGCGTGTGCCTTCTAGATCACATGAACTTGACACGCCGGTGAAACACTAAATTGATCTTGTGATCGCAGTAAAACTATTTGCTACAAGTTGCCCAGTGTGCCGTACGGAACCGTACTGTAGTTGGTAAAAGCGTGGCGTAACGGGCTTCCATATCAGGTGGGAGGTTCGAGTTCGGGGCGAGGATAACAATTTTTTTTAAATATTTGTTTAATACATAACGCACGCATTGTAAGTTCAATACCCGCTTTTATGCAAATTGTGTATGAATGAATGTGTTTGTGACCCTAACAAGGGCCAATTAGTTAGCAGGCCAGACACATACAGAGCGGAAATAATAGGAACACAACCGCCCTGGCAATGTTTTATTGCAGGAAATGCTCGATGTGATGACCGTTTTGGTTTATGCACATTCGGGCCCGCTGTCTAATAGATCGTCTTGAGCACTGAAGCATTCCTGGTGTAATTGCTCGGCAGGCGTCCGTTATGAATTACCGGAGTTGGTCGGGGTTCTCCGGCGCTTGAGTGTAAACGACGTTCTTCAAATGTCCCCACAAGAAGAAGTCCAACGGCGTTATATCCGGTGATCTGGCGGGCCAAGAAACAGGGTCTCCTCGTCCTATCCATTTCCCTGGCTGTTCCTCGTTCAGATGGTTACGAATGGGCTAAGTCGAATGTGGTGGAACTCCATCCTGTTGCAACCACATCGTCAAACGATCGTGCAAGGGCACATCCTCCAGCAGCAGAAAGTGCGGGTAGCATGGGCCCGTCCAATGGCTCTCAAAGAAATCAGACCCAATCAGGCGATCCCCAAAGATTCTACACAAAACCTCCACTCCCCATCGTACTTGATGAGTGCATGTCGCACCCAGTGAGGATTGTCCGGACTCCAATAGTGCATGTTGTGGCGATTGACGTTCCCATTATTGTGGAAGCGTGATTCGTCCGAGAACAAGATATGCGATACAAATGCTGCATCATTGTCCAGCCTGCCTAATAGCCACAGACAGAACATTCGAGCTTCGAATTCCCGCCCATGGAGCTCTTGGTGTAGCTCAAGATGGTATGGGTGAAATTTATGTTCATGCAGTATTCGCCAGACGGACGGCTGGCTGGTGTTCACCTCTCGTGCAGTCGCCCTTGTACTGATGTGTGGATTATTACGAGCTGCCTCCAGAAAGGCCTCTTCTGTTTAACCCGATGTAACGGGCCTATCGCGGACTGGTGGCTGTGATAATGTTTCTGACTCGTTTACTTTTTTTTTAACATAAAAATCGGAATTTAAATGAAAAATATGAAAATTAATATGTATTAAATAAAATACTCAATCGTCGGACCTTGTACTCACACTTAGATCTTACCTGATTATTTACACATTCAGTATTTGATGGGCGCCAGCTACAACTCAATGCAGCAATAAGAGAATGAGATTCTTGAGTATCTTTAGGGTGTGGGGTAATAAGCTTACTTTTGACAACATGTTCTAGGAAAAGGAGATTGCCGTTTTATCTCCCCATTAAATTTGAGTTTATCTAATTCTACCATTGAAATAATACAATAAATTAATTTGATAGAACAAAAAAATATTTTTTAACTTGTGTAGAAAAAATAGTAAGTCTTGCTGCGATAAAACAGATGAGAATATGAAATTATGACATTACAGCTGAATGAAACTAGGCATTAATTTGAATTCTTGACCGGACGTTTAAAAATTATACAAGAAAGTTATCCCTCACTGGTTCACTTGACTGTACCTTCAACACTTTGAGTGTAATTACGACGTATTCCTTTGAGTTGCTGTTTGCTGTAGGTGTATCAAGCCTAATTTGGTGATGTATCCTTTTTGTTTCACTGACGACTAAGTATCCATGTGACTGCTGCTTCTCCATCCAGATGACTGACTACTATCATCTCATTACAACATTTCTTGGTAAGTGTCCGCATCCATATGACTTCATGGCAAGTCTCTCCTTCTATATGACTTCAACTAACTGACCGACTGAGGTCTCTCCTTCCAATTGACTCACTCACTGTTCACCATCCATTTGACTCCAACTAACTGACCGATTGAGGCATCTTCATCCCTTTGACTGGCGCTACAATATACAGCCAGCTTATATAGACATTAGTTAACACACCTACGCAATATCCAGAAATAACTATAATATTCCTCCCACCCAGCGACAAATGTTACATACAATGGTGAAGTTGCCTGGGGCGGCTGTAGGTATCTCCAAAAAGTGAGCTCACCACTAAATGCATACAATGACAGAGCGATGACTCGGCTGTTACGCTAGCAGTATTACCCAATGTTATGTCACAAGTTATTACACACAATATTTCCACATCTCATATACAGCAACTCTTACTGAACATGTTTTTAGTGTTAATCTACACACACGTGTGTGTATATATACCGGGTGGTACAGCTGCCCCTATTTTTTCCCGAATATATGCAAGCAGCTAGGACGTAAATGCCTCTTAGTCCCATCTTGCGCAACACCTTACAGCAATGTTATGTGCAGTTAACCCGATGTAGACTTCTCCGCACAATGGAAAAATGGTACAAGAGGGAGTAAGTGAGGTCCATCTCAAAAACACTGTACCATATTATGTAGAGCGGTGTCCAATACTCTAATTTTTACGAAATGTTACTATACTGTACAAACCATAAACACGCCTATAGCTGTCGGTAGAGAATTGCGCACCTGATTGGTCCAAGAGGCCATTTTCTTTCGATAGAAAGGGCGGTCGTGGTATCATAGAAAACGTGATAGGGTAAGACCAATTACAGACCTGTCAATGCACCGCCATTTTGTACAGTCTCATCACATTGAAATTGATAGAAACGTGTTTTGCACTGTAGTTTATAATCTGTGGCACGCAAATGCTGTACAGCAGATGTGATAGCTTACGCCATGTAATTACTACCGTTAGAGCGATCAAAAAAGGCATAAAACGGGGCCATAAGGCTGTAACTCATCAGTAACATGTCGAAGCGGGAACTTCCGCTCTCCTCGTGAATACAGAGTTACAAGGATGGCGCTTGTACGTTGCAAATAGCTGCGCGGAATTACGTATGGAAGACGTACCTCGATAGGTTACTTGAAGCAGGAAGGGTTCCAACCAATCTTGAGTCATGCATTTTTTAATGTCATTTCGTATTCGCCTAGGCATCGTTTACGAAGACCTTTCTGAAGTCTCCGATATTCTTTTACGGAAGTTATAATAAACAGGTATCATAAATATCGCCACATACGCACCGATTGTGAATACCACCTGAAACATAACGCTGGACTCATTCAACCAAGTAACGCGTAGAAAATGGTTGCAACTATCTGGGCGTAAGAGAGACGCGATTCTTTAGTTCACTGTGGTGTTTGCACATTCGAGTTCAGAACTTTTAACATCAACGATCAGTATCGAAGCGATAGCCTAGGTAATTCCATTAGTACAGAGCTACGAGACCAATTCTTTGTCGCCTGCAGTGGCTACATGGCACCAATCGCAGCGAGCATACGATATGTTAGCAGGCATTTAGAGTTCGAATCTAGTTACGAGCTTTTCAATTTTATTTTTATATTATACTTGTAAGGCCATTCGTAATAAATATTTAACGTTCTTAAGTCTCAAAAGTAATTTGCCACCTTTACAAAGAAAGCATACATACGAAAGAAATAACAACATGCGACTTCCATATGGCAAACGACTACAGGGAATGAAGCGCAGTGCACGTGTTGTCAACATTCTGACCCACCCATTCAACTAAGCAACTGCGCACGTTCGACTCGAAGACCAACTAACAGTGGTCTACACCCAGGGGGGTGAAACTCTAATAGGGCTTTTGGTTCCAATCTGTAGCTAGCTTCAGGTACTTTCAGTCTCTTTTTCTAGATGGCGCTGGAGGTCATTCATAACGTGTAAATAGTTATATACACGTTCTGTAGATGGCACGCAAGTAAGCATGAAATGAGCGTTGTTAATAATTAAAGGCAGTTTGTCTCGAAGTGAAGTATTTAAAGTATTTCAAGTCTAACCTCAATCAGTGGGCACTTCTCACAAATTAATTAGTCATAAAACGTCAAGCATTGTGGAGATAGTATTGCTGAATTGCATCGAATTCGACTTTACCCAATCGATTAACCTTGTTCAAACTTATATCGATTTTAATCGATAGTTCCCATGATGCTACAGTATGTGTGTTGTTTGAATTCCAAGTGCTCATGTGCTTGTGATGTAAATCTTAGTTCCTTGTGCTTGTTTATTTGAAATATATCTTCGCCAGTCCTCCTGAAATCCTGTATTTCCTGTTTGAGTACACATCAGGGGCTGAAAGCTGAATGGTTCTATTAATGTAGTTCTATATATTTCCTGTCTCAGTGCATCTAATTCTGTTATTTTTATTTTCATGTGGTTCTTGGATATTGATGTGATACCCCATTGTCTTGCATATGGTGTGCTCTGTTGTCTTGCTTTCGAAGGGATTTCTTATTTGTTATAATATCAGATTTGTGTTAATGTGTCAATCATTCATTTGAAGTTAAAGCTGCTTTGAGGTGTGTGGTTATGTTCTCAGTAACATAGTATGCCATACGAACTAGGGGTATCAGATCATTATTTACAATGTAGTAAGTACTTGGAAATAAAAATATATGAATTACAATGTATTGGGCATGGAAGTAGTAGAACTGCATTATTATCGCCGTTTGGCGGGGGGGGGGGGGGGGGGGGCAGGGAAAGGAGGGGGAGGAGCCGTAAGCATACCCGGATGTGCGTCACTGCACGGATGTTAATTCTCCGCGCTATCTGTTGATAGTAATACTAAGGTATTGCACCAGAATGCACACTGTGGTGCTATATCGGAAAAGAGACTAAAACTACTAGCGCCAAGTGGCTTGGAACCGAAATTTATCATTGAGTTTCATCTCTATTCTATTCTATCCTCTTTGGTCTACACTTCATACGTAGGGCACATGAAACAGCATATCGTAATCCTAGCAGCAACGTGTGAGCACGTACTGTACGGTTAGCACGAAAGCAAACATTATGTATTCACGGGATGATTATGTGATTATGGTACTACTTTATGGAGAAGCAAGGCAAAATGCACGGGAAGCCAGACGCTTGTATCAAGAACGATTTCCTGGACGAAGGCTGCCAACTGCAGATACATTTCGACGTGTTGAAAGACGGTTGCGTGCAACGGGGTCATTAAATACATTACTCCCCGTTCGGGATGCTCCAGTGACGTCTGGAAATAACGAAGAAGCTGTTCAAAATGCAATTGCATACAACCCCCACACAAGCTCACGGGCCATAGGAAATGAACTGAACATCAGTCATGTATCTGTACTGCGAATATTGCACCGCCATAAATTCCACCCTTTCCATCAACAGCTGCATCAGGAACTTCACGGAGATGACTTTCCAAAACGGATAGAATTTTCGCAATGGATATTACAAAGAGTTGAAGCTGATGCGAATTTCTTAATGGACATTCTCTTTAGTGATGAATCCAGATTTCACAACAACGGAACTGTTAATCGTCACAACTTCCATTACTGGAGCGTTGAAAATCCTCACTGGATCAGGGGAGCTCAATTTCAGGTACAATGGGGCGTCAACGTGTGGTGCGGGATACTAGGTGACAAGATAATTGGACCATATTTCTTCGAAGGAAACCTCACGGGACTACGCTATCTAGAGTTTCTTCGTGAGTACCTCCCACTCTTATTGGAGGATGTGCCCCTTATGACACGGTTACGGATGTGGTTCCAGCAGGATGGAGCTCCCCCACACTGGTCGTTGGCAGTACGGAACCACTTGCATAGGACATATCCTGGACGATGGATTGGACGAGGGGGTCCGGTCACATGGCCGGCTAGATCACCTGACCTTACTCCACTCGACTTTTTCCTCTGGGGTTATTTAAAGGAAAGAGTGTATAAGCAGGAGCCTGAGAGCCCGAATCATTTACGGCGGCTCATCACGGAAGCCTGCAGGCAGATTCCACCACATATGATGCAGCAAGCAAGAATGTCTCTCCTCCACCGTGCTCAGATGTACATTAACGAAGCAGGTGGTCATTTTGAACATTTGCTTCATTAATCGAATGGCCATGCATAAGCCCATCGCACCGCTGTCGGTACAATCTCACTTTATTGCAAATAGCTCTTTTAAGAGCTCCTTAAAAAACAAACATAGCTGAGTACCTGCAATATGAGAACTGATCATGATTTAGATTTGTCGTCAACAACACGACTCTCACGAACATCAACAACGCAATAAAAATATTCGTCTTTAGCAAGCTCGGCTATCACGGGTTGTTGTTTAGCGCTGTTGTGTTGCTGGTACTTCTAGTCATTCACCAATAATATTCTCTGTACAGGACGTTTCTGCGACACATAATTTTCACGATTCTTTACTATCAATCGGTATTTTATCATTAATGCTGATTTGCTTGACACGAATAAACGAATTATGGAAAGCGTTGTAAGAGCAGACATTGTAGTGAATAGTCAAGGTCAATATTTTTAGGTTCGACTATAATCTGCGAGTTGCATAAAACTGCGTGAATAGGGGCAGCTGTACCACCCGGTATATACATACCTACATTTGACTACAATCACGCAAGCGATCATCATTGCATAATTGAATTGAACAATAATAATTACAATAATAGTAATAATAATAAATACAGACTTATAATAATAATAACACCGATGAAATAATAACACGTGTAATAATAATAATAATAATAATAATAATAATAATAATAATAATAATAATAATAATATAATAAAATACCGTACAGATGTCGCCTTGTAACGGGATATGAACCGTTACAGCTGGTTGGAAACCACGCTTGTTGTCCTTAGGCGTTTTTCAACACGGCGGAATGTCTTAGCAGCCGGTTGTCGCCTGTCGGGATCTCGTTTCTGGTACAGACGTAGTGCATCGCACGCGTTTTGTCTTGCTTCCCATAAATGAGGAACATGTTAGCGTATTCCTCTGTGGAAAATACGCCGAATGACAGCAAAGATTACAGTACATTCAGGCCCTAACCAGCGGAGGAAGCGCAGGTCACAAGATGATTAACAGCGTCATTCTACTGTTTGAATGTGGCAAACGTGGGCCTGTGTTTACGTATTCAAACATCATGCCGATGCAAAATTATTTCACGATGCAGGATTCGAACCGCTGCTGGCACTTTCCGTCCATTGCTAGGCGAACGCCTAATCACATCCGCTACACTACACTGCTGGAGATATGCTGGTAGTACGATAAGAGCAGAGTACATACGTCATGCGGTTCGGCGTATAAGACGTTAATTACTGCACTGTTACCTAGTTTTAGGCATTGATTCCCCTCTTCGTTTTACCCGGTCACGAGGCAGGGCACATTAACTTAGTTACAGGGTAAAAGGACGTTGCTACATGATTTCAAGGCGTCATGTTTTGTGAGCGGATGATATAACATTTCGCTAGGGTTTAGAATCGTGCAAAATGTGCTCACTGAACATTAGTACCATACAGTAGGGCCTACGCCTGCGGGGAAATAGCGCCCCTATAACCATGTGCACGTTAGTTGGGCTGCAGCAAACGACATTTTAAGGGGCTGCAGAATCACACAGTATAGACTTAGCAAATGTCATGGGATAGTCACCTAATAGCGTGTGGGGCCTCCTCTGGCCTGCGAACTGCAGTTAGACCCCGTGGAAGTGAGTCGACAAGTCCCTGGTAGTCCTCTGGACGCAGCTGACACCAAATCGTTTGCAGAGCGGCCGCCAATGCTGGTCTGTTCGTGGCTGCAGGATCCATGGCACGGAGCTTGCGTTCCAGGACATCCCAGATATGCTCGATAGGGTTCATATTGGGGCTCCTGGGTGGCCAGGCAGTCGTTGGACCTCCGCTGCATGTTCCTGGAACCATTCCCGGGTGACGTGGGAGCGATGTGGCGGCGCGTTATCATCCTGGAACACCGCAGAACCGTCTGGGCGCTGGAAGGCCAAAAATGGGTGGAGGTGGTCTCCGAGCAGCTCAACATACCGCGTACCATTCAAAGTCTCTTCTAGAACAACTAGGGGGCCCATTTCATACCAGGAAAATGCACCCCAGACCATAACAGAGACACCAGCGCCCTGGACCACACCTTCGAGGCAGGCGGGGTCCATCGCTTCATGTGGTCTGCGCCATACACGGTGCCTTCCATCGGCATGGTGCAGTTGAAATCGTGATTCGTCCGACCATATCACGTTACGCCATTGATCCAGTGTCCATCCCTGGTGACTAGCAACAACTGCGCGTCGTTGTGCCCGATGATGTTGGGTTAACAGTGGCACCCGTGTGCGGCGCCGGCTCCCATACCCCATAGAACCCATGTTCCTACGGATTGTCCACTGGGAGACGTGTCTAGCACGGCCTGTGTTGATTTGAGCCGTGATTTGTTGTACGGTTGCCCGTCTGTCACTATTGACAATCCGTCTCAGATGTCGCCGGTCACGGTCATCGATGGTGGCTGGACGGACGGTCGTTCGTCTGATGTGGACGGTGACACCCGCATTCAACCATTCACGATACACCCTGGACACGGTTGATCGTGTGAAGCCGAATTCCCGCACCACTTCCGAAATTGCACTTCCCATCCGTCGGACACCGACCACCATACCCCGTTCGAACGGTGTCAGCTCACGACGACGTTCCATGTTACACCTGTCACATGCACAGCCACTGCTCACAAGGTCTCCTATACAACTGCCGGTGGCACAGGGTGCGTGTGGTGCGCAGACAACACACCTGCGCATCAGTGCTCCGCTATCCCATGATATTTGCTCAGTTAGTGTATATATACAGGCTAACCCAACAGTCCGTTAACATTTGACAAGGCAATAATTCACGGAATATTGTTGATAGAAAGGCAGTTTAATTTTGTGTAGCTATTTCTAGCAGTGTGCAGCCTTTGTAAGGCAGACCCTCCGATGAGGGTGGATGGCATCTGCCATGTGTAGGTAACTGCATGTTATTGTGATGGAGGATAGTGTTATGTAGGTGTGTGAGTTGCAGGGATGTTGGGGACAGCACAAACATCCACTCCCCGAGCCAAGGGAATTAACCATTTAAGGTTAAAATCTCCGACCCGGCCGGGAATCGAACCCGGGACCCTAGAGCTTCACTAACAGTGCCTTTTCTGGCAACATCAACATGCAGAGATTGCAGGCACATCTGACACTCTCTCTCACGACAGCTCCTTTTATGCCGTACACGAGTCTCATGCGGCATTACTGACGTGTTGCTGTCCAGCGCCATCTGTTGGTGTTTTGTCTACTCATTGGTGTCAAAACCCTGTGTCATGTCAAGCATGTATGGCTTTTGTACCTGATGTGTTGCTGTCCAGCACTATCTGTTGGTCATTTAATTGGTCACTTAATTTTGGTGTCAATAAAACCCCATGTCATGCCAATCATGGGTGTCAATTATTACCACTCTACCTACAATATTCCGTGAAGTATTGCCTTATCAAGTGTTAACAAACTTTTGGGTCACACGATATATATACTTGTAGCAAATAAAATCAGAGGAAGATGCGATAACTCTGGAAAAAATTAATTGATGAGTTACCTGTAATCAGATATGTGCAAGGAATTCAAATTAAATGTCTTACAGATACAGTAGCAAGCACAAGGATTATTTAAAATATATTATTTTATGAAATTCAGAATCAAGTAAAAATTCTGTTTATACCTGTTTATAATATAAAAGTCCAAGGAATAATTCCGTGTAAAATAGTAGAATGCAAGGTACACTCGTTTCGTAAATCTACATCAGAAAAGTCGTGATTGAACATAATTTGTTGTAATGACAATGATTAAATATCATTTGATCCTCTGAACCGACATGATTAAGGAAAGGGTATAATTATTGACGTACATAAGGGCGAAAATAGATCCCAAAATCACAATAAAATACAATGTGTAAAAACGAAGATGGATAAATTGAATAAGAAAAGATTACATTGCAAAAAATCGGAATGTACATGCTGGTAGAAAGTCAATCATTTAAAAGGAAATCAATAAAAGAACATTAATATAATAAAGATGAGGGATAAGTACCTATGGAAGAAATCATGAATATCGTGGATTAAATGGTTGGTAGATGCCGAAGTATGTGAGGATAGTGCAATTAAAAAAAAGTTCAAGAAATGAATGGCTTGAACATAGAAAAAGAAAACTTACTGAAATTACTATTAAAATATAGTAAAGTTCTTGGGTCAAGACAAGGAAGAATTTACAGTTTTCCCTCTAGACTACTGGTGAACAATTGGATGCCCTGCAAACATAAACTATATCCAAATTCAGAGAAACATTTTTATATCAAAGTAATTATTCGAGACATGGTAGAGAATGGTGTGATATTTAAATTACCAACCCCATATGTAAATTTGCAGGTTGCAGACAAAAAGTGGGATGGATCATAGAATTTGTTTGGATGTTTAGCTTTAACTCTTAGCCCCTCCTTCTCCTTCCTCCTGTCCCTACCTATCCTGCTACTTCCCCCCAGTACCTCCCCTGATCAACTTCTCCCCCTTCCCCTCCAATGCAGGTACATTGGTCACGGTGTCTTACAACTCCCAGTGTCTTCTCTAACATCTGATTACACACGTCATACATGTCGCCAGAGGTGAGTCTCATATTCACGTTAATTCTTAGGACAGGACCTTATATTTTTTTTTTAGTGTTTTTCTAAATATCCCCCTCTTTTTCCTTTATCTGCTTCAGGTCCCTTTTAAACCGAGAACATGGTTTAGCACCCTGGGGAAAACACAGTGTCTGCCTCATTTTCATGCAAAAACTTTCTATAGAATACTTACTGTAGTAGACCAACTTCAGCCACAATTTCTTAAGTTAGAGAAGACATGCATTTTACCATGTAAAATACGGAGTTTGAAGATCCTTCATGTTCTCTTCAGATTTATAATTTGTTACTTCTTAAGACTGGTTAAGCTACTTTAATGAACGAACTTTTTCAATCAGTGGTAAAACAAAATGTTTTTGATTGAAGTTCTTAACATTTGGTGAATGTTAATCAAGAAGACTTTCATAGAAATATTCTCATGAAAAAGAAATACGGTGTTAGACTTTTAAGATATTGATATATAAGTTATTGTCCTCAGCTCATTGTTAATCTAGTCACACATCATTCAAAGTTTTTAAGATTCAGTGAACTCTTGTTAAGAGGATGTTTACACAAAACTTTAACATAATTGGTGCTATATTTTTAGAAATGAGGACTTTTAGGTTCATGTTTTTAATCAAGTCATTCCTCCTATCATTTATAAGATTAGTGTACACTTTTGTGCATTGTTTTTGGAACCTTAAGTTGTCATTGTATGTTTTTCTAATTTTGTGGCTGAAGATGATGCACACCAGCATCGAAACCGGTCCCATTAATGATAAAATATTATAATTAATCCTATAACATGGTATTGAATTGAATAGGTGGACCCCACTTTTTTGTTCCCATTAAATTACAAGAAGAGTTTGAAAAGAGATTTTCAGAATTATCAGAACTATCAGAACTCCAAGCTGTGTTGGATGTATTTGTTCGACCATTTTCTCTTAGTGCAGACAGTGTTCCACAGCTATTTCAATTATAGTTGATTGAACTGCAGTGTAATGTTCATCTAAAAGACCACTTTATAATGTTACGAAGTTTAGAAGAATTGTACAGCAGCTTTCCGCAAGAAGAATACCCCCTTTTGTATAAACATGCATGTTAAGTTCTGCCAATGTTCAGTTCAACATACATGTATGAGCATTTCTTTTTGGTGTAATAGATAAGAATGTAATAGATAAGAAAAATGTCCCACCGATCAATACATTTATTGTGGATGAATTACTACACTAGTACCGGTTTCGACCTATCTTGGCCATCATCAGCTAGCACACAAATTTACAGTCATTAGATAAATTACAAAGAAGTTACTTAAGAGCATCCGGATGTCTGATAAAAAATGGAAGTAAAATATATTGTAGTATGTTGCGTTAAAATAGCTCTGATTAAAAGTAGTGATGGTTAGAATAAACTAAAACCTATTGATTAAGCATGGACATGAGTACATAAACACATTAAAATATATATGCCACATCATAAGACACTAAAAATATATAGCACATTAAACACATTAAAACATGGTATATTTTAAAAACGTCTTTTTGGTTCTTAAGCTTACCAAAAGTAATTATCATGCAATGATGAGCGATAGAAACTTGCGCAACTGTTTAAGAATAACTGTGTCCAGAAATATTGTACCCAGTTAGGAGAAGATTGTTTGCTCCAAAATTAAAAGCTTGTAAAAACGACTGACCAAAAGTCACTCAAAATCTGTACTATCTGTTCATATTGGTAAAATGTTGTTGAATTTTCCTTTCAAATATATTCAGATTTCAGTTTTGAATTAATCATATTATTCTTTACTTAACACTTCAGTTTGTTCCCTGCACAGTCCATATATCGGAGTACCATTCGATTTGTATATGCGGTATATTTGTTATGGCAAAACAGCCCTATCGATGTGATGTCAAGAATCCCACAAATCCGTCGGCCGCACAACTGTACGTACGTATCTAGTCAGTGTGGTCCGAACATTGCCCATCTGTCTCAGGTCTCCTTGCTGCCACAGTGTAGTGGTGGTAGGGAAAGGAGCGCTAGTCTGACTGTCCAATGCTCCTCGAGCGCAATGACTGGATGGCCCTGATCTAAGCCATTCAAAGTAAATACATGTGTAAGACAAGGTAATGGTTTATCTCCATTCCTCTTCAACTGCATCCTGGATAAAATAGTAGGAATTCAGAAAGAAAAACTGGAAGAACACAAACTATCACCAATAACAATGGGAAGAAAGAATATAGGTGTTGAAATAAACTGTCTAGCATTTGCAGATGATATTGCCATACTTTCAGAAAAGCTGACAAACGCAACAATACAAGTTAATCTCTTGGAAGAGATACCCAACAGAACAGTTTTAAGAATTTCTGTAAAAAAGCCAAATATATGATAAATATTAAAAGTAGCAAAGCAAAGTCACCTCCGTACAGGCCATGAAGGCCCTTGGAGGAGTGGAAGGTAAAGGCTTCCACCATTGTTAACCTCGGCACGTGATGGGGTAAAGTGGTTAGCTTTACGCCCGGCCGCCTTTGCCCCCAGGAATTAACCTGCTACTCATTTTTGGTGTAGGCTGAGTGAACCTCAGGGCCATTTGCACCTCCGGAAGTGGAAATCTCGTTTCTTAAATTTTATGACTTCCTGACGGGGATTCGAACCCACGTCCTTCCGGGCGAACCGAGCACGCCTTTACCGCCTTGGCCAGGCAACCCCTATAAATATTAAAAATGCATTCCCAAAATTTCTAATAACAGACATAGGTCTAACAAGGAAGGTAAAGATTTTCAGATATTTGGGCGAAGCAATTCAGTAAATCGGTTTGGAAAAATCAGCTCTAGAAGAAAGAATACACAAGATGGAAAGAGCATACGGTATAACTAGGAGTATCTACAACAAAATGTGTTAATCTAAAAACCTCAAAATACAACACTACAACACATTAGTTAGACCAGAATGTCTATACATAAATGTATGTCTAGTTTTGATCTACAAGCTGAATAAATGCAAAAACTTTCTGTAGACCAACTCCAGCCACAATTTCTTTAGTTAGAGAAGGCATGCATTTTACCACATAAAATACGGAGTTTGAAGTTCCATCAGGTTCTCTTTAGATTTATAGTTTGTTACGTCTTAAGACTGGTTAAGCTTAAATTACACAGAAAATCCTTGGTCCACTAAGAACTACAGAACTCTGGAAATCAGAACATAGAAAACATAAGAGAAACAATACAGAAGAGGCAATTGATATTTTTTGGATGTTTATACAGAATGGATGACAACATGTTAACCAAACAGATCTTCAAATACGGTATCTTTGGAATAAGAAGTCGACAGCAACAACAACCTGGATTCATGAAGTCAAGAAAGATTTGGAAAGAAACAATATAAGGGAAGAAGAAGAAACAACAGAGAGAAATTTTTAGGAAGTGTTAAAAATGGGATGATTCCAAGGTTGGAAGGGAAATAAAACAGGCTCAAAATGGTCCAAGGAGAGGAAAAGGAGACATAGTGAGAGTGGTGGAGGAAGGACAGCAAAGGATGAAGCATTGAAATTGGCACGTGTCCCTAGAAGACCCTAAGGGAGAAATAATAATAATAATAATAATAATAATAATAATAATAATAATAATAATAATAATAATAATAATAATAATAATTCGAGAGCCCGTGTGGGGATTTACCGGTTACCTCCATCGGGCGCATCCCATGGGAATTGGGGAAGCTTGCTGGCTCTGCCGCCAGCAGAGTCAGAGGGTAGTAGGGAAATAAAATACCACCGTGAAAAAAAAACTGGTCCCTTGCCAGGGTTACGGCGAAGACTGGTAAATGACCAAAAGCCAGAAAACATCTTGAGGCAACCTCTAGGGCTAACAACCCTAGTTGTAAAAGGATGGGTACCCGTCCAAAGCAAAGCAGTCAAGTCAAAAAGCATGATGGCACAACATTTCGAGAAACATACCCCAGGGGGTAAATCTTCGGATAAATCCCTCGTCGTGAACGCCACGGCGCACGAGTCTCGTTCGGATTCTGGGGGAGACTCGACATCATGCAAGAGACGAGTCGGAACGTCTCGGTGTACCCCGAAGAGTCAAAAACTCAGGCCAAAATCTAAAACCTGTCTAGCAACTTTCAACATAAATTCACTTACACAAACTGGCAAGCTGAAAACCCTCACCAAAGCTCTTCACGAAAATCAGATATCCATAATGGCCCTACAGGAAACAAGGTACCCAGATGAAGAGATTTTTGAATCCGAAGGCTACCGATTTTTCAAGAGCAAAGCGCAAAGAGGAATCCTCAGTGGAGCTTTGATGCTTGGAACCGCATTTGCTGTTAGAACCAAGATCCTTAAATCGGTTGCAAATTTCGAACCTGTGAATGACAGATTGTCTATACTCACAATTAAATGCACGAACAAAACCTACGCCCTAGTTAACGCACATGCTCCTACAAACGATAAGAACAAGTCTGATCCAGACGAAGTTCATAATTTCTGGGACCTACTGGATGAAAAATTAAACAAAATCCCCAAACACCATGTCAAGCTTCTTTTGGGTGACTTCAATGCCCAACTAGGTCGTGAACAGAAGTACAAGAAAGTTATAGGAAATTACCCTGCTCACAAAAGAACCAATCCCAACGGCGAAAGACTGGTGTCCATTTGCGAAAATCACAATCTGCAGGTCATGTCGACCCCCTTTCGCCATCTACCCAGAAAGCAAATGACTTGGCGTTCTCCCGTCCAAGCTCTCGGAGAGTTCCAAATTGAACATGTTGCAATCTCCAGGAGAAACAGCCTGAGATTATGAATGTCAAGGTAAAGAAAGGCATCAATGTGGCCTCAGATCATTATATGTCTCTTATCAAATTCAAACCAATTCCCGCAAACACAAGGAAGACAACCAAACAGATCACACGCTTTCACAATGATAAACTTCGGCAAAGGGTCGAGGAGTTCCAGGAGAAGGCTAGACCAAATGACTGTGACTTTAACAACGCCAAAAGTCTCCTTGTTGAGGCCGCTAAAGACGTTGCAGAAAACAAGAGAAGCAAAAAGCATGCCTGGTGGAATGGTACCTGCGAATCAGTCCTCCAAGAAAGACTCAATGCGTGGAAACAGTACTACTCTACGAAATCAGAAAATGATTGGGAAACCTACAAAACCCAACGTGCCCAAGCAGCTAGGGTGTTCAGAACTGAGAAACGTAAATACGAAAAATCTCTCATTGAAAATATAGAACAAAACTTTAGGAAGAATGAAAGCAGAGAGTACTACAGAGCCTTCAAACGCAAACTCACTGGCTATAAACCACCATCTCTATGCTTTGAGCGAAAGGACGGCACACTGGCGACGTCAAATGAAGAAAATTGCAGCATTCTGGCAGATTACTTCAAGAATTTACTTAACTGCTCTAAACCGCAAAGCGCTATTGAGACCAAGGAACCCTTACTCAGATACCCAGATTCCAGACCACCCGACAGAGATGAAATCAAGCGCCACATTGCCCGTCTCAAAAATAACAAAGCGCCGGGGGAAGACTCAGTAGTAGCAGAACTATGGAAATATGCCCCAGAAGAATCACTTGATATCTTGCAAAAGCAAATAGAAGAAATTTGGAACAAGGAGACCCTACCCGAAGATTGGAAAATAGCTTTGATCCATCCATTACACAAAAAAGGCAGCATGAAGAACATCAACAACTACAGAGGAATATCTTTGCTACCCGTGACTTACAAAATTCTATCACTTGCCATCCTGGAGCGTTTGGAAGCACAAGTCGAACATCAAATAGGTGAATACCAAGGAGGGTTCAGAAAAGGTCGCTCAACAGCTGAACAGATACAAAATCTCAAAACGATCATCAGATATTGTACACTAAGGTCCAAGCAGTATGTGTCTGTCTTTGTGGACTTTAAGAAAGCGTACGACTCCATTGACCGGGAAGTCCTGTTAAACATCTTAAATTAATTTGGAGTTGATTTGAAACTGCTGGCATTAATTAGAGCCACCCTGACCGATACAAAATCAAAGGTGAAGTTCCACGGATGTCTCTCGCAATCCTTTGACATCAAAACAGGAGTCCGACAAGGTGATGGGCTATCCCCGATACTCTTCAACTGTGTTCTTGAAAAGATCATCAGAACCTGGCGGGTGAGATTACAGGAAACCAACTACAGTCCATTGAGAATAGGAACCAAATCCAAGGGGATCGCAACAGACTGCTTAGCATTTGCCGATGATATTGCTGTTCTCTCAAACGACATAGAAACCGCTAGAGCTCAAGTTGAAATTTTAAAGGAAATTGCCAAACAAACTGGTTTGCAGATATCGTTTGAGAAAACAGAAGTAATGACTAACATCAAAGAGGCTCCACCAAAACTCCATACAAAATACGGGGACAACACCCGAGTAGACAAATTCAAATACCTGGGTGAGATCATCATGAAAAATGGACTGGGCAAAGAAGCACTTCAGGAGCGAGTACGCAAACTGGAAATAGCCTACCAAACATCCCGCACAATCTACAACAAAAAATGCCTTTCCCAGAACACCAAGATATGCCACTATGAAACAGTTCTGAAGCCAGTAGTTCTATATGCAGCCGAAACCTTGTCTCTAAATGCCAACAAAGGACTCCTTGAAGAACTGGAGAAAAGAGAACGCAAAATTGTGAGAGGAATCTTGGGATCAAAGTACAGAAATGGAATCCATCAAAAGAGATCCAACAAGGAAGTCTACAGCAAAATAGAGAAAATTACTGACACAATCAGAAAAAGACGGGCACGATTTTACGGTCATCTGAAAAGAATGGACGGAAGAAAGTTAACTAAAGAAATCTTTCACTTTTTTTATTCAAACCCCAAAACCACAATTCCCTGGTTTAGAAATACCAAAGATGACCTGCAAATGCTACATATCTCAGCTGAAGACGCCCTTAACAGAGATCTCTTCCGCAAGAAAATATTGACGAACGGGCTAAACCGAGACGAGCAACCGAAGAGAAGACACGGTGCCCCTTGGACAGAGGAGCGTAAGCAGGCCCACTCACAAAGAATGAGGGAAATTTGGGCTCTAAAGAAGGCCAAGTTCAGTGTCAAATGCAACAAGACTTAACGTGGTCCTTGATGGCCCCAGCAAATTATATATATATAATTCGAGAGGAAGCACACTGGGAGCCCTCTTCCCAAGAAATCAAGGCCAGGGCTATGAAGTTACAAAGTTCATCTTGAACAACAAGCTTCAGGCAGTTGCCCAGTAGTGATGGCACCCCAAAAGAATAGTTTACTACGCACGTACAGAAACTGTCAGAACAATGGCAAAGGTGCATAGACATTGGCAGATAATACCTCCAATGTAATCAGTACTTTTGTTTTAATAAATGGTTACTATGAAGAAAAATGATGATAGTGTATATGATTTTTGAATGTCCATGTACTATTTATAATGTCATGGAGGCAGCAAAAGCAAAATCATTATATGGAAGTACAAGAATGAATAAGACTGAACAGTGGGTAGAAAGAATCAGTATGGAGCAAAGCTAGATGATGATGAAAAACAGAATAATAAAGATGAGGGAGAAATTTTTTGTGGAAAACTTCAAGTAGTCTTCATCAATGAATTGACGGCCCTTTGTGGGCCTTGGTCTTCCTCAAAAGTTTCTGCCAGTCTTTCCTGTTCAATGTCATGCTCCTCCAGTTCTTCATTCCCGGGATCCTAATGTCCTGACACACACATTCTCATATTCCCCAATTTCTCCCACCTCAGCTTTGGTCTTCAACTTTTCAGATTGATTGATTCTTTTTTTATTTTTATTTATTTTTTTAACATTTTGCTGTACATTGCACCAACACAGATACAGTAGGTCTGATGGCCAGGCAGGCTTCAATTTTCGAAAATGAGACAAAGTCTCTAATAGTGCATTGGCACTGCTGGTAGCTCCAAGTAGCCTACACGGTGGCCTCCAGTGTATGCACTAGCTATGCGTTTTTGTAGGTGTGCTATTTACCAACTGATGAGCCCAACTTAGCACACTGTGGTGAAATGCTGGCAACCAGGAATGAGTTAGCTGGAAAATTTATAATGTCCAATAATGGGCCAACTATATTGGTATTACAGTTAGGTCTTACAACAACAATGGGACAAGGAAAGGTGGTAGAAGTGGAAAGGAAGTGGCTGTGGCCTTAATTAAGGTACAGCCCCTGCATTTGCTGGTGTGAAAATGGGAAACCAAAGAAAACGTCCGACTCGTTGGCTGGATGGTCAGCGTACTGGCCTTCGGTTCAGAGGGTCCCGGGTTCGATTCCCGGCCGGGTCGGGGATTTTAACCTTAATTGGTTAATTCCAATGGCCCGGGGGCTGGGTGTTTGTGCTGTCCCCAACATCCCTGCAACTCACACACCACACATAACACTATCCTCCACCACAATAACACGCAGTTGCCTATACATGGCAGATGCCGCCCACCCTCATCGGAGGGTCTGCCTTACAAGGGCTGCACTCGGCTAGCAATAGCCACACGAAATTATGTATAGGACTGCCAACAGTGGAGTTTGAACCCACTTATCTCTCGAATGCAAGCTGACAGCTGCGTGACCTAAACCTTACAGCCACTTGCTTGGTACTTTTTACAAATACTTAGAAAGTGAATTAATGCAAAATTCGAGATCATACACTATGTGATCAAATGTATCCGGACACCCCCGAAAACATACGTTTTTCATCTTACGTGCATTGTGCTGCCACTTACTGTCAGGTACTCCATAGCAGCGACCTCAGTAGTCATTAGACATCTGAGAGAGCAGAATGGGGCGCTCCACGGGACTCACAGACTTCGAACATGGTCAGGTGCTTGGGTGTCACTTGTGTCAGAAGTCTGTACGCGAGATTTCCACACTCCTAAACATCCCTAGGTCCACTGTTTCTGATGTGATAGTGAAGTGGAAACGTGAAGGGACACGTACAGCACGAAAGCAGGGTGGCAGAAAGATAAGATTAAAATGTAAAGGAGCTGTATCTGTCCCACCCAGTTTCATCTGAATAAGAGGAAATAAAGATAATGATTTATAATATGTGATGAGCTCCATATAATGGAGTTGAATTCTTCTGGTACTTTAGATCCACTTGTATATGTGTTCAAAATTTAGAGGGAAATTCACGATTCATAATTTCTAAGGACTTGAACTAAATATTAATAGTTAATATTCTCTTAGTATTAGTCAGACTCCTTGGCTGAATGGTCAGCGTTGAAGCCTTTGGTTCAGAGGGTCCCGGGTTCGATTCCCAGCTGGGTTGGGGATTTTAATCACCTTTGATTAATTCTTCTGGCCTGGAGACTCGGTGTTTGTGTTTGTCCCAACACTTTCCTCTTCATATTCAGACAACACACTACACTACCAACCAACACAGAAATACGCAATAGTGATTACATCCCTCCATATTATTGTGAGGAAGGGCATCTGGCCATAAAACAGGGCCAAATACACATGTGCAACACAGTTCGCACCTGCAACCCCACAGATGTGGGAAAAGCAGTAGAAAAAGAAAGAAATATTCTCTTAGTATTAATTCACCTTCTCTTGCTGTGTTTATAGATATTGCTGGAGGAAGACAGTGCAGAATTAAACACTACTGGGCCATGTTTAGAGTATTTACTTCAGCACCGTATCTTAGACCTTCTTGTAACTCTTGCCGAGACTGACTGTCCACCAGGAATGAAGCAGCATACCTTCACTTTTGTACGAAAGCTTATCACGCAGATACAGCAACCTATATTACCTCATGTAGGAATTTACCAACCTCTTCAGGTAATAAATGCACTTCCAGTGACAAGGTATGGTACTCAAGTAAGGTGTAATATATTACATATTATGAACTGCAAAATGCTTCATATTTTGTAATTTTGGTTTTTACAGCGTCTTATTTCTCTGTGCAGTGGCATGAGAGCATCACCAACTGAGTCCTATGAGATTGCTTTCTTGTGCTCACTGTGTGCGGTCATCTCCAAACAGCCCCAGTTGACAACAATTTTTAATAATCAGGTTAGTAGAAATCATAATGTGTATATGTACTGGTATTTAGTTTCTATGGTTTTGCTTTTAAAGATCAAACTCAATTTAATTTATTGAATTTTATTTTCAAGGATGTCAATGCAGGTTCTGATGGTAAAGAAGAAAATATCAAATCTGAGGTGTTGGATCAAGCAATTGTATCATCATGTGGTAATTCCCAAAGTTATTCTGAATCTTCCCATAATATACCAAATGAACTGAAAAGTAATTTTCAAGTTGATGAGCAGAGTGGAGCAACTACATCCCATTCACAACAGAATGAACATTTGAGGCAGGTTGAACAAGAAGAAAAATTAGAGACTGAAATGAGCACAATCACTGCACAATTAGAAGGGCTTGCATTAGCAGACTCTGGGAAAAAACCTTTCATACCAAAGAGAGTCTCGTTACTTGATGCTCTTTTGACTTTTCTTCATAGTGCTGTAAGTAGCAGTACTTCATAGATTTTCCAGTCTTTTGTTATGATACTGCTGTTGGCTTGCATGCTATATATAATGCTTTTTTTAAGTTGAACCTTTCATCACAGGTATACATTACATATTTTATATGTAATCATTCACAATGAAAGAAAGATTATTGAACATGAATAAGCTGCAAATAATTGGTAAAACACTGTTGTACATGTTTAATTTGAAGTGAGCATTTTGAGAGTTGTGGTTGTATGCTATATCCTACTTGTTTCCTTAAAATATTAACACTGTTGAGAATGTTCATGACAGCTGTTGCATGTATCTAACACATTTATTGAACTCCCTCTGATCATTCTGAGAGAATAACCACATAGTCATGTTAAAACATTTACTGAAAATCAGTAAAAGTGGAAAATGACTTTTTAACTTAATGTAATCATTTTCATGTAAAGCTCTCTCTTCTGTTGTTTCACACCAAACTTTAAACTTTTCCTGTAGCATGTCAACTGGCATTGATGTGCTTGGTTTGTCAAAGTATCTCTGCTTTATGTAGTGTGTCCCAAGAAGATATGTCAATTCTTTTGTTGGTAATAACAAGAAAAATTCAGGTACCATACACATGTTGTTTGGTCTCGTTGACAGTCTACATGTACCACACATATTTGTTGTTACCACACATGCTCGAGGCCTAGCTCTTCCCATAGCCCACAGAAATATACTGTACTTATTAGGTGCAAAGAGAAGACCAAAAGATGTTGCTTAGCAAACTTATTTATTATTTATGCTTATAAGAACTGTATAAGGTTAAATTACAGTGCTGTAGTCCATGCTATCCCACGCTGCACAAACCAACCCTCATCCATGCCCAACTGCCCATGCTGTCTCAGAATGTATATCCCAAACATCCTGTTTCAGAGGATGCAGCATGCAGAAAATTGTCCTGGACAATGCTGCCCTCTCACAAACGACACCTCAAGTTCAAACACATTAGTTAAAGTCATTTCTGTGATTGAGAAATGTTCACTCAATTTCTGAATTGCCACTAAAATAGAATACACACACTGTTTCTCATATTCCAGCTTATAATTCAGTTTCAAAATTCTTATTATCGCAAATCAATACAATTTGCATATATTGTGAAGACATGATGTCAGTAGTCAGTGATTCCTGTGGTAATGTGGAAAAGACCTTACTGTTTTGCATACAAAATAATAATATTTTTGCAGTTCTATGATAAGCTATCACTGCAGTGAAATGCAGTGGGAAGGAGAGAAAATTCCACAATGTGTTTTGTACTGTACTATATATTCAGACAGCTCTATCTAAGAAATAGCATGAAAAGGACATGTGGTATATGGACTATTTCACTTGGATTGGTCTGTTGTATGTTATTACTTCTCAGAGTATTGACATTTCTTAGGTGATGCTGGACTTAATACTAAATAAGACTTTTTTTTAGTTGACCATAGGACAGGACTGTTTTCCATTTTGCATCTGAAGTAACTTTGTTTTGGTGGACAACTGGGCACATACGTGATAATAATGATTCTTTATTTGATCCTTAAATTTAGGATGGTACATAACCTAAATACTACATGTTAATTATTCTACCCTTTCAGCTCCTTAACAGTGCAAGACATTTCCTCTTTTCATTGGTGAATGAGTTGTGAAAAAATCGTAGCTGGCTAGTGCAGAGCCTTGTCAACACAACAGATAAATCGTTATACCATTTTTGTGGTGATTGTAAACTTATACAATATTGTGTATGCATGACCTAAATGTTCACAGAGTTCACAGGAGTCTTGTGGTGGTAAGGAGCTACTTTTATCCACAAACGTAATAAATGTTCTCTCTAGCGTAATTGATTAATTGGAAGCCCGAAGACCAACCTATCATTCCTGTCTTCGACAGATCAACCCTGTAGCTGTGTCAGCCAGCCTTGAGCAGGTTGGCTAGCAGCATGTAGTCTGAGGTAAGGCTGCTGATGCACCTGCGGCGATGAACAAACTTGAAAGAAGCCAGGAATGGGGAGCTGCTGTCTATACACTGTTGGACACATGTAAACATAGTAACAAAATATGCAGTGAGATTTACACTTGGAAGTAATTCATATAAACTTAACTTACTATAAACACTGAGATCAACGTGTCATTGGTAGACACAGAACATTAACTTGTACCATCTTTCACATCATCACAAACGTTCACAATTACTGCTTTGTTTCTTTTAGTATGGTACAGAATGAATCAAGAGAGCATCATTTGCTCTATCTAGGTAGGTTAAGTGAGCTCCTTTTGTCACTAATTAAGTTACCATCTGAACTGAAGTTAGGTAGGAAAGCAAGTCTTGGATATTCTGTGCTGTTATTTCTTCACCATGCAAGGGGATCATCATCAGGAAGGTGGTGACCTTTTAATAAATTAATATCAACTTAATTATTCAAAGGTAATTTCTCATCTGTATCATCTAGCCGTTACAAAAAAAGAGCTTTATTTTCTGGGTTGGCGAATCCATGTGTACTGAATGAGTATTAGTAGACTAGTTCTCAGAGCATAGGCATGACGAATATAAGAACCAAGTGTGATTACTCAACTGTTATAGCGTGGTAGTTTGTGGACCCGCCACTGGGAGCACTGCAAACGTCGGAATCCAACGCGTGCTTCAGTAGACCGGCAAACCATGTGTTGGAAAGTGCGGGAGATGTTGATGTGCGAGATATTTCAAGTCAACAAGTTGAATTTCCTTTGTTTTCAGTTCCTAAACTAAGTTCATTGTGTGTTGTGCACTTAAAGCACGTGTGTTAGTGGTCTGATTAAATTAATAGTTCAACATGCCGTACTGTTTTGTGCCTGGCTGTAAGTCAGGCTATGGTAGAATAGTTAATGGTATAAAATTCTTTTCACCACCGAAGGATATAAATAAATTTGAAAAATGGGCCAGAGCTATTCCACGAAAGGATACTGTGTTAACGCGTAGAAGTAGAATTTGTCAAGTTCATTTCTCTGATGATTTGATAGTAAAATCAGATAACTTTATAGTGAATGGTGAAAAAGTGGTTATGCCTCGTGATAGATGGAAATTACGTCCAGGAGCAGTGCCTCACATTTTCCCTAATTTGCCGAAATACCTTTCAAGTGAGATTAAGTCCCGTGAAACTCCCAACAGGAAAAAGAATCTAGACACCACTAGGAGAAGAAAGAAGATTGAAGACGCGAGTGTAGCAGCAAATGGAGAATTAAAAGGTCAGTCTAATGTTGATCAAAATTTGGGTTATGCTAGTGTGCTTTCTGATGCCGAAAAGACAATATTATCGCTCAAAAGGCGCCTAAAAAATGCTAATCGAAATTTAATTCGAGCTAGGTCCAGTCTAAACGCAGCAAAATCGAGAATTAATTTACTGGAGAAGCAGGTTAGAAATACACAGGAATTTAATTATAGAGATAACGAACACCTTAGCAAGAAGGAAAAGATGATAATCGATACCATGCTTAAGAAATGCCAGGTGAAATCTTCTAATGGAATGAGGTACAGCAATGAATTCATTTTAGAGAGTTTATTGTTGAGAATAAAATCACCGAAAGGATTCCGTCATTGTCGGCGACATGACCTCTTGCCTCTGCCCTCAGAAAGTCACTTGAGAAAACTTTGTAAAGGGCTTAAGTGCCCTTATGGAGTTAATTCGCATAGCATAAATGCTATTTCAGATTTTCTTAAGGATGAAAATGATAATTCACGTTATGGTGTTGTTATTTTTGATGAAGTTAAGCTAAGAGAAGAAATCCAGTTCAATAGTTTTTCCCATAAAGTAGATGGATTAGTTGATTTAGGTGAACACACGCCAGACCTCCAGAAAAACTTGCTTGCAAATCACGCTCTAGTGTTCATGTTCGTACCTTTTATGCATAATTGGGTGCAACCAGTTGCTGTTTATGCATGCAGAAATGCTACTCCAGGAGACATTCTCGCAAAAATTCTAATACAGGTGATTTTGCAGTTAGAAGAGGCTGGGGCGAGGGTGGTTGGATTTACTTGTGATGGTAGTCAGACAAATAAAAAGGCCTGGAAATCGTTAGGAATCAGTGGCAAGACAAGTTCTCTACAACCTCACATCATTAATCCTGCAGATGTTAAGAGAAAGATCTGGGCTTTCTCCGACTTCGTGCATGTATTGAAATGCATAAGAAACCACTTTCATGATAAAGTAGAACTTCACTATAACGACAAAATCATTAATTTCAATTTCTATAGGGAACTGTTCAAAGAAGATCTATCAGGATATGCTGGACTTAGAGCCTGCCCCAAGCTGACAGTTGCTCATTTAGACCCATCATCGTTCCAGAGAATGAATGCTAGGCTTGCCTTCCAACTTTTTAGTGATAGTGTTGCCAAAGGTATGAAATTTTATCGCGAAATGGGACTGGCAGGATTACAAGGTAGTGAGGACACTGAAACATTTACCAGCGATATAAATATTGTTGCTGATGCACTAAATGCATTCATCCCTTCTCAGGCTCTTCGTAGAGGTTCACCTTCTCATACAGTTCTTGTTAATTTTCTTCAAACTGTGAGATCTACTAATAACACCTTTGCCTCCAACAGAACCTTGGAATCACTTATGGTAACCCTACAGAGTACTTTGGAAATGTCTGAATGGCTTTGGGAAAGAGGTTATAAGTATGTGTTAACAGGAAAGCTCACCCAGGATCCCTTGGAACGGCACTTCGGAATTATGCGTTCTTTCAGTTCAGATGATCATCCATCGACAATAGATTTCCTTCATTTGCATCTACTTCAATGTGTCTATGTCCCTATAAAGCAGGCTTTAAATGTAGGAGGAAATTGCGAACCTAAACGGGAGCCGATCTTGACCTCGTATGTTAATCAGATGCGTATGTTAGCCCGGAATGTGGAAATGCATAATGAGACAGTGAAACAATCAGTGGAAACTTCCATTAAGCAAAAAATCGTGGTTCAAAATGCAGTAAATATCGAAGACTGGGAAAGCTCTGTACCTGAATTTGATAGCGCAGTTCGAAACTCTTCGATTGAGAAGTGTTTAGTGTACCATTTGGCTGGGTACGTTGTTAAGCACTCTTCTAAATTTATTAAGTGTTCGTCCTGTGCCCATTCTCTACGTGATAATAATCATAGTACATTTTCAGTTCTCTCCGAAATAAAAGACTACGGTTCAAGCAATAATGAAGTGTTTTTAACACGCCCTTCCAAAAGTATATGTGACATTCTTTTCCAGGCCGAGAAAGTAATTAGTGAAAAACTGAACTCAAAATCGATGTGGAGCGAAATATTTTTTGATTGTATCGATTCTATAGACAAAATTTCAGTTGATCCTTCAGGTGCTGGCTGTTGTCTTCAACATATTATGGATATAATCCCCAGACTTGTTTATCATTATCTGAAATGCAGATTTTTCTTCAGAGTGAAAGAAATCCGGCGAGATTTACAATCTCGAACATCCGCCAAATCTTCACGGAAGCTTTCGAAAGTCCAGTAACCGACAAACTGAGATGGTAAGTAGAGTATTACCTTTAAATAGTTCATGGGTGCTTTTTAATATGCTATGTATATGTATATATACACTCGAGTAACTTGTGCTTTTCGCAACATGTGATGAAAGTCGTAGCTCTTATTTCCGTGTGTGATATTTTTCCATTGTTCTCTGCCGTGGCATTTTAATTGTAATCTCTCATTTTTTTTATAAAAGACAGTGTATATACTTATCAGTTACGGAGTAATACGTTTCCTGTGTCACCATTCCTAAGAACAGCTGATAGGTATTGTGGAGCCACCGAACTCTAGCGCTGCCTGGCGGGGCGCGCCTGAACTCGATGAGTAATCACACTTGGTTCTTATATTCGTCATGGCATAGGCATCACACACAGGAGAATACCTCAGGTTTCCGAAATGTGGGCCACAGGGAGGTACTGATCTTGCGCACCTCTGTAATCTGTACCATTGCTACTAGCAAATGAAGAAATACATTCATTGAACTTCCGAATCTCATCGGTTACAACATTATCTTCTTCGGCTTCATCATGTGTAATGTATGATTGGCTGCTATGTTCATGTGAATCCAGAACCTCCTGGAATGGAAATTCTAAGTTCCCATGGAGGGATTAGATACTTTTCCACCAATAGAGCATGTCAAAAGTCAGATCAAAAATCAGATGTAAGGTTTTCCAGGCATTTGCTCTATTAACCAGCGTTAATAGACTGTCCCAGCATTAATAGACAAAACGCTGGTTAATAGAGCAAACACCTGAAAAACCTTACATCTGATTTTTGATCTGATTCCAGAACCTCCAACAATAAGTTGTGAATTCTTTCCTCTTCTTTTTCATAATCGTCCATTTTAAAGACAGACATGTATCTGTTGATTTATTTTAAACCAGGCGAATTGGCCATGCGGTTAGGGGCACTCAGCTGTGAGCTTGCATCCGGGAGATAGTGGATTTGAACCCCACTGTCGGCATCCCTGAAGATGGTTTTCTGTGGTTTCCCATTTTCATACCAGGCAAATGCTGGGCTGTATCTTAATTAAGGGCACGGACTCTTCCTTCCAACTCCTAGCCTTTTCCTGTCCCATCGTCACCATAAGACCTATCTGTGTCGGTGTGACGTAAAGCCAATTGTAAAAAAGATTTATTTTAACATGCAATAATGCACAAATAAACCACAGAGAACACCTTTCCTAGCTTACAATTGGGTGAAGACTGAAGCTATGAGGATCGAATGAGTGTGAGCTAATGAACTGGGTGCTTTGCAGGACTTTAAAACAGATGACTCTGATAGTGAAATAGATGAATTGGGAGATAGTAATGATGTGTTTGAAGATTATGTATCGCAGTGGCAAATTTACCATACATGCGATTGATGTGTTATACCACCTGTATTTTCAATGAAAAATAAATATGTTCATACTTTAATGGAAATTATTTATATAAAATCAAACGCACAGTTATCGATACTCAGAGATGGATGAAACGAGCGTGGCTGGCTAATGACTGCTATTAATTGCCAAACATTATGCACATTAGGTACCAAAATGGGTTAAAAAGTAATGTAAATTTAAATCTTACAGGAGTTGTATAGTATTTTTTTTAAAGTGATTCCACATACTGTGTATCAGTTGATTATTCATGTAACTTGAGTACAATTTTGTAAATAATATAAATTTATTAAGGATAAGCTGTGTGTTTAATAGAAAAATTGATAATATAATGTATAATACCGTAATTTGGGAAAATGTCTTCTTTTCTTTTTAATTTAAAATTCAGTTGTTGAGAACAATGTATTTTTGTATATCATTTGCCACCGAGGTAAAAACCTCATTTGCAAATACAATAAAGTATTTTGATTTGATTTGAAAAACTACTACAGAGATAGCAGCACAAGCATTGTACCCTTGCTGGGTGTTGTTGATCTCTTTTGTGGAGTTGGAATGCGGAACGAACAGCCACATCTGTCAAGAGGGCGGTGCAAGGTAAAAATCCTGTAATTTATCTCATGTGGCCGGGGTGTATTTGCTATTTTGTGAAATACTGGAGTTCTTGCTTGTGATTGGTTCTGTTCTTGTGCTGTAAATGATGATATATGACAAATCTGTGTTGTTGTAATATAAATGATTTAGATTCATGTGCTTGTAATGTAAATATCAAACAAAGAAAATGCGGGAATGATGCAATTTTGAAATGACATCACACCGATCAGAGAGTAGTTCAGTAGGCATGGATGTAGGAGCGCCAGGGTCACGCGTTTCTACCGTGCAACCCGAATTGAATTCTAACCATTGTGTAATTGAACGATTATTAAGAAAACCATTTAGTATACCTTCTTTTACAGAGAAAAGCAGCATTATAAATGAAGGGCAACCACATCCAACTCTGAATGTAACTACACAACTTAAGTCGTGTGTTCGTCCTTTCAACAGAAATATTGGTTAGTGGATGTGAGATCTTAAATAAGCTTTTCTGTTGGCCTTGTTTGTTGTTTTCTCTTGAAAAATGTGTTTGGAATAACGATGTGTATGCGTTGATATTTGCATTATTTTCTTTTTTTGTTTCATCCTCTAAACCAGAAGTCAGAAGTCAGGAGTCGCCACTGAGTGTCGTCAGTTATTTTGAGTATTGTAAGTTGTCCACTTCATGACCGTATTGATGAGTATAATCAACAAGTATAATTAAAGAACCACCTAATCGATACTTTATTTTTTGCGTTGGGCAAAATTAAATATACATTATCACTCACAGAACATTTTTCGACCACTTAGTGGTCATCATCAGCTGTATAAGGAAAACTTAGATGAAAAATATTGGACAATAAGCACAAGCGTTAATCTTTAGGTTATGGAAAAAATATTTGCTGTGTTGATATTTTTTCCATAACCTAAAGATTAACGCTTGTGCTTATTGTCCAATATTTTTCATCTAATTTTTCCTTATACAGCCGATGATGACCATTAAGTGCTCGAAACATGTTCTGTGAGTGATAATGTATATTTAATTTTGCCCAACGCAAAAAATAAAGTATCGATTAGGTGGTTCTGTAATTATACTTATTAATTATTTTGAGTACGTAGAGGCCTAAATCGTAACAATTTGATTGTAACTTTTCACAATTTTGGCCTAGGCTTTGCAGTGAAAATGTTGATGAGGGACACAGTGTATCTCGCCAACAAACAATATAGTAACCTGTGAATTAGTAGATAAAATATTAATGCGAGAAGAGTGCACAATGTGCATAAAATAATACATAAAATCACTCGGAGCAGAGCTCTCATAATGACACTAGTCTTTCTGTACAAAGAAGAGTCTATATATGGGTGATGGTACACTTTCATTGTGCAGATCTTGTGATGAAAACCATGGATCGCAAAGCGTGTTACGGTGTGATAAAGCTCGTAGCCTGGACCTTTCCATTCTGTGGATGTCATTGCTGCCGTGGAGTAGAAATCTAAAGGGATTTCTTTCTTTTTTTGCTGGAGCTCTAGGAGCAGTTGGGAATAATGTTCCATTGATGGCAGTTGTAAAATTGATCTGAGATCTTCAATGAAGAAAGGTTCCTGAACTAGCTCATAAGTGAGTCATGATGGAGTGTATTTTGACAAGCATACAGTAGCACTTTCTTGAAGTAGATGGCTTTAACTTTCTCCAGATCTTTTAAATTACTGAGATTATCCCAAATAAGACTGAGACCATACGTTATGACAGGGACAACCTTTGCTTTGAAAAGTTTCAATGCCATCTCTACGGACAAGTCATGTAATTTGGTGATATCTTGCATGGCCTTAATAGCACTGACTTCCTTATCTTTGATGTGAAGGGTGAAAGTTTTCCCTTGAATCTGTATTGTTATGCCTAGATATTTGAAGAAGGTAACATTGCAAAGTGATTCATCATTCAGGTACAGTACATCTTCCTTGGCTATTTTTCCTCCTCTTATGAAGGTCATCGTGACTGTTTTCAAGGTATTTATTTGAGGGTCGTTTCTATTGGCCCAGTCAGTCAGTCAGTCAATTCAATGTTTTGTAATTCCTCTCTGGAACTTGAGAACATAGCTGCATCATCTGCATAAATCAGCGTCTTCACTCTCCCAGGCTCCACCACTTGAGTAATGTCTGCTGTCGCTATGTTGAAGAGTAGGGGGCTTAATGGGTCACCCTGTAAGACTCCACTCAGTTGCTCTATAGGCTTCAATTTGGTTACGCTGTCATCTATTTCCACTTGATTATTGTTTAGCATGTTGTTGACAAGGTGTACAATGTAGTTATCTTTGCCAAACTTTGATATTAGTTTTTCTATCACCATTGTTCTGTTGATTCTCTCGAAAGCTCTTGTAAAGTCAACGAAGACAACATACAGTTTGTTTTTGGGTACCTGTAAGGCGTCTTAAATGTTCTCCAACACAGTGGCGGTTTCTGGTATAGCGCAATGGAGCAATGAACCTCCAGTTTATATCAAATTTTATTCAACTACTTAATATTCATAACTCCCTTGTCAATCTCGAAGCTCTTGCTTAGCCCATCTATCCGTAATATACTTGTACTGGCTTTCAATTCATGTAAACTGCGCACTCTTCGTGGCTGGATACTTGTCTGGAATGAACCCCCTTGGAAGGAAATCTCTCCGTCCGTACCTGGGCGAAGGGAGTGGCGAGGTGCGGGGGGACATCGGCCGGCACGTAGACAAGACCAGGATATCGCAGAAACAGATATCCTTGGTTTACGCATGCGCAATATGCCACTCTCTCCAGTCGTGTTGTCGGGGGGTGTTGGGGCAAGGTCTGTCTAGACTGACCTTGTGTTGGGGTAAGTATGTGCCTGCCATCTGTTGCCCTTACAGGAATTCAACTACGTAGCAGAAAATAGTGCACATAATTAGCGCTAGTGTTGAAGAGCATCATTACTGCCAGCAGTCACATTAAACTGCCAAATTCCAATTGATGTCTTTTCCCAAATACATCAATATTTACTAAACATCTGTTCATTTGCCTTCTTTGGAATAATTACTTTTTGAGAGAAAATTAACTTAAAAATCGCCGAGGCAAAGAGTAGCGGGAATGTAATACCAAAGAAAACGCTAATTGCCTAGCCACAGGAGTTCTTAAAATTAAGTTACCAACATTGCGGACATACATCCCTAAAGTTTACTCTGTTTTTCAAGTGTGATGCTAGTGTTTACAACAGTTTGCAATAGTTATCATAATTCCTAATATTATTGCACGCTGTGCAAGCGTGTGAGTGTTTTTCTGCACTGTTGTGCCGTTCAGAAACTTAATTTTTAGGACATAAAGAAGTTACAATATTCTCCGTGTGTGTATTTTTGTGCACTGTAGTTGCGTCCATAATTTTTGTTCCCGGGAAAGGTAAGGAGCTACATAATGAGTTTGAACGGTGATATGATACTTAAGAAGACAAACTTTTCTTTTCTCTCTCTCTCTCTTGAGCGTAAACTAAAGATTAAGGATGCCGGACGCCCAATGCCTGATCTTGATATAACGAGGCATCCTAAAAGTAAAAGTAATGAAATCGTGCGTGAATTCAGAATGGATTTATACCGTATAAAAGAATCGAGTGGATATGTGGGTGCGAAATTACTAACATGTTGATTTGTTTTCCTTTTTTATGATTCATGAGTGATGAAAGCGAAGGGACTTGGACCAAAGTCGGAGTGGCAGATATAGGATATTTGTCCAAAAATAATAATAATAATAATAATAATAATAATAATAATAAAGAAACACAGAACTTCTAAATCTCATATGCTTGCCCAGTTACAATTCGATCTCCTGGGAAGACACGATAACCGTCAGTAATTTGACTGTGCTTACAGGCAGTCTGTGGAAAGAAACAACGACCAAGTACGGAAAATTCGTTATGTGCTGTGGCGCGTTTGAGAAGGCATTGCATGGGCATGACGAAACAAGTGAATCGTCGAATCCTGGCATATTTCCAGGCCTCGTCAATTTTAGTTCTGAAATTGACGTTGCATTAAGAGACCATCTGTACAAAGCTACTGTTTTCAAAGGCACCTCGAAAGACATTCAGAATGATTTGGTTTCGTGCATGTATGAAATCTGTCGTGAGAAAAAAAAAAAGAAATCACCGCAGCGCACTTCATTTCGGTAATCGCAGATGAGACCACCGATATATCAACTACAGCACAATTTGTTATCATTCTTCCCAACGGTAAGCCAGTTGAAAGATTCTGGGGTTTCATCTACCTTCTAGTCATGATGCTAAGACAATAGCAGAGTGTTTAAAATTTTCTTTGAGCGAAGTTGTGGATAATAGAGAAGGTGATTTCACAAGGTTACGATGGAGCAAATGTAATGAGTGGTCACCATTCAGGGTGCAAGTTCTCATCAGGGAAGATTTTAGGCATGCACATTATGTGCACCGTTATGCCCATTCTCTGAACTTAGTCATGGCACAGGTGACAGGGGGGAGGGGAGATATTGAGGGGGGTATTTTTCCTTCTGTTGAACCCCCAGTGACGAAAGTCACGCGCCGCCACTGCTCCAACAATAACTGTATTGCTTGCAGGGTTAATCTCTCTTTCCTAAATCCAAATTGCTCGCCCGCGATGGGGTCATCGACTATCTTTGTCAGTCTTTCCATCAGTATTTTGGTGAAAATCTTGAAAAGTGTGTTTTCTAAGGAAATCTCTCTGTGCGAGTTAGGATCACTAGGGTCAACTTTTCCCTTATAGAGCATTTTGATAGTAGATTTCCTCCATGAATCGGGTATTCTGCCTTGAAGAATGCATTCGTTCATCTGGGCTGTCCATGTTTCCAAAAGAATAGGGGCTGCTGATTTTAAATGTTCATTAAATATTGAATCAGGTCCACATGCTTTCTTGACTTTACTATTGTGAATTGCCACGGAGACTTCTTCTGTTGAGATAAGTTCGATGCTCCCACAAGGAGGACATGCGTGCAATTGTAACCAGAGACTTGTCAATTCCATTTCCATTTTTAACACATTGGAGACGGCCATATTTGAATGTGCTATCCTCCAGAAATCGCAGGATTTTTTTTTATGGTTTGTGAAAATTTTTCAATGCTAGGGTAAGTCATGATTATAACAACTTTTGGAATGCATAGCAAGATCACACTTTTTTCTACACAAAAATTAGTTTTAAGTATCATAATAGGGCAGCAATTTTAAAATATAAATTTATGAAAATAACATGTTTTACAAACGAAAAAAATCTGACGCAGCTATGGATGCCAGTTCGGTTAATATTTCGAAATTTGACTTTGTGGGCACATCTACTGAAACACACTAATGCAGATTCTAACCTAATTAGTCAATTGACACCGGTATTCTTGTTTACAACAAGGAATTTGAATTCCCACTGTTCTTTGATTAACGACGGTGTTGCATCGAGTTGCTGCAGGTACACGGGAAACACGCACATTTTTAGGAAGCGGTATAAAATAGTATTGCAGAACCCACTTCAAGGAAGCGATGAAAAACTACGTTACACTTCACACCAATTTGAAATTAGCTCATTTTCTACATTTACCAACCTGAAGCACCAGAATCATCATGTTTACTTAGTGTGTAATTGTTATCCTCATTTTCAGACATCATGTCTTCCATAAGAACATCCATTATGGATTCATTGTCGAAATTTGGTACACTTGAATTAGACATGCTAAATATTCACAAGAATTATGCAAACAAGTCTGCCCCTCGAACACACACTCTTCCTGACCGCATGTACCGTACGTACTTTCCCGCCCATTTCACAGCTGAGAGTCAACGATGACGCAGCCTTAGGTTATGTAGGAACGTGGCTGTGTTATCAATGCCTTGAAAGAAGATCTCTCAACTTATGCTCATAACTAGTATATTTTATGCTTATAGAAGCGTTCGACAGTATCTTATTGAAGTCGCAGTTTCTACAAGCGGCGTCTCCAATGTGTTAAACTTCCATCCGAGGCTTGTAGTATAGTTGAAAGCAAGTACAAATTTACTCATCTGCTGACCTGCTAAGCCTAACGCATCTGAGGATTTTCTTTTGGGGTTTATTCTCTTATCCTTTGAAGATCCCTCTTCTCCACAAGGCAGTGGTTTTCTCGTCTGATTTTTCCCAGAAAGGATGGGTTGTCTCATCCACCATCTTTGCCATTCTGAAGGTCTCCTTCTCTGCCTAAGATGCTGTTAAGATCCCGCAAGACTGGGTCCCTGTCTGGACTTAGCTCACCTTCACACCGGCCTACTGACGTGGAGGATACCCACCCCTGCAATGTGGATGCGCCAGACAAGAATTACTCAAGTGAAGTTTAGGGACGGTGACCCTATCTCCCTTGAGCCGGGTTAATGTATAAAAATCAGTCTGCAGTGATAAGAATCGAGGGCTTTGAAAAAGAAGCAGCAATCCAGAAAGGTGTGAGGCAAGGCTGCAGTTTGTCCCCGCTTCTTTTCAGTGTTTACATAGAACAGCCAGTAAAGGAAATCAAAGAGAAATTTGGAAAGGGAATCACAGTCCAAGGAGAGGAAATCAAAACCTTGAGATTTGCCAATGATATTGTTATTTTATCTGATACTGCAGAAGATCTTGAGAAGCTGCTGAATGGTATGGACGAAGTCTTGGGTAAGGAGTACAAGATGAAAATAAATCTAAGTCCAAAACAAAAGTACTGGAGTGCAGTTGAATGAAGGCAGGTAATGCAGGAAATATTAAATTAGGAAATGAAGTCTCAAAGGAAGTAGATGAATATTGTTACTTGGGTAGTAAAATAACTAATGATGAGCAGAAGTAAGGAGGATATAAAATGCAGATTAGCGCAAGCAAGGAAGAGCTTTCTTAAGAATAGAAATTTGCTCACTTCAAACATTGATATAGGAATTAGAAAGATGTTTTAGAAGACTTTCGTATGGAGCGTGGCGTTGTATGGAAGTGAAACATGGACAATATCTAGCTCGGAAAGAAAGAGAATAGAAGCTTTTGAAATTTGGTGTTGCAGAAGAATGCTGAAGGTGAGATTGATAAATCAAATCACGAATGAAGAGATACTGAATCGAATTGACGACAGGAGATCGATTTGGCTAAATTTGACGAGAAGAAGAGATAGAATGATAGGACACATCTTAAGACACCTAGGACTTGTTCAGTTGGTTTTTGAAGGAAGTGTAGGTGGTAAGAACGGTAGGAGTAGACCAAGGTATGAATATGACAAGCAGATTAGATTAGATGTAGGATGCAATAGTTACGTAGAAATGAAAAAGTTAGCACAGGATAGGGTGGCATGAAGGGCTGTATCAAACCAGTCTCTGGACTGATGACTCAAACAACACATGATGCCACAACCAATGGCCAACCGAGAAGAAATGTATTTATTAATATAGTAGAATGAACAAACCATGAACCTGCTACGCAGGCGTAGCAGGGGGAGAGGTGATACTCCCACGTGGCGCGTCCCAGGTGGCGGATAGGGGGGTCCTAACCGGCTTGCCGGCGGACTTGAGGGAAATAAAATACCTCTCGCGGACCAAACACACCCCCCCTGTGGGTGGGGGAGGCTGACGAATAATACACCCACGGTATCCCCTGCCTGTCGTGAGAGGCGACTAAAAGGGGCGACCAAGGGATGATTGAATTAGAACCATGAAACTACTTTTGATTCGTACCATCACGCGGGGAACACCATGGGTTGCCTATACTTGCGAGTTGTACCACTATGTTCGGTACGAAATGGGTTTGTGTTTAGTAGTAGTCATGAGCGTGGCCTGGGGGTTTCCAGTACCCGTGCGTCGTACCCATGTGAGCACCACCACGGGTCTGGGCGTAGCCTGTGAGTTGTACCACTATATGAGCGACACCATGGGTCTGCATTGCCTTTGATTAGTATCCACTCTGTGAGGAACACCACGGGGCCCGTGGGACCGGCATCCGTGCCTAGTACACCTAGGTGAGGAAACTCATTGGTTTGCGTTGGCTATGAGTGGCGCCATTGTGTGAGAAACACCATAGGTCTGCGTTACCTGTACGAAGTATAATACTTGTGAGTAGTACCGTCTTGTGTGGAACACCGTGAGTTTCGCTACTTTTGATTAGTACCCCAACATGCCAATACCATGGTTCTACTTTACTCGCGACATGTACCATTCTGTGGGGCCTTAGACATGGATTTTGCACCCCTTTTGACATCAAGCATCATCGTGCTTTATGAGTGGTCCCTTGGTCAGTAATCAATTATGTATGATCTTTGAGTCTGATCCACTGTATTTTTTTTTTTTTTTGGGTTCATGTCCATCCATTCATTCTTCATGACTACATTATTATTTTTTTTTTTTTTTTGGTCAGTGGATGAATTTGACATATTTGTTCTTTCATTTCGTACCATTAGGGGCCGATGACCTCTATGTTAGGCCCCTTTAAACAACAAGCATCATCATCATCATCAGAATTAACAAAGGTCACAAGTGTAAGGAAGAACTTATGTTAAAAAATTGTGAGCCAGGCTAAGTGGCTCAGTCAGTTCAGCACTGGCATTTGGAGCCCACGTTGGTAGGTTTAATCCTTAGGTCAGTTCGGTGGTGTTTGAAGGTGCTCAGATACGCCAGCATCGTATCCGTAGATTTACAGGTACAAAGATCTCCTATAGGACAAAATTCTGGCACTTTAGCATCTCCAAAAACCATAAAAGTAACTAGAGGAGTGTAAAACCAATAACATTATTTAAAAACATGATTCATACGTAGGGTGTACAATCACAACGTGATTGTCAGTTAATATTAAGAGGGCAGTTAATATTAAGAGAGATGCCTATGACTTGTAAACTGAGTATTTGGAAATAATTCATCCCAGATTTTCAATATGAATAATTACAGTTAGGAAACTGTATTGTTTCATTTAGAAAAAAACTATGTAAGTAGTATTATCTCAGCATTTATTAATGCACTGCAGAATTACTGGATATAATTATTACCAGTACTAAAAGTGAAAATGTTTTATTTTATTTTAGGGGAGCATTTTAGGTACCTTGGCCTAAATAAAGCAATATTATGAACAATTTTAGTTGGAAATATTTTCTCCCAAAATCCCTCCAACTTTTTCACCAAATGTACAATACATTTTTGATCAAGCATTGCCATTTGTGTAATATGTCTTTATTGATTTTAAATCCTACCTGTTATATTATGCCTTCATGGGCGCCCGCAGGGTCTTTTCCAGGGGGAGGGGGGGGGGGCACATTAACAATTTTCTTGAATATAAAACCAATATAACGTCAGCAACATTAAATTGTTTACAGAAATTTCTAGTTATAACAGATGCTAGATGACTGTCAGTAAGTTCAGTTTATGAAATAATCTGGTATGATAACAATTCAACATCAACATTTTTAGAATTCCAGGGGGGGCAAGTGCCCCCCTTTGCCCCCCCTTGCGGGCGCCCATGTATGCCTTCTTTGCACCTACAATTCTGTTCAGTTCTATAAAGTTGATCCCAAGTTTTCTGTTGCCCTTACACCACACACAAAATATTAACAACCTCGAATATTCTTTGAGATATTTGTTGTCTTTATGCAAACTATGTGAATATTATTTATGCTAAACATTTTGCTTTATGTACTACCAGATTCCTTCTACACCTTTCACTGGGTTATTTCCTTACTGCCCAAGTACCATAAGATATAGAAAATTAGTGTATTATGGTTTACTGTACATAAATAAAACCAATTGACCTAAGACCCATCTTTCTTGAATAAAAACACTAGGACTGTGCTATTTTTTGATGTTGGTATGAATTTTACCTTCAGAGGACTTCCCTAAAATAAACAGATTGAATAAGAGTTCCATTTAAAAATGAACATTAATTATAACTTTCTACTCTTCCCTTAGTCCCTTGTCACTACTACTAAGTCATAATAAGTCACTTAGAGTTCTCTCTGACCCTCATTCTGTTCTATAGTATTATTTTATGGAGTCCTGTTGTCAAAATTTGATGTGTTAGGCATGATAGCTGAGTGGCAGTCATTATTTTCTCACCAAGTTGGTTGTAGATCGCCTCCCAGCCAGTGCATATAGGATAATTTAAATGAACCATGTTTTCAGATTCTGTGTAAAACTGGAGCCGAGGAGGCTATGATCACAATATTAGCCATCACGTAAAAGTACAAGTATACTTTCTTTAACTATACGGCTGTCATCAGTTTTGAATATACAAAGCTGTTTACATTTTGTAAAAATCTAACTTTCATTATTTTCAAAAGTGTTGAAAATGCTCCATGAAGTTACATTATTCCACGTAACTATAAGAAACTGAGAATTGTCATTGCAATTCTTCTAATTAATTAATGTATTGAACTGTTGTACATTATTTGTTTTGTGCACCATGGTAGTACAATTGATTAGAAACTCCCCTCTTGTGCTTGAAGATTGTTCAGTTGAATCTTGACACAGTCAGCAGTTAAGAATTATCTAGTGCTAGATGTTCTAGTTGATAGATTTTTCTGCACACTAAAGAATCATAATCAAAATTCTATCAGTCTGGTATCTCTAGACCGATAACAGTTGAATGATTAAACAGCACAGCATTAATAGTTTATACACTTCTCTTCTCTGCCACTGCTGCCACCATCATCATCATTTTCTGAAGAACATTGATTACTGAAACACTGCATATGTGGTAATATGGTGTGAGAGCTAGGTTATTTAATGATTGGAAGAGGTTGATTAAGAGAAGTAGATAATTACTAACCCATCTTCTCCATCTGTCTGTAGGATAGTAGAGTAACTGTAAAAGCTTGCGAGGGGCTTATGGTGATTACATCTTTACCATCTGATGTGTTTGCTCGTTGGGTTATCCAACATTCCGACCTGTGCATGGTTCTGGCTACACGACTGCAAACTCTCTATGGTGCCATCCCATTGGATGTAGATCCTAATGATCTAGATGAAATGCAAGTCAACTGGGGGTAAGGTCAATGAGTTCAACCCCTAGAGTATTTGCTTACTTTGTGATGTTTGCTTTTTATTGTTGCATGTGATGGTGTAAATATTATAGACTTACAGTTGGACAATTCTCGATTATTTTTGCTTTGAAATGGAGTGATACAGTACAGATTTTGAGATGTTTTTTATTCTTGTGTATATAACTTAGCAGTGCTCTAGTATCAGTAATGTGGCCATGCATGAAAATTTGATCTGCGGTGCTTGTTTGATCCTCTTTTGGCATTGCTATAGCTAATGGGATATGTACAATTTCAGGAGTGAGAAGTGAATTGCATGACGGTAGAAACAGTTTAACACTGGGGTTTGATGATGATGATGATGATGATGCATTGCTCTTTTATTGCATTACTTTGTTTAAATGTAGATTCACTTAAATCTGTTTAGCATATTGACAACATTTCCCTGTAAAATGACAACACACAGTGAAAGTAATCACCTTACCATCTGTTATTCTAGGCATACAATTTGTCAGGTGTATAGATTGTGTTATTCTTATTTCTTACTGGTTTGTGAAAACTAGCTCTGTATGATTTTTTTCCCCTTCATGTAAAAACCTCATTCCAAAAAATTATAAATGTTACTCATTTCTCACTGCATTTCAAACACTATATATTATGATTTATTCTCTTAATACTGTTGCTGTGATGCTTGTGATTTAAATTTCATCAGTAGCAATCTTAACAGGAACAAATGATTCAATACAACATGATGTGCAGTCAATATATATTGTCAAAGAAAAAAGAATATTGCAGCATCTTGAAGTGTGCTGAGACATTAGACTTGTTTGCAACATTTGTGTGTTGAGAGTTAGAAGTTATGCTATAAGTTTCATTTTTGATCTATACTGACACCAATTATGTATGATTTGGTTCTAGTGGTCCACCTGTTCAATACAAACACATGTGAATACAACTACAGTTGAACCTGCTTTATAAGTAACTCTGTTCTGCGTAATTTGTATTTGTACGTCATTTCCTTTAGGTCCCGGAAAAATGTAATTTAAAAGCGTGAAAATTAAACCTTATTTATACGTAATCCGTTTATTTGTAATTCGCTGTTATACGTATTAAGTGTCAGTGAAATATAACTGAGTTGTGCGTAATTGTAATGAGCATGTGCTTTTTTAAAAGAAACTTCTGTATTTACAAAGTTTCCTCTTTGTTGGCGTAAGCAGAAGTAGAGCGTTCGGGTTTCGGTGCTGAAACAGAAAACAAAGAGTTTCGCCGAGTGACATTGTTGACCCTTACTTATTGACAGCGTAAGAAAGGCCAACCGAGTGAGTCCCCTTCACTCTCTATCTTGCTCTTCCTATACCTTCGTCGTTTTTTGACCTTCACAATGCCGCCAAAGATTAAGATACATTACAAGCAAAGTGGGCGGTTTTGGTGCGGAAACAAAAGAAAATACAGTAAATTTGTTTGAATATAAGAATTTCTTTTGTGGGAACAACGGAGAAGTAAAATGTGTACGGTGCCAATATCTAGTGTTTACTGTTGAACAGTGGTTTTGTCATTCAGTTGCTTTTGATTAGCCATGGAGGACAGTAAAAATGAAAAGTTATACCCTAGATGAAAAGGTGGTGGTTCAGAAAGTGATGGTTATTGGGACAAAATTTTGTCTGGCAATGAGCTAACGCTACCGGTGGGTGTAGAATTCTATACTTTTGTGCATTTTGATGATAATCTGGCTGTATGTGGAGAATTACCGGATGAAGAGATTATTGCTGATGTATGTGAACAACGCGGTTGTGATGGACCAGCTACAAGCAATAGTGACAGTGATGAAGATAACGACTTGAATCTTGAAACACCTGAACTGAGTGAAGTGTTAAGTGCAGTCTATGTGTGTAGGCGTTACATCAGTGTGAAAAGTTGTAGTGAAAATGCTTTGAATACATTACTAAGTTTGCAAAAGGAGGTTTATACTCTTCATGCAAGAAAAGTGAAACAAGCCAATCTATCTGATTTCTTCAAGGCTGGATCAAGTTCAAAATAATATTTTCTCTCTTAATGCATTTTATGTAGGTCTATTCCATTGGTTTTTCAGTAAATATGTGATGTACTGTGTAAGTCTGATTTCTAAATAATTCTGAGTTACACATAGTTTTTTCTCTTCCCCTTGATATACGTATAAGTCAGGTTCAACTGTATATCTTAGTATCAGTTATATCCTCATTTTTTTATTTTGGTACTAGTTTCAGCCTTTTTGGACATCATCAGCCATCATAATCAGTGGTAGATAAAAACATTAAACACCTGAATCTGTCTAAAAACATGAACCCTAGATAAAATAAACACACATAAACACTTTAAAAAACACTCCAAATAAATCTGTGTAGTGATCTTGACACTAACAATCAGATAGACAGTCATAATTGCAAACTATAACAGTCTTGATTGAACATTGGTGCGTAAAACACCTGTCCTTGATTGAAGCTTGTAACTTGTGGTAGTCACCAAAACTGAGGTGTACGACCATGAATGAGGGGGGCATCCGTAAAATAGATCCTTACAGACCAACAAAATTGTTGAGGTGGTTATCAATGGACCATGTATTTGAAACCAGGAACGATGTCTGGAAAAGAAATGAAAAGATCCTATTAACTGATTAGTGTACTACGAAATCAAAGAAAGAACCAGGGAGGAGAAAATATAATGTAAAACTTACACACACACACGCACAGTATTAATATCAAATAGGATGTTAGGCTTCTCTGCAATTTCATTTAAAGTTACAGTTTGTTCTACTGGGCGAGTTGGCCGTGCAGTTAGGGGCACGCAGCTGTGAGCTTGCATCCGGGAGATAGTGAGTTTGAACCCCACTGTCGGCAGCCCTGAAGATGGTTTTCCGTGGTTTCCCATTTTCACACCAGGCAAATGCTGGGGCTGTACCTTAATTAAGGCCACGGCCACTTCCTCCCCAGTCTTAGCCCTTTTCTCTCCCATCGTCGCCATAAGACCTATATGTGTCGGTGTGATGTAAAGCAAAAAATAGCAACAAAATGTTGTTCTTAGTGAATGTAATATTTCTCAAAAATATTGAGCGTTATGCCTTTTTCTGTGGTTCTCAGAATATTCATATGTTGGTTGATTGTAGTAAATTGATGATTTGCATCCCTCGTACGTTGGGCTATGGCCAAAAAAATGTATTATATTTTGAGGCATTAACATGTTCTAAATATCTTGTACTAAAATTCCTCCCAGTCGGCCCAAAATACATAGCTTCACAATCATTGCACTTAGGTTTATAGACACCGGAATTCAGGTAGCTGTTATAGGGGTTTACTGTCTGTGTATTATAGAAAATGGAATCGTCGTTATTATTATTATTGGTATTAAAGGCAATATTCATATTCTGTTTCCAAAATATGTTAGTGACCATATAAATATTGTTGAACGTAAATGCAGTGCAAGTTTCTTGAGAGGTTGTATCTCTACTCAAAGTAGATATAGACTGGTTCTTGATCTTATTGATTATTTTCTCGATAAAATGTCTATTATACCCATTCTGTTTTGCTATGGCCCAAATAGTATTTAATTTCAATATAGTTGGTCCATTATTGGACATTATAAATTTTCCAGCTATCTCATTCCTGGTTGCCAATGTTTCGCCCCATTTTGCTAAATTTACTCATTCGGAACAAATATTTCAGGTTCCCTATGTGAATCAACATCTTTATCATAGTGTTTAATTCTTATTTAAGATTACATTTAGAAAGAGGAACAGAAAATTCCCTGTATACCATGCTATAATACACTGACTTTTTATGCAATTGTGGATGCAGCGAGTCTTGTTGGATAGTGTTAACGACTTGTATTGGCTTCCTATATATATTGTAAGTCAGATGATCTCTATGTCGTATGATGGTTATATCTAGAAATTTCAAAGATCACTTAATCTCTGATTCTAGGGTAAACTTAATGTATGGATCCAAATGATTAAGTTTTTCCAGGATATCAGACACACTGGTGGAATTATGGTCTATTATAGTAAGTACATCGTCCACATATCTAACCCAATAACAAATACCACAAAACTACTACTACTACTACTACTACTACTACTACTACTACTACTACTCGGATGTTTAAGACCTTAAAATAGCCCAAATTAGCAAGCAAATATGACCTCAAAAGGGACAAAATATGATGTAAAAATGACTCAAAAATTATTAATATAAATATGGCCATTTTAAAATAAGTTATAAATCGAAACGACAATTACTTTGACATATTCGTTAACTAAATTCTTTATTCTTACTTTCATATTAATTTTCTGAATATACATGTTTAGCAGTTATTCAGTCTATTGTCTTCGATTCACTTATCAAACATTTGTGAATACATGCCTGTAAAGTACTAAGTTCGCTAAGATTTTCAGATCACACAAAATTTGAAAAGTCAAAACAGGTTTACACCCTTCTTTGGTGGTTTGAAATATGAGAAAACTAGAAATCAATCTATTTTTTAAATATTTTGGAATGTTTAAGCCCAGATTACATTAATATTACTCAAATGCGTTAGTTTAAATTGAGCACCACAAAACGAATTAAGCAGATGCCCTTCGATACATTATGGTAGGGCGACAGGGCAAATAGTGTAAACTCACTTAACTGTTTCATTCTTCTCCGCGGGTGGTATGGAAGTGTATGACAGTATTCATCTTCAAAGCATCAGGCGCGAAAGACCTCCAATTATCACTTAACACATACTTGTAAGAAGAGAAGCTCCTTTCTACGTCACAAGACGTTATTGGTGCATATTGAAATAATATTAAATTACTGCTGTTGTGTATGCACTCATCTTGAAATGTACTGGTACCTTCTCCTCTAAGAACATCATTTATCTTGCACACGAAGCGAAAACCATCACTTTGATTAATTTTCCGTTTTACATTGACGCCAACTATTCTATGGGATTGTTGTGCTGAAAGTTCAACACTTCTCGCAATTTCAATACTTGCATGAATTTCTCACCTAACAGCTTCTATATGAGTAATTGCACTCGATATAATTCCAAAGTTCGACTTAATATATACCAGACTTTCTGACAAACTGTTGGAAAATAATTCCTGCGCAATCTTGATAGAAGAGGCAGAGTAATCAACTTGTATTAACTACAGATGTGATACGGAAAAGCAGTTTTGTGAATATGAGTTCTCATTCGGAAAGTTGACGATGATTTTGCACAGCTACAGCTGTCGCCAAACCACTGAAATATGACATTACATCATAAAATAGCCAAATATGCATTTATACGACAAATAAAAATCACTTAATTGTGAGGATAATCACCTGATTTGCACCAAAATCCAATCAGACAAGAAAATAGAGACAAAGAAAAAAATATTACTTTTCTTAAATATCCGAACCCTAATTATTATTATTATTATTATTATTATTATTATTATTATTATTATTATTATTATTATTATTATTATTATTATTATTATTATTATTATTATTTCTGTTTCAAAGTATCTACATATATATCCGCCAAAACTCCTGAAGCCGGTGAACCCATGGGCAATCCATTCTGCTGATAAATCATGTTATTAAAACTGAAATAATTACTGTGTTGGACTAGCCTTAAAATCATTTAGAACTCTTCAATATCTGGTCTACTTAATTTATTGAATTTCCTCAGATTATTACAGATTATATCTATAGTGTAGGGGCTGCCTGTCCGAGGTGGTAACGGCTTACTCGGTTCGCCCGGAAGGACGTGAGTTTGAATCCCTGTCAGGAAGTCATAAAATTTAAGAAACGAAATTTCCACTTCCGGAGGTGCATATGGTCCTGAGGTTCACCCAGCCTAGACCAAAAATGAGTACCAGGTTAATTCCTGGGGGCAAAGGCGGCCGGGCGTGGAGGTAACCACTCTACCCCATCAAGTGCCGAGGTTACGGATAGTGGAAGCCTTTACCTTCCATCCCTTCAAGGGCCTTCATGGCCTGTACAGAGAGAGACGATATCTATAGTGTCCTTTATAGGGATATTAGGAAACATGTTCAATACATTTTAAAAAATGGATGAAATGAGACAGTTTGATTTTACCCTCTTTTACACTGTTATATTTTTCCATGGTATTGCGTATTGATCTTTTGGCTTGAAAATGATGATTCCTTTTTTTTAAATGTTCAGTAACCTGAGAAATCTTGTAGAGAGGGCTAGGTCTATAATTTATGATTGGCCTCATGGGTGCACCAACTTTATTAACTTTGGTAGCGCTTTGGCTTTAGGAAGGCCTGGATTCGTATTTATAAATTCTGAGCATTCTTGTTCACTTACCAAAAATGAGTTATTTTTAAGGACCTGTTTCAATTTTTGTTGAATTACAGCAGTGGGGTCCTTTTTAACAATACTAAAAAAGAGTTGTCAGTGAAGAAGTTTTCAGTTTTTTTATATAATCCACTTCATCCATTAAAGTAGTAACACTACCCGTATCTGCTTTTGTGGCGATAAGCCCCTTGTCCTTAATTTTTCTCTTAAGCTCCTTAAATATTTCTTGAAAAGTTGTTGTTATTATTATTATTATTATTATTATTATTATTATTATTATTATTATTATTATTATTATGACTCATTGGCTGAATGGTCAGCATACTGGCCTTCGGTTCTGAGGGTCCCGGGTTCGATTTCCGGCCGGGTCGGGGATTTTAACCTTCATTGGTTAATTCCAGTGGCTCAGGGGCTGGGTGTTTGTGCTGTCTCCAACATTCCTGCAACTCACACACCACACATAACACTATCCTTCACCACAATAACACGCAGTTACCTACACATGGCAGATGCCACCCACCCTCATCGGAGGGTCGGCCTTACAAGGGTTGAACCTGGCTAAAATTAGCCACACAAAATTATTATTATTATTATTATTATTATTATTATTATTATTATTATTATTATTATTCGTTCTATTAGTTTTCTCAGGATTTAAAAGGTTTTTTAATTTCTTTCTGGCCATGTATCTAATTTCAGCTTGTTTTTCACTAGGTAATTTATTAATAGCTGATTCTGTTTCTATGATGGTGTTCATTATGTTATTAGTCCCAGAAGAATTGGGCCAGTTACATTTATAGCCTCTGCTCAATATTTCGGATTCAGTCTCTTTTGATGGACTAATAGCTATCCTACTAACAGGATAAATTACTAGGAGAATTATGCATGAAATGCACTCTCATATTTACCCTACGGAGACGTTTGACAGTCATCAACCACTACAAAAGGTATGGATAAGTTTAGGACAACATAAATGGAATCGGTAATTTCCGATTTTATATATATATATCCATCCAGCAGGACAATAACAAATAATTTATAACAAGGGAAAATCTGACCATTTAAGAACACGATTTATAATGTAATAGTAGAATTTTCCATAACCTCAAAGGGGATTTATACAAATAGTGTGAGATTTATAAATCTATATGAAACGTTAACCTCTGAAATGTGAATTCAAAATTTACAATCTTCACAATCGTAATTCAGTCATTGCCAAGACAAATGTATTATTAATGAATAAATTCTCTCCCAATTGAAAAAGGCACAGTATAACTAAACCAACATTAAGAAAAGATTATTTACCTAAATGTTAACATTACACGTCCATGTAATAGACATGATAGATAAGCGATAATGAATACAAACTGACCCAGTTATAGAATAATAGGAGGATTTTACAAGAGAACTAAGTTTACAGTGAGTCGTTAAGGGTAACAATCTAGTCAATAACATCAGTCCCGATAGACTTGTTGTAAAACATATTCCAAGGGATCATGTTTCATATATTCCAAATACAAATATACTGTTTATAAACTTGTAATGCAGAAGACAAGGAATGGAAGGAAGGATCCGGAATACACAATGTGAGACATACATGAATACTGATGAATACCTTATGCGAGGCACACATTCAACTTCCGTAGTGCACTTCGATATACACGATTTTAGGTTCGTCCCCCCCAAATTTTGTAACTATGCAGAATATGGCCCAAGTAGTACGTGTATATCACTCCCCAAACTACTGCCAAGGTAGCCATAGAAGAAATAACACTTAAAAGTTATATAAAATAATCTCCATATCTCTCACTTGAAAACACATGAATAATCCTGGGGCAGAGATAAAGCTCCCATGCTAAGATAAAGTCCTTTGTGCTCGTACATAGAGAAGAAATACCAGTAGACTCTCAATGACTGTCAAACTTCTCCATAGGGTAAAGATGAAAGTGCATTTTATGCATAATTCAAGTGTTGCTGTGTGTTCACACTACCCTGTTTGTGTTCACCAATCCCTTATTATTTCCTTTACCAATTCCCCCTCCCCCTTCCGATACAAGTTTGGTAGTAGAGTAAATCTAATATTCATAATATCAAGCTACCACTTGTTATAATTATTATACCATGCCTAGAAGTGTCAGAATATGCAATAATGTCAATTCTTCCATTAGACCCATCTGAGGAAACACTTTGGATTTCTTCTTGCTCCTTTCGGCTGCAGAGCATTAACGATCTTAGACCTTGCCATGTAATGGCATGAATTACTCCTAAGACATGTCCAAGTAATTCATTCTCGGTGCAGTGTCTACATAGGGTTATCAAATTCTGAAACCCAAAAATGAGGACACCCTCAACAGGATTGATCAGCATGCTCTTAGGGCAACTGAATCCTAAATGAAGAATTATTAGTTTTATTTTATCTGGTCAAATAACTACAGTATAATATATATAAGAAAAAACTAAATGAAAAATATTACACACATCACACATGGATAATTCTCACTGGACTGAAGCCTTTTTAACACTTCCTTTTATTGACACAAATATTTAGAATAGTTTTTGCAATATCCCTTATACTCCTCCAGGACAAAAAGCTTCGATATTTTTCTCAGAGTTTATCCGTAAATGTGCATCAAAATCAAATCAAATCAAATGAAAAATCAAAATCTCTTCATTTGCAAATGAGGTGTCTACCTTGGTGGCAAATGGTACACTAAAATACCTTATTGTCAAGCACTAAATTTTAAATTAACAAGAGACAAAGAAAATTTTCCTAGAATACAATATTATACAATTTACGCTAATAATTTGTTCTATTAAACACACACATCATCCTTAATAAATTTATATTGTTTACAAAATTCTACTTATAATATCTTACAAACATAGTCAACTCATATACAGTATGTGAAATTACTTCTAATAATAATATACAACTGGTGTGTGTATGTTTAGTCCTCAGCCCGAAGGCTGGTTGGATCCTCAACAGTTCCGCCATCAGCTGTCAGAGATGGCCTAGGCATCACTGAAGAGGCGTACTAGGGAAATGAGGAGTGAGGTAGTTTCCCGTTGCTTTCCTCACCGAGCCAGACGTTGCTATTACATATCAGTCTGCCAAGCCCAACGAAATGCATGCACCAACTGACCCTATGAGCAATATTTTCACACCATTCACAACAGGGACTGGCTGCAGAAGGAATGGCATTACTAGCATCACTCATACCTCAGTCACTTTTATTTTGTCAAAGCCAAGGATAAAGCTGAGACAGATCAATGAAAGTAACAAAATTGTTCTAGCCCATACTAGAAGACATAGTGCACTGTAAACACTAGGTCCCGCCAGCAAAGGCACATACAACTGGTATAAGATTAAAATTAACATTGAATTTATTTACATATTTATATTTTACCCATTTCGGAACATAAGTAGCATAACGACCTGCTGCGTCTTAACCAGAGCCCCTTTTGCCACCACTTTTCAGAGTTCCTGAAGGGCCTTCACAGCTACCGTAGCGGTCCCAGGGCCCTCGAAGTCCCCACTGTACTTCACCCCTAAAGGCAGTCCCCTGCTTGGGCTGTCCAAACTCCATAGACCAGGGGATGGAATTAATTTAATCACACACATTTTTTATTTACAATATCCTGCACTGGTCGAATGCCCTCTAACATTTCATTTATTTTCTCTGTTGTTGTTTATTCTCTTCTTGAATATCTGTACAGATTTTGGAAAAGGATCAAACACTACCCCTGGTAAACTGTTCCACTCCTTCACGCCCTTCCCAATGAATGAAAATTTACCCCAATCGCTTCTGCTAAAATTCCTTCTAATTTTGTACTTGTGGTCAGTTCTACCAATATAATTATTTTCCAACTGAAGCCTCTCACGGATATCTCTCCATGCTTCTTCTCCTGTATAAGCTCTATATAATCCTACTAGCAAGATACCCGTGCTTCGCTACGGTATTATATTCAAATTTATAATTGAATGCTTATTGTTTTATATATAATCCGCCGAAATTCGCGATCTGACTGGTTATCTGAGAGAATCCGCCAAAATTCGCGATCTGACTCGTTTTTTAATAGATTACGGCAAGTTTCCTCCCATTTTTCAATCTTTCTTTCTAGCAATCGATTTCGTACTTCCCGAGCTAGCTCCAGGTATTCCACCCGGTCAGTTGGGTCCCTAAATCTTTGCCATCTTTTCCTATAAGAATTTTTAATATGGATCAAATCCTTGAGGAGATCCGGCGTGGTGTCCTCTCGGGTGCCTTGGCGGTACTGAACTCGCGGCTGGACTGCATTCTTAGTCATTAACCGTCCAGGACCTGTTTCCAGCGCAGTCTGCACATTTGACGACGATCCAGAACATTATTATTATTATTATTATTATTATTATTATTATTATTATTATTATAGATGTTCTGGACCCCATAGCAAGATGCAAGACCGCTACTTGGCGGTAAATTACATCTGCTGCCACTGTCATTGTTAACAATGAGACCAGCACCATTGTCGCGCGTAGCCAATTGTGCGGGATTTCTGGTGATACGAATGACATATTCCGTGCATTGTTGACCTTATTATAGAGGTGAACAATTGGACGGTCAATCTCATTCCTGTCGTTTATTTCAAAGGTGTTTAATTTTTTATTTATATGCCAGGAGAATGTACTGTAATCTAAGAATGTTCTCCGAAGAAAAAGATGGCTCTTGAAAACGAACCCAGAAAAGATAGAAAATGATCGGTTTATGATCAGAATAAGTACGTCGGAAATCTACACCCTGTTTCCAGTCATTCGACAGGGTCAGGAATGGAATGAGTAAAGCCCCCATCTGGCGGCGGCAATAGGAATTGTGCCGGCTGCCGAAGCCTGTCGCACTCCTCTGGGGCAATGGATAATGAATAACAAATGAAATGAAATGATATTGGACAGTGTTTCTGGAATTAATGATGACAGGGAAAACCGGAGTATCCGGAGAAAACCCTGTCGCGCCTCCGGTTTGTCCAGCACGAATGTCTCATGGAGTGACCGGGATTTGAACCACATAACCCAGCTGTGAGAGGCAGGTGCGCTGTCACCTGAGCAACGGAGGCTCCTTATAAGTACATTATGAACAGTAAAATCAACTATTCTCACCTCCTTTTACACCCCACCGCCGTTAAGTTTATTTACCCCCCCACACACACACACACACACACAAAAATAACAGAAAGGCATGTTTCTTTATGTTTAAAGGAGATTCCAAACACCAATGTTCACGTCTATTACCTTCAGTTTTGAGATATAAGTATCCCCATAAAAATAATTCACTTTTTTCACTTCCTTTCACACTCCTCCCCCCCCCCCCCACCCGAATTGAATTTTCCGGCAAAAACCTTGTTTCTTTAATAGTAAAGGATCTTCTAAATACCAGTCATCACGACTCTAACTTCCTTAGTTTTTGATTTGTGTGACCTAATGAAAGGAATTCAACTCCTTTTCAAATCCACCCACCAAGATGATCCCCCCCCCCCCCGCCCAGAAACGCGTTTTCTTTGTTTCTAAAGGAGATCCAAAATTTTCACGTCTTTAAAAACTTTAGTTTTTATTAGACGTAAGTATTCTCATACAATTAAGTCAATTATTTTTTCAATTCTTTCACCCCCCCACCTTTCATTGGATTTTTCGAGAATACGCGTTTCTTTACTTTAAAGCAGAATCCAAATATCAAATTTCACGTCTGTAACATCTTCATTTTTGAGATATCAGTAGCTTAATTAAAATAATGGCATTCAACCCATTATTCACCCTTTTACACCCCTCCTATTGGGATTTTCCGAAAACAAAAAATACATGTTTCTTTATTTTTAAAGGAGGTTTTAAATACCAATTTTTACATCTGCAAACTTTTCAAGTTTTAAGATGTAGATACACTCATTTTAAAAATTCACCCCCTTTTTCACCCCCATATTTGGATTTTCCAAAAACGAAAAAATACCGTTTCTTTATTTTTAAAGTAGATCCCAAATACCAATTATCAGGTCTGTAATATCTTCAGGTTCTGAAATAAAAGTAGTATCATTAAAGACATTCAACCCATTCTTCACCCTTTTCCACACTTCCTATTGGGATTTTCCGGAAACAAAAATAAACGTGTTTCTTTATTTTTAAAGGAGATTCCAAATACTAATTTTTTACATCTATAAACTTTAAAAGTTTTGTGATATAGATACACTCATTTTAAATATTCACCCCCTCTCACCACCACCCCCCCCCCCCATTAATTGGATTTTCCAAAAACTAAAAAATGCGTGTTTCTTTATTTTTAAAGGGGATCCAAAACACCAATTTTCAGGTCTGTAATATATGCAGTTGCTGAGATATAAGTAAGTTATCCCCATTAAATGCATTCAACCCATTTTTCACCCCTTTCAACCTTCCCTATTGTGATTTTCCGAAAACAAAAAAAATACGTGCTTCTTTATTTTTAATGAAGATTCTAAACACAAATTTTTACATGTGTAAACTTTCAAAGTTTTGAGATATAGATATACTGATTTTTAAAATTCTCCCCCCTTTTCACACTCCCATTATTTGGATTTTCCAAAAACAAAAAAATACGTGTTTGTTTATTTTTAAAAGAGATCAAAAGTACCAATTTTCAGGTCTGTAATACCTTCAGTTTCTGAGATATAAATACCGGTATCCTGATTAAAGTCATTCAACCCCTTTTTTGCCCATTTTCACCCCTCCTATTGGGATTTTATGAAAACAAAAAAATACGTATTTCCTTATTTTTAAAGAAGATTCTAAATACCAATTTTTACATTTGTAAAGTTTTAAAGTTTTAAGATATAGATTCACTCATTTTAAAATTTCACCCCCCTTTTCACCCCCTTAACGACGGAATATCCAAAAATCCTCTCTTAGCGAGCACCTACATGTTAATATGAATGTATTCCCAAAATTTCATTTCATTATGTCCAGTAGTTTTGGCTCGGCGATGATGAATCAGTCAGTCAGTCAGGACAAGCTATTTTATATATATATAGATAAGTCTAGTTTTCCCCCTTCTCTTACTTAAAGTTTCCCACCCAAGTTCCTTTAACATTTCTGATACACTACTCTTTCTCCTGAAATCCCCTGTTACAAACCTTGCTGCTTTCCTCTGCACACCATCTAGTTCTTTTATTAGGTATTCTTGATGAGGATCCCAAACACTGTTTGCATATTCCAATAATGGACGAACCATACTTAAGTAACTTTTTTCTTTTAATTCTTTGTTGCATCCTTTAAGTAGCCTCATTATGACATGTAATGATCTGTATGCTTTCCCAACAATGTCATCAACAGGACATTTCCTCTTCAGAATGATGAGAAATCATCTTAAACAAAAACAAAACAAAACATGATCAGAACGCATTGTTCAACTATAAATTTTTTTTTTAATTTTTTTTTTTTTTTTTTTTTTTTTTTTTTTGCTAGGGGCTTTACGTCGCACCGACACAGATAGGTCTTATGGCGACGATGGGATAGGAAAGGCCTAGGAGTTGGAAGGAAGCGGCCGTGGCCTTAATTAAGGTACAGCCCCAGCATTTGCCTGGTGTGAAAATGGGAAACCACGGAAAACCATCTTCAGGGCTGCCGATAGTGGGATTCGAACCTACTATCTCCCGGATGCAAGCTCACAGCCGTGTGCCTCAACGCGCACGGCCAACTCGCCCGGTATTAAAAAAAAATTTACTTATATAATAAAACAATGTTTCTGTGCCGTTCATTTTGAAAAAATCAAGAAACTGTTGTTTCAACTTACATAATAAGATCATTTATTGAGTGAAGAATATGTAATTTAATGAAGATGCAGCTGGATGAATACACTAATTTGGGTGAGTCTACATGAGTATCGCACAAACATAAACTGTTAAGTGAAAAAAGGAAGGAAGGAGAACTATCGCAGCTATGTCTAAGCTAGCTAAAATGATCGATGCATCGATTGTAAGCAATGTAAGTTGATATTTTTGTTGTTGTAGTAGCATAACAGATCAATTGTAAGCAAATAACAAACAGTGTAATTCAATAATCAATATTTTAACAATAATATAAATTACTTACAATACGGGATGAAAACAAAAATTAAAAAATCTTACTTCCCAAAAAAAAAAAATGTGGACATTAGCAGAAATCATTAAATGTCAAAATGTCAAAAATATGGACACGTCCGCATCTCTATCTCTACAAAGCTTCTTAACTGATGTTTTCGAAAAATGTTCAGGTTGAGAAAGATTGGAATACTTAAACGAAGCTTGCAGTTCTTCCTGACATTTTTCAAATTAAACTTTTTAAAGGTCTTTAAAAACCAATTTTTAAAATTAAAAATTGGTACTGAAGGACTATTACATATTTTCATATCCCTTCAGTATCTTGGTGTAAAATTGCGCATGTCTACTTAACCTTGACATCCAAAACTGAGGTTTGATTTGAATATTTATAATACTTCTAAATGATTAAATTTCCAGGAGTGTTACACTGAAGATTTAAGCCATGGATTGCATGTACCAAAAACTTTTCACGTTCATAAAGAATTACTTTTTGTGGTTACTGTCAAAAATGTAGGATTAAAAACACAAATCCGTTAAGTGCAAAAATAGTCATGGACGGAGTTTGATATTAAGAAATAGCTGTGTTGCTAGTTGCTTTACATCGCACCGACACAGATAGGTCTTATGGCAATGATGGGACAGGAAAGGCCTAGGAATGGGAAGGAAGCGGCCGTGGCCTTAATTAAGGTACAGCCCCAGCATTTGCCTGGTGTGTAAATGGGAAACCATGAAAAACCATCTTCAGGGCTGCCGACAGTGGGGTTCGAACCCACTATCTCCCGGATGCGAGCTCACAGCTGCACGCTCCTAACCGCACGGCCAACTCGCCCGGTATTAAGAAATAAAGAAGTTGATTAAATGTCTAGCAGTTTGTTGATTTTAACATTGAATTACATATGTATTCCACAAGTGAAATTGCAACAAGTTCTGTTAAAAAACTGAAGTTTGGAATCAACTTGAAAATGTCAAAGAGTATGCAACAACGAAAACAGCACCCAAGGATGGATGACGCATGCACTGTCTCAAACTCGTCATTGGAACAGAATATTATGTAGGTTACAGACAAAGGTGGATGTTGTTTTAAAATTATAATGTATGTGGTGAATTCATTCAAACACTCCTGAAAATCTGATCTTGTAATTTATCAGAAGTTAATTTGTCAATTTATATTGCTACTCACCGTTTCAGGTAATAATGTCAAAGCGTAGACTACCTTACGTTTCATAAAAGTTGATAATCTTTGGTTCAGCAGTCTTCATGGTTGATGGAAACGGTCTTTATTAATCATTAGTTCAAACAGAATTACTATTTGGAGTAAAGTAATAATGAAAATGATACCCTCTTTAATCCTAGAATACTAACGCGTCATAATTTTTACGAGGCAGTTTGGCAACATAGCCTGCTACTCCAAAACAGGAAGCCAATGAGCGGTTAACACCTTACTACCTTCAGTTGGAAGCAAGCTGCATTGTTGGGCGTGTTTATCCGTGATCAAAGTTATTTTGAAAGTAGTATTTCATCATTGTAGTCATGAAATTTATGACATGTTTAGTGTTACTGTAAGTCTTTGTTGTTTGCGATTGAAATTAGGTTTCCTTCACTTCTCTGTGTAGTGTTGTGAATAGAATAGAGTTTTCTTGAAAACAGTGCTAAATCAGTTCCAAATTCTTCCCAAGAAAATATGGTGAGGCATTCTATCACTTCTGCTGAAATAGAGGCAATGTTATCGAACATGATTTAAGATACAGAACAGAAGAACGGTAGCTCCAGTGACAAAGCAGATTCTGAAACTTCAACGTACAGGCTTCAAGTTGATCGAAACAGAGGCGTGGTACAGACCTGTCTCAGGGTTTACAGCAGTCTTCTGAAAATAAATGTGGCCTGCGGCTAACAAGGTATCTGTGGCAAGTTGTTATGAATTTCAAGATAGTGATTCGGATGATGAATGCATTCTCTCCTATTCTAGTTGTGGAAGCTCCTGTCAAGAAGAGGCATATTGCTCAGTCTTCTAGTATATCCCTGGATGGTGCAGATAACATGAAGACTATTCCAATGCCATTAACAAATTCAAGCGAAAATAATCTGCAAGCTATGTCCATGTCCAAGTCATTCTGATGTAATCACACCTTCAAAATCTTATTTCAGGGGCAAGATTGGTTACATGTGAACCACAGTATCATGTTCATTAGCAACCCAAATAACTAGAAGGAATACCGTGCATTTCCTTTGAACGCCTAAAGGGCAAGCAGGAGAAGCCCAAGATCCCGTCGACTTTTCATTATTTATAAATGATAAAATATTACCGAATATTGATACTCATACCAATGAGGATATACGAACTAAGCAACCTAAATAATCAAAATTAAGTTCAACTATAGTACTCGGCACGTAGGGCTGTACACTAAAAGGCAAATATCATCCCCCTATTCTTTTTTTTTTAATGGCTCTTCACTGCTGCCAACTTCACTATACTCTGTCGTACCATGTTTGAGAGTCGGAGTACACAACATTTCCGAGGTTTGGTTTTAGTAACTCACTCCTTAAGAACCAATGTACAAAAATTAACGTTGCTCAGCTTACATAGTGTAGAAGAAAATGTAACAAGCGTAACATATGATGCCCTTGCTTATTATTAGCAATATAATTTGAGTATTCCTTATTCTTCCCACATGTATATACAAATATGTTACATCTCCCAGACATAGGAAGGCAAGTCACTTGACGAAAGAGTTTGCGGAAAACTACAATCCATTTTGCAAACAAGTTCCATGAGCCCAGTAGCTCAGTGACTGCTGATCCAAAGCACGTGTCCACTTTGCTTGCTTGTTCTAGGTTTATTGTGAATAAAAATAATACACAATGTTTATTAAGTATACTGTTTAATTAGTTGGAAGTCCAGTATATGTGTGTGCGAGAAAGTGCCGTAATTATAAACCATGTGTGAATCAGGCCAGTCTGTGATTAAACATAAAAAAGGAAAACTACTAACGAGTGGCGAGAAGACGTGTGTGTTGAATGTGTTTTCCAAATTTCATGAAGAAAATCCTGGAAGTACTCTGGACGAAATAACACGTGCAGTGGCCGATGTAACTGGTATTTCCAAGGCAAGCATTTACCGTCCTAGAAAAGAACTTAAGGTTGATAGGAAAGCTAAGGGAAAAATACGGAAGTTTTACAAGAGATGCTATCCATAAAGAAATTCAGGACTTCTTTTTAAGAAAAAAATACCAACTCTGAATAAAATATTAGCTTCAGTTAATAGTGACGATTTATTACCTAACTTTTTTGTGCAATTCTTCACAGACTTTTAAAAGTTATGAACTTCGCTTATGTATCTCGAAATCACCAGTGTGCACTTATTGAAAAGGATGAAATAGTGTTGTGGAGAAGAAAGTATTTACATCAGATTAGGAAATTTCATGAAAAGAGTAGACCTGTTTATTTCTTCATGAAACGTGGGTAAATGCAGGACACACTACTACAAAAATTTGGAAAGATGAAACTATAAAATCTAGCAAGGATGGATTTCTTAGGGGATTATCGAGTGGGTTGAAATCTCCCTCTGGCAAGGGTAAACGGCTGATTGTTATCCACATACGAAATGAAAACGGTTTTGTGGAAGGGGGATTGTTATTTTTTGAATCAAATTCTACAAAGGATTATCATGAGGAAATGGATAGAAATGTATCCGAGAAATGGTTTGTTGGATTTCTTCTCTACCTAGAAAACAATCCTGTGATTGTTTTAGACAATGCTCCCTATCACTCTGTTAATGTTGAGAGAATTCCGAACAAGTCTTGGAGAAGGATAAGCATACAGAACTGGCTATACACGAAAGGAATTTCCTATGATCCACAGTGCATTAAAATTGAACTACTGGCACTAGTACCACAGCATATTCATGATGTTTGTAATGAGTACCGAGTTGACAAGGGGACGACATGTATTAAGATTAACTCCGTATCATTGCTCCTTAAACCCAATAGAGCTTGTATAGAGCCAGGTTAACGGACATGTGGCTCGAAATAATGTCAATTCCACCATTAAGGAAGTGCGAGAACTGTTGACTGAAGGACTTGATACTGTCACTGCTAACTGCTGGAAATCCTGTATTCAAACACGTTATCGATGAGGATGAAGCTAGTATGTGGAAGCTGGATGGCATTGCGGAGGAAGTCCTTGAATGGTTTGTTATCAACTTGGCTGATGACATGGATACTGATGACAACACCGACATGGAAGGAATAGAACAACTACAGGATAGTGAGTAAACTGTGAGTCTTATTGCTACCGCTAATGCAGGATCAATTTTCTTTTGAGGTTTTGTTGTTGTATGTATTATGTTTCTGTTTAAATAGGCAGCTGTTATTTCAGTGAATTACTATGGTCAAATATTCCACCTTTACAATACTATTCTTTTTTATTTATTTAAATAACATTTAAAAATAACAGAACATGTTTCATCTATCCTGTAGACGCATTCAGTATTCCGAATTATTTTAATGTGTTTTTGTCCTTGTCCTTTGTTCTTAATCTTAAATCTTTTTGGCTGATGATGGTTTTTAGTATTGTAAAGGTGGAACATTTGACCATACCTTTTTGATTAAGTATACATACAACAATACGGGCTTTATAATGAAATTTATATTATTCAGTGAGTTTGTATAACCAATAGGGGTGCATTTTGGCTGGCGTGATATTTATATAAGACTAAATGTTACATTATCCTTACCTTTGGTCTCTCTACTACAAACCTCACAGTGGAAAATAGAATTGTTCTAATTCCTCTGTGATTTAAAAAAATCTTTATAATGAGTTTTGTTGCTCGGGCAAAAGAGTCTAATGAACAAACGAATGAAAGAGAATTTTTTTGGAACAGGCAGTATTTCAGAATACATGTGCTTGCTATTATTTTCTTCAACTCTTGAACATGGCAAATACAGTAGAGACAATATGCGACACTTACGGATTTTGCCTTGCTAAAATGGGAGACAATTCGACGGTGGCGCTCCTAGTGACTTGACCTGAACAAATCACGCTAAATTCAAATATCAATGGAATTGTATATATGGAAATGGATGAATAAATTACGTCTAGAAAGAAAGTGGTATTGAGATATTAACTTCTAAGTTGCTAAAGCAAATCTGGATAAATGAATGAAGAATTATTTAAAAGGTTATTATTCAAAAACTGAAATTAGACACACAAACAAGATATGAAATGGGCTGCTGTGAAATGGCACTATCTTTCATTTATGCATTACTTTTTTAGCTTTAGGATTCCTGCCTGAACTTTTACAGTTGGATTTGTCTTTTTTCTCATTTAAAAACATTGTATGATCACATTAAGACACTTGTCAATAAAAATATCGGCACATTCCTTACACACATGATGCAATGAATTAACATTTAAAAGCTGGACAATTTTCCTCTTAACATGAAGCCTACTAACAGAAAGAAAATCTATAAAATTCCGGCTTTAATCTGAGAAGAGGGATTAAAGAAAAAAAAGTATGAAAATGTTGTCGATAATGATGCTTTGAGGAATATTTACGTACAATTAGAGTAAAAATGTAACATACCCTTGGCTGTATAGTCAAGGATTTTTAAAGTCGCTGGACTGGACATGATCTGAACAGATCTTATAATTCTTATATAAGTGTAACGTCCCTTCTTTCTTGTACACCTTATCCAAATCACTTCTGTGACATTTCAAAACCCACAGATCACATCTACAACAACACATCGGTATTGAAGATTAACTGCTGCACTATAGAATAAAATATGCGTATTACATTTTATGCCAGTTAAAATATGGGTCAAGCAGGTCAGAAGATTATGAAATACTATAAAAATCTGTCACTGGAAGAATATATATGCAAACACAATATTACTTACATGTTCTTGTCACCTGAAGAACGACCGCGTATTTTTCTCTACTTCGTAATTACTACAGCCAAACACAGCACATACCTTTCCTCTCATGTTGAGAGGAGATATCAAGGAATGACACACGCTACTATTTAATTATGTTAACTCACTGAAACGCATAAATAACACAAAAAATTTCACACAAAATACACGTGCTCTTATGAGAGAATCAGTACTGTTCAGGTCTATCCGCTAGAGTGAGCTCCAATAGCTGTCCCTCAATATCTCGCTCAGTGTCGCGTATTGTCTCTACTGTATTTGAACATGGTGAGACAGACTGTAGTTAAATATTTAAATCAATGACATAACCGTCAACAAACTAACCTCAATGTAAGTATCAGTAATGGAAGTTCTCTTACCGAAGTAAATGATCATTCAAGATATTCATAATTTAAATCTGTTTTCAAGCTCAGTGAGGAATTAAGGAAGTAAACACTCTCTCACCCTCACTCAATTTAATGTTGCATATTTATGGCTTTATTTTGATATACACATTACTATAACCGTATTATTTGGTGTTTGACTTGTGTAAATAATTCAGCTCCCTTCTTGAAATTTCCTCTTACTTGTTGGACCGAAGTGAAACCATGCTGTAATAATACACCCAAGCAAAAATATTGCATGTATATATGCTCTAAATCGATAAGAATACACTAAGGCTATGTCTGCAAACCTTACCAAAGTAGTGACATGACAAGTTTAGGTTAGGTTAGGTTAGGTTAGGTTAGGTTAGGTTAGGTTAGGTTAGGTTAGGTTAGGTTGATAACAAAATTTCCTTCCATTTTAACTGAACTGATCTTTATAGGGGAGGTAAGGTTGCTTCCCTTTTTGGAGGAGTTCGTGCAGATTTTTCTTGCTTCTTATACATCCTAGTTAAATTCTATACATACAAAATGGATGAGAAAAAGACCCTATTAATAAAATGCTGCATTCGTCAATTAACACCAGCAATGTTATTAAATGCATTATTCGAACATACCCCAATTCTACTTACCTAGTAAAACCCAAATAGATTTACAATCCTACAGAAAAAGAAAATATGCTTTATTTTTTCCCTCAAATGTAACATTAGTGATTTTCATAATACAGTAGTGGCAGTACGTACCGATGTGTATAATTTCAAAGTCACAAAAAAAAAAAAAAAAAAAACAACTATGTAGTGCCAACCTGCAAGATTAACAGTAACTGTAAGACATCGTATCGGCAAATAGGGTCCCTGAACTGTATGGTTATCAACACTGAATTGAACCCAACAGTTAGAAAATAACTATAAATCACAACCTTCAGTATTAACAGGGGAGAAAGAGTAAGATTGTGTATATGCTTACATGGCAGGGACAATATATCCTTAATTTTGTATCGAGGAGGTTTGGGTCATAGTTTGGACCTGCTGTGTCACCAAGGACCATTGGGAACTGTCTGCTTGCAGCAGGATTATGATCAGGTGTACCTCTCGCCAGGCTACCACTGACACCATGACACCACCAAAGCACGGTTACTCCAGTGTCATGAAAGAGTCGACTGGAGAGGGGAATGGCAGTCTGTTGTCTTCAGCAACGAGAGTAAGTTCTGTCTGTATGCAAGTGATGGACATACACGTGTATGGTGTAGACCTGGTGATCGGCCTATTGCAGAGTGCATTTGCCCACAACACCCAGGTCCCATCCCAGGCTCCATGGTGTGGGGGGCCATCAGTTACAACTTGCGGTCACAGTTGGTGTGTCTGCATAGTAACATAACCAGTACCTGCTACATTGCACAGATTGTTGTCCCCGTACTACTGGCATTTCTTCGATAGGAAGATGATGTGCTTTTTCAGCAGGACTTTACACGTCCACATACAGCTGCTGCAGTGCAACTTGTTCTACATGGTGTACAACAACTACCCTGGCCAGCGAGATCACCGGATCTCTCGCTAGCCGAACACTAATGGGACAGGATGAAGCGGGACCTTTCGCGTTCCCCAGAGCCTGTAAGAACCATTGCCAAATACAAATTCCATCAAAAGGTGCAAGATACTTGGGACAATCTCTTGCAGGATGCCATTCAGCACCTTTATGATTGTTTGCAAGTGCGAATACACACCTGCATTACTGCCAGAGGGGGTTCACTGTGTATTGGTAAGTCTGTTTGGGCACCTTTTACTGTGACGTGTGTTTCTTTTGGTTTGAATTTGTAATGATATACTCCTGCAATGACAAGCCTGTCAACCTGTCACATTGTTTGTGAATAAAGTGACCTTCAACATTAAAAACTTCATATCTGGTCTATATTGAAAGGAGATTTAGCAGTGCTATGCTTGAGACTTTTTAATCATTCCAAAGTGATCAAGTCTTTAAACATTTGTTATTATCCTCACTTTCATTTTATACTTTGACCAACAAGCACATAACTTGTTTATATTCTTTTAAGCAGTGTATTTTTACCTCATCTTATTAATGTCACTTATTACCCGGGACCCCTGCGACAAAAGGCCAGCACGCTAACCATTTAGCTATGGAGCCGAACATTTTAACTTGTATTCTTTGTGATTTTTACTGTTAGATGAGGATGATCTCATAAGGATTGAAATTATTTACTGTACGAATAAATGACAAGAGTATTGAATAGGTGGACATGTTTTTAAGCAATTTCTTTCATAGAAGTTTCTTGGTCTTCAAAATATTTAAGCCTTGTCAAAGAAACTGAACCTTGCAGAAGATCATCCACAGACATCAGAGAGAACGATCCAGACTGAAGCACCAACTACTGGCATCGCCATAAAAGTTACTGCACCGACATTCACATGAATCAACGTTATTAAAAAGTACTTGTTAACACATTCTGAAAAACACCAAGCGTACTGCAGGCCATTGCTCTTTTTTTCGTCGAATTAAAGGAGCCTGACCATGTGAAACGAGTGGCATACTTTTTGTAGTTTCAGAGCCTTCTTCAGAAAAATTCAGACATTCGGGTCAGATGAATGTAATTTCACCAGTCGGAATTCCCTGTGGGTGGGGAACGCAGATGAAGACTACACCCATGGTATCCTCTGCTTGTCGTAAGAGGCAACTAAAGGGGGCGACCAAGGGATGATGACATTAAAACCATGAGCCTACTTGTGATTAGTACCATTACGTGCGGAACACCATGGGTTGAGGTTTCTTGCAACTAGTATCATCTTGGAAGGAAAACCATGGGTCTACATTACCTAGGAGTAGTACCAATATGCAAGGAACACTACGGATCTGTGCATTGCTTGTGATGAGTTTCGTGTGTATTTCACCGAGGCGGGGCGCTTGGTTGCATAGACAAGTATCTCATGAGAGAGTAAGTGCCGAGCGCTGCTCTCAAATGTGTTGGTTCCACTGTGTTCAGAATGGGTCTGCATTACCTAAGAGTAGTACCATTATATGAGGAACACCATGGGTCAACATTGCCTGTGATTAGTACTACTATGTGAGAAACACGACGGGTTTGGCTGGTGCCCATGATTAGTACCACTGTGTGAGGAAAACCATTGGTCTGCGTTGCCTGAGAGTAGTACCATTATATGGGGAACACCATAGGTTTGTGTTGCCTGTGGACTTTACCATAATGTGTGACATACCGTGGGTCTACATTGCCTACGATTAGTACCACATATGAGTGACACCATGAGTATACATGGCCTGTGGTTAGTTCCACCAAGTGAGGAACACCACGGGAATACCGGTGCCCATGATTAGTCTCGCTATATGAGGAGCACCATGGGTCTGTGTTGCTTGGGAGTGGAACCCTTAATGTGCAAAACACCATGGGTTTGTGTTACTTGCGAGTGGTGCAATTGTGTGTGACATACCTTGAATCTACATTGCCTGTGATTAGTACCACCATGCGAGAAACACCATGAATCTACATTACCTGTGATTAGTACCACTATAGGAGGAACACCATGGTTCTGCTTTACCAGTGATTAGTACCATTATGAGGGACCGGTGACCTGGATATTGGACCCCTCTAGATAATACTATCATCCAGTAATTAAGATATTGTGAATTAGATCCACTGATTGTTTTTGCTTCACAATCATTTTTTTCATCACCATTCATTTTAGATTCTAGACAGTGGATACATTTTGAAGCTTTAATTTGAATTTTGTTGCACCTCATACCATTAGGGGCCAGTGACCTAGCTGTTAGGCCCCTTTAAACAACAACAACAACAGCAATAATCATCATCACCACCACCACCACCACCTGTCAGAATGCGTTAATTCTCAAAATTCCTGTGCTGGGGCAAGAGAAGATCTCCAAGCAATGCATGAAGAACTCCTTCATTCAAAGAAGAATGAAATGTCCCAGCAGTACATAAATAATCCATTCTTCTTCTGTACAACCATCGCAAACAGCTGATGCATAGAAATATTCATCGCCTTTAGAAATCAATTGGATGACATAAATTGGATATTTCCTCAAGTATAGAGCAATATCATGCTACATACCTGCCAACTTTTACAGTTTATCCATAAAATTCACGGAAATTTCAGCATTTTACCTTTTTACGGATGGACGGGGTCATTTAACAACTTCGAGGACAAAAACTTGAAACGTTAACATTCGATAATCACTCCACTTCCGTACAATCGATTGTTTGTGTGGTTGAAGGCAAGTCCACGATTGTCGATAACTCATTCTTTGATATGATTGGTATTTTTAACCGTGTGATGTTTGTGTCATTATTGGAATAGAATTTAAAGCCGGGATAACAGTTCTTCCATGTGAATCTTAGGTGTCGACAGTCTGTTCCTAAAATTCTTTGTTCTGCTCCGTTCGCTTGTTGTGATTTAACCCATATTCTTTGACCACGTTGAGTGTTATTTGTTCACAAAGTTAGCGTTCTTTGAATGGTTTGACCTTTTAAGGTTATGACATATTTTAATAAAGTGTTTGAGTTTTTGTGTTATAACTTCGTGCTTCGCAGTTTTCTGTATTCGTTGGACTAATTAAATTCGTTCCAGTGACTGGGTATACCGCTATTAGGGAAGCCCATTAAATTATAAAGAAGAAGATGAAGAATTACATTTGTTCCACGTGTGTGTATGTTTTTTACCATGTGTATATTCTTTGTTCACGAGGTTGACGTCGTATTCATTTAATGGTTTAAGACGTTGTGTGCTTTGACATGTTTTAATGAAGTATTTGATTGCCTTGAGTGTTTATGTTATAATTTTATGTGACGATCAGTGATCCAGGTTTCTTTTGATGTTTCAGTAGATATCGAGACATTTGTTCTCTGACATTTTCATACGGTAAATTCCTATTGTTATCATTAATAAATCCAACAAGAAACAATACTTCCAGATATTTGAAGAATCATATTCTGTTGATTTTCCGTGCATACTAAAATCAACAAAGGGAGAAAATCTTTTGCCAAACCAAGCTTTATGTGGAGGGGGGAGGAGCAGCACCGTTGATGAGTGGGCAGTGTTGGACATTCTTCTTCTAGCTTGTAAGTGCTTCTTGGTTTCGAGTTGTGTCTGACATAGTGTTCTTTGTACTTTGACTGCTCCAAAGACGAAGAAGGCAAGGAAATTTGGTAAATCCCCTTTTCAAGCCCATCAAATTACCTTCAAATCACCATAGGTACTCCACTGGTGTTGATGGTATCCAATAGCCTCTAGAACAGAGGTGATCAGGTGAGCGTCTGTTGAGACTAACCCAGTGTGGCCAGGCTGGCCTGATGTAAATGCGGGCAGCTTATGTAGCAAGCACATATCACAGTGGAGCGAGAGGGTGAACACACTTTGCAGGGAAGTGGAACGGTGACGTTCGGTTGTGATACGAAGCTCTCCTCCACTACTCAGCGAAATGTGGATTAGCGTACAGTTTTTAAAACAAGACACTATAATCACAAACTTTTCAAGATAATGCAGTTTGATTTATACTGTGCTCGATATAGACAGTCAGTTTTATTTTCTTACATTTATACATTCAAAGAAAACTGGCACATTATATTTTTTTTGTATTGCAATTTACAAAGAGACAGGGTTTAAGCATACAAGCTATGATTTACACTTCCTCGGATTCCATATAAAAAGTAAAATTCCTGTTATTTAGTCAGCAAAACGTAATATCTTTACATAATTCAACAAGCTTACTGCATCGCTTTTCACAGTGTTGTAGTGTTAAGTGAGTTTTCCTGTTCACTGAATTTCTGAAAATAGTATTTAAAACTTATCAGTCATCTGAGGGAGTTCCATCACGAATGAGGACATAGATATTTACTACCCAAGATTAAAGTACAACAACAATGTAAATGCATTTACCAAACAGATATGCAGTGAGTTATGCCTTCAAATAAATAACCTAACTGATGTTAGGATTGTGAGTGAGTTTATCAGATAATTTAAACCCAAGCAACCACAAGCCACAGCTTATCCACCTTAAGGCGATACTCCGGAGATAAAAATATATTTTTACCTAATGCATGGATTTTCACGAAACATTGTGGGAATGTCACCTGCATAAAAGTAGAGATATCACAAACATTCCTTTCATATACGATTAATAGTTTTCCCCAAATACATTTTTTCTTTTGAAACTTTTAGTTCCATTTTTTCCATGAAATTTAATTAATATGTTAATGTAAATTCATAATTAGGTAGTTAATACTCCTTTTAAAAGCACTACGTATTGATTTTTCTGTATATAATTTATATAAGGAGATATATCTTACTAAAGTTTATATAGTTTGTATGTTCTAAAATGTTGGACTTAAACATCCCTACTACTTGAAAAAATTCTGCAATCAAAAATTCCATATGCAGGTTTCTTAATATAGCTGTGATATATATACCATACAAACTTTGTTACATTTGGCAGAATATAATGGGAGAAAAATGGGATTTAAATGTAAAATTACAATTGGCAAACAAAGCATTATTACAGTGATAAATTGTTTGAATTCAGCGGTATAAGTTTGTGACAAGAAAAAAGAAACCCAATCCTTTCAATTTCAGTCATTAAAAAAAATTCACCAAAATGACCAAAATATTGATTTTTATCTCCGGAGTGTCGCCTTAACTCCGTACTATATTCGAAGTGTTTGTAATAGTGAAAATTGTAATTTATTACATAGCAAAGTCACCTCCGTACAGGCCATGAAGGCCCTTGGAGGAGTGGAAGGTTAACCTTGGCACGTGATGGGGTAGAGTGGTTAGCTCTACACCCGGCTGCCTTTGCCCCCAGGAATTGACCTGGTACGCATTTTTGGTGTAGGCTGAGTGAACCTCAGGTCCATATGCACCTCCGGAAGTGGAAATCTCGTTTCATAAATTTTACGACTTCCTGACGGGGACATTATAAATTTTCCAGCTAACTCATTCCTGGCTGCCAGCGTTTTGCCCTCGTGTGCTAGGCTGGGCTCATCAGTTGGTACCTAGCACACCTACCAAGACGCTGGCTAGTGCATACTGTGGAGGCCACTGCGTAGGCTAATTGTAGCTACCAGCAGTGCCAATGCACTATGAGAGACTTTATCTCATTATCAAAAATTGATGCCTGCTTGGCCTTCAGAAGATATAGATATCTATATCTTCCTGACGGGGATTCGAACCCACGTCCTTCCAGGCGAACCGAGCATGCCTTTACCGCCTCGGCCAGGCAGCCCCTTAATTTATTACATACAATACAAAAATATTTGAGGTTGTAGGCCCAACTCTTTATTGTATCCAGTCAAAATACATAAACTGCAATGAACATCGATAACGTATTTCCTACAACGTAAATTGAAAATGACTTGGATTTCTGCACTCTTTCTTTCATTATTTTTGCCTTCATTTCAAACTCGGGTATCGTCGCAGTGATCGAGAGTGACTGGGAGAACTTCACACAACCTTCACGGCCTGCAACGTAACCACATCACTGTGGCTCAATAGCATATGATCATCGCTTGCCTGCCCGCCCGCTTACAGTGTTATGCGCCTGCGGGACGTAATGCCCACCATGAGCACCTCTGCTCTAGAACCATGTTCATATTGTCATAGCTTCCTTTTAAATGCACGGAATGGGCTTTGGGTACAAATGGCTTTACTTTCCCTTTGTAGAGAAGGACTGCTCATAGGCTTTTCTGCCATGAATCAACAAATAACCTCCATTCTGAAGCTCTGTATGGCTGTTTCATTTCATCAAAGAGAATGTCAATGTCATTACAAAAGACCACTGGACCGTATAAAGAAAAATAATTGTTCTAAAGTTATGTTCCACATTTTAAGATGGAAGATCCTGACATTTGGCTTCTAGGCTTCTTAAGAACAAAGTTCTGCTTTCTCTTTCAAAAGAGAAAAATCTCTGATCATATCATTCAATTCATATTGTGTGAAACACTGTAGTTCAGAATTGTGCACTTCAGGGGTGAATTCAGGATTGAAAGCATTTTCTAATCTCCTAGAGTAGCTTCTTCATCACACAGAGTTCCCTGAAACATTTCCATTTCACTCTCTGGAGGATTCGGAATTGGTAGTTCGTTTCATGAGGTACTGGTTGCCTTCCAGATTCAAGATCAGGATAGACTATTTGTTTGTTTTTTGCTGAGAAACCCTTAATATAAATAGAACAAAAGTAACACCAATTGTAGTGATACGTTGGTGCCCGCCAAATCACGAGATTGGCAAAGGACATAGATCTTTTCTTTCTTTATATCTAGTCCCTTAATCCTCTTGAAAAGGGTTTCCATCCGTTATTGTGTTCAAGCAGGCGACAGGCGAAATACAGTTCATAACATTTCTTGTGCCATTGAGTTACTAGGCATCTCTATAAGATTTAGGCGTAAATGAGTCACATACATGACGGAAGTTGTTTGGATGATTAATGCATTTTCAAGGCATATATTTTTACTTGCATGCCTTTTACTTACCTCAGTACACTTTGTGTACAATAGAAGTTCAATATATTATAGCACCACAAATTCTTCTGTATTGTTCAGTAACATAAAATTCACTAGATGATACAAAACTTTCCCTTGAACATACAGATTTTCACTGAGGTGTATTTCTCAAATCCGACGGCGTGTTTTAGAAGTTATCTTTTGGATGAGACGGGGAAACCCATGCATGCAGTGCTCATAAGTAGCTTGCCACTTAATGCTTTCAAAGCTAGGTTTTTTGTGTATATGTGCTGGGGTTTCTCCTAGAATAGGTATGCGATTATTGAAAAATTGCTTTACTAGTTATTTGAATGACATTTTAAGATTATAAGTTGAAATTAAGCATAAATTTGCAGTGATGATGGTGATGATGTTCAAAGTCTAAAAATTGTCTTTACTGTGGTTTTGTTCAAAACACGGTACAACACACAACTCTTCATCACATGGTTGACACATATGTTTTTTCAGTCTTGTCATGAGCATTGTAAGTGCAAACGAACATATATATTTTGTTCATTTTATTATCACTCCACTTCTGAAGTCTGCTATTTGGAGAAACTGGGTAAACTGTTAAGACCATATTGTAATATTCATTGGTAGCCTCCAGAATAACCTGAATCAGTGCGGAACTGAATAAACACAGAACGACATCTATTTCCAGAGAACCATCATGAAAAATATTGTCTACAACACCTGAATTGCATGAACAGGAAGTGTGAATTATTAGTGTAAACTTGACCAGCAATCCAAGAAAATAATGATGACTTATCTTTTCCTTTCCGTTTCACTAGTAGAAGTCAACCCTTTTCACCTTCATCTTTCTCGGTGATTACAAGTAACAACTCTCATTATTGTTCCGTATTGAAGATGGCGCTAGGCATAGAATCTCAAGGACAATTTAATAAAACCACCTGTTCAATACTTTCTCGGTGATGTAATTGTCCACATCTTCACTGTCACTTTGTATTACATCTCCAACCTCATATTCACAGTCACTCTCATTGTCCAGAAAGTCATTATCCGAGTCACTATAAATTAAAAACTGTTCAATTTCATCATTGCCAAGGCATTTTATCTTTCACGGTAATGCCATTTTTGTTATAGTAGTTGGAAGCATAGAAGATGTATATAGGGTGTTTCAATATTCCCACTACAGACTTTGAGGGCTTGCAGTGGAGACCAAAACGGTGAAATTTATCATAGAAACTTGTGTCCGGAAACATACAGTCTTTACAAGTAACTATTCTCATTTTGGTTCCGTATTGAAGTTGACGTATGTCTCAAATATTATTACAATATTATAAGTCCACCTGTTCAATACAATACAATATGATCCACTATTTCATATGGTCAAAAAAAATTTTTTTTCAAAATGGCGCCCAGTAATGACGACGTAGTGTTTTATTCTCCGAGTAAATTAACCGTAAAATGTGACGAAAAGTGCGGAAAATGTCGAAGATTAGTGAAAAATTGAATGTTGTGTGATTCATGTGATCGATGGTGGCATTATAAGTGCGGAAATTGCCCTAGAGACGTAAAAACTAATGAAAATGTTGACTGGATTTGTGAGCAGTGTGTTCGGAATGTTGTTGTTGGAGACGGCGTTGACGAAGCACCGAAAACAGTCTATGAGGAATATAAAAGTGCATTAGAAATTTTAAACATTCTAAAAAAGGACAATGAGACTCTTAAAGTTGAAAATTAAGAATTAAAGGAAAGACTGCGATCGCTAGAATTTCGGACTGACCATTCTTCCAGTGATATACCGGTACAAGTAACAAACTCGAGCACGTGGTGTCAAGTAGTTCGTGGATGGCCGGCTAAGAAGAAATCTACAACTGAATTTCCAGAAATAAACATCAGAAATAGGTTTGCTGCCCTAAATAATTTAATTCTGGAAGAAAGTGATCGCGCGCGTGAAACCAAATCATCGCGATCCGCTGCCGTTGCCGTGCCGAGTTTAAAATTTAGGCCTAGAATTCAGATTCAAGACCCAGTTAGGCCTAAATCAGCGAAGGTAGCTGTGTTTGGTGATAGCCAAGGAAGGGGAATTGCGGGAGTGATTAACGACGAGAATATAGCAGCAACCGGAGAAATGTATCCAGGAGCTTCTATCAGCAGTGTTGTGGAAAACGTAGAAGCAGCAACTAGGAACTTCGGGAGCGGCGATGCAGTGCTTATCATTGGTGGGACGAACGACGTAGCTCACGACGACGCCAAGAATGTAAGATCACAACTTAAACATACACTAGGGAAGCTGACCCACACTAACGTTTTTGTAGTGAACGTGCCCCACAGGCATGATTTGAGTAGAGACTCGTGTGTGAACATTGAAGTGGACAAGGTCAATACAGATATTGTTAAAATTTGTAAACATTTTCGGAATACTCAGGTTATTGAATGCAGCAGTTTTGAGAGATACTGTTATACAAAACTTGGCCTCCATCTAAACAATTCAGGTAAACGAAAGATAGCAAATATTGTTCTAGATTTTATTAATCTTAAGATATGTACAGTAAAACAGGCAACTCCCTTGAGTTATAATACTGACCAGGAAAACTATTAGAAAGAGCCAGCTGTACTTCAAGCTGGCTCAGTCAACTAGAAAAAGAAACTCAGGATAGTAAGGAATTTCAAGTTACCCAATTGCAACAATCAAGTTTTAGGGAGGAAGGGGGTCTGAGATTGCTCTTGGTAAACTGTCAAAGTGTAGTAAATAAACAATTAAAATTCGGTACATTGATGGAATCTTATGAGACTGATGTGGTGATAGGAGTGGAATCGTGGTTGAAAGAAGGGGTGGGTAATAGAGAAGTATTTCCAGAAGGGTACACAGTCTGTTGTAGAGACTGAGGAGATAAAAAGGGAGGGGGGTGTTTATTCTGCTGAAGGAAACTTACGGTTCACATGAATGGTTTACCGATGAAAGGGATGAAATATTAGGGATAAAATTAGTTTGTGATAATATGAAGGAGGTGGGAATTATAGGAACATACAGGCCTGGAAGAGAGGAAAGAGACATGGAAATCTTTGAGAAAATAATAGATTATACTCGTAAAAACAATAATAATGATATGGTAATAATTGGGGGCGATCTAAATTTGCCTGAAGTTGAATGGAAAGGAGCTGCAAGTGAAGCCCATGAACAGAAACTGGCAAATAAGTTAATTTGGGAGGGAGGATTTACACAAGTAGTACAAGAACCGACTCGTCTCAATAACTTACTAGATGTATTCTTGGTTAAACCATGGGAAATTGTTGATAAAACTGAGGTAATTGAAGGAATAGGAGACCATAAGGCTGTAATAATGGATGTAGGACTCGTACCAAAAAGGCTTAATAAAAGGGTTACACAAGACAAGAAATTGTACAGAAATACTAAAGTTGATGAATTTGGGACTTACCTTAAATCACAATTCAGTTGTTGGATAAGTGAAGGGAGTAACGTGGATACACTTTGGGCTAAATTTAAAGGAATTATTTGGGAAGGAGAGAAGAGATTTGTACCTGTTAAGAAGGGTAAAATGACCTCAGACCCTGTTTATTATACAAGGGAAATAAGAAAATTAAAAAGAAAATGTAGAATAGTAAACAGGAAAATCAAAGAGAGTAGGGAGAGTAGAGAAACTAGAAAACAGCTAATGAGGGAACTGAATAGAGTGAAAAAGGAAGCAAAAGAGAATTATATGAATGGCATACTTCAAGAGGGTAATGACCACAAAGGGAAATGGAAAAAGCTGTATTCATATATCAGGAATCAAAAAGGAAAAGGAATCCAAATTCCTACAATGGTGGGAGAAGGGGGTGAACACTATTTAACAGATACTGAGAAAGCAAACCTATTTAGTAGGGAATTTAGAGATTCAGTAGATGATTGTCAAGAGTTGGAAACCGAAACAGAAGATAGAGAGGGAGAGAGACAGAGGGAAACAAGAAGCTTCTCATTCACAAACGAAGATATTTTCAGAGAAATCCAACTGCTTCAGCAAAGAAAAGCAGCAGGAAGTGATCAAATTACTGGGGAGGTATTAAAGACAATGGGGTGGTACATAGTGCCTTATTTAAAATTTCTCTTTGACTATGTCATAAATAATAGTGTAATACCAAAGGAATGGAAGGAATCTATAATAATACCAATTTATAAAGGAAAGGGTGATAAAAGGAAACCAGAGAACTACAGACCAATCAGCCTGACCAGTATAGTTTGTAAAATACTGGAGAGTTTAATATCGAAGTACATCAGAGGGATATGTGATGATAAATATTGGTTCATGAGGAGCCAGTATGGATTAAGAAAGAAATTTTCTTGTGAGGCACAACTGGTGGGATTTCAGCAGGACATATCAGATCAGTTGGATTCAGGAGGTCAGTTAGATTGCATAGCCATAGATCTTTCCAAAGCCTTTGATAGAGTGGAACATGGAATATTATTAAAGAAATTGGAGGGAATAGGATTGGACGTAAGGGTTACACGTTGGATAAAAACATTTCTAAATTCAAGGGTTCAGAAAGTCAAAGTAGGAAATAATGTATCTCAGGAAGAGAAAGTTTGGAAGGGAATTGCACAGGGTAGTATAATCGGTCCGTTACTTTTCTTAATATACGCAAATGATTTAGGGAACAATATAACATCAAAAATAAGATTGTATGCAGATGACATAATTGTTTATAGGGAAATAAACAACATTGAGGATTGTTCAGAATTACAAAGGGACCTTGAAAGTATCCAACAATGGGTTGAAGAAAATAATATGAAGGTTAATGGAGGCAAATCAACTGTTACAACTTTTACAAACAGGAGCTTTAAAACTGAATTTGAATATACTTTGGATGAGGTAGTTATCCCAAAAGATGGCAAGTGCAAATACTTAGGTGTGAGATTTGAAAGTAATTTGCACTGGAAGGGTTATATTGATGACATTGTTGGGAAAGCATACAGATCATTACATGTCATAATGAGGCTACTTAAAGGATGCAACAAAGAATTAAAAGAAAGTTACTTGAGTATGGTTCGTCCATTATTGGAATATGCAAATAGTGTTTGGGATCCTCACCAAGAATACCTAATAAAAGAAATAGATAGTGTGCAGAGGAAAGCAGCAAGATTTGTAACAGGGGATTTCAGGAGAAACAGTAGTGTATCAGAAATGTTAGAGGAACTTAGGTGGGAAACTTTAAGTAAGAGAAGGGAGAAAACTAGACTTATAGGATTATATAGAGCTTATACAGGAGAAGAAGCATGGGGAGATATCCGTGAGAGGCTTCAGTTGGAAAATAATTATATCGGCAGGACTGACCACAAATATAAAATTAGAAGGAATTTTAGCAGAAGCGATTGGGGTAAATTTTCATTCATTGGGAAGGGTGTGAAGGAGTGGAACAGTTTACCAGGGGTAGTGTTTGATCCTTTTCCAAAATCTGTACAGATATTCAAGAAGAGAATAAACAGCAACAGAGAAAATAAATGAAGTGTTAGAGGGCATTCGACCAGTGCAGGTTATTGTAAATAAAAAAATGTGTGAGAATAAATTAATTCCATCCCCTGGTCTAAGGAGTTTAGACAGCCAAAGTAGGGGACTGCCTGTAGGGGTGAAGTACAGTGGGGACTTCGAGGGCCCTGGGACCGCTACGGTAGCTGTGAAGGCCCTTCAGGAACTCTGAAAAGTGGTGGCAAAAGGGGCTCTGGTTAAGACGCAGCAGGTCGTTATGCTACTTAGGATCCAGAACGGGTAAAAAAAAAAAAAAAAAAAGGTAAATAAATAAATGCAATGTAAATATTAATCTTATACCAGTTGTATAGTATCATTTCAAGTAATTCCACATACTGTATATCAGTTGACTATATTTGTAAGTAGTACAGGAGATATTATAAGTAGAATTTTGTAAACAATATAAATTTATTAAGGATGAGCTGTGTGTTTAATAGAAAACATTGTTAGCGTAAATTGTATAATATTGTATTATAAGAAAATTTTCTTCTCTTGCTAATTTAATATTAGTGCTTGACAGTAATATATTTTAGTGTACCATTTGCCACCGAGGTAGACACCTCATTTGCAAATAAAGAGATTTTGATTTGATTTGATTTTAAAAGTCAATGGTACATGTTTCACCCTCCTTACGGGCATCATCAGCCTATATCAGTCTTAAAAATAATACATATGGAGTCTTTCTAACCTTATAAATTATAGGTTAAAATGTTGAAGAATGATTTCGTAAAATATTATACAATAACATCTAAAACAACGATAATGCACCAAAGTATGTTAAAAGAGAGTAAATTAACTGTTTTTGATGATTAAAACGTGGTTAAACATGAATTTTGAGAGTTTATAACTAAAAAAGATCCATTTTAGTTTTAAACTCTCAAAATTCATGTTTAATCACGTTTTAATCTTTGGTGCATTATCGTTGTTTTAGATGTTATTGTATAATGTTTTACGAAATCATTTTTCAACATTTTAACCTATAATTTATAAGATTAGAATGACTCCATATGTATTACTTTTAAGATTGATATAGGCTGATGATGCCCTTAAGGAGGGTGAAACATGTACCATTGACTTTTATGTATTATGTATAAAAATTTTGACCATATGAAATAGTGGATCATATTGTATTGTATTGAACAGGTGGACTTATAATATTGTAATAATATTTGAAACAAACATATAGTCTTCCCGCTACCCTTAAAAAAGGACCACCACAGCACACGTTCAAGTCTCCCGCACTGTCGGCGCCACTGACTAGAATACGTACGTCAGTGAACAATCACGTGATGTCATACCCCTACAGGTTTGCTGACATTCCATGTCATTCAGTTGAGTGTGTGATCCGTACGGAGACGTGTTTTACCTGCTGTTGTGTTTGTGATCTTCGTTCATACTACAGTACAGCAGTAATTCTTTACTATGTACACAGCAGTAAGTTGTACATACAGTAGTTCATCTGCACCAAAGATTTCAGCAATAGTGGATAGGTCATGGTGGTCCGATTACTTGGCCCACACATTCACCTGACTTGACACCGCTAGACTATTAACTGTGGGGTCACATGAAATCTTGATTTACGAGACCCCTGTGGAATCTGAGGAAGATCTAATGGTGCAGGTTATGGCTGCGGCAGATGTTGGAGGACCAGATATTGATGATGGTATGTACAAGAACATGATACGTAGGTACCATGACTGCATTGACGTCGGTGGTCGTCACTTTGAGCCCCACCTGTAATTGGACGCAGATGACAAGAGTCAGACAGAGTGCTGAAAATGCGGGAGCTGTGAACGTGTGTTGTGGTGGTTTTTGTGCCGATAGCAGGAAGACGATACGTTTCCGGACACAAGTTCGTATGATAAATTTAACCGTCTTGGTCCCCACTGCAAGCCCTCAAAGTCTGTAATGGGAATTTAGAAACAACCTGTATTTTATCATTGTTAGGAAACAAAATCCTATGGTAAATACAAGGAAAAAGTGTACTATCTGTCCTTTAGAAATTCCTTGAACTTCTGGCGCACCATTTGAACGGATCGGACGTTGAATATATTTTTACGCATTTTGCAAATTGTGCGCTGCACGAAAAGTTAAATTTACAGGCTTAGCACAGGTGTCTTGTCATCGCATAACTTTTACTTACGGGTTTAGCATTGATTGGCTTAAACATGTGAAGATCAAACAATGTATAAATCAAAAACTGTACTTGTAGAGAAAAAATTTAGAGATTTGTAATAAACACTTGAAAACATACTTACTATAATCATTTGTTTTTTTAAATATTTTTCAGTATGAATTTGTGTTATTACGGAAAAGCTGGGTTTGGTAGCAAGTAGGTGACAGTATATAACTATGTTGAATTGAGTTGAGTTATGCTTCAGTGGCATTATTTCATGAGATTTTTTTCCTCTGTTTTATTTCAGCTTAGATTCACCCCTTTGGTCTGATGAAACTATCTTCCCAGGCTGTAGACAAGTGGCATCATTTCTGGCATGGTTAGACTACTGTGATCAGGTGAGTTCTGAGGTTGAACGATAGCTGAGCTCATTAGTATACTAGCAGCAGTCGAGCTCAAACCTCCTGATGTTTGACAGGTATCCACCTATACAGCACTGGCCAGTGGCAGCATTTAGCCGCATTGCTGCATTGCCTTATACAGACAGGCTCTCTTGCTGCTTCTAAAACTAAAAATCAAACACCATGAGTGTACGGATAAGTATTTTGTTTGGTGGGGCTTTGAATACAGCTAGCATGAAGGAAGATATTTTTCTGGATATATAAAGAGAAAATCACATTTCTACACTAAATAGTTTGTTAAAGTAAATGGCAGTAACCAATTTCCATTATGCACGGTTTATTGACGCCTCAGAATTCTTCCAGCAACATAGTTGGAAGCAAATGCAAATGAAGTACTTTTCTGTAATTTTCCAGCTTCAAGCAAATGCTGTAACAAAATCTTCATAACTCCACAGGTACTTCATTTCAGACTGTAGCACTATTTGGTTGAAAATACACACACAGTGTAGATTCACTGTTGTGTAAACCAGTGGAAGTTATACACAAGACATCCCAGTTTCCTTAAATGAAGTTACTACTACTACTACTACTACTACTACTACTACTACTACTACTACTACTACTACTACTACTACTACTACTGAAGATCTCCAACACTACGCAGTGAACATGTAACACAAAGATGCACACATGAAATGCTGTCAGTTGTGTGCACTGTTTTATTTACAAGTTATTTACACATATTCTATGCACAAACTAATAATCTGTCATCATAAACAAAACACTAATATGAAGAATAGGATGAAGACTGGTCCATTAGCATGTCACAATATGAGTTTTAGACTTCTACACAAGTCTCATTAAAACAACTCAACTCTACGTCAAGACTGGCTCTTTATATATGTTGCCTGGCCAGGCTCCTAGAAGAATATGACACAACATGCTTTTTCGTAATTTCGAGAATCTCCAGTAACCTTTTTACAATGAATGGATTTTTCTATAACTTTCTAGTGCCAAAGATATGTTGTTCTGGATATTACAGTGTGTTGCACAATATTGCATTGGATTTATACATCATATGTACAGGTAATAATAATAAGTTATATACTATTAATTACGTGTTCTTACATTAAATAAACTTGTGTTAATATACATACAGCACGTGTTTCATGACATAACCACACAAATAATACGATCATCCGTAAATAACTGCATAAATAATAATAATAATAATAATAGATGTAAACAACTTCATAACCACACCTCACAAATAATAATTTTTTTTTTTTTTTTTTTGCGAGGGAGTGTGGAAAATCTTTCATAAGACGCTTGTGAGGGTCCGCACTCAACAAGTGTGTGGAGATTCTTACCCACTAAAAACCACACTCCCTTTTCCCACGACGTTTATCTCCGCCCCGGAACCGCTCTCGCATTACTTCAGGGCGGATGTCGTGCTTAATGCATCTTGTGCTTCATCTTCCTTCTTCTGCTTTACTATCTGTCGTAATCGTCCAGGTCCTTCTTCTTCTGACGCAGAATATTTTCTACGTAGACTGCCACCTGGTCCCAAGATTCTCGACTTCGTAGCATTACTGACACGACCCCTTCTGGCGTCAATTCTCCGTGCATAACTTCTAAGCATCTTCTTTGTGGCAGCCAATGAACACACACAAAGAAAGTATGTGATACGTCATCGATATCGCCGCAGTATATACACACCGGACTAGTTGCTAGCCCTAGCCTATGAAGAAATTTTCGGAAGTATCCATGACCTGTCAGGAACTGTGTGAGATAGTAGTTCACTTCACCATGATTTCGGGCAACCCATACGCCCAGAGAAGGTATCAGTCTTTTCGTCCATTTCCCTCTGGAATCATCTTCCCATCTTGTTTGCCATCGTTGCATTCTGCGACTATGAGCCAAAGCCTTTGCCCTTTTCCTTCCTAGCTCTTCTTGTGTGAGCCAAATTTCTTGTCTTTCGAAGGCCAACAAGTCAATGGGAGCTACTGCTGCTACTACTAGAATCGCGGGTTCTGATACTGTGCGATATGCGCAAGCAATTCGTAAAGCTGCTCTCCGTTGTACAGCCGCAATTCTTCTCCGATATTTCACAATTTTTAACGATTCAGCCCAAATTTCCGAACCGTATAGCAGTATCGATTGAACAATTGACATGAGAAGCCGCCTTTTACTAGATATCGGTCCCTTGATATTTCCCATGAGTCTGCTCAGTGCAGTCATGGTTTTCGCTGCCTTATCTGTTACCTGTTGGATGTGGTCCCAATATGTAAGCTTAGTATCAAGCGTTACAGCAAGATATTTTGTGCTCCTAGTTGTTTCGATGGCTATCTGTCCGATCTGCATCGGTACAACAGTATTAATCCTTTTCCTCGTCAGGAGGACAATTTCCGTTTTGTGATCTGCGAGTTCTAACTTGTGATTTATCATCCATTCTTTGACACGTCGCATCACCTGATTCAATTTAAATTGAGCCAGCTCTAGGTTTCGGGTTACTATCACAGCAGCCACATCATCAGCATAACCCACAAGTTTTACATCTTCTGGCATCTCCAGCCGTAATAAATCATCATACATGATGTTCCAAAGGTGTGGTCCGAGAATTGAGCCTTGCGCTGCACCAGCTGTGAGCCGTTTTCTTCTCTGACCGTCTTCCGTGTCGTATAACAATGTACGGTCTTTCAAATAGTCTCGCAGTATATACATGAGATATTCTGGTACCTTGAAAGTTTCTTCTAGAGCTTCCAAAATATCACTCCATCTTGCCGAGTTGAAGGCATTTTTAACATCTAGAGTCACAAGAAGCGTCAGTTTCCTAGAATAATGATTACCCGTTTGAGCTCGTTCTGCTGTCTTCACCACTTCCTTCACAGCATCTAGCGTTGAGTGACCTCTGCGAAATCCATGTTGTTGGTCGGATAGGTCGCCAGCTAATCGGACTGCTGCTAGTATTCTCGGTTGTAGAAGCTTCTCTAAACCTTTCCCGGCAGTGTCCAGCATACATAGAGGTCTGTAACCCCCAGTTTTCCCTTTACTGATCAGAACCAATCTAGCTATCTTCCAACGAAAGCTAAAAATTCCCGCTTTCAAACAATGATTATACATTCTCAACAGCAGTTGAGGACATAATTCGGCTGCCACCTTTAGTACTTCTGCTGGAATACCATCTGGACCAGGGGCTTTCTTATTTCTAAGGGAATTAATTGCTGTTATCAATTCTTCAATTGTAAAAGGTGGTACATTGTCTAGTTCTTTCTCGGCCTCATCATCAATCCTCTCTGCATGATCAGGGAATAGTGTGTGTACTATTTCTTCCATGGTGCGTGGATCCATGATAGGGCTTGGTATCATCCCGAATTTCTTCATGACAATTTTATACCCTAATCCCCATGGATTTTCATCCACTTCCTTGGACATTTCCCACCACTTGTCGGCTTTACTCTTTTTAATTGTATTTCGCAGTCTTTTCTTCATAGTCTTATACTCTACTGAGAGAGCTGGGTCGTTATGTCGTGCTCTTTGTGTCCTTCGTCTGAGTCGCAGGCATTGTTTCCTCAACTCAGCAATTTCTTCATTCCACCAATATGCTGGACGCTTGCCTCTCCGTTGTTTGATTCTGGTCATAATAGTAATAATAATAATAATAATAATAATAATAATAATAATAATAATAAATCATTCCCATCAAGCTTGATATTTCCATTATTTACCCATGGGTTAGAGAATTGTTTCTAAGTTACATCAGTCCATTACACTTGCTTCAATATCCCCCTATAACTTGAAACAGTTTCAACAGTCTATCACACTCGTCGACTTTGCCTAGGTCATAGATTATATCTTCTCTCTTCCTCGACGCTCTCCTCCTCTTGACCGGATCATGCCGTGTCAGGGGTCGGTGTCTCTTCGCTGCCAGCCTCTTCCTCGGTGGTAGTTAATACGTTCTCTTCCTCCTGACAGGTTGTGCGGTGTCATTATTAGCCTCTCCTCCAGGTGGACCCGTGGCAGTACCAGGCTTACTCTGTATACGCAGCGGATGGGAGACTTGCAGCAACTCCGATGCGTGGACTTTGACAGAAGGGTTGGTCTTTAGTAAGTAGACCCCATGGCCCAGATCCTTATCCACCTCGACAGGACCAACCCACGTAAGTGCGAGACCTGCGTGAAACCCTCCAATCTTATTACTGACTGGGTGGTTACGTCGCAGCACTTGTTGGCCTGGTAGGAAGATCTGGGTCTCTTCGACATCTTGAGCTTTGGCCTGGGTAAGGGGGTCTCTTCTTGGCCAAAGCTTGCTTTTCCTTGATGTCCTGCTGCTGCTTATCCTGCCATTCTGCTAGGGAAACAGCTGCATCATCTTGACCAGAAGTGGGTGGTGGATGAATCTCCCAATCCCCGGTGCCGTATAGCTGTCGACCAAGGAACAGCTCCGCTGTTGATGCGTTCTCCTCCTCTTGACCAGATTGTGAGGTGTTATTAGTAGCCTCTCCTCCAGGCGGACCTTTGCCAGTACCAGGCTTACTCTGAATATACTGCGAATGGGTGACTCGCCGCAACTCTGACGCGTGGACTTTGACAGGTGGGTTGACACGGTTGATGTGTCGTCGCAGGGCAAAGAGTGATTGCGGTATCTCACGGTCCCACAGTCGATCTTCCTTGTCTATTAGCTGGACCTGTAGCATCCATTTTAGCTCCTGCTTCCTTTGTTCCATTGGATTGGCCCTTGGGTTATAGATAGGGGTGGTTCAGTGTTCCACACCCCCATTCAGTCATAGTTTGCTGCCACTTCCTCAAAGTGAATCTACTCCCGTTGTCTGACAGAATGAACCATGTATAACCGTAGCAGCTGAATACCTCATCTTGTAGAAGACTAGTGATGCGTCCCGTTGTGGCTTCTGGTATCAGAAAAGCCTCAGTCCATCTTGTGAAGAGGTCGGTGCTTACTAGGAGTCCTGTTTTACTCCGTGGTGATCTAGGGTAAGGACCCATCAAGTCCAGGGCTATGACCTCCTGAGGGCATTGCAGCCATCTTCCTCGCTGACTGGAATCCGCCTTTCTGTTGCTTGCCTCAGTGCAGCACAGATGTAGCACCCTTTCACATAGTTCAGGATGTCTTTCTGTAACCGCTCCGGGGACAATTACGGTTACCATAATAATAATAATAATAATATAAGAATAGTAATAATAATAGTGATAATAATAATAATAATAATAATAATAATAATAATAATAATAATAATAATAATAATAATAATAATATGACTAAGGAAATAGTTGTAAATAACGCAGTGGCGGAGTATTCATATCAGAACTTAGAAGAGTGACGAGTACCTATCGATATGCAAAATTAAACCAAATATAGGAAACACTTACAGGCCTAAAATGACAACTAAGACAGGATGTGGAAGCTGCTGGAAGCCGTACGAGGTCTATGTAACGTATGACGTTATGGGGGAGAAAAGACTTACATGAAACACCCTCTAGCTCAATTCTATTAAAATAACAAATAAAAAATTACAAGAGACAAAGTTGCATAACAGAACAGCAGATACTTTACACATTTGACAAATGGAATAACTACGAAACCAAAACACAAATGAAAGGATAGTTGATTAAAAGACAGGAGAAAGACTTTAAATTACGAAATCGAGGGGCTTTACGTCGCACCGACACAGATAGGTCTTATGGCGATGATAAATCGAGAATCTAGGGCAAACTCAGACATGTTGAATATTAAACTTTGAAAATTACATTAAGCAAGAAAATACCGAAACGCAAAGGAATTAAATTAAATCAAACGAAATCAGAAAACATTGATAATAACATGAAAATAGCACTGAAATAACACTTACCTCGGAAAGGCAGGAGTTCCCGAGGGTAGCCCTAGAGCACGAACGCTCGCTAGGGCGGTCGGATGGAAAATGACGCCGAGCATACGCATCATTTTTCCAAAGCCGGGAAGAAGACTGGATATGGCCCGATTACAATCAACCAATAAGAAACAATTTCCACTAGATTCTCGTTCGCCAATACATTTGCATGATCATATATGGTCATTTCCTGTCTACAGACGCTAGATAAATTACATCAGTTATTTCAACATCCATAACCGCGCATACGGTATAGGCTGTTTCAAATTAAAGCACCTTTAAATGTCACCAAATTACATCATGATATACAGATCACTTTATCACTCTTGCAATTGTTAACAATCCAATCTTGAGGTTTTCTTAAATTACATTTTACTAGTTACATAATTTTAGAATCAAAATACTTCTTGCATCTCGCAATGTTCATACAGTTCAACATTTCTTGCCATTTGCCTAGAAGAAAAATTATTACACACATATTTCAGCTACATAACCAGATATTCCAGCAAAGTCCAGAGTTCTTATTTCTTCATTTCACAAAATATTACAAACAAAATAAAATCCTTCAGATATGTTAAATTTTTAAAAAAAATTTATATTTCCAAACTCTAACTTCTTGCAACACACAACATCCAGTTCCAGTTCTCTATCCCACCACCACTTACACTTTCCACATGTTGACCCAGAGGAATCTTTGTCGGATACGCTGTTATGTTGTGTGCTGTCTAGGGGTCACCACTACTGAAGGCGTGTCAGAGAGGTGCGATCTGTACATTAGGAGTCGTCCGTCGACACTGAAGTTCTTGTAGCACATCCTGAATTCCCTCGGGACGAGTCGGCTATCGGTGTTCTGTCTCTTAATCCACTGCGCCATGATCCTACAGGGCTTGTCTTGTTCTTGCCATTGCTTGATTACTCCCAGATCAAGTTCCTTCTTGATGGTCATAAGGACAGGTTCATTGGGTTCGCTCTGGTGATTTTGTGGAAACTCCCTATCAACAGTGGTGCTCCTAACTTCAGGTCCCATCACCGGGTCCCTAGATAAACTGTCTGCTCCTATGTTCTTCGATCCTGGGATGTGATACACATCAAAATCAGATTCTGTGGTTTTGATTGTTACGATGTAATTATGTCCAACAATCAAAATCGTAGCTTCTGCACTGTTAACATAAAGCGCTGCATTGTTGATATCGATCATAAAATTAATAATAATAACATCGTTCTTCTTTTGTGAGGAAGTAGAATCTTCATTTAATTAGTCTTTTTAAAAAGGAACCTCTTTGGTCTATGCCCTGTGAAGGTGAAGTGTGTCATAGATATTTCGATTACGGGAGACTCAAGGCCAACAAGGCTGTATCTTCCCCATCCCATTCCTTTCCTAACTCTGTCAGTGCCAGGAATCAAATGCAGGATGCCTTAAGGCACATCCCTTCAAGGCTCCTTAGCTAATTCTTCTGTCCGGTCTTGTGCATTTAGGACTGTTGGAGAATGTACGTCTTAATAAATGCTCCTCATAAAACCTTTTTGAAATAATAACTGTACCTATTTATAATAATAATTACAAATGCCTCCTTTTCATGTGGCTCAGTCGGTTGAGTAGCTGTCCTTTCGAGTCTGAATTCACAGGTTCAAATCCAGGCCTGGGTCGGTAACACTTAAAAGGGTGTTGTAATTGCAGCAGCTCTATGTCATTGGCTTCTGGCACGTTAAAAATTCTCCTGCGGGGTAAATTCCGACGCTCCGGTGTCTGTTAAGAACTAGTATTTGGAATGAACTTTACATGAATAAAAGTACTATCCCCCATAAATACGCCACTGGCACAGACTACCATAAACTAGCATCAATTTAGATTCTGAGCAAGAGACAGAGTTCAACCATTTGAGAGCTGCAATATTATTGTAGAGCTGGAACTTCCTTCCCTCCAAGTAGCCTCTGAATTTGCCCGTGGTCCACACCACGGCTAAGGCTTCCTTCTCGGCCATGCAGTAGCGTTGTTCGTTGGGAGATACCTTTCTGCTGGCATACTCGATGATGTCCCTTCCGCCATCACTCCTCTCCTGGAATAACACTGCTCCTAGGCTGGAATAGCTGGCGTCCATCTGCAGGCACATCTTCCGTTGAGGGTCGGGATGGACTTGACCAGGAGCGTTGCATATCGCAGCCTTAATGCTTTGGAATGCTGCCTCATCCTTGCTGTTCCATCAGAACGGGCGGTTGTTGTGGATTAGGTTGGTGAGTGGTATTGCCTTCTCTTCAAAGTGAGGCCCAAAGCTGTTACACCATCCACACAAGCCAAGGAACTGATGTACTTGTCGCTCGGTCTGCGGGCGTTCAGCTTCCTCGATAGCTCGATTCTTCTCCGAGTAAAGTTTCAACATCTAAAGTTATAAACTGGTACCATTATAATTAAAATGTTGTAACATAACCTATGTGCAACAGTTGTGTATTGAAATGATGGATTCTATTATATAAAATTACTTTTGTAATGTTTCAACACGTAGAGCGACTGCTTTGTAGACTGATTCCTTGTGGGTGTGTAACCCTCAAGATTAGTATCGTTCTATGGTTTGTAACCCTGGAGGCAGTGCTAGTTTATGGTAGTCTGTGCCAGTGGCGTATTTATGGGGGATAGTACTTTTATTCATGTAAAGTTCATTCCAAATACTAGTTCTTAACAGACACCGGAGCGTCGGAATTTACCCCGCAGGAGAATTTTTAACGTGCCAGAAGCCAATGACATAGAGCTGCTGCAATTACAACACCCTTTTAAGTGTTACCGACCCAGGCCTGGATTTGAACCTGTGAATTCAGACTCGAAAGGACAGCTACTCAACCGACTGAGCCACATGAAAAGGAGGCATTTGTAATTATTATTATAAATAGGTACAGTTATTATTTCAAAAAGGTTTTATGAGGAGCATTTATTAAGACGTACATTCTCCAACAGTCCTAAATGCACAAGACCGGACAGAAGAATTAGCTAAGGAGCCTTGAAGGGATGTGCCTTAAGGCATCCTGCATTTGATTCCTGGCACTGACAGAGTTAGGAAAGGAATGGGATGGGGAAGATACAGCCTTGTTGGCCTTGAGTCTCCCGTAATCGAAATATCTATGACACACTTCACCTTCACAGGGCATAGACCAAAGAGGTTCCTTTTTAAAAAGACTAATTAAATGAAGATTCTACTTCCTCACAAAAGAAGAACGATGTTATTATTATTAATTTTATGATCGATATCAACAATGCAGCGCTTTATGTTAACAGTGCAGAAGCTACGATTTTGATTGTTGGACATAATTACATCGTAACAATCAAAACCACCAATATTTATTGAAGATCCACCACCACACTTGGCAGGACTGGCTTTCTTTTCATTCATATCTCGAGGTAAAGTCGTATCCACGCTACTGACGTGGATTTATACCTCACCCATTGAGTATGCCACTGAATCCACTCACATTTTACGGTACAAGGTAAGCCCGCAGAATGGTTGGATACTCAAAATACACCACCATAAATTATGTCGTAATGATTCAGAAGTACTAAAAAAGGTAAGCAAGCTTAGGGCTTGTGGGATTTTAAATCTTATAATCTTTAGCGATGGGATCTACGGTTTTAAGTAGACTCCAGATCAACAGAACATGACTTCCCATTTCAAAAATTTTGTATGCATTGACTGCGATTCAAACCTCGGCCATCTTGATGAGAACATAGAACCATTGGAACTGAGCTATCACACCCGCCGATCACGAAATTGTTACTTGCACTTTTGATGTTGCTATTTGAAGTTCCAATCAGTTCCCGGGCATCTGACAAAACAGACAGGCCTACCTATAGAACTTAGGCACACATCCGCGATCATGTCTTCCTACTTCATGCTAATGCTGCTGTTACAATACAATACTTTTTCATAACTTACCGAGGATGTACATAGTACATGTACATAGTTTTGACTGCTTTATGACAAAACGATCCACCTTCAAAAATGTCACTAATATGGCACAGAATGAACTAACATGCAGCTCACTATCCTATCACAGTCTTCCCAGCACTGTAAGTTAAATACACATCTCTCAAGCACGGTACAACCAGTCAATCGACCAAGAGGATTGTAGCAGTTTACAGTAATGCATTTCGGATTTCTCTTTGCGAGTTTGTCTTTAAGTTGTTGTACGGACATATTTTCCAGTATCACTTGCATTTTGTTCTGACACACTTACACTTGTATCACCACCCAGTAGCGTAGCCACAATTTCAGTTTGGGGGTGGGGGTGGGGGTGAGGGCGTTACGGTACGTCTTCATCTAGAATTATATTTTCGTGGGTGTCCAAGAGTGTAGGTGGTATGGAATACCTTATAAGGAAATGAGTGTCGTTGGTTCCTAGTAAGAGTGGTGGATTCGTGTGGATTGCGGAAACTAATAATATATATGCTTAGTAAAAGTACATTAGTTAAATCTCCTGGGGTGCCTGGACTCTTTGGACACTTCTCCACCCGCCTCCCCACCTCTGGGTGCACTCTTGTGTTCATCTATTATTCCCTTCCCAACATAACTGCAGCATTTCATATACTCCGAATACAAGCAAAATGAATGCAAGAATAAATTATCTGAGTAAAGATGCAATATTGTGGTCTAGAATAAATACAATAATTTTATTGTAATAATGGTCATGTGATAAGCTATAAAGAAGTAACATTTTATACAAAGAATGCGACGAAGAAACACACTATATATATATAGTGTGTGTAAGAGGTATGGGCATAGATATTTTGTTAGTAGGTAAATAAAAATATATGTCACAACGTATGCTAGGTAGGGTTTACCTCGTCCTATTACTTTCCCTCGCAAGCCTGGGATACAGAATATAGTAGTATAAAGTTACATTTTTGTGACTCGTATGTGCAGTTTTTATGTATTGTCCTCGATAGCTTGATTCTTCTCCGGTTGCCTTTCTAGACCTTCAGATGTTAGAACATGGCCAAGATATTCTACGCGGGACTGGGCGAAGTGACACTTCTCCAATTAGCAGGTCAGTCCATAAATTTTCAGTCGTTCCAGCACTTTCTTCAGGTTTACAGGGTGTTCTTGAAAATTCTTGCTGTGGATTAAGATGTCGAGATACACTTGGCAGAAATCTCGAACATATACTGACAATACCTTATCCACCAGTCTCGGTGTCATGAAGGCGGTCTAATATCTTGGAACTTGAAAATAGGTGCAATGAATATGGTATGAAAATCAGTCTTTCGAAGACTGAATTGATGTTAGTAGGTAAAAAAATCCAAGAGAATTGAATGTTAGACTGGTGATACAAAGTTGGAACAGGTAGATAATTTTGAATATTTAGGATGTGTGTTCTCCCAGGATGTTAGTATAGTACGCGAGATTGAATCACAGTGCAGTAAAGCTACTGCAGTGAGCTTGCAGTTGCGATCAACAGTATTCTGTAAGAAGGAAGTCAGCTTCGGACAAAACTATCTTTACATCGGTCTGTTTTTAGAAGAAATTCATTTTATGGAAGTGAAAGCCCATTGGTGGACTCAGGATACCATATTCATAAGGCAGAAGTAACAGATATGAAAGTAGCAAGAATGATTGCTGGTACAAAGAGGTGGGAACAATGGCAGCAGGGTTTTCAGAATGAGGAGATAAAGGCTTTGGTGGTGGGGTCATGTAAGGCGAATGGAGGAGGATAGTTTAACTAGGAGAGTAATGGACTCTGTTATGGAGGGTAAGAGAAGTAAAGGGAGACCAAGAAGATGATGGTTATACTCGGTTTCTAACGATTTACAGTTAAGAGGTGTAGAACTAAATAAGACCACTGCACTAGTTGCAAATAGAGGATTGTGGCGACATTTAGTATATTAACAGAGACTTGCAGACTGAATGCTGAAAGGCATAACAGTGTATAATGATGATGTGTGTATGTATTCTGAGTGTTATTTGATAAAATCTGATGATGTTCTTTCAAGAACAAAACATATCATTCTTTTTTAATTAAGTTGCGTCTTTTTCAGGTATAATTCTGTTACTATATGTTTTCTTTTTCAGATAGTTTATAAATTTATTTATTCAATATTAGTTTCAGCAGAATGGAGAACCTAATAGTTATAAATTGAGTCAAAAGTGAAATGAGATGGTTTCGGATATCAGATTGTTTAATGGAGTAGTGGAGGGTTAGCTAAATATAAGATTTAAAATATATTACTCAGAAGATTAAGTATTTATAGAGAAGGTAGATACAGAAGTGATGTACCGTACAGAAGGCTCCTGGAAAGTTACAAGTGACCTTGATTTGATTTGATACAGCCTGTTGGATCAAACAGACCCAGAGAGAATCGACACATGCACCATCTGTGTACAAAAAGTTGAAGACAGTGATTTGGCAGTAGATTGTGATGGCATATGTCAGAGGTGGCACCTTTCGTATGTGCTGAACTTCAACAAGTCCAGTTAAGTGCCTTAATATCAGAAAAAGAAATCTAAGCTAAGGTTATGTGGCTTTGCCAAAATTGCCAACAGGACTACATTTGGTACAAAGCAGGGAAAAATTTCCAAAAATAGATGGGTGCTCTAGGGAATGACATGAACATGAAATTAAATGAAATAACAGAAGCTATAACTTCATTGTGAACAGACTGAGTTTGCATGAAAATATGTGAAACAGTAATTCATAGCCCTGACCGACAACCAAAATAGGAACCTATCACTTCGAAAACAAACGGGGACCTCATACGATGGACGCAAGCAATTGAAGTGATCACAAAAGTACCATGCGCCATTGGATACCACAGAGTGGGACTCATTGGATACCACAAACAACTTAGGTGCCACAGAAGTAGAGATCAATAATGACTACACAGAAGTGGTACACAGAAATTGCAGAAAATGCTCCATAAGTAACAAGGATGCTAAGAAAGCCGGCCCTGGAACAAGTGATTAAAAAAACCTGAAGCAGTAGAAGCTATAGGCAAGTAACAATAAGTACAAGGCTGGTAACTACCAACACTAACTCAAATAACACAAAAATAAGGCCGAAACAAAAATGACCTGGAGATATGTGTGTAAACTAGATAAGGACATGAAGGTTGCTGACCTGGAATCATATATAAAAGAAAATTGAATAGACGGAGAAGTAATACAGGGTGAGCAGAATAAAGCAGAACCACTCCATCCTGTGTGCGGAAATTCCTGAGTGAGTGAGTCAGCCGGTGACAAAATGCAATGCCGGATGTACTCAAGGCCGCGCTACCTTGCCAGGTTTGTCTTTGTTGAACGTTTGCAAGTGTGGCACGTTTTTCGTTGGTGGCATTAGTACAGTATGTGAATTCACTAGAATAAACAAGAGCAGTGACAGCGCTGAACCTTGGTGAAAGTCGATGATGATGGGAAAGTCACTGGATGCTCCTGTGGTGGTCTGAACATAGCTCCATGGGTCTACATAAAGCAGCTGAACCCAGTCGACAGGGTATTCTGGTATGCCATGCTCTCACAGTGGTAGCCATATGAGGTCATACGGTACGTGATCAAAGGCCTTCTCAACGATCTCACTTATCCTTTTATCAAGAACCCATTCGAATACCTTTATTGTGTGACACAAAAGTCGGATCGGTCAGTAATCGGCACATTCAACTGGGCTCCCCTTCTTTTTGAAGATGGGTACAGTGATGCTCCATTGCCAATCGCTCGCTGTTCGACCCTCTCTAATGATCTGCTTGATGAGTCATGCTAACTGCTAACCATTCTGTCGCATCCCACTGTTGAGAGTACCAGAGGCCAATAGCTATCCCCGGCTTCATTTCTTTTAAAGCAGCCTTGACCTCTTCGATATGAATGTGCCTGACAGGTCCTTTCACAGCAGCAGTGACTGGGATTGGTGGATGGGGAAATTCCTCAGTTGAGATCTTCTCGAGGTAGCTACGCCAGCACTGTCTTGCAATTTTCCAATCAACCAATAAGTTTCCTGTTTCATCGTTGATGCCATAGAAGTGCTGGATGTCTTGTGTTTTACGATACTTCGCTTTGGTCAGTCAGTATAATTCCCACTCGTCTGCACGCGTGTCTAGTTTTGCATAAGCAAAATGTGCTGTTTTTGTTGTAGCTATGATCTTCTTTGCATCACAGTGAAATAATAGTGAAATTTGTTAGGCACCATGAGCGTGAAGCAGTGTGGTGTGCTAAACGGGCTTTAACGGGTATCCAGCTGTTGAGTCTCTTACTCAGATGAGAAAGGAGATGTTTGAGCTTTCCAGAAACCAAGCTGGATTTTTGAAGAATTGAGGCACAACCAATGCAATCCATGCTGCATGGCTCTTGGTTGAAAAGCATTGTGAGAAGAACAAGCCAATTCATCTAACAGACCTGCACTGTACTTTGTAATGGATGCTTCTCTACACAGACAATGTCATGTTGGCCTCTGAGACTCAGGTTGATCTGCAGTGCCAAACCCAAGAATGAAGCAACCGGCTGGCGCAATACTGACATCACATCCACAAACTATCAGAACAATTCAGGTAGACGATGAAGACCTGCCACAAGTGACAAGATTCAAGTATCTAGGCTCGTCGCCATAAGACCTATCTGAGTCGGTGCGACGTAAAGCAAAAAAAAAAAAAAAAAAAAAGTATCTAGGCTCCACGATCACTGAAGACGGCCGACTTGTCGAAGAGGTCGATGCAAGGATATCCGCAGCCTGGATGAAATGGTGAACAACCAGCATCACTTGCAACCGGAGGATGAAAGATAATCTCAAATAAAAAATATATCGTACTCTCATCCGACCTGTTGCACTGTATGGTTGCGAATGTTGGCCGACTATGACTGAGGCACAGCGTCGACTGGGTGTCATGGAGATGCTGAGATGGACAGATGGCGTCACTAAACTGGATCGCGTCTCCAGTGAATCCATCAGGGAGAGATTTAGCGTTGCACCGATTCAAGAAAAAATGCGCAAGAGTTGTCTAGGATGCTTTGGACATGTACTAAGGGCAGACACTGACACTATCACGAAGACGGGTTACATGTTAGAAGTCACTGGTAGGAGACCAAAAGGACGACCAAAACAGCGATGGGCCGATACTCTTCACAAAGATCTGAAGAGCATCAATCTCTACCCTGACATGGCCCAGGACAGAACTAAATGGAGACAACGAATCCCGCCAGCAGAAGGTTCAAACACTGAAGAAAAGAAGAAGAAGATTACAGGACCATAAAATTATAGCTTTTATTTTAGAACTAACTGAAGATGACCTGCTTCGCTGGGTTTTTTGTACATCCGTGTGGTTTTCTGTATATAATACAGAAGATATGCATTAAAAGACCACTCTTTTTCTGTTTCTTCTTTTATTTTCATTATTTTTCAAGGTACATAAATATCGTACATTTTAAGTCATCTCATGAAAATGCATTCTTATACACTGCATCTGATGTCTTGTTGTCTGGCACATGCATAAACAGATTTTCTGCTTGTCCGACATGAGAGAAAGCAACATCGAGCTGACCCTTTGTGAAACATTAACCTTTCAAATTAACTCCGCAATTGTGGAACGTTTGACCCTGAGCCTTATTGATAGTCATACTACACTAGTGTCCAAAAGTTAAGCATAAGTTACGAGTAAGCAGGACGGCAGAAAATAGACCGCAAATTGCACGACATATGCACCTACCAACCTTATGTGTTCACTCTGTATAGGAAAGGAGTGTTCTCTGCTTTGACTAGCGGCGTAACCGCTAAACACAGCCAGTGCCTGCGCCTCATATTCCCTCAGTCGTGTTTGCCTTGTTATATAGTGTGCGGAGTGTAGCCTCGTGGTGAACGTGACAATATAATGGCACAACAACGCCATTTGGACCCGTTTTGCAGGCCAGACACAGACTGAAGTTGCCATATCCTTGAATGTGCCACACAGTGTCATTTTCAGGCTTTGAAAACGATTTTGAGACACAGGAGATGTTAGTCGTAGGCCAGTACCAGGTCGACCAAGGGTAACCCCCCCCCCCCCACAGCAGGACCAGTATCTGGCCTTAACCGCCCGACAAAATTGGAGTGCACCTGCAAGACAATTGTCGGTGGAGCTTGCAGCCATCTCAGGGGTTGCCATTACCCGGCAAACTGTGTACCGGAGGCTCAGAATAGCAGAGCTGTTTGCCTGACGTCCAGCGGTGTGTCTCCCGCTCACTCCAGCCCAGAGACGGGTCCGTTTACTGTGGAGCCTGTAACCGTTGCTACAGCAGTTACACTAAACAAAACACTTAACACAGTAAAGGGAGGAAAGTAAGCGCAATTACACAGTACCAAAAACCACTACACACTTAGGGAAACATCGGCTGAAACTACGCGGAGCTCCGCCGATAACAACATTAGTAAATATCAGTAGGGCCAAGTAGATGACAGTAAACCAGGAAGGTGGGAAGGAGGTGGGAACCTACCAAGGGCATGGAGATGGCTTAGGTTGCAGTTTCTGAAATAATCAACCATGATCCTTAATTTTCAAAATATTACTTACAAATGGACTTTACAAAAGAATTCCTAACAAATTGTCATGCGGAAGGTACCGACACGCGACTTGTAAACTGCGAATTACATGTTCAGTGATACAACTTCGTCGTTCCTTGATAATAGCTTCCTACAAGTTCAAAGAATCAAGCCAGTACAATACATCTAGTTACCAAACAGTTTGTACAATAATTTTAGAAGTTAGGAATAAACGTAATATGCAATTAGAATTTACAATGAAGTTAAACGTACCTTTCAAAACTCTGGCATACATCAAGTGACACGGAACTACTAGAGGCAAAACCCCAAGGTAAATATATAAAACTACAATTTACATGTTTAGCAAAACAAGGAACGGAGAATGCCTCGAAAACAAACAGGCAAGCCCAGCTGAAAAGTTAAGGCATCAGAAATAATTGAGTGGCGAATCTAGGTGAGGTTAGGGCAGACTCCTATATGAAAATGCAAGCGAACATTACAGGAAATTTAAGGTAGAACGGAAATCAAGGGCGCTTACCCCACAGTGGCCCATCCCGGTAGCGAGACGACGTCAAAACTTGGGGCAACCAGACAGACCGCTCACAGACCACAGACAGACCAAGACCATGAAATGCTGCCTCGCTCTCTTTAAAAGGTAAACCCTGGCCTTGGAGTAGCCAATCAGAATGCATGAGCCCACCTATTGCCACCCAGATTCACCAATCACAACTCCTACTTCAGTTGCAAACTTTAAAATACTTTGTCGAATACATACGATCGAGAATCTTCCATTTCCAGAATAGTCAGAAAATACTTTCTAGAATACATATCCAACAAAAGGCAACACACCCTGTTCAAAAATTCATGTAACAACTTTCTGGATACTTCCAGTAAATATAGAACCAAAATCTACTATTTACAAATACCATATGTTACCAAAATATTACACTGTACAGGTTAGGTCGTTACATGGAATACAAATGGAACATATCACCACACTTCAGATCATACCGTAAGTACTACGGAAGGTTTACAAATAAAGTCTTCAATAAACACTTTCCACTTCCAATACATTCTACACCTGTGACATCTTCCTCCCCCCCTGAAAGTCGAGCCACGCTCGACCATTAACATAATTTTACTGGGGAGAAAGCGATCAATTTATAAAACATTCTCACACAGTATAGATAGTAAAGACACATGACCCTAACAATCTTGATTTCTTGAAGTTGACTTTCTAACAATAAACATAACAAAGTCCCACTACACCAAGGGTCCTTTTAGTAGCCTGGAGTTTACGGTTTACCAATAATTTTCAAAAATAATAAAGGTGTTCATAGATCCACCTATTCAATAAATATCACATAAAAGTCCACATGGATAGTCATACTACAATTCAAAACTCATTCTGAACCTTTTACAATCGCTTTGACAATTTCTACTCTATCCACCAAAGGATGTACACTCTTTCCTTTTGCCAGTTGTTAGTAATCCCGAACCTTCCCGCTTTCTAGTCAGACAGTGTTCAAGGCCTCCTTTCCTGCGAGGTTACGAACTAAATATCTTGCACCACCTTTCCACACCACTCACAGCACAGCTAGGTCACAGGTTCCTGTTGATGATGCGGCTGCCGACAGGGCTGTTTGTCGCCAGCCACCATTCAATTTCAGTCCAACCCAGGTAGCTATGTAAATTGCAGTCCAGTGGTATCTTACACCAGATAAGCAGATTGGTGAGACACCATCCAGTCAGGCTGCCACTATTAGGACGTTCGTCACAGGATCGTGGTGCCGGATGGTAACGCCCAAGGCACAGAGTGCGCCTCCCAACTTGGCACTTCAGGTTGCCGTCAGGAGAAGCTGGTCACTGCAGCCACTGTAACATAAACAAACCACAGCAGACAGGGGAATACTTGAGGTAAAAGTATGCTGCTGGGCTCAAAGATCTTGCGTAGAGTCACCCAATGGGTGGCTTAATGAGTATGCAGAAGGGGCTCTCCCTCGCACACCAGGAATATTTGGGCACTAGCCCCGGGGTAAGCACTATAATTCATTCTTTTGACAAGTTTACGGTGGGGGTGAAAGGAAACTACAGGAGTTTACCCTAAACTTGAAAGTAAGGGGAATAAATTCCAAGCAGTGACCCTAAACTAGAACCTACCTAACTTATAATACTAAATCCATTACACTAGAGAATACCTAAAGTATTTACCTACACAATTACTTACAACTAACTTACAACAAAACTTATTATTACCTTATAACTAAAACCTTATAAATAACTTACAATAAACTTATCATTATCTTATAACTAAACTCTTACAAATAGCTTACAATCAAATCTACATGGTCACCAACAATGGTATTTACCCCTCCCTACCTGACTTAAGGTACCTTGACCTGGGAGAGGTGGACTCTGCTGATCCTTTTCCTTTCGGGATCGCTCACCATTAATGTCACTGGGGTAAGGAACTTTAAGATGGTGCAGGGACCTCGAAACCTGGGGGCCAACTTACTGATAACATGGTCCGCAGCACTATTGACGGGGTGCGTTTTAATAAACAACTGGTCACCCACAGACAGATAGTGCGGTCTTCGCCCGTGGTTGTAATTACACTGGACCTTAGCGTAATAAACCTTCAAGTTCTTTTGTGCATGGTGCCAATTAGCTCGGATCTTTTCTGGGCTGGCATTGTCGGGCATTTGCTTGTGGCTTTCGTGAACAGCAGTGTTAAATGCAAACGACAACCAGTTTAGTGAGGAATCCCACTTGGAGTGGTCTGAGGAGTGATAAGCAATGCGGGCAGATCGCAGGTTACGATTCACTCTCTCAGCATAATTTGGCTTTGGGTAATACGGGGTAGTGGTTACATGAGCAATGGATAGATCAAAACAGAAATTCCGGAACTGGACAGAAGTAAGGGCTCTTGCGTTATCACTTACCAAAAATTGACAGGGTCGAAATGAAGCGAATATCTGTTTCAATCACGAGATGGTGGTGTTGGCATTAGCCATACGAGTGGGGAACAGCCACGAAAAACGCAAAAAGGCGTCAACACACACAAGTATGAAACGATGACCAATCCGAGATCTTGGGAAGGGCCCGATGTAGTCTATGAACAGTCTCTCCAATGGGTGAGAAGCTTGCTCGGAAGACAAGAGACCTAGACGAGTATTCGGGGCAGGTTTACTGATGTTACAAATCTTACAGGACTTGACAAGGGTACGGATCTCACTATCGATGGATTTCCAAATGAAGTAGTTACAAATTTTCTCTCTCATTTTGAAAACGCCCAGATGACCGCCCACTGGGGATTCATGAAAATATTTGAAGAGATCCGGGACCAGGTTAGTTGGGACTACAATTTTGGGGTCTCTGCGACCGCTAGCAGGACAACACAAGACACCATTCTTAAGGATGTAGCGCTTAAATGCTCACCGGATTTAATCCTGTCGATAATAGCTTTTAACTCAGCATCGTCCTGTTGATGTTTGGTTATATCCTTGAAAAGGAAGGGAGAGTCAGTGAGAACTACATTGGCAAAGGCTGATACATGTTCAGGAGAGGGGTTGCAGGCTCTGATTGAGGGTCAGAGCTGCCTCGATAGAACATCCTACTGAGGTCATCAGCCACAACGTTTTCCGTGCCACGAATGTGGCGGGCTTCAAATTGGAAGGCTGAGATGCGAACTGCCCAATGTGCTAGACGACCGGTCCTTCGCGGCTTGGCCAGTACCCAACTCAATGCCTGATTATCAGTTTCCAGATCGAAAGGAAGATGTTCCAGGTACATTCCGAAGCGTTCTAAAGAGAAGACAACAGCTAAGGCTTCCAACTCATAAATGGAATAATTTCACTCAGCAGGATTCAGGGCACGCAAAGCATAAGAAATAGGACGACGCCCTTCTTGAAATTCCTGAAGAAGAACACCAGATATGCCTGAGGAAGAGGCGTCAGTCTGAAGGATGAAGTGTTTAGAAAAGTCTGGCATAGCCAGTCCAGGAGCATTTCATAAAGCGGATTTTAAGTCCATGAAGGCTTTGCGTTGGGCATCACCCCACACAAATTTGGCATCCTTTCTTCTCAAGGCATTTAATGGGGCTGCACATTCAGCAAAATTGGGAATGAATTTTCTAAAAAAATTCACCATGCCATGAATCTGGCTACAGCCTTGACATCCGTTGGAGTGGGAAAATTCCGGATGGCGGCAGTACGAGACCGATTGATTGAGACACCCCTCCCTGACGCAATATGGCCTAAGGAGGACATCTGGGGTTGTGCGAAGGAAACCTTGGTTGCCTTGAGGGTTAGACCTACTTTACGCAGTCTTTCAAGCACTTCGTTGAGATGGAGAAGGTGTTCCTTGAAGGTTTCACTAAAGATCACCAAATCGTTAAGGTAATTATAAACAAACTTGAACTTAATGTCCGATAAAACATAATCCAGTAACCGTGTAAGGACAACCTCTCCAGTCGCCAAGCCAAATGGGACGCGCTCAAATTCATATAGGTTCCAATCGGTTGCAAATGTTGTGAGATGCTTGGATTCTTCGGCAAGAGGTATCTGGTAATAGGCCTGATTTAAATCAAAGGTGGTGAAAATTTTTGCATTAGCAAACCAAGAAAAACAAGAGTGCAAATCAGGAAGGGGGACAGATTGGAAGACCACCTTACTGTTCAACATCCGATAGTCCACTACAGGATGATAACCACCTTGCGGTTTAGGGACCAGAAACTCGGGAGAAGAATAGGCCGACTTGGAAGGCCATATCACTCTGTCAGCGAGCATTTGATCAATAATAGCCTTAAGGGCTTTCATTTTGGGAGGTGACAACCGATACGGAGGAGAGCGAACGGGTATGTTATCCGTAACTTCAATTTTGTATTCTAATGCATTGGTGACACCTAACCTGTCGGTAAAGACATCAGGGAACTTATCGCAGAGTTTCCTAAGTTGATTGGCCTGCTCTTCGGGTAAATGATTACAATCAAAAGCCTTGGGTTCATCAGAGTCTTCAGGAATAGTGTTAACGTGACAAGGCAGGATAGGGGAGTGATCACACAGCTCAAAGGTTCTCGCACAAAATTTAAGATGGAATCTGTTGAAATGCTGGTCCAAAATCATGCCTGTTTTAGCAATAAAATTGGCACCCAATATGAACTGGCAGGATAACTCTTTTGCCACTAGTACTGGCATTTTCCATGTAAAATCACGGACTCTAATCTTGACCTCTAGAGATCCTACAATGTTCAATGAATTGGAATTAGCAGTATGACAGGTTAAGGACACAGGTTCTAATGTAGGTAAGTTGCAAACAGTTTTCATAGAATCGTACCAGGTCTCACTCATCAAGCTGACACTACTCTCAGAGTCTAGTAATGCACAGACAGGTTCATTATTTACCTCTGTGCATACGTACGGTAGTTTACAGAAAGGTATGGCAGAAATCCTACAAGATTGCAAGAAGTGAACACCAGATTCAGTCTGGGAACAATCATTAGCTTCAGAATTAAGTAAATCATCCAAGGTATAGTCATGACTGACAAGGCAAGAAGCCATGCATTGGGGTTTACCATTAGAACTGGCGGTTAGTCATCTAGCACTACTATGGCCTGGGGTCCAGAGCCAGAAGTGTTACGTGGGCACTGCCTAGAGAAGTGCCTAGTTGATCCACAGTTACAGCAAGAAGAATTGGTGGAAGAGCCTCTACCCATGGCAGGTTTCGCATTGCCTAATGCCCCAGCCTTGGGACAATCTCGCTTGAGATGAGCCGTGGAGCCACAACTGAAGCACGAATGAGGATTACGCGAGTTGGATGCAGGTGACGGGGTGGTTTTAGAATCCTGAGGAGAGGGCATGCTCATAGCAGGTGCGGCTAATGCGAGGCGTAACTGGTCGGCATATCGAACGCCTTCAGCAGAAACTGTAACGGCTTCCGACTGGGTGAATGTTGCTGGTCGAGGTGAAAGAGCCAGATATGATCTATAGTTCGGGGTGAGACCTTCAATTATGTTGGCAACCATCTGGGCCTCTGAATAGTGGAGCCGGAAAATCTTAGCTTGGAGCTTAATATCTTGAACGTATTCAGATAATGACTCGTTGAGATGTTGTACTCTGAAATAGTGCTCTGCACTAATGCAGACAAGGCACGAGCAGGAATGAAATATTCAAGCACATGGGCATGAAATTGATCTACAGACCATCTTTCGCAAATGGCCCTGACAATATGCTCAAAAAGAGCTTCAGAGACATGCGGGTATAGAATTTGAAATACGTTGTCATTACTGAGATTATACACTGTTGCCTGATCCTTGAACTCGGTTAGGAACCAAAGGAAAGAAATAAACTCATCAACGGAGTTAGCTGAAAATTTAGAGACTCCCTTAAACACAGTGGTCAACAGGTGAGGCAGATTAGAGAAAATCTGGGGAAGAACAGGTGTAGGGGATGCCTGGGAAAGCTTAGAATGGTCCAGAGGGCTTACTGAGGCATCGTACCTTTGATTCGGGTGCCCTTGTGAAAAGGACGGAGTACAGGTTAGGTTAGGACTAACGTTAGTCTGCAACGTTACGGGCGCAGACAACCTCATTTGTGAAAGGTTCTCACTAATCTGAGAGAGCATCGGGGCATTAACCTGTTGTGTAGGGGTTACGCAACCTAAAGGAATGCTTGATACCGGGGGTGCTAAGACAGGGGGGAGGTTTTGCACCATTGCATCAGAACCGGGCTGGTTAACAGTAGAGAGCAGACACTCAGCCACAACAGAATTACCAGTTACCACAGGAAAACTTGTACGGGTACCAACATGCAAAGGAGATAGATCATTAGAATGACTTAAAGGTGTCCTAGTTTCAGACAACGAAACAGAAGATCCCAGGGTAGCATTAGTCACCTCAGACTCCTGAATAACACCAGCATTAGGTGTCGGATTGCACACTTGAGCAGCAACAGTTGCAGCACCAGATTTAACACTCACACATTTCAGATGGGATAGACACTTGAATTTCAGAAACTGTGTTATTCATCTTATGGTCTTCAAGCAAACCACCGATTCTGTCGAAAATTCTTGAAAACTGTACTAGTAAGGCTTGACATTCCTGCCGCTCAACTTCCGGAAATTCGAGAGACGACAAATCCTTAATTCTGTCCAGGTAATGTAATAACTGCCCCTTAACCCGCGATAATTGGCCATGCGAGGGCTTAGAAGCACCAAAGGACACAAGAATGGCGTTAAATTCAGCTAACCTATCTTTAACCACGGCCTAGGACTCCCGCAACTCGTCCATAGTTAACTCAGGTATGGTTATAGGTAAGTTAAGAGACTGTTTCAATAGGCTAGTGTCATCTCTGACATTGTCTGTTGGATTAAGTTTTTGGATACGAAGTTCGTAAACGAGTTCTGCATTTCTCAAATGGAAAGGATTAGAAACAGCGCGAGCTATCCTGACGGATAGAAACAAGATTTCAAGGGATACACGAATCACAACTTTTGCGGTGTTTTAGGTTAGGAATGATCACGGTTCACTTTTCTTCGTCCGCAACCTAACACTTGTTCTGCTACCAAAATGTAACCGTTGCTAGAGCGGTTATACTAAACAAAACACTTAACACAGTAAAGGGAGGAAAGTAAGCGCAATTACACAGTACCAAAAACCACTACACACTTAGGGAAACATCGGCTGAAACTACGCGGAGCTCCGCCGATAATAACATTAGTAAATATCAGTAGGGCCAACTAGATGACAATAAACCAGGAAGGTGGGAAAGAGGTGGGAACCTACCAAGGGCATGGAGATAGCTTAGGTTGCAGTTTCCAAAATAATCAACCGTGATCCTTAATTTTCAAAATATTATTTACAAATGGACTTTACAAAAGAATTCCTAACAAATTCAGTCATGCGGAAGGTACTGACACGCGACTTGTAAACTGCGAATTACATGTTCAGTGATACAACTTCGACGTTCCTTGATAATAGCTTCCTACAAGTTCAAAGAGTCAAGCCAATACAATACATCTAGTTACCAAACAGTTTGTACAATACAATTTAGAAGTTAGGAATAAACGTAATATGCAATTACAATTTACATTGAAGTTAAACGTACCTTTCAAAACTCTGGTGTACATCAAGTGACACGGAACTACTAGAGGCAAAACCCCAAGGTAAATATATAAAACTACAATTTACATGTTTAGCGAAACAAGGAACGGGGGAATGCCTCGAAAACAAACAGGCAAGCCCAGCTGAAAAGTTAAGGCATCAGAAATAATTGAGTGACGAATCTAGGTGAGGTTAGGGCAGACTCCTATATGAAAAAGCAAGTGAACATTACAGGAAATTTAAGGTAGAACGAAAATCAAGTGTGCTTACCCCACAGTGGCCCATCCCGGTAGCGAAACAACGTCAAAACTTCGGGCAACCAGACAGACCGCTCACAGACCACAGACAGACCAAGACCATGAAATGCTGCCTCGCTCTCTTTAAAAGGTAAACCCTGGCCTTGGAGTAGCCAATGAGAACGCATGAGCCCACCTATTGACACCCAGATTCATCAATCACAACCCCTTCTTCAGTCGCGAACTTTAAAGTACTTTCTCGAATACATACGATCGCGAATCTTCCATTTCCAGAATAGTCAGAAAATACTTTCTAGAATACATAACCAACAAAAGGCAACACACCCTGTTCAAAAATTCATGTAACAACTTTCTGGATACTTCCAGTAAATACAGAACCAAAATCTACTATTTAAAAATACCATATGTTACCAAAATATTACACTGTACAGGTTAGGTCGTTACATGCAATACAAATAAAACATATCACCACACTTCAGATCATACCGTAAGTACTACGGAAGGTTTACAAATAAAGTCTTCAATAAACACTTTCCACTTCCAATACATTCTACACCTGTGACAGAGCCATCAACATCGAAACTGGACCATGAATGAATGCAGGCCTGTGCTCCTCACAGATGAATCCCACATCAGTTTGAAGAACGATTCCCATCGCACATTAATCGGGAGAGTACCAGGTAGCCGATACAACCACAGGAACATCGTGGAACAGGACCAGTATGGTGGTGGTGGCGTAATGTGTGGGACGGCATCATGTTGAATGGCCGCACGGACCTGGACATTTTCATGGGTGGTTCGAGGAACACAGTTAATGCTCCGAGATACAGGGATGAGGTACCGAGAGCACATGTTCGACTCTTCAGAGGTGCGTTTGGTCCAGACTTCCTCTTAAAGGACGATAATACCCGACTGCACCGCGCTGGTCTGGTGGATGAATTTCTGGTTGGGGAAGACATTCATTGCATGGACTGGCCAGCAAAGTCTGCGGATCTGAATCCTATAGAACATGCCTGGGATGCATTGGGTAGGCGAATTGTATCCCGTCAGCCTTCACCAAGGACCCTCCAAGACCTTTGCGTTGCCCTTTGGGAGGAATGGGATCGACTGCCACACAAGCTTTTGGACCATCTGATAGAGAGCATGCCACGTTGCTGCGAAGATTGTGTGGCCGTTAGGGGTAACTATACACCCTATTAACAGCCTGTTTTGTTGTGGAAGACATTGCCAAGTTTTGTTAGTCGTTATCAAAAGTGTACCTTAGCTATCAGAACCTTTCTCACTGTTTTTTTGGACAAGTTGTGTGACATATGGTGTGTGAGTCAGCTTCCATTTGTTCACCAATCCATCTGACATTCCTATCAGGCAGTATGGCCTCGTTTAGTGATTATGCTTAACTTTTGGACACTAGTGTATAAAATAATCTCACTGGAAATTGTAATCGTTTGAAACAAAATGACAAATCATTTAAGATCAGTGGAATTCTTGGAATGAAAACTGATTTTCCTTTTTCTCTACCAGTTAGGATTACTGCCTCAATGATATTGTTAAGGAGCCGTTTCAGTAAGTATCTGCTTTATATTCAAGAATTACAGAAAATACTCACAGATGTACTCAAGCAGCAAACTGTTATGGTTCTGAAATCACCAGATGAATCTAAGATGGTATATGAAACCAAGGAGTACACATGACAGCCTTCTAGAGTACATTCTCATTCCAATCCTTCCAGTACATTCTCACTCATTTTCATACATTCAATGATGAAGTCAGCCACTTTCAAGCCCCACATCTCCCACACCACCACAGCTACAGACACGCAACCACTATAGTGTACCATGGAAGAATTGAGTCTAATACCACACACAAACACAAGTGGTCTGCAGTGGATAGTTACGGCTGTAAGGCAAAATATATGGAGACAAACACACGTCTATTTATATGTATAGTCTGCAATCCCCCACATTTCCCACAGACACACACGTCTATTTTTATATATAGTCGGCCAATTTCAACCCCCATATTTCTCACACCACCACAGCTACAGACACGGAACCACAATAATGCACGACGGGAGACTCCAGGCTACTACCGCACATGAACACCAGTGGTCTGTGGCGGTTAGTTGTGGCTGCAAGGTGAGACATATGAACACACGTATCTATTTTTATATACAGTTGGTCACTTTCAACCCTCACATCTCCCCCACCACCACAGCTACAGACTCGCAATCACCATAGTGCACGATGGGAGACTCGAGGCTACTACCGCAGACAACAGCGGTCTGAGATGTGCAGTTGTGGCTGCAAGGTGAAATATATGAACATACACATCCATTTTTATATATAGTCGGCCACTTTCAACCCCCACATCTACCACACCACTATAGATAGCCACGACACGCAACAACTATAGTGCACAATGGGAAACTCGAGGCTACTATCGCTCACAATCACCGGTGGTCTTCAGTGGGTAGTTTTGGCTGCAAGGTGAAATATATCGACACATACGTCTATTTTTATATATATTTCTGTTTGAATATCCTAAGAAAGAAATTAAACAAGCAGCATGGTTTCGCACAACTATTAATCTTCTAGCCAGAAGCCATCGGACTGAGCGGGTTGGCTACATGATTTGAGGCATGTATCTGTTAGCTTGCATTTGAGAGATACTGCATTCAACCACATTGTCGACAGCCCTGATGATGGTTTTCCACGGATTTTAACACCAGGCTGTACCTTAATTAAGGCCACTGTCGCTTCCTTCCTAGTCCTGTTCCTATCCTATCTCATCATCGCCATAACACCTCTCTTGAGGCAGTGCAATGGAAAATAAATAGTAAGAAATAGTAAAAAAGAAAAGCCATAGGACTGTTTTTATTTTTCCAGCTTGTTCATGGAATCTGAATTATAGAGATATGAATTTCTGTTTCAAAAATCCACTTTTATTAGCCAATATTCAGATCATGCCCTACTTGGTGGAAAGCCAGTACCGGTGTCCTAAGCCATTGCGTCCCTTTTTATGCAGGAGTGAATGTTAACAATAACTGTGTACAGCTACTCAAGAAAATGAATGATTGCATGATACTGTTCAAGTTTCTCTCAGAAATGATTCAACCTGTAGATAACAAAAGTTTGTTGTGAGTATCCACCAAATTTTGGTGATGATTAAAATTAAATCCGATAAGGTATTAAATGCAAGGAACATACAGTACAATGTGCTCATTTTTTATTGTATTTTTGAGTGACTGTATGTACACATTAGAAACTAGTACATGTTTGTCATGGCTGGATATGCAAATATATAGATGAAACTTTTGACTGTGATTGTGGATTTTGAACACAAAAATCTAGTTGCTGTCAGTGGAATTACTTCTTTAGGTGCAAACATTTTATTTTCTTCCAATACATAATTAGCATTTTGCTGTCCAGTGCAAATATTTTTTTTTTAAATTTTGTTGTTATTTTTTCCAGCTTGTTCGTGAATCTTACCCCATTATTGGATTGGCTTTAGCTGTCAGAATCCGAACTGAGTTTCTTGAAGCTGTTCTAGGCCCTGCTCTCCTGCACTCGAAGCAAAACTTGGTGGTAACAACAGCCTTCATCACTAAGTGTCTTAAACAGACAACTGCCCCTGCTCTTCTAACAGGTAATTGCTGATGGGTTGTTTACAACAAATATTATCTAATGTGTTCAGTGTTGAAAGACATGTTTTAAGAGAAATTTTACATGGATTTCTTTTCCATAAAGAAAGGGAATAATAATATTAGTTGTTTAATGATCATTCTAACTGTTTGTAAGTAAAGAGAGTGAACTGCCCACAATACTGAGTGTTTCAAAATATTTTTTGTAGTAGATACATTAGGTAACCTCTTGTAATTGACATATTTTACTTAAACTTCTGAAATTTCACATGAGTTGCTCTTTCTAAAAAAAATATCCACTTACTTGCTTTTCTATTCAGTAATTCACTTGCAGATTGTTTCCTTTCTCTGCCAGTCTTCTTAGATATAAATTCCAGATGAGCCCTTTCTTTTCTTAATTATTAACTCCAAAATCTGTCTACTTGTACTGAAGCTGTGCCTTCCCCACATAATTCAGACACTTACTTTAGCCTCAAAATATTTTGTCCAGCCAAGTGGACATCTGCAGATTCCTCAAATCACATCATACAAAAATAATATAACTGTATGAAAGTACTTTGAGGCCCTCGTGTATAAGTGGTATAAGTCCAAAAATAAAAAATTTGATCATTTGAGATTTAATATGTACAACAGTGAGAGATCTTTCTATATGAATAATAAAGTTAATCTATTATCTAATGGTTTAGCTGTAGATTGCAGCACTTTATCAGAACATTGAAACAGATGGTCTTTCTTCTTTTTTTTTTTGAAGACAAGTGAAGCAAGTCAATTTTCATGTTCCATTTTACTCTACCAGATAGCAAAGAATCATTAATGTTATTGTTTATACGTCCCACTAACTGCTTTTGACGGTTTTCGGAGTAGCAGAGACTCTCTGTTGGGCAAACTATGGCAGTTTTAATTGATTTTGTCTGGTAAACACCAAATATAGCCCCTGTGGGTGGGGCCCGCAGAGGAAAAATTCACCCATGGTATCTCCTGCCTGTCATAAGAGGTGACTAAAAGGGGGCGACCTAGGCACGGAAATGGAATGTGGCTTTGGAACCATGAATTTTACCCTGCGTAGGTGGGAGGGGTTGAATATTGAATACATCCACAGGTAACCCCAGCCTGTCGTAGAAGGCCATCGATCCCCTCCTGAAGGTTTGTTGTTGACCAATCAAAATTTATATGCGTGCTGCTTGAGGAAGGGCCTCTTACATACGCGACTATGGTTGAAAGCCCAGACGGCATCCCCAACCTGTCAGGAGAGAGCACCATGTACCCTGCCGAAGTATCAGCCTGACAACACAGATCCCTGTAGGAAAATGCCAGAGCATATTACTTTATCACGTTTATTTGTATCTCTTTTTTATTGTTATCACACTCTGTATACATTATGGGGTACATGCTATTATGGATGTTATGAGGAAGGAAGCCCTATTGCTCATAGCCTCAGTCAGCCCATACTAGTCATCGTTCAGCATCAGATCCTGGGCAGTGCCTCCTATGACAGGATGGGTATTGCCTTGGCTGCTTGATTGGGTACAGAGGCCACTGAGCGGAGTGGTGGCATTCAGGGAGGATGTTTTTGAACATGGCAAATAAATATCTAAAGCCTGTCCAAGGTGGTCCACCATCCAAGACTTTAACCTTTGATTCCCTCAGGGGAGCAAAACCCCTGGGAACAAGCGCAGCGTGAAGGCATGGGATCCAGCTTCCCTAGGTTCCTGGGTTCTACCAGAACCGATGGGCAAGATTTCAAGCTGGTGAAGTCTATTCTGTTCAGTAGACACAATGAAGGTTTCTACAGCGAAATTGAAGGCTTAAAGAAAATGCAAACAATAGTTTGTTTTTGAAGATGTACACTGAAGTTCAGGCTGATCAGTTGGTTAAGTGCAACCATTTTGGCGAAATCACCATCAGTGTGTAACAGCACAAATCCTTGAATCTGATTCGCAGAGTCACCTTCCACCATGACCTCATTTTGAACACTGACGATGAGTTGATGGATGACATGAAGTACCGTGACATCATTCACATCTGGCACATTACGTGCAAAGACAGCGGTGAAGACATTGCCACAAATGCCTTCATTGTCTCTTTCAGGCTGTTGGTGTTACCAGAAAAAGTCTAGGTAACAACATATCGTTGCAATGTGAGGCTGTATATTTCTTACAAAATTGTACAAAATTATGTGTTGGTCTTAATTGGACGTAAAATATCATTATTATAGACTATGAATCTCATTGTTGAATCCGTATTGACAGTTGAATTTCTTTACAAAATTGTACAAAACTATTTCAATCCTCCTAGTCAGTACTATATATATTTTTTTTTTACATCCAGTTAAGACGAAAGTTCACACATAGACATGTTTCAATCTGGCATTGGGTCATCCTCAGTAAGACATGTATGATGGATTAAAAACATAGGAAAACACACAAAATAAAATGTTACTTAAAAAGTTCTTAAAAAGCATGATGAAAGTTAAAAAACTGTGAAATGTTGATTGTTAAAATAGTCTTGAACTGGAAGTCTTTCTGGTGTTTTTTGTTGTCCATTGGTGTAGTTCAACTGGTATGTGTATCCTGTTGGCTTAGTTGTTGTGTTCTGACATGGGCTGATATATATAAGCATTATTGAAGTTGAACAGTCTGATTTTAGTCTGTAAAATGGGTAATACAAATCGAATAAAAGTTGAAAAGTCGTCACTAACAGGAACAACATTTAGATTAAGTTATGAAGAAACGAAAATGTACTTACGTGGCCCGCTTGTATCAGCCGTGTTCTCTGACTATGGAGTCCAGCTCTCAGCTGACTTGATCCCGCAGTTGAGACACAATACGTGTTGCTGCAAGGCAGTGGAGTGCGGAAATGGGACGGGGCTTGCAGGAGAACGGGAGTGTGCGGAATAACGGTGGTGGTGATTGAAACAGAGTGTAATAATTGTGAATTATTATGTTCCTGTTTTTTACTACAAATAAAAGTTTCCCATATTACGTTCTTTTTTTTTTTAATTAGTCTCATTTAACCTTTCAAGTGGTAATGACGGAATAAATCATCATAGCCGCATGGCTTCCTAAGTGGCCATGACGGAATATTTCGTCATCACATTGTAAATGTCTTTCAGCGATGGGTATGATGACTTATTCCGTCGTATGATCCGAGATCGCTTTCCTTTATGCGTATATGTTACTTTTGAGCTTTGTCTACAGCAGCAGCACTCTCCTAAAATCACGTGACCGGGCGAAATTCTTTCGTTCCGCGCACAGTTGGTGGCCCGCGGCTGCTGAGAGTGGTAGATAGTGCATTATGGCAGGTGCAAGTGGAGCTCGGAAACTTCTGCGAGAAGAAGAACTGTTTGATTTATTACACTGTGACAATTCGGAGAGTGATGCGTCATCTGATAGTGAGACTAATGTTGAAATGTCAGGAGATAGCGAGTGCAGTGGTGAAAGTGACTCCAGTGAATGTGACGGTAGCACTAGCGGTGATATTCTGCCTGATGTATGGACAAAGATAGGATCTGAACGGCCGAGATTTACATTTACAGGACAACCTGGACTGAATGTACAAATTGAAGATGTAAATAATCCGCTAGAATATTTTCAATTGTTTATCACACCTGTACACAAGAGTATGTTACTGTAGGTTTCCTGTTGCTTTTCTCGCTAAGCCAGATTCTCTTTCCTTGCCCTTGGCACTGTAATCATGTTAACAGCTTGAAAGTGAGACTGTTTCTTAAACCTTATGAAAATACCTGACCAATTAAAAATATCTCACCGTAAGTTCGCGTTGCTTTCCTCAGTGAGCCAGACGCCATGCCCTTCGTACTATGATCATTTTTGACAGCTTGATACATGTTCTGTACTTTTGAACCTGATAAAAATACTATACTACACAAGAGTATTGCACTATATGTTACTTCCCAGTACCTTACGGAAAATGTGCCAATGTGTTAGTAGCTCCTCAAAAGAAATGTACCACCGAGCTTGATAGCTGCAGTCGCTTAAGTGCGGCCAGTATCCATTATTCGGGAGATAGTGGGTTCGAACCCCACTGTGGGCAGCCCTGAAGATGTTTTTCCGTGGTTTCCCATTTTCACACCAGGCAAATGCTGGGGCTGTACCTTAATTAAGGCCACGGCCGCTTCCTTCACACTCCTAGCCCTTTCCTGTCCCATTGTTGCCATAAGATAAGACCTATCTGTGTCGATGCAACGTAAAGAAACTAGCAAAAAAAATAAGAAATGTACTGCTTGACAGGTTAAGTTGAGGGCTGGGTTCTTGTATTGATCCATACTTATGTAAAAATTCTCTAAAATGTTGATTAGTGGACCTATTTGTTCATGTAGAATTTTTAGATCTTGATCTATTGTAGTATAATTGTGATTATAGTCTTTGTGATGGTTACTCATGGCAGAGAAACTATTATATTTTAAAGCGTTGTGAAGCTCTGTATATCTTATGAGGAAGTTCCTACCAGTTTATCTGACATAACTTGACCCACATCCCTGACATTCGAGTTTATATATCCCAGAGTTTGTGTATTTATTGCTATTGTTTACTGTTTGAGAGTTAATATTATTTCATTAGTCGTGCAGGTTTTGAAAGCAATTTTTAGGTTCTGTTTTCGAGGACGTTGGTGATTATGTGTATATTATTATTGCTAAATGTGAATGAGGCATATTTTTTTTTAGTTTTTGACTCCTTCGTTAAAGTAGTTGTGGGCTTGTTGGTACGTTTATTGATTAGCTTATTTATAAATTTTGTGCTGAAACTGTTGTTCAAAGCTATTTCGCGGATGTTCTTGATTTCTTTTTTCAAATTTTTCTTTGAGAGCGGGATTTTGAAAGCTCTTTCTAACGTGCTATTATAGGCAGCTTTTTTGTGAGCTTCAGGATGTATTGAATTTTGTTTAATGGTGTTAGCAGTGTAAGTTGGTTTCTGGTAAATGTTAAATGCCAGATGATTATTCTTATGATGTGATAGTGTTATGTCTAAATAATTAGGCCAGTTATTGTTCTCCATTTCAATAGTGAATTTAATATTCTGATCTTAACTGTTGAGGAGTTCTAAAATTTCATTTTCTTTGTTAATGGTACTACAGGGTCTTTATTTATGCTTGGCAAGGACTTTCTTGCTCGACCTTGGCCGCCAGTGATGGTTCAGTTGCTGGCTACCGCGCGTGCGTATGTACGGCAGATACGGTGCATTTTATTCACCATGTTTACAGTTTATGCTCAAAATCATTATCATGCATTATCATGCATTTATCATGCATTTTACTCACCATTTTTACAGTTTATGCTGAAAATGTTCCCCATGCACTGCCAAACATAATCGGCGTCTCCTAATGAAGTTTTTGGTTACTTTACAAAGTTCTTCAGCACTGATGGATGCAATTGCAGCTCTTATATTGTCTTTAAGTTCATCTAGTGTGTGAGGGTTGTTCCCATAAACAAATTTTTTTAACATTCCCCACAAATAAAAATCGCATGCCATTAAATCTGGGCTACGAGGGGGCCACAGATTTTTACTTATGATTCCCGTACCAAACACGCTTCAGTAAGGAGATAACGACCTTTACGTCTATTTTTATTGTTTACTGAACCTGTATGTTTGAATCTCTTGGCCAGTTGTTTTATTATCCGATTGATAGAAATGGGTCTCCCCGGAAATTTTGCTCGAAACTTTTGTCTTGTTGTAGCGCACAATTTTCTGCACTTAATGTAAGTATTGTGCAGATATACGTGTTCACGTAACGAATATTACACATACATGACAGCACTATACACAATCACAATGAAACACTATGCAATACAACATACAGTACGCAGTAGCTTCATTGAACACCCTACTATCTCGGAGCTCAGCTCTCGGCCACTGCAGGAAGTGCCGGAAACCACGCGCGCCAGTGGCCGGTAGCGGCCTGTCATCGGAGGCCAAGGTCGAGTGAGAAAGTCCTTGCCAAGCCTAAATAAAGACCCTGTATCTATGATGGCTAGCACATCGTCGACGTAACGTGTCCAGTACTTTATAACTTTGATCTTATCTATGATGTTTGTGTGTTCTAAGTGGTCCATATATATGTTGGCCAAAATACTCAAGGACAGTGCTCCCATAGGTAAACCTGTCTGTTGGTAGAGTTTATTCTCAAAAATGAGATAATTATTACTTAAAGAGAATTTTAAATATGCCTATGAACTCATCTATTTCACCAAAGCTTAATGTACTGAATTTGGTTCAGTTATTTATCAAATTTATAGTGGTTTTAATGGGGATATTGGCATACATATTGATGACATGAATTCTTTATTGTTGTGTCTGCTTGGTAGCAATAATGTGTACTAAGGAAATCTTGAATAAATTGAGATAATTTGTACGTTGGGCTACCCCTAAAATTGATAATTGGTCATATAGGGGTGTTAGCCTTACGAAGTTTTGGTAATGATTTTGCTACGTATAACCTAGGGTTCATGGCAATGAATTTCTCTTTTCAAATTCATTGAAAAGGAAAGTACTGTTATTGACTATTGATTTATATTCTTTTTGCAGGTTATTTATGGGATTCTTCTTGACTATGTCAAATTTGTTTTCTGCGAAAAACTAATGCGTTTTAATAATATAATCGTTCCTCTCCATGATAAAAGTCCGGTTGTGAGTTTCACAAATAGGAAAAGCCCTCTCAATTTTAATTACTGCGTTGATGGGGTGAAAGTTCCGTTTGGAGATCATTGTAAATAATACGTAGGTATTAATATAAGGAAAGATCTTCATTGGGGTAATCACATAAATAATATTGTAAATAAAGGGTACAGATCTCTGCACATGGTTATGAGGGTATTTAGGGGTTGTAGTAAGGATGTAAAGGAGAGAGAGACATTATTTGTCTCTGGTGAGACCCCAACTAGAGTATGGTTCCAGTGTATGGGACCCTCACTAGGATTACTTGATTCAGGAACTGGAAAAATCCAAAGAAAAGCAGCTCGATTTGTTCTGGGCGATTTCCGACAAAAGAGTAGCATTACAAAAATGTTGCAAAGTTTGGGCTGGGAAGACTTGGGAGAAAGGAGACGAGCTGCTCGACTAAGTGGTATGTTGTCGTGAAAGAAAGAAAAGTTCCACCCAGTCAATACACATTTATTATAACATATACAACAGGACCGGTTTCGACCTCTTACAAGGTCATCTTCAGCCTCATTAGAATCTTACATTATTTGCATCTTTTATATTCTGTCTCACCAATTAAAGTGATAGACCCTAAAATTTAAAATCATTATAGTTGTGCTTATGCTTTGTTTAAGAATGTTTAAATTCTATAGCTTATCTATAAACAGTTGAATGTATAAACTATTTAAAATGCTCAAAATACATGATAAAATATGACACAATATACATATATCTTGTTATGAAATTAGCAAACAAGTATAACTGAATGAGTTCGTCATCTATCTTATATCTTATGCGTACATAGAGTATGCTTGAGCTCAGCTTTGTGATAATTGCGATAGGCATTGTGCCTTGTCAGTTAAAAAAGAGTGTTGTATTAACACATATATGTTTGGGTCTTGAATGAGATATGCTTAGTTAATATTACGTTCGTATTGATACTGATTATATCAGATGATATGAAATATGTGTTGAACTATTTGTTAAAATTATATAAACCATTAAAACAATAACAAACATAGTAAAATGCACTTGAAATGCAAATGTCTGATGACAGTCTAAAGTAACACATCGGTATGTTCTTGCGTTATTTTTACAGAACATTTCATATGAGGGTTATCAGCTTGAGTTTGAGACATTATGCCAATACGCTTAGTAAATGGTTCAACCACTTCTTCTTAATATTCTAATTGCGTTGATCCTGCAAAATTTGAGAGTAAATGTGTTGAGTTGACATTGCTGATACTCTGATGATTGTTAAATGCAGTTCACTTTGAGTGTTAAGGTGGCTCTTTCCCTTCCTATGAATGTTGGTAAGTATCTGTAAGTCGAAATGAATAAAAATGAGAGATTCTTATTTAAATTTATATTCAATTGCCTATTTGTGTATGTATTCTGTGATGTTTACTTACTGCTCTTGAGTGGCAGGGCAAAAGTTTCGGACCTTTCCCCCAGGTTAAACTGCTGAGCTAGCAAGAAGAAAAGAATGTTACATGGCCATTACCTTACTGAAGACCTGCTGCCTGATGAAAGAGGCGCCTCCCTCCCCCTGCTTTACAACCACACACTTAGACGTAGATTAAGTGGCCGAGAGACGAGAAAATCAACAGTTTATAAACCCTTGGGGAAAGTTCGAGACCTTTCATGAATAATTAAGACACACCCCCAGATTTTTATTGGCTACATTAAACAGTTACACACAAAATCGAAGAAGAAATACGGGATTGGCTGAAAATTAATTACAGAAATTATTGATTGGCTAACTTCAAAACTGGCGGAAGAAAAAGCTAAATATTGCCAACCCACAACAGAATGACTGAAATTTAGTAAAGAAAAAAAAACTTATGAGTACAAAATTTCTTCAAAAAAGTTCCTTCACTTCGCACCAGGGTGCATGATCATAGTTTTTCGGCAGTGACATCTATGAGAGAATGTCCAAACTTCTAGATAAATAGTAAACAAAAACAAGTCAAAATTCACACAGTGACATCTTCAGAGGAAAGGTTTAAGTAGATCCCGTTTAAGTTCAGTGTTTCTCCAGTAGAGGAGTTCCAATTGGCGCAAGATTTCAACGTGCGGCGTAGAGGTGTACCTCCTGGTACAATAATAACAACAGTGGTGGCAGCAGCAGCAACAACAGCAATATTATTATAAAGGGGAGTACTAAAGATAAAACACCTAAAGTAAACTACAGCTTGTCACTGATCTAGCCAGGGCATGGCAGAAAGTCAACGGACAGACTAGCCAGCTGGAATGATGCCAACAACGGTGTAATGGTATTGCAACAGCTTGCATTCTATGATAGAGTAGAGATCAGTGAAGACTTCATTGAGATAAGTCCCAAAATTCAATTTTTAAGTATTTAAATAGAAATAAACATAAATACTGATACATTTCTAAATATATTTCATGTGCTTTGATAGAATCTGATGTTCTTTCAAGAAAGAAACATGTAATTCTAGTTCAATTAAGTTGTATCTGTTTAAGGTGTAATTGTTTTACCAGATAGTTTCTTTTTCAGGTAGTTTATAATGTATTTATTTAAAATTGGTGTCGGCAGACTGAAGAACCTGACGGTTATAAATCATCTAATCTCAATGAGACATTTCTACTATCTGGAAACAAGTAAACATACAAACTATATAGAAAACATCAGCTCCTCTCACAGTTTTGGACTGACCATTCAGCATTTTATTTGTATTGTCTAAAGCACTTAAGTACATTGTTAATGTACTAACAAATTACTTGAATAACTATAATCTAGTAAATCCTCTACAGTCAGGCTTCAGACCAGGGCACAACACTGCCACTGGTATGCTATAGGTTACTGATGACATATGTAAGGCAATGGATGAAGAACAACCAACCATTCTGTAGACTGTAGACTTCAACATTTTACTGTCTAAATTATATTCTCTTCACTCTTCAGACAGTGCCTTACTATGCATGTATTCTTACCTTCATGAACAATGACATTGTTTTTCTGATCATCAGAATACATCGTTATGGCATACTCTGAAGAGTGGTGTTCCACAGGGCTCTGCACTGGGTCCCCTTCTATTTTCCCTTTATGTCGACGAAATCTCTCTACTAAGGTTAGGTTGAAGGAAGAATTCCACCTTCCAATACTTACTTGCATTTTATTGCTAGTCTATGTAGTCATAAATCATACTCCAGCTTAAAATCTAGTTAAATGATTTTTTTAAGTACATGTTTTGTTCCTGATTTGGAACATCTTCAGCTAAAAAACATGTGTAAAGATACAAAAATTGACCAAAATGCTGGAGAAGTTGCTATAGTATTCTAGTATGTACTTCAAATATCTTCTAGATGATGATAGACTTAAAATTTAAAAATACAATGACTGGGGGAAACTTCTCTGTTTGAGGTACTTCAAACATCATCGTTATGCTGATGACCTACAGATGTAAGTACATGTGGCTCCGGATGACCTTCACTTAGCTGTAGGTCATCTGAATGAAGACCTCCTTTCCGTACCGTCATAGTCTTTATCATGCAGTCCAAAATTTACTCCTACTAAATCTCAAGCAATACTTCCAGACTATCCCAAGCGCCTATCCAAAATTAACCAAGTGGATCTTCCCCTCATTATCATTTGTGTCAGTAGAACACCACTTACATTGACAGTGAAATGAAATGGCATAGGGCTTTTAGTGCCGGGAGTGTCTGAGGACGAGTTCAGCTCGCCAGATGCACGTCTTTTGATTTGACGTCTGTAGGTGACCTGCGCGTCGTGATGAGGATGAAATGATGATAAAGATGACACATACACCCAGCCCCCATGCCAGCGAAATTAACCAATTAAGGTTAAAATTCCCGAACCTGCCAGGAATCGAACCCGGGACCCCTGTGACCAAGGCCAGCACGCTAACCATTTAGTCATGGAGCCGGACATTGACAGCGAAATGCCTTGGCATTACCCTGGATGAAAGCCTGTCCTGGACTGTTCATGTTTCTAATACAATAAAACGAGTTTATTTTCTCTCTTCACTCTCTAAGTCGGTTAAAATACATTTTGCCAGAGAAACTGGCAGTAACCCGCGGCTTCGCTCGCGTGGATTTCATAAAATAATAAAAGTAATCGTTCCTCGGTACTGTACTAAGACATTATCTAAAAATCCCTAATGTATAAACGTTCACCGACAAATTGAGTTTCATTTACCCCGCAATCTCCTTGTAAACTACGTTTGTATTATTGCCATTTGGGGCTAAGATGACTATGCAACATAGAACTGTATATATGAGAAACAGTCTTCTCTCAAATCAAAAAAAAAAAAAAAAAGCTTATTTTTAAAGGAGATTCCAAATATCTATCTCCACGTCGTGACATTTTCAGTTTTTAAGATAGGCTATAAGGATCCCCATAAAAGTAATTAACCTCTTTATCAGTCCTTCCCATTTTCTGAAAACAAAAAGAAACGCATCTTCCTTTACTTTTAAAGGAGATTCCAAATACTAATTTTCACGTGTGTAACATCATCAGTTTGTGAGATATAAGTATCCTCATTAAAAGATATTCACTTCTTTTTTCACTTCCTTTCACCCCCCCATTAAGTGCCTTTTCCAAAAAGAAAAAGTGCGTGTTCCTGTATTTTTAAAGGGCTTTCTAAATACCAAGTTTCATGTCTGTAACATGTTAAGTTTTTGACATATATCGCAGATATACCGGTATTCATTTTCAAAACGCACCCACTTTTTCAATTCTTTTCAACACCTTAAGTGGATTTTCCGAAAACAAAAAGTACATGTTTTATTTTTAAAGGAGATTCAAAATACGGTACCAACTTTCATGCCTGTAACATCTTCAGTTTTTGAGATATAAGTATCCTCATAAAATGAATTCAGCTTTTTTTGCCCCTTTTTTCCACCCCCTCTCCCTTTAAGTGGACTTTCCGAAAATGACAAATATGTGTTCCTTTATTTTTAAAGGAGATTCAAAATACCAACTTTCATATCTGTAACATCTTCAGTTTCTGAGATATAAGTATCCTATTAAACAGAATTCAACTCCTTCCTTACTTACTTTCACCCCCCCCCCCCCCCCAAGTCGATTTCCCGAGAACAAAAGAATACATGTTTATTTTTAAAGGAGATTCCAAATACCAAGTTTCACGTCTGTAACATCTTTTGTTTGAGATATTAGTATCCTCACAAAAAGAATTCAACTTCTTTTTCACCCCACTCCTGTTAAATTGATTCCCCCACCCACCCCCACCAAATGCGTGTTTCTCTCTTTTTAAAAGAGATTACAAACACGAATTTTCACGTCTGCAACCATCAGTTTTCGAGACATAAGTATCCACATTAAAAGAATTCAATGTTTTCTCTTCCTTTCACCCTCGCTCCCCCCCCCCCTTCCCCCCCTCTCCTTAAGTGAATTTTCTAAAAACAAAAAATACATGTTTACTTATAAAGGAGCTTCTAAATACCTATTATCATGACTGTAACATCTTCAGTTTTCTAGATATTTGTCCTCATAAAAGGAATTCAATTCCTTTTCACCCCCTCCCCCAAGTTTATTGTCCCCTTAAAATGCACTTATCTTTATTTTAAAGGAGATTCCAAATACCAATTTCCACGTCTGTATCAACTTTTGTTTTCATAAGGTATAAGTATCTTCATACAAATAATTCAATAAATTTTTCAATTATTTCACCCCCCTTAATTGAATTTTCCAAAATCAAAGGAATATGTGTTACTTTTAAAGGGAATTCCAAACACCAATTTTCATGTCTGCAACACCTATAGTTTTTTTGTAGATATAAGTAGACTCATGCAAATAATTTAACTAATTTTTCAATTTTTTCACAGCCGCCTAAGTGGATTTTCCGAAAACAAAAAAATATGCATTTCTTTATGTGATTCCAATCACCATTTTTTACGTCTGTAACGTCTTCAGTTTTTGAGATGTCAGTATCCTAATGCAAAGAATTCAACCCAATTTTCAGTCCTTTCTACCCGCTCCTACCCCCATCCCCCAAGTGTTTTTTTCCGAAAAAAAAAATACATGTGTCTAATTTTTGAAAGGGATTAAAAATACCAATTTTCACTTCAGTAACATGTTATGTTTTTGAGATATAGTGTAGATATTCTCATTCTAAAAATTCATCCCCTTTTTTTGTTCCCCTTAAGTGGATTTTCCAAAAAAATTATCTACGTCTCTTTACTTTTACAGGAGTAGCAGTTTTCAAGTCTGTAACATGTTAACTGTCTGAGATATATTGTAGTACTATATATAATTTTTTAAATTTCCACCCGTTTGTCACACCCGTTCACCCCCTATTCATTGGATTTTTCAAAAACGAAAGAATACGTGTTTCTTTATTTTTAAAGGAGATTCTAAATACCAATTTTCATGTCTGTAACATCTTCAGTTTTTGAAAAATAAGTATCCTCATAAAAGGTATTCAACAAATTTTCCCCCTTTTTTCAACCCCCTTAATGGGATTTTGCAAAAATAAAACAACACAATTTCCTTATTTTTAAAGGAGATTCCAAATACCAAGCTTTACGTCTGTATACTTTTAAAGTTTTAAGATATAGATATACTGATCTTAAAAATTCACCCCCCTTTTCACCCCGTTAGCGATGAAATATCCCAAAATCCTCCCTTAGCATGCACCGATATTCCAATATAAATGTATCCTCAAAATTTCATTCCCTTATGTCCAGTAGTTTTGGTTCGGCGATGATGTCTGTCAGTCAGTCAGTCAGTCAGTCAGTCAGTCAGGACAAGATATTTTATATACTAGCAAGATACCCGTGCTTCGCTACGGTATTATACTGAAATATATAATTAAATGCTTATTGTTTTAGATATATAATCCGCCGAAATTCGCGATCTGACTCGTTTTCAGCGAGAATCCGCCAAAATTCGCGATCTGACTGTTTTTCTAATAGATTACGGCAAGTTTCCTCCCATTTTTCAATCTTTCTTTCCAGCAATCGATTTCGTACTTCCCGGGCTAGGTCCAGGTATTCCACCCGGTCAGTTGGGTCCCTAAATCTTTGCCATCTTTTCCTATAAGCATTTGTAATATGGATCAAATCCTTCAGGAGATCCGGCGTGGTGTCGTCTTGGGTACCTTGGCGGTACTGAACCCGCGACCGGACTGCATTCTTAACCATTACCCATCCAGGACCCGTTTCCTGCGTGGTCCGCACATCTGACGACCGTCCAGAACATTATTATTATTATTATTATTTTTATTATTATTATACGTGAATGGTCCCTTTTGGAACACACGAAGCTTTATTTATGATTTCGTTTGCAGAGGATCCAGGATGCTTTCATCTGTTGACTAAAGATCCTTTTCCGTTCTTCCGTCCACTTGGTACCTGCTCTTTTTGGTACTTCATTCTCTGGAGTAACTTCCCACTTGTCAATTTTCTTTCTATATATATTTCGATTCAAAATGTCTTCAGGTTGAATTTGTGCGTTCTTCATGTCCACTTTTGTTTGTTGTATCCAAGGGAAATTCTTCAGTTTATCAACTCTTTCAAGAACTTGGTGGGTTAATCTGTTTTCTGGAAGCCTCTTAACATGTCCATAAAATTTCAGCCTTCTTTTCCTGAGGTCTGGTGCAATATTAGATAATTTTTCTGTGGATTTCCGGGTTTGAAGGCGGTACCCTTCTCCCGTGTGTCTTGGTCCTAAAATTTTCCTCATGATTTTTTGCTCTTCTTTTAGGATATTTTCCAGCTCGCCCTTTCTATGAAGCGTTAGAGTTTCCCCTGCATATAAAGGTCCAGGTTTGATTACAGTATTGTAATGTTTAATCTTAACGTGGAGAGACATACATTTTTTGTTGTAGATTTCTCTTGTTCTCCCATAAGCTCTTCTGAGTTTTTGGACACGGTTGTTTTGGGCTATTTTCTCTTGTCCGGTTGGTTCGAGAATTTCGCCCAGGTATTTGAAGTGAGGGACTATGTTGATTTTTCCGTATTTTGTATCGAGACTATAGATGTCTAGTTTTGCACAAAAAAATTCAGTTTTCTGGAAAGAGATATGAAGTCCGACCTTTCTGGCACATTCTTGGAGAATTTCAACTTGCTTTATTGCTGTGACTTCATCGCTGGACAAAAGGGCCAAGTCATCCGCGAAGGCTAAGCATGGAATTTCAAGCTTGTTTTTGCGTGTCCCGATGTTTACTGGGTTCCAGCTATTTTGTGCTTTCAGTTCTTTTTCCCATTCCCTCATCACCTTATCTAGGACGAGGTTGAAGAGGAGGGGTGACAGTCCATCTCCTTGCCGGACACCAGTTTTTATCAGGAATTCATCTGAGATTTCTCCCATGAATTTCACTCTTGACTTCATGTCAGTGAGGGTCTGTTTGGTCAAGTTTAGCGTTTTGGAGTCTAGTCCCTGTTCTTTCAGAATGTTGTACAGAGATTGATGATCAATTGAATCATAAGCCTTCTTGAAATCTATGAAGGTACAGATGATTGGAAGGTTTCTGAGGGCCCTGAATTTTAGAGCGGTTTTGAGGTTGAAGATCTGTTCAGTGCATGATCTGTGAGGGCGGAACCCAGCTTGATATTCACCAATCTTATGCTCTAGTTGTTCTTGTATTCTTTTCAACAGGCATGCAGAGAAAATTTTGTAGCCAACTTCAAGGAGGGAGATTCCCCTATAGTTGTTCACATCAGTTTTGTCTTCTTTTTCGTGAAGTGGGTGAATTAAGGCACATTTCCAGTCTTCTGGGAGATTTTCGTTTTTCCAGATTTTCTGTATGATTTCTGTAAGTTCTTTGAGTGAATTTGGACCAAGATTCTTAAGGAATTCTGCAACAATCCTGTCTCTTCCTGAGGTTCTGTTGTTCTTTAGTCGTTTAATGTGGCTCTGAATGTCTTCCTGGTTTGGTGGAGGTGATTCTGGGTGAGTGAAACTGGATGCTTCTTCAAGAAATCTTTCAGTGGGTTCGGGGCAGTTAAGAAGTTCTGAGAAGTACTGTGCAAGTTCTTGGCAGTTTTCTTTATTAGTAAGCGCCAGTTTTCCGTCTTGTTTCCTGAAACATAAGTTCTGTGGAATGTATCCTCGGATTTTTTCTGTGAATGTTCTGTAGAAATCCCTTGTGTTGTGGTTTCTAAAGTTTTCTTCAGTTGACTCCAGTTGTTCTTTCAGGTGCTTTCTTTTCTCTTGCCTGATGGTTTTGGATACTTGTTTTCTGGTCTCATAAAATTCTCGTTGAGTTTTCTGGGATTTTCTACTGTTGTATTTCTGAAACGCAGATTTTCTTATCTCTAGGGCTTGGTTGCTTGTTGAGTTCCACCAGGGGTGTTTTGTATTCCTTTTTAAGGGTACCATTTCTCGTGCCTTCTGTATGATTTTGGTGTGGAATTCTTCCCATGTTTTCGCTGGCTGATTTTCTTTTAGATACGTAACAGGAATCCGTTTTATGTCAAATTTCTGTTGTTGGATTTTCTTGGGGTGGTATTTTCTTGGAGTAAATTTTACTTTAACTCTTGTGAGATAGTGATCAGAATCGATGTTTGCTCCTCTTCTCACTTGTACATCATGTACCTCTTTCTGTAGCTGATACGAGATAGCTACATGATCAATCTGAAATTCACCAATGGATTCAGTGGGGGACCTCCAGGTATTTTGTTTCTTGGGATGCTTCCTGAGGGATGTGGACATGATTTTAAGGTTGCACTGTTGACATAGTTCAATGAGTCTTGAACAGTTTTTGTTGGTAAATTTGTGCGCCGGGTAGAGTCCGACAGTTTTCCTGTGTTCCTTTTCTCGGCCGATTTGTGCATTGAAATCGCCTAAGAGCATTTTAACGTCATCCTTTGGAATTTTTGACATTACTTTTTCAAGTTTGTTCCAAAATTTGTCCACGTTTTGGGGATTCTTCTTGTTGTCTATATTTGTGGGGGTGTGTGCATTTATTAATGTATATTTTTTATTGGCACACTGAATCCTCATGGTCATTAGGCGATTGCTGACGGAATTAACTTCCTGGATCGAGTTCAATATACTTTTATGTACTACGAAGCTCATACCAAATAAAGGGGTCCTCTTTAGAATCTTTTGGTCTGTTTTACTTTTAAATATACGGTAATTTCCATAATCCATGGTGGCATCATCAGTAAATCAAGTTTCCTGCAGGGCAAGGATAAGAATTTTTTGCCGATCAAGTTCTGTGACTAAATTTAGTAATTTTCCTGGTTGTATCAAAGTGTTGATATTGAATGTACCAATGTATGTGGGGGTTTTGTGGGATAGTTTACCAGAGAGCTCCGACTCTCTCCCATGTTTTCGTGGTTGTCCAGGCTACCCAGAATCCGAAAGCCTGGTTGCCATCTCAATGCGACGGGTGGATTGGATACCACCTGGGGTAATGTTGTTACTATGCTCACGAATCATGTTTGGCTTGTAATAGGAGATCCAGCAGTGCTGGGTGCTTAGAACCAGGGATTGTTAGTTCCTGGAGCTTGATATTGCCGCCGCACCTACAAGGTGTCAGACGCGGACCAGGAAGCCAGTGGATACCACTCAGACGCACCTGGATTATTTTAAACAGGCTTTTTATTACTATCCCAAAAAGCAAGGGTGCCTCCTCCGCCAGTTCCACCGTACCAATGATCTTCATCTCCGCCTTCGCTGCCGTTGAGGTCTTCACTCGTGACCCTGAGCTGGGACCCTTACCAGATGATACACACTGGGTCAGTGTGCTCTGGGACTCACATAGGCAGGGGCGCCACTCCCTGGGCAGGGCTGCCTCCGAAGAAGGTCCCTACCTGCTACCTTTAGAACATTATTATTATTATTACTAATTATTATTATTATTATTATTATTATTATTATTATTATTATTATTATTATTATTATTATTATTATTATTATTATTATTATATGTTTCGCGCGTAGGCAAGTGTGCGGGATTTCTGGCGATATGAATGACATACTTCCGGGCATTATTGACCTTATTATAGAGATGAACAATTTGACAGTCAATCGCATTCCTGTCGTTTATTTCAAGTGTGTTTAAATTTTTATTTATATGCCAGGAGAATTTACCGTAATCTAAGAAGTTTCCCCAAAGGAAAAGATGGCTGTTGAAAACGAACCCAGATAAGATTTAAAATGATCGGTTTATGATCGGAATAAGTACATCGAAAATCTACAGCCTGTTTCCAGTCATTCGACAAGGTCAGGAATGGAATGAATAAAGCCCCATCTAGCGGCGACAATAGGAACTGTGCCGGCCGCTGAAGCACTCCTCTGGGACAATGACCGATGAATGACAAATGAAATAAAATATTGGACAGTGTTGCTGGAATGAATGATGACATGGAAAACCGGAGTATCCGGAGAAAAACCTGTCCCGCCTCCATTTTGTCCAGCACGAATATCATATGAAGTGACCGGGATTTGAACCACGTAACCCAGTTGTGAAAGGCTGGCGTGCTGCCGCCTGAGCAACGGAGGCTCCTTATAAGTACGTTATGAACAGTAAAATCAATGGTCTCACCTCCTTTTACACCCCACCGCCGTTAAGTTTATTTACCCCCTCCCCCCCCAAAAAAAAATTAAAAGAAGGAATGTTTCTTTATGTTTAAAGGAGATTCCAAACACCAATGTTCACGTCTATTACCTTCAGTTTTGAGATATAAGTATCCCCTCCTTTCACACTCCTCCCCCTCCCCCCTAAGTGAATTTTCCGGCAAAAAATACTTGTTTCTTTAATAGTAAAGGATCTTCTAAATACCAATTATCACGACTCTAACTTCTTCAGTTTTTTATTTATGTGTCCTCATGAAAGGAATTCAACTCCTTTCCACTCCCGCCCCCCAAGATGGTTTCCTCTAGTGATGGACAGTCTGAAACTAGGTCTCGAGATTTCTCGGGATTTCTCGAGACTAGCGCAGGCACTATTTCTCGCAAGAAATTTCGAGAGATATCGAGAGCATTGAACCCGCATTGTTCGGCGAGGAGCTTGTCGTAGGCCTACATGTAGTCGGAGCTGAATGTTGTTTGTGCCGAGTTTGCGAATAGCCAACCACGGGCCTTCTCCATTTCGTAAATATGTGTCAACAAGCAACTAGGGCGTTCATTTCTACCGAGGTCAATTTTGACGCAGTATAACATAACTGTAAAGGATACACATTCTGGCATTTTATGCACTGGTAGGTACAGTACAGAACTTGACGACTACTGTAGGGATACGTACTTGGAGACTATAGAGGCGAGCATTATTCGAACTCGAGACGAGGCAAGATGCGCCTTGCTGTGTATGCAACCACTATTACGCATGAGTGGAATGTGTGATCTAAAATGCTTCATTTTGCTCCAATTCGTTTTGCCAATTGTTTTACGTCGCACCGACACAGATAGGCCTTATGGCGACGATGGGATAGGAAAGGCCTAGGAGTTGGAAGGAAGCGGCCGTGGCCTTAATTAAGGTACAGCCCCAGCATTTGCCTGGTATGAAAATGGGAAACCACGGACAACCATCTTCAGGGCTGCCGACAGTGGGATTCGAACCAACTATCTCCCGGATGCAAGCTCACAGCCGCGCGCTCCTAACCGCACGGCCAACTCGCTCGGTCCAATTCTTTCGACAGATAGGTGCACATCGTTATCAGACCCCACATTCAATAACATATGACCACTGCTTGTGTTTACCAATATTTTGGTGACGAAGGAAATAATTCCTTACAATGTTATAGAGTATTCCCGGCATAATTTGGTACTGCGATATATGACGGAACAATGTGAAATTGTACTAACTTAGTTGTACGCGACAACTTGAAGACGATGTCCGAAACGCAACTTAAGTCGTGGATGTCGGTTATTTTGAAGAGATGTCACATAGCACAGCCTGCTGTGTTGCTTGTTCAAAAGAAGTTAAATACGTCGGCAGAAATACTTCTGGGAAGCACTTACAAACGCATAATATCAATGAAGAGGAATCGTCACAGAACACCTCCGGTCCGGTCTGCATCACAAGAAGCTACCCTGTCCACTAGTGATGGGCAGTCTGAGACGAGATCTCGAGATTTCCCGAGAGTAGCGCAGACACTATTTCTCGCGGGAAATTTCGAGAGATCTCGAGAGCGTTGTTTTCGCCGAGTATACGAATAGCAAACCACGCATCTTCTCCATTCCGTGTCAACAAGCGACTAGGGCGTCCATTTCTCTCATTTCTAGGCAGGTCTATTTTGACGCAGTAAAGCATACTTATAAAGGATACGCATCCTGGCATTGTATGCAGTGGTAAGTACACAAATGAATAGGCTAAGTACAGAAACCGAGAGCTGCTGTAGGTATACCTACCTGGATACACTACTAGAGGCGTGCATTATTCAAACTCGAGACGAGGCAAGATGCGCCCTGCTGCATATGCAACCACCATTACGCATGGGTGGTATGTGTAATCTAAAATGCTTGAGTTTGCTCCAATTCTTTCGATAGGTAGGTGTACATCGTGATCAGACCCCACATTCAATATCATATTATGACCACTGCTGGTGTTAACCGATATTTTGGTGACGAAGGAGATAATTCCTTACAATGTTACAGAGTATTCGCGTCATATGTAAAATTAGCACAATTACCCAACAACAACAACAAGCAATTCCATGGAAAGAAATATTACAAGAAGTACTACTAATTTAACATTCCAAAATCCAGCATTATCATAAACAAATTCAGTATTTCCAGTGCTTAACACTACTGCTTAGAATACTATAGGTTGAGCTTTCTACTAGCTTAACATTACAAGTGATAATAAAGAGAAGTTAAACCATCATTACCCTACAACAACAACGAAAGAAAATATGACAAGAAATACTACTAGTTTAATTTTCTAAATCCGGCATCATTATACACAAATTCACACATAACTTAAGTACCTATTTCCATTACTTAAACACTATGGCTTACAGTGCTATAGGTTGAACTTACTACCAGCTTAATACTATAAGTGATACTAAAGTTAAAACATAACTACCCAACAACTATTACAACAAGAGTACAACAAGCAATTCCACGGAGAGAAAATATTAGAAGAAATACTACCGTACTAGTTTCAACATTCTAAATCCAGCAGAAAATCACAAGTTCAGTGTCCGTCGTTTACAGCTTTTACTTTGCACTAGCACTAATCATCATCTTAAACGTTTTGATACCGGAAAAAAATCTAGCAAAAGACTGTTGCAGGTAATTTATTCCAATATCTTATGGTCCTGTTTACGAAGGAAAACTTGCCCACATCAGTATGCTGGTTATTATTGGACTACTGTAAGTGATCGTTGCCACTGGGATATTTCCCATTTGCGATGTATTTGTTAATAATAATAATAATATAATAATAATAATAATTAGGTACTTCGGTATATGACAGTGCAATGTGTAATTGTGTCTAGTTGTTCGCGACAACTTGAAGACGATGTCCGAAATGCAATGTAAGTAGTGGATGTCGGCTATTTTGAAGAGATGCCACATAGCACAGCCCGCTGTGTTGTTTATTCAAAAGAAGTAAAATACGTCGGCAGAAATACTTCTGGGATGGTCCGACACTGAAAAACACAATATAAATGAAGAGGAATAATCACAAAACATCTCCGGCCCGGTCTGAATCACAAGAAGCTGCCCTGCCGACAACTAATGTGAAGCATCCAGGTAGGTTTACATCCTAATAACAGTTAACAAATTATACGGGTTATTCAGCTAAGAAGTCCACCTGAAATACCTCGTGAACAGTTTAAGATACTGGCATTCTGTCTTCACTTTCGTTAATGGTATTAAGGAGCTCATAGTTCAACATGCAGTGCTTTCCTAGGCCTTTGACAAAATTTGTCACACACGTTTCCATATGAGAACTGCTGATGATAACTATAAAGCTTACACTCGTAGTTACTGGGACGTCACACAGCTCGCAGCACACGAGAATTGGTCTCGAAAGCGTTGCCTATCACCCCTGCTGAAAGAATTGGAACAAAGTCGGGCATTTTAGATTACACGTTCCACTCATTTGTAATGGGGGTTGCATATGTAGCAAAGAATATCTTCCCCGTCACAAGTTTGAATAATGCACGCCTCTGGTATCCAAGTAGGTGTACATCCTATCTACAGTTATTCACAAATTATGCAGGGTAATTCAGCTAAGAAGTCCACCTCAAATGAGCCGTGAACAGTTTAAGATACTGACATTCGGTTTTCACTTTCACTTTTCCAGGCTTTTGACAAAATGTATTAGCTGATACATTTTCATATGAGAACGTTATTTCACGCAATAACTGCCAATGGTATACTATCAAGTTTACAGTCGTAGTTACTAGTACGTCGCACAGCTTGCACTACATGAGGATCGGTCTCAAGATCTGCGACGTCAGTCTCGAGCGAGAGCGTTGCCCATCACTAGTCCCCCCCCAAACGCGTTTTTCTTTGTTTTTAAAGGAGATCCAAATACCAATCTTCACGTCTGTAACAATTTTAGTTTTTATTAGATGTATGTATTCTCATACAGTTAAGTCAATATATTTTCAGTTTTTCACCCCCCACGTGTTTCCTTACTTTTAAAGCAGATTCCAAATATCAAATTTCACGTCCGTAACATCTTCATTTTTGAGATATCAGTAGCCTAATGAAAAGAAATCAACACCATTTTCAGTCACTTTAACCACCCCCCTCCACCCAAGTGGTATTTCTGAAAACTAAAAATACACATTTCCGTATTTTTAATAGAGATAAAAATACCATTTTTCACTTCTGTGACGTGAAGTTTTTTGAGATATGCTGTAGAATTTGTCATTTTAAAATTTCACCTTTTTTCATTTCCCCTTAAGTGGAGTTTCCAAAACAAATTACCCATATTTCTTTACATTTACAGGAAACTCCAAATACCCACTTTTTACGTTTGTAACATTACGTTTCTCAGATATTCTGTAGATATAGTCTTTCAAAAAATTCACCCCAATTTGTCACTCCTGTTTAACTGCCATTAATTGGATTTTCCAAAAACAAAAAAATATGTGTTTCTTTATTTTAAAGGAGATCCCATATACAAATTTTCAGTTCTGTAATATCTTCAGTTTCTGAGATATATGAATCCTCATTAAAGGTATTCAACCCATTCTTCACCCTTTTACACTGCTCCTATTGGGATTTACAGAAAACAAAAAAATACCTGTTCTTTTATTTTTAAAGGAGATTCTAAATACCAATTTTTACACATGTAAACTTTTAAAGTTTTAAGATGTAGACACACTCATTTTAAAAATTCACCCCCCTTTTCACCCCCCATTATTTGGATTTTCCAAAAACGAAAAAAATACCTGTTCCTTTATTTTTGAAGTAGATCCCAAATACCAATTTTCAGGTCTGTAATATTTTCAGGTTCTGAAATATAAGTATCCTCATTAAAGGCATTCAACCCATTTTTCACCCATTTTTAAACCCTCCTATTGGGATTTTCCGAAAACAAAAAAGTACGTGTTTCTTTATTTTTAACCGGGCGAGTTGGCCGTGCGCGTAGAGGCGTGCGGCTGTGAGCTTGCATCCGGGAGATAGTAGGTTCGAATCCCACTATCGGCAGCCCTGAAAATGGTTTTCCGTGGTTTCCCATTTTCACACCAGGCAAATGCTGGGGCTGTACCTTAATTAAGGCCACGGCCGCTTCCTTCCAACTCCTAGGCCTTTCCTATCCCATCGTCGCCATAAGACCTATCTGTGTCGGTGCGACGTAAAGCCCCTAGCAAAAAAAAAATCTTTATTTTTAATGAAGATTCTAAATACCAATTTATTGGATTAATTGGATTTTCCAAAAGCAGAAAAATACACATTTCTTTATTTTTAAAAGGGATTAAAAGTACCAATTTTCAAGTCTGTAATACCTTCAGTTTTTGAGATATAAGTACCAGTATCCTGATTAAAGGCATTCAACCACTTTTTCACCCTTTTTCACCCCTCCTATTGGGATTTTCTGAAAACAAAGAAATACGTGTTCCCTTATTTTTAAAGAAGATTCTAAATACCAATTTTTACATCTGTAATCTTTTAAAGTTTTGAGATATAGATACACTCGTTTTAAAATTTCACCCCTCTTTTCACCCTGTTAGTGACAGAATATCCAAAAATCCTCCCTTAGCGAGCACCTACATCTTAATATGGATATATCCCCAAAATTTCATTTCTTTATGTCCAGTAGTTTTGGCTCGGCGATGATGAATCAGTCAGTCAGGACATGTTATTTTATATATATAGATATAGATTACCATACTAATTAGTATTTTATTTACTATGCATAATCTTTTTATATTGTTTAGTAGACAAGACACAATATTCATGTCTATTTATGAATGAATGTTCTTTTAATCATTTCATTTAACGTATAATTTCAACGTAGCTTGTATATGTACAATTTTGAACAGCTTGTTGTAAATAGCGCATTAAACTGGTCAGATAGAAGAGGAGGCCACCTTCCCTTAATCCTGCCAGGATAAATAAATCATTAGTCAGTCAGTCAGTCAGTCAGTCAGTCAGTGCTGTTCTTAGTTTTCTGACATGAGTAGAGATGAGGAACTGTTCATCGAAAAATATTTCCTTGTGTAGTCCATGAATTGATCTTACGCCAAATTATATACACTGCCGGAAAAGAAAAAAAGAAAATAGTACACCTGGAAAGACGACAATGATAGCTGATGCCACCTGGGGGATAGTACTGTAGATGTACTGATAATGGTTTCAACTCGTCCGCCAACAGATAGCATAGTGACATAGCTGCCAGAGCGCCATCTGCGTGTAGCCTTTAATAGGGAACGTTTACAGCCATAAGACTCAGTGTGATGTAAACGTGTGATATAAACGTGTGAACAAACAGGTGCCATGCCACGGAGATGCACTCGTGCTTCCTACAGCCAACTGAGCGAGGTTGACAGGGATCAAATTGTGGCCTTCCGAGTAGCGGGAGGGTCCTTTCGGAGAATTGACACACAAGTTGAACGTGCTGTGTCAGTTGTGCAACGATGCTGGTTGCAATGGTCACGTGAACATTCTCACACCCGTAGATGAGGTTCTGGACGTACACGCAGCACAGACTTCTGCCAAGGGCAGCAGTGGCAGATTGTACATCTAACAAGCACAGATAAGAGGGTTTGTGAGCACAGGCAACACGAACTGTTGCCAACCGGTTACTAGCAGTGGGACTACGGGCAAGCACACCTCTAGCCCGTCTTCCACTCGCACCACAGCATCGACGTGCACAGCTCGACTCGTGCTATAAGAGGATCACTTGGAAGATGGAATGGCGGGCCATGGTCTTCAGCGATGAAAGCAGATTCTCTCTGCATGCAAGTGATGGTCGTTTGCGCATACGACGTAGACCTGGCGAGCGCTGTCTCATAGAGTGCATTCGTCCGAGACACACTGGCCCCACCCCAGGCCTTATGGTCTGGGGTGCATTAGGCTACAACTCTCATTGACCTTTGGTGTTTGTGAAGAGAACGCTGACCAACTCTTGGTACGTGCAGAATGTTGTAAGACCCGTTCTTTGGAAGGAGATGTGTTGTTCCAACAGGATAATGCTCACCCACCCACTGCGCGTGAAACTCAAGTGCTCTGCAAGACGTGCAGCAACTTCCATGGCCATCAAAATCTCCGGACTTGTCTCCCATTGAGCATGTGTGGGATATGATGGGACGACCACTGACATGTGCGACTTGTCAGCCCTCAACTCTTGCAAAATTACGTGAACAGGTCGAACAGGCGTGGAATAGTGTATCCCAAGACAGTATTCACAATCTGTATGATCGAATGGATGCCACGTACTAATATGGGTGTTTGAGCATGGATCGACACCTGGTACCTCAGTACTGCTTGAATTATTGATCTGTAAATGTAATATTTTCATATACTCCATATGCACTGTTTCAACAAAAAATCTTGAGTGAATTGGAAAACTATTAGAGGGTGTACTAATTTTTTTCAGCGTGTATTTGTTCATCATAATGTGCTTAGTTTTGAATAATGCTTTGTTAATCTCTTTCCAGAATTTATTAAGTGGTTGATTGGAGACCAGCGGGAACCAGAGCTGCCTGGAGTTACCACTTGTCAAATCAGACACCAGCTCTTAGAAAACTGTTTTCATGAACAAAATGAAATCAGTTTAGAAACTCTAAGGCTCTTTGAGGTAATTGATATTTCTGATTTATAGATCCCAAAATATAAATCAGCTTGAGATAAATTACATTCGCCATGAGCTACATAATGTTTGCAAATTGTATTCAATATTTTATTGCTTCATACTTTGATAGGACTAGCTTTTGAGTAAAATATAATAGCAGTCAAAAGCAATACTACTATGTGTGAGGGGATATTATAGTATACCCTGATGAACAATAAAATTGAATTAGAGATGCCTTGCTAGTTGCACCATATTAATGCAGTGTGACAGGAACATCACAAGATACTGGAAGCATAGGAAGTATACTGTTCCATGACAACTGCACATCCCTCCATAATGCACAGAGATTGTCCGGAGCAGGGTCAACAGCGTGCACATCTCTCACTTTGAAGAAAAGCTTGAAACATCCCACCAGTTCATTGTTGAGAGGTATTTTTCTTGATGGGACAAGCTGGTAACCTGCAAACTGTATTTTTCCAGCTCAGTATTCCCCATTAAAATATTGCACGAATATTAGAGTGCAAATATATGTGTCCTGGAGGTAAAGGTCACTATGCATGTTACTTCCGAGCATGCAATTCAAATTGGCAAACTCACTATATTTAATTTTCTCCACCAATCCAACTGTGCCATCGTTCTTTGCATAACAGGAAGAGCATCCCTGATTGTTTTGTAAGTATAATTAAGTTACAATCTGTATATCGGCACCAATTAATGAGGATTCTGGTGGAGAATTGAGTACCTCAATTCAAACTCAGCATGTAGTTGTTAAGGAAACAGATCAAGAAGGAGCTTCCATTACTAGTAAGCTTCAGTTTATTAATCAGAATAAAGAGTAAAGAAATGAAGGCTGAATTGTGTAGTAAAATTGCTAGTCAGAAGACCGAACTGCCTCGTAAGATCAATATTCGGAGCAAAGGGTTGCTGAAAACTTCTGCGATAATATACATTGTTAAGATATGTTTTTGTTCTTCATGAAGTGAGCCAACTTACTTTAAACAGTTCCCTTAAGTGATCCAGGTGTCCTTCTAGCTGATGACAAGGTAATCCAAATAAAACTGACAAAAGCTGAATGAACTGAAAAGCTGAGTAGAAATAATAAATAATTTTGAATTTTGTCTTCCATTTACAGATGAATTCAAAAATTCTTTACAATTTTTGTATGCTGTAATATTATCCAAAAAAGTCTAGAATCAGACGATGAGAAGGTAATCAAAATGTAGCTGACGAAAGCTGAACTAACTGAAGAGCTGAGTAGAAAAACAAATGTACACCAAGAGAATACTAGTGAATGTGCAGTGCAGCTTGATAACAGATGTTTCCAAGTTTGCTTTAAAATGTAATAAATTATAGATTCTAATGTGCACACTAGTTTTGGAAATGAAACTTGGCCAAGAAAAGTTTGCAATGCATGTTTCTTAATGTAATATATTTCTTGTGGGTAGATGCATTTTCTGAATATGTTATTCTTGGAATTCCTTGTTATTTATGGATTGATTGATTTGTTTGTTTGTTTGTTTGTTTGTTTGTTTGTTTGTTTGTTTGTTTGTTTATTTAATTTATTTATTCTGAACAGGTTATATTGGAGAAGCCATGTGAATATACAGTATCTTGCTTAATATCCACGTACCTTAATTCTCGGTCATATTACAACAGTACCTTATCTGATACTGTGATTGAATCCTGGAGCGATGAAGAGGATGAGAGAGAAAAGCCCAGAGACAGCCTGTGTAAGTACAGTCCATCTCCTTATTTCCTCTTGGCTTTCTTCAAATGGGTAACATAGTAAAATAAACACTACCTGACAAAAAATTTGAAGCACCAAAGGGGAGGAGGAATTGAAATTAAACTTCACATGTTGAGAGAGTATGTGATGTTATTTCAGTGATTACAAAATCGATTCAAATTTACAAAGAACTTGGCAGTACGAGCCATTTTTCAGTACGACGTTGCACCCCTTCTGCTAGGTAGTAGTAGTAGTAGTAGTAGTAGTAGTAGTAGCGAGTGGCTGTGCAGCTTGGATAACGTAGCTATCGGCTTTCATTTGGGAGATAGTGGTTTTGAACCCCACTGCCAACAGTCCTGTAGATGTTTTTCCATGATTTCCCATTTTGACACCAGGCAAATGCTGGGGCTGTGCCTTAATTAAAGCCGCAGTTGCTTCCCTCCCACTCCTATCCCACGTTGCCATAAGACCTACTTCTGTTGGTGCGACGTAAGGCAAGTTGTAAACATTGGTAGTCTAGTAAGTGAGATTGTATCAAGGAGCAGCAAGGCTAATGCAGTGAGTTTGCAGTTGCGAACAGCAGTATTCTTTAAGAAGGAAGTCGGCTGCAGAACGAAACTTATCTTTACACCGGTCTGTTTTCAGACCAACTTTGATTTATGGGCATGAAAGCTGGGTGAACTCAGGATACCTTATTCATAAGTTAAAACTAACAGACATGAAAGTAGCAACAATGATAATAGGTACAAAGGGGTATGAACAATGGCAGGAGAGTACTCGGAATGAGGAGATAAAGGTTACGTTAGGGACGAACCCTCTTGATGAAGTTGTACGTATAAACTGGCTTTGGTGGTGGGGTCATATGAGGTGAATGGAGGAGAATAATTTATCTAGGTGAAAAATAGACTCTGTCATGGAGGGTAAGAAAAGTAGAGGGAGACCAAGACGACAATGGTTCGACTAGGTTTCTAGTGATTTAAAAATAAGTGGTATGGAACTAAATTAGGCCACAGCACTAGTTACATATCGAAGATTGTGGCAGAGATTAGTAATTTCTCAGAGGCTTGCAGACTGAATGCTGAAAGGCATAAAAGTATATTATAATGAAGAAGTATGATATGTATATTGCTGATCTTCATTTGATCTCTTTCTTCCAGTATGGGAAAACGAACTATCATTTTAATATTTTACAAATACTGACAGTTGCATAAACACCTTTAAAAGGTTGCTGGAGTGATCTCTATAGCAACACTCTTTCTAGTACATAGAGTTAGTTACCAGCTAATTGACTTAAACTTTCACGTGACTAATACTGATATTTCTGTTCAATCAATCACTACTGATCTGCATTTAGGGCAGTCGCCCAGGTGGCAGATTCCCTATCTGTTGTTTTCCTAGCCTTTTCTTAAATGATCGCAAAGAAATTGGAAAATTATTGAACATTTCCCTTGGTAAGTTATTCCAATCCCTAACTCCCCTTCCTATAAACGAATATTTGCCCCAATTTGTCCTCTTGAATTCCAACTTTATCTTCATATAGTGATCTATCCTACTTCTAAAGACATCACTCAAACTAATTCATCTACTGATTTCCTCCCACGCCATCTCTCCACTGACAGCTTGGAACATACCACTTAAACGAGCAGCTCATCTCCTTTCTCCCAAGTCTTCCCAGCCCAAACTTTGCAACATTTTTGTAACGCTACTCTTTTGTCAGAAATCGCCCAGAACAAATCAAGCTGCTTTTCTCTGGATTATTTCCAGTTCTTGAATCAGGTAATCCTGGTGAGGGTCCCATACACTGGAACCATACTCTAGTTGGGGTCTTACCAGAGACTTATATGCCCTCTCCTTTACATCCTTACTACATCCCCTAAATACCCTCACTACCATGTGCATAGATCTGTACCCTTTATTAACAATCATATTTATGTAATTACCCCAACGAAGGTCTTTTCTTATATTAACACGTAGGTACTTACAATGATCCCCAAAAGGAACTTTCACCCCATCAACGCAGTAATTAAAACTGAGAGGACTTTTCCTGTTTGTGAAACTCACAGCCTGACTTTTAACCCCGTTTATCATCATACTATTGCCCACCGTCCATCTCACAACACTATCGAGGTCAACCCGCAGCCACTCACAATCTTGTAACTTATTTATTACTCTGTACAGAATAACATCATCTGCAAACAGCCTTATCTCTGATTCCAATTCTTTACACATATCATTGATATATATAAGAAAACATAAAGGTCCAATAATACTGCCTTGAGGAATTCCCCTCTTAATTATTACAGGGTCAGATAAAGCTGTGCCTACTCTAATTCTCTGAGTTCTATTTTCTAGAAATATAGCCACCCATTCAGTCATTTTTTTTCTAGTCCAATAGCACTCATTTTTGCCAGTAGTCTTCCATGATCTACCCTATCAAATGCGTTAGATAGGTCAATCGCAATGCAGTCCATTTGGCCTCCTGAATCCAGGATATCTGCTATATCTTGCTTAAATCCTACAAGCTGAGCTTCAGTGGAATAACCTTTCCTAAACCCAAACTGCCTTCTGTCAAACCAGTTATTGGGGCCGATGACCTTCGATGTTAGGCCCCTTTAAACAACAAGCATCATCAGCAAACCAGTTATTAATTTCGCAAACATGTCTAATATAATCAGAAAAAAATGCTTTCCCAAAGCTTACATGCAATGCATGTCAAACTGACTGGCTTGTAATTTTCAGCTTCATGTCTATCACCCTTTCCTTTATACACAGGGGCTACTATAGCAACTCTCCATTCATTTGGTATAGCTCCTTCAACCAAACAGTAATCAAATAAGTATTTCAGATATGGTACTATATCCCAACCCATTGCCTTTAGTATATCCCCAGAAATCTTATCAATTCCAGTTGCTTTTCTAGTTTTCAAGTTTTGTATCTTACTGTAAAGGTCATTGTTGTCATACGTAAATTTTAATACTTCTTTAGTATTAATCACCTCCCCTATCTGGACATTACCCTTGTAACCAACAACCTTTACATACTGCTGACTGAATACTTCTGCCTTTTGAAGATCCTCGCATACACACTCCCCTTGTTCATTAATGATTCCTGGAATGTCATTCTTTGAACCTGTTTCTGCCTTAAAGTACATATACATACCCTTCCATTTTTCACTACAATTTGTATGACCATCAATTATGCTTGCCATCATGTTATCCTTAGCTGACTTCTTTGCTAGATTCAATTTCCTAGTAAGTTCCTTCAATTTCTCCTTATTTCCATAACCATTTCTAACTCTCTTTCGTTCCAACCTGCACCTCCTTCTTAGTCTCTTTACTTCTCTGTTATAATATAGTGGATATTTACCATTCCTTACCACCTTTAAAGGTACAAACCTATTTTCACATTCCTCAACAATTGCTTTAAACCCATCCCAGAGTCTATTTACATTTTTATTTACCATTTTCCAACGATCATAGTTACTTTTAAAAAACTCCCTCATGCCTGTTTTATCAGCCATATGGTTCTGCCTAATAGTCCTAATTTTAATACCTTCCTTTCTTTCACATTTATTTTTAACTACGACAAAAACAGCTTTGTGATCACTAATACTATCTATTACTTCGGTTTCTCTATATAGCTCATCTGGTTTTATCAGCACCACATCTAAAATATTCTTCCCTCTAGTTGGTTCCATCACTTTCTGAATCAGCTGCCCTTCCCATATTAACTTATTTGCCATTTGTTGTTCATGCTTCCTGTCGTTTGCATTACCTTCCCAATTGAGATTTGGTAAATTGAGATCACCTGCTACTATCACATTTCTTTCCATATCATTTCCAACATAGCTGATTATCTTATCAAATAATTCTGAATCAGCATCAGCGCTACCCTTTCCTGGTCTGTACACTTTCCTGGTTGCCTATTATCTTTAGAGATGAGCCTTACACCCAGAATTTCATGTTTGTCATCCTTTTTCGTAGCTTACAAATTCTTCTTTCACCAGAATGAATACTCCCGCTCCTACCATTCCTATCCTATCTCTGCGATACAGACTCCAGTTCCGTGAGAGTATTTCTGCATCCATTACAGTAGAATTCCATTAGTCCGGCATCCAATAGTCCGGAGCGCCCGACGGTCCGGCACCATTCCAGAATTTTTAATATAATTATCTCTTAATAATGATCTCTCCTGAACAATTTGATGCATTTGTCGAACCCATTGGAAGTGTATTTTTTATTATTTCAAAGTAAATAATACAAATGTATCTGATACAATCCAGTTGTTATGTATTGACTTAAATATCTCTATCTTTGGAAATATTCAGTCTGGAAGGCTGTGTGCTACACTGAGTACTGGAAAGCCAACCATATGATAAAAAACCAGATTTAAAAATTGAATGTATGGGCCACGTTCAAAACGGATGGGAACATGCTTTCAAAAATTGAAGCGGACGGAAGGAAAAGAGAAGTTGTAGATGGAAAGTCTCTAAATGGTAAAGGAAGACTTACAGATAAAAATATCGATGAACTTCGGCATTATTATGGAATGACAATAAGAAACAACACGATTGAAAAGAGGACTGTGTTATTAAACTAATGATTCTGCTGATCAACATTTTACTGCAAAGCACGGTGTTAGAGCTGTTTTCACTGTACGCCTTAACCTGTATCATAGTAAGAGGTACCGCCCGATAGTACGGCATTTTCGGTAATCCGGCACCGGGCCGGTCCCGATCATGCCGGACTATCGGACTTCTACTGTATATCATTTCTCAGCCATGATTCAACTCCTATTACAATATCTGGTAAGTATATATCTATTAAATTACTTAATTTGATTCCTTTGTTTACAATGCTTCTACAGTTGAGCACTAACATTTTTATGTCATCCCTCCTTGATTTCTAATTCCCTGTTCCCTTAATACCGCTCCCTAGGCCACCCCGTTTCCTTGAATGTACCTGCCTATAACCCTTCTAAACAAATTTCCTAACTTACATGTACCGCTGCGTTTAAATGAAGGCCATCTGAGTGCAGATCCCTGTCTCCTACACACCCATTAGGATCTAGAAATCTCACTCCCAGTTTCCCACATACCCACTCCATAGTCTCATTTAAATCCCCAATCACTTTCCAGTCAGTATCCCTCCTACACAGTATTCCACTGATAACAATCTCCGCTTCCTTAAACTTCATCCGTGCTGCATTTACCAGATCCCACACATCCCTAACTATGTTGGTACTTATACCTGTTTGCCTTATGTTGTTAGTGGTAGAGTGTCGGCCTCGGGATCCCAAGATAGCGGGTTCAAACCCGGCAGAGGTAGTCGGATTTTTGAAGGGCGGAAAAAAGTCCATTCGACACTCCATGTCATACGATGTCGGCATGTAAAAGAACTCTGGTGATACATTTGGTATTTACCCGACAAAATTAATTAAATCTCAGCCATAGACGCCCAAGAGAGATCCGGTTTACTCTAGGTCCGCTAGATGGCAGAGTAAACCGGAATGTCGAAATTGACGAGCAGACAGCCAGATGGCGTCAATTCGAAATGTCTGCAAACGGTAGCTGAGGCCATACAATTATTATTATTATTATTATTATTATTATTATTATTATTATTATTATTATTATTATTATTATTATTACCAACGTGAAACACTACCACCTTCTCCTTTCCCTCTTCCTTCTCTTCTACTTTCCTCAACATCTGCATCAACCTAATTCCTGGATAACACTCTACCCTGGTTCCTTTTCCTCCACACACTCTCCCCACATGTCTAACAATGGAAACCCCCATGAGCAGAGCCTCAACCCTACCCACCTCATTTGATCCCCTCCCCTCCTGGTCAGCCCTATCTTCTCTCACTGCTGCAGAAGCTACTATTAACTGGAATGTTGTGATTAAAAGTGATGCTATCATATGAAATGCTTGGTCAAATAAGAAAACTGCACAGTTTCTAACAGTGCTAAGTTCCAAAGTATGAACCAGCCACAGACAGCAAAGAACACTGTCTACCATTTTCCATTAAGTTCGCACACTCCCCATTCCTATCAGCGCCTCATACCAAGGATCGAATACATACATACTGTGATCAATCAGTGTGTCACGCACCAGTAGTTATGAGAAGAAGAATGACATGCTAAAAAGAAAGTTACCATATCTGACTCCCTAGCTACTTCCTGCCAGTATTCAGGGAGGCTGTTCTTTTAGTGTAGGTAACTCCCTAAGCTCATGCATCACATGGCAGTATTGCTCTTCTATTGGAGATGTGTAGCTTCAGAAGAGACAAAGCATATCACAACAAACAATAGTCAATGTAAGGTTATTTTTTATTTATTTTTGGGCTTTCGATATTGTAGGCCTTCACATTTATTTTTCTTCCAACTCTGTGGTAGAATATCCAATGTAAAGGGAGTCATCCTTTCTCTTTTCATGGCTCCCTCTTGTCTTAATCTTCAGAAGACCATTCTGTCACTTTTTTGTCATTTCAATAGTTATCTTCTGTGATGACCCTGTGGTTTTTTACATCAAGACAATGGTGACAAAAATTGCCACCATCGTCAGTTAACATGATTGAACAAAGTTTCCATATTAGCGATGCTCTGCGTTGATATGTACTAAACATCAAATTTTAAATTCATGAATAACACTGTTTTCATAGGCAGTACAACATATCAGCTTATGGTTACATTGAATGTGTTAAATGATAGGAAATGGTATTCTCTATAACTTTTGTTATGTAGTATGTATCGATAGGACCATTAATAACATGAATATTTGAGAATTACATTTTAGGCCTTCCTGTAAAATGAGACAAAATCTTTCTAGTTTGTCAAACACACACAATTTTAATATAAATTATACTACTATAAACATACCTGTAATAAATACACACTATCATACCAAGAATGACATGGTGTATTTGAGAATTAAATGTTAGGCCTTACCTTTAACTACGATTTCACCCAGCATGAATAAAATCATTTATAGTGTAGATTGGAGTGCCTTTTCCCCTGACTTTACGGACCAATTTTAATTAAAGTCTGTTCTCCCATTTTCTCATGATGCGCGTCCACATACCATACAGAGATGACAGAGAATGAATCATTGCATTTCTTTCTTACTGTCGACATGAGCAATACAGAAATGCCATTCTTTTTTAATTTTGAATAATGTACAGACAAAATCCTTTTATATATATATATATGTATATTGGTTGATATGACCAGTTGCTAATGATGTTACAAATTTATATCAGTTTGCGGTTATATTGAATATGTTAAATTCTAGTCAAACCTGCTGTTGGTTAAATCAGTATAGTTCAGTTCCTGTACTGCTTTGGGCTTACTTTGTATTTAGTGAAATGTTGTATCCTAAACTTTTTTTTTACAATTTGTGTGACATCGCACTGACACAGATAGGTGTTATGGTGACGATGGGAGAGGAAAGGGCTAGGAGTTGGAAGGAAGCAGATGTGGCCTTATTTAAGGTACAACCTCAGCATTTGCCTGGTGTGAAAATGGGAAACCACGGGAAACCATCTTCAGGGCTCCCAACAGTGGGGTTCGAACCCACTATCTCCCGATTGCAAGCTCACAGTCACGCAACCCTAACTGCTCGGCCACTTGCTCGGTAAAGTGCTTCTAGTAAGCTGTCCTTAGTAGTGTATTGAGTATTATATATGCAGAATGTATTTTCATCTACAGTATGTAATAACTCTAGTATGCAATTCTTATTTGAAGGTTAATATTTTTATGTTTTATTCCTATCTAGTCAAACCTGCTGATCAGTGTAGTTTAGTTCTTGCTCTGCTTTGGGCTTACTTGTAAATTTAATGAAATATTTTATCCTGAACTTCTCTACTAAGCTGCTTGAGTGGTGTGTTCTAGGAACTTATCACAAGGGCATGAAGGAAAAATTTTCAAGTGTACTGCAACTTAGCTCACAATTATCTTTGTTTTAATGTCTGTATGCCATCTCATCAAGTGTCCGACTCATTGGCTGAATGGTCAGCGTACTGGTCTTCGTTTCAGAGGGTCCCGGGTTCGATTCCCGGCCAGGTCGGGATTTTAACCTTAATTGGTTAATTCCAATGGCTCGGGGGCTGGGTGTGTGTGGCGTATTCAACATTAGAAATCATCCTAGGTAGGGAACTCATCTTCACAGACACCAGGCCTCTCCAGAGGCCACACGCCATTATTATTATTATTATTATTATTATTATTATTATTATTATTATTATTATTATTATTATTATTATTATTATTATTATTATTATTATTATTATTATTATTATTATCAAGTTATATTTTCATAAAATAGTTACTCCCTGTGGATGGGGGATGCAGATGAAGAATACATCCACACTATCCCCTGCCTGTCTTAAGAGGCTACTAAAAGGGGCGACCAAGGGATGCTGAATTTTGAACCATGAGATTACCTATAATTAGTACTACTATGCAAGGAACTCTATGAGTTGACTTTTCTTGCAATAGTCCCACTATATGAGGAATACCATGGGTCTCTGGGTGGAATACTATGGGTTTACAGTACCAGTGTATAATATCCACCACTATGATGGAGGCTCCCCTCTGTCCACGTTCGGTTGGAGTACCCCAAGGAGAAATATAGGGGCTCCTCACTGGGGTGTTTCAGTATCTGGTTGTGGACATCGTGGGACTACGTTTCGAGGAACACTACGGGTCTGGGCGTTGCCTATGATTAGTACCCACTATGTGAGGAACACCAGGGGATAGTATGGGTCCCTGTGATTAGTACCACTGTGTGAGAAGCACCATAGGCCAGCATTACCTGTGCATAGTACATTATCTGGGAGTAGTATCACAATGTGAGGAGCACTGTGAGTCTATATTACTTGTGATTATTACCGCTATAGCAACATGGCGGTAAACAGTGATTTTGTTTTTTCTCCGAGTGGTGATTTGGTAATAATATGTGTATGAAGTGCCATGGATCTATTCACGGAAGTAATGCTAGCCTTAATAGTCTTAATGCTTCTTATGAGTGTGTATTTAAGAATACGTTTGGTAGCGAAGTGTCGGATCCGGTAGACGATCTCGTTTCCGATAACCTCACTTTGGACTCCTCGCACTTGAGGTTTAGAATAAGAGATCTGGAACTTAAACTCTCATCCAAAGATGAAATAATTAAAATGTTCTCAACGAATCTAGAAAATGCTCTGCTGGAATTGAAGAACTTTAAACAAAATAATGTTGAAATGCCAAGACAATACAAAAATTATTTTAAAAAGGTTTAGTCAAAGAATGTTACGCCTAACCAGAAACATGTTGCATTTAAAGATTCTGTAAATAGTAATATAGTGACACAAAACAGGTTTCAAGCATTAGAATGTAATGATCATGAGGCAATCATAGAACATGACTCAGCTGCAATGTCGAAAAGACAAAAAAAATCCCGTCGGCAACCGGTCCATAAACAAGCCCGTACAGTAATAGTGGAGGACTCGATGATAAGAAATGTTGGACCCGAAGTTGAAGAGGGAATTGCGTACTGCTATCCAGGCATACGAGTGGGTCAACTTGCTGAACATGTAAACAGTGACAGTATTAAAGAAAATCCTGAAGCCCTGATAGTTCATATTGGCACAAATGACCTTCATAATTTCTCAACACCTAGTGATATAATGGCCGAAACTGATAGGCTTATTACTGCGATAAAAAGGAGGTTTTCAGCGGCAAAGCTTTGTCTCGGTGGCGTTTTATATCGGCATGATGTTGATTATCGCTATATAGATGCTGTAAACTCCACTCTTGACTGGTTATGCCGAAATGGAAATGTCCTTTTTGTCAATGGTAATAGTTGGCTTAGAGGTAGTGATTTTAGAAAAGATGGGTTACACCTTAACAGAAAAGGAACCTCTAAGTTTGGTAAACTTCTCAAGAGAATATCTAGTAGAATGCTCTCGGGGAAACTAGTTAAGAAAATGAGGGGGGATGCTAATCCTAATGGCAAAAACTTAAGTGATACAGAAAATGATTTAGAAAGTATAACTTGTATCAGGAATACAATACAAAATGTAGATAGGGAATCATTTCACAGAGATCAGATACACTATACTAAGAAAGCACCAAAGACATCAATAAAAAGGTTAGGTGAACACTTTAGAGGATACTATCAAAATGTAAATGGACTTCGAAGCAAACTAACTGAACTTAAAATTTCTTCATGTTTAGCTGACATCATGGTATTAACCGAAACAACTGAAACAAACTTAAATGATAAAATTAGTGATGTGGAACTCGGACTCGAAACGTATTCAATTTTCAGATGTGATAGGTCTTCTTTAACGAGTACGAAGGCATCTCATGGGGGCGGTTATGATCTGTATTAACAAGAGGTTTAAACCTACTCTGATACCGTGCATTAACACAGTTGAACAGTTGTTTGTGTCCCTGACTTTTAACACCACAAAATTAATCATCGGTGCTGTATACATTCCACCCAAGTCTCCTGTCCAAAAATATTTCGAACATTGCAGTGCTGTTGAAAAAATTGTCAATTATTGACAACCATTTATTGCTCATTGTTGGTGACTACAATCTACCACATCTTAATTGGATAGTAAATGAAGAAACAAAGATTGGGTTGCATTACTAGATATTCTAGAGAATTTTCAAACTTAGCTACCTATCGATTGCTGTATGTGTCTATGGTACGCCCCATACTAGAATACTGTACACCTGTTTGGAACCCTTCTCATCAGACCTCTATCCATACATTAGATTCAGTACAACATAAATTTCTTCGTTTATATTCATTTAGAGCAGGATTCTCATATGATAATGTTGATTATACATCCTTACAACAGTCCTTAAATCTGCATAGCCTGTTACAACGCCGTGAATTATTAGATACACTCTTCATTTTTAAATTGCTTCATTCCTTGGTGAATTGTCCACAACTCCTTGCAAAAATTAACATACATGTACCAGACAGACGCACAAGGTTCAAGAATACATTGTCTACAAATTGGCATAGAACTAACTACGCATTCAATGGGCCAATTGAATGAATGTCAAGATCTCTAAACAAAGTGGATATTGATGTATTTAACTGCTCATTGTCAAAATTGAGAAATCACTTGCATAATCTCCAGAATTGACTATTACTTTCCTGTGATTACTTTTAATATAACCTGTGTATATATCTGTACATATTTTTCTACTTATATTCCATTGAACTTTCTTTTTAGTGTGTTTTGTTTTGTTTATTCTTCTCTACTGTTGTGTAAAGTGGTATTACCGTTAATAAAGTATTATTATACCATGGTTCTACTTCACTAACGATAAGTACCATTATGAGGGTCCGTTGACCTGGATTTTGGACCCCTTTACACATCGAGCATCATCGATTCAGGATTGTGCTTTGGAAGTAGCCCCTTGGTCAGTATATGCCATCATTTTAAATTATTTTCTGGGAAGGTGAGGCATTGTGGGTCGGACCCACTGATTTTTTTAAGTTCATAATCGTTGTACATCTTCGTGTTATGATTTCTAGTCAGTGGATTGATTTTGGTATTATTTTTAACTTTTAATATTGTGAGTTGGATCTGCTGATTCATATTCATCCATTCATTCATCATCAAGTTTTGAATTCTGGTCAGTGGATGAATTTTGGAATTTTAAATTGTCATTACATTTCTTCTCATTTCATACAGTTTGGGGCTGATGACCTGGATACTTGGCCACTTTAAACAGCAAGCATCATCATCATCATCATAAAATAGTTAGTAGTATGCTACTTTCTCCAGTAAGCTGCTTGAGTGGTGTGTTCTAGGGACTCATCACAAGTGCATGAAGGAAAAATGTTCAAGTGTACTGCAACTAAGTTCTTGGTGTCTCTTGATCTTCCGTGTTTCATAGTGTATGTACAGTTATAGCATATTGCTGACTATTTTATGAAGATATAACTTGATGAAATGGCTTAAAGACGGGCTCCACTGTGCCAAACAGGACATGGCACAGTCATCGAACTCCAAGAATTGTAGAGTTTCTGGTGACGTAAGGCTGAAACTACAGGTTACTTAGCGAATAGATGCATTTGGCAGGATATTTAAATTTTGTTTGCTCGTTTGAAGGAGAAGTTCAACAATTTTTATAATACTCATTAACATCTTAATTTAAAACATAAGGCCATGGCATGCTGGCACACTTTCCCAAATAAATTTTCAACTGTGCTTCATGTAGAAACTAACTAGTCTTAACATTTTTTTGTAAATTCCAGTGTTGGATTTTTCTCCGGGATCATCACCAGTTAGCAGGACATTAGCACCTAGTAATATACATAAAATAATTAACAGGTGAGTTTCTGCTTTTGGGTTATTTTCATTATTTTAAATTGTTGATATCTCTTCATTTTTAGCTCATAACACCAGTTCAGGTAAACAGATTTTATGACAAAAACACCAGTTTCATCACACACATCTTTTATTGTGAACTGTTGCCGACAACTACTAATCACACACAGCTAGCAGTTCAAAGAATAAAAAAAAACAAAGTAGACAAATCGACTCAATTTCTTCAAGGAATAATACTCCTGAATTACCAACACATAACCTTAATGTATATTACTTACAACTAACACAAGATATGTATGTATGATATTATTTATTTTTATGAGAAAATCACAGCATTCCAACACTCCCCTTTTTGTCAAAAAAATAAATAAATAGAAAAGGACTACACTACAATCAGTTATCCCTTCATTGCAATCCTGTAAGCCTACAGAAACTTTTAAGCTTTATTATTATTATTATAATTTATTTTCCACTAATTGTAGTTACAATTTAGGGATGGTGAATGGAGAAAGGGCATAGCCCCATATACACAACAGTGCCTCCATCACCACTTAAAATTATAATATACAAATATACAATTGTGTTGATAATTTCATTGTGAACAAGTCTACAGCATTTCTCTCTGATGCTATATATACAAACTCAATGAACCCTTCTTCTACTAGTTCTCTACGTACATGATACATGATGTCAATGTATCTTGACCTTTCACTCACATTATTGTTTTTGCTTAATTTAATTGCTGCTGCATTGTCAGTAAAAACTTTACAAGCTGTATCCATAAACCTTTCCAGCCCTAGCTCTGATAGCAAATCTTTCATCCAAGTTACTTCTCAAGATACCTCTGCCATTGCCATGTATTCAGCATCCATGGTAGATCTAACAATACAACTCTGTTTCTTACTATACCAAGGCACTGCTCCCCCTGTCACTGTGGTTACATACCCACTCACTGATCTTCTTGACTCAGTACCTCCTCCCCAATCCGCATCACAGAATACTTGTATGAACTCATCACAATTTTTAAAACATAACTTTTAATCTCTAGTACCACATAGATCTCTCATGATATGCTTCAATTCTTTCCAATCTGTAATCTTAGGTTTTTGACAATTTTGGCTAACTTAACTTATCGCAAACGCAATGTCAGGTCTAGTATTACTTGACAAATATAGCAAACTTCCTACTGCACTGCGATAGATGGTGCAATCAAATTCCTGCTCATCATTTTCAGCTGCTGTGTACCCACTTGGTAAAATAGTCTTACTCGGTTTACAGTCACTCATGGAAAAATCAGCAAGTAATTTGTCCATGTACAGACTTCGACTCAACATAACCCCTTCTTTTGTCAGTTCTATTTTTATTGACAGTAAGTCTGTCGCTTTCCCTAGATCTGTAATCTATAACTCATTTGCCAACTTTATTTTTACCATATTAACAACCTCTTTGTTACCTATTGCAGTTATATCGTCAAAATACAAACCAATGATACAACTCTCCTTTACATACGCACATGGTTCTTGGACACATCTCTTAAAATCTAGCCTTCTTATTACTGCATCAACACAAGCATTCCTGTCTTTACTTGAATTCGGTAGTCCATAGATACTTTTCTTCAATTTACATACATAGTTTTGGACATCCTTTTCTACGAACAATTCTGGTTGTTCCAGTTCAACTGATTTCACTATTTAAGTAAGCACTAGTTACATCTAGATGTTCTACAGTCCAATCTTTACGTCCTGCAATGTCTACCTCATTGTTTTCCTCTTTATAACAGGACTAAATGTTTCATCATAACTAAAATTCATCTGTCTCTTAAAACCTTAGGCAATCAATCTGGCCTTATATTTCTGAATGTTACCCTCGCTGTCATAATTCAATGAAAACACCCACTTAGAACTAATTACCTTGATATTATCCGGTCTTTTTACATTTTCTCAAACATCCTTCTTTCTCATCCCATTGATCTCCACTTTAATGGCTTCCATCCAGTTATCAGACTCTTGGCTTGACATAGTCTCCTCAACTGTTCTAGGTTCCACTACACTCCCATGTCTAACTTCCATCACTGTCTTACAATCTGCACAAGTCTTTCCTTTTTCCTTTCTTCTGTCTTATTGACCTTCTCAGATTATTCCCTGGCTCTTGTATTGCTATAGACTCAACCTCTAGTGTTCCTCCCCGGTCGTTGACTCAACAGCCAATGTTTCCTCTCCGTCTTCCCCTGTTTCTAATTCAATCCCTAATTTTGTCTCTGCATCTTCAATGCACAATATGTCAAAGTATGTTTCACCACCTTCTGCCTTTGATACATTTATATTTTCTATAATATTGATTCCAGGAGCTTTCACCTTAAAGGGAAATATCTGCTCCTCAAATGCCACACTTCTCGTCACTATTAATTTTTTCCTTTCAAGACTCCATAATCTTTAGTACCTGCCTCTTACCCTGTCATAACACATGACTCTGCTCTGGAATCTAACTTTCTGCTGTCTACTCTCACAGCCCATGCCTGACATCCAAATACTTTCAATCTGCCTATTTCTTCCTCATCCAAATTCCTATTGAACCACAGTTCATACAGTATCTGAAAATTTATTGCTGAAGATGGGCACCTATTTCTTAAATAGACTGCAGTCATTACTGCTTCTCCCCAAAATTCCTTTGGTAACCCAGACTGGATGAATAGACATCTAACAGTATCAAACATCATTCTGTTCTGCCTCTCTTCTAATCCATTTTGTTGTGAAATGTACAGTACAGACCTCCTATGAGTAATACCCCATTTTTGCAATTGTGCTTGAAACCCACTACATGTGTACTCTGTACCATTGTCAGATTGTACTACATTAATGTCTACACCACGTAACTTTTCTACCTTTGCCTGATACCTATGATACACCTCCAACACTTCATCCTTATTTTTCATGCACACAGCCACATTATATCTGGTGTATTCATCAATCATAGTTACAACATATTGAGCTTTCCCAAGTGATGGTGGACTAATTTTTCCAACTACATCAGTGTGCACAACATCAAGTGGTTTTTCTCCCTTACACTCACAAAACTTAGGTACTCCCTTGTTACTTGGTTTCCCCTGAATGCATACAGAGCAAGTATTAATATCGTTACTTCTTTTCAATTCTAACATAGGCAATTTAAACAAAGCTTCAGAATGTACATGTCCATATCTCTCATGCCACAACCTAACCTGCCCAACACATTTAAATGCTACATTATTATTACATTCTTGATCTATCATTTGGTCACAATCACTCACAGCTACAATATCATTTCTTCCCTCTATCTGTACTACATATACATCATTCCTCCTGTTTGCAATAAACAATGTTTCATCTCCATTCTTATCTACAACTGCTGCTTTTTCACCTGCACATCCTACTTTGAAACCTTTGCTAGTTAACTTGCCAACGGATATTAAATTCGCACCAAGGTTTGGCACGTACAACACATCCGTAAATGTAATTGTTCATCCTGTTGACATTTTTACTTTCACCTTACCTATACCTCTAATATCCAGCTTACTGTTATCTCCTATTTCTACATTCCCAGTCACATTTGTTGACATGTCTATAAACATCTCCTCTGTTGGACACACATGGGACGCACATGAATCGAACAGCCAATCTCTAATTTTCACAGTTCCTACAGAAACTTTCATGCTCATTGCTTTCTCTACTACATGTATAATTTCCGAGCTTACCACTTTTCCACTCGCATTTACTGATTTACTCTCCTGTAATGATTCGTCACTCTTTATTGTTTGACATACTTCAGAATAATGTCCCAACTTACTACAATTGAAGCACTTTTGGGTACTGCAACAATATTTAGATACATGTCACTGTTTACCACAATTGTAGCAACTATACTGTTTTCCTCATCCCACGTCTTCTTTCTTGATATATCGTTTCTGTTGCACAACCATGGCTTGAGCTTCATCTCCTCATATTTTCCAGTGTCATAAGCCTTTACTCCATTTTTCTGAAGTTTCTTTCTGCTGTCCTCAGTGAGGAATCTCGCCTTCACCTTCGAGATTGTCAGTTTCGCCAAATCAGCTTCCAAGAAAGGTATAAAACCTGCATATTCCTCTGTAAGATTTCCGCTGATGATTCCTGCAACTTGTTGATCTGTGAACTTGTATCTGACTTTACTCATTCTCCTCCACAATTAATTTATTTTTGCCAAGTACCATAAAGTGTGGTAACTTCGATCATACAAGGTAACTTCGGCCACTGATGAATAGCAACACTTATTTTCTCTTGCCTCCTATACTGAAAAAGATAAACCACTTGCAACAACTAAAATCCACATACAGTAGAATGCTCTATCAACACTCAATAGTCCAAAGATCATTGTTGAGTCAATAGATTTTTTTCACAGCCCCGACTATTGTCCTGTCTGGTAACAGCAGAAAACAAACTGTTTTCTAGCCCCAGCATTTGATTCTCCATTCCAGTGGTTTATGGGGTCAAAATGTAAGTACGTCTGGTAACTGATCAACACAATTTGATGCATTTTATTCAAATAGGTTTTTCAGGGAATAGTTTTGTGATAAAGGTTGTCCTCTTCTGGGGTAACTTCGGCCATGCCAAGAACATACAGGAAAACATTACACAGCTGCGGGTATTGTAATTACAATCATGTTTATTTCAAGAACGCTTTAGAAGAGATTAATAACGGCACAGTAACAATAAACGGGGAAGTTTATCCTGACAGGCAGGGGAAAGACAGTTCCAATTTTCAATAGACAATTGCCATGTACGATACACATTTAAGAACTTCATTGACGGCCCAGATATTTTCTAATTTACAAGACAGTGTATTATGAGGACAGTCTACAAGATTGCTTCTTTTCCGACGACCTTTTCTCTTCATACAATTGGGCTTTATGATTTTTGTACATTTTATTTATTATTTTTTGTACCATTACAAATATTTATGCAAAGCGACATGTAATTTGTAATATCATACAATGCTAGTACCCTTAGGCTAAATAAAATAGTTTCTCCTTTGGGGAAAATGGGAATTTGATCACTATACATCTGTTTCACCACAGATCGTAGTCTGGCTCCATGGCTAAATGGTTAGCGTGCTGGCCTTTGGCCACAGGGGTCCCGGATTCGATTCCCGGCAGGGTCGGGAACTTTAACCTTAATTGCTTAATTTCGCCGACACGGGGGCTGGGTGTATGTGTCATCTTCATCATCATTTAATCCTCATCATGACGCGCAGGTCGCCTACGGGAGTCAAATCAAAAGACCTGCATGTGGTGAGCCGAACTTGTCCTCGGACACTCCCGGCACTAAAAGCCATACGCCATTTCATTTCACCACAGATCGTTTTAATTTGTTTGTGATTGTTGATACTGGGCATTCTGCAGGTTTTTAAAAAACATTTACCATGGCTAAAGTAACATTACATCGAAGAAAACTTCATTCCTTGAGATATTTTTATGGCGGCTGGAGTTACCCCAAAATATGCAGTAACTCCGGCCACTCTTTCGATAATCATAATTCATTACTGAATGAATGAAAACCTACAACCTGTTTTCCAGTCATTGACCGGGTCAGGGATGTAATGAATGTATCTTATAAAGGCTATTAGTACGATGGGGTCGCCACTCCCAAAGTGATTTATTAATGACTGATAGATGCTATGAAATGAGAATGGAGAGTGTGGCTGGAATGAAAGGTGACAGGGAAAACCGGAGTACCCGGAGAAAAACCTGTCCCGCCTCCACTTTGTCCAGCACAAATCTCACATGGAGTGACCGGGATTTGAACCACGGTATCCAGCGGTGAGAGGCCGATGCGCTGCTGTCTGAGCCACGGAGGCTTCATTAATGAATAACAATTAGACTTATGTTCATATTTAAAAATGAAGAACAAACATGGCAGAACTTATATTATATTTTTCAGAAAATTAGAGGGAATATTTCACATTTTAATTTTTAAAATATAGAAGAAATTGGCCAAAGTTACCCGGTTTTATGGTATTCTTGTACATTCATGTCCTTGGGCTTCACAAAATGAGTTAACTGTTTCAAGGTCATAGCACATTCACTAGCCCTCCATCATTGCACAACTCGTCCAGTTTCTCTTATGCCTTTCTTGCTGATTCAATATCTGCAATGTCACTTTTAAGATTTTCTCCACCGGGCGAGTTGGCCGTGCGCGTAGAGGCGCGCGGCTGTGAGCTTGCATCCGGGAGATAGTAGGTTCGAATCCCACTATTGGCAGCCCTGAAAATGGTTTTCCGTGGTTTCCCATTTTCACACCAGGCAAATGCTGGGGCTGTACCTTAATTAAGGCCACGGCCGCTTCCTTCCAACTCCTAGGTCTTTCCTATCCCATCGTCGCCACAAGACCTATCTGTGTCGGTGCGACGTAAAGCCCCTAGCAAAAAAAACAAATTTTCTCCCACATATTTGAAAATAACCGCTAACACAATGACATTGTTACGCGCTCATAGTCTCATTTCTGTCTGAGGCAATTGACAACCTGGTGTATCCTCATGCCCTATAACTGATTGCCACACATCCTTTAACAATAGTTCTTGTTTCACCTTCAATGCCCACGAAAAATAGTTCTCCACTGTAAGCTTAGCCACATTCCTATTCAGTGTTTCTTCCCCGGTCCACTAGGTCATAATTTTTTTCCGTTAATAATGTCACAACTCGCTTTGTCCGTTAATTCTCGTTACTCCATTTCATCTTATATTGTTCAGAATGTACTGCGGCGCTCTGGGCCCATAACCTGTTGATATCACTTCATTTTTAGCTCATAACACCAGTTCAGGCAAACAAATGTTACGACAAAAACACCAGCTTCATCGCGCACATCTTTTATTGCGAGCTGTTGCTGACAACTACTGATCACACACAGCTAGCAGTTCAAAGAATTAAAAAAACAAGGTAGACAAATTGACTCAATTTCTTCAAGGAATAATACACCCGAGTTACAAACACATAACCTTAATGTATATTTCTTACAACTAACACAAGATATATATGTATGATATTACTTATTTTTATGAAAAAATCACATCATTCCAATATAAATCATTAATTTTTATGTAATTATTGCCATCAAACAGTATTAGGGAAGCAAATGTCCACTGTATTGCATGCAAAGGACTGCTAGGAATGTGTTTTTTTTTTTTAAATATCTATATTGTACTTGCTATTCACCACACTCTCTCTTGTCAGTCTGGTAATCTAGCCATTATAAAGACGGTGGCAGACTTCTTTATTGTTTAGACTACCTTACGTAAGTAGAACTGCAGCTAGGTTGCAACCTGGTGTTCTTTTGTTCTGGATGCCAGACTTTCTTCAGTTACTGGCTTACCTTTTTCTGTACAGTTCAAGTTTTTGGAATGTTTTTTCTGTCTCCGTCACCTCTTGGATAGTGTGCATGGTGCTAGCATATGATAAGTACTGTATCCTCAAATTTTGTTTCATCACTCTCCTTTCTCCTTATCCAGCTCCCGCCGGGTCAGAGTATTTATAGCATTTCTCCACCTTCCTCTCTCTCCTTCCACCATTTCTCTTCCATCATTTTGTCCCAGTCCAGGTTCTTGCTTTTGCACTCTTCTTTGTTGAATTGATCCACCTTGTTCTAGGTCACACTGAGCTTGAAAGCTGCAGTCGCTTATGTGCGGGCAGTATCCGGCATTCGGGAGATAGTGGGTTCTAACCACACTGTCGGCAGCCTTGAAGATGGTTTTCCGTGGTTTCCCACTTTCACACCAGACAAATGCTGGGGCTGTACCTTAATTAAGGCCACAGCCACTTCCTTCCCACTCCTAGCACTTTCCTACCCCATCGTCGCCACAAGACATATCTGTGTTGGTGCAACGTAAAGCCAATTGTGAAAAAGAATGTTTTGGGTCTCCCTCTCACTCTTTCTCTCAAGCTTCATCTCCATCATCTACTTTGGTATTCTTTCCACATCCATCCAGTTTACATGTCCAGACCATCTTAGTTTATTTCAATCTATTTTCTCATTTAGGTTTTCTATTTCCTACTTCCTTTCTAACATCTTCATTTCTCACTCTGTTTTTCCTTGTATTCCGTATCATATTTCTTAGGTATTTGATTTCAAGTAGAGTACTCCCATCCCAGAGTTCTGGATTGCCCGTAACTGGGGAGAGAGTAATTATTTATTGCAATCCAAATTATGCTTTTATACATGCATGATTTTCTTGTTACAATTAATTTATCTGTTATTACATTAAACATTACAATTAAGCCTAATCACTATTTACACCCAGTCTCTAAATAGTGTTTATTAAAATTTTATTAATTTTTGTCCTACACATTAACAGTGTTATATAGTTTAGGACAACATGTATTATTACCCTTATTAATTTGTATTAGTGCAAGTATTTATTTATGTCATGAGTCTGAACAGAGTTATCCTCAGCTTACAATAGATATTATGAATGAACTAAATGAATGAATTGTATTCATACATACATGACTGAATAAGCACTCCTCTATCCCAGTCATGGATAGCCACCAACTGGGGAAAGCGCATTCATTATTGAATGAATGGTTGAATGATTACATTAATTGAATGCTCTCAGCCTACATCTACAGAACTCCAGCAGCTAAGGTGAGAACATTCCAATGGGATGGATGGATGGATGGATGGACGGACGGACGGACGGACGGACGGACCTCTTTCTCCCAGTCACAGATTATCACCAAATGGGAAGAAGGCCCTTATTAGTGAGTGATTGAATGAATCAGTGAATGAATGCTCTCAGCCTACAGCTACAGAACTCCAGCTGAGGAAGGAACATTTCATCTGTTGTAACCTAAGCAAATTCACATGCAATTTAACACATACACTGCCGGAAAAAAAAAAAAAAATTAGTACACCTGGAAAGACAACCTCAATTTTTATGCGATGACGGCAGATGCCACCTGCGGGATGGTAGATGTTCTGATAATGGTTTCAACATTGTCCGCCAACAGATAGCGTCGTGACATAGCTGCCAGAACACTATTTGCGTGTACCTTTTAATAGGGAATGTTTACAGACATAAGGCTCAGTGTGATGTAAACGTGTGAAGCAAACAGTCGCCTTGCCACGGAGATGCACTCATGCTTCCTATAGCCAACTAAGCGAGTTTGACAGGGGTCAAATTGTGGCCTTCCGAGTGTTGGGATGGTTCTTTCGGAGAATTGCCATAAAAGTTGGACGTGCTGCGTCAGTTGTGCAACAATGCTGGTTGCAGTGGTCACGTGAACATTCTCACACCCGTAGACAAAGTTCTGGACGTCCACGCAGCATAGACGTCCGCCAAGATTGTCATATTTTAAGGGCAGCAGTGGCAGATTGTACAGCTACCACAGCACAGATAAGGTTTGTGAGCCCAGAAGTGTCAACACAAACTGTTGCCAACCAGTTACTAGCAGTAGGACTACGGGCACGCACACCGCTAGCCCATCTTCCACTCATGCCACAGCATCGACATACACGGCTCGACTGGTGCCGCTAGAGGATTACTTGGAAGATGGAATGGCAGGTCGTGGTCTTCAGCGATGAAAGCAGATTCTCTCTGCATGCAAGTTATCGTAGTTCGCACGTACGACATAGACCTGGCGAGCACCGTCTCGTAGAGTGCATTCGTCCAAGACACACTGGCCCCACCCCAGGCCTTACGGTCTGGGGTGCGATAAACTACAACTCTCGTTCACCTTTGGTGTTTGTGGAGGGAATGCCGACCAGTGCTCAGTACGTGCAGAATGTTAGACCCGTTCTTTTGACATTCTTGCAAAAGGAAGGTGATGAGTTGTTCCAACAGGATAATGCTCGCCCACACACTGCACGTGAAACTCAACGTGCTCTGTAAGACGTGCAGCAACTTCCCTAGCCAGCACGATCTCTGAACTTGTCTCCCATCGAGCATGTGTGGGATATGATGGGACGACAACTGACACGTGTGACTCGTCAACCCACAACTCTTGCAGAACTACGTGAACAGGTCAAACAGGTATGGAATAATGTATCCCAAGACTGTATTCACCATCTGTGTGATCGAATGTTTGCCAGAATCAGCACCTGTATTGCCACCCATGGAGGATACACCACGTACTAATATGGGAGTTTCAGCATGGATCGACACCTGGTACCTCAATCAATCAATATCAATCAATCAATACTGATCTGCATTTAGGGCAGTCGCCCAGGTGGCAAATTCCCTATCTGTTGTTTTCCTAGCCTTTTCCTAAATGATTTCAAAGAAATTGGAATTTTATTGAATGTCTCCCTTGGTAAGTTATTCCAATCCTTAACTCCCCTTCCTATAAATGAATATTTGCCCCAGTTTGTCCTCTTGAATTCCAACTTTATCTTCATATTGTGATCTTTCCTACTTTTATAAACGCCACTGAAACTTATTCGTCTACTAATGTCATTCCACGCCACCTCTCCGCTGACAGCTCGGAACATACCAGATGATCCCTTAGGGATCGAAACCGGTCTTGACCTTATTTACCAGTTTGGAAGTAAATAAATTAGTGTATTGATAAGGTGGTGACTCATATTATGTCAACTACCAATCAATACGGAAATGAAGCTTATAAATAATAGTACATACCACTTAGTCGAGCAGCTCTTCTTCTTTCTCTCAATTCTTCCCAACCCAAACTTTGCAACATTTTTGTAACGCTACTCTTTTGTCGGAAATCACCCAGAACAAATCGAGCTGCTTTTCTTTGGATTTTTTCCAATTCTTGAATCAGGTAATCCTGGTGAGGGTCCCATACACTGGAACCATACTCTAGTTGGGGTCTTACCAGAGACTTATATGCCCTCTCCTTTACATCCTTACTACAACCCCTAAATACCCTCATAACCATGTGCAGAGATCTGTACCCTTTATTTACAATCCCATTTATGTGATTACCCCATTGAAGGTCTTTCCTTATATTAACACCTAGATACTTACAATGATCCCCAACAGGAACTTTCACCCCATCAACGCAGTAATTAAAACTGAGAGGACTTTTTTCTATTTGTGAAACTCACAACCTGACTTTTAACCCTGTTTATCAACATACAATTGCCTGCTGTCCATCTCACAACATTATCAAGGTCACGTTGCAGTTGCTCAGAATCTTGTAAATTATTTATTACTCTATACAGAATAACATCATCCGCAAAAAGCCTTACCTCCGATTCCACTCCTTTACTCATATCATTTATATATATAAGAAAACATAAAGGTCCAATAATACTGCCTTGAGGAATTCCCCTCTTTATTATTACAGGGTCATATAAAGCTTCACCTACTCGAATTCTCTGCGATCTATTTTCTAGAAATATAGCAACCCATTCAGTCACTCTTTTGTCTAGTCTAATTGCACTCATTTTTGCCAGTAGTCTCCCATGATCCACCCTATCAAATGCTTTAGACAGGTCAGTCGCGATACAGTCCATTTGACCTCCAGAATCCTTGATATCTGCTATATCTTGCTGGAATCCTGCAAGTTGAGCTTCAGTGGAATAACCTTTCCTAAAACCGAACTACCTTCTATCGAACCAGTTATTAATTTCACAAACATGTCTAATATAATCAGAAAGAATGCCTTCCCAAAGCTTACATTCAATGCATGTCAAACTTACTGGCCTGTAATTTTCAGCTTTATGTCTATCACCCTTTCCTTTATACACAGGGGCTACAATAGCAACTCTCAATTCATCTGGTATAGCTCCTCCGACCAAACAATAATCAAATAAGTACCTCAGATATGGTATTATATCCCAACCCATTATCTTTAGTATATCCCCAGAAATCTGATCAATTCCAGCCACTTTTCTAGTTTTCAACTTTTGTATCTTATTGTATATGTCATTGTTATCGTATGTAAATTTTAATACTTCATTGGCCTTAGTCTCCTCCTCTATCTCGACATTTTCCTTGTAACCAACAATCTTTACATACTGCTGACTGAATACTTCTGCCTTTTGAAGATCCTCACATACCCACTCCCCTTGTTCATTAATTATTCCTGGAATGTCCTTTTTGGAACCTGTTTCTGCCTTAAAATACCTATACATACCCTTCCATTTTTCACTAAAATTTGTATGACTGCCAATTATGCTTGCCATCATGTTACCCTTAGCTGCCTTCTTTTCTAGATTCAATTTTCTAGTAAGTTCCTTCAATTTCTCCTTACATCCACAGCCATTTCTAACTCTTATTTCTTTCCAGTGTGCACCTCCTTCTTAGTCTCTTTATTTCTCTATTATAATAAGGTGGGTCTTTACCATTCCTTACCTCCCTTAAAGGTACAAACCTGTTTATGCATTCCTCAACAATTTCTTTAAACCCATCCCAGAGTCTGTTTACATTTTTATTTACCGTTACTTTTTAGAAACTGCCTCATGCCTGCTTTATCAGCCATATGGTACTGCCTAATAGTCCTACTTTTAAGACCTTCCTTTCTATCACATTTATTTTTGACTACGACAAAAACAGCTTTATGATCACTAATACCATCTATTACTTCAGTTTCCCTATAGAGCTCATCTGGTTTTATCAGCACCACATCCAGGATATTTTTCCCTCTGGTTGGTTCCATCACTTTCTGAATCAGCTGTCCTTCACATATTAACTTATATGCCATTTGTTGGTCATGCTTCCTGTTGTTCGCATTTCCTTCCCAATTGACATCTGGCAAATTCAGATCTCCCGCTACAATCACATTTCTTTCCATGTCGTTTCCCACGTAGCCGACTATCCTATCAAATAATTCCGAATCCGCGTCAGTGCTACCCTTTCCCGGTCTGTACACTCCAAATATATCAAGTTGCCTATTATCTTTAGAAATGAGTTTACACCTAGAATTTCATGTGTCTCATCTTTAACTTTTTCGTAGCTTACAAATTCTTCTTTCACCAGAATGAATACTCCCCCTCCCACCATTCCTATCCTATCTCTACAATACACACTCCAAACTCACAATTTACAACATTTGAACATCACTTCAAATTTTGAGATGGTCCATAGTGATCCTATTTGAAACTGTTCTTCAACTTCTATTCACCAACTTCATATCCTCAACGTGTTCTACAACTTCACCATATGCATCTGACTTTCGTCTTTTATCTTCAAGATCATGATTAACTTCGGATCTCTCGACTAACTTTGACTTTTATTCTCTCTTCTTTACTTTGATTATATACGATTTTTCGCCATCGTCTAATTATAACCGCCAGACTATCAACTTTACTTTTATGCAATCTTACTACTTGTTGTATAACAATCTGTTGTTTTATCCATTGCACTTATTTTAGCAGCCTTCTAATGTTAATTTTGCTAATACTTCCACTATTATATCTCATCACATTGTATTTTCAAACCATCATTGTTATTTTTAATTTATTTTACTTCAAATCTCTTCAAGATTTTAAAATTCATTTCATTACTACATGTTATTTAGACGCTTATTTTTAATTTAAGGTTAAGACTATGGCTGATGATGCCTTCAGGGAAGGCGAAACATGTACCACTATTAGTTAACAAATTTATGTAAATCATCCAAGACGATTTTGTATTGATTAGGTGGTCTAATAAATAACTTAATGTTATTATTCAATCAAATATCATCAATACGGACCAAAAATGATATTTATTACATTTAACACACTCCAGTGCCGTGAGAAAATTTCTGCATCCATTATATCATTTCTCAGCCATGATTCAACTCCTATTACAATATCTGGTAAATATATATCTATTAATTACTTAATTCTATTCCTTTCTTTACAATACTTCTACAGTTCAACACTAAGAATTTATGTCATCCCCACTTGATTTCCAGTTCCCTGTTCCCTTATCACCGCTCCCTAGGCCACCCTGTTTCCCTGAATGTACCTCCCTATTACCCTTCCAAACAAATTTCCTAACTTATACGTACCACTGCGGTTTAAATGAAGGCCATCAGAGCAGAGATCCCTCAGTTCCGCGTGAGCTATTGATCTGTAAATGTAATCATTTCATGTACTCCATATGCACTGTTTCAGTAATAAATCTTGAGTGAATTGGAAAACTCTAAGAGGGTGTACTATTTTTTTATTTTTTTTTTTTATTTTTCTGGCAGTGTACTGTAGTTACTTTCATGAAAATGATGACAATACAGCCATAACACTAAAAAGTTGACTTGGTGCTTGCTTGCTTGCTTGCTTTCTTTTATTCTCTTTAACCACATATTTTTACTATATCAAAAAAATTTGTGTTCTACATGGTGTGATCCATTCGTTGTTTAACAATTTTATATTTGTATAAAATTCGTTCTCCCTTCCTATTTTTACTTTACAATCACTATCCAGGAATTTGCCCCTAAGTGAGTCTGCTTCCCTGTATATTCTCTACAAACGTGCCTTCTCCATTAATTCTCCACATAACAAACAACAATTTTCTTCATTTTTCTCTCCTCGACACTTATTTTTATAGATATCAATTAGCCAGCACAGTATGCTTCTTACTTCTCTATTCGTAAGTCTTTCTTTCTTTATTAACAGTTTGTTGTTATTGCTAATTTCTCAGAATTCCCGTAATGTTCTCTTGGTCCTACATTCTGACATAATCACCTGTTTCTCAATGTCTTTCATATTAATAGCTACTTTCTTACTCAATTTCTTTTCTTTGTTCGGAATCTCTTTATCCCAGGAGTCTCCCATTCCTATTCTATCTAGCATCCTTTTCACCTTGATTACCTAATAATCATCGTGTAGATGTTCCATCTGATGTTGGGATGCTAAATTTTGTATTTCCCTCCTGTTTCCTCTCTTTAATCTTAACCATTCAGTTACTTATTAGCTTTATCTGCTTGTATAAAATATAAATCAAAAATATAAATATTAAAATATATAAAAACTTACATAGAATTTTGACTCCACTATTAGCTGTACATTCTGGTAGCCACATTATTATATTGCAGAACTTATTATCCATTACCTCTATTTCCTTACTGCCCTCTTCAATGCCCCATATTTCTGTTCCGTACAATGCTCACTATTTTATAAGTGAATTTAGGACATTTTTCTGCAGTTTCTATTCAGTATTTGGCATCTACCTCTCAAAACATCTCATGCTAGATAATGTTTCCAGTCCTTTCATTTTTGCTCGTCTTATTTGTTCTTTCCTTTTACCATTAGATGCTAGTATTATTCATAAATATTCAATCTTATTGACTATCTCTAACTGCACACCTTTATTTTCTCTTTAGTGTATTTCCCTTCTTAATACCATAACTTTCATTTTCTTAATGTTAATATTTGAATTCCATTTTGTATAATATTCAGCAGTTTCTGTGATGCTTCTTTGCATACCAACTGATGTTAAAGATAACAGAGGGATGTTGTCTGAAAAAACTAGGCCAGGGATTCCTTCATTGTTAAGACATGGGTTTATGTTCTCATTTCCTTCATTTTCCATAATATCATTAATAAAAGGTATGAACAATATAGGTGATAATTTGTACCCCTGCTTTAGACCAATTTTTGAATATATCTCGCCCACTGCTAAATCTTCTTTCACTTTAATCGTGCATTTAACCTCTGAATACAGTTCTTTTATGGCATTAATAATTTTAATTGACACCCCTATTTTAGCCAGCTTCACAAAGACCATCCGTCTGCTTACAGAGTCAAAAGCTTTCTGTACAGTTTATCACCTTTTCTCTTTAAGTATTTATCTATTATTGTTTTGATAACAAATATGTTGTCTGAGATTCTCATTGCTTTCCTGAACCCGGTCTGATATATGGAGAATACAAAGTAATCCTCTGTCCATTTTATAAGTCTTCTTGCTAATATCCCAGTATAAATCTTACCGAGTGTGTCCAATTGATTAATGCCTTTATAATTATTTGTATTGGATGTCTCTTCCTTCCTTTTGTATATGGGACATATTACTCCTTCTTGCCAAAATCTTGGGATTTTCCTGCCATCAAAAATTGTTAAATATATTTGTTATAACTCTCATTTATCCTGACCCTCTAATAATCCATTGAAATACTTTATCCATTCATCATCATGTATACTTACTTGGTTATTATTCTTATTATAACATATAACTGTTGTTGCCTAGCTCTTTCCAAAATTTGTAAGTTATTCCACGTATAGCACCTGATTTTCCCTCTTGCCCTCTTTTCATTGCCTCTATTATTTCCTCCATAGTCATTGGATCATCTAATAAGGGCAGTGTGTTCTCCATAGTTCTAAATATGCCAATCTCATTTATCCTGACCCTCTAATAATCCATTGAAATACTTTATCCATTCATCATCATGTATACTTACTTGGTTATTATTCTTATTATCTGGTTGGGCTGAGTGGCTCAGACTGTTGAGGCGCTGGCCTTCTGACCCCAACTTGGCAGGTTTGATCCTGCCTCAGTCCGGTGGTATGTGAAGGTGCTCAAATACGTCAGCCTCATGTCGGTAGATTTACTGGCGCCTAAAAGAACTCCTGTGGGACTAAATTCTGGCACCTCGGCGTCTCCAAAAACCGTAAAAGAGTAGTTAGTGGGACATAAAACAAATAACATTATTTAAACTAATAGGTCATAAGTTACAAGTAGTGAGCCCCTGAGGCAGCTCTGTAGAGTTAGGCCTATGAAAACAATGTATCGCCATTAGCTCCTAGTCCAAAGTTAGTCTTATATAACCAATGTATAGCGAAGATCTTGCTTCGGGGTCCCTAGCACTAGGGAGTTGTACGCGACTGCCATCTTGCGCAGTCAGCCTTAGGCCGTCACCTTAATTCCTATGTCACCCCTGTGCCAGGTTTCTCCATAAGAGCCTATGTATAGCCGCGATCTTGCTCTGACCCACGTTCGAGGAGTTAGCCTTATAAGAGCCTGTGTATAGACGCCATCTTGCCCAAGCGCCCTTAAGCCGTCTCATAAGAGCCTGTATATAGCCGCCATCTTGCACAAGCACCCCTAAGCCGTCTCATAAGAGCAGCCACCATCTTGTGCAGTAGCCTCTAAGCTAGCTTTCTTCATATGAGCCTGTGTATAGCCGCCATCTTGTACCCCTTTACGCCTTACACCATCTTCCTAGTACCATATCAAGACCTGGGGGTTTAATACGTGGTCAGCGCAACATTAGGCCTGCAGGGGTATCGATCGTAAAGAGCTAAAATTCCAGCACCACATTAGGTATTCAGTATGAAGATAAGTTCCTGTGTGTCACGAACTTGTATGAACAATGAACTTTGTATTCCTTGTGTCAGCAAATACTTCCAACTGGCCTGTGCAGTCTTTGCATGTTAGGTAAAAAAACAATGAACTCGCTATTTCATGTCTCCACACTTTTCCTGTTACAACTTGACTTTAGCACCCGATCTAATCTGTGTGTACGTCCTAAATTTAGCCCCGCAGTAGTTCAGACTCAATCTCCCAGCACCAAAGTCCCTCGATCATGTCTAGTTAGGTTGAGCCTCAACCTTGAATGCTACTTAGAGTGTTAAAAACAGCAGCTTGGTTTAAAAATAGTATGTTGAGAAGGACACCTTGCTGGCAGCTTGCTTGCTTGCTTGTCCCATAACAGTAAGCCATGTGCATGTAGTTAAAGATGACAGCTGTCAAAAAAAGCACATGGAAATTGCCGCCACCACATTTCAAATGTAGTAGCTAAAGATAGCAGCATGATGCTCTGTTAATTAAAGATGGCAGCTGTCGAAAAGCACGTGGCTTTTAAATTTCCCGCTACCACGATAAGGTTTAGTCCCGTAAAGAGGGCAGCCCTGAGGTTAGCGATGCAAGATGGCGGATGACAGCTGTCAAAAAGCACGTGGATTTTAAATTACCAGCCATCACGATAAGGTTTAGTGCCATAACGAGGGCAGCATGATGCTTTGTTGATTAAAGATGGCCGCTGTCAAAAAGCACATGGCTGTCAGCTTGACAGCTGTCAAAAAAGCACGTGGCAGTCAAAAAAGCTGTAAATAGGGCATCACGATGCTTTTTTGATTAAAGATGGCAGCTGTCAAAAAGCACGTGGCTGTCAGCTTGACAGCTGTCAAAAAAGCACGTGGTTTTGTTTACAAACGTGACCTTGCCAGAGGTCAATGCGGTGGAGGCCTCTGACGAGGGCCTGTGGGGGCGGTGGTTGCCGAACCCGTGACTTATACTACTTCCGACTCATCCTTTGCACAGTGTTGTGGGCCCCCCCCGAATCCAAATGCCCACTTTTCATTTCCTTGGAGATGGGAGATTGGTTACTCCCTGGGGTAAAGTCTCTTTCAAAGTGCATATCCATCGTTGATTGTTTGATGGGTTAAGGGAACAAGTCCTTTACAAATTCTACTAGAGGTTGTTAGCTCCTAGGAAAGATGTTCAGCCGCACCTCTGGTGAACAGATACTGACCATTTAGCCATTTATTGCAAGTCAGACGCGAAATGGATTTTGTTTTTTAGCTGTCTCTTCCGCTAGTTCTGCCATATCGAGATCCATTCCCTCTGCCTTCACTGCCGTTGAGATTAGTGCCCTCCATATTTATAACCCCTGATGGGAGGGTGTTGCAGTATTTTAAAGCCCCCAGGAATTGGGCTACCTTTTTTCATCCTTCCTTCTATTATTATCATCTCATTTGTTTCTCTATCGTACACCAGATTTTTCTCTCCCACTGTTGCATAAAAATCTCCCATTATAATTATCCCTGCTTATTCATTCTCTACAGTAATTCTGTCTGATTTATTTTCCTGATGAAATCATCAAAGAAATTTTCTTTCCAAAGGGCAATTCCTCTGGATGGCTGTAACAGAATCCTGTAATTAATTCCCTCTTATTTATCCTATCCACTAGTTGTACCCATTTCAATAGTACTTCCTTTACAAATACCGATATACTCCCAGTATAATGAACTTTACATAACCTTTTCTGTTTTGTTTTACTCCAGATGTTATAACCCTGTATATGTATTTTGCATCATTCTGGGAGCCATGTTTCTGCCATCCCCATGATCTCATTTTCCAATTTATTCAGTACGCCCTCTATATTTACATAGCCTATGTTCCATATTAGTTAGGGCCGATGACCTTCGATGTTAGGCCCCTTTAAACAACAAGCAACCATATTAGTTATTTGGTCATCAGAATATCTACAGTCCTCATGGTCTTGCTCCGGGTGACTCATGTTCTTTCTTGTTGTATAAAACATCCACTTGAGGAACTATTTATGTCCTCTGTATTCCTGTCTTTACCTTCACTCCTTATCCCCTTTCTACCCACATATCTCTCAAATTTAATGGTATCTTACGTTTGTTCCCTTCCTTTGTTGTTGTGCTCTCTTTCATTTGGCACTCTGCTTCCTCTTCTGTTTCTACAGCTCTGCACAGCTGATGAAGGAAAAGTCTACTCTCCACGCATGTCAATGCTGCTACTTCCTTGTTGCTGGGCTGTTTCTGTTAGGTCATCAACCAATGGTTTCCTTCTCCTGCATTTGACCTTAATACTTACTGCTGACACATCAGAACGTCATTCCATGTCCTTCAGCAGTTTGACAGACCAAGATTTTCTCCACGAATCTCCTCCTAGCATTAGTCTGTTACCATGAATAAAGGCTTTGAGACCTTAATAACATGCTCTATGTAAGTGAAAGCATAGCGTTCCCGTCTCTTCCAAACCCAGTTCTTTTCTGATCTGTCTTTTAGTCTCTTTCAAGTTCTTCGCATTTTCCAAAACTCTGCATGCGTTTAGACTCTATACCATACACACTTTTACAGGTCTCCTTTCTTTCCCATTCTAAAAGCCTTGTCAATATTGCTCTCATTATAGTCTACTTTCACTTTTCCCCTAATGAACAATGTTACTTTGTTTATCATCTCATTAAAGTTCTCCGTGTTGGAGTCATCCAGTCCATATATTACGGCAGTCAAACCTGTCCTAATGGACACCATTCAGTGGACACCTCTCTATATGGAAATTTTCCATGGAACCGATTTTATTTACATATGACACGTGTTACATATGCCTTATTTAAGTGGACACCTCAAATTCTGGACAGCAGACATCACCCTTAGTCTCATCCACTTGTCTTAAGCGGACACTTGATGCAATCCAGGGCACTTTATTTACAGAGGGTTATGTCCTTCTTTCTCTTAAAATCATTCTTCAGACAAGTGAGAATTCCTTTTGAATGTTTGTACTATTTTGTGTCCAAAGAAAATGGAAAGAAATGTAGGCCTATGTAGGAATGCTGCATAGGGCTCTTTCCAAACCTTTCATTAGGGTCATCTTGTGTTCTAATTAGTGTACATTCTGAGAATTCTAGTTGCCCGGGAATGTGTGAGTAACTGTTTCCTCAAAAGTTGCCTAGTGATTTTCCAACTCAGCTTGCATCATTTCATTCATAATTCAGATTGTTGCTGGTAAGGTCGGCGTCAGCTAGTTCAGTTAAACTTGGGAAGGAAGAGACTTTCGTGTGCTGATTGTTGAGACAGAAATGCCATAGCATTTCAGTCGTGCAGCAAACATGAAAAGGAGGGATGAGCGTGATTAGATTTCGAGACAAGAAAACGTGTAATCACAGACACTACAAAAGGCATTTCAGTGAGAAAACCTCCCTAAAAAATTAAATTGTGGGAAAACACAATTGTGAAGAATAAAAATGACATTTTAAGTGAGTGGGAGGAAAATAGGAATTGATGGGTGAAAAGAGAATGGGAGTCAGTTTTCGCAGAAGTGAACATTGCGGTATATGAGTGGTTCAAATGTGTTCGAGTGAAGAAACTGTGAGTAAGTGGGCCAATAATACAAGAAATCGCAGATAACCTGAAAGTTCGGGTTAACTGAATCAAGAATTTGTGTGTCGCGCTGGGTCATTTTTCCTTTTTCAAGAACATTGCAGTAAAGAAAAATATTCTATATTTGTACACCCAGCTGAATGATTAGTTCCTGAAGCTGTAATGAATGTAAAGGCTGTACAATCACTTGTAATATCTCCCAGGCAAATGTTTAGTTAGAAATTATTTCGAATATTGAAAATAAAGATGTATGCTTACATTTAAGATGGATGTTCCTTGCCGTTAAAATGTTCAATTAATGTTTATAACCTTGTATTAGCAGACACCTCTTGTAATGGACATTTTTCCATGGAACCGACTGTGTCCACAGAAGAGATGTTAGACTGTATATTTCTCTTTATATCCTCCCTGCCTCGTGATAGCTCCTTCAGTTCAATTCTTCTAAGTCCAGTACCGGATTCTTAATTTCCTCTAGGTCAGACTTATTTTGATTCAGACTCACCTTTATGCTGCTCAAATGTAATTGTAAGTAGCTCCTTATGTCCTTAAACTACTTGTTCCGGTCTAATAATATTTCCCTGGTCTTGTCTACGTGACACACACATTTCGTTACATCTTTTAGCTTTTCAATGTCCTCCCAAGATAGCCCAGGGCCAGGGTTCAATTCAACGCCACCAATCACTAGAAGAGCTATAACCACCACTGACGTCAACACCACTTGCGCTGTATTAAGGGGACTATCGACATCTTGGATGCATTTGATTCTTATCTTGTAATGCCATCTCCCTATATCACACCTGTATTGCTTGATAGAAACTCCCATTCTTGTGTTTCACACGCACACACTCTTTAACTCATTATTGGCATTTCACGTCCATTCACCTCACCAGTTTGATTACAACTAGTATTTCACTTCACTGGCTTGAATTCTATTTGTTGGAACAGCAATGAAAGTACCTGTTTCACTCTTTCACTAAATTCTCCACCGTATATTTAAAAATACAATTATCTTTTCCATTGTAACGGACTCCTCACTTCACCGGCACCTACTGCTATGAAATACGCCATGCACATAACCTTTTTTCTAGTACTAATATGGACTCACCCTCATCTTGATATACACCGTATTTTCTCTGCAACTGGGACTTACATACTTCAGTGAATATTTATTTGGACATCACATTCTTTGCACGAACTCCGCTCTATCCATCTCTACGATCTGCTATCTACTGACTACTTTCTTGCCTGCTGACGTCATACGACACCGCTTGGTTTGTTGCGCATGCTCCCGTAACATCTGGAATCTTCCAGACGTATTTCTCCTCATTATTTCCCCTCTACTCTATCGTATAAAAACCTGGCCTTTCTCTGGATATTTTGAGATGGACTTTAGCCTGTGTGGAGGGAGGAACACCAAACGTCGTCTCCATCCTTAGGGACATATGCCCAGGAGTCTCCATTTTGGGGCAGTACTAAGTATTTCATGATGAGGTATGACAAACTGTTAATTTATTTTCTGTAAAACTCCAAGTTGCACCAGGAACAATTTTCCTTTGAAATTCTGATAGGGAGCATGGCATTTCCAGGCCAAGATTCCACTCACTTCTTAACTATTTAAAGTTTCCATTGAAGAACTTAGTTACAACTCTCTTTCGAGCTGTGCATGTGCTGTATTTGGAACTCCGCGAGTCCTACACACACTCATACGTAAACTGTGCTTCGCCATTCGTGTTTGTAGTTGGTTAACTTTGAAAGTGACTGTCTTGGAACAGCTTTATTTGAATAATATTGTGATTTCGGCTTGCATAATAATTTTACTTGGTGTCAATTCGTGTGGTAGCTAATGGTAACTGATGCGGTTCTGATTTATATATTTGGACTTTACTTCAAAGATTTCTTGCTGTTGTATTCTGATCTTGTAATTGTGTATACCTTTTTCCTTACATTTCTTGTTACTCTTGGTTTCTCATCAGATAGGCGTATTTTTCCTTTTCCTTGCTTGTTCCTTTCCATTCCTGCTTTGTTCTTCCTCATTTGCTCTCTTTCCCTTTGGTATTTTATTTTGTATAAAGATTCAAATTTTTGTATAACTGGTTGGAAAAGTACCACATTTGTATATTGTTCTTTTTGTGAAAATTTGTAAGAGGTTCGGTTTGGTTATTTCAATATATCTGTCTCCAAAGTTTATTAGGCTTTCTTATCTATTCTTCACCCATCATGTCCCTAATTTCACTTGACACTCCCGTTTTTTTTTTTTTTTTTTTGTTTTTTTTTTTTTTTTTTTTCTAATGTTCTTACACACGGTTTCCACTGCGCTATGTGCTAGTTCCTCTTGAATGCTGTTATCTTGATAGTAGGAAATCTTCATTACCACGGCCCCTATTCTCAATTCGGCATAACTGGATGGCGTAAATACTATAACCTACCGATTTGGAAACCTACTCGGTGTCGTCGATATATTGGGATCTTCCCTCTGTACAATTATTATTATTATTATTATTATTATTATTATTATTATTATTATTATTATTATTATTATTATTATTATTATATAATTCGCTGGGGCCATCAAGGACCACGTTAAGTCTTGTTGCATTTGACACTGAACTTGGCCTTCTTTAGAGCCCAAATTTCCCTCATTCTTTGTGAGTGGGCCTGCTTACGCTCCTCTGTCCAAGGGGCACCATGTCTTCTCTTCGGTTGCTCGTCTCGGTTTAGCCCGTTCGTCAATATTTTCTTGCGGAAGAGATCTCTGTTAAGGGCATCTTCAGCTGAGATATGTAGCATTTGCAGGTCTTCTTTGTTATTTCTAAACCAGGGAATTGTGGTTTTGGGGTTTGAATCAAAAAAGTGAAAGATTTCTTTAGTTAACTTTCTTCCGTCCATTCTTTTCAGATGACCATAAAATCATGCCCGTCTTTTTCTGATTGTGTCGGTAATTTTCTCTATTTTGCTGTAGACTTCCTTGTTGGATCTCTTTTGATGGATTCCATTTCTGTACTTTGATCCCAAGATTCCTCTCACAATTTTGCGTTCTCTTTTCTCCAGTTCTTCAAGGAGTCCTTTGTTGGCATTTAGAGACAGGGTTTCGGCTGCATATAGAACTACTGCCCTGGCTTCAGAACTGTTTCATAGTGACGTATCTTGGTGTTTTGGGAAAGGCATTTTTTGTTGTAGATTGTGCGGGATGTTTGGTAGGCTATTTCCAGTTTGCGTACTCGCTCCTGAAGTGCTTCTTTGTCCAGTCTATTTTTCATGATGATCTCGCCCAGGTATTTGAATTTGTCTACTCGGGTGATATCCCCGTATTTTGTATGGAGTTTTGGTGGAGCCTCTTTGTTGTTAGTCATTACTTCTGTTTTCTCAAACGATATCTGCAAACCAGTTTGTTCGGCAATTTCCTTTAAAATTTCATCTTGGGCTCTAGCGGTTTCTATGTCGTTCGAGAGAACAGCAATATCATCGCAAATGCTAGGCAGTCTGTTGCGATCCCCTTGTATTTGGTTCCTATTCTCAATGGACTGTAGTTGGTTTCCTGTAATCTCACGCGCCAGGTTCTGATCGTCTTTTCAAGAACACAGTTGAAGAGTATCGAGGATAGCCCATCACCTTGTCGGACTACTGTTTTGGTGTCAAAGGAATGCGAGAGACATCCGTGGAACTTCACCTTGGATTTTGTATAAGTCAGGGTGGCTCTAATTAATGCCAGCAGTTTCAAATCAACTCCAAATTCATTTAAGATATTTAGCAGGACTTCCCGGTCAATGGAGTCGTATGCTTTCTTAAAGTCAACAAAGACAGACACATACTGCTTGGACCTTAGTGTACAATATCAGATGATCGTTTTGAGATTTTGGATCTGTTCAGCTGTTGAGCGACCTTTTCTGAACCCTCCTTGGTATTCACCTATTTGATGTTCGACTTGTGCTTCCAAACGCTCCAGGATGGCAAGTGATAGAATTTTGTAAGTCACGGGCAGCAAAGATAATCCTCTGTAGTTGTTGATGTTCTTCATGCTGCCTTTTTTGTGTAATGGACGGATCAAAGCTATTTTCCAATCTTCGGGTAGGGTCTCCTTGTTCCAAATTTCTTGTATTTGCTTTTGCAAGATATCAAGTGATTCCTCTGGGGCATATTTCCATAGTTCTGCTACTACTGAGTCTTCCCCCCGGCGCTTTGTTATTTTTGAGACGGGCAATGTGGCGCTTGATTTCATCTCTGTCGGGTGGTCTGGAATCTGGGTACCTGAGTAAGGGTTCCTTGGTCTCAATGGTGCTTTGCGGTTTAGAGCAATTAAGTAAATTCTTGAATAATCTGCCAGAATGCTGCAATTTTCTTCATTTGACGTCGCCAGTGTGCCGTCCTTTCGCTCAAAGCATAGAGATGGTGGTTTATAGCCAGTGAGTTTGCGTTTGAAGGCTCTGTAGTACTCTCTGCTTTCATTCTTCCTAAAGTTTTGTTCTATCTTTTCCATGAGAGATTTTTCGTATTTACGTTTCTCAGTTCTGAACACCCTAGCTGCTTGGGCACGTTGGGTTTTGTAGGTTTCCCAATCATTTTCTGATTTCGTAGAGTAGTACTGTTTCCACACATTGAGTCTTTCTTGGAGGACTGATTCGCAGGTACTATTCCCCCAGGTATGCTTTTTGCTTCTCTTGATTTCTGCAACGTCTTTGGCGGCCTCAACAAGGAGACTTTTGGCATTGTTAAAGTCACAGTCATTTGGTCTAGCTTTCTCCTGGAACTCCTCGACCCTTTGCCGAAGTTTATCATTGTCGAAGCATGTGATCTGTTTGTTTGTCTTCCTTGTGTTTGCGGGAATTGGTTTGAATTTGATAAGAGACATATAATGATCTGAGGCCACACTGATGCCTTTCTTTACTTTGACATTCATAATCTCAGGGCTGTTTCTCCTGGAGATTGCAACATGATCAATTTGGAACTCTCCGAGAGCTTGGACAGGAGAACGCCAAGTCATTTGCTTTCTGGGTAGATGACGAAAGTGGGTCAACATGACCTGCAGGTTGTGATTTTCGCAAATGGACACCAGTCTTTTGCCGTTGGGATTGGTTCTTTTGTGAGCAGGGTAATTTTCTATAACTTTCTTGTACTTCTGTTCACGACCTAGTTGGGCATTGAAGTCACCCAAAAAAAAGCTTGACATGGTGTTTGGGGATTTTTTTATTATTATTATTATTATTATTATTATTATTGTTATTATTATTATTATTATTATTATTATTATTATTATTATTATTATTATTATTATTATTATTATTATTATTATTGTTGTTGTTATTATTATTATTGTTATTATTATTGTTATTATTATTATTATTATTATTATTATTATTATTATTATTATTATTATTATTATTATTATTATGTATAACCCTACTGGTTTACAGCATGGTAGCAGAGCGTGGTAATATGAAGATTTCCTACTATCAAGAAAATCCACACGTTCAAATTCCTTTGGTAGATCCCCTCGATTTTCCTATGAACCATGTTTTCAGTCATCAGCATATTTATGCCACTGCTCCCCAACAAGATGCCATTGAGGCCTTGAAATCTGAATTTGCCAATATTATCACAGATAAGCTAGGCTCTGTTGTTAATTATCAGGCTCACATTGATTTACTTGATGAAACTCCTGTCCGTTCGCCTCCTTACCATCTTAGTCCTCCTCGGATGGCCAAAATGGATGACATTATTCAGAAAATGCTTCAGGACGGTACCATAGTTCCGTCTTCTTCCAATTATGCATCTCCTGCATTTTTAGTAGATGAGCCTGATGGTTCTTCACACCTTGTCATTGACTATAGAAAATTGAACTCCAAAATTCTCTATGATTCTTACCCTATTCCTAAAATGCAAAATGCCTTTCACTTTTTTCCTAAAGCTAAATATTTTTCTCTGTTGGATCTTAACTCCGCTTACTGCCAAATCCCCTTGGACTCTCGTAGCAGCAGGTTTACAGCATGAATGGCCTTTTTCAGTTCATGAAAGTTCCTTTTGGATTGAATTTGGGGTCACAAATTATGCAAAGATTGGTCGATTCTCTATTTTCAGATATTGAGTATAAATTTCTCTATCCTTACATAGATGATCTTTTAATATTTAGCCCGGATTTTGAGTCTCATATGTCGCATCTACACCAAGTTCTCTCTAGATTATGTTCTATTGGTCTTACAGTTAACCCTTCTAAAATCTCCGTAGCTCAAACTTCTATAAAGTTCTTAGGTTACATCGTGTCATCACATGGAGTAGCTGTCGATCCCGAATGTACTTCTGCTATTTCTAACATCCCACCTCCCAAAAATTTTAAGCAAATGCGCACCTTTTTAGGCATGGTTTCTTTCCATCACCGGTTCATTCCTAATTTTTCTGACATTGCTGAGCCTCTCAATTATCTGAAACGTAAAAATGTTCCCTTTAACTGGACTCCATCTCAACAAGATGCCTTTCTTCAGCTTAAATCTCTTTTGATGCATGCTCCCATTCTTCAATTTCCTGATTTCTCCCTACCTTTTGAAATGCATACTGATGCTTCTAATATGGCTGTTGCTGGTGTTCTAACTCAGGTTGTTAATGATGTTCCTCTACCTATCGCCTATTTCTGTCGACTTCTTTCTCCTATTGAGAGGAAATATTCAATCTTTGAGCGTGAAGCCCTGGCCTTATTAAATACTATTGAACACTTTGCTGAATATTTGGAGCATAAAGAATTCCTTGTAAAGACATATAATCAGGCTCTCTCATGGTTGTTACACAATGCACCTAAGATTGGTAGAACTGGTCGATGGCTTATGCGATTGTCCAGATTCAAGTTTTCCCTTAAGTTCATTTCTAGCACTGAGAATTCTGTAGCTTACACTCTTAGTCGCCTATTTGAAACTTCTGCCCCCCAGTCAAGTACGACTGACGATCTACTCCTGGATGTGTAAATGATGCCTTCATCTTCCTCCATTAATGCTGTTTTTTCGTTAACAGACTTTCCTCTTTCATTTCTATGCTGTCAGTTGCATCAGCTCACTGATCAGTTCTGCATCCAACTCAAACGATCCATCTCTGACCCCTCTTATCGGGTCCCTTTACCATTTTTAAAGATCTCTTGGTCTACAAACCCACTAAAAAAGCTTCTCCTAAAGTAGTACTTCCACAGGCTCTTCAACCCATGATCCTGCAATATTATCATTCCTCCCCCGTGGGTGGGCATCTAGGCATCACTAAAACATACAACCGTATAGCCTCTCTTTTCTTTTGGCCTCAAATGCGTAAAACTATTCGCAACTTTGTTCAAACTTGTGAATTGTGTCAAAAATCTAAACCTTTAAACATAAAGTCTGCTGGTCTTCATTCTGCCCTTCCACCCACTCACCCTGCCCAAACCTTTTTCATTGATCTAGTTGGACCCATAGTTCGTTCTCGTGGCAACTTGTATATTTTCACCTTGTTGGATGCTTTTTCAAAATTTTTAGTCCTTCGACCCTTACAGAAAATTTCTACTAAGATCATCAATTTACTCACTGAACAAATCTTTCCTATTACCAGTTTGCCTGCTAATATTGTTTCTGATAATGCTTCTATCTTCACTTCAAGTGTCTTTTTTAATATGTGCTTTCAACTGGGTATCAAACGTATTTTGACTTCTCCCTACCACCCTCAGTCCAACACCATGGAAAGGTATCACCGCAATCTCAAAGTTGCTGTATGTATATTTCATAGTTCTTTCCAGAAGGACTGGGATTCTCATCTTTCCTCTTTGGCATTAGCCTTTAACTCCAGCATTAATAGTTCCACTGCTCAAACTTCCGCTAAGCTTTTTCTAGGTCGTGATCTCAAACCCCTCTTTCCCTTAATTGGAATCTGTACAAACTCTTTGAATCTTCTGATCAGCCTACTTCTTTATCCCTCTGGAAAGACGCCTTTGATCAGCAGCTAAAAGCTCAACAAGTGCACAAAAAAGCTTATAATACTCGTCATGAGCCATCCAACTGCAAAATTGGCGATTTAGTCCTCGTTGCCAATCATCCGCACAGCTCGGCAATTAATGCTACCTCTGCTAAACTTAAAAGTAATAAACTTCATTGTTAGGTTCCATATTGAGTTGAGACTATGCTTAAAGTAAATACAAAAAAAATAATTGTTTTTACATCTGCTAAACTTGCCCTTCGATGGCTCGGACCATATCGTATCTTGTCTTTCCCTACCCCTGTCACTGTATTTTTGCAATCTACTACAGATTTGGTTGACACTAAGAAACTTCATCTTAATCAGCTCAAGCGATTTCATCCTTAAACTTTCACATCTCGATTTCCTTTGCCCTGCGTTTTCATTTTTGTTGTTATTTCCTCCTCTTCTTTTTAATTATTTTTTCTTCTGCCTCTGATCTGGAAATGTCTAATGCTCCCGGTGTTATTTATTTTTCTTTGTTCTTTTCCTTTCCTTTGGATTTCTTTCTGGTGCTTGGCGGATAGTGTAACGGACTCCTCACTTCACCGCCACCTACTGCTATGAAATTCGCCATGCACATAACCTTTTTTCTAGTACTAATATGGACTCACCCTCATCTTGATATACACCGTATTTTCTCTGCAACTGGGACTTACATACTTAAGTGAATATTTATTTGGACATCACATTCTTTGCACGAACTCCGCTCTATCCATCTCTACGATCTGCTATCTACTGACTACCTTCTTGCCTGCTGACGTCATACGACATCGCTTGGTTTGTTGCCCATGCTCCTGTAACATCTGGAATCTTCCAGACGTATTTCTCCTCATTATTTCCCCTCTACTCTACCATATAAAAACCTGGCCTTTCTCTGGATATTTTGAAATGGACTTTGCCTGTGTGGAGGGAGGAACACCAAACGTAGTCTCCATCCTTAGGGACATATGCCCAGGAGTCTCCATTTTGGGGCAGTACTAAGTATTTCATGATGAGGTATGACAAACTGTTAATTTATTTTCTGTAAAACTCCAGGTTGCACCAGGAACAATTTTCCTTTGAAATTCTGATAGGGAGCATGGCATTTCCAGGCCAAGATTCCACTCACTTCTTAACTATTTAAAGTTTCCATTGAAGAACTTAGTTACAACTCTCTTTCGAGCTGTGCGTGTGCTGTATTTGGAACTCCGCGAGTCCTACACACGCTTATACGTAAACTGTGCTTCGCCATTCGTGTTTGTAGTTGGTTAACTTTGAAAGTGACTGTCTTGGAACAGCTTTTTTTGAATAATATTGTGATTTCGGCTTGCATAATAATTTTACTTGGTGTCAATTTGTGTGGTAACTAATGGTAACTGATGCAGTTCTGATTTATATATTTGGACTTTACTTCAAAGATTTCTGGCTGTTGTATTCTGATCTTGTAATTGTGTATATCTTTTTCCTTATATTTCTTGTTACTCTTGGTTTCTCATCAGATATGCATATTTTTCCTTTTTCTTGCTTGTTCCTTTCCATTCCTGCTTTGTTCTTCCTCATTTGCTCTCTTTCCCTTTGATATTTTATTTTGTATAAAGATTCAAATTTGTGTATAACTGGTTGGGAAAGTACCACATTTGTATATTGTTCTTTTTGTGAAATTTTTTTAAGAGGTTCAGTTTGTTTATTTTAATATATCTGTCTCCAAAGTTCATTATGCTTTCTTATCTATTCTTCACCCGTTATGTCCCTAATTTCACTTGACACTCCCATTTTTTTTTTTTTTTTTTTTTTTTTTTTCTTCTAATGTTCTTTCGCACGGTTTCCACTGCGCTATGTGCTAGTTCCTCTTGAATGCTATTATCTTGATAGTAGAAAATCTTTATTACCACGGCCTCTATTCCCAATTTGGCATAACTGGATGGCGTGAATACTATAACCTACCTATTTGGAAACTACTCGGTGTCGTCGATATATTGGGATCTTCCCTTTGTAGAATTATTATTATTATTATTATTATTATTATTATTATTATTATTATTATTATTATTATTATTATTGCATTCCAGCCTTCTAAGGACCACGTTACAATTTCAGTTGTTCCTCCTTAGTTGTTCTTTCCTTTTCTTCCAGTATTCTTTCATTGTTTCACTGTATTTCTTTTTCCTGTCTTCAGTCCACTTTGTGCCTGTTTTCTTTTCCTTGATCCCTTGGAATCCTTCCATTTGTAAGACTTTCTTCCTAAAAATCTTTCTTTCCAATAATTCTTCTTCTCGTATGTTGTTCCTTTCCAGGTCTTTCTTGACTTCTTGAATCCAGGTGGTAGTTGATTTCTTTTCCCAAAGGTACTTGAAGATTCGTTTAGTTAGTCTATTGTCATCCATTCTGTAAATGTGTCCAAGAAATAGCAATCTCCTTTTTCTTATTGTTTCTGATATGTTTTCTACGTTCTGGTAAATTTCATTGTTACTTCTTAATTTCCCAAACTCTGCAATTCTTAGAGGACCTAATATTTTCCTTATAATTCTTCTTTCCAATATTTCTAATTTACTAAGCTTGTAGTTCTCGCAGGAATCAAAGAAGGCCAAGAAAATTAATGAAATACAACATAGATAGGCTCAACATTACACAAGCAACTATAGAAAACTTTCAGGAAGAAATTAAAATAACTCAGCATGGCAAATGGCCAGAATTATCTAAACAGATTAATAGTGCAGCGAAGAAAGTATTTGGATCAGTTAAAACTAAAAAGAAAGTATGGTGGAATAACGTATGTGAGGAAGCACTTATGGAAAGAATGGAAAAGTGAAAAAATGGAAATGTTCCAGAAAGAATGAACACTATGAGCTATTTAAACAACAAAGAAATGAAACAACAAGAATAATAAGGCAGGTTAAAAGATCTTCTGAAATATCGCAGCTGGTAGAAATTGAGAATAATTTTGTAAGAAATAACTCCCGAAATTTCTATCAGACCTTTAAGAATAACCTGAAAGGTTATCAGTCCCGGACCATTTGCTTCAGAGATGCAAATGGTAATATTGGCCTTAACAATGCCGAGAATTGTGAGATTCTGGCAAAACACTTCGAACACTTCACTGGCATAAAGGCATTCTGGTTTCACTACTGTGTTGTAGTGCTTTATTTTAAGTTTTCTTGATAAGCACTTTTTGTTGTAAGTATTCTTAGTTATACCGTACGCTCTTTCCATCTTTTGTATCCTCTCCTCTATAGCAGATTTTTCTAAACCATTTTCTTGAATTGTCTCACCCAAATATTTGAATTTCTTTACCTTTTCTATTTGACCAATATCCGTTACTAAAAACTTTGGGGCACTTTTTATATTCGTCAAAAATTTTGTTTTCTCGGCAGAGATTCTCAAGCCTGTCATGTTGGCTGTCTTTTCAAGGAGATTGACTTGCATTGCTGCATCTGTAAGGCTTTCTGAAAGTATGGCAAAGTCATCTGCAAATGCTAGGCAATTTATTGCAACACCTTTGTTCTTCTTCCCCAGCATGAGTGGCAATATTTTAGATTCTTTCAGTTTTTCATTCCAATTCTTACAATTTTCTCCATGACACAATTGAAAAGGAGTGGAGATAGACCATCGCCCTGCCTGACACCTGTATTTATTTTGAAAGGTCGAGATACTTCACCCATAAATTTTACTTTCGAGATAGTGTCTGTAAGTGTTTCACGAATTAGGTTTGCCAATTTAGTTTTAACTCCAAATTCACGGATTACTTTATCTAGGGTTTCCCTATCAACAGAGTCAAAAGCTTTTTTAAAGTCAATAAATGTTACAACTATGTCTTTGGAGTTTATTAATCTGTGTTGAATTATAGATTTCAGGTTGAAAATCTGTTCGGAGCAAGATCTTTCTTCTCTAAATCCACCTTGATATTCACCCAATTGACTGTCCAGTGTCAATTTTACTCTATTTAGTAGTATTGTTGAGAATATCTTGTAAGCAACTGGCAAGAGAGAGATACCTCTGTAGTTGTTGACATCTTGCTTGTTACCCTTCTTGTGTAATGGGTGTATTAGAGCCACTTTCCAATCCTCTGGGATCTTTTCTGTTTCCCAAATTTCTTCAAAGATTATTTGTAGATCTTCTATAATTATTGGTTCAGCCCATTTTAAAAGTTCAGCTGTTATGGAGTCTTCCCCACTAGCTTTGTTATTTTTAAGATTTTTTAATGCTTCCTTTATTTCTTCTGCTGTTGGAGGTGAATCAGCTTCTAGATTTTTCTGAATTTCTGAAAATTCCAATTTATGATTTGGCTCAGGGCAGTTCAGCAGGTGTTCGAAGTGTTTTGCCAGAATCTCACAATTCTCTGCATTGTTAAGGCCAATATTACCATTTGCATCTCTGAAGCAAATGGTCCGGGATTGATAACCTTTCAGGTTATTCTTAAAGGTCTGATAGAAATTTCAGGAGTTATTTCTTACAAAATTATTCTCAATTTCTACTAGCTGCGATTTTTCAGAAGATCTTTTAACCTGCCTTATTATTCTTGTTGTTTCATTTCTTTGTTGTTTAAATAGCTCATAGTGTTCATTCTTTCTGGAACATTTCCATTTTTCCCACTTTTTCATTCTTTCCATAAGTGCTTCCTCACATACGTTATTCCACCATACTTTCTTTTTAGTTTTAACTGATCCAAATACTTTCTTCGTTGCACTATTAATCTGTTTAGATAATTCTGGCCATTTGCCATGCTGAGTTATTTTAATTTCTTCCTGAAAGTTTTCTATAGTTGCTTGTGTAATGTTGAGCCTATCTATGTTGTATTTCATTAATTTTCTCGGCCTTCTTTGTTTCCTGCGAGGTAGAAGCTTTAGCTTAATTTTAGAGAGGTAATGATCGGAGTCAAACTCCCCACTTCTTATTACTTTAACATTCATAATTTCCTTAATACTTTTTTGAGAAATAGTTACATGGTCCAACTGAAACTCACCTAATATCGGATTTGGGGACACCAATGTTTTAGCCTTTCTTGGAAGTTTCTTAAAGAAGGTCGACATTAATTTTAGGTGAAAGGATTTACAGAGATTAATTAGTCTCGTGCCATTTTTGTTTGTTCTTTTGTGTGCTGGATATGCCCCTACTGTTTTGCTGAAAACTTTTTCTTTGCCTATCTGTGCATTAAAATCACCTAGTAGAATAATAACATTTGATTTTGGAATTTTTGACATTTCTTCATCTAGAAGACTCCAGAATTCTTCAGTTTTACTTGGGTTCTTGCTATTTTCATTTATTGGTGCATGACAATTAACAAATGTATACTTTTTGTTCTTGCATTTAAGTGTGAGAAGAGATAACCTTTCTGAACTAGATTTGAATTCCATAACATTATCGACTATTGCTTTATGGACATAAAAGGCGGTACCTAGTAGTGGCATTCCTTTCATAATTTTGATTGCTGGTTTACCTTTAAAGATTCTATAATTTTTGGTTTCTGTTACATTCTCATCCATAAACCGTGTCTCTTGAGCTGCTAAGATCTGGATTTCATGTCTATCTAAGAAAATTTCCAGTTCTTTCTGTTTGCCGGTTTTTAGCAAGGAATTTACATTAAGAGTGCCTGCAAAGAATTTTCTCTTAAATTTAAGTCTGAAAGGATTCCAAGGATGCTCCGACTCACCCTTATTGCAGATGTTGGGACTCCCCAGAACCCTAGGTCCCGATGGATTGCATAACGCAATGGTAGATTTCTCTTCCGAGCTACCACCTGGGGTAGTGCTTTCATTCAGCGGACTTTCCATTCTGCAATTGAAATTGTACATTGTACAAGGTAGGAAATTAATTCCAAGATAAGATCGGATTGTTAGTCCGAAATGTTATTTTATTCGTGCTTTACTCCACTAGGTTCTTCTGCTCTCTCCACCGTTGGGACATTAAATTCCTCATCCGCCTTCGAGACCGTTGACCAGGTTTCACCTGTAACCCTAGGCAGGGGCCCTTACAGGGTGCTACCATCCGGAGCCAGATGGACCCAGGTTTTTTTACGAGATTGTTACTCCTCCCCCTCCTCCTTCCCCATCACTTGCAAGATGAGGCCCCGGGCTTGGGACCGGCAATGGCGGAGTTCATTATTATTATTATTATTATTATTATTATTATTATTATTATTATTATTATTATTATTATTATTATTATTATTATTATTATTATTTATGTACAACCCTATTGGGTTACAACATGAATCACAAAGCACAATAGTAACATTCGTATTCTTTTCAAACTTAACACACCAGTTCACTGCCTTCTTGATTCACTACAACATTGCTGTTTGTCAAGACACAACATCCTCCCACCTTCATTTTACACTTCAGCTCAAAATTATAAATCACATTAACAAGATATATGAAACCAAATTACAAACTTTGTTTTGTTTTGTTTTGTTTTGTTTTGTTTTGTTTTGTTTGTTTGTTTGTTTGTTTGTTTGTTTGTTTGTTTGTTTGTTTGTTTGTTTGTTTGTTTGTTTGTTTGTTTGTTTGTTTGTTTGTTTGTTTGTTTGTTTATTAAACCAAAACAGCGAGAAGCCGAATTACAGAGTTCCGCAATGAAAAACATATTTACAATAGAGTAGCACAAGGCAAACATAAAAATTAAGTGGAAGAACAATGACGAAAAAACATCTATATATATAAAATAAGAGTTTTGTCTGTACATTGCTCAGAATTTGAAAAGAATGGTATTTTTGTATCGGTCATGTTCACAGTAACAAGAAAATGCATTTTGTACCTTTCCGTAATTTCTGTCTGTCTGTATGTATGTACACGCATCACAAGAAAACGGCTGAAGAGAATTTAATGAAAATCGGAATGTAAAGTCGGGTGATGAACCGCTACAATCTAGGCTATAAATTATTTTAATCACGCTGAGTGAAATGGTAGTTTAGGGGAAGACTGAAATTTAATTCTCAAATATTTATGTTATTATTAGTGGTCGTGTCTTAATGAAAATCGGTAGACAAACATGTGAAATAAGTCGCTACAATATAGGCTATACACGCTGAGAAAAATGGTAGTTTAGGGGAAGGCCTAAAATTTAATTGTCAAATATTTATTGTATTAGTGGTCGTATCTTCAAGAAAATTGGTGTGCGAAGTCGGGGAATAGGTCGCTATAATCTAGGCTATCAATAATGTTATTCACATTGAGTGAAATGGTAGTTTAGGGGAAGGCCTGAAATGTAATATCTATATATATAAAATAAGAGTTTTGTCTGTACATTGCTCAGAATTTGAAAAGAATGGTATTTCTGTATCGGTCATATTCACAGTAACAAGAAAATGCATTTTTTACTTTTCCGTAATGTCTGTCTGTCTGTCTGTCTGTCTGTCTGTCTGTCTGTCTGTCTGTCTGTCTGTCTGTCTGTCTGTCTGTCTGTCTGTCTGTCTGTCTGTCTGTCTGTCTGTCTGTATTGTATGTACACGCATCACGAGAAAACGGCTGAAGAGAATTTTATGAAAATCGGAATGTAAAGTCGGGTGATGAACCGCTACAATCTAGGCTATAAATTATTTTAATCACGCTGATTGAAATGGTAGTTTAGGGGAAGGCCTGAAATTTAATTCTCAAATATTTATGTTATTAGTGGTCGTGTCTTAATGAAAATTGCTAGACAAAGATGGAAAATAAGTCGCTACAATATAGGCTATACACGCTGAGAAAAATGGTAGTTTAGGGGAAGGCCTAAAATTTAATTGTCAAATATTTATTTTATTAGTGGTCGTATCTTCACGAAAATTGGTATGCAAAGTCGGGGAATAGGTCGCTATAATCTAGGCTATCAATAATGTTATTCGCACTGAGTGAAGTGGTAGTTTAGGGGAAGGCCTGAAATTTAATCTATATATAAAATAAGTGTTTTGCCTGTACATTGCTCAGAATTTGAAATGAATGGTATTTCTGGATCTGTCATGTCCACAATAAGAAAGAAATGCATTTTTTACTTTTCCGTAATGTCTGTCTGTCTGTCTGTCTGTCTGTCTGTCTGTCTGTCTGTCTGTCTGTCTGTCTGTCTGTCTGTCTGTCTGTACACGCATCAATAGAAAACGGCTGAAGAGAATTTAATGAAAATCAGTATGTAATGTCGAGTGATGAACCACTACAAGCTCTGCTGTATATTATTTTATTCACGCTGAGTGAAATGGTAGTTTAGGGGATGGTCTGAAATGTAATTCTCAAATAAGTTATTTATGTTATTAGTGGTCGTATCGATAAATACTACATAACTAACATAACTTTAGTTATGTCGTAAGTTAGTAGTAGTTATGTGAGAAGTTATTAAATTTCCGATCACTTATGTCTTGTACATTGTTACCGTATAGCATATAATCGGACATATTCATGAATCTGGATTTTTGTTACTAAGTCCATATCAGCGCTGAGTCACGAGAAAATGGGTAAACAGAATTTAGTGAAAATCAGTATGTAAAGTCTGAGAATAAGGAACTACAGTCTACGATATAAATAATTTTGTAAGACACCCTAATATCAAAGAGTCGAAAGAAAACTAATGTGAAGGCCTGCAATATAGAAAGCTCTAAAACTTTATCAACAATAACACTACATTGACCACTGTTTGTTGTGATGTGCTTTTTGTCTTCTCTTTCCTCTCATCCCCGATAGATAGGATTACTGCAGCGTACCGAGGTGTTTTTTTTTTAGTTTGCTTGACGTCGCACCGACACAGGTAGGTCTTATGGCGACGATGGGATAGGAAATGAATAGTGGTGTGAAGGAAGTGGCCTTGGCTTTAAGGTACAGCCTGGTGTGACTGGTGTGAAAATGGGAAACCACGGAATACCTTTTTTTTTTTTGCTCAACGTCGCACCGACACAGATATGTCTTATGCGACGATGGGATAGGAAATGTCTAGGAAGTGGAAGGAAGCGGCCGTGGCTTTAATTAAGGTACAGTCCCGGCATTTGCCTGGTGTGAAAATGGGAAACCACATAGAACCATTGTCAGGGCTGCCGACAGTGGGGCTCGAACCCACCATCTCCCGAATACCATCTTCAGGGTTGCCGGCAGTGGGGTTCGAATCCACTATCTCCCGGATGCAATCTCACAGCTGCGTGCCCCTAACCACACGGCCAACTCGCTTGGTCGTACAGACTGTAACAGCCTGCCTGTATATTGGTGGGAAGTAGCTGGGGTGTAAGATAACTTTCTTCTTTAGCATGCCATTCCTCTGGTTCATACATTTTCTGATATATCTGGTACGTAACACACTGGTTCATCATAGTATTCGAGCTATACAATCCCTACTCTGAGCCACTGATTGGAATGAGTAGTGTGCATATTTAACGGAATAATGACAGAGGAGTGTTCGCGGCAGTCTGCGACCTGGTTATTCCAGCTCTGGAACTTTGGACTCTTAGATCGGCACCGTAGTACTGTTCGTTGAAAGTGAGAAAGTGTGCGGTTTTTCATTTGATCGAGTATTTTATATCATAACATTGCTTTCAATCGCTACATTCCTACTGACGTTTTTGTAACGACCTATGTTGAATTCACTTAGGAAAACCACCAAGTCAGTCTTTCTGAGAATCCCGTAGCGAAGCACGGGTACATCAGCTAGTCTAACGATAAAAATAGAGGAAAAAATTAAAAACTAACAAAATAACTGTTGAGACACAACAAATAACAACAAAACATAAAGGCTAAAGAAACAACAAGAAAAATTGAAGATTGAGCGTAAAACGAAGAGAAGAACTTATAGCTCGGCACAGTAAGATAAATACAGATATAACACTTAAGTAACGGTATAGTACAGTAATAAATAAATAAATAAATAAATAAATAAATAAATAAATAAATATTATATTATGTACAAAAGAGAGGACAGCAATGAGAAGAGAAAAAAGGAATATGAAGAAAATGAACTAGGTTAAGTTAAGGAAGAATCGATTAAAGGAGGCATACGAAGAAAAAACGTCCAAGTTCCTGTCAGAAGATAAAGAGTTAAGGAGGGTTGGTATGCGGATAAATAAACTTCTTTGAACAAGAGAGAGGCGGGAATACGGAATATGAAGGGGCGGATTAATCCTGGTTTTGCAAGTTGGAACATGTAAGAAAAAGAAGGATGCAGGTTCAGGAGAACGAAATAAACCGTTAACAGCGTTATATAGGAATCTAAGGTCGGCTACTTTCCTGCGACTAGATAACGGGTGAAGGTTTAACTTATCTAGTATCTGATTACTGCTCAAGTTTCGACATTCAGATACTCTGGCTCTAACAATGGCACAGAAGAATGACTGCACGCAGTCAGTATGATTCAGATTAGTGGGTGAAGAGGTAGACCAAATGGGAGACGCGAATTCAATAATCGGTAGGATGCAAGATACATAGTAGGCTCGGAGGGTGTGGATATCGGTGATGTCAGAAAATCTATACAACAATCCGAGAAGTGACATTGCTCGTGCGGTTATCTTTTGTATATGGGGGACAAATAACAATTTACTGTCAAACATCACTCATAAGTCATTTTGTTCTGTTAGAGTTCGGAACGGGTTACCGTGGAGGGAGTATTTACTGAGAATAAGGGATTTACGAAGCGTGATTGAAATAGAGGAACACTTGGTAGGATTAGGCTCAAGACGCCATGTGGAGCACCATTCAGAGAGTGAATTAAGCCCACTCTGTAAGTTTTTTCAATCAAAAAAACTCTCAGGGATGTTCATTTTCCTGCCTATCCTTTGCTTATGGGTGAGAAACACATCTCTAAAGGGTAGATGTGTTGTATTGGCTGGATGAATTCTCCCGCAGCAGTTTTCACCTTCACTACTCATACTGCATTGTCCTTTCCAGGGAACACTTCTGTCGCTTTCTCTTCATGTTGCCTTTGCAGATCAGCACATCATCTCCACACTGTATCTCTTCCCTCCTCCCCTTCATGTCTCCTTTCTTGTGAACGAGTTAACCCAGTTACTCCAGTCTGAACCTCTTCCTCCATTCTTCTGTCAAACATTATTGGTATTGCAGCCTCTTTGATAAATTAATGTTACCAGTGGAATCAAAATCTGGCAACCCACCATTTTGATATCCTGTATGTACGTAGAAGGTGTCAGGCAGGACCCTCGGTCTTTCTGGTCATCTGACATGTACACTCATATTCATAGAAAACAGAACACCTTGAAAGACTACAGATAGGAAGTTCATATTCGCAGGACATGTTCATTAGTATGTTCAGCAGAAACAATTAGCATTTCAGTCACCTAGGTTTAGCATGTGTCCTGTTGCCTAGTAGGCACTGGGTCCTCCATGGGCACTTTTAACTTGTTAAATGCGTGATTGCATTGACGCGTATAAGGCGCGAATGTCGTTTGGGGTACACCCATCAATGCTGCATTCACCTGGTTCCACAATTCATCTTTGGTGGTTGGCATTGGGTCACAGCGCTGCATCCGTCATTTCACCATATCCCACACATTGTCGATTGGCGACAAGTCTGGTGATCGGGCGGGCCAGGGCAACAGTCTGGCATCCTGTGACAACGAGAAGGCACGTGTTCGTGCAGCAACAAGGTGTTGTTCATTGTCCTGCTGAAATATGGCGTCTGGGGTGTCGTGCAGAAAGGGTATGGCTACAGATCGCAGGATGTCATTCACGTAGGTCATACTGGTCACAGTGCCCTGGACACGAACCAACTGTGATTTGTGGTTGTACCCAATAGCACCCCACACTATAAGGCCTTGAGTTGGTGTTGTATGTCTTGTGCGAATGTAGTCAATGTGATGCCTCTCCCCCTGTCTGCGGCAAACCAAAATGCGGCCATCATTTTCAAACAAACTGAACATGGATTTGTCCGAAAACACTATCTGCTGCCATTCCTGTCCCCAGTGATGTTAATCCGTACACCATTGCAGTTTAGCATGTTCATGCACAGTAGTCAAAGGTAGGCAGAGAATTGGACAACACGCTGGTAACCCAGACCGTAATGAACAGCGACGGACTATCACTCCTGATAGTGTATGATGTGTTACACTGTTCCACTGTTGCACCAGAGCCAAGGAGGATGCAGATCTATCCTGCAATGTCATTCGGATGAGGTGTCGATCTTCTTGGGGGGTGGTCTGGGTGGTGAGACTAGACCCATCTCGTCGTGTTCTGTGGCCTTCTGTGAACCATTCTGTACACACCCGTTGCACTGCCAACACACTTCATCCCACACAAGCAGCATTTTCCCGGATGGATGCATCACATTCCCTCATGCTAATAACACGCCCTCTTTCAAACGCATTCATTTGACAGTACGGTTCTCACATACATCTGCAAGGCATCCTGCACATCTGCTCAAGTCACATTGATCCATTACCTTTGCTTTATAGCGACAATGAGAGCCGCAGGCACATTTTACCAGTCGTGGTGGTGCGCAGAGATGTTGATGTGGACCTTGAACCCAAAGGCTGACATGGTTCAAATGCTAATGATCTCTTCAGAACATACTAATGCACATGTCCTGTGAATAAGAACTTCCTATCTGTAGTCTTTCAAGGTGTTCTGGTTTTCATGAACAAGAGTGTAGATCAATGGTCAGGAATTTACAACCGCTTCATATTCAATAAGGATCATCATATCTTCATAGTTACAAAGGCATGATCGAGTACCTGTCGCAACAACATTTTGACCATATGAACGACTCGCTCCCACCGCCCACCCCACCAGGCTTCAGTGAATGGGTTGAATCTCCATTCATTTTTGAAAAGTGTTGCTCCTTGGTTATCTTCTTCCAATCAAGTGTCTTGAGTAAATTCTCTGTTCCATGGAAGTTTCTGCCATTGTTGCTACATATATCACATGGCCTACCACATCTAGATAATGCCATCATAAAAATAGACACAGAAAGCAAGGTAACTAGTTCAAAACTAACTGCCCAGACAACAGCACATGTAAAGATTACTATCCACAGTTTTGTATTACCTCTTAGGTGCAATGGAACTACTAAATCTATTCCGACCACTTGCAATACACAGGCTTCTCTTACTCAGACTTCCGGAAGTTCCACAGGTTACATTTCACCATTCTTTGATTCATACCTTCTACATCTGAGGTAGTTGGACAGAATGCTACTAATTGTCTTCCTTCCCTTTATGATCCAAAATTGTTCTCTAAGGAAAGATAACAGGGTATGTACTCTTGCATGAGAAGCTTTCAAGTGCTCTTCCTTTACAAGTAAAGCTATTACTTTATGTTCAGGTGGCAACAATGTGGGACATCTAAAGTCTTCTTCATTGTTTCTTCTTCCTGTCTTGGTGTTGATTCTCAACAGCCCTTCCTCATGTTGGAATGCATACAGTGAGTTTTGAAGTCTGATTTCTCTCGCTTTTGAAACGTGTCGTTCTGTACATTTCTCAGGAGTTTTATTTCTGCATTCTTTATTTCTGTTACTGACAACTCGGTCAACTGAAGCCTGTCTTCTTTACATTTGGTGTTTTTACGGAACCGATGTGTCTAAGCGATCATCCATACAATTCTTGTATACAGATTCACATCTAAGCATTTTTTATTTTCCACCTTGTCGATACATTAGTTGCTTAAGGCAACTTATTCATTAAAAGTGGTACATGTTTCATATATTATTAACATCTTCAGCCACACAACACTGTTTAGATCAGGGCCTCTCAAACGCCCAAAATCTCACGCGTGCAGAGCGAGGCGCAAGACCTCCGTGCACTGTGCATCGGTGTCGCTCGGTGCCGCTCGGTATGGCTCGGATCAACGCTTCGTCTCTGGGCTACTCGGCTATGCTCGGCTCTACTCGGCTATACTCGGCTCAACTCAGCCCGGATTTGGAGCGCTACGGCGCAAGTGGGGGAGAGGGAGACAGGCGGAGCGAGCGAGAGAGGCGTGAGGAAAGAGAGAGTTAGCGCTATTGCTCCAAATCGAGGAGTGGGGGTCTGCACTCTGGTCAACCAAGCCAAGTCGTCTTTTGCACCGTGCACAGTGCATGCACCGCGCGCATGCACCCTGAGAGGCCCTGGTTTAGATGAAAATTTCATATACCGGTATTGACAAATATCAATGCTTTGAAAGAAAGTGTCCTTAAAAATAGCTAAGAAGATTAAATGACAACATTAAAAACAAAATACTCATGAGAAAATATATAAATTATTTTTACAATTGAAAGCGGTTGTCAAGGAAACACTTGTACAATAAATAGTCCATAGAGAATATGCCCTGATGAATATTCTTTTCTTAAAAAGTTCATGTTAAAAAAGGCAATTTATAAATTATACATTTTTTGTAATTGTCAAAATGAGGAAATCTAGGTTTCATAATATGGTTTTATTACTATTGGAATTACTAAAATTTCAATTACTAAAAAAGTATTAAAAATGTATAATTTTTAATTTATAAATTGGCTTTTTTTAACATGAACTTTTTAAGAAAAGAATATTTATCAGGACATATTCTCTATGGACTATTGTACAAGTGTTTCCTTGACAACCGCTTTCAATTGTAAAAACAATTTATATATTTTCACATGAGTATTTTGTTTTTAATGTTGTTGTTCCGGGGTTATCTGTGGAACGCAGAGGTGAAAGAAGGTGCCGGGGTGAATGGGTCTATCTATAATATCAAAAATTGAGTTAAAACTTTAGAAGGTTATATTTCTTTTCTGAAACCAAACTTAACAATCTTTTTCGTGACAATATTACAGGTACAAGTAGCAATCATTAAACAAGATTGGGAAAAATCCAAGATTCAGAACCTTAACACTTTGGGCCTTAAGCCCCCAATTTTACAATTCCGGAGATACTGGATTCGGTTTACACAATTTAAGTTAAAAAAAATTGGGGCCTATTAAGTCAAGGGCAGAAATTCCCTAATTCACAGAGCACTTGCTCCCTAAATACAGTATCTGGCCTTCCAGAGGCACCCTTTACAGTTACAAAACTTGAAAAAGAACTAACCAGCTCTCCGTTTCTTACTGCCTACTCAAGGCAACATTACATCAATCTCGGGTCTCTCAAACCACCATTTACAAATGGAACTTATTTTTACAGGGGTATTAAAAACCCATCCTACTGGGCCTTCATGGAATAAGAATAACAGGTTAAATTAATGGCCCGAACACAAAATGAATGGAGGCGTATACTTGCATTCCTAGATACGAACACTAAAAAACCTAAGGGGCTCTAGGCCGATGAAACAGGGGCTATTCCCAAACTACTGAGGTGACTCATATAGAAATTACTTTAATACATTGCAGAAACGAAAAGTTACAAAAAACGTAGGCACCTCAAACCAAGATGAAGGGGAGCTCGAGAGGGTACTCCACTCTCTATCCCCAATTTACAGTTAAAGATTTTATGAAGGTTTTACATTAGCCAGAAGAGTTACATTTTAGAAAAGCTGGTTACATAACTAAAGAGTCGGACCTTTCCTTTGGGTTAAACTGCGGAGGTAGCAAGAAAGAATAAAATTATGTGGCCATTACCTTGTTGATGTTCTAGCTGCCGACGAAAGAGGCTGCCCGCCTCCTGCTTAACGCACACACTCAGATAGATGTCGATCACTTGGCCAAGAAACGAGAAAAGCCGCAGTTTATAAACCCTCAGGGAAGGTTCGAGATCATTCAAGAATAAACTAGCCACACCCTCTCAATTTTATTGGTAGATTTCAAAAGTAACACTCAGAATCGAAGAAGAAGAAGAAGAAGAAGCCGGTGATAGGCTGAAAATTAAATTACAGAGATTAGGGATTGACTAGATTGAAAACTGGCAGAAATAAAAAGGAAATATTGCCAACCCAAAAATAAATGAACATCAATCAGTTACAAAAACCTAGAAATACAAAACTTCTTTAACTTTGCACCAGAGGGCATGATCATAAAGTTTTTGTAGTGTCATCTATGGGAGAATGTCCAAACTTCTTGATGAATGGCAAACAAAAGAAGGAGAAGTTCACTCAGTTTAGGAAACTGTACAATAACAAAATTACATCATATTTCTGTGGTGACATCTTCTGAGTAAAGTTCTAAGTTGGTGTAGTTTCATTTTCACTGTTTTACCAATAGAGGAGTTCATTTAGGCGCTGAATTTGAATGCGCGGCTTTGGGGTGTACCTCCCGGTATAGTTGTCATTTAATCTTCTTATGCTGTTTTTAAGGACACTTTCTCTCAAAGCATTGATACTTTGTCAATATATGAATTTTTCATCTTAACAGTGTTATGTGGTTGAAGATGTTAATAATTTACGAAACATGTACTACTTTTAACCAGTAAGTTGCCTTAAGCAACTAATGTATCGACAAGGTGGAAAATAAAAAAGTACATAGTTGTGAATCTGTTAAAGTGCGATACGGACCATGAAGTTGAGTTTGTGTAATTCTTGAATACCTCGGGAAGTATTTAAGGTACCATTCATCTTCAGACGAGGGCGATTAGGACATGATAGTAGTAGTTCCCCTTTTCTTGGCTTATTTCTTCTTCATTCGGCTAGTAGTATGTTGTGGGCCACTTGTTCTCATCATACCTTAACCACTCTGGCCCCTCCCACGATCTTCTGGATTCGATTAACCTTTGCACACTGAAGCCTCCTGAAGGCAAATCAGCTGGGTTATCTTGACCTGGGATATGTCGCCAATCTGTGCTGTTTGAGTAGGCACGTATTTCTTTAACCCTATTCTTCACAATGGTACCCCAATGCTCATTATTCCTGATCCAGTACAGAACAGAGATGGAATCCATCCAATAATACTCCTTCAGATGTGACAATTCAAAATTCTTCTTGACATGTAAGGGCAGTTGTACCCTAATGTAACATGCCATTAACTCGAGTCTTGAGTGTGTTGTGTTCTTCAGAGGGGCAGCTCTTGATCTACATTGTAGCAGTTGAACCATTACACTAGCACTATCTTTAGACCGTAGGAATACCGCAGCTGCATATGAAAACTTTGAAGTATCGCAGAAAATGTTTAATGAGCAAGAATAATGTTCTTCAAAGGAAATCCATTTAGTCACTCTTAACTTTAAGTCTGGCAGCTTTTCAACCCACTTGATGAATTCCTTATTCAACTCTCAGAATCTTCGTGTCCAATTCCAACTTGGTTTTACAACTTCCTTTTAGAAGCACTTTTGGACGATGAGTGACTGACAGGCTAAAACCTATGGGGTCAACCACTCATGCAGTAGATAACAAGATTCTTGTAATTACAAGATAGTGAATCTTCCACTTGATTCCATAACGGTCCAAGTACAGATGATGGCCTTATTCTTTCTTCTAAATGTTTGAAACGAGTATTTTCCCACCTTCTTAATTCAAACTTTCCATCAGCCATTATCAACTTAGCCTTTTCAATGAACTCTTGTGGCTCATCTTGTGGATTAGTAGATGTGGCACAGTTGTCTACATGAAATGTCCATGACATTAGCGGGAGAATAACGAGAGTTTTCATATTTGGTCCATCAGGGTATGTGGCTGAGATGATAGAACACTATTTTTCAGAGCTCAAGGTGGTGGGTTCGAGCCTGGTTCAGTCTGGTAGTCTGAAGATGCTCAAATATGACAGCCTCGCGTCTGTAGCTCTAACGTAAAAGGATTCTTATGAGACAAAACTCCAATACCTCGGGTTCTCTGAAAACCATAAAAGTAGTCTGGTACATTAAAACCATTACATTATTATTATTATATTGTTGTTGTTGTTGTTGTTGTTGTCGTCGTCGTCGTCGTCGTCGTCGTCGTCGTCGTCGTCGTCGTCGTCGTCGTCGTCGTCAGCAATTGATGACAGACAATATCCCTAGCCACTGAAATGAATTAACAGTAAACAATTTTAGTACTGTTATACATGGTACAGATATAAACATGCTTTTAAGAAATTATTAATTAGGATTCATTTCTTAGGCCTACAACACCTCAGGTTTTCTTGGGGCATTCAGCGGATATAATTCTGGTTTGTACATTTTGGTTTCAAAAGGAATTCCATGGGTTGTAAGCTGTTCAATCTTATCTGTCTTTTTGGAAGAGGTGTTCGTTGCAGTGTTGATTTAAACATTGTGGTAAGGAGCATTGTCAATCACTAAGATTTAGGGGAAGGGAGTAAGGTTGGGTGTTAATTCAGTTTTTAGCTACTTGTCATAATTCATAAAGTTCATATCGTCATAGTAATCTCAAGTCTTTATACCCTGTTTAAATATCACGTGTGTGTTTAGGACAAAACCCTCTTCACCACCTGCATGGATATTGATAGCATGCTGGCTGGCCCTTATAACCCAGAGCTAGAAGATTCATATTCTGATTATCACTCCATATGTTACTTAGTGTACGATGCATTCATGTAGATGCATGTAGATCATCAGGTGTCCTTCACTTCTGTATAATGATAAGGAACTTCAGTACTTTATATGCAAATATTGAATTTCAGATTTTTCAGTCAATACTGTCAAGTTATTCACAGTTTTTCACAAGCTGAAACCTAAATCTCTGATCACCTTCCTTAAAGCCCATTTACTGCCAGAAAAATTTTGGACTTTAGAGCACATAATCATGTAGGCCTTTCTCAGTCTATTCTGTGGTATTTGTTCACTGTCCTGCAAATTACACATCTGTCAAAATCATCGAAGTCTGTTGTAGTTCTCATTCATAGCCTTTTAAATATTGGGAGTACTTAATGGCTTTCCCTCGTGGAGATACTTCTCTCTTTCCTTTAAAATTCCTGTAATACTGTTCACTGAAATACCCGTAGCCTGGGATGTATGCCATTGAATTAAATAAGCAGGTTCTTCACTGTTTTCCTGTTCCAAATAATTGTATAAATTACACACTATTTCCCTTCTTTGGCTATGAAGAACTTCCCTACAACCGAACTTACTAACATGACTGCTACACTCAGCTTCCTTTACTACTACATATTCAGCACATGGTTTTCACACTAGATGTCCGTAAACACTCCCCTCCCCACTGTGGCCTTGAGTTACTGTGCACCTCATTGTTGGGTTCTTGCTACATCTCCTGACCAACACATTTTTCACAAATTTCAAAATATCTCTGGAAATATTAGTTACTGTATATCTGAATAGCATAAATAACAGCAAAAAATATAATTTCCAATCAGTTATATATCTTTACCATACAAGCTACAGTAATGGAGATATTCACAAATTTAGATTTTTCTTATGAAGTCCATCAACAGCGAGCATCACCTACCTGTATGTGGAAATATTGTTCTGCTGTCAAGGTAACAAACTAATTGGCAATGGTGGTGGTGGTGGTGGTGGTTGGTTTTATAAGCGGCAAAACCATATGGTCACTAGCCCCTATTCATATGGAAGATAATGAAGATGACTTATCAAAATGAGAAAATTTGAAGGAACCATCACTCATAGAATAAGGGAAAAAGGCATTTTGGGAAGGGGGCAGGAGGAGGTTGAAAGCCTTAATATTGCAGAGCTGGAAGAAAACAAAATGTGATGGCACATTGTCCTAAGCTCCTTTAATTTATCAGTTGTTGTTGACGTGTACTTTCTCTTCTGCTGCTGCTCATCTCCATTGGACGGCATTACTACTGCCATTACAAAAGCTAATCCATCAACGACAGATGCAAAACAGGTAGTCGTGAATAAAAATAAGAAGTGACTGGCTTGCCCAATATATTGTTAATTTTATACTATTTTCTTTTTAGTTTTAGAGTTTTATTTCCCCCATTGAGAAGTTTATTTTATATTTAGCCCTATCAGAAGTAAATATTACACTCTCAGATCTAAATCATAATAATGTGTACATTTGATTTGGATTTTTATTTTTTTATTTTACTTTTTTTTTTTTTTTTGTGCCTAGTTTCCTGTTTCTACTACCACCACAATTTCATTCTACAACTGATCCAGATGAATGTGGATATGAGCAGTATATACAGGATGCTGACAAACAGTATCAAATGTGGATTATGCGTAGCCGTCATTACTCATGGCCCACTGAAGCTACTTTTCCAGATACAAGTAGCTCAGATTCACGACCAGAAGCCGATCATGGAAAGCAGTTTTATGAAGGTCCTTTCCTTCGTATGATTCTCTCAAGACTTCTCCATTTACCATATCAGGTAATGAAGTTTTTGCAACACTTGAGAAAAAAGTAAGAATACTATTCATGTACCCTATAGAATTGTGTAGTATTGAAGATCGGTTTTCTTTCTCTTTGCAGCCATACGAGATCAGCCTTCAAGTTACAAGCATTGTGTCACGACTTGCATTATTACCACATCCTTATATACATGAATTCATCTTGAATCCATTGTTACCTGTTTTGCCTGATGTTAATACTGTGTTTACTACACTAGAAGCAGTAGCAGGTGAAATAATAACACAGATTCCAAAAATTCCCAATTCCAGGCAGTTATTGCACGTCACACGCCAGAGGTTATTGGGCGATGGTCCCATAGCACCGTAAGTATCTATACTATATTAAAATGGTCATGCTCCTTTGCAAGAAGTTAATCAGTGAAATATGTAGCAAAATTGCTTTGTGGAAAGTATGATTTAGAAAATACATGTAAGGGAACAATTAAAATTGTATACTGTCAAGGCGACTTGTGAGACGCAGGAATAACAACGCTCCAACCAAGGTTAAAAGAGGAATCCCACTTTCAACCTTAGTGAGTAAATGCCAGTACGGGATCAAAACAATGATATTTCTAAGTTATAATAACGCTTCATAAACATCTGACTCAAACTGCAATATAAGCTGCAGAAAGTGTGTGTAAATGTGCCACTAAATACACTTCAAACACTGGGCAACAATGTTGCTGCATTCAAGTCGCATGCCAGTGCAGAAATCAATGACCTGCAGACAAACGTGGACGCTTTACCTTTAAAAAAAAAAAAAAAAAAAAAAGATTTGCCGGACCAGGCTGAACAATATAGACCCGAAATTGTCTCCATAATACATAGTGTTCCAGAAAAAGAGTCTGAGGATGTTTGTGAGAAATCATTCCATATCTTAAAAAATAAATTATCTATTGTTCTCTCAATGAACGATATCAGTCACTGTCATAGGTTGGGGCAATACACAGCCGAACATCTGCTGAGGTAGTCAGGCAGGGAAATCACCTTATGATAAAATTCTTGTGCTGTCACGATTGCAACAGTATGTGCCATGTGATGCTTGCATTGAAAGGAAGTCTTTCTTTATTCGAATCAGAAGTACAATAGAATAATACTACATTTAAAAGAAACAAATATATACAAGTAAAAGGTCTACAACAATATGTCATACAGATTCGGCCCAAAATTTGGCCACTTCAAGGGCATTTGGATTAGCCAGCACCAAGTCTTCCATTGTGCAGTTTGATGGACACAAGGGACAACATAGCAGATGATCAGTTGTCTGAAGTTCACCACAGTCACAAAAGGCCGTATCGATGGGGAAGTTCCATTTCTGTAGAGTCGCTCTGGTTCTACCCACTCCAGATCTAAGTCTGTTTAAGGACCTCCATGTCAACCAGTCCTCGGTGTGACCGGGAGGCAACGCTTCCCGTGGTTCCATCCATTTCAAAAGGCCAGGGGTCTTTTGTTTCCATTTGGTAATCCTGGCTTTGTCCGATGATCCTTCCAGGTGTTCTGAAGATGTTAAAAATGTTTTCCTGGACTTCAATCTTCGTTGGGCAGGTTGGTATCCAAAGAGTGGATGTGAAGGCATTAAATTTGTTTTAAGCCTTTCGTTGTTAGCAGCAACCTCTCTCCTAACATCACAAGAAGCAATACCGGCAAGGTAATTGATTTTCTCGAGAGGAGTTGGCTTCAGGACACCAGTAATTATTCTACAGCTTTCATTGAGTGCCACATCAATCTGTTTTGCGTGGACAGATTTGTACCACGCTGGACAGGCATATTCACCGGCGGAGTAACATAAGGCTAGTGCAGTAGTTCTAACAGTTTGTGGGTGTGTGCCCCAAGTAGATCCAACAAGTTTTCTAAGTAGTGTGTTCTTGGAAGAGACCTTTTGTTTTACATTCATACAGTGCACCTTGAAGGTTAGACTGCGATCGAGAGTGACGCCCAAGTATTTGGGATGGAAGCAGTGGTCTAGCGTAGCTCCATTCCATGTCAGCGAGTTTCCTGTTGGCTTGTCGATGTTGTAGATGGAATGCACAAACTTGCGTTTTGCTCGGGTTTGGCACAAGTTGGTTTTGATCATAGTAGTTGCCGAGTTCTTCTAGGGCAGCTTTCAGGGTGCATTCTATCTCGTCAAAACTATCTGACTGGACAGCGAGAGCAAGGTCATCAGCATAGTTGAAAGGAAGTGAATTTCTCATAATACATGTCAGGAAGACCATTTTAATCCTAGAACTGGCAACTGTTGAATATTCAACAGTTTGGTCCCTGCTGTAGTGGCTCTGTCGATCTTTGACATGTTCGTATTTCTTCACATAATTTCCTCAGTTCTTGAAAAGATATCATGATAGTCTACATATTGTCATTCTTGATGTCCTCAGCAGCCAAGAATTGTTTCATTCATACTTACATCATCTTTGGGGCAGAGTTTCATGGAAATAAATGAGTGCAGTTTTCCAACCGTCTGTTTGAGCACTGTTGTTGTAGTGTTTGTAAACAAACCTTCACGGGCTTTGCTATTCTATTTCATTTTATTTCATAGTTTACTATTCAGTGCGAGTTGTTATATATATGTTGTTATTTGATTGATTACATACATTTTTAGTAGTGTGTGCCTAAATATGGTATCTTAATTACGGAAAATTAGTGATGAAGTTCTGAAACAGAAGTGTCAAACTCAAATAAGAGAAATGAAGAACAACTGGTGGCAAGACAAGGCTCTAGAACTCCAAAGACTATCTGATGCCAGAGGCATGCAGAACTTCTACGTGGAAATAAGAGATCTGCGGTCCATCTCGCTCTTCAATTGGAACTCTGAAAACAGTTGCTGGTGCTAACACCCTTACAAATAGCAGAGACATCCTGGAGCGTTGGGAGGATCAATTCTCCACTTTTTTAACCGAAGCTCCACTGCTGCCAATGACTTTCAACGGGATGTGTCACAACTTCCCCCATCAACCATGGATGGTGATGCCACCAACTTACCAGGAATTCTGTGTGGCACTTGATAGGCTGAAATCTTAGAAAGCACCTGGACCAGACTACATCCCTCTGGAACTAATTCAAGGTGGAGGCTTACCTCTGAAAACGAGGCTCTTGACCCTCAATCCAATCAATTTGGGGAACCCAAAGAGTACCCGGCAATTTCAAAAATGACAATATCATCACTATTTTCAAGAAAAGTGACCGTAGTATATGTGACAACTGTCGTGGTATTTCTCTGCCATCAATTGTAGGTAAACTTCTTGCAAGGATCCGGCTTAGCCATCTGCAAGTCATCTCCGAGAGGACTCTACCAGAGTCTCAATGTGGTTTCCGAGCCTCCAGAGGTACTCTTGATATGATCTTTTGTGCAAGGCAACTGCAAGAGAAATGCAGAGAACAACAGAAGCCTCTCTACTTTGTATTTTGTGTTTTATGACCCAGAAAAGGCCTTTGATAGTGTTCCAAGACTCACTATGTGGGCAGTTCTGAGACGCTTTGGCTGTCCTGACCATTTTATGGGCCTGGTGCAAGTACTTCATGATGGCATTACTGGACAGATTCTCCATCAAACCAATTTCTCCAAACCATTCCCCGGTAATCGGGAGATAGTGGGCTCGAACCCCACTCTCGGCAGCCCTGAAGATGGTTTTCCATGGTTTACCATTTTCACACCAGGCAAATGCTGGGGCTGTACCTTAAGGCCACGGCCGCTTCCTTCCCATTCCTAGGCCTTTCCTGTCCCATCGTCGCCATAAGACATATCTGTGTCGGTGTGAAGTAAAGCAAAAAAAAAAATTCCCAATCACACATTGATTGAAGCAGGGTTGCGTACTTGCTCCAACTCTGTTTGCCTTGTATCTGGCGGCCATGCTTTATGAAACAACAGACATCCTCAGCGTAGAGATTAAATACCGCTTTGATGGTGGCCTCTTCAACTTGGCCAGACTTCACTTGCAAGGACATACCAGTGTTACTTGTGTAACTGAAATGCAATATGTTGATGATACCGCATCACCGGCTCTTACACCTGAGGAACTGTAACAGTCAGTCAACAGTTTCGAGGATGCATATGACCTTTTTGGCCTCACCATCAATGCCAAAAAAACCGAGGTACTTGCTCAGCCTGCACCAGGGACTAACACCCCAGAATTTAACATTACCATCTCGAACATCAAACTAGAACAAGTAGACCACTTCACTTACCTTGGGAGTATCTTGTCAAAAAGCTGTACTTCAGAACAGGATGTGGAAAACAGGCTTCGTGCTGCCCACGTAGCCTTTGACCGACTATCACACAGAGTCTTCAAGAATAAAAACCTTACAATTTGCACAAAACAAATGGTGTACTAGGCTGTAGTCATTTCTACACTTCTCTGTGGCTGTAAAACGTGGACCTTATACCGGTGTGACATCAAAAAGCTGGAGCGCTTTCACCACCAAAAACTACGCTCCATCATGAACATCAAGTGGGAAAACTACGTCTCTAATGTTGAAGTTCTCGGGAAAGCACGTGCTAAGATAGTAGAAGCATTGGTCCATCACCATCACCTCAGATGGGCGCGACATGTGCGCTGTATGAATGTCACCAGACTACCGCGCCAGGTCCTCTATGGTGAACTGGGCTCCGGTTCAAGGTGAGGTGAGATTGGCATTCCTTCACAACTTTTCATTTAATCCACACTTCATGCATTGATGTACATTTTAATTCCACAACACCTATTGTCATACTTTAACAACCCCATGATTGTTTTTAATTTACAGATTGTTTACTGTTAATGCATTTCACGATAAATACTTTTTTTATTTTGCACATATTTGTTACAATCTCAACTCTATTGTTTATATTGTGTTGATCATTAATGATCACTCTTTTATCATGACACGGTTACTCTTTTGATATGAGGATACTATTTTGATCATTTCTAAACTCAGGGCCCTGACCTAGTCTTTGTGCATTAATGGCTGATGATGTTCGCTATGCCAAACGAAACATGTCCCATTATTTAAGATATTTCATGATTATACTCTAATCCAACGAGTATATTGTAATGTATTGAATAGGTGGCTGTAAATAAAATTTTATAATTTTAATATAACTTGATCACGAGAAATATCAGAAAAGACCTCAAAACGGACGACTTCCTACGTCTAATAAATTTGAAGAAATTGTTAGTAATGAAATCATCAAATGAGTTCAATGTTAAATTGACAGCTAGAGTCAGATGTGATCAAATTTAGACATTGTTGGAATGTGAATATGTTTATTGTAAGACTAGGGATTATGGATAGGGGGTGTGGGTTATTACGAGTGTTGTATGAGAAGTAGGAATCATTGATAAATGCCGTGAGTGCAGATATTGAGTGTTATTTTGACAGGCCTTGGGGAAGATTTGTAATAGTGCTTTTTTCAAGACGTTGACTTGGTCAGAGTTGCCAGGATCATCTATATAGTATACCCTACAGGGCATAAAACAATAATGCATTACCGAACTTACCTCCTTACCTGTCTGTCAATAACTGCACCAGCCTAGCTGCAACCGGTAGATGTGTGTTTGGGTTCTTGGGACGAGAGTATGTTAGGACAGGAATCTTACTCTATTACTTTAAATTACAAAATGAGGAACTTGGTTGCTTTTTCAATATATAATTTGGACCAAGCATAAGTTTCTTTTTTCACAAACTATTTTCTTTACAATAGATCGCACTCATAGTGCAAAGGATAAATGCCATAAAGGCTTTCATCTATAATTTTCAAAGAATAACATGAATGACGTTACAAAAACAAAATAAAATTTTGTGATGATGCCTTGCGTAGGAGTAGATCAGTGAACACAAATAGGTCCCGTAAATGGAACCACCAATAGACCTACAAAAATAAAAACATGAGGCCAGGATTAAGGACGTTTCGCAGAAATAAAACTATTACTAAAGGTTCCCACCCATTTTTGGGGAAATATTTACATACAAATAGCAACTCTGCGTGTTACAAACGACGACTAAGATAAACCAAACACTGAAGCTAATGTTACCCGACCACATATAAAATACATAGGGAAGTGAACCGATATCCTCTGAGTATTCTTTATACACACTGGATAAACTAATAATCCTAATTCCCTTAGTACCAAGATATCATATATACAATACACATAAATGTTTACAATACGTGGAAGAGAAAAAGAGAAACAAAAGGAAAAGAATCATTGTCACCAATAATTCTCTACCCGATGGGCAGAATCCCTTACAACCTTGGCTTTTAAAAATGGCTGCGACTTCTTAGAATGCTGGGCTGGGCCATTGACCGGTCCGTCTAGCCATTAAAAGCCTCCTCGCTTAAACAAAATTGTAAACAAGGCAGCCAGTGACCCAGTTTCACTGCGTTTGGGACACAATATCACAAGAAGGTTCTCATTTCGTTTTCTTTTGACAAACCTAAGCATAGAACAAAATAAGGAGCCAATTCTCATTCCATATATCTGGCACTAATAACTGACCATCTCGGGCCTAATTCATCTCATACAAAGTACTATACCGTATTATTTCTCGTAAAATCAGGACCATCTATAATTATGACGCGTCTGTTACCCTCCAGGTCCACGGTTCACGTCCCTGTTAAAGAATTTAATGACACTACATACAACGTGGTTTTAATTTACTAGGATTCCATCAAATAGATACTGCACCAGGAAGCCATAGGACCTGGCACATATAAATTATAAATTTTATTTTCTAGCATACAATTCCGTTCCGATACATGAACAGCTGTGTGAGAGAATGTTCTCGTACCTTCTGCACTCCACGAGGGAGAGTCAAGCAAGGTCAAGTGACGTCACCGCCGCCTGAAGCTTACTTCCCCTACAGAAGTTTCTCGGCTATTTTTACGAACTTTTTAATGCCTGGACCGATTAATATGAGACTAATGCTGAATTGTAGCTAATGTTCTGAAAGTAAAATCCTGCAAATTTGAAGTCAATCCATCCAGTGGTTTCCGAAATATGATAATTTAAAGTTTGGGAGGAATACTCACCCCTTCATCACCTGATTTCGAGCGCTGCTCGCCAGACCTGTATATATAGGCCACTGGGCCAAGGCCATAACCAGTCCCGTGTACAGAGTCCTGTGCGCACTGTGTGTGCAGAAAGTATGTTCCGCCACGATTCGCGAGGACATAATCGTGGCCGTACTCAAACGCTGTTGAAATAGTAAAAGAACGTCGTACCGCACGTAAAGTTTCCGACGCGCCGCGACGACGGTAAGATTCTAGACTTTTCTCAAGGTGAATTATCGTAATATAATACTTGTGAATTTATTAAAAAGGTGAAGCTATAATTGGAAGTGAGAAGTGAAATGTCCAATATTTTTATACGACACCGTGAACTGTACTAATGCCACATAATTCTGAACTGTTACAATATCCTAAAATCATTGCATGTGGTAAACTGAAATCATAATTTAAAACCACTTCAATCAGTCTAAGACATTTCTCTTACGATAATATATCAGTGAACTGTGTATAACTTTATTTACTTGACATTTGTCCCATAACAGGGCAAAATTTAACCATTTTCCTTGAGCATTTTCTCGATCTTTCGATCACCACTGTGAGAAGCCCAGTGAACATTAAGGACTTTTTACAATAAGATTAAATAGTACAGACTAGTGTGGTGTAAATACTACCATAAAATCACCTTAATTTTGTGAATAATATTTGTTCAGAGACTGTGATAAAGACTGTTACAAATCGCATTTTCAAGTGCTTATGGACTGTGTTCACTACTTTACAATCATATTTCAGATATAATTAGTGACAATTATGAACTGTGTTACATCTCAAACCCATGAACTGTGTATATAAGAACTGTGTTTTCTGCAGCATTGACTGTGAATGTTACTTCAACATCGTAAAATCAGTGTAAGAATAGAACTGTGCATTACGACGGTGTGTAGTATTAATATCCGTGATATTTGTGAATTCAATAGTGCCAATTGAACTTTCCCTGTTCCGACATTACCTCCAAGAACAACGGAAATCTTGGCGAAAGTGCTACAAGATCCTGCTACATCAAACGTCGCTTCCAACGAGGGATTTACATGTTTTCTTCAGTTATGAGGGACATCAACGTGGGAGATAGACGTGGTATCTTCACTGAACATCGCCGGTGCTGAGTTCGAGTCTTCATCCGCACTCCGCGGAATGTTCCAGACACCCAGTCACCAACTCCAACACTTCTAAGCAGATCTTCTCATATTCTGAGTAATCACAACTGACTGACTTTTACAAAGCGCTTAATTCAGTACAGTGCTCTTACAAGTGCTTTGTGTGGATATCAATTCATAATTTTATTGTCATTTAAAAGTTCATATTTTGCTATAAATTCATTTTCAAAGTTATTAATTAATTGAATTCACATTATCTAGATGAACTTTAGGATTTTCAAGTGCTTTATTAATTTCATTTTTTGCAATTCAAACGAACTGAAAGACATTCAGCAAGAGATCAAATATTTTATTAATTTATCAAACTTTCCATGACAAGTGTGTGTTCATTTTTGTGGTTTAAAAATTAGAAAGACTGTAGGTCAGCACCATAAATAATGAACTGATCCCAGGTGCAAAGTGATATTTTGTGCTTACATATAAATTAGAAAGACTGTAGGTTGGTCACCATTTATGGAAGAGCAATAATTTTTTTATTTTTTATTCTCAAGCAAACAGATGTCAAGAAGATCATAACATAAATCTTTTATTTTACATTTTGGCAAATATCAAGTACAAATTTGAGTTTTCAATTCGATTGCAGGGTGGTATATCTGTGGATATTGTTAATAAATTTTACAAAAAAAGGAATTACCATCTGTTATTCACCCTGCGATACTATCCGTCTCTGTACCTGCTCCAAAAAACACCAAACACTACCTGAGATCCTTCCCATGCTCAAACCCCACAACCATTTCTCAGTACAATACATGCATATACATCATATTCAGGCACCATGCAAGCACTACGTTACACAGATATATCTATCCTTCCAAATAGAGAGAACGATAAACTAATCCAAATGATCCTTACATACAAGAAAATTTTACCCAACGACAAATACTAAGGAATATACTGATCTAATTTTCACTAAACAACCTTAAGTAACAATACGCATTCTTCTTCCCAGCACGTAACATAACTCACGTCGCTGTTCGCTACATACAAACATCTATATTTACAATTTAGTGATTTAAAAATCACCTTAATAAACTGCCTGATGGGCTATAATCAAGTCGTATTCTAAACTGCATACTTAATTCCTACATTTCTGTGTAACGAACCCCCAATCCTTCCACATGCTTACAAGTATAGTTCACTTATCTATCATTTTGGTGACTTCCTTATCCCTCCTTCAGGGTTAGGCTATGCCTTCTTAGCCCAACATGGTAGCGATGTGGTCCTGGGTCGATCATCTCGGTCCAGTCTCCATGGATAGCTCATTCATGAGACCGTCTTTTTGAGGGATAGCTCGTTCATGAGGCCGTCTTCTTGCGGTTGTAGTCAGAAGGTCTCGTATTACATGTCTCTCGAAACACGGCACAGGTCTTCACTAGAGTGAAATGCCTAATTTATTAATAGCACATCACTCCCGGTACTTTTATTTAATTTTTGAGACAGAAATCGGTACTGGCGATCTGCGACGTTAAACATCATTGTTCCCCTTTAGCTGCTTAACCGTGCACGAATGTATGTAGGCAATATATCTACTATCTGGAATCAGCAACTTAATTGGTCGAACGAATTGTCATTATCTCATGCTCGACTGATTCAGACTCGTAAGTCTAGCAGGAATAACACAAATGACTTCAGTTTATACTTGCACTTCTTCCGCACTTCACAATATATTTACGTGGTTACCTGTACCGCTTCATGATGAAGTCTATATGTACGGCACTGTCTACAGTTGGTTAATTAGGCACTCGCAACCTCACTGTAAAACGTCTAAATACAATCATGCAATTGATTAATTACTGGAAAGTTTATGGATCACTGATCCACTGAATAAACGTTAGTGCAACTGCACTAAAGTAATCACAGTCTTTGTCCTAAACAAAGGTTTCTGGTGCAAATACAGACAGACACGTGACACGCACTAGCAGCAATCTCACCATCGAATGAACAACCTCCCTCCACATCTCTCAGCTCTTATAGGGGGCAAAAAGCAAAGCGACGCAAGGGAAACTCCCTCGAAACCCTCTTGAGTTTGGTATGCAGCCACTAAACAGTTTCCCACAGTGGTCGGATTATTATGTGGTTATTAATCTCATTACTTGTTAACAGCGTTAAATGTATCATTGGCTTCTTAAAATTCTGGAGATAATTTTTATCTTTTTATTATTCTGGAAAGCCTACAGATAGAGGAGATATCACTCAATTCCCATGATGTGGTGAACCTGAATATTCCCGCTTAAAATTTTGTTAGGGTAGTATGATACTTTCCAAAACAAAATTATTATATCTCTTTCCTTCTCCCACATATCTTCTGTTTCACTTGTGCATCGCCACACCATGCCTAGGGAATCACCTCCTGAGTTCCCGCGTTTTATATGGCATCACGCCCTTACAGTTGGCATCATATTGCGCAATATTACTTCTGTAAAGATCACTGCGACCAAAGCTGCAAAGGGTAAAAGCTTGAAGGTGAAGACCACCCAACCTTAAACCACAAAGATGTCTGTGCTGGCTGGGACTCCTAAGATGTATAGATGTTGATACCCACAGGGAACCTGAAATATTTGTCCCAAATTAGTAAATTTATAGTACCAATATAGTTGGTTATTGGACAGTAACAGACCAACTATATTGGGACTCCTAAGCCGGCACAGCAGAGGTAGTCTTCTTCCTTCTAGAGGTCAGCGAATGCCGCACTGAAGCTAGCGGATGTGGCATCGTCGACCGAGGCTGGGAATCCACCTCCCAGCCCATCTAAACCAGAGAAGAATAGATTCCGAGCATTCATCTACATCCATGGATGTAAGTGTTGATGTTGGTGTTTATATTGAAAGCGTTTCGCCGATTATAACCTGACACTTTCCTTTTTTTCTTTCTTTTTTTTTTTTTTCTTTTCCACCTTATGGCACTGTATGAATATTAAAACAAGAATAATAGTTAACACCACCTTTCCAATACTTATCTTTCCTATATTTAGGAAATAAACATTACAACAGGCGTTGTAAGATGGGACATGTTTCGCTTAACAGTAGTAAGCATCATCAGCCGAAAATAAATCTTAGCCTAAAGTTAGGTCAGGGCCCTGAACCTAGTGTCCTTAACATATATGGCACCCTAAGAATCAACATTTATATTTATAAAATGAAAATAGGCTTAAAACTAGTGTGAAAAAACATGGAATGTTACAACATGGCTAAGAGAAAAAACACAATCGAGTTGAGACAGAGGATAAGAACAGAAAGTAGGCTATAATACAGAGATGGTAGTGAAATAATTAAAATCATTAGGATATCATTGTTACCAGTCAGTCAATCAGAATGTTCAAACATAAAAACAAGCGTGAAAATATACGAGTGTTCATCATGGCTGAGTTAGAAAAACACATAATCGTGTTGCCAGAGGTAAAAACATAAGGTACAACATAGAGTTGGCAGTGTAGTATCAAACTCATGGCTGCCAGTCAGTTAATAAGAATGTTCATATATAACAAAACATAATGGTTACATTCTTTTAAGTGAAGAAATAATTAAATCCCACTCTTGTATAGATACGTGAGAACGGGCGAGAGAAATCATGTTGTAGCAGACATGGAGTAGTAACATTTCAAATAGGATTGATCACGCCTGAAGCCGCTTCATTTTTGCTGGGAGTTCAAGACCAAAACGGAAAAAAGTAAGATGCCAAGTGCGTGAATTGAAATCTGAAAATGGAAAAAGGAAAAAGATGTACTGGGGCCTTGAAAATAGGGTGTTCAGAATGAGAGACTAAGATCGCTTACCTCTTATGTTGGATGAGCGTTGAGCGGAGACATTAGCCGTTCAAGGGGGTCTGTTAAATTTATGCCCGTTGCTGCGTGTGTTGTATCTGTGTGCTTGCCTAGGCAAAGAGTAAGTTGGGACGGGAGGGGTAGGCGCAACAATGAGAGTGCTGGAAGCTGGCGGCGGAGCTGTATTATGGGGAGGGAGTAAGGTGGAATCTGTTATGACGACTGGAGGGGTATTTAAAGGTTTATAATTGAAGATTTTTGTGAAATTGTTATGATTTATATTAAGATTAGTGAGTAAAGTGGGGACTTGTTCAATTAATGGGCTGTTGTTCTCAGGGACATCATTCAAATTATTATTATTATTATTAAAATGTTGATCCAAGAAAATGTATGTATTTTCCAATTCAGTCATTAAGCTGCTTTTATTTACATATTTTATAATGTGGAGGTCCTGTTCAATTGTAGAATAATTGTGGCCGGAATCCCTCATGTGGTTGCTCATGGCAGAGTACTTTTTACGCTTTAAGGCATTATAATGTTCCAAGTATCTAGTTCTAAAACTGCGGCCAGTTTGTCCGATATAAGAAAATTCACACTGGGGGCATTTGAGTCTGTAAATACCAGAGTTTGAAAATTTGTCTTGAGAAGTATTTACCAAGTTGGAATTAAAGAATATATTCCGATTAGTGTTGCGAGTTCGGTAGGCAATTCTGATGTTATGCTTCTTAAATGGGTTAGTAATGCTGTGTATGGCGGGGTTAGTGAAGGTGAAAGTGGCAGTGTTTATTATTTTGGGCTTATCTGGAATTAAATTTGTAGTATTTTTTGATTTTATTTTACCAATAATCTTATCGATCAGGTTAGGTTTATAGCCGTTAAGTTTTGCAAGTTCTTTTATATATTCAAACTCTTTTTTTCGGTTAGAAGGGGATAGTGGAATATTTAATGCTCGATGAACTAAACTGTAGAAAGTTGCTTGTTTATGAGATTGAGGGTGTAACGACTCATTCTTTATTGTCAAAGGAGCAGCGGAGGGGTTTCTGTAAATTTGGAAAATAAAATTATCACTGGCTCTGGTCAAGGTTAAGTCCATGAAGTTTAAAGACCTGTTGACTTCGTCTTCCTTAGTGAACCTGATATTATGGTCAAGGTCATTAAGGGTCTTTAAAATGTTATCACTATTATTGTGATGTGTGTCAATGATGGCAAATGTGTCATCGATGTATCTTAGCCAAAGCTGTAGACCATTGATTTTATTGATTATCTTGTTAGTCTCGAGGTGATCCATAAAAATGATAGCAAGGATTCCAGATATCGGGTCGCCCATCGCTAGTCCCTTCTGTTGGTAAATTTTGTTATTGAATGTAAAGAAGTTATTGTTTACTACAAATTTTAGCAAGTTGATCAGTTCATCTATTTCACATTTGCTTATAGTGTTATGTTTCAAAAGGTTAGTTTCTATTAAACTAATGGTTTCTTTTACTGGTATACTAGTATACATATTGGTGACATCATACGAAACCATGACGTGATTGTCATGTAACTTGAATTTAGAAAGTTTATTACAAAAATCAACTGGATTTTTGACATAGGCTTCATTATTGAACTTATAATGGCTATTTAAAAAATGGTGTAAAAATTTAGAAACCTTGTAGGTGGGACTATTTCGACAGTTTATAATAGGGTGCATTGGCACATCTTTTATATGTATTTTTGGTAAGGCTTTAGCAGTAGGTAACCTGGGATTCATAATGGTGAGTTTTTGTTGTTCATGCTCTTGAAAGAGAAAAGATGAATTTTTCAGCAAGTTCTTTAAACCACGCTGGATTTTTAAAGTGGGATCCTTGTCAATTAGTTTGTAGTTATTGGCGGAAAAGAAATCTTCAGTTTTACTAATATATTCATTTTTGTTCAATAATACAGTAGTAGAGCCTTTGTCGGCTTTTGTGACTATTACATTATTGTTCCTGATTTTGTTCTTTACTTCACGCTTGTTTTTCACGCTTGTTTTTATGTTTGAACATTCTGATTGACTGACTGGTAACAATGATATCCTAATGATTTTAATTATTTCACTACCATCTCTGTATTATAGCCTATTTTCTGTTCTTATCCTCTGTCTCAACTCGATTGTGTTTTTTCTCTTAGCCATGTTGTAACATTCCATGTTTTTTCACACTAGTTTTAAGCCTATTTTCATTTTATAAATATAAATGTTGATTCTTAGGGTGCCATATATGTTAAGGACACTAGGTTCAGGGCCCTGACCTAACTTTAGGCTAAGATTTATTTTCGGCTGATGATGCTTACTACTATTAAGCGAAACATGTCCCATCTTACAACGCCTGTTGTAATGTTTATTTCCTAAATATAGGAAAAATAAGTATTGGAAAGGTGGTGTTAACTATTATTCTTGTTTTAATGTTCATATCTGATGTCCAATACGGTCTACAATGAGATTTATTACTTGTTATGGCACTGTTTCAATGGAATTGTACTGGATATCTCAGGCATCTTACTGAGCTGTGCCAACTAATTAGTCAGTTTGTGGCGAGTACAGTCTGTATTCAAGAAACAAATCTCAGACAAGGTCATCATACGGTCTTGAGACATTTCAGACTATACTCGATAGAATGAAATTATGCCAACTGGGCTTCTGGTGGCGGTGGTATTTTTGTTCGCTCTGATACCTACAGCAGAAAGATTCTACTAAGAACCCACCTGGAGGCAATAGCGGTATATATTTCATTGCCTATCATAGCAACAGTTTGTAATGTTTATTTTCCACCAGGCCAGCCTCTTAATGTGAATGATATAATTGATATTATAGATCAGCTCCGACCTCAATTCCTCTTATTTGGTGATTTTAATGCTCTGAACTGCCATGTCCCACAGGAAGGGAGTTGGAATGGTTAATAAGCAAACTCAATTTATGCATTTTGAACACAGGGGAAAAACACATTTCAGCGTAGCGCACGGCACTTAATCCCACATTGACGTTAGTTCGTGCAGCAGAGCGCTCGTTCCCCTGTTTCACTGGAATGTACAAAATTACCTCTGTGACAGTGTTGTTCTTACTTTGTTGAAACAGAAATTCATCGAGGATCATCCTCGAAAGATTCTTAAACATGCTGATTGACCAATGTTCACATCAGTTGCTGTCTTTCACACAGCAAATAGCCGGAGGGTAGATGATGAGATGACTTAAGTTGTACAAGTTATTCTTGCTACTGCTGAGGAGTCAATTCCATCTTTTTCTGGGACCCCTCGATGAAAACACATCCCATGGTGGAACAAAAATATTGCAGCAGCTATAAAAGAACGATGTTGTGCTGTTGCGCTCATAAGTGCTATCGTAGGCAGCCCACTGTGGCCAACTTGGTGACCTTTAAAAAGCTCTGCGCTAAGGCGCGAGTTCTTATTCAACAGAGTAAGAAAGCTTCATGGGAAAGATATGTGTCATCAATGACATCACATACACCATCATCTCAAGTGTGGACTAAACTTCGACTCATTTTGGGAGGATGATATAGATGTTGATTCCCGTAGGGAACTTTAAATATTTGTCCCGAATGAGTAAATTTATAATACCAATGTAGGTGATACATTGGTATCATTTTGGGAGTACAAGGAGCATCTTTAGTACCGGGAATTTCCATTCATGGCCGCATTGTGACTGATCCACCCTCAATTGCTAATCATCTTCCAAGTCATTTCACAGATGTAACTGGTTCCTGAAATTACTATTGTGATTTATTTGTTCTGAAGCAGGAGGCAGATCATCATCTCAGTTTTGGCACTCAAGCTTCAGAGATCTATAACGTGCCCTTTACGGAGAGGGAACTTTGCAGCGCCTTAGCGCTTTACAAGGACACAGCTCCCGGACCAGGTGATGTCCATAACCAGATGTTGAAACACCTCAGCTATGATAGCCTCTTATACCTTCTTGGGATGTTCAACCAAATCTGGATAGAGGGTGAGTTTCCGTCAAAGTGGCGAGAGGGTACAGTAATTCCTCTCCTCAAGCCTGACAAAAATCCTACGTATGCAGGAAGTTACAAACTTATTTGTCTGACAGTCTGTGTAAGCTGTTTGAGAGGATGGTGAATCGCCAACTTATGTGGTGCTTGGAGAAAAGAGGACTTTTGTCCAGGTACCAATGTGGTTTTCAAGCTGCTCACTTCACCACTGATCACTTGGTATGCCTGGAGAGTTCTATCCAGGACGCATTTTTCCTAAAACATCATGGTGCCTGTTTGCTTTGAAAGGCCTATGACACCACATGCTGACATGGCATCCTTTCAGTCCTGTATCAGTGGAGATTCCGAGGTAACTTGCTGGTCTTTATTGCAAATTTTTTGTCCCTCCGTCTATTCCATGTCCAAGTAGGCAGGGCATATTCGCAATACCGTGTTCAGGAAAATGGAGTCCCACAAGGATCGGTTCTCAGTGTCACTCTGTGCTGGTTCAGCATTAATACTGTAGCTATATATAGACAATTTCACTCTGCATTATAGCTCACAAAATATAGCAGTCGCAGAGTAACAATCACAGGAAGCTATTAGGAGTGTGAACCTTACAACATGGCTTTTGGTTTTCAACTACAAAGAACTGTATTGCTCACTTCTACCAGAAGCGCTCTCTTCAGGGTGTGCTAAGATAAATATTTTGAAGTTTCTTAGCGGCACTACTTGGGGGGGGGGGGGGCAGACTGCACGGTGCTCCTACGATTTTATAGGGCACGTTTTAACCAGATTAGACTATGGCAGTGCAGCATATGGATCAGCTAGGCAAAGTGTCCTTGCTAAATTGAATAGCATCCACCATAGCAGAGTTAGATTGGCAACGGAAGCATTCCGTACAAGACCCATTGCTAGCCTGCTCACTGAATCTGGTGTGCTGCCCCTTTCCAAAATAAACTGAGAGTGATAAAAGGAACTACGAAGGTATGGAAGACTTCAGACTTCTCGGAGGGAAGCAGTGGTGTTATGTTGTCTTCATATCAGCCACGGTATAGCAATGCACTCCTACATACTGAAGGGAGAACCCCCCCCCGGTGTGTACTTGCAGCAGTCATCTTACCGTGGTATACATCCTTACATGGTGCGTGGACCTGGCCAATCTGCGCCGTAATCTAAAACTTCCAAATACCATCTCCCTCATCCTATCAATCAGCAGATGTCATCTGTTTTATGAGGGATAGTGGCCTGTTTTATCGTGTATAGTATTTTCTGTTAGTTTTGATTTTTTTATTGTTAACTATGTTTCATTGTATTGACTCTGTTTTAGTTTGTGCTTGTGTATTTTAATGTGTTTTTAAACAGTAATTTGAATTTTATATATATGACTGCACTTCTAGGCAATGCCTTATTCTACCTTAATCTATATTTTCTATCATTTTATTAGAAAATAAGGCATTGCAAATTAGATCTACTGATCATTTTAAATTCCTAATCATTTTTCATCATTCATTTATTTTAAATTTTTGTCAGTGGGTACATTTTAAAATGTTGATTATCGTGTCATTTTGTTCCACCTCGTACCATTAGGGGCTGATGACCTAGATGTTAGGACCCTTTCACCAACAAACTTCATCATCATCATCATCACCACCACCATCATCATTAATACTCATTATTCACGAGGTGATAAAATACAGCAGCAGTAAATAGCGTCAGAACATTTCAGTGCTAGAATTTGCATTTATTTGTGTTTGTAGATTTTAGTTCATTTGATTTTCATAGTTTGTTTTGTTGTGGTCTAGTTTGTGTTTTTAATTAAATGAATTAATATTACGAGTAAATTTAACCAATTGTTGCCCATCATTTATAGGGAAGTTTCACCTGATTTCCTTGTCTGTCTGTTGAAGTGTATGTTCTCCAATCTTAGACCATTATTATAGTTAGACATTCTTAGATAGAGTATGAACCATTCGCATCTTAGGTTAACATATCCACAAAGACACACACGAGATACTGTCAGTTGGTACAATTATTTTATTTACATGTATCTACAAATTAAACACACACTTAACCTTGATCACTGCTGTCACAACAAAACACATCACAAACCGCCATTTAAAGACAACTGCCAATCGCTGCACATCGAGAATACAACCTTGGAACACAAATAAAACAGTTGACTGCTTAAAAGCATGTCCACACCTTGCTACACAATAACTCTCTTCCAACAACTCACTTAACAGTAACTCTCAATAACTTTCAATAACTAACTTCATTGTCAAGATCGTCTCTTTATATAGGTCCTGGCCAGGCTTCCAGAAAGATACGTTACAAGAAAAAATATCTTCTTGAAAATTCTAGAATGTCTAATACACAGATTATAAAGTATAGAATATTCTCAATCATTCTCGTGCCTATTACCATTATGGAAGTTACAGTGTTTTTCACAATTATAGATTACAGTTTATATATACATGTAAGAATATATTATATGATATTAATTTACATGTATTTACATTAACTGAACTCATATAAATATTTATGTACAACACATGTTTCACGACATAACCTCACAAACAGCGTGATCCTTCGACTACGTAAAAAATAATAATAATAATAATAATAATACTACTACTATTCCTGTCCTGACATAACCTCACACACAGTACGATCATAGCAGAGTAATAATGACTAAGTAGATGTAACACTTCATAGCCATACATACAAGTAATAATAATTAATAATAATAATAATAATAATAATAATAATAATAATAATAATAATAATAATCGTAAAATAATAATAATTTGAGCTCGATGTCTGCATTAGTTACCCATGGGTGAGAGAACAATGTTTTTTTTTTTTTAAGTTATACCTGTTATCGCACTTGCGTCAATATCCCCTCTATTACTTGAAACAATTTCCACACTTTGTCACACTCTCTTGGTCCACACCATTTAACCACACACAGCCCTCCTGTTGGTGCTATCGAAGTCCACAGTTCACAGCCCGGCGGTTCCATCAGGGACCACCATCTTCCCATGGTGGGTCCGCTGGGTCCAGTCAACGGTGTCTTCATTCCTGGTGATGGTGATCCACAGGTCTTCGCGTGGCATTCGAAGCTCCGCTAGCTTTCCCCTCATTCGTACCTTGGTGTTCTGATGGGTGGCACCCTCGTTTGGTGGTTGTTGGTTCGGATCCCATTGGTTCTCTGTTTCATAGTGAGCCGTATCCTGCCGGCCCATATGAAATATTTAGAGTATTATTTGACAAAATATATAAATTTTATTCATATAAATTACAGTCATAAATGTTAAAGTATTGAATCCCAAGATAGTGGAGACCGGATGTCTGTGGAGACATCAAGTCGCTGGACATTGCCTAACACTTCCTTGTGACCGTGAGAATAGGTTCGCGTAACCAAGCGTTGGCAAGGTTCGGCACATGTACTGGATGATGACCAAGCATTATATTCAGCCAATAAGAACGTGAGAATTTGGCAAGTAGGGAGTCTACATCGCACCAAGTCTCAATCCCAGGTTGACCAACGTGTACAGTTGCTGGTGTTAATTTCTGTCATTCATCTGATTTCCACAGGTCTAGAAGTGGAATATAATTAGAAATACGATGTTATAATTAGAGGAAAAGATTTGCTATCGTTTGAACTGTTTTTCATAAATGTATTATAATTAATATTGGGTCATCATACATAGCAAGCTTTCTGATTGGTGGTTTGTTTAGACAACCGGGAACCCCAGAGTTGAAACGGCGTTACCGAAGCTTCCTCAGTACCCGAGCTCTGGATAGATTGGAGAGTGTGGAAGTGTATTCTGATCGGGCTGCTTGGACAGCGTAGAAGTGTATTGTGATCGCGGATATTGAAGTGTTATATCAGTAACAATATCTAATTTTAAACAAGTGTTTCAGTCGTGCAGCTGGAAGATATAACTGTTCCACTGTAAATAACTTTTCAGCAAGAAGATGGCTTCACTTATGGAAGAAGGAAGTGCATTTCCACGTGTTGAAGCTGTGATCGACATGGAGTAGATCCCTATATACAGCAGGGATGTGAGCTGCTAAAATGTATCCCGGGAGTCGCCATAAATTTAAGATAAGATGCTTGTGTTAATTATAGAATGTTATGTGAATTATGCTAAAGTACTAGGGCAGTTTAGATAGGGTTTTTATTTCATGTAAAGTAAGCCGGACGGCATGTGTTTGATTCATTTTGATATTGTTGTATATACGGATAAGAGAATAATGCATGTACTTTTCATTTTCATTCTGATTTATGAATAGATAATTGGGATAATGAGGGATTTGTTAGGATTAGTTTGTTGTTCAGTTATGCATGTTTACTTAGAATATTCCGAGTTTTCCTTATATATAAATGCTAGGAGAATTAGATTGACAAATTCATCCAAGATTAAAGTTGTATACTTACAACGTCATTTTATTTTGGTTATTCAGGGAGACAGGTATAGCTAATTGCATGACGCATGGTATTTCAGAAGCTGTTCGAAGGAGCTGCATAACTACGTTGAAAGAATAGGATCTTCGAAGTTAGGTTGGAATCTGCTTTTGCCCAATGATTTGCACAGGAAACGAACCGGATCTCATAACGTAGAAGGCCAATGTGATTCGTAAGAGATATGAGAAATAAGATTGCATGCGGAATGATAAAGTGTTTATGCAGGCCGATTGAATGCCTGATATGTGAGAGAATAATGTGCAGTGGATATGTACCTGCCAATTGTCTTCTGAGAGTATATTGTTATCAGAATTGACGGATTTAATTCCAGACTAATGAGTCTGATGTGTGTTAAATGGTAAAAGCATGCCAGGAAGGAATTATTATACGTGACTTTCCGTATAGCCGACGAAAGACGTTATCTCATTGCAAGCTGATATATTGGCCGTGTTTGTATTAGACGGCGCGAATGAGATGGTATTTCCTTGTGACAATCTAGGGAGACAGAATCTATACTTTAGTACAGTGTTGAGTTCAACATTTCTTTTCAGCTCGCAGCCTACCCGGAAATACATGACGGATGATCGCACTGTTGAGCGCTCAAATGCAGCAGAAGGAGGCAATGTTGCCCATTGCTTTCTACACAATATTGGTGGCTATTTATATGTTTTTCTCTTTCAGGATGATGTTGTATATTGTTTCTCGTTGTTTGAATACCTTGTCTCGTTGTTTTAATTGGGGAACAGCCCGAGTGCTGAATTTTATTGATGGTCCAATCTAGTTCTGACTAGATCCTTTGTGGTGAACCGCGATTCACGTAGAATCTGTGTAGCATGTAAGACTTTTTCTCGTTATCCGATGTAAATAGATGTGTTTAGTGTCGCTTATTTGATTTGTTGTAAATACAGCATAGGAAATGCCACTAGTATTTTACATAGTTCATATCACGTCCCATAGCGTCTTACTTTTTCTTTTTCATCGTAACTTAAGAAATTTTTTTTAACATTAGTATTCTTGGCGACTCTCGATTTAAATTAAATTCATAACCATATCGTTGAGATTAGTTAGAGTGTGACTCCATGCGAAATAACTACATAGCAGTGTATGCGTACACTTATTATCATATATCCCATGAACTATGGACAAATAAGAAGAAAAGTTTTGATAGTGTACAAGTATTCAATGTTGTGCTTGATACTTTATTTCAATTTTGTTTCTTTAAATAATTAACGTTGTAAATGTTCTGATATTTCCTTGATTTTGAAATTTTATAATGGTATTTTAGTATTTCATTTTATTAATTTTCAAGTAGAATGATTTGGGGATATTTATAAATAAATTCATCTTACCCCATATGATTGTTTCTCATTCGTGTTATACCTCCATTTCCTGTCATTTACTTATATTTAAGAGTAGAACTTTGACTTTTATCCTGACCCAACCGACAACCAACCCACTCTCTGCCCAACCCTGAGTTAGTCGGAAGTTCATACAGGAATGGAGGCATCGTCCTAGAGGGTATTTACCCTTGGGTACGGTACAGTAGAAGGGATCCCACTGGCTGTGTCATTGCCATCGCTGTCTCCATCTCCTGGGACATCATCTGAGCCTCCCCATAGTTCTGCTCCATGCTGAACATCCTCCCTGGATAGTCCACGGTGCCGCGGAGCTTACTGTGGCTGTCGAGCGCCATGCTCTTGGTGTCATGCCGGTACGGCCCATTCACCGTCTGGTTGTTCGGTCTCAGCGTCAAACACCCGCGGCATTCCATCGGCGCGCTGCGCCCCCTCCCGCAGCCAGCCTCAGCAGTCGGCTCCCGGCTGGTGGACACCGCTGCGCCCGTCGAATTCTTCCACATCTTCCTCACAGGTCGAACATGACTGTGGGCTGTGTCGTACTTCCATCTCCTGCCCACCAAGTCCAGTGATTGGATATTCGGCTCCCTCTTCTGACGTCAATACGGTCTTGAAGTGGGCCCAAATTTTCTCCTCGAGTTTTCCAAACTGGGCCCCGATGTTCTCCTTGAGTTTTCCAAGCTGGGCCTTGATGTTCTTCTCTAGTTTTCCAAACTTGCAAAGCTTCTAAAAGTTTTAGGGCCCACCTATTCAGTACTATACAATTTCAAACCACATGTAAATCCACGCCTCCTTTTATGTTATTTGATTTAATGAGTGCTTATAATACAACTGAGGATTCACGTACTCATCACCAAATTCATGTGCAGTGTTTTAACATGACATTCTTTTTTAAGAAACGTTCATTTTAAGAGTTCCTAAGAAGGGTCATTTATTTTATGTATGTACATTGATTTTTAACATGACATTCCACTGTTTTCAAGTCATTAATCTTTAGTCATCCTCATGAATGTTAATATGTTTTTAATGTATATTTTATGTATGGCTTTTAATTTATAAGAGAATGATTATCCTTTACCATTATTTGCCAGCTAATGATGTCTTGAAAGAAGCCAAAACATGTACTGACCAACTATAATTAATCACGAGTAATACAAGTATTGATTAGGTTGACTTTAATCAACATTTTATTTTTGTAACTGACTTGATATAAATCTGTTATTGGAATAGTCTTCTGTATGCCGTGCCCAGTCATCCCGGACATTGGTGATCAATATGAACAGGTGTTCGTCTACCTTCAGCAACACGGTAGAGTTGTCTGATATAGCCTTACAAGTAATGAACTTCATTCCAGTTCTGTATTGACTATAAATATCTAAGATAAAAATTCTAAAAGGATTTTAAATGTGTAGTAACATCTACCTGTTGAATACATGTTTGCCATTTGATAAATGGTCTGTCTAAAAAGCTACATAGGACATGTTTCAACTTAGCCTAGAGGTCATCATCAGCTAAAAGAAGACAAAGATGAAAAACATATACAAAAACAGTGATACATAAAAACTTGAGATAAAATATAATCAACAAATGCATTGAAAATCCATGTTTAAAATGTACTGCCCCCATCATGCCGGGCTCAGCTCGCCGGAGAGCGAGGGTCTCAGAGGTGGACCGTTCGCTATCGGCTGTGCAGAAAATTTTAAAGGCAGGAATAGATGAAGGACTAGCGACAAATGAAAAGAAACTAAAATAGGTTTATACATTTATTAAAAACTAACACTCTTCCAATAAAACAATTAAATTTACAAAATCTGGGATTAATTCTTGAAAATCTCTTCTCCTCGTGCTATCGTCTATAAGGGATCTTGATCAAATTAAAGCTCAACGAATGTTCTTGTCTGTAATAATAATAATAATAATAATAATAATAATAATAATAATAATAATAATAATAATAAGGATCATTAATTTACTGTAAAATGGATTGAAAATCAAAATAATATCTGGTATCACTCTCTCCTATAATGATAATCAAATTGCTTAAATTAAATATTCCGTCTGGATTTCATTTAATCTTACAAGAAAATGATCATTTTCTCTTCCTTATAAAAATTATTGAAAATTATTTAATTCAAGAAATTGTGGTTAATAAGTCTTCCTTAGACTTTCCCTTCATCAATTAATTCATTTTTATAATTATTAAGTGACTAAACTTCTCTTAATTAATTCTTATCTGAACTCATATCAACCTAAACTTTACTCGTTTTTATGCAATAAGTGACTGTACAATAACTAAAATTCAGTCTCCTGACATCAATCCACGGACGTTGCCTTCTCTTATTCACTTTAATTTAGTGAATTAGACCCTAATCTACCTTAAATTATAATAAAATCTTCTAAAGATTCATAATTCATCAAATCACGGACACGCGAAAATAATGTAAATCGGTCAAAATTTGACGCGCACAGTGGAGAATATCATCACAAAATCATTCAAGAAATATTCACAAAACACAGAATATAATCAAATTACACAACACACATTCACACATAGGTACACGACCATATTATAATATTATTTACACGAACACTAACCCATTATTATTAAATTTTGGATTTATTCCAAATTAGGGAAATCATTCTCTAGATGACAATATCACGTATATTCCAGGTATCGATTTAGAATGTGATAGAGTTGAGGTTATCACTTTTATGCAGAAATTAATTATACAACGATGTTCAAGGGAATCTTTTAAATAGAAATCATCCAAAATAAGCAAGTAAAATACCTACAACACAGGTCAAAATATTAGAATACGCGCTTACGGTACATGAGTTGCGGCATTTAATTTTATTCACCTATAAGTCGTGGCTCTCGATTAATCTGCACTCAAGCTCGAAGAAATCATGTCCAGTGACACATTCCTTCCAAAATGACTCTAATAGATGCATAAATTATCACACAAAATATAATGTCCATCTGCAAGTCATACTCAAATTAATAGCACAGTAAAATATACATATAATTCATCATTACTCCGTCCGGAGGATTGCCATGTTCCAGGCCTACTTTACATAAAGTGAGCACACGATAATTCTTTCCAAGAACAAACCAACATTAAACCCATGACCTTATTCAATTTTTAGCCCGTAATTAGGTTTAATTATTTTTACTCATCATTATTATGATATTATTGACCGTGCTTAATCTCACTTGCAAAGCTATCGTACGAAATTATTCAGATGACTCTAAACGAACTAAAGCCCACAGACATGTCGTATAATCGTAGAATGAAATTTTACACTTAGAAAAACACTAGAACACTGTCCTAATCTGTCTCAATTAATTTTCAAATTATTTCAAAATCATTCAAGATTAACGCGGGGTTCATTTACTTTTATTTCTCCTGCCTTCTAAATTTTTAGGACAGTTGAGGTCGCTCTCGATGACATACACTTTCATCTCTAACTAATAGAACCAAATACACATTCATTCCAGAGCACAAACTACCTCCCACCGAAGAAAGAAGAATGAAAAGTCAAACTACTGCTAAACTAATAGAAATCTAAATGAATAAGGTAAGGCTACGTTTTACAAACATTTTACAGAAAGATAGAAAGATAAATTCTTAAAGAATACTCATGTGGCTGGTGTTAACTGGATTCTGGCTGATGACCTAGTACGTGGTCACATCACCTTCCATCGAACAAAGTCTTGCCCATGTCCGACGCCTTACATAATTAGTGACTCATGGAGGAGATGAAGGTGCACAGGAAACAGTAGTATTCATCTCGGAAATGGATAGCCATCTTGAAGCGAGCTCGAACCAACGACCTTCCTTCTTCTGAGTTCTCGTAGAGAAGCTGAAACTAACAAAAGTCTTAGCAATAGTCCAGGATACACACGCGATGTTTAATAATTTGGAGATGGACACTTATCTTGTGATAGTCATAAATAAATCGTAGAGAATTTTTCCAAATGTCTGAATTGCAGTTTATTCAGTCCTCAGTGCCTTCTCTAATGCAAAGTCTCCCAGTAAAGCAAACGACGTCCAGTCTCGACTGTAGCTGCATTAAAAGTAACGCTCAAATCCAGTGTTCAGAAGTAAAAACCCTCTATAAAATTTCCTTTGGAATTACCATTAATTCACCGTCTTAAGACGTAGGTGTGCCTCTTAATTATATCTAATTGGTAGATCTGTTGCATTCCTGTGAAGGTTGTCATTTTTATTGGCTGCTCTAGTTTCACGTCACACGACCTTGCATTTATTGATCGATCGTAATCACGCTGCTCGCCCGATCATGTGGTACACACACGTGTTTGAAGGACACCTAACAGGAATTTCACCCTGCTTCCTCGTTCTCTTGGTAGGTCGGGAAAACCGGTTCGCAGGCGGCTGGTTCACGCTAGCACGGGAGTGTAAAATATCACCCTCCTGGCGATTAAATAATGTTACAACTCGCTGATAAAATAAATCATTCTTCTTTAATAAATTATTTCCACTTTCGAAGGGGACAGTACATAGTTTCAATCTTGGATGAATTTAGTTGTAACAGGTGTGGGTCCAATCATTTTTAATACAACTATTGGTTGGCTGGAGGAAATACTTAAAATTGTGAAGACTATTAAATGTTCTATTTGCCATGCTTCTAGAAACGAAGTGAAGTTTTAAAAATCCATTACATTTCTTCATAGAGAAAACCAGTATAGCCAGGATCAAAAAGTGGAAACAAAATGCCGAGTGTGAGAACGAAAAATGAAGTAGAAGTAAAAGATAATATGAAGAGTCACAAAATATTACACGCTTCCTCTTTCCTCCAGCCGTGTGCTTGTATACATCGTGTTGGGTAGGTTTTGACCTCCACACTGACAGATACCAGTTGAACCACACCAAAGGACAACAAAAACATTGAAACAGATAGACTGGCAGCTCAAGACTGTTTTAACGATCAACATTTCATAGTTTTTTTACTTTCATCTTGCTTTTTAACTAACATTTCATTTTGTGTTTTCTTATGTTTTTAATTCATTATACATGTCTTACAGATGATTACCCAATGCCAGGTTGAAATATGTCTATTTATGTGTGAAGTTTTGTCTTAATTGGACGTAAAATATATAGTATTGACTAGGAAGATTAAAGTAGTTTTGTACAATTTTGTAAGAAGTTCAACCATCAATAAGGATTTAACATGAGATTCATAGTCTGTAACAATAATCCTTTCACTATGTTGGTCATAGTAGCTTACCCGCTGCCCTATTTTCTTATTCATTATTAAACCAACTCCCGCGTTTCCCCTGTTTGATTTTGTGATGATAATTCTGTAGTCACTTGACCAAATATCCTGCTCTTCCTGCCGGCGTAGTACACTTATACCAACTACATCTAACTTTAGTCTATCCATCTCCCTTTCCAGATTCTTCAACCTACAACAATGATTCAAACTTCTAACATTCCACGCTCCAACTCGCAAAATCATCTTCCTGATGATTGCCCCCTCTCGTGTAGTCCCCATCTGAAAATCCGAATGAGGTACTATTTTTACCTACGGAATATTTTACGCGGGATGAAGCCATAATCGAATGGTACATCATTCATACACAGAGAGCTGCATGTCCTTGGGAGTTAGTTACGGCTGTAGTTTCCTGTTGCTTTAAGCCATGTTTCAGTATCAACACAGTTAAGCCATGCTGAGTATCAGTCAAATATCTAGACTGCCACCCTTGCAACTTCCGAAAGGCTGCTACCCCCCTTTCGATGAACCATTAATTATTCTAATCTCTCGACAGATACTCGTCCAATAAGATTGCACCTGCGCCTTGCCTATCTGCTTCATTGGGACGCACAAGCCTCCCAACCGCGGCAAGGTCACATGGTTTGCAGGGAAGTGAAGAAAGGTATAACCCTCAATCTTGTAATTTATGTCATGGGCTTCCCCTTTGACAGCCACCATCTTATCAGGATGAAGAGATTGTATTAATTTCACCACATTCATGTTCATAAATGAGTGTGAAACTTGAGTGTCTAGGATAGCAATAAAAGTTTTGTCATTAATCGTCAAATTAATGGCTGGGTGGCGTGAATTAAGTCCATCATCCCTATAAATTTGACCAATACGTTTACTTTTTAGCCAAGTGTAGTTTGCTTGGGGCTTCTTCATTCTTTCGGATCCATCCTTGCCCCGACTTGGAATGGTCCCGATCTAGTTTTCTGGATAGTTGTTCCTTAAATGCCCAGTCTGCCCACATCTGTAGAATTTCTGGGATTCATCCAGAGGTCTTTGTCTTTGAAGCATGGTAACTTATCTCTCCTAGTTTTGCTATGATGTGACGGAGCTCTTCAAACGTTTTTGGCTGTGCCACCTTAACAAGCGATCAAACCATATCATGCAACAGTTCAATTATATAAGGGACACTCATGTTAGTGGCTTTTTAATCACGAAAGCTCCCACTCTCATTCCACTGGGCTGTGTCTCAGTTAGAAACTCTTTTTGAATAGAAGTTTGGACAGATTCTGAGTCAAACCTCTGGATGAATTATTTCTTAAATTCTTCACAGTCAAGACTGAGACCTTTAATATTCTTCCACCAAGCTCCTGTTGACCCTTTTAGTTGTTGACTGGCAATCTGTATGTAGATTTCCATAGGTATATTTGTTCTAAAAAGTAGGGATTCCGATTTTTTAGAAACGTTTTAGGATGCTCTTCGAGCCTACCATGAAATTCTGGTAGGCTGTCTTTAATTACTCTAGGATGCAACAGGTATCCCAAAGGGAAGATCCGTACACATGCAATCTTGGTTACTGCCTGCATAAATTTTCTTCTCGAGGGTTAAAATTGTATTATCAACCTTCGATTCAAATTTCGCAAATTTCTGGTGCATCTCAGTTTTTAAATTATTAGATTCTCACTTGATTTCTCCAAGCTTCTCCTCAACTTTATTCTCCAAAGTGTGCATATTGTTTACTACTTTATCCATATTATTTAAAGTTAAGAACTTCATATTTAGGTTCCGTATTGAAGCAGAATTCACATCAAAGAAAAGTACAATAAGTTCCACCTTTTCAATACATTATATTATGTGACAGTTTTACGTTACAGTTAAACCTTCACATTTTTATACACTCGGGACCGGTTTCGACAGTGTACCTGTCATCATCAGCCAAGAACAATTAATCGAGGACAATAAACCTTACAATACTTCAGGTATGATATAACAGTGAATATAAAATTATACATTATCTATCTACAAAAAGGTGTGAACATGTCCAGGTAAAAAATCACGATTTAAGAAAAATCATAGTCCTGTAGGGTGTACACTTATAAAATTTCTAATTAGAAATTAGAAATGTGAAGGTTTAACTGTAACGTAAAACTGTCACATAATATAATGTATTGAAAAGGTGGAACTTATTGTACTTTTCTTTGATGTGTACTTTATCCATGTCTGATTCTAAACTGGTTCTTTTATCATTCATTTTTGAAATACTTTCTTTGATATTTTTGTCTAAAGAATTGATTTGCTCCTTTATCTCTCGGGACTGGGTCATGATCTTTTTGGACTGGGCCTGAATCAAGGAATTTAATTGTACGAACGTAGCTCTTACCCGGTCGTTAGCTTCTACCTCCGAGATGTCCTCGAAATTGAAACTATTTGGGTCCACCTCGTTGTCCAACAAATCCTGGCGCAGCCTCACTTGCAAGTCTGCGTTGCTTCCCGCCATTGGCAAACCTCAGTATGCCAGCACTTTGCGTAGTATCGCCACGGTTATCTGGTCGATCTTCATTTTAGAGTCTCAAAGAGTCCTGACACAGTTGCCAATTTGTCATTCTCAATGCAATTTTATTTTGTGTAAGTGAATATCACATGAGGTACGTTCACTTCTGATTGTAAAACCACTTTATTGTCAGTGAGTCTATGCCTCACAAGAAACAGTTCCCACTCGGTTCGCTTTAACGACTTCACAGTTTCACACAATTATAAAGAAATGCTGTAACACTATTAAGAAAAACACACTGAAGCAGTTTACAGTCTATTCTGATGAGTACAGATATCAACAAGTCCTCACACTGATCATTCACTTCATCATCACAAGGCAACACTAACTACTTGGCCTCTCAGCTATAAGCTCGATATATATATACCGTTCAGCAGCTAGTCTAGAAATCTCTAAATTTTGGAAATATCCTTGCAGTATTCTGAAATGAACATACCCAAACATACAAGGAACAATCAATTGACCGGCCTCTCGATTGGAGTATTCCAACGTAGATTTAACTTGAATATTCAACTATAATATGAAAAACCGTGAAGAAGAAATCTACATAATTCCTGCAGTTTCTACACGTATCTGGATAAGCTTCCAGAAACCTCCATATCTATCAGAATGATAGTGGATTGTATCCAATATATTAATGTTACAGAGTTTCCTACAGATTTTGAGGTTATTTGAATTTACAATACATATTTACAGGGAAATCATATTTTCAATAACAAAGTTTTATTATAATCCACCTGTTCAATACATTATAATGTTGTCACATTTAAAATATTTTCATTAATTAAAAAGTTATTTGTGGGACATGTTTTGCTCCCTTACAGAGCATCATCAGCCAAATCTGAATCTCGAAGAATGGTTATGTTCATAAATAATGACTTAAGAATTATTAAACCTGTAAGGTTGATACCTTAAGTTAGAATTTCCTTGAACCATGTCCTCCTTAAGATGTTAGCAGAGGTATACATATCATTGTCTGTGTACTTCTGTATTATGCTGCACTCATTGTGTGTATGTTTTCCCCCTCCCCTCACTTCCTATTACTAGCAAGAACACCGGAGCCTTGACCTGTGTTGGGGAAGCTATCTTGTTAGTTTTACTCCTTTCTCTGTACAAGACAGACGTGCCATGTAAGCTCTTGTATTTTTCCAGGGTTTACCCTGGTTTCCACCCCTATTGGATGGGAATTTTTGTAAGTTTTGTTTTATTTTAGTTACACCTAGTATCTGTTAACATAAATTGAGCTTGTGGTATTATTATCTCCGTTCTGGATTCTCTTCCCGACCTGGCATTTTCGTTAGTACTAGGAACTCATTTGATCATTAGTTCATAACTGACCCCTTTCCTAAAACACATTTTCTTCTGGTTTCTGATTTTAATTTTTCTGATGGTCAGTTATGTTAATTTAGACCTTCCGTTATGGAGGCTATCAAACTTGTTCTTTTTTAATTGTAATTCCGCGTCTGCATTAATTATTATGTACCCTATGAGTCAGATAAGGGGTGTAATACCATCCTGATCGAAAGTTATGATTTTTTCTTAATTTCCATTTTAAAGCTTGGCGATAACCTAAATATGCCTAACCGTTCAGTAAAGTTAACTTTTATCACAAACCACTCTGGGTGGTAAATTGTTATTTAATTGTTTTTAAAAAAAGGAGCTGAGAAAAATGAATACCAATCCATTCAACGGTGTTTTGTCACTCGTTGACTGTCTGATATTAATTTTATTTGGTGGTTGTCTTGGTGACATTTATTGTTATAGATATTTTTTGTTTTTTGCATTATTACTGGGGAGTTGGATTGAGATTTGTTCGGATAACGTTGGGAATTAGTTGACTGGACCTTGTCTTGGAATTTTGGTGGTGATTATTACCGATATTACCTTAATTTCGGCATGCTATCTGATTATTGAATAATTGAATTAAGTAGTAACTTCTGGTTAACTTGAAATGCCCTTGAAGAGTTGCTGATGATATTTACTGAATTACCTTATTTCACCACTTCACTGCATTTGTGGTGTCATTCAGGATCTATTCCCCTGTGATCCTATCCATGAATAATTGAATTTAGCAGTATCTTCTGCTTATCCTGTAATGCTCTTGAATGTTGCTGATGATATTTACTGAATTACCTTATTTCACCACTTCTCTGCTTTTGTGGTGTCATTCATGAACTATTTCCTGCGATTTAATTCCTAAAAACTGGATTAAGCAGTTTCTTCATGATTATTAATTTGGTATTGTGCCAGCTCTGCACCTTGTTTGGGTGGGATACCATATGATTTATAATATTTTGGATTTTGCTTGATATTCTTTCTCTGTTAATTTATGCACCCTGTTCTGTATTAACACCATGCTAAGGATCGGATTCATTTCTCTCTATTTATGCTTGAGAATTCATTTAATTGACTAACTACTTGCTCCATCCTTCTTAGACTTTAATTTCAGATCATTCCTTGATTAATTCACTGATTATTTAACTTGGTGTAATGTTCACATTGCGTTGTTATTAAATTCAACTATTTCAAAAACCTAGGTCTGTACTTTCACGATTAAGGTCACTATATTAATTTTAAAGAAAGAGGCATGATTGCAATGATCCATTGTAAAGGCATCTTCCACATTTACACCTTTGAGGTAAGTTGTCTTGCCTTTAACTTGTATTAACTTATTCCATTTACTGCTTCTGTGGGGTGATTCCATGTGGTTATTTATTTTGGGTTTTCTGGGTGTCAGTGTGTTGGGACAGTCTTGGATAATCTCTGTGCACTGGGTTACTTACTGTTATTGAATTGTTAACTGACTCACCCAGTACGTTATTGAGACTTGAGTACCACTGTGTCATTATATTTAATTTCTCTTAATTGGTGCCTCACGTTACAGCGGTACAGTGAATTATATGTATTTGATTTGCAACTCCGCACGTCTCTGTGTTATGTTGATTTATTCTGATTTGCCTCATCTCTACGCTAAATGGTTTACCAAATCGCAGGTCGCACTTGGTTTATGTGGTACGTATTCTAACCTGGCACCTAACAGTGTTAAAATAGTTTTCATGTCATCGCACCCTACATATTAATGTTTTATCACTAATTGAATGTCACAAACCATTATTAAACCATTTTTTCACAAACTTAAACTTACTGTACTAGAATATCCTAAAATACATAATCTTTGGTGACATGCCTTAATAACGTGGGCTTAGTAGGAGAGATACATTAAAATTGAGGTAGAATGAGTTGTTCTAAAATACTTAAAACAAGTAGCATGTCTAACATCTTTAAAAGAGGTGAAATTCAATCTTAAGAACTAAATTTGAAAATTTTATCCTTTAAGGATATAAAACTTTTTTACCAGATCTCATTGCTAAGAAATTTTCAAATGTAGTTCTTCTTCTTCTTCTTCTCTCCCTTCATGCCGTTAAGCGTTGGGACATTTCAGCCATTTACTAAAGATTCTTCTGTCATACGCCATTCTCTGAACCTCGCCCAGGATCTTCCCTCGCTTCCTGATCAGTCCCAAGATGTACTCCTCCCATTCAATCCGTGGCCTCCCTCGTGTTCTTCTTCCTGTTGGTCTGGCTCGCCACACCTGCTTCGCTTTCCTTTCATCTTCTATTGTTTCTAGGTAACCAGTCCAGCCCAATACTCTCCTGTCAATGACATCCATTATTGGCTCCTGCTGAAGCTCATCTCTCACTGTGGTGTTTCTAATATGGTCTCTTCGAGTTTTCCTGGCAATTTTCTGCAAATATCTCATCTCAGTGGCAACCAAACAGCTCTCCAGTTTTTTATGCACTGTCCAACACTCTGCATCATACAGGAGGGTTGGCAGATACACGACATGATATACCTGCATTTTTGTGTTTCTAGTAATTTCTTTCTTCCCTATGATTGTGTTGTTTATACCATAGTAAACTTGATTAGCTTTTCTAATTCTGTTGTTTATTTCTGCCTCTAATTTTCCATCCTCTCTGAAAATGGTGCCCAGATACACAATTTGTTCCACTTACTCAATATCCTCATTGTTCCACTTGATCTGAAGCTGTACTTTTTCTCCTTTGGTGAACTGCATGACCTTGGCTTTGCTCGCATTCACTTCCATCCCACGGTCCTGGAAGGCATAAGCCCATTCAGTAAGAGCTTGTTGGAGATCCTCCTCTTTCCCAGCCAAAATCAGAATGTCGTCCGCATAGACCAGGGATTGGACATATATTGGTCTCATGTTCCAGTTGCCAACCTTAATTCTTGTAGTTCTTTTTTACACTGCTTAATGACTTGGTTCATGAAGATCACAAGAAGAGGGCTCAAGCTGTCACCCTGCTTTACTCCCTTCACCATTTTAAATTCCCTAGAGCATTCACCAGCTATTCTCACCACTTCTTGGACTCTATTGTACCTACTCCTAATGCAGCATAAGAGAGTCTTGGTTACCTTTTCGTCTTCAAGTGCTGCCCAAAGCTGTTCCCTCGGGTCCGAGTCAAATGCAGCCTTGTCGACAAGTGCAGCTAGAACATCCTTCTCTCGACTAAGTCGTTTCTCTATAACGGTTCTTAGTGTGTATATATGGTTGTGTGTTTGTCGACTTGGCCTGAAAGCACACTGTTCTTCTTCTTCAAACTTTTCCTCTACTTCTCAGCCTCCTCTCCAATATGCGAGAGTATATCTTTACGGCCACACTGGAAAGACAAATTGCTCGATAGTTTGCACAGTCCAGAGTGCTGTCCTTCTTATGGATAGGATCAATAATGTTCTTCTCCCAATCCTTTGGAATCTTCTGAATGCTCCATGCTTGTTGGCTTATCATTGTCATCCATTTTACCACAGCCACTCCTCCATACTTCATCAATTCCAGTGAAATTCCATCCCAACCAGCTGCCTTGCTCACCTTCATTTCAGTGACAGCCTCTCTTACTTCACTTTGCATAATTGTCTCCCCTTCTTCTAGTTCTTCTTCTGCCCCGTTACCGGCGTCATCTTGTGAATTCTGGTCTGCGCGGAACACATCCTCATAGTACGTGCTCCATGTATCAAGGATGTCCCGTGGCCTTGTTTGGATCTTCTGGTTCCTGTCCTTAATGTTTGTGATTCTCTTTCCAGTTTTGCCTTGGAGGGATCTTAGTATCTTCCAAAACTTCTTCTGATTATTTCTGTTACGGAGTTATCCGTGGTAGTTAGAGGTGAAAGAAGGTGCGGGCTGGAATAGGTCTCAACTACAAAAGTAAAGTTAATTTAAAACTTTAACAAAGGTTATATTTTCTTTTCAAAATCAACAGATAACAACAACAGAGTAACAGGTACCAAGTAGCAGGAAAACAAGTTAAGAAATTACAATTGTTACAAGATTTGGGCTTTGAGCCCCAAGATTAATTTCTGAGCTCTCAGCTCACCACCACAATAGCTAAAGGGCAGAAAACCCCTAAGTACGAGGAGCACTTGCTCCTAATTACAATGTTAAGAGGAAAAGAGCAGACCCGCTCGCAATTTTACAAGCAATTTTACAAGCTACAACAAACTTCATTCCTAACTGCCCTTAAGGCACACATACAGTGAAACGGGTATCTTGTACCCAACCTACAGGGCCTTCACATGAAGAAAACAAACTCTGGGTTAATTAAATGGCCCAAAAAACCAAATTGACTGGAGGCGTAGCTTGCACTCCTACATGAAACTTCTTAAAACCTAGGTGGCACTCGGCCAGTTATACAGGGGCTAATCCCATACTAGGGAGGTGACTCGTAGAAGAATAATTTATTACACTAAGAAGAGACGGAAATCGGGTATGAAAACGTAGTCACCTCAAAACAACATGAGTGGGAGCTCGAGAGGGTTAAGCACACTCTATCCCAAATTGCGGTTAATTTACATGAATATAGTAAGGTTTACATTAAAAAGGATTCGAACCTTCCCCCGCGGGTTAAAACTGCTGAGCTAGCAAGAAATGAAGATGTTAACAGGCCATTACCTTGTTGATGAACTGCTGCCCGAAGAAAGAGGCGCTTCCTGCCCCCTGCTACATAATCACACACTAAGAGAGATGTTACTGAAGTGGCCCGGAGAAAAGAAAATCAGCAGTTTTTATACCCTCGTGGAAAATTCGAGACCTTTCATGAACGATAACAACCCGCCCACAAACTTTTATTGGTCGGCTAAAGATTACAAGTCAAAACTGAAGAAGAAATCTAGGATTGGTGGAAAATTAATTTAGAAAATTTAGGATTGGCTAAATTTAAAACTGGCGGAAAGAGAAGGGTTATACTGCCAACCCAAAAAATGAATGAAAGAAATTTAACAAAGAGCAAACTTATGAATACAAATTTCTTCAAAAAAAAAAAAAAAAAAACAGTTCCTTCACTTCGCACTAGGGTGCATAATTATAGTTCTTAAGTAGTGCCATCTAGAAGAGAATGTCCACACTTCTTGCTACAGAGCAAACAAATACAAATCGTAATAGACATAGTTCAGAACACTTCAAAATTTACAGTAGAGACATCTTCTGAGAAACCATTGAGTTAATACAGTTTGTTAAAGTTCAGGCTTCCTCCTGTAGAGGGATTTCAACTGGCGCAATATTTGAATTCGCGGCGTGGAGGTGTACCGCCCGGTACAGACCTCCCCCCCAAAAGTCCTTCCACGGGGTGACACAGAAGAAAAAAAAATTGTTTTAAAAAAAGCGTCCAAGTTTTGGCTGAGGAGATGAAGAATTTAGAAGAGAAAAATATAACTTTTCAATAGTCGAAGGTCTCAGAAGTTAGTTTGATATAAGTGGGATTAAATAAAATCCAGTTTTGGAATTTCTTTGTAGTAGTTTTTGATGAAAGGTCTCTATGGTTATAGTAGTTGAATTCCAAAGGAAAACTTTAATTCTTGGAAGAGGAAGAAAAAAAAATTTTTTTCTAAGTCCACCAGATGTTGATGTAGAATCCAAAAACACCGTAATTGTGGATATGGAATGTCCATGTAGCTGAATAAGTACATTAGTTGTTGATTAAGTTTGACGGCCAGACCAGCCGCCGCTGCTAGTGTCCAGAGGAGGCCGCTCGGACCCCTCAAGTACTCTGAGATACACCTCTCCCGCTACTATGAGAGGGGTAGTGGTGGTGAAGCACGCCGCACACGCGACGATTGTTTACAGTCCGCAGGCAGTTAGCAGGTGGTGCGCCGCACATCAGCCTTGGCTGGAAGGAGGACTCCGACTCGCCGTACACTGGTTGACCTCACTGGAGTAGAGCGGGCCCGTACTCCACCACAGTGGCGGTACGGCGCCGCACGGCTGCGGGGGCACTGAAACATTAAGATCTCGGCGGCAGAATTTTGTTGGACCATAATGATTTTAGGGTACAGTCTTTGTGGTGAGGCTGAGGGGCCAGCGGCGTGGAAGTTTTTATTTCATTTTAATTAGCCACTGGTGTGGTTTAGCAGGAGACGGGAGCTTGGTAATGGCCTTACGGAGAGGACAGCAGAGTAACCTGAGGGAAGGTTTCACACAATTTATACAAGGCAGATTCAACCAAATGTAAAACAACAAGGGGCAGAAGGCCTTAAAATGAACTTAAAAATATAACCTTCAGGATTCTTACAAAATTATAAGGACCAAGTTAGCACGGAAATTACACAGGTTTCACCTGCGACAGGTGAACCCTAAATATCCTCTCAGTGGCTGGATTGCTTAGTAACAACGTCACCGGGGTAAGATATCTAAAATGACGCACGGCCCATGAAATCTGGGGGCAAGCTTGCCCGCGGGAACAAAATTCTTGACCATAACCTGGTCGCCTACCTTCAAATGGGTGGGTCTCTGTCCACGATCATATCTTTCCCTAACCTTTTCATGAGACACTTTAAGGTTGGCCTTAGCCTTCTTCCAAAGATCTTTAATGTTATCAGGATCTATTGTCTCGGGTAGAATATCACTAAAAGACCAAAGGTTAGAGAGCGGCGTGTTGGGAACAAACTTGAACATCAAAGAAGCTGGAGTAAACTTATGAGATTCATGAACCGCCAAATTCAAAGCAAAAGCTAACCAATGCAGGGACGTGTCCCACCTAGAATGATCTTCATGATGATATGCAATCAGCGCCGACCTCAGATTACAATTGACCCGTTCAGCCAGAGATGGTTGAGGATAGTAAGCAGAAGTTGTTACATGAGAGATAGATAGATCAAAACAAAATTTACGGAAAAGATTCGAAGTGAAAGCTTTAGCGTTGTCAGACACGATATATTGACAATGACCAAAAGAAGCAAAGATAGAATTTAAACATAATAATAATAATTTCGTGTGGCTATTTCTAGCCGAGTGCAGCCCTTGTAAGGCAGACCCTCCGATGAGGGTGGACGGCATCTGCCATGTGTAGGTAACTGCGTGTTATTGTGGTGGAGGATAGTGTTATGTGTGGTGTGTGAGTTGCAGGAATGTTGGGGACAGCACAAACACCCAGCCCCCGGTCCACTGGAATTAACCAATTAAGGTTAAAATCCCCGACCCGGCCGGGAATCGAACCCGGGACCCTCTGAACCGAAGGCCAGTACGCTGACCATTCAGCCAACGAGTCGGACAGAATTTAAACAGGAAATGGTGGACTGAGCGGTAGCCAGCTAAGTCGGAAATAACCATGAGAATCTAGTGAAGCCATCTACACACACAAGGATGAACTTGTTGGCATTCCCCTTTGACTGGGGGAAGGGTCCGACGTAGTCGATATACAGACGTTCCATTGGGCGCGATGCTTGATGAGAAGACAATAGGCCTACCTTGGTGGACATGGTGGGTTTACTAAGCAAGCAAGATTTACAAGCTTTAACTAGTTCACGAATTTCACCGTCCATACCTTTCCAAATAAACATCTCCCGGATCTTTTCACGGGTTTTGAAGATACCTAAATGCCCCCCTAATGGGGTTTCATGATAGTACTTGAAGATCATGGGCACGAGAACAGCTGGAACCACAACCTTCATCTTATTATCATGCCTCGACGGGCAACATAAAACACCATTCCTCAGCACATAAGGGACATGTTCCCCAGAAGAAAGGGTTTCCATGATAGGGGCCAGCGTCGGATCTTCACATTGATATTTCTCAAGATCCCTAAACAACATGGGAGCATCAGTTAAAATGGCATTAACCTCAGGTCGTATGGACTCGGGAGGTGAAGAACTATCGACCAGTTCATGGGTCTCTACATCATTGGAAAACATACGGATGAGTCCGTCTGCCACAACATTTTCAGTACCTCTGATATGCCTAACGTCAAATTGGAAGGCAGAAATTCGGATGGCCCACCGGGCTATACGACCAGTACGACGCGACCTACCTAAGACCCAGCTTAAGGCTTGGTTATCAGTCTCCAAGTCGAACTTGACATGTTCCAGATAAAGGCGGAACTTTTCTAGCGCAAACAAGACAGCCAAACCCTCAAGTTCATAGATGGAATACTTGGCTTCTTGAGCCGAAAGAGTCCTAGATGCATAGGCGATGGGTCGCCTCCCTAGTTCGGTCTCTTGAAGAAGGACCCCAGCCACTGCCGACGACGACGTGTCGGTTTGGACGATGACTTTCTTCGAGAAATCCGGCATAGCCAGAACAGGGGCATTACACAGAGCTAATTTGAGATCTTCAAAAGCGGCTTGTTGAGAAGGTCCCCACTCAAATTTGATGCCTTTCCTACATAGTAAGTTCAAGGGCGCCGCTCTATTGGCGAAATTTGGAATAAATTTCCTGAAGAAATTCACCATACCAATGAACCTAGCAATACCTTTGATGTCCTTGGGAGGCTTGAAATCACGGATGGCCTGTGTTCTAGAGTGATCGACTGCAACATCATCGGGCAACACAATATGCCCTAGGAATGACATGGAAGGCTTAGCGAAGGCGACCTTGGATAACTTCACAGTTAACCCAGCCTTACGAAGGCGATTGAGAACTTCTCTCAGATGATCTAGGTGTTCTTCGAAGGTCTCCGAAAATACGACGACATCATCAAGATAGTGGTACAAGTACTCAAACTTCATGTCGGAGAAGACCCTGTCTAGCAGTCTAGTGAGTACAGCTGCTCCCGTGGGGAGCCCAAAAGGCACGCGGTTGTATTCGTACAAGTTCCAATCTGTGGCAAAAGCTGTCAGGTGTTTGGATTCCTCTGCTAGCGGAATCTGGTTATAAGCCTGATTGAGGTCTAAGATGGTGAAGAACTTAGCTTTACGAAACCATGAAAAACAAGAATGAAGGTCGGGAAGGGGCACAGATTGTAACACCACCTTCCGATTGAAAGCCCTATAATCAATCACGGGCCTGAAGCCACCTTGCGGTTTCGGAACAAGGAAAATAGGCGATGAATACGCTGACTTAGAGGGCCGAATAATGCCATCCTTCAACATCTGATCAATGATCTCCTTCAGAGCCTTCATTTTAGGTGGAGATAGTCTATAAGGTGGAAATCTGATGGAGATGGAATCCGTAACCTCAATCTTGTATTCAATAAGGTCAGTAACACCAAGAGTATCCGAGAAAACCTCTGGAAACGACTGACACAGCTTACGAATACTATCAGCCTGCTCTTCAGGTAGATGTCTAAGATCTAACAACATCTCATCCTTGGTAGGCGAAATAGACGAACATGACACAGAACTACATTTTAGCAAAGGGATTTTGGAATTACTGTCAAATTTGAAAGTGCACGACTTGCTCTGAAGATCGAGCACTAGACCAGTATAGGACATGAAGTCTGCTCCCAATATAATGGGGCAAGACAAGTGCTTTGCCACCAATAGTTTAACCTTCCATGTAAATTTAGAAATACGAATTTTGGCCTTTAAGGAACCTAAAATTTCTAATGGAGAAGAATTAGCCAAAACATATTGAACCAAAGACGAGCAAAAATACCACTCAGCCGAAATAATTGAACAAACACTGCCTGAATCTAAATGAGCAGTTACGGGCTCATTATTCAATTCAATTTTGAGAAATGGAACCGGTGCGGGGGTAACCGCCGCGATCCTAAGACATTCTTTAGGACCTTCAAATGGTAATGTAAAATTGTTCTGACTTTTTCCTGCATTTTCGTCAGATTTAATTTGTGCTGAGCCTTGAAAGGATAAATCTACCGACTCAGCCGGAGCCACTAGTCATTTTTGATTGTTGGTGGAAGTTGCACCCAAAGTTGAGCAGGAGGGAGTGCTGCTAGCATTAGGGCAGTTCTTGGCAATATGTGAAAACGCGCCGCATTTAAAGCAGCCTTGGGATGAACCTGCTCCATTATTTGTGCTACTAGATTTGATCAATGGACATTTATTGCAAAGATGGTCAGGCGACCCGCAAGCGTAACATTTACGGGGTGTGACGGGTCGGCGAGGTGGAGGCCGAAAACTACTAGAGGATGGAGGGGGGTTCTTTCGCGACACGCAAGGTATCGGTGTATCTAACTCCTTCGGCTGAGACAGCCATAGCCTCTAACTCGGCAAAAGTTTGCGGACGCGACGCAAAACACGAGTATGATCTGTAAGGTGGTGAAATTCCTTCCTTAATGGCTTGAACGATTTGATCTTTGGGAAAATGAAGGGCAAATACCCTAGTATAGAATTTGATGTCTTGTATGAAGTCTGCCAGGTTTTCATCAAGTCGCTGCACTCTATAATAGTACTTTTGAATTGGAGATGACCTAGCTCGAGCTGGAATAAAATTAGCTAACAGATAGGCGTGGAAGTCTTCTATGGATGACTGTTCAGCAATTGCCCTAACTATCTTGTCTGAGAGAACACCAATTGCATAGGGATAAATAATATGCAAAATTTGACATGGAGAAAGAGAAAAAACCAGGGCACGATCCTGAAACTCAACTAAAAACCTTAAGAATGAAATTACGTCACTGGTAGAGTTAACAGAAAACTTAGAAATACCTCTGAGCAACATTGCTAAAGGATGGGGCAAACTGCTGAAACCCGGGGACGTAGTAAGAAGGGGCCTAAGTGGTGGAGAAGCAGATTCAGAAGGAGCATTATTTAACACGAAGGGTGGAATGGACGTGCGACGATCGGACACAGTTTCTAATGGGGCAGATGTTCGTTGGGTAGCCTCCGCAGTACTACCTCCTTCCTCTTTAGAGGAATCCTCCCCACTTACGATATTTACTACCATAGGCTGGTCGGTTTTTGGAATAGCAGATCCAGATAACAAATGGCTAACTTTACTAGACATTTAGGCAGGTTTTCAGCAACAGCACTAGCTTCCTTACCCTGAAGGTCATTAACTTCAGGGACAATAGATCACATACCCTATTATAAAAGTGGTACAATCTGGCCTGTACTCTTTTGAGTTGATTAGGAGATGGATCACTTAATTCAAAAAAACTAACTACAGATGCTAGCTCAGTAGCATTATCAGTGATCGTGGAGAGAGCGTCATCGATCTCTTTTTCTCCCAAAGTCGGGATGGTAATAGGCAACTCAAGGGAATCTTTTAACTTATTGGTATCTATCGCAACCGTGCCTCCAGATTGAACATTCCTAATCGTTAATTCATAGATCAATTCCTCCCTGCGCAAATAGCCGGGATGGAGGATGTCGCGAGAGCCGGACATGATGACAGAAAAATTTTAGAAAAATAAAAAAAATTCCAGCAACTGAGGAAATTGTTAGAGTTCGAAACGAAAACAATGTTTAGCCATCAAAAGGGGCTAAATTGAGACCCATTCAACCACGCTCTGCTACCACTTGTTACGGAGTTATCCGTGGTAGTTAGAGGTGAAAGAAGGTGCGGGCTGGAATAGGTCTCAACTACAAAAGTAAAGTTAATTTAAAACTTTAACAAAGGTTATATTTTCTTTTCAAAATCAACAGATAACAACAACAGAGTAACAGGTACCAAGTAGCAGGAAAACAAGTTAAGAAATTACAATTGTTACAAAATTTGGGCTTCGAGCCCCAAGATTAATTTCTGAGCTCTCAGCTCACCACCACAATAGCTAAAGGGCAGAAAACCCCTAAGTACGAGGAGCACTTGCTCCTAATTACAATGTTAAGAGGAAAAGAGCAGACCCGCTCGCAATTTTACAAGCAATTTTACAAGCTACAACAAACTTCATTCCTAACTGCCCTTAAGGCACACATACAGTGAAACAGGGTTATCTTGTACCCAACCTACAGGGCCTTCACATGAAGAAAACAAACTCTGGGTTAATTAAATGGCCCAAAAAACCAAATTGACTGGAGGCGTAGCTTGCACTCCTACATGAAACTTCTTAAAACCTAGGTGGCACTCGGCCAGTTATACGGGGGCTAATCCCATACTAGGGAGGTGACTCGTAGAAGAATAATTTATTACACTAAGAAGAGACGGAAATCGGGTATGAAAACGTAGTCACCTCAAAACAACATGAGTGGGAGCTCGAGAGGGTTAAGCACTCTCTATTCCAAATTGCGGTTAATTTACATGAATATAGTAAGGTTTACATTTAAAAGGATTCGAACCTTCCCCCGCGGGTTAAAACTGCTGAGCTAGCAAGAAATGAAGATGTTAACAGGCCATTACCTTGTTGATGAACTGCTGCCCGAAGAAAGAGGTGCTTTCCGCCCCTTGCTACATAATCACACACTAAGAGAGATGTTACTGAAGTGGCCCGGAGACAAGAAAATCAGCAGTTTTTATACCCTCGTGGAAAATTTGAGACCTTTCATGAATGATAACAACCCGCCCACAAACTTTTATGGGTTGGCTAAAGATTACAAGTCAAAACTGAAGAAGAAATCTAGGATTGGTGGAAAATTAATTTAGAAAATTTAGGATTGGCTAAATTTAAAACTGGCGGAAAGAGAAGGGTTATACTGCCAACCCAAAAAATGAATGAAAGAAATTTAACAAAGAACAAACTTATGAATACCAAATTTCTTCAAAAAAACAGTTCCTTCACTTCGCACTAGGGTGCATAATTATAGTTCTTAAGTAGTGCCATCTAGAAGAGAATGTCCACACTTCTTGCTACAGAGCAAACAAATACAAATCGTAATAGACATAGTTCAGAACACTTCAAAATTTACAGTAGAGACATCTTCTGAGAAACCATTGAGTTAATACAGTTTGTTAAAGTTCAGGCTTCCTCCTGTAGAGGGATTTCAACTGGCGCAATATTTGAATTCGCGGCGTGGAGGTGTACAGCCCGGTACAATTTCTGTATTCTGATTCCATTTCCTCACCAAATTCCTGCCAGTTCCTTTCTTTTGCCTCCTGTACTTGCTGCTTAGCTTCATTACGTGCTTCAGCATAATTCCTCCAGTCCTCTACCCTTCTTGTTCTCATGTACTCCTTCCAAGCTACTTTTTTCCTCCTTACACCTTCCTTGACTTCCTCAGTCCACCACTTTGTTCGTTTCCTTCATGTGTTTACTGTAGTTTTCCCACAGACCTCTTCTGCTACTTTGATAATATTCGTCTTAAATTCCCTCCATCTCTCTTCTAAGTTCCAACCTCCCTCAGGTTCTTCTCTTTCTGTTTGCCGAAGTTTTTCCCCCAACTTCTGAACATAATTCTGCCTTACCTCTTCCTCTCTAAATACAGAAATTCTTATTTTCTCAAATTGAAGATGAGAGGGTGTGGGTGTAGCTTTGAACCGTGTTTTCATAACCAGAAGCCGATGTTCTGTACTCATTTCTGCACTGCGGAAGACCCTTACATCTAGTGCTGCATAAGTAATATTCTTAGTGTAACAAAAGTAGTCAGTGCAACTCTTTGCTCCTCGGCCTACTGCCTCAAAAGTTATTTTATGGATACTTTTATGGGGGGAAAAAGGTGTTGCCTGCCTTGCAGATAGGGAGTGGACCCCAAAGGCTAAGGGAAGATAACCTGACAGAAAACGGGCTGGCATGACAGCTAAGAGGGCAGCCCCCTCATCATGCTAGCTTTTGTAGGACTAATAACCCACGTGGAGCAAAATTAACTATTCAGAGAACTGTCAGGGAAGGAGGTAGAAATAGTCGAAGAAATGGAAATGGAAAAGTACAAGCTTGCCATACTTGGAGTCAGTGAAACCAAGAGAAAAGGTAATGGCCAAATAAATTTGGATAAGGGACATGTAATGAGATACTCAGGAGTCAGCAGGAATGAATGGGCAAAAGGAAGAGTGGCCATCATTATGTCCGAAGCAGTGGAAAACAAAGTGACAGGATGGGAACCTATGAACTCCAGACTTCTCGCAGTGGATGTGGAACTAGAAGAAAGTATTACGCTAGTGCAGATCTATGCCCCCACTGAAGATATGCAAGAAGTAGATGAGGAGCAATTTTATATTCAAATGCAAAAAGCTATAGACAAAGCCAGGGAAAGAAGTAGGCATGTTATTGTAATGGGGGACTGGAATGCTAGGATTGGAAATAGGTTATGTCGAGGACATGGATGTATGGGCCAACATGGAGCAGAACGAAACATCAATACCAATAAATGCTGGAATTCTGTATTGATAATGAGCTAAGGATTGGCAAATTTAGTTCTTAAGATTGAATTTCCCCTCTTTCAAAGATGTTTGACATGCTACTTGTTTTAAGTATTTTAGAACAACTCATTCTACCACAGTTTTAATGTATCTCTCCTACTAAGCCCAAGTTATTAAGGCATGTCACCAAGGATTATGTATTTTATGATATTCTAGTAGAGCAAGTTTAGCATTTAACAAAAGATAATTAAAATGAATTAAACATAATAATTGAAGGTTTTACAAGAGTTAGGTTAGGTGGCGTACATATGAGAATGGGGTAAGAATTGCATGCCCCTGCGCCCTGTGGCTAATGACTGAGATAAAATCTGCTATGGCCAGCCTTGACAGTTGGTTCAGACGATACAGGCACACACAAGACAAAGAGAACTTTGAACAATACAGAATACTTAGAAGTAGATCTAAGCAACTGATTTGGAACAGCAAATGCAGCTACTTTCAGAAGTTAGCCAGCCACAGTAACTTGATGTCCTGGAAAAAAGACTGCAATCAGTAAGCATAGGTAAAGCTGCAGAGCAGCATGTTCCAACCATCTCACTTGACTTAAATAGCCATTCTACTAAGTTTAAAATGGGGCCAGTTCGATTCCCCATACAGTCACTAAACCCAGACAATCATCATCCTCAAAGGGATCAGTTTACTTATCAAACTGTCAGTGTGAACAATGTTAAGGATATACTAAATTCATTTACATCTAATGCTATAAGTTCCAACAGTATCTCTGTATCATTAATTAAGAATATCATCAGGGATGTGTTGCCAGTACTCATTCATATCTTCAGCCACTGTTTAACAAATGGGATATTTCCTGAAATTTGATAAGAAGCGCTGGTAATGCCTATCCTGAAAAAGTCTTTGTTAAATTCTTCTCAGATTATCGGCCAATATTAATTTTTTCCCACCCCTTTTGAAGGACATTTGTCCAAGTGACACATCTACAACTAGTGACCAAATGAACTCTTGATCTGCAACAAGTGAATGATTATGCTATTAAAAGCAGTTTATTAATAAATCCTCATAAATCTCAATTTATAATTATTGGTACCAGAAGAAATCAAAATTTGCTAAAACATGCTGCGTGCCTCTATTTATGCTAAATAACTATGTCTCATTCCCTACTGCACATCATTGACTGACTCAGGTGTTGTAATGAAGTAAATGTTAAATTGGACTAAACATGTAACAAGCACTTATAATAAATTTCATACCGAGCTCGATAGCTGCAGTTGCTTAAGTGCGGCCAGTATCCAGTATTCGGGAGATAGTGGGTTGGAGCCCCACTGTTGCCAGCCCTGAAGATGGTTTTCTGTGGTTTCCCATTTTCACACCAGGCAAATGCTGGGGCTATACCTTAAATAAAGCCACGGCCACTTTAATCCCACTTCTAGCCCTTTCCTGTCACATCATCGCCATAAGACCTATCTGTGTTGGTGCAACGTAAAGCAACTTGCAAAAAAGTAAAAAATAATAAATAAATAAATAAATAAATAAATAAATAAATTCACAAATCCCTGTATCCATTGAAACACAAACTATTTCTCCAGTATACCTTAAAATACAACTAGTTTTGCTCCTGTTTCTTACCTGTCCTTGACTTCTGTGACACTGTATTAATGGACATAACTCAAGTCAGTATGTCTGCACTTTAAATAGCTGCATTAGATTAAAAATAAAAAGTTGTAGTTATATAACACTTTAATACAGGAAACTGCCATGGCTTCGAGTGCAGGACTGTCTTAAACTGCACTCATTAATCCTTCTCCACAGAAAACTCGATTCAAACAAACCAAGTTACCTTTTTTCATTCTTTAAATCCCTCTCTTCAAATCAACCACAGTACACAATCCGGGGTTCCTGTCTTACTATACCTTTACACTGCACTACTATCTACAACTGCTCTTTTGCAGTGTCTGCTGTCAAGTCATGGAATTCCCTCCCTGCCCACATTAGAGATGTGACTTCCCTTAAGAAATTTAAGGTGGATTGCCAAAGACAGTTGCTCGATTTATCAAACTGACTTGTGGTATGACCGATGCATGAATGTGTGAGAGAATGGTCAGTAGTTTTTGTACTTAAGTTTATAATTTTGATTCGAAATAGTTTCAAAGCTTATGTAAATTGTAAAATATTATTGTATTAGATTATAATTTTGTTATAGGATTCATTTTAGAGGTGCTATTATAGTAGTGGTGGTGGTGGTGGTGGTGGTGGTGGTGGTGGTGGTGGTGGTAGTAGTAGTAGTAGTAGTAGTAGTTCAATATTAATAATAATAATAATAATAATAATAATAATAATACTCACTCGGTAGGCTTCTGAGGGACGTGAAGTTCCTGTGCTGATCTCAAAATCCTCTTCCATCCTTTTCGATCATGAGCCTGCTCTTCCCAGTTATCAATTTGGAGGGTCTGGCATACCTTGTTGATCTCCTTCTTCCAGGTGCTCTGGGGTCTTCCTGAAGGTCTTTTTCCATTAAGAGATCCCTTGTAAGGATCTACTGGTGCTCTGTTATCCTGCATCCTCAGAACATGTCCAGCCCAGTGCAGTCTGTTGGATTTTATCACACCCTATAGTGTGTTGTTGAGAGAGGGTGTAAATCTCATAATTAGATCTTTTTGCCAGTGTTGAGAGATAGGATCAAACCATGGGTCAAATATTTTTCTATAAACTTTATTGTCAAAGACTTGCAACTGCTGCTGCTCTTTCTTGGTTATGCTCCATGTCTCAGAACCATACAGAAGTACTGGTCGAATGATTGTATTGTAATCATTTTTGCATTCCTTGTTAAAAACTTGGAGCCTAATATAGGGCTCATAGAGTAAAATGCCTTATTTGCATTCTTAATTCTAGCTTGGCGTCCCAGTTGCCTTCGGTTTTGCTCATCGATTAATACACCAAGGAATTTAAACTCTTCTACTCTTTTAAATATATATTTCCCAATCTTCAAAGGCAATCTGTCAACCTCCTCATGATTCAGTCTCTGTACAACCATGTATTGTGTCTCTTTATCATTTACCCATAAGCCAATTTTTGCTGCCATTCCCTTTAGTTCCACAAATAACTGCCTAATTTCTAATTCATTGCAGCCAATAAGACCAATATCATCCACATATGCAAGGACTTTATGTTGTCTCCTCAATATGATGCCAGCAGGTACAAGAGCTAATTTCTTGACAGTCTTCTCCAGTGCAATGTTGAATAGAAGAGGAGATAGTGCATCCCCTTGTCTCAGTCCAGTTTTATTCTGGAAGGAACTTGATTTTCTGCCCTTGAGCAAAACACAGCTAACATTGCCATCCATACACAGTTTGCACATGTTAATTAATTTTATGGGAAAGCCAAACTCCATCATGATGTTCCACAGCCCTTCTCTATGGATTGAATCATATGTCTTGAAGAAATCTATAAAGAGGTAATGAACCGACTCCTTGTGTTCCCACACCTTATCATTAATAGTCTTAATTGCAAATATGTTGTCTGTAGTGGATCTGTTACTACGAAAACCGTTCTGATAGTCCCCAATAACATTTTCAGTAAATGATTTTAAATGTTGTAAAAGAATAAAAGACAGAATTTTATAGGCTGTGTTTACAAGAGATTTGCCATGATAATTTTGAAGATTTTCCGTATCCCCTCCTTTATGAATTGGGACACTAACTGATTCCTGCAATTCTTTTGGAATAACTTCATCATGCCATATCCTTAGAATGACCTTATATATGTATTTATGTAATCTTTCTCCACCGTGTTTAATAAGCTCAGCAGGAATGTTGTCACTACCTGAAGCTTTATTGTTTTTTAAACGTATAATACTTTGTAATACCTCTTTGATATGATGACTCTGGTATTTGTTATTCTGATGGGGAACTAGATGGTTTACCAATACAGGTTTCTGGATCATCACAATTCAGCAAGGAATCGAAGTATTGCTTACAGTAATTTAATAATTTGTCCTGATCAGCAATTAAATTTCCAGACTTACCTCTCATAATACTCGATTTTGGTTGAAATCCTTTTTTAATTGTGTTGACAGTTCCATACATCTTGCAGTTGTTCCTGTTTCTGTAGTCATCTTGGATTGATTCTATTTGTTGTCACAGGTAGACTTTTTTCTTTCTGCAAATTAATTTACTACATTCTTTCTGTTTTTCTCTGTATAGTTCCTCAACATCTAGGGCCGAATTCATAGACAGCTGTTATATATAAGTGCTCCTTATAAGCCAGGTTTCATTTCATATTACCTACTTAAGTGTCCCACTTATTGTTATAAGTGGACCTCCCACACACAAAGTGTCTCACTTATGTTGCAGCAAGATGGAGGATAATGATTTTGCTGAATATGTTGCATTTCATTCACAGAATGCTTTCCGTGCACACAGTAGAGATGGAAAATCCTGTCGAAATGTAATGTGACCAACAATTTAATGAAGGTTTCATTTTAGTAAAGTGAGAGATATGAATATTCTTGTTCCTTTGATTGAGAGAGTGAACATAACTTCTAGAGGACTCGCTATCTCACCATTAATGAAGATATTGTTTTGAGATTTTATGCCACCTCTTAATTTCAGGTTATTGTTTTTATTATTGTTATTATTATCATCACCATCATCATTACCAGTATTTCGCTTAATTAATTGGAAACATGTTACAAGTTGATAAGTTATCAAGATTGTAAGCCTACGGAATGGTAAAGAACTGTACTGAGTTATAAGAAAAATGAACGTGTTGCACTACTACCATTTATTTTAAGGTTGATCTGTGCGAATTATATCAGGTTAGTCAACGAATCGTTTGCCGGATTATATCAGAAGTTTCTGAAATTATGGCATCACACATCAAAACATACTATTTGCATTTTATTGGGGAAGTAATTAGGCCTATTACAACATAACGGCTACGGATATACTTGTCAAATCATTAAAAGCGTTGTAAGGCTAGATATTCTATATTTCGATGAATATTTGTATAGGTTCGAGTACCTGGATAACTATAAACATATTAAGAAGAAAGAGACTGGGCATTTTTGTAGTTTCCATTGTCCACAACAAGTTTTTCCCACGGCATTCATATTCTGATGAGAAACTGCTTGTTCTATATTATGCGCAAGTTCTTGCAGGTGTTGTCTCAGCTCGCTGTTTTGTTATCTATTCTGATAACCAAATACAATATAGACGATCTTTTAACCTCAAATATTACGCGCGCAGTCGTGCGATGAGCTTCGATAAACAAAGCACAATAGATCATTCCACTATTCGGTAGCCAGAACTGCACGATCCAGGAAGCATGGGCATAATATACAGCATTGCCACATCTCGAGTGATACTTACTGTATCAATGAGCGTGCTCTTTAAGTGCTGTCTATGAAATGTAAACTCATATAAGTGAATACTTTTTATAAGTGATCCCTTATTACTTAAGGGTTCCACTTATGTATAAGTGCTGACTATGAATTCGGCCCCTATATTCTTATTAGACTGCAGCCACTTATTAGACTGCAGCCACTGGGAGAAGGTTCTACAGAAGACATTGATGAAACAAATGACGAAGTTCGTGAACGAATGTGGAATAATGGGAAACAAATCATGACAACAGTAGCAATTAAAGTGATACCAAAAGGTGTTAGTAAAGAAAAGAAATGGTTCGATGAGGCATGTCAAGGGCACATTCATATTTGTGGATGTAGTGAAATTGATTAGTCTAATGGCATTATCATTGCTTTCGTCATGCAGACTTTCCCTTCCTATTGTTGGCACAAAAATTGTGGGTTCGAGCCCCACTGTCGGCAGCCCTGAAGATGGTTTTCCGTGGTTTCCCATTTTCACACCAGGCAAATGCTGGGGCTGTACCTTAATTAAGGCCACGGCCGCTTCCTTCCACTTCCTAGGCCTTTCCTATCCCATCGTCGCCATAAGACCTATCTGAGTCGGTGCGACGTAAAGCAAATAGCAAAAAAAAAAAAAAATTCTTCCTTTCCAACTTTTGCATTGAAATCACCTAAAATCATTTTGACATCATGTTTGGGTAATTTATTCCACACTTCTAACAAATCCTCATAAAAGGAGTCTTTAACGTGATCATCCTTGTCGTTTGTGGGGGGGCATGGCAGTTCACCAGTGATATGTTACACCATTCAGAATGTACCCTCAAATAGCATAGTCTTTTTCATTCACGTGTTCAAAGGACAGCACTGACTATACCTAGTGAATTTTAATTTTGGACACAAAATTCAGTACCAAATTTGTGGGGTCCAGTTTCGTTACTACTCTTAAAAAGTGTATACTTCTCCATGTCCTGTATACCATTACCTAATAATCTAGTCTCTTGAATTGGAGCAGTTCCCACTCTACACTTGTCCAGCTGTTGACTGAGGATTTTGAAGGATCCAGGTTCTTATTCGTAAAGCCGATTTCCATTACAGGGTCGTCATAATTTGATATCCATTCTTATTCATCTGAGGCAAATGCGAGATATTCGTAACAACCTTTTTTTTTTTTAATGCAATAGAGCCCTTAACCCTATGTGCAACCCCCAACCTGTCAGAGTTGCCATACCTTAGCCGAGTAGTCCCAGTTTTAAGGCACCAGGTACTCGCCCTCACCCCTTCTATTAGAATAGGATCAGCCGAATATTTCTTGAGTTTTAGCAGGTACACTTACTCGACATCAGTGCAAAACCCCCCCCAAAGTTCTCAACCAGCCGATACTTGGGATACCCACTCAGGTCTTTAATGGAGTGGTTTCCCGTTCCCTTCCCCGTTCTAGGCCGTTAGCCATCTAGTGGCTCTACCATCTTTAGGAGCAGTTTCTCACTCCAAGAACAAGAGAGTGCCCTTCCTTCTACCTGCTCATCTGTCCTCCTAGGAGACTGTTGGCATTTGGTAGAAGGTGGTCTCCTTATACCAGGAGATACTCAGTCCCTGCATTCATTAGCTGCCTGTATTTAATATATATACAACCGTTGCCCCCTCTTTACCACAGGGAGGTGAATGTCAGGATTTCACAGTCATTGAAACTGAGACCAAAAGGCATTTCCCATTTTCTCTAGTTCTTTATAATAATAATAATAATAATAATAATAATAATAATAATAATAATAATAATAATAATAACATCATCATCATTACTATCGGTTGTTGAATTGTTTAATTTTGTAGCTTAGTTAACTTATGAAACAGACGTTAGTTAATGGGAAAGAATAAACAAATGCATATCAACTCATACTGTGTATTTTAAAAAATACAGGAACATTGAATGAACACACAAGAAGAAAAACAGTTACAGGTCAGTGTGGGAAAAGGGAGAAACAGAAAGGTAACACGGAAGGTCAAGGACATACTCCACATCTTCATAAACTACCATCTTCAAGTAGATTGGCTATCTCCTCATTAATCTCGGTTCTTTTACAACCATTAATTCTCAGCTCCCAGCAACCTCATTTCTGCTTTCCAGCTTCATCTGGAGGGCAGGCTTCACCATTCATTGAGGGACCCATCTTGACAGATCTTCAGTCTTGATGTGGGAAGTGTAGGATAAGAAGGAAGCCAGCTAAACGAAAGAAGAAGGGAGAGACAAAAAGATAATGGTGAATATAGATGGTAAAAGACTAAGAACACAGGACAGACACAAAAGATGAATGTAACTTTAAAGATTTTCAGTCTGTCAAAAATGCTAATTATAACACACATAACACTACAACATGCCTCTAAAAAACTTACACAATATTGCATAAAGAATGACATGTTTCGTTCTACAAGAATATCCTCATATGCTATCAGATCACTTTATTTTATGTGCATGTATGTACAACGTAGAGTCAATGCCCACAACATTCCACTACCCCCCACTACTTCCCGTCCTGTCTCCGTAGAACAGAATTATCGCCTACAGAAGAACATTTCACACTTTTTGCATTAGCACTTAATGTATCCCACAGGGGGCTACTCTGACTTAACCCATTCCAGTCTGGGCCTTAATATCCCTAACAAACGTTCTGGACTGGGCATTTTTAAGGATTTTTAAAACATTATATCTCTGTACCTATAGGAGATATCTGCATGATTCTTTTTTCTTGTGCTTGTTCAAGCATCTAGTTTTGAAAAACGCTGTTTGTATCATGTCAACTATCACTTGAGATTTTAAAATTGTTTATATATTATACCATGTTTTGCAAATGGGGAAAAAAGTCTGACGGATAACTAAGCAAGTACAGTTTTATGAAATACTGTTATATTTACCCTATTTTGATAATATAAAATGTGCATTGCAATTACAAAACAACAATAATAATGAGTATGATATAAAAATAATCATTTTTCAATAATAATAGTAATAATTACAATAATGAAAATGGGAGCTCTTGTGAAATTTTATTTTAATTGATAAATTTTGTCAACCTCCCCCATGGTCTGGTACCTTGACGTGGTGGGGAGGCTTGCGTGCCTCAGTGATCCCAAGAGCAATGCCGGCGGGAGCTTCGGCTCCTGGCAGGGTCACCCTTGCCGATAAGGTCGAGGGTGAGGGGCCACACTAAATGACAGACCTTCAGCTGTAGGTCCTGAAGGAAGAAAATCTTTGTCTCAGGGAGTAGGGAATGAGAACACCATCAGTCCTGAAGTTGCAGCATGGCAGGGGCAGAAGCCAAAAGAGGGCAGCTCCCTCACTGCCCTATAGGCACTGTGGGCCCATATCTCACATGCCTGAAATAACTTCCACGAAAAGTCAAAACGAGAGATACACCGGACTGCTGAACCCGATGGCAACATGGCGAGGGAAAAGGATTATGAGATTTGGAACATGAAATATAAGAGGATTAGCTGGAAAAGAGAATGAATTAGTGGCAGAATTCGAGAGAGCAAGACTTGTAGTGCTGGCACTGACAGAGACAAAAAGGAAAGGTCAAGGGGTGGATACAATGGTGAACGATCATGTACTCATTTATAGTGGAGTTAGCATCAGACTAAGGGCCAAATCAGGAGTAGCAGTACTGATCCACAAGAACTTCAGAAACAAGATTCAAGGATGGAAATTCCACACGGATAGAATTCTAACGGTCAGCATACGATTAGATCCAGAGATGGAGCTGATGACATTTATTGTGGTTTACGGAGTGAACGACGATGTAAGAAAGGAGGAGAAGGATAGGTTCCACGAAGAGCTCCAGAATGTGGTGGATGACACTCGAGGGGACATCATTGTATTAGGAGATCTCAACGGCAGAGTCGGAAACCAGCCAGAGGGAAGTAGCGGAGCTGTTGGCCGGCATGGTGAGCCTGTGGTTAACAACAATGGTGAGAGGATTGTTGCTTTCTGCGTTGCCAATAATCTCGTTGCAGTGAACACCATGTTCCCACATAAGATGATACACATGTACACGACGGAGGAACCCAGCCGAGATGAGCTCTCCATCATAGATTATGTGTTAGTGAAGAGAGATCACCTCCAGAAGGTGACAGATTGTCGAGTATACCGTGGCTACGAAATAGGAAGTGACCATTTTCTCTTGATAACAACAATGGAAACAACAGCAAAGGTAAAGAGGAAACAACCTAAGAACAAGAAGCAAGAAAAGATTAAGGTGTACAAGTTAAGAGAGAACAGGGAGGTACAGGAGCAGTTCACACAGGAAGTAGAGGAGGAGTGTCAGAGGATAGAGGAGAGGATCGAGGAAATGGACCTGGAGGGAAAGTGGAACATGTTCAAAAAGATACTATTAGAAGTGGTAAGTAAAGTATGTGGAACAACAAAGGTGGGGGAGTACAAGAAAAGAACAAGCTGGTGGAATGATGATATCAAGGAAGAAGTAAGAAAGAAAAAGGAAATATGGAAGAAATACTTAAGAAGCAAGGATGCTGAGGACCATGAGATGTACAAGGAACAAAGAAGAAAGGTTAAAGACCTAGTGAAAACAGCGAAAAGACAGTCTTGGGAAGAATTCGGACAAAGAATGGAGAAAAATTATAGAGAGAACCAGAAGCTGTTCTATAGAGCACTGAAAAACATGAGAAAGGAGAAACAGTGCTGTCTGAAGTTTATAAAAGATAAGGAAGGGAAAATCTTAACAGAAGAGAAAGAAATAATGGAGAAATGGAAAGAATTTTTCAATGATTTACTGAATGGAAATGAGAATGAAGACAGCCCATGGTCAAGTGAGGAAAGAGAGGAGACGGAGGGAGAAGGAGAACAAGAAGAAGGAGAGTACTTAAGGATAAATGAAATGCAGTTGGCTGTTAAACAGCTCAAGAATGGGAAGGCCCAAGGACATGATGGAATCGCCCCAGAAATGATTAAGGCTAAACTTGAAGAAGCCCAGTGTGGCTTCCGCCCAAATAGAAGCACGCAAGATCTCATATTTACTGTTAGGATGGCCAGTGCAAAGCTACTGGAGAAGAACAACACCCTTCATGCTGCCTTCATTGACCTGAAACAGGCATTTGACAGAGTCCCGAGGTCCAAACTCTGGAAAGTTTAAAGGAGTATGGAGTTAGCAAGTCACTTTGCAGTTCAATCATGAGTCTGTATAAGAACTGTCGGAATTACGTGCGGACAGGAAATGTGAGGTCAGCAGAGTTCACTACGAGACAAGGAGTCCGGCAGGGCTGCAGTCTTAGCCCTCTTCTTTTCATCATATACCTCGACCATATTATGAAGCTGTGTCGTGAGAGAATCAAGAAATTGACGGTCGGTAATTATCTCATGCGGCCAGTACGATTTTATGACCTGGCATTTGCTGATGACCTGATTGTTGTTGCCTCCAGCGAACAAAACCTGCAGCACAACATCAATGTATGGGTGGAAGAGCTTAAGAAAAAAGGTATGGAGGTGAATGTGGACAAGACACAGACTATGGTTATCAGCAGGAATGAGGAGAGACACTGTATTATGGTCGATAGTAAACCATTAGAGCAAGTCACCAAGTTCAAGTATCTTGGCTCAATCATCAGCTCAGACGGGAAGATGGAGGAGGAAATAACAGAAAGAATAGGAACAGCAGGGCGCTTGTTTAATGCCATCCGAACAAACTTCCTCAACAAGAAGGAGATCTCAAAGGGCACAAAATTAGCTGTTTACAAATCCACCTTTATTCCCACATTGACCTATGGCTGCGAATCCTGGGTGCTAACAGAAAGAACCAAGAGCAGAATCCAGGCGGCAGAGATGAGGTACCTCCAGAAAGTAGAGAACAAAACCATGAGAGACAGGATCAGCAATACAGCCATCCGGAAAGTATTGAATATGAAGCCACTGGAGAAAACCATCCAAGAATATCAATTGAGATGGTTTGGCCATGTCCACCGAATGTCGACAGACCGCTTGCCGAGGTTAATGAGGGAGGAGAGAGTGGAAGGAAGGAAGGCTCGAGGAAGACCACGGAAGACATGGGAGGAGGGGATTAGAGAAGCACTGCAGGAGAGGGGACTCTCTGTACGAGAGGCCGTTGCCATTACCGGAGATAGGAGTAGATGGAGATCTCTCGTATCCTCAACACCTCATGGTACAAGAGGACCGGATTAAGTAAGTAAGTAAATTTTGTCAAAATTTACTCAAATGTAAAATTATTGTTCCATTTACCACAAAAGACTCCTGAGCAAGAGAAAATACAATCTTCTAAACATAATTTGCCTTTGTGTGGTAAGTTTCAAAACAGTCTGACATGCAAAGTCCTACATCACACAGTGGGCAATAATACGTTGTCTCCTTCCTGTCCCATTTACCATTTGCCTTCTTGCTTCTGTCCCCACACACTTTGCAGCTTCTACATGGTCTGACATTGTTCTCAGTTGGTGGGTTTTTCTCCCAAAATGCCTTCTGATGAGTCGGTCTATTGTTGTTCCAACATCCACGGCAACAAATTCTTCCCCTGCTACCAAAGGCAGTGTCTCACCAACGACACATATGAATTTCTCAAGGGAAATGTATGGTTGGTTTCTTCCAATTTTCTTGAATAGTATGTAGCTATTCACTATGCCTCGAATGAAGAGATGAAAAAACAGCTTCTTCCACCACTTCGTTTTTCTCTTGAATGGATAGTAGGCTACAAGCTGGTCATTACGGTCCACTCGAGGTTTATTTGCGTTATAGTCTAATATAGCATCTGGCTTCACCATAACCTTTCCTTTACAGCCCTTTGCCCTCACTGTCACTTCAGAAGCTGTACATCCATGTTTTGAAGATAGAACAGTGACATCTCTTGTGTCTTTCCGTTTGCAGACCATCATGTTGGATCTGTGACGGAAAGTCAACTCTCCCTTCTTCAATTTAGCAGCAGCTAAACCTTTAGGCATCTCTTTCCTGTTGAACATTACAGTCCCTATACCTAAGGTATCTCGATTCCATAAATATTGCACAACAATTAGACTAGTGTAAAATCTGTCCATATACACATTATGGCCTTTGCAAAAATAATCGGACAACAACCTTTCAAACAGAGAAACAATCGAATAGTCATTTCCACAACCAGAGTACACTTCAGTATTCCAAGCATAACCTGAATTAGATTCACACACAAGAAACAACTTTATTCCATACTTCTCTGGTTTGTTCTTCATGTACACACAAAAGTGTATTGTACCATGAAAGGCACAATTTCCCTTTTTGATGGGACAATTCCACCACTAAACTGTTTCACCGAAGAATCGAAATATGGCTTTATGGAGAGGATCATGACCTGATTGATCACGAGGTATGTAAGTGTCATTGTTGTTCAAATGCAGCATAGACATGATCATTTTGAATCTGTCACGTGTCAGTAGCTTGCCAGCAAATGTTGTCTGCAAAATAGGGGATGTTGACTAATAATCCTTCAGATTACTTTTTACAACTAAGCACATATGCAGGATTATGGCAAAAGATTTATACAGTTCAGATAATGTAACTGGAACCCATCGCTGCAACATACTATGTTCTTTCAATTTATTTGCCCGTCTGAGTTTTGAGATTGTGTTTGCGGCATACCTGTTGGTTTCTTGCTTTATATTCTTGATCATATCCTTAGTGAAATTATACTGGAAGCAGTTGTACTCACTGGAAAAATTATCCAGTTCAACAGCAACTCTTGGAATCTCTGCATAAATCTTGTTTCTTCTTGGAGGTGGGTCAACTCTTACATCATCCCATCCCAAATCAGCGTCTGTCATTGGTGCTTTACGATGCCTTCTATTCTTAGATTGTTCCGGTTCTGGGGGTATTTCATAGGCAGGTGCATTTTCTGAAGTATAAAAAGGAGTTATAATAGTGAAGGTTGTCACATTTCATAACATAAACAAAATGCATGGCAAAAATAATGCTGTCACTTGACATATTTAGATTAGCTTACCTCCATCACTGGCACTGCTGTCATTATTCACAGCATTGTATTCAAAGTCACCTCTGACATTGTGATCCTTCATATCTAGAAAAAAAACGGACAACATTACTAATATGTAGATAATCTTACGTATTCACGCAAATATGAAATACGCAGGAACATGCGGTAGGCCGTAAAACGAACTCCAATCATAATGAAATGTAAGAAGTTGTTTCGAATTCATATGTCAATAATATGTTCATTTGTGCATAAACTTGTAATCACATACCTTCATTATCATCTTCGCTCCGAGTATCTTCGCTAACATCACCCTCCGAGCCACTATCGTCACATAAAATATCGAAAATATCACTTTTGTCAAACACATGTTTAGGATACTAAATAGTTTAGTATGTCACCTATTCAATACACTAGAAATTTTAAACATTTAGGAATTTATCATTATTTCCATATGAGACATGTTTCGCCCTTCTTTGAGGGCATCATCAGTCATAGTACTACCTCAAGGCATAAATCAGGTACCTGATTTGTAATAAATTGTAAATACTAAGATAATAGACATATGACAGTGGGAAAGTCAAGAGAAAAACAATGTTCAGTGTTGATATAGATAACAATATATAAGCTGTTGGCTGTAAATTATCAGTTGTGAAGGATAACAGCACCAAAATGTTAGGGTATGTCCTACAAAGGATGACTTAACATATTAACATGGGGCAGTTTAGGGAAAGATAAGTGACTTGCACTAATAGGTAAGACCACAGTGTCCAGCAGCAGTGGTCCATATGAAGTATTGACGTTATATTATCAGAAATGTTGGTAACTGTTCGTATAATTTCATTAAGAAACAAGTGTTCATTGAGAAAACAATGTTCATTAATAAATGGAGTTTAAAGGGGTTATATTAACTTATTTATGGACAAAGTAGTCGGTACCAATGCGTAAAACCACAGGGTATTTTAGCAGTGTCCAGCAGTGGTAGTCCGAAGAATCATTGACGCTACTCTATTGGAAAATCTTAGGAAATTATAAAGTTTATATATATATATATTTACATTGAAACAGTTTGGGGAGAAAGGGTACAAAGTGTCTGGTACCAATGTTCATAACAGTAATTACTGCCGTTGGTTGATGATCACAGTTTGACAGGGCAACTACTATGACTAATGATGGCCTCAAAAAAGGGCGAAACATGCCTCATATGGAAATGATAAATTCCTAAATGTTTAAAATTTCTAATGTATTGAATAGGTGACATAATAAACTATTTAGTATCCTACATATAGTATCTTCAATATGGATCAATAACGATATTTATCACTTGCAACAAGCACATGTTTGCTGCGAGAAGCCATGTCTTAGAGCTCACGGAGTGACAACATCTACTGATGCATGCTGGCAGAAAATATCGTAAATTCTCTGCCTTAGACATATAATACTGCCATCTGCTTAAATACTCTCGTAACTAATACATGAAGAAACACGATGTAACCACCAGAATGCATGCATAGCTTCTTCTCGATTTTTAGTGAATTGTCAAACCTTACGACGGGCTATGCCCGCATTGCGGCCTGAGCGTAATTTCGGCTGCTGCAAACTATGCTCACAGTTAGACCGGAAATAGTTAAAAGTCTGGAATTTGGGTTAGGATATTCTCATCTGTAGTAAATTCTCTGAATTTACACAGCGTCCTTGCCAGTCGAGATGTTTTAGTAGGTTATTATTTATCAGTAAATATAATGTCTTACAAGATAATTTTTAATTCAATTCCTTACTTTCATTTCATCAAAATCATTTACTTTCCAGTACATAAAATATACATTGAAGAAGCAGCATTTCCCCTCCACTCTCCAATGTACAAAGTCATGTCTCCAAAATTTCCCTCAACCCCCTGCTTCCCGTCTCTTCTCCATGAAACAGAGTTGTTGCCTAAAGAATCTCCCCTGACCCCACTTCTTATCTATGAAGACAAGAACAAGAAACTGGCTTCAGTTCCAGTGAAGCTGCTAAAGGTAATGGATAATACCAGCTTAGATAAATACAAAAGAATATCTAAAAGTTACTAAAATGACAGTAGAGGAATACTATAATCATTATTTTCACTTACTTGTTCATAACATCACCAATTCACAAACACTGACAAGTTTATGTAACTTTAACAATATTGTATATAGGGTATGTGCACAAAGTGATTTCATGGAACTTCAGGACGTTCTTATAGAATGAAACATATCATTCTTTGTATAATAGTGTATGTTTTTTACAGGTATGTTATGTGAGTTATAATTTGTTCATGGAATGTTAGAAGTTTGAATTGTTGTGGTAGGTTAGAGAATCTGGAAAGGGAGATGGATAGACTAAAGCTATATGTAGTTGGTACAAGTGAAGTACATTGGCAGGAAGAGCAGGATTTTTGGTCAGGTGACTACAGAATTATCAACACAAAATCAAACGGGGGGGGGAATGCAGGAGTTGGTTTATCAATCAATCAATCAATCAATCACTACTGATCTGCATTTAGGGCAGTCACCCAGGTGACAGATTCCCTATCTGTTGTTTTCTTAGCCTTTTTTTTTAAATGATTGCAAAGAAATTGGAAATTTATTGAACATCTCCCTTGGTAAGTTATTCCAATCCCTATCTCCCCTTCCTACAAACGAATATTTGCCCCAATTTGTCCTCTTGAATTCCAACTTTATCTTCATATTGTGATCTTTCCTACTTTTAAAGACACCACTCAAACTTATTCGTCTACAGATGTCGTTCCACACCATCTCTCCACTGACAGCTTGGAACATACCATTTATGATACAGATGTTGATTCCCATAGGGAACCTGAAATATTTGTCCCGAATGAGTAAATTTACTCATTTACATATAAATTTACATATTTACAAATATTTCAGGTTCCCTATGGGAATCAACATCTATATCATCTGGTGGCCAAGCAGGCATCAATTTTTGGTAACGAGACAAAGTCTCTCATAGTGCATTGGCACTGCCGGTGGCTTCAAGTAGCCTACACAATGGCCCCCACTGCTTGCACTAGCCATGCGTCTTGGTGGGTGTGCTAAGTACCAACTGATGAGCCCAACTTAGCACACGGGGGGCAAAACGCTGGCAACCAGGAATGAGTTACCTGGAAAATTTATAATGTCCAATAACGGACCATTTGTATATACCACTTAGTCGAGCAGCTCGTCTCCTTTCTTCCAAGTCTTTCCAGCCCAAACTTTGCAACATTTTTGTAACGCCCTGAAGATGGTTTTCCATGGTTTCCCATTTTCACACCAGGTGAATGCTGGGGCTGTACCTTAATTGCGGCCACAGCCGCTTCCTTCCCATTCCTAGGCCTTTCCTGTCCCATTGTCGCCATAAGACCTATCTGTGTCGGTGCGATGTAAAGCAATTAGCAAAAAAAAAAAAACAAAAAAAATAGTGAATAAGAAAATAGGGCAGCAAGTAAGCTACTATGACTAACATAGTGAAAGGATTATTGTTGTCAAGATAGACACCAAACCAATGCCCACCACAATAGTGCAGGTCTATATGCGTACTAGTTCAGCAGATGATGAAGAAATCGAAGGAATATATGAAGAGAAGGTTGAATACAATATATAAAAGGTGATGAGAATCTAATTCTGATGGGAGAATGGAATGCAGTGGTAGGCCAAGCAAGAGAAGGTGATACAGTAGGAGAATTTGGATTGAGACAAAGGAATGAAAGAGGAAGTCAGCTGGTTGAATTCTGCACCGATCATAATATAGTCCTTGCTAATACTTGGTTCAAACACTGCAAATGACAGCTGCATGCATGGACGAAACCTGGAGACACTGGAATAGACATCATCATGATTAGGCAGAGATTCAGAAACCAGGTGTTGGATTGCAAAACTTTCCCAGGAGCAGACGTTGACTCTGACCACAACTTGCTGGTCATGAAATGCCGTCTGAAGTTGGAGAAATTGAAGAAAGGAGGGAATGCAAGGAGATGGGATCTAGACAAGTTGAAAGAAAAGAGTGTGAGGGACTGTTTGAAGGAAAATGTTGCACGATAACTAAATGAAAAAGGATGAAGGAAATGCAATAGAGGAAGAATGGACAGTCATGAAGAATGAAGTCTCTAGGGATGCTGAAGAAATGTTAGAAAGAAAGGAAAGATCAACTAAGAAGCAAAGGATAACTCAGGAGATACTAGACCTGATTGATGAACAACAAAAGTACCAGAATGCTAGAAATGAAGAGGGCAGAAAAGAATACAGGCGATTAAAGAATGAAGTGGATAGAAAGTGCAGGACAGCTAAGGAAGTATATCTGAAGGAGAAGTGCAAGGATGTTGAAAGTTGTATGGTCCTAGAAAAGGTAGATGCTGCATAAAGGGAAATCAAGGAAACCTTTGGAGAAAGGAAATCTAGGTGTATGAATATTAAGAACTCACATGGAAAACCACTTCTAGGGAAAGAAGACAAGGCAGAAAGATGGCAGGAACATATCAACAGTTGTATCAAGGTAATGATGTAGATGATATGGTTCTGGAACATGAAGAGGCTGTTGATGCTGATGATATAGGAGACCCAATTTTGATGTCAGAATTCGACAGAGCTTTGAGAGACCTAAATAGGAACAAGGCACCTGAAATTGATGACATTCCCTCTGAATTACTGACTGCCTTAGGGGAAACCAGTGTGGCATGGTTATTCCATTTAGTGTGTAAGATTTATGAGACAGAAGTGCCATCTAATTTTTGGCAGAATGTTGTTATACCTATTCCCAAGAAAGCTGGTGCTAACAAGTGCAAAAACTACCACGCCATTAGTTTAGTATCTCTCACCTGCAAAATTTTAACACACATTATTTACAGAAGAATGGAAAGCCAAGTTGAAGCTGAGTTGGGAGAAGATCAATTTGGCTTCAGAAGAAATGTAGGAACACATGAAGCAATCCTGACTTTACGTCTGATCCTAGAGGATCGAATTAAGAAGTACAAGCCCAACTACATGGTGTTCGTAGATCTTGAAAAGTTGATTGGACAAAGCTATTTGAGATTGTGAAGGTGATCGGGATCAGATACCGTAAGAATCAAGGGCTTTGAAAAAGAAGCAGCAATCCAGAAAGGAGTGAGGCAAGGTTGCAGTTCGTCCCCCCCTCCTTTTCAATGTTTATATAGATCAGGCAGTAAATGAAATCAAATAATTTGGGAAGGGAATCACAATCCAAGGAGAGGAAATCAAAACCCTGAGATTTGCTGATGATATTGTTATTTTATCTGAGCCTGCAGATCTGGAGAAACTGCTGAATGGTATGGACAGAGTCTTGGGTAAGGAGTACAAGATGAAAATAAATAAGTCCTAAAACAAAAGTAATGGAGTGCAGTCGAACAAAGTAAGGTGATGCAGGAAATATTAGATTAGGAAATGAAGTATTAAAGGAAGTAGACGAATATTGTTACTTGGGTAGTAAAATAACTTAATTTTGTGTGGCTATTTCTAGCCGAGTCAGCCCTTGTGAGGCAGACCCTCCAAAGAAAGTGGGCGGCATCTGCCATGTGTAGGTAACTGCGTGTTATTGTGGTGGAGGATAGTGTTATGTGTGGTGTATGAGTTGCAGGGATGTTGGGGACAGCACAAACACGCAGCCCCCCCGGGCCATTGGAATTAACCAATGAAGGTTAAAATCCCCGACCCAGCCGGGAATCGAACCCGGGACCCTCTGAACTTAAGACCAGTACGCTGACCATTCAGCCAATGAGTAACAAGAACTCGGGCGTGAATTTTTCAAACCTTATTGGCATTGTTGTTCAAACATCGTCCTTTGTACACTTGTTTCAGGTGCTGTTTTCATATTTACGTTTTGCACACCTGATCGGGAAGTTAAGGGGAATGCGCTAACTATACACTGCCTGGCTGCTAGCGCAGCTCGTTACAGCCTGGTTGCTTCACGTCCGCTGCTTCGCTCCTCCCTACCTCTCTGCCACACACCGATACACCCACGGAACTTCTAATTTTACGACTATTTATTTGTTCAATTTTGGCGTTTAAACTTGCACTGGCCACATGCAGTTTTCACCTTGGCATTCTACTGCCTCCTGAGAATATTTCTACCAAATTTCAATCGAATCTGAGTGTAACACATGTATGTGTTTCCTCATCAGAAGCAGAAACAACCTCATTGGGGGCTGAGAAGAAATGGATGCTGAACTGGAATTGATAAGGAGTTAGCCAATATTTCCAAAGACAGCAGTGTTTGAAGATGTGGAAATAGTCCTTGTCATTTTATTTTTATTTCTCCCTCATCCCACGCTGACCTGTTAGTGTGCATTATTGTGTTATGTATTCCTTTCAATGTTCCTGTCTTTCTGTATTTCTTGAAACAAAGGTTAAACGTAAGATATGGCCGAGAGGCCTAACTTCACCACCAATAAAGACAATATTTATCTATGTATCCATCTATCTAGTTTGAAAAAAAAAGTTTGTTTTAACTATGTCCTAGGTCAATAATGAAATTTCAATTGTTGTGGATTGAAAATATTCCATAAATACTAAAAGATTTAATAGAGCACCTTTGAAGGGATTAGACGTAATAACAACTTCATAAACCCTTTGTAGTCAAGTAAATAATTCTGTTCTGTTTAACATCAGATTGGAATCCTGGTGCTTCCAGGAGCTATTCTGAGAGGTTTTCATCAGTTTTCCTCTCACTTGACAATTGCCAAGGGAGTACTCATTTTAAATCTCGTATATTACCTAACTCTAGTCCTAAATTATAACAGTTGCACAATCACAGACAGAGACATTATATTTTTGAAATTAACAGATAATTTAGCAATTTCTATCTATCATTTTTCTTTATTTTAGGGAGGAAGGTAACAGCTTGCTCGAGAGTGTGATTGTATTGGAAGAATTCTGCAAGGAGTTGGCTGCGATTGCCTTTGTCAAGTATCATCACTCTTCATGAAACAGGTAATGGTGGTGGTGATTGTCATAAAGTGATACGCATTAAACCACACTCCTGTCCTAATATTAAGGATGGTGCAGATTTTTTTTTTTTTTTTTTTACCATTTCCTTTACGTTGCTCCGACACAGGTAGGTCATGTGGCGAAAATGGGATAGGAAAGGGCTAGGAGTGAGAAGGGAGCGCCTGTGGCCGGCCCCAGCATTTGCCGGGTGTAAAAATGGGAAACCACATAGAAAACCATCCTCAGGGCTGCCAACAGTGGTGTTCGAACCCACTATCTCCTGATCTCCTGAATGCAAGCTCACAGCTGCGTGACCCTAACCGCATGGCCACTTGGTCGGTATTTATTTATTTGTATGTATGTTTGTTTGTTTGTTTGTTTGTTTGTTTGTTTGTTTGTGAAGTTAAGGCTCTTGGCCCTCTCTTACACTTAACCTCATATAATTTTTAGACTTTAACAGCATTAATTTAAAATATCACGATAGTAAATTACAGTTTATGAGAAAAGATGAGTAAGTCAGATGAAATGGCGTATGGCTTTTAGTGCCGGGAGTGTCCGAAGACAAGTTCGGCTCGCCAGGTGCAGGTCATTCTATTCGACACCCGTAGGTGACCTGCGCGTCGTGATGAGGATGAAATGATGATGAAGACAGCACATACACCCAGCCCCCGTGCCATTGGAATTAACCAATTAAGGTTAAAATCCCCGACCCAGCCGGGAATCGAACCCGGACCCTCTGAACCGAAGGCCAGTACGCTGACCGTTCAGCCAACGAGTCGGACAGTAAGTCAGATAAGGAGTAACAGTAATACAATTAATAAGATTACTGTTGATGAAAAAGATGGGATAGATAGAGAGTGGACAGTAACAGAAAGATATCAAATTCATAATATATATATATATATAAAATAACTTGTCCTGACTGACTGACTGACTGACTGACTGACTGACTGACTGACTGACTGACTGACTGACTGACTGACTGACTGACTCATCATCGCCGAGCCAACACTACTGGACGTAAAGGAATGAAATTTTGGGGATACATTCGTATTAACACGTAGGTGCTCGCTAAGAGAGGATTTTTGGATACTCCGTCGCTAAGGGGGTAAAAAGGGGGGTGAATTTTTAAAATGAGGATATCTATATCTCAAAAACAAAGTAGTTTACAGATGTAAAAATTGGTATTTGTAATCTCCTTTAAAAATAAAGAAACACGTATTTTTTGTTTTCAGAAAATCTCATTAAGGGGAGTGAAAAAAGGGGTGAAAAGTGTTTGAACATCTTTTATGAGGAGACTTATATATAAACAACTGAAGATGTTACAGACATGAAAATTGAAATTTGGAATCTCCTTTGAAAATAAAGAAACACGTATTTTTGCATTTTTGGATAATCCGATGAATAGTGGGTGAACAGGAATGACAAACTGGGTGAATTTTTAAAAAGACTATATCTGCAAATTATCTCAGACACGTAACATATTACAGATTTAAAAACTGGTATTTGGAATTTCCTGTAAAAGTAAACAAACATTAATATTTTTTTTTGGAAAATCCAGTTTAAGGGGAATGAAAAAGGGGGGTGAATTTTTAAAATTAGAGTATCTGCAGTATATCTCAAAAACTTAACATGTTGCAGACGTGAACATTGGTATTTGGAATCTACTTTAATAATAAAGAAATATGTATTCTTTTGTTTTCTAGAAACGGGAAAAACCCTTAACGGGGGGGATGAAAGAAATGAAAAATTAGTCTAATTATTTGTATGAGAATGTATATATACGCCAAAAAATATATAGATGTTACAAACGTGAAAACTGGTATTCGGAATCGCCTTTAAAAATAAAGAAGCACCCATTTTTCGGTCAGAGGAAACCACCTTAACGGGCGGGGGTGGAGTGAAAAAAGGAGTTGAATATTTTTCATGAGGATACTTATATCTCAAAAACTGAAGATGTTACAGACATGAAAAATTTTACTTGGAATTTGCTTTCAAAGTAAAGAAACACATAATCTTTCGTCTTTGGAAAATGAATGAATGAATACTGATCTGCATTTAGGGCAGTCGCCCAGGTGGCAGATTCCCTATCTGTTGCTTTCCTAGCCTTTTCCTAAATTATTTCAAAGAAATTGGAAATTTATTGAATGTCTCCCTTGGTAAGTTATTCCAATCCCTAACTCCCCTTCCTGTAAAAATTTCAGTCCCTGACAAACGTGTAATTTTAAAAATAAAATCTATATACTGTAAACACAATGTGATGTACCGTAACATACCCTGGGTGTGCAACGTTATTGTATAACTGGCGAACACACAACGGGGAAAGGAGATTAAAGTTGTATTGTTTTGTTTTGACATGTAATAGGTTGCGCTCAGTAGAGCGTTTTTTTGTCAAGGATGGGAATGGGAAGGATTTGGAAAGGAAGTCGGTCGTGGCCTATCACAAATGTACCTACCGGTATTTGCCTGGTGTTGAACATGGGACACCATGAAAATGACGTTCAGGTTGGGCGAGGCAGGACTCGAACCTACGCTCTCCCGAATGCACGCTACTACAGTCGCACTGGAGCTCTGCGGAGATTAATGCATGTGAAATAAAACATAAATAATAGTGTTGCTGCCATCTCACCACGATGAGCTCTGACCATTTGCTTTTCTAGAAGGTCTTCCGGTGTTTTGTGTTATGTTTATTTCTCAACTCATAGAGTAGTATAAACTGTACACTAAAACCAGTGACAATTATAGCTTTCGTTATGTTCCTTTCAAGGCAAAGTAATTTTATTCCTTTTAAACACATCAACCCTTTCTGTCCTGTTATGTGTTCGTCTGTCACACACTTCGCAAACCCATCACATGTGTACTAGGTGCTTACATGCCTGGTATCCATTCTGTGGCTGAACTCACTCCCAGGAAACTGCTTGAATGAATGAATGAACTAGTCTGCATTTAGGGCAGATATATATATTCCCATCCTTGAGAAAAAGGGGGGGGGGGATGAATTAACTGAAAAATGAGTTGAATTCTTTGTATGGGGATACATATATCTCAAAAACTAAAGATGTTACCAACGTGAAAATTAGTATTTGGAATCTCTTTTAAAAATAAAGGAACATGTATTTTTTTGTTTTCCAAAAATCCCATTAAGGGGAGTGAAAAAGGGAGAAAAATGGTTGAACACCTTTTATGAGGAGACTTATATCTCAAAAACTGAAGACGTTACAGATGCGAAAAATTGGTATTTGGAATCTCCTTTAAAAATAAAGAAACGCGTATTCTGTGGTTAATACAGATGTTGATTCCCAAAGGGAATTTAAAATATTTGTCCCGAATGAGTAAATTTATAATACCAATGTAATGGTCCGTTATTGGACATTATAAATTTTCCAGCTAACTCATTCCTGGTTGCCTGCGTTTCGCCCTCGTGTGCTAAGTTAGGCTCGTCAGTTGGGACTTAGCACACCACCCAAGACACAAGGCTAGTGCATACCGTGGAGGCCACTGCATAGGCTACTTGAAGCCACCAGCAGTGCCAATGCACTATGAGAGCTATGTCTCATTTCCAAAATTTGATGCCTGCCTGGCCATCAGATAATACTGATGCTAAGTCCCAACTGACGAGCCTAACTTAGCACACGAGGGCGAAACACAGGCAACCAGGAATGAGTTAGCTGGAAAATTTATAATGTCCAATAACGGACCATTACATTGGTATTCTGTGGTTTTCGGGAAAAACCCTTAACGGGGGGGGGGGTGAAAGAATTGAAAAATTACCGAGCTCGATAGCTGCAGTCGCTTAAGTGCGGCCAGTATCCAGTTTTCGGGAGATAATAGGTTCGAACCCCACTGTCAGCAGCCCTGAAAATGGTTTTCCGTGATTTCCCATTTTCACACCAGGCAATTGCTGGGGCTGTACCTTAATTCAGGCCATGGCCGCTTACTTCCCACTTCAAGCCCTTTCCTTTCCCATTGTTGCCATAAGATCTATCTGTGCTGGTGCGACGTAAAGCAACTAAGAAAAAAATTGTAAAATTAGTTGAATTATTTGTATGAGAATGCATATATACACCAAAAAACTAAAGATGTTACTAGCGTGAAACTGGTATTGGAGTCTCTTTTAAAAATAAAGGAACATGCATTTGGTGGGGGAATCAACTTGGTAGGGTGGAGGATGAAAACGGAGATGAATTCCTTGTACGAGGTTACATATATCTCAAAATCTGAAGATGTTACAGTCGTGATAATTGGTATTTGGAAGCGCTTTTAAAGAAACGGGTACTGTTTGTTTTTAGAAAAAATTCACTTGAGTGGGGAGTGTGAAATGAAATTTTTTTAAATTGAATCTTTTTCCGGAGAAACTTATATCTTAAAACTGAAGGTTACAGACATGAAAATTTGTATTTGGAATTTTCTTTCAAAGTAAAGGAACACGTTAACTTTTGTCTTTGGAAAATCCACTTGGGGCAGGGGGTGAATTAACTGAAAAATTAGTTGAACTCTTTGTATGAGTATTCTTATATCTAAAAATTTAAGATGTTGCTGACGTAAAAATTAGTATTGGGCATCTCCTTTAAAAATAAACACGCATCCTTTGGGGCGGGAATGAACTTGGGGCGGGGGCGGTGAAAAGGAGTTTCGTTCCTTTTTAGTAGGATAGATATATCTCAAAACTGAAGACATTACATTCATGATAATTGTCATTTGGAAAGTAGTTAGTGGGACGTAAAGCAAATATTATTATTATTATTATTATTATTATTATTAATGAAACAAGGTTTTTTTTTTTTTTCTGAAAATTCACTTAAGGGGGAGGGTGAAAGGAAATGAGAAATTTAATTCTTTTTCTGGAGAAATATCTCAAATACTTAAGATTGCACACGTGAAAATTTGTATTTGGAGTCACCTTAAAAAAATAAAGAACACATTTTTGGACGGGAGAGGGGAGTCAACTTAATGGGTTGGGGTGACAAAGGAGTTGAATTCTTTTTATGAGGATACTTATATCTCAAAAACTGAACGTGTTAGAGGCATGAACATTTGTATTTGGAATCTTATTTCAAAGTAAAGAAACACGCGTTATTTTGTATTCGGAAATTCCACTTGGGGGGGGGGGGGTGAATGAATCAAAAATTACTTGAATTCATTGTGTGAGGATTCTTATATCTCAAAAACTAAAAATGTTAAAGAAGTGAAAATTGGTATTTGGAATATCTTTTAAAAATGAAGAATCATGCACTTTTGGGGAGGAGCGAATCCACTTAACAGGTATGAAGGTGGATGAAAAATTACTTTAATTACTTTTATGGGTATACTTATATCTCAAAAACTGAAGATGTTACAGACGTGAACATTAGTATTTGGAATCTCCTTTAAAAAGGAAGAAACACGCATTTGTTGTTTTTTTTGGAAAATCGACATAAGGAGTGTGGGGTTGAAAATAAGTAAATAAGGAGTTGAAATATGTTTATGAGGATATTTTATCATAAAAACTGAAGCTATTACAGACGTGAAAGTTGGTATTTTGAATTTCCTTTCAAAATAAACACAAATTATTATTTTCAGAAAGTCCACTTAAGGTGGGAGAGGGGTGGAAAGAAGTGAAGAAATAGAAGTTGAATTATTCTTATGGGTATACATTTATCAAAAAAAACTGAAGGTGTTACAACGTACAGACATGAAACTGGTATTTGGAATCTCCTTTAAAAGTAATGAAACACGTATTTTTTTTTGTTTTCGGAAAATCCAGTTAAGGGACTGAAAAGAGTTGGAAAAGCGGGTGAATTTTTAAAATGAATACCGGTGTATCTACACTACATATAAAAAACTTAACATGTTAGAGACAAGAAACTTGGTATTTGGAAAGTCCTTTAAAAATACAGGAACCTGTATGTTTTTGTTTTCGTAGAAGGCTTTTAACAGGGGGTGAAAAGAAGGTAGTTGAATAATTTTTTTATGAGGATACTTATATCTTGAAAACTGAAGATGTCACAGATGTGAAAATTGGTATTTGGAACCTCCTTTAAAAATAAACATGTATTTTTGTTTTTGGAAAATACACTTAGATTTAGGTGGGGGAATTACTGATCAAGGGGTTGAATTTCTTTTATGAGGATACTTATGTATATCTAAAAAACTGAAGATGTTACAGATGTGGGAATAGGTATTTGGAATCTCCTTTAAAAATAAATAAACATGTATACATTTTTTCGACTTGAGAGATGACTGTTTCTCTTGTGTACAGTTCTATGTCACATGGTTGTCTTAACCCCAAAAATCAATACCACAAACATGGTTTACAAAGAATTTCTGGGGTAAATGAAACTGTTTTGTGGTGAGTTTTTATACTTTAGGAATTTTCAGATATCGTCTTAGTACAATGCCGAGTAACTATTAATTTGATCAAATTACGAAATCCATGCGAGCAAAGTCGCGGGTATTTGCTAGTCTATATATAAAATAACTTGTCCTGATTGATTGACTGACTGACTGACTGACTGACTGATTCATCATCGCCGAGCCAAAACTACTGAACATAAAGAAATGAAATTTTGGGGATACATTCATATTAAGATGAACGTGCTCGCTAACAGAGGATTTTTGGATATTCCGTCCCTAAGGGGGTGAAAAGGGGGGGGGGGTAATTTTAAAATGAGTGTATCTATATCTCAAAACTTTAAAAGTTTACAGATGTAAAAATTGGTATTTAGAATCTTCTTTAAAAATAAGGAAACAAGAATTTTTTTTGTTTTTGGGAAATGCCAATGGGAGGGGTGATAAAGGGTGAAAAAGGGGTTGAATGCCTTTAATTAAGATACCGGTACTTATATCTCAGAAACTGAAGATATTACAGACCTGAAAATTGGTATTTGGGATCTCCTTTAAAAATAAAGAAACACATACTTCTTGGTTTTGGAAAATCCAACTAATGGGAGGGTGAAAAGGGGGGTGAATTTTTAAAATGAGTGTATCTATATCTCAAAACTTGGAAAGTTTACAGATGTAAAAACTGGTATTTAGAATCTTAATTAAAAATAAAGAAACACATATTTTTTTTGTTTTCAGAAAATCCCAATAGGAGGGGTGAAAACGGGGTTGAATGCCTTTAATGAGGATACTTGTATCTCAGAAAGTGAAGATATTACAGACCTGAAAATCGGTGTTTGGAATCTCCTTTAAAAATAAACACTTTTTTTTTTTGGAAAATCCAATTATGGGGGGGTTGAAAACGGGGGTGAATTTTTAAAATTAGTGTATACATATATCTCAAAATGTTTAAAGTGTACAGATGTAAAAAATTGGTATTTAGAATCTCCTTATAAAATAAAGAAACACACATTTTTTGGAGGGGGGAATCAACTTAACAGGCTGGGGTAAAGTAGGAGTTGAATTCTTTTTATGAGGATACTTATATGTCAAAAACTGAAGATGTTACAGTAATGAAAATTGGTATTTGGAATCTCCTTATAAGTAAAGAAACTCGTAATTTTTTGTTTTTGGAAAATCTACTTAAGGGGTGGTGAACAGGAGTGACAAACGGGATGAATTCTTCAACTGAGTGTACCGTATCTCAAAAACCTAACATGTTACAAACCTGAAAATTGGTATTTGGAATCTGCTGCAATTGTAAAGGAACAAGCATAATTTTCTCTCTGAAAATCCACTTAAGGAAACGTGTTAAAGTGCGTAAAATTTTTAAATGAGCATTTGTACGGTATAGCTTATATCAAAAGCTAAACATGTTAAAGATATGAAAATTGGTATTTTAATCCCTTTTAAAAATAAAAGTAACACGTATTTGTTTGTTTTCAGAAAAGAAAAACACTTCAGTGGGGGGCGGGTGTAACAAGGACTATAAAGGGGGTTGAATTCTTTTTATGTGGATACTTATATTTCAAAAACTGAAGATGTTGCAGACATGTAAACTGGTATTTGGAATCTCCTTTAAAAATAAGGAAACACATATATTTTGTTTTCGGAAAGTCCCCTTAAGGGGATGAAAACAAGTGAAAAAGGAGATTAATACCTTTTATGAGGATACTTATATCTCAAAAACTGAAGACGTTACAGACATGAAAATTAGTACTTGGAATTTCCTTTTGTTTTTGGAAAATCCTATTAATGCGGGGTGAACAGGAGTGAGGTAGGGGATGAAATTTTAAAAAAAGTATATCTACAGTATATCTCAGAAATGTAACATGTTACAAACATGAAAATTGTTATTTGTAATCTCCTGTAAAAGTAAAGAACCATAGACAATTTGTTTTCGATAAATCCATATAAGGGGAACTAGAAAAAGGGGTATTTTTTAAAATGAGATTATTTACAGTACATCACAGAAACTTAACATGTTACAGACGTGAAAATTAGTATTTTAATCTCTTTTAAAAATAAAGAAACATGTATTTTTTGTTTTCAGAAAAACAAGGGGGGAAAGAAGGTAGTTGAATTATTTTTATTAGGATACTGATTTCTCAAAAACTGACTATGTTACAGAATTGAAAATTGGTAGTCGGTGTCTCCTCCAAAACTAAAGAATTACGTTGTGTTTTGTTTTCGGAAACTCCATTTAGAGGTTGGTGGTGAAAGTGTTGAAAAATTAGTTGAATGCTTTGTATGAGGATAGTTATATTTCAAAAACTAAAATGTTGCAGACGTGAAAATTGGTCTTTGAAATCTCCTTTAAAAATAAAGAAACCGCATTTTTTGGGCGGAAATCAACTTGGTGGGGGATGAAAAAGGAGCTTATTTTTTTATGAGGATACATATATCTCAAAAACTGAAGATTTCACAGTTGCGACAATTGGTAGTTGGGAGCTCCTTTATAAATAAAGAAACACACTTTTGGGGGGAAATCAACATAACGGGGTGAGGGCTGGAAAAGGTTTTGAATTCATTTTATGAGGATACTTACCGGTATATCTCAAAAACTGATGATGTTAAACATGTAAAAATTGGTATTTGGAATCTCCTTTAAAAATAAAGGAACACGCACTTTTGCGGGGGGGGGGGGGGGGGTGGAGGGGGGTGCTGAAGAAGAAGTTGAAATCTTTTTTATGGGGATACTTACATATCAGAAACTGATTATGTTACAGATGTGCAAACTGCTATTTGTGATCTCCTTTAAAAGATACACGTATATTTTTTCTTCGAAAAAACACTTAAGGGGTGAAAAGAATTGATAACTGGTGAATTTTTAAAATGAGTACCGGCATATCTACTTTATGTGTCAAAAACATAACATGTTACAGATGAAACTTCATATTTGGAAAGGTAAGGTAAGGGTTATTAGGCCCGAAGGCAGGATCGAACCTCCGCAGAGGTGTTCCTGAGCTGGAGTTGACGTGCGGTAGGGTGGCCAGTTCCTTTCCGCTCCTCCATTCCCTTACCCCCCACCAACAACGTGTGGCAACCCATCCAACTCCTGACCACGCCAAAAGTTGCTTAACTTCGGAGATCTCACGGGATCCGGTGTTTCAACACGGCTACGGCCGTTGGCGATATTTGGAAAGACCTTTAAAAATATTGGAATATGTATTTTCTTTTCCTTTTAAGAAAAGGCACTTAATGGGGGTGAAAAGAAGTGGAAAAGAGTATAATTATTTCTTACGAGGATACCTATATCTCAAAAACTGACGATGTTACAGACGTGGAAATAGGTATTTGGAATCTCCTTTAAAAATAAAGAATTATATTTTTCGACTTGAGAGAAGAATGTTTCTCACATGTACAGTTGTATGTCACATGGTCATCTGAGCCCCAAAAATCAGTATCACAAATGTGCTTTACAAAGAGTGTCTGGGGGTAAGCTTCTTTTTACACTGTTTGCTTTACGTCGCACCTATACAGATAGGTCTTATGGCGACGATGGGATAGGAAAGTCCTAGGAGTGGGAAGGAAGCGGCCGTGGCCTTAATTAAGGTATAGCCCCAGCATTTGCCCGGTGTGAAAATAGGAAACCAAGGAAAACCATATTCAGGGGTGCCGACAGTTGGGCTCGAACCCTTTATCTCCCAGATGCAAGTTCACAGCTGCGCGCCCCTAACCACATGACCAACTCGCCCGGTCACCACTTAATTTTTCGACGAGTTTTTATACATTAAGGATTTTTAGATAATGTCTTAGTACACTAGCGAGGAACGATTACTTTTATCAAGTTACAAAATCCAAGCGAGCTAAGCCGCGGGTAACAGCTAGTAAAGAATATATCTACTAACTAGTTTGAAGGAAAATCTTACTCTAAATTGAGGCAAAAAGAAATTAACTGAATCTGAGTTCACTAAAAGCCATGTCACTATGTTATCTGTTTCTATGGGCAGTGCATAGTCTTAAATGAGAAGAGTAAAAACGTAAATGGGATAGCCTAAGGTACTTAAATCTAATATGTAATTTTTGGTTTCATTCACATGTCATTCACTCTTACATTCATTGTAGTCCTAGACGAGCAAGACTTTTTAATATCTTCCGAAATCGTATTCCATAACCTCTAAGTGGTGACCGGGAATGAATGGCTGTAGGTATTTGTTCGATGTGGTGCTATTTCAGGTAGTGATCCGGAACGAGTATTAATTTTGTGGAATGAAGAAAGAAGCCTAAAATTGGGTGATAGATAGGTTGGGCTGTTTGTAGAAGGCAACTAATAGACAAGGGTCATTTGGTGGGTTTTTCTACGGTCATTTAAATGTAACCATGCCAACTTTTTGTAGTATGGTGTTACATGAGCATCATGTCGGAGCTGGAAAGCATATCAAATGCAAGAGTTCTGTACAAGTTGTAGTTTTGCTGCTTGTTCACAAGTTAAGTCAATCGGTATGCTGTCACAGTAGTCAAAGATTTTAAATAGAAGTGTTTGTATGAGTTTTAATTACCAGGCAAGTTGGCTGTGCGGTTTGGGGCGCACAGCTGTGGGCTTGCATCCGGGAGGTAGTGGGTTTGAACCCTACTGTCGATAGCCCTGTAGATGGTTTTCCGTGATTTCCCATTTTCACACCAGTCACCTTAATTAGGCCATGGCAGATTCTTTCCCACTCCTAGCACTTTCCTATCCCATCGTCGCCATAAGACCTATCTGTGCCGGTGCGATGTAAAGCAAATTTTTTATATTAAAACTTTTTACAATTAATGTATTTAATTGAGATTAATCACTTGTAAAGCAGATTGTAAAAATTGTAAAAAGTTTTAATTTAGTGAGAGAACATTATTATAATGCTTTTAAGGGATAAAGGTATGCATGTACCTTTCTGCACACAGTAGTTATATATTCATTCCAGGTCAGAGTCTCGTTTAAAGTGACCCCAAGGTTTGTTACTGTCTTGGAGTATGGCTCTTCAGTATTATCAGTGGTAAATGGAGGAGGATTTTGATTATTTTTTAAAGCACATAGTAAAATTTTTTGTTTACAATTATTATGCTTTGAATCTTTTGTGGGTTGATGAGTAAGGAGTTGTGTCTGGCAAATGTAATAAGTCATCGTAGGTTTGAATTCAAATGTTGGATCAGTGCAGTTACAGCGAGCGGACAGGCTATATGGATGACATCACTGCTACAACTGCTCGCTAATGCTTTTGCTAAAGTCGCACATTGGTAGAGCAGACACTATAATCATTACTTTATCGATAAACATTTGATTTTTGCAAGAAAATACCCGAGCTTTTGCAATAACAATATTACATCCTACATACATGCTGAAATTTAGTATCCGGGATTTAAAAAACAAATGCAGAATCCTTCATAGTGTTTCACAAGTTATGTGATACTACCGCTGAGCTGGGCCTGTGGGAGAAAAAAAATTAACCGGGGACAGATTAATGGATATCGACATAATTGACCTTTTTAACAAAACCAGTGTTTTTTCTCTGCCATGAGGAACATACTCTCTGTTTTGTATGTTGTTCCACCCACTACAGTTACTATAGAACGGTCCTTCCTTATGCGGTTTGAGGATTAAAGACCTAGCTTGGGAGCACTATGGGAGAGGAAAGGCTGACTGGATTACATTTGATGAGTGTGCATTGGAATTTCATCAAAGAAAACCATGAGATGGTCGAAAAAGAAGCTTTAAAATAATTTCAAAAAAAAACCTATTCTAAAAATTAAACTCTGTATATTAAAAAAATTATAATATTAATCACATGTTATAATAAAGCAATTATAGTAGTATAATAGGACAGTTTGGCGGCCACCACCACCACAGGCTCCCAGAGGCCTCCTCCACCACCACCACAGCCAGAGGCCTCCCAGAGGTCTCCTCCACCTCCCGCGGGAAATTTGAATTGGTAAACAAAGCCACGTGCTTTTTGACAGCTGTCATCGACAACAACGCATCGCTAACCTCAGTACTGCCATCTTGACGGGCCTAAACCTCAGTGGTACCAACTTAACCTCACAAGCGCGAGATTTGAATCGGTAAACAAAACCACGTGTTTTTTGACAGCCACTTGCTTTTTGACAGACAACAACGCATCGCTAACCTCAGTACTGCCATCTTGACGGGCCTAAACCTCAGTAGTATCAACTTAACCTAACTAGCGCGAGATAAACAAATCCACGTGTTTTCTGACAGCCACGTGCTTTTTTGACAGCTGTCATCCGCCATCTTTAAACTACAGAGCACACGATGATGGTAGAAAATCACGCAACCATTCTTTCTTTTCACAACCCTTTAAAAGAACAAGATCTGCTCTTGACAAATGTGCATTCATCATTAAAGGTAGAAAACGATAAGGTATTCCTTTTTCTTCCCACTTCAAACCTAAATTGTTTTCAATCCACTGAGTCTGCTTTTTATCTTCATCTGTTTGCAAACAGTAAGGGAACGGTGGGCTAAATACTAAACTAACAAGTTTTGGTGCCCACAACACACTGCAATCTAACACAGCCACCTCTTTAAACACAAATTTGATTCCGTTTACTTTAAAGCCTTGCACATCAACTATTAATGTTTTCGTCATGTTTGCACTCCACTCTCTATCACTGTTTCTCGAAGACTAAAGCGTTTAGTCAACGAACGGGTTTAAACATGTGCACCTACAATAACGTCATCACTGCAGCACGTGCTTACTCTAGCTCCCCCGATGTATTATTAAACTTGTTCGAATTTACCGCCACCACATTTCAACTAAAGAGTGCAGCACCGAGGTAAGCGATGTAAGATAACGGTAACTGTGTTGAATAAAGATGGCTGTTTGTCAAAAAGAATTTTTCAAATTATCCGCCACCACATAGAGTGCGGCACTGCACTCTCTTGATTAAAGATGGCGGATGACAGCTGTCAAAAAAAAAGCACGTGGGTTTGTAAAGCACGTAGAATTTACTACCACTACAAAGAGGGCAGCACGGTGCTCTCTAGATTAAAGATGGCGGATGACAGCTGTTAGAAAAAAGCATCTAGATTTTAAATTGCTTGCTACTACGATAAAGATAGCAGCACGGTGCTCTGTTGATTAAAGATGGCTGCTTGTCAAAAAGATTTTTCAAATTATCCGCCACCACATTTCAACTAAAGAGTGCAGTACTGAGGTTTGCGATACAAGATGGCGGGTGACAGCTTGTCAAATAGATATTTTTTCAAATAGTCCGCCTCAAAGGTAAGTAGCTAAAGAGGGCAGCACTAAGGTTAGCAATGCAAGATGGTGGATGACAGCTGTGACGTAAAAATTACCCGCAAGATAGCAACACGATGCTCTTTTCATTAAAGATGGCAGCTTGTCAAATAGAATTTTTCAAATTAACCGCCTCAAAGGTAAGTAGCTAAAGAGGGCAGCACTGTTCTCTCTGGATTAAAGATGGCTGCTTGTCAAAAAAGAATTTTTCAAATTATCCGCCACCACAAAGAGGGCAGCACGGTGCTCTCTTGATTAAAGATGGTGGATGACAGCTGAAGAGCACGTAGAATTTGTTTCCAAACAAGAGCACGTGGAATTTGCCGCTACCACATTTCAACTAAAGAGTGCAGCACTGTTCTCTCTGGATTACAGATGGTGGATGACAGCTGTCAGAAAAGCACATGGGTTTGTTTCCAAACAAGAGCGCGTAGAATTTGCCGCCACCACATTTCAAAGGTAAGTAGCTAAAGAGGGCAGCACGGTGCTCTCTGGATTAAAGATGGCGGATGATAGCTGTCAAAAAAGCGCATAGGTTTGTTTCCAAACAAGAGAATGTAGAATTTGCCGCCACCACATTTCAAAGGTATCTAGCTAAAGAGTACAGCACTGAGGTTTGTGATGCAAGATGGCGGATGACAGCTGTCAGAAAAAAGCAGGTGAGTTTGTTTCCAAACAAGAGCACGTGGAATTTCCCGCCACCACAAAGAGGGCAGCACGGTGCTGTCTTGATTAAAGATGGCTGCTGTCACGTGGAATTGCCTGCCACCACATTTCAAAGGTATCTAGCTAAAGAGGGCAGCTCGGTGCTCAAAGATGGCTGCTGTCAAAAAGCATTTTTCAAATTAGCCGCCACCACATTTCAAAGGTAAGTAGCTAAAGAGGGCAGCACTGTGCTCTATAGATTGAAGATGGCGGATGACAGCTGTCAGAAAAGCACGTGGATTTGTTTATCTCGCGCTAGTGAGGTTAAGTTGGTAGCACTAAGGTTTAGGCCCGCCAAGATGGCAGCACTGCCGATGACAGGTGACGAATTTACAGCTACTGCGATAAAGAGGGCAGCACAGTGCTCTGTAGTTTAAAGATGGCGGATGACAGCTGTCAAAAAAGCACGTGGCTGTCAAAAAACACGTGGATTTGTTTATCTCGTGCTAATTAGGTTAAGTTGGTACTACTGAGGTTTAGGCCCGTCAAGATGGCAGTACTGAGGTTAGCGATGCGTTGTTGTCTGTCAAAAAGCACATGGCTGTCAAAAAACACGTGGCTTTGTTTACCGATTCAAATCTCGTGCTTGTGAGGTTACGTTGGTACCACTGAGGTTTAGGCCCGTCAAGATGGCAGTACTGAGGTTAGCGATGCGTTATTGTCGATGACAGCTGTCAAAAAGCACGTGGCTTTGTTTACCAATTCAAATTTCCCGCGGGAGGTGGAAGAGACCTCTGGGAGGCCTCTGGCTGTGGTGGTGGTGGAGGAGGCCTCTGGGAAGCCTCTGGCTGTGGTGGTGGTGGAGGAGGCCTCTGGGAGCCTGTGGTGGTGGTGGCCGCCGAACTGTCCTATTATACTACTAATTATGTTTATAGTGACTAGGAAAATAAGTTTTCCAAAATCTCCAGTTTTATAATATCCCCTCTTCCTCCCCCAACTAACGTGGGCTTCCCCCCCCCCCCCATGCTTCCCATTCAGTTTCTGGGTACGACCTTGGGTGACATCATCTCATAGTCGTCATCAGGGTCATATTGCTTGTGTGAAATGAGAATTTACATCATCAAATGACATACTGGAATACATGCTCAGACAATTTGTGACCTATACCCATTTGATGCAACTGTTTCCATATCATTGCTTATAATAATAACTTCCTCAGTTTGAATATACTTGCTGTTGCAAATGAAATGCTTCACTTTGCAGAAGGTCGTTCAGGATCTCTGACGAGTTTGAAGGCCGCTGGCAGCACTTATCGCTTGAGTACGTCAAAACGGGGAGTGATAATTCATGTCAACACTGAGAACGAGTGCATACAATTTCGTGACATTAGCTGCAACGATGCCGAAGCGGATTGACCCTTACTGGGAGGGCTACATAACCAGCTCTTTCCAATGCTCAATATAGCTATTCTGCAATCCAAGGAATGTGCAAGAAGCATGATTTCATGATATCAAAGAATGGGATTGGTGCTGTATTGAATAAAAAATATTGAATAAAAAAAGGCAAAGGCTGACTCGGCTTAATTCCAGAGAGGAAAATAACAGGCAAATCCATGACCAGCCACCAGCCATACACCAGAAGTGGTAAGGAAAGTGAAGGCCTTTGTCTCAGATGGTAATCCTGCCCCCCAAAGGACCACTGCACGTAAGTTGGGGATGTCTGTTTCAACAGTTAACACCATAATCAACAAGGAGCTGCAATTAGAAAAGCGGCATAAGCGCCAAGGTCAGAAGCTGTTGCCTCGTCACATTTTGGAACGTCGTACTAACGCAAGAAAGCTGTATTAGGGCTATCTGGCAGGGGACAGATGGAAAAATGTGGTGACATTAGATGAAGCATTTGTGTACCTTAGTGATAGTAACAAACCCTGCTTGATTTACTACCTCCGTAGAGACAAAAATAATTATCAGACGTATAAAGAATGCTAGGAAAGTTTTCCAAGGGGTTTCATGATCATCGCTAGATACTGCTACAGTGGCAAGTTAACTTCTTGTCATGTCGCTAATAACGCAAAGGTGAACTCTACATACTATCAGCAAGAGGTTTTAATACCCATTTACAACACAGATATCCCAGCACTGAATGGGAGGGCGAAAAGTCAGCTAGGGGTACATCAGGATAAAGCATCCAGCCACACCTCTTGTTCGACTCGTCTGTTCTTAGAGAGAATGGAGGTGGAAACTGGAATCCATGCAATTCCTTTTACTGACATTCCAGTGAAGGCACACGACGGGTCACCCATGGACTTCTGTGCCTTTGGACTCCTATAAGGCCTTAGGGAATAGATGGACATGCTAGCTCTGTGAAAAAGTCTGCTGCAATGGAAATTACGTTGTTGGGCTATAGTTAGAAATGCTGGCTTTCCAATTGAGCATGATCGTTGGTGGACACATTGGCTTTTCATAATCTAATTACCCTTCAAACATCAAAACATCAGCCCCAGAGATCCCGAACAACCTTCTGTATTTCAAAGGGTATGGTAATTTTCAAAATCAACAGTGATACCCGTTTACTTAAATCCCTATTACCATGCATTGCAATTTGCCATAACCAACTTAATTTCATCTGTTAGCCAAGGGGAAGAGCCGGCCCCGTGGTGTAGGGGTAGCATGCTTGCCTCTTACCTGGAGGCCCCGGGTTCGATTCCCGGCCAGGTCAGGGATTTTTACCTGGACCTGAGGGCTGGTTCGAGTTTATGTGATTAGAGTTGAGTAGCTATTTGATGGTGAAATACCGGCCCCAGTCTAGAAAGCCAAGAATAACTGCAGAAAGGATTTGTCATGCTGACCACATGACACCTCATAATCTGCAGGCCTTCGGGTTAAGCAGCAGTCGCTTGGTAGGCCAAGGCCCTTCAAGGGCTGTAGTGCCATGGGGTTTGGGTCTGGTTTGGTTTTTAGCCAACGGAAAGGCACGTGAGAAACTTGAATTTGCTTCTTCAGAGCATATTTGTCATCCTGCCCTAATATTAATGAGTTCAGTCTGTCAACCTTAGTATCAATGTCATTAGTCAGTAGTATGTTATTCCAAGGCAGTCAATATGCTTCAGTTTGTTATAAGTCATTGTCAAAAATCTTTGAAGTCCCTTTGCATTATGTACTGTACCTAGCTTTGAATTTTATTACCTTGAGTGAGTAACATAAGTAAATGAGATCATAGATTGAAATACCTGTTTCAGCAGTCTGTCCTTGTTTTCCCACTTTTTGTGGGTGGTTTGTAATATGTGGTTAGTCTCGTCCAAAGTCAGTATATTGAAGTCCATGCCATTGAATAGGTTTTTAAAGGATACATACTCATTACTGGTAGTTGGTAGCTGGTGTTAAAATACACCACGAATGATGATGTTCTCATATAGTGGCATAAACTGTGAGATGGACACTTCAGGGTCAGATAAGTGTCGTATGTCATGGGGCTTGTATACAACTCTGCTCGTGATTCTTAACCAAAATCTCAACAAACATGAATTCAGGTCAAAGGGGAAATAAGTAGCTATGGCAATGAATAGTGCAATCACCCCTAGTACGATTTAAATGATCTTGGCAAAATATTTTGATATATATATGCCTTATGTTTTTTTTATATTTACACAATAACTATGCTTATTTCAGAAATTTATTTTAGAATGAAGTAAGTACACTGTACAAAAGATTTACCTATTTGTATGAGGGTTGGAGCATAAATCATGGGTTGTTTTTTATGAGAATCAAAGTGTGGTTGTAAAATATAAAATATATAAATGAAAGGATATGGGCAATGCAGAGAATGTGGGTTGGAGTCATCCACAAGAACCCATTAACATTTTATTGTCGTAGTTGGAATGACCTTGCAGCTTTAGTGTTACATTAGCATTGCAACACGCACACGCACGCGTGCGCGCGCACACACACACACACACACACACACACACCCACACCCATTGCAAGACCATCTGAGTAAGTCCCCCACAATATGCTGCCAACAATACCGGAGGAACCAAATACCATCTGTCTAACTGTGTGCAGTTTGGGTCATCTGTTGTTGCAGAGCATTTGTAGTGTCCTCTTGCATCCCAGACATTCAACCATATAATAGTTCTTTCACTTTTAGTATCAAGTTGAATCCACCTGGAGCAAGGTCTTGAGAGTATGATAGGTGGCCCAATACTCTAGCGCTCCCGTAGTTATTCTGCATGGCGGTCTGCTTACAACTGATTTAACATCACACTCTGAGCTGTGACCGTAAATCACTCAGCCATCTAGCAATGTAGACACATACCATAAATGCTAGGTTTGCTCGAGACATATGCCATCTAATGATATAATCGTGTAACTTTGAAGAATAAAATAGTTGTCATGACTTATGCCCCAACCCTCATATATAGTATATGTATGTAATCCAACTAGTAGCAATAAATGACATTCTTTGTCTCTGTCATAATATTAATAAGATGTTTTCTTTCTACTTACAGAAGTATTACATCTGTTAAAAAGAACACCAAAGTACAAAGATCTCGTAATCATGCTGCTACATCATGATACTATTGTATATTTGTAAACATTACTGGATGTAAATAATTATAAGAATTAAAGTTTTAATATATTGAAATTTGAAAATAAGAGTAAACTTTTATGTCAGAAATTTGTTTGGGTGGTAGATATGCCAACCACAAAAGAATACATTGATATTTATTCCTAGGTATATTTGAAAGGACATTTTGAAAATATTTTTCTATAATCTTATTTAATGATTTGTTTTTAAAGCTGAAAATCCATGAATATTTGATGTTGCCCTGATTTTCATGATGATGTGCCTGTGATCTATAACATATTTCACTTTTGAATACCAGTCATTTTTTGTAATTGTGAGTAATAAATTGTAATCTATTTTGCTGAAGATTAAATATTTCCTTGCCACTGACCTGGTTTTGAGTTTATGAACATCAGATTGGAACAAGTATTAGCCAAGAACATTTTTCAAAGACAGTTTCCTTTTAATCCATCCTTGTCTGCAGTGTCTAAGTCGTCATATCCCTAATATGATGAGGCTGACTTGAAAAGTTTTCTAAATTAAAGACAAATTTCTTATCATTTGAAATGTATACATTAGGTACTGCACCCCTCTACTCATCCCTGCATTATGCCTTCACAGCTAACTGACTGAATTCATGCAGTATAACTTTATTTTGTACAGTGCAATAAATGCATTTATTATTTACTATTATTTAACTGTACTCTAGAAATGGTAATGAGGGAATGGTTTAGGAAATGTCCCCCCAAAATAAAGATTGGCCGAAAAATCAAAACAAATTGCCTGGGTTTTGCTGATGATTTAGCATTACTAGCAGTGGACATAAAAGAAGCAAAAACCCAGATAACAGAACTTCAAAACATTGCAAATAAAATTGGCCTCAAAATATCATTTGAAAAAAAAAAACCAACACAGCTAAAAGAAGTCACCATAAATGGTAATAAAATCAAAATAGTAACTCAATTTAAATATCTTGGAGAAGTAATAACACACAACCTAAATGAAAAAATCTCAATCCAAATAAGAACAAATAGAATAGCTAAAGCACAAAAATTAACAGGGGATATCTACAAAAAGAAGTGTCTATCAATAAATACAAAAATAAAACACTACAACACAGTTATAAAGCTGGAAGCTACATATGCAGCAGAAACACTCTTTTACCTGAATAAACAATCAAAGACTGACAGACTTCAGAAAATTGAAAGGAGGATTGGAAGAACCTGCATCAACAAAAAATACCAGAAAGATGGACAGTGGCGGTTAATACCTAACAAAGTCGTGTACAAAGAGCTAGAACCCATTACAGATACTATGCGTAAGAGGAGACTGGGATTCTTTGGACATATCATGAGGATGCAGAATTCGAGACTTCTGAAACAACTAGTACAACACAATCTTGTCTCACAAAATACCACAACAGGATGTAAATGGATCAGAAAAGTAAGAGAGGATCTGAAGGAAATAGGCCTTACAACAGAAGACACCACAAATAAGATAAAATTGAATACAAAACTCAAGAATACAAACCTCCGGTTTACCCTTTCACAAAACAAACCAACAACACTCACATTTTCAACTGAGGAAAGGGCACTAAGATCGGAGTGTCTGAAGAAGTACTGGGAGGACCGCAAAGCCCGAACAATCCCTTCAAAGAGACCTGTACGACGGACTGACTAAAGTGATCCTATGTGGTCATAAAAGAAGAAGAAGAAATGGATTTCCTTCAACCTTCTACTCTATCACCTACTACCAAGCTAAGTAGTAAAATGTATTAACAAAGAATGAGGCAGTGTTATTGGCTTTAACTTTGCACTGTTTTTTATGGTTTGGACAGTGCCTTCTAAGTCAGAGAAAAATACCTCTAGGTCAGTTTTAGAGTTCAGTTATATACAGTTGACGAATCTATTTCAGGAATGTGCGAAAAGTCGAGGGTGGTTTTAACGTTGGGGAAGAGAATTAATTTCATGTGGTGCTGTCCATACCACATAAATCAGTGCCAAATTAAAGTCAATAACCCTGCCTCATTTTTTGTTAATACATTTGACTACGTTGCTTGTTAGTAGCTGACTGATAGTAGACCAATTTTGCAGAGAGAAAGCATGGCAAAAAGCATACAAACTGCATATTGAAGACCCCACAGCAAACAATGGCTGGCTTGAATGTTTCCTAAAAACAAAAAACAACCAAAAAATCATGGCATTCTGAAAAATTGTTGTGGTGGAGGTGGAGACATTTTAGTGAAAGATATTGAGGAATGAGGGAGTAGATTTCCTTCACTCCAGTCAGGATATAAACCTAGAGACATTTTACAATGTCAAGAATACTGGGCTTTTTTGTAGGACTAATCCTTACAAGTCCTTGAAAAATCAGGAACATAAAGGAAGAAACCTGGCAAAAGATGGTTACAATTTTCTTCTGCTGTAATACTATGAGTGACAAGGAGCCACCATTCATGACAGGAAAATGAGAAAGGCCGTGGTGTTTAAATACCACTGACATGAACCTGGCCAGTGGATGATATTTGCCATATTTGAGCAACGGTGTGAGATTTCGTTTCAGGAAAAGAAAAACAAAATTGGATTCTTTTTCTTCTTATTATTATTCTTATTATTGTTGTTGCTATTATTATTATTATTATTATTATTATTATTATTATTATTATTATTATTATTATTATTATTATTATTTTTGAGAATGTACCTTGTCCCCTCGAAATTGAGCTATCTGATATTGAACTGATACTTCTACGCCCAGCACATAACTTCCTTAACCCTCTGGTCCATGGGATAATTTAGACATACAAGCTGCGATAGTGGAAGGTTTCAGTCGCTAGTAGCAACTGTAGATGAAGCTGAATGTATGTCTGACTTATTGAAAATATTGAATATCGGTCTGCTATTTTATTTACCAAACCTATCTTGGAACTCTGTGAAGGAAGAAACCATTCAGAAATGTTTCAAGGATTGTGAAATTTCCAACACAGAACAATGTCAATGTAGCTCCACAGCTGGTCATAGAGAATCATCTAGAGGGACTTCAGACATTGGTTACAAGAGCAGGAACATTATATGATGCTGAAATGGATGTTTTGGTTCAATGATTTAGAAGCTAACTGGGAGACTCGACTTCCGAGTCATTTGTTTAGTGAAAGCCATTTCATTTCATTTTCGGGTTAGTTAATCTATAACTGTTAGTTCTTTAGTCTGTCTAAACTAATTTGTGATTAAATAAAATTTAGAAAATACCTGAAAAAAGTTGTTTCTTTTTTCAGGTATAATCTGTTGTTAAATGTTTTATTTTCCTAATTTGATTCAACAGACTGAAGAACCTAATAGTTAAGAGATTCAGAGTGATTGTCAATGTCAGTTCTACGCACAGTACAGTCATTTTTAAAATGTTTGTCTCATCTCTCTTGTTTGTACAATTCTATAGCAGATATCATTTCTTTTTACAGGGACATCTTTGTCCGAGGGAAATGAGAATTCCTCAGAGAGTGACAAACAGAGCGTTTGTAAGTGTGCATCATTTCTCAAGAAAGGGATTGTAGCTCTCTGCAATTTACAATCACTATGTCAAAATTTAGATAAACAGTATGGCAAAAATACGGTGCTTCAGTCCCTAACAAAAGTTTAAGATCATGTGGAGGGGGTTTTATTTTTTATTTCGTTTTTACACTTGGCTTTGTCACACCGACACACATAGGTCTTATGGCGATGATGGAATAGGAAAGGGCTAAGAGTTGAAAAGAAGCGGCCATGGCATTAATTAAGGTTCAGCCACAGCATTTGTGTGGTGTGAAAATTGGGAAACCACGGAAAACCATCCCCAGGATTGTCGACAGTGGGGTTCAAACCCATTATCTCCTGAATAAGATCATGCTGTATTTTGTGATAATTTTTTATTGAAGGGTAACATTTTTTAGCACATTGACAAATAAATCATATTACTAGATTTGCTGTAGTACAGACGAACACACTTAAAATTTCTTCCATTTAACTTCAATAGAATGCAAATAACTTGTTATTTCTAAAGCAAGTCTTTAGTGTAAATATTTTCAGAATTGTGCAGAAGAGAAACTCTGTGATCAGTTAAATCAGAACACTTTTCTCAAGACTGGGCTCGTTGGCCATGTGGTTAGGGGCGCGCAATTGTGAGCTTGCATCTGGGAGATGTCGGCAGCCCTGAAGATGGTTTTCCATTGTTTCTCATTTTCACACCAGGCAAATGCTACGGCTGTACCTTAATTAAGGCCATGCCAGTTCCTTTCCGCTCCGAGGCCTTTCCCATCCCATCGTTGCCATAAGACCTAACTGTGTTGGTGTGTCGTAAAGCAAGTTGTAAAAATTAATTTAAAAAACATTGTTCATGAAAAAATACACATTCTACTTCATTGACATCGACAAACTTTGTAATTACTCCCGGGTGTGTGGCCTCCGAAGAGGCCTGGTGCGGGTCTTGCGAGTTTACGCCGCATAGACGACCTGTGCGTCCTTGAGGATGGGGCCCTATCTACGATGAATTCTAATGACAGTAATAATTAAACTTATGTTTTATGGTCCACTTTTTCAATACTGCAATGTTTGCATTACATTCTTAATCTTGGTTAGAACTAGTTTCGGCCTTGACTAGGCCATCATCAACCATAACATAAAATTGAACAAATACATCAAATGACTAAAACAAATGCACAAACACAAATAACATCAAAAGATAATAAAAATGAACTATATGGACAACACGTAAAATGAAATTAAAAAGAGACTTTAAAGTCCTTGGATGCATTGCATCACATTAAAATGTTAGTGCTTCTTGTTAAAATATTCTTGAAAATGCTGATGGAGATTGTCATAAACGGCACACAAAGATATGATTAATTGGCAGTTCATAGAATGCAGTTGGTAGAAATTCGCAATTCAGTGTGGTGTCCATGAAGTTGGCCTAAATAAATTGTAGTCAAAATTAATGAACTAAAAGGAGAGAGAGTGCTAATTAAATGACATAATTTATATGAGACTTACCTTATGCTACGACATGTGGTGCGTGGCCTGCTGTGTGCCTTACTAATGGGGAGGAGTTGAGATTGGATCAGAAGGTTCAAAGGGAACACGGAAAGGGAAAGAGCGGGGCAAGGAGAGAGGAGAGGGTGGGGAAAGGAAGGGGTTTAAGGCAGGGCCGAAGGATGTGGGGAAAACAGGTGGCTGCTTGAGGGAAGGTGCTGTGAATAGAATGAAAAATTTAATTATGACTTTTTGGTTTGACATTTCTAAAAATAGGAATTAGAAGGTCAAACAGGATATTTGGCCTTTCAGAAATGTCATTAGATTTTAATTTGGATTAAAATATATGTATGAAGCAGCTTTCTGTAATGTTAAGGAGGTGTCCTTTGTTCATGACTTTGAGAATTTCTATATCTTGTTTTATGTCTGTGAATTTGTGATTATAGTCATGCACATGCTGTCCTACGGCCGAAAATCTATTGTATTTCATGGCATTAACTTGTTCCGAGTATCTTATATTAAAGCTCCCCCCACTTTGTCCACCGTAATAAAAATTACATCTGTTGCATTTAATCCCGTACACCCCTGATTTTGAAAAACTATTGAACTTATTCGTTTTGAAAACTACTTTTACATCATGCTTTTTAAAGATGTTGGTGAAGAGTCTTGACGGATTGTAGTGACTGTATGGGTAGGTTTTCCGAAAATCTTATATCTTAAGGAGCGTGAGTACCTGATAATAGTTAAGTCTAAAAAATTAACTTTTGTCCAGTTTCGGATTCAAGTGTGTATTTTATATGCGGATCAATGTTATTTAGATTAATGAGAGTGGTAGCAGCATCTGTTATGCTCTGATTCATAATTACTACGGTGTCATCTATGCATCTTGCCCAGAAAAGGATGTTGTCAAAATTATTATCATCAATTTTGGTATGTTCCAAAAAATCTAAGTAAATCTCAGCCAAGATACCCGAGTCCGGCGATCCCATAGCCAAACCTTCTTGTTGATAAATGACGTTATTGAAAGTGAAATAATTGTTGTTTATAACTAATTCGAGGATAGACATGAAATCCTGTATTTCTAATATACTTAGGCTGCTGTATTTACTTAAATTGTTTTGAACGATGGGGTCATCATCATCATCAATGTCCCACTCCAGTCGCCCGGGTGTGGTTAACAAGCCTCCTCCACTCCTTTCTGTCCTTCCACTTTTCCTGCTCCATTACATCCGCCACATCCAATCCAGCTTATCTAATGTCCTTCCAAACCTGATCCATCCACCTTCTTCTCGATCTTCCAACTGGTTTCTTTCCCTTAACTTCTCTTTCAAATTCCCTTCTTGCTACCCGTTCCTTTCCATTCTTTTTACATGTCCGAACCCTCTCAGTCTTGCTTTCTGTATGCTCTGTACTAACAGTTCTATATTTAGCTCTTCTCTGATTTTAATATTTTGAATTCTATCTCTTCTTGTCTTTTTAACCGATTTTCTTAAAAATTTCATTTCTACTGCTTGGATCTTACTATCTTGTCTTACTGGGCGAGTTGGCCGTGCGGTTAGGAGTGCGCAGCTGTGAGCTTGCATCCGGGAGATAGTGGGTTCGAACCCCACTGTTGGCAGCCCTGAAGATAGTTTTACATGGTTTTCCATTTTCACACCAGGCTGTACATTAATTAAGGTCACGGCTGCTTCCTTCCCACTCCTAGCCCTTTCCTATCCCATCGTCGCCATAAGACCTATCTGTGTCAGTGCAACATTAAAAAAAAAAAAAACCTATCTTGTTTCTAGTCCGTATGTTACAATTGGTATGAATTACTGTTTATATAATGTTAATTTCGTTCTGTTGGGTACTTTGTCATCCCATAAAAGCTCTCTGTTATTAATTTCATGGTTGATTTCATTACTTCCATTAATAATGCTACCCAGATATGTAAACGGTTCTACATTCTTGATGCTTGATGCTTTTTTTTTTTTTAAAGGGGCCTAACATCCAAGGTCATCGGCCTTTTACATTCTCTAACCGTTCTCCGCCTATGTTCACATGGCTTCTCTTTTTCTCTTTTCCACAGTGCATGGCTACAGTTTTCTTTTTACTGGTTGTGGCATCATACACAACCATTAACCCGGCTCAAGGGAGATAGGGTCATCTTCCCTATCCTTCACTTGAGTAATTCTTGTCTGGCGCATCCACGTTGGGGGGGTGGGTATCCTCCACATCAGTAGGCCGGTGTGAAGGAGAGCTAAGTTCAGGCAGGGACCCAGTCTCACAGGGTATAACGTGGAACCCATGCCCAGGGTTACGGGTGAAGACCTTAACAGCATCTTAGGCAGAGAAGAAGACCTTCAGAATGGCGAAGATGGTGGATGAGGCAACCCATCCTCTCTGGGGAAAATTAGAAGAGGAAACCACTGCCTTGTAGAGAAGAAGGAACTTCAAATCCTAAGGGAGTAAACCGCGAAAGAAAATCCTCAGATGCGTTAGGCTTAACAGGTCAGCAGATGAGTAAATTTGTACTTTTTTTCAACTATAATACAATGGTGGGGTATACATTAGAAATTTGTATACCAGGATACATGTTTACAATATTGAATAAATGAAGAGAATGATTGGATTGAATATTAATTCTTTAAATTTATCGATCAATTCTTTAGAGTTTTTAATGGATTTTTTAGACAAAAATCAATAGTTCCTTCTTAAATTCCTTTGAATGAATTGTGATGCTTTATATAGAGGGCTCGGTCTATAATTAATGATCGAGCGAATGGAAATGCCGGTCTTGTGTATCTTGGGGAGGACTTGACTGTGGGTAGACCTGGGTTCATACTAATTAATTTAGATTTTTCTTGATCTGTTAATGAGTATGAAGTATTCTTAAGGGTCTGCTTAAGTTGACATTGGATTCTCGGGGTAGGGTCCTTCTTGTAGAAAATTGATTTGTTTTGATTATATATTCATTTTTATCCATTATAACAGTAGTGTTACCCTTATCTGCTTTCATAATGATAAGATTATTATCATTAATCATCTTTTTGAGAGCACGTATTCGTTTCTGTACAAGAATCAAATCCTTGTAGCTATTGCTGTTATGAGCAGTAAGGGGTGAATTAGGGGACTTATATTGTTTTTTGGGTTAAGAATATTGTTCAATTTTCTTTTTAACTTCAATTCTTACTTCATCCTGCTTTCCTGCTGGCAATTTGCTAATGGCTAATTCGGCTTCTATTGTCATAGTAGTGGCTGTATTGAGAGTGTTAAAATTAGGCCAATTGTGTTTAGGATCACTGGCTGAAATGGAACTTTCATCATCATTCAATGATATTATAATCTATTAGTCTTTATAATTGTGTATCATTCAATGATACCTTGGACAAATTTATGATCGAAGAGTGAAATTGATTGGGCATGTTAGTGATTTTGCTGGTTTCTTTAACATAGCTGTTGTTGAGTTTGGAGTTATATTAACATGTGCAACTTTTTCTCTAGGGTTTGTTGTTTGTTAGATAATACAGTAAATAATCTATTGTCAACTTCAGTTTGAAATATATTCCAGTGAGCTTCCAAAAGTAAACCTGTACTTTTGAGGTCTTATTTTTTTCATTTTACGTGTTGTGCACATAGTTCAATTTTATTACTTTTTAATGTCATTTGTGTTTGTGCATTTGTTTTAGTCATTTGATGTATTTGTTCAATTTTATGTTATGGCTGATGATGGCCTAGTCAAGGCCAAAACTAGTTCTAACCAAGATTAAGAATGTAATGTAAACATTGCATGATATAGTATTGAAAAGGTGGACCATAAAAACATAAGTTTAATTAGTACGGTGATCACAATTCAGTACGGATCAAATACCATGTTTATATCCTATGAATTCTAATGATGAAGAAAGCACAGCCAGCCCCTGAGCCATCAAAATTAACCAATGAAGGTTGAAATCCCCGACCCAGGGGAATCAAACCCGAGACCCAGTGGACCAAAGGCCAGCATACTAACCATTTAGCCATAGAGCCAGACACTAACTAGGTGATGAAAAGCATATATAATGTCACAAAATTCTTTGGTTTTTCCCATGAACGTTGGTCTGCAATAACTTAGTGAGTGGCAGCTAAGAATACTGTTCACTCTCCCTTAATCAATGAGGAATTGTCATTGTTGACACATTTCTCTGTGTACTGTTTTCAGATTCTCTCCTTGCAACAGGAAGTGAAGATTTTGGTTGAGGTTCCTCGTAGGCAATAGTCTTCACAGACAGATGTTGACCTTGTCCATCCACTGTGCGGTTTATTATAAATTCCAACACCACCTCTTCTTAATTGAGTTCATCATACCCCTCTCAGACCTGAATGATAACCATGGACCCACCAAATGGTACCTGTAGATACTTACTGCAATCTGCTGGTCAAGTAATACAAATACCACCTCTTCTTATCTTTTTTTTTGTTAGGGGCTTTACGTCGCACCGACACAGATAGGTCTTATGGCGACGATGGGATAGGAAAGGCCTAGGAGTTGGAAGGAATCGGCTGTGGCCTTAATTAAGGTACAGCCCCAGCATTTGCCTGGTGTGAAAATCCTCTTCTTATCTGAGTTCGTCACACAAGTCTTCACCACCCTCAACTCTGCTGTAATTAATGTGTAAGATTTGTTGCACTTACACCTATATTTTCCATTTTAAAGACTATGAAGCAGTTTTTATCCCATCTTTTACCTCTTTTGTTATCTCACAATTTTGCTTACTATTATTACTGCCCTTCAGTGGTTCCTGTTTTAGATGGTATGGTCCTAGAAAACCTTCCTTTACCTTCACTTTAGAAGCAAGTAAAGATCTATGAACCTGTCCAAATCTGGATAAGCTGCCTTTTCTAATGACAGAGTTACTTAGTCTAGAATAATGATATATCCTTAATAATAATAATAATAATAATAATAATAATAATAATAATAATAATAATAATAATAATAATAATAATTTTTTACGAGGGATTGTGGAAAATCTTCAAAAGACACTTGTGAAGGGTCCGCACTCCACAAGTGTGTGGGATTCTTACCCACTAAAAACCACACACCCTTTTCCCACTATGTGTATCATCACCCCAGAACCGCTCTCTCATTACTTCAGGGTGATATCGTGCTTTGTCTTTCAGACATCTTCTTTCTTCATTTCTCCTTTACGAACGTTCGTATGCTTCCAAATCCTTCTTCTTCTTCTGACGAAGGACGTTCTCCACGTACACTGCCACGTGATCCCAGGATTCCTGGTTTCGCAGCATCACCGAAATAATATTATCTGTTGTCAATTCGCCTAGTTCAGTTTCCACACATCTTCTCTGAATCGTCCAATGGCCGCATACAAAAAAAGTGTGAAATACATTGTCAATGTCATCACAGTATATGCATGCTGCGTCACTCGCTCTGCCCACTTTATGCAGGAATTTCCGGAAATATCCATGCCCTGTCAGAAGCTGCGTGAGGTAGTAATTTACTTCACCATGGGCCCTTTCAACCCAGATATCCAAGCGTGGTATCAGTCGCTTGGTCCATTTGCCTCGAGGGTCACTTTCCCATCTGAGTTGCCATCGCCTCATCCGTTGACTGAAGGCACTCTTCTTTGCACATTTCTTTCCCAGCTGTCCTTGGGTACGCCAGATTTCATGTCGCTCCAATGCAAGTAGGTCTATTGGGGCTATTGCTGCCACCGTGAGGATTGCAGGTTCGGAAACCGTGCGGTATGCACATGCAATATGTAAAGCCACTCTCCGTTGTACGGCAGCTATCCTTCTCCGATACCAAGCAAATTTAGGGGATTCAGCTCTGATTTCAGACCCATATAGGAAACAAAATCACATTCCTGGATCGGGAGCATGTGCAATATATCGTGAAGCTCTGGAGAAGGCAAAATGTCACAGTAAATGATGCGAATACTTCAAGCAAACATGCACAGGAGTCAAACAGCTAACGATCTTATGACACAGCTGATTTACGAGATGGAAGTAGACATCATTATTATTAGCAAACCATATCAAGAGAGGGACCATCCAGGGTGGTTTGTGGATAACCTCGGAACAGCTGCAATTTGGATACCAGATCTAGGAAAAGTCCCAGTAACACAGCATGGATGCGATGACGGTTTTGTTTGGGTACAGACTGGGGGAATTACTATTGTAAGCTGTTATTTTACGCCAAATGAATGTTTCCAACTTTCAGATGAAACTTGATGGTCTTGAGGATGTAATATGCAGAATGGAAAAAAAAAACTAGTGGTCGCTGGTGACGTAAATGCTCAAGCGTTCGAATGGGGCATGCCACAAACAGACTCCAGAGGACGTCGTATAATGGAGATGGCAGCCAGAACGGGTTTGGTGGTCAACAACATTGGAAATGTGCCAACATTTCGATGGCCAGGATGCCAGGGAACAATACCAGATGTAACCTGTTCATCAGAGGATATTACGCCTAAGATTTCTGAATGGCAAGTGATTGAGAACTACACGGGGAGCGATCACCAATATATCATCTTTCGACTGCTCCAACAATCTCCTCAAGAAAGAAACATCTTGCGCAGGCCAGCACGGTGGAACGTAGCCGGTATCGACAAGGAAATGTTCATTGATGTAATACGGAATGGAATGGAGAACATAAAAATGTTCTGCTCGTAGAGGGAAAGAAGCAGCTGGTGTATGTGTTGAACTCACTATGCAGCTAATCCATCAAGCATGCAACGCCTCAATGACCCGAAGAAGACCGCGAAATAGCAGGCGCCCAGCGTACTGGTGGACTGAAGAGATTGCTGAACTGAGAAAGAATTGTCTGCGACTTCGACGCAGGGCTCAGAGGATGAGAGGCAGTCAAGAGAATACCTTAGTCACAGCGGAGTACAAGTCAGAGAAGAAGGAACTCCGTAATGCAATCAGAAAAAGTAAAGCCGATAAATGGTGGGCACTGGCTAAAGAAGTAGAAGATGATCCATGGGGACAAGGTTATAAGATTGTAATGAAGAAACTCGGGACATTTTCAACCCCGAGTGCGGATCCGCAAACAATTAAACAAATTGTGGATACACTATTCCCAGACCATCCAGAGAGGATTGACAATGATGACGAAAAAGAACTGGATGATATACTCCTCTTCACTGAAGAAGAGCTGAATAGAGCTGTTAGCTCTCTTAGAAACAAGAAAACTCCAGGACCAGATGGTATACCTACAGAAGTACTAAAGATAATAGCAGAACTATGTCCAGAACTGTTGCTGAATATGTACAATCATTGCCTGCAAACGGGTGTTTTTAGTCCCCGATGGAAAATGGCTCGTTTGGTTCTGATCAGCAAAGGAAAACTTGGTGGTTATAGACCTTTATGTATGCTGGACACAGCTGGAAAAGGCCTGGAGAAACTTCTGCAGTCCAGAATCCTCTCAGCAGTTCAACTAGCAAGGGATCTATCTGTTCGCCAACATGGATTTCGAAGAGGACATTCGACGCTAAATGCAGTGTGGGAGGTGGTGAATACAGCAGAAAGGGCACAAATGGGCAATAATAATAATAATAATAATAATAATAATAATAATAATAATGTTATTGGTTTTATGTTCCACTCAAAAATTTTACAGTATTTGGAGACACGATTAATTCTAAAAGCAAAAGTTTACATTGGGCTTGTAATATCATGTTGACTGATGGAACACTGACAGCAAATGATGATGGAAAACCGGACGAGTGGCCATGTGGTTAGGGGCGCGTGGCTGTGAGCTTCCATCTGGGTGATAGTGGGTTCGAATCCCACTGTCGGCAGCCCTGAAGATGGTTTTCCGTGGTTTCCCATTTTCACACACCCACGAACCTGCTATGTTGGCGTAGCAGGGGGAGAGGTGATACTCCCGCGTGGTGCGTCCCAGGTGGCGGATAGGGGATCCTAACCAGCTCCCCGGCAGACTTGAAGGAAGTAAAATACCTCTCGCGGACCAAACACACAACCCCCATGTGGGTGGGGGACACAGACGACGAATACACCCATGGTATCCCCTGCCTGTCGTAAGAGGCAAATAAAAGGGGCGACCAAGGTATGATCAAATTAGAACCATGAGACTACTTGTGATTAGTACCACCACACGGGGAACACCATGGATCTCTTTTACTTGCTCGTAGTACCACTATGTTAGGTACCAAATAGGTTTGTGATTAGTAGCAATAGAGTACGTTGGCAGCTGCTACAGTACCTGTGATTCATATCCCTATATGAGCAACACCATGGGATGAGCGACACCGTGGTTCTGTCTTGTCTATGCTTAGTACACACTATGTGAGGAACACCACGGGATAGTGCAGGTCCCTGTGGTTAGACCTCTTATGTGAGGAATACCATAGGTTTGCGTTGCCTGTAAATAGCACCGCAGTGTGCGAAACACCATAGGTCTGTGTTACATGTGCGAATTTAATTACCTGTGAGTAGTACTATAATATGTGTAATACCGCGAGTCGACGCTACTTTTGATTAGTACCGCAACATGACAAATACCATGGTTCTATTCTAGTGATAAGTACCATTATGAGGGGCCGATGACCTGGATTTTGGACCCGTTTCAACTACAAGCATCATTGATTCAGTGTTGTACTTTATAGACGCAGTCCCTTGATCAGTAATGCTATTATTTAACACTAGTTTCTGGGAATGTGGGGCATTGCGGGTCGGATCCACTGATTGTTTTAATTTTATATCCATCCATCCATTCATTCTTCGTCCTCACGTTTTCGAATCTGGTCAGTGGAGGATTCTGTTTTTTTTTTTTTTTAGTTGTCATAACATTTCGTCTCATTTCGTACCATTAAGGGCCGATAACCATAGATGTTAGGCCCCTTTAAACAACAAGCATCATCATCATCATCAACCATTTCCACACCAGGCAAATGCTGGGGCTGTACCTTAATTAAGGCCACGGCTGCTTCCTTCCAACTCCTAGGCCTTTCCTATCCCATCGTCGTCATAAGACCTATCTGTGTCGGTTCAAAGTAAAACCACTAGCTAAAAAACAAAACAATGAAAAGTGTTGAATAATTAAAATATGAAAATTTGTGACTTGAAAACAAATAACTCTGTTCTGTTCAAATAGTGATACGAGAGGTTAAATGCATGTCCGAGTGAGTGGCCAAATGGTTTGGGGCATGTACCTGTCGGCTTGCATTCGGGAGATAGAGCGTTCGAATCCCGTTGTCGCCAGCCCTTAAGATGATTTTCTGTGCTTTCCCATTTTCATACCAGGTAAATGCTGGGGCTGTACATTAAGGCCACGGCTGTTTCCTTCCTGCTCCTAGCCCTGTCCTATCACATCGTCACTATAAGACTTATCTGTATTGCTGCAACATAAAGCAAATACTAAAAAAAGATATATAATAATAATAATAATAATAATAATAATAATAATAATAATAATAATAATGCATGTTTATTCATCATCAGTCATCATGAATTTCCCCCTTTTCCAGCTGACATCAGGTGAGGGCAAATAAGGTTCCCCTCCACTTCGGCCTGTCTCTCTACATTTCCTCATCCAGCACTATTTTCTAGTCCAGGTTCTGTTGATAATCTTGGTCTCCCTTGTCCTTTCTTCCCTGTCATCTGTCTTTCCAGTGCTTGTCGTGGCAGTCTTTCTTTTTCATCTACTTCCCATTTCCAATTAATGTGAATCTATTCTGTTCCAGTTGTCATTTAGTTTTTGCACATTTAGCTGTTTCATATGTTTTCATTTCTCACTCTGGCCCCCCTTGTCTTCTGTACCATACTCCTCAGGAATTTCATTTAAGCTGCCTGGACTCTACTCTCATCTCTCCCAGTAATTGTCCAGGTTTCTGTTGCATGTCATTATAGGTGAGTAATATCCCTTCTACACTACATCCTTAGCCTTCATTGGTATATCTTTATTCCATATTAATCTCTGTACTGTACCTTACCCTGTCCTCTAAGTTTTGGCCTAGCTCAGCGGAGAAGCTGCGCGGTGCGTTTGGATGAAAAGTGGGTCTCAAAATCTATCTAAATAACTTAAATCAATAGGACAGGATCTATAATACATATTACATAAATGAAAAGTCATGGAAATAAAGGGTGGAGCCAAATTTATTATTGAAAACACATGAGAAAATATGATAACTTTGTCAGATAAAAATTTATAACAATATCAAATCAACAAAACTATACAGGAAAATCAGATGTCACAAGTATGAGTCGAAGCATGGGTCTCGAACCCAAATCAAAAACATTGTGAGTGGAAATTATGGTGGTATCATTGTATTTTTTCGGCGTATACAAATTACTTAAATCTACGGGTGGCACGAAGCCTCAAATTAACTATAAACCGCAACCGACGTACAATTATAGCAGGGCCTCTCAGGGTGCATGCGCGTGGTGCATGCACTGTGCACGGTGCAAAAGACGACTTGGCTTGGTTGACCAGAGTGCAAACCCCCCACTCCTCGATTTGGAGCAATAGCGCTTACTCTCTCTTTCCTCACGCCTCTCTCGCTCGCTCCGCCTGTCTCCCTCTGCCCCACTTGTGCCGTAGCGCTCCAAATCCGGGCTGAGTATAGCCGAGTAGAGCCGAGCTTAGCCGAGTAGCCAAGAGACGAAGCGTTGATCCGAGCTATACCGAGCGGCACCGATGCACAGTGCACGGAGCTCTTGCGCCTCGCTCTGCACGCGTGAGATTTTGGGCGTTTGAGAGGCCCTGAATTATAGACTCGCACATCTCGCCCCAGTGTAACAAATCCGATCCAGTCGGTAAGCATATATAAAAAAACTGTTTTGGGACTGACACACATCCCCCAAAAGAGCACTGAATTTAGTATCACGGGATCCACCCGGATATCTGGAGAGGATGGAACCTGGCAACCACAAATTCAGCTCGTGCTGAAATCCCATTATACAATGCAGCACAAAAATAACAAAGAACAAAATGAAATGCACACATAAACAAAACAATATACAATGAAACACATCCTGGAAAAAAAGAAACATAAATACAATTGATGTCATCGTCTGATATCCTGGTTGCGAACTTGGGATGTCACCAGCTGTATTCTGCGCACATGGCAGGGGTTGGCGGACTAGGCTTGTCATCATCAGCTGAGCAGTGAGTGTGACTGAGCAACAAAATGGAGCTTTAAATGCGGATGGACCTTCCTTGCCTCGGTCAGAAATGTAACTGTACCGTGTGTACACTCAATCATTTACCACATCTCGGGTCACTGAGATGAAACTACTTGAGTTCCTCACAAATGTTTATCCTTGTGGCTTACAGAACCAAGCTTCAACTGCCACATCGGCAGAAAAGCAACACAAATAAGCCCTCTTCACATTCCAAAATTTGCATCACGATAAACGACATGTCAGGCCTCACAGTAACCCGTACTTCACACATATACTCATTAACGCTACTGGTGTCTCGCATCTCGGCCCATTATCTAAGCCTTCTCTCGGCTAATCTCATTAACATCTCGGCTCACTCTCAGCCTGTTAACTAAGCCTTCACATGGCTACTTTCATTATTATCTCGTGGCAGTAATATACACAAATATCTGGGCTCATTCCAGCCTCGCATCTACCCTCTCTGGGTTCACATTTCACCCTTGGTTATGGATCAGTCTGTTGCATGTAATTCTAAAGGACCCTCGCTCATCACGATGGTGGAAATTATTTCACTGGTCTCGCTCCAAGCTGAAAAATATGCTCCATGCAACTCATGCACATCCTGATGTTATCCACATGGTATTCGATACCAGATTCCCCGATCGAAACACTAGAGGTGATCTAACCGGCGACAATGACAACAGCCCTAGCACCAAAAAATTGAACTTAAAGAAACTACATATTGAACCCATGATCTTTGAATCATAAGCAGCCTGAGTCATAAATTCATTACATGAGGCCCCATACAAATTATGAGTCATGAGGAGCCCTAGCTGCAATTTTTGTCTCTGACCGGAGAGGGCATGTGTAAAACAGGTGGTGATTCTCATTCTCACGCTACAGAAATTATGTCACCCACACATCTGGAATGTGCCGGGATATGAAGAAATTTGGCAAAACTATTTTTTTAGTAAAAGTACATTTTAAGAAGAACTGGCGATGAAACTGCCATAGTAAACGTCAAGAAATTGTAAGTGAAAGTATTTGGTTATTAGTGGTAAAGACTTTAGACCGCTAAATAGCTCCAGGAAGAAAATTGTCGAAAGACGTGCCTGTTCATTTACACTGTTACAGTGACCAAAGTATAGTGCTAGCTCATGAGATAATTTAACGACTCAAATTGATTAAGAGAAACTCTTCATGTTTGTCATCAAAATGGCTACTAAACTAAGCAACTATGTGTAAGGTCGTAATCACAATCAGCCATAATTACATTTCTGTGGGGTGAAAAATGTGTCTGTAAACTTTTGGTGGTAAATGCAGATGGCACGGGAGTGGGAGTAAATTTTATAAAAGAACGCCGCGCCATTTGCAATCTCACATTGTTTTCAGTGACTTTGTGATCGCATGTCATTCAGACTAACATTAAAATTCGGTTGTGGAGACTAAGTCCCCAGAAGGGAAGCAGTTTTGGCCAAAGGCGGCTATCTAACGTCATCTCCAAGTGGAGAGAGATTATCAGTCAAATTAACGGTATTCCTATGTGGAACCGTCATGTATATTCACATCAAATAAACAGACGGTCATTATAATGCCGAAGTCCTGCAGTTAAATTAGAAAATATCATTGTTTGACTTTACTACATGTGCGGATCGGTGATTTGACAAACGTGTTTGGTTTGCGAAGAAGAGAACGTGTGAAAGGGCATTTTTTGTTTATGTCATTATTTTCAGGTGAATGATATCAAATATAAAGATGCGAAGAATATGTTTTGTAAAGTCACTATCTGTCAAGATGGCTAGATAAAGAATGAGAGAGGCTGGGGAGCCTGTTAAGATGTAAGACCTCGTACTACTTTCAGGTATGTAGACTACCTTTTTTTTGTTATAAAGTGCATTTTATTTATTTCTTGATGTCACTATTTTATTTGCGTATCTGTGACGCATTTTGGTCACCCTTTTATTTCATAAAAATGTCAGAGGAATATGACAAAAGGTCATTTTCTTATGTTTCTTGGATAATCGGAAAGTCACGAAACTAGCGTGTGAAATGTTGTACAGTAGTAGATTTTATGGCTGTAAAACGAATGTAATGTCTAGAGCAAAGCATCATTTCTGTACGTTTATTTTCTATATTTGTTGTTTGCTAAAGTTAAGACATTAATTTATCATAAAGTTCTGTTAAGTGTAAAGATGAAATTCTTGTAAGTGTAATCCGTGGTTTACCATTTAGAGTGAGTGTGCGATAATGATGGAATGTCAGCTGTTGCGGAAGGCACACCGTCATGTGTTTGACTCTGTAAATTTGTCAAGGGAAGTTACAAGGTGAGACCAATGTGTGATTTGTGAAATGGGAATGCTGTTTCAAAAGTCTGTTAAAATCTGTGTAGAATTGATGAGAGGAAAATAACGGTAAAATTTTTGTAAGTCAAGTTGTGAGTTTCAGTTTTGGAAATATTGTGTTGTCAAATTCAGATATGCGAGGAGAGATGGTTAGTTTGTCACAGAGTGTTTTATGTAACAACATAGTGGATCACATAAGAGAGATATTCCATATTATTGTCGTGTAGAGAATTTGTGGTAGCAAGTGTTTCAAGTCTTGCAAAGATGGGAAGGAATGTGGATCAGGTTGTTGAAATCCTGTAGTGTTGAAGATACTTTGTGCTAGGATTTTCATAGTAGGGAACCCGAGGATTTATTTTGTGTAATTTAATGATATGGTAATAGGGTCATTCCATAGTTTTCCACATGAAACCGTAGGACCGTGATGGATAAGAATTCAAGTGACATTTTAAATTAGATCTCTTCGCATAATCTATGTTGGTCAAGAATCGTATTTCATGCGAATTGTCAACGAGGCGAGGTTTTCATTTGATACACGTCAAGATAACGTATGTGTTGTTTTCTTAAGAGATAGCGAGAAGGGGTCGTGTTCCCGGTAGTAAGCCAGCTGTTGAGCAGTCGAGCCGGTTTGTTGTTAGAAAGAAACTGTAATTGAGATTTTGTCATTTGTAGTAAATGTTTGGAATTAGATTTCATTATTTTAGAAGAGAGTCGTTTAGTAGTGACTTGAAATTCATTATCAAAGCGACGGAAATGATACGATGGTATGTTATGTTGTAAATAACCATTTTCAGAGATGTCAAAATTTGAGAATCTGTAATGATGATGTTTCGTGTTGTTGACGGTTGTCCAAAGTTTTGCGATTATTTTATTTGAACGACATGATAGCTGTCAATCCATAGAGTTCGTGATGGATGATTGTGTTGTGTTGTTGTTGGTTTCCAAGGCACAAATGTAGGTGTATATGATATGAGGTCATGCTTGTGGAGCACATGGGGTGCAGTAGTCCATCCCCTCTAGAGATGGGTGAGATGCATTATGACACTTGAGTCTCATCGACCTGAAATCAGATTGAAGGAGGTGCCAGAATCAATAATAATAATAATGTTATTTGCTTTACGTCCCACTAACTACTCTCTTACGGTTTTCGGAGACGCCAAGGTGCCGGAATTTAGTCCCACAGGAGTTCTTTTACATGCCAGTAAATCTACCAACACTAGGCTGACGTATTTGAGCACCTTCAAATACCACCGGACTGAGCCAGGATCGAACCTGCCAAGTTGGGGTCAGAAGGCCAGCACCTTAACCGTCTGAGCCACTCAGCCCGGCGGTGCCAAAATCAGTCCAAGGGATAACCGTAAGCATTATAAGCGATTTGATATGGGTTGCTTTATTTTGCGTTGTGTGTAAATTTCTTCAGTTTATAGGATTTAAGATTAAGATTATCCAAGCTAGTTTCTTAATGATTATTAGTGTTAAACATGATACAGGCTTTTGGGCTCATGCCGTGTCAAGAAAATAAGGTGAAATTCTTTACGTTTCGCAGAGAACTATGCTCTGCATCATCAGAAGAATATCTCGATTGTCCTTGAGAAAGGCTTCTAAAACTATGAGCTTTGAATTTTGACGTTACCCAATAGAAGTGGAAATGGTACGTTCATTCGTCACCAGATAGCTTCTCGGATGCGGTACAGCGTTAGCGTTTGAGGCGGAAGCTGACGGAACCTTCAAAATCAGCCTGAGAGGGTCACATAACATAACATAACATAACATAACATAACATAACATAACATAACAGGCGTATGCACATATGAAGGTATGACATTGACACAAGTCTGGAATGAAACATCTGGCGATGAGGAACATACGAATTTGGAAAACACCAAAACGAAATAACATTAGGGAAGGGAACTACCTACATAAATCCTTAATGGCTGGCTGGCTGGCAACCAGCCAGGATTGTTAGGATTTCTACATATTTCCACAGCTTCCCATATAATCCTGGACCTGTAGTGTCTTGTGTGAGTAAGAACATGACATCATGACCCGACAATACAGCGTGCTCAGCTATTGCTGATTTGTGTGGCTGGTTGAGACCGTCCCCTTTCAAAATTACCAATAAGCTCCATGCAGACACGGGCAAGCAGTGCACCTCCAGCTTTCCTAGCGGCAGGGTAATGAGAGCAAGGAGTAAGGGAGTAAGTACTATCAAACAACTCTCCAATATTTAAAGTCTGAATATGGTCACTACCTATCATTTTTTTTTTTCTTTTTCCTCAGACATCCACCTTTTGCAACTACTGTGCCGCCGCTGCCGCCGCCGCCACCACCACCACCACCACCACCACCACCAGTGACATTTTCAACATACAACAGCTGCTACAAAACAACGAAGGATGTTCCCCTAACTCCTTGGCAAATTGCCTTAACGTTGGCACTTTACAAGATCGTCAATTTTGATACTTTTTTTATTCTTCATCGACGATTCAACTATGAATATAAAAACATTTCTAACGTGTTTTTATATCCACAGTAACAAATAAGAACTTCATAGTATTCCTCAAATTCAAATTTCTATATATTATATTAAAACTCTGCTCAACATTGTACAAACGCACTACAGTTATCTGCGACCTGGATTTCAATGTGTTTTTATATCATATAACCTATGTCAACCATTTTAAGTGTGTTTAAAGGGCAGATTTCATGTTGACTGTGTGAAGATCTTTTTGATTTATTTATTTACTGTGAACTAATGATGATTCCAAGGGAATCAAAACTGGTTTTCACTTAATAAATGTTATATATTATATAAAGTGCTCAATGGTGGAACATCCCTTGATTAATTCCTATTATATAAGCCAGTGTGTGTTTTATGTTTTTGTTTCCCTAACCATTGGGAGTCATATTAGTGAAAATAATGTGCAAATCTTACATTCCTAATCCCTTGTTGTTGAATGTTTTAATTGACGAAATCTATGGCCATGGCCTTAATTAAGGTACAGCCCCAGCATTTGCCTGGTGTGAAAATGGGAAACCACAGAAAACCATCTTCAGGGCTGCCGACAGTGGGGTTCGAACCCACTATCTCCCGATTACTGGATACTGGCCGCACTTAAGCGACTGCAGCTATCGAGCTTGGTTGAAATCTATGTCTACAGTGTTCGGACTTATTTGTTCAAAAAACTCACGCCATGTTAATTACTCACGGTTCCAAGAGTGATAAAGACTTTCACATGATTTGGGTGGAGACCCACAACTTTCAGGGATATTTGTTATATAAAATTTTGTGTTTCCTTTTTTGTTTAATGTGGTTTTTTTTTGGGGGGGGGGATCTCCATTTTATGTTTTCGTGGAATAAAGTTTTCCATCCCTCATCTTTGGATTCTCATTCACGTATAGTAGTTAGACCACCGACTGACCAGCCAGGTGAAAGAAGAGGACTTTAGGTGAAGTACAATACATAACCAACATGTACTACATAAGAAGTCAGAAAATACAGTAGTTGATTTTCTGTCATCCAGTGTAATAAGTTACTTAAGTCAGCCTGGAGAAGTTCGCAGTCATTAATGGTGACACAAATATGAAGTATTGAAGCTTCCACCTAATCAATACATATATTTATATATTATTGTTCTACAGGACTGGTTTCGACCTTGTGAAGGTCATCTTCAGCTGACAATCATAACATACAATTAAAACATCACAATAAGAACGTCACATGATATGGGTGAAAACATTGTCATTACAAATGTTCTAGTTTAAATAATCGTCTACATTAACTGATATAATAATTAAAACTTAACATTACTATATGTACATGAATTATGTATGTTAAAATACATTTTTCTTAAATTATAAAGGTGTCACATAGTATGGATAAAAACGTTAACAATTTGCAAATTTTTTCGTCTTATCTTCGTCTACGTTAATCGGTATGAGAGTTAAAACTTTGCAATAATATTATGTGCGCAGGTGATATATGTTGAATGTACAATATTCTTGGATTGTGAAGTGTCCACTATTCCACATTAAAATTTATGACTAGATGATAAAACATTTTGAAGTACAGGTTAATTCTTGCGGCATGTTGTATATGCGACTATGCTATGATATATGATCAGCCGTGTTCGTCTACTGGTGGAATAATAGTATGAGTTTCTTGAGGTAATATGAACACTTATGTTGAAATCAGGTAGTTGTCCGGTGTTTAGTGCGGGACTTAATCTATATATACACAAAGTTTATAGTTTATGTTAAGACTGAATTGACCATAAAATTTGATAGAATACGGTATATAAATGTAGATAGTTTGTTGTTTTAGCGACGTGCTTCCCTTAGTTATTTGATTTTGTCAAATGTCAATATGTATTACTTGATTTCAACATATCTTGTGTTTTTTAAGATAAACTCCAGTGTCATAGAGCAGCAGGAATAGATGAAATTAGACCTGAAATGGTGAAATACAGTGGGAAGGCAGGGTTAAAATGGCTGCATAGAGTAATGAAATTAGCATGGAATGTTAGTAAGGTACCCTCTGATTAGACAAAAGCAGTAATTGCACCCATCTATAAGCAAAGGAACAGGAGCGATTGCAACTACTATCGAGGTATCTCATTGATTAGTATACCAGGCAAGGTTTTCACTGGCATCTTGGAAGGGAGGGTGCGATCATTGGTTGAGAGGAAGTTGGATGAAATCCCAGTGTGGTTTCAGACCACGAAGGGCTGTCAGGATCAGATTTTCAGTATGCGCCAGGTAATTGAAAAATGCTACAAGAGAATTAGGCAGTTATGTTTATGTTTCATATATCTAGAGAAGGCATATGACAGAGTACCGAGTGAAGAGAGAATTATTATTTTTTTTTTTTTGCTGGTAGCTTTACGTCGTATCGATACAGATAGATCTTATGGCGACGATGGGATAGGAAAGGCCTAGGAATTGGAAGGAAGCAGCCGTGACCTTAATTAAGGTACAGCCCCAGCATTTGCCTGGTGTGAAAATGGGAAACCACGGAAAACCATATTTAGGGCTGCTGACAGTGGGATTCGAACCCACTATCTCCCGGGTGCAAGCTCACAGCCGCGTGCCCCTAACCGCACGGCCAACTCACCCGGTCGAAAAGATACAGAACACAGCAAGCTTCCAAACATAACGCTACACGACCTCCACAACAACAACAATAATAACTACATCATGAATACAGATGAGAGAGGTGTCGCCACCAACAGCTCCTTTAATCAAAATTTAAACTCAAGACTTGCAGTCTGTCACAAAACTTACTGAAGTATATCAACGGTTGAATTACACAGTACTTAAAAATTTTCACGACAAGGGTTTTCACCACGAATCAATATGACATATATCAGCCATAGAATATTCTCGAAGATAACTTTGTGCAACTAAATTAACATAGATATAGAAGCGCAAGAACTATAAAGAAGATTGAAGAAGGAACTCCACGCAACACAAACTCTCAAATTTTAACAAGTGTTTTGATATACATGTACCATATTTTAGTGTGTTTAACTTATTAAGCATTTTATACTGTGCTTTATGTATTTTAATATGTTTAATGTACTCAATATGTCCAGTGTACACTCAATAGGTTTTAGTTTATTGTAGCCTTCATTACCTCATTGATCATAGATATTTTAACCCCACATAGACAAAACACTACTACAAATATATTTTATTTTCACCCCCATTAGACATCCGGATGATCTGATCATAATAACATCTTTGTGATATTGTCTAATGGCTATAATATATTAATGTACTAGCTGATGATGGCCGTGGAAGGCCGAAACCGGTGCTAATGTAAATCCATTTATAATAAATAAGTATTGATAGGTGGAACAAATTTCTTGTCTGTATAGTGCATCCAATCAATGCGGAAAATGAAACTTATAAATAATAATATAAAAAGATGTTAGTCGTACTGGGGGCTATGGGATTAAGGTTAGGTTATTAAAAGCAATCAAAGGTATTTATGTTCACAATTGGGCTGTGATGAGGATTAATGGTGGAATGAGTTCTTGATTCAAAGTACTTCACCTTTGTTTTTCATAGTTTACACTGATCATCTGCTGAAAGGTGTAAATTGACAGGGAGGTATCCAATTAAGTCGAAATGTAGTAAGCAGTTTTTCCTATGCCGACAACTTGATCTTAATGGCAGATTGTGGTGAAAACCTGCATTCTTAAATCTTCGAACTTGAAAATAGCCTATCCAAGACTAAAGTGATGTCAATTAGTAAGAAACCTTAGGGATCTGAATGTCAGTTTGGGAATACAAAGCTGGAAAAAGTAGACCATTAGGATGTGTATTCTCCCAGGATGGTAGTATAATAAGTGAGATTGAATCAAAGAGCAGCTAAGCTAATGCAGTAAGCTCACAGTTGCGATCAACAGTATTCTGTAAGAAGGAAGTCAACTCCTGGACAGAACTGTCTTCACACCAGTCTGTTTTGGGACCTTTGCTTTACGAGAGTGAAAGCTGAGTGGGCTCAGGATATATTATTCATAAGTTAGAAATAACAGACATGAAATTAGCGAGAATAATCACTGGTACAAACAAGTGTGAACAATTGCAGGATGGTATTCAGAATGAGCAGATAAAGGCTAAGTTAGAAATGAACTCGATTGATGAAGCTGTACACACAAAACGGGTTCGGTAGTGGGTTCATGTGAAGCAAATGGAGGAGGACGGGTTTCCTAGGAGAATACCGGTCTCTGTTATGGAGACTAAGAGAAGTAGAGGGAGACGGAGACAATGATGGTTAGACTCAGTTTCTAATAATTTAAAGATAAACAGTATAGAACTAAATGAGGCCACAGAGCTAGTTACAAATAGAGGATTGTGGCAGAGTTTAGTAAGATCATGGAAACTTGCAGACTGAATGCTGAAAGGCATAACAGTTCATAGTGAAGGTGCATGTACAGTATATAATGATGTTTTTAATAGAATGGTAATATTAATCAAACAGCTGACTTTTCAAAAGCCTTTCATACACTGAATCATGGAATATTATTACAAAAAGTTCCAGTGAGTTTATGAAATAATATCTCTTTTCCCTCTGGGAGAAAACTTTTTGTAATACATTTCCAAACAGTCATTTGTATTCATTGTTACATCTGATGTGCATCAGGGTTCCAATTAAGGCCTATTTTTTCACAATATTTATTTTATTTTTTACCATTTGCTTTACATTACACAGATAAGACAGTTGACAAGATCATCAACAAAATAAAAAATAAACCTGTCACTACACCAATTAGAGAATCCAAGACAAAAAAAAAAAGACTTTGGTACTTTCACTTACAACAACACCAAGTTATATCATATCACAAACAAAACAAAAATGAAAAGCAACCAATCTCACTGCTGTAGGCTCCTGTAAGAACCATAGACCCCACCCTGATATAGCAACACATCACTAATGGGGCCTTCCTACTCCTTCAGGACCAGAATTATGTCACTGCTTATGGGCTTATCAGTTATTGTCCCCATGATGATTACAATTCTCATATTACTGCACCAATGTTAATGGTTACAGCACTGCAATCGAACCTAGAACCTCCCAGGTTATAAGCATTTGGTGTGCTTACTAACATGACTGTAATTAGTGTGTTCACTCATGGCAGGTATTAATCAGCAATGAAAGGCCAGAGTAAAGTGTAGCTTCCACCGAAGTCCCAGTCAACATCCATGGCTGTGACAATATGGAAGCTGCTGGGGTATGGGTAGTGCTGAGTAATGACATTCAGAGCACAACTAGTGCATCTGAGTGTTATGAACAGTGCTGCTCATAGGGTCAGTCGTGCTGCAATAGTACTTTCTGACCCAGTGAGGAAAGCAGTGGCAAACTACCTCACTCCTCTTCTTGCCTAGTACGCCTCATTTTGGTGCTGCCATTGGTTTTTGGGGTTTCCTTATAACTGCATAACCTTTAGTGATGCTATTTGAGGATCCAACCAGCCTCTGGGCTGATGACCTAACAGACAGACAGAATGGAATTTAGTTAGTCCATTCGCACAGATATTAATTAGCACTGATTCTATCGGTTAGTTTATTTCAGCGCCCCTGCTAACTGCTGCAATTACAATTCAAAACTATACACAGAATAATGTCCACCTCTGTAGCATAATGGTTAGCATTATTAGCTGCCATCCTCAGGGGCCTGGGTTCGTTTCCCAGTACTGTCAGAAATTTAAGATTGACAGGAGGGCTGATATGTGGCTAAATAGGTACATGCAGCTCACCTCCATTAATGATGTGTTGCTATGTCAGGATGAAATCTATGGTTCTTAGAGGAGTGTACAGCAGTGGGTTTCTTTTCATTCCCTCTTTTTTTTCCCTTATCTTTTAGATTCTCTTGTACAACAAACTACATCCTCTGCACATATACATCAACATTCAAGTTTCACATTGTACTTCACAATGACCACCTCTAAGGTGAGTACATTTAACTTTAAATATACACAGTCAATCTCAGACAGCAGCCAAAACAGCTACACTACCTCGGGATGAGGACACGAATGTACAAAATATGTTATAATTCTGCAGTTTAAGTCTTTCTATCCTAATTAATGGACTCTAGTCTCTAGCACACTGATTTTCAGTCAAATATTTGGTGACATTAAGAAAATTATTAACGCGTCTCTGTATTTTCCATGAGTGGCACATACTCTTAGCAATTCGATCAAGACAAAACAAGGGAGCTTGGAACATTTTTTTTTTTTTTTTAAATAGGCTGAAATCTCAAACCAGACACTTGGTAAACCCCTGACTAACAAGCCACTGGCTTGGTTCTTGGTGACCTACTTTCCATCAATGGCTTGTAACAACTCTCCTGTTTATGTCCAACTGCATAATTACCACATATTATAGTCGGGCATTACTGCATAAATTATATATTCATTGTCTACGTTTTTTATCAGAATTAGTATCTATTTGTTACCTATTCAATACCTTTATAAATTTCATAATATCTTTAGATTATTTTATATGGCTATGGGTATATGTTTCAGCTTTTTTGAGCCATCATCAGTCACTAAATCATCACGGTTGGTTAAGATATAAGCTAAAAAATATAGAATACTTACATAACCTGTCTGTTGTACATGTTCAACATTCAAAAATAATCGGAAAGAGACCCAAGGGATTACCTACGATGGGCTGACGCACTATACAACACAATGAAGACTGTTAATCTACACCATAACATGGTCCAGGAGTGAATCAAATGTACACAGTATATCTCCATAATGGACTCTGCTGCTAGTTGGGACAAAATACTGATGAATCATTTTGGGAGCAAAAATTAATTACGATACACAATAAATAAATATATTATTTCCATATTCATATTTCATCTGCCATTATCACCTGACATAATATTTCCAGCTCTCCAAAACGTTATTCTAGAACATGTAAAAATGACATCAGTATCAATACATACAACATCCAATAGGAGTTAGGTTATTTAAATACATCTTCATATTGACATTGCTATTGAGGTTTATACATAATCTGATAAAATCTGTTATTTATTTGAATGCAAAATATCAGGTGAGAGAAAAATAACCATATCCTTAAAATTTAAAACATTCTATCTGAACATTCTTTTTAAATGTGCTTTTAGCATCCACATACCATTTCTGAAGACATTTGTTTTATCAAATCAATGGTAATGTATTTCAAACAAATCAAAGCAGTAAGAAAATTCTACTTGCAAAAAAAGTGTCTTTTTCAGATTGGAATTAAGAAGGAAATTTATTTGCTCCCACCATATAAGGTTTATTGATAGTACCTTTTTTGTCGCAGTATTGAAAAGGTGCAAAAAATTACACTGCTTGAGCCAGATCATTATACCGTGCAAGTTACATGCACCTTCTTTGCTGGAAGTTCTATTATCATATACAACATCAACTCCTCTGTAAACTGAGTCATACAGTAAGTACAGAAATATAATACTTACACTACCCAAACTTAACCATAAATACTGCTGTAAATGGGCTGAGTGGCTCAGACGATTGAGGCACTGGCCTTCGGACCCCAACTTGGCAGGTTCAACCCTGGATCAGTCCGGTGGTATTTGAAGGTGCTCAGATACGTCAGCCCCGTGTTGGTAGGTTTACTGGCACATAAAAGAACTCCTGCCAGACTACATTCCAGCACCTTGGCATCTCCGAAAACCGTAAAAGTAGTTAGTGAGACATAAAGCCAATAACATTATTAATACTACTGTACACTATTATGATAACTTGCCAGTATTTTTTAATCAAACAGTTAAAACCAAATCGACCGGCTCTTTGGCTGAATGGTCAATGTCTAAGCCTTGGGTTCAGAGGGCCCCAAATTTCATTCCCCACCGACTCGGGGATTTTAAAAGTGTCTACTTAACCTCTGACACAGGGACTGGGGGTTTGTGTTTGTTCCAGCACACAATACACCACACTACCAACCACCACAGAAACAAACAATAGTGAATATGTAACTCTATATAGGGTTACATGAGGAAGGGCAATCAGCCATAAAACAAAGCCAAATCAACTAATGACCCCACCAGAGTGTGGGAAAAGCAGTAGAATATTCAGGAAAGAAGGTGCAATGAGTTACGATGAGGTTATGCAGGTAGTTAATTCACATTGTTAATTAGTTCTTGATTTGTAAGAGTAAGGAAGAATCAGATCAGTCATGGAGAAAGGAATTATTTTATTTAGATTTGTTCAAGAGAAGGAAATAACTATTTTTCCACCAAAGGACACCAATCGTGTCCTCCTAATTTTGTTTATGTCAACTACCTTCCAAGTTTAATAAACATACAGTTTTAAATAAAAATATACTGCAACATTTTCACAAAATAACATTTTGAAAGAAATGGATTTGATCCCTTTCTCCACTCACTAGCACTTTTCAAGCAAGTATTAAGTTTCTTTATTTTAAATATTATAAGAATATGTATATTATTAATTATTAACCAATCCCGGCATTTATGACCAAAATAAACAGAATAATACTGTAGTACTACGAGTTCCATTTCACATGTCAATACTTTAAGACTTGTCATTGAAAGTGACTTAGTAACTATTCTGAGCATGGAAAAACAAAATAACACCTTATTGCAGAATATTAGTTACCCTACATTAATCAAAATGAAACAGGGGAAGATGGATGAAAATCCAACATTCTTGATCAATTTCAGTTTACCAGAGTCATCCCTTCAGAAACTCTTCAAGACGTTGCCTCCTCATCTTGCATGTCTATAAGTTTTTGGAGATCCTTCATTTACTTGTTGTTAATGGGAGGTTTTCCAGTGAGATACAAGTTTTCCAAGTTTGTGGAGAATAATGTGTGTTTCTTAGCCAGCTGAAATGTGCAACTAATATGAATGTATGGAAGAGCTTTAACCATGCCCGGCGTATCACTGCACTGGGATAAGTTGAAACACTGTTTCTCACGTTAAGGAATCTCTCTCTTTGCTCTTTCTGGAGACTACACATTTTTCTTGTAGTGATGAGGCCACCATTGATCAACATTCATTGTAATTTCTGTTTCCACCATTATCACAGAGACACTGGATATGTTGTTGACTATTACATACATACATACATTATCATTATAGACTGTTATGCCTTTCAGCGTTCAGTCTGCAAGCCTCTGAGAATTTACTAAACGTCGCCACAATCCTCGATTTGCAACTAGTGTTGTGGCCTCATTTAGTTCTATACCTCTTATCTTTAAATCGTTAGAAACAGAGTCTAACCATCGTCGTCTTGGTCTCCCTCTACTTCTCTTAGCCTCCATAACAGAGTCCATTATTCTCCTAGGTAACCTATCCTCCTCCATTCGCCTCACATGACCCCACCACCGAAGCTGGTTTATGCGTACAGCTTCATCCATCGAGTTCATTCCTAAATTAGCCTTTATCTCCTCATTCCGAGTTCCCTCCTGCCATTGTTCCCACCTGTTTGTACCAGCAATCATTCTTGCTACTTTCATGTCTGTTACTTCTAACTTATGAATAAGATATCCTGAGTCCACCCAGCTTTCGCTCCCATAAAGCAAAGTTGGTCTGAAAACAGACCGATGTAAAGATAGTTTCGTCTGGGAGCTGACTTCCTTCTTACAGAATACTGCTGATCGCAACTGCGAGCTCACTGCATTAGCTTTACTACACCTTGATTCAATCTCACTTACTATATTACCATCCTGGGAAAACACACAACCTAAATACTTGAAATTATTGACCTGTTCTAGCTTTGTATCACCAATCTGACATTCAATTCTGTTGGATTTCTTACCTACTGACATCAATTTAGTCTTCGAGAGGCTAATTTTCATACCATACTCATTGCACCTATTTTCAAGTTCCAAGATGTTAGACTGCAGGCTTTCGGCACAGTCTGCCATTAAGACCAAGTCGTCAGCATAGGCCAGGCTGCTTACTACATTTCCACCTAACTGAATCCCTCCCTGCCATTTTATACCTTTCAGCATATGATCCATGTAAACTACAAACAGCAAAGGTGAAAGATTACAGCCTTGTCTAACTCCTGTAAGTACCCTGAACCAAGAACTCATTCTACCATCAATTCTCACTGAAGCCCAATTGTCAACATAAATGCCTTTGATTGATTTTAATAATCTACCTTTAATTCCATAGTCCCCCAGTATAGCGAACATCTTTTCCCTCGGTACCCTGTCATATGCTTTCTCTAGATCTACGAAACATAAACACAACTGCCTATTCCTCTCGTAGCATTTTTCAATTACCTGGCGCATACTGAAAATCTGATCCTGACAGCCTCTCTGTGGTCTGAAACCACACTGGTTTTCATCCAACTTCCTCTCAACGACTGATAGCACCCTCCCTTCCAAGATGCCTGTGAATACTTTGCCTGGTATACTAATCAATGAGATACCTCGATAGTTGTTGCAATCCTTCCTGTTCCCTTGCTTATAGATAGGTGCAATTACTGCTTTTGTCCAATCTGAAGGTACCTTACCAACACTCCACGCTAATTTGACTACTCTATGAAGCCATTTCATCCCTGCCTTCCCACTATACTTCAACATTTCAGGTCTAATTTCATCTATTCCTGCTGCCTTATGACAATGGAGTTTACTTACTATCCTTTCCACTTCCTCAAGCATAATTTCACCAACATCATTTTCCTCCTCCCCATGAGCTTGACTGTTTGCAACACCACCAGGATGATTTCCTTTTACATTGAGAAGATGTTCAAAATATTCCCTCCACCTCTCCAGTGATTCCCTGGGATCTGTTATGAGTTCACCTGAATTACTCAAAACACTGCTCATTTCCTTTTTCCCTCCCTTCCTAAGATTCTTTATTACTGTCCAGAAAGGTTTCCCTGCTGCTTGACTTAGCCTTTCCAGGTTATTACCAAAATCTTCCCATGACTTCTTTTTGGATTCAACAACTATTTGTTTCGCTCTGTTTCTTTCATCTACGTACAAATCCCTGTCTGCCTCGGCCCTTGTTTGGAGCCATTTCTGATAAGCCTTCTTTTTACGTTTACAGGCTGCTCTCACTTCATCATTCCACCAAGATGTTCGCCTTTTTCCATCTTTACACACAGTTGTTCCTAGGCATTCCCTTGCTGTTTCTACTACAGCATCCCTGTATGCCACCCATTCACTTTCTATATCCTGAACCTGCTTACTGTCTACTGTTCGAAACTTCTCACTAATCATATCCATGTACTTCTGTCTAATTTCCTCGTCCTGGAGATTTTCTACCCTTATTCATTTGCAGACAGATTTCACTTTCTCTACCCTAGGCCTAGAGATACTTAGTTCACTACAGATCAGATAATGGTCTGTATCATCGAAAAATCCCCGAAAAACTCGTACATTCCTAAAAGATTTCCTGAATTCAAAGTCTGTTAAGATATAGTCTATTATGGATCTGGTACCCCTAGCCTCCCATGTGTAGCGGTGAATAGCCTTATGCTTGAAGAATGTATTCGTAACAGCTAAACCCATACTAGCACAGAAGTCCAGCAAACGCTTCCCATTCCCATTAGCTTCCATATCTTCCCCACATTTACCAATCACCCTTTCGTATCCTTCAGTTCTATTCCCAACTCTCGCATTGAAATCGCCCATTAGCACTATTCTATCCTTGCTGTTGACCCTGACCACGATGTCACTCAATGCTTCATAAAACTTGTCAACTTCATCCTCATCTGCACCCTCACATGGTGAATACACAGACACAATTCTTGTCCTAATTCCTCCCACTGACAAATCTACCCACATCATTCGCTCACTTACGTGCCTAACAGAAACTATGTTGCGTGCAATGGTATTCCTGATAAAGAGCCCTACCCCAGATTCTGCCCTTCCCTTTCTAACACCCGTCAAGTACACTTTATAATCTCCTATCTCTTCCTCCTTTTCTCCCCTTACCCGAATATCATTTACTCCTAGCACATCCAGATGCATCCTCTTTGCTGACTCAGCAAGTTCTACCTTCTTTCTTCCATAAGCCCCATTAATATTGATAGCTCCCCATCGAATTCCATTTTGTTCGCCAAGTTGTTTCCAAGGAGTCCCTCGCCTGTCAAATGGGAGTAGGACTCCATTACTCCCATAGGTCCGAGGCTTGCTTAAAGTGTTCTGAGCTCGGTAAATTCATGAAGCAGGATGCTGCCCTACTTGCACATAGTCCAAGTGAGGATCTCTCCTCTAACGGGTTATGGACCACCGGTGAATTGTGTAGTCCTAGCCGCCTGAGCACAAGGAGGGCCACGACTCAGAATATGTCCGAGATGCCCACTCCCATTCCATAGCAACTGGTATCCCGACTCTCAGGACCACTTACTAGGCCACTCAGCCGTTGCCCATGGTTCACAAACTAGGACGTGACTACAGTAACCTGACTATTATATCCACATTTTCCTTTGGAGCATTCTGTATTTTCTTCTTCAGTACTCCAAATATCTGGTCACATGCAAGAAAGGAATGGTATCTTTATGGAAAGAGGTGAACAATTTCTTAGATATTAATGAATTGTTTGTTCCCAGGCACATACCCATCAATGATGATTTTTGTTCCACCCAGGTGTTCCGTCTGAAAACAAGTGAAGTTTAGTTGTTTCTTTGGACAAAATTAGGGTACCGTACAATAAAGGTATATGAATGAACCTTGTTTGTGCCCTTTTTGGCCTCACCCTCATGATACAGATATACAGTGAAATGCTTAGTTTTGAGGTTGTAAATACAAAAGCAGTTCACTTACAACTGTTGTAAGTAAATGCTTATGGCAGAAGCATTTTTTGCAGGAGTAATTTCTGCATAAAATCAAAACATATTTCCTGAAACATTGTTTTCTATCATACACCAAGTCTCAATTCTCTTCAGAGAATTATAAAATTTCTTGTTCCATCTTTTGTGAATATCAAGATTTGCCTGGATTGTCCTTTCACTGCTGGTTTTTTTTTTTAAATTTTTTTTTTTTACAAGTTGCTTATCGTCGCCCCGACACAGATAGGTCTTATGGCGACGAAAGGACAGGAAAGGGTTAGGAGTAGGAAGGAAGCGGCCGTGGCCTTAATTAAGGTACAGCCCCAGTATTTGCCTGGTGTGAAAATGAGAAACAACGGAGAAACATCTTCGGGGCTGCCGACAATGGGGTTTGAACCCACTATCTCTCGAATACTGGATAATGGTCACACTTAAGCGACTGCAGCTATCGAGCTCGGTCAATGCTGTTTGATATACAGAGAGATTTAATTTTAGTTCCTCAGACTTACTACATACGTCAACCTGAGGATGACCAAAAGGGTAGTTAAAATTTCCTCAGCTGCAGTCGCTTAAGTGCGGCCAGTATCCAGTATTCGGGAGATAGTAGGTTCGAACCCCACTGTCGGCAGCCCTGAAGATGGTTTCCCATGGTTTCCCATTTTCACACCAGGCAAATGCTGGGGCTGTACCTTAAGTAAGGCCACGGCCGCTTCCTTCCCACTCCTAGCCCTTTCCTGTCCCATCGTCGCCATAAGACCTATCTGTGTCGGTGCGACGTAAAGCAACTAGCAAAAAAAAAAAAAAAATTTCCTCGCTGGGGTGAGTGACCCACTCATGTGAAAAAATAAAACGCTGTAAAATAGACTTTTCTAAACATAAATATCTATACACTTCTAAATATTTCAGTGTGATTTAATAGAATCTCATGGTGTTCTTTTAAGAACAAAACATGTCATTATGTTTTAATGTAGTTGTTTCTTTTGCAGGTATAATACTGTTACCATATGTTTTCTTGCAGGCAGTTTATAAATTTATTACTGAAAATTAATTTCGGCAGACTGAGGAACCTAACAGCTACAAAATATGAGGGCTGTTGCGCTGTCAGGTACCGCTCTTGTCGATATGTAGTGTGCATTTGATGGGCATCCAGTTGGGAATGTTGTGGCTGTGTGGCACTGAAGTGAAGAGTGTCGATTTCACCGCTCTGAAGCATGTTTTCAAAAGGTATTCGTGGATCAAAATTGAGGTTGCCTGTGGCAAAAATGCATCAGAATGTTATCGAGGATTACGTGAAGCCTGTGGTGAGAATGCATTACCGTAGAGAACGGTTGTGCGATGGGTCAATGTGTTTCATGTGGGTCAGAATGAGACTGTGGATTTGCACCACACAGGTCAGCCATCCATTCCTCAAGATCAGATTGACATCATGAGTAGTCTCGTTTCTGTAGATAATCAAAGGACTGTCCAGGAACTATCCATAGAGGTTTGTCTTAGTCATCAAACGGCAAATACTGACGAAATGACTTTAACTGAGATAAACTGCATCCCGTTGGGTTCCACATCAACTCACTGACGTATGGAAATGGCACCGGTATGCACTGGCTGGCATCCACCTGGACAGATACCACAACAAATGAAGCACATTTCTGCAGCGTACTGTCACCATCGATGAGACGTAGGCACAAGCCTACGAGCCTGAATTAAAGCGTCAGTTGAATGAATGGTGTCACCCAGGTTTGGCATGTCCACACAAATTTCAACAGGAACCCAGTTGAGTGAAGCTTATGCTGATAGTGGCATACGATTACAAGGGTGTTATTCTTACGGTTGCTGTGCCTGAGGGACAAATTGTCAACAGTGACTACTATTGCCGATTTCTGATGTGATATCTGCGTCCGGCAATGCAGCGCAAACATCCACGTTTATTGCGAGACTATGCACGTTCTCACATTGCAAACAATGTCAAGCTCTTATTGCAACAGTGGCATTGGGAGGTCTTGGAACACCCTCCTTACTCACCAGACATGAGTCCTTATGAATTCAATCTGATTCTGAAGTTGAAGGAACCCCTCTGAGTCCACTGATTTCCTGACATGGCACCTGCACTCCGTGCAGTAGGGCGCTTCGTCACTGTCATCAACAGAGAATGCCTTGCCAACAGTCCCCAACAGCTTCCCGACATTTGGCAAAAGGTAACAGACTTTATGGGTGACAACATTGAAGGAATGTAATGCAATTATACTCATTAGTTCATTAACTATTGCGTTCCATCAATACTGCCACTACTTTATTTACAGCCTTCGTATCATTCTTTGCACTATGTTTAGTTTGAACTTAAGGTGCAAAATAAGACTTACCTGTAAAAACAGTATTTTGAAAAAATACTTTGGGGATTGTGCCGAGGTTTGAAATTTACACAGAGCTGCCACCTCCTATACCTTTGTATTAAAAAACTGCAAAAAAAAAGAGGAATATATCAAATTTGATACAATTTGATACAATTTGTCTGGGTCAAAAAAGAATTCAACACTTGATGTAGCATATATAGTAGCCTCTGTGGCTCAGGCAGCAGCATGCCAACCTCTCACTGCTGAGTTCTGTAGTTCAAATTATGGTCACTCCATGAGACATTTGTGCTGGACAAAGCAGAGGCAGGACAGGTTTTTCTTTGGGTCCTCCAGTTTTCCCTGTCATCTTTCATTCCAGCAGCACTCTTCAATATCATTTCATTTCATCTGTCACTCATTTATCACTTTATCACTGACCCAGAGGAATGTGATAGACTTTGGTAGCCGGTCCAGTTCCTATCCTCGCCGATAGATGCGGGGTTTATTCATTCCATTCCTGACATGGTTGAAACTGTAAACAGGCTGTGGATTTTTGTTTTCATATAGCATATATGATACATGGGTACTGAAGAGGAAGTTTTACAAAAACTGACTGGAATAAAACTGGTCATCTTGGTAAAAACCAGTGATATACTGTAGGTGCTTAAACATTACAAAACACCTCAAGCCATATGAAATTCCCCATTTTCCACGTTTCTGTATAAGGAAATTTCAAATGTTTATACATTTTTCAATCATAATTGAACATTTTTCTTGAAATAAACTTTACACGCACATAATCAAACAGTTACTTAAACAAAGAATAAAGAAGAGAGCAAGAAAGAGTTGGGAGTTGATAATCTCATCACTTTGCCTCTTAAAACAACAATCTCCACCACTGTCTTCAATCATAATATTATATGAAGTGGAATTAATGTTCAGGATAGACACATACGGGGAAGAGGCAAAAAATAGGAAAATGACAATGTTACGATCATTGTGGGCTACCACATAAAAATCCGTCTTTCTATACAAAGCCTTCTAATGTAATTAAGAGGAAAGCATATAAGTAATAAATTCATAGATGTTTGTTTAACACTTTCTTTTTTCCTATTAACTTGGGCAATAAGAAAACTGCTGGAATATCACTAATTAGGTTTCACTATAGAATGGCTTTACGTCGCACTGACACAGATAGGTTTTATGGCGACGATGGGATAGAAAATGGCTAGGAGTGGGAAGGAAGCAGCCGTGGCCTTAATTAAGGTACAGTCCCAGCATTTTCCTGGTGTGAAAATGGGAAACCACGGAAATCCATCTTCACGACTGCCAACAATAGGGTTCGAACCTACTATCTCCCGAATACTGGATATTGACCACACTTAAGCGACTGCAGCTATCGAGCTCGGTCACTATAGAATGAATCAAACCTGTAAATTGTCTTTAAGAAAATGTATTTACTCAGATAAAATATTTCCTATTTTAAGGTCAAAGCTAGCATATTTGCTTTGAGCAATTATGAAATATCTGTCAACAATATACTCTCATCCTCCTCAAGATTTCGCGTCAATATCATGCCAATCAAGTTTTTTATTATGTCTGCCGGGCATCCTTTCGGATCTGCTACTTTCACTTTGAGATCATTGGGCCCCAATCTCATACCCACATGCATTTTTCGTGCTGCTACTATGGTCTTCCCCAACTTCATATAACATTCATGCTCTGAAGGCTGCAGTTGTTTTACAGGTTCACCCAGAGCTACCTCAACCAAACGAACTTGATTCACTAGTTCTTGAAATTCACCAGGAGTTAGTGAACAAATGTGATCAGTACCTTTCCAACTTTTATCCAAGGTAATATGGCGTTCCAACAGCTGGAAGAAAGAAATAATGCCATGTTTAATGTTTTCAGAAATATAAAGGAAAACAAATTTAATATAGGCTAATTACTGTCCTGTAGATCTACTATATGCAACATAACAGATGAACATATTATTTTGAACTACATTAAATCCATACATACAAACTAATTATTTCAAAGAAAGAACCAAAGACATTACTTTTGCTCCCAGGGCAACTGCTGCAACAGATATTGGAATGCCAATCTCATGGCCCGAATATCCAACATGAATATCTGGAAATACCTGCTTGTACAAATTTATCACTTTGAGGTTCACATGTTCTGCAGGCGTAGGGTATGAAGAGACACAATGCATAAAGCAAAATCTTGCAGCATATTCCTTCACTGCCTGGTAAATACTTTGGACATTCTGGAGATTTTGCATTCCTAAAACATAAGTTGTAAGAACTGTTAGTATTTGATCACTTGTTGACAGTCATTCATACACATCCATACCTATTATACACACAGATAATGACTACAACGAAGAAAGCTAATATTACTCTTCACATCTGTTTCAGGAAGCCTAAATTAGTTTAACATTGTAACATCGTACACGTACACCCCATCAGCGGGTATGTAAATAAATAGAGTTGCAATTCTCTGTGACAGGTAGAACAGCTGCCAGAGTGCATTAGTGTTGTTCATGTTTAGTGTTGTTATAATATAAATACTATAGGTAATAGTTGGGTCCACCCTGTCAATACATTCTGAAATTCGTAAGTTTATTATACAATTATTTTGACTCGTACATGTTCTGGAAGACACCACTCACTTCATTATTGACTTCTACATCACAAAACAGAACTTCCCATATTCTAGGATTTAACTTATACCGACAACATATTTAAAATAGAAAACTTTTTTTTTTTTTAAACACACACTGTTTGTTGTTCTTACTGTGGTAATACACTTCAAAAGCATATTAAAAAGTCATCTGGTTTTTCTTGGATATACTCAGAAGAAGTTAAAATCTGTCTTGTTGCTGTTAAAAAACCTTTTTAAAATGATCTTATCCTCCTTTGAAGTGTTAGACTTCATAAGACCTATTATGAACAATTGCCTTCGATCATAACACAAGATGGCGGCTTGTCATATTCAGATGTTGGTAGTTCTCTGAGTAATACTTGTGTTCTCGATAGTTAAATATGCCTATGGTCCAGTTCGTTTGTGCCAAAGTGATTACAGTACTCTTAAGTTTGACAGTGTGCGAGACACAGTTTGGGGAAAGAATCCTAGTGATTAATAAATGCAGTTTATCTGGCCTCGTGGCTTCTCTCAACGGCTTGAGGTACTCGGTGTCGCCACACCGAGGTGAAAGGTGCGCCCACGACCAAGGCAGGCTGGCTCATTTGCAGTTATCCAGCTATGTACTAGCCGTCCTAGCCTCTCCGGAGATGTACAACTGAACCCAGGATCCAACCAAAGCAATAAAAGTATGACATTTTTCTATCAAAATGTGAGGAGTATGCGTAACTTGCTTGCTGACTGTAATGCTGGACTAAGTGAAGGGAACTATGACTGTATTTGTATTTGTATCAGCGAAAGTTGGCTTAACGAAACAGTAGCTGATACTGAAATATTAACAGACAGTTACATTGTATTTTGTAAGGACAGAAATTCCGTGAACACTTCAAAACTGGATGGTGGAGGTGTTTTACTAGCTGTGAAGCCTGACCTTGGACCAGTATTGAATCCTGAGCTTGACGAGAATTGGGAGGGTCAAGTAGTGAAAGTCAACCCTCAACCCGGTCATGCTATCTTCATTGTGTGCTGCTACCTGCTTCCAGATGAAGTGAACGACCAGCTTAGTGACCTACGTCAAACATTGGGAAATATTACATCTGTTCTCAACTCACGGGACAATGTTATTGTGTGAGGTGATTTTAACTTGAGCCAATTTGCTTGGAAAATTGATGAGTCATCAAAAGTACAACACATTATCAAACAGAGAAGCGAGGAGTTATTCTTAATTCTAGAAATTATTAATGAATTCGATCTCAGTCAGGTCATTACAAAAATGTCAGTAGGAATGTAGCGATTGAAAGCAATGTTATCATATAAAAGACTCGATCAAATGAAACACCGCACACTTTCAACGAACAGTACTACGGTGATGAAAATCATGAAAATCATTTTTCGTCCGTACTACGGTGCCGATCTAAGAGTCCAAAGTTCCAGAGCTGGAATAACCAGGTCGCAGACTGCCGTGAACACTCCTCTGTCATTATTCCGTTAAACATGCACGCTACTCATTCCAATCAGTGCCTCAGAGTATGGAATGAATAGCTCGAATACTATGATGAACCAGTGTGTTACGAACCAGATATATCAGAAAATGTATGAACCAGAGGAATGGCATGCTAAAGAAGAACGTTATCTTACTCCCCAGCTACCTCCCGCCAATATACAGGCAGGCTGTTTCAGTTGGTACGACCAGGCGAGTTGGCCATGTTGTTAGGGGCGCGCAGCTGTGAGATTGATATATACAGATTTATCGATAAGACCACTAATGACAAATAACTTATTTGAGAATAACATTTCAGGCCTTCCCATAAACTACCATTTCACTCAGTGTGAATAAAATAATTTATAGCCTAGATTGTAGTGGTTCATCACTCGACATTACATGACGATTTTCATTAAATTCTCTTCAGCCGTTTTCTCTTGATGCATGTATATACATACATACATACATACATACATACATACATACATACATACATACATACATACATACATACATACATACATACAGACGGACAGACAGAAATTACGGGAAAGTAAAAAATGCATTTCCTTGTTACTGTGGACATGACAGATACAGAAATACCATTCATTTCAAATTCTGAGCAATGTACAGGCAAAACACTTATTTTATATATAGATTACATTTCAGGCCTTCCCCTAAACTACCATTTCACTCAGTGTGAATAAAATAATTTATAGCCTAGATTGTAGTGGTTCATCACTCGACATTACATGACGATTTTCATTAAATTCTCTTCAGCCGTTTTCTCTTGATGCATGTACATACATACATACATACATACATACATACATACATACATACATACATACATACATACATACATACAGACGGACAGACAGAAATTACGGGAAAGTAATAAATGCATTTCCTTGTTACTGTGGACATGACAGATACAGAAATACCATTCATTTCAAATTCTGAGCAATGTACAGGCAAAACACTTATTTTATATATAGATTACATTTCAGGCCTTCCCCTAAACTACCATTTCACTCAGTGTGAATAACATTATTGATAGCCTAGATTATAGTGACCTATTCCCCAACTTTGCATACCAGTTTTCGAGAAGATACAACCACTATAATAATACAATACATTTTTGACAATTAAATTTTAGGCCTTCCCCTAAACTATCATTTTTCTCAGCGTGTATAGCCTATATTGTAGCGACTTATTTCCCATGTTTGTCTACCGATTTTCACTAAGACACGACCACTGATAACATAAATATTTGAGAATTACATTTCAGGCCTTCCCCTGAACTATCATTTCACTCAGCGTGATTAAAATAATTTATAGCCTAGATTGTAGCGGTTAATCACCCGACTTTACATTCTGATTTTCATTAAATTCTCTTCGGCCGTTTTCTCGTGATGCGTGTACATACATACAGACAGACAGAAATTACGGAAAAGTAAAAAAAGGATTTTCTTGTTACTGTGGACATGACCGATACAGAAATACCATTCTTTTCAAATTCTGTGCAATGTACAGACAAAACTCTTATTTTATATATATAGATTACATTTCAGGCCTTCCCCTAAACTACCATTTCACTCAGTGTGAATAACATTATTGATAGCCTAGATTATAGCGACCTATTCCTCGACTTTGCATACCAATTTTCGTGAAGATACGACCTCTAATACAATAAATATTTGACAATTAAATTTAAGGCATTCCCCTACACTACAATTTTTCTCAGCGTGTATAGGCTATATTGTAGCGACTTATTTTCCATGTTTGTCTACCGATTTTCATTAAGACACGACCACTAATAACATAAATATTTGAGAATTAAATTTCAGGCCTCCCCCTAAACTACCATTTCACTCAGCGTGATTAAAATAATTTATAGCCTAGATTGTAGCAGTTCATCACCTGACTTTACATTCCGATTTTCATTAAATTCTCTTCAGCCATTTTCTCGTGATGCGTGTACAGACAGACAGACAGACAGACAGACAGACAGACAGACAGACAGACAGACAGACAGACAGACAGACAGACAGACAGACAGACATTACGGAAAAGTAAAAAAAAGGATTTTCTTGTTACTGTGGACATGACCGATACAGAAATACCATTCTTTTCAAATTCTGAGCAATGTACACACAAAACTCTTATTTCTATATATATAGATGAAAGCTATGCAGAATACAATTTCAGATCACTTATGTATTACACAGCTTTACTATACTGGCTATGACAACAGAGATTTTCAAGAATTTAGGCTTTTGTTGTTTAGTCAATATCATTGCCAAGCCACGAAAAAATGGGTGAACAGATTTTCATAAAAATCGGTGTGTAAATTCGGAGAATAAAGGCACTACACACAACTCTAGATATAATTGTATTCACGTTGATGAAATGGTAGTTTAGGGGAAGGCATAAATTTAAATCAGAAATATCTATGTTATTAGTCACCCTATTGATAAATACTACATAACAAAAGTTATATATACCGGGGAAGGTGACCGTGCAGTCAGAGGCGAGCAGCTGTGAGCTTGCATCCGGGAGATAGTGGGTTTGAATCCCACTGTTGGCAGCCCTGAAAATGGTTTTCCGTGGTTTTCCATTTTCACACCAGGCAAATGCTGGGGTTGTACCTTAATTAACACGTTGGCTGCCAGAGCGGTACATTGTACTGCTGAGTGAGTTTCTCATGAGGCCATGGCGGTACAAAGTACCTCTGACAGGTGTTGCTATATGACTTTCGCTGCCGGGCCGGCAGACCGCTGAGCTGTTGAATTCGCTATGCTAGCATACCGCTATGGCCTGGTACCATATCCTGGCGTGCTTGGTTTCCAAAATATAGTCTTTATATTTTATTAATCCAACTTCCTTTTATTGGCAATTATGTGAGTATCTGTCCAACCAGTTTAGCCTTGCGCTTAGGTGTGCCGTGTTAGCTAACTCGCAAACACAAGATTTTGGAGATTGTGGGTTTGAATCCTGCTGTTGGGAAACCTGGTTATGGTTTTCTGTGATTTCCCATTTTCACCCCAACCTTAAGCTTACCTAATCAATAGGCGACACTGATTCCTTCCAAATTGTTGCACCCATACCTGAGCTGTTTTCTATGCTTATCACAGTAAATATAGCGTTAACATGAGTGTATTTGCATTTTCTAAATTGACAACATTCATTGACAACATAGCAACATTTTACATAACCACTGAGCATTTGGGAAGGAGTAAATAGGAAATAATTTATAGAAATACATGTTCACGAAAAGCATCGATTCACTGATAACATTTCTGCATAGAAAATAATAAATACACTTTTTACAATATATACAATATTTGAGTTGATGTAGGCTTTCATGAATGTTTGCTTAGGGTAGATGAAACATGCCACCATCACGTCACAACCCAGAACAGTTTACAACACTACTTGTGGGCCTCGCTAAAACACAGCAGACAATAATGAGGCTGCTGGACACACACTGGACAGTATGTAACCACTTATTTCACAACATTCTTTGGAATGAGTCCATCCACTTTTTTTTTTTTGGTAACAACCTTTGCAGTATCTTCGTACCTTCCTGTTGTCAGATCTTTTTGGCCTGGGTGGGCATTGTTCCTCCTCTCTTTCAGGTTCTTCCTGTTTTTTCAAGAGTTCCATAACAACACTTCAAAATTTGTTATGGATATGGGTTTTCCTGTTACTTTTTTGTGCAGGATATGTGCGTTGACCAACATTGTACCAAAAAGTAGCTCAATAGCTATCTTTTTGTACCATCTTAGAGATTTCCTCCGAGATGAAACGTAACTGCTCTTCTGATTGAATAAGTCTGTATGATCTTTCCCTTCATTGTAATCGAGAATCATTGTTGGTTTCCGGATGTTACTACACCTTCTTTCTACTTCTACAGTTTCCTCACCGTGTTTTGTCGACAATATAAGCACGTCCCTTTTATCTTTTCATTTGGGGACAGTTGTGCCTTTTTCATTCTCCTTCGCAATCATTTCACCTTTCTTCAGTTTCTTCTCAACAAGTTCTTTTGGTATACCTTTCCTATTTTTTCTCAGAGTTCCCAAAAGATGCATCTGATTATCAAGTAGTGTCATAGCTAACTCCAAGCTCGTATAGTAATCATCAGTTACTATGGCTCTTCCATCTCCAAGCAAACCTTTGGCAAGTTTCATAACTACGCCTGTTGGGACAGATCTTCCTCCATCTCTTTCCTTTCCTGCATATATTATTATATTCCAGATGTAACCTTTTGCACAGCAAAGTTTGAAAGCTTTGACCCCGTACTTGTGTGCTTTGTTTGGGATGAACTGTTTCAATATCAGTCTTCCACGGAAGGGTATCAGAGATTCATCGATGCAGACTGTCTGGCCAGGTGTTAGTAGCTCCTTGTACTTTGCCACTAGCATCATGATAAGAGCAGATAATTTGAATAGCCTGTCTCCAGGGGGACATTCTTCATTATTAGAGAAGTGCCACATTGCTAATAACAATTGGAATCTGTTTCGGCTCATTGTTGGTGAACATATTTCGTTCCTGTATAGAGATAATGTACTCCAGTAATCTGCAACGTGTGGCATGTGCACTAGACCCATGTAGCCTATAATACCTAGGAAATTTCTCATTTTATTTTCGTTGGTTGGAGACCATGAGCGGATACAACTGAAAGGAGAATGCCCTTCCACAGCAAGTTTTTGTTCAGCATACAAATTTGTTTTGTTCACCATAAGAGTGATAAGCTCACTGTTAAAGAATTTACAGTAGAAGTCATATGGAGAAGGGCTGTCAAATTTGTCATTCAGTTCAACTTTATCTCAAGTCCCAACACTGGAAGCAAAATTCTTATGTCTTCCCTGAGGATTATGCCACATACCAAATATTTCATCTCCTTCTTCATCTTCCTGCACCTTCCCCCTCTGTACTCTCGCGTTTTTCATTAGATGGTTCTGGTTGCATATCTTCTTCAAATGATGCCGCATCTTCCTCATGAATGCAATTTTCCAGATGTTTCGTATCATTCTTGTCCGCTGTATTACCGGTATGTAGATTGTTATTTTTACTTGAGGTCTCAATTGAGCTTTCTCTGGACTTCTTTCGTGGAGGCTCTTCAGCTTCGTTGTCACTTGAACTCTCAGCACAGTAATCTGGATCATCTGAGAGGTCATGCATAGCCCATAGCTCATCATCTACTGACTCTTCTGAATCTGAAATATACATATACAATTTGTGGTTAGTAAATATATTTCAAATTTAATTTGGTGAAGAGTTTCTTGTCTTGCAAAACATAATAGATCAGTTTGACATGGACACTACTTACCAAAATTCTCATACTGAAAGGCTAGCGTCATTATCTTCCGAGTTAGAGAAGAAAACGGTTTCATTTTTATAACTAACCTCTCCGTTCACTGGTAAAATAACTTAGAAATACAGTGAAACTCTGATAAGGAGTTTTTCAAGGGACTGCAAAAAAAAATCTTCTTAAGCAGGAAACTTCTTAAAAGGGGTAATGCCCAAAAACTTATTCTGTACTTTGAAATACATGTGAAACACACAGCCAACAGATTTCCTTGTTTGTGAACAATACCGAAATAGGCTGATATATAAGAGCTGCTAACAGAAAGCCACAATATAAAAATTAGATTATCATGACCATATTTTTAGAGATAAAGTAAAATAATTGAACAGACCGTATTATAAATATATTTGATAAGAGAAGGGAACATATTATTAAAAAACGTTGCAAGGTTTGCTTATTTTAGCAGGCAGAACCATTTCCTTCCACGCTTCCCTTTCCTCCGCACTTACACTCTCTGCTTCGCCACAAATTGTTTTGTAAATGATGCCGGCTCGATTTTTAAAGCGGTCCAGCCACTCGTTCGACACAGTAAAAAGGCACCCTTAATTTGCATGCGCCTTTCTCCTGCACAATAGTCCCACTGAAAGATATGTTTAAACTTCGCTGCCGTTTAAACCATATTAGCAGAGCTTGTTCTATTTCATCGTACTTTTTCAGATTTAACTTTCTTGCAATTTGCTGAAGTATTCCCTGCAGAAGCAAAGATCTGTTCTTTCTTCACTATAATGCCATTCAAAGTAGATGGCAGCATCCCCAGCTCCTTTGCCAAAGCAACACGGGAAAGCGTAGATGACTCCACTTTCCTTATAATCTCCACTTTGTCTTTTATTGTTAGTGCCTTTCACTTGATCTCTTTCCTCTGAGTTCCGCTCATTTTCACTTAAAATGTTTGTACATTGATATTACAAGTACAACTAACTTCACCGACTCCTATTCATACTAATTACGATGCTACACTATGCTTGGCAATCCGTAGCTTAGGCTTACAAGACACAAAGACAAGACGTGCACAACAGTTTGTTAACATGTGCTTTCTATCTTCCTCACACCCCCGACACCTGCTTCAAGGATAACGGCAGCAAATGGGAAATCTGGCAACTTATTCTTAGAGATTCTTAGAACCTAGGCCTAAATTGCTCCTGCATTTTTACTGGTTGTCACAGCAACGGGCGTAGTTTCTGGCTGTTCTGCAAGTACCGCATGGCCAAGCCAGTACTGAGTTTGTTTTCCCGCTTCAATCCTCTTCATGCTATTGGTAATGAAGAAAAGAAACAGGTTCGAAGTTGCAGAAATTAGTGCATGGAAAAGTATCTGGGGTATTACGTGGGAGTAATAAAGGCGCAGTAGCAACGCTAGCACATCTAAATGTAAACAGTTTCTTTCCCCACGAGAATTTTATTTCATGTCTCCTCATCCTTGTGCTACGTTCCAATAATGTGATGTAATAATTACGAGTGACACGATAATACAATGTTTAGCTCATATAAAGGTAAAATTAAAAATAACTTTCAATTTTATGCCAACAAGTGGTACTGCAATGCCTCTGTGTGCCTCCCACCAACACCCAGTTGGCTATCAACATTCGTTCAACTTTGTAGACGATCGGGATCTTTCGGCCGGCTGTTTGGCGGCATGTGTATCAGCTGGCAAGTCGGCTGTTTCTTGCATAGAGTCGGGAAGTTGTTTATGTACACCTCACTAATAATGGACACGGAAAATCTTATTAGTTTAGTTCAAAAACGTAATTTCCTCTACGACAAGACCCATAAGTATTATTGCAACAACAACGTAAGAGAGAATGCCTGGAAGGAAATAAGCAAGGGAATGAAAAATCAAACAGGTTAGAATATTCAATTTTGTGGTAGATTAACAGTAATGTTGTGGATAAATACACTTTACGGTTTTTAATTAATGTTTAGGCCACCTCGATTAATGACTTCACCCAGTCGCAGCCCGCAAATTACTGCATTAAAGTTTTATCAAACCATCCATTGCATGCTTTATGTTTCCCACATAGAATCCCGTTCGATTCTATTCTGCTAGATGGAACGGTGGAGTGGAAATTTCGACTGATGGGTTCGATTCGATTCCACAAGGTGAGAGTGAGCATCTGGTGTCCATGTTATCATAGCGTGACGTCGTACGGCCTTGGCAAGGCCGCACAGGTTCCGTGACACCAGAGACACACCGCGAGCGCGTGAATGGTCTAACACAGGGTGCAACTTGCATGGAGACTGGAGGGTTCTAACCATGGGCTGCTTTGAGCAGACGTTTTCTATTTCAAGGGGCTCTAAAATCCGAACTGTTTAACCGGGAAATATATTTACAACAGAACACTTTAAACAGGAAAAATATACATATATCTTAATGCAACTGATCAAGGGATCAAGAATATCACACTTCTTAGGCAGGAAAACTTCTTATGCGGGAACTTCTTAACCGAGTTTCACTGTATCTCGGAAGTAGTTCACACACACCCTACTGTACAACAGGTGCCTTGTGATTGAAGTGCTAAGCGCTAGTAAAAAAAATCGTGGCACGCTGGTTGCACACTGGCGGTCAGGTCGATCACATTGCCGCGTAAGGTTCCATTGTTTCCATCTTGGATTGGGAATTTCACCTCTCATCATATGCAGAACTCTTCATATGGTAAGAAGTCGCTTATATTCAGCCTGCATACATTTTCTGAATCTTAAACACTGGACTTTAAGCAAGATAGATACCCTCTGCGCCAATGTTGTACATAACATATATTCAATATTTGACAGAAGACATAATGGAACAATAGAATCGAAAGGGGGGTAGCAGCCTTTCGGAAGTTCAACAGCGGCAGTCTAGATGATTGACTGATATGGCCTTGTAATAACACTCAACATGACTTAGTGTGTTGATACTGCTTCGCGGTTGAAAGCAACGGGAAACTACAGCTGTAACTAACTCCCGAGGACATGCAGTTCTGTATGAATGATGTACTGATGATGGCTTCCTCCTGGGTAAAATATTCCGGAGGTAAACTAGTCCCCCATTCGGATCTCCGGGTGGGGACTACACGAGAGGGGGCGATCATCAGGAAGATGGATACTGACATTCTGCAAGTCACAGCGTGAAATGTTAGAAGTTTGAATCGTTGTGGTAGTTTAGAGAATCTGAAAAGAGAGATGGATAGACAAAAGTTAGATGTAGTTGGTATAAGTGAAGTACGTTGGCAGGAAGAACAGAATTTTTGTCAGGCGACTACCAAATTATCTACACAAAATCAAACAGGGATAATGCAGGAGTGGGTTTAATAATGAATAAGAAAATAGGGCAGCGGGTAAGCTACTACGACCAGCACAGTGAAAGAATTATTGTCGTCAAGATAGACACCAAACCAATGCCCACCACAATAGTGCAGGTCTATGTGCCTACTAGTTCAGCAGATGATGAGGAAATCGAAAGAATATGTGAAGAGATAGAAGATTTAATTTTAATACAACATGTAAAAGGTGACGAGAATTTAATTGTGATGGAAGACTGGAATGCAGTGGTAGGCCAAGGAAGAGAAGATAATACAGTAAGAGAATTTGGATTGGGACAAAGGAATGAAAGAGGAAGTCGGCTGGTTGAATTCTGCTCCGATCATAATTTAATCCTTGCCAATACTTGGTTCAAACACCACAAACGACGGCTTTTTTTTTTTTTTTTTTTTTTTTTTTTTTTAGGGGCTTTACGTCGCACCGACACAGATAGGTCTTATGGCGACGATGGGATAGGAAAGGCCTAGGAGTTGGAAGGAAGCGGCCGTGGCCTTAATTAAGGTACAGCCCCAGCATTTGCCTGGTGTGAAAATGGGAAACCACGGAAAACCATTTTCAGGGCTGCCGATAGTGGGATTCGAACCTACTATCTCCCGGATGCAAGCTCACAGCCGCGCGCCTCTACGCGCACGGCCAACTCGCCCGGTAACGACGGCTGTATACGGGGACGAGACCTGGAGACACTGGAAGGTATCAAATAGACTTCATTATGATTCGGCAGAGATTCAGAAACTAGGTGTTGGATTGCAAAACTTTCCCAGGAGCAGACGTTGACTCTGACCACAACTTGTTGGTCATGAAATGCCATCTGAAGTTGAAGAAATTGAAGAAAGGAAAGAATGCAAAAAGATGGGATCTAGACAAGTTGAAAGAAAAGAGTGTGAGGGATTGTTTCAGGAAACACGTTGCACAAGGGCTAAATGAAAAGGCTGAAGGAAACACAATAGAGGAAGAATGGACAGTCATGAAGAATGAAGTCTCTAGGGATGCTGAAGAAATGTTAGAAAGAAAGGAAAGATCAACTAAGAAGCAAAGGATAACTCAGGAGATACTAGACCTGATTGATGAACAACAAAAGTACCAGAATGCTAGAAATGAAGAGGGCAGAAAAGAATACAGGCGATTAAAGGATGAAGTGAATAGAAAGTGCAGGACAACTAAGGAAGTATATCTGAAGGAGAAGTGCAAGGATGTTGAAAGTTGTATGGTCCTAGAAAAGGTAGATGCTCAATAAAGGAAAATCAAGGAAACCTTTGGAGAAAGGAAATCTAGGTGTATGAATATTAAGAGCTCACATGGAAAACCACTTCTAAGGAAAGAAGACAAGGCAGAAAAATGGCAGAAACATATCAACAGTTGTATCAAGGTAATGATGTAGATGATATAGTTCTGGAACATGAAGAGGCTGTTGATGCTGATGAAATAGGAGACCCAATTTTGATGTCAGAATTCGACAGAGCTTTGAGAGACCTAAATAGGAACAAGGCACCTGGAATTGATGACATTCCCTCTGAATTACTGAATGCCTTAGGAGAAACCAGCATGGCAAGGTGGATAGTGTGTAAGATGTATGAGACGGGAGAAGACCCATCTGATTTTCGGCAGAATGTTGTTATACCTATTCCCAAGAAAGCTGGTGCTGACAGGTGTGAAAACTACCACACCATTAGTTTAGTATCTCATGCCTGCAAAATTTTAACACATATTATTTACAAAAGAATGGAAAAACAAGTTGAAGCTGAGTTGGGAGAAGATCAATTTGGCTTCAGAATAAATGTAGGAACACGTGAAGCAATCCTGACTTTACGTCTGATCTTAGAGGATCGAATCAAGAAGGACAAGCCCACGTACATGGCATTCGTAGACTAGAAAAGGCATTCGATAATGTTGACTGGACCAAGCTATTTAAGATTCTGAAGGTGATTGGGATCAGATACCGAGAACGAAGAATTATCAACAATCTGTATAAACATCAGTCTGCAGTGATAAGAATCGAGGGCTTTGAAAAAGAAGCAGCAATCCAGAAAGGAGTGAGGCAAGGCTGCAGTTTGTCCCCCCTCCTTTTCAATGTTTACATAGAACAGGCAGTAAAGGAAATCAAGGAGGAATTTGGAAAGGGAATCACAATCCAAGGAGAGGAAATCAAAACCTTGAGATTTGCCGATGATATTGTTATTTTATCTGAGACTGCAGAGGATCTCGAGAAGCTGCTGAATGGTATGGACGAAGTCTTGGGTAAGGAGTACAAGATGAAAATAAATAAGTCCAAAACAAAAGTAATGGAGTGCAGTCGAACGAAGGCAGGTGATGTAGGAAATATTAGATTAGGAAATGAAGTCTTAAAGGAAGTAGATGAATATTGTTACTTGGGTAGTAAAATAACTAACGATGGCAGAAGTAAGGAGGACATAAGATGCAGACTAGCACAAGCAAGGAAGAGCTTTCTTAAGAAAAGAAATTTGCTCACTTCAAACATTGATATAGGAATTAGAAAGATGTTTTTGAAGACTTTCATGTGGAGCGTGGCATTGTATCGCTGTGAAACATGGACGATAACTAGCTCAGAAAGAAAGAGAATAGAAGCTTTTGAAATGTGGTGTTACAGAAGAATGCTAAAGGTGAGATGGATAGATTGAATCACGAATGAAGAGATACTGAATCGAATTGGTGAGAGGAGATCGATTTGGCTAAATTTGATGAGAAGAAGAGATAGAATGATAGGACACATCTTAAGACACCCAGGACTTGTTCAGTTGGTTTTTGAAGGAAGTGTAGGTGGTATGAACGGTAGGGGTAGACCAAGATATGAATATGACAAGCAGATTCGAGCAGATGTAGGATGCAATAGTTACGTAGAAATGAAAATGTTAGCACAGGATAGGGTGGCATGGAACGCTGCATCAAACCAGTCTACGGACTGATGACTCAAACAACAACAGAATTCACTACAAGCACCTGAACTTTATATTCAGACCGGCATTTTATACCTTATCGCTAGGCAATTTTAATGTATACATAAAGTGCAATATTTCAACCATTATTGTAAATAATCGATGTCGTACTATATTTATAGTCTCACTGCAATATGTAAACTTGAACTTTTCACTATTTATTGATCAGTACCACGATATAATTTTATCTCACATAACATTTCATGGATTTCACCATTTTATATACATGTTATCACATTACACATTTTGCTCATTGGATTAATTTTATCAATTTATGACAAAATATTGTTCCTTGATATCAACAAATAAAAAGTGTACCTTATTTACGCTGATGATGACCCAAACAGGGCCGAAACTAGTCCCCTAATACATTGTAATGTATACATAGGCATTACAATTATTGTATAGTATTGAGTAGGTGGATTAAAACTTTGTCAGTTAAATTATATATCAAATCTTGAGACTCTTAAAATGGCACTTTTATCCATATTTTGGAACAGTGTTTTGGAAAGAGTCAAGAAAATCAGTGGCAAATTTCAGTACAAAACTATTATTTTTGGTAAAGTAAGAGAGTATTTCTATTCCTTGGCTGACTTTATTACAGAAATGAGAAATGATTATGATCATTTCATAACTTTAGCAAAAGAAAAGTCATGTCTAAATTAGTACACATGAGAGTCAGAGGAAAAGAAGGACTTTAGCCCCTGATGAATGCAAAATTAATTATACTCCTTTCTCAGGATCCAACAACTTCCACGTCATTACAGACTCTCTTAGTGCCGAGCTTAAGAGGTATATGGAAATGTACAACAATCTACACAGGACTTTCAGATTTTTGGAAGAGATGAAGTCATTTTCATTTTCAAAGATTTCTGGAAAACTACAGAACTGGAGACAGTCTACCCCAACAATCTTGAACAATCAGTGATTGATGAAAGTTTGCATTTAAAGGCATTCCTACAACAGAAAACTTCTCGTGAAAAAGAAACTGCTATTAGCCTAATTAAATTCAGTAAATTTATGAGGAAAAAGGCACACTGAAAGTGTATCCAAATATCAAAATCACCCTAAGGGTCATTACAGACTCTCTTGAGCAGTAGTTCCATGGGAACCTAAAAAATTAATCAGTGATCACTGTGGAAAATGGATCACTTGCATTTTGATTATTTTTATTTTTTGGACTCACTAGCATATTTTACTTCTTAATTATTTATACCAGCTACAAACTGCATGGTGGGGACGTTCATTTCCTACACTCTGCCGAATAAAAACTATTTAAGGTTAGCAATAAATTGATATATTATAATATTTTAAAAGGCTCATCTTTATTCAAAAATCATTTTAAAACATCTCAAATGACATAGAAATAATAAACTGAAACATCAGCCTGTTATTAAATTTACTTATATTTTTCATTAGTTTAACTTTCTTGCAACTTTCTTCTCTGTACCAAAGTTCCATTAAAAAACATTAATCTTAGCAACTTCTTTCAAGATCAACCAGGGAGCAGAGAGATTGTCAGCCTCTGTACTACTTGCCATATAAGCAGAAATCACGAAGGAGGTTGATTTAGAGAATGTTGTTGATGAATTTGTTACAAAAAAGAAAAAACATGATGTAAAAAATGAAATACTGTAATACATTCAAAAGCCAAACCGTATTTTTTCTCTTCAACTCAAGTGAGTGAATAGATAGATAGATAAAGAATGGGTGAGCCCTGCCTTCGCAGGGCTCCAAACATAGGTCTGTGAAGACCCTTTGTGTCCCTTAAATGGGTTTGCCTAGTCCAACCCTAGTGCTCCTACAAAGGATACCAGTGTCCGGATGTTGGCATTCCTGATGTCTTCCAGGCTCACGAAATGTGAGCCAAGATATCGATGTCTAGTGCTTGCAAGAGCCTCGCACTGACACAACACATGCGCGGAGGTCTCTTCCTCCCTACTGCATCTTCTACACATCGGATCCTGACTGATTTTCATGATGTGTAGGTGTCTCTGTAAGGTATTGTGGCCTGTCAACAGTCCAACTACCATTTGCATTCTGGTCCTATTCAAATTTTTATTAGGACCTTTTTATAACTTTGGCTAGGCCCTTTGATAAGTTCACGTGCCTGCCATGCTATGGTTAACCTCTTCCAAATGTCTAAGTGAGACTGGTTTGTCCATTGGGACATTACCAGTTTCATGCTTCGGAGTGACACTCCCGGGAAGGGCTCTGGTCCTATGAAAGGACCTTTTGAGCCTTGTTTCGCTAATTTGTCAGCTTCTTCATTTCCACTGATACCTGTGTGCCCAGGAACCCATAATAGGGTAACTGAGCTAAGTTCACACAGCTGATCTAATATCCTTTGGCAATTCCCATACCATTTTTTATGTTGTTCTAACTGCGCATAGTGCTTTTAACGCTGCCTGGCTATCACTGCAAATGGTGATGCATCTTCTATGTCCAGGCATGTTCCATATATATACAGCACAGGCAGTATTGCATATACTTCGGCCTATTTACCCATGGGAAAGGAGAGCCTTGTCTTAGGCCCCCAGAACCCGGCGCCTGTGCCCGTCTCTGTCCGCGAGCCATCTGTGTACCATGTACATCCCCCAGACCTAAGACGGGCCCCAGCATCTGCGGCCCACTCCTCCCTTGTGAGTATCACCACTGTGAACTAAGTGAGTGAATATATTTGTAAGTAAACTGATCTGTACTCATATACTTATCTATATCATTGTACTCTTTTATAAGGAGCCTGGAGTAGTAGTTATAAATTAACAAAAAAATTGTTTATGTAAATTTGACTTGGCTAGACTACCATCATTATTTTATTTTCTACTTTAAGCAATAACTGAACACTGGTAGGGTTAAAACAACATGTGTGGGTTGTGTGAGCCACATTTTTGATAAAGTTCTCACTTTTTAATTGCGACTGCTAAAAGGGGGTGGTGATATTGGGTGGGATAAGTGTGTGAAGATCATCGCCTAGTCAACAAGTAAATCCAGCCCTGGCCTCTACCAATGGGTTAATGTGTTAAGCATATTCATTCATTCATTCATTTATTTATTTATTTATTTATTTATTTATTTATTTATTTATTTATATACAACTAAGTTTCTCTACAATGGAATGAAAATCCAAATGTAAAATACAGTGCAAGAGGAGTACAAAGACTTACGAGAATATCCGTCCATCATATAATGAATATCATATGGGAAGAAAAAGTACCTACATAAAATTCACTGCAATTGATTTATGTATGAGCAATGACTATTCTGATGTTATGATATAATTCCGACCTGTTGATATCACCAATGGTTTCCCTGTTGCTGCAGCATATTCTAACATTGGGAAGTTCGCTGCATCTCCAGAGCCAATTTTCAGGAAAGGGACGTTCATCTTGAGCAGTAGTTCCATGGACACCTAAAAGTTTAAACACTGATCACTGTGGAAAATGGATCACTAGCATTTTGATTATTTTTATTTTTTGGACCAACTAGCATATTTTACTTCTTAATTTACTAAATTATATTATGTAAAACATAAAACAATTAAGAATAAACCATTTTGGGTATGAACTTAACATGAAATGTTTTAAAAATGGGCTTGCATTATCAGTCTCGTCAAATCCAGCACATTTTCGTCATCACTACCATAGGTCAAATGGCACTTAACACAAACTACGTTTTACATGACCACTGAAAATGTTGTAAAAGCATGAAAAACACTAAAAGGATGTTTTTCCACCCTTTGCTCAAATCATTCTGATCTTCAACCAAAATTTCCCTCAGTTCTTGCAGGGTCTCAATGTCATGGATCTGCAGTCTCTGACCAAGCACATTCCACATGTATTCAATGGGACTTAAGTCTGGGCTACATGCTCACCAGACCAGAGTTTGTATCTCAACATCACGGAGGAACTGTATGATATATCAGGCAGCATGCAGGCATGCATTGTCATGCATCAATGTGAAGTTTTTGCAAAAAACAACTACAAGTTCATTGAGAACCTCAAGGATGTACCTCTAGACATTGAGCACCCCACGATCCATGACCACAAGTTCTGTGGGAATTTAGGCTGCCCCATACCATTATGGAACTTCCTCCAAACAGCACTCTTGTGGAGAAAAAAGCTGGTGAATACCTCTCTCCCCATCTCCTCCAGACCCTTTCATGCCCGCCTGGAGACCTGAGGCTGAATCTGCTTTCATCTGAGAAAAGAACCTTGCTTCACTGTTCTGTAGTCCAGTCCTAATACTGCCTCACAAAACTCAGATGACTTGACTTCATATTGGCCTCCTTTAGTCTTCGTCTTACTGTTCTCTCACTTACATGAACATTTCGGACATTTGAGAGATGGTTTTTGGCCAGAAACGCAGTAGTGTGACAGTCTTGCAAAATCCGGATGACAAGGAATCTTTCGTCCCTCAAAGATGTATGTCTTCTGGGTCCTGACCTGGGCCTTCTATCAAAAGGACCAAACTCTCTAAAATGTTAAACAGAACATTGAATGATCCAGTACGATGGCCGGAGGACATTTGCTCCATAGCGTATGCTTCCATCATCCACCAAGGCTATGGCTTTTACAACTTCATTCTGAGTGAATGGTGTCTCTATTCCATAGAACCTTTCACAAAATTGTCATAATATTCATAATTGCTGACCTGAATAATTGAAAACAGCTGGCCACCTTTTGTTGTATTGGCCCATCTTACCTAATGTAACTGCAGCCATAAAATCAATTTTCTGCAATACCTTCAATAAAGCAGTGGCTCACGACTTGAAGAGAAGGATTTGTGGCTCCTCTGTTCAAGAACAGCTTGCTGTACTCACATCATATGGAAAACGAAAGTTCAGTAATTGCCAGATGAAATGATACAAATCAAATTATCCCACTAGAATGCTATATTTCACAGGTGATCCATTTTTCATGCCAGTCAGTGTACATGTAGGGAAAGTAGTATTCCATTATGTGAGTGAATTCAAGAGAAAATGAATCATAGGAAAAGAGGAACTTATAACCAATTATATAATCAACATTAATTAACAACGTAGGGAACCTGTGAAATCTTCTTCACATACTGCAGGAAACAGGGAAAAGAGAGCTTTAATGAGTCAAATTGAATAGAGCCTGCAGGATAAATACCTGGAGTGAAATATTTTCTAGGAACAGGAAGTGAGCAGTTAAGAACACTGGTGCAATTAAAAGATGAAGAACAAAAAGTATTATTAATGTAGGGACAAGGAGTATTGAGAACATTATTTTGTACACTGTAAGCGGTGAGACCGTATATCATTTGTTTAGATATTCTCCTAGGCTTCCACAGCAATCAGTGGGCAATTACGTAGATAAGATATTGAAAGATGGTAATTGATGCAGTGATCAGAGTGCTTATGAATGTGTTTAGTAGTAGTAGATTTGAAAATGACAGCATGGACAAAAGATTGGGATTTAGGGTGAGAAGGCCTGTATTTAAACAAACTCCTGAAAAGCTGTTATTATAAAATAGTTTTAAGAAATAGAGAACATGGTATTATGTAACCAACTGCCTGCTTCAAATCTGTAAGTTAAAGGTGAATGAGCCAGAGATTGTTGTAGGAGTAGTCATGGCCAAACAAGAATACAGAAATTATAAATACAGAATTGATGGGGAGAGATGAGGGGAAAGGGACATTAATTTTGTTTGAGGATATCTTTTCCAGCCATGAAATTTAAAAATAACCAAACAAAATCTTCAGGTTTAAGATAAGAGAAATTATACATTGTATCCTTATACAGGCCAGGTATATATGGTTATGTAAGATGTGAAAGTCATCAGAGTTATCAGAGGAGGTAGAAATATGTAATTGCTAGTGGAAATTCAATGTAATAAATGTAGACTCAGAGGGCAGAGAAGTTTCACACAAACATGACCAGTATTTAGAAAACAATATATGGAAAGGGGGTTGTGATAAAATGGCCGGTGATGACATGAGAGAGAGCAGCTTGCTCGAGTTTCTAAAACAAGGAGAAGTTTGGACTAAAACAGAGTTGACCTGAGTGTAAAAGTAGCCATTGGTTAGTCGCTATAAAACATCAAGAGAAAAGCTGGGAGAAATTAAGCTATAAAGCAGAGAGAATAGAGACCCTATTGGCTAGTAAACTGTAATCAAGGAGTGAAAGGATGAGAGGATGGACAATTTAACAGTTGGACATACAGAATTAATAATGGATTATGAAAAGTATCATCTCAATGGAAATGATTATTTTTTTAAATGTTTACAATTTACTTTACGTTGCACCAACACAAATAGGTCGTATGAGAAGATGGGATACAAAAGGGCTAGGAATGGAAAGGATGCAACCATGGCCTTAATAAATTAAGATACAGCCCGGTGTGAAAATGAGAAACCACGGACAGTTGCAGCAATTGGGTGGGGGGAGAGCAATTGCCACCCCACTTTGTGGAGAAAGAATTAAATTCTTATTCCATTTTATCCACCTAAAATTAGAAGTTATAAAATAAAACGAAACAATTTACACAAAACCTGCTGTCTTATCACCTAATTCTTTAAATATTAAAACATTACTTAGCGGAAATATACACAAAATGTCATTCAAAGCAGCTAACCAATTCGTACAATGCCACAGCAAGTAGTGGAGACTCATCCAGCAGTGTGTAGAAGAGCAATTAGTGTCCAATGGCAAAAAACCTTAGTTGTGCAATAAATTAGTTTTGTATGTGGACAAGTCCATGTCCTGCAGCATGCCTGAGAGTGGAGGAATGTTCACTTTGCTAGCTATTACCGAAGTGTTCACATCGGTTCCTGGTGACTATGTTAGGGTGACAAGGCTTAATTTCGCTTTCAATAGCTCAGCGGTAGTTACCCCCTCCACCACCTACCTTTCCCTACTTCTCCTCAAAGAAGCTTGGGGCTTTGTGGAAGTTTGTGGCATCAGATAATAATTGCATTTCTAGCATGCGCTGTGAGGAAGGGAAGCAGGAGTATATTTTTATCGAGGTCATGAACAATAAGGTATGATTAACCTGCTTGCCCATGCGCATTCATCAGTCTGGCTGTCTCACTCAGTCAATGTGTCTATGAAATTCTACCTAGTGTCTGAACTTTCTTAGTATGTAGTAAAATATTAAATGGTTTCTTATTTTATAATCACGTCTTACTTCTATTTAATTGAAATATAGGTGTGATTGCTTCATTGGTGAAAATTTTATTGTATAGTACAGAATCAGAATCTCAACAAATTATTATTACTGCAGTTAAGTTGGTAAACTGTCAACCATTACTTCTCTGTCAAAATTTGCACAGAGAGCATAAAAACTTACCATTTTGCAGCTATTTTTTCAAATTTTGTTTTCTACCTCCAACTATAACCCCCAGACCCCTGGTATCTTTTTTGCTGTATCTAAATATCTGTGGCCCCCTCCCTCCACTTCTGTTTCCCAATCGCTGCTACTGACTACAGAAAACCTTCTTCAGGGTTTCCAACAGTGGGATTCAATCCAACTATCTCCCGAATGCAAGCTGATAGCTTCGTGACTGAAACCGCGCAACCACTTGCTTGGTAAAAGGTTCTTCTGGTCAGGATGTTAAAACGGAGATATAAGAAAACTGCAAAGAAAATGCCGAGTCTGAAAGTAATAAGGTTGGGTGAAGGAAAGGAAGAAATACTATATTAAAGGGGCTTTAAAAAATGAAATTTTACACTGTTAAAAGGAAAGCTAAGGACAGTTTTGGACAGAATAATTGCAGGTATGAAGAGAAGTGAAGAAATATTAATACTTATGAAAGGCTTCCCTGCGGACAAAGTGAACTAGTCACAGAAGGGAGGCTTTTGAGTCCCACTGAAAGAGTTAGCCAATCCATAGATACAGCCATAAGCCGTTAAGAAATTATAAAAATGGCAGTGTGGATGGTTGACTGAATGGGTCTTCTGATATTACCAAACATAGTTTAGCTATGTTGACAATGCTGCATTGCTGAAAGCAACAGAAAACTACAGCAATATCTTTTGATGACATCATTTCTCTATGTATTACTGTATGACGTACTAATGATGGCTTCATCCCAGGTAAAATATTGTGGAAGTAAAATAGCCCCCCCCCCATTCAGATCTACACTGCTAATGGAAATTCAATATAACAAATGTACTGTAGTTTCAGAGGGCCTATGACCACAGCAGGAAATCATAAAGATGAACACTGACATTCTGTGAGTTGGAGCATGGCATGATTGAAGTTTGAATCATGCAATAATTTAGAGAATCTGAAAAGAGAGATGGATAGAATTAAAATTAGATGAAGTTGATATAACCACCAAATTTCATCAACAAAAAAATGAGATGACAGCCAAGATGAAATTCCATATAAGCGGTATGTTCCGAGCTGTCAGTGGAGAGATGGCGTGGAATGATATTAGTAGATAAATAAGTTCAAGTGGTGTCTGTAAAAGTAGGAAAAATCACAATATGAAGATAAAGTTGGAATTCAAGAGGACAAATTGGGGCAAATATTAGTTTACTAGCAAGATAACCGTGCTTCGCTACGGTATTATACTGAAATTTATAATTGAATGCTTATTGTTTTAGATATATAATCCGCCGAAACTCGCGATCTGACTCGTTTTCTGCGAGAATCTACCAAAATTCACGATCTGACTCGTTTTCTATTAGAATACCGCACGTTTCCTCACATTTTTCAATCTTCCTTTCCAGCAATCGATTTCATACTTCCCGGGCTAGGCTCAGGTATTCCTCCCGGTCAGTTGGGTCCGTAATTCTTAGCCATCTTTTCCTATAATCATTTTTAATATGGATAAAATCCTTCAGGAGATCCGGCGTGGTGTCATATTGGGTGCCTTGGCGGCACCCCCGGCCGGACTGCATTCTTAGCCATTACCGGTCCAGGAGCCGTTTCCAGTGCGGTCCGCACATTTGACGACGGTCCGGAATATTATTATTATTATTATTATTATTATTATTATTATTATTATTACAATTATGTCTTGCTGGAATGGCTGATGACAGGGAAAACCGGAGTATCCGGAGAAAAACCTGTCCCGTTTCCGTTTTATCCAGCACGAATGTCACATGGAGTGACCGGGATTTGATCCACGGAACCCAGCTGTGAGAGGCCGGTGCGCTGACGCCTGAGCAACGGAGGATCCTTATCAGTACATTAATAACAGTAAAATCAATTGGTCTGACCTCCTTCTACACCCCACCGCCGTTAAGTTTATTTACCGCCACCCCCCCCCCAAAAAAAGAAATTAAAAGAATGCTTGTTTCTTTATGTTTAAGGGAGATTCCAAACACCAATGTTCACATCTATTACCTTCAGTTTTGAGATATAAGTATCCCCATAAAAATAATTTACTTTTTTCACTTCATTTCAAAATACTCCCCCCCCCCCAAGTGAATTTTCCCGCAAAAAATACTTGTTTCTTTAATAGTAAAGGATCTTCTAAATACCAATTATCACGACTCTAACTTCTTCAGTTTTTGATTTATGTGTCCTCATGAAAGGAATTCAACTCCTTTACACTCCCGCCCACCAAGATGGTTTCCCCACCAAAACGCGGTTTTTCTTTTTTTTTTAAAGGAGATCCAAATACGAATCACGTCTGTAACAACTTTAGTTTTTATTAGATGTATGTATTCTCATACAATTAAGTCAATTAATTTTTCAATTCTTTCAAACCTCCCCCCCCCCCCTTCATTGGATTTTCCGAGAATACGTGTTTCTTTATTTTTAAAGCAGATTGCAAATATTAAATTTCACGTCTGTAACATCTTCATTTTTGAGATACCAGTAGCCTAATTAAAAGAATTCAACACCATTTTCAGTCAATTTTACCCCCCCACCACCACCCAAGTGGTATTTGCGAAAACTAAAAATACACGTCTCTTTATGTTTAATAGAGATAAAAAAATACCATTTTTCACTTCTGTAACATGTTAAGTTTTTTAGATATACTGTAAAAATTCTCATTTTAAAATTTCACCCCTTTTGAGTTCCCCTTAAGTGGAGTTTCCGAAAACAAATCACCTATGTTTCTTTACATTTACAGGAGATTCCAAACACCCACTTTTTACGTCTGTAACATTTTACGTTTCCAAGATATTCTGTAGATATAGTCTTTCAAAAAATTCACCCCAATTTGTCACTCCTGTTTAACCGCCATTAATTGGATTTTCCAAAAACTAAAAAATACGTGTTTCTTTATTTTTAAAGGAGATCCCGTATACAAATTTTCAGTTCTGTAATATCTTTCGTTTCTGAGATATATGTATCCTCATTAAAGGCATTCAACACATCTTTCACCCTTTTACACCCTTCCTATTAGGATTTACAGGGGAAAAAAATACATGTTCCTTTATTTTTAAAGGAGATTCTAACTACCAATTTTTACATCTGTAAATTTTAAAGTTTTAAGGTGTAGACACACTCATTTTCAAAAATTCACCCCCCCTTTCCCCCCTCCCCAATTTTTGGATTTTCCAAAAAAGGAAAAATACGTGTTTCTTTACTTTTAAAGTAGATCCAAAATGCCAATTTTCAGGTCTGTAATATCTTCAGGTTCTGAAATATAAGTAGCCTCATTAAAGGCATTCAACCCATTTTTCACCCTTTTACACCCTTCCTATTGGGATTTTCTGAAAACAAAAGAATAGATGTTTCTTTATTTTTAAAGGAGATTCTAAATACCTATTTTTACATCTATAAACTTTAAAAGTTTTGAGATATAGATACACTCATTTTAAAAAATAACCCCATTTCCCCCCCCCCCATTAATTGGATTTTCCACAAACAAAAAAATACGTGTTTCTTTATTTTTAAAAGAGATCAAAAGTACCAATTTTCAGGTCTGTAATACCTTCAGTTTCTGAGATATAAGTACCGGTATCCTGATTAAAGGCATTCAACCCATTTTCCCCATTTTTCACTCTTTTTCACCCCTCCTATTGGGATTTTCTGAAAATAAAAAAAATACGTGTTTCCTTATTTTTAAAGAAGATTCTAAATACCAAATTTTACATCTGTAAACTTTTAAAGTTTTGAGATATAGATACACTCATTTTAAAATTTCACCCCCCTTTTCACCCCCTTAGCGATGGAATATCCAAAAATCCTCTCTTAGCGAGCACCTACATCTTAATATGAATATATCCCCAAAATTTCATTTCTTTATGTCCAGTAGTTTTGGCTCGGCGATGATGAATCAGTCAGTCAGTCAGTCAGTCAGTCAGTCAGTCAGTCAGTCAGGACAAGTTATTTTATATATATAGATAGGAAGGGGAGTTAGGGATTGGAATAACTTACCAAGAGAGATGTTCAATAAATTTTCAATTTCTTTGCAATCATTTAAGAAAAGGCTAGGAAAACAGCAGATAGGGAATCTGCCACATGGGCGACTGCCCTAAATGCAGATCAGTAGTGATTGATTGATTGATTGATTGATTGATTGATTGATTGATTGATTGATTGATTGATTGATTGATTGATTGATTGATTGATTGATTGATTGATTGATTGATTGATTGATTGATTGAAGAGCTGGAAAAAAATATTGCAATATAAACTGGTGTCCCGGTCTCGACAGCCAAGAATAACGGCCGAGAGGATTTGTTGTGCTGGCCACACAACACCTCGTAATCTGCAGGCCTTAGGGCTGAGCAGTGGTCACTTGGTAGGCCATGGCCGTTCGGGCTTCTTGCACCATGAGGTTTTTTTTTTGGTAACCTGGAGTACATTCTCACTTAATGATGGATACTTTATGTATTATAACTCTCAGTGCATCAGTGTGAACATTTCTGATACAGTAATTTAGTTCTCCAAAATAATGGAATGTAAGATCTATTGAGCACATAGCTTATCAAAAGGAATACCGAAATGGCAAATGTAATTAAGAGAACATCATAGATAGGTGGGCAAGTTCAAATTTTTTTTATATTATCACATGCTGTTAAAATGATGTTTATTCAAAGACAGAATACAGACAACAATAAAATTTAAAAAAGGACAGGATGTAAATAATATACAGAAAGACTGACATTCAAAACTGAGGATATAAAAGACATACACTCATCAATGACTGGAATGATGCAAAAAAGATAATGGACCACTTGGTGACTTCTGCGGTTATCAAGATATCATGATAGTGGGGTATGAACAGATTATTTTTCTTTGTTTTATGCCTGTGCTACCTTCTTAGTCTAGCTTGTTAATTGTGCAAATACAAAAGTTTTACGTGAAGTGCATCTACTTTACAAAGCAAAAAATTAAATGTACCCTCCTAATTCAATACAAAACATATTCCGCCATTAGATGGAGCAATAAAATTCAAACATGTTTCAGCTCGTTTGAGCCATCTTCAGTGAAATAATGGGGGGTTAAAGTAATCTACATAATATAAGGTAAAGATGTGCTAAAAACGTAATGAAAGAACAAATGAAAAACAAAAAAGACAGATGGACATAAAAACAATACCAATATACAATATTGACATCACTAGACGGAGCAATGACATTAGTAGACGAATAAGTTTGAATGGCGTTTATAAAAGTAGGAAAGATCACAATATGAAGATAAAGTTGGAATTCAAGAGGACAAACTGGGGCAAATATTCATTTATAGGAAGGGGAGTTTGGGATTGGAATAACTTACCAAGGGAGATGTTCAATAAATTTCCAATTTCTTTGAAATCATTTAGGAAAAGGCTAGGAAAGCAACAGATAGGGAATCTGCCACCTGGGCGACTGCCCTAAATGCAGATCAGTATTGATTGATTGATTGATTGATTGATTGATTGATTGATTGATTGATTGATTGATTGATTGATTGAATAAATAACTCACTGAGACAAATTCAGTAAACAAAGGGTTAATATAAAACATAATTGAAATTTCAAAAATGTGCTAAACCTATGAAAATAAAATAAAATAAAAGGTAACAGACGAAAACGAAACAATTAGTGCTAATAGTGAGGTTGCGAACATCTTAGACCAAGCGATTCCAACTGAGGTACTCCCAAGGCCCCGGCAGCAGCCCTGGTGCTGTGCTATAGCCCCGTTAAGGTGGTAGGGGAAGGAGGGGAAGTGGCAGAACCACAGGTCGTCAAGTCAGCGCGCAGCTTATGAAAACAATACTATTTATGACAGTTCTGTGAACATATAAACACACAATTTATTCTGTACATACTTTGCGTTTGCCTTCATGTACATTTAGCATTTAAGTCGATTGCTGACATTGTTTTGTGGCAACTAATTTACTAATAATGGGTACAATCGATTTGGCAGTAGAAATTCTGGTACAGCTTTTAAGTCCGCATCAGACAGAGAAGTCCTAGTTCTCCATTTATTTAAATTCAGAACTGAAAACATCTGTTCGCATGCATAAGTTGTACCGAACATTGACGTAAATTTTAAGGCAACTGCTTGAAGTTTTGGAAATTCTTGCAGTTGAACACCTTTGTAAAAGGATATTAAACCACCGCTGTAGTGGTAGTACCTGTCCTTTAGGATTGCGTCGCGCTCTAGCTTTATCAGCTCTGTTTGGAAATATGATGCTGATTTTTCAAGACGTGCTGAAAATGGGGTCATAAATATTTCAAGTTGAGGTACCATATCATTACTTGCTTTGAATCAGCATTGAGTTCAGAGTGCAAAGTCTGTAATGACGTCTGATAGTCTCCAAGATTTTCATAAATAGACAAACGTAAGTTCCTGTACATGATGAGAGATGGTTTGTTTTGACAAGCTTATTGCCTCAAAGTGAGCCCCAGCGCGTGGATCCAGTACTTCCATGCACTCTATTATAACATTCTTTTACAAATTCACCATCAGTAAAGGGTCGCCCACATTTGCAATTTTCAGAGCAACAATAGCCCATAACGTGCTCGAAGTGCGCCTTCTAAAGTGTTGGGTTCAAGTATCTGTGGGACAGGGATATAAAATAATTAAAATAATTATCTTTGTGTTTTTTGCAATAGGTCTTATGGCGACGATGGGATAGGAAAGAGCTAGGAATGGGAAGGAAGCGGCCGTGGCCTTAATTAAAGAATAGTCCCAGCATTTTCCTGGTTTGAAAATGGGAAACCAAGGAAAGACCATTTTCAGCGCTGCTGACAGTGGGGTTCGAACCCACTGTCTCCCGGATGCAAGCTCACAGCTGAGCGCCCCTAACTGCGCTGCCAATTCGCCCGGTGTGTTTTCTTAGCAACACATCTAAGTCTAATTCTAAACAGTTCCTAATAATACTAAACCAAAAACGAAAACAAATCTCCTAAATGGCATGTGGCATGTAAAACAATTCCTAATGAGTAAGTTATTACGTATATCTGAAGAACTTGGCAATTCCGATTCTAACTTGGCAATTTGTTCGGTTCTTGCTGCGCCAACAATGTCATCATAGGTGGAAACATGTTTATTGTGGTAGTGTCGTCGAATGGTTGAAGACATTACGCTTAAAATGACATGACAAATTAAACATTGAGTTTTCCCTTCGGTAATGAGAACAAAATATGAATCCACCCATGAAGGATTAAACAACATTTTTAACGAAGGAGAAACCAACTGCTTCGCTGTCTGTTCTATCGAATAGATTCTACTGAGAATGACACACACAGAAAGAATGTGACGAATGTACTGTCTCTTACGTACACATGCAGCGACCACTGCATGGGGTAGGTGGGGAAGGAGGGGAACGGTGCTGCTGAGTGCAGCGCTGGTGCGTCCCAGCACTAAGTGCTCGAGTTGGAATGGCCTGTCTTAGGCTGAATATTTTTAGTTAGATAACACTTCAAAAACAGGACAAAATCACTGTGTTGAAAATTCAGACTTTGTAGAAACACCATTCCACAAATGGCTAGGAAGGGAGCAAAAAACGTTGAGAAACCAAGTTTGAGAGGAAACAGCGTGCCAGGTTAAATGTATGTAATTAGTGACGGGAAAAGACAACGATAAACTGAAAATCTTTTAGAATAGCAGCATTCTCAATTTCTTCTCAATTTAGCGGTCACTTTTCTTGAAGACTATTTCCAATGTTGGCTAGGTGTATTTGCCTTATTTAAATGGTCGGGAGGGCAGCGACAAAATTGAGAAGCTGTGATGATTAACAGGTGCTTGGTAAACTGTAAGTGATACCAATATAATGGTCCGTTATTGGACATTATAAATTTTCCAGCTAACTCATTCTTGGTTGCCTGCGTTTCGCCCTCGTGTGCTAAGTTAGGCTCGTCAGTTGGGACTTAGCACACCACCCAAGACGCAAGGCTAGTGCATACCGTGGAGGCCACTGCATAGGCTACTTGAAGCCACCAGCAGTGCCAATGCACTATGAGAGCTATGTCTCATTTTCAAAAAATGATGCCTGCCTGGCCATCAAATGATGTAGATGTTGATTCCCATGAGGAACCTAAATTATTTGTCCCGAATGAGTAAATTTATAATACCAATATAATGGTCCGTTATTGGACATTACAAATTTTCCAGCTAACTCATTCTTGGTTGCCTGCGTTTCGCCCTCGTGTGCTAAGTTAGGCTCGTCGGTTGGGACTCAGCACACCACCCAAGACGCAAGGCTAGTGCATACCGTGGAGGCCACTGCATAGGCTACTTGAAGCCACCAGCAGTGCCAATGCACTATGAGAGCTATGTCTCATTTTCAAAAAATGATGCCTGCCTGGCCATCAAATGATGTAGATGTTGATTCCCATGAGGAACCTAAATTATTTGTCCCGAATGAGTAAATTTATAATACCATCATTTGATGGCCAGGCAGGCATCATTTTTTGAAAATGAGACATAGCTCTCATAGTGCATTGGCACTGCTGGTGGCTTCAAGTAGCCTATGCAGTGGCCTCCACGGTATGCACTAGCCTTGCGTCTTGGGTGGTGTGCTAAGTCCCAACTGACGAGCCTAACTTAGCACACGAGGGCGAAACGCAGGCAACCAAGAATGAGTTAGCTGGAAAATTTATAATGTCCAATAACGGACCATTATATTGGTATTATAAATTTACTCATTCGGGACAAATAATTTAGGTTCCTCATGGGAATCAACATCTACATCATTTGATGGCCAGGCAGGCATCATTTTTTGAAAATGAGACATAGCTCTCATAGTGCATTGGCACTGCTGGTGGCTTCAAGTAGCCTATGCAGTGGCCTCCACGGTACTTCCTGTCGGTACCGCTAGATGTTGCTGCAATCAAGTCCAAGAAGATCAAGCAATTCCAGACTCAACCAGCAGGTGGAAGAAGTAGAAGAAGAAGTACATAACGTCAAATTTTCAAATTCAAATTCAAACCAGGTGGCAACAATGAGTAATTCACCACCACCGTTATCGCCTAACGGCTCTGAAGAAATGGAATCGGAAACTACGAAAATGGCACGTCGCAGGGAAAATACATCATCGCCCTCTCCAACATCAGAACGGAAAAGACGGTGCAACCTAAATTCATCATTCGACTCAGAGACGCTGACATCAGGTTCAACCTACACTTCGCCGAGCTCAGTGGTACAAAACCTGACCCCACTGGGCTCTCCAGGCTCCGGCATCCGACCACTAAGAGTGGAAATTGAAGAAGAAGAAGAAGAAGCCAACATCATAGCGCCTTTTCATATGCCTCAGAGATCGCCGCAGCGAACCCTGGACTTCATGCCAACCAACGTAAGGAGCTACGCCCAAGCGGCTAAGAACCCTGCGCTGGCACCCTCCATCAGGCAACGAAGTGTTGTGACCACGGTGCCTATGCCACCACCAAACTTCTACGTCGTCAAGCTAATGCATATCGACCTAGATAAGGCCAACACACGAGCCTTATACAAGATCATCACAAGGTTCACCCCTAACCATGCCAGCTATGAAATCGAAATACAGAGAACACGGGACGGCTATTTCAATATTAAAACATCGAAGCCGTTTTATCACCATCTAACTACAGCCACTGGAGTGCATCAATTCGGAAAGCACGCGAGGGCAGCTAACATCACTCAACAGGCTCCAACCAGGCGAGCGCCTCCCTCTCGCCCCTCACCTATCCTATCAGTGGTGGCCTACCAAGTGGAACGGGACTGGACGGAGGATGAGATCGCCGCCCAGCTGCAGCAAGAGGGTCACCAGATCTACAAGGTCATCAGGATCCGAAACAACCAAGGTCCAACATCCCTGATTCGGATACTATCCAGGGACATCAACACGCTGGATGGCCTACTGCGGGACGGCGCCGTCATCTACCGTCGCAGGCATCGAGTGGAGCCCTCAAGATCCTCACCGCCCCAGAAGATCAGGTGTGATCGGTGCCAGAGGTACGACCACGCACCAGGCACCCCTTGCGTGCACCCAGAGGTATGTGCTATTTGTGGACGGGAGCATCCCACTCAAAACTGTAGTAATAAGTCGTCTCCAAAGTGTGTAAATTGTAACCTCCCCCGCCCAACTTTCTCCTACAAGTGTAAAGCCCGCCCAGCTCCAGACCCAACCCAACCAGAATCAGTAGTCCCAGTTATCTCCCAAGATCTCCCCACCCCCGCTCCCTCATCCAACCTCCCCTCCCCCAGTACTGAGAACATCATACGATTCATAAGTATGGTGTTACAGAACGTCCTTCCCTTTAACCGCCCCCATATCCTATCCCAAGTCCAGCTAGCAGCGCGACTGGTGTTTAACACTCACGTGGATATAGCGTACTCGGGGAATAAGATGCATTATGCATTTTTTCCCTTGAACGCTGTCCCAATAATTAATTAATGGTCAAATTATATTATACTAATATCGGCTCTCTAAACACCAGCCGTGCTCTACTGGACAATTCCCTCTCGCTGTACGACCCGGATATTTTCATCTTAAATGAAACATTCCTAACTCCAAAACAAAGCCCACACTTTAAGCTATTCCATCTCCACAGAGCAGATAGACCAGGACAAGCTCGTGGAGGAGTAGCCATAGGAATCAGAAAACATATAACAACTAAATCTTTCTCTTATAATTTTGCGAATAACTTTTCAGAATACCTAATAATAGAAACATATCTTCCAAACAATACAACTATAGCAATAGTAACAATGTACCTTACACCCAGATCACCTCCACCAGTAGATTTCATTAAATACATAGACTCAACTTTTCATAATTACATATTTATAGCCGACATTAATATTAATTCTTATAATGTAACACAATTTAATGACTTTAATACAGTAATCTCGCAAATCCGGGGAGTACAGATTCCCTTCCCCTTCCACACCCGTCCTATTTCCAACTCCACTCCCGACATGCTTATCTTATCACCCTCACTCTCCACTAACCCAGTAATAGAAAAAGGATTATGTATAGATTCTGACCACGCACCAGCGATAATCACCATCCCAAACATATCCTACACATTACGTAACCAATATTCCCGCACTCCTCCCAACAGACGTTATTTTCAAACCGACTGGCAACAATACCGCCAAACAATAACAGAACTGCTCCAGCAGTCCCCCCCACCTACCTCAATCCCGAACCTACACGCACTAATCAGTCTAGTAGAGCAAGTAATAATAACAGCTGACCAAAGACACATTCCGAGACATTCCTATCATCCTACCAAACCCCCAATCCCCCCCCAAAGCACTATCATTACTAAAATTAGCCCACGAACTGTACAACTCCTACTTACGTACTCGCGACAATACGACTTTACGAGAACACAGAAGAACACTAAGACATGCTCATTCGTACATCAAAGCAATAAAACAATCACTATGGACTACTGCATGTTCAGAATTATCTGATATGCACGACTCTAACAAATTCTGGACTACATTTCGAAGACTAACTAAAACACATAAACCACGACCCACCTATCCTATACACGTCGCTCCTAACCCTCCTACTACAGATAAAGAAAAAGCAGACGTTTTTGCCGACCATTATTCTCAAGTCTTCTCTCCCCCACAAATACCACAATACAGACATCCAGAAGAACCTTCAATAATACAGCATAATAACCCAGATCTCACTCATCTCAAACCCTCCTTCAACCACTTTCGAGAAGTAGACTATAACCATCCACTTAACGCTCCAATCACACCCCAAGAAATACAAAACTTTTTACGTTACAAACGTAACACCGCTCCCGGCCCAGATAACATCTCCTATCGCCACATAAAAGAAGCCCCACTCATCCTAATTAACATACTCTGCTCGATCTATAATACTATGTTATATACCGGTGTTTTTCCTGAACACTGGGGTAAATCTGTCATATTATTATTCCCGAAACCTAACAAGCTTCCGTCTGACATTCACTCCTATAGACCAATATCACTCCTCACAGTACTCAGTAAAATATTTGAAGGAATATTATATAAAAGAATGTCGAGATACCTACATTCTCTCAACCTCCTTCCAACCTCCCAAGCCGGCTTCCGACCACATTTTTCCACCCAAGACCACCTCTTCCACATCACATCCTCCGTAAACACCTATATAAAAACCAGTAAACCAGCCGCCCTAATATGCCTTGATGTTAACAAAGCCTTCGACTCTATCTGGCACGAAGGACTTATATTCAAAATTAGCCACCTCCCTCTCCCCACCACCATCATAAGACTAATATTTAATTATCTCAAAACTAGGAAAGCCGTAATTAACATAAACGGAACCCACTCGTATACCTTCCCCATAACCTCAGGTCTTGCTCAAGGCTCCCCACTCTCTCCTTTCCTTTATATACTATACACATACGACGTACCGCACCCATCACCACCATTACGACTCTATCAATATGCTGATGACCTTGCCATCCTAGCCTTCAGCCCTACCTTCACATCCCTCAACAACAGGCTACAGAAATACTTAAACACCCTCGAAACCTGGCTAAACCACTGGCACATCTCCATCAACCCCACCAAAACCCAATTCATAGTTTTCCTAAATAAATCCCGTCTCTGCCCTGCACGCCACAAAGTCCACATAACAATGTACAATACACCATTTGTTGAAACTAACAGACTAATGTACCTAGGAATTAAATTTCAAAATAACCTGCAATGGAACCATCACCTAGATGACATCCACAGGAAAGCTATAAGCCGTTTTCGAGCACTCAGATCCCTAACAGGTTTCACATGGGGACTTAAACCCACCCAGATAATTAACGTTTATAAGACTTTCATCCGACCATTAATAACCTACGTACCGGGCGAGTTGGCCGTGCGTGTAGAGGCGCGCGGCTGTGAGCTTGCATCCGGGAGATAGTAGGTTCGAATCCCACTATCGGCAGCCCTGAAAATGGTTTTCCGTGGTTTCCCATTTTCACACCAGGCAAATGCCGGGGCTGTACCTTAATTAAGGCCACGGCCGCTTCCTTCCAACTCCTAGGCCTTTCCTATCCCATCGTCGCCATAAGACCTATCTGTGTCGGTGCAACGTAAAGCCCCTAGCAAAAAAAAAAAAAAAACCTACGCCTCCCTGACATGGATTACTGCCCACCCAACTGAATACGTTAAACTCAACCGACTCGACCGACACGCCATACGTATAGCTCTCCACCTACCTACAGACACACCCTCTGCCAATTTCACCCCCTACTATACCTTCCCAAAAATAACATCATACCTACATAAACTACGCCTACAATATTTGACAAGAGGCACACTCCATAACAACCCTATAATTAAAGAAGCCCTACCACTGTCACCTCTAGCCACCGCAATTCTAAACGACAACCGCACTCCAGAAAATTCCCATATTTTCCCACCTCCCATCACCTAACTTCCACCACCTTCCCACTGTCACCGCCACAAAGTCTCAACAATCGCATATCATAATTGAAAGGATGCTCCTGACCACGGTGACACATCACCAGAATAGTGTACCGGCCGACTCAGGCACCAAAAGTGCTGTCACAGATAACGAGTGAAAGTGAAGTGAAATGAAATCTCTAGTAATCCCAAAGATAGTGAAAAATTTCAGTGAATTTACCGTATGAGTGTTCAAATTGTATACGTGAAAATGAATAATATCACAATCACCAATATTATTACTAAAAGGTTATTACTATTATTATTGCTTTTCAAAATATTATTATTACCATATTATGGCTATTAATCAAAATTATCACTACTTCCCTGGACAGCAATAATAATATCTAAACGGACAACATAAACATTTGATTAACATAATTATCACTATCATTATTAAATTACTGTTAATATTATTATTATTACTATTAATCTATAAAATATTTTATGTCCATCCTATGCAAAGATAAAAATTCAAAATATAAACCGCCACAAGACGAGACCAAAAATCAATGAACACATAGTTACTACTACCGCATTGTTGACAACACTGACTGACCCACTTACACAGTGACCACTACGACTATGAATGACATTCCAAACAAACATGTGACTAGTAGTACTACCACAGATGTTTATAAACAAACAAATAACACCAAGACAAGACAGACCCTACCCCGCAAGAGACGTACTAAGTAGTATAAACCATTGTATAAATAAATAGTAAATAATGTAACCTGTGAAATACTAAATGGATCGTATTACCTAACACATATGTTACAATACAAAACAAAATGGACCTAAAAACTATAGCCAAGCAAGAGGCACCACGAAACAACAAATTTACCTTTATAATTGTGTAAAATATATAACTTGTGCTTGCTATGTAATTATTGTAAATTAATACATATGTAGTGAATACGATCAGCAAGAAGGACTAAAGACTCTAACCAAAGAAGAATGCTCAAGGAAACAATTATCAAATGTAAATATATGTAAATACAAATGTACAAAGAAAGAATTCAATAAACGGGGTCTAGCGGGGAAAGACTATGGGGGGGTGTGGTGCGGGTCCTCTCCGTGGGCTGGTTCCCCTTGGTGGTCCGGCGATCTCTGCGCCAAATCAACAATAAATAAGACGTATGTACAACACATACAACCACGTTTAAAGCCAAAGTATCAATAAAACAAAAATCAAAGGCCAAAGAGCTACTAGTTTAGCTGACGGCCCGCCTGTCAAAGGACAGGAATGAAATAACCTCAGCAGCAGCAACCTCCACGGTATGCACTAGCCTTGCGTCTTGAGTGGTGTGCTATGTCCCAACTGACGAGCCTAACTTAGCACACGAGGGCGAAACGCAGGCAACCAAGAATGAGTTAGCTGGAAAATTTATAATGTCCAATAACGGACCATTATATTGGTATTATAAATTTACTCATTCGGGACAAATAATTTAGGTTCCTCATGGGAATCAACATCTACATCATTTGATGGCCAGGCAGGCATCATTTTTTTTTTTGAAAATGAGACATAGCTCTCGTAGTACATTGGCACTGCTGGTGGCTTCAAGTAGCCTATGCAGTGGCCTCCACGGTATGCACTAGCCTTGCGTCTTGGGTGGTGTGCTAAGTCCCAACTGACGAGCCTAACTTAGCACACGAGGGCGAAACGCAGGCAACCAAGAATGAGTTAGCTGGAAAATTTATAATGTCCAATAACGGACCATTATATTGGTATTATAAATTTACTCATTCGGGACAAATAATTTAGGTTCCTCATGGGAATCAACATCTACATCATTTGATGGCCAGGCAGGCAACATTTTTTGAAAATGAGACATAGCTCTCATAGTGCATTGGCACTGCTGGTGGCTTCAAGTAGCCTATGCAGTGGCCTCCACGGTATGCACTAGCCTTGCGTCTTGGGTGGTGTGCTAAGTCCCAACTGACGAGCCTAACTTAGCACACGAGGGCGAAACGCAGGCAACCAAGAATGAGTTAGCTGGAAAATTTATAATGTCCAGTAACGGACCATTATATTGGTATTATAAATTTACTCATTCGGGACAAATAATTTAGGTTCCTCATGGGAATCAACATCTACATCATTTGATGGCCAGGCAGGCATCATTTTTTGAAAATGAGACATAGCTCTCATAGTGCATTGGCACTGCTGGTGGCTTCAAGTAGCCTATGCAGTGGCCTCCACGGGCACATAGGATCGCCAATCAACATATCCTTCACATGTCCACACTTTTTTCGGCTGGGTGGCCCTCTTCTCTGCGCACACTCAGTCGGCCCAAGCATAATTAAACGGGCAGACGCCTCGTTGGCTGTCGCCTTCCCTATTCACCATGACTTTTCATCTTATTCTTGGTGTGACCCCGCTTTCGACGAAAATCAGCTTTTCGACGTTCTTCCCATCCGAGCAGTCAGGCGGCTACATGATCGCACCACTAATGACATGTCAACACAGATCGTGGTGCAATTCTTTGATCACGTCGACACGACAGCCCTCCAAACCAGTGGAGTAAACATCAACGGACGGCTTTATAAGGTGGTTCCTACTCCTGAGTTCATCCTTCAACAGTTGCGCTCTGACCCCGGCGAACCTCCCAGCGTTTATCTATGTCCCCCTCGCACACTTCAGCATTTCCCACCGCTCCCCACCTCTGTAACGACCACCCTCACTACTACTACTACTACTACTACTACTACTACCACCTCCACCCATTCTGCACTTACCCTCCCGAGTACTTCCACTCTTCCTCCTACAATTAGCCACCCCTCTCCCATCATGTCCACCCCTGCCCTCACCCCATCCGTCACATTGCCCAGTCCCCAACAGCCCCCTACCACCACCACAGCTGCCACCGTCACTGCTCAGCCAGCTTCCCACGGAGAGTCTGCCGCTGCCGCAGTTCTTCACCGGCCTCCGTCTTCGAGCTGCGTCCTTCGTGGCATCGACCCTACCATCACGGAACAGGACATATTAGGGGAACTCCACATGGTAGGCGTTCCGGCACTTCGAGTGTTCCGTATCTACAACAATGCTGGCCCAACGTTTATGGTACACCTCCAACTCCCGTCCGATGAAGACTCCACAAACTGATCACCTCTGGTGTCCGCATCCGTCATCGGCACTACCGCGTGGAACATTCTCGCTCCCCACCCCGAACTGTGTGCTCACCTCCCATCAATTCTCCTCGTCGTCCTCGACCGGACCCGCCACTCACCCCACCCCCGCAATCGATTTACCTACCTGCTCCCCAACCCCCAACTTTCCTGTCGCCCCTCCCGATCCTAGACCTTCTTCGTCTTCTCGCTACCTCCATTACTAACATCACAACCACCCTCTACTACCTCCTATTACAACATTACCCTCCTGCTCCTTACTAAACCTTTCAACCGAACCGCAAACTGTCCACTCACGTTTTGTTTTCCCGATGCTCCTGGGTGCGGTACCGCTCCTCTTGTCCACTTCGATGATCCGGCGCCACAAGCGCCCTCAATGATTGTTTTTACCAAGTGCAATAAAGTGTCTTTCACGTGCATTACTATTCGCTACGTCTCTATGGTTTCTTTTGTGCGATTTTATCGCACTTGCTACCGACGTACTCCGAAGGACAACTGAACACTCTCTTCTAATTTCCTCCTTTTTCGTTATGTCTAGAGTTAACATTGCAGCGTAAGAAGAGCTGCATGCCAATTCTGTTTATTTTACGTTATAGTAGTGCAATGTAAGCAATGCTGCAGGACTTTCACAATTTTCTGTTTCAATTGTACCCTTCTGCGCTGGGACATTCTACATATTATTTTATGTATGTGCATAACATACCCGCTCGATCTTGTTAATCTCACTCTCCCTTTCTCATTCGCAAGGCCCAAGAGCCGCTAGTTCGGCTGATGGCCCGCCCGCCGCACTCGCGGCGGGAATGAAATAACTTACGTTTCCTTTCCTTTCCTTCCTCCACGGTATGCACTAGCCTTGCGTCTTGGGTGGTGTGCTAAGTCCCAACTGACGAGCCTAACTTAGCACACGAGGGCGAAACGCAGGCAACCAAGAATGAATTAGCTGGAAAATTTATAATGTCCAATAACGGACCATTATATTGGTATTATAAATTTACTCATTCGGGACAAATAATTTAGGTTCCTCATGGGAATCAACATCTACATCAAACTGTAAGTGACCATAGTGGAAATCCAATCTGTAATGGAAAAAATGAGGTTGTGTGAAAAACTTGGGTTGATAAGTAAAAAGTGTGAAGAAAACGTTAAAACTTACGGTACTTAAAAGGTGGTTGTCCTCTCGAACTGGCCTGGCCTTCTCAAAATTAACGGTCTCATTTGTACGATCGTGTCTATTGTTGGCTCAGCTGTGTTTGCGAGGATGGGGGGAGCAGAGGGGGAAGGGCAGTGCAAGGCTGGAAGGGAGAGGGTGGGCAAGGGGACAGTGGCAGTGAGTTGGAGAGATGGAGGCGGGGCTTGTTTTTATTATAGAAGTTCTGACAAATATATGAAATGAATGTTTCAAGTAGAATGTTCTTTTTCTCCATTGATTTCATTTAAATTGTGAGAGGTGTTCATAAACTGATATAAATCGATGTGGATGCTCTCGAGAATGTTGAGTGAGGTGCCTTTTTGCTCATAATGCAAGATCTTAAGATCTTTATCTACTGATGTATATTCGTGGCTGGATGTTTTCTGATGTTCACTCATAGCTGAAAAACGATTATATTTGAGAGCGTTGAAATGTTTGGTGTATCTTATAACAAAATTGTGGCCTGTTTGACCTACATAGCTGGAATTACAGGATTGGCATTCTAATTTGTAAACTCCAGATTTCAAATATCTATTATTGTTATTAATATTATTGTTGACAGTGTGTGGATTAAAAATGAGTTTGGAGTTGGTCTGGGAGGTTCTAAATTATATTTTGATGTTATGTTTTTTAAAAAAATATTAGAAATTTGGTAAATGCTACTTTTATTGAAAGTGAATGTGGAAAACGTTGCTGCTATTCTAAAAGATTTTAAATTTATTGGTGTCTTTACCCATCATTAATCACATACCTGGCACGTTGTCTCCTCTCAAACTTGGTTTCTCAAGTTTTTTCGCTCCCCTCCTAGCCATTCATGGGATGGTGTTTCTACAAAGACAGACTGTTAGCCTGAATTTTCAAAACAGTGATTTCGTCCTGTTTTTTAACTGTTATCTAACTAAAAAAATTCAGTCTAAGAGTTTCGCAACCTCACTATTAGCACTTATTGTTTTGTTTCCGTCTGTTACCTTTTATTTTAATTTCTTAGGTTTAGCACATTTTTTATTTCAATTATGTTTTATATTAATAGTTTGTTCACTGAATTTGTCTCAGCGAGTTATTTATTGCTCCATCTAGTGATATAAATATTGTACATTGGTATTGTTTTTATTTCCATCTGTCTTTTTTATTCACCATGTGAGGGTGCAGATGAGGATGAAGTTGACAAGTTTTATGAAGCATTGAGTGACATCGTGGTCAGGGTCAACAGCAAGTATAGAATAGTGCTAATGGGCGATTTCAATGCGAGAGTTGGGAATAGAACTGAAGGATACGAAAGGGTGATTGGTAAATGTGGGGAAGATATGGAAGCTAATGGGAATGGGAAGCGTTTGCTGGACTTCTGTGCTAGTATGGGTTTAGCTGTTACGAATACATTCTTCAAGCATAAGGCTATTCACCGCTACACATGGGAGGTTAGGGGTACCAGATCCATAATAGACTATATCTTAACAGACTTTGAATTCAGGAAATCTGTTAGGAATGTACGAGTTTTTTGCGGATTCATGGAACGTACACCAGCATCGACAGCATTCCATAAATGCTCAACTGGATTAAGATCGGGGTAGCTGGAAGGCCAATCCATGGTCGTACCTTCAATGGAGTGCTCCTCCAACCACCTGTGTCCCACCACACAGCAGTGACATGGCATCTCCTTCAGGGTACTTTAGGGCCAAAAAAGGATGCAGATGGTCTGACAGAATGTCCACATAACGTGCACCTGTCTACGCTCCCTACAACCAGACAATGGGGCCTAATTGTGACCATAGAATGCCGCCTAGACCAGAAATGAGCCAATTCCCACCTGGACACAACCTTGTTGACACGCAGGATCCATAACTTCATGGAGCATATGCCACAGTGTCACGTGCCCATCAGCTCGATACAACTGGAACCGGGATTCATCGGACCATACCAAATGCCGCCACTGTTCCCTGGTTCATTGCCGATGTTCGCGGGCCCATGCACGTCATTGAGCTGTACTGTGAAACAAATATTCTGGACTTACTTTGCATATCCCCGGTACTTCATTCTAAAACTACCTTCTTCCACTCGTTTCTCACATACAGGCGGCCATCTTAGTCAGTCACCTGACTCTCCCACTCCCCTGACGTCAATTCTATTTATCGTAATTTCCGGAACAAATTTACCTTCATATAAATACGTACCACCGGCCTAACCCGGCAGGTTGAACGAGAGCCCATACCCTGCTGGATGTGCAAGCACATTATCTTGGACAGAGCTGGTTCTCTGCTCCATCTACTGCAACTATTTTCCAGGTGAGACAGGGAGCAAATAATGTGATATATCTTCTCTTATTATTCTATTCTTCGGTTGCTGATGGAGTTGGGAGAGTCATCGACTTACAGGCCATTATTTTTCATTGTGTCAATGAGCTACAGACTTTTTAAATTACTCTAGGGCTCACATTGTCATTCAGTGCATTCAAACTGTTATAACCTTTAACATATTATGCAAATATTTGTGTGTATTGGACTCATTGCTTCGTGCATCGAACAACAAAATTTTCTGGTCGTGTCTCTCGGTTTCCTAACTTCCTCCATTCCCCAGCCTATCTTATATCTTGCTAAAAAAAAATTGTATCATTCACAGTATATAGATCCTTAAGATATTTTGTATAAGAATTTAACAACTTTAGCTTCTACTTCATTATTTGTCTAGCAATTTTTAGTTAATTTGATTGTTGATCATGTTAAATTAGTTTATTTTCTTGCCTAAATTTATATAGCACTTATTTATTGACCAAATATATTCCCCTGGCATATTAGTGTTTTCATCACCCTTTTTTTGTAATGTAATCACCTAAGCATCCTGGGCTAACATTTTTGTGTAACTTATCTTAAAATTGCATTGGAAATTATTCCTGCAATTGTTAGTTGTTATCCCCCACTGGTCGGAAATGTACACAGTATATTTATTGAAGTAAAAGTAACTGCTGTTACTGAAACTATCATTTCCTTTAACTACATTTGTCGTTGCCACACTCTACATTCCCAGAACCCTCTGGCCTTATGATTTTCTACTGCATGTTCTTGCTATAATAACTGTTTATTATTATTATTATTATTATTATTATTATTATTATTATTATTATTATTATTGCTCTCTTAACCTGCTCTCAATTATCGAACTTGGACTTGTCCAACGACCCGTATCAAAGCTCTGTGTTGAGGTGTCAGCAAAGGGACATGAGTTGGTCATCGGCTGGTAAAGCCTATGCGGTGCAGTTGCCTCCTTACAGTCCTGGTAGAAATGGGTTTCTGACTCCCAACATTCAATTGGGTGGTGATCTGACTCACAGTATCCCATCAACCGCCCAGTATGGTTCTGCAGAGGCGACGTGATGTCCGTTTGTGAAACACCTGTGGTCTTCCCGTGCGGCGGTTTATGCGGGTGGTAACATTCCCTCTGCGATATTGAAGATCCACCCTCGACACACTTGACCACGGAAATCCGAATTCACGTGTAATCTCCGCAATGCTATGACCCATGCACTGTGCGCTGATGATCATACCAAGTTCAAAGTCAGTTAACTTGCGGTGTGTTGCCATCTTCAAGACGCTGGTGTCTGTGACAGACTGCTCAGGTATGCTGCAGCTAACCACAACACTCAGGGGTCATACACGGCACATTTTCTAATGGGATTCCCCTTCCTGTGACTTTTGGCCACTCAATGCATATCTGTATACATCATCTTTGTACTGATAGATGTCATATCAAAACTTTAAATTTTTGCATCATGTTGTTCAAGTTAAGTGGTTAATTATCCAGGCAATGCCAAGGAAAATCTCTCTTCCTAACAATATTTTCCTCATGCTGATTTTATGTGATAATAAAAAACACAGACAGTCAATTGAATTTAATTACCAAATCCATTGCTGATGCAGTGAAAACAATTCCAACTTCCTCAGTAGCATATCTCTGCAATTCATAAAACTGACTGTCAGAAAATTCTAGATGAGCTTTGTGCTCACCATATGTACTACCCCATGAATTTGGTCCACTGTACGGTCGCTGTAAAGCCTTGTAATTAAACTTCTCAGTCAGGCAAGTTTTTTGAAATTTCACACAATCTGCACCACTCTCCTGGAGGAAAGAAAGCAGAAAATGGTTAAACATCCAATTATAAATGTTAACACAGCAATACCTTCTATAAAACATGAAATACAGAATGTATCATAAAATTAATTATAAATCATTTGAAAATTCAGTATATTCAGAATAATCATACTTGAAATTTGAGCATTACTGGTAAGAAACTTGAAAGCAGGAATGTCACACATGAAGAAAAAGATTATTCAAGAGTCGAGTAGAGTAGAGGCTGTACATCTTTGATCTCTGCATGGGAATGTTTATTTATGTTGTTGCTAGGAATAAAGGAAGGAATATGTTACTGTATTTATACTCAACCCTGGTAAGCAAAATTTGCCACTAATCATGATCCTGACACAATCTGTGATCACAAAAATATTTCGAAGAAGATTTAAATGACCTAAATGGTTGGTATGTGATGGAACGGAAGTACAGAGCCCTGACACACTAACTTTCTGTTAAGTTGGAAGCCATGCTTTTTGGTTTCAACTAAGTTAATATAACATTTTTGTAACGCTACTCTATCGTTGGACATCGCCCAGAACAAATCGAGCTGCTTTTCTTTGGATTGTTTCTGGTTCTCCTGTCCTTTAAATCCTTACTACAACCCCTAAATATAATCATGTGCAGAGATCTGTAAACTTTATTTTCAATCCCATTTATGTGATTACCCCAATGAAGATCTTTCCTTATATTAACACCTAGATACTTACTAGGGACCTGAAAAATTGGCATCTATTTGTTTCAAAATTAGCATCTATTTTTCCAAAATTAGCATCTATTTACAAAGTTAAAATAATCGCATGGCATTATTAATTTTAACTATTCCAAGTTTATGAAATGCAGTTACTGTCCTTGGTTCACACACAATACAAATTCATTGTTCAAACGAAAGCATTGTCAGTACTTCGGCATTGCTTTTTTTCAAATTGCACCGTCTGTCTGTAACCACTGTGTTGTAATGAGACAACACGTGCTCGCTATCTACATTGTTCGTTGGGGTCCACAACAACTCAAGACAGTATTTAGCAAATATGCTGAACTCTGTCTGAACTGCAATTAATGCAAACATGACATACCATTTTTCACTTTCTTTCATCTGGGTTTGAATTGCGTGTTTCAGAGAACAGTAACCAGACCAGATATCGTTTCGTGAGAGAACTGTTATTCCAAACAATTTCTCAAGCTCATCTAATTTATCAGTGTTCTTCAAAATTATATTTTTTGGATACTGTACCGGGAGGTACACCTCAACGCCGCGCATTCAAAATTAGTGCCTTAATAAACTCCCCTATCGAACAAAAGTGGAAACTACTACAACAGGAACTTAGAACTTTAATCAGAAGATGTCACCACTGAAAAATTAAGTAATTGTTTTGTTGTGAAGTTTCCTAAACTGACTGAATTTCTGCTTGTTTTATTTGCCATTCATCAAGAAGTTTGGACATTCTTCCATAGATGACACTACTCAAAATTATATGATCATGCACTTTGGTGCAAAGTGAAAGAACTTATAATTTAAAGAAGTTTTGTATTTCTAGGTTGTCAATAACTGATCTGTGTTCACGTATTTTTGGGTTGGCAATACTTCCTTTTCTTTCTGCCAGTTCTGAATCTAGCCAATCACTAATTTTGGTAATTAATTTTCAACCAATCCCGCATTTCTTGTTCACTTTGTATATTTGCCAATAAAATTTAAGAGGGTGTGTCCTGATTAATCTTGAATGATCTCGAACCTTCCCTGAGGGTTTATAAACTGCAGCTTTTCACGTTTCTTGGCCAATTGATCATCGTCTTTACGAGAGTGTGTGCGTTTAAGCAGGAGGTGGGCAGCCTCTTTCGTCGGCAGCTAGAACATCTACAAGGTAATGGCCACATAACTTCATTCTTTCTTGCTACCTCCGCAAATTATTCTGAAGGGGAAGGTCTGAATCTTTACTATATAACCTACTTTTATAAAATGTAACTTCTCTTTTGGCTTCATAAAATCTTTAATTATAAATCGGGGATAGAGAGTGAGTTACCCTTTAGAGCTCCCCTTCATCTTGGTTTGAGGTGACTATGTTTTGAAACTGTTTTTCCTTCTGTAATGTGTTAAAGTAATTTCTATACGAGTCACCTCAGTAGTTTGGGAATAGCCCCTGTTTCATTGGCTAGAGCCCTTTAGGTTTTTAGGTTTTCATTATCTTGGAGCGCAGTGTATGCCTCCATTCCTTTTGTGTTTGGGCCAGTTATTTAACCTGTTCTTTTCCATGAAGGCCCTGTAGGATGGGTATTAAATACCCCTGTATAAAATTATTTCCAAATTGTAAGTTGTGCCTTGAGAGGCCAGTGATTGTAAGTCGATGTTGCCTTAAGTAGGCTTGGAAAACTGAGAGCCTGTTGGCTCTTTTTCAAAGTTTTTGTAAAATTAACAAGTGCCTCTGAAATTGCATTTTGGGAGCAAGTGCTCTTTGAATTAGGTTATTTCTGCCCTTGACTAAATTAGTGCTCATTTTTGTAAATTTGAGCGGGGAGCTCACGAATTGTAAAACAAGGGGCATGAAGCCCAGGAACCTGTAAAAATCACTAATCTTGGACTTTCCTAGTCCTGTTTCAAGATTATTTTTGTACCTGATATGTTTTTATGTTCACCAAGTGAAAATTGTTAAGTTGTTGTTTTCTGAAAAAATATAACCTTCAGTTCAAATTTTAAATTAATTTTGATATTGTAGATAGACCCATTCACCCCAGTACCTTCTTTAACCTCTTTCTGCTTCACGGGTATCCCCGTAACAGATACAAAGCTTTAGAAATTGACACAAAATGCTTATGGTTGGGGTCTTTATCTTTCAATGTGGCTAGCTTGCACTGTGAAGAATGAGCAGCTTTGACAAATGTGTCTCTACATGCAGCCTGCTGTAGAGGAGTGAGCTTAATCAAAGCATCATTAGTTGCAGCAGAAAAATTCCCCTCACAAATGAAGGTAAGACTGGCATCAAGGTTATGCAGTTTGGGGTAAAGGAGATGAGAGGTGGGATACAGAGAACCTTTAGGTTCAGTAAGGAGGTCAACCAATCCAGCTGCATGATCTGTGACAAAAACCATGTGGGAGTGAAAGCCTATTCACTTCTCGGTCACTCAGATCGTTTTTTTTTTTTTTTAATTGCTTTACGTCGCACCGACTCAGATAGGTCTTATGGCGACGATGGGACAGGGAAGGGCTAGGAGTGGGAAGGAAGCAGCCGTGGCCTTAATTAAGGTACAGCCCCAGCATTTGCCTGGTGCGAAAATGGGAAACCACGGAAAACCATTTTCAGGGCTGCCGACAGTGGGGTTCGAACCTACTGTCTCCCGAATACTGGATACTGGGTCGCTCAGATCAGTCAGGTACTTAATACCACAGTTGTTGATGTCGTTCATGTCAGGCATCTTGAAAAATGTAACAACATCAGTAAAGTAAGCACTCAAATAGAAGACAGCCTGAAACCAGCTATTCCATCGGGTTATGACAGGTGCAAGAAAAAGCTTTGCTTCCTTTGAAACACCATATTTTGATGTTAAGAATTGTAAATAATTATATTTTCGCTTCCTTGTGTTCAAAAATGCAGACTTTACCAACGCAACCACATGATTTAAATCTGTCATCACTGCAACCCAACTATTCCCAACCAAGCTGATCTTATGTGCCCAGCACTGTACATGCATGAAATGATCCCTTATGACCACACTTCACGTTTCATAACACCGGGTCATGTACAGGACACTGTCACTAACAAACACTTTAACTGCATCATATGGGACACTATAACTGCGCAGAGTTTCTAAATCAGCAGGAGAGCAGACTGTAGCATTTCCTGCATCAAGATAGTTCACAGTAACAACGTGCAGCTCTCTTTTCAATCCAGCTGGGACTTGGAATGTGATGATAAAAACACAATGGCCTATTCTATCTGTAGTTTCATCACAGAGTGTGTTGATGTTCTTCCCCACTAGAGCCTCTGCTGTTCTTTTCTGGTGGTCAGATGCAACTTCTAGAAAGGAAGAATGACCTCAAATTATAACAATATAATTTAAAATTACTGGATTAATTGGGTCCGGGTAAGATATTTCGATATGGAAATCGCACTCAAATTCGGTATCGTTCAATTTTGCGCGTGGTTTTGATGTTTTAATACCTAAACCGTACCCGATCAATGAAATGGAAACTTACATGGTAAATATACTTCACGTAGAGTTCTCAGTAACCCAGGCTCTTAGCTCTTTGTTTTCCAGCTTTTCCAGAAGTATATTTGCTTTGGCAAATACTTCAACTGTACGTTGCGAGAAGTTATCTCTGGAAATTTTTCGTCTTTTACAACTATCTAACCGTATAAGCACAGAAGATTACTTTCTTTGAGACGGACTAGCAGCAGGCATTGAACTTTCGTTATCACGTCGCTTACCCTCGTGTTTTTCAGATTTAACATGTTTCACAATGCTGTCTATTTTTTACTTCTTTTATCCATTTTCATATGTACTGAAGTCACAATAACGAAAATATCAAGTGAGCCTTTTGAACATGTGGATTAATAGTTGGTTGTAGTCAAGCATTAGCCTACTGCTAGGAACAAACCCAACGATTCTAACCTCCATTTGTATCAGCTGACTAATGAACTAATATTATTAGTGGAGGTATTTTATTAGACATGTGTAAATCTTTATGAAACAGAATTTGGTTAACTAATAATTATTTTTATGAGTTCCAATATTATTAGCTAATATTATTAGTTAGTTTTATGAAACAGGGCTCTGTACTCCCATTTTCACTGGGTGAATCTTATTAAAATTGCCTCATGGATTCTCGAGTAATCTTAGAAGCGTCCTTTGGTCTCTGTCTATGGGCATTGACAAGTGCTAGAGGAATCCTTGAGCTTGCTACCGTGGTCAAGACCCAAAATCTGGTAACCATTATGGCGCACCCTTGTTTATGGCATAATTACCGTTCTTTCAATTATGTAGAGCACTTCTCTGCTTCATAATTATGTGTAAAATTATCTGATTCAAATGAATGTTTACATGTGACTATCCTCTAAGTATTGTGCAATTTGTATTGTCTTGTTAAAAACAATTGAATTCGGTGAGTTGGTAGTGGTGAATGGACAAGGGAATTACGGTATAATGCTAGTTCTTAGGTTGGGTATCCTCCATGAGCTCTACTAGTGACCTAGATTCTCAGTCACATTATAACGCGTCTCTCTTCATCTCGCTTGCGGTTGGAGTGAGAAAACTTCAAGTACAAGCGCTCCTGCAATGCCTCGATGATAATTACCAGCAACTAGAGTTGGGTCGCGTGAGTCAGCGTATTGTCATTCGGTTCCCGGATCGGGTGGAAAAATCCTAACTTGGACAATTTTTATCGTAGAATGACGCAGAAAACAGCGTATTTCATCTCCTGGGTATCATGACGTACTATTGGTGACGTTGTGAACGGTCACAGTATAACTTGAAAACAATGTTCTCTCACCCATGGGTAACTAATGCAAATATCGAGCTTGAATTATTATTAATTTACGATTATTATTATTATTATTATTATTATTATTATTATTATTATTATTATTATTATTATTACTTGTATGTATGGTTATTGAGTGATGTACATCCATTTAGTATTAGGAGTATTATTATTTATGTAGTCAAATGATCATATTGTGTGTGAGGTTATGTCATGAGACGTGTTGTACATAGGCATTGATATCAGATCCGTTAATGTAAATACCTGTAAATTTCCGTGGTTTCCCACTTTCACACAAGGCAAATGCTGGGGCTGTTCCTTAATTAAGGCCACAGCTGCTTCCTTCCAACTCCTAGGCCTTCCCTATCCCATCGTCACCATAAGACCTATCTGTGGCGGTGAGACGTAAAGCCACTAGCAAATACCTGTAAATTAATATTATAATGTATTCTTACCTATATACGTAGGTGGATCAAAAGGTTAGTTGCACTAATGCGCCGCAGCAGCGCGCTGCTTGTCGCAAACGTGGGCACAGCGGAGAAAGGGACAGACACTGCCCACACATCTGTTAGGCAGGTCGCTGTGGTGTCTCGTCTAGTATTGTGTGAATAGCGGCCAAGTGCAATGGCGCGTCAACTGGACGTTCACTCCAAATATGAGGTGCGTGCGACAATCTGATTCCTATGTGCCAAAAGGAAGAATCGCACGGACATTCATCGTGAAATTAGTGCTGTGTATGGGGAGCGGGCCATTTCCCGGCAAGGTATCATAAAGTGGCGTCAGCAATTCGAAGCCGGACGCACGGATATCACGGACAACCAACGCGAAAGCAGTCCCGCAACGCCCAGGACCCGTGCAAAGGTCAACAGTGTGAATGCGATCATTAGACAGAACCGGCGCATTAAAATGAGAGAAATCATGACGCAGCTGAACATATAGTATGGCAGTGTGTTCGCCACTGTTCACGAGGACCTTGGATATCGTAAGCTGTGTCAAAGATGGGTCCCACGTCTTCTCACCGATGAGCACAAGGGACAACGTTTCCAATCCTCCCTGGCATTTTTGCAACGCTATGCTGCAGACAGCAACGGGTTTCTGCGGTGAATCGCCACAGGCGACGAAACGTGGGTCCACCACTTCACCCCCGAAACTAAGCAAACATCAATGGAATGGGTGCACCCCTCATCACCACAACGAAAGAAGGCCAAGGTTCAACCTTCAGCCAGTAAGGTTATGGCGACAGTGTTCTTTGACATGGAGGGTTTGCTGCACGTGGAATTCATGCCGAAAGAGACGATAAACGCAGCGTCGTATTGTCAAACGTTGCACCGGTTGCGTAAAGCGATTAAAGAGAAGCGCCGGGGGATATTGAGCGCCGGTGTGATTTTGTTGCACGACGCAACACCTCACAAGGCCCGTCAAATGAGAGAACTGCTGCAGCATTTCAAGTGGGAGGTCTGGCAACATCCACCCTACAGTCCCGACCTAGCGCCATGTGACTTTTATCTGTTCGGTAAGCTCAAAACGGAACTCGGTGGTCGACGTTTCCAGGCCGATGAGGAGGTGAAGGCCGCTGTCTCCGAGTGGTTGCAGAATGCTGGAGGAAATTCCTATGCATCCAGCATCGACTAGTTGGTTGTGTGTTCGCAGAAATGTTTGGAGTCTCTTGGAAACTATGTGGAAAAGTGATGTTACAGTGTATGTCGTTATAGTCATGTTGCTGTTGTATAAGTGGTGTAATAAGTGGCCATAACTGGGAAGTGCAACTTATTTTCTGACCTGCCCTCATATAAAAATTGTAATCCATATTGGTGAAACACACTGTAACTTCCGGAATGGTATAGGCACGAGAATGATTGAGAATATTCTATACATTATAAACTGTGTATTACGCACTCTAGAATTTTCACAAAGATATATTTTGTAATGTAACTTTCTAGAAGTCTGGCCAGGCACATATATAAGGAGACGATCTTGACGGTGCAGTTAGTTACTGGAGTTACTGAAGTAAGTCATTAGTTAGTAGTTGTTTAGTAGAGTTATGGTGTAGCAAGTATATATCCTGGTCTAACATGCAATGTGCTATGTTATTCAGTTGTTTTTTAATAATGGCGGTTGTGTTGATATTCGCGAAGTGAAGTGTTTTCGTAATGTGATTAAGGTTATGTGTGTGTTAATTTGCGAATATATGTGAATAAAATTAATTATACCAACTGACAGCATCTCGCGTTCGTCTGTGTGGAAACGTTAATAGTATGAGCTAAATGGTTAGCCTTTGGTTCAAGCGGTCTCGATTGGGTAGAGGATTTTAATTTTCCTTCGTTAATTTCAACGGTTCAGGGGCAGTCTGTTTGCCGAATTAAACATTAGAATTCATCTTAGGTAGGGCCGCATTTTCATATGCGCGTAGATCGCCTATCACGTGACAACTTGGAAGACATGCACCCGGCTCCGGAGGCCACACACCATTATTGTTGTAGTTTCTATAATAATAATATATTACATAAGGAAAAATGTCCCAATACAGTACCCGTATTTTATTATTTTGCTTTCCCCCTATTTTTTATGTTGCCCACATTTATAGTTTTCCCGCATCCATCGTCATTTTCTCCCTGTCGCCTGAAATACGATGTATCGAGGTTTTACTGCATATGTTATGATCACCCCTGAAATTAAATACACAAAGTTACATCTTAATGAGTTCTCATCTGTTTTCACTTAACACTGCGAACACTTTCCGTGATCGTATAAAACAAGGAAATTAAGCAGAATATGCCTTCCAAAAAGACTGATAATATCGTTTTTTAGTTGAACTCATTACAAACATTACTAAATCACTTAGAAATTTGTCACACAATTCCACGAGTTTCAGAACTACTGTCAATGTTACACACGCACACAAACAAATCCTTTCAGCTGCTAAGAAGCACAACGCAGTCACTAAAATGTTTTTATATAAATTCACAGCCTGCTACTTTTCACAGATTTCTTTTCTTCAAAATTGCAGCCTGCTACTTGAGAACATCTCATTGAATGAAGAAGCAGCTGAGGTAGAACAGGTGACAAAAGCATGGTGATAATTGATAACGTGATTATACATTTCCCGGTCGAATTTCAAACACTGTATCTCATATTACCAGCTACTATAAAAAAAATCAAACAAATCCAATTTGACCGCAGAAAGCGAAACCAAGCGTGGATATTCAAAATCTGTACAATAAATATGTTCATCCGTACAACCGTAAAACACACTCAAAATCCGTACATTTTATGGAAAAACCTGAATTCTTGGCAGGTATGCTTTCCCAAAGCTTATTGTACATGTAATGCTTGTCAAACTGACTGGCCTGTACTTTTTAGCTTTATGTCTATCACCCTTTCCTTTATACACAGGGGCTACTATAGCAACTATCCATTCATTTGGTATAGCTCCTTCATGCAAACAATAATCACATAAGTACTTCAGATACGGTACTATATCCCAACCCATTGTCTTTAGTATATCCCCCGAAATCTTATCAATTCCAACTGCTTTTCTAGTTTTCAAATTTTGTATCTTATTGTAAATGGCATTTTTATAATAGGTAAATTTTAATACTTCTTTAGTAGGCTATTAGTCACCTACCCATCCAGACATTATCCTTGAAACCAAAAATCATTACATACTGACGCAAGTGTAATAGACTGATATAACTTGAAAACAATATTCCTTAAGCCATGGGTAAATAATGCCATTATCGAGCTTGAATTATTATTATTATTATTATTATTATTATTATTATTATTATTATTATCATAATTATTACTTGTGAGGTATGGCTATGAAGTGTTTACATCCATTTATTAGTATTATGATTTACATAGTTATGTACGGACGATCGTATTATTTGTGAGGTTATGTCATGAAACATGTGTTGTAATATGAGTTTAGTTAAGGTAAGAACACGTAATTAATAGTTATAATTTATTATTACCTGTATATATGATGTGTAATCCACTACAATATTGTGCAACACACTGTAATATCCAGAATAATGTATCTTTGGCACTAGACATTTGTAGAAACTACCTTACATTGTAACTATGCTATTGGATACTCTAGAATTTACGGGAGAATATGCTGTGTCATATTTTTCTAGAAGCCTGGCCAGGCAACATTTATAGAGAGGCAGTCATCATGGTGGAGTTTAGTTCTTGTTTAACAGGAGTTGTTTTGATGAGACTTGTATGGAAGTTGTGGTAGCAAGTGTTTGAAGTATGTGAAGTGGTTTTTTTTAAATTGGTAGTTGACATGCATCTGTTACAGTCTTCTTCTGATTCTTTTATAGTAGTGTTTTGTATTATGATGGCAGTTCATATGAGAGAGAGAGAGTGTGTGTGTAAGATGTAAATACCATTTGTAAATAAATAGTGTACACAACTGATAGCATTTTGTGTGCGTCTTTGTGGAGACATCAACTGGCGACCGTGATTAGGACGTAAGAATAATTTTTGAGTGAATACAAGTGTAAGTGCAAGTTAGAACAAAATGCAAGTGACACTAGAAAATATGTCTGCACAACAACTCAAAGACGCACTCGCAACGAGAAACCTTCCGACGAACGGCAAGATGCAATCACTGAAGACGCGGTTATGAGAAGATCTTGTTGAAAAAGGAGAAGATCCCGAAAAGTTATTTATCGAGGTGGACAAAACAATGGACTTTGCCATGCAAGAGGAGGTAAATACTACCAAAATGTGTTCTAACTTAATGACCATGATAATGCACTCAATGACAAAATCTAACACGTTGATTCACCAGTTAATTCCACCTTAACGAAAGTAAATGACAAAATTTCAGACATCAATTTTCTCCTAACAGGACAGATTGCAGACCAAATTACGAAAGTAAATGACAAAATTTCAGACGTCAAGTGTGGCCTAACAGAACAGACTGCACACCAAATTTTGAAAGTAAATGACAAATTTCAGACAAAATTTCTCAAGCTAGTAGTTTTAACTGGACAAATATCACAAGTGTACACGTAGATTTACAATGCCTAGAATAAAAAATTTCAACCGTAGATGACAATATTTCATCCCAAATTAGCGATGTCACCAATCAACACAGTAATATTTGACATCAGGTCAAAACTGGGACAGGTTGAACAGATCGATAGTAGGATAAGCAAGCTAGAAGGGGACATCTCGAACCTCAAGGAGGAGGTGGAAATCGAGGTTTCTGGCATAAAATAACAGGTTGAGGGGAGAATATCTACCGTTGAGGGATATTTTGAAAGCCATATCTCTGCCGTTGAGGGAAATTTTGAGAGCCATATTTCTGCTGTTGAAGGAAGGTTATAAAACCGGTTTTCGACCATCAAGGAAGATGTGCAGAATATGAGAGAAAGCATCCTTCATGCAGTAGAAGATAGATTGACTCGAACAGACCTATCATCATGCCTCTAAACCTCTCAAACCTTACCGGCAATACAGGACACCTAGACCCGTAAGTGACTATAGTGCCTTCCGCAATTCCACGGGCGAATGGAAGAGAACCCGACTAGCTTCATCGAGGGATCGGTCAGTCTACTAGGAAGGACTAATTTACCGGAGGGTGCCTTCCGCAATTCCACGGGTGACTGGAAGAGAACCCGAGTAGCTTCATCGAGGGATCGGTCAGTCTACTAGGAAGGACTAATCTACTGGAGGACATCTTCATTCAACTCATCACTCCACGGTTAAAGGGGCAAGCCGCTACGTGGTGAAATAACTTGAAGGGCTTAAATTTAAACTGGACAGATTTCAAGAGGGAATTTGTTGCTAGGTTTAATTCCGAAGGGTGAAAAGCTCTGTGAAAAGGAAACTACTGACTGAGGCACAACCCACCGGCATGAGAGCTCGCGCGTTCGTCCTACAAAAGTACCAGCCCTTCAATTGCCTGAACCCAGAAGAAGCGAGAATGAGATCTTACCAGATATCACAGAGCTACTCCATGATAAGATTCAACCCCCTAGTGAAAGTATTACAACAGAGATCCTTTGATGATCTACCTAGAATCATCGCCCATTTGGAGGAGGAACACAAGAGCAAAGCTACAGAAGAGACTAACTCCATTAGGAAGTGCTACCAGTGTGGAAGAACGGGACACCTGAAGAACAAGTGCCCAACCTTGACGTCGGAAAACTAGGTCCGGCCCAATCTGGATGGAGGGGGGGATTGGACCAGGAACAGGAATTCGCCTCAAGACCAAACAGACAAGCAACCCTGGTCAAGTAGGAGAAGGATTGGTCAGATTGTGAGCAGAACAGGCCAACCTCGCCCACTCAAGAATCTTTATTTGCCATTGACCATATACAATGAAATAGGCTTCATCAACTGATAATAATTTAGTACTTAATATTACTAAGGCTAAATGAACATACAACTTTTACTCAAACTTAATATTAACATTATGCATTTCTAAGAATTCAGAGGTATTATAAAATGGATTTTCTATTAACCAATCATACATTTTTCTTTTGAAATTACTTAAAGGAGTGGACCGTGCAGAATGTGGTAATTTATTACATAATCTTAAACAACCAATTTTATGCGAGTGAGTAGTTTTGGACAGCCTGTGAATTGGGATGTCAATGTCTGCTTTGCCCCGAGTATCATGAAGGTGAATGTTTTCCCTAGTACTGAATTCAATTATGTTATTTTTAACATATGTCAAAGATATATAAATATACAAATTTTAACTGTCAGTATAACAATAATAATAATAATAATAATAATAATGCTATTTGCTTTACGTCTCACTAACTACGTTTACGGTTTCCGGAGACGCCGAGGTGCCAGAATTTAGTCCCACAGGACTTTTTTTTCGTGCCGGTAAATCTACCCGACACGAGGCTGACGTATTTGAGCACCTTCAAATACCAGCGGACTGAGCCAGGATCGAACCTGCCAAGTTTTGAAATTTTGAGGGCCGTATTTCTGCTGTTGAAGGAAGGTTAGAAGACAGGGATTTGACCATCAAGGGAGATCTGCAGAATATAAGAGAAACCATCCTTCATGCGGTAAAAGATAGATTAACTCAAACAGGCCTTGGCACCACACCTACACAAACCCCTCAAATCTAACCAGCAACATAGGACACCTAGACCCAAAGGTGATCACAGAGAGCCTTCCAGAATTCCACGGACGACTGGAAGAGAACCTGACTAGCTTCATCGAGGGATCGGTCAATCTTTTAGGAAGGACTAATCTACCAGAGGACATTTTCCGGCAACTCATCACACCATGACTAAAGGAGCAAGCCACTACTTGCTGGAATAACTTGAAGGGCTTAAATTTAAACTGGATGGACTTTAAGAGGGAATTCCTTGCCAGGTTTAATTCAGAAGGGGTAAAGAGCTCTGTGAAAAGGAAGCTACTGACTGAGGCACAACCCACCGGCATGAGAGGCCGCGCGTTCATCCTACACAAGCACGAGCTCTTCAACCATCTGTACCGCGAAGGAAGCGAGAACAAGATCTTTTTTACTAGTGGTAGATTTACCGACACAGATAGTTCATATGGTGATGTTGGGATAGGAAAGGCCTAGGAGTTGGAAGGAAGCGGCCGTGATCTTAATTAAGGTACAGCCCCAGCATTTGCCTGGTGTGAAAATGAGAAACCATGGCAAACCATATTCAGGGCTGCTGAGAGTGGGATTCGAACTCACTATCTCCCGGAAAGAGATCTTACCAGATATCACAAGGCTACTCCACGATAAGATTCAACCCCTAGTGAAAGTATCACAACCGAGATCCTTTGATGATCTACGTAGAATCATCACCCAGTTGGAGGAGGAACACAAGTGCAAAGCTACAGAAGAGACCAGTGCAAGGGGAAGAAAAAATTCATACCGTACTTAGTGATTTTTTTTTTTCATATAGATGTGCCTCGACATGAGTCGGGTCCTCGGCCAGGTCCTTCAGCTGACACGAATGCTGCTGCTGCTCCCACCACCTCCACTCCTGCTGCTACTGCTACTACTTCTACCACTGTCACTACCACTTTTTCTACTACTACTGCCAATAGAGATACTTTTGAACCCTTATCAAAATGCTTAATTGCTTTTCTTTTCCTACAGGCATCGGCAAGGCTTTCTTCAAAGAGTTAGAATCTTGAGTCAGAACTATGAGTGGGCTAATGATCAAAAAGTTTGTTCCCTCATGTTTGATGAAGTTTCTTTGTCTGCTGGACTTCATTACAATGTGACTTTGGATCAAACTGATGGGTACAAAGTCTATGGACACCTAGCACGTACCAACAGATCTGCTGATCATGCCTTGGTGTTCATGGTTAGAGGTCTCCTCAGAAAATGGAAGCAACCTGTTGCTTACTTTTTCTGCAGAGGCACTGTACCCACTGAGAAACTCAAAGTTTTGATAAAGGATTTCATTCATGCTTTCCAGAAAACAGGCAACTGTGTACGATCAAGGTCTCACAAACAGCAGGGCAATATGAGAGCTGTGCAGTGAGACACACTCTGACCGTCCTGGTCTGTTCTTCATAGTGGGAGGGAAGGAGATTGTTACAATCTTTGATCCATCCCACTTTCTGAAGACAACTAGAAATAACCTGCTTTGCCATGGAGTGTTTTATGAACCTGGGTAGAAAGCGGAATGGAAACATCTCATCAGATTGTTCGAATATGACCCAAAGAGGACGTTCAGCTTTTGTCATCTAAAAGACCACATTCAGCAAACAGGTTATAGGGCCATGCGAGTGAAATTGGCAGCCACAGTATTCAGTCGTGCAGTGGCAGCTGTTATTGATTCACTGTTGGATATTCAAGCCAGAGACAGTGGAATGAATTCTGAACAACTCCCCATTCTTGAAGAAGATGCCAAATATATCGGGGAGTTTTGTGGTGTCATGGACCAGCTCTTTGATGGCTTTAATGGCCATACAAACCCCGAAGGTGGCAAAATGTTGTGATGCTGCCTTTCTATGAATTTGGCTCATTCAAAACTTTGGTGGGAAATAATTCAAAAGATACTGAAATGGGATTTTGGAAATTCAAATAACTAATTTAAAGAAGGTTGGATGAATGATATTCATGCTGTTCAAATGTTGTGGAAAAAGCTTTCATGGAATAAGCGTGTTCAGAAACTTTGCAATAGGAATCTGAACCAAGATCCTCTTGAGAATCTTTTTTGCATCATTCGACAGCATGGGTGTCAAAACCCTACCTGCTGGCAATTTGTACCAGGATTAAATAATAATAATCTTCTCAATTCCAGTCGGGGAGGGAAGGTGGGGGGAGAGGGGGAACTGCATGGATGATGGTGATTATCTCCTGTGTGATCAATCCCTGTTTCTGTCTGGACTAGAACGCAGTGGAATTGTAACACCACTCCATTCCACAGTGAGCTTCGCTGCTATCAAAGTTGGTCGGAACCCCTGATAATGCCAAATGCAGACTTTGGTGAAACTTTTTTTCTTTCAATTGGCATTACGTCGCACCGACACAGATAGGTCTTATGGCGATGATAGGATAGGAAAGGCCAAGGAGTCTGGAAGAAGCGGCCGTGGCCTAAATTAAGGTACAGACTCAGCATTCGCCTGGTGTGAAAATGGGAAACCACGGAAAACCATCTTCAGGGCTGCCAACAGTGGAGTTCGAACCCACTATCTCCCGGATGCAAGCTCACAGCTGCGTACCCTTAACCGCATGGCCAACTCACCCAGTTTCGGTGAAACTGATATGATTTGTAATGCCGGCCGTAAAGGCCTCAATTGCTAAGTGGTAAATAAATTTAGGAAGTTATAACACAGAAAGCTGATTTAAAGTAATATGTCTTTTGCTGAGGAGTTGAAGAACCCACCTTCATTTTCATTACATTGCTAGTATTGATTATGATAATACTGCCATGTCCATTCTGCCCTTATGGAACTCTTCCCAGCTTCATCATCACGTTGAAAATTGAAATTCATAAGTGAAATGGATTGAACTTTTTAATTAGTCTTATGGCTGACAGTGATATATGTTCCTTAGAAAGAAATCTTCCCTGCCTGAGTGGATGTTATTCATTGTAAAGATTTGTTATGAAGAACTATTGAGGTAATTTCTTATTCTCTTCCATCTGTGGACCGTAATTGTTGCTTCACTAATTGATGTTGGTATATATGTGCTAAAGTATTATTGTTCAGTTGACAGGTCAGTGTAGAAATGGAATATTGGTGAGGGAACTGAGTCATTTAAAACCCTGTCTAAACAGTGATAGGAGCCATATCTTACTGAAAATTCGGCCTACTGCATAACTCACACAGGCTGGTATTCTCCCTCTCCCATTCTTCCTTTATAGTCTGCAGATTGTATCCTTTCTTAATTATAAAGTTCCATTGCTGGGAACACACTTTTCCCCTGTCTCCAGGGACTACAGAATTATGGTTCAACCTGGAATCTTATAGTAGAAAAACTTCTTTCGATAGTGAAGAATTTCTTTGTTTCTTCTATGCAGCGGGCTTGAGGTCTAGAATATCTTTCCTCATAGAACGAATTCTGTAGCATACACACGGTTTCTATCACTATTCTAGTTAGAGAGCATAAGCAGTGTTAACTACATTGCCCATCAAAAAGGGAGAGGAGAATAGGGGAAAGATAACAAAAGCTAATGCCAGGCTGAGTGCCTCAGATGGTTGAGGCAGATCCGATCCTGGCTCAGTCCGGTGGTATTTGAAGGTGCTCAAATATGTCAGCCTCGTGTCGGTAGATTTATTGATACGTAAAAGAACCCCTGTGAGACAAAATTATGCCACCTCGATGTCTCAGAAAACCCCTAAATATTGGTTAGTGGGACATAAAACCAATAACATTATTATTACAATCACAAATACTTCAAGATTCTATCCACCTTCGATGTGTGCTTCTACTTCAAGAAATGGAACAACACATCGATAGCAGAACAAAGGAGTGTCTAAGTGAAGAGGGCTGGAGTTGCCTCATCCTTCCATTAGATCCTTACACTATGCAGGAAATAATTCTAACGCCAGTTTATTCTACTCTGAATGCGGAAAATGACAAGTTCCCATGCAAGATCGGATTGATAGCCCATGTTTACATTGACATGTGTAAGAGATTACAAGTGATTATTTTCTTTTTGACCGTATTGAAATTCAATTATTAAATGTTAAACAATTATATTGAAACCACCTATTCAATACTAGTTAAGTCTTTATGACTATAACAATGTCATTACATTAAGTTTGAGTATGGTACATGTTTCGCCTGGCATTGCAGGCATCATCAGCCATGAATTCTATCTCCAAGTCAGAGCTCTGAGTGGATGCTATATCAGGATTAATCATAGTAAATATTATTTACATAACAATTGCAATGGAGTGATCAAGCCATCCATGTTTTAAAGTACTAATGTGACGTCCCAAATCTTGTTCACATTTAATGGAGATAATATTAACTGTCAACATTCATGAGTTAGTAATGAGAATGGCATGATACATGGGTTTAAACCATCTGTACATTTTTACAACTTATTGGAGATTAACTTGTGCTAGAACTATTCTTAAAAACTAATTTTTACACAATTTACACTAATGTATACAAACTTATGTTACGTTTTGGAACTGAACTGGTCGATCTTGTCTTGAAGTTTCAATGGGATGTCTTACTCATGTCCTGTCGAATGGAGATAATGCTAATACTGATATGGTATTGTAGTCTATTGAAGTCATAGTATTTAAATATTTCATTTTATATTTGTAGGACATTAAACACATTCAGCTTATATGTTGTTTTTTTTTTGTTTTTGTTTTTTTTTTGGGGGGGGGGAAGTCTAAATATTTTGTAGTCAACCTTACTTCTAGAAGAATGAGTATCAGTATTAAGGTGGCGTGCCTTAAAGTGGATGGCAAGAAATCTGTTAGAGAGTTTGATCAAGTTTTGTTAGATAACGGATTATTACATAACCATATAAACTTTTTGTATGTTGTTTTGTTGGAGCAATTTGAAGTTATTCAGTGTGGATTGAAGAGCAGTTCACTGGTTTCTGGATGTAGTGTGTAGCTGGTGGGTGCATTAAAGTCTGTGGAATAAAACAAAAAAGTGTGTGAGTAGCATACTCAAACTTAATGTAATGACATTGTTATAGTCATAAAGACTTAACTAATATTGAATAGGTGGTTTCAATAAATTAATTGTTTAACATTTAATAATTGAATTTCAATATGGTCAAAATGAAAATAATCACTTGTAATCGAGTAGCCAACCAGGCTAAGTCCAATAGATACCAGAATCTCAAAGTCAGAGTTAGCAAAATCTCAAGAGACATTAACTTCTTGAAAGAGTGCTTGAAAAGTGGATTAGTATCCAAATTTCTAAAACACCTACAAAGAAAAAACATTCCCTTTTCAAAAATCAACAATACTGAAGATTAACAAAATCTGGTTAAAGAGTGAGATCAAGTCTCTTTATAAAAAGAAATCGCTCCTGAACCTACAACTATACAAACTCATCTGGAAGTCTCCCAAAGCATGCCCCCATTAGAATGGGATTCATATTTAAGATTCGTGAACAACAAAGTGTTGGATATTTTAAACAAAAAACAAGAAACACTAGACAAAAAACTAACTACTCTAAAAGACACTAAGCAGAAATCAACCAAACCTCCCAAAAAAACAAACACACATACTTCGCTACTAGGCAACACCCCTGCAACTATAAACTTATCAAAAACTTGCTTCTCAGACAAAGAATTGGATCTTCTTAACAAGGGCATGAAATTCAACTGGCCTAACCCCAACAAAGTGGACGACCTTATCACCACAGCTGCCGAAATCAAATCCAACATTAACAAACTCCCTACTGACAAACGCAACGATGTTAGATTTGAAATTAAAAGGAACCTTCCCTATTTAGTCAATGAATTGAATAATAACCCACAACCAGGTCTCAAAAAACAAATAATCGATTTAAAAAACAAAATTAAGAACAATATAATAATTACGAAAGCTGATAAAGGATCCACCACTGTTTTATTAAACAAGGTCGACTACGTCAATAAAACAGAACTTTTATTTTCCGATAATACCTACACTATAGTGAGCAAAGACCCCACACCAAAAATTCAGCGCGACTTAAAGATTTTGTTGAAAAATTCATCATTCCTTTTGCAAGAACAAGAATATCATAAACTTACTATTATGAATCCTAAACTACCAACTGCAAAAGCATTACCCAAAATCCATAAAAAAGAAGTTCCCGTGCGCCCTATTATAAACAGCAGAAACAGTCCCACATATAAAGTCTCAAGATTTTTACACTATTTTCTTAACAAACATTTTAAATTCAACAATGAAGCATACGTAAAAAATTCCATTGACTTCTGCGAAAAATTAACTCAATTTAAACTACAACCCAACCATATAATGGTCTCATATGACATCACTAATATGTACTCAAGCATTCCTATTAATGATACTATAAATATTATCAAAAGAACCTTACCAAACACAGTAATTTAAGCAAATTTGAAATAAATGACTTTATCAAATTGTTCAGCTTTGTTTTGAACAACAACTACTTCACTTTCAACAACAAAATCTACCATCAAAAAGGACTGGCAATGGGAGATCCCGTTTCGGGCATTTTAGCTAACATTTTCATGGATAATCTAGAGGCTAACAAAATTGTAAACAAAATCAACGGTCTCCATCTATGGATAAGATTTGTTGATGACACGTTTGCCATCATTGACAAACGGCAGAACATCAGCAACAGCATTTTAGAATTTCTTAATGGACTCAACAATAACATTACCTTCACAAAAGAAGATGAAACCAACAACTCCTTAAATTTCCTGGAGGTAACCATAAATAGAACCCATAATAAATTCAAATTCCAAATCTATAGAAAACCCACTTTTGCCCCTCTGACTATAAAAAAAGAATCTATGCACCCGCATTCTCACAAATTAGCAGCCTTCTACAGCTTAATCCATAGAGCGTTCAAAATTCCTCTTTCCAACGACAACCGAAAAAAAGAACTACAATATATTAAAGAACTAGCAAAACTTAACGGCTACAAACCAAACACAGTTAATAAAATTATAAACAAAATCAAATTAAAAACTGCTACTAACCTAACCCCTGAAAGACCTAAAAAAAAAATAATTTTGCTGCCTTCACCTTCACTAATCCGGCTCTTTACCAAATCACCAACCCAATCAAGAAACAGGACATCAGCATTGCATTCAAAAACCGCAATACAAACAGAAATATATTCTTTAACTCCCATACAGTAAATTCAATACACGACAGATACTCTAATTCAGGAATTTATAGACTCAAATGCACCCAATGTGAATTTTCTTATGTCGGGCAAACTGGACGCAGCTTTCATACAAGATATTTAGAGCATTACAACGCATCTAAGCACAACAAACACTCCGCTATGAGTATCCACGTGAAAGAAACGGGACATAACTTCACCACCATAGACCAGGACCTTCAAATCTTAAAGATCATCAACAAAGGTAGTCAAATGACTGAATATGAAAGCACCTACATCCTTTTAGACCAACACTTCAATAAAAATAAAAATCTAAATGACACCGTAGAAACAAAGACCCCAGTCACAGAACAAATTCCTAACTTATTGTCATCTCTAAACATAAACAATAACAATTTTTTTTAAATCTTCAACTATAAATGCAACAATAACCCAACTCAATCCCTGCCAACAATGACACACCATTACAATACGAGAAGCAGAAATAAAGCAACTGTTCAGACCACCTCACACAAGCAACACAACAGGACCTCCTCGTAACATCTAAAGGGTAAGTTTCAAGAACATAAATCTACTAACTAATAAACCATCCTAATATAGCACTCACACACTTTTTTGTTTTATTCCACAGACTTTAATGCACCCACCAGCTACACACTACATCCAGAAACCAGTGAACTGCTCTTCAATCTACACTGAATAACTTCAAAAAGCTCCAACAAAACAACATACAAAAAGTTTATATGGTTATGTAATAATCCGTTATCTAACAAAACTTGATCAAACTCTCTAACAGATTTCTTGCCATCCACTTTAAGGCACCCCACCTTAATACTGATACTCATTCTTCTAGAAGTAAGGTTGACTACAAAATATTTAAACTTCCCCCCCCCCCCCCAAAAAAAAAAACATATAAGCTGAACGTGTTTAATGTCCTACAAATATAAAAAGAAATATTTAATTACTATGACTTCAATAGACTACAATACCATATCAGTATTAGCATTATCTCCATTCGACAGGACATGAGTAAGACATCCCATTGAAACTTCAAGACAAGATCGACCAGTTCAGTTCCAAAACGTAACATAAGTTTGTATACATTAGTGTAAATTGTGTAAAAAATAGTTTTTAAGAATGGTTCTAGCACAAGTTAATCTCCAATAAGTTGTAAAAATGTACAGATGGTTTAAACCCATGTATCATGCCATTCTCATTACTAACTCATGAATGTTGACAGTTAATATTATCTCCATTATATGTGAACAAGATTTAGACGTCACATTAGTACTTTAAAACATGGATGGCTTGATCACTCCATTGCAATTGTTATGTAAATAATATTTACTATGATTAATCCTAATATAGCATCCACTCAGAGCTCTGACTTGGAGATAGAATTCATGGCTGATGATGCCTGCAATGCCAGGCGAAACATGTACCATACTCAAACTTAATGTAATGACATTGTTATAGTCATAAAGACTTAACTAGTATTGAATAGGTGGTTTCAATAAATTAATTGTTTAACATTTAATGTGTAAGAGATCCAACAGTTTTGGTGGAAAACATGTATGTTCAGAACGCTTTCAATGTTGAATACGATCCAGTGTTGTAATTCAAAATATGCCTAACATGTGCTTGTTTCAGACTCGTTTTGTCTTAATTGCATTCATAATGTCTTCTATAAATTCCTGCCATACAGTTGTATAATCCAACAATTTGTTTAAGGCAATGGGTTAGAATATAGTACCATATCTGAAATATTTATTTGATTATTGTTTGGTTGAACGAGATATACCAAATGAATGCAGAGTTGCTATAGTAGCCCCTGTGTATAAAGGAAAGGGTGATAGACATAAAGCTGAATATTACAGGCCAGTCAGCAGTCAGTTTGACATGCATTGCATGTAAGCTTTGGGAAAGCATTCTTTCTGATTATATTAGACATGTTTGCAAAATTAATAACTGGTTTGACAGAAGGCAGTTTGGGTTTAAGAAAGGTTATTCCACTGAAGCTCAGCTTGTAGGATTTCAGCAAGATATAGCAGATATCCTGGATTCAGGAGGCCAAATGCACTGTATTGCAATTGACCTATCTAAGGCATTTGATAGGGTTGATCATGGAAGACTACTGGCAAAATTGAGTGCTATTGGACTAGAAAAAAGAGTGACTGAATGGGTGGCTATATTTCTAGAAAACAGAACTCAGAGAATTAGAGTAGGTGAAGCTTTATCTGACCCTGTAATAATTAAGAGGGGAATTCCTCAAGGCAGTATTATTGGACCTTTATGTTTTCTTATATATATCAATGATATGTGTAAAGAAGTGGAATCAGAGATAAGGCTGTTTGCAGATGATGTTATTCTGTACAGAGTAATAAATAAGTTACAAGACTGTGAGCGGCTGCAAGGTGACCTCGATAGTGTTGTGAGATGGACGGTGGGCAATGGTATGATGATAAATGGGGTTAAAAGTCAGGTTGTGAGTTTCACAAATAGGAAAAGTCCTCTCAGTTTTAATTACTGCGTTGATGGGGTGAAAGTTCCTTTTGGGGATCATTGTAAGTACCTAGGTGTTAATATAAGGAAAGACCTTCATTGGTGTAATCACATAAATATGATTGTTAATAAAGGGTACAGATCTCTGCACATGGTTATGAGGGTATTTAGGGGTTGTAGTAAGGATGTACAGGAGAGGGCATATAAGTCTCTGGTAAGACCCCAACTAGAGTATGGTTCCAGTGTATGGGACTCTCACCAGGATTACTTGATTCAAGAACTGGAAAAAATCCAAAGAAAAGCAGCTCAATTTGTTCTGGGTGATTTCCGACAAAAGAGTAGCGTTACAAAAATGTTGCAAAGTTTGGGCTGGGAAGACTTGGGAGAAAGGAGACGAGCTGCTCGATTAAGTGGTATGTTCCGAGCTGTCAGTGGAGAGATAGTGTGGGAGGACATCAGTAGACAGCAGGACAGATGTCTTCAAGACGGAATGAATATTGTGGGTTGCATAAAACTACATTTGAAGGGGAGGCTGAATCACGCTGTATATGTTTATGTATGATTAAGATATTTTTAACATGGACATGTTTTTGGGCTGGGGGTCTATCTGGAATTAGCATAATCACTTTGGTGTAGACATAAAACCGACAGCATCGTAACCAGGCAACCGGTGTTCATCTTTTACCTATACTAAGTCGTTATCATCTTCTCTTCCCCAGTGTTACTACCATGTGATAGATCTCTGCAACTACCACTAAATTGTTTTCATTTCTCCCCAGAAGTGGGAGGCGGGCCTCATAGATGGTGACACAGTCCCTCAGGCAATGAGATTTATAATGGAGAAGGCGATATGTGGTGAAGGCGAGAGGGTTAGCGGCCATGACCTATACTAGGAACTGTGCCGGCATTCGCCTTAATGCAAGAAAATGGAAAACCATTTTCAGTACATCCAACGGTGGGAGAACAAACCCTCTCCCTGTCCCAAACCCCGGTAGAGCCATGGCCACTTGTCCTCTGCTCAGTTGGTCCATCAAAGTGCAGAGCTGTCGGACCACGGACCAGCCGTGGCCACTTGTAGGCCGAAGCCTACTCTGTAACCACTGACCCAGATAACTGCCTTCTGTATACAGTAGGTACAAATGGCACTGTGTTTGAAGTGGGTTTCCACTGTCTTTGACTGGCGTTTTGTCTGGGTCACAGCAAAGCCCCTTGCACACGGTAATGTCATGGAAGGTAGCAGCATATTGTTCATAATACAAAACGTATTTTGCAAATATTTATGGCCATAAAATTGTGTGCTAAATTAGCGACCAATTTCTTGGGGATAGATCTTAAGAGGTGGGGCTATTTTTTGACGTGGCATGGGAGGGTTATGTGCTGAATCACCTGCCTTATTGTTTGTTGCACATCGATCATGATTCTACATATTTCTTTCAATTTATTGGAACTCCTCCTCTGTCGATGGACTGAAAGGATGCATTATTTGTAAGAAGCTACTGAGAGGATAAAAACCAAAGAATCTTTACTCGCTCTCATCGCTTAAGCCCAAAAACATATCCATGAGTCTATGCTTTTCCGGGTAGCAGAGAAATTTACATATATCTGTATGTCACATGAAATAGAACATTTTTAAGTACTATGAATAGTGCATTACAATAAGTACAAGGAATACATGCAATTTTGCTGCTCGACATTGTTTATCACCTAAATACAGATGATTGATTGTATGATGTGTAGTGTCTTGGTGCAATATGTAGCAACAGTGTATGTGCTAGTCATGTCTTGGTTTCTTCAAACACTACTCTGCCAGAGACTTGATATCCTCTAGCAGATAAAAAAATAAAAATAATTATTCAAATCTCAATATTTCTCAGTGTGTGGCCCCAGGTGCCTCATTTGACAGACTGAAAGATGTACCATATAGTAAGTTCGTTGAAAAAATACCAAATGGTGTTGCCGTAAACACCTGATGTGTTAGTGCGACTTTAGACTGCAAAAAGAGAAAAGGTATTACAACATTGTAACTTGTCAGTTCCTGTCTTTCTTTCATAAATGAATGATTTTGTATTTGTATTATACTGTATTGTTTTCTATCTGATGAATATTAATTGATGATTTATACTACTGAATGTAATTGAATGAAATTATGATATACTGTGATGACTAAAACTTTCATGGAAATATTTACACAGTGTTTATGCCTGTAATACTGTGGATAGTAGGTAGAATACAGCTCTATAAAACAAAAGATCATGTTTTATTTCAATTTTCCTTTGAATCCTACAAAATCCCTCCTTAGCATACGAGTTTTCATTAATCATTTTGGTTATTATGTATGGCTTTCTTTCTTACATTGTATGTATATTTCATTTCCTGGTAAGTGGCATGTCTTGATACTATTGACTCTTGAGGTTGGCTTATAGAGTTAAAGGGGACTGATGTCCAAGGTGATATTAGTGTCTATTTCTGTCTTAGTTCTTAATCTGAAACATGGATTGCCAATCCCAATACGGCAAAATACAATTTAACCTAACTTTTACATTAATTTTCAGATTTCAACATAGGTAACGAAAATGTTAGTAAAAATGAAGACATGATATTAGAACCTTTTCCATTACAGTAACTTCCACATTGGGCCATGATGCTGATTCTGCCATCTTCACCTGAATGTTCATTGTTTTTTGTGTCGGTCATGAGATGTCTTCCTTCCTGGTACCTGAAAGTTAACATATGGTAGGTCAAAAATCTCTTAGAAGTGGACCTACCACCTTGATAAACATCCATGAACTCACAGTTGTCAGGTGCAGAGAAGCCCTTGTTTGGTGTCAATATTAAGTTTATTTGCGAGAAACCACGTTCACATTCAGAGGTAGAAATGGGAATGCTGTTGATTGTGTTTACACATGGTAGTAGTGATGTTGGAATTTTCTTCTCAACCAGGAATTCATGATAACCTCTTAGAACTTGCCTGTCCTGAATCCTTAATCACCTATACAAATTATGTACTGCTTCATCTTTAACAAAAATTATATTTTTCTGAACATTATCTGACCAACATTCAGGACACAGTACTTTTGTCCATTCTGGTGTTGTGTGTCTTCGTTTGTTAACAGACAATCTTCCACCCGTCGTCTTAAGCTGTCAGAACATTTCAGGATCAAGATAACTTTTTGCACTGGCAGCTTGATTTTTTTTCTCTTCTCCAGGATAACCCACATGAATTTCAAATTCTCAGGTGTACTTTGAGATTCATGATAGTAAGACCCACTATTAAATTTCCTATCATCAAATAGAATAATTTGCCTGGATATTAGTTTATGAGCTACATAAGAGAGTCATATTGTGTGTTTGTAATTTAAAGCTGAGTTCTGACAACTCTTGAAGAGTTGCAGGTGCAGAGAAGCCCTTGTTGGTGTCAATATTAAGTTCATTTGCGATAAACCACGGTCACATTCAGAGGTAGAAATGGGAATGCTGTTGATGGTGTTTACACATGGTAGTAATGATGTTGGAATTTTCTTCTCAACCAGGAATTTATGATAACCTCTTAGAATGTGCCTGTCCCGAATCCTTAATCACCTGTACAAATTATGTACTTCATCTCCAACAAAAGTGACCCAGCGGGAATCAAACACGGGACCCCCTGAACCGAAGGGCAGCACACTGACCATGCAGCCAAGGAATCGGACCATATCAGGAACCATTGTCTTTAAAGGTGATAATTGGCTCATACAAGTGCTCTCATTAATTAGCAAAGAAATCCTGCAATTAGATTCCATTATTTTCTTCATTAGGGTTTTCCTCATTTCACTTCTAAGAATTTGACCCATGTAGCTTCCATTCACTTCTTGGAGATGAACTTCAGATTTAAAATCATTGAAGAAAAAGATCACGAACAAAATCAACGTTCTGACTTTTTTTCATGAGATCATCATATATAACATCATATATAATCCCTGTTCTCATCCTGATTTGTTCTTTCAATATGTGCCACGAGCAATCCATAGTTTTACCAAATTGCAGAAACACTTCCGTAATTTGAAGCTGCCCAATGTTGTACAGCTGCTGGTCCAGATCATCAGAAATATTTCCCAGTTATCTGGCATTTTTAGGTGACTGGTGATATAACGTATAAAATCTGTCAAGAAATGGCTTTAATCTGTGAAGGAAAGCCCTTCGTAACTTCATCTGCAACAGAGATTTGAAGTCTATGGTTTGCGCAGAGCCAAAACAAGACATGTGGATATTGCTCCCTAATCAAAGTCATTACAACTTTCTTCCTTCCTGACATCACAGCAGCTCCATCACATGCTAGTGGAATAAGGTTTTCTTTCAAAAATTCTTCAGAGAATTTTAATTCGTTCAAAACATTAATCAGACATTGAAAAATACCTTTGGCAGACACATTTTCCAACTCAACAATATCAATAAATAGATTTGTATGTTCGTCCATATAAAAGCATTCTTCTTATTCTTCCACTTTTCCCACACCTGTCTGTGGGGTTGCAAACTGAATATGAAAGGAAGAGTCTTTGGACATGCATAAACACCCAGTTGCCAAGCCTGAAGAAATAATCAGAAGCGATTAAAATCCCGACCCAGCGGGAATCAAACCCGGGAACCTCTGAACCGAAGGGCAGCACCCTGACCATTCAGCCAAGGAATCGAACCATATCGGGAACCATTGTCTTTAAATATATTATTAAAGGTGATAATTGGCTCATACAAGTGCTCTCATCAATTAGCAAAGAAATCTTACAATTATATTCCATTATTATCTTCATTAGGGTTTTCTTCATTTCACCTCTGAGAATTTGACCCATGTAGCTTCCATTCACTTCTTGGAGATGAACTTCAGATTCAAAATCATTGAATACCTGACTTTTCTTTACAATTTTATAGGTTGTTCTGAAGATTTTAGAGGTATTTGTCATGTTCAAAAGCTTGAGTAAAAGAGACCTCCAACATTTTTCTTTTGCAGCAGTTAATATGTTAGTGGCCGCCATATGAACGGAACTAATTTTATTTATTTTTTTTTTTTTTTTTTTGCTAGGGGCTTTATGTCGCACCGACACAGATAGGTCTTATGGCGACGATGGGATAGGAAAGGCCTAGGAGTTGGAAGGAAGCGGCCGTGGCCTTAATTAAGGTACAGCCCCAGCATTTGCCTGGTGTGAAAATGGGAAACCACGGAAAACCATCTTCAGGGCTGCCGATAGTGGGATTCGAACCTACTATCTCCCGGATGCAAGCTCACAGCCGCGCGCCTCTACGCGCACGGCCAACTCGCCCGGTGAACTAATTTTATTATCATGGATCTTTTCTCGTTGTGAAGTAATTTGATTTTTTATTTTCATCAAAAGGAGTAATCTAAACATTTGCCCATGGCTTTTCAGTCTTGGAAATGTTCAATTTCTTACCTGCTGGAGCGGAAGAGAAGAACTGAAATATTTTCAAGTTCATTGCTTTTGGTAAAGATCATAGGAAACAAACAAATTAACGTATAGAATTTACAACAGATGTAACCATAGTACACAAAGCAACAAAGTTACGTGAACAGAAAGTGAAGTGAAGCTGATCACAGTCACACAAAGGAAGTTTCCGAATTTTAAGCGGCAAGCACGTAGAGTCGAAAGAGTAGTGCTGCAGAACCAGATCGGTATCATATACTTTATGATACAGTCGATAACTATGGATTAGAGTTAATCTATCAACACTTCCTGACAACATAGTTCGACATCAAGCGATGATGGCAGCACATATGTGAAGATACACTTTTAAACATGAAATCCAAATCTTCACCACAATTTTTACAATCTTAAGTTTACCGATACGTGTACCGGAGCATACGGGGAGAAAAAAGCCCTGAACCGCATACAGTAAAACCTCATCAAGAAGTTTCTGCAGGGGACAAAGGAAGAGAACAAGTTGAACAAAAAAATGTGCAAATAAAAACTATCTAAGAGGGACATGAAAATACCTGCTACCTTTTTTTTAACATGCGTGCATTTTACATTGTGTATATATGGGTACAATGAAAGCTGTATCTACCATTTCTGAAGATGAGGTGTGATAAACACAAGAGAACAAATATGAAAACATTTTTCTACTGGAGCTTATAAAATAACAACTGTGTATTAAAAAGTGTGAAAAACACGAGACAACAAATATGAAAAAATTTGTACCAGGACCCATAAAACTATCTACCTATTACTCTTTCTAATATAAAAGTAATGTTCAGATGTTAGTTGAAGTCTTATGTTTCAGACCAGTAGGTTATTAAATATTGTTTTCTTGTCACACTCTTTGACTATGAATTATTAGAGGTTACACCCACCCATATGAGAGAGAATGACTTTGGCCCCCATCCTGAAAACTACAATACTTCGGCAATTGGTTTGGACTTACTCAGGAAGAAGGTGCAAATTTTAACATTTGCACCTACTCTACAAGCGTAAGATTTGGTTGCCAGTCCACTTCCTGAAGGTTTTTAATTTTACCTTCATTAGTAAGCAATTTCACAACTTTTTCCATATCCATAACAAGACAATCACAAGACCACTTTAATAAACTTCTCATGATTATGTTCCTAATCCGTAGGTAGCCTATCACCCAACAAATATTCACTACTCTTCACTGTACTACTCAATACTGAATAAATTTCTAACTTCTGACTGGAATGAGAAATACAAGCACGAACAGGCTAACTGAGTTATTCAGCAATCTCACTGCAAACCAGAAAAGAAAACTGAATTTTCCTGAGGCTAATGGCTTGTTCCCCGAAGGTGGAATTTACCTTGAGATGTTCAGGAATTCAAGGCCTGTTCTTGTTATTGTGCAACTTTCCCCAACATACCCACTGTGGTAAGGGCTCTTATCTGTGTTTTGGAAATCACGTTCTATTCACAAGAAATGACAAAGAAAATTTTCAGGGGTAAAAATGGGATCGTACTAAGCAGTGAGGTATGAGGTATTTTTGTATATTCAATACTAGCAAGATACCCGTGCTTCGCTACGGTATTATACTGAAATTTGTAATTGAATGCTTATTGTTTTAGATATATAATCCGCCGAAATTCGCGGTCTGACTCGTTTTCTGAGAGAACCCACCAAAATTCCCGATCTGACTCGTTTTCTATTAGATTACGGCATGTTTCCTTCCATTTTTCAATCTTCTTTTCCAGCAATCGATTTCGTACTTCCCGGGCTAGGCTCAGGTATTCCTCCCGGTCAGTTGGGTCCGTAAATCTTTGCCATCTTTTCCTATAATAATTTTTAATATGGATAAAATCCTTCAGGAGATCCGGCGTGGTGTCATATTGGGTGCCTAGAAGGCACTGAACCCACGTCCGGACTGCATTCTTAGTCATTACCCGTCCAGGAGCCGTTTCCAGCGCGGTCCGCACATTTGACGACGGTCCGGAACATTATTATTATTATTATTATTATTATTATTATTATTATTATTATTATTATTATTATTATTATGTGTTGCTGGAATGGATGATGACAGGGAAAACCGGAGTATCCGGAGAAAAACCTGTCCCGCCTCCGTTTTGTCCAGCACGAATGTCACATGGAGTGAACGGGATTTGAACCACGGAACCCAGCTGTGAGAGGCCGGCGCGCTGCCGAGGATCCTTATAAGTACATTAAGAACAGTAAAATCAATTGGTCTCACCTCCTTCTACACCCCACAGCCGTTAAGTTTATTTACCGCCACCCCCGCCCCCCCAAAATAAAAATTAAAAGAAGGCTTGTTTCTTATGTTTAAAGAAGATTTCAAACACCAATGTTCACGTCTATTACCTTCAGTTTTGAGATATAAGTATCCCCATAAAAATAATTTACTTTTCTCACTTCATTTCACACTACTCCCCCCCCCCCCAAGTGAATTTTCCCGCAAAATATACTTGTTTCTTTAATAGTAAAGGATCTTCTAAATACCAATTATCACGACTCTAACTTCTTCAGTTTTTGATTTATGTGTCCTCATGAAAGGAATTCAACTCCTTTACACTCCCGCCCACCAAGATGGTATCCCCCCAAAACGCGTTTTTCTTTGTTTGTAAAGGAGATCCAAATACGAATTTTCACGTCTGTAACAACTTTAGTTTTTATTAGATGTATGTATTCTCATTCAATTAATTCAATTAATTTTTCAATTCTTCCACCCCCCCCCCCAATTCATTGGATTTTCCGAGAATACGTGTTTCTTTATTTTTAAAGCAGATTGCAAATATCAAATTTCACGTCTGTAACATCTTCATTTTTGAGATATCAGTAGCCTAATTAAAAGAATTCAACACCATTTTCAGTCACTTTTACCCCCCCTCCACCCAAGTGGTATTTCCGAAAGCTAAAAATACACGTTTCTTTATGTTTAATAGAGATAAAAAATACCATTTTTCACTTCTGTAACATGTTAAGTTTCTTGAGATAAACTGTAAAAATTCTCATTTTAAAATTTCACCCCTTCTGAGTTACCCTTAAGTGGAGTTGCCAAACACAAATCACCTATGTTTCTTTAGATTTACAGGAGATTACAAACACCCACTTTTTACGTCTGTAACATTTTACGTTTCCAAGATATTCTGTAGATATAGTCTTTCAAAAATTCACCCAATTTGTCACTCCTGTTTAACCGCCATTAATTGGATTTTCCAAAACTAAAAAATACGTGTTTCTTTATTTTTAAAGGAGATCCGATATACAAATTTTCAGTTCTGTAATATCTTTCGTTTCTGAGATATATGTATCCTCATTAAAGGCATTCAACCCAATTTTCACCCTTTTACACCCCTCCTATTGGGATTTACAGGAAACAAAAAATACGTTTTCCTTTATTTTTAGAGGAGATTCTAACTACCAATTTTTACATCTGTAAATTTTAAAGTTTTAAGATGTATACACACTCATTTTAAAAAATTTACACTCCCGCCTTTTTACCCCCAATGTTTGGATTTTCCAAAAACGAAAAAATACGTGTGTTTATTTATTTTTAAAGGAGATTCTAAATACCAATTTTCACATATATAACCTTTAAAAATTTTGAGATAGATACACTCATTTTAAAATATTACTCCTTTTTCACCCCCCCCCCCCTAAATTGGATTTTCCAGAAACAAAAAAATACGTGTTTCTTTATTTTTAACGGAGATCCTAAACACCAATTTTCAGGTCTGTAATATCTTCAGTTTCTGATATATAAGTAGCCTCATTAAAGGCATTCAACCACTTTTTAGCCCCTTTTCACTCCTCCTATTGCGATTTTCCGAAAACAAAAAAATACGTGTTCCTTATTTTTAATGAAGGTTCTAAAAACCAATTTTTACATCTGCAAACTTTGAAAGTTTGGAGATATAGATTCACTAATTTTAAAAATTCACCCCCTTTTCACCCTCCCATTAATTGGATTTTCCAAAAACAAAAAATTACGTGTTTCTTTATTTTTAAAAGAGATCAAAAGTACCAATTTTCAGGTCTGTAATATCTTCAGCTTCTGAGATATAGGTACCGGTATCCTGATTAAAGGCATTCAACCCATTTTTCTCCATTTTCACCCTTTTTCACCCCTCCTATTGGGATTTTCTGAAAACAAAAAAATACGTGTTTCCTTATTTTTAAAGAAGATTCTAAATACCATTTTTTACATCTGTAAACTTTTAAAGTTATGAGATTTAGAGCAACTCATTTTAAAATTTCACCCCCATTTTCACCCCCTTAGCGAAGGAATATCCAAAAATCCTCTCTTAGCGAGCACCTACGTCTTAATATGAATATATCATCAAAATTTCATCTCTTTATGTCCAGTAGTTTTGGCTCGGCGATGATGAATCAGTCAGTCAGTCAGTCAGTCAGTCAGGACAAGCTACTTTATATATATAGATGATAGGAATACTTCCAATTTACAACTAAGTGAGAAAAGGTCTTAAAAAGGAATGCACCGACGAGGTTTCACTGTATCTCCACTCACTCTCCCTCCGCTCAAAATTGTCACTACCCCTCGCCCCTTCTGCCTTTCCCTAGCTCCCCCAACCAACAGGTTCATGTCAGCAAGCTACAGATGAAGCCAGCAAGTCCAACGACCTGAACTCAGTCCAGGCACAAGAGACTGGGGGTAACGAACCTGACCTGTAATGAATTAAATACAGAAAACATTTTCAAATCTACTGAAGTATCAAAAATTGACTGTTAGTATACTTCATTACGCCTGGTCATAATGTCACCCGTTCATAATCACTGACCAGCTTATGCAACGAAACAATACTGTACATAAATATGCATGCTTGAATGTGATTAGATAGAACGTGAGGATGTTCTTGTAGAATGAGACATGTCATTATGTTATTAATCTGTTCTTTTCCAGGTATGTTAGAGAGTTATAACTTTCATATTTCGTGCTTCGAAAGACTGAAAACTTAAAGGCTATATTATACAAAATGGTGTGACAACTTCATTTTCTCCTTAAAATAACATGCTATTAAATAAGATAGCTTACCTTTGCACATCTTATCAGTTGTTTGGCAATATTAATGTCACCCTGATGATTCTGTCCTATTTCTGCTATGATAAAGCAAGGATGGGCATCCCCTATTACCTTTCCAGGGGCAATTTGGAGATCAGGAGGCATTTCAATTCTGAAATTAATGCAGGGATAAATTACTTTATCACTATCACCATATGTCTGAAAGTTGGAGATTATATAATAGATTGTCAGTGCTTGAAAAACCTTGATATTCTTAACATTAATTCTAAAGGGACATTTTATGTACTCCTTTATCATCCAATCATGGGAACACTTTTAAAACACTGTCATTATGAATTAAGTACTTACACATATTTTTCAAATAAATTATAAGTACAAATATTTACAAATAAACTGAACATTCATTATCACAAAATGATCTACTGGTTATCGCTTTGTTGTAGCATACTCAGAATTACTACATCTACAAGTTCTTCACACCAAAATTTAAAACGTCATTGGACTGCTGTAATATTTCCACCAGTAAGTTTATTTTGTTATAGGTGCATAATTATTGGCCCTCTAACCCTGAGATCATTACAGAGCAGCAACTAATAATTATCAGGATTGAACCATAGCCCACTGTAAGAATTGTGTGCAAGAGAAAACAAGCAAATGCATGAAATTACACTCAAAGATTTCCTTTTAAGGCAGAAAGTAGTTGGTAAATTTTATATATAATTATCATTCGCTATGCAAACATATCATTCTTGCATAAAAGTTTGCTTTTATCTCATCAGGCCAGCAAAAATCAAAATAGGTTGAGTTGCATTCTTGTTTGTCTGTTTCAATATCACAAACAAAAAAAAAACTAAACAGAGATTTATAAAATTTGGTATTAAGTTGAGAGAAAGAAGGATAATAGTAAGTTAAACTGGAATTTTCTGATTACTGCAGGGTGGCAAGACAATTCAGAATAGCAAATCTCTACCTTTGAGGGGCCACAACCTGGTAAACTTATTTTCTATAAGAAGAGAGTCCAAACCAAACAAATTTACTCAGAAAAAGTCAGCTGAGCAGGGAAAGGAGCAGAAAGATGTGAAATTGTCAGCAAAACTCTTATCTCACATTTATACTCCAAATGTTTTCAAATGCAAGGCTATTTTTTTTTTATTTAGAGATGATCCGAGTCTGTGCTAATCGACACAGTCACAAAAATTATCCTCCTCGAATATTTCAATTATAAAATATTGATTCATGCAAGATGTTTAAGAAAAGTTAAACTATGAATTCCAGGAGAATACTTTGTAACCCAATATAACTGAAGCCAGGGCCTAGTACTGCATTGCAGCCAGGTGGTTGAGAAACACTGGTTTACAAACTCTAAAATCTCCACTTATTACCCCTTCTCCAATGTCTTTTCATGTTGGTATATGTAATTACTTGTATTTATTAGGTTTGTTTGTATTTGACAATCTCCACCTGAGGCAAGCTGAAATAATTTGTCAGTGTATCACTGCTGCCTGTCAGACATTTACTTTCTAAGCATCTTATTTCGTAGTGCCTGGTATATTAAAATAAGTGATGGACTTTTCCAATATAGATACAATTACTGAAGTACATTCATAACAAATTTTAGGATTGGTTAGTAACTTCACTTAACAATGGCGAAAAATGAAAGTATCCTCCTATTCAATACATCATATATTCCGTCATTAGACGGAGTAAACAAGTTCAGACATGTTTCGGCTCGTTTGAGCCATCTTCAGTGAAAAAATTAGGGGGGTTGGAATAATTTACATAATATGAGTTGAAAAAATGCTAAAAAACATAATGAAAGCGCAAATGAAAACAAACAAAAGAGAGCCTAGACGGAAACAAAATAGCACAAATATACAATATTTACATCAATATGCAGAGCAAAAAACAACTTATTGCGACAAAATTCAGTGAAACAGGTGTTAATTTGAAATAATAATTGATACTAAAAACTGCGTTAACCTAAGAAACAAGGGAATGAGAAAACAAATGATGCAGATGGAAATGAATAATAGTAGCACATGGTGAGGTTGTTGGACCTCATAGTTTACAAATTATTAGTTTATAAAAACGACAAAACAGTTTGAAATCGCTGTCAAAATCCTAGTGGAAACCCATCACATTAAATTGGCCAGGAGGAGAGCGGGAGCAAACATTTTGAGAGAAACCAAGCCTGAATTAACCTGCAGGCGAAAAGCCTGTGATAAGGAGAAAAAACACCTTAAATTTAAGGCTTCAGAAATAGCAGCATTCTTAATATCTTCTCAATCTAGCGGTCCCTTTCTTCATTATTGTTTCATAATGTTGGCTGGTGTTTTGCCTTATTATAGAGGGGTCGGAAGGGCCGCATATAAAAATATGAGAAGCTGTGTTAGGTAGAAGACAGATGCATAGTAAATTGTAGTAATCTAGTGGAAACCGTCAATGAAGTTCTAGAACTTCACATTTATACTCCAAATGTTTTCAAATGCAAGGCTATTTTTTTTTTTATTTAGAGATGATCCGAGTCTGTGCTAATCGACACAGTCACAAAAATTATCCTCCTCGAATATTTCAATTATAAAATATTGATTCATGCAAGATGTTTAAGAAAAGTTAAACTATGAATTCCAGGAGAATACTTTGTAACCCAATATAACTGAAGCCAGGGCCTAGTACTGCATTGCAGCCAGGTGGTTGAGAAACACTGGTTTACAAACTCTAAAATCTCCACTTCCCTTCTCCAATTAGAACTTCATTGACGGTTTCCACTAGATTACTACAATTTACTATGCTTCTGTCTTCTACCTAACACAGCTTCTCATATTTTTATATGCGGCCCTTCCGACCCCTCTATAATAAGGCAAAACACCAGCCAACATTATGAAACAATAATGAAGAAAGGGACCGCTAGATTGAGAAGATATTAAGAATGCTGCTATTTCTGAAGCCTTAAATTTAAGGTGTTTTTTCTCCTTATCACAGGCTTTTCGCCTGCAGGTTAATTCAGGCTTGGTTTCTCTCAAAATGTTTGCTCCCGCTCTCCTCCTGGCCAATTTAATGTGATGGGTTTCCACTAGGATTTTGACAGCGATTTCAAACTGTTTTGTCGTTTTTATAAACTAATAATTTGTAAACTATGAGGTCCAACAACCTCACCATGTGCTACTATTATTCATTTCCATCTGCATCATTTGTTTTCTCATTCCCTTGTTTCTTAGGTTAACGCAGTTTTTAGTATCAATTATTATTTCAAATTAACACCTGTTTCACTGAATTTTGTCGCAATAAGTTGTTTTTTGCTCTGCATATTGATGTAAATATTGTATATTTGTGCTATTTTGTTTCCGTCTAGGCTCTCTTTTGTTTGTTTTCATTTGCGCTTTCATTATGTTTTTTAGCATTTTTTCAACTCATATTATGTAAATTATTCCAACCCCCCTAATTTTTTCACTGAAGATGGCTCAAACGAGCCAAAACATGTCTGAACTTGTTTACTCCGTCTAATGACGGAATATATGATGTATTGAATAGGAGGATACTTTCATTTTTCGCCATTGTTAAGTGAAAACCGTCAATACGGAATGATTCTAATATCTTATAATTGGTTAGTAATTCGATCACTTCAACTTTAGGTGACGCTACATTTAATTTGCATTCACTTAAAATCAGCAGCTGAACCTCGTCACACTAGGCAACGCCGGTGAAATCGTGTAGACTGCCCATCTTCTTTATGATTTCCATGGCAGCATTATTGAAACAAGATATAGTAAGTGTAATGTTCCCCACATTTGGTGACCCCGACGTGATTAATATAGTGTGACACAGTTTTCTGCAAGAAGTCAGTGCTATTTACACGCTAGTTACCGCCGTCGCTATGGAGCAATTACAACAGCAGCTACAGCAATTACAAGAGCAAAATCGTCTCCTACACCAGCAAACGCCGCAATCACCACCCTCAGAGGTTAGTACTGTAGTCAATCGTGTTGGAGTTACCTGTTTTCTGGCCAGACAAGCCGGCTCTATGGTTTACTCAGGCAGAAGCGCAGTTCAATGTATCCGGTATCTTTCTTTCTCTCTCTCTCTCTCTCTCTCTCTCAAAAGCAACAAATAAGTAGAACTGTCAGCTATACTCAATCCAAAGGGAGCGTATACTGTCAATCGAAGGGTTACTTTATTTTTATTCATACCAACACTCTACTCTAAGACTATTTGAATGCAAGTTCATGCTACACCACCTCCATGTCAAGAGCATGTGCTCAGCTGAAGGGTACAATCTCTTATGAAGTGGAATATTTGCTCAGAAAAGTTGAGTATATAATAAATACTCATGTTTATTCATACCGCCCATTTTGTATTACAGTGACCAATGGAATTATTCATAATGTTGTAAATTTCATTTATTTCATCCTGTTATGATTATTATACTTCTTCCTTAAAATGTAAATATACTAATATTTAATGTAGTAAATAACATTTATGTCTGTCTCTTTGTATTCATTTATTTCTATTTTATTCTATATTATTAACCCTTACCCCTCAAATTAAAGTTCTCTGTGTTATCCCTACTACTCGTATTACCGGGTGAGTTGGCCGTGCAGTCAGGGGCGCGCGGCTGTGAGCTGGGTACCGGGAGATGGGTACCTTAATTAAGGCCACGGCCACTTCCTTCCAACTCCTAGGCCTTTCCTATCCCATCATCGCCAAAAAGACCTACCCGTGTCGGTGCGACGTAAAGCCACTAGCAAAACTACTCATATTTTAAATGTGGATTTCTATCTTCCATGACCTGTATTCATCTTTCACGATTTTGGAGATAGCACTTGCTCTTAAATGATGTATTTAGGCTATAAATGTTTACAGCAAGCTATACTGGAGCAAATAAATCAATATGTGTAATTTAAGACATGTTATTTTAATTTGTAATTATTACTACTACCGTTATCGCATACCGACTGGTTTCGTTAGTAGTTTCACTGAACAAATCATTGATAAAAAACAATTGAAAAACTCTAATTCAGTGTCTGCTTTCATACCTCACAGTGGTTTGTAGGCTGAAACTGCTGTAAATGGCTATTTCTTGAAATCACGATCTGTTAATTTATAATTGCACCAGACATCAGCATCAACTACGTGTTGGGTTACGTTACACAAGCCAACCATCGCCAGTTCACTTGTAGGCGCCGTCAAATGCTATTGGATATATTCATTAGGGTTCAAGGAATGAGTAGAGGTGCAAAAATACTGGGTTTTTGTATTATTACCTAACCATCCAGGATAAGAAATTAAAGGTATGGAAACTGAAGGATAAAGAGAAGGCCACAGAATATCAAGAAAAAATCCAGCAGCGAATACCAAAAACAGACACTGAAACAGTTGCAGAAGAATGAAAAATTTCAAGGAATGCTTGGTCAAGACAACAGAGGAGACGTGTAGAAGAACAAATGGCAAAAGGAAATGGAAAGAGACACCATGGTGGAATGATAAAAGAAGAGACACAGTCCTTAAAGAGAACAATGCCTACAGAAAATATTTCAAAAGTCGAACAGATAAGGACGAAGAACTCTATAAGTTGGCAAAAAAAGAATCTAAGCAGGTTGTCAGAGCAGAAAGAGAAAAATGGTTGAATGAATGGAGTGATAAACTAAATGAAGATGTAGATGGCAACAGAAAAATGTTGTATGGAATGATGAAGAATAGGAGGGGGTCAAAGAACAGACTAATTATCTGACTACTGATAGTGGGTATCTCATTACAGATGACAGAGAGATCAAAGAAAAATTGAAGAATTATTTTGATAAGCTGTTAAATGTGAATGATATCACAAACATTCCATTAGATAGATTAGTTAATAATGGAAGGATGGAAGACACAATAACAGATCTGACATGGAATGATACAAGAATATGCACAGAAATACATCAAAACAGGAAAATCTCCTGGCATTGATGAAGTGTCTGGTGAAATGATCAGGTCTTTAGACTTTTTTCACAAGATATGGAAGGATGGGCAGATACCAGCAGACTGGAAAAAAGGTATCATCATTCCACTCTTTAAGAAAGGTGACAGGAAGAAATGTTCCAATTACAGAGGAATTACATTAACTTCCCAAGTGGGAAAGCTGTATGAAAAGATTTTAGAAAGGAAAAGACTGAGGTCGATAGCTGCAGTCGCTTAAGTGCGGCCAGTATCCAGTAATCGGGAGATTGTGGGTTCGAGCCCCACTGTCGGCAGCCCTGAAGATGGTTTTCCGTGGTTTCCCATTTTCACACCAGGTAAATGCCGGGGCTGTACCTTAATTAAGGCCACGGCCGCTTCCTTCCAAATCCTAGGCCTTTCCTATCCTATTGTTGCCATAAGACATATCTGTGTTGGTGCGACGTAAAGAAAAAAAAAAAAAAAAACATTGATAGAATTAAAGTTATCAGAGGAACAATACGGATTCCGGAAAGGGAGATCAACAGTTGATCTAATATTTGGACTTTGTCAGCTAATGGGGAAGTATTATGAACATAATTAGGTCCTTTGGCTGGCTTTCCTGGATATCAAAAAGGCCTTTGATGTTGTAAGCAGGGACAAAGTCTGGGAAGTGCTGAGAAACAGTAGAATCAATAATGACATAATAAAACAAATTGAGAATTTATATGAAGACATCAGTATTCATGTCAAAACACCATTAGGAATGATGGAACACTTTAGAATAACTACGGGCCTTAGACAAGGTGGAGTTCTGTCACCTCTTCTCTTCATTACTGTGATGAATGAGATTCAACAAGTATGCCAAAATGTTGGTGAAAACAAAATAAAAGTCACGCTATCTGCTGATGACATCTGTATATAGGGAGATTCCAAGGAGGAACTTCAGTATCAGATAATTTTTTTAAAAAAATTTTATTTTTTTTGCTAGTTGCTTTACGTCGCACCGACTCAGATAGGTCTTATGGCGACGATGGGACAGGAAATGGCTAGGAGTGGGAAGGAATCGGCCGTGGCCTTAATTAAGGTACAGCCCCAGCATTTGCCTGGTGTGAAAATGAGAAACCACGGAAAACCATCTTCAGGGCTGCCGATAGTGGGGTTCGAACCTACTATCTCCCGAATACTGGACACTGGCCGCAATTAAGCGACTGCAGCTATCGAGCTCGGTATATCAGATCAATGCATGGACAGTAACAGCTAAAGGTTACGGCCTAAGATTCAGTCAGGAAAAAAGTGAAGTATTAGTTATGCAGAGAAATGGTCAACCTGAAGGTTACATTGAAATAGAGGGTAAACAACCTAAGATGTCCAACATATTCAAATATCTAGGAAGCATGATATCAGCAACAGGCTTTATTGAAGAGGAACTTATCAGCAGGATTCAAGCTGGAGAAACATTCTATAGAGTTGTCTTTTTTTTTTTCTTTTCAAAATGGCGCCCGGTAATGACGACGTAGTGTTTTATTCTCCGAGTAAATTAACCGTAAAATGTGACGAAAAGTGCGGAAAATGTCGAAAATTAGTGAAAAATGGAATGTTGTGTGATTCATGTGATCGATGGTGGCATTATAAGTGCGGAAATTGCCCTAGAGACGTAAAAACTAATGAAAATGTTGACTGGATTTGTGAGCAGTGTGTTCGGAATGTTGTTGTTGGGGACGGCGTTGACGAAGCACCGAAAACAGTCGATGAGGAATATAAAAGTGCATTAGAAGTTATAAACATTCTAAAAAAGGACAATGAGACTCTTAAAGTTGAAAATCAAGAATTAAAAGAAAGACTGCGATCGCTAGAATTTGGGACTGTCCATTCTTCGAGTGATATACCGGTACAAGTAACAAACTCGAGCACGTGGTGTCAAGTAGTTCGTGGATGGCCGGCTAAGAAGAAATCTACAACTGAATTTCCGGAAATAAACATTAGAAATAGGTTTTCTGCCCTGAATAATTTAATCCTGGAAGAAAGTGATCGCGCGCGTGAAACCAAATCATCGCGATCCGTTGCCGTGCCGAGTTTAAAATTTAGGCCTAGAATTCAGATTCAAGACCCAGTTAGGTCTAAATCAGCGAAGGTAGCTGTGTTTGGTGATAGCCAAGGAAGGGGAATTGCGGGAGTGATTAACGACGAGAATATAGCAGCAACCGGAGAAATATATCCAGGAGCTTCTATCAGCAGTGTTGTGGAAAACGTAGAAGCAGCAACTAGGAACTTCGGGAGCGGCGATGCAGTGCTTATCATCGGTGGGACGAACGACGTAGCTCGCGACGACGCCAAGAATGTAAGATCACAACTTAAACATACACTAGGGAAGCTGACCCACACTAACGTTTTTGTAGTGAACGTGCCCCACAGGCATGATTTGAGTAGAGACTCGTGTGTGAACATTGAAGTGGACAAGGTCAATACAGATATTGTTAAAATTTGTAAACATTTTCGGAATACTCAGGTTATTGAATGCAGCAGTTTTGAGAGATACTGTTATACAAAACATGGCCTCCACCTAAACAATTCAGGTAAACGAAAGATAGCAAATATTGTTCTAGATTTTATTAATCTTAAGATATGTACTGTAAAACAGGCAACTCCCTTGAGTTATAATACTGACCAGGAAAACTAGTAGAAAGAGCCAGCTGTACTTCAAGCTGGCTCAGTCAACTAGAAAAAGAAACTCAAGATAGTAAGGAATTTCAAGTTACCCAATTGCAACAGTCAAGTTTTAGGGAGGAAGGGGGTCTGAGATTGCTCTTGGTAAACTGTCAAAGTGTAGTAAATAAACAATTAAAATTCGGTACATTGATGGAATCTTATGAGACTGATGTGGTGATAGGAGTGGAATCGTGGTTGAAAGAAGGGGTGGGTAATAGAGAAGTATTTCCAGAAGGGTACACAGTCTATCGTAGAGACCGAGGAGATAAAAAGGGAGGGGGGGGGGTGTTTATTCTGGTGAAAGAAACTTACTGTTCACATGAGTGGTTTACCGATGAAAGGGATGAAATATTAGGGATAAAATTAGTTTGTGATAATATGAAGGAGGTGGGAATTATAGGAACATACAGGCCTGTAAGAGAGGAAAGAGACATGGAAATCTTTGAAAAAATAATAGATTATACTCATAAAAACAATAATAATGATATGGTAATAATTGGGGGAGATCTAAATTTGCCTGAAGTTGAATGGAAAGGAGCTGCAAGTGAAGCCCATGAACAGAAACTGGCAAATAAGTTAATTTGGGAGGGAGGATTTACACAAGTAGTACAAGAACTGACTCGTCTCAATAACTTACTAGATGTATTCTTGGTTAAACCATGGGAAATTGTTGATAAAACTGAGGTAATTGAAGGAATAGGAGACCATAAGGCTGTAATAATGGATGTAGGACTTGTACCAAAAAGGCTTAATAAGAGGGTTACACAAGACAAGAAATTGTACAGAAAAACTAAAGTTGATGAATTTGGGACTTACCTTAAATCACAATTCAGTTTTTGGATAAGTGAAGGGAGTAACGTGGATACACTTTGGGCTAAATTTAAAGGAATTATTTGGGAAGGAGAGAAGAGATTTGTACCTGTTAAGAAGGGTAAAATGACCTCAGACCCTGTTTATTATACAAGGGAAATAAGAAAATTAAAAAGAAAATGTAGAATAGTAAACAGGAAAATCAAAGAGGGTAGGGAGAGTAGAGAAACTAGAAAACAGCTAATGAGGGAAATGAATAGAGTGAAAAAGGAAGCAAAAGAGAATTATATGAATGGCATACTTCAAGAGGGTAATGACCACAAAGGGAAATGGAAAAAGCTGTATTCATATATCAGGAATCAAAAAGGAAAAGGAGTCCAAATTCCTACAATGGTGGGAGAAGGGGGTGAACACTATTTAACAGATACTGAGAAAGCAAACCTATTTAGTAGGGAATTTAGAGATTCAGTAGATGATTGTCAAGAGTTGGAAACCGAAACAGAAGATAGAGAGGGAGAGAGACAGAGGGAAACAAGAAGCTTCTCATTCACAAACGAAGATATTTTCAGAGAAATCCAACTGCTTCAGCAAGGAAAAGCTGCAGGAAGTGATCAAATTACTGGGGAGGTATTAAAGACAATGGGGTGGTACATAGTGCCTTATTTAAAATTTCTCTTTGACTATGTCATAAATAATAGTGTAATACCAAAGGAATGGAAGGAATCTATAATAATACCAATTTATAAAGGAAAGGGTGATAAAAGGAAACCAGAGAACTACAGACCAATCAGCCTGACCAGTATAGTTTGTAAAATTCTGGAGAGTTTAATATCGAAGTACATCACAGGGATATGTGATGATAAAAATTGGTTCATGAGGAGCCAGTATGGATTTAGAAAGAAATTTTCTTGTGAGGCACAACTGGTGGGATTTCAGCAGGACATATCAGATCAGTTGGATTCAGGAGGTCAGTTAGATTGCATAGCCATAGATCTTTCCAAAGCCTTTGATAGAGTGGAACATGGAATATTATTAAAGAAATTGGAGGGAATAGGATTGGACGTAAGGGTTACACGTTGGATAAAAGCATTTCTAAATTCAAGGGTTCAGAAAGTCAAAGTAGGAAATAATGTATCTCAGGAAGAGAAAGTTTGGAAGGGAATTGCACAGGGTAGTATAATCGGTCCGTTACTTTTCTTAATATACGCAAATGATTTAGGGAACAATATAACATCAAAAATAAGATTCTATGCAGATGACATAATTGTTTATAGAGAAATAAACAACATTGAGGATTGTTCAGAATTACAAAGGGACCTTGAAAGTATCCAACAATGGGTTGAAGAAAATAATATGAAGGTTAATGGAGGCAAATCAACTGTTACAACTTTTACAAACAGGAGCTTTAAAACTGAATTTGAATATACTTTGGATGAGGTAGTTATCCCAAAAGATGGCAAGTGCAAATACTTAGGTGTGAGATTTGAAAGCAATTTGCACTGGAAGGGTCATATTGATGACATTGTTGGGAAAGCATACAGATCATTACATATCATAATGAGGCTACTTAAAGGATGCAATAAAGAATTAAAAGAAAAAAGTTACTTGAGTATGGTTCGTCCATTATTGGAATATGCAAACAGTGTTTGGGATCCTCACCAAGAATACCTAATAAAAGAAATAGATAGTGTGCAGAGGAAAGCAGCAAGATTTGTAACAGGGGATTTCAGGAGAAAGAGTAGTGTATCAGAAATGTTAAAGGAACTTGGGTGGGAAACTTTAAGTAAGAGAAGGGAGAAAACTAGCCTTACAGGATTATATAGAGCCTATACAGGAGAAGAAGCATGGGGAGATATCCGTGAGAGGCTTCGGTTGGAAAATAATTATATCGGCAGGACTGACCACAAATATAAAATTAGAAGGAATTTTAGCAGAAGCGATTGGGGTAAATTTTCATTCATTGGGAAGGGTGTGAAGGAGTGGAACAGTTTACCAGGGGTAGTGTTTGATCCTTTTCCAAAATCTGTACAGATATTCAAGAAGAGAATAAACAGCAACAGAGAAAATAAATGAAGTGTTAGAGGGCATTCGACCGGTGCAGGTTATTGTAAATTAAAAAAAATGTGTGTGAATAAATTAATTCCATCCCCTGGTCTAAGGAGTTTGGACAGCCAAAGTAGGGGACTGCCTGTAGGGGTGAAGTACAGTGGGGACTTCGAGGGCCCTGGGACCGCTACGGTAGCTGTGAAGGCCCTTCAGGAACTCTGAAAAGTGGTGGCAAAAGGGGCTCTGGTTAAGACGCAGCAGGTCGTTATGCTACTTAGGATCCAGAACGGGTAAAAAAAAAAAAAAAGTAAATAAATAAATGCAATGTAAATATTAATGTTATACCAGTTTTATAGTATCATTTGAAGCAATTCCACATACTGTATATCAGTTGACTATATTTGTAAGTAGTACAGGAGATATTATAATTAGAATTTTGTAAACAATATAAATTTATTAAGGATGAGCTGTGTGTTTAATAGAAAACATTGTTAGCGTAAATTGTATAATATTGTATTATAGGAAAAATTTTCTTCTCTTGTTAATGTAATATTTAGTGCTTGACAATAATGTATTTTAGTGTACCATTTGCCACCGAGGTAGACACCTCATTTGCAAATAAAGAGATTTTGATTTGATTTTGAGACCTAATATGGAACACAAAAGTACCATTGAAATGCAAGCGAGCAATTTATCTCTTATTACATGCCAATTCTGACATATGGGAGTGAGACCTGGACCATGACGAAAAAGGATGAAGCAAGGATTCAGGCAGCTGAAAAGAGATTCATCCGAGCGATGGTTGGCAAAACAAGACAAGATAAAATTTGTAATGAGAACATCAGGGATATGGCTCAGGTTGGCAAAATGCAGGATAACATAACTCTGCGTAGACTCAAATCGTATGGTCACATGCGAAGGATGGATCCTGATCGTATACCCAGAAAAATGTATGATCTGCAGTTAAAATATTCAAGGCCAAGAGGGCATCCAAGAATGCGATATACAGACGTGGTGAAAAACGACATTCAGCAACGAGGAGGGGACTGGGACAATATTGAAGGAGAAAAGTACAAAGACAGAAGTTGGTGGAGGGGCTTCATTTGCTGACCCATCGTATAGATGGAACGACGTGGGATATGAATGTACCTGACATATACAGCATTGAACAGTACACTGTGTATGCAGAGAAGAGCACATGATGACCATGTTTGTTTACTATCGTTCGAGCCTTTGCATGCGTGAGTGGACTGGACAGCTGATGGCTACACTGCCATCTAGATAATAGATTTTTGACCGACTGTCAAATAGTATCTGGATTTTACAAAGTTCCACACTCAACCAAAAGATGGCAGTACAGTATAGCATCGTGTATTTCGTTGGTTAAAAGACGGCAGACGAGCAGTGGGTGATACAATGTCATGTCGGGTGAGGCCCGACTGTGACCGGAAAGGGAATATCGTAATGTTAGGCCTCCCCGACAGACGAGTGGTAAGGGTTAATATTATTTTTGTTAAGACAATATGCCTTCTTTAAAATGTAAATATCTCACACAAAATGCAGTTTTTCTAATACCTGCACCAGTGAGACAAGGGAAGTATCTTTTATTAAGGTACATAATGTTTGTATTCATATGTAGAACTAGCAGTTACCCGCGGCTTCGCTCGCGTAGATTTCGTAATTTGAACAAAGTAATCATTCCTTGGCATTTACTAAGACATTATCTGAAAATTCCTAAAGTATAAAATCTCGTCCAGAAATTGAGTTTCATTTACCCCGGAAATTCTTTGTAAACCATGTTTGTGGTATTACCTTTTGGGGATAAGACGACCATGCAACATAGAACTGTACATGTGAGAAACAGTCTTCTCTCAAATCGAAAAAATAAATACATGTTTCTTTACTTTTAAAGGAGATTCCAAATACCTATTCCAACATCTGTAACATCTTCAGTTTTTGAGATATACATAAGTATCTTGAATAGTCCTTCCCCCACCCCCATTTAAGTGTACTTTCCGAAAGAAAAAAAAAAATTTCTTTATTTTTAAAGGAGATTCCAAATACCAATTTACACGTCTGTAACATCTTCAGTTTTAAAGATATAAGTATCCTCATAAAAAATAATTTCACTATTTTTCACTTCTTTTCACCCCCCATTAAGTGAATCCTCTGAAAACAGAAAGGTATAGGCTACATGTTCCTGTATTTTTAAAGGACTTACCAAATACCAAGTTTCTTGTCTCTAACACGTTAAGTTTTTGATATATAATGTAGATATACCGGAACTCTTTTAAAAAATTCACCTGCTTTTCCAATTCCTTTCAGTCCCTTAACTGGATTTTCCGAAAACAAAAAATACGTGTTTCATTATTTTCAAAGGAGATTCCAAATAACGGTTTTTATGTCTTTACGTCAGCAACACCTTCCATTTCTGAGATAAATTTATACTCATAAAAATAATTCAACTTCTTCTTCTTCTTCTTCACTTCTTACCACCCCTCTCCCGCGTTAAGTGGACTTACAAGTGATAAATAGGTGGCCAAATTAATAAAATAACTTATTGTTATTATTTCAATTAAGTGGACTTTCCAAAAACAAAAAATACGTGTCTCTTTGTTTTGAAAAGAAATTCAAAATACCAACTTTCACGTCTGTAACAGCTTCAGTTTTTAAAATAAAGTATCCTCATAAACATATTTCAACTCCTTATTCACTTATTTTCAATCCCAAACACCTTATGTCGATTTTCCAAAAACAAAAACAAATGTGTGTTTCTTTACTTTTAAAGCAGATTCCAAATAATAATTTTCACATCTATAACATCTTCAGTTTTTGAGATATAAGTATCCTCATAAAAAAAATTCAAATCCTTTTTCACCCTAGCCCGTTAAGTTGTTTCCACCACCCCTCCTCCAAAAAATGCGCGTTTCTTTATTTTTAAAGGAGATTCCAAATACAAATTATCACGTATGTAACATCTTTAGTTTTTGAGATATGAGTATTCTCATACAAAGAATTCAACTAATTTTTCAATTAATTCACCCCCCTTAAGTGCATTTTCCAAAGACAAAAGATTATGTGTTTCTTTACTTTGAAAGAAAATTCCAAATACAAATTTTTATGTCTGTAACATCTTCAGTTTTTGAGATATAAGTATTCTAATGGAAAGAATTCAACTCCTTTTCCACCCCCCACCCCCCCGTTAAGTTGGTGTCGCACCACCCAAAAAATGCATGCTCCTTTATTTTTCAAGGAGATTTCAAATACCAATTTCTACGTCTGTAACCTTCAGTTTTGAGATTATCTCCAGAAAAAGAATTCAATTTTTTTCACTTCCTTTCACAGTCCCCACTTATGTGAATTTTCCAAAAGTAAACAGTACCCATTTCTTTAAAAGAGCTTCCAAATATGAATTATCACGACTGTAACATCTTCAGTTTTTGAGATATATGTAGCTTCGTAAAAGGAATTCATCTCCGCTTTCATCCCCCCTACCAAGTTGATTCCCCCCTCCAAAATGAGTATTTCTTTATTTTTAAAGAAGATTCCAAATACCAGTTTTCATGTTTGTAACATCTTTAGACCTTTTTTGGTATATAGGCAATTTGTTTTCAGAAACTCCATTTAAGGGGACCTAAAAAGGGGGTCAATTTTTAAAATTAGCATATCTACAGTATATCTCAAAAACGTAACATGTTGCAGACGTGAAAATTGGTATGTGTATATATATATATATATATATATACATACAAATAATTCAATGAATTTTTCAATTCTTTAACCCCCCCCTCCCGTTAAGGGTTTTTCCGAAAACAAAACTATATGTGTTTCCTTACTTTTGAAGGAGATTCCAAATACCAATTTTCATGTCTGCAACATGTTACGTTTTTGAGATATAGTGTAGATATGCTCATTTTAAAAATTCACCCCCTTTTTAGGTCCCCTTAAATGGAGTTTCTGAAAACAAATCACCTATGTTTCTTTACTTTTACAGGAGATTCCACATACCAGTTTTCAAATCTGTAATATGTTACGTGTCTGAGATAATTTACAAGATATAGTCTTTTTTAAAATTCACCCCGTTTGTCACTCCTGTTCACCCCCTATTCATCGGATTATTCAAAAACACAAAAATACATGTTTATTTTCAAAGGAGATTCCAAATACCAATTTTCATGTCTGTAACATCTTCAGTTTTTGAGATATCTCCTCATAAGAGGTGTTCAACCCCTTTTCCCTCATTTTTCACCCCCCTTAATGGGATTTTCCAAGAACAAAAAAATACATGTTTATTTTTAAAGGAGATTCCAAATACCAATTTTTACATCTGTAAACTTTAAAATTTTTGAGATACAGATATCCTCATTTTAAAAATTCACCCCCCTTTTCATCCCCTTAGTGCTGGAATATGCAAAATTCCTCCATTAGTGAGTACCTACACCCTAATATAAATGTATACCCGAAATGTCATTTCTTTATGTCCAGTAGTTTTGGCTCGGGAATGATGAATCATAAATGCTTACAATATAGTAACTATTTCAATCCACCTATTCAATACAAATTGGTCTTATGTTGCTAGTTCATAATATTACAACATGAATTTGCAGGGACATGTTTCGCTTTATTTACAAGCATCTTCAGCCTACACAATTGTCTCAAGGTTAAGACCTGTCGTATTTGGATTGTTTTTACAAAATATTTAGCTTGAGTATATGTCCATGTTTGGTAATAATATAGGAAATATATACACATTAAAGGTATAACAATATGAATTACAATGTTGGATAGAAGTAACCCTTAAATTCTAAAACACATTGATGTCCAAAACATAGTCTCTACAATTTAAAATTATTTTTTGTTTGAAAATTGTTTTCACATTTACAATGTTGAATTGGAGTAACCCTTAATTCTAAAATTCATTGACATCCAAAACATAGTAACTACAATTTAAAAATTTTGGCTAAAACTGTTTGCACAAAGCTGTGGTAGATTTAAACAACCGTAATATGGCTTTAAATTTGAGTCATGAATAAAAACTGAAAGTTAAAATATATAGGAGTCATTTTTTCTAAAACCGTTGAAATCTGGAACACAGTAACTTCCGATGTTGAGAATTTAGATAATAATTGCGATCTCCACTGTAATTATTTAAAAACAACTATGATTTGATTCCATGTGTCGGTAATATTCTAAATTTGTATATATTTCCTATATTATTACCAAACATGGACATATACTCAAGCTAAATATTTTGTAAAAACAATCCAAATACGACAGGTCTTAACCGTGAGACAATTGTGTAGGCTGAAGATGCTTGTAAATAAAGCGAAACATGTCCCTGCAAATTCATGTTGTAATATTATGAACTAGCAACATAAAACCAATTTGTATTGAATAGGTGGATTGAAATAGTTACTATATTGTAAGCATTTATAGCAAATTTCAATACGGGCCTAATCATGAGATTAGTTACGTGTAAAATGATGAATCAGTCAGTCAGTCAGGACATGTTATTTTATATACACTGACTGACAGAGCAAATGCAACACCAAGAAGGAGTGGTTCGAAAGGGATGAAAGTTGGGGAAAAAACAGAGACGGCACGGACGAATAATTGATGTTTATTTCAAACCGATATGCAGGTTACACAATGCGCACGGCATCGACTCAGTAGGATGTAGGACCACCGCGAGCGGCGATGCACGCAGAAACACGTCGAGGTACAGAGTCAATAAGAGTGCGATTGGTGTCCTGAGGGATGGTTCTCCATTCTCTGTCAACCATTTGCCACAGTTGGTCATCCGTACGAGGCTGGGGCAGAGTTTGCAAACGGCGTCCAATGAGATCCCACACGTGTTCGATTGGTGAGAGATCCGGAGAGTACGCTGGCCACGGAAGCATCTGTACACCTGGTAAAGCCTGTTGGGAGATGCGAGCAGTGTGTGGGCGGGCATTATCCTGCTGAAACAGAGCATTGGGCAGCCCCTGAAGGTACGGGAGTGCCACCGGCCGCAGCACATGCTGCACGTAGCGGTGGGCATTTAACGTGCCTTGAATACGCACTAGAGGTGACGTGGAATCATACGCAATAGCGCCCCAAACCATGATGCCGCGTTGTCTAGCGGTAGGGCGCTCCACAGTTACGGCCGGATTTGACCTTTCTCCACGCCGATGCCACACGCGTCTGCGGTGACTATCACTGACAGAACAGAAGCGTGACTCATCGGAGAACACGACGTTCCGCCATTCCCTCATCCAAGTCGCTCTAGCCCGGCACCATGCCAGGCGTGCACGTCTATGCTGTGGAGTCAATGGTAGTCTTCTGAGCGGACGCCGCGAGTGCAGGCCTCCTTCAACCAATCGACGGGAAATTGTTCTGGTCGATGTTGGAACAGCCAGGGTGTCTTGCACATGCTGAAGAATGGCAGTTGACGTGGCGTGCGGGGCTGCCACCGCTTGGCGGCGGATGCGCCGATCCTCGCGTGCTGACGTCACGCGGGCTGCGCCTGGACCCCTCGCACGTGCCACATGTCCCTGCGCCAACCATCTTCGCCACAGACGCTGCACCATGGACACATCCCTATGGGTATCGGCTGCGATTTGACGAAGTGACCAACCTGCCCTTCTCAGCCCGATCACCATACCCCTCGTAAAGTCGTCTGTCTGCTGGAAATGCCTCCGTTGACGGCGGCCTGGCATTCTTAGCTATACACGTGTCCTGTGGCACACGACAACACGTTCTACAATGACTGTCGGCTGAGAAATCACGGTACGAAGTGGGCCATTCGCCAACGCCGTGTCCCATTTATCATTCGCTACGTGCACAGCACAGCGGCGCATTTCACATCATGAGCATACCTCAGTGACGTCAGTCTACCCTGCAATTGGCATAAAGTTCTGACCACTCCTTCTTGGTGTTGCATTTGCTCTGTCAGTCAGTGTATATACTTATAGATGTATAAAAGTTAAATACTAACCACCATATATCTCTGAAACCCCTTAAAGTAGAAAGTTAAAATTTCACATAACGTTTGCCCTTACATCTTAGGTAAAAATGAAATGGCGTATGTCTTTTAGTGCTGGGAGTGTCCAAGGACATGTTCGGCTCGCCAGGTGCAGGTCTTTTGATTTGACGCCCGTAGGCGGCCTGTGCATCGTAATGAGGATGAAATGATGATTAAGACGACACATACACCAGCCCCCATACCAGCAAAATTAACCAATGATGGTTAAAATTCCTGACCCTGCCAGGAATTGAACCCGGGACTCCTGTGACCAAAGGCAAGCATGCTAACCATTTAGCCATGGAGCTGGACACATCTTAGGTGATCACTAAGAAAGGGTTTGAATAAATTTCATACCCTAGCAAAGAAAAATGCAGGTTAAAACAAAAAAAATCATTCCTCCAAAACTGTTTGCCATACAAGTTGAAATTTCCTGCAATGATTGCTCTTCGATGTCCTCATTCACAACTATTTCCCCTAACTCCTTACATGGAGCATACGGCTGCAACAAAGGAATGCCATCATGCCGTATCATGGACCAGGTCTTCAATTTCACTCAAGCTCTTTCCATGCTATTGTATTTCTGCTCCTACTGTCCACCTCACAATTTTCCTGGGTCTACAGCATCTCCTCTTCCCCCGAGGAAACCAGTAGAGTGCCTCCTTTGCAATGTGCTTATCCAGGTGCCTCAGTGTACGTGACCCATCAATCAACATTTTAACCTTCATATTTCCTATTCAATACCCCATTGGTTGATCTTTTCCCAGAGCGTAGTATTGAAGATGACATTTGGCCATCATACTCCCACAAGAAAGCCTAACGAATATGAGGACGTGAACGGCCAATGGTACTGAATGCGTTCAAAGACCCAACTATCGCCTACCCCACATGCGCAGTATTGGCTCCTAATGGCAAGAGGGGTGGAACTGTAGGTATCCAAAAATGAACAGAGCGTGAGGCTATGAGACGCATTTAAACGGCACAGTTGACATGTACCACAAAACAGTGCTATACTGCTATGCTCAGCGACAGTGTTAAAAGCCCCTGGGCTATGGATGTGCAGTAGCCTTCCCACGTCACAACCAATTAGCGCCAGTCACGCTTTGCCGTTTGTAGTGGTAAGAACCTCAGTGTAATTCAGTTGTTGGATAAGTGAAGGGAGTAATGGGGATACACTTTGGGCTAAATTTAAAGGAATTTTTTTTTTTTTGCTAGGGGCTTTACGTCGCACCGACACAGATAGGTCTTATGGCGACGATGGGATAGGAAAGGACAAGGAGTTGGAAGGAAGCGGCCGTGGCCTTAATTAAGGTACAGCCCCAGCATTTGCCTGGTGTGAAAATGGGAAACCATGGAAAACCATTTTCAGGGCTGCCGATAGTGGGATTCGAACCTACTATCTCCCGGATGCAATTTAAAGGAATCATTTGGGAAGGAGAGAAGAGATTTGTACCTATTAAGAAGGGTAAAATGACCAGACCCTGTTTATTATATAAGGGAAATAAGAAAATTAAAAAGAAAATGTAGAATAGCAAACAGGAAAATCAAAGAGGGTAGGGAGAGTAGAGAAACTAGAAAACAACTAATGAGGGAACCGAATAGAGTGAAAAAGGAAGCAAAAGAGAATTATATGAATGGCATACTTCAAGAGGGTAATGACCACAAAGGGAAATGGAAAAAGCTGTAGGCCTATTCATATACCAGGAATCAAAAAGGAAAAGGAATCCAAATTCATTCAATGGTGGGAGACGGGGGTGAACACTATTTAACAGATACTGAAAAAGCAAACCTATTTAGTAGGGAATTCAGAGATTCAGTAGATGCTTGTCAGGAGTTGGAAACCGAAACAGAAGATAGAGAGGGAGAGACACAGAGGGAAACAAGAAGCTTCTCATTCACAAATGAAGATATTTTCAGAGAAATCCAACTGCTTCAGCAAGGAAAAGCAGCAGGAAGTGATCAAATTACTGGGGAGGTATTAAAGACAATGGGCCAATCAGCCTGACCAGTATAGTTCGTAAAATACTGGAGAGTTTACAAAGTACAGTACATCAGAGGGATATGTGATGATAAAAATTGGTTCATGAGGAGCCAGTATGAATTTAGAAAGAAATTTTCTTGTGAGGCACAACTGGTGAGATTTCAGCGGGACATATCGGATCAATTGGTTTCAGGAGGTCAGTTAGATTGCATAGCCATAGATCTTTCCAAAGCCTTTGATAGAGTAGAACATGGAATATTATTAATAATAATGTTATTTGCTTTACGTCCCACTGACTACTTTTTAAGGTCTTCGGAGAGGCCGAGGTGCCGGAATTTAGTCCCGCAGGAGTTCTTTTACGTGCCAGTAAATCTATCGACACGGGGCTGGCGTATTTGAGCACCTTCAAATACCACCGGTCTGAGCCAGGATCGAACCTGCCAAGTTGGGTTTAGAAGGCCAGCGCCTTAACCGTCTGAGCCACTCAGCCCGGCGGAATATTATTAAAGAAATTGGAGGGAACAGGATTGGACGTAAGGGTTATACGTTGGATAAAGACATTTCTAAATTCAAGGGTTCAGAAAGTCAAAGTAGGAAATAATGTATCGCAGGAAGAGAAAGTTTGGAAGGGAATTGCACAGGGTAGTATAATCGGTATGTTACTTTTCTTAATATACGCAAATGATTTAGGGAACAATATAACATCAAAAATAAGTTTGTATGCAGATGATATAATTGTTTATAGGGAAATAAATAACATTGAGGATTGTTCAGAATTACAAAGGGACCTTGAAAGTATCCAACAATGGGTTGAAGAAAATAATATGAAGGTTAATGGAGGCAAATCAAACTGTTACAACTTTTACAAACAGGAGCTTTAAAACTGAATTTGAATATACTTTGGATGAGGTAGTTATCCCAAAAGATGGCAAGTGTAAATAATTAGGTGTGAGATTTGAAAGTAATTTGCACTGGAAGGGTCATGTTGATGACATTTTTGGGAAAGCATACAGATCGTTACATGTCATAATGAGGCTTCTTAAAGGATGCAATAAAGAATTAAAAGAAAAAAGTTATTTAGGTATGGTTCGTCCATTATTGGAATATGCAAACAGTGTTTGGGATCCTCACCAAGAATACCTAATAAAAGAAATAGATAGTGTGCAGAGGAAAACAGCAAGGTTTGTAACAGGGATTTCAGGAGAAACAGTAGTGTATCAGATATGTTAAAGGAACTTGGGTGGGAAACTTTAAGTAAGAGAAGGGAGAAACTAGACTTATAGGATTATATAGGGCCTATACAAGAGAAGAAGCATGGGGAGATATCCGTGAGAGGCTTCAGTTGGAAAATAATTATATCGGCAGGACAGACCATAAATATAAAATTATAAGGAATTTTAGCAGATGCGATTGGGGTACATTTTCATTTATTGGGAAGGGTGTGAAGGAGTGGAACAGTTTACCAGGGGTAGTGTTTGATCCTTTTCCAAAATCTGTACAGATATTCAAGAAGAGAATAAACAGCAACAGAGAAAATAAATGAAGTGTTAGAGGGCATTCGACCAGTGCAGGTTATTGTTATTGGTGATTGAATTTCTCAGACTGGAAAGGAATCTGTGTATTTGCCACCACAAAGTGCCATAAGAAAATAAATATAATTCTTCGGGAGAGCCATAGTTTCGTATTTCACTGCATAGCGCCGGAGGAAAATAGTAATTGAAGCCCTTCGGAAAACTCTGGTGAGTTTGGCGCCGCGTAGCACCGTAGGAAAATAAAAGTAATTCGGGTGACAAATTAAATAGTATTTTCATTCTGTTTTCGTTCTTCATTAGTCCGCGCTCATGTTTGAACGAGGGATTAGCTAGAGTAGTACCATGTAAATGTGTGTTACAATTTAGGAAGTACATATAATGCGTCCAATTTAAAGTGATTATACATCAGGCGATAGATTATCTGTTTTTCCGTGCTCGTGCTTGAAGGAATGTTGCGGTGATTAGCCAGCACTGTCACATGTAAATAGATGGGTGTTACTGTTTTATAAATGTATACATTTATGTGGATAATTTCAGGCGTATTTTTACAATGTTCAACTGTAGTGAGTGTGGTTTATTATACAGGCATAGACAAAGTTTAAATAGACACATTAATAGTACACACAAGGAAATTAACTCAAGTGGCCCTAATGCTACTAGTGCCGGTAATTTTACATGCAGTGGGTGTTCACATACATATTCTAAAAAGTCAGATATATTGTTACATTTCTGCAAGATTCATGACATTTAATTCTTTTGAAGAGTTTAAGGAATGGAAAAGAAATTATGAAGCAAAAAACCTTGTGAAATATGTTTTAATGTTTGGTTCTGAGGACATTGCAAAAAGTAGGACAGTATACTACAATTATCATCGTTCAGGACACTTTAAATCAAAGGGGTCAGGTGCCCATCATTTAAAGAGCCAAGGCACCAAAAAGACTGATGGTTTCTTTAGTTGAAGAGGGAAGGTGTGAGGCTGTGTTTTCACCTACTCATGTGGGGCATCAAAATGATTTAGAGCATTTATTTTTAACTCAGGATGAAAAGAGTTCTTTGGCAGCTAAAATAGCATTAAAAATTCCTTTTGATGTCATATTAGATGATATTTGAAGCAGTCTGAAAACCCCAGAAGAACTGCAAAGAATTCATCTCCTCACAAGAAAAGACTTGCATAACATTGAGAAGTCTTATAATTTGAGCTCAGAAGCTGTGAAGCATTCTAATGATGCAGTGAGTGTTGATGCCTGGGTGAATGTTTCTGAAGAGTATCCTTTCTTGGCTAAAAATGACTTTGTGTTAGCATTAATGAATGATGCACAAGCTTCTATGCTGGAGAAATATGGAGGGGATGCTGTATGCATTGATGCATTGATGGACTCAATGCGTATGATTTTGAATTGATAACTCTTATAATTATTGATGATATGCATCAGGGTTTCCCATGTTCATTTTTATTTACAAACAGAACTGATAAAGAAGACTTAATGATTCTATTTAAAAAAAAAAAAGACCAGGGCAATTTGTCTCCAAAGATTTTTATGTCAGATATGGCAGAATCATTTTTTAATGCTTGGATTGAAGTTATGCGGGAACCAAATCAAAGGCTCCTGGCACATTGACCGGGCATGGCATAAGAACCTTGGCAAAATCAAATCTAGAGACAAACAAGCTGAAGTGTACAAAATTACTAGATCACTTATGCAAGAGCGAGATGTAAATACATGCAGTATTATTTTTGAGCCAGCTGTTCAGAAATTAATTGATGACCCTGACATCCATGATTTTGATAAATATTTTTTAGAAAATTATGTTCCCACAGCCAGTCAGTGGGCATATACCTATCGGATGCACTGTGGTTTGAACACAAATATGCACATTGAGAACCTGCACAAGTGCATAAAACATATATACTTGCAAGGAAACAAAATAAAGCACCTGGACAAATCCATTTGTGCAATAATGAGATTCCTCAAAGATAAGATGTTTGACAGGGTCATCACTATGCATAAAGGTAAAGTGACAAGTAAGCTGAGGGACCTTAGGCAAGACGAGTAAGCTGAGGGACCTTAGGCAAAGACACAAAACTTGTCTGACATTAAGAAAAGATATAGTTATACAGGAAAGCAACATATGGACTAGGGCCTATTCCATCAACATCCAGTTCTGATATATACACAGTTGTCCCCCTGAAACAAAACTGTGAGTGCCAGTTAGTATGTAATGACTGCAAGTCATGCATTCACAGCTACTCTTGCACATGCATCGATTCTGCCATATGATTCAACACGTGCAAACACATTCATCTTGTATGCCAGATTATTTCAAAGGTAGAGGTCCAGCCTAAAGAATGCCAAGAATACCTTCAAATATGTTCTGAAAAAGAGTTACAAGTTGTTGAAAAAGAAGTATTATTGAAACAAATCTCTACCGATGCCTTTCAAAGCACCAGTAATACAGAACCCAATAATCAACACAGGTGGTTAGATATCAAGAAACAAAAATTATTACCTCAGTTAAATGAAATCAATGAATTGGTGCAAAATTTTACAACCATTCAAGAAGCAGATGCTTTAGAGAAGTTACTGTTACCAATTAAGTCTACATTAGCAGCAGTTCAAAGTTTTAACATGCCATATAATCAAACAGACTCATCTCAGAAAAGAAAAATTGAACCTCAACGGGGACTCATCTCAACCATGAAGAAAAGATCAACAAAAAGTAGTACAGTGACCAAACCATCTCCAGCGGAGCAACAAGCTATTACCTTGGATTTAATCAGTTCTGTTGACAATGAGGGACATTCTGCATGGAACCAATAAATGCCTTATGAACAATACCTACTGTTTCTGAATGCTCATGTTTAGATCAATTCATTAACCATCCTATATCTAAGTTAAGATTGACTGAGACACACACCTCAGTAAAAAGTATTTTATAGATTAAGAAACTGGTACCACACTTAACCAATATTTTGTAGTAGAGTAGCATTAGGGTTGCTTGTTGTTTGAAGGGGCCTAACATCGAAGGTCATCGGCCCGTAGCATTAGGGCATCTAGTAAGCTTAGTAATGCATATTTGACAGTTATACGAACTTAATTTTCGGACAATGACAAGTGTTTGATTGCCTACAGTGTGTGCGCGTTTGTGATGTGCTTCGACATGTGACAAAATGACAAGTCGCCGTTCTTCCATACGCTAGTCGTCAATGGTGAGTAATATATTTTTATTATAATTTCTTCTTGTTTTGTTGACAAAAGTCCTTACTTGGTAACTTCACTGTAGTTTCATTCGGTACATGCCTTTACGTAGTTATTTTATAGGCCTAGTATTATATTTAGTAACGAAGACCGAGTCGCACTCCGTATCAGTATCAGCTGTTTGTGTTTGCGTTGTACAAGCATGTCTCTCAGCTGCTCCCCAAGGTCAGTATAGGCGTTGCCTACGAGATACACAAGGCCGGGAAATACAGCACACTAAACTTGTCCTCGAAATACTTCCGACAAGCGCCGCTAGAGTTCTCTTTACTATTCTGTCTCGCCCGCTCATTACAACACGTTCGAATATGAAAAACTAAAAAAAAATCATTAAAACTAGTAATTTCAGAAGGCAGCAAACAGATATGAGATCAAAGATAGACCAAGAGCAATTGTTTGACTTATTTTCTACAACATATTTATTACAATATGCTTAAACGAAATAAGTAATTCACGAAAGAAGCAGAGAAATCTGATAACGAGTTTGTCACTTCTTACCGATTCCTTTAATTGTGTCTCACAGTATCCGATAAGCGGATCGAGATTGCGGTCATAATTTTTTTTTTTTGCTAGGTGCTTTACGTCGCACCGACACAGATAGGTCTTATGGCGACGATGTGATAGGAAAGGACTAAGGAGTTGGAAGGAAGCGGCCGTGGCCTTAATTAAGGTACAGCCCCAGCATTTGCCTGGTATGAAAATGGGAAACCACGGAAAAACATTTTCAGGGCTGCCGATAGTGGGATTCGAACCTACTATCTCCCGGATGCAAGCTCACAGCCGCGCGCCTCTACGCGCACGGCCAACTCGCCCGGTGCGGTCATAAATAACTTTCGGTTTAATCCCCCTTTCACCAATTATCAGCGATCCAATCTTTTCCTCCGCACATCTGATATTTTGACATTCGTACTGAAGCCGCTGTTTGGTGAGCGATGTTATGCCCGTTTCGCTATATTTAGCGGCGTTTACCCGTATTTCTCTTTTTTTCTTCCCGTAAAATTCAATTTGCGTTCGCCTCTGTGGTGTAGTGGTCACTCGCGGACGTCCGGTTTCGATTCCCGGCCCTGCCACGAAATTTGAAAAGTGGTACGAGGGCTGGAACGGGTCCACTCACCCTGGGAGGTCAACTAGGTAGAGGTGGGTTCCATTCACAGCTCAGCCATCCTGGAAGTGTTTTTTCGAGGTTTCCTACTTCTCCTCCAGGCAAATGCCGGGATAGTACCTAACTTAAGGCCACGGCCGCTTCCTTTCCTCTTCCCTGCCTGTCCTTTCCAATCTTCCCATCCCTCCACAAGGCCCCTGTTCAGCATAGCAGGTGAGGCTGCCTGGGCGAGGTACTGGTCATTCTCCCCAGCTGTATCCCCCGACCCGAAGTCTGGTGCTCCAGGACCCTACCCTTGAGGCGGTAGAGGTGGGATCCCTCGCTGAGTCCGTCGGAAAAACCGACCCTGGAGGGTAAAGGGATGAAGAAAGAAGAAGAAAATTAAATTCTTTCTAACAGGAATAAAGCTCCTAAATGACCCTTTTTAGCATGCTTTTCAATTTGGTTTGCTTTTTTTTTTTGGTCAAGTTAAGATAGCTTATTTTTTTCTGATTTCATTACCCGTATCCTACTTCTCAATTTACAGATACTTTTCTGTAATCTGGTATTTAATTTTCTCATCCGTGTTTTTTTTAAAAACAGAGATACTCTTAGACTTTCTTTGATATAGAAACGAGACTTGTACTCCTTTTTCGTTTGTGGCTGATGTATGAAGATATGATATGTTCATCGTTATCTGAATCGGAACTTTTACTAAATTTTGAAGAACTGGGCGAGTTGGCTTGCGGTTAGGGGCGCACGGCTGTGAGCTTGCATCCCGGAGATAGTGGATTTGAATCCCACTGTCGGCAGCCCTGAAGATGGTTTTCCGTGGTTTCCCATTTTCACACCAGGCAAATGCTGGGGCTGTACCTTAATTAAGGCCACGGCCGCTTCCTTCCCACTCCTAGGCTTTTCCTATCCCATCGTCGCCATAAGACTTATCTGTGTCGGTGCGACGTAAAGCCACTAGCAAAAAAAATTTTGATTGCAATACATCATTTTTGGGAGCTGGACGCTTCCTGCGTTTGGCATTTTCCTGTTTGTGAACAGGATACACAATGAAAACAGAAGGAAGTTTGATTGATGTGCTTACACTGAAATCTGTTTAATGAGAATTGCTAGGTACCTAAAATAAAAAGATCCTACTATATCACCTTGCCTAGAAATACTTTGCTTCCATTTCTCCCTTAAATCGCACTCGGAAGGGAAACTATGGAACGTCAATTTTCATGCTTTTTTAGTGTCATCCGAAATACATAGAGAGGTACACAACAGTGCACCTTCTTCTCAACCTCACAGACACTCACCGACAGAAACAATATTCACAATAAATTGCACAAAATCAACATAGCATCACAATTACTCCGCATATCACAATGTTAAAGTCTGCCAAGAACAGAACGGAAACCTGACATCCAGCGGTCAAACCATGAACACGGTCGGGCCACTTTTTTAGCGACAAACTAGTAGCTATTTCCCGGCCTTGTATATCTCGTAGGCAACGGTATAGGAAGATCTGGTCACGCTACCACAATTCTTTGCGGTGACGGCCATATTGGGTCTTAAGCATCGTTATGATGTGCGGGGGTCCGATGTGATAATATGAAATATATTTGCATTTTTAAGGGAAATGGGATACTGCACTACACCAAATTGTCAGAATAAGTCAACTGGCGGGATTATAGTGTTTCGCTTTCCAGTGATAAGCAATGGCGAGATCAGTGGATACGGTTAAAAATTACAGGCGTGATAATTGGCAACCCACTTCCGTCTTGTTCGAGGTTAGTAAGTTATTGCAACGGAATTATTCCTGAAGAATCACATGTTTATATGAACATGTCTTGTATTTGTGGGTTCCATGATGTATTTTCTTCTGATATTTTGATGAATCGCAATTTGAACAGAAGAGTGTAGATGGACGGTAACACTCAAGTGGAATTCGATCCCAAAAATGTTTCTAATCCACCCAAGTCTTTTTAAAAGGTTATAGGAAAGTTTCAAAACAAAGATGTTTTTTAAAGAAGCAGCAAATGTAATATGAACTGTATAATAATATTGTTCCTGTTTTCTTTCGCGTTAACTACACAAGGGAAGTCGTTTAGGAAAAACTGAAGTATGGAGCCTGACACAGGTAAGCTAAGTGACAGAAAAAAGCCAGGACTCAGTTAAGAGCCCCGTAGTCGCCAATCCGGGCTTCCAAGTTAAGAGACCCTGGGGCCACTTTTAGTCACCTCTTACGATAGGCAATGGAGTAGCGTGGGTGTTATTCTACCACCCCCACCCACGGGGGGGGGGTAAAGATTATGAAATCCTATACAAACAGGTTCGCAGTTATATACCGCAAGTGTTATACCACTCCTACAACAGTGATACATGTAATTCGAATGATACATGTAGCCAAGTATTCACATAATGCGTAAGTATTAATCTTATTCTGTTTTTACAATATGGTTGACGTCGCACTGACACAGATAGGTCTTATGGTGACGATGGGATAGAGAAGGGCTAGAAGTGGGAAGGAAGCGACCGTGGCCTTGTAATTAAGGATCAGCCCCAGCATTTGCCTGGTGTGAAAAATGGGGAAACCAACGAAAGTTATCTTCAGGCTTGTCAACAGTGTAGTTCGAACCAACCGAAACCGCACAGCTACTTGCTCAGCATTCTTCTTCTTCTTCTTCTACTTCTGATAAGTATTACCTTGATTTTTTTGCCAAAAGCCAACTGAAGACTGTAGCTCTACAAATTAGTATAAGCGGTTTTCAAATTATGTTGACATAAACATAATACAGATGACAGGTTTGAACCATTTTGTGGGGACAGCAGAATACATCCAGGGTATCCCCTTCCTGTCGTAAGAGGCGACTAAAGGAGGCCCCAGAGAGTCTTAACTTGAGAGCGTGGGTTGGCGACCACGGAGCCCTTAGCTGAGTCTTGACATTCTTTTCACTTACCGTACTTGTGCCAGGCTCCTCACCTTTTCTATCGTACAGATCTTCCTTGGTCAACTCTTGTTCTTTTCAGACACGGACGGTATGAGAGCAGTCGAAGCTTTGAGAGTCTTTCATTTTCACGAACCTCCTGACCTTTATCTTTCTTTGGCCAATACCACAATTTTCCGAAGTGTCGGATCGTTTCAAAATTTCCCCTCTGATTAGTGTTAAAAGTGGACGGTTGCCCAATAGTCCTTCCTCTTAAAACAATCACCACCACCACTTTGTACTACTCAGCTGCATGGGTTATCTATAAACTAGTTACAGTAGCTAAGAACATCACTCTTGTTATATACGAGAGGAGTATTTTTGCCCCAGAACCCAAATAATTTATCACATCAATGGATAACAACAGCGTGCGGCCAGTAACCAGTATTCGGGAGATAGTTTGTTCGAACCCCACTGCCGGCAGCCCTGAAAATTGTTTTCCGTGGTTTTCTATTTTCACAGCAGGCTGTACCTTAATTAAGGTCACGGCCGGTTCCTTTCCACTCATAGCCCTTTCCTGTCCCATCCTTGCCATAAAACCTATCTGTGTCGGTGCGACGTAAAGCAACTGGCAAAAAAAAAAAATCTGCGAACATAATTTAATGCACTCAACTCAAGAGGCATTCAGTCTTTGTCAACATGCTGAAGTAAACATTTAGAAACGCAGTACCCATTACTACGTTCTTAATAAAGGAAATGCTCAAGGAAATTTACTACAACTGTCTTTAAAGACTTTTAAGTTCAATATTTCATCTATTCATGATATAATAGAGCTACTGTACAGATTTCTATGTTTGTCAACGAGATTACGTATTTTGACAGACGATATTGATTAGAAACACGGTAAGATCGAGTAATATAGAAGTGAAAGATCATACATGAGCACTTCTCCTAATGCTTGTTTCTCAAAAAAATTAGGTTCTATTAATGATCTATTCAAATGGCTGTGAATGCAATCATGTCATTTACGAGTTGTGCAGTTATATATACATTAACAATAGATGCCAATAGATGCCCAGTTATATTCTGCATGAGAAATAGTTGTTCGTTTGTTTTTTGTTCAATATTTGGTGCCTAAATCCTCTAAATTCGAATACACTTGCCTTTGGTTACGTTCACTTAAAGACGCAATATGGCGGCTCCATAAGTAGCATTCGTGACTTGACCTCCCTACACAGACCTTGCTGCTCCCCAACGAGCTAGAATAACATAGAGAGGCGGAAGCGCTGCCTGGGTGAACCTAATAGAACGAACGTCCGCCATGTTTCCTGTTGTCACACAAGCAAGGGGGCATGGCCTTTAAATGACGAAAAGTGTAGAAAATGCGCATTTTAGAATCGCTGGGGGAGAACTAAATTCAGTTGCCGAAAGCTTGAAGCATGAAAGCGAATACCGCCACTTCATCATATTGCAGCACGAGGCCAACATTACGATCAGTTGATTGTAGGGTAGTTCGAAATCATCGCACAGTGACATACGAATAGGCCTCGAAATCGGAACAAGAGCGTTACCCTGCTTGGCGGTTTTGGTTAAGCGTAAATTAGAATAAAAACGATGGACATAAATATTAATGACAGGAAACCTTAAAATCATAGGGACCTATAATAGGTTGCAACCTCATTCTGTTAATATTTTTAAAATTATTGGATCCTCATGAGTACTGTGTTCCTTTCTTAATCTCTCGCGCCAATTCGCTTTGTTTTGACAACCGTTAACATGGCTGCCCCTTATCAACTTGCTTCAAGCAGGGAGCGCTGATGTCAGGTATACAGTACAGTCTGTAGTATACAGCCCCTCTATGTTATTCTAGCTCGTTGCTGCTCCCGGTTCACCAGCGCGCTCGCAACATTACCTCTTCTTCTTCTTAGTATTTCTTGGGCGCTGTTAAAAAGCCATTACCCAGTCGCAACACTTATTTTATCACAAATCTTCAAGAGAAACAGACTGAGTTTTACTTATGACGGGTAGGGTTGAACAACATTTGTAGAAACACTCAAGAAACACTAGGATTACAAGTCGAGAACGTGACGTCTTCATAGGTTACAGCAAAGAGATCGAGTTACAGTTATGTAGAGAACGATGCGAGTTAAGAAGCTCATAAGACTCACTAGTCAAAAGAAGTTAGAGTTTAATGTTACAATTATCCAAAAATTCTTGAATAGCAAGAACAAGTGAAGATGTAGGCTGTTGAACGAGGTGAGTGACTGTTGTGGGTACTTGTACGTTTTGCGAGCGTAAAGTGTGGAAAAAGCGTTTTCTATGTAGGGCGAAATGGGAACATGGAAAGAATATGTGACTAATGTCGGCCATACTATTATTACATGAACACATGGGTGAATCCACTAACTTTAATTTGAATTTATAAGCCGGAGTCAGAGCGTGATTAAAGCGTAATCGGATAAGTGTTGTAATATGTCTGCGTGAATATTTTGTGGTTGAAAACCAAGGGTGACTAGCAATACTTGGTTGCAGCTGATAGTAATATTTTCCTTTGAGTTTTGCCGATTGTGTTCAATTGTGATGTCACTTTTGTTGAAGTTTAATAATAGGCGTGAAATCTGTGTAGGGAAGGGCTATGAAAGCATTGATTCCGGTTCCGTATGCAGCTTGTTTTGCCATTTTATCAGCCTGATCATTACCTGCGTTGTTCGAATAACCTTTCATCCATGTTAGAGTTATATCAGCGCCATTTTCATCGAGTTCAAATAAAAGGTGTCGAATATTGCAGATATACCAATTTGTATAGGACTTGTGTGGCATTAAACCTTGAAGTATACTTAAGGAGTCGGTAAAAATGATCGCTTTGGAGATATGATTATTTTTTATGCATATCAAAGCTTGTCGTATAGCGAAAGCCTCAGCAGTAAAAATTGAGGCATAGTTTAGAAGTGTGTATTGCTCACGGACGTGTAAGTGCGGAATGTAATATGCGGCTCCCGTGCCTACATTTTGTTTGGATCCGTCTGTATATATTATGAGAGTAGGATTTAGATCGTTTATTGCCATTCTCGCAACATTACGTGCCATAGCTTGAAACTAGTATTTTGTTCTTGTTCTTGAAGTTGAAGTGGGCTCGTTATTTCACCCAGACACAATACGTTATTATATTTGCACTACTTCGACACTCGCACACAATTCCGATAAAGTAGGACACCAATGCAGTTCGCAATATTCTCTGATTGAGAAGTACTTAAAGATTGAGTAAAGTAGATCGTGCAGTGGACGCACAAAATGGTTTCAAAGTACTTGAAATAGTTCATTAGAAGACGTAGCACCTAGACAAATGAGAGTGATTAAATCATGTATACAATACTAGGAGATATAGGAAAATCACAGGGACACAAGGTATACTAATCTTCACGCTAGAGTGGCCGATCTCAGCGACTTCTACAAAACATACAACACCGGGGCATACATATAAGACAATATATCCCTCCGTTCATTTATTTTTTGCAAATAAGTTACTTTATTTTTAATTTCATTTTTTCCCAGTAAAGAATGGCTAAGGAGCGCGAGTGTAATTACTGTGGATGTGGCGAGGCATTGAGGGGTATGAGGGAGGAGTTGGAAAGTTTGAGGGAGATAATTAGGATTCTCACAGAAGACAGGAAGGAAGATAGGACTCCCTCAAAAAATGTACAGGTTACAGTAGGTGTACAAGAGTGAGGGGAAGGAAAGGGAGGAGTTGTAGAAGACAGGTGGTCTAATGTTCTAAGGGGAAGGAGATTGCAGGCTAAGGGCTCTATTCAGGATCATAATTCAGGACAGGTGTCTGTGCGAAATCGGTATGAGTCACTCCAGGTAGAACAACAGAAGGAAGATGAGGGACAGGGAACTGTTGCTGAGATGTGTGGAAGTAGGAGGAAGGGAAAAGGTAGGAAAGGAAAATGTAGAGTAGAGGATAGGAAAAGACAGGAGGAACAGGGTCATGGGAAGGAGAAAAGGGAGGAGGAAGTAGCTTCTGCAGCTGTCAGGAAAGATAGGGCTGACCAGGAGGAGAGGGGATCAAATGAGGTGGGTAGGGTTGAGGCTCTGGTCATGGAGGATTCCATCGTTAGACACGAGGGGAAAGTGTGTGGAGGAAAGGGTACCAGGGTAGAGTGTTATCCAGGAATTAGGTTGAGGCAGATGTTGAGGAAAGTAGAAGAGCGGGAGGAGGGCAAGGAGAAGGTGGTAGTGTTTCACGTTGGTACCAACAATGTAAGGCAAGCTGATATAAGTACCAACATAGTTGGAGATGTGTGGGATCTGGTAAATGCAGCACGGGTGAAGTTTAAGAAAGCGGAGATTGTTATTAGTGGAATACTGTGTAGAAGGGATACTGACTGGAGGGTGATTGGGGATTTAAATGAGACTATGGAGTGGGTATGTGGGAAACTGGGAGTGAAATTTCTAGATCCTAATGGGTGGGTAGGAGATAGGCATCTGCGCTGAGATGGCCTTCATTTAAACCGCAGTGGTACGTATAAATTAGGAAATTTATTTGGAAGGGTAATAGGGAGGTACATTCAGGGAAACGGGTTGGCCTAGGGAGCGGTGATAAGGGAACAGGGAACTGGAAATCAAGTAGGGATGACATAAAATTGTTAGTGTTGAACTGTAGAAGTATTGTAAGGAAAGGAATAGAATAAAGTAATTTAATAGATATATATTTACCAGATATTGTAATAGGAGTTGAATCATTGCTGAGAAATGATATAATGGATGCAGAAATTTTCTCACGGCACTGGAGTGTGTATCGTAGAGATAGGATAGGAAGGGTGGGAGGGGGAGTGTTCATTCTGGTGAAAGAAGAATTTGTAAGCTACGAAAAAGTTAAAGATGAGACACATGAAATTCTAGGTGTAAGGCTCATTTCTAAAGATAATAGGCAACTTGATATATTTGGAGTGTACAGATCGGGAGAGGGTAGCACTTACGCGGATTCGGAATTGTTTGATAGGATAGTCAGCTATGTGGGAAACGACATGGAAAGAAATGTGATTGTAGCGGGAGATCTGAATTTGCCAGATGTCAATTGGGAAGGAAATACGAACGACAGGAAGCATGACCAACAAATGGCAAATATGTTAATATGGGAAGGACAGCTGATTCAGAAAGTGATGGAACCAACCAGAGGGAAAAATATCCTGGATGTGGTGCTGATAAAACCAGATGAGCTCTATAGGAAAACTGAAGTAATAGATGGTATTAGTGATCATGAAGCTGTTTTTGTGGTAGTTAAAAATAAATGTGATAGAAAGGAAGGTCTTAAAAGGAGGACTTTTAGGCAGTACCATATGGCTGATAAAGCAAGCATGAGGCAGTTTCTAAAAAGTAGCTATGATCAGTGGAAAACGGTAAATAAAAATGTAAACAGACTCTGGGATGGGTTTAAAGAAATTGTTGAGGAATGCGAAAACAGGTTTGTACCATTAAGGGTGGTAAGGAATGGTAAAGACCCACGTTATTATAATAGAGAAATAAAGAGACTAAGAAGGAGGTGCAGACCGGAAAGAAATAGAGTTAGAAATGGCTGTGGAAGTAAGGAGAAATTGAAGGAACTTACTAGAAAATTGAATCTAGCAAAGAAGGCAGCTAAGGATAACATGATGGCAAGCATAATTGGCAGTCATACGAATTTTAGTGAAAATGGATGGGTATGTATGGGTATTTTAAGACAGAAACAGGTTCCAAGAAGGACATTCCAGGAATAATTAATGAACAAGGGGAGTGTGTATGTGATGATCTTCAAAAGGCAGAAGTATTCAGTCAGCAGTATGTAAAGTTTGTTGGTTACAAGGATGATGTCGAGATAGAGGAGGAGACTAAGGCCAAAGAAGTAATAAAATTTACGTATGATAACAATGACATTTACAATAAGATACAAAATTTGAAAACTAGAAAAGCGGCTGGAATTGATCAGATTTCTGGGGATATACTAAAGACAATTGGTTGGGATATAGTACCACATCTGAAGTACTTATTTGATTATTGTTTGGTCGGAGGAGCTATACCAGATGAATGGAGAGTTGCTATTGTAGCCTCGGTGTATAAAGGAAAGGGTGATAGACATAAAGCTGAAAATTACAGGCCAGTAAGTTTGACATGCATTGTATGTAAGCTTTGGGAAGGCATCCTTTCTGATTATATTAGACATGTTTGTGAAATTAATAACTGGTTCGATAGAAGGCAATTCGGTTTTAGGAAGGGTTATTCCACTGAAGCTCAACTTGTAGGATTCCAGCAAGGTATATAGTAGATATCTTGGATTCTGGAGGTCAAATGGACTGTATCGCGATTGACCTGTCTAAAGCATTTGGTAGGGTGGATCATGGGAGACTACTGGCAAAAATTAGTGCAATTGGACTAGACAAAGGAGTGACTGAATGGGTTGCTATATTTCTAGAAAATAGATCTCAGAGAAATAGAGTAGGCAAAGCTTTATCTGACCCTGTAATAATTAAGAGGGGAATTCCTCAAGGCAGTATTATTGGACCTTTATGTTTTCTTATATATATATAAATGATATGAGTAAAGGAGTGGAATCGGAGGTAAGGCTTTTTGCGGATGATGTTATTCTCTATAGAGTGATAAATAAGTTACAAGATTGTGAGCAACTGCAACGTGACCTCGAAAATGTTGTGAGATGGACAGCAGGCAATGGTATGATGATAAACGGGGTTAAAAGTCAGGTTGTGAGTTTCACAAATAGGAAAAGTCCTCTCAGTTTTAATTACTGCGTTGATGGGGTGAAAGTTCCTTTCGGGGATCATTGTAAGTATCTAGGTGTTAATATAAGGAAAGATCTTCATTGGGGTAATCACATAAATGAGATTGTAAATGAAGGGTACAGATCTCTGCACATGGTTATGAGGGTGTTTAGGGGTTGTAGTAAGGATGTAAAGGATAGACGAATAAGTTTGAATGGCGTTTATAAAAGTATGAAAGATCACAATATGAAGATAAAGTTGGAATTCAAGAAGACAAACTGGGGCAAATATTCATTTATAGGAAGGGGAGTTAGGGATTGGAATAACTTACCAAGGGAGATGTTCAATAAATTTCCAATTTCTTTGAAATCATTTAGGAAAAGGCTAGGAAAGCAACAGATAGGGAATCTGCCACCTGGGCGACTGCCCTAAATGCAGATCAGTATTGATTGATAAGTAGGAGAGGGCAGTGGAACTACGGAGGGGTGTATATATGTAAGAATGTGGGACTTTGGACAGAGGGAAATTAATATCTGATCAACGTATATGGGGGATTTAAAGAGCGGAAAGTGGTATTGAGATCGTAAACAAAATGTTAAGAGGGGTGACAGTGTGATGATATGACGTCAGTGAAAATGTACACGCGATCGGCGGAGGGGGGCAGATGGCAATATACGGTAGCCATGTGGCTTGGTTTAAAAGCAGGCGGTAGGGAGGACGTGAGTCAAATGAGAATATTATTAAATAAGTGATGTTAATGTATTGTGGTAATGAGGGATTAGAGTTGTAAATTAGAGTGATCTAAGAACTGATTTAATATATTGATTATTGTGTGAGAGGGCTTGTATACCAGACATGCAATTGACGTGGGAAGAGGAAAATTGAAATGTATTAAGCTTGAGTACAGGCAGCGTCTAGAGGAGTTAAACAACGGACATTGAAGAAAGAGATGATTGATATCGGCATCTACGGACCCACAATGACATAGGGGATGCTGTTGTAAACGAAAGCGAAATTTATATAGTGGCGTAAGAGCATGATTAAAGCGAAGGCGTAAGATATTGGTAATATGCCGACGAGTGTAGGTTGCGTGTTGATACCAGAAAGTAGTAGGTAATAGTGGTTTTAGACTATGATAGAAATTGCCCTTCTGACGTGCAGATGTTGTCCATATGTGTTGCCATGATTGTTTTTGTTTTGATTTTAAGAGAGATATGAAATCTGTGGCGGGAATAGAAAATGTAGCTGGGTTTGTTGATAATAGTGAAGCCTCTTTTGCTAATCGATCAGCCTTTTCATTACCTGGTATGTTTTTATGTGCCGGTATCCAAATGAGTGTAACTTGGACACCTAATTGATTTAAAGTAAATAGGATGTGCTTTACGTTATATACATACCAATTCAGCGTAAACTTGTTAGATTTTAGTGTTTGGAGCACGGAGAGAGGGTCAGTAAATATATTAGCAGATTGTATGGATGAATTTTTTATGTAAAGTAACGTTTGTCCTATTGCAAGGAGTTCGGCAGAAAAAATGGAAAACTGTGACGATAAATGAAACAATTCAGCATACTGAGTTTGTTCGTAGTAAAAAGCAGCTCCAACGCCACAAGAATTTTTGGATCCATCGGTATAAAAGTTGGTACATGCATTAGTGGGTGAGACACGAACTTTTTAGAATACAGAGGAAAATATGAAAGCCGGTAAGGGAGCATAGCAAAGGATGATTCTTTAGAATAAATAATAGTAGGAGTATATTGAATCACGTCATATGACACAGAATAGTATGGTAACACCTGACTACGAATAATATTAGGTTTAAATGGGGAGACAGACTCTAATGCCCAAATTAGGGCAGGGGCTCGGCAATTTTGTGTGAGAGGGGATGGAAATGATTGAGCGAGTAGTTGTATCTTGGGGAGAAGGTTATTGGAGATCACTAGAAGTCGTTTGAGAAGATACTTAGAAATCTGCGTCCAAGTAGAAGATGTGGGTCACCAGTTTCTACTAATAACGCATTAGTAGGAGTGGTATATAATGTACCAAAACAAACTTGTAGCGCTTGATTTTGTGTCGTATTGAGGGATTGAAGGGAGGATGGTGATGCAAGATCAATGATATGTGCACAGTAGTCGAAACGAGCACGGATGGTGGAGCAGTATACTAATTTTGCTGTAACAGGATCAGCTCCCCAGGAACGACGTGTAATAGCTTTTAATAGGTTAATATATGCGGCAGTACTGTTTCGTAGGTGTTGTATATGTTCTGAGAAGTGTAATTTACGATCAAGTATAATGCCAAGATATTTATGGTGCGAACGTATGGGAATTTCATATCTATCGAACAGTAAAGGCTCTGAATTATAAACACGCTTGGTATTAAAAATTACCGCAGAGCATTTTCCAGGAGATAAGGATAACCCATGTGTGTGTAACCAAGACTGGACTTTAAGCAGGAGCTGTGTTATGCATTTCCGGGCAACATCTAGATCTTTATGGGAAAAATAAATAACTATGTCGTCAGCATACATAAGAATTCTGGCAGATTGGAGGGCAAGTTGCTCAAGGTCGGATAAATATAAAGCAAAGAGTATTCCACTGAATATATCACCTTGAGGGATGTCGACAGTAGCCTGACGAGGGGATTGTGTAGTGGGGGGAGGTTTGAAGATAATAGTGCGATATATTAACAGATGGCGTAGAAGAGTGATGAAAGTAGTCGGGATTTCTTTTTGTAATAACACATCCCATAATATATTCAGGGGGACTGAATCAAAGGCACCTTGCATGTCTAGGAAGACAGCAATAGTGTGCTGCTTCCTCGATTTAGCTAATAATATGTCAATAATAAGCATCTTGATCGCATCCTGAGCATTTCGACCTTTACAGGAAGCATACTGATACTTGGGAAGAAGGGAATAATTCTCTAAGTTCCACAGAAACCTTTGGAGCATGATTATGAGAAATAGTTTGCGTAGACAAGATGGCAATATTATTCCCCTTATATTGTGAGGGGTGGTCATTGGACGACGAGGCTTTGGAACCGGGACTCGGAAAAAAAGTGTTCCATTCCGGAGGGGGAGTCGTAGTGGTTAACACAAAATTAAAGTACTGAACAAGCAATTGTAGGGCTTTGATCGGCAATTGTTGTAACATACCATAAGAGATATAATCAGGACCTGGAGTGGACGATTTGCAGGAGTTAAGAATGGACGTGAGCTCTGGGAGAGCGATGGGACGAGAAAGGACTGAAGACCGACTAGTGGAAGCAGACATAGCTGGGGTATAAGGTGGAAGTACATAATCTGGAGTGAGGGACGTTAGAAATTGATTCAGAATATTCGATGTGATTTTTGGGCGTGGGACATAAGTGGAAGCCCGAGTGAGAGCACGGATAGCATTCCATAACTGAGATGCAGAAATATGAGTATGGAAAGAGGATATAAAAGTTTTCCAGGCTTGTCGTCGTTTTTGATTGAATACACGTCTGATATGAGCAATATGATGTTTGAGGTGAAAGTAGTGTGAAGGGGTTGAAGTTTTACGATATATTTTGAAGAGTCTCTTGCGTTTAAGGATTAATTGGTGACATTCAGTGTCCCACCACCTTAATTTAGAGGTACCAGTTGTTATGGAGTTTGATGATGCTTTAAAAGGATGGTAGAGGTCCAGATACTGTGTTATTATTTTGAGAATAGATTGATAGGATAATTCTGTTACAGGGAATGTCTCTAATTGGGTTACCATGAAGGACTTAAAGCACGAAGCATTGAAATGTTTCATGGAACGAATTTGAGCGGTATAATGGTGGTTAAGAGGGTTTTTAGTAATATACCCATGTCCATAAGTAAGGAGGATAGGAAAGTGATCACTTGTATGAGTGTCACTTAGTACTCGTCACGTGGTTATAGAGGCGATAGTGTTGCGGCAAAGTGATAAATCTACTGCGTTACGCAACGAACCAGGAGGAGTGAGCCTGGTAGGGGAACCATCATTAAGAATCAAGAGATTATGTTGAGTTACAGCATGTAAGAACTGTGTGCCTTTAGAGGTGTCGAGCGGGGCTCCCCACTGAGTATGATGTATATTGACATCTTCCAAAAAAGGAGTTGGGTATCAGATTGAAACTGATTTAAAAATTTGAACCATTGGGCGAAGGAGATGTAATTATCAGGAGGATTATACAGTTTATAACACATGTGTTATTATATATAAGGCCTAGGGAATAGGTGTTTGGTATTATGTATTGTAGATGTAATGGAGTGTACGATAACGAATTATGTATCATAAGTGCGACACCATCAAATCCTGGTCCGTCATGGCGTTTAATAGAATAACTTGGAAAATAAAATTTGGTTTTATGAGAAAACCAAGTTTCTTGCAGAGCGACTATATGAGGAGATGTTTCATGCATTAGAATTTTGAATTCGTATTGTTTATTTTGTAGGCTCCTAGCATTCCATTGAAGGATGCGTACTACCATTTCTAAAGATAAGGTGTAAACTTTCTCGAAGTTGACTAATAACTGGTAAAATATTGGGGTGATCTCCAATTAGTTGAGTAAGCTGCATGAGAAGGTTGAGAACACACTGTTGAACATGTTCTCGCTGTGGCAGTGTAGTAGCTGTTTGGTGATGCTGTGCGGGTTGCAGAGAGATTGACGGGCTCGATGTTGAGAGAGTTGTCTGACTGGGTTGAATGGGGTATTGATAACTCAGAGATAGAGAGGGGCGAGAGAATGTAGTGGATTGCACTAGCTGGAGATATCCAGCTCTACCATATCCGGGAGAAGGCTTAGGTGGCAAATCCTTGACAATCACTTGTGTGAATTTGCGTTTGCGAGGGATTTCTGGTATTGGAGAAGGATGTTGAGAGAGTAGGGGAGGAAATTGTTGAATGTTATTATACTCAGAATAAGTAAGTGGAAATAGTCGAGCAGAAGCTTCTGAGAAGGAGATGTTTTCAGTGCACATGAGTTTTTTGATCTCCACTTGCTTCTGATGAACAGCACAAACAGATGAGCCCGTTTCGTGCTCCCGATTGCAATGTACACATAATTGGACATTAGCAAGGCAGTCTGAGGTAGCATGATTCAAACCACAGTTGGGACAGCGAAAGTTAGTGGACTGGCTATTGCGTATGGTGTGATTATAACGCTGGCATTTGGAACAAATAATGGGGTAGAATATAAAGGGATTGACTTCTAACATTACGTGATAGATTGAAACATATTTGGGCGAAGTTTTGGAGCAAAAAGCAATCTTTACCGAGCCGGTAGGTAGATATACTGCCTGACCATCTTGGAGGGTTTTACGACGTAGGCGATGAACAGAATGAACTTTGACGTCTCTCTTAAGTAAACTAAGAATATCTGATTCAGTTAGATCTTTCTCAACACCGCGTATAATGCCTACTCGGAAGATATTGGAGTGAGGAATAAAGGCATGCAACTTGTGTGTATCAAGGAACTTATTCTGCAAAAAGTCATTAGCATGATTAGGGGAGTGAAAGTTTACCTGAATCCTGTTACGGACTTTATACTGGATGGATTTAACAGGAAATTTTCTTTCATGGAGTAAACGCCCAATAGCCATAAGGTGCAGGTTGCCAATGTTACTACCTCGTTTGGATGAAACAAAAACAAGATATGGTCCTGGGTGGTTTAATGGGCATAAATTACATGCAATAGTATTAGGAGGTTGAGCAGGAAGGGGAGGGTTATTATTGCATTGGGTCGAAGTTTGCAACGAAGGGGTAGTAGGAGAACTATCAGTTACGTTTGTATCCATTTTCATCTCTTCTTCCCGTTCAACATTACTATTCGACGCGGGATGAAAGTCCCCAGTACCTCCACAATCAGAACTCATGCCACCACTTCACAATCACACGCAAGCTAGCACTGGAATGCAGGAGTAAATTCTAGAAACTTCAGACACCGAACACGAAACCTCGAACACTACCAACCGTACAGTACGATGTCGCGGACGAGACTTTGAAACTAGTGATGTGCGCGGGTGAAGCCTGGAATCGCGGTACTCGACTCTTTCGAGTCCAGGCTCGGAATCGTTTCGCTTGCGAAGACTCGATGACAGTATGACGTCACACGCTCGCTCTCTCCCCTGCTCTCGGATCGATGAAGCATGCGTCAAGACCAACTACAATATCTCAGACCTTAACCGACTTATCGAAACTGTCCATAATGGCGGCAGCTGGAGTGCTAGCATGCGTTTGTTTTGATTTGTGTATGCCGTGTTGTTACCAAATATTTACGGAAATTTGAATATTATTAATCGTTCATTATATTTATTTTTGGTCTTAAGAAGGTTATAGATCCTCTTTCAGTGCCGTAATACACTCATGCTCATAAATTAAGGATAATTGCATATTGTGGTGCCACACAATGTGGCACTACACAAAACTGGCGCTAATAGCATAGCCACATAGTGAACACAAACGAAACATATCTGTAAGTCCACGTATTGGTGATAAGTTGAGAAAACCATCCCAAAACACATGTGCTACAAAACACCACTGTTTCCTGGGCATGTACCCCGATATCAATATGGGATATGATCACCATGCACACGTACACAGTCCGCACAACGGGCTGGCATACTCTGGATCAGGTGGTCGAGCAGCTGCTGGGTTATAGCCTCCCATTCTTGCACCAGTGCCTATCGGAGCTCCTGAAGTGTCCTAGTGGTTTGAAGACGTGCAGCGATACGTCGACCGAGTGCATCCCAGACGTGCTCGATGGGGTTTAGGTCTGGAGAACAGGCAGGCCACTCCATTCGCCGGATAACTTCTGTTTCATGGTACGCCTCCACGATGGCAGCTCGATGGGCTGTCCTAAATCATCCATCAGGAGGAAGATGAGACCCACTGAACCCCTAAAAAGGCGGACATACTGGTGCAAAATGACATCCCGATACACCTGACCTGTTACAGTTCCTCTGTCAAAGACATGCAGCGGTGTACGTGCACAAATCATAATCCCACCCCACACCATCAAACCACTACCTCCATACAGGTCCCTTTCAAGGACATTACGGGGTTAGTATCTGATTCCTGGTTCACGTCAGATGAGAACCCGGCGAGAATTACTGTTCAGACTATATTTGCACTCGTCCGTGAACATAACATGCGACCACTGTTCCAATGACCATGTACTGTGTTCTTGACGCCAGGCTTTACGGGCTCTCCTGTGAACAGGGGTCAGTGGAATCCACCTTGCAGGTCTCCGGATGAATAAACCATGCCTGTTCAGTCGTCTGTAGACGGTGTGTCTGGAGACAAGTGTTCCAGTGGCTGTGGCAAGGTCCCCAGCAAGGCTACCTGCAGTACTCCGTGGCCGTCTGCGGGCTCTGATGCTGAGATATCGGTCTTCTTGTGGTGTTGTACACTGCGGACGTCCCATGCTGTCTGCTGGAATCGTTGCCATAATCTTCAGATCACACTTTGTGGAACATGGAGGGCCCATGCTACGACCTGCTGTGTTTGACCAACCTCCAGTCACCCAATTATTCTACCCCTCATAACGTAATCAATATGTGTTCGTTGAGCCATTTTCACCACACAGTCACCATTAGCACGTCTGAAAACATCTGCACACTTACTCGCTGCATCGTACTCTGACATGCACCAACACACCTCTGCGTATTTGGACTACTGCCAGCGCCACCGTGCGACGACCGCAGGTCAAATGCACTACATGGTCATTCCCCGAGGTGATTTAAAACCAAAAACCGCCCACCATAGCGTTGTTTCACGATGTATCAGCATTATCCTTAATTTCTGAGCATGAGCGTATATTGTTTGTTCTTAAAGAGCTGATTTATTCTAACAATATCGCTGGTGATTAGGTTAATGTTGATTCTCGTGTTCTTCTCTGAAAGTATTTTCATCATTTTTAGTTTCGTATGCAATATGTTTATAGTTTAATGTGCTGTGTGCCTGGATGTAAGTAAGAACTTCATTTTTCCCGTTTGCAGAAGACCTAGTATTACGGCAAAATTGGGTTAAGTGCATTCGTAAGGGAAACTTCGATCCGAATCATAGGACTAATAATGGTGTGTACATTAATCATTTTATCATTTTTGAAATCAAATGTATTGTCAGGGAAGGCATTATTTACCCATAGAAGGTGGTAATCTCATTCGAGTGCCGCGCAAACTTTCGAAGTTAAAACTAATGATGCCTATCCTAGCATTTGCCCTATCAGCCAACGTACCTTACTACAGAGAAAATTAAATCAGTCCCAGAAAGATCCGGAAAATCATGACCAAGATTTATGATTTAGAGACTAATTTAATCTTAAACGGTGGTGCAAGAATGATGTAATTAATTTTCAACGTTTTACAATGAACATGCGTAAACTAAACCTAACCCCATTTCCCATGAGTGAACGTGAGGATTATGTTTTTTATATAAAATACAATTATGCCATCAATTCTGGTGAGTTTTAAGTTGACGAGTGTTTTAGATGGTCATGTGTATCATACAAATACTCAACAATACAGGTGGATTCTGGGGATTGAAATTTTATTGGAGAAATTTGTTTGCGTGTTATACATAATGGGCTGTGTTTAATGGTAGTGTTACATAGTATTTCATGTAAAGTTAATAATGTTCTTTGTTGACATCTATATATCTTATATGCTGACCGGAGATTCATATGTGAAATATTTTTATACTCTCTGTCTGTTTCAACCTGACGTTGATACAATTATTTTCCCCCCTGAAATTACATTTAGACTTACAATACGCGATATCGCTACTATTGGTGTTTAATTATTCATATTGTGAGTTAGTGAGTTGCATTTCATGACGTTTGACTTGTGATATTTTCTTTAGGTGACTCGAAATATACGTGCATAACCCTCAACCTCTCATATCGCACACCGATGTCCGCCATGACCGTAATCCAGAAGAAACATCAAATCAAATCAAAATCTCTTTATTTGCAAATGAGGTGTCTACCTCGGTGGCAAGTGGTGCACTAAAATAGTTTTGAATAGTTGAAGATGGCGACTACTGTGTGTGAGTCTGTGATATCCGTGGTGGATAATGGTGTAAGATGCAGTGAAAAATGTGGCAAATGCAGAAGAGTAGTTAAAAACGGAATTCTCTGACGTAAGTGTGACACTAATATTAAACATATGGGAGGAACTACGTACAACTTAAAACCGGGAAAAAACTTTTTGCAGTGCCAAAATAGATTTCAGTTATTGCAAAAAGTTCCAGAAGAAGACACATCAAGTATTCCGAATAATTTTAAATCCAGTGGAGGTAACCTACAGAAGAAGAAAACCAACCGGAAGTCAAGATCGCCAAAAATTCATCTCTACGCAGACAGTCAAGGGCGGGGTATGGCAGAAGGCATCAAGGATGAGCTGCATAATCCAGAAACTGAGGTTTCACGTGCCAAAACTGAAGACGTCCTTTCAAGTTGTGATCCTGTGTTAGAGAAGGACAACTACGTGGTGATTGTGAGTGGTACAAGTGACATTGCTGCAAATGAAGGTGAGGAACTAATTACGACCCTCAGAGGCAAGATTTCGAAACTACCTGATTCGAAAGTAATTGTAGTTAATGTGCCACCCAGGTATGACCTTATAGAAGACTCGTGTGTGAACAAAGCTGTACATGATGTAAATATAAAAATCAAGAGATTAAGTAAGAGTTTTAGAAATGTCTATGTAGTAGGTACTTTAGGCCTTGGCAGGCAAATGTTCACTAGGCATGGGTTACATCTGAATGGTAATGGAAAAGCAACACTCTGTAGACAAATTGCTACAATTATCAACAGAGATTTGCAAACTAATATGCACTTAAGAAAACCCATACCACTAAATTGGCATATACAGGGAAACTTGCCAGAAAACCCAGATCCTTAAATCAAGATCTATGTACAAGGATCTGGGTTCCAGGGACGTTCTCAACTCATGAGTCAAATGTTACCCAATTACAACAGTCAAGTTTTAGGGAGGAAGGGGGTCTGAGATTGCTCTTGGTAAACTGTCAGAGTGTAGTAAATAAACAAATAAAATTCAGTACATTGATGGAATCTTATGAGACTGATGTTGTGATAGGAGTAGAATCATGGTTGAGAGAAGGGGTGGGTAATAGAGAAGTATTTCCAGAAGTGTATACAGTCTATCGTAGAGACCAAGGATGTAAAAAGGGTGGGGGGTGTTTATTCTGGTGAAGGAAACTTATTGTTCACATGAATGGTTTACCGATGAAGGGGATGAAATATTAGGGATAAAATTAGTTTGTGATAATATGAAGGAGGTGGGAATTATAGGAACATATAGGCCTGCAAGAGAGGAAAGAGACATGGAAATATTTGAGAAAATAATAGATTATACTCGTAAAAACAATAATAATGATATAGTAATAATTGGGGGAGATCTAAACTTGCCTGAAGTTGAATGGAATGGAGCTGCAAGTGAAGCCCATGAACAGAAACTGGCAAATAAGTTAATTTGGGAGGGAGGATTTACACAAGTAGTACAAGAACAGACCCGTCCCAACAACTTGCTGGATGTCTTCTTGGTTAAACCATGGGAAATTGTTGATAAAACTGAGGTAATTGAGGGAATAGGTGACCATAAGGTCACACAAGACAAGAAATTTTACAGAAAAACTAAAGTTGATGAATTTTGGACTTACCTTAAATCACAATTCAGTTGTTGGATAAGTGAAGGGAGTAATGTGGATACACTTTGGGCTAAATTTAAAGGAATCATTTGGGAAGGACAGAAGAGATTTGTACCTGTTAAGAAGGGTAAAATGACCTCAGACCCTGTTTATTATACAAGGGAAATAAGGAAATTAAAAGGAAAATGTAGAATAGTAAACAGGAAAATCAAAGAGGGTAGGGAGAATAGAGAAACTAGAAAACAGCTAATGAGGGAACTGAATAGAGTGAAAAGGGAAACAAAAGAGAAATATATGAATGGCATACTTCAAGAGGGTAATGACCACAAAGGGAAATGGAAAAAGATGTATTCATATATTAGGAATAAAAAAAAAGGAACCCAAATTCCTACAATGGTGGGAGAAGGGGGTGAACACTATTCAACAGATACTGAGAAAGCAAATATATTTAGTAGGGAATTCAGAGATTCAGTAGATGATTGTCAGGAGTTGGAAACAGTAACAGAAGATAGAGAGGGAGAGACACATAGGGAAACAAGAAGCTTTTCATTCACAAATGAAGATATTTTCAGAGAAATCCAACTGCTTCAGCAAGGAAAAGCAGCAGGAAGTGATCAAATTACTGGGGAGGTATTAAAGACAATGGGGTGGTACATAGTGCCTTATTTAAAATTTCTCTTTGACTATGTCATAAATAAGAGAAATAAAATAAAATAATAATAAAATAATAATAAAATAAAGAATGGAAGGAATCTATAATAATAACAATTTATAAAGGAAAGGGTGATAAAAGGAAACCAGAGAACTACAGACCAATCAGCCTGACCAGTATAGTTTGTAAAATACTGGAGAATTTAATAACAAAGTACATCAGAGGGATATGTGATGATAAAAACTTGTTCATGAGGAGCCAGTATGGATTTAGAAAGAAATTTTCTTGTGAGGCACAACTGGTGGGATTTCAGCAGGACATATCAGATCAGTTGGATTCAGGAGGCCAGTTAGATTGCATAGCCATAGATATTTCCAAAGCCTTTGATAGAGTGGAACGTGGAATATTATTAAAGAAATTGGAGGGAATAGGATTGGTCGTAAGGGTTATACGTTGGATAAGAACGTTTCTAAATTCAAGGGTTCAGAAAGTCAAAGTAAAAAATAATATATCACAGGAAGGGAGAGATTGGAAGGGAATCGCACAGGGTAGTATAGTCGGTCCGTTACTTTTCTTAATATACACAAATGATTTAGGGAAAAATATAACATCAAAAATAAGATTGTATGCAGATGATATAATTGTTTATAGGGAAATAAATAACATTGAGGATTGTTCAGAATTACAAAGGGACCTTGAATGTATCCAACAGTGGGTTGAAGAAAATAATATGAAGGTTAATGGAGGCAAATCAACTGTTACAGCATTTACAAACAGGAGCTTTAAAACTGAATTTGATTATACTTTGGATGAGGTAGTTATCCCAAAAGATGGCAAGTGCAAATACTTAGGTGTGAGATTTGAAAGTAATTTACACTGGAAGGGTGATGTTGATGACATTGTTGGGAAAGCATACAGATCGTTACATGTCATAATGAGGCTACTTAAAGGATGAAAAAGAGAATTAAAAGAAAAAAGTTACTTAGGTATGGTTCGTCCATTATTGGAATATGCAAACAGTGTTTGGGATCCTCACCAAGAATACCTAATAAAAGAAATAGATAGTGTGCAGAGGAACGCAGCAAGATTTGTAACAGGGGATTTCAGGAGAAACAGTAGTGTATCAGAAATATTACAGGAAGTTGGGTGGGAAACTTTAAGTAAGAGGAGGGAGAAAACTAGACTTATAGGATTATATAGAGGCTATACAGGAGAAGAAGCATGGGGAGAAATCCGTGAGAGGCTTCAGGTGGAAAATAATTATATTGGCAGAACTGACCACAAGTATAAAATTAGAAGGAATTTTAGCAGAAGCGACTGGGGTAAATTTTCATTCATTGGGAAGGGCGTGAAGGAGTGGAACAGTTTACCAGGGGTAGTGTTTGATCCTTTTCCAAAATCTGTACAGATATTCAAGAAGAGAATAAACAGCAACAGGGAAAAATAAATGAAATGTTAGAGGGCATTCGACCAGTGCAGGCTATTGTAAATTAAAAAATGTGTGTTAAAAAATAATTCCATCCCCTGGTCCATGGAGTTTGGACAGCCAAAGTAGGGGACTGCCTGCTGGGGTGAAGTACAGTGGGGACTTCGAGGGCCATGGGACCGCTACGGTAGCTGTGAAGGCCCTTCAGGAACTCTGAAAAGTTGTGGCAAAAGGGGGGTCTGGTTAAGACGCAGTAGGTCGTTATGCTACTTAGGTTCCTAAATGGGTAAAAAAGTAAATAAATGCAATGTAAATTTTAATCTTATACCAGTTGCATAGTATTATTTGAAGTAATTCCACATACTGTATATGAGTTGACTATGTTTGTAAGTATAGGAGATATTATAAGTGGAATCTTGTAAATAATATAAATTTATTAAGGATGATCTGTTTGTTTAATAGAAAATATTATTAGCATAAATTGTATATTATTTATTCTAGATTTTTTTTCTTCTCTTGTTAATTTAAAATTTAGTGCTTGACGATAATGTATTTTAGTTTACCATTTGCCACCGAGGTAGACACCTCATTTGCAAGAAAAGAGATTTTGATTTGATTTGATGTTTCTTCTGGATTACGGTCTGATGTAATTGTAGTTGGTCTTGAATGCGTACAAGTGGTTGCTGAGGTTTTATGGGATTGCGATCGTGTGGTCAATATAAAAAAATCTTAATTAATGAGCAAAAGGAATAATCTAAATTTGATGATGACTTGAGAACCATAATACAATTATATACGCATAATAAAATATGAAACATCCGTTCACGGCGTCTCTCACCCACTCCACTGAATATGCCCTATATTCTAATATTGATAACATAACATATCTGGCCTTCTGAGCCCAACTTGGCAGGTTCGATAATGGTTTAGTCCGGTGGTATATGAAGCTGCTCAAATACGCCAGCCTCGTGTCGGTAGAATTACTGGAGTTAAGTTTGTAGCTCAACAACATTTATATTTTTACAGGTACTGAGCTATCAGGTTCCGATAGTTCTATATAGCGCTGAGCCTTATCTATTCAGTCGAAATGAGAAGACAATTTGATGTTACTTGTTTATTAACTTAGCTGATTATTCCTATGTACAACTGTTGATTAATTACATCTCTACTATGAATAGAGATCGAACCCGTGATCCGAGACGTGCGAAGCCTGAGAGCTTACTAGTCTGTAGCTGACTGGTTGACGAGTGAGTATTGAGCCTTATGAGACTGTTGGTTTTATACGCTTAGCTTTCAGGGTACAATCACTTGTCAGTCCACTGGAAAACACTCTTACATGTTTTTGACAAGATGGGTGGGTGACGTATAGTTGAGCAATATTGCAACAAACTTGCGAAATTTTGCAGTAAGTTGTGAATGCCACCAAATCTGAACAACATATATTTTTTCAGAAAAGGAGGGTAACCTTGTTATTGTCAAAGTTTGTTATTCTCAAGAAACCCATGTTTCTTGGAGAGTGCTTCCTAAGTGAAATAGTATGAAGCAATATCATTTTACTTCCTTGTGAAACGACCAAGTATGGTATCCTGAAGTGCTTATAATATAATACATATTTAAAATCCCAAGTTCTGGACTGTGACAGTCCTGGACTCGACGCTAGTTGTCGGGATACATAACTCTTCCACCGTCAGTTGCTTTTTACCGTCCTCGGTAATATCTTTGTTATTTTTACATTTTACATTTTTACATAGGTTACATAGTTGATACAGTCTTTTCCTAAAGATTAACAGAATAATACACAATATACTTATCATAAAATTACAGTCGTATATATAAAATGCCTTGTAGTAGTATTACATTTTGGGACAGGTGTTAGGTCTGATTTCAGTTTCTTTACATCAAGGTGGGAGAAATGGAATTTTATTTCATTCCTTACATAATGTTCGTCTTGGATTGATATGAGTGGGAATGAGTACACATAATTTGTTGGATGCTGTTGCAAGGTTATACCCATGCTGGAAATAGAGCAGGATTCATTGGTATATATAATATTTGGTCCAGAGAGCTTGATAGTTCTTTGAAAATTTTGGCATGTCTGCAAAATAACCTGAGGGGTTTTGCTAAAAAAAGAGAATATGTTCCCTGTTTAAGGGTTGAAATAATTGTACATCATTGTTAACAAAAGCAAATTCACATCCTGAAGTGTCTGTTACATTACACTTAGTGGTTCTGACATTATAATACATACATACATACATACATACATACATACATACATACATACATACATACATACATACATACATACATACATACATACATACATACATACATACATACATACATACATACATACATACATACATACATACTTACTTACTGTCCCCTTCAAAAGTGGTAATATTTTATTAGAAAGAAAATGATTTATTTCATCAGTGTGTTGGGACATTATTTTAATCGGCAAGAGGGTGAGATTCCGTATTTCGTGCCAGTACGAGCTAGTCACTTCGCGAACCGGTTTTCCCGACCTACAGAGAGCACGAGGGAGCAGGCTGGAATTCCTGTTATGTGGCCTTCAGACACATGTGTGCGTACCACGTGACACGGCGAGCAGGCAGATCTCAATCGATCAATAAATGGAAAGTCAAGTGACGTAAAACTGGAGTAGCCAATAAAAGTGACAACCTTCACTGGAATTCAACAAATCCACCAATTAGATGTAATTAAGAGACACACCTATGTCTTACGACAGGAAATTAATGGTAATTCCAGAGGAAAATTTGGTAGAGGGTTTTATACTTCTGAACGCTAAATTTGAGCATTACTCTGACTGCAGCAACCGAAGAGACTGGACGTCGTTTGCTTCATCGGAAGACTTTACATTGGAGAAGGCATCGTGGACTATATAAACAGCAATCCAGACACTCGAAAAATTCACTACGATTAATTTAGGGTTGTTCTAAGATAAGTGTCTTCAGCCAGATTATAAAGCATCGAGAGTGAATCCTGGGCTATTTCTAAGACTTTTTGTTAGTTTCAGCTTTCTACAAGAACTTGGAAGAAGAAAGGTCCTGAGTTCGAGTTTACGGCAAGATGGTTATCCAGCTCCACGAAGAATACTGCAAGTTCCTGTACATCGTCAACGCCTCCATGAGTCACTAAACATGTAAGGCATCGGACATGGGCGAGACTTCGTTCGATGGAAGGTGATGTGACCACGTGCTAGGTCATCAGCCGCAATCCAGTTCACACCAGTCACATGAGTATTCTTTAAAAATTCAATTGCTTTCTATCTTTGTAAATATCTGTAAACGTAGCCTTACTTATTCCTTTGGATTTCTATTAGTTTTGCAGTAGTTTGATTTTTCATTCTTCTTTCTTTGGTGAGAGGTAGTTAGAACCCTTGGAATGAGTGTGTGTTTGCTCTATTAGTTAGAAATGAGTGTGAGTCATCGAGAGAGACCTTAACTGTCCTAAGAATTTAGAAGACAGGAGAGTTAAAAATTAAATGAACCCCGCGTTAATTTTGATTAGTTTTGAAATAATTTGAAAGTTATTTAAAACAAATTAGGACAGTGTTCTAGTGTTTTTGTTCGTGTAGAATTTCATTCTATGATTGTACGACATGTTTATGGGTTCGAATTTATTTAGAGTCATCCGAATAACTTCACACGATAACTTTGCGAATGAGATTATGCACGGTCAGGAATATAATAATAATAATAATAATAATGAGTAAAAATAATTAAAGCTAATTACGGGCTAAAATGATTTAATAAGGTCATGAGTTTAATGTTAGTTATTTTTGGAAAGTATTATCGTGTGCTTACTTTATGTAAAGTAAGCTTGGGACATGGCAAATTCTCCGGACGGAGTATCGACGAATTATAGGTATATTTCTGCGCTATGAATTTGAGTATGACTTGCAGATGGGCATTATATTTTGAGTAATAATTTATGCACCCATTAGAGTCAATTTTGGGAAGAGATGTGTCACTGGACATGATTTCTTCGAGCTTCAGTGCAGAATAATTGAGAGCCACGACATTATGATGAATAAAAATAAATGCCGCAACTCATGTACCATAAGCGCGTATTCTATTATTTTGACCTGTGTTATAGTTATTCTACTCGCTAAATTAGGATGATTTCTGTTTAAAATACTCCTTGAACATCGTTGTATAAGTAAGTTCTTTGTATAAGTGATAACCTTAATTCTATCACATTCTGAATTGATACCTGGGATGTGTGTGATAGTGTCATCTGGAGAATGATTTCCCTAATTCGCAGTAAAATCCTAAAATTAATAATAATGGGTTAGGCGTTCGTGTAAATAATGTTATAATAACGCCGTGTACCCCTGTGTGAATGTGTGCTGTGAGATTTGATCCTAATCTGTGTTTTTTTGAATATTCTTGTACGATTTTGTGATGATAATTTTCATTATGTGCGTCGAATTTTTGACCGACTTGTATTATTTCGCGTGTCCGTAATTGGATCAATTTTGAATCTTTAGAAGATTTTATCGTAATTTAAGGTTGATTAGGGCCTAATTTACTAACTCAAAGTGAATAAGAGAAGGCAACGTCCGTGGACTGATGTCACGAGATTTAATTGTTAGATGTTGTACAGTCACTTTCTGCATAAAATTGAGCAAAAGTTAAGGTGATATAAGTTCAAGTAAAAGTTATTAGAAGAAGTTTATTCAATCAATAATTATATAAACGAAGTAATTGTTGAAAGGAAAGTCTAGGGAAGACTTGCTATTCATAAATTAATGAATTAGATAATTTTCAATAATTTAAATAAGGAGGAGAAAATAATCATTTCTTGTAAAAATAAGTGAAATCCAGAAGGGAAGATTTTAATTTTAATAATTTGATTATCATCATAGGAGAAGGATATCAGATATTATTTTGTTTTTTTAACCAATTTTACAGTAAATTAATGATTTCTATATTTATTATTGCAGAAACGAACAATCATTGAAAATTTATTTGAGCGAGATCCCTCACGAAAGAAAGCACGAGGAGAAGATGTTTTTCAAGAATCCAACCCAGATTTTGTTAATTTAATTGTTTTCTTTAAAAGAGTGTTAGTTTAATAAATGTGTAAACCTAATTTAGTCTCCTTTCATTTGTCGCTAGTCCTTCATCTATCCCTGCCTTTAAAATTTTCTGCATAGCCGATAGCGAACGGTCCACCACTGAGACCCTCGCTCTCCGGCGAGCTGAGCCCGGCATAAAGGGGGCAATACATACATACATACATACATACATACATACATACATACATACATACATACATACATACATACATACATACATACATACATACATACATACATACATACATACATACATACATACATACATACATACATACATACATACATACATACATACATACATACATACATACATACATACATACATACATACATACATACATACATACATACATACATACATACATACATACATACATACATACATACATACATACATACATACATACATACATACATACATACATACATACATACATACATACATACATACATACATACATACATACATACATACATACATACATACATACATACATACATACATACATACATACATACATACATACATACATACATACATACATACATACATACATACATACATACATACATACATACATACATACATACATACATACATACATACATACATACATACATACATACATACATACATACATACATACATACATACATACATACATACATACATACATACATACATACATACATACATACATACATACATACATACATACATACATACATACATACATACATACATACATACATACATACATACATACATACATACATACATACATACATACATACATACATACATACATACATACATACATACATACATACATACATACATACATACATACATACATACATACATACTGTACCAGGAAGGCCTAGGTCCTGGTCCATGTTAATTGAAAGAAATGTTATTTCCAGCATTAAAGATCCGACCGACGTACGAACATCCATGTAAAGAATGTTCCAGTATGTGCCAGACCCTACGAGTGCGCTAGGCGGAGTCAAGTGACGTCACCTGTCGCTTGAAGCTCACCTCCCCTAGAGATATTTCTCGAAAGAAATTTTCTTTTAACAGCTTTTTAACGCCTTAACCAATTTCAACGGGACAAACGCTGAATTATAGCAAACATCATAAAAGTTAATCCCTGTAAATTTCAAATTAATTCATCAAACGGTTGTTGAGTTATAATAATTTAAAGTCTCAACGAAATTACGTAATCACGGTCACATGGCCGAGAGAGCCGCCACCCCTCCCTGCGCTGGTATCTATATATGTCAAGGCCAGACAGCCCGCAAACTAGTACAAGGACAAGCAAACAGCTGTGTGAGTGAGATAGCGAAGAGACCGGCCCGCGTACAGTATGTTCGCGCAGTCACGGTAGAAGTACTTTCCGTCGTATCTCCGGAACGCGAAATTCTATCACCGATAGAATTATTAAAGGACGTCGCACTGCAGTTAGTATACCGCGTCGCGATTACAATATAATCCTAAAGACATTTAAGACTGTAACGCGAGTGAACTTATTGGAGTACAAATATTAACTATTTCATTACTTGTGGACTTAGGTAACTTCAAGTAACATTGAACTTCTACTGAGCCTAATACTTAGAATTACCAGAACTCATATTCACGTCACATCAACCTAAGACTCACAGTAGTAATTTGAGTGAAAAAGTGAGAACTTTTCTGTGTTAATATAACATTATAGTAACAGGATTAGCAGAAAATAATCCCTAGCAACTTCAGACTGTGTTCAAAGACTGTGCTTATCGACTTACTTTCTTTTTTTTATGTGAACTGTGTGATTATGAACGTTTCAATAACGACTGTAAATAGCATTTCGTACAGAAAGGACTGTGATTCTTCATACGCCATAAATAGTGTTCAACAGTGTCAGTGATAAACTACTCACACTAAGTAAATTTTCGTGTGCGAAAATCACCCGAACAAGCTACAACTCAACGTGATCCAGCTCCAGCTGTCATCACCTCATTGGGAACGTCAACATCGCCAATCCTGATTCTACATGGAACATTCCAGACGTCCATCTTTCGACATTTGGTAGCAACAGTTCTTGTCATAAGTGAGTAACAAACTGACTAAACTTTTTCATTTATTTTGAACAGTGGAACTTCAGTGTCGCGTGTGAACAATTTTCATAATTTCTCAAAAGTGATAAATTTAATTTCAGTTTCATTTCTCGTAGAAAGACTGTAGGCTTTCAAGTGTGCTATATATCGAGATTGACGAACTGAGAACTGAAAACTTTGATAATTTCTCATATCCATTTACAATTATAAAAGTGTGCTTAGGTTTAAAAAGACTTCAGGTGGAAATTCCCACATATGAAAGACTTTGAAACCAATGATATTTATGCCATTTTTTTAAGGAGATTATTTTCGACATTTAATTTCTATGCAAAATTTGAGTCAATAATCATACCGCAGGGTGAAAAATTAATAAATTGTTTTAAGAAAAAAATTATTTACCATCTATTATTCGCTCTGCGAGACTATCCTTCTCTGTATCGGCTCCAAAACCCAGTTCCACTCCCTGAGGTCCTACTCATGCCCTTTGCCCACAACTTTTCCTGGTACAGAGAGGATAGTATAATAATAGATGGCGCCGCAACTTCAAGGGCACGATTTTGGAGCCGTACTATAATAATAGATGGCTCCGCAACTTCAAGGGCACGATTTTGGAGCCGTACTATAATAATAGATGACGTCGCAACTTCAAGGACTCAATTTTGAAGCCGTACTATAATAATAAATGATGCACTTGCAATAATCGCAACATTCAGGGTTCGATTCAAGTCATTATATTTTGAGCACAGGATTTGACTGCAAAGAACTTGTTGTATTTGACTTATTCGAATATTCCGGAAACATGGATAACTTACTTGCAGCAATCGAAGCTCTCAGGCTTAGCATTAACGATCAGAATGCCAAGATTGATCGAATTAATACGCAAATAGTAGATTCTAATAACCAATTGCAGGCTCAAATGGTAGAGTCTAATTCCCAATTACAGGCTCAACTTCAACAACAAATGCAGGCACAAAATACCCAACTTCAAGCGCAGAATGCTAAGATTGATAGGTCTAATAACCAGATAGCACAAATGAACACACAAATAGAGCGAATTAATACGCAAATGGTAGAGTCTAATTCCCAATTACAGGCTCAACTTCAACAACAAATGCAGGCACAAAATACTCAACTTCAAGCGCAGTTAACTGAGTCAAATTGTAAGGTTGAAGACTTAACTTCTAAAATTGACAAGACCTTGGATACTAAGTTTGCTGAAGCGGATAAAGTCATTAACAAAAGACTCACTGAATCTAGTGCCCTTATCGAGCAACGATTCCGTGAAGCTGGAACTCGCCTCGAAAAGAAACTTACTGATTCTAGTGCACAAGTCGAAGCTACATTGAAAAACATGCGGGATCAGTTTGTTGAAAATTTAGAGTCTATTAAGGAAGAAATAAAGACAGAGGTCGTCAAGTCTTTAGACAACGATCTTAGAAATGTTCTTCCTTCCGTTCAAGCATTTTCCACTGAACTTAAAGATTTACGGACTGAATTTCAAGAATCCCATGGTAACATCTCACAAACTCAAGCAAAGTTAGCTCAGGTGCAGGAAACCTTGCGAGATGCATTAAAGAGCGACGTGGGTAAATTACGAAGCGAGATAGGATTAATTAAGAGCACGCAAGGAGAACTCGACAAGCGTATTACAGGACAGCTAGATAGCACGCATACCCAGATAGCTGCTTTCTGTAAAGACGTTCAAGTCATTAAAACTGACTTGAGAAATGAAATAAAAAGTTTAGACACCTCAATTAATTCTAAAATTAAAAATTTGTCCGAAGAAATGAATCAAATTAAACTTAAAGAACATACAACTGACGTCACAATTCCTGGTTCGTCGAGGGAAATACACAATACAACTACCCTTATTAAAGTACCAGATGACAAACCAGTCAAATTTTCAGGACGTGATGAGTACACTGCTCGAGAATTTTTGTTAAATGTCGACGATTACTTGGAAGAGAACAGGGTAGAGGACGATAGGAAACTTAGAGTAGTATCCAAACTTCTAGAAGGACGAGCCTTATCATGGTTCATAGCTTTTAAGAGCAACTTTAAAAACTATGATGACTTTAAACAGGCACTTCTTAAACGCTTTTGGGATTCAGAAAGACAACACCTTGTCAAGATGCAACTCTACTCTAGCAAATACAATACTTCAGTCAATACTTCCCGATATTCAGATTACTGTCTAATGCAATTAAAGAAACTCCAGTTTTTAGATCCACCTTTGTCAGATATTGAACTTGTTCAGATCCTGACACTTCAATATCCGCCTCATGTTCAAGAGATACCGGTACTAGTCGCTGCCAACATTAAAACATTGGAGCATTTTGACGCTACTTTGCGTAGGTTAGATACGGCTAATATCCAATCTAGTCCGAAAACTAACAGGAGTCGAGAAATAAATACGAATTCTGCGGAAATAAAACCTCCGGAGAGAGAGGAACCCAGGACACGCGAAGAAGGCAGATTAAGCCCTACTAACCCAACCCGATTCCGGAATTTTAGACGTCAGAGGAATCAGGATAGACACCCTTACCAACCTAGGAATTCATGGAGACAGCGCGAAAGCACTCCTGAAGGAAATCGTGAGGCCAGACGGCGAGAACTCGAAAGTAGATGGAAGGACACACGGGAATACATCAGGGAGAGAAACCGTAATCCTGATGAACCTGGAGCGACATCCCTGGAATATCAACGTCAATTCGGACCAAGAGAACAAAGATCACCTGATCCTGACCCAACAGGCGCTATAAAAAAAACGCCGATCTCGCAATAGGGAGATTGACTACCGAACACGATGAGGTCGAAACGTCAAATTATTGTACTGCTGTTATCAATTACTGGCATATTGACGATTCCGAATTACTATTCGAAGACGCACAAACACTAAGGCCAATTATTACACGTTCATTACCTGTCATAACAGTACGCACAGGCAACCTACAGGTGATTACGCTCATCGATTCTGGAGCGCAAGCTTCTTTAATTTCTGATAAGCTTGTAGACTCGCTGAAAGATCAGAACAATGTTTTGTTATTACCTGCAGCTCAGATTAAAGTAAGAGGGATAGTTCCTGATAAGATTGTTAAATGCAAATCCCAGGCATTTTTAGAGTTTGGAATTAACAGTCAGATGTTCGAACACATATTCTTGGTAGTATCACGTCTTAACTTCAACTTAATACTTGGATCAGATTTTATGATCAAATACAAAGGAACCATTGACTATGATGCCAACCTCGTAAGATTACAGAATAATTCCGTAGAACTACAGCTGGTAGGACGAGGTGACCTGGAAGTTCAAGAGAAGGGAGCCCGTTTTGAAGAAGCCGGTGGTGACATTATTAAGCCCGCTGTAAGCGAGGTTGCGCCAGCCGTAGCAGAAAGTAGAAAGGGTGACCAAAGTGAGGACGACGCAGTGTCCCTATTCAATGAGAACTCCATTATAGGTCCGGATTATATAATGTCAATAGCCAGTGTGGTTGAAGACCCGGAAATTAAATTAAAATTGGAGGAGGCTAAAAATGACGTTCTACAGAAATTTGCATGTGTATTCGATGACAAGCCTGGAGAGATAGCTGACTACGAATATCATCTTGATGTAAATGACTTGTCTCCTTATCAGAAGAAACCATATCCCGTACCCGAGAAATATCGAGAAGAAGTTCGTAACTTAATTCATAAAATGACAGATGATGGGATAATTTCGCCTTGCGTAACTAAGTACTTGAATCCATTGGCCATAGTACGTAAGCCTAACGGCAGTATTAGAATTGGACGGCACTTTCGAGGGTATTTACAACTCAGCCAATTTAAAACAATATGTACCACAGGAAGAGTAAAGCCTGGAAAAGAAAATCCTGCGTATTTTCTTTTCGTCCAACCAAGGGGAAGATATACCAGGAAGGCCTAGGTCCTGGTCCATGTTAATTGAAAGAAATGTTATTTCCAGCATTAAAGATCCGACCGACGTACGAACATCCATGTAAAGAATGTTCCAGTATGTGCCAGACCCTACGAGTGCGCTAGGCGGAGTCAAGTGACGTCACCTGTCGCTTGAAGCTCACCTCCCCTAGAGATATTTCTCGAAAGAAATTTTCTTTTAACAGCTTTTTAACGCCTTAACCAATTTCAACGGGACAAACGCTGAATTATAGCAAACATCATAAAAGTTAATCCCTGTAAATTTCAAATTAATTCATCAAACGGTTGTTGAGTTATAATAATTTAAAGTCTCAACGAAATTACGTAATCACGGTCACATGGCCGAGAGAGCCGCCACCCCTCCCTGCGCTGGTATCTATATATGTCAAGGCCAGACAGCCCGCAAACTAGTACAAGGACAAGCAAACAGCTGTGTGAGTGAGATAGCGAAGAGACCGGCCCGCGTACAGTATGTTCGCGCAGTCACGGTAGAAGTACTTTCCGTCGTATCTCCGGAACGCGAAATTCTATCACCGATAGAATTATTAAAGGACGTCGCACTGCAGTTAGTATACCGCGTCGCGATTACAATATAATCCTAAAGACATTTAAGACTGTAACGCGAGTGAACTTATTGGAGTACAAATATTAACTATTTCATTACTTGTGGACTTAGGTAACTTCAAGTAACATTGAACTTCTACTGAGCCTAATACTTAGAATTACCAGAACTCATATTCACGTCACATCAACATAAGACTCACAGTAGTAATTTGAGTGAAAAAGTGAGAACTTTTCTGTGTTAATATAACATTATAGTAACAGGATTAGCAGAAAATAATCCCTAGCAACTTCAGACTGTGTTCAAAGACTGTGCTTATCGACTTACTTTCTTTTTTTTATGTGAACTGTGTGATTATGAACGTTTCAATAACGACTGTAAATAGCATTTCGTACAGAAAGGACTGTGATTCTTCATACGCCATAAATAGTGTTCAACAGTGTCAGTGATAAACTACTCACACTAAGTAAATTTTCGTGTGCGAAAATCACCCGAACAAGCTACAACTCAACGTGATCCAGCTCCAGCTGTCATCACCTCATTGGGAACGTCAACATCGCCAATCCTGATTCTACATGGAACATTCCAGACGTCCATCTTTCGACATTTGGTAGCAACAGTTCTTGTCATAAGTGAGTAACAAACTGACTAAACTTTTTCATTTATTTTGAACAGTGAAACTTCAGTGACGCGTGTGAACAATTTTCATAATTTCTCAAAAGTGATAAATTTAATTTCAGTTTCATTTCTCGTAGAAAGACTGTAGGCTTTCAAGTGTGCTATATATCGAGATTGACGAACTGAGAACTGAAAACTTTGATAATTTCTCATATCCATTTACAATTATAAAAGTGTCTTAGGTTTAAAAAGACTTCAGGTGGAAATTCCCACATATGAAAGACTTTGAAACCAATGATATTTATGCCATTTTTTTTAAGGAGATTATTTTCGACATATAATTTCTATGCAAAATTTGAGTCAATAATCATACCGCAGGGTGAAAAATTAATAAATTGTTTTAAGAAAAAAATTATTTACCATCTATTATTCGCTCTGCGAGACTATCCTTCTCTGTATCGGCTCCAAAACCCAGTTCCACTCCCTGAGGTCCTACTCATGCCCTTTGCCCACAACTTTTCCTGGTACAATACATACATACATACATACATACATACATACATACATACATACATACATACATACATACATACATACATACATACATACATACACACATACATACATACATACATACATACATACATACATACATACATACATAAGATTTGAGTATTCTTAATACAAGGTACACTTAACCTTTTCAAGGTGGAACCTTGTAAATCGTATCTATCTGAAGGAATTAATACAAGATTGTTAATATTAGGCATAGGTGAAATTGAATACATTTGATACTGATTTCCATCTGTGATTGGCATAGCAAGAATCACAATCATTTCTTTGTCCATCATGAGAACTTGCGTTCTTGATAATTTAAGATTTTCGATTTGATGGTATTGATCAGTATGAATCAAATTCTTAGTGGGATATATTGATAGAAAATGATTTATTATATTTGATAGGTCTCTTTGTGAAAAGATTTTTATATTGGTCATTTCATCAAATGATAAATTGATGGTTTCTTGCAGCACTCGCACAATTTTATTAAATTTACTCGCGCACAGGAACACATATTCTAAATGTTCCAATATATTTATCTTGACGTCTTCTTCCTGTAAGATACCTTGAATTACCTTCACATTATCATTGACATGGTTCATTTCATCATATAATTTTTGAGTAATTGAGTTAGCAAATGATACAAGTTTATTTATGTGTTTAATTTCGTTATTATGACTTTGTTTTAGTGAATCTATTTGACTTTGCATGTTGTCTAAATCGTTCTGATCTAAATTTCCAGAGATGAATTTGATCACGGTACCTAAGCCATTTATTAATCCTCTTTTAGTCCTAGGTGTGTTAGGTAATATTTTATTTCATTCTTTCTTTGCTTCCTTAATGGCTTCATTTAATTCGGACATTAATAAAGGGAAAGTGTTATTACTTCGAGATATTAGGCTTGTAACAGTGTTGCGAATATTATTATATGATTCTCTTAAAATATTGAGATCAAAATGAAACATGAACTTATGATAATCGTTAATTATTGTGGCAGATCCCATTGAGTCAGCATAAAATACTTGGGTTTTTATGGGCTGAGTGAGGATGGAGCCGTATCCGAGGAGGAACCTGGAAGTGTAAGAATACTTCTTTTAGGTTTTATGTCTCGGAAATTTCTTACATGTATCTTATCATTTTACAATGTACCCTGTTTTCTTCAATTTTGGTTATTACACCTTCATTGTACAGGTTTTTTGATTTCTTGTTTCTAGTGAGTGGATCTAATACATACATAGTGTCATTAATTTTGTATGTATTATCAAAAGTGTCAGTGTTAGGTTTAGTGTAACTATCTTTTAGAATTTTAAACTGATTTCCTTGTCTTTCAATATACTCATTGATTTTAAGAGAGGGTGAGAAGGTATGGTCTAACGCTTGGTAGTAAGGACCATAGAGAACCGTAAATGGAGGTTGTTTAGTTGTGGAATGGATTGAGGAATTGTAATTTATGATTATTGTGGTTACAAATTCTGAGAGGGGAGTGAATTTATCAGAGTCTCTTGAAATGCGTAATTTTTCAAGCAAGGTTGAATTGAATCTTTCTACTGGAGAGTTAGACGAAGAATTCAAAGGAGTGGTAGAGTAGTACTCAATATTTCTTGCTTTACAATATTCTTTAATGACCTTGTTCTCGAATTCTCCTCCTTGATCATGGGTAATTTATTTGGAAACCCGTGGTGTGAGAAATATACTTGTAACTGACTTAGCACGGCGAAAGCTGTGCCATTCGGCAATACATATGCTTGCCCGTATTTTGAAAATACATCTATCACAGTTAAGATGCGATTCTGTTCAAAATGGAACGTATCAATGTGCACTTGCGAAAATGGGTGATCCGCTGTTATGGGTCCTTGGTTCTCTACTTCGTTAGGGTGCCTCTCATATTTGTTTCTCTGGCATAGATTACATTGGTTTATCAGTGTTCTAATTTGCTCACGTAAATGTGGCCAATAGTACTTAGTTCGAAGGTGTTCACTGGTTTCTACGATACCATTATGATTTTCAAAATGATAGTGCAGGATTAATTGCCTCTGAGTTTCTGGACATTCAATATCTTCCAAGAACTTGGATGACCTAATGATAATTAGTTCAGAAGTAAATAATTTCTGACATGCTCTAATACAGGGGATTTCTAGAGTTATGTCATCGAAATAAGTAGCATACTTATTAGATGTGACAATTATTTTGAGTAGCTGATCACTCAAACCTTTCTGAAAATTATTTCGTGTAACAATCATAAAGTACCGTGTATATTTCTTGAATAGTTTTGTTCAGGAATTTGAGGAGAACTGCCATATTTAACTATGATCTGGTTACGATTCTGATTCAGATTTCGTTCAGATGATTTCAATGTAAATATGGGGTCTTCTTGGTTGGAGTGTACAGTTTCATTGTCCAATTCTTTCTGGTATGCATCATCTCCGGGGAAGCTGCATTGGAAACTGTCTCGTCATTTGCACTGCCACATAATTAGTTTTCCTTTGACGTACTTAATGTCAAAGTCAAACTCTCCGAGTTTTATCTTCCATCTATAAAGTCTCGAGCTTGGGTCCTTCAGAGTGAATAGCCATTGTAGCGGGCGGTGGTCACATTCCACTTGGAAGTGCCGTCCCCATAGATAGGGCTTAAAATGTTTGCTACTATCTACGATAGCGAGTAACTCTCTTTCTATTGTGGAGTAGTTTCTTTCTGTGGGATTTAAGGTTCTGGAGTAGTACGAAATGGGATGTCCTTTCTGTGACAGAACGCTTCTCAGAGCAAAATCTGAACTGTCCGTAGTTAACGTGAATGCTTCTTCGAAGTCTGGGTAGACTAGCACAGGAGCATTTATTAAAAAGGTCTTAAGAGTTTTAAAAGCGGACTTGTATTCAGCATTTTCTGCGTCGACTTTTGTTCCCTTCTATAGGTAGCGAACCATGGGTTGTGCTACTTTTGCGAAATCTCTATGAATTTTCTATAAAATCCAGCTAGGCCGAGAAAATGCTTAATTTCCTTGGTGGATTTCGGAATAGGGTAGTCTTTGACTACTCTGAATTTTTCAGGATTCGGTTTTACTCCGTCTCGTGATACAACGTTTCCAAGAAAGGTGAATTCTTCATGGAGAAACTCCGTTTTGTCGAGTTGTATCTTGAGAATTACTTCTCTTAATTTCTGCAGCACAAGAGTTAAGTGTTGGATGTGCTCTTCTAGAGATTTGCTATATATGATTATATTGTCAGTATACGCAAAGCAGAATTTGTACAAAAAGGGGCGTAGGACATTTTCCAATACACGCTGAAAAGTGGCTGGAGCATTTCTGAGACCAAATGGCATTTTTTGAACAAGAGATGCCTATTGTCAATAGTAAATGGGGTCTTCTCTATAGACCTGGGATCCATTTCTATCTGGCGAAATCCCTGGGCTAAATTCAAAGTACTGAAATATTGGTAATGACCGAGGTTGTCTAAAATTTCTGTTATTTTTGGGAGGGGATATTTATTCTCGATCGTCTTTCTATTGAGCTGTCGAATGTCTAAGACCAGCCTCCATTTCTTTTCCCCTGAAGAGTCTAACTTCTTGGGTACAATCCAGACAGGATTGCAATATGGAGATTCACTATGCGTGATTATTCCTTGGTAAAGCAGCTTTTGTACTTCGTCATTTAGTAGTTTCTTTAATGTGGGTGGATACCTTTGATGTACCGGATCTTCATCTATAGTGCGGATGAAATGTTTTACTGCACTAGTAAATGTCAAGTCACATCCTGGGTAGTAGAAAACGTCCGAGAATTCAGAGCATACGCTTGGAATTGTCTGGTCCTCTAAATCATTCATGTGTTGGTACGAAGATATTCGTTAATGTCTTTTTCTGTAATTGAATTTATATCTAATGGTTGAATAATTATATTGTCTAAAGGTTCAACTAGTAGGTTCAGTGTATTCTTGTTTCAATTGGGTGTTTGTTGGATAAAGAACTTGGTAGTCCTCAGCGGATAAAATTGCGTCTGGAAAATACTTTCCATCATATTCAAACCCCGGAACGTATACGTCTCCTTGTTGAATATTGACTGGAATAGCAGTAGTGTGCGCATCTAATGTTGGTTGAAAACTTTTCTGCTTATTGGAGGAATGAAAGTGAAAAGTATGTCTTTGTTGGCTAGAACAACTAGGTTCGATGCATAGTCAATTTTTGCTCTTAGTCGGGCAAAATCAGCAGTACCAATTAATGCGTCGAAAAATTTATGCCATTGCATAACTCTGAAATTTGCAGGGGTGTCAATATTATATTCGGAAAACATAGGAAATCGGACATTGTCTTATCCTATTGTTTCAGAGTGAACCGATTGTATGCAAAATGGGTCCTTGAATATAAAATCTGAAAATAGTGTATGTGCTATTGAATGATTCATGATTGAATTGCAAGCACCACTGTCAATCAAAATTTTTAGTCCAAATAGGTTGATAAATGGTAATTTTGGAGTATTACAAATATTGTTTAAGTCTTCGACTTGGATGACTGGGTTATACGAAATTCCTGACAATGGTCTTCATTGTCGTACTCATTTGTACAGTAGGGAGACTTAACCTCAATGTTATATTCATTTTAAAAGTTAGGTGAGTCTGACTGAGGGTCGAACTCATCTTCTTGTTGAAATATTCCTGCGCGCTGAATTGTATCGTATTTAGATGTGCTAAGGTACTGTTAGAAGCCATATCTAGGACATGGGCACCATAGTCCATATAGGAACGGAGGGTGGCCTTATATAAAGAGCGATGGCCGGGTCTGCGCCCAATTTCTGCGTGTAACAGATCGGAGGGTTTTTTAAATAAGAAGTAGCTTTGTGTCGTAAATGTTTAATATGGTGAGTCCAGGTTAGTTTATGGTCTAAATGTAGTCCAAGGTATTTGTGATGAGTACAGAGATGGATAGAATACGTATCGAATAGAAGAGGGTTCCGGTCATATTTACGGCGATGGGTGAAGATCATCGTTGAGCATTTGGATATTGCAAGGTGAAGGCCATGGGAATCCAACGACGAGGTAGCCTCACTAGGAGTTGCGACATTCGCTCACGGCATGTATCGATGTCAGTGTGAGATAAGTAAAGAACGATATTGTCAGCGTACGCTATTATGCGGGCGGAGCGCGTTATTAACATGTCACAGTCGCTCATGTAAAGAGCAAAAAGTATCCCGCTGAAATGTCCCCTTTCGGCAAGCCATTGGACGTCTGCCGACTATAAATAGGATGTTGAGACGGTTGTAATATAAGATTAAGGTATGTCAATAATTGCTGTAAAAGGGAAATAATACCAGGTGGGAAATTCTTAGCAGAAAGACAATCCCATAACGTATGCAACGGAATAGAATCATTATGTGCCTTGAATATCAAGAAACGTAGCTATGCTACTGTGGCGACGTGCCTTGGCCAATATGAGATCGAGTACAAAGGTGCTTATAGCATCTTGAGTGCTACGGCCTGTAAGAAACGCATACGGTATCGGTTTTTTAGGATCAGGTTATAATATTCAAGTACCCAAAGAAATCTCTGGAGTAGTATTTTAAGAAATGTTTCCCGCATACATGAACTGAGAACAATCCCACGGTAACTATGAAAATCAGAGGCTTATTCGGTTTGAGTATTGGCAAAAGAACGAAGTCATTCCAGTGACAGGGCACTTTAAGTGTAGATAATATGGTGTTATAGTATTTAAGAATGACTTGCTTAGCTGTGGGAGGCAACAAGTGCAGCATACTGTAGGTAATGTAGTCAGGGCCAGGTGCTGACTGAGAGGATGTATGGAGAACTGCTTCGAATTCGTATAGGGTAATAGGTTGTAATCAAACGGAAGAACAACAAATGGATACGGCTTGTGGAAAGGTACTGGCAGGAATGACATAGTCCGGAGTGAGGGAATGAAGAAATTGCTCCAGCACATCAGTGGGCATTATCGCACTTGGAGCATGTTGAGAAACACGAGTCAGTGTTCGAACAGCATTCCAGAGTTGCGTAACCGGTGTTGATGTTGTAAGTGATGAAATAAAGCTCTTCCACGATTCCCGGCGCTTGGCATTAAAAACTCGGCGGGAATAAGCTATATGATGCTCTAAAGCGAAATAGCTCTGGGGCGATAAGATTTTTGGATAATATTTTGGCACTCATCATCCCACCAACGGAAACGACAAAGTTGCCGTGATTGGGGAGTGTGAACGGCTTTAAAAGGGCGATGAATATTGATGTAGCGATAAACGAGGAGTGAGTCATATGTTAGCATATGAGCAGGCATGAGAGAAAGTTAAAGATGGCTGCTATAAAAAAGCACGTGGAATTTTTCAAATTACCCGCTACCACGTACCTAAGGAAGTAGCTAAAGGTGGCAGCACGATGCTTTATTGATTAAAGATGGCCGCTGTCAAAAAGCACGTAGCTTTGTTTACAAACAAGAGCACGTAGAATATCAAATTTCCGTCCACCGCATGCATAGAGCAGCCGCGATCTTGTGCAGCAGCCTCTAAGCTAGTTTTCTTCATGAGATCCTGTGTATAGCCGCCATATTGCGCTAGAGTCCCTAGGAGTTTCATAAGAACCTACGTATAGCAGCTATCTAATGCAAGCGCCCTTAAGCCGTTTCATAAAAAGCTATGTATAGCCGCCATCTTGTAGAATTAGATAGCCGCCGTCTTGCGCAAGCATCCCTAGGGATTCTCATAAGAGCCTATGTATAGCAGCCATCTTGTGCAAGCGCCCTTAAGCCGTCTCATAAGAAGCTACGTATAGCCGCCAGCTTGTGGGCGCCATCTTGCGCAAGCATCCCTAGGGTGTCTCATAAGATCCTATGTATAGCAGCCATCATGTGCAAGCGCCCTTAAGCCGTCTCATAAGAAGCTATGTATGGTCGCCAAATTGTAGAATTAGATACCGCCATCATGCGTAAGCTTCCCTAGGGCGTGTCATAAGTGCCTATGTATAGCAGCCATCTTGCGTAAGCGCCCTTGAGTTTACCCTAAGAGCAGCCGCCACCTTGCGCAAGCACCCTTAAGCCGTCGCATAAGGAGTGGTCTATTGCTGCCATCTTGTGCAATTGGCTTCGGGACGGGCTTCCGGTCGTAAAACTGATGTTAGGCTCCTCCATGAGGTTAGGTGTGCTCTCTTATACTAATCTCCATTGCCCTACTAATCACATAACGTCTCGAGAATACCCATTGCCCTACCACTCAATATAGCGTCGGGAAGGGCATCCGGCCGTAAAACTGAGGTTAGGCCACTCCATGAGGTTAGGCTGCCTATCTTACGCATATAAAGTAAGGTTAAGCCCCTCCAAGATGGCGTATTGAGGTTCGGCTCGCTCCCTTTGCCAGCGCAGTCAAAGCGGCGGGGCCCTCTCCCGAGAGCGTGTGGAGGTAGGGGCCTCTGCGGAGGGTCCTGCGGCGGCGGCAGCTGCAGAACCATCCACTTATACTACTATCTTCCCTCGATCCCATCTAACTATAAATACATGATGTGACCGTTCACAACATCACCTATGGTATGTCATGATATCCAGGAGATGAAATATGCCGTTTTCCGCGTCATTCTACGATAAAAACTGCCCAAGTTAGAATTTTTCTGCCCGCTCCAGGACTCGATTTGCAGTATCCAGAGTCGCGCGACCCAGCTCTAGTTGCTGGTAATTAGCAGCAAGGCGGTGCAAGAGCGCTTGTACTCGAAGTTTTCTCACTCCAACCACGAGCGAGATGAAAGAGACGCGTTATCACGTGACAGAGAATCTAGGTCACTAGCTGAGCCCAGAGAGTACATCCAACGTGAAAACTAACATTATACCCTGTTTTCCTCGCTCATTCACCACTGCCAACTTATCGCGTTCAGCTGTTTTATTTCTGTTAATATTTATAAATCGCAAAATACCCAATGGATAATTAAGCGCAAACATTAATTTGAATCAGGGGATTTTACGCATAATTATGAGACCGAAAAGTGCTCTACTTAACTGACAGAGCGGTAACTACGCTGTAAACAAGGGCGCGTCTTAATGACTAACAGATGTTGGACGCCAACCGTAACAGCGAACACAAGGAATCCCCTGTGCTCGTCATCATTCACCGCCAGAGACAAAAGGACGCTTTTGAGATTGCTTGAGAATCTACGAAGCTATTTCAAAAACAGTCACTCAGTGGAGATGGGAATACAGGAGCTACATTTTGATGCCCTGTTCGTCACTATACGTTGCGTATTAACGGACCAACGTGTGAGAAAGGATTGCATTTTTCCCCCCACCCTCAGCATTCGGGTCTCTAGCGTAGCGCGCCTATATATTCAAGAGCTGAGAAGGAGACACTACCCAGTGCATTTTCAGTGTAGCGCCAGTACGGTAGTATTTCGTCGTGGTTTGTGTGAGAGTCGTTTGTGAAGAAATAATCTTGTAATTTGAGCAGTGTAATGCAGTGATTCATTAAAGTCTGTGAATATATGTGGAAATAATCACCCTCTGAGTGAGATGTTAGCGTGTACAGTGTGCCGCAAATTAATAAATAGGAACGGTACGAAACCGTAATAACCGATGTCCGTGTGTAGAAAAAGGTCGTACATCGAGCCTCCTATGTGTCTAAGTTAATACGGCTCAGTTAACATATATAGGGACGTACTTAGCGAAGTGGGTGGAGTGAACGTGCTTGATATCAATATGAATTACCAAGAAAGTCAGTGAACGGCTCAGTGTAGACCTAATTGAGGACAGCGCCACGTTAAAGTAATCCGTAGTGCAGTTGAGAGCTCGTCTCACGGCTAAGTGCATTAGAACAGGCCTGAAATAGTATCATGAATACGAGAATGCTAATACATTAGTGGCCTAACCACTGTCGTTTCTAGGGAAACTAGTGAAATTTCTGGGCCTATAATCGCTGCCTACAAGAAGAATAGATAAATGAGAAGGGATTAATGTCGGGCTTCTGGGACATTACCGACATTGGGTTGGAATGCTCGTGCTATTGAGCAAATCCAACCATATGTTCAAATTGTGGTGTGTAATAAACTAACGCATTCACTTGAGATAATTTCCCCTCATTTACATGTCTACGAGAACGCCGGAGTGAACGCCGACGTCCAGCTGAATGCCAGAATTTTGCCTGTGTACCGGAGTGAACGAGTCATCTAGCTGTTTGCCGGAATTTCGCCTGGTAGCCGAGAACGTCTGGAACGTCGCTGTCATGTGTATGACCTGCCAGGAAGTCATCATGGGTCTTCACATCGCCGATGACGTGATGCAAGCAGCTTAAGCCCATGGAGTGCCCTGCTGTAAAGCTGTGAACGTGGTATCCAGAAGGCTGAGTACATTTCCAAGTATTTATATGTTTGAAGGTCGTGTCCCATTGTAAATATGTAGATTTTTCACTTAGATGTAACGTAGACTGCAAGCACGCCATTTCAGAGGGATAATAATTATAATTTCATTTTTATTTGAGTCTTTTATAAAATACTTTCATCATGGTTTTGGGACGACCATATTTTACTTCCATCCTTGTATAAGGGTTCGATAATGCATGACGTAATTATAAGGACCTTGGCTTAATTAAGTGTGAAGCGCTGTCAAGTAGAGAAGGCTTAAATATTCTGTAAAAATGACTCCAGTTATCGTCTTTCCATAGCATATACGAGTCATCAATATTTTTCAGTGATTCATATTTTTCTTTTTTGGTGCGCTTCACCTGGTAGAGATCCCTCCTGATTAGTAATTAAGGCACCTAGAACAAGGCATCGAGACAGTGGGTATCTTACATCGCTAATTAGTTCGCGAATGCGCAAGTTAATTTGGACCCTGGTGGCAGGAGATCATCAATAAATCTTCATCGTAGTCATTGTACCGAGAGGAGAAATGAAATGGGTGAACAGGCTGTAGCCATAATATATAGTGTGAAATGAAAATGCGAAGTTCCCTTGGAACTCTTTAGTAATGTACACGAAGTGGATCTCGTGTTGTGAATATGTTAATTACGGCCGGACATAGCCGATATTGAATGTGAGGCCATTGTAGCTCAAGAAAAAGAAAGCAAGGTCGTTTACCGCGAAGTCATTGTATGAAGGCGGCCCAGCGCCCGCCCTTTAGAAATGGGTCTTGGAAGGCCATCAGTTGAATAGATTTACGAGCCTGGCTGTAGGGACGAAGAAAAGTGTTTTCTACACTGAAAGTAAACAGATACAAGTAGCTATTTCGTGCCTCTCGATGCTACGATTACATGCATTGATTTAAGTATTATCAACGACGCAGTGATTCCAGATGAGCATTAAATGAAGGACCCCTCCAATTTATTTCTTTAATTATTCACAGCGTGTAGGGAATTCCAGGTCAGATATACCCTGTCTCAGAAGGTCCTGAGTTCATTGCAGGAGACAGTAAAGCTTACTGTCACAAGCGGCAGGTGAATAAGGCTACCTGTAATCCATTGTGTGCATGTGAAATGTATATATTCTTGTCCTTTTCTTGCAGGAAGTGTTATAATGATATGTTTATAATGTTTTGGTATTGAAGTCGCTAAATGCTTGTCCATAGGTAACATCGTTGAGTAAATAATGTCCTGATATATGTGTTGATAAAATCCTAATGAAAGGAGCGTGTTTATTATACTGCATATTTGGCAACGTTTAACTTAAGGAAGGGTTGTAACGCGACTTTCAAAGGATTGGGAGTGTAAATTGCCTATTTCAGTTCATACGATACTAGCAAACTTATATCATAATTTGATGCAAATTGAATATATTAATTCTTGGCAGGTAAACAGATTTACAGCGGGGTGTTTCCATAATGATTAAATATGTGTGTGATGTAATATAAGTGTAGAGTGAAATAATTAGAGAGAAAACGCCTGTGTAAGTCTGAGGTAGTGTAATAGTTCGAGAGGGAACGCCTTCTTAAGTTTGAATATTTAAACGTATAATGAAGTGTAGAAAAAGACTACCGAACATTATCACGTCAAGATCACCCAAGTTACTGTATGTAAGGTGTTTGTATGGCATACCCATGTAAATAATGTGTTTCACTAGTATAAGTAAAAATTTGTTATACAAGATATTGTATCTCTTCTCAATAGTAATGAAATGGTATTCCTCTCATAATTAACTTTTCCCCCTACTATAGAGACTATTACTAAAGAACTTATCGCCCCATCGGACAGTCCATAGACCCGATAATGCGATACCGACTCGGCTAGCGAATTATTCTAGTAGGGGAGGGTGAAGCTTCGACAACCGGGCTGAGTTCGAGGCTCACCGATGGTGCTCCATTCTAACGTAATATTTATGAACAATGGTAACTGGTTCATGTACTGATGCCTTGGAAAGGTACAATATGTACAAATAGCCTGGGCTAAATACATGCATCCCAGCCTCAGCCTAACATTTAACTTTAACTGAATTAAGACAAATCTCCAGCCAAAGTGGCTGACATTTACTTTTACGAAACATATTGAAAAAATCCCTAACCTAACGTATTAGCTTTTCCGGATCATGGCTTGGAATGGATTTTCGTACTTGTCTTTTGCAATTAGGTTCCATTCACAACGGCCCACATGGCCACGTTGTTTCAGCTGGTTAGCTCATCATAACGACTGTGAGCCGAGGTTGATTGGTCCAGGCGTCGACTCCACGAACAGCAATGATGTCTTATTTATGTCCCTCGAACTCTGTAGAATTTTTGGATTACAATAACTTCTCCGCCGCTGTGCGTGTACGAGTGCACAATGTTGACTCTTATACTAGACTGTAATTTGCGCAGCCTAGGCTCAAGTATTAGTCCGACTTAGGCGCCATTAGATCAAGGGTCGAAGCCCAATCAATACGTACGTGCTTTGAAAAGTTCTCGGAATGTACTAGAATTAAGTCACTTACCTCGGTGGAACTGCTTTTATTTTTCAACATAGACTCCCTGTAGATTATGCGTTTGGTCCAGCGATGTTCCAATGCCTCGATCCCATCTCCAAAATGAGATTCCTGAAGCCCTGAAAAGTACCTCTCCAATTCGGCTGTCAGTTCTTCCCTTGTAGAAAATATCCGTCCACCGAGGAAAATTTTCAGCTTGGGGAATAGATGAAAGTCTGATGGTGCCAAATCCGGTGAATAAGGTGGATGTGGCAACAATTCGTACCCCAGTTCATGAAGTTTTGCCATGGCAATAACACTTGTGTGCGGCGGAGCGTTGTCCTTGCCAAACCAGTCCTTGTTTCGCGTATCTTTTCCTGTAGTTGGTCTAGGAGGTTTGCATATTATTGCCCCGTAATTGTTTGGCCAGTAGGAAGATAATTTATCAGCGGAATGCCTTTTGCATCCCAGAAAACTGAGGCCATGACCTTTCCGGCCGAACGCACTGCCTTTGCTTCCTTTGGTGGTGGTGGTGGTGGTGGTGGTGGTGGTGGTGAATCAGCATGTTTCCACTGCTTTGACTGCTGTTTGTCTCTGGGGTATAGTAGTAGATACCAAGTTTCATCTGTAGTCAAAAACCGGCGCAAAAAAACTTGTTGGTTGCACTGAAAACGGGCCAGACTTTGTTCGGACATTTCCAATCTGGTGCGTTTATTGTCCAATGTCAAGAGCCGCGGCACCCATCTTGCGGATAATTTTTTCATAACCATTTCTTCGATTAAAATATAATATACCCGTTCAGAAGACATCCCTACAGCTTCAGCGATCTCCCGCACTTTCAGTCGACGATCCTCCATGAACATTTTATGCACTTTTGCGATAAATTCTGGGGTCGTAACACTTTTTGGCCATCCACTACGCGGATCATAATCCAAGCGCTCCAGACCAAATTTAAACTCGCTAGTTCACTTGGCAACAGTTGAAAACGAAGGAGCAGAGTCCCCCAGTGTGTTCCGAAAGTCTACATGAATTTCCTTTGCTTTCATACCTTTCTTTACAAAGTATGTAATCACTGCTTGAATCTCAGGTTTTTTTCCATTGTCACAGATCACTACGCGGGAACAACAACAAAGAGTCGTCACTACCACACTCCTGCAGCTAGAGCACTGACGCGCCACGTTTTCACTCACAAAGGATGTGTGATTATTGCGCGGGAATCTCGTTGCTCTCGCACTGACATCTAGCGGTGATTCCGAGAACTTTTCAAACCGTCCTCGTATAAGTCTTTGTCAGCGGTAATAAATAAGCGGAGCGCACACGATGCATATGTTAACTCGCAATCGCGTACCGACATGAGATACTGGTCACATTTCGGAATATACATTTATCTTATCCGCGGGTTTCGAGCAAACATTACTCTCGGATTATCAATATTATATCCGCGGTACCAAACTGCACTTGGTCTTTCAATTGTACTCGAAAAAGAATCTTAGGATATAATGATTATCTTATACAAGTTCGGCTCGAAATAATAATTTCTTAATATCAACGAGCCATAGCGTGTAATCGTTTTTAGTCAGTACAAAGATCTTTCACCACTCGCCCACAACGTTCTCACCGAGTACTACAGATGAATGGGCTCCTTCCTCTACCCCGGGTCTTTAAATAAACTCACTGTCCCTTTGTGGCAGCAGGTGAATCCCCGGCAAAAATTGGAGGCTGTCAGTAACGGCCAACGTCTTTCTGTTCAAATAAAATTACTCTGATAGTGCACAAGTAGTCGTTGTTTTCACACCTGAGTGAATGATAAATATGTATGCAAGTGTTATGCAGTTCGGACCTGTGGAATTCTAACATAGTGGCGAAAATAGCTATGTGATTGCTGGAATCCCAGTCCAGTGAAGTCGAAGTAGGCCAACCTGAAATGCTGTTGCGGGGTTCCCTTCATTCAAATATAACCTCCCCAAGCTCGAGTCGCTTGAATTTGAATGTTGGACGGGGGTTGGCGTGCGTAGTTACCAAGGCAACGACTCGCTTTAAATTCAAACAGCTAGGTGTTTACTGAAAAAGTACAAGGTGCGCCTCGCCTATATCGGCGGTTAACGGACTCCCTTAATTCGTACCCAACTCTATGCATATGATTATATAGATATGTCTACAGTGTTATTATATTACATATTGAGGCAACCTGGGGATGGCTCAGTATACTACTGTACAGTACACTACAATAAAATTAGACTACTCCCGACGTATCCTAATTAAAGTACAGAGTAATAAATAAGTTAGAAGATTGTGAGCAACTGCAAAATGACCTCGATAATGTTGTGAGATGGACGGTAGGCAATGTTATGATAATAAACGGGGTTAAAAGTTGGGTTGTGAGTTTCACAAGTAGCGAAAGTCCTCTCAGTTTTCATTAATGCATTGATGGGGTGAAAGTTCCTTTTGGAGATCATTGTGAGTACGTAGGTGTTAATACAGTGAAACATCGGAATGCGAGTAACTTGGACTACGAGTGTTTTGCAAGACGAGCAAACATTTTAAATAAATTGTAACTTGTTAAGCGAGTGAGGTTCCGCAATACGAGCGTCACGTGTACCTACTTTTTCCACTCTATTGTTCTTTTTGAATGGATGAACGAGGTATTTGGTCCCGTAGTGAAGAAATACCTTTCAGAAAATTATCTTCCACTCAAAGCCTTCCTGGTTATGGACAATACTCCTGCTCATCCTCCAGGCTTTGAGGACGACTTATTGGAGGAATTGAAGTTCGTTAAGGTTAAGTTCCTTCCTCCCAACACTACTCCACTACTCCAGCCTATGGATCAGCAAGTAATTTCGAACTTCAAGAAACTATACACCAAAGCACTATTTCAGCGATGCTTCGAAGTGACCGAAGGAACAAACCTTACCCTCCAAGAGTTTGGGATAAATCATTTCCCCATCGTGAACTGCCTGAAGATCATCGATAAAGTCTGGTTTGGAGTCACCAAGAGAACACCCACTTCCGCTGTGGCCTGACTATGCTCTTGGACGTGACTTTGACGGGATTGTTGGTGACAATGAGCCGCCGATTGTCGATGAAATTGTGTCCTTAGGGAAGACAATGGGGCTAGGGGTAATTGACGTGGACATTCAAGAGCTGGTGTAAGAACATCGCCAGGAAGTGACCACCCACGAACTGATGGGCCTGCATCGCGAAAAACAGGAGGAGGTTATGGAGGAGATCTCGTCCGGAGAAGAGGGAGAGGAAAAGTCAATGGAATCTCTAACTTCAACTGAGGTTCGGGAGAAGTGCAAAATGTGGGAAACGATGCAAAATTTTGTAGAAAAACACCACCCGAATAAGGCTGTAGAAGTGCGAGCGATTAATCAGTTCAGTGAAAATGCAATGTCACATTTTCGTAAAATCCTCAAAAAGAGGCGAAAGCAAGTCATTGGACAGGCTCCTCGTTAAAGTTTCACGAAAGGAAAACAATATTCCAGTGAGCCAACAGATAGCAGTGATTCCGTTAGTGAAATTCGTGCTACACAGTAACTCTTCTCATGTCATCTCTCGTCTCCCTCACATCAACAATAATTCTATTGTAAGGAAAAGAGCACTTTAATTTGTTTTACGTTGTATTTTGTTTTAGAAATGGTATGCGAATAAATATTTTTGTGTTGTGGACGAATCATCGGTGCTTCAATTGTTTCTTATAGGAAAACTTGCTTTGATATACGAGGGCTTTGAATTACAAGCATGTTGCCGAAACGAATTATGCTCGCAGTCCAAGGTTCCACTGTATAAGGAAAGAACTTCATTGGGGAAATCACATAAATATGATTTTAAATAAAGGGTACAGAACTCTGCACATGGTTTTGAGGGTATTTAGGGGTTGTAGTAAGGATGTAAAGGAGAGGGCATTAAAGTCTCTGGTAAGACCCCAACTAGAGTATGGTTCCAGTGTATGGGACGCTCACCAGGATTACTTGATTCAAGAACTGGAAAAATCCAAAGAAAAGCAGCCCTGTTTTTTGGGTGATTTCCGACAAAAGAGTAGCTTTAAAAAACGTTGAGAGTTTGGGCTGGGAAAAATTGGGAGAAAGGAGTGGAGCTGCTCGACTAAGTGGTATGTTCCGAGCTGTAGTGGAGAGATGGCGTGGGAGGACATCGGTAGACGAATAAAATTGAGTGGTGTCTTTAAAAGTAGGAATGATCACAATATGAAGATAAAGCTGGAATTCAAGAGGACACATTGGGGCAATTATTCGTATATAGGAAGGGGAGTTAGGGGTTGGAATAATTTACCAAAGGAGATGTTCACACTAAATTTCCAATTTCTTTGTAATCATTTAGGAAAAGGCTAGGAAAACAACAGATAGGGAGTCTGCCACCTGGAGGACTGCCCTAAATGCATAACAGTAGTGTTTGATTGATTGACAATACCGGTACCGTATTACAATACTGAGCACGAAAAGAAATTAAGAGATATTGTTGGAAAAGTCAGCTAAATGTTTTCTCTCCCTGCTGCAAAGTTATATGTTTGTCGCTTACTTTTTGGCTCCGAGCTACAGAGGTATGTAAAGCAAAAAGGAGGTAAGCTCCATATGAAATCAATAGATTTAGAGAAATAATTTGATACTGCGCACAGGGCGGCAGTCGTTATTATTGTGAGACAAGTTTGAGTTTCTTTTAAAATGATAAGAGCGATAGAAAAGGTATATGCTGAAGTTATATGTACAGTGAGAGTGAAAGAAGGTGTAGTAGTAAGAGATATTATCTCTAAAATGGGACTGAAACTGGGGTGTAACCTGTCCCCGATTTTATTTCTATTGTTTATTAATGGATCACCGGTACTAGGATTTGAAGGTGAGGAAGTATTTGCACAGCCATGTTTAGAAAATCAAGATTCTTCTCTTCTTGTCTTTGCTGACGACGTACTCCTGTACACTCTAAGCCAGATACATTGCAAAAATGTATTGATTGTTTCGAGAGAAGTACTGTATGGGGTGCAATTTAACCATTAACGTACAGAAGTGTAATGGTGTGTATAGAAGGGAATAAATTTTTTAAAGCAAGAATGGTGTCTTGAAAGAGTATATCTGGCGTAGTTAACAAGTTCGATTATGTAGGCATTATATTATCAGGATACCATTTGCTGGCGAGATATAGTGTTTAGAATTTACTGTGTCTTCGGGTATGGGCTAGAGTAATTTTGTTACTTTCATTGGTCTGTCTCAGCCTTAACCTTTGCATTGACATTATGAAAGTGACTGAGGTATGAGCAATGCTAGTAATGCCATTCCTTTTGCAGCCCATTCCCGCTATGAATGGTGTGAAAATGTTGTTCATAGGGTCGTTTGGTGCATGTATTTCAGTGGGCTTGGCAGAATGGTACGTAATAAAAACATCTGGCTCAGTGGGGAAAGCAACGGGAAACTACATCACTCTTCATTTCCCTAGTACGCCTCTTCAGTGATGCCTAGGCCATCTATGACTGCTGATGGCAGAGCTGTTGAGGATCCACCTAGCCTTCAGGCTAAGGACTGAACATACATAATATCAGGAAATGGAAAATGGTTTGAATACGTCAAGAGGGCAAAAATATTTGGTGCAGCAGTACTAGCTAGTATACGAATATTAGATAAGAGAATGCCTAGTATTGATTTTAGGGCAAGGAAATGTATTCAGTGCTGTGATTAAATATAAAATGTTATTCATTTCAGAATATGGGGCATGGAAAAGGAAATCGCAAAGCTTGATTCAATCACTAGTAGATTTATTAAAATAATTACAGGTTTGCCTAAATGTGTAGCGGATAGTGGTGAAAGATTACTGTGTACGAATATTAGTATAAAGGTGGATATATTAATAAAAGAGTAATAAAATACTGTTTTAGCTTAAAATGTGGAGGATGGGGGAGAGAAACAGATACAGCTCACTGACACCAAATGAAGTACCAGATAGGGTACTGTGCGGGTAACTTAAAGATGTTACTGGAAGGAATTGGAATGGGGAACTATTGGACAAAATTTAGAATAAAAGAAAATCTGTGGGAAAAGGGCACACAGAGTAGCACGTAACGGTATAGAAATGCAAATGCTATGAACTGAGGGTGAAAATAAGATAACTCTAGAGGAATTCGTGAATGTATATTCAGGCATGAGAATAACACATGCTAAATTAAACAAAAGTGAGTACAGGGGATTATATAGTGGCTGGTGGGAGTGTATATTAATAAGGCATTTAAAGAAGTTGCGAATACATGTTTATTGTGTGAGAAAGAGTTATGAAATTCATACCGGTATATATTGAAGCAGTGTGAAAGTACAAGCGTATTACGGGTTACATATTTGGAAACGGAAGACATAAATAAAATAAAAGAGAATTTTTATATGATACTGTTGTCAAAATAATGAACAGATGATGGAGAAGGCTAGGGGAAACTATCGAAGTTTTTGATAACTGTAGAAAGCTTGTGGGAGGGAAAAAGAAATCAATTTTCGGATGAGGGAATCGTACATGCGGCTGACGGTGTGAACAATTCGGGACTTAACCTTGGCAAGTAACACACTGAAAACAGTGGAATCATCACGAGTACGCAAGGTTAAATTTATTTTATAGGACTGTTAAACTACTCGTACAGAGATACATGCTAACATTTCAGGATAAACCAAGTCTCTTCTCTCCTTTCTCGGATAACCGAAGTTGGAAGAGGGGGACTCCAAAACTGATCATCTACCCGTACATTAAATAAACAGTTTAAAATTGGTCATATTTGAGTAGAAAAATTACGAAAATATTAATCTCTTTAGTATCACCTGAGTATGGTGTATAATAACGAGGTATTTTATCCATGTATGAACTGTACCAGGAAGGCATAGGCCCTGCCACATACGAGTTATAAATTTTATTTATGAGCGTTTAGTTAAGTTCCGATGCATGAACAGCTGTGTGAGAGAAGGTTCTCTTCTCACTACGCTGCGTGAGGGAGAGCGCACGTCGAACAAGTTCAAGTCACGTCACCGCTGCCTGTTGCTTCCCTCCCCTTCGGAATTCTCTCGAAAATTATTTTATGAAGTTTTTAACTCCTGGACCAATTAACATGAGACCAACGCTAAATTGTAGCCAATATTCTGGAAGTGAAACCCTGCAAATTTGAGATCAATCCGTCCAGTGGTTTTCGAAATATAATAAGTTGACGTTTGGAAGGAATTATCACCCCTTCATCCCCCGATTCCGAGCACAGGTCGCAGACCTGTATAAATAGGTCAGTGAACCAAGGTTATAACCGTGTGCCGTAAGTGTGTTCTGGATTTATGAAGGACAGCATGCTCCGTCGCGATCCGCGAGGACATAGTGATGGCCACACTCGAACACGAAGACGTCGTAAGAAAAGTTTCTGCCGCGCCGCGACGACGGAAATATTCTAAAAGTTTCTCCGACTGAATTGTCGTGATATAATACTTAGAATTGTGTTAACTGAGTGAAGCTGTAAATGAAATAGTAAACTGAAGTGTCAAGTATTTTACTGATCAGTATACGACATTGTGAACTTTAACATTTTACGTAATTCTGAACTGTATATTTGATCTGTGTCAATATTCTAAGTCATTACGTGTGGTGAATTAAAATCCTAATTTGAGACCATTTCAGTAAATCGGATAGTATAAGAGTGAACTGTGTGAGACATTATTTCACTCGACATTCGTCCAATAACAGGGCTAGAATTGACTATTTTTGTGTGCACTTTCTCGATCTTTCGATCGCTACTACGAGATACTCAGTGGACATTAAAGACTTTTTATGACAATATTAAGTATTACAGACTTGTGTGGTGTAAATCCAGCCATAAAATCGCCTTAATCTGCGAACAGTATTATTTCAGAGACTGTGGTAAAGACTGTTGTTAATAACATTTTCAAGTGCTTATGGACTGTGATTATTACCTTACGGTCGAGCCTCAGACATAATTATTGACAATTATGAACTGTGACAAAGATAAATGTCAATTCCATAAACTGTGTGTATATAAAAACTGTGTTTTCCGTAGCATGGACTGTGAATTCTAATTCAACACCGTAAAATTAATATAAGAATAGAACTGTGCATTACAACCTGTGTCGGTGTTTAATATTAATATCAGTGATATTTGTGAGATCTCTAGTGCCAACTGAACTTTACGTGTTCCGACATTACGTCAAAGAACAACGGAAATCTTGGCAAAGTGCTGCGAGATTCTGCTACATAGAACGTCGCTTCCGACGTGGGATTTACGTGGTTTCTTCAACTATGGTACCCATCGAGGGACGTCGACAAGGGAGATTAACGTTGTATCTTCACTGAACACGCCGCCGGTGCTGAGTTCGAGCCTTGGCTGCACGCTGCGGAATGTTCCAGGCACCAAGTCGCCGTACAGCACAACTCCAACACTTCTGAGCAGATCTTCTCGTATTCTGTGTGAGTAATCCTACTGATTGACTTTTTACAAAGCACTCAGTCAATTACAGTGCTCTAACAAGTGCTTCGTGTGAATATCAACTCGTAATTTATAATCATTCAAGAGAGGTTCATATCTTGCTTTTAGACTGTAAATTCCTCTTCAAAATCATTCATAAACTGAATTAATTTCACATAGACGAACCTTAGGATTTGTAAGTGCACTATTTATTTCATTTTTCAACTTAAATTAACTGTAGGGACATACAGCAGTGATCAAATATTTTCATTTAATCTATCAACATTTTCATGACGGTGTGTGTTCATTTTATGCTCAAAATATAAGAAAGACTGTAGGTCAACACCATCAGTGATTAACATGATAAAATTCAAGGAGCAAAGTGATATTTTTGTATTTGAATTCATATTAGATGAACTGTAGGATATATGGTCTATAAAAGAGTAATATTTATTTTTGACATCCTCAAGCAAATAGAAGTCACAGAAGATAATAACATCGATCTTTTATTTTTCACCTTTTGGAAAATACTGGCTGGAAACTTGAGTTTGAAATTCCAATTGCAGGGTGATTTTTCTGTGAATATTTTGAATAAATTATATCAAAAAGATTTACCATCTATTATTCGCTCTTCGATATTATCCGTCTCTGTACCTGCTCCAATAAAACACCGAATACGACCTGAGAACCTTCCCATGCTCTGGCCCCACAATCATTCCTGGTACAGTACATAATACAAATTTGGTCTCAGAGATATGGAACGATATTGAGTCAAAGTCAATAATGAGTAAGGTCGTCAATAATTATTATCATTTTTATATCCTGTTCAGTTCTGTTAGTGTTCCTTACGTATTGTCTATTTTCTAGTTAGTAGTATTTCTCTTCATTTCATTTCATTTCATTTCATTTCATTTCATTTCATTTCATTGATATGTACTCCGTAGTGTATTCCTTTCTAATTAGGCTGGTTCGTTCCTTTGTTTGTTTTAGCTGCAATACGTATATGCCTAATTTACAATAAATGTGAATACACTCGCCTCAGTTTCTGTTATCCGGAAGTGGAGGCGGGGACTATTCTATTCTATTCTATTCTATTCTATTCATACACCACACACAACTATATCCTTCACCACAATAACACCCAGTTTCCATAAGCTTTTAGACGTCACTTACTAACATTGGAGGGTCTAACTTGCAAGGCCTACATCCAGCTGTAATAGCCACACGAATTTAAGTCACTTCAAATGTGATGCCCAAACGTCTGCTATTTCTACAATACCTAGTAAGTGAAAGGACAATGAATCACCCAGTACCTATAAGAACTCCTTTGAACACAATACAGATACATATCATGGGAACAGTTGCTACCGTAGATAACAACAACATGATTCATTCATTGACCAAATACAACATAAGGACAATTATACGAGCTGTCCTACTACACGTAATGCAACATTAAAGGGCATAACCAAGCCTATCAAAATTCCTTGGGTTACTCAATACCTTTCTGTTCTTATAATGAGACGAGACAGATTACATGCTAAACTCAAATATCCTACTCACAAGACCAACATGCTTCTAATACAAGAATAATGCAGGTGTAGAAATACAGTAACTAATTTTAAAAGCAGGTTCAAATTTGACTAATCAATCCAATTCAAATCTCATAATAACAATCCTAAGCAGACGTGGAAATAAATGAATGAAATCATTCATAATGAAAAGTAACGAATGTCTCGTGTATCACGATTGAAATTGAAGGCAAATTAATAACCGACAAACAGGTTCTGTGTGACTCATTCGAATACCATTTCTTATAAACATTGCCAAAACCTAGATCTAAGTATTCCTGCACATAATACTGTGTTTTTCTGTGAATTTACAAATCTTGAAAACCTTTACCTGTACCCGACGGATGTAGCAGAAGTAATGTCCATCATATCTAAGTATGAATAGCTGAGGAATAGACTGCATTACTACCTCTCGATTAAAAGAAATCAAAGGACCCTATAATAGGATTACTGGTAGAGACCATTAATGAGTCACCGACTACTGGCATAATACCCAATACACTGAAGATAGCTAAAGTGATTCCTGTGTTTAAGGGAGGGATTAGAAAAATCCAAATGATTATATGCCAGTCTCTATTTTATCAATTGTTTCGAAACTTTCGGAAACAGTTGTGAAAAAAAGACTTCTGGCATTTTTAAGCAAAAAAAGTATTTTTTCAATAAGGGTCAATGTGGGCTCAGGGAGAGGTTTAGTACTGAGGCAGCTACTGTTGATCTCATTACAATGTTACAATCCACCGTAGATAACAACAACATTGCAGCATGCTTATTTATAGTTCTTACCAAATCTTTTGATACTGTTATCATAGAATTATTTTAAGCAAATTAGAAAAGACTGGAACTCGTGGTCTTGCCCTAAAATGTTTTGAAAATTACTTAACAGGACGAAAGAAACTCGTTACTGTGAATAATTACTCGAGTTCTGCCAGTTATGTAAGCCATGGTGTCCCTCAAGTTTCCATACTAGGTCCAGTTTTCGTTTCCCTTCATATACATGACTAGTTGATGTACCCGTGCTTCGCTACGGAATTCTACACTGTATACGTAATTGTAGGTTAGGTATAGTACACTTTGTGAGCAAGACTGTATTAAATTGCACAGCTCGTAACGTTAACCCAGAAACGCAACGGAGAAATCACCAAAAGTCTTTTCTCATATGAAGACTGCGTTAGGGAATTTTCATTGTAATGCCTGCAACCAGTCACAATCATGTTGGGGAATTGCATTATAATGGCAGACACTGTCCACCTGCCTTTTTACATCCTCAGAAAGACTGTCTTAATGGTTTTCCAACTGAAATGAACATAGGTCATGGCTTGAGTAAAAGCAATGATTTCACATGAAATACTTGATGAAATGAAAAACCACACATTTTCTCACTTTTAACGAACAGTGCTACGCTGCCGATCTAACAGCCCAAAGTTCCAGAGCTGGAATGACGAGGCCGCAGACAGCCATGATCCATGAACACTCTTAGGCGAATAGTGGAGAGCCCCAGGTCACAAACGATAACCTTTTACAAATCTGTTTCCTAGGAGTACCCTATGAGTCGGAAAATGTCAATTCACTACACTGGCGGCGGAGAAATCTGTCTGAATTGGAGGCAATTTTTTTCTCCAAGCCGGATAACCCCCTCTTCACCGCTAATTTTGAATAAAATGAATGTAGAATTTAATAAAAGTGATGAGGAAGAAGCTCTTTTTAAGAAACGGCTCTTTTCAGGGTTGAATTTTGAGTTATTTAGTGAATTGTGGTGCTTTAATTTGGAACATGCCTAAATTGAAATTATATACTAGGTCATACTACTACTTCTACTACTAAGTGATCCTCTGCCTTAAGAGTGCACACTGCTCATTCAAAACAGCGCGTCAGTGTAGGGATCGAATAGCTGGAATATTATGGTGCACCAGTGAGTTACGTACCTGCAGTACGGTGTCAGAAAATTTATGAACCAGTGGAATGACGTGCTAAAGAAGAAAGTTTTCTAACTCCTCAGCTTTTTCCCCGCCAATATTCAGCCAGGCTGTTATACTCGGTACGCATCAGTAATCCCATCAATCGGAATTGAGCGGCAGCGTATGAGACAAAGAACATCACCACAAACAATGATCAATGTAATATTATTTTTGATCAATGCTATGTGCTTTTAATATTGTAGATCTTCACATTTAGTTTTCTTCCGACTCTGAAATTCCACTCTTACCATAGTCGGTACGGTAAAATTGAATAAAACATAAATGGTCGGAAATTGTATTCTCTATAACTTTTGTTTTGTAGTACTTTTCGATAGAACCATTAACATAGGTATTTAAAAAATACATTTTAGGTGCCTTCTCCTAAACTACAATTTAATACAGCGCGAATAACATTGTTTATAACTTAGACTGTAGTTTCTTATTCTCCGACTCTGTATACCGAATTTCATTAAATTCTGTTAACCATTTTCTCGTGGCTCGGAGTTGATATGGACTTGGCAAAAAAATACAAAGCCGGTACGATAACAGTGTACGACATAAATGATCGGAAATTTAATTCTATATAACTTTAGTTATGTAGTATTTATCGATAGGATCAGCAATAATATAAGTATTTGAGAAATATATTTTAGGCCTTCCCATTTCACATAGCGTGAGTAAAATAATTTACAGCCTAGATTGTAGTGGCACATCCCCCGACTTCACATACCAATTTTGATTAAATTCTTTTCAGCCGTTTTCTCGTGATACATGTACAGACAGACAGACAGACAGACAGACAGACAGACAGACAGACAGACAGACAGACAGACAGACAGACAGACAGACAGACAGACAGACAGACAGACAGACAGACAGACAGACAGACAGACAGACAGACAGACATTACGTAAAAGTAAAAAGTGCATTTCCTTGTTACTATGGACTTGACCGATACAGAAATACCATTTTCAAATTCTAAGCAATTTACAGACAAAACTCTTATTTTGTGTATATAGATATTTCATCATGTAATCTAAATGACTATATCACATTATATGCTGACGACACAAATATATTATATACAGGCAAAAAGAAGGACACAGTTTTAGTAAATATGCAGGAGGACACACTCAGTCTATTATACTGGTACCAGTGTAAGAAACTGACAATAAATCTGCAGAAAATTAAATGCATAATTATATCCAAACATAAAATACTTCACTCAAATAGTGATAAATTACTCGTAAACGATACGGAAATAGAAACAGTAAATAAAGTGAAATATCTTGTATTATTTATTGATGAGAACCTGACCTGGAATGATCATGTGGAACACGTAACTACGAAAATTGCCCCAATTGCTGGGTTACTAAAAAGACTTAAGTACTGGTATTTAATCTCTAATCAACTCCTCCTACAAATTTATTATTTGTCAGAAGATAGCCACTTGCAGTACTTATGTGTAATTTGGTCACATTGTATGATGTCTTCCTTGAATGAACTAATAGTGATACATAACTGGGCAATAAGGAACATATTTAGCTTACCATTATACACTCCAGTTAAAGACCTGTATATTCAGACAAAAAATTTACCTCTCAGAATAATTATAGAGCTTAATTTTGTCATACAAATGTATAAAATGAAAAGAAACATAATATTTCACAACACTACTTTAATAATTCAGACAACCACAGGTATCATACTAGACATGCAGATGATTTGGACTTATACCACATACACTCTTCAAAATTTGGGAAGAGTAGTTTAAATTTTCAGCTATTCAAGCGTACAACAAACTTCCCGCTGACGTAATAATAGCTCCTACTTTTGAAAGTTTCAAACGAAAGGCAAGGGAAAGTTTATGGAATAGTTACATCATAGGTCAATGTAGGCCTATATAAACAGGTAAATGTTTAAAGCAACCACCCCCTCTGTCAATCATCCTATGCATTGTTATTTACTTTGGTACTAAGTATCTTTGTATAATTAAGGGAACCATACATGGGTAGTATGGTAATAGGTTAAATTCATTTATTTCGTACACCTTCTAAATCGATGTCTCTACTTTTACTGTTTAAGTCACGTGATTTTATCATTGTATGGATGAGAGTTTGTAGATCCGCCATTGAATATATTATTCATTGTACAGTTACTCTGTATGAGCCTTTGGCTCGTTGGAATTAATTATTGCAATATCTATCTATCTATCTATCTATCTATCTATCTATCTATCTATCTATCTATCTATCTATCTATCTATCTATCTATCTATCTATCTATCTATCTTTATTCTTCACTGACATGACGCTTGCATTCCTATTCAAATAGATTAATATAGAATAAATTATTTTCCGGACTTGTAGACCGTGATAGAATTGTGTTAGTAGCCTACAACGTTACCTCGGAAACTATGTCCGGCTTTCTCAAAGTGTCTGCTCTCTCGGAATGTCAGAAGTCACTTTCCGGGGAAATCCTAGGATATACTAACCTAATTCAACCAAGAACTACGAGCTGAAAGTAATTTCTTCGATATTTATCGGGACCCGGGACGTGAAATGCAAAATTGTTATATATGTTCCATTTTTAACTTTGATTCCTGACAAATTTGCAAATTATCTCGTTACGTTTTTTTTATGAGGATATCTCCTACTGATTTTTTATTTTACTCTATTTCGCTGTAATTCCTTACGTCAGTTTTCTTTCCAAGTAAGAAATCATCAACGGGATCTAAAATTAAATAGACGGGAACTATCGAGAAAATTCCCGTCATTCATTGTTAACCACGTTGGTGCTAGTGCTACGTTGTTTAAATTGCTCTTAGGTCAAGTGAGGTGAAATGCATTGTATAGTTGTCTGATTCACGAGGAAAAACCAAACAAACAGACGAAAAAAATCATTATGTTTGTTTCTGGATCTCGAAGCGTTCTGGGAGAAAGGGATAGAGATGAAGACATGTTTGATATTAATCCGTTAGTAAGTTCAAGAGACCTGCGTAGGAAACTGGAAGTAAGCGCGATTGATATAGTCTGTCATTGTATATATGTATGTTTATGACTGGCAAAATTTACAGTCCTGTCTTTAGTATTTTTCCTTATATGGTTAAATAACGCACCTGTCTCTTGTTGCTCATCCTTAATCCGGCAACTTTCGCGGCTTTTGTGCATCGTACTGTGGTCGCTCTGGGTCACTATGACACACTTGATTTGCTTTATAACATCTCCTATTTTATAAAAACTTTTCTAGCATATTAATTAACATTGTTTATATAGTATGAAAATGACCGTACCTCCTTTTAAATCTTCATGATACACTTACAAATTTGTTATTGAAAAATCATTACAAAAAATAAAGGTGTTTCAAATATTCATATTTTCTGGGGAATTGTAATATCACAAACATATTAAACTGGAACGTTTCCTAGGATAATGTAGATGATACTTGTTTTCGTTTACAAATGACATCATACTAATATGTTTTTCACCCACCAACTTTTGCTGTACAGGAAATCTGAGAAAATGAACTTAAGTTGACGAACTTCAGAATCAAGATATGTTTTTACAAAAAAATGGAGATAATAGACAAGTTTACACTAATCCAGCTTAAATGCATCAAAACATATGTTTAGGCACTTTCTAGGCAGTCTAGGTATTGTTTCCACAGGCAAACGTTTTGCAGATTGCACAGATTTGGTAACTTTTGTTCCCAATTTTGGGGGACAGTGCACAATTCTTTCATCTCTTGGCTCTGTCTGTTTGAGGTTCTTCAGGGATAGGATCCTCCTTCAGGATATGTATTATTTCTGATCTTAGCTTACAGCTAAGATTTTCAGGCTGAAAACGGGACCTTGCATAAGGAAGCACAGTTTCCTTGGCAATTTGTTTCAAGAACTGCTTCCTCATATGTTCCAACCATAGACAACTAATGGATTTATAGCTGTGACATCCATATGATGAAAGAATGCTGTTGCGAGCCATCTGTTGGATTTTCTTCCCACAAAATGTTCCTGACATCGTGTTGAGTACGTCAACCCCGCCTTTTGTCGAATTGTAGGCTTTGATCTCTGGCTTTGTCTATCTTTACTCCTACTCCTATCAGTTGACTTCTTGTGATGTATCTTTGATATTAATACGTCAATTTTTTCTTTCTTTGGGACGTAGGATACCAGGATCATTAGATTACTGCTCACTAAGCAAATTGGTCATGTGGTTAGAGGCACACAGCTGTGAGCTTATGCATTCAGGTGATAGTGGGTTCGAACCCCACAGTCAGCGGCCCTGAAGATGGTTTTCCTTGGTTTCCCATTTTCACACCAGGCAAAATTTAAGGCTGAATCTTAATTAAGGCTAGGCCCACTTCCTTTCCTCTTCTTGCCTTTTACTATCCCATCGTCGCCATAAGACCTATCTGTGTCGGTGCGATGTAAAGGAATTTGCAGAAAAGAAAATTACTGCCAAAATCATAGATAGACAAATGTGACAAAGCAAACAGGAAGCTGCATCTTATTTTTCCATACATTGCAGACAGTTGTTGGATTATGTCCTGAGCTAGCGGAACATTTCTGAACGAGTAGTCATGGGTGACATTACGTCCATTTCCTGAAGTAGGTAATACCAGCCTCGTTACAACACTGACAAGCTTTTGAATGATTTGATTTACCGAGCTCGATAGCTGCAGTCGCTTAAGTGCGGCCAGTATCCAGTATTCGGGAGATAGTAGGTTCGAACCCCACTGTCGGCAGCCCTGAAGATGGTTTTCCGTGGTTTCCCATTTTCACACCAGGCAAATGCTGGGGCTGTACCTTAATTAAGGCCACGGCCGCTTCCTTCCCACTCCTAGCCCTTCCTTGTCCCATCGTCGCCATAAGACCTATCTGTGTCGGTGCGACGTAAAGCAACTAGCAAAAAAAAAAAAAAAAAAAAAAAAAAGATTTGATTGTACTGACCTTTTTGTTGTTTCCGGAAGTATACCTCCATGTTTAGTACATAGAAGTACAAGCATCAGCAAGGGAAAATGCTTTGATACAATGCTTAGCGAGTTTATTTTGCATGTATTAGCAAAAGGGAAATCTGCAACAAAATCCCCATAGCATTTCATGTAATGTGCTGCCAGACTGATATTTTCTTGGTACTATTCTACGATATATTCAGAACCTTCGCACAGTGGAGCAAGTTTGTCAACAGAAATCCGCAGTCTCTTTTATCATAAAAGAGATGAGTTCTGAGGAGAAATCGGGATCGCTGCTGTGACATTGCAGAACGAAAAATAGGTACACCAGTTGCATCTTCACTCTACATTGTACAGACAAGTAGTCATGGGTGACATTATGTCCATTTCCAGAAGTAGGTAATACCAGCCTCGTTACAACATTGGCAAGCTTTTGAATGATTTGATTGTACTGACCTTTTTGTTGTTTCTGGAAGTTTCACTCTACATTTTGTCATTGTTCAAGTGTGAGGATTTCAATACCCCTGCATAAAACAGAAGTCCTAATAATGCCTCATCTCCTCTAAGTTAGTGTTCCTTGCATCTCTCTTGCAGTCGTATCTCTCTCTTATGATTCTTATGTACATATTGGTGTAGTCAACAATCTTCCGTAAAATATCATCTGTTAAAATGTCCATCTCGCTACTCCTTTGCAGTCTGGTCATCATCCGGAATAGAATTGTTTTCAGACACTTCACACTTTCGTTACTTATGTCATCACTATCTTCCTTGCTTTGCTCTGTATGTGTGTTCCTGTCCTTGTCCTCACTTACCTCTTACTGTGGATCAACATCAGACCCTACATCACTGTCATCACTGCCCACTTCATCGTCTGTCTGGCGAGGAGGATTCACTTAGCATAGCAAAAATACAGACTGTTCCTTTTGATCCATTATGTAAAACTGTGCACACTACAGATATAAACTGAGAAAAATGTACACATACAATAAACAGTCGCGGTGGGTTGTGATGACCAGCGAACAATGTTCCTCGACAACTAGTATGTTCAAACATGGATGACTACTGCATTGTGTATAGTGTAGAGAGTTAGAAATGTATTCAGAGGGGGCCTGCATTGTGTGGTGGAGGAGGGACTAACGAATATAAGCATGCGGATCATAGTGACCCACGCGATTCTTCTCGGTTTAACAGTGTACATAAGGCCAGGAATACTCGCACATTTTAACTTATATGATAAACATGCGTGTACGTATATTATGTACAAAGTCGTTTCAAGAAATAAGGTAACAAAAGCTTGCAGAAAAGATACGTTTACAGGCAAATATAAGTATACATATTAATAGGGTACTGATACGGATTACTGTTCTACATACCATTCTTTTCCAAGTGCTTGTTCCAACGGTACACCAAGACATTGATGCTGGCATGGATGAAATCTGTGTCCAATCTCTTAAGCCATGTCATGACGGGATGCTGAATGGTCAAATTGTTGTAGAAACGCTTACCACCGAGGTGCCTCTTCAGTGATCCGAAGAGATGGAAATCACTGGATGCCAGGTTGGGGCTGTTGGGAGGATGGCTTGAATGATTGTTTACCTCACTAGGGGAGTGACAATAAATACTTCCAGTTACTGTGACACACTCTTGGGTTTGCAGGCAGCAGTTGACAGAATGTGACCTGGACTTCTCTCAACAAGTTTCGTGCTGGTGATTGACAATGCCAGACCACGCAGCCAAGAGCAAGCATAAATTGTTACGGTGCTTCAGGTGGGAGGTACTACAGCCCTGACTGTTGCTGCAAGACCGTGCCAAATTACACCCATCCAAGAGCACATGTGAATTGTTAAGTTGCTTCAGGAGTGAGGTCTTCATGATCGCTAACGCTCCCAAGTTAAGAGCCCCTGGGGTCTCTTTTAGTCACCTCTTACGACAGGCAGGGGATACCATGGGTATTATTCTACCACCCCCATACACAGGGGGAAATGCCAATGAGTTTGTGACATCATGAGGAATCGAGTGCTCACATGCGATTCCACGCTAATCCAAACACCACTCACGCACGACACTATGTGATAGACAAGTTAAAGATTTAACATGTAACTGATGCACTTTTGCTGACAATAATGAAGATTTATCTTTTAAATACACAGTTTTACAGTATTTATGTTTTAATTTGGAGTGCCCAATGACTCAAATATTTATTAATATTATGTAATTAGCACGTGTCTAGGTAATGTTAGGTGGGCAGTCTGTAGAAACAGCAGGGTGGTGTGCCCATTAAGAAGGTCCTAGGGAGAACACTGCTCCTGTCACTTTATCTTTTGAAGCTACCATGTACATGAGCATTATTATCTATTATACCACTGAGCATTCATTTAGAAAATCCTTGTAAAATATGTGACCAGCTCTATGAACCTATGCCTGCTCGCACACTGTTATCATTTGCTTCAATGGTTCTTATTTTTGAAGCTTGTATGGAGATTTGGATCAATTTTTCTTGTTATGAAGTTTTGTAAAGGACTGTTTTCTTGAGTATCTATGATAGTCATGGCCAGGAGATCTCAAAGATAGTTTGGCCACCTAGAAAGTGTTGTTGATCTCTTTGGACTACCCAGGGCTCATGTGTAGGATAAACTAACATGAGCAACGTTCAGCGTTCAAGCACAGATTACTGTGCTCCTGCCTGGCTGAACAGCAACCATATCAACAAGCTTGATGTCCAGCTGAATGTAAGCAGTCATACCAACTAGTTTGAAATCCAGCTGAATGCAATCAACCGCCTTTTTTTTTTTTTTTTAAAAGAAGGAAGCCATATTTTTTGTGTAGACTCTCTTAATACACTCTTACAATAATATATGTATTTATTTATCCTTCACCGAGCTCAATAGCTGCAGTCGCTTAAGTGTGGCCAGTATCCAGTAATCGGGAGATAGTGGGTTCCAACCCCACTGTCGACAGCCCCGAAGGTGGTTTTCCGTGGTTTCCCATTTTCACACAAGGCATATGCTAGGGCTGTACCTTAATTAAGGCCACTTTCTTCCCATTCCTAGGCCTTTCCTATCCCATCGTCGCCATAAGACCTATCTGTGCCGGTGCAACGTAAAGCAAATAGCAAAAAAAAAAAAAAAAAAAAATCCTTCTGTTCAGTACATTATTTCATCTCTTAAGATGTAGTATTAAGTTTATTCAGACATGTTTCGACTACTTATGAGTCATCTTCAGTGACCTAATATTCATTATAACAATATCAGATTAAAATATATGTATACTCTGAAAATTTCTTGTTATTCGGGATATTTACAGTTCAGTAAAAATGAAATTTCTTGTTTAATCTGATAATACATCTTTAAAGATTCTCAGTTTGTTGAATGGTTAATTATTTCATTCTACACCGAAGAAGTTGGCTGTGCGGTTAGGGTTGCGCAGCTGTGAGCTTGCATTCAGGAGAAAGTGCGTTCAAACCCCACTGCCGACAGCCATGAAGATGGTTTTCTGTAGTTTCCCATTTTCACACCAGGCTGTACCTTAATGAAAGCCACTTTCTTCCAACCTATGGTTGCCACCTGTCCCGTATTGTACGGGACATCCCATATTTGAGGTGAAATTTTTACGTCTCGTATTATGAATTGTTGTCCTGTAAAAACGAACGTTTGTCTTTTTTTGTCTCTAAATATTTTAAAATCCGTATTTGATTTGAGCGCCATTGAAGTTCAAAGTAGTTCAATTATGTTTTTCTCTTTGGAGCCTCAGAAGAAGGAAATGTTACGATGTCTCGCCATTTGCTGGTAAAGCTGAGCATGCTGGGTTATTTACCTCATCTTCTGCCACGTACTTCCCTAGGTCTTTCATTCCAATTTCTAACGTGATTGTTCATGATTTTTGAGACTAAATCTACGTAAAGTGTGAAGTTATCAAACCTCATCGAAGACATCGGTCTTAAGATGTCAGGTGCATGGTACTTTATGTACTGATAAGAGGGTGGAAGTTTCTTTTACGAATTTCAACAATTATAATCTAATTGAAATTGGTACCTAACGTTTGATTTTCAAGTATTTATGAACTGTCCCTTATTTTTGTGAAAAATCCCTTATTTTTAGGTAAATGTCCCTTATTTCTTATATCAAAAAGTGGCAACCCTATTCCAACCCGTAACCCTTTCCTATCCCATCATCGCCACATAAAGCCACGTAAAGCCGATTGAAAAAAAATTCATTTACAAGAGCACCCTTAGATTCTGTCAAATTACTTTTAACCATGCATACGTACAGGGTGGTTGGAAACAACATGTACCGCGTATGTGAGCATTAGAGTTGATCATGCTGATAAATAATTTGAAAACAAGTAATTTGGTATCACACCATTGTTATTTTATCAACTGCTGAAGTTAGCCAGTCGCATCACTTTGTATGCAAATTCAAATGGGGTTTGTGAAGCGTTGTTGCTAAATCTGCACCTGACTTAAGACCGGCCTGAGAAAACCAATCAAAGAAAAAATTTGCCAGAGGACGGATTTGAACGTGGGCCTCCAAGCTGACAGGATTGCGCCATAGCAAGAACGCTACAGTGACTCCGGCTGAAACCCAAGGTGTATTTGTGTTTGATGCTGATTTCTCGGCATCGGTAGCTATTAGGCAATCGGTCATGTGGGGAAATGTGGTATGTGTACAGTTGACGTGGACTCTCATTGCAACACAAGCTTAGTCAGTGTCAGCATCACCATGCAATGGTTCACTTGTGCGGAGTTTGCTCCCGGGACTTTTTTTTTAACAGCATCCCTGAAATTGTACAAATTTTTAACTTTTCTGGACCGGGCGAGTTGGCTGTGCGGTTAGGGGCACGCAGTTGTGAGCTTGCATCCGGAAGCTAGTGGGTTCGAGCCCCACTGTTGGCAGCCCTGAAGATGGTTTCCCATTTCCACACCAAACAAATGCTGGGGCTGTACCTTAATGAAGGCCACGGCCACTTCTTTCCAACTCCTAGGCCTTTCGTATCCCATCGTCGCCATAAGACCTATGTGTTGGTGCGACGTAAAGCCAATTCTAAAAGAAATACTTTTTTGGGTTTCATAAAAAGAACACATAGCATTGTTTTGTTAGTTTAGCGCTGAATGTGTCTATTGTTTTTCAGAAAAAAAAAGTAATTTAGTTTAAAATATGCAGGTTTTTTCTTGGGGTGGGGAGGAGATTTGGTTATAGGTTGACTAGGTTTCAAGAAACTTGAGTTTTATTTTCAACAAGACTTTGCTTATGAAAATAATTATTTTTGCAACTAACATTTTTAACCCTACAAAAAGTTCTGCGCTCTCGAATTCTTCTATCCACCGATCGAAGTGTGTCACTGCATGTAATGACACGGAGGTAGGAAATCTTTCACTGTAAATCCTTCGTGGCTCTGCTCCATTCTTCTGAGCGGTGCCATACGCTAAATGCATATCAGCAAACTCTGCATAAGCATAAGTGAACCATTGCATAGCAATGTGGACACTGACTAGACTTGCATTGCAATGTGAATCCAAGTACACTGTATGGTTCCCATATTTCCTTAAATGACCGATTGCCTAACAGCTACCAATGCTGAGAAATCAGCATAAAATGCAAACATACTGTGGATTTCAGCTGGTGTCACCTTAGCATACTTGCTATTGTGTGATCGTCAGCTTGGAGGCCCATGTTCAGATACCTACCCTCCCGAAGTTTTTACTTCGATTCGTTTTCTCAAGCCGGTCTTAAGCCATGTGGAGATTTAGCAACACTGCCTCACAAAGTCCATTTGAATTTTCCCACGAAGTGATATGATTGGCTAACTTCAGCAGATGGTAAAATGATGATGATACGAGATATCAAATTATTTTTCCCAAATTATTTATCAACATGACCAACCCTCTTATGGTTGGCATACCCATTCACATTGTTTCTGACCACTCTGTATGTATAATTAGTGTAAAATATTATTTACATTGTGTAAACTTGTCATTGTTTATGAATCGGTGATGTTATGAATGAGTGAGACAAAATTATGAATGAAGAAGTCTTCCACTTAGTGACTTTGAGAAAGTTTTCTCTACTTAAGCTGCTAACTGCCTGTCATTTCCAGCAGCTACGTTTGGACTTAGGCCAACTAACCTTGCTCTGGTTGAGGTTTGTTATATAGGTTGTTGAGGGCAAGTCTGTAGGGAATAACTCTGTTCTGTGGGGAAGGAAGGGGGAGTGCTACTGGGTTGTATAATGTATTATGCGTATTAGTGAGGAAATGCACAATCATTTGAGTAAAAATTTAGAAATGAATTAAGGAGTATCTTGTTTGACATTTTTTCTTCTTTCCACAATTACAGGTTGTATAAAATCCACACCTACCTTTGGGCTCCCAATACAAAGTCACATTCCACCTTCCAACCTCAAAAGACACCTGCTGCAGGAATATAAGATGATCCTGGCTAACCCTGACCTCTGTATTCACAAATATTTTCGAAGTACCACGCTGTGTAAAAAGATCGACAATGACCCATGAATCATGGAGTATGCAGGGTCTTGTCATTTAAATGGAATTGGATCATCGATCCATTTTTCAGTTGCCAAGTGGTACGTCAGACCATCACACATATCATTCAAGAGTGCAGTATCGCAGCATGTCAAGGAGTCCCGATGGACTTGGATCAAGAATATACCTTTTAATGAACTTTCTTCCTGTATTTATAATGGTAATCTGGTGTGCACGGTTATACACTCAAGATGTTTCACCGAATTAACTTGTAATCAGTTTCATGTTCTTAAATGGTATTAAGGGGCTTGTGAAACGCGCTCAACTTTTTAATAACGGAGATATTTCCCTCAACTTCAATTTTATAGAATGGAACTATAGTAATTTCTGATGCTAGCAGGAAAATTTGTTCTATTCAGACGTAGTTAATTCATACATCCAACAGTTAGGTTTTGAAATATCGGTACTACTTCAGCTTGTGGTTCTAGGGGCTTAAAGTGGGCACCTGTATTACTGTATCAGATGGTGCACTGACACAAGCCATTTCCTTCTTGTGATCCCAGGCACACAAGTGGTGCTCTACAATACGTACAAGCATGTCTTGTAAACACAATTTAATAGATACATCCCTGGGGTTTTGCAACATTTTTGTGACATGCAAACTAAAGACGGGATAGGGAGTTTTATGCTTTTGAAAGAAAAAAATAATGGTGTTGGTTGGCATCATCGTAATATGTGCAGCGATACTGAGGGAATACTCTTTGGTCTGTGGCATCAATCACTACTGATCTGCATTTAGGGCAGTCGCCCAGGTGACAGATTCCGTATCTGTTGTTTTCCTAGCCTTTTTTTCAGGGCCGATGACCTCATTGTTAGGCCCCTTTAAACAACAAGCAAACTTTTCTTCAATGATTGCAAAGAAATTGGAAATTTATTGAACATCTCCCCTGGTAAGTTATTCCAATCCCTAACTCCCCTTCCTATAAATGAATATTTTCCCCAATTTGTCCTCTTGAATTCTAGCTTTATCTTCATATTGTGATCTTACCTACTTTTAAAGACGCCACTCAAACTTATTCATCTACTGATGTCACTCCACGCCATCTCTCCACTGACAGCTCGGAGGTGGAAGAAAAATAAATTTCTCATATTTTTCATAAGATTATTTTCAATACGGATTCGCTATGATTTTCATTACTTGTAACATACCACTTAGTCGAGCAGCTAGTCTCCTTTCTCCCAAGTCTTCCAAACCCAAACTTCGCAACATTTTTGTAATGCTACTCTTTTTGTTGGAAATCACCCAGAACAAATCGAGCTGTTTTTCTTTGGATTTTTTTCAGTTCTTGAATCAAGTAATCCTGGTGAGGGTCCCATACTCTGGAACCGTACTCTAGTTGGGGTCTTACCAGAGACTTATATGCCCTCTCCTTTACATAGTTACTACAACCCCTAAATACCCTCATAACCATGTGCACAGATCTGTACCCTTTATTTACAATCATATTTATGTGATTTCCCCAATGAAGATCTTTCTAACACCTAGATACTTACAATGATACCCAAAAGGAACTTTCACCCCATTAATGCAGTAATCAAAACTGAGAGGACTTTTTCTATTTGTGAAACTCACAACCCAACTTTTAACCCCGTTCATCATCAAACCATTGCCTTCTGTCCATCTCACAACATTATCAAGGTCATTTTGCAGTTGCTCACAATCTTGTAACTAATTTATTACTCTGTACAGAATAACGTCATCTGCAAAGGCTTTATCTCTGATTCCACTTCTTTACTCATATCATCTATATATATAAAACTAACAATTACCCACGGCCTCGCTCGCGTGGATTTCATAATTTGATCAAAGTAATCGTTCTTCGGCATTGTACTAAGACAATATCTGAAAATTCCTAAAGTATAAAAACTCACCACAAAATTGAGTTTCATTTACCCCAGAAATTCTTTGTAAACCATGTTTGTGGTATTACCTTTTGGAGTTAAGATGACCATGTGACATAGAACTTCTCTCAAGTCAAAAAAATAAATACACGCTTCTTTATTTTTAAAGGTGATTCCAAATACCAATTTTCATGTCTGTGACATCTTCAGTTTTTAAGATATAAGTATCCTCATAAAAATAATTAAACTATTTTTAACGTCTTTGCACACCCTGTTAAGTGCTTTCTCTGAAAACAAAAATGTACAGGTTCCTGTATTTTTAAAGGACTTTCCGAATACCAAGTTTCGTGTCTCTAACATGTTAAGTTTTTGACTTGTAATGTAGATATACCGGTATTCATTTTAAAAGTTCATCCGTGTTTCCAATTCTTTTCAATCCCTTAACTGAATTTTCTGAAAACCAAAAAAATACGTGTTTCAAAACTTTTAAAGGAGATTCCAAATACCAGTTTTCATGTCTGTATATCTGTAACACCTTCAGTTTTTTAGATAAATCTCTACTCATAAGAATAATTCAACTTCTTCTTCTTCACTTCTTTCCACGCCTCTCCCGCCTTAAGTGGACTTTCCGAAAACAAAAATTCGTGTTTATTTTGGAAGGAAATTCAAAAAAACCAACTTTCACGTGTGTAACAGCTTCATTTTTTAAGATAAAGTATCCTCATAAACATATTTCAACTCCTTATTTACTTATTTTCAACCCCACACCCCTTACGTCAATTTTTGGAAAAAAAACAAATGCGTGTTTCTTCATTTGTAAAGGAGATTCCAAATACTAATTTTCACTTCTGTAACATCTTCAGCTTTTGAGATATAAGTATCCCCATAAAAGTAATACAACTCCTTTTTCATCCCCCCCCCCCCCTTTCTACCTGTTAAGTGGACTTTCCAAAAACAAAATAAATACATGTATCTTTATTATGAAACGAAATTCAAAATACCAACTTTCATGTCTGTAACAGCTTCTCATAAACATATTTCAAATCCTTATTTACTTATTTTCAACCCCACATCCCTTCCGTAGATTTTCTGGAAAAAAAAATGCTTGTTTCTTTATTTTTAAAAAGAGATTCCAAATACTAATTTTCACGTCTGTAACATCTTCAGTTTTTGGGACATAAGTTCCCTCATATACGTAATTCAATTCTTTTTTCAACTCCCTCCCCTTTCCTTCCCATTAAGCTGATTTCCTCCTCCCTAAAAGTGCGCGTTTTTTATTTTAAGGAAATTCCAAATACCAATTTTCACATCTTTAACATGTCTGTAACCTTCAGTTTTGAGATATAAGTTTCTACAGAAAAAGAATTCAATTTTTTCACTTCCTTTCACACTCCCCACATAAGTGAATTTTCCCAAAATAAACAGCCCCCATTTGTTTAAAAGGGTTTCCAAATATGAAGATCACGACTGTAACATCTTCAGTTTTTGAGATATATGTATCCTCGTAAAAGGAGTTCATCTCCGTTTTCTCTCCCCCCCCTACCAAGTTGATTCCTCCACCAAAATATGCGTGTTTGTTTATTTTTAAAGGAGATTCCAAATACCAGGTTTCATGTCTGTAACATCTTCAGTTTTTGAGATATAAGTCTCCTCATAAAAGGTGTTCAACCAGTTTTCCCCCATTTTCACCCCCCTTAATGGGATTTTCCAAAAACAAAAAAGTACTTTTTCTTTATTTTTAAAGGAGATTCTAAATACCAATTTGAATTTGAATTTTTTGAGGTATATATATCCTCATTTTAAAAATTCACCCGCCCCCCTCTACCGTTTAATTTCCAAATGCGATTAGCCTACTTTGAAATATGTTATTAGCGTATGGGAATTCGTAGAGTGAGTGATCTGAAGAGTAGTGTGACGTGAACATTTCGTTGTGCGCGGCGCACATGTTATTGTGGAGAAGTACTCAAGGTTATTCTACTGAGGCCGTCCAGTGCGGTGGACTGCGGTGGGCTGTATGAGCCCAGTGCTGTGGGCCAGTATGCTGCCGCATCAGAAGAGAACGGCACTGCATGGGCTGGGCTGCCGGAGCCCGTGGGTTTGAAGTGCTGCGCAGTGCATCTGGCTGCAGGACTCTGGAAGAGGTAGACCAAGACGACGTTCGTAATCGTAGGTAGGCTATTGCACGACAAATACTCGCTACCGTTCACTGTATCACTCAACGCAGAATAAATTTCTAACTTCTGAATGGAATGTGAAATACAAGCGCAAACAGGCTTACTGGGTTATTGAGCAACATCATTGAAAGAGGGGGTATTTAAACTTTCCTTAGACTAATAGCTTGCTTCCCAAAGGTGTAATTTACCCCGAAAAATTCAGGAATTAAAGGACATTTCCTGTTTTTGCGCAATTTTCACCAACCTGCCTCCTGTGGTGTGGGCACAAGGAAAATGTGTTTGTTCTCACTTAAACAATAATAGTGAAAATTTGTGATTTGATAAGTGAGGTATTTTTATATACATTTAATACGTGAACCAGGACTTCGAATTTAAGACGAGCTAAGTGAGAAATAGTCTTAATGAGAGAATATACCGTATTTCCATATACACTTAAGAAAATGGAAATTGCAACACCATGAAGGCATTGGTTGTTTGTGTTGATTTTCAAGATATGGAACGATGCCATGTAGGTATGTTAATGATCAAAGTTTCAGACCCATTGGATTGTTGCTACAGGTCTCCCCATGTGATTGGTCGCGGAGGAATCAACTCCAGTATACTGACTCTGGTGTAGCGTAGTTGACTTGCAGTCTGTGCAGTGAAGTGTTCCCCATCAAACATGCCTCGACGACAGAGAAGAGCACGCTATCAACAACTGTCGCCATTTGAGAGGGCTCGGATAATTTGGCTGTGTGAGGCTGGATTATTGCTAAGGACTGTCGCTGCACGTGTTGACTGCCAGGCATCTACGGTACAACGTGTATGGCAGCAGTGGTCAAATGAAGGTACCAACACTCATAGACCTGGCACATTCCCAGCGCGACAGACAACTGTGAGAGAGGATCGCTGCATCATTCGGATGGCCCGGATGGAACCCCATGCAACAGCAGCGCAAAGTCAAGCAGCTGTGGCACCCCACATTACACAACAAACAGTTGGTAATCGCCTGCGTGCAGCTGGCTTACGAGCCCGTGTCCCTGCAGAAGGTGTTCCATTGACCCCACAACAGCGACGTGTAAGGCTGGCCTGGTGTCGAGAAAGATCGATGTGGGTTGACAAATGGCATAGGGTCGTCTTTAGTGATGAATCGCGCTTCTGTCTTGCCCGCATTGATCGCCGGAATCGTGTGCGGCGACTTACCAGGGAGGGGGGCCGCCCAGATCTTATTGTCGAGAGGCACACAGGGCCAACACCGAGCATTATGGTCTGGGGAGCTATTGGCTTTAATGTGAAATCACAATTAATACTTGTTGAGGGCACTATGACTGTTCGACAGTACATTGATAGGGTACTCAATCCAGTGGTTGTCCCCATGATGGCGAACATTGCTAATGGGATGTTTCAGCAGGACATTGCCCGGGTTCACACTGCACGCATCTCCAGAGAAGCTCTCCACGACATCACAACCTTAGAATGTCCCGCCAGATCCCGGACCTCAGTCCTATTGAGCATGTGTGGGACATGATGGGTCAACAACTGGCCAACCGCCCTCAGCCACCCACAACTCTGGATCAACTGACCCGTGTAGAGCAGCAAGCACGGGCCACAATTCCTCTGGAAGCGATCCAGGGCCTTATTGACTCCATGCCTCGACAAATTCATCAATGTATTGCAGCTCATGGTGGGCACATCCTGTATTGATTGTTGTTCAAACTTGCGGTCAGAGGGACCTGAAAGTGTAATCATCAAATCACAACTGAACACTCATCCTGCATGTTCAATTGCAGCAATGTAGCACCACTCCTTCTGGGTGTTGCAATTTCCATTTTCTTCAGTGTAAATACAGTATTTAAAGTCAAATAATAATATTAGAATAATAATACTAATACTGGAATTTATAATCTAGTATTATTATTTGACTTTAAGTACATTTCAGTACGGACCATAACATGAGATTTGTAACACGTAATATAAATGTATATCGAAAAGGTTATCATTACTCTATTGGTGCTTGAAATATGTTTTCATGATACGCATAAGGTTGTTAGGTGATGCTTTTTGAATAAGAAAACTGAATCTTTTACCACAGAAGCCACTGGAGTGATACTATTCAGTTTTTCAGAATGAAATTGGAACATACGCATACACATTGTCTCGGAATTAGAAAAAGAACAAGTAAGCTGTAGTGCTGAAATCTGCAAAAACTAAAGTTTAAAACAATCTGGTCGCTGTTTCATACTGAATTTAATGTGTGTGAGACTTTTTCCTCTGACTTTAACAAAAAAAAAAGTCACCGTTATGAATTCTTGCTATTGTGGACTTCTACAGTGTAGATTTTCCAGCTAGCTCATTCTTGGTTGCCAGAGTTTTTCCCCAGTGTGCCAATTTGGGCTCATCAGTTGGTAACCAGCACACCTATCAAGACTCATGGTTAATGCATGTGGTGGAGGCATACATATTGTTATTTCATTCTACCTTTGTGGGAGTGGGCTGTCAGCTCTTATGAGGAACTCATAGGCCTGCTTACATGATTTTTATTTTCACTTTTTTGTTTGTTTGGTGGGAGTGGTGTGCTGTATATCACGTTTTTATAAGTTCTTAAGATTGAATCATAAGTCATTCTTCAAGATTTTAGACATACCAAATGTTTGTAAATATTTGAGAGCAAACTTATTCTACCATAATTTTAAATGAATGTATTTTTATCAACATTTCCACTATTAAGTTTTAGTTAATAAGGCACGCTACCTATGATTCTGCCTTCTATGATATTAGTAAAATAAGTTTAAGGTTGTAAAATGTAGAAATAGTTTTTAAGTCATTAGTTGTAAACATAAACCAACCTTTGAGATTCTAGATTGGCTGATGATGCTCTATAAGGGAGCAAAACATGTCCCACTTATAACTTTTTTCTTTTTTGCTAGGGGCTTTACGTCGCACCGACACAGATAGGTCTTATGGCGACGATGGGATAGGAAAGGCCTAGGAGTTGGAGGGAAGCGGCCGTGGCCTTAATTAAGGTACAGCCCCAGCATTTGCCTGGTGTGAAAATGGGAAACCACGGAAAACCACTTTCAGGGTTGCCGATAGTGGGATTCGAACCTACTATCTCCCGGATGCAAGCTCACAGCCGCGCGCCTCTACGCGCACGGCCAACTCGCCCGGTGCTTATAACTTTATATTAATGGTAAAACTCTAAATGTAATAACATTCTAATGTATTGAATAGGTGGTTTATAATAAAACATTGTTTATTGTAATTAAATCGACTTTACATACGGATTAAAACATGAGGTTAGTTACTTGTAGTGACGATTCAGTGGGATTAAATTGCTGAATATAGTTCTGCAAATGTGATTGAATGGAAATTTAATCCTCCCACTGCACCATAGTGGGGAGGTTGGTGGGAGAGGTTGATTGGTGTTCTGAAGCAAATGCTAAGGAAAGTTCTGGGAAATTCATGCCTGTCGTACCAAGAAATGATGACAGTTTTATGTGACATCGAAGCTGTGATGAATTCTTGGCCGCTTACTCACCTGTCCAATGATGGAAGTGACCTGATGGCAATAACCCCTTCAATGTTTCTGGAAGAAGTCAAGGAGGTCGGAATGCCTGTTGTCGACATGATGGAAAATGTAAGATTTGATGAAAGATACAGATATAAACAGAAAATAAAAGAAACTTTAAGGTGAGATTTGGGAATGAATATCTAGAACAACTAATTCAAAAGAACCACCCTACAAAAAGTCAGTACAAATCCTTCGTGGGTGAAGTAGTACTATTAGACAACAACAACTCCAAGAGACTGAATTGGCCATTGGCAAAAGTTATGGAATTATCCCTGGCAAAGGTGGGAGTGTTCTCCCTAGGACCTTTTTAATGGGCGCACCGCTCGGCTGTTTCTACAGACCGCCCAGCTAACATAACCTAGGTATGTGCTAGTTACATAATATGAATACACATTTGGGTCATTGGTTGGTTTGAATTAAAATATAAATACTGTGAAACTGTTTATTTAAATGATAAATATTAATTATTGTCAGCATAATTACATTGGAGTTTTAAATGTTTTGCTTGACTATCACGTAGCGTTGTGCGTGAGCGGCTCTTGGATTACCGTGGATTCGCACGCGAGCATTCGGCTCGATTCCATATGTTACAAACCCGCACAACACTCCACAGCAACGGAGTGGCAAGCCTGATGATACATGATCATGAGCGAGCAGTAGAACACTAGAAGTTCAAAATTCTCTGTTAATACTTGAATTAATAACGATTATAACAAATTCCATGCAATACAAATGGAAGAAATACGCCGTATAATATTGGCCAGGATCGTTAGAGACCATTATAAGAACGAGATAGTGATTGTGATATATTAGTAGCGTTCTAAAACACAAAATTTTAACTACATTCTCTCAATATAGAAATAGTGTACATTTATGAAACAATTGGAGAGGATTGTCTGTTGCAGCACCATTATTAAGTCATGCATCCCAATGTGATGCTGGGTACCGGCATCCTCCCAGTCAACTTGATGAAGTCATTAACAGTGTTATACTACAAATAATAAGGTCCTTACGTCCCATTAACTACTTCAGACGGTTTTTGGAGACGCCTAGGTGCTGGAATTGTGTCTTACAAGAGTTCCTATACGTGCCAGTAAATCTACTGAGGCTGACGTATTTGAGCACCTTCAAATACTACCAGACTGAGTCAGGATCGAACCTGCCAAGTTGGGGTCAGAAGGCCAGTTCCTGAACAATCTGAGCCCTCAGCCGGGCAACAATATCACTAGCAGCTACAGAGAAATTACTGAAATTCAGTCCTTCAGTACTTAATTTCATGAAGTGTTAAGGTGAATACCACACTGATCTTTAATCAGATTATCGTAAATTAATATTTAATCGAGTTTGGGGTTGTGTTCATTATTTCATTACCCCCTGCGGGTGGGGGACGCACATGTAGAATACACTCGTGGTATCCCCTGCCTTGATTGATTTTTCAACAATGACACGTTTCGCATTATACGTAAAGATCCCACAAATACAGTACAAAGAAACCTAAAGAATCTACTCAAAAACACAAATTTCTTGCTAACTGAAACAGAAGCAAATAATCTTATAACAATGAACCCTCAGCTACCTAATGCAAAAGCCCTTCCAAAAATTCACAAAGAAAACACACCTATGAGAACCATTATAAATTACAGAACTAGTCCAACATATAAACTTTATAAATATATTCAGAAATTTCTTAGAAACCATTATTTTTTTCAAGCAAATAAGTCTGTACGAAACTCAGTAGACTTTTGTAATAAAACTAAAGATTTACAATTAGAACAGTACCATTCCATAGCTTCTTATGATATAAATAACATGTACCCAAACATCCCCACTAAAGAAACTATAAGTATAATCAGAATTAATTTAAAAACTTACAGTAAGTTAAGTACTTTTGAAATCGAAGAATTCATGACATTACTCGAATTCGCAATCAATAACAACTTTTTTAAGTTTCACGACACTATATATCAACAAACAGGTTTACCGATGGGATCTCCCGCATCTGACATGGAAATCTTTGAGAAAATAATAGATTATACTCGTAAAAACAATAATAATGATATGGTAATAATTGGGGGAGATCTAAATTTGCCTGAAGTTGAATGGAAAGGAGCTGCAAGTGAAGTCCATGAACAGAAACTGGCAAATAAGTTAATTTGGGAGGGAGGATTTACACAAGTAGTACAAGAACCGACTCGTCTCAATAACTTACAAGATGTATTCTTGGTTAAACCATGGGAAATTGTTGATAAAACTGAGGTAATTGAAGGAATAGGAGACCATAAGGCTGTAATAATGGATGTAGGACTCGTACCAAAAAGGCTTAATAAGAGGGTTACACAAGTCAAGAAATTGTACAGAAAAACTAAAGTTGATGAATTTGGGACTTACCTTAAATCACAATTCAGTTGTTGGATAAGTGAAGGGAGTAATGTGGATACACTTTGGGCTGAATTTAAAGGAATCATTTGGGAAGGAGAGAAGAGATTTGTACCTGTTAAGAAGGGTAAAATGACCTCAGACCCTGTTTATTATACAAGGGAAATAAGAAAATTAAAAAGAAAATGTAGAATAGTAAACAGGAAAATCAAAGAGGGTAGGGAGAGTAGAGAAACTAGAAAACAGCTAATGAGGGAACTGAATAGAGTGAAAAAGGAAGCAAAAGAGAATTATATGAATGGCATACTTCAAGAGGGTAATGACCACAAAAGGAAATGGAAAAAGCTGTATTCATATATCAGGAATCAAAAAGGAAAAGGAATCCAAATTCCTACAATGGTGGGAGAAGGGGGTGAACACTATTTAACAGATACTGAGAAAGCAAACCTATTTAGTAGGGAATTTAGAGATTCAGTAGATGATTGTCAAGAGTTGGAAACCGAAACAGAAGATAGAGAGGGAGAGAGACAGAGGGAAACAAGAAGCTTCTCATTCACAAACGAAGATATTTTCAGAGAAATCCAACTGCTTCAGCAAGGAAAAGCAGCAGGAAGTGATCAAATTACTGGGGAGGTATTAAAGACAATGGGGTGGTACATAGTGCCTTATTTAAAATTTCTCTTTGACTATGTCATACATAATAGTGTAATACCAAAGGAATGGAAGGAATCTATAATAATACCAATTTATAAAGGAAAGGGTGATAAAAGGAAACCAGAGAACTACAGACCAATCAGTCTGACCAGTATAGTTTGTAAAATACTGGAGAGTTTAATATCAAAGTACATCAGAGGGATATGTGATGATAAAAATTGGTTCATGAGGAGCCAGTATGGATTTAGAAAGAAATTTTCTTGTGAGGCACAACTGGTGGGATTTCAGCAGGACATATCAGATCAGTTGGATTCAGGAGGTCAGTTAGATTGCATAGCCATAGATCTTTCCAAAGCCTTTGAAAGAGTGGAACATGGAATATTATTAAAGAAATTGGAGGGAATAGGATTGGACGTAAGGGTTACACGTTGGATAAAAACATTTCTAAATTCAAGGGTTCAGAAAGTCAAAGTAGGAAATAATGTATCTCAGGAAGAGAAAGTTTGGAAGGGAATTGCACAGGGTAGTATAATCGGTCCGTTACTTTTCTTAATATATGCAAATGATTTAGGGAACACTATAACATCAAAAATAAGATTGTATGCAGATGACATAATTGTGTATAGGGAAATAAACAACATTGAGGATTGTTCAGAATTACAAAGGGACCTTGAAAGTATCCAACAATGGGTTGAAGAAAATAATATGAAGGTTAATGGAGGCAAATCAACTGTTACAACTTTTACAAACAGGAGCTTTAAAACTGAATTTGAATATACTTTGGATGAGGTAGTTATCCCAAAAGATGGCAAGTGCAAATACTTAGGTGTGAGATTTGAAAGTAATTTGCACTGGAAGGGTCATATTGATGACATTGTTGGGAAAGCATACAGATCATTACATGTCATAATGAGGCTACTTAAAGGATGCAACAAAGAATTAAAAGAAAAAAGTTACTTGAGTATGGTTCGTCCATTATTGGAATATGCAAACAGTGTTTGGGATCCTCACCAAGAATACCTAATAAAAGAAATAGATAGTATGCAGAGGAAAGCAGCAAGATTTGTAACAGGGGATTTCAGGAGAAACAGTAGTGTATCAGAAATGTTAAAGGAACTTGGGTGGGAAACTTTAAGTAAGAGAAGGGAGAAAACTAGACTTATAGGATTATATAGAGCCTATACAGGAGAAGAAGCATGGGGAGATATCGGTGAGAGGCTTCAGTTGGAAAATAATTATATCGGCAGGACTGACCACAAATATAAAATTAGAAGGAATTTTAGCAGAAGCTTGATGATGATGATGATGCTTGTTGTTTAAAGGGGCCTAACATCGAGGTCATCGGCCCTTTAGCAGAAGCGATTGGGGTAAATTTTCATTCATTGGGAAGGGTGTGAAGGAGTGGAACAGTTTACCAGGGGTAGTGTTTGATCCTTTTCCAAAATCTGTACAGATATTCAAGAAGAGAATAAACAGCAACAGAGAAAATAAATGAAGTGTTAGAGGGCATTCGACTAGTGCAGGTTATTGTAAATAAAAAAATGTGTGTGAATAAATTAATTCCATCCCCTGGTCTAAGGAGTTTGGACAGCCAAAGTAGGGGACTGCCTGTAGGGGTGAAGTACAGTGGGAACTTCAAGGGCCCTGGGACCACTACGGTAGCTGTGAAGGCCCTTCAGGAACTCTGAAAAGTGGTGGCAAAAGGGGCTCTGGTTAAGACGCAGCAGGTCGTTATGCTACTTAGGATCCAGAACGGGTAAAAAAAAAAAAAGTAAATAAATAAATGCAATGTAAATATTAATCTTATACCAGTTGTATAGTATAATTTGAAGTAATTCCACATACTGTATATCAGTTGACTATATTTGTAAGTACTGGTAGTACAGGAGATATTATAAGTAGAATTTTGTAAACAATATAAATTTATTAAGGATGAGCTGTGTGTTTAATAGAAAACATTGTTAGCGTAAATTGTATAATATTGTATTATAGGAAAATTTTCTTCTCTTGTTAATTTAATATTTAGTGCTTGACAATAATGTATTTTAGTGTACCATTTGCCACCGAGGTAGACACCTCATTTGCAAATAAAGAGATTTTGATTTGATTTGATCTGGCATAATAGCAGAAATATACATAGACCACCTAGAATACAATTCTATTTGCAAAATAGAAGGAATATTCCTCTGGTGTAGATTTGTCGATGACGTATTGTCATCGACAACAGAATAACCAACGATAATATTATACTAGACAAAATAAATGCCATAGACACGCATATACAATTCACTAAAGAATCTGAGAATAATTGTAAGCTAAACTATCTTGATCTGACGATTACTAGGCATGAAAAACACCTGACATTCAAAATTTACCGTAAACCCACTCACTTAATTAATACTATAAAGACGGACTCCGTTCATCCTGACTCCCATAAGAAAGCAGCATACCAAAGCATGATTTACAGAGCCTTTAATTTACCGTTATCAAAAACAGACCTCAACGAAGAGTTGCAATTAATTCATGAAATAGCCAGAAAAAATGGTTATAAAAAATAGATGATAAATTCTATTATTCGTAAGATCGAATCCGTCCCAAAACTACACTACTGAAACCAGATAAACCTAGAAAAGATTACGCAACTTTCACTTTTAATAACACGTGCATATATTCTGTATCTAATGTCTTTAAGAAGCATAATCTCAAAATAGCTTTCAGAACTACACATAACAGCAGGCATATTATACATAATACCAAATCAGTCAACAATAACAACAAATATTTTCAATCAGGAGTATATCGAATTAGATGTAACTACTGCCTAACAAGTTACACAGGGCGTACTGGAAGAAATTTTGCGATAAGGTATAATGAACATGTCAACGCTATTAAGCATAATCATTTCTCTGCAATAGGACAGCACATGCACGATTACAAACATAATTTTACGGATTTAGATAATGATTTGAAAATATTAAATACAAATCCGAAAGGCCCTTTGCTTAATATATACGAGGAGTTATACATAACATTTGATCAATATACAAATCCCAATTGAAGACATGGATGGAAGAAGGGCGTAACTCAAAAAACATACTTTCGAGATAAATGAGTTTAAAGAATTATAACATCAAATACTTTTCTCAGAAATACAGACTTTTGGAATATTATACTTAACTACGATCTTGATTATTTCATAATATGTACATAAAAAATATTTTTAAATTTTGGGCATTCTCGTCAGTTTTTTATTTTGGAGTTACGCCCTTATTCCATTTTCGAGAAATATTTTCATTGAAAATTAATTTTATTTATTTTATTTACAATGTTGGAAGCATGTATACAAGATTTACATGTTAGAACATTTGGCAGGTCACAACATTTCATTAGGGGAGTCACTATCTCCAGAATTTCCTACTCCCACGGATTCAGCTTTCTGGAAAATATTTTCATACCATGCACGTGCATCTGTGCTTACAAATCTCAGTAAATTTTTAACGTCTTTTAATTTCCCAGGTTTAATACCTACATGAGGGACCGGGATATTATCCAAAATATCTACGGACCTTACATCCTTCAGTAACTGAAACTTGTCATAAAACATAATATTATACGTCTGGCTTCCTGATACAGTTCCTTCAGGAGAGTAACATAATATGACATACTTTTGAATGGAAAACTTATGTCCTTTTGCTTTTGGTGTTGCAAATGACACTGGGCTGAGAACGGCAAACCAGTCTGATAGTAAGGATTTTCCATCAACAACTAAAAAGGGGGAAGGGTTACTCCTACAGCTCTTGAAAATACTAACGTACTCCTCAGCAGTATGGATTTCTTCTACACGTTTCAGCATCGACCCATACAAACCAAAGTTTCTGTCACAAACATTAAAAGAATGCCCACGCACTGGGAAAATATGCTCAACCTGAATGTTATATTTGGATTCAAGCCATGAACAATACTTAACAACTGTAATGTTCTTGTTCTGTCCTCCACATGAGTCTGAAAACAATACAACCTTTGTAACATTTTTGCTAGGTAAGTAATTCAATAAAAAATTATTAAGAAATGAGATTACAGTGTTTGGATTTTTTTTGGACACGTGTTCTAGAAACCAATAAAAGGCACTATTACCGTCGTTATGACAGTGCACATTGAAAACAAACATCCAAAGTAATCTCTTGTAAAACTGAGAGGTAACAGTTAGTTTGGGTAGGGGCAAATTTTGGGCATAGTCAAACTCAAAAACCAACACTGATTTATCAGTCTTGCAGTTGGACAGTAACTCTTCCTTCAGTTTTTTGTATTTTGCATACTTCTTCAAATGTAGGTTATAGCTCTCCTTACACTGGTCACTGGGATTCTCTTTGAGTTTAAGAGTGCACTCGGCACAAAAGTCACACACATCACTGCGTGGGTGTTTAATGGAAAATGGACTACGTTCCCTAAAAAACTTATGGTAAGTACAATATTTCATGCTCAAAACACTCTTTGTTTTTTCAAAATAGTATTGCTGAAATGAATGGTACAGTTTCTTCACAGTTATATCTGGATTATCAAAATATGTTCTGCTTCTACTGGAATAGTGTGATGTTCTGTGTGGTATTGACGACAAATGCATCAAGGCAGTTTCAAAAATATTTGCAGGTATTTTGTGTGGCCTATTACCATGCTTTCCTCTCATATCTTTCATGACAATATTTCCGTCTTTCAGTTTATTTTGTACAGTCCTGAGCCATTTTTCAGATATTTGAAATAATTTTAAAATGTAGGATTTGCATACCTGATGGGATGTTTTATCCTAAGTTATAGAATAAGACCAGGAACAATCACGATTCTTTGTTTTTGTTACCATCTGTTTCTGCTTGATGTCCTTCTTTTGAAGATAACTCAGAAGTAATGTGTCTTGAGTTTCCTTGTTTCCAATATTCCAGAATGCACAGTGGAGCTTCCTTTGATCTTCAAGTGGTATATCATTATAACACTTTCTGGAGCAACACTTCTCAATATCCTTGAAGACTTTCTTTTTTATCTGGAAACAGAAAATTTACGTTATAGGTGGCAATTTGTTTCAACATTCAGTGCAAATTTTATGATGTAAAGTGGACCGTGTACAAATTAATTACATAACGTATGATTTCCTTACATCTACGGGGTCTTGTTAATAACTTCTGAATATAAGTCACAACGTCTGTACTCATCTTGCGTTATGGTAGATTTTTAAAAACTAAGGAGGGATAAACATGCCGACATTAACATACAAGAACAGTAATGAAAGTGTCAAAGGCGACTTTCAAATAAATTTAAATATAACACCGGTACCTTCATGACTGCAACTTGAGTGATATGGCATTAATACAGAAAAGAAACACAATATAAGAAACAATCTTACCTTGTTACCAGCTGTGTTGACATATGACTTGCCAGAATTACGACGTATTTTCTTCGACTGTTGTTTTCTTAATTCTGGGAACAGCCTCTTTTTCACACCTTTATTTTCATCTCTTCTCTTAACTTGAAAACATGTATCTGAATCATCTGCGCTTTCACTAGGTATATATTCACTTTCGTCTGCTGAAATATCAGACGTTTCTCCTCCCGAGACTACTGCGTCAGCCATTTCGTTTCTGATGAGTGCTTGCCCGCCGTAAGTCAGGCAGGAGCAATATTCCAAAGAACGGCGCAACTCAATATAGCACATTGCACGCCATCTATTGACGCTACTGCAAAGCCATTTAGGTAGTATGTAGAACAGCCACCAGGGAATGTGTATATGCAATTTACCGAATAACGACGCAACCTGACTTGCGCCCTTCTTCCATCCATGTCTTCAATTATAATATCAACAAACTAACTGAGAAAACCAACATTTTATTTAATGAAATTATCCCAATTGTAAAGAATGATTACATCAAATTAGTTAACAAACAGCGTCATACGCAAGCCATAGCGCAGGCAGCGGACACGCCCGGCCCCGCCCATACACACAATAAGGCTTCCCCCACACACCCCTCCAACCCCTCCACAACAGCCGACAACATTATCAGAAGTACAAGGTACAATACGCGACAGACAGCCAAACAGCAAACATCTCAACCACCCTACAGCAGTAAGTAAATTTCATAGAACTCACACTAGTATTCAACTTTTATTTCAATCAGAATTTCTAATTCAATCATTTCGCCTTGCAAATATTCACCATCATAAGAAAGGAAAGAGCCACCATTAACGACCTTGGATTCAAAAGTGAACAATTTCTAGAACATTAATCAACGTCAAACAAATAGATTATCCAAAAGTTACAAATACTAAATTGGAAAGTGGTTGAGTAATATTCAATACATATTGGCAATGATTACAATAATTTAAGCTTAAAACTTGCAAACAACATAAGAAAGTGTCTGTCTCTTATTAATTTGGACTGTCAACTGAAGTTTACATCCAACGCACATTACAGTGATTTTAATGTTTTAATGTGTTTAAGAGTTTTGCTTATGAGCTATTTTACATAATTCTAACATAATACGTACTGCAACAACGCAAGAACTACTATTATCTGCCGCTTGAGACAATCAGCAGTGCAATTAAGTTAAACTATGTCCACTAATTTTTATTGTGACTTTTATTGTTTTAATGTGTTTAAGTGTTTGTTTATGTGCTAACTTCTTGTTATTCTAATATAACCCGAACTGTACAACGCAAGAACCAATATTACCTGCCGCATTAGACAATCAACAGTGCAGTCAAGCACGTTAAACTATATTTACTAATGTTTTATTTTGGCCAGTCATTTGTTTTATTGAACTATCAACATGTATATCTCTACATTTAGTGTAAATTATTGTTAAAATGACTATAATACTGATCATTTTACAATTGTTCAATTAAGTTCATTTCATACAGGACTAAATATTCAAAAGATTGGAGATCAATTAAACTGACTAGGCAAATGCCTATGTTTAAAAATACTCTGACATACTCATCACATTAAAGAAAAGACGAACTCATATTAGTTTCTCACATATGTACATTGAGTGTAAGAAGAGCAATTAATTTTTGTAATAGTATAATATTGAAATTCTCAACATGGGTATAACCACTTTAAAATCTTTGAATTCTAGAGTATGTCATTAGCTCTCAAAATGAGGCATAATAGCAATTCTAGTGTAGCTGAGGATGACCTTTTGAGAGGTCGAAACCGGTCCTACATGTGACAGTAAAGTAGTATTGATTAGGTGGAACTTCTCTTTGATTTATGACTTATGGTATCCCCTGCCTGTCGTAAGAGGCGACAAAAAGGGGCGACCTTGGCGCGGACATGGATTGCGGTTTGGTATAATGTGATGGACCTCCTGTGGATGGGAGAGGCTGAATACATCCATAGGTAATCCCTGCCTGTCGTAGAAGGCGACTTAAAGGGTCATGTGGCCATGGCCCCTCTTTATTTTTTATTATTTTTCCGAGGGTCAGATGTAGACCATTCAAAATTTTGATGTGCGTGCTGCTCGGCGATGGAGCTCCTATGTGTGCGACTACGCTTGAAAGCCTGTGCCAGCAACCACCCAGGACGCGGCGGGTGGGAGTGTCATGTACCTGGGCAGTAGTATCCGCCTGACAACGCAGGTCCCCGCACAGCCGAATGCCAGAAGGACATATTATTATTAATTATTTTTATTTATTTTTTCTCCATATTTAGTGCTTTGTACACGCTATGGGGTACATGCTATTGCGGTTGACTGGAGGAAAGGAGTCCTAGTGCTTATTGCCTCAGTCATCCCGTATTAGGCATCGTCCAACATCGGACCCCGGGCAGTACCTGCTATGACCAGGTGAGTATTGCCTTGGCTGCTTGGTTCGGCTACAGAGACCCCTGATCGGAGTGGGTGGCATTCGGGGAGGAAGCTTTCGGGCATGGCTTCCAAACGAAGTCTGCTCTCTCAAGGTGGTCCCCCACCTAAGTCTTTAACTTTTGCTTCCCTGAGAGGTTCAACTCCCTGGGAACATGCGCAGCGTGAAGGAATGGGATCCAGCTTCCCTAGGTTTCTGGTCGCTACCAGAACCGATGGGCACGATTTTAAGCTGGTGAAGTCGATCCTTTTTAGTAGGCACATCAAAGGCGTCTACAGCGAACTGGAGGAACTTAAAAAAATGCGCAACGGTAGTTTGCTTCTAAAGACTCGTACAGCACTGCAAGCTGATCAGTTGCTTAAGTGCGAGCACTTTGGCGAAATCCCCCTCAAAGTGGAGGAGCATAAGTCCTTGAGAAATTTCGCGGAGTCATCTTTCACCGCGACCTTATTTTGAACACTGACGACGAGTTGATGGAAGACATGAAGAACCGTGGCGTGACACACGTCCGGCGCATTACGCGCAAGGTCAACGGTGAAGACGTTGCCACTGGTGCCTTCATTGTCTCTTTCAAGTTGTCAGTGTTACCAGAGAAAGTCAAGGTAACAACTTATTGTTGCGATGTGAGGCCGTACATCCCGCCTCCTATGCAATGCTATCAATGCCAGCGATTCGGACATATGGTATATCGCTGTTCGAATCAGGCTCTATGTGCTAAATGTGGATGAGTAGCTCACGGCGCGGAGGAGTCCACAACTCAATACAAGTGCACTAACTGCTCCGGTTTTCATTCTCCTCGGGATCGGAATTGTCCGACATACCTGAGTGAGAAGAAGATCCAGGAGATCAAGACCCTGGATGCTCTTTCCTACCAGGAAGCGTGCCGTAAGTTTAATTCTACGAATACACCTGCCCGTACACTCGACTATAGCTTGATAGCTCAGAGTCTTCCAGGTTCGTCATTTACAACCTCAACACCTGTCCAGACCGCTGTGCCCAAGGCGACTGTTGCTGCTCCCAGCAACGTCGCAAATAGTCAAAGCTCGAATGGGGGGACCACCCCACCTTCGACCACCCAGAAGTCTGTGCAGGCTGGCAGTTCCCAGCCAGCACAGCAAGGGGGGAAGACTAAGTCTCCCCCCTCTAGGAGGTCGATGAAAGTCGTGCCCCAGCCGGCGGAGGTGGCATCGTCGACCAGGGCTGGGTAACCATCTCCCAGCCCGTCTAAACTGGAACAAAAGAAGGGGAAGAAGAGCGCCCGTGCTGAGCGCTCTCGGACTTCCCCTGCGAAGGAGAAGTCATGCCCCCCATCTGGGGGGTATGAGTCTGTGCCAGGAGGCACTCCTGCTCCCAAACCTGCACGCTCTCCTCGTAGGGGACCAACTCGCCCCCGAAAAGCGTTGAAGTTCTGGGCGGCACCCCTGCCATCTTTTGATGACGGGATGGATGTCGCGCTGTCCTCTACATCTACGGATGTAGAAGTAGATAGTGTTTAGGCTTACGAGCATTTTGTCACTCATAACCTAACACTCCTTTTATAGTCCACACTATGGCACTGTTACAGTGGAATTGTAATGGTTATGACAGGCATCTTGCGGAGTTACGTCAGCTCATTAGTGAGTACGCAGCGAGTATAGTCTGTATTCAGGAGACCAACTTCAGACCTGGTCATCATACGGTCTTGAGAAATTTCAGACTATACTCGACAGAACGTTTCTATGCTCACCGGGCTTCCGGTGGTGTTGGCATTTTTGTACGTTCTGATACCTACAGCAAAGAGGTTCCATTAAGAACCCTACTCGAGGCTGTCGCTGTTCGCTTTCCGCTGCCTGTCATAGCAACAGTGTGTAATGTTTATCTTCCACCAGGCCAGCATCTGAACATAAATGATGTCGCTGATCTTATAGCTCAGCTTCCATCACCCTTCCTCTTAGTGGACGATTTTAACGCCCATCACCCCATATGGGGCTCTGAGACGCCTTGCCCCTGAGGAAGATAGCTGGAAGCACTACTAACAGATCTGGATTTATGTATTTTGAACACAGGGGAACCAACTCACTTTAGTGTACGTTACGGCACATATTCTCGCATAGACGTAAGTCTATGCAGCCGAACGTTGGTTAAACTGTTTCGGTGGAATGCACACGATCTCTGTGACAGTGACCATTTTCCCATCATTCTTACTTTGTTGAAATATAAAACCGTCGAGGCTCCCTCTCGATGGATTCTTAAACATGCTGATTGGCCAAAGTACACATCACTAGCTGTCTTTAACGATGATATCAGGCGGACCGTCGGCGAGGAAATAACTTACGTCACCCAAGTTATTCTTGCTGCTGCTGAGGAGTCCATTCCGTTTTTCTCGGGGACTCCTCGCCGAAAACTCGTTCCTTGGTGGAACGATGAAATAGCAGCCATCAAAGAACGCCGTTGCGCTCATAAGTGTTACCGCAGACAGCCTACTGTGGCCAACTTGGTAACATTTAAGAAACTCCGCGCTAAGGCGCGAGTTCTTATTCGACAAAGTAAGAGGGCTTCATGGGAGAGATATGTGTTGTCTATGACGTCACATACTCCATCATCCCAAGTGTGGACTAAGCTTCGACGGATTTTGGGTATCCAAGAATCATCTGCTGTACCGGGAATTTCCATTGCAGGCAGTGTCGCCACTGACCCTCTTGCGATTGCTGACCATCTAGCTAGTCATTTCACGGATGTATCTGGCTCCGGGAATTACCATCCTGATTTCCTCGCTCTGAAGCGGGAGGCAGAACTTCATCACCTTAGTTTTGCCACCCAAGCTTCAGAGGACTACAACGTGCCCTTTACGGAGTGGGAACTCCGCAGCGCCTTAGCGCTTTGCAAGGACACGTCTCCTGGACCAGACAACATCCATAACCAGATGTTGAAACACCTTAGTGATGATAGTTTACTATATCTCCTTCGTGTGTTCAACCGAATCTGGATAGAGGGTGATTTTCCGTCTCGGTGGCGAGAGGGCATAGTCATTCCTGTCCTCAAGCCTGACAAGGATCCTAAGTACGCAGGAAGCTACAGACCAATTTGTCTTACAAACTGCCTGTGTAAGCTATTTGAGAGGATGGTAAATCGCCGGCTCGTGTTGTGTCTGGAGAAACAAGAACTCTTGTCCGAGTACCAATGTGGTTTTCTAGCCGCTCGATCCACCACTGACCACTTGGTACGCCTAGAGAGCTCTATCTAGGATGCGTTTCTCTGCAAACAGCACTTGGTAGCTGTTTTCTTTGACTTGGAGAAGACCTACGACACCACATGGTGATATGGTATCCTTTCAGTCCTGCATCAATGGAGATTCCGAGGTCACTTGCCGGTATTTATTGCGAATTTTTTGTCCCTCCGTCTATTCCGTGTCCGAGTGGGGAGGACATATTCGCAATACCATGTTCAAGAAAATGGAGTCCCACAGGGATCGGTCCTTTGTGTCACTCTGTTCGCGATAGCCATAAACGGTACTGTTTCTGTTGCTGGTCCAGCAGTAATACCGTTCCTATATGTGGACAACTTCGCTCTGCACTATAGCTCGTGCAGTATGGCAATCACAGAGCGACAGTTACAGCAGACTATTAGGAGGGTTGAGCAGTGGACCTTAAAACATGGCTTTCGGTTTTCTGCCGCAAAGACCTCTGTTGTCCACTTTTGTCGTCAACGTACTCTTCACCCTTATCCCAAGCTCTATTTAGGAAATGTCGTTCTGCCAGTTGTTGACACTTACCGATTTCTTGGGCTCCTTTCTGATAGTAAATTATCGTGGGAGCCACATGCGCGGCAGTTGAAAGTGCAATGTGCTAAGAAGCTTAATATCATGAAGTTTCTTAGCAGCACTTCTTGGGGGGGCTGACCGCGTGGTGCTCCTACGATTCTATAGGGCACATATTTTATCTCGCCTAGACTACGGCAGTGCAGCATATGGCTCAGCAAGACCAAGCGTTCTTGCGAAGCTAAACAGCATTCACCACAGCGGGGTTCGGTTGGAGACGGGAGCCTTTCGTACAAGCCCCATAGCTAGCCTGCTTGCTGAGTCTGGTGTGCCGCCTTTACACCTGAGGCGCCAGCAACTGCTTCTTACCTATGCTGCTAATTTGCGACAGATGCCACTTCATCCAAGCTATCCTTGCGTTTTCAACAATGGCAACCGTTTGCTGTACGCCGCTCGTCCCCGAGCAAGGCGGCCGGTTGGAATACGTTTAGATAGCAGTTACAGATTGTTTGACGTACCTTAGGTTCCTTGCCTTGTCAGACAACCAAGTGGGGTACCTCCGTGGGTAGTACGGCGACCTGAAATAATCCTGGACCTACACACTGGCCTGAAGGAGAACACGCACCCTTCGATTTATCGGAGGCTCTTCCTGTCCGTCGTTGGTCGCTATCCAGGTTCAGTCGTCGTCTACACGGATGGTTCAAGGACAGACACGAAGGTGGGCTGTGCGTTCGTTGTCGACAATGATAGGTTTCTTTTCGCTCTCCTGGAAACCTGTAGTGTGTACACAGCAGAGCTCTATGCTATCTGTAGAGCTTTGCGGTACGCACTGTACAATGAACGCCGACACTTTCTTGTGTGTACTGACTCCTTGAATTCACTCCAGTCTATTGATACCTGTTTCCCTTGGCACCCTCTGGTGCAGTGGATCCAGGACCTGCTGGCCAGGTGTTCGGATGCCGGCACCAGAATTACGTTTCTGTGGGTCCCAAGCCACATGGGCATCGAGGGAAACGAGTTAGCAGATCAGGCTGCCAAGGAGGCAGTTACACTGCCCCCGTTGCCTTTCAAGGTTCCAGCAAGTGATATTCGCTCTCAGCTGAGACATCTGGTCATGTCTCATTGGGAGATGGAGTGGCAGGCCATTTCACTTCCCAATAAGCTGAGAGCGATAAAAGGAACAACGAAGGTATGGTGGACTTCCCTTCGGGCTTCGCGGAGGGAAGCCGTGGTATTATGTCGTCTTCGGATCGGCCACGGTATCGTAACTCACTCACATCTTTTGAAAGGAGAACCCCCTCCGGTGTGTACCTGCGGCGACCATCTTACCGTGGTACACATCCTTACGGAGTGTATGGACCTGGTCGATCTTCGCCGTAGTCTTAACCTTGCGGGTACCATCTCCCTTATCTTGCGAGATGACGAGCAGTCAGCAGACCTCGTCATCCGCTTTATGAGGGATAGTGGTCTGTTTTATCGTGTCTAGTGATGTCCTTTGTCCTCTTGTATTTGTTTCAATTGCACTTTTATCGCATTGACTTCATTTTAGTTTGTGTTGCGTATTTTAATGTGTTATTTTAACGTCTAATGTAAATGAAGTATATATATGCACCACCAGGCAATGCCTTATTCCTTTTCTCCCTGTAGTTTCTCTTATTTTATTAGAAAATAAGGCATTGCGAATTAGATCCACTGCTCTTTTAATCTCATACTCATTTTTTCATCACCATATTTTTTAACTCTTGTCAGTGGATACATTTTAAAATTTTAAATATCATGTATCATGTCGTCCATCACGTTCCATTAGGGGCCGATGACCTTCGATGTTAGGCCCCTTTAAACAACAAGCATCAGCATCATCATCATCATCATCATTATTTCATTCTTAATTTGAAATATATGGACATCGCACACATTGAACCATATCATTGTCTTGGAGTTATTAAGCGCTACTTTAAACACACTTCCTTCGTTATATCATGATTTCATTACAGCTAGTTCCATTGTTACAAGTCATTTTACGAACGGTCAGAGATACCGACGTGTATTCCCATGGACTCGATTCCGGAGCAGTGTCTATTTCCTGACATAGGACTCGACTCGAGACCGACTTTCTCGACTCCACTCCATTGCTAGCTCATCACAACATTTTGCCAAATACTTTAATACAATATTTGATATTACGCATTTGCTACGGCAGTCATTTTGACAGAAAATATCGATCTACAATCGAATATGAAACACAGGAATCGATAGAGTATGTATTAGTGTTCAGTGTCACCAACTTATTTGTTTTCGAAGCAAATCTGTTTGTTCCGTGTTCTTTTAGTTTCTTTAACATTTACTACTGCTAACATTGGAATTCAGTTGATTTATATTTAATTACATTTTAACTATTGTTAATGTAAGCGTTTTCCACTTGTACTTTACTTTCTAATTCATCATGAATATTGGTATTTTCAATTTCTGGCGGGAATGATCTAAATTGAGATGCCTGTTTAATTTCTTCGTGTTCTTGACTTCAAATTTTGTGTTCTCAAAATGAGCAGGAAATCTAGTCAAACATTAGTAAAAGTAATAATTCAACACCAGATGATATTTCCGAAAAAGACATTGCTAAGGCCGACTCATCTGGTGAAGTGGAAAATATTCAAAATGAAAAACCACAAGTGAAACACACTTCTGAACACCACTTATCGGGCATCAGCAATGACTGGTTTGTGCAATTTATGTGGTTAGTTGTGAAAGAAAAGTGTATGTTATGTTCCACATAAGTAAAATGTTCAGTGAAGAAACTGACAAAGAAGACTTGGGTGACTATACCGTGTGCAAGACGTTGAAAGGAGAGTTTAGTTAACCGCGAACAATTCTCTGTAACAATTGCATTCGAAGAAACTGGATTTGGGCAAATAGAAAAATCAGTTTCTATTTTAAACAATTTACAGAGAGATACTTTTCTCGGAGCCCTAAGCTCAATGTATTGGTTGGCAAAAAATGAACTACCACACACTAAATTATATGGAAAATTGCTCAAACACTGCAAGGCTATGGGTTGTACATACTTAAAGCATCTTAATATTGGTGATAATGCAAATTATACTTCAGAAAGAATAATGCAGAAGTTACTTGATGTTATAGGTTCAGAAATTAGATGTGAAATATTAAAGAACATACATCCAGCAGATTATTTCAGTGTTCTGTGTGAAGAAACTATAGATATTTCCGTACTGAAGCAACTTATTTTGCACATAAAATATGTTAACCAACTTGAAAAAGAGGTTAATGTTAGTTTTGTGTCAACCTGCAACATCATTGATGGTAAAGCTAAGGCCATAACAAATAAACTAATTGAAACCCTTGAAAACTTAGGGTTAAAACTTGTAATTTTGTAGGTCTAAGATCTGTCAAGATTGGTAAGCAAAAGGGAGTTGCACACTGTGTAACGTACTTCCAACATACCTGCATCAACTTTTCTAAAAATTTAAAGCAACTACGCTCCTTTCTTGGTATGGTTGGATTTTATGGTAAATATATTCCAAATTTCTCACAAATTTCTGAACCTCTTAATTTGTTGAAACGTAAAGGTGTAAAATTTCACTGTCATGAACCCCAACAAACTGCTTTCTCTACTTTAAAGGCTAAATTATTTCAAGTCTCCTCTTTTACAACTTCCTGATTTTAATCTTACGTTTGAACATCCCACTGATGCCTCCAATGTTGCCATCGGTGCTGTATTACAACAAACCTTTAATGGTGAAACACTTCCCATAGCCTATTTCAGTCGCATACTATCACCTGTTGAACGTAAATACTCTTTGTATGAACGTGAAGCCCTTGCTTTAATCCTTTCTATTGAACATTTTGCTGAGTATCTCTATAATAGAGAGTTTATTGTAAGTACTGATAATCAAGCTCTCTCTTGGTTACTCAGCAATGCTCCTAAAATAGGTCGTACTGGTCGTTGGTTGCTTCGTTTATCCTGTTTTAAATTTTCTCTCATATTCATCTCTGGATTTCAAAATTATGTGGCTGATGGTTTATCCCGTCTTTTTGAAGACCATCATTCCAAAGATTCTGAGATCAATCAACTTCCCGTTGACACGATAAATTCTATTTCTTCTCTTATCGATTTTCCCTTGTCTTCTCAGTCATGTCAGCGCTATCAAAATCTCGATCCATATTGTCAACAATTAAAGAATGATATTTCTTCTCCTAATTATTCCAGTCGTTTTCATTTTCTTAATCAACTACTTGTTTTTAAACATACTCCTAGGTCCACTCCTTGCCTGGTTCTTCCCTTTGGGTTACGACGTATGGTGTTTCAATATTTCCATGGTTCCCCTACAGGTGGACATTTTGGCATGACTAAGTCTTACTCTCTCCTGGCTTCTCAGTTTTTCTGGCCTCATATGCGAAAAGACGTTTACTCTTGGGTTCGATCTTGTAACGTATGCCAAAAGCATAAGCCCCCTAATAACCAACCTTTTGGTGCATATGCTACTTTTCCCTCCACCTATCCTGCTGAGAAATTCTATATTGATATCGTCGGACCTCTTGTAAAATCTTCCAAATCCAACTCATATATTTTAACTTTGTTAGATGGTTTTTCAAAATTTCTCGTAGTTCATCCATTGCGTAAAATTTCTTCCCAGATCATTATTAATTTATTAATAAATCAGATCTTTCCTCTTATCGGTCTCCACAAACCTACTATGCTGGCGTAGCAGGGAGAGAGGTGTAACTCCCACGTGGCGCATCCTAGGTGGCGGAACGGGGGATCCTAACCAGCTTGCCGGCGGATTTGAGGGGAATTAAATACCTCTCGTGGGCCAAACACACAACCCCCTGTGGGTGGGGGACGCAGATGAAGAATACACCCATGGTATCCCCTGCCTGTTGTAAGAGGCGACTAAAAGGGGCGACCAAGGGATGATCAAATTAGAACCATGATACTACTTGTAATTAGTAGCACCACGAAGGGAACACCATGGGTCGCTTTTACTTGCGCGTAGTACCACTGTGCTAGGTACACAATAGGTTTGTGATTAGTAGCGACAGTGTGTGCTCAGGATTCGTACCACTATATGAGCGACACCATGGGTGAGCGGCACCAGGGTTCTGCCTTGCCTATGATTGGTACCCACTATGTGAGGAACACCATGGGATAGTGCGAGTCCCTGTGGTTCGTCCGCTTATGTGAAGAACACCATAGGTTTGCGTTGCCTGTAAATAGCGACGCAATGTGCGAAACACCATAGGTCTGTGTTACATGTGCGCATTACATTACCTGTGAGTAGTACCATAATGTGTGGAATACCGCGAGTCTACGCTACTTTTGATTAGTACCGCAACATGACAAATATCATGGTTCTACTTTCCTAGCGATAAGTACCATTATGAGGGGCTGATGACCTGGATTTTAGACTTGTTTAGACTACAAGCATCATCAATTCAGTATTATGCTTTAGAAGCAGCCCCTTGGTCAGTAATACTATTGTTTAACGCTAGTTTCTGGGAATGTGGGGCATTGTGGGTCGGATCCACTGATTGTTTTAACTTCATATCCATCCATTCATTCTACGTCCTCAGGTTTAGAATTCTGGTCAGTGGAGGATTATGGATTTTTAATTGTCCTTACATTTCATCTCATTTTGTGCCATGAGAGGCTAATGACCTAGATGTTAGGCCCCTTTAAACATCAAGCAGCAGCAGCATCATCATCATCTTACCGGTCTTCCAAAAATTTTGCTTTCCAATAATGCCACTATATTTACTTCTAAAGTCTTCTATAACTTCTGTTCCTCTTATGGAATAAAAAATATCTGCACCTCACCCTTTCATCCCCAAGCCAACATCGTCAAGTGCTATCATCGCAATTTGAAATCTTTCCTCTCAATTTTCCACTCTCATGATCACAAATCTTGGGATACCGAACTTCCTCATTTTGTTTTAGCCTTAAATGCTACCGAAAATGGGACGGTCTTGAGCGATGTTCTGCCAATTGATCCCCGTAATCTTCCGGGAGGGACCAGACTCAACAGAATTCAATTATGTAAGAGCTGCAGACAACTGGGCCTCAAAGAAGAATTAACATATAAAGCGTTATACTAAAAGTAAATTTCAATTTTGTAATGGTAAAAAAAGAAATATCTTATTTTGTCTCGATCGTGATAACAGTGAAATAGTTCAGTTTTGCAGTTAATGTTTACCTCTTTGATATTATTGCTAATGCTTAAGGGGAATAGATTGATATTTTATCATTAATTTTTGAAGTAGTATTCCCCCACCCGGCTACTTATTCCTGCCACCCGGCTGACAAAAATTTCTGGGAAGATTACTGGGTGGTGTTGTAAGACTTGTTCATCTGAAGACTGCAAGAGGGGAACTCGTGAGACCGGAGAAGAGGGTATACCCACTCGAAGTGACATCTGCAGAAGACCACGCCTTCAGACAATTTAAGCAGTGTGAAAGTGAAAAGACAGAAAGTGATCAAAGGACAATTAAATCATCGACCAGTAGTTCAAAACTCAAAAGTAGTTGTGGGAGATTAGTGATTAAAACAAAAAGATATGAGGATTTAATGATATTTTTTTTACAAGTGTTCATTTATTGTGTGTAACATTTTTCTCAACTGTTCTTTTGTTTTGAGTTCCAAAGAGACAAACACGGGGAGAGGTAATCTTGGTCTGTTTTGAATTGTGTATTTTAAATTAAACTTTTTTCTTCTGGGTGAGTTGACCGTGCAGTTAGGGGTACGCGACTGTGAGCTTGCATCCGGTAGATAGTGGGTTTGAATCCAACTGTCAGCAGCCCTGAAGATGGTTTTCCGTGGTTTCCCATTTTCACACCAGGCAAATGCTGGGGCTGTACCTTAATTAAGGCCACGGTCGCTTCCTTCCAACTCCTAGGCCTTTCCTATCCCATCGTTGCCATAAGACCTATCTGTGTCGGTGCGACGTAAAGCCCCTAGCAAAAAAAAAAAAAGATGGTTTTCCGTTGTTTCCCATTTTCACACCAGGCAAATGCTGGGGCTGTACCTTAATTAAGGCCAAGGCTGCTTCCTTCCAACTCCTAGGCCTTTCCTATCCCATCATCTGATGGCCAGGCAGACATCAATTTTTGGTAATGAGACAAATTCTCTCATAGTGTAGTGGCACTGCTGGTGGCTCCAAGTAGCCTACGCAGTGGCCTCCATGGTATCCACTAGACATGCGTCTTGGTAGGTGTGCTATTTAAAGGGAACAAAGTAGTGGGGTCCACCTATTCAATACAATACAATGTTATAAGATGAATTATAACATATTATTAATGGGACTGGTTTCAATGCTGGTGTGCATCATCTTCAGTCACAAAATTAAAAAAACATACAATGACAACTTAAGGTTACAGAAACAATGCTTAAAAGTGCACACTAATCTTACAAATGATAGGAGGAATAACTTGATTAAATACATGAGCCGTGAACATTAACTTGAAACATTAACCTAAAAGTCCTCTTTTCTAAAAATATAGCACCAATTATCTTAAAGTTTTGTGTAACCGTCCTCTTAACAAGAGTTCACCGAATCTTAAAAACTTTGAATGACATGTGACTTGATTAACAATGAGCTGAGGACAATAACTTATATTACTATCTTAAGTCTAACACCATATTTCTTTTTCTTAAAAATATTTATATGAAAGTCTTCTTGATGAACATTCACAGAGTCTTGAAATAAATGGTGCAAATGTTAAGAACTTCAATCAAAAACATTTTGTTTTACTATTGATTGAAAAAGATCGGTCATTAAAATAACTTAACCAGTCTTAAGACGTAGAAATTTTAAATCTAAAGAGAACATGAAGAAACTTCAAACTCCGTTTTTTCATGGTAAAAATGCACGTCTTCTCTAACTTAAGAAATTGTGGCTGGAGTCGGTGTACTAAGTATTCTATAGCAAGTTCCTGCATGAATATGAGGCGGATGCAGTGTTTTCCCCAAGGTGCAAAACGATGTTCTCGGTTCAAAATGGGACCTGAAGCAGATAAAAAAGAGGGGGGCTATTTAGAAGAACTTGTGAAAAATTATAAGGTCCTGTTCTAAGAATTAACGTGAATATGAGACTCACCTCTGGCGGCATGTATGACATATGTAATCAGGTGTTAGAGAAGACGCTGAGAATCGTAAGACACCGTGACCAATGCACAAGTGTTGGTGCGGAAGGGGAAGAAGTTGATCAGGGGAGGTATTGAGAGAAAGTAGCAGATAGGTACAGACGGGGAGAAGGAGAAGGAGGGACTTTGAGTTAAAGATGAGGAAGGAAGGAGGGAAGAGAGAGGGGAATTTTGTAGGGCAATGTGGTGAGAGGGCATGGCCTGAAAACGTTTTCTGTATGCTTTGAAAGACTGATTTGCAATTGGAAACTTTTCTGAGTCTGAAAAACGCTATGAAAAAATTGAACAATACTTTTGGTTTCTCATAAATATCGTTGAGATTTAAACTAGAATTGAAATATTGATCCAGGTGAATAAAAACACTCTCAGTGATGTCAAGCAAAGTACCTTTATTGAGAACCTGTAGAATTGTGAGATCCTGATCAGTGTTAGTAAAATTATGCTAAAACTCTTTCATATGCTGCCCCATTGCCGAAAACTTATTGTATCTGATGGCATTAACGTGTTCTGCGTGTCTGATTTTAAAATTTCTTCCTGTTTGTCCCAGAGACGGACTGCTGCAGTCGTGACAGCATAATCTGTACACTCCAGAACTATGAATAACATTGTTCTTGTTTATTGATGTGGAGTTATGCAAGATATCAATGCTTCTGTTATTAGTTCTATAAGATATCTTAGTGTTATGCTTTTTGAAGACGTTGGTGATATTGTTTATTTTATTTGTAAAAGTGAAAGTCGAAAAAGTATTAGCTTTGGGTGTACTTCTCAGAAGGGTGGTATTAGTGGGGTACTTAAACTTGTTAATGATTCTCTCAATGAAGACATTCTTGAAACCTTTGTTTCTAGCTATCGCATGAATTAAATTGAGTTTTTAAAAAATTCTTTTTTGACATAGGAACTCTAAAGGCTCTGTCAACCAGACTATTGTAAGTAGCATTTTTATGAGCCTGAGGATGGGAAGAATCATTCCCGATGGTGATAGCAGTCTGAGTAGGCTTTCAATAGATATTATATGAAAAAGAAAAAAGTGATCGAGTAATTGTTAAGTTGCAAGAGACAGTTCTCATGGTTGGTCTGTATTGAAGCTGACTATAAGCAAATTATTACAAAATAATTTATTCTATTGTACCACCTATTCAATACAAGCCACGTGCTACGTGGGTGAAATTTACATAATACTGTGTACACTTCTTAGGAACATGTTTCACCCCTTGTTAAGGGCATCATCAGCCTGTAGGTAACCTTTAGGTCAAAAGTCAGAATCATTAACCAATCATACAAGGAATCCACTGAAAATATGTTACACTTTAAAAACATCTTAAGTTAACATGCTGCAATTATAATATAGAAAAATGCCTATTAGAAACCAAGAGTATTGAGAATAAATATACAAGGAGTACACTGATAATATGTTACACTTTAAAAACATCTTAAGTTAAAATGCTACAATTATAATGTAGAAAAATGCCTATTACAAACTAAAAGTATTCAGAATAAATAGTGTCTGCAATCGTGGGAAATAAATTTAAAAGAAAGTAAATGAAAACTAAAAGAATTTTTGTAACGAAGACCATGACTTTGCAGGTCCTGTGACTAGTAATAGTCGTGATAAAGATTGTAATCTTCTTTGGGTATGATAATCCCAAGAATTCTGTATCTGAACTTGATACGAACCTAATCCTGGACAAGCCTAAAAAAAACAAAAAAAATTTGCTACGTTTACATTTAATAACCCCACCATCCACCAGGTTACTAATACCCTAAAGAAGCACAATATTAATATAGTTTTCAAGATGGTCAACAACAGTCAAAACATATTTCTTAACCACAACAAGGTCAATTACAATAACATTTACTCAAGATCAGGTGTATATAGATTAACAAGCTCACAGTGTGGGTTTTCTTATGTTGGACAGACTGGGAGGAGCTTTTCTGCGAGATACATGGAACACTACAACGCCTTTAAACACAACAAGTACTCGGCCATGAGCCAGCACATGACTGAGACAGGACACCATTTCACAACTATAGAGAAGGATCTTACTATTATTAAATGTATAAGTAAAGGAAAGTTAATGAACAAAATTGAAAATTTACACATCTTTTTGGACCAAACCTATAATAACAATCATAATTTAAATGAGGCCACAGAAAATAAAAATACTTAATACGAATTAACACCCAAATTAATACACATCATGAATTCAAACCAGAATAAAATCCCGTATCTTTTTAAATCCCCTTACCAAAATGTTTCATCCACCAAACCAAACATCAGGTCTACCCACACTATCCCTGTTAACGCCTCTCTAGTAATGACACAGGCACTTAGAGATCAACGTAACCCCCCTCTACACCCCACCACTCCATTACCGCACAAGTGTAACACCAGGAGTAGAAATGTTAGTCAGGCAGGAGATGCCGAAACAGTCAGTTCTACTTAGCACTACCTCGCCAAGTAAGTTATCTCTCAATTGACATATCGACTACTGAAGTTTCTTATCGTTACGCATGCTTCAAAATGCTAATTTTACTGAGCTCGATAGCTGCAGTCGCTTAAGTGCAGCCAGTATCCAGTAATCGGGAGATAGTGGGTTCGAGCCCCACTGTCGGCAGCCCTGAAGATGGTTTTCCGTGGTTTCCCATTTTCACACCAGGCAAATGCCGGGGCTGTACCTTAATTAAGGCCACAGCCGCTTCCTTCCACTTCCTAGGCATTTCCTATCCCATCGTCGCCACAAGACCTATCTGCGTCGGTGCGACGTAAAGCAAAATAGCAAAAAAATAAAACAAACAAACTAATTTTAACTTCTCTTTTAATTAATTACAGACAATGTCCCTCCCAAAGGCTATTAATCAATTCTACAAGCAAGAATATTCACACACGACTGTTCATAACGTCAGGACAATTCAACAATTATGCACCAGCCTGAACTTGGATTTACGACACCGCTTTAAGCGACAAAAAACATACGACAATTTTTCAAATGTTACTGCATTTTAATCACAACACTCAACTTACCTAAATTATTCTCAATCTCTAGCTGTCAAGGGCACCTATAGGATAGTTTGTAGGTGGGGGCTAAAACTAGGGGTAGGTAGTATTTTTTAATATTTTGGAAGATAAATGGCGACTTGTATTCAATGGTAGAATACCCCACACGGTATCATCTACCACTTCTAAGTAATACCGATTTTAAAATAATTTTCTTGAAAGAAAAACCACCTGACTATATTAGATATTTTTCTTTCCCTGAGAGCTAGGTGGGGGGGGGGGCGTCCCCACCCTGCCCCCGGGTATGGGCGCCCATGCTAGCTGTTGTTTATAACAATTGGACATTGTTTTCATATCAAGTTCAGATACAGAATTCTTGGGATTATTATACCCAAAGAAGATTACAATCTTTATCACGACTATTACTAGCCCAAGACCTGCAAAGTCTTCGTTAAAAAAATGTTCTTTTAGTTTTCATTTACATTCTTTTAAATTTATTTCTCATGAGTGCAGACACTATTTATTCTCAATATTCTTAGTTTGTAATAGGCATTTTTCTACATTATAATTGTAGCATTTTAACTTAAGATGTTTTTAAAGTGTAACATATTATCAGTGTATTCCTTGTATATTTATTCTCAATACTCTTAGTTTGTAATAGGCATTTTTCTATATTATAATTGTAGCATGTTAACTTAAGATGTTTTTAAAGTGTAACATATTTTCAGTGGATTCCTTGTATGATTGGTTAATGATTCTGACTTTTGACCTTAAGGTTACCTACAGGCTGATGATGCCCTTAACAAGGAGCGAAACATGTTCCTAAGAAGTTTACATAGTATTATGTAAATTTCACCCACGTAGCACATGGCTTGTATTGAATAGGTGGTACAATAGAATAAATTATTTTGAGATAATTTGCTTTATTGTTAAGTCCAAAAAATTCAAATAATTATTATTCTGAGATTCTAAGGTAAATTTTATATATTGATATTGATCTTGATAATTATATCTTGATCTAAACTGTTGAGATTATCAAGGGTAGATTAAAATTTAAAGTTAAAAACTTCATGATTGTTCCGTATTGAATAGAGAAAATAAGATGTACAATATTATAGGGAATGATCCACCTTTCAATACTCCGTAGTAAAAAGTAGTTACAACCTGTTTAATGGGACCGGTTTCAACACATTTAGAGTGTCATCATCAGCCAATTAGCGAAGATCTTAACAATAACTAACATATTAAACATAGGCAAAATATTAACATTGTATCAGGTTGTAACTACTTTTTACTACGGAGTATTGAAAGGTGGATCATTCCCTATAATAAGGGTAGATTATGCATTTGTGGACTGTTCATAGAGAATTACGAACATGTCGTCCACATACCTGGCCCAGAAATAATGCTGAACTTTAAATTGTCGACTATAGCATTATTTTCCAAAAAATCTAAATCTCTGCCAATATTCCAGAGGCCGGTAACCCCATTGCCAGACCGTTCTGCTTATAAATGATATTATCGAAAGTAAAGTAATTATTGTTAATCAGCAAACTAAGAAGACTCATAAAATTGAGAACTTCTAGCTTGCTGAGTTGACTATTAGCAAGAAGATTCTTCTTGAAAATGGGAAAAAGTGAATTGGTATTTATACTGGGAAACATATTAACTGTATCGAGTGCATGGTGTGAAAGGGACGAAGAACAAAATAATCCAATCTATTAATTAATTCCGTGGTATTCTTAATAGAGTTATTTGAAAAAATTTGTAATTTTTAGCAAGAAACGTTTGAATGAATTGTGCCAGCTTGTAAAGAGGACTGGGTCTATAATTTATAATAGGTCGAATGGGAACACCTGCTTTGTGAATTTTGGGAAATGATCTCACCGTTGCAAACTCGGGTTCATGATTAATAACTTTTGTTTTTCTTGTTCTATAAAAAGGAAGGAAGAATCTTTTAAGATTTGTTTTAGCTGTCGTTGAATGAGTTGTGTAGGGCCCTTCTTTATAATTGAAAAAGAATCATTATTAAAAAAGTCCTTGGTTTTTTTGTAAGTAATCTGTTTTATCCATAACTACGGTTGTGTTGCCCTTATCGGCTTTTGTGATGATAAGGTTATTAACAGATACTTTCTTTTTGAGTTACTGAATTTTCGTCCTTACTTTAAAAGGTTCTGCAATATTACTATTATTAAGGGCTAGTGCACATTTTTCAGAAAGAAATGTTTTATTAAGTTTTTTTTTTTTTTACATCAAATCTGATTTCCTCTTGGAGGTCATGTGGCATTCTACTAATAGCCATTTCTGACTCAATGATGAGTTTAGTAACTGTGTTGGCAGGATTTAGACATGGCCAATTGTGCTTTGGACCTTTAGCGAGAATAGCTTTTTCATCCTCATCCCAGGTTATGTTGGAGAGGTTGATTAAAGGAGGATGGAATTGAGCCAAAAGATCAGTAGTAGGTTCCCGATTTCTAGTCTGTTTGATTGGAGAGTCTCCAGAAGTAGCTTTGTCTAAAATTATTCTGAGTTTCTTTTCTAGTGTGGATTGTTTTATGGCTAGTATATTAGACAACTTAGCAAAAGTTTGTTCTTGAAATAAGTTCCATTGACCTTCAGTAAGTAAAGCGGTAGCTCTGAGGTGAGCCTCATATAAACGGTGATTGAGGAAAGATTTTTTCGATATAAAAATTTAAGTTAATTTCTTAAGCAAAGTTTGTTAGTCTTAAGGTAAACATTGTCGATGAGAGGGTAAGAAATTTTGTTTTAATGCATTAAAAAAAAAAGGGGGTAAGATTTAACTTTATACATTGTTTAATAAACTTAATGTCCTTGCCTATTTTTCCAATTTTAATCTTTAAACCCATATATTGATGGGCTGAAAGTTTTGCCTGGTTGGCTGCTTCATTCAAGTTTAAAAACTTCATATCAAATCCGTATTGAACCGAGAATCTAGTGGGAACAAAGTAGTGGGGTCCACCTATTCAATACAGTACAATGTTATAATATGAATTATAACATTTTATTATTAATGGGACCGGTTTCGATGCTGTTGTGCATCATCTTCAGCCACAAAATTTAAAAAACATACATTGACAACTTAAGGTTACAAAAACAATGCATAAAAGTGCACACTAATCTTATAAATGATAGGAGGAATGACTTGATTAAAAACATGAGCCGTGAACATTAACTTGTAACATTAACCTAAAAGTCCTCTTTTTCTAAAAATATAGCGCCAATTATCTTAAAGTTTTGTGTAACAGTCCTCTTAACAAGAGTTCACCAAACCTTAAAAACTTTGAATGAGCTATTTACCAACTGATGAGCCCAACTTAGCACACTGGAGCGAAACGCTGGCAACCAGGAATGAGTTAGGTGGAAATTTTATAATGTCCAATAACTGACCAACTATATTGGTATTATAAAGGTGGTATGTTGCGTTAGATTCTACGCCACTGCATGCTTTCCAAAGTTAGGTAGTCCAACGGTATTCACTAATATATAATAGAATGGCCTGGTTGTCTTCAAGTTATATCTTTCTTTACTCCTTTGGATTTCTAGATTATGATCCTGTGGGCATTGGGAAGGAACCTGGTAATTATGGTATGGATAGCCATGGGATGATCTTTACCCGATTCAAGGTTACGGAGCTTAATAATGAAGAATGGGGAGCCTGGAGCCGTCCCACTATATTGTCAGACCTGGTCGGGCATCGTGGGATTTTTAGCTGCATCTGTGTAACTGATGGGGTTCAGCAGCATGTAACCTGTTGATCGGTAACCAGGTGGCAGGTGAAATGGGAACACAATGTCTGACACCTTGAATGGTGAAATGCTGTTGATGGCTGGATCCAGGCTTCCAGTGTCCCACATTGGTGTGTAGGTACTAGCATTTGAGGTGTTTGGTCTGCCTTCAGGTATGATGGCACGGATTTTCCTGTTGTCCACCGTTCTACGGGCTTGTTTACTAGCTTTGTCCTCCATTGAAGAGTTTAAGCTGGAAGCCAGTCGTTCAGGAGTCCTGGGTTTAGGTACAGCCATGCCAGAAGTTCTAGAAGGTCTTGAGCTGCTTGGCCAGAGGTTCCCCGCTATAATTCGCGTTGCTGGATCATTGGTTTAGCGTTACTAGATGCCCTGCTAGGCCATCAGATGATATAGATTTCGATTCTCATAGGGAATTTAAATTATTTGTCCCCTATGTGAATCGAAATCTATATCATCATAACAATTGAACACACAATACTGCATTATGTTTCTGTGTCCATTCCATTTTGATCATAACCAATGAAGTCTAACTTGGACATTTTCATTTGCTTTTCTAACAGGAGCTGTTCAGATTTGCTGTGTTATTTTTAGTTTTCAGTTCTCATGTGTTGTATTTTCAAAATAGACTATAAATCTGTAGTTATGTTCCTTTGTAACCAGCACTACATATTTTATTTCTTTTAAAAACATAAGCCTCACTATCCCACTTTTAGTACACTTGTCTTAAACATGTTGCAAACACAAGGGATACATTGCATTGTATTTTTAAGACCTTGTATGTACTGCAGAGTAGCAGTTGTGTGGCTGGGATCACAACAAGGGAACAGCTTTCGCCACGGCAAGACCAGTGCCCTTTCTCAGCCATTAGAACTGCAAGTTGAAGTATTATTGATATTTCAGAAAGTAATTATCTGATATGGGAATTAATTACATATCTGAAGACATTCTAGTACAAACTTCGCTGCTAGCATCAGAAATTACTCTAGTTAAATTTTAAACACCAAAGGTTGTATTGATAACTCCATCATCAGTAATCCCATAGGGAAATATAGCCCAGTGTTTCGCGAGTCTCCTTAATTCTATTTAAGGTTATGAAAACAAAATTATGATATCTTCAATGTATTGGAAATTATTTTGGTGTAAAATCTGTGGTGATTAACCCTGTATAACTTGTATAATTCATTTGTGTCCATTATTTTTGTGATAATATTACCTAAAGTCAACGAACGATTGACCGCAACCAGAAAATCAGAGTAGTGGCTTTATCGGATAAAGAAAAAGATCTTGTTGCCTGCATCATCTCTAAATGCAAAACTCTGTACAACTAAATAAAATTAATAATTTTAAAATTAAAAACTCAGTCTAATCACTATATCCTAAAGTTTCTTTTGCTACTCTTACATTCTATGGCCAATCCCATTTCTGCTCAATTCACGTCTCTTGACCCTGCAAGGAAAACTGGATACCATGCAGAGCCTTATATTGATTATTTGTAACATGGTCTTTGTTTCTTTATCACAGGTACCTTCTTGCCATTTTTCTCACTTGCTTTTTATTAGCATTCTTGCTAGATTTGTCTCTGTGACTTTTTATTTTATGAATAACATCTCCTGAGTTGAGTATTCCTTCAGACTGGTTGATAAAAACACCAACACAGCTAATGTAGAAATTAAATAGGAAGTTAGACAAGGCTGTGTACTTTCCCTTACAACCTTACTGTACCTGGCACGGTGCTGGAGCAATCTCAGAGCACACTGTTCTAGCATGTTTGCTTGATGAAAATTGGGCAGGTCAATTGAAATCAGAATGAGAATTATACTGGCAAGGACTGTATTCAGGAGAATGATGAACTTGCTCTGCATTAAAGAATTTGACGTAAGATTCTGCCTCTGCTTACTTATATGTTTTGTGTTCTCTGTCCTGTTATTTGGACACTTACTTGATTTCTTTGATATAACTCTTAAAAATGTCATGAAGAGCAAAGTGGGGAACACTGCAGTACTTAATGTCTACTGAAGAGTTTGAGACTGGGCAAGTTGGTCATGCGGTTAGAGGCGCACAGCTGTGAGCTTGCATCTGAGAGATAGTGGGTTCAAGCCCCACCGTCGGCAGCCCTGAAGATGGTTTCCCATTTTCACACCAGGTAAATGCTGGGGCTGTACCTTAATTATGGCCACGGCCCTTTCTTTCCCACTCCTAGGCCTTTCCTATCCCATCATCGCCATACGACCTATCTGTGTCAGTGCAATGTTAAACCCATTGCATATGCATTAAAAAGGGAAGATTTAGAGTTCATTTCATAGACCTTATGGAACCGAGCTTGATAGCTGCAGTCGCTTAAGTGCGGCCAGTATCCAGTATTCGGGAGATAGCGGGTTCGAACCCCACTGTCGGCAGCCCTGAAGATGGTTTTCTGTGGTTTCCCCACTTTCACACCAGGCAAATGCTGGGGCTGTACCTTAATTAAGGCCATGGCCGCTTCCTTCCCGCTCCTAGCCCTTTCCTGTCCCATCGTCGCCATAAAAGACCTATCTGAGTCGGTGCGACGTAAAGCAACTTGTAAAAAAAAAAATTAAAAAAAAAAAAAAAAGACCTTATGGACAGGTGCAAGCTTCAGATATTGGGATTGATTGAATCTCTCAGAATTGTATATATGTTATATTGGAGCAGGAACTTGAGTGAATCTAAAAGTGGAGTTGGTCTCATCCTTCACAAGGATTTAGATGTACAGGCAGATGTCATTATATAGACACTCATTGTGTATGACTTTGACCGTCACTAACATACCAACCAGCTTTGCCATCAGTGATGATGTAGTCTATCACGGTCTTGAGCTTTCCATCCCAACTATATCTTGTTATTTTATGAAGGCTTATCCAGATGAGATTACAAAATGGAAATATGCTTCACACTTTATTTCAAGCATATACACCTCAGACAGGATGTACCACAGATGAGAAAAAATAATTCCTTACTGAACTTGAACAATTAACAGAAGAGAACACCATAATTATGGGTGATCTAAATGCCTAAGTTTGTAAAGAGAGAGGTTCTGAAAACATCATCAGACCTCATGGCTTTGGGAACAGAAACTCTGAAGGAGACAATTTGATTGATTTCTGTGTGCGAAACAACTTAAGCATACAAAACACGTGGTACCAGAAGAGGGAGACTCATAAAATAACAAGATATAGTTGGGATGGAAAGCTCAAGACCATGATAGTCTACATCATCACTGATGGCAAAGCTGGTTGGTATGTTAGTGACGTCAAAGTCATACACAATGAGTGTCTATATAATGACCATCAGCTATTAATATATCCATGTCCCCAAAGCTAAGTGCACGAAACTGCCAATGATCAAGACCTGGTTGTTGAAGGACTCACAGAAGAAAGAGAAATACCAAGCAAAGATAACAACAAAATTACCCAAAACTGAGATCAGAAGGATGGAAGAAGAATGGACCTTGTTCAAAGAAACTCTCATTGGAGGGATTTTGGAAAAGGTTGGGTAAAATAAGTGAAGGATTGTAGAATGGAAGGGTTTGATGTGATGTTGGAACCACAGGCGCCGCGATGTGAGAAACACCCTAGGTCTCTATTACATGTGCACATTACATTACCTGTGAGTAGTGCCATAATGTGTGGAATACTGCAAGTCTACACTACTTTTGATGTGTACCGCAACATGACAAATACCATGGTTCTACTTTCCTAGCGATAAGTACCATTATGAGGGGCAGATGACCTGGATTGTGGACCCCTTTAGACTAAAAGCATCATCGATTCAGTATTGTGCTTTAGAAGCAGTCCCTTGGTCAGTAATACTATTGTTTAATGCTAGTTTCTGGGAATGTGGGGCATTGCGGGTCAGATACACTGATTGTTTAAAATTCATATCCATCCATTCATTCTTCGTCATCACATTTTGAATTCCGGTCAGTGAATGATTTTGGACTTTTCAATTGTCATTACATTTCATCTCATTTCGTACCATTAGGGGCCGACGACCTAGATGTTAGGCCCCTTTAAACAACAAGCATCATCATCATAATAATTGCAAACGGCAACATTAGTTGAATTTTTTTTAAAAATGAATACTCGAATGTAATAGACACTGCCTCTTAAACCTTGAATAAATATGAAAACAAACGGCAAAGTGCCAAAACAAAGATTGCAGAGCAATCAATTTAAAAGTTCCTTTAACTATCGAGGTTAATATAATTCAACATGATTTTTCGTTGCTTGATTAAAACTACAACAAATATATGTCAAACCCATCTAGCAGATGCGGAAGTGCAACGTGCTCCTTTTTGCCATGTAAGTTGCTATCCAACGTCCTTGATGACAGAGGGCAGGTTAGTCTTGACTTGTACAATGGGGTAGAGGTCAACATACCTCTAGCAAAGAATAGACTGCAGGTACTAGTAGAAGTTAAAATCACATGTTGCTGTTCGAAGTCCATTCCTTCTATGAAATAAATTGTTCACATAGAGCCTAATAAAGAAACAGCTGGCCAGCCGGACCGTCAGCCAATTTAGTGAGCTCCATAGATCTGATGTAACTAGGTACCAGGTGAGTCAGGAACAGATTTGACAGGAACCGGGCGAGACCAGTCCAGTTCATATTCAGAGGAGTTGAAGCGAGACACAAGCCCTTTTTATTTGAGAAAGATGTTACAGAGAACACCACAAAAAGTAGGGTTGGAAGAAACTAAAATTACCTACCATAAATAGAACAAAATAAGTTAAAAACTTCTAGTGTAAGCCTTGAAAGAATATATGAATTAGATATTCAATAAATAATAGGCGAAAGAATGTAATTAATATTAAATAATATAGCCAATCAGAGACGAGGAAAAAGAAAAGTAATCATGGAAGAATATGTTATGTCATCGTAACCAATAAGAAATGAAGTTGCTGTTAACTCTTTCTGGTCTAACTGCGAGCATAGCTCGCAGCGGCTGAAATTACGCTCAGGCCGCGCTGCGGGCATAGCCCGTAGTAAGGTTTGACAATTCACTAAAAATCGAGAACGAGCTATGCATGCATTCTGGTGGTTACATCATGTTTCTTCATGTATTAGTTACGAGATTAGTTTAGCAGATGGCAGTATTATATGTCTAAGTCAGAGAATTTATGATATTTTTGACCAGCATGCATCAGTAATGTTGTCACTCGGTGAGCTCTAAGACATGGCTTCTCGTGGCAAACATGTGATTGACGAAAGTGATATTTTCAATATATTATAAGTTTATACGCAAATGAACATATTATTGACATATGAATTCGAAACAGCTTCTTACATTTCATTATGATTGGAGTTTGTTTTACGGCCTACCGCATGTTCCCGCGTATTTCATATTTGCGTGAATATGTAAGATTGTCTACATATTAGTAAAGTTGTCTGTTGAGAAGACTGTATTTTCTCTTTCTCAGAAGTCTTTTGTGGTAAATGGAACAATAATTGTACATTTGAGTAACTTTTGACAAAATTTAAAATTAAAATAAAATTTCATAAGAGCTCCCATTTTCATTATTGTAATGATTACAATTATTATTGAAAAATTATTATTTTTATAACGTGCTCATTATTGTTGTGTTTTGTAATTGGTATACACATTTTATATTAGCAGAATAGGGTAAATATAACAGTATTTCAGAAAACTGTACTTGCTTAGTTATCCGTCAGACTTTTTTCCATTCGCAAAACATGGTATAATATATTAAGAATTTTAAAGTCTCAAGTGATAGATGACATGATACAAACAGCGCTTTTCAAAAGTAGATGCTCAAATAAGCACAAAAAAGAATCATGCAAATATCTCGTATACGTACAGAGATATAATGTTTTAAAAATCCTTAAAATTGCCCAGTCCAGAACGTTTGTTAGGGATATTAAGCCCCAGACTGGAACGGGTTAATAAAACAGTATGACGTAGAGAGAGGTCTCCAAAGCAGTGGGAAGACATGTTTAGCAAGCAGCCAGCGCTGCAGTAAAATTTAAACAGCAGAGCTAGCAGTGTCATCAGGGCAACTCCTAAATGGATGATTAAAGAAAGAGTCTAAGTAATAATTTAAGTTTACTTAAGTAGGTGACGTAAAGTAAATCTCAATAAACCAAAGTAAATAGGGCTAGAAAATTAGATTAAAAAAAAAAAAAGGAGTGGTAGAAGAAATGAGGTAGAAATTGAAGAGTAAGCACGGGAATATTGGACGAAGAAGTTGGCTGTAAAACGTCTAATTTAAGAAGAAAAGAGGAAGTGCTGTATGACTTTACCACCAGGATAGAGAAAGACTGCCAAGGAATTAGGAAGCTACTATAAGTAAAAAATGGAAACATGCACTGGATACAAATGATGGTTGTTTGATAAGAACAGAGGAAGAGATCAGAGATGAAATGAAGAAGTACTTCAGCATGTTGTTAAATGGAGATGGACACACCGCCGCCGCCACTACCACCACCACCACCACCACCTGTAGAATAGATGAAATCCAGAAAAACAAACCTCCATTAACATAGCTTGAAGTAAATAAATGCGCTAAAGAACATGCAAAATGGGAAGTCCTTGGGCTTCAATGAACACGCCTCAAATATGATAAAGGCAGCTGGAATACCATGCTTAAATTGGCTATATAGAATGCTCTGGGAAGAAAACAAAATCCCAGAAGATTGGAGAAAAGGAATCATCATCCCACTGTTTGAAAGGGGCAGTGGATGGAAATATGGAAACTATAGGGGCATAACGTTGTCACACACCCTGAAGCTGTTGGTAAAGATCACTGAAATGAGAATTAGGAAGATAGTGGAACCTTTGCTTGAGGAAGAACAATACTGATTCAAGAAAGATCAAAGTATTAGGAATCCCATTTTTGCTGTAAGAATACTTACAGAAAAGTATTGGGAACATGGAAAGAATCTTGCAATTACGTTTTTGGAGATTGAAAAGGCCTACGACAGTGTCCCTCGGAACATGATCTGGAAATGCTTGGAGTACCTCAAGGTGCCAAAGTACCCGACTGACAGAGTGAAAATGCTATGCCAGAATTGTTACATGTGTTCAGATGGGCAATGGAAGATCAAATGGTTTGAGACGGAGAGAGGTGTCCAACAAGAAAGTTGCCTTTCACCACTCTTGTTCACCGGGTGAGTTGCCCATGCGGTTAGGGGCGCGTAGCTGTGAGCTTGCATCCGGGAGATAGTGGGTTCGAACCCCACTGTCGGCAGCCCTAAAGATGGTTTTCCGTTTTTTCCCATTTTCACACCATTTACAGGATACACCCGATTTATGTTTTTTCACCTACGAGATCAGTAGTTTGCCCAATATTAACACACTACTACATAAATAATGTTTGAAACACAACGTGAGGGAGTCCCATAAAGTTATTTACGCTGATCCAGACAACGTTTTATCCAACAGTGCAGTTCGTTCTTCAACCAATATATGTGATTTTAGCATTCCTCATCATGTTTATTTTATGAAACAACATCATAGTTCATTACAAGAGCTCACCCTTATGTGAATAACTGTTTTTAATCACAAACAGTCTAATGCCATTGAGCGAAGATTATTATGGTCATTGACTAATACGAACAATTAATCACTACATATTATAATAACATTTTCAAGTCATTCATTCCACTTACATTTTAAGCAATTTTAAAGATCAATATTTGTTTTAATAGACATAATATAATCTTATTGATTATTTTTAAATTGTTAAAATTCGTATTTTATCAATGTAATATTAGACGTTTTTTTCATTATATATACCGGGATCAGGGCCCTGATCCACCATGGATTAAGTTATCTTTAGCTGATGATGCTCACTAAGATTGAGCGAAACATGTCCTACTTGTAATTTCTATAAATGGTTTTACCCTAAATATAAAGGACTATTGTGTATTGGAAAGGTGGTTTTATTATTATAATAACTTCTATTATTGGAGATGCTGAGGTGCTGGAATTTAGTCCAGCACAAGTTCTTTTATGTGCCAGTAAATCTACTGACATGAGGCTGACATATTTGGCGAACTTCAAATACCACCGGACTGAGTCAGGATCGAAACTGCCAAGTTGGGGTCAGAAGGTCAGCGCCTCAAACGCCTGTGCACTAAGCCCAGCTGTCATTGTGATTAAATAAAGTAAGATTGATGGACAAAGTAAGATATATATTTAGTACACATTATTATATAATGGTACTAGGTTTGGCCCAGCATTATACATACCATTCTATAATATTGTGTACCAAATATAAATTGTATTGGATTAGGAGGAACATCCACCAATCTTACTTTTATTTACACCATCAATACAGAACAGAAACTTATAAATTACAATGTCATTTTGTTTATCCTGCTCTGTGTTCCTATCCAAGTTCCTAAATTTATCAACAACTTACCTCCACAAATTGCCATTTTGATGGATGCGAAAGTCTAATTCTGAAAATACTTTTGCTGTAATATTTTCAAATGACCCATTTCATGCACTATATTGAAAATGATTTATTTTTAATGTAAGATATTTTGCTTTATTACAGAGAATTATCAGTACTTTATTGAAGACTGGTTCAGTCAGTATAGAAGAGAGGGAGCGCTGGAGAACATGCGCGCTGCAAATTTTAGATGAAAGGTTTCTATCTCATCCAGACTCTGTGATAAAGATTCTAGTTGCTCTAAGCCATTTACATTTTCTTCTGATTATGTCTGCGGATTTACCGTATTCGCATGAAGAAGTTATGGTATGTTAAATTTGTGATCATGAAAACTGAATCAAGGTGAAGAGCAGATTGTACTTTTAACTGCAAATTATTTACTAATCAGATTTAGATATGTCTTATAATTATTAAAATAATTTTCTCTATTTTCAGGAATGGGATAGGTTGTTTCAGAGGTACCAGTATAAGTTAACAACATAATTTGTACTTGGTATTCTTTTAATATATCAGGTTTGCAATAATTTTATTCAACATTGTTGATTTTGCAATCAGTTTTTTAAAAAATTCATCTAAAATAGTGTTTCTTTTACTAATGACTGTGGAAAGTGAGGTATAAGCATTCCTAAATCTACAGCTATTTCCTTTTTAGTTTCATGTGTACTTTTGTCCACTTCTTGTATAAGTTTTACTTTCGCCTGCAGCATGTAACATTTCTCTTTCCGTTCTCCAGGGTCAAATGACAGCAACTTAACAATCAATTTCTACTGATATAACTGTAATTTTTATAACTCAGTATGGCAAATGTCAGCTCTCAGCATTGTTTTATTGTGTCTTGTTTTCATAACTTGTGATCTTTCTACTTTAGTTTTATGCCATGCAGTGATTTTCCATGACCTTCGCTACACCACCGCAACTGTCTTAAATCTGCAGTATAAGTCCCGCCACGAACAATGCCGACTCTCTAATGTATTACATTTCTAATTCACCTGTATTTTGGTAACAACAGGAAATGCATATGTCTACAGCATTATTTTAATTCCATTATGTACAGATCAACTGTCTTATCTTTCTCTTTTAGTTAAATGCCATGTGATCACTTTCTACAACCTTCATCACACTACCACACTGCACCCCTCCCTCAGACATACGTAGTTGAAGTCCCACTGCCAACAATGCCGACTCTAATGTATTGCATTTCCAACTCGCCTGTTATGTAGCTACTAATGAAATGGGCCACACCGGAACACGTACAAGCAAATATTTCCATAGGTGCAATATGCACAGAAATCAATGTCTTGAAGACTAGACTGCTCTACATGGACAGACAAAAAATACAGGATCACTGGCATTGCTACACTTCAATAGTACTTGGTAGTGACCTGCAACAGAGGGAGCGCAACATATTGTACTCCCTCCACGAATGCACGGAGAACGCGGATTGTGATTATCGCGAGAGTTGCCGAATGTTTCTGATGAATCACGAAGTAAGGTAGCTAATGAGCATTTGGGACATAGCGGAGTGCTCATGTCATAGGAGAATGATCGGTATTTGTTGAATGCTCCTCTCGTACTAGTAGGTATACTGTGGCTCTAACCAGTAAGCCTGTAACAATTAAGCATCAAGATGAATTTTGATGATGGTACAACACTGTCGATGATATAGATGTTGATTCCCATAGGGAACCTGAAACATTTGTCCCAAATGAGTAAATTTATAATACCAATATAGACATGGTATAAGCTTTTGGGCTTATGCCGTGTCAAGAAAATAAGGTGAAATTCTTTACGTTTCGCAGAGAACTTTGCTGTGCGTCATCAGAAGAAAATCTCGACTGTCCACAAGAAAGGCTTATCAAACAATGAGCTTTGAATTTAGACGTTATAATAGAAATGGAAATGGTACGTTCATTCATCACCAGATGGCTCCCCGGATGTGGTACAGCGCTAGCATTCGAAGCGGAAGCTGACGGAACCATCAGAATCGGTCTGAGAGGGTCACATACCATAACAGGTGTATGCAACATATGACATTGACAGGTGTATGACATTGACACAAGCCCGGAATGAAACATCTGACAATGAGGAACATACGAATTTGGAAAACACCGTAACAAAATAACAATAGTGAAGGGACAGGGAAGGGAACTACCTACGTAAATCCTTAATGACTGGCAACCATGTATTACCTAATTGATAGCCTGTGTCCCTGTTGAAATTGTTAGGATTTCTACGTACTTACACAGCTTCCTGTATAATCCTGGACCTGTAGTGTCTAGTGTGGGTAAGAGCTTGAGTATCTTGGAACATGACATCATGACCCGACGATAGAGCATGCTCAGCTACTGCTGATTTGTCTGGCTAGTTGAGATGAATATTATGTTCATGTTCCTTGATACGGGTATCAATGGACCGGCATGTTTGGCCAATGTATACCTTACCGCAAGTGCAGGGAATTTTGTATACCCCAGGATGTAAAAGTGGGGACAATTTGTCCTTGGTTTTACCCAGACTGTGAGCAGTTTTAGTAACGGTGCCAAACATGGTTTTTATATTGTGTTTGCAGAGGACCTTGGCAATTCGATCTGTGGTGTTATGAATGTAAGGCAAGTAGGCAGTTCCCTTCACTTCTTCCTTCTGTGAGCTTTGCTTGGTCGTTTCTCTGGGATGCAGGACTCTATGAATCTGCAAATCGCCCAATTTAACAAGAGGCGAGAGGAGAGATCAGAAGGAACTTAGAGATGATTCTGAACTGACCTTTCTCTCAGCTGATAAGGGCAATGCGACAGTGATTATGGACACTGACGAGTATAAGAATAAGATCTAAGCTATTTTTGCATGACTTCCAGCTATTTCTTGTGGGGTGGAAATTTTTATGAACAGACGGACGGAGTGGTTATGGGAAGTCCACTTTCGCCCGTAGTGGCTAATTTCTTTATGGAGCATTTTGAGGAGGAGGCTGTTGCTTTGGCGCCTGTCAAACCTAGGATATGGTGGAGGTATCTTGATGATACATTTGTGGTCTGGATAGAATGTCCTGAGAAACTTCATCTATTTCTAAACAATCTAAATCAGCAACATCTTTCAATTAAATTGACTATGGAGATGGAGTCAGACGGATGCCTTCCTTTCTTGGGTGTTCTTGTAAGAAAGAAACCGGATGGCTCCTTAGGACATAATACCAATATAAATGGTCCGTTATTGGACATTATAAATTTTCCAGCTAACTCATTTCTAGTTGCCAGCGTTTCACCCCAGTGTGCTAAGTCGGGCTCATCAGTTGGTACATAGCACACCCACCAAGACGCATGGCTAGTGCATACCATGGAGGCCACTGCGTAGGGTATTTGGAGCCACCGGCAGTGCCAATGCGCTATGAGAGACTTTGTCTCATTACCAAAAATTGATGCCTGCCTGCCTGCCTGCCTGCCTGCCTGCCTGCCTGCCTGCCTGGACAAATATTTCAGGTTCCCTCTGGGAATCAACATCTATATCATCCTTAGGACATATCGTCTATTGTAAGGCTACCCACACAAATCGCTATCTTCATGTAGATTCTCGCCACCATCCAGCACAAAAACAAGGCATTCTCACGACACTCACCAAGAGGGTGAGACAAATTTGTGAGCCATCAAATATCCAGATGGAGATGGACATGCTCAAAGTCACGTTCAAGGGTAATAGTTACAGCGAATTGCAGATTCATAGAGCCCTGCATCCCAGAGAAATGACAAAGCCAAGCTCACAGAAAGAAGTTCTCCTTTTCCTGTACTCCTTAATTTTCTGGCTGTGCGCCAGCTTTCTTTCCTCCGTCCACATAAGTCTGCTGGTCCTTGTATTCTTCCTACTAGTAATTGGTGTTGGAAAAACTCCCCACTGGATGGCTTGTCGAAACTGTGGGCGATCATGTATGGATACAAGCAGGATCCCCACTTGTTCCAGGTTCGACTTGACGGAAGAGGTCCCCTTGTTCTTGGATGCCTTCCCTCTACCTTCCACAGAGAAGATCCTGCTGGTTAGGTGCCCGTCGTAGAAGATCAGGCGCCTTTTTTCTTATACACATGACGATGTCTTTCTGATGTTTGTATAGCTCATCGTTGTGCCAGATTCTGTTGGTGCCTCCCTCTTCTCTTACAGGTCCCAGTATTCTCAGGATCTTCCTTTCCTGGAGTTCTAGTTTCCTGAGAGGGCCTTTCGTGGTCATCATGAGACATGCAGAGGTATAGAGAACGGATGATTTTATTACTGTATTATAGTGCCTGAGTTTGAGTTTCTTGAAGAGGTTCATTGATGCGTAGATGCTTCTGCAGAAGTGGAAGGCCCTCTCAAATTTAGAGTCACAATTATATACGGTATTTAAATAATTTAATACCACCCCCTGTAGGGTCCATGATTGCGGAAAAACCTAGAAGTCTACCATTAGACACCTTTTCTGAGAGTTTCCAATTATCACTGTAGGATTTTTCCACAAAAACTACTACTTCCTCTCATTCACTTTTAACTAAGGATAAAGAAATTAGTCCTGTTGTCACTTCTGAAACAATAATAGTTGCAAAGAATATTTTCTAGAAAATAGTTTTAAATGACAAATAGTGCTTTTTTTATATCACAGGTTAAATTAATTTCATGCATTGCATATATTTTATGAGTTTATATATTTCCTAAAATTGTATTTACAGTCTTAGGAGTTGGTCTCTTTTCTACCTCTCATTGTCTTGTTTTGGGGTTAGTCTCTCATAGTCCCTTTTTTTTTTTTTAAATATATAAGTCTTCTCTAGCTTTCTTGCCTTTGACAGGTGAAAAATTTTTAAAATATGGAGCTGGAGTAGTAGAATTGTGTAAGGTGTTATTCTCTAAATAGTATAAAGATATGTGGTTTGTCTTATTATATTTAAGGTTGATCAGTATCTAACTTTCTTTTGAAGTTTCTTATGGTACGAATGTCCATGTAATGAACACAGAAATTGTTCTGTGTGTTCTTCGTGTTATTCTGACAAGACTAACCTGGAGATACAGAATGGTTTTAAACAGAGTTTTTCTGTAATGTACTTTCAGACATTTTCTATTATATTTTCCATTCAGGATTTATATTGGAATGGTTAGCTGCTGATCTGTGAACAGAAGTGTTAATAATGGGAAAGGGCAGTTTTAGAACTGGTTGGCTACTTAAAAACGACAGAAATGGGTTATTTGTTGTCAATGTGGGCATCCAGATGCAGTGGAACTGAAGTATTTTGCAAACTTTGTTTGTGTGTGTGTGAAGAATATTTTCAGAACAAGGGGTGCTCCTTTTCAACACTCAGACTCTCTTAACATACAAAATTAGCCCCTGATGTTCTAGGGTTTAGGCAGATAGCTTTATTTGCAGCAAATCCCGGTGATTCTTCTGACACAATCCAAAGTGAAGATACCAAGTCAAGCTGTAGTTCTTCTCTGCCTGTTATCAAACTCTGTAGTATAGTTCAAAAATTGTGGCAACAGTATCTGTACTAATTTGGTTTATGAAGTCTGAGCGTTGCAATTTCTCAGCATCCTCTTGCAGTGGGGTTGTTCCAACTGATTTTTTTTTTTAAGCCCTTAGAAGATCCGATAATTAATAAATGATGCACCATGTTTTCAACAGATGATATCCGATGATGTGGGAACCTCTTTGTATTCAGTCTATTTTGATGAAACGGAAGACAAAAAAGAGCTTCAATTATTGATGAGATATTGGTCAGAGTCAGAGAGTAGAGGTGAAATACTTTCAAAACATTTGCAAATATTCCTCATCAGGAAAAATTATGCACAAACTCTTTATGGAAAAATTCACTCTGCATCAGTAATTCAAACCTATCTGTTCACAAACTTACAATGATGATGATGATGATTGATTGTATGGCCTCAGCTACTGTGTGCAAGCATTTTAATTTGACGCCATCTGGCAGCTTGTTTGTCAAGTTTCGACATTCTATTCTACTCTAGGCTTACTAGACGTTGCAGTAAACTGAATCTCTCTTGGGTGGCGTCTGTGGCTGAGTTTTTTAATGAATTTCGTCGGCTAAACAACAGATGTGTCACCAGAGGTCTTTTACATGCCATTATCATATGACATGGAGTGTTGAATGGACGTTTCTCTGCAGTTCAAAAATCCGACTACCTCTGCCGGGTTTGAACATGCTGTCTCAGGATCCGGATGCCAACATACTACCACTGATCCACAGACTGAGCTCAGATGGACCAAATGTGAATAAGAAAGTTCACTAGACTTCTCAGTGAAGATTTAATTAATGAGCTCTTGCGGATTGGTTGATATCGGGACCTGTCTCGTTCACATCTTTCATAATGCATATCTAAAGGACTTTTTGTGAAGATGCATCTGAATTAGCTGTTGTTGCAGTTTATCACTATTCTGATGGGTAACCAGCCAGGCTGGAGGAATATGAAAGGATTCAAGATCATTGTAAGTTACAAGTTAGGTTTGAAAAGAAGATTCAATACTTCCAATACTTAATATATGTTGCCCCTGAAAGATATTGTTGCTTCACAGAGAATTACAAATGAACTTTCACATCACCTGGAAAAAAGAATTCTTGGTTTTCATGAACTGTGCTAAAGAGCATTATGTCTTCAAATGCAAATATTTGATTGAAAAAGCAATGTAAGATTGTGATTTGATTAAAGCTCTGATATATAAAAAGCCCTCTCTTGTGCAAAACCGACAAAGCTATCGAGATATAGTTTCAATCAACAGAGAACCACCAATCCGTATAAAAGAGGATGTGCTCGTTGATGAATTGGAGATGTTGCAGATAGACGGGACCAGATTTCGAAAGAACTGATAGTAATTGGGATAACCAATGTAGCAGGCCAAACACAATGTAAGGAATTGGCAGGCTTGAGGCTGCATTGTCTCTGCCACATGGGAATAACAGTCGTATTTCCCTGTTTGTTTTACTGTCTTCTTTCAGTAATGTAATAAGATTTATTTCTTGACATATGTAAAAGTTAAAAAAAAAAAAAATTGTAATTATACCTTTGTTCCTCGAACATTAGTATTTCATTTAACCATAGACCAGGCGCGCCAATTTCTGTCACACTACCGGGCGTACGGTTGACTTTGTCAACCAGTTACATTTACAGTCGTTTACAGGCTTCCAATCACATAAACATTTCATTTATCGGCGTTTTATCTTTTATTTCAATGTTATTCTCCAAACAAATTAAAAACTTGTATTAGTGAATAATATGAATGTACTTAAAATGGATAATCATGAACACGTGAACTAATTCTGATTGGGACATGAATACTGTGCCTATTTAAAATGAGTTTAGCAGTAGATACATAACTAATTGAAAATAATGGTCATATTTTAATATTTGCTCAATTATACAATGAAATGATCAGATATAATAGCAAAAAAAAAATGACTGGATGAAAAATAAACTTTGTTGCCATGTCCAAGAAATCTTTCACACCTTATCCCCCGAGCAATGCCATAATTTCACTGTGGTTCACAAATTTAGCGTCGTGCTCACGGCTGTAATTCACTTCCTCCCGCTTCCTAGAAATGTACAAATTAGTCCAGTATAATAGTTCATCGACCATCTCAGCATTTATCAGCTGCATGAAACAGTCAATTTCTGTTGATCCCTTCCTCGCTTCCCCTTCCGGTCCTGGCAGTAAGTTTTGAAAAATCTGTCGTGGACCACATTGTTCCTCCATCTCTCCCGAAGATAAAGTCCATTTCGTTATCGTCTTCATAGATCTCACTTTCCGAATTGGCCTCCTGCTCCGTACAAAGTATCACCGTTATGATCCTGATCCGATACGTTTACAATTTCCTTCTCCCCATCCGAAAAATCTGAGGCTGAGTCCTCTATTTCATTGGACAACTGGATCAAAATGTCAGGTATGTCTTCATCATTGACAAAATGAGACCTAAAATAAAAATATACTACAGGTAATTATGCCTGACTTTGTCTAATTACCCGAAAAGTACAGAGGAAAGAAATTTTTAAGAAATAAATTTTACTTTCATGACCATCTCTCCCGAAGATAAAGTCCAATGAAACTTATTCATTCAATTAATTATCTTCAATTTTAATTATTATTATGTCTTTCAGGTTTCATGAGTTCGCTCGAAATAAGTACACACGTATCGCTTCCACTGTTGTTGAAACTCGACTGAACTGAAGGTCAAGAGTGAGAGCAAAGGTATTAGTTGCGAGGTGGTGAAAGACTGACATTTCTAGGAATTACGGCGCACAATAGCGTGCTGGTTGACAAAAACAACCAGCATGCCTGGTCTAGGGTTAATAAAAAACTGTAATATAATCTTCATACTTATTTAATAAATTAACACACCATATCCCATCCAGTACTAGAAACAAATGAAACAGCCTAAAACATAAAATGAAAAAGCTACTATTCTTTATCATATGGTAATTTTTGTGTGTGTGCGCACGCGCATGTGCGTATGTGCGCGCGAGCGCGAGTATTTCTACACTAAATTATCTTAGTCTGTTTCAATCCGATCAAAGTATGTAAATCATTTTCTGATAGAAGTACATTTTCTGCTTTACCCATGAGATGGCATTAATAAAAATACATGGAAAGCACTAGCAACTGAATGAAAGAATGTTTTTAATCATCTGGGAAGTGACAACATGCTTCGCAAAGAATAACAACAAATATTGATAATTATTACAACATACATATTAATGTTGTAATACATAATAATGCCAATTATCCGACTCGTTGGCTGAATGGTCAGCGTACTGGCCTTCGGTTCAGAGGGTCCCGAGTTCGATTCCCGGCCGGGTCGGGGATTTTAATTGCTTCTGATTAATTCTCCTGGCTTGGGGACTGGGTTTGTGTCCGTCCTAACACTCTTCTCTTCATATTCACACAGCACACTACACTACCAACCACCACAGAAACACGCAGTAATGATTACATCCCTCCATATAGGATTGGCGTCAGGAAGGGCATCCGGCCGCAAAACAAGACCAAATCCACATGTGCGACGCAGTTCACACCCGCAACCCCACAGGTGTGGAAAAAAGCAGTAGGAAAAGAAGAAGACATAATAATGACAATTAAAATTGAAGATAATTAATTGAATGAATAAATAAATACAATATGTTTTACGCTCAGATGCTACTGTTAGCTTGTATGGAACGGGTCACACCACTGTTTCAGAGGAGACTGTTTTTTTGGGACAGCAATACGTATCCGAATATGAAAGCGAGCGCTCTCTTAGACTGGGGAGCGAATGGCCGAGCGAGCGAAGGCCAAATCAAATGCGAGCGATTATGGACGAATAAAGTTTGGGAAAGTGGATCTCCAGTATCTTGACGCATCGCTCCCTTGCAGCACTCTGGTACTTGCACTAAATGTATTACATATAATTTACACATACTTTACAAGTGGTTACAACCAATCTTAGCAGTGTGAGAAAACACCTCTGCTCGTATGAAGAGCCATCCTGAATCTCCCAAGATGCAGCTGGAATATATTGCCAACTGCAAAACATCAATAAGTTCTTGTTTGGTTATAAATCGGTACTACAAACACGTCATATTCCAAACATATCCCCCCTGTCATTGAGGGATATCAACATACAAACAAATGTTCAAGCATATACAAATGTACAATCAAATGTTCAAACATATAAAAACACACTATACACTGTACAAACATTTATTACAATCCTTGGGCAATGGACACAATTTAACTATGGCACGGCAAAATTAACGAGTGTTAGTTTTAACAGTAACCACACGAGTAACATTGTCACAGTCAAGATGGAATTCCTGGATTTACACCAGTTTTCCATAGCAGTGGAGGGAGGTTATCATCCTTTAAAAGAACGGTCTCCTATTGCTGAATTCCATTTTCCAGTGGATGACCACTTATGTTTCTGCTCGGGTGTTTGCATGTATTCGTTTTACCAGTTCTCCCAGAAAACTTGATATAGCTGTTGCACCAATCTCCATTATGACAGATAGGAAGAGGGGCTGTGGGATATGTCTGGGGAAAGGACAGAAGTCAATCGTCTCCCTACCAGAAAACATCCAGCTGTCAAATATTATCGATCATTAGGGTCGTCAATCGTTGAACAGAGAGGTACTGAGTTCAACACAGACTCAATTTCATACAAACGAGTATTCAACTCTTCAAAATTCAGAACGGGGTTTCGTATGGTCTGCTTCAGCAGTGATTTTGTTGACTGTATTCCAGTCTCCCAAAGCCCACCAAAATGAGGACTGAAGGGTGGAATAAATTTCTGCTTCAGATTCAAATTTACTGAATTAACTTGTACTTCAGCACTGCTATTTTTTAAAAATTTTAGTAATTCATTGTTGGCTCCAACAAAATTTGTGCCATTATCACTCAAAATAAGATTCGGAAATCCTCTACACGATGTGAATTGTTTAAAGGCAGCAAAGAAGCCTAATTCAATACTGTATATGATTTGAACTTTGTGTTACTTCTCGGGTTATCACCCTTTATGATGACTGGGCCATCATAATTGAGACCAACATTAACACAAAGGGTAAAGACGGTTCAAATCTGTATGATGGTAACTGACCCATTACTTGATTGGTAAAAGGTAGTTTGCTTCTGAAGCACTTGTAGCATGAATGGATTATACCATAAATAACTGCTTTCCCTCGTGGAATCCAAAACTTGTTTTGCAAGGAGAACAAACTATACCCTGAGGGTTCGAGTGCAATAATTTTTCATGCTCATGTTTAATGATCAGTTTAGTAACAAAGTGTTTTCATGGAAGAATGATAGGATACTTCTCATTATATTCCTGCTGAGAATTCAGGATCATATGCAATGAATTTCATGCCGGTCCATATTGAAGAGCAATTGAGGACCGTTTTTCAAAACTTGCTTTGTGAAAAAATTAAATTTTTCAGGAGGGACAAAAAACTATTTTTCAAGAAGGGTTTTAAAATTACAGACTTGGTTTTTATATGATTAATTTTACGGTTAGGGCTTATTAAAAGGTGATCATCGGAATTGGTCTAATTTTAGAATTGTACACTCCATGAGGGTCCAAAATTCAATAGCTTAATCAAAACTTGCTTTCTACATAAAATATTAGTGAACAAATTGTTAGTAAAACAGGAGTTCTCTTGGTTTTTCCATCAATTAAACACATTTATTTACAATGCAATATTATAGTACACCATTCCTGCTAATTCTGGCATCTGCACTCTTTATAAATATGAATGAATACAGAAACTGTTACACTTGTTCTATGAAATTTATTTACACAAACACACTATTCACCCTTCACTAAAAATTCTTCTACATCAGAGTCTTCAAAATAACGTAAACATTGTCTTTGACATGTACACGCATTATGAATGTAAAATATACAAAAAAATAGAGGAAAATAAGATTATTTCTTTTTTTTATCAACACCAACACTTTGCCCACTTTTCATTCCACCTCTCCAATATCAGAGTCTTCAAGAAAAACTGAAACATTGTTTTTGTCACTTATTTCAGCGTTTTTCATCACATCCTCATAGAAGCATATGGCATCGTCTGGAACCTCTAAAAATCGCATCAGTTTTATAATATCTTCATTCTTCCTTTTACTCACTTTATTTGATTTCTTCTGAACTGTGGCACCATCCATTAATTAAAAGCTTTTCTTCCCTGTTTTCGTTATATCTACCTCCGTTTCTAGTCCTGAGAATGTATTTTTCACTGAAACTTGACACTGGTCCTCTCCCATACATTTTGTTATATTTTATGACTCGAACCTTTGAAATTTGGAATGGTAACTTACTTTTCAAAAGCTTGCTTAATTTTTCTTTCAGATCATAGACTTTCCAGTTATCTCCCAATAGTTTCACAACACCGTAGTTTCTCATTATCTCATAGTACTCATATGGAGATAAGATTTCTTCTTTCATTCTGTATTTTTTTTTTAAGTTACCTAATATTCTATCCGGAGCATAAAACTGTGTCCACGAATAGAAAAGTAGTGCTGAACATCGAGGAATACCTTGTATTTCTCCAAATATCTTGATACAGTTGCCAGAAGTGTACCATTTTTTTTTTTTTTCTGCGCCATACAGGAATCGGAAAATAATCTAAGAACCAACTTTTTCTCACCTTCCTTTAATAATTTTCTCTCAAGTACTTCAAGGTAATCTAGTAGAGCTGCTACCTCATTAGCACCTTGACCAGACTGTGCTTCTAACCAAGTGTAGAAATTCACTTCAGGTTTATCTATGAGTGTTTTATTTCTCATAATACAAAGGTTGTACAGCCAAGCCTGTCTAGAGTAGACAACTTCTCCAACAGTTAGGTTGGGGATGGGTTGGTTCTGCTGCATGTCAAACACCACGTTTACATGAGGGTCAGTGGTTTTCTTCATAATCTGGAAAAATCTGTTTGCTCTTAATTTATGTAAACGATACTCAATTTGAGCCTTTTTTTGCTTTCTAAGTTGCTGCATGATTTTGATTTTAGTAATAATGATTTACAGGTTGAACAAGTATCGGAATGGGGATTGCCAAAGCCTGGGTTGAAGTTTTTATAAAATACACTTTTGAATTTTGATAATGAGCATTTCTTTCTTCCCTCTTTTTCTTGCTGTCTGATGAAATTACTGTGCATGGTGTTGATGTTCAGTTCAGGTGGTAAATATGATCTCTTGCATTTCTTTTGGCTGTAGTGGACTTCCCTGCACCTGTACTGTTTGATGTGTGTTATTATATCTTCTGTGAGTTGCCCCTGTTCCTTCGTTAGGCAAGATCCATCACGATTTTCTTTTAGGGGAGCACCGATAGTTAGAAAATGTCCTGGAATAAGACGAAGTCTATTGCGAGATACACCCGTTATTTAGTGAAAAGCCTTCGCACACACACGGATCATTTCGTTGCCCTTCCTTATATAATACCTCACTGACACTCCTTTGAGATTTCTAGCAGCACCAGGGTCTACAGTTTGTCTTCTTGGCTGACGAACCTCCATATACTTAAGTAAAAAGCATCTTACTCACATTTTGCTTTATTGAGGTAAAGAAGTTTCCTAAATTCATCCATATCTTCAAAAGAAAGATCAGAAACATAGCAACCATGAGGACCTCGCTTAGTCACATGTTCTTGAGAACAATGATTACAGGTAACATTGAGTTCTCCTGCGTTTTCCTCTGAATATTTCATACCTTTCTTCCTTCTTGAAACACTTCCTCTCCTTTTCCTACCTTGTTCAACTGTTGACAAAGGAGTTGAATATTCCTCAGCCATGTTAAATTTCTTGACTGCACAACTTCTATAGCACAAAAATCACACAGCCTCTTTCACTGACCTGAGAAGACTATCAATAATGAATATAAGCAGGCGGGAAGTAACAATCTACAATCAAGATTGTTGCATACTCAGTAGTCCCATTGCCATATTCATTTTAAACAAAATCCATGCAGTTATAATGAGTAACAGTTTCATGGACATCAAAATAAAATTTATTCCCACAGAAAGCAAGTTTTGCTGTAACTCTTGAATTATTGTAGAAAGCAAGTTTTGGAAAAACTCTCAAACTTTTACAGATTATTATAGCATCAAAAACCAATATCTGCAAAGACAGGTTGCACCATCATATAGCGAGCTTTAATATACAGTGGAACCTTGGATTGCGAGCATACTTCGTTCCCGCAACATGATCGTAATCCAAATCGCTCGTATATCAAAGCACATTTTCCCATAAGAAACTATTGAAACTCGAATGATTCGTCCACAACACAAGCCCACAAAAACATTTATTCACATAACATTTCTAAAACAAAATATAACATAAAACAATTAAACTGCACTTTACCTTACAATAGAATCATTGTTGGTGTGAGGGAATCTCAGTTGAAGTGAGAGATTCCATTGACTTTTCCTCCTCCTCATCCTCGGATGAGATCTCCATAACCTCCTCCTGTTGTAGACGTTGACTTGTTATAAAATATCACGATATCAGCCACTCACATACCTTGTTCGTGTTTTTCGATCATTTCCTTCTTAAATTCCATTGTAATCATCTCCTTCATCCGACCGAATTCCTTTTTAGCCTTCTTTTCGTTCACAGGGCCCATCGTTGCGGAACATTTATATCACTAATGACAGAAACAAAACTCTTACGGTGTTGACTCTGCAAGCGAGGCACACCAACTGAAGTCCAGCGCGGGAAATGATTACACATACTTTCCCGGGAAAGAGAGTGGCAGAGGGAGGAGAAAACAAAGGCACAGGGGAGGTGGAAACGTACGTACATGTGACGCTCGTATTGCGAAACCTCACTCACTTATCAAGTTACAATTTATTTAAAATGTTTGCTCGTCTTGCAAAACACTCGTAGACCAAGTTAATCGCAATCCGAGGTTCCACTGTATATGTATATCATTAAGAAAGTAAATTTCAGTTTTTTTGCAGAAAGCAAGTTTTGAAAAAACAGTCCTCAATTACAAGTAGAAAAATCAACTTCTCAAATGGTTCAACCTATATTACATGTAACAAACTTTAACAGCTCCATTTTAGATAATAATCCCGTGTTGACTATAAATCAAATAGCGAATATTTAAGATTTAATATTCAAACTTGTATTTGAAATCTCCTTAAAAGTAATGAACCGAGCTCGATAGCTGCAGTCGCTCAAGTGCGGCCAGTATCCAGTATTTGGGAGATAGTAGGTTCGAACCCCACTGTCGGCAGCCCTGAAGATGGTTTTCCGTGGTTTCCCATTTTCACACCAGGCAAATACTGGCGCTGAACCTTAATTAAGGCCACGGCCGCTTCCTTCCCACTCCCAGTCTTTCCCTGTCCCATCGTCGCCATAAGACCTATCTGTGTCGGTGCGACATAAAGCAACTAGCCCAAAAAAAAAAAATAATAATAATAATAATAATGAAAAACACATTTTTTGTTTTCGGAAAATCCAGTTAAGGGGCTGGAAAGAATTGGAAGAGTGGGTGAATTTTTAAAATGAGTACCGGTATATCTACATTATATTTCAAAAACTTAACATGTTAGAGACAAGAAACTTGGTATTCGGAAAGTCCTTTAAAAATACAGGAACATGTACCTTTTTGTTTTTGGAGAAGGCACTTAACGGGGAGTAAAAGAAGTGAAAAATAGTTGAATTATTTTTATTGAGGATACTTATACTGTATGTTAAAAACTGATAATGTTACAGATGTGAAAGTTGGTATTTGAAATCTTCTGTAGAAACAAAGAAATATGTATTTTTGTTTTCAGAAAATACACTTAGGGGTGAGGGTGGGGGAAGGATTAATCAAGGGGTTGAATTCCTTTTATGGAGATACTTATGTAAATCTCAAAAACTGAAGATGTTACAGATGTGGGAATAGTAGATATTTGGAATCTCCTTTAAATAATAAAGAAACATGTATTTTCTTTTTTCTCACATGTACAATTCTATGTTGCATGGTCGTCTTAGCCCCAAAAGGTAATACCACAAACATGGTTTACCAAGAATTTCTAGAGTAAATGAAACTGAATTTTTGGGCGAGTTTTTATACTTTAGGAATTTTCAGATATTGTCTTAGAACAATGCCGAGGAACAATTACTTTGATCAAATTACGAAATCAATGCGAGCGAAGCTGCGGGTAATTGCTAGTCTATATATATATATATATATATATATATATAAAATAACATGTCCTGACTGACTGACTGACCGACCGACCGACCGACCCACCGACCTACAGACCGACCATCGCTGAGCCAAAACTGCTGGACATAAAGAAATTAAATTTTGGGGATACATTTATATTAGGGTGTAGGTGCTCACTAAGGCCAGATTTTTGGATATTCCAGTGCTAAGGGGGTGAAAAGGGGGGAGAATTTTTAAAATGAGGATATCTGTATCTCAAAAACTTAAAAGTTTACAGATGTAAAAATTGGTATTTGCAATCTCCTTTTAAAATAAAGAAACACGTATTTGTTTGTTTTTGGAAAATCCCATTAAGAGGGGTGAAAAATGGACAGGTAACATATTACAGATTTGAGAACTGGTATTTGGAATTTCCTGTAATTGTAAAGAAATATAAATATTTTTTTCAGAAAATCCACTTAAGGGGAACTGAAAAAGGGGGTGAATTTTTAAAATTAGCATATCTGCAGTGTGTCTCAAAAACTTAACATGTTGCAGACATGAAAATTGGTATTTGGAATCTCCTTTAAAAATAAGGAAACGTGTATTCTTTTGTTTTCGGAAAACCCTTAGCGAGAGAGAGAGAGAGAGAGAGAGTGTGTGTGTGTGCTAATTTTTTATAATACTCGTTGCACCTCTTTTCAGACTCCAAGATATTAGATTGCAAACTTTCAGTGCTATCTACCTTCAAGACTATGTTGTTGCATAGGTCAAACTACTTACATCATTTCCATCTGACTAAATCCCTCCCTGCCATTACACGCATTATGAACAATAAAAATGAAAGATTAATTCTCCAATTCTCACTGTGGCTGATTGTCAACATAACTTCTTTTTGACTGCCAGTAATTACCTACCTCGATCTTATAATCCCTCAGTATGGCCTAGTTGTCCTTCCTGTTGGTACTCTCATAATTATACTGTACCTTCTTAACTTAATCATAACTTCTGTTTGCTTCATAGCAGTTATCAGTTAATTACTGTATTCTGAAATTCTGGTTCTGACAGCCCTTTTGTTGTCTAAAAACACACTGGTTTTCATCCAATTTACACTCCACCATTTTCTAAAATAACTGTGAACACCTTGTCTGGTATACTGATCAAAGAAATACCTGAAGAGTTGCAAACATTCCTGTTCCCTTGCTTATAGATTGATTCAATTACTGCTTTCATCCAATCAGAAAGTACCCTATTCAAAATTGCCTGGCCAATCCTATTACTCTATGAAGTCATTTCATCCCTGCCTTTACCGATCAAGTTGGCTGTGCAGTTAGGGGCATGCAGCTGCGAACTTGCATTCGGGAGATAGTGGGTTCAAACCCCAATGTTGGCAGCCCTGAAGATGGTTCTTCCTTCCCACCCCTAGCCCTTTCCTATCCTATCATCGTCATAAGACCTATCTGTGTTGGAGCGACGTAAAGCAACTTGTAAAATATACATTCCAGCCTTTGCACTATATTTCACCATTTCAGATTTAATTTCATCTATTGCTGTTATTTTATGACACTATATCTTATGTAGCATCCTTTCCACTTCCATAAGCATAAGTTCTTTTTCTTCATTGTTCTCCTTCCAATGGATTCTCTTTCAGGACTTCAATAAAGATATCTTTTTATTTTGATAAAATTTTCAAAATATTTCTTGTATCTGTCCAGTGATTCCTTAAGAGCTACAATGAGCTTACTTGATTCACCCAAAATGTTATTCATTTCCCTTTTCCTCCCTTTCCAAAATTCTTCGTTATTGTTCAGAAAGGTCTCCCTGCCACTTAATTTAATATTTCCAGGCTATTTCCAGAATCATCTCATGATTTCTTCGTAGACTCTGCAATTATGTTTTTACTCTTCCTTTCATCTGGGTACAGTTGCCTAGCTACATCAATTCTTGGTTGGAGCTATTTTAATGCACTCTCCTTTTACATTTACAAGCTGCTCTGTTTTCATTATTCCACCAAGGCATGTATTTCTTTACAAACCTTTGTAACAAGGCCTTCCCTTGGCACTTCTATTACAGTGTACCTGCAAGCCATCCATTCCGTATCCTGAACCTTCTTATCCTAGTGATACTTGGTCCACTGCAGATTGGATTGTGAAAGTTAGGAACATGGATAGAAATGGAAAGAAACAGAGCAACATAAAGAGGAGACAAGTACAAATGTGAAAATGCAGGAGGACATTCTGTACATCTTCATACACTGCTCTCTTCAAATAGATGCCCTCTCTCCTCTTCAATCCCAGTTCTTTTACATCCATTTATTTTCAGCTGCAAACAAGCTCATTTCTGCTTCATTGGGTCTTTTCTGGTTGTTTGCCCTTTTCCTTATCCAACTTTCTTTTTTCTCCTACACTTCCCACATCAAGACCGAATATCTGTCAAGATAGCCCCCTCAGTGATCATTGATACTTTCCTTCCTGATGAAGCTTGGAAGCTGAACCGAGCCATACTTGCACATAGTCCCAGTGGGAATTCCTCGCTCTAACAGTTTAGGGACTATCAGTGGATTGAGTAGTACTAGCCATCTAAGCACAAGGAGGCCACGATTCAAAATACTGTATATTTGCTATACCCACTCCTACTCCATAGCAGCTGGTGTATCCCAACTCTCTGGACCACATATTAGGCCACTTAGCCGTTAATAATTGTTCTTGAACTAGAATGTGACTACAGCAAACCACACCACGAACCACTCATGACTAGACAGTGGGAACTTCAGGTTCTGGAAAGTGGTATTTAGATGCCCAAAATAGGTTCTTTTACAGCTCTATACATCTTCTATAAAATTGGCACTAATATTTGGCTAAAGAATGATACTAATATAACAAGGTACCACTTTTTTATTGACATTAAAAAGAAACTTACATATATTTCACACTTTGAACATGTCCATACACAAATTGAATACTCTCTTTGCTTTACAGTGTTTTTATCACTATTATCATAGTTTACCTCACAATAGGTAACAAGCAGTCCCAGGAAACCATGGAGGACTCATCATTCTGGCCTGAGAGGGTAACTTTTCGTCCCTACAAGTTCTAACAGTGAACCAACCAACCAACCTGACTGTCAACACCAGCTCAACACTCGACCACGCCAATCGTGCAGCACCTAACACAGACAGAACTTACACATCAATCCAAACGATGCTATGGAACATTGAAGGACTCAGAACGCTACTCTCCAGAGATACAATCACAAATTGGGACACATACGACATCGTAATGCTTACACAGACCCTCGCCACAGAGGGAATTGACATCCAGGGATTGTACAGCACCCATATCATCACAAAACAAGGAAGCAGAGGATGCCCCGAAGGGGGGGTCAGTTGCTATGTCAAACCACACTTGCAAACAACACGAGTAGTTTTCAAGTCACAGTTCACAATGTTACTATCTACCCAACTCATCAACATAATAATAGCCTATTTCAATCGAAAGATCGATGCAGAAACCATTATAGACGGCCTAGGAGGAGCCATCGAAGCATTCAATGACAATAAGCCTCTCCTTGTGGCCGGGGACTTCAACTGCCGGATTGACAAAAGAAGCATCAAAACTGACAATGTTATAGACTTCCTAATAGACAACGGGCTGAGACTAGTGAACACAGGAGTCGAGTATACATACATAGGACATAACGGGAAAAGTACAAATGACCTGGTATTCCTCAGTAATCAAGGGATAAACCAAGTGGAGCAGAGAATCACACTCAACAATCCAATCAGGTAACACCTACCAGTCAAGACCTCCCTCCGCATAGGTTTAGACGCACCCATGGAAGTTCCCGAATTACCAAGAAGATTCCTGAGAAGACTAGACATGAACCTATGGGAGGTAAACAAAAGAGCCATACCGGAAATAAAGACAATGATCGAACTTGGTGACACTGAAGAAGCCACGGCTAAATTACAGCAAATTTTACTGGCTTCAACTACTAAACCAAACACCCAGAGAACGGCCAAGAAATGGTTCAACAAAGAATGCTACATTGAAAGACAGGAAACTCTGGAATACCTCCACAAAGCCAGATCCAGTAGCAGCCAATACCATCTACAAAAATATGCTGAGGCGAGGAAAACATACAAAGAAACACTAAGAATGAAAAAGAAAGACTACAAACTACTAGAAGAGAAAAAGCTGATTGAGGAAGCAGAGGAAAAACCCCACCGAATCCTGAAAGCAGGCAAGTCAACACAGAAACCCTCTATAAAAAGCCTGCAGCGGTGGATGAAACACTTCCGAGAACTTCTTGGAATGCATCTTCTAACGAGTTTGAAAAAAGAGACATACTGGAATATACACTCCATCCACTCACAACCGAAGAAGTATGGAGAATTATCCAAGAATCCAAGGACAAAAAGGCAGCAGGCCCGGACAGAATGTACAACAAGCACATCAAGACCACGGCGGGGGACACTGTAAGTGTACTGATGCTACTGTTCAATGAATGCCTGAGGAGCAAGAGGATCTCGAACGTATGGAGACAGGCCAACCTAATCACACTGTACAAAGGCAAAGGCAACAGGGATGATCCCAGCTCATACCGAGGAATCGCCCTGGAGTGCAATACCTTCAAAATGTTCTCAAAGGCCATCCTGGCCCGCATCAGACCAAGTATAATGGAAGAGATACCACCCAATCAATTTGGATTCATGGACGGCAAATCGACACTACTAGCCATAGGGAAAGTATCAAATGAAATAGACACCACACTAGCACAACCATCCACACCACTGTGCACTATATTCATCGACTATCAAAAGGCCTTTGACAGCATCGACAGGAAGATACTAATAGGAAAACTGGAAGCAACACTAACCAACTTGCAGCATGAATTGGAAATAATAGAAGTTATACTTAACGTAAACTACGTGAAAATCCACGATGGGACAACATTCTCAGCACCTATAACGCAGCCCAAAGGGGTACTCCAAGGAGACTCAATGAGCCTGGTATTCTTCAACCTGATGACAGCCGACATCGCAAGTGCAACAAAGCCAGCAGGGGTCAATCTTGTAATGTATGCCGACGACATGGCTCTGCTATCAAGAGACCCCACCAGAATCCAGAAGGTATTCAACAGCCTACAAGAATGGGCAGACAAAAACTCATTAAGTATCAACAGTGAGAAAACAAAAGTGATGAAATTTAGAAGAGAAGGAAGACTGGCAAAAGATGACGTTTTCTCAAACGGTGGGGACCAGCTTGAAATATGACCGTCATTCAAGTACCTAGGTATCACTCTACAGACCACAGGAGCAACTTACACACTACACATCAAAGAAAGAGCGATAGCAGCAACTAGAGCAATGTTTGAAATCCCCAAGCCCCAGAATCTGTCGGTGAAAATGGCCGTAGCATTGTTCAAACTCAAAGTTGCACCGGTAGCCGTGTATGGTATACAATTAAACTGGCACAAACTAACCACAGCGAATCTAAAAAGGATTGAAAATATCAAAGCCATATGCCTCAAGTGGATCCTCCAACTATCAAAATATACAAAGAACAGACTGGCATACACCCTGGTGGATGAGCCGTTCTTCCTAGAGGACATAAAAACCTCCTTCAACCTTCCCGACACCTAAGCATCTGCCGCAGTCCTGGAAGAAAGACAATGAAAAGCACAGTAAATCCCGGAAGAATTCTATGAAACAGAGGCAGTGAGAAACGATGAATGGAAGGGGCCGGGCTACAACCTACGCCACACCTTCACTCGATTCGCCGTCCATGGGTTCCACGGAAAGGTATGCCAAACCGCTGGATAGCACGAACCAGATGAAGAATGTACCTGCCGGCTCTGTGGTGGAAAATGCCCCAGGTACCACCCCACCAACTGCACTACAAGAACAATATCCATTACCGCACTCACTAAAGACTGGTAAAGAGGAACTGCATCCACCTACAAGCGGACGAGGCATGTTCAACAGAGTGTTGCAAATTAGACAAACAGAAGACTTTTCATCACTGTGCCCTGCAACATGCGATCTCAATAGTGTGTCACAAATTAGATAAGCAAATGACCTCTCATCACTGTGAATTACAATATGTGACTGAGGCAGAGCTCAGTCCTAAATGTCTTCTCACAGATGGAACACAAGAGCAGACGAACACCACGTACGGACCTGCTTACAAGCGGAACGCTAGAATAGTAGTCTCCCATTATGATCAGCAAACGCACTTAGGCCATCTCTCTCTCGCCCCTTAAAAGCTACCCCACCTGTGAGACAATGGAATAACCTACTATCATTATGACTATCAATGTGTCTCCTAAGAAAAGCGACCGCTTAATTGCACTCCCACAAATAGAATAACCAAAGGGCCTACCCCCGCTATGTGTAACGCTACGCGACCCAAGAGGGGATTTAACCTAAAGGAGCTCCAAAGAAGTTTTATAAAAGGACCCACAAACAGAACAGAAGTCATTCTCCACTATGACTGCTAGCGAGTACCTGACAATTACTATCTGACTGTGTACATTGTTACTCTGTGGAATTTAATTACCTATGCAACCTAATCATTGTGTATTATTGTGTGTATGGCCATTGGCTGCAATAAATTATTATTTACAATAAATAATAAGCACTTTTTCTAGGTCTTTGATAGAAAAGTTATAGCGTTTATCACTCAGAATGAATTTATAAGCTGAAGAAACAGGACAATATTTTAGATTTGGAATGAGATGAACTGGTAATTCAATTCCACCTTTGTTGTTCTTGCCCATTAAAATGTTAGCAGCAGCAATTAAAGTCTTCAGTCCAATGTTTTTCTGCAGCAGCATTTCCAACTCATTTTTCACCTTTTTCCAACACTTTTGGGTGCTTCAGAAAGCTTCTGATTTGCTATGTTCAGTTACTCAAGTTGTTCATAGAGAGGTTTGTCATTACATTGAAGACCAGTAATCAAGTTTGCAATGAATATAAAGTGAGATTTGATCAAACGCAATGTCATTCTGTATAGCAGTCATTTGGAACTTTTTCCTTTTTTTTTTAATCCAAAGTGCATCATCCTGTAAGGTTCCAACAGTTTCTTTAATTTCTTTAAAATGTTCACTATAGTAGTCAACCACCAAGCGAGTGGCTAAGCGGTTTGGGTTACATAGTGACGTTTCATGAATGATATGTCATATACAGATAAGTACACAATGGAATAAGCAGAATTGCAGGAGTATTCATCAAAAAGGGTGGAAGCATAAAATGATTATAACGATTTTGAGCCTTCACCAGAGGGGTCCGTGAACGTACAGATTAATAAATAAAAAAGGTGTTTCAAGGAGTGTTTTATTTAACTTATCACGATTATTTGTGTGTTTAACACCAAATTAAGATCTTTTTTTTTATCACTGGGATAGCAACATGACATTAAGAACAGTGTAACGTTCCAGACGTCACAGTGTAATTATGTTAATTTTATTATGTGTAATTAATTCAGGAATTTAACGTCATGATATTTATCTTGGTATGTAATTTTATTATAATTCATGTTTGATCATTTGCTCACTATCATTTCATTACTTTGTAACTACGACTTGTAAACGAGGGCTGAATATCCTAATATTAACTTAGATTCTTGCGACATTCGTTTAAATTTAACTTGCAGTAGATTTTCCTCTATCTTGCCACATCACTGAGGAAGAAGGAAGGACAAATTTAGACATCAAATTCTGGGAAAAGCGAGCACGTGTTCAAGCGTTGTAACGACAGCTACTGTATTTCGACCAGAATAATTCAAACTGATCACCGCCTATATTTTCAAAGGAGCGTCATGTTGCCATGGATACTGAGTGAAAGGGCTAATAGAAGAACAGTTGATATCATGGTTGGGACCCATCAACTTTAATATCTGGAGTGGGGAGAGACGTGTCAACTGATTGGACCACGTGTAGCGACCTGTAATTAGAGCCAGAAAAGGTTATAAAAGGGCGTGTTGGAGCTCTTGGCATCATTCTTGATTCTTCTATCTTGTATTTCGCTTTAGGTCTGATAACTTGTCTTATGGTTGTTGTACCATAGTGGACTACTGTGATAGTTTATCACTTCTACATTCATTACTTCGTTACCACGACGTGGTACTTAGGAATTTCTGAATGATGGGTGTATAGTCACTCTCATCAGGAAGTACGAACAGCTCTGTATTAGACCAGTTTATACCAGTCTAAGACAATTGGTAGCATTAAACTAGATAGAAATGAAACTTCAGTGCACATTTTCAGTAAAGTTGGAAGGATTGTTAATTGAGTATCCTCTCCACATAACCCAAGGAGGTTTTTCTAACTATGATTTAGGGCTCATCTCCAATATATGGGATAGAGCATAACAGGGAGTGATAGTTTCAAAGCCATCATCCAATTAGTGGTTGATGCAATTTGCAAGGCAGGAATGGTACTTAGCTGCAGATGAAGATATCTCAAAGACGACCGGTGATGTTCCAGCTACAAGGATGGAAGCTTTCCAAGGACCAGCAGAAAAAGACTACATGGTGAGCAAGCGAGTTAAAAATATTGCAAGTTTTCGCGAAGTAGAGTCATTCAATTTTTTTGTTAAATTCATTTCCTATTTTAAATTCAGTTCTCGTTAAACCGTCGTCATTTATATTCAATATAATAAATAGTATTTTCCTAGTTCACTTTAATCAATCTGCCTTAATTAGCCTTTTGATTTCTAATTCTCCTGCTTAATGATTAGTGCACTATCACCCCATCCCTGTGATGAGAGTCCGTCCAAGCTTTATTATAAATTTTTGTCTTTAAGTCATCAACTTAAAGATTGGCGCCCTTAGCTTGCATAGATGCATTTCTCGATCAATTATTGTTCTCCAAAGAGGGGAAGTCACAACAGTTATAACAGCAATCTGTAACAAAAATTGAGAAACTAACCTCACTGAGAGGATAAATGTATTAAACAATGTCTTATTACAACCTATGATCAAGTAATATTATTGAAAAAGTAATACATATTTAGAAGAAAATACAAGAGAATTCTAACAAGACTAGTATTACAATGGTAGATACCAAAAAAAAAAAAAAAAAAGAAACATCAATAGGTAGACAGAGAGTAACTTTTCCTTCTTCAAATTTGGGAAAGGTAATTTAAATACTCACAGTATATACACAATACATAATTAGAAGAGATTTTAAGATCTGAACATAGAAATGAGAAGTGTTCAACTGGAGAAAGATACACTGTTTACATGAGTAACCATGACACATAACAGTCCAGCCAAGTTGAGCATAACAAACACAGATGTTCCAAGTATTCCAATTAAAAAAAAAAAAAAGATGGGAGCTGACTATGTTCACAGCATTGGCATGACAGGCAAAGTCTAAAGTTCTATTCTATCCTCTTTGGGCCAAAGCATGGATCCAAGATTTAAGAAAAAGAGAAAAGGAAAAAGCGGGGTATAATGACATGAAAAGAGAACAGAAAAATTTAGTAGTGCATCATGGATTATGTCCCCAGAATCATCTACTACTTCAGAAAAAGGCTCAGTCTCGAAGTAAAACTTTATAAAAAACATAACTGGGAAGAACCAGCTTACCCAGAAAATCAATAGTTCCCTCCCCCTACCTGAGTCATTTAAATCACTTCAGCTGGAATGAAGTGAAATATAGTCGTCATGGAGACGAAGTCGAAATAAGTTCCAGTCTCAAACTGATCCGTATCAAGCTCGATAGCTGCAGTCGCTTAAGTGCGACCATTATCCAGTAATCGGGAGATTGTGGGTTCGAACCCCACTGTCGGCAGCCCTGAAGATGGTTTTCCATGGTTTCCAATTTTCACACCAGGCGAATTGATCTTGGTACTTGAAGAGAAGTTGCCACCTGGTCACGAAGAGGGATGGTGTATATGGAAGTCATTAAACAGACTGCGGTCTGGCGTTGCAAAATCTAAGGACAATCTTGTGAAATGGGGCATCGTGCATGGTGGGGACTCATTATGCGAATGTGGAGAGGAACAGACTTCTGCGCACCTCTTGCACTGTCTATGCCCAGATTCATGTACAGGGTTGGAATTGGCACTGGCCGGAAACAATGCCATCAATGTAGCCAAATACTGGTCACAACTTGTGTAAATAATGTATATATAGTGTAGATATTTTCATGTAATACTTCCTTTCTCCTTTTTTTATTTTTTTACAATTAATTTGTTCATATGTCTTTCATTTTGTGTAATTAACATACTTCATATTTTTATTATTTAATTTTTTGAATTGTATTTGAATTGATTTCTTATATATTGGTACCTCTGACACGAATAAATAAAATAAATACCAGGCGAATTCCGGGGCTGTACCTTAATTGAGGCCACGGCCGCTTCCTTCCACTTCCTAGGCCTTTCCTATCCCATCGTCGCCATCAGACCTATCTGTGTTGGTGCGACGTAAAGCAAATAGCAAACTGATCTGTAGCACACTGACCAAGTGTGAAGTGATGGCCGAGAATTTATAACCGGAAAAAAGTGATGTAGAAAGACGTAATAGTAGAGGGGAGAGGGGAAAGAGACTGGAAAGTTCGGGAATATAGTAGAAGTTGAAAAGATGCGATGTAGCGTATGTGTTAGTGTAGAGGTCTGGGGGAGAAAGTAAGGTTAGAAACATGTGCAAGGAAATTGGTGTCGGAAGGTAAGAGAACATCACAATATCCGCCACCTGTAGAGAATTTTTTTTTTCAAGATTACAGATAGGTATATCTTGCAAGAGTTCTTCTTTCCAAGGTAGAAGAGTATATGGTGGAGAGATGAAGTCTGGAGTGATGCAGCAGTAGGTAGACCCACTTTGGTGCCTGACGCAAGAGAACAAGTTGCAGAAGATGTACTGTAATATGTCCAGACTTGATGAAGCTCCCACAAGTAGATGTCATCGGTGTGTGGCATGGCTGCAACATAAATAAACTAGCACAGAATTTGTGCAAGAAGAAATGATAATACACAATAAAGGGAGAAATGAGGAAATAATGGAGAAGCAAATGGTTTGGAGTACTCCGAAAAGATAAAATATATATTTGAAGAAAGAAACAACTTAAAAGACTCCCTTACACAAATAATGGGGAGGGTCAGTGGTAAGGAATCAGCATGAGATTGGAACCACATCAACAAACAAAATAGGGAGGGGGAGAGATTCACAACAATTTATGAAATTTCTTTAATTGATCCATATGGTAAGTTTTCATCCGTTACAGGCTAAAACGTATAATTTCATCAAATATCAATTTTCTTTTTTTGTCGGCTCCCCCAGAGTGTACAGACTGGGAAAGGGTAGCACTGACGCTGATTCAGAATTATTTGATAAGATAATCAGCTGTGTTGTAAATGATATGGAAAGGAATGTGATAGTAGCAGATGATCTCAGTTTACCAAATGTCAATTGGGAAGATAATGCGAACAACAGGAAGCATGAACAACAAATGGCAAATAAGTTAATACGGGAAGGGCAGCTGATTCAGAAAGTGATGGATCCAACTAGAGGGAAGAATATTTTGGATGTGGTGCTGATAAAACCAGATGAGCTCTATAAAGAAACCGAAGTAATAGATGGTATTTGTGATCACAAAGCTGTTTTTGTCGTAGTTAAAAATAAATGTGAAAGAAAGGAAGGTATCAAAATTAGGACTATTAGGCAGTACCATATGGCTGATAAAACAGGCATGAGGGAGTTTTTAAAAAGTAACTATGATTGCTGGAAAATGTTAACAGACTCTGGGATGGGTTTAAAGCAATTGTTGAGGAATGTGAAAATAGGTTTGTACCTTTAAAGGTGGTAAGGAATGGTAAATATCCACTATATTATAACACGGAAGTAAAGAGACTAAGAAGGAGGTGCAGGTTGGAAAGAAATAGAGTTAGAAATGGCTGAGGACGTAAGGAGAAATTGAAGGAACTTCCAAGGAAATTGAATCTAGCAAAGAAGTCAGCTAAGGATAACATGATGGCAAGCATAATTGGTGGTCATACAAATTTTAGTGAAAAGTGAAAGGGTATGTATAGGTACTTTAAGGCAGAAACAGGTTCAAAGAAGGACATTCCAGGAATCATTAATGAACAAGAGGAGTGTGTATGCGAGGATCCTCAAAAGGCAGAAGTATTCAGTCAGCAGTATGTAAAGATTGTTGGTTACAAGGATAATGTCCAGATAGGGGAGGTGACTAATACTAAAGAAGTATTAAAATTTACCTATGATAACAATGACATTTACAGTAAGATACAAAAGTTGAAAACTAGAAAAGCAGCTGTAGTTGATAAGATTTCTGGGGATATACTAAATGCAATGGTTTGGGATATAGTACCATATCTGAAATACTTCTTTGATTATTGTTTGGTTGAAGGAGCTATACCAAATGAATGGAGAGTTGCTATAGTAGCCCCTGTGTATAAAGGAAAGGGTGATAGACATAAAGCTGAAAATTACAGGCCAGTCAGTTTGACATGCATTGCATGTAAGCCTTGGGAAAGCATTCTTTCTGATTATATTAGACATGTTTGCAAAATTAGTAACTGGTTTGACAGAAGGCAGTTTGGGTTTAGGAAAGGTTATTCGACTGAAGCTCAGCTTATAGGATTTCAGCAAGATAGATAGATAGATAGATAGATAGATAGATAGATAGATAAATGTCTTTATTGGCGTAGTTAAGGCCATTGGGCCTTCTCTTACACTAAACCAATTAGTATACATTAAAGTCATAAGTAATACTACCGTAATTAATACTAGAAGACACAATTTAAACACAATCAAAATATAACTGAAATAAAATTCCACCACAGTGAGACATACGCACAACAGCAATAATAAGAATAATAATAATAATAATAATGATGATGATGATAACAACAATAATAGCTAGACAGTATTGATATTATAGTAGCATGATCACTGAAAGACCAGAAATGCACAGGTCACTCGCATCCTGCCGTACCTCTTAACGCTTTTTTAAATGACACTGTAGTTGTTATTCCTCTGGCGCCGTCCGGTGAACGATTCCATTCTCGTGCGGCATACACCAAGAATGAGCTAATATATGCGGCAGTTCGATGGTGAGGGATGGTGAGCAGGTTGGATGTTTGAGCCCTTGTATGACTGTCATGAACATTTGAGAAGTAATGAAAACGTGAAGAAAGGTGTGATGGGGAAGATGTAGTAAGAACTCGATGGAGGAGAGACAAAGTATGATGGTTACGACGAACATGGAGTCGCGACTTCTCTAATTTTAGGAAAAATGGTGACACGTGGTAATATTTTCTTAAATTGCATACATATCTCACACATGCATTTTGAGCGTGCTGTAACCTTAGGGAAAATTGTGGCCTCATGCCATGGAAAACAACATCACAATAGTCAAAATGTGGCATTACAAGAGCTTCAATTAATTTATTTTTAAGCTTTATTGGAAATATATGTTCATATTTATGTGAAGAATGTAAAACTGAGTAAAGTTTTTGACAGAAATGTAAGACATGTGCAGACCAAGTCATGCGTTCGTCCATGATAACACCAAGATTTTTCACTTGTGATACAAAAGGAAATGGAACATCCTGAAGGATTACTCTTGGCAACGGACGTTTAGTTACACTTGTTATTTGACTTTGATGGCCAAGAAAGATTACTTGCGGTTTTGTAGGGTTCAATTTCAGGCCGTGCGCAGCAGACCAATCACTAACAGCCTGTAAGTCAATGTTTAGTAAGTCGATATTTTCCTGGAGGTCTCGTGCTGTAGAGTATGTGTAGAGTTGAAGGTTGTCAGCGTACGTATGGTATTTGCAGTGTCTTAAATTCGATGATATGTCATTCACAAAGAGTGTGAAAAGAAGAGGACCAAATACAGAGCCTTGAGGGACTCCTCTGTTCACGTGGCGCTATGAGGAAACAATTTCATTGTTACCTTTCACACATTGTTGACGCCCGTGAAGATAAGAATGCATCCAAGCAATCGTACTCTGAAAAAAATGATGAGCCTTCAGCTTTACAAGTAAAATGTCAATGCCTACGCTGTCGAAAGCTTTACTGTAATCTAGTAGTACCAGAACTGTGAATCGTCCTCTATCTATTGCTTGTCTAATATCCTCAGTCACTTTAAGTAAGGCTGTAGTTGTACTATGTCCTTGTCGGTAACCGGACTGGAGAGGATTAAGAAGATTGTGTGTTCAAAGGTACTCAGACATTTGTGTATGGACTACATATTCTAAGAATTTAGATAAAGCTGATAATCACTCAGTCACTACTGATCTGCTTTTAGGGCAGTTGCCCAGGTGGCAGATTCCCTATCTGTTGTTTTCCTAGCCTTTTCTTAAATGATTGCAAAGAAATTGGAAATTTATTGAACATCTCCCTTGGTAAGTTATTCCAATCCCTAACTCCCCTTCCTATAAACGAATATTTGCCCCAATTTGTCCTCTTGAATTCCAACTTTATCTTCACATTGTGATCTTTCTTACTTTTAAAGACACCATCCAGACTTATTCGTCTACTGATGTCCTCCCACGCTATCTCTCCACTGATAGCTCGGAACATACCACTTACAAACCATTATTCTCGTCATTATTCCGTATTGAAAAATAGCTGATCACAAAGTTATACAAGGAGTAATTTTAATACCACCTATTCAATATAAATTTATTCCACTATAGTGTGTTTAAATGCACATGGAAGTTATCAGAAATTTGAAGGGTACATGTTTCGCCCACTATTTATTGGGCATCATCAGCCACAAACAATCTTAAAACACATACGGTCTAAGGAGTCATAAAAACTTACTTAAAAAGTATTGATGAATATTTACAAGTGTTAATACTGGGGATGCGAAATGTTTACAGTACAAATATATTGATTAAACTGAAACTTATACTAAAATTACTTTGAAAAATTGGTATGTATGACTAGTACGTTTATGTATGTATGTATGTATGTATGTATGTATGTATGTATGTATGTATGTATGTATGTATGTATGTATGACTAGTACGTTTATGTATGTATGTATGTATGTATGTATGTATGTATGTATGTATGTATGTATGTATGTATGACTAGTACTTTTAGACGAACATAGTACCTCCTCTGCGAACCATGTGACCTTGCCGCGGTGGGGAGGCTTGCGTGTCCCAATGATGCAGATAGCCGAGCCGCAGGTGCAACCATATCGGATGGGTATCTGTTGAGAGACCAGACTAACGAATGGTTCATCGAAAGGGGGGTAGCAGCCTTTCGGTAGTTGCAAGGGCGGCAGTCTAGATGATTGACTGATACGGCCTTGTAATAATACTCAACATGGCTTAGCTGTGTTGATACTGCTACACGGCTGAAAGCAACGGGAAACTACAGCCGTAACTACCTCCCGAGGACATGCAGCTCTCTTTGTATGAATGATGTACTGATGATGGCTTCCTCCCGGGTAAAATATTCCGGAGGTAAACTAGTCCCCCATTCGGATCTCCGGGTGGGGACTACACGAGAGGGGGTGATCATCAGGAAGATGGATACTGACATTCTGCGAGTCAGAGCGTGGAATGTTAGAAGTTTGAATCGTTCTGGTAGGTTAGAGAATCTGAAAAGGGAGATGGATGGGCTAAAGTTAGATGTAGTTGGTATAAGTGAAGTACGTTGGCAGGAAGAACAAGTTTTTGGTCAGGCAACTACCGAATTATCAACACAAAATCAAACAGGGGAAATGCAGGAGTTGGTTTAATAATGAATAAGAAAATAGGGTAGCAGGTAAGCTATTACGACCAGCATAGTGAAAGAATTATTGTCGTCAAGATAGACACCAAACCAATGCCCACCACAATAGTGCAGGTCTATATGCCTACTAGTTCAGCAGATGATGAAGAAATCAAAAGAATATATGAGGAGATAGAAGATTTAATACAATATGTAAACAGCGACGAGAAAGGAAAGAATGTAAAAAGATGGGATCTAGACAATGCGAAAGAAAAGAGTGCGAGGGATTGTTTCAAGGAACATGTTGCACAAGGGCTAAATGAAAAGGCTGAAGGAAACACTATCGAAGAAGAGTGGAGAGTCATGAAAAATGAAGTCAGTAGGGCTGCTGAAGAAATGTTAGGAAGGAAGAAAAGATCAACTAAGAATCAGTGGATAACTCAGGAAATACTAGACCTGATTGATGAACGAAGAAAATACAAGAATGCTAGAAATGAAGAGGGCAGAAATGAATACAGGCGATTACAGAATCAAGTGGATAGAGAGTACAAGGTAGCTAAGGAAGAATGGCTGAAGGAGAAGTGCAAGGATGTCGAAGGCTGTATGGTCCTGGGAAAGGTAGATGCTGCATACAGGAAAATCAAGGAAACCTTTGGAGAAAAGAAATCTAGGTGTATGAACATTAAGAGCTCAGATGGAAAGCCAATTCTAGGGAAGACAAAGCAGAAAGATGGCAGGAACATATCCAACAGATGTATCAAGATAAAGATGTAAATAATTTGGTTCTGGAACATGAAGAGGCTATTGATGCTGATGAAATGGGAGACCCAATTTTGAGGTCAGAGTTTGACAGAGCTGTGAGTGACCTAAATAGGAACAAGGCATCTGGAAATGATGACATTCCCTCTGAATTACTGACTGCCTTAGGAGAAACCAGCATGGCAAGGTTATTTCATTTAGTGTGCAAGATGTATGAGTCAGGTGAAGTCCCATCAGATTTTCAGCAGAATGTTGTTACACCTATTCCCAAGAAAGCCGGTGCTGACAGGTGTGAAAACTACCGCACCATTAGTTTAGTACCTCATGCCTGCAAAATTTTAACACGTATTATTTACAGAAGAATGGAAAAACAAGTTGAAGCTGAGTTGGGAGAAGATCAATTTGGCTTCAGAAGAAATGTAGGAACACGTGAAGCAATCCTGACTTTACGTCTGATCTTAGAGGATCGAATCAAGAAGGACAAGCCCACGTACATGGCATTCGTAGATCTAGGAAAGGCATTCGATAATGTTGATTGGACCAAGCTATTTATGATTCTGAAGATGATAGGGATCAGATACCGAGAACGAAGAATCATCTACAATCTGTATAAAAATCAGTCTGCAGTGATAAGAATCGAGGGCTTTGAAAAAGAAGCAGCAATCCAGAAAGGAGTGAGGCAAGGCTGCAGTTTGTCTCCTCTCCTTTTCAATGTTTATATAGAACAGGCAGTAAAGGAAATCAAAGAGGAATTTGGAAAGTGAATCACAGTCCAAGGAGAGGAAATCAAAACCTTGAGATTTGCCGATGATATTGTTATTTTATCTGTGACTGCAGAAGATCTCGAGAAGTTGCTGAATGGTATGGATGAAGTCTTGGGTAAGGAGAACAAGATGAAAATAAATAAGTCCAAAACAAAAGTAATGGACTGCAGTCGAACGAAGGCAGGTGATTTAGGAAATATTAGATTAGGAAATGAAGTCTTAAAAGAAGTAGATGAATATTGTTACTTCGGTAGTAAAATAACTAACGAAGGCAGAAGTAAGCAGGACATAAAATGCAGACTAGCACAAGCAAGGAAGAGCTTTCTTAAGAAAAGAAATTTGCTCACTTCAAACATTGATATAGGAATTAGAAAGATGTTTTTGAAGACTTTCGTGTGGAGCGTGGCGTTGTATGGAAGTGAAACATGGACGATAACTCGTTCAGGAAGAAAGAGAATAGAAGCTTTTGAAATGTGGTGTTACAGAAGAATGCTGAAGGTGAGATGGATAGATCGAATCACGAATGAAGAGATACTGAATCGAATTGGTGAGAGGAGATCGATTTGGCTAAATTTGACGAGAAGAAGAGATAGAATGATAGGACACATCTTGAGACACCCAGGACTTGTTCAGTTGGTTTTTGAAGGAAGTGTAGGTGGTAAGAACAGTAGGGGTAGACCAAGGTATGAATATGACAAGCAGATTAGAGCAGATGTAGGATGCAATAGTTACGTCGAAATGAAAAGGTTAGCGCATGCTAGGGTGGCATGGAGAGCTGCATCAAACCAGTCTATGGACTGATGACTCAAACAACAACATGCAGAATAACATCATCTGCGAAAAGCCTTATCTCTGATTCAACTTTTTTACACATATCATTCATATATATAAGAAAACATAAAGGTCCAATAATACTGCCTTGAGGAATTCCGCTCTTAATTTTTTACTGTTACGGTCTTCGGACACGCCGAGGTGCCGGAATTTACTCCCGCAGGAGTTCTTTTACGTGCCAGTAAATCTACCGACACAAGGCTGTTGTATTTGAGCACCTTCAGATACCACCAGACTGAGCCAGGATCGAACTTGCCAAGTTGGGGTTAGAAGGCCAGCGCCTTAACTGTCTCAGCCACTCAGCCCGGCAGTTCTATTTTCTAGAAACAGAGCCACCCACTCAGTCACTCTTTTGTCAAGTCCAATTGCACTCATTTTTGCCAGTAGTCTCACGTGATCTAACCTATCAAATGCCTTAGATAGGTCAATCACGATACAGTCCAATTGACCTCCTGAATCCAGGATATCTGCTATATCTTGCTGGAATCCTACAAGTTGGGCTTCAGTGGAGTAACATTTCCTAAACCCAAACTGCCTTCTGTCAAACCAGTTATTAATTTTGCAAACATGTCTAATATAATCAGAAAGAATGCTTTCCCAAAGCTTACATGCAATGCATGTCAAACTGACTGGCCTGTAATTTTCAGCATTATGCCTATCACCCTTTCCCTTGTACAAAGGGGCTACTATAGCTACTCTCCATTCATTTCGTAAAGTTCCGTCATGCAAACAATAATAAAATAAGTACTTCAGATATGGTACTAAATACCAGCCCATTTTCTTTAGTATATTCCCCGAAACCTTATCAATTCCAGCTGCTTTTCTAGTTTTCAACTTTTGTATCTTACTGTAAATGTCATTGCTGTCATAGGTAAATTTTAATACTTCTTTAGTATTAGTCACCTCCTCTATCTGGACATTATCCTTGTAACCAACAGTCTTCACATATTGATGACTGAATACTTCTGCCTTTTGAAGATCCTCGCATCCACACTCCCCTTGTTCATTAATGATTCCTGGAATGTCCTTCTTTGAAGCCTTTACGTATCTGTACATACTCTTCCATTTTTCACTAAAATTAGTATGGCCACCAATTATGCTTGCCATCATGTTATCTTTAGCTGACTTCTTTGCTAGATTCAATTTCCTTGGAAGTTCCTTCAATTTCTCCTTACTTCCTCAGCCATTTCTAACTCTATTTCTTTCCAACCTGCACCTCCTTCTTAGTCTCTTTACTTCCCTGTTATAATATAGTGGATCTTTACCATTCCTTACAACCTTTAAAGGTACAAACCTATTTTCACATTCCTCAACAATTGCTTTAAACCCATCCCAGAGTCTGTTTACATTTTTATTTACCGTTTTCCACCGATCATAGTTACTAATTAAAAACTCCCTCATGCCTGTTTTATCAGCCATATGGTACTGCCTAACAGTCCTAATTTTAATCTCTTCCCTTCTTTCACATTTATTTTTAATTACCACAAAAACAGCTTCGTGATCACTAATACCATCTATTACTTTGGTTTCTCTATAGAGCTCATCTAGTTTTACCAGCACCACAGCCAGAATATGCTTCCTTCTAGTTGGTTCCATCACTTTCTTAATCAGCTGCCCTTCCCATATTAACTTATTTGCCATTTGTTGTTCATGCTTCCTGTCATTCGCATTACCTTCCCAACTGACATTTGGTAAATTGAGATCATCCGTTACAATCACGTTCCTTACCTTATCGTTTCCCACATAGCGGATTATCTTATCAAATAATTCTGAATCTGCATCTGCGCTACCCTTTCCTGGTCTATACACTCCAAAGACATCAAGTTGCCTATTACCTTTAGAGATGAGCTTTACCCCTAGAATTTCATGTTTGTCATCTTTAACTTTTTCGTAGTTTACAATTTCTTCTTTCACCAGAATGAATACTCCCCCTCCTACCATTCCTATCCTATCTCTACGATACACCCTCCAGTTCCGTGAGAAAATTTCTGCATCCATTATATCATTTCTCAGCCATGATTCAACTTCTATTACAATATCTGGTAAATATATATCTATTAATTTTTTTAAAATTCTATTCCTTTCTTTACAATACTACAGATGAGCACTAACAGTTTTATGTCATCCCTTTGATTTACAGTTCCCTGTTCCCTTAACACCGCTCCCTAGGGCAGCCATCTCTGAATGTACCTCCCTATAACCCTTCTAAACAAATTTCCTAACTTATATGTACCACTGCAGTTTAAGTGAAGGCCATCTGAGTGCAGATCCCTTTCTCCTACCCACCCATTAGGATCTAGAAATTTCACTCCCAGTTTCCCACATACCCACTCCATAGTCTCATTTAAATTCCCGATCACCTTCCAGTCAGTATCCCTCCTACACAGTATTCCACTGATAACAATCTCCGCTTCCTTAAACTTCACCCGTGCTGCATTTACCAGATCCTACACATCCCCAACTATGTTGGTTCTTGTACCTGCTTGTCTGACGTTGTTAGTACCAACGTGAAACACTACCACCTTCTCCTTTCCCTCCTTTTTTTCTTCCAATTTCCTCAACATCTGCCTTAACCTAATTCCTGGATAACACTCTACCCTGGTACCCTTTCCTCAACACACTCTCCTGACATGTCTAATGATAGAATCCCCCATGACCAGAGCCTCAACCCTACCTACCTCATTTGATCCCCTCCCCTCCTGGTGAGTCCTGTCTTTCTTGACAGCTGTGGAAGCTACTTCCTCCTCCCCTTTCTCCATCCCATGACCCTGTTCCACCTGTCTTTTCCTATCCACTACTCCACATTTCCCTTTCCTACCTCTTCCCTTTCTCCTACTTCCATACTTCTCGGCAACAGTTCCCTGTTCCTCATCTTCCCTCGGTTGTTCTAACTGCAGTGACTCTTACCGATTCCTCACCGACACCTGTCCTGAATTTTGATCCTGAATGGAACCCTTAGCCTGCAATCTCCTTCCCCTTAAAACATTAGACCACCTGTCTTCCACAATTCCCCCCTTGCCTTCCCATCCCTCTGTTACACTTACTGTATCCTGCACATTGTTTGGAGGCCTACTTTCCTTCCTGTCCTCTGAGAGAATCCTAATTATCTCCCTCAAGCTCTCCAACTCCTCCCTCATACTCCTGAATGCCTGGCCACACCCACAGTTCCTACAATTGGACTGCTTAGCCATTTTTTACTAAATAATGAATAGAAAAGGAAAAATAAGAACTTATTCTGGCAAAATAAAAATGAAAGGAAAGAAATATTGTCTAGGTTTGTTCACAAAGATCACACGACAGTAAGTTAATTAATATAGGCTACTACTACACTACAATAATACTTAATTGTACTATTATTTATTCCTTCAACACGCTAACACTATGAAAATTGCTGTTAATTACTGGAAACAGAGAATAATACACAAGAATTACACAATTCTTAACTGCAGTTATGTTTATCCTAATTACAACAACAGAATTTTTTTAAGAGAGTTACTACAGATACCACAGAAATGGTATGTACTATACTACACAAATATTTCACAGTAATAGAATAAACACACTACTTCCTAATAAGGTGCTATAATACACTACAATAATTTTAAACTATGCTCAGATTAAGTACAGATACTACAATACACTACAATAATTTTAAACTACGTTCAGACGTATTCTAATTACAACAGGTTATTACCAAGCAAAAATAGAAAAGAAAATTACCATCAAAGTTCGAAATTTGCAAAACTACTCAAAATTATAGAATAGGCACTCTAATTTCAAATAAGTTACTATACTACACTACAATAATGATAAAACTGCGTTCAGACATATCCTAGCTTCTTACTAAGCACAAATAGAAATGAAAATTCCAATTAGGCCTAAATTTAAATATTCGCAAGAACTACCGGTAGGTACCGTACTCAAAGATTACCAACAAATTTAAACACGTATACAGATTAATATTAGTACTACTTTGTCTTACTGTGCTGTAATAGAAATGAAACCTGCCATTTGCACAAAAATACACACGAATACAACAGGCAAGATACTATCTAATATACCGTTGCTACACTACAATTCTCAACTGAAATGCAGTTATGTGATTGGACGATAGTCTCCCTCGTTCAAAGAGGTAGCACAATAGCGTTCTTCCAGAGAGTTGGATACGTGGAGTATAGAAGAGAGAAATTGATTATATGAGTTAAGGTTGGTAATATACAATCAAGAATTAGTTTGACCATGTCAGTCCCAATGTCATCAATTCCTTTTGCTTTTGTGCTTATTCTTAGGACTGCTTTTCTGACTTGGAGGGGCGTCACGTGACTGAAATAGAATTTCTCTCTGTCAGGGGTAGGGTGTGTACCGTAATAATTCATAAGTCGCTGTTTGTCATCAGGTCATACTGCGGAGCATTTAGCAGTAAAGTACTCGTTAAGAGTCTCGAGAGGTACTTTGTAAGTCCAAGCTTATTAATAGATTTCCAAAATGTCGTCGCTGTTCTACTGTCAGGCGTAATTAAACTGTAAGCGCGTCGCAGTTTAGCATTTCATATTTGTTGTGTTGTCTTATTTCGCAACTTCCTATATTCGTCGAAGTTTTGTATGGTAGGGTCATTTTTGTACTGTCTGTGAGCGCAGTCTCTTTGTTTCATTAGTTGTCTAATTTCGTCATTTAACCACGGGGAGGATCCTTTCGATATTCTCGCTCGCTGCTTTGGGGCATGCTTGTCAAATAGTTCCGTTACCTCATGGAGACTACTGGCAAAAATGAGTGCAATTGGACTTGACAAAAGAGTGACTGAATGGGTGACTCTGTTTCTAGAAAATAGAACTCAGAGAATTAGAGTAGGTGAAGCTTTATCTGTCCCTGTAATAATTAAGAGCAACTGACGCAAAATCGGGAGGTTGTGGGTTCGGATCCCACTGGTGTCTGGTTGGCCATTTTTGTTCTGTACTTAACATCTCTTCAAACGTACTAAATGTACGTAACACGACCTAATAGGTTGAAAGTCGGTTTCGATTACAATGCAGTCGTGAAAATTCAATATTCATCAACGTTTACAATTACTGGTCATATAAAACTGGAATGAGGTGTTGTAATGTTAAAAGTTATTTTTTATATCATGATAAGAAAGTCTGACACGAATGTTACAAACTCAAGTTAAAACTATTGTCTAAAAATATATATATATCGGCATTCGTCTGGAATTGAAATGGATCCTCTTCTTTTGATTTTTGGTGAAAGTCAATGTTATTGTCGTGTTCACCACCAAGCAGATTTGAAGAAAAAGATATGTATAAAACATATGTTCCTATTGGAGAGATTAGGTCAGGAATGAACAATTGGTGTTCAAGTGTTTTAACCAATTTAACTCAAGAAATAACACCAGGTGTTCAAGTGTTTTAACCAATTTAACTCAAGAAATAACACCAATTGTTCATTCCTGACCTAATCTCTACAATAGGAACATATGTTTTATACATATCTTTTTCTTTAAATCTGCTTGGTGGTGAACACGACAATAACATTGACTTTCACCAAAAATTAAAAGAAGAGGATCCATTTCAATTCCAGATGAATGCCGATATGTATGTTTTTAGACAATATTGTAAAAATGTACTACAATAGTTTTAACTTGTGTTTGTAACATTCGCGTCAAACTTTCTTATCATGATATCGAAAATAACTTTTAACATCACAACACCTCATTCCATTTTTATATGACCAATAATTGTAAACGTTCTTAGTTGTAATTATTTGTTTTAAGGTTATCCATTGTGCTGATGATGCCCATTAAGAAGGGTGAAACATGTTCACAACCTTTCTATCATTTATAATTATTTAACCACAAAATGTGGTATTGTAAGTATTGACTAGGTTAACATTAAATGTATATTTTGTAAATTGTATATAATCACTATCGTCAATACGGACCAAAAATTGGATTAATGACTTGTAATAAGTGATATGTTCTGAGCTGTCAGTGGAGAGATGGCGTGGAAGGATATCAGTAGATGAACAAGTTTGAGTGGTGTCTTTAAAAGTAGGATAGATCACAATATGAAAATAAAGTTGGAATTCAAGAGGACAAATTGGGGCAAATATTCGTTTATGGGAAGAGGAGTTAGGGGTTGGAATAACTTACCAAGGGAGATGTTCAATAAATTTCCAATTTCTTTGCAATCATTTAAAAAAAGGCTAGGAAAACAACAGATAGGGAATCTGCGACCTGGGTGACTGCCCTAAATGCAGATCAGTAGTGATTGATTGATTGATTGATTGATTGATTGATTGATTGATTGATTGATTGATTGATTAGAGACTCCTTGAAGAACAAAATTTACTGGAGATGAAAAGGAGATAATCCTGTAGGGCCCAATCAGTGAATGGCAAAGTTTAACAGAGATTTGTTGCAGAGTGGAACTGCATGGATGATTGCACAAAAGAACCAAATCAGATACAGTAGAAGTCCGCAATAACGAGTACGGCATATAACGAGAACTCCGTTATAGTGATAATATATTTCTGTCCCTTCAATATTCCTATATTAAACTGTGTGTCGTCCTTCGGTTACAGCGAGAGACCTATCACTGACGCATCCGTTATTACGATCGATTAACGGCGCGCGATTTTTCCGTTCCCGATATTAATGCACCCCAGCGATTATATTGCATGCGATCGATTACCTTCGGTGTCGTTTCCTCCCTATGTCCACTAGCGAGTTTTCTCGTCGACTTTCGAAGGCAATGTCGGAGTCGACTAGTAATACCCGTCGACTGCTGTTCTGTAAAGAAAATTCCAAATGAAAGAGGACAATTTCGTAATAAATGTGTAAATAACGTGTCCGATAACGGTTGTTAACTCGTTAAAGGTAAAGGCTGACTAAATGACCGCTTAATTTAAGGCTAAATACTGCAATTTAGTAAGAATGTGATACACCTCGAGATATGATAGAGTGCATAGGTCTAATTGATTTCTGAGGTTAGTTTATATTTTCTTGCGTCTGGATAAATTGACGGAAAAGCTGTTATGAACGTTTATAGCGAGAAGGTTATCAATTCTCTATTGGCGCTTGAAGTGTGTTTTCATCATACGTATAATACGGATAAGTTAGGATAGGTGAAGCTGTTTGAATAAAAACAGAAACCTTTGCTACAAAATGCGATCGATCATCTTCGGTACGGTATAGTTTGCTCACTATGTGCATTTGCGAGCTCTCTCGTCGACGACATTCGAAGGCGATGTTGGAGTCGATTAGTAATGCCCGTCGACTGCTATTTCTAAAAAAAAAAAAAAAAAAAAATGTCGAAATGAAAGAGGATAACACGTTTTCGTAATAAATGCGTAAATAACGTGGCCGATAGCAGTTGTTAACTCGTTAAAAATAAAGACTGAGGTAAACGATGTCTTAATTTTAATGTTATATGCGGAAATTAAGTAAGAATGTGATAAACCTCAAGATATGGCAGAGTACGTCACTGATTTCAGAGGATAGTTAATATCTTCTCTCGTCTAGTTAAATTTCGGAAAGGCTATTTACATGTAAAGTTTTAGCGAGGAGGTTATCATTTCTCTACACGTGTTTCAAATATGTTTTCACGATACATATACGGTTAGGTTAGGTGACGCCGTCTGAAGAAGAAAACTGAAGTGTTTGCCACAGAAACCTCTGGAGTGATACCGTATTCCTCCGAATCCAAGACGACGTTTTTTTCTCTTAGAATCTCATGCGAAAACTCAAGGGTTGTCTTGCATTCGCGGCCTGACAGTAAGTTAATGGATACCACCGGCAACTACCGCGGTAACTACGCTGCTCCTTTTCACCCCCGCACGTGCACGCACACACAAAACTCATTGACAATAAACGACCGCCTCTGTATTATCAAATACAGTAGAGACTGTATTTGGTATTATACATCGCTAGCCGCGACAACCGTTGTACAGTGCCTGTATGTAACGTCACTGGATCTCGGGAAATAGTGAAGGGAGAATGACGTTCTATTAGCCTCTACAAAAACGTTTTTCAAATCTGCAGAATGGCATCAAAACATGGGAGCCTTCGAATTCTTAGACAGGCCGACTACTCAGTGGCAGAGTTATAACGCGTCTATTGTACTTGACGCTTAGTAAAATTAAGTTTTATAGACAGCAGGAATATTTTCGTGATGGATAGTTGTACCGTAAAGATACGTGGAAAAAGTATTGTCGGCAAATTTTCAACGGGTTCTCGTCGATATTATGATACCAATTTTTTAATGGTTATTAAACACTCGGAAATATAAAGTAATTCTGCAGCCGTAAGAAAATACGGCATAGGCCTAACTAAAGCAAATATATGGCGGTAGCGTGAAGACAAAGAGCTAAAAGAATGCGTACTGTACAAAACATGCATTCAGTGGTCCGAAACAAGGACGCTTTGAAGAAGTCGAAGATGAAATAGTGAGGTATGTGCACGAAAATCGCAAGGGCGGAATGGCCATACCGTGGCGCAATAAACTCGTTCGTTGACTTTCAACGTCCGCGATTAGTCCTATACATCGCTGGGCGGCAAGCGAGACGTGCGTTTAGCGGTAACCGGTTATACAGTATCTGACACTGAGTAAAACTAACAGTTTTATAGACAGCAAGAATAATTTCCTGATGGATCGTCGTATTGTAGAGCCGCATGGAATAGGTATTGCCGGCAAATTTTCAACGTGTTCTCTTCGGTATTATTATCCCAATTATAAGTTAGTGGTCGTTAAACCCTTGAAAATAAAGAATAATTGTGCAGCCGCAAAAAAAATTACGGCATGACGATAGCCAATGTTCGGCGTCTAAAAATAGTCTGAAATGCGTAGGCATTCATATCATTTTACAAAACACTTTTTGAGCCTGATTTACATTTTTTGAAGGAAAAAGTGGGGTTCATCTTGGATTCGTAGAAATACGGTACTATATTCTTTTCAGAATGAAATTTAACATACACTTTCACGTAGTATCGGATTTCGAAAAGTAACAAGTAAGCTGTAGTGTGTATCATCTGCGGAAACGCAAGTTTTGAACAAACTGATTGCTGTTTCATACCGAATTTTAATGTGTATGGGTTTTTCCGACTTTTATACAAAAATCGGATACAACGACAATCCGCTATAGCGAGTAATTTTTTCGCGGTTATATCGGACTTCTACTGTACTTCAAATTTAACAGGGGTATGCTTGTTATTATATTATGAGTGGACTCATATGCGTGCTGTGCATGATATGGTTGCTGTAAAGCGGAGTTCGATAAATGTTTAGTGTTATTACTGGGTGGGGGGTGTCAAAAAGCAATGAAGGAAGATCCCACAAGAGAGAAAGACGGATTTGCAATGCACAGCCTGAAAAAAATTCAGCAGGAGGGTGCCCTATAGCTGAATTAATGCTGGAATTAAAGGCAAGAGCAAAGGATGATAGTTCGGTTTCCCAGTACTTTTACTGGTCAGAATGAAAAATAGATAATACAGTTTTCAAGTTACGGTGATAACTCTCCGCGACATTACTCTGAAGATGCTAAGGAGTAGTATAAACCTTCTTGATTCTGAGGGAAGAACGCACATCATAGAAGATTTTAAAGGTGAAAACAATAGCATTATCCAATACCAAATATTTTGGGATGTCAATTACAGGAAATAATTGCTCTTGCAGAAGGGTAATAGGTGAAGTAGAGGTTAGATGTCTTAAAGAAAAAAGAATTTGAAATTTAGAAAAGCCATCCAATAGCATAAAGATATAAATATTGCCCCGTGTGGAACGGGTAATTGGGCCTACCACATCTACATGATAGGTTTCTGAAGGATAGGTGGAAGGAGAGGCAGAATTTCCTTGAAGTAAGATATTAAGATACTTAGTTTTCTGACATAATTCACAGTTTTTGACATAATTATAAACATATTGGCACATACGAGACCAAAAAAAGAGAGAAGATATTTAAAAATATGTTTTTAATTCCTAAATGGCCTCCAGTAGGAGAACTGTGATAATACTGAAGTATCATAGGACAGAGTGCATCAGGCAACATGACTTTGGGAGTAGATTTGGGTTTTGGCTTACATATTAATATATCCTTAGATATATTAAACGGTCCTTTGTAATTAGGGTCAGACAATGTTCGAAGAATTTGCGTGCAATAAAGATCAGCAAGTTGATGGTCCTTACAAGAAGTAAAAGACAAAGGAAATTGGACTAAAGAAGAGATGGCATTACTGTAAGGAACTAGATTTGTAGAGAAAGAAACATTCACCTGAGAATTGGGGGTAGGAGAATCTAAATCAAAAAGGCATGAAAGAGCATCAGCTACATGGTTGTCATGGCCAGGAACAAAGGAAAGGGAAAATTTGAATCTTGATAGTCGCAGAAGCCAATGGCCAGTACGGCCGATCTTGGGTGCATTGTGTAATAACTATGATAGTGCTTGGTTGTTGGTCTTAACACATGCTGTCCAGCCCATCTGACATGTAACTGGCACCTGTGACCAGACGGTTTTGGCAGAGACATGGAGTTGTTGCAGGATATCATTCAAATTATTGCAATTCCTAAACCTGGAATGAGAATACTCTGAAACTTATCATATTTTTCCACTAACCATTTTAGTATTTCTTGAAGGTGTGGTACCTCTTGAAACATGTTCCTCTGTGCAGTGGCACCTCACAGACCTCACAGAACTTGCAGATGAATCATGTTTTGCTCCTCAGCTCCTTTGCAGCACAAACTCTTCAGGGTTTCTGGGGAATTTTCTTCACACCTGTACTCACGATTTTGTCTTTGATATGTTTCCTCATATCTGCTGTAAGTCTGCATGGGGGGGTCTTGTTTTTGGTGCTCTTTTAGTTGGAGGTCCAGTTGGTCGTTCCTGAGTGTCAGGATTGGTTTGTGGGGTAGCACTGTCACTCAACCATTCCTTAGTAACAGAATGCAGGTACACTTTGTAGCACATATTTAGCTGTGGATTTACCTCTCTAAACACTCTAAATGAATTAAATAAAGCCGAGTTTAGAAGGTACATGATGGATCTCTTTGTCCACTTCACTATCTTCCTAAGCATTGGACAGTAAGAGAGGTACTGATCTGCACGATCTAATCCCTTCATGAACTGGTTATAATCAACAACAGATTCCAGCTTCTCAATAGGTTTTCCAGATCTGTCATCTTTACCAGTCTCCACTGCAGCCGATGAATGTATTGTTGTTATCATTCACATATTTTGTTTGCACTTCCATACCTGAACAAGTACATCCTTCTTTCTCTGAAATTTTGTCTCTCCCTCTTTCAGTTTTACAAATTTTAGGCTCTGAGGAAGGCCTCTAATCAACCTAATTGTTCCACATGCTTTAGGAGCACCTTAGCAATATGGACACTGTTGTAATTATTGTCCATATTCATTCATTCATTCATTCATTCATTCATTCATTTAGCTTCCATAGACTGTGCAATTACATATTTTTAAATATGCCAACAGTATAGGAATTGTTGAGTGATTTCTTAATACTAACAACAATATATGCACAATAATAAACATTTTGAAAAAGAAGAAAAGAAAAAAAAAACAAGAACACCAAATACCTCAATGCTAAGACAGCACATCCTAATTTTTTTAAACAATATGGAAGGATAACAAAATACCTGAAGATTGGACAAAAGGGGTGATAGTTCCTATCTTTAAGAAAGGGAGTAGAGGGAAAAGTGAAAATTACAGAGGCATTACCCTCTTATCACACAACCTTAAAATTATGGAGATCATTGAAGCCAGAGTAAGGGATATACGAGAGCCTATCTTAGAAGAGGAACAACATGGCTTTAGGGCTGGAAGAAGCACAACAGATCTGATATTTGCTTTGAAGATGTTGGCAGAGAAACACTGGGAAAGAGGAAAAGATGTAATTATTGTGTTTATGGACCTTGAAAAGGCGTATGATAATGTTCCTAGATGAACTATTTGGAAAAGTCTTAAAAAACTTGGTGTACTGGAGTCCTTATTAGGAAGATCCAAATGCTATATACTAATTGCAAAAGCTGTGTCAGTATTGGAGATGGTCACTCTGAATGGTTCAATACAACCAAAGGCGTACAACAGGGAAGTGCCTTATCACCTCTTCTATTCATAGCAGTTATGGATACCATTTTAAAGGAACTAAAAGGAAAATAAAATAAATATCTTCAGGCTCTGATGTTTGCAGACGATGTGGCAATATGGGATGAAACAGAGGAGGGAGTGCAAAATAATCTGAATGCATGGTGTAAGAAGTTTAATGATTATGGAATGAAACTGAACCCATCAAAAACAGTAGCATTGAAAATCAGCAGACATAATACAGAATGCAACATAAAAATACAGGACCACCAAGTTGAAGTAGTACACCAATTCAGATATTTAGGAAGCGTAGTGGCCAGTAATAATAGTGCTGAGATAGAAATAACAAACAGAGTAACCAAAGGCTCTAACTTTTACAGTATCGTTAGACACCTACTATGGGATGAGAAGGTCCCACAAAGAACAAAAATGACCCTGTACAAGTCATATTTCAATCCCATCCTTACATATTCTCTGGAAACCTGCACACTAACATCAAAGGATTGTAGTAGGATTCAAGCCTGTGAAATTAAATTTCTTAGAACTGCCCTCCAAAAGACACGACTTGATCACGTGAAAAATGATATCTGATCTAACCTAGGTCTAAATGAATCGATGGAGGAAAGACTTAGGTCAACTAGACTTAAATGATTTGGGCATGTTAAATGAATGAATAGCACAAGGTTACCATGTGCTTATTTGGAAAAGAGAATAACAGGTAGAAGACCAGCTGGAAGACCAAGAAGAAGATGGATGGACCAACTGAGGGAAGACGTGGAGAGAAGAGGATGGAACTGGGACTCTGTCATGGACTACAAAATCTTTTTGAATAGGCAACTTTAGAAGATGCTCATTTTCAAACACCCTACCCGGCTCGCTGGAAGTGCAAACCGATGATGATGATTTTTTTGTTAGTTGCTTTTCGTCGCACTGACAAGGGAACATCGGCAATGGGTAAGTCGCCGATCGCGATGAAACTTGGAAAACACATTGAGGTACACGGAAAAATGATGTCGGCATCAATTTTGGGTGCCAATATTCATTAGGGCGTTAACTGCGGGGCCTAAAAGTTGTGACTTTCCAAATTCCGCGCTATCAGCGATGAATACCTGCTGGCCAATGCTAAGCTGGCACACTGCGTATCTGGAGACACGCCTCTGCACTTCCTCTCCTCCCCGCTCCAATTGGTTCGCAACCGCACGTTCCCCTTCTCCCCGCGCTTGCCGGCTGCTTAGCTGTTCGACGGCACCGACTGCTTCTTTTCGTACTGTAATTATTGGAAACCTTTAAATTACGTTCCGTTTCACACATAATGATAATAAATAACCTACATTAATATACCCATATTTTATTCAAATGTTATATTTTCATTCCTGCTAATTCCGGTGAGTTGTCACATTCGTGGGTACAACTCCGAGTTAAGTACCACGGAAACGTGGGATGGGGTACCACGTCCTACCTACGCTTAAATTATTGTTTACTTCTAAAATGCCTTAAAGCTGTCGATAGTGTCCTTTAGAGTGGACATACATATTGAATTAATTAAATTCAATCACCCACCACTAAATAAATCTCCCATCTTTAAACAACGTTAAATACCTTTTTATGTAAAGAAATTACGTGCCCGGGTAGAGGATCTCGATGAATGTAATGAGATTCAGTACCTCGGGATATCAAAACCTGGTTATAGGTCCAGATCTTCTTTTTATGACCCCTTCCCCCCACCCATTTTGTGTACGCTACCAGTTGTGTCATAACGAAACGACATCGTGGACGACGACAACAACAACAATTATAAACTCCGAGTTTGAAACTACTGGTATTTGCCGTATTGCGTACTCTGGTATAATGAATAGGCCTATAGGCAGAATGTTTTTATTTGTGCTTGTACTGAACGATTTATTTATGTTTTGCAGTAACAGGCACAACACATTTCAATTGCAGCAATGGTTGTCGAATATAAATTAATTTAACTTAATTTAAGTTTGACGTAATAAGAAAAGCCTTGAAACATAAAAAATGATGTGCATTTATATATGCAATAGATATACAGTAATCACAGGCAGACCTGTAGTCTTACTGTATTGGTACTTTTGCGTTATAGCTGATGAAGGTCTATGTATTCAACAAGTACTGATATTAAAGTATCACACTACAGTCTTCTGGGTATAATGGCAGTTACATACGCAAAAAGTTAAATGGGTATTGTACGAACTGGTACAACAAAAAACAATTACAAGGCAACACAGTAAATGACTCCGTAACAATAACATCGGGCAAACTCCCTGTCAATAACTGATAGTAAACAAAAACAATCTTTGGTCTATTTGAAACATTAAAAAATAGTGAAAAGAAAACCAAAACAAATCACAATTAACAACAGGCACCGTACTTTTTTTTTTGCTAATTGCTTTATGTCGCACGGACACAGATAGGTCTTATGGCGACGATGGGATAGGAAAGGCCTAGGAGTTGGAAGGAAGCGGCCCTGTTCTTAATTAAGGTACAACCCCAGCATTTGCCTGATGTGAAAATGGGAAACCACGGAAAACCATCTTCAGGGCTGCGTACAGTGGGATTCGAACCCACTATCCCCCGGATGCAAGCTCACAGCCGCGCACCTCTAACCGCAAGGCCAACTCGCCCAGTGCAAACGTTTTCATAAACATTTCAGAAAATGCAAAACTGACTAATACAACGTGGAAATTACAAAGGAGAGATATGAGGTAGGCTGATAGAGTACGCAAAGTGTAGCACCGGTTCTTTTCGACAGCTAAGCGGCCAGCAAGCGCGGGGAGAAGAGGAACGTGCGGTGGCGAACCAATTGGAGCGGGGAGGGGAGGAGGTGCAGAGGCGTGTCTCCAGATACGCAGTGTGCCAGCTTAGCATTGGCCAGCAGGTATTCACTGCTGATCGCGCGGAATTTGAAATGTCGCAACTTTTAGGCCCCGTAGTTAACACCCTAATGAATGTTGGCACCCAAAATTGATGCCGACATCATTTTTACATGTACCTCAATGTGTTTTCCAAGTTTCATCGCGATCGGCGGTTTACCCATTGCCGATGTTTCCTTGTGAGATAGGTCTTATGGTGACGATGGGACAGGAAAGGCCTAGAGTTGGAAGGAAGCAGCCGTGGCCTTAGTTAAGGTACAGCCCCAGCATTTGCCTGATGTGAAAATGGGAAACCACAGAAAACCATCTTCAGGGCTGCCGACATTGGGATTCGAACCCACTATTTCCTGGATGCAAGCTCACAGCTGCGCGCTCCTAACTGCACGTTCGCATGCTTGCTTGCTTGGTCGATTGTAATAATCTATCCTTAATCCCTGTCGTATGACTTCTCTAGATCTACGAAACATAAACATAACAGCTGTCTATTCCTCTCGTAGCATTTTTAAGTTACCTGGTGCATACGGAAAATCTGATCCTGACAGACCGTCTGTGGTCTGAACCCACTCTGGTTTTTATCGAACTTACTCTCAACCAGAGATCTCACCCTCCCTTCCAAGATGCCACCGAATACTTTGCCTGTTATACTAATCAGTGAGATACCTTGATAGTTGTTGCAATACTTCCTGTTCCCTTGCTTATATATAGAAGCAGTTACTGCTTTTGTCCAATCAGAAGGTACCTTACTAACACTCCATGCTAATCTTATTACTCTGTGAAGCATTTTCATTCCTGCCTTCCTACTATATTTCACCATTTCTGGTCTAATTTCATCTATTCCTGCTGCTTTATGACGAAAGTTTATTTACCATCTCTTCCACTTCCTCAAACATAATTTCACCATCGTTGTCCTCCTTCCCATGAGCTTGGTTGTTAGCGTCGTCACTAGGAAGATTTCGTTGAGAAGATTTTCAGAATATTCCTTCCACATCTCCAGTGATTCCCTGGGATCTATTATGAGTTCACCTGATTTATCCAAAACACTATTTATTTCCTTGTTGCCTCCCTTTCTAAGAGTCTTTATTACTGTCCAGAAGGGTTTTGCTGCTGCTTGAGCTAGCCATTCCTGGTTATTACCAAAATCTTCCCATGACTTCTTCTTGGATTCAATAGCTATTTGTTTTGCACTGCTTATTTCATCTACATCAGTCCTTGTTGAAAGCCATTTCTGATATGCCTTCTTTTTACATTTATAATCTGCTCGCACTTTACCATTCCACCAAGATGTCTGCTTATCACCATCCTTACACACAGTTGTTCCTACTCACACCATAATGTTCAAGTGCTTGAATATTCATGGTGAAGGTAGATGTCTGAAATCAGCCCAATAGTCAATTTACGTTAGAGGAAGAGCGAGATTGGGACATCATATCTGTGTTGAGAATGGTAGGTATTATACTCTGGCATTACAAGGATTGGGGTATAAGTCATGGCATCTATCTATCTATCTATCTATCTATCTATCTATCTATCTATCTATCTATCTATCTATCTATCTATCTATCTATCTCCTTGCTCAAATGTGGTATCTACCAGACAACAGAAAATATACAGATGGGATTGGGGAGTGTAAGGTGCTGTATGAATAATGCAGAGTAGGTTTACCAGGTGTAGGAAATAAACCAAGGAAACTGTCAGTCATGAAATCCGTGTGCTACATGATGTTTATTCTTAGTGAGTATAGTAACCTTTACAGTAAACCCTCAAACTAGTCCCCTAGATTGTCCGAAATATGCCAATGAAGGGGGAAGAAGCCTTATACAAGTTAACCTCACCATGTGTGAATTTTGCAGTGTCGTTCTTTGCAGTGTTGGCATTGTCTTCTCATGTCCCAAATTGTCTCCCACGCAATGGTTCTTTCACTTTGGGGATGAGATGGAAATCGCACGGAGACAGGTCTGGTGAGTATGGCAGGTATTTCAGGACTTACCTCATCACATCCATTCTGAATTCCAATGTAAGTGGTCCATTACTGGAAATTACAAATTTTCCAACTAACTCATTCTTGGTTGCCAGTGTTTCTCCCTATTGTGCCAATTTGGGTTCATCCGTTGGTAACTTTTGGAAGCGTAATAGGGAGGTACATTCAGGGAAACAGGGTGGCCTAGGGAGCGGTGATAAGGGAACAGGGAACTGGAAATCAAGTGGGGATGACATAAAATTGTTAGTGTTGAACTGTAGAAGTATTGTAAAGAAAGGAATAGAATTAAGTAATTTAATAGATATATATTTACCAGATATTGTAATAGGAGTTGACTCATGGCTGAGAAATGATATAATGGATGCAGAAATTTTCTCACGGCACTGGAGTGTGTATTGTAGAGATAGGATAGGAATGGTGGGAGGGGGAGTATTCATTCTGGTGAAAGAAGAATTTGTAAGCTACGAAAAAGTTAAAGATGAGACACATGAAATTCTAGGTGTAAGGCTCATTTCTAAAGATAATAGGCAACTTGATATATTTGGAGTGTACAGACCGGGAAAGGGTAGCACTGACGTGGATTCGGAATTATTTGATAGGATAGTCGGCTATGTGGGAAACGACATGGAAAGAAATGTGATTGTAGCGGGAGATCTGAATTTGCCAGATGTCAATTGGGAAGGAAATATGAACGACAGGAAGCATGACCAACAAATGGCAAATAAGTTAATATGGGATGGACAGCTGATTCAGAAAGTGATGGAACCAACCAGAGGGAAAAATATCCTGGATGTGGTGCTGATAAAACCAGATGAGCTCTATAGGGAAACTGAAGTAATAGATGGTATTAGTGATCATGAAGCTGTTTTTGTCGTAGTCAAAAATAAATGTGATAGAAAGGGCTTAAAAGTAGGACTTTTAGGCAGTACCATATGGCTGATAAAGCAGGCATGAGGCAGTTTCTAAAAAGTAACTATGATCCGTGGAAAACGGTAAATAAAAATGTAAACAGACTCTGGGATGGGTTTATAGAAATTGTTGAGGAATGCAAAAACAGGTTTGTACCTTTAAGGGAGGTAAGGAATAGTAAAGACCCACCTTATTATAATAGAGAAATAAAGAGACTAAGAAGGAGGTGCAAACTGGAAAGAAATATTTAGAAATGGCTGTGGAAGTAAGGAGAAATTGAAGGAACTTACTAGAAAATTGAATCTAGCAAAGAAGGCAGCTAAGAATAACATGATGGCAAGCATAATTGGCAGTCATACAAATTTTAGTGAAAAATGGAAGGGTATGTATAGGTATTTTAAGGCGGAAACAGGTTCCAAAAAGGACATTCCAGGAATAATTAATGAACAAGGGGAGTGTGTATGTGAGTATCCTCAAAAGGCAGAAGTATTCAGTCAGCAGTATGTTAAGATTGTTGGTTACAAGGAAAATGTTGAGATAGAGGAGGAGACTAAGGCCAATGAAGTATTAAAATTTAAATATGATAACAATGACATTTACAGTAAGATACAAAAGTTGAAAAGTAGAAAAGCGTCTGGAATTGATCAGATTTCTGGGGATATACTAAAGACAATGGGTTGGGATATAGTACCATATCTGAGGTACTTATTTGATTATTGTTTGGTCGGAGGAGCTATACCAGATGACTGGGGAGTTGCTATTGTAGCCCCTGTATATAAAGGAAAGGGTGATAGACATAAAGCTGAAAATTACAGGCCAGTATGTTTGACATGTATTGTATGTAAGCTTTGGGAAGGCATTCTTTCTGATTATATTAGACATGTTTGTGAAATTAATAACTGGTTCGATAGAAGGCAGTTCGGTTTTAGGAAAGGTTATTCCACTGAAGCTCAACTTGTAGGATTCCAGCAAGATATAGCGGATATCATGGATTCTGGAGGTCAAATGGACTGTATCGCGATTGACCTGTCTAAAGTATTTGATAGGGTGGATCATGGGAGACTACGGGCAAAAATGAGTGCAATTGGACTAGACAAAAGAGTGACTGAATGGGTTGCTATATTTCTAGAAAATAGATCTCATAGAATTAGAGTAGGTGAAGCTTTATCTGACCCTGTAATAATTAAGAGGGGAATTCCTCAAGGCAGTATTATCAGACCTGTATGGTTTCTTATATATATAAATTATATGAGTAAAGGAGTGGAATCAGAGGTAAGGCTTTTTGCGGATGATGTTATTCTGTATAGAGTAAGAAATAATTTACAAGATTCTGAGCAACTGCAACGTGACCTCGATAATGTTGTGAGATGGACAGCAGGCAATGGTATGTTGATAAACGGGGTTAAAAGTCAGGTTGTGAGTTTCACAAATAGAAAAAGTCCTCTCAGTTTTAATTACTGCGTTGGGGTGAAAGTTCCTGTTGGGGATCATTGTAAGTATCTAGGTGTTAATATAAGGAAAGACCTTCATTGGGGTAATCACATAAATGGGATTGTAAATAAAGGGTACAGATCTCAGCACATGGTTATGAGGGTATTTAGGGGTTGTAGTAAGGATCTAAAGGAGAGGGCATATAAGTCTCTGGTAAGACCCCAACTAGAGTATGGATCCAGTCTACGGGACCCTCACCAGGATTACCTGATTCAAGAATTGGAAAAAATCCAAAGAAAAGCAGCTCGATTTGTTCTTGGCGATTTCCGACAAAAGAGTAGCGTTAAAAAAATGTTGCAAAGTTTGGGTTGGGAAGAATTGAGAGAAAGAAGAAGAGCTGCTCGACTAAGTGGTATATTACAAGTAACTATTCTCATTTTGGTTCCATATTGAAGATGACGTATGTCTCGAATATTATTACAATATTTTTTTTAAGTCCACCTGTTCAATACAATACAATACAATATAAACCACTATTTCATATGGTTAAAATTTTATACATAATACATAAAAGTCAATGGTACATGTTTCACCCTCCTTTACGGGCATCATCAGCCTATATCAATCTTAAAAATAATACATATGGAGTCTTTCTAATCTTATGAATTAAGAATAATGATTTCGTAAAACATTATACAATAACATCTAAAACAACGATAATGCACCAACGTGTGTTAAAAAAAAATATGAGTTAACAGTTTTTGAAGATTAAATCGTGGTTAAACATGAATATTTGAGAGTTTAAAACTAAAATGGATCCTTTTGTTATATATCATTAAGACTGTGACGGCCTTGAGTGTAAACACAATCATCAAAGTGGGATGTTTCTTCAGTTCCCATAGTATGAATCCAAGATGGTAAAATCACTGTCAGTTATTTAAAACATAAGTGTGAACGTAATAAACATGTTAAAATGTATACGGTTGATATATCTGAAAGTAGAAAAGAAAATGGAACTTTTTGTGGAGGCGTTGCTAATGATAACGTATGTCAAAGCTAGCGGGTGTCAGTAATTATGTTGGTAGTCAATTGGATCCAAAAGACGGTCAAGTTGGTGTTATAACCCCGTTGAAACATTTGTTGGAAGAAATGATCGAGTTCTTTCTGAAACAAAATGTTAAAGAAAGTTGGTTAAATAATACTGTACAAGAGACTTCCCGTACGTCAAAACTGCCTAAGGCGGTACTTACTCGTACGGTGCGTATTAAGTACGTCGGGCTGTTCCAGCAACGCTAGCTTGACTGAGCTTTCTACTTCTAGTATTATAACGGTGTGGCTGAGGCAGTGAAGGACATGGAGGGGGGGTAAGGGTGGGTGGATCCTTGCGCGCATGTGTTGTTATTGGAAGGTTGTTAGGAGCAAGATGGGCGGGCCTAACATTTGACGAGGTGGTGGAAGCTTTAGAACAAGAAGTTCTAAAAGTTTGCGGGATTGTATTATGTTTTGAATTCACAATGCCTAATGACTTTTGAGTTAGCTCATATAAAGGATTTCTTGCCTCCGTGGCATCATTAAGATTATGGTCTTTGTTATAGGCTTGGTCTAAAAAGATGTAAAGATTTTCTAATTCATTCATAAGTTTTCCTTTGCCTATACATTTTAGAATAGTGAGATCCTTATCAATTGATGTAAACTGGTGTCCTGTTTCACTCATGTATGAGCTCATCGCTGAATATTTGTTGTGTTTTAAGGCATTGTAATGCTCCATATATCTCGTATAGAAGCTGCGTCCAGTCTGTCCAACATAACTAAATCCAGACTGTGCACAAGTTAATCTGTAAATACCAGATCTCGAAAAACGGTTGTTTTTATAATTGACTTTATTATGATTAAAAAATATACTTTGATTTGTATTTACTGTTCTGAAAGCAATATTAGTGTCATATTTCTTCAGTGTGTTGGTGATCTGGTGGATGGCTGGGTTATTGTATGTAAACCTAGCGTAACTAGTTTTTTTTAGGTTTATCTGGATGGTTTATATTTAACTTTATTGATTAACTGGTTAATCATTTCAACTTTGAACCCATTAAGTTTAGCCAAGTTCCTTATATAGCTTAATTCTATTTTTAAGTTGTAAGGGGAGAGTGGGATTTCAAATCTACAGAAAACCCACACAATCTCCTATAACCATAAATAATTCCTCTTTACATCCTAAATCTCAAAAACAAGCGTCATTCTATAATTTAATACACAGAGCCTTGAAAATCCCACTCTCCCCTTACAACTTAAAAATAGAATTAAACTATATAAGGAACTTGGCTAAACTTAATGTGTTCAAAGTTGAAATGATTAACCAGTTAATCAATAAAGTTAAATATAAACTATCCACGAATCTCATTCCAGATAAACCTAAAAAAACTAGTTACACTAGGTTTACATACAATAACCCAGCCATCCACCAGATCGCCAACACACTGAAGAAATATGACACTAATATTGCTTTCAGAACAGTAAATACAAATCAAAGTATATTTTTTAATCATAATAAAGTCATTTATAAAAACAGCCTTTTTTCGAGATCTGGTATTTACCGATTAACTTGTGCACAGTCTGGATTTAGTTATGTTGGACAGACTGGGCGCAGCTTCTATACGAGATATATGGAGCATTACAATGCCTTAAAACACAACAAATATTCAGCGATGAGCTCACTCATGAGTGAAACAGGACACCAGTTTACATCAATTGATAAGGATCTCAGTATTCTAAAATGTATAGGCAAAGGAAAACTTATGAATGAATTAGAAAATCTTTACATCTTTTTAGACCAAGCCTATAACAAAGACCGTAATCTTAATGATGCCACAGAGGCAAGAAATCCTTTATATGAGCTAACTCCAAAGTTATTAGGCATTGTGAATTCAAAACATAATACAATCCCGCAAACTTTTAGAACTTCTTGTTCTAAAGCTTCCACCACCTCGTCAAATGTTAGGCCCGCCCATCTTGCTCCTAACAACCTTCCAATAACAACACCTGCACGCAAGGATCCACCCACCCTTACCCCCCCTCCATGTCCTTCACTGCCTCAGCCACACCGTTATAATACTAGAAGTAGAAAGCTCAGTCAAGCTAGCGTTGCTGGAACAGCCCGACGTACTTAATTCGCACCGTACGAGTAAGTACCGCCTTAGGCAGTTTTGACGTACGGGAAGTCTCTTGTACAGTATTATTTAACCAACTTTCTTTAACATTTTGTTTCAGAAAGAACTCGTTCATTTCTTCCAACAAATGTTTCAACGGGGTTATAACACCAACTTGACCGTCTTTTGGATCCAGTTGACTACCAACATAATTACTGACACCCGCTAGCTTTGATATATGTTATCATTAGCAACGCGTCCACAAAAAGTTCCATTTTCTTTTCTACTTTCAGATATATCAACCGTATAAATTTTAACATGTTTATTACATTCACACTTCTGTTTTAAATAACTGACAGTGATTTTACCATCTTGGATTCATACTATGGGAATTGCAGAAACATCCCCCTTTGATGATTGTGTTTACACTCAAGGCCGTCACAGTCTTAATGATATATAACAAAAGGATCCATTTTAGTTTTAAACTCTCAAATATTCATGTTTAACCACGTTTTAATCTTCGAAAACTGTTAACTTATTCTTTTCTTTTTTTTAACACACTTTGGTGCATTATCGTTGTTTTAGATGTTATTGTATAATGTTTTACGAAATCATAATTCATAATTCATAAGATTAGAAAGACTCCATATGTATTATTTTTAAGATTGATACAGGCTGATGATGCCCGTAAAGGAGGGTGAAACATGTACCATTGACTTTTATGTATTATGTATAAAATTTTAACCATATGAAATAGTGGTTTATATTGTATTGTATTGAACAGGTGGACTTAAAAAAAAATGTGATAATATTAGAGACATAAGTGGTATGTTCCGAGCTGTGAGCGGAGAGATGGCATGGAATGACATTAGTAGACGAATAAGTTTGAGTGGCGTTTATAAAAGTAGCAAAGATCACAATATGAAGATAAAGTTGGAATTCAAGAGGACAAACTGGGGCGAATATTCATTTATAGGAAGGGGAGTTAGGGATTGGAATAACTTACCAAGGGAGATGTTTAATAAATTTCCAATTTCTTTGAAATCATTTAGGAAAAGGCTAGGAAAACAACAGATAGGGAATCTGCCACCTGGGCAACTGCCCTAAATGCAGATCAGTATTGATTGATTGATTTGATTGATACCAAGACGTATGGCTAGTGCATATAGTGGATGCCACTGTGTATGTTACTTGGAGGCACAGGCAATGACATTGTACTTTGTCTCTTTTATAAAAATTTATCTCTGCAACATCCATACTGCACAGAACCTGACTCACTACTACAGTTCCATCGCCCTATGTGTAGTACCTGTCCAACGCACCACCAACTTGTGATGTGTTAGTGTACTATGAGTATCATGCTGTGAAGGATATATGATCATTGTATGGTAGTACTGTGCATTTGTGAGGGGGAAAAAAATAGTTGCCATGACTTAAGTCCCAAACCTTTTATTGAGTGTTACTTTGGTATTCTGGTAATATTGATGACGATGTGAGGGATCATCCAGATGATACAGGAATAATATGAGATAGAATCATTTTTGTGATATAAAATGCTTAGTAATGGGATCATGGTGTGTTATAATTATGAATTATATGAGATTAAGCAAGTGTAAGGCACACATCTCCAGTAGAACAATTCAGATGTTTGCTGATATTGCGACGGCGACGATTCTGGGATAATGTGGATTAGTTAGTGTTGAGATGAGATGTCTTCATAATAGCGAATTCTGGACAAGAACATTACAAGTTGCACGGTTATAATTGTTCGTGTTAATGAGCTATGGTATTGAGCGAACATGGGAATATAGTCTTAAATAATGAAATAATATTGGAGTATAATGTGCATGGATGGTAGGTAATATTAAATCTTCGAAGCAGAACCACAATTGAATTTATGACAGGATTCTACTAATATTGTTTGCGATGGCAGATGATATTGTGCCTAGAATTGTTCACATGCAGGTGTAGGGTTATTGATGTTATGTACACCCAGATCTTGTTAGGCTACCCAATTTGGTGATTGGTTTTAATTTTATGGTAATAGCAACATCTTCATGGAGAATTTTAGGTACTTATGGTAATGTAAATTGTGAAGGTCATTTATGGGAGATATTTATCCTAACATGTTTAGGAAATAATCCATTCAAAGTCATTGAAGCAGTCTAGTAGAGTAAGGCAGATTATGTAGAGCAGGTCATCATTAATTCTAGATTTTCACTCATTTGAGACTAGATTAGCAAAGTCAAATTCAGGGAGATGATCCTCCAAATAGTGCAGAGATGTGTGAAGGGAAACATATACTGATATTAATATTCTTAAGGTTCACAGATGGCAGTTCCAGACTGTCTTGAACCTGAACAGATAGTGGAAGAAGACAGTATACGTCCAGTAATCAAATGGGAAGAATTTGACCTAGCCCTAAATCAATTAAAGGACAAGAAAGCAACAGGGCCATATGACATACCAGCAGAACTTCCCAAGAGAATTGGAGAAGAATGAAACAACTGTACAATATCATTGCAAGAAGATATTACAATGGTGAAATTTCTGTAGACTTTACTAAAAGAAGGTCAGTTACTTTACCAAAGAAAGGTAATGCCACTGAGTGTTTCAACTACAGAATACTAACACTGCTATCACATGCATCCAAAATAATGCTTAACCCCTTAAGCGGGGAGCTCAGTACATACCGGCTCACTCCCAGGTGGAGAACAATTTCTCTGATTGAAGAAAATATTTAATTACTTGATTAAAAACAATCTTAGACTATAATGAACTATTGAAGGGACCTAAGAGAAATATTTACATGAATATAATGTATTTAATTGTTGGAAAATTCTATTGTTTTAATTTTTCAATACTTTGTGCAAGAACGTACTAAGTGCTTTCACACTGTGATATCGAGATTACTTTTTCCTAATAGCAAAGCTCTGGTTTTCGTTTGTACAGTAACTTTTACCTGAATATTTTAGGCTGTTTACTAACAATCTCTGCCTGGAAATAAATGTTTGTGTATATGTAAATTGCAGATTTACAAAGTTCACATGTACGGTACTTAAAGGATTTACAGTGGAATAAATTACAATACTCACAAAATTTTCTGTTATGTTGATTAGCGCTTTCGAGGGATCAAGTTATATAGCCTACCTACAATTCATAAGTGACACACATGGACTATATTACACTACAATACAGGTAATATTTACAGTATTTACAGTCTTCACAGTGTTATGTCTTTTACAGCTGTTCATTATGATACACTCAGAAGCAGATAATGTTATATAACCTGTCTCGGTGTTGCATAATTTATATGGTTCCATTCCGAAACGCGATTGTTTTCTTGGTATGTAAACTGCCACCCTATCCACCCTTTCCATAGCAACAGGTTCTCATCAATTGACACTTTGCCATCAGGGGTATAACAGGCCATCAAATACTGGATTTATCTTGTATATTTTGGGAGGAATTTGTCCATTATTCACCTCGTTGTTAGAGATATCTAAAAAGCTGTGGAGGAAACTATAATAATAATAATATAATAATAATAATAATAATAATAATAATGATAATGATAATAATAATAATAATAATGATGTTGGCTTTACATCCCACTAACTACTTTTACAGTTTTCGGAGACACTGAGGTGCCAGAATTTAGTCCTGCAGGAGTTCTTTTGCATGCCAGTAAATCCACTGACAAGAGGCCAACGTAATTGAACACCTTCAAATACCACCGGTCTGAGCCAGAATCGAACCTGCCAAGTTGGGGTCAGAAGGCCGGCCAGCGCCTCAACTGTCTACGCCACTCAGTCTGGCGAGAAAAAAATCTCTTCTGTGTCATCAGCTTATAGAAAATAGTTGTAGTGAATAAGCGAATGTGAGAAATATAGTGTCATAATTTAGGTTTCTGTACAATCCCCTGCGGCAAGAAGCTTTATTTTGTCCTTAATTTTTCGGACCCGGTCTTGATCTTGACTCCTTCATTTCATCTTACTAAACTGGGGTTTATGTGCAATTTTCTGCTGGGCATCTTTTGTCTGTTCAGCTATGTTCTGGCATATATCATCATAAAAAAGTAATTAAAATATTTTGCTAAGTTTTGTTCTCCGTAAAAACTCTCTCTGTACATCACGATGTAATTTTGGATCAAAGCGGGACCTTCTTTGCACATTTTCAGTGTCAGTTGATGAAGAACTTGCACTGGTTGAATTGTAATCAGTATTATTGTCACCACTGTCATTGTCATAATCGCTACTTGAACTGGAATCGAACATGTGCCGTCTCTTTTGCGATTGCTGAACACTCGCATCAGCTGGGCCCGAAACCTGTACATTCAAGCCTGCAGTACTCATTCCAGGTATGCTCCTATCACTTACGAATTCCCCTTCGGCAAAACTTACTTCAGTAATATCACTATTCTCCCCATTAAATTCCAACATTTCGTTTATCATGACCCGTAAATCGTCTTCCTCTAACGGTGGGGGCCAGTAATTCCTTTTAGACATTTTAGACATTTTAGCAGAAAAGATGTAAGAAAAAGGATTGAATAGAAGCCTGGTCTCTGCAGTTTGGACAGAAATCACGAAATGAGCCTGTATTACGGATGTGTACGATAATAAATGTTGTGTAACTCGCGATAAACACACACTCCAGTCCTGAAGGAAGAACTCAAGACTGGGGATAATAAATCAGGTCACAGTTCTAAAATGTCATCGGAGAGGTCTGTTCAGTATAATGATATCTAGAAATCCCTTCTACAGCAATATTATTACATCCAAGGGACGATTAGGCGATGCAGTAAAGCTTCAGCGCAAAGCTATTAGGCCTTTCGTAGGTTGTTCTTGCCTGGACTAAGCTGCGTTCTTTATGTTGCAACTCGTGGATGACACGTTGGTATTTGGAGAACATAGTTGAAAAAATTCACATCAGAGGGCAGACTCATACAGAATACGCTGCTGAAAAGGAAATAAACCTCTGCAGGCAGGCAACTGAGAAAAAAAATGTAATTTGAATCGGCGGATATATCTGCGTTCCCCACCGAGCAAGCACCTTGCAACAGCGGATCTCGCCGCAATGCCCACCAAATGGGTTAATGTAATTAAGAAGAGTATTAAAAAGAAAATTTAATAATATACATCTCCGGATCAGTTTGGTGTTATAACAGGGAAGGGAACATGAGATGTTCTCCTAGTACTAAGAACTATTCTAGAGGGGCGAATGACATAGATGTTAGGCCCCTTTAAATAACAAACCTCATCATCATCAACTGTTCTAGAAAGAAGACTGAGTGTTCAAAGGAAGAGATACATTGCATTTGTGGATGTAGAGAAAGGCTTTGATTATGGAAACTGGAAATAAGACCATGAAGAATATAGGACTGGACTGGAGGGGCAGAAGATTTATTTTACTCCTGTAAAAAATCAAAGCACAGCAACGGAGTTGAATGGAAATGTGATGACAGCATCCATTAGAAGGGGAGTGAGACAAGGTTGTGCACTATCACCATATTTTTTGTTCAACATGTTCATCGAGGAGGCCGCATCAAAATTTAAACAAAAGACCAAAGGAATTAAAATTAACTGACAGGAAATTCACTGTATAAGATTTGCCGATGACATTGCCTTAATTGCAGATTCGAGGAGGGAACTAAGTAAAATGTTATGAATTTTGACTTCAACACTACGAGAAACAAAATTGAAACTGAACACTTCGAAACCAAAATGTACTGAGTTGTCGAAAAATCAAATTAGGAGATACCAACAAACATTAAGATAGGTGATGAAATAGTACAAGAAGCCGGGTGATTTTGTTACTTGGGAAGCATTATCACCCAGGACAATAGGTGCACCACAAAAATCAGGAAGAGGATTGCTCTAGCTAAACATGCTTTCAGTAACAAGAAACAGCTTCTGACAAGCAGGAACATAAATACTAAAATTAGATAAGAATTTGTCAAAAAGTTTGTGTGGAGTGTTTTGTTGTATGGCTGTGAAACATCGATCTTAGCAAAACAGGATATAAAACGCCTGGAAGCAATGGAAATGTGGGTATGGAGGAGGATGCTGAAAATAGGCTGGACAGAAAAAAGTCAAATGAAAGGGTCGTTAAGGAAGCAGATGAAGCAATGCAGTTGATCACCACTATATATGATGGCTGTAAATAAAGTAGTGGCAACACTAGTAGAACGCAATATTTAATGAATTAACAAACACAATTGCATTACATTCCTTCAATGTAGTCGCCCACTAAGTCACCTTTTGGCAAATGTCGGGAAGCCGTTGGGGACCGTTGGTAAGGCGTTCTCTGTTGATGACTGTTGACACCCTACTGCGCGGAGTACAGATGCCACGCCAGGAAATTGGCGGCTTCGGAGTGGTTCCTTCAACTTCAGAAGCAGGTCAAAAATTTCTGGTGAGTATGGAGGGTGTTCCAAGACCTGATTCCGACCCGCACGAAACGCTTTGACCCATTGTTCAACTGTTCTGTACAGTAATGCATTCTCGCCACAGGCTTCACGTAATCCTCGATAACATTGTAAAGCATTTTTGCCATGGGCAACCTCGATTTTAATCCATGAACGCTGATCACCTTTTGAAAACATGCTTTAGAGCGTGAAATCGACACTCTTCACTTCAACGCAACACAGCACCAACACTCCCAACAGGATGCCTGTCAAATGCACACTACACACTGACAACCGTGCCACCTGACCGCTCCCATATCCTATTTGCATATGCCTGGTCTCCTGCGAGTGACAGGTCTACGTTGTCACTACTTTATATTTACCTCTCATAAAGTAGAAAAACCAAATTCCTTGGCCACACATTCTGTCATAACATCGTAACAAATTCCTCATGACCATGTTGGAAGAAAAGTTTCTCGGGAAGAAAGGAAGAGGAAGACCGAGGAAGAAGTGTCTGAATTCCATAATGGACAGACTGAATTTCTAGAAATGTGCTGACTTGGAATTATCAGCAGAGGAAAAACAAATTTGGTTGCAGCGACAATGCCTTGCCTTTAGGATATGAATGAATGAATGAATGAATGAATTCCAGAGGTTCTTTCGTGTCTTGACTCAGCCTTAGCTTTCTCTTTCCCTGCATTCTCTCCAGAAGAGACAACAGTTGCCTCCTTTTTCAGAGTCTTCATAATTTTGTAGTCACTACCTTTTATATTCATGAGCCTCTAAATATTTCAGAAAATCATGTTTTACTCAGATTTCCAGTATCTTTTTGAACAACGGAAATGCTTGTCCTCATTCCTTTTATGTTATAATGTTGGAATATGGAAGTTTCTGTGTTCTTATGGGTTGGAACTGTCTGTTAAATTCATAGTTGGATAACTGATACTGATATAATGTTTTACCTCTGCCTCTTGGTGATTTTGAATTTAATTGGATGGCCTTTTAGAGGTTCGCAAACTTGTGTTTGAGAACTCAAAAGCCCCAGGTTTCTTTTCTTCCAGTGGCTCTATTCTCTTTTCCTTATTCGACTCACTCGGTCCTTCATTTATCAGGTTCTGAAGTCCTAGTTTTATCAGCGTTAGAGATATACATTTCTGTAGGTTATTGTCATTGACTTTACTCCATATACATACATATATTTATTTATTTCTCTCTTTAGGTTATTCTGATGTTTGCTGTGAACCAACTTGACCATTTGTGGGAAGCTACTGCAAGTCCAGCATATAAACTTTCCAACAACTTGTTTTTCTTCCTGGTAACCAGTGAAGTATTTCATTTGGCATTTGTTTTTGGAGAAGATGATGAGCTCTTGCAGAGCTTTTGTTCATCACTTATAGATAAAGTACTGAAGATTACACGGTAAGGACCCTACATACAGTCACATTCTGGTTTTATTCATATTGGAATTATGTGATAAATACATTCTTAATTTTTCTTATTTTTTTCTTAAATTAGTGTAAATCATGAAGACATACTGAAAAAAGCAGCCTTGAAATTATTAATATCGTTCATAAACGAAATGATTTCAAAAATAGGTATGCCTCAAAAGTGTCTTTGGACATTATTGCTGTACTTGATTGAACCATACTCACGTTTTGGAAATTCTAGAAAGATTGTGAAGAGCATTATTCAGAAATGCAGGAACTCATTGGAAGGCTACATTCATAAGGTATGTAGAAAAACAATAATAGGAATTTTATTTTAAATTTCTTTACATTTAGTTGTGTTTTACTGACCTATCAAAAGAAGATATGTAGTGGCAGTCAGAGAACTGAAGTTAAAGATAAGATCATGGAGAAAGCCTTTATAATAAAATAAATTTTTGTTTTGAACCAGTAATGAGACATCACAGTTGTTCTTCAGTATATTCAGCGATCATTTTCTGAAGTACATAAATTACTGGAGTAATTTTCAGTTTGGTGGAAATAATGAGCTGTTTGATGTATACACTACCAAAAAGTAATTGGGTACTACGTCAGTTGATTTGTGTGGCTTACATATGCTTCAGGACGTATGAGGACCAGTTGACAAAGAGATAGCACGAGTACAGACCTACTGGAGTTTGATAAGGGCATGTTTGTGGTTTTGCCACTTGTGGCCTGTCTAGCAGGGTGATTGCAGTGAAGTTAAACAGGACCTAATCAATAGTAGCATTTGTCCTGCATAAGTGGAAAGTAGTATATGAGCATTGTACCAATGTTGCTCGTTCTGGGCAACTGAAAATTTTGATTCACAGAAATCGCAGAACACTGAAACACAAAATTGTCAAAAATAGGGTACAACCAATGGCTACAATCTGACAGAAGTTCATTGCACTAACAGGAGTATCTGTTTCCATTGCAACACAGAGTATAAAAGCCTACCAACTCGGATATTCCTGAAGAGCAGCGGCAGTCCTATCACAAAAGACAACAAATAAAAGCTTGGCAACTCAGGTGGTGGTTGGACCATCACAACTGGACACTGGAGCAATGGAAATCAGTTCTGCATGAACCTACTACGCTGGTGTAGCCAGGGGATAGGTGATAATCCCATGCGGTGCGTCCCAGGTTGTGTATAGAGGGGTCCTAACCGGCTTGTCGGCGGACATGAGCAAAATAAAATAGCTCTCGCAGACCAAACACACATCTCTCTGTGGATGGGGGATGCAGATGAAGAATACAGCCACGGTTTCCCCTGCCTGTCGTAAGAGGCGACTAAAAGGGGTGACCAAGGGGGTGATCAAATTAGAACCCTGAGACTACTTGTGATTAGTACCATCACACCAGGAACACCATGGTTCACTTTTACATGCGAGTAGTACCATTATTATTAGGTACATAATAGGTTTGTGATTAGTAGCAACAGAGTGTGAATCAGGATGGGGTTTACAGTACCCGTGATTAATACTACTACATGCGGAACACCATGGGCTTACGTTGCCTGTAATTAGTACCATTATGTGAGAAACACCACAGGTCTGGGTGTTGTCTGTGATTAGTACCACTATATGAGTGACACCGTGGGTCTGCGTTGCCTATGATTAGTACCCACTATGTGAGGAACATCACAGGATAGTACGAGTCCCTGTGATTAGTGCACCCCCTTGCGATCCTGTAGTTACTTATGATGAATACGATATGTTGTTGTGTTAGACCAGCTCCATGTTATTCTTCGCATGCCCACAGCAGGTCTGGGCACGGTGAGCACCAAGGAATAAATCGCCGGAAAACTCACAACAAATCCACAGGAATAAAGGTAATGAAAAATGAAAAAAAAAATTTAAAAATCAGTGGAAGCTCAAATCAACCAGAGGTAGCAGGGCGATAAGTAAATACTTACCTATCATGTTCGCACGGACCGGGTCAAAAATGACCAGAGACGAAGTCATGAACTGAACTCAAGCCTATTAAATCAAAAGGATAAAATTTAAAAGGCTACCCCTCTTACTCCTACAATAATAATGCTGAGTAGAAAAAAAATTATTAAATAATTATTAAATCAAAATAGTAAATGGCCACATGAAAATCAGGAAGAGATAAAATAAGAAAAAAGAAAACAGGCCCTGATGGAAACAATACATAAGCTTAATAACCTATTTACTATCGTCATAGCATCATGCCTACCCATAATGTGATCCAGCCAACAGGTTCAACCATACATAAAATACAATTGATCAGAACGACCAAAGGACGACAAAGGCGACATCTGTGATCTCCTTGGGCTAAGTTTGCATGTACAATAAAAGTTAAAGTCGGTCATGATACCGAAGTCAATGAGTACGCATAAGTAACAGAGGACAAGCAGTTCGTCCAAAAAGCAAACCAGATAAAGATAGAGATGGCCAGAATATGGCACAATCTTCCCACACCTCCCGTTAAAATGAGACATTACCAGGTGATCAGTCAGGAAGGGCTCATTTTTCACAAAGAGTATACACCAAAATCTAGGAACAATAAAACTAAATGTGCATACGAATACTAAATCTAAGAACCTAATCTAAACTTAATCTAGACATATAATAAGAATCGTATCAGATTTGAAACCCATTATGGGCCGATGACCTCGATGTTAGGCCCCTTTAAACAACAAGCATCATCAAGAAACCCATTGTACTTTACCACAATACAGTCTATTATCAAAGAGCTGTTATGTGTATTTTTTTTTTTTTTTTTGTATCCAGATAAAATTAATCTTCTATAATATCTCGTACCACTGTCTGTACTGTGGGTCATAAACTTGATCAGCTTGTCTTCATCATTTATGAAAATATCCAGGACAATCCCTTTTCTTGGAAAATACATCCTTCCTCTAGTTCATGCTCGGTAATGATGTATCATTTTCATTAACCTAAAGATCAGAAACTATTAGTGTCCTGCCAAACAATAATATACATAAGTAAAAGACATGCAATAAAAGAGTTAGATTCAAAATAGCATAGTAAAGAAACAGGCTTTAAAAAGCCTTTACTTGACTCGGTGGTGATACGGCTTTACCAGAGATACATGAGCCTTGGATAATACACGAGTAGCGCCGTCCTCCAGTCTGACAGTCACAGGTCCCAGGAATTCACTAATTTTCTTCGTCTCAGACCATTTTTGACACACAGTTTCCCGCTGACATGGTCAACTGTAGAACTGACAGGAAACTCTTTCGTTAAACTAGGTCCCCAATTTGGTAAGGAACAGGCTTCCTTCCTTTATTATATCTTTGGGCCACTTTATTGTTGGCTTTAATCAAATGTTCAGATGCTATCTTCCATTTCTCTTCTACATTCATGTGATGAGAATGTACAGAGATATATTCGATATTCCATTGTAGCATAAGTGGATCATTTGGAACTCTCTCTACTGACAGTTCAGCCAGCGTAAAGCGGCTAGATTCATGGATAACAATGTTGAAACCTAGACCAAAAAACATAGATAAGAAACCCAAAGGGATTGATTTTTACGATGAAAGGCAGATAAACACGTCTTAAGATTACAGTGAAATCGTTCAACCAGGGACGTTTGGGGGCGGTGAGGGCTAAGACAAATATGCTTTATCCCCCATATGAAACACAACTAGAACAAGTAAAAACACAGGTGTTGTTTGACACTAAAATCTTGGGAGGGCCAAAAATTGCAAAAATGTGCTTAGATAACATACGAATAGTGACATGGGAGATAATTTTCCGGACCAGAAATAGCCAAATGAATTTCGAGAAAGCATCGATGACAGATAGTATACCAATATTCCCGTTCTGGGATCTATTTATTCAGCCAAAGAATCGATAAATCATCTCTCACCAGGAGAGTTTGCAATGTCGGCAAAGTGGAAACCGACTTGACTATTTCAAACAGGTTTACATTTTTTAAAATGTCACAACTTATGACATACAGTATTCAAAGACACCTTTCTTTAAATTTGGCCAATAAAAATTTCGGGCAATTTTTTGAAAAGTTTTAAATTGGCCAAGGTGGGCACCTAACAAGGGAACTGTCCATACTGTCATATTGAAATTGACAATGAAATTTGGTAGAGAGGATGAAGGGTCCATAAGAAAGCAATGTACAAATATTCAGCTACCATTTCGATCTGTAAGGTCCTGAATTCGATACGGAAATGTCTAATAGAATAGCACGCGCTAGTGTATAGCTCGACGTGGACAGCCCTGGTAACCAGCTGAAGCGACCGGGCTACCTTGAGCTTTCTGCGCTAGCGAGTTGACACATGTTCCTTTGAAAGAGCAGTTATGAATCCGGCTAATATTATAGAGTATGCTATACGTTATTTCCGTGAAAAAGGTTTCTCCTCTTCCCGTGAAATAACTTCCGAAGAAAGGGAAGGATTAACATATGATCAAAGTATTTGAAAATCATCCCACGGGTCCCAGCATCGTTTCGGAGTCGTGTCTGGAGAGAAATAGTGACAGTGAAAGTGATAGTGGAAGCAAATAAATAAATAAAAACTCGGTACACAGCAGTAATCCTATCTATTGGAGATGAGTGGCGACAGAAGACAAAGCACATCACAACAAACAATGGTCAATGTAATGTTATTGTTGATCAGTTTTATGAGCTTTCTATACTGTAGGCTTTCGCATTTAGTTTTCTTTCGACTCTGTCATATTAGGGCATCTTATAAAATTATTTATCGTGTAGTCTGTAGTTCCTTATTCTCCGACTTCACAGGCCAGTTTTCATTAAATCCTGTTTACCCATTTTCCCACGACTCGGCGCTGATAAGGACTTAGTAACAAAAATACAAATTCATGAATATCTCTGATCATAGCCGATATGGTAACAATGTAGTATAAGATATAAATGATCGGAAATATAATCTACATAACTTTAGTTAGTATTTATCGATACGACCACTAATAACATAATTATTTGAGAACTAAATTTTAGGCCTACCCCTAAACTACTATTTCATTCAGCGTGAATACAGTTATTTATGGGCTAGATTATAGCAACTTATTCCTCGACTTCCCCTACCGATTTTCGTTAAGATACGACCATTAATAACAAATATTTGATAACTAAATGTTAGCTTTCCCCTAAACTACCATTTCACTCAGCGCGAGTAAAGTAATTTATGGCGTAGATTATAGCAACTTATTCCCTGACTTTGTATGCTATTTTCATTAAGATATGACCACTAACAACATAAATATTTCAGAATTAAATTTTAGGCCTTCCCTTAAACTACCATTTCAGTTAGCATGAATAACATTATTTATGGCCTAGATTGTTTGTATACCTATTTTCATTAAATTCTCTTTAGCCGTTTTCTCGTGATGTGTGTACATACATCCTGAGAGGTTCCTAACTCTCTTACTAGCTTGAAAACATACTAATCTGAATTTAAATTGAAAATTATGAAATATCTGCATTTAAAATGGAAATTATGAAAATTAATATTCCTTACATAAAATACACAATCGTCGAACCTTGTACTCACACTTACTTCTTACCTGCTTACTTACACATACGTTATTTGATGGGCGCCAGCTACCACTCAACTTGTGAATATTTAGATTTTTATAATTCCACCTTTACAATACTGTAATTGTCTTTATTACAAAGACTACATTAAATTACACTCGTTAGCAAGTTGAACCGATTGTGTGTTGACAATAGGGGCCTCCTTGCCCGTCCTACATCGACCACTCCACCTCAAGTGCTTCAACTTGCATCAGTATAACTCCACCTCCTAATCAAGAAATCTATTACAATGAGGCATCACCACAACAGTGTTTTATGTACAATATGCACATAATTTTATTTGCATAGCCACTTACAGAGTTTTATAATTGAAAATTTGTTGTTTTGAACAACAGTTTTAACATATGATTTTTATCGGACTTCATGCTTCATATCATGTTCACACTGCACCATTTTAACATTGAAGATTGACTAGACGCTATCACGCCGCGTCGCAGTATACAAAGACTTTGCATTTACTTATTTTAATGTGTCCTCGCCTTATTTTTAATGTTATGTATTTGTATTTGTGACTGAAGATGTCCTATAAGAGGACGAAACATGTTTCACGAGTGTAATTTAATGTAGTCTTCGTAATAAAGACAATTACAGTATTGTAAAGGTAGAATTATAAAATCTAAATATTCACAAGTTGATACTTTGACAATATGGGCTCTAATATGAAATTTATGATGTGCAAATCTACCACTCAGTGCAGCAATAATAGAATGAGAATCTTGACTATCTCTAGGGAGTGGGGTAATAAGCTTACTTTTGACAACATACCATATAAGTTCTGGAAAAAGGAGATTGGCGTTCGGTTTCCCCATTAAATTTGAGGTTAAGAAATTTTACTGTATACATGAAACGAAAGATTAATTTGATGGAACAAAATATATTCTTGAATTCGTATATAAAAAAAATAGTAAGTCTTGTTGCGATAAAGCAGATGAGAATATGAAATTATGACATTGCAACTGAAAGAAACTAGGCATGAATTTGAATTCTTCTTGACCGGACATTTAACAATTTATACGAAATATATCCCTCACTGTTTCACTTGATTGTACCTTCAACACTTTGAGTGTAATTACGACGTATTCCTTAGATCTGGTGTTTACTGTAGATGTATCACGCCTAATTTGGTGATGTATCCATGTGACTGCTTCTTCTCCATATCATATGACTTCTTTGTAAGTCTGTATGGTATGACTTATTTGCAAGTGTATCCTTCTATGACTCCATCACTGTTCACCATCCACTTCTTCTCTCTTCACCTTCCGTTTAACTAATGACTCCCGTTGACTGACTGAGGCCACTCCATCTCGTTCGCTTAATTCTCTCTGGTTACTCTTCTGACCCCTATCACCATCGACATAACTCTTAATCCTCTGCTCATCAGGATTACTACTTCTCCTCTGATACACAGCTAACATCTTACCCCCTCTCTCTACTATACTACTTCCCCCAGCCATTATGGGTTCTCTCTCGCGCCTTTTCACACATTCTTCCCAAAGCCTGTCAACAAATTTCTCTTTAAACTCTCCTATCTCTGACATATTATTCCAGTATACTCAAAACCATATTCTACTTTCACCGATAAAAACATTTGGCAAGATTTCCCGCACGTATTCCCATTGAATAACATTATTCCTGAACTTGCTTGCAAATCTTTTCTCAACTAGTTTTACAAACTCTATAGGATTGAACTGTTTTCCAGAAAACCCAGGTAAATCATGATCCCTACTGAACAAACCACTCGCCACTATCATTTCTCCCGCTGTCTCACCTCTAAATTCCTGCCGTATCACTTCCTGGCAACTCAAAATTTCTTCTTCCGCTCTCAGCCTTCTCTTCCTCTATTCTCACCTCTTCCTGCAATTGTTCCTCTCTCTTTCTCACCTGCTGTGATAGCGTTTCGTGTTCGTTCCATAGTTCAGTGACCTCCACAAGTTTGCTTTCAATTTGTTCATTACTACTAATCTGTTCCCTCGTCTCTTCCCCAACTGCATTGTAAATCTTGTCCAATCTTTTCTCGACTACCTCATGAATTTCTTCCCGATTACTAGAACTTTTATTACTTAACAGTACGATCTTGTTACTGTCCTCTGTACATTTTTCCTGGACTTGCTCAGTCTGAATATGAAGATTGCTCCGATTCAACTCCATTTCATCTTCAATTTCAACACATTTTTCATTTGACTTACTTTCTAACTTAAATGTTTGATTATTTATCTCTAGTATCGTAGTATCTATTTTATCATTTAGTGATTCACATAACCTGTCTATTTTATTATTGATTGTACTGTTACTACTACCAACCAGTTCTTCCATTTTACTGCTTATGGAGTCAATCTGTTTATTAAAATTTTCATTACTAGTATCAATCTTTTTCTCCATCTTACTACAGCTACCAATCACTTCTTCCATTTGTTTGTTATTAACCATTTGTTTCCAGAGCTCGGTCATTTCGGCCTTGAACAAATTAAAAAAATCTTGGTTCATTCCCGCGCGACTTCCTTTTGAGTTTCAGTGTGCTTCCCAACTTCTGCACTTTCCTGAATTACCTCAGAACCTTCCATCGTATTCATCTGCTCCCTATTTTCAACTCCACCTTGGATGTTCTTAGAACCAACAGCCTCGTCATCACATGACTTGCTATTGTCTTCCTTGTCCATCTTTGGTTCACTAGTGATAGTACGCGATCTCAAATTAATTTCCCTCTTCAAATCCCTCGACATATCCCCAAAATACAAATATATATCACAAACTTACACTCCTGACATTTACCGGTAATAATTCCGTTGGCTTAAATGTGCATACTCTTCTCAAAATGAACCTATGATATGCTGTCATTCAGAACAAGTTCTGAATTTATTCGTGCACCACGTTGCGGAGCCAAAATGAGAGGTTTCTAACTCCCTTACTAGCTTGAAAACATACTAATCTGAATTTAAATTGAAAATTATGAAATATCTGCATTTAAAATGGAAATTATGAAAATTAATATTCCTTACATAAAATACACAATCGTCGAACCTTGTACTCACACTTACTTCTTACCTGCTTACTTACACATACGTTATTTGATGGGCGCCAGCTACCACTCAGTGCAGCAATAATAGAATGAGAATCTTGTTTTGATTATTGTTTGCATGAAGTAGCTATACCTAATGAATGGAGAGTAGCTATAGTAGCCCCTTTGTACAAGGGAAAGGGGGATAGACATAAAGCTGAAAACTACAGGCCAGTAAGTTTGACATGCATTATATGTAAGCTTTGGGAAAGCATTCTTTCTGATTATATTAGACACGCTTGCCAAATAAATAAGTGTTTCGATAGAAGGCAGTTCGGGTTTAGGAAAGGTTATTCAACTGAAGCTTAACTTGTAGGATTTCAGCGAGATATAGCGGATATATTGAATTCAGGAGGTCAAATGGACTGTATCACAATTGACCTGTCTAAGGCATTTGATAGGTTGGATCATGGTAGACTACTGGAAAAAATGAGTGCAATTGGACTAGACAACAGGGCGACTGAACGGGTTGCAATATTTCTAGAAAATAGATCTCAGAGAATTAGAGTAGGCGAAGCTTTATCTGACCCTGTAATAATTAAGAGGGGAATTCCTCAAGGCGGTATTATTGGACCATTATGTTTTCTTATATATACTGTATATAAATGATATGAGTAAAGAAGTTGAATCAGAGATAAGGCTTTTTGCTGATGATGTTATTTTATATAGAGTAATAAATACGGTAAGTTACAAGTTTGTGAGCAACTGCAAAATGACCTCAATAAGGTTTTGAGATGGACAGCGGGCAATGGTATGGTAATAAACAGGGTTAAAAGTCAGGTTGTGAGTTTCAAAAATAGGAAAAGTCCTTTTAGTTTTAATTACTGCATTGATGGGGTGAAAGTTCCTGACGGGGATCACTGTAAGTACCTTGTTGTTAATATGAGAAAAGATCTTCATTGGGGTAATCATATCAATGGGATTGTAATTAAAGGGTACAGATCTCTGCACATGGTTGTGAGGGTGTTTTGGGGTTGTAATAAGGATGTAAAGAAAGGGGTATACAAGTCTCCGGTAAGACCCCGACTAGAGTATGGTTCCAGTATATGGGACCTTCACCAGGATTACTTGATTCAAGAATTGAAAAAAATCCAAAGAAAAGCAGCTCGTTTTGTTCCTTTTTTTTTCTTTTTTTTGCTTTACGTCGCACAGACACAGATAGGTCTTATGGCGATGATGGGATAGGAAAGGCCTAGGAATTGGAAGGAAGTGGCCATGGCCTTAATTAAGGTACAGCCTCGGCATTTGCCTGGTGTGAAAATGAGAAACCATGGAAAACCATCTTCAGGGCTGCCGACAGTGGGGCTCGAACCCACTATCTCTCGATTACTGGATACTGGCCGCACTTAAGCGACTGCAGCTATCGAGCTCGGTCGATTTGTTCTGGGTGATTTCCAACAAAAGAGTAGGGTTACAGAAATGTTGCAATGTTTGGGCTGGGAAGACTTGGGGGGAAAGAAGAAGAGTTGCTCGACTAAGTGGTATATTCTGAGCTGTCAGTGGAGAGATGACGTGGAATGACATTAGTATACGAATAATTTGTAGTGGTGTCTTTAGAAGTAGGAAAGATCACAATATGAAGATAAAGTTGGAATTCAAGAGGACAAATTGGGGCAAATATTCATTTATAGTAAGGGGAGTTAGGGATTGGAATAACATACCAAGGGAGATGTTCAATAAATTTCCAATTTCTTTGAAATCATTCAAGTAAAGTTTTGGGAAACAACAGATAGGGAATCTGCCACCTGAGTGACTGCCCTAAATGCAGGTCTATAGTGATAGATTGATAACAATGAAACTTAAATTAAATCCATATCACACCATGCTTTCCTTTGATGTCACAGATATGTATACCAATATTTCTATAGCCAAAACCATCTGTCTAGTCAAAGAAAATTTAAACAAGCATAGGCTTTTGAGTAGTTATGTAGAAATAAAAAGGTTAGCACAGGATAGGGTGGAATGGAGAACTCTTATCAAACCAGTCTATGGACTGATGACTCAAACAACAACAGGCTTTTGAGCAAACTAGAAATAGAAGAATTTCTACAAATTCTGAAGTTCGTCTTCAACAACAATTATTTTACCTTTAATAATAAAATTTATCTGCAGAAGGGACTCCCTATGGGATCCTCTATTTATGGAATTTTGGCAGAAATCTATATAGGAAATCTGGAAAAAACCAAGAAACTCAAAAATTTACAGGGAATGTTCCACTTGTCGAGGTACGTGGACAATGCTTTTACTATAATTGGTCAACGTTTTACTGATAGTAAAACCCACCTTGAGAAACTAAATACTTGTGACCGTTTTATAAAATTTACAGTTGATTCAGAAATGGAGAGAACCCTGAATTTTCTTGACATTAAAATTAATAGAAGTGGCAACCATCTTAAGTTTGAGATATTTAGAAAACCCACTCTAATAGCAAATACTATCAGACAAGATTCGCTCCACCCTGGCACCCATAAAAAGGCCACATTTTACAGTATGATATGTCCTAGAAGGCCTACAAAATAGAAATCAACATTATCCACACTTTAGCATGCATTAATGGTTACAATAGCAATTTCATCTACAGAATTTTAAATAAAATTAAGAATAAACCCACTACCATGGTGAAAAAAAGAAAAGAAAAGAAAGAGAAGAATTATTTTGTCACCTTCACTTTCAGCAGTAACAGTCTTTATCAAATCTTGAATATTTTCAAAAAACAGAACCTCAGCATCGCCTTCATAACCAATAACACCACCTCCAAACACTCGTAATGAAACTAATAAACATACGCAATCGGGGGTCTACAAGTTAAAGTGTAAAATATAAGAAATTTTCCGTTTTGAGTGAACACGTGAATGATTATAATCTCTCATTCTCTTCCATCGATAAGGATTTAGATATCCTGCACATAGCCAAAAGGGAACCGCATTAAATATTCTAGAAAATATTCATATAAACCTCGATCAGAAATTGAATCCCATTCATAATCTTAATGAAATTCAAGAAAAAACCAACGTCCTAATCGATTTAATAACTGAAATAGATCTGAATCAGCAAACAAACAAGCATGCCACAACACTCAATACAAGTTCGGCTTCCAATCCTTCAACTCGCTACCCCTCCCCTCAACCGCAGCTTCCCCTAGCAGTCATTACAAAGGCCAACAACAACCACCCGTCTTGAACTATACACGCACATGACTGGAAGAAAAACTGAGTGAGTTGTGTTTTTCATCATTTTTATCCACTAAACTTGTTTTTTAATGGAAAAAAATATTGTTCCTACACTCGACTTTCTTATTTTCGCTTCAGATTCCTAGTTAACATTGTCACTCTTCATAAAGAAATCATGGAACCTAAAACTTTTACTCTGTTCTGGAATTGAAAACAACAGGAAACACTTGACGATTTAATAAATACAGCCTTACATTTTTCCAAGGAACTCTGCCAGTTCTTCTATTTATCATTTTAACATGTACCCACTTTATACAAACAAGTTTTTCATCACATGACAACAAGATAGAAGAATGATGAACATTTTAAAACATTGAGTTTTACCGTATCCGAGTAATTTTTTATCATGTTATTTCTGTACCACTCTTTTATATGTATATCTTGTATCTCAGTAATCTTTAAGCTGAAGACGACCTCTGATAAAGTCGAAACATGTTCTTTAATAATGTAATATTTTAGACAAACCATTTGAAATAGTAACAACTTTATATTGAATAGGCAGATAAAAATATATTTTTAATTTTTTTAAGAATTATGTTTATTACCATACTGAGATATGCCATTCGTAGGGCTACTGATTTGAAGACTTAGATTCCTGCTAAGAAATCCCATCATTTTCATTGCTTTTTTTCCTTGCTTCCTCCGTCTGTAGGTTCCGTTTCAAATCCCTAGAAACAGTTATTCCTAAAAGTTTAATATTTACACGTTGCAGTATTACATTCTTACTTAATTTGTGCCTGATCTGTAGGCAGTTTCATGATCTACTTATCCTAATATATTTACATTTATTTACGTTTATGTTTAGCCCATGGACGGAACACCACACAGATAAATTATGTAAGTCTGATTCTAGCTTTTTACTGTCTTCCATGTTCTTTATAGTTTTATTTAGGACTGTGTCATCTGCACATTGTGTCACATTTGCGGTTACACAACCAGGAAAATCGAGCGCAGATTCGAGGTACAGCAGGGGACCGACTACAGAACTTTGAACTACTCCTCATGTCACTTTGATAGGTTGTGACTGGGCCCCTCTGTCTACTACACCCTGAGTTCGATCCTCCAGGAAGGATCTCACCCACACCAGTAATCTGCCTTGTATACCGAGCTGTTTTAGCTTTAACAGAAGTCGTTCATGTGGCACTTGGTCAAAGGCTTTGCTCCAGTCAAGTGAAAGGCAGTCCACCTGAGTCACATCTTGTTGATCCATGTAACACTGCCATTCATGAATGACTTCTGTTAATATGTTTGTGCAGGAACTCCCCGGGAGGAACCCATGCTAAGCAGGTCTCCCTCCCATAAGAATTCCAACACGTTCCCTGCTACTAATCTCTCCATACATGTACAAATGAGAGATGTTATTGGCACTGGCCTATAATTATCAATGTTATCTCTTCGTCCACTTTTGAAAATTGTTACTACGTTTGCACACTTCCATTCACTGAGCATACAGCCACTATTAATTGAACAGGGGTCACAAGGAGGAAGCTAATGCTTCTGCGCACTGCACTAAAATAATTGCAAGTATGTTGTCCGGGCTGAAAGCAGCATGTGGTCACGTCTTTTGAAAGTTGCTAAATTACTTTGATCTCCATGAAGTAAATGTTGGAGAGGGAGAGGGGTAATGGCTGAGTTGTGTTTGGGTATATATTTGTACTTTTACCTGGCTCATTATAGTTCCCTTTAAATATCTCACTGAACGCTATGGCAGTGGCCTCAGGGGGATGTAATCTTGTCCTGTTAGAATAGAATGCACTTGTGCTGAGTTGCCATGTTTTCTATTCAGGAATTTTCACATATCGTTGTTGTTGTTACTTTATGTAGTTTTTGTATGCTTCGTATATGAGTTTCTTGGTTGTATTCCTAATGCATTTATATTTGTCCCACATAAGATTGCTTCTATCCTGTTTCCATTTCCTGTAAAGTGCATTCCTTTTGTGTATCATTTTGACTATTCATTTTGTAATCCATGGAGAGTTTTTGTTGGTACCAATTTTCACTTTAGGCACCGCTTTGTGTACACAGTGAAAGAACTTTCTCGCCATCTAGACCACACCACATTAATGTCTGCAGTTTTTAAAGATAGAGGGGTGGATAGATGGTTTCTGAGAAGGTATGATAGTATAGTAGTTTCCAGTTGACTTTTTTGTAGTTATAGACTTCTCTATTACAGTTTTTTACTAGTGGTTTCTTGCATTTTAGGATAGCTATAACTGCTAGGTGGTTGGAGAAACTGGGGATGACTTCTGTCTTCAGGAGTGAGGATGGTAGGTTACTAAGGAATAAATCTGGTGTAGAACTAGAAGTTTTCATTATATGGGTAGGTTTTATTTGGTCGAAGAACAGGTTGTAGAATGCTGTAAAGAAAGTTTCTGCTAATGGATTGATGGGAATAGGCAGGATATGAGGGCATTTGTGCTGCTAGTCAACTTCCAAGTTAAAATCACCAGTTATGTAGATACATTTATATTGTTGCTGGATATTTTTTACACGGCTTAGAGACAGTAGTAATTCCTCATTGATTTCACTGGGAGTGTTTGGAGCTTGGTACACGGAACCCTAAAGAAACCTGCTTCCAGCGCTCGTGAATTCCACCCATACAAGTTCTGCCTTTGTTTCAGGCTGCTGAAGGTGCACAAGGTTGTATTTGGCTTTCATGGCAGTAAGTGTCCCTCCCCCCGAGGTCCATGATCAGTCTTTCCTAAATACTGTGTATGACTGAGGTATCACTTCTGTGTCATAGATTGACGAATTTAGCCAGGATTCACTAACACACACAGTTGATTGGTCTAAAGATGCAAGAGTGGCATGATTTCCCTGTTTTCACTTTGAAAATTTCAGGCTGCGAGCATTAAATGAAAACACACTAACTGTCCTATTACCTGCAGTCCAAGATTCTGAGTTGCTAAAATCACTATTTACACTATTTATGCAACTTGATGTCATGTTAAAAAATTATTCTGAGAATTGAGGAAGACTACATTTCCAACATGACCCTGTCTGTATCCCCATGTTTAATTTTCCTCAGTAGTTATATATTAATTTTTACACATGTTCTGTGAACTAGCAAGTGACAAGATATACACGTCACCAATAGCTGATTCACATGCCCTTTAGAATTACGCACATTACACAGCCAGTTGAATGTGACTCCTGAGTTCAATTCCACGTCTCCACTTAGAACAACCGAAAGTATTACAAGGTGGAGTAATGATGCGGGTGGCTTGGCAATCTTAATTCCCTCCAGGCGCCCTTTACTCATTTCTGCTGCTGACCATAGACCTTCACTTCCCCACCATGGTGAACAGTTAGTTTCACATTTATACACTACTAACAAGCGTTCAGTGCGACGTGAAGCTAATTGTGAATTCATTTATAATCTGAGTGATGTGAATACCCCACGATATTGGGATCAGCAAATCTAAGGGAGAAGGAAGACGGGGTGGGGATAAAACTGATGCTATGTGAAAATGGAATTGCACCTGCTTACTATATTAAAATATATGGACAGCTGGAAGATGTATGCCAGAAAACATTTTGTGAACCTTACTGAATTAAGTGCAGGCAAATTCAGATGTAGCAGTGAATAATCCATTGTAAATAACATTTTTTTTTTGTTTGTGATGAACGTGTTCATCATACCAGTGTACCATAAACAACACCAGACCATCTGAAGGATACAATGTTTCCCATAGCAGCCCAGCCATTACAGTCATGAAAAGCTGAAACTGAGTACCTAAGTTCAGATCTCAACGTGTCAAAAATATTCTGACTTTTTTGGCATTCTCAAGAGAAGTATCCATATCATGAATTAAAACAGAACACATGAAAAGACATTTCACTCTGAATTCAACTTAAAATTTGGATTGCCTAGGAGTCCTGTACAGGATGTGGTAAAATTTTTGATCAGTTTATGGAAACTACAACTGAAGAATTAACATCAAAAATTAAAAAAGGGAAGTTATCTTCATTACACAAATTCAGATCAGACATACAGTGTTCTGAAAGCTAACATTACTGTAACAAGGCTAAAAACAATCCCAACCAGTATATATTTCTCTGGAATTATTTTCAAGTAGTTTTTTTGGCCCAGATCTCAAGCCTGCATTAGTTTTGTACAGGTGTCAGCTATCCATAATATGGAAACATATCTGGCTACAATGGCTATATGATTAAATGAAAGAAGATTCACTTGCGCATTTTAATCCATCAAGATACAATGGCATAACACATCGATGAACATTTAAAATTTTTATGTGGTTTATTATTGCATCAGTGAAAGTAATTTTTTTATGACTAGATAGACATATGAATCTATTCATTGAATTTTGTTTGGTTTGTTTAATCTACGTCGGCCCTGTGGTGTAGGGGTAGTGTGCCTGCCTCTTACCCAGAGGTCCTGGGCTTGATTCCCGGCCAGGCCAGAAATTTTTACCTGAACCTGAGTGCTGGTTCGAGGTCCACTCAGCCTACGTGATTAGAATTGAGGAGCTACCTGATGGTGAGATAGCGGCCCCGGCCTCGACAGCCAAGAATAATGGCCGAGAGGATTCGTCGTGCTGACCACATGGCACCTCGTAATCTGCAGGCCTTCGGGCTGAGCAGCGGTCGCTTGGTAGGCCAAGGCCCTTCAAGGGCTGTAGTGCCATGGGGTTTGGTTTGGCCTGTTTAATCTACAATGTATCTGATTGGTCAAGTACTTGATGCCCAACAGGGAAGTTAGGATTTCACTCATTTAACCTTGTAATGTTTTAATTGGAAATGGTTTAGTCTTTTTTGATATATAGCAGCTGAAGATGTCCAACATCTGATGAAACATGTGTTACTAACTTTTAACAGGTGACTCTTCACTGCTTAAATGAAGTACTAAATAGGTGGATCTATAACATTTTAATGTATGTGTAATGTATGTAGGAATGTTCATTAAAAGCAGTTGGTAAACAAGTGTCATTAGGTGAAAATTCCTTCATTAATTTATGCATAGCCAACCGAATGTTTTGAAATATGGTGTAACATAAGTGTAACATTGCAGTTGGAAGGCTTATCATATGTATGAGTTCCGTGCTCATTGAAGCGCGAAGCTTGTTCAGCCTTTAGATTGACTAGTACCATTTCACAGTAGTCTAAAGATGGGAATAGGAGTGCTTGGATTAACTTTAATTTAAGGATTTGAGAAAAAACATTCTTGTGACGTTTCAGGGGATATAGAGCTGCATGAACCTTTCTACATACATTAGTTACGTGTTCACTTCAGGTCAGATTCTCATTGATGGAAATTCCAAGGTTTGTTACATTTTTAAGGTATGGTATAACAATGTCATTGATGATGATTGTAGGAGAATTGATATTTCTTATTACATGTACTAATTTAGACTTTCCTATGATAATACTTTGTGTTTTACGAGGATTTAGACCAGGCAAATTGGCCGTGCAGTTAGAGGCGTGCAGCTGTGAGCTTGCATCCGGGAGATAGTGGGTTTGAATCCTACTGTTGGCAGCCCTGAAGATGGTTTTCCATGGTTTCCCATTTTCACACCAGGCAAATGCTGGGGCTGTACCTTAATTAAGGCCACAGCCACTTCCTTCCCACTCCTAGCCCTTTCCTATCCTATCGTCGCCATAAGACCTATCTGTGTCGGTGCGACGTAAAGCCACTAGCGTTGTTGTTGTTGTAGAAGTTTTTATTAGATTAGGCGGTAAGCCTTTCGGTGTCTCCCATAATTCCAACCCCTCGTCCACGTCGTGGGAGGCGGGCAACGTCATAAAGTAAGGGACAATCGAATTTGGGATTGGCACGCATCACCTCTTCATTGACTACAAAGGAGCATATGACAGAGAGCAATTGTACCATGCTATGATTGAACTGGGAATTCCTGGAAAATTGGTAAGGCTGGTGAGAATGACAATGAGTGGGACATGAAGTAGTATAAGAACGGGAGGAATGATGTCTGAGACATTAAATATTCAAAATGGGGTACGGCAAGGAGATGTGGAGGAGGAGGAGGAGTAGTAGTAGTAGTAGTAGTAGTAGTAGTAGTAGTAGTAGTAGTAGTAGTAGTAGTAGTAGTAGTAGTTAATATGTTGGACTGTTTCATATAAATTTGTATATTTGCAGATCAGCTTATAAGCTTTAGTTATAATACTGAAGTGTGGATGATATTCATTGATATGCAAGGTGAACAATAGGAGTTACCGAGCTCGATAGCTGCAGTCGCTTAAGTGTGGCCAGTATTCTGGAGATAGTAGGTTCGAACCCCACTGTCGGCAGCCCTGAAAATGGTTTTCCGTGGTTTCCCATTTTCACACCAGGCAAATGCTGGGGCTGTACCTTAATTAGGGCCATGGCCGCTTCCTTCCCACTCCCAGCCCTTCCCTGTCCCATCGTCGCCATAAGACCTATCTGTGTCGGTGCGACATAAAGCAACTAGCAAAAAACAAAAACAATAGGAGCCCTGGAACAGACCCATGAGGGACACCAGATGATTTTACAGCTCATTCTTTGATTGTTTACCACTATGCACTGGCAATGATTGTAAGGTACAACTTACAAAAATGTTAGGGCTATCAGGCCAATGTTCAGAGAGCGGAGCTTGGATAATACTATGTCTATGTTTACCATGTCAAAAGCACTAATGAAGTCAAGGAGTGTCATTGTCATCACCTGCCTTTTGTCCATTGCTAGTCTTATGTAATTAATTTTTTACCTGAAGAAGGGCAGTTGTAGTACTGTGTCCATTTCTGAAGCCAGATTTCAATGGGTCTAAAAAGAGAATGATTGGTTATGAATTCTACTAGCTGGTCATGTACAAGTTGTTTAAGAACTTTCGAGAAAGGAGGAAGAATCAAAATAGGTCAGTAATCAGATGGTGTATTTGCTATGGTTTTCTTTAATATTGGGGTTGCTAAAGAGGTTTGCTGGATGAGTTCTAAACATACCTGTGTTTAGACAGTAGTTTACGATGTGGGCATTGATTGGTAGGGCAGTGCCAATAATGTTTTTTATAAAGCCTATTGGGATGTTATCTGCTCCTTTATCTTGTGAGTTAACCGAATTCAAAATTTGCTTTACATCATTTACACTGACAGGGTGAAACAAGAAATTATGTTCATTTTCTGTAGGCTCACTGATTTGTTTATTTAGATGGATATGATTTTGAGGTTGAGATTATTTTATTGGGTTCGTTAGGAAGTGAGAGTTTAGTGTATCGAGAGAATAGTTGGCACATGAGGCTCCTTACATTTTCCAACACCCATAGCTCGAAGTTGTTTCCATGTGTCATGTGCATTTAAGTTTCTTGTTACATTTTTTATGTGATTAAATTTGCGATTGCAAATTAAGTGCTTTGTTCTGTTACGTAAAAGGCGATGCCATTCAAAATCTATTTAATTATTTGTTACCTTGTATTGGCACAATATTGCATCATGGTAAGCCATTGTTGCTTTTATGAAAATCCTCAGCCTGTTTTCAGTCATTCGACCAGGTCAGGAATGGAATGAATAAAGCCCCAATCTAGTGGCGAGGATAGGAATTGTGCTGGCTGCCGAAGCCTGTCACACTCCTCTGGCGCAATTATTAATGAATGACAGATGAAATGATACTGGAGAGTTTTGCTGGAATGAAATATGACAGAGAAAACAGGAGTGCCTAGAGAAAAACCTGTCCCTCCTCCGCTTTGTCCAGCACAAATCTCACATGGAGTGACCGGGATTTGAACCACGGAACTCAGCGGTGGGAGGCCGGCACGCTGCTGCCTGAGCCACGGAGGCTCTCTTGTTGCTTTTATATCACTAGTTAACCAATGTGCAGGTGAGTGAGTGGCTCTACCTTGCCTAACTGGAGCATGCTTGTCATATAATCCCATGTGTAGAGAGTTAAATCTTGTCACTTTCATGTCTGTGTCATGTAATTGCTTTATATCTTCCCAAGGTAAACTGTACATGTCATTTTGGAGTTGTTGTAGATCGATATTTTTTTGATCCCTATAACTAGTGTAATTAGCTTTGTACTTTGGTACATGTAGAAAGTAACATACATAAATTGTCATGAGTTGAACTGTGAGGTACAGGAAATTGACCGTACTTCAGAACTTTATGCGGGTTATTTGTAATCAGGAGGTCAGTTCCAGTATGGCTTGTTTATCTAAAAGTATAAACATGATTAGTTGTACCTAGTGTTAAGATTTTTCTGTCAACAGGGGTAAATAGGTTGCTGATTCAGTCTGATTTGCTAGTCAGGGCTAAGATATTTGTGATAAAGTCACCAAAATGTAGTATATGCTCGTAGGTTGGTACTAGATTGGGAAGGTCAGATTCAAGGTTAGAGATGTTATTAACGTTTGGTGGTTTATACACAACTCCTATCAATACTTTTTGATGGTTAATTATGGTTTCAACAAACATATATTCCGTATGTGGAGAAATGCCAGATGATGATTTTACTATTCTACATTTAACATCATCTCTACAATATACTGATACATCACCATCGTGCCTGCCAGTGCAATCATGCCAATACAGAGTATATCCTTCTAGTTTTAGAAGGGTAGAGCTAATTTTGTCAGACATCCAGGTTTCAGTAATACACATTGGATGCATGTTACAGGCTGACATTATCGAATGAACTTTATCTATGTGACTGAGGAGTGACAGCAAATTGATATGGCAACACTGCAGACTTCTCGAGAACTGGGACAGAGATTTTTCAAAAGCGGCTCAGTAGGCTGAGGATTGGAGGCAGTTGGTGAATACCCTTGGGTCAATGACATTCTGGAATGCCTCATCTACTGTAGTAGTAGTTTCAAGGACACCCGCTGACATGCTTAAAGGGTAGGTGACACATTCCTGGAACGAAAACTGATAGCATACACACACTGTCAGACACGTGCAAATATTTACGCACATATAGAAAATGTGTGAACATTTCAATACAAACTGATAATAATAATAATAATAATAATAATAATAATAATAATAATAATAATAATAATAATAATAATAATAATAATAATAGGGTTGGAACTTAAATAGTGGCAACACTGCTGTGGAGATGCTATGCAATGGAATCTAATATTGTCACTGATAGCACACGTTGGTTACATACCTATCTCACCTCATAGCAAATGGACTCGCCCTTCCCACATCACCTGCATGCGCACAAGCGAGAGAAACACAGTCACGTGTGAGCTAGCGGTCTAACGTAACATAATATAATATAATATAATATAATATAATATAATATAATAATAATAATAATAATAATTGTTACCGAGTTTTTGTGGTAGTTAAGCATGAAGAAGGTGCTGGGTGGTGAATAGGTCTCAAGCTACTAAAGAGAAATTAAATTTTAAAATTTAACAAGGTTATATTTTCTTTTCAAAATTAGGTAACAACAAATAGAACAGGTACTTAGTAGCCGAAATACAACTTGAAATGTACAATTACAGGGATTAAAGAATTTGGGCTTCGAGCCCTGAAAACACAATTCTTGAGCAACTAGCTCAACTTTACGATATACCAATTTCAACAAAAGGGGCAGAAGACCCCACTCAAACCCTGGAGCCCTTGCTCCAAATTACACAGCAAAGCCTCCTCGAGGCATACAACTCTCAGTTTTAGAAAAGAGCCACTCGCTCTTAAAGTTAAGCCTCTCCCAGGCCACACCAAACTCAACTTTCAAGTTGTCCTCAAAGGACATATACACAGGGGTAAAATACCCAACCTACTGAGGTCTATTAGGTGAGAAACGATTAATACATGACCTCTAAAATACAACTTGAGAGGAGGCGAACTTGCACTCCTAATACACTTTGCATTTAAAACCTAATCTGGCTCTGGGCCACTAACGCAAGGGCTAATCCCATACTACAGAGGTGACTTCGAGAAGAACACTTTACATTACATAAACGAAGAAAAGTTTGAGAAAATAAGTTCACCTCAAAACAAATGTGAGTGGGAGCTCGAGAGGGTTAGCACTCTCTATCCCAATATGTAACTTTACAAGAAAAAGATGAAAAGAGTAATTACATTTTAGGAAAAGGTTACATGATGGAAATGCTTCGAACCCGCCGCGAGTGTTAAACTGCCGACCTAGCAAGAAAAGAAGTTATTAAAAGGCCATTACCTGGTGTTGAACGGCTGAAGAAGAAAGAGGCGCTTCCCGCCTCCTGCTATGTACTTAATACACTGAAAGATGGAACAGAAGTGGCCCGGAGACCCCAAAATCAGCAGTTTATATCCTCTCGCGGAAGATTCTAGGCGTTAGGGGAAATAAAACACCCTCCCTCAAAGTTTTTATTGGTTCGGGAAAAGAAACCCCTACATAGAGGAAGAAGAAACACATTATTGGTGGAAAATTAATTAAAGAAATTCGGGATTGGCTAGATCCAAAATAAGGGGAAAAAGAGGGGTATACAGCCAACTTAAACCATGACAGAAAGAAATTTAACAAAGAACAAACTCTTGAAATAAAAATTTCTCCAACAAAATAGTTCTTTGATTTCGCACTAGGTTGCACTATAGTAATTCTTCAGTAGTGTCCTCTAGAAGAGAAAGTTCACACTTCTTACTCCAAGCGAAACAAAACACATCAAAAGTGACACAGTTCAAAAACTCAAAATTTTCCACGTGGTGACATCTTCTGAGAAAGTAGAGAATTAATAGAATAGATAAAGTTCAACCTTCCTCCAGAAGAGGAGTTTCAACTGGCGCAACTTTTAAATAAACAGAGTAGAGGTGTACCGCCCGGTACAGACCTCCCCCCCCAAAAGTTCCTCCAAGGGGTAACACAGAAGAACATAAGCTTTGTTTCCAAAATAAGGTCCAAGTTTTGATGTTGATATTAAGATTAATTGCGGAAGCATTTATAAGATTTTAGTAATTTGGTTGGTTGCAATTTCAAAATTTTGTTGTTGCAGGTGCAGTAAAGTTTTTCTGTTGTAGTAGTTGAATTTCTGAAGATAAACCTTTAATGCTTAAAAGTGAAGAAAAGTTTTGCAATGTCCACCAAATATTGTTGTTAAATTCCCAAATGTAATTATTGCTTATGGTGACTGTCCATGTAGTTGATGTAGATTGAGTCGGATGGCCAGACCGGCCGTTGCAGCTTGCGTCCAACGGAGGCCGCTCGGACCCCTCAAGTACCCTGAGATACCGCTCGCCCGCACTATGAGGGGAGCAGAGGTGTTGAAGTACGCCGCGCCCGCGGTGAACAGATACAGGCTGCGGGCATGTAGCAGGTCGTGCGCCGCACATCAGCCTTGGCCGGGAGGAGAGTTCCGGCTCGCCGTGCACATGTCGTCCTCGCTGGAGAGGAGGGGGCCCATCCCCCTCCCCAGTCGCTGCACGGCGCTGCGCGGCTGCGGGGGCGCTGAAACATTAAAGCTAGGCGGCAGAATTGTGTTGGACAATCATTTCCTTTGAGGGTACAGGCTTGTGGAGAGGTTGAGGGGCCAGCGGCGTGTAGATATCCATGGCATTTACTATTATGAAGCCACAGTGTAAGGTGGAGCAGGAGACGGGAGCGTGGTAATGGCCGTGGCAAAGACAGGATGGCAGTTTAATGGGTCGGGGCAGGTTTCACAAACATGCTTACATCTAAAACCAAAATATTACAGAAGGGGCAGAATGCCTTAAAAGTGAAACTCAAAAAAAAGAAAAAATATAACCTTCATATCCTTTCAAAATAATATGAAGCAAGTTAACACAGAAATTACACCGGTTTCACCTGGGACAGGTGAACTCTAAATATCCTCTTGGTGGCTGGATTACTTAGCAATAAGGTAACCGGCGTAAGAAAATCAAGAATGATACAAGGCCCATGAAATCTGGGGGCAAGCTTGCCCGCGGGAACAAAATTTTTGACCATAACCTGGTCGCCTACCTTCAAAGGGGTGGGTCTCCGTCCACGATCATACCTTTCCCTAACCTTTTCATGAGACACTTTAAGATTGGCTTTAGCCTTCTTCCAAAGATCTTTAATGTTGTCCGGATCTATTGTCTCGGGCAGAATGTCATTCAGAGACCAGAGGTTAGAGAGCGGCGTGTTGGGAACAAACTTAAACATCAAAGAAGCTGGAGTAAATTTGTGAGATTCATGAACCGCCGAATTCAAAGCAAAAGCTAACCAATGCAGGGACGTGTCCCACCTAGAATGATCTTCATGATGATAGGCAATAAGTGCGGACCTGAGATTACGGTTAACCCGTTCAGCCAGAGATGGTTGAGGGTAATAAGCAGATGTAGTTACATGAGAGATGGACAAGTCAAAACAGAATTTACGAAACAGATTTGATGTAAAAGCTTTAGCATTATCAGATACAATGTATTGGCACGGACCAAAAGAAGCAAAAATGGAATTTAGGCAAGTAATTGTGGACTGAGCGGTAGCCAGCTTAGTCGGAAATAACCAGGAAAATCTTGTAAAACCATCTACACACACAAAGATGAACTTGTTGGCATTTCCCTTCGACTGGGGGAAGGGTCCTACATAATCAATATACAGGCGTTCCATGGGGCGCGCCGCTTGATGAGAAGACAAAAGGCCTACCTTAGTGGACGTGGTAGGTTTACTAAGCAAACAAGATTTACAAGCTTTTACAAGTTCACGGATTTCACCGTCCATACCTTTCCAGATGAACATTTCACGAATTTTTTCACGAGTTTTAAAGATACCAAGATGCCCTCCTAATGGGGACTCATGATAATACTTGAAGATCATAGGCACAAGAACCGCTGGAACAACAACTTTCATCAACTTATCATGCCTCGAAGGGCAACATAGAACACCATTCCTCAGAACATAAGGGACAGCATGTTCCCCAGAAGAAAGGGTTTCCATTATAGGAGCCAGCGTCGGATCTTCACGTTGGTACTTCTCAATATCCCTAAAAAGCATGGGAGCATCTGTTAAGATGGCCTTAACACCAGATAGTATGGACTCGGAAGGTGATGAACAGTCGACCGGTTCGTGGGTCTCGACGTCGTTAGAAAACATACGGCTGAGTCCATCAGCAACAACATTTTCAGTACCTCTGATATGCCGTACATCGAATTGGAAGGCAGAAATACGGATGGCCCAACGGGCTATACGACCTGTACGACGCGGCCTACCTAAGACCCAGCTTAAGGCTTGATTATCTGTCTCCAGGTCGAATTTGACATGTTCCAGATAGAGACGGAACTTTTCTAAGGCGAATAAGACTGCCAACCCTTCGAGCTCATAGATGGAATACTTGGCTTCTTGAACCGATAGAGTCCTAGATGCATAGGCGATGGGACGCCTCCCTAGTTCAGTCTCTTGAAGAAGGACTGCAGCTACAGCTGACGACGACGCGTCCGTTTGGACGATGAATTTCTTCGAGAAATCAGGCATAGCAAGTACAGGGGCATTACAGAGAGCTAATTTAAGATCTTCGAAAGCGGCTTGTTGAGAAGGTCCCCACTCGAATTTGATGCCTTTCCTACGAAGAAGGTTTAAGGGCGCCGCTCTATTAGCGAAGTTAGGAATAAACTTCCTGAAGAAATTCACCATACCAATGAATCTAGCGATACCTTTGATGTCCTTAGGAGGTTTAAAATCACGGATGGCCTGTGTTCTAGAATGATCGACTGCTACACCATCAGGTGACACAATATGCCCTAGGAATGACATAGAGGGCTTAGCAAAGGCAACCTTGGACAACTTAACAGTTAACCCAGCCTTACGAAGGCGATTGAGAACTTCTCGCAAATGATCTAGATGTTCTTCAAAGGTTTCGGAAAATACGACGACATCATCCAAGTAGTGATATAAGTACTCAAATTTGATGTCGGAAAAGACCCTATCTAGTAGCCTAGTGAGCACAGCTGCCCCCGTGGGGAGCCCGAAAGGCACGCGGTTGTATTCATATAAATTCCAGTCCGTGGCAAACGCTGTAAGATGTTTAGACTCTTCGGCAAGGGGAATTTGATTATAGGCCTGATTCAAGTCCAAGATGGTGAAGAACTTGGCCTTACGAAACCATGAGAAGCAAGAATGAAGGTCGGGAAGGGGCACAGATTGCAACACCACCTTCCGATTGAGAGCCCTGTAATCAATGACAGGCCTGAAGCCTCCTTGGGGTTTCGGGACTAGAAAAATAGGCGAAGAATACGCTGACTTAGAGGGCCTAATAATACCATCCTTCAACATCTGATCGATGATTTCTTTCAGAGCCTTCATTTTAGGTGGAGATAGCCTATACGGTGGAAAACGGACAGGAATTGAATCCGTGACCTCAATTTCGTATTCAATAAGGTCAGTAACACCAAGAGTATCAGAGAACACCTCGGGAAACGACTGACACAGTTTCCGAATACTATCAGCCTGCTCCTCAGGTAGATGTCTAAGGTCTAACAACATCTCATCCTGGGTAGGCGAAATAGATGAACATGATACAGAATTACACTTTAACAAGGGAATTCTACAATTGGACGCAAATTTGAATATGCACGACCTACACTGGAGATCGAGCACAAGACCAGTGTGAGAAATGAAGTCCGCTCCCAATATGATGGGGCAAGACAAACGCTTGGCCACAAACAATTTAACTTTCCATGTAAACTTAAAAACACGAATTTTAACCAGTAAGGAACCTAGAATTTCTAATGGAGATGAATTAGCCGAAACGTATTGAACAGGAGAAGAGACATAGTCAGGGAGTTTACAAACAGATTTCAATTTAGAATACCAATCAGCCGAAATAATGGAACAAACACTGCCTGAATCTAAGAGAGCTGTTATAGGCTCGTTATTTAACTCAATCTTAAGAAAAGGAACAGGTGCGGGGGTATCCGCCGCAATCCTAAGACACTCTTTAGGGCATTCAAAAGATGAATTTGAAGGCTGGTCGTTCTCTGCATTTACAACCTGTTTACTAGGGGCTAAGTCTCGGGAAGATGGATTAGTCGGCTCAGCCGACGCCACTAGTCACTTTTTATTAGTGGAATAGCTGGAATTTGCACCAGAAGTTGAGCAGGAGGGGGTGCTATTTGAGTTTGGGCAATTCTTGGCGATATGTGAGAAGGCCCCACACTTAAAACAGCCTTGTGATGACCCTACTCCATTCCTTGTCCCACTTGACTTGATCAGAGGACACTTATTCCGCAGATGGTCAGGCGACCCACAAGCATAACATTTACGGGGATTGACTGGTCGGCGAGGTGGAGGCCGAGTGTTACTAAAGGAAGGCGGGGGTTCTTTCGCCACACGCAAGGAATCGGCATACCTAACTCCTTCCGCAGAGACGGCTAATGCTTCCAGTTCAGAGAAGGTTTGCGGGCACGCCGCGAAACACAAATATGACCTGTAGGGTGGTGAAATCCCTTCAACAATAGCTTGCACGATCTGATCCTCAGGGAAGTGGAGAGCAAACACCCTAGTATAAAACTTAATATCTTGGATGAAGTCTGCCAGGTTTTCATCCAAGCGCTGTACCCGATAATAGTATTTCTGAATAAGGGAGGACCTGGCCCTAGCCGGGATGAAGTTAGCTAGCAAATGGGCATGGAAATCCTCAATAGAAGATTGCTCGGCAATGGCTCTAACTATTTTGTCAGATAGAACACCAATAGCATAAGGATAGATAATTTGCAAAATTTGACATGGGGAAAGAGAAAACACAAGGGCATGATCCTGAAATTCCACTAGAAATCTTAAAAATGAAATTACGTCACTGGTGGTATTAACGGAAAACTTGGATATACCTCTGAGCAACATTGCCAATGGATGAGGCAAGCTACTGAACCCAGGTGACATAGTCGTTAAAGGTTTCAAGGGCAAGGAAGTTAATTCAGAGCGGATGTTACTCAATGACGCACGGCGTTCAGATTCGTTGTTCGATGGGGCAGAGATAGTTTGAGCAGCAACGGTTATCCTATTGACTTCTCCCTGAGGAGGCTCTTCCTCGTTACCTACATTCACCGTGGCGGGTTGATCAGTTTTGGGAGGAGCTTCGCCGGTTAGCAATTGAGTGACCTTATTAGACAATTCAGAAATAGTTTCAAGGAGCGTATTAGCTTGCTTCCTCTGAATGTCATTCACCTTTAGAGACAATAGATCATTAACTCTATTTGCAAAGTGATACAGCCTGCCTTGCACACGCTTAATTTGATTAGGAGATGGATCGTTTTCATCAAAAAAGCTGACTACCGATGCTAGCCCAGTAATATTCTCGACAATCGTGGAAAGAGAGTCGTCAATTTCTTTCTCTCCCAAATTGGGGATGGAAATGGGCAAATCAAGGGACTCTCTAAGCTTGTTAGTGTCTATTGCAACCGTGCCTCCAGATTGAACGTTTCTGATAGTTAACTCATATATCAACTCCTCTTTGCGCAAGTAGTTAAGGAGGAGAACATCGCGAGGGCCGGGCATGATGACAGAACAATTTAGAAAAACTCAAAAAATTCCAGCAACTGAGAAAATTGTTAGAGTTCGAATCAAAGCAATATTTAGCCGTCAAAAGGGGCTAAATTGAGACCCATTCAACCACGCTCTGCTACCACTTGTTACCGAGTTTTTGTGGTAGTTAAGCATGAAGAAGGTGCTGGGTGGTGAATAGGTCTCAAGCTACTAAAGAGAAATTAAATTTTAAAATTTAACAAGGTTATATTTTCTTTTCAAAATTAGGTAACAACAAATAGAACAGGTACTTAGTAGCCGAAATACAACTTGAAATGTACAATTACAGGGATTAAAGAATTTGGGCTTCGAGCCCTGAAAACACAATTCTTGAGCAACTAGCTCAACTTTACGATATACCAATTTCAACAAAAGGGGCAGAAGACCCCACTCAAACCCTGGAGCCCTTGCTCCAAATTACACAGCAAAGCCTCCTCGAGGCATACAACTCTCAGTTTTAGAAAAGAGCCACTCGCTCTTAAAGTTAAGCCTCTCCCAGGCCACACCAAACTCAACTTTCAAGTTGTCCTCAAAGGACATATACACAGGGGTAAAATACCCAACCTACTGAGGTCTATTAGGTGAGAAACGATTAATACATGACCTCTAAAATACAACTTGAGAGGAGGCGAACTTGCACTCCTAATACACTTTGCATTTAAAACCTAATCTGGCTCTGGGCCACTAACGCAAGGGCTAATCCCATACTACAGAGGTGACTTCGAGAAGAACACTTTACATTACATAAACGAAGAAAAGTTTGAGAAAATAAGTTCACCTCAAAACAAATGTGAGTGGGAGCTCGAGAGGGTTAGCACTCTCTATCCCAATATGTAACTTTACAAGAAAAAGATGAAAAGAGTAATTACATTTTAGGAAAAGGTTACATGATGGAAATGCTTCGAACCCGCCGCGAGTGTTAAACTGCCGACCTAGCAAGAAAAGAAGTTATTAAAAGGCCATTACCTGGTGTTGAACGGCTGAAGAAGAAAGAGGCGCTTCCCGCCTCCTGCTATGTACTTAATACACTGAAAGATGGAACAGAAGTGGCCCGGAGACCCCAAAATCAGCAGTTTATATCCTCTCGCGGAAGATTCTAGGCGTTAGGGGAAATAAAACACCCTCCCTCAAAGTTTTTATTGGTTCGGGAAAAGAAACCCCTACATAGAGGAAGAAGAAACACATTATTGGTGGAAAATTAATTAAAGAAATTCGGGATTGGCTAGATCCAAAATAAGGGGAAAAAGAGGGGTATACAGCCAACTTAAACCATGACAGAAAGAAATTTAACAAAGAACAAACTCTTGAAATAAAAATTTCTCCAACAAAATAGTTCTTTGATTTCGCACTAGGTTGCACTATAGTAATTCTTCAGTAGTGTCCTCTAGAAGAGAAAGTTCACACTTCTTACTCCAAGCGAAACAAAACACATCAAAAGTGACACAGTTCAAAAACTCAAAATTTTCCACGTGGTGACATCTTCTGAGAAAGTAGAGAATTAATAGAATAGATAAAGTTCAACCTTCCTCCAGAAGAGGAGTTTCAACTGGCGCAACTTTTAAATAAACAGAGTAGAGGTGTACCGCCCGGTACAATAATAATAATAATAATAATAATAATAATAATAATAATAATAATAATAATAATAATAATAATAATCTATACATCTTCTCCAACGTTCTACTGAGAAGGCTTGAAAGACAAGCAGATCATTTCATTGGAGAATACCAGGCAGATTTCAGGAAGGGCAGATCATGCACAGAACAAATACTCAATCTCAAAACTATCTTACAAATGCACAAAACTAGACAAATAGTGATCACCTTCGTAGACTTAAGAAAAGCATATGACTCCATAGAGCGGCAGACACTTTTCAAAGTACTCGAAGAATTTAAAGTAGACAGAAATTTTTTTGCTAGTGGCTTTACGTCGCACCGACACAGATAGGTCTTATGGCGCCGATGGGATAGGAAAGGCCTAGGAGTTGGAAGGAAGCGGCCGTGGCCTTAATTAAGGTACAGCCCCAGCATTTACCTGGTGTGAAAATGGGAAACCATGGAAAACCATCTTCAGGGCTGCCGACAGAGAGATTCGAACCCACTATCTCCCGGATGCAAGCTCACAGCCACGTGCCTCTAACCGCACAGCCAACTCACCCGGTAGTAGACAGAAAAACAAGAGAATTGATCAAACATTAACTGACACTACTTCCAAAGTTAAATTCTTGGGAGAAATATCTGTGCCTTTTGATGTCAACACAGGGGTTCGACAAGGAGATGGACTGTTACCTCTTTTGTTCAATCTTGTTCTAGAAAAAGTAATCAGAACCTGTGAAAAGGAAGTTAAAGGAATAACTCTTGGTAGACAACTGAAAAACAGAATTCACGTGCGGTGTCTAGCTTTTGCAGACGACCTAGCAATTCTTTCTACTAATAATATTCGAGAAGCAATCCACTCCCTCGAAAACCTACGTGAAATTGCAGCCAAAACATGACTTCAAATATCATATGGAAAAACCCAGTACATAGAAGGAGCCTCTCGGTTTCTAGATGGGCAAGCTTTGATGACTAAATTTTGACAGATTTCCCAAGTAAATAAATTCAAATACCTTGGAGAAATCATTTAACCTTCTGGATTAAATCGTGAAGCATATAAGGAGAGAATTACTAAATTACAGAAAGCATATCAAATCACTTGGAACACACATAACAACACATCATTGTCTTGAAAAACAAAACTAAGACGTTATAATACAGTAATAAAACCTGAAGCATTATACGCACTGGAAACCTTAATCATTGGCGGTAGATAACTCATAAAAGATATATAAAAGCAAGAAAGAAAAACTTTGCAGAAAATTTTCGGTCAGTTTGCACAGAGGGAGTATGGATGAAAAGGAAATCTCATTAATTTATTGCCATACTGAAAAAATCTGACACTATGAGGAAAGGGAGGTTGAAATTCTATGGTCATATTCTCAGAATGAACATTGATAGACTGACCAAAATGATTTGAAATATTGCCCTCACACTGAAAGTTAAGAACAATTGGCTAAATGAAATAGAATCAGATCTTCAGGAAATCAACATCAACCAGTAAACTGTGAAGAACCAACCTGATTTCAGAACACTGATTAATAATCATTGTTTCGTGGAGCCAAAATCTACAACTAATAATACCTGGACAGAAGAACGTAAGAAGAAATTTAGTGAGAGGATGAAGAGATTTTGGGAAGAGAAGAAAGCAAAATCATGAGCTAAATAAGTTCTAGCGTGCTCCTCAGTTGGGCATAATGATGTGGGGAAAAAAAGAAAACAATAACAATAATAATAATCTCCAGCAAGGAGATGGATTGTCACCCCTCCTCTTCAACCTCGTCATAGATAAGGTATTGAGGGAATGGGAAAAAGAACTGAAAGCGCAAAACAGCTGGAACCCAGTAAACATTGGGACACAAAAAGCAAGCTTGAAATTCCATGCTTAGCCTTCACGGATGACCATGCCCTTTTGTCAAGCGATGAAGTTATTGACCATGCCCTTTTGTCAAGCGATGAAGTTACAGCGATAAAGCAAGTTGAAATTCCCCAGAAAACTGAATTTTTCTGTTCAAAACTAGACATCCATAGTCTCAATACAAAATATGGACAAATCAACAGAGTCCTTCACTTCTCAAATACCTGGGCGAAATCCTCCAACCAACCGGACAAGAAAAAATAGCCCAAAACAACCGTGTCCACAAAGAGTATATGAGAGAACAAGAGAAATCTATAACAAAAAATGCGTTTCTCCACGTTATACTGCGAGTATCACAGGAAGTCAGACATGCATAGTTAAGGAGAGAGATGTCACCAACACTAACGCCATCAATTTTGCCAACATGAGCACCCTCTAATACAGGGCCTCTCAGGGTGCATGCACTGTGCATGGTGCAAAAGACGACTTCGCTTGGTTGTCCAGAGTGCAGATCTCCACTCCTTGATTTGGAGCAATAGTGCTGTCTCTCTATTTCCCCACACCTGTCTTGCTCGCTCCCCCTGTCTCCCTCTTCCTTACATGCTCCGTAGCGCTCCAAATCGGAGCCGAGTTGAGCCGAGCTTAGCCGAGTAGCCCAGAGACGAAGCGTTGGTCCGAGCAGAACTGAGCGGGGCCGATGCAAAGTGCACGGAGCTCTTGCGCCTCGATTTGCACATGTGAAATTTTGGGCGTTTGAGAGGCCCTGCTCTAATACATTAGAAATTTGGCACATTGTTTGAAATCCTCTGTTTTTCCTGAACAAATTTTAATATTTTGATATTTGACTTTTAACAGTCCCTGTACCAGCGAAGCTGGGAGTGAATCTAATTTATTTTCAACAGCGCACACTTCCTTCACTGTTTCAGACAACAGGTTAGTGGATTTTTCAAGTATGTCTATAGTTTTACACAAGAAGCTTAGATTGGCAGATATAAATGCCAAATCATTTTTCAAAGAGCTGTCTTTCAGTATCTCTTGAAGAATCTCAATTGACAACATGCCGTTTTTATCTAGTGCATTCACAACGGATGCAAAACTTTCGAAATTGTCTGCGTAGTATACCAGGACGCTAAGCCAGGTACCCCACCGCGTAACAATAGGCAGAGGAGGAAGTGCAAGTTCCGGGTTTTTCTCTTTAAACAGATCAATTCTTGATGGTGCTTTTACAAAGATTTTTTTGCCATTAGACACTACTTTATCCACTTGAGGATACCGAGCCCGCACAGTTTCACATAACCTGTGTAGAGCATGAACAACGCAAGTTACGTGTATCATTTTCGGAAAGCTCACAGAAAGGCCTTCTACAGCCTTTTTCATGTAAGCTGCGCTATCAGTAAGGAAAAACAATACATGGCCGTATTTTATACGTTTTGGCCAAAGCAAGTGCATGGCTTCATTGAACAACCTAGCTACAGTGACATGGTTACAGCAAGCATTTCTTTACATGCTAGCAAATAAGAATGTTCACAAGCAGTTTTGTCATTCTTCAACACATCAACTACAACATTTCCTACTTTTCTGCCACTTGAATCAGTGGTTTCGTCAATGCTCACCCACAGTTTTTCACTATTACATACTGCCCGAAATCTCTGTAAAGTTTCTTCGTAACATTTTGGGAGATAGTTTTTCCTTAATGTGGATTCATCTGGAGGCTCAAAATTAATGTACTTTATTAGGAAATTTCTCAGTCCCGGATTATTTATTTTGCCAGGAGGAATGTCGGCGCAAACAAATGCTCTGTGCATATCTAAATAATACTGGGAATATTTAGATGGGCCTGCATTTGAAGTAGCTGGTTCAGCTATTAGTAATTGTCGCAAACGCATACGCGAAGCAGCCACAGTATGCTTATCTCCAGACAAATGCTGGATTACTTGAGAACGTTGATCTGCACTTACTGTTTTACCACACGGTTGGCAAAATAATACTTTTCCATTGGTAGTGAAAATGTTTTTAAATTCCACTATGTATTGTTGAAGACACGACCTTGTACTCGACTTCTCTTTTGGCATTATTTTGCAGGTTACGACACATGCATTTACGGTGAATTACTGTTTCAATAAAAAGAATAGCAGTGGATACTGAGGAAATATTTCTTAGAAATCCATACAAAATCACATGACCACGGTAATGATATATGGACCCGAACAGCTAACCTTACTCGTAGGAGTGATGAAATTCCACTACCTAATGGTGGGGCAATATTCTTCCAGTCTCCCATGTCGTATTGGTATTACGTCACCTTATCTCTCCATGATTGCCTTTCGCTGATATTCTATAAACAAAACCCGAGTGGGCTGATTCATAAAAGCGAGTTGGAATGACATCATGCAAGGAAACATCTTGTGCAGCAAATGTCTAAATGTCTAAATGTAACAACATAGCCAGTGACCAGCAAGTTTTAGAACTTCTGGAGGGAAGTCCATGAATAGCCAAAACATTCAGATACATGATGTTAAATACACTGTTAAAAACAATACCGTAATCATAAAATGAAAATACACTGACTGACAGAGCAAATGCAACACCAAGAAGGAGTGGTCAGAACTTTATGCCAATTGCAGGGTAGACTGACGTCACTGAGCTATGCTCATGATGTAAAATGCGCCGCTGTGCTGCGCACGTAGCGAACGATAAATGGGACACGGCGTTGGCGAATGGCCCACTTCGTACCGTGATTTCTCAGCCGACAGTCATTGTACAACGTGTTGTCGTGTGCCACAGGACACGTGTATAGCTAAGAATGCCAGGCCGCCGTCAACGGAGGCATTTCTAGCAGACAGACGACTTTACGAGGGGTACGGTGATCGGGCTGAGAAGGGCAGGTTGGTCGCTTCGTCAAATCGCAGCCGATACCCATAGGGATGTGTCCACGGTGCAGCGCCTGTGGCGAAGATGGTTGGCGCAGGGACATGTGGCACGTGCGAGGGGTCCAGGCGCAGCCCGAGTGACGTCAGCACGCGAGGATCGGCGCATCCGCCGCCAAGCGGTGGCAGCCCCGCACGCCACGTCAACCGCCATTCTTCAGCATGTGCAAGACACCCTGGCTGTTCCAATATCGACCAGAACAATTTCCCGTCGATTGGTTGAAGGAGGCCTGCACTCCCGGCGTCCGCTCAGAAGACTACCATTGACTCCACAGCATAGACTTGCACGCCTGGCATGGTGCCGGGCTAGAGCGACTTGGATGAGGGAATGGCGGAACGTCGTGTTCTCCGATGAGTCACGCTTCTGTTCTGTCAGTGATAGTCACCGCAGACGAGTGTGGCGTCGGCGTGGAGAAAGGTCAAATCCGGCAGTAACTGTGGAGCGCCATACTGCTAGACAACGCGGCATCATGGTTTGGGGAGATATTGCGTATGATTCCACGTCACCTCTAGTGCGTATTCAAGGCACGTTAAGTGCCCACCGCTACGTGCAGCATGTGCTGCGGCCGGTGGCACTCCCGTACCTTCAGGGGCTGCCCAATGCTCTGTTTCAGCAGGATAATGCCTGCCCACACACTGCTCGCATCTCCCAACAGGCTCTACGAGGTGTACAGATGCTTCCGTGGCCAGCGTACTCTCCGGATCTCTCACCAATCGAACACGTGTGGGATCTCATTGGACGCCGTTTGCAAACTCTGCCCCAGCCTCGTACGGACGACCAACTGTGGCAAATGGTTGACAGAGAATGGAGAACCATCCCTCAGGACACCATCCGCACTCTTATTGACTCTGTACCTCGACGTGTTTCTGCGTGCATCGCCCCTCGCGGTGGTCCTACATCCTACTGAGTCGATGCCGTGCGCATTGTGTAACCTGCATATCGGTTTGAAATAAACATCAATTATTCGTCCGTGCCGTCTCTGTTTTTTTCCCAACTTTCATCCCTTTCGAACCACTCCTTCTTGATGTTGCATTTGCTCTGTCAGTCAGTGTATGAGTATTATTTTATAACACAGAAGCATTTTAAATTTTATTGATTAACAAATATTGCCGATTTATGTACTTATTATAGAGTTTCTTAAAATATGTATTTACATTTTTAAAATGTGAAAATATGTGTTTTTATATGAAATAAGATTAAGTTTTTACACTTGGGGATGCACAATAGGAATAATGAACTTTGTAACTTGCGTTAAAACTTACGCCAAAAAAAATGTAATTTCATAAAAATCTGCTCCCTATTAATGAGCTGTTAGAAAAAAAATAAAAAGAAACAGTGCCATCATTTTCATTCTCCTTGAAGTGGAAATAAGAGTAGCGAAACTTGCTAAAGAACATCCAGATTAAATCTAAACAGCTGGGCTGAGTGGCTCAGACGGCTGAGGCACTGGCCTTCTGACCCCGACTTGGCAGGTTCAATCCTGGCCCAGTCCGGAGGTATTTGAAGGTGCTCAAATTCATCAGCCTCGTCTTCTGGCACCTTGGCGTCTCCGAAAACCGTAAAAGTAGTTAGTTGGACTTAAAGCAAATAACATTATTATAAATCTAAACACTCTACAGAACAGTAATAAGTAATAGTAATAAGATGATTTGAAGGGGTGGGAACAAGCTATAAAATCTGGAGGAACGACGGTTGATGAGGATGCCCTTATTGACTAGTGGACATACAATAGCTCCATTATCTGCTGGTTAGTAAATTTCTGTCCCATTTGAACCATTTTGCCTTGTCGTTATTAATAAAAGGCTGGCTTTATGGTACAGGGGTGGTAAGCCTGCCTCCTACCCAGAGGTTCTGGGTTCAGTTCTCGGTCAGGACAAGCATTTTTACTTGAACCTCAGGGCTGCTTTGAGATCCACTCATCCTCCATGATGAAGCTATCTGATGGTGAGATAATAGTCCCCGTCTAGAAATCCAAAAAAGCAGCCGAGAGGGTTCATCATGCTGACTGTGCGTCACCTTGTAATCTGCAGGCTTTCAGGCTGAGCAGTAGTCACATGGTAGGCCAGAGCCCATCAGGGCTAGATTTTGTTTGTTTCTTATAAAAAAAATAGGAGCATTAATTAAAATTTGATACATATTGAGCCGCTGTAATGTTTGTTGGTGACGAGAAATTACAAGAGTGGTCATTGGCTGCTACAAGTCAATTTCAATCTGATACTTTCATCTTCAAAGTGTCAGACTCATGGGTAAAAATGGAAGAACTGAAATCAACAGAGGAAAATCACATGTTATATCGGAGAAAGGAAATCTGTAACTTTGAAGGAAATTTTAGCTGCTGTAGACAACCTCCAACTACAGACTCGTGCTATCATCTTGCAGTTTGATATGGATTTTATAATCAATACTGACCAAACAATATGCGAATTCTAGCTAATATTCTACAGAACTCTCGCAGAAACAAACTCAAAAGCTGTATTTGTTAAAAATTGCAATTTAAAGAATATAACGCCCTCAAACACGGTGCAGTATATGATTATCTTGTCTGAAAAGTTACTATCATTTGTGATTTTATGCTTACCAGGATCAACAGGAACATTTGGCCCAGGATTCAAAAGGATTTTGATGAATTACCAGTAACATGCAATATCACAAGTTCAAAGTCTTGGAAACCCACTACTGCTTTACAAGTTATATTTGATAAGAATTTTACGTCCTTAATGTGAAACAAGAAAATTTCTTATTGACAGCAAATTCTTGGTCTGGGGTGGCAGCAAACAAATTAAACAAGAAAAGTTCTTATTGACAGCAAATTCCTGGTCGAGGGTGGCAGCAAGCAAATCCATTGTTATACAACAATGCTCAATGAGGGTCTTGGCACATGTACAGGTAAATTATTCAATCAATCAGTCACCACTGCACTGGTCTGAATTTAGGGCAATTGCCCAGGTGGCAGATTTCATATCGGTTGTTTACCTAGTCTTTTCTTAAATAATTTCAAAGAAGTTGGAAATTTATCAAATATCTCCTGTAGTAAATTATTCCATTCCTAATTCTGCCTCCTATAAACAAATATTTGCTCCAATTTGTCCTACAGAATTCAAACTTTATCTTTATATCCTTGTAAATGTACACCTCTTTTGGCAGCATGTGATGTTTATTTTTACAGAGAGGTTATAAATTTTATCCAACGGCAGCAAATCTGTTCACATTTGATCAAAATTATTCGAATAATTTCAGCTTATAAATATACTATAAAAATCCATTCGATTTTACATATTCAGTTATTGTCTGGGCCAATATTTTCAAATATAATATGCACAGGGTTTGCATTGAAATAATGTGACAACAGAGAAGTTTTCTTGAATGTAAATAAAATGTGTTTCCTTGTGGAAGAATTGAAATCTCTTAGTGCATGTGAGAAGATTGAATTTATTAGATGCAGCATATGCCGTTTAATTTATGTTTTATTTCTTTGTAAAATGAATATCACCCAGTGAAATGTACTGTTCTAAGCACTTCCGGCAATTAATGTACACAAAAGCACAGTGTTTTTATTCTTTTATAAAACCTGCAAAAATAAGAAACCTGAATTGTATTGTATGTAATTTTCCATTATTCATTACAAAACTAATGACAGATGTTACGGAGTATTAAGAAAAACATGTGATTAAATTTTTTTTAAATGAATTCAAAAAGAAAATGGTTCATCTTGTGAAACGTCTCACGATTTTTTTAAAAATCTTGAGAGGTGGAAAGAAATGCTTCTAGTTGTGTGTGACCCGAAGGTCTGATCCTCCTTTTGTTAGTGTGGTCACAAGATATACTTCCTATTTTATATATGTTTCCTTCACATATGGGACCCTATAGAGAATGTATTCATGTTTTCTGTTATTGAATAATATATGCCACCAAGAGTGGGTACATGACGAAATGTAGTTTCATCGCACAAACCTCAGACTATGAACATGTTGGCTATTGGCTTCATGGGAATAAATACGTGTCATTGCTGTGCTGACTACTCATTTACTAACATCATTGTTACGGGTTTGTTGTCAGCTTTGTGAACAAATAAACAGACCTTTGAGACATCATTATGTCCTTGACTGACAAGGAACACTCACGAGTGCAAGATGTGATGTCTAGTAAGGGGCTTTTGAAAGTGTTGTAGTAACAATTGAGACAGGAAACAATATTAGCTGCTAATGGTGCACCATGTGCATAGGAGAGCGACAGCAAATGAGGGTCTGGGCAGTACAGAGATCAACTTTCTATCAAATGCATGTGTTATACTTCACAAAATGGATTTCATCGATGTTCACAAAATGTTCAAAGGAAAACTTTGACTTGCACAATGAGCACCGAATGAAAAATGACGTGCCACAGTAATAACAAAAGTTAGAGCCAGGCAGATTAAGGACGAAGGCTTCGGGAGTTATAATTTTTCAGGATGATCAGCTAGATATCCACACTTACACAATGCATAGATAATCATATTGATATGACCTGATGACGAGAACAGATGGAAAGTGATGGCATGCAACCGAATGCAAACCGGTCTGCAGTTTATTGTGAAACTTATTATCCTTTATGGCGTAGCTGCCGATGATGCGTTAGTATGTTTTGTGGACACGAGGAAAACAGACATCCAAAGGTTGAATTTGTCCTGTGGTTCCAGGTGGTATGAATAGCAGTGTCACACACTTTCCAGGAGGGGTAATTTTTTCTAACACAGTATGATTTTTATAGGCAGACCAGGAGTCAAGCGCAGCAAGTTAATTTCACCAACTATGGGCTTGAAGCAGTGTTCATACCATAGCTGTATTTCTGGTTAACCCATTTTCCCAATCTTGCTTGCTGTAACATAAACATTCCCTAGTGCCCTTGCTAGGTCCCTGACACGTGACAGATTTGTTGGAGGCAGACAACCTCCAACTTCTCGCAGCACAATAAATAACATCCCAGCCAACTTGCCATCCAGACTAACAGTAGACATAATTATATACGAATACTTTAGGGCATTGATGTTTGTTGTTCGTGCTATAATTCTCTTGGTACCTGTAACTGTCAGGGTGCCTTTCGTATGCATTTCCTTGTCAAATCCTGTTTGGTCGATGTTGAAAACGAATTCCGCACTAAACGACAGGAAAAGGTTGTTTAAGTCTTCTACAAATGCTCGAGCTGTTTTTGCAGTTTGCTGTGCATCATTAAGTTGCCACTTTGTTTGGAATCTCTCTATTTTGCGTCGTCCAATACTGTAGCACCGTTTGAAGTTGTGCAACCATCCACTACACCTCTTAAAGTCTCTGTAACCTACGTACTGCGCAGTTTGATTCCCATAACGTACAGTAGTAGGTCACTATCATGCACATCGTGTAACTTGTCTCAAGTGTCTGTGAATCGCGCGAACAACAATTTTTTTAACAGGTTTGCCTTGTCTTTCCTTGAAGTACCATAGTTTTTCTTATGTATGAGATGGTCATATTGCTGCAGACTTATTTGAAATCTGTTAGTAATTCTTTTTACTATTTTGTGGATGGTCATTTATGTACGTAGGCTAATTATGTCTTGTACCCACTTGCTGGACAACAATTGTTCTTTACTACACTTCACGGGAGCCAGGAGTTGTGGCTCTGACATGGACAATGAACTACATGCCTGGACATCTATATCTATATCACCTTCACCCGTATCGTCATCAGTGCAATCCGCCTGTGCGGTGTACACATAGTCGAGAGTATACGACACTACACATTCCACTGACTCATCTTGCAAAAACGTTAATATGTCATCTGCCACTTCCTTCCCATTATTCGAAATGTCTTGCATTCCTTTCTGACGAAATGTCAGACGTCTGCAAATTTTGCTGTAGATATATGGCAATATTTGCTTTGTTCATGGCTGCCATTGCACTGGTTTGTATCAATACTACTAGCAGTATAGCACTGTCATAATCTATTAGTTTCATGACCGTATTGATATTTGTGAGTATAGCACTGTTGCGATGTATGTGTCGAATGTGCCATTTAGTTGCATCTTATAGCTTCACGCTCTGTTCACTTTTGGATAACTACAGTTCCGCCCCCTCTTGCCATTAGCCACCAATACTGTGCATGTGGGGTAGACGATAGATGGGGCTTCGAACACATTCAGTACCCTTGGCCATTCATGACCTCGCACTCGTGAGGATTCCTTGTGAGATTTTTGAGATTTTCTTTAGCGTTAATTTTGTATTAATTGCGTAACTACAGGTATTGATGTTTCCAAGTAGTCTATGAACAGCAGGTGGCATAAAACTACATTGTGAAGGAGCCCATAGACGTGCAATATTATTGCGCAGTATCGGGGTTTGTACAATAAAATTGATAGTGTGTATTTAATATTGAAGGGTTGTGCAATATATTGTACGAAATCAAGAAAGTTCGAAATATATTGCGCAAATCGCAAAATACTGTGCTGTGTGTTGGCAATATTGTGCAATATCCCGTCCTCCCGCCAGTTGGTATCAACGAGCGTTGGAGAAGGTATCGTGATGGCAGGCAAAAAGGAGGAGAAAAAGTTTATTTTGGAGCTTATCGAAGTGTACAATGGCCTTCCGGCTCTGTGGGACGTTAAGAGCAAAGAGAGGAGTTCCTCATACAATTCACCATTCATGCGCAGAAAGTTTCGAAAATCATTTGGTTCCCATTTTATCAGTTCATTGAGTAAATTTTCATGAGTATACTTTTCTCTGTCTAGAAACCACTGTTTGGCCCTTGTGCTTCTTTTCCGTTTCTGCTTCTTTTTAGCACTTACGCCCACGGCGATCAAAACGCAGCAAAGATCGGTGTCACTCAATATAATCACCAAATAAAGTACCGGCATGGACTGACTATATATTGCAACGCATATTGTACGTCTATGACCACTTTGCACAATATATTGCACAACTATCAATATTATCTCCACATGATTCTATTTATTGCACAAACTCGATTTTTGTGCAATAATATTGTACATCTACAGGCAGCTAACAATATATTGTACAATCCATTTTGCGCAATAATATTGCACGTCTATGGGCCCCTTAAGGGGCAACTGGTCCACCCGGTATTAAATTTCATACTAATAATGTTCTTGATTTTATGTCCTACTAACTACATTTTTATGCTTTTTGGAGATATCTAGGTGCCAGTATTTTGTCCCTCAGGAGTTCTTTACTGCTCCTGGCTGAATGATTAGTATAGTGGCCTTCGGTTCAGTGAGCCCTGGGTTTGATTCCTGGTTGGGCCAGGAATTTTTGCAGTGTCTGGTTAATTCCCCTGTCTCAGGGTGTTAGTGTTAGTCTTAATTTACACACATTTGTATACAAAACACCTCACACCACCAGAGCAACTCACTATAGTGAATACATCCCTCCATGTAGGGTTGGCGTGAAGAAAGGACCTGGCTGAAAAATTGGGTATTATCCAGATTTAGTGCCGACCCATAAGATTGGGAAAAGGCCAAGGAGAAGAGATCTTTAATGTGCCAGTAAATCTATTGACATGAGCTTGACCTATTTGAGCACCTTCAGGAACCACTGAACTGAGCTTCCAATTGAACCTGCCAACTTGGGTTCAGAAGGCCACTCAGCTCAGCAAAAGTGCAGTAAATGGAAAGGTAGAAGAACAGAGAATGTGAATTACAGTAGACAAATACAAGATGATGGTGATGACAAAAGAGTGAGAGAATTGCTGACAAATATTTTAAGTTGTAGAGAACTTCCAATATTTGTCAAGTGACTTAATGGAGAATTTAAGAGCGGATCTGCAAATTAGCAGAAGGATTCACCTTCTAAATGTTTCTACTGCAAAGTCTACAAACAAACTAAAAATGTACTAAGAAATGCTAAGACATAATGTAGAAGGCATATTACGAGGGCCATCCGGAAAGTAGTACCCGTTAGCGCCGCATGCAGCGCTGACGACTCAGGTAGCCGCTGGGCAAGGTCAGGCCGCGTCAGTGGCTTGTCTGCGTGCTCTGTGCGAGGTTGCGTGATGCTAGCATTGCCTGTGTTGTGTCTGTGATCGTTTAAAAGGTTTAAACAAATTGAGAACCCCGCCAGTTGTGAAGTGAGGGCCGTGATTAAATTTCTTAATGCACGAAATGTTCGACCTTGTGATATTCATCGCCAGTTAACGGAGGTGTATGGAGACAATGTGATGGACGAGTCGTCTGTTCGGCGCTGGTGTCGCAACTTCATCCTGAGAAGGGGGAATACACACGACGAGGAGCATTAGGGAGACCATCTGTCATTACAGACCAACTGCTGAGCACAGTAGACGAATGCGTGAGGAACGATCGGCGCGTCACAATTGATGAACTCTGTGAACATTTTCCTAATGTGTCTCGAACAGTTGTTCATGAAATTGTCAAAGACCGTCTGCATTATTAAAAAATTTGTGCAAGATGGGTCCCTTGCATGCTTACAGAGGAGCACAAAACCAAGCGTATGGCTGCAGCACTGACATTTCTGGGACGTTATTCCGATGAAGGAGACTCTTTCCTGACTCGCATCATTACTGGAGACTAAACATGGGTTTGTTATGAATCACCTGAGAGTAAACGACAGTCAATGGAGTGGCATCATGCTCATTCACCAACCAAACCAAAAAAATTCAAGACAGTTCTGTCCACCAGAAAACTCATGGCAACCGTTTTCTGGGATCGCAGAGGTGTACTGCTCATTGATTTTATGGCCCGTGGAGACACAATTAATGCTAATGCGTATTGTGAAACATTAAAGAAATTACGGCGGGCAATACAAAATCGACGGTGAGGTCTATTGTCTACAGGCGTCATTCTCCTTCATGACAATGCCAGGACTCATGCAGCTGCGATAAAACAACTTTTGCAGCAATTCAAGTGGGAAACCTTCGTCCATCTCCCGTATAGCCTGGACTTGGCCGGACTATACGGGACTTGGCCCCTTCGGATTTTCATCTCTTTACGAAGCTTAAAGACTTTTTGGCGGGAAAAAGATCTCAATATGGTGGCGGTGGAGGACTATGACACTGGAATACAAAAACTCGTCCCACGTTATGACAAATGCCTAAATTTGCTTGGAGATTATGTGGGGAAATAGTGTAAAGTATGCTCTTTCCAATAAAAATGTGTATATTTGTTAATATTTACCCCTGTGTCTTTATTGTGCAAACGGGTACCACTTTCCGGATGGCCTTCGTATATTTTTAAAATTGTGCATATGCAGTTGATACCTGATCAGGAGCAAAGAAGGATGAAAATTTAATTCAGGCAGCAGAAGTGAAATTTCTTAGAATTGTGCTATAGAAGACAAGACCGAGCAGAGTTGTTGCACATGTTAATGCACTATGGCTATTGAACCAAGCTCTGCATTCATGAGACAAGTGGGCTCGAACCCCACCGTTGTCTGTCCTGAGAATGATTTTGATTTCCCATTTTCACTTCCAGGGACAGTTTCTGTTCATAGCCTACAGCCATTTCCTCCCACCTACTTATCCAATTTCATTCACTATCATTCATTTCATCTTCATTTGCTCCTCATCTGAGATTGGCATCAGGAAATGCAGGTCTGTAAAAGACATGCCATACAATTTTATCTCACCTCACCTCATCCCTAACCCTGTATCAGGAAATGGGACTAAGGGTTAGACAGACATACATAATAACTGTTTTTTATAAATTTTTGTTATAAGTTGCTTTACGTTGCACCGGCACAGATAGATCTTATGGTAACGATGGTATAGGAAAGGGCTGGAAGTGAGAAGGAAGTGACCATGGCCTTAACTAAGTTACAGCCCCAGCATTTGCCAGGTGTGAAAATGGGAATCCATGGAAAACCATCTTCAGGGCTGCCGACAGTGGGGTTTGAACCCATTATCTCCCGAACACAAGCTCACAGCTGCGTGCTCCTAACCGCACAGCCAATTCACTTGGTAACGTATGTACGTACGTTCATATTGAACCCATGACCTATGAGTCATAAGGAGCCAGAGTCTTAAATTCATTACATGAAGTCCCATATAAATTACAAGTCATGAGCTCGAACTGCATTTTTTAAAACCTCTGACCAGAGATGGCACGTGGAGAACAGGTGGCGATTCTCATACTCACGCTAGAGAAATTACGTCACTTGCATGTGTAGAATGTGCAGGGATACGGAGGAACTATTTTTCTAATAAAAGTACATTTTTAAGAAGAATTGGTGATGAAACTGCCGTAGTAAACGTTCAGGAAATCATAAGTGAAACAATTTGGTTGTTAATGGTAAAGACTTTAGGCCACTAAATAGCTCCATAAGGAAAATTGCCGAAAGACATGCCTGTTCGTTTAAACTCTGTTACATCAACCAAAATATAGTGCCTAGCTTATGAGGTAATTTAACAACTCCGTTGGTTAAGAGAAACCCTTAAATGTTTATAATCAACACCGCTACTAAATTAAGCAATTATGTGTTATGTTGTGATCAGCCATAATTACATTTCTATGGGGTGGAAAAAGTGTATGTAAACTTTTGGCGGTAATGCAGATGGCCTGGGAGTGGGAGTAAATGTTATAAAAGAACGATGCGTCATTTTGCAATCCTACATTGTGTTCAGTGAATTTGAAGTGACCGCACGCTGCTCAAAATAACATTAAAAATCGATTGTGCAGACTCAATCTTGCAAAGAAGGAAAGCATATTTGGCCAAAGGTGGCTATTTAACATCATTTCCAAGTGGAGAGAGATTGTCAGTCAAATTAATGGTATTCCCATGTGGAACCGTCATGTAAATTCACGTCCAGGCAACAGACGGTCATTATAATGCCGAAGTGCTGCAGTTAAATTAGCTAGTATTATTTATTTAACTCTATTGCTTGTGCGGATCGGTGATTTGATGAACGTGTTTGATTCTCGAGGAAGAGAACGTGTGAAGGGCATTTTTTTGTATATGTCATTATTTTCAGGTGAATGATGTTAAAAAATAATCGAAATGAACATGTTTGTAAAGCCACTATCTGTCGAGATGGCTAGATAGCGAATGAGAGAGGCTGGTGGGCCTGTTAAGATGGGAGACGACGTATGACTACAGATATGTAAATTACCTTTGTTATAAAGTGCATTTATTTATTTCGTGATGTCACCATATTATTTGTGTATCTGTGATGCATTTTGGTAACCCTATTATTTCGTGAATATGTCAGAGGAATATGACAAAAGGTCATTTTTTTAACGTTTCTTGGATAATCGGAAAATTGCAAGTGACTAATCTCATGTTTTAATCCGTATTGAAACTGTTGATTTAATCGGGAAAGTCGCAAAACTAGTGTGTGAAATGTTGTACAGTATTAGATTTGATGGTTGTAAAATGAATATATTGTCTAGAGAAAATTATCATTTCCGTGCGTTTATTGTCTATATTTGTTGTTTGCCAAAGTTAAGACATTAATTTATCATAAAATTCTGTTCAGTGTGAAGATGAAATTCCTGTAAGTGTAATCCAGGGTTTACCATTTAGTGCAAGGATGCGATAATGATGGAATGTGAGCTGGTGTACAAAGCACACAGTCATGTGTTCGGCGCTGTAAATAAATTGTCAAGGGAAGTTACGAGGCGAGACTGGTGTAAGTTGTTAAAGGGGAGTGTTATTCCAGAAGTCTATTAAAATCTGTGTTGAATTGGTGAGAGAAAAATAACAGTAAAATTTTTTGTAAGTTGTGAGTTTCAGTTTAGGAAATATTGTGTTGTCAATCTCAGATACACGAGGAGAGATGGTTAGTTGTCACATAGTGTTTTATGTAACAACATAGTGGGTCACCCAAGAGAGATATTCCATATTATTGCCATGTAGAGAATTTGTGATAGCAAGTGGTATAAGTCTTGCGAAAATGGGAAGGAATGTGGATCAGGTTGTTGAAATCCTGTAATGTTGAAGAGACTTTATGCCAAGATTTTCATTATAGAGAACCAGAAGATTTATTTGTGTAATTTAATGATATGGGAATAGGGTTGTTCCATAGTTAGGATTCCATGTGAAACCGTAGGACCATGATGGATAGGAATGTTTCAAGTGACGTTTTAAATGAAATCCCTTTGCATATTCTGTGTTGGTCAAGAATTATATTTCATGCTAATTGCCAGCGAGGCGAGGTTTTCATTTGATACAGGTCAAGATAACGTGTGTGTTTTTTTGTTAAGTGATCGCGAAGAAGGGTCGTGTTCCCGTTATTAAGCCAGCTGTTGAGCAGTCAAGCCAGTTTATTGTTAGAAGGAAACTGTAACCGAGATTTGTCATTTGTAGTAAATGTTTGGAATCAGATTTCATTATTTTAGAAGTGAGTTGTTTTAGTAGAGACTTGAATTCATTATCGAAGCGACGGAAATGACACGATGGTACGTTATGTTGGAAATAACCATTTTCAGGGATGTCAAAATTTGAGAATCAGTAGTGATGTTGTTTGGTGTTGTTGAGAATTGTCCAAAGTTTTGTGATTATTTTTTTATTTGAACGTCACGATAGCTGTAAATCCATAGACTTCATGATGGATGATTGTGTTGTGCTGTTGTTGGTTTCCAAGGCACAAATGTAGGTTCTTGTGATGTGAGGTCATGCTTTTGGGGCACATGGGGTGCAATAGTCCATCCACCCTAGAGTTGGGTGAGATGTGTTACGACACTTGAGTCTTATCGACCTGAAGTCATATCGAAGGAGGTGCCGGAATTAGTCCAAGGGGCAACCGTAGGCGTTATAAGCGATTTGACATGGGTTGTTTTGCATTGTGTATAATTTATGCAGATTATAGGATGTAAGATTAGGATTATCCAAGCTACAGTAGTTTCTTAGTGATTGTTAGTGTTATAATGTAAATTTGTTGAGTGACGTCGTAAAATAAATAAATAGTACTGGTAATTATGACAATGAATTCTGCTTTTTAGCTGCAGTGAAGAAAACTTAGAGCATAAACAATGTTAGATCAATATTTTTGTCAAAGGAATGTTTCTGATAAACAGATCTGAGTGTTAACAAAATGTAATTAAATAGTTAGGGAGATTAAATAATCCATTCATCTGGGATAGATAAAATTTGTTGTTAATTAGGATTATGGGATTAATTCATTTATTAATTTACTAGCAAGATACCCATACTTCGCTACGGTATTATAATGAAGTTTATAATTGAATGTTTAACGTTTTATATATAATCCACCGAAATTCCCGATCTAACTCGTTTTCTGAGAGAATCCGCCAAAATTCATGATCTGACTCATTTTCTGAAAGATTACGGCAAAGTTCCTCCCATTTTTCAATTCGTTCCAGCAATCGATTTCATACTTCCCGGGCTAGGTCCAGGTATTCCACCCGGTCAGTTGGGTCACTAAATCTTTGCCATCTTTTCCTATAAGCATTTTTAATATGGATCAAATCCTTAAGGAGTTCCGGCGAGGTGTCATCTTGTGTGCCTTGGCGGTACTGAACCCGCGGCCGGACTGCAATCGTAATCATTACCCGGCCAGGACCCGTTTGCAGCGCGGTCCGCACATTTTAACGATGGTCCAGAACATTATTACTATTATTATTATTTTTATTGATGGTCTGGACCCCACAGCAAGATGCAAGACTGCTACTTGGCGGTAAATACATCTGCTGCCATTGTCATTTCTGATAATGTGACCAGCACCATCGTCGCACGTACGCAAGTGCGCGAAATTTCTGGCGACGCGAATGATATACTCCCGTGCATTATTGACCTTATTATAGAGGTGAACAATTGCATGGTCAATATCATTCCTATTGTTTATTTTAAATGTGCTTAAATTTGTATTTATATGCCAGTAGAATCTACTGCAATCTAACTTTATGTTCTCCAAAGGAAAAGATGGTTCTTGAAAACGAACCCAGGAAAGATTAAAAACGATCAGTTTATGATCAGAATAAGTACATTATGAGAAGTAAAATCAATTGTTCTCAACTTCTTTTTCATCCCACCGCCATAAAGTTACTTTATCCCCTGCCCCCCCAAAAAAGGTGTTTTTCTTTATGTTTAAGGAGATTACAAATACCAATGTTCACGTCTCAGATATAAGTATCTCCATAAAAGGAATTAACATTTTTTTTACTTTCTTTCACCCCCCCCTTAAGTGAATTTCCTTTAATAATACTTGTTTCTTTAATATTAAAGGATCTTCTAAATAACATATTCAGTTTTCGAGATATGTGTCCTCATAAAAGGAATTCAACTCCTTTTCGCACCCGCCTCCCAAGATGATTTCCCCCCTAAAACGCTTTTTTTCTTTGTTTTTAAAGGAGATCCAAATACCAATTTTTTTTTTTTTTTTGCTAGGGGCTTTACGTCGCACCGACACAGATAGGTCTTATGGCGACGATGGGATAGGAAAGGCCTAGGAGTTGGAAGGAAGCGGCCGTGGCCTTAATTAAGGTACAGCCCCAGCATTTGCCTGGTGTGAAAATGGGAAACCACGGAAAACCATCTTCAGGGCTGCCGATAGTGGGATTCGAACCTACTATCTCCCGGATGCAAGCCCACAGCCGCGCGCCTCTACGCGCACGGCCAACTCGCCCGGTAATACCAATTTTCACGTCTGTAACAACTCTAGTTTTTATTAGGTGTAAGTACCCTCATAAAATTAATTCAATTAATTTTTCAATTCTTTCACTTTCCCCCTTCATTGGATTTTCCGAGAATACATGTTTTTTAAATTTTAAAGCAGATTCCAAATACCAATTTTCACGTCTGCAAAATCTTTCCTTTTTGAGGTAATAGTATTCTCACGCAAATAATTCAACTAATTTTTCAATTTCCCTGCCCCCTTTAGGTGGATTTCCAAAAACAAAAAATACATATTCCTTTATTTTTAAAGGAGATTCCAAATACCAAATTTCATGTCTGTAAATCTTCAGCTTTTGATATATCAGTATCCTAATTAAAAGAATTCAACCCCATTTTCAGTCACTTTTACCCCACCACCCAAGAGTTTTTCAGAAAACAAAAAAATTCATGTTTATTTTTAATAGAGATAAAAGTACTATTTTTCACTTCGGTAAAATGTTAAATTTTTGAGACATACTGTAGAAATGCTCATTTTATAATTTCACCCCCTTTTTAGTTACCCTTAAGTGAAGTTTCCAAAAAATAAATCACGTGTTTCTTTACTTTTACTGGAGATTCCAAATGCCAATTTTTACGTCTGTAACATTTTACGTTTCTGAGATATACTGTAAATATAGTCTTTCTAAAAAAAAAAAAAAAAAAAAAAAAGTGTTTCTTTATTTTCAAAGAAGATCCCAAATACCTACTTTCAGATCCACAATATCTTCTGTTTCTGAGATATAAGTATCTTCATTTAAGGCATTCAAACTTTTCACCCTTTTCACCCCTCCTATTGGGATTTTCCAAAAGCCAAAAAAATATTTGTTTCTTTATTTTTAAAAGGGATTCTAAATACCAATCTTTGCACCTGTACACTTTGAAAGTTTTGAGATATATATACACTCATTTTAAAAGTTCACCCCCCTTTTTACCTCCATTTAATTGGATTTTTCCAAAACAAAAATACGTGTTTCTTTATTTTTAAAGGAGATCCCAAATTCCACTCTTCAGGTCTGTAATATCTTCAGTTTCGGAGATGTAAGTATTTTCGTTAAAGGCACTCAAACCCTTTTTCACCCCTCGTATTGGGATTTTCTGAAAACAAGAAAATACACATTTATTTATTTTCAAAGAAGATTCTAAATACCAATTTTTACATCTGTCAACTTTCAAAGTTTTGAGATATAGATACATTCATTTTAAAAATTCACCCCCCCTTTCTCCCTCCCATTAACTGGATTTTCCAAAAACAGAAAAATATGTGTTTCTTTATTTTTAAAGGAGATCGCAAATACCAATTTTCAGCTCTGTAATATCTTCAGTTTCTGAGATATAAGTATCCTCATTAAAGGCATTCAACCACTTTTTCACCCTTTTCCACCCCTCCTATTGGGATTTTCCGAAAACAAAAAATACGTATTTCCTTGTTTTTAAAAATGATTCTAAATACCATTTTTTTTTACATCTGTTAACTTTTGAAGTTTTGAAATATAGATACACTCATTTTAGAATTTAACCCCCCCCCCTTTTCACCCCCTTAGCGATGGAATATCCAAAAATCCTCCCTTAGCGAGCACCTACGTTGTAGTATAAATGTATCTCAAAATTTCGTTTCATTATGTCCAGTAGTTTTGGCTCGGCGATGATCAATCAGTCAGTCAGTCAGTCAGGACAAGTTATATATATAGACTAGCAAGATACCCGTGCTTCGCTACGGTATTATACTGAAATTTATAATTGAATGCTTAACGTTATATATATATATATAACCCGCCGATATTCGCGATCTGACTCGTTTTCTGAGAGATTCCGCCAAAATTTGCGATCTGACTCATTTTCTGAGAGATTACGGCAACGTTCCTCCCATTTTTGAATCTTTCTTCCAGCAATCGATTTTGTACTTCTCGGCCTAGGTCCAGGTATTCCACCCGGTCAGTTGGGTCCCTAAATCTTTGCCATCTTTTCTATGAGCATTTTTAATGTAGATCAAATCGTTCAGGAGATCCGGCGTGGTGTCGTCTTGGGTGCCTTGGCGGTACTGAACCCGCGGCCAGACTGCATTCTTAGTCATTACCCGTCCAGGACCCATTTCCTGCACGGTCGACACATTTTGACGACGGTCCAGAACATTATTATTATTATTATTATTATTATTATTATTATTATTATTATTATTATTATTATTGTTGTTCTGGACCCCACAGCAAGATGCAAGACCTCTACTTGGCGGTAAAGTACATCTGCTGCCTTTGTCATTGATGACAGTATGACCAGCACCATTGTCGCCCATAGGCAAGTGCGCAGGATTTCTGGCGATACGAATGACATACTTCTGTGTATTATTGACCTTATTATAGAAGTGAACAATTGCACGGTCAATCGTATACCTATCGTTTATTTCAAATGTGTTTACATTTTTATTTAAATGCCAGAAGAATCTACTGTAATCTAAGAAGGTTCTCCAAAGGAAAAGATGGCTCTTGAAAACGAACCCATGAAAGATTAAAAATGATCGGTTTATAATCAGAGTAAGTACATTGAAAATCCACAGCTTGTTTCCAGTCATTCAACCGGGTCAGGAATGGAATGAATAAGCCCCCAGCTAGCGGTGAGGATAGGAATTGTGCCAGCTGCCGAAGCCTGTCGCACTTCTCTGGGGCAATGATTAATTAATGACAAATGAAGTGAAATGATACTGGAGAGTGTTGCTAGAACGAATGATGACAGGGAAAACCGGAGTACCCGGAGAGAAACCTGTCCCGCCTCCACTTTGTCCAGCACAAATCTCACATTGAGTGACCGGGATTTGAACCATGAAACCCAGCGGTGAGAGGCCAGTGCGCTGCCACCTGAGCCACGGAGACTCCTTATAAGTACATTAGGAACAGTAAAATCAATTAGTCTTACCTCTGTTTTCACCCCACCGCGCTTAAGTTGATTTACGCCCCCCCTCCACCCAAAATGAAGGCGTGTTTCTTTCTGTTTAAAGGAGATTTCAAATATCAATGTTCACGTGTGTTACCTTCAGTTTTGAGATATAAGTATTCCCATAAAAATAATTCACTTTTTTTCACTTAATTTCACTTCCCCCCCTTTTAAGTGATTTTTCCGGCAAAAAATATTTGTTTCTTTAATAGTAAAGGATCTTCTAAATACCGATCATCTTCAGTTTTGTGATATATGTCCTCATGAAACGAATTCAACTCCTTTTCACACCTGCCCCTAAAGATGATTCACCGCCCCCCCCCCCCAAACGCGTCGTTTTATGTTTAAAGAAGGTCTAAATACCAATTTTCACGTCTGTAAAAACTTTAGTTTTTATTAGATGTAAGTATCCTCATACAATTAATTCAATTAATTTTTCAATTTTTCACCCCCCGCACCCCCCCGACCCTTCATTGGATTTTCCGAAAATACCTGTTTCTTTGCTTTAACAGGAGATTCCAAATACCAGTTTTTACGTCTGCAACAATTTACGTTTCCTGAGATATACTGTAGGTATAGTCTTTCTAAAAATTCACCCCAATTTGTTACTCCTGTTTAACCCCCATTAATTAGATTTTCCAAAAACAACAAAAATAAATGTTCCTGTATTTTTAAAGGAGATTCCATATACTAACTGCCTGGGCTGTAATATCTTCAGTTTCTGAGATATAAGTATCCTCATTAAAGACATTCAACCCCTTATTCACACTTTTCACCCCCCTCCCCTATTGGGATTTACAGAAAAAAAACCAACCTGTTCTTTTATTTTTAAAGGAGATTCTAAATATCAATTTTTACATCTGCAAACTTTTGAAGGTTTGAGATATAGATACACCCCCACTATTTGGATTTTCTAAAAACAAAAAATACATGTTTCTTTATTTATTAAAGAGATTCCAAATACCGATCTTCAGGTCTGTACCATCTTCAGTTTCTGAGATATAAGGATCCTCATTAAAGGCATTCAACCATTTTTCACCCCTTTTCACCCCTTTTCACCCCTTTTCACCCCTCCTGTTGGAATTTCCCGAAAACAAAAAATACGTGTTTCTTCATCTTGAAAGTAGATTCTACGTACCAATTTTTACATCTGTAAAGTTTGAAAGTTTTGAGATATAGATCACTCATTTTAAAAATTCACCCCCCTTCAACCCTCCACTATTTGGATTTTCCAAAACCAAAAGTACATGTTTCTTTATTTTTAAAGGAGATCCCAAATACTTTTTTTTGAGGTCTGTAATATCTTCAGTTTCTGAGATATAAGTATCCTCATTAAAGGCATTCAACCCACATTTCACTCCTTTTCACCCCTCCTATTGGGATTTTCCGAAAACAAAAAAATACGCGTTTCTTTATGTTGAAAGGAGATTCTAAATACCAATTTCTACGTCTGTAAACGTTTACAGTTTTGAGATATAGATACACTCATTTTAAAAATTCAACCCCCCGTTTCACCCCCCATTATTTGGATTTAAAAAACAAAAAATTATGTGTTCGTTTATTTTTATAGGAGGTTCCAAATTTAAATTTTCATGACTGTAACATCTTCAGTTTCTGAGATTTAAGTATCCTCATTAAAGGCATTCAACCCCTGTTTCACCCCTCCTATTGGGATTTTCTGAAAAAAAAAAAATGCATGTTTCTTTATTTTTAAAGGAGATTCTAAATACCAATTTTTACATCTGTAAACTTTTAAAGTTTTAAGATGTAGATACACTCATTTTAAAAATTCACCCCACTTTTCACCCCCCATTATTTGTATTTTCCAAAAACGAAAAATTACCTGATTCTTTATTTTTAAAGTAGATTCCAAATATGAATTTTCAGGTCTGTAATATCTTCAGGTTCTGAAATATAAGTAGCCTCATTAAAGGCATTCAACATATTTTCACCCTTTTCCATCCTTCCTATTGGGATTTTCCGGAAACAACAAAATACGTGTTTCTTTATTTTTAAAGGAGATTCTAAATACCAATTTTTCCATCTATATACTTTAAAAGTTTTGAGATATAGATACAATTATTAATCGGATTTTCCAAAAAAAATACGTGTTACTTTATTTTTAAAGGAGATCCCAAACACCAATTTTCAGGTCTGTAATATCTTCAGTTTCTGAGATATAAGTATCATTTAAGGCATTCAACCATTTCTTCACCCCTTTTCACCCCTCCTATTGGGATTTTCCAAAAACAAAAAAAATACCTGTTTCTTTATTTTTAATGAACTGAAGGATATGAAAGGGTGATTGGTAAATGTGGGGAAGATATGGAAGCTAATGGGAATGGGAAGCGTTTGCTGGACTTCTGTGCTAGTATGGGTTTAGCTGTTACGAATACATTCTTCAAGCATAAGGCTATTCACTGCTACACATGGGAGGCTAGGGGTACCAGATCCATAATAGACTATATCTTAACAGACTTTGAATTCAGGAAATCTGTTAGGAATGTACGGGTTTTTTGTGGATTTTTCGATGATACAGACCACTATCTGATCTGTAGTGAACTAAGTATCTGTAGGCCTTGGGTAGAGAAAGTGAAATCTGTCTGCAAACGAATAAGGGTAGAAAATCTCCAGGACGAGGAAATTAGACAGAAGTACATGGATATGATTAGTGAGAAGTTTCGAACAGTAGACAGTAAGCAGGTTCAGGATATAGAAAGTGAATGGGTGGATTACAGGGATGCTGTAGTAGAAACAGCAAGGGAATGCCTAGGAACAACTATGTGTAAAGATGGGAAAAGGCGAACATCTTGGTGGAATGATGAAGTGAGAGCAGCCTGTAAACGTAAAACGAAGGCTTATCAGAAATGGCTCCAAACAAGGGCCGAGGCAGACAGGGATTGGTACGTAGATGAAAGAAACAGAGCGAAACAAATAGTTGTTTAATCCAAAAAGAAGTCATGGGAAGATTTTGGTAATAACCTGGAAAGGCTAGGTCAAGCAGCAGGGAAACCTTTCTGGACAGTAATAAAGAATCTTAGGAAGGGAGGAAAAAAGGAAATGAACAGTGTTTTGAGTAATTCAGGTGAACTCATAATAGATCCCAGGGAATCACTGGAGAGGTGGAGGGAATATTTTGAACATCTTCTCAATGTAAAAGGAAATCATCATGGTGGTGTTGCAGTCAGCCAAGCTCATGGGGAGGAGGAAAATGATGTTGGTGAAATTATGCTTGAGGAAGTGGAAAGGATGGTAAATAAACTCCATTGTCATACGGCAGCAGGAATAGATGAAATTAGACCTGAAATGGTAAAGTATAGTGGGAAGGCAGGGATGAAATGGCTTCATAGAGTAGTAAAATTAGCGTGGAGTGTTGGTAAGGTACCTTCAGATTGGACAAAAGCAGTAATTGCACCTATCTATAAGCAAGGGAACAGGAAGGATTGCAACAACTATCGCGGTATCTCATTGATTAGTATACCAGGCAAAGTATTCACTGGCATCTTGGAAGGGAGGGTGCGATCAATCGTTGAGAGGAAGTTGGATGAAAACCGGTGTGGTTTCAGACCACAGAGAGGCTGTCAGGATCAGATTTTCAGTATGCGCCAGGTAATTGAAAAATGCTACGAGAGGAATAGGCAGTTGTGTTTATGTTTCGTAGATCTAGAGAAAGCATATGACAGGGTACCGAGGGAAAAGATGTTCGCTATACTGGGGGACTATGGAATTAAAGGTAGATTGTTAAAATCAATCAAAGGCATTTATGTTGACAATTGGGCTTCAGTGAGAATTGATGGTAGAATGAGTTCTTGGTTTAGGGTACTTACAGGAGTTAGACAAGGCTGTAATCTTTCACCTTTGCTGTTCGTAGTTTACATGGATCATCTGCTGAAAGGTATAAAATGGCAGGGAGGGATTCAGTTAGGAGGAAATGTAGTAAGCAGTTTGGCCTATGCTGACAACTTGGTCTTAATGGCAGACTGTGCCGAAAGCCTGCAGTGTAATATCTTGGAACTTGAAAATAGGTGCAATGAGTATGGTATGAAAATTAGCCTCTCGAAGACTAAATTGATGTCAGTAGGTAAGAAATTCAACAGAATTGAATGTCAGATTGGTGATGCAAAGCTAGAACAGGTCGATAATTTCAAGTATTTAGGTTGTGTGTTCTCCCAGGATGGTAATATAGTACGTGAGATTGAATCAAGGTGTAGTAAAGCTAATGCAGTGAGCTCGCAGTTGCAATCAGAAGTATCCTGTAAGAAGGAAGTCAGCTCCCAGACGAAACTATCTTTACATCGGTCTGTTTTCAGACCAACTTTGCTTTATGGGAGCGAAAGCTGGGTGGACTCAGGATATCTTATTCATAAGTTAGAAGTAACAGACATGAAAGTAGCGAGAATGATTGCTGGTACAAACAGGTGGGAACAATGGCAGGAGGGTATTCGGAATGAGGAGATAAAGGCTAAGTTAGGAATGAACTCGATGGATGAAGCTGTACGCATAAACCGGCTTCGGTGGTGGGGTCATGTGAGGCGAATGGAGGAGGATAGGTTACCTAGGAGAATAATGGACTCTGTTATGGGGGGTAAGAGAAGTAGAGGGAGACCAAGACGACGATGGTTAGACTCGATTTCTAATGATTTAAAGATAAGAGGTATAGAACTAAATGAGGCCACAACACTAGTCGCAAATCGACGATTGTGGCGACGTTAAGTAAATTTTCAGAGGCTTGCAGACTGAACGCTGAAAGGCATAACAGTCTATAATGATAATGTATGTATGTATGTATGTATGTAAGATTCTAAATACCAATTTTTACATCTGTAAACTTTCAAATTTTTTAGATATAGATACGCTCATTTTAAAACTTCACCCCCCGCCCCCCCCCCCCCTTTTCACCCTCCCATTAATTGGATTTTCCAAAAACAAAAAAATACATGTTTCTTAATTTTTAAAGGAGATCAAAAGTACCAATTTTCTGGTCTGTAATATCTTCAGTTTCTGAGATATAAGTACCGGTATCCTGATTAAAGCCATTCAACCCTCTTTTCACCCTTTTTCACCCTTTTTCACCCCTCCTATTGGGATTTCCTGAAAACAAAAAAATACGCATTTCCTTATTTTTAAAGAAGATTCTAAGTATCAATTTTTACATCTGTAAACTTTTAAAGCTTTGAGATATAGATTCACTCATTTTAAAATTGGGCCGATGACCTTCGATGTTAGGCCCCTTAAAACAACAAGCAAGCAGCATTTTAAAATTTCACCCCCCTTTTCACCCCCTTAGCGACAGAATATCCAAAAATCCTCTCTTAGCGAGCACCTACGTCTTAATATGAATCTATCCCCAAAATTTCATATCTTTATGTCCAGTAGTTTTGGCTCAACGATGATGAGTAAGTCAGTCAGTCAGGACAAGTTATTTTATATATACTGTATATATATATAGATTAAATTCAGAAGAATCGTAATTTTTTTTTTTTTTTTTTTTTTTTTTTGCAAGTTGCTTTATGTTGCACCGACACAGATAGGTCTTATGGCGACGATGGGACAGGAAGGGGCTAGGAGTGGGAAGGAAGCGGCCGTGGCCTTAATTAAGGTACAGCCCCAGCATTTGCCTGGTGTGAAAATGGGAAACCACGGAAAACCATCTTCAGAGCTGCCGACAGTGGGGTTTGAACCCACTATCTCCCGAATACTGGACACTGGCCGCACTTAAGCGACTGCAGCTATCGAGCTCGGTGAATCGTATTTTGAGAATTAGCTCAAAACCAAGTGACTAACTTGAAAATGTATTCTGGAAATCTTTGTTGTATTTGCTGGGAAATTTCAACTTATTAACGTAATTATTAAGGGTACATGTCCTATGGCAAGGGACTTTACTGCCACAAGTGTTGTGAGCATTTGTTGTTGTTGTTATTTTTATTTTGATTTGTTGACCATCAGATGTGCTGGGGATTTATTAATGTGGAAACCGTGGTCATCAACTACTGTAACTTAATTGTGTTCAGCCTTCAGCTTAGAAGTTGGGTGGTCATGGGGTCATCAACCTCAGTGACTTAGATTAGGGCCATCTGCCATTATTAGCATCATTTTCCTTGCGGTCATCACTCACAACGTCTGTAACGTAAATCACAAAGTTAGATGTCAGTCCATGACAGAGTCGCTGGTCACATCGATTCAATTAAGGGTTCATACCGTAGAACCACTGTGTGGCACATACCGATTGGACTGTCTTAATTATACCAAGAGTCCACAGCTCATGTTACGGGGGCTGGATCATCACGAATCATTGTGGTGGTACATGTAGTCTCACATAGAAACCGATCTTAGGGATCTCCAGACTTTCTTTATTTCATTCTTAAATTAGGACTGTGGATTCTAGTAAGGATGCCCCTCAGGCAGTTGAATTAAGGTGTCCAAAGCCAGCGTCTCTCATCACTGTTATTATTGTTATTATTTTTTTAACGGACAAGATTGAGTTTGTTGTTTAAAGCTGATAAAATGTCGCAAGTTTCTTTGACTTCATCGCTAATGCTAAATAAAATATCCATTTCTTTTAACTGGAGTCCTCTCATTGTAGACAATAGTTTAAATTGCTGAAACCCACCTCTTACCTAAGCAAGTGATGAAGAACCTATAGACGACCCACGAGAAAGATCTCATGCCGATTTGCTGATAGGTAAGGAAGGTAGGTATCCTACGAAGGACCTTAAAGGGTTCACTACATACATACATACATACATACATACATACATACATACATACATACATACTATAGAAAACAAGGAGATAGTAGAGGGTGAGAAATTAAAACATACAGGAAGAATTAAGAGTGATAAAGTTGAGTGATAAAATTTAAAAAAAGGGAGAGTTTGGACATACTAATTAGATTGAATAGGGAAAGAATGACAAAATCAAGTATGGAATAAGGAATGAAAGGAAAGATAGGTCAAGGAAGATCTACATTATTATGGATGAAAAGATGGACCTATTAAGAACAAAGTATTAGGCAACTAGATCTCGGCCGGAACACAGTGGTGACGAAGCATAATACAGATAAGAGTAAACTAGACAGGAACCATATTTACCCTAGCCTTGCTGCATCTGGATAAAGGAAAATGATGACGAATCCTAATTGTAGATTGTAGTGTTTCATTTTCTGTGCAGTCAAGCTTGGTCTTGTGTTTTGAAAACATTGTGTTGGTAGATAAGTGTTGATGCCTCTTAGGTACCATCAGGAACTGCACATAAAAATAATCCTCCTTTACCCTTACCTTGGTAGTGCAAGGCAGAGATAGCATGCTATAATATACCTGACATCTACTCATTATACATTGTTTATGTTAGCTGGACAACCTTATGCAGGTTCCTAATTTCTCTATTTTGTTCTAGATATCCTTTTGGTTTATTAACTGAAATATCATGAAAGTGAGGTACAGTTTAGAATTAAATATACTATTTAATAATAAACTGTAAGGTGGTCAATCTGGTCCATGGTGGAGCAATCTTATTTTAATCTGGCTTTGTTTCTTCCAATGCTTCTCATTGTTTACCTTTGTTATACTGTTCAAAATTATTCAGGACTGTTGTTTTCAACATGGCAAGAATAAAATTATTCCCCTACAGTTCTAACGAATCAGTAGATAGGCCTTCTTCATAGTCTGACATTGCATGTGTGAACTCTTACTGCCATCTGATCAAGGATTCTATGTAATACGATTTTTTGAACATTGATTAGATATTTTAGATTTCTAAGTATACTTTTTTATTTGGCTTTATTGCTCATTTTCATCTCACTAAAATTAATGTTTACCTCCTACCTGGTTCAGCATTATTCGCTACCTATCTCTCTAGATTACTTAAATTTTCCATGCACAGTGTTCATTTTTCTTAATTTATGTAGAAACCATATACTGCACAGTTCAGTTTCACTTTTATGGTTTTCCAAAATGAAATCTACAGTATTTTCATATGTACTTTAAGAATTCAGAGATAAGAATAGACAAAAATTTACGGTTGATGTAACATATGCCTTGAATTTTCACAAACTGAATAAGAATTTCACTAATAAGAAAAGTCCTCTCAGTTTTAATTACTGTGTTGGGGTGAAAGTTCCTTATGAGGATTACTCTAAGTACCTAGGTGTTAATTTAAAGAAAGACGTTCATTGGGGTAATCACATAAATGGGATTTTAAATAGAGGAAGGATACAGATCTCTGCACGTGATTATGAGGGTATTTAGGGGTTGTAGTACGGATGCAAAGGAGAGGGCATATAAGTCTCTGGTAAGACCCCAACTAGAGTATGGTTCCAGTGTATGGGACCCTCACCAGGATTACTTGATTCGAGAACTGGAAAATATCCAAAGAAAAGTGGCTTGAATTGTTCTAGGTGATTCCGACAAAAGAGTAGCGTTACGAAACAGTTGCAAATTTTGGGCTGGGAAGACTTGGGATAAAGTAGACAAACTGCTCGAATAAGTGGTATGTTCTGAGCTGTCAGTGGAGAGATGGTATGGAATGACATTAGTAGACGAATAAGTCTGAGTGGTGCTTTTAAAAGTGGGAAGGATCGCAATAAATTTGTTTTGCAATCATTTAAGAAAGGACTAGGAAAACAACAGATAGGAAATCTGCCGCCTGGGCAGCTATCCTAAATGCAGATTAATAAAAATTAAAAAAAAAACAAAAAAAAGACTCAACGTCGACAGTTTGTCAATGAATTGTTAGCCTGTTGATAATGTCTGGTCCTCACTCCTTGAATTGAAGGGTGACCATATAGCTAGTTCCCTCAAAATGTCCCATCTGGTACCATGTTGTGTTATTGATATGAGACAAATTGGCACACACTTGTTCATGTGAGGACTGTCAGTTTAGTAGTTTTACAGTGGCTTCAGTGTCATAATACCGGCTTAAAAGAAAATACAGTAAAACATGCTCAAAGCGGAACCTGAATAAAACGGAAACTTGTCTATTATGGGATATTTTCTCTGTCCCAGTGAAGCTTACTGTGTTATAATGTTCTTACTTTTGTATAATGCGGAATCTCCTCAAGTCGGAAACAGAAAAGAAATATGAATGAATTATTTAAAATTTACGTGTACAGTGCGGAAAATATTAGGAACTGATGTAGTCCTACGTTTAATATTTGTGCATTTCTGGTGTAGTATGGCCAATGTCATTGTTTGGATAAACTGACGCACTTGTTTGGAGAGAGTGATAATATGGATGGAGGAACAAATGACGTGCTTGAAAACGCGTGGTCAATATCCAACTTGTGTCAAGCAAAAAGCGTTCACTGCAAGGCAAAGAACTTCATTCAAAGTGTTGAACAGCTTATGACACGCCACATTTTCGAATCAGCCACAACCGTTCTAGCAGTGAGAAAGCCCGAGAAAGAGGAGGATACGGAAGAAGAAGGGGACGAGCAAGAAGATCAAGATCAAAACAGGCCCATAGTGCTTTTGTGACGTAAAGCAATTTCCCATTACATCTAAATCATTCACTCTTCTTGAACTAATGTACTCAGGACTGCATTCAGAAAGGCAGGATTAGAAAGAAGTGGAAACAAATTTCTTTGTTTGATCTTTGGAAGAAAGCTTAATGTTGTGAAGTACTGTATAGAGTTTTATGATGGAAATAAGTTTAAGGGATGTATTGTGCCCTTCAGAACTCTGAAGTTCCGGCCAGGCGAAAGCCGGTCTCGAACCCAGAGTACAGAAGTGAAAGAACTCTCACAAACGTGAGCTGGTGCACATAGTCTTACCTGAACACTTCTCCTCGCTCAGCCGGATAAGAGCGCTCTTCTCAGGGAAAACATGGGGATAAGTGGGCAACAAAAGATAAAATACTAGGATAAGTGACTAATCAGGTAAGAATTCGCTAAATTAAAATAAGAAAATATCTAACAGAAAACATCGCTGCATTCAAAGTTTAACAAACAGGGGTTTATTACATAAAATTGAATTTATTTACAAAATAAGAGCTTTTAAAATGCTTGGGTCAAGATAATGTTGAGCCGATGACAACCAGTTCACTGCCTTCACGAAAACAGCTGTGCTGTAACAAGCATGTTACAATCGTATAAGTAACGACATCTAGAAAAACGGATATCTGCTGAAATACACATCTAACAGTAATTCCCATAAAACTTACTATGCCTCGTACCATCGAACCCCGTTGCAAACAAAAATCAACACCTAATGTACAGTGTCCTGACTCGGTCACGAACCCTAGTCCCATGAAGAGTAAGGCGTATAATATTCATAAACAAACAATATAAAAAGAACACAACCAACATATCCAAGGGTGTCAATATCAAATGGGCCAGTGTAAAAATTAACGTAGAGCAAATAGAACATTAAAAATCTCTCTCTCTGCTTTCCAAACATCACGGTCGTTCCTTCCTCTAAACACACTCGACAAGCTGCGGACGGCAATATGACCAATTCTCAAGACTGTGACGTCAGGCACAGCACCCTCATCTTCCGACCACTTCACACGCGACAGTCCACATAATTTATGAGCTCAGCTGGGCTGCAGGCTAAAAAAATCTCGCCTTTCAAAAACACCTCACGTAATCTGCTGCTAAAAGCCCTCTTTTAAATATACCTGGGCTATCCGCCCTTATCTCAATATCACCCGCACTATCACAAATCTTACTTCCGCCTCTCATGGGCTCAACCTTGGTGCTACAAAAACACAAATCACTAATCGATAGTCACATGGCCATAATAGGCATCTCCAATACATCAAATACACTCTCTAACTGTGCTGGGCTTTCTCATATCAATACATACAGTTGGCTATCTGCATAATGCTCATATCTCTCACATATTCGGACTTGCTCGCTCTATCAGTGAAGCTAGGTGGATTACGGGTTCCATCCTGGTCACAACTATACACGTCTGCGTCTGCAGAGACAAATGCCTGAACGCGACACAATAAAAAAATGCCTGCCTGTTAGACTAACCTACTATGACCAAAGGAGTTCAACCTGACCCCTAAAGATAACACGTACGCTAATATAATACTATCAAAGGAAAAATAAACACACCAACAAAGAATCTACAAACAATCATCTACCCTAATGTATGGGGTTCGAGCTTGAGGCCTAGCTCTTTATTACCAAGAAATAATCCTATTCTAATAAATCTGTTGACTGACGGCCCCCCGATTCCTATCTAAATTTAAATGACATGCTTGAAACAGAATTGGAAAGCTCTGACCTTATGTTATTGACGACATGACGGAGCGGCCCTCCCTGTGGACCACTGAATTTACCACATCATGGCAGACTGCGGCGCTTGCATCAGATACTGTTGACCACTTGGAGACATTCTTTCTTGCGTGACTCCTTCGTACAGCTCCTTAGATAGTTGAAAGATGTCCCCTTCGACGTCGCGCTGATCAGGTGCTCCCAACGTTCCTGGATCGATGCCCATTGTCGTGTTGGCTTCAGCTCCTGGTTGTGGCTTCCTCGCAATGATGATGTCCAAAACTCGTTCTGACTTGATGCTGGGGTAACTGAAAACAAATTCATTCATTACAGACTGTCCAAACTCGATGCCTGTTTCCACTACTATTGTGTCTCACACGTTACATTGACCAAGTCTTGTTCAGAATATTAAACCTGGTACACAATAGTTTCTTCACGACTCTTAGTCACTGTTATTTCATCCCTTCACTCGGACAACAGGTAGTTCTTGAATTACCCTGAGCCAATATTAATTCTAGCCTTTCGTCAGTTATACCTTGACCTCAAAGAAATATGAAGCTACTAGTTCATCAGTCTCTTACAGGCAATACCTCATCTCCCCATAGCATATCCTCACAGGTCAAATCAAGAGTTCAGCTGAATATTCAAGTAGATTACTTACTTCCTCGCAGTTACAGTAGTACTAGTAGTATGTGCAGCTCGAAGACAAAGCGTTGTTCTCAGTACCAACACGCAGTATGACGACTCGTTCTAACCGCCTTCTGGTCAAAGAATGAGACTGATATGCCAGGCGGCCTTATTTTTATAATCCAGTTTAGCGTCACCACGCCGCTTGATCGCGTGCAAGATACGCGCGCCCGCGACTCGAAGTTTTCCCGCACAAAGTACTTCCAGTGCTCTATTTAACGAATGCATTTATGATTGCAGCCCTAATGCATATCAAAATTAAGCAGAAATTATGCAGGTTGCAATTCTTGTCTCAAATCCAATGCAACTCTTCCGTAACCAAAGATATTAATTTAATTCTTTCTTCCCTCCTAATGTAGGTTTTGCCGGGATCTAGGAAGCGTCCCCAACCTTCATTAAGAGGCTTGGCTTGGGACATAACTCCCTTTAATGAGGTTCTGGAGATTTCTCATAATGACGCTCTAGCTCACTTCACATAAGAACGCTTCTTCTGGACTCTTTTATGAAATATACTCTAAGACAATGACTTCGTGGGTGGTCTTATATAATCCCAATATCCAATACTAAAATCAATACTCTTGGCCCATGAACAGTACGGTTCAGTATATCCAGTGTTCTGAAATGGTATAATATAGTGTTGTGATAGTGCCAAAATGATATACTGTGTATCATTCTGTATGTAATAATAATGCACAATAATTATGATAAACAAATCAGTGTACTGCAGTGCTGTGTACATTAATCTCGATACCCGAGCATCATCCGTAGGCAGATACAGGTAAGTTCTAAATAATATTGGAAATTATTTTAAGGTAAAAAAACCTGATGTTTTGTGTAATGCAGAAACTTGTCTAATTCAGAATTTTTCTTTGATCCGTTGAGATTCTGCTTTGAGCAAATTTTACTGTAATTGATCTATTGACTGTATGTTGATACTTTTCCTGACATGCTGCTTTCTCATTGCTGATGAAAATATTTTCTGCTCAGGATTTTTCGTTAGATCATGGTTAGGGAAGGCTATGGAATATATTTATGTTAAAAGTTATTTGCTCTGAATACTAATTTTCTAAATTTATTTTTCAGCTACTGGTTCATGACTTGACCAGAGATGATGGTAATCGAGAAGTGTTCAATTTGATCTTCTCATTACATGAAATTTGTTGTGACATGCTGCTTGGTGTTATCAATACACTGGAACACTGCCTATTGAGTGAGGGCAAAAAGAAATTCAGAGCTTGCTCATTGCTGATGAAAATGTTTTCTGCTCAAGGTTCTTCATTAGCTCATAATTACAGAAGGCTATGGAATATATTTATGTTGGTGTGAGTATTTTATGGGAGATGAAAGTAATGTAATTTGAATTTGAAATAAGAATTACACTTCTTATTCTTCTTTTTCTGCACATACATGTAAAATGATCTGTATGCTTACATTATAAGGGAGATGTTCAGGAAATCATTATGTAGGTTATAAGTTAAATGAATGAATGGATGAATGAGAGACGCTATATAAGAATAACATCAAGCTTTCCAGTTATGTTTTGCTAAGTCAGTTAACACCTCATTGATCAGTCTGCTTTCACTACACAGCTTGTGAAATTAGATTTCTCTTCAAGACTAATGGGTAATTAAATTAATTAAAATTCACCATTGTGTTCTGTTTATGAATCATAAATCAAATTTTAACTGTCATGTAAGAATTTTATAACATCTCCTTGCAGAATATTTCCTGAACCTATAATTCCACTTAGTATAAGCATTCATGAAATTAAGTGTATAAATGTAATTGTGTCAAAATGAAATCAGTCCAGCAAACAGGTTTGTACTTAATTCATGAACAATAATGTAAATTTTGGTACATTATAATCCCAACATACACATGTAGCCTCTGAAATTTGCTTTCTTTTGCTGCAGAAATGTAATCTTTGTGATTGTCTTTTGTGTCAAGGCTCCACATTGTCCCTTTTCTGGGACCACCAGTAGCCAGTGTAACCATTTGGTGCACTAGGAGGTTTACAGATTTAGGGAAGAGGGGAGGTAACCGGATGGGGATGGAGTACACACAGAGTATTTCATTGACTGGTCATACCGGTATTCAAGAAACATAGCCCATAGAGAGACTTCCCGAGACCAGAAGGTGGAATGGCTCATCATGTTCACAAACACTGGTCCTGAAGATTACAGTTGGAAGCTTAGGGGCAGGACAAGTTTTAAAGTTAGGCAAATGTTCAGGCAAGGAGAATATAAAGGGGACAGGAAACCACTACTTAGTTAGTTAGTTAGTTAGTTAGGCAAGAATAAAATTATTCCCCTACAGTACTTAGTACTCGTTTACCTTCCTTCACGACAACATCTGCGTTCTTATCTCTTAGCAAGGTCAGGATAGCATACATCTCATCCTCCCTCTCTCTTTCCAACATGAGATGACGTAATCGATTTTTCTTAATTTATGTAGAAACCATATACTGCACAGTTCAGTTTCACTTTTATGGTTTTCCAAAATGAAATCTACAGTATTTTCATATGTACTTTAAGAATTCAGAGATAAGAATAGACAAAAATTTACGGTTGATGTAACATATGCCTTGAATTTTCACAAACTGAATAAGAATTTCACTAATAAGAAAAGTCCTCTCAGTTTTAATTACTGTGTTGGGGTGAAAGTTCCTTATGAGGATTACTCTAAGTACCTAGGTGTTAATTTAAAGAAAGACGTTCATTGGGGTAATCACATAAATGGGATTTTAAATAGAGGAAGGATACAGATCTCTGCACGTGATTATGAGGGTATTTAGGGGTTGTAGTAAGGATGCAAAGGAGAGGGCATATAAGTCTCTGGTAAGACCCCAACTAGAGTATGGTTCCAGTGTATGGGACCCTCACCAGGATTACTTGATTCGAGAACTGGAAAATATCCAAAGAAAAGTGGCTTGAATTGTTCTAGGTGATTCCGACAAAAGAGTAGCGTTACGAAACAGTTGCAAATTTTGGGCTGGGAAGACTTGGGATAAAGTAGACAAGCTGCTCGAGAGATCAACTCTACATTTCATTACTCAGACATTGTACATACCTGTACATTTTTATATATGTGTGAGTTTACTTTGTGTTCATTCTTATTATCACCAGGACCTACTGAATTCTATAATTTTAACAACACAGAGCACCTTATTTGTACTTTTGTTCCAGAATTCTTAGCATGTATAATGTATTTGTATTAATTATTACTCACCTACATCACACATAATATTTCACTTTCATTTGCAACATTTCAACCACACTTCATATTGTACAATTATATTTTTCATAAGACTCTTACTGCTAGAAAAACATGTTTTAGGATTTTGCCATATACTTTGTGTATGTTTTAATATGGCTGATGATGACCCAAGTAGGGTTGAAACTAGTACCATGTAATGTAAATATTGTAAATACAACTTAGTATTGAATAGGTGGAAAACTCTACTGTGCATTATTTATATGTTATCTCAGTTCAATATGGACCAACAATATGAAGTTCATAACCCTTAATTATCATCCATGAATACTGCTTTTTCTCAAAGTTGCCTTATGTGAGGAATCGCATGTGGGACTAAGGTCTTGTCAGTGTACCGCCGAGCAGTTGTGGATCCACTGCGAATGATCAGGAGGGTTTTTTGCCAAGACTTTTGCCTTTCTGTACCATATCAGATCCACCTCTATAAGGAACGGTAGATTGCACAACTGTAGGATGAAATCACTCCCTGCATCTTCTCCATATTCACATACGACCAGTTAAACGAAATAACATGAAACAGATTTCATGTGCGTACAGCACAGAATGCCAGTGACTTAGCTAACAGTACAGATGATCTCTAGCAAACTGTAGTCTCCTGCCATGATGTCATCTGTCCAATGTGGGTACTTTGCAGGTTGTTGGGATCTTAAAGTGGTCTTTTGAAGTCTGTTTCTGACTGTTTGGTCACCACCTCATACTCCAGAAGCCTGCTCTAGGACCAGCTGTAGTCCTTGTGTTGTAACTTGGTGGATTTGGAGAATTTGTAGATCTGCAAAACTGTCCTGCAAGTAAGTTGGGGTTGTTTTCTTTTGGCAGCCCGTGCCAGAGTACCTGGCAACACTTCCAGTCTCCTGGAAACGTTTCCACAGATACCAACCCCTAGCATTCTGGCTGTGTATCTCTGTTAGTAGCCTTCTTGAAGCCTTCTTGAAGTGCACAAGCGGCTTCATTTGACAACAGTTGCTTTGCCTGTTGCCTAACTCAGTCCACATGGTTGGCTACGACTTGCAAACACTAAGCTCCACACAGACCAACCTTCGCGTGCACTTTGAATTGAGGCGCTCATATCTTTCAACTGACATTGATACCTTCCAAGCATGTGGATGACAGTGGAGCCCTCTATTATGTATACAGGACATGTTATTACCAAAATAGTCCAATTCCCATCCCACTATGCATTCGTACAATGTATGGTAGTTAGGAACGTCTGAAGACATGACCAAATTTCTTTTTTGAGAAGTGTATAAGAAAACATAAAAGTCCAATAATACTGGTTTGCAGTGCCCCCTCTTATTCTTTACAGAATTAAATGATTCTTCACCTACTCTAATTCTCCAAGTGGGTTCGAATCCCACTGTCAGCAGCCCTGAAGATGGTGTTTTCCGTGGTTTCCCATTTTCACACCAGGCAAATGCTGGGGCTGTACCTTATTTAAGGCCATGGCTGCTTCCTTCCCATTCCTAGGCCTTTCCTGTCCTATCGTCGCCATAAGACCTATCTGTGTCGGTGCAAAGTAAAGCAAAAAAAATATATATATATTATCCGAGTTCTGTTTCCTAGAAATTTAGCCACCCATTCAGTCACTCTTTTTCAAGTCCAAAAGCCTTCATTTTTGTCAGTAGTCTCTCATGATCTACTCTATGAGAAGCCTTGGATAGATCAATAGGGATACAGTCCATTTGACCTCCTGAATCTGAAATATATCAGCTATTTGCTGGAATCCTATAAGTTGAGCCTCACTCGTATAGCTCCTTTGTGCAAGCATTAATCAGATAAGTACTTGAGATATCGTGCTGTATCCCAACCCATTGCCTTCAGTATATCCCCAGAAATCTTATCAATTCCAGCTGCATTTCTAGCTGGCTTCTGTATCTTTTTGTAAATACTGTACCTTGAACATTATTGATAAATTCTGTTCTTACATTTTGGTCTATATTTGTTCGTATTCTTGACTCAGGGTTGATGGCGTACTTGTCAGTATACCTTGTTCTGTCTGTTTCTGAGATTTCATGGGTTTCTTTGTGAACTTTTTGCTCTCAAAGTGTTAGCTATGGCATATCTTATTTTACAGTGTCACAAATTACACAGTTATTCACCATACAAACAAGAACTCAAAACATGGGGAATTGTTTCAAACTAACTGTGACATTGCCGACAGTAGTCATCATTTTGGGACCTGCCAGGTACAGTTCTAGAGCACTGATGTTAGATGTCATCTTGATTGTTTCTTTCCACTCCCCACTGCTCAGATCTTTGGACTTGCTCACCCATCTATTAGCAGGCGCATACTCCTCCACTACTTGTGAAGGATGACACCTTTCCTTTTATGAAGGAACACCAAGATTGAAATTCTTTTTCTTGCAACTCTTTGAACACTCACTGCTGCATTTTATGTTAAAATCTAAGCAAACTGCTGGACAGAATGGAGACAAGTTTGTTTTTTTATTTTTTAAGGATCTTCAGTTACCCCTGTCATTTTCATCTCATGAATTGTTATTCATCCCCCTTTTTGTGTGCAGAAGGTCTGACCAGCCCATTTCATCCCTGATGTAGTACTTGTCTGAAAACAGAGTAGTATTTTTTAAATATAAAATAAGGAATATTAGTAATTTGTTATTCTTATCAGACTTGTGTGCTATTATTTTATAGATGTGACTGGCATGCAGATGTACCACCAATGCAAATGATACTTCTAAAGCGTGCCTCTGATCTACTTGTGAACCAGCCACTTCTAAGACCTGACTTCGCAAGGTTATTAGAAGTTCTTTCATCTGATCCTGATTCTGATATACGCATTAGAGTGGTTGCTTGCATAGAGAAAGCTGCAGAGGATATTCCTTTTTTATTAACTGATCCTGTGTTGTTGGGTATTATTGAGAAGAGGACAAATGATGTTGAGGCAAGTATTCTTTAGTAACTGAATAGTGGTAATATTTTTTCAAGGGATGAGGTATTATAGAAGCAGAAAAGACAACAATATTTCTCAGAAGTAACATTTTATAGTTTTCAGCCACAGAAAAAACAGTTTCCTAAATTTCATTTATTTTTAACTATCATTTCCATCATTTTTCATACATGTCATACTTGTATTAAAATAGCTCTCTCTCACACAGCATAATGAGGAATACATCCTTTACTTGTAAATCATTAAGTGCCTTTGTCAGTAGTGAAGAGTTCAATACCATCACTATAACTGGGTGTTGTGAATGTTTGAAACCAGCAGATTTTGAGAAGTTTGTTGGAGTTTTCAGAATACCCTGGAATATATGGGAAACTTACTACTGAATTAGTAAAATACTACAGAACTTCATGGCCAACCTTCGAGAAAATACTTCAAAATCCTATTAATATATAGACCACATTAAAAAAGAGGCATCATATCAACTAACTGTAACAAACTCTGGTACGTCAAAGGACTGAACAAGTGTTCTGCCGATAATGTGTCTTCTGACTCCAACATAATGACTTGCTTCACAACTCTGTCCATATAGGCGAATAATTATAGGATCACATGCAAACACCTTGTTTGGCCAGGATTACCTGCTACAGGATGGAGTAGATCATACACCCAGGATCTCAGTATCGAGCATTGGGCAACAGTTAAAAATCTGACTATCTAAAAGAGCCAATGGCTTTGGGCCGAGGAGCTCATTTAGGTTGGTGCTGGTCTCCCAGTGGAGGAAATGCCAGTGAAAGTCAGCTTGCAGTGTCTGTTCTCCAGGTTGGGGGTGGCCTCATTGAAACCTGGCATTTAGGTATAAAATGCCTTTGAGTGGGCAAGCTGACCTAATAATAGCCTGTTTGAAGTGTCAAAGTAGATCAGGGCAAGGATAGTGTGAGTTGGAGTTCAACGATCCACTGTCTCATCCAGGAGCTCCCTGGGGATGACATAGTAGTAGTAGTAGTAGTAGTAGTAGTAGTAGTAGTAGTAGTAGTAGTAGTAGTAGTACACTGACTTAGCAAATGTCATGGGATAGTCACCTAATGGCGTGTGGGGCCTCCTCTGGCCCTGCAAACTGCAGTGAGACGCCGTGGAAGTGAGTCAACAAGTCCCTGGTAGTCTTCTGGATGCAGCTGACACCAAATCGTTTGCAGAGCGGCCGATAATGCTGGTCTGTTCGTGGGTGCAGGATCCATGGCACGGAGCTTGCATTCCAGGACATCCCAGATATGCTCAATAGGGTTCATATCGGGGCTCCTGGGTGGCCAAGGCAGTCGTTGGACCTCCGCTGCATGTTCCTGGAACCATTCCCGGGTGACGTGGGAGCGATGTGGCGGTGCGTTATCATCTTGAAACACTGCAGAACCATCTGGGCGCTGGAAGGCCAAAAATGGGTGGAGATGGTCTCCGAGCAGTTCAACATACCGCGTACCATTCAAAGTCTCTTCCAGAACAACTAGGGGGCCCATTCCATACCAGGAAAATGCACCCCAGACCATAACAGAGACAACAGCGCCCTGGACCACACCTTCGAGGCAGGTGGGATCCATCGCTTCATGTGGTCTGCACCATACATGGTGCCTCCCATCGGCATGGTCCAAATGAAATTCGTCCAACAATATCACGCTATGCCATTGTTGCAGTGTCCATCCCTGGTGACTGGCGACAAATGCACGTCGTTGTGCCCGATGATGTTGGGTTAACAGTGGCACCCGTGTGTGGAGCTGGCTCCCATACCCCATAGAACCCATATTCCTACGGATTGTCCACTGGGAGACGTGTCTAGCATGGCCTGTGTTGAATTGAACCGTGATTTGTTGCACGGTTGCCCATCTATCACTATTGACAATCCGTCTTGGATGTCGCCGGTCACGGTCATCGAGGGTGGCTGGACAGCCGGTCATTCGTCTCTTGTGGACGGTGACACCCGCATTCAACCATTTACGATACACCCTGGACACGGTTGATCGTGTGAAGCCGAATTCCTGCACCACTTCCGGAATCGCACTTCCTTCCCGTCGGGCACTGACCACCATACCCCGTTCGAACGGTGTCAGCTCACGACGACGTTCCGTGTTACACCTGTCACATGCACAGCCACTGCTTACAAGGTCTCCTATACAACTGCCGCTGGCACAGGGGGCGTGTGGTGCGCAGACAACACACCTGCGCATCAGTGCTCCGCTATCTCATGACATTTGCTCAGTCAGTGTAGTACAGACATAATATTTGATTTATTAGAAGTAAAAAAGTGTCATATTTTACTTCTTTAATTAGTGTGCAGTTGCTCATGCCCTGAATATCTAAAAGTGACTTTATAGATTGTTATTCATTTTTATATTTTATATTAGTGTGGGGGGCAGTTATGCCTTACAGGTAATGAAAATCGTGCTTCAGACTTACTCTCTTCAGCAAATATTTATGTTTCTACTTTTTCTTTTGCTAGTGTAAAACACTAACACATAGAAGGTTTCTGATGATGCAGTGATGAGAATGGGCTAGGATTGTGAAGGGAGCGGCTGTAGCTTTAATTAAGGTGCCTGGTATGAAAATGAGAAACTATGGAAAAGCCATATTTAAGGCTGCTGACAGTGGGGTTCTAACCCAACTTCTCTTGAATGCAAGCTCACAACTACATGACTCGAATCGCTCAGTTCTCGGCCAGTTAACTGAAGAATACAGTCAACATTAGCTAACAACTAGCCCACTGTCTCTCTACTATAACAACAAGTAATAATATTCTTGACCTTTGGAAGCACAGGTTCTCGTGTGTAAGCTGAAATCTGTGAAAGGATTAAAAAAGCCACTTAGGTGTAGCGTGCTGAGGCTTAAATATTGCTAGATCATAGAATTTTAGAAAAATATATGCTTTTCTTCAAATTTGAAATATATTATATGTTGCTGTATATTTTCTTTTGTTCAGTTTTGGGGCAAATGTTAACACATGCAAATTGAGAAGTGCTTGAATTAATGACCAGAATGGAAATGATTCCCCCACAACATATACAGTAGAACCTACTAGTGGGACATCTGCTGACTCGGCTTATTTGTTGATACTCTTACTTGCAGTTACCCACAGCTTCGCTCGTGTGGATTTTGAAATTTGATAAAAGTAATTGTTCCTCGGTACTGTACTAAGACATTATCTGAAAGTCCGGCTTCATGGCTAAATGGTTAGCATGCTGGCCTTTGGTCACAGGGGTCCTGGGTTCGATTCCCGGCATGGTCGGGAATTTTAACCTTAATTGGTTAATTTCGCTGGCACAGGAGCTGGGTGTACAGTATGTGTCGTCTTCACCATCATTTCATCCTCATCACAACGCGTAGGTCGCCTAAGGGCGTCAAATCAAAAGACCTGCAATTGGCGAGCCGAATTTGTCCTCGGACACTCCCGGCACTAAAAGCCATACGCTATTTCATTACCTGAAAATCTCTATAAAATCTCTATAAAAACTCACCGAAAAATTGAGTTTCATTTACTCCAGAAACTCTTTGTAAACCACGTTTGTGGTATTGCCTTTTGGGGAAAAGATGACCTTGCGACATAGAACTGTACATGTGAGAAACAGTCTTCTCTCAAGTCGAACAATATAAATTTAAAAAGAAACATTTTTAAAGGAGATTCCAAATACCGTACCTTTTTCCACGCCTGTAACATCTTCAGTTTTTGAGATATAAGTAGAACGAATAAAAATAATCCAACCCCTTTATCAATCCTTCTCCCAACCCCACCTAAGTGGATTTTCTGTAAACAAAAAAATACATGTTTCTTTATTTTTAAAGGAGATTCCAAATTCCAATCTTCACGTCTGTGATATCTTCAGATTTTGGGATATAAGTATCCTCTTAAAAAATAATTCAACTCATTTTCACTTCTTTTCACTCCCGTTAAGTGCCTTTTCCAATAAAAACATGTTCATGTATTTTTAAAGGACTTTCCAAATAACAGGTTTCTTGTCTGCAATATCTTAATTTTTTTATATAAGTATGCTCATACAAATAATTCAACTAATTTTTTAATTTTTCACCCCCCACCCTTAAGTGGATTTTCCAAAAACAAAAAATATATATTGCTTTATTTTTAAAGGAGACTAAAAATACCAATTTTTCACATCTGTAACATCTTCGGTTTTTGAGATATCAGTATCCTAATAAAAGGAATTCAACCCCCTTTTCAGTCGTTTTATGCCCCCACCTCAAGTGGTTTTTACGAAAATAAAAAAATACATGTTTATTTTAAAGGAGATTCAAAATACTGATTTTCACGTCTGTAACATCTTATGTTTTTGAGATATAAGTACCCTCACAAAAAATTACTCTTTTTCACTTCTTTTCACTCCCATTAAGTGCCTTTTCTGAAAAACTGAAATAAAACATGGTCCTGTATTTTTAAAGGACTTTCCAAATACCAAGTTTCATATCTGTAAGATGTTAAGTTTTTGACATATACTGTGCATATACCAGAACTAATTTAAAAAATTCACTTAGATTTTCAATTCTTTTCACCCCTTTAAGTGGTTTTCCAAAAACAAAAAAATACATTTACTTTATTTTTAAAGGAGATTCCAAATACTGTACCAGTTTTCACATCTGTAACATCTTCAGTTTTTGAGATGTAAGTATCCTCATAAAAAGAATTCAACTTCTTTACACACTTCTCCCCTCTTAAGTGGACTTTTCGAAAAAGAAAAAAAAAAAGTGTTTCTTTATTCTTAAAAGAGATTCAAAATACCAACTTTCATGTCTGTAACATCTTCAGTTTCTGAGATATATATGTATCCTCAAAAACAGAATTCAACTCCTTTACTTGTTCTCACCCTCCACCTAAGTCGATTTTCCAAAAACAAAAAATACCTGTTCCTTTATTTTTAAAGGAGATTTCAAATACCAGTTTTGACGTCTATAACATCTCTAGTTTTTTAGATATAAGTATCCTCATACAAAGAATTCAACTAATTTTTAAATTCATTCAAGCCCCTAAGTGTCAAATAAAAGAATTTGTGTTTCTTTACTTTGAAAGAAGATTCCAAATACAAATGTTTATGTCAAATCAAATCAAATCAAAATCTCTTTATTTGCAAATGAGGTGTCTACCTCGGTGGCAAATGGTACACTAAAATACATTATTGTCAAGCACTAAATTTTAAATTAACAAGAGATGAAGAAAATTTTCCTAGAATACAATATTATACAATTTACGCTAATAATTTGTTCTATTAAACACACACATCATCCTTAATAAATTTATATTGTTTACAAAATTCTACTTATAATATCTTACAAACATAGTCAACTCATATACAGTATGTGAAATTACTTCTAATAATAATATACAACTGGTATAAGATTAAAATTAACATTGAATTTATTTACATATTTATATTTTACCCATTTGGGAACCTAAGTAGCATAACGACCTGCTGCGTCTTAACCAGAGCCCCTTTTGCCACCACTTTTCAGAGTTCCTGAAGGGCCTTCACAGCTACCGTAGCGGTCCCAGGGCCCTCGAAGTCCCCACTGTACTTCACCCCTACAGGCAGTCCCCTACTTGGGCTGTCCAAACTCCAGGGGATGGAATTAATTTAATCACACACATTTTTTATTTACAATATCCTGCACTGGTCGAATGCCCTCTAACATTTCATTTATTTTCTCTGTTGTTGTTTATTCTCTTCTTGAATATCTGTACAGATTTTGGAAAAGGATCAAACACTACCCCTGGTAAACTGTTCCACTCTTTCGCGCCCTTCCCAATGAATGAAAATTTACCCCAATCGCTTCTGCTAAAATTCCTTCTAATTTTGTACTTGTGGTCAGTTCTACCAATATAATTATTTTCCAACTGAAGCCTCTCACGGATATCTCTCCATGCTGCTTCTCCTGTATAGGCTCTATATAATCCTATAAGTCTACTTTTCTCCCTTCTCTTACTTAAAGTTTCCCAACCAAGTTCCTTTAACATTTCTGATACACTACTCTTTCTCCTGAAATCCCCTGTTACAAACCTTGCTGCTTTCCTCTGCACACCATCTAGTTCTTTTATTAGGTATTCTTGGTGAGGATCCCAAACACTGATTGCATATTCCAATAATGGACGAACCATACTTAAGTAACTTTTTTCTTTTAATTCTTTGTTGCATCCTTTAAGTAGCCTCATTATGACATGTAACGATCTGTATGCTTTCCCAACAATGTCATCAACATGACCCTTCCAGTGCAAATTACTTTCAAATCTCACACCTAAGTATTTGCACTTGCCATCTTTTGGGATAACTACCTCATCCAAAGTATATTCAAATTCAGTTTTAAAGCTCCTGTTTGTAAATGTTGTAACAGTTGATTTGCCTCCATTAATCTTCATATTATATTCTTCAACCCATTGTTGGATACTCTCAAGGTCCCTTTGTAATTCTGAGCAATCCTCAATGTTATTTATTTCCCTATAAACAATTATGTTATCTGCATACAATCTTATTTTCGACGTTATATTGTTCCCTAAATCATTTGCGTATATTAAGAAAAGTAACGGACCGATTATACTACCCTGTGCAATTCCCTTCCAAACTTTCTCTTCCTGTGACATATTATTTCCTACTTTGACTTTCTGAACCCTTGAATTTAGAAATGTTCTTATCCAACGTATAACCCTTACGTCCAATCGTATTTCCTCCAATTTATTTCCTTAATAATATTCCATGTTTCACTCTATCAAAGGCTTTGGAAAGATCCATGGCTATGCAATCTAACTGGCCTCCTGAATCCAACTGATCTGATATGTCCTGCTGAAATCCCACCAGTTGTGCCTCGCAAGAAAATTTCTTTCTAAATCCATACTGGCTCCTCATGAACCAATTTTTATCATCACATATCCCTCTGATGTACTTTGCTATTAAACTCTCCAGTATTTTACAAACTATACTGGTCAGGCTGATTGATCTGTTGTTCTCTGGTTTCCTTTTATCACCCTTTCCTTTATAAATTGGTATTATTATAGATTCCTTCAATTCCTTTGGTATTACACTATTATTTATGACATAGTCAAAGATAAATTTTAAATAAGGCACTATATACCACTCCATTGTCTTTAATACCTCCCCAGTAATTTGATCACCACCTGCTGCTTTTCCTTGCTGAAGCAGTTGGATTTCTCTGAAAATATCTTCATTTGTGAATGAGAAGCTTCTTGTTTCCCTATGTGTCTCTCCCTCTCTATCTTCTGTTATGGTTTCCAAGTCCTGACAATCTTCTACTGAATCTCTGAATTCCCTACTAAAGAGGTTTGCTTTCTCAGTATCTGTTAAATAGTGTTCATCCCCTTCTCCCACCATTGCAGGAATTTGGATTCCTTTTCCTTTTTGATTCCTAATATATGAATACAGCTTTTTCCATTTCCCTTTGTGGTCATTACCCTCTTGAAGAATGCCATTCATATAATTCTCTTTTGCTTCCTTTTTCACTCTATTCAGTTCCCTCATTAGCTGTTTTCCAGTTTCTCTATTCTCCCTACCCTCTTTGATTTTCCTGTTTACTATTCTACATTTTCTTTTTAATTTTCTTATTTCCCTTGTATAATAAACAGGGTCTGAGGTCATTTTACCCTTCTTAACAGGTACAAATCTCTTCTGTCCTTCCCAACTGATTCCTTTAAATTTAGCCCAAAGTGTATCCACATTACTCTCTTCACTTATCCAACAACTGAATTGTGATTTAAGGTAAGTCCCAAATTTATCAACCTTAGTTTTTCTGTATAATTTCTTGTCTTGTGTGACCCTCTTATTAAGCCTTTTTGGTACCAGTCCTACATCCATTATTACAGCCTTATGGTCACCTATTCCTTCAATTACCTCAGTTTTATCAACAATTTCCCATGGTTTAACCAAGAATACATCTAGTAAGTTATTGAGACGAGTCGGTTCTTGTACTACTTGTGTAAATCCTCCCTCCCAAATTAACTTACTTGCCAGTTTCTGTTCATGGGCTTCACTTGCAGCTCCATTCCATTCAACTTCAGGCAAGTTTAGATCTCCCCCAATTATTACCATATCATTATTATTGTTTTTATGAGTATAATCTATTATTTTCTCAAATATTTCCATGTCTCTTTCCTCTCTTCCAGGCCTGTATGTTCCTATAATTCCCACCTCCTTCATATTATGACAAACTAATTTTATCCCTAATATTTCATCCCTTTCATCGGTAAACCATTCATGTGAACAATAAGTTTCCTTCACCAGAATAAACACCCCCCCCCTCCCTTTTTATCTCCTCGGTCTCTACGATAGACTGTGTACCCTTCTGGAAATACTTCTCTATTACCCAACCCTTCTCTCAACCATGATTCTACTCCTATCACCACATCAGTCTCCTAAGATTCCATCAATGTACCAAATTTTAATTGTTGATATACTACACTCTGACAGTTTACCAAGAGCAATCTCAGACCTCCTTCCTCCCTAAAACTTGACTGTTGCAATTGGGTAACGTTTGACTCATGAGTTGAGAACGTCCCTGGAACCCAGATCCTTGTACATAGATCTTGATTTAAGGGTCTGGGTTTTCTGGCAAGTTTCCCTGTATGTGCCCTGTATGTCTGTAACATCTTCATCTTTTAAGATATAGGTATCCTTATAAAAAGAATTCAACTCCTTTTTAACCCCCACCCCCGTTAAGTTGAACCCCCCCAAATGTGTGTTTCTTTGTTTATAAAGGAGCTTCCAAATACCAATTATCATGACTGTAACATCTTCCTTTTTTGAGATATATCTATCCTCATGAAAAGAATTCAACTCATTTATCACTTCATTTTACCCACCTCCTTAAGTGGATATTCTGAAAACAAAAGAATATGTGTTTCTTTATTTTTAAAGCAGATTCAAAATACCAATTTTCACGTCTGTAACCTTCTGTTTATGAGATATAAGAATCCTCATGAAAATAATTCATAAATAATTTTTTCCACTTTCTTTCACCCTTCCCCCCCCCCCCCCCTTAAGTGGATTTTCTGAAAAAAAAAAAGAAGTACATGTTTCTTTATTTATAAAGGAGATTCCAAATACCTATGTTCACAACTGTAACATCTTCAGGTTTTGAGATATAAGTATCCTCATAAAAAGAATTCAACCCCCTTTTCAGTCATTTATATCCCCTCCTTAAGAGGTTTATCTGCAAACAAAAAATAAGTGATTCTTTATTTTTAAAGGAGATTCATAATAGCAATTTTCATGTCTGTAACATGTTAAGTTTTTGAGATATACAATAGATATGCTGATTTTAAAAATTCACCCCTTTTCTCTTCCCTGTAAGTGTATTTTCCAAAAAGAAATATGTGTGTTCCTTTACTTTTACGGGAGATTCTAAATACCATTTTTCATGTCTGAAACAGGTTATGTTTTTTAGAGACACTGTAGATATACATTTTTTTTTTGAATAATTCACTCCATTTTGCCACACCCGTTCACCCCACTTAAGTGAATTTTTAAAAAATGAAACATACATCTTTATTTTTAAAGGAGATTCCAAATACCAGTTTTCATGCCTGTAACATCTTCAGTTTTTGATATATAAGTACCATCATAAAAGGTATTCAACCCCTTTTTTTAACCTTATTTCACCCCCTTAAGGGGATTGTCTGAAAAAAAAAAAAAAAAATACGTGTGTCTTTATTTTTAAAGGAGATTCTAAATACTAATTTTTACGTCTGTAAACTGATAAATTTTCAAGATATAGATACTCTCATTTTTATAATTCACCCCCCTTTTTGCACACCCGTTCACCTCCTTAAGTGGAATTTTGAAAAACAAAAAAAATATGTTTCTTTATTTTTAAAGGAGATTTCAAATACCAATTTTCATATCTGTAACATCTTCAGTTTTTTAAATATATCGTCATAAAAGGTATTCAACAACTTTTTTATCTTTTTCCACCCCTCTTAAGGGGATTTTCCAAAAGCAAAAAATGTTTCTTTATTTTTAAAGGAGATTCCAAATACCAGTTTTCATATCTTTAAACTGTTCAGTTTTCAAGATGTAGATACACTCAATTTAAAAATTCACCCCCCCTCTTCAACCCCTTAGCGACCGAATATCCAACAATCCTCCCTTAGTGAGCACCTGCAATGTACTATGAATGTATCCCCAAAATTTCATTCTTTTATGTCCAGTAGTTTTGGCTCGGCGATGATGAATCTGTCAGGACAAGTTATTTTATATATAAACTAGCAATTACCCGCGGCTTCGCTCGCGTGGATTTCGTAATTTGATCAAAGTAATCGTTCCTTGGCATTGTAGTACGACAATATCTGAAAATTCCTAAGGTATAAAAACTCGCCCAAAATTGAGTTTCATTTGCCCCAGAAATTCTTTGTAAACCATGTTTGTGGTGTTACCTTTTTGGACTAAGACGACCATGCAACATAGAACTTTATATGTGAGAAACAGTCTTCTCTCAATTCGAAAAAATAAATATATGTTTCTTTATTTTTATAGGAGATTCCAAATACGTATTCCCACATCTGTAACATCTTCAGTTTTTAAGATATACATAAGTATCCCCACCCCCATGTAAGTGTATTTTCCGAAAACAAAAATATATGTTTCCTTATTTTTAAAGGAGATTCCAAATACCAATTTTCATGTCTGTATCATCTTCAGTTTTTTAGGTATAAGTATCCTCATAATAATTCAACTATTTTTCACTTCTCCCCCCCCCCCCCCCCCCGCGCCCCCGTTAAGTGCCTTTTCCAAAAACAAAAAATGCATTCCTGTATGTTTAAAGGACATTCCAAATACCAAGTTTCATGTGTGTAACATGTTAAGTTTTTGACATATACAGTAGATAATCAGGTACCTATTTTAAAACTTCACCCGCTTTTCAATTCTTTTCAGACCCTTAAGTGGATTTTCCGAAAAGAATAAAATACTGTACGTGTTTCTTTATTTTTAAAGGAGATTCAAAATACCATCTTTCACGTCTGTAACATCTTCAGTTTTTGAGATACAACCTGTGACAATAAAGTTCGGTGAATAGTTCTCTACTATCAACATAGATGAACAATGCACAACCTTGACCGTACTGTCCTTTGAAATAGTCCCCTCCCATAACTATTCACTGCTGACACCAGTGATAAATGTCCTGGAAACTTTGCAAGAAGGCTTCCTTTGGGATGGTGTTCAAAAGCCTTGTCACGTTTCGTTGGATGTCAGGAATATCGTCAAATCTCTTTCCTTTCAGAGCAAAGTTTCATGCGTGACTTTTCGGCTCTGACCTTTTTCCGATGAGGGGATCCCAGAGAATGCCATTCCATGCTTTGCCGTTTCGTTTCAGGGTCGTACCTCAGACACCAGGTTTCATCCTCGGTGACAGTACAGTTCAAGAAATTTGGTGTTGCATCTGCCGTTTCAACAAAATCCCGTGAAGCCTCTAAACATGCTTCAATCAATCAATACTGATCTGCATTTAGGGCAGACGCCCAGGTGGCAGATTCCCTATCTGTTGCTTTCCTAGCCTTTTCCTAAATGATTTCAAAGAAATTGGAAATTTATTGAACGTCTCCCTTGGTAAGTTATTCCAATCCCTAACTCCCCTTCCTATAAATGAATATTTATCCCAGTTTGTCCTCTTGAATTCCAACTTTATCTTCATATTGTGATCTTTCCTACTTTTATAAACGCCATTCAAACTTATTCGTCTACTAATGTCATTCCACGCCAACTCTCCGCTGACAGCTCGGAACATACCACTTAGTCGAGCAGCTCTTCTTCTTTCTCTCAATTCTTCCCAACCCAAACATTGCAACATTTTTATAACGCTACTCTTTTGTCGGAAATCACCCAGAACAAATCGAGCTGCTTTTCTTTGGATTTTTTCCAGTTCTTGAATCAGGTAATCCTGGTGAGGGTCCCATACACTGGAACCATACTCTAGTTTGGGTCTTACCAGAGACTTATATGCCCTCTCCTTTACATCCTTACTACAACCCCTAAACACCCTCATAACCATGTGCAGAGATCTGTACCCTTTATTTACAATCCCATTTATGTGATTACCCCAATGAAGATCTTTCCTTATATTAACACCAAGATACTTACAATGATCCCCAAAAGGAACTTTCACCCCATCAACGCAGTAATTAAAACTGAGAGGACTTTTCCTATTTGTGAAACTCACAACCTGACTTTTAACCCCGTTTATCATCATACCATTGCCTGCTGTCCATCTCACAACATTTTCGAGGTCACACTGCAGTTGCTCACAATCTTGTAACTTATTTATCACTCTATAGAGAATAACATCATCCGCAAAAAGCCTTACCTCCGATTCCACTCCTTTACTCATATCATTTATATATATAAGAAAACATAAAGGTCCGATAATACTGCCTTGAGGAATTCCCCTCTTAATTATTACAGGGTCAGATAAAGCTTCACCTACCCTAATTCTCTGAGATCTGTTTTCTAGAAATATAGCAACCCATTCAGTCACTCTTTTGTCTAGTCCAATTGCACTCATTTTTGCCAGTAGTCTCCCATGATCCACCCTATCAAATGCTTTAGACAGGTCAATCGCGATACAGTCCATTTGACCTCCAGAATCCAAGATATCTGCTATATCTTGCTGGAATCCAACAAGTTGAGCTTCAGTGGAATAACCTTTCCTAAAACCGAATTGCCTTCTATCGAACCAGTTATTAATTTCACAAACATGTCTAATATAATCAGAAAGAATGCCTTCCCAAAGCTTACATACAATGCATGTCAAACTTACTGGCCTGTAATTTTCAGCTTTATGTCTATCACCCTTTCCTTTATACACAGGGGCTACTATAGCAACTCTCCATTCATCTGGTATAGCTCCTCCGACCAAACAATGATCAAGTAAGTACTTCAGATATGGTACTATATCCCAACCCATTGTCTTTAGTATATCCCCAGAAATCTGATCAATTCCAGCCGCTCTTCTAGTTTTCAACTTTTGTATCTTATTGTAAATGTAATTTAATTGTTAATGTAAATTTGTAATTGGGTAGATAATACTTCTTTTAAAAGCACTACATATCGATTTATCTGTACTTAATTTATACGAGGAGATATATCGTACTCAATTTTGTGTAATTTTTACGTTCTAAAATTTTGGACTAAAAAATCTCTACTATTTGAAAAAATTCTGCAATCTAAAATTCCATATGCAGGTTTCTTAATATAGCTTCAATACAAAAACAATACAAATTTTAGTACAGTTGACTGAATATTATGGGAGAAAAATGGGATTTATGTGTAAAAATTACAATTGGCAGGAAAATGAAAGCAAAGTTCAAGTGACATTTTCTTCCTAAACGTCACTAGAACCGTATGTTTTCCTTCCCTTCCTTTCTTAGCAGCTTCTGTAAGAATACTGATAACTCTGGAAGCTTGTCTCTTCTTGTTCTCCTTCTCCAAAGAATGAAAAATGATTCTCCTGCATTTTGTTTCTCACAATGCAACCTTTCCTGAGTCAAAGTTATGGGGATTGTAGTTTCTGTCATGTCATGATTGTTGGGTATAGATGCAGGACTTACATGGCTTGAAGTTGATGCGACACTTTCCTGATGAGAACAATCTGATTCCGAAAATATTTCATGACCTTTTGTCTTCAATGGAGACTCCTGTTTTGGTAATAGCTGATTCCCATCTCTTTCCTATCAAAAGTTCAGCAATTCGTCACTTAGCTAAGGCTGATTTATGTTTACACATATTGTTTATTCTTTTGAATACAAGCTATCAATTATTACAGCACACTGTCTTTCAATAATAACAGTATCTTGATGCGCAACTATAAGACGTTACTTGCGCACGTACTTCACAAAAGTTAAAAGACTGGCTACCACCACAGAACCCACAAAAAAGATTAAACATACAAGAATAACAAAACTTATTGTTGTCAGCACTGTTGTAGTACCATCAGGAATACCAATACAAGCATAAAATGTTGCTCAATGACATTCGAGTACCGAAATATTAGTCCGTAACAGGATTTATAAATTCATTCAGAAATATGGTAGATCTTACAGCTTGAGTCTGTATAAATATATTGGGAGTGGGGGTGGGGGGGGTGGGAGGAATTTTGGCCCATCCCATGGATGCGTAATTGCAAAGAACAGGCATATTTGATTGAATGGAAACATGACATTGACATCATTACCTAACAAAGCAGTTCAGCAGATGCCACGCCCACTTCTGCTGTGTGCAGACCAGCAAACGAAGCATTATTAAAGTGTTAAATTGCTTGAATTCAACCAAATAACTTTGTGACGAGAAAGAATCCTTTCAATTTCAGTCATTAAAAAATTAGCCAAAATGACCAAAATATCAATTTTTATCTCCGGAGTGTCGCCTTAAGTTACCTTATCAGATTCTATCAAATCACAAAGATGTTTTTAAGAATGGGTCAATGTTATGAACAAGTACAGAAAAATTCTGTGCACATTGTCTTAAGAAATACATACTTTACATACTGTACTGGGATTGACCGTACATCAAGTATTTCTTAAATAAAATACATCGTAAGTAATTTGTAAAGTATTAGCAAGTGTATTTTCAGTGCTAATAATAACAAAGTCTCGCAGGAGCAAGTAGTCAACCCGCCACAACACTAATTTCTTCATCGCACAGCCAGCACGGGGTCAAGGACAGGTTGCGTCATACGATATATGATCCGGAAACGTCCAAGCAAGAAATTTGCTATATTCTAAACCAATTGAAGTATCGATTCAGAAATAATGCCATCTTATAGAACACATTTTAAACATCTCCTTGTGTTAATTTCTCCAAAATCGATCCAGGGTTTACGGAGATCTTCAACATTTTATAAAACATCACGTCAAGAACTAGATTTGTATAAACAATGTTGGTTTGCCGCATGGTACAGAGGCGGCCTACAGGGCAAGATCATGCCTAAGTGGCATGCAAGTTGTGGAGCATAGAATAATTCCAGTGTTGCGGTACTTATACATTTTCAGTAAGTAGAACCTCGTTGAGGAACTTATAAATTGATGAAGGTGATTCTAAGACTTCTATAACTAACATATACGTGTATGCTAGAAGCCAGAATAGTGAATTTTCCAAATGAACTCGACTTAAAATTTAACATTACGATGTGAATAACAGAATATTCGTCAGAGACCTTACTTTTCGCACAAGTGTTTAATAATTCACTTAGACATTATATTAAATACGGAGTTGAAAGTGATATGTTTTTTCTGCGAACAGACTTTTCTCAGTAATAATAATAATAATAATAATAATAATAATAATAATAATAATAATAATAATAATAATAATATACTTTTTTTTATACGGGGGATTCAAAAGACACTTGTGAAGGGTCCGCACTCCACACACAAGTGTGTGGGATTCTTACCCACTAAAAACCCCACACTCTTTTCCCACAATATGTGTCATCACCCCCGGAACCGCTCTCGCATTACTTCAGGGTGATATCCTGCTTTGTCTTTCAGACGTCTTCTTTCTTCATTTCTCCTTTACGAATGTTCGTATGCTTCCAAATCCTTCTTCTTCTGACGAAGGATATCCTCCACATGCACTGCCACGCGATCCCAGGATTCCTGGTTTCGCAGCATCACCGAAATAATATTATCTGTTGTCAATTCTCCTAGTTCAGTTTCCACACAGCTTCTCTGAATCGTCCAATGGCCTCATACAAAAAAGGTGTGAAGTACATCGTCAGTGTCATCACAGTATATACATGCTGCGTCACTTGCTCTGCCCAATTTATGCAGGAACTTCCGGAAATATCCATGTCCTGTTAGAAGCTGCGTGAGGTAGTAATTTACTTCACCATGGGCCCTTTCAACCCAGATATCCAAGCGTGGTATCAGTCGCTTGGTCCATTTGCCTCGAGGGTCACTTTCCCATCTGAGTTGCCATCGCCTCATCAGTTGACTGAAGGCACGCTTCTTTGCACATTTCTTTCCCAGCTCTCCTTGGGTACGCCAGATTTCATGCCGCTCCAATGCAAGTAGGTCTATTGGGGCTATTGCTGCCACCATGAGGATTGCAGGTTCGGAAACCGTGCGGTATGCACATGCAATACGTAAAGCCGCTCTCCGTTGTACGGCAGCTATCCTCCTCCGATACCGAGCAAATCTCAAGGATTCAGCCCAGATTTCAGAGCCATATAGGAGCACTGACTGAACCGTTGACATGAGAAGACGTTGTTTACTGGATTTCGGACCTTTAATATTTCCCATTAGTCTGCTAAGTGCAGTCATATATTTTACTGCCTTGTCTGTCGCTCTCTGAATATGATTCCAGAATGTGAGCTTGGAGTCAAGTGTCACTCCTAGATATTTTGTGCTCGCAGATGTTTCTATCACTAACTCTCCAAAAGTCATTGGTACAAGAGTTTCGATCCTTTTCCTTGTCAGAAGAACTATCTCCGTTTTGTGTTCGGCTAATGTTAGACTGTGGCTCATCATCCATTCTTTTATGCGCCGCATCACCTGATTCAGTTTAATTTGAGCCATTTCAACATTACGAGCTACTATCAAGGCGGCCACATCATCAGCATAGCCCACAAGCTTCGTGTCCTCTGGCATCTCCAAACGTAACAAGCCATCATACATTATGTTCCAAAGATCTGGACCAAGAATCGATCCCTGCGCTGCACCAGCCGTCAGACACTTTGTCTTTCCTCCATCTTCCGTATCATACAACAGAGTGCGATCTTTGAAGTAATCTCTCATTATGCGCATAAGATATTGTGGAAGCTTGAAAGTTTCTTCAAGAGCTACCAACATGTCGCTCCATCTTGCTGAATTGAAGGCATTCTTCACATCCAGGGTCACAAGAAGTGTCAATTTACGGGAATGATGGTTGCCCATTTGTGCCCTTTCTGCTGTATTCACCACCTCCCACACTGCATCTAGCATCGAGTGTCCTCTCCGAAATCCATGTTGGCGAACAGATAGATCCCATGCTAGTTGAAATGCTGAGAGGATTCTGTGCTGCAGAAGTTTCTCCAGGCCTTTTCCAGCTGTGTCCAGCATACATAAAGGTCTATAACCACCAAGTTTTCCTTTGCTGGTCAGAACCAAACGAGCCATTTTCCATCGGGGACTAAAAACACCCATTTGCAGGCAATGATTGTACATATTCAGCAACACTTCTGGACAAAATTCTGATATTATCTTTAGCACTTCTGTAGGTATACCATCTGGTCCTGGAGTTTTCTTGTTTCTAAGAGAGCTAATAGCTCTATTCAGCTCTTCTACAGTGAAGAGGGGTATATCATCCAGTTCTTTTTCATCTTCACAGTCAATCCTCACTGGATGGTCTGGGAATAGTGTATCCACAATTTGTTTAATTGTTTGCGGATCCGCACTCGAGGTTGAAAATGTCCCGAGTTTCTTCATTACAATCTTATAACCTTGTCCCCATGAATCATCTTCTACTTCTTTAGCCAGTGCCCACCATTTATCGGCTTTACTTTTTCTGATTGCATTACGGATTTCCTTCTTCGCTGACTTGTACTCCGCTGTGACTGAGGTATCCTCTGAGCCCTGCGTCGAAGTCGCAGACAATTCTTTCTCAGTTCAGCAATCTCTTCGGTCCACCAGTACGCTGGGCGCGTGCTGTTTCGCGGTCTCCTTCGGGACATTGAGGCGTTGCATGCTTGATGGATTAGCTGCATAGTGAGTTCAACACATACACCGGCTGCTTCTTTCCCTCTACGGCAAAACATTTTTCAGTCATGTTGTCCATTCCATTCCGTATTACATCAATGATTTTCCTTGTCGATACCGGCAACGTTCCACCATGCTGGCCTGCATAAGATGTTTCTTTCTTGAGGAGATTCTTGGAGCAGTCGAAAGATGATATATTGATCATCACTCCCCGTGTAGTTCTCGATCACTTGCCATTCAGAAATCTTACGCGTAATATCCTCTGATGAGAAGGTTACATCCGGTATTGTTCCCTGACATCCTGGCCGTCGAAATGTTGGCACATTTCCAATGTTGTTGACCACCAAATCCGTTCTGGCTGCCATCTCAGTTATACGACGTCCTCTGGAGTCTGTTTGTGGCATGCCCCATTCCAGTTATGTCCTCAAGACCATCAAGTTTCATCTGAAAGTTGGAAACAGATTCATTTGGCGTAAAATAACAGCTCACAATAGAGATTCCCCCAGTCTGTACCCAAACAAAACCGTCATCGCATCCATGCTGTGTTACTGGGACTTTTCCTAGATCTGGTATCCAAATTGCAGCTATTCCAAGGTTATCCACAAACCACCCTGGATGGTCCCTCTCTTGATATGGTTCGCTAATAATAACGATGACTACTTCCATCTTGTAAATCAGCTGTGTCATAAGATCGTTAGCTGTTTGACTCCTGTGCATGTTTGCTTGAAGTATTCGCATCATTTACTATGATTTTTTTGCCTTTTCCAGAGCTTCATGAAATATTGCACATGCTCCCGATCCAGGAATATGATTTCGTTCAGCTACATGAACACCCTTGTCTGTACAAAGCATGCATTGTCGATTGTTCTTTTTACAGTCTACTGCCTTGTGGCCAGATTCTCTACACTTAAAACAGAGCTTACTTCTGTTGGGGCCTGTGCAGTTTTTTGCCAGGTGTCCATATGATAGACATTGGAAGCAGCGAGGTAACATGGTTCTAGCTCGTACTCTGCAGTATAGCCATCTTATCTTAATTCTTCCTGCTTTCAGTAGTTTCTGAGGGTCCTCATCTTTGGTTTTGAAGATGGCAAATTTCTGTCCCCAGCTGTTTGGTTTTGAGACCGATATTTTCAGTTCTCCATGGGAATTGCCGGAATTTTGTCTTACAGCTTCCTCCACATCTGCGGCGGTAGTGACACCATCCATGTCTCGAATCTCCAGCGTAGTTCAGGGGATTAAAGCCTTTACATCGCCATCTCGTCCGAGGGCATCTCTCAGAGAATTACTGAATACCTCCCTATTTTCAATCTTAGTCGTTTTGTTGAATTCAAGAAGAACAGCTCCCGTTCTTGTTTTACGGATAGATCGAATGCCTGCTCCACTGTTTTCCGGCTTCACCCTGTTCCTGATATCGTTCAAAACATCAGCGAAAGTCTTACCGTTCATTGGTTCGATGATTACGGCTTCTGAACGACTCCTAGATTTAGAATGAGGTCGTTTCCCACTTTTGCTTATAATAATAATAATAATAATAATAATAATAATAATAATAATAATAATAATAATAATAATAATAATAATAATAATAATAGCCTCCGTGGCTCAGACGACAGCGCGTTGGCCTCTCACCGCTGGATACCGTGGTTCAAATCCCGGTCACTCCATGTGAGTTTTGTGCTGGACAAAGCGGAGGCGGGACAGGTTTTTCTCCGGGTGTTCCGGTTTTTCCTGTCATATTTCATTCCAGCAACACTCTCCATTATCATTTCATAGCATCTATCAGTCATTAATAAATCACTTTTGGAGTGGCGACCCCATCGTACTAATAGCCTATATATGCTTCATTCATTACATCCCCAACCCTGTCAATGACTGGAAAACAGGTTGTAGGTTTTCATTTTTCAATAATAATAATAATAATAATAATAATAATAATAATAATAATAATAATAATATTATTATTGCTTCCCATAGAACACAGTAGTTAGGAATGCTAGTGAAATTTCCAAGTGAACTATGCTTTTAGTAGGTCGCTACAAACATTCAGTTTCTTTAGAATAATAAATAATTCTAAGAGTGCAGTTATTCCATGAGACGTTCTAGTACTAGACGTAAATAGGAATAAACTGTGTTGTGATGAGTTCTAGTGAACAGTGCAAATATTAATTTGGTAGAAATATTCTATGCAAGTGATAGAAGTCAAACTTTATTTTTTCTTCCTGCAGAAAGCCACCATAAATTTCCACGTTCAACTTATTTTTCAAATTTTTACGTTTTGGGTTCTAAGTCAGAACCGAGACAACGATTACAATTCACAAAGTGCTGTGGTTTACGTGAATCATTCCAATACTCATGGGACAGTTAAATGTGGACACTTACATAACATAATGAGTGAGTGGTTACCCGGTGCCGAGACCTTCAAGAATCAACGGCGACCCATTGCTGTCTACGAGGGATCGTGGCTCCATGGTTTGATTGCCGCCTACAAGGGATCATCGTTCCATGGTTTGGTCACGGTTCCTTGGTTCCAGGGTTTTGGTTGCTGCACACAAGGGATCGCGTTTCCATGGCTGGGTCGCTGCCCATCAAGGAGGATCTTTGGAAACAACTTTACTGTAACCAGCACAATTGTAAGGTGAATTTTATGTGATTAAATTCAGTTTAAAGAATTTGGAACTCATTGTAGTCAGGACCTCTCTCTGTACCCAGCTCCAGGTCTACACCCAATTTGCCCTGCGATAACATATCATTACTCTCCGAAGTATCTAGTCATGCCTTATTATCAAATAATTTTTTGGTACAGTACATATACACATCTTCATTATAGACTGCTATGCCTTTCAGCATTCAGTCTACAAGCCTCTGTGGATTTACTAACTTCCACCACAATCCTCTGTTTGTAACCACTTCTGTGGCCTAGTTTAGTTCTATACCTCTTACTTTGAATCATTAGAAACTGAGTCTAACCATCGTCATCTTGGTCTCCCTCTGCTTCTCTTACCTTCCATAACAGGAGTCCATTATTCTCCTACATAACCTATCCTGCTCCATTTGTCTCACATGACCCCACCAACAAAGCCAGTTTATGTGTACAACTTTATCCATCGAGTTCATTCTTAACTGAGCTTTTATCTTCTCATTCTTGGTACCCTCCTGCTATCCTTCCCACCTGTTTGCACCAGCAGTCATTCTTTGTACTTTCATGTCTGTTACTTCAAACCCATGAACAAGACATCCTGAGTCCACCCAGCTTTCACTCCTGTAAAGCAAAGTTGATCTAAAAACAGATCGATGTAAAGATAGTTTTGTCTAGTAGCAGCCTTCCTTCTTACAGAATGCTTTTGATCGCAAGTGTGAGCTCACTGCATTAGCTTTGCTGCACCATGATTCAATCTCACTATAGTACCATCCTGGGAGAACATACATCCTAAATACTTGAATTATCTACCTGTTCCAGCTTTGTATCCCCAATATGAAATCCAATTCAATTAGATTTCTTACCAACTGACATCAATTTAGTCTTGGAAAGGTTCATTTTCATACCATACTCATTGCACCTATTTTAACATTCTAAGATATTAGTCTGCAGGCTTTTAGCACAATCTACCATTAAGACCAAGCCATCAGCATAGGCCAAACTGCTTAGACCTACTACATTTTCATCTAACTGAATCCCTCCCTGCCAATTAGTACCTTTCAGCAGATGATCCATGTAAAATATGAACAACAAAGGTGGAAGAGTACAGAATTGTCTAATCCCTGTAAGCACCTTGAACCAAGAACTCATTCTACCATCAATTCTCACTGCAGATCACTTGTCTAAAATAAAGTACAGCGAACATCTTTTCCTTCGATACTCTGTCATATGCGCCCTTTAGATCTATGAAACATAACTGTCTATTCCTCTCATAGCATTTTTCATTTACTTGGCACATACAGAAAATCTGACCTTGACAGCACCTCCGTGGTCTGAACCACACTGGTTTTCATCCATCTTACTTTCAACCACCGATCGCACCTTTCCTTCCAAAATCCCAGTGAACACCTTGCCTGGTATGCTGATCAGTGAGATACCTCGATAGTTGTTGTAATCCTTCCTGTTCCCTTGCTTATAGATGGGTTCAGTTTCTGCTTTTGTCCATTCAGAAAGTACATTACTACCCAATGAGCTTGGTTATTTGCAATATCACCAGGAAGATTTCCTTTTACGTTGAGATGATTTTCAAAATATTCCTTCCACCTTTCCAGTGATTCCCTGGGATCTATTATGAGTTCACGTGATTTACCCAAAACACTATTGAGTTCCTTTCTCCCTCCCTTTCTAAGATTCTTTATTACCGCCCAGAAAGGCTTCGCTGCTACTTTTAATAGCCTTTCCAGGTTGTTACCAAAATCTTCCCACGACTTCTTTTATTCAACAATTATTTATTTTGCTTTGTTTCTTTCACCTACGTAAAACTCCTTGTCTGCATCAGTTCTTGTTTGGGGCCATTTCTGATACGCCTTCCTTTTTCATTTACAAGCTGCTCTCACTACATCATTCCACCAAGATGTTTTTTTTTTTTTTTCACAATCTTACATGTAATTATTCCTAGGCATTTCCTTGCTGTTTCTACTACTGTCCAATAGGAGCAGGATTCCATTACTTCCATAGGTCTGAGGCTTGCTTTAAACGTTCTGAGCGTGCTTGGTGAAAATTCTGTGAAGCCTATCCTTACTTACACATAGTCCTAGTGAGAATGTCTCTTCTAACAGGTAAGGGACCACTGGTGGATTGTATATTACTAGCCACCTGAGGGCAAGGAGGGCCATGACTCAGAATATATTTGTGGTTCCCACTCTCATTCCATAGCAACTGGTATTCTGAAATTCAGGACCACTTTCTAGGCCACTCAGCTGTTGCTCATGGTTCAAGAACTATGATGTGACTACAGTAACCTACACCATGTACTACTTAACAAATGTCAAAATAATTTTGAACTTATGTTGATGCTCTGTGCTTATTGTACTTCCTCTGCTCTTAGCTACAGGAGTGAAAGCTGGGTGGACTCAGGATATCCCACTCACAAGTTTGAAGCAACATACATGAAAGTAGCAAGAATGATTACATCATGGAATCTGTGATGTCACGTCAAGTGGATGATGTTGCTAGTGCCAGGCTGAGTGGCTCAGATGGTTGAGCGCTGGCCTTCTGACCCCAAGTTGGCAGGTTCGATCCTGGCTCAGTCCAGTGGTATTTGAAGGTGGTCAGATATTTCAGCCTCGTGTCGGCAGATTTACTGGCACGTAAAAGAACTCCTTGGGACTAAATTCTGGCACCTCGGTGTCTTCGCTAACAGTAAAAGAGTAGTAAGTGAGACGTAAAGCCAATAACATTATTATTATTATTATTATTATTATTATTATTATTATTATTTTGCAAATAACTTTCCACTCATCATGCTTCTGTAACATCACCAGTTTTATGGATATACAGTACACTGCTAGAGTATTTCTCTTTGTTTTTATTTAAAATTGTTTTCAGGAAATGAATTTTAGTGAATTAATAAATAATTTTAAAGTTTAAATGGAGTACGAAATGTTGTTCTTTATCGATATATGACTTAATTTAGTAGAGTGAATAGCTGGAAATTTTTCAGCTGTGTATGATCGTTGAGGTTATTTTGGTTGGCTTCTTCGCACTTTATATTTAATTATCTACTATTGTTTTTAATGTGTATTATTTTAAGGTCTATGCCAATGTTTTGGAGTAGGGAAGAATATACAAAGGTATGTCACACTGTTCAGACTTACATATCTTGATTCCTTTCCTTTGCACTGTGGTATGATTTGCATGTTATGTGCCATCTTACGTCTACTCAAGGGACTAGGTGCTCATAACATTTTTATTCAGGATTTTTAAGTTTATTTTACTGGATATTGGTAGTTTGCCCAAATAATTGATTTCATTATCTCTTGGAACTTGCTGAATAAATTGATATTTCTTTAAAAATCCTCTCATTTATAATGTAAATGCACGGTGTCACCTCCTTCCAATTTTTATTCTGGTTCACCGTGCGAGTTTGATACAGACTGTATAGCTGTTAACATCCATCCAGGAGGTAGTGGGTTTGAATTTCACCATTTGGCAGGCCATAAGATGGGTTTCCATGGTTTCCCATTTTCACACCAGTCAGATGTACCTTAATTGAGGCCATAGTCGCTTTCTACCCCATCATTGCTGAAAACCTACCTGAGTTGGTGTGATGTTCAACAACTAGTAAAAAGAGTAAAATAAAATCTTGTTCCTCAAACCTACCTGAGTTAGTGTGACGTTCAACAACTAGTAAACAGAGTAAAATAAAATCTTGTTCCTCTACTTATCTGAATAGCTTACTAGTGACTGACTTCCATTCATTTTAGTCTTTGCAAAATTCCTGGAATAAAAAAAATCAGTAAATGCTTTCAGTACTATCAAACACTCTCCATGTTACATTCTCTGAATAGATACCAAGAATATTTTCTCTGTCTTATTTAGTGAAAAGGAAATTAATTTGAAGTCGTATAATTGTGCATTTCGATTATGATGATGTGAAACCAGGATTGTTTAAAAGACTTCAACGAGTTTACATTGCTTGCACGAGATACAGTGCGTTAGAAATTACTCTCCACAGTAAGCAGTGCAGCTGCAGCTGCAGCCTATCTAGGTGCACAGTTCGGCTGGCAGCAATCTGTACTCAGGGTCAGATGCGAGCAGACAGTTTGGGAGATGGTGCAACACAGTGAATTGAGAGATTAAAAGAACAACGGTTCTGTAATATCGTATTACACAAAGATAGACTGTGAAAGCCAATAATAAAACAAATGAAAAAGGAGTGAATTGTAAGCCTAATGATTGTTGTACACTTACCAGGTTCACAGCAGATGTTGAAAATGTTTACCACGAAGTTCCAAGTCTTCACTTATAAAAAAATTTCACCAATGTTTCAGTACGCACTGAGTTCAAAAAATTTGTTATGGCTACTTTTAAATCCTCAACAGTTCTGGGAGTAGACTAGTAAACTGAAGACTTGGCACCACTCCAGAAAAAAGAAAAAAAGAAAAAAGTTTGGAAAGTGGCAAATTGGACTACATGGTGGCCAGAGCCCTCATGAAATTATTCATTCCCCGAATATATCACTTAAAAATTGCATGAAATGATTGAAGGTATGAGCTATGGCTTTGTCTTATTGGAGGAATAAGCCCATAATATCTGTTTCATTCAGTTCTGCAATAAATAGGTGCAAGACTTCATTACAGTTAATGTCCGATTCTATCATGCTGTTAAAAACTATCAGCCCAGTAATTCATTAACGCCACGAACCTGCTACACAGGCGTAGCAGGGCGAGAGGTGATACTCCCACGTGGCGTGTCCCAGGTGGCGGATAGGGGGGGGGGGGGGGGGTCCTAACCGGATTGCCGGCGAACTTGAGGGAAATTATTACCTCTCGCGGACCAAACACACTACCCCCTGCAGGTGGGGGACGCACATGTAGAATACACCCGCGGTATTCCCTGCCTGTCGTAAGAGGCGACTACAAGGGGTGACCGAGGGATGATTGAATTAGAACCACGAAACTACTCTTGATTCGTACCATCATGCGGGGAACACCGTAGGTTGCATGTACTTGCGAGTAGTATCACTAAATTGGTAGGAAATAGGTTTGTGATTAGTTGCAGTAAAAAGCCTGGCCTGGTGGATTCCAATACCCGTGCGTTGTACCCATGTGAGCAACACCGCAGGTCTGGACGTAGCCTATGAGTTGGACCGCTATATGAGCGGCACCGTGGGTCAGCGTTGCCTGTGATTGGTACCCGCTATGTGAGGAACACCACGGGAATACCGGCGCCCGTGACTAGTACCCCTAGGTGAGGAACCTTACCGGTTTGCGTTGGCTATGAGTGGCGCCATTGTGTGAGAAACACCATAGGTCTGCGTTCCCTGTATGAATTGCAATACTTGTGAGTAGTACCATCTTGTGTGGCCACCGTGAGTCTTTGCTACTTTTGATCAGTACCCCAAAATGACAAATACCATGGTTCTACTTTACTCGCGACATGTACCATTCTGTGAGGCCTTAGACGTGAATTTAGCACCCCTTCAGACATCAAGCATCATTGTGCTTTATAAATGATCCCTTGGTCAGTAATACTCTAATTAACTACCTTCTTTTTGAGTCGGATCCACTGTTTTTGTTTGTTTGTTTGTTTGTTCTTGTTTTTTTTTTGGTAGGGTTCATGTCCATCCATTCATTCTTCATGACATTTGTTATTTTATTTTGGTCAGTGGATGAATTTGAATTTTTTGTTATTTCATTTCGTACCATTAGGGGCCGATGACCTCGATGTTAGGCCCCTTTAAACAACAAGCATCATCATCAATTCATTAACGTGACATTACTATCCATATAGCAATATTTTGAGAATGAAGCTGTGTTTCACAAATTTAAATGGGATTTCAGATGTCCAAAGTTGGAGAATTTTGACTGTTTATGTAACCAGTTAAATGAAACCAAGCTTCATCGGTAAATGTTCTGTCTAACACTTCCTTTCCATGTTGATTAACAAACCACTGAATCCACTCGCTTCACACCAGACAAATGCTGGGGTTGTTCTTTAATTAAGGCCATGACTGCTTCCTTCCCAGTCTTAGCCCTTTCTCATCCTTACGTCGCTGAAAACCTTAATTGCCTTAGTGCAACGTTAAACCTCTAGCGAAAGAAAAAGAAGCCACTCGCAGTAAAAAATCTTCTTCTCTGCGTCCACCAACTTCAACTCCTGAATGACAGATAATTTATATGGATAAAGATTTAGCCCTTCCCAGTGAACCATTTGACCTTAAAGTGCTGGGGAGGTGTGTGCGTCCCAATGGAGCAGATAGCCAAGCTGTAGGGTAGTCAGGATGATTGACTGATACGTTCTTGTAATAATATTTAATGTGGCTTAAATGTATTGATACTGCTACATGGCTGAAAGCAACATGAAGCTACAGCTGTAACTAACTGTTGAGGACATGCAGCTCTCTCTCTATGAATGAATGACGTACTGATGATGGCTTCTTTCTGGGCAAAATATTCTGGAGTTAAAATAGTCGTCAATTCGGATATCTGGGTGGGGACTACATGAGAGGGGACAATCATTAGAAAGATGAATACTGACATTCTGCGAGTTGGAGCTGGAATGTTAGAAGTTCAAATAGTTGTGGTAGGTTAGAGAATCTGGAAAGAGAAACGGATAGACTAGAGTTAGATGTAGTTGGTTTAGCTGCAGTATGTTGGCAGGAAGAGCAGGTGTTTTGGTGAGGCAACTACAGAAATATCAACACAAAATTAAATAGGAAAAATGCAGGATTTGGTTTAATAATGAATAAGAAGATAATGCGGCAGGTAAGCTACTGTGACTGGCATTGTGAACGGATTATTGTTGTCAAGATGGACACCAAGCCAGTGCCCACCACAATAGTGCAGGTCTATATGCCTACTAGTTCAGCAGATGATGTAGAAATTACAGAATATATGAAGAGGGAGAAGATTTATTACAATATGTAAAAGGAGACTAGAATCTAATTTTGATGGGAGACTAATGAAATGGGAGGCCAAGGAAAAAGAAGGTAATAGCGTAGAAGAATTTGGAGTGGAACATAACAATGAAAGAGGAAGTCTGCTTGTTGAATTCTGCACCAGTCATAATTTACTTCGTTCAAACACCACAAACTATGGCTGTATACATGGACAAGATGCACGATTTTTCCATTACCGATATTTATGCACCCTAGCTATGTTGCATGCGATCGATCATCTTTGGCATTGTTTCCTTGCTATGTCCACTAGCGAGCTCTCTCGTCGACATTCAGAGGCAATGTTGGAGTCGATTAGTAATACCCGTACCGGGCGAGTTGGCAGTGATGTTAGGGGTGCGCAACTGTGAGCTTGCATCCGGGAGATAGTGGGTTCAAACTCAACTGTTGGCAACCCTGAAGGTGGTTTTCCGTGGTTTCCCATTTTCACACCAGGCAAATGTACTTTAACTTAGGCATGGCTGCTTCCTTCCCACACCTAGACTTTTTCCATCCCATCGTCGCCATAAGACCTATCTTTGCGGCGTGACGTAAAACAACTTGTAAAAAAAGTAATACCCGTCGATTGCTGTTGCGTGAAGAAAATTTGAAATGAAAGAGAACATATTTTCGTAATAAATGCCTAAATAACTTGTCCGATAGCAGTTAACCCTTACCTGGCCTGTGGGTGATATAATTCCCACTAATTTTTTTCCGCTATTGGGCCATTGGGTAACCTGATTCCCACATTTGATTTGTGCTGCTATCTGGTGTGGACATCAGAACATCTAGGAAAAAATTCTGCTCGGGTATATTTGCATTTTCTAGGTTAGTGTTCACATGTGTGTAGTGTAATGGCTGCCAGGAGCATGCATTTTTCGGAAGTGAAGTGATTTTCTGCACCAGAAAGATGGATCTTCGTAATTCTAAGCTATTTATGTTATCATAAATTATTCTGTAGTGCTTCAGATATAGATTGAGCATATTTTTTGTCTCGGTATGTGTAAATAAATGGGATTTATGTAAAGGTGAAACACAGGAACATAAATTCTTCATCTTGCCATGATTATTCATCTCCAGAATTCTTTTGTTATTTTATTTTATTTCATTTTATTATGTTACTGAGTTCCAGAAATTCCATGAAAAGTCAAATGTAATGTATTAGTAGCTTGTTCCATGACAAATAAATGAGTTCAGATTACTTTTCCAATATATAATTGTGGATGGTATTATTCGGTTGGTTTTCACTTTGTACACCCCTTATTCTACCTGAAATGTTGGTTACAGCAGTATTCAGTGTAAATTGTGTATATTTCTGCCCCCCACTTTGTAGAGAAAGCATTACATTTTTATTCCATTTTAGCCGGCTGAAACTAGGAATTATAGGAATTGTCAGAAAAAAGCAATTTGTGCAAATTTTTAATTATTAACAAAATTATGATAGATAGATATTTATATCAATAATTAATTCCAACGAGCCAAAGGCTCATACAGAGGAATTGTACAATGAATAACATATTCAATGGCGGATCTACAAACTCTGAATACTTACAATGATATAATCAGGTGACTTAAACAGTAAAAGTAGAGACATCAATACAGAAAATGTAAAAAATAAAAATAAAATACCATTCTATAATTCCTTATTTATACTAAGATACTTAAAATACTTAGTACTACAAGTGAGTAACAATGCAACAGGATTGACGAAGCGGGGCGAGTGTTTGTTTTAAACATTACATATTTATATTTCACCTATGAAGTATCTATTCCGTAAATTTTCCTTTGCCTTTCGTTTGAAAGTTATTAAAGTAGGGGCAATTTTTACATCAGCAGGAAGTTTGTTGTATGCTTGAATTGCTGAGAATTTACAACTGTTCTTCCCATACTTAGAAGAGTGGATGTGATACAAGGCCAAGTCATCTGCACGTCTAGTTTGATACCAGTGGTTGTCTGAATTGGTTATTAAAGTAGTGTTGTAAAAGTACACAGTGTATTTAATTCATCATTATTAAAGTAGTGTTGTGAAATATTATGTTTCTTTTTATTTTATACATTAGTAAGACATAATTAAGCTCTGTAATTATGCTGAGAGGTGGAATTTTGGTCTGAGTGTATAGGTCTTTTACTGGGGTATATAATGTTAAGTTATATATGTTCCTTATTGCCCTGTTCTGTATCACCATTAGTTCATTCAGGGAAGACTATACAATGTGACCAAATTACACATAAGTACTGCAAGTGGCTATGTACTAGTGAATAATAAATGTGTAAGAGGAGGTGTTTAGGGATTAAATATCTAAGTCTTTTTAGTAACCCAGCAACTGGGGCGATTTTCTTAGTTATGTATTCAACATGGTCATTCCAGGTCAGGTTTTCATCAATAATTAATCCAAGATATTTCACTTTATTTACTTTTTCTATTTCCGTATCATTTATTAGTAATTTATCACTATTTGAGTGAAGGACTTTTTGTTTTGAAAAACGTATGTATTTAGTTTTCTGCAGATTCACTGTCAATTTGTTAGAGTGGTACCAGTGTAAGAGAGTGAGTAGGCCTATGTCCTGCTGCATGTTTTCTAAAACTTGTCCTTACTCTTGCCCGTATAGAAGATATTTGTGTCATCAGCGTATAATGTGATATAGCCATTTAGATGACATGAAGAAATATCATTTATATAAATGAAAAATAAAATAGGACCTTGTATGGAACCTTGTGGGACACCATGGGTTACATACTTGGCAGAGCTTGAGTATTTATTCACGGTAACAAGTTGCTTTCGTCCTGTTAAGTAATTTCGAAACCAATTCAGCACAAGGCCACGAATTCCAGCCTTTTCTAATTTTCTTAAAAGAATACTATGATCAACAGTATCAAAAGCTTTGGTATGATCAAAAATAAGCCTGCTGCAATGTTGTTGTTATCTAAGTGGATGTATCTACAGTGTAATGAGATCAACAGTAGCTACTTCGGTACTAGACCTCTCCCTGAACCCATATTACCCCTTATAGAAGAAATTCTTTTTGTTTAGAAAAGCCAAAAGTCTTTTCTTCACAACAGTTTCCATAATTTTGGAAACAGTTGATAAAATCGAGATTGGCCTATAATCATTTGGATTTAGTCTATTCCCTCCCTTAAACACAGGGATCACTTTAGCTATCTTTAGTTTATTGGGTATTATACCAGTAGTCAGAGACTCGTTAATGATCTCTACGAGTAATCCTATTATAGGGTCCTTTGCTTTTTTTAACAGTGAGGTAGTAATGTCATCTATTCCGCAGCTATTCATACTTTTAAGGTTAGATATGATTGACTTTACTTCTGCTACATCTGTTGGGTTACAGGTAAAGGGATTCAAGACTAGTAAATTCACTGAAAGTCACAGTATTATGTTCAGGAATACTTAGAGCTAGGTTTTTGGCAATGTCTATAAAAAAGGAGTTGAATGAGTCACACAGAACCTGTTTATCAGTTATTACTTTGCCTTCAATTTCAAGCGTGGTACACGAGACATTCGTTACTTTTTTATTATGAATGATTTCGTTCATTCATTTCCATGTCTGTTTTGGATTGTTATTATGAGATTTGAAAAGATTTGAGTAGTAGTCATGTTTGAGTCTTCTTTTTAAGTTAGTTACTCTATTTCTACACCTGCAGTATTCTTGTCTCAGAAGCATGTTATTCTTGTGAGTAGGATGTTTGAGTTTTGCTTGCAAGCAGTCTCGTCTCTTTATAAGGGTAAGAAGATCATTAGTAACCCACGGAATTTTCCTAGGTTTGTTTGTGCCCTTTAATGTTGTATTGTATTTATTAGGACAGCTCGTATAATTGTCCTTTTGTCGTATTTGGTTAATGAATGAATCATACAATATATCTATTTGGCAACTGTTCGCAAGATATGTATCTGACATGTGTAGGCCTACACCAGTGTTCATGTAGGTATTTCTCGATTCATTCTCCTTACACATACTAGGTATTGCAGAAATATTAGAGTGAGGAGATGTTAGGTGAGTGTTTTGGTTTGGCCATAGCATGTCAAAAACTAAAATATTATGGTCACTTAAGTCATTATTAATATTTGATACTGTATAGCATAATTCAGAATTATTCACTGATATGTGGTCAAGTAAGCTGCTAGCTGAGTCACTTATTCGGGTTGGATATGTTCTATTGCACAGAGCAAAACCATAGCAAGTTAGAAGATTGAGATACTTCCTTTTTAATTGGTCACTGGATAAAACATCAATACTGACATCACCTAGGAACAAACACAGCTTGTTAGGACTATTAGGCTGACTGAGAAATTGTTCAAGAGAACTCAGGAATGGAATGGCATTATTCCGGTTAGGATTGTATCCAGCAATAATGTTAATGTGATTGCAACCTTTCCTTTTGAACTGATATCTGTAAATTTCAATCCAAAACAAGCTATGATTCAACTCACATTTTGATATCAAGTTTACTTTCCAACTATGCCATATGTAAATACCCACTCCACCTCCCTCTCTACCACCTCTGTGAGCAAATACACAATCATAATTCCTTAGATTATAGAATTTAGCTTCATTGCTAGTTATCCAAACTTCAGACACAACCATAATATCCACTTCACCAATGAGGAATAACAACAACTCAATGTCGTCAAGCTTATTTCTGATACTTCTGGTGTTAAGGTGCAAAATCCTAACCTCACTAAGTAAATTAACTGAAATTGAACTATGATACGAGTTCACGGTAATATCCAAGGGTTTCTGCTGAATGAAATCGTCCAAACAGTTGAATTTGACTTCATAGCAACCTAGAGGAAGTTTTGGGTATCCTGTTATAAGATTATTTAAAGTAGTCCTGTCACTGGCCATTTTGAGGTTGAATAATGTGCCTGGATGGCATAGACTTAGTAATATCTTCCCCTTGAAGGCGTTTAATGCCCTCGGTGTTGTGAATGCGGATTGATCGGTGATTCTCCGATTTCCTTACGTAAATTTTGCAATCTTTAGTCCACACAAATTTATAACCATGCCCCTTCAGGTCCCTCGCCAGTTTATGTAGGTACCGTATTTATTGGTTGGTGTCAGGTGTTCGTTTATGTAAACAGTTCTAGTGGCAGCCTGAATGCCTACCTCACTTGACTTGATGTCTTTCATCTTCATGGCCGAAGGAAATTCTTCGTTCTTGAGGCGGCTACAAAATTTCACAAGGAGAGGTGGTGGGAATTCAGGCTTTCTGGAGGGTGGTCTATGACACGCATCGATATCACTATCGGCCACTTCGACATCGAGTGCTTTACCGAAGCATTTCACTATTGTAAGTGGATTTTCATTCTGAACTTGTGGCAGGCCGTGGATTTCCAAATTATTTCTTCGAACATATTGTTGCAATTCTTGGTTTTCTGTCTTTAGTTTTACTACCTCTGCTTGTGTTATTTCACGTTCTTTCTCAAGATCACTTACGTTGCACTTTAGCATTGCGATTTCAGACATCGCCATCTTGAAATCTTCCGTAATTTTTCGAAGAGAATCTTTTACCTCGTCGAACGAGTCCGCACAAAATGACACAGCCTTTTGAATCTCGCCCTGCTCCGTTTCTATTGCCTCAAGTTTTGAAAGCCTTTTATGAATATCTCTAATCACGTCATCTATTTCACTAACGTTAGACACACACTCAGTCTCATTACTAAGACATGCCGTATCGTCACACCTACCACAGTACCACTTTTTCGACTTATCATCAATAAGTTTCCTGAAATCTTTCTTATTGATTTTTACACACACTCTATGATGCCTTCTACGACACTTTCCGTCACATACTATGTAGTCATCTTCTGATTTTATGCTAGAGTTGCACAAGCCACACACACACACGACTGAATTGGATCCGCCATCTTTAATTATCTCTTTAGTTTTATTTGTCTGAGTTACAAGGTTCCAATCCAGTATCGAAAATACGCACAAAATGTCCTTCCTCGCGGCTAACCGATTTGTATAGCGCCACAGCAAGTAGTGGAGACTTCGCAAATGCTATGAAGAAGGGTAACAGGGGTATATATTTTGCCAAGGTCGTGGACACTGAGGTATGATTCACCTGCTTGCCGCGTGCATTCGTCAGTCTGGAAGTCTCTTTAATATTGTCTGTCAGTTTCTTAGAGTTTAGTGAAATACCTACTAAATGATTTTTTAATTTTATAATCACGCCGCACATCTATGTAATTGTAATACGTGTGAAATATTGTTTCTTTGGTGAAAGTATAGTATTGAATCAAAATCTCAAAAAAACTATTATTGCCGAACTTAAGTCAGTAAACTGTCAATCTTTACTTCTCTGTCGAAATTCGCTCAAAGAGCATCAAAAACTTACCATTTTGTAGCTTTTTTGGTTCAGTTTTGATGTGTATACCCCTGCCCGCTATATCCCTCAAACCCGGCTACTTTCTGTTGTCTGTATATTTTTTTGCCCCCCCCCCACTTCTAATCCCCAATCGCCGCTACTGTATAGTTCCCACATTTTTTTTCACAGTTCCAATGTTCGATTTTTTTAAATAGCCTCTCATTCCTTGACATTCCATTACTACAAATCATGTTTAGTTCCCAAAAATTAATTTCTTAAATAATTTGGCCAGGAAAAGGTTATCTCGTTAAAAATAAAGGCTGAATATACGATCGCTTAACTTTAATACTAAATACTGCAATCAAGTATGGATTGGATACACCTCAAGATATGGCAGTGTGCATCATTAACTTCAGAGGCTAATTTGTATTTTCTCGCGTCTGGTTAAATTTCGCAAAGACTATTATATAAATTTATAGCGAGAAAATCATCATTTCTCTACTGGCGCTTGAAATATATTTTCATCATACATATAGTACGGTTAAGTTAGGTTAGGTGACGCTGTTTGAAAAGGAAAACTGAAACCTTTGCCAAAAAAAAAAAAAAAAAAAAAAAATGCGATTGTACACCTTCTGTACCGTTTTCTCGCTATGTACACCTGCAAGCTCTCTCGTCGACATTCGAAGGACATGTCGGAGTCGATTAGTAATATCCCTCGACTGCTGTTCTCTAAAGAAAATTTGAAATGACAGAGGATAACACGTTTTCGTAATAAATGCGTAAATAACGTGACCGATAGTGCTTGTTAACTTGTTAGAAATAAAAGCTAAAGTAAACGAATGCTTTATTTTAATATCGCATACCGTACGGAAATGAAGTAAGAGTGTGATACACCTCAAGATATTGCAGAATACACAACTTCTTTCAGAAGATAGTCTAGTTAAATTACGGAAAGACGCTTGAAATATGTTTTTATGATACATGTACGGTTAGGTTAGGTGACGCCGCTTGAAGAAGAAAACTAAACTTTGCGACATGAGCCTCTGGAGTGATACTATAACTTCTTCAGAATGTAATTAACTTAAACACACATTCACGTAGTATCGGATTTCAAAAAATAACAAACAAATAAGCCGTAGTGTGGATATCATCCGTGAAAACGCAAGTTCATACGGTACCGATTTTAATATGTATGAGGTCCTTTTTAATGATTATAAACGGGCGAGTTGGCCGTGCGTTTAGGGGCGCGTGGCTGTGAGCCTGCATCCGGGAGATAGTGGGTTCGAATCCCACTGTTGGCAGCCCTGAAGATGGTTTTCCGTGGTTTCCCATTTTCACACAAGGCAAATGCTGGGGTTGTACCTTAATTAAGGCCACGGCCGCTTCCTTCCAACTCCTAGGCCTTTCCTATCCCATCGTCGCCATAGGACCTATCTGTATCGGTGCGACGTAAAGCCACTAGCAACAGAAATGTTTATATGGGACAGGCGGTAAAGGAAATCAAAGAGGAATTTGGCAAGGGAATCACTATCCAAGGAGAGGAATTCAAAACTCTTAGATTTGCCGATAATATCATTGGACTATACAGTCGACCGGTGGTCACTAACCCGTTAGAGGAGAGGTCCTCACTTGGACTAGGTGTAAGTAAGGCAGCATTCTGCTTCACGAATTTACCGAGCTCAGAACATTTTAAGCAAGCCTCGGGTCTGTGGGAGTAACGGAGTCCCACTCCCATTTGATAGACGGGGGACTCCTTGGAAACAACTTGGCAAACGAAATGGAATTCAATGGGAAGCTATCAGTATTAATGGGGCTTATGGGAGAAAGAAAGAAAGTAGAACTGGCTGAGTCAGCCAGGAGTGGATGTGCTAGAAGTAAGTGATATTCGGGTAAGGGGAGATATCGAGGAAGAGATAGGAGATTATAAAGTATACTTGACGGATGTTAAAAAGGGAAGGCCAAAGTATGGACAGGACTGCTCATCAGGAATACTGTTGCACGCAACATACTTTCTGTTAGGCACGTAAGTGAGCAAATGATGTGGATAGATTTGGCAGTTGGAGGAATTAGGACGATAATTTTCTCAGTATATGCACCATGTGAGGGTGCAGATGAGAATGAAGTTGACAAGTTTGATGAAGCATTGAGTGACATCGCAGTCAGGGTGAACAGCAAGGATAGGATAGTGCTAATGGGCGATTTCAATGCGAGAGATGGAAATAGAACTGAAGGATACGAAAGGATGATTGGTAAATGTGGGGAAGATATGGGAACTAATACGAATGGGAAGCGTTTGCTGGACTTCTGTGCTAGTATGGGTTTTCGATTTTTTATTTCTTTTAATATACAGGTTGGCGCACGAATAGTTGACACATTTGAAAAGCAAATATAAAATGCAACTTACGTGCTATGTTGTTAACATTTCGCGCACACCTTCCCTGTTTCATGGAAATATCTGTAGAGGTGACACTGCTTTGTCTCCAAATTCCTGCATTCCAGTGAGCTTTCTGTCATGGCCGACCACGGCCGACTCTCCGTTCAGGAGCGCGCCAAAACAGTTATCTTTTAATGCGAATCAAAAAGTGTTACGGCGACACAAAAAAAAATTCTAGCTGTATTTCAGACTAGGTGGGTACCAGCAAGGAACACCACCCTTCGCTTATACAGAAACTTTGAAGAACAAGGCAGTGTGCTGGAAGAAAAGCGACCACGTGCACCAGGAGTTCGATCTCCTGAAAACATCGCTGCGCTGAGGGTCGCCATGCAGCGCAGCCCACACAAGTCAACACGGGGGGCTTCATGAGAAAGTGGAATATTGCACCATTCAGTTCAAAGAATGTTACACGGCGACCTTCAATATTGTACCCGTACAAAATGTCTGTGCTACACAAGCTAACAGATCTTCACAGGCAGAAGCTTTTGCAGTACGCCTTATGGACTCAAGATAAAGATGAAGTACAGCTCAACACTTGGCTCTCTGACGAAGCCTCTTTTCATCTCAAAGGGGCAGTTAAAAACGAAATGTGCGGTTTTGGGCTACAGAAAACCAGACTTTATTCAAGGAAAAACACGTATGAGGAAAAAGTGAGTCTGTGGGTAGCTCTGTCAAGTCACGGGTTAATTGCACCATTTTTCTTCAGTCAGACAGTTAATGCACAGCGATACAAGGACATGCTGGAGAATGAATTCGTGCCTCAAATTCTCGCTGTACCTATTCATACGCAGTGTTTTATGCAAGATGGTGCAACACCTCACACAGCTAACAATGTTCTTGAGTTTTTGAGGGGAGTATGTGTTGATCGTGTAATGTCTCATCGTTACCCACAGTACAGCAATTATGGCGGATTCTTCTGGCCTCCTTAAAGCCCAGTTTTAAATCCTTGTGATTTCTTTTTATGGAGCTATTTGAGAGAAAAACTCTTCCCTTTAAGACATCAAAGCCACATGAAAATGCGTGCTCGGTTTGTGCTGCTCCCCAGTGAAATTCATGAAGACCTGTACCGCAAAGTAGTCAGAAACATACGTACTCGTCTATAAGAGGTTATCCGCCAAAGTGGAAGCCACATTGAACATGTGATATCGTGAAATGTATTTCCACGGTCCAAGCTGCCTGTGTCTAAAATTTCATTAGTGTTCTGTCAAAAATAAAGTTGTTATTCTAAAATTAAATGTGTCAACTGTTCGTGCGTCACCCTGTATGACTTTCAAGTTTCAAACTCGTAAAAATAGTTGTTATATGACCATCACGTTTTATAGTTGTAAAAACAGTGTTTGTCTGTAACATAGATATCCACTTTAAGTTACTTAGCACGTTTTAATTATAGCGTCTATTATGATTATGTCCACTATATATGTTCCCTATTTGGCTGATGATTGCATTCATTATGCCGAAACCGGTCGCATGTAATAAATAATAATGTGGTGATTTAAAACTGCTACATAATTTGTATTGAATAGGTGGACCCTCATACTTCAATTTATTGTTTTGTACATTCTTCAAGCATAAGGCTATTCACCGCTAAATATGGGAGGGTGGGGGTTAGCAGATCCATAATAGACTATATCTTAACCGACTTCAAATTCAGGAAATCTGTTAGGAGCGTGTGGGTTTTTCGGTGATTTTTCGATGATCCAGAGCGCTGTCTGATCTGTATTGAACTAAGTATCTCTAGGCCTAGGATAGAGAAAGTGAAATCTGTTTTCAAACGAATAAGATTAGAAAATCTCCAGGACGAGGTAATTAGACAGAAATACATGGATATGATTAGTGAGAAGTTCCGAACAGTGGATAACTTGTTGCAAAAGCCATTCACAGAACTTTACCCATTTAATGCAGTCTTCTGCCCGCTGGTGTTGAGTTAACGTGTAATGATATGGATGCAGTTTTTCGTCGTGCAACACGTCAACAACCAGTGTTTGAGATACCTGGAACTGCCTTGCAATATCACGGGTACTTCGTCGAGTTGATTGGTGAATGGCTTCAAGAATGTCGTCCTCTGTTTGCGGAGTACGTCTAATCCTTGGACGACCTCTGTCCACTACTCTTGGCCGAAGATTACCGGTTTCCCACAGGCGTTGCTGAAGGGGACGAGAAACATTCTTATCGGGATGGTGCCTTTGAGGGTACCTTGATGCATACTCACGAGCAGAAGCAGAAGCTTGGTTATCGGATGCACCCAACACTAAAAGCACATCGACGTATTCGCCGTTTGTGTACACCATCATGAAGCCGTCCTACATGCAGTTGACAGGACCAGTTATGGTTGTGCACTGCGTGGTTAGTCGATTCATGCATTCAGTTGAATAGATGACTACCATGTGTTCGACTATTGTCATGTGACAACAGTATGTCATGCTTACAAACGCTATTACACGACGGGAACTAGGGACCTGACGTCATACACACAAAAGAAAAAACAACCTGACATAGATTCGAGCCGTAGCTCCATGGTGCATGTGGGTTTCACAACCCAGCAGTCTACTCAGTGAGCTGCGACGGCGGGTACGGTAGAGCGGGATGATGCATGTTTCTCTATTACATTCCGATGCGCTGCAGGATGTGACAGTGTTGCCAGCTTCTCGTTTTCGACTTGTTTTCCAACAGCACCAGATCCGATTTGGCTATAGAAACTTTTGTCTTGCAGTGGGATGAGGAATCGCATGCCGACCTCAAAGTGCGGCATTTTTTGTTCACCCTGTATAATCCGTGCTGGAAAATAATATTCAACGGAAATTTAAAGAGTAAACGTATTCAAGCAGACACTGATTTATTTTTGAAAATGTAACTAGGTACACCACTGAAAGAAATTTTTAATTTTAATTCTTTGCCGCAGTCTACTACAAGTTTTGTTTCTATGCAAATATCATATTATAAAGAGAAGCGTGAACTAGAAAAGCATGGAGGAAAAGAAGAGAAGCATGAACAAGAAAAGCATAAAGGAAAAGAGAAGCAGGATGAGGAAGAGGAGAAGTAGGATAGGGATGAAGAAGAGAATGAGGAAGAAGAACTTAACGATACTTCACAATCTAAGTGTGTTAAGCTTTTAACTACATATGTTATTGCTGAAACACCTACTACATCAATACAAGACCTACCTTCTTTTTCTGAGGTTATGATCACACCAGATTGTCGTAATCAGTTTAAGACTTTTTTCGAAATACATATGTATCTCTCTTTGCTCCTTATATAGAAAAATTCTTTACAGGACAAACTGACACAATCTACGGTATTCGCTGTGAAGACGACTGTTTTTGGATAGGTAATGCAAATATTAAGATTAATAGCAACACACTCATCTTAAAAGGTGTTATCTATAAACCTACCAAAGGTCTCTTAGAACTTCTTTTCTCGCGAATACCTGACAAGGATATAATTTTACAAGATGATCTAACAAAATCTAAAGCAATACATTTGGCTACTAACGCAACACGACGTAATTACAAGAGGACAGAAGCTGTAAATGCAAAAACGGGTCACAAGTATCGACAATTTATTTCTAAGCTGTTTTCGTCACATCAACGAACTGCACTTGGTCTTAATGTTATCTACAAGCCCCTGTTGCCCTATGTAGACATAAGATATTGGAATGACCCTAACTTACTCGTTGAACTATTACAATTTCTAAGAGCATCGCAAGATGCTGGTCACACAGTTCACGAATCAGAAATTTTGGAAATAGAGAATTACGACATGCGGGTATTATCCAGTAATGGCTTGTCAAGATAAGACGTCGCCTGTAAAGATAAGCATCGCACACGAGTTACATAAACCAGCATGTCGCACCTACTGTCACAGACGCGTTATTACACGCGGAAAAGATTATCTCTGGCAAGTAGACTTAGTAGAAATGATTCCATATGCCTCTGGCAATAATGCGTATAAGTATCTACTTACTGTCATCGATGTGTACTCTACGTTTGCATTTGGACAACCTGTGCGTTATAAGACAGCAGCTCAAGTCAAAGACGCATTTAAACGAATTGTTGAACAATCGAAACGCTGCCCAAGGCTTCTTCAAACCGATCAAGGTTTATTCTTTTTACCTAAGTTACTTCGCATTTATCACTACTCTACGTACAGTAATCTCAAGGCAAGGGTTGTAGAACGCTTTAATCGTACACTCAAAACAATGATTTGGCGAGAATTTACAGCTGATGGTTCATATCGTTGGATTGAACTGCTACCTAGACTCGTGTTTACCTACAACGATACACTTCATCACACTATCGGGACAAAGCCACGTCTTGTTACAAAGAATACACCACGCTCGGATGCTATTCATCTTGTAATCAAAACGCTGATCCGCGCCGCCATCGCTTTAAAAAAGGTGATTTCGTTCGCATCAGCAAACACAAGTCTATCCTTGCAAAAGGATACACCCCTAACTGGAGCACATAATTTTTTCAGATCAGGAGTGTTAAGCTTACTAACCCAGTTACATATTTACTTCGTGATCTCAGTGAGCAGCCTATTGAAGGAGGATTCTACATCGAAGAACTGCAGAAAACGAAATACCCTAATCACTATTTAATCGAATGTGTTATTCGTTGTTGTGGAAATAAACTGTATGTCAAATTGCTTGGTTTTAGTAACAACTTCATTTCATGGATGAATAAAGACTATGCACTTTGAAACTTGAGTTTTTAAATTCTCGAATCTCTACCTCTCCTTTCCTTTATGTCATAAGACAAGATGAAACATGCAGGTCAACATTATTACTACTAGTTCATTTAGGACATGCTGTAGGATAGGAAACAGCGCCTGCAATATGTTTTACAATTCGTATTTATTTTAGAATATATACATTTTTCTTCAAGTAAATTGTTTCTGTCCTTTCTTCATAGGTTATTTTATTGTCTTCGCTGTTTAATGCCACTACATAGTAACAGTTTTCCTTTCATTGCACCGGCAACGAAAAGTGCTGCTATCTTCTCAGCAACTAAAGCATTAGGTGACGACACACGCTGCATAGCTTTACGATACGGATATTTATCAGTTACACGTCTTAGTTCAGGATTGTTTTGACGACAAGCAATGTCATGCTCTTTGCAGGCAGCATCTAACATATTAATACCAGGATCGCCACGTGCCAAGTGGACGTCAAGTCGAGTTTTAGGGCCGCAGTACTGGTAACTAGGAAGATGAAGCTCAAAGGAAAGAAAATCAGTCACCTTATTGATGACTCCATGCCCAGCATGCTTCCTCACCTTTCTCCCAGCACTTTGGTTCACCTTTTTCTGCGACAACTTATTTACTCTTTCCGCAGCCATAAGTGTTTATAAGCGAAGACAACTCGTTAGTTTTAGGTCCGTGATACAGTTTAATGAGTTGACATGTACGACACTGTTTCACTAAAGGTATCCTAGCTAAACTCTCTTGTTCATGATGTAAGCAACACGTTTCAAGCTCTGACAAAGCAGGATCTTGAGTCCACTCACGAGGCACCTTATCCCAGATCTTCTTTACAGCATTCGCAGCTACATTAACCAAAAATGCCTTTGGTAATGTATTCAACTCTTCTTCAGTAAAAGTGTTTAGTTTATTTTTGCATGCATAAAACTTTACGATTGCCGTTTCAACTGCGTTACACTTAGTATCAAATAGAAATGATATGGTCTTTACTTTACAAATGTTTCTTTTACACTGATGTCATTTCCACACTGCAGTTTACATATGTTGTTCACCTTCCGACAAACACTACAACACAACCAATCAAAGAGCATGCACACATGTCGTTAAGACTGTTTAATTGTTTCTCCACTGTGCTTCTTGTTGAGAGTTTTAAATGATGGACATCCTAATTCATGCATGTCGATAATTTCACACGATGATAGATACTCACGCAACCATTCCTTCTTTTCACAACCTTTTTAAAAACAAGATGTGCTCTTGACAAATGAGCGTTCATGATCAAAGATAGAAAGCGATAAGGTATTGTTGATGGTGACATAAAGCAATAATAATAATTTCGTGCAGCTTTCTAGCTGAGTGCAGCCCTTGTAAGGCAGATCCTCCTCTGGGGGTGGGCGGCATCTGAAATGTGTAGGTAACTGGGCGTTGTGGTGGAGGATAGTGTTGTGTGTGGTGTATGAGTTGCAGGGATGTTGGGGACAGCACAAACACCCAGCCCCCGGACCATTGGAATTAACCAGTGAAGGTTAAAATCCCCGACCCGGCCGGGAATCGAACCCGGGACCCCTCTGAACCGAAGGCCAGTACGCTGACCATTCAGCCAACGAGTCGGACACACAAAGCCATGAGCTGACCTCTTTCAAAATCACTCACGCTGTAACATCACGTTATTTGTCCGTCGGATGGTGACGTAAAGCCTTAAGTAGAGTAAAACTGGGCCAGTCTCCACCAACAGAGTGTCTAAGGATAGGCCGTTCAAAATAGTGTGTCTGTGGTTAGGCTTACTCTCGTACGTAAGGATATGCCTGTGACGTCACGTTACTTGTCCGTCGGATGGAGACGTAAATCCGTAAGCAGACCACTCGACAACACAGGTGCGCAACTAAGTAGTATATCGGATGGAGACATAAAGCCTTAAGCTGACCTCTTTTAACATCAGAGATGGCGATTGTGTAGTTAGACCCTTCCAAAATAGCAACGGGACGGGCATCTGCCCATAAAACTGGGCCCAAGATGGCGACTGTGTAGATTGGCCCCTCTAAAATGGTGGCGGGAAGAACATCTAACCGTAAAATTGAGCCCATAAGTCCTGTGTAGTTAGGCCCCTCCAATATAGCGTCGGGAGGGACATCTGTCCGTAAAACTGGGCCCAAGATAGCGACTGTGTAGTTAGGCCCATCCATGATGACGTCGGGAAGGCCATCTGGCCATAAAACTAGGTTAGGCCATATGTACCCCCTCCGATGGGAGGATCAAAATGGCGACGGAAAGGTCATCTCACCGTAATAATGTGCCCTGTGTAGTTAGGCCCCTCCAAAATGGCGTCGGGAAGGCATCTCACCGTAAAACTAGGCCCTGTGTAGTTAGGCCCCTACATGACGTTAGGTATGCTCTCTTATGCGAATCCCCATTGCCCTACTACTCAAGATGGCGTCGTGGGAATCCCCATTGCCCTACTACACAAGATGGCGTCGAGAAGGGCATCTAGCCGTAAAAGTCAGGTTAGGCCCCTCCATGAGGTTAGGCTTGCTCTCTTACGCGAATTCACATTGCCGAACTACTCAGGATGGCGTGGCGAGAATCCCCATTGCCCTACTACTCAAGATGGTGTCGGTTTGGGCATCTGACCGTAAAACTAGGCCGTGTGTAATTAGGCCCCATCCATGAGGTTAGGCATGCTCTCATATGTGAATTCCCCATTGCCCTACTAATCAAGATGGCATCGGGAAGGTTATCTAGCCGTAAAAGTGAGGTTACGCACCTCCATGAGGTTAGGCTTGCTCCCTTTCGTGAATTCCACATTGTCCTACTACTCACGATGGCGTCAGGAAGGGCATCTAGCCGTTAAAGTGAGGTTGGGCCCCTCTAAGATGGCGTCTGTTGCCGTCGGGAAGGGCATCTTCCCGTAAAAGTGATTTTAGGCCCCTCCAAGATGGCGACTGTGAGGTTTGGCTTGCTCTCTTATGCAAAATCCGCGTTTGGAAGGGCAACTGGCCGTAAAAGTGTTGTCAGGCCCGTCCAAGATGGCGTCTGTGAGGTTAGACTTGCTCCCTTATGCAAAATCCGCGAATCGGCATTGCACTACTACTATACTAGGGTGTCACTGACCTGAGGTCAAAACCGGCATAGGTACACTAGTAGGAGTCAATGACCATGTGGGAAAATGCCGACGCAGCACCCATTATTTTAGAACATACAGTACATTGCTCATACTACCCTGAAGCATAGGTCAGTATAGGTTTATAATAAGACGAGTATAAAACCTTCTTGCCCTTCATTGGCACATCTTTGTTCCATACAATGTCTCACACACTGGAGGAAACTTGCAGACTGCTGTATTCTTAAATCAATTTCTCCATCCAAATTTCCATCTTGTGACATCACGATGCCCTTCTTAACAGGTACAAATCTCTTCTCTCCTTCCCAAATGATTCCTTTAAATTTAGCCCAAAGTGTATCCACATTACTCCCTTCACTTATCCAACAAATGAATTGTGATTTAAGGTAAGTCCCAAATTCATCAACTTTAGTTTTTCTGTACAATTTCTTGTCTTGTGTGACCCTCTTAATAAGCCTTTTTGGTACCAGTCCTACATCCATTATTACAGCCTTATGGTCACCTATTCCTTCAATTACCTCAGTTTTATCAACAATTTCCCATGGTTTAACCAAGAATACATCTAGTAAGTTATTGAGACGAGTTGGTTCTTGTACTACTTGTGTAAATCCTCCCTCCCAAATTAACTTATTTGCCAGTTTCTGTTCATGGGCTTCACTTGCAGCTCCATTCCATTCAACTTCAGGCAAGTTTAGATCTCCCCCAATTATTACCACATCATTATTTTTTTTATGAGTATAATCTATTAGTTTCTCAAAAATGTCCATGTCTCTTTCCTCTCTTCCAGGCCTGTATGTTCCTATAATTCCCACCTCCTTCATATTAATAAAAACTAATTTTATCCCTAATATTTCATCCCTTTCATCGGTAAACCATTCATGTGAACAATAAGTTTCCTTCACCAGAATAAACACCCCCTCCCTTTTTATCTTCTCGGTCTCTACAATAGACTGTGTACCCTTCTGGAAATACTTCTCTATTACCCACCCCTTCTCTCAACTACGATTCCACTCCTATCACCACATCAGTCTCCTAAGATTCCATCAATGTACCGAATTTTAATTCTTTATTTACTACATTCTGACAGTTTGCCAAGAGCAATCTCAGACCCCCTTCCTCCCTAAAAACTTGATTGTTGCAATTGGGTAACTTGAAATTACTTACTTTCCTGAGTTTCATTTTCTAGTTGGCTGAGCCAGCTTGAAGAACAGCTGGCTCTTTCTACTAGTTTTCCTGGTCAGTATTATAACTCAAGGGAGTTGCCTTTTTTACAGTACATATCCTAAGATTAATAAAATCTAGAACAATATTTGCTATCTTTCGTTTACCTGAATTGTTTAGATGAAGGCCATGCTTTGTGTAACAGTGTCTCTCGAAACTGCTGCTATCAGTTACCTGTGTATTACGAAAATGTTTACAAATTTTAACCATATCTGTATTAACTTTGTCCACTTCAATGTTCACACACGAGTCTCTAATCAAATCATGCCTGTGGGGCACGTTCACTACAAAGATGTTAGTGTGAGTCAGCTTACCTAGTGTACATTTAAGTTCAGAAATGACATTCTTAGCGTCGTTGTGAGCTACGTCGTTCGTCCCGCCGATGATCACTACTGCATCACGACTTCCGAGATTTCTTGCCGCCTGCTCCGTGTTTTCCAATACCTTCTTCATTGGGGCTCCAGGATAGACGACAGCCGATGCTGCAATATCTTTATTGTTCATTTTCTCCGCAATTCCCCTCGCCTGGCTATCACCAAATATAAGAATGTTCGACACTTTCGCCGGTGCACTGTGTGGGATTTTAGGCCTAACATTGCCGCTTCTCGTAACGGATTTTGCGCTATGCGTTTGACTGCTTCCCGTACGTATACCTTGCGTATTGCTTACTTCCCTCAGGGCTGAAAATCTATTTTTGGTGTCAATTACAAAACTGTCCTTATTTAAGTGTACACTTTTCCTCCTAGAATCTGAAGCAACTTGAGACCGCGCGCTAGAATTCACAGAGCCACCTGTGTTCTGAGTGTTTACTGGTACCGGTACCGGTACTTTCGATTCCAGTAAACGTACCTTCTCCTTTAAAATCTCATTCTCCGCTTTTAATGCTTGTAAATCCTGTTGCAATAAAGAGAGAATTACATTATCATTACCTCCATCCTCTAAGGAATGAGGCGCCAGCGATTCGTTGTCCGTTGTAGGCCTTGGTTTGTTACCGCTATTGAAATTGCTCTCGCCACAGCTAACACAGGTCCAAGTATCTGTCACTGGATGCTCCAAATTAAAGTGTAAATACTGTAAAACTGTTTATTTAAATGATAAATCTCCATTATTGTCAGCAAAATTGCATCAATTACATGAAAGTTTCAATGCTTAGCTTGACTATCACGTACCGGTAGTGTCGTGCGCAGGCGGTGTCTGGATTAGCATGGAATCACATGCGAGCACTCTATTCCGCATGGCACTCCACAGCAACCGAGTGGTAAGCCCTGGTGTTACATGGTTATGAACGAGCAGTAGAACACTACAAGTTCAAAATACTCTGTTATGTCTTGTTCGTGGTAACACTAAAATAGTTCAATTTTGCAGTTAGTGTTTGCCTGTCTGATATTGTTAATGACCTGAGGAGAATAAATTGGCATTTTTTCATATTCATTTTTTTAGTAGTATATCCCACCCGGTTACTCATTCCTGCCACCTGGCTGACAGAATTTTCTCTGGAGAACACTGTACACGTATACAGGGTCTTTTTTAGCTGGTTCCGCAGCACCACTCAGAGCACGGCACGGCACGGCTGGCGCAATGACACTCGGTCGCTTGCCGGTATAATACGCGCTTTTCTTCCCCACTACTCACGGCAATTCACACTTCCATTTCTAGTGAAACTATTAGTCTAAAATCTACCTGGCATTACATTTGATGTTCAAAATGTTGTCCCTTAGCTGTCAAACACGTCTGACACCTCGTAAATAGGTTTGCTGCCACTCGGCGAATCTCAGCCCGTGTGATGTTCGAAATAACTTGTGTAATGTTCTCTTGTGTGAGAGTTGTTCACATACACTTTTACCTTCAGCATCCCCCACAGGTGATAATCACAGGGATTTAAATCAAGAGGTCTAGGGGGATAATCAACCACATGATCTTCGAAAACTTCCCGTATTACCTTTATAGACCGATTAGCAGTGTGTGCCGTCGCATTGACTTGCATAAAGTAACCATTACTCCTTTCTTCTTCCGTCAGCTCTTGAAAGAATGGTCTGAGAATGATATATATATATATACTAGCAAGATACCCGTGCTTCGCTACGGTATTATACTGCAATTTATAATTAAATACTTAACATTTTATAAATAATCCTCCGAAATTCGCGATCTGACTCGTTTTCTGAGAGATTATGGCAATGTTCCTCACATTTTTCAATCTTTCTTTCCAGCAATCGATTTCGAAATTCCCGGGCTAGTTCCAGGTATTCCACACGGTCCCTAAATCTTTGCCATCTTTTCCTATAAGCATTTTTAGTATGGATGAAATCCTGAAGGAGATCCGGCGTTGTGTCGTCTTGGGTGCCTTGGCGGTACTGAACCCGCGGCCGGACTATATTCGTGGTCATTACCAGACCACGGCCCGTTTCCAGCGCGGTCCGCACAATCTGATGACGGTCCAGAAAATTATTATTATTATTATTATTATTATTATTATTATTATTATTATTATTATTAATAGATATTCTAGACCCCACAGCAAGATGCAAGACCGCTACTTGGCAGTAAATTACATCTGCTGCCACTGTCATTGTTGAACATGTGACCAGCACCAATGTCGCGCCTAGGCAAGTGTGCGGGATTTCTGGCGATACGAATGACATACTTCCGTGCATTATTTACCTTATTATAGAGGTGAACAATTTGACGGTCAATCTCATTCCTATCGTTTATTTCAAATGTGCTTAAATTATTATTTATATGCCAGGAGAACGCCTTTGCTGGCGGGACCTAGTGTTTACAGTACACTATGTCTTCTGGTATGGGCTAGAGCAATCTTGTTACTTTCATTGATCTGTCTCAGCTTTAACCTTGGCTTTGACAAAATGAAAGTGACTGAGGTATGAGTGATGCTAGTAATGCCATTCCTTCTGCAGCCAGTCCCTGCTATGAATGGTGTGAAAATATTGCTCATAGGGTCTGTTGGTGCATGCATTTCAGTGGGCTTGGCAGACTGATATGTAATAGCAACTTCTGGCTCGGTGAGGAAAGCAACGGGAAACTACCTCGCTCCTCATTTCCCTAGTACGCCTCTTCAGTGATGCCTAGGCCATCTATGACAGCTAATGGCGGAGCTGTTGAGGATCCAACCAGCCTTCGGGCTGAGGACTAAACATACATACATGCCAGGAGAGTCTACTGTAATCTAAGAACGTTCTCCCAAGGAAAAGATGGCTGCTGAAATCGAACGCAGGAAAGATAAAAAATGATCGTTTTATGATCAGAATAAGTACATCGAAAATCTACAGCCTGTTTCCAGTCATTGGACAGGGTCAGGAATTGAATGAATAAAGCCCCATCTAGCGGCGACAATACGAATTTTGCCGGCTGCCGAAGCACTCCTCTGGAGCAATGGTCGATGAATGACAAATGAAAAGAAATATTGGACAGTGTTGCTGGAATGAATGATGACAGGAAAACCGGAGTATCCGGAGGAAACCCTGCCCCGCTTCCGTTTTGTCCAGCACGAATGTCACACGGAGTGACCGGGATTTCAACCACGGAACCCAGCTGTGAGAGGCCGCCTGAGCAACGGAGGCTCCTTATAAGTACATTATGAACAGAAAAATCAATTGGTCTCACCTCATTTTACACCCCACCGCCGTTAATTTTATTTACTCCCTCCCCAAAAAATTAAAAGAAGGAGTGTTTCCTATTTTTAAAGGAGATTCCAAGCACAAATGTTCACGTCTATTACCCTCAGTTTTGATATATAAGAAACCTCACACGAATAATTCACTTTTTTCACTTCATTTCACCCTCCCCCTCCCCCTCCCCCCCCCCAGCCAAGTGAATATTCCGGCAAAAACTTACTTGTTTCTTTAATACTAAAGGATTTTCTAAATACCAATTATCAAGACTATAAGTTCTTAAGTTTTGATTTATGTGTCCCCGTGAAAGGAATTGAACTCTTTTTCACTCCCGCCCCGCAAGATGGTTCCTCCTCCCCCCAAACCGCGTTTTTCTTTGTTTTTAAAGGAAATCCAAATACCAATTTTCACGTCTGTAACAACTTTATTTTTATTAGATGTATGTATTCTCATACAATTTAGTCAATTAATTTTTCAATTCTTTCAATCCTTTTTAATTCCCCCTAAGGAGATATTCCAAAAACAAATCACCTATGTTACTTTACATTTACAGGAAATTCCAAATACCCACTTTTTACGTCTGTAACATTTTACCTTTCTCAGATATTCTGTAGATATTGTCTTTCGAAAAATTAACCCCAATTTGTCACTCCTGTTTAACAGCCATTAATTGGATTATCCAAAAACAAAAAAAAATATGTGTTTCTTTATTTTTAAAGGAGATCCCATATACAAATTTTCAGTTCTTTAATATCTTCTGTTTCTGAGATATATATATCCTCATTAAAGGCATTCAACCCTTTTACACCCCTCCTATAGGGATTTACAGAAAACAAAAAATACGTGTTTCTTTATTTTTAAAGGAGATTCTAAATACCAGTTTTTACATCTGTAAACTTTTAAAGTTTTAAGATGTAGACACACTCATTTTAAAAATTCACCCCCCTTTTCACCCCCCATTATTTGGACTTAGCAAAAACGAAAAAATACCTGCTTCTTTATTTTTAAAGTAGATCCCAAATACCAATTTTCAGGTCTGTAACATCTTCAGGTTCTGAAATATAAGTAGCCTCATTAAAGGCATTCAACCCATTTTTCACCCTTTTCCACACTTCCCATTGGGATTTTCCGAAAACAAAAAATACGTGTTTCTTTATTTTTAAAGGAGATTCTAAATACCAATTGTTACATCTATAAACTATAACAGTTTTGAGATATAGATACACATATTTTAAAAATTCACACCCATTTCACCCCCCCCCCCCCAATGAATTGGATTATCCAAAAACAAAAAATACGTGTTTCTTTATTTTTAAAGGAGATCCCAAACACCATTTTTCAGGTTCTGAAATATAAGTAGCCTCATTAAAGTCATTCAACCCATTTTCATCCTTTTCCACCCTTCCTATTGGAATTTTCCGAAAACAAAAAATGAGTGTTTCTTTATTTTTTTAAGGAGATTCTAAATACTAAATTTTACATCTATAAACTTTAAAAGTTTTGAGATATAGACACTCATTTTAAAAATTTCATCCCTCCTTTTCACCCCCCATTATTTGGATTTTCCCAAAATGAAAAATACTTGTTTCTTTATTTTTAAAGTAGATCCCAAATACCAATTTTGAGGTCTGTAATATATTCAGTTTCTAAGATATAAGTATTCTCTTTAAAGGCATTCAACCCATTTTTCACCCCTTTTCACCCCTCCTATTGGGATTTTCCGAAAACAAAAAATACGTGTTCCTTTATTTTAAATGAAGATTCTAAATACCAATTTTTACATCTCTGAACTTTAAAACTTTTGAGATATAGATGCACTTATTTTAAAAATTCACCCCCCTTTTCGCCCTCGCATTAATTGGATTTTCCAAAAACAAAAAAATATGTGTTTCTTTATTTTTGAAAGCGATCAACAGTACCAATTATGAGGTCTGTAATATCTTCAGTTTCTGAGATATAAGTATTCTCTTTAAAGGCATTCAACCCATTTTTCACCCCTTTTCATCCCTCCTATTGGGATTTTCCGAAAACAAAAAAATACGTGTTCCTTTATTTATAATGAAGATTCTAAATACCAATTTTTACATCTCTAAACTTTAAAACTTTTGAGATATAGATGCACACATTTTAAAAATTCACCCCCCCCCTTTTCACCCTCGCATTAATTGGATTTTCCAAAAACAAAAAAATTGTGTTTCTTTATTTTTGACAGCGATCAAAAGTACCATTTTTGTGGTCTGTAATATCTTCAGTTTCGGAGATATAAGTAGCGGTATCCTGATTAAAGGCATTCAACCACTTTTTCACCCTTTTTCACCACTCCTATTGGGATTGTCTGAAAACAAAAAAATACGTGTTTCCTTATTTTTAAAGAAGATTCTAAATACCTATTTTCACTACTGTAAACTTTTAAAGTTTTGAGATATAGACACACTCATTTTAAAATTTCACCCCCCTTTTCACCCCGTTAGCGACGGAATATCCAAAAATCCTCTCTTAGCGAGCACCTACGTCTTAATATGAATATATCCCCAAACTTTCATTTCTTTATGTCCAGTAGTTTTGGCTCGGCGATGATGAATCAGTCAGTCAGTCAGTCAGTCAGTCAGGACAAGCTACTTTATATATATAGATATATATATCAATCAGCATTTATTATTTCGCTGAAAAATATAGGCCCTATAATTCTGCGAGCACTTATTTCGCACCAAACTCCTTTTTAGATCATGAAGTGGACGGACATGCAGCAGGTGCGGATTTTCTGCACACCAGTAGTGATTGTTTTGACTATTTGCATAGCCAACATACCCATCATGAACTGACTGAAGAAACCAGTTACAATACCGAACCCTAGCGAAACTGTCAGATCCTCTTAAACATTGGGTAGGGGTGGGTTTATACGGTTTTGCTTTTAACAGATTTGTTGCTTTTGGTACATTAGCTTGTATGGCGAGACGCGACAGGGATTTTGTTGGAGTTCTTTCCAAGAGAGCTCTTATTTCGTCAAACTTTTCCTCTGTTAAAACGGTTCGTCTCCTGCGTGATTTCTTGTTAAGAAAGGACCCGGTGATGCGGAACTTCTTTACAAATTTACGTACCGTACTCCAATGGTGAAGGAGGATGCCAGGAAATTTGCGAGTGAATCGAAAGCGGCATTCTGTATAAGAAGAATGCTTCGCATAGCACAACACAATGAATACATGCTGTTCTACAGTATAAATCACTCGTTAAACACACGATTAGTATTCCTACTGAAACTACGCTATTTTAAAGCAAACACATTGAACACGCTACAAATACTGCAGATGTTGAACTGGAGTATTGCTGTTAAGCAATGGTTATTGCTACCGTACTGCATTAGATCATCTTAGCCGGTCATGAAGCAATACATCTCTCGGCAAATAAATCACCCGGCCGCGCTATCGCCTTCCGTGCATGTTCCCCTGACACACGGAACAAGCCATAAAAAAGACCCTGTACATACATGGCCCAGCCACTCATTGTGATTTATACAATCTGCCGTGCTTACTACCCCTCTGAAATACATTGTTCCCACTCCCTTATCCAGGGTAATATAATGCGATGTGTGGTTACGGGCTAGAAGACAGCAGGAATCGTGGGTGCTACTATTAATTCATTATGGGTAAAATGGGCACAGATACGGATAACATGTATGTTGCTACAGGAGGAGCACACACACACCAGGAACAAGGAACAGGTGTTGTATAGGCAGGGAACTGCCCACTGCATGACAAGCCTCGCAATAGCTCACTTAACAGAGGTGCTGCCGGAGATGTGATAGTGGACAGGGATCAAGGATACTGAGGTTTGAATCCCTCGATGGTAATGTTTTTTCTTTCTACCGCCAATTGCTTGGTATGTGACCAGGTTGCAGACATAATGCTTTCCACAGACGGATTTGTTTATGTGGTTCTGGAAAGGGCTGTTGCCATCGTGGCATAGGGTATGGAGCTGGGTTGGATGAGGGGGTGATGGTCTGTGTCTATGATACAGGCAACCATCATTCCACTTAGTTACGTCGTACGTGTTCCAAGCTTCATAGGACACTGGTAGGGTGAAGTGTGCTACATTCAAACGACAACCAGAGGAGCCAATGGAGGTGAAAATAATTATTGTGAATATTGTGTAAAGAGGTTAAAGAAATCGGCTGTAGCCTATGAATAGGAACTCTCCCAGCATTTGCCTGGAAGTGAAAATGAGAAACCACAGAAAACCATTCTCAGGACAGCCGATAGTGCGGTTCAAATCTCTTCATATCTCGAATGTAAAGCTCAGCTCCATAGCTATAGTGTGTTTGCATGCACGGCCACTCTGCTCGGTTTAGTCCATTATTGCCCCGATATCCTCAGATGATATACATATTAAATTGGTTCTGTATTTGTTCCAGGTCATGGTTAGGAATTATGCCCAGAACTTTCTTTGGAAGACAATGCTGCCTTCATCTCGGGAGTCAACTCCATAAACATTGTAGTTTTCAAAGCTATGAATATATATTCTGTAAGTGAAAAGTAGTTAGAACAGTTTTGATGCTGTTAATTGATATGGAATAAACTGTAAAATAGTGGCAAGAGTATGACTAATTTAGGTATCATGAGGCATTTCGGGCAGTAAGCACAACTCTGCTAAGGTTTACTTCAATGAAATTGAATTTTAAAATATTTCTGTACTGGGGAACTCAACAGTTCATTAACCTGATTTCCTCAACAACAATGACAACAACACGTAGTAGTAGTAGTAGTAGTAGTAGTAGTAGTAGTAGTAATAGTAGTATTTGTTGTTTTAATCAAGGTTAACACCTTAAACGGGGAGCTCGGTACACACCAGCTCACTCCCAGGTGAGGAGTGATTTCCCTGATTGAAGAAAATATTTAATTACTTACTCGAAAGCAACCTTAGACTAAATTGAACTAAAAGAAAATATTTACTTGAATATAGTGTATTTAATTGTTGAAAAATTCTATTATTTTGATTTTTCAATACTTTGTGCAAGTACTTTCACACTGTGATACCGAGCTGGTTTCTTCCTAATAGCAAAGCTCTGGTTTTCGTTTATACAGTAACTTATACCTAAATATTTTAGACAGTTTACTAAGAATCTCTGCCTGTAAATACATTTTTCTGTGCACGTAAATTGTAGATTTACAAAGTTTAAATATGCTTAAAAGATTTATAATGGAATAAATTATAATACTCACAAAATTTTCTGATGTTGGTTAGCGCTTTTGAGGCATCCAGTTTATATGCCTACAATTCATAAGTGTTACACGCGGAATATATTACACTACAGATAACATTTACAGACTTCACAGTGGTATGTCTCTTTCAGCTGCTCATTTTGATACACACGGAAGCAGATCATGTTACGTACCCTCTCCTGGCTTCGCATAATGTGTATGATTCCGTTCCGAAATGTGATAATTTTCTTGGTATGTAAACTTTCCACCCTAGCCACCCTTTCCATAACAAGAGGTTTTTAACAACTGACACTTCGCCATCAGGGATATAAGCTTCCGAAAATTTTGCTACCAGGTGGTCAAGTACTGGCTTTATCTTGTATATTTTGGGATAAATTTTTCCATTATACACCTCATTGTCAGAGAAATGGAAAAAGCTATGGCAGATTAATCTAATAATAATAATAATAATAATAATAATAATAATAATAATAATAATAATGTCTTAATGTTTCATTAACTACTTTTACGGTTTTTGGAGATGCCGAGGTGCCAGAATTTAGTCCCGCAGGTTTTATTTTGTATGCCAGTAAATCTACCGATACGAGGCCGACGTATTTGACCATCTTCACATACCACCGGACTGAGCCAGGATCGAACCTGCCAAGTTGGGGTCAGAAGGCCAGCCGGCGCCTCAATCATCTGAGCCAGTCAGCCCGGCGAGGAAAAATCTCTTCTGTCATCAGCTCATAGAAAATATGCGTAGTCAACAAGCGATTGCGAGAAATATAATGTCGGGATTTAGTTTTCTGTACAATCTCCTGCGGTAACAGTATGTCCCTAAGAAGCTTTATTTCATCCTTATTTATTCAGACCCATCTTGATCTCGACTCCTTCATTTCATCTTAATAAACAAGGTTTTATGTTCGATTTTCTGCTGGGAATCTTTTATCTGTTCAGCTATGTTCTGGCATACCTCGTCATCAAAAATTAGTTAAAAAATTTTGCTTGGTTTTGTTTTCCCTAAAAACTCTCCCTTTACATCATGATAGAATTCTGAATCAAAGCGGGACCTTCTTTGTCCATTTTTAGTCTAAGTTGACGAAGAAGTACCACTGGTTGTAATATTATCAGTATTATCGTCACCATTGTCACTGTCTTGATCGCTATTGAACTGGGTTCGAACACATGTTATCTCTTTAGAGACTGCTGAACATTCGCATCAGCTGGACCCGAACCGTGTACATTCCAGCCTGCTGTACTTTTTCCAGGCAAATTCCTTTCGTTGACGAATTCCCCTTCGGCAGAACTTACGAGTATTTCACTGACATCACTATCTCCTCTCTAAATTCCAACATTTTCTTTATCATAGCCCGTAAATCATCTTCCTCGAACGGCGGGGGCGGGTAATTCCTTTTAGATATTTTAGCGGAAAAAAATGTAAGAAAAAGAATCAAATGGTACCCTGGTCTCTGCAGTTTGGAAGGAAATCATGAATCGTGCCTGTATTACGGAACACATGCTTGCGATAATAAATGTTGTGTGTTGTGTAACTAGCAGTAAACATACACTCCAGTCCTGAAGGAAGAACTCAAGTCTGGGGATAATAAATCAGGTCACAGTTTTAATGTTTCATTAGAGAGGTCTCTCTAGAAATCCCTTCTACAGCTATATTATTGCATCCAAGGGACGATTAGGCGATGAACTAAAGCTTCAGCGCGAGGCTGTTAGGCTTTAGGTCGTTCTTGCACGGACGTAAGTTGCGTTCTTTATGATGCAACTCGTAGATGACACATTGGCATTGGGAGAACAATGTTGAAAAAATTCACATTAGAGTGCAGACTCACGTAGAATACACTGCTCAAAAAAGAAATAAACCTCTACAGGCAGGCACCTGAGAAAAAAATATAATTAGGATCGGCAGATACACTGCCGGAAAAATTAATAGCAACTCGGTGAATTTTCTCCTCATATTTCATGTTTCAGTGCGACAGGTCATTAAAAAGTAATACAATCTATATATTTTCTGAAAGCTTGTGTTATTGCCTCTCTAATGCAAGATAACAAATTAATTTATTGCCCTTCACATAGCAGTCTGTGTAGCATTTCTTAATTGAAGGGACAAAACCAGAATTTTACACTTCAATAATTACTTTCTTATCTCGGCCTTAGTGCTTGGTGGGATAGCCCTTTGACCTCAAAACTTCTTGACACCTCCTCGGCATGGAATCTACTAGATTTTTGAGTTTTCAATGAGTATTCCATGATACCAGATATTAACAATAGCCTCAATCAATTGCAGTCTTGTTCGGGGCTTCCTTTCTCTTATTTTCTTCTTCAGAATCGCCCACAAATTTTCCATTGGATTTAGGTCTGGCGAATTTCCAGGCCAAGACAGCACTGTGATATTTTCTTGTTCGCCTAAGAAGTCTTTGACCATTTTGCACGATGGCAGGGTACTGAATCACCCTGAAAAAATGAATGGTTGTCCTGCAAATAAATCCCTTCCTGATGGTAACATTTTCTTCTCCAAAATAGTCTTGTACTTCTGCCCATTGATGGTGGATTCTAGGACATCAATACGCCCAACACCATTATATGAGAAACACCTCCAGAGCATAACACTAGTTGGAAACTTCACAGTTTTCAGAGTACAGGCTGGATTCAGTGCTTCACTTCTTTTCCGAAACACTCGACAACCCCCATCACTTCCACCAATATTGACTTTACATTCATCACTGAAGAGAACCTTACGCCACTGCTCAGCTGACCAGTGCTGATGTTCTTTAACCCACTGAACACGCTTCATGCGTTGCTGTTTGGTGAGCATTGGTTTATTTACAGGCTTTTTGGACACCAAATCAAATTTTCGCAATCTGTTCCTTACAGTTCTAGAACAAACATTAACCCCGGACGTTTCCCTCCATTTGTCTTTAAGTACTTCCGAGGTAGCAAATCTATTTTCCAGACATAAACGATGCAAAGCATTGTCAGACCTAGGTGAAGTTTTCAGTTTTCTACCACATTTTCCCACTCTACCACTCATAAGACCACCCGCTTCTCGAAACTTGGCCAATTGTCTCCCAATTGTACTTTTGTGCACTCCCACGATTTGAGCTATCTCAGAATTAGTTGAACCACATTCACTTAATGTCACAATCCGTGCAGCCTTTCTTGGTGATATATCACATTTTCTACCCATTTTATTACAATTTGGAGTCTTTGTTTGAAACCTTATTTTTGAGGAAGATGCGTGAATTCCGAAGAATTTCCCTACAGGCATCTGAGCTGGCTACATCAGATCTATTTTGTATTAAAATAAAAAAATTGATCTGAAGTTGAGCTTTTCCTCACTACCCAGAATGCCTCATATTTACTTCTCAATAACAGTTTTACTGTAGCACGGCTTTGCCTTTTCTAAACAACTGATGCCTTTCTACACTAAAATTTCTTCAGTCAGATGATACAGGGGCGTGTCCCTGTTTCTACCATCAAGGTAATTTGCCCCAGACTAGTCAGCCGCTCCCAGGGGGCTCAGTTCGAACTAAGATAAAAATGTCCTAAAATACATACACTCTGGATTTCGATGGGGAACATATAACTAATATGGACACGATGAGGTCAACTAAAAGCTGCAAATAAAGCAAGGCGAAGCATGACGTCAATTTTTGGAGGAAAATCTGTTTATTAAAATAAACAAGAAACATATTTTAAAAATAGCAAAAGTATCAAATGATCCAAATTTTTACATGACTCAGAATTTTTTCTTCAGCTTGATAAAGCCCATCTTTGCGGTGGGTGAATGGTCAGCGTATTGGCCTTCGGTTCATAGGGTCCTGGGTTCGATTCCCGACCGGGTCGGGGATATCAACTGCTTCTGATTAATTCGTCTGGCTCGGGGACTGGGCGTATGTTCTTCTCAACACACTCCTCTTCATATTCAGGCAACATACCGCACTACCAACCACCACAGAAACACGCAATAGTGATTACATCCCACCACATAGGGTTGGCGTCAGGAAGGGAATCCGGCCGTAAAACAGGGCTAAATCCACATGTGCGACGCAGTTCGCGACCCCACAGGTGTGGGAAGAAGCTGTAGGAAAAGAAGATGAAAGTCCATCTTGAGAATCAAAATAGAAATCATACATATATGCAATGGTATGCCAGCACACATACTTAACATATCAAATCAAATCTTGAAGTTTCATTAATTTTACACCTTGGACTTGCGTGCTCGCACCACGCACCTGGCTTTCTATTTGTTAACACTTTCTACTGTAGATGATTACGTTCCCCTTTCCTGCACATTTGACATTGCAGTGGGGGTCCCTAACCTTAAGAAAAGACGTGATTTAATGCGCAAAAAGGGGAGACAAACACTAACCTAACTGTACAAAATATAACACGCTGAGTGGTAAAACATCCTACACACAAATATAAACACTTCGAATCATGTGCAATCTCATGAGCACAACAGAACACTGTGGGTCGGAACCACACACAACAAAATCACATAAAAGGCAAATATACACATTTAAAGAAACAAAAACATGATGTCATATTTTCTTGGGGTCGCCAAGAAAGCATGCGGCATTCACTCATTGCCTCTATGGAAAATAGTAGGAGATACATTTACACTTTAAGCAACACTTCCTATTCAACGCAGGTTCCTGAAGTAAATTTCATGACACAAAATCAATCAACTGGTGGATTTTATAACGACACGCACAAATCAACGTGGATTCCTGAAATAAATTATATGATACAAATTCATAAAATAACAGAGTAGGCTTTAACTTTCAACACATAATTCAACGTTGGTTCCTGAAATTGATTGCATGACACAAAAATATTCTTCAGCGCGGTTATATCACAAAAGAAAATCCAAAGTAAACGTCGCGATATAAACATCTCGTCTACTGCAACACGTAGTGACATGGACAAAAACCAATAAAATCATGAAGTATAGGCCGCTAAAATAAAACTCTCTTCGGTAGACACGCATATCACCCTCGCCAACACACGGCAGAATGACTCAAAGCGGAGATACAGTATCCCATGAATAATGCAGCAATCATAAAAAACACAGGGTCCAACCCTTTACACACGCCGCTCAACAGTCTACCCGAGCCAAGTCACAAAGCAGGAAGATGCAGGCCTTTCAAATGAGGAACGCGTCCTCTTACTCAAAATCACACTAAGCCATATCACTTGTCCTAAAGTTGCCAACACTGAATAAGTATATGAAATGACATTCGCTCGCATAAGAAGAAACAAGGCTGCGCTGGTCACAAACCAAAGCACTCACGCTCGTAAAGCTAAACTTGAATGATGAAGTGGCCAACTCTGTAATAATACCATAACTTGAAACTAAGAAAATGCCACATAGACAATCGATCATGTCTGAACATCTGAAAGTTACTGAAGTATTTCAATCTTACAACTCAAGAAACTCGCATGGATAATAATAAAATTTTACAGAAAGATCGATTCTAACATTCGGAACTCGAAATACGAAACTGGGTTCGAGGATCTCGTCTGTTATTGAAAATAGTCGTGAAGATGACGCTATCAAAATTTGTGGATCCATACTCTACCGTCTCACACACTCTCATTCACACATCATGCAATAAATTCCAGGAAACATGACGGCATATTTCCGTACGCCTTGAGCTCCCCTTAATACTTTACTCTAGTCCTTCGTGACTTTAATATAATTTCTTATTTATATTTACATTTAAGCCCCGAGACGTACACTGCGTCTCAAACATCAAAGCAAACCATATCAAACTAAATGAGGCTAAAATAAGAAACTGACTCGTAAAGGAAATGGCACTAAACACTCAGCTAAAAATCTGTATAAAATGGAAAGAAAGCAAGCTGTGACCTTATGCAAACGGTCCACACTTACGTTACAATTGTATTTACATTAACAAGCTTCCTAACATTTACTTTAAATAGGACGTAGTCCTTCCAAACAAAAACTAATTTTACAGAAATTAAATATTAAAACTAATCTATCCCTTTTGGCAACATTAAAAGATGTTCACATTCACATAATTACATTTAAAATTCTGTACTCATCTATTTCGTTGACTTATCGCCGCCAGCCTTTCAGGACAGTCGGCACCCCATCGTTTTAGCCAGCCATACCGAATGTGGTGCCTTCAGTAAAGAACCGGACCAGTCCTTGGGTCTCCAGTCTCCTGGCGTTGAAGCGGTGATCTTGTAGTCTCCATCGCTGCTTCTGGAAGTTGTTCTTAAAACATCTCCTCGTTCACGGTGTAGAAAACTGGGTCAAGATTAACCCACCAGTTACTAGAATACTACAGCCGGGGTAATTTCCACTGACCGTGAAACCAGTTCCCATTCAATTGCGGAACAACTTCTCTTATCTAATCCCGTAACTAGGTCAGATATTTCCCATTTAAGTGCTGGACTGGAAATTACTGAATTTGATGTCCTCGTAAAATCTGTTTACACCGGCTAGCTAATAAGCATTGAATGACTATCTGGAAACTGTTCTTCCGTCCGGAAATCGGAAAATAAAAGCCATTCACAAAAGTTAAACGTCTTGAATAATTGAAATGCATCTTAAGCCAAAGTTCAAGTCCCCACACGATCAAGAAAATAAGTTCTGACCCGCACTCACGTAAATAATACTTCTCTCGATGTTACCTGCACAGAATCTCGCCGAATAATAATGTAGCTATCCCACGCGCTCATCGCTGTTATCAATTCGTCCTCTAAGACGCCGTTGTATCCTCGATCTGGGCCATCACTCGCATAGACCACTGCCTAACTAAATTGACTGTGGCTCTATCATTTCATTGGCTCAACATATCGCTTGCCCGTCGCTTACTTCACACGTATATTTGCAGCTCATCTAGCCTCTCGCCGGGCCTCCGAAATGTTGTCCGTTGGTCTGGCCGTTGGAGTTCTATTGCTTCCTTGTTCTGCTTTGTGTACGTCATGTCTAAATTCCTCCTTCTAAATTTAGCTGGCGAGCAAACAAACCCGAGCTCCAAGCTCCCTGCAGAAATTGCGACATGTTAAAAGCTACTAGTAAATGAAAAACTCATTTAAATACTTTACTGTAAATACAGTAGTAGAGCCTTCGTGGCTCAGGCGGCAGCGCGCTGGCTTCTCACCGCTCGGTTCCGTGGTTCAAATCCCGGTCACTCCATGTGCTGGACAAAGCGGAGGCGGGACAGGGTTTTCTCCGGATACTCCGGTTTTCCCTGTCATCTTTCATTCCAGAAACACTCTCCAATATCATTTCATCTGGCAGTCATTAATCATTGCCCCAGAGGAGTGCGACAGGCTTCCGCAGCCGGCACAGTTCCTATCCTCGCCGCTAGATGGGGCTTCATTCATTCCATTCCTGATCCGGTCGAATGACTGGAAACAGGCTGTGGATTTTCATTTCATTCTAAGTACAGTACTGTACTACACTTTATTTACATGCAAGATGACATATTGAACACATGTAGGACTAACAATCTCAGCTACTTTTCCTTGCTTGAAGTTCACGATTTTGGTTTGCTTGATATTCAATAAATCTTAAATTTGCAACCATTTTGAAAGCTTCAGACGATGTTGGTACAGGCTCTTCAGTTACTTCTTCGCTGTTGTCGTATTCACCTTCATTATCATTATCAGATAGATGATGAATTTGTGTCATTTCTTGTACTATCTATTGTTTTGTCAGCTCTTCATCATCATCATCAACATCATCTGTTTACCCTCCAGGTTCGGCTTTTCCCTCGGACTCAGCGAGGGATCCCAGCTCTACCGCCTCAAGGGCAGTGTCGTGGAGCTTCAGACTCTTGGTCGGGGGATACAACTGGGGAGAATGACCAGTACCTCGCCCAGGCGGCCTCACCTGCTATACTGAACAGGGGCCTTGTGGAGGGATCGGAAGATTGGAAGGGATAGACAAGGAAGAGGGAAGAAATCGGCCGTGGCCTTAAGTTAGGTACCATCCCGGCATTCGCCTGGAGGAGAAGTGGGAAACCACGGAAAACCACTTCGAGGATGGATGAGGTGGGAATCGAACCCACCTCTACTCAGTTGACCTTCCGAGGCTGAATGGACCCCGTTCCAGTCCTCGTACCACTTTTCAAATTTTCGTGACAGAGCCTGGAATCGAACCCGGACCTCCGGGGGTGGCAGCTAATCACGCTAACCACTACATCACAGAGGCGGACTTGTCAGTTCTTCACAAACCGCAGCTTCGCAGTCAATGTCTATATATGCATTGTAACTGATGTCAGTAGCCACTTTTTGTTACCGTTCAGATAACACTACATCTAAATCTTCTGGTGCGACATCAGTGTGGGTCGTTTCGTTGTTGACTGACCTGATTTCAAGGTTTGTGTAACATACGACTACCATTTTTTTTAATTTGACGAGAAGAAGAGATAGAATGATAGGACACATCTTAAGACACCCAGGCCTTCTTCAATTGGTTTTTGAAGGAAGTGTAGGTGGTAAGAACGGTAGGGGTAGACCGAGGCATGAATATGACAAGCAGATTAGAGCAGATGTAGGATGCAATAGTTACGTAGAAATGGAAAGGTTAGCACAGGATAGGGTGGCATTGAGAGCTGCATCAAATCAGTCTATGGACTGATGACTCAAACAACAACAACGACTACCATCCAGCAAATTAATGTTGGTTTTCTCCGTAGTGTTGTCTAGGATATTAAGAACAACCTACCACCACTGATATAATGTTGGGAGGGAAGTAGATTATTTCTATGTACTTAAATTTAGGGGTCTTGGAATGGGCCTTGCGGTTATCGATAAACAAGGAGACTCTCCTGTAGAGATAAATAACATTTTGTCTAACTTCGCTAGCCAGTTTTCAAAAATTTCGCTGGTTATCTAGGGAGCCTTATTTGCCTCTTACTGTACTGGAAGACTTTTCATAGATTTAAAATATCCTGATTTTGCTTATTTGCTTACCAGTAGTAGAAGTAGCTTTTTTGAGCCATCCTTGTTTGCACCAACTAAAACAGTAACTGTCTCCTTGCTATTATTTCCTGTGCTTTAGTTTTCCCTTTTAAATATTAATGTTTTACCCAGCTCATGCCTGAAAGCTCCTTTTCATCAGTGTTAAATACATCTTGCTTATAATCCTTACTGAGTTCACACAAACCAACAAAACGTAGGCAATAATCATCGGCACTTCTAAAAACTTCATAAAACAATGTGATGTTCCTCCGGTAGCACTAAGCAATACCATTATTCCAAATTCAGTCACTCAGTTAATCAGTGATCAATGATCTTCTTTTAGGGCTGTCACCCAGGTGGCAGATTCTCTATTAGTTGTTTACCTAGCTTTTCCTTAATTATTTTTCAAAGAACTTCGAAATTTGTCACTTTTCCCTTAATAATTCATTTCAGTCCCTTACTCCTCGTCCTATAAATGAATATTTGCCTCAATTTGTCCTCTTGAATTCCAACATTGTCTTCATATTATGATCTTACCCACTATTAAAAGCTCCGCTCAAACATATTTGTGCCGGGCTGAATGGCTCAGACGGTTGAGGCGCTGGCCTTCTGACCCCACCTTGGCAGGTTCGATCCTGGCTCAGTCCGGTGGTATTTGAAGGTGCTCGAACACGTCAGCCTCGTGTCGATAGATTTACTGGCACGTAAAAGAACTCCTGCGGGACAAAATTCCGGCACCTCGGCGTCTCCGAAAACCGTGAAAGAGTAGTTAGTGGGACGTAAAGCAAATAACATTATTATTAAACTTATTTGTCTACTGTCATTCCTCGCCATTTCTGCACTGACAGTTTGAAACATACCACATAGTCGAGCATATTGTCTCCTTACTCCCAAGTCTTCCCAGCCCAATGTTTGCAACATTTTCGTAACACTACTCCTTTGTCGGAACTCTCACGGAACAAATCGTGCTGTTTTCCCTTGGATCTTTTCCAGTTGAAAAGTTGTAAATCGGTTATGAAACTTGGTGTGGTTATAACTGTAACTTTAGACTGGTTGCGGCACATGACAAAATCTGTGCAAAAATAAACGAGGCATGCTTTTTAATTAAGTACCCTTTTGATATAGGGGCTGCCTGGCCGAGGCTGTAAAGGCGTGCTCGGTTCGCCCGGAAGGACTTGGGTTCGAATCCCCGTCAGGAAGTCGTAAAGTTTAAGAAACGAGATGTCCACTTCCGGAGTTAGACATGGCCCTGAGGTTCACTCAGCCTTCACCAAAAATGAGTACCAGATTAATTCCTGGGGGCAAAGGCGGCCGGGCGTAGAACTAACCACTCTACCCCATCACGTTCCGAGTTGGAAGCCTTTACCTTCCACCCCTCCAAGGGCCTTCATGGCCTGTACTGAAATGACATTGCTTTGCTTTTACTCTTTTGATATAGAAAACATATTAATGCAATTGTTTAAACAATTCTTGTTTTACATGTTAGCCTGTACTTTAAACTACTTCTCAACGTACGTTCCAAGCATATTAAGGCACTTGTCATCTTGTGAAACCAGCATCTGAATTCCATCCTCATAGAAATCTGCCACCTGACTGCAGCACGATCATTTTTAGGTCATCATCGTCATGACGCTGACCTCCTAAATGCTTTTTCAAGTGCAGGAACAAGTGGTAGTCATGGTACTAGGTCAGGACTATGCGGAGGATGATCAGATTGTTCCTAACCAAACGAAGCGACGAGGTCGCGGATTCGATTAGCCGTCATGTCAGTGTGTGTTCCACATCAGACATTAGATATACGGTACGTTTCACTATAGAGATTTACTTCATTGCCTGAGGTCCTAACCCTACTTCAAGACATCATGTTAAGACAAGAAGATCACAACCATAATTTTTGTTTTATATGTATTGTAATGTTATAATTATTTCTGCAACATTGTCTTTGTATTGTATACATATGTTTTAGTTATGACATAATCTGTTTAATCTTATTTTGGCTGAAGATGGCCACTAAGTGGCTGAAACTAGTCCCAAGACTGATGTAATATTATTAACTTGGTATATTATATTGAAAAGGTGCACCCCCTTGTCAATTCATTACTTATAATAGCCGTGTGAGGTTGCGCATTATCATGAAGCAAAATAATCTCCCTTGTGAGCATGCCACGCCGTTTGTTTTGGATTGCATGACAGAGTTTACATACGGTCTCAAAATAATTCTTGATATTTGTTGCGTCATCCACAGAAAACACACCCTGCCTGTTGTAGCGTTATTACATTGACAAGGTGTTGCTCGGGATCAGACTACTCGAGAAGCACTATATTTTAAATTACGTGTCTGTACGGCACGGCTAACCTTAAATGCTAATATGCATTGGACATTCTCAACGTTTTCTTCTGCTCATTTTAAATGAGCCTGTTTTGGCATATTGCCATCGAGTTTATTGTGAAACTTTCCTTTGTTGTAGCCTGCATGTGCTGTATGTGTGACGGCTGAGCGAACTCTGACCACATCTATTATTGAACTCTATTACTAATCCTGTGTATCACCAGAGCGCACAACTATCGACAGACACTAACACTAGCGCGGTCTACTTAGTAGTGAGGGCTGCGAATGGACTCGCGAAGACTCGAGTCTGGGATCGTAAAACTCGAGGTACTCGAATCCGGACTCGAGGCCGAGGACGCTGGCAGCGTTATCTGCGAGCCGTGTATGGAAACAACACGATGCTTAATATTGTAGGTAGGCCAAGGACAAGTATTGGGTCCGTTTCCCAATACTGCACAGTGATATAATGTACAAACTGATGTTGCGATGCGGTACTTAACATCACTTTAAAGAAGTGTCTACACAGTCACCCTTTGAAACAGTCGTTAATCCCGAAGCATACACACAGTACCTTACCGAAAAATTAAGTACGATATTATACGGCAGAACAAAATACCGGAGTTGGAAACAATATAATTGTTATTCTTGGATACCTCACCAAATGCCCAGAGCATTCCTTCAATCAGTTGAACCTTGTGGACGTTTAACTAGGGCATTCGTTGTTCTACTGCACAACAATACATACGGCCGAACATGCACATTATGCCGTATTTACATGAATGTATAGGCCTGCACAACAAAACCATATTGTAACGTAAACTAAGGAACGTGTGGACACAGGTGCTTATGAACCACAGTGCGGCTCCATGGCTAAATGGTTAGCGTACTGGCCTTTGGTCACAGGGGTCGTGGGTTCGATAAGCGGCAGGGTCGCGAATTGTAACCATCATTGGTTAATTTTGCCGACACGGGGGCTGGTTGTGTGTGTTGTCTTCATCATCATTTCATCCTCATTATGACGCGCAGGGCGCCTACGGGTGTCAAATCGAAAGACCTGCATCTGGCGAGCCGAACATGTCCTCGGACACTCCCGACTCTAAAAGCCATTCGCCATTTCATTTTACCGGCGCACAGTGTGAAATTGTAGAGATCAGGCAGGACAAAAGTACATTTTCGACGAATCTATTTATATTATAAAGGGCATTATTGTACGCTCGTGACTATACAAAGAATACCGAACCTTGCGTCTCGCACTGGCAATTGTCTGCAGTGTGTTCAGGTGAATCTACGTAACTAGCGACTGTGTTAAGATATTTTTAATGTGAAATAGGGATACAGCTAGATTGTAATCTTTCTATCTTAATCTGTTTACCCTCCAGCGTTGGTTTCTCCCTCGGACTCAGCCAGGGATCCCACCTCTACCGCCTCAAGGGCAGTGTCCTGGAGCGTGAGACATTGGGTCGGGGATAAAACTGGGGAGAATGACCAGTACCTTGCCCAGGCGGCCTCACCTGCTATGCTGAACAGGGGCCTTGGTGGAGGATGGGAAGATTGGAAGGGATAGACAAGGAAGAGGGAAGGAAGCCTACAATGAATAGTTAAATTATGTTCCTAATCTTCACTCCGTATCTCAAGTTACCAAAGGCTAACCTACTGGGCGATATAATGCAAACTCTTATCCTCATCCCGAGGTGGTGCAGCTCCTTTCGGGAAAACCCCCATTGCAGGTGAGCTGCATGTACCATTTCAATCACATACCAGCCTTCCTGACATTCTAAAATTACTGACGATACCGGGAAGCGAACTCAGGCTTCCAAGGATGGGAGTTAATAACACTACCCGTTACGCTACAGAGGCGCTGTAATGAACGAGCCCAACTAAATGTAGACGAAGGAGAAAAAGAAGAATGTCATTGTGTGACAAACTAAACGAATGACATTTCGAAACAAATATGTTACGGTCTTACACTCGCATGTTTCACGTTATGGTCATCATTTACGTAGCTGTTGTAATAGTACTTAATGACTGGGGCATTTCTTCCGACTGCTCGGCAACAGGTCGCAGTTACGGATCGTGACGTCACAGTGGAGACTCGAGTACTTGGTGTCGTCCCATTTGCGGTCAGTCTCATTTGCGGTCACTCGGTAGAATACAAAAATAAACTAGTTTTGACGGGTGAGACATTGTCCCATTTGCGATCACTCTTATCAGTGGGGATATGGAATTCCCTACTCAAGGACTGGTACAGGCAGACAGCCTTTTAAATAACTGGCGACAGCTGCGTGCTAGGATTCGGATGCTGAAACTCATTAAATTATGTTTACCGCTTGAGTACGATGCGTTAATATCGGGACAAGGAGACTAAATAGGACTTACTTGTACCTTTTATTTAGGGTTAGCAGATGGTTATGGGTGTAATCAAATGATTTTTGAAATGCAGGACAAAAGCAGGGCGTATTAAACCGTTAAACTTCTTCAAATTCAAAATAAATGTTTTGCTGTAACACTCTACTTCCTCGACATTGCGACCCTTTTTGGGTTGTGTCTTGATTGCGGACAAGGCAAAAACCGTCCAGATTCCGAACAACTAAATATACCCTGTCCAGATTGCGAACAAGAGATTAGTGTTGACGTGGGATACATAAAACAGATACAATTTTCAAAACAGTCTCATATGAAATTTTTGTTCTAGTAGTAGTAACATTAACTGGTATATTGGGATGTTTTAAATAACCCAACGATATTTATAAAAATATTTTACTTATTGAAAATGTTTAATAATTTAGTTTGGGGTAATCTTATGATTTAGAATATCCTTTTTATTGTATAACATAACCAAAGGGGCATTTGTTTATGGTGGATTAGTGAGAGTTGTATTATTAATAGATTATTATTATTATTATTATTATTATTATTATTATTATTATTATTATTATTATTATTATTATCTTTTTTGCTACTAGGTCTTATGGTGACGATGGGATAGGAAAGGCCTAGGAGTTGGAAGGAAGCGGTCGTGGCCTTAATTAAGGTACAGCCCCAGCATTTGCCTCGTGTGAAAATGGGAAAACACGGAAAATCATCTTCAGGGCTGCCGACAGTCGAACCCTTAAGCTGCCTGTTCATGGAATTCGGACGAAACGCTACTCGGGCGCTTAGACACCTCAACACGCGCACAGCTATGAAGATAGGTGTATTTGCTAAAATACGCTCCTTTTGTAGACCATTGGCAGCGTCTGTCTTTGGATCCCATGTAAAAATTCTTTGGTGATACATTTAGGGTTACCGAGCGAGTTGGCCGTGCGGTTAGAGGCGCGCAGGTGTGAGCTTACATCCGGGAGATAGTGGGTTCGAACCCTAATGTCAGCAGCCCTGAAGATGGTATACCGTGATTTCCTAATTTCATACCAGGCAAATGCTGGGGCTGTACCTTAATTAAGGCCACGTCTGCTTCTTTCCCACTCCTAGCCCTTTCCTATCCCATCGTCGCCATAAGACCTATCGGTGTCGGTACGACGTAAAGCAGATCCTAAAAGTAAAATAAGTCTTTCTTTCTTTCTTTCTTTCTTTCTTTCTTTCTTTCTTTCTTTCTTAATCCGTTTACAGTCCAGGGTTGTTTTTTCCCTCGGACTCAGCGAGGGATCCCACCTCCACCGTTTCAAGGTCAGTGTCCTGGAGAGTGAGACTTTGGGTCTGGGATACAACTGCGGAGGATGACCAGTACCTCGCCTAGGTGGCCTCACCTCCTATGCTGAACAGAGGCTTGTGGGGGGGGGGAGATTGCAAGCGATAGGCAAGGAAGAGGGAAGGAGGCGGCCGTGTCCTTAAGTTAGGTACCATTGCGGCATTTGCCTGGAGGGGAAGTGGGAAACCACGGAAAACCACTTTGAGGCTGGTTGAGGAGGGAATCGAACCCCCCTCTACTCAGTTGACCTCCGGAGGCTGTGTGGACCCCGTTCCAGCCCTCGTACCAATTTTTAAATTTCGTGGCAGACCGGGGATTCGAACTCGGGCCTCCAGGGGCGGCAACTTATCACACTAACCACTACACCACAGAGGCGGACCATGTAGTGTTTATCCGACATAATTAAAAAAAAAATCAGCCATAGATCGCCCTTGAGAGGTTTCTTTACCTTCTGGCAGAGTAACATGTAACGTCAGGATTACACTCAAGCAACCTATTAGGGAACATGCATGATCCGGGGTTTTAATTAAAAATGTGCTAATCTGATTCAAAATTTCATGTAGAATTCAAAAATGTGATCAGAATGTACAAATCTGTCTGTCTGTTAGGTCATCAGCCCAGAGGCTGGTTGGATCCTCAAATAGTACAACCAAAGATTTTGCGGTTATAAGGAAACCCCAAAAACCAATGGCAGCACCAAAATGAGGCGTACTAGGCAAGACGAGGAGTGAGGTAGTTTGCCATTGCTTTCCTCGGGTCAGAAAGTGCTATTGCAGCACGACTGACCCTACGAGCAACACCTTTCATAACACTCAGATGCACTAGTCGTGCTCTGAATGTCATTACTCAGCACCACCCATACCCCAGCAGCTTCCATATTGTCACAGCCATGGATGAGACTGGGACTTCGGTGGAAGCTACACTTTACTCTAGCCTGTGCCAAGAGATGGATACAAAAGTACTGTATCCATCAAGAAATGGGAATGTACAAATAATAACTCCAAACATGATAAAAATCTAAATCAATGTACGAAACTGTCACGTGACGCAAGTACGCGATCTCATTGGTCTGACGTCATCGTACAGGTTGACTGAATTAGCAGACGAAATAACACATAGTGTGCTGTGAGAAGCAGGATACACTTCGCGTATTTCTACTTTATGTTAGTGTCTGGTATGGTTAAATTCGAGGTCTATACATTGGATAATAATCTGAGTGGTATATTTTAGACTTAAAATGAATCCTGCGCAGACGGTGAGGCAGAAAACTTACAAATGGTGTAGAGTTCCGATGTGCAATAGCACATCGCATACCATCCCAAACAAATTATGTTCCAAAGACGCTAAAACTAGGGAGAAATGGATTTTGGCGAGCCGGAGAAATGCTGGTGATATATCGGGAAAGTCTACAGTTTATTTTTTTGAAGATTTTAACGTAAGATGAATTTGTTTGAATTTTCAATCACTTTTCCATGTCAGCTGTTCTAGTGGTAAAACTTTAAATTTTAATGTATGATGCTTTATTTAAATGCTTCAATTACATCTTGGAATATGAAAGTAATAAACAGTGCATTAATTAATGCTGATTATTAAAGTATTCTCCAAACCTAACCTAAGTTTTGGGTGATCCATGTCAAGATAATAAATTCAAGGGGTTATGAACCATTTTGACAGCTCTAATTCTAGCAATTTATCTTGGCATGCGACAGTTATTTATGTCTTTATTGAAGAGCTTAATTTGTAAGGAAATTTAGGCTATATCTAAATACTCTATAATATAACAAAGAATAGGCATGTACATCATGAAAGGAAACAACGTGATTTTAACAGATGTATAACTCTACACAAAGCCAATGCTTGTCTGTTGGGGTCTTGTAAGTTAACAATGCTCAATTATAATAATTATCATAATTGCACACAGGTGAAAATAGTGATGTTGGTGTTTAAAATATTATCCAACTTAGCCTAAGTTTTAGGTTATACAAGCCAAGTCAATAAACCGAAGGGTAAAAATACCGGGCGAGTTGGCCGTGCGGTTAGGAGCGCACAGCTGTGAGCTCGCATCCGGGAGATAGTGGGTTTCGAACCCCGCTACCGGCAGCCCTGAAGATGGTTTTCCGTGGTTTGCCAGTTTCACACCAGGAAAATGCTGAGGCTGTACCTAAGGCCACGGCCGCTTCGTTCCGATTCCTAGGCCTTTCCTGTCCCATCGTCGCCATAAGACCTATATGTGACGGTGTGACGTAAAGCAAATAGCAAAAAAAAATAAAATAAAATAAAAAAAATAAAAGTCACAGCACCCAAAGACATTCCTGTATTGAACGACTAAAATGTCACCAGGACACTTTTCTTGCCTGATATGCTCAGCTTGTTAAAAGCCAAATGTAATTAATGTTATTGGCTTTACGCCCCGCTAACTACTTCTACGGTTTTCGGAGACACCGATGTGCAGGAATTTAGTCCTGCAGGAGTTCTTTTACGTGCCAGTAAATCTACCGATACGAGGCTGACGTATTTGAGCACCTTCAACTACCACCGGACTGAACCAGGATCGAACCTGGCAAGTTGGGGTCAGAAGGCCAGCACCTCAACCGTCTGAACCACTCAGCCCGACTTGTGAAAACTAGATGAGGTCATATTTATCTTTATCGTGTTTAACTTTTATCCTCCACAAAGATATTTAATGTTTCTCTTTCATGGGCCCCGGAAGTGGGTAGGCCAGTTGTCCCAACCATAAATATATATATTTTTGAGAATGATAGATTATAGCCCTATAGTACTATGATCTTTCTTTCTTCCCTTCTTTCTTTCTTAATCAGTTTATCCTTCAGGGTTGGTTTTCTCTCGGACTCAGCGAGGGATTTCACCTCTACCGCTTCAAGGGCAGTGTCCTGGAACGTGAGACTTTGGGTATGGTGATGAAACTGGTGAGGAGGGCCATTACCCCGCCCAGGCGGCCTCACCTGCTATGCTCAACAGGGGCCTTGTTGGAGGATGGGAGGATCGGAAGGGATAGACAAGGAAGAGGGAAGGAAACGGCCGTGGCCTTAGGTGCCTGGAGGAGAAGTAGGAAAATACGAAAAACCACTTCGAGGATGGCTGAGGTGGGATTCGAAACCCCTCTACTCACTTGACCTCCCAAGGCTGAGTAGACCCCGTTCCAGCCCTCGTACTATTTGTTATCAACTTTCATGGCAGAGCCGGGAATCGAAACCGGGCTTCCGGGAGTGGCAGCTAATCACATTAACCACTACACCACAGACGCGGACTAGTACTATAATGCTACCTATATGTTTATGTTAGTGCTGAAATCCGATTTCTTACTTTACTAATGCTGAAAGCCCGAAAATGTAATGTTATTCTTTAATATGGGAATCAGTCTAGAAGGAAATGTTGAAAGTGATGTGATATCTATCCAGATTCGTTGTTATCCTAATACTATGGGTTACAGTACATTGCACGTATATAAAAGACGCCACTTACAAACTTGCTTTTAATCCACGAATTTCTGCAGCCACAAAAGTCACTATTTTTCAAGAATGATGACATCTACACATGGTAGATTGTCTGACTGTGCTGTTTTGAACCTTTCCACTGTCATTTCGAAGTTATTCGCGATCATGAATAATAAACAATCGGCTTTTAGCAACGGCTGATGCACAACGGCTGGTAGAGCTGCATGCGGTACTGGATCGTGACGTCACAGCTTGCCGCTTACGTCAGAGGCCGTTTCACTCGCCTTACGGAAAGGCACTATTAAATATGTTTTTAATGGTAGAAAACAAGACAACTTACCACAATGTAATACGTTTACGTACTATTTCATTGGTGTACTTTAAAAAAAAATTGAAAATCATGCATGTTCCCTATTAGCATCAAATCAGAATGTCTGCGCATGATAGTTGAGACCGTACTACTACTGTTATTTATTTATTTAATATTTATTTATTTATTTATTTATTTATTTATTTATTTATTTATTTATTTATTTATTTATTTTCCTCAAATTGTAAGTACAATTGAGGGACGGTGAATGGCGAAAGGTCATAGCCCCACATACACGAATGTGCCTCCATCCCCACTTAAAATTACAATATTAAAATATGCAATTATATTCTACATAGTGTGCTTATATACAGTTACCGTATTTCCATAGACATATATTTACATAATATTCACAAGACCTGTTCAACAGTGTATTATTGTTCCAAAGCATACAGTTGTGAATATTTTGCATCAACAGGGGCTGCTTAACTGAGGCGGTAAAGGCGTGCTCCTTTCACGCAAAAGGACATGGTTCGATTCCCCGTCAGGAAGTCGAAAAATGTAGAGGCGAGATGTTCACTTCTGGAGAGGCACACTTTGCTGGGATTTACTCAGCTCACACTAAAAGTGAGTACGAAGTAGATTCTTGGGGGACAACGGCTACCGGGTATAGAGTTAACAATTTACTCCCGATTTTACGAATAGTAGAAGCCCCTATCTTCCACTACTCCAAGTCCTTCTTGGTCTGAACGGTGATAGATTTGTTTTGCAATATTTTTTATGATGAATGCCGCCCCCTTCCCCCAATGCATTTGGCACTTTCCCATTATACGTTAAATAACGCATGGTAGATTGTACACGAAGGAGATGAATTAGTAATTTAGGACTGCGTATACTGACCCCAATTCTGTTCGCAATCAGGACGACACCCCTTTTTGAAGCAATTGTAGCTCATCTCCAACTTAGCAATAAAATTACACTTCCTTCTCCCCATTATACAATAAGGGACACTTTTTCCTTCTTTCTTTTTTTTTTTTGCATGCTGCTTTACGTAGCACCGACACAGATAGGTCTTAATGCTACGATGGGATAGGAAAGGCCTAGGAATGGGAAGGAAGCGGCCGTGGCCTTAATTAAGGTACTGCCTCAGCATTTGCCTGATGTGAAAATGGGAAACCACGGAAAACCATCTTCAGGGCTGCCGACAGTGAGGTTCGAACCCTCTATCTCCCGGATACAAGCTCACAGCTGCGTGCCCCTAACCGCACGGCGAACTTGCCAGGTGGAAGTGATTTTCAGATTTTAATTTTATTTTTATTTTGATAGAGCTATCCAAGACTCACGATTTGAAACCTTTTTGGGCCTTTTAGCTCTTTAACTTTCGGCACAATTGAGTAAATTGCTGCATTTTACGTTTTTCGTAGTACTTTGTCCGCTAGGAAATGTTTTCAATATTAATAAGTGTAGTTAGAAGACGTAAAATCAATCACATTATATTCGTGCGAATAGAACTACGAGGAGAGGTTGGGAGAATCCCTGAGTCTAGCCTAATTAGCAGTCTCCCTGCTGCATGGACGTTGGAAAACCCCAACAGGCTGCTGATACCTTTAAAGTGATCGCAAATGGGACACGAACTGGTCTTTCTTCGCATTCCTTTTTTCTTCCGAACTGGAAGTGACCGCAAATGGGACAAATTTTGCTGTGACCGCAAATGGGACTAACCGCAAATGGGACACAACCGAGTACTTCGCACGGGTTACTCGGCTAGGCTTGGACTCGCCAGACTCGATTCTCGCGAGTCCAAGCGTCACTCGCGCACATCACTACTACTTAGGAATGAGACTATCTGTCGCAGAGACTGGTCGAGTGTAGACGCAAAAAGACATGACTCCGCGTTCATTTTCTCAGATGAAAGCAAACCTGACTGGAGTCGGATGAATTCGTTTCAGGAAACCCCTCTTAGGGATTTAAAAAGCCTTTGTTTCTAAATTAAGCTTAGAATGTAAGATTTAGTTGGAAACGTGTTTATTTGGTGACGGTGGTTACCAGCGCATGTGTCAGCACGGGTAAGATGTAATCGTATATCTCTTCACTCCTGTAAGTACCTTGTTTTAATATTTTTAGTGGAGTCATGTTATTCTTTTATTATGTGTCATTTTGATTGCTACTGTGGAAATTATGGTGTGATTTTGGGCTGGTTTTCTACTTATATTCGCCGTTTGTGCACCCTGTTTAAATGTGATGTGCATTGCTTGACCGGTAACCTTGAAATACTTCTATGCTTTTCCAAATGTTATTTCCCGTCTATTATTATTATTATTATTATTATTATTATTATTATTATTATTATTATTATTATTATTATTACTACTACTACTACTATCATTTCGCCTCGTTTGGGTTTCCTTGTTTTATTTCCTTTGATGCGTCTCATTACCATTACATTTTCTTGTATTTGTAGATACGGTAATCCTTGCCCCATGTTCGTGTGGGTTTTCATTTTGTCATTCCGTTATGGTTTATTTATATTAATTGCGTTTGATTCGATTCCATAATAACCGTGTGTTGACCTATGCGCTGCGTAATCACCATTTTGTCACCTTTTCTTCTTAATTAATGCATTATTATTATTATTATTATTATTATTATTATTATTATTATTATTATTATTATTATTATGATTAAGTGGTGTCTCGTAAATGTTAATCCCTCATGGGGAGTTTATCTCAAAGTTACTTAAGGTTTATATTGTTTGATTATTACTATTATCTATTAGTTCATGTTTAATAAATTTGTAATTATCCTTATTGTATTAAAAACTTTCATTTACTTAGAATTTCATGTCAACTACAAAATATTACTGTTCCCATACATAAGTAATTGTTAAAGTATGTGTCTACGTACTATTCATTAATAATACTGAGACGTCCTAGATATTTGAGGTTTGTTATTTAAGTTAATGGTTCAAGTGAAATATTATAAGTAGGATATGTAACTTAAAATCCATTATTTCATGGGGGTTTATGCCTTGCTTAGTGGAATGTTTCATACGTTTAGTATCCTTATCTTATTTTCTCATTGTTGCATTATATTTTCCCCTTGTGTCCAATTACGTAACTGTATCATTGTTGTTCTGATCTTGGGGATTCTTCTTTTGTTCTAACGTGGCGTCGCTAATGTTGTTATTGTTTTGATATTGGCGTGAGATCGTGTTTGACTCCTCGTGTGGTTGGACGCCTTGGGACACCGAACCTATTATCGGCACACTTTATCTTGGTGCATTTGTGTACGGGGGTGAGGAGTAAGGAAGGTTCCGGTAGTGCTGCCAACTGAATGAAAATGAAATCTGAATTGAATCGAGAATATGATCGATCGATATGAAGTTTCTAAACCGTTATTATTTTAAGCTAACAACTGTGTCACATACACATTATATAACATTATATAACATTTCTCGATGCGAATCCTGTTCCTAGCATGAATTCTATAGTTTGGCTTTGCTGTGTAAACAACAACCGTACTAGTACGTAAAGTGTACGCCAGATGTCACACAACGATGCTTAAGCGATTTATAGTTTGTATTTCGAAGGTTGCCAGTACGTATCTCGAATACAGCGAGTAAAGAATACAGGGAGCTGTCCGCTACACTACTCTCTGTGGCTATCGCTTGAAGCCAACGGCCACGCCCCCCATGGTTACCAAAACATGGCAATTCTTACGTTGTGGATATATACAAACTAAGATATTTTCTCGGGACTAAGGAAACTTCGAATCGCTCAATGAAGTGCAGTCGTTTTCAAAATAACACGGCGATTAACTGTAACAAAGTTTTCTGGCAAACAGACCTATTAATGCATTTTTACTGAGTTCAAAGGAAGCGTTTCTTATGACCCGCAGTCTTAAATCTACCCTCTCGCTAGTTGACTATCGGTACTATAAACCGAATATATTAAAAACAATAGATGCAATTCTTCACCAGATATCAGTAAAGATAAGGAGTAGGCTGTTAATAATGGCATACCGCAATCTGAATGCTTTAGGGGAATAAATCACCATACTGGGCTTAGCAACATTGCTTACTACAAATTTTGGACTAGTAGTGGTGATTATTGTTTTAATAGGAAGTAAAACCATCAAGCTAACCATCCTCTGACACAAGTGGAAACAATGCAGGACTCAGCTAAGGGCCCCTTGGACGCTAACCCACACTCCGAAGTTAAGAGCCCCTTAGGCTCTTAATCGCCTTTTACGACACGTGGTGGTGATTATTGTTTTACGAGGGAGTACAACTAGGCAACCATCCTCTATTAATACTAATAAGAGAGAAATGAAGATATCGGCCAAAAAAGACAAGGGCCATGAAGGGCGAGAAAATGAAAGACTCCCTAGCCCTCGAATCCTCGTACAGCCTCAGGGTCGGAAAAGAACAAGAGTTGACCATCGGAAGTCGGGCATGATAGTTTAAAATTAGCTTGGCAAAAGTAAGTGGAAGGAATGCCAGGACTCAGCTAAGAGCCCCCTGATTGCCAACCCATGCTCGCAAACTGAGAGCTCCTCGGGCCCCTTTAAGTCGCCTCTTACGAAAAGCAGTGTATACCATGGGAGTTGTCCTACTACACCCACCTCCCCAGGGATTTTTACGACAGGCAGGAGATACCGTGGGTCTTATTCTGCCGTGAAGGACGTACAACTGGGCAATCATCCTCTATTAACACTAATTAGGAGGAAACATGGAAGAGATCCGACAAGTCGAAAAATGAAGGTATCGGCCAAAGGAAGACAAGAGCCACGAAGGGCGTGAAAATGAAAAACTCTCTAGGCATCGAGTGCTCTAATTCTGTAGGTAAGAAGGGAATGCTTAAAAAATAGTAGGTAATGCATTCTCCTTCAGAACATCTTTCTTCATGGACCGATCAAATAATTCCGGTTTGAAATGTGCTGAACATATTCTGGTGTAAGGAGAAGGTATCCGATTTTCCCTTCTAATGGCCTTAATCCACTCTGCTCTCCTTTCTTCACGAACAGGAAACCTCAGGAAAAATTGACGATAAACAACAAGTCTAACCTAAAAATTCTTACAAAAAGTGGACGGTGCTTCTGAGACTCCGAAACACAATGGAGGTAATATAATGTACCGTAGGCCTACTACATATTACAAGCCATACTTAGAATCTTATCTGTGAGATGTTATTCCAGGAATATTTTTGGATTTCCGATCCTTGCAACCGTATGCACAACACGACATTGTAAGAGCTACAACATCAACTAAATATTAGTACATTTTAGCGTGTCGTACAGTGTTTGCATCTGAAAATTCTCGCAATTACAATTTGCGTACACCGTATTCACTTCAATGAGCTGTGATAGATTTGACTATCAAAAAAGAACATGCGTTCTCGCGCCTATTCACGACCACGCCCCCTATGTAGACCACTGTCACTAGGCTTCACTCTCAGAGCTCCAAGGCATCTCCCTGTATTCTTTACTCCCTGTCTCGAATATTGCCGAGGTAGACCGATTCAGTACTAGGGCGTAAATGCACCGAGATAAAGTGTGCCTATAATACCTTGATTTCTATTTTATTGCACATGGGATTTAATTCAGTTGATTTACTAATCCATGTAATTTTATTCGTGATTTATGTTTGAATTATCTGCGTTATTTTAAATTTAAGGCCTATTATGTGGTAATATATTTTTGTGTTCAAAAGGTCCTTACGTTTTCATTTCGTGTGACGATTATTGAACTATGCCTCTGAACATATCTCCGCTGTGTAGTACCTCCACTGGGGATGGTCATAAACCTTTCTCGTTAATTTCAGCCTAGCTGAAAGTGAAAAATGAAAACCTACCACCTGTTTTCCAGTCGTTGACCGGGTCAGGGATGGAATGAATGAAGCAGATATAGGCTATTAGTACGATGGGGTCGCCACTCCCAAAGTGATTTATTAATGACTGATAGATGCTATGAAATGAGAATGGAGAGTGTTGCTGGAATGAAGGATGACAGGGAAAACTGGAGTACCCGGAGAAAAACCTGTCCCGCCTCCGCTTTGTCCAGCACAATCTCACATGGAACGACCGGGATTTGAACCACGGTATCCAGTGGTGAGAGGCCGACGCGCTGCCGTCTGAGCCACGGAGGCACCTTCAGCCTAGCTATTCGTCCCAATTTTAATTTTATTAAACATATTTAATATTAACATATTATGGGTAGAAAAGGTAATACCGAGCTCGATAGCTGCAGTCGCTTAAGTGTGGCCAGTATCCAGTATTCGAGAGATGGTAGGTTCGAACCCCACTGTCGACAGCCCTGAAGATGGTTTTCCGTTGTTTCCCATTTTTACACCAGGCAAATGCTGGGGCTGTACCTTAATTAAGGCCACAGCCGCTCTCTTCCGAGGCCTAGCCCTTTCCTGTCCCATCGACGCCATAAGACATATCTGTGTCGGTGCGACGTAAAGCCAATAGCAAAGAAAAGGTAATAGTTTATGGTGCACCATACCTAAGTTTTATTTAAAAAAGATTTATTTTAAACCCTATATTGCACCCATAATCGAATGTGCGTAATAGATGCATAAATTAAATATTTAATAATTCGCGTATGGAAATACTGCAGAAGGCTGGGAAAAGCTTGCAGTCTCACAAAGCAACATTCAGGCGCCGTTCAGACTGAAAATATATCCACAGAATACGTCTTAAGGCACGAACAGGAAGTAGCTGGCCTGTGTGGTACGTCCAATTATGTTTATGATGCCGACGAGAGTTGGAAACTTTCTATCCAGTTCCCACGTGAATCCGCACATCGGAATGTGCCCTACCTAGATGTGGGACAGAGAAACGAATAATGCCCGTCATCCCTTAGCAGAAAGTGGAAGAATCCAAGCTACTAAGAGCGCGAACGTCACCCCAATCACAAAATTGCAAATTTTAATGTCTTGTCATAGCGGGAATCTACAGCTAGTATTTCGCGATTTGGTGCCCGAAGTAGCTGTGAAAGACTGTGTCCTGACTTCCAAACAATATTTGAGGATTTATCAGTGCAAATGTGTGGTTAATCAGTGGTTAAATAAGAAATTTTCAATTTTACATGGAAGAGTGGTATCGCCCAGGAAATGAACAGCCATGGCGGGAAGGTGCCATACTCTTGCAGAAAATAGAGCCAGTGACGCGCGCCATCGTATAAATTAACCTGTGATCGTTTCTCATACCGCAATGTAACACGTAAATCGGACCAAAATTAAGAATGTTTAGAACATATTTCCTAAAATTCTAACCTACGGACGTGTGGTAAATCGGTCCCAAGTGCAGGATTATTACGCCACATCCCTTCCACAGAACTATTTTCGAAGTGGGGGGAAGACAGTTTACAAAACCAACGACACCAGTGTGGTGAATCTCAGTCTTGTAAGAATCCTCAGTCTTGTACGAATCTCCTGTCTTGTTTGAGAATTTGCTCTTATCCGAACAGTCTTGTGGGAGAACTTAAATGTACGGAGGCGACTCTACGAAACGCGATAAGAGACAGTTGTTAGCATCCGAGTGAGTAATGTATTTACTTGTGTGAGTAATATCTTAGCCGAAATGAACACTTTGACAAACTTTTATTCAACTTTAGTTTATGCAGAGATAATCAGGCAATTAAATGAACAAATGACAATGATAGTTATATTCTCAACACTTGCCTTGAATGAACTTATAACATGCTAGGACCGAGATGAACAATGAATCTCTTCGAAACACCTAGCTGCATAACATTTTCCCTAGTTCACGTGTAGCTTGTATATTTCGTGGAAAAGTCATATTTTGGAGGACGATTATTATAAAATTCTCCACATATCATCGGGAACATTACATTTAATTTTTTCCACACTCTCATAGAACTATTATTGCAAGTGAGATATTTGGGAGCAGAATTAGTGAAGCCAGTTACAGGGAGAAGGACTTTGTTTTCGCTAGTGGAATGCTGCGGCACTAAGACCTTGAGTCCATTGTTATGGTCAGAGAAGGTGAATAACCAATAATCCTTTACACAAACAAACTGAGAGGGGTGAGAGAGACGACAGTAGAAGGCTAGGCAGGTAGCGGAATCCAGACTTTCAACTCCACGTCAGGTGCTCAATGCAGTGTCATTGAATAATCTTCATAGGAGTGTTAAAATGCGAGTGCTAATATAAATGTGGACGTGTGCAACGCTATCGTAAAAATGTATCAAGTTTGTGCGTGGGACATCTCGGATAACCACATCAGCTTGAAGATGGAGTACTAATTTCATCATGACGGAGGCCGGAGGGTGATCCGGCCTGCCTCCAGCACAAATAAGGTAAATGAGCAGAATATAAATATGTAAATATGTAGGACTATGAACAATCGATGATCAAAAATGTAGTTTAGAATTTTAGATAGGATTGTAAATAATTCACGTGTCGGATGATATTAATTATAGTTTGATATCATTTTCATTTTTGAGTTAAACGTGAGATTACGACAATTATATTGGACGATTCGGAATATAAATGCCATAGTGTCACAATAATAGTAATTATAAAATTATGATCGTAATAATAATAATAATAATAATAATATAAATAAGTGTTAGCGAGTGTTATTTGCGTAGTTTCCTTAAGTAAATGTTTTCATGTTATTTCTGGATCATTCTGAAGTAAGTAATTTTGACACATACGAGAATCCTATTTTACTAAGAAACTTACATACAGTGTAGTGCAGATTTTAAAGTGATGATAATAATAATAATAACAATGGTAATGAGCGGTATTTTGTTGACGTTTTGATTTTGTAGATGCCGCCATGTTAGTTTAAATGTTTACTTTAGCTACTAGTGCATCCAGTTTATTATTTCATGTTATGTAATCATTATTCAGATGACCGTTTCCGGTAGCTCTCATACTTTGTATTTCGCGACGATATGGTTGATACGCAAAATTTAATTTCTTTATGTAAACGTGGTTACACATTTCGATAGCCGTGTTTTTGAGAGGCAATCTCGTTATTTCAGTTAAATAATTAGTGACAGGAAGCCATTGATAAGTTAGCTCTGATATTTCATTATATATGTGAAACGGTAGATGATCAAAATAACGAGCAACGTAATAGTAATATCCCTGATAATCTGCGTTGAAAAATGGAAAATGTGATATTTGGACCATGTCATGAATAATGTCGTAAAAATGGATGTGTGAACGACACAGTTATTTCGCCCGCCTGATACGAGCGAGGCCGTACTATGAGTTACTACGTCAAGAATATTGATGAATAAATAGAAGTGAGAGATGAATAATTTAACCGAGAGTGATAAATATGCGACATGTGTGATGGTTGTCGGTGAAAAGCCAGTATTGTTTCAGATAGTTTCCAGGGAAAATAGATGCTCGGAAAATATGCAAGTAAGAGTCCGAGGTGAAGTGTGAACAGAGCGACCGATCAATGTGTGTTTCGACAGTCATGTATAATCATTGATGACATGTAATACCAATAATTATTGTCCGTAAAGATTGAATAGTGTCATGTCCAGACATTTTTCGTCTGAGGTTAGAAGATTGCCATCAAATTCACATGATTTTGCTACTTGAATCAGGATAATATTTTATACTTCGATATTGCGCATTTTTATTTTAAAATTTTATTAGGCTGCGATCTTTGGGATCTGGATTTTTGTTATAATATCCTTTCTTTGTATATATTTTGTCACCGTATTATTTTAGAATCTGATGATACGTGAATAGTATTTGTATTTAATTTATCTAAATAAATAGGTGTAGTCAGGTTATTTTAATTTCATTATTTCTTGGGAGCAGTGTTCTCCATTGACATGTTCATTTATGTAAATAAGATTTCATGTGTTAGGGTAATAGATCATCGATTAGTTCATAGTCAAAACCATAATAGTGGTATGCTCACATCAGAAGACAGTTAGTAATCACCAAGCCTTAGAAATCCACTACATTTCAGTTAGGCAAATTAAGCGATCTTTAATAAGCAGTTGTATCACAAGTGCCGCAAATGAGTTACATAGATAAGATGGAACCTGCCTTCATCTAGAGTTGGTACCACACAAATATGCATTCGCAATGAAAATGCAGGCAGCGGCAAACTAGGTAAAGTTAACGATGTAAAGGGATCGCTTTCATTTGAGATGTAAACTTGAGGCACTTGGCCTAATTAATTTAAGTATTTTAAGCGTCCAGACTATCACAGTTAAATAAGTAAGGTTTAATTAATTAAATGAGTGATGGTAGCACTCAGGTTTTTGGTTCAATAAATTTTCTTGTTTTCAGCCACGAGTAGTTTAAGTATGTGGCAAAGGTTATGTAACGGATAAAGTACCATGTTCATGGTTTTTCTCTCTTCTTTTTATTGTTACACATGGTTAGTGCATTCTATTATTATTTTAGAGTTGGGTGTTTCCCAACTGAATTTGAATATGGGTTAAATATTTGATAGACACCTCAAAGTCAATGTCAATTTGATGAATTAACAAATTAACTAATTAATTACTCAAATTTATTTTGAGAGGACATTTTCCAAGGTATTGCAAATCATTTATTCAGATGAGGCTGTATTTCTGACCAGTGTTTTAAATGTGGTAACGTCATCGTCATGGAGACAGTGGTTCGATGTAATCCAGAATATTTAAATTTGATCGACCTTCAGTCGAAATTTATTAAGGCAGATAATTAACTCATTGTAATGCAGATCTTTTAGTTGTTTTAAATTTTAATTTTATTTCATATTATTTTATTTTACACCATTTTACTTTCATATTTCATTTTGCAAATTTTGTTAAATAAATCATTTTATTTATTTAAATTTTAATTCAGTCTTTGGGTACCGTCATTTAATAGTTTAGTTTACCCCATCTTTCATTTCCTCACCCCCGATGGACGTGTGGCCCGTCAACCCGAGGGATCCAAGAACGCACAACGCCTGAGGAGAAGAGTCTACATGAGGCGGTAGGTATTTTTAAATGTCATTATTTACAGGAGCAGCCGGGGCACATATCAAGAAAGAAGAGCACCGCATTGGGTGCCTTGAAAAGGGCACAATATTAATGTTAGCTTCATCGATTTATTTACTTTGAGAAGATTTATTATTTTATAATTATTTCTTTCCTCAGATTTTCAAATTTTCATTTATTTACAAAATAATTGATTCATTCAAAATTTATCTATAATGTTATATATTTCTCAAAATTAATTATAATTTTATTTTTAAAGAAAACTCGTGTTATTTTTTTGATGCCTGGCTCAGTATTTCCTGGGGGATCTTAGACCTTCTTTAATAATGGGGTGGGATTTCAGTGCAGATTTTTTTGCTTCTGCTTGTGGCTGGATAAGTTAATATTATTTTCTGAGTGTCTGTGTGTTGTATATTTTGATTTGTGCTTACCTCCTTTGTTGTTAACGTAACCCTATGGCTTTTGTTAAGCGTAACGTCATCCCTTCTCATCTCGGGGTTGCGTTGCACCTTCCCAAAACACAGCGCACAATAGTATGCGAGCTGAAGTTATTTACCTTCACTTCACTTTCTTGGGTGATGTAGAATGTCTCAATTTCATGGATTTCTGTTTTGATTGCGACGTAACATAAGCCACCCATGTTTCGTCACCGATGACAGTTCGGCTTGGGAACGCACCACCTTCATTACTGTACCGCTCAAGGAAAGTCAAAGCACTGCCTACGCGCTTGGTTTTATACACCTCTGTCAGCCTCCTTGGTACCCAGCGTGAGCACAACTTTCGATAAACTAAGTTTTCTGACACAGTTTCATGAAGAATATTCCCTGACATTTCAGGCAACTCATAACTTAATTAAAAAATCGTAAAGCGTCTGTTTTCTCGAATTTTTCCATCAACTTTTTGCACGAAGTCTTCAGTAATGACAGATGGTCATCCGCTACAGTTCTCTTCGTGGACATAAGTGTGGACTTCCTTAAATGCTCTAACCCATTTTCATACTATTCTTTCACTGATAGTGTGTTCTCCATACAGTTCACTAATCTGCCGATGAATTTCAACAGCTTTCATGTCTTTTGCATTTAGAAAACGTATCACAGCACGTAGCCTACTTCACACTTGGCGGGACCATTATTTATCGGGGGCATTTTCAATATGCACAAACAAACGTAAATATGGGCGAATGCTTCCGTAATGGCACTTGTGGCTAGCCCACAGATGTACGTACTGAGCGTGCATGCTCTGAACGTCGACTGAAGCGCTGCAACGGCTATTTTAAAAAATAGTACTTAAGAAACATGCTTCGATCAAAGCCCGCATCCCTGAAGCAGTTCAAAAATATATTTCCTCGGTCCTGTTCGGTCATGTATGTTTCCACTTCTTGATTACTGCAATACAGTTTTTTTATATAAATAATGGATAAGACCTGCAATGTGCTCAAAATGCATGAATAAATACACATTCGATGTATGTACCTATGCCCGCATCTCACCTTTCTAGTGACAGTTATCTTGGTTACACCTGGCAGCCATATTTAGGCTGCATGCGACTACTTTGGTGTACCAGATGCCCTTTGGAAATACTCTTGTTTACCTCTCCTCCAGATTTTGCTGCATGCGACTACTTTGGTGTACTAGATGCCATTTGGAAATACTCTTGTTTACCTCTCCTCCAGATTTTGCTATCTTAGTTCCCTGCACCTGTTCAATACCTGGTCAGGCCATATTCTAGAATTCCCTGTACATCAGTCAGTTAATGAATGAATGAATGAATGAATCAATCAATCAATCAATCAATCAATCAATCAATCAATCAATCAATCAATCAATCAATCAATCAATCAATCAATCAATCAGTAATTCACCATTGATCTGCATTCAGGGCTGTCGCCCAGGTGGCAGATTCCCTATTAGTTGTTTATTTAGTCTTTTCCTAAATGATTTCAAAGAATTTATCAAATATCTCCCATGGTAAAACATTTCAATTTGTAATTCGTCCTCTTGAATTCATATTGTGATCTTTCCTACTTTTAAAAAATCATTTCAAGCATATTCGTCTGCTAATATGATTCCACGCCACCTCTCCACTGATAGCTTGAAACATACTGCTTAGTCGTGCAGCTCATCTCCTTACTCTCAAGTCCTCCCAACTCAAAGTTTGCATAACTTTCGTAACACTACTCTTTTGTCAGAAATTACCCAGAGAAAAATCATACTGCTTTCCTTTGGATCTTTTACAGTTCTTGAATCAAGTAATACTGATAAGGGTTTCATACACTGCTACTGTACTCCAATTGGGGCCTTACCAGTGATTTATATGCCCTCTCCTTTAAATACTTAACTACAACCCCTAAATATCCTCATAACCGTATGAAGCCTGTTATTGGTGACTATCCCATAGATCCGCAACATAAAACAGATCATTCACGGTCACTACCACAAGTTCGTGGAATAAACTCCCGTATGACGCTAGGGATGCTAAATCTAAAACAACACCCAAAGTCTCTTGTCAACGCCACCTTATAAGCACTTCCAGTCTAGCATGAGTGTAAATAGGATTCATGAATGAGGGTGAAGATGGTTGTTTATTGTCATATCTTATAGAATGCAGTTGTGAAAATTTATACCTGGGATTATACAATTTTAAATATGTGTAGGTTGGATCATTTGGGATTTTTAAATTATTTATTTTACGTATTAATCTTGCCTAAATTGTAACTTTGTTTTATCTTGCTATAATAATAATAATAATAATAATAATAATAATAATAATAATAATAATAATAATTTCGTGTGGTTATTTCTAGCCGAGCGCAGCCGTTGTAAGGCAGACCCTCCGATGAGGGTGGGCGGCATTTTCCATGTGTAGGTAGCTGCGTGTTATTGTGGTGGAGGATAGTGTTATGTGTGGTGTATGAGTTGCAGGGATGTTGGGGGACAGCACAAACACTCAGCCCCCGGGCCATTGCAATTAACCAAAGAAGGTTAAAACCCCCGACCCGGCCGGGAACGAACCCGGGACGGGACCCTCTGAACCGAAGGCCAGTACGCCGACCATTCAGCCAACGTGTCGGACATTTTATCTTGCTTATGTTACAGAAGCATTCATCTTATTTACTTATAAGTTATACCAGGTGGCCCTCCAGCCCAGTACTTTCTACTTATAAGTATCCTGCATGCAGTAATGATGAATGGGATGCCTACTCGTTCATTTCCAAAGGTATTGTGGAGGTGAAATCCATAGTCATTTTACTATACACTCAGCCAGAAAGTTGCTCGTATATGGTATGTGCCTTGAACGATCCATTAGCTCTTAATTGCAACTCTTTTCGGCAAAATATACCGGCTCCGAGCTTCGGTTGCATTCCTACCACATTGTCCATAGATTAAAGTTATGTTTGTGTATTTGTCGTTGCTGAACACACCACGATTGTTGATATGTACTTTACAAAATACTAGCCTACTACTGTGCATTAAAAAACGAGGCTTACTAATGGAAGGAGGTGCATTTGACTGGTAGCGCTGAGGAACATGCAGCGTGTGGCCGTCCTGTTGTTATCTCTTTGTATTCTGATGCAACCTACCTGCAGGCAGTAGTACCCCTGTGAATATCAGTTATTATACATCCCATTCAGCAATAGTGCATACAGGACACTTCCAAGTAGAAAGTATGGCACTGGTGGACCACCTGGTACAGTTAACTGTAAGAAAGGGCCAGGAGCACTAACTCTGTCACAATCAACAAGAGCCTTTAATAATAATAATAATAATAATAATAATAATAATAATAATAATAATAATAATAATAATAATAATATATGCCTACTGGTTAGTCCCACTTCCTAATATGGGGTCAGGGATGAGGTGAGATGAAATTATATGGCATGTTTTTATGGCTGGATGGCCTTTCTGATGCCAACCTGAGTTGAGCAGTTAATGAAGAAGAAATGAATGATGGTGGAATGAAATTAGGCAAGGAGGTGAAAGGAATTGGCTGTGGCCTATGAATAGGGCCTGGCCCAGCATTTGCTGGAAGTGGAAATGAGAAACCCCAGAAAACCCGGTAAACCGACCCGAACTTACTTAAATGTTTTGAATGTTCATTTTATACGCAAATTCCTCAGCTTTGAACTTAACGATATGCACAAATGTGTTTGTTTGAACCGCTTATACACGCATTGGTCCGTGTCAGAAAATTCACCGCCTCTTACATATTTCCTGTTTCCTCCTTGTAGACTCCTGCTCTCCATAATTTTTAATATTTTGAAATTATTTCGATATGTTCAATAATATCCTGTAGTCTTTAGCAATGCCACTTTTCTTTCTGACACCTCTTTCCACGTATTTCATAACTTTACTTTTTTCTTTATTGCTAAGCTAACATATATGGCACGGTTTATCATTGCGAACAACGTGTACTGAAAAATTACAACCTAACAACAGATGGTCCTGTGGCCACTAACATCGGTACAGTTATGAGGATGTTTGCAAATTGTTCTTACAACTCAGTGGCCGGTGGGGGAGGGAGTTGAAAGACATATGGTATGGGTATTGTACCTGCACAAAAAGGAGTAGGATAATTCCACACTAATGAAGAGAGGATGAAAAATGCGTGTCCGCAAACAAAAGCTTTCTTTTCCCTGCTCCCCCTGTGGGTGGGGACAGTACAATAACACTCACGGTATTCCCTGTGTGTCATAAGAAGCGACTAACACGGGCCCCAAGGGCTCTGAAATTTGGAGCGTGGGTTGGCGACCACGGGGCATTTAGCTGAGTCCTGACATTGCTTCCCCTTACTTGTGGCAGGCTCCTCACTTTCATCTATCCTATCAAGCCTCCCTTGGTCAACTCTTGTTCTTTTCCGACCCCGAAAGTATTAGAGCACTCGAGGCCTAGGGTGTGTTTCATTTTCACGCCCCTTGTGGCCCTTGGCTTTCTTTGGCCGATACCTTCATTTTTCGAAGTGTCACATCCTATCCATTTTTTCTTTCTGATTAGTGTTATATAGATGATTGTTGCCCAGTTGTACTTCCTCGTAAAACAATAATCACGACCATCTTTTCCTTACAGTCGCTTCTGAATAACTGTAAACCCCTGGAAATTCTGTACTGTACAGTACGTATTCTGTTTGCTATCGGTCCAGCTCTAGAAATTCTTAGAATAACTTTTGATTTCTCTAAATTTTACTAACAGTGGAATCCAGGAAAATTTGCTGTATTACTGAAATATTGCTTTTGAATGATCACATAAACAGATAAAAAATTGAATTACGCGCAAATTTTTAATAGTTTTTTTATCATAGGAATTTCAAGAGGAATATACTTTTGTTCACAATTACATACATACATACATACATACATACATACATACATACATACATACATACATACATACATACATACATACTGTACCAGGAACACACGGTTCATTCCGTATTTATTAAGAGCGATGTCGTATAATCATCACGCGCGCCGAAAACTCCAGGCTCGATGTGCTTACATCCGCCAGGGCGAGCCAGCATACGTGCAAACAGCTGTGTGTGGCGTAGGTGCAGGAGCGAGGTACACTAACCCGCCCAACTCATCAACTTGCCTCGTGTCAAAGACTGGATTTGTGGAACCATGAATCTCACATTCGAGAACTTTCGATTTAGAGATTTAGAAAATTTCTTTAATAATGATCGTGTCGTCTTCGGAGATATGCCATTCTGTAGTCCAGTACAAGAACTTCTCCATTATCAATATTTCATCGTGATAACACAAGTGTTGGCCAAATTCGTGCAATTCAACACTTAAGTGTTCCTTAACTGGTGATAAATTTTGAGTACGATAAAATGTGCCAACCGCACTGTTAAAAGTGAGCGACGTGAACTGATAATCCATGATGGTGTTTATCTTAGATGAATTCGAACTGATTTCTGCTCATACTTGTACGTAATTACTTCTAAATAATCTTCAGTGACTTCATTATGTTACGAGACCCACTATGTTAAGAGTAACTGACAATTTATTATTTATTTCATCACTATTAGCAGTGTCTTACGGATAAACTCTTAAATAGCCATTTTTGTGTCAAGTGCGACAATATTATTATTCGTTGTGGCAAGTAACCACAGACAGTGCACTACAAGTGAACGGTATTTAGTTTCATCATTTTCAGTGGTAAATAACAACGAACTGTGCTCCATCATTTCGTTTCTTAAATCAATGCTATCCGCATTTTCAACTTTTGAAGTAACATTCAATAATTTCTATCTGCAAGTGTCAAGTGAAGTTTTGGCATACTTCAAATTACGTGTTGTTCGTCTACCATCAATTAAAGTGTTTTGTTTTAAGTAATTCTGAACATGTCGGGTGACTACGAATGTGGACACTTTTATAAAGTTAAGTCATTCATTCATTCATTCATTCATTCATTCATTCATTCATTATTTATTTATTTATTTATTTACTATAAACCTTTACAGTATCTATGGACGGCCAGGGGAAAACGACAAGCCCCCTACATGCAGTGCCCCCTGACCTTCGAAATAATTAGCTATATCCTAAACTAAAACAGCCATATACACCATTTACTGGTAAAAAAGTATAGCCTAATGTATAAATATTTCTCATTTATACAACCTTTCACTGCCTCATTCATTCTTCCACGTATTCACATGCATTTTCTCACCGTATGTGCTTCATAACATTACATTTCTACATTTAATGTTGGCGGGTAGATCGTTCCAAAGCCGCGCTGAACGAGCAAAGTACCTAGTTTGTAGGACTCAGTTCGCGCAAAGTGGGGGTATAAGACACACCCCATTGCCTCTGCGGACGGAGCTGTAGGATAAGGAGAGTAGAGGGTATAGTGAAAGGTGAATGGCCCCTGTGAAGGACTTGTGCAAGAAGGTGACGTCGCTTTGTTTACACAAGGAAGCGATTGACGGTAGGGCAGGCAGGCAGCTGTTCTTGTTAATTAGTCGTTCAGCAATATTTCTTTCCTTTAATTTTTATTTGCACAGAATAAGTTAATTTAGTTTTCCTTTTCTTCCCATTATTCCGTAAATAAAGACTAAGCAGTGCAACTGTAGGAACTGTGGGTGTGGCCAGCCATTAAGGAGTATGAGGGAGGAGTTGGAGAGTTTGAGGGAGATAATTAGGATTCTCTCAGAGGACAGGAAGGAAAGTAGGCCTCCTTCAAATAATGAACAGGATACAGTATGTGTAGAGGAGGGATGGGAAGGAAATGGGGGAATTGTAGAAGACAGGTGGTCTAATGTTTTAAGGGGAAGGAGATTGCAGGCTAAGGGCTCTGTTCAGGATCAGAATTCAGGACAGGTGTCTGTTAGAAATCGGTACGAGTCACTGCAGGTATAACAACGGACGGAAGATGAGGAACAGGGAACTGTTGCTGAGAAGTGTGGAAGTAGGAGGAGGGGAAAAGGTAGGAAAGGGAAATGTGGAATAATGATAGGAAAAGACAGGTGGAACAGGGTCATGGGACGGAGAAAAGGGAGGAAAGTAGCTTCTGCAGCTGTCAGGAAAGATAAGACTGACCAGGAAGGGAGGGGATCAAATGAGGTGGGTAGGGTTGAGGCTCTGGTCATAGGGGATTCCATCGTTAGACATGTGGAGAAAGTGTGTGGAGGAAAGGGAACCAGGGTAGAGTGTTATCCAGGAATTAGGTTGAGACAGATGTTGAGTAAAGTAGAAGAGAAGGAAGAGGGAAAGGAGAGGATGGTAGTGTTTCACGTTGGTACTAACAACGTAAGACAAGCAGGTATAAGTACCAACATAGTTGGGGATGTGTGGGATCTGGTAAATGCAGCACGGATGAAGTTTAAGGGAGCGGAGATTATCAGTGGAATACTGTGTAGGAGGGATACTGACTGGAAGGTGATTGGGGATTTAAATGAGACTATGGAGTGGGTATGTGGTAAACTGGGAGTGAGATTTCTAGATCCTAATGGGTGGGTAGGAGACAGGAATCTGCGCCCAGATGGCCTTCACTTAAATCGCAGTGGTACATGTAAGTTGGAAAACTTGTTTAGAAGGGTTATAGGCAGGTTCATTCAGGGAAATGGGGTGGCCTAGGGAGCGGTGAGCAAACAAGGAACTGGAAATCAAGTAGGGATGTCATAAAAATGTTAGTGCTCAACTGTAGAAAAATTCTAAAGAAAGCAATAGAATTAATTGATATATACTTACCAGATATTGCAATAGGAGTTGAATCATGGCTGAGAAATGATATAATGGATGCAGAAATATTCTCACGGAACTGGAGTGTGTATCGTAGAGATAGGATAGGAATGGTAGGAGGGGGAGTATTCATTCTGGTGAAAGAAGAATTTGTAAGCTACGAAAAAGTTAAGGATGAAAAACATGAAATTCTGGGTGTAAGGCTCTTCTCTAAAGATAATAGGCAACCTGATGTCTTTGGAATGTGCAGACCAGGAAAGGGTAGCGCTGACGCTGATTCAGAATTATTTGATAAGATAATCAGCTATGTTGTAAATGACATGGAAAGGAATGTGATAGTAGCAGGTGATCTCAATTTCCCAAATGTCAATTCGGAAGGTAATGCGAACGACAGGAAGCATGACCAACAAATGGCAAATAAGTTAGTATGGGAAGGGCAGCTGATTCAGAAAGTGATGGAACCAACTAGAGGGAAGAATATTTTGGATGTGGTGCTGATGAAACCAGATGAGCTCTATAGAGAAAGCGAAGTAATAGATGGTATTAGTGATCACGAAGCTGTTTTTGTCGTAGTTAAAAATAAATGTGAAAGAAAGGAAGGAATATTAGGCGGTACCATATGGCTGATAAAATAGGCATGAGGGAGTTTCTAAAAAGTAACTATGATCGGTGGAAAATGGTAAATAACAATGTAAACAGACTCTGGGATGGGTTTAAAGCAATTGTTGAGGAATGTGAAAATAGGTTTGTTCCTTTAAAGGTGGTAAGAAATGATACGGATTCACTATATTATAACAGGGAAGTAAAGAGACTAAGAAGGAGGTGCAGACTGGAAAGAAATAGAGTTAGATATTGTTATGGAAGTAAGGAGAAATTGGAGGAACTTACTAGGAAATTGAATCTAGCAAAGAAGTCAGCTAAGGATAACATGATGGCAAGCATAATTGGTGGTCATACAAATTTTAGTGAAAAGTGGAAGGGTATGTATAGGTACTTTAAGGCAGAAACGGGTTCAAAGAACGACATTCCAGGAATCATTAATGAACAAGGAGGATCTTCAAAACGCAGAAGTATTTAGTCAGCAGTATGTAAAGATTTTTGGTTACAAGGATAATGTCCAGATAGGGGAGGTGAGTAATACTAAAGAAGTATTAAAATTTACCTATGATAACAATGACATTTACAGTAAGATACAGAAGTTGAAAACTAGAAAAGCAGCTGGAATTGATAAGATTTCTGGGGATATACTAAAGGCAATGGGCTGGAATATAGTACCATATCTGAAATACTTATTTGATTATTGTTTCGTTGAAGGAGCTATACCAAATGAATGGAGAGTTACTATAGTAGCCCCTGTGTATAAAGGAAAGGGCAGTCTAGCTTAAGCCAGTGAGGAGGACGGACGTGTCGTGTGGCGTGCGCCTGCTGAGTGGAGTGGATTAAGAGTGAGGAAGCGGTAAGGTCAAGCGGTCGGCAAGGAGATAGATACGATGAATTGGGTAGACGTAGAGGTTATGAGGAAAGTAGTAAGAGAAGTAATACAGGAGGTATGTCCGTTTGAACAATTAAAGAAAATGCTTCAAGAACAAGGCCAGGAGCAAGAAAAGACGAGACAGTGGATCCAGGATTATATGAAGAATACGAAGGCGATGATAGAAGGCAGCGAGAAAGAACTGGTGTCACTAAGAGAGAAAATAAAAAATATGGATGAAGAGATTGTAAACCTGAAGAAAGAAATCGAATTCTGCAGACAGGAGCGCAAGAAGAAATCCATATTTATTTATGGGGTGGAGGAAGACAAGGCAGAATCTAAAGTGGACATTATTTACAAAGTGGTAGATGTTATACAAAAAAATGAAAATAAATTTCAGTGAGGTAGATATAGACAATGTGGAGAGAGTTGGCAAGGTGGGAGGGCACAGGCCCATAAAAGTGTCGCTGCTATCTTCATTGATGGCAGACATAGTGATAAGGAACGCTGGTAATCTACAGTGTGAGAACATTAGAATTAAGAGAGATTTCGGAAGAGAAGAGAGTAGAAATTTTAAAATTCTTAAGAAACATCTTGTGAAAGCAAAAATTCAGGGATTGAAAGCGTATATTAGTGGTCAGATACTCGTGGTGAGCGACATGAATTGGACCCGAAAGTGGACAATATCGAAACTGAAATTAATGGATGAGAGTTTGAGGCAAGAAGAAACTAGCAGGGCTGACAGTTCGAGGCAAGAAGAAACTACCAGGGCTGATGTACATACTGTAAATGAAGGAACACTGAGTAGATGGGGTTCTTGGGAAGAGATCATGAAAAGAGCTGAAGAAAAAGTAAATGCAAGAAGGATGGAAGTAGTCAGGAATTTAATGGACGAATTAGTGTCGGAAGTCTGCGCGAGGGAAGAAAAAGAACCACAGGGGAAGACAAGCGGACAGAATCGGAGCGAGAATAATGGTTTGAGGGAGGAAGCAGAAGTAAGAAGTGCCGTGATCAAAGGGAGAAGCTTGAGTTTGAAGGACCTATGGGACAAAAAAGGAAAAATGGAAGGAATAATTACGAGAAGTAAAAAGTCAAGTAACAGTAGTAAGTAACATAGTTTGCCTATGATGGAGGACAGAAGCGTAGTTATGGTGGTGTTTGTATGTGTGTATTTACTCAAGTAATGGTGCCTGTATGTGTAGTATAATTGTAATTGAAGTGATGGTGTCTTTAGGTAGAAGATGGATAGACCAATTGTATGGTATTTATTCAAGTGATGGCATGACGGAGATCGTATTGGTGAGTGATTTATTAGTTAATGATAAGAGGTATATATGTAAGGATATGTGGTATGGAATTGAAGAGAATGATTGTGGAGTGCGATGGATGGATGATAAGAGAGGTAGTGAAGCTTAGAGGGTATTTATTCAAGTGAAGAATGATAAGAGGTAGATATGTATTGATGTTTAGAAGTTGGATCAGAGTTTAGATGGGTAGTGTAATTGTTACGAGTTTGGAGATATAAAGGAGGTTGGATGGTATCTACTGGAATTGAAGTGTTAAATATGAAAGGTGATGATAATAGATATATGATGGATGAATGATAAGAGAGGTAGCGAGGTGATACGGTGTTTTTAAGTGTATTGTAATTGTATGGCACTTATTCATATAATGGTGTCTTGAGATATAAGATGGATGGATTGTCGAGTTCGAAGGGCATTGTAATGGTTATGGATGAATGTTAAGACAGGTAGCGAAGTTTAAATGGTATTGGTAAGTGATTTATTAGTTAATGGTAAATCGGCAAGCAAAGTTGGTTTTAGATGATTATTTAATTCGATTAAGCATGGTTGAATAAGATGAGCAGGAATAGATAGGTAGTGCAGTGATAAAGTTGCAACATGAGTAGAATACATATTAGCAGAATGTGAGTGCAACGGAAGTATGGAATCAGCAACCACGAGGGAGTCAAGTAGAGGAAATGTAGTAGGAATGGAATGTGCTAAGGTTAGCGTGTATGGGGTCTGTGACATTCATAATACCGCTGAAGCATGGAATCAGCAACCCTGAGAGAGACAAGTAGAGGAAATGTAGGAGGAATGGAATGTGCAAAGGTTTGTGTGTATGTTCAGCAGGGGCATGGTGGCGAATGGATGATAAGAAAGATAGCGAAGTTTAGTGGGTATTTATTCTAGTAAAGGTGTCTTTATGATAAGAGGTAGATATGTAATGATATGTGGCATGGAAATAAAGTGAATGATTGTTGAGTTCGATGGATGGATATTAAAAGAGATAGCGAAGTTTAGAGGGTATTTTTTCAAGTGAAGGTGTATTTATGGATATTAGGAAAGATAGCGAAGTTTAGAGGGTATTTATTCAAGTGAAGGTGTATTTATGTGTATTGAGACAGTATTGGTTTTGATTTATTAGTTAATGATAAGAGGTACTAGGATAGAATTAGTATAGATTTAATGTTGTAATTAGTTATAGGCTTAATTCAGATGTAGGGGGTGCCCTAGCATGTGAGCCGGTCATCCGTCCATGTTAGAGGCAGCTTAGGATAGATTAGTATAGATTTAGAACTAGTATAGATTTAATGTTGTAATTAGTTATAGGCTTAATTTAGACGTAGGGGGTGCCCTAGCATGTGAGCTGGTCATCCGTCCATGTTAGAGGCAGCTTAAGATTGATTAGTATAGATTTAATGTTGTAATTAGTTATAGGCTTAATTTAGAGATAGGGGGTGCCCTAGCATGTGAGCCGGTCATCCGTCCATGTTAGAGGCAGCTTAACAGATTTAGCTAGGGGTGGAACCTTGCATGGTTGTCCGGTATTCCGCCTGTGTAGGGTCCACCAAGTTAGTAGTATGTAATTTGGCTTAGGCTGGACATTGTTATTTTTCTTTATAACGGATCAAATGGATATTATTACTGTAGATCTAAAGAAAAATAATAAATCTAAATCTAAAAAATCTATAAAGGAAAGGGTGATAGACATAAAGGTGAAAATTACGGACGAGTCAGTTTGACGTGCATTGTATGTAAGCTTTGGGAAAGCATTCTTTCTGATTATATAAGACATGTTTGCGAAATTAATAAGTGGTTTGACAGAAGGCAGTTTGGGTTTAGGAAAGGTTATTGGACTGAAGCTCAGCTTGTAGGATTTCAGCAAGGTATAGCAGATATCCTGGATTCAAGAGGCCAAATGGACTGTATTTCGATTGACCTATCTAAGGCATTTGATAGGGCAGATCATGGAAGACTACTGACAAACATGAGTGCAATTGGACTATAAAAAAGAGTGACTACATGGGTGGCTATATTTCTAAAAAATATAACTCAGAGAATTAGAGTAGGCGAAAATTCATCTGACCCTGTAATAATTAAGAGGGGAATTCCTCAAGGCAGTATTATTGAATCTTTATGTTTTCTTATATATATCAATGATATGTGTAAAGAAGTGGAATCAGATATAAGGCTGTTTGCAGATGATGTTACTCTGTACAGAGTAATAAATAAGTTACAATATTGTGAGCGGCTGCAGGGTGACCTCGATAGTGTTGTGAGATGGACGGTGGGCAATGGTATGATGATGAGCGGGGTTAAAAGTCAGGTTGTGAATTACACAAATAGGAAAAGTCCTCTCAGTTTTAATTACTGCGTTGATGGGGTGAAAGTTCCTTTTGGGGATCATAGTGGGCCGATGACCTCGATGTTAGGCCCTTTAAACAACAAGCATCATCATCAGGGTATCATTGTAAGTACCTAGGCGTTAATATAAGAAAAGACCTAAATTGGGGTAATCACATAAATATGATTGTTAATAAAGGGTACAGATCTCTTCACATGGTTATCAGGGTATTTAGGGGTTTTAGTAAGGATGTAAAGGAGAGGGCATATAAGTCTGTGGTAAGACCCCGACTAGAGTATGGTTCCAGTGTATGGGACACTCACCAGGATTACTTTATTCAAGAACTGGAAAAAATCCAAAGAAAAGCAGCTCAATTTGTTCTGGGTGATTTGCGACAAAAGAGTAGGGTTACAAAATGTTACAAAGTTTGGGCTGGGAAGATTTGGGAGAAAGGAGACGAGCTGCTCGATTAAGTGGTATGTTCCGAGCTGTCGGAGGAGAGATGGCGTGGGAGGACATCAGTAGACGAATAAGTTTGGGTGGTGTCTTTAAAAGTAGGAAAGATCACAGTATGAAGATGAAGTTGGAATTCAAGAGGACAAATTGGAGCAAATATTCGTTCATAGGAAGGGGAGTTAGGGATCGGAATAACTTACCAGTGGAAATGTTCAGTAATTTTCCAATTTCTTGCGATCATTTAAGAAAAGGCTAGGATAACAACAGATAGGGGATCTGCCACCTGGGCGACTGCCCTAAATGCAGATCAGTAGTGATTGATTCATTGATTGATTGTTTGATTGATTGATTGATTGATTGATTGATTGATTGATTGATTGATTGTAAATTCCGGGGAGGAGGGCGATGAGCTCTGATGCCACGTTCAATCACATCCAAGATGTGTTCGATCGGGTTAAGGCCTGGCGAGCTGGTTAGCCAGCACATCAATTGCAACTCGCCACTGTGCTCCTCGAACTACACCATCACACTCCTAGCCTTGTGACATGGCGCATTATCTTGTTGAAAAATGCCACTGCCGTTGGGAAACATGATCGTTATGAAGGGGTGTATGTAGTCTGCAACCAGTGTACGATATTTCTCGGCCGTCATGGTGCCTTGCACGAGCACCACTGGAGCCTTGGATGCCCACGTGAATGTTCCCCAGAGCATAAATGAGGCACCGCCAGCTTGTCTTCTTCCCGCAGACAGGTGCCTAGGAGCTGTTCCCCTGCAAAACGACGGATTCGCACACTCCCACCGGCATGATGAAGAAGGTATCGGATTTTACCAGACCATGCAACGCTCTGTCACTGCACCCATATCTAGCGACGATGTCCACGTGCCCATTTCAGTCGTAGTTGCGGATGTCGTAGTGTTAACATTATCATATGCATGGGTCGCCGGCTGCGGAGGTTCATCCTTAGGAGTGTTCGGTGAACTGTGTGTTCAGATACACTTGTACTCTCCCCTGTATTAAAGTTTGATGTTAGTTCCGTCACAGTTCACCGCCTGTCCTGTTTGGTCACTTAGCCCAGTCTACGACGTCCGACATTCGTAGCGAGGGGTGGCTGCCCAACCCCTCGACGTTTGGACGTGTTTTCACCTTAGTTTCGCCACTTGTTGAAAGCACTCACCACAGCACTCCTCGAACACCCGACAAGTCGTGGAGTTTCTGAAATGCTCGTGCCGAGCTTCCGGGCCATCACAATTTGCCCTCGATCAAACTCTGATAGATCGCGCATCTTTCCCATTCTTCACATGGACAGCATGCTCACTGATCCTACGAGCACCATGAGTGTGTCTGATTAGCAGTCATTCCTCGTCAGGTGACGCTGCTATCGCCTAGACGGGTTTATATCGATAGTAGGTAGGTGGTCATAGTCTTCTACCTGATCAGTGTAGATCTCTTCATATGGGTATGAGAGTATTAAGGGATTGTAATTATGCTGGAAAGTAGAGGGCATATAAGTCTCTGGTAAGAAGGCTATTGGAGTATGATTTCCGACAAAGGAGTAGTGTTACAAAAGTTACAAACTTTGAGCTTAGGAGATCTGAGAGTAAGGGGACGAGGTGCTGGATTAAGTGGCATGCTCCGAACTGTCAGTGGTGTGATGGCATGGAATGACATTAGGAGACGAATAAACTTGAAAATCATGTTTAAAAGTCGGAAGAATCTTTATATGAAGATATAGTCGGAATTCAAGAGAGGCAAATGTTAATTTTTAGGACGAAGAGTAAGGCATTTGAAATATTTTTCAAGCTAAGTGTTCACACTAAATTTCTATGTTCTCTGAAAACGTTCAAGGAAAGGTTAGGTAAACAATAAACAGGGACTCTGCCACCTGAGCGACAGCTTAAACGCAGATCATTGATGACTGATGATGTATAATTTTCCGGTAAGGGACGCAACTATAAGACTACGGATTGACGGGCATTTTGAACGTACGTATCATTTACCATTGCCGGCTACACGTACATTAAATAACGTTATGTACAAGTGACTGGGTGGACCACCAGTATAGGATATGTCCACAGTAGTATAAGTGGAGAGTTCTGAGCCACCGCGGGCCCCACCGCAGAGGCCTCCACCGCCACCACAGGTCCCTCCACAGATGCCTCCACCGCATTGCTATGCTGGCTAAGAGAGCGAGCCTAACCTCACATCCGCCATCTTGGAGGTGTTTAACCTAACTGTTAACGCGTACGAGAGTTAGCCTGTCCTCATGGAGGGGCCTAACCTCAGTTTTACAATGGATGCCCTTCCTGACGCCTAAGAGAGCGAGCCTAACCTCACATCCGCTATCTTGTAGAGTCTTAACCTAACTTTTGACGCACAAGGCAGCAGGCCTAACCTCATGGAGGAGCCTAACCTCAGTTTTACGGCCGGATGCCCTTCCCGACGAGAATTGCACAAGATGGCGGCTATACACGGCTCCTTATGAGACGTCTTAAGGGTGCTTGCGCAAGATGGTGGCCGCAAGATGGCTGCTATACATAGACTCTTATGAGACGCCCTACGGACGCTTGCGCAAGATGGCGGCCACAAGATGGCGGCTATACATGGCTCCTTATGAGACTCCTTAAGGGCGCTTGAGCAAGATGTGTCCGCAATATGGCTGCTATACAGAGACTCTTATGAGACTCCCTAGGGACGCTTTCGCAAGATGGCGGCTATCTAATTCTACAAGATGGCGACTATATATAGCTTCTTATGAGACGGCCTAGGGGTGCTCACACAAGATGGCTGCTGCTCTTATGAGACGCCCTAGGGACGCTTGCAAAAGGTGGCGGCTATACATGGACTCTTATGAAGAAAGCTAGCTTAGAGGCTACTGCACAAGATGGCAGCTGCTGTTGTGCATGCGGTGGAAGGCAATTTGAAATTCCACGTGCTTTTCAAAGCTACATGCTTTTTGACAACGGCCATCTTTAATCAACAGAGCATCGTGCTGCCATCTTTAGCTACTACCTTTGAAATGTGGTGGCGGCAATTTCTACGTGCTTTTTCGTCAGCTGCCATCCTTAAACAACAAAGCATCGTGCTGCCATCTTTAGCTACTACCTTTGAAATGTGTTGGCGGCAATTTCTACATGCTTTTTTTGAAAAGCTGCCATCTTTAATCAACAGAGCACCGTGCTGCCATCTTTAGCTACTTTGAAATGTGGTGGCGGGCAATTTCCACGTGTTTTTTGACAGCTGTCAGCCACCATCTTTAACTACATGCGCATGGCTTACTACTACTATCTTGACGGAAGTAAACTTTATAGCGTGGAATTTAACAGGACAAGCAAGCAAACTGCCCTTCTTACGATCATAGTTATAAAGCAAGCTGTCCTTCTCAACATACTTACGAGCTGCTATTCTGAACATATCCTCTTCCTCTGTCAAGGCATAGCTCTATCGAACATGCATCATGGAAGCAAAAGTATGAACGTGCTGCAGCGATGACATCATCATAGTTGTGCAGGTTTAGACTTGATCATTGACTGAAACCTTTAGTCTTCGAGATACAGTAATAGAGAGTAGAGCGCAAACATGACGAGAATATTAATAGTTGATGTAAAAGTCTTTAACGTAAACGGCAACAACTTTGTGTTTAAAGAAGTGGCTGTGTTAGAATACAGTGTGTTGTGGGCACCAAAACTTGTTAGTTTAGTATTTAGTCCACCTTTCCCTTACTGTTTGCAAACAGATGAAGATAAAAAGCAGACTCAATGGATCGAAAAATATTTAGGTTTGTAGTGGGAAGAAAAAGGAATATCTTATCGTTTTCTCTCTTTAATGATGAACGCACATTTGTCAAGAGCAGATCTTGTTTCTTTAAAGGGTTGTGAAAAGAAGGAATGGTTGCGTGAGTATCTACCATCATCGTGTGAAATTATCGATATGCATGAATTAGGGTGCCCATCATTTAAATCTCTTTCGAAGGAGCATAGTAGAGAAACAAGTAAACAGTCTTTACATCATGTGTGCATTCTCTTTGATTGGTTGTGTTGCAGTGCATGCCGGGAGGTTAACAACATATGTAAACTGCAGTGTCGAAATAACATTAGTGTGGAAGAAGCATTTGTAGTGTAAAGACATCATGTCATTTCTAACAGATACTATGTATAACGCAGTTGAAAAGGCAATTGTAAAGTTTTATGCATGCAAAAAGAAACTAAACACTTTTACTGAAGAAAAGTTAAATGCATTACCAAAGGCATTTTTGGTTAATGTAGCTGCGAATGCTGTAAAGAAGATTTGGGATAAGCTGCCTCGTGAGTGGACTCAAGATCCTGTTTTGTCAGAGCTTCAAACATGTAGTTTACATCATGAACACGTGAGTTTAGGTAAGAGACCTTCTGTAGGATACTGTCGTACATGTCAACTCATTAAACTGTATAACGGACCTAAAACTAACGAGTTGTCTTCGCTTATAGACACTTATCATGGCTGCGAAAAGAGTAAACAAGAAAAAGGTGAAGAAACGTGCTGGGAGGAAGGTGAGGAAGCATGCTGAGCGTGGACTCATCAATAAAGTGATTGATCTTCTTCCCTTCGAGCTTCATTTTCCTTGCTTGGCACGTAGTTAGATGCTGCCTGCAAAGACCTTGACCTTGCTTATCAACGAAACAATCCTAAACTAGGACGTGTAGCTGATGAAAATCTGCTTCGTAAAGCTATGCTGCGTGTGTCGTCACCTAGTGCTTCAGTTGTTGAGAAGATAGCGGCAGTTGTTGTTGTCGGTGCAATGAAAGGAAAACTGAGTGGTAAAGACAGTAAAATAAAAAAGTATAAAACAGAAAAATGTATATATATATTCTAAAATAAATATGAATTGTCAAAGCATATTACAGGTGTTGTTTAATATTAATCCTACAGCAGATCCTAGTAATAATATTAACTTACAAGAAAGGAGAGGTACAGGATTGAGAATTAAAAATCACATAAGATTTAAAGTACATCCTCTTTATTAATCCATGAGTTAAAGCTGTTATTAAAACCAAGCCCTTTAACATACAGTCTATTCCCACGACGTCGAATAACACGTTCAACTAAGTAGTGATCAGGATATTTTGTTTTCTGCAGTTCTTCGATGTAGAATCCTCCTTCAATAGGCTGTCCTCTGAGATCGTGAAGTAAATACGTAACTGGATTAGTAAGATTAACACTCCTGATTTGAAAAATTTCAGTGCTCCAGTTGGGTGTGTATCCTTTTGCAAAGACAGACCTGTGTTTGCTGACGAGAACACAATCACCTTCTTTAAAGCGATAGCGACGTGGATCAGCTGTTTTAATTACAAGATGAATAGCATCTAGGCGAGGTGTATTCCTTGTAACAAGACGTAGCTTTGTTCCGATAGTGTGATGAGGTGTATCGTTGTAGATAGATACAAGTCTAGGTAGCAGATCAATCCAACGATATTAACATTGTGCTGTAAATTCTCGCCACATCATTGTTTTGAGTGTATGATTAAAGCGTTCTACAACACTTGCCTTGAGATTGCTGAACTTAGAGTAGTGTTGAATGCCAAGTCAATAGAGGTAAGAAGAAAAATCCTTGTTGTAAAACTTTTTACCTTGATCAGTTTGAGGAAGCCTTAGGCAGCGTTTCGATTCTTCAACAATATGTTTAAATGCTTCTTTGACTTGAGCTGCTGTCTTAGAACGCACAGGTTGTGCAAAAGCAAACGTTGAGTACACATCGATAACAGTAAGTAGATACTTATACCCCTTATTACTAAAGGCATATGGAATCATTTCTACTAAGTCTGCTTGCCAGAGATCATCTTTTCCTTTTGTAATAACGCGTCTGCGACAGTAAGTGCGACGTGCTGGTTTATGTAACTCATGTGTGATGTTTACCTTTACAGGTGAGATCTTTTCTTGACGAGCCATTACAAAATAATACCGGCATGCAGTAATTCTCTCTCTATTTCTAGTGTTACGAGGTTACCCGTGGACCAGGAGAGGTGAAGGAAGGTACCGGGGCGAATGAGTCTAACTACAGTACGGTATCAACGTTAATTTAAAACTTTAACAAAGGTTATATTTTTTAGACTTTCAAAAAACCAAATAACAGTTACAATTAGGAAATTTGGAACAAGTCAAAGAAAATACATTGCAGTGAATTCCACAAGTCCTGGGCTTCAAGCGCCTCGCTTTACATTTCCTGAGCTCTCAGCTCAACTTTACAAAACAAAATTTACACAAGGGCAGAAATCCCTCCCTACATGGAGCGCATGCTCCCAACTCACAATATCAAGCCTCCCAGAGGCACTTTTACAACACTATAAAAGAGCAGTCGTGCTCTAAGTATTCCAAGCCTATTCAAGGCGATATCAGAAAATTACAATCACTTGCCATCAAGGCACAACTTACAAATTTGAAACAGGGGTATCTAGTACCCAACCTATTGGGCCGTAGCGGAAAAGAACAGGTTAAGTAAATGGCCCAAAACACAAATTGAATGGAGGCGAATACTTGCACTAAGGGGCACTAGGCCGATGAAACAGGGGTTATTCCCAAACTATGGAGGTGACTCGTATAAGAAAGTAATTTACCACATTACAGTATGAAAAATAGCAATAAACGTAGTCACTTCAAACCAAGATAAAGGGGAGCTGGAGAGGGTACATCACTCTCTATCCCCGATTTACAGTTAAAGATTTATGAAATTTTTACATGAGCTGAAAGGAGATTTACATTTCAAAGAAGTTGGTTACATAGTTAATATTTCGAACCTTTCCCTCGGTTTAAACTGCGGAGCTAGCAAAAAAGTAAGATGTTAGATGGCCATTACCTTCTTGAAGAACTGCTAGCTGATGAAAGAGGCGCCTCTCGCCTCCTGCTTGACACACACACTAAGTTAGACGACGATCAAATGGCCAAGAGACGTGAAAATCCGCAGTTTATAAACCCTTGGGGAAAGTTCGAGAGCATTCATGATTAATAAGGACACGCCCACAGGGTTTTATTGGTTAAGATCAAAAGTGACACTCAGAATCGGAGAATACGCCTGTGATTGGCCGAAAATTAATTACAGAAATTAGGGATTGGCTCGATTCAAAACTGGCGGAAAGAAAAGGTAAATATTGCCAACCCACAAATAAATGAACATCACTTAGTAAAAGAACAACTTATGAATAGAAAACTTCTCTAAATCAAAGTTCATTCACTTTGCACCAGGGTGCATGTTCATAGTTTGTGTGGTGACATTTGTGAAGAAAGTCCAAACTTCTTGATGAAGGACAAACAAAACAAGTAGAAATTCACACAGTGCTGGAAACTTCACAATAAAAAAATTACGTAAAATTACTGTAGTGACGTTTTCTGAGTAAAGGTTTAAGTAGGTCTAGTTTCAAGTTCACTGTTTCTCCTGTAGAGGAGTTCTTTTAGGCGCAAGATTTAAATGCGCGGCGTTGGGGTGTACCTCCTGGTACATCTAGAATTTCTGATTCGTGATCTGTGTGACCAGCATCTTGCGATGCTCTTAAAAGTTGTAATTGTTGAACGAGTAAGTTTGGGTCGTTCCAGTATCTTACGTCCACATACGGCAACAAAAGCTTGTAGAGAACATCAAGACCACGTGCAGTCGGAAACAGCTTAGAAATCAACTCACGATACTTGTAACTCTTATTTGCATTTACAGCTTCTGTTCTCTTGTAATTACGTCGTGTTGCGTCAGTAGTAACAAGTATTGCTTTATATTTTTTGGGATTATCTTTTAAAATTATATCCTTGTCAGGTATTCGTGAGAAAAGAATTTCTAAGAGTGTAGGTTTATAGGTAACACCCTTTACAATAAGATTGTTGTTATTAATCTTAACATTTGAATTTCCTATACAGAAATAGTTGTCTTCGTAGCGAATACCGTACGTAGTGTCAGTTTGTCCTATAAAGAGTTTTTCTATGTAAGGTGCAAAGAGAGATCCATAGGTATCTTGAATATAACTTCTGAACTGATTACGATACTCTGGCGTGATCATAACCCCAGACAAAAATGGTAGATCTTGTGTCGATGTAGTAGGTATTTCAGCAATAATATCTGTAGTTAAAAACTCAACACGCTTAGATGGTGAAGTATCGTTAAGATCTTCTTCCTTATCCTCTTCTTGATCTACATCTTGCTTTTCTTCTTCCTCATCTTGTTTCTCTTGTTTATGCTTCTCTTCTTCTTCTTCTTCTTCTTCATCATGCTTCTCTTTATCATATGATGTTTGCGTAGAAGAAAACTAGAAGTAGGCCGCGGCAATGAAGTAGAATTAAATATTTCTTTGTGTGGTGTACTTAGTTGCGTTTTTAAAATAAATCCGTGTCTGCTTGAATACGTTTAAGCTCTTTAAATTTCCGTCGAATATTGTTTCGAGTTTGGATGATATGTTTTGTAATCTCCTTGCTAGATGTTAACACGATGATGGCTTTTGATCAAGTAGTTACTGAAATTCTGTGTTAATGCATATAAAATGATCGAAACCCATGCGATATCGTCCATGCTGAACATCACTTTCTGTATCAATAACTAAAAATCTGTAACGATGTGATGCCAAATGTAGCACACATACGTTTAAAGTTATTGAATGTCATGTCAATGTTAACATGATCGTCATACACATGTCGCATGTTGCGCTCATCTTGTCGAAAAAGCACAATAACATTTGCGTTGTCGCGTATCAACTGCTTAGGCACACGAGAATAGGTTTGAAATAAATAGATGCAATCAACATATTTATGTCGTCCCATACTAAAGAATGCACGAATAACGTTTTGCTGTTCTGTTGCGACATCGTCAAAGATCATAAGAGAATTAGGAAACACATCGTCCGGTGATGGTACTTGCTCATGTGAATTAAATTTAAAATATTTTATTCCATCTTTAACCAGATCGTGCATTACACTTTGTAGAATAGTATGTAGCGGTTGGTAGAGTGAATTTGCCAAAACGTAGATATTCTCGAAGCGTATACCATTTAAAGCAGTAATAAGTGTAAGTAAAAGATTTGTTTTTCCACATCCCGACGGACCTGATATAATACATCGAACAGTAAAAGGAAACAACGTTCCATGATGTTTTCTTGTAGTGTGTCTTGCTGCTTTATAATCTTCATGATAACTGATTCATAAAATAGGCAATAGTAATATATTGTACCCGTAAAAATGTGTTCATATCTTTAAGGCGCTTGATATTAAATGAACGAGCAGTATTCTTAATCAAGGGAGTGGCTTTATCATTGGAGCTGGTACAGAGAGAGGTATAGTCATCAATTTGAGAGATTATTTTGATAAATTGAGTTTATTGATCATCAAAAGCAAGTTCATATCACCTTCGTATAGCAGCGTGGAAGTGTCGTGGCTGGTTGGCACCTCCAAGTCCTGGGATGGTGCTGGACATCAACTGGGCAGGGACCACACCTGCTCGGATGAGGAGTTCTGGAATGTCTGGAGGTTCTGGAAATGTCTCGACGTTCTGGAAGTCTCGACGTTCTGGAATGTCCCGACGTTCTGGAATGTCTCGAAGATTGGCACACGTTCCTGGGTTCGATTCGAGACGTAATTCACACCTGAATTTCCTGCACGGCACTCCACACATTCAGGGCGCTGTCTGAACCGATATGACCCTTTAATTATGGTTATTGCACTCTAGATATTAAATCGAAACGTTCTGGAATAATCACTCGAAGAACAAGTACTGGTAGAAATGCAAGTTCATAATGCAAGCTCACTATAAGTCAGAATGTTCTAGAGGATTACTGTCACTGCAGTCCTAAATGCATAGTTATGAAGATTTAAAACATATTGGCAATGAAATGAATAAGTAGCACTCGGAAACTGTCCTGTTGCATTAATAGGCGAAGTGAATAGCCATTAAAGAAAATAATATTTGAAAGAAAAAGTCTGACTTCATAAATTCGGGATCACTCAAAATACTGGAATGTTCTAGGCTTTCTGGAAATGCGATATGCGTATTCTGAATTGTCACAGTCTTTAAGAATCAAAACATAAGTCCCTGTGCAGCACTTGGAAAGCATTGCATATTTCACAATTAAACGTAATGTTGAATGTCCCCTAAGTTCAATGTTCCTGAAATTGATTCAAAAATATAAGTTCGAATAAGTTCGAAACGTAAGTTCAATGCGATACACAACACACGTGAAAATTCAATCGTCGTCGAATAAGTAAGTCCTTATGTGGCAATTCAAAAAATACAAAGTTCCAATGTGTAGAAATAACAAAGTTCCAAGGTGCCAAAATGTTAAAGTCCCAACACGACACTCGAAGAAAATAAAGTTCCGATGACAATGTTCCAGTACGTCACCTTAAGAAAATAATAAAGTCTTATCGCGACACTTGGTGAAAATAACTAAGTTCCAATGAGACGCTTCAGAAAAAAAAACAAAGTTCTTATATGGCACTTTAAGAAAATATCAAAGTCCAATCACGACACACGAAAAAAACAAAGTCCCAATGTGTCAATATGACAAAGTTCCAATACGATGCTCTCAAAAGTAAAGTCCCATTCAGGCACTTCAAGAATATGACAAAGTCTTGATACAACACTTAGAGAAAATACCGAACTTGGATTTCGCAGACTGTCGACTAGAAGTTCGACACGCACAACACTTCTCTTGTCACCCGTGTCACAGAGACGGCGGAGTGACAGACACTGAATTCGTAGGTCGGGTGGTCTTCCTTTTATACACGTTCGCATGGAAGTGTCTAGAACTCGGGTACTATCTACCCTTATAACTTCTATAATACTCGGTGGATTTTCTTGAAATCTGAAGATATGATGTCCATTGTAAAGGCTTTTAAGTTGGCAGTGTCAAAATAGCGATAAATTAGCTCAAAATATACCTTTGAGGACGAGCTGGATCATTACCATATATGGTAGCGGATAGCTGGCTTACGGCGGCCACGTCACTCGCTGGGTACGTCACTGCGTTCGGCGGGCTGCCTACCTTCCACCTCGCGCGAAGTTCAACAAACATACTTCGGACTTATGTCGTAGCGGTGTTCCCGGTACAATATATATTAAACGAAGCAAGGGGTAACGGTTAGTTTATCATTTACTCTTGACGAGTAAATTCGTTTGCAGAATATCGAAACAACGATATCCAAACGATATGAAGAAGAAAAAAGCAAAAACTGTCGGATGGAAAGATGTAAAGGCTGCACAAAAGGCTATTCGAGGGGAATACAATCCTCGTGTAGCTATTACTAAGGCACTACGCGCAGCAAGAGCGAGAGTTGCTTATGTAAAACGTAAATCTAAAGTGTGGTATTTTGATAGCAATGATTAGTAAACGTGCAAGAATTATTCCTGTACCAAAACGAGCTTAGGGTCATTGCAGGACGGTGCTAGTTCTGTAGCGCTGTTAAGGCTGAAGAAGAAGCGAAACAACAGTTGAAAGAGAGTGAACGTCATAACTAGTAATGGAGGCAATTGCATTACGAGGCAAAGGTGTACACATGAAGCTAGCACCATACAAAAATGTCTTGGCATCTACATTTCTCAAAAAAAGTCTAGTGAATGCACTGCCACATCGAGCTCCGACGCATGAAGAAGTTTTTACGTATGCTAAACAACAAGGAATTCGTTATTTTCGAGGTGTGTATATGCGCGATCAACTACCAGCGTGCCCACGTGAACGTGCCGTAATTAACTTGGACAACAGTTGCGGACATGGAACTCTTTACGTTGCTTATGTAAAACGTAAATCTAAAGTGTGGTATTTTGATAGCTATGGAGACGTACCTCCTCCCTTTGAGCTCATACGTTATTTCGGAAGCAGTGCAGACATTGTTTACAACAAAACCGTGTGCAAAAATTCAATACACGCATGTGTGGACGATTATGTCTTATGTTCTTATATCAAACCCAGTCAGTAGAGAAAGAGCATTAGTGTGTGCGTGATGACTAACAGTGAAAAAACGTTTGCTATACGCGGAGAAGGACCTGAAACAACAGTCTATTTAAATCCGCCGATCGAACTTGGCTATCAGCTGCATAGTCTTGGACTAGTATCGTTTGAAAGCTACAATAAAATCTATAATGTGCGTGATGGTGTAAACAAGTTCTATTACGATGAGTATGTACTAACGCTACCTTCAGGCAGTTATTCAATAGACGATATTCATGACTATATTGAAAGTACGTTAATTGGTCAGTTTGGAGAAGGAAGTTTTAGTAATCATAATTACAAGTTCTCAATTACTGTAAGCAACATTGCACATAAATGTTATATTGAATCATCATTTAAGATTGACTTCAAATCACAACCTGATTCGATTATACCATTGCTTGGATTTTCATCGAGGTTAGCTCCTACCGAACTTACGTTATGAGTCTGATCAACAAATAACACTCTTCGATGATTATCATGTGAACATTACTTGTAATATTATTACAGACTTGAATAGTAATCTACAACCTTCGCACGTCCTGCACGACTTTATTATTACAGAGGAACGTGGATATACTATTCGTGAGAAACCGGCAGTAGTTCTTTATCATCCTGTGTCTGTAAAACACATTAGTAACATTACTCTTAGGCTTGTAAACAAACATAATCAGCTTATTCATTTAGATCCGCACGCGTACGTAGCTTACAAATTTCTTCTCAAACTAGTATGAAAAACATCTATAAAACACAGTGTATATTCCGAAGACATACTACATGTGTACAAAGACTCATCGACTTAACAGATAACCATAAGCAGATACTCCAAGATTTAGGTTATACGCCACTACAACAGAATGGAGGAAGTGCTAGACATTATGAATACAGTAGAAACTCATGAAGGTGTAGTACGAAGTGAGCTTCATTCTTATCAACCTTTTACGTTTGAATTAAATAACAATGATGGAATTCACTTTATTATTAATCAGCAGGATGTATACAACTTACCACACGAAAGCTACCTCTATAATGAAGGACGACTAGATAAGTCAGACGGAAGTGGACCGAGCACATCGCAACTAAACAACCATGTTCTAGCTTTTCTCTTTTCTGAAGCGTGATATGAAGTAAATAATGTTGAAATAGATAGAACGAAGAATGTTGGTATTACAAGTGCAATGATACTGTGCCCTTCTCTTTGTGATGAAGAAAGTAATCTTTTGCGGATGGCAGGATGGTGTCTAAAAGCTACTAACAACTGGATGATTAATGAAGATGGAACTTTTACGGGTATCTTATCACTGAAACATATTTTTGGCTCTGCAGAATAATTTACACGCATGATAATCAACGCAAAACAAGAGCTTATTCTGATCCGTGATCGAAGTGATTACAATTCTCTTAAAGCACCAGAAACACCAGTGGAATCGAAAATTACACTTCATCGTATGTTGTGAAGGATTAGGATCAGATAAGATCGTGAAAAACTTCGATTGCTCAAGATTGTAGACAATGATACACCGTTACCTATACGTTTTCGAAGTTGGGAACTGCATGAATATCCTGTGTTACCACCTAAAAACAAGCATAGCTGGGCTGTTAAAACATCACGTTTTACTGAGAAGCCCTTGTATACTATTTTTGGATTTCAAACCAATCGTAAATTCAATAACGAAAAAGATAGCTCACTGTTTGATCACTGTAAATTAAGACATGTTAGACTATATCTCAGCGTAATTACGTATCCTTACGAAAACATATACATTAACTTTGAGAAAAATGAATTTGGGATGCTCTATAACATGTTTTGTAAATTCCAATCATCGTATGATCAGAAAGAAGATCGCCCGCTATTTTCGCCTCAAGAATTTAAAAATAAAGCACCGATTGTAGTTATAGACTGCTCTTATCATGAAGAATCTATAAAAGAATCTCCTGTTGTTATTCGTTTAGAATTTGAAACAGCTGAAAACTTTCCTACTAACACTGCAGCCTATTGTCTTATTATTCATATGAGTGATGTTACTTACCATCCGCTAACGAATATTCTTACTAGACTATAAATAAGGATAGCCCTTTATCATCACCATTAGTGTGTGCTTCGACATCGTACGCTATGGAACAGTACAACAAACAAAACTCTGAATGTGCATGCTGTTTGCATGCTCATACGCAAAATCTTATTTATCTTACATGAGTAAGTGAGGCTATTAAGATGTTCTATAAACATAGAACCTCGATGCTAAAACATCTTATTCAATACTTACCGCCAGGATTTTTATCTACGTACGCTGCTCCTTACGTACATGATTTTTGGGACATCCTTCCTCTACACAGTAAGATGTCAATCGATGTAGCTTTATGTAGAACCTGTCAGCGTCATTACAAGCATCGAGGGGAAAATGGTGATGATGATTGGGATGGACCAAATCCGAGGATTGAACACTGCACACAGTGTATGTATGAACTTTTCCCAGTATCGCATGACGATGATTCAGAAAAGGAATAACAACAAGGTAAGAAGTGTATTATCTTCTTTGTAAAGCATAATATACTTAGTATAATATATTTATAAATGTTTTGTCTAATTTGAATGTTGCCGGAAGCATTTCGGAAGCATGCTACCTCTTCGCAAAACGTTGTTAAGAAGGATACCGACCGTGTCAGCAGCAAAACTATTGTAGTACATTGTAAATAAATATTTTATTGCATTCAAAATGTTGTACTTATTGCATTCCTTTGCCTCCTTACACCTACTCATTCTTGAGAAAACGATCAAGTCTAAACATGCACAATTATGATGACGTCATCGATGCAGCACATGCACACTCTTGCTTTCATGATGCATGTTCGATAGAGCTATGCCTTGACAGAGAAAGAGGAGGAGGATATGTTAAGAATAGCAGCTCGGTAAGTATGTTGAGAAGGGCAGCTTGCTTTATAACTATGATCGTAAGAAGGGCATCTTGCTTGCTTGTCCTGATAAATTCCACGCTATAAAGTTTACTTCCGTCAAGATAGTAGTAGTAGTAGTAAGCCATGCGCATGTATTTAAATATGGCGACTGACAGCTGTCAAAATAGTACGTGGAAATTGCCCGCCACCACATTTCAAAGGTAGTAGCTAAAGATGGCAGCACGGTGCTCTGTTGTTTAAAGATGGCAGCTGTCAAAAAGGACGTAGAAATTGCCGCCACCACATTTCAAAGGTAGTAGCTAAAGATGGCAGCACGATGCTCTGTTGATTATAGATGGCCGCTGTCAAAAAGCATGTGGCTTTGAAGAGCACGTGGAATTTCAAATTGCCCTCCACCGCATGCATAACAGCAGCCACCATTTTGTGCAGTAGCCTCTAAGTTAGCTCTCTTCATAAGAGCCCATGTATAGCCGCCTTCTTGCGTAAGTGTCCCTAGGGAGTCTCATCAGAGCAGGAGCCATCTTGTGTGAGCACCCCTAGGCCGTCTCATAAGAAGCTATATATAGTCGCATCTTGTAGAATTAGATAGCCGCCATCTTGCGCAAGCGTCCCTAGGGTGTCTCATAAGAGCGTATGTATAGCTGCCATCTTGCGCAAGCACACTTAAACCGTCTCATAAGGAGCTGTGTATAGCCCCATCTTGCGCAAGCGTCCCTAGAGCGTCTCATAAGAGTCTATGTATAGCAGCCATCTTGCGGCCACCATCTTGCGCAAGCGCCCTTAAGACGTCTCATAAGGAGCTTGTATAGCCGCCATATTGTGGCCGCCATCTTGCGCAAGCGTCCCTAGGGAGTCTCGTAAGAGTCTATGTATAGCAGCCATCTTGCGGCCACCATCTGGCGCAAGCACCCTTAAGGCATCTCATAAGGAGCCGTGTATAGCCGGCATCTTGTGCAATTGGCGTCGGGAAGGGCATCCGGCTTGTAAAACTGAGGTTAGGTTCCTCCATGAGGTTAGGCTTGCTGTCTTGTGCGTCAAATTTAGGTTAAGCCCCTCCAAGATAGCGGATGTGTGGTTAGGCTCGCTCTCTTAGGCGTCAGGAAGGGCATCCCGATGTAAAACTGAGGTTAGGCCCCTCCATGAGGTCAGGCTAGCTCTCTTACGCGTTAAAAGTTAGGTTAAGCCCCTCCAAGATGGCGGATGTGAGGTTAGGCTGGTTCTCTTAGCCAGCATAGCAATGCGGTGGAGGCCTCTGTGGCGGTGGCGGTGGAGCCCTCTCCCGAGAGCCTGTGGTGGCAGTGGCGGTGGAGGCCTCTGTCCACAACTGCACTTTCTTTGCTGTTTTTGTTTACGACATCGTATGACTACCGACAATGAACAATTTCTTTTGTTGTTATGCATCATTTTGTCATGACTATTCAGAACCCTTAATTTATTCGAAAATGAATGGCGGTCTAACCGAGGCCCTGCAGCAAAGGCAACTACATTAAAAATACATCGTATAGCCTGCGCGTTCTGAATCCTGCGCCATGTAACGCATAGACACCTGCGTTATTTAACTTTTTCTAGCCGAAGTGAATGGAACAAAACGTTACGTTTATTTCTGTAAAGATTTATAAGTTTATAAACACCCGTCTAGCCATAGCCTAACTGAATATAAGACTAGTCTAGAATAGTGTAAACAAATGATACGGCGTTCGGGATTGTATTTACGACGTCGCACTACAATAGCGCGATGCCCACCGGCGAAGATTACGGCGGCAATTTAGATCACATATCAGCGTCACGTATTAAACTGAGGAAACCCACAATATTTTGTATTAAAATTAAACTTGTGTTCTTAGGTTTATTTTAAGGCTTATTAAATTATCTTAGTTATAGAGAGTTTGAATATGTTGTATTTACATTCATTAATTTATTTTGTTGTAAACACCTTCCGAAAATTCAGGGTCATCTTATATGCGAGGCCGCATTATATTCGAGCCAATACGGTAATATACGAATCTGCAGATATAAATCTACAAACTGATAAGTAAGTGGGTAGAAAAAGTACTTTATTGCATAGAAAGGAAGAATATAAAATCTAGCAACTCTACTTTTTCACCAGGATATTCCCGTATATATATGGCCTTTTCAATTTTTGGGGTTGTGACCCTAGATAAAGCTCACAAAGATATTGATAAATAAAAACAACATGTACATGTGAAGATAAAATTAATATAAATATACAGTGCTTTGATAAATCATTCCAGTATAATATTCTAAGACAAGAATCAAGGGATTACTTGTTAAATATACAGGATTGTTTAAAAGAGTTATGATCGAAATGGTGACATTTAAAATATACAGTAATTCAATACTACCGAATATTAGATATGTTTGTTTTCTTAGGCCCTATTTTCATGTAACTTATCAGTAATGTATCAGTGTTGATAAATTCCACTTTGAATTTGTTTTATCCAGATCTACTTGTTCTTGTCAACACCGAACAACTGGTCATACGCGATGATTAGGGCACAAGTCGTGTTAACTATGTTTTCGTCACCTTTGCACGGTGCTATCATACAATAGTTATATGTGCTGGAGAGCATGACACTCATAGTACCTGAACACAGCTTAAGATCGTAGTGCGTTGGACGAATACTACGTACAGGGCAATGAGACTGCAATAGTGAGTCAGGCTCCGTTCAGCGTGCCTACATCAAACTGGCCGTTCACCGCGGTCGCAATGCCAAAGAATGGCATAGAGAGAATATGGGAGCTGTGGTAAATAATGCCCTTTGTAACGAACGGTTGCGAGATGCGTAGCAGCATTTCAGCACGAACGTGAACAAGCGGCGACGTACAACGTTGCGGAAGACCTGTTACGTCCGGACTGATTTGTCACGTGCAATAATTAGCCAGTGTATGGACCTGGACACTACTTGTGTTATATGACGAAACTGGCATTGAAAAAGGAACCTTGCACAGAATTTTATGGGAAGGTCTTCATCTTTGTAAAATTGCTTTGCAGTGGGTGCCACATGCACTCACTGATGTTCAGAAGTGGGCACTGTACGCCATATGCTCTGACCACTTGTTGCGCTACCGGCAGGAATGCGAGCAAATGTTGAAGATAATTCTGGCTGTGAATGTATTTTGGGCTAGGGCATGTGAACCTGAGCTCAAACACCAGTTTGCAGAATGGTGACAAGCAAAATCACCACGAAAAAAATAAGTTCCGACAAAATCCTTCTCTCGTGAAGCCGATGCTCATTGTGGCTCATGACGTCAGAGACGTGACTGCGTGTCACGTCGTTCTACATAACACAACGGTGACAGCATCGTACTACAGAACCTTCCTACAGAGACAGTTATGTGATGCCATTAGGGACAAACGCGCGGATCTTCTCAACAATGTCATCCTTCTCCATGACAATGCCAAACCCCATGCAGCAGGGGCTGAATGGAGGCAACTTCAGCACTAGGGGTGAGAAGTACTGAAACACCCACCATACTCACGGGACCTGTCTCCGTGTGATTTTGACCTCATCCTTAAATTGAAGGAACAATTGCGTGGGAGACGGTTTGGGACACGACAGGAAACTGCCAGCGCTGTGAAACACGAGACTACACGAGACATGGTGAGGCGACTCGTATCCGACATCTCCCGTATCGTTGGCAATGTATTGTGGACAATCTAGAGGAGTACACTGAGAGTTTACCGTAAAGGTTACTGTACTCTCTGATAATAAACATTATATAGCACAAGGATTTCAAGGCTGACAGTTTCATCTGGCTAACCTATTCGGCATTATTCATACATTCCACAGCGCTGTCCATCAGCATATTTCCATTTGTCTGGTGGAGCCCGTATTCTTGCAAAAAAGGTAGTTGCCATGACCTATGTCAACCCTCGTATTTCACTTTTCTTCCATTAGAGAGACGAGAGAACTCGGACAACATATTTTTACTTAAGGGAACTGAGTTGTTGAGAAATGATATTCTATAAACATGACTATAATAACTTCGTTTACTAAATAGCTTGTACATCACAACACCTCTGCACACATTTCACTTTCTTAACAAAATGTAATGAGGAAAGAAGTGACCATTTATACGAATCTTTACTAAGAATTATGTTGTAATTATGCTAATTGACACACCAGAAATGGTTTATTGGTCCTTGAGAATTACCACAGTGTTTTAATATTCTTTTCTGAGCTCAGTGCTTGACCATATCTTAAACTGTAGAGTAAACATTGATTCCATTCAGTTCAATTCATGAAGTGGCATAGGAACTTCTTCTATGATAGAATTTGCCATTGGAATAAAAGTTTGGTTCATCCATACTACTAGATCTTTCCAAAGGATACCTGAAGCTCGTAGTCTAGCCTAGAAAACAGACAAAATGAAATTAGTAAATGAAAGAAACAAAGAGAGTTAATTATTATTGTTACCAACATTAGGGTCTACCTGTGGTCTAGAACAGGAGATAGTTTGTGATATGTTGTATATTAAAGAGTTACATCATTTTATGGAGTCACTTGTGCTGATTTTGAAAACGATATCTTCTCATCTGCCCTCGAGATGTTCATTACATACTTCTAAATGCAACCAAAAGAACGGGCACTGATGGGTAGAGAGTCTATCTATGAAGACACCGGCGTGTGACAATGTTGAATATGTCCTTGTCGTCGTGTGTAGTGTGTAATTATGTTTTGCTCTGTTAATGTCCTAAACACTTATTGTATTCTTTAGTTTCGACCCTAGACTAAGTTATGTAGCCTCCGTGGCTCAGGCGGCAGCGCGTCGGCCTCCCACCGCTGGGTTCCGTGGTTGAAATCCCGGTCATTCCATGTGAGATTTGTGCTGGACAAAGCGGGGGCGGGACAGGTTTTTCTCCGGGTACTCCGGTTTTCCCTGTCATCTTTCATTCCAGCAACACTCTCCACTATTATTTAATTTCATCTGTGAGTTATTAATCACTGCCCCAGAGGAGTGCGACAGGCCACGGCAGTCGGTACAATTACTACCCTCGCCGCAAGATGGGAGCTTCATTCATTCCATGCCTGACCCGGTCACTGACTGGAAAACAAGGTTGTAGGTTTTCACTAAGTTATGTGGACTCCTAACGGAGTGAAACCTTAGAAACTCTCCCCTATCCAGTCGAAATGACTACATTATTATTATTATTATTATTATTATTATTATTATTATTATTATTATTATTATTATTATTATTATTATTATCCTGAAGAAATCATAACATGTCACGTAATTCGTGCCAATATATAATAACACTCTGGTGAACACAATAGTGTTCATTCTGTAAAATTCACTCTGCATTCTAATTCGTCCACAGCGAATTCTTGGTTTCATTACTAGGAGTGCTAATCATTAGCTAAATATATCGGCGTGATAAAATTAATGAACACGTTATTCAGTCAAGGCTCCTTGGATGAATGGTCAGCGCAGTTGCGTTCGGTTCAGAGGGCACTGAATTCGATTCCTGGCCTGGCTGGGGATTTTAACCGCCTGGTTAATTCCTCTAGCTCGGGGTTTTGGTGTTTGTATTCGTCTCAATGCACATATTAATTTACATACAACACATCACACTACAGTCCACCGCAGACACACACAATACTGAACATATCCCTCCGCAAGGGGTTGGAGTCAGGAAAGGCGTTTGGAAGTAAAACTCGACTATATTCATACAAAGTGCCGACACCAGGTAACTGCAGAAAGGCTAGGAAGAATAAGAAATTATTCAGTGAAGAGACAATTTAGCCAGCAAGGCTATCCATTGATGGTGGTATTGTAATGATTTTGTACCCAAACACTTACTGTTATTTCACATTTCTGCATTCAGCCTGTCGTTCCTACTATTTTATAATTAGCATACGCCTAAGTTGATTTGGAGTGTAGTCATTTATCAGTTAGTACCTTGTTTGCTTCGAGCCTCCGTGGTTCAGGCGGCAGCGCACCGGCCTCTCACCACTGGGTTCCGTGGTTCAAATTCCGGTCACTCCACGTCAGATTTGTGCTGGACAAAGCGGAGGTGGGACAGGTTTTTCTTCGGGTACTCCGGTTTTCCCTGTCATTTTTCATTCCAGCAACACTCTCCAATATCATTTCATTTCGTCCATCATTCATTAATCATTGTCCCAGACGAATGCGACAGACTTTAGCAGCCGGCACAATTCCTATCCTCGCCGCTAGATGGGGGCTTTATTCATTCCATACCTGACCCGGTCGAATGACTGGAAACAGGCTGTGGATTATATCTTGCTTGCTTCAAGGTCGTTAAGTTGGTGTGTAATATACAGTATTTCTTTCCTCTGTTACACACACACACAGAGAGAGAGAGAGAGAGAGAGAGAGAGGGAGAGAGAGAATACGCTATTTTGTTTCTGTGGATATTTTAGTATTTCGTATTTCCGTGAAGAAGATGAAAGATTAGCTGAGGTATGCAGGTGTGGGGACTGCGTGTGAGTGGGCATTAAGCAATATGAGGGAAGAGATAGCGAGTTTGAGGGAGATAATTTAGGCTTTTAACAGAGGATAGGAATGCCGGTAGGTCTCGCTCAGTGAATGTATAGGGTACGGTAAGCAGGCAAGAGGCAGCGTAAGAACGGGGAGAGTTTGTTGAAGACAAGTGGGCTAATGTTTTGAGGGGAAGGAAAGTCCGGGTTGAGGGTTCTCATCAGGAAGTGAGTTCAGGAGAGGAATCAGTATGAGTCACTGCAGGTAGAACAGCAGAGGGAAGATGGAGAACAGCAGGGAAGTGTCACAGAGGAGAGTTGAGGCAAGAGTAAAGGGAAAGGTAGGAAAGAGAAACATAGAGAAGAGTATAGCAAGAGGGAGGGAGAAGTAAGTAAATTCTGCAGCCGTCAGGGAAGTTAAGGTAGACCAGGAGAGAACTGGATCTAATGAGGTGGTTGGGATTGAGGTTCTGGTCATGGGTGGCTGCCAGGGAGGTTAAATGGGACTATTCCTTGAAAGCAGCAGCCATATTGTTCGGCACCACGGCCGACTGGGAAGCAGTGTGAGCCAGTTGCCACTCGTAAGTTTGTATTCACCCAGTGAGTTTCCTGCGACAAGTTGCCTAATATAACCGTTGTTTATCATGGGCCTTTTTGAGTGTATGGGTGCAACAATAGAAGTGACAGGAACAGAAAACCTGGCATTGCTTTTCATCGGTAATTTTTTCTCCTAGGCTAGTGCATATCAAACGTAGACACGCACGTTTACTTTTTCATGGACAGAACGCCATTGCTTTAAAATATAGATTGCTGTAGGTTTCCTAAGTACCTAGACCGTCGGGCCCTGTGGACGAAGGCAGTTAAGAGGAACTGGACACCTGGTGTTTATAGTGTTATTTTTACGGAGCACTTTAGGCCTATCTCAGCTACTTGCAGCCATCAGCCCTAAGGTAATTATCACTTAAGAACTTCAATTAGGATAGTGGCTGAAATGCTTTATTGTTCCGTTTGGATGAATTTCTCAATACCGTAATAATGGTTTGCAGAAAAGGAAGGAACCACAATCGATGGATGTTGATACGCTCGAGACAAGTAATATCGTATTGAAGGGGGCTGTCAGTGTCATTCATACTGTTCAGGTGCAAAGCGTGAGATCATTTACTATTTTATTACAGGAAGAGCTTTGAACGCAATATACTCTCCTCATAGTTCGGCAGACCCCATTTTAACTAATAATATTCTCGTTTGTTTATTCAGGGTGTCCAGTTCTCGAACGAGGAAAATGGAGAAAACTTTGAACATGCACGGTCGTCGTGTCCTCCCAGGGACTTGAACCCAGGACTGCTATTCCCTCCGAGGATCGAACCCAGGAAACGTAGGAGGAATAGCTGTACCTGACGTATTGGGATCAGCCTGTAATAGAGGCTAGGAGTCAGGTATAGGCATACCTAATAGGCGTACCTGATAATAATTAAAAGATGTAAAATAATTATATTCATGGAATTGAATAGTTAGTTAAGAGTGGAAATCATATTTCTTGCATGTTAGGAAATCTTGAGTAACAGAGAAGTTTGTCATACAGGACGTGAGTCATGTTGACCAGGGCATGGTTCAACTCTACAGACGCAGTAAGAAAGTACTAGAAGGTCTCTTGGATACAGGCCTCTGATTGGCCAGAATTTACGGAAAGTTCGGCAGTCACGTAAGCTGGTTACCACAAGCTTCGAGAACATGGGGTGTGGCCCCGGAGGCTATATAAGGGCAAGGAAGTCATTATTCAGGGCTTCTACCATTCACTTCGCGGACCAGTTGCCAGTAGAATCCCTGCCGGTCGGTAGGACGATTACGCAATCAGTAATAATAATAATAATAATAAGTATTATATACTTCAACGGACGGCTAGTAGACAGACTTCTCGCTCAAGACTTGCCAACATTAAGTCTTTATTTTAATTGTACATAGTGTACATATTGTAGTCAACTCTCAGTATCAGAATATATTAACTTCGTGGGAATCCACTTCGTCGACTTCCTCCTGATCTGCACCTTAGTTGAAACTTCCCAACCTATACGTTCCAACCGCTCGGGAACGATCCAAACAACCTTCCAACCAATCTGACTTTTCCTAAGAGCTCACCTATAAGTTCAAATCCTGTCTGTCACGACAGAAGACAAAAAATTTTGGTGTACAGCTGTGGTGTGGGAAGCAGACAACCTCAGCAGAGAAGGAGACGATTTATTTTAAAGCCCCGCAGAAGAGGCTTAGCTCAAGAAAGAAGTAACGGCCCAGCAGAGTTCCCGTTCCAGTGAGAGGTGCCAGCAGCACGACAGCAGCCTACTGAGCCAGCCCAGCGCGCGGTAGCAGACAGCAACCGGAGACCGAGGATCCAGCCCATCTTCAGCACCGATCAACCTTAAGGGTGAGTGCTTGTAATTTTCTCTTCTATAATGGCAGAGTCAAGTGTAATGGGTAACCTGGTAGATAATGTCAGTGACGCAGGTTCGGATACGGGTAGTGTGCATGCAGAAGAACGATTATTTATATCGGCAGCAGAAGGCCATAAATTAATAGGTCATGAATTTGACAGCAGTAAGCCGGAACGCCTCCGCGAATTCATTGCGAATGTAGAAGCCGCACACTGTATGGTACGACCTAATGAGAAGGGATTGTTTTTTAAATACATCCTAACAAAGATAACGGGTCCAGCTCGCGAGAAGTTGCTATCACGGGGGATATCATAAATTTGAGGAACGCAAAGAATGCGTTATGGGAATACTATGGCAAACAAGGTACGTTTGAATTACATTTGTGCAAGCTATTCCAGTCCAAGCAAGGGACTAGGGATTCCGTGGCAGAATGGGCTCACGAGGTTGAAGAAATCGTAGTCATGTTCAGAAACGCAATTTTAGAGGAAGCACCGATAGAAGGCCGTGAATATCAGCGCCGAATTATAGTTAAAATAGCCATTGCTGGTTTCACTCAAGGGCTCCGAAATAGGAGGATTCAGCACAAGGTGCAGGACCGAGATCCTAGAACATTCGAAGAGGCTGTAAGTACAGCCAGGCAGGAAGAGGCATTACTGCTCTCTCAGGAAGAGCGTGAAGCCCTATACAAGCCACAACCGGTTAGAACCCCTCGTAAGGAAAGTTGGCAGGTAGTGCCTACAAAGGGCAGCTCTAAGGGCAATTTAGGGCGACGTCAGGCAACGGGAAATAGGCAAGGCAAATCCAGAAACGTACTGGTGACTTGCTTCAACTGTAAGCAAGAGGGCCATATCGCAAAAGAGTTCGAACGGCCAAGAACCAAGTCTGACACACCGGCTCCTAAGTGCACATATTGCAAAAAGTTAGGCCATAAGGAGCGAGAATGTAGAAGGAAATCAAGAGACCAAGAGAAGCCTACTACCGGGGAAGTAAGGATAGTCAGGTCCATGAAAGTACCAATCAAGGTACAATCCCAGCATGCGCAGGGAGCAGGAAATCGTTAGAGGCGATCTGAGCCCGTCATACGATGCTACGAATGCAATGAAGTGGGTCATAAGAGGCCCGAGTGTCCACAACGTAATAAGGACCGTGGACGTGTACGTAAGCGGTGTTATGCATGTGGGAGGCAAGGCCATTTACGGTGGCAATGCACCGCCAAGCAAGGCCGAAAGGCTCAAGTCAGCCCTCAAGGAAGGGGCAAGCAAAGCCAAGAGCACAAGTTAGCCCTCAAGGAAAGGGTCGGAGGGTAGTCCAGGCTGGTGTGACACGAAACAGCCAAGACAAACCGAATAGTCCTAAAAAACATGGTGTAAAATATGTAAGCGATGGTCTCACGATAGCAAAAACTGTTGGTTCAATACCCGGGACACGTTAAACTAACAAGGGGTCACAAGCAAGGGACAGCTGTGAAAACCCCGAAGGTATCAAGTCCCGCCGCATCAGAATTATCTAAGACAGAAGGCTCAATCTTAATAGATTTAGCCGGTCAGAAGATCCCTACTAGATTTTTAATAGATACAGGTAGTGATGTATCTCTCATCAAGGAAAAGTGCGCACCTAAAGACGTTTTCGTGAATCGAAAGGAGATCCTCCAACTGAAAGGCATCAGTGGAGACGTAGTATTCACGAAGGGGGAAGTTCGAATCCCGATAGGAGGAAAAATCCTAGAATTCCACCTGGTAGGCAATGATTTCAATCTGAAGCAAGATGGGATCATTGGGAAGGATATCCTGCATAATAGTATATTAAATTACCAGGATGGGTATACGCTAATAGCAGGAAAGAAATATCCCTTTGGTGCACGAGAAGCCGTATGGGTCACTTTGGAACCCCGAACCGAAAAGATAGTGGCTATCGAAGTAGATAAGAATAATGCTGAAGGCCTTGTTGAAAAGCAAGAAGTAAGTCCGGGCGTTTACTTAGCAGAGTGCTTGACCAAGTCGGAAGATTACACGGCTATTGTCAGTATGTTGAACACTACTGATAAGACTTGGAGATTATTAAGTCCAGTGGTAGAACTTCATGCTGTAGGGAAAGAGACAGCTGAATCACCCACTGTACTAAATAAGGTCGAGCGAGCCGCCTTATCTAGAACAAGCAGCGGAACGCAAGAGCACTCAAGGAATGGCAATAGTAGTAATAATAATGTCAGTGGTGAACAAGTGAAGATCAGGTCTCCCGTCACCAAGTCCAGGGCTCAAAGACTGCGAGAGCTGTTGCGTTTAGACCACTTAGCGCCTAAAGATCGCGAAGAAATATGTGCGATCTGTACCGCCTACCAAGATGTATTTTACTTGGAAGGTGATAAGTTGACGCACACGGATGTGCTGCAACATGCCATTCCGACACCCGCGGATCAACCTCCCATACATTTACGGCAATATAGATTGCCCGAAGCCCAGAAAAAGGAGATAGGTAGACAAATCGACAAGATGCTAAATGATCAAATTATAGCTCCTTCTACTTCTCCATGGTCCTCGCCCATTCTTTTAATCCCCAAGAAAATGGATGCCTCTGGGAAGCAAAAGTTTCGCCTCGTACTTGATTTTCGTGAGCTCAACCGGATTACTATCGGTACAGCGTACCCACTTTCGTTAATTACGGAAATACTAGATGCTTTAGGAAAGGCCCAATACTTTTCCACCATGGATCTAGCGCATGGCTATCACCAGGTCATGCTGAAGCCAGAAGACAGAGAAAAGACCGCATTCTCTGCACTAGGGAGACATTACGAGTACGTAAGAATGCCCATGGGGCTCGAGGACAGTCCCGCGACGTTCACGCGGTTAATGAAAACCGTATTAACAGGCCTAGAAGGCATAAAATGCCTGTGTTATTTAGATGTCGTCATAATTCATGGTAGCTCGATAGATGACCATAACTAGAAACTACGAGATGTATTGCAACGGCTAAGAGTAGCCAACTTAAAATTAGGACCGGACAAGTGCGAGTTCTTACGAACCGAAGTTACCTTCTTAGGTCACATCATTACGAAGGACGGAGTCCAACCCGATGAGAGGAAAACCCAAGCAGTGAGGGATTTTACACAACCCACTACCACGAAACAGTTGAAGGGATTTTTAGGGTTGTCAGGTTATTACCGTAGGTTCATACCTAATTATAGTAAAATAGCGAAACCACTGTACGAACTCCTAAAGAAGGACGTACCGTATGTGTGGACAGAACAGCAGGAACATGCGTTCCAGGTACTGAAGCAGAAACTCATTGAAAAACCAGTCTTACAGTACCCCGACTTTGAGAAGCCATTCATTTTAACCACAGACGCAAGTGGGGAAGCGCTAGGTGCTATACTGTTTCAGGGTCCGCTAGGCAAGGATTTACCGGTGGCTTATGCCAATAGGACACTAAATAAAGCAGAAAGAAACTACAGTACCACGGGAAGAGAAGCGTTGGCCATTGTATTCGGTGTGAAATATTTTCGTCCTTATTTGTTTGGACGTCATTTCACAGTTGTGACCGACCATAAACCGTTAAAGTGGGTTTTCAGTGTACGAGACCCATCTTCTAGGTTACTGAAATTTAGGCTTAAGTTAGCTGAATACGATTTTGATATCGTGTACAAAGAGGGCAAGCGTAATTGCAACGCAGATGCTCCGAGTAGAATTCGTGCTACCTCTGAACAGGAAGTGAGAATAGTTAGCTCTGAAGGCCAAGAGCCGGACACGGCAGGCAGAAGGGAACGAAGTAATGAAAGGACGTCGACTCCTAACACTAGTTCGAACGGGGAAGGTGAGCAGACAGACAGACTCAGCTCTGAATCCGAGGACACTTCGGTAGAGGTGACAGAGCCTGAGAATGAGGTAGGAACGCCTGCTACAAGCAATCCGAAGTCTGAGCTAACAGAGCAGGAAAAACGGAACATAATTGAAGAAGCGCATGCTCCGCTGGTCGGAGGTCACCAAGGTATTACCAGAACGTATGCTAGGGTGAAAGACTACATGCAGTGGGATGGGATGCACAAGGACATAGAAAACTATATTCGTTCATGTCCTTCTTGCCAAAAGAATAAGATTACCGGGCCAGAAGTGAAAGCCCCAATGGTAATAACGGACACTCCAGCCACAGTGTTTGATAAGGTCTCATTAGATATCGTAGGCCCTCTAGACCTAACAGAGGCCGGAAATCGATATATACTCACCTGTCAGGACCAGTTATCGAAGTACCTGGTCGTGAGTGCAATGCCAGATCAGACCACAGAAACAGTAGCCAGAACACTGATAAATAGTGTAATCAGTATTTTTGGAATACCAGGAACGATCTTAACAGATCAAGGTGCGAATTTCATGGCGGACATGTTTAAGAAACTGTGTCGAACCTTACGAATTAAGAAGGTACACACAGCCGCTTTCCGTCCACAATCAAACGGAAGTCTAGAGAGGTCACATAGAGTGCTAGGTGAATTTCTGAGACATTATGTGTGTAGCTCTCAGAATGACTGGGATAAGTATCTCCCAATGGCTATGTTTGTGTATAATACTACCAAACATACTAGCACTGGTTATACACCATTTGAATTGATATTCGGAAAAAAGGCCAATATTCCAGGCCTACTACAGAGAAAACCTGAGCCAACTTAAAATTAATATCAGAATGTGGTAGAAGAATTATCAGAACGACTCCAGGAGAGTCACGAAATAGCCAGGAAAACTCTAATTAAGAGTAAAGAGCAGGGGAAGTGTAGGTACTGTAACGTTCCAGACGTTACAGTGTAATTATATTAATTTTATTATGTGTAATTAATTCAGGAATTTAACGTCATGATATTTATCTTGGTATGTAATTGTATTATAATTCATGTTTAATCATTTGCTCACTATCATTTCATTACTTTGTAACTACGACTTGTAAACGAGGGCTGAATATCCTCATATTCACTTAGATTCTTGCGACAGTCGGTTAAAATTAACTTGCAGTAGATTTCCTCTATCTTGCCACATCACCGAGGAAGTTGGAAGGACAAATTTAGACATCAAGTTCTGAGAAAAGCGAGCACGTGTTCACGCGTCCTAACGTAAGCTACCGTATTTCGACCAGAATTATTCGAACTGATCAACGCCTATATTTTCAAAGGAGCGTCATGTTGCCATGGATACTGAGTGAAAGGACGAATAGAAGAACAGTTGATATCTTGGTTATGGCCCGTCAACTCTAATATCTGGAGTGGGGAGAGACGTGTCATCTGATTGGACCACGTGTAGCGACCTGTAATTAGCGCGAGAGAAGGTTATAAAAGGGCGTGTTGGAGCTCGTGGCTTCTTCTTATGATCTTATGATCTTCTACTGATCTTCTACTGGACTTCTACGAGTTATTCTACATCTTCTACGTGATTTTCTACTTGATCTTCTACTTGATTCTTCGTCTCGATACTTAGAAATTCTGAATGAGGGGTGTATAGCCACTCTCATCAGGAATTACGTACCGCACGGCTACAAGACCGGTTTGAACCAGTCTAAGTCAATAGATAGTTTTAATCTAGATAGAAATGAAACTTCAGAGAACATTTTCAGTAAAGTTGGAAGGATTCTTAATTGAGTATCCTCTCCATATAACCCAAGGTGGTTCTTCTAACTATGACTTAGGGCTTATCTCCAATATATGGGATCAAGCATAATAGGGAGTGTTAGTTTTGAAGTCATTTTCCAATTAGTGGGAGGTGCAATTGGCAAGGCAGGAATGGTACTTAGCTGCAGATGAAGAGATCTCAAAGACGACCGATGATGTTCCCGCTACGAGGATGGAAACTTTCCCAGGACCAGCAGAACAAGACTACATGGTGAGCAAGCGAGTTAAAGATATTGCAAGTTTTCGCGAAGTAGAGTCATTCAATTTTTTGTTAAATTCATTTTCTATTTTTAATTCAGTTCTCGTTAAACCGTCGTCATTTATATTAAATATAATAAATAGTATTTTTCTTGTTCACTTTAATCAATCTGACTTAATTAGCCTTTTGATTATTAATTCTCCTACTTAATGATTAGTGCACTATCACCCCACCCCTGTGATAAGAGTCCGTCCAAGCTTGATTATAAATTTTTATCTTTAAGTCCTCAACTTAAAGATTGGCGCCCTTTGCTTGCTTGGTTGCATTTCTCGTTTGATGATTGTTCTCCGAGAGGGGAAGACACATAAATGCCGCTCCAACGTGTGGCGAGAAAATCATTAAGTACGGAGCAGTTAATAACAGTAACAATATCAGAATTCGTATTATGGGCAAAATTTGGATATCCACGTTTCATTAGGAGTGTTTGATTGTGGGAAGGGTCATGGCTGATCAGACGAAAGAGGAGAGGATGTTGCGCAGTGGACGGGCGATAAAAGGCAATAATGTATTGAGTTCAGAGGAAGAGTTGTGTAGTCTTGTAGAGGAAATTGAAGATAGAAGTGTAAGTAGTATGGAGAGTGAAGGCAAACAGAAAGAAGTCAGTATGGAGTCAGATGATAGTAGGATGGGGGGCGAAGCGGAAGTAAACACTAACAATGAAAGTAATAATAATGATCAGTTAATGGGAATGATGCAGTTAATGTTAAGTAAGATCAGAAGACAGGCCTCTTACTGCTTTCAGCTATAAGCATAGTTTGTACCAATTTAGGCGTGTTCCTTTTGGGACCCGTACGAGTTCGGCAGCTCTTATTCGCGCACTTAGTATTGCCTTGGGAGATGATACTGGAGATTATGCTACTATTTATATCGATGATTTGGTTATAGGATCTAGTACCTTTGAAGAGCACTTGGACCACTTGGAGAGGGTTTTTTCTAAATTAGAGTATGCTGGTTTTACTCTGAAACTTGACAAATGTGTTTTCAGTAGACGAGAGGTGACTTTTTTGGGGCACCGTGTATCGGCAATGGGAGTGACGCCTGAGAGCACAAGAATTGAAAAAATATTGAATACTACGACACCTAGAAATATTAAGGAGCTCAGATCGTATATTGGTGTATGTAATTTTTTCAGACGATTTGTAGTGAGATTTGGTAACTTACTAGAGCCATTTAGAGAACTATTGAAAGCTGGCAGTAAGTGGGAATGGACACAAGATCATGATAGAGCTTTCCTAAAATTAAAAGAAGGATTCAGGCAGGCGGTTGTTTTGAGATACCCCATGCCCGATAGGAAGTATGTGTTGCTGACGGACGCATCTCACTGTGGTATCGCTGGTGCACTATGTCAAGTAGATGATGATGGTAATTTAGGGATTGTGTCTTTAGCTTCCAGAGGTTTAAGTGCTGCTGAAAAGCGTTATACTATAACGGAACTTGAATTCCTAGCTATCGTATACTCCCTGAGTAAATTTAGGATGTATGTTTTAGGTACCGAATTTGAAATTAGGACGGATCATCATGCTCTTTCTTTTGTATCCAAGTGTAAATTATCATCTAACAGAGTTAGTAGATGGATACTCGCCCTACAAGAGTATGATTTTAAGGTAAGTCACATTAAGGGAAAGAATAATGTCCTTGCTGATTTATTGTCACGTGATCCGAAGTTGTGCGAAGAAGGTAGCCTCCTAGAGCCACGTGAGGGCATTATTATATGTACATGTCTGTCTAAGGAAAATGAAACTGCTCTAAATAGACTACGTAACCTATTGGTTGAACAGTCGGTAGACGAAGAATGTCGGGAACCTTTGTCTGTACTTCAGGGAGGAGAGCAGCTCACTGTGTCGCATGGTAGGCACACGTACAAACTGGTTAACGGGTTTCTAGCCAGGAAATGTGGCGAGGATCTCTGGGGGATTTGTGTACCCAAAGCGCTACGTGAGGAATTGATTTGGTTTATTCACAAGGAATTAGGACATTATGGAGCTAATAAAGTTCTATATGAGATCCGACAGAAATTTATATGGGACAAGATGGGAAGAGATATAAGAAAAATTCTTTCCACTTGCGATCTGTGTCAGCGTAGCAAAGTTCCTAACCGCTATTTAGAAGGACCTCGTCAGGCAGTAATCTCAGAAAGACCTGGTGACTTGGTGTGTACTGATTTATTTGGACCTGTGGTAAAGGGACAGTTCGGCTTCCAATATATTTTAGTCATTATTGATGCTTTCTCAAAATTGGTCAGATTATACGGTATGAGAAAAGCCACTGGAAAATCTTGTAGTCGTATAATCAAAGAGAAGTATATCCCTGAATTAGGTACTCCTCTTAGAATATTATCAGACAGTGGACCGCAATTTATTTCGAGAAAATGGAAGTCCATAATTAGAGAGCTAGGTATTACACAGGTTCATTCATCTATTAGATACCCTCAGGGTAATATGTGTGAGCGCGTTATGAAAGAGTTATCTCGCATGTTTAGATGCTTAGTGTTCGATAAGCATACAGCCTGGGTGGCTCATTTATCCCGCATAGAGACATGGATCAATGCAGTTCAACATGAAAGCACGAGATTGACGCCGTCACAAGTTCATTTTGGTTGTAAGCCTCAGAATGAACTAGTGAGAGTGTTAGGTTTGCCTGAGGAACCACCTCGTAATGCTGAATTTTACGTCCGACTGGCACGGGAGAACCTGATTAAATCTGGAGATAAACGTAAAAGGCAACAGAAACGTAAGGTACGGGATAACTTTGAGGTAGGTGATATGGTTTTGGTGAGAGTTCCCATGTTGTCAAACAGTGAGGATAAGGTAACGAAGAAATTTTTTCTTTTATATCAAGGCCCGTATAAAGTACATAGAAAACTTGGAGCCTGTGCTTACAAGTTAGCGGATGGCGAGAGCGTAATGAATGGTTCATATAACATTAGTAGTTTAAGGAGATACCTGTCGTGTGAGGTGGCTGAACCGGATTGTGAGATATAGGTCAGTAACTCGGGGAAGTTGCTACTTGTTATGTCAGACTACGAGCGGTATGTGTTTACGTCTCAATCGTGGTGGTATTTCCTAGTTGTGTTTGTAAACAAGGGAGATGTTTTGTGTGGCGGTAGATTTACGCTCGTTCATTGACGATAGATCATCTGTTTTCCGTATGTGAGGCCATGAAATTTTATATATATTTGTTTTCTGAGATGTTACATAAGGCTAATTAAAGCTGACGACGGCAAATAATTAATTTTCCCGTATATGCATTTCTAACTTGCAATAATTTTACCGTGAGCTTAAATTACGTGTGTATGTGTGTGGAGTGTATTGCATCATGCTTCAAGATAAGGTTGAAACATTCGAAAGAGTGATAAAAGTGTAAATTGTTTGTATCATTTGTTTTCCATTTTTTATGTAAAAGATTGGAAGAGAACGTGTTACTGCTATCTAGCAAAGAATGTCGGAAAGATGGGAAGAAAGGACAAATAGACACTCGGCAGAGTTTGTAATCTGAATTGTATATATTATGTGATATTCTCTAGGGTAATCTTGTTTTTTTACAAAAATGGAAAGTTGCTTGTGTTGGGCATAATTTTGTATCTAAACCTCAAGATGAACTGAAATAACAGACATTCGCAATGGTAAGCAGTCTAAGAGAGATATGGAAAGAGTGAGATATAATTAATTGTATGAAAATACTGTCGCTCGTAATGGGCAGGTAATAGAGGTATTTCAAGTCAATGTGGGAGTAAGTGTGTGAGTTCTCAACTCATGTGATATTTGTTAAGAACTCATGGGGGCGTATGTAACGTTCCAGACGTTACAGTGTAATTATATTAATTTTATTATGTGTAATTAATTCAGGAATTTAACGTCATGATATTTATCTTGGTATGTAATTGTATTATAATTCATGTTTAATCATTTGCTCACTATCATTTCATTACTTTGTAACTACGACTTGTAAACGAGGGCTGAATATCCTCATATTCACTTAGATTCTTGCGACAGTCGGTTAAAATTAACTTGCAGTAGATTTCCTCTATCTTGCCACATCACCGAGGAAGTTGGAAGGACAAATTTAGACATCAAGTTCTGAGAAAAGCGAGCACGTGTTCACGCGTCCTAACGTAAGCTACCGTATTTCGACCAGAATTATTCGAACTGATCAACGCCTATATTTTCAAAGGAGCGTCATGTTGCCATGGATACTGAGTGAAAGGACGAATAGAAGAACAGTTGATATCTTGGTTATGGCCCGTCAACTCTAATATCTGGAGTGGGGAGAGACGTGTCATCTGATTGGACCACGTGTAGCGACCTGTAATTAGCGCGAGAGAAGGTTATAAAAGGGCGTGTTGGAGCTCGTGGCTTCTTCTTATGATCTTATGATCTTCTACTGATCTTCTACTGGACTTCTACGAGTTATTCTACATCTTCTACGTGATTTTCTACTTGATCTTCTACTTGATTCTTCGTCTCGATACTTAGAAATTCTGAATGAGGGGTGTATAGCCACTCTCATCAGGAATTACGTACCGCACGGCTACAAGACCGGTTTGAACCAGTCTAAGTCAATAGATAGTTTTAATCTAGATAGAAATGAAACTTCAGAGAACATTTTCAGTAAAGTTGGAAGGATTCTTAATTGAGTATCCTCTCCATATAACCCAAGGTGGTTCTTCTAACTATGACTTAGGGCTTATCTCCAATATATGGGATCAAGCATAATAGGGAGTGTTAGTTTTGAAGTCATTTTCCAATTAGTGGGAGGTGCAATTGGCAAGGCAGGAATGGTACTTAGCTGCAGATGAAGAGATCTCAAAGACGACCGATGATGTTCCCGCTACGAGGATGGAAACTTTCCCAGGACCAGCAGAACAAGACTACATGGTGAGCAAGCGAGTTAAAGATATTGCAAGTTTTCGCGAAGTAGAGTCATTCAATTTTTTGTTAAATTCATTTTCTATTTTTAATTCAGTTCTCGTTAAACCGTCGTCATTTATATTAAATATAATAAATAGTATTTTTCTTGTTCACTTTAATCAATCTGACTTAATTAGCCTTTTGATTATTAATTCTCCTACTTAATGATTAGTGCACTATCACCCCACCCCTGTGATAAGAGTCCGTCCAAGCTTGATTATAAATTTTTATCTTTAAGTCCTCAACTTAAAGATTGGCGCCCTTTGCTTGCTTGGTTGCATTTCTCGTTTGATGATTGTTCTCCGAGAGGGGAAGTCACAGTACGATGAATCACAGAACGAAGTTTCCTTTAAGGAAGGAGACCTAGTATTGCTCCGTAATGATGCTCTAAGACGAGGGCGTAGCAAATCAAAATTATCGCCACCATATCAAGGCCCCTATAAGGTCATAAGGGCAAATGGTGTGAACTGCAAACTGGAGCTGAATAAGCGAGGAAAACGGACCACTGTCCACAAAAACAGATTTAAGCTGTATATTGATTAGAAATGGGCATACATAGTTGTATTTGGTTCTGATTTCGGCCGCAGTAAACACACTCCCTTTACCTCAACGGCATTGTTAACTTTCGATGACTGCTGATAAGGTTAGTATGAAATACCCTGTCAAGTCACGTGCCAAATTAGGGATACCGATGTAGAAATTTAACCTAGAAATTTCAGACCCAAGGATTATTGATACGGGACGTCAAACAGTGCACGATCCTCAGTACCCGTCAGAAAGACCACAGTGGCGAGGCTGTGAGTCTAGATGTCAACCCTCGCCAAACTTCACCCACGAGGTCTTGAGCTGAGCACAAGACTCACTCATGTAGTGAAAGCAGAAGGCTTAAAATTTAGTTCAGAGTTAATAGGAACATTGCTAATACGCAACATAGTATTTTATTGAACGGGCATGATACAGAAAAGGCTGCAAGGTAGGAAATTGTGAATAGGTACAATCACAGAGTCACAAATCGGTGTTAAGAAATTTAACAATACGGTCACATACACAGTGATTCTCTCACGAAGGAAAGAATAGAATGAGTCCTGTAGTAAGGCACACGGAAAAACCCCGTGTGGTGCCGGGATTAACATAAGTAGTCCTGTATACCAGAATAGCACCACAGCCGATCCAGCTTGTCGTAGGAGGCGACAAATGGATCCTCATAGGGAGCGGCCTTGCATGCAGTCTTTAGCACAAGTGCGGGCGCCCTATGGGAGGTGTGAATCCCTTGGGACGGATTCCACCTGGGGTATGCCACCATTGAGCCGGTGACTACCCAAGGAGGTGTGATTTCTGCACTACACAGAATCCACCTAAAAGGAGAGATTGTGAGCCACAACCGTGTTTTGTTGTGGTTATGAATTGAAAGGAAGGAAGGTCATATTCGGGACATGAATTATAGTGGATCCCAACTAAGGCATCATATGCCACTCAGCATAAAACATTGGAAGTATCCAATCATTCCTGGGTACGAAATCTTACACCCTTAGATCAAGCTCCATGCACGGTTACTCTGTGCCACTCTGCGCACAGCGAATAACTGGAAAATGTATGTCTCATAAGACGTTACCCTCAAGGTAAAATTCTGACCTTCAAATTACATAGCCGTTACCTTGGGCCGGCAACGCTATGTCTCCTATCAGAGGATGTTGAAGGCAGAAGGTGAACCACCCTTTGGCCGGGAGTCACCCCTTGAGAAGACCCCGTAAGGCGGGTAGTTACCTGAGTGCTTATGGATAAGCCAGGTAAGGAGAACCATAATCTGCATCCAATAGCACATTGGAAAAGGTTCTTACGAACTCAGGACTAATGATACCGAAGATTGCCGTGAGATGAAAAATGAGTTGAAGGCCATACTCATGGGATGGAATCGAACCCAAGACCCACGGCCCCGCGTGCGAGCGTGTGGTCAGTATAAACAATAATCCCCGTAGAGTTACTCGAATGTCATTCGGAAATGAATATTAATAACCTGTTGTGTCAACACTTTAGTGTTGTGATTATCTAACTTAAATGTAAGACGAGATTAGGCGTAAGACAACGCGAAGTTACTTTGTCAGAGGATAAGAGAGACCGTATTCATTTGCAGGCACAATGCCCAGGACAGCGACTTTGCTGGTGCTGATAACGCTGGTAGCCGCCAGCGAGCCGCTAGATCTACAGATAACTCCCTACAACACACCCGGAGTGTACTTTGAAGATAAGGGAGAAGTAAGACTGTACAACACCGAATGGACACTAGTTACGAACGTTCAGTTAAATAAGTTGTCCGAGATGTATAATTTAGCCCGTAAGAATTTACGAAGGACCCAGACTCTTTGTATTGATATTGAAAGAGAAATGCACTTATCATGTCAGCAAGACATAAGGCTAGTAGAACTCCAGTTAGCACGCATACAGGGATTAAAGGATACAATAAAGAAAATTTCAAGGGGAAGGACGTTAGACAGTAGACGAAGTAAAAGGGGATTAATTAACGTAGTAGGAACCATAGCTAAAACATTATTTGGAACCCTTGATGACGAGGACGCAAGGTTTTACCAAGGAAAAATTAATGAGCTAGAACAGGAACAATTATTCCTTATAAAATCAACCAAGGAACAATTAGTAGTAGTGAGATCTACTCTTCAGTCGGTTAACAGCACGCTATATGATGTCACAGCTAACGAATTGAAATTAAGCGAAAATTTTGAGCAGCTAAAGACATACGTGCAGAATGAAAAATTACAAATTTCAGAGGCCTTCCGACATTCAGAATTACAGATAATGTTAAATAAACACCTGATTGAATTGCAAGGTGTGTTACTTCAGCTGCATGAACACTATCAGTTAATTTTAGATAGTATTATAAATGCTCGGTTAGGACTAGTACAAGTACGAATTCTTAGTCCTGATGATATCTTAAAGGCTTACAAGAAGGTACAAGGGGAATTTCCCAAGGGTTATGACCTGCCAATAGAGATAAGAGAAAGTTATGGGTATCTCACATATCAAATTTCAACAGTGAGCGTGTACCTAACAAAAGAAACCTTGGTATATATTTTAAAGCTTCCATTGACAAACGGAATTAAGTATTCCCTGTATAAATGTGTTCCCTTCCCTACAAAAATAAAGAACAACCCCAACCATTTTGTATACCTACAGGAAGAAAAGGAGTATGTAATTTTAGACAAAGAGAAGCAAACATACGCACAACTAGGTAAGGAACAAGTGCAACAGTGCAAATTAATAGAAGACAATCAAAGATTGTGTAAATATAATTTTCCTCTAAGAAATGTAATTACCAAGAGACCTTGTATAATCAGTTTGTAAACAGGTGTGAATCACCTCCCCGAAGACTGTGAAAAGAGGGTATTGCCAATTTCCGAGCTCACTTGGATCCCTGTGAATGATAATAAATACATTTACATATCCCCTAATGAAACCCAAGTGACATGCATTTGTAAGGAATCAACTAGTGATGTAAAATTACATGGCCTAGGTATAATAAGTTTCATGGAATTGTGTACCGTATATTCTGTAGATAGTAAGATACAAAGTTCAGGGAGTATAAACTCCACCATGAAAAAGGACATTATACCTGAAATTGCACTGGAATATGATTGTTGTGAATCAAGTTATAGTAATATAAAACTCAGTGAAATTCCTGAATTAAACAAAGTGACTGTAGGTAACTTGTTGAATCATGTAAACGACTTGAAATGGACAAGCCAGAAAGTAAGTGAAGTCGAACGCTTGGTGCAACAGCAAGGAAACTGAACTCAAGCATAATATAGCATTAAGATATGTAAGTGTGTACCAAATTGTAACTTGGAGTGTTTTAACCCTAATGATAGTAATATTGTGTTGTTGTTGTGGCTGTTGTAAAAGCTGTAAGTATAAACCCAAGTGCGTTGAGGACTACAAGGAACGCTGCCCCAATCTCTGTATCTATCAAAATGTGATTACTGCCAACAGTAAGGCAAGGGTATCGGACGAAGACATTACAGTCCAATTTAGGCAACCCAGGGCCATTGGAAGGGCCCCCCAGTGAGCCTGGTTTGCAATCAGAGTTAGAATTAATAGAAACACCGGAGTCAAGGGTGTTACCGGAAGAGACATTGGCACAGCGTAGTGCCACTAGTAGGAGAGTAAGCTCCAAAAGATTGTAATTCATAAGTATCATAAGCTGTAAAGATTACAGTTTGAGAGTAGCGAAATGAATGCAAGAGATGTTTGCATTCATTTCTCCCTAGGGGAGGGAGGTGTCGTGTCCTCCCAGGGACTTGAACCCAGGACTGCTATTCCCTCCGAGGATCGAACCCAGGAAACGTAGGAGGAATAGCTGTACCTGACGTATTGGGATCAGCCTGTAATAGAGGCTAGGAGTCAGGTATAGGCATACCTAATAGGCGTACCTGATAATAATTAAAAGATGTAAAATAATTATATTCATGGAATTGAATAGTTAGTTAAAAGTGGAAATCATATTTCTTGCATGTTAGGAAATCTTGAGTAACAGAGAAGTTTGTCATACAGGACGTGAGTCATGTTGACCAGGGCATGGTTCAACTCTATAGACGCAGTAAGAAAGTACTAGAAGGTTTCTTGGATACAGGCCTCTGATTGGCCAGAATTTACGGAAAGTTCGGCAGTCGCGTACGCCGGTTACCACAAGCTTCGAGAACATGGGGTGTGGCCCCGGAGGCTATATAAGGGCAAGGAAGTCATTATTCAGGGCTTCTACCATTCACTTCGCGGACCAGTTGCCAGTAGAATCCTTGCCGGTCGGTAGGACGATTACGCAATCAGTAATAATAATAATAATAATAATAATAATAATAATAATAATAATAATAATAAGTATTATATACTTCAACGGACGGCTAGTGGACAGACTTCTCGCTCAAGACTTGCCAACATTAAGTCTTTATTTTAATTGTACATAGTGTACATATTGTAGTCAACTCTCAGTATCAGAATATATTAACTTCGTGGGAATCCACTTCGTCGACTTCCTCCTGATCTGCACCTTAGTTGAAACTTCCCAATCTATACGTTCCAACCGCTCGGGAACGATCCAAACAACCTTCCAACCAATCTGACTTTTCCTAAGAGCTCACCTATAAGTTCAAATCCTGTCTGTCACGACACGGTATCAAAAGAAAGAAGATAAATTGAATTGATAATTAGAAAAATGAGGGCTTCATTGAGACGTGCGAGAATGATCATTAAACATTTACGAAGAAGGAATGCTAGGACGAAAAGAGAAAGCGACAAACTATGAAAACTTTATTTCACGACTTGAAATCGGAACGTTCAATTACAAATCAGTGCGCTATTCAGCTTACTGATGTTTAAGGCATTCGACTAAGACACTTATTCAGAGTGCAAAATGAAAAGATCCAGGGAACAAAAATTAGACAACATTTCACCAAAGTTACGCAGTTCAAAGGACAATAATGCTCACCCTTGAACTGTGATTGCAATACAGGTTCTTGTCAATTTGTGGTCAGTGAGCGGCTTTAATTTGATCAAAAGTACAGTTTTATCTGTGTTTATTTTGTGTACAGTGTAATATATTATAGTTAGGTGTCTTGTGCTTGAATAGGAAGAAAAAACAGTGTTAATTGCATTCTCCCTCATTCAGTAGCGCACGGTTGTGCCGCATGGGCGTGGCCTCCACTCTCCAGAGCTTCCCCATCCTGCGAAGTGGGCCCACTTTCTCAACAGGCAACCTATGGTGAATTGCCACTCCACTACTCTTCTCACCTCCCTGGTGGCTGCATTATTAAGCATGTAGGGAAAGTGTGTGGAGCAAAGGCAAATAGGTCCGAATGTTTCCCAAGAATTATGTTAAGGCAGATATTGAAGAAGCCTCCGTGGCTCAGGCCGCAGTACGCCAGCCTCTTACCGCTGGGTTCCGTGGTTCAAATCCCGGTCACTCCATGTGAGGTTTGTGCTGGACAAAGCGGAGGCGCGAGAGCCTTTTCTCCGGGTACTCCGGTTTTCCGTGTCATCTTTCATTCCATCAACACTCTCCATATCATTTCATTAATCATTGATTACATATTGCCCAGAAAAGTGCGACAGGTCCCGGCAGCCGGCACAGTTCCCATAGTCGCCGCTAGAAGGGGCTTCATTCATCCCGTTCCTGACCCGGTCAAATGACTGGAAACAGGCTGTGGATTTTCATTTCAGATATTGAAGATAGTAGAAGGCAAGGAGAAGTTGGTGATTTTCCAAATTGGCACCGACAACGTGAGACAAGCAGGACTAGGTACTAACATAGATAGAGATGTGTGGAATCTGGTTACATCAACGCGGGGGAAGTTTAAAATTGGGGATATTTTTTATCAGTGGGATACTTTGTAGCAAGAGCGATGATTGGAATTTAAAAGGGAATATGGAGTTGGTATGTGGAAATTGGGAGTAAAATTTATATATCCTAAGGATCTACGTTTACATGGCCTCCACTTGAACCGCAATGGTACATACAAGTTAGGGGGTTTGTTTCGAAGACTTATAGGGAGATATATACAGGGAAACGGACTGGATTGGGGGGCGGTGGTGAGAGTATAGGAAGTTGGAAGTGAAGTATGGATGATAAAAAGTTGTTCGTGTTAAACTGTACAGGTATTGTAAAGAAAGGAATAAATTTAATAATTTAGTAATAATATTAATAATATTCACCAGATATTATAATAGGCTTACAATCAAGGGTGGAATGTGATATTATGGACGCGTAAATATTTTCACGGAACTGGGGTGGTAATCGTAGAAACAGGATATAATCGAAAGGAGGCTGAGTACCCATAATTTACAATATATGAACAAGTTAAGGATGGGAAACGTGAAATTATAGGTGTAAGACCCATCTCTAAATATGGCAACTTGATGATTTTTGGAGTGTACTGACCCTGTTTGGGTGACAATGACGCGGGATTATTTGATAAGATAATTAGCTACTTGGGAATGACACAGGTAGGAACGTTATTGTAGCGGCTGATTTCAGTTTACCAACTGTTAATGGGAAGGTATTGCGAAGGACAGAAAGCATGACCAGAAAGTGGTTTTTAAGTTATTATGGGAAGTGCGGCTGAATAAAAAAAGGATGGAACCAGCTAGAGGGAAAAATATTCTAGACGTGGTGCTGATAAAACCAGATGAGCTCTATGGAGAAACAGAAGTGATAGATATTATAGACTTAAGTTATAACGAAGCAGATTTTGTCGTAGTAAAAATAAATGTGATAGAAAGTTGTTAAAGTAGGACTACTAGGCAATACCATATGGTTGAGAAGAGAGGCATAGGGGAGTATGTTCATTGGAAAATGGTAAATAAACATGAAACAGCCTATGGGATTTCTGTTGTGTCTGAAAACACCTTTAACGTTGGTAAGGGATGGTAAACACCCAATATATTATAACAGAGAAATAAAGCAATTAAGGAGGAAGTGCCGGTAGGAAGAAATAGGGTTCTGTAGAGGTAGGCTGAGAGCATCCAATTCATTCAGTCATTCAGCAGTGAATGCTCTCTCTCCAGTTGGTAATATCCGTGACTGGGATAGAGGAGTATTTATTCATACATTGCCGGGCGAGTTAGCTCTAAGGTTAGAGCCACGCAGTTGTGACCTTACATCCAAGAGATAGAGAGTTCGAACCCTACTGTCGGCAGCCCTTAAGATGGTTTCCTGTGTTTTCCCATTTTACACCAGGCAAGTGTTAAGAAAGGCCACGGCCACTTCATTCCCACTTCTAGGCCTTACCTATCCCACGGTCGGTGCGACGTAAAGCAAGTTGTAAATATGAACATACAGTATATATACATGCATGTACACAATTCAGTCATGCAATAATACATTAATTCATTTATTCATTTATCCAGTCATTCGGTTCATTCATGTCTATTGTAAGCTGAGATAACGCTGTTCAGACTTGCGACATAACTAAATACTTGCTCTAATACTAATAATGATAAGAAGTAGTGGAAGACCGAGAGTTCGAAGCCAAATTTGAGTTTGCGGCTGTGCAGGATTTTGGCGGGGTCATTTTTTTGAGTTCCCCAAATCGAAATTTGAGTTTGCGTGGGATTTTTTGGCGGGAAGCTCTGTTTTTGGCTTTTTTTAGTTTCCTCGATGGTGGTGTGCGTTGACGGTTGCATACCCGGCAAGCATTGGGGTCCATGGTGGTGGGGAGCGCGTTGGTGGCTGCAAACACGGCAGGAATTGGCGGTTGCTATGGTTACCCTGCGTGGGAGATTGGGCTTCCGAAGCTGATTTCAAGGTCATCCAGTCTCCCAGCGCGGGAAGGCTGAGGACGGCGGCCGCCATATTGAGCTTTGGCTGCTGTTTCCCGTCAAGGCGCCATCTTGGGCGTTGGCCGCTGTTTCCCGCGCAGGCGCCAACTTGGGCAGTAAGATAGCGGGAAAGGCTTTAGCAAGATGATAACTGTTGAAAAATAAATAAACAGAAGGCACGGTAGAGTTCGCTACTGTTGCTAGGGCGTTGGCTGTTGGTTCCCGCTAAGACGCCATGTTGAGTCGACCACGTGACTGCTTCTGACCAATGCGTGGACAGCGCGGGATGTCGGAGGGTTGCGGCCGCCATCTTAGGAGTTGGTCGCTCTTTCCGCGCAGGCGCCATATTGGGCGGCAAGAAAATAACGGGAAAGGCTTTAGCAAGATGATAACTGTTGACAAATAAATAAGCAAAAGGTACGGTAGAGTTCGCTACTGTTGCTAGGGCGATGGCTGTCAGTTACCGCTAAGACGCCATGTTGAGTTGACCACGTGACTGCTTCTGGCGAATAGGAGGACAGCGCGGGAGGGCTGAGGATGGTGGCCGCAATCTTGGGCGTTGTCTGCTCTTTCCCGCCAAGGCGCCGTCTTCGGCGTTGGCCGCTGTTTCCCTTCAAGGCACTATGGTAGGCGTTAGACCACCTACCAACCCGTCATCTTGGGCGTTGACGGTAAAAATTGCAGGAAAGACTTTGGCATAATGACCAGCTGTTAAAAAAGTAAATAAGCGGCACCTTGCGGCATGTCGGTGCACTACTGCATTGTGTGTTTCAATACACAAGATAGCATGCCTCTCTCGTTGACGTGCTAGGGTTCTGAGGTGGATAAATAGAAGTTTTACGCCTGGCTGCCCTTCTCGATTCAAATGAAGCCTTGTTGTACACCCGGATGCCCTCACCTGTTTGAATTTGTGGAATTATTACCGGTTATTACGTTTCCTTGTTTGAGGTACAAGAATGGTACCAAGTTGTATACTGGGATGCCCTTCCCTATGCCAAGGACCATGGGTATGTCGCTAGAGCGTTAGACGCCGTTTCCTGCCAAGTTGGGCGTTGGCATTTAGTTATTTTCATGGACGATAGACAGCAGCAGTATATACCTACCGTACCTATGGGTTTGGCAACGAGAGTTTGATATATATCGATTGCTTAAAGCTATATACTAACTTTGAAAAAATGTACTAAAAACAAACAAAGTGGCGGCTATGTTTCTCAAAACACCTTGAATAACATTTGAACGGTGTGACCTAGAACCGTAAGTGTAATAGCCTTTTATGTACATTCAGCTACGGGTAATCTAAATCTACTACTAAAAGACTAGGTCATCTTGGCAATTTTAAGAAATAATAAATAAAACGCCAAAAGACCGTGAATAACATTTGAACGGCGTGACCTAGAATCTTACGTGTAATAAAATTTTATGTACATTCACCTACGGGCAATCTAAATCTACTATATAGACACTAGGTCACCTTGGAAATTTTAAGAAATAATAAAGATGTCAATAAACCGTGAATAACGTTTGAACGGTACAACCTAGAACCTTAAGTGTAATAACCTTTCTGGTTAATTTGGGTCACACACGTACGCCAGATTGGTGAGGTAGGTTTGGGTCATACTCTTTCGCAACATCGATTGAGGTTACCATTCTATACGCACGTTAAAGCCGTAAAGTGATAGCGCGCGGCGGCCATCTTTCGCATTTGCCCCCGGCCCAGGTCCCGGGAGTTAGTCCCATAAGAGCCCATGTACAGCAGCCAAGATTTGCATTTGGCCCTGGCCGAGCTTTCCCTTCTCAATATGATCTACTGTTTATAGCAGATTTAGAATGCATGTGACCGAATGCAAATACAAGGTTATGGCACTTAAGGTTCTAGGTTGTACCGTTCAAATGGTATTCACGGTTTGTTTGAACTTTTCTTTGTTATTTCTTAAAATTTCCAAGATGATCTAGCGTTTTATAGTAGAATTAGAGTGCCCGTAGCGGAATCCATATAAAAGGTTATGATATTTAACATCTTGGTTGTACCGTTTAAATGTTATTCACGGTTTTTGATATTTTCTTTATTATTTCTTAAAATTGCCAAGATGACCGAGTGTTTTATAATAGATTTATAATGACTGGGGGCCGATGACCTTAGATGTTAGACCCCTTTAAATAACAAGCAAGTAGAATGACCAACGATGAATACACATTTAAGGTTCTAGGTTGTAGCCTTCAATAGTTATTCAGTTTTTTGACATTTTCTTTACTATTTCTTAAAATAGCCAAGATGAACTAGTGTTCTTATAGTAGATTTAGATTGCTCGTAGGTGAATATACATGAAAGGTTCTAGGCTGTACCGTTCAAACGTTATTCACGGTTTGGTGACATTTTCTTTATTATTTCTTAAAATTTCCAAATGGCCTAGTGTTTTTATAGTAGATTTAAGTTGCCCGTAGCTGAATGTACATACCGGTAATAGGTTATTACACTTAGGGTTCTAGGTCACACCGTTCAAACGTTATTCACGGTTTTTTGACAATTTCTTTATCATTTCTTAAAATTGCCAAGATGACACAGAGTTTTTATAGAAGATTTAGATTACCAGTAGCTGAATGTATATAAAAGGTTGCTACACTTAATGTTCTAGGTCACACCGTTCAAATGTTATCCAAGGTGACTTGAAAAACATAGCCGCCATTTTGTTTTTAGTTTTTAGTATAATTATTTTTCAGAGTTAGTATGTAGCTTTAAGCAATCGATATACAGGATGTCCCAAAAATCACCGACAACGTTTAGTATGTTGTGCGGTAAGGCAAACTGATCCGTTTTCAAGAAGGAACCCATATCAAAAAATGCACGGCTGGGACGCTTTAGCGCATCGAAGTGTGAGATGGGTGCGCGTTCCGCATGCCTTCAATAAACCCTACATAAGTCTCACATCGGACTCGTTACAAACGGGGTTCGAACTGTGTACCTCCTACGTCATTGCAGATCCTAAATCGGCGGTGCTAAGCCTCACGCACATGACCCAATACGTGCGGTTCTCTTTGAAGAATTTCAATTGCTCCGTGGACTCGAGCTGACGTTGCAGGAGTGTCATAGACCATACTCTTCATACTACCTATAGTCCGCGCATCTTTTAGCGATATTACTTTGTACGGGGTGAGGAGTAAGGAGGGAGCTCTCCCGGTTCCCATAATACTGCCTACTGAATGGAAATGAAATCTGAATTGAATCGATAATATGATCGATCAGTATGAATTTTCTAAACATTTATTATCTTACGCCAACAACTGTGTCACACATACATTATTTACCATTATATAACATTTCTCGATGCGAATCTTGTTCCTAGCATGAATTCTATAGTTTGGCTTTGCTGTGTAAACAACAACAGTAGTAGTACGTAAAGTGTACGCCAGATGTCGCACAGCGATGCGTAAGCGATTCATACTTTGTGTTTCAAAGGTTGCCAATACGAATCTCGAAGATAACCGAGCGCCCAAACCGTGCATTTCCGGACAGGGCTCCTGCTTGAAAACCGATCAGTCCGCCATCCCGCACAACTTACTGAACCCTTGAACTTACACTTCCATCGTTGGTCGGCCACAGCTGCTGCAATAGAGCAATATCGAACTCTTAAATCTTGGGGGTCGTAGCGGGTATATTTCGATCACGATCTTGACCAAACGATGGGGTTCGGAAGGGAGCCTAACTACTTGAAATGAGGAGCAAACATGTGCTTACTAACCGATTAAGCACTAGGGTCTGCATGTATCACTAAAAGGTGCGCGTACTGTACGTGGAACTGCTCGGCTTCTGTTAGCCGTCTCTGGATGGCCGCGAACGTGGAATGATGTGGGGTACGTCTGCTTGGAAAACGTTCCGCATACAATCTTGTAGTAGGTCTATCACTGAATCCTCTTTGCTATATGCAAGTACCATGTCGGTCATTTCCGCAACTGATACATGTCGCACTGCCGTTAACAACGTTTCTGCACTGGAAGATTACAGTACACAAGTAACGCAGTAAGATGCGCACCAAGGACCGTGTGGAGGAATATAGCGCATGCGCAGGAATATTATTAGGCTGAGGCCGTCAATCCGCAGTACAAAGATGGCTAAAGGATTACATACCTTCCGTATTAAGACACCAAATCGGAACAAATTGTCACATCTGTTCTCAGACTTCGACGCTCTCAAGCGCCCAAACCGTGCATTTCCGGACAGGGCTCCTGCTTGAAAACCGATCAGTCCGCCATTCCGCACAACTTACTGAACCCTTGAACTTACCATTCCATCGTTGGTCGGCCACAGCTGCTGCAATAGAGCAATATCGAACTCTTAAATCTTGGGGGTCGTAGCGGGTATATTTCGATCACGATCTTGACCAAACGATGGGGTTAAGAAGAGAGCCTAACTACTTGAAATGAGGAACAAACATGTGCTTACTAACTTATGTTGAATTATCAAAATGCAAAAAATTATGTTGTAAGTCGTTCACCAGAAAAGTAAACTTTAATTATTTAACATTTAAACGCAGTCACATTCCATTGCGTGAGATTTTTTCTATTACATTTATCGAAGAACCTTCTTCGAAGGAAAGTAGAAAATATCACAAATTAGTGGACAGCGAAAACTAGAAAAACGAAAATAAAACCTGAAAATCGGGCACCTTTTGATCCAAACGGTAACTGAGAATAAATCCACACGATCCGTGGAAAATCTGACCTTCAACAAGTAGAATTTCAGATTTACATTTAATTAAGGTTAACCACCAGTCAAATACACTGTCGGATATGGGATCACCCGCCGAATGGACCCTTAATCGAACCAAATTGACTATCAGTTGCTTTGGATAGGTTGCGAAATACTACTGGAAAGCACGGTGTTCACTACAAGTTAACAGCAGCAGTCATAATTAAAAATAAAATTCCACCATGTATTGTCATCTCGTGACACCCTTAAGTTATGGAATAATCCTGATGCTGAAACATGCATCACCCAAACAACTGTTCAGAAGGAACCAACAACAACTCGATCCGAGAGTATATTACGTTCAGACGCCCGATTGCTTTGATAGTGTGCGTGTTGACTTGATGTGAGACTTGAGTTACGAATGCGGTTTCGATTCGTCAGCTGGGAACATTTTATTTTCAATTTTCGTTCTTTCATTTTTTATAATAGTTGACTGTGGTCTATCAATAACTTGTAGTTAGTTTATTGGGACAACCATAAGTAGACGGATCTGTAATGGTAGGCATCAGCTGTAAAATGGAAAGATTTCCTTAGACTGTTTTGGTGTTTTTGATTTTATTTCATCATGTGGGCATGTAAGTTTATTAAACTCAACATAACCGTTTATAACCTGAAAGTTAGTTTCGTAAGAATATTTTTTAAGTGAGTTATCACTTGTTTCTTTAACTTCAGTGTTTAACATTTCTTCTAAATGCATGATGAATAAGCGTTTCCTGCATTTCACACCTTGGAGGGAAACCCACAGCCAACGCCGTAGCAGTAGTAGCGAACTCTACCGTACATATTGTTTATTTATTCTTCAACAGTTGGTCATCATGCCTTTCCTGCTATTTCGTATCACCCAAGATGGCGCCTGCGTGGAAAACAGCGGTCAACGCCCAACATGGCGCCTTGGCGGGTCCTGCCAAAAATTACCATTGGAAAGACCTTGAAATTTGAATTCGACCTCTCAATCTTCCAATAATGTAAGGTGCATGTTGTCCTAAACTGTATAACACTGTCAACGTCTAGGACAAATATAAATACAATTTTAAAAGCTACTTCGTGGTGTGGGTTACTGTAGTCGCGTCCTAGTTCGTGAACCATGGGCAGTGACTGAGTGGCCTAGTAAGTGGTCCTGAGGGCCGGGATACCAGTTACTATTGAATGGGAGCGGGAATCTCGGACATATTCTGAGCCATGTCCTTCCTTGTGGTCAGGCGGCTGGGACTATAGTATACACCGTTCGTCCCTAACCCGTTACAGGGGAGATCCTCACTGAATTTTGACCGAGCACGCTCAGAACGATTTAAGCGAGCCTCGCACCTATGGCAGTAACTGAGTCCCATTACCATTTGACAGGCAAGGGACTCCTTAGAAGCAACTTGGCGAACAAAATTGAAGTAGGTAGCTATCAGTATTAGTGAGGCTTATGGAAGAAAGAAAGTAGAACTGGCTGAGTCAGCAAAGATGATGCGTCTGGATGTGTTTGGAGTTCATGATAATCGGTTAAGGGGAGTAACGAGGAAAAGATTATAAAGTGTACTAGACGGGTGTTAAAAAGGGAAGGGCAGAGTGTGGGGAAGGAGTGTTCATCAACAATATTTTTGCACGCAACATAGTTAGTAGTATAATGGGAGAGTTCTGCGGACTCCGCCCGCGGGAAATTCGAATTTTGGCGGGAGATTTGAATTTTGGCGGGAGATTTGAATTTGTAAACAAAGCCACGTGCTTTTTGACAGCTGTCATCGACCACAACGCATCGCTAACCTCACTGCTGCCATCTTGACGGGCCTAAACCTCAGTAGTGCCAACTTAACCTAACTAGCGTGAGGTAAACAAAGCCACGTGTTTTTTGACAGCCACGTGCTTTTTGACAGACAACAACGCATCGCTAACCTCAGTACTACCATCTTGACGGGCCTAAACCTTAGTGGTACCAACTTAACCTAACTAGCGCGTGGTAAACAAAGCCACGTGCTTTTTGACGGCCACGTGCTTTTTTGACAACTGTCATCCGCCATCTTTAAACCACAGAGCACTGTGCTGCCCACTTTATCGTAATAGATGTAAAATTCGTCACCTGTCATCGGCAGTGCTGCCATCTTGGCGGGCCTAAACCTTAGCGCTACCAACTTAACCTCACTAGCGTGAGATAAACAAATCCACGTGCAGCTGTCATCCGCCATCTTTATCCATAGAGCACCGTGCTACCCTCTTTGTGGTGGCGGATAATTTGAAAAATGCTTTTTGACAGCAACCATCTTTGAGCACCGTGCTGCCCTCTTTAGCTACTTACCTTTGAAATGTGGTGGCGGTAAATTGTACGCGCTCTTGTTTGGAAACAAACCGGCAATTCAGCTGTCACCCGCCATCTTTAATCCAGAGAGAACAGTGCTGCCCTCTATGTGGTGGCGGCAAATTCCACGTGCTCTTGTTTGCAAACAAATCAACATGCTTTTTTGACAATCAGGTGTTAATAACAAATATACTTGAGAGAGAAAAAGAGGATATTATAGATATTTCTAGCATTGTAGGGGATATATATCTACATATATATTATATATATATTTATATATTAATAAATGTTTATATGATATATACTTAAATATTGGTAAACAAACTTACATTTCTCAACAAACTTAAAACAAAAAGTTCACGCCCCTATTAATTAAATGATTCCATCAATACGACAATTCCCTCTTATTCCCAGGTTTAACTTTAATTACTTTAACTATAATTCAATGATGACGTGATATTACACGAGAAGGAACATATCAGGGCCTTCACACTTTACCAGTAAGTAAAGGATTACGATGAGGTATAATCTTATTTATTATCTCTGAAGTGTTCTTCTTTAGCTACTTACCTTTGACAGCTGTCATCCGCCATCTTTAATACAGAGAGAACAGTGCTGCCCTCTATGTGGCGGTGGCAAATTCCACGTGCTTTACAAACCTATATGCTTTTCTGACAGCTGTCATCCGCCATCTTTAATCCAGAGAGAACAGTGCTGCAATCTATGTGGTGACGGCAAATTCCACGTGCTCTTGTTTGGAAACAAAGCCATGTGCTTTTTTGACAGCTGTCATCCGCCATCTTTAATCACCGTGCTGCCCTCTTTAGCTACTTACCTTTGAAATGTGGTGGCGGTAAATTCCACGTGCTTTACAAACCCATGTGATTTTCTGACAGCTGCCATCCGCCATCTTTAATCCAGAGAGAACAGTGCTGCCCTCTATGCGGTGGCGGCAAATTCCACGTGCTCTTGTTTGGAAGCAAATCAACATGCGTTTTTGACAGCTGTCATCCGCCATCTTTAATCACCGTGCCGCACTCTTGCGTCAGCTGTCATTTAAAATCTTAGTTTTGCGTCAGGAAGGGCATCCGGCTGTAAAACAATAGTTCGTGATACAGCGATTTAAAATCTAAGAAGTGCATCTAGCTGTAAATCCCCCGATTCTCGTGTTAGAAGTTGTAAAACAGATTCGTAATCCGAGTTCTTTGACGTCAGGAAGGGCAACCGGTCGAAAACAATAGTGTATGATGTGAGAGGCTAGATACTGCTAGTTTTGCGTCAGGAAGGGTAACTCAACAAATTCTTGCGATTTAAAAATCTTAGTTTTGCGTCAGGAAGGGCATCCGGCTGTAAAACAATGGTTCGTGATACAGTAATTTAAAATCTAAGAAGTGCATCTAGCTGTAAAACCCCGATTCTCGTGTTAGAAGTTGTAAAACAGATTCTTAATCCGAGTTCTTTGACGTCAGGAAGGGCAACCGGTCGAAAACAATAGTGTATGATGTAAGAGGCTAGATACTGCTATTTAAAATCCTAGGAGGGTATCCAGTTGTAAAACGGATTCTTATGATTTAAAATCTCGCGTCAGGAAGGGCAACCGGTTGTAAAACGAATTCTTGCGATTTAAACTCCTGCGTCAGGAGGAGGCACTCGGCTTTAAAACGTATTTTTCATCCCGGTCCTGCTACGTTAGGAACCACATCTAGCTGTAAAAACGGGAGCTTCAAACATTTACAGTTTTAAGCTTTAGGAACGGGTTACATTTTCTGTTCTACTGCATAGAACACTATCTTTGAAGTTGTATCGGCGCAGTCATTCAGAGCGATTGCGGAATGCATGTGTTAGCTGAAATTGTACACTTGGCTTCCGGCAGCACTAACCTTGAACAAAGACACGGTGTGCTGATGAGCGACTTGTAACTCATACAACGTCTTATTGCTAGATTATAAGCGTATTAAGGTTGTAAAATATTCTGTTCTGTAAAACTGAAATAGTCCTCCTCTGTGGTGTAGTAGTTAGTGTGATTAGCTGCTAACCCCGGAGGTCCGAGTTCGATTCCCAGCTCTGCCACGGAATGTGTAGCATTTAGCCTATGTAAGTTCCTAACGTAAAATATCATGATTGTACGGAGAGGTTAAAACACAGTGCCAGCATATAGCCTACTCCTATCGAAAGAGCCTGCACGGTGCAGGCATGTAGACTTCTCCTGATGAAGGAGCATGTACAAGGTTTAACACCTCTCTATCAACAGCCCTTACTTAACGCTAGCTTTTTTTTGCACACCCGCCTCTTAGATCATACACCATAGTTTTACGACAGGTTGCCCTTCCTGACAAGGATTTTAAATCGCCGTATACGCGATAAATTTGTTATAGCGGGTTTTATAACTAGATATCCCGGTACCGGCACATAGCCTACTCCTACCGAAGAAGCCTGCACAAGGCTTATTGCCTCCATCCGACAGATGAATCACCATCAACGTCTTGTACTCAAAATCATTTTCGAAGGAGCCTGCACAAGGTTTAACGCCCCCTATCAACAGCCCTTACTTAATACTGGCTTTTTTGGACACCCCGCCTCTTAGATCATACACCATAGTTTTACGACCGGTTGCCCTTCCCGACTAGGATTTTAAATCGCCGTATATGCGATAAATTTGTTATAGCGGGTTTTATAACTAGATATCCCGGTACCGGCACATAGCCTACTCCTACCGAAGAAGCCTGCACAAGGCTTATTGCCTCCATCCGACAGATGAATCACCATCAACGTCTTGTACTCAAAATCATTTTCGAAGGAGCCTGCACAAGGTTTAACGCCCCCTATCAAGAGCCCTTACTTAATACTGGCTTTTTTGCACACCCCGCCTCTTAGATCATACACCATAGTTTTACGACCGGTTGCCCTTCCTGACTAGGATTTTAAATCGCCGTATACGCGATAAATTTGTTATAGCGGGTTTTATAACTAGATGTCCCATTGCCGGCACATAGCCTACTCCTACCGAAGAAGCCTGCACAAGGCTTATTGTCTCCATCCGACAAATGAATCACCATCAACGTCTTGTACTCAAAACCATTTTCGAAGGAGTCTGCACAAGGTTTAACGCCCCCTATCAACAGCCCTTACTTAATACTGGCTTTTTTGCACACCCCGCCTCTTAGATCATGCACCATAGTTTTACGACCGGCTACCCTTCCTGACTAGGATTTTAAATCGCAGTATACGCGATAAATTTTTTATAGCGGGTTTTATAACTAGATATCCCAGTGCCGGCACATAGCCTTCTCCTACCGAAGAAGCCTGCACACAGCTTAACGCCTCCATCCGTCAAACGAATCACCCTCAACACTCCTCAATCATTCCCGCTACTTCGGGAGATAGCAGGTTCGAACTGGAAGCCGTAAAAAATAGCAAATGCTAGGCGAGGGACCTGCGCGATCGTCATAACATGATCTAGCTAAATGTAGTTTTAGCTCAATACCTTTAAGTACCTACAGGTAAGGAATACCGCGGATGTAGCTTAGTACCCTCCCGTTTAAGTCCAGAAGTCGAGGATCGCGGGCTAACTTTCTAAGGCTCGATCCGCTGCAGAACTCTTAAATTCTGACACCTCGGCATCAACAGGAGGTTCGATTCCGGCTTAAATACATCAGCCTGCGGGACTTGAGGAGAGCTCTTGTTGCATAAACACTTCGTTCCGACTGTACTGCAGTTGTCAGCGATTTTCACATCCGCTTGGTAACAAGCAGCATATTTACTCGCTGCAGTCTTCGTGAAGCCCTCACAGTTCTCTGTATGCGTTTATCACATACACATCTCCCGTCTAAGTACTGTCTGCTGTGAATATTATTCTTCAGCCTTTATCTTAAGGTAAGGTAGAACTGTTAGTTACTGTTCGCAAAGCAACTTCTACGCTAGGTAATAGACATCTACATTCATATATGTTCTTTTCTTTTCTTTTTTTTAGGTACCGTTCGAGTTACAGGCTTGAACGTACGCATTTTATTCATCCGAGTAACAGTCTGCCGCACGTGCATTTTTAAGGTATGTTTTCGAACTTTGAGTTTTAAAGATAGCTAGGTTAACTGATGTACCCTACACTACATTCATATATGTTTGTTCTTTTCTTTTAGGTACGACCAGAATATTATCATTCGAGTTACAGGCTTGAAAGTACGCATTTTATTTATCCGAGTAACAGTCTGCAGCACGTGCATTTTTAAGGTATGTTTTCGAACTTGGAGTTGTAAAGATAGCTAGGTTAACTGATGTACCCTACACTACATTCATATATGTTTGTTCTTTTCTTTTAGGCACGACCAGAATATTATCATTCGAGTTACAGGCTTGAAAGTACGCATTTTATTCATCCGAGTAACAGTCTGCAGTGCGAAGATTTTAAGGTATGTCTGACCTCTATTCGTTGAAACTTGGTTTCTTCCGAACATCGTAACTTTAAGCTAATCATAAATAGTTGTTCTCTTCAATCCTCATGCTATAGACGAGGTTAATCTTATAATTTCAAACACGCACACATAGCTATGTCTGTCCTCAACAGGCTGAAACTTGGTTTCTTCTAAAACATCGTAACTTTAGTCTATTGATAAATAGTCGTTCTCTTCAATCCTCATGCTATAGACGAGGTTAATCTTATAATTTCAAACACGCACACATAGCTATGTCTGTCCTCAACAGGCTGAAACTTGGTTTCTTCTAAAACATCGTAACTTTAGTCTATTGATAAATAGTCATTCTCTTCAATCCTCATGCTATAGACGAGGTTAATCTTATAATTTCAAACACGTACACATAGCTATGTCTGTCCTCAACAGGCTGAAACTTGGTTTCTTCTAAAACATCGTAACTTCAGACTATTGATAAATAGTCGTTCTCTTCAATCCTCATACTATAGACGAGGTTAATCTTATAATTTCGAACACGCACACATAGCTATGTCTGTCCTCAACAGGCTGAAACTTGGTTTCTTCTAAAACATCGTAACTTTAAGCTAATCATAAATAGTTGTTCTCTCCAATACTCATGCTATAGACGAGGTTAATCTTATAATTTCAAACACGCACACATAGCTATGTCTGTCCTCAACAGGCTGAAACTTGGTTTCTTCTAAAACATCGTAACTTTAAGCTAGTCATAAATAGTTGTTCTCTTCAATCCTCATGCTATAGACGAGGTTAATTTTATAATTTCAAACACGCACACATAGCTATGTCTGTCCTCAACAGGCTGAAACTTGGTTTCTTCTAAAACATCGTAACTTTGATCTATTGATAAATAGTTGTTCTCTTCAATCCTCATGCTATAGATGAGGTTAATCATATAATTTCATACACGCACACATAGCTATGTCTGCCCTCAACAGGCTGAAACTTGGTTTCTTCTAAAACATCGTAACTTTAGACTATTGATAAATAGTCGTTCTCTTCAATCCGCATACTATAGACGAGGTTAATTTTATAATTTCAAACACACACATAGCTGTCTGTTCTCAACAGGCCGAAACTTGGTTTCTTCCGAACATCGTAACTTTAGACTATTGATAAATAGTTGTTCTCTTCAATCCTCATGCTATAGACGAGGTTAATTTTATAATTTCAAAAACACACATAGCTATGTCTGACCTCAACAGGCTGAAACTTGGTTTCTTCTAAAACATCATAACTTTAGTCTATTGATAAATAGTTATTTTCTTTAATCTGCGTGTCATAAAAGAGGTTAATCTTATAATTTCAAACTCATAGCAATGTCCGACCTCTATACATTGAAACTTGGTTTCTTCCGAACATCTTAACTTTAAGCTAATCATAAATAGTTGTTCTCTTCAATCCTCATGCTATAGACGAGGTTAATCTTATAATTTCAAACTCACAGCAATGTCCGATCTCTATGCATTGAAACTTGGTTTCTTCCGAACATCGTAACTTTAGTCTATTGATAAATAGTCGTTCTCTTCAACCCTCATGCTATAGACGAGGTTAATTTTATAATTTCAAACACACGCATAGCTATGTCTGACCTCAACAGGCTGAAACTTGGTTTCTTCTAAAACATCGTAACTTTAGTCTATTCATAAATAGTCGTTCTCTTCAATCCTCATGCTATAGAAGAGGTTAATCTTATAATTTCAAACTCACAGCCATGTCCGACCTCTATACGTTGAAACTTGGTTTCTTCCGTAACTTCCGCCTAATCTCTATTGGTCGCTCTCTTTTCAGATGTTCCCCTGCTGTGAAGAATGTAATGTAACGTTTACAAGGCGTGATAACTTCATGCGCCATATGAAATCAAAACACCCTAGCATAACATCTGCTTTATGTAAAGTTTGTAGTGTGTATTTCGCTAACGTAGAGCGATACGAGGCTCACTTAGTAGAGGTACACCAAATATCTACTTGCCTTCAGGTAGTAGTAGGGAAAAAGCGTGCAGCTACTGATGTAGCTATAGAAAGTACTAGTAGTAAAAAACCTAGAAAAAATCATGAACTTCAAACTATTCACTGCGAGCACTGTAACACTGATGTACCATCTTCGCATTTTCAGGGACACTTACGGAGTAATGCGCATAAAAATAATGCGTGTAGAAGTGGTAGTAACGCAAACATCGAGGAAATTAATACAGCATTTAAAAGTAGAATTGGTAGTTACAGAATTCGCACCAGTCAAAAGTTTCAGAGCACTTCAAACTTTTTAAATTGCGTTCAACCGGATGTACAACAGCTTCTTGCTAAATCTTTGTCCAATCATAATTTATTTAAAGTTAATTTTGAACTTTTCGCCTTGTACATTAAAAGCACGGATGAATCCGAAATAACGGACATTAAATCATTTAATACGAAGAATTTTGTCATAAGTGAGTCGACTAATTTTGGTGATGTACTTAGGGATGTCTCTAACATTATTTCAACTAAGAGCGAGGAATTTCAGGAAAAGGAATCAGGGTGGGCTTTAGTTGAAATAATGTATCTAGAAGTTAACATCAATAAGTACAATCCTATGCGAGGATCTTCACACATCGAACTGCCGACATGGATTCAGCAAAGAAAATCTGTTGTAAACATCCAAAACAATGACGAAGCATGTTTTGCATGGGCGGTGATGTCGGCTTTAAATCCTGCTAAATCAGACGTAGCTAAGAGAACATCATCGTATCCACACTATTCAACGCAACTAAATTTTGATAGTATAGAATTTCCTGAGCAGATAAAGGATATTAAGCGCTTTGAGGAACTAAATAACATTAGCATTAATGTGTATGGTGTAGAGAAAAAGTCTGTAGTAGGTCCTCTGTATTATACATGTCATAAGAAGAGTACTCATGTTAATTTACTCTATATTGAAAACAGTAGGAATAGCCACTTTTGCTGGATTAAAAATCTGAGTAGACTTGTTAGTGGTCAGTTCTCGAAACGTAATGGTAAAAAGTGGCTATGTGATGGATGCTTGCAGTATTTTAGAACTGAAGATCAGTTAACGGAGCATTCCAAGAATGACTGCAATCATGTACGTACAGAGATACCTACTACAGGTAATAATGTTTTAAAATTTACAAATTTTCACAAGCAGATGTGGGTACCGTTCGTGATTTATGCAGACTTTGAAGCCATCGTCACGCCATGCAACACATGCTTACCTAATCCTGACAACTCTTTCACTAATACTACGCACATGCATGTCCCGTATAGCTTCGCGTATTACATCAAGTGTAGTTACGATAGTACGCTTAACAAGTTAGAGCTGTATCGAGGACATGATGCTGCTAAAGTATTTTTAGAAAGACTTGAAAGTGATGCAGTTCGTCTTGGTCATATTCTAAATAGTAATATTCCTATGAAGCCACTCACCGAAATTCAGTTAAATGATCATGAACGTGCTACAAAGTGTAGCATTTGTGATGTGGAATTTTCCGAAAATGACCCTAAAGTTTTTGATCATGATCATTTAACTGGTTTCTACAGATGTGCCGCTCATTATAGCTGTAATCTTAAGTATAGAGTTCCTAAATTTATCCCTGTAATTTTTCATAACTTATCTGGTTACGACTCTCATTTCATCATTTCACAATTTGGAGCTTCAGATGAAAAAGTAGATATAATCCCTCAGAATAAAGAGCGGTACATTGCGTTTGCAAAGTCTGTAAAAGAAGATGCTGAGCATTCTATAAAACTGAGATTCCTTGACTCGTTTCGCTTTATGGCGAGTAGCCTCGATAAACTTTCTAGTCATTTACAGCCTGAACAATTTACGGAAATTCGACGCGTTTTTCCCGAAGAAGCGCAGTTTAATTTACTTCGGCGTAAGGGTGTTTTTTGTTATGAATATCTCGACTGCTTAGAACGCCTCGAAGAACGTACCTTCCCATCGAAACAATCCTTTTACAGCTCGCCGAATTCAGCAGATATTAGTGATGATGACCATTTACATGCACAACATATCTGGGAGCAGTTCCACATTCAAACGCTGGGTGAATACTCCGATTTATATTTAAAGACAGATGTACTTTTGTTAGCTGATGTTTTTGAAAATTTTCGCTGTGTTTGCAAGAAAACCTACAGCCTTGACCCATGTCAGTATTTTACTGCGCCTGGGTTAAGTTGGGACGCGATGTTAAAATACACGCAGGTGAATTTGGAACTGCTAACTGATATTGATATGGTGCACTTTATAAAATCATCTATTCGAGGCGGTCTAAGTCAGTGCAGCGGGCGGTATTCCAAGGCAAATAATAAGTACATGCCGAGTTTCGATTCTAGTCAGGAATCTCAGTATATCGTTTACCTCGATGCTAATAATCAGTATGGGTGGGCGATGAGTCAGCATCTACCGGTGAGTGGTTTCCGCTGGCTAACGCAGTGCGAAATTGATGCTTTAGAGCTACACGCCCTAGGTGATGAAGCTGATAAAGGCTATTTCCTCGAAGTTGACTTACAGTTTCCTAAAGAGTTACACACTTCTCATAATGACCTACCGTTCTGCCCTGAAAATATGAAGCCCCCGTACATCGCATCAACGACGAAAATGCTCATTGCTAATTTGTGCGATAAATCTAAGTATATCATTCATTACCGAAATTTAAAACAGTGTTTGCAGCATGGTTTGAAGTTATCCAAAATTCATCGCGTACTAGAATTTAAACAGTCACCGTGGCTAAAGCCATATATCGATCTGAACAATAATTTAAGAACGAATGCGGTTAACGAGTTTGAAAAAGATTTCTACAAGCTCATGAATAACAGTGTGTTTGGTAAGACTATGGAAAATGTTGACAAACGCGTTGATGTAAAATCGATTACAAACTGGGATAATATTAAGAAAAGGTATGGTGCTAACTATTTAATAAGTAAACCAAATTTCCACAGCTGCACCATCATACATGAGAATATAGTTATTATACAGATGAATCGTGTTAAGGTTAAGTATGACAAACCTACCTACGTCGGCTTTGCAGTACTTGAATTGGCTAAAACACTCATGTATGAATTCCATTACGATTTTATGATGAAGAAGTACGCGCATAATGCGCAATTGCTCTACACAGATACCGATTCGTTTATTTATCAAATCAAAACTGATGACTATTACAATGATATAAAGCTAGACTTGGGTAGGTTTGATACAAGTAACTATCCTGTAAATAATCAATATCATCTACCGCTAGTGAACAAAAAGGTCCTAGGTAAAATGAAAGCTGAATGTGCTGGGAATATTATCGATTCATTTGTAGGTACTAAATCCAAGTCATATTGCATAAAACTCTTAAATGAATTACAAATAAAGAGATTGAAGGGGTTAAAAAGAATGTCGTTCAGAATCAGCTAAGTTTTGAAAACTATAACAATTGCATTAAAAGTAATCCACCTGTTTTGCATAAGCAAATGTCTGTCATTAGAAGCAAGAAGCACCAGTTGTACACTCATTTAATTAGTAAGGTAGCCCTTAATAGCGATGATTGTAAACGGTTTGTCATTCCAAATTCTACCAACACGCTAGCCTGGGGGCATAGTAGTATTGATAGGTACTACTTTACATAAAGCAGATGTGTGTGTAAACATTATGTTAGAGGTGTGTACTTACGTTACGCTGTCTTACATCACAATTCACTGTACATATTGTAGGGAGAGGTACGCTGAGAGAGTAGTACGGCAAGTTTAAACTTGTACATTCAAGAATTGCGTCGTGAAGTACGCAAACATCACTAGGGTAAAATGATTCGAGATAAAACTTGTACATACAAGATGTAAATAAATAATGTAGAATTGGCATATTCTTTTATTTTAGGTTAGGTATTACCTTCCTTCCGCTCTTTATTTGCAAGATAGAGTTTTTGTTTATTTCTCAAAGAAGAAAAGCAAGAAAGAAGGTGTTGAGCAGATTCGTAAGTATGTTATTGTCTAGCTCATGTTGAGAAGATATTTTTTCTAAACAGTGTTTGATTGCAATGCAGTGTTCAACAACATCGAACTATAAACGGTAGTATGTGTTCAAGTCTAAACTTGCAATACTCTTGCTTTTGCAATGCATGTTCGATAGAGATGTAGCTTGATAAAGGAAGAAGAGCAGTTAGTAAGTATGTTGAAAAGATATTTTGTTTTTCTTTCTAACAGTGCTCGATTCTAGTTATACAATGCAGTGTTCAACAACATCGAACACTAGTATGCAGTTCAAGTTGTAATAAGTTTTGAACAGTAGTATGTGTGTGTTCAAGTCTAAACATGCGTCACTGCGGGTATGCGAGCGGATGACGAAATTACCCCGCATGAGGGCAGCACGGTGTTCTGTTCATTAAAGATGGTGGATGACAGCTAACGAAATTGCCGGTTTGTTTCCAAATAAGAGCGCGTACAATTTACTACCACCACATTTCAAAGGTAAGTAGCTAAAGAGGGCAGCACGGTGATTAAAGATGGCGGATGACAGCTGTCAAAAAAGCACATGGCTTTGTTTCCAAACAAGAGCACGTGGAATTTGCCGTCACTACATAGATTGCAGCACTGTTCTCTCTGGATTAAAGATGGCGGATGACAGCTGTCAGAAAAGCATATAGGTTTGTAAAGCACGTGGAATTTACCACCGCCACATAGAGGGCAGCACTGTTCTCTCTGGATTAAAGATGGCGGATGACAGCTGTCAAAGGTAAGTAGCTAAAGAGGGCAGCACGGTGATTAAAGATGGCGGATGACAGCTGTCAAAAAAGCATGTTGATTTGTTTGCAAACAAGAGCACGTGGAATTTGCCGCCACCACATAGAGGGCAGCATTGTTCTCTCTGGATTAAAGATGGCGGGTGACAGCTGAATTGCCGGTTTGTTTCCAAACAAGAGCGCGTACAATTTACCGCCACCACATTTCAAAGGTAAGTAGCTAAAGAGGGCAGCACGGTGCTCAAAGATGGTTGCTGTCAAAAAGCATTTTTCAAATTATCCGCCACCACAAAGAGGGTAGCACGATGCTCTATGGATTAAAGATGGCGGATGACAGCTGCACGTGGATTTGTTTATCTCACGCTAGTGAGGTTAAGTTGGTAGCACTAAGGTTTAGGCCCGCCAAGATGGCAGCACTGCCGATGACAGGTGACGAATTTTACATCTACTACGATAAAGAGGGCAGCACAGTGCTCTGTGGTTTAAAGATGGCGGATGACAGCTGTCAAAAAAGCACGTGGCCGTCAAAAAGCACGTGGCTTTGTTTACCACGCGCTAGTTAGGTTAAGTTGGTACCACTAAGGTTTAGGCCCGTCAAGATGGCAGTACTGAGGTTAGCGATGCGTTGTTGTCTGTCAAAAAGCACGTGGCTGTCAAAAACACATGGCTTTGTTTACCTCACGCTAGTTAGGTTAAGTTGGTACCACTGAGGTTTAGGCCCGTCAAGATGGCAGCAGTGAGGTTAGCGATGCGTTGTTGTCGATGACAGCTGTCAAAAAGCACGTGGCTTTGTTTACAAATTCAAATCTCCCGCCAAAATTCAAATTTCCCGCCAGAATTCAAATTTCCCGCCAAAATTCAAATTTCCCGCGGGAGGAGGCCGCAGAACTCTCCCATTATACTACTATAGTTCCTTTTAGGTACGTACAGTATGTAGCGGATGATGTGGATAGATTTGGCAGCTGGAGGGAATTAGGGCGAGAATTATCTCAGTATACTAACCATGTGAGGGTGCAGGAAGGTCACAAATTTTATGAAACATTGAGTGACATCGCAGTCAGGGTCAACAGCAAGGATAGGATAGTACTAATGGGCGATTTCAATGTGAGAATAGGAAATCGAACTGACGGATACGAACGGATGATTGGTAAATGTAGGGAGGATATGGAAGCTAATAGGACTGGGAAGCGTTTGCTGGATTTCTGTACTAGTATGAGATTAACAGTTACGAATACATTCTTCAAGCGTGAGGCTATTCACCGCTACATGTGGGAATGTCGGGGCACCAGATCCATAATAGAATATATCTCAACTGACATCGAATTCAGTAAATCTATTATCAATCTTCGGATTTTCCGGGCATATTTCGATGGTACAGACCACTATCTGATCTGTATAGACTACTATCTGATCTGTATTGAACTAAATATCTATAGGCCTAGGAGAGACAAAGTGAAATCTGTCTGCAGACGAATAAGGGTAAAAAATTTCCAGGACGAGGAAATTAAGACACAAGTATATGGATATTAGTGAAACGTTCCAAACAGTGGACAGAAAGCAGGTTCAGGATATAGTAAAAGAATGGGTGGCATATGGGGATGTTGTAATAGAACTAGCAAGGTAATGCCTAGAAACAACTGTGTGCAAAGATGGGAAAAGCGAACATCTTGTTGGAATGGTAAAGTGAGAGCAGCTAGTAAACGTAAATAAATACGACGGATCAGAAATGGCTCCAGACAAGGACTGATGCAGACAGGAAATCGTGCGCAGATGAATGAAACAGAACGAAACAAATATTTGTTGAATCCAAGAAGTCTTGGGAAGATTTTGGTAATAACATGCAAAGGCTAGGTCATGCATCAGGAAAACTATTTCTGAATAGTAATGAAGAAAGTTAGAGAGGGAGGGATAAAGGAAATGAATAGTGTTTAGGGAAAATCAGATGAACTCGTAGTAGATTCCAGGGAATCACTGGACAGGTGGAAGGAATATTTTAAAATCTTCTCAACGTAAAAGGAAATCTTCCTGGTGATCTCGCGAACAACCGAGTTCATGAGAGGAGGACAATGTTATGTTGGTGAAATTACGCTTGAGGCAGTGGAAAGGATGGTAAGAAAAATCTCCATTGCCATAAAGCAGCAGGAATAGACGAAATTACACCTGAAATGGAGAAGTATATTGGAAAGGCAGGGATGAAATTGCTTCATAGAATAATTAGACTAGCATGTTGTGTTAGTAAGGTGCTTTATTGAAAAAAGGCAGCAATTTAACATATCTCTAAGCAAGGGAACAGGAAGGTTTGCAACAACTATCGAGGTATCTAATTTATCAATATACTAGGCAAGGTGTTCACTAGCATCTTGGAAGGGAGGGTGCGGTTAGTGCTTGAGAGGAAGTTGGATAAAAACCAGTGTAGTTTCAGACCACAGAGGGGCTGTCAGAATTATATTTTCAGTATGCACCAGGTAATTGAAAAATGCTACGAGAGCAATAGACTGTTACGTGTATGTTTCGTAGATCTAGAGAAGGCATATGATAGAGTACCGAGGGAAGAGATGTTTGCCGTACTGGGGAATTACGGGATTAAGAGTAGATGATTAAAAACAATCAAAGGCATTTATGGTGACAATTGAGCTGCACTAAGAATTGGTGGTATACTAAGTTCTTGGTTCAAGGTACTTATAGGGGTTATATGTGGCTGTAATAACTCACCTTTGTTGTTCATAGTTTGCATGGATCTTCTGATAAAAGGTATTCAGTGGCTGGGAGGGATTCAAGGCTTAATGGAAGATTGTGCCGAAAGCCTGCAGTCTAATATCTTGAACATGAAAATAGGTGAAATGGGTATGTTATGAAAATTAGCCTTTCTAATGGCCGGTTCAACCATCTGCTGGTAAACTAGTTGGCAGCTACGCGGCAGGTAAACTACTCGGGAGTGTAAATCAGCTGGTACTTTGGCTTGCGTGCAACCACCTCCGCGTAAACGCTAAGTAGCTACCCGGAGTTAGACACCGATATGCGGGGTTGGTTGGCTAGACTGACTTTCAGCGACTTCTCGCTTTCGACTGAGGTGATATCTGTCGTTAAACTTATGAAGCTCATTTCGATTGTCTTATTTTCCTCAATTTGCATCTTCTGATTATCACCAACAAGCCTTTTAAAAAGAGTAATAATAAGGAGAGTTTGTAGAGTTATGAACAATGATTAATAATAAGGAGAATCTGTAGAGTTATGAACAATGATTTATGTCAAGCTTTCGTGAGGTTAATCTATGTGGCTCAAAATCAATAACTACTTGGGCTTTAAATCTCGAGATTTTAATGTTTTCATACGCCAGTGATAAGCTGCCATGTAAGGCAGCGTTTCGGAAAGTATTCTCGTAGTAGAGTAGTCAAGGCGCTCGCTCCCAAATGCAAGGTACGCAGATTCTCTTTGTCTTTTTAATTTAAATTCAAATTTAATTTCTTTCCCTGCCGTTGTTCTTAACTCTCTTTTACATGCTTCGATATACGTATATACACACATCTTCCTTATGGACTTGTTGCCTTTGCAGCCTATCTGCAGGCTTCTGCGAATTGATTAATTATCTCCAGTATCTTTCACGCGCTACTTTACATAATATTGTGATTAAACATTTCAATGAAATTTATTAACCAGAAAAGAACGTATGAAGATTAAAACAACAGTTAATTGTGAAAAAATCGGCTTCATAAGGACTCGAATCTTCGCATCTTCTAATACGAAGCGAACGTTTTAGCCACTACGCTACGAGAACGGCTGGGGTAGCTAAGATACATATACTAAGTTATACCTGCATATTGAATATAGTCGGAAGAAAAACAAGCTCCTCACATAAATACCAAAACTAAGTAATTACGCAAACTAATCTTGTGAAAATAACTTTCCAACATCCTTAACATCTAGACACGGTTGTGCTGTGCTCGCTGTGCTTTCTAGAGCTTGCTATCACCTCGTGCCCGTTGAACTGTGTTTACAGAACTGTTCTTTCAGTGTGACTGTATTGAATAATAGTATTATATAGACACGTGAACATAAGGGATTAGTGTTACCTCTGAGTGGAGACGAGGGTCCCCGGGACTTAGTGAGGATGGACGAATCATCACACGGTGGCCTAGGTACTCTATCTAACCATAATTCATTTAGCTCAGCTATAGGTACCGCATTAAATTTGTGCTATTCAGACGGACCGTTAAGTGATGTAGACCAAATACCTTCTCAAATATCTACACTACGTAAACGTGGTCTCCCGGACGAGCGCCCTGATTACTGGAATGAAGAGGGCCTAAGTGTGAAGAAGCTATCGGTGTCAGTAAGTGCTAGTGAAAATTCTCATGAACATCGAACTAGCTGCGCAATTCCGCCAGCCCCATCTGTGCAGCCTGTGCAGTTGAATACGTCCCAACATACAGCTAGCCAGCTTGCTCCAGGTCAACAGGTACGAAGCAGCGCTCAGAATGAGTCATACTTCTATAAGTTAGATGATGAAGGTCCGTTCATAGTGTATGCTGAACATAAACCCGATGAGGCAGGTGCGGAAACTAAACATATCGGCCGGTTACATCCAATGTCCGTGGGAAAGTGTATTAGGGCCTTAATACCAGACATGCGTACTTCTATATTGAACATTACTACAAAGGGACGTAATAGGGTTCAAATAGAATTTTCTTCAGCTTTCTGTGCAAACAGGCTTGCTCAGTTACAATCCCCCTCACTCAGTCTTTACATACCAAGGCATCTAACGGTGAAGACAGGTCTAATTCGTGCTGTAGATACGTCCTTCTCGGAGGAAGAATTACTTTCAGAAATTCAGTCAGATAAGAAAATATTAGAAGTACATCGCTTTCACCGTAAACTTGTGCGAGATGGTCAGACTGTACTAGTGCCTCGGCAACTGTTGCGTGTTGTATTTGAAGGTCGCACTTTACCTCCTTACGTGTATATATTTAACACTCGGTGTGGTGTAGAACCGTACGTCCAGAATGTAACCCTTTGCTACCAATGCCGTAAATACGGCCACGTAAATAAACAGTGTCGTAGCAAAGCACGCTGTGCATGCTGCGGCGACAGTCACATCACTGCAGATTGCCTTACTCCGGATCCGCCTAAATGTATTTACTGCTCTGGCCCTCATCGTGCAGATGATCGATCCTGTCCAGAATACGAACGACAGCGTAGGATTTAAATATCACCATTGAGCAAGCACTCGAAATGGAATTCACAAGCACATATGCTAATACTGTGATGCAAAATATCACTCCTCCAGCAAGTACATCTTATCACAAGGAATTTCCATCCCTTCCTTTCCCTGCACGTGGGCCACTTCCCACCAATAACCTTTCCAACTCTTCTTTCCCTAGTACCTCAAAAGTGTCCTCTCGTTTTACATACAAACGTCCTTCCACCCCAAAGTCTAGAGTTCCAGTTCACAACCAGTGGAAAACATACTACAATGGACAGCGTTCTCCTGCCAACTCCACTGGACCTATATACCCTACACAAGTTCAATCAAGTCAACAGCCTCAAACAACACCACAGGCTCTACCTACAACTCCACTGCTTGAAAACATTGTCCAGTTTATTTTGACGCTTAAAAACACGACCTCCTCGGAAATTGATCCCTCACATATACGTGACGTTATTTCATTACTTTTGAATCAGAATAACCGTTGATACCGCACCTCAACTGAATAAAATAATACAGTGGAACTGCCACTCAATACGAGCGCATAAACTTAGCCTTCAGACTCTACTGCGAGATTACTCCGTTTCAATGTGTGTAGTTAGTGAGACCTGGCTGAAGGATATAACCCCCTTTCAGCTTCCAGGCTAGAATTTTATAAGAAGTGATCGTGGTGATGGTTATGGAGGGGTTGGAATTCTCCTCCAGAAGAACATCATTTATGATCAAGTAACTCTTAATCTTCGAGGGTCTAAATTGGAAACATGTGCCATCAAGGTTAACTACAGGGGTTCACCGTTAACTATTGTTTCCGTATACCGATCACCTAACTAACTGGTATCTGTACACGAACTGCGTCGACTCTTTTTCCAACTTTCATAGGCTGTAGTTATCTTCGGAGACTTCAACTCACACCTCTTGAATTGGGGAAGTTCTTCTACTGACTCACATGGAATACAACTCATGGGTGTAGCTGAAGAAGAGAACTTAGTGCTACTGAATGATGGGTCCCCTACCCGAATTTCCCGACCTAATCAAGCTCCTTCGGCAGTAGATGTTACTTTTGCATCTCCTTCAATAGCACTCGACTTATCCTGGCAGGTTCTACAGGACACTCTAGGATCTGACCACTTTCCAATATTATTAACATCGACTAATACATCAACCATTCCTCATACCATCTACCCAACATATCGTTGGAAAATTCGACAAGCTGACTGGGCAAGTTATAAGGAGGCAATATATCTCATTCTGGAAGAATACCACGAAACTAATGACATTGTCAGAGACTACGAAACATTCTGCGATTCCATTAACCGAGCAGCCTGCCTTACAATTCCACAAAACAGACCATATGCATACAGCAAACGACCTCCAACTCCCTGGTGGGATAACGAATGTCAAGCTGCGCTGCATGACAGGAGTGTGGGACTCCATCATTATAAACAGGATGCTTCTGAAGCTAACTTCCTCATCGTACAACAAACTCAAGCGAAAGCAAACCGCTTATTAAAGCTTAAAAAGCGTCAGGGTTGGCGCCAGTATTTTACTTCTCTCAACTCATCTATCTCTCCTGCTACGATGTGGCGGAATATTCGTCATTTTCGAAACTCACAGAACTGCCCTCAGTTTACATCTACATGTACGATACCAATAAAAGAGGACATCCTGAGAAAAATGGCCCCTCCTTCAGCTCATATTCAGATAATTTCCATTCACTACTTCGTCCATTTGAATTTTAAGAACTTATTAAAGCCCTGAAAACGAGTAATAATACTTCCTCAGGCCCAGATAACATCCATTACCCAATGTTACTCAACATGTCTAGTGATGGTCATAAGAAACTACTTAAGCTGATGAACAGGATGTGGTTTCAAAGAGTGCATCCTCTGTCATTTAAACTCATTCGTCTGGTACCATTATTGAAGAATGGGAAAAATCCACGACTGTCTTCATCCTATCGCTCACTGTCCTTGATATCCTGCTTGTACAAGACTATGGAAAGGATGATTAAGCATCGATTAGAATGGTGGGTAGAACATCACAAGCTGCTACCACCTCAACAAATGGGTTTTCGACGTGGGAAAGGTACAATAGATACACTTGTACGTCTAATTACAGACATCCAGCTTGGTCTGAGCAATAACAATTACGTTGTGGCATAGTACACTGATCTGTCTTCTGCGTATGACAGTGTGCTTATTTCCGTCTTAGAAGACAAATTACGCTTCCTACATCTCCCAGAGGACTTTATTGGGAACCTCAGTTGCCTTCTACAAGATAGACATCTCATCATGTTTCACAATGGCACGACAATTGGTCCTCGAATGACATCCTAAGGTCTTCCACAAGGCTTTATCACGGCTCCGTTGTTTTTTAACACATACACAGCAGACCTCACATCTATGTTTTCTCCTGAGATTCAAGTTCTTCAGTATGCTGATGATATTTGCATTTATACAGAAGCTGAATCCTTGGACAAGTGTCAAGAACAGATGACGGTTGCCATGAGGACTTTCACTCCTTGGCTTCATAACCATGGATTAACGATATCTGCAGGTAAATCAGCAGTCTCTACCTACACTCGACATTCGAGACCCCCACTGGACACGATTCATCTGGGTTCCTACTTATTTCCCTACAAGGTGGTGGTGCCTTATCTAGGACTTCTCATCGATCACAAATTGACATGGTCTCCACATATTCATTATGTGCTCCGTAAGTGTGATATTTCAGTCAATATCTTACGAGCCATTAGCGGCTCTTAGTGGGGTTGTGACCCGAAAATTGCGCTGCAACTGTACAGAACTTTGATTCGACCTCTCCTGGATTATGGAAGTGGATGCTTTGCTACGGCTTCCAAAACATTGTTAACTAAACTAGACAAATGTCAGTATAAGGCCCTTAGACTCTGCATAGGAGCAATGCAGTCTACACCTACAAATGCTCTGCTACTTGAAACACTCGAACCTCCTCTCCATCTACGAAGGCAGTATCTAGCGGGGAAATATATTTTCAAACTTTTTCAATACAGGAAGTCTCCAATACTTCACAAGATATCCAAGCTGACTACTCTAGTACTGACTTCACGCTACTAGAGAAAGAAACGTCAACCGATCCTAGTGGATGAATTTACCAATCTCAGTGGTTGCAGACGTATTATAAGCACTACAGATACACATCCCAGTTTTAACTGTTCTTTTGAAACTACTATTAAGAAACTGGATATTCGAATAGAAACATCGTTTGAGATCAGTGTGAACTGTAACGATGTCAGCCTGAAACGTTACCTGGCAGAATGGCCACACGCCCGACACATCTACACAGATGGATCAAAGGACTGTAGTACAGTGGGTAACGCCTATATCGATGTTCAATCCGGCAGTTGTGGTAAATTCAAGCTACCTCCGACAGCATCTATATCTACGGCTGAGCTTACAGCCATTTTGGGGGCCCTCGAATACGCTGGAAATCATCCTGAGCGGTTGATTGTGGTGTTGTCTGATTCTAGATCATCACTGCAGAGTCTACAAACCATTAACTCACGGACATCATCCTCGATTCTCGTACACGAGATTATTGCACAGGTACATCGACTTGAGACACAGGGGAAGAAAGTTTCATTTGTGTGGGTAAAAGCCCATGTAGGAATCCCAGGCAATGAGCTAGCAGACAAAGCAGCACGATCTGCTACCACTGAAGGCCAACAGACCTACACGACAGTTCCAGCATCGGATTACACCTCCTTGCTTCGTCGACGGCAATTGACGGCGTGGAACAACGAGTGGCATGATACCTCCCAACAACGCGGAAAACACTATGCCACTATCCATCCAGATATTCCAAACGTTCTTTGGCACCATCAGCGTCCCTATTCGCGTCAATTCATCAGAGCAATCGCAAGAATGAAGTTTCATCATGGTTGTTTCCCTCATCATCTGCACAAAATTCAATTACTACGATCTCCCTTCTGTTCATGTTCAGCTGATACAGTTGCCGATCTTAATCATATATTCTTTGGATGTCCACACCACTTTGTACGCACTACTTGCCTACTTCAAAATTTATTGGCATTGGGATACCAATTACCCCCTATTCTTTCGTCAATTCTCCACAAAAGTGACCAATCTGCTTGAGTTATATGCATTTCTTTGTGACATTGGACTGCGAATCTAAGTCCTTCACCTAGAATCGAACTTACCCTATCAGAACTACGACACTCCTATCTTCTTCTGATCCACGGCCTAGTCACGCGTACTACTGGATGTCCTCATAGGCCTTATGATGAGAAGACGAATCTATCTCTCCTGTCTCCGAGCAATAAATAAATTAAAACATAATTTCCTATAAAAATCCCTTCCATTCATAATTCACTGGCTGAGTGGGCTTCGACCCTAATGCCAAAAAAAAAAGTTATACCTGGTGTCTGAAAACTTCTTCTTCTTCTCCTTCTACTTCTTCTTCTTCGTAATCTGGTTATCCCCCAGGATCGGTTTTTCCCTCGGACTCAGCGAGGGATCCCACCTCTACCGCCTCAAGGGCAGTGTCCTGGAGCTTCAGACTCTTGGTCGGGGTATACAACTGGGGAGGTTGACCAGTACCTCGCCCAGGTGGTCTCACCTGCTATACTATGCTGCTATGGGTTGGTGGGGGATGGGATGATTGGAAGGGATAGACAAGGAAGAGGGAAGGAAGCGGCCGTGGTCTTAAGTTAGGTACCATCCCGGCATTTGCCTGGAGGAAAAGTGGGAAACCACGGAAAACCACTTCCAGGATGGCTGAGGTGGGAATTGAACCCACCTCTACTCAGTTGACCTCCCGAGGCTGAGTGGACCCCGTTCCAGCCCTCGTACCACTTTTCAAATTTCGTGGCAGAGCCGGGAATCGAACCCGGGCCTCCGTGGGTGGCAGCTAATCACACTAACCACTACACCACGGAGGCGGACGCTTTTATGAACATACTAAGGTAATAGGTCCTGGGTGTCTTACGATGTGCCCTATCATTCTATATATTCTTCTAGTCAAATTTAGCTAAATAGATCTCCTCTCACTAATTCGATTCAGTATCTCTTCATTCGTGATTCTATCTACCCATCTCACCTTCAGCATTCTTCTGTAACACCACATTTCAAAACCCTCTATTCACTTCCTCCCTAACCCAGTTATCGCCCATGTTTCACTTCCATACAATGCCACGCTCCAGGCGAAAGTCTTCAAACACATCTTTCTAATTCATATATATATGATCGAGGTGAACACATTTCTTTTCTTGCTTGTGCTACTCTGCATTTTATGCCCTCCTTACTTCTACCATCATTAGTTATTTTACTACCCAAGTAACAATATTCATCTACTTCCTTTAAGACCTCATTTCCTAATCCATTATTTCCTGCATCGTCTGACTTTGTTTGACCACACTCCATTACTTATGTTTTGGACTTATTTATTTTCATCTTGTATTCCTTCTCCAAGACTCTGTCCATACCATTCAGCAATTTCTCCAGATCTTTTGCAGAGTCAGATAAAATAACAATATCGTCAGCAAATCTTAGGGTTTTGATTTCCTCTCTTTGGACTTTGATTCCCTTTCCAAATTCCTCAGTGATTCCTTTTATCGCATGTTCTATGTAAACATTGAAAAAAAGAGGGGACAAACTGCAGCCTTGCCTCACTTCTTTCTCGATTGCTGCCCCTTTTTCAAAGCCCTCAATTCTTATCACTGCAGACTGATGTTTGTATAGATTGTGGATAATTCTCTTTTCGCGGTATCTGATCCCGATCACCTTCAGAATCTCAAGTAGCTTGGTCCAGTCAAGAATATCGAATGACGTTTCAAAACCTACGAAAGCCATGTCCGTGGACTTGTCTTTCTTAATTCGGTCCTCTAAGATCAGACGTAAAGTCAGGATTTCTTCACGTGTTCCCACATTTCTTCCGAAGCCAAATTGATCTGCCAACACAGCTTCAACCTTCTTTCCAATCTTCTGTAAATAATACGTGTTAAAATTTCGCAGGCGTGAGATACTAAACTAATGGTGCGGTAGTTTTCACACTTGTCAACACCGGTTTTCTTAGGAATAGGTATAACAGTATTCTGCCGAAAATCGGGAGGCACTTCTCCTGTCTCATTCATCTTACACACTAAACGGAGTAACCTCTCCATGTTAGTTTCTCTTAAGGCAGTCAGTAAATCTGAGGGTATGTCATCATTTTCCGGTGCCTTTTTCCTACTTAGGTCTCTTAAAGCTGTGTCGAATTTTCACCTCATAATTGGGTCTCCCATGCCATCAGCATCGACAGCCGCTTCTTGTTCCAGAACCCTATCATCTACTTCTTTACTTTCATACAGTTGTTTGATATATTCCTGCTATCTTTCTGACTTATCTTCTTTCCCTATAAGTGGTTTTCCACCTGAGCTTTTAATATTCATACACGTAGTTTTCCTTTCTCCAAAGGTCTCCTTGATTTTCCTGTATGCAGCATCTACCTTTCCTAGGACCATAAAACCTTCGATATCCTTGCACTTCTCTTTCAGCTATTTTTACTTAGCTGTCCTGCACTTTCTATCTACTTCATTCTTTATTCGCCTGTATTCTTTTCTGCCCTCCTCATTTTTTTGCATCCTTGTATTTTCGTCGTTCGTCCATCAGGTCTAGTACCTCTTGAGTACATTGCTTCTTAGTTGATCGTTCCTTTTTTCCTAACTTTTCTTCAGCAGCCTTCCTGATCTCATTCTTCATGACTGTCCATTCTTCCTCTACTATGTTTCCTTTAGTCTTTTCCTCTAGTCCTTGTGTTACATGTTTTTGAAGCAATCCCTCACACTCTTTTCTTTCAACTTGTCTAGATCCCATCTCCTTGCATTCCTTCCTTTCTTCAATTTCTTCAATTTCATATGGCATTTCCTGACCAACAGGTTGTGGTCTGCGTCCACATCTGCTCGTGTGAAAGTCTTGCAATTCAGTACCTGATATCGGAATCTCTGCCTAATCATAATGAAGACTGTTTGATACCTTCCAGTGTCTGCAGGTCTCGTCCATGTATACAGCCGTTGTTTGTGGTGTTTGAACCAAGTGTTAGCAAAGACTAAATTATGATCGGTGCAGAATTCAACCAGCCAACTTCCTCTTTCATCCCTTTGCCCAAATCCGAATTCTCCTACTGCATTACCTTCCCTTCCATGGTCTACCACTGCATTCCAGTCTCCCATCGCTATTAGATTCTCGTAACCTTTTACATATTGTATTAAATCTTCTATCTCTTCGTATAGTCTTACGATTTCTTCAACATCCGCTGAACTAGTAGACATATAGACCTTCACTATTGTGGTGGGCATTGGCTGGGTGTCTATCTTGACAACAATAATCCTTTCATTATGCTGGTCGTAGTATCTTACTCGCTACCCTATTTACTTATTCATTATTAAACCAAATCCTGCATTTCCCCTGTTTGATTTTGTGTACTAGATATAACTTGCTGGAATCCTAAAAGTTGAGCCTCACTGAAGTAAGCTTTCCTAATGCCGAACTGCCCTTCTATCAAAGCCGTTAGTCATCAGTCAAACGTGTCTAATATAATCAAACATAATGCTTTCCCAGCGCTTACAAAGAACGTGTGTCAAGCAGACCGGCCTGTAATTATCCACTTTAGGTTTGTCACCATTGTCCTTGTACAGTTGGGCTAATATTACAACTCTCCATTCATTTGGTATCGCTTCTTCGTACAAATAATAAACAAATAATTATTTAGGATATGGCACTGTTTCCTAGCCCATTAGTTATAATATATACATACTAATGTTATCAATCCCAGCTGATATTCTTTTTGTAAATGTCTTTATTATCACAAGAAAATTTCAGTTAGGCCAATATTAGTCACCTCCTCTATCTGGACATTATTCTTATATCCAACATCCTTTACATACAGTTGACTGAAGATTTCTGTCCCTGTAATTCCTCACGTATACAACTACCCTTGTACAGTAATGTTGCCTGGAATGTCCTTCCAGGAACCTTTTTTTGGCTTAAAATATCTATACACATACTTCCATTCCTTCCTAAAATTCATATGGCTGCCAATTATGTTTAGCGTTATGTTATCCTTAGCTAACATTTTTGCTAAATTCAATTTCCTAGTAAGGTCTTTCAATCTCTCCTTATTCTCGCAATCATGTCTTTCTAATCTGCACCTCCTCCTTAATCTCTTTATTTCCTTGTTATAATATAATGGGTCCTTGCCATTACTTACCACCTTGAATGGTATATACCTGTTTTCACACTCCACAACAATTGCTGTTAAGCTATCCCTTAGGCTGTTTACATTTTTATTTACCAGTTTCATTGATCATAATTGCTGTTTAACATTTCCCCAAGCCTCTCTTATCAACCATGTGGTATTGTCTAATAGTCCTACTTTTATGACACTTCTTTGTGTCACACTAATTTTTAAGTACGGCAGATGCAGCTTCATGATCACTTATACATATATCACTTCAATTTCCGTAAAGAGGTCATATGGTTTTATCAGTGTCACGTCTAGACATTTTTCACTGTAGTTGATTCCATCATTTTCTCATTCGGCTCTCTTCCCATGTTAACTTATTCATCATTTGTTAGTCCTCCTTTCTGTCGTTCCCGTTCCCTTCCTAGTTAACATTTGGTAAGTTCAGATCACCCGCTACAATAACGTTCCTTTCTGCCTTTCCACACATAGTTGATTATCTCATTAAATAATTCCGCATCAGCAGCATCGCCAGCCTTGACAAATGCGTCAAGCTGCCTATTATCTTTAGAAATACGTCTTACACCTAGAAATTCGTGTTTGCCATGTATAACGTTTTCGTAGCTTACAAATTCTTCTTTTGCCAGTATCAATATCCCCCTCCTATCGATCCTATCATGTCTCTACGATAAACTCTCCAGTTCGGTGAGAAAATGTCTGCATCCATAATATAAATTCTCAGCCATTATTATATTCCTATTACACTGTCTGGTTTTTATATAGGACTACCTATTAAATTAATTATATTCCTTTCTTTACAATACTTCTACAGTTTCACACTAACAATTTTTACGTCATTCTTACTTGAATTCATGCTTCATATACTGTAATCGCCTCTCCCTAGACCATCTCGTTTCCCTGAATGTACCTCCCTGTATCTCTTCTAAACAAACCCCTAATTTATATGTACTATTGCAGTTCAAGTGAAGGCCATCTGAACGTAGATCCCCAGCTCCTACCCATACTTTAGGATCTACAAATCTCACTCCGAATTTCCCACATTCACAATCCATAGTTTCATTTAAATCCCCACTCACACTCTAGTCAATATCCCTGCTACACAGTATCCCACTGATAAGAATCCTCGGTTCCTTAATCATCTTCCGTGCTGCCGTAAACAGATCCCACACATGCCCAACTATGTTAGTACCTATAACTGCTTGCCTTACGTTATTGTTACCAACGGGGAAAATTACCACCTTCTCCTTACCCTTCTCCTTCCGTTCTCTTTTCCTCAACATCTGCCGTAATCTAACTCCTGGGTAACATCCTATCCTGGTTCTCTTTCTTCCACACAGTTTCCCCACGTACCTAAATATTGAGTCTCCCATGACCAGACACTCTAGTTACAACAATAGAATTAAGAGCTAAATTTCTTGATAATGATGATGCTTGTTGTTTTAAGGGGCCTAACATCGAAGGTCATCGGCCCCAGCTAAATTTCTAGAGAAAGTTTTACCCTACTACACAAGTATATATATAATGTTCCGGGGATTCTGTGGAAAGCAGAGGTGAAAGAAGGTGCCGACATGAACGAGTGGATAGAGAAAAGATATAATTTTAATTAAAAACTTTAAAATTAGTAATTATATTTCTTGCCTTTCTTTTTTTTTATTTTCAAATGTTAAACTTTGCAAACAATAACAAATAATCAGGTACAAACGTTTAGATCATGAGCTCGAGAAAAGTCTAGAACAGACAACATGACTTAACAACATGAGCCTGAAGCTCCCCAGTTACAACTTCAACAAGAGTACTACTGCTCCCTTCAATAACTCCTCAAGGAGACTGAACTCCAAAATTTACTTCAGTAGGAAGATCGTCTTTGCTCCACACAATTACTCCCTAGGAGACTATCTCCAAATTTAACAAGTTCAGGCCTGTTAAAGGCACAATTTACATTTTACCAAAAACAAACAGTATTCACTGTCTTATCTACTCAACAGTTGCATTTAAAAGGAAATGAAAAAGGGAAGTTAACTTTAACAGGGGTAACAAGTACACATTCTACATGGCCTCAGTTAAAAAATAAAAGGTTAAAGTTATTGGCCGAAAATGAAAATGTTCGGAGGCGAACTCTGCACTCCTCTGAAATACACTTGAAAAATACCTAAAACCCTATTTGGGCTGATGGCCCTAAGTTACAGAGGCTAAGCCTATTATTAGATGGTAATTAGTTGGAGAAAAAGTTTAAATTACAAAGTTTTCGAAATCATAGTCACCTCAAGACCAAGAAGAAGGGGAATATAAGGCGTTTCCCACTCTTTATTCCCTAATTTAAATTACGATTCTAAACCAGCTGTAGAATGTACATGGCCGGATTACATTAAGAAAGAATTTTGAAACCTTCCCCTCGAGTTAACTTTCTGAGACTATTACATGATTAAAATATGTCTGCCATTACCTTGAGCTGGTGGACCTCCCTGAAATGGACGAGGCAAGCCCTCCCCTGCCTCTTCTACTAACACATTCTACTGCAGGACTGGAGTGATCAAAAGACATGGCCCAAACGGTCCCAGATTTTATAGCAGAGATTAAGGTTCCAGATTTCTCGGGGCCGAAGCCCTAACACACCCACAATTTCCACTGGACAGTCAAATAAATATCAAACATTTATGATTGGTGGATTAAATAAATGTACAAAATTCCCTATTGGCGACAGTATTAAATCGGCAAGTAGAGATAGAAATGCTAGTAAACTTAGAACATCAAAACCAATCTATAAACAATTCAGTTTAGGAAACCTTGACATACAAAATTGGTTAAAAAATTAATTGTTCATTCTCGCCCCAAAGGAGCGATTTAGAGACATCTGTCGATAAACGTTCAAACAACTTCCGAAATGAGTTTCAATGCTCATGTTATAAGCGGCCTTCTAAAAAGCGCTTATTTTAAATGCATGGGGCGGGCGTACCTCCGGTACAGACCTCCACCCCCAGAGGTTCTACCAAGGTTGAGACAGTTTTGAAATTTAAAATTTGGAAAATTTTGAATTTGAAGATTGAAGTCAGGAAATTGTTTGATGGAGATTTCATTCATAAGGTGTTTTGCATCAAATAAGCCTTGAAGTATTTATGAAGTGGCAGAAGTATGGTATGCAATGCTCAAGTTTGACGGCAAGAGCGGCCGTCACTGCCGGACCCCTCAAGTACCCTCAGATACGTCCCTCCCGCTACCTTGAGAGGGGTAGCCATGGTGATGGTCGTCACGGACAAACTATTGAAGTTCTGCCCAATAATGAAGTGGGCGGTTGTAGAACCGCACGTCAGCCTTTGCCACTAATGATGGTGCTCAAGTTTGCCGTCATGAACGAGACTGGACCAGAGCGGGGTGGGTCCTTACCCCGCGCCAGCATCTCTCGCCAGTTGTTGTGACACGGTCTCAGATGACAATCAGGTCACTGAAGCGATAATTTTCAGGGCGACTTTGACTGTTTTTATGGAGAGAGTTTGTTTAAATAATTGGTGTTGCTGATGTAGCTAAGGCGGGCGGCATCGAGGATGAGTGCGTGGAATGCAGGCTCAATTTTGGAGGCCTGGGCAAGGTACTGGCAGACGAGAAACGGAAGGAAAAGCAAAATCATTCTAAAAGGGAAGGTTTGTACATAGGTTGCTACACAAAAAAGGAATACCATAGATGTATATTAACAGGGCAGAAGGCCTCAACTTTCAACTTATATATGAAAGTTTAGGATTCTGCGCTGTTAAGGAAAGAAATATAATTACATATGCAATGCCATGACTTGATGGCCTACACTGAACAAGACATGTCGTACAGGTCTAACTTGTGACAAATGAACCCTAAAAATTCTTTCGGTGGCTGGATTATTCACCAAAAGGGTGACCGGCGTTAAGAAATCCAAAATAATAGACGGTCCATGAAATCTGGGGGCAAGCTTGCCTGCAGGAACAAAATTTTTCACCATGATCTGATCTCCAACCTTTCAATTGTTGGGTCTCCGTCCACGATCATATCTTTCTTTAACTTTCTGATGATAAGCCTTAAGGTTCCTTTTGGCCTTCTTCAACAGGTCCCTAATATTATCGGGATCTACTGTCTCTGGCAATATCTCATTGATGGACCATAGATTAGACGACGGCGTATTAGGAACAAACTTGAACATGAAAGATGCCGGTGTAACATTGTGTGACACGTGAACAGCTGAATTTAGCGCAAGAGATAACCAATCCAGAGAAGTATCCCACCTAGCATGGTCTTCATGATGAAAAGCAATCAAAGCAGATCAAAGATTACGGTTAACCCGCTCAGCAAGGGATGGTTGTGGGTGATAAGCAGATGTTGTGACATGAAAAAGCAATAACTCAAAACAAAATTTGTGAAATCAATTAGAGGTGAATGCTTTGGCATTATCGGAGACTATGTATTGCCAAGGACCAAAAGAAGCAAAAATTGTGTTAAGGCAATAATTGTAGACTGAGCGGTAGCCAGCTTAGTCGGAAATAGCCATGGAAACCTGGTGAAACCATCTACATACATGAGGATGAATTTGTTCCCGTTCCCCTTAGATTGAGAGAAGGGTCCGAGGCAATCTATATACAATCGCTCCATAGAGCGAGATGCTTGATCAGATGAAAATAGCCCTAGTTTATTGGACAAGATGGGCTTACTAAGCAAGCAAGATTTACAGGCTTAACTATTTCCCTTCTTTCGCCGTCCATACTCTTCCAGATGACATTTTTCTGATTTTTCTCTAGTTTTTGAGATACCTGAATGTCCCCTTAATGAAGATGATGGGCACAAGAACAGCTGGAACTACTACTTCCATCTTCTGATCATGCCTCGAAGGGCAACACAGAACCCCATTCCTCAGAACGCAAGGGACAACATGTTCCCTAGAAGAAAGTGTTTCCACAATAGGAGCCAGCACTGGATCTTCCCATTGATATTTCTCGATATCACGGAATAACATAGGGACATCAGTCAAAATTGAACCAACACAAGAACGTATGGAAATAGAAAGATACGAACTTTCCTCCTTCACAATGGACTTAACGTCACCAGAAAATTTGCAGCTTAACTCGTCCGCGACCACATTCCCTGATCCCCTAATGTGTCGCACGTCAAATTGAAAAGCCGAAATACGTATAGCCCAACGGGCGATATGTCCTGTACGACGGGGCCTAGCTAAAACCAAACTTAGACCCTGATTGTCAGTTTCTAACTCAAATGTAACATTATCCAGAAACAAGGCAAACAGGACTGCGAGTCCTTGTAATCCATAGATGGATTACCTGGCTTCTTGAGCCGATAAGGTTCTAGACGCATAGGCGATGGGTCGCCTCCCGAGTTCGGTCTCTTGAAGAAGGACCGCAACAACTGCAGATGATGAGGCATCGGTTTGAACGATGGATATCTCAGAGAAGTGTGGCATAGCTAAGATTGGGGCGTTACGAAGAGCTAACTTAAGTTATTCGAACGTAGCTTGTTGCGATGGCCCCCATTCGAACTTGACACCTTTCCTACGAAGCAGGTTTAGAAGCGCCGCCCTATTAGCAAAGTTGGGTATAAATTTCCTGAAGAAATTCACCATGCCAATGAATCTAGCGATTCCTTTAACATCTTTAAGAAGCCTAAAATCACGAATTACCTGCGTTCTAAAATTGTCGATAGAAACTCCATCGGATGACACACTATGCACTAAGAAGGACATCGAAGGCTTTACAAAAGCTACCTTAGATCTTTTAAGTGTCAATCCAGCCTTACGAAGGCGATTTAGAACTTCCTTGATATGATCTAAATGTTCTTCAAAGTTTTCAGAAAACACCACGACATCGCCAAGATAATGGTAAAAATATTCGAACTTGATGTCGTAGATGACCCTATCCGGTATTCTAGTAAGGACAGCCGCGCTCGTGGGGAGCCAGAAAGGCACGCGGTTGTATTCGTACAGGTTCCAGTCTGTAGCGAAAGCCGTCATATGATTGGATTCTTCCGCCAGAGGAATCTGATTATGCGCTCGTTTAAGATCTAGTATGGTGAAGAACATAGCCTTACGACACCATGAAGAACATTAATGAAGGTCAGGAAGGGGCACTGATTGTAATTCGACCTTACAGTTTAAAACCCTGTAGTCAATGACAGGCTTAAAACCACCTTTTGATTTCGGTGCAAGAAAAATGGGCGATGAATACGCCGACTTTGAGGGTCGAATAATGCCATCCTTCAACATTTGATGGATAATCTCCTTAAAAGCATTCATCTTAGGTGAAGATAGCCTGTATGGAGGAATCCTTGCCGGGATTGAATCCGTTACCTCATTTTTATACTCATTTAGATCAGTAACCCCAGGGTTTCCGAAAATACATCGGGAAAGACTGGCATAACCTTCGAATACTCTCAGCCTCGTACTCATGTAGATATAATGACATTTCACTCTGGGTGGGCGAAACAGATGAAAATGTTGCAGAATTACATTTTAAAAGAGGAATATTTAAGTTACTATTAAATCTGAATGTGTAAGACTTGCTCTGAACATTAGGCACAAGACCGGAATGCGAGATGAAATCAGCCCCCAATATTACAGGGCAAGACAACTGTTTAGCCACAAACAACTTCACTTTCCAAGTAAATTTAGAAATTCGAACTTTAGCACGAATGAAGCCTAAAATTTCTAAGGGTAAAGAATTTGCCGAAACACATTTGACGGAAGAGAAACAATAATCAGGAAATTTACAACAAACTTTCAATTTAGAATACCATTCCTCAGAAATAATAGAGCTCACCCTTTCAGAGTTTAATAGAGCAGGGACGGGTTCATTATTTATCTCAATATTGAAAAAGGGCACAAATCCTGGGGTCTCAGAGGCGATTTTATGGCGTTCACTTGGGTCTTTGGAAGATACATTTGAGAGGGTTTTATTCCTCAGCTAGTTCGGTGCTCGACTTAACCTGGGCTGAGGCTCGTGAAACTGAACTTTGTGACTCAGACGGATGCACTAGTCACTTCCTATCGCCTAAGTTATTGGAGACAGCATTAGAAGTAGAACAGAAAAGTGTGCTGTTAGGTGACCTACAATTTTTGGCCAGATGGGAGAACGACCCGCTCTTAGAACATCCCTGGGTTGGCCCTGCTTCATTCCTAGTTCCAGTAGATTTTAGAAAGGTACACTTAATTGCGAAGATGTTCTGCCGATCCACACGCATAATACTTGCGTGGAGGGAAGGTTCGGCGAGGTGGTGGCCGTGAACTGTTAGATGATGGAGAAGGCTCCCTAGTGACTCGTAAGGTGTCAGCGTACCTCACTCCCTCTGCTGACACTGTCACAGCTTCAAGTTCAGAGAAGGTTTGAGGTCGAGTGCGAAACATAAATACGACCTGTAGGATAGATTATTCCCTTCGACGATGGTTTGTACCATTTAATTTTCTGAGTAATGAAGGGCGAACACGCTCGTGTAAAACTTTATGTCTTGGATGAAGTCAGCCGAATTCTCGTCCGACATTTGGACTCGGAAATAGTACTTTTGTATTAAGGATGACATTGCTCTAGCTGGAATGAAATTGACCAAGAGATGGGCATGGAAGTCTTCTATAGAACATTTATCAGCTATTGCCTTCACAATTTTATCTGAGAGGACGCCCACAGGGTATTTGGAGAATTTGAGAATGAGACAGAGAAAACACCAAAGGATCCTGTAATTCTACTAAAAATCTTAGAAAGGAAATCACTTCGTTAGTTGAATTTACCGAATATAGAAAGGAAATCACATCGTTAGTTGAATTTACTGAATATTTTGAGATGCCCTTAAGCACCATGACTAAGGGGTGGGGCAATCTGATAAAACATTGTGAAATAATAGGGGAAGGCACTGGAGGTTGAGGGGGGCCAAAAGCTGCGTTACTGATAAGAAATGGTGGAAGTTGTTATAGATAATCAGACACTTGTTCAGATGGGGCAGAAGTTTGATATGGAACCACGGATTTCCTACTCTCAGCAGCTTTATTAGGGTCTTCTCCGTTGTTAAGTTTACTGTTTGAATATAGTCGCTCTTAGCGCTGGCGTCTCCTGACAACAATTGATTAACCGTCTTTGACATGTCGGAAAGGTGTTCAACTAGATTACTAGCTTCCTTAGCATGCTCGTCCTTAAGTTTCGGAGATAATAGGTCATCAGCCCTATTGTAGAAATGGAACAATCGAGCTTGAAACCGCTTGAGTTGATTTGTAGAAGGTTCACTTACTTAAAAGAAATTAAAACAGACGCTAGCTCAGTGGTATTGTCGGTGATGATGGACTGAGCCTCATCATTTTCCTCCTCCTCAAATAATGGAATACAGATAGGAAGCTCTAAAGATTCTTTAAGTTTAGCCGTATCTACTGCATAGCAACCGTTACACCAGACTGTCCCTTCCTAATTAAAAGTTCATAAATTAATTCCTCGTTGAGCAGATACCATGGTTCAAGGTCCTCCCTATGACCAGACATAGTGAACGCAAAACTAACAAAATTTAGAAAATTCCAGAGACGGAAAAATTTTAGAGTACGCTTCCGAATTCTATGAATAGCCGTCAAAAGGGGCTTAATCCATACCCATTCAAGCACACTTTTCTACCACTTGTTCCGGGGATTCTGTGGAACTCAGAGGTGAAAGAACGCGCAGGCATGAATGGGTGCCTTTCCTTTTTCCTTTTCTTTTCAAATTTTAAACTTTGCTAAGCAATAACAAATATCAGGTACAAAAGTTTAGGTCATGAGCTCGAGAAAAGTCTAGAACGGACAACATGACTTAACAACATGAGATTGGAGCTCCCCAGTTACAACTTCAAATAATAATAATGTTATTTGCTTTACGTCCCACTAACTACTTTTACGGTCTTCGTAGACGCCGAGGTGCCGGCATTTAGTCCCGCAGGAGTTCTTTTACTTGCCAGTAAATCTACCGACACGAGGCTGTCGTATTTGAGCACCTTCAAATACCACCGGACTGAGCCAGGATCGAACCTGCCAAGTTGGGGTTAGAAGGCCAGCACCTTAACCGTCTGAGCCACTCAGCCCGGCCGTTACAACTTCAACAAGAGCACTACTGCTCTCTTCAATAACTCCTCAAGGAGACTGAGCTCCAAAATTTACTTCAGTAGGAAGAGCTCCTTTGCTCCACACAATTACTCCCTAGGAGACTATCTCCAAATTTAACAAGTTCAGGCCTGTTAAAGGTACAATCTACATTTTACCAAAAACAAACAGTATTCGCTGTCTTATCTACTCAACTGTTACATTTAAAAGGAAATGAATAATGGAAGTTAACTTTAACAGGTGTAACAAGTACACATTCTACATGGCCTCAGTTAAAAAATAAAAGGTTAAAGTTATTGGCCGAAAATGAAAATGTTCGGAGGCGAACTCTGCACTCCTCTGAAATACACTTGAAAAATACCTAAAACCCTATTTGGTCTGATGGCCCTAAGTTACAGAGGCTAAGCCTATACCACGGAGGTGACTAGATGGAGAGAAAGTTTAAATTACAAGGGAAAGATAAATTTAAAGCTTACGAAATCATAAGTCACCTCAAGACCAAGTCGAAGGGGAACATACGAGGGTTCCCACTCTTTATTCCCTAATTTAAATTACGATCATACACCAGCTGTAGAATGTAAGAAGGAATTTTGAAACCTTCCCCTCAAGTTAACTATCTGAGACTATTATATGATTAAAATATGTCTGCCATTACCTTGAGCTGGTGGACCTTCCTGAGATGGACGAGGCAACCTCTCCACTGCCTCATCTACTAACACATTCTACTGCAGACTGGAGTGATCAAAGAGACGGCTCAAACGGTCCCAGCTTTTATAGCCGAGAGTAAGGTTCCACACCCACAATTTCCATTGGACAATCGAATATCAAACATTTCTGATTGGTGGATTAAATAAATGTACAAAATTCCCTATTGGCTACAATGATAAGTCGGCGGGAAGAGATAGAAATGCTAGTAACCTTAGAACACTAGAAACAATCTATAAACAATTCAGTTTAGGAAACCTTGACATACAAAATTGATTTAAAAATTAATTGTTCATCCTCGCCCCAGAGGGTGCACATGAGTTGATAGTAGAGACATCTGTCGATAAATGTTCAAACTTCTTCCGAAATGAGTTTCAATACTCATGTTATAAGTGGCCTTCTAAAAGGCGCTTATTGCTCAGAATTTAAAATGAATTTTATTTCTGTATCGGGCATGTCCACAGTAAGGAGAAAATGCACTTTTAAATTTTGCGTAATTTCTGTCTATCTGTATGTACACGTATCACGAGAAAACGGCTGAAGAGAATTTAAATAATTTATTAGTGCTGAGTGAAATGGTAGTTAAGGGGAAGGCTTAACATTTAATTCTCAAATATTTATGTTATTAGCGGTCCTATCGATAAATACTATATACCTTACGTTATATAGGATTGAATTTCCGATCATTTATGTCTTCCACATTTTTACCGTACCGGTTTTGATAACAGAGATATTCAGAATTTGTATTTTTGTTGGTAAGTCCATATCAACGCCGAGCCACAAGATAATGGGTAAACATAATTTAATGAAAATCGGTATCTAGAGTCGAGGAATGAGAAAATACAATAAAGGCTATAAATAATTTTATTCACCCTGGATGAAACAGTAGTTTAGGCGAAGGCGTCCAAAATGTATTTTTTTTATTTAATTGTCCTATCGAGAAGTACTAGGCTACATAACAAAATTTGTAGAAAATACTATTTCCGATCATTTACGTTTTATCAGTTTTCCGTACCGACTATAATACTAGTACACCGTTCAAAAAATTAGGGGTACATGTTTTGTAACGTCTGGTATGTGAACGTTAATTTTACCGAGGGGGTTCCAATGGTCGTGCCGCATACCTTGAGACCTTAGCTACTCAGGGTATATCAAATCGAAGTTATACTCCATCTGTAGGCGTAGCCATGCATTAAATCGTCGGGTGACCCCTCAAAACACAGTGAATAGCGGTGCGTCCGTGTGTCGTTGTGAGGTACACAGACTACTTCGGTCATTTGACCTCGTTGTACGTAAACCAGCTAATCCCATGAGACATTTACGAGGTTCAAGTCGCAAGGGCCATCACTTTGATCCAGGAAGGATGGATTTTCCGTCGTGTTGCTGTGGATATCAATATTTCTACGTCAGTTATTCAACGCTTGTGGAATCACTACACTGAGACAGGCCAGTTCACAAGGAGGGTTGGACAAGCTCGTGGACGCATGACAACCCCACAGGATGACCGATATCTGACCATCTGTGTGCTGCGGCGTCGTTCAGCAACTGCCAAGAAACTGTAACAAGACCTCAGGAGGGTCACTGGAGTTACGGTGTCTGACCAGACAGTAAGGAACAGGTTAAGAGAAGTGTCCTTACGACCCAGACGTCCTGTTCGAGTGCCCCGTTTAACGCAGCAAGATCGCGCAGCTCGTTTTCTGTTTCCCGTACCCACGTCAATTGGCAACTTCGCCAATGGAGACCTGTGTTGTTCACAGACGAGTCCAGATTTCCCCTGACACAGCGTGATGGACGTCAACGTGTATAGAGACGCCGTGGTGAGCAGTACACGCCAAATGATGTCCAGGAAGGCGACCGATTCGGAGAAGTTTCTGTGTTGGTGTGGAGTGGCATCAGTATTGATGGCCGTACGGATCTTGTCGTCGTCCGTGGTAATCTTACCGCTGCGGGGTACGTCGAGCAGATACTGCTACAGCATGTGTTGGTTGCTGCGTACGGTGTTGGCTCTGAATTCGTACTCATGCACGACAATGCCAGGGCTTATGTAGCGCGCATCACCAGAGCTGTCTTGCGGGAAATGGACATTCACGAGATGGAATGGCCAGAATTGAGTCCCGACCTTAATCCCATCGAGCATGTGTGAGATAGGCTTGACAGATGTGTTCGTGGCTCCACCACAGACTCTCCAAGACCTCAAACAGGCTCTCATTGAAGAATGGGACCTGATACCGCAACGTGATCCCCGTTGACTTATACGGAGCATGCCACGTAGGTGCCAAGCGTGACAAATGCTCGTTGAGAACATACACCATACTGAAGCTCTCCAACTGTGATACAAATCCACCCTGGAGGACTGTTATCACTTTGTTTCCGCCCCTATTTTGACACTTCCGTTTGTGTTCTGAAAATGAACGCGAATCTATCGATGTTCTTTTGTATACTCCAATGGTAAAGAATAAAGGTTTTGTTGGTAATATACCTGGGTGTGAGGTATTGTTTTGTGGAGCATGGTATTCGTTCTAAAACATGATCCCCTAATTTTTTTGAACTGTGTATTTCAGAGTTGGAAGGAAACTAAATCTGCAGGGCTACAATATCGAGAGTTCATAAAATTGATCATAATAACATTACACGGACCATTCTTTGTTTGTTTCGATATTCTTTGTCTCTTATGCTGCCACTCATCTCCGATAAATGGGGTTACTGCTGTGTACCGAGTATAACTTCATGCCTGTATATTGGTGGGAAGTAGCTGGGAAGTTGGATAACTTTCTTTTTTAGCGTGCCGTTCCTCTGGTTCATACGTTTTCTGATACTGCTGGTACGTAGCACACTAGTTCATCATAGTATTCCAGCTATTCGATCCGTACTCTGAGGCGCTGATTTAATGAGCAGTGTGCAAATTTAACAGAATAATAGCATAGAGTGGCAGCGTAGTACGGTTCGTTAAAAGTGAGAAAATGTGTGGCTTTCCATTTAATCGCAACATTCCTATTGACGTCATTGTGAAGATCTGTGTTCATTTCAGTTGGGAAAAACCAGTCTTTCTGAGGTTGTAAAAAGGCATGGAGAGAGTGAGTGTCCGCAATTATGATGAAAATTCTCCAACTTGATTGTAACTGATGGTAGGCCAGAGGGTCTACCATTACAATGAAAATTCCATAACCCAGTCTTCACACGAGAAAAGATGTATGTTGACTTCCCCGTCGCTTTTCTGGGGTAATATTAAGAACTCTGCAATTTATAGAATCTTACAACGTGTGCACTACCTAACCTAGAATTCCGTAGCGGAGCACGGGTACATCAGCTAGTTTCTATTAAATTAACTACACTACATAACTATATAACTGAATTTATTAACTTCAAACTGTAGGAACTTTAGACCATCGTTTTATAAAATGCAATTATGCATTTTATTCCGATACTTGAAAGAGTATATTGACACAAGGGCATAAATTGACATATCAAGATCTGGCTATTGGCTTTACGTCGCACCGACAGAGATAGATCTTATGGCGACGATGGGACAGGAAAGGGCTAGGACTGGGAAGGAAGCGGCCGTGGCCTTAATTAAGGTACAGCCCCAGCATTTGCCCGGTGTAAAAATGGAAAACCACGGAAAACCATCTTCAGGGCTGCCGACAGTGGGGTTCGAACCCACTATCTCCCGAATACTGGATACTGGCCGCACTTAAGCGACTGCAGCTATCGAGCTCGGTATCAAGATCTGGCACATGTTCTAAACAAATCCACGTACACTTTAATATGAACATAATAATCTTGACTGAAATTTCAAGATTTAAACCTCTTATTTTGGAATTCAGTTCCTCATGGCTTTGACTTAGGTTGAGGGGAAACACTGATTCAGTTCTCTTTTTTCTTCTTCTTCTGATGATGATGATGCATCAGAACATGGAAGAATATTATCTGATGCAGAATGACTAGTGGCTAAATTTGTATGTGACATTCTGGACTGATGAGAGATAACAGTGACGAAAGGTAATTTTTCCTTCTTTTGACTGATTGAAGGTAGCCCGTAATAATCTTGAGGAGTGTGGATACTTGACAGTCTTCCTCTTTTATTCCGCCTTAGGTCCATAACCTGAAACGGCACATCTGTATCAAGGGTGAATTTAAATTTAACAGTTCCAGATTCTTTGTATCGTTGTCATTTGATTTGTAACCACTTCACAGTATTACTCTCTGTATCCTTTGTATGTTTAATGAGTTTATCTATCAGAAAATATGAATAAGAGTCAATATCATTCTGTCCCATCTCAGTAACTTTCTTTGGGACCTTTCCTCTCACAGACTGTACAACATTATACCAGTCTCTCGGTACCATCATTTCAAATGGATTGTGCTCCTTTGGTCATTCTATCTGAGCATGGTCCACATCACACTCAAGATGGGTATGACAGGGTAATAGACAATTGTGATACGTTATATATTTTCCAGAGCGAGATGGCTTTCAACTGCAACACTCGTCATAACTGCCATATTGCTGTTCCGGTTTTGTGCACCGCAAGTATCGGAATACGTTTTGATTAAAAACACGGAACATTTTTGAACAACAGTGGAGAATTAAAATAATATAAACAGAACGTATCACGTACTGATAAAAATTAATCCTGCCAAAATATGTCATGCCTTGGCAAACCATAAACTGTATTGCTCAAACATATCATTACTTGGACTGCCATTTATTCCGTTACTATAATGAGTAGACATATCACCTTTTGGCGGAATATGTAGCACATGAAATACTACCAGCATCTGGCAAAACTCAAAAGTAGCAGATTTTGGACATATAACTTTTGGCTTTTCAACACAGATTTGTCAGGGGAAAGAAATAATATATACTACAGAAATATTTCACGACAGTAATGCATGCAGGAAAGCAAGTAATAAAAAACGAAACTGCAATTATTTTACTTAGACGTATACTAATTAAAAATACTAGGAATAAGAGGCTAACTAAAGAAACGTGTAGCCACACTAAATACGTATAGGTAGTGACTACTACTACTACTACTACTACTACTACTACTACTACTACTACTACTACCACTAAGGTAAGGGGCAAATAAGACCCACTTACAGATAGACTGCCGTTTGCTCTTAAAGTAACAGAGATACAAGAATTTGTTTCGTATAAAATGTTCTTTGATATATCTTTTTTACCAAATATCACAAATAAATAACTGCAAATGTATCCGTGGTTCCCGCATAGCACAATTATGTAATTAATGTAATTGGGCCTTATTTCCCGCTGTAACATGTAATAAGGCCCGCAGTGGAAGAGTACCTTAACCTCATCTCTATGGGCAATTACGAGGTCAAATTGGAAGAGAAAATGGCATGTTTTGTAGATAAGAAGTTTTAAAAGACATGTTCGTTAATTCAAAAAGATGTTGAAATTTTATAACTGAAAGTATAATATGAAACATTTCACCATGCTAAGTTAGGAGATCTGCATTTTACTCTTTAAAAGTTACAGGAAGCATAATTTCCTCTCATCTTACTTCGAAAAACTCTAATGTGCTTTAAAAAACTAATCATAACCACTAAATATACAATTCTTCACATTTAAATCACACAAACATTCAAAAACTCTTAATTTTCAAAGTCAGTTTTAACTTTTCCTTTCACTTATTTAAAATACTAATTTACTTTAAGGTAACATTTAATTCTGCATGAAACACGAGTCTTTGATGTTCTGAAAACGAAGTCTGAAAACAATCTTCCTTGTCGTTTATAGTCAGTCCAACACACACGTTCATCTCTTCTGTTGTTAATTGAGTAACGGTCACTGCGAGCAGCGCAGATGAAATCTCAAACAGGAGTGAGCGGCGAGCGGCGTGTAGCGTTGTACTTGAACAAACTTCCCCTCCAAAATGACGCTCCGCTGGTACTATGGCCACATGCATTTGTTAACGCCAGGTTTGAGTTTCATCTGTGCTGCCACACTACGCAACGCTCCGCTCGCCACTTGCACTGTGGCCGACGGTTCCCTTGGTTTTATGACCGATCCCACTACCGGTACTCACAATTGTTCTCACGACGCTTGGATAACGCCATTCCAGATCTGCTGGCCTTCTGGCTTTTCTAAATTACGTGCCATTACTGGGAATCGAATTCAGCCGAGGAGCTAGCATGCTACCCTGAGACCATCGCGGTAGTCTTTAATACAAAAGTCATGTGTAAGAACATGTCTTCGACTTCAAATCCAGGTCAATACCAATGTGTACACTGGATAAAAATATTAAATTGTTTACTTATTTAAAATAATTTTAGTCAATTTAGTATATTTGTGAAACTTTACGACTTAAAATAACATTGTGTTAGCATATTATTGTATTAAATTGAAACTTAATCTTTCATAGCAGCTGCAGGAAATAAGGCCCAGATGTTGCAAAGCGTGGGCCTTATTTCCTGCAACGTGAGCTTGAGGGTTTTCGATTGCATCGTCTTGTGTTCTCAACCAAATTCGATGAAATGTACACCCTTTCATTACTTATTTAATGCACTATTAGATACATATATTATTTTAATGCTATCCTAGCGCTAACATTCTTTTTTACTTCCCTTTCCAAAGAAAATTTATTAAAATGAGATCAACTCCCTGTCTCGAGTCTTGACTCCGGCCTAGCAACCAAAACTGAGGGCGGCCGATTTTTCACTTTATCCAACAGCTAGCAGGCATAGACAGTAAGCAGGCGTGTAGGTTCATTACCGACCAAAGAAGCGGCAAATACGAAAATCAAACAGTGGGCCTTAATACCTGCTGAGCCTTATTACCGCAACCTACCTTACTTGGAAACAGAAAAAGTAAGCAAGGTAAGGGTACTGTCCAATAAGAACAGTTACGCTACAATTCTCTACTGCAGTTAAGCCTATACTAATTACAACAATAGAATTCTGGCAAGAGCTAAATTTCTAGAGAAATGTTTCCCTTACTCCACAAATATTTTGCGATATTAAAATATGCACGCTAATTTCTAATAAAATAACTACACTTCAAAGATTCTAAACTACGTTTAGACGGATTGTAATTACAAATACTCATTACTACGACCAAAGAGAAATAAAAATTACCGTTAAAAGTTGAAATTCCGAAGAACTATACAAGGATTACACAACAAAGATAAATACACAGATAGATTATTATAATTATAATTACCATTTTATGCTACTGTGTTCTAATATAAATGAAAACTCTCGTTTAGTTAAATGCTGACATATCGAAAGGGTTACCGTACACTAGGATAACACACGAATGTAGCAGGACAGATTCTGTCTATTAAAAAATTACCCTCAACTGCACTTAGGCGTATCCTAATTATGACAGGTTAGCTGAAACAATAGAACTGAAATTCTGAAAGACCACGAGTGCAAGGTATAAATTACGCCAGATTACCTGCTCAGAACTACAAATAAGTTATCGGAATACAGGAATCAGCTGATTATTTCTTTTCTTGATAAAACTATACCGGTACGCTTTCTTCTCGACCTAGCGAACAATACAATATTTGAATACGAAGGGCGGCAATAATCTATAACAGTACAATGGCTATTAACTGCTTCGCCTGTGAAATATTGTATATTCTAAATAAAATTCAGGAAACCTGTTGAACTTCTTTCTTTTATCAAAATTTACAAGGGTATAATGTTTTTTAAAGAAATTGTTATTCGTGATAGGTGGAACGGGTGAATTGCTATTGGAAAACACGTGTCTTTTGCCTATACGAATGTAAATGCCGCGGAGTTACTACTCCTTGTAATATCCTGTATTTATAAGTATTCTATCAACAAATCTACCGATATTTAAATCAAAATGTTAATATTGTTTCTTATTCCTCCCAACCGAAAATAAAAAAAACGAGTAAATTCTCACCTACAACACGTAATCTACTGAAGGTCTACGGAGCTACTCAATATGAAATTAATATTTAAATAAATACCACTAATCTCAATTACTACAATTACGCACTTAACACGAATATTTATAAAACTAAATGGATCGCGCACACACACAAAATGAACTAAATTTCAATAAGTATTACTTACTTTATTTCTAAGATACTACAGAGTTCTTGGAACAGCTGTCCACTCTCTAACACATCCAGAAATTAAGTCCCGCACAATTAATATCATTATGGATCTAAAGAACATCAATACTAAAACACTTAAATTTGACGCCGTGAGTGTACCGCGGCAACGTACTGATGAATTCAATTCGAGATACGATAAAGCTGATATACTAAATTCTCTCGTACCTGGAATTTATGATTGCATGTTCCAGTGCGAGTCCTACGAGTAAAGCGACAACGAGCGGATTGGTTAAGTCCACAATTCAAAGACCTCATGGCTCAACGTGATTGTATTTTCAGGTATTTAAAAAAAACAAAGAACTCTTGACTCCTTTGAACCGTATAGAATTCTAGGAAATAAAGCTATTCACTCAGTCAGAAGTGCTAAAATAGGCCATGCACACAATCTAATGAACACCGATAATTCTTAAAAATTGTGTAAAAACCGTAGAATCCTAGGCATAACATGAAAAGGATGTAACGGTAAAACTGACATAGCATCATCATTAGACACTCTGAATATGTTTCATTACTTCCGCCATCCAGATAGACCCCGAGACTAAAAACGCTGTAGTTTACTACCAAAGTACACCAAAGCCTAACAGTGAGGAATTTCTAATGAATACTATTTCCATGAATCAAGTGAAGTCAGCGCTGCGCTACGGGAAGATAAGCCATAGTATCAGTTCTTAAATGCTGGATCTAATCTTGGAGGAAATTCTTCCCGTAATAACGCACATTTACAATTATTCGTCGAAAATCCACACATTGCCATGACAATGGAGACGTGCAACTGTCCACCCAATTCCTAACGTCCCTACTCCAACTATGTTCTCAGATTATCGACCCATTAATATAATTTCTCTCCAAAGGCCTTGAACGGATAATCTATGCTGATAAGTTTGAATTTATACTTAAACATCATCTATTAGACCGTCCGACTCGCTGGCTGAACGGTCAGCATACTGGCCTTCGGTTCAGAGGGTCCCGGGTTCGATTCCCGGCCGGGTCGGGGATTTTAACCTTAATTGGTTAATTCCAATGGCGCGGGGCTGGGTGTTGTGTTGTCTTCATCATCATTTCATCCTCATCACGACGCGCAAGTCGCCTACGGGAGTCAAGTAGAAAGACCTGCACCTGGCGAGTCGAAACCGTCCTGGGATATCCCGGCACTAAAAGCCATACGACATTTCATTTAATCTATTAGACCCTCTCCAATTAGATTTCAGAGAAAAACATGGTACTTGTACAGACCTTATTAAAGTAACAGTAGATATTAGAAGTACTATGGATAAGAGGAAAATAAATCTAATGTCTCCAGTCGATTTCTGTCCTGCATTTGACAGGTAGATCATGAAATCCCCGTTACAGAATTCAAAAACCTCAGTAGGTACCAGAGTGTAATTTTGGGCAATAGTTCATTTTCCTGGATTGAAGTTACCTCTGGAGTTACTCTAGGATCTGCACTGAGCCCGTTATTTTCGCTTTTTATTGATGACATATTCACGGCGCTCACAACCTATACCGTATTGATTCTGATGATCTGCAGATTTACAGGCACTTTATCTCATGTAACATCTCGGAAACCATACTAGAACTAAATTCTGAACTACCATCTCTTTGTAATTGGGCAACACAAATTTGACTCAAAATGAATCCCGGTAAGACCCAAATCACCATAATAGGACAGCAGAAAGCCTTTGCTCACTTTAGAAGTGTGAACCTACCAGATGTCTTGTTACATGACATAAAAGGTGCGCTGAGTTAGAAGAGTAAAAAATCTTGGTATTATGGTTGACCAAGGCCTTTCATGGTCATAGCATGTAAAATGAATCTGTTCGAGGCTATGTGGTCCCTCCGCCCATTACAAAGTGCCAGAAAATTACGTCTTGCAAGAAAAAGTTACTTAACGCTCTAGTCATGCCCTAGTAATGCCCCTATTTCATTAAAGTGATGTTGTGTATAATGACATTTACTCATAGTTAGCAAGCAGACTACAAAAAGCACAACATTCCTGCATCCGATTCATCTTCAGTGTGAAACCGCGTCAACATATCTCTCCGTATCTCAACAAATTGTCTATGCTAAACCTTCAAATGAGAAGGCAACTTCTTGCTCTGCCTTTTGCACAGCACTTCATGTACGTTTGCAGTTCAGCACCTAGCATCCAACAGCATCGCAACAGGGACATCCTGATCATCCCTGTACACATCACCAAAAGGTGCACCCCCTCCTTCACGGTAGGCGTAGCATGGGTCTGGAAATCCATACCGGACGAGTTATACAGCCTGACGTCAGGCTTTTCGTTCAGAAACCAGTATAAGGAATATATACTATAATTTTGGTTGGGACTGTTATACTGTTAAAATTATTATTATTGTCGTTGTTACATAACTAATATAGTCCAATTCCAGGTACCGTCGTCATTATTTTATAGGAATTTTTTAATTTATTTCCGATCTACTGTAAATTGTATTAGTTTTACGTATTTATTAATCTTGGTTTAATGAAAGAGAATGACTCATAGCCTTAACTACGTCAAGGAAAACAGGATAGCTAAATAAATAAATCAAATAAATACGTATAATGCCAAGTTGAGGAGATGATTGGCGAAGTACTGAAGTTTACCTGTGACAATGAAGGCATTTACAAAAGATACAATGTACGAAAGTTAGGAAAGCAGCTGGGATTGTTGAGATTTCTGCGGATATACTGCAGGCAATGGGTTGGAATATAGTGGCGTATGTGAAATACTCATTTGATTAGCGGTACTGTTTGAAAAAGGAATTATATGCCCAGAGTACAAAAATGGGTGATAAACGTAAAGCGGACAATTACAGGCCAGTCAGCAGGACGTATTGTTTGTAAGCTCTGGGGAAGCATTCCTTCTGATTATGTTAGGCACGTTTGCGAAATTACTAACTGGTTTGATAGAAGGCAGTTCGGGTTTAGGTAAGGTTATTCCAGTGAGGCTGAACTTGTAGGTTCCAGCATGATAGCAGATATTTTAGATTCAGGAAGTCAAATGGACTGTCTCGCTATTGACCTATCCTAGGCCCTTGATGGGGTAGATCAAGGGAGGCTACTGACGAAAATGAGGGCTATTGAACTAGAATAAAGAGTGGCTGAATGGGTGGCTACAGTTCTCGGAAATAGATCCCAGAGAATTAGCATGGATGAAGCATTATCTGACCCTGTAATTATTAAGTGGGGAGCCACGAGAGGCAATATTTTTGGACCTTTATATTTTCTTGTGTATATAAAGGATATCAGTAAAGACTCGAATCACAGCTAGGGCCTAAGCCTTTTTGCGGATGAAGACATGCTGTATGGAGTATAAATAAGTCACAGGGTTGTGAGGGTCTACAGAAAATCCTCTACAATGTCGAGAGATGGACTGCAGGCAATGGTGCGATGGTAAATGGGATGAAAAGTCAGGTTGTAATTTTCACGAAGTGGGGAAGTACTCTCAGTTTTAATTGCTGTGTTTATGGAATGATTGCATAGTACCTATGTGTTAATATAAAGAAATACCTTTATTGGAGTAATCACATTAGGAAGGCTGTAAATAAAGGCTACAGATCTCTTTATATGATTATGAGGGTATTTACGGGTTGTAGTAAGGATGGAACATAGAGTGTGTCAGTTATATGTATCTGGTAAGCCCCAATTGGAGTATGGTTCTAGTGTATGGGACCCACACCAGGAGTAGTTGATACGGGAACGGAATGAAATGCAGATCAGTTATGACTGTTCGATTGACTTATGTTAGGTAATGTATAATGCACATTGGTGCAAATTTCCTAATGAAGGAATGATAAATGTACAGTCGCTCAAAAAGTTCTTAAAAGTTCGATCATATACTGTTGTGGATGTTGACAGAAATATACAGAAACCAGATAAAATATATGGGACTGAATCAGCAAAAGATAAAACTGTGAAAGTGGAACGGAATAAGACTTTTCTTATGAACTGTGCTAGTAAAAGAAGACTAAGTTAATACTATATCACTTAAATTTGATAATTTTAAAGAATTAAGGCCTCCTGTTTGAGCATGTTAACCAATGTTGCAACGTTTGAAGTTTAATAAGGTGATTTCTGCTGATAATCATACTACTTCTCCGCAAACCTAAGGAGATGCATTTTTTGAGAACTAACGAATGATGACATTGGCGGAGTCGAAATTTTTCAAGTTTATCCTCTGCTCTTTGGTCTTTTCGCCAACTATTTTATTGTCACTAGTTCAGTGCAAAACTTCAGGTTTGGAGAGAAGGCTCGGCTTGAGACGTACCCTAAGCCTATTTTCTCCCTAAATGTCGCCTATAATTATAGAAATATAACAATTGTTTCATAAATGTTCAGTTGGATAAGCTAAAATTCATGTATATGATACACATTTTCACAATCTGATAAGATTGTTAATAACTCATCAAATGTCTCAAATTTATTTAACACAAATTGGAAAATGGACTATATTTTTAATCCGTACTGAAAATGATCTCTGTAACTTGTTTGTGTTTTGTTTGTCTTACGTCATATTTTAGCGTTATTTTGGGGATATTTTGTTCGAAATACCGTATATGCTTTTATTAGTTTCACTACATTGAAGGTGGAATTATCTTCACACAAGTTCTATGAAGTATCGTACGGTGTCAAAAATAGAAGGCTCCCGCTCATCACCGGTTTGGTTATACATCGTCAATTCATTGATGAAACTGTGGTCGATTACCATTTCAAATCTCATGACATGTTATCATCGTCTTCTTCTTCTTCTTCTTTCTCTTTTTCTCGTGTGACAGACTGTGTTTTTCGTGATCCTATGTGAAAATGCTGCTTGAAGTTCCACACCCATGTTGCACTTGCTCACAAAGGTAAATAAAGTGATTTGGCTTCTTCGCGGGCCCATTTTTGTAAATTCATATCGTGCACTATCAAGTTGTTTGGACGAGCTTCCATACATTTCGTAAACACCAACTCGTATAACTGCTTATATTTATCTGTGACTGTTAAACTAGAAGATGGTTTGCCAATAGAATCCACTTTTGCAATATCTTCCTTAAAACGGTACAACTGCGTCTCGTGTTTCAGTGAGGAAATGTCTGCTTTGGTTTCCGCTCCTTTGCACTCAACCATGGGTTTATAATTGTTCTTTTTTATTCCATTGACCACTCTCCCCTGTTTTCAGGGCTTTGTGGGCCTTTTGATGTTGATTCCTGTTTTGATGAAAGTGCTGTAGATTCCCCTGATGGATATTCGTATTCGTCGGGAACTAACATTGTTTCAGATACTGGTTCGTATTCGTTAATATCTAAAGTCTGCGTATATATTATTTCTGTATCAGACTCTAATATATCTAATCAATACTGAAACATTGTCTCGCCTTCTTTGGTTAAAACGGGGAGCTGGAATATATTTTCTTTAAAGTGATTATAAAACGCATTCACTACGTTAAGAGGGCTCATTTTTATAGGTAGAAGCTTACTTCGGAACAACCCTACACAACTCACAATACCTCACTGCACTTTAAGTGCTCTCTCTCTCGCTCGCTTCTCCGTACATCGCGCCAGCAGTTCAAAATAACTTCACTCTGACTGGACACTGACGACCCCCACCCGCACATTTTTACCGCCCTGTAACTCGTTGATACATACACGATTGGATGTTACATTCGAGGGTTTTACATATTTCAATGTGCTCTTTCGAATGGTGTACAAATAGGTTTCAAGTTTTCTTAACATTGGTTGATGGTCCCTTGTCAGCCGTCTCGGTGTTGCTGCCCATCTCTTTCAGCTGATCCACTAACCATGTACGACTCCACTTTCCATCACCCACCACTAACTGATTTCTCTTATGTAGGCGAATGGAATCGGAGCATCTTTTGGTTTCTAAATACTTCTCTCTCCACTTCCTGTTTTAACCATATGCTCCCACGTGCACATGCCACACACTGTCCAAGATCTCATTCGCCATTATGATTGAAACAAGCCTCACTCTCATTGGACGCTTACCATTTCCCTTTCCCAGTCGCTGAACCTCGTCTAACCGGCTTCCCTGTTGCTGACCTTCAGACTTAACATTTATTAGATCTAGTACTTTAGCTACTAGATCTTCTTTGGTATCCTCCGGTAACCCGCATATAAAGATGTTTTTTACGGGTTTCCTGGTGATGATTTCTCTCTTGCCATCTCAGTTCGTTTATCTCTGTTTCCTTTTTTCACTTTGTCTTTCAAGCTTTCTATTTCCTTGTTGTTCTGAACCACTATCTCTGTTACTTTCTTTAGTTCCTCTTAGGCAATCCTTTAATTCTCTTAATTCCTTGGCTTGATCCCGTACATGTTCCCTGGAATGTTCCGCCTGGCACGCCTATTTGACAATTTCCTTTATATTTTCAACCTCTTCCCATCCAACGGCACCAGTAGGACCGGGTCCAGAGATCGTTTCCACACTTCCGATCACCAGTAGCACCACCACAACTGAAGCTGCTATCAATATTGTGATGAGCCCTGTCTGATGTCCGGTACTGTATTCATTAGCATGCTTTGCGGGTCCACTTCGCCCGTATCAACTACCTATCGCTGCGCGGTATTAATGAATAAGTATCCGCATGTCCGCACTTGTTTACTAAACAACCTTCCGCTTCGCTTGCTCGATTACAGGCATTCTGATTCCAGATTCTTTTTGTATTAAGGGCCTCATGGAACACTGTTAAATTCCTCTCGATCACCTATACAAATACCGAGAAACCGTTAGCAATGCTGTTTTTTAAATGCGAATATACTGATTTCATCCAACATAATAACTAGGAATTGAGCGATAAGTTCAGAGATGTGCTTATTTTGCGAATCTGACGAGTACTTCCAGAGATATTAAAGGGTTTCGTATGTGAAGGAAATGGACAGAAAGCTATGCGCTCCTCGCTCTGATTAACAGGGTTTGCTGCGTGACTGATGCCTTGTTGAAAAGCACACCTACCTCAGTCAATTTTTGAACGACTGTACCTTTTCCTGCGCGATGAAAGTGGTTGAAAAGCGGGAGAATGAAACAATGCTACCATATTGTATAAATAGCTGTATATGCTAACATACAAGCGGACTTTTTTCTCAAAGCGACCACTGCCTGTTGGTACAGTTACACCTTTGCTCTACGTCGCACCAACACCGACAGGTAATATGGCGACGATGGGATAAGAAAAGGCTAGGAGTCTGAAGGAAGTGACCGTGGCTTCAAGACGACGAACAAAGTTTTTTCCAATATTACCAATAAGGCAGTTAATTTCACTATATGTTACATAATATAGCCTAAAGGTCCTCATTACAAGGCACAGAAAAACATTCTATTACAGCAGAAGAGAAACTTGAGCAATACTAAGGTAAGGAAATTAATGAAATTAAAATTTCGTGGAAGGTTATAAAATTATATTTTACTGTCTATATTTTCTTTCATACTATACATAATTCTTCTAAAATGTTAAAATCTGTTTGGAATGGAATAAAATCAAATTGTGTTCGATCATTAATTTTTCGCAATCCATGAATACCACTGCTGACAGGCTTGAACTGGCGCAAGGAAACCGACAGCGAACTGTTTGATTCGCTTTAGTGGCGCTAGATAGCATCAGCTCGCGCGTGATTAAACGAGAATTTCAAACTATTCAAACTATTCATAAAATATAGCACTAGCTCGAGCGGGTAGCATGTAGTCTTTCCGTAACCTCAGCCTCATGCCTGCACATATGGAACTCTTTAATATCTCCAAAAGTACTTCGTCAGATTTGCAAAATAAGTACTTCACTGAATTTGTCAGTTGATTCTTAGTTGTTCTATTGGGTGAAATTAGTATAGTCCTTGCAAAAAGAGAGATGTTGCTAACTGTTTCTCGGTAACTACGTATGTGATGAAGAAGAAATGGACAGTGGCTTTTGAGCCCCTTAATACAATTTAAGAATTTAGAAACAGATTGTATATTAAACGGATAAGAAGATATTTGAGGTGAATAACCTAGTTGAATAACCCTGTATGTAAGAAAACATAAAGGTCCAATAATACTGTTTTGATTACCCTCTTAATGATTACATGATCAGATAATGCTTCAGCTACTCTAATTCTCTGAGTTCTATTTTCTAGAAATATAGCCACTCATTCAGTCACTCGTTTGTCTAGTCCAGTTGTACTCTTTTTTGCCAGTAGTCTTCCATGTTCTACCTTATCAAATACCTTAGATAGGTCAATCGCGATACAGGCTATTTCACCTCTCCTGCTTTATCTTGTTAGAATCTTACAGTTGAGCTTCAGTGGAATAACCTTTCCCAAACCTGAACTGCTTTCTATCGAACCAGTTATTAATTACGTAAACATGTCTAATATAATCAGAAATAATGCTTTTCCAAAGCTTACATGCAACATATGTCAAACTAACTGGCCTTTAATTTTCGGCTTTATGTTTATCACCCTTTCCTTTACACAGGAGCTACTATATTAACTCTCCTTTCACTTGGTATAGCTCCTTCATGCAAACAGTAATCACATAAGTACTTCAGATATGGCACTATATCCCAACACACTGTCTTTATTACACTGACTGACAGAGCAAATGCAACACCAAGAAGGAGTGGTCAGAACTTTATGCCAATTGCAGGGTAGACTGACGTCACTGAGGTATGCTCATGATGTGAAATGCGCCGCTGTGCTGCGCACGTAGCGAACGATAAATGGGACACGGCGTTGGCGAATGGCCCACTTCGTACCGTGATTTCTCAGCCGACAGTCATTGTAGAACGTGTTGTCGTGTGCCACAGGACACATGTATAGCTAAGAATGCCAGGCCGCCGTCAACGGAGGCATTTCCAGCAGACAGACGACTTTACGAGGGGTATGGTGATCGGGTTGAGAAGGGCAGGTTGGTCGCTTCGTCAAATCGCAGCCGATACCCATAGGGATGTGTCCACGGTGCAGCGCCTGTGGCGAAGATGGTTGGCGCAGGGACATGTGGCACGTGCGAGGGGTCCAGGCGCAGCCCGGGTGACATCAGCACGCGAGGATCGGCGCATCCGCCGCCAAGCGGTGGCAGCCCCGCACGCCACGTCAACCGCCATTCTTCAGCATGTGCAAGACACCCTGGCTGTTCCAATATCGACCAGAACAATTTCCCGTCGATTGGTTGAAGGAGGCCTGCACTCCCTGCGTCCGCTCAGAAGACTACCATTGACTCCACAGCATAGACGTGCACGCCTGGCATGGTGCCGGGCTAGAGCGACTTGGATGAGGGAATGGCGGAACGTCGTGTTCTCCGATGAGTCACGCTTCTGTTCTGTCAGTGATAGTCACCGCAGACGAGTGTGGCGTCGGCGTGTAGAAAGGTCAAATCCGGCAGTAACTGTGGAGCGCCCTACCGCTAGACAACGCGGCATCATGGTTTGGGGCGCTATTGCGTATGATTCCACGTCACCTCTAGTGCGTATTCAAGGCACCTTAAATGCCCACCGCAACGTGCAGCATGTGCTGCGGCCCGTGGCACTCCCGTACCTTCAGGGGCTTCCCAATGCTCTGTTTCAGCAGGGTAATGCCCGCCCACACACTGCTCGCATCTCCCAACAGGCTCTACGAGGTGTACAGTTGCTTCCGTGGCCAGCGTACTCTCCGGATCTCTCACCAATCGAACACGTGTGGGATCTCATTGGACGCCGTTTGCATACTCTGCCCCAGCCTCGTACGGACGACCAACTGTGGCAAATGGTTGACAGAGAATGGAGAACCATCCCTCAGGACACCATCCGCACTCTTATTGACTCTGTACCTCGACGTGTTTCTGCGTACATCGCCACTGCGATTTGCTCTGTACTGTATATCCCCAGAAATCTTATAAATTCCAGATGCTTTTCTGATTTTCAACTTTTGTGTTTTCATGTAAACGTCTTTGTTATCGTACGCATATGTCAATACTTCGTTAGTATTAGTAGTCAACTCCAATATCTGGACATTTTCCTTGTAACCAACAATCTTCACATTCTGCTGACTGAATACGTCTGATTTATGTAGATCCTCGCGTAAACACTCCCCTTGTTCGTTAATGATTCCTGAAATGAACTTCTTTGAACCTGTTTCTGCTTTACAGTAGGTACCTATACATACACATCCGTTTTTCCGTAAAATTTGTATCACTCCAATTATACTTGCCATCCTGATATCTTTAGCTGACTTGTTTACTATATTCAAGTTCCTAGTAAGAGACTTCAATTACTCCTTACTTCCAAAATCACTTCTAACTCTCCTTCTTAGTCTCGTAACTTCTCTGTTATAAGGTAGCGGGTCTTTACCAGCCCTTACCCCCTTTAAAAGTACACACATGTTTTCACATTCCTTTAAACCCATCGCATAGTCTGCTTACATTTTTATTTGCCGTTTTCCACCGATCATAATTACTTTTTAAAAACTCCCTCATGCCTGTCTTATAAGCCATATGGTACTTCCTAATAGTCCTACATTTACGATATTTCTTATTCACGTTTTTAACTGCGACAAAAGCATCTTCGTGATCACTATTACCATCTATTACTTCAGTTTAACGTGCCAGTAAATCTACCGACACAAGGCTGACGTATTTGAGCACCCTCAGATACCACCGGACTGAGCTAGGATCGAACCTGCCAAGTTGGGCTAAGAAGGCCAGCGTTCTACCGTCCGACCTACTGAGGCCGTCCTATGAATACTGCAGCCGAAGAAGTAGACGTTTAAAAGCAAATCAATTCAACTTACGTATAGTGCCCCAATGAACAATTGTAATTATGTATTCTATGAATATATAAACCTACCATCCGAGCTATAGCACTGCTCACGTTCGTCTTGGGGCTATAATCCGTCAACGGCCCACGTACATCAGATGGAGACATGGACTTCACTTCCGCCTTGCCGCTTGTAGCGTTGAAACCTAGCTGCAAAATAAGTCATACAGTTACAGTATATATGGGTGAAATTTAGGAACCATTCTTATTTTACTTGTACTTATACTTAGTTGTACTTAGTTATAATGATACTTTGCACGCTGCGCAGTCGCCAGCGGGATACAGGAGAGCGTATCTACACGACGCCACAGAAGATGACTACCGCAGCAGCAGTAGTCGAAACGTCAGGAAGAAGCGAGAGGAGTGGACCACGGCATAATAGCCCGGAAAATTTTTATTATATTGACACCGGCCGTGTAAGCCTTCATACCTCATACTTTAATGTCTAGTATAATCAGAAAGAATGCTTTCCCAAAGTTTACATGCAATGCATGTCAAACTTACTGGCCTGTAATTTTCAGCTTTGTGTCTATCACCCTTTCCTTTATTCACAGGGCTACTATAGCAACTCTCCATTCATTTGGTACAGCTTCTTCATGCAAACAATAACCAAATAAGTACTTCAGATATGGTACTATATCCCAACCCATTTTCTTTAGTATAACCCCCGAAACCTTACCAATTCCAGCTGCTTTCCTAGTTTTCAACTTTTTGTATCTTACTGCAAATGTCCTTGTTGTCATAGGTAAATTTTAATACTTCTTTAATATTAGTCACCTCCTCTATCTGGACATTATCATTGTAACCAAAAATCTTTACATACTGCTGACTGAATACTTCTGCCTTTTTGGAGATTCTCACATACACACTCCCCTTGTTTATTAACGATTCCTGGAATGTCATTTTTGGAACCTGTTTCTGCTATAAAGTACCTATACATTCTCCTCCATTTTCACTAAAATTTTATGACCGCCAATTATGCTTGCCATCATGTTATCCTTAGCTGACTTCATTGCTATATTGAATTTCCTAGTAAGTTGCTTGAATTTCTCATTACTTCCACAGCCATTTCTAACTCTATTTCTTTCCAACCTGCAACTCTACGTTAGTCTCTTCACTTCTCTATTATAATATAGAGGGTCTTTGCTATTCCTTACCACCTTGAACGTACAAACCTATTTTCTCATTCCTCAACAATTGCTTTAAACCCATCCCAGGATCTGTTTATATTTTTATTTACCGTTTTCCACCGATCATAGTTACTTTTTAAAAACTCCCTCATGACTGTTTTCATCAGCCATATGGTACTGCCTAATATTCCTAATTTTAATACCTTCCTTTCTTTCACATTCATGTTTAACTACCACAAAAACAGCTTCGTGATCATTTATACAATATATTACTTCGGTTTCTCTATAGAGCTCATCTGGTTTTACCAGCACCACATCCCGGAAATTCTTCCCTTTAGTTGGTTCCATCACTTTCTGAATCAGGTGCCCTTCCCATATTAACTTATTTGCCATTTGTTGTTTATGCTTCCTGTCGTTCGCATTACATTCCCAATTGACACTTGGTAAATTGAGATCACCCGCTACAATCACGTTCCTTTCCTTATCGTTTCCCACATAGCCGATTATCTTATCAAATAATTCTGAATGAGCGTCAGCGCTATCCATTCCCGGTCTGTACACTCCAAAGACATCAAGTTGCCTATTATCTTTAGAGATCAGACTTACACCTAGAATTTCTTGTTTGTCATCTTTAATATTTTCGTAGCTTACAAATTCTTCTTTCACCAGAATGAATACTCCCCCTCCTATGATTCCTATCCTATCTCTACTATACACACTCCAGTTATGTGAGAAAATTTCTGCAACCATTATATCATTTCTCAGCCATGATTCAACTCCTATTGCAATATCTGGTAAGTATATATCTATTAAATTACTTAATTCTATTCCTTTCTTTACAATACTTCTACAATCCAACACTAACATTTTTTGTAATTCCTATTTGACTTCCAGTTCCTTGTTCCCTTATCACCGCTCCCTAGGCCACCCCGTTTCCCTTAATGTACCTGCATATAACCCTTGTATTCCAATTTCCTAATTTATATGTACCTGTACCACTGCTATTTAATTGGAGACCATCCTAGAGCAGATACCTATCTTCTACCCACCCATTAGGATCTAGAAATCTCACTCGCGTATTCCCACACACCCACTCCACCGTCTCATTTAAATCCCCAATTACCTTCCAGCCAGTATCCCTCCCACACAGTATTCCACTGATAACAATCTCCGCTTCCTTAAACTAAACCTGTGCTGCGTTTACCAGGTCCCACACATCCCCAGCTATTGTTGGTGGTTATACCTGCTTGTCTTACGTTGTTAGTACCTACGTGAAACACTACCTCCTTCTCCTTACCCTCCTCCTTTTCTTCTACTTTCCTCAACATCTGCCTTAACCTAATTCTTGGATAACACTCTACCCTGGTTCCCTTTCCTTCACATAATTTCCCCACATTTCTAACAGTGGAATCCCCCATGACCAGAGCCTCATCCCTACCCACCGCATTTGATCCCCTCCCCTCCTGGTCAGTCTTATCTTTCCTGACAGCTGCAGAATCTACTTCCTCCTCCCTTTTCTCCGTCCCAAGACCCTTTTCCACCTGTCTTTTCCTATCACTGTTCCACATTTCCCTTTCCTACATTTTCCCTTCCTCCTACTTCCACACTTCTCAGCAACAGTTCCCTGTTCCTCATCTTCCGTATGATGTTCTACCTGCAGTGACTCGTACCGATTTCTCACAGACACCTGTCCTGAATTCTGATCCTGAATTCTGATCCTTAGCCTACAATCTCCTTCCCCTTAAAACATTAGGCCACCTGTCCTCTGCAATTCCTCTTTCTTTCCCATCCCTCTCTTACACCTACCGCATCCTGTACATTCTTTGAGGGAGGCCTACTTTCCTTCCTGTCCTCTGAGAAAATCCTAATTATCTCCCTCAAACTCTCCAACTCCTCCCTCATACTCCTTAATGCCTGGCCACACCCACAGTTCCTACACTTGCACTCCTTAGTCATTCTTTACTGAATAATGAAAAGAAAAGGATAAATAAATTATTCTGTGCAAGATAAAAATGAAAGGAAAGAAATATTGTCTAAGATAGTTCTCAAAGATCACACGGCAATAAGGTTATTAATGTAGGCTACTACTACACCACAATACTACTTAGTTGTACGACTTTTTCCTACAACACACAAACAGGCTAAAATTGCTGTTGGTTACTGAAAAGAGAAAATAATACACTAGAATTACACAGTTCTAAACTTCAGTTAAGTCTACCCTAATTACTACAACAGAATTCTAGGGAGAGAATTATGACAGATACTATACTACACAAATATTTCAGAGTAATAGAATAAACATACTAATTTCTAATAAGATACTATAATACACTACAATAATTACGAACTACACGCTCAGGTACTATATTACACTACAATAATTTTTAACTACGATCAGACGTATCCTAATTACAACAGATTATTACTAAGCACTAACAGAAATGGAAATTACAATTAAAGTTTGAAATTCGCAAGACTACTAAAAATAATAGAATAAGGACACTTCTAATAAGTTACTACAATACACTACAATAATTTTTAAACTACGTTCTGACGTATCCTCATTACAATAGATTATTACTAAGCACAAATAGAAATGAAAATACACTTAAGAAAAAGGAAATTGCAACACCATGAAGGCATTGGTCGTTTGTATTGATTTTCAAGATATGGAACGATGCTATGTAGGTATGTAAACGATCAACGTTTCAGACCCATTGGATTGTTGCTACAGGTCTCCCCACGTGATTGGTCGCGGAGGAATCAACTCCAGTATACGGACTCTGGTGTAGCGTAGTTGACTTGCAGTCTGTGCAGTGAAGTGTTCCCCGTCAAACATGTCTCGACGACAGAGAAGAGCACGCTATCAACAACTGTCGCCGTTTGAGAGGGCTCGAATAATTGGCTGTGTGAGACTGGATTATCGCTAAGGACTGTCGCTGCACGTGTTGGCCGACAGGCATCTATCGATACAACGTGTATGGCAGCAGTGTTCAAATGAAGGTACCCACACTCGTAGACCTGGCACAGGCCCAGCGCGACAGACAACTGTGAGAGAGGATCGCCGCATCATTCGGATGGCCCGGATGGAACCCCATGCAACAGCAGCGCAAATTCGAGCAGCTTTGGCACCCCACGTTACACAACACACAGTTGGTAATCGCCTGCGTGCAGTTGGCTTACGAGCCCGTGTCCCTGCAGAAGGTGTTCCATTGACCCCACAACGGCGACGTGTAAGGCTGGCCTGGTGTCGAGAAAGATCGACGTGGGTCGACGAATGGCATAGGGTTGTCTTTAGTGATGTATCACGCTTCTGTCTTGCCCGCAGTGATCGCCGGAATCGTGTGCGCCGATGTACCGGGGAGAGGGGCCGCCCAGATCTTATTGTCGAGAGGTACACAAGGCCAACACCAAGCATTATGGTCTGGGGAGCTTTTGGCTTTAATGTGAAATCACAATTAGTGCTTGTTGAGGGCACTATGACTGCTCGACAGTACGTTGATAGGGTACTCAATCCAGTGGTTGTCCCTATGATGGCGAACATTACTAATGGGATATTGCAGCAGGACTATGCCCGGGTTCACACTACACGCATCTCCAGAGAAGCTCTCCACGACATCACAACCTTAGAATGGCCCGCCAGATCCCCGGACGTCAGTCCTACTGAGCATGTGTGGGACATGATGGGTCGACAACTGGCGAACCGTTCTCAGCCACCCACAACTCTGGAACAACTGACCCGTGCAGTGCAGCAAGCACGGGCCACAATTCCTCAGGAAGCGATCCAGGGCCTTATTGACTCCATGCCTCGACGAATTCATCGATGTATCGCAGCTCGTGGTGGGTATATCCTGTATTGATTGTTGTCCAAACTTGCGGTCAGGGGACCTGAAAGTGTAATCATCGAATCACAACCGAACACTCGTCCCGCATGTTCAATTGCAGCAATGTAGCACCACTTCTTCTGGGTCTTGAAATTTCCATTTTCTTCAGTGTACCAATGAGACCTGAAGTTAGAAAATCGCTACGTTATAAACAGTATGTGGGATGTGTTTAAAGCAGTTTTTGAGGAATTTGGAAACAGGCATTGTATTACTTGAGCTTCACCTTCAGCTTCGTTGTGATTTCTAAAAAAATCTGTCATCAAAATTCTTACAATACCAACAATTCAACTTGTTAGCGAGAATCATTGTGTTTTAAATGTACACGTTTTACCTCGTACAAACATAATCTAGGCAAGAGCACAAAATATTTCATTTTAAATTTCTAAAAATACATTCAAACCGTATAGATTTTCGTGTTTTCATTCAGATTAATGAACGTTCAATGTTTCTCGACAAAATTTAATTCCTATTGACCCGTTGCAAGACAAAATATACGGCTTCCATAAGGTATTTTGCTTGTGAATGACAAAAAACCTCACCACTGAGGTAGTGAACAGTAGACTGGTAACTCAGCAATTCAGCTATAGATCATATATTTCTACAAAAATGCTAATCTATTAAGCTCCGGAAGCTGAAGGTGAAGCTCAAGTGATACAATGCCTGTTTTCAAATTCCTCAACAACTGTTTTAAACCCACCCCACATACTGTTGATATTTTTATTTACCATTTTTCACGGACCATTCCTTACGCCTGTCTGTCTTATCGCCAGATGGTATTACCTAAAAGTCCTACTTTTACAACCTTCCTTTCTATGAGATTTATTTTTAACACTTCCTGATCACTTATACCATCTATTACTTCAGTTCCTCTATAGAATTCATCTGATTCACCAGCACCATGTCTAGAATATTCTTCCCTCTATTTGGTCCCATCACTTCCTGATTTTTCTGTCCATCCAAGATTAGCTTATGCACCGTTTGTTGCTCATGTTTCCTGTATTAGCATTTGCATTTAGTAAATTGAGACCACCCGCTACAGTCGCGTTCCTTTCGGTGTCATTTTTCCACATCAGTGTCAGTGCCACCCTTTACAGGTCTGTACATCCCAAAAACATCAAGTTACCTATTATCTTCAGCAGTCTAGCTCGAGCGGTCGAGGAGAGAGGTTGCGTAGTGAAGTGCGTGCTGTGAACATGGTCGGTATTGAGCAGCACCGGGCCACTATTGGCAAATGGCAGGCGAAGCAGAAGAAGGAGAACAGGAATGGATTGGTGATAAGTAAGGACGGATTAAAAATGGGTGAAGCGGTGCTGGTAGTGGCAGTGATAGCGGTGCTACTGGTTATTGGTGGGGTGGAATTAAACCCAGGCCCAAATACCAGTGGAAAATATAGCACGGAGGATTTGGCCGCACTCAGGGTGGTTGTGAGTGAAGTAATGCAGGAAAAATGCCAGTGGGAGAAGGTGCAGGAAATAAAGGACATGATGGAGGAGCAGAAAAAGGAGATAGGGAACATGAAGAAATGGCTGGAAACGAGGACGGAGGAATCTAGCAAGAGAGTGGATAATAATGAGAAAGAAATCGAGTTATTGAGAGGGGAAGTGAAACATCTGAAAGATGAGATGATGATGATGAAGAAAGAAGCGGAGGAGTACAAGTAGGAGAGATTGAAGAAAGCCATATTTGTATATGGATTTGAGGAAGGTGTGAGGGAGGGCAAGATTGAACTGATAGCCAAGGTGGTCGAAGTCATACGTGATACAATGAAGATAAACTTTAGTCAGGTAGACATAGACGATGAAGAGAGAGTTGGTAAAACTAAAGGTCGGAGGCCAATTAGGGTAAAATTTTTCTCAACCTTAATGGCAGAAATTGTGTTATGTAACAGTAATAATGTACAGGGACAGAAAATAAGGGTGAAAAGGGACATGGGAAGATAAGGAAGTGAAAATATGAGGATCCTGAATAGGTACCTATGGAGAGCGAGGAACCAGGGGCTAAAGGCCCGAATAAGAGGTCTGAGGTTGGAGGTGACAAACGGGCGATGGGTTAGAGTGCACTCAGTGGCGAAGCTAAAGGAGATGGACAAAAACGAGAGTGTTGAGGGTGGTGAGATGACAAGGCAAGATGGGAAGAAGAAAGATGAAAAGGAGAGGAGGAGAGATGTGGAAGGAGAGGAGATCCAGAAGAGAACGGGCAGTGCAGTCGGGATACAGAAGATCAAGATAGTGAAGTGGATAGTAAGAGTGAGCAGCAAGAAACTGTGAGAGCAGAGTGTAGTGTTGCAGTGAGCAAGAAAGAACAAGGGAAGACGAATCAACAGGAAGGTAAAGCAATTATGAGTAAAAAAAGAAGTATCAGTTTGAAAGACCTAAGGGAAAAAAAGTCGGAATGGGAAGGGGGATAGGGAGGATGGGGAAAGGAATAGATCGGTTAAAAGAGACGGAAGGGATACAAGGGTGAGAGGTCGATAACGACTGAGAGGTCGATAACGACTAGGAGCAAGATCAGAGGGGGAGACTCAGAAGGGTGTGAGGGAAAGTTATAACTATATTGGAAAATAGGATGTGTAAATATAGAGGGATTAGTGAACAAACTAGGAAATAAGAAAGTGCGGGTAGAAATTGAAAGTTTCGATGTGGTGGCACTCTTGGAGACGTGGCTAGAAACAGGGAAGGAGATGGCTTGGAAGGGGTTTGTGATAAAATATAAATATAGAAGAAAAGAGAGGATTAGGGGTCACGCATCAGGAGGGATGATAGTTCTAATTAGAGAAGAAATTAGTGAAATGATAGAGGATATGGAGACCGATATGAAAGAAACCATATGGTTGAGATTGAATATGGGAGGGGTTGAGAGAAGGAGGAAGAAAATAAATCTAGCTTTTGTTTACTGCCATCCTAGTAATTCAGCATATGCAAATAAGTATTTTTTGAAGAGTTATTGGTAGATATTGGTAGGATAAGAGGAATGTTTCCAGGGGAAGAGGATATGTTGTTATTCGGGGATTGGAACGCGAGAATAGGGGAACAGAGCCCAGTATATAGTAGGGAGGATGGAATGTGTATGTTGAAAAGTAGAAGGAATGAGGACAAAATTATAAACAGTTATGGAAAGAAGCTCCTAGAGATATGTGCTGTGGGAAATTTGTATATTCTGAATGGGTGGATAGAGGGTGACAGGATGGGGAAATTGACATATGTTACTGAGAAGGGTGGTAGTGTGATAGATATGGTTTTAAGTTCGGAAGGGGTGGTTGAGGATATTGTAAGAATGGAAATAGGAGACTGGATTGAATCACACCATTTCCCGGTGAGGGTTATGCTGAAAAGGGGGGAAGAGAAGTGTACAGGGAAGGAGGATGAAACGAATGATAAACGAGGGAGTGGATATAATAAGTATAAATGGTCAGAGAAGGTGGGCCGGGATTGGAATAGGGTAGTAAAAGAGGAGTTACAACTTCTGAAATATGGGCGTTAAAAGAGAATAATACTGATAAAGCCTTGGAATTGCTGCTACATCCAATAAAGACAATAGCGCAGAAGGCGAAAGCTAGAAAGAGAAATAAGAAAAAGGGAGAAGAATGGTTTAATAGGGAGTATGAAGGAATGCGGAGGAAGGTGATGGACGCGTTAGGAGAATATAGAAGGAAAGGTGGGGGCCAAGAAAGGGAGATTTTCTGTAAATTGAGGAAGGAGTATAAAAAGAAAATCTGTGAGACAAAAAAGGCGTGGTTAGAGGAACAAATTGAAGCCATAAATAATGATTGCAAGACAAATAATTTTGAGAGAGTTTGGGACAAGATTAATAAAATTATTAAGGGTGGAAGGAATATAGAAAAAACGAGTATTGAGGAAGTGCAATGGGTGAGACACTTTGATGAATTACTAGGGGAAAAGGGGGAAGTAGGATGGAGAGGGATGTGGAAAGAGGTCATTTGGAGGAATAGGAGAGTGGCAATTTATGATCTGGATAAAGAAATCACAAGGGAGGATATCCTGCGAGTGATAAGCAGAGTCAGAGCGAAGTCGGCCGGGGGATGTAATGGTTTAAATAACAAGTTTCGGAAGGAAATTAGCAAAAATGAGATAATGATAGAGGGCATAGTTAAACTATTCAATAAGATATTTGAGGGAGGTAAGTACCCGAAGGAATGGGAAACAGGAATTATATGCCCTATATACAAAGGGAAGGGTAGTAGGAACAGTGTGAACAGTTATAGAGGTATATCTCTGTTGGATTCCTTGAGTAAAATATACACTGGGGTGTTAGCGAACAGAATAAGCGAGTGGGCGGAAGAAAATGAAATATTGACAGATTACCAAGGGGGATTTAGGAAAAAGAAAAGAACAGTGGATAATATAATGATAGTAAAGACTATTCTAGAAAAGTATAAGTGTATGGCTAGAAGTACGGTTTATGTAGCAGCAATAGATTTTGAGAAAGCTTTTGACAAGGTGAATAGAGAGGCCCTATTAGAGAAATTAGGCAGGCTAGGGATTTCGGAAAAGATGTTGAGGGCAGTGGAAGGAATATATAGGGTTGTCAGGTTTTGTGTAAAATTGGGAGAAGAGAGACTGAGAGTCCAAGGTGGGTTTAAAACAAGGGTGCAAGTTATCGCCAATACTGTTTATTTTATTTATCAACTATGTTTTAGAGGGGTTTGGGGCAGAAAATTGGGCTGTGCCGGTAATTAATGGTTTAGAGGTACCAGGATTGATATTTGCGGATGATGTGTTATTGAGGATTTGCGAGGAAATGGGGATTGAGAATTAATGGAAATAAGTCTAAAATATTAGTAGTCCAGGTAGACAAAAGAAGAAATATAGAAGGTAAAGGGTAATTCAGGGAGAAAGATTGGAACAGGTAAGGAAGTTGGAATATCTAGGAGTTATTTTTAATGATAAAGGAACGTGGAACGACCAGATCAAAAGGGTGAAAAACAGAGGATTGGCAGCCCTAGCCTCAGTCAGAAATTTGCTAGCCAAATACCCGGGTATCAGTTATAAAACACTGAGGCTAGTGTTAAGGTCGGTAATTTTTGGGAGGGTATTGTACGGCGCAGAAGTTTGGGGGCTGGGTGAGAAAAGAGAGGAACTAAGAAGGATTGTTAGTAGTTTTGCTAAGTTAGTAATGGGCTTACCGAGGTGCACAGCAAATGCAGGGGCGGAAGTAATGTGTGGGGAGGATTTGGAATCAGAGGGTGTGAAAAGAATAGTTAGATACTAGATGAATTTAAAAAGAAAGGAAGGTGCGAGGGTATTACAGGCAGCGTATGAACAGCAATGTAAGAGCATGTATGGGGGTGGATGGCTAGAAAAAATAAAGGGATATTTGGAGAGGATAGGATTAGGACACCTGTGGGGGAGGTCTGGTCGAAGACAGAAGTGAGAGGGATGAAGATACTTGAAAGGAGAATTAGAGATATCCATAGGCAGAAATTATTGAGGGAAAGCAGACTGAGAAACTCGCTGAATGTTTTGACGAAAATAGAGGAGATAGCAGGGTTGAATATTAGATACGTTGATAGGTCAAAACGGTATGGGATGATGTGGTAGCTGTTAGGACTGCAAAGGAATACAGGGTGGCTGCAGGGGAGGGATAAGACAAGGTGTATACTTTGTGGAGCTGTGAATGATGAATTTCATTTGCTAAGAGACTGTGAGGAAACGAGGGAGATAAGACATGGATTGTTGAGTGCCGAGCATCGGAAAATATTGGGGAGAGGGGATGAGAAAGCAATCTTAAGATGGATTATTGAACAGTGGGAAAAAGGGGGTGAATTGAACAGGTGTTTATGTGCGGCAAAAAAGGCCCGAGAGAGTAAAATGAAGGAGGGTAAGTTAGAGGGTGGACAAGGGGGTAGGGGGGTAGAATAGTTATGTATGTATATGGGAAGAGTGTGTATATAAGGGAAGGGGATAATGGATGATAATATTATAATGGGTTAGAGAATATAGGAGTTGAGTACTTAGTTAAGTATGTGGAGTTGGGTAATGATATGGGATTGCATGAAGGCAAGGTCTTTCTGTTTGTGTTAGAGTTGGTTGGAATGCAAGTGCTGAAATGCTGAGTGTTGTTGTTTGGAGTATTGATTAGTTGTAGGTCAGGAACAATAATGTGACGCAAGTGCAGAGCGCAATAAGGACACTTGATGAGCATGTTTGAACATTGAGTAAGTGACTGCTACAGCTAATGACTGCTAGGAATAATACTATCATATATTATTATTATTATTATTATTATTATTATTATTATTATTATTATTATTATTATTATCTTTATCGTTATTTCTCTCTTGATTCTGGGGTTTTAATTCAACGGGATGAGGGGCATGGCACGAGATTCTGAGGATGACTGCTGTGGTGACTCTATTTTGGGGGTTTTACGTTTCCGGAGTATCCAACGAAACTCATGGCATGCCCAGGGGATACTGTAATTTCTTTCCTTACCCTTTTTTGTGATATGAGTTGTCCATTATTATTATTATTATTATTATTATTATTATTATTATTATTATTATTAGGGCAGGTGCTTTTTTCTCACCATTCATGCATATTAGGAGGGAGTAAGGGAGGATGGGCAAGTGAGAAAGACGGGGTGGGTAAGGCCCACTCCAAATAAGCCAAGGAAGGGAAGAATACGATAGGTTGGATAGGGGAGGAGAGAGGATCCAGTTAGATGTGGACCGTCGTAATGGAATGGTGAGAAGAAAACACACTGTCATCTGGTAGGATGGTTGGGGTTTTCCTTAGGGCCCCACAGTTAGGGCCGGCCGTGTCATCATGGGGAAGGCGGCCTTCTTCTCACCAGGGGGATATATATATATATAATCGTATGGCCTCTGCTACCGTGTGCAGACATTTCGATTTGACGCCATCTGGCTGTCTGTTCATCAATTTCGACGTTCCGTTTCACTCTAGGTCCGCTAGATGGCAGACAGAGTAAACCGGATCTCTCTTGGGCGTCTATGGCTGAGATTTAATTAATTTTGTCGGGTAAATACCAAATGTATCACCAGAGATCTTTAACATGCCGACATCGTACGACATGGGGTGTCGAATGGACTTTTTTCCGCCCTTCAAAAATCCGACTACCTCTGCCGGGTTTGAACCCGCTATCTCGGGATTCGGAGGCCGACACTCTACCACGGATCCACAGAGGCAGCTACCAGGGGGATGACACGGTCGGACGGTAGCAGCAGTCAGCTAAATTTGTATTGCTTCACTTTATTATTCTCTATTATTTATTTTACTCTGTATGTGAACATGTATAGGGGCGAAGTCGCCTGTTATGTTCAATAAATGTTCTATTATCTTCAGAGATGAGTCTTACACCTAGCATTTCACGTTTCTCAACCTTAAATTTTCGTAGTTTACAAATTCTTATTTCACCATTATCAGTACTCTTCCTCCTACCGTTCCGATCCTGTTTCTATGATAAGCACTTCTGTTCCGTGAGAAAATTTCTGCATCCTTAATATCACTCCGCAGGCATGATTCAACTCATTGCTGTATAAATCAGATCTCACACATCCCCAACTACAAATGGCACTAGGAAAGTTTTGCAATAAGCAAAAACGGTTGGCTGGACAACCCTGTTATGGTGAGGGATGAAAAGAGGCGTAAAAACCGGTCTAGAAGACAGCAAGCCGCGACCTTCACACCAGTTGTTACCTAGCAGTGGGACTGAAAGCAAGTTAAAATGTCAGTGTGGTCTAAAAGTGAATATCGTGCAATTATCCACTACAATTTTGCTCGTGAATTAACTGTTGACCAGTGCCTGAAGGAAATGACTCCTGTGCTGGGGAAGGGCTGTCCACATCGGACAATAATTTTCCGCTGATACAAAGAGTTCCAGTGGGGAAATTTTGGGGTTGAAGGCGATCCTCGTTCTGGGCGACCGTCTGAATCAGTGACTGAGGAAAACATTGACGCTGTGAGGAAAATATTCCAGCAAGAGAGGCGTTTGACATATCGGTAGGTAGAAGAGACTCTCCACATCCCTGCACCAGCTATTCATTCAGTTCTACACGGCCGTCTCCATGTTAGAAAGGTTTGTTCCCTTTGGATGCCCCATTCACTTTCAGAGGAACAAAGGGCACGTCGAGTGAAATGGTGCCGAGAAATGCTAAAACAGTTTGAAAATGGGACGTCGCGTAACGTCAATAGCACCGTTACTGGTGACGAAACTTGGCTTTATTATTACGATGTCCCAACAAAATCCCAGAACAAGGTGTGGCTGTTTGAAGATGGGGGTACTCCTGTGACTATGCGAAAATCAAGGTCAGTGAAGAAAAGGATGATTGCAGTACTCTTCACTAAACGGGGCATCCTGACTCGGGTTGTGCTAGAAACACAAAGGACAGTTAATGCGAAGTGGTACAGTGAGACTTGTCTGCCTCAGGTCATCCAGGCTCTCAAGCAGCTCCGTCCAAGGTCACGGCTCAACACTTGGCTCTTGCATCACGACAATGTTCCAGCATATCGTACTAATGTAACAGTGGATTTTCTTGCTAGATCAGGTTTGACTGTGCTTGATCACCCTCCATACAGTCCTGATCTTGCCTCATGTGACTTCGCACTCTTCCCAGAAGTGCAGATGAGGCTGAAAGGGCGGCGTTTTGTATCCTACGAGGATCTTCTGGCAGCATGGGATAAAGAGTGTGAAAATGTAACCGAAGAAAAGTGGCAGCGTTGGTTCAGTGACTGGTTTCGATGAATGGAGAAGTGTATTGAGTGTGGTGGAAATTATTTTGAAAAAGTCTAAAGCATTCACTCACACTGCAAAATTTTCCTAGTGCCCTTTGTATGTTGGCATTTATACCTGCTTGCCTTACATTCTTGGTACCAACGTGAAAAACTATCACTTTCTCCTTGCCCTCCTCCGTCTCTTTTATATTCCTCAATATTTGCTTTAACCTAATTGCTGGATAATATTCTACCCTGGTTCTCTTTCCTTCACACACTGTTTCCACATGCCTAACAATGGGTTCCTCATGACAAGAGCCTCAATCCCACTACCTCATTCGATCCTCTTCCATCCTGGTCTTCCCTGTTTTTGCTGTCGACTTCAGAATCTATTTCCTCTTCTCTTTGCTCCCTCCATGCCTCGGTTCCATCTCCCTTTTCCAGTCGTCTGCTCTACATTTTCCTTTCCTACCTTTTCCTTTCCTCCTACTTTTCCTGTCCTCTGCAACTGTTCCCTGTTCCTCATCTTCCCGCTGCTGTTCTACCTGCAGTGACCCATACCGATTCATTCAATACCTGTCCTAAATTCTGCCCTTTTCCCCCAAAATCTCAAACTCCTCCCTCGTACTCCTTAATGCCCTCTCACACCCGCAGTCCCTACACCTGCAGTCCTTAGTCATTCTTTACGTAAAAATGAAAAATCGACAAAAATAACATATTCTATGAATTAAAAATCAAAGAGATGAAATATTTTCACGGATATTACATAAAGATCACACGACAATATCTAAGCAATATAATAAACTAGGCGGCTCGCGAACGCCATACTTTCTACTTATAAATATACCCCATGCACAAATGATGAATGCGATGTCTACTAACTGATTTTCACAGGGGCACAACTGCCAACAGGCAAGTTACGTCAGAATAGGAAGAGATAACAATAGGACGATCGCTCGCAGCATGTTCCTCAGCGCTACACGTCTAATGCAACCCCTTGAATTATTTGTAATAAGTATATACAGAGTTCTCTTCCATATTCACAGACACTATGCATCTGGCTACATGAATGAGTTGATAATGAATGATTCCATAACTGAATTGAATTGTCATGCATGCATGAATGAATGAACACTTCTCTCCCAATCAGGGATAACCACCAACTGAAGGGTCAGGGGAAAAAAGCAGGAGAGTCAATATTTGTACAACTTGAGAAAAAGCAACTGTCGTGCTTGACTTCCCTAGTTCTTTCCCCTAACAGCGAAACTTTGAGTGCTAATTTCTCCTGACTCGCCTGCTTTCTTTTCCATTTCCGAACTTTCAATAGAAGCGCATGATCGCTCTGAAGCGGACTGTAACAATATCTCAATTTCGATGAAAAAGTGACTTACCTGGTTTTTTCCCCTGACCCTTCAACTGAGGAGAGGGCATTCGAGTCGCTGAATAAATGCATGGGTGGGTTTATGCATGAATGCATGAATAAGTCTATAATGTACCTTAATTTGCGGCACACTACACGGGCGGAAAACCATTCCACATGCAAGGGCCGCGCCTATAACTACTGCCCGGTCGTGTTATCCACCCCTGGTGAGAAAAGGAGCCACCTTCCCAGGGATAACACGCCCGGCCTTTCTCTTGAGGCCTAAACGGAAGAACCCCACCCCCTCTAATAGCAGTCAAACAGTAATTTTTCACTATTCCCTAATTTCAGCAGGGCACATGTAAGCGGAAATCCCGCTCCCCATGTGCCCCCCTCCCTTTCTTCTTTCTCTGTTGCATTTGTAGACACTCTACCCCATTCGATTGGGATACGCCCGTCCTATCCCGTCCTCCCTCGGTTATGTCCTTACATTAATGAATGGATGAATTAATTAATGATTCCCTGCCTAAATTTGTGATTCCTTACACGGGCGGATTACCATTCCGCATGCAAGGGCCACGCCTACGATTTTTTTTTAATCTACATGAATTAATTAATGATTCCCTAACTGGATTGAGGATAAATGTAAGATGGACTTATGATTAACCGCTAAATTAGTAAACCTCGCTTACGACCGCATAATTTTAGGCTGGTGTATGATACAGCAGCGCTAAATTTGCTGTCTGCAGATCTGCAATGGCTAATGTGTTCAGCAACGACAAATACACAGACATCATTTTAAACTGTGTAGAATATGGTGAGAATAAAGCCGAATTTCCAAACAGACGTCTGCCTTCTACACACGTATTTCGCCGAACATTATTAGTTTTTGTTTCATACAAGCAACCCCTTTTATGGAGTGGAATTCCTACACGTGTATAAATTAATAAGTTATTAAATTTTCTTTTCTGCAGCTTTGGCGTATTTACAAATGCACCCTGTTATGGAACGCATGCAGTGAAATGCCTGCTGTTTGTTTCACAAAATCCACAATACATCAAGTTGTAGCACTCCTTCGAAATCAAGTGATTAGGAATCCCATTCATCACTAGTGCATGCGGGACCATTTTAATTAGAAAGTACGGCGCGCGCCAGCCGCCTGGTATGTACAGAGTGTTTCAAAAATGACTTTACAATTTGACAGCTCATAGTTATTAATTCATTTCAGTTACAGGCATGGTTTTTGTGTCATCTTGACTGTCAATAGATCAAGTTTTGACTCGCGTGGCACGCTAGAACGGAATCGCGCCACTGCAAGCGCTAGTGGCAGTTGCAGCAAAGATGGCTGCCTTCACCGGTCCCGAGCGCGCTCGCTGTGTGTTTTGGTTTGAAGAGTCGACGTCGGCAACAACTGTGCAACGTAATTTTCGTACAAAGTATGGTAAAGATCCTCCCAGTAGGCCTACTATTTATGAGTGGCATAAGTGATTTATTGAAACTGGATGTTCGGTAAGCCATAAGAAATCCTCAGGTCGTCCACGTACGTCTGACGATGTCGTAAAGCAAGTGAGACAACGCTTTGAGCACAGTCCTCGAAAATCGACGCGGCGTGCTTCCCCAGAGCTGGGCGTCGCACATACGACTATTTGGCGTGTGTTGAGAAAACGGTTACATCTCAAACCATAAAGTTCACAATGGCAAAGCAACTAAAAGCCACTGATAAGATTGCCCGTAAAATGTGTGGACATGTTACATCGGTTGGAAGAAGATGAACATTTCATTGGAAAGATTATCTTTAGCGATGAGGCAACTTTTCACTTAAGTGGTAAAGTTAATAGACACAACTGTAGGATTTGGGGTAGTGAAAATCCAGTGAAAGTGCCAGAACATGAACGTGATAGCCCAAAATTGAACGTATTTTGTGCATTGAGCAAGAGCAAAGTTTACGGGCCTTTCTTCTTCAGCGAGAAAATAGTGTACTTAGATATCCTGGAAGACTTTTTAATCCCGCAGATTGACGCTGATGACCAAGAACTCAGCATACACCTTGTTCCGAGGTATCTGTGGAACAGCAGAGGTGAAAGAAGGTGCGGGGGTGAACGGGTCTCAAACTACGAAATTAAAGTTAATTTAAAATTTAACAAGGTTATATTTTCTTTTCAAAATTCAGAAATAACAAGAATGGCAGGTACAGAGTAGCAAGGCAACAAAAGTACAATTACAGTATTTACCGGATTTGGGCTTCGAGTCCCGAACTCACAATTCTTGGGCAACTAGCCCAACTTTACTCCAAAATAAGTTTTAACAGAGGGGCAGAAAACCCCATTCATGCCCAGGAGCACTTGCTCCAAATTACACAGAAAAGCCTCCTCGAGGCATACAACACTCAATTTTCAAGAAAGAGCCACCCGCTCTCAAACTTTAAGCCTATCAAAGGCCACACCAAACTCCACCTTCAAACTGTCCTCTAAGGACATAAACACAGGGGTAAAATACCCAACCTACTGAGGCCTATTAAGTGAGAAAAGGTTAATTACATGGCCTCTAAAATACCAATTTGAGAGGAGGCGATCTGCACTCCTAATACATTTTGTTTAAAACCTAATCTGGCTCTAGGCCGCTAATGCAAGGGCTAATCCCATACTAAAGAGGTGACTTTAGAAGGAAACAATTTACATTACGTCAAGGAAGAATCGGTTGTGAAAAATAAGTTCACCTGAAAACAATATGAGTGGGAGCTCGAGAGGGTTAAGCACTCTCTATTCCAATATGTAGCTTTAAAGAGAATAGATGCTAAGAGTCTTTACAGTTTAGGGAAAGTTACATGGTGGAAACTTTTCGGACCCGCCCCGAGAGTTAAACTGCTGAGCTAGCAAGAAAAGAAGTTTTTAAACGGCCATTACCTAGTTGTTGAGCTGCTGCCCGAAGAAAGAGGCGCTTCCCGCCCCCTGCTACGTACTTTACACTTTGAAAGTTGGTACTGAAGTGGCGCAGAGACCCGAAAATCAGCAGTTTATATACTCTCGTGGAAAGTTCGAGGCGTTTCAAAAATGAGAACACCCGCCCACAAAACTTATTGGCTAGGGTTAAGCAAGATATTCAAGTTGGAGAAGATACACCTGATTGGTCAGAAATTAATTAAAGAAATTCGGGATTGGCTAAATTCAAAACCAGGGGAAAGAAAGGGTTATACAGCCAACTTAAACAATAACAGAAAGAAATTTAATAAGGAACAAACTTTTGAAATAAAAATGTAACCAAAGAAACAACAACAGTTCTTTCACTTCGCACTAGGATGCACCATTGTAGTTCTTCAGTAGTGTCCTCTAGAAGAGAAAGTTCACACTTCTTACTACAGGTAAAACAAAAATACATCGAAAACGACCCAGTTCAGAAAGTCCAAAATTTCCAAGTAGTGACATCTTCTGAGAAACTTGAAAATTAACACCTTAGATAAAGTTCAGACTTCCTCCAGTAGGGGAGTTTCAACTGGCGCAAAGTTTGAATTAGCGGCGTGGAGGTGTTCCGCCCGGTACAGACCTCCCCCCCCCAAAAGTCCCTCCAGGGGTGACACATGAAATTGTTTGAAAACAAGGTCCAAGTTATGATGTTGCTATGGAGATTAATTGCAGAAGCATTTATAAAAATTGTCTAAATTTGGTTTGATCCAGGTTCAAAATTCTTGTAGTAACTGTTGAAGTAATGTCTTTATGTTTGTAGAAGTTGAATTCAGGAGGAAAAACTTTTAATTCTTGAAAGAGAAGAAAATTTTCTAAGTCCACCAGATATTGCATTAAAATCCAAAAGGGTAATAATTGTTGAACAGGAATGTCCATATAGCTGAATATGTACTTTAAACGTTGATCAGTTTGATGGCCAGACCAGCCGCCGCTGCTTAAGTTCAGAGGAGGCCGCTCGGACCCCTCAAGTACCCTGAGATACCGCTCGCCCGCACTATGAGAGGAGTAGTGGAGTTGAAGCACGCCGCGCCCGCGGCGAACATACAGGTCGCGAGCCAGTTACAGGTTGTGCGCCGCACATCAGCCTTGGCCGGGAGGAGGACTCCGGCTCGCCGTACACAGGTTGGCCTCACTGGGGAAGGGCGGGCCCGTACCCTGCCTCAGAAGCGGTACGGCGCCGCGCTGCTGCGGGGGCACTGAAACATTAAAGCTCGGCGGCAGAATTTTGTTGGACCATCATCTTTTTTGAGGGCACAGGCTTTGTGGAGAGGTTGAGGGGCCAGCGGCGTGCAGATATTCAGGGCATTTATAAGCCACTGTGTGTTGTGGAGCAGGAGACGGGAGCGTGGTAATGGCCGTGGCAAGGACAGGGTGGCAGTTTAGCAGTGCGGGGAAGGTTTACAATAAATAATTACACACAAAGGAAACAGATTCCAAGAGCAGAAGGCCTTAAAAGTGACACCCCTCAAAAAAATATAACCTTCCTATTTCTTTCAAAATTATATGAAGCAAGTTAACACAGAAATTACACCGGTTTCACCTGTGACAGGAGAACCCTAAATATCCTCTCGGTGGCTGGATTGCTTAACAATAAGGTAACGGGAGTAAGGAAATCGAGAATCATACACGGCCCATGAAATCTGGGGGCAAGCTTGCCCGTGGGAACAAAATTCTTGACCATCACTTGGTCGCCTACCTTCAAATTGGTGGGTCTCCGTCCACGATCATATCTTTCCCTAACCTTTTCATGAGACACCTTAAGATTGGCTTTAGCCTTCTTCCAAAGATCTTTAATGTTATCCGGATCTATTGTCTCAGGTAGAATGTCACTCAGAGACCAGAGGTTAGAGAGCGGCGTGTTGGGAACGAACTTGAACATCAGCGAAGCTGGAGTAAACTTGTGAGATTCATGAACCGCCGAATTCAAAGCAAAAGCTAACCAATGCAGGGACGTGTCCCACCTAGAATGATCTTCATGATGATAGGCAATAAGCGCGGACCTGAGATTACGATTAACCCGTTCAGCCAGAGATCGTTGAGGGTCATAAGCAGAAGTAGTCACATGAGAGATGGACAGGTCAAAGCAGAATTTACGAATTAGATTAGATGTAAAAGCCTTAGCATTATCAGATACAATATATTGACACGGACCAAAAGAAGCAAAGATAGAATTTAGACAAGTAATGGTGGACTGAGCGGTAGCCAGCTTAGTCGGAAATAACCAGGAAAATCTTGTAAAACCATCTACACATACAAAGATGAACTTGTTGGCATTTCCCTTTGACTGGGGGAAGGGTCCTACATAATCAATATACAGGCGTTCCATGGGGCGCGACGCTTGATGAAAAGACAACAGGCCTACCTTGGTGTACATGGTTGGTTTACTAAGGAAACAGGATTTACACTGACTGACAGAGCAAATGCAACACCAAGAAGGAGTGGTTCGAAAGGGATGAAAGTTGGGGAAAAAACAGAGACGGCACGGACGAATAATTGATGTTTATTTCAAACCGATATGCAGGTTACACAATGTGCACGGCATCGACTCAGTAGGATGTAGGACCACCGCGAGTGGCGATGCACGCAGAAACACGTCGAGGTAGAGTCAATAAGAGTGCGGATGGTGTCCTGAGGGATGGTTCTCCATTCTCTGTCAACCATTTGCCACAGTTGGTCGTCCGTACGAGGCTGGGGCAGAGTTTGCAAACGGCGTCCAATGAGATCCCACACGTGTTCGATTGGTGAGAGATCCGGAGAGTACACTGGCCACGGAAGCATCTGTACACCTCGTAGAGCCTGTTGGGAGATGCGAGCAGTGTGTGGGCGGGCATTATCCTGCTGAAACAGAGCATTGGGAAGCCCCTGAAGGTACGGGAGTGCCACCGGCCGCAGAACATGCTGCACGTAGCGGTGGGCATTTAACGTGCCTTGAATACGCACTAGAGGTGACGTGGAATCATACGCAATAGCGCCCCAAACCATGATGCCGCGTTGTCTAGCGGTAGGGCGCTCCACAGTTACTGCCGGATTTGACCTTTCTACACGCCGACGCCACACTCGTCTGCGGTGACTATCACTGACAGAACAGAAGCGTGACTCATCGGAGAACACGACGTTCCGCCATTCCCTCATCCAAGTCGCTCTAGCCCTGCACCATGCCAGGCGTGCACGTCTATGCTGTGGAGTCAATGGTAGTCTTCTGAGCGGACGCCGGAAGTGCAGGCCTCCTTCAACCAATCGACGGGAAATTGTTCAGGTCGATATTGGAACAGCCAGGGTGTCTTGCACATGCTGAAGAATGGCGGTTAACGTGGCGTGCCGGGCTGCCACCGCTTGGCGGCGGATGCGCCGATCCTCGCGTGCTGACGTCACTCGGGCTGCGCCTGGACCCCTCGCACGTGCCAAGTGTCCCTGCGCCAACCATCTTCGCCACAGGCGCTGCACCGTGGACACATCCCTATGGGTATCGGCTGCGATTTGACGAAGCGACCAACCTGCCCTTCTCAGCCCGAACACCATACCCCTCGTAAAGTCGTCTGTCTGCTGGAAATGCCTCCGTTGACGGCGGCCTTGCATTCTTAGCTATACACGTGTCCTGTGGCACACGACAACACCTTCTACAATGACTGCCGGCTGAGAAATCACGGTACGAAGTGGGCCATTCGACAACGCCGTGTCCGATTTATCGTTCGCTACGTGCGCAGCACAGCGGCGCATTTCACATCATGAGCATACCTCAGTGACGTCAGTTTACCCTGCAATTGGCATAAAGTTCTGACCACTCCTTCTTGGTGTTGCATTTGCTCTGTCAGTCAGTGTACAAGCCTTAACTAGTTCACGGATTTCACCGTCCATACCCTTCCAGATGAATCTTTCACGAATCTTTTCACGAGTTTTAAAGATTCCAAGATGCCCCCTTAATGGGGTCTCATGATAGTACTTCAAGATCATAGGTACAAGAACAGCTGGAACGACAACTTTCATCATCTTATCATGCCTCGATGGGCAACATAAAACACCATTTCTCAGTACATAAGGGACGACATGTTCCCCAGAACAAAGGGTTTCCATAATCGGAGCCAGCGTCGGATCTTCACGTTGGTATATCTCGATATCCGTAAAGAGCATGGGAGCATCTGTGAAGATGGCATTAACATCAAATAGTATGGACTCGGGAGGTGATGAACTGTCGACCGGTTCATGGGTCTCAACGTCGTTGGAAAACATACGGCTGAGTCCATCAGCAACAACATTTTCGGTACCTCTGATATGCCTGACGTCGAATTGGAAGGCAGAAATACGGATGGCCCAACGGGCTATACGACCAGTACGACGCGGCCTACCTAAGACCCAGCTTAAGGCTTGATTATCTGTCTCCAGGTCGAATTTGACATGTTCCAGATAGAGCCGGAACTTTTCTAAGGCAAATAAGACTGCCAAACCTTCGAGCTCATAGATGGAATACTTGGCTTCTTGAGCCGATAGAGTCCTAGATGCATAGGCGATGGGTCGCCTCCCTAGTTCAGTCTCTTGAAGAAGGACTGCAGCTACCGCCGACGACGACGCGTCGGTTTGGACGATAAATTTCTTTGAGAAATCAGGCATAGCAAGGACAGGGGCATTACAGAGAGCTAATTTAAGATCTTCAAAAGCGGCTTGTTGAGAAGGTCCCAACTCAAATTTGATGCCTTTCCTACGAAGAAGGTTCAAGGGCGCCGTTCTATTAGCGAAGTTAGGAATAAACTTCCTGAAGAAATTCACCATTCCAATGAACCTGGCGATACCTTTAATGTCCTTAGGAGGTTTTAAATCACGGATGGCCTGTGTTCTAGAATGATCGACTGCAACACCATCAGGTGAGACAATATGCCCTAGGAATGACATAGAGGGCTTAGCAAAGGCAACCTTGGACAACTTAACAGTTAACCCAGCCTTACGAAGGCGGTTGAGAACTTCTCGCAGATGATCTAGATGTTCTTCAAAGGTCTCCGAAAATACGACGACATCATCCAGGTAGTGATACAAGTACTCAAATTTGATGCCGGAGAAGACCCTATCTAGCAGTCTAGTGAGTACAGCTGCTCCCGTGGGGAGCCCGAAAGGCACGCGGTTGTATTCGTACAAATTCCAATCCGTGGCAAACGCTGTAAGGTGTTTAGACTCTTCCGCTAGGGGAATTTGATTATAGGCCTGATTCAGGTCCAAGATAGTAAAGAACTTGGCCTTACGAAACCATGAAAAACAAGAATGAATGTCAGGAAGGGGCACAGATTGCAACACCACCTTCCGATTGAGAGCCCTATAATCAATGACAGGCCTGAAGCCACCTTGGGGTTTCGGGACTAGAAAAATAGGCGAAGAATACGCCGACTTAGAGGGCCTAATAATACCATCCTTCAACATCTGATCGATGATTTCTTTCAGAGCCTTCATTTTAGGTGGAGATAGCCTATATGGTGGAAAACGGACAGGAATCGAATCCGTGACCTCAATTTTGTATTCAATAAGGTAGTAACACCAAGAGTATCAGAGAACACCTCTGGAAACGACTGACACAGCTTACGAATACTATCAGCCTGCTCCTCAGGTAGATGTCTAAGGTCTAACAACATCTCATCCTGGGTAGGCGAAATAGATGAACATGATGCAGAATTACATTTCAATAATGGAATTTTACAATTAGACGCAAATTTGAAAGTGCACGACCTACTCTGAAGATCGAGCACAAGACCAGTGTGAGAAATGAAGTCAGCTCCCAATATAATGGGACAAGACAAGTGCTTGGCCACAAACAATTTAATTTTCCATGTAAATTTAAAAATGCGGATTTTGACATTTACAGAACCTAGAATTTCTAATGGAGATGAATTAGCCGAAACATATTGAACAGGGGATGAGCCATAGTCAGATAGTTTACAAACAGATTTCAATTTTGAATACCATTCAGCCGAAATAATAGAACAAACGCTGCCTGAATCTAATAGAGCAGTTACAGGTTCATTATTTAGCTCAATTTTAAGAAAAGGAACAGGTGCGGGGGTATCCGCCGCAATCCTCAGACATTCTTTGGGGCATTCAACAGATGAATTTGAGGACTGAATTTTCCCTGAATTTACGACCTGTTTACCAGGGGCTGAGCCTCGGGAAGAGGGACTAATCGACTCAGCCGTAGCCACTAGTCATTTTTTATTATTGGCATTGGTGGCATTTGCACCAGAAGTTGAGCAGGAGGGGGTGCTATTCGAATTTGGGCAATTCTTGGCGATATGTGAGAAAGCCCCACATTTAAAACAGCATGGTGATGAGCCAGCTCCATTATTTGTCCTACTAGATTTGATCAATGGACACTTATTGCGAAGATGGTCAGGTGACCCGCAAGCATAGCATTTACGAGGTGTGACAGGTCGGCGAGGTGTAGGCCGAGGATTACCAAAAGAAGGAGGAGGTTCTTTCGCGACACGCAAGGAATCGGCGTATCTAACTCCTTCCGCTGAGACGGCCAATGCTTCAAGTTCAGAGAATGTTTGCGGGCAAGTAGTATAATAAGCGGGTTCGGGCGCCACCTCCACCTCGGGCTCCCAGAGGCCACCTCCACCTCCACCTCAGCCAGAGGCCTCCCAGATGCCTCCTCCACCTCCACCTCAGCCAGAGGCCTCCCAGATGCCTCCTCCACCTCCCGCGGGAAATTTGAATTTGTAAACAAAGCCACGTGCTTTTTGACAGCTGTCATCGACAACAACGCATCGCTAACCTCAGTACTGCCATCTTGACGGGCCTAAACCTCAGTAGTGCCAACTTAACCTAACTAGCTCGAGATAAACGAAGCCACGTGTTTTTTGACAGTCATGTGCTTTTTGACAGATTTGTAAACAAAGCCACGTGCTTTTTGACAGACAACAACGCATCGCAAACCTCAGTACTGCCATCTTGACGGGCCTAAACCTCAGTAGTACCAACTTAACCTAACTAGCGCGAGATAAACAAAGCCACGTGCTTTTTGACAGCCACGTGCTTTTTTGACAGCTGTCATCCGCCATCTTTAAACTACAGAGCACCGTGCTGCCCTCTTTCGTCACCTGTCATCAGCAGTGCTGCCATCTTGACGGGCCTAAACCTTAGTGCTACCAACTTAACCTCACTAGCTCGAGATAAACAAATCCACGTGCTTTTTGACAACCACGTGCTTTTTTGATAGCTGTCATCCGCCATCTTTAATCTATAGAGCACAGTGCTGCCCTCTTTAGCTACTTACCTTTGAAATGTGGTGGCGGATAATTTGAAAAATGCTTTTCGACAAGCAGCCATCTTTAATCCAGAGAGAACCGTGCTGCCCTCTAAGTGGTGGCGGCAAATTGAAAAATTCCACGTGCTCTTGTTTGAAAACAAACTCACGTGCTTTTTTTGACAGCTGTCATATGCCATCTTTAATCTATAGAGCACAGTGCTGCCCTCTTTAGTTTGAAATGTGGTGGCGGTAAATTCCACGTGCTCTTGTTTCGAAACAAAGCCATGTGCTTTTTGACAGCTGTCATCCGCCATCTTTAATCAACAGAGCACTATGCTACTATCATGCGGGCAATTTCATCACCTGTCATCCGCCATCTTTAATACACAGAACACCGTGCTGCCCTCTTTATGACTACTACCTTAAGCATGTAGTAGCGGGCAATTTGAAAAGTTCTGTTAGCTATCATCCGCCATCTTTAATCAAGAGAGCACCGTGCTGCCATCTTTAGCTAGATACCTTTGAAATGTGGTGGCGGCAAATTGAAAAATTCCACGTGCTCTTGTTTGGAAACAAACTCACGTGCTTTTTCGACAGCTACCATCCGCCATCTTTAATCAACAGAGCATAGTGCTGCCCTCTTTAGTTTGAAATGTGATGGCGGCAAATTCCACGTGCTCTTGTTTGGTAAACATAGCCATGTGCTTTTTTGACAGCTGTCATCCGCCATCTTTAATACAGAGAGCACCGTGCTGCCCTCTTTATCGTAGTAGATGTAAATTCGTCACCTGTCATCCGCAGTGCTGCCATCTTTAGCTAGATACCTTTGAAATGTGGTGGCGGATAATTTAAAAAGAAAAATTCTACAGCAGCCCTCTCTCGACGCTAATTGCATAAGATGGCGGCTATACATGACTCCTTAAGGGTGCTTACGCAAGATGGTTGCTATACACAGGTTCCTATGAGACGCCCTTGGGATGCTTGCGCAAGATGACAGTTATACATGGCTCCTTATGAGATACCCTAGGGATGCTTGCGCAAGATAGCGGCTGATCTTATGGGACGGCTTAAGGGTCCTTGGACAAGATGGCTTGAGACGCCCTAAGGATGCTTGCGCAAGATGGCGGACACAAGATGGCGGCTATACAAGTCTCCTTATGAGACGCTTTAAGGGTGCTTGCGCAAGATAGTTGCTACTCTTATGAAGAATGCTAGCTTAGAGGCTAACGTGTCGTGATAGTTCGACTCATTAAATTTAGGGCTTAAATGCAAAATGTTAAATATATCGAAAACGGTGCACCGTAGAGCAAAACGGACAAAATTTTTCTGCCTAATACCTAGGTTCGCAGTATGAGGAACAAGAAAATCATAGTCTAATGATGGGATCAACGGTTCGGTTCCTACTTAGGCCCTTTGGCATTTGCTCTGTTTTAGCTTGTATTGAAGCGAGTCTTCGTAACATGATCAGGTCTAGCTATGGTAGAGAGTATAACGTACCGTGCAGGTTCGATTCATTAAATTTGGAGGTTTAAATGCAAAATGTTAAATATCTCGAAAACGATGCATCGTAGAGCAAAACGGACAAAATTTTTCCGCCTAATACGTAGGTTCGTAGTATCAGGAACAAGAAAAAACATAGTCTAATGATGAGATCAACGGTTCGATTCCTACTTAAGCCCTTTGGCATTCGCAGCTATCTATTTCTACAAGATGGTGGCTGCTCTTATGAGAAACAAGATGCCTTGAGACGTCCTAGGGATGCTTACGCAAGATGGCAGACACAAAATGGTGACTATACATAGCTCCTTATGAGACGGCCTAGGGGTGCTCGCACAAGATGGCGGCTACTCTTATGAAGAAAGCTAGCTTAGAGGCTACTGCGCAAGATAACAGCTGCTGTTATGCATGTGGTGGAGGGCAATTTGAAATTCTATGTGCTTAATCAACAGAGCACCCTGCTGCCCTCTTTAGCTGAAATGTGGTGGTGGATAATTTGAAAAATTCTTTTGACAGCTATCATCTTTAAAAACAATGGCGACTATACATAGGCTGTTAAGGCCTTATCATTCTCCTCCTCCTCCTCCTCCTCCTCCTCCTCCCCCTCCTCCTCCTCCTCCTTCTCTACCTCCTCCTCCGCCTCTTATGTCAAGGCATAGCTTTATATCGAACAAGTTTAAACCTGCATCGCGAAGGCAAGCGTGTGCAGCGATAACATTATTGTGCATGTTTAGACTTTCGAAACATAAGAAGAGTAGAATCAAACGCTGTACTCGATACGACATGTGATCAGAACATTGATTGATGCGTTCAGAAAAACAAAATAAGTGATCAAGACTAGAATCGAACAATGTACTCAATACATCATGTGTTTAGAATATGTCAGGGGATACGCTTGTTCTAAGAAGATCAGATTCTAGTCTTGATCACTTATTTCGTGTTCTGAACACATCGATCAATGTTCTGATCACATGTTGTATCGAGTACAGTGTTCGATTCTAGTCATGATCACTTATTTTGTGTTCTGAACACATCAATCAATGTTCTGATCACATGTTGAAGTTAACAACATCGATTACAGTGTTCTATTCTAGTCTTGTTATGTTTCAATCTGATCTTCTTAGAACAAGCGTATCCCCTGACATATTCTAAACACATGATGCATTGAGTACATTGTTCGATTCTAGTCTTGATCACTTATTTTGTTTTTCTGAACGCATCAATCAATGTTCTGATCACATGTCGTATCGAGTACAGCGTTTGATTCTACTCTTCTTATGTTTCGAAAGTCTAAACATGCACAATAATGTTATCGCTGCACACGCTTGCCTTCGCGATGCAGGTTTAAACTTGTTCGATATAAAGCTATGCCTTGACATAAGAGGCGGAGGAGGAGGTAGAGAAGGAGGAGGAGGGGGAGGAGGAGGAGGAGGAGGAGGAGGAGGAGGAGGAGGAGGAGAATGATAAGGCCTTAACAGCCTATGTATAGTCGCCATTGTTTTTAAAGATGATAGCTGTCAAAAGAATTTTTCAAATTATCCACCACCACATTTCAGCTAAAGAGGGCAGCAGGGTGCTCTGTTGATTAAGCACATAGAATTTCAAATTGCCCTCCACCACATGCATAACAGCAGCTGTTATCTTGCGCAGTAGCCTCTAAGCTAGCTTTCTTCATAAGAGTAGCCGCCATCTTGTGCGAGCACCCCTAGGCCGTCTCATAAGGAGCTATGTATAGTCACCATTTTGTGTCTGCCATCTTGCGTAAGCATCCCTAGGACGTCTCAAGGCATCTTGTTTCTCATACGAGCAGCCACCATCTTGTAGAAATAGATAGCTGCGAAAGCCAAAGGGCTTAAGTAGGAATCGAACCGTTGATCTCATCATTAGACTATGTTTTTTCTTGTTCCTGATACTACGAACCTACGTATTAGGCGGAAAAATTTTGTCCGTTTTGCTCTACGATGCATCGTTTTCGAGATATTTAACCTTTTGCATTTAAGCCTCCAAATTTAATGAATCGAACCTGCACGGTACGTTATACTCTCTACCATAGCTAGACCTGATCATGTTACGAAGACTCGCTTCAATACAAGCTAAAACAGAGCAAATGCCAAAGGGCCTAAGTAGGAACCGAACCGTTGATCCCATCATTAGACTATGATTTTCTTGTTCCTCATACTGCGAACCTAGGTATTAGGCAGAAAAATTTTGTCCGTTTTGCTCTACGGTGCACCGTTTTCGATATATTTAACATTTTGCATTTAAGCCCTAAATTTAATGAATCGAACTATCACGACACGTTAGCCTCTAAGCTAAGAGTAGCAACCATCTTGCGCAAGCACCCTTAAAGCGTCTCATAAGGAGTTATGTATAGTTGCCATCTTGTGTCCGCCATCTTGCGCAAGCATCCTTAGGGAGTCTCAAGCCATCTTGTGCAAGGACCCTTAAGCCGTCCCATAAGAGCAGCCGCTATCTTGCGCAAGCATCCCTAGGGTATCTCATAAGGAGCCATGTATAACTGCCATCTTGCGCAAGCATCCCAAGGGAGTCTCATAAGAACCTGTGTATAGCAGCCATCTTGCGTAAGCACCATTAAGGAGTCATGTATAGCCGCCATCTTATGCAATTAGCGTCGAAAGAGGGCTGCTGTAGAATTTTTCTTTTTAAATTATCCACCACCACTTTTCAAAGGTATCTAGCTAAAGATGGCAGCACCGCGGATGATAGGTGACGAATTTACATCTACTACGATAAAGAGGGCAGCACGGTGCTCTCTGTATTAAAGATGGCGGATGACAGCTGTCAAAAAAGCACATGGCTATGTTTACCAAACAAGAGCACGTGGAATTTGCCGCCATCACATTTCAAACTAAAGAGGGCAGCACTATGCTCTGTTGATTAAAGATGGCAGATGGTAGCTGTCGAAAAAGCACGTGAGTTTGTTTCCAAACAAGAGCACGTGGAATTTTTCAATTTGCCGCCACCACATTTCAAAGGTATCTAGCTAAAGATGGCAGCACGGTGCTCTCTTGATTAAAGATGGCGGATGATAGCTAACAGAACTTTTCAAATTGCCCGCTACTACGTGCTTAAGGTAGTAGCCATAAAGAGGGCAGCACGGTGTTCTGTGGATTAAAGATGGCGGATGACAGGTGATGAAATTGCCCGCATGATAGTAGCATAGTGCTCTGTTGATTAAAGATGGCGGATGACAGCTGTCAAAAAGCACATGGCTTTGTTTCCAAACAAGAGCACGTAGAATTTACCACCACCACATTTCAAACTAAAGAGGGCAGCACTGTGCTCTATAGATTAAAGATGGCAGATGACAGCTGTCAAAAAAGCACGTGAGTTTGTTTTCAAACAAGAGCACGTGGAATTTTTCAATTTGCCGCCACCACTTAGAGGGCAGCACTGTTCTCTCTGGATTAAAGATGGCTGCTTGTCGAAAAGCATTTTTCAAATTATCCGCCACCACATTTCAAAGGTAAGTAGCTAAAGAGGGCAGCACTGTGCTCTATAGATTAAAGATGGCGGATGACAGCTATCAAAAAAGCACGTGGCTGTCAAAAAGCACGTGGATTTGTTTATCTCGAGCTAGTGAGGTTAAGTTGGTAGCACTAAGGTTTAGGCCCGTCAAGATGGCAGCACTGCTGATGACAGGTGACGAAAGAGGGCAGCACGGTGCTCTGTAGTTTAAAGATGGCGGATGACAGCTGTCAAAAAAGCACGTGGCTGTCAAAAAGCACGTGGCTTTGTTTATCTCGCGCTAGTTAGGTTAAGTTGGTACTACTGAGGTTTAGGCCCGTCAAGATGGCAGTACTGAGGTTTGCGATGCGTTGTTGTCTGTCAAAAAGCACGTGGCTTTGTTTACAAATCTGTCAAAAAGCACATGACTGTCAAAAAACACGTGGCTTTGTTTATCTCGAGCTAGTTAGGTTAAGTTGGCACTACTGAGGTTTAGGCCCGTCAAGATGGCAGTACTGAGGTTAGCGATGCGTTGTTGTCGATGACAGCTGTCAAAAAGCACGTGGCTTTGTTTACAAATTCAAATTTCCCGCGGGAGGTGGAGGAGGCATCTGGGAGGCCTCTGGCTGAGGTGGAGGTGGAGGAGGCATCTGGGAGGCCTCTGGCTGAGGTGGAGGTGGAGGAGGCATCTGGGAGGCCTCTGGCTGAGGTGGAGGTGGAGGTGGCCTCTGGGAGCCCGAGGTGGAGGTGGCGCCCGAACCCGCTTATTATACTACTCGGGCACGCCGCGAAACACAAATATGACCTATAGGATGGTGAGATACCTTCCACAATAGCTTGTACGATCTGATCCTCCGGGAAGTGAAGAGCAAACACCCTAGTATAGAACTTAATATCTTGGATGAAATCTGCCAAGTTTTCATCCAACCGTTGTACACGATAATAGTACTTCTGAATAAGGGAGGACCTTGCCCTAGCCGGGATGAAGTTAGCTAACAAGTGGGCGTGGAAGTCCTCAATAGATGATTGCTCGGCAATGGCTCTTACTATTTTGTCTGAGAGAATACCAATTGCATAGGGATAGATGATTTGCAAAATCTGACATGGAGAAAGAGAAAAAACAAGGGCATGATCCTGGAACTCAACTAAAAACCTTAAGAATGAAATAACTTCACTGGTAGTGTTAACAGAAAATTTAGAGATACCTCTAAGCAACATTGCTAATGGGTGAGGCAAGCTGCTGAACCCAGGTGACATAGTAGGTAAAGGTTTAAGTGGCAAGGATGTCAATTCAGAACGTACATTATTCAACGAGGTTCGGCGTTCAGACTCGTTGTCCAATGGGGCAGAGGTTGTTTGAGCTGCAACGGTTTTCCTATTGACGTCTCCCTTAGGAGGCTCTTCCTCGCTACCTACATTCACCGTGACGGGTTGATCAGTTTTGGGAGGAACTTCCCCAGTTAACAATTGGGTAACTTTAATGGACAATTCAGAAAGATTTTCGAGAACCATACTAGCTTCCTTCCTCTGAACGTCATTCAACTTCAGAGACAACAGATCGTTAACTCTATTTGAAAAATGAAATAGCCTGGCTTTCACACGCTTAATTTGATTAGGAGAAGGATCATTTTCTTCAAAAAAACTAACTACAGATGCTATCTCAGTAGTATTGTCAGTGATCGTGGAAAGAGAGTCGTCAATTTCTTTCTCTCCCAACGTGGGGATGGAAATGGGCAAATCAAGGGACGCTCTAAGCTTATTTGTGTCTACCGCAACCGTGCCTCCAGATTGCACATTTCTAATAGTTAACTCATAGATCAACTCCTCCTTGCGCAAATAGTTAAGATGGAGAACATCGCGAGGGCCGGGCATGATGACAGAACACTTTTGAAAAAGGAAAAAGTAAAAATTCCAGCAAGTGAGAAAATAGTTAGAGTTGTAATCAAAGCAATGTTTAGCCGTCAAAAGGGGCTAAATTGAGACCCATTCAACCACGCTCTGCTACCACTTGTTCCGAGGTATCTGTGGAACAGCAGAGGTGAAAGAAGGTGCGGGGGTGAACGGGTCTCAAACTACGAAATTAAAGTTAATTTAAAATTTAACAAGGTTATATTTTCTTTTCAAAATTCAGAAATAACAAGAATGGCAGGTACAGAGTAGCAAGGCAACAAAAGTACAATTACAGTATTTACCGGATTTGGGCTTCGAGCCCCGAACTCACAATTCTTGGGCAATTAGCCCAACTTTACTCCAAAATAAGTTTTAACAGAGGGGCAGAAAACCCCATTCATGCCCAGGAGCACTTGCTCCAAATTACACAGAAAAGTCTCCTCGAGGCATACAACACTCAATTTTCAAGAAAGAGCCACCCGCTCTCAAACTTTAAGCCTATCAAAGGCCACACCAAACTCCACCTTCAAGTTGTCCTCTAAGGACATAAACACAGGGGTAAAATACCCAACCTACTGAGGCCTATTAAGTGAGAAAAGGTTAATTACATGGCCTCTAAAATACCAATTTGAGAGGAGGCGATCTGCACTCCTAATACATTTTGTTTAAAACCTAATCTGGCTCTAGGCCGCTAATGCAAGGGCTAATCCCATACTAAAGAGGTGACTTTAGGAGGAAACAATTTACATTACGTCAAGGAAGAATCGGTTGTGAAAAATAAGTTCACCTGAAAACAATATGAGTAGGAGCTCGAGAGGGTTAAGCACTCTCTATCCCAATATGTAGCTTTAAAGAGAATAGATGCTAAGAGTCTTTACATTTTAGGGAAAGTTACATGGTGGAAACGCTTCGGACCCGCCCCGAAAGTTAAACTGCTGAGCTAGCAAGAAAAGAAGTTATTAAACGGCCATTACCTAGTTGTTGAGCTGCTGCCCGAAGAAAGAGGCGCTTCCCGCCCCCTGCTACGTACTTTACACTTTGAAAGTTGGTACTGAAGTGGCGCAGAGACCCGAAAATCAGCAGTTTATATACTCTCGTGGAAAGTTCGAGGCGTTTCAGAAATGAGAACACCCGCCCACAAAAACTTTATTGGCTAGGGTTAAGCAAGATATTCAAGTTGGAGAAGATACACCTGATTGGTCAGAAATTAATTAAAGAAATTCGGGATTGGCTAAATTCAAAACCAGGGGAAAGAAAGGGTTATACAGCCAACTTAAACAATAACAGAAAGAAATTTAACAAGGAACAAACTTTTGAAATAAAAATGTAACCAAAAAAAACAACAACAGTTCTTTCACTTCGCACTAGGATGCACCATTGTAGTTCTTCAGTAGTGTCCTCTAGAAGAGAAAGTTCACACTTCTTACTACAGGTAAAACAAAAGTACATCGAAAACGACCCAGTTCAGAAAGTCCAAAATTTCCAAGTAGTGACATCTTCTGAGAAACTTGAAAATTAACACCTTAGATAAAGTTCAGACTTCTTCCAGTAGGGGAGTTTCAACTGGCGCAAAGTTTGAATTAGCGGCGTGGAGGTGTACCGCCCGGTACACACTTCATGCAAGATGGCGCACCGCCACACTACTACTCCGACGTCCGGGATTTCTTGAGTGTACGCTTTCCGGGTAAGTGGAATGGGCGAGGTGCACCAATTGCATGACCCCCTCGCTCACCAGACCTGACACCTCTTGACTTTTTCTTATAGGGATTCGTCAAGGATACAGTGTTTGTTCCACCCTTACCGGCTTCTCTACCAGAACTCAGACGTAGAGTCTGCATCGCAATTGAGCGTGTCACGCCTGACAAGCCGCAGCGAGTTTGGCAAGAAATCGACTTCAGATGGGGTGTGTGCCCCATGACCGATGGCGGTCACATTCAACCTCTTTAGATAAAACTTGATCTATTGTCAGTGAAGATGACACCAAAACCATTTCTGTAAGTAAAATGAATAAATAACTATGAGCTGTCAAAATTGTAAAGTCCTTTTTGAAACACTCTGTATACAGTACATACTAGCTGATGTACCCGTGCTTCTCTACGGAGTTCTACATTGTATACAGAATTCTATGTTTAGTAGTGTGCACGTTGTAAGATTGTATTAAATTGTATAGCTCGTGACCCTAGAAACGCGACGGGGAAGTCACCAAAAGTATTGTCCCATATGAAGATTGTGTTAGGGAAATTTTATTGTTACGGTAGGCCCGCTTGCCTACCATCAGCTACAATCAGGTTGGGGAGTTTTCATTATAATGGCAGACACTCATTCTCCACCTGCCTTTTTTACATCTTCAGAAAGACTGACTTAGTGGTTTCCCCCCACACCCGCCGGGCTGAGTGGTTCAGACGGTTGAGGCGCTAGCCTTCTGACCCCAACTTGGCAAGTTCGATCCTGGCTCAGTCCGGTGGTATTTCAAGGTGCCCAAATATGTCAGTCTCGCGTCGGTAGATTTACTGGCACGTAAAAGAACTCCTGCGGGACTAAATTTCGGCACCTCGGCGTCTCCAAAAACCGTAAAAGGGTAGTTAGTGGGACGTAAAACAAGTATTATTATTAGTGATTTTCCCAACTGAAATGAACATAGGTCGTTACAATGACGTCAGTAGGAACGGCGCGATTAAAAGCAATGCTTTCATATGAAATACTCAATCCAATGGAAAACCACACATTTTCTCACTTTTAACGAACAGTACTACGCTGCCGATCTAACAGTCCAAAGTTCCAGAACTGGAATGACCAAGCCGCAGACAGCCGTGATCCGTGAACACTCTTCGTCTTGTTTCGGCGGGAGGGGGTAGGGGGTCAAATAGTGGAGAGTCCCAGGGCAAAAACGATGCCCTTTTACCCAACGAGTCGGAAAACCTCAATTCTGTGCACTGGCGGCGGAAAAGTCTCACTTGGGGCAAAATTTTCCTCCAAGCCAGAGGACGAACACCCTCTTCACTGCTAATTTGGAATTTAGTAAAAGTGAGGAAGAAGAATCTTTTCTTAAGAAACGGCTCTTTTCAGTGTTATTTAGTGAATTGTGCCGCTGTAATTTGGAATAGGCCTAAATTGTAATTCTAGACCACGTCCTACTACTACTACTACTACTACTACTACTACTACTACTACTACTACTACTACTACTACTAAGTGAGCCTCTGCTCTAAGTGAGCACACTGCTCATTCATAACAGCGCGTCAGAGTTGGGATCGAATAGCTGGAATACTATGATGAACCAGTGTGTTACGTACCAGCATTATCAGAAAATGTATGAACCAGAGAAATGGCGTGCTGAAGAAGAAAGTTTTCTAACTCCCCGGCTATTTCCCGCCAGTATTCGGTCAGGCTGTTATACTCGGCACGCACCAGTAATCCCATCTATAGGAGCTGAGTGGTAGCATAAGAGACAAAGAACATCACAACAAACAGTGGTCAATGTAATGTTATTGTTGATCAATGTTGTGCGCTTTCGATATTGTAGGCTTTCTTCCGACTCTGAAATGCCACTCTTATCATAGTCGGTACGGTAAAACTGAATAAAACGTAAATGATCGGAAATTGTATTCTTTATAACTTTTGTTACGTAGTACTTTTCGATAGGACCCATAACATAGGTGTTTAAAAATTAAATTTTAGGCACCTTCCCCTAAACTACAATGTCATCCAGGGTGAATAAAATTGTTTATAGCTAATACTGAAGTTTCTTGTTCCCCGGCTCTATACGCCGATTTTCATAAAATTCTGTTACCGCATTTTCTCGTGGCTCGGCGTTGCTATGGAGTTAGCAACAAAAATACAAATTCATGAATATCAGTTTTATGATAGCCGTTATGGTAAAAAAAAAAAGGATAAGACATAAATGATCAGAAATTTAATTCTATATAACTTCAGATGTATACTATTTATCGATAGGACCGCTAATAGTACAAATATTTGAGAATAAAATTTTAGCCCTTACCCTAAACTACCATTTCGCTCAGCGTGAATAAAATGATTTATAGCCTAAATTATTACTGAGGTATCTGTTCATTGCTCGGAATTTGAAAAGGATGGTATTTCTGTATCGGTTGTGTCCACAGTAAGAAGGAAATGCGATATTTATTTTTCTGTCATCTCTGTCTGTCTGTCTGTCTGTCTGTCTGTCTGTCTGTCTGTCTGTCTGTCTGTCTGTCTGTCTGTCTGTCTGTCTGTCTGTCTGTCTGTCTGTCTGTCTGTCTGTCTGTCTGTCTGTCTGTCTGTCTGTACGCGCATCACGAGAGAACGGATGAACAGAATTTAATGAAAATCACATGTAAACTCGGGGAATAAGGCACTACAATCTAGGCTATATGTCATTTTTTCGTGCTGAGTGAAATGGTAGTTTAGGAGAAGGCCTAAAGTGTAATTCTCAAATATATATGTTATTATTGGTCCTATCGATAAACACTAATAATAATAATAATGATATTTGCTTTACGTCCCACTAACTAATTTTACGTTCTTCGGAGACGCCGAGGTGCCGGAATTTAGTCCCGCAGGAGTTCTTTTACGTGCCAGTAAATCTACCGACACGAGGCTGTCATATTTGAGCACCTTCAAATACCACCGGACTGAGCCAGGATCGAACCTGCCAAGTTGGGGTTAGAAGGCCAGCGCCTTAACCATCTGAGCCACTCAGCCCGGCTCGATAAACACTACATAACAAAAGTTACAGATAACACAATTTATAATCACTTAGGTCTCATACACTTTTACCTACCGGCTATAATAAAAGAGATAACTTATTCATAAATTTAGATTTTTGTTGCTTAGCCCATATCCATGGCGAGCACTGATCTCTATACATGGATGGCTGGTGGCTTGGGTAGCAGTAAGCCGAATAGAAGATGACTGGCGTAGTAAGATGGCAGCGAGCGCACGGTGCAGTAGACCCATTGAATAGACCACGAGGAGCGCGCTTGCTTTGTTTATGCTTAGTTCAGTGACGCAAACCCCCTTGATTGTAGTTCCACGGGTGTTCTGTGCTGTGTTATTTCAAAAGAAATAGTAGTGTCTTTTATGAATTTAGGTTTGTTGCCTTCAGTATGCTTGTAAATTCGTTCGTTCGTAATCTGTTTATCCTCCAGGGTTGGTTTTTCCCTCGGACTCAGCGAGGGATCCCACCTCTACCGCTTCAAGGGCAGTGTCCTGGAGATTCAGACTTTCGGTCGGGGATACAACTGGGGAGTATGGCCAGTACCTCGCACGGACGGCTTCACCTGCTATGCTGAACAGGGGCTTTGTTGGGGGATGGGAAGTTTGGAAGGGATAGAGACAAGGAAGAGGGAAGGAAGCGGCCGTGGCCTTAAGTTAGGTACCATCCCGTCATTTGCCTGGAGGAGAAGTGGGAAACCACGGAAAACCACTTCCAGGATGGCTGAGGAGGGAATCGAACCCCCCTCTACTCAGTTGACCTCCCGAGGCTGATTGGACCCCGTTCCAGCCCTCATACCACTTTTCAAATTTCGTGGCAGAGCCGGGAATCGAACCCGGGCCTCTGGGGGTAGCAGCTAATCACACTAAGCACTACACCACAGAGGCGGACACTGCTTGTAAATTACAAAATTAAATTTAAATGTGCATGTATTTATGTGAAATCCGAATGAAGAAACATCCTACCGGGTATTAACATACCGCAGTGTTCAGCTTATGGATGTACAAACAGAAACGATCAGCAGGAGAAATCATTTCATCGGTGAGTTTTATACTGTACATAATAATCTCCCTAGGGTTGTGTTTTGAGTTTTAGGTTATTGTATCTTATTTCGCATATTCTGGGAGCAAAATGGCAATTTTTCTAGGTTTCCTTTCTCGAAACCCGAACATCTAAGATCATGGATTAGGAGTATCAGGCGGGAGACTTGGGGAGCCTTCTAAAACAGCTATTCTCTGCTCCCATCACTTTGAGGAAGACTGTTTAGATAAAAATGGACAAACTGCACGCCTTAGAAGTGATGTATAGCCAACTGTTTTCAATTTTACTGAAACATTAACTGCAAGTAAAGATTTACTTATATTTTTATTTATTTGTCATAATTAAACTGACGGTTTTGATGAAATAATTGACGTGACCTTATAACAATCTTAGAAAATGAAGTCTGGAGGAATTCTAGACCTTATTTACATCAGTAATAAGTATGGGTTTCAGACACTGGAGTGGTGGGAGAAGGCAAAGTGTGGTGGGTGTTTTAGGCTATCCCATTATACTAGTTGTGGTATTTGGGGCTCATTTAACGGGTGTTACATATTTCTGATGATGACTATCAATATTGCTTTGGTAGCTGAATTTAATTAAAGAGGTCTGTAATAGTAAATTAAGGTGCAGGTAATGTGATATATTGACAAGTTTTGAATATTTGTTGGTTTTATGAATGTGTACATTTGCTTCGATTATATTTTAATTTGATAAACTGCGCGTTATTTCATAGAAACAGGAAACAGGAATTCATTATCAAGCACCGATTATGGTATGTCGAATCTAGGCCTGTATAGTGAGCTACGTTTATAGGTAAATCATTTTAAGAATGCATAATTTCGTGACATACATGTATACAATTTACAGCAATGTTTCCAGAAACTGATTTTCACTCGTATTGTGTTACCGATCGCGAATTGCATGTATTCAGCACCTAATATTAGTCGGCTGTTATTATACACTCATTTTTATTGCTATCCCGGAGATTTACTGACCACGGAACGACGTGTCAGTGATCCCAATGTCCTTATGCTTTGAGTGGACATGTCCCTATATTTTTAATTATTCCAACGCGCCATTAATTGCGATTTAAAATTGACTATATTATCATTGCTTCCCCATAAGGAGAGCTCTAGGATGGGTACGCCAACATGGCGAACCGCGCGCTCAACTTGGCGTACATTCTCCTGCAGCGGAGAGCTGCCATCAGCGATCCATGTATAGAGATCAGTGATGGCGAGCCACAAGAAAATGGCCGAACAGAAATTAATCATAATGGGTATATAAAGTTGCGGAATAAGGCAATACAGTCTAAGCTGTAAGTAATTTCCTTCACGGTGGGTGAAATAGTATTTTAGGGGAAGGCCTTAAATGTGATTCTCAATCTCTCAAATTAGTTTTTCTGTCGATAAATACGTCATAACAAAAGTTGTAGAGAATACAATTTTCGATCATTTATTTCTTATAGCCTACTGTAGTTTTACCGCACAGTCTATGAGATATTTAAAATGTAGGCTTTTGTTGCTGTGTCCATGTCAACACCGAGCATCGCTGACATGGGGATATTGTTTAGTCGTGTTAACTGGTGATGGTTGTGTTCCTGTCGTTATTGTCTTAAGGTGAAAAACCGCCTGCTCATCAGTCCATACTGGCAGGGAAAATTGTAAAGATGACTACCAAAATGAGAAAAAGTCGTGAAGGAACGTCATGAAAGAAGGAAGAGATCAAATCAATATCAGCAATAGTACGTAACAGTATGAAACTAAAAGGGCCACAGGCAGCAAGAAAGCGAGTACATCACGAAGAGCCGCTTACAGGGAAAGGCATACCCACTTAAGCGCCTAAGAATCTGAGGTACAATATGAAGCCAAACCAAACCAAACCCCATGGCACTACACCCCTTGAAGGGCTTTGGCCTACCAAGCGACCGCTGCTCAGCCCGAAGACCTGCAGATTACGAGGTGTCGTATAGTCAGCACGACGAATCCTCTCAGCCGTTATTCTTGGCTTTCTAGACCGGGGCCGCTATCTCACCCTCAGATAGCTCCTCAATTCTAATCACGTAGGCTGAGTGGACCTCGAACCAGCCCTCAGGTCCAGGTAAAAATCCCTGACCTGGCCGGGAATCGAACCCGGGGCCTCCGGGTAAGAGGCAGGCACGCTACCCCTACACCACGGGAAATGGAAATGAATACCCAACACAATTATACAACTGTAAAGAATGTAAGCGAGATACTACCGTATCTGATAAAATAACTACACTACAACTCTAAACTGCACCTACGAGTATCTTAATTTCAACAAGAATTCAACAAGAAAAGTAAGTACTTAGACACATACTTACAATACTCCGAAAACAGTAAAAGTACTTAGTGGGACGTAAAGCCAATAACATCATTACATCATCATCATCATCTGTTTACCCTCCAGGTTCGGCTTTTCCCTCGGACACAGCGAGGGATCCCACCTCTACCGCCTCAAGGGCAGTGTCCTGGAGCTTCAGATTCTTGGTCGGGGGATGAAACTGGGGAGAATGACCAGTACCTCGCCCAGGCGGCCTCACCTGCTATGCTGAACAGGGGCCTTGTGTAGGGATGGGAAGATTGGAAGGGATAGGCAAGGAAGAGGGAAGGAAACGGCCGTGTCCTTATGTTAGGTACCATCCCGGCATTCGCCTGGAGGAGAAGTGGGAAACCACGGAAAACCACTTCCAGGATGGCTGAGGTGGGAATCGAACCCACCTCTACTCAGTTGACCTCCCGAGGCTGAGTGGACCCCGTTCCAGCCCTCATACCACTTTTCAAATTTCGTGGCAGAGCCGGCAATCGAACCCGGGCCTCCGGGGGTGGCAGCTAATCACGCTAACCACTACACCACAGAGGCGGACAACATCATTACAGTTATTACAATAATTCTTCTTAGGCGTGCCCTAATTTTAAAATAATAGAAATAACAGTCTAACTGAAACTAAGGAAATGTAGTTACACCAAATACGTAAATACATATTCCCCCCCCCGCCCCCCGCATGGCACTACAGCCCTTGAAGGGCCTTGGCCTACCAAGCGACCGCTGTTCCGCCCGAAGGCCTGCAGATTACTAAGTGTTGTGTGGTCAGCACGACGAATCCTTTCGGCCGTTATTCTTGGCTTTCTAGACCGGAGCCGTTATCTCACCGTCAATAGCTCCTCAATTATAATCACTTAGGCTGAGTGGACCTCGAACCAGCCCTCAGGTCCAGGTAAAAATCCCTGACCTGGCCGGGAATCGAACCCGAGGCCTCCGGGTAACAGGCAGACAGTTTACCCCTACACCACGGGGCCAGCACGTAAATACATATACAGATTATTATTATTATTATTATTATTATTATTATTATTATTATTATTATTATTATTATTATTATTAACGCAGAAGAGGTGTTAGTCCATTAACTTTTATAGCTAATATATGCAAGTGAGATAGTCAAATATGTAAATCCACTTACACGATCAATATCAGAACCGTAAACTTTCGAATGTACGTGCTACGTGATATATTCCTTCAAAATACTACATTTATATCTTTCCATGCTATGTTGAAATTGTGCCCTTTCGGCATGCAGTAATTCATAAATTGTGGACGATAATTAAGAGGTCTAAATATGAAGGGGGAAATAAAATATCATAATAATAATAATAATAATAATAATAATAATAATAATAATAATAATAATAATCATAATAATAATAATAATAATAATAATAATAATAGAAGCCCTTGATGAGGCATTTGGAAAGGCCATATCTTCACTATGATATTCTTCTCTCAAAAATAACTATTTATACTCCCAAATCTTTGGGTTATGTTTAATTTAATAAATATGGTGGGCCGATGACCTAGATGTTAGGCCCCTTTAAACAACAAGTAACATCATCATCAATAAATATGATTATCATGGAAGGCAATCATTTTACCTTAGTATTTATGTATGTATTTATTAATGAACAAAACAGGCGTTCAGCCCCGAATACATGTTCGCAATAATAATAAATAAATAAATAAATAATAAGATTAATAAACGTAGTCCAACCTAAGCCACCCCTCTCCACCATATACAAAATAAAATAAAATGAAATGAACAATAACGCCCCGGTTCTATACCAGAACCAACTCCATCTACACCAGTTCACAACAGCCTGGTCAATGTTTACATTCTACTGCTGGTGTTACAACTTCCTGCTTGTTATCACTCACACGTACGCAACCTTCTTGCTTCAGCATTTTCATCACCTCTATTGTTCCCTGACCTACTCCAGAATAAGCTACCACAGCAACATTACCAGATTGCATTCCAAACCAGCCGTAACACTAACATTGCTTTCAATCTTTCAGATTCCACCTCCTATAGTAAAAGGCTAAATAATAACAACAATATTCCGTCATTGCATTCCAATCCATCATACCACAGCTTTTACCAATCCGCGTTAACATTGCTTCCTTTCATTTCATTCCGCCATAACACTCCATAATAACAAATACCAATCACTCATATGCCAACACCTCTCCAACATCATATCTCTTCCTCCTCTCCATACAAACAAACCAAAATTTACAAAATGATAATAAACTCACCTCTCTCCAGCTCCAAAAAAATTAAATACTCATATCAGACACCAATACAATAATACCACCTCCCAACTCCCACGAAGTCAGCCCTAAATAAACCATCTCAATACCAAACCATACATCACCTAATCATAAATACTAAGCCTTCAATACTTCCAACACCACATTTCAGCAATACAACACAAACTCCACATTATATACCACCTCTACTTATATCACCACTTCTTCCACACCACATTCCAACGATATAACACTTATCCAACACCACATTTACCACCACTCCTCCAACTCCAAATATCAACAATAAATATACCACTTCTCCATTACCACATTTCAGCCTTCACAAATAAATACCATCATAACCTAATAAACAACACCAACTCCACAACATATACCACCTCTACTTATATCACCACTTCTCTCACACCACATTCCAACGATATAACACTTCAACCCTGTAACATATCATAACACTTCATAAATTAATCATAACATATAATCATAAATACTAAGACCTCAATATTTTCCGACACCACATTTCAGCAATACAACACCAACTCCACCCCTTATACCACCTCTACTTCTTCTACCATTGCACTCACCTTCTACCATCCACCATCTTATACCACCACTTCTCCAACACCACATTTCAACCCTATAACATATCGTAACTTATACATCACTTCTCCATCACAACATTTCAGCCCCCAAATAACACATAATCATAAATACCAAGCCCTGAATATTTTCCAACACCACATTTACCACCACTCCTCCAGCTCCAAATATCATCACCACATTTCAGCCTTCACAAATAAATACCATCATAACCTAATTAAATTACCTCTCCATCTTCAAAAATTTCGGCAATGAATAACAAATACCAATCACTCATATAATCCAACTCCACAACTCCACCTACATCTCTTACTTCTTCGCCAATCCTGCCCTTTATTTCTTCTTTCAATAAAGAGCCGCCAACATGGCCCTCAATTCTCTATCTCTCTGCTCGACATGTAGGCCCCTGTTCAGATCTCGCGTCAGATCGAGCTTCTGCCCGACCCTCTTACCCTGCTCTTCACTTACTTCACTGCATACACTTCCCTTACTTCTCTCTTCCCTGCAAATAGTCACATTCTCACTTGGCCTCTCTACCCGCACTTCTTCACTCCGAACACTTCTATCGGTCACTTTATCACTGGACACCTCCCCCTGCCTCTCTTCACATGGTACACTGTTACTTCTTGTATTTTGCCTATCCTCTCCACTAATCGCTGTACTACTCCCTTTTTCTTCAGCCCGCTTTGACTTCATCTCTAAGTCCATCCTCAGCACACTGCTATTCGTACTTCGCCTCACTTGCCTACAGTTTATTGCACTACTCTCCTTTTCTCCCCCTTGTTTTAACTTCAATTCTAAATCCATCAATCTATCCACAGACCAGATTCTCTTCCAATTCCTGTCTGACACCACTAAATTTTGACCTCTGATAGTTGCCCTCAGCCCCTGTTTTACAGCCAGCATCTTGTGTTTTCTGAGTAGCCTCTCATTTCTGATCGCGTCACTTCCCACGTCTCTCCTTATCCATATTTTATCCCTCTGGACATTTCCCGCTTTTGCTAACACAATATCCGCCATCAACGTTGAAAACAATTGAACCTTTATAGGCCTATTGCCTCTAGTTCTCCCCACTCTCTGCACATCGTCAATATCCACTTCACTAAAATTTATTTTCATTTTTCCCTGTATTAGGTCCACTACTTTATAAGTTGTAATTACTTTGACTTCACTCGTCTCCTCAGGCACTCCATAAATAAACAAGCACTTCTTCCTTCTATCTAAAGTATTCGCTTCCACTTCTACTTTCAGCTTTAAATTCTCCTCTTCAAGTCGCCCTACTTTTTCCCTTAATGCTACCACTTCCTCGGTGTTATTTCTCACCTGTGCTGCTATGTCGTCCGTTTTTCCTCTTATCCATACTTCCATTTTTTCAATCTTACTGGACTGTTCTTCAATCATCTCTTTTATCTGCCCGAAAGGCCAAACTTCTGTCAACATTTTACCTTAGTAAATTTACCATATATCCTGAGAAATGTTATTACTTGTGTATGGCCTCGAAGTAGACCTTTCATTTATCACTAAATTGCAATAAGATCAGGGTGAATAGACTTACGTGCATAGCAATGAGGTTTCTGGGGAAAAGATGAATGGCTGTTCCCGATGTTTTGGCAATAGAGAGATTGGCAAAGAAGTTGTAGAACAGCGTCAAGTTGGAAATGTCCATTTTAGCTATAATATACGCTGTCTCGTCCTTGACATTTTGTTGAAAAACGTGAGGGTGACGTGACCACTGACTGGAATTCACCACGAATCCTGAAGTATAGTATGTTTTACCCAGCAGATGCTGCTGATACACTGTGCGACTGAAAAATAAAGAAAAGAGTAAGTGACTGTGCCAGTGAGAAAATTGTTTTTATACTGTGAACTTCAACAATACCATCAGATTTTCCATTTAGTCGAAAACAAGCCCAAATGTCAAAAACAATTTTACCTCACTTAAAGAACTCAATCACTGTTAATTGCAAATACATTCCACGTGAAGTAGGGATGGATCACTAAATAAAATCACTGTATAGTTGAGGATGCATATCGTAGTGCACTAACAGGTAATAATTTCACTAATCCTGCTTCAGACTAGCTAATGTGGTCAGGCACTCGCCTTCTGTACTCAGGGTTGTAGGTCCGAATCCAGGCATAGACAATTTAAAAGTGTGCTTGATAGCAAGAGATGCGTTTCGATTAGATTTACAAGCACGGTAGCGTACTACTTATTGCGACAAAATTCTGGCACCCTGACGCCTCTTAAATCTATGGCTAATCAAGTATTTCTGGATGCATATAATAATACATATTATTATTAATTGAAAATCACGTTTATTCACACTGAACAATTCTTCTTCTACGTTTACTTTTTCCACATCTCAGGGGTCACACGGGTGCGACTGTGTCGCATATATGGATTGGTCCTGTTTTATGGCCGGATGCCCTTCTTGACACCAACCCTTTGTGGAGGGATGTAATCACTATTGCGTGTTTCTGTGGTGGTTCACACTGAACTGTATTATGCGCGTTATTTGACTTAAAGTTACTGGTTTATGAAGAGAGACGAAGTAATAATAATTATTTTATTATCTGTACGTTCCAAAACTACTTTTATGGTTTTCAGAGACGCCGAGGTGCCGGAATTTTGTCCCGCAGGAGTTATTTTTACGTGCCAGTAAATCTACCGACGCGAGGGGTGAGAGAGACGAAATATGGCGCTCAGAATTGAAAGAGAATTGTTATTATTTGCCATCATTTTAGGACTAGGAATGTCTATAGTAAATTAAATACTTTTATAATGGCTAATACAACACTTTTCTCACATTTCCACAACTCACAGAAATCTGCGTTGATACACATTTTTTTACAATTGGCTTTACGTCGCACCGTCAGAGATAGGTCTTATAGCGACGATGGGATAGGAAAGGCCTAGGAGTGGGAAGGAAGTGGCCGACGCCTTAATTAAGGTACAGCCTGTGCCTGTGTGAAGATGGGAAAAAAGGGAAACTATCTTCAGGACTGCCGACAGTGGGGATCGAAGCTACCAACTCCTGGATGCAACCTCACAGTTGAGCGCCCGTAAACACGCAGCCAACTCACCCAGTATATTTGCACTTTCCTATGTTTTAGAATTTTATTTTATTTTGTTCGTTTTCCTTAGAAATTTTATTGCTTGTATGTGGCTTTCTCGAGATATTCGTTTCATTTATCTCTTTAAATTGGAATAAGACCAGGGTGAATAAAAGTACTTAAGGAATCTGTCAAATTAAATGGCGGACTGAATATATCTTGAAACTAGCTGATTTACCCGTGCTTCGCTACGGAATTCTACATCGTATACAGAATTCTAGTGTACACGTTGTGAACAAGATTGTATTACATTGCATAGCTCTTAACGTTACCCTAGCAACGCGACGGGGAAGTCACCAAACATCTTTTCTCATATGAAGACTGGGTTAGGGAATTTTCACTGCAATGGTAGAAACTCACTCTCCACCTGCCTTTTTACATCCTCAGAAAGACTGTCTTAGTGGTTTTCCCAACTGAAATGAACATACATTACAATGACGTCAGTAGGAATGGTGCGATTAAAAGCAATACTTTCATATGAAATACTCGATCAAATGAAACACCACACATTTTCTCACTTTTAACGAACAGGACTACACTGCCGATCTAACAGGCCAAATTTCCAGAGCTGGAATGACCAAGCCGCAGACAGCCGTGATTCGTGAACACATTTCGTCTTGTTTCGGCGGGAGGGGTTAGGGGGTCAAATAGTGGAGAATCCCAGGGCAAAAACGATGCCCTTTTACTAATCTGTTTCCTAGGAGTACCCGATGAGTCGGAAAATATCAATTCACTGCACTGGCGGCGGAATAATCTATCTGACTTGGAGGCAAATTTTTCCTCCAAGCCAGAGGAGAAACCCCCTCTTCACCGATCATTTGGCGTAAAATGAATGTAGAATTAATAGAAGTGAAGAGGAAGAGGCTTTTCTTAAGAAAAGGCACTTTTCAGGGTTGAATTTTGAGTTTATTAGCGAACAGTGGTGCTATAATTTGGAATAGGTCTAAATTGTTATTACAGACCCGGCCATACTACTACTACTGCTGCTGCTGCTGCTAGGACAGCCTCTGCCTTAAGTATGCACACTGCTCATTCAAAACAGCGCGTCAGAGTAGGGATCGAATAACTGGAATAATATGAAGAACCAGTGTGTTACCAGCTGTATCAGAAAATGTATGACCCAGGAATGGCATGCTAAAGAAGAAAGTTTTCTAACTCCCCGGTTATTTCCCGCCAATATTCAGTCCGGCTATTATACTTCGTACGCAGCAGTAGTCCCAACTGTCGGAGTTGAGAGGCAGCATGAGAGACAAATAACATCACAACAAACAATGGTCAATATAATGTCATTTTTGATCAATGTTATGCGCTTTCGATATTGTAGGCCTCCACATTTAGTCCTCTTCTGACTCTGAAATACCACTCATCATAGTCGGTACGGTAAAGCTGAATAAAACATAAATGATCGGTATTTGTATTCTTTGTAACTTGTGTTATGTAGTACTTTTCGATAGTACCAAAAGCATGGGTATTTAAACGTTACATTTTAGACACCTTCCCCTAAACTACAATTTCATTCAGGGTGAATAAAATTGTTTATAGCTTAGACTGTCTTCTTATTCCCAAGCTCTATATGCCAATTTTTATTAAATTCTGTTAACCCATTTTCTCGTGGCTCGGCGTCGATATGGACCTAGCAGCAAACATACAAATTCATGAATATCTATGTTATCATAGCCGGTACGGTAAAAATGTATAAGACATGAATGGTCGGAAATTTAATTCTATACAACTTTGGTTATATAGTATTTATCGATACAACCACTAATAATATAAATATTTGATAATTACATTTAAGGCCTCCCCTAAACTACCATTTCACTCTGCGTGAATAAAATTATTTATATCCTAGATTGTAGCGACTTATTTCCCGACTTTACATGCCAATTTTTATTAAGATACCACTAATAACATAAATATTTGAAAATTAAATTTTCGGCCTTCCCCTAAACTACCATTTCTATAGCGTGAACAAAATTATTTATGGCCTAGATTGTAGCAACTTATTCCCCGACTTTGCATACCGATTTTCATTAAATTCTCTTTAGCCGTTTTCTAGTGATGCGTGTACATACATACATACATACATACATACATACAGACAGACAGACAGACAGACAGACAGACAGACAGACAGACAGACAGACAGACAGACAGACAGACAGACAGAAATTACGGAAAAGTAAAAAGTGCATTTCCTTGTTACTGTGGACATGACCGACACAGAAATACCATTATTTTCAAATTCTGAGCAATGTACAGACAAAACTCTTATCTATATATATAAAGTAGCTTGTCCTGACTGACTGACTGACTGACTGACTGATTCATCATCGCCGAGCCAAAACTACTGGACATAAAGAAATGAAATTTTGGGAATATATTCATATTAATATGTAGGTGCTCGCTAAGAGAGGATTTTTGGATATTCCGTCGCTAAGGGGGTGAAAAGGGGGGTGAAATTTTAAAATGAGTGTGTTTATATCTCAAAACTTTAAAAGTTTAGAGATGTGAAAATTGGTATTTAGAATCTTCTTTAAAAATAAGGAAACACGTATTTTTTTGTTTTCAGACAATCCCAATAGGAGGGGTGAAGAAGGGTGAAAAAGGGGTTGAATGCCTAATCACGATACCGGTGCTTATACCTCAGAAACTGAAGATATTACAGACCTGAAAATTGGTACTTTTGATCTCTTTTAAAAATAAAGAAACACGTATTTTTTTGTTTTTGGAAAATCCAATTAATGGGAGGGTGAAAAGGGGGTGATTTTTTAAACTGAGTGTATCCATATCTCTAAACTTTTAAAGTGTATTGATATAAAAATTGGTATTTAGAATCTCCTTTAAAAATAAAGAAACACGTATTCTTTTGTTTTCGGAAAATCCCAATAGGAAGGGTGTAAAAGGGTGAATAATGGGTTGAATGCCTTTAATGAGGCTACTTATATTTCAGAACCTGAAGATATTACAGACCTGAAAATTTGCATTTGGGATCTACTTTAAAAGTAAAGAAACACGTATTTTTTCGTTTTTGGAAAATTCAAATATTGGGGGGTGAAAAGGGGGGGGGGGTGAATTTTTTAAAATGAGTGTGTCTACATCTTAAAACTTTAAAATTTACAGTTGTAAAAATTGGTAGTTAGAATCTCCTCTAAAAATAAAGAAACACGTATTTTTTTGTTTCCTGTAAATCCCAATAGGAGGGGTGTAAAAGGGTGAAAAATGGGTTGAATGCCTTTAATGAGGATACTTATATTTCAGAACCTGAAGATATTACAGAACTGATAATTTGTATATGGGACCTCCTTTAAAAATAAAGAAACACGTACTTTTAATTTTTGGAAAATCCAATTAATGGCGGTTAAACAGGAGTGACAAATTGGGGTGAATTTTTTGAAAGGCTATATCTACAGAATATCTTGGAAACGTAAAATGTTAAAGACGTAAAAAGTGGGTGTTTGGAATCTTCTGTAAATGTAAAGAAACATAGGTGATTTGTTTTTGGAAACTCCTCTTAAGGGGAACTCAAAAGGGGTGAAATTTTAAAATGAGAATTTTTACAGTATATCTAAAAAAACTTAACATGTTACAGAAGTGAAAAATGGTATTTTTTATCTCTATTATACATAACGAACCGTGTATTTTTAGTTTTCGGAAATACCACTTGGGTGGTGGGGGGTGGGTAAAAGTGACTGAAAATGGTGTTGAATTCTTTTAATTAGGCTACTGATATCTCAAGAATGAAGATGTTACAGACGTGAAATTTGATATTTGCAATCTGCTTTAAAAGTAAAGAAAGCCGTATTCTCGGAAAATCCAATGAAGTGGGGGGGGGGGAGGGTGAAAAAATTGAAAATTTAATTGACTTAATTGTATGAGAATGCATACATCTAATAAAAACTAAAGTTGTTACAGACGTGAAAATTCGTATTTAGATCTCCTTTAAAAACAAAGATAAACGCGTTTCGGTGGGGAAACCATCTTGGAGGGTGGGAGTGTAAAGGAGTTGAATTCCTTTCATGGGGACACATAAATCAAAAACTGAAGAAGTTAGAGTCGTGATAATTGGTATTTAGAAGATCTTTTACTATTAAAGAAACAAGTATTTTTTGCGGGAAAATTCACTTGGGGTGGGGGGGAGAGTAGTGTGAAATGAAGTGAAAAAAATAAATTATTTTTATGGGATACTTATATCTCAAAACTGAAGGCAATAGACGTGAACATTGGTGTTTGGAATCTCCTTTAAACATAAAGAAACAAGCCTTCCTTTAATTTTTTTTGGGGGGGGGGGCGGGGGTGGCGGTAAATAAATTTAACGGCGGTGGGGTGTAGAAGGAGGTGAGACCAATTGATTTTACTGTTCTTAATGTACTTATAAGTATCCTCCGTTGCTCAGGCGGCAGCGCGCCGGCCTCTCACAGCTGGGTTCCGTGGTTCAAATCCCGGTCACTCCATGTGACATTTCGTGCTGGAAAAAACGGAGGCGGGACAGGTTTTTCTCCGGATACTCCGGTTTTCCCTGTCATCAGCCATTCCAGCAACACATAATAGTAATAATAATAATAATAATAATAATAATAATAATAATGTTCCGAACCGTCGTCAAATGTGCGGACCGCGCTGGAAACGGCTCCTGGACGTGTAATGTCTAAGAATGCAGTCCGGCCGCGGGTTCAGTGCCGCCAAAGCACCCAATATGACACCACGCCGGATCTCCTGAAGGAATTTATACATATTAAAATGATTATAGGAAAAGATGGCAAAGATTTACGGACCCAACTGACCGGGAGGAATACCTGAGCCTAGACCGGGAAGTACGAAATCGATTGCTGGAAAGGAAGATTGAAAAATGGGAGGAAACGTGCCGTAATCTAATAGAAAACGAGTCAGATCGGGAATTTTGTTGGATTCTCGCAGAAAACGAGTCAGATCGCGAATTTCGGCGGATTATATATCTAAAACAATAAGCATTCAATTATAAATTTCAGTATAATACCGTAGCGAAGCACGGGTATCTTGCTAGTCTATATATATAAAATAGTTTGTCCTGACTGACTGAATGACTGACTGACAGATTCATCATCGCCGAGCCAAAACTACTGGACATAATGAAATGAAATTTTGGGGATACATTCATATTAATATGTAGGTGCTCGCTAAGAGAGGATTTTTGGATATTCCTTCGCTAAGGGGGTGAAAAGGGGGGTGAAATTTTAAAATGAGTCGATCTATATCTCAAAACTTTAAAAGTTTACAAATGTAAAAATTGGTATTTAGAATCTTCTTTAAAAATAAGAAAATACGTATTTTTTTGTTTTCAGAAAATCCCAATAGGAGGGTGAAAAAGGGTGAAAATGGGGGAAAAAGGGTTGAATGCCTTTAATCAGGATACCGGTACTAATATCTCAGAATCTGAAGGTATTACAGACCTGAAAATTGGTACTTTTGATCTCTTTTAAAAATAAAAAAACACGTATTTTTTGTTTTTGGAAAATCCAATTAATGGGAGTGTGAAAATGGGGGTGAATTTTGAAAATCAGTGTATCTATATCTCAAAACTTTGAAAGTTTCCAGATGTAAAAAATTGGTATTTAGAATCTTCATTAAAAATAAAGAAACACGTATTTTTTTGTTTTCGGAAAATCCCAATAGGAAAGGTGGAAAGGGGTAAAATGGGTTGAATGCATTTAATGAGGATACTTATACTGTATCTCAGAAACTGAATATATTACAGACCTGAAAATTGGTGTTTTGGATCTCCTTTAAAAGTAAAGAAACACGTATTTTTTTGTTTTTGGAAAATCCAATTAATGGGGGGGGGGTGGTGAGAGGAAGTGAATATTTAAAATGAGTGTATCTATATCACAAAACTTTTAAAGTTTATAGATGTAAAAAATTAGTATTTAGAATCTCCTTTAAAAATAAAGATACACGTATATTTCGTTTTCGGGAAAATCCTAATAGGAATGGTGGAAAAGGTTGGAAAAGTGGTCGAATGCATTTCATGAGTCTACTTATATTTCAGAACCTGAAGATATTATAGACCTGAAAATTGGTGTTTGGGATCTCCTTTAAAAATAATGAAACACGTATTTTTTTGTTTGTGAAAAATCCAATTGATGGGGGGGGGGGGGTGTGAAAAGGGGGTGAATTTTTAAAATGGGTGTATCTATATCTCAAAACATTTAAAGTTTATAGATGTAAAAATTGGTATTTAGAATTTATTTTAAAAATAAAGAAACACGTATTCTTTTGTTTTCGGAAAATCCCAATAGGAAGAGTGTAAAAGGGTTAATAATGGGTTGAATGCCTTTAATGAGGCTACTTATATTTCAGAACCTGAAGATATTACAGACCTGAAAATTGGTATTTTGGATCTACTTTAAAAGTAAAGAAATACGTATTTTTTCGTTTTTTGGAAAATCCAAATATTGGGGGGTGAAAAGGGGGGGCTGAATTTTTTAAAATGAGTGTGTCTACATCTTAAAACTTTAAAATTTACAGATGTAAAAATTGGTAGTTAGAATCTCCTCTAAAAATAAAGGAACACGTATTTTTTTGTTTCCTGTAAATCCTGATAGGAGGGGTATAAAAGGGTGAAAAATGGGTTGAATGCCTTTAATGCGGATACATATATCTCAGAAACGAAAGATATTACAGAACTGAAAATTTGTATATGGGATCTCCTTTAAAAATAAAGGAACACGTATTTTTTATTTTTTGGAAAATCCAATTAATGGCGATTAAACAGGAGTGACAATTTGGGGTGAATTTTTTGAAAGACTATATTTACAGAATATCTTGGAAACGTAAAATGTTACAGACGTAAAAATTGGGTGTTTGGAATCTCCTGTAAATGTAAAGAAACATAGGTGTTTTTGGAAAATCCACTTAAGGAGAACTCAAAAGGGGTGACATTTTAAAATGAGAAGTTTTACAGTATATCTAAAAAAACTTAACATGTTACAGAAGTGAAAAATGGTATTTTTTATCTCTATTAAACATAGAGAAACGTGTATTTTTAGTTTCCGGAAATACCACTTGGGCGAAGGTGGGGGGGTGGGGTGGTAAAAGTGATTGAAAATGGTGTTGAATTCTTTTAATTAGGCTACTGATATCTAAAAAATGAAGAGGTTACAGACGTGAAATTTGATATTTGGAATCTGCTTTAAAAGTAAAGAAACACGTATTCTCGGAAAATCCAATGAAGGGGGAGGGGGGTGAAAGAATTGAAAAATTAATTGACTTAATTGTATGAGAATACATACATCTAATAAAAACTAAAGTTGTTACAGACGTGAACATTGGTATTTGGTTCTGCTTTAAAAACAAAGAAAAACGCGTTTCGAGGGGAAAATATCTTGGGGGCGGGAGTGAAAAGGAGTTGAATTCCTTTCATGAGGACACATAAATCAAAAACTGAAGAAGTTAGAGTCGTGATAATTGGTACTTAGAAGATCCTTTACTATTAAAGAAACAAGTATGTTTTGCGGGAAAATTCACTTGTGAAATGAAGTGAAAAATGTAAATTATTTTTATGGGGATACTTATATCTCAAAACTGAAGGTAATAGACGTGAACATTGGCGTTTGGAATCTCCCTTAAACATAAAGAAACAAGCATTCTTTTAATTATTTTTTTTTGGGGGGGGGAGGTGGCGTTAAATAAACTTAACGGCGGTGGGGTGTAGAAGGAGGTGAGACCAATTGATTTTACTGTAATTAATGTACTTATAAGGATCCTCTGTTGCTCAGGCGGCAGCGCGCCGGCCTCTCACAGCTGGGTTCCGTGGTTCAAATCCCAGACACTCCATGTGACATTCGTGCTGGACAAAACGGAGGCGGGACAGGTTTTTCTCCTGATACTCCGGTTTTCCCTGTCATCGGCCATTCCAGCAACACATAATAATAATAATAATAATAATAATAATAATAATAATAATAATAATAACAATAATCCGGACCGTCGTCAAGTGTGCGGACAGCGCTGGAAACGGCTCCTGGACGCGTAATGACTAAGAATGCAGTCCGGCCGTGGGTTCAGTGCCGCCAAGGCACCCAATATGACATCACGCCGGATCTCCTGAAGGATTTTATCCATATTAAAAATGATTATAGGAAAAGATGGCAAAGATTTACGTACCCAACTGACCGGGAGGAATACCTGAGCCTAGCCCGGGAAGTACGAAATCGATTGCTGGAAAGGAAGATTGAAAAATGGGAGGAAACGTGCCGTAAAATAATAGAAAACCAGTCAGATCGGGAATTTTGGTGGATTCTCGCAGAAAACGAGTCAGATCGCGAATTTCGGCGGATTATATATCTAAAACAATAAGCATTCAATTATAAATTTCAGTATAATACCGTAGCGAAGCACGGGTATCTTGCTAGTTTTATATAATATATAGATAATCTAAATACTGTCATTCATTTAAGCCAGCAGATCATATACTTTAAATGTCTAAACTCATTCTTCGTACTTTAGAACGAACAACTACTTTCTCTTTTCCATAGAGCATTTTCAGTTCTGAAAGTGATCATAAGAATAACAATCAATCAATCAATCAATCAATCAATCAATCAATCAATCAATCAATCAATCAATACTGATCTGCATTTAGGGCAGTCGCCAAGGTGGCAGATTTCCTGTCTGTTATTTTCCCGACCTTTCCTTAAATGATTTCAAAGAAATTGGAAATTGATTGAACATCTTCCTTGGTAAGTTATTCCCATCCCTAATTCCCTTCCTATAAATGAATATTTGCCCCAGTTTGTCCTCTTGAATTCCAACTTTATCCTACTTTTTAAGACACCAATCAAACTTATTCGTCTACAAATGTCATTCCACGCCATCTCTCCGCTGACAGCTCGGAACATACCAATTAGTCGAGAAGCTCGTCTTCTTTCTCCCAAGTCTTCCCAGCCCAAACTTTGCAACATTTTTGCGACGCTACTCCTTTGTCGGAAATCACCCAGAACAAATTGACCTGCTTTTCTTAGAATTTTTTCCAGTTCTTGAATCAAGTAATCCTGGTGAGTGTCTCATACACCGAAACCATACTCTAGTTGGTGGTCTTACCAGATACTTATATATCCTCTCCTCTACATCCTTACTACAACCCCTAAACACCCTCATAACCATGTGCAGAGATCTCTACCCTTTATTCACAATCCTATTTATGTCATTACCCCAATGAACATCTTTCCTTTCACTCCATCAACGCAGTAATTAACTGAGAGGACTTTTCCTATTTGTGAAACCTGTTTTAATTTCGCATAAATGCCTAATATAATCAGAAAGAATGCTTTTCCCAAAGTTTACATGCAACGCATGTCAAACTTACTGGCGTGTCATTTTCTACTTTGTGTCTATCACCCTTCCCTTTATACACAGGGGCTATTATGGCAACTCTCCATTCATGTGGTATAGCTCCTTCATGCAAACAATAATCAGATATGCACTTCAGATATGGTCTTTAGTATATCGTCTTTAGTATATCCCCAGAATCGTATCAATTCCAGCCGATTTTCTAGTTTTCAACTTTTTCATCTTATTGTAAATGTCATTGTTATCGTATGTATCCTTGTTATCCTTGTAACCAACAATCTTTACATACTGCTGAATGAATGCTTCTGAATTGTGAAGATCCTCACATACACACTCCCCTTGTTCATTAATGATTCTTGGAATGTCCTTCTTGGAACCTGTTTCTGCCTTAAAGTACCTACACATACTCTTCCATTTTTCACTAAAATGTTAATGACCGCCAATTATGCTGCCGTCATGTTATCCTTAGCTGACTTCTTGGCTAGATTCAATTTCTTAGTAAGTTCCTTGAATTTTTCCTTACATCCACATCCGTTTCTAATTCTGGTTCTTTCCAACCTGCACCTCCTTCTAAGTCTCTTTACTTCTCTGTTATAATATAATGGATCTTTACCATTCCTTACCATCTTTAAAGGTACCTACAAAACTATTTTCAAATTCCTCAACAGTTGTTTTAAACCCATCCCAGAGTCTGTTTAAATTTTTATTTACCGTTTTCCACCGATCATATTTACCGTTTTTTAACTTCCTCGTGCCTGTTTTATCAACCACATGGTACTGCCTAATAGTCCTAATTGTAATACTTTCCTTTCTTTCACATTTATTTTTAACTACAACAAAAACAGCTTCGTGATCACTAATACCATCTGTTACTTAGGTTTCTCTATAGAGCTCATCATTCTCCCTCCCATGACCCCGTTCCACCTGTCTTTTCCTATCTTCTACTCTACATTTCCCTTTCCTACCTTTTCCCTTCCTCCTACTTCCACACTTCTCAGCAACAGTTCCCTGTTCCTCATTATCTGTCTGTTGTTCTACCTCCAGTGACTCGTACCGATTACTCACATACACCTGTCCTGAGTTCTGACCCTGAATAGAGCCCTTAGCCTGCAGTCTCCTTCCCCTTAAAACATTAGACCACCTGTCTTCTACAATTCACCCCTTTCCTTCCCATCCCTCTTTCACACCTGCTGTATCCTGTACATTGTTGGAGGGAGGCCCACCTTCCTTCCTGCCTTCTGAGAGAATCCCAATTATCTCCCTCAAACTCTCCAACTCCTCCCTCATACTTCTCAATGCCTGGCCACACCCACAGTTCCTACACTTGCATTCGTTAGCTGTTCTTTACGAAAAAAAATGAAAAGAAAAGGAAAAATAAAATAACGTATTATGTGCAAAAATGAAAGGAAAGATATATTGTCTAAGATAGTACACAAAAAGCACAAGACAATAAGGTAATTAATATACTACTACACTACAATACTACTTAGTCGTACTCTATTTTTATCCTACAGCACCCTAACAGGATAAAAACTGCCGTTAATTACTGAATATCGAAAGTAATACACAAGAATTACACAATTGTAAACTGCAGTTAAGCCTATCCTAATTACAACAACAGAATTCTAGTAAGAGATTTTCTACGGATACCTCTTTTATACTACACAAATAGTTTACAATAATAGAATAAACACGCTAATTTCTAATAAGATATTAGTTGTATACTACTGTACAGTACACTACAATAATTTTAAACTACTTTCAGAAGGATCTTAATTGCAATACCGTATGTTACTATTAAGCACAAACAGAAATGAAAATTGGAAGTCTGAAATTTGCAAAAACTACTCAATGATTATCAACAAAGCCAAATGCTTGGACATATTATTATTAATAGTACTATGCTCTAATAGATACACACGAAAGATACACACACAATGATACAAAAGAATATAGCAGGCAAGATATTGTAATATCTGAATATACCGTTTCTACGCTACAATTCTCAACTGAAATTTGGTTATATGATTTTTACCGCTGGTGGATTACTATTATTTTCCCTACTACGCGGGACGCAATCTTGAGTAATCTTGAGAATCGCAAATCGTCAATGAACTTATGAGAGCAAGTAAATTATTTCTTGCAATGCAAGAAACGTCTAAAATGATAAGGGCTACTTTATTAAGTGCAAGAAAACATGCACTGCTTCGGACTGTGTAATATTACGTAATTAATTTCATTCTTGACGATCCATTTAAAGTTGACGGAGGAAAATGCGAAACATATTGAACACAGCCGTTGTTAAATATAATCAGGGTTCATTTGCAGTAAACGTCGATACTACGATGTCAGAACTGGTGAAGTTGAACTTTTTTTTGCTAGTTGCTTTACGTCGCACCGACACAGATAGGTCTTATGGCGACGATGGGACAGGAAATGGCTAGGAGTGTGAAGGAGGCGGCCGTGGCCTTAATTAATGTACAGCCCCAGCATTTGCCTGGTGTGAAAATGGGAAAGCACGGAATAACATTTTCAGGGCTGTCGATAGTGGGGTTCGAACCTACTATCTCCCGAATACTGGATACTGGCAGCACTTAAGCGACTGCAGCTATCGAGCTCGGTAAAGTTGAAATCATCCTCATCGTATTCTTCTTCTTCTTCTTCTTATTCTTTTCTTCTTCTTCTTCTTCGGTGATCCTGAGATGTTCCTCATTCTGTATTTTAGAGTGCCCGTTACCAAAAGATAAAGTGTATCTCCTTTCATTTCTCACTTCCGAAGGTCCCAATTGCCCTTTTTTTAAAGGTCGGAAAAAGGATATTAAGCAGCTGGTAGTGTGTGCTTTTAAGAAGGTAAGACGATGTGATTATTGAACCATAAATACTAAGCTATTTGTTTGATTTAGTAGCAGTAATACACTTTTCAATCATTTACCATTGATCTACATTTACTGTAGGGCTGTCCCCAAGTTGGCAGATTCCCTATCTGTTGTTTACCTAGTCATTTCTTGAGTAGTTTCAAAGAATTTGGAAATTTATGGAACATCTCCCTTAGTAAATTTTTCCAATCCCTAACTCCTCTTCATATAAACGAATATTTGCCACAATTTGTCCTCTATAATTCCAGCTTTAGCTTCATATTGTGAAGTTTACTACTTCAAAAACACCACTCAGAACTATTTGTCTGCTATTATCATTCCACGCATTCTCTCCACTGACAGCTCGGAACGAACCCTCTCCTTTACATCCTCATAACCATGTGAAGATATCTGTAAAATTTATTTTGTGATCCCGCTTATGCGATTACCCCATTGAAGATCTTTCCTTATATTAACACCTAGGTACTTACAGTGATCGCCATGAGGAACTTTCTCCGCATCAATGCAGTAATTAATCCTTTCACTTTCAAGCTCTCAGCTGATGGATGTGTGAAAACTGACAGCCATATTTAGCACACTATGCATACACTTCTTTTAAAATTGGATTGAAGGCACACCAATGAAGATATCAACACGAAAGTTGGCAAACTTAGAGAATATACATCACTTAGTATCACTGCATGTAAGTCATTTCCCTAAACCAAAAGCGTTTAATGTTAAAAAATAATAAATATAGAAGCAAAGTTATAAATTTCAGATTTTGAAAGTTTGGAAGTAATTCTAGGAAATAATATTCACAATCCGAGTTTGTTATTCATGTCAGTAGGAAGGCTATATTATTGTTTACTATCATGATAAATATCACGATTCTATGTCCATTACATCCAAGGATAGATTTTAAAAAATGTCAGCCATTTTTGCATAAAACACACATTTCTTAAATCTAATATAAAAGTCTCATCAACTCTACACTTTCCGATTCGGACAGAGAAACATCACCATCACTTGAATAATTGTCAAGATATTCAGTGATATTATCGTCAGAATTTCACTATATAATCAAGAATGAAAACAGAGAGAAATGAACGCAAGTTTGCCGCCAACCACGATGTAAATAAGACACGGAACTCCAGTGAGCACATGTTTCTGACCTCAAGAATAACGATCAATACGGTTAGCCGGCAGTTCCCGCGGAGTATAACGTGAGATAAAACTGTACTCTTCTTATTCCGTGCAAAAAAAAATGCTATTTGGCGCGTAAATAATGAAATAATTATAATAAAGGCGGGTAACGACGGATCGTTACCCTGACAGTTTTCGCAGGACCCGTGGTTACCGATAGATTGTTACCTTGAAAGCCAAAGGGTTAAAACTGAGGAGACTGTTCCATTATGTGAAACCTATAACCTGAATTTTCACGCCGTTCATCATCATACCATTGCCTACTGTCCATTTCACAACATTGTCGAGGCCGTTTCATGCATTCACTCACAAGCTTATAACTTATTTTATGCTCTACGATATTATATGCCGGGAAACTGAATCTTACTGAGGCTCATTATAGTTCAAGTGTCATTACGATACAGGTTGTACACCAGTCAGAGTTCAGATTTTCATTGTGTGATACAACTGTTTGACCAACTAGGTAAGGATAGCATCGCTCCTGCGCTCAACGCACTAGCTTCGCACTTGTTTTCAGAATCAAGCACGTCGGACACACATATTAACACCAATGCACCTTTTACTTCCGATATTCCACAACCACAAGGCACACTCCCGCAAATTCACTTCACCAACTCTACAATAAACAATTTGTATTTGAAATAAAGCTAGGTTATGATAAACTTCTATCAAAGCTTTGAAAACATATGACGTTGCCAAGGTCTCTGATCCACTCACGGAAAATCAATAGCCCAGCGCATGCGCTCTGTTCAGTAAACTCAACTGTCAAGCGACATCTCGTCAGAAATAATTTATAAATATTTAAAAAAATAGAGTTTGTCGAGCATTAACAGTCGTACGCAACTCGCCTATACTGGTAATTAAGACAATCGTATGGAAATTATAAAACTCGCTTCACTCGTTTTTTAAACATACTCGTGTCTTAATTATTGCCATTATAGGCTTGTTGCATAATGCACTATATTACTCTATGCAGTATAATATCATCCGCAAAATCCTTATTTCTGATTCCGGTTTTTAACTCATGTAATTTATGCAGCATGATTCGGCCGCCCCTCCAATTTAGTTTTATGCAACCCAAAATACTGTATTCATTCCGTACTGAAAACATCTGCCCTGCCAGTAAGCCCAGACAACACAGCCGGATATCTTGTTATTTACTGCCTCATCATGATAGGACGCCGTAATGCTATACTCGTATTAAACACTGGAAGACATGCGTGTGTCTTATAGATCATATGAACCTGACAAGCCGGCGAAACACTAAATTGATATTGTGACCGCAGTAAACCAAATACTTGCTATAAGCTGCCCACTGTGCCGTAAGGAACCGAAGTGTAATTGGTAACGGCGTGGCGGAGCGGGCTTGTATGTCAGGTGGGAGGTGCGAGTCCGGGGCAAAGATTACAAATTTTTGAAATATTTGTTTGTTTATACGTACCGCACGCAAAGTAAGTTCAACACCCGCTTTCATGCAAATTGTGTGTGAATGAATGTATTTGTGGCCCTAAGAAGGGCCGATTAGTTAGCAGGCCAGACAAATACAGACCGGAAATAATAGGAACACAACTGCCCTGACAAAGTTTTATCGCAGCAAATGCTCGATGTGATTACCGTTTTGGTTTATGCACATTCTGGCCCGGTGTCCGATAGATCGTCTTGCGCGCTGAAGCATTCCAGGTGTAATTTCTCGGCAGATGTCCGTGATGAGTTGTCGGAGCTGGTCGGAGTTTTCCAGCGCTTGAGTGTAAACGACATTCTTCAAATGTCCCTACAAGAAGAAGTCTAACGGCGTTAAATACAGTGATCTGACGAGCTAAGAAACAGGGCCTCCTCGTCCTATCCATTTCCTTGGCAGTTCCTCGTTCATATTATTAAGAACGGGCAAAGTCGAATGTGTTGGAGCTCCATCCTGTTGCAACCACATCGTCAAACGATCGTGCAAGGGCACATCCTCCAGCAGCAGTGGGAGTTCCTGACGCAGAAAGTACAGGTAGCGTGGCCCGTCCAATGGCCCTCAAAGAAATAAGGTCCAATCCAGCGATCCCCTAAGATTCCACACCAAACATTCACTCCCCATCGTACTGTCGCACCCAGTGAGGATTGTCCGGACTCCAATAGTGCATGTTGTGGCAATTGGCTTCCCCATTATTGTGGAAGCACGATTCGTCCAAGAACAAGATATGCGATACGAATGTTGCGTCATTTTACAGCCATGTTCCCAAAGTTCTCTACGTGGTGCTCGTTGAAATAAATCAAACCATCTTATTAATAACACTCCCGGGTGGTTTAGAAATTCACATAATTAGAAACGTATCTCGAGAACTCGTAGTTACTATTCACTATTGTCTCTCGTTGTAAATGTACTAAATATATCATGCCTATGTCATCAGACAACTGAATATCGAAATTACATGACTAGCTAATATTCGAGTTTTCTGGAACACAATTCTTTCGTATTGGGAAGGGAGTCGATATGTCTTTCTCCTTCACACAATTTCGTCTCCCTGTCATCCTTACTGCACCGTAATTTTGTGAAAGTCCTCTGTGGTGTAGTGGTTATTGTGATTAGCTGCCACCCCCGGAGGCCCGAGTTCGATTCCCGGGTCTGCCACGAAATCTGAAAAGTGGTACGAGGGCTGGAACGGGGTCTACTCAGCCTCGGGAGGTCAACTGAGTAGAGGTGGGTTCGATTCCCACCTCAGCCAACCTGGAAGTGGTTTTCCGTGTTTTGCAACTTCTCCTCCAGGCAAATGCGGGGATGGTACCTAACTTAAGGCCACGGCCGCTTCCTTCCCTATTCCTTGTATATCCCTTTTCCAATCTTTCCATCCCCCCGCAAGGCCCCTGTTCAGCACAGCAGGTGAGGCCGCCTGGGCGAGGTACTGCTCATACTCCCCAGTTGTATCCCCCGACCCAGAGTCTGAAATACACTGCCCTTGAGGCGGTAGAGGTGGGATCCCTCGCTGAGTCCGAAGGAAAAACCAACCCTGGAGAGTAAGCAGATTAAGAAGAAGAAGAATATGTATATTATTATCACAAAAAACTAACTGCAAAGATTGAATGCTAGACGTAGGCATCATCTGCGAAGGATCGCAACGAAGTTGGCTAAATATTGATAATATAGTCCGCAAGTAACTGTTGAAAAAGGAAAATATAGCAGGATATTATATATTTATTAAAAAAGAACAGTGGTACAATTTAAAATAAGAAGAGAAAGACTTAACAGGCAATGCAAGTGGTCAGAAAAGGACCAGAATACTGACTGCTGACGAAGCAAAAGATTGCCGAATAAATACAAGAAGAGAATTTCAAGAAGAAAGAAGATTAACACAGAAAGAACGTCAGAGAAACGAAATATACTCTGAACTCTCTATCGATTTAAAGCAGAACTGATATTTGAGCAGTAGCGAACTTCATATAACGTAGTTGAAAGCAGTCATATGTACTATCAGACATATAAGAAAAAACACGAATAGACTGTTGAATTATTGAAGACGTCGATATGAACTCATACATATCATATGTATATTCTATTCAGCTTAGCGCAAGAATGAAGTCCGTCATTATGTGCTACTAGATCTGCAGTGGACTGACTTGGGGATGAGTGAGCAACGGACCATCCAACCAACCTGATGTAGAACGGAAAACCAGCCGATCTATGGAATCCAACCGGCGAAGTGTAGCAGCTGTAGCCTGGATGGCTACAGATTCGTCATAAACCCGAGAATGAGAAGCTAAGTTTTCTATAATATATTTCTTAAATTAATGTAGGATTTTGTGAGGTGAATATTATATAAAATTGTGTATATATGTTATAAATGGGATTAGTGAAGTGTGATGTCAAAATCGAGTTCTCAGAGTTATGTTAGGATTGATATGCCTTGATTGGGAGAAGTGATAGTGTGTATTGAATGCAATGTGTTAGCTATAGAAAATTTATTGCTGATAGCAGAAATGAGTAGGGTTTACTACAGCATAATGACAACATATGTTGAGAAATGTATATTTTACAAGGGTCAAGTAACCTAACGTGTCGTTGGTCTTCATGATAACATGATATAGAAGGGATATGCCGCAAATATAAGTCATTCTTAGTCGATGCAGAAACGGAAGGGAGTAATACAATATACTAGGAGGTTAGATGTCATCATGGGAAATGAGATGTGATCCAGTGAATTAGGAGAATACGTTGTGGGAAATGTGTTTACAAGTAAAGGTTATGAGATATAAGAGAAATGGCCACGTTATGAAGATGTTATGAATGAAATAAATGATATGCAGATTATAATGAAGAAAATAATGAATCGTCGAGAAGAATTTATATAAATACGGTACAGAAGTGATAAAATAAATATGAAGAATACGTTTAATTAAGTCTGGATTGTACACAAGAAGCATTGACATGGAAAGACATCTCATCGTGGGAGTTGAGTAATATGATGAAGGCATGGCCAACTGACAGAGGTAAACGTCAAGTCAAATAGTTCTCACTATATCCATATGTTGGAAATAAATACATAAGGTTAGGAATAGGAATAGAACTAGATTAATTAGAATTCATTCCTAGATAATGATTTCATAAAGTCATACGATGTTGCTTACATGATTAAATACAGAATGGATAGGCCACTAGGTGCCAGGATTATGCATGGCACTAGAAATAGCAAGCTCAGCGAGTCATTCAACGGTAATTAAAATATTTGACAGTGACAGAAGAACAATTTAGTTGGTTATAATTGATATATTAAAGCTTAAATACGTAAAAATGAGTCTCTTTTCACATGATTTTCATAATTTTCAGTATACATACCTGTGGATATGTAATAATATAAAAGAAGAGTTTAATTAACAGTTTAATGAAAGAAAATGAGAAAGTTAGCCCATGTCAAGACTACTAGTGATCATAATTAGAATTGATATGTGCTGTAACCGTCCAGGCTTCTCCAGCCAGACTAATTCAATATACTATCATTTTACGCGATATCACTCGATATCAAGTTTATCCGCCATCGGCAATTATTCGTAATAACATATTTATTCTACGTCAATCATTTGTAAACAAGGAATCATATTATATAATTATAACATCATTTATTATTTAAATTATTATATTAGGTAGGTTTGGAATTCGTTATGTACTGTAAATATGGTCAATATGTTGAGACATAGTTGTTGTCATTTCATCTCATATTTGTGCATACGGGAAAGGTTAATCTTATAGCGGGGGAAAATTACATGAGTCATTGGGTTAAACTCATGAGCCAAGGCAGTAAACAGAAACCTGCGCGCGAGGCTTGCATACCAGCATACTACATCATCGCCACGCCTACTAGTCTTGTCAAGAAGAAAGAAGAGGAGATGATAATGCGATCTACGAATCAGATGCTTCGTTATATAGAGAATTGATATTGAGCCATTATCAAGAGTGGGGAGAGCCCGGTGATATATTATGTAGCGCGGAGCATTCCTCGATTCATGGAGTCACGGATACTCACATCGCTACTTCTGCTGAGAACCTAACTACTATTAGAACTTCTACTGTGAACATCTACTTTGAACGACGTTATTGATTTTGAGACAGTGTGTGGTCTCTCCGAGACATAGTTACTTTTGTACAGTGTGTTGTCGCTTCGATATAATACTTAGATGCCGTTATGTTATCGGATCTGCGTGAAACGAAACAAGCTTACGGCTTGTGTTATATTCAGTAAATCTTCTGGACGAAGAACTATGTTTAGTTCAAGTCCATGGAATTTGGTACAAGTCTGTACCGTATAAATAGTATAGCTCAGTTGGATTGAGATTTCTACTAACATGGAAAAATTCATATCTCTGAATTTTCTCCTCATACGATCAACGCTGATCAGTTTTTACAAGTATAGGGCCAATGTCTAATTTAAAGACTAGGCAATTAGGGAGTGCTAGTCCAGATAGCCCGTACCACATCAGAGAAGGAAGGATGTCCATGGAGTCATTTCTACATCGAGAAGAAGAGAGTGAGTAACCACGGAAACCAGATGACTTCAACGGAAACTGTAATTGGTGAGCTTCAATTAGATAAAGCAAGCAATAGTAATTTGAGTAACGTAAATTCTAAATCCCTCCACGCTTTAAGGAACTTTTCCGATTCATCTCATTTTTTTGTATAATAAATTCATTTGTATTTTATATTGCGTTAATTTACTTTATCAAACGACACTTAATGGTTAATTATTTAAAATCCTACCCCTGTGATTTAAGTATAAGTCTCTATGCTAGTAAATATAAATTTTGCTTTACTGTTCCGTTTAAAGAAAATAGAAAGGAGATAGAACAGAGGAAAACCGAAATTAGCAGAGAAATAGAACAGACGAAAACCGAAATTAGCAGAGAAGTGAATGCTAGGATGGATGCTTTAAATCATAGATTAGATGAAGCACTAGACCAGCAGAAACTTTTTGAGAATCAGTTAGCGGAACAGGAGATGAGACGTAGCCAACATGATAAAGTAGTAGAAAGTAAGTTAACTGAACATAGGAGCGAATAGACCAGCAGATCACAGCAATTAATTGTAAAATTCAGGAACAACTAGGAGAAGTTAGTAAAGTTAGAGAAGTAGTACAACAACAATACGATGATCTGTGTGGTAAGGTAGAGATTAATGCTAAAATATGTAATGAAAAATTTAAGAAAGCAAAGAAATATGCGGTTGAAATTAAAGTCACCAAGGAAAGACAGGAACACATTGCGAATGACGTAGAAATTAAATTGAAAAGGATAAATGAACGTATTGATAGGTCGGAGGCACAAACACGTAAAGAAATCAGAGAAAAGCAAGGTAATATAGGAAGTCAGTGCCATGCTACAAATTTCATATATGAAACAGAACTACCTAAATTTAATGGGAGGCAGACAAACCATTTAGATTTTTTAAACACTGTTAAGAAACGGTTTGAAATGCGAATAGAAGAAGGAATCATTGAATGGGAAGAAGCGTTAGAAATAATTGGTAAAGCTTTTATTGGGGAAACGAAATTATGGTTTGCGGTGTATAAGAGCAGCATGACCAGTATAGTGATTTCCAGAAATATTTCACGGATAAATTCTGGAGTGAAGTTATACAAAGCAGGGAAAGAGAACGCATTGTTTTTGGGAAATTTAGGCCACACGAAGGAGTTTCTATGACAGAATATTTTTTGGCCCACGTTATGATTTGTAAAAACGTAGATGGGATGTCAGTGGAGAGAGATATTGTGAAATTATTACTCAGACATTTTCCCAACAAAATCCGCGAAGCAAGCTGTATGCAACAGATAGAGTCTATTCAGGGAATGGAAAGATTGCTAGCAAGTTTCGATGCGTTAGGAAATAGTAATAGTACACGAGAGCACACAAACTATCAAACACCACCCAGAAGACAAGAACACAATCACCGTGGTCAGTTTCAACCGAGACAACAACCTATAGGTAATCAGTCACACCAGCAAAATAGGAATGTTCAGAGAGCACGTAATGTTAAGAAGGTACTAGCCGAAATCAGGATACAAGGATTCAAAGTAATTTAAACTGATAGTAGAATCGATAGAACCATGTGACCTAGCCGCCGTGGGGAGGCTTGCGTGTCCCAATGAAGCAGATAGCCGAGCCGCAGGTGCAACCATATCGGATGGGTATTCGTTGAGAGACCAGACTAACGAATGGTTCATCGAAAGGGGGGGTAGCAGCATTTCGGAAGTTGCAAGGTCGGCAGTCTAGATGATTGACTGATATGGCCTTGTACTAATACTCAACATGGCTTAGCTGTGTTGATATTGCTACACGGCTGAAAGCAACGGGAAACTACAGCCGTAACTAACTCCCGAGGACATGCAGCTCTCTCTGTATGAATGATGTCATGATCGCTTCCTCCCGGGTAAATTATTCCGGAGGTAAACTAGTCCCCCATTCGGATCTCCGGGTGGGGACTACACGAGAGGAGGCGATCATCAGGAAGATGGATACTGACATTCTGCGAGTCGGAGCGTGGATTGTTAGAAGTTTGAATCGTTGTGGTAGATTAGAGAACCTAAAAAGGGAGATGGATAGACTAAAGTTAGATGTAGTTGGTATAAGTGAAGTACGTTGGCAGGAAGAACAGGATTTTTGGTCAGGCGACTACCGAATTATCAACACAAACTCAAACAGGGGAAATGCAGGAGTTGGCTTAATAATGAATAAGAAATTAGTGCAGCGGGTAAGCTACTACGACCAGCATAGTGAAGGAATTATTGTCGTCAAGATAGACACCAAACCAATGCCCCCCACAATAGTGCAGGTCTATATGCCTACTAGCTCAGCGGATGAGGAAATCGAAAGAACACATGAACAGATAGAAGATTTAATACAATATGTAAAATGTGACGAGAATCTAATTGTGATGAGAGACTGGAATGCAGTGGTATGCCAAGTAAGAGAAGGTAGTACAGTAGGAGAATTTGGATTGGGACAAAGGAACGAAAGAGGAAGTCGGTTGGTTGAATTCTGCACTGGTCATAATTAATCCTTGCCAATACTTGGTTCAAACACTAAAAACGACGGCTTTATACGTGGACGAGACCTGGAGACACGGGAAGGTGTCGAATAGACTTCATTATGATTAGGCAGGGATTCAGAAACCAGGTGTTGGATTGCAAAACTTTCCCAGGAGCTGACGTGGACTCTGACCACAACTTGTTGGTCATGAAATGCCATCTGAAGCTGAAGAAATTGAAGAAAGGAAAGAATGCAAAAAGATGGGATCTAGACAAGTTGAAAGAAAGGAGCGTGAGGGATTGTTTCAAGGAACATATTGCAAAAGGACTAACTGAAAAGGCTGAAGGAAACACAATAGAGGAAGAGTGGATAGTCATGAAAAACGAAGTCAGCAGGGCTGCTGAAGAAATGTTAGGAAGGAAGGAGATATCAACTAAGAATCAGTGGGTAACTCAGGAGATACTAGATCTGATTGATGAACGACAAAAATACAAGAATGCTAGAAATGAAGAGGGCAGAAAAGAATGCAGGCGATTAAAGAATGAAGTGGATAGAAAGTGCAAGGTAGCTAAGGAAGACTGGCTGAAGGAGAAGTGCAAGGATGTCGAAGGTTGTTTGGTCCTAGGAAAGGTAGATGCTGCATACAGGAAAATCAAGGAAACATTTGGAGAAAGGAAATCTAGGTGTATGAATATTAAGAGCTCAGATGGAAAGCCACTTCTAGGGAAAGAAGACAAAGCAGAAAGATGGCAGGAACATATCCAGCAGTTGTATCAAGGTGAAGATGTAGATAATTTGGTTCTGGAACAAGGAGAGGCTGTTGATGCTGATGAAATGGGAGACCCAATTTTGAGGTCAGAGTTTGGCAGAGCTGTGAACGACCTAAATAGGAACAAGGCACCTGGAATTGATGACATTCCCTCTGAATTACTGACTGCCTTAGGAGAAACCAGCATGGCAAGGCTATTCCATTTAGTGTGTAAGATATATATGAGACAGGAGAAGTCCCATCCGATTTTCGGCAGAATGTTGTTAATACCTATTCCCAAGAAAGCCGGTGCTGACAGGTGTGAAAACTACCGCACCATTAGTTTAGTATCTCATGCCTGCAAAATTTTAACATATATTATTTACAGAAGAATGGAAAAACAATTTGAAGCTCAGTTGGGAGAAGATCAGTTTGGCTTCAGAAGAAATGTAGGAACACATGAAGCAATCCTGACTTTACGTCTGATCTTAGAGGATCGAATCAAGTAGGACAAGCCCGCGTACATGGCATTCGTAGATCTAGAAAAGGCATTCGATAATGTTGATTGGACCAAGTTATTTAAGATTCTGAAGGTGATTGGGATCAGATACCGAGAACGAAGTATTATCTACAATCTGTATAAAAATCAGTCTGCAGTGATAAGAATCGAGGGCTTTGAAAAAGAAGCAGCAATCCAGAAAGGAGTGAGGCAGGGCTGCAGTTTCTCCCCCTCCTTTTCAATGTTTACATAGAACAGGTAGTAAAGGTAATCAAAGAAAAATATGGAAATGGAATCAAAATCCATGGAGAGGAAATCAAAACCTTGAGATTTGCTGATGATATTGTTATTTTACCTGAGACTGCAGAAGATCTGGAGAAGCTGCTGAATGGTATGGACGAAGTCTTGGGTAAGGAGTACAAGATGAAAATAAATAAAAATATATACGTACGTCCAAAACAAAAGTAAAGGAGTGCAGTCGAACGAAGGCAGGTGATGCAGGAAATATTAAATTAGGAAACGAAGTCTTAAAGGAAGTAGGAGAATATTGTTACTTGGGTAGTAAAATAACTAACCATGGCAGAAGTAAGGAGGACGTAAAATGCAGATTAGCACAAGCAAGGAAAAGCTTTCTTAAGGAAAGAAATGTGCTCACTTCAAACTTTGATGTAGGAATTAGAAGGATGTTTTTGAAGACTTTCGTGTGGAGCGTGGCATTGTATGGAAGTGAAACATGGACGATAACTAGCTCAGAAAGAAAGAAAATAGAAGATTTTGGAATGTGGTGTTACAGAAGAATGCTGAAGGTGAGATGGATAGATCGAATCACAAATGAAGAGATACTGAATCGAATTGGTGAGAGGAGATCGATTTATCTCAATTTGACGAGAAGAAAAGATAGAATGATAGGACACACCTTAAGACACCCAGGACTTCTTCAGATGGTTTTTTAAGGAAGTGTAGGTGGTAAGAATGGTAGGGGTAGACCAAGGTATGAATATGACAAGCAGATTAGAGCAGAGGTAGTATGCAGTAGTTATGTAGAAATGAAAAGGTTAGCAAAGGATAGGATGGCATGGAGAGCTGCATCAAACAAGTCTATGGACTGATGACTCAAACAACAACAACAACCTTATTTAAGTTTAATTTCGTATAGTTGGACCGGCCTCGCTCTGACGAATAGCCGTGGCGTAAGTAAGTAGTGAGAGGGATTACTACGAAGTACTGTAGAATCTTATGACACCATGCAAAGAGTAACTGAAACGAGTTCGTTTCCGCGTATCCTGTCGCGCCATCAATGTTGCAATACTTAATCCGATAAAACAGCGGATCTGTGCGAATTTGAAGCGCTCATTGGATTGTTCGAGAAGCATTGCAGAAGAGAGAAGTGATGTTAAGAGACTCGTAGCGACAATACAAACATATTTAGTTTAACTTGTGCTTTTATGTCTTCTCTAGTTATTTCGAAAGAAAAATGATCTAAGTGATCCCCAATAGCTCAAACGTGATGCCAATTCTACTATGGATGGACAGTAATATTTTGTCAACCCTATCTAAAGGATGTTTTCTGGGAGTTGGTGAGTGTCACCTCAGATACCGTTCATCTAAATTCCATGGAGGTTGTTAGTTTATTGTAGGCCAACCATATTTCTTTCTTCTTCTTCTTTTTCTTCTTAATCTGTTTACCCTCCAGGATTGGTTTTTCCCTCGGGCTCAGCGAGGGATCCCACCTCTGCCGCCTCAAGGGCAGTGTCCTGGAGTTTGAGACTTTGGGTCGGGGTATACAACTGGGGAGGATGACCAGTAGCTCGCCCAGGCGGCCTCACCTGCTATGCTAAACAGGGGCCTTGTCGGGGGCTATGGAGATTGGAAGGGATAGACAAGGAAGAGGGAAGGAAGCGGCCGTGGCCTTAAATTAGCATTTGCCTGGAGGAGAAGTAGGAAACCACGGAAAACCACTTCGAGGATGGCTGAGGAGGGAATCGAACCCCCTCTACTCAGTTGACCTCCCGAGGCTGAGTGGACCCTGTTCCAGCCCTCGTACCACTTTTCAAATTACGTGGCAGAGCCGGGAATCAAACCCGGGCCTCCGGGGGTGGCAGGTAATCACACTAACCACTACACCACAGGGGCGGTCCCTACCATATTTACTACTCACATTCTATGAATAAAGCGAACTTTGCTTCCGTTTCTAAATGTATTTGTAGCCCACAGACGTAGTTTAACTGAATCAAACTTAACTATACAAGGTGCATCCGTGATGATGTTAAAGTACTTCAGGGATGATGGAGGACGGCAAATGGCTCAATTTGAGATAAGGAGCCGCAATCCGGAAACGTTCGATTCAAAGGCTATTAATAATCCAAGTTGCTTAACGTCCGTCCGTTCTTAACAGACTCCGGGATGTCGGAATTTCATCCCGCAGTATTTCTTTAACGTGCCGGAAGCCAACGACATGGCGTTGTCACCTTTAAACACCCTTAAAAGCCACCGACCTCAGTCGGGTTTGAACCAGTTAACTTGAGATTAGTAGACCAACGCCGTATCCACTACATCACTGCGGCAGGCAGTCAAATGTTAAAGCAAAATTCAGTCTGATACATCCGACTGTACTGTACACTACATGTGCTAAGAGTACAATAGGGGAGACAATCCCGACGAGCAGAGCAGGCTAGGATAATAACTGATCGACTCCAATGCGACCGGCCCCGTGGTGTAGTGGTAGCGTGCCTGACTCCTACCTGGAGGCCCCGGGTTCGATTCCCGGCCAGGTCAGGGATTTTTACCTGGACCTAAGGGCTGGTTCGAGGTCCACTCAGCCTACGTGATTAGAATTGAGGAGCTATCTGACGGTGAGATGGCGGCCTCGATCTAGAAAGCCAAGAATAACGGCCGAGAAGATTCGTCGTGCTGACCTCACGACACGTCGTAATCTGCAGGCCAAGGCCCTTCGAGGGCTGTAGTGCCATGTGGGTGGAGGCGAGTCCAATGCAGATAGCGTACTCTCTACTGACACGACCTGTGTGTGATGTCGGTACTGTAGGCTTCAGTCTGTGTTTACGGGTTGAAGTCGTGCGTTGACCTCTGTGGTGTAGTGGTTAGTGTGATTAGCTGCCAGCCCCGGAGGCCCGGGTTCGATTCCCGCCTCTGCTACGGAATTTAAAAAGTGGTATGAGGGCTGGAACGGCGTCCACTCAGCCTCGGGAGGTCAACTGAGTAGAGGTGGGTTCGATTCCCACCTCAGCCATCCTGGAAGTGGTTTTACGTGGTTTCCCACTTCTCCTCCAGGCAAATGCCTTCAGGCCACGGCTGCTTCCTTCCCTCTTCCTTGTCTATCCCTTCCAATCTTCTCATCCCCCGCAAGGACTCTGTTCAGCATAGCAGGTGAGTCCGCCTGAGGTACTGGTCATCCTCCCCAGTTGTATCCCCGACCCAAGCTACAGGACACTGCCCTTGAGGCGGTAGAGGTGGGATCCCTCTTTGAGTCCGTGGGAAAACCTAACCTGGAGGGTAAACAGATAAAGGAGAGGAAGAAAAACTGGTGAGTTGATCAGCCCTATCCAAATGGAGTTGTACCCGGTTATGGAACTTGCAGGTATGGTGTTCGTGTATGGCCAAGGAAGTGGAAGGAGCAGAGAAATCGAACGGTTGTACAGGACCAAATATCCACGTTTAAGTAGAACAGGGCAATTGGTACCACAGTACAATGACGGAGGAGGACGACGAATTGGGCTTCCGACTTAGAAGATGCAGTGCTTGCTCGCGCGAATGAGGCGCCTGCAATCAGCACTCGAGCAGTTGCACGTTTATGACTGTTTAGGTCAGTATTGCATGAAATGCACTTACACCCCTACCATCCACAAAAAGTGCAGGCTTTGAGTCCTGCTGACTTCGCACCTCGATTCGTGTTCAGTCAATGGGTGTTGCAGCGCCCTGCAGTCGATCCTCACTTTCCTGCGTATGTGCTTTTCACAGATGAAGCCTTTTTCACCAGAGACGGAATGCTAAATAGCCACAATAGACATGTTAAGACCGATGAGAATCTCCACGCTACGGTTGTGAAGAGCCATCGGCACAAACTTTCAATGAACGTGTGGGCAGGCATAGCCAATGTTTACGTAGTAGTCCCGTTTCTTCTTCCTCCCCGCCTAAATGCAGTAGTGTACACAGTGCTGCTCAGAGATGTACTACCCACGTTCCTGGAACATATCCCACTTGACCTTCGTCAACGGATGTGGTTAAACATGATGGAGCCCCACCTCACTTTGGACTGAGGGTTCGTGTTCACCCGGATCAGACGTTTCCTGCAAAGTGGATAGGAAGAGGAGGTCCTATTTCGTGGCCCTCTCGTTCGCCTGATCTCTCCCCACTTGATTTTTTCTTGTGGGGCCATGTGAAATACCTTGTGTATGAGACACCTGTCGAGACTGAAGGCATCTCTTGGCAAGAATTCTCGCTGCCTGAGACGTAGTTCAAACGACACCGGGGATATTCGAGCGGCTACAACAGAACTGTGTACGACGATGCCATGCCTCCATTGACAGAGGGGGACGCCATTTCGAACATTTTGTTGTAAACGGAGCAGCTTATGGATCTTGTGCAGGTAAACGGACATAAATGAGTAGAATTTTGCTTAACGTTTGACCCGATCGTTTACGGACTACGGTTCCTTATCACAAATTGATCCATTTGCGGTCCTCCATCATCCCTGAAAGTTTGTAACATCATCACGGATACACCCTGTGTATGCCGTCGTCAATTGAAATATTTCAACTGAAAATAAATACAAAATACAGGAATGCAGACTGACCTGAATATAATCCACGTTTGTCAATGTTAACGGTACCATTCAAAATAAGACATTGGTTTGATCTTAAATATATTTTAACAGTATATTCTCAATTTTGAAATGTTTCATACTGATGCTGTAATTTCAACATAGGTACGGTTTTAAATGTACTGTAATTCATCAATGCATATTATTTTAGTAATTCTAGTGCCTATCAATCCTCAGACTAATGATAATTCATCATTGCACCGACCTTATGTAAATTCATCGTGAGTTGGTTAAATATAGAACTTTCATTGTACAGTACAGCACCTCCCATATCCATCTGATGCCTCGCGTTTTGATATACCGGTATTCGTAGCCATTCTCTTCAGAAAGCTAATTGTGTAATTAAGGTCACAATTGAAACTTTGTATGAAATTCGAAACGAAGCATGAAGCAAATAACTACCAAAGGTAGTCAATGTGTTTTACACTCGAGAAAAATATTTTAAAATGTAAAAGGATAATATGGTCATGTACCTACCTTCCACGCACGTATAGTCGTAGTCCGTGATTATGTCTACTGTTCCCCTGTATACTTATTCATAAATGGTAATTATGGGGAGCAATCCCTTAAATGGTAGCCAATCAGGTTCTGATTTAAACACGCAGCTGATAAACTTACAAACTCATAGATTTAAGGTGACATGAATAGAGTAATAACTTAATTGCATACTTAAGTTCCATTACAGCATCCCCAACAGGAAGAGAATCAAAACCATATATGCGAAGTCTGGATTCGAGGGATGTGATCAGTCTATCGACGTATTCTTCACTCCCTCGCAAAGCAAATTTTCTGTTCTTCTTCCCTGAAACAACAATAAAAGAAATAAAGCCATGTATTCCATTTTATTTAAAAGTTCGTGTTAGCAGTTGGCATTTCGCTTTATCGCTTTATTTAGATAATAATAATAATAATAATAATAATAATAATAATAATAATAATAATAATAATAATAATAATAATAATAATAATAATAATAATAATAGTTACGGAATTTCCGTGTTTTAGAGAGGAGTAAGAAGGTGCTGGCATGAATGGGTGGATAGAGAAAAGATCACATTTTAATTTGAAACTCTAAAATTCGAAATTTTATTTCTTGCCTTGGTTTTTTGTTTCTTTTCAGATGTTAAACTTTAACTATGAGATTGACAAAGATCAATCTCCCCATTATCTTCAACTTACTAGCATGATGGCAACGTCAGTTAATGACACTACTACCCAAGGCCCTAGTATTCATACTAGGTTTTCTCGGTCATCGGATTCTGGGGTACCGAGAACATCATGCGGGAATGTATCGGAGCTTCCCAAATCTCTTCGCCCAAAGGAAAACCATTTTATTGGCACTTCAAACATCAATACGCTTCGCAAAATTGGAAAGTTGAAGCACTTAACAGACACATTAGACTAACTCAACATCCAAATTCTGGCACTCCAAGAAACTAGGTACAGTGACGAAAATCATTTTAAATCAGGAAACTATAGAATTTATAAAGGTAAACCAGCTACCCTTCTCCCTAACAAAATATTACAATTTGGCACTGGTTTTGCAGTGAGAAAAACTATCACAAATTCGGTATTATACTGTACATCTCCTTCTGAAAGAATTTCGCTAATGACAATCAAATCAGGAAACAAAGCTTATACACTAATCAATGCACATGCACCTAAAAACAATTACAATCAAAAAGACCCACAGAAGGTAGATGACTTCTAGGAATTACTAGAAGAAACTACAGTCAAAATTCCAAAACATCATGTCAAAATTCTGCTGGAGGACTTCAATGCACAAATTGGCAAAGAGAAGAAATTTAGGACCACTGTAGGATTTTACCCTGCTCACAAAAGAACCAATAAAAATGGAGAACGTTTAATTGGCTTCTGCGAGCATTTCGATCTAAAATTGATGTCAACCCATTTCCTGGCACTTCCACAAAAGAAAATGACATGGAGATCCCCGAACATGCATTTAGGAGAATTTCAAGTAGACCATGTGGCTATTTCTAAGAAAAACCAAAAAGAAATTATGAACGTTAAAGTCAAAAAGGGAATTATTGACTCCGACCACCACCTATCTCTTGTTAAAGTAAAGTTTCAACCCAACAGGAAGAAAACCAAAACAATCAGAAACCCAAGAATCGACCCTGAATTTCTGAGACAGAACTTAGACAATTTCCTTGCGAATATCTCCAACGATGCTCCTTCAAACTGGCTAGAACTCAAGGACACACTCTTGAAAGCTTCACAAAACATCAGCAACCCCCCAAGGAAAAGCAAACACAGGTGGTGGAATGACACCTGTGACAAGGCCATAGAAGTCAGAATTAGGTCCTGGCTAAACTGGAGTTATTACAAGTGATGAAAATCATCTATCTGTCCGTATTGAAAATTTCGCTAAGTATATAGAAATGTTTTCTTTAAATTTTTCTTCCACCTATTCAATACAATACAATATATTGACATCCAACTTAAAACATTTTTTTGAAGTGAGACATGTTTCGCCTCATATTTTGAGGCGTCTTCAGTCATTAATCAAAACCTTATTCTGTCAGATAACATTTCAAACATTCTAATGTTATTATACAAATGTTCATGAAATAACTAAAACTCAATTGTAATGATAAAAACATGTGTTGTTCACTTGATGATAAAGACGTCATAGGATGGTACAGTGGTACAGAAGATGGCTTGAAGCCTTAGTCAATATTAAATGTTAAATATATAGTGGAAGGCATATAAAATAAATTTATTAAAAATATACAATGCATTAAAATGATATTAAAATAGTAGGTTCTTAAGAGGTACATTCAAAAATGGAGGTGTCTTACAATTATGAGTGGCAGCTAATGGTTTAAAGCCGTAGTCAGAGTTTGATGCATAAGTAGAATAACACATAAATATGAGGTAGAAGAATATGAAAAGGATTACATTAATAAATATAAAAGATAAGGAAAAACATTCCAAAATGCTGGGCAAATGTTGAAGACGCCAGCGTATATTTGCTCGTAATGTTTGAAGGTCAAACAGTTCAAAGGTTGTTTATAGTTCAAAGGATGTTTCTACAATAGTTCAGCAAGATTGTGTAGACATAAAGTTTAAAGTTGGCTTGAATTTATTTCGAGTCATCGGAGTAAGTTTGTAGAGAATGATGATAAGCAGTTATTCTCTACGTTGGTAAAATTTGACTTAAGGTTGAATGGCTGTTGTTTTCATAACTGATTGACGATATATTTTCAAAGTGTTGAAATTGGAAATTTTTATCTTATTGACGAGTGCTGTGAAGGTTTGATGTGGCTGTTGAAATAAAGTTGTAGATTGGTTGGTTCTATGGCGTTGTTGGCCTGTTTGACTTCTTGTGTGAATCGTTGTTAGGAAAAATAATACACGGAACTTCTACAGAACATTCAGAGAAGAATTATCCAATTACCAGGCACCTAGTCTCTGTTTCGAATGTACAGATGGGACTTTGGAAACAAGTAATAAGGGAAATTGTGAACTCCTAGCAAACCATTTCATGGACCTTTTAAACTGTGAATCTCCGAAAGAACAATTCACCTATGAAAAACCAACACCTAATCCAGATTCATAACAGCCCACATTACAAGAAATCAAACAAATAATCAGAGATTTAAAAGACAACAAAGCACCAGAAGAAGATGGAATAATCGCTGAAATGTTGAAAATTGGTGGTGACAAACTGGCCCAGAGTATTCAAAAATCTTACAGGACATCTGGTTTTCTGAAGAAATTCTGGAGGATTGGAAATGTGCATTGATTCACCCACTTCACAAGAAAGGAGACAAATCAGATATTAATAACTACAGAGGAATTTCTCTCCTCTCACTCGTATATAAAATCTTCTCTAAAGCTCTACTTAATAGATTAGAGAAACAACCAGACCACCTGATCGGAGATTATGAGGCTGGATTCCGAAAATGAAGATCCTGCGCAGAACAAATCCTAAACCTAAAAACCATACTACAGATTCGCAAAACCAAACAAACAGTAATCATCTTTGTTGACTTCAAAAAGGCGTATGATTCCATAGATCGGCAGACCCTGTTCAGCATACTAGAGGAATTTCAAGTCGACAGGAAAACGAGGGAATTGATTAAACAAACTCTGACCAACACAACATCAAAAGTTAAATTCTTGGGAGAAATTTGTGAACCGTTCGAAATCAGAACTGGTATCCGACAGGGAGATGGACTATCCCCCTACTATTCAATTTAGTTTTGGAAAAGTGATTCGTGAACGGAGAAAAGAAACTAAAGGTATAAACTTTGGCAGACTTCTTAAAGACAAAATTCACCTTGATTGCTTAGCTTTCGCAGATGACCTTGCGATCCTTTCAAACAACAGACAAGAAGCAATCAATTCCATAGAAAAATTGCATGAAATAGCCGCAAAAACCGGACTTCAAATTTCATTTGAAAAGACGCAGTTTATGGAAGGAACTAAATCAAGATTCAACAATCAACCATTAATCACCAAATGTGGAATAATTTCCCAAGTAGACAAATTCAAGCATCTAGGTGAAATTATTCAGTCAGCAGGGTTAAATCAGGAAGCTAACAAAGAAAGAACTGCTAAACTGCAAAGGGCTTACAAAATCACATGGAACAGATACAACAAAAGATGTATATAAAAAATGCAAAATTACGACACTACAATACAGTCATCAAACCAGAGGCACTTTATGCATCTGAAACACTGATCAATGGCGGCAGGTCACAAATGAAAAGCATTGAGAAACAAGAGAGGAAAATTCTCAGAAAAATCCTAGGTCCAAAGTTCGAAAATTGAATTTGGATGAAAAAGAAACCACACGAAATTCTCAGTTCACAGAAAAATCACAGATACCATCAGAAAGAGACGACTAAAATTCTACGGTCACCTACACAGAATGGATAACAACAGGCTGACAAAGAAAATTCTAAATCTAGCTCTAACCCTGAAAATCCGCAATAATTGGTTAGCAGAAATTCATGAAGATCTACAAGAAATGGGTATTGAGGACGAAACCATTCAAGATAGAATGAAATTTAGAAGCTTAGTAAACAAACATAAATTTGCAGAGAAACCAACAAGAAAAAATATAGGCTGGACAGAAACATGCAGAAAGGAACACAGTGAAGAAATGAAGAGATATTGGGATGAAAAGAAAAAGAAACATTGTGCAAAATAAGTTCAAACGCGCCCCACAGTTGGGCACAACGAATCAAATAAACAATGGATTAGATATGGTTAGCTCGTGAGATCGAGAATTCTTTTTATGGAAACAATCAGAGACAACGATTTAACAGAATGAGCCTGAAGCTCCCAAGTTACTAATTTTACAAAAGGAACTCTGCTCCCTTCAATACATCCTCAAGGGACTGAGTTCTAAAATCTCGTACATTCACAAGGAGCGTCTTTGCTTCACATAATTAATTATGAGACTATTTTCCAAAATCTATAAGTTTCAAGCCTCTGCAAGACACAATCTAACTTTTAGAAAAACAAACAGTAGACACTTAAAAGTAGGAAATTATTAAAAGTAGTTGTTAACTTTAACCGGGGTAATAAGTACCATTCAATATGACCTTAGTGAAAAAGAAAAGGCAAAAGTTATTGGCCGAAAATCAAAATGTTGGGAGTAGAATACTTGCACTCCTTTGAAATCCACTAGAACATCATTAAAACCCTATGTGGGCTTATGGCCCGAAGTTGCGGAGGCTAAGCCTATCCTACGGAGGTTACTATCCGGAGAGAAAGTTTTAAATTACCATAGGAAAATTATACATTTTACAAAGTCATTGTCACCTCAGTACCAAGTTGAAGGGGAATACAAGAGGGTTCAGACTCTTAATTCCCTAAGTTAAACTAAGGTCTTAGACCAGAAGAAAATTTGCATTGCAAGATTGCATCAAGAAAGAATATTGAATTCTTCCCATCGAGTTTGCTTTCTGAGACTATTACATGATTAAAAGATGTCTCTCATTACCTTCAGATGGTGGGCCTTCCGGAGATGGACGAGACAAGCCCCCTGCCTCCTCTATGAACACACTAAACCTCTTGACTGGAGCGATCGGAAGACAACATGGCAAAAGTACCCTCAGATACGTCTTTTCCGCTACCTTGAGAGGGGTAGCCATGGTGATGATCGCCGTGGATAAACTATTAAATTTCTGCCAAATGATGGAGTGAGCGGTTGTGATACCGCATCTCACTCCTTGCCACTAGTGATGGTGCTCATGTTCGCCGTAGAGAAGGTGTAACGGTTCAAATCCCGTTACAAACTTTTATCTGTATTTTATTTGTATTATTATTATTATTACTATTATTGTAACTATTATTGTTTGATTCAATTCTACAATCTGATTTCGTTATGTATTGATTAATTATCGTTTGCTTCATTGTATTTAAATTTTTATGTATATGTGTGTGTGTATTTTAGCACTATGATAATGTAGAGTGAGAGTTGCTGCCTAATATCGGATATGGATATATTTTGTGAAATAACTTTAAGACATTACAACGTATGGTGCAATAATGTTACAGTAACTGTCGAGTCATCGCTCTGTCATTGTATGCATTTAGAAGTATGAGATAATTTAGGAGTTCCTACTTCGCTTGAGGCTATTTCATCACAATCTATAATACTTTGGAGCTGGGTGGGAATGACATCATGGGCTGTTTAGAAATGATGTGGGTATTATACCATTTGACAACTAGTGTCTATATATAGAGGTGGATCCTATAGTGGTCAGTCAGTTGAATGGAGGGGTTTGCCATGGAGTGTTGTAGTTAGTTGGAAGGACAGCCTCGAACGATGAAGTATCGTATTGGTGCACTGAACTCCAGTACACGGATAAAGTAAGTGCTATATTGTTGTGAATTGTATGAGAAGGAGAGAACGAGACACTGTCATTTATAATGACAATGTGCGAGAAGTTCTCATATACGTGATTTTTTTATTGACATTGATATGTTGTAAAAAAGAATGTTGTATATTCATTTAAAATTATTTGTATATGTTAATTTCAGTAGCCGGCCGCGTGGTGTAGGGGTATCGTGAGTGCCTCTTACCGGAAGGCCCCGGGTTCGATTCCAGGCCAGGTCAGGGATTTTACCTGGACCTGAGGGCTAGTTCGAGGTCCACTCAGCCTACGTGAATAGAATTGAGAAGCTATCTGACGGTGAGATAGCGGCCTCGATCTAGAAAGCCAAGAATAACGGCCGAGATGATTCGTCCTGCTGACCACACGACACCTCGTTACCTGCATGCCTTCGGGTTGTGCAGCGGTCGCTTGATAGGCCAAGGTCCTTCAAGGGCTGTAGTGCCATGGGGTTTGGTTTGGTTAATTTCAGTGCTATATTTTTGTGAAATGTATGATAAGGAGAGAACGGGACACTAACGGTAATTGTAACGGTTCAAATCCCGATACAAGCTTTTATCTGTATCATTATATTTGCATTATTATTATTATTATTATTATTATTATTATTATTATTTGTATTATTATAATAATTATTCTTACTATTATTGTAACTATTATTATTGTCTGATTCAATTCTATAATCTGATTGCGTCATATATTAATTAATTATAGTTTGCTTCATTGTATTTAATTTATCATTATGTATAATTATACTGTATATATATATGTGTGTGTGTGTGGGTGTGTGTATTAGCATTAAAATAATGTAGAGTGAGAGTTGCTGCCTAATATCGGATGTGGATATATTTTGTGAAATAACTTTAAGACATTACAACATATGGTGCAATACTGTTAAAGTAACTGTCGAGTCATCGCTCTGTCATTGTATGCATTTAGAAGTATGAGATAATTTAGGGAGTTCCTACTTTGCTTGAGGCTATTTCATCACAATCTATAATACTTTGGAGCTGGGTGGGAGTGATATCATGGGCTGTTTAGAAATGGTGTGGATATTATACCATTTGTCAACTAGTGTCTATATATAGAGGAGGGTCCTATAGTGGTCAGTCAGTTGAATGGAGGGGCTTGCCATGGAGTGTTGTAGTTAGTTGGAAGGATAGCCTCGAACGACGAAGTGTTGTATTCATTTGGAAGGAGTCTTGGTCGATCGAGAGTCAGCTGGAGGTAGAGCAGTGACATGGATACGTAATCGTCAGTGACCAAATGATTATATGTTCGGAGTGTGTTTCGTGTATCTGTTCGGTCGAGTTCATGTGTCAGTTCGGTGACAGCCGAATATTGAGTCGCCACTTATCAGTGAATTACTTGTAAAGTTTATTGTGAAGTGTGATTATATTTACAAGGCATGCTATATCTCGTTTGTGAAACTAAAAGGACACTACACCAACTCAAAAGAATACGTAATAATAACACTCGAAGTGTTCAAGGTACTTTTAAATGAAACAGTGAGGGATAAATTTCTTGTACAACTTTTGAATGTCCAGTCAAGAGGATTTCAAATTTAAGGCCTAGAGTTTCTTTCAGTTGTAATTTCAAAGTTTTAAATTATCATCTAAATTATCGCAGCGAATCTCGCCATTTAAAGTCTAAATTTAAAGAATATATTTTGTTTAGTATCAAATACAATTAACTGTTTTATTTCAATGGTAGATCAGTTAACCTAAAATTTTAATTGGGAAACCAAACGACAATGTCCTTTTCCCAGAACCTATATGTTATGCTCTCAAAGTAAGCTATTCAAGATATTCAAGATTCTCATTCTATTATCGTTACATTTATTTGTAGCTGTCGCCCATCAACAACTGTACGTGTAAGTAAACAGGTAAGTACTAAGTGAGACTACATAGTCCGACGATAGAGTATTTTATTTCATGATTACCTTAATTCTGTTTCATTGTAAATTAGTGAGCAAACACAAAGAAGAGCGGACCAGAGGGAGATGGGCCCTTACACTGCGCCGGCACCTCTCTCCAGTTGTTGTACCGCGGCCTCAGATGACAATAGGGCACTGCAGCAATAATTTCCTCGGCTAGAGCGACTGTATTTATTGAGAGAGTTTGTTTTAGTTTTTGGGTTGGTGATGCAGTCAAGGCGGGCGGCATAGAGGACGAGTGTGTGTGGAATCCAGGCTTAGGTTTGGAGGCAGGGGCAAAGTAATGGCAGACGGGAAAAGAAAGAAAATTATCTCACTGAAGGGAAGGTTTGTACAAGAGAATACCTTAAATATTTTTACAGAGTTAACAGAGAAGAAGGCCTCATCTTTCAACTTACATACGAACATTTAAGATTCAAAGCTGTTAAGGAAAGAAATATAATTACATTAGCAATGCCATGACGTGGTGACCTCTCCTGAAAACCAGAGATATCATACAGATTTTACTTGGGACAGATGAACACTAACGATTCGTTCGCTGTCTGGATTACTCAACAAAAGCGTGACCGGCGTTAAGAAATCCAGAATAATGCAAGGTCCATGAATTCTGAGGGCAAGCTTGCCTGCAGGAACAAATTTTTTCACCATAACTTGATCTCCAACCTTTAAATTGGTGGGTCTGCGTCCACGATCATATCCCCCTTTAACTTTTTAATGAGAAGCTTTAAGGTTACCTTTAGCCTTTCTCCACAGATCCCTGATATTATCGGGATCTATTATCTCTGGTAAAATCTTATTGATTGACCATAGATTAGACAATGGCGTGTTCGGAACGAACTTAAACATGAGAGATTCAGATGAAAACTTGTGTGACTCGTGAACAGCCGAGTTGAACGCTAAAGATAACCAATGCAGAGAAGTAACCCACCTAGAATGGTCTTCATGGTGAAAGGCGTGCAAAGCAGATCGAAGATTACGGTTAACACGCTCCACAAGAGATGGATGTGGGTAATAGGCAGATGTTGTTACATGTGAGATGGATACATCGAAACAGAATTTGTGGAACAGGTTAGAGGTGAATGTTTTGGAATTATCAGAGGCTATGTATTGCCAAGGTCCAAATGAAGTGAAAATAGTATTAAGACAATAAATTGTAGACTGAGCGGTGGCCAGCCTCGTTGGAAATAGCCATGAAAACCTTGTGAAATCAACTACACACAGGAGGATGAATTTGTTCCCTTTCACCTTAGATTGAGAGAAGGGTCCGGGGTAATCTATGTATAAGCGTTCCGTAGGGCGAGATGCTTGGTGAGATGACAATAACCCTAGCTTAGTGGACAAGGAGGGCTTACTAAGTAAGCAAGTTTTACAGGCTTTAACCATTTCCCTAATTTCGCCTTCCATACTCTTCCAGATGAACACCTCTCTCATTTTTTTCTCTAGTTTCGAATATGTCTAAATTTCCCCCGCATGGGGTCTCATGATAATACTTGAAGATCATGGGTACAAGAACAGTTGGAACTACAACTATCATTTTTTGATAATGCTTCTAAGGGCAACACCGAACCTCATTCCTCAGAACATAAGGGACAACATGTTCCCCAAAAGAAAGGCTTTCCATAATAGGATGCAGCACTGGACTTTCCCGTTGATATTTTTCGATGTTACGGTACAATATAACGAAATCAGTTAGAATAGAACTAACACCAGAAGGTATGGAAATGGGATCAACGTCACCAGAAAGCATGCGGCTTAAACCATCCGCGACCAAATTCTCTGATCCCCGAAGGTGTCGCACGTCAAACTGAAACGCTGAGATGCGGACAGCCCAACAGGCGATACGTCCTGTACGACGGGGCCTAGCCAAAACCCAACTTAAAGCCTGATTGTTGGTTTCTAACTCAATCTTAACATGTTCCAGATACAGGCGGAACTTCTCCAGGGCAAACAGGACTGAAACCCCTCTAACTCATAAATGGAGTACTTGGCTTTTTGAGCCGATAAGGTCCTGGACGCATAAGAAATTAGTCACCTTCCGAGTTCAGTTTCTTGGAGGAGGACAGCCGCGACTGTAGATGATGAGGCGTCTTTTTGAATGAAGAATTTCTTAGAGAAATCTGGCATAGCTAAGACTAGCGTGTTACAGAGAGCTAACTTAAGGTCTTCGAACGCAACTTGCTGCGATGGCCCAGATTGGAACTTGACACCTTTCCTACGGAGTAGGTTTAGGGGCGCCGCTCTATTAGCGGAATTGGGAATACATTTCCTGAAGAAATTCACCATGCCAATGCATCTAGGATTTCCTTTAATATCCTTAGGAAGCTTAAAATCACGAATTGCCTGCGTTCCTGAATAGTCGATTGAAACGCCATCGGGCGACACAATATGCCCTAAGAAGGACATAGAAGACTTAGCAAAAGCTACCTTAGATAATTTTACGGTCAGCCCAGCCTTACGAAGGCGATTCAGGACTTCTTTAAGATGATCTATGTGCTCTTCAAAGGTTTCAGAAAAAATCACGACACGAATTTGATGTCGGAGCAGACCTTATCCAGCAACCTAGTAAAAACAGCCGCGCTCGTAGGGAGCACGAAGGGCACGCGGTAGCGAAAGCAGTGAGATATTTGGATTCTTCCACCAGAGGAATCTGATTGCACGCTTTGTTAAGATCTAAGATGGTGAAAACTTAGATTTACGAAACCAAGAGAAACATGAATGAAGATCACGAAGGTACACTGATTGTAATACGACCTTACGGTTTAACTCTTTATAATCAATGACAGGCCTGAAACCGCTTTGGTGTTTCGGTACAAGAGAGATAGGCGATGAATACGCCGACTTTGAAGGTCGATTAATGCCCTCCTTCAACATTTGATCAATGATCTCCTTAAGAGCCTTCGTTCCTGAATAGTCGATTGAAACGCCATCGGGCAACACGATATGCCCTAAGAAGGACATAGAAGACTTAGCAAAGGCTACCTTAGATAATTTTACGGTCAACCCAGCCTTACGAAGGCGATTCAGGACTTCCTTAAGATGATCTATGTGCTCTTCAAAGGTTTCAGAAAAAATCACAACACGAATCTCAGGTGGAGATAACCTATACGGAGTAAATCTTAGCGGGATCGAATCAGTTACCTCAACCTTATATTCGATTAAGTCAGTAACACCAAGGGTTTCCGAAAATTCATCGGGAAAAGACTGACATAACTTTAGAATACTCTCAGCCTGGTCCAAGATCTAACGACATCTCACTCTGGGTAGGCGGAATTACGTTTTAAAAGAGGAATATGTAAATTACTTTCAAACTTGGATGTGCAAGACTTGCTCTGAAGGACGAGCACAAGACCAGAATGTGACATGAAATTTGCCCCTAATATAACAGCGCAGGACAACTGTTTGGCAACGAACATCTCCATTTTCCAAGTAAATTTAGAAATTCGAACTTTAGCCTGAATAAATCCTAATATTTCTAAGGGTGAAGAATTCGCAAACACATTTGACAGAAGAAAAACAGTAATAAGGAAATTTACAACAAACCTTCAATTTAGAATACCACTCCTCAGAAATAATAGAGCCAACACTTTCTGAGTCTAATAGAGGCATGAGTGGTTCGTTATTAATATCAATTTTGAGAAAGGACACAAATCCTGGGGTCTCAGAGGCGATTTTAAGACATTCCCTAGGGCCTTCAAAAGATAAATTAGAGGGTCTTTCCTTCTCAGACAGTTCGGTGCCCGACAGATAGGGAATCTGCCACCTAGGCGACTGCCCTAAATGCAGATCAGTAATGATTGATTGATTGATTGATTGATTTTGACTTGACCTGGGCCGAACCCTAAAAACCTGGATCTAGTGACTCATCCGGGCGCGCTGGTCACTTCCAATCTCCTAAGTTCGTGGAGGCAGCACAAGAAGTGGAACAAGAAGGTGTGGTCTTAGGTGACGTACAATTTTTGGCAAGATGTGAGAATGACGCGCACTTAAAACATCCCTGGGATGGCCCTTCTCCATCCTTATTTCCACTAGTTTTTACAAAGGTACACTTATTTCGAAGATGTTCTGCCGATCCGCATGCATAACACTTGCGTGGAGAGGAGTTTCGGCGAGTTGGTGACCGAGAACTATTAGATGACGGAGGAGGCTCCCTAGCGACCCGTAAGGTGTCTGTATACCTAACTCCCTCCGCTGACACTGCCGTAGCCTCGAGTTCAAATAATGTTTGAGGTCGCGAAGCGAAACATTAATAAGACCAGTCTGTCTGTCTGTCTGTCTGTCTGTCTGTCTGTCTGTCTGTCTATATCGGTCCCTGAATTCTGAGGATCGTGATCTCTGAAGAAATTTTTGTATCCGTTTCCATCCTTCACGGTCTTCTGTCCTACCACGGCCGTTCAAAACACATTAGGTCCTGAAATATTTGGCTCAGCTACGGGAAAACTAAAAGGACAAGGTAAAAAGTACAAAGCATATATTCTGAGATGAATATTTCTTTATCGACTAGCAAAATATCTGCACGTGTACCTCTAACACTCTTTATAATAATAATAAATAAAATAAATGAATGAGATAAAATGCTCGCCTTTCGCTTGGACTTTAATTGAATTCTTAATATAATTACATACTATAAATATAAAATAAATGGAACATTTCACCGAAATGTCCGGAATTTGGGAGCCAGATTTCATGTAAATGGATCCCTCGAATTTTGATAGAGCATGATAACTCTCATTCCCAGGGTGTGAACATAAAGCTGCGTACTGGTACATCTGCTTCGGGCCTTACCTAACTCTCCGAAAACAATTAAACGGGTAGGACCTGCACCTAGTTTCTCTAATAATTTATCCACTGATTCTAAAATAAGAACCTATATTCTGAAAATATCAGCGTATAAGCACTTCATCAATACACAAAATAAACACTTCACACTCAAAACTTTTACAACTACTGGAAGACTCCCAACCCAGTCAAGGAAGCCAAGAATAACGGCCGAGAGAATTCGTCGTGCTGACCACACGGCACGTCATAATTTACACGTCTTCGGGCTTAATAGCGGTCGCATGGTAGGCCATGGCCCTTCGGGGCTGTTGCGCCATGGGGTGAGTGGTGGTGGAAGACTCCCTATGGACATTCAATAATCCTAGGACAAAAGCAATGGGAAACGACAGCGAGAACTGCACTACCCGATGTCCAATGCTTACTATCAGTGCTTTCCTTTTTTCTAAGAGAAAAGTTGGCGGTACTCACCAGAACTTATTCATAAACTGAATCTCACACTTTGTTCATATCACCAGATCTAGGGTCGTCTTCCCTTCCAAAGGTTCTGTTTTAACCACAGGTCCACACTGAAGAAATGTTCACTTCCATATGTTTTTCTGTTCCTAAACTTGTAAAATCTTGGCACACCTTACAACCTAGCAATTTATTTTCCGCATAAAGTCACTCGTTCCTCTGGAAGAAGCAGTTTTTTCTGAGTTGTTCAAGAATAGGGCCCATCATGGTCAGATTTCGCTCTTGAACTGCAGTAAATCTGTCGGTACTTGTGATGTTTTCTTCATATTCACTTGATTTACTTTTGGTAGGTTCGGGATATACTTTAAAAGAATCGTCATGCTTTCTTTTTATTGCGCATGGGCACATAATAATCAGTTATTTTATTCATTGCACTAGCCCGCCCCGCATCTAGGCGTGGCGTGCTGGCCTCTCACCCGGAGGCCCTGAGTTCGATTCCCGGCCAGGTCATGGATTTTTACCTGTACCTGAGGATTGGTTCGAGGTTCGCTCAGCCTACGTGATAACAATTGAGGAATTATCTGACGGTGAGATGGCGACTCCGGTCTAGGAAACCAAGAATAATGGCCGTGAGCATTCGTCGCACTAACCATTCATCACCTCGTAATCTGAAAGTCTTCCGGCTGAGCAGAGGTCGCTTGGTAGGCCAAAGCCCGTTAGGGCTATAATGCCATAGGGTTTGTTTTGTACTCATTTCACTTTTCTAACTTGTGAACCACGTGCACGCCTTGCTCCTACTAAATAACTATGAACTCGCTTGCGTTGGCAGCACAAAACAAGTGTTGTATGCTTTTCAAATGATTAGGAAATAACGAAAGCAGTTAGATCTAAGAACCCCGTACTTTGGTATTAACGTCACTAGTTGCAATACGGATACCAGTAGATTGTCGTTGATAAGAACATATTGTTTGCTGAAGGGCAAGAAAACCAGTATTCCAGTAGCCAAAAATGTGGAAGGACAAGAAAGATGAAGATGAAGATTATCTCTTTCTTTTTCCTTTAACTCCGAACTGACGACATGAAATGGTTAATAGGACAAAAAATGAAGATTTTAAGTCGAAATTACATCAGAAACTTCAATCATGTACTCGTACGCGTTATATGTATAGAAACGTAACTAAAACAGACAAACAAGCTTGATTTTAATCTTACGAAATGTGATAGGAACATTCCGAATAATATCCAGTTCATTTTTGTTTCCCTCTTTAAGCATTATCACCAACACTTGGTTTTAGAGACACTTTCGCTTACACAAACATACGCTGTTGGTCTATGCCTTGAAACCATGCCATAGATTACCGAAAGTTGACATGAGATATAGAAGACCAAGTACATGTACTAGATCAGTACACTAGCACAAGAGTTGTATAAGTATTAGCAAGTAAACTACAACACTACTCCGTTCGTCAATAATCAATCGTTAACAGTTAATCGCACACTAATTAATGTTCCAAGTAATATTTACAGTACTGTTCGCTTGATGTAAAGCCACAATTCTCGTTGGTACCGGGAGGACCGGGCGAGTTGGCCGTGCGGTTAGGAGCGCGCAGCTGTAAGCTTACACCGGGAGAGAATGGGTTCGAACTCCACTGCCGGCAGCCCTGAAGATGGTTTTCCGTGGTTTCCCATTTTCACACCAGGCAAATGCCGGGGCTGTACCTTAATTAACGCCACGGCCGCTTCCTTCCCATTCCTAGACCTTTCCTATCCCATCGTCGCGATAAGAACCATCTGTGTCGGTACGATGAAAAACAAATAGCAAGAGAAAGCAGCCCATCGACCTATTAAGGCCTTGAGTACTATTTCGTAATGTGTACAACCTATGACTGCATTACTGTGATACGTTTGTGGATTGTTTATGGCGATCTAACTAGCCAGAATATGGCCTGCACCCCTTAGGGGGGTGGTTTAGTTTAGGATATCCTTAGACCTGCGATAGCGTAGACCTTCGATATCATAGTTCTCCAGGTTGTAGATAAGGGGGTTGGTGATCAGACGGAGCTTATTGTACAGCTGAGTGGCTGTGTGGCTGATCCTGCTCTGAATGGTCGCGAGCTGGTACCGTTCATGCAGGTCAGTATTCCTCTCATACCACTGAGCACTTGTCAAGCTGCGGAGCGCGCGGTTCTGTACGCGCTGCACCGTTAACAGGTGTGACATCGCTGCGCCCCCCCACCAAATTGGGCTGGCATACTCTAGGATGGGCCTGACTATCGACTTATATAACTGGAGCCGGTTTTCTATTGTTAGCCTAATGTCGGCTTTTATCATCGGCATGATTTTGAAAAGTCACACATTTCCTTGCGCAGTAATAGAGTTAAAATATGATCGCGAAACGTTAGTCCTCTGTCTAGGGTGACACCTAGGTACTTAGTTTTATTGGTCCACCTGATGACTTCGCCAAGAACATCAGGGGCTCGGGGTCATGGGGACGGCGTTTCGTGAAAAGTGTAGCACTGCTTTTGTCTACGTTAATTTTGATTCTCCACTTCTCTAGCCAGGGCTCGAGAGTGGAGAGCGCGTTTTGAAGGTAGTATTTTACTTCAGATGCCTGCCACGAGACAGAGGATATCGCTGTGTCGTCCTCGTACAAATATAATTTCCCGTGCATTGGTTTAGGCATGTCTGTCATAATAGGTTGAAAATTACTGGTAAGATCACGATGCCTTGTGGTACTCCCGTCTCAATGGGGCGAGGGTTCGGCAGTGCAGCGCTGACCTGGACCTAAAATTTTCGGTCGGCTAGGTAGCTCGTCAGTAGGCGTAGAACGTAGGGGGGAAAGCCTAATGTCCTTAATTTATATATAAGTCCATCGTGCCAAACCTCGTCGAACGCACGTGAAATATCCAGAAAACAGACCCCTGTGTGTCGACGGTCGTTACAATGCTTGGTAATCTCCTCAGTTAAGCCAGTTAACTGTTGGGTAGTGGAATGGCCTCGCCGGAAGCCGAACTGTTCCTCGTTCATAAGTTTCTGGTCTTCTATAATAATATTCAGTCTGGTTAGGAAAATGGTTTCAAAAAGTTTGGAAATGATGCTGAGGAGGGAGATAGGTCGGTAGTTCTGTGGAAACGTCTTATCTTTCTGGGGCTTAGGTAACATAATTACTTTCGCAATTTTCCAGCAGGCCGGGAAGTGGCCGTACCGGAAAATTGCGTCATGTCAGCGCCTTTCTGGGAAGGTTCTTGAGAAAGGACGCTGACACGTTGTCAAGGCCAGGAGATTTCCTGTTCTTGAGTCGTTTTATGGCGGCGAGCAGTTCGTTCGGCGTTACAAACTTGAAGTCAGGGGGGGGGGTAGTCTCGTCAGTTTCGTGAAGTTCGTTTTCGACAAAGTCTACGAAATGTTCGTGGCAAGGCTTGTCGTTAGGCGTGCACGTGCTCTCGAACGTGTCCGCCAGGGCGTCGGCCTCTTCTTTGTCTGAGTAGGCCATTCCATTCCTACCGTGGAGGGCGGGTATGCCAGACCTATTGTTAGTGAATTTCCGTGCCAACCTGTGGAGGGAGTTATGAACCACGTTCAGACCCGAGAGCCTAGACCGTCACGCTTCCCTCCTGTGGTTCCGGATCATAATCTGGAGGTTCCTTTTGCACCGGTTCCATTTTCCCTTCAGATACGGGTCCCTGGTTTCTCTCCACAGCCTACGTACTTTATTGTTAATTTGATTTGCGCCAGGATTTCTGAGGGGAGCGTGTCCTTCTTTCTTTGGACAACGCTTGGGCCTTCACGGCGGCCTGCGCAGCGTTAATAATAGAAGTGGAAATCTGCTCGGCCAAATTATCAATATCGTCCGGTACTTTCACGCTGGGATTGCCATTGAAGTGAGATGATAGTATCGTTCGGAAAGTGGTCCAGTTAATTTTACGGTTATAGATAGGAATGTGGGAGGGGGTAAATTCAGGAGAGGAATCTATGGTCATTAGGACTGGTTTATGATCTGAATCGAAAAGGTCCTTGGTCGTGAGTTGGAGGAACTGGTGTACCGGTACTTTATGGGAAATGACAATATCCAGCGTGTCAGACCGGACGTTGTGGTTGTGGTAGTAGTAGATGTGGCGATCAGGGTCGTAAGTAATTAGATGGTTCCGGTCGCAATGACGGGCGTGTTGTTTGCCCCCTAGTGGTGGTTCTCCGGCTGTTCCAGCGGGGATTTTTAGCGTTAAAATAGCCGGCTAGAACAGTCGGTACTCCCATGTCTATGACACGATCCAGGTGTATCGGGTCGAACGGGGCGTCTGGTGAAATATAGCACGCCGTTAAGTTGAGAGGTCCTTTGTGGGTAAGAACCTAGATTGTCGTGGCTTCGAGGCTGGTGAGATTGTTAGGGATGGGGATTCTATGATGGTTGAGGTTATGCCTCACATATACGGAGGTGCCGCCGCGGCGACGGTTGGGCCTATCATCTCTGCAATTGATGTAATTTGTGATGTGAGCCGACAATTCAGGCTTTAGCCATGTTTCACAGACGAGAGCGATGACAATACTCTCGTCTGCGAGGTACTCTGAAGGCTCGAGAGTGTCCCTCTGGATATCCTCGGCAGTTTAGAAGAAAACTGTCAACTGCTTTGGACATGCTTGCCTATTGGTGGGATCCATTATTCGAAAAAAAATAGGGCAGCAGACATAATGATCTCAAATTAGACATAAATTAATCAGCGGGAGTGGGGGCGCGAACAAGATTCTGCAATCTGTTTTTAATGAGACTGACAATGCCTCGGAACGGGGGGTCTTTAAACAGCTTATAAAGCTCCATGAGATCAGAAGCTTGCGAGGTGGATTGTGAGGGGTGGGGTGGCTCGCTGTAGGAGTGGGGCGAAGATTGTAGGGAGATGGGGAAATTTGTGCTAGTGAGAGCTGGCGGGGTGAGGGTGGTGAGAACAGCTGATTGTTGTACAGCTGGCCCTGCGGGGTTCGCCGCGTTAGCGAAAATTACATTAGGATGTAGTTTGGAGTGTTTGATGGGGTGGGTCCCGCAGCACCTTTCCTGGTCGAAGGCAGGCGGTTTTGCTGCTGACCCAGAATACGAAGATAGGTGGGGAAGCCCCGGTAGCTCGCTGTGTGCTGCTCCTTGCAGTTGTCACAGCGAGGTTTCTATGTGGTGTCGCCCTTGCGTAGGCAGCCCTGCGAACTGTGAGCCTCGCCATATTGTACCCGGATGAGATAGGCTCTAGCTTTCATGATTTGATTTTTATACGAGAAATACAGATATATAGGAATATTAAATTGAATACAGTATCAGTTTTGTGTGAACGGGAGAATTTCAACATAGCCAGCCGTGATCGCGACAAGCCGTCGCCACAGTTAAGCTTGTCATTATGGGGAGAATGTTTCCTGGTCAAAGGATAAGAGGACTAAATCTAGAGCTCACAACAACAGAAGTAATGACTACGAGGAAGTGAAAGAGTATATATTTCGGACCAAGGGCGAGCAGGTGTATCACCAATACCGAGAATGTGACGTACCAGTTTTTCCACTGCCTCGAGGCATTTTGTGTTGTCATGTTGCAAGGAAGAGATTTTAAACTAACCGATGCGGTGTTGACCAATAGAAAAATTTATCATAGGCCCGCAGATAAACCAACATAAGAAAAACTCAGAGTGAACTCCAGTTAGCTTCTCCGATAACAATAATTAAATTATTTCAACCACATAATTGAATAGAGGGGATTTTTGGGATATCATTCCCATGTTGATAAATTGTAATCGTAATAAATTAAAGTAATGAATTCGTGGAAATGACCCACGCTATCTCGCCATTGGTCAAGATGAGCACGCCATCAGTGACGCCGAGTTAGCGCGCGAAATGTGGAGGACAGGAATTAAGTGATATTTCCATGATCACCGAACGATATGAGTTCAGAATACGACACATGAATGTGTATCGCCAGTTTATTAAGTAGGATAAAGCAAGGGATCAAAATCCACCTGCATATGCCAATTTAGGATAACCAACCCCCCTCCCTAGGACATGACCGCGGATGACCCCGGCGGGAAACCATGTCGTCCATAAATAACCAGTAGTGGGACCTCACATCAATCAGTTCTTACCAGTCACCAGTTCTTACCAGCCACCAGTCGTTATCGGTTACAAGTCGTGTCAGTCGTATGAATTAGTTGAGACTCTGACACGTTGACTCTGTAAGTCAGTACCTCGGGACGCATTCGAAGTCAGTTAGAGCTGAAAGTGCGTGAGTTGCTAGGAGAATGAAGACGAACAGTGAGATTATCCATAGTACCGAATGTAAATAATCAGTACAGCTGTATGTTGAATTTAATAAATGTCATGTGATTAAATAATAACTAACTAACGGAACGCCGATAGTACCTTTGGAAGGCAGTGTGCGGAGCCTGAAGTAAATAGCTCAAGATAGACGGTGAATAACTATCCGAGCAGGGAACTATAGGAGCTAGGCGATTATCAAGACGGCTTAGAAATAAACCAGGAAGTGCCGGTTGAAGACGCGGTACGCGCCGGTTCAAATGAACGACACTTCGTCGTAATGTGTCACGACGTGTGTTTCGGGCTTATATGAAGAATATATTGTGCGAGTGTCAGGGGTCTAGGGGCACCTATAAGTGTTTTTTTAATTAGTATTCTTGTATAAAATAGTATAAATTATTTAATAAGGTGTTAATCATGGGTAATCGCACAGAAGTGTTTTGCTGTGTTAATTTTATATTGTGCGACATGATGGACGAGTAAATCACCATGGGGCCGTGAGGCCTATCTCCCGCTACGAGACAATGGAATTCTACATAGGAATGAGTACACAATTTTAATATTTGGGGATGTTATCGCGACTAAACGGGGTTCAATGTAGATTAATTATGGTTACTTAACATGGTCCGCCTCCCGAGTCCATGATTTTATTTTTTTGTTAGACGGACGAACTAATTTATATTAACGTAATAATGGGTTAGATTAATTAATTTGAATATTTGTTTGTTGTATATAATGTAAATATGGGATATATTTCTTTCAATTAATGCATGCTGTTTGTAAAACTTTGACTTAAGTTCATTTCAAGTGTTAAATTCCTTTTTGTGCCAACCCATTTATTTGATTTCAATCACTGCGGTGATTATTTGTATGTTAGTTAGGAATATTTTCTTCCAAACAGCCAGATTATGAAAGTGCCAGAGGATGTAAAATTTGTGTTGCGTACGGAAAGTCATTAAAATAATAACAATAATATAAAAATATATTTGAAGAAGAAGGAGAAGAAGAAGAATTTACTTTTTATATTTTGGACATAATAATGATGTTGGGAGTTGAAATGAAAAATTTGAGATTTTTAACTAATAATAATAATAATGAGAATATTTGAAGAAGGAGAAGAAGAATAAAAAAGAAGCTACTTTTTAAAAAAAATTTGATGAAAATAATAAGAGCGAGAAGTTGAAGTATTATAGCAAGGATGATTACGGATTACGATAATCACGATTTCTACTAATAATAATAATGTTTGTGAGTTGGCAAAGGAAAGTAAATTAATAATAATAATAATAATAATATTTGTGCGTTTGCAAGTTAAAGTATAATACTAATCATGACAGTGCTTCGTGAGTTATCCAGTGCAAATATAATAATCAATGTGGTGATGACATGTAGCGTAAAGACTTTAATTCGCGTAGTCAGTTTGATTTTACGTAAATTGTTGATTTCACGTTTGGACTTTATTTTAACCATTAAAATTTGTTTAAAAGCGATAGAGGCACGTGAATTAGAATGGTCACAATATGTTAAAAGCCCAGAGTGGTTTGAGCCCATATTTAGAGTTGGAAGTCATGAGGGACGTATTTCCGGCGTGAAATAAATTGAGCCGTATTGTTTGTAATGATGAAATAGATGAATCTCAAGGCCTAAGATGATATAAAATGCATATTCCGGTGTTATTAGTGGCAGAATCCACGCACCGAGGATTAATTTATGAATTAAATGTTTGAAGAGTTCCGATAAAAGGAAATGGACTTCAAATTGGAAGGAATAGTTTAGCAATCGCCGGCATTGGAGGTATTTGCCCAGCCGCGATGTGCCATAGGTTGTGAGATGTGTCTTGGGAGGACGTGTGTCCCCATATAAATTAACGGCAGTACGAAACTGAATTTACGGTGCCGAATACCGTGTTGTCCCGACCGATATAAAGCACATCTTAGTGGTTCATAACGGGATTTAACATATGTGACTAAATTCTAAAGAGTGGAAATTAAAATATCATCTTTCCATTTTTAATAATAATAATAATAATAATAATAATAATAATAATAATAATAATAATAATAATAATAATAATAATAATAATAATAATAATAATAATAATAATCATACTCCAAGTGATTCTTGTCTTAAATCAATTGCGTAGTGCCAAAGTAGACTGAAATTGTAAAGCTTTATGCATTTAACCATAAATATCGCTAACGGTAGTGTAAACGTGAAATAATAATAATAATAATGAAAAGTTGAAGAAGCAGAAGATGAAGAACTTGCAATAGTATTTTGAGAATAATAATTATGATGAAAGGAAGTTAAGATATTTAATGGGCGATGATTCATGGTTACGAATATAATAATAATAATAATAATAATAATAATAATAATAATAATAATAATAATAATAATAATAATAATAATAATAATAATATTTAATGATAAATACTTTACAGTGCGAGGGTGTGATATATGTACCATCACACATAATCATTACATCCAGTTAGTTTTTATAATACACAATATTAATGATAATTCAACTAAGGAAAATGTTACAAAATTATTTAAGTATGGATACTTACTAACACGCATTATATTCCATAAATAGTACTTGGATACATCTTTAATTAATAGAGTCTAGGTTACATCCACACGCTTATCCTTACTGCTAGCTGCATGCATCCTCTCTGTTTTTATCCTCTTTAGATTTATTTTCCCACGTTCTTCTTATAACATCACATAATTTGCTGTTCTTCCTGGTGTCCTCCATTCTCAGTTTAATAATGTAACACGAGAGTAAAGTTCAGGTTAATTTTACCTATCTCCTTCCCATATACATATTTCTCCCTGATATTTCTTGTTTCATTATAGTCTTTTAGTGGGTGTGCCACTTCCATATCTTCATTGCACAAAGTAAACCTAATTCCCTCATTTTTATCTTATAGCTTTATTCTTATATATTTATCAGCCATGAAATTATCCCTCTCTTTTACCATGTTGCTAACACTTCAGTTCTTACTGCCATATTTTTACTTATTTATAAAATTCATTAACTACCCTCTCGCTATTTCATTCTGTCCTTATTGTTTGTCTTTTAATATCTTTCTGGGCCGAAGACCTAGATGTTAGGCCCCTTTAAACAACAAGCGTCAATATCTTTCACTCTTTGGACAACCTTCTTACACAATCCTATATCATCCCTTGAACGATTTCTTTCCCAATAGACCGGGCGAGTTAGGCGTGCGTTTAGGGGCGCACAGCTGTGAATTTTCATCCAGAAGATAATGGGTTCCAGCCCCATTCTCGGCAGCCCTAAAGATGGCTTTCAGAGGTTTGCCATTGTAACACCTTAATTAAGGCCACGGCCACTTCCTCCCCACCCTTAGGCCTTTCCTATCCTATCGTCGCCGTAAGACCTACAGATATCTGTGTCGGTGTGATGTAAAGGGGTAAGTTGTGCTACTCTAAAATGTTTGAATTTCTTCTCCGTTTAAATCTGTTTCATGACTAAAAATATTGCTTTTATTTGCTGATGGTTATAGTTATTGTTTTAAGAGAAAGTTCAACTGTGCAACACTCGCCTTCGTAGCGTAAATGTTAGTGCTACTAGCTGCCGTCATAACAGGCCCGGTACTGCCAGAGATTTAAGAATGGCAGGGGGGCTGGTATAAGGTTAATGTAGTGTGACCGTATCGGTGCTATGAATATTTATTATCAAAGTAATATATGGGAAGAATACATTCTTCGAGCTTCTTTGTCCGTACGGGAGCTAAGTTGCATCATTTTGCGGAACATCCCCGACTGGCTGGCGCCGAACTCAAACGTTTCGTAGCTACAGTAACCCCAAAAGTGAGAGCGCACGACGAGGGAAGGCAAGGAAGAAAAATATATTTAGTTAACTCCGCCCCTAAAAAAGTTGCCGGATCACAGTAGAGCCTACGTGTGAAGGTGATCTTGGGAGCATATTTGGTAAAACGTTGTTTAAATTATTAATAAAACACATGTCAAGGTAAAATCGAGAATGTTTAGTCCTTAGCTAAATTATAAGCCAGATTAATATAACATTATTTATGAAATTACGCCACTAAGCAGTTATGTAATCGTCTGGAGCGTACCAACGCTAGCAGTGGACTATACGCCCAATAGATATTCCCCGCTGGAAGCCTGATATAGATGTCAAACTATAATTAATCCACCGATCGTTTGGGGTTTCGCAGCACAGCAAGTAATAGTGATTGTTGGGTCACACAATCTATCGCATTTCTATTACCGTAGACCTTGTATATCTTGAGATCTAGACATTGGAGTGGGGACCTACCCTCTGTTCACCTCCCACCCTGGGTAAAACCATACAAGCATCCGCCTGTGCGGGTGGAAAGATAGTCGTCGCCAGGTCTTTGAAGCAGCCACACGGCCGTTCTGTGGTCGCACTTTGCTTTGTTTGTGTGTAAAATCCGTGCAAGTGAACGGGAGTGCGGTAATTGTGTACATTTATAGCATATTAATAGTGGAAAACTTTGAACAATAGGTAGTGCCGTACAAATTATGGGCCGAGCGCTTCGCACCACAGCAAGTAATAGTGATTGTTGGGTCACACAATCTATCGCATTTCTATTACCGTAGACCTTGTATATCTTGAGATCTAGAAATTGGAGTGGGGACCTACCCTCTGTTCACCTCCCACCCTGGGTAAAACCATACAAGCATCCGCCTGTGCGGGTGGAAAGATAGTCGTCGCCAAGTCTTTGAAGCAGCCACACGGCCGTTCTGTGGTCGCACTTTGCTTTGTTTGTGTGTAAAATCCGTGCACGTGAACGGGAGTGCGGTAATTGTGTACATTTATAGCATATTAATAGTGAAAAACTTTGAACAATAGGTAGTGCCGTACAAATTATGGGCCGAGCGCTACGCGTCCGGCATATGAACAGATTGTGCCGTACATTCGTATCGTGAGATCGTGACACTGTATCGTGCCACATATCGGGAGAGAGAAGCTACTCTTTAGACAATGGCTTGTGATAGATATGGAGCCCGTGGTGAGCTCGTGAATAAACTGTGAAATCGTGTGGATAAACACGTGGGTATTGAAGGGGGAAGTTCCATGTAAAATAATAGGAATAGAATTTAGTGTTTAAACTGTACTGGAAATATTACGGAGTGGTAGTCTTTGTGTGCAGAAAAATAGATATCCGAGACAGGGTTTGAACATAGGAGTCCACCATCATATTCCTTTAAAATTTGCTTAAACTGTAGCGGTGATGTAGCAGTGTCTTCTGTGTACTGACTTTGTCTGATTAAAATAGGAATGCTATTTCCGGAATCAGATTAATGAATGTTTAACTCTCCTACTCAGAGCGAATGCAATTATAGAATTGCCAGTCTTGAATAAATACAACTGTGACGTGTGGAGAAGGATTCTCTGTGAACGTGGTGTGGTTAGTATTTTTCCAGTGCCCGTGAATTCAAGGACCATGAACACTTCAAGAACCGACACAGGACGCTTGGAACCCATGGCCTACCACAGCTTCAATATGGAGTAAAGTACACTGCGAGCCCTCCGAGGTTCGAACGATGGACAACCCAGCACAGTGTTAAGTACAAATTTTATGATTTTAGGAAGGCAGGTATTCTTTATTGTAAATGACTAGATAATGTCAGAGTAGAATTAGAATAATTTAATAAATACGAGATTGTCAGATTAGATTAGCTTAGAGTGCTTCAGTATGATTTTATTTTAATTATGTGGGATTATCTGGGAAGGAAACTAGTGAGGCTAATTTCAAGTACTTTAGTCCGATTCATTATTTGCATGAGCATGTGTTTGTTTAATTTATGGTCAAGAGTGCTTTAGAAAGGGAGAAATTTCTTATCGTTGGTGTTAACATAGTAGCCTTTTTCTAATTTAAATATACAATATGAGTTAGAATAGTATGACGACGGGGTCTTCACAGTTTCCTGTTGATATTATCTTAAATGCGGGACTAGAAAAGGCACTGTAGCTAAGCCCATGTTTATTTATTATTTGAGATTAAATGCTTTTATTTAGTGAATTCATTTTTCGGTTACATATCTTTTGTTACAGGTAATGATAATTTTAGCTTGTTGAGCAAGGGAAACCGTAGCGAAATCTCCGATACGATGAGCTGTGTCTGAACCCCGGCCTTCTGTGAGTATGAGATGACATAAAATGATATAGCGGCAAGATATTGTGAGATATTTGAAGAGTGCGATGAACGCACGAGCTGATTTGAGCATTGAGAGTGATGCGTCAGTGTTATTGTGTTAAAATAATTAGCCGCAGAGATGCTGTCGTGACACAGGTAATTTCACGACGACCAGAGATAATAAGTCAGATTGCTCCCCGAGTTTTACTACAAAGGGCCTGGGTGATTCGCTACGTGTGAAAGAGACGAAGTCCACAGCTCCCCAAATATTTCCTTTTTAATTGCAGACCGATGAATATATATAAATATATACAGTATATACAAGCTTCTCCTCAATCTCGAACAGTAATTACTTCGAAGACTTGGCGTGGTCGACTCTCAGTGGTAAGTATTTTAAGTCCGGACTCGGACCTTATTATTATTATCGAAGACCTGACTGACAGAGCTTCCGCTCGCCTCCCGTTAGAATCGTTCCAAAAATCCCCCGTCCAGGGTGTGCCCTCTGGTTTTATACACTCTCCCCGATACACCCAACCTTCTGGAACAGTATCGAAGTTCCTTTTCCTATGACACTGACTACAGCCCATCAGAACGAAAACGCCCCTTTTCGTTCAACAATTATCCACCTTTTCTAGAAGACATACTACACATTAGGCAGGGTGCAGTTTCCTGCTTCATGACTCACCCCAACTCGACCAAGCCATTTTTTCTAATTGCACAACTTGTTACCTTTCTACATTCGGTATGCCTTCCTATTTTAAGACCCTCATGGTTCTTATTTTTACCTTAAATCTCTTCTTAATATTATTCATTTTATTTTGGCTTCACGGCCATCACAATATATGAATATTTAATCATATTTTCCCATATAATATTCACACATGTCTCAGTGACACCATTCTTCCTACGTTCCCGGTCACAGGTTCGATCCTCGGAGGAGTGATAGTCCTGAGCTGAAAACTGGAGCGGACACGACACCTCCATCCCCTGGGGAAAAATGAATGCAATACCTTCCGCATTCATTTTAACTTTTACATCCTGTTGGAGATTCTAGGCTCCTGATCGTGGGTGCGCTGTGCCAAGTCATCCCTGACATTTGTTCTACCCGTAGTAGGGCGCTCATACAACTTTAATCCCGGTAGCGATCCTGAGTGGCTGGAAGCCCTTCCAGTCAGTCGAGGATGCTGAAAATGGACAGTGATGTCCTCATCAGAGACCTTAGCTCTGTGGTCGTTAGTGATTACGTCTTGAAAAACACATAATTTGGGACAGCGCTCCCTGTTGTCTTCTATGCATCTACTTAAAGATTTACACTTTCTACAGCAACCAGAACAGTAAGAACAATAGCAACAGACTAATATAAGCACTGAAAACAAAATACTAGCAGTTACAATTTGATATACATTTGTGTACTGTTGGGTCATTTGCATTTTAAATTATTCTTCTGTTTGCAACACAAGTGTTTCCACTTCCTGTCTTATGACTGGCTAACATTAAATCGCTTATATGGTTCAGTAAGCTACCTACTGTGGCCCTATTTAATTCAGGTATATCATCTAGTTTGATTTCACTGTCCAATTGCTCACAGCAATCATATATCAACATTACTTCTGGTACTAAGTCCTTCCTTGTAGTAGTATTAACTGAACCTGTACTCTGAATTTTACTTGTGGGACTATAAATTGTACATAAGTCTGTGAACTGTATTATTCCCACACCATTTAAGCTTAAATAACTAGTAATATCCTGACATTCACTAGTCACTTTTGTTTGTTGAGGTGATACAAAAATAAACATATTGTCATCAATAGGTATCCATACGAGTTCATAAACTGACATCACACTTTTCTTGCAGTCTTCTGGAATATAACTAACATCAGTTAACAATTTGACAATACAACTACCTTTTGACATCACATTATTAATGGGAAAATTTGATTTGCATAATCTCTGTCCATTGTCAGTCCACTTGCACTGTTTCACTTGTTCTTCACTTAATTCTACATGTGTCTGTCTTTCTTGATCAATTAATACATATTGCTTTTCATTAGATATATACACAAAATTATTTGGATTACTTTTCATGGGAGTGGGGAAAGGTATACAATGGTACAAATTGTACTTTTTGTTAGTAAGATGTGTTCGTAAAATATACACCAAAGTGTCTTGAGTTAAATACACACTCACTGATGATTTTTTAAATCAAGTACCCATAAGTGACTTGCAAATCATATGGCAGATCATAACCTTTAGGAAAATCTCTCTGGGCTTTCTTATATGCCCTCACTAGATCATCGGGGCTTAGCACTTAGACACTTACCGTGCCTGTTTGTGAACTCACAATACTGTCTAACAAGATCTAATCATGCTTATGTAATTTCATTAAAAACCCTTGCAACTCAATTAAATGTTTATTTAATGTTATTTGCATTTCCGACTGTCTAAACGCCTCATTTATACCTGTTGTTTCATTCTGAATGAAATTTTTAAGTTGCTCGAAATGTTCACTTAGTTTAAGTTCATTCGCTGTGATGTCTTATAGAGCACTATTGACAGATTGTAAGGTTGATTTTACAACTAACCTCTGACCTTTGGCTACCTTTATCATGGACAATTGTTCCTGCTCTAATTCCTTAATTTTGCCTTCGTAATACACAGCATCACTCTCATCCATAGTACCAAATAACGTCTTCGCGATGGCACCGATTGCATTTATCAACCCGTGCTTGCTTCGTTTCCCGTTGCCAGTGTTTGTGTCATATGTCTTTCTTTTTCTGGTGTTATAGATCGCGGTGTATTTTACATGTAAATATTGCTTATGTTTGAAATAAGACTTCGTGAGATTCATTTGTAGTGTCTATTGACGCGAAGAGGTTCTGGCCCTTTCGACCTTGTACTGTTGGTCATCATATGTGGTGATATGTGTGTTCACCCTAGTTCAATTTATTATTATTATTAGTGGATTATGTGCCGCCATTATTCGGAAAGTGTTTATAGGTTTTTCTGCATCTCACGTTTTGTATATAATTTAGTTGCGTTATATTTAAATTAGGCGGCCACTCTAAGATAAATCCCAGATTAAATAATTGTTGTTTTGAATATGTAATTTGGGAATATTCCCGGGGAATACCTTCTCATTCGCAAAATCGTTAACTGTGTGTAAATAGATGATGTGTTTGAGTGTTATTGTGAAAAGACTTTTAAAAATCGTATTCAACAATTCATAATTAAAAGCAGGGTTGATCAATATCAACATTTAAAAATTGCAAGAAGAGTTATTCAATTATTTAATTAACAAATTAATGAACAATCTCATCGACAGTTTAATTAATTATTGAAACTAATGAACTTGTTAATCCAATTAATGACTCGTGAAAGTTGCAATCAGCATTTTATTTGATTTTGACAACGGGAGCTGAATCTCCATGGATTCAATGAGTGTTTAATGATTTATTCGAATTATTTTTTTATATTATTAGGGTTATATAATCTTGATTATGTGCTTTAACAAGAGTAATTAATCCTTATAAAAATAATTGCTTATCATTTTCCAAGAAATGCATCCTTGTTTCTTCCGGTCAATTACGCATGTAAGCTAGACTTACAGTAAGTTAGTTATATTTTTCGTAGCCGCGAATGGTCTGTGGCCCTGAGAGGCCGGTGCTCATATCTCGGAGGAGGTGCGGTTGACCTTGCACTGTCGTAAGGGCATTTGTTATCTCATGAGTTCGGATTACATTTTACAATCCAGATGAGGTGAGATTTGTCATCAGACATGAAAGGTCCCTTGACTGTCGATCTCTGTGGCGCGTGGTCCCATGTGTTCATGACCCGTTCGGGGTAGGTTTCGTTGTCACATTGTCCCATGAGCTATGGGGGTTGATGGGAAAGTTCCCAGTAGCTACCAGCTCGGGACGAAGACACGAGTTTTGTCCAGCGCCATGGCTAAATGATAAGCATGCTGGTCTTTGATCCAAGGAGTGTCGGGTTCGATTCCCGTCCGGGTCGGGAATTTAAACATTTATTGGTTAATTCTTCTGGTCCGGGGGGTGGATGTTTGTGCCGTCTTCAGCAATATAATTCATCTTAGATAGGAACCCACTCTCACGGAAACGCAGGGCGTTATCCCGAAAGAAGTGCATTACACCTTTACGGATGCTATACGTCGTTATTATGCACGCATATTCATTATAGACCATTATGCCTTTCAGCGTTCAGTCTGCAAGTCTCTGTGAATTTACTAAACGCCGCCACAGTCCTCTATTTGCAAGTACAGTAGTTCTGTCGTATCGTTTAGTTCTATACCTCTCATCTTTAAATCGTTAGAAACTGAGTCTAACCATTATCGTCATGGGTTCTTTCTACTTCTCTTACCTTCCATAACAGAGTACATTATTCTCCTAGGTAACTTATCCTCCTCCATTCGCCTTACATGACGCCACCTTCGAAGCCCGTTTATGCGTACAGCATCATCCATCGTGTTCATTCCTAACTTAGCCTTTGTTTCCTCATTCCGAGTATCCTCCTGCCATTGTTCCCACCTGTTTGTACCAGCAACCACTCTCGCTACTTTCATGTCTGTTACTTCTAACATGAATAAGATATCCTGAGTCCACCCAGCTTTCATTCATATAAAGCAAATTTAGTCCGAAAACAAACCGATGTGAAGGTAGGTTCGTCCAGGAGCTGACTGCCTTCTTACAGTATACCGCTCATCGCAACTGCGAGCTTACTCCATTAGCTTTACTGCACCTTGATTCAGTCTTACTTACTGTGCAACCATCCTGGGAGAACACACATCATAAATAGTTGAAATTATCTACCAGTTACAGTTTTGTATCCCCAATCTTTGGGATTTCTTACCTACTGATACCAATTTAGTCTTGGAAATGCTAATTTTCATACCATACTCATTTCACCTATTTTCAGGTTCTACGATATTAGACTGTAGGCTTTCGGCACTATCTGCCATTAAGACAAGGGCGTCATCATAGGCATGACTGCTTACTACATTTCCATCTAACTGAATTCTCCCCCTGCCAGTTTATACCTTCCAGCAGATGATTCATGTAAACTATGAACAACAGAGGAAAAAGATTACAGCCTTGCCTAACCCCTATTAGTACCTTGAACTAAAATTCATTTTACCAACAATTCCCACAGCAGCCAATTGTCAACAAAAATGTCTTTGATTGATTTTAATAATCTACCCTTAATCCTGTATTCCCCCTTACGCCGAACAGTTTTCCCTCAGTACTCTGTCATATGCTTTCTCCAGATCTGCGGAACATACACATAACTCTCTATTCCTCTCCTAGCATTTTTCAATTACCTGGCACATACTGAAAATCTGATCCTGACAGCCCCTCTCTGGTATGAAACCACACGGGTTTTCATCCAACTTCCTCTCAACCACTGATCGCACACTCCCTTCCAAGTTACCAGTTAACACTTTGCCTGGTGTACCGTTCAACGGGATACCTCGATAGCTGTTGCAATACTTCCTGTTCCCTTGCTTATAGACAGATGGAGTTACTTCTTTTGTCCAATGAGAAGGTATCTTACTAACACTCCATTCAAATCTTATTACTCTATGAAGCCATTTAATCCCTGCCTTCCCACTATACTTCACCATTTCAGGTTTAATTTCATCTATCCCTGCTGCTTTATGACAATGGAGAATTTTTAATATCCTTTCCACGTTCTCAAGTGTAATTTCACCAATACCATTGTCCTCCTCCCCGTCAGCTCGGTTATTCGCGACGCCGCCTGACTCCATGGCTAAATGGTTAGCGTGCTGGCCTATGGTGACAGGGGTCACGGGTTCGATTCCGGGCAGGGAGGGAAATTTTAACCATCATGGGTTAATTTCGCTGGCACGGGGGCTGGGTGTACCTGTCGTCTTCATCATCGTTTCATCCTCATCGCGACGTGCAGGTTGCCTACGGGTGTCAAATGGAAAGTCCTGCACCTGGCGAGCCGAACATGTCCTCGGACACTCCCGGCACTAAAAGCCATACGCCATTTCATTTTTGCGCGTCGTCACCAGGAAGGTTTCCTTTTACGTTGAGAAGATTTTCAAAATATTCCTTCCACCTCTCCAGTGCTTCACTGGAATCTATTGTGAGTTCACCTGATTTACCCAAATCACCATTTATTTTGTTTTTCCCTCCCTTCCTAATATTCTTTATTACTATCCAGAAACTTTTCCCTGCTGCTTGAACAAGCTTTTCCAGGTTATTAAAAAATTCTTCCCTCGATTTATTTTTGGACTGAACAACTATTTGTTTCACTCCGTTTCTTTCGTCTACGTAAAATTCCCTGTCTGCATCAGTCCTTGTTTGGAGCCATTTCTGGTAGGCCTTCCTTTTACGTTTGCAATCTGCTCTCACTTCATTATTCCACCAAGATGGTCGCTTTTTCCTCGTGTTTACACACAGTTATTCCTAGGCATTCCCTTTTTGTTTCTACTAGAACATCCCTGTATGCCAATGCCACTCATTCTCTTTCAATACGCTGAACCTACTTACTGCCCACTGCTTGGAAATTTTCACTAATCTTATCCATGTACTTCTATCTAATTTCCTCACCCTGGAGATTTTCTATCCTTGTTCGTCTGCAGACAGATTTCACTTTCTCTATCCTAGGCCTAGAGACACTTAGTTCACTACAGATGAGATAGTGGTCTATATAATCGAAAAATCCCCGGAAACCCGCATATTCCTAACATATTTCCTGAGTTCAAAGTCTGTTAAGATATAGTCTTTTATGGACCTAGTGCCCCATGTGTAGCGGTGAATAGCCTTATGCTGGAAGAATCCATTCCTAACTTATAATTCCATGCTAGCACAGATGTCTAGCATAGCATTATTATTATTATTATTATTATTATTATTATTATTATTATTATTATTATTATTATTATTATTAGGCAACAAGCCTATTAACGCTAATCAGGAGGAACGTAGAGGATGTCCGACTTTCGAAGAATAAAGTCATCGGCAAAATGAAGGGTAGGTCGAAGAAGGGAGTAAAAATGAAAGACTCCCTTTGCCTTGCAAACCTAATAACTTCGGGGTCAGAAGAGAACAAGTATTAAGCAAAGGGGTCTGGTAGGGAAGATGAAAGTGAGACCCCTGACACAAGAAAATGGAAGCAATGCGAGGCTCGTCTACAGGAACCGCGGTTGTCAATCCACGCTCCTAAATTCAGCCCCTTATGCCCCCTCCCCCATGTTGGTCACCTCTTACGACAGATGGAGGAAACCGTGGGTTTATTCTATCATCCCTATTTACAGGGCATTTTATTGCACCTATATTTATAGTTTTTGGAGCGCCCGTACCCCCACCCACGCTCCTCGCATGTCCCCTCCGCGCCGTGATGAGTTTGATGATTGAGGGGACTAGAAGGGATGTATAATGAACGTGACATAACTTATACATATTGTATTAAACTTTATACATTATTGTAGATTATATGCAAGAATATGTGAGTGAATGGTTTTCTGTGGCTTCCTCTTTTCAGACCATGAAAATACTAGGTATGTAACTTAATTAAGGCTTTGCCCGCTACCTTCCCAATCCTAGCCCTTTCCCATCCATCCTTCAATGTGTTAGTACACCGTCAAACCACTTGGAAAAAATAAAATAAAACACACATGTAGGAAGACTGAGAGGATTTTTTTTTATTGCTACTCTTTACTCCTCCGTAGAGTTTCTAAGCCTGAAACCGTCTTTTAATTCCTGCCAGAGCTGCGAATCAAACCCAGGCGAAAAGCTGCTATGCTACTTAGTTCCTGGACTGGAGACCACCAAAATTTAAGGGCGTTTTGGAATATTATTTATGACTGGAGAAACATAATGGGGAAGTAATACAGTCTACTCAGTACTAGCATTACAATTTTCACTTTAATAAGTCTATATTCGAAGACAATCAACAGTTAGACGCACAGAGTGATCATAGCTTGAAAATACATACAAATCGTTCAAGATTCGTGAAATTTATGATTTGTTACAAAAACTAGCAAGTTGAAATACAACGATGTTGTATTCATCTGAACATCGAAACACATAACACATTAATGAAGTACTGCAGGATATTGACCCGAATTCAGTAACATCCCTTGGTAAACAGGTGCAATATTGCACAGTTTTTTAAATCAAGTTTTAGACATTTTCAACAATTACAACTCGTAGCATTCGTGGAACGTTATTATATTGTTACGTACCATCCCTGCGGTAGCCCCTTACGGTATTTCTTGGAAGGGACTAGTGAGTCAGCCCACCGGGGAGCTCCCAGCCGGCTGGAGGGCATGGCATTTTCGTGTATTGTTCTCATCGGCTGGCTTACCTGTGAGTTTCTTGGAGATTCAACGGGAATGTTCCGCCTCTAGCCACATCGCGAATATTCTAGTTCACATCACCCGAGCTATAAAAAGAGGCTAGCCGCGGACAGTCAGTCAGTGTTGGGCTCCGTGGTGGAGTCAGTGTAAGACTCAGTGTGTTGGCGTTCGTTAGCTGAGCTGAGGGCGACAGAGATTTTGGCTGTCGCTAGTGCCCCACTGAAGTCCGAACAAGGAGCTGTTGGTGTGGTGTTGGGAGTGTCCAGCGAGTAACTGGACTGAAGACGGCACGCGGAGTGGAAGACTGTGTACTACCTGAGAGTACTGTGTGTGTATGTGTGTGTGTCTGTGTGTGTGTGCGTACTTCAGTATACCAAGCTACGCCGTGAGTCAGCGATTGAGGCAGTTATCTTGAGAGTGAGAGTAATTGGACCTGTGTTAATGTTCGCTGTTGTGAGTATCGTCTTGCTGTTGAGCTGTTGCTATTTAGCTGCTCACTGCATGCGAATCTGTGAATTACTGGACTGTCTCTGGAGTAGACCGGTCTAGAAAGCCAAGAATAACGGCCGAGAGGATTCGTCGTGCTGACCACACGACACCTCGTAATCTGCAGGTCTTCGGGCTGAGCAGCGGTCGCTTGATAGGCCAAGGGCCTTCAAGGGCTGTAGTGCCATGGGGTTTGGTTTGGTTTGGTCTCTGGAGTAGAACCAAGGAAGGTTAATAGTGTGTTGTGTAGCCAGTAGCACTGTGTTCAAATCCAGCGGTGCACCCAGCTGCTGTATGGGGTGAATCGTCTTGGAGAAGTGAATGTAAAGATTATAGACGTCCCCAGGTAACTACAATCGGCAGGCTCCCTGATGTTTGTACAGGAAAGAGGCTTGTAACCAGACAGCAATTAGTAAGTGTGGCAATTAATTCTGAATGGAATTATTGTGTGGCCATATGTGTATGCGCATTTATTGGGCCATCCTGAAATAAATTAGAGTAATAAAACAGACACTGTTTTATTTGTAACAATATATTAAGACGTCACACATAGTTGCTGCTAATAGCGTCTTGGCAACATCTTGTTAAAGTATGGCCAGAAGTTTGGCCAGCAAAGGCGTAAGGTTGAAAGTTCAGGAAGTCATTGTTATAATGAGCATACGAAATTAATTTTTCTGCACGTATACCGCAGATAATTTTTGCGACACCCAATAGAGCACACCATAACGTATTCCTCATGAACAGTCGAGATTTTCTTCTGAAGACGCGCAGCAAAGTTCTCTGCGAAACAAAAAGAGTTTCACCATGTTTTCTTGACAGAACATAAGTCCAAAAGCCCATATCATGTCTACAATATAAATGTACATTTGAATCTTTAATTTCGTTTACTTCTGGTCCGGCGTTATTTGAGCTTTCAATCCCCCACTCCTCCCGCCGCTTTCATTCTTTTCCCCTAGTTCTTCGAATGATGTTCCTTTATGTTCATCTTCTCATTTCAATAGTATTCAATCTAGTCAAGTCAATAATCAATGATCTGCATTTAGGAGAGTTGTCCAGGTGGCAGATTCCCTATAAAGTACATTTATTTATAATTGTTCACCTAGCTTTTTCTTAAATATTTTCAATGAACTTGGAAATTATCGAACAGTTCCTTTGATAGTTTATTCCAGTCCGTTATTCCTCGTCCTATAAATGCATATTTGGTCGAATTTGTCCTCTTGATTTCTAACTTTATCTTCATATTATGATGTTTCCAAATTTAAAGGCTTATTCTTCTACTTATGTCATTCCATGCCAACTCAGCACTGACAGCTCGATACATACCACGTAGTCGAACATCTCGTCTCCCTACTCCAAAGTCTTCTTAGCCCAAAGTTTGCAATATTTTGGCAACACTACTCCTTTGTCGGAAATCGACCAGAGCAAATCGTGCTCCTTTCCTTTGAATTTATTCCAGTTCTCGTATCTAGTAGTCCTGGTGAGGGTCCCATACACTGGAGCCAACTCTAGCTGCTGTCTTTCCAGAGACTTATACGCCCTCTCATTTACATCCTTACTACAACCCCTAAATACTCTCATATCCAAGTGTAGAGATATGTAACCTCACTTAACTACTTCTTAATATGATTAGCCCAATGAAGGTCTTACCTTATATTAACACCTAGGTACTTAACATTGTTCCCCCTTGAGGTACTATCACCCCATATCACAATAATTAAAACTGAGAGGACTTTTCCTCTCGTAAAACTTTCAACTTACAACTTCTTCATTATCTTCCTTGCTGATGAACTAGGTAAAATGTTACTGTGTTTCTTCAGCTTATAAAACTATCACGACACCCAAAACCACCACCTCCGATAGTTCGTTACCATAACTGAAGAATATCTCCACATCAGCTAAGGTCACCATTGACGTTGCTGATGTGTCTTTGTAGCGTGTTGTTCGATCTAAATTGCAATCTAAACAAAAATGCCCTTCCTCCAAATAGAGTTTATGAACTAAAATGCCGAGAACTAGACTGCAACGTCACATATACGTACACCAAACAAAACGCAATTTCCACACCAGATACAATGAACACAAAAACGCCGCTAGATACAATCCTCAATCAGCATTAAGAGAGCACGTATATAACACTTCACAGACATCACAACAAACCTAAAAAAAATTCACATCGAAAATAAAAGCAAATCATTGAACATAAAAAAGCAATAGCAATACACATCGCAAAAATGTCCATCCAAACCAACCTCAATGAGCACACACACATGAAAAATTCCCCGTTTTCGCGCTACTAAGTAAATTCAAATGTTAATAAAACACCATTTCACACTGTTTACATTAGCTCTTAATGGATCGCACAGGAGGTTATTCTGACACAAACTAGGTGTGGAACGTGGGTCAGGTTATTCTTATCTGTATAAAATTCTATGAATTTTGACAGCACATGGCCATTCGAGACCGTTATATAGGTTATTATTTTATCACATAATAATAAAGTCATACGAGGCATTCTTTAATTCTTAACTACACTGCTATTTCTTCCAAAGTCATTACAATGCATTCATTCCAATGCACATCAAGATAAATAAATTAAAATCGACTTCTCTAAACTACATACTACTGCTACTCTGACGTCTTTGCCGTACTTCTTACCCTATGGTTATAACATAATACATCGACAGGGCGCTCTACGTAGGTAAGTAAGCAATATGTAACACGTTGCAACTGAAAAAAACTATCTCAGTGAACGTAAAGGATGTGTGTCAGTGGAAGATAATAAATCTAGATGGCAAAATCCTGAGATTGGGGCAGCATAAGGTAGGCTTTTATCACCCCTTCTGTTCCCCTATGCATGAATGGCCTATCAGAACAACTGGCGAACTGTAAATATCACTTATACCCAGATGACATCCATTTGTATATTCATACCGAGCCGAATGACGTACATGAAGTAACCATGAAATTAATCGAAGACCTATTGAACATTAACTAATGGACTAGTAGTAACTGACTGAAGGTAAACCCATTAATATCACAAGCCATCATAATAGGATCTAACAAAGCGCATATCAAATTGGAAAACATCCATATACCGGTTATAAAATAATTGAAATACTTATAACACTGAAATACTCTGCGGATGAACCGTGGAATAATTTTTGATAAGTATTTAACCCTTCTGAGTGGGAGCATTTAAACATCTAGCCTTCACTGGTGAGGGAAGAGCTTCCACTGGGCATTTAAAGGTTAGCATACCTGTGCACCAAACTGTTTTATGATACCATATCTCTGTTAATTTCCAAACAATTTTAATTATATTGGAAAAACTGTAGTTTTTCGGTCCACCATATATAGTATGTTTAGTCTCGTTGTCGTTGAAGCGAGGTAATTTGCATATGGATTCAAGTTTGTCTAAATATAATGATCAAATAAGGGTGTGACAATAGTTTCCAGAAGTAAGACCTAAAATATCGTTTCTGTATTATTTCCATCAACATGAAGAGGACTAAGGTACGTAACATACATCTCATTTTTCATTAACTGAGATCAATTCCCTTATCCTACATCGAAATGGAAATAAAACTTCTCGGGAGTTCATGTAACGCTAAGTGTAGTGATTTGTTTCCGTTACACTCAGCTGGACAAGTCGAAGTGAAAAAGAAACGTTTGGAAGACTTTACTGGTTGCACGACAATTAGAGCTAAACCTTGGGGTGAAAGGACCCTAGAAACATGTTTATTTCTAACGTATTTATCTATGTCATCCCTGTAAAAAAGAAAACACTAACACATCTAGCACGAACAGTTTCAAAAATAACAGTCTCTTCTGTATCATTTCAGCCTCATCACGATCTAATTCGGCAATATCAACGTCGGTGTCATCAGAATCGTCGCTAAAATTATTACTACTATCCTCATAATCACTAAAACACTCGTTTAACATGCCTTGTATAGCATCACTAGAAAAATTATCCTTGTTTACCGACGCCATTGCGAGAAAAGTACACGAGCGAACAGTTGATGAGTTTTACACATCAATAGCTTGGCGAAAAATCGTTAAAATGGATCTATAGGTACATGAAACGAATGACTGAAGATTTATCTAGATGGCTGTGAATAGACTTCGGACATTGTTCAAAAGGAACTCCCGAGATGGATCGATAACGCAGATGCGGCGCAATGCGTGTTTGACGCGTCACTCCAGAGCAGCAGACGGCTACTGCATGACGTGTGCTACACGTCGCTCCACGCTGTCGGGTTAAGTGGGTCAGAGCACGTAACAAACATTTATCAACGTGTATTCAATTCATGACACTATACGAAATGAGGGAATTCCTACCTGTCAAAACCAGGCAATTGCTCGTCCAAGGATTAATACTGCCAGTATTTGGGTATGGTGATGTAGTCTACATTAACATAAATTGTTCCCCTGTTTCTAAAATTCAACGGGGCATACTGCCTCTATTCAATTCGTTCGAAACGTTCCACTCCATTCCCACATCAGCCTGTACTACGTAAAATGCTTGAAGACGAGTGGGAAGGCCGAATACAATGAAGCTTACTACACAAGATTATATGTTAGACGTAAGCTCTCCTGCATAAAATACTGACAGCAGGTAAACCAGATTACCTCAAAATAAATTTCAACTATCTTTCTCCCTCAGGTACAGTACACAGAAGGTTATCAGTATGATCCCTTGCTGCCCATCCCCACTCATCACCGCAGTACATATCAGTAGCATAGCCAGGATTTCAGTTTGGGGGTGTATTAAGTTTGGCCTTCATCCAAAGTGTTATTTTGATAGGTGTCAAAATTTCCAGAGAGTTTAGGTGGTGCAGAATACCTATTAAGGAAATGAGTGTCCTTGGTTCCAAGTAAGAGTGGTGGATTCGTGAGGATTGTGGAAGTTAATAATAATATACATTATACAGTATATACAGTACGTAGTACAGTCATTAAGTTCTGAGACTTGAAGCCTGGAGGATAGGCACCCATACGACTGTGTATGTTGCACACGATGTCGCATTACACGGCGTACACCTACACAGAACCATATACACCCTCAAAATAGTCGCTGTTGGCCGTTTTCCACTTAAACAGAACCACATCCACCCTCAAAATAGTCGCCGTTGGCCGTTATGCACGTTTGTCAACTTTGGTATATCTGCTGGAAGCACCGCTGGAAGGAAACACCATGTTTTGTTTCCAGAAACGTCGGATCATCGTCAGCACTACCGATGATGTCACCACAAATTGTCATGCAATTATCACGTTGGTCAGGATTCGTGGCACACTGTGCTGGGTAACACGAGACATTTTGAGGTCATCCACCAGAATTTTGTGGCAAGTACCATTGCTGACCCCTATTGCTGCTGCGAGATCGTGTACCGAATGGCGGTTAGCACGCACCAACGTTGCAACTTCTTGGATCTTGCGTTCCGTTCGAAATGTTTGTGGCCGACCAGTACGGAGATCATCTTCCAAACTGTCTCGTCCTTGCACAAAACGTCGTTACCACCTAAACACAACACTGCGACTCAGTGCGTCCACACCGTAAACCTGCTGCATCATTTCAAACGTTTCGGCAGCGTTTTTGCCTAATTTCTGGCAGAACGTGATGTTTGCGCGTTGCTCAAACTGTGACATGTCATGGTCCGACTGGCGCATTCAAATCACCGTCACAACAATGACCGTACGTTTGCTTCTGCAGCGACCAGAGACTATAGACATGGTACCGTGCGCTATAGTGCACCACAGCGCCATCGTGCGGTTAGTCTCAGAACTTAATGACTGTACTACGTAAAATGCTTGAAGACGAGTGGGAAGGCCGAATACAATGAAGCTTACTACACAATTTTGATACGAGCTAATATCATTACCCTCTCTTGACCCTCTAAAATACGGACAGGGAGAAATGGAAAGTTAAACGTTTCCCGTAGATTCACTCTTTTGAGTGTCTTTTGGCAGTTGATGAAGTTTTTATTTGTGCTTCCATTACCTAATATTTAAATGTCACTTACCTATTTTTATTGGCACAGTTTGATTACCACGTTCGTTTGATGACTGGACCAGTGTTGGTGTTGTTGCTGTTGTTGCTGCTTTGGCTGCTGGATCATCCTCGTATGTTTTATATACAGGTGTATAGGTGTTATTGTTTAGCTCTGCACCTTGTGGCACAACTTCTGCTTCTGCTAATAATTCTGAAATTAAAAACATCAGCATATAATAACATTTCGTTCGCAGACACTGGTAATATACGGATTTGCTATTAAAATTCGTAGATTCTTAAGCTTGAGACTATCTTAGGATAATTCTTCAGGTCAAAAACAGATGAAAAAGCTTTACTGTCTAATTCCTCTATTTTCTACTACCATTTATCTTGGAGGGATAATTTCTTCAAGCTCCAATAAAAACCCACTGAATGTTTATACATAACCTTAGGAATCCATCCGGATAATTTCATAAAATGAGAAATAATACTTCATTAAGCTTCACGTTTTCCAATATTTTATTACATTCATTTTAGATGGTTCAGTGCGTTTCTGAATAAATATGGATGATTCACAGTTAGATAAGACCCTTCTAAATTCATTTGCTTAATGTACGAGTTACTAATGTAATGAGTTTTGAAGTTCTACGGATTAAAGATAATTTCAAATTCAATTCCGATGGTAAGCCATACTTCACTTGCACCTATAAATTTAGTCATCTGGATACGGTAAACGAACTTTTGAACTATAATTGTATCTTCCATTCTATCATTTACTAAAACTTACATAACAAAACTCTTATACCTGGCCCTTTTAACAAGTATAATGGGGCCAGCTCTTGATGTAGATTTGGCAGTAGAAGAGCTACAGGTATTGAGACGCAATGAGAACTGAACCAGCATTTCCCACGCGTGTCAGGTTACATCCGGGGGACAATGACCACCGACATCATCAAAGTCAAAGACCTTTGACGTCGTCAGGACATCGAAACCTAATCTAACGGTCCTAACCTATTCACACAGACTCCTTGGAGGAGCCCATGAGTCAGGTTAGTGAACGGTTTTGTAATTGACAACCGCTGGCCCAGTGAGCATTCGCCGGTTTCCCCTCAGTAGACCGTCACTTCCCTCAGGGGAGAGCGGTGGACCTCTGGAGGCTATCAGTCGGCTGTTCAAACGAAAATTAACTGCAAGACTTCCCTATAATACTCCTGTGACTATTGTTTACCTCCCTTTGCCCCTTACACCGATGGGGGAGGCAATGGGGTATTTGTTATCGTCTCCGGTGCGTCTGTACGCCCCTCTTACGACTGTTAAGTAGTTTTAAATTTAGGTCTGTAACCGGGCAAGGAACAGCCGGACTACAGAGTGGACGTTAGGCGAAGTTAAGAAGTATAAGCGTTCTCCGATCGGACAGCTCTCATGGCGACACAGAAGCTTGCATGTTTAAGTTTGTTGGTCAGTCAGCCAAGCATGTCGTCGTGTTTATCGTGCTCTCTATCCAAGTGTGAACTCGTGCAATGGAACGTGTTTACTCACACCATAGCTTATAGCAGTTTAGTGCAACAGAAGGTAGTGTAAGTTAGAATATGAATGATCCTCCCGATATCGGGCAAGTAGTACATTCTGCCCCTCAGACGTTTTATGGTGAAGCCCAACCTGAACATATGTCTCTAATGGAAGTACAACATCCTCTGTATGAACAAGTAGCCTCCCCAATAGAACTTCTAATGAAATTCATCAACCACAAGGAAGTATAACTACCAAAACAACTTATACCGGACCTATACAACGACCATTAATACCAGGTAATGTGCTTTCTCCATCCGATGTATGTGATCAAATGTGTCATCAACCTAAACGTTTTCGTACCAACAAATCATTAGTAGATACAGCGATAGTCCCAGATGGACACTTGAAATGGGTAATTTGGAACCTGCCAATATGGACCGAATGGAATATGGGAATAATTTTCAGTCGGGTGAGGTTCCCCATGTGCTTAACCAGTTGAAACTCCGTCGTAGTCAAAATATCCGTTATTCTAACACTAATAATGGCCCTTTATTTGTAATTATAGAAGGAACAGAAAAACTGTGGGTAATTTGCATCCACAATGGCAATTGGTAGGCCAATATTCCAAGAAAGTATTTTATTCCAAAGGAAACATCATAAACATTTCAAAAACGTGACTCAATAGATTACGTGTGGAAACTGTATCAGGTTCAATAGCTAGTCACCTAGTAGAATCTCCCATTTTTAAAGATAGATATCTTGATGTATATATTCCTCACAGTGTTATTCATAGGCTTTGAATTATGAAGGATGTAGATATTTCACTCAGTGAGGCCAGTATCTAGTAATCGGGAGATAGTGGGTTCGAGCCCCACTGTCGGCAGCCCTGAAGATGGTTTTCCGTGGTTTCCCATTTTCACGCCAGGAAAATGCCGGGGTTGTACCTTAATTAAGGCCACGGCCGCATCCTTCCATTTCCTAGGCCTTTCCTAACACATCGTCGCCATAAGACATATCTGTGTCGGTGCGACGTAAAGCAAATAGCAAAAAAAAAAAAATTCACTCAGTGAAAAAGACCTTTTGCGAGAAGCTCAATGGGAAGTCCCTATCGTGAACGTTAAACTCTTTGCAAGGAAAGCATCGACTGGGGACTCCCGCCCAATACTGGTCTGCTTAATCACGTTAGGAGGACAGTGCCTACCACCATATGTTTACATTCTAGGCACACGCTCTGCCATTCAACCTTATGTACTCTCAGTATTACAATGTGAACGATGTTTACGGTTCAGTCATTCTACGACACAAGGTCGCAGTAATCAACGATGCAGTCGCTATAGTGGCCCTTGCGATATAGGACCGTATCTCGAAACTGTTGCCCCAGTCTGTGTTCACTCTCAAGGACATCATCTGTCTACAAAGCCTCCAGAATATAAAAGTGGGCCCAAATCAAGCATCTAATGGCCCACAATAACATTTCACAAAAAAGTGCATTCAGTTTATATAATAAGCGACGATATGCGACGGCTGTAAATAAGCCCACATTTAACTGCGAATGCCACCAAGAATTCCCTCCCTTCTCAGCACAACACGTAATAACTCCACTACTACCACCAGACCCTGTACGATCAGATGTGACATCCATTGGAACAGTTACCCCGCCAAAGCCACCAGTGAGCAAAATTCCGCATTTTCAAATACACAAAAAGATATTTCTCATCAACATCCACAAGCACTTCAGATACTACAAATACAGCAGTAGCACAGCAGCAGCAGCAGCGACAACAACAACAACAACAACAACAACCTATTCAACTTATTCAGCCACAGAATTCCAGTATTGGACACCCATCAGTCCAGTCTGTCAATCAGTACAAGTCACCGAGACCTACCCCACATCCACTTCATCAACCTCAATTTCCTCCGGTCACAGAACGATTATTTATTCCTCAGCTTATATCGTAAAGTCTTGTATCTCACAATCCATATCCTCCTCAACCACATAACAGGATGACAAATACACCTCTTAGAAACAAAACAATCATAGATAAGATTTTTAACCTTATCATGCTCTTGATCACCCAGGTTCAGTCCTCACCAGCAGCCTTCAGTCAGACTGTTATTCATGATATGATTGCGAGACTTTTCACGTCTAATGACGGAGTTTTCAGTGGGACACTCGGTCTGCTAGTGTGAATAAGGAATCCTTGCAACGGGTATTAAAAACTGAAAATGTCTCAATCGCAGCTATCTCAGAGACATGGTTTCGGCAAAGAACAACGTTTACATTTCCAGGCAACCATGCACTTTGCCATAACCGCGAAGGCGGACACGATGGATCAGCATTTTAATTAAAAGGATAATTCCCTTTGCAGAAGCTATTATAGATAATACACAAATAGGCAGTCTTCAAGCAGTGGCAGCTACGGTTCGCATACGTAACCAAAACATTACAATCGGCTCTATTATATATTGCTCTCCAAGGACAGTCATGATTTTACGACAATGGTTTTACCTTACTCGCAATCTAGAGCTTCCGTATCTCTTCTGCAGAGACTTCATCGCTCGCAATACTATGTGGGGATGTACTATAAATGGAATTTATGGAGATGATATTTTGCAAATTATGAATGAATACAACCTATATATATTGAATGACTGTTCACCTATACCTGGACAAAGACCATCGGTCTTCGACTTATCTTTTTGCTCAGCAACAATATCTATGGACTTTTTATGGAAGATGTTATCTTATCCTTTAGGTTCAAATCTCTACGAGATCCTAATTTCCTGCAATGATCCACATCTATACACCCCATATAAGCTGGCAGTGAAATTGAATGTTACAAAAGCTGACTGGTTGAAATACAGAATAAGAATAGAATACCTCATTCGTACAGAACCCAAACACGAAACAGTTCATATCAGATACCAGATTTTTCTAAACAATCTTAACGAAGCAGCCTCAGTAGCGATACCACAGAGAAGAAGTAGAGGTCATACAAATAACCAGCCTAATCCATAGTGGAATCAGGAATGCTCCTGCATGATTGCTAAGAGGAAACAAGCCTTTGGCCGACTGAAACGTGAAGTAACATGGAACAACTATCTCATGTACAAGAACACAGACGCCCAAATTAAAAGTTTACTAAAGAATCGGAAGAAATCGGCGTGGAAAACCTACTGTGAAAATTTGTGTAATGATACCCCGTTACCACAGGTATGTTCAAAAGTTAATAAGATGAGGAAGAAGTCTCCACAGGTTTAAGCTCTCCGCGACTGGATTGAAGACTTTGCGAAGTTGATCGCTCCAACGATCACATCGTTCGGAAGATTACATTCGCCATCTTCTAATCAGCGGACGTCCTATATGTGCCCTCTTACATCACCATTCATATTCCGTGAATTAGAATTGGTCTTGAAGGCATTATCCAACTCCGCTCCAGGGTATGATCAAGTCCATTACTTGATGATATCTAACCTCCCTCGGTGTGCCAAAGAGATCCTTCTCCAACTCTTCAACGACATATGGAAGGATAGTGACTTTTCAACAGATTGGACTACTCATTGTTCCAATACTGAAACAAGGGAATGATCCCAACGATCCATCATCCTATCGTCCTATAGTACTATCATCCTGCATTGCTAAGACTTTTGAAAGGATCTTAAAATTTCGGCTTGAATGATGGATGGAACATCACGCAGTCATTTCAACGACGGAAATCTAAAAGTACATTTGACAACCTCACCCTATTAACCACCGATATAGAACTGAGTTTTTGAACAAAGAGTATTTATTTGCTATATTTTTTTGATATTTCTAAGGCTTACGATAGTGTGATAATCCCTGTACTAGTATCAAATCTCAGACTTTTAGGCCTCCCCAATATATATATTTCTGGGATCAATAATCTTTTGATCACAAGAACAGTGTATTTCCGCCGTCATGACAATACGCTTTATGGCCATCGTGTTGCCACTAATGGACTTCCTCAGGGTGATATTCTCAGTCCTTTATTATATGCCGCCTACACGGCAGATCTGGATAAAATGTTTGGTCCTACGATCAGAGTGCTTCAATATGCGGATGATGGATGTATTTACACCACCTCTACTAGCTTCCGGTTGACATTTTTATGGCTAGATATGGCAGCTTTACACCTAGCGCAATGGACAGGGCAAACAGGACTCACCATATCTGCTGAGAAATCAACTGCTGTTATTCTGTTATTTTTAGTAGAAAAATGATTCCATATACTTCACACGCGATACGCCTCGGTCCGTTCTCCTTCCCACTAAAATCATCAGCGAAACTATTAGGACTTCATGTCGACAGTAAGCTTACCTGCAGAAGTCACGTCGAGCACCTAGTAACAAAAGTTGATCGAGTTTTGAATGTCTTACGAGCTCTTTCTTGAATCTGGTGGGGTGCGGACACTACAACATTGTTAGTACTGTATCGAGAATTAATACGTCCCATATTAGAGTTCGGAAGCATTTTTATGGAAATGCACCACAATACATTCTCAGAAAAATTGATATAGTACATTATAGTGCTATCCGCATATGTCTAGGGGCAATGAATTCTACTCCTACGAACGCACTCCTAGTGGAAGTCAAGGAGATGCCTCTCACGACAACAAGACAATGTCTGGCGGATACCTTCTTTATTCGCCGGTCAGCACTGGGGACCAATAAACTGATAAGCAAATTAAGACTACTGCAAGTGGCAATCGACAGAAAAGACATCGGTCAGAAAGACCGGACTACATTATTATATGAAAGCTTCAAGAATTTCCAACACTTGATTCCCCTCATACTTCAGTCGGGAAGACTCCTTGTATTTCGACAAAAGTAAGAACTTCTTATATTTACACCTTCCATATTCCTCTTACCATGCTTCATTACTAACAGTGTTTCCATCAATGAAAGTATATCATTTTTTCTCAATACCACCTGGCCCGATTTTGTTCATTTTTATACTGACGGATCCAAGACCATAATAGGCGTGGGTTATGTATTCTCCTGTGTTGCATCTCAGGTGTCAAAGAAGTACAACTTACCTCAAGAGACGAATACTGCTACTGCAGAAATTTTAGCTATCCGCTCAGCCATTAGTTTCGTCACTTCCGCAAAATTCTAATACTTTCTGACTCACAATATGTTTATCACTTATGACGATGATGGGATAGGAAAGGGCTAGAATAGAATAGAATTTTTATTCAGTCATTAAGTAGGTTACATAAATAGACATTGTCAAAAATAAAATATTAATATACAATACATACACAAACTAATAACAAATTGTAATTTCAATATATATCAAATACATTAATTTCATGGTATTCTTGCAGGAGTAAAGGGGATGCATGAATAGCCACTTCTTAAGCTTATTTATGAATATATTAGATTGTAGTTCTTTTATATCTGAAGTTAGTTTATTAAGCACCTTCAGCTGAGTAATGAAATGGCTTGAAGTCGTTTTTTGTAACCTATGACGAGCTACATCGACTTGGTTAGCTGACCTGATATTATACTTATGAACATCACTTCTGAGCTTGATTTTGTCTGTTTCTGCATATACTTTACCTAACCTAACCCCATGGCGCTACAGCCCTGAAGGGCCTTGGCTTACGAAGCGACCGCTGTTCAGCCCGAAGGCCTGCAGATTACGAGGTTTTGTGTGGTCAGCACAATGATTCCTCTCGGCCGTTATTCTTGGCTTTCTAGACCGGGGTCGCTATCTCACCGTGAGATAGCTCTTCAGTTCTAATCACGCATATACTTTAAGAAGTGCATTATAAATGTATATGCTCGCAAGAGTCATAACGGACAGCTTAATAGATATAGGACTGCAATGGGCCATCGTTGGAGGTTTTCTTACAATACGTGATACGCTTTTCTAGAGAAGTAAAATTTCAAATCCGGCTGGAGTTTCCCCAAAGTAGAATTCCGTATTTAAGAGTACTGTGAAAGAGTGCAAAGTAGGCATTTACAAGATATTTACTTGGAACCTTATCTCTGATGGCTCTCAAGAGATACACTACTCTTGATAGTCTACTTGAAGTATGTGTGAGAATTCCGATTCAAGTTTGAATCTACATGTATTCCTAATCATTTCATATGTTGGTCATCATGATTTACTCGATTTTTATTTAAATGAAATATCATTGACTGAGTATTTTTATCATTTACCGTGAGTATGCTCACAGTGAACCATTCAATTGCCATGCTCTATATTTGCTTATATAGCACATTGATTTCTTCGACTGTTTTAGCCTCATTTAGAAAAGTGGTATCGTCTGCATACAAAAGCGAACTGGCATTAGATCCTATATTATTAGGTAAGTCATTTATTTCAAAAAGAAATAGAAAAGGACTTAAAACCTAGCCTTGTGGTACTCCATGTTGATTATGAAGTTCGGTTGATCGAATTCCTCCCATTTCAACCACTTGCCTTCAATTGCTCAGGTAGAACACTATAAAGTTCAACTGTTCATCCTTAACACCATAGTAATTCAATTTTGAAATTAAAATTGAATGGGGGACACAATCAAACACATTGCTGAGATCACACTGAGTGACCTGGGGACAACTTTCTTGTTTTCTAAGGCTCGAATTAAATGATGCAAGAGGGATTCTATTGCATCAATTGTTCATTTACCTTTGTGATAGCCAAACTGGTTACATGTTATAAACCTCATTTTTGGTCCGTATCCATATTCTTTAATCATAAGAAAGTTAATTATAACAAAAATCATTATTTGGGATCGGGTGTATACAGAGTCAAGTGTACACAGTGTAAATTTTCATATGTTTGACAAACTGGGAGAATCTTTATGACAAGATACTTGGAACATATTAATGCGGAAAACAGAGAAAATACTCAGTGATCAGTTTGCATATGAGGGAGACTAGTCATCGATTTGAATCCATAGAGGAAGACCTAGCGATAATTAGAAATATAGAGAAAAGAAGAATGTTGAACGAACTAGAAAGTTTATATACCTATTTAGAACAGACGTATAATATGGAGCGGAATCGTAATGACATCACGGACAGTAAAAGCATGTTACATGAATTAACGCCTAAATTATTAAAGACATTTAGTTCAAATTAAGTTAGGATACCTAATATATTTAATTCTTCATACTGTAATACTCCACCCATACCTACGGGTAATAAGCCTACTTCCAGCAAAATTGATAACTCCGCCCCTTCGTTAGTATCGTCACAGTTAACTCTACCCATCCTCTCCTCCCTTCCACATTCCCCAATTCCTTCCCCTCCGAGTTCACTACCGCCTCTGCAACACAGTTACAATACGAGACTCAGAGCCAACAGAAGGGCGGTTACCAACACGACTGTAGATAACAAGCAACAACTTTCAACAAACACGTAAGTCCTCATCTATTCTAGGCAACGTGAAAAGAATTCCCTCCTTGTGTTCACCATCTTAAGACTTCCTTTCCTTCTCTTACAGTGAACGTTATTCCAGAATCTACCGATATTTCTCGACAAAGGTCTCTGACAATATTTCCAATCTGTACAAAGGGCCACTTATTCTACAATAATTCTACTGAAGCTTCAGTTTCTCTTTACGTATATCTTTGAATGTTTTAATACCTTCGCGCTTATGACTTTAGCAGCGGCCTTGAACATATTGTATATATGACACACGTTTTTGTGCTTATGTTTACACCCTCATTTCGTTGGTATTACGCATTATCATATTGGTAATCCACAAACAATTTTATTTGAACCGTTTTAATTAGAACTACCAATGACAGTGTTCCATTAACATGTTTTTAATAATGTATCAATATTCACATTATATGCACCAAATTTTAATAACTAGCTAATCTTTTAGCTTTTATTTGTAATAATGATGTACTTTAATAACTTTTAATAACTAGCTAATCTTTTAGCTTTTATTTGTAATATTTTATGTACTTTTGAAGATTATTTTAGGCTGAAGATGCCCTATATTGAGGGCGAAACATGCCCCAAATAGTGTTATTGTGTTTATGTAACCACTTAACCACTATAAGTGGAAATAAAGTACCGAATAGCTGGATTAAAGAACACCTTCATTATTTTCGAGCCAAACTGGTTCTCGAGCAGAAGACTGTTTGATTCAAAATAATCTACTAGTTGTGTCATTACATACTCTAGAATTTTACCAAAAATAGGAATAACTGATACTGCTCAGAATCTACTGGGGTCGATTATAGGGCCTTTTTTGAAAGCAGGCGTTACAATTGCACATTTCTGGCTGCATGGGAAAACGCCAGCCTGAAAGCAATCATTTATACTAACTGTAAGCGGTTTCAGAATATATGGAACTAAAGTCTTGAGGGAGATATTTGACATAACATATACATCCTTGCTATCAGAAAATTTTAAATTGATCACTATACACTTAACTTAATGTTCTGTCACGCTATTCAATACCATGCCCTCCTCAGGAACAAACATTCTGCTGTTGATGAGGTAGCTCAAAGCATCTCTATCAGTGGCAGGAATAAATTATTATTTACAGATTGAATAAAGTAGTTACTGAATTCATCTGGCACAATCTCAACTTTGGACCTACTATATTTAACACTCATATTGCTCTCTCTACTGATTACGTTCCAAGCTGCTTTACTTTTATTAATTGCACTTTCAATATAACATTTACTAGGTTTTTGTTTAGCTGCCATTATAACTTGTTTACCCCTTCTCCTTGCATTTTTGTATAAGGTTGAGGTTTCTGGGATTTTACTGCTCTTAAAAACTCTATAGCAAAGAAAAACACGTTTCTCATTATTTCAAGCTCTGGTGTAAACCACTTCAAGCCTGAAAACCTAGGTTTTGAATGTTTAATATTATAGACTTTTTAAATGACTGGAAAACAATCCTCAAACAGTAATAAAAATGTATGAAAGAAACAATACAATTTCTTACCAACTCAGTCCTCTGATTCCCCTAATATAGATTCCCAGTCAACCAATTCAAGTATAGAAATAAAACATAATGTTTTGTTCAGTCACCACTGATCTGCATTTAGGGCGGTCACCTAGGTGGCAGATTCCATATCTGTTGTTTTCTTAGCCTTTTCTTAAATAATTGCAAAGAATTTGGAAATTTATTGAACATCTCCCTTAGTAAATTATTCCAATCCCTAACTGCCCTTCCTATTAACAAATATTTGCCCCAATTTTCCCTCTTGAATTCCAACTTTATCTTCATATTGTGATCTTTCCTACTTTTAAAAACACTCTCAAATTTATTTTCTACCAACGTCATTCCACGCCATCTCTCCACCGAGAGTTCAGAACATACCACTTAATCAAGCAGCTTGTCTCCTTTCTCCCGAATCTTCCCAGCCCAAACTTTGCAACTACTTTGTAACACTTCTATTTTGTCAGAAACCATCCAGAACAAATCACGCTGCTTTCTTTGAATTCTTTCCAGTTTTATGAATCAAGTAATCCTGGTGAGGGTCCCATACACTGAAACCATACTCTAGTTGGGGTCATACCATAGACTTATACGCCCTCTCTTTTACATCCCTACTACAACCCCTAAACGAACTCATAACCATGTGCAGAGAATTTTACCCCTTATTTACAATCCCATTTATGTGATTACCCCAATGAATATCTTTCCTTATGTTAACACCTAAGTACTTACAATGATCCCCTTAATAAACTTTCACGCCAACGGCCGTAGCCGTGTTGAAACACCGGATCCCGTGAGATCTCCGAAGTAAAGCAACATTGAGCGTGGTCAAGATTTGGATGGGTTGCCACGCGCTGTTGATAGGGGTTAAGGGTATGGAGGAGCGGAAAGGAACTGCCACCCTACGGTACGTAAACTCCGGCTCAGGCATACCTCTGCGGAGGTTCGGACCTGCCTTCGGGCAGAATACACCCTTACATTACCCCCATCAATGCAGTAATTAAAATTGAGAGGACGTTTCCTATTTGTGAAGCTCACAACCTGACTTTCAACCCTGTTTATCATCACATCATTATTGCCTGCTGTTCATCTCACAACATTTTTGAGGTCTTTTTCAGTGGCGGTTCATGATATTTTACTCTGGCAGGTATGTGCCGCCATCTCTTTCCCCTCCCCTATCGGTCTAGTTTTCACTGACCAGCACCACAATACTTTTAGATGAATAATAATAATAGTAATAATAATAATAATAATAATAATAATAATAATAATAATAATAATAATAATAATAATAATAATAATAATAATAATAATAATCCGATGGCACTAACTGAATAGAAATCTGTTTGCATTACAACATTAATTAATGAATTAACTACACTGCAATGACATTTATGCACACACAGTAATATGCTAACAGCTAATGCAATCCCGACTATTATGGAACTGCACTGTTTCACTGAACACAATCACAAGTGATAATAAAAACATTCGTGAAAACAAATAAACAGCGCACTCCCGAATTTCTCTCTCTCCTTGCTCAAATTTCAAAGCATGACAACGTATTTAACGATTTGATCACACTGCAAATAGTGCCGTCACGTTATGGTTACATTTTGAATCTTTATTTTTAGTTTATTTATAGAACTGAATTGTTTAAATAGTCACTATAATGGAATTCATTTGTAAAATGTTTTGGAATTCATCTCTAACAACAATTAATGTAAGGCGCGAGGTGAAAAGCCTAGGTACATTGTAAAGTGGTTGGCGATGTGCTGAGGATCCCTCAGCCGCCGCTCAGCACTTACACCCGCCTGCGCTCTTCCTTCCCCTGACAAGCCGATATCATCCTTCCAGGCTCCTCCCGCATTCCGCACCCCGCACCCTTGTTAAACTCTAGGAACTTACTGAGGGCTCTGCCGGACATACCATATTAACCTTGCAGACCATACACCCTCCTGCACTCTTCCTTCCCCTGACAAGCCCGCATCGTTCTTCCAGGATCCTCCCGCACCCCGCACACTAGCAAAGTCAGGGGACCTACTCAGGGCTCTGCTGCCAGAGTCGGAGCACCTCACGACCAAAGAGGAAACACCGAGCGTGCTGGACAGCAGCCACGGTCTGAAAGCCGTTGCCATTTTCTTGAAAATAGAAAAGCAAAATGTTTTACAGCCGAAATTATAAAGATAACATTGTAGAACTGAACTGCACACCACTATAAGTTCGACTTCGCTACATTTGTCCATCTTTCTATGTAATCAAACAGAGAGTGAAATAACGTTAAGTGTTTTTGAAAAGGAGGTGGGGCGGCGCCCAAAAGCCCTTCATGCACGAACCGCCACTGGTCTTTTTGCAGTTGCAGTTCATGGGCTCCAAAACCTGCGGCGGGGGGAGGGGGGCACGTTGCCCCTTCGAGTACAATATCCTGCCTTCAGAATTTGCTTTTTTGGCACAATGGTTTGTTAAAACGTTGAATTATAATCTTCAGACTAACAAAAACTGCATGCAGTTATCACTTACACTTTAAAGGGAACAATGGTGTTGTTTAAGTGACAGAGATTAGGCAAGGTGTTGTGCTTATGTTTGTTTCCCAAATCATTATTCATTAAGTTACTAGAATAATTATAATCTTTGGGCTGATGACCTTCGATATTAGGCCCCTTTAAAAAAACAAGCATCATCATCATCATCATCAGTTATAATCTTCTTGGAGTAACTTTGTTTTCACCAATCAATTTCATATATATTTTACCAATATAGACTAATTAATCTGAGATAACAACACTTTGACACAAACATGATAAAGCTAGTAATTACTTATCATTTACGGTCTCGATTCTCGAGGAGGTGATAGACCTGCTATACAAAATCTACCGTTTCACTATTGCTGTACCCAGGGAGCCTGGAATTACACAGCACTTGGTTCTCGCGTACAAGACAAATTAATCTGTCGATTTCTTCCGCAGACCATGATATTTCATCCACTGTTATCAACTGACTACCGCTTAAAAACGAACATGCTTGTGAGAAGAACATTTTGAAGATAATTTTAGTTGAGGGATCGTTCTGCAGAGGGCAGGGAAATTTCAACCATACAGCTTTATGATCGGAACCCACCCCATGTGATGACATATCTAACGTGCCAATATCGAAGGATGAAGAGTTGACATTAGTTATTATACGTAGTACAGTCATTAAGTTCTGAGACTGACCACATGATGGCGCTGTTGTGTACTATAGCGCATAGGTGGTATGGTACCATGTCATTTAGTCTCCGATTCCTGAAAGAGACAGTTGAGTGCATGCACTGGAAGCAAACGTACGGTCGTTGTTGTGACGGTGATTTGAATGCGCCAGTCGGACCTTGACATGTCACAGTTTGAGCAACGCACAAACATCAAGTTCTGCCAGGAATTAGGCAAAACCGCTGCCGAAACGTTTGAAATGATGCAGCAGGTTTACGGTGAGGACGCATTGAGTTGCAGTGTTGTGTTTAGGTGGCACTGACGTTTTGTGCAAGGACAAGACAGTTTGGAAGATGATGTGCGTACTGGTCGGCCGCAAACATTTCGAACGGAATGCAAGATCCAAGAAGTTGCAACGTTTGTGCGTGCTAACCACCAATCGGTACACGATCTCGCAGCAGCAATAGGAGTCAGCCATGGTACTTGCCAAAAAATTCTGACGGATGATCTCAAAATGTCTCGTGTTACCCAGCACAGTGTGCCACGAATCCTGTCGCAAGACCAACGTGATGATCGCATGACGATTTGTGGTGACACCATTGGTAGTGCTGACGATGATCCGACGTTTCTCAACCGGATAATAACTGGAGACGAAACATGGTGTTTCCTTTCAGCGGTGCTTCCAACAGCTATACCAACGTTCGCAAACGTGCATAACAGCCAACGGCGACTATTTTGATTGTGGATGTGGTTCTATGTAGGTGTACGCCGTGTAATGCGGCATCGTGTGCAACACACAAAGTCGTGCGGGTGCCTACCCTCCAGGCGTCAAGTCTTTTTTTGTATTCATTGACAATGTCATACAACTATTTCAAAACAAGCAAACTCTACGTACATACTAAACGAGTTACAAAAACTTCTTATTGTTTTTAAACAAAAATATTAGAACAAATTTAGGTAATTCCGCAAACAGAACGTTGATAAGTTGCATCTAAACAAATTAAAATTTAACACAGGAGAACATCTAGTCGTTCACAGCAGAATAATTTAAAAAAAACACTGTTTCCGTTTGTACACTAGGAGCAAACTTAATTATTCCTGTCATTCATTATCCAAATCCTTGAACAGTACACAGTTATACCAACACAAAACACTCTGCATTTAACATAAAATTGGCAGATATTACACAAGGGCCATAACAGGAAGGCACTCAGAACTTAAAAAGATGTGTTCCAAAAGCTTCTTGAAGACACTTCTGTCTGACCATCTTCCATCTTTCTTTCCTTAGATGGTACAGAAATCCAGGTAAAGTTACACTTGTATGCTGAGAGTACGCCTTGATATTGTAGTGAATGGCTCCGGCTGTTATCCATATGCAAGCGTTTACACTCTCGTTCTGTGCGTGATTTATTTCCAGATTCAGTATCTCTCTCACTCTGTCACTGGTTGTTGTTCCCTGATATCCTGTAGATAGCGTTTAGTGTCCATCTCCAAACTAGTGCCGCATTGCCGCATGTGGTAACTCGATGCACGAGACTGTCCGTCTGATGACATACCAGGCATTTGTCATCAGATACTTGTCCATGCCGTTTCAATTTCTCACCCGTCGGGATGATTTCATTTGTGTATATGTAGAGCGATACCCTCCATTCAATCGGGATCCATTTGTTCCAAATATTTTTGCAGATCTGCTTCCAGTCACGATGTGGGTATTTCTGTTATACTAGTGGAATACATTTATATTGCTTCAATCTGAAGTTGTATATATTCTTAGCTTTATCAAACTTTCCAGCTGTAATTTCTGCTTCTGGAAGTTGTTGTAGAATGGAGAGAGCGTTCCGGAACCAGCTTCTAAAGGGATCTTGTTGTTGCAGGTTTGTTGTTACACACAATTTTAGCACTGCACTATCAAATACATCTCATCTTGCGTACAATGTTTTAATGATATGTGACAGAAAGAGTGCTGTGCATTTCTCTTCGACTACAATTAGGTGCAAGCCACCATCCTGTTCAGTAAGATGAAGTTGATCTCTTCTTATTCTGTATCTGTATCCTTTCCATAGATAAAATCCAATTGCCATTTCAACACGTTGGCAAATGACATGTGAGACGGGAAGAATTTGTGCAAGGTACCAGAGCTTCGACAGTGCAAAGATATTTATATGCCAAACTTTTTGGAAAATGTTGAGTCGCCTTGAAAGTTCCTCCTTTAGCTGAAACCGTACGGTGTTTAGAGCAGAAGTCCAATTAGCCTCTATCGTCTCTGAAATATCGTTACTGAAGGTAATGCCCAATATCTTGCAGTGGTTAACAATTGGAATCCGGGAGCTGGCAAATACTTGTCTATTTTCATTTGAACCTAGTAGCAATAATGAGGATTTGCTATAATTCACTTGTGCCCCAGACACCTTACAGAAGGCCTCGAGAGTCTCTTGCGCATTATTAGCATCTTCGTCACTGGTCAACAGTAGGGTAATGTCATCCGCGTATGCGCGTACTGTGAAGCATCCGTTGTTAATAGTTAGTCCGGTTAAAGAATGTTTCAAACTTTGAATCAGGGTTTCTATTGCTAAAACAATAAGTGCCATTGATAACAGGCATCCTTGTCTAATTGATTTGTTTATCGAAAATTTTGCTGAGAGAAATCCATTTATCATAACTCGTGAGGATGCCTTGTGGTATATGCGCTGTATTGTTTCTATGATACTGTTTGGAAATCGAAACTTTTTTAAACTTTCCAAAGATAAGAGTGTGCTATCCTATCGAATGCTTTGCTGAGGTCTATGCTAGCCAGAGCTCCTGAAGCATTGTCACACACTGAATGATATATGATGACATCACGAATTGCCAGTAGATTATGTAATATGTTTTTTCCAGGTATAGTGCAAACCTGTCCGTTATTAATTAATGAAAGGAGGATAGTTCTGATTCTGTTCGCTAAAATCTTGGCCAGTAGTTTATAGTCGCTATTTAATATTGTAATAGGTATATAGTCACGGATATACGTGCAACTGGAGAGTTTGGGAATTAGCATGATAATTCCCTCTGCAAATGTATCACTTATGTTGTGACTGATGGCATAATTAATAACTTGTGTCAGGTCTTTACCGATAATGTTCCAAAATTTCTTATACCATTCATACGGGATCCCATCATAGCCTGGCGTCTTGTTTGGTGCAGTATGGTCTAACGCGCGCTTCACTTCTTCTTCGGAAAAATTATTAGTAAGATGTGCGATATCATCTCCTTCTACATGACTCTGGAGATGATGAAGATGTCTGTCAATATCGAACTCTGAGATGCTGTCATTTGCAAACATTTCACGGAAATATCTCTCACTTTCTGCAAGGAGCTGTTCCTTTGTAGTGAATATTGTCCTTTAACCATTATCCGATCGATTAATAAATTGCTTATTGGCTGATTGTCAATCTTGGCAATGTGGTAGAGAGAGATTTTCTCTCTTTCTATGAGGGACGTGCCTTTTACGTGCTGATGTAGTTGTTCTAGGCTGCTTTCCTTAATACCCAAAATAATTCTCTTAATAGAATTTAATGCAGAAGAGACATGTTGGCCTTGCTGTTCCTTGTGATGCAGATCAAACATAACTCTGTCATAGAATTCAATTTTCCTACTTGTATTGTGTGTCCGAGAGCTCTAATGGCAGGTTTAAGTTTATATGTCCACCAGTCCATCACGCTACTATAGCGATTTTGCGCTAATTTGCATTGGTGATAACACTCCGTGAAATGTTGGACATCCTCAGTATTATTGAAAACAGACCTATTCATCTTCCATATTCCTTTTCCCATGATGCATCTCTCACTCCTTGTTGTCTTCATCATAACTAGAACGCTATGGTGATCGCTAAAGGCGACTAGAATCACCTTACAGCTATCGAGGAGCTGTGCTTGTGCCGTGGATACGTACATCCTGGATTTCGACTCCCCACGGCAATATATAAATTCGACATGTGAGCCGTGTAGCTGCTGCCACACATCCTTGAGCTGCATAGACTGTACTAGTGTCTGAGGCCTGGAAAAAGTTAAAAGTGCCTGTTTGGTCTCGTGGGTAAAGAGTGCAGTTGAAATCACCTACTAGAATTATTGGACCAGGTGTGACTAAGTGGGTCACTATTTCATTTGTAAATAATAGGTTTAGGTCCTGTTTGTACTGTGACCCGGATGGGCTATATACGTTCATCAATCTTGTGTTGTTATAGGTGGCAGACAGAAACCTTCCCGTAGGGTCCATGATGACATCAGTGAGCTGAATTCCTTTCCTGTATACTATTGCAGTTCCTCGGAAGTTATCACCTACGTTCGTTATATAGTCATAGTTATATAAGAAATGGAAGTTTGTCTCATTAACTTCCTGGAGGAATAAGATATCAATATCATAATCCTTTACGAACCGATTAAGCAGCGCTTGAGTTGTAACACTCCTTGCTCCATTAATATGAAGGGTGGCGTAAGTTGTAAGAAGACTCACCATAACAAGACAGAGAGGGAAAGCAAAATGCCAAGAAGCTGTATTCATGTTTGCGTAGACGGTTATTTATAGATACGACAGGTAGTGGTTGGTGCAGAGTCAGTTAGGTACAGACGATTTAGAATTAGACCCTTTCCGCTCGGCACTCTTCTTTCTTGTATGTAGACGTGGGTCCCTATAGCTTAAGGAAGTATGTGATGGTTGACTGTCCTTCAGGCTTTTGTCCGCCGTGGATGACGTACTGTGTGTTTTATTTATGTTTCTCATTCGAGGTGAAGATGTCTTACTTTTTTCTCTTCTCCAATACACTCTTCAGTTTCCACACCTTCCTCTGCCATTTCGGTATGTATTAAGTCCCGATCGGGCGTATGTGCACTGCCCATAATTTCAGTTTCCATCCTAGAGGGGAGAGATGCGTTGCTCGGGGTCTGGCTAAGATCCAGGATTGAAGAGGTCCTTGGAGTATCTATCAGGTAATTCACGGACTGCTGGGCAGGCGTGGAGTTAACCGTGGCCAAGGATATGGAAGGCACGTCTTTAGTTGCATTATTTGTTCATGGATTTCAGGAGGTAGGGATTTGGAAATGCTATGTTCCAACTCAGTCTTCATACGTTTATTCTGACTCTCCGTGACCGAAGGAAATTCATTCCTATCAATAGCCGGTTTGTGTGCTGTGCTTTCCTCATTGTGTATGTCTGCCCACGGGTCTTGTTTACTGGCGTTGTTGTGTGGCTCGCTTAGCGAGGGTGAAACTGGTATAGTGGCGTCTAGTTCACTGACGGAGGAGTTAACAGGTGTGAGTGTGGTATTGTTTATATTCCTTCTCTCTGCCAAGCGATTCTGGCGAAGCGGACAGTCTGATTTCAAGTGACTGGGCGAATTACAAGCAAGGCATGTTCTACTTGGGCCATCATAAACAACCTGTGCACGAAACCCTTCAATATATAAGAAGGAAAGTATTGGATCTTTTAACACCATTCTAATAGCACGTATACCGTTGCGTACTTTGAAGGGGTATTGCTGTGACCACTCATCTTCCCTGTGTTCTACCACTTTCCTGTATTTACTTAACGCTAATGAAATGGACTCTATAGGCACTTCCGGGGGAACATTAAGTATTCGAACATTCTTTTGTACTCTGTCAGCTGGCATCACAGTAACTTTTCCTAATCTAACATTTTCATTGCAACATGAAGTACTTGTAATATTTACACTGTGATAGAGCCAACTTTTTTTTTCAATTTGTTTTATTTTCTGAATCCCTGAATAGTGACATATCAAACGTTCGTAAATCACTGTTGAAATTACCTTAATATATGCTGCGGTTTCCAGATTGTCCAGCTGGATCATGTCGATTTGATCTGATGAGAGTTTCAGCAGTGACTGGATCCAATTATGTACGTCCCACGCCGAAGGCTTATTCTCACGTTCAAATATGCATTTCTGAGTATTCCTCCTTACAAATTTTGTTGCCATGATATTACTTATCTTTTCACTGTTTCACGAAAAACCAATTAAACGAATTCACACAAGTAGAACTCGAAACAAACTCGTAGTTTTCTTAACAAGTACACTGTTGTGACACGAGCGACTAGCAGGAGAATGCAGAGCAGACAACCTTCTCTCACTGCTAACAGCGGCCAACTGGGTCTCAGACCTTAATTTCTGTACTACGTATTATCAAGCACCGCTTACCCATTAGTAGGATATTTGTTTGCACAGTAAAGTTAAATGACTTCAGTAAATTCAGTAGAGTATTTACTGTCTTTGTCCTGTGTCTCACATCAAGATTAATATCCTCACAAATACATATTTTGTACCTTCCTTTTGATGTGGCAACAATGCTTGTTATGAGTTCTCTAACCTTTCAAGAAAAATGTTTATGTCTCCATCGGGGGACTGGTAAATTGAAGTCATTATTAGGCCTAGATCATTAAGGAGCACTGCTGCTGCCGACTCAAAGTTGAATTCTACACGCAGGTTAAAAATGTAAATAAGTTAATTTTACTGTGTATATTATTTAGAATGAATATTGCTACACCTTCATTTTTGTGAACCTGTCTACAATATATCATCTGTAATTTATAACCAGTAAGTATTACATAGTTTACCTCATTATTTTGGAACCAATGTTCAGTTATACAGATCATTTTAATGGAATTTTTAGTTGAAAAAATTTCGGTTGTATCAATTTCATTTCTTAGACATTGGTTGTTCCATATCATGATATGCTCAAAACTGAAATTTTGCCCTAATCTAACATTTTCATTGCAACATGAAGTACTTGTAATATTTACACTGTGATAGAGCCAACTTCTTCTTTGTTTTTTTTTTACAATTTTTCTTAATGTCACACCGACACAGATAGGTCTTATGGCGACGATGGGAGAGGAAAGGCCTAGGAATGGGAAGGAAGCGGCCGTGGCCTTAATTAAGGTACAGCCCCAGCATTTGCCTGGTGTGAAAATGGGAAACCACGGAAAACCATTTTCAGGGCTGCCGACAGTTGGGTTCGAACCCACTATCTCCAAGATGCGAGCTCACAGCTGCACGCTCCTAACCGCACGGCCAACTCGCCCGGTATGTGTGTGTTAGCTTATCTAATTTGTTAATTAATTCTGACCTTACACATTCAGCTTCATTGTGGACCACGTCATTGGTTTCTCCGATGATCACGGCAACATCGTTGTCTCCTAGGTCAACTGTCCTTTCTTCTGTATTTTCGACGACTTTCCGTAGTGGTGCGCCAGGAAAACTACGGAAGAAGCTGCGACATCCTAGGCACTTGTGTCCGAACGCAATACCACGAGCTTGGCTGTGACCCACTATCAAAACCTTCGATTGTTTACATACTGTTTTCGCCGAGAATTTCAAGATGCATTTAGGTCTCCCGTCTAAAATCCATGCCCCCATGCGGTGACTGACTTGAAGATTCACCCTCACATGCATTGTCTAATATTGAAAAAAAATTTCTGTGTACGAGCTTCAAAATTCGAAGAATATAGATTAGTCCCTGCCTTATTTCTAGCTCTGACGACTTGACACTATCCTCGCAAGACCTCACTGCGAGCATCGGCCACGGCGCTTCGAGAGACATAATTCTCCTTTATAAATGAATGAAAACCTACAACCTGTTTCCCAGTCATTGACGGGTCAGGGATTACGAAATAAAGCAGATATAGGCTATTAGTACGATGGGGTCAGTCCGCCTCTGTGGTGTAGTGGTTAGCGTGATTAGCTGCCACCCCCGGAGGTCCGGGTTCGATTCCCGGCTCTGCCACGAAATTTGAAAACTGGTACGAGGGCTGGAACGGGGTCCACTCAGCCTCGGGGTTCGATTCCCACCTCAGCCATCCTGGAAGTGGTTTTCCGTGGTTTCCCACTTCTCCTTCAGTCAAATGCCGGGATGGTACCCAACGTAAGGCCACGGCCGCTTCCTTCCCTCTTCCTTGTCTATCCCTTCCAATCTTCCCATCCCCCACCAAGGCCCCTGTTCAGCATTGCGGGTGAGGCCGCCTGGGCGAGGTACTGGTCATTCTCCCCAGTTGTATCCCCGACCCAATGTCTCAAGCTCCAGGACACTGCCCTTGAGGCGGTAGAGGTGGGATCCCTCACTGAGTCTGAGGGTAAGCAGATTAAGAAGAAGAAGAAGAAGTACGATGGGGTTGGCACTCCCAAAGTGATTTATTAATGACTGATAGATGCTATGAAATGAGAATGGAGAGTGTTGCTGGAATGAAAGATGACAAGGAAGACCTGAATACCCGGAGGAAAAGCTGTCCCGCCTCCGCTTTGTCCAGCAAAAGTCTTACATGGAGTGACCGGGATTTGAACCATGGTATTCAGCGATGAGAGGCCGACGCGCTGCCGTTCGAGCCAAGGAGGCTCTCCTTTATAAATTATGTTATTTCTTAGCTACTGCATATCTTGTTGTAGTAACGATATAATCAATAAAATATTGTCACTATTCGCAATATTCACTGCAGTGCCATCCGCTGTCATAGAATCCGTACTAGAATAGGAATAATTTTCATGCCGCCATCTACGACGCGATACTCGGCACAAGTTTCACACGCCCATATCATATTTCCTTTTCCACTCTCATCTACCTTTCGACACTTAAAATGAAACCGTTTATCGCACACGATACACTTCTTCACTACTTTCTTGCACTTAAAACATTTATCTTTTGAATCTAAACATAGTTTTTGGAGAGATGAAGCACACCTATCACTGTCCACTGCCGCAATCTTTAAGCTAGGAGTTAGAAGGAAGCAGCTGTTGTCTTAAATATGGTGCAACCCCAGTATTTACCTGGTGTGAAAATGGGAAACCACGGAAAATCATTTTCAGGGCTGCTAACAGTTGGGTTCGAACCCATTATCTCCCATATGCAAGCTTACAGCTGCGCGCCCCTAACAGCACGGCCAAAAATTAGTTACAAGAGAGGCCTGTATTAATATACTAAATATATGTTACTTAAAGAAAAGATTGTGTTGATGGATCCTATCTAAATTCAGGCAACCGGGCGAGTTGGCCGTGCGCGTAGAGGCGCTTGGCTGTGAGCTTGCATCCGGGAGATAGTAGGTTCGAATCCCACTATCGGCAGCCCTGGAGATGGTTTTCCGTGGTTTCCCATTTTCACACCAGGCAAATGCAGGGGCTGTACCTTAATTAAGGCCACGGCCGCTTCCTTCCAACTCCTAGGCCTTTCCTATCCCATCGTCGCCATAAGACCTATCTGTGTCGGTGCGACGTAAAGCCCCTAGCAAAAAAAATCAGGCAAGCAACCCCATTCCCGCCTCCATTTACGCGAGTCTCGTACGAAAACAATGAACAAGCAAAAATGAAATAAACCGCTACCGGTACGTTGATTAGCGCAGTAGGAAGGAGAAAGTAAGGAATCTAGTTATTAACGTTATTTGCTTTACGTCCCACTAACTACTTTTACGGTCTTCGGAGACGCCGAGGTGCCGGAATTTAGTCCCACAGGAGTTCATTTACGTGCCAGTAAATCTACCGACACGAGGCTGACGTATTTGAGAACCTTCAAATACCACCGGACTGAGCCAGGATCGAACCTGCCAAGTTGGGGTCGGAAGGCCAGCGCCTCAACCGTCTGATGCACTCAGGCCGGCAGAAAGCTAGTTAATCTGTATCCTGCCCGAGTTAGGCTGAGAATGACCTGGACAGGAATGCTGCAGCCTATTATCCGCGAAACTTTTAGTGATACTTCGGCTCCCTTGTGCTGAATCAGTAGACCTCGGTTGTCTTCGAGAATCGTATTGGTAACCTTTGACACACAAACTATGAATCGCCGTGAGACATCTGGCGTAGGCCTACACTTTACGTACTAGCACTGTTGTTGTTTACACAGCAAAGCCAAAATACAGAATTCATGCTAGGAACAAGATTCGCATCGAGAAATGTTATATAATGTGTGTGTAACACAGTTGTTGGCTTAAGATAATAAAGGTTCAGAAAATTCCTATCGATCGATCATACTATCGATTCAATTCAGATTTCATTTCCATTCGGTTGGCAGTATTACCGGAACCTTACTCCTCAACCCCGTAAAACCAGATAATACGCTTACTATTGTTTACGTCCTCCCCTCCCCTGCGAACCATGTGACCTTGCCGCGGTGGGGAGGCTTGCGTGTCCCATTGAAGCAGATAGCCGAGCCGCAGGTGCAACCATATCGGATGGGTATCTGTTGAGAGGCCAGACTAAGGAATGGTTCATCGAAAGGGGGGTAGCAGCCTTTCGGAAGTTGCAAGGGCGGCAGTCTAGATGATTGACTGATATGGCCTTGTAATAACATTCAACATGGCTTAGCTGTGTTGATACTGCTACACGGGGCGATCATCAGGAAGATGGATACTGACATTCTGAGAGTCGGAGCGTGGAATGTTAGAAGTTTGAATCGTTGTGGTAGGTTAGAGAATCTGAAAAGAGACGCACAGAAAACCATCTTCAGGGCTGCTAACAGTGGGGTTTCAACCCAGTCTCTCCCGAATACTGGATACTGCCCGTGCTTAAGTGATTGTAGCTACCGAGCTCGGTAGGAACGTGGTCCACTCAGCCTCTGGAGGTCAAATGAGTAGACGGGGTTTGATTCCAACCTCAGCCATCCTCGAACTAGTTTTCAGTGGTTTCCCACTTCTCCTCCAGGCAAATGCCGGGATGATACCTAACTTAAGGCCACGGCCGCTTCCTTCCCTCTTCCTTGTCTATCCCTTCCAATCTTCCCATCCCCCCTCCCCCACAAGGCCTCTGTTCGGCATAGCAGGTGAAGCCTCCTGTATCAAAAAGTCTGGCAATTACTCTACTTACGAATTGTGAAAGCTATCTTTTTCGGCCCATTCTACAACATCAGGATGCCGCCTTTTCGGCGAAGAGTGGCACTCGGGGTAAAAATTATGTATTTTTTTCTGGGAAAGTCTGCGATCCCCTTAAGCCCCGGGTCCACCTGCATTACAGGCCTTGCAAGCCCGAACGTTACGCCAGTGGTGACTTAATACTGTACGTCGTCCAGTATCCATCGGCTTGAACAGCTTGTCGGAGCCGGCGTGGCAGGCTGGTTTCCGATATTCCTTGTCGAAGGAGATCTCCTCCCATACGTCCAACATAATGCCCTACAAAGCATCATGCGAACGCGGGAGAGGGTAAGGCAAGTCTTTCTTTATACGGCGTTTCCTCCTTGTCCATTCATGTTCATTGGGGTTCAAGTATGGAGCTCGAGGGACCCAACAGAACAGTTCAATGGAGTCCTGCTCAGAAAACTAGCCCTGAACACGACCGCTCGTGTGGAATGGGGAGTTGTTTCTGTATTGCCCCATCTGGATAGCGCTCTCTCACACTCGGAACCATAATATTCTGCAGAATGTTAAAATATAGACCGACGTGGAACAGTCATCTATCCGATGAGTCACTCCAATCCATCAGACGACATCCACCCCCGACATGACACTGAAATGCAGCCACTGCGTGAGCACTCGGCTATACTGTATACTGTATAATTTGTCGTATAGGGCTCTCCGTGACCTATAAACTTGAACGGGCCCAACCTCCGCCGTACTGAAAGAAGTCTCATCAGAGAAGCTCACATGATCGAGGGCACTGCCACTTCTTAGTTTAGGGGCCGATGACCTTAGATTTCAGGCCCCTTTAAACAACAAACGTCATCATCATCATCACCACTTCATTGTTTCGAGAAAATATATTGACGTTTGACACTACAGAAAAGGTCAATCCCAGAAAAGTAATGCAGTTTCTTCATAATGCAATCTCATTGTATGAGCAGATAGTATTACATAAGGATGTATTCTACGGTATCTCTCGCCACAAAGATCTCTCTGTACATACTGGAGGCAGGCCAACAAACAAAACTCTGTTATTCAGACATGACCTACAGTGAGTCAAAATGAAACTCATACACTGGAGGAAAGCTTGTTTATTTGGATTCAACAAGAAAACATAACTATTACTTTATTTTAGTCTTGGTTCTGGTTTAACAAATACACATTTCTCTGCTAAGGTGCAAAGCAAATCAACTCCCATTTCTTATGCTCACAACCAAAATAATACATTATTTGCATCCGGGAGATAGTGGGTTCGAACCCCATTGTCGGCAGCCCTGAAGATAGTTTTTCGTGGTTTTCCATTTTCACACCAGGCAAATGCAAAGTAGTTCCTGAGCGATATCGAATTTCTCTTTTTTTGCTAGTTGCTTTACGTCGCACCGACACAGATAGGTCTTATGGCGACGATGGAACAGGGAAGGGCCAGGAGTGGTAAGGAAGCGGCCGTGGCCTTAATTAAGGTACAGTCCCAGCATTTGCCTGGTGTGAAAATGGGAAACCACGGAAAACCATTTTCAGGGCTGCCGACAGTGGGGTTCGAACCTACTATCTCCCGAATACTGGATACTGGCCGCACTTAAGCGACTGCAGCTATCGAGCTCGGTGATCTCGAATAACACAATGTTCTTAACAGTCAATACTATGTAGGATACCCTTTACCACTTTTCACGGCTCTTAAACGGCTAGGCATAGATTGTACCACCTTTTCGCGATAAGATGGATCTATTTTCTTCCATTCTTTACATAAAGCCATTTTCAGATCAACTTTGTTCGAAATCTGTTGTTTTCTTATCGCTACTTCCAAGTAATGCCGTAGATTTTCTATCATATTTAAGTCTGGTAACTGTGGAGATGTCTCGAGTACTTTTGGTCAATTATACATCAGCCACATCTGTATTTTATGAGTCTGACGCGTTGGCTGAACGGTCAGCGTACTGGCCTTTGGTTCAGACGGTACCAGGTTCGATTCCCGGCCGGGTCGGGGATTTTAATCTAAATTGGTTAATTCCAATGGCACGGGGGCTGGGTGTACGTGTTGTCTGCATCATCATTTCATACTCATCACGACGCGCAGGTCGCCTACAGGAGTCAAATAGAAAGACCTGTACCTGGCGAGCAGAACCCGTTCTGGGATATCCCGGCACTTAAAGCCATACGACATTTCATTTCTGTACTTTATGAGCTTTGTGCTTCAGGTCATTATCTTGGTAATACTTAAATCGATCAAAGCGATCCAAGCGTTTGAGCACTAGGTCGTAAATATTCTTTCAGTATATTTAGATACACTAGTTGATCCATGTCCCCATCAATAAAAGAATACTCTCCTGGTCCACTAGCTGACATGCACCCCCAGACAGTTACACTCTACCATGTTTGACACTTGGACGTAGATTGCTAGGTTTCAACTCCTCATTTGGTTTCCTCCAGAGATTTTTTCTTACAATTTTATTTACGTCGCACCGACACAGATAGGTCTTGTGGCGACGATGGGATAGGAAAGGCCTAGGAGTGGGAAGGAAGGTCAAGGATATGTTTCAAAAACCATTCTCAAGTCCAGATGATAAAAATTTCAAGCTTTTAGGACACTTTCTGCCTTGGCTAGATTTTTGGAAAGACTTACCCAATTTGCAGGTGCATTTTGCAGAGAAACACATCTTGCTATATCACACATAACTCATGCACTGTTAGAATTAACTAAGTATTGGACACAGAAAGTGAATCTTAAATAGTGTTTGCCAGGCAAAGTTTAAACGGATGCACTAGAAGCATGGCTTGGTAAATACAGAACAATAGCAGGATCTCGGTATTTGTTATCTTTGCAACAGGTGTTTGAAATTGAATCCGAGATAAGAATTCAGTCACTTCTCTCCTTCAAAATTTCATCTAGTGGTTTCAGTGAAGTAGATATTGATTTGGATCCATTAGAAAATGAGTATGAATTTTGGTGAGGAGCAGCTTTTACCTGTTCAGGAACACCTGCCTGTTTTCACATATTTGTCAGGATACTGTGCTAGAGCAGTTTTTAAAAATTGAAGTGTTAGACTTGTAAAATATACGCAGTTCTAGATAAAACGTTACCATAAAAGAAGATGATGCAACTTATGAACTCGTAAGGAGAGTTGATAGGGGAGGCCTGTACTGTCCAAATCCTGATGTAGTTAGTGCAGTTAATTTTACTTATTTACTGGTTAAAAACTTGGTATCAGAAAAGTATGGCATTCCTTTATGAGAAGTTAGTGCCAGAGGAATTTTGTTTGTTGAACTATCAATGGCTGCTCATTGGCAAGGAGACTTCTTTGTCTGTAGTCAAGTTGACCACACTGATGAGAAAATTCTGAAGGACACTGTCAGAACAGCATGTAATCTATCTGTCTATCTATCTATCTATCTATCTATCTATCTATCTATCTATCTATCTATCTATATACAGGATGTTAGGTGTATACGTGCAGATATTTCTTGTAGCAATAGAGAACGATGTGACGAACCACTACATATCAAACTTTTAGTAATCCGCGGAAGTTATTTTCGAGAACAAAGGGATACGATGTTTTTAGAATGGGTAGTATGCCTTGTTCTGAGAATGAATAGCTTTCCGTTGATAACAGGCAAGTCACGCGCCATCCGTGCCAAAATGGTTTCTGTTTACGTTTCAGAGCAAATGTACTACCGTAACAGCTGAACGCTACCTTTGCAATGCCATGAGATGTTACGTAATATACTTGCCAAACTGGTTTTATGTTTACGAGCAACTGAACTACGATAACAGCTGAAGGCTGCTACCGGTGTACACCATGTTACGTTACATTCTCGCCAGACTGGTTTTGTTGTTGTTAGTATTTAGTTTCCCTCTTAGGGGCGTCAGACAACCCTAGTTATCGGTTTCGGACCCTGGAGCTGTATCGAATTGTCAGCGTTAATACTGGTTCATTTGCTGTTACGTCATTTAGGGGATTGGGATATCTGTGGTCGTCAGCCCCGTGGTCTAGTGAGTATGGAAATGACCTGAAAACCTGTGTCTTTACGCCAACGAAAGCATGCATGGCATTGAATTGAATTAGGCAAGCACAGCCAACGTTTTACTCCAAACGAAAAATCGACATGTTATACAAATAAATGAATTAAACGTACCAACATTTCGTGTTTCCTGCCGGGCTGTGTGGCTCAGACGGTTGAGGTGCTGGCCTTTTGACTCCAACCTCGCAGGTTCGAACCTGGCCCAGTCCGGTGATATTTGAATGTGCTCAAATACGTCACACTCGTGCCGGTAGATATAGTGGCACCTAAATAGAACCCCTGCGGGACTAAATTCCGGCACCTCATCGTCTCCGAAAACCGTAAACGTAAAGCAAATACCATTATTATTACTATTTTTATTATTATTATTATTATTATTGACTACTTGCCAATAATGTCTGCCCAGAAAATACTTCTCATCGTTTATAACTATGGATCTCGACAGTTGTATAATGTCCTAATTATGATGATTTTGAAAATTGACTTTATGTCGCACCGACACAGATAGGTCTTATGGCGGCGATGGGACAGAAAAGGAGTAGAAGTGAGAAGGAAGCGTTCGTGGCCTTAATAAAGGTTCAGCTCCAGCATTTTCCTGATGTGAAAATGGGAAACCACGGAGAACCATCTTCAGGGCTGTCGACAGTGGAGTTCGAACCCAGCATCTCCCCAATGAAAGTTCACAATTTCGCGCCCCTAACTGCACGACTAACGTATTCCAAGCTCTAATGCCGGGCTGAGTACCTCGGACGATAGAGCGCTGGTATTCTGATCCCATCTTGGCAGGTTCGATGGAGGTTCAATTCGGGGGTATTTGAAAGTGCCGAAATACGCCAGTTTCGTGTCTGTAGATTTACTTGCATTAAAAAATGTCCTGCGGTACAACATTCCGGCACCTCGGCGTCTCCAAAACCCGTCAAAGTAGTTATTGAGACGTAAAAAATTACATCATTATTTCGTGCTTGCAAACGAAAAACATATGTGTAATGGTGAAATAAAGCATAACATACTGCTGCCATTGCAGTGCTCAATAAATTTATCAAAATAAAAATGGCCAGTCTGAGTTGCTCAGACGTTTAAAGCACTGGTTTCTTGGTTCCAACTTAGCAGGCTCGATCTTGGGTCAGTCCGGTGGCATTCAAAGATGCTCAAATACATCAGCCTCGTGTCGGTAGATTTACTGGCACGTAAAAAGAACTCCTGCGGGACTAAATTACAGCGCCTCCAGAAACAGTACGAGTACTTAGTGGGACGTAAAGCAAATAACATTACCGGTAATATTATTATTATTTTTCAGTCATATTATTATTGCTAACTACTCATATTGAACTTCTTCTTCTTACTCTTTTTCCTCGTCTGATTATTATTATTATTATTATTATTATTATTATTATTATTATTATTATTATTATTATTATTCACCTGTTCATACTTTCGTCTTATTCCTCTTTTTACTCTCCTTTTAAGTCGTATACTTGTTATTCATATTTGATGTTTTGTTATTAATATTATTGTTATTTTATATTATTATTATTATTATTTAGATTTAGTTTATTTCGTTTATTTATAACTTCTCTTTAGCTTCATGTGACACAATACTTTTCCGTCTTTAATTCACCTTTTGTGTCGTGTGCCGGTGTACATCTATGTTTCTGTCCTGTGCTTCAAGACAGTGCTGCAAGATCTGTGTTTGTTTCCCCACCCCGGGTTGCATTTCGTTTCTCATGTGTTACAGTTACATCTTACGTTCTGTTACATGTTTAAGTTTGGCCTTGTGATACATCACCTTTAATCTGCTCTGTAGCCTTTAAGAGTGTAGCATGATCAATGACCTCAGTGCTTGTTTTGTTCACATATTTGGACTAAGAACTCGTCTCACTCGGCACAGAAAGTTCAAGGCCAACCACTTATCTCTGTTTGTTTGTTTATTTACCCAGGTATGTATGTCAACATTGTACTATGTCAACATGGTACCATGAAAATTTACTCAGTAAACGGGGTGTTTGGGGGTCTCTGTTCTGGGTGGTGTGTTCTGCGGGCCTCCTCTGGGGGTCCGTGTTGTTGCTGCGGTTATCTCTCTGCGCGGTCAGGTATTTACTAACATGTTCAATTCAATTTATTATATGTACAAGACATACGTCCAACTTGGATTATTTCATCCTCACAACTCTACTTCCTTACTCCATGGCCCAAGACCTACACATATAGCTGACGGCCCACCCACCCCTCTAGAGGTGTGGGAATGAAATAACTAATTTGATTGAATTTTTTCCTATTTCGTTGTGATGAATATAAAACAAGCATTTTTTGAATTTTTATACGTTGTTAATGATGATGATGATGAAGATTACTGTTTAAAGGTCATCGGCCCTTAAAAACGCAAAGTGTCTTCTGTTTTAACTCGTAGTGAATAAGAAACAAAATATAAGTTTCTCGAACACACATAAAGAACCAAAAACCGAGCTCGATAGCTGCAGTCGCTTAAGTGCGGCCAGTATCCAGTATTCGGGAGATAGTAGGTTCTAACTCCTCTGTCGGCAGCCCTAAAGACGGTTTTCCATGGTTTGCCATGTTCACACCAGGCAAATGCTGGTGCTGTTCCTTAATTAAGGCCACGGTTGCTTCTTAACGATCCTAGCCCTTTCCTGTCCCGTCGTCTCCGTAAGATATATCTGTGTCGTGGCGACGTACATCAACTCGTAAAAAATGGTAATCAGCTGTCAGAGACACTGCACCCGTTGAATATGGTCAGGATGCACTCGCTCTTCATGCAGTGTCCTAGGTATGGTCCAAGTTGGTACACCAACGGCACGTGTTATACTACGCGTCCGGCGCCCGGGATCATCGTTTACTATTGTTAGGTTGCCCGGCTCTATGGCAAAACGGTTAGCGTGCTGGCCTCTGGTTACAGGGTCCCGGGTTCGATTCCCGGCAGGGTCGGTAATTTTAAGCATCATGGTTAATTTCCCTGGCATGGGGCTGGGTGTATGTGTTGTCTTCATCCTCATTTCATTCTCATAAAGATGCGCAGGTCACCTACGGGAGTCAAATCAAAAGACATGCACCTGGCGAATCGAACCCGTCCTGGGATCTCCCGGCACTAAAAGCCATACGCCATTTCATTTCCATTGTCAGGATGTCTTCTTCCGTGTCTAGAATTACACGTGGCCGTTTAGGCCATCGCTTCTGAAAGCGTGATGTAACACAACCTGTATCGCGATTACGCTGCAGTACAGCAAGTATCGTTGCTGGATTCGGCATCCGTCTGTTGGGAAGCCTTTTCCGATAGATTCATGGAGGGCGACCCGTGTTCTGTTCTGCCACACGATACACTAGCAGCATATCATGGTATTCGTGGTATTCATACACTGGTATTATATACTACTACTACTACTACTACTACTACTACTACTACGAAGTAACTCGCGTGCTAGTACGGACGATAATTCGCCTCTCTGACAGCTGTAATTCAGGTCAAGATCAGACAGACAGACAGACAGACAGCTCATACCTCTAGTCCGGTGGTTTCATGTAGGGGCGGGAACCCGTCCTACCACATCCCCGTCTCTAGGAACACGAGACAACCGAACCGGCACGTGACAGGTCTAGTGAATTTGTCAAACTGCTTACGTGGAATATTCTCCCTCAGTGTGATTTCAATACCTTGGATTCTTGGGAGACCAACTCGCCGTATGCAGAAACACCCCGTGTTGACGTGTACGTAAATAAAGTTTCTTACGTCAACGAAAGAATGCATGGGATAGGATTTCCAAGTGAGTAGTATCAGAATTGAATTGTCAAAGCACATCGAACGTTTTGCTTCATACCAATAAGGGACATGTTATGAAAATAAATAAATTAAACGTACCTTCCTTTCGTGCTTCCAAACGAAAAGAACATGTTTAATGGTAAATCAAAGCATTCTGCTTTTGCAGTGCCTATTAAACGTATCAAAATAAACGTTGCCAGGCTGAGTGGCTCAGACGGTTCAAGCTCTGGTTCCATGAAGTTAGCAGGCTCGATCCTGGCTCAGTCCGCTGGCATTTGAAGGTGCTCAAATACGTCCGCTTCTGATCGGTATAATTACAGGTACGTTAAAGAATACCTGTGGGCGAAATTCCGAAACCGCGCGTCTCCATTGGCACGTAAACTTTTCCTGTTATTATTATTATTATTATTATTATTATTATTATTATTATTATTATTGTCCGACTCGTTGGCTGAATGGTCAGCGTACTGGCCTTCGATTCAGAGGGTTCCGGGTTCAATTCCCGGCCGGGTCGGGGATTTTAACCTTAATTGGTTAATTCCAATGGCCCGGGGGCTGGGTGTTTGTGAAGTCCCCAACAATCCTGCAACTCACACACCACACATAACACTATCCTCCACCACATTAACACGCTGTTACCTATACATGGCCGATGCCGCCCACCCTCGTCAGAGGGTCTGCCTTACAAGGGCTGCAATCGGCTAGTAATAGCCACACGAAATTAAATTATTATTATTATTATTATTATTATTATTATTATTATTATTATTATTATTATTATTATTATTATTAGATGCGAAAAAGACCAGAAAACTGATCACGCAAAGCTCACTTAGAAGTTGTGCATTTCCTTCTTTGCCAGGCAGCCTTCAGTTTTTCTCTCATCGTGGTTCTTCATTCTTCTGTCCACTTAGCTCCTGTCTTCTTCTTGTGGTTTCTCTCTGACTCTACTTCCCACTTGTTGATTTTCGTTCTGTAGCAGGTTCGGTTAGCGATGTCGGCCACTTTGATTCCTGATTTTTCCAGGTCTTGGCGGATTTCCGTTGTCCACCTATTTGTTTTGATGTTTTCTGTTGCCTCAAGTAAGATTCTTGTCAGTCTGTTTTCTGGAAGGCGTTTGATGGGTCCGTAAAATTTCAGGCGTCTTTTTCTGATGTCGGCCGCAAGGTTTTGAGAGCTCCTCGGTTTTTGTACGAGACTGCAGTCTATATCCTTCGTCAGTCAGTTTTGGGCCGAGAATTTTTCTGATGATTTTACGTTCCTCTTTCAGGATGTCTTCGAGTACTGTTTTCCTGTGGAGATCCAGTGTTTCACTCGCGTATAGTATTTCAGGTTTGATCACAGTGTTGTAATGTCGAATTTTAGTGAAGATTGAAAGGCATCTTTTGTTGTAAATGTTTTGCGTTCGGCCGAGGGCTCTCTTCATTTTTTGGATGCGGACCTCGAGGGCCTTCTGTTCTTTTCCTGTTGCTACTATAATTTCTCCGAGATATCGGAACTCAGTTACTTTTTCGATTGTGCCAAATTTTGTGTTCAAATTCTGGAGGCTGCAGTGGTTGCACATGACCTTGGTTTTGAGAAGGAGATTTGTAGGCCGAATTTTTCTGAGCATTTCTTGAGAGTTTCGATTTGGCTGATTGCCTGTTGTTCGTTTGTTGCAAGGATCGCGAGATCATCTGCGAAAGCGAGACAGGAGATTTTTACATGTCTTCTTGTCATACTTAATGGTTGCCAATTTCCTTGAGCTTTTAGAGCTTGTTCCCATTCTCTCATGATTTTGTCCAGGGCTATGTTAAAGAGTAGTGGGGAAAGTCCATCTCCTTGTCGGACACCGGTTTTTATCTGAAATTTTTCAGATATATTTCCCATGAATTTTACTTGGGAGGTTGTGTTGGTGAGAGTTAGTCTGATGATTTTTTGAGTCTTGTTGTCCAGTCCGTACTCACTCAGTGTTTGGAAGATAGATTGCCGGTCAATGGAGTCGTATGCTTTCTGGAAGTCCACGAAGGTGCAGATTGTGGGTTGTTTTCTTGTGTGTCGTAGTTTCAAGATGGTTTTCAGGTTGAGTATCTGTTCTGCACAGGATCTGTGGGGCCTGAAGCCCGCTTGGTATTCGCCTATGAGTGGTTCTAGTTGTTCCTGTGTTCTTTGGAGGAGGACTGCAGAGAGGATTTTGTATGTGACTTGCACCAGGGAAATTACCCTGTAATTGTTCACATCTGTTCGGTCACCTTTTTTGTGAAGTGGAACGAGGAGGGCGTTTGTCCAATTTTCTGGTAGTTTTTCCGTTGTCCAAATTTCTTGTATGATTTGTGTGAGTTCTTGGAGAGAATTCTTTCCTAGATGTTTAAGAAGCTCTGCTATGATGCCGTCGTCTCCGGATGCTTTGTTGTTTTTCAGTCGTTGTATGTGTCGGTGTATTTCCTCTTGTGTAGGTGGGGATGAGTCTGGGTTTGGGTTCGGGTGGGGTTTAAGTGGAAACCTCTCCGTTGGTTCTGGGCAGTTGAGTAGTGACTCGAAGTATCTCGCGAGTTCCTTGGTGTTTTCGGCATCTGTGAGTGCCAATTTTCCGTTTTGTTTTCTGAAGCAGAGGTTCTTGGGCGTGTACCCATTTAATCTGTTGCGGAAGACGCTGTAAAAATCTCTGGTGTTATAGTTGCGGAAGTCCTGTTTGGCCGACTTCAGTTGGTCCTCCAGGTATTTCCTCTTGGTTTGTCTGATGAGTTTAGAGGTCTGTCTGCGGACTTCGCGGAATTTTTCTTCGTTTTCAGGTGTACGGTTGCTAATGAACTTCTGGTATGCGTTTTTTCTATTCAATATGGCTTGGTCAAATTCGGTGTTCCAAAACGGGTGTCTGCTCTTTTTATGTAGTGGGATTTGCTCTGATGCACTCTTCATGATTTTTTCGTGGAATTCGTTCCAAGTTTTGGCTGGGATTTTTTCCCATGTTTCCCTGAGATTTGATGTTTTTATTTGTGCTGTGTCCAATTTTTTGTTTGCCTTGGATTTCTGGTAGAAGCGTTTTGGGGTAAATTTCACTTTGATTCTTGTTAGATGATGGTCCGAGTCAATGTTGGCTCCTCTGCGGACTTGAACGTTGTGTACTTCTTTTTGTGCTGGGAAGGAGATGGCGACATGATCGATCTGGTGTTTGCCGCAGCAGGTGTTGAGTGATTCCCATGTGAAGAGCTTATTGGGGTTTTTCCGTAGGGATGTTGACATGATTTTCAGGTCGTGTTGTTGATAGAGCTCGATGAGGCATTTGCCATTTTTGTTGGTCTTTTCGTGTGCTGAGAATCTTCCTGCGGTTTTTCTGTAGCACTTTTCTTTACCAATCTTACCGTTGAAATCGCCGAGGAGAATGATGGTGTCTTTTTCAGGTATTTTGATGAGTGTGGTTTCAAGTTTGTTCCAGAAGTTTTCTGTTTGTTTCTGATCTTTGCAGTCGTTGGTGGGTGCGTGGGCATTTACAAAGGTGTAGTGGCGATTTGCACAGCCAAGTCGTAAGGTCATTAGTCTGTTGTTTATGGGTATGATCTCTTCTGCGGAGTTCACGATCTTTTTGTGTACGAAAAAGGCCATGCCTAACATTGGTGTGGCTTTTCCTACTGTTCGTGTAGTTTTGCTCTTGAAAATGCGGTAGTTACCATATTCTGACGTCTCTGACTCAGTGAGTCTGGTCTCTTGCACGGCGAGTAGCTGGATTTTTTGCTGATCTAATTCTGATGTTAATCTGAGAAGTTTTCCTACTTGTAGGAGTGTGTTTACGTTTAGCGTGCCGATGTAGAAGGGCGTTTTAGTGGGAAGTTTGCCAGAGAGTTCCGACTCTCTCTTTCGTGTCAGCCCGGCTCCTCCAGAATCCGAGTGGCCGGTTGCCGCCTTCGTTTTCAGTTGGCGGGTGGATTGGTTACCACCTGGAGTAATGTTGTTCTTACTTGCACGAATCATGGTGTGCTTGTTCTCAAGCGATTGGGTTGATCCCGAGGGATCGGAGTACAATCAGGTGGGTGAGTTCCTGAAGGTTTTCTGAGGCAGCCTCTCCAACTCGGAGTACAGACGCTGACCAGTTGCCGCACCAAATAGGTGAACTCACGCTACTGGATTTATTATTATCCTATGCCGTTGGCTATCTAGTGGTTCTTCCGCCTTTAGGGGCAGTTTCCCACCCCAAGGGCAAGAGAGTGCCCTGAACCTCTACCCGCACATCCGCCCTCCGAAGAGGCCGTTGGCACTTGGTAGAGGAGGACCACTTATACCGGTGGTCACTCGGTTTGTGGACGCAGTTTAACGTCATGCCCGGGACATTATTATTATTATTATTATTATTATTATTATTATTATTATTATTATTATTATTATTATTATTATTATTATTATTACAGAGCGAGTTGGCCGTGTGATTAGGAGCGCGCGGCTGTCAGCTTGCATTTGTCGTAAAGCCACTCACCAATATTATAATAAAAAATGTTTTTGAAAATAAAAGTTAAACGCCGCGCTCAAACTTCGTAGCTGGTAATCTGTCAGAAAACACTAAAGAAAATAGTGAACTTTTAACAAGTCCGAATTATTATTAATCTTATAATTGCGGACATGTCTCCGAAATTACTGAAACATGTACTTACAAATTGTTTTACGTCGCACCGACACAAGTAGGTCTTACGGCGACGATGGGAAAGAAAAGGGATACAAGTGGGAAGGAAGCGTTCGAGGCCTTAATAAAGGTACAGTCCCAGTATTTCCCTGATGTGAAAATGGGAAATTACGGAAAACCATCTTCCCGGCTGCCGACAGTGGAGTTCGAATCCACTATCACCAAAATGCAAACTCACAGCTGCGCACCCCTAACCGCACGACCAACTTATTCTAAGCTCTAATGCCGGTTTGAGTAGCTCGGACGATAGAGCGCTGGTCTTCTGATCCCACCTTGGCACGTTCGATGGCGGCTCAGTTCGGTGCTATTTGAAGGTGCTCAAATACGCCAGTCTCGTGTCTGTAGATTTACTTGCATTAAAAAAACACTGCGGTAAACAATTCTGGCATTTCAGCGTCTCCGAAAACCGTGAAAATTAGTTAGTGGAACGTAAAGACATTATTATTATTATTATTATTATTATTATTATTATTATTATTATTATCATCATCACGGAAGTTCTAATTAAGCGGGTCCATTACGGTCATCATTTTACCTATCGGCACTTACTGCCCAGTAATAAGCCTTCCGTCCGCCTCTGTGGTATAGTGGTTAGTGTGATTAGCTGCCACCCCCCGAAGGCCCGGGTTCGTTTTCCAGCTCTGACACGAAATTTGAAAAGTGGTACGAGGGCTGGAACCGGGTCCACTAAGCCTCGGGAGGTCAAATGAGTAGAGGTGATTCGATTCGCACCTCAGCCATCCTGAAAGTGGTTTCCCGTAGTTTTCCACTTCTCCAGGCAAATTCCGCAATGGTAGTTAGCTTAAGACTACGGCCGCTTCCTTCCGTCTTCCTTCTCTATCCTTCCCATCCTCCCGCAAGGCCCCTGTTCAGCATAGCAGGTGAGGCCGCCTGGGCGAGGTACTGGTCATTCTCCCCAGTTTTATCCCCGACCCAATGTCTCACGCTCCAGGACACTGCCCTTGAGGCGGTAGAGGTGGGATCCCTTGCTGAGTTCCAGCGAAAACCAACCCTGGAAGGTAAACAGATTAGGAAAAGGAAGAATAAGCCTTCTATTACAAATGCCTGGCGGCAATTCCACAGTAGCTCTTTTTCCCTCGAGCAATGTTCACGATGGATACAACTACGGTTTTTTGAAATTTGTCTCATTAATAACAATTTCGCTGAATACTTATAGCCTTTTCTTTCAGTGTCCACCGTCCTTTCATTGAACTGAAAAGTTTATGAATAAGCATAGACAACTCGCATTGTCTATTGTCAGAAATTCATCATAGACTGTCGCAATAACAGCACAGAAATATTGCGCTCATTTTTCATTTACTTATTAACTATTTCCTTTCATTTTGTCAGCTTGAATCACTGAGTAATGCCATTGTCGTCTTATAAATCACACACAACTACACAACACTTGATTCGCATGCATGTGCTGGTACGGATCTTCGACGTCACTGTAAGGATTCTGTGTACTTTTCACACAGACTACCCTAGACCGGTTTTCGAGTACAGCAAGTGGCCAGGCACGTGAGTCAACCTCTCCTACTTGCCAAGCCTTTAGGGGAAGTGCACAACAACATGTGTTGGCCTGCGATAAGAAACAGGTTCAACAAGCCCTATACTCTGCTACTGTACTTCCACTACGCGTGGACAGAATGACGTAACCGGCATATCCTGCTACGGCCGTTCAAAACACATTAGGTCCTGAAATATTTGGCTCAGTTTTGGGAAAACTAATAGGACAAGGTAAAAAGTACATAGCATATATTGTGAAATGTATTTTTCTTTGCCAACTAGCTTTATATCTGCAGGTATACCCCTAACAACCTGTATATAAAATAAGAGTTTTGTCTGTACTTAGCTCAGAATTTGAAAAGAATGGTATTTCTGTATCGGTCATGTCTGTCTGTCTGTCTGTCTGTATGCACACGCATCACTAGAAAACGGCTAAAGGGAATTTTATGAAAATCGGTATGCAAAGTTGGATAATAAGCTGCTACAATCTAGGCTGTAAATAATTTAATTCACACTGATAGAAATGGTAGTTTAGGGGAAAGCCTAAAATTTAATTTTCAAATATTTATGTTATTAGTAGTCCTATCTTAATGAAAATTGGTATGCGAAGTCGGAGAGTAAGTCGCTACAATATAGGCTATAAATATTTTTTCCGCGCTGAGTAAAATGGTAGTTGAGGGGAAGGCCAAACATTTAATTCTTAAATATTTACGTTATTAGTCCCGGTCTAGAAAGCCAAGAATAACGGCCGAGAGGATTCGTCGTGCTGACCACACGACACCTCGTAATCTGCAGGCCTTCGGGCTGAGCAGCGGTCGCTTGGTAGGCCCAGGCCCTTCAAGGGCTGTAGTGCCATGGGGTTTGGTTTTTTTTACGTTATTAGTGGTCCTATCTCAATGAAGATTGGTACGCATAGTTGGAGAATAAGCTACTACAATCTAGGATATGAATAATTTTATTTGCGCTGAGTCAAATGGTAGTTTAGGGGAAGGCCTAAAATTTAATTCTCAAATATTTATACACTGACTGACAGAGCAAATGCAACACCAAGAAGGAGTGGTTCGAAAGGGATGAAAGTTGGGGAAAAAACAGAGACGGCACGGACGAATAATTGATGTTTATTTCAAACCGATATGCAGGTTACACAATGCGCACGGCATCGACTCAGTAGGATGTAGGACCACCGCGAGCGGCGATGCACGCAGAAACACGTCGAGGTACAGAGTCAATAAGAGTGCGGATGGAGTCCTGAGAGATGGTTCTCCATTCTCTGTCAACCATTTGCCACAGTTGGTCGTCCGTACGAGGCCGGGGCAGAGTTTGCAAACGGCGTCCAATGAGATCCCACACGTGTTCGATTGGTGAGAGATCCGGAGAGTACGCTGGCCACGGAAGCATCTGTACACCTCGTAGAGCCTGTTGGGAGATGCGAGCAGTGTGTGGGCGGGCATTATCCTGCTGAAACAGAGCATTGGGCAGCCCCTGAAGGTACGGGAGTGCCACCGGCCGCAGCACATGCTGCACGTAGCGGTGGGCATTTAACGTGCCTTGAATACGCACTAGAGGTGACGTGGAATCATACGCAATAGCGCCCCAACCCATGATGCCGCGTTGTCTAGCGGTAGGGCGCTCCACAGTTACTGCCGGATTTGAGCTTTCTCCACGCCGACGCCACACTCGTCTGCGGTGACTATCACTGACAGAACAGAAGCGTGACTCATCGGAGAACACGACGTTCCGCCATTCCCTCATCCAAGTCGCTCTAGCCCGGCACCATGCCAGGCGTGCACGTCTATGCTGTGGAGTCAATGGTAGTCTTCTGAGCGGACGCCGGGAGTGCAGGCCTCCTTCAACCAATCGACGGGAAATTGTTCTGGTCGATATTGGAACAGCCAGGGTGTCTTGCACATGCTGAAGAATGGCGGTTGACGTGGCGTGCGGGGCTGCCACCGCTTGGCGGCGGATGCGCCGATCCTCGCGTGCTGACGTCACTCGGGCTGCGCCTGGACCCCTCGCACGTGCCACATGTCCCTGCGCCAACCATCTTCGCCACAGGCGCTGCACCGTGGACACATCCCTATGGGTATCGGCTGCGATTTGACGAAGCGACCAACCTGCCCTTCTCAGCCCGATCACCATACCCCTCGTAAAGTCGTCTATCTGCTGGAAATGCCTCCGTTGACGGCGGCCTGGCATTCTTAGCTATACACGTGTCCTGTGGCACACGACAACACGTTCTACAATGACTGTCGGCTGAGAAATCACTGTACGAAGTGGGCCATTCGCCAACGCCGTGTCCCATTTATCGTTCGCTACGTGCGCAGCACAGCGGCGCATTTCACATCATGAGCATACCTCAGTGACGTCAGTCTACCCTGCAATTGGCATAAAGTTCTGACCACTCCTTCTTGGTGTTGCATTTGCTCTGTCAGTCAGTGTATTATTAGCGGTCGTATCGATAAACTTTACATAACCAAAGTTATATGGAATTAAATTTCCGACCTTTTATGTCTCATACATTTTTACCTCACCGGCTATGATGACACAGATATTCATGAATCATCGCCGAGCCACGAGCAAATGGATTAACAATATTTAATGAAAATCGGTATATAGAGTCGGGGAATAAGAAACAACAGTCTAAGCTATAAACAAATTTATTCACCCTGGATGAAATTGTAGTTTAGGGGAAGGCGCCTGAAATGTAATTTTTAAATACCTATGTTATTGTTCCTATCGAAAAATACTACATAACAAAAGTTATAGAGAATACAATTTCCGATCACTTATGTTTTATACAGTTTTACCGTACCGACTATGGTAGTAATGGTATTTCAGAATCGGAAGAAAACTAAATGTGAATGCCTACAATATCAAAAGCGCATAACGTTGATCAACAATAACATTACATTGACCATTGTTTGTTGTGATGTTCTTTGTCTCTTATGCTGCCTCTCAACTCAGATAGATGGAATTACTGCTGCGTACCGAGTATAACAATCTGACTGAATATTGGCGGGAAATAGCTGGGGAGTTAGCAAACTTTCTTCTTTAGCATGCCATTCCTCTGGTTCATACATTTTTGATACAGCTGGTACGTAACACACTGGTTCATCATAGTATTCCAGCTATTCTATCCCTACTCTGACGCGTTGTTTTGAATGAGCAGTGTGCATACTTAAGACAGAGGCTCACTTAGCAGTAGTAGTAGTAGTAGTAGTATGGCCTGGTCTAGAATAACAATTTAGACCTATTCCAAATTATAGCTCCACAATTCACTAAATAACTCAAAATTCAACCCTGAAGAGAGCAGTTTCTTAAGAAAAGCTTGTTCCTCTTCACTTTTTTAAATTTCTACATTCCCTTTATTCCAAATTAGCAGTGAAGAGGGGCTTTCTCCTCTGGCTTGGAGGAAAAATTTGCCTCCAATTTAGATAGATTTTTCCGCCGCCAGTGTAGTGAATTAAGATTTTCCGACTCATCGGGTACTCCTAGGAAATGGATTAGTAAAGGGGCATAGTTTTTGCCCTGGAAGTCTCCACTATTCGTTCCCCTCTCCGCCCAAAAAAGACGAAGTGTGTTCACGAATCACGGCTGTCTGCGGCTTTGATCATTCCAGCTCTGGAACTTTGGACTGTTAGATCGGCAGTGTAATCCCGTTCGTTAAAAGTGAGAAAATGTGTGTTTTTTTATTTGATCGAGTATTTCATATGAAAGCATTGCATTTAATTGCGCCATTCCTACTGACGTCTTTGAAATGACGTATGTTCATTTCAGTTGGGAAAACCACTAAGACAGTCTTTCTGAGGATGTAAAAATGCAAGTGGAGGGCGTCTACCATTATAATGAAAACTCCCCAACCTGATTATGACTGATGATAAGCAAGCGGGCCTACCATTAGAATGAAATCTCAGTCTTCATATCAGAAAAGACGTTTGGTGACTTCCCCGTCGCGTTTCTAGGGTAACGTTAAGAGTTATGCAATTTTATACAATCTTGCTCACAACGCGTACACTACCTAACCTAGAGCTCTGTATACAATGTAAAATTCCGTAGCGAAGCACGGGTAAATCAGCTAGTGTGTTTCTAAATAATTAAGTTAAGAAACTGAACGATGTATAGATGGGTTCTAATGTTATGAAATTGTTGACAATAAAGTAGACCTCAAATTTTGAGTGAATTATTCAATGTTGTAAAATTGTAAACTTACATGTTACAAAAAATTATTCATTTATTCATGATCATATTATATTTTATATTATTCTGTCTAGTTGGTTTTTTTCTGAAATACTTATACAAGGAAGCCTATATTGTTAAATATGTTAATTTTTCCAATTACAACGAATTTTGGAATTTATGGACCGTAATTCCTGATTTTTTAAGCAAACTTAGAATGAATGGATCATCTAGTACCTAATTTTATTGTGAGAATGTGTACAGAAAGAACAATCTACATTGTTGTAAATATTATTATTGAGATTATAATTTTGCTGATGTTTTTATTACTCTCTCCATTCTCCCCATTATTACATGAAATACCTGTACAAGTGTGCTGAAAAAAGTGTTGTTCTCATGTGAAATTAATTTTTGCTTTTTATGTCTATTTTCCTCACAAAAGTAGGCTGGGAGTGGATGAATCGCCCTATGCATATTTTTTATGATTGTACAGCAAGAGGAATCATAGAGGATTTGTAATTATTATTATTATTAATGTTATTACTATCGATATTGTGACTGTCTTAATGTTCATTGTTCTCCACATTCCGTCCATATACTGTACATACGTATTATGATATGAAATGATTGTGCAGATGCACTATTATAAATGCAAATTTCTCATCTGAAAATAAAAATATAGTTTCGTGACCGTGTTTCTTGTAAAATTGCAGGCAGTGAAGATCATTTTCAACACCGTAGATATAGAACCGTCTTGCGACAAACGTGGCCGGAGGCATGGTGAGATTCGTTTGAAAATAATTCAGCTTACATGAAATCATGAACAAAATTCGTGTCGTATCATTGTCTAGTTAGCGATGAAATGCATGCTGTCGAATCTACCGTACTTGCAGCCTAACTGCTCTGACGTCATTAGCCGTGCTGTGTGGCCTGTAGTATTAGAATATGTTAGCCCAGTGCGGCCGGGCTGTCGTGACGTAAATGCGGGCAGCTTACGTAGCAAGCATACGTCACAGTTAAGCGAGAGATCGAACGCAGTTCGCACGGAAGGGAACTGTGACGTTCGATTGTCATTACGAAGCTCTTCTCCACTACTCAGTGTAATGCTGGATGGGGTACAGTATTTAAGAAACAAAACGCTATAATTGCAAGAAAACCGACCTTTTCAAGATATTCCGGTTTTATTTATACTGCGCTCCATATAAACAGTTAGTTATATATTCTTATATGTATACATTCAAATAAAACTAACATAATTTTGTGTTACAATTTACAAAGGTAGAGGGTTTAAGCGTACAAGCTACGATTTACAATTCCTTGCTTGGGAATGTTAGTATTTCCAATTTAAAAACGTAAAATTCATGTTATTCTTTCAGAAAAGGTAATATATTTACATAATTCAACAAGTGTACTGTTTGATTTTACACAGTGTTCTAGTGTTGTTTGAATTTCCCAGTTCACTGAATTTGAAAGTAGTTTTTAAAACTTATCTGGCGTCCGATTATAATAGCCTCTAAATGGCGAAGGAGTTTTATTACGGGTGGGGACATAGATATTTACCATCCAAGATTAAATTACAACAACAGTGTAAATGTATCTACCAAATATATGTACGGTATGCCTTCAAATAAATAACCCAACTGACGTTATTCCCGGTAAGCATGATTGGATTGTTGGTGAGTTTATCAGATAATTTAAACCCATGCAACCACAAGCCACAGCTTATACGCCTTAACTCTGTATTATATTAGAAATGCTTTCAAAAGTACTTCTTAAAATGAAATAGTGAAAATTGTAATTCATTTCGTACACTACAAAAATATTTCAGGTTTTAGGCCTCTTTATTCTATCCGGTCAAAATACCTAAATTGCAATGAACATAAATAACCTCTTTCATACAACGTAAACTGAAAATGACGTGGATTTCTGCCCTCTATCTTTCATTATTTTCTTCCTCCATTTCAAACTCGTGTATCGCAGCAGTGATCGAGAGTGACTGGGAAATCTTCGCCCAGCCTTCACGGCTTGTGACGTAACCACAACGTCACTGTGGCTGAAGAGCATACGCTCATCGCCTGACTGCCCGCCCGCTTACAGTGCTGGGCAGCCGAGGGACGAAATGCTCAGCGTGAGCACCTCTGTCTTAAAATCTACCAAGGGCTCTCCTGTCCCAGCCCGCGCGCCTCAAAACGTCGTGCTAGCTGGGCAGCAGCCACGGTCTGAAAGCCTTTCCCGTACCTTTGAAAATAGAGAAGCTAAATATTTACAGCCATGTGGAGGCAGACGGGATGTAATTCACTACCACCCAATGCATCCCAGGTATGTTATATAGGATTCAGGTCCGCAGACCTCGCTGGTCAGTCCATGCGATCAATGTCTTTACCAGCCAGAAATATATCCACGAGAGCAGCGCGGTACGGTCGGGCATTATCGTCCATTAAGAGGAAGTCTGGACCAACCACACCTCTGAAGATTCGAACATGTGGTCTCCGTACCTCATCCCTGTATCTCTGAGCGTTAACAGTGTTCCTCGGACCACCCATGAAAATGTGCGGGTCCATACGACCATTGAACATGATGCCGCTCCACACCATGACGCCACCACCACGATACTGGTCCCGTTCCACGATGTTCCTGTGGTTGTATCGGCTACACGGTTCTCTCCAGATTAATGTGCGACGGGAATCATTCTGCGAACTGACGCGGGATTCATCTGTGAAGAGCACATGCCTCCATTCATTCACGGTCCACTTTCGATGTTGACGACTCCACAGTAACGGGCCCGTTTCTGGGCTGGAGTGAGCGGGACGCACACCGCTGGACGTCGGGCAAATAGCCCTGCTGTTCTGAGCCTCCGGTACATAGTTTGCCGGGAAACGGCAACCCCTGAGACGGCTGCAAGCTCCGCCGACAGGTGCATTCCGATTTCGTCGGGCGGTTAAGGCCACATATCGGTCCTGCCGTGGCGTGGTTACCCTTGGTCGACCAGGTACTGGCCTACGACTAACATCTCCTGTGTCTCTAAATCGTCTCCAAAGCCTGGAAATGACACTTTGTGGCACATTCAAGGATATGGCGACTTCGGTCTGTGTCTGGCCTGCTTCCAGGTGGCCGAGTATTCTACCCTGCAAAATGGGGTCCAAATGGAGTCGTTGTGCTATTATGTTGTCACGTTCACCACGAGGCTACATTCCGCACACCATCACAGGGCAAACACGACTGAGGGAATGTGGGGTGCAGGCACTGGCTGTGTTTATCTTGCGGTTACGCAGCTAGTCAAAGCAGGGAACACTCCTTTCCTATACAGAGCGAACACGAAGGCTGGTAGGTGCATATATCGTGCGATTTGCGGTCTATTTCCTGTTGCCCTGCTTACTCGTAACTTATGCTTAACTTTGGACACTTTGGACACTAGTGTAGCATACGTGAGGAAACCAGTTCCACGGCGACAGCTGTTCGCTATCAATTATCCAACTCTCCACAGTAGATGTAAACGCTTTACCATATAACATAGATGAAAAAAATACTCCATCTCAGTAATTGTTTCAGTCTTTATGTTTCCCTTGTTTGTAGATAAGTGCGATTAAATTATGCATTCAATCTGCAGATACCTTACACAAATCACATGCTGATCCTAATAGCCACCACATCTGGTAATGGTAAAGGCATATCATGACACGTCATGGTAAGACTTGATATTGCAGTAGGCCTACATATCAACGTAATATAGAAGAGAAATTAATACTTTCTACATAATTCTTGTTATTAAAAGCTTCTTTTGACGACATACATTGTTCGGGGTTGTAGTTGTTTGAGTCATCAGTAAATAGACTGGTTTGATGCAGCTGTCCATGTCATCCAAACCTGTGCAAATCTTTTCATTTCTACGTAACTACTGCATCCTGCATCTGCTCTAATCTGCTTGTCATATTCATACCTTGGTCTACCCCTACCATTCTTAACGCCTACACTTCCCTCAGAAACCAAATGAACAAGTCCTGGGTGTGTTAAGATGCGTTCTATCATTCTATCTATTCTTCTCGGCAAGTTTAGCAAAATCGATTTCCTTTCACCAATTCGATTAAGCATCTCTTCATTCGTGATTCCATCTATCCATCTCATCTTCTATAAAACCACATTTCAAAAGCTTCTATACTATTTCTTTCTGAGCTAGTTATTGTCTATGTCTCACTTCCATACATTGCCACGCTCCATACGCTAGTCTTGTAAAACATCTTTCTAAATCCTATATCAATGTTGGAAGTGGGCACATTTCTTTTCTTAAGAAAGGCCTTCCTTGCTTGTGCTGGTCTGCATTTCATTTCTTTGGCGGTTGGTGCATGAAGGTCTTCTGGGCGTCTTTTCAGCAACACTTAACACAATTTCACTCTGTAACTGATTACGTAAAGAGATGGTCAAATGTAGCGAAGTCGAACTTATGGTGGTGTGCTATTCAGTCATACAAAGTTATCTTTTTTTTTTTTTTTTTTTGGAAAAGTTGTGTGATATATGGTGTGTGATACAGCTTCCGTTTGTTCAGCAATGGCCTCGTTTAGTGATTGTGCTTAACTATTAGACACTAGTGTGCCTTAGCCGTCTATTGTACACGCACGCACATTAATGGTGTCCCGACATAAACAATCAACACTGCCCCACTCCAGTACTGAAAAGAAGCGGAGAGAGTGAAGGGGTAGTGTTGAAGGCCAATCCAGTACAAAACATGGGGGTAGGGAGTGAAGGGGTAGTGTCGAAGGCACAATGACTCACCTTCTCGCTTAACGCATTGCTGCATGGACTGCATGCAGACAGCCCGCTACAAGACTTCGTTGTGATCGAAATGGGCACAGTGGCGGATGTATTGAAGTACAGCATTATATTACCTACTAGCGAATGTACCCGTGCTTCGCTACGGTATTCTACATTGTATTCGAATATCGAAGTAAATAGTGTACATGCAGTAAATAAGATTATTTTAAAATTGCATGTCTCTTAGCGTTATCCGAGAAAGAGCATGGGGATGTCCCCGTACGTTGTTTCCAATGTAAAGTGTTTGTTACGGATTTGTGATATAACGGCAGGCTCACTTGCCTACTGGCAATCATAATCGAGTTGGGAAGTTTACATTAGAATCACAGGCCCCATTGCCTACTACGCGGACAGAATCGATTTGGGGAGTTTTCGTTAACATGGCAGCCCCCCTTTCCTACTTCCAGACAGATTACAGCTGAGGAGTTTCTATTATAATGGCAGGCAATTACCCTACTATCACTCGAAATTGTGTTGTGCAGTTATCATTATAATGCCAGGCCCATTTTCCTACTGCCAGCCAGCTTACTGCCAGTCACACCAAGTTGGTGAGTTTCCATCAAAATAGCAGGCCACTATGCCTAATGCCAGTCACATTTTAGATGAGGACATTTCTTTATAATGGCGGACACCCTTGCCTACTGCCAAACACAATCGGGTAGGGGAGTTTTAAACAAAACTGCATGCTCACTTGCCTTCTGCAAGTCAAATCGAGAAGGGAACTATTCATTACAATTGTAGGCCTTCCTTACTAATGACAGGTACACAGGAGTTGGAGAAGGAACCCTTTCCTACTGCCAGTCAAAGTCGGTGTGGGGAGTACTGATTACAATAGCAGACCCACCCTTTCTCGATCGCTAAAAATCGACGTCAGTGAATATATATAGATCGACATACGAAAGTATATGCGTGTTTACAATATTGAAGACCTTCATTTACAGATTAACTGCTACTAAACGTACGTCACATCGACAAAGGATTATACCATAAGACACGCCGGATTTAGTGGCCTAAATGGTTGGTCCTATGATATGTCATCTATTCATGGGTCAGATTGAGTTAGAAACGTGGAACAGGGTAAAGGTTTTGTAAGATTATCTCACATTACATTACTTTCCGGATAATTATGTGACAGCTACATACATAGCATTTGGCTCACATATGGCTACTGGGTGGGCCAATTTTCGTGAAGAGTTTGATGATTCTGTATTTCATATAAGTAACTGAAAGTATGAATTATGCATGTGAAAATTCCAAATTGACTTAACATTGATTAATAGAGAAAAATCAAGCGTAAAAGGGATACAGATACGGCAAAAAGTCATAAGACCAAGGTTGTAGATCATTCCGAACTGAACGGAGATTGTGCAATCCGTTATGTGATAGGAATTTCCGAAGGTCTGCACAATCATTAAAATTGCCTGCATATTTCGATATTCTTCGGGGATAAAAAGTGAAAAATTTAATGATCTAGGATGTTTTCCGTTCGTTACAGGCTGAAACGTATAATTTTGTCAAATTTCAGTTATCTTCTTTTTCTTCTGGCAGATTATGCCGCAATCTGGATTTTGGGCGAGGCGGGTAATAATTAGGACTTTCAGGAAACTAAACCAAAAATTATGGAGATGGTCATTATTACCCCATAAACGGAAAGCTGTACGAAAATTTCGCCAAAATAATCAGTGTAGAGGCACACAGTCGTTACGATTTGATTTATATAGATAAGGAATCTGCTCCATGTAAAACACCTTTTGGGCTATGTCCGCTGGACTTAACCTGCAAAAGTGACCATTCATGATATCTCCCTTATTAATCCTCCTGACGAAAAAATGCACATGAAAAAAAAAAAGGTTTAGAGGTGGAATTCCATCACGTTTGGTCGATTTCCAGTCAGGTTGGTCTTGTTCTGTATATATTGTGGAAGAGTAAAATCACCATTTCGGTTCCCTATAAACCGCCAGTCCATTCCGGAACATGAAATGTTATTTACGTTTAAAACCTAGGCCTATCTTTGAACAGGTGGATGCTAAATATAAATTTTGGTTCGAATGTCTTCAGTAGTTTTCAAGTTGTAAGGAATACGCTTTACACGCACCCGCTCGTGAATTAAGTCCGATGGGACTTGTACTGAAAAACGGCCCGTTAATGATATCTCCCTTATTAATCCTCGTATCGAAATGATGCACAGGAGAAAAAAGGTATAGAAATTAATTTCTACCAAGGTAGGTAGATTTCCATTAAGTTTGGTTGTGTATATTTTGTGGAAGTGCAAAATCACTGTTTCGGTTTCGTATAAACCCCCAGTCAGTTCAGGGATTTAGAAACAATATTTGCCCTAAAACCTATCAAGAACAGGTGTATTCTAAATATGAGTCTTGGTGGAAATACATCCAGTAGTTTGTAGCACTCGTGTACATACGGCGTAATTAAGGAAGAACATAATACAGTTAAGAAAGTTGAAAGTAATAGAAAATGGATTATAACTGAGGACAGCCGGATAACGACAAATATGTAAATGCCAAGTGAATGTATTGGAAAATCAAATGCCCCTCAATAAATTATGCTAGTGTGAGTTATGGATATAATAAAGCGGTAACAGAGGAGAAATTTAGGTCCAGTGATTCTTAGGTAAACAAATAATAAGAAGATGACTAATGGTGTTATTACTTATTCTATTCGAGGGCGGTTATAACATCCAACGATATTCTGCCAATATCCCGCAGATAGGCCGATTGACGCCTCTCTTGCCTTCTACCCAAGGAACAACCACGAATTTAAAAGCATGATGAGGAAAATGGCAATACGTTACTTCCCTGCTGGCATGCAGTCAGAGACGTTGCCATGCTAACCTGTAGGTTCGTTGTCGGTCTGTCGGTTACTCAATGCAGAGCATGAGACCAGCGGAAAATTGTAAATTTCTCCGTCATGTGAAGAGTAAGGTAAATTATGAACATAACGAAAGTTGTTTATAATGAAGAGACGTTTCACCAGTGGCGTATCCTGGAATCTCCACTGAGGCATGCAACTAGTAACCATGCAGTTAACACAATGTATTAAGTAAATTTCAATTCTACTCACCCTAATTACATGTAAGTGAACTCGAGCCAAACAGTTTTACTGTAAGTTCCTGGATTGAACGTGCGTACACAATTCTTGTTTTCTATTTTTAAATTTATCAGAGTCCGCCTCTGTGGTGTAGTGGTTAGTGTGATTAGCTGCCACCCCCGGAGGTCCGGGTTCGATTCCCGGCTCTGCCACGAAATTTGAAAAGTGGTACGAGGGCTGGAACGGAGTTCACTCAGCCTCGGGAGGTCAACTGAGTAGAGGTGGGTTCGATTCCCACCTCAGCCATTCTGGAAGTGGTTTTCCGTGGTTTCCTACTTCTCCAGGCAAATGCCGGGATGGTACCTAACTTCAGGCCACGGTCGCTTCCTTCCCTCTTCCTTATCTATCCCTTCAAATATTCCCATCCCCGCAAGGCCCCGGTTCAGCATAGCAGGTGAGGCCGCCTGGGCGAGGTACTGGTCATCCTCCCCAGTTTTGTCCCCGACGCAGAGTCTGAAGCTCCAGGACACTGCCCTTGAGGCGGTACAGGTGGGATCCCTCGCTGAGTCCGAAAAGCCGAGGGAAAAGCCAACCCTGGATGGTAAGCAGATTAAGAAGAAGGAGAAGAAGAAGTTTTTTTTTGCTACGGGCTTTACGTCGCACCGACACAGATAGGTCTTATTGCGACGATGGGATAGGAAAGGGATAGGCCTAGGAGTTGGAAGGAAGCGGCCGTGGCCTTAATTAAGGTACAGCCCCAGCATTTGCCTGGTGTGAAAATGGGAAACCACGGAAAACCATCTTCAGGGCTGCCGATAGTGGGATTCGAACCTACTATCTCCCGGATGCAAGCTCACAGCCGCGCGCCTCTACACGCACGGCCAACTCGCCCGGTAAAGAAGAAATATACGAGGGAAGGTAGAGGTCTCCCGGCTTGAACTATTTGAATCTTTTCATCAAACGAACGGCCAGTAAACTGATTTACAATTATATCCGTTTTAGACTCATCCATCGTTAATACCACAATAAGCGCAAAATATAATAAAAGACCGAAAATGACGAATAGCACAGGAACAGCACACACAGAATGAACTCACTAATCAGCAAAACACACAATGAATTAACTCACTAGTTAGCCACAACTGAAGCACTGGAGGAAAGTCACCTCAGTGGCATTGGTCAGTTTCGTCACGTTGGGTTCTCGCTGGGGGATAATCTGTGGGTCCCGTTCGCTGTAAAGATGTCGACTTTCTCCAAGTTGCTAACAGATGGCAGAGGGTAGCTCGGGTATGGGGTGACAAATTCTGACCAAGTTTCAATTGCAGCGACATCGTTTGGAGGGTTTTAGAACTACGTCTGCCACCGAATGCAATTTTAAGATTGAATGCCTTGCATCCTTAACTGCGCCATGCTGTCTCTTTCTTCCTAGAGAGGAGTAGACGGCGAGACTACACCAGCACCACACGTAGTCAAGCAACGGAACTAGTACAGTTGCGCGGACCTTTTGAACTTCTGAAAGATGAAATCGTTAATATTTGACTTAAAACAACCTAAAATCGTACATCAGATAGTTCTTTGTGTTATCATAACGCATGCAGTGAATGCCTTGCATTCAAGGAGAATACGCCCCTGCGTTTCACGTACGGTAAACTAAGTTTACAGAAAATCAATAGTATAAGAGAAAATGGAGGAAAACCATTCTGGTTTTCCTATAAACCCCCGTCTATTCGAAGATTTTAAAATAAAATGCATATCGAATCCTTCCCCGGGATGAGTATACTCTAAATATGAAGTTTGGTTGTGATCTATCCAGCTGTTTCGACGTGATGGTGGAAAAACCATTCTGGTTTTCCTATAAACCCCTCATGTATTCAAAGATTTTAAAATGATATGCATATCGAAACCTTCCCCGGGATGAGTATACTCTAAATATGAAGTTTGGTTGTGATCTAACCAGCCGTTTCGACGTGATGGTGGAAAAACCATTCTGGTTTTCCTATAAACCCCCGTGTATTCAAAGATTTTAAAATGATATGCATATCGAAACCTTCCCCGGGATGAGTATACTCTAAATATGAAGTTTAGTTGAGATCTATCCAGCCGTTTCGACGTGATGGTGGAAAAACCATTCTGTTTTTCCTATAAACCCCCCGTCTATTCAAAGATTTTAAAATGATATGCATATCGAAACCTTCCCCGGGATGAGTATACTCTAAATATGAAGTTTGGTTGAGATATATCCAGCCGTTTCGACGTGATGGTGGAAAAACCATTTTAGTTTTCCTATAAACCCCCCGTGTATTCAAAGATTTTAAAATGATATGCATATCGAAACCTTCCCCGGGATGAGTATACCCTAAATATGAAGTTTGGTTGAGATCTATCCAGCCGTTTCGACGTGATGGTGGAACAGACAAACAGACAGACAAACAGACAAACAGACACGAAACGTAAACACCACCGATTCGGACAAACAGACAGACAAACAGACAAACAAACAGACACGAAACGTAAAAACCACCGATTCGGTCTTGAGTTGACCTAAAACGGATAAATATCTGAAAAATTGGCAAAACAAAGGGAATAACAGGCAGCGGACCCCCTACAATTTTATTTATATAGACTCGTCCGGCCCCGCGGTGTACGGGGCAATGCGTCCGGCCGCCCCGGGTTCGATCCCCGGCCGAGTCAGGGGGTTTTAATTGTAAATGATTATATCCTTGGCCTTGGGACTGTGTGTTCGTGTCGTCCTTAACGTTTCTCACATTCAACACTCAACACTTCCGCAATTCCAATTACATGCAGGTTCATGTGTTGTGCATGTAGGGGCAAAAGAACTCTATAGGTCGTCGCCCCGAACAAACAGCATTTTAACATAAAAAATTAAAAAGTAGTCTACTCTGTTAATTACAGTATTAAGAGGTAAAGGAGGTTTTTAACCGAAAAGTATTTTATACTAGTTAGGAATATTTTGTAGCTGCTTTATATCGGGTCTTCCAATCCTTCTTCACCTCGTTCTTGCCATATTTCTATCCATCTCCAAACTGTCTTAAGACTGCTTGTGCTATTGCTTGGGGGACCATGTGAGCCTCCCAGATGCCAATAATACGGCCTCGATTCACCTGTGCTAGGATAGGAGCCATCTTATTACAATGTTACAGTATAACGCCGGAATGCACACACTGTGTATTCAGCACTACCTGTTCACTCCCTTCTCCTCCTTTTCAGTACTGGAGTGGCCTTCAACATTATCCCTTTACTCTCTCCCCTCCTTTTCAGTACTGGAGTGGGGCAGTGTTGATTGTTTATGTCGGGACACCATTAATGTGCGTGCGTGTACAAGGCAACGGGCGAGCTGGCCGTGCGGTTAGGAGCGCGCAGCTGTGAGCTCGCATCTGGGAGATAGTGGGCTCGAACCCCACTGTCGGCAGCCCTGAAGATGGTTTTCCGTGGTTTCTCATTTTCACACCAGGCAAATGCTGGGTCTGTACCTTATATAAGGCCACGGCCGCTTCCTTCCCATTCCTAGGCCTTTCCTGTCCCATCGTCGCCATGAGACCTATCTGTGTCGGTGTGACATAAAGCATCTAGTAAATATATAGTACAAGGCCATGGCATTCGAACCGGCAACATCGCCTTAGCAGTCGCCTGACGTACTGCAAGGGAACGAAAAACACGCGCTCTTGATAAGTGAAATCTAATTTTGAAATGTATTGTTAATGGGAACTAATAGAAATATTGTGTGTTCTTATATTATCTAGATCCTCTATGCATTATAAAATCAATAATGCACGCACATTTCATCATTAAACTTTTATTAAACATTCAAGTATTCGCAAATCACTAAACGAAGCATTATTACTGGCCTATGAATAAAAATAACTCGTACTCCAAACTTCAGCTTTATTACTTCAGGCTACAATAAACAATTTCCCTTTGTTGTAATATGTTCCAACAGACCTGGTCCTTCTCTGATAACAACTATTTAGTAACACATTCCGCCTCTCTGGTGTAGTTGTTAGCGTGATTAGCTTCCACCCCCGGAAGCCGGGGTTCGATTTCCGACTCTGCCACAAAATTCGAAAAGTGGTACGAGGGCTGGAACGGGTTCTACATAACATCGGGAGGTCAACTGAGAAGATGGGGTTCGATTTCCCCGGATCAAGGGAATGCCAAACCCCTTAAAATAGTAGGAATATACAGGGCGCCTGGTAACAACTTCTCGGTACTCGATAGGCGTGTTACGTGTACAGGCAACAATATGTAGAAAAGTTTTTAATTGCAGATGACCTAAATCTTCCGGACATAAACTGATCTGGCGAAGCTACGGGAAAAAGCTAATTAGGGATGGTAGGCGTTCCTACTACAGGAAACAACATTTTAGATGTTTATCTTGTAAGACCCAGTGACATGCACATTAGCTGTATGGCAGTACCAGGAATCAGTGATCACTCTGATGCAAAATTATATACAGTATGTGGCTCTGTTATTCGTACAGACTTCAATTTCTTATGAAATCTCGTATATTCACATTAACGATTGAAACATTGAAATAAAACGTACTTTACGGCTAAAAACATGGTTTGTCAATGATTCATTAGCAGAAACCATACTTGTTTCCATACAGGCAAGAATATTTGATATGAATGTGCCGGCATCGACAAATGCGTGTACCAGTTGTATTCGTATACATGGACAGGATGATGCCCACTGCATGTTTGCGATGCATGGAAAAGTCTCAGTGATGGCATACGACTGGTCAAGTGCGTTACTTTCCTTCCTAGTGTATCTGTGGTGGACATGGGTAGGAGTGCCGAGTTAAGTACAGAGCTTAAGAACACTATACTTAAACTGGCACTTAAAGGATTTTCATTACGAAAGATTGGACAGCCGGTTAATAGAACACATTCTAGGGTGCAATATGTGGTTGGTAAACTTAAATACAAAGGCACTGTTAAGAACACGCCAAGGAAACCGAGGAGAAAGTGTTTAACTGAAAGGGAAGAACGGTTTGCTGTTCGGCTGATGAAGTCAGATTCCAAATTAAGTGCACCATTATTGAGACAACTCACGGAGGAACGAACTAGAAATAAGATCAGCAACTCCACCATCCATCGGACCCTGTATCGGCATGGGTACTATGGAAGAATCCCTCGGAAAAGGCCATATGTAAGTAGGAAAAAACAGCAGGCTTAGACTGACATTCGCTAAGGAGCATGTAAGTAAGGATAACGAATTCTGGAATGATATTATCTGGTCTGATGAGACAAAAATAAACCTATTTGGGTCAGATGGCATGCACAGAATATGGATAAAAATTAGTACGGACAATGATGTGGCGAATAGACTCCCAACTGTAAAATACGGTGTTGGGTCTGTAATGCTTTGGGGCTGTATGTCGGCCAGAGGTGTGGGTAACATACATTTCATTGACGGAATAATGAACAAGGAGGGCTATAATGCAATCCTGAGGGAAAACGTGAAGCAGAGTGCCGAAAAAATGGCGATGCCACCTGTTTATATGTTCCAGCATGATAATGACCCAAAACACACTGCTTATATTAATAAGACAATGTTGATCTGGAACATTCCTAAGCAGCTTAGAACACCTCCCCAGTCCCCGGTTTTAAATCCCATCGAACATATTTAAGCTACATTGAAGAGGAATCTCCGTAGGCAACGTGTGCGTACGAAGGAGGTACTTAAAATTGTGATTCTTCAAGAATGGCAGAAAATCAGCCCGGACATGTGCAAGAAATTAGTGTATTCTATGCGGCGATGATGTCAGGCAGTTATAAATGCTAGGGAACATTCCACTAGATACTAACATGTTCCAGAAACCATGTATTTTTTGTTTATTTCAAGTGTTCAATTTGTTTGTACGAATAGGAAGGATACAAGATTATGGGCGCGCTTTTCTTTATTAGAAACTGTATGTTTTGTTAACATGATTGCAAACAGATACAGTAGATATATGTTTTCTGAAGGCTTTGTTGAATACATGTTCAGTGAATTAAATCCTTTTCAGTTCATTATTTTCTGGCAGTGCGTTGAAGTACTAAAGGAAACAGCCCGTACGAATAGAATAGGTACCTACTGTATTAGGTATCTCCTAAACACTAAAGTAGATAATGAGGAGAAAATAAATTATACCAGTATTGTAAAGCTGACTCCTTTAAATCCCATGAGTTTCTATGACATATATTTCCCAGCTGGAAATCAAAAGACGGGCACATAAACGTAATGTGGGATAATTTCGTTATATTATTAATAGGACTATTGAGGAATTTGTGCCCCCTTAAATTACTAAAACGGAACCCAGATCCGGAATACCGCAATAGGAAAATTAAGGGCCTTAAAGGAAAAGTAAGGAAAGCGTACGACAAAAGGCAATTTAGTTCGTAGCATATGAATATGTAACACAAGCTGTCCAATGAACTCTCTTCTGAAACGAAAGCCGCTCATGACAAATATATGCAAGTTATAATTTCTTCCAGGTAAAGTGGGTGGGAAAATCTCTCAGTATGTAGGAAAAGGAAAGGAGCCAGCCTTGATGTGTCAATGATAATGTTCAGAGAAGGTGAGATAATTACTGACAAACTACTAATAGCTAATGAATTAAATCATTGGTATGGGAACGTACTTAATGAGCAAAATAGCCTGCGATAGACATTTCGATAACACTGATTGTTCTCTCTTCAAAATTAGGCGTACAAAAATTAAGGAAAGAATTAAGAACTTAAGGAAAAATAAGTCGACAGGGCCTGATAACATTGCTCGAGAGTTTCTGAAACTGAGATGTAGAGCTATTCTACGCTATTTGGAAATACTATTTACTGTGTCTCTCAAAATTAGCCTACGCGAATTCAATATGACAGGAAGATAGCAAATGTAGTCCCGATTTTTAAAGGGGGAAACAGGCTGCTGATGGAAAACTATAGACCCATTATCCTTACGTCCATTGTATGCAAACAAATGGAACACCTCATTTCAGGATATCTAAGGGAACAATGGGAGAAAATTTCGTGGATGAATGGCCGTCAACATGTTTTTAGGAAAGATGTCTCCTGCGAGAGTCAGATGTTGTCCCTCTTTCAAGATATTAGCGCGTCATTAGACAGAGGTGTGCAAGTTGATGTAATTGTAATTGATTTTGCTAAAGCATTTTGATGTATTGTCCGGCTCCATGGCTAAATGGTTAACGTGCTGGCCTTTGGTCAAGGGGTCCCGGGTTCGGTCGGGAATTTTAACCATCATTGGTGAATTTCCCTGGCACGGGGGCTGGGTGCATGTGTCGTCTTCGTCATTATTTCATCCTCATCACGGCGCGCAGGTCGCCTACGGGGGTCAAATCAAAAGACCTGTACCTGGCGAGCCGAACCCGTCCTGGGATCTGCCGGCACAAAAAGCCATACGCCATTTCATTTTTTTTTCATTTGATGTATTACCAGATGACATTCTGTTCCGAAAATTGGTGGAAACAAACTTGCTAAAAGGGTGGTTATGTGGATCCGAGAAGCTTGACAGACCGCACGCAGAGAGTAAAGGTGGGAAGTAAATGCTCCGACGAAGTTTCTATAACGTCTGGGGTAGTACAGGGTAGAGTTATAGAGCCACTACTATTTACGGCGTTTATCAACGGTCTACCGAAGGAAATTCGAAGTGAATGCATATTGTTTGCGGACGACTGCATAATATACAAAAAAAAATGCTAGCGATAACAGGCTATTACAGGTCAATCTAAATAATACTCGATAAGTAGGCACTCGATAACAAAATGAAAATAAATTCTCAAAACTGCAGTCTCATAAGAATGTGAAAGAAACATAGGCAAGGGGACTTTCAGTATTGTCTTGGATCGGACGGTCTTGAAGAGAGTGACTCATGCAAGTAATTAGGAATCCACGTAAAGGGAGATCTAAAATGGGACGCCCACATAGGAAGTGTAATTTCTAAAGCGTACAAGTACTTACAGTTCGTGATGAGGGTGTTAAAGGGCAGCAGTTGCCAGGCGAAGGTGCAGGGATATATATCATTCATTATGCCAGGTTTGGAATATGGAGCAGCCGTATGAGATCCATACCAAACAGGAATCATAAACGAAAGGCTGGAAGATTCGTGCTTAAAGATTTCAATCCTAGTAATAGTGTGACAAGTATAATAGAAAAACTTGAGTGGGAGGCACTGGGGACTAGACGGAAAGGAACGTGGTTATGTGCCATGTACACTGAGTGGCCAAAAGTCGCGAGAAACGGTGTCCCATTAGAAAATATGCCGTGTATAACCACAGAGCGTTGCGGCTAGCTACGGCGTAGCTGATCAGTCTGTCACAGACACCAGTGACGTGAAGATGGCAACACGTCGCGTGTTAACCGACTTTGAACCTGGGATGGTCATCGGCGCACGGCGCATGGGACATAGCATTGTGGAGATTGCACGCAAGTTTGAGCTTCCGAGGTCAACAGTGTCGAGGGCGGATCTTCAATATCGCAGAGACAATGTTACCACCCGTGTAAACCGTCACACGGGAAGACCACAGGTGTTTAACGAACGGACATCACGTCGCCTCCGCAGAACCATACTCGACGCTCGACGGGGTACTGTGAGTCAAATCACCGCCTAGTTGAATTTTGGGAGTCAGGAACCCATTTCTACCAGGACTGCAAGGAGGCAGCTGCACCGAATAGGCTTCACCAGCCGATGACCAACTCGTGTCCCGTTGTTGAAACCTCTACACAGAGCTCAACGACGTGCATGGGCCCGCAAACATCGGCAATGGACCATGGAACAGTTGTGACGTGTGGTATTGTCCAATGAATCACGGTTCCAGTTGTATCGAGCTGATGGGCGCATGAGAGTGTGGCGTATATCCCATGAAGCTATGGAACCTGCGTGGCAACAAGGTTGTGTCCAGGCTGGAGGAGGCTCAGTTCTGGTCTGGGCGGTGTTCGCATAGTCGCAATTAGGCCCCATTGTCTGGCCACGGTGAGTGCTGACAGGTGCGTATTATGTGGACATTCTTTCACACCATCTGCATCCATTTCTGGCTCTAGAGTACCCTGATGGAGGTGCCATGTTTCAACAGGACAATGCGCCATGTCAACGCCCTGTGGTGGCATGCAGTTGGTTGGAGGAGCACTCCAGTGAAGTTATGACCATGGATTGGCCCTCCAAATCCCCCGATCGCAATCCAATCGAGCATTTATGGGATGCTGTCGATGCTTGTTAACGTCCCATGAACCCGCAGCAAATACACAAGACCAACTGCGAGTAGCAGTGAAAGATGCGTGGGTATAGATCCCTCCAGAATCGTTTCAACACCTTGCAGAGTCGACGCCTCGCCGTAATGCTGCCGTTTTGAGGGCTCGTGTAGGAGCAACTCGTTATTAACATCACATTCATTGTCTTCACGTGACTTTTGGCCATTCAGTGTATAATGCCTACACGAATAAACCAACTTGGGGAGAGTTGAACAGTCGAATAGAAAAGCCCTTTTACATAAGTAGGACAGATCATCCGCATAAGTCCATGGTAGATCGCATAAAACTAACTGTGGTTGATGTTCGTTTGTAAATTGGGGAATTGATGATTGAAATGCATTACCTGGAGCTGTCTTAGAGCCTTTTCCCTACAATGTAAGATGATTCAAGAATAAGCTCCAGCATTCTGTAAATTGTGTGTAAATTTCTACGTGATGGTGTCAACGCTCCGCCCGCTGTAAATTGTAGTATTAAGGCATCTGAATTATTTAACGTACGTAGGAATTTACGTACATGTGAACGTGCTTTAACAATTAAGGTACTTTTGTGAATTTGTATATGACGGTGTTGTAATGTTAAGCTTGTAAGTTAATAAGCTCAACTTACAGTATTGTACGCCGTAGTGTTAAGCACTGAAAATACTTAAGTTGTGTGTGAATTTATATATGATGATGCTGGATTGAGAATGTTACACTGCCGGGCTGAGTGGCTCAGACAGATGAAGCGCTGGCCTTCTGACATCAACTTGGCAGGTTCGATCCTGGCTCAATCCGGTGGTATTTGTAGGTGCTGAAATACGTCAGCCTCGTGTCAGCAGATTTACTGGCACGTAAAAGAACTCCTGCGGGACTAAATTCCGGCACCTCGGATTCTCCGAAAGCCGTAAACGTAGTTATTGGGACGTGAACCAAATAACATTAATTAATTAATTAATTAATTAATTAATTAAAATGTTAAACTACTAGTATTTCTTGTAACATTTTCTTTAAATGGAATTGCTTGTTGTACTTGTTGTTGTTGTTTTTGTAGGGTAATTTTGTTTAACCTTTACTTTATTATCACACTACTGTAAGTGATCATTGCCACCGGTATAATTCATAATTTACCCACTGACTAGAATTTAAAAGATGATGATGATGAAGAAAATGATTATGAATTTAAAATAATCAGTGGATCTAATTCGCAATGCCTTAGTTTCTTATAAAATGATTTTAAAGCACAGTAAAATATATTAAAATGGAATAAAGCATGAATTTGAAATGAAATCATATATTTCGTTAAAATAAAAATTTCAGAAATACATGAAACATACACAAAGAGAGACCAAAACAGAAGTAATAGAATAAAACGTCAGTTAACAATAAGATATAAATTAAAAACAAAGAGAAAATTGACTTTAAGACGCTGTCCCTCATGAAATGGATGACAAGGTCTACTGACTGTTCGTCTTCTCGTAGAAAGTGGAAGATCGTACTCGGAAGTTTTAGACTACGGCGCAAACTGGCCAGATCCGCGCATTCCATAAGTGTGTGTACTATGGTAAGAGGACCACCGCAGGTACCCACCGGGGGGCTTCTCCCTTCAGTAAGTAGGAGTGCCTTGCAATATCGTGGTCGATCCCAAGACGACAACATAATACCACTGCTTCTTTCCGAAAAACCCGAAGGGAAGTCTTCCATACCGTCGTGGTTTCTTTAATCGTTCTCGGCTTATCTGAAAGGAGGTGGCCTACCACTCCATCTCCCAATAGAACATCACCATGTGTCTCAGCTTAGAATGAATTTGACTGGCTGGAACTTGTAAGGCAATGGGGGCAATGTGACCCTATCAGCTAACTCGCTTCCAGCTACGCCGATGTGGTTTGAGATCCATAAAAACTGAACTTAAATGACCTACCAGAACATACAAAAACTTGCAAATACCTTTTCTACGCAGGTGACGTTCAGCTATATATACATACAAACCCGAAAGACATCTAACAGGCATTAACAAACTAAACGATGACCTGAAAAACATAAAAGTCTGGACTAAAAATAATCATACCAAACTGAAAAGTGTGAAAATTCTTCCAATCCTTTACCACACAACACGAATACAAATAAACGAAACAGTAAAGAACCTTGGCCTAATTTTTGATGATAAGTACTTAAAGTGGACAGATCACACGATGAAAATTTGTCAACGAGTATTCTTTCTTTGCATTCCCTTAAAAGTGTACAGGACCTCCTTCCAATAAATACGAGAAAGTCACCTGTTCAGAGCTTAAGTCTACCCATCTTCGATTATGTTGGAGTGATGTACAACAACCTAAATACCACACTTAACGCTAAACTTCAGCGGGCTTATAATATATGCGTCCGTTTTGTATTAAATATGCCCAGGTAATGCATATATCACCCTGTCTTGAACAGCTGTCGCGGTTATATTTGGCGGAGAAAAGAAACGTTCACTCGGTTTCGCTAGTCCACAATATCCTCCGTACAGACACATCAAGTTATCTGAGAACGGATCTTACATACTTGTCATCCCCAAACAGCATACCTACAAGGTCAGAAACCTCTTCCTTACTGAGCTTCCTAATTTACCGCACGACAGGTTACCGCAACTCAGTCATACCTTCAACCATACGCTCCTGGAATTCCCTTCCGACTATAATTAGGGACATACGTAGTAGAAATGTAGGCCTACTTATAGATTATAGATTCAGCGAGCAGGTTGGCAATAGGGCTTGTACGGAGTGCTCCCTTTGCCAACCTAACTCCGCTGTGGTGGGTGATATTCAGTTTCACAAGGACGCTTTGCCCTCCTGATCCATATGATGCACTGCTGCACGTTGCACTTTGTGCGACCTAAAAACTTCAAAATATTCAGTTTATTGGCGCATTTCACTTTTAACTGACGCACATGTGGCTCCCACGATAATTTACTATCGAAGAGGAGCCCAAGAAATTGGTATGTGTCAATTACAGGAAGAGCAACCCCCACCTAAACAAGCTCAAAATGGTGGTGAGGAGTGCGCTTTCGGCTGAAGTGAAAAACAGATGTCTTCGTAGTTGAAAACTGAAAGCCATATTCTAAAGTCGACTGCTCCACTCTGCTAACAGCTTGCTGTGATTGTCGCTATGCGTCTGCCATACTTTGTGAGCTATAATGCAAAGCAAAATCGTTCACATATGGTGACGGTACTGCTGCTGAACCAGCAGCAGCGAAAATACCCTTTTTGGCAATCGCGAAGAGTGACGCTGAGAATCGATCCCCTGTGGGACTCCATTCTCCTGAACATGTTATTACGAATATGCCCTCGAGACAAATAGGTCTCTAACTTCCTGCATACTTATGATTTTTATCAGGCTAGAGGAGAGGAATTATTATTCCCTGTTCGCACTGTGATGGAAACTCACCCTCTATCCAGATTCTGTTGAAAACCCCCAAGAAAATACAATAGGCTACACTCGCCGAGGTGTTTCAACATCTGGTTATGGACATTATTTGGTCTGGGAGCCGAATCCTTGCAAAGCGCCAAGGTACTGCGGAGTTCCCAATGCGTAAAGGACACGTTATAATCCTCTGAAGTTTGAGTGGCAAAACTGAGATGATGGCGTTCTGTCTCCCGCTTCAGAGGCAGATAATCAGGATGGCAATTCCCGGAACCAGACTCATCTGCGAAATGACATGCTATATGATTAGTAGGGTTCGGAATTTTATGACGTAAAGAAGTACAAAATATGCTATAAATACTAGCTAAATATGACCTAAAAAAAGTAAAATATGACTTAAGCATTTTAGGGATAGGTAGCCTGTATTAAAGTATTACGAACATTAAATGTGGCAAAAAGTGATTAGCGATAATATAGCAGACACAAACTGACAGAGCTACAGTAGGTACGTTAAAACGTTATACATTCATTGAGTAGCATAGCCCTGAGGCGCAGTTATCACTCTGTCTTCCTAAAGAAAGAACAAAAAGATCGAAGTATAAGCATGCTTTTTGGTATTTGTCGGCGTACGTTTGTCCAATATCACTTTCTCGGAATCACACCTTCTAAATCTGCTACATATCTGTTCCGGGAAAAGAAGAAAAATACTTCTACTACAGTGTTTTGAAATCCTGTTTTTGGAGCTCGACGCAGATAACAGGTATCTTGTTAAAAACAACGCCTCAATTTAAACAAAAATGCTCAAAATATAACCAAATATGACCTTATATCATTCAACTGATCAAGGTATGACCAAAACAATAAAAATTGCCAACACATGCATTTATATGCAATTTAAAATTGCTTTAAACGGGGTCAGGGACCCATCATTCATGGTTATTTTTTCAGATTTCGGTTAAAATAAGCTCAGGAAAGAAGTATAACTTTTCCTCAACATCCCAACCTTAATGATTAGCAATTGTGCGTGGATCAGTGACGATAATGAGGATAGTCCTTGTACTGCCGAAATGCGTCGAAGTTTAGTCCATGCTGGAGATGATGGCGTCATGGACGTCACATACCTTTCTCATGAAGCTTTCTTACTCTGTCGAATAAGAACTCTCACCTTAGCGTGAAGTTCTATATGTCACCAAGTTGGCCACAGTAGGTTGCCTACGATAGCGTTTATGAGTGCGACGTCATTCTTTTATAGGTGCTGCAAATACTTCATTCCACCTAAGAACGAGTTTTCGAGGAGTGCCACAAAAAGATGAAATTGACTCCTCAGCAGTAGCATCAGCAGCAAGAATAACGTGTACGATCTAAGCTATATCATCGTCTAAGTTTCGGCTATTCGCGTGGTTGAAGACAGCTAGCGATGTGAACTTTGGCCAATCAGCGCGTTTAAGAATCCATCGGGGAGGAGCCTAAATGGTTTCCTGTTTCAAACATACATACATACATACATACATACATACATACATACATACATTATAGACTGTTATGCCTTTCAGCGTTCAGTCTGCAAGCCTCTGAGAATTTACTAAACGTCGCCACAATCCTCGATTTGCAACTAGTGTTGTGGCCTCATTTAGTTCTATACCTCTTATCTTTAAATCGTTAGAAATCGAGTCTAACCATCGTCGTCTTGGTCTCCCTCTACTCTTACCCTCCATACCAGAGTCCATTATTCTCCTAGGTAACCTATCCTCCTCCATTCGCCTCACATGACCTCACCACCGAAGCCGGTTTATGCGTACAGCTTCATCCATCGAGTTCATTCCTAAATTAGCCTTTATCTCCTCATTCCGAGTACCCTCCTGCCATTGTTCCCACCTGTTTGTACCAGCAATCATTCTTGCTGCTTTCGTGTCTGTTAATTCTAACTTATGAATAAGATATCCGGAGTCCACCCAGCTTTTGCTCCCGTAAAGCAAAATTGGTCTGAAAACAGACCGATGTAAAGATAGTTTCGTCTGGGAGCTGACTTACTTTTTACAGAATACTGTTGATCGCAACTGCGAGCTCACTGCATTAGCTTTACGACACCTTGATTCAATCTCACTATATTACCATCCTGGGAGAACACACGACCAAAATACTTAAAATTATCGACCTGTTCTAGCTTTGTATCACCAATCTGACATTCATTTCTGTTGAATTTCTTACATATCGACATCAATTTAGTCTTCCAGATGCTCATTTTCATACCATACTCATTGCACCTATTTTCAAGTTCCAAGATATTAGACTGCAGGCTTTCGGCACAATCTGCCATTAAGACCAAGTCGTCAGCATAGGCCAGACTGCCTACTACATTTCCCCCTAACTGAATCCCTCCCTGCCATTTTATACCTTTCAGCAGATTATCCATGTAAACTATGAACAGCAAAGGTGAAAGATTACAGCCTAGTCTAACCTCTGTAAGTACCCCGAACCAAGAACTCATTCTACCATCAATTCTCACTGAAGTCCAGTTGTCAACATAAATGCCTTTGATTGATTTTAATAATGTGCACCTTTGATTCCACAGTCCCCCAGTATAGCGAACATCTTTTCCCTCGGTACCCTCTCATATGTTTTCTCTAGATCGATAAAACAAACACAACTGAATATTCCTCTCATAGCATTTCTCAATTACCTGGCGCATACTGAAAATCTGATCCTGACAGCCTCTCTGTGGTCTGAAACCACACTGGTTTTCATCCAACTTCCTCTCAACGACTGATCGCACCCTCCCTTCCAAGACGCCAGTGAATACTTCACCTGGTATACTAATCAATCAGATACCTCGATAGTTGTTGCAATCCTTCCTGTTCCCTTGTTTATAGATAGGTGCAATTACTGCTTTTGTCCAATCTGCTTTTGTCCAACACTCCACGCTAATTTTACTACCGTACTCTATGAAGCCATTTCATCCCTGCCTTCCCACTATACCTCACCATTTCAGGTCTAATTTCATCTATTCCTGCTGCCTTGTGACAATGTATTTTATTTACCATCCTTTCCACTTCCTCAAGCATAATTTCACCAACATTTTTTCAACAAAGTAAGAATAATGGGAAAATGGTCACTTTCAGAGAGGTCATAGTGTACATCCCACCGAAGCAGGGGAATGAGCGCAAGGCTGCACAGACTAATGTCAATACGGGAGAAGTTACCGTCCGCTACGCTGAAATGTGTTGGTTCCCCTGTATTCAAACTGCTTAAATCCAGCTCTCTTATTAATTGTTCCAACTCCCTTCCTCTGAGGCAAGGCATTTCAGAGCCCCAAAATGGACGGATGGCGTTAAAACTAAGCGAAAAGGAGGTGGGAGCTGATCTATAAGATCACTTACATCATTGATATTAGGATGCTGGCCTGGTGGGAAATAAGCATCACAAACTGTAGGTATGACAGGCAACGCAACACGTACCGCTATTGCCTCCAGCTGGATTCTTAGTGGAACCGCTTAGCTGTAGGTATCAGAATGAGTGAAAATACGAACGCCACCAGAAATCCGGTTAGCATAATCCCGTTCTGTCGAGTTTAGTCTAAAATGTTTCAAGAACATATGGTGATATGGTCTGAGATTAGTTTCTTGAATACCGACTATATTAACCGCGAAATGGGATTGGTCAGGGACTTTAATCTGAAATGCTTCCCTTTGCTCGGAAACTGGGTTTTGGGCTGTTCTCAACATCCTTGCAAATCATACACCGCACACAGTACTAGCCTCCCCCCATAATAACGCGCAGTTTTCCATACAGGCCAGATGTTACCCACCGTCGTCGAAGGATCTGACTTACAAGAGCAGCAACATCAATACTCACACGAAATTAGTTTGTATTTGCCTATAAATATCCTATATGAGTTCCTGCTCTCAACTTCGAGACAGAAGTCAAGTTCTCTGAGATTTAAAATAAACAAATAAATAAATAAATTGTTTTTAGTGCCACTCAATTTGTGGTTAACTACAGCACGTAACACTAGAAACTTCGGTACACTATTGGAGGCCTATATCGGGACACTATACATTCCAAATACATAGACCAAATCACTGGGTCCACGACGACGTTTCCCATTTCGAGATTGCCCTTTGCTGTTTACCCCATCATTTAATATGTTCGATTTACCGATACCACCAGCAGATAGCCGATACTGATCGTGAAACTGTAAACGTGAATTAGGGAGATGATAGTTTCCAACTCCACCGTCGACTGCTATGAAAATGATTTTCTGTGATTTCTAGTTTTGACACCAAGAGAATGTCGGGCCTGTAATTTAATCAAAGATATAGCCGCTATTTTGTCATCCCAATGTCGCTGAGAACCTCTTTATGTTAAGACGATTTTAAAATATCTACCGAAAGAAAAAGAATCAACCAACAGATACTTAAGCAATTTGTATATCAATTCTCTATTAAGCCGACGGACTAGGTGTTAGGTTCTTAAAACAACAATTATCGTCATTTAGTTCTCTGTCGTTGATGAAACTCAAACAGCTCAATGATTTCCGATACACAATGGATCGCTCAGAAAGCCTTCCATCCTATCAATTTTATTTACATTGCTTACTGGGTTCGTTACAGAGTCGGTGATAGCATTTAGCATTGTTAGACAATCCCAACAGTCCAGAGTAAGAAATCGTGCTAATGTATGTAGTTTTCAATCTTATTTTCTCTTACCTAACTTTACTAGAACATCCTTCAAACTTTGATGGCCACACCAGCTCATTGATAAGCCAGTCTCTTATTGTTTTTCAAGTAAATACCAGCAACAAAGTAATGTAAGAACGAAGATCAACTCTAAGTTAGGAGTGAAAGGGGAGGAGTAAAGGAAAAGAAAACCTGAGTGATCGAAATGGACTGACTTGTAACTTGATCTTTTAGCTTTCTTGGCCTCATCTGACGCTGCGGACCACAAATAAGCGTACGCAGCCAGTCAACACAAGAGAATAGCTAGAACCAGGTAAGGGTGGGGCAAAAGCGTTGTAACATTCCATTAGCAACATAGGCCTACATCACTATTTCTATACCGGCAAGATTCCGTTCACTCGACTGCACTGTATCTGAGATGACACATTCATCTATTAGAAATGTTAGTGGGTTGTTTGAAACTCTCTAAGAATAATTAAATTTCGTGCGAAAACTTTGAAGAAATAAATGGTTAGCAAAGATCAAGAAAACACAGTTGGTGAACGTATTCAACGGAAGTTCATTGAAAAGACTTTAATACCATCCTATGCTTAATACGGCATGAGTAAAATTCTAGGATCATACCTACAGTTGTTCTAAGAGTAGCATACGGTATCAAAGATTTGACGGTTAGGCGATCTTGAAAGATACTGTTCGCTGACAGTCAATTGACAGAAGTAGGATCCAAGGGAGTACAACTGCATTAACATCTTATGTTACGTTGAAAGTCGATCAGATTCCAAGAATTTATTGCAAGCAGAGCAACTAATTAATTCTCCCGATGACCGTCTTATGAAAATGAATTGAACCTTCTCTCTAAATCCTGCCAAGTCAAAAACTACTGCCTAATTCAGCTTAAGCAAGAGGCAGGCTTCTTGGTTGCAAAATACTGACAAACACAGATTAGCTTGTGAAAATGAACAAATGATCCATATTATTATTATTATTATTATTATTATTATTATTATTATTATTATTATTATTATTATTATTATTATTATTATTATTATTATTATTATTATTATTATTATTATTATTATTATTATTATCATTACAGTAGAGTCCTACAAACTCGACCTAATGTGACTGAGAGGGTGTCGGTTTCCCAAAATGTCGAGTTTTACGGAATAAGGGGTGGGTTATTCATAACTCATAGTAATTTGCTTCATATTGCTCTAATGAAAGATCTAGCACGATGCAGGGCACAGAAAAGTACAACATACCCTAAAATCATCGATAAAGTTTAAAAAAATCAGCTTTCAACTTGCATACAAAACTGAAGAAATGACTATTTATTTGTAGGTAAAATTGTGATGACCGAGCTCGATAGCTGCAGTCGCTTAAGTGCGGCCAGTATCCCGTATTCGGGAGATAGTAGGTTCGAACCCTACTGCTGGCAGCCCTGAAAATGGTTTCCCATTTTCACAGGCAAATGCTGGGGCTGTACCTTAATTAAGGCCACGGCCGCTTCCTTCCCACTCCTAGCCCTTCCTTGTCCCATCGTCGCCATAAGACCTATCTGTGTCGGCGCGACGTAAAGCAACTAGCAAAAAAAAATTGTGATGTTTAACCGTCTCTCGTACTCGTTTCATCACGCAGGCGACGGACGAATGCAATGCCCATAGCAAGTCCAGTTTGCTCCTCCGTGCAGCGGAGCATTCCTTCAGTGGCATGTGGTCCACTACCCTGTTATCTTCCAGCTCTTCCTCTTCTCATTCATCTTATCCTCGTTCTCTTTCACTATTGCGACTGCTTCACTATCTAAAAGTTCACAGTTTTCATCCTTCGCCATCCATTATCCAGCATCACCAACAGTAACATCTTCGTTGCCTGGAATTTTCTTCAATAAGTCCACTACAGTATTGCACAATTCTCTGTTCCTTCCCTTGTTTTCGTGAAACTGGTTTCCCGAATGATCCAGCAAATTTCTTCAGGAAAATGCAAGCTTATATGCTCGATTTTATTCCATGATACAGAAATCCACCCCACACCGTCCAACATGTCTACTTTCTTTAGTATATCGATCATGCCACATGACAAGAAAGAAGTTTACGTCTATATCTCTTCTCCAATGCTTCCAAAATGCCCTGGTACATACCGAAGTCACGTTAAGAGGAGAAACATGGCTCATATCCTGAACAGCGAAAATAATTTAGCTATTGAAATAAAAAGAAGAAAAATTAGTGCTCGTCAAGTTGTCGAGTTATACGGAATGCCGAGTTATGCGGAGTCGAGTTAGTGAGATGAATATTATTATTATTATTATTATTATTATTATTATTATTATTATTATTATTATTATTATTATTATTATTATTATTATTATTATTCGTGAATCGTCCCTTTCGGAACACAAGGAGCTTTATTTATGACTTCGTTTGCGGAGGATCCAGGATGCTTTCATCTGTTGACTAAAGATCCTCTTCCTTTCTTCCGTCCACTTGGTACCTCCTCTTTTTGGTACTTCATTCTCTGAAGTAACTTCCCACTTGTCAATTTTTGATATATTTCGATTCAAAATGTCTTCAGGTTCAATTTGTGCGTTCTTCATGTCCGCTTTTGTTTGTTGTATCCAAGGAAAATTCTTCAGTTTATCAACTCTTTCAAGAACTCGGTGGGTTAGTCTGGTGTCTGGAAGCCTCTTAACATGCCCATAAAATTTTAGCCTTCTTTTCCTGAGGTCTGCCGCAATATTAGATAATTTTTCTGTGGATTTCCGGGTTTGGAGGCGGTACCCTTCTCCCGTGTGTCTTGGTCCTAAAATTTTCCTCGTGATTTTTCGCTCTTCTTTTAGGATATTTTCGAGCTCGCCCTTTCTATGAATCGTTAGAGTTTCCCCTTCATATTATTATTATTATACACTGCTGTAGAGACGCTGTGCAACGGAAACTAATAAGGTCGCTGGTAGCACTCATTAGTTACATACCTACCTTACCCCAGAGCACGTGGACTCTCCATTCCCACATCATGCGCATGTGAAATGGCGAGAGGAACAGAGCCTCGTGTTAGGTGGTGGTCTACGAGAGTGTTGAAACGAAGTTTTTGGAACAGGAACAATGGAGTTGGACAAAGATTGAATGTAACAGAGGTCGTACAGCACGACAGTGTCATCAAGTTCTTCAAGAAGCTTGCGGGGAATCAGCATTACCTTACAGAACAGTGGTAAAAGACTTCAATGAGGGACACAAAAATGTGGCAGACATGTGTCAGCCAGGTCGTCCTAGTGTCAGTGAAGAAGGCGTGCATGCTCTTGCAGCGTTACTGGACACTGATCGAACCATACGATTCGTGAGCTGGCCCGAGACACTGGATTAGCGTATACGAATGTGCTACACCTTCTGAAGGAAAGTCTGAGCATGAGAAAGATTGCATCACGATGGGTTCCGCGTGATTTGACGGAAATGCAGAAATGGTTACGATACGACGCTACTTGCAACCACTTTAAGTTCTATGAGCGCGAAGAAGAGGTCTTCTTACGCCGTATCATTATACTGGATGAGACATGGGCCAAATGGTACGAGCGACAACTGAAACGCCATTGGAACGAATGGCGTAATTACGGATCACCATGAAGATCGAAACTTCGTCAGAACCGTAGCAGTGTGAAAGAAATGGTTATTCTCATGTACGACTGTGATAGTGTTATCCTAACCCATTACGTTCCTCCACAGCAGACGGTCATTGCGCAATATTACTGTTCATTTTTCGAACACAACCTGCGAACAGCTTTGAGAAAGAAGCGGAGAGACTTTTTGCCGAACCCACCAATAATTTTCCATGACAACGCTTGGCCGCATACAGCGGGTGATTTGTTCGGTCGATGGGGCTGGGAATTGCTGTACCATCCACCATGCTCCCCGCACTTAAGCACTTGTGACTTTGACTTGATTCCTAAGACGAAGGAACCACTTCGTAGCATTCGTTCAAAACTGTTCCTGAGATTCGTCTGGCAGTAGACCGCTCCATTCGAACTGTCAATACAACAGGCGCTGCTAAAGGTATCCTACGACTTCCACATCGCTGACAACGGGTTGTACACAATGCTAGTGACTACAATAAAGGACAGTAAAACTTGGTAACATGTATCTCTTTTGTATCACTTGTAATTAAATAGTAGTCACTATTCCAACTTTATCTTCATATTGTGATCTTTCCTACTTTTAAAGACATGATACAAACTTATTCATCTACTAACGTCGTTCCACGCCATCTCTCCACTGACAATTCGGAACATGCCACTTAGTCGAGCAGCCCTCCTCCTTTCTCCCAAATTTTCCCAACCCAAATATTGCAACCTTTTTGTAACGCTACTCTTTTGTCGGAAAACACCCAGAACAATCCGAGCTGCTTTTCTTTGGATTTTATGCAGTTCTTGAATCAAGTAATCCTGGTGAGAGGCCCATACACTCAAAACATACTCTACTTAGAGTCTTACCAGAGACTTATCTGCCCCCTTCTTTACATCACTACTTCAACCCCTATGTACCCTCATATCCATGTGCAGAGATTTGTACCCTGTAATTACAACCCCATTTATGTAATTACCCCAATGAAGATCTTCCCTTATACAGTATTAACACCTAGGTACTTACTATGATCCCCAAAAATAACTTTCACCCCGTCAACGCAGTAATTAAAACTGAGAGGTGCGGCCAGTATCCGGCATTCGGGAGATAGTAGGTTCAAACCCCTCTGTCGGCAGCCCTGAAAATGGTTTTCCGTGGTTTCCCATTGTCACACCGGGCAAATTCTGGGGCTGTACTTTAATTAAGGCCACGGCCGCTTCCTTCCTACTCCTAGCCCTTTCCTGTCCCATCGTCGCCATAAGACCTCCCTAAGTCGGTGCGACGTAAAGCAACTAGCAGTTAAAACTGAGAGGACTTCTCCTATTTATCAAATTCACAACCTGACTTTCAACACCGTTTATCATCATATTGCCTACTGTCCATCTCACAACATTATCGAGGTCATTTTGCAGTTTCTCACAATCTTGTAACGTATTTATTACTCTATGCAGAATAACATCATCCGCAAAAAGTCTTATCTCTGATTCCACTTCTTTACTCATATCATACATATATAAGAAAACATAGAGGTCCAATAATACTGCCTTGAGGAACTCCCCTCTTAATTGTTACAGGGTCAGATAAAATTTCACCTACTCTAATTCTCTGAGGTCTATTTTCTAGAAATATAGCCGCCGGGCTGAGTGCTTCAGACGGTTGAGGCGCTGGCCTTCTGAACCCAACTTGGTGGTTTCGATCCTGGCTCAGTCCCGTGATAATTGAGTCGTATGCGCGAACAAACGTCTATGTTACATTCCCTAAATATTGAGAAAAACGGCAATAAAGATAATTGTTGATCGCGGGACATGGCTACGCGAGAGAATGTAACATAGACTTTTATTCCGTAAATCAACATGTTATAAGTGCACGCGCTCACTCATTCGTACATAATGTATGCAAGCTGAGGAGAATAGTGTTATTTTAAAGTTTTATTCTAATTATAATGATTTGGTGCGTACATCTTTCCACTCACTAGGCTCACGTTTCCTTTTCCTGCATCTGTTTTTCGTCAACTTGTGTATACTGCTTGGGGACAACAGTATATTACGACCACTACTATCGTCTGATTGCATGATTATGGTTTCGATGAGTAACTAAATACACTCGGTAATATAAGACTGAACAAACCAGAAGAATCTCCGGAGTAGAATGTGTTTTTTACATTGCATTCAATTCGTGACATTGTCGAGCGCTCGCGCGGGAAACGATGTAACATAGACTTTTGTTCCATTATTTTTCAAGTGCATTTCTCTTCACAATTTCCGGAATACTATAGCCATCTGTTGAGATATGCTCAAACTACATGCAAATACATATCCAGGACACATCATAGATGTTTGTTCTGTGAATATCTCAAATTCCACAAAAATGTAACATAGACGTTTGTTCGCGCATACGACTCAATTGAAGGTGCTCAAATACGTCAGCCTCGTGTTGGTAGATTTTCTGGCACGTACAAGAACTCCTCAGGGACAAAATTCCGGCCCCTCGGCATCTCCGAAAGCCGTAAAAGTAGTTAGTGGGACGTAAAGCAATTAGCATTATTATTATTATTAGAAATATAGCCACCCATTCAGTCACTCTTTTGTCTAGTCCAATTGCATTCATTTTTGCCAGTAGTCTCCCATGATCCACCCTATGAAGTGCCTTAGATAGGTCAATCGCGATACAGTCCATTTGACCTCCTGTATCCAAGTTATCTGGATTCCTACAAGTTGAGCATCAGTGGAATAACCTTTCCTAAACCCGAACTGCATTCTACCGAACCAGTTATTAATTTCGCAAACATATTTAATACAATCAGAAAGAATGGATTCCCAAAGCTTACATGCAATTCGTGTCAAACAGACAGGCCTGTAATTTTCAGCTTTGTGTCTCTTACCCCTTCTTTTATACACAGGGGCTACTATCACAATTCTCCATTCTTTTGGTATAGCTCCTTCGTGCAAACAATAGTAATTAAGTTCTTCAGATATGGTACTACATCCCAGCCCATTGCTTTTAGTATATCCCCTGAAATCTTATCAATACCAGCTGCTCCTTTAATTTTCAGCTTTTGTATCTTATTGCAAATGTCGTTGTTATCATAGGTAAATTTTAATACGTCTTTAGTATCAGTCACCTCCTCTGTCTGGACATTATCCTTGTAACCAACAATCTTTAAATATTGCTGACTGAATACTTCTGCCTTTTAAAGATCCTCGCATACACAATCCCCTTGTTCATTAATGATTCCTGGAATCTCCTTCTTGGAACCAGTTTCATCTTTAAGGTACCAATACATACCCTTACATTTTTCACTAAAATTTGTATTATTGCCAATTACGCTCGCCATCATGTTATTCCTTTTTTGCTAGTTGTTTTACGTCGCACCGACACAGATCGGTATTACGGCGACGACGGGACACGAAAGGGCTAGGATTGGGAAGGAAGTGGGCGTGGCCTTAGTTAAGATACAGCCCCAGCATTTGCCTGGTGTGAAAATGGTAATGCACGGAAAACCATTTTCAGGGCTGCCGACAGTGGGGTTCAAACCTACTATCTCCCGAATACTGGATACTGGCCGCACTTAAGCGACTGCAGCTATCGAGCTCGGTATGTTATTCCTTAGCTGACTTCTTTGCTAGATTCAGTTTCCTAGTAAGTACCTTCAATTTCTCTTTACTTCTACGGAAATTTCTAACTCTATTCATTTCCAACCTGCACCTCCTTCTTAGTCTCTTTACTTCTCTGCTTTAATATAGTGGGTACACTAAAGGTACAAACCTGTTTTCACATTCCTCAAGAATTGTTTTAAACCCATCCAAGAGTATGTTTGCATTTTTATTTACCGTTTTCCTCTGATCATAGTTACTTTTTAAAACTCTTTTGTGCCTGTTTTATCAGCCTTATGGTACTGCCTAATAGTCCTACTTTCAAGACCTTCCTTTCTATCACACTTATTTTTAACTACGACAAAACAGATTCATGATCACAAATACCATTTGTTACTTCGGTTTCTCTATAGTGCTCATCTGGTTTTACCAGCACCACGTCCAGAATATTCTTCCCTATAGTTGGTTCCATCACTTCCTGAATCAGCTGTCCTTCTCGTATTAACTTATTTGCCACTTGTTGGTCATGTTTCCGGTCGTTTGCATTACCTTCCCAATTGATATTTGGTAAATTGAAATCACCTGCAACAATCACGTTCCTTTCCTAATCGTTTCCCACATAGATTATTATCTTACCAAATAATTCTGAATCAGCGTCAGCGGTATCATTTCCCGGTCTGTACACTCGAAAGACATCAAGTTGCCTATTATCTTTAGAGATGAGGCTTACATCTAGAATTTCATGTTTGTCATCTTTAACTATTTCGTAACTTACAAATTCTTCTTAACCAGAATGAATACTCCCTCTTCCACCATTCCTATCATATCTCTACGATACACACTACAGTTCCATGAGAAAATTTCTGCATCCATTATATCATTTCTCAACCGTGATTCAACTCCTATTACAATATCTGGTGTCTGGATATTTGATGTTTTGATGTTGGTACTGTTTTATTGTAACCTTAAAAACAAATGCAGTGTAGAACGATCAGTCCTTGTAAAATTGTAGTATTCGCGAGTCTAAGTATTGCATTAAATGGATTTAAGATACCTAATTTTTACACGACACATGATATGATATGTACAAACATTAACATCTTGCGACCGTGACAGGACAGTTCTGGCCGTGTAATAATCCTATGAAGGTAAAATAAGAGAAAACTTGCTTCGCGGTACACTTTTCGATTTCGACCGACGTAAAGATATGGCTGCTTTAAATGTATCATTGAAAGAAAGAACACAGTTACGTCGTTTATTTACAAGAGCGTTTAACATATTCCAGAACAAGATTGCTGAGGAAAATGTGACGCAGGAAGATGTTTTCACCAGTTTTAATGTATTCGAAGATAAGGCCGATCGACTGTTTACACTTGATGAAAGAATCCATGAAGCTTGGCATACCAATGAAGGCACGGACGAAGATGTAGCTGCGGAATATGAAGAAGTCGAATCATATCGAGATAAGTGGACAACAGTGAAATGTAAGTACGAGAAATTCAGTGAATGTCAAATAACGTGTGATGCTTCTTCCATAAGTTCGAGCGTTTCTCAGACTAGCAGATTGGTTAGTAAATTGCCGAAGTTATCGCTTGTGAAGTTCTCGGGAGATATTAAGCGGTGGTTATCATTTTGGGCACAGTTCAAACGAATACACGAAAGTAGTGAGCTGGATGATGCAGAAAATATTCTCTATCTAAGAGAACCTATGACTCCTGGGACAAGGGCTTATGAGTTTGTGAATGGTTTTACACCTATTCCTGAAAATTATAGTAAAGATGTTCAGTTGTTAAAAACACGTTATGGTCGAAAGGATTTATTAATAGAGCTTTACGTAAGAGACATTATAAATCTAATGACTGCAAAACCTTCCCTGTCAGTGTTGTATGATCGAACTGAGGTTAATGTTAGGTCACTAGAATCAATGGGTATAACTACTGACAACTATGCTGCATTATTATTTCCTCTCGTGGAGTCTTGCTTGACTGATGAATTCATCCGTGTGTGGCAGAGGAGAGGAGATAATATGCAAGAAGCTGGGTCACAAGAAAAGCTCAAAGGACTGTTAGAATTTCTGAAATATGAAGTAGAAAATGAAGAATACTTGCAGGTAACTAGGAAGATCAGTGATATTAGTGTGGGTAAAGCACAAACATCAAAACCTTTGAGAAAATCTGATGTTCCAACTGCTCAAGGTTTAGTTTACACTAGTGTTGTAGGTAATGCATGTGCTTTCTGTAAAGTAGAGACTCATGCTTCATCGCAATGCCAGCAGGCAAAAAATATGACTCTCGAAGAAAAGAAAGCTAGACTCTCCCAGAACGGTGCATGCTTCAAGTGCTTCAAGGTTGGGCATGTTGCAAGAAAATGTTATGCGGCAACATTATCCGGTCATGTGTGATCTTTCAGAAAGGAAAGTTGAGAAAGAGTGGCAGGCTTCACCTCAGTCTAGGTCAGTAACTAATTTCTGCATTAATTCCTCGTGTGTCTATCTTCAAACTGTCTTGATTAAAATAGTGCATGGATATAATCAGGAACTTGTGCGTGCCCTTCTGGACTCTGCTTCGCAGCGTTCTTACGTGAAAGAACTGGCAGAGAGATTAGGTCTTCAGGAGATTAGAAAAGTGACTATGAGCCATGCTGTGTTTGGTGGTATTACTGGGTCTAGTGTTGAATATCGTGTATTTGAACTTGTTCTTCAGAATCTTGATAATTCTAATCAGTTGAGACTGACTGCTCTTAGCCAGCCTGTTATTTGCATTCATGTTCCTCGCCTTACAGCAGAACACGTGATGCAATTGGGACTGTCACACCTAGATGTGGGGAGAGATAAAGAAATAGAGATCCTTATCGGAGCAGATTTCCTAGGGTCAATTCTCTTGAATGAGCGTAGAATAGTGAGAGATTTGACGGCAATGTTGACTACATGAGGGTGGACGGTATTCGGCAGAAAGCAGCGCTCAGGTTGTGATGAGAGGGAAGCGACACCTATTCTGCTGAATATAGAGAAAGTGAATGACCTGTGGGAACTGGACGTTTTGGGGATAGAAGATCCTATCTCTGAAAAGAAGAAATGTCAACTGGAAGAAGAAGCAAGACTAGATTTCCTGGAAACCGTACAGATAAAAGAAGATGGTAGGTACGAAGTCCGATTTCCATGGCTGAAAGATCATCTGCCCTTAGGTCCGTCATACGAGACAGCAGAAAAGCGGCTAGAAATTACAAAGAGAAAGCTTGACAGCAACGGGCTCTTAGAAGAATATGATAAAGTTTTTCAAGGCTGGCTTGATGAAGGGATAATAGAAGAAATTCCGGGTGATCAGGCTGGAATCTGTGGGCATTATCTTCCTCATCGACCTGTCATCAAGAATTCTGCAACAGCACCGGTGAGGCCAGTAACAATCCTTCCCTCAACGATTGTCTAGAAAAGGGTTCCAATCTCATCAAACGAATTCCTTCTCTCCTCTTACAGTTCCGAAAGAAGTCAGTTGGGGTTATTGTTGATATCCGTAAGGCGTTTCTGCAAATTTCAATAGCACCAGAAGATAGAGATTTTTTTAGATTCCTGTGGGGCAAGGAAGAAGTGAAAACCTATAGGCACAATCGAGTAGTTTTTGGAGTGACATCGAGCCCTTTTTTACTGGCAGCGGTGATTGACCACCTTCTAGACCAAGCCTTGCTAAATGCTCAAGATGAAAATAAAGTGACTGTTGGTATTATTAGACAGCTTAAGGACAGTTTTTATGTTGATAATTGTGTGACAAGTGTCTCAAATGAGGAGGTGCTGGAACTATTTGTCAGTACTTCTCAAGAGGTTTTTCCCAACACAAGTTTGAGCTCAGAGGTTGGGAGAGCACTGATCCTTTGCTTGAAGATGATTGTAAGTTGTCACCCGTCCTTGGAATAATGTGGAATCGCAAGGAGGATGTGCTTCGTTTGAATTGTGAGCCTCTGGAAAATATTTCACAAGAGAAGATAACTAAAAGGATAGTGCTGTCTACTGTCCATCGGATTTATGATCCAATAGGATTTTCGGTGCCCATTATGCTGCTGCCGAAGCTTTTACTACAGAAAATAAATGAGGTCTCTTGGGACACGGAAATACCTTTGGAAATGAAAACCACATTTGGAAAATGGCTTTGTGAACTTCGAGAATTACATCAGTTGGAGATCCCCAGAAAATTCCCTGAGGTATACATAGAACGTAGCCTTCACGTCTTCTGCGATGCGAGTCGAGATGCATATGCCGCAGTGGTATTTTTACGTACGCATACGGAGTCAGGAGTTTACGTCCAGCTCCTTCAAGCAAAATCAAGAGTAGCTCCTTTACCCCGGACGACCATTCCTCGACTCGAGCTCATGGGAGCAACAATAAGTGCTTGATTGTTGTCAGCTGTGAGAAAAGATTTTGACGCTGAGTCAGTTTACTTGTGGACAGATTCTGCGACAGTGTTGACATGGATACAGCGTGAGATCCTTTGGTCAGTCTTCGTTGAAAAGAGGGTTAGGGAAAGAAGACAACTGACTCAAAAGGAATCTTGGAGGCATGTGCCTGGTACAGTGAATCCTGCTGATCTGCCTACTCCAGGATGTAGGACAAGAGAACTTATCTCCATATGGTGGGAGGGGCCATCCTGGTTGTAGCTTCCAGCGGAAGAATGGCCTTCAGATTGCAGCGTCGGGAGTGAAGATAAAATTATGCACGAAAGAAGAAAGACTGCCACAAGTCTTGTCGTCACAGAAGATCCATTAAGGTCAGACTGGTACTACAAATATTTCTCTCGATTTCACAAGATAGTGAGATTGATTGGTTGAATCAAACGGTTTATTTTTAACTGCAAGTCTAAAAGGAGGAAAAGTAGAGAGCTGAGTTGTTCAGAATTGGAAGACTGCGAAAGAACAGTTATTAAACTTATCCAGAATCATAGGTTTCGAGGACCTGAGAATCGAAAGCTGATTTCAGTTATACCAATCCTGGACGAACATGGTTTTTTGCGAGTGAATACGAGAGTATCAGAAAGGGAGGATAAATATGAGTTTCGTCAGCCCGCTGTCTTGCCGGGAGATCACCCTGCTGTTCAGCGACTTATTCATGGTACTCATGTTCAGAATTGTCATGTAGGCCCACAGACTCTGTTGGGTATTCTCAAAGAAAGATTCTGGATCTTGAATGGAAGAAGAGTCGTGAGATCATGTGTGCAAAAATGTGTTATTTGCAAGAGATATAAGAAAGAGAGACTAAAGGTTTCTACACCACCTCTACCTCACGATCGCGTGAGAGATACCAAGATTTTCGAAGTAGTTGGTGTTGACTTGGCCGACCGGTTGATTGTGAGAGGTAATCAGAAGATGTGGGTATGTTTGTTCACATGTGCTGTGTACCGAGCAGTACATTTGGAACTGCTCGCATCGCTATCTACAGACTCTTTTCTTCAAGGACTACGAGGATTTATATCACGTAGAGGAAGGCCTTCGACAATTTATAGTGACAACGGAACAAATTTTAGAGGTGCGAGTAACATGATGGCTAAGCTTAACTGGCAGGAGATGGAGTCTTATTGTAGCATCCGAAGAATTGCATGGAAATTTAACCCTCCCACAGCCTCGTGGTGGGGTGGTTGGTGGGAGAGATTGATCGGACTGTTGAAAGACCTGCTTCGTAAAGTTCTGGGAAAATCTTCCCTGACATCTGAAGAATTAATGACTGTTTTATGCGAGTGTGAAGCAGTTATCAATAGCCGACCCTTGACTGCGAACACAGAAAATCCTGATAACATGAGACCAATCACACCAGCGATGTTTCTGCAAGAGGCCCATGAGATAGGTGTACCGGATCTGGATGCGATGGGTGGACCTCAACTGAGGAAGAGAGCAGCCTATCGACTGCTATTGAGAAATGCACTTCGTCAGAGATTTCGAAAGGAGTACCTTGGCCAACTTCAGTTGAAACAGAAGCAGCATGACAAATTTAGCAAAGGAGATGTTGTGCTCATTGAGATGGACAATCTTAATAAACTAGAGTGGCCGCTGCCCATTATCGAAGATCTGTTACCTGGGAAGGACGGTCGTGTAAGAGTTGTGAGGCTTCGTACGAAGAGAGGAATAGTCATGCGACCTGTTCAACGTCTGATCCCGTCATCAGTTGAAGAGACCGAACACAAAATTGATGCCTCGAAGAGAGAGGCAGACTTAAAGGTAGACCTTACTAGATGTGGAAGAGTGGTGAAGCGACCTGCACGGTTTCTGTAATGAATGACTGATTGTTGCAATTTTGTTGAATGACTGAAAATTGCAAGGTGGGAGAATGTCGGGATATTTGATGTTTTGATGTTGGTCATGTTTTATTGTGAACTGTATTTGTTGTAACCTTAAAAACAAATGATGTGTAGATCGACCAGTCCTTGTAAAATTGTACTATTCGCGAGTCTAAGTATTGCATTAAATGGATTTAAGATACCTAATTATTACACGACACATGATATGATATGTACAAACATTAACATCTGGTAAGCATATTTCTATTAAATTACTTAATTCTATTCCTTTCCTTACAATACTTATACACTCCAAGACTAACATTTGATGTCATCCCTACTTGATTTCCAGATTCCTGTACCCTTATCACCGCTTCCTAGATCACCCAGTTTCCCTGAATTATCTCCATTTAATCCTTCTAAAATAATTCCTAACACACGTACCACTGCGGTTTAAGTGAAGGCCATCTGAGCGCAGATCTCTATCTCCTACCCACCCGTTAAGATCTAGAAACCTCACTCCCAGTTTCCATGATGCATGTATCTTCGATACAGACTGTTATACCTTCAAACATTCAGTCTGCAAGCCTCTGTGAATTAACTAAACGCCTCCACAATCCTCTGTTTGTAACTAGACATGTGCCCTCGTTTAGTTCCACATCTCCCATCATTAAATCATTAAAGACTGAGACTAGCCATCGTCACCTTGATCTCCCTCTGCTTCTCTTAGTTTCCATGCCCAGTTCATATTCTCTTAGGTAACCTATCACCATCCATTCGCCGCACATGACCCACCACCGAAGTCGGTTTATACGTACAGCTTCATCCATCGAGTTAAATTTTAATTTAGCCTATAACTCCTAATTCCGATAACCCTTCTGCCAGTGATCCCACATATTTTTACTAACAGCCATTCTCACTACATGTATGCTACTTCCAGCTTATGAATAAGATATCCTGAATCTACCCAGAAGCTTTCCCGTACAGCAAAATCGTCTCCGTTGATCGCAACTGCGAGCTCACTGCATTAGCTTTGCTGCGCCTTCATTCAATTTCATTTAGTGTACTGCCATCCTTGGGAAACGCACATCTTAAATACTTGAATTGATCCACCAGTTCCAGTTTCATATTCTCTACCTGACATTAAGACCTCTTAGGGTTATTCCCTACCGACATCACTTCCGTCTTGGACATGCCAATTTTCATTTCATATTCGCTGCACGTCTTTTCATCCTCCCAGATATTATTATTGTTATTATTACTCTTAGGCTATTATTATTATTATTATTATTATTATTATTATTATTATTATTATTATTATTATTATTATTATTATTGTAATTACTGCCGGGACAGTTCCTACTCATAGGCCACAGCCGATTCCTTCCATCTCATTACCAAATTTCATTCATCATAATTGATTTCATCTTCATCAGCTCCTCAACTGATATTGGCGCAAGGAAGGGCATCCGGCCGTAAAAATATACCATGTAAATTCATCTCACTCTATCCCCGACCCCGTATCAAGAAACGGGACTAAGGGGTAAACATGCATTGATGATGCCTGTTGTTTAAAGAGGCCTAACATGTAAGGTCATCGGCCCAAACATACATTATTATTATTATTATTATTATTATTATTATTATTATTATTATTATTATTATTATTATTATTATTATTATTATTATTATTATTAGAACGAGCTTCCGATATATTGATCAAAATACCGATGTACTGGAAGTATATGAGATTTGTTTGGAAAGGAGAACAACTTCTTAAATGGCCGAGAGTGGGATATTAACCCACTTTTTTGTTACAGTATCTCTTGGTTGAGTGGATCTCGTTAGATTCTGTCAATTGCATTCGAGAGATAGTGGGTTCGAACCCCACCATCAGCAGACCTGAAGATGGCTTTCCGTGGTTCCCCATTTTCAGACCACGTAAATCCTGGGGCTGTACCTTGATAAAGGCCAAGGTCACTTCCTTTCCACTTCTAGCCCTTTCCTGTCCCATCGTCCCCATAAGATATATCTGTGTAGGTGCGGCGTAAAGCAAGTTAAAAAAAGATTCCCTCAAATTCTTGACAGAACCACGAATCGAATACAGACCACAGACTTCCATGCTGCCCCAGATCTCAGTAGCAGACGAATACGGTATTGAACGAAGAAAAGAGAGACGCACAGGCTTCTCAAGCATCTTAGGATCATCACCTTCCGTACTCAACATTTTTAAATCTTTGAGTAGAGAATCATTACAGAGAAAATGAAATGAAATGCCGTATGAATTTTAGTGCCAGGAGTGTCCGAGGACATGTTCGGCTCGCAGGTAGAGGTCTTTTGATTTGACGCCCGTAGGCGACCTATCCGTCGTGATGAGGATGAAATGATGATGAAGACAACCCATCACCCCCCCCCCCCCCCATGCCAGCGAAATTAACCAATGATGGTTAAAATTACCGACCGGGCCGGGAATCGGACTCGGGACCCCTGTGACCAATGGCTAGCAATCTAACCATTTAGCCATGGAGCCGGACTACAGTGAAAAGACTCCATAGAAGAAGAGTACACAAAATCTACTCATGTTATGGACTGTACATATGGAACGTAATGTTCCGCGATCTACAGACTATCGTAATACGTAACTGTAGATTAACTAAATACAGTACCCTTAGGGATTAAACTCAAGTTATGCTTTTTCAATCATTTACTCACTGCTGATGTTGGTCAGTATCAGTAGTATCATCCATGGGACGAGGAGAATTTGAAGATATCCAGGCGAGAGCATCGTGCTGTCTGACTAACAATCAAGCCTTCCTCTCCATATGGTCAAGGGGTTATCATTTTTATGCGACCCAACAGAAGTGCCAGTAAGTAGGCGGAACTCACTTCATCGCTGGAGAAGGGAACTTTCTGAGCACGAAACGGTCATCGGTGCACATACTTTTCTAGACATTTTAAATGTAAACATAGTATAGTGCACAATTGCAAATTTTCCATACAGATAAAAATTACAAAACCTCCGCGGCTCAGGCGGCAGCGCGCCGGGCTCTCACCGCTGGCTTCCGTGGTTCAAATCCCGGTCACTCCATGTGAGATTTGTGCTGGACAAAGCGGAACAGGGACAGGGTTTTCTCCGGGTACTCCGGTTTTCCCTGTCATATTTCGTTCCAGCAACACTCTCCAATATCATTTCATTTCATCTGTCATTCATTAATCATTGCCCCAGAGGAGTGCGACAGGCTTCGGCAGCCGGCACAATTCCCATCCTCGCCGCTAGATGCGGGCTTCATTCATTCCATTCCTGACCCGGTCGAATGACTGGAAACAGGCTGTGGATTTTCATTCATAAAAATTATAATGCACTATTTCATTCGTGCGAACGCGGCAATATAGTGCCCATTTTGATGTAGTTGAACATTTCCGAAGAAGGATATAACGAGCACATATTTGTTACATTTCATATTGAAATACGAGCTATATTTTTCGTCCAATTTTCTTAAATTGAATATATGCCTTAATTTAAATATTTAACATTAATATATTCTTTTTTAATCACTTCTCTTCATACTTTTATATGCTTCCGGCGTTTCCTTTCAGGATTTCTAAGTCGGAATTATGTATCTTTCTCCCCAAGATAATTCATTTGCACCACCCTTGTTGATAAAAGTAACAAAATACCAATTCCAGACAATACCTACAAGTGGGAGTTACGGGAAATTCACATAGGCTTAGCTGTGGTTTCGATTCCATCTAAAACTGGAGGTCACGTTACTATGATCTCGCTGTCAGCAGCCACGCTGTCCGGCTGCTTGAATGAATGGTCAGTGCAGTGCCCTTCGTTTCAGAGGGACCTGAGTTCGAATCCCAGCCGGGTTAGAGATTTTAACATTAAATGTTTAATTTCCTTGGCTCGGGGACTGAGTGTTTGTTCTGTCCCCAACATCCCTGCAGCTCACACACCACACACACTTCCCCCACCACAATAACACGTAACTTCATATGCACGGCAGATGCTGCACACCTTCGTAATAAGGTTTGCCTTACAAAGGCTGCACCCGGGTAGAAATCGCACACGAAATAATAATAATAATAATAATAATAATAATAATAATAATAATAATAATAATAATAATAATAAATGAGCAGTCACACTAGACTAAACGGGTGCCCCGCCCGTCCCTTCTTCTTCCTCTTCTACTTATTAGTGGTAGTAGTAGTAGTATTATGCATCTTAATTATAGACTGATATGCCTTTCAGCGTTCAGTCTGTAAGCCTCTGAGAATTTGCTGACCACCGCCACAATCCTCTATTTTAACTAGTTCTGTGTCCCCGTTTAGTTCCATATCTCTTGTCTTCAAATCGTTAGAAACAGGGTCTGATCATCGTCGTCTTGGTCTCCCTCTACTTCTTTTACCCTACATAACCGAGTTAATTATTATCCTAGGTAACCTATCCTCCTCCATTCGCCTCACATGACCCCACCACCCAAGCCGGTTTTGTGCATACAGCTTCATCAGTCGAGTTCATTGCTAACCTGTCCCTTACCTTCTCATTCCAATACCCTCCTGCCACTGTTCCTGCCTGTTTGAACCAGCAATCGTTTTCACTACTTTCATATCTGTTACTTCGAACTAATGAATAATATATCCTGAGTCCACCCAACTTTCAGTCCTATGAAGCAAAGTTGATCTGAAAACAGACCAATGTAAAGAGAGTTACGTTCGAGAGCTCACTTCCTTCTTCGTCTACAGAATACTGTTTATCGCACCTGCAAGCTCACTGCTTTAGTTTTGCTGCACCTTGATCAGTCTCATTTACTACTGTATACTATCATCCTGGAAGAACACAAATCCTAAATACTTGATATTTATACATGGTGGAACTATGTATCCCCAATATGACATTCAGTTCTCTTGGATTTCTTACTTATTGACATCAATTTATTCTTGGAAAGGCTGATTTAGAATACCATACTCATTGCACCTATTGTCAAGTTCCACGATATTAGATTAGGCTTTTGGCACAGTCCGTCATTAACACCAAGTCGTCAGCATAGGCCAAACTGCTGTCTACATTTTCACCTAACTTAATCCTCCCCCCTGCCACTTAATACCTTTCAGTAAATGATCCATGTACACAAAGGTGAAAGATTGCAGCCTTGTCTAACCCCTGTAAGTATCTTGAACCAATAACTCACTCTGACATAAATTCTCACTGTAGCCCATTCGTCAACATAAATGCCTTTGATTGGTTTTAATACTCTACAGTTAATCCTATAGTCCCCCACTACAGCGAACATCTCTTCCTTCCGTACTCTGTCATATGCATTTTCTAGATCTAACAAACATAAACATAAATGGCTATTCCTCCCATAACATGTTTCATATACCTGGCGCATACTTAAAATCTAAACTTGACAGCCCCTCTATGATCTGAAACCACATTGGTATTCATCCAATTTACCGTCAAACGCTGATCGCAGCCTACCTTCCAAAATCCCAGCGAACAACTTGCCTGGTATGCTGATCAATGAAATACCTCGATAGTTGTTGCAATCCTTCTGATCCCTTGCGTATAGATAAGTACAATTACTGCTTTTGTCCAATCAGAAGGTACCTTACTAACACACCATGCTAACCTCATTACTCTATGAAGCCATTTCATCCCTGCCTTCAAGCTATATTTCACCAATTTAGGTTGAATTTCATCTATTCCTGCTGCTTTATGACAATGGTGTTTATAAAACATCCTTTCCACTTCATCAAGCGTAATTTCAGCAACATCATTGTCCTCCTCCCTATAAGCTTGCTTGTTCGCGATGTCACCAGGATGATTTCCTTTACGTTCAGAAGATGTTCAAAATATTTCTTCCGCCTGTCCAGTAATTTGATTCCCTGGGATTTCATTTCCTTTTTCCCTTCCTTTCTAAGATTCTTTATTACTGTCCAGAAAGCTTTCCCTGCTGCTTGACCTACACTTTCCAGGCCATTACCAAAATCTACCTACGACTTCCTCTTGGATTCATCAACTATTTGTTTCGGTCTGTTTCATTCATTTACGTACAATTCCATGCTTGCATCATTCCTTGCTGGGAGCCATTTCTGATACGCCTTCTTTGTACGTTTACAAGTTGCTCTCACTTCATCTTTCTATCAAAATATTCGCTTTTCCCCATCTTTACACACAGTTTTCCTAGCGATTCCATTGCTGTTTCTACTACAGAATCCTCGTATGCCACCCGTTGTCTTTCTATATCCTGAATGTGCTTATTGCCCGTTATTTGGAGCTTTTCACTAATCATATCCATTTACTTCTGTCTAATCCTCTCGTCCTGGAGATTGTCTACCCTTATTCGTCTGCAGACTGATTTCACTTTCTCTATCCTAGGCCTAGAGGTACTTAGTTCCCTACAGATGAGACAGTGGACCGTACCATCGAAAGATCTCCAGAAAACCCGCAATTTCTAACAATTTCCTTAATTCGAAGTCGGTTAAGATATAGTCTATTATCGATCTGGTTCTACTAAATTCCCATGCGTGGTGGTGAATAGCCTTAGGCTTATGCTCGAAGAACGTAGTCGTAACTGCTAATCGCATACTTGCGCAGAAGTTCAGCAAACGCTTCCCATTCCTTTTGGCTTCCATATTGTGACCGTTCATCACGTCACCAAGAGTATATTACGATGTCCTGTAGTTTGGATATGCCGTTTTACGCGCTATTCTATGTCAAATATTCCCCCAAGTTAGCGCACGTTCACCCTTCCCGGGGCAGGAGTAGTGAGCCGCCAGCCCGAGAGGCTCGGCTCTAGTTACGCGCAAATAGCTTAAGCGAGTCATACTCTCGCTCGCAAATGAAAAGCGCTCCTCTCAGGAAGAGAGAAGAGACGAGGCACGCCGCGCACAGTGGACAAAGTAGGTAGCGGAGCACTGCATTCAACCCTGAAAACATTATTTCTTCGTTCCTTTCCCTGCAGAATTAACACTACCAATCCACAGTCTTTATTTGTTTTCGAGAGTATCAATAACAGAAGTTGCGTAATACGTGATGGATTTTCATGAGTTAGACTCATAAGAATCAGCGAATTTTATGCTGAGATATAAAGCCAAGAAACGCTTTACATAATTGTAATAAGACAAAGTACGCAGTAAACAAACATCCAGCCAGATGTGAACCAGTTGGTGAAAGCGAAGAGCGAGAACGAAGTCAGAAGTTCCCCGAGCTTAGATTCCTCCTACACTGCGCTACCAAAGGACGCTTTTGAGATTACCGCAAAACGCACGATGCGATTTAGACGGGAATCGATCAGTGGGAACTGGTGTGGTCAAGTCTTAATTTGACACCTCAGCCGATATTGAGAACCTTCTACTAGCGGAGTGAATTTAGCGAAGAGGCGGGGTTTTACCCTCTCCACTAAGCCTAACACGGTGTCGCTATTTAAGGGAACAGGATAGTGTAGATTAGACACCAATGCAACTGTTTAATAAAAGCTTTGTTATTAGATAACCATGACTACTAGAAACTTGACATTTTTACAAGTTATCAACAACATCCATGGCATTGTTTTGATAGAGAATTATAGAAATTCAAAACATATTTGAAAAATATGGAACATTTGAAAATTCTGAAAATTTTAGAAGAGTACTTGTACTTTGGTACCTTTTCCTCTGGTGTTAAAAAAGATAATTGGGCGAAATCTATAATTCTTAATCTAATGTTATTGTTACAGATTGTGAAGCAAAGTTATTGTTGCAGGCACTTGGTTTCATTTTATGAATTTTTGATTTCGTCAATAAATTTAACCTTTATTTGAGCTCTTTTTTTAATTTTTTAAAATTTTTTTCGATTACATCCATTTTTGCTTCGCAGCTTTTGGATTGTAAGCATCTATAATTTCAGAAAATTTCAACATGATCACGCATGTGGTTGAAGAGAAGAAAATTTCAAAACGTGAGTAAATTAAGGTTACTGTCGGAAGCCCTGAAAATGGTTTTCCGTGGTTTCCCATTTTCACACCAGGCAAATGCTGGGGCTGTACCTTAATTAAGGCCACGGCCGCTTCCTTCCCACTCCCAGCCCTTCCCTGTCCCATCATCGCCATAAGACCTATCTGTGTCGGCGCGACGTAAAGCAACTAGCAAAAAAAAATTAGGTTAAAGATTCAGTCAAAATGTATAAATGTTTACCTACCACTCTAAAACTTTCCAGGGCCATATTCGCTATCCTCCACTTCTTTTCCAAATTTTTCTTGTCTTCGTTTCGTCCCCTCTTCTTTGGTTCCTACTTCAGCTGCTTTATTTGCAAATAATATGCGCTCCTTGTCAATGTGTTAAAGACTCTGATAAAACCAGATGAGCTCTATAGAGAAACTGAAGGAATAGATGGTATTAGTGATCATGAAGCTGTTTTTGTGGTAGTTAAAAATAAATATGATAGAAAGGAAGGTCTTAAAAGTAGGACTATTAGGCAGTACCATATGGCTGATAAAGCAGGCATGAGGCAGTTTCTAAAAAGTAACTATGATCGGTGGAAAACGGTAAATAAAAATGTAAACAGACTCTGGGATGGGTTTAAAGAAATTGTTGAGGAATGCGAAAACAGGTTTGTACCTTTAAGGGTGGCAAGGAATGGTAAAGACCCACCTTATTATAATATATAAATAAGGTGCAGAAGGAGGTGCACACTGGAAAGAAATAGAGTTAGATTTGGCTGTGGAAGTAAGGAGAAATTAAAGGAACTAAATAGAAAATTGAATCTGGCAAAGAAGGCAGCTAAGGATAACATGATGGCAAGAATAATTGGCAGTCATACAAACTTTTGTGAAAATGGAAGGGTATGTACAGGTATTTTAAGGCAGAAACAGGTTCCAAGAAGGACATTCCAGTAATAATTAATGAACAAGGGGAGTGTGTGTATGTGAGGATCTTCAAAAGGCAGAAGTTTTCAGCCAGCAGTATATAAAGATTGTTGGTTACAAGGATAATGACCAGATAGAGGAGACAAAGGCTAAAGAAGTATTAAAATTTACATATGATAACAATGACATTTACAATAAGATACAAAAGTTGAAAACAAGGAAAGCGGCTGGAATTGATCAGATTTCTGGGGATATACTAAAGACAATGGGTTGGGATATAGTACCATATCTGAAGTACTTATCTGATTATTGTTTGGTCGGAGGAGCTATACCAGATGAATGGAGAGTTACTACAGTAGCCCCTGTGTATACAGGAAAGGGTGACAGACAGAAAGCTGAAAATTACAGGCCAGTAAGTTTGACATGCATTGTATGCAAGCTTTGGGAAGGCATTCTTTCTGATTATATTAGACATGTTTGTGAAATTAATAACTGGTTCGATAGAAGGCAGTTCAGTTTTAGGAAAGGTTATTCCACTGAAACACAACTTGTAGAATACCAGCTAGATATTGAACCCGACAGGGGCATGATCCAAGGACGTTTGGTTGATATTGATCTTCGTAATTACGCACGCAATGCTATTTAAGGAAAACAATACTGAAATTGATTAATTTTCATATCATTAGGACAGGTAATACCAAAACGAATTAACATTCATACCATTAAGATAGATAAATTGAGTCTTTTAAAGTTATTTAAGAGATTTCTTTGTTTGCGGCCTATTGCGCAATATTGTCCTTTGTGTAGCGGGGTCCCGCAGCGGAACGCAAGCACATCTGGACCCGGGAGGGGTTATGAATGGGGATTCCCCATGACATCACTCGAGAGAAGACATCCCTTCCTCAAGACTCAGAGAATGAGGGGAAACCAAATTTTTCGAAACGAAATATAGGAGCCATCTTGAATTCGGACTAGCCAACTTAATTATCGACGATCTAGAAATTAATGAAACTCGAATTCTGGAGTCGTCTCCCGATTTAAAACGGATAAATGTCACTGGGACATTTATTTAGAGTGTCTAATGTCCCCTTTCTTGATAACATTCAGAAGAAGAAAGAATATTATGTTGTTTCTGCGTGGAAAAGCACGGGGCCATCTGTTTATTCTCATGACACCTCCTCGACGAAGGGAGTTCACCCCGCATGGTAGGGGAAGCCGGAGAGACTTTAATTAATTACAGAAGATTCTACGAAGGATAATCATACGGATATGTCTCAATCACATAAGGGGAATATTGGTCACCTGACAGTTGTACTATTTGACCTCTAATCGGCCTGGGATAGGTCATATGCAGATTAGGAGTGGGAGAAACAGTCCCCTAGTAAAAGCACTTCCGAGGGCGAAGAGCGTCACTCAGGAATCACGGCTTACAGACGGCGAAGATATGTGCAGTTTAGCTTCCATCGATCCTTTGTTTGAGTGAATTTAAATTAATTTTTCCAGTGAAATAGTGTACTGTACATAAATATTGCATAGAATGGATATACGTGACACCAGTGATTAAACTTTAAAGATCAGGGACGTGTCGCGAACACTCAATACAATTCGTAATAATATTATTATTATTATTATTATTAATACGGCGCTACTGTGTCGAATAGAAACAAAGGTACGCGGGATCCGATACTGAATTGCGGATTGCAAAGAAATATCCAAAATCGTGGCCGGGCGTTCAAATTGAACGTAACTCAATAGATTGGAAATAAATAGTGACGTATTGTGTGCCTAGTAATACTAACGGCGGTCTCACCATCCTGAAACTATGGACCTCAAGCCTGAAGGAAGAATGGTGCCACCAGTAACTGCTTTGGTACCAATAGAGCAGCACTAAACCAGCAATGGACTTCCCTAGCTGACAACGGGTCAACAAGTGATGGAGATGAGTATTTACTGTTTATATTAAATGGCATGATTAAAAGGGGACGGGAAACATTTATCAGGGGCTGAAGATATCATGTTAGGGATAACTGAATTGAAATGTTGTAGTGCCGAATGGAGCACGTATCTATGTTTTCTCGTTTTATTTAGCTAACAACAGGTCTGAGTAATGTAACTGTAAATAATTTTGATTATAAAGTAATAGCTTTGCATGCGGTAGAAAATTTACTGAGTTAGTTTAGTTTGGGGAGACGTGTGTTCGATTAAGACGTCAGGAGACTAGTAGTTCAGTAAATTCAGGATAAATTTATGTTAGGCTGTAGTTGATCTTATATTAAAAAATGCATGATTGATAATATATATAAGTGTGTGACACGAGACACCAGACCCACGAGAAATGAAGATGGAACTGATGCCCAGGCCTCCTTTTGATATATTTAGGTAGGGAGTGTTAAAATCGAAGCTGGATTATTTGATCGGATTTATTATAATTTTTTTCCAAGTTAATTAGGTTGATCATTGTGTGAATATTTAATTAGAAGTTAATTACTGTATGAAATTTTGATGGAGTTGATTGGCGTGTGGATATTTAATTCATCATCGTAATACCGTCTGACGATTTTAATGAGAAATAAATTATCTGTTAATCGCAAATTTATCAGGGATTAATTACATCGTCATCATGAGGAAGTTCGGTATGATCATACAGTATGATCTAAGTACCAGGTGAATCGTGTAGGAAGGTAGTGTAATAATGAATCCAGCAGTAATAATAATTGTTCCGAGGTATCTGTGGAACAGCAGAGGTGAAAGAAGGTGCGGGGGTTAACAGGTCTCAGAATTCGAAATTAAAGTTAAGATAAAATTTAACAAGGTTATATTTTCTTAGCAAAATCAAGAAATAACAAGAATGGCAGGTACAGAGTAGCAAGGTAACAAATGTACAATTACAGTATTCACAGGATTTGGGCTTCGAGCCCCGGACTCACAATACTTGAGCAATTAGCCCAACTTTACCCAAAAAACAAGATTCGACAAAGGGGCAGAAGACCCCAATCATGTTCAGAAGCACTTGCTCCCAATTACAAGGTAAAGCCTCCTCGAGGCACCCAAAATCAATTTCAAAAGAGCGATCCGCTCTCAAAGTTTAAGCCTAACAAAGGCCACACCAAACTCAACTTTCAAGCTGTCCTCCAAGGACATAGACACAGGGGTAAAAGATACCCAACCTACTGAGGCCTATTAAGTGAAGAAACAGAAATATTACATGGCCTCGACAATACCAATTTGAGAGGAGGCGAAGCTGCACTCCTAATACATTTTGTTTAAAACCTACTTGGCACTAGGCCGTTAATGCAAGGGCTAATCCCATACTAAGGAGGTGACTTATATGAGAAGACAATTTACATTACGCTGGACAGGAAGAAACGGTTGAGGAAATAAGTTCACCTCGAAGCAAAATGAGTGGGAGCTCGAGAGGGTTAAGCACTCTCTATCCCAATTTGTAGTTAAAACAAAAAGAATTGATACCGAGTGTCTTTACATTTTAAAGGAAAGTTACATGGAAAAGGCTTCGGACCTGCCCCGAGAGTTAAACTGCTGAGCTAGCAAGAAAAGAAGTTATTAAAAGGTCATTACTTTGTGGTTGAACTGCTGCCCGAAGAAAGAGGCGCTTCCCGCCCCCTGCTACGTACTTTACACACTGAAAGATGTTACTGAAGTGGCGCGGAGACCCGAAAATCAGCAGTTTATATACTCTCGCGGAAAGTTCGAGGCGTTTCAAGAATGAGAACACCCTCCCACAAGAATTTTATTGGTTAGGGTTAAGCAACATATCCAAGTTGAAGAAGATACACCTGATTGGTCATAAATTAATTAAAGAAATTCGGGATTGGCTAAATTCAAACCTGGCGGAAGGAAGGGGTTAATATTGCCAACATAAACAATAACTGAAAGAAATTTAACAAAGAACAAACTTATAAACTCAAAATTTCTTCAAACACATAGTTCTTTCACTTCGCACTAGGGTGCATAATTGTATTTCTTCAGTAGTGCCATCTGGAAGAGAATGTCCACAATTCTTACTACAGGCAAAACAAAAATATATCGAAAACGACCCAGTTCAGAAACTTCAAAATTTACAAGTAGTGACATCTTCTGAGAAACTTGAAAAATTTACGCAGTAGATAAAGTTCAGACTTCCTCCAGTAGAGGAGTTTCAACTGGCGGAAAGTTTGAATTGGCGGCAAGGAGGTGTACCACCCGGTACAATAATAATAATAATAATAATAATAATAATAATAATAATAATAATAATAATAATAATAATAATAATAATAATAATAATAATAATAATAATAATAATAAATTGTAGTGACGGTGATTATACTAATATTGGTATCATAAAAAACCGGTGTCGGGTTGTGAAGTCATGACGGTGTAAAAAGAATATGTGTGTTGAATTGAGGTGAAGTATTGAGAGCCGATGCAATTTGCTTAATGAGCAACGGAGCTCAGTTTATAGTGAACGAACCCCGAGATGGGGTGTTTTGTTAAGAATGGGCATGTTACGCATGTGAAGGCCAAGGCCATCAACTGCCCACGGCAGGGGTTGGGGCGTTTGACCTAGTGAAGGGAAGTGTTGTTTTTTTGTGTGCTTGTCCGCTCGTATAAGAGGGGAGCCTTGAGTTAAAGAGAACGAGGCCTGTAGGAATCGGCTAATAATGGGAATATTCAACAAGCCAGAATGAAGTAGTCGCTAATATATGACACGGCGATTGGTACCAGTATTCGTTAATTCACTGTCATTACTCATTTGAGTATATTGTAGCTTAGGGTTTCCAGAGTCCCACTTCCATCCAAAGGGGTGTCAGTTCAGTTCCCGACAGCGGCATTGGTACTCCAATGCTCAAACGAAGGCTGGATGTCTCACGTGTTTAGTGTATATAATTTATGTTTCTCTAAGTTGTTTATGTATTATGTTTTGACTATAATTAGTGCTGGCGATGGTTCTGACCATCGGCGCGGTGAACTGCATCCTAGTGGGGGTCGGTTCAAACCCGGGGGTTTGTTCCATATTTGTGTAACTTCTTTCTCGGTATTTCGTTGGGAAATAATTGTGTGTTTTAGTATAGGGGTTGCTCAGACTTGTTGCATGCATGTTAATCTTATTAGTCAACAGTATCATATAGCTTCAGTGTTTCTGGTAAATGTTTTTCCGTTCGTATCACGCCATAGCGAATCGCTTTGCGATAAAAATACTCGGATCCATTACATACGACAATGAGTCGATAAGAAACCACAACAATTATTAATAACTCATGTAATTTATTTGTAATCATGGATGCGTCATTCCCATTATCATCAAGGTCTAATAAACCGCCTGTATTATTTTGAACTTTAACACGAATATTTTCTCATTGTAGTTAAGTGTGCCCATCATCCTACCCTGTACGTCTTTAGGATAATGTTAGATAAGCGCCTATTTTAATATACTTTCAACCCTTTGTCGCCGTGTGCCGGTGCCTTTTAGGGGTAGGGGCGGGTGCAATATAGCAGATATCTTGGATCCAGGAGGTCAAATGGACTGTATCGCGATTGACCTGTCTAAAGCATTTGATAGGGTAGATCATTGGAGACTACTGGCAAAAATGAGTGCAATTGGACTAGACAAAAAAGTGACTAAATGGGTTGCTCTGTTTCTAGAAAAGAGATCTCAGAGAATTAGAGTAAATGAAGCTTAATCTGACCCTGTAATAATTAAGGGGGGAATTCCTCAAGGCAGTATTATCGAACCTTCATATTTTCTTATATATATAAATGATATGAGTAAAGGAGTGGAATCAGAGGTAAGGCTTTTTGCGGTTGATGTTATTCTCTATAGAGTAATAAGTAAGTTACAAGATTGTGAGCAACTGCAACGTGACCTCGAAAATGTTGTAAGATTGACAGCAGGCAATGGTATGTTGATAAACGGGGTTAAAAGTCAGGTTGTGAGTTTCACAAATAGGAAAAGTCCTCTCAGTTTTAATTACTGCGTTGATGGGGTGAAAGTTTCTTTTGGGGATCATTGTAAGTATCTAGCTGTTAATATAAGGAAAGATCCTCATTGGGGTAATCACATAAATGGGATTGTAAATAAAGGGTACAGATCTCGGCACATGGTTATGAGCGTGTTTAGGGGTTGTAGTAAGGATGTAAAGTAGAGGGCATGTAAGTCTCTGATAAGACCCCAACTCGAGAATGGTTCCATTGTATGGGACCCTCCCCAGGATTACCTGATTCAAGAACTGGAAAAAATCGAAAGAAAAGCAGCTCGATTTGTTCTGGGTGATTTCCGACAAAAGAGTAGCGTTACAAATATGTTGCAAAGTTTGGGCTGGGAAAAATTGAGAGAAAGAAGAAGAGCTGCTCGATTAAGTGGTATGTTCCGAGCTGTCAGCGGAGAGGTGGCGTGGAATGGCATTAGTAGACGAATAATTTTGAGTATCGTTTATAAAAGTAGGAAAGATCACAATATGAAGATAAAGTTGGAATTCAAGAGGACAAACTTGGGCAAATATTCATTTATGGGAAGGGGAGTTAGGGATTGGAATAACTTACCAAGGGAGATGTTCAGTAAATTTCCAATTTCCTTGCAATGAGTTAAGAAATGGCTAGGAAAACAACAAATAGGGAATCTGCCACATGGGCGACTGCCCTAAATGCAGATCAGTATTGATTGATTTGATTTGACTCGCCTGGGAGTTTCTTCCCGGATTTAAACCCATTTCCCGTAACAACCAGTGTCCTAACCAAGCTCCGTCATTGAAAGTAATTACAGCATCCTTTACTCCGATATTCAGTACCTGCTGATCCACAAAAACAGATTTTGGAACTCTCTCCCAGATGCAGTTATTGAGACTTTATTGGGGTTTTGAGTCTTTCTTGCAAGCATTTCTTCAGGAGTTCAGGTTTGCTCAGGTCCCTGTAAGTAAGTTCCATGACTTCCGTTACTGTGCTTCTATTTGTATTTACTCTTGTACATAACAGGCGTTCTGCCCAAATACATGTTCACAATGAAAACAACTCACAAAAAAAAAGGAAAAAGGAAAAGACACGAGACTCCTTGGGCATGCCATGAGGTCCATCAGATACTCCGGAAACGTGACACTCCCTAGGGAGGATCACCACAGCAATCATCCTCAGTCTCTACATGCCACGTCCTTCGAACCCGCTGTATATAATATCAATAAAATAAATAAATAACAAAAATTAAAAAGCTAAAATAAACTACTGTCCTACTACTACTGCTGTCCAGCCATCCCTGGTGAGAAAAAGATCACCCTTCCATTGATGACACGACCGGCCCTATCCGTGGGGCGCGTACGAAGCCCTCAACCCCCTCCCCTACCAGACGACAGCGCAGCTTTCTAATCCATTCCATTAGCGACCGAGCTTGTGAGGCTGAAGCCGCTCTCATTCTGTACCCCGACTCTCTCCTCCTCGTTCAGCATATATCTCTCTTTTATATCTATGGGGTAGGCCCGTCCTACCCCATCCTCTTACGGGTATGTCCTGCTCTCCCTTACCAGCTACTCCTTACTATCACTTACTGTACATGAATCGTGAGAAAACTGCACATGTCAAAATCTAAAAGTTTAATAATAATAATAATAATAATAATAATAATAATAATAATAATAATAATAATAATAATAAACTAAAGATCTATATATTAATTGGATATCTTAACTACATACTTATTAACTACCTTAAATAGGACTAATCTAGCCATTCCCCTTCCTTACACACTAGATATATCAGATACAAGCGCTTGTTGCTGCAGGGGCCACCGACTTCTCGTTTCAGCGCACTCATCACGTATCCTTGTGCACTCAGCAACTTGCGTCACATTCCTTGTTCCCTGAGCTACTCCCATTAAATTCCAGAACACAGATAGACAGAAATTACATACCATCCTGCCATATCACAAACAATAAGCCCTCTACAGTTGCAGAATAACACATCATTTACCCAACTTCACCAACTCACCAACTCAACAATGTACCCATCACCAGTACTCCGCTCACCATTAAATTTATTATACGAACTCCATCCACGGAATATCATCGAATTATTAAACAAGCTTCACATAAACACACATCCCCACCAAACACATACCCCCGTATCCACCCTATGACCCTCTCTTTCATCTTGATCTCACAGGACTTTTTACCGCACATATATACCTGTTCAATCCCCCCCGTCTTCCCGCTGCTTGATAATCCACCGTATAATAGTCTGCTCATCCTCTTTTCTTAATAGTTTCCGAGGTTTGGCACTCAATAATCTAGTTCTTATATTACTTGTTTTTTCACAATCACCTAATAAGTGAAAATTGTCGTTCACCGCCCCACATAGTATTCAAACTGTATTGTCCCTCCCTTTTAATCAACCCTTATTCTTATGTAGTTCCATCAAGCACCAAACCAACCTACCCCTATTTAGCCTATCAAAGTATCTAATATTTATCCCCGTTACTTCCTCCACTTTATTAAAAACATTAAGCGAAATTCTCAGCCTACTTTCCTCCAATAATTTCTGCCTATCCATATCTCTAATCCTCCTCGTAAAACACCATCCCTCTGGCATCTGTCTTCGTCCAGGCCTCCCCCCACATGTACCCTAATCCTATCATCTCCAAATATATTTTAATTTTGACTAGCCAGCATCCCTTATACATACTCTTCAGTTCTTCGTACGCGGCTTGTAGCACCCTCCCACATTCTTGTCTTTTCAAAATCATCCATTATTTCACTATTCTTTTCACACACTCAAATTCCAAATCTTCCCCACATAGTAATTCCACCCCTGCATTACCTGCGTGCTGCGGGAGCCGCATCACCGACTTACCGAAATTACTAATAATTCATCTTAATTATACTCTTTTCTCATCCAACCCAAAAATTTCAGCCATACATTACCCTACCAAAACCACCGATCTTAAAACTAACCTCAAGGTTTTATAACCGATACCCGGAAATTTAGCCAGCAAGTTTTGACTGAGGCTAGGGCGGCCATACCTTTGCTTCTCGCTCGCCTTATTTGATTGTCCCAAGTCCCTTTTCTGTTAATAATGACTCCTAAATATTCCATCTTGCTTTCTTGTTCCAACCTTTTTCCCTGCACGACGAATTTTCCATCCTCATGCCTTCCTTTGTGTACCTGTGCTACTAGCACTTTCGATTTATTCCCGTTAATTTTCAAGGCTCATTTCTTTGCGAAATCCGACACTGTATTTAAGCTCCTCTGCATCCCTGTTGAAGTTAGAGTCATCTATATCACATCAGCAAAAACAAACCCGGTATCTCCAACCCATTAATCACCGGTACGGCTCAATTGTTTCCCCATGTCCATCCAGGATATCGTTAATAAAGAAAATGAACAATATTGACGATAATTTACACCCTTGTTTTAACCCACTCTAGATTCTAGTGGTCTGCTCAACCTATCGTCACCCAATTTTACACAGCACCTAACCACCATATATATCGCCTCCACTGCCCTTAGCATCTTTTCAGACATCCCCAACCTACCCAGTTTCTCTAATAGAGCCCTTCTATTGACCTTATCGAACGCCTTTTTAAAATCAATTGCCGCTACATACACCTTACCTCTTGACGAGCTCATACACTTCTCCAAAACCGTCTCCACTATCATTATATTGTCCACTGTTCTTTTCTTTTATCTAAATCCCCCTTGGTAATCTGACAATACTTCGTTTCTTTCGGCCCATTCACTTAACCTATTCGCTAACACCCCTGTATAAATTTTACCTAAGGAACCTGACAGAGATATTCCCATATACTATTCATACTGTCTTTGCTACCCTTTCCCTTAGATATTAGACATAAAATTCCTGTCCCCACTCCCTAGGGTACTTCCCCTTATCAAAAATCTTATTAAATAGTTTAACTATTCCCTCTATCATTGTCAAATTTTTGCTCATTTCTTTCCAAAACTTATTATTGATACCATTGCGACCCCCCCTCCTGCCGTGCCTCTAATTCTTTTTATCACTCTCAAAGATTCTTCTCTTGTAATTTCCTTGTCTAGTTCGTAAATTGCCACTCTTCTATTCCTCCAAATTGCTTCATCCCCCGTCTCACTCACCATACCTCCCCCTTCCCCCCGAGTAATCCCATAAAGTAGCTAACTCACTGTACATCCTCAATACTCGTTTTCTCTAGACTCAGTGCGAAAGCTCGTTTCCTTCTCCGGCATGGCAATTACGTGCAATTATTTAGCAAGTAACACCGTTTGATAGATTTATAATTCTAAAATATGAGATGATGCCCTCCATTTATTCACCTAAATTAAATCGTCTAGGGATTTTCAGGGGGATCATATACACCCACACTCTCAAAGGAGCCTGAGTTCATTAATAGGCAGCACCTGTGGAAGCTATACCCACGGTTGGCAACTGTGGATGGATGACATCATCCATGACTTCTTGTGTGAAGATGACATGTTTTATTGTCTGTTATCTATTTCAGGGAGTGATATTTAGCATGTATTGTATTGGTTCTTGGTTCACTAAGATGCATTGTTTCAGGGAGCAACGTTGTTTGAATGTCTTGTTGTAAGGTAGTATTTATGTGCTATCCCGAAGAATCATGCGTCAGATAGGATTTTCAAGCGAATGCTACGATACGACTTTCGTATATCTTGAATGTGCTCACGATAAATACGTCAAACACCACAGTTCACTTGATGTTAGGGCCACACAATTTGTCATTTTGAATTTGTAAATTAGCGACATAAACTAGGCAAATAACGCAAGATATGCTCTCATTTAGTTATCTTGTGTCGCAGTATGTGTAAAAAAGTGATAAGTGTTTTAAATGATTAATTGGCCAGAGATGGAAAGACTTCTCAAATTCTACAGGTTTCAGAGTTAAAATGCGATTCTAGATAAAGGACTAGAAAGACATTGGATCCTCAGGAAAACCGTAATGTACATAATTCATGTATTTAGTGTGTAGCATATCTATGCAAATAGCATTAATGTGTTTCCTTAGTTATTACATCTGTGTTGTGAAGAAATGAATTCATTCTTCTCATTTCTCAGGATGGTAGTATTCTTCTCATAAGTAAGATTCCCCTACTATAAAGGTTACTAGTTACTGGCCCTCAGGACGGTCCACCAGACCCGTAATGTTCTACCGATTTAGCTAGCGTACTATTCTAATAGCGGAACGTGGGGCTTCGAAGCCGGGCTTGTTCTGAGTTCTCACATTAGGAAATCCATTCTGATGTCATATTAAGGAGCTACAATAACTTATTGCTGTACTGATACCTTGGAAAGGGTAAATCAACTTGGCGTGGCCATATCGTTGATTGGGGCAAGCTCCGTAACGCCCTTATGGCACCATGAATATGACATAGCCAGATATTAAGGCATAAGTTCGAATACCGCTACTATAGAAGGAGTACCCAGTAAAGTAGTATTACCAAATTGGTAAGACGAGAACTAAATGAATGAAAACACCGAATTGATTCCGCATATCCGACTTATTACGAAAGAGGAATACAAGATAGAATCAGAGCGTGTGAATTCAATAGTTACGATGAATAATAGATCGGATGGAGTGCTTAAGCCGCTACCATAGACAGTGTATCACACGTAATGATATGTGAATGAGTGATAAGGTAAATTAAATTTAAATAGTAAATATAGGAAGAAGAATAAAAAATCGTGCATTCAGATTAAGTGGAAACGTACGCGAGGATCACTCAAAATCATAGCAAACCCGATAAAATGAAGTAGTTGTGAAACTTCAGAGAGACAATGAAATGGTTTTCCCAGATTGAGGATAAAATGATTGGACGGAATTCTTTAAATTCCACTGTTCATGGGTCTAGGCTACAGGTGCTGCATTAGTTGCAGGTCATGGTAGTTTAGGGGACACATCCCATGTCAAATAATTAGATACCGCGAATAAGAGGGGAAGCCTCATTCCATTATCCTTATTTTTCAAAATTAACAGTGCAATATTGTCAGTTATAGACGGGCAATTGTCTGGTAACGTATTTTTGAGATCTCGAAGCTGAGAGCATCCAATGTTTATCGGGTATACCATGTGTCACGTATACGTAATTTATCGAGAATATTGTAGTTCATGAATACGGTTATTATTATTATTATTTTTATTATTATTATTATTTCATAAATGGCTAAATAAAATTATATTCGTTGTATTTCGGGATAATACTCATGGATTTTTTATAAGGATACTATGAAAACACTATAATTATTAGGAGGTGTGACGCAGCTCTTGTGAAGCTGATTTTGGCATAAAATTATCTGGTATTTTTCAAAAGGACCAATCACTTTCCTTAGTTAGGAAATAAATCAAGTTAACTGAGCAGTTAACGAAGTTAACGAAGCAGCTGAAACTCGCGGGTTACCGATTTCTCAAGAATACAGTTTAATATGGATATGGAGGCGATGAAGGCGATATTCGTCCAGCTACTGGCCGAACAAAGGGAACAGACCAATGCAGACATTGGGGAGCAGATAAAGGCCGACAGTGAAAAACGGAGGGAACTTATACAGGAATGCTTTGATAAAATATATGAACATTTAGATCAGCACACTAGTCAGATGGGGCAGATTACTGCACTTTTAGAGGGGTACGAAGCGTCAAGCAAAGCCCAGGCCGCAGAGCTCAAGGACCATTTTACCTCTAGCATTAACGATATCACAAACCGTATAGACTCCCTGACACTGAAGTTAGATCAGACAAGCGATCGTCTAGACGAGAGATTAAATGAAGTTAACACAAGAATGACCGCTCAGGGGACTAAGGTTGAAGAACTAGAAGTCGAAGTAAATGCTGGAGTGGAGGATATAATTAGCTTACGAGCCAAATTCGAAGACTTATCCTTTAGGTCCCAAGAAATTGAAGGACAATTAATACAGGTTGCGGACCAAACAGAAACAAAATATAAAGAATACATCGATCAGCAGATGGACCAGGCAAAGGTCGAGATGATCATTTCTGCTAAAGGAAAGCAACGGGAAACCTAAGGAAAGGTAAAAGATCTGAAGGAAAAAGTGGAGAAATTCGAGCTGAGGGCTCATAAGGCAGCTACTAAGATCGACGTGCATGAAGGGTTGATCATGGAGCTGCAAGACGAGGTCGAGAAACTCAAAGCACAAGAGTCTCGAGGAGACGAGGGTCTCAAGTCAGTCTTGAAAAAGCCAGAGAAAGGTGACGAAGAAGTACTGGGAAACCGTGTAGAATCCGACAGGATGGGAGAGTCGTCCCATATTAATGAAACGCACCCAACTCGTCTTCCGCTAGGGCTTAATACCACGCCGCACGACCTTGATTCGATCCCACTATATAATTTCATACGGCTCAACCATGACGAACCGAAGAAGTTCGGGTCGAATGTACACATGACACCCAAGGGTTTCTTATCAGAGATAGACCAGTACTTCATATATCACAACATCCCAGCAGGCAAGCGCTTGCGTGTAGTCGAGCTACCGATATATGGTTTAAAGACTTGAAGTATTGCTTTGATAGCTATCAGGAGTTCAGGAGGCGATTCCTGGAAAAATTCTAGGGCATTGAAACACAGCAGGGATTTCGTCTGGAACTGTATTCAAGGCGGTATTCTGCGACAGGCCAGACGCGAATTTGCGAGTATATTGTACATCAGTTATTACGGATGAAAGAGCTAGATAATCCACCATCCGAAATAGAGCTAATTTCGGCGATAGGAAAGCAACTGCCGCCCGATGTGCAGAAAATATTAATCTCGCGAACATCCGATCAGCATAGAGGCTGAACACATTCTGCGTCAACTTGACCAGACTACCAACGGGAGACATGCTAGTCAGAGGCACCACGACATGGTCCAAACTATTAAAGTGAAACCAGAAGGAGGATCTCCGAAGCGAAGAATCCAAGGCACCAGCACAGAAGTCAACAGAGAGGTATACTCATCACCAAGGACGAATGACCTGGACTCTTCTAGATGGAATAGACCGAGAGAAAGGTACCGTGAGGGCTGGAACTCGAGAAATTACGAATATATCTCATATACTCATATATACTCATAAATCTCAGATGAATAACCGGACGGATTCTATGATGATGACAAAGGCAAGATCAAAGGCCAAACGATTTGGAATTAGAGATACATTAAATTTGGGAACTTGGAACGTGAGAGGCATAAAAGGAAAAGAAGAAGAACTGGATAGAGAGCTGGCTAGGAAAGAAATCAATGTTGCTGTAATTACTGAGACAAAAAAGGAAATTACAAGGAACAAAAGAAATTGATAAATACACTATGATTTATAGCGGAGTTACACAGGATAAAAGAGCTGCAGCAGGAGTCGCAATATTAAGAGACAGGAAGTGGAAAAAACAAAATAGAAAGCTACACCATTATAAATGAAGGGATTTTGGTGCTGAGGTTGAAGGTAGAGAGAGGGAAATTAACCTTGGTAGCCGTGTATGCTCCTGAAGAAAACAAACAGGAAGAATCTGAACAGTTTTATGAAGTTCTTCAATCAGTGTTGGATAACATATTGTGCCCTACAGGACCCTATGGTTCCGGCCAGGCGAAAGCCGGTCTCGAACCCAGAGTACAGTAGTGAAAGAACTCTCACAAACGTGAGCTTGTGCACATTGTCTTACCTGAACACATATCCATGCTCGGCCGCACAATAGCGCACTTCTCAGGGATAACATGGGGTACAAAGGGCAATATTAAGCTAAAACACTAGGATATGTGACTAATCAGGTAAGAATCAGCTAAAATAAAATGAAATTTAAAAAATATCTAACAGAAAACATCGCTGCATTCAAAGTTTTACAATCAGGGATTTATTACATAAAAAATACTATTTACAAATATAAGAGCTTACAAAATGCTTGGGGTAAAGATAATGTTGAGCCGATGACAACAAGTTCACTGCCTTCACGAAACAGTTGTGCTGTAACAAGCATGTTACAATTGTGTAAGTAATGAAATCTAGAAAAATGGATATCTGCTAAAACACACATCTAACAGTAATTTCCACAAACTTTACTATGCCTCGTACCATCGAACCCCGGTGCAAACAAATATAAACACATAATGTACAGTGTCCTGACTCGGTCTCGAACCCTGGTCCCATGAAGAGTAAGGCGTGGAGTATTCAGATACAAACAATATAAAAAGGAACACCACCACCATATCCAAGGGGTCAATATCAAACGGGCCAGTGTTAAAATTAAAGTAGAACAAACAGAACAAAATCTCTCCCTGCGTTCAAAACATCAAGGTCGTCTTCTCCCCCTTACACACTCGACAAGCTGCAGACAGCAATATGACCGAGTTTCAAGACTGTGACGTCAGGCACAACAACCCTCACCAGTCGAACACTTGACAAGCGGCGGCCCACACTAATTATGAGTCCAGCTGACTACGTGCAAAAAAAACCTCGCCTTTCAAAACACCTCACGTAATCTGGCTGCTAAAAGCACTCTTTTAAATACACCTGGGCTATCTGCCCTCATCTCAATATCACCAGCAATATAACAAATCTTATTTCCGCCTCCCATGGGCTCAACCTTGATAACACAAAGGCACAAATCAGTAACCTATAGTCACATGGCCATAATAAGGCATCTCAAATGCATCCAATACACTCTCAAACTGTGCTGGGGCTTTCTCATATCAATTCATACAGTCAGCTCCATGCATAATGCTCACATATCTCAAACATTCGGACTCGCTCGCCCTGTCAGTAAAGCTAGGTGAATTACGGGTTAAATCCTGGTCTCAACTATACAGCCTACGTCTGCAGAGACAAATGCCTAAACGCGACACAATAAATAGTGCCTGCCTGTAAGACTAACCTACCATGACAAAGGGAGTTCGATCTGACCCATGAAGATAACACGTACGCTAATATAATACCATCGAAATGAAATATAAACACACCAACAAGGAATCTACAAACTATCATCTACCCTAATGTACGGGGTTCGAGCTTGAGGCCTAGCTCTTTATTACCAAGAATTCTCCTACCATAAACTAACCTGTTGGCTGACGGCCCCCCTATTCCTATCTAAATTTAAATGACATGCTTGAAACAGAATTGGAAAGCTCTGACCTTATATGATTGATGACATGACGGAGCGGCCCTTCATGTGGACCACTGAATTTACCACATCATGACAAACTGCGACGCTTGCAGCAGATACTGGTGAACAATTGGAGACATTCTATCTTGCGTGAGTCCTTCGTACAGCTCCTTTGATGGTTGGAAGACGTCCCCTTCGATGTCGCGCTGATCAGGTACGCCCCACGTTCCTGGATCGATTCCCGATGTCGTGCCGGCTTCAGCTCCCGTTGTGGCTTCCTCGCAATGATGATGTAGAAGCTCGTTCTGGCTAGATGCAGGGGTAACTGAATACAAATTTCCTTATTACAGACTGTCCAGACTCCATGCCTTTTTCCACTGCTATCGTGCCTCACACGTTACATTGACCAAGTCTTGTTCGGAATTTTAAACCTGGTACACTATAGTTTCTTCACCACCCTTAGTAACACTGTTATTCCATCCTTTCACTCGGACAACATGTAAAGCTATAAGAACTCCCCTGAGCCTACATTTATTCTAGCATTACGTCAGTTACAACTTGACCTCACAGAAATATGAAGCTACTAGTTCATCAGTCTATTATAGGCAGTACCTCATCTCGCCATAGCATATCAACACAGGTAATATCAAGAATTTAGCTGAATATGCAAGTTGATTACTTACTTCCTCGCAGATTCAGTAGTACTAGTTGTATGTGCAGCTCGAAGATAAAACGTTGTTCTCAGTACCGACACGCAGCGTGACGACTTCGTTCAAGCAGCCTTGCGGGCAAAGAATGAGGCTGATGTGCCAGGCGGCCTTGCATTTATAATCAGTTCAGCGTAGCCACGCCGCTTGATCGCGTGCAGGATACGCGCGCCCGCGACTCGAAGTTTTCCCGCACAGAGCACGTCAAGTACCCTACTTAACGAATGCATTTATGATTGCAGCCCTAATGCATATCAAAATTAAGCAGAAATTATGCAGGTTGCAATTCTTGTATCAGATCCAATGCATCTCTTCCGTAACCAAAGATATTAATTTAATTCTTTCTTCCCTCCGAAGATAAGTTTTGCCGGGATCCGGGAAGCGTCCCCAATCTTCATTAAGAGGCTTGGCTCGGGACATAACTCCCTTTAATGAGGTTCTGGAGATTTTCATAATGACGCTCTAGCTCTCTTCACACGAGAACGCTTCTTCTGGAATCTTTTATGAAATAAACTATAAGACAATGACTTCATGGGTGGTCTCATGTAATCCCAATATCCAATACTAAAATCTATACTATTGGTCCATGAACAGAATGGTTCAATATGTAAAAATGACTTTGTTGTTCTGGCTGGTGATCTCAATGCTCGAGTAGGAAACAAACCAATTGCAGAAATAGTGGGAAATAAAGGTGAACCAACTTGGAATGAAAATGGTAAATTATTGATAGAATTTTCATCCTATAATCAATTAAAAATTACTAACACCTTCTTTGAGAAGAAAGATATACATAAATTCACATGGACTGCAAGAGGACAGCGATCAATTATTGACTATATAATGGTCAATAAAAATTTAGGCCCAGATGTAACAGATGTCAGAGTACATAGAGGCAGCGATTTATATACAGATCATTATCTGGTCATTGCAAAAATCAGAATTCTTGCTAAATGGAGGAAAAGGCTGAATAGAAATATACACAGAAACCAAGAGATCTATAAGGTATATTTACTACAGGATGATGGAATAAAATACTTATATCAGAAATCGGCTGCAACAGTATTTAGGTCAGATTCCGACAAGTACTGATATTAACAAAGAATGGGAAATCATAACCTCAGCAATTCAGAGGGCAGCAGATGAAGCCATTGGAGTGAAGAAGAAATTTAGGAGAAAAACTGGGCTTAAAATATGAAATAAAGAAATTTCAGAAGCTGTCAAGCAAAAACAAATATTATACCTGAAAATGATACAGCATCGCACCCCACAAAATGAGAAAGAATATAAAAACAGCAGGAACAAGGTCAAGTCACTAACGAGAAAACTCAAGCAAGAATCATGGGATAGGTGAATAAACCTCAATAGAGGATGATATCCATGGTAGGCAAGAGATGGCATATAAGTTAATGAAGCACCTCAACAGTGATGAAAGAGAAACTGCTAATATAAATGTAATCGAAGAAGAATCGTGGATACAACATTACAAAGAATTGTGGTATAACGGAGAGTATGGATAGAGTCAGGAAGATCAAGATATAGATATCGACATTGAAGGAATTGACCTAATAGATATAGAAGAACTTAATACTGTTCTGAAATCTTTCAAAAATAGAAAAGCACCAGGGTTAGACAACATAAATATGGAGTTGTTCAAATTTGGTGGGATCATTCTTAAATTTAGAATGTTACATTTAATTAATCTCTGTTGGAAAAGAATAAATATACCCGAAGAATGGAGAATAGCTAAAATAATATCACTTTTCAAGAAAGGAAATCGAAGTTTTTGCAGTAAATATCGAGGAATAAGTTTATTAAATGTTGGCTATAGAATATATGATAAAATAATAAATAATAGACTTAAAATCATTGCACACAATCTCTTATGGGAAGAAGAATGTGGATTTAGGAAAGGCAGATCCTGTACATATAATATATTTAGCCTCAAACAGATACTGGAGAAGAGAAGAGAATTTAACTTGAATACTTATGTCGCTTTTGTTGACTAAGAAAAGGCTTTTGATAAGGTAGATAGAGAACAGTTATGGAATATAATGGTAAAAATGGATACCCTAAACATCTTATTCAAGTAATCCAAAGTCTATACAAAAGGACGAGAATTATGTTAGATTTAGGATACAAATTAACGGAAGAAATATTAATTAATCAAGGTGTACGTCAGGGATGCAGCCTCTCTCCAACACTATTCAATATATATATAGATGAAGTAATCAGAAATTGGAAACGAATTGTGCACTCTGGAATAAAATTGAACACAAACACACACATAAATACTATGCTCTTTGCAGATTATCAATTTATCCTGCAGGATGATGAAGATAAACTCCAGAAATCAATACATCAGTTAAACACCATTTGTAAAAGTTATAATCTTCGGCTATCCAGAACAAAAACCAAAGTTATGGCATGGCAAGGGAAATATCCTATCAGAGCGAAGATAGTAATCGACAATCAACCAGTAGAACAAGTCACAAATTTTAAGTACCTTGGTTGTGAGATATCTTTTAATGATGATGACGAGGTGAAGAAGAAGCTTCATCGATTTTAATATATGTGTGGGACAATTCGCCGAACACTGAAAGGAAAAGTAAGAGAAGATACTCAACTTAAATTCTATAGGACTATGGCTGTACCAACTTTGCTATATGGAAGTGAGACATGGGTAGATAAAATAAGCTATAGGAATAAAATACAATCATCTGAAATGAGATTCCTAAGATCAGTGAAAGGATACTCCCTAAAAGATAAAATACGAAATGAAGAGATAAGACAAAAATTAAATATATTCTCAATGAATGAAAGAATATTCCAAAACAGGATAAATAGGAAAAACCACGTTCTGAGGATGAATAGCGACAGAATCCCAAAACTTGCCCTGGAATACCATCCTAGAGGAAGAAGAGATATTGGTCGTCCTATGAAGAGATGGAATGAAATCTGAGGTCGGAACAGGCTATTAGCCTAATTCATGAAGTGGAAGTAAGTAAGTAAGTAAGTAAGTAAGGAAAGTAGCTGAAAGAAGAAACGGCCCTAGATATAGCTACGTTGGTCGTTTCCGAAGGCCCTATAACAGTTTGAGAAACGATGGCGGACGGTCATGGGAAAGACCCCGTGGAAATGAGAACAGCTACGAGACCGACAGGCCGAGTCCAGAAGATACGTGGAGCAGTTACGTAATCAACCTACCGGAAATGATAAGTGGCAGAGACAAATTCAGGAGACGGCCTCCTCAGAAAAAGTGAGAGGATCGGAGAGCCTCGAACTCCAAGCCCATCGAGAGCAAGGTCGTTAAAAATAGACTCAACCCTCACGCAACTGATTATTTTGCAGGGTTTGGAGCTATAAAAACAGGAACTAGTCATCGAGGAGATAGCTTTCCCCATACCAGCAACCATCGAGATGAATCAGAATGGACCTCAGTTAAAATAGACACCTGGGTAATCCAACCAGAAGACCTATTATAAGATCCAAGCACAAGCTGTAAGAAAATAATACGACAATTACCTGTAGTTTACATTCGAATCCAAGGATTACGTGTATGCTGTTTAATTGATACAAGGGCCAGCATAAGCGTAGTATCAACAATTGTCTTACGGGAAGTCCAGTCTAAATGTAAAGTTTCAACTTTACCAGTATCCAAAGTAAAGGTGCGAGGAATTATTCACGACCCCACTACAGTATGGGACACACAGGTATATCTAGACCTAGAGATAGGAAATGCCATATTCGCACATCCATTCGTGGTCATGGATAAAATGCAGTACAATATTATTTTGGGCGCCGATCTTCTGCCGGATTATAAAGCCGTCATTGACATGGATCAGATCCATGTAAAATTCTACATCAATATGAGCCAGGAAAATGTACAATTAAATGACAGGCCAGAAGCCGTAGATGAGGAGAGAATCTGGACTGCCCTGTTATTTCATAATGAAGAAGATGTTTTAAATGAATTCCCAAATTGGGATCAGCAGAAAATTGAAGAAATTAAAGGAAAATTCGAAGCGATGGTTGGTAATCTGGAGAGCGATGAGGAAGGAGAAGAGCCTGATTTGAAGACATGGTACAGGCTAAACTGAGCGAGGGTAAGATTAATGAAGACGAAAAATTTAAATTAAAGGAAATTTTAGAAACACACCAGAACATTTTCGGATCTCATCCTACAAACATTTTTAATTTTGAGTATAATATGGTAGTAACTAGTTGGGAACCGTTCGAAAAGAACCCATATCCGATACCGAAGAAATATCACGCGAACGTACGCACGATCATCAAAGAGATGGAGGATCATGGCATTATTTCTCGGGCTCCCAAATCATTCTTAAATCCTTTGGTTATTACGGCTAAGCCAAATGGATCCCTGAGGGTGTGCCTTGATGTGAGGGCCATCAACGAGAGGCTAGTGCCCGAGTACGACAGAGCACCTAACATCATAGACCTGTTAAAGAAATTTCAACACATGCAGTCCTTTTCAAGTGTTGATCTGCGTGCATCTTACCACCATGCGGAATCTAGCGAATCTAATGTCCTAACGGGGTTTCTCTTTGATCAGCTGACGTATGTCTATAATCGGGTCACGTTCGGTGTAAAAATGTCGGATCGGCCTCAATCAGAACACTTGCTCGAAATCTGAGTGACAATGTGAAAGAGATCACGGTTCCATATTAACAGTGACGCAAACACTGGAAGAACATTTAGAACATTTGCGTCTTTTACTAGAAGACTTGGGCCGGAATAACTTCAAAATCAACCTTGAGAAGACGCACATCTGTCAGCGTAGCAGTCTTTTTCTAGGCCACATCATTGATGCCGAGGGCATTTCGTCTAACCCTATCAAAATTAAAGCCATTCAAAATTTTCCGAAGCCCACTAGAGTTAAAAATGTCCGGCAATTTCTAGGTCTATGTGGTTTCTTTGCGGACCACTGTCCACCTTACACTACCACGGTTGCTCCGCTACAAGAGCGTTTGAAGAAAAGACCGGAGGAAGTGGGATGCCGCATGCGAAGAGGCTTTTAGAAAGACCAAGGAATTATGAGTAATAGCGTCAAATTGGGGTATCCTGATTACAGTCAACGGTTCATCATTCAGACAGACTATCCATGATTGGTGTCGGCGCGGTACTTTACCAAAAGAGGAAGGACGCCGAACCACGCATAAATTACCTGGCCTTCATGAGTTGCAAACTGCGCGAACATGAATGGAATTATACAGTTACAGAACTTGAGATGCTTGCCATTGTTACCGCCCACAAACATTGGTGTAAATATATTTATGGATTTCCCTTCTTGTTACGGACAGACCACCGAGCTCTCACATTTATACTAAAATCTAACATGTCATCCGAAAGGGTTAATCGCTGGGCGTTATTTGCACAACAATTCGACCTGAAGGTAGAGCACTGCGCGGATAAGGAGAATATTGTCGCCGACGCGCTCAGCAGGAACCCAGATCCCGAGAGTGAAGCTCTACACCACATACAGTTGATTGAAGGAGACCAAGAAATCTTAGACAGACTTAGGCAGATTCCTGGGGAGCAGGAATACTGGCCAGAGACACGCCGAATAAATCGTTCCCTAAGAAATCAACTACAGCCTGCAAACCTGAGTATTCAGATGCTGAGAAGCGCGCATAAAATCATAATGTCATTAACGGAATCCTGTATAAATACGTGGACGAATCCCATACTCGCCTCAGGGTTGTCGTTTCACCTGCTCTACAAGTTGATCTGATTTGCCTTACGCACCACTCCATAGAGCACGCCGGAGTGGACAAAGTCATGGCTATCCTTAAAGAAACCTTCACCTGGCCACGAACGAGAAGGGTGAAATGCACGGCCATGATGACCTGTAACACGTGCCAGCGCATAAAGCCTAATGCCTATCCGTTGAAACAACCACCGAAGCCACTAATCCCTGAAAGAACACGAGAAATGTACTCAATGGATTTTATGGTCCGCTTCCCAAGACGACCAGGGGGCTCCAATTCATCTTGGTGTGCACGGACGTGTTCACCAAATACGTCATGCTATGTCAGGTGCAAAAGGCTAATACACGCACCGTTATTAATCAGATAAAAAATAAGTTCATCCCTAAGATGGGTAAACCGGATAGATTACTCACTGACCACGGGTCACAATTCACGTATGCCGCTTTCCGAAGAGACATGGAGCAAATGGGAATACAGCATCTTATGAGTTCAATCCGACACCTAGAGTCGAATCCTTCGGAAAGAATCATGCGTGAAATTGGCAAGTTTTGTAGGATTTATTGTCCAAGGCAGCATTGGCAATGTGTTGATGTACTTCCAATCATGATGATTGCACCAATTCCACCGTACATGAATCAACGGAGCAAATTTTAATGAACACCCTGAAAGGCCGTGGAAAGGCATTGTACCATGTCCGGAAGATCCGAGACCTTCCGTGGAGTTCAGAGTAAGAGACACCTTGGAGTCTCTAAAGAAACAAGCTTATAAACGACTACGGCGACTCAGAGGTGAGCGATTACACCGACCACTACGCGTAGGCGAACTCGTGTTAGTCAAGCGCCCTGCAAATTCCGATCCCCCACAGAAGTTCCATCGTAAGTTTGCGGACCTTTACATTGGACCCTACAGGATTATTCAAATTTTAGAGAACAATTCCTACAAAGTTCAGTCCAAGGTTGTTACCATTGAAGCCATCTATAACGCCGCAAACCTAAAACTATATCACATGCCAGGACAGTTGCCAGCTGAGGATTCGAACGACCATGATGACAGGGAACCACCCGAAGACCGAGACGACGAAGAACCGCCGGAGGATCAAAATGAGGATGACGGCGGAGTCGACATGGCAGAAGAGCTTGATCTTGAAGAAGAAGGAGAAGAAGAAGAAGAGGACGAGGTGAATTGCCTGATAGTTGAAGGAGGTCGTCGAAATGCAGACAGTAGCAGCGAAAAATCAGAACAAGAAGATTGCCTTGAATGCACTGAAAGGCGAGACCTGTTGACCCAAGAATACCTGCGTATACTGTTGCCCAGATATGAATTGAAGCAGGAAAATGCCGATCTCCGCAATATTCACATGAAACACGACAGGATCTACGATATTGGAAAGAAAAATCCCTGTTCGTGATTTTTCCTTGTTCAAGCAGGGAAGGGATGTGACCGTTCATCACGTCTACAAGAGTATATTACAGTAACCTGTAGTTTGGATATGCCGTTTTCCGCGCTATTCTACGTCATATATTGCCCAAGTTAGCACACGTTCACCCTTCCCGGAGCATGAGTAGTGAGCCACCAGCCCGAGAGGCAGAGCTCTAGTTACGCGCAAATAGCACAAACGAGTCATACTCTCGCTCGCAAGTTAAAAGCGCTCCTTATCTGAGGAAGAGAGAAGAGACGAGGCACGTCGCGCAGAATGGACGAAGTAGGCCACGGAGCACTGCATTCAACCTTGAAAACATTATTTCTTCGTTCTTTTCCCTGCAGAATTACAACTACCAATCCACGGTCTTCAACTGTTTTCGAGAATAATAACAGAAGTTGCGTAATACATTATGGATTTTCATGAGTTAAGTCTGATAAGAATCAGCGAATTTTATGCTGATTTATAACGCCAAGAAGCGCTTTACATAATTGTAATAAGAACAAGTACCCAGTAAACAAGCATCCAGCCAAATGTGAACCAGTTGGTGAAAGCGAACAGCGAGAACGAAGTCAGAATTTTCCGGAGCATAGTCTCCTCCTACACTGGGCTACCAAAGGACGCTTTTGAGATTACCGCAAAACGCACGATCCGATCTTGACTGGAATCGATCAATGCCAACTAGGGTGATCAAGCTTTAATTTGACACCTCAACCGATATTGAGAACCTTCTATTAGCAGAGTGAATTTAGCGAAAATGCGGGGTATTACCCTCTCCACTAATCCTAACACGATCTTGCTATTTAAGGGATGCGAAGCGAAGTGAGCCATGGTACTTTGAATTCTCCAGTCGTGTGGTGATATAGTACACCCCGTGTATGATTCTTCGATGGTATTCTAATATTTCCAGTTGTACTGTGATGTGTATTGGTACGCGCATCAACGGTATTCTTTGTTATAGTCCTGTGTTGATGCGGAGCCAAGCTGTGGGGCTGTCACGCTGGCACACTCATTTTTTCGCTTTCTACCTTTTACAGTGGATGTGATATGGCGATAAACCTACTAGTTCCAACGAGTATCTTTTTATTTGGTCCTGAAAAGGAAAATTTTTATTTGATATTACGTAGCCAGATTGGAGTACGAAATGAATGCCTGTAGGTAGGAAGCAGGGTACTCTACTTATTCAGTGCAGGAAGTGCTGAAAATGCTATCCACCTTGGCGTATTCAGATTTAAGTACCATGTTGTAAGGACATTCTCAGGAGAGCCGACTGTGGGTCTCGAACATACTAGTTTCCCGAATGTACACTGACTTAGCAAATGTCATGGGATAGTTACCTAATAGCGTGTGGGGCCTCATCTGGCCCTGCGAACTGCAGTGAGACGCCGTGGAAGTGAGTCGACAAGTCCCTGATACTTCTCTGAACGCAGCTGACACCAAATCGTTTGCAGAGCGGCCGCCAATGCTGGTCTGTTCGTGGGTGCAGGATCCATGGCACGGAACCTGCGTTCCAGGACATCCCAGATATGCTCGATAGGGTTCATATCGGGGCTCCTGGGTGGCCATGGCATTCGTTGGACCTCCGCTGCATGTTCCTGGAACCATTCCCGGGCGGTGTGGGAGCGATGTGGTGGCGCGTCATCATCTTGAAACACAGCAGAACCGTCTGGGCCCTGGAAGGCCAAAAATGGGTGGAGATGGTCTCCGAGCAGCTCAACATACCGCGTACCATTCAAAGTCTCTTCCAGAACAACTAGGAGGCCCATTCCATACCAGGAAAATGTATCCCAGACCTTAACAGAGACACCAGTGCCCTGGAACGCACCTTCGAGACAGGCGGGATCCATCACTTCATGTGGTCTGCGCCATACACGGTGCCTCCCATCGGCATGATGCAGTTGAAATCGTGATTCGTCCGACCATATCACGTTACGCCATTGTTCCATTGTCCATCCCAGGTGACTGGCGACAAATGCGCGTCGTTGTTCCCGATGACGTTGGGTTAACAGTGGCACCCGTATGCGGCGCCGGCACCCATACTCCATTGAACCCATGTTCCTACGGATTGTCCACTGGAAAACGTGTCTAGCACGGCCTGTGTTGAATTGAGCCGTGATTTGTTGCACGTTTGCCCGTCTGTCACTATTGGCAATCCGTCTCAGATGTCGCCGGTCACGGTCATCGAGGGTGGCTGGACGGCCGGTGGTTCGTCTGTTGTGGACGGTGACACCCGCATTCAACCATTCACGATACACCGTGGATAAGGTTGATATTGTGAAGCCGAATTCCCGCACCACTTCAGAAATCGCACATCCAATCCGTCAGGCACCGACCACCATACCCCGTTCTAACGGTGTCAGCTCACGACGACGTTCCATGTTACACCTGCCGCATGCACAGCCACTGCTCACAAGTTCTCCTATACAATTGCCGCTAGCACAGGGGGCGTGTGGTGCGCAGACAACACACCTGCGCATCTGTGTTCAGCTATCCCATGACATTTGCTCAGTCAGTTAAGAGTTTGGCTCCATAGCCGTAGCGCGTTAACATGCGTCGCCATTCCGCTCGTTTATTGCAAATTTCATTTCTAAATAATACGAGTCTGTCAAATTTAAGCAAAAGATCCTAACCTTATTTTGGTAGATGATAGCGAAGAAGAGCAAGGAGCGGTAACAGAAGATAATACTTTTTCGTTTAATAAACATGTAAGAGGAGGATGATGTAGTAAGGAGAAGGTAATACTTCTATTGATAAACATGTAGATAAAATAATAGGTAATCTAAAATAAAAGAATATGCCAATTCTACATTATTTATTAATATGAACAATATTTACAACATTACTGATTTTATGCATCTTAAATGATAATGTATGTACAAGTTAATTATAGCATTTGCAATTTTCTGCATCTTGAATGAAAATATAATTTATAACATGGTGCTTTGCCCCCTTCTTACAGCATTAGTGACTGTGTGTGTCTTAAATGATAATGTAATTTCCCCTTCATATATGTACAACTTAATTATAGCATTAGTAGTTTTCTGCATCTTGAATGATAATGTAATTTTACCTTCTTACACATGTTGGTGTACGCGCTTCTTACAGTTAATTGTTGCATTTGTGCGTCTTAAATGATAATGTTATTTTTTCACAACTACATGTTGCTCTACCCCTTTCTTACAAGTTAATATTTTTTTGCATCTTGTAATGTTACACATAACTACGTGTTGCCGTACCCCCATGGAACACCTTTACGGGAATCACTATCCCATACACGTTTGTCATCAAACGGAAACAATAAGCATTTATTTTGATCGATAGTATATATATGATGTTTGCGCGATTGGATTCTTTTTTGCATAGAGAATGTGGCATTTCTAGATGATAGTACACCGGGATGGTGTTGAACGTATAAACGACTAATGACGCTTGAACGTACGCCTTTTGCTTTTTTTAACAGATTGGGAAGTTTGTGTGTTATAGGCATACGTTTTTGGTGCTAAACCAATAAACTCAGTCATAATATTCATGCCACATTCATCTTTCATAAGCCCTATAACTTTCTTGCCCAGTGGCTTAATGTTAAATTGAATACTAGGTGAAAAGGAAAAAGTGTCAAAGTATTGAGAATGGTTTCGCATCACATCGTAGACGTCTGCGTCTGAATATGATAAATAAGACTATCTGTATCATATACAAAAGTGTAAGATGAGAAATCTGTTGCTTTGCAAATCCATAATGAAAATCATACATCTTTAATTTTGAAAATCAAGTATTGCCATTCCAAATAAATTGGCTTCACAGAGACGATCTCAGTTTTCCCTTTCAACAGAAATAAGGTCAGGATCAATAACATGATAGGCTTTGAAATTTGGTTTTGAAATGTACTTGCGTGCCCCATACGGGCCATCCCATTGATTAATTAAATGAATGCCATGATGGTTGTGTACGTTTTCCATGAATTTTCCATAGATAGAGTTATTCATCAGTTTGAAAATCGGACTCTCAAATGTTGTTGTAGCACGTTGACGATGTTGAGTATTCAAATTCATGTATGGTTTAAGCCATACTTCCTGCTTAAACGCTACAATATAATGAATACATTCTAACTGTAAGCCGTATTCGAGACACTGAACAAGACATTGTGTGTGGATAACATAGCGCTTTCTCGGAAAAAGGAGTCGCTAGCAGTTTACTGAGCTTTGATGTGTGATTAGGTGGAATCATGTTCTCAACCCAAAAAGGAAGGTCGGAATGAGAATCATGCAGATGAGAAAGGTATGCAAGAGAAGCCTCTAACACGTAGACGCGATTAGGATCATTAGCAGCTTCAAAAACATCAAAATGTTGAATTTCATTTTCTGTTAGCCATACAAAATCATTACATGGCAATGGCTGTGACATGGCCCACCCATGCAGACTATTTACATCGAAATAAATTATATAAGAATCTTCTTTCTCTGAATTATAATTCTCGAGGTAGGGATTATTCGCGACAGCATGACTGTTAACAAGCGAAACTAGTCAGCCGCGAATGCCGCATCCAAAAAGAAGCATGTCGACATCCGTAAGAAGATCAAGTTGAACACCGGTACACTTAAGCATAGCATCCCACGAAAGACCGGGTGTTGTGTAGTAATAGCGAGGGTCTGATCCATAAATAGTTAAACACATTTTACGAAACTATTCAAACACATCACAGAGTAAAAGTGTATCTACATCCAAATACAAGTCTGCATATTCACCATATGTTTATATATGAAAGGTTGACCAAACCTGGCAGACCGTATGCTTATCGAAATGTGGATGAGCTTAGTGACGGTGTACTACATTCACTTAACACACTTGTAAATGCAGCTTGAGAAGGTAATTTTGTTTCTTCTAATGTTTGAAAACTCTTGATATAGTCATAGGGCAGAATACCTTTCCTTACACAAAGTTTAACCTTTTCACTCCCAAGTTCTTCTCAGCCTTATGCATGTATCATACCAGATTTTTCAGGATGTTTTCAGGATGTTTCGACAATGTTTGAAATAGGCTAAACACACCTTGTTCTTACACAGCTACTGAACAGCCAAAGAACGACAACATTAGCAATGGTTTTCTCTCTGTTCTTTTACGAGATCTTGACAATGGCGTGATACATATCTACAGCTTGTTTCACCGCAACTTTTGTTCAGTATACTCATGAAAGTCAGGTTCATCATCATTTCCTAGTATATCTAAGATATAACCTTACTTCAGGCTTTCTTTACATTTCTGCCCACCCATCTCAGAAGACAGCTGTGAAAGCAAACCACAAGGTTCGTAATTATCGTTAGTATACGGTGAGGTGATATATGAATCGTCCGTCATTTGAACAAAGCATGTGATGAATAACAAAATTACAGCCTCAGACTGAACTCGGAAGTGGAGAAGAGCGCATTGCTTGAAATCCGAGTTAACTCGTGTTCGGGACAGCGGGAGACATCTTCTTGACATCCGAGTTAACTCGGGCATAGGATGGAAAAGGTTAAATTGCTCAGGATCTCGAAAATACTCTCGAGTGTATTTTACATTGTCGCGTTAAAGACTATTTAAATCGTATCAAGTGAAAAGTTCATAAATTTATGGGAATCTAGAAAGCGAATGCTAATCGCCTACACGATAACTGAATGAAATAAAGCGTTCATGATCTTGCGCAACAGTGAACTTTGTGCAATTTAATTGTGCAAACTCATAAACAATAAAGTGACTGTCATAGCCTGACAAGTTATGGAAAAAGCATGGAATAAATTTAGGTACACCATATAAAAGATTGCAAGAATCATGTGCAGGACCGCGATATTTCCCGGTAATGTTGCAGTGATCTCTAACCTTAATCTCTGGGAATGTCATTGGCTGTTTACACATGTGACATTGATCGGTTTCATCATGCAAAACTATCTCACCGAACGTCATTTGAATTCGCACTGGTTGCGAGAGTATGAACGCGTTATGCTAACTGTTCTAATTCCTTCAACAGCCATGCAGTACAGCTTTTGCCTCGATACAACTTTGTATGCTACTGAAAACGGAGTGTGCTTTTGCACATAATCAGTGTAGGGTTCGCTCAAGACGGTTGGCAACGATGAAAATGTACAGTAAAACATTCAAAATCTGCATAAACAGTAAAGGGAACAGTTTCCTGACGATAATAATTCTCAAACTTCATTTCCGCATTTTCTCTGTTTGGCAGAACAAGTTTTAGTTTGCACAATCATTTACGTGTGTAGCTAACATGATTATTGTAGAAAAGTATTGGACGCATCTGTTACATATAAACTTCTTTCCTTTACACAATGAAAGTTGCGAGTTTAACAAACGTGAAAGTTTAGTTATAAGACAATAGTGGCTTATGGTTTCATTGCAAATATACAAAAGATGAATATGGTGTTGTTTCGGAGAAGAATCTGTGTAAAGTGCTCCTACAATAATCTCTCCGTCGACACGTACACAGAAAAGGAAAAATTCGGATTGCTTTTCTCAAACATAGAGATGTTTGTTAAGTCCACAAGAAAAGAAACACCGTCAATATTTAACGACTGTTGCAACTCAATAAACATATCTTTATACTGGAGAGTTTTTAATGATGTAGTGTTGCTGGTTTTAACGCCATTGCGATACACCATAAAAAGCAGTAGTCATCGTCATTCCGAATAATGATAACTGCTCTCTTATTTAATATAGCTTGAGGAAGAACTATATATCGCCTACCTGAATTTAAGGGATCGAGTTTACACACATTAATCTGAAGATGCGAAATACTTCCAAGTGCTTTATTCCTCGTACCCTCTTCAAACTTTTGAAATTTAGCGAGCAATTCGTCGACAATGTGTTCGCGAAACCATTCCGAAATATTGTCCGAACATAAGAGTATTGTCATTTTAGATGAAATGTAAAATGGTTAATGAATTTCCAGATTATCTTTGAAAAGAATAAAGGAACAAGCAAGGCTGGCGTTTAGTTTAAGCGCCGTATGCGTAGTGAGCAAAGAAGTGACTTTTTCTTTAAAATCATTATAGCAAGAGAGTAAAAAGGAATTTAGATCTAAAGCATTTAATGAATTTCGTATAATGCCGCTTAGTATACGCGATGAAAAACATGTATGTATATTTTCCCAATTCGTTGCCATAATTGCATATCAACGAAACTAATGATACAAGATTTGTTCTCCATTCCACGGTACATAATACTAATAAATCGTTGATTTAGTTGTTCTAATTCTAAATCTTCTAACACACTAAATCTATTAGGTAAAAATACTTGGAAGTCCTCAGAGGCGCACAAAATTCTTTCACCATTTTTTTCAGTTTTCGAAGCGAAATTAGTTTAAATGGCTCATTTAGTGGAAGATTGCTCAGCCACCTGATTATAGGACCTGTAATGTGACCTAGCTGGTTAATCCGTTCCATTTTTCTACAAAAAAGCGAAATGCTCATTTTAGAATTGTTTAAAAACTATTTATACATATTAGTTTATTAAAAAAAGATGGAACATACCTTTAAAGAAAGATGTGCACGTTGAATATAGATATACCTTCCTGCTCTAACGTGTGCATAGACAGCAGATACCAATTACTGCGGCTCAGATGAAGTAAACAGCAAATATCAATGACGATGATAATCTTCGTCACAAACAATAAAAACAAAAAATCAAATATAAATATAATAATAATAATAATAATAATAATAATAATAATAATAATAATAATAATAATAATAATAATCAAAAACTAAACTAACTTTTTAACAGATAGCATTGGGATAAAGTAGACGGCAGATATCAATGACGATGATAATTTTCTAAAATGAAGGGAAAAGTAATCGTAAATATATGCCACATATTTTTATAGATTGTTTAACAACGCACAAATCAAACTTACTTTTTTAGCAGATAGCAGATCGCACAAGGATAAAGTAGGCGGCAAATATCAATGATAATCTTCTACGTAAACAGTTGTTGCTCTTTTGTTAAGAAAAAAATCAAAAATTACAATATAATAATAATATAAACATTCCAACTTACTTTTTAGCAGATGGCACTGGGATAAAGTAGACGACAGATATTAATCACGATGATGATAATTTGCTAAAAAGGAATTTTTAAGCATGTTTTTTAAAACAGTACACACTCACGTATGCCTACCTTAGTTCAAAGCAGCTTTGATTAAAGTGAGAGAATAGCGAGAATTGCTTATTCGTTTATATACACGGATCGATAAACAATACGGTAAGCACTTTTATGATGAACACGCACTAGACTGTTACTACGTTCACTGTATTCTAGTTTGATGCCTTGCCTTTACTACATACACAAATCCAATATTATGTTTTACGATAAACGTCCGCCTGGTATATAAATGTATAACTAGTTTGATGTACTGCACGCACAAATCGTTGCGATGGGCGTCTCAACAGCACATGTACCAGAGAAAGACTACTTCTGAAGCCCAATCTTTGCTCACGATGTTGCTATGCGGGCAAAAGCGTGTAGGAAGAGCAGTAAGTGTATACGTCAACACGCACACACCTTGGATGTGTACAGTCGTAACAAATGTTCACTCATTTGATTAACGCATAATCTATCCCATCTGGCCTCCCTTGGTCAACTCTTGTCCTTTTCAGACTTCTACGGTATTACGTACAGAAGCACTCTGCTGCTAATTTTGGTAGGTATCGTCGCGACTGCTAGAGACCTCCTAGCACTAGCAGCTAGGAATTTTTAGTGTCCTATAGTAGCAGCACAAGCAGCTTCCGTAGCTCAAGCAGCAGCTCGCCGGCCTCTCACCGTTATCTACTGTAGTTGAAATCCCTGTCACTTGATATGAGATTTGCAAAGTCATACTTTATTATGCAGCTTCCGTAGCTCAGGCAACAGCGTGCCTGCATAGCTAGACACCTTGGTTCAAATCCCGGTTACTGTATGTGAGATTTAAGCTAGGCAGAGAATTTTTAGTGTCCCATTGTAGCAGCACAAGTAGTAAGTGCAGCTTCCGTGTCTCAGGCAGCAGCGCGCCGGCCTCGCTAGATACCGCAATTCTATCCCGGTTACTTCAAATCCTGGTAACTTGATGTCAGTTTTGTGCGACGTAGTTCAGGCAGCAGCGCGCCAGCCACTCACCGCTCGATACCGCAGTTCAAATCCCGGTTACTGTATGTGAGATTTGTGCTGGACAAAGAATTTTTAGTGTTCCATTGTAGCAGCACAAGTAGTAAGTGCAGATTCCTTGACTGAGACAGCAGCCCGTCGGCGTCACTAGATACCGTGGTTCAAATCCCGATTAGTTGATGTGAGATTAGTGCAGGAAAAAGCGGATGTGGGGACAGGTTCCTCTTCGAGCAATCCGCTTTTCCCTGTCATCTTTTATTCCAGCAACACTCTCTATTAACATTTTATTTTACCTGTTAGTTATTTATTATTGCCCCAGAGTGCGACAGGCTTCGGCAGACGGTACATTTCCTATCTTCACTTCTAGATAGGGGCTTCATTTATTCTATCCCTGACCCGGTCAAATTACTAGAATCAGGCTGTGGATTTTCATTTATTATGTGTCAACGACGCAGGATAATACAACGTGTTTAGTCTCGCTCTGTCTCTCTGTCTCTCTCTCTCTCTCTCTCTGTGTGTGTGTGTGTGTGTGTGTGTGCATTCTTTGTACAGTTCGACAAGCATTAACCTTCGTTCTCACTCCAACGTTAGCACAAGCGTGGACCAGAAGCGCTGACAATACACATTCTCATGTTTGCTAGTGGGAAAGCTACACAGCATGCAGCTGTGCTCACTGTACAACAACGAACAATACCTTTTAAAAGAAGTCTTACAAAAAGACTGCTGTTTAGCTAGATAACCTGCAAGCAGGTTCGATCCTAGCTAAGTCTAGAATTCCTCATCTACTAAAAGCACTTTCTCCTAGAACAGCAGTGTATTATTAAAAAGAACTTAGGCGACAGCGCACTAGGCTCTACGGTATCCATTGCCTGACGTAAGAGGTAACTGAAATCTATGAGCTCTGCACTTACAATATCCTCTGCCTGTTGTAAGAGGCGACTAAAAGGCGCTCTTAACTTCAAAGTAACACCCTCCCTGTAGCTCAGGCGACAGCGCACTAGGCTCTATGGTATCCCTTGCCTGACGTAAGAGGTAACTAAAATCGATGAGCCCTGCACTTACAGTATCCTCTGTCTGTTGTAAGAAGTGACTAATAGGCGCTCTTAACTTCAAAGTACACTCTCCCTGTAGCTCAGGCGACGGCGCACTAGGCTCTATAGCATCCCTTGCCTGACGTAAGAGGTAACTAAATCCTATGAGCTCTGCACTTACAGTATCCCATGCCTGATGTAAGTGGTGACTAAAAGGCGCTCTTAACTTAAAAGTACACCCTTCCTGTAGCTCAGACAACAGCGCACGAGACTATTAGCAGCCTATTCCTGGGCAACAGGTAAACACACACACAGTATCCCTTGCCTAACATCTAAAATTCTCTGTCTATAAGCTCCAGCTTATCGATTCTCAGCCAAGTCAGGGATTAATAATATTTATCGTCTATTAATGCTTGCCTCTACCCCAGAAACTCAGAGTTCGATTTCTAGCCAGGACAGGGATTTTTACGTAAACCTAACAGACGGTTTGAAGTCAGGTATTTTTATATACACTTAAAGTTTACTTAGCTTACTAAAGAGTTATTCCGCGTTCAATTTCCGGCTATGCGCGAGATTTATTTACGTATCTTAACGAGTTAGCCGCACGGTTAGAGCAATATGTGTTTTCGTGGTCGCTCCAGTGCCGCACGCTAGCTCACTTACTGTGGAGGCACGGGTTCGATTCCCACTTTGTTTTAAGAGGAATGAGTCGTTTACTGTCAATGTGCACTGAACATACAAGAGGCAACAGATTATTTTTTCGCAGAAGAAGTAATACTATTGTTGTACACCTATGTCGTCAGCTATGATAATAGATTTTTGTTTTGTTTGTCGGATAGGGACGTGCTAACCTCAAAATGCTATTCAAAGATAGATATTCACATTAACCACTACTGCACAGCCTTGCCTCTGCTTTGTCGAGCACAAATATAACATGAAGTAGCCAGGATTTAAACCGTCGTATCTAGCGGTAAAAGGGCGGTAGAACTATTCTGTTCTAGTAATTTCTATTCTTAATCTCTGCAAATGTACTTTGTCGACAAAAATCTCTAGCTTGCTCAAAAAGAGCTGCCGCTTTGTCCATCAGAAGTGTCCACCTTGCTTAAACAGAGCTGCCTGCTTACCTGCCTGCACACAAGGTCACACTGTGTAAGAAAGGAAACGCAGTGTAGTATATCTGATAACGCAACTATTCCTTGCCCGTGTGTATGGTAACACGCCACTCGTTCTATACAGAGAAATATTCTGTATATCAAAATTATGTTCATGCGTCTTTCTCGGAAGTTCTACGTTCGATTCCCAGCCAAGTTATAGATTTTACGTAGACCAAAATAATGGTTCGAGGTCTACGATATTAAAATTATGTGCATGCCGGCCTCTTTCGCAGAAGCTCCATGTTCGATTCCCGGCGAATTCAGGGAATTTTACGTAGACCTGTAGTCTACTATTCCCCAGGTCAGGGATTTTTACGTAGACCTTTCAGTTAGTACAAGGTCCACTCAGGAGGTATTTAACGGTCCCGGACTAGAAATGATTTGTCGTGCCAATTACATGACACCTTATAATCTGCAGGCCTTCGAGCTGAGCAGCTTATCGCTTAGTATGCCAAGGTGTCCCCGGCGAGGTCAGGGATTTTTACGTAGACCTGTAGTCTACTCTTCCCCAGGTCAGGGATTTTTACGTAGGCCTTAGAGTTAGTACAATGTCTACTCAGGAGGCATTTAACGGCCCGGGTCTAGAGAGGATTTGTCGTGCTAACTACACGACACCTGATAATCTGCAGGCATTCGAGCTGAGCAGCGTGACGCTTCACGACACCTCCTAATATAGCAGTACTCAGGATAACCATGTTAAAATTCGCGCAAACATAGCAGCAGTAAGTTTTTAATTTCTACCGTTAGAGTGTGTACACATCGTCTATCGATTATGCATGCATCGACTATCGTACTAAACTTTTTCCACTAGAATGAGCATTAATCTTCTGTCGATTTGCATACACATCGACTAACGCACTAAACTTCTTCCGCCAGAGTGTACAACTATCGCATATGCGCGCGCACCTCCACTATCTACTACTTATCGATCTGTGCACATCACCCCCTCCCCGCTTATCGATGCAATAAAAAGGCAGTGCACAGTGCCAATTCTTTGCCACTTTCTCGGAAGAGAGAGGTGGCCGTGCCTAGCTTCTTAGCCGGGCAATCTTTTTTGGTAGAGGACTACCAAAGCCGTAGACCTCTACGGAGAAAGCACATCTACCCATCCCCTATTTTTGGAAGGGGAGATGGGGTAAAGAGGACTATCTATTCAAGCACCAACTATTCTCCGGAATTCAAGAACGCAAAACCATTTAATTAGGTTATCCTGCATGCTCACGTGGTTAAAGATAACAGTTGTCAAAATAAGTACGTGGAATTTCAAATTGCCCTCCACCACGTGCATAAGGTGGCAGCCATGAGCTTTAGCGCCATAAAGATGGCAGCACTGAGCTTAGCGATGCTCTCTTGTTTAAAGATGGTAGCTTAATAGCTGTCAAAGAAGCACGTGGCTTTGTTTACAAACAAGAGGACGTGGATTTGTTTACAAACATGAGCACGTACTCACCCAGGGTCAATGACCTCACGTGCTGACGCTGCAGAAAAAGTGCTGACGCTATGGTCTTGGGAACCCTATTGCCCTACTACTAATAAGACCCAATCTAGCAGTGAGGATAGGAACTGTGCCGGCGGCCGAAGCCTGTCGCTTTCCTCAGGGGCAATAATTAATTACTGACAGATGAAATGATAGTGGAGAGTGCTGCTGGAATTAAAAATGACATGGAAAACCGGAGTACCCGGAGAAATACCCGTCCCGCCTCAGCTTTGTCCAGCACAAATCTCACGTGGAGTGAACGGGATTTAAACCACGTAACCCAGCGGTGAAAGGCCACCGCGCTTCCGCCTGAGCTACGGAGGCTACACATATTACAGTCATTACGTGTTCCAAATTAAAATGTAAAAAGTTAAAAATGTTTATTTAAATGAAAAATTTTCATTTTTGTCTGCATAATTGCGCTAGTTACATCGGAGTTCTGCTTATCACGTAGTGTTATGCGCGAGCGGTGTCAGGATTAGTGTGGAATCGCATGCGAGCACTCGATTCTGCGGGACATAACAAATCCGTCTGGCTCTCCACAGCAACCGAAGTGATTATCAACGAGCGGTAGAACACTAGAAGTTCAAACTACTCTGTTAGGTCTTCTTCTTCTTCTTCTTCTTCTTCTTCTTCTTCTTCTTGCGTTCCGGCCTTCTAAGGACCACGCTACAATTTCAATTGTTCCTCCTTATTTGTTCTTTCCTTTTCTTCCAGTATTCTTTCATTGATTCACTGTTTCTTTTTCCTGTCTTCAGTCCACATTGTGCCTGTTTTCCTTTCCTTCCTCCCTTGGAATCCTTCCATTTGTAAGACTTTCTTCCTAAAAATCTTTCTTTCCAATAATTCTTCTTCTCGTATGTTGTTCCTTTCCAGGTCTTTCTTGACTTCTTGAATCCAGGTGGTAGTTGATTTCTTTTCCCAAAGGTACTTGAAGATTCGTTTAGTTAGTCTATTGTCATCCATTCTGTAAATGCGTCCAAGAAATAGCAATCTCCTTTTTCTTATTGTTTCTGATATGTTTTCTACGTTCTGGTAAATTTCATTGTTACTTCTTAATTTCCAAAACTCTGCAATTCTTAGAGGACCTAATATTTTCCTTATAATTCTTCTTTCTAATATTTCTAATTTATCAAGCTTGTAGTTCAGTGCTAGACATTCGCTGGCATAAAGGCATTCGGGTTTCACTACTGTGTTGTAATGCTTTATTTTAAGTTTTCTTGATAAGCACTTTTTGTTGTAAATATTCCTAGTTATACCGTATGCTCTTTCCATCTTTTGTATCCTCTCCTCTAAAATTTTTCTAAACCATTTTCTTGAATTGTCTCGCCCAAATATTTGAATTTCTTTACCTTTCCTATTTGACCAATATCCGTTACTAAAAACTTTGGGGCACTCTTTATATTCGTTAAAAATTTTGTTTTCTCGGCAGAGATTCTCAAGCCTGTCATGTTGGCTGTCTATTCAAGGAGATTGACTTGCATTGCTGCATCTGTAAGGCTTTCTGAAAGTATGGCAAAGTCATCTGCAAATGTTAGCCAATTTATTGCAACACCTTTGTTCTTCTTCCCCAGCATGAGTGGCAATATTTTAGATTCTCTCAGTTTTTCATTCCAAATTCTTACAATTTTCTCCATGACACAATTGAAAAGGAGTGGAGATAGACCATCGCCCTGCCTGACACCTGTATTTATTTTGAAAGGTCGAGATGTACTTCACCCATAAATTTTACTTTCGAGATAGTGTCTGTAAGTGTTTCACGAATTAGGTTTTCCAATTTAGTTTTAACTCCAAATTCACGGATTACTTTATCTAGGGTTTCCCTATCAACAGAGTCAAAAGCTTTTTTAAAGTCAATAAATGTTACAACTTTGTCTTTGGAGTTTATTAATCTGTGTCGAATTATAGATTTCAGGTTGAAAATCTGTTCGGAGCAAGATCTTCCTTCTCTAAATCCACCTTGATATTCACCCAATTGAGTGTCCAGTGTCTATTTTACTCTATTTAGTAGTATTGTTGAGAATATCTTGTAAGCAACTGGCAAGAGAGATATACCTCTGTAGCTGTTGACATCTTGCTTGTTACCCTTCTTGTGTAATGGGTGTATTAGAGCCACTTTCCAATCCTCTGGGATCTTTTCTGTTTCCCAAATTTCTTCAAAGATTATTTGCAGATCTTCTATAATTTTTGGTTCAGCCCATTTTAAAAGTTCAGCTGTTATGGAGTCTTCCCCACTAGCTTTGTTATTTTTAAGATTTTTTATTGCTTCCTTTATTTCTTCTGCTGTTGGAGGTGAATCAGGTTCTAGATTTTCCTGAATTTCTGAAAATTCTAATTTATGATTTGGCTCAGGGCAGTTCAGCAGGTGTTCGAAGTGTTTTGCCAGAATCTCACAATTCTCGGCATTGTTAAGGCCAATATTACCATTTGCATCTCTGAAGCAAATACTCCGGGATTGATAACCTTTCAGGTTATTCTTAATGGTCTGATAGAAATTTCGGGACTTATTTCTTACAAAATTATTCTCAATTTGTACTAGCTGCGATTTTTCAAAATATCTTTTAACCTGCCTTATTATTCTTGTTGTTTCCTTTCTTTGTTGTTTAAATAGCTCATAGTGTTCATTCTTTCCGGAACATTTCCATTTTTTCCACTTTTTCGTTCTTTCCATAAGTGCTTCCTCACATACCGGTACGTTATTCCACCATACTTTCTTTTTAGTTTTAACTGCACTATTAATCTGTTTAGATAATTCTGGCCATTTGCCATGCTGAGTTATTTTAATTTCTTCCTGAAAGTTTTCTATAGTTGCTTGTGTAATGTTGAGCCTATCTATATTGTATTTCATTAATTTTCTCGGCCTTCTTTGATTCCTGCGAGTTAGAAGCTTTAGCTTAATTTTAGAGAGGTAATGTTCGGAGTCAAACTCCCCACTTCTTATTACTTTAACATTCATAATTTCTTTAATATTTTTCTGAGAAATAGCTACGTGGCTGAAAACTTTTTCTTTGCCTATCTGTGCATTAAAATCACCTAGTACAATAATAACATTTGATTTTGGAATTTTTGACATTTTATCATCTAGAAGACTCCAGAATTCTTCAGTTTTACTGGGTTCTTGCTATTATCTTCATTTATTGGTGCATGACAATTAACAAATGTATACTTTTGTTCTTGCATTTAAGTGTTAGAAGAGATAACCTTTCTGAACTAGATTTGAATTCTATAACATTATCAACTATTGCTTTATGGACATAGAAGGCGGTACGTAGTAGTGCCATTCCTTTCATAATTTTGATTGCTGGTTTACCTTTAAAGATTCTATAATTTTTGGTTTCTGTTACATTCTCATCCATAAACCGTGTCTCTTGAGCTGCTAGGATCTGGATTTCATGTCTATCTAAGAAAATTTCTAGTTCTTTCTGTTTGCCGGTTTTTAGCAAGGAATTTACATTAAGAGTGCCTGCAAAGAATTTCCTCTTAAATTTAAGTCTGAAAGGATTCCAAGGATGCTCCGACTCACCCTTATTTCAGATGTTGGGACTCCCCAGAACCCTAGGTCTTCTTCGTTATAACACTAAAATAGTTGATTTTTGCAGTTAATGTTTACCGGTATAATATTATTGTTAATCGCCTGAGGGGAATAAGTTGGAATTATATATTTATTTTCTACGTAGGATTCCCCGCTCGGCAAATCATTCCTGCCGCCCAGGTAACGAAAATTTCTGGGGAGAACCCTTCATACATCATGAATGAATTTGGACATATGTAATTACTAGCTGATGTACCCATGCTTCGCTGCGGAATTCTCAAAAAGACTGTTTTTTTTGTTTTCTCGACTGCAGTCAACATAGGTCATCACAATGACTTCAGTAGGATTGCAGCGATTAAAATCAATGTTATCATATAAAATACTCGATCAAATGAAAAGCGCACATTTTCTCACTTTTTACAAACAGTTTTACGGTGCCGATCTAACAGTCTATAATCCCAGTGCTGTAATGACCAGGCCGCAGGCAGCCGCGAAAACTACTCTGCCATTTATCCGTTAAATGTGTACAATGCTCATTCCAATCAGTGCTTCAGAGTAGGGATTGATTAGCTGTAACGCTATGATGAATCAGTGTGTTACGTACCAGTAGTATCAGAAAATGTATGGCCGGGCTGAGTGGCTCAGACGGTTGAGGCACTGGCCTTATGAACCCAACACGGCAGGTTCGATCCTGGCTCAGTAAGGTGGTGTTTGAAGGTGCTCAAATACGTCAGCCTCGTGTCAGTAGATTTAGTGGCACGTAAAAGAACTCCCGCGGGACTCAATTCCGGCACCTCGGCGTCTCCGAAAACCGTAAAAGTAGTTAGAGGGACGTAAAGCAAATAACATTATTAAATTAGAAAGTGTATGAACCAGAGGAATGACATGCTAAGGAAGAGAAAGATCTAACTCCCCACCTACTTGCCACCAAAATTCAGGCAGGCTGCTGTACTTGGTACGCAGCAGTAATCCCATCTATCGGAGATGAGTGGCACCATGAGAGACGAAGAACATCACAACAAACAATGGTCAATGTAATGTTACTGTTGATCAATTTTATGAGCTTTCTATATTGTAGGCTTTCACATTTAGTTTTCTTCCGACTTTGTGATAACAGGGCATCTTATAAAATTATTTATAGCGTAGACTCTAGTTCCTTATTCCCCGACTTTATACACCGTTTCATTAAATTCGGTTTACCCATTTTCTCGTGACTCGGCGCTGATATGGACTTAGAAGCAAAAATATAAATTCATAAAAATCCCTGTTATCATAGCCGGTACGGTAAAAATGTATGATATACATGATCGGAAATTTAATAATTTACAACATTATTTATGTAGTATTTATCGGTAGGACCGCTAATAACATAAATGTTTGAGAATTACATTTTAGTCCTTCCCCTAAACTACCATTTCACTCACCGTGATTAAGATCAGTTATGGCCTAGATTGTAGTGACTTTGCATACTGGTTTTCATTAAATACTCTTTAGCAGTTATCTCGTGCTGCGTGTACATACATACATACATACATACATACATACATACATACATACATACATACATACATACATACATACATACATACATGCATACATACATACATACATACATACAGACAGACAGACAGACAGACAGACAGACAGACAGACAGACAGACAGACAGACAGACAGACAGACAGAAATTACGAAAAATTAAAAAGTACATTTCCTTGTTACTGTTGACCTGACCGATACAGAAATACCATTCTTTTTTAAATTCTGAATAATATACAGACAAAACTCTTATTTTATATATATAGATAGGCACTGAAGCTTGTACAACTCTGTCCATCATATGATATGAATGACTTATCATCACAAACTTCAGAAACATAAAATTACTTGGAAACTGAACAGATACTACTGTGTAGAAGACATGCTTACATACTGAAAATAGAGGAAGAAATCATAACACATATTTCCTGGACTCTGGCTTGGACATCCAACAATGATTCAATAGTAGCTGCTACTGCATGTTTGAATACTTAGGCTCTCAATTTCACTCGCATGGCCCTATAACCAGTGGAGTGAATGCGGCCTTTCGTGAGCCTGTGACAAAAGCGGAACGTCCTCTGTGAGTCATATTCGAACAATCTGACTAGATGTTTTCATTCCGTTTTCTTCTCAGGTTCATAAAACACTCCATGACAAAACAGGTTATTTCTAGTTGTGTTCAGAAGGTGGGGAAGATCAAAAATTGTAACAATCTCCTTCCCTCCCACTGTGAAGAACGGACCATGACGGCCAGGCCGAGTCTCACTGCACAGCTCTCATATTACCCTGCAGCTTGTGGGATCCTGGTAGCACACACTTGCTACAATTTCCAAGCCAGTTTTCTGCAAATTACGAATAACATTATTTAACAAAACTTTCAAGTTACTCAGTGGATATAGTGCCTCTGCAGAAAAATTAAGCAACAGGTTGCTTCCATTTTCTGAAGAGACCTCTAACCAAGGCATGATCAGCAAATTTGTTGGTACGTCGGAGGTGTCCATAGTCTTTGTACCCATCAATTTATTCCAAAGTCACATTGTAATGAATTCCAACAGACAAAGAATCTTCATTGAAAATGAGGGACCAAACTGTTTGATCACCAGCCTACTCACAGTTCTGACTCGAGATTCTAACACTTTGAAGAAAGCCTTGCCAATGCCTGTAGGAAATAAAAAGGAATTAAGTAAGGGTTCAACAGTATCACTATTGGCAGTAGTAGTAGAAACAGCAATACTACAAGTGGTACTAACAATGGTAGAAGTAGCAGCAGTAGCAGCAGGAGTGGAGGCGGTGGGAACAGCAGTAGCAGAACTCGTAGCAGCTGAAGGACCTGACCGAAGACCAGACTCATGTCGAGGCATATCTATATTGAAAAAAAAAACGTCAGTAAGGTATGAGATTTTTCCTCCCCTACTACAGTGAATAGAGGGTATTGATTTTCAAATCTCATTACATCATCATTCATTCATACACATCTATCGTTATTATAGCCCTACAGTTCTTAAGGTAGGAAAACAGGAATAAAATTACATTGAGCAAGTTGTCCACCTAAATTTGTTAAGCACTTGACTGTATTGAGGGATATTAAAGGACTGATTTTGCTCTGTTCATGTTTGGTTGAAATTAATGAAGAAAATCTTACTGTTATTGAAAATTTGATATTAACAGCCTCCAAAAATAGATCCTTACATGCTGAGAGGACATGGATAAAAATTTAAAAAGGTACATTTAAATGTCCGGAATTTCAGCTACAATTTGCCTCTAAGAGATGTACAAATGGTATTTATTCAGTCCGTTCGACATCATATTTGTAATGTTATAAGTAAGTCGAAATTAGTGAAATATTTCTTGGAGAGCGTCTCAGAGGAGAGATGTGTTCATTGTGATGTCCAGGAACCCACCGTCCCGCCCCAAAAAGTGTATTTACTTTTATAGCCTAATGAAGCGTATTACACACCATTTTCATTTCCAAAGTAACTACTTGCATTCCCATTGGCCAATGTAAAGTGGCACGTGATGTCATTCCCGTCGGTAATGTTAATCATATTCCGTCACCAACCTCAGCACAATAAAAGCGCGAGAAAATGTAACGGTGCTTGTCCCTACATCACAGGTCTTGTCCAGATCCTATCCTAAACATCCGCACGGCAAAAATCACTCCAGACCAGTGGTCTTGTCCAGGTCCTATCCTAACCGCCCGCACTGCAAGAACCACTCCAGAGCAATGGTCTATCGGGTAACAATAAACACCGGTATTAGTTCAGCCCGTGAGCCAACATATTGCTAATGTCACAAGTAAATGGAAATTACTACAGTCTTACTTGGAGAGCGACTCAGAGGAGAGATGTATTAATTGCGATGTCCAGGAACCCACCTTGCCGCCCGAAGAAGTACGTAGTACAGTCATTAAGTTCTCAGACTGGCCGCATGATGGCGCTGTGGTGCACTATAGCGCATAGGTGGCGCCGTGGTTCGGTACCATGTCATTTAGTCTCTGGTCCCTGCAAGAGACAGTTGAGTGCATGCACTGGAAACAGACGCACGGTCGTTGTTGTGACGGTGATTTGAATGCGCCAATCGGACCTTGAAATGTCACAGTTTGAGCAACGCGCAAACATCAAGTTCTGCCAGAAATTAGGCAAAACCGCTGCCGAAACATTTGAAATGATGCAGCAGGTTTACGGTGAGGACGCATTGAGTTGCAGTGTTGTGTTTAGGTGGCAACGACTTTTTGTGCAAGGACGAGACAGTTTGGAAGATGATGTGCGTACTGGTCGGCCACAAACATTTCGAACGGAATGCAAGATCCAAGAGAAGTTGCAACGTCGGTGCGTGCTAACCGCCATTCGGTTCACGATCTCGTAGCAGCAATAGGGGTCAGCCATGGTACTTGCCACAAAATTCTGACGGATGACCTCAAAATGTCCCGTGTTACCCAGCACAGTGTGCCACGAATCCTGTCGCAAGACCACCGTGATGATCGCATGACGATTTGTTGTGGCATCATCGGCAGTCCTGACGATGATCCGACATTTCTCTACCGGATAATAACTGGAGACGAAACATGGTGTTTCCTTTCAGTGGTGCTTCCAGCAGCTATACCAACGTTGGCAAATGTGCATAACGGCCAACGGCGACTATTTTGAGGGTGGATGTGGTTCTGTGTATGTTTACGCAGTGTAATGCGGCGTCGTGTTCAACATACAGAGTCGTGTGGGTGCCTACCCTCCAGGCGTCAAGTCTCAGAACATAATGACTGTACTACGTATATTTACTTTTATAACCTAATAAAGATTATTACACTCCTTTTTCATTTCTGAAGTAGCTCCTTGTATTCATATTGGCCAATGGAAAGTGGCATGTGATCTCCTTCCCGTGAAGAAAGTTAATCACAATCCGTTACCAATCGCAGCACAAAAATCGCAAGTAAATACAACATCCTTAGGGCCACTTCGCGGTTTCTAACCGTCCAAACCAATTGTTTTGTCCAGACCCTATCCTAAACGTCCGCACGGCAAGAATCCTTTTCCACCGAGCTCGATAGCTGCAGTCGCTTAAGTGCGGCCAGTATCCAGTAATCGGGAGATGGTGTGTTCGAGCCCCACTGTCGGCAGCCCTGAAGATGGTTTTCCATGGTTTCCCATTTTCACACCAGGCAAATACCGGGGCTGTACCTTAGTTAAGGCCACGGCCGCTTCCTTCCACTCCCTAGGCCTCTCCTATCCCATCGTCGCCATAAGACCTATCTGTGTCGATGCGACGTAAAGCAAATAGCAAAAAAAGTTCCTTTCTAGATCCTATCCTAACCGTCCAGAACAATCGTGTTTCCTCACGAAACTAGAGGCCTAGGGCCGCTTCGTGCCTTCTAACCGCCCAGATTAATGGTCTTGCCCAGATCTTATCTTATCCGTCCGCACGGCAAGAATCTTGTCCAGATCCTATCCTAACCGTCCACACTGCAAAAATCTTGTCAGTGTAACAATGGTGTAACTAATCACCACCACCAGCTATCGAAGCATAGTTCCTAAGTACAGAGGTTAGCAGCATTGGGCACTACTGGAGAACATCCTTTCCGAGAAGGCCGCGAGCGAGGAATCAAACGACAGTCGTTACGCGTCTGTGTAAATGTTGGTTCACTGGCTGAACTAATGATTAATCACCACCACCAGCTATTGAAGCACCACTCACTCATTAGTTCCTTAGTACAGAGGTTGGCAGCTCTGAGCACCGCTTGACAACATCCTTCCCGAGAAGGCCGTGGGCGTGTAAGCAAACGACAGTCGTTACGCGTGTGTGAAAGTCTTGTCGACAGGGCTGAAATAATGATGCACAAATTTCAACTTACTAGGTAAGGCAAGACTAGGTATGACGGGCATTACAGTAACTTTCATTACGAGAAGAGAGGTTCACCCTCGTCTGCCACTTATGAATTTATCATAATTACCTCTGGAGAGCAATTTGAAATGAACCACAGGAAAATTTGATAGTTCACAGTATTGTGAACATTAATAATATTAATAATGATAGTAATTACTTACTGCTATCTGGGACAGTACCGGTATCTTTGATAGAGGTCCTGGATAGCTGGAGCGGCGAAAATATCTCAAACACATAGTGCGGTTCCTCAGCTGCGAAGAAAGCTGCCGCAACCTTTGGATTCCCACAATGTCCCGCCACTCTTTGCAAATATCACGTCTAAGAACAGGGGAAAAGGTGAAATAAGATAAGATTCCCTGCTGCCGGACCTCTTCGGTATCGGTGTATATCCCACAAATTTGGCACTTTCCATGCATGGTCTGAGGCATAAAAAGAAATAGAAGAAAATAATTAAAGGCACTGTCATCAGTTTATATTTTTACTGCTAATTTCAGTAGCATCAAAACGATAGTGGCTTATCAGAAATAATATAATATTACAGCAACTGAATTTCATTAAATTAATTAAGAATTTCTTTCAGCCGAAAGGCCATAACGTGACATGAATATGTATGATACACATGCCATTGTTATTTATAACAACCACCACGCAAAAACATTTAAAAAGATATTTTTTGGAACAGAAACAGCTATCAATCATCAACTTAATAACTTACATAACCTCCCGTAGCCTAGTATCCTTGTAAGAGGACGCTGTTTAAAATATAATCAAATATCCGCAAAACATATTTTAAACAATGAAATAAATAGAACATTGAGTAGGCCAAAAAGTTGGTGTTCTAATTTATTGGAATTTTATTGACATAGGTGTGATATGCTTTTCATATTATGGTCTCAGGAGGTTAATAAAATAAGAATAATAAGGAATTATTACCTCAAATATCTTCTATTTCTTCGAACAAGAAATTCCACTCAGAATTTCAGTGGAAAACATTCGAAGAGCATGAAAACGAAAATAAACAAGAAGATAAACAAAGGTGACAAAGTAGACTAGTCTCGAACGTGGTCATCAAAGAGATAATTACGAATTTATTTCAGCCGAAAGGCCAAAACGTGACATAAATATGTCTGATACACATATTGTTGTTATTAATAACATACTCGCATATAATGAAATTGAAATTAAAAACGGGTTGGCAAGTTCAAAACACACATTACAAACTATCAAAGCGATAAACAGCCCAATCGACCGGGAATTCTCAACTCGAAATCGAATAGCAATCGCGAGATGTTTCTACCAATAGGAGATGCCGTATTTGTCACGTGGGGTTCGGGTGAGGTGACGTGATGTAGGTCTGAAGTACTCAGTCTGAGCCAGAGCCGGGTCCTCGGAAGCGTAGGATCTATGCGAGTGACAAATCCCTGACTGCAACCAAATACAGTAGAGGCAATACGCGACACTCTGCGAGATATCGAGAGACAGCGATTAGAGCTCTATCTAGCGGAGTGACCCGAGAGTTACTGATTTTTTCATAAGAGCATGTGTATTTGTTTGTGAAGTTTTGGGGGTTATTTATGCGTTTGCATTAAGTTGACATAAGTAAATACTAGCGTTTGTCATTCCTTTATATCTCCTGTCAATATGAGTGGAAAGATATGTGCTGCGTTTGGCTGCAATAACTATGAAGTGCGGAAGGATACGCGGTCTTTCTTCCGTTTCCCTCGTGAAAAGAAGAAGAAGGCATACTTCCTAAACTTCTGACCTGCGCGACCCATATTTAACTGGCTTAAAATATAATAAGCTTATTTTATTGTATTAGTGCAGCAGTTAACCTTCAATACCGATGTGTTGTAGGTGTGATGTGTGGGTTTTGATTTAATTCAGGAAAATGCATATGCATATGTGTGTGGCTGCTTGTGTTCCAAGTTACCCATTTGGAATGCCGCAATGCGTTGTCAAGCACTGAAGAAAATATGGGTGATCTAAGAAATGTGATGATGATGATGATGATGCAAACTTGCTTTACCTTAATGTAATGGTAAGTATTGCTTATAGGGAAATTTTGAATGTCTTTGCGGCTGAATTTATAGATTTTCTTTCTGTTAGTAGGCTTCAAGTTAAAAGGAAAATTGCCCAGCTCTTAAATGTAAATTCATTGAAACATGCATGTAAGGAATGTGCCAATATTTTTATTGACAAGTGCCCTAATGTGATGTACAATGCTTTTAAATGAGAAGAAAAGAAAAATTTAGCCGTAAAGTTCAGGCTGGTATCCTAAAGCTTAAAAAGTAATGCATAAATAAAAGATCAAGCCCCTTCACAGCAGTTCATTTCACATCTTGATTATATGTCTAATTTCAATCTTTAAATAATAACTTGTTAAATAATTATTCATTCATGTATCCAGAATTGCTTTAGCAACGTTGAAGTTAATTTTTTGCAACACTTACTATCCTCTTTGTGCCACTGTAAGATTTTACAGGGTTTTAGTAACAGTAAGCACCGGGAACTTGTGCCAGAAACTGTGGTGACCAAATTCATGAAACCTCTACCTAGTAATGTAGGGAAGTACCATACAGACAAAGTTTCCAGGTTTTCTTGTTCGACGAAATCTCTTTCTCGAAAAGTCTTGAAGCTATCACTCCCTAGAGCACCACTTTATGCGTACAATTCTTTAATTTTTCTGTTACTTTCAGATTTTAAATTTTGCTTGTATGCTTATCTAGCTGTATTCACGCGATAAATGGGTACGTCTGGTGCTGCGATCTAGCGGCAGATTGTTTGTAAGTCGTTTTTCACGTTTGAATATGGAATGAGCAGGCAGTATAAGCAGCCATCTGATGCAGATCGAGCAGGCAGTGGTTCTCACTGATTGAATGCCTCAAGGAGTATACAATTTGAAGGAACATTGATCCTCAACACAATCTACCTCCCAAATTGAAAAAAAAAAATGTCCAGATTTAAAAAGGAAAAACGCAGGTACTTCCTTGAACAATATGTTGGAGAATAAATCCATAACCATTAAATAAATAAATAAATAAATAAATAAATAAATAAATAAATAAATAAATAAATAAATAAATAAATAAATAAATAAATAAATAAATAAATAAATAAATAAATAAATAAATAAATAAATAAATAAATAAATAAATAAATGTGGGAAGTTAATAATTTCACGCATGATAAACGTACGTTAAATCTGTACGTTTATATGAAATCCTAAGATAATGAGATTGTTTTACATTCGAAGCTCTATTTATTAATAATAATTTATTTAACGCGCACAATGTGCAAAGAATTACTATATAAATCATTAGTCTTCCTTGCAAAATTTCACCAGTGATTCTGATCGCTGTTTACAATTTAAAACATGGTACCTAGTACAGTGTGCACCACATCTTAAACATACACAGTTCAAACCTGGTTCATGATAACGCTTTATATTACACAGTTTATAATGGAACCATGAACGGAGAACCTTGTCAGCAGGTGTCGCAGTTCATATCCACCTTGAACCCATTCGCGATTTAGCATGGCATCGGTAGAGTAGAAATCTTCCCAGATGCCAGCCTTCTTCGATCGTAGGTCTCGAAGCAGATGTATATAGGGTGTTGTTGCTGGAAGTAACAACTGTAACCTTAGCTCTTCCACATAAAATCCCTCTCTGGATAGCTCATACACGAGCCGGGAAGGAGAATATTTGGAGAGGCACAGAGCCCGTTTCAAGTAGATTGCCTTCAACTTCTCGATTTTATCTAACTGTTTCATACTCAAATGTTCCCAAATGTTTTCCAAGCCATATGTTGCTATAGGGCTGATTTTTAGATGAAAGAGTTTTATGGCCGTTTCTAAAGACAAGTTTCTCAGGTGCTTAATGTCAGATATTGCTTTCATAGATGCATTTAGACGGTCTATGAGATGGAGGGTGAAAACATTACCTTGGGTTTGAAAAATTACACCCAAGTATTTAAAATGCTTTACGGACTTAAGTTCTTGGTCTTCATAATAGAAGATTCCATGAGGTCTCCCTCTTCTAAACGTCATGGACACTGTTTTTTCTACATTCAGTTTGAGCTCATTTTTCTTTATCCAGCCTACTATTTGGTTGAATGATTCCTGGAGTTCCTTCTCTGACGTTGATGTTAAGACCATATCATTAGCGTACATTAATAGTTTGACGTTTTCCTGGTTTACCAAATCTACTATGTCTGCTGTCGCAATGATGAATAATAATGGACTTAACGGGTCTCCCTGTAATACCCCGGTTGTTTGTTCCAAAATATTAATTTATTTATTTATTAATTATAACTAAAATTAGGTAGTATGTACTACATTTGTATAGAATTGCTTGTATCGCTTCTTTGTAGGATCGGTGGCGATTTACTCCTAGACCGGGATCCATTGATTTTGACAGTTGCCAAGACAGGCACTACTGTGGACGGAGATATTTCAGCGATTTTCAAAATGCCGCTGATTTATTTGCTGTCCTCTGTAAGGAACCCTAGGCCGTCTTTTGTGTTGGATCTATCTCCAGATGTCACCGTGCCAGAATTGCGGCTGATATGTGAGGACAGTATGGTAAGCAATTTTATTGTGTAACTGGTTAGCTTTTTGTATGTTGCTGATTTTCATGTTACTTTGTTTACGTTGCTTTTGTGGATGTATTTTTTTATGTAGGAAGTTTGTAAGTGCCACAAAAGTGTGAGACTTGAACTTCAAGTCGTAGTAAATTTCTTCAACAAGACTGCAAGTTTGAAATTGAAATCGTGCGCACTTCAGCAAGAATTTTACCAGTGCACCGAAGTCGCGGGGCTATGTTGTACAAAGTCCCTTCTAATGTCTCCCAGTTGATGGGAGAACTTTTAGAGCACTTTATTTTCATTGTTCTATTCATCTAACTCTTTTTAATGATGTATTTCCCTTTTAAAAAACATGTCTGCAATCGTTTGTCGAGAACATTTTATGATTTCTATTTTATCTCCAGAATGACCTTTCGCCGCCTCTGCGACGAAGAGTGAATGCTCAATTGTACCACCATTGATAATCCCAAGCATAGGTGAATACGAAGCATCTAAACAGGAGTTTCCATCTTTACCGTCTGTCACTACACTCAATATATACAGTGCTGTTGCTTGCACATTCTTCACCATTTCACTAATATCCAGTGAATAATCCTCAAACTGTATTCTGCTATTCATCAAGTTATATTCACTGGCATCAATATTTTAGCACCCCGCCTGGTTCTAAAGACTCTGGATCTAATATTGCAGTACTTCGTCATGATTTTCCCTTTGGTCCCGTTAGCACAATTTTCTGTCTTAAAGAACCTGTTTAAAATAGTGTCTGTTATAGCTTTCCAAGTAAGTCAGTCCATCCTACTGCATCCAGTACGGTATAGGGACAGATTTTGTGAAACCAGAGGCAGAAGGTGTAGTGTAGTTTGGTATGAGCCGTCTCAGTATTAACTGTCTGTACTGGCCTTTGAAAATGGGGTTGCCTTAATCAAGAGGTTGACCAACAGAAGTACTGTTCATTTTAAAACTGTTAGGTTCTTCAGAGTGTCAACATTTATAATTTTTTTTCTGTTTTTTCTCCCCCAGGTAATTTCTGAATTTGATTTATTCATAAATTAGTTTTGACAGACTGAAAAACATAAATTGTCTGTGCGGTTAGGGTTGGGCAGCTGTGAGCTTTCATTCAGGATATAGTGGGTTCGAACCTCACTGTCGCCAGCCCTGAAGATGGTTTTTCAGTTTCACACTAGGGAAATGGTCATGTTTCTCAGTTCTTGTCTAATTATACAGTAGTTGCTTGTGATACAACAGACTCAACAATAACAGATAATTTTTGCTTTTTATAATTTGGTTTATAGCATTACTCTTGTAGCAGCAATATTTGTAGCTTTTGAAGTAATTTAGTTGTGTAGTTTTTGGTTTTGTTTTCAAAGACTCCACCTTCCTGCTTTTGTAGGTCATATTCTTGACGTTTTGTACGGTGAATTATGCGTATATATTTGGAATGTTCTATCATTCGTTTTTAATGTTCAGGATATGAGACTATTCATTTATCAATAGAATTCACAGTATTTGTAATATTATGATTGGTACAAATGTGGCAGTATCTAAAGACAACCATTGTAACCAATTACCGATTAACTTCAGTTCATAATTTCAGACTACCCTAGGGATATGCACAAGATTTGGCCTCTGGGTATATTTATCGTTGGTATGGCTTTTTATTAATATGATTGTGTGAAATTGATCAGCTGTTGATTACTCTTTTTCAAATATATGTGAACAGTTCATGCCACTTATACATTGTTGTGGTATTGGTTGTGTTAGTAATGTCATAGAAATTAAATTTAGTAGCATATTAATATTTCACTGCATAGTGAAAATGTTTTGATGCTGTTAATGAAAATATCAGTCTTTCAGTGCATCACATATTAATGGTATGTATAAGTATTTTATGACCCATACAACAATGAATGCTGTAAGATAAGTATCTGTTACTACAGCTTCCAATTATTAGGAAACAATTCTATGATTCAAAGTGAATGTTTCATGGTGGTTTTTTTTCACACTTTACAATGTGATATCGATGAGTACTTCAGAGACATATAAACTTTAACTTCTTTGCACATTTGTGCATACTCCCATGATTATTATTATTATTATTATTATCATTTTTATTATTATTGAACTGAATATGTTCCCCTTTCACTATATAAAATTAACACGGTGGAGTAAATTTCAGTAGGCCGTACCACATTGGCTAGATATCTTATTGTACATGATGTAGTGCTGTATATCGTAGTTCCAGCCAGTTAATGCAAACGTAGTGATTTGTTAAAATTAAAGAAAGAGTTTCAACCACTACCTCTTGAAATATTGTACAGGGCCAACATGGACATACTGCACTCAGAATGACTTACAACAGTATAAAAGTATTTTCTACTAAATTTGGTGTTAAACCTGCCTCACTAAGTGTAGGCCTATTCCTGAACAATAAAAGTTAAATCTGGTACCAAGAGAGAACTTGGGGAAATAAAGTGGCATGAATCTGGGCCATGGTGACTACCAATCGCCATCATGAATATGGGTTTTCATGTCTGGTTTATCCACTCCTACTCCAAGCTCGTACTGGAATGGCACTTTGGTTAGTCTCAGAGTGCAGTAACATAGGATTTTATATTCAGTTTATTACAGAGGGCTGGTGTTAGTTTTATCCTTAGCTAAATGCTAAATTTTGATGTATTTGCCAGTTTTATTCTTTTTGAGTGGGTGAAATTGTAGCAAACTATATTTAACATTTTATACAGCACATTTAATTATCTCTTTTAATGGATACTGTATATCATTTCAACATTGATTGCTGTACATATTAGCAAGTCATTTCAAATGCTGTAGAACGTTAGCTTCCCTTTGTAACTATTTACCTCCTCTGATTCAATCGGGTGAATATATTAGATGTTCATGCAAGGTGGTGCAAAGTTTATTTTCATGATAGGCTAATTCACTGCAGGTGAAAATGTTGATTAACCCTTTGACCGCCAGCCTCATATGCAGTGTCTATGTCCTATACCACCAAGGCCTAATGATCACTTTTTACATTGCAGTAAATTATTCGTAATAACTTCGGTTCGATTTATGTAAATTGGATGGTCATTTTTTTTATTTCGAAGGTAATGCTTCTGGCATTTTATTGATGTAAATTAATGCACCTTTATTTTATAAATTTTTATTTTATGAAGTGATAATTCAAATAAATATTTTCTTTCTTTGAAAAAATGTATTTCATGATAAAAAACCGGTAAGAAAAAAAATTTTTACTATCAAAAGCTGCATTATTTTAGAGAGGTGGTGTTTCCTATGTTACATGTAAAAAAAATAAAGCCTTATGTACAATATTACAGTTACAATATTTTTATTAAGTTATTATCATTACATTAACATGAAATTTTCTAATCTTACATTATATGCAAATGCTGCAGTTCCTGGTTCGTTTTAAGTAAAAAATGATTACTAATGTCTATTTCACACAGACTTAACACTCAAAAATTCACTTTTTGCCTTAAAAATATGATGCAAGAAATTATTACTAATATTTACACATGTTTAGGACGTGTTCTAGCAAATGTGCTTGGGGGGGGGGGGGGGGGCACAAAGGGTGTACACCCTTCTTACACTGTTTACAAATGTATCTGGTCTTTTTTCCAATTACTACCTTGACTAGTACTAATTTTTCTGAATACGGAACAGTTGCGTTCCTTTTTTTCCGGTAAATAGTAAGGGGTTCGTTACCCGCCCGCGGGAGCTGAATTGCCGCTTGGTCACCAAGCCACTCGGCAGCAAGTTCCTCAACTAAACTTGTTGTAAATAGTCTTATTTAATCCAGTACTAGTCCAAAACATGTATTATACATTATTAAAACGAATAAATAAGTTGGAAAGTATTTTTTTTTGGAACGTCCGATCAATCGGACGTTGGCGTTTTTAGACTGAACCTCAAACGTCCGATCAATCAGACGTTGGTGGTTAAAGGGTTAAAAATCTGGAGAAGTAAATCTGTGCATTTCTTTAACCCTGGAGCAGGCACGTCGCATCATATTTTGTAACACGTTTGGTTGCGTGGAGGACAGGTGTCGGCCAAATAATTTGAGGTTCTTCTCCGTAAAAAAACTAATGTTGAGATTCATCACTGATATGATTTATTGGATTTATACAAAGATATTAAATCAAAAGCAATTAACTGAAACGTCTATATTTAAGGAGTAATATCCTTTTTACAAAACGTGACAATTTGAAATTTGTTTACAAGGTTTTGGTTTAGACTGCCTGTCTTCTGTTTCAAATATTAGTCCTTACAATACTACTTGAAAATATACTCTATAATAAGTGTTCTCCAAAAATAGAGTAACAATGTAATAGGAATCTAATACAGCCGCCAACAATGATACGTAAGTGGCGGTTACTCTGCTACGCAAATAATAGAGATATCTTTCAGATGCTCCACACAGGCCCACTTTTTGCATTTCGAGCACAATCTTCTAGTGGTTTTATCGCAAGATCTGCCACGCAGATAACATCTACCTCTAGCCCCATGGTGGTCTTCCAACTGCACACACTCTTCCCTCCCCAGTAAAATCCGAGCGTGTCTTCTAATCTCGCGTGGTATTTGTGGAAACATTGACCGGCATTGAATTTGGGGTTTAATCATTTCCCAAGCCATGTTTTTGAGGAATTCCTTCTTTTTAATCTTTGTTTCAAACTTCTGATTTGTCTTGAAAATAATAAATGCATTTTGCAGCAATATTGAGCAAGTTGAAGAACACTACTATTGGCCATCGCTGTGTGTTTCTAGCAACATCATATTTCTGAGATAGCTGGTCCACCAAATCAACCCCACCTTTAGTCATATTATAAAAGCTTAAAATCATGTCTGGCTTCTTTTGTTCACCTGTGTCCATGTCTATGGCATCATCAAGGTGCATTGATGAAATTATCAAAACAATTTTGTTCTTTTTAGTACAATACGACACAAGTGTGCACTCTTCCTGAAATCCGAGGAGGAAAGACTTTTCTTCCCTTCGCTTGTGCTGTAAAAACTCTTTCGGAATTTCCCTCTTGTTACTTCGTACTGTGCCGACATATGTCAGGGACTTATTTGTAAGAAGGGCTTTAGCCAAGGGAATACTGGAAAACCAGTTATCTCCGGTAATATTTCGATTTGTTCCCTGCACCAGCTCAACTAATCGTAAATCAATGTCTTGTGCAGTATTGCTCCGTTTGTATGGACCTTCTGGTTGTACACCTACATATGTCTCAAGATTAATTGAATAAGCAGTTTTGGCATCAACCAGAGCAAATGTTATAATACGATACTTCGCAGGTTTTCTGGGATTAAACTGTTTGAAAGAGCATCTGCCGCGAAAAGCCAATAGTTGCTCATCCACTGTTAGGTATTCACTGGGAGAAAAGTACTTTAGGAAGTTGTTCACCATTAGTTCAAATAACTCCTGCATAGGTGTAAATTTATCACTTTCTCGGCAATCACTTCTGTCTCTTATATCGTCAATCTAAAACATCTGAGAAGGAAAAGGAATCTCTTTTCTGTCATGGTAAGATAGCACGATTCCAAGCCATTGCCCTTGCTGTTGTCCCACAAATCATGAATGTTTTTCCTGGAACATCTAAGAGTACCTATCTGATAGAGAAGACCAATTAACGATCGTACTTCTACCTCATCGGTTGGTCTGGCATCTCTGTTATGCTGAAATATATTTTTTACTATGTCCATGTAAACCTTGGTGCAGAAAGTGATAATTTTTAAAACTGTGTTGTCTAGGAAAAGTGAGATTGTTGAAAGTTCAGTGTTCATATCTCTAGCAGTATTTTTCACGCCTGGTAAATGTGTGATATTCCAGCTATGAATTCGCACGTTACGGTTAGGATTTTCTTTCTTCCACTTTTCTCCATTCTTACCTGTGTAAAATCTCTCTGATGCATTCTGTTCTATTTCATCTGGCACGTCCGCTTCATTACCCACGTCTTCTTCCTCTGTTTCGGTGTCATGTTCACTAACAATAACTGCATCCTCTTCGCCATCATCGCTTTCTTCAAGTGAAATATCTTCCTCCTCACGAAATGACTCATTTAGCCAATCAGTTATAACTGAAGGATCCACAGAGTTTGCAGTCCTCTTGTTTTTTAGATCCGGACATGGTAGCAATAAAATGTTGTCCTCACCTAAAAAATCGTGCAATCATATAAAAAAAAAGAAACAGTCTTATAACATGATTTAATGGCGTGGTTAGAGTACATTTATTTTTGAATTATTATTACTCGCCAAGAAGAATTTCAAAAAATGTTGCACCATTGGTCGCATGGAGGACACCTGTCACCCACCAGTGTTACATGGATTCTGCTTGCCACAAAAATGAAACAGTCAAAAGAAGCGTTGTCAGGCATTGTTGGCGACAATATTCTCGGAAGCTACTAAAAGTTACACAGGCTTGGAACAAACGAAATACCAACGGCATAAAGTAATAATGACGTGGGTGACACCTGTCCCCCACGCGCCTGCTCTAGGGTTAAAGATAACACAGAGCAGGTAATTGAATGATGCATGCTAATGATTGTCTTATGAAAGTATGCTTTTATGAAAACTACTGTATGTAGCACATTTGCTAAGGTTACTGTCCCTGTGCTTAAGAATACAGAATCAAATCCTAGCACAGGGGAATGTTTTGAAAGGTTGGTTAAGAGTGAAAGACTTGTTTCAAAACTTATGTTTCAAGAAAGCTTTCTCACTTGAACATGTTTCTCTTTCATCGGCAGCATAAAAACTGATGACAAAAATCTGTTAACTGTAGAAAAACACATGTACAGCTGTATGTGCAGCTGTTTCATATGGACACATGTGACATTTACACAGTTATACATTGTATTTGTAATTGATGTCTTCATTACACAGAGTAGGTACTGGTAGTTCTTTGAATTATTGATATTTGAGTTATAAGATCTGTAGCTGCAGCTTACATTTTTTTCACGCTTTTTACTACAGATAGTAAAACTTTTTGATAATGTGACTGGTGTGACCCTCTCATGACGAGAGTTTGATTTATTTCAGTTATTAGGAAATGAAATGGCGTATGGCTTTCAGTGCTGGGAGTGTCAGAGGACAAGTCCGGCTCACCAGATGCAGGTTTTTTGATTTGACGTCCGTAGGTGACCTGAGTGTCGTGATGAGGATGAAATGATGATGAAGACTACAATACACAAATTAACAAATTAAGGTTAAAATTCCCAAACCCGCCGGGAATCTAACCCGGGACCACTGTGACTAAAGGCCAGCACGCTAAACATTTAGCCATGGAGCCGAACAGTTATTAGGAAAATTCTGTTAGATACGTATTATTGCCCAGTAGGTATTTTATTTTCTTACAGCACATTTTCTTCAATATTTTAAGCATTTCAGTTATTAAAAACAGGTACTGCATGTTGTTGCCGTTAGGCAACATATAATTCTTCACCTGTGTAAATGGATAGAGATTGTGGACAGAGGTAGTTTTACGGTACACCTTCAACTCTACAGTCAGTCAAACAGAAAGGCAGAAAAGGACATTCCAGGAATAATTATTGAACAAGGGGAGTGTGTATGTGAGGATCTTCAAAAGGCAGAAGTATTCAGTTAGCAGTATGTAAAGATTGTTGGTTACAAGGATAATGTCCAGATAGAGGAGGAGACTAATGCTAAAGAAGTATTAAAATTTACATATAACAACAATGACATTTACAATAAAATACAAAAGTTGAAAACTAGAAAAGCAGCTGGAATTGATAAGATTTCTGGGGATATACTAAAGACAATGGGTTGAGATATAGTACCATATCTGAAGTACTTATTTGATTGTTTGGTCGAAGGAGCTATACCAAATGAATGGAAAGTTGCTATAGTAGCTCCTGTGTATAAAGGAAAGGGTGATAGACATAAAGCTGAAAATTACAGGCCAGTCAGTTTGACATGTGTTGCATGTAAGCTTTGGGAAAGCATTCTTTCTGATTATATAAGACATGTTTGCGAAATTAATAACTATTTTGAGAGTACACAGTTTGGGTTTAGGAAAGGTTATTCTACTGAAGCTCAACTTGTAGGATTCCAGCAAGGTATAGCAGATTTGCTGGGTTCAGGAGGTCAAATGGACTTTATCGTGATTGACCTGTCTAAAGCATTTGATAGGGTGGATCATGGAAGACTACTGGCAAAAATGAGTGCAATTGGACTAGACAAAAGAGTGACAATGGGTGGCTATGTTTCTAGAAAATAGATCTCGGAGAATTAAAGTAGGCAAAGCTTTATCTCACCCTGTATTAATTAAGAGGGGAATTCCTCAAGGCAGTATTATTGGACCTTTATGTTTTCTTATATATAAATTATATGAGTAAAGAAGTGGAATCAGTGGTAAGGCTTTTTGCAGATGAGGTTTTTCTGTATAGAGTAATAAATAAGTTACAAGATTGTAAGCAACTGCAACGTGACCTCCATAATGTTGTGAGATGGACAACAGGCAATGGTATGTCGATAAATGGGGTCAAAAGTCAGGTTGTGAGTTTCACAGATAGGAAAAGCCCTCTCAGTTCTAATTACTGTGTTGATGGAGTGAATGTTCCTTTTGGGGATCATTATACGTATCTAGGTGTTAATATAAGGAAAGATCTCCATTGGGGTAATCACATAAATGGGATTGTAAATAAAGGGTACAGATCTCTGCACATGGTTATGAGGGTGTTTAGGGGTTGTAGTAGGGATGTAAAGGAGAGGGCATATAAGTCTCTGGTAAGACCCCAACTAGAGTATGGTTCCAGTGTATGGGACCCTCACCAGGATTACTTGCTTCAAGAACTAGAAAAAATCCAAAGAAAAGTAGCTCGATTTGTTCTGGGTGATTTTCGACAAAAGAGTAACGTTACAAAAATGTTGCAAAGTTTGGGGCTGGGAAGAACTGAGAGAAAGAAAACGAGCTGCTCGACTAAGTGGTATGTTATTTGGGATCAGGAGTATACAGACTCAAGTGTACACAGTGTAATTTTTCATATGTTGGACAGATTGGCAGAAGTTTTACGACAAGATACATGGAACATGTTAACGCGGAAAAACATAGAAAATACTCAGCGATGAGCTTGCATATGAGGGAAACTGGTCACCGTTTCAAATCCATAGAGAAAGACCTAGCGATAATTAGAAACATAGAAAAAGGTAGAATGTTGAACGAATTAGAAAGTTTATATATCTATTTAGACCAGACATATAATAAAGGACAGAATCTTAATGACACCACGGACAGAAAAAGCATGTTACATGAATTAACGCCGAAATTAATAAAGACAGTTAGTTCAAATAAATTTAGGATTCCTAATATATTTAATTCTACATACTCTTAGTGCTCCACCCATACCTACGGATATTAGGCCTACTTCCAGCAAAACGGATAACTCCGCCCCTTTGTCAGCCTCATCACAGTTGCCTCCACCCATCCTCTCTTCCCTTCCACGCTCCCCTATTCCTTCCCCTCCGAGTTCACTACTGCCTCTGCAGCACAGTTATAACACGGGACTCAGAGCCAACAGAAGGGTGGCTACCAACGCAACAGTAGATAGCAAATAACAGCTTTCAACAAACATCTAAGTCCTCATCTGTTCCTGAAATAGTAAACAGAATTCTCGCCTTGCGTTCAACTTCTTAATCTTTCCTTCTCTTACAGAGAACATTTTCCAATGTCTACTGACACTTCCTGACATGGTCTCAGTCAATTTTATTACCTATCGGTGCTAAAGGCCCCTTCTGCAATAATTCAACCGATGCTTCAGTTTCACATTATGCGCATGATTTCATCGGCCTTGAAGTTGTTGTAACTGGTGTGATGCCTGGAGAAGGTCTTTAATTGGAGTACTAGTGTGATTTCTGGTGGTCATTACAATCCACAAGTGATCATATGTTATGCCTGGAAACTGTCATCCAGGGCGCTTTTCTCCAGAAGCAACATTTAGTTGCTGTGTTTTTTGATTTTGAGGAAGCCTCTGATGCTACATGGCATCCTCTCAACCCTCCATTGGTGGATGTTCCTTGGTCACTTACTGGCATTTATTGTGAGTATTTTGACCCTCCACCTATTCCATGTCCTAATAGGCAGGACATAGTCACAATATTGTGTACAAGAGAATGGAGTTTCACAGGAATCAGTACTGAGTGTCACTCTGTGATAGCCTTCAACAGTGTTGTTTCTGCTGCTTGTTCAGCAGTCTTATCTTCATTATAAATAGATGATATCTCACTACGTAATGGAGCTCACACAATGTCTATCGATGAGCGGCAGTTGCAACGGGCTGTTAGTAGAGTTGAAAAACGGACACTCAAATATGGCTTTCGGCTTACAACCACAAAGACCTCATTCATTCATTTTTGCCACAAATAAACTCTCCATCCCCCTCTTGCTGTGTTCATGGGAAATGTTGCTGTACTGGTACTTGTTACCTACTGATTCCTTGGACTGCTCTTCGCAGTAAATTAACGTGGGAGTCGCATGTATGCCAGTTGAAGTGATGTGCTGTAAGAAGTTTCATATATTACTATTTCTTAATGGTACAACGTGCGATGTTCCTATAAGGCACTAATTTTACTGAGACTAGATTACTGCATGTAGCATATGAATCAGCACATAGATCAGCTCTTAACAAACTGAACAGATTCCACCGTAGCTGCAAGGAGGACCTTTCCCTAGCAGTCCCGTTGTTAGCTTGCTCACTGAATCTGGTGTACTGCCTTTTCATCTGGGATGCCTACGGAAGCTGGTATCCTGTGGTACAGATTTACAGCAAATGACACTCCATCCAAGCATCCCTGCTTATTCACCAATCGGAATTGCAGTCTGTACTCTGCTTGTCCTTTTGCAACGCAACCAGTTCGAATATGCTTGGGTAGCATTATTGGCTCTTCAATGTACCTTCAGTTCCCTGTATAGTTAGGACTCCTTGTAACATACCTCTATTGTTAGTACACCCATTAAGATAATCCTGGATTTGAAAAAAGGGTGACCGGGCGAGTTGGCCGTGTGATCAGGGACACGTGGCTGTGAGCTTGCATCCGGGAGTTAGTGGGTTCGAATCCCACTGTCGGCAGTCCTGAAGATGGTTTCCCCGGGTTTCCCATTTTCAAACCAGGCAAATGCTGGGGCTGTACCTTAAATAAGGCCACAGCCGCTTCCTTCCAACTCCTAGGCCTTTCCTATCCCATCGTCGCCATAAGACCTATCTGTGTCGGTGCGACGTAAAACAACTAGCAAAAAATTAGAAAATAGGGCGTAAGAAAAATAAATACAGACCCCCTCCATTTACCAGCTGATGTCCAGGTTCAGGTCTTTTCATGACATTTCATCTCACATGAGACGTGCTGTAATGTCTCTCTAGGAGGAGGAGTGGCACGTCACATCCTTTCCTCCAATAAGCTAGGTGTTAAAAGGGTCAACTAAACTATAGAACTTTTCAGGTCTTCGGGAAGCTTGAAAGCAAGCAGCCTGAATTTACCTGCATCACACACCTGACCATGGTACATACTCTCATGGACCTGGCTGATATACTCTGTAATCTAAAGCTACCCTACATCATGTCCCTCCTACTTTGAGCTGAGTAGCAGTTAGCAGATATCTGTTTTATAGGAGATAGTGGTTTATTTTATAGTTTTTTTTTTTACCTGAATTTTAATTGAAGATAAACCCAAGATCCTGCTAAGTGCCAAAAAGTTTTCCTGGAGTTATAGACAAAAAATGTGTTATAAGTGATTTTGTTTAGAATTTAAATCTAGAATTGTGTTATAATTAGAAGCAGCATTTGAATTAGCTTTTCTTGTTACATGAGCCACATTGAATTTTATATGAAAAATATAACACATTGAAATCACAAATTGTAGACATAGCTAAAAGTCCAGACAGTTTGATGCAAGAAACTGCTATGTGCCATAAACAGTTTCATTTTTAGCAATGGTAACTTACAGTAACATTAAATTTAGTCCACATGATCATGACACGAGTTCTCATAAAATGGTCTGTATTTTGTATCGTTGACAACAAGCCTGGTTTTTTCTCTTTGCTTGCTTGTCTTCAAGTTCTCTGTGTCATATTTCTAATGTGAGAAACCTTCACCCCTTGTTTTAAAAGTGTTAATAGGTTTCTATTTCACTGTAACTATACTTCACTTCCGCAACACCTGGATTCTCTTGCATGAAGTGTAGCATCGACAATTTTGATGTCTTCAAATTCTTTGTTGTTATAAAAGAATCAGCAGCAGTCTGAATAACTATGAACTTGTCCTTATTTGTTTCACTGACTTGAAATATGTTTACATATGCAGCAGATCTGACTATTTCATGGAGCTCTTCAGGCACAAATGCCTTGCTTAGCTTCTTCCTCTTCTCTATTAGGACAGAGTCCCTTTTGCAGGGCAAGAATCTGTGGCCAGACAACAAAAATTTCTGTTCAGTTACTTTGAACATTCCTAACGACACAAGATAATCAAAAAGGAAGATCATTCCATTTTTGTTCTGTGCTGTCCAGTTGTCACTCCATACTATCAGATGACTTCTCAGATTAATGCTGTTTAGCACATACAATAGAATAGACATTATTTTGTTGCCTCTGTGGCCTGCAGTAAGCTCATATCACGTGCACATATAAACTTTATTAAAACCTCATACATGGACACTAAAGTTATAGCAAGACAGCTGTCATTTGTAAAAGATACCAGAGAGCACAATGCAGGTACAAGCAAAACTTGCTTCAAGTATATACACACTACTCTTCTGTTGGAGCCAGGTATTTGAGATGCAAAAGATTCATCTTTGAGAAGTGTCATAGTCTTTGCAGACTTCCTGTGTACCGAGCTCGATAGCTGCAGTCGCTTAGGTGCGGCCAGTATCCAGTATTCGGGAGATAGTAGGTTCGAACCCCACTGTTGGCAGCCCTGAAGAAGGTTTTCCGTGGTTTCCCATTTTCACACCAGGCAAATGCTGGGGCTGTACCTTAAGGCCACGGCCGCATCCTTCCCACTCCCAGCCCTTCCCTGTCCCACCGTCACCGTAAGACCTATCTGTGTCGGTGCGACGTAAAGCAACTAGCAAAAAATTAAAAAAAATAAAAAACTTCCTGTGATGTTCCTCGAGCTTAGCTTTTGGTATTCTGGATTCCAAATCATTGTTACATTATTTTGCAGTTAAGTTGATCGCAAGTTTGGCAAGTGTCGGAACGGGGTGGCCTGAATGAAAGGTTAGCAAAATCTTTGAAAACTTTGGCATAATATCTATGACACATTGGTTGAAGGATTAGCATTAATGAAAGCTTTAAACAATCTGTGAATGTTCAGAACTGGACTAGGATATTCTTTATTAGATTTAGTGTGTGAGTAGTGACTTTTGGAGCATGATATGCTGTTTATGTTGTTTAATGCTCTGTCTGTCCTGATTGGAAAACTTCAGCAAACTTCTCTCCCTTCTCTTCAAATATGAATACTCCATTTGTTTTCCTTGAAGTGAGAGTTTGAATAGTGCTTCTAGATATAGCAAAAATATCAATAAAGGTCTGCCACCATACTTAAACACTATTCCAGTCGCCATCTGGAGCACTGTACATAATAGTTTATCATTGTCGACTGCCTTCTGGGTTTGCGTAAGTACCATGCCTTCGTGTCTGAATTGGTATACATACATTTTTTATTTATTTATTGGTGACAAAAGGTCCCATGAGCCTCTGGCTTGTGATAGGGACAATACAGTAATACTTTTTTAAGGCGACACAATAATTACATTTCATATACAATAGCTTTTTCTGTAAAGTGACAAGTACATTTTTGGATAACTAAGACATTGCCTTTTTCTTTTTCTTTTTCTTCTTCTTTTTTCTTTTTTTACATGGTAGGATCATAGTTTTTCAGAAGTATATTCAGATATTGCATGGCTGTAATATATTAAATATGGACAATATATATATTATTGTATTAAATAAAGCAAGTTACACAGATTATATTGAGATTTCTGTAAAAGGAGTAATATTCCTTCAGTTTTTTCTTAAAACATATAACCGATTTCGAGTTCTTTATAACAGGAGGCAACACATTGTATTCCCTAAACATTGATGATTCTATGCCTTTCACTCCATACTTTACTGAATTAGAGTGAGAGGGATATATCCTTAATGATCCTCTAGTTTCATATCCATGAATTTAACTAAAATGGGAGAAGTTAACAGTAGAATGGGTTAATTTCCTGTCTAGCTTATACATAAAGACTGCTGATGAAAATGCAATTTGTTTATGGAATGGCAGAATATTTGACTCTGAAAAAACTTCATGTGACGGTTTGAGGAAGGGGAATCCATACATGATTTTGATGGCTCTTTTTTTGTAGGATTTCCAAATTATTAATGTAATTTCCTACATCTTCCCCAAATAAAGCTTGTGTATGTTACATGTGGGTGGATCATTGCATAATATATACCCTTCAATTGTTGCTGAAAAAAATTACTGTATCTTAATCTGTACATTATTCCTATCAAGGGGGTAATTTTGCTGATTACATAATCAATAAGGCTTTTCCAGGAAAGTGTTGAGTCTAATATTATACCAAGATACTTAACTGAGTTGACTCGTTCTATTACTTAGTCCTTTAGGGTAACAGTGTTAGCCGCTGTGATCTTATGGGCTGTTTTATGACAGATTAAGTATTTTGTTTTAGTCACATTTATGATCATTTTTTGAGATAAAGCCCAGTACGATAACTTGTCCAAGTCACAATTTATATCTTCCATAATTTACGTTTCACATAGTCCTTTGTAAGTTATTAAGATATCATCGGCAAATACTTTACATTTCCCTTTAGTGTTAAAGATTGTATGTCATTAATATAAATCAAGAATAGAATAGGACCTAGTACTGAGCCCTGCGGTACTCCTGTTTTTGTTTGCTGCTTAGAACTTTTAGTATCGTTAATCATCACATATTGTATTCGGTTTGATAAATGATTTTGGAACCATTTGTGTGCTAAACCCCTAATTCCTGCTAATTTTAACTTGTTCAGAAGTATTTTATGGTCAACCAGGTCAAATGCTTTTTTAAGATCTATGAGAAGCCCTGCTGCTGATTTATTTTCATCTAAGGTCTTTTGAACATCTATTACTGTATCAAATACAGCATTATCAGCTCCTCTATTTGGGAGAAACCCATATTGATTATTGGAAAAGTAAGTAGTTTTACACAGAAAATTTACCAATCTAATTTTTACTACCATTTCTATGAGTTTCCCAATTGCAGATAATATACTAATTGGTCTGTAATTGGATGGATCTGTGTTATCTCCTGATTTAAAAATAGGTACAATTCTGGCACATTTGAGTAATTGGGGTATTTCTCCACTGAGAATTGAACGATTAATAATTTCCACAATATATGGCATTAAACTTTCAACACAGGTTTTTAACATGACATTGGTTATTTTATCTTCTGTTAAATTATTCTTAATTTTTAGAGAAGTGATAATTTTGAGCACTTCACATTCATCAGGTGGAGACATGAAAATACTATTAGTTTGAATTTCAGCTGTTGTGCTGCCATGAACTTGCTCATCTTCAGGAAGACCTTTTCTTATATTATCAGCTACGTTAACGTATAGTTCATTTAGATTATTGCATATGTCCTCTGTGTTTGTAATGCTGACATCATTTACCACCAGATGGCTGATTTCATGTTTATGTCCAAGCTTCCGATTTAACACTTCATTGACTACATACCATGTTTCTTTTTGGTTTTTGCAATTCTGTAATCTGTGTTCATAATACCTTTTTTGTAACTCTCTCTTCAATTTGGTTATTTTATTACTGATTCTTTTGTACTCTTCAATTACTTCTGCAGAGGGTTTTTTTACTTTAGTTTTTGAAAACAGTGAGTCTTTGATGTGAATCAGTGTTAGTAATTCTTGGGTAACCCAAGGTTTTAGGGGAATGTCTTTGGGGTTCTTTCTTTTTATTGAAATTGAGCTGGTTTCAATTCCTGTGCTAATATACTCAATAAATTTATTATAATAAATGTTTATATCCATTTCCTCACAGTTAAATTTATTTTGTAGGATATACTGATTTAATTTGTTGTAATTTACAAGTTGCTTACCACTATCTTTGACTATTGGTACTACTGGAACTGATTTTTCACTATAAATTTCACATACCAGTAGGTAGTGATCACTTAAGTTATTTGTTATATAGAATACATGACATTTTTTACTACTATTTGTGACAAGTATGTGATCAACTAATGTGGAGGTTGTTTTTGTTACTCTAGTTAGGTATTTGTTATTACATGTTATATAGCTGTAGGTTATTACTAAATTGTCATACAAAGTTCTGTTTCTGGAGATTGAAAGCAAGTCTATATTTGTATCTCCAAGTATTACTGAAGTATGCCCTAGCAAAAAAAAAAAATTCCATAGTCCCCCAGTATAGCGAACATCTTCTCCCTCGGTACCCTGTCGTATGGTTTCTCTAGATCTACGAAACATAAACACAACTGCCTATTCCTCTCGTAGCATTTTTCAATTACCTGGCGCATACTGAAAATCTGATCCTGACAGCCTCTCTGTGGTCTGAAACCACACTGGGTTTCATCCAACTTCCTCTCATCGACTGGTATAACTTCCATTAATCCCATTAAGTAGTTATTTTGAGCAGAATATTCACATGTGTAAAATGTGGTGAGCAGTGATTCCTGTGAGTTTCATTTGTACTGGTGCTTGCATGGCAGCTATAAAAATAGAGAAACAGAGATTGTATAATGTGTAGTTTTGAAGAAAAGTGTTGCATTAAAATTTTTATAAAACTGGAACGGGATATTTTACACTATGATCAAGTGTATTAAATTGCAATACCTTTAAAGCATGCATCTGCTTAATGTGTACGACACGAATACTATCTGAGGGTATTTTGAAAACTTAAAATTCAAGGACGTTCAATGCCTTTCCACTAATTGAGGGAATAATGCCAGAATCCATCGGCACAGCTATGACAACATAGTTCCAGGACCTCCTTGGGTAGTAGGTGTTTCGAGTGGGGAGAAATTAAAAGCTTTCCCCTTTTACTTTCCATCGCTTCACTCTCCTTCTCCTGCTGCGTCGACTTCATTAGTATCCCCTTATCCTATCTTGCACTTGTTTATGTGACATACTAATTTAACTTGCCTGTTATAAATTCCTGGTGATAGATCGTTTTGAACCAGCAATCCATTAGCTTCTCCACTCGGCTAACAACTTACTTGACAGTACGAGATTTAAGTCATATATATATATATATATATAGACAGTTAGAACATATCAGTAAGACAGATGCCATTGCAAAGTAAATCATATTTGCTAGAAAAGATGACTCTGTTGTCTTTCTCTGAATTGTTTCCAACATAATTTCCAAAAGGAAGAAGTTACACGAAACCGAAATCACGAGCTTCATTACCACATGATGTTCCTCTTACAAACGGAGGCTCTCTATCCACCTTCCTTTCAGTCATTCAGAACAGTACAGACTGTTAATTTCTCTCCATAATGGCTGAACTTGTAGTAGTAAGCAAATATCAAAATGTACATTAATTCCACGTTCCTTGTATTCCAAACTCTTGACATGCTAATGAAATTCTTATACGATGCCCATTTAATTAAAGAAACTGTCAAGCGCCATGAGCATGAGCCAATCATGACGTTGGAGGACACCACAGAAACTGGTGACGGCATACAATGGGCATGCAACAAAGGAACAAGGTAATCACGGTGCAAGACGTCAAAAATAATCCGCCACAACTACTGGTTTTCCAGGAGCAATTTAACCACATGTTGCTCCCGTGCTAAATTGTCATGACATGCATTCGGTTGACATAATCTTGGAATACGGCTTCTTCAAAACCACTACCACAGACTGAATAAATATTTAAATGTAACAAAAACTTTTCAGTCTGTTCAACACACTGCAATTTCAATATAAGTTATAACATAAGTATACCTGTAAAAATACACACTATTATACAAAGAATGACATGTTTTGTTCTACAAGAACATCCTCAGATTCTATCAAATCCCTTAAAACATGCTTACATATGTACAATATTGCTTACATTGCATAAACTTGTCAATGATAGAGAGTTTAGTGATAACATGAACCCGTATTGACAAAAATAAATTTACAGGTATTAATATAATGAAAAACTTCTGTACTTATCTAGACTGCCAATGCTAAGTCTGTTGTCACAAACACTATTTCAGGACTGCGGTCAGGGGGTAGCAAATGGAAAGTTTTGGGTATAGCACACTGCTCGCGGAGAGGGGAGGGGAATCATGGGAGGAGGCATGTGGAGCATTGTGGATCCCTCGTATTGGATGATAAAATCTAGAATACTATACCGTGAAGAGGGGAGGGAGAGGGCGGAGCAAGTGGAGCGCAGTGGAACTTTCAACACTGGAGAGGGGAGAGAAGGTTATTAATCTACTTCATGTTATAATGTACTTTTATGTAATATGGATGAATTTTAGATAAATAAAGTTAGGAATTGAAATAGACAATATCTATTAGATGTTATGATGATAAACGCTAATTTAATGAGCAAGTGTTGTCGAGATGTTGTGAGTAGAGCGAAGAGAGATGGAATTTTTCAACTGTGTATGGTCATTTAGATTGGCTACATTAGCATTTTTTTGTGATGTAAATTTCAATTGCTTCCTTAATATTCAAACCTTTACTTTTATTTTCGATGTGTAAAATTTTTTGATCTGTGTTGTCTGTGAAATGGTGTGAACAGTCTTATATGTGCTCCCTGAAGGCTGAATGCAGATTATGTCTGATCGCGTTTTAGTGTTCTTTGTATCTTGTGTGGAAATTATGTTTCATTTGACCTATATACACTGAGCTGCATGAGAAATGCAACACCCTATCAATGATGTGCAATTATTGTGTAATTATCTTTAATCAAAGTGAAGCACTTAACCAATTTTTTAAAGATGGGGTATGTTATTGGCATTGCTTTGTGAGCAAACAATGAAGTTTTGATTGTTTATTTCACTAGCCTCAATTGTTTTTTCCCGTAGAACCTGGAAAATACATCGCTGGATGTGACCCAATAATGTTTTGCTGCTCTTGTAGTGGTTATTGTTGTAAACTTACTTGTTCCCCTTTCAATCACACGTGTTTGTGGGATCTTTCTGTGATTTTCTTGGTCAGCTTTCTGGAGTAAACATGCCATTAAGCCCTGAACAAGTTGCAAAAGCTGTTGCTTTGGTAGAAGATGATCGCAGCATGCCATTACGTTGCAGAAGTGTTGACGACTACACCTTCCACAGTTTCCAGAACCGTACGTGCGTACGGGGAAACTGGAGGCTTTACAAGGAGACCAGGTTCAGGCCCAAGGAGAGCAACTTCAAGTTCTCTGCAACTGTCACACCACCGCCGTTGAAGCACGAAATCGACTCCAAATTCGAGGGTCAATGTTATTGAGGAATGTATGAGTTTTCCGGGGATTTTTCGTTGATACGGACCACTATCTGATCTGTAGTGAATTAAGTATCTCTAGGCCTAGGGTAGAGAAAGTGAAATCTGTCTGCAAACGAATAAGGGTAGAAAATCTCCAGAATGAGGAAATTAAGACAGAAGTACATGGATATGATTAGTGAGAAGTTTCGAACAGTAGACAGTAAGCAGGTTCAGGATATAGAAATTGAATGGGTGACATACAGGGATGCTGTAGTAGAAACAGCAAGGGAATGCCTAGGAACAACTGTGTGTAAAGATGGGAAAAGGCGAACATCTTGGTGGAATGATGAAGTGAGAGCTGCCTGTAAACGTAAAAAGAAGGCTTATCAGAAATGGCTCCAAACAAGGGCCGTTGCAGACAGGGATTGGTACGTAGATGAAAGAAACAGAGCAAAACAAATAGTTGTTGAATCCAAAAAGAAGTCATGGGAAGATTTTGGTAATAACCTGGAAAGGCTAGGTCAAGCAGCAGGGAAACCTTTCTGGACAGTAATAAAGAATCTTAGGAAGGGAGGGAAAAAGGAAATGAACAGTGTTTTGAGTAATTCAGGTGAACTCATAATAGATCCCAGGGAATCACTGGAGAGGTGGAGGGAATATTTTGAACATCTTCTCAGTGTAAAAGGAAATCATCATAGTGGTGTTGCAAATAGCCAAGCTCATGGGGAGGAGGAAAATGATGTTGGTGAAATTATGCTTGAGGAAGTGGAAAGGATAGTAAATAAACTCCATTGTCATAAGGCAGCAGGAATAGATGAAATTAGACCTGAAATGGTGAAGTATAGTGGGAAGGCAGGGATGAAATGGCTTCATAGAGTAGTAAAATTAGCGTGGACTGTTGGTAAGGTACCTTCAGATTGGACAAAAGCAGTAATTGCACCTATCTATAAGCAAGGGAACAGGAAGGATTGCAACAATTATCGAGGTATCTCACTGATTAGTATACCAGGCAAAGTATTCACTGGCATCTTGGAAGGGAGGGTGCGATCAGTCGTTGAGAGGAAGTTGGATGAAAACCAGTGTGGTTTCAGACCACGGAGGGGCTGTCAGGATCAGATTTTCAGTATGCGCCAGGTAATTGAAAAATGCTACAAGAGGAATAGGCAGTTGTGTTTATGTTTCGTAGATCTAGAGAAAGCGTATGACAGGGTACCGAGGGAAAAGATGTTCGCCATACTGGGGGACTATGGATAAAGGCAGATTGTTAAAATCAATCAAAGGCATTTATGTTGACAATTGGGCTTCAATGAGAATTGATGGTAGAATGAGTTCTTGATTCAGGGTACTTACAGGAGTTAGACAAGGCTGTAATCTTTCACCTTTGCTGTTCGTGGTTTACATGGATCATCTGCTGAAGGGTATAAAATGGCAAGGAGGGATTCAGTTAGGTGGAAATGTAGTAAGCAGTTTGGCCTATGCTGACGACTTGGTCTTAATGGCAGACTGTGCCGAAAGTCTGCAGTCTAATATCTTGGAACTTGAAAATAGGTGCAATGAGTATGGTATGAAAATTAGCCTCTCGAAGACTAAATTGATGTCAGTAGGTAAGAAATTCAACAGAATTGAATGTCATATTGGTGATACAAAGCTAGAACAGGTCGATAATTTCAAGTATTTAGGTTGTGTGTTCTCCCAGGATGGTAATATAGTAAGTGAGATTGAATCAAGATGTCGTAAAGCTAATGCAGTGAGCTCGCAGTTGCGATCAACAGTATTCTGTAAGAAGGAAGTCTGCTCCCAGACAAAACTATCTTTACATCGGTCTGTTTCCAGACCAACTTTGCTTTACGGGAGCGAAAGCAGGGTGGACTCAGGATATCTTATTCATAAGTTAGAAGTAACAGACATGAAAGTAGCAAGAATGATTGTTGGTAGGAACAGGTGGGAACAATGGCAGGAGGGTACTCGGAATGAGGAGATAAAGGCTAATTTAGGAATGAACTCGAAGGATGAAGCTGTACGCATAAACCGGCTTCGGTGGTGGGGTCATGTGAGGCGAATGGAGGAGGATAGGTTACCTAGGAGAATAATGGACTCTGCTATGGAGGGTAAGAGACGTAGAGGGAGACCAAGACGACGATGTTTAGACTCTGTTTCTAACGATTTAAGGATAAGAGGTATAGAACTAAATGAGGCCACAACACTAGTTGCAAATCGAGGATTGTGGCGACGTTTAGTAAATTCTCAGAGGCTTGTAGACTGAATGCTGAAAGGCATAACAGTCTATAATGATAATGTATGTATGTATGTATGTGTCATAAATGAGAATGATTGGACACATTTTCTTGTAACCATTTTTATCTCTTCTTAGTTTAAGATTTTAAATTTAATGGTCAATTCGCATTGTAACTGACCTTTTTTCACGTAGACCATGGTGCTATATATGTGACGAAATCCAAGAATTAAAAATCTTCCTGTTTTTGATTTCTAAAAGTTGGCAGTATGCATTCATATGTATAGAGGTTTTTGTACTAAATGAGGGAAGAAACACAAAATTCATGCATTATTCTAATAATTGGCACACGTCTATATGTCTAGGAAGTAGGAGGGATGAAAACACTTGAATTCTATGAAGCCAACTAGGAGTGTATGGATGGTTAGAGGTATTTAAGAAATTTAAACCAATTAATGAGTTAATTGTTTAAAGGAATTAAGGGAAAATAAGTAAGAGCATATATTCTATATTAGAGGTTTCCACATCTTGAGAAATACGTGTGGTTAGAAAGGGGAGAGTCCTACACATCCTGTATACTCAGCAGAGTAAACAGGACAGAGATCAGGCCAGTAGTAACCAGCCATGACGTATTGGAAAAAAACTGTCTTCTCGCATACGGATTGGCTGTCCCTTGGTATGACAGAAGTTTCCATGTGAAGAAAACATGGAGATAATTCTAGAACAGGGCATGGCAGATGAGAGGGTTATTTAAGCCCAAGACACGTAGCCAGTGGGGGTGTTCTGCTAGATTTATCCGAGTAGTTGTAAGACGAATCCCTATCAGTCTGAGGAGGGATTGCGTAGCTCCAATAATAATAATAATAATAATAATAATCATCATCATCATCATAATCAAGCATATTGGAGTAGGGACTTGGAACGCATTACACAGATGAATGGACACCATCACTGACTGCACTTCATACTACTGTTGTAAATAGCTGTTGTACATAGCTGTACATAAGTCATCATTATAATAAATCAGCGTAGAGAGGAATTGCCTTCATAAATCTCCACATGTAGTCAACTCTTCCTGACCTTAGCTCTCCACTCAGAAGAAATTGTAAACTAATCCTGAGTTCCTACCTTTGTTATAATTTGTTTTAATGCAATAAAGTGGGATTTTTGTAATGTGATGTCACACTCTTGCAGTTCAGATGCTGGGTAAAATGAATGGTCCTCTGGATTGGGCCACAATATATGCAATTACGTAGAATTTATGTGAGTGTTCTTTTCTATCGGTAAACATTAATATGATAAAACTTTTATTTCATGTGTATTATTTTATTACCATTTTATTACAATTACATGTAATTTTATCAAGTATTTTAATCCTGTATATTGGAATAAGGTATTGGTCAGCCCCCTGTCTTTGTCATATACATGTCCATCTTTGTCAGTTAGTAGTTCTAATTGTCTTTTTACACTATAATTTGTGGTTGATAGTCTTGTATGCCTAACCCCTTTTTTATTATTGGCTGATGGCATTGATGCTTAGGTCCCCAAAACGGCCATCAGCAGCAGCATTCATAACATTTGGTTATATGAGTTAAGGTTTTGTGTAAATTTTGAGTGTGGTAATATAAATAAAAAAAAGTACACAGGACTATTGACCACATTGTCGCAAACCCTGCAAACTATATTTTAGTGGTGTCCTTATGTTATTTTATGTATGAAATAATTCAGAATGTCATTCTTTATTAGAAATAAGGTTGGTACCTATTTTTCTAAACTTTTTCCTTCTATTCTGCTCTTTGTTTCTTCTTTCATTTGTATTTAAGTCGAATGTCTAACCTTGTATTGTTTTTTTTTTTTTTTCCCCTCATAATAAAATGAAGTGGCGCTTCCATTCCTGGTTGTTCCCGGATGTGAAAAGTGATCCATCAGCGAAAAATCGAATGTTTGTTAGTGGCGTTGTGCGCTCTCATAGACATGAGGTATGACAAATTATTTTCTATCTTATTTTAATATTAATTATGAGGTAAATTATTAGGATGCGTTCACACTATCAACAGAGTTAAGCCGGGCTGGGCCGACCCAGCCCATGCAAATAGCTCATGCCAACACATTTAGATAGCACTGTTTACACTGCCTGCTGTACCGAGCAGAAGAGAGCCAATCTGAATTGAGCGGTTATCCAAAGCTCATATAAGTTTGTTTTCCTCATCAGTGCTTGAAATACCACTGAGTTTTGGTTCATCTATAGAAGACATGGATATGTACACAGAAATGCTCATTGACTTAGTACCTGGCTTTTTTGGGATCAGAAGAACAAGCATTATCATAATTACATTACTTTTTAAAAAATGTAAGAATTTTCCATGGAATGCAATTCACCAAGTACACTCTAATAAAGGTTTATATCATGCGGTTTTCAACAGACTGGCAGCATTTGCTCAAGGAAACATCATGAGTCCACTTCTTCTTCTTCTTTTTCAGGATCAGTCTTAAAGCGAAAACTTTCCAGTTGATATTAAATATGATTCTTGAAGATTTCATTTCAACAACATACACTTTGAAATTAACTGCACAGCTGGTTTTCTCCTTGCAGTGTGAGCACTTTCCCATGTGACTAATCTCTGCTCCTCTAGGCTTGCCCCCCACCGGCAAACTCGCACTGCCACCAGTGTGAACGCAACCTAAGTTTTACCTTATGTGACCTGAATTCAGTTCAAATACAGTAATGAAACTGGGAGTAAGATTAAGACTAAGCTTATGTTTTTCCATTGTTACTAATTTTTGTATAGCATTATTCATGAGGCTTGTCATAGATTTTGGTTTCCTCCTACAATATAAGCTATATATTTTTTACAGAGTTCAATTGTCACTTGAAGCCATAGGGGTTATGACAGATTATAAGGTGGCACCGGCACTTGGAATATTTTAAAGGAAGTCTTTCAACTAAGTTATCTCATCAAAGTGAAAAATTCAAGTGTGTTCTGCAGTTGTATGCATAATTTGTTTGCAAACAATACTCTCATTTCCAAAAAATATTGTGCAAATAAAAAAATTTGCAAGAGTATAACAAAGGTTGCCACACAGTATCATCATGGGCTGATGTGTCCCATTAATATCTAATGCCGATTACTTGCATGGAAATGCCACCAGGGGGGCATATCCCTCCCTCGTTCATAGATGTATGACACTGTATAAGGCCTTAGTAGCAGTGTGAGCCACTGAACAAGGTTGAGTGAACACACAGTATACCCTGACAGCACATTCGAGGAGCCTTTGACCAGCTCGGTGAGTTTAAGAGGGTGCATCGTTGGAATGAGAGAGGCAGGTTGGAAAATGAGTCCGAGGATAGGGCCAATTCTTTTTGGAAGATGGGTTAGTGATGGTAAAGTTATAAGCATACCAGGTGATGGATCCTGAGGGAAGAAAACCAATTGTTGCTCCAACATTTTAAATTTAACAACAAAATTGATTAACGAATGTATAAATATTTAATATAGTTAACAAATCCAGAAACCAGGTACCGGTATTGGATTGCAAGTCTTTCCTGGGAGCAGATGTGGACTCTGACCACAATTTGCAAGTCATGAAATGCCATCAGAAGTTGAAGAAAGGAATACAAGGAGATGTGATCTAGACAAGTTGAAGGAAAAGCGTGTGAGGGATAGTTTCAAGGAACATGTTGCACAAGGGCTAAATGAAAAGGCTGAAGGAAACACAATAGAGGAAGAATGGACAGTTGTGAAGAATGAGGTCGTTAGGCCTCTCGAAGAAAGGCTAGGAAGAAAGGAAGGATCAGGTAAGAATCAATGGATATTTCAGGAGATACTAGACCTGATTGACGAACAACTGAAGTACAAAAATGCAAGAATTGAGGAAGGCAGAAAAGAATACAGACTATTAAAGAATGAGGTGGATAGGAAGCGCAGGACAGCTAAGGCAGAATGGCTGAAAGAAAAGTACAAGGATGTTGAAGGTTGTATGGTCCTGGGAAAGGTAGATTATGCATACAGAAAAATAACGGAAACCTTTGGAGGAAAGAAAATTAGGTACTTTAATATTAAGAGTTCCGATGCAAAAACACTTCCAGGGAAAGAAAAGGCAGAAAGATGGCATGAAAATATATCCAACAATTGTATCAAGGTAGATAATAAAAGTTCTGGAACAAGAGAAGGCTGTTGATGCTGATAAAATGGGAGACCCAGTTTTGAGGTCTGAATTTGACAGAGATTTGAGAGACCGAAGTAGGAACAAGGCATCGGGAATTGATGATGTACCCATACCCCCCGAATTACTGATTGCCTAAGGAGAAACCAGCATGGCAAGGTTATTCCATTTAGTACGTTAGATGTACGATCCAGGAGAAGTGCCATCCGATTTTAGATGCAGTGTTATACCTATTCCCAAGAAAGCTGATGCTGACAAGTGTGAAAACTACCGCACCAATACTTTAGTATCTCATGCCTGCAAAACTTTAACACACGTTATTTACAGAAGAATTGAAAGATAAGTTGAAACTTAGTTGGGAGAAGATCAATTTGGCTTCAGAAGAAATGTAGGAACATGTGTAGAACAATCCTGACTTTGTCTGATCTTAAGAGGACTGAATTAAGGACTAGCCAACATGTGGCGTTCGTAGAACTGGAAGGGGCATTTGCTAATATTGATGGATCAAGCTATTTGAAATTCTGAAGTTGATCAGGATCAGATACTGAGAAAGAAGATTTATGTACAGTCTGTACAAAAATCAATGCTGTGATAAGAATCTAGGGCTTTCGAAAAGAAGCAGCAATCCAGAAAGGAGCAAGGCTGTAGTTTGTCCCCCTTCTTTTAATATTTACATAGAACAGGCAGTGAAGGAAATCAAAGAGGAATTTGGAAAGTGAGTCACAATCCAAGGAGAGGAAATCAAAACCCTGAGATTTGCTAGTGGTATTATTTTATGAGAGTCTGCAGAAAACCTAAAGAAATTGCTGAACGGTATAAACAAGAGTCTTGAGGAAGGTGTACAAGATGAATATAAAGAAGTCCGAAACAAAAGTAATGGAGTGTAAATGAACGAAGTCAGCTGATGTAGGAAATATTAGATCAGGAATAAAATCTTAAAAGGAAGTAGATGAAAAGTGTTGTATGGGTAGTAAAATAACAAACAATGGCAGAAATAAGGACATAAATGCAGACTAGCACAGGCAAGGAAAACCTTTCTTAAGAAAGTAAATTTGCTCACGTTAAACATTGATATAGGAATTAGATGTTTTTGAAGAGCGTGGCATGGTATGGAAGTGAAACATTTTTGATAACTAGCTCTGGAAGAATGAGAATAGAAACTTTTGAAATGTATTGTTACAGAATTATGCTGAAGGTGAGATGGGTAGATCGAATCACGAATGAAGAGATAACTAATCAAATTTTTAGAGGAGATTAATTAAGCTAAATTTGACGAGAAGGAGAGAGAATTACAGGATACATTTTAAAACACCCAGGACTTGTTCAGTTCGTTTTTGAGGGAAGTGTAGGCAGTAAGAATTATAGGGATTGATCAAGGTATGAATATGACAAACAGATTAGAGCAGATATAGGATGTAGTAGTTATGTAGAAATGTAAAGATCAGCATGGGATAGGGTGGTATGTAGAGCTGCATCAAACCAGTCTAGGAACTGATGATTCTAACAACAACAACAAATTGAAAGTAGACTTTAAGAAAGAGTGGAAGAGCAGTTATGTAATGCAAAGGGCAGGTTGATTGATGGAAAAAATCTTCAAAAATAAATTCAGAAAATGTTAGTTCACAAAAAAAAGGCAGATTTACAAAAACTTAAAAGTAAGAAAAATGCAGGAAAACTCGCTAAACCTTAAATTTTTCTTGAAGGGTGTCTTAAATGATAGCCTTTATAGATGGCAAAATTGTGTATACAAAATTTGACACTGTTGATGCCACTATATTGGCTTGGAAGATTTCAAAAGAGCAGTTCATGTATATAGGATTTGTTGAAACTAGTTAATCCAATCCTTCTTGTTGGGTTCAATCCTGGCTCAGTCCGGTGGTATTTGAAGGTGCTCAAATTCGTCAGCCTCGTGTTGGTAGATTTACTGGCATGTAAAAGAACTCCTGCGGGACTAAATTCCAGCACCTCGGCGTCTCCGAAAACCATAAAAGGGTAGTTAGAGGGACGTAAAATGAATAACACTATTATTATTAACTTCTTGTTGTGGAAGACTTTCATAATGAATCAATATAAGTACCGATGAGATGTAAAACTCCAAAACTTTGGAAAGCGCCTGTTAGCTTGAACGGAGAAAGGCATACCGGCTTCTGGTTGAACTTTGATAAGGTTAAAAACGATCAGTAAAATAGCCGCTCCAGGCAGACTAGTAAAACTGTAGATAGATGACGTAGCCATCCTTAAGAGTTTAAGTATCGTGGCTTTATATTTCCACAATCCATTTCCAAGGCGAATTACGGATAGAGAGACTTGGCATCAAGGTCATGTGATGTATGGTGTAAGCAGCTGGCCTGCAGTGGTAATACAGGGCGCTGTGGCGAGGAGCAGCTTTAAAGAGAATAGACGTGCGGTGATGAAGAGAAGTGTGGCGTTTTACACAGAGGCTTTGGTGCTTTGTCTTATATAGCAGGACCAGTAGGCGTGGCTAGGTCAATAAAACTAGCATTATGAAGATTAGACAACACTTACAGTAAAACAATAATCAACAAAAATGTTGTAATAGGCTATGAGGAATGTAATAACGAAGCAGTGGTTACAGAAAACTTGAAGATTAATGGGGAAGACATTAACAGGGGAGGATAGATTGATGTCATGTGAAACGTCACAGCACATGCAATGAGCAGCCAGTAAGATTCAAACCACGGAAGGTACTAGAATACAAACAATTGTAAGATAGGACAGGTTGTATGTGAACAACCGGGGATGAGCACGTATGAAAGACAAAGTTTTAACTCGATGAATAAACATTAAAGTGCAAAATAAAGCTACCAGTAAAAAACGTCAACAAGAAAAAAGGTGCTCTCACATTTAAATACATTAACAACTTATGTGTATGGGAAACCAGTTAGGCTCGAATAACATCTAACATAGTAATTTTCGCTAAAATTTGAACGTACTAAGTGGGCTAATTTAGGGTTTGAGGGGCAAAGGACGCACCATAGATATAGGCTGAATAACTGGTCCACTACTTGTGTTGACCTCTACGACTCGTACTCTGTCACATCCAAGAAAAGACTGAACAACTCTACGAGGTTTTCAGACGAATGGAGGATGTGGATCACTAAGGAGAACCAAGGTGTGGCAATCTACCATTTTACCTTAGATTGAAGCTTGCCAAAATACTCCAGCGTCCGCCGATGCCGAAACTTATTACGTGCAGCCTCAACCTTCTTCCAAAATATAGGACGGGAGAAATTTTGTGTTCGCCCAAGCAAAGGCGGAGTGGAGGCCAAAGATCCCCCTATCTGAAAATGAGCAGGAGACAAGGGTAGAAAATTGAGGGTCAGAAGACTAAGGAGTGAGAGCCTAGAATTAACAGTTCCCTCAATTTGAATTAATAAAGAATTAAATTCTTTATAAGAAAATGTAACTGATGTAATTTTTTTAAGTGCCTCTTAGTTAACTTAACACGAGGTTCCTAACTACTGCAGTGATGAGGGGCATAAAGAGATATGAAATTCCACTTGAAATTATTGCAATATGAAAAATGTTTAATAGCTTCCCCAGCTTTAGGAGAAGTTACAACCTTCTCAGTTCTTCAGAAGCACTACAAAAAGTTTAGTGGCTAGGTTAATGTTCCTTCAGCTTTTTCACTTAGCCCTTGTGCAACATGTTCCTTGAAACTATCCCTCACACTCTTTTCATTCAACATTGCCAGAACAAATGTCTGAAGGAACACCTCTTCTAGAAGAAAATCTAGCAAAGGCTGCAACAAAATAGGAAGTAGAAGTGTTTGTCACTAACTCTAAGTAAATGGCTCCAGTAACTATGCACACAAAAGGAATCATATAATTATAAGCCTTGCCCAAAGACTCGTGTTTGGAGTGCGAATCGTTGACCAAATAAGTAATGGTACCTACATAGTGAATACTGGTAAAGGCGAAGAGGCGCTGAGGTTCAGACCTAAGTGCACGTAGATTTCCTGTATGGACTCTGTTCTTGAACTAATACATTTAACAGAGTTAGTCATGTATTCCATTAATAACCCAATACTGTTCTTGTATCAAATAAAGCAAAGTACAAACACCTGCATAAATATTCTGATAATGAAACTTGACGATTAATCAGTGCACTCACGTGATGCTCAGAAGGAAGAATGATGATATGTTCCTTTTCTTTCAGAAGATTAGTAGAAGAAAGTCTACATTTAAAATGGGAGACAATGAAAATGCTTTTGGGTAAGGGAGTTCCCTAATTCAAAGACTTCAGTTCATCAGAAAAGGCTTCTTGTTGAGTTAGGCACAACACCTTAATTCACCAGATTTAATTCAACACTGGTCAAATGAACACTAGGAATAAGTGGTTGATCAGTAGCAAAATATTTCCAGTGCAGAATGTAAGCAATTACCCATTTAAGTTTAAAAAAGGGTAGACAAATTATGTAGTAAAGGGTAAGACACAATAGTCACATGAGCAATATCCGTCGTATTGTAAACCTTAGGTGGGTCAGATACTTCACTAGAAGGAAAATAAGGCCACTGAGAGTAGGTTTGTACCAGTAGTAAAGGACCATGCCGATACAAAGAAAGATGAATGAACAGGTTAAAAGAACAACCTCTAGACATGTCTTCATTGCAGAATAGACAATTGTTCTTGAAGTTTAGAAACACAGTTGGCCACAAATGTTTGCCAATGAACAAGAAGGCTAAGCATGTTAAGACAATAGTAAAATTGGTCCAGAAAAATACATTCTCAATTTTAAGTTTCAAATTTTGCTTTAATTTAACTGCCAACACTACTTCTAGAATGGCTGCACAAAGCTCAAGCCTGGGCTGAAACGCAGTCTTCAAAGGAAGTTTGAATGGTAAACACCAGCACCACAGATGTAAGATAGGCACAACATCCATATGCCTTCTCTGAACTTTCTGAAAACAGATGAAGTTCCAAATTTTCAAAGCATGATGCCTACAGTAAGATTCTAGGAATAGAAATAGATGAAAATGCAGAGAGTGTGTCTCTTAAGATATCCACTTTCTCAAGAAATTAAGGGGAACTGGTTTGTCCCAGTCTATTTCCAGGGACCAAAGTTCCTGCATGAAGAGTTTTAGCACTAATTACAATGGGAGCTAAATACTGCAAAGGATCAATGATTTTAGCAGTTTCCAACAAAATTTGTTTCTTGATGGAAGGATAATCAGTGCCTAATCTTGGCTTATGAATAAAGGAATCGTATTTAGGGCACCAGTGTAATCCCAGTGCCTTCATGGAAGTTTCATCCTTAAAATGATCTAACATGTCAATTTGATTTTATATTGGAGAGTGAGTTAGAAATTCAGTAGTAGAGATGCCAGCCACTACAGAATTTTTTTGTAGTTTCTATGGATTTCTCACTAGTTCTACGGCAGTGTGGAAGTGGTACTGATTAATGCAGATTTTACAAATTTGATGGGTTAAAACTTCACTATAAGCCTAACCCATTTTATCATGTCCAAATCTGAAGTAAGGTACCATGATTTTTAAGAGGCAAATGTGTTTATTCTGAAAGCCAATGTCCATTCAATCCAACCGTATATGTTTATAAGAAATGCGGGACATTTTTCATCTTCGTGACCGTACAGATGCAATGCCATTGGCTGAAGGAAACTGTCACTTCAAGAATGCGATACGGCTTGTATACCAATTCTGCAACAATAAACAGCCCTGAACGATTAAAACAGTGAAATAAGCAATGATAATACAATACAGAATTGAGAAGGAAGAAGTAATTGGCCCTTTTGGATATGGAACAAGAAACAGCAAGGGAGATAAGTTCCTTGATTTTTATGAGAGAAACTGAATGATTATAGGATTAGAAAGGAGAATATTAGAAACATCACTAGATATGGTTGGTGTAAAAGGACAAAAATAGTTATTGATTATTTTTTGGTTGAGAAAACATTGTAAACGGTTAAAATGGATAGAACCGCTCTACCAGGTGAGGCATTTGATGGAGACCACAGAGTAGTGGTAGCATAATTGAAAGTAGGTGAAATTGTGTGAGTAAAAGAAAATAAAAGTATAGGAAATTAAAAGATAAAGGAACTCAGGAGAAATTTCCTGAGAAATTTAAACAATACATCCCTATATCAGAAATGTAAAGTGTAGAAGAAGAGTAGAACAAATTTAAAAACACATTTGTAAGCTGATCAGAGATTTGTGGCAGAACATCGGTGATGGTGAAGGAAAAGGAGACAGCTTGGTGGAATGGAAAGGTTAAGGAGGTTAAACAAAAGAAGAAAGCATGGCAAGAATGGAATGGAGATAGGAAAGGAGGAAGAAGATTGTCAGGAAATTAAAAGTAAGAGTAAAAATGTGGTAAATGATAAAATGTTGGGAGAGCTTCACACAAGAGTTGGAAGAGGATATAAATGGTGGAAAAGGGATGCATGAAATGAAAAAAAAGAGAAGAAAAAAATATCTACACAAAACAAGTGAAGGGAGTGGAAATGTAATAAGACAGAGGAGATAAAGAATAGGAGGAAAGATAACTTTGATAAACTCCTGAATGTGAGAAATGATGTAGAAGGGAATGTAGTGGTAAATGAGGATGATCCAGAAATGGAGTGTGGTACTGCAGTGGCAGAGGTGGAAGTGGCTGTTAAACAAATTAAAACTGGAAAAGCAGCAGGGATGGATGAAATGTGTGGCAGTGATAAAGGTAGCAGGACCTGTTAATCTACATTGGTTGTTTAGGCTGCTAAGGTGTGTACAGAGAAAAAAGCAAGTACCTAATAATTGGTGAACAATGTCATAATACCAGTATTTAAGAAAGTTGACAGGAATGTATGTGACAATTATCGAGGATATAGACTTGTCACAAGTAGCCAAAATATTGGAGAGAATAATAGAAAGGAGGATAAGAGGAAGGGTGGAAAGAAATTTAGAAGATGAGCGGAATGACTTTCGACAGGACAGTTCAATGGTAAACCCTATATTTACCATGAGATTTCTGATGGAAAAACAGTTGAAAATGGAAATGATATGATGATGTATTCCTTAATTTAGTAAAAGCAAATGATAAGTGTTATCAGAGAAAATATGTGGGAACCCTGAAAATAAAAGAATATGGAAAGCAAACAAGGGAATTCGTGAAAGCAGTGTATAAAAATTGTTCCAGCTGTTTTCAGACTCCATTGAGCAAGAACGGATTCATTTAGAAACAAATCTGGACTAAGACAGGGAAATCTATTGTCTCCACTTATATTTATAATGGTAATTGATGAAATTCTAAAGGAACGAAAGGCAAAATATGGAGGGGATATGGAAATATTGTTGGTAGATGATATAGTAATCCGGGAAGTCAATAATATAGAAGTGCAAACCCAGCTAGAGGCCTTAAAAGAAACTATTGAAAAATATGGTTTGAAAATCAGTGTGGATAAGTGCAACACATCGGTGATAAGAGGAGAAAGAGAAGGAAAAGGAATCATTAGTATCGGGACAAAACCTTGAGGTTGTTAATTTGGGAAATGAAATAATGCAACATGCAAGGTCGGGCTAAGGAGATCAGAAGCGTACAAGTGGTAAAGTAAGGAACTTGGAGTGGAAAAGAGAATTTCCAATAAAATGTAAAGAGGTAATGTACAAGATGTTGTATACCCCTATATTAACATATGCATCAGAGACTTGGACATTGACAGCAAGGGAAGAGAGTAAAATTCAGGCCAGTGAGATTAAGTTCTTGATTAGTATGGTGGGGAAGACAAGGAGAGACAGAATAAGAAATGTTTTTGCTATTTGTTTTACGTCGCACCGACACAGATTAGGTTTCATGGCGACGATGGGACAGGAAAGGGCTAGGACTGGAAAGGAAGCAGCCGTGCCCTTAATTAAGGTACAGCCCCGGCATTTGCCTAGTGTGCAAATGGGAAACCACGGAAAACCATCTTCAGGGCTGCCGACAGTGGGGTTCAAACCCACTATCTCCCGAATACTGGATACTGGCCGCACTTAAGCGACTGCAGCTATCGAGCTCGGTAATAAGAAATGTTGAGGTCAGAAAAGAAATAGTAGAAAAACTGAATAAGGTGGAAAAGAACAAAGTGAGATGGTTTGGACATCTTATGAGGAGAAAAGGATACCAAAATAAATGTTGGAAGCTAAGATAGAGGGAAGGAGGGCAAGATGGATGGACTTTGTCAAGAACAGCATAAGAAAAATAAGGACGAATGGAATACAATTACTAAAGAGGATTGGTGGAAGGAGAAGAAACAGTGGAGAAGTACCATCAAAACCTGACTTGGCAAGTTGAACAAGGGGAAATGAAAATGATTAATCCAGTACTAGCAATAACATTTCAAATGTGCGTACCTAGTGCAGAAGATGATACAGTTCACCGGCTGCTTCGAAAAAAATTGTCAGTTCTCATCTTAATAGAAAATATGCTCTTAAAAAGAAATTCCACCACATCGACATGCTGCTGTAGGTAGCTGAATCATTTATGAGGAGCATTATTCGAAGTTCTTTTTTTAAATTTTCCATTTTCCCTACGAATATGCAAAACTTAAGTTTCGTACAGTACATCGCGTAAGAGACTTACTAATTAAAGATGATTCATGAAAAATAATGTGAGATGGCGATATTTGTTTACAACTTTCGACCTTGAGTGTATCATAGAGATTGGCAACAGGCCAGGAGTTTTTTTTATCCAAAACATGAGCTCGTCCTAGGTATGCGAGAGCTTCACAATTCACTGTAAAAAAATGCCAGAAATGTTATGCAATACTGCTGTGCCGGTACTTTCGAACTCGGTTACCTTTAAGTCGGGAGCCGGCCAGTCTTGTCAGTGGATATGGAAAATTAATAATCCTGTTCCAATAGTGAGCTATGCGAAGGGAATTCTGCAAGGTCATTAAATGGGACTGGAAAACAAGGAACAGGTGAAAGCAAAACTAATCAAAAATATTTATATTTTACAAAATGTTTGAAATAGTTCTAGTTCAGTTTGTTCCCAAATTGCAGACTCTCTGACATATAAGTGCATTCTTCATGTTCACTGCCTGCAGTATTTTTCCATATTAACATACAAAAGTATTTTCCACTTCGTCCCTCAGAAGACATGCCAAATCCTGATGTAAGACAGGTCCGAAGGAAGCCAAGGGCAACATTTTGAAGGCACGTTTACTTTTCTGTGCTCTCGATTTAAGACCCTTTGAAATTGTGGAAGGTAAAGGCTTTAATAATCTGGTAAATGAGCTGGTCAGACTGAGAGCCATATACAGAGTTGTAGCTGCTGAAGACATATTGCCATAAAAAAGAACAGTTTTGCGTAAAATGCACAACTTCGCCAACCAAGTCAAGGGTGAATTTTCACCTCGAGAGGAGGAGGCTATTCCTAACCAACAGTGCAATGTTATGAGAGATATGTGGACTGATAAATACTGACAGTATATTTATCTTGTAGTTACATCCCACCACATAGATGTAAATTGGGCCTTTCAAGATAGTGTGCTTTTCATGGAAGACAGAGCTAAAACTGGGTTAAATATCAGAGAACAATTAGAAACTAACAAGGCAGGGCACAATATTGATAAGAATGTACTAGAGAATTATAACCTTTGTCTCCGACAAGAGGGTGAATATTAAATCAGCACTCTCCAATTACTGAGGGCTAGTCTGTTCTGCCCACTGCATCAATACCATTTTAAAGCACATATTTGAAACAAGGAAAGAAAGAGATCAACTAGATTATGGGAGCCTTAGAGAGATGTCTTTGACTATAGAAGCATCCAACAACACTGTGACTTATTTGAAAAGAAAAAAAGTGGTTTCATAACAAAACTAATATCAGCTGTCTGTCAACATACAGAGACCAGGTGGAATAGTCGTGTTAAAATGCTGGAGTCCTATAATGATCACTACGACGTTATAGAAATGTTTCTAGCCAGCAAAAACAAAAGGGTCCATAAAGGAAGACTTCAACGAAGGCCATGCTCAACAGGTCATTTGTTTTGAGACCTTTTAAAGAAGTGACAGAGGCTGGAAATAGAATATTCCTACTCATCATTTGGTTCTCCTTTGTCAACAGAAACGGTTGAAGCATTCGGAGGAAACAGAAGGTGATTTCCAGGTAGGTCTCTGCTTAAACTGAAAGGTTCTGATATATCTATAAAAATTAGTTAAGACTTACAGCTGTTAACTCCAGTATGTGATGTTTCAGGCTGTGAGGACACTGAAAAGAAGAGCGTGTCATTTCATACCCCTTAAGCTGGAGGTAACAATGAACCACAAAACTGCAGCATTTCTATGGCCACCTTTCCGTCATTTAAATATGTTGTCATCTGAGGAGAAAGAGGTTTATTTTAATGTCAGAAAATATATTTCAGAAGGTAAAACTTTTAAATCATGTAGTTTAAATAATATCTAAAAGAACAGTAAATCTATAGCCATATTGACCCTGACTTTGACGAGTGGCTTCCGGCTCCTGTAGGACATGAAATAAATTCCATTTTTGATCTGTATTAACAGTTATGTTATATAAGTTTAAAAAACTGTATATTGGTTCCACCTAGTCAGTACGTAGACAGGCTCATGTAGTTAGCATATATATTTCTGCAGCCGTTGACGTTAATATCGCAGAAAAAGAAGTCATTTCCTGGCGGGGAAAACATAAACATGAGTACACAAAATTAGTGATACTGGCCAAAAGAGCTCTTTGTATTCCAGCCCCCGCCAGTACTTCCAGCAAAAGGTGCTTTAGTAAGGCAGGCATTGTTGTAAAAGAGAGAAGAATGCGGTTATCTTCGGAAACCGTGTATGTCATTCTCATCGTGCACAATAATGCAAATGTCTGTGTCTAGAATCAGCACGCATGGCGACGATGGGATAGGAAAGGGCTGGGAGTGGGAAGGAAGCGGCCGTGGCATCAATTAAGGTGTGAAAATGGGTAACCACGGAAAGCCATCTTCAGGGCTGCCGACAGTGGGGTTTGAACCCACCACCTCCTGAATGCAAGCTCACAGCTGTGCGACGAATATACCGTGCTAATATTTTTAAAATGTTTCTTTCCTCTGGCTCATCTCTTTCTTTTATATATTTATGCATGAAGCTGTGAAGATATTCTTTTTCTGTTTGTAATATCAAATTTAATTCACTTTTAAGAAAGGTGGTGGTAGAATTAATTCCTTCCTTTATTTTGTATTCTTGTAGCTCTGTGGAACATAATTTTGCTAATGATAGTTGCATTGTATTGCGCGTAATGTATATTTTTCAGAATGCAAGTAATTTAGTCCCATATTTAGCAGCAATTTTCAGTACCAGAATATATCCTGTTTTTTCCTTCAGTTTACATATTTACTTGTTCATTTTAGATGTTTGTATAATACAGTTGCAAATAATAATACACGATTTATCATTTGTGGTATATTTAATTCTTTCTGAAGAAGACTGAGTGGAATTGTGCTTTTGGAGTTTACGAGAATATTGTCCATTAAACAAAATTGTCTATATTACTTGCGTTCCAATTCTTGCTGCTTAAAGCAAGCTCCTTTCTCAACACGCTCCCCCTTACAATGACTTTCAGGCGGGTAGCTCACTCACGGCTAGTGCGATTCCTGCCCGTTGCAAATGTTTCCCCGGGTATTGGCGGGTATAAGTATCGGCTGCTTTTTGCCTTTCTCTAATGTATCAATTTTGCTGTTCGTTTTCCCTGCATGTCTGTTCAATTCTCGTTCTGTTACCTCTGGTTTAATGATGAGTTGCCTGCTTTTGTTAAAACACAGTGTTACAAAGTGACACTGATGTCGTGTAGTGCAAGCCCTTTCTGTTTTAAATAAAATAAGTTGTTTAAGCATAAAAGCAGTGCAGAGCCAAGTGATGATGGGCAAAAAGAGTTTTCAGCAAATCAGCATAACTGAGAGCCGTATACAGTTGAGTTTCCATGCCTTGGACCATCTAAACTTTCACCGAACCATGTGTTTTGTGAAACGTGCAAGTGTGACTTTTCAGTTAAGCATGGAGGACACGACTGCCGTTGCCATGTGAAATCTAAAAAACATGAGTATGGGCACATCAAAGGGCAATGCAAGGCACTCTTGTAATTTTTTACTACAAATAATGACAATAATGGCTGCATCGTTGGAATGAGAAAGGCAGTTTGGAAGTTGCATTGCATTACTTGACACTTGAATTGTTCTGTCTACACTCTGCATTGGTGTTGGAGGCTTTGGGAACATGAGGGTTCATATGCATCGAGCACGCTCAAGTCGACCCTGGCAGGCCACCAGCAGGGAGGTTCATTTCATTATGTGATACGCTTTAAGCACTTCAGGGGTGTGTCTGTGCACTATCCGAGACATGTCACAGCAGCTGGAATACACCTTTATCCACCAGTATCATATCCAAGTTGCTAGACAACCTGAAAATCACATAGTATGTGTGAACTTCTACCAGGAACGAGCAGCTTGCAGACTGATATTCAGCGATGTATCATGGTTCTGACTGGATACAGACAAATGCCAAATTCAAGCCTGGAGACATCCTGGGCAGTACAATGATCCACACTTCATTGTAGAGTGGCACACCACTCCAACAAGAGGTGTTACTGTGTGGAGTGTCTTGTGTGTCATATATGTTCTCCGGCTAGCTCCTCAGGGCATTATGAGTTCAATGAGTATAAATCTGATCAAACTGAAGTTAAAGCAAGGCATGGATAGGATACATTACTACTTACAAATGAGAACCCCAGAAAATTAGTAAATCAAATTATTGCTCTGTATGCAAAAGCTACACAAAGGAAAGATGAAAGGACACACAAGTTTAAAATGTGAGCTCTTGGGATAAAAGTTCTTATTATAGCTGTCATCAAGAGCCATTATTTAAAAAGTTTCCGTGTTCTTATCAAAATGAGTTTCCCTTTCTCCATAGCACCAGCATGACAGATGTCACACAGAAGTTACGCAAACCATGTAAAATAAATAAGCTGCACACATTTAAATTAATCCCCTAAGCATTGGGGCAAATAAAACACATCAACAAGCTAAATAAATTTGAGACCCTACGCTAGTATTGACATCCAGGGGACATTAGAAAAAATGGCAGCCATATACAAGAAAATACACTCCCCTCCCCGACACTGAATTTACAGGTGAATCCAAAGTTACTGCAAGCAAACATTTGGATCGGAGCCCACAAGCAAGAAGGACATAACCCACGTACAAGAACATGTTATCTTAAAAAAACGTCACAATAAAGAAAGAAAAAGATAAGATTCTTAACGTTAAAAAAACTTGGAAAGAATAACACAGAGTGAATATCGGTGCTTCTACACAGAGATATGGATAGAATCGAGCCCATGTTCCTTGGAACGTAAGCAGTCTTCTGATAACAGAAAATCCCTCTGTAATGACATGGATATAAAGGGAATTAAATTATTTATCCTCATTATCTGCCCTTACAACTGGGGTATTATTATGACCACAAATTCCTTAATCGGTTATTTTTAAATGACAGTACGATTGGGGACACAAGATTCATTTATAGCTATACCCTAAGAGCATTAATGACCTAGCCCGGAAGGACAGCATACATCTGATCATTACCTGAATTCCTTACTTTTGTTCTCTGGTAAGACTGGGCAGCGTAAATCCTCACTTTCTCTCTCGTCAGTCGGCTGATATTTTTTATAACTGTTAGGTTCTTCATTCTGCCGAAACTGATTTTGAATAATAAATTTATAACTACCTAAAATAGAAAGTAACAGTAACGGTATTATACTTGAAAAAGAATCAACTTAATTGAATCAGTCTGTGGAGAAGGGAACTAAGTCACTTTTTGTAATTTTTAATTTTTTTTACATAAATGTATTAAATAGGCCAAGATGCACCTTACTATCATGAAACAAACTATGTTTGGCTGCTCCCTGTAGGAAAAACACAAGGTTGGTCTTTTACATATTAAGGAGAAAGGAATGAAGTCACTGACTTAGTTCCTTTCTATAGTACATGTCACACCCACCAACAGTTTGCAGAAAGCGTAACACACCAGTAACTTGGCACCAACTCTGGGATGTGTCATTGTTATTGTTGATGGTGGTTGTAAGTTAATGAATGCAGTATTTCGAAATGTCTCCCAAACAAAAGCAAAATGACAGTGAACACAAGAGGAAGAGAATTGAGGAGTTTACAGGTTGCCATATCATGACTATAGTGGATAAGCAGTTCCTGGGAAATCTATTGGTGCTGTTTCAAGGTAGTTTAACCCATTGAGCCCTGCATATTTATTGGATTGAAACTGCATTGGCGCTGGGATTATTTTGGAGGAAATATAGTGTCGATTCATGTAGTGAGAAATGTCTTACTTACAAGACCATTAAAGATTTAAATATACATGAAAACAAAAGGCTTTCATACCACAAACTGCGGAACAAGGAATACAGTAAAACATTTTATTTTATTAGCATCACGGGTCCGTACACATTCCGCCTGCTGAGCTGTAACACGGCCTTCCTTTTGCATTTCATCTTCGATTTCCACATCTATTTGTTCTTAAGCTGCACTGCTAACACTAATACTAATATTACTACTAATTGCACTGAAAAAATTACATTCCTAATCATCATTACTTCCTAAAAGGGGTTATATATCGGTAAATATCAGTTCTATACTGTCAGCCATCTTGTTTACAAGCGAATCTCAAAGTCGAGAGATAGCCCACTTCAAACTAATATTACCAAGCACATTATCGATATATATTAGCAAAGAGCATATAACATTGCAAAGAAAGAATCCCTACACAAATCACAAATGCAACCCACTCTGCCATCTCTTGAGGAAAAGTTGAATTACGTAGTCAAACGAGACAACGGAACAGTTCCGTGGTCCGGCATTTGGTCCACCGAGATGAAGCACGGAACGGTTCCGTGGCTTGGACCCAATGAGTTAACAGTACTGTCCTTTACCTTTTTAATAAGTTTAATGCAATATAAAGTCCACAACACATTCTATGCTTTGCGCTTACTTTATTTCAGTTGCCGAATGGAATATTTCAAACGTATCAGTGAAGATGATCGCATCAAGATACTTTGAAACTTTTTAAACATTGGGAATGAAAACAGTCAGTATGTGTATCTACAAGGGTTATTTCTGGCAGGTGACATTAATAAAATAAGGCCAAGAAAAGTTGTCGGTGAAATCAATAGCACTAAGAAATAACATTCCTTTGCTTACTATGCTATTTAAAGTGGTAGATGTGTTAGTGTCTGGAAACGTGCTTTTCTCAATCTTTATACTGCATCCCAGAAATGTTTTTTCCGTATTTGCCAATTACTAGTTAGAGGTAAAATTTCAAAGGACATGCGCAGAACAAATCCATGCCCTACCAACATTTCTGAAAATGCAATTCATTTGATAAACACATCAGATCTTACCCACATGAAATACTTAGATGCATGTTTGGATCTGAAAACTATGCATAAAATGTTCCTCATGAAGTATCCAGAAGTAAATGTGAAATAAGACTTCTACAGGAAACATTTTCGTGAATTTTTTTTTTTTTTTTTTTGGTTGTCCCCAAATTGATATGTGACAAATGTGAGGAACTTAAGGCTAAGCTAAAAAGTCCAGATATAAGCAACAGTAGTAAAGGAGCTGCACAACTTGAGCTGGGAAACATTCTATTTACATCAGCTATGGATTAACTGTTCCTGCATTTAAAATATAAAGTCCAGATGTTCCACGGTGTACCTGTATCATGAAGGTGAAGCCAGAAAGGGAACGAATGAGGTCTGTTCATTTCTGTTTCACTATATTGGAAAGTACATATCGAAGAATGTTAGAATGGAGCACCTGGTCTAAATGTAAATAATACCATAGTAAGTATATGCCTTGCAATGACGGACACTGACAAATTTTTAAAAAATCATTTACAGATTTCCCAAAATAGGTCATCTCTTTTTCCCTTGTGATGGTGTTTGGAACATTAAAGAGAAAAATATGGAAAAGTGACGGAGTTTACACCCCCAAAGGGTATGTCAAAATCATAGCAAACAATATTTCAGAAGTTAGTCATTATGGTGCAGAGTGAAGACAATGGATTTTGACATGATGTTAAGAGGTAAAACATGACATGGCATGGTCATTATAAAAAAAATACATTGTCTGTGGAAACTGCACATCAATAGATGCCCTTCGAAGAATTACAAAGTTTTTCTGTATCAATTTTTGTATGAATCAGCAAAACCTGGAGTAGTGATTGCCTACCCTTTTATAAACACCTGTGTCAGTCACTCCTTTAATCTGGCAAAAACTAATTTGGCTTCATTTCATATTGGTTTGGAAAGACTGTATTGGAAGAAAAGTTAGAATTAATAATAAGAAAAAGATATTCAGAAACTGGTTAAGTACATCCACAGGGAAGGTGTTATGCTTTTTTACGAGGAGATATTGAAACAGCTGACCACAAGTGATCGTTTGTTGATATGAACTATTCAAAACATTGAATTCTGGGAATTAGTTACTTTTATGTTTAAGATAATGTTCCATTACTCAATTCATAAATTTTAATTTTATGCTAAAAATTTGCAATTTTGAATGGGTTATTCACATGAAAAGTGCTAAATTCCCTCATCGACTTGAGAAAGGAACCTTGCTACAAATTTTCATTTTGTTTTTCTAAGATACTTCCAAAAAGGGGTGGGTAATAGAGAAGTATTTCCAGAAGGGTACACAGTCTATCGTAGAGATCGAGGAGATAAAAAGAGAGGTGGGGTGTTTATTCTGGTGAAGGAAACTTATTGATCACATGAATGGTTTACCGATGAAAGGGATGAAATATTAGGGATAAAATTAGTTTGTGATAATATGAAGGAGGTGGGAATTATAGAAACATACAGGCCTGGAAGAGAGGAAAGAGACATGGAAATATTTGAGAAAATAATAGATTATACTCATAAAAACAATAATAATGATACGGTAATAATTGGGAGAGATCTAAATTTGCCTGAAGTTAAATGGAATGGAGCTGCAAGTGAAGCCCATGAACAGAAACTGGCAAATAAGTTAATTTGGGAGGGAGGATTTACACAAGTAGTACAAGAACCGACTCGTCTCAACTTACTAGACCACAGGACGGACCACAAATATAAAATTAGAAGGAATTTTAGCAGAATCGATTGGGGTAAATTTTCATTCATTGGGAAGGGTGTGAAGGAGTGGAACAGTTTACCAGGGGTAGTGTTTGATCCTTTTCAAAAATCTGTACAGATATTCAAGAAGAGAATAAACAGCAACAGAGAAAATAAATGAAGTGTTAGAGGGCATTCGACCAGTGCAGGTTAATGTAAATAAAAAATGTGTGTGAATAAATTAATTCCATTCCCTGGTCTAAGGAGTTTGGACAGCCAAAGTAGCTGACTGCCTGTAGGGGTGAAGTACAGTGGGGACTTCGAGGGCCCTGGGACCTCTATGGTAGCTGTGAAGGCCCTTCAGGAACTCTGAAAAGTGGTGGCAAAAGGGGCTCTAGTTAAGACGCAGCAGGTTGTTATGCTACTTAGGTTCCAGAATGGGTAAAAAAAAAAAAATTAATTAAAAAAGTAAGTAAATGCAATGTAAAGTTTAATCTTATACCAGTTGTATAGTATCATTTGAAGTAATTCCACATACTGTATATCAGTTGACTATATTGTAAGTACTGGTAGTACAGGAGATATTATAAGTAGAATTTTGTAAACAATATAAATTTATTAAGGATGAGCTGTGTGTTTATAGAAAAAATTGTTAGCGTAAATTGTATAATATTGTATTATAGGAAAATTTTCTTCTCTTGTTAATTTAATATTTAATGCTTGACAATAATGTATTTTAGTGTTCCATTTACCACCGAGGTAGACACCTCATTTGCAGATAAAGATATTTTGATTTGAGAACATATGAAACTTATTCCATTTCTGGCGTGCATAATTTAGCGCAGAACAAATCTGGAAAATTTGAATGCATTCTGTTAAATAGTTTAATGATAAGACAATTTTTTGTCTCCCTAAAAATTTCTCCACCAATTGATTCAATTAAAATAAATTGACATGTTTCGTTCTTGAAAGAACATAATATTCAATCAAATCACACTCAATTATTAAAAAATGTATAAACCTTTATGCTTATTTCTGTTTAAATACCTAGCAACTTCAAATCTGAAATTTATCGTCATGAAGTCCTCTTTTCTCTCCACCCTAGCATAGAATGCAAGGTGTTGAAAAACCGTTGCTCTGTCATTGGCGCGAGTCCAGCTCGCTAGACAGTCTGTTGATCTTCCGCCATGCCATGTCCCCTGCCCTGGCTAGGTTAATGACATGCTGTATTTTACTTTTATGTGGTTTTATATCTTTTTTCCAATTGGCTTTACGTCGCATCAACACACGGTCGTATGGCGATGATAGGGTAGGAAAGTGCTAGGAGTGGAAGGAAGAGGCCGTGACCTTAATTAAGGTATAACCCCAACATTTACCTAGTGTGAAAATGGGAAACCGCAGAAAACCATCTTCAGGGCTGCAGACAGTGTGGTTCGAACCCACTATCTCCCGATTCCAAGCCCACAGCTGCGCGCTCTAACCGCACAGCCAACTCGTTTGGTGTGTTTTAGATTTTGTGCTGGTCTTGTTGTTGTCATTATTATTATTATTATTATTATTATTATTATTATTATTATTATTATTATTATTGTCATCCTCATATTACAATTCTTTTCTAACCTATGCAGGGGTTCTTAATGAGCATCTAATGGGCTGCCTATTATATCGGTAATTTTCAGTTGTGATATTTTGGTTTATTTTTAGTTTCCCGGTTCACTCTCGAGTGTCTATTCGATTTCTGGCATGTTCTGCCATCGGGTGGGCATTATGTAGAACTAATTGATCATGGCTTATAACTTCGGGAAGTACGTTGCAGAGCTTTTTGGAGTTCCTTTGTGATGTAAACAAACATGGTGGAACAACAAGCTAGTTGCTCTCGCCACATGTTATTTCGGATCAAAGAATCTTTCAGTTATTAACTACAGTAGAAATAAATGAAGATGATGATTTTAATGAATTGTTAAGTGATACAGAAGAGTGCTGAAAATATCATAAACTAGGTAAGGAGATCTGCCATGTATGTGCTCACTCCACCCAGCAGCCTGTGAAAGCCGCTATAGGTGCTGATTGTGTGACAAAGGGCTATGCATTGTGCCATGTTTTCAAGTGTTCCACACAAAGAAAACCTTCTGTAGGTATCAAATGTTGAACAGACTGCTCATACTGTGAAAGTTGTCCCTGAGAAATATTTACAATTTATAGTAATTACTGTACATTTCTGTATTAGACATTCCTATACATTTAGTCATTTAGTACCGCAAGTTTACAGTGTACATTAAATTTGTTAAAATATCAACTTATGTACTTGTAACAAGTTACATGTATTAGTTGCCTACAGATTTTAGGAAGTAATTTTATTTAGGCTCTTTACTTTGTATAAAGATCTATGGTGGGCACAAAAAGTGTAATTTTGTTTTTTCTGAAAATAATATTTAACATAAGTGTAGCATTTTTCATTTGCACTTCGATTTATAAGGAACCAACATTTATAAAAATTTTAAGCTAATCACCGCACTCATAAGGTAAAAATTGAGGCTTCTACAAATAATTTTACATACGAATGAAAAAACTAAGCACTGAGGTACCAACGAGTCAGCTGGTAACTCAGCACTTAAAAGGTTAATGTGGTGTGGAAATTTAGTTTTGTGTGGCCTCTATATATGTGGAACTGCAGTTTGTTGACATTTGAGTTTATTCAAATTCAACTCTTTCAGTTTTCATTGTTATTATTGTTATATTAATATTGTAATTTGAATTATTTTTTGAAAACTAGGGTTGTCAAATGAGCTTTTAATGGACTGGCTACTTTTCCTTTAATTTTCCGTTATGTGAGTTAAGACTGTTTTTATTCAAATGACGTCCTAAATCGGGAATTTATGAACTAAAATGCCAAGAACCAAATTGTAAAGCCGTGTACATTGGCCAGACAAAATGTAATTTCCACACCAGGTATAAAGAACACAAAAACGCAATTAGATACAACAGACACTCAGCATTTGGCGAACACATATGACAAATCACATCACTTCTCAGTTATCAACACAAATCTAAAAAATTTACATATCGATAATAAAAGCAAATCATTGAATGTTAAAGAAGGTATCGAAATGTACATTGCAAAGAAAGCTAAACAAACCACCTTCAGTGACCACACCCTTTTAAAAAAATTCATCTAGATTCGCACTAATGAATTCCTGAACAACTTCGTGCATTACCGCTTAATGAAGCCCGCTGGAGCTTACTTTGACTTAAAAGTCTGGAATGTTGGTTAGGATATTCATATCTGCAGTAAATTCTCTGAATTTATGCAGTGTCTTCGCCAATCCAGACATTTTAGTAGGTTATCATTAAAAACAGTGTCTTAAAAGATACACTTTAATTCAGTTCATACATTGCTCAGTCAAATCATTAACCCGTTCAGTGTGCGATGTGGTGAGATCTGCAGCTACAAGTCGTGTGCATGGAGGGGAACGCGAGTATATCCGCTGATTCTAATTATGTTTTATTCCTCAGTAGCCAGTTGCCTGCCTTCAGAGGTTTATTTCTTTTTCAGCAGCGTGTTCTGGATGAGTCTGTCCTCTGATATCAATTTTTTCAACTAATATTCTCGATATACAAATGTGTTGTTCATGAGTTGCAACATAAAGAACACAACTTACGTCCAGGCAAGAGCAACTTAAAGCCTAATAGCCTCGCGCTGAAGCTTTAACTCATCGGCTAATCATCCCTTGGATGCAATAATATTGCTGTAGAAAGGATTTCTGAAGAGTCAACAAATCTCTCTGATGACACATTAGCACTGTGACCTAATTTATTATCCTCAGTCTTGAGTTCTTCCTTCATGACTTGAGTGCATTTACTGCGAGCTACACAGCATTTATCACACGCATTTGTTCTATAATATGGGCACAATTCATTATTTCCTTCCAAGCTGCAGAGACCAGGGTTCTATTTGATTCTTTTTCTTACATTTTTTCCGATAAAATGTCTGAAAGGAATTACCAGCCCCCACCGTTGGAGTGGAATGTCTTATGGGCCATGATAAACTAAGGAATTTACTAGGAAGGATAGTGGTCTTAGTGAAGTAAGTTCTTCCAAAGTGGAAGTCATAAGTGACGAGAATTTGTCTGGATCAAGTACTGCAGGCTCGAATAAACAGGGTTCAGGCCCAGCTGATGGCGAATGTTCAGCAGTCGCTGAACAGACAACACATGTTCGATTCTAGTTCAAGTGGCGATCATATCGGTGACTGTGGTCACGATAACTTCTTTCAACTTAGATTGGAAATGGACAAAGAAAGACCTGCTTTGATCCAAAATTCCATCATAGTGTAAAGGAGAGTTGTTAGGGAAAACAAAAGCAAGCAAAATGTTTGAATTATTTTTTGATCACGAGATATGTCCGAACATAGCCGAACAGACAAATCATAATGCTCAGCAGAAAATCACAAATAAAATCCACTTTAGTAAGAGTTGAGATCAAGACTGGATCCCGAAAAATGACGAAATAAAGCATCTTAAGGGCATACTGCTGCCGCAGGGGATTGTACAGCAGCCTAAATTAGGACATAATTCTCGCAATCACTTGTTGACCATGCCTATTTTCTATGAGCTGATGATGGAGAAGAGATTTTTCTTCACAGCATCTACATTTCCCTGATAATAAGGCATATAATGGACAAATTCCTCACAAATATAAGATGAAGCCAATATTTGACCACGTGGCAGCAAAACGTTTGAAAGCTTATACCCTGATGGCAAAGTGTCAGTTGATGAGAACCTCTTGTTACAGAAAGAGTGGCTAGGGTGTGAAGTTTACATACCAAGAAAAAGATAGCGTTTCGGAATGGAATCATATAAATTATGCAAAACCAGGACAGGATATTTAACGTGATCTGCTTCCGTGTGTATCATGAAGAACAGCTGTAAAAGACATAACACTGTGAAGACTGTAAATATTACCTGTAGTGTAGTGTAGTGTAATATAGTCCACGTGGGTCACCTATGAACTGCAGGTATATAAACTGGATCCCTCAAAAGCTGTAACCAGCATAATAGAAAATTTTGTATTATAATTTATTCCATTCTAAATAGTACATGTGACCGAGCAGTTGCTTAAGTGCGGCCAGTATACAGTATTCGGGAGATAGTAGGTTCGAACCCCATTGTCGGCAGCCCTGAAAATGGTTATCCGTGGTTTCCCATTTTCACACCAGGCAAATGCTGGGGCTGTACCTTAATTAAGGCCACGGCCGTTTCCTTCCAACTCCTAGCCACATCCTGTCCAATTGTCGCCGTAAGACCTATCTGTGTCGGTGTGACGTAAAACAACTAGCAAAAAAAAATAATAGTACATGTAAACATTGTAAATCTACAGTTTACAAGTACAAAACTTTATTTCCAGGCAAAGATTGTTAGTAAACTACTTAAAATATTTAGGTATAAGTTGCTACGTATGTATGTGTTGGGTATTCAGCCCGAAGGCTGGTTTGATCCTCTGCAGCTCCGCCAACAGCTGTCATAAATAGCCTAGGCGTCGCTGAAGAGGCATACTAGGGAAATGAGGAGTGAGGTAGTTTCCCGTCGCTTTCCTCACTGAGCCAGCCGTTGCTATTACATATCAGTCTGCCAAGCCCACTGAAATGCATGCACCAACCAACCCTATGAGCGATATTTTCACACCATTCATAACAGGGACTGGCTGCATAAGGAATGGTATTACTAGCATCACTCATGCCTCAGTCACTTTCTTATTGTCAAAGCCAAGCATGAGACTGAGACAGGTCAATGAAAGTAACAAATTTGATATAGCCCATACCAGAAGACATAGTGCACTGTAACACTACATCTCGCCAGCAAAGGAGTGATAAGTTGCTATATAAATGAAAACCAGGGCTAGAGCCCTTCTATAGTTCATTTTAGTATAAGATTGGTTTTAAGCAAGTAATTAAATATTTTCTTTAATCAGGGGAATTGCTGCCCACCAGGTTGAGCCAGAGTGTACTGAGCTCCCAACCTAAGGAGTTAATATAAAGTTAACCCCAAGTACACAAAAACAATAATATTAATAAAATAATAATAATAGTAACAGTAAAACTACCAATATAGTTCCACAAAAGCAGTTCACGTAAATGTAAATGACATAACGGAAAATTAGAGGAAAACTAGCCAGCCCATTAAAAGGTCATTACCCCACTGTCGGCAGCCCTGAAGATGGTTTTCCGTGGTTTCCCATTTTCACATCAGGCAAATGCTGGGGCTGTACCGTAATTAAGGGCACGGCTGAATCCTTCCCACTCCTAGGCCATTCCTACCCCATCGTCTCCATAAGACCTATCTGTGTCAGTGCAACGTAAATAAGTTTTTAAAAAAAGTCAGTAGACAACCCCTAAAGAGCTCTCAAAATAAATTCAAATTGTGTTATTAATGTTGTTGTTGAGTCATCAGTCCATAGAGTGGTCTGGTGCAGTTCTCCATGCCACCCTATGATGTGCTCATCTTTTTATTTCTATGTAACTACTGCATCCCACATCTGTTCAAATCTGCTTGTCATATTGATACCTTGGTGTACCCCTACCGTTCTTACCACCTACACATCCCTCAAAAACCAACTGAACAAGTCCTGGGTGTATTAAGATGTGTCCTATCATTCTATCTCTTCTCGTCAAATTTAGCCAAATCAAACTCCTCTCACTAATTCGATTCGGTATCTCTTCATTCGTGATTTGATCTATCCATTTCACCTTCAGCATTCTTCTGTAACACCACATTTGAAAAGTTCCTATTCTCCTTCATTCTGGGCTAGTTATTGTCCATCTTTCACTTCCTTATAATGACGCGCTCCAGATGAAAGTCTTCAAGAACATCTTTCTAATTCCTATATCAGTGTTCGAAGTCAGCAAATTTATTTTCTTAAGAAAGGCCTTCATTGCTAGTGCTAGTCTGCATTTTATGTCCTCCTTACTTCTGCCATTGTTATTTTACTAACCATACAAAAATATTCATATAGGCCGACTCGTTGGCTGAATGGTCAGAGTACTGGCCTTCGGTTCAGAGGGTCTCAGGTTCGATTCCCGGCCGGGTCGGGGATTTCAGTCACTTCTGATTAATTCTTCTGGCTCGGGGACTGGCTGTTTGTGTCCGTCCCAACACTCTCCTCTTCATATTCACACAACACTACACTACCAACCACCACAGAAACAGGCAATAGTGATTACATCCCTCCATATAGGGTTGGCGTCAGGAAGAGCATCCGGCCATAAAACAGGGTCAAATCCACATGTGTGATGCAGTTCGCACCCACGACCCCACAGGTGTGGGAAAAGCAGTAGGAAAGGGATAAGAAGATAAAAATATTCATCTACTTTAAGACTTCATTTCCTAATCTGATACTTCCTGCATCACCTGACTTTGTTCGACTGCACTCCATTTCTTTTGTTCTTTCTGAAATATCTATAGCCTAATCATAGGTTCTTAAGATTGAATCACAAGTTATTCTTCAAGATTTTAGACATACCAAATGGTTGTAAATATTTGAGAGCAAACTTATTCTACCATAATTTTAAATGAATGTATTTTCATAAACTTTTACACTATTAAGTTCTAGTTAATAAGGCATGCTACCAGTGATTCTGCCTTCTATGATATTAGTAAAATAAGTTTAAGACTGTAAAATGTACAAATAGTTTTTAAGTCATTAGTTGTAAACATAAACCAACCTTTGAGATTCTAGATTGGTTGATGATCTATGTTATCTCAGTGATAAAGTAGTTAATAATTGTAGAAATTTACCAAATATTGTGTGTGTGTGTGTGTGTGTGTGTGTGTGTGTGTGTGTGTGTGTGTGTGTGTGTGTGTGTGTGTGTGTGTGTGTGTGTGTGTGTGTGTGTGTGTGTGTGTGTGTGTGTGTGTGTGTGTGTGTGTGTGTGTGTGTGTGTGAGAGAGATACATTTAGCTCCACAAATAATTGAGTTTAGTGTTTGTTTGTAGTAATCTGCGATTAGTGGCATTTATTTACAGTTTTCACACTGAGTAGTTCTGTAGGTGTTCGCTAGATTACAACCTGTAATTTAGGTCTGCATGAAAGAAGAAATATCTCTTTCTTTTTAATAGTATTATTAAAATATCAATAGGTTTGTTGGTAAAATACTTACATGAACGGGATATTAAAAAGTCGTAACTTTGGCAGCGCTTATATCTATTGGTGCAGGCATTTGACAGGCTATTTCAAATAGTTGTTCAACGGTCCCCACAAAGGTAATAACTTCTTTAAATAATGCGATACTGTTATAAATTCTGTTTAAAGAAAGGAATTCAAAAAAATAGACAGTATTTCATTGGCGAAATAGTTAACAGTCGTAATTGTTGCTTGTTATTGTCGCTCTTCGTATTCAAATATTGGCATTGTTGGCTACAGTTGTGAACAAAGGGTGTAGTGTATCAAGAAAATATAAATAAAAATCAGCTGATTCTTGTATTCCGTTCATTTGTAGTTCTGAGTAGGCAATTAAAGTATCTGTAATTTATATTTCACACCCTCGACATTTCAGTATTTATGAGCGGTTAGCTAATAATCAAGTTCCTACATTCCAATAATTGCAATTCAAGTCCCTGGCGTAGTTTATACAGAAATACTTTTAAGAAATTATTGTAAACAACCTCATATTTTCAGCATTTAAGGACACTTTTATTCTCCGTCCTGCAGAGTAGGGAAAATAATAGTAATCCACTATCTGTAAAGATCACATAACCGCATTTCAGTTGAGAATTGTAGTGTAGATATGGTATATTAGATAGTATCTTACCTGTTATATTCATGTGTATTTTTGTGCAAACGGCAGGTTTCATTTCTATTACAGCATAGTAGGACAAAGTAGTACTTATATTAATCTGTATATGCGTTTAACTTTGTTGGTAATCTTTGAGTACCTACCGCTAGTTCTTGCGCATATCTAAATTTAGGTCTAATTGGAATTTTCATTTCTATTTGTGCTTAGTAAGAAGCTAGAATACGTCTGAACGTAGTTTTAACATTATTGTAGTGTAGTATAGTAACTTATTAAAAATTAGAGTGCCTATTCTATAATTTTGAGTAGTTTTGCAAATTTCGAACTTTAATGGTAATTTTCTTTTCTGTTTTTGCTTGGTAATAACCTGTTGTAATTAGAATACGTCTGAACGTAGTTTAAATTTATTGAGAGTATCTGTACTTAGTCTGAACGTAGTTTAAACTTATTGTAGTGTATTATAGCATCTTATTAGAAAGTAGTGTGTTTAATCTATTACTGTGAAGTATTTGTATAGTATAGTACCGTTTCTTTGGTATCTGTAGTAATTCTCTTACTAAAATTCTGTTGTTGTAATTAGGGTAGACTTAACTGCAGTTAAGAATTGTGTAATTCTTGTGTATTATTCTCTGTTTCCAGCAATTAACAGCAATTTTCATCCTGTTTGCGTGTTGTAGGAATAAAAAATCGTACAATTAAGTAGTATTGTAGTGTAGTAGTAGCCTATATTAATTAACTGTTGTGTGATCTTTGTGGACTAACCTAGACAATAATTCTTTCCTTTCATTTTTATTTTGCACAGAATAAGTTACTGTATCTTATTTTTCCTTTTCTTTTCATTATTTAGTAAAAAATGGCTAAGCAGTGCGAGTGTAGGAACTGTGGATGTGTCCAGGCATTAAGGAGTATGAGGGAGGATTTGGAGAGCTTGAGGGAGATAATTAGGATTCTCTCAGAGGACAGGAAGGAATGTAGGCCTCCAATCAATATACAGGATACAGTTGGTGTAATAGAGGGATGGGAAGGAAAGGGGAGAATTGTAGAAGACAGATGGTCTAATGTTTTAAGGGGAAGGAGTTTGCAGGCTAAGGGCTCCATTCAGGATCAAAATTCAGGACAGGTGTCAGTGAAAAATCGGTACAAGTCACTGCAGGTAAAACAACCAAGGGAAGATGAGTAGGAACTGTTGCCGGGAAGTGTAGAAGTAAGAGAAAGGGAAGAGGTGGGAAATGGAAATGTGAAGTAGGAAAAGACAGGTGGAACAGGGTCATGGGATGGAGAAAAGGGAGGAGGAAGTAGCTTCTGCAGCTGTCAGGAAAGATAGGACTGACCAGGAGGGGACGGGATCAAATGAGGTGGGTAGGGTTGAGGCTCTGGTCATGGCCGATTCTATCGTTAGACATGTGGGGAAAGTGTGTGGAGGAAAGGGTACCAGGGTAGAGTGTTATCCAGGAATTAGGTTAAGGCAGATGTTGAGGAAAGTAGAAGAGAAGGAGGAGGGAAAGGAGAAGGTGGTAGTGTTTCACGTTAGTACTAACAACGTAAGACAAGCAGGTATAAGTACCAACATAGTTGGGGATGTATGGGCTCTGGTAAATGCAGCATGGGTGAAGTTTAAGGAAGCGGAGATTGTTATCAGGGGAATAATGTGTAGGAGGAATACTGACTGGAAGGTGATTGGGGATTTAAATGAGACCATGGACTGTGTATGTGGTAAACTGGGAGTGAGATTTCTAGATCCTAATGAGTGGGTAGGAGATAGGGATCTGCACTCAGATGGCCTTCACTTAAACCGCAGTGGTACATATAAGTTAGGAAATTTGTTTAGAAGGGTTATAGGGAGGTACATTCAGGGAAACCGGGTGGCCTGGGGAGTGTGTTAAGGGAACAGGGAACTGGAAATCAAGTAGGGATGACATAAAACTGTTAGTGCTCAACTGTAGAAGTATTGTAAAGAAAGGAATAGAATTAAGTAATTTAATAGATATATACTTAACAGATATTGTAATAGGAGTTGAATCATGGCTGAGAAATGATATAATGACTGCAGAAATTTTCTCACGGAACTGGAGGGTGTATCGTAGAGATAGGATAGGAATGGTAGGAGGGGGAGTATTCATTCTCGTGAAAGAAGAATTTGTAAGCTATGAAAAAGTTAAAGATGATGAACAGGAAATTCTAGGGGTAAGGCTCATCTCTAAAGATAATAGGCAACTTGATGTCTTTGGAGTGTACAGACCATGAAAGGGTAGCGCAGATGAAAGCTAGCGTTGCTGGAACAGCCAGACGTACTTAACTTGCACCGTACGAGTAAATCTCGATCATTTCTTTGAACAAATGTTTCAACAGGGTTAATAACACCCACTTGACTGTCCTTTGGGTCAAATTGATTACCGTACTAACATAACTATACACTGACATCTGCTAGCTTTGACACAACATTCTATCATTAGCAACGTCTCCACAAGAAGTCCCATCTTCTTTTCTATGACTTTCTGATAAATCAACTGTACATATTTTAATACATTTGATACGTGCACACTTCTATTTTAAATAACTGACATTGATTTTACTATAAACTTGAACTCATGCTATGGGAATGGAGTAAACATCCCCCCTTGGATGATTGTGCTTTTACATTCAAGGTCATCACAGTCCTAATGATGTATAAGAAGAGGATCCATTTAGGTTTTAAACGCTCAAATATTCATGATTAACTACTTATAATCTTTAAAAACTGTTAATTCACAGTATTTTTTTAACATGCTTTCTGTGCAATACCCCTGTTTTAGATGTCATAGTACAACATTTTATGAGATCATTGTCCAACGTTTTACTCTATAGTTTATAAGATTAGAAAGCTCACAAATCCATTAATTTTTAAGATTGATGTAGGCTGATGATGCCCATAAAAAAAAGGGTGAAACATGTACCTATGACTTTCATGTATTATGTATAAATTTTAACCACATGAAATATTGGATTGTATTGAAAAGGTGGATCTATAAATACTATAATAATATTTGTGATACAAGTGGTATGTTCCGAGCTGTCAGTGAAGAGATGGCATGGGAGGACATCAGTAGACGAATAAGTTTGGGTGGGGACTTTAAAAGTAGGAAAGATCACAATATGAAGATAAAGTTGGAATTCAAGAGGACAGATTGGGGAAAATATTCGTTTATAGGAAGGGGAGTTCGGGATTGGAATAACTAACCAACGGAGCGAAACATGTCCCGCTTATAACTTTATATTAATGGTTAAACTATATGTAATAACATTTTAATGTATTGAGTAGGTGGTTTATAATAAAACATTGTGCGTTGTACCATCATGGTAGATTGTGTGAATCATTTCACATGAGGGTGGAACCCGTAGGTCCCACAACAATTAGAACCAGATTGGTAAGACCTGGAGCATGCTTAAACAGCCGACCCTGACCTGGATACAGACGCTGACCACAACACCGGCCGCTGCGGGATCAGACTTGTGTGGATTTACATTTCAAAGATAGTTCTTCCACCTTCTTCACCGTTGGGATCCAAATTCCTCATTCGCTGCTGAAGCGAATCTTCTGAACTGTGAACCTCCCGAAGATGGATTGCTGTTTGGAGAGCCTCAATTCAAGTTGAAGGATTCATTACCACCAAATAAGGAAGAAATTAGGGACATCATTAAGCCACTAAAAAACAACAAAGCTCCTGGGAAAGATTCAATTACTGCAGAGTTATTCAAATTTGCAGGTGAAAATATAGTGGAAAAACTAGAGGAATTATTCGCTTTTATTTGGGAAAAAGAAGAAATACCAAGTGATTGGAAAAATGCACTCATTCATCCTTTACACAAAAAAGGGGACCAAACTAACGTCAACAACTACAGAGGTATCTCTCTTCTTCCTATAGCATACAAAATTCTATCCAAAGCATTGCAGCGGAGGCTTGAAACACATCTAGATAAACAAATTGGTGAATACCAGGCAGGGTTCAGGAAAGGGCGTTCATATGCTGAGCAGATTTATATTCTAAAATCACTTATAAAAATAAGATCAATGAGAAATCAGAAGAGGACAATCATAACCTTCGTTGATTTCAAAAAGGCATATGATTCCATAGATCGTGGAGTGCTCATGAACGTTCTGCAGGAGTTTGGAGTGGATGAGAAATCTCTGGCCATAATTCGGCAATCTCTTACAAACACTTTTTCTCAAGTCAAATTTATGGGCGAACTCTCAAATCCATTTGAGATAAAAACGGGTTTGAGGCAAGGAGACAGCCTTTCTCCACTACTCTTTAATTGCATTTTAGAAAAAGTTATTAGGGAATGGAGGCTGAGAATGACTGAAAATGGAATGAAGAATGGGGTAAAGATAGGTTTTGGAAAAAATGCGATGATGTTGGATTGCCTTGCCTTCGCAGACGATGTCGTTCTTATTACAGACAACCGTCAAACAGCCAAGAAACAAGTCGAAGAACTACAAAATGTTGCGGTCAAAACAGGATTAAGAATCTCTTTCGAAAAAACAGCATTCATGGATTCTATAAAAAAAAAAGGCGACACGGACAGACTTGTTACATTGTATAGGGATATCCAGCGTGTGCAAAAATTTAAATACCTGGGAGAAATACTCACCCCCAATGGAGATGAAAAGGAGGGATTAAAGGAGAGGGTGAGAAGGATGGAGTTGGCATTCAGACTTTGTCATGACACCTATAAGTCCAAGTCTCTCTCAATTCAGGCCAAGTTAAAACATTACTGCACAGTGGTTAGAACAGAGTGCCTTTATGGAGCAGAAACCTTGACGAGGATGTCTGACCCAGTCCTTGAAAAAAGAGAAAGAAGATACTTGCGAAAAATCTTAGGCCCTAGAAAGTCGACGAGTGACCCAAACACATTCCGGTTAAGATCGAATTTGGAGCTCTACAAGACAGTAGAAAGAATCACGACTGTGATGAGAAAAAGGAGACTGATGTTTTATGGACATATCAAAAGAATGAACCCTGAGAGATTGGCCAACAGGATACTTCTTCTGCAGGAAAGGTGGAAAAAACAACTGGGATGGCTTACACACATGCACAATGACTTGGCAGAAATAGGTATCGAGGAGGAGGATATAAAAGAAAGGACATCATTTAGGAAGAAGGTTGCGGGATTGAGGGATGCGTCTGAAGAGCAACATGCGAAGCCACGGAACATCATCTGTGGAAGAACGAGCAAGAAGTCAAAGACTCAAGAATCTTTGGTGAGAGTGTAAAGAGAAGGGTATCAGTCTGGTGACAGAAGGAAGATTGTGTAAACGTGGCCCACAGGTGGCCGTATCGATTAATAATAATAATAATAATAAAACATTGTTTACTCTAATTAAACAGACTTTCAGTACAGATTAAAGCATGAGGTTACTTAGATATATATTTACCAGATATTGTAATAGGAATTGAATCATGGTTGAGAAGGGTTGTTTTGGATGCGGTAATTTTCTCTCGGAACTGGAGTATTTATCATAGAGACAGGTTAGGAACGATAAGAGTGGGAGTATTTATACTGGTGAAAGAAGAATTTTTCAACCACGAAAAAGTTAAAGGATGAGAAATATGAAATTCTAGGTGTAAGACTCATCTCTAAAGACAATAGGCAACTTGATGAATTTGAGGTGTACAAACCTGCCAAGGCTACAGTTTCAAAATCAGATAATCTGCTCACCACTATCAATTTAAACAGGAATTGTAACCAAAGGAAAATTACCAGGCCGGCCAGGAACATCAGAGGATAATGTTGAGCATATTCACTTGTCGTGTATTAAAAGTACCAAGAAACGTATTTTGTGACAGTTTGCAATTAGGAATACCTAAGACTACTATCCAAAATGTTCTGCACAAATGTTTATGACCATATGCCTACAAAATGAAACTTCAGCATCAAATTAAACCAAACGACTGCGTAAAACATTCTGGTTCTGCAGTTCCTGTGCTACTGGGAATTGACAGTGATGATCATTTTTTAAGCCGAATGCTGTTTACAGATGAGAGAACATTCTATACCAAGGGTGTGTTAACAGTCATAATTGTAGAATTTGGCAATCCAAATGCTGTACACGAATACATTCGTGATTCTCCAAAACTGAATATTTCATGTAGTTTCTTGTGTGACCAAGCTGTTAGCCCCTTCTGTTTTCATTGAGAGAACAATTACAGGGGACATTAATGCCCAAGGCAATAGTTTTCCCTCAGATACAACAAATCGAACAAGATACCAGTGTCCATGTTGTTTTCATGGAAGATGGGGCAATGCCACCTTTCCAAGTATATGTATGCAACACACTGAATGCTCAGTTTCCAAATGGTTAGATGGGTAGTGGTGGCCTTATTCCCTGGCCGCCTTGAAGCCCCAATCTCACTCCAATGGACTCCTACTACTGACGATACATTAAGAACATTGTTTATGGTGAGAACATACGTGACTCATCTCAGACAAAGGATATAGAAATTTATTAAGGTATATAAAATATAAAATAAAAACATATTTCCTCTTCAGTTTAAAACCATAATTGCCTCAATATTTTTATCCTACATGAAACAGCCTCTTTTTTTTTTTTTAAATGCGGGTATTGTTTATCATTGTCCCTGTATTTCCATTACATTATCAGCGACTTCTTTCCCTTGATACAGTTGCTGAATGTTAGTGCCATCTTTCTGTTTTGTCTTCTTTCTCAAGAAGTAATTTTCCATCTAGCTGCTGCAGTTCATGCATTTATTTTTCCTCTTTTTGAAAATGTTACCCTTCGCCATAAGACGTATCACAAAAGTAATTTAATGTGTCGAAACCGTTACCATTATAATTAATATGTCGTAACATAATCTATGTACAACAGTTGTGTATTGAAAGGGTGGATTCCATTATATTAAATTACTTTTGTGATTGTCGGCTCAATACGGAACGGCCATGAAGTTTATAACTTTAGATAAGACCTATCTGTGTCGGTGCGACATAAAACAAATAGCAAAAACAAGTTTCTTGTGGTTTCCAAACGCTTACTTCTTGCAGATCGCACAGGTTTGGTAACATTTGTTCCCAGTTCTGGGAGCACAGTCACATCTCTAGTTTCTGTTTGAGGTTCTTCAGGGATTGGATACTCTTCCATCAGGATGTGCATTATTTCTGATGGTAGCTTACGATAAGATTTCAGGCTGCAAACGAGACCTCATGTAAGGAAGGGCCTGTTCTGTGGCAAGTTGTTTCAGGAACTGCCTCCTTATAAGATGCTTGTCTTTGTTATTCCAAGCATAGCCAACTAACATACTTATAGTTGCAACATAAATAAGTCAAAAGAATGCTGTTGTGGGCCATCTGGTGGATTTTCTTCCCACAGAATAAGTTTCTACAGAGAGAAACTGAGAAAAATTAACTCATATGAAAACGGTCGTGATGACCCACAAGCAACTTTCCTTGACAACTCGTAAGTTCGAATTGATTGGCGACTACTGCATTGTGTAGAGCAGGGCCTAGCAAACGCCCAAAATCTCACGCGTGCAAATCGAGGCGCAAGAGCTCCGTGCACTGTGCATCGGTCGCGCTCGGCTTGTCTCAGACCAACGCTTCGTCTCTGGGCTACTCGGCAAAGCTCGGCTCTACTCGGCCCAACTCAGCTCGGATTTGGAGCGCTACAGAGCAAGTGTGGAAGAGGGAGACGGGGAGCGAGCAAGACAGGCTTGAAGAAAGAGAGAGTAAGCGCTATTGCTCCAAATCGAAGAGTGGGGGTCTGCACTCTGGTCAACCAAGCAAAGTCGTCTTTTACACCGTGCACAGTGCATGCACCAAGCGCATGCACCCTGAGAGGCCCTGGTGTAGAGGGATGGGAGTTACAAAGGTAATGATAGTGGGGGGGGGGGGGGAGGGGTAGACTGCAGTGTCACCATTCGTGGTGGTGGGGCTAATGGAAATATAAGCATGCGGGTCATAGTGACGCACCGCGATCATTCTCTGGTTAAGTTAAAACACACGAAAATTACACAAGTTTATAAATATGAGTGGATGAGCAGCCTATGCTTATTCCTGAACAAAATCAACCTGAAGCTTGTGTCTGCCAATGAAACAGGTAGGTCATCCATATCGGATGGGTATTGGACTACCTGTAAACTGCCTAAATTAGTGATTTATTACATTAGGAAGCTGGATTAGTGTAAACTTGTCTGTCATCTCCATTTTTTTGTATAAACATCACATGATTTTGAAATTAATTAACTTAATTTATAGACATGATATTGACTTTTGGGCTTATGCCATGTCAAGAAAATCAGGTGAAATTCTTTACGTTTTGCAGAGAACTGTATTCTGCGTCATCAGAAGAAAATATTGACTGTCCATGAGAAAGACTTCTTAAACAAGAAGCAAAGTTTTCTGTGAAACGTAAAGAATTTCACCTTATTTGCTTGACACAGCATAAGCCTATATCATGTCTATAAGTACGAGCCATGAAAGCATCAATGGCAACTTTAGTTAATTTTCTCTGATTTCCTGTACAGCAAAAGTTCATGTGTGGGGTAACATTGAAAATTTTAGTATGATGTCCATTTGAAAACGAACTTAAATACTGTCTACATTATGCTAAAAACCATTCCAGTGTAATATTTCTGTGCTTTTTCAATTTCTTAAAAATATGGAAAATTTTTGAAACACGTGTAATTTGTGTAATTTTCAGTAATAAATTTGTAACTGTATTATAAAGATTAAAATAAAGATACAGGCATTTTCCTATAACAGCACTGTTAATTGATATGGTAGAAGAGTTTTTATAAAATACAAGATATAAAGCAAATTTGTGGTTCATGGTGACCCACCACAGCCACATTAAAATGTACCAAAGGCAAAAATGGACTGTTGCTGGGTTAATGTTAATCTTATGATTTTCAGAGGGACTTCAAGGACTTCTATTTAGTCCAGAATGGCCACCTTCTGGAGGGTAATGGATGTATTGGCTATGCGCCTGTGCATGTCATCTTCCGAGCTTTGGGTGGCAAAGGAGGTGAGTTGTTAATTTTACTGTTGTAACTGTGTCTTTATGATTAATTGTAGATTTGCAGATAAACTAATTACAAGTTTGCATGATCTTTCCTAAAGGGTATATGAATGATATCCTTTGTTAAGGACATTTTAATATACTACTGAATCGTTGTTGAATAGTGCATGTATGTATGTATTCTTGGGTAATAAATTGCAAGATACTGTACTAACATGAATAGGAACACAGAATAAATACAGTGACAGATCAGCATCACAAGTGGGTAGCGATAGAAAGTGGAGTTGAAGACAAACATGAAAATGCAAAGGGACAAGCTCCAAGTCTACATACTGGCATCTTCAAATAGATATGCTGTCTCTTCACCAGTCCCAGTTCTTGTACATCTATCTTTTCAGCCTTCGATGACCTCATTTTTGCTTCCCAGTTTATTCTTAACTGTCATTAAGGGCTGTGGAATGGAATAATGGTGCAGTCAGTTGGCATTTAAGAGTGCTTAAATACAACAGACCCATGTAAGTAGATTTAGTGGCAGGTTAGACAATTCAACACACTGGGTGTCTTGACAGATCATCAGTCTTGATTTGGGAAGTATAGGATAAGAAGAATACCAAATATAAACAAGAGAAGGGAAGAGAGATAAAGATAAATGCAGGCAGTAAAAGATTAGGAATGCAGGACAAACACACTAGAAGAGGAACCCACCTGGTCAAAATAAGAAATAGAAAAGAACAAGTCTTGAATTAAGTCACAGATTGTAAGATAACACTGTGAATAGGAACACATAATAGGATAAGCACAATGACATGTCAGCATTAGAAGACGGAGCAATAGAAAGAAAAAATGACAAACATAAAAACGCAAAAAGACAACAACAATCACCACATATTCATACTGTCGTCTTCAAATAAGTAGGCTCTCTCATCAATTCCAGTTCTTCTACAGTGATCTCTTCTTAGCCCCAAACCAACTTGTTTCTTGCTTCCCACATTCATCTGGAAGGCAGGCTTCAGCATCGTCATCCTTTTGTATTTTCATGTTTGTCCTAGTCTCGGCTTTCTATGGCTCCCTCTTCTGATGCATTTGCCATTTTCATAATTAGAGTTCATATTTTATTCTTAACTGTCATTAAGGGCTGTGGAATGGAATAATGGTGCAGTCAGTTGGCGTTTAAGAGTGCTCAAATACAACAGACCCATGTAAGTAGATTTAGTGGCAGGTTAGACAATTCCTTTTCAATGCAAGATTCTGGAATATCAATATCTTGTAAAACTAGATCAGTTAAGGGGACATTAATCTTACAGCATTGTTTTCATTGTATTGGAAAGTAATTGGACATCTGGTCTTCTAGAGAGGAACTTCGGAATATCAACTGATCTTATTTTCATCCTCCTTCAGAACAATCCATTAGTTAGTTAATAGAATAGATTTATTTATCATCAACAGGTTATTTTCCCAATTAAAGATGATACACCTTATATAAATAAGACTAATTTCGTAAAACAATAACCAAGTTCAAACTAAATCTAGAGACCTTTATATATGCATATTTACGACACCTTAAATAAATAAATAAAAAATAAAATAAATAAATAAATAAAAAATAAAATAAATAATTAAAACCTTAAATAATTGACATTATTAAACTATATCAAGGAACCTTTACATATTTACATATCTTACATTCATGAGGTCATTAGGGCATGTTCTGATTTTAGATGGGGGTGAGTGAAAAAGGTCCACTGATTCACCCAACTCATTCAGTGATGTTAGTGCCATCACAAGCCACGAGTTAGCCCGAGCTACAGTTCTCACTTTAGGCAGATGAAAAATATACCTTTGCCTGGTATTGCGACGAGGAACATTTAATGGAATCAGCTCCAGTAATGTTGAGCACTTCACTCTATTCGTCACACACTTATAAAGAAAGAGGTCATTGGGATATCTGTGGCGTGAGTGCAATGTCCTCGTGCTCATAGTCTCACAAAAATACCCTTAATCGGACAAAGAGAGAGAAATACCCAAACCCTTGTAGCTGATCCATTTCATGAACCTAATTTGGACTCTTTCCAAGTTTTGTATTAAATACTGCTGAGAAGGTAGCCACACCTCGCAACAGTATTCTAACGATGGCCTGATTACAGTGCAAAACAACGTTATTAGAGTTCTAGGAGAAACAAATTCGGCACAGTTTCTTTTCAGAAAGCCAAGTAATTTAAACACTTTCCTAGAAATTTTGTCTAAATGTTTCTCGAAGGAAAGACCATAGCAATTTGAAAGTGTCACACCAAGATCATTTATTTCATTCACACAAGATATTTGGAAATTGCATAAATGGTAAGGTTAATTTACTGGTTCTAACTTACATGAAAATGTAATTACATTGCACTTTGAAGTATTCAAACCAAGCAGCCACTTTTTACACCAGTTACTTAGGAGGTTTAAGTCAGACTGTAGCAACTTACATTCCAACTCGCTATAGACCACCTTAATGATCTTAAGATCGTCAGTATAGAAAAGGCAATTACTGTGTTGTATAACTGATGTTATATCATTTATAAATATGACAAAGAAAAGAGGGCCCAGTAGAGAGCCTTGGGGGGTCACCTGAAGTAGGGTGGTATTGCTTTGACATAATACCATCAGCTTTTACTACGCAAACCCTATTAGTGAGATAACTTGTAATGCACTCCAAAGCACTTCCTCCTATCCCATACGCTGACAATTTGATGAGTAGAGCATCATGTTGAACTGAATCAAAGGCTTTGGAGAAGTCCGTGTAAACAACATCCACTTGTTGCCTCCTATCCAGAGATTCTGAAATGAAATTGATATACACCGCCATATTGGACATGGTAGAGCGTTTCTGTACAAAGCCATGCTGCGCTCTATTAATATACTGTGAAACTGAACTGTACCATCTCTTATATACGATCTTCTCTGTCACCTTTGAAATCGGGGACAATAACACAACAGGTCTATAGTTATCAAACACCATTTTGTCTCCTTTCTTGAACACTGGTATGACGTAACCGTTCTTCCACTCATACGGAAAATACCCTGACGAGAATGACATATTTATTATGAACTAAGTGGCCTACCTAGCTCAGATGCACATTCTTTCAATACTATTGCAGGTACATCATCTGGACCACATGATTTGGAGGTATCCAAAGATGCAAGAATTGAAGATACCTCTGCTGGAGAGGTCACTATTGAAGTTAGGACTATATCACACACGGACGAAGTGGATGGATTACACTCTGTGGCAGGAGAGTGATACTTTTCAAAGGTATCTGCAAAACTGTCAGAGATGCTCCTCTTGTCCTTTAATTCTTTCCCGTCCTGAAGCATAGTAGATGGCAGGCGAGATGACCTCCGTTTGTTGTTTATACAAAATTCCAGAAACACTTGGGGTTGGCAGCTAATTTCGATTCCATCAAAGTTATATAATTTCTGTAGTTTTTTGAGCTGAAGACACTTAAATTCACCGTGTTTGGTCAAAAATTGCACATAATCACTACTATGGCCCTTTTTTTTTTTAAACTTCCTTCTTGCCCTCTCCTTTTCTTTTAATTTATCTATTACCTCAGAGTCGTACCAGGATGGGTACTTCCACGTGCTAACTATCCGGGACGGTACAGTGTCTTCTATTACAGTGCAAAGGAAGTCGTAGAAAAGGGTTAATGCCTCATCAACAGAGGGGAGGCCTTGATTAAATTCCAGGGACACAACGAAAGGAGATCTCTCATTTGAGGAAAATCGGCCTTAGTCCATGCGAACATAAACTTCCTCTGCGGTACGGGGCACATAACTCGTCGTAAAGATAGAGTGAATTCTACAGCTCGATGGTCGGATGTAATTACCTTTTCCGTCTCAAAGCAGTCCAAGTATCCACAGTATTGATCCGAGATTAGAACAAGGTCCAGAAAGTTCTCGTTTCTTGTTGGGAAGTGACACATTTGCTTGAGTCCGAATTCACTGACAATTTCAAGAAGTAAGAAGACTTCCACACATCTCTGTTTTATAACGGGACCAGGATTCCAAGCCAAATGCCTGATGTAAAGTCTCCGCAAACTACAAGGGTATCCTGCGGGTTTAAAACAGCTGTGACGTTGGCCAGTGTTGCTCGAAGATTACTCATCCTAGCTGTCACTTCATCCGGTGGCAGGTAGCAGCACACTAAAAACGCAGACCTTTCTGATGTTGGGGTGGCCTTGACCACGAGACACTCCCAGTCTCCCGCCAGCTCTGGCCGGGAAACTGGCCTTGGAGCAGATTTCACAGCAATCATAATCCCTCCCCCTTTCACTTTGCTACGATGGACCTGATGTCTGTCGTGACGAAACACACAGTAATCAGTAGACAGCAGTTCATTATCTCCAACAGAATCATTTAACCTACTTTCTACTATACAAATACAATCTTTGCTGGCATCACTGAAAGCAAGGTTAAAGTCTGTCAAAGAATTACACATGCTCCCTACATTTTGGTAGAAGAAATTCATACTGCCGTCATGCTGGGGTCCTGGGTTCAGCTGTATGTCGCCGGACAAAGCCAATAGAAGCACACAAATTGCTGAACCAGATATCTTTGGGCTAGAGTTCATCTGTTGTTTTCTCGCAGACAATGGTTGTGACATTACCAGATACGTAGTTCCATTTAAAGCCAGCAAGTGGGCCGAAATACGAAGCTCCGAACCATTCACAAGAGTGTTTTCCCAACGGTTTTCATATTTCTTGTAGAAATCTAGCACATTCTCGTCCCAGGGGCAAACTCGAACGGACGTGATACTACATTTGAACACTACTAATAGACAAAAGACACGGAACGATACCGACACACGATGACTCCCGGACGCCATCTTTGATATGTTCCCAATTTGTCAAGCAGTGTTGTGTCCTCAACAAACTGCACTTACTGGAGCCAAACATACTGACCTTCACAGTACTAAAACCATCTATAGACATTTTCATAATGGTGTCAAAGTAATAGCTGTGAATTGATTCAGACGTTTAATTGATAGACTAGATGTTGTCTACCATGCATCTCCAAAGAATGCAGGAGAGTTGCAGATATGTGTGTGTACTTTTGTTTTAAGACAAGCTTCTAAAGATTGGAAGAATGTTATCAGCTGGATGGGTAGTCTTGAGTTACCCACAATGCTACCAGTATGTCAGGGACATCCACTGGAATAAATGTATGGGGTGAAAAAGTTTATTGGATAATAACTTCAGTAAATTTCGGTGAGTTGATGGTTGATGCTCTTAAAGGATTACGTGGAATTGACAAAAAAGAATTATTGACGTGTTTACTGCTCACAACAAAATTCTGCATTTAGGTGAAGTGTTTGAACAAGAAAAACTACTCTCGGATCTGCATTGAAATAGACCCCTAAAATTGCCAAATGCCATAATCTGTGGTACTGATATTCACAACAGACAAAAAGGTACTGATCCAGTCCAGCTATTTCCCAATGTGACTTTTATGAGAGCCTGAAGAATTCTGTAGTAAGAATACTTCTTTCATCTGATAATGAGGAATTGTCAAACTGTGCAACTATGCTCAACCCTAAGAGAGGGCCTGCAGGAACCAAAAAGAATATTCTTTTTAGAGAAGTAGTAGTTTATATACTCTCTAACGGATTTCTGAGAGACAAAAGGTTTGGCCCTTCAGAGAATATGTGAAGTAACCAGAAGTGGTTTCTGAGAAAAGTTTTGAAGTTAAAGAGAATTTGTTATAACATTCCAATATTGTAGATTATGAAAGACCGAGCTCGATAGCTGCAGTCGCTTAATTGCGGCCAGTATCCAGTATTCGGGAGGTAGTAGGTTCGAACCCCACTATCAGCAGCCCTGAAAGTGGTTTTCCGTGGTTTCCCATTTTTACACCAGGCAAATGGTGGGGCTGTACCTTAATTAAGGCCACGGCCGATTCCTTCCCACTCCTAGCCCTATCCTGCCCCATCGTCGCCATAAGACCTATCTGAGTCGGTGCGACGTAAAGCAACTACTAGCAAAAAAAAAAAAAAAAAAAAAGATTATGAAAGTGGCTTTTTCCAAGTGAACTTGGGGACACCAGAGAGGGCAGCTCTAGTTGTTACACTGTTAGCAGTGTGATAATACAAATATCATAACCCTAAAAAATGTATATTATTACATTTATTTCAGGCTTAGTTTATTTCATATGCTAAATGTGGAAGCTTGGAGGCTTTCTGTATTGGATATTGTTTGTTCATATATGTGTGTTTATTAATGTGTAAAGTACTTTGGAATTCTGAGCTAAGTGCAAATGGTAATACCACTACCAGATGCCGTGTTTTGGCGATGGATATTGGTCTGTATCGCTCGTGTACTAATTCGTAACAGATTTTACGTGTAGCCAACTGGGAGCAATCAAAGGAATAACAAACAACAATTGAATTGGACGCAGGCTGGGAACACTAGGTATGTGTGGATGGTACAAGAAAGAATAAGTGTGATATTTTAAAAAAATTGTGTATTCTTTCTACTAAAACACAATTAAAACTGAACTCGGCATCGTATGAATTTCAGAACTAAGGTACAATAAGATTTCAATGGAAATGACGTCATTACGAAGGATGAACTTTGATTTAAAAAAAGGCGTAGTTACAACAAGATTTTATGTACAGAGTCCTAGACCACTTACAAAAGGTTTTTTTAAATAACAATAAAAAAGATCTTATGACTTTCCAAGTCAGCCTACCAAAAAAAAAAGGAAACACAGTTTCAGAAGAATTAAGTGAGTAAATCTTCAACAGGGAAGGTCGGAAAAGGAAGGGGCGGAATCACAACACTGGGAATCTTTTGTAAATAACCAGATGAAGTGCCACAGTTTTCAAAAGTTCACTTGCTGAATGATTCATTTAAACTGAAGTCCAGGCCCACTTTTCACAACTCAAACCTCAACCGAAGATACAATTTCATAGTTTTGTTTAACTAGTCAAGAGACATACTGAAGTTAAATACTTGTACATAATATGCTCGTAAAAGAAAAAGGAACATAGCGCAGAACTACGCCGGGATAATAAAATCAGGGGGGCAAAATGACAAAATCATAAGTGACTGTTGCTCACCCAATATTGTTGAAGCAGTAGCAGAATTTCCCAGTGAAGAAACTGGGAGCAGGTAAGACGACCCTCCAACTTCACTCGGTGTCAGTGGTGGACTGAAGACTGAGCGATCTTGGGAAGAATTTATAGGGCAAAAGAAGGTTCTTGAAGGACAATAAACTTCAAGAAACAACACACAGTAATGTGGCGAGTGACGTAAGCCATGGGCAGTAGTAAATACCAGTTCAGTATGTAGCAGCATGTTGAGTGAGTCAAGCGATGTGCGGAGCAACAACAGGCCGTACAAAGTCAAATAGGCGAGTGCTCGTTACATATTCCCCTAACTTGGGTGGGAATCCAAAGGATTCCGGAAGCGAAGAGGCAGTGCAGATCCGACGAGAGGTGCCTTCTTGTAGGAAACTGACGAAGAGGAAACAATATGTACAGGAGCAGAGAAGGAGGGCTGGAACAAAAGCAGACTCGCCAAGAAACTGTGTATAGTTACATAAATAGAGAAAAAAGAAAATGGGGAGGGGAAGGAGGGACTGGTCCAGAGTAGGGAGGAATAAAATTTGTGGATACAACACTAAGCTAAAAACACAATAAGTAAACATAAATATGGTCTAGGAAGGGAAACAAAAAATATCCCATTCACATTGGAAAGGATTTCATTTTTTTTTCACCTATGGGAGATTCCAGTTGACTCGTGTGGTTGGAGGTTCAGAGAGGGTAGAGCAAAAGAGGGTAAATATAATAGTTATTGAGTGTACTGTTTTAACTGAGAAACATGGGCTTTTTTAATAATAGAAGGATCAGTGACATCCTGTAATAAAACACAGTGGTTGAGAATTGAATTATTGAAAAGGGACCTGTCCAACGAGGACAAAGTTTTGCTGATATATTATCAAGAGCATAACTTTGTGGATAGTTCCTTAACAATACTTTATCAGGGACCTTAAATTTTGAAGGACGACACCCACGGTTGTGAATCCGTCAATGAACCCCCTGTGCCTGATGTAATTTGTTCTGTTCCTGATGTAATTTGTTCAATGCCTTTTTCCAGCTTGCTTTAGAAACTTCATTAGGTAAAGAATCTAGTAAAGAAGGCAAGTCCCATGTTAGATCTAAAGGAGTTCGTAAATCTCTACGAAAAATTAATTTTGCAGGAGAAAACATAGTGGAGTTATTTACAGTGGAATTGAGTGCTAATGCAAAAGCAAGTAATTCAGAATCTAAGATGACTACATTGATGTAGAATTTTTCAGCAGGGTAGGTAGAATGTGAGGCAGAATGAGAGCTGAAAGGTGGTGTGTTTGGGAGTTTGTTTCTGGCATAATGCACAATATTTCACCCAATCAAGGATATCTTTGTGCATATTAGGCCAAACAAATTGAGAGGATAATCGAGAATAAGTCTTGGCTCTTCCAAAATGTCCTCCAGTAGGAGAACCATGATGGTACTGAAAAAGCATGGAACGTAAGAACAACCTTAGTGGTAGATTTAGAAGTAGGCTTAAATACCAGTAAATTATTGAAGATGCGAAACGGTCCAGTATAGTTCAGGATAATAATAATAATTTTGTGTGGCTATTTCTAGCAGAGTGCAGCCCTTGTAAGGCAGACCCTCCGATGAAGGTGGGCGGCATCTGCCATGTGTAGGTAACTACGTGTTATTGTGGTGGAGGATAGTGTTATGTGTGGTGTGTGAGTTGCAGGAATGTTGGGGACAGCACAAACACCCAGCCCCCGAGCCATTGGAGTTAACCAATGTAGGTTAAACTCCCTGACCTGGCCGGGAATCGAACCCGGGTCCTTCTGAACCGAAGGCCAGTACGCTGACCATTCAGCCAATGAGTCGGACATAGTTCAGGGTAGAAAGAACAGTATGAATTTAATTACAGTAAGAATCTGTAGATTGGTGTTGATAACATGAATCAAAGGGTAATGGGAAGTCAATTAGAGAAGAGATTGCAAGCTCGATTTCAGGTGGGCTGATCTAATACTTGAGATAAAATTTGCTCAAAAAGACGAGACAGAGCATCCGCATCCAAGTTTTGATAGCTAGGTACAAATTTGAAGGAAAACTTAAATCTAGAGAGACGAAGTGACCATCGACCGGTTAATTTCATCTATCATTCATTAATCATTGCCCCAGAGGAGTGCGCCAGCTTTCGGTAGCCGGCACAATTCATATCCTCGCCGCTAGATGGGGCTTCATTCGTTCCTTCGTGACCCGGTCAGATGACTGGAAACAAGCTGTGGATTATGTCTATCACTCTTTCCTTTATACACAGGGACTACAATAACAACTCTCCATTCACTTGGTATAGCTCCTTCATCCAACCAGTAATCAAATAAGTACTTCAGATATGGTACTATAACCCAACCCATTGTCTTTAGTATATCCCCAGAAATCTTATCAATTCCAGTCGCTTTTCTAGTTTTCAACTTTTGTATCTGATTGTAAATGTAGTTTCCATAGGTAAATTTTAATACTTCTTTAGCATTAGTCACCTCCTCTATCGGGACATTATCCTTGTAACCAACAGTCTTTACATACTGCTGACTGAATACTTCTGCCTTGTGAAGATCCTCGCATACACACTTCCCTTGTTCATTAATGATTCCTGGAATATCCTTCTTGGAATCTGTTTCTGCCTTAAAGTACCTATACATACCCTTCCATTTTTCACTAAAATTTGTATGGCTGCCAATTATGCTTGCCATCATGATATCCTAAGCTGACTTGTTTGCTAGATTCAATTTCCTAGTAAGTTCCTTCAATTTCTCCTTACTTCCACAGCCATTTCTAACTCTCTCTCTTTCCAGTCTGCACCTCCTTCTTAGTCTCCTTATCCTTTTAACTCCACATAGGTTTTTAACTTCCACAAATATTTTCTTTGAAAGTCTTCCTTCCGCTGTCCCTCTACGTTAGTAACTTCACCCTTAAGCAGACTTTGTTGCATTCTTATCTTGTATTTTTCCTGTACTACTTCCAATTTCTACATCTTGACCCTAGATCAGGGCCTCTCAGGGTGCATGCGCGTGGTGCATGCACTGTGCACGGTGCAAAAGACGACTTGGCTTGGTTGACCAGAGTGCAGATCCCCCACTCCTCGATTTTGAGCAATAGCGCTTACTCTCTCTTTCCTCACGCCTCTCTCGCTCCGCCTGTCTCCCTCTGCCCCACTTGCGCCGTAGCGCTCCAGATCCGGGCTGAGTTGAGCCGAGTATAGCCGAGTAGAGCCGAGCTTAGCCGAGTAGCCCAGAGACGAAGCGTTAATCTGAGCTATACCGAGCGGCACCGATGCACAGTGCACGGAGCTCTTGCGCCTCGCTCTGCACGCGTGAGATTTTGGGCGTTTGAGAGGCCCTGCCCTAGATGTTTCTTGATATTCTTCTGAGTTTTGCTGGTCATGTGATTAAGGTTCACAACCAGCAGTCTGTGGTCACTGTCCATGCTTTCACTTTGGATGACCTTGATGTCAATATATCTGCCTCCTTCCTTGTTTGTGAAGACGTAGTCTATCAGTATCCTGAAATCTGCCATCCCAACTATACGGGTGTTACTTTGTGGTTTTTTTTTTTTTTTTTTTTTTTTTTACATACATCATCAATGGCCGTTGCTGTGTTGAAACACTGGATCCCGTGAGATCTCCGAAGTTAAGCAACATTGGGCGTGGTCAAGATTTGAATGGGTTGCCACGTGCTGTTGGTGGGGGTAAGAGAATGGAGGAGTGTAAAGGAACTGGCCACCCTACAGTACGTAAACTCAGGCTCACGCACACCTCTGCGGAGGTTTTCGGACCTGCCTTCGGGCAGAATACACCCTTACATCATCATTATAGACCGTTATGCCTTTCAGCATTCAGTCTGCAAGCCTCTGTGAATTTACTAAATGTCACCACAATCCTCCATTTGCAACTGGTGCTGTGGCCTCGTTTAGTTCTATACCTCTTATCTTTAAATCATTAGAAACCAAGTCTAACCATCGTTGTCTTGGTCTCCCTCTACTTTTCTTACCCTCCATAACAGAGTCCATTATTCTCGTAGGTAACCTATCCTCCTCCATTCGCCTCACATGACCCCACCACCGAAGCTGGTATATGCGTACAGCTTCGTCCATAGAGTTAATTCCTAACTTGGCCTTTATCTCCTCATTCTGAGTAACCTCTTGCCATTGTTCCCACCTGTTTGTACCAGCAATCATTCTCGCTACTTTCATGTCTGTTACTTCTAACTTATGAATAAGATATCCTGAGTCCACGTAGCTTTCGCAATAGTTTAGAAATACATGGAATCTTGGAACGGCCTTAACCATGCGTCGTGAAGACAATTAGGGAGCTGTTGTGAGTGGTAACACCTAACAAAAAACCAAAACTGCAGTTGCTGTCCTCCCGTAATCTTCAGGTCACGAGCCAGGCAGCAGCCGCCTTGTTCTCAAAAAGCCAACACAGTACAAGTAACTATTTCAGTGAAATTAGCTACATTACAGCGAAAAATACACTATAGAAAATAACTCAGTACAAATAACTATTTCAATGAAATTTGCTACATTACAGCAAAAATTTATACTGTAGGAAATAAACTCAATAGTAATGCTTATCAGTTTGTCTTATCACACACGCTTTGCCAAAAGTCATCCGTGAGAAATTGAACTAGAATGTTTTTAGCCGTAAGTTCAATGTTTTGAAAAATAGGACTTACCACAGGAATTCCCATAAATTGCATTTTTGTAGGAATTTCTTGTAATGGACATGTAGGTTTCTACTTCCGCTCTTCTACTTTCTGTTTTTTTGTTGCGGTAGGCGGGAACATCTACAGTCACAATATTTGAGTCTGTCTCATCACTTGTATCATTATCTCTAACTTCACTAAGCACAGATAAGGTGTCATCACTACATTCACTAGAAGAACTTTCAGATATATCATAATCTTCATCACAATCACTATCTAGTAAGATATCCAGAACTTCCTGGTTGGTTATAGCTTCGTGCACGCTCATCTTTACTGACCGAATAAAATAATCGCAACAACAGCTGTTCAGCTATCTTCAAATGCAGTGGTTATTCACTGAAAGATAATGTTTTAAATACAGCAATAAGAGACTTCCTTGTAATATAAAGAAGCATTTTAATGTGATCTGTTGAATTGATAATCATTACTTCACTGTTTCGTCGATAACACAGGGAACTGCATTGCCCCGTAGATTTGTTGGCTACGTAAGTCTGGTCCAAGGTAGCGCACCCTGTTGATTCGACGGTTAGGTAAGCCAAAGGGTTAATAATAAGATTATTTCCTTTATATAACTCTTAACAGTTGTTCTCCTTCTGGGTTTCTTCTTACAATGCTGTGTGGGCCCATTGATGATCTTGCGGCTACATTTGTCTACTCTCACTTTTACATTCAGGTTTCTAATAATAATAATAATAATAATAATAATAATAATAATATCATCATCATATTCCTCATTAATTATATCTTCCAGGTTGTGATAAAGTTTCTCCGTGTATTCTTTACTGCAGCCCGCCTGTGGGGCATACACTTGTATTGACTTGTGTATTTAGTGGTCTCCAATGGCACAGATAGTTTTATGATTCCGTCATTCTAAAAGGAAGCTATAGTTTCAGTATCTTTACCGATTAAAAATCCAACACCATTCTTGGCCTTCTTAGCCTGTCCACTCCAGTGCAGTTTGTATCCTTCCCGACGAGTTCTACTTCTCTTTCCCTTTCCATTTTGTTTTGCTAAGTCCCAGTAGTGATATTTTTCTCCTGTCCATCATGTCTAAAAGTTCTTCTGTCTTTCCGGTCAGTGATAAAATGTTCATAGTTCCCATTCATACTTTTCTCCTCTTGCAGGCTTATATCATTGGATCATCATACCTCACAGGTCTGCTTGAAGGCTTCTTCTTAACTGTTCATACTTAACTGACTTCTTTGCTAGATTCAATTTCCTAGTAAGTTCCTTCAATTTCTCCTTACTTCCATAACTATTTCTAACTCTATTTCTTTCCAGTCTGCACCTTTTTAGTCTCTTTACTTCTCTGTTATAATATAGTGGATCTTTACCATTCCTTACCACCTTTAAAGGTACAAACCTATTTTCACATTCCTCAACAATTGCTTTAAACCCATCCCAGAGTCTGTTTACATTTTTATTTACCATTTTCCAGCGATCATAGTTACTTTTTTTTAACTCCCTCATACCTGTTTTATCAGCCATATGGTACTGCCTAATAGTCCTAATTTTAATGCCTTTCTTTCTTTCTTTCTTTCTTTCTTTCTTTCGCATTTATTTTTAACTACAACAAAAACAGCTTCATGATCACTAATACCATCTATTACTTCGGTCTCTCTATAGAGCTCATCTGGTTTTATCAGCACCACATCCAAAATATTCTTCCCTCTAGTTGGTTCCATCACTTTCTGAATCAGGTGCCCTTCCCAAATTAACTTATTTGCCATTTGTTGTTCATGCTTCCTGTCGTTCGCATTACCTTCCCAATTGACATTTGGTAAATTGAGATCACCCGCTACAATCACGTTCCTTTCCTTATCGTTTCCCACATAGCTGATTATCTTATCAAAATAATAATTCTGAATCAGCGTCAGCGCTACCCTTTCCCGGTCTGTACACTCCAAGGACATCAAGTTGCCTATTTAGAGATGAACCTTATACCCAGAATTTCATGTTTTTCATCCTTAACTTTTTCGTAGCTTACAAATTCTTCTTTCACCAGAATGAATACTCCCACTCCTACCATTCCTATCGTATCTCTGCGATACACACTCCTGTTCCATGCGCATTTTTTTGCATCCATTATGTTATTATTTCTCAGCCATGATTCAACTCCTATTACAATATCTGGTATTACATATATATTAAATCGCAGTACAGCCTAAGCCACTGATGAGTGCAGACGTATTGAGTGGAGGGTCCCTGGAGTGCGAGAAGGGAGTGCAGGAAGGTACGAGGAGTTTACCGACAATGACTGGTATGGAGGTATAGGAGGATGGCAGGGAAGAAAGAAGTGAAATCAGGAAGGTGTAAAATGGAAATGGAAATTAAAGGAGAATTAATTCTATCAGCGGCGGTGATTATAATATTGCTATGGATTGGAGGGGTCGAGCTGAACCCAGGCCAGACATCTAGTGGAAATATGAGCTGGGAAGACATGGAAGCAATCAGAAGAGTTGTAAAAGAAGTGGTTGTAGAAGTCTGCCCCTTTGAGCAACTCAAAAATATGATTCAAGAACAAACGAGGGAGTTTGAAAAAATGAAGGGATGGTTCCGAGAAAGAGCAGACGACACAACATCTCAAGTGAGGAAAAATGCCGAAGAAGTTGTAGCATTAAGGGAGAAAATAGGACGATTAGAAGAGGAGACGCTGAAACTGAAAGCAGATGTGGGAGCCAACACTTTATATCGCAGGAAGATGTGCCTGTTTATATATGGTGTGCCTGAGGAGATGAGAGAGGACAAATTGCTTACAACCTATAAAGTAGTAGACTTAATTCGGGGGGAAATGAAAGTTGATTTTAGTGAAGTGGACATAGACGATGTCCAGAGAGTGGGAAGAATTAGAGGCAACAAGCCTATCAAAGTACAACTGTTTTCTACGCTGATGGCTGATATTGTGTTTGGCAATGCGAGTAACATGCTGAGGGAAAAAATATGGATCAAAAGGGACGTGGGAATGGAGGCGATCAGGAACGAAAGACTACTTAGAAAACACATGATACGAGCTAAACATCAAGGGCTGAGAGCAACTATCAGAGGACAAGAACTAGTGGTGTCAAGCAACAACTGGAGTAGAATGTGGTCTGTGAATAGATTGATGGACCTAGAAATGAAGATAAAACAAGACGAAGAAACAGAGAACTGTAGCGATTAGTGGGGAAGATAGGCAAGTGAAAGATAGTGATATGAGAGAAGAGGGGGAATGTAGTAATGTTAATACTGAAAGAAACAATGTGCTGTGCGAAGAGAGACAGGGAGAGGTGCCAAGTGAAAATGCGGTCATAAACACTGATAAAGAAGGAGCAGATGATAATGGGGCGAAAGAAGGTAGGCGTAGGGTCACAGACACAGCTAGAGTCAAAGGAAGTCAGCAGAGTGGAAACAGTGAAGAAATGGCGGCTCAGAGGGAAAAGGAATGCTCGGAGGCAACCTGGAGGAGAGTAGAGCAGAGCTGGAACGCAGGGTGGAGCAGAAATTTAAGAAGTAGAAGCCTAAGAGACATGTGGGAAACAGGAGGAAATAATGAGGGTACTGCTACAAAAAATAAAAACGCTAATAAAGTTAGCAAGAAGTAAGAGAACTGTTACGGTGATGGTGGTAGTTTTTGGTAGGTAATGAAGTGTGCTTATTTATTGCTGATGCTGTAATTGTAATGTATGAGTAAGGGATGAAGATGGTATTTGTATAGTGAAGTTGATGGTGATATCTGGAGTGTATTGGACTATCTGTAAGTAATTTAAGTGTTGAGAGGGATGAGAACTGATAAGTGATGAGTAAGAGATGGAGTTGTTGGTAGGTAATGGAGAAGTGGTGGTATATGTAATGGCAGAATTTAAGTGTTGAGAGGGATGAGAAAGGAATAGTGGTGTGTGTTATGAGATGGAGTTGGAGATATTATTTGTGTGGTTGTTAAGCAAATTTAATGGTTTGGTTGGCAAAGAATGACAACATTGTTTTGACGAGGAGGTAGTTAACGTGTTCGTGGGGGCTGGATCAGCAGAGTAACGAGGTCAGGAGTTATGACAATAGCTGTGATAGAATGTGCCGCGTCGTCGAGGCTGGTCAGGTGGAAGGTGTAGTTCTTTTTATAGCTTGCATATGTGGTATTCTAATTTTATTTTTAATTATGTGTTTGCCTTTTGCCAGGGCTAACGGCTCTCCAGAAGCGAGTTGACAATGGGCCATCTGATTATATGCCTTTTAACTATACTTTATTTAAATAGCATATTCTGGAAGACAACAGAAATATTCAGGGGAGAAATTGGACGTGGCATGAAGAGACTGAGGATGGCTGCTGTGGTGACCCTCACTTTGGGGGTCACATTTCCGGAGTATCCGACGGACTTCATGGCATGTCCAAGGAGTATTTGTCCGATTGCCTTTTATTTTATTTCATTTTGCTGGTTTCTTATTTTATGTCGTTTACTAGATTCTAATGTACTGTCCTTTTGCATCCTGTAACTGGCTTAGGCTATTCCAAATTTGAACCATGTATTGGATGGAAACCTGTGAGGGTCAATAAACTACTACTACTACTACTACTACTACTACTACTACTACTACTACTACTATTACTACTAATATATCTATTGAAAATGAAAACCTACAACCTGTGTTCCAGTCATTGACCGGGTCAGGGATGTAATGAATGAATCATATATAGGCTATTAGTACGATGGGGTCGCCACTCCCAAAGTGATTTAGTAATGACTGATAGATGCTATGAAATGAGAATGGAGAGTGTTGCTGGAATGAAAGATGACAGGGAAAACCGGAGTACCCGGAGAAAAACCTGTCCCGCCTCCGCTTTGTCCAGCACAAATCTCACTTGGAGTGACCGGGATTTGAACCACGGTATCCAGCGGTGAGAGGCCGACGCGCTGCCGTCTGAGCCACGGAGGCTCATACTATATCTATTAAATTATTTAATTCGATTCCTTTGTTTACAATGCTTCTACAATTGAGCATTAACATTTTTATGTCATCCCTACTTGATTTCCAGTTCCCTGTCACTTAACACCGCTCCCTAGGCCACCCCGTTTCCCTGAATGTACCTGCTTATAATCTTTCTAAAGAAGTTCTCGAACTTATATATACCACTGCGGTTTAAGTGAAGGCCATCTGAGCGCAGATACCCGTCTCCTACCCACCCATTAGGATCTAGAAATTTCACTCCCAGTTTCCCACATACACACTCCATAGTCTCATTTAAATCCCTAATCACCTTCCAGTCAGTATCCCTCCTACACAGTATTCCACTGATAACAATCTCCGCTTTCTTAAACTTCATCCATGCTGCATTTACCAGATCCCACACATCCCTAACTATGTTAGTGCTTATACCTGCTTGCCTTACATTGTTAGTAACAACGTGAAACACTACCACCTTCTCCTTTCCCTCCTCCTTCTCTTCTACTTTCCTCAACATCTGCCTCAACCTGATTCCTGGATAACACTCTACCCTGGTTCCCTTTCCTCCACACACTTTCCCCACATGTCTAACAATGGAATCTCCCATGACCAGAGCCTCAACCCTACCCACTCATTTGAACCCCTCCCCTCCTGGTCAGTCCTATCTTTCCTGACAGCTGCAGAAGCTACTTCCTCCTCCCTTTTCTCCACCCCATGACCCTGTTCCACCTGTCTTTTCCTTTCCACTACACTACATTTCCCTTTCCTACATTTTCCCTTCCTCCTATTTCCACACATATCAGGAACACTTCCCTGTTCCTCATCTTCCCTCGGTTGTTCTACCTGCAGTGACTCGTACCGATTTCTCGCAGACACCTGTCCTGAATTCTGATCCCGAACAGAGCCCTTAGCCTGCAATCTCCTTCCCCTTAAAACATTAGACCACCTGTCTTCTACAATTCCCCCATTTCCTTCCCATCCCTCCGTTACACGTACTGTATCCTGTACATTATTTGAGGGAGGCCTACTTTCCTTCCTGTCTTCTGAGAGAATCCTAATTATCTCCCTCAAACTCTCCAACTCCTCCCTCATCATACTCCTTCATGCCTGGCCACACCCACAGTTCCTACACTTGCACTCCATAGCCATTATTTACGGAATAATGAGAAGAAAAGGAAAAATAAAATATCTTATTCTGTGCAAATAAAAATGAATGGAAAGGAATATTGCCTATAAAAATGAAAGGAAAGAAATATTGTCTGGTATTCACAAAGATCACACGACGACAAGGTAATTAATATAAACTACTATATACTACAATACTACTTAGTTGTACGAATTTTTTTTCTACAACACCCTAACAGAATGAAAATTGCTGTTAATTACTGAAAACCAAAAGTAATGCACAAGAATTAGGTCTACACAGTTCTAAACTGCATTTATGTCTACCCTAATTACTGCAACAGAATTCTAGTAAGAGAGTTAATACAGATACAACAGATACTATAGATACTATACTACACAAATATTTCACAGTAATAGAATAAAAACACTAATTTATAATAAGATACCTACTATAATACACTACAATGATTTTAAACTCTGTTCAGACGTATCCTAATTATAATACAATAGGTTATTACTAAGCACTAACTGAAATGGAAATTACAATTAAAGTTTGAAATTCGCAAGACTACTCAAAATAATAGGGGCTGCCTGGCCGAGGCGGTAAAGGCGTGCTCGGTTCGCCCGGAAGGACGTGGGTTCGAATCCCCGTCAGGAAGTCGTAAAATTTTAGAAACGAGATTTCCACTTCCGGAGGTGCATATGGCCCTGAGGTTCTCAGCCTACACCAAAAATGAGTACCAGGTTCATTCCTAGGGGCAAAGGCGGCCGGGCGTAGAGCTAACCACTCTACCCCATCACGTGCCACAGTTAACAATGGTGGAAACCTTTACCTTCCACTCCTCCAAGGGCCTTCATGGCCTGTACGGAGGTGACTTTGTCTTTGACTCAAAATAATAGAAATAACCACTCTAATTTCTAATAAGTCACTACAATACACTACAACAGTTTAAAAACTACGTTCAGATGTATCCTAATTACAATAGGTTATTATTAAGCACAAATAGAAGTAAAAATTGCAATTAGGCCCAAAGTTTGAAATTCGCAAGAACTGCCGTACTCAAGGATTACCAACAAAGTTGAATGCGTAGACAGAAGATTATTTCTTTACTATTACTTTATCCTACTATGCTCTAATAAAAATGAAACCTCGCATTTGGTTAAATCCTTAAGTATCGAAAGGATTGCCGCACACTAAGAAAAACATGAATATAACAGGCAAGATACTATCTAATATACCTTGATGCTTGTTGTTTTAAGGGGCCTAACATCAAGGTCATCGGCCCTAATATACCTTATCTTCACTACAAGCAGTATGTACAGATTGTTGGTTACAAGGATAATGTCCAGATAGGAGATGTGAGCAATACTAAAGAAGTATTAAAATTTACCTATGATAACAATGACATTTACAGTAAGATACAAAAGTTGAAAACTAGAAAAGCAGCTGGAATTGATAACATTTCTCGGGATATACTAAAGGCAATGGGTTGGAATATAGTACCATATCTGAAATAATTTAAACATAAGAGTTTCATTTTTGGTCCGTATTGAACTGAGAATGGAAGATAGGAAAAACTAGAAAGGTTCCACCTTTTCAATACAAAAATGTTATAGGTTTATTTATAACATGTATTTTTTGGCTGATGATGACGCCAACACAGCGTCGAAACTAGTCCCAAGTGCAAATACATGTTATAAATAAACCTATAACATTTTTGTATTGAAAAGGTGGAACCTTTCTAGTTTTTCCTATCTTCCATATCTGAAATACTTATTTGATTATTGTTTGGTTGAAGGAGCTATACCAAATGAATGGAGAGTTGCTATAGTAGGCCCTGTGTATAAAGGAAAGGGTGATAGACATAAAGCTGAAAATTACAGGCCAGTCAGTTTGACATGTATTGCATGTAAGCTTTGGGAAAGCATTCTTTCTGATTATATTAGACATGTTTGCGAAATTAATAACTATTTTGAGAGTACGCAGTTTGGGTTTAGGAAAGGTTATTCCACTGAAGCTCAGCTTGTAGGATTTCAGCAAGTTATAGCAGATATCCTGGATTCAGGAGGCCAAATGGACTGTATTGTGATTGACCTATCTAAGGCATTTGATGAGGGTAGATCATGAAAGACTCCTGGCAAAAATGAGTGCTATTTGACTAGAAAAAAGTGACAGTGGGTGGCTATACTTCTAGAAAATAGAACTCGGAGAATTAGAGTAGGCGAAGCTTTATCTGACCCTGTAATAATTAAGAGGGGAATTCCTCAAGGCAGTATTATTGGACCTTTATGTTTTCTTATATATATATATATATATATATATATATATATACCGGGTGGTACAGCTGCCCCTATTTTTTCCCGAATATATGCAACCAGCTAGGACGTAAATGCCTCTTAGTCCCATCTTGCGCAACACCTTACAGCAATGTTATGTGCAGTTAACCCGATGTAGACTTCTCCGCACAATGGAAAAATCGTACAAGAGGCAGTAAGTGAGGTCCATCTCAAAAACACTGTACCATTTTATGTAGAGCTGTGTCCAATACTCTACTAATTTTTACGAAATGTTACTATACTGTACAAACCATAAACACACCTATAGCTGTCGGTAGAGAATTGCGCACCTGATTGGTCCAAGAGGCCATTTTCTTTTGATAGAAAGGGCGGTCGTGGTATCATAGAAAACGTGATAGGGTAAGACCAATTACAGACATGTCAATCCACCACCATTTTGTACAGTCTCATCACATCGAAATTGATAGAAACGTGTTTTGCACTGTAGTTTATAATCTGTGGCACGCAAATGCTGTACAGCAGATGTGATAGCTTACGCCATGTAATTACTACCGTTAGAGCGATCAAAAAAGGCATAAAACGGGACCATAAGGCTGTAACTCATCAGTAACTTGTCGAAGCGGGAACTTCCGCTCTCCTCGTGAATACAGAGTTACAAGGATGGCGCTTGTACATTGCAAATAGCTTCGCGGAATTACGTATGGAAGACGTACCTCGATAGGTTACTTGAAGCAGGAAGGGTTCCAACCATTCTTGAGTCATGCATTTTTTAATGTCATTTCGTATTCGCCTCGGCATCGTTTACGAAGACCTTTCTGAAGTCTCCGATATTCTTCTACGGAAGTTATAATAAACAGGTATCATAAATATCGTCACATACGCACCGATTGTGAATACCACCTGAAACATAACGCTGGACTCATTCAACCAAGTAACGCGTAGAAAATGGTTGCAACTATCTGGGCGTAAGAGAGACGCGATTCTTTAATTCACTGTGGTGTTTGCACATTCGAGTTCAGAACTTTTAACATCAACGATCAGTATCGAAGCGATAGCCTAGGTAATTCCATTAGTACAGAGCTAAGAGACCAATTCTTTGTCGCCTGCAGTGGCTACATGGCACCAGTCGCAGCGAGCATACGATATATTAGCAGGCATTTAGATTTCGAATTTAGTTACGGGCTTTTCAATTTTATTTTTATATTATACTTGTAAGGCCATTCGTAATAAATATTTAACGTTCTTAAGTCTCAAAAGTAATTTGCCACCTTTACAAAGAAAGCATACATACGAAAGGAATAATAACATGCGACTTCCATATGGCAAACGACTACAGGGAATGAAGCGCAGTGCACGTGTTGTCAACATTCTGACCCACCCATTCAACCAAGCAACTGCGCACGTTCGACTCGAAGACCAACTAACAGCGGTCTACACTTCATACGTATGGCACATGAAACAGCATATCGTAATCCTAGCAGCAACGTGTGAGCACGTACTGTACGGTTAGCACGAAAGCACACATTATGTATTCACGGGATGATTATGTGAATATGGTACTACTTTATGGAGAAGCAAGGCAAAATGCACGGGAAGCCAGACGCTTGTATCAAGAACGATTTCCTGGACGAAGGCTGCCAACTGCAGATACATTTCGACGTGTTGAAAGGCGGTTGCGTGCAACGGGGTCATTTCATACATTACCCCCCGTTCGGGATGCTCCAGTGACGTCTGGAAATAACGACGAAGCTGTTCAAAATGCATACAACCCGCACACAAGCCATAGGAAATGAACTGAACATCAGTCATGTATCTGTACTGCGAATATTGCACCGCCATAAATTCCACCCTTTCCATCAACAGCTGCACCAGGAACTTCACGGAGATGACTTTCCAAAACGGATAGAATTTTCGCAATGAATATTAGAAAGAGTTGAAGCTGATGCGAATTTCTTAATGGACATTCTCTTTAGTGATGAATCCAGATTTCACAACAACGGAACTGTTAATCGTCACAACTTCCATTACTGGAGCGTTGAAAATCCTCACTGGATCAGGGGAGCTCGATTTCAGGTACAATGGGGCGTCAACGTGTGGTGCGGGATACTAGGTGACAAGATAATTGGACCATATTTCTTCGAAGGAAACCTCACGGGACGACGCTATCTAGAGTTTCTTCGTGAGTACCTCCCACTCTTATTGGAGGATGTGCCCCTTATGACACGGTTACGGATGTGTTTCCAGCAGGATGGAGCTCCCCCACACTGGTCGTTGGCAGTACGGAACCACTTGCATAGGACATATCCTGGACGATGGATTGGACGAGGGGGTCCGGTCACATGGCCGGCTAGATCACCTGACCTTACTCCACTCGACTTTTTCCTCTGGGGTTATTTAAAGGAAAGAGTCTATGAGCAGGAGCCTGAGAGCCCGAATCATTTACGGCGGCTCATCACGGAAGCCTGCAAGCAGATTCCACCATATATGTTGCAGCAAGCAAGAATGTCTCTCCTCCACCGTACTCAGATGTGCATTAACGAAGCAGGTGGTCATTTTGAACATTTGCTTCATTTATCGATTGGCCATGCATAAGCCCATCGCACCGCTGTCAGTACAATCTCACTTTATTGCAAATAGCTCTTTTAAGAGCTCCTTAAAAAACAAACATAGCTGAGTACCTGCAATATGAGAACTGATCATGATTTAGACTTGTCGTCAACAACACGACTCTCACGAACATCAACAACGCAATAAAAATATTCGTCGTACACAGGACTCGAACCGCCTACTAACGAACACCGGTACTCTCCTCTAACTTTTAGCAAGCTCGGCTATCACGGGTTGCTGTTTAGCGCTGTTGTGTTGCTGCTACTTCTAGTCATTCACCAATAATATTCTCTGTACAGGACGTTTCTGCGACACATAATTTTCACGATTCTTTACCATCAATCGGTATTTTATCATTAATGCTGATTTGCTTGACACGAATAAACGACTATAATCTGCGGGTTGCATAAAACTGCGTGAATAGGGGCAGCTGTACCACCCGGTATGTGTGTGTGTGTGTGTGTGTGTGTGTGTGTGTGTGTGTGTGTGTGTGTGTGTGTGTGTGTGGATGTTATTTTGTACAGAGTAATAAATAAGTTACAAGATTGTGAGCAGCTGCAGGGTGACCTTGATGGTGTAGTGAGATGGACGGTGTGCAGTGGTATGATGATAAACAGGGTTAAAAGTCAGGTTGTGAGTTTCACAAATATTAAGTCTTCTCAGTTTTAATTACTGTGTTGATGGGGTGAAAGTTCCTTTGGGGATCATTGTAAGTACCTAGGTGTTAATATATAAGAAAATCACATAAATATGATAGTTAATAAAGGGTACAGATCTCTGCACATGGTTATGAGGGTATTTAGGGGTTGTAGTAAGGATGTAAAGGAGAGAACATATAAGTTTCTGGTAAGACCCCAACTAGAGTATGGTTCCAGAGTATGGGATCCTCACCAGGATTACTTGATTCAAGAACTGGAAAAAATCCGAAGAAAAGCAGCTCGATTTGTTCTGGGTGATTTCCAACAAAAGAGTAGCGTTACAAAAATGTTCCCAAGTTTGGGCTGGAAAGACTTGGGAGAAAGGAGACGAGCAACTCGATTAAGTGGTATGTTCCGAGCTGTCAGTGGAGAGATAGTGTGGGAGGACATCAGTGGACGAATAAGTTTGAGTGGTGTCTTTAAAAGTAGGAAAGATCACAATATGAAGATAAAGTTGGAATTGAAGAGGACAAATTGGGGCAAATATTTGTTTATAGGAAGGGGAATTAGGGATTGGAATAACTTACCAAGGGAAATATTCAATAATTTTCCAATTTCTTTGTGATCATTTAAGAAAAGGCTAGGAAAACAACAGATAGGGAATCTGCCACCTGGGCGACTGCCCTAAATGCAGATCATTAGTGATTGATTGATTGATTGATTGATACTATTCCGAAGCTCCTTATGCCATTGAAATGGGGTAGAATGGTGCTACTCTCAATGTTTTTGTTTTGCGCTAGGTGGTCCGCTTCTGAAAAGCATTTCCTCTTCTCAATCAAGGTTTACAGATTGCCCACCAAATCTTAGGACACTGATTGCTGGACAATGGGGTCACCACTTCCCTACGTATTCAAAATGGAAAAAATATTGGGACCTAATCACTTCCATCGTGAACAGTTTCACTGTATGTGTATTTTTACCATTGCCACTATATATTTTTCATTGTATGTAATTACTCACTCATTTTGAATGGATATTGCTGATAATGTTAATTTCTGTGGAAATGCTCAGAGCCAACATGTGTTAACTCTTAAAATTATTTTTCAGGTTTTGGATCTATGCTTAGAGCTATCGGTGCTCAAATAGAAAAGACTACCAACAGGGAAGCATGTCGTGATTTAAGTGGTAGACGTTTGAGGGATATCAATGAAGAGCAGAGGTAAGGAAAGTGTTTGAAAGTATGTTTTGTATTGGCATTCTTCTTCTTCTTCTTCTCCCACACCCTTGTGGGGTCAAAGGTAGAATTTATGTCAGACATGTGGACTTGCCCCTTATTTTTTACAGCAGGATAACCTTCCTGACGCCAACACTAGGTGGAGGGATGTATTCACTATTATGTATTCCTATGATGGGTGGTAGTGTACTATAGTGGGTTGTGTGTGTTAACGTATCCACAAAGACGCACACGAGATGCTGTCAGTTGGTACAATTATCTTATTTACATGTGTTTACAAATTAGACACACACAGCCGTAATCAATGCTGTCACCACAAAACACTCGCAGCACGAAGCCGCCATTTAAAAAAAAACTGACTGTCTCTTCAATATGGAGACTGCAACATTGCATGTCACACGAGATAAATATTCTTACTACACCATAACTATGCTGAACAGGGACTTTCAACTAATAAATTCCAATCACTAACTGACTTCACCGTCAAACTCGTCTCTCTCTCTCTATATATATATATATATCGTGGCCAGGCTTCCAGAAAGATACGTTACAAGCAATACCTTCGTGAAAATTCTAGAGTGCCTAATACAAAGATTTTAATGTACAGAATATTCTCAATTGTTCTAGTGCCTATTACCATTCTGGAAGTTACAGTGCATTTCACAATTATGGATTACAATTTATATATACAGGTAAGAATATATTATAATATTAATTTACAGGTATTTACATTCATTGAACTGATATAAATGTCTATATACATCACATGTTTCATGACATAACTTCACACACAATACGATCATTCGACTATGTAAATAATAATACTAATACTTTCATAACCTCACACACAATACGATCATTCACTATGTAAATAATACTAATACTAAATGGATGTACATCACTTCATAGCCATGATAATAATAATAATAATAGTAACAATCATAAAATAATAATAAAAATAATCCAAGCTTGATATCTGCATTAGTTACCCATGGGTGAGAGAATATTGTTTTCAAGTTATAACTGTTTATCACACTTGCATCAGTGTATGAAGATGAGAGTGTTGGCATAAACACAAACACCCAGTCCCTGAATTGGAGGAACTAAGTAGACAATTAAAATCTCTAACCCAGCCAGCAATCAAACCCGGAACCCTCTTAGCCAAGGAGTGTAACCCTGAAAGTACTAATCTAACGAGACTTATCCCTATGCATAATGAACGTGACTTCAGTACTGACAGGCTATTAAAGTGTTGTAGTGTCATTTGCTACTGTGTGTAATTGTGTGTTGTGACTTACCGTTTAAATAAAGTAATTTATACAAGGGAGTGAACGTGTTCTTGTGAGATATTTATTTACGTAAAATAAAATTGCATCGCAGAACGAAAGAGATTTGTAAATGGAGCCTCTTATCCGCGACTTCGGGGGTTGCTTTTGTTCGTGACCAGTAATTAATTTACATTACAAGTTGTAAACCTCATTATAAACCGTATTGGAGATCAGAATATCAAAGTTTACAAACAAATGAATTATACCACCTATCTAATACTTCACTATCCTTATACTTAGGATACAAACATTATACAGATATTAAAAATTGGGATATGTTCTGCTTAAACATAGTAAGCATCATCAGCCAGAAAAACATAACCCCAAAGTTAGGTCAGGGCCCTTAACCTGGTTTCGTAAAGTAGAATCATTCACTAAGGTCTAATAGTTCACATTAGTAAAATCTGAATCAACCATAAAAACTAGTCAATAAATTGCACTAAGTTAAATTATTATAAGTGATTGTTTAGAATTGCTTATGCCACATAAAAGGAAAATATTATGAAATATGACGTCAAAATTATAATTTGACCGTGTGTGAAGTAAACAGTCATCATAATCTTAAGGAGTAAGCTAACGACTGTCAGACCTTCAAGAGCAGCCAAGGTGAATAGTCACCTCTCTGCTAACATAAGGGACTTCAACATGCGACATTATTTTGATTTATTCTACATCTAAGGCTCAGTTGAACTCCCTACATGGAGTTCAAGTATGACAGTTTATGGCTTTAGCTCACCACCTGGAAGAAAGTTCGACAAATTTCCACACATTCACGCCCTTTTAGGTGGATTTCAACTCAATTTTACATACTTTCGTTTTTCAACCAACTATTCCGTGAATCCCTTATATCTGACTTGTTTTTCGATAATTAGGAATGAGATTTTAACCAGTGATTTTATTTATCTATACTTCATTTAACCTGATGTTTTTAGAAGGATTGAAGAACACAGCTATGAACTAGTTATATTATTAAGATTTTAATAACTTTGTTTACTTTACACATGGTCAAATTATAATTTTGATGTCATATTTCATATTATTCTCCTTTTATAAGGCATAAGCAATTCTAACTTTGGGGTTACCTTTTTCTGGCTGATGTTGCTTACTATGTTTAAGCAAAACATGTCCCAATTTTTAACATCTGTATAATGTTTGTATCCTAAATATAAGGATTGTGAAGTATTGGATAGGTGGTATAATTAATTTGTAAACTTTGATAAATTAATTCACACCCGAGAAACAGCGAGGCTTTGCCGATTTCCCAATCACTAGAAGTTTTAGTTTTTTTTGTTCCCATCATATTAGCTCCCAGCATTACTGTAACCCTTTCATAAGTTGTTAACTGTTCCTCACAAACCACAAATGCCGTATTGCACAGTTAATGTTTCACAAAATTCGAATTACAGAGTAATTTTTGCTTCAAGGGAAGAAATGTTTGCTTCAAGAAATCGAGAAATTCATGTAACCAAATTTCGAGTATTCAAGAAATAAATACACTTGAAGAATAGGACAAATGGCCAGGAAATTTAAGTTACTTTGAGATACTGAAAATTTGAGTAATGGAGACTCGAGATATCGAGGTTCGATTGTACTTAAAACGCTTTAATGCAAACAAACATCATAAATTCTTGGCAGTGAGCATCCAAATGAAAGAAACAGGACATGCCTACACAACCATAGAACAAGATTTAACCATACTAAAGAGAATGAAAAAGAGGTAAATTGATGAACGAGTTTGAAATCATTTACATTTTCATAGACCAGTTTTTCAACAGAAACTGTAATTTAAATGACATCACAGAGGCTAAGAATCCTCTTTACAACCAGATCCCATGTTTATTTGAAGTATTAAAAGTAAAAGAGAACATGTTCCAAAGCATTAACAAATCTCAACATGTAAAATTTACAAGGCCTTTCCGAAATTTAATTAGGCACAAGAAAATATAAACTGTCCTCTGAAATCAGTGATGTACTCTGCCATATCTTGAGGTGCATCACATTCTTACTTAATTTCAGTATATAATTAAAATTAAGTGATAATTTACTTTAGCCTTTATTACGAAAACGGGTATTACTAATTGACTGCGACATTGCTTTCGAATGTCAACAAGAGAGCTCGCTGGTGGACATAGCGAGGAAACTATACCAAAGATGATCGATCGCTTGCAATATAATCGCTGGCTGTATAAATATAAGTAGCGGAAAAAATCATGCACGCTTATTCTCTTGTAATAATGGATGCATCAGTGATAGGGCTTTCGCTGTAACCAAAGGATAATACACAGTTTGATATAGGATTTTGAAGGGATAGACAAAATATGTCATAACGAGGTTTTTGTTAAATGCTGTACTCACTATAGCAGATTTCTACTGTAATTGTGTACAGAAAATATGTGTGTGTTAACATGTGACATGTTTGTTACATGGTAAGGTAGGGGAGATAAATATATTTTAATAGTTTGAAGCTTATCATGTGATGCAGATTGATATTTTTTGGATAAATTACTGCTACCATGTGATAGATTTCTCACTTTATTTGTAGGGTGGGTCTTTCTCTCTCAAGCATGATATTACAGCCCTTAATATTAAAGAATGTAATGAAATTATGATGACCCAAGGATGCAGTGAAAACGATAGGGATATGGTTTGTTACATGTGACACCACTTCAATTCTTACCACTAAGTTGTAACTTTTACAGCAAAATAGAAACACAACATGGATAAATGGTAACTAGAATAAAATATAAATTAAAAAAAGAAATAACGAAATTGGGCGCCACCGGCAAAAGATTTACAGGAATAATTGATTCCGTAGAGCATGAAAGACCTTCCTCTCCCAAGGCGACAGTCATCAGGCTGACGAGGCCTAAACTTGCTTCATTATCTTACCTGTCACTATTTAACCATGAAATTAAAATTGGGCAGCATGCCAGGTTTTTCCTTACTCCACCAATAAAAGATTTGCTCTTAGTTTCACTATTAGAATTTGCTCCTGAAAGAAAATAAAACAAACTCCAGCAATAATCATTTCATGAGACCCGAATAAACATCCACAAACAACATCTACAAGCTATACACCACATCTATACTGTACCCGTAAAAATGTGTTCACATCTTTAAGGCGCTTGATATTAAATGAACGAGCATGATTCTTAATCAAGGGAGTGGCTTTATCATTGGAGCTGGTACAGAGAGAGGTATAGTTATCAATTTGAGAGATTATTTTGATAAATTGAGTTTATTGATCATCAAAAGCAAGTTCATATCACCTTCGTACAGCAGCGTGGAAGTGTCTTGGCTAGTTGGTACCTCCAAGTCCTGGGATGGTGCTGGACATCGACTGGGCAGGGACCACACCTGCTCGGATGAGGAGTTCTGGAATGTCTGGAGGTTCTGGAATGTCCCGACGTTCTGGAATTCTCGACGTTCTGGAATGTCCCGAAGATTGGCACACGTTCCTGGGTTCGATTCGAGACGTAATTCACACTTGAATTTCCTGCACGGCACTCCACACATTCAGGGCACTGTCTGAACAGATATGACCCTTTAATTATGGTTACTGCACTCTAGATATTAAATCAAAACATTCTGGAATAGTCACTCGAAGAACAAGTACTGGTAGAAATGCAAGTTCATAATGCAAGCTCACTGTAAGTCAGAATGTTCTAGAGCATTACTGTCACTGCAGTCCTAAATGCATAGTTCTGAAGATTTAAAGCATATTGGCAATGAACTGAATAAGTAGCACTCGGAAACTGTCCTGTTGCATTAATAGGCGAAGTGAATAGCCATTAAAGAAAATAATATTTGAAAGAAAAAGTCTGACTTCATAAATTATGGATCACTCAAAATACTGGAAAGTTCTAGGCTTTCTGGAAATGCGATATGCGTGTTCTGAATTGTCACAGTCTTTAAGAATCAAACATAAGTCCCTGTGCAGTACTTGGAAAGCATTGCATATTTCACAATTAAACATAATGTTGAATGTCCCCTAAGTTTCATAGTCTTTACAAGGCGTAAATTCAACGAGGCACTTGAGAAAGCAAGTCACATCGTTTACACGTAAGTTTATGTTGGTAGGGCACAAGTTCATCCTACACGCTCGGAAAGTTTCAATGTTCCAGAAATTGATTCAAAAATATAAGTTTGAATAAGTTCGAAACGTAAGTTCAATGCGATACACAACACTCGTGAAAATTCAATCGTCGTCGAATAAGTAAGTCCTTATGTGGCACTTCAAAAAAAAACAAAGTTCCAATGTGTAGAAATAACAAAGTTCCAATGTGCCAAAATGTTAAAGTCCCAACACGACACTCGAAGAAAAAACAAAGTTCCAATACGATGCTCTCGAAAACAAAGTCCCATTCAGGCACTTCAAGAATATGATAAAGTCCTGATGCAACACTTAGAGAAAATACCGAACTTGGATTTCGCAGACTGTCGACTAGAAGTTCGACACGCACAACACTTCTCTTGTCACCCGTGTCACAGAGACGGCGGAGTGACAGACACTGAATTCGTAGGTCGGGTGGGCCTCCTTTTATACACGTTCGCATGGAAGTGTCTAGAACTCGGGTACTATCTACCCTTATAACTTCTATAATACTCGGTGGATTTTCTTGAAATCTGAAGATATGATGTCCATTGTAAAGGCTTTCAAGTTGGCAGTGTCAAAATAGTGATGAATTAGCTCAAAAATGTACTTTTGAGGACAAGCTGGATCATTACCATATATGGTAGCGGATAGCTGGCTTACGGCGGCCACGTCACTCGCTGGGTACGTCACTGCGTTCGGCGGGCTGCCTACCTTCCATCTCGCGCGAAGTTCAACAAACATACTTCGGACTTCTGTTGTAGCGGTGTTCCCGGTACATGTCCCCCCCTCTTAGAGCAAAGAAAATTCGACAAGGATTTTCTTCAGGCTTCTCTCTCAAAGTATGTTTTTAGGCTAGAAGCATTATATATTCCCTCGGCGGTTCCATGATGTGTGTTCTTGCTTATGCTCTGTATCTCCATACTATGGAATAGAGACGTCTTTTATAAGTGGAAGTATCCTTGACATCTAAATGATATTTAAAATCTCGGATCTCTCCGGGTTTATCATTGAACACGTCTGGATAAGTTTCGAAGATTTCCTTGACTGAATCCGCAACGTCTTTGTTGGCCACTGGGTCTTCAATCACACTGATTACGGAGCTGACATAGTCTGGACCGTCGTCGTACATCTCATCTATCAGGGGTACATCTTCGACGGGTCCCACTTCTTTGGGATCACCCTCTTCATCTCCGACTGGCGCAGCATCGCTATTTCCACCATCGAATTCTTCTTGCGGGGTATCTATCCCTTGTATCCGACCGTCGTCTCCCTCGATCAGCTGTAATTCTACAGGGTCAACGTTATAAAATGTAATGACATTTGCTGTGTAATCGATCACTCCTCCATATTTGATGAGAAAATCCAATCCAAGGATAACATTGAATTTCATCTGAGAGATCACTAGAAAAACATGCTCAAATTGAACATGTCCCACGACGAATTCCATAAAAGTCTGTAGTTTACATTTAATGCACTTATCTGGAACAATCCCTTTGATCCTAAGTTGGGAAACAGGCATCGCAAGTACATCACGTCTCTCCTTTATGGCTTCTAATAGTCTGGCTGAAATAAGTGAGGCTTGAGCTCCTGAATCTACCAATGACATAACTTTAATATTGCCAACCCTAATGGTGATTACTGGCAGGCTACATTGGATTCTTGGCCTAGACGGTGTCATGTTTTCATGGAGTAGTTCCGAGTCCTCTACGTGCCAATAATGTACCTGAGTTACGCAGAGCGGCTCTTCCCTCCTTCCATTTTCAGGCAATCTTCTTAAGAAAACATTAGAGTTTTTTTTTTTTGCACCCGTTGTGTTAGGGTTCGGGGCAGGCGTTTCGTTTTTCTTACCAGCGGCTTGCTGATACTCTAGCGAGGCGGCTCCTTCTTGATCCTCGCCCTTTCGCTGTTCTTTCAAGTACTCTTGAGTATCTCGCCATCGTCTATTCAATTCATCTAGATAAGAAACCCTATCCTTTACTTGTTGGGCCTCTGTTGGCTTTTTCCATGTTAATCTATTTTGGTATGGCACTTTCCCTCGGTCCGGCCGTCCTTTATACCCTCGATATCGGGTAGGTGTGTTTCGTGATGTAGGCCGTTCCTCTGGTACTTCCGGATCTGGACGTCCTTGTGTCACAATGGCGACAGGACTGGTAGTCATTTCTTTAGTCTTACTCCCTTTCGGTAAACATTGAGCGTGGGCTGTGTCCAATCTACGAAGTATCCCATCCATTTGTTCTAAAGATTGTATGTTAGCAGCTACCAAAATCTCCTGAACTTGGGCTGGGAATTGCAACGTGATCGCCTGGATCAGCTCTTGCTCAGGCAATGGTGGATCCAAAAATTGCATCTTCTTAAGTTGCCCGATGAAATAATCTGAGTAACGGGATGTGTTTATAGAAGTATTGTACTTCTTAGCATACAACTGCAACTTAATTATGTTGCGTCTCTGAATTCCAAAAACGCTTCAATAGAGCTTCCTTGAATTCAGAATAAGTGTTAAAGCAAGATTTAAAAGCGGAATACCATGATAGAGCGCGTCCCTCTAGTAACTTGGAAACGACACGAAGCTGTCGATCAGGACTGATTTTATTTTCTTGAGAATATTCTTCAGTGTTGAGTAAAAATTCCCTAGCGGTGTATTCCTCCTTCCCAGAGAATTTAGCAGGTTTTTCATCGGTCATTCGGATGATAGTGGTAATGTTTGCGTTTTCATTAGTTTTTAATAGACTGGAAGAAAATAAGGGAGTATCCTTCAGTTCTAAATTAGAGACTTTACTACCAAGGGTTTCTATCTGTCCTTGTATTTCTGTTTTAACATCCTTCACCTGTTGTTTAATAGTATCTTCTACTACCTTAACTTCATCTTGGAGATCCTTTTTTAATTCGGATACGTCTTGACATATACGCGTAACCTGAGTGTGTGTAGTATCTAATTGAGATGTAAATTTTTTATCTAACTCTCCCTGCTTACTCTTTATAAGACTGACTTCATTGTTTACTCTTTGAATGTCATTTTTAAGCGTATCTCTAAGGTTCTCCTGAATAGAGGCTATTTTAACCTGGGCTAAAGATAATTGTGAATGTGATTCCTGTAACTGAGTTTTTAAGCCTTCCATCTCTTTAGCAATTGCCTGAAGTGGGGAGAATGGCTTTGAAGTCATCTTTAAGAAGAGCTACAACTTGGGTTTTAATTTCTTCTTTCATGACCTCCATGTTTCTTTTCAATTGGTCATTGATTTCGGAAAATTTTTCATCTACCCTAGCGTTGGACTCTTTAAATTTTTGTTCAATGCGAGCACCAGCCTGAGTAAGCCTTTGTTCTAGGTTGGCATTCGCTTCTACAAACTTCTTATCTACTTCAGCATTAATTTGAACTACGGATTCCCTAAGTTGACGTTCAAGATTAGAATTAGACTCATTTAATTGTTCTCTCAATGACTGTTCAAGATTAGAACTAGACTCATTAAATCGGCGTTCTAAGTTTTCATTTGCTACATTCATACTGAGCCTAAGGGCTTCAATCGCTGCCATAATCTCCTCCATTTTATTAAAATATATAACTCTAGTACCAAGTACAGAAATAATGATTGACACACTTCAAAAAAAAAATTTTAAGATTGTCAAAACTTGCATTCAGTCAAAAGTTCAAAGTTTTAAGTCCTAGTGCCAATGTTTCAACACACATTAATTAAACCAAGTCTTTGCAAATCACCTCTACCAAATCACTTAAATTATGCACTTACTCTTCGGTTAAGTTAGTGTCCACTGAAATTTGCAAACACTCCTACTCTGCTTGAATTTAGTCACCATAGTTTGAGCTGTATGTAAGTCTTTCATGTTAAGCTCCAATGAAATCTGGCCCCATGCTGGGCGCCACGTATACTACCTCCTCTCTGTACCCGTAAAAATGTGTTCACATTTTTAAGGCGCTTGATATTAAATGAACGAGCATGATTCTTAATCAAGGGAGTGGCTTTATCATTGGAGCTGGTACAGAGAGAGGTATAGTTATCAATTTGAGAGATTATTTTGATAAATTGAGTTTATTGATCATCAAAAGCAAGTTCATATCACCTTCGTACAGCAGCGTGGAAGTGTCGTGGCTGGTTGGTACCTCCAAGTCCTGGGATGGTGCTGGACATCGACTGGGCAGGGACCACACCTGCTCGGATGAGGAGTTCTGGAATGTCTGGAGGTTCTGGAATGTCCCGACGTTCTGGAATTCTCGACGTTCTGGAATGTCCCGAAGATTGGCACACGTTCCTGGGTTCGATTCGAGACGTAATTCACACTTGAATTTCCTGCACGGCACTCCACACATTCAGGGCACTGTCTGAACAGATATGACCCTTTAATTATGGTTACTGCACTCTAGATATTAAATCAAAACGTTCTGGAATAGTCACTCGAAGAACAAGTACTGGTAGAAATGCAAGTTCATAATGCAAGCTCACTGTAAGTCAGAATGTTCTAGAGCATTACTGTCACTGCAGTCCTAAATGCATAGTTCTGAAGATTTAAAGCATATTGGCAATGAACTGAATAAGTAGCACTCGGAAACTGTCCTGTTGCATTAATAGGCAAAGTGAATAGCCATTAAAGAAAATAATATTTGAAAGAAAAAGTCTGACTTCATAAATTATGGATCACTCAAAATACTGGAAAGTTCTAGGCTTTCTGGAAACGCGATATGCGTGTTCTGAATTGTCACAGTCTTTAAGAATCAAACATAAGTCCCTGTGCAGCACTTGGAAAGCATTGCATATTTCACAATTAAACATAATGTTGAATGTCCCCTAAGTTTCATAGTCTTTACAAGGCGTAAATTCAACGAGGCACTTGAGAAAGCAAGTCACATCGTTTACACGTAAGTTTATGTTGGTAGGGCACAAGTTCATCCTACACGCTCGGAAAGTTTCAATGTTCCAGAAATTGATTCAAAAATATAAGTTTGAATAAGTTCGAAACGTAAGTTCAATGCGATACACAACACTCGTGAAAATTCAATCGTCGTCGAATAAGTAAGTCCTTATGTGGCACTTCAAAAAAACAAAGTTCCAATGTGTAGAAATAACAAAGTTCCAATGTGCCAAAATGTTAAAGTCCCAACACGACACTCGAAGAAAAAACAAAGTTCCAATACGATGCTCTCGAAAACAAAGTCCCATTCAGGCACTTCAAGAATATGATAAAGTCCTGATGCAACACTTAGAGAAAATACCGAACTTGGATTTCGCAGACTGTCGACTAGAAGTTCGACACGCACAACACTTCTCTTGTCACCCGTGTCACAGAGACGGCGGAGTGACAGACACTGAATTCGTAGGTCGGGTGGGCCTCCTTTTATACACGTTCGCATGGAAGTGTCTAGAACTCGGGTACTATCTACCCTTATAACTTCTATAATACTCGGTGGATTTTCTTGAAATCTGAAGATATGATGTCCATTGTAAAGGCTTTCAAGTTGGCAGTGTCAAAATAGCGATGAATTAGCTCAAAAATGTACTTTTGAGGACGAGCTGGATCATTACCATATATGGTAGCGGATAGCTGGCTTACGGCGGCCACGTCACTCGCTGGGTACGTCACTGCGTTCGGCGGGCTGCCTACCTTCCATCTCGCGCGAAGTTCAACAAACATACTTCGGACTTCTGTCGTAGCGGTGTTCCCGGTACAATACATAGTTCCGAAAGCCACGCTTCAAACTAATGATTTCCTACAGATAAGGCTACTGCCCATTAACCTTATCTTACATTAGCACAATAGTATCATCACTGTGGAATCTATTTACCACGTGTTATAACTGTACAAAAAACAATCCCAGTCACCTCAGTCTGTTAATGAGGCCATACACCTTCACAATATAAAATGGCCACTGTGGAATGAAGAAATAACCACCACCATGTCGTATTATACAAAGAATGAACAAGTAATAAACACTTGGCCTATGGTTTCATCTAGCCACAATCAGTTCTGTGCAAAACACATTACCTCCAGATTACACATACAGTATAAACTACCTCACAGTGTACAATTCCTCGGAAAGGAGTAATCCGAAATCGGACTTGCATAAGAGCACTATGTAGCGTTTTCCACCTACTGTTCACCGGGAATTTGTAATTACTGAGTAATGCACTCTTCATGACTCGGTAATGGCACATTAATGCAACTGTAAAGAACTCGTACAGCACAGACTTCATAATGGTAATCGTCATGAACAGTAATGGAAAGTCTTGTTGCGCACGTTCGCGTGTGTGTGCATCCTCCAGCACTCCATAATAAATAATAACACCGTCGCACATGCACACACATATATATAGGCTTGCTCCACGTGGCGTAGCGTTTGCCAAAGTCTGCAGGAAGCAACGCTCCAACTGCCACATCTTCAAGCGTCTCTTGGTCAACGCGAGCTCGTTCAAACTTGGAGCTTCGGGATTGATTTCAGAGCTGCCGATCTGCAAATAGCGATCTTGCATGTTCATCCACATTAATGAATTACCATCTTCAGCATACACATCATGGCCGTATCCCTGGGTTTCTAAACCACTTGTTGCGATACTTTTAACTGACTTCAACCGTCTTTCCCGATATAGTCACTGTTTCCCAGGTGCACAATCTTCATTGCTAGGCCATGTGCACAGACTCTTACCCAAATAGAAATTTATACAAAATATAATGATGCACATATGCAATACTAGCAAGATACCCGTACTTCGCTATGGTATTATACTGAAATTTATAATTAAATGCTTAAAGTTTTATATATAATCCGCCGAAATTCGCTATCTGACTTGTTTTCTGAGAGATTACAGCAAATTTCCTCCCATTTTCCAATCTTTATTTCCAGCAATCGATTTCTTACTTCCCGCGCTAGGTCCCAGTGTTCCACACGGTCAGTTGGGTCCCTAAATCTTTACCATCCTTTCCTGTAAGCATTTTTAATATGGATCAAATCCTTGAGGATATCCGGCGTGGTGTCGTCTTGGGTACCTTGGCAGTAGTGAACCCGCGGCCAGACTGCATTCGTAGTCACTACCCGTTTCCAGCGTGGTCCGCACACTTTGACGACGGTCCAGAACATTACTATTATTATTATTATTATTGATGTTCTGGACCCCACAGCAAGATGCAAGACTGCTACTTGGCCATAAATTATATCTGCTGCCATTGTCATTACTGACAATGTGACCAGCATCATTGTAGCACGTAGGCAAGTGCGCGGGATTTCTGGCGATACGAATGATATACTTCCGTGCATTATTGACCTTACTATAAATGTGAACAATTGCACGGTCAATATCATTCCTGTAGTTTATTTCAAATGTGTTTAAATTTTTATTTATATGCTAGGAGAATCTACTGTAATCTAACTTTAAGTTCTCCAAAGGAAAAGATAGCTCTTGGAAACAAACCCACAAAAGATTGAAAATGATCGGTTTATGATCAGAATAAGTACATTAAGAACAGTAAAATCAGTTGGTCTCAAGTACTTTTTCACCCCACCGACGTTAATTTGATTTGCCCCTCACCCCCCCACCCCCACGAATAAAGAAGGCGTGTTTCTTTATGTTTTAAGGAGATTCCAAATACCAGTGTTCACGTCTATTACCTTCAGTTCTGAGATAAAAGTATCCCCATAAAAAGAAATCACTTTTTTTCACTTCCTTTCACACTCCACACACCCCCCCCCCCCCCTTAAGTGAATTTTCCGGCAAAAAATACTTGTTTCTTTAATAGTAAAGGATCTTCTAAATACCATTTATCACGACTCTAACATCTTCAGTTGTTGAGATATGTGTCCTCATAAAAGGAATTCAACTCCTTTTCACCCCCACCTCCCAAGATTATTTCCCCCCATAAACGCTGGTTTTTTAAAGGAGATGCAAATACCAGTTTTCACGTCTGTAACATCTTTAGCTTTTATTAGATGTACGTATCTGCATACAATTAATTCAATTAATTTTTCAATTCTTTCACCCCCGCCCCTTCATTGGATTTTCCGAGAATACGTGTTTCTTTACTTTTAAAGCAGATTCCAAATACCAATGTTCACGTCTGGAAAATCTTTCGTTTTTGAGATAATTGTATCTTCATACAAATATTTCAACTAATTTTTCAATTTCCCTCTCCCCCCCCCCCCCCCCAATTGGATTTCCGGAAACAAAAACTACATATTTCTTTATTTTAAAGGAGATTTCAAATACCAAATTTCACGTCTGTAAAATCTTCAGTTTTTGAGATATCAGTATCCTAATTAAAAGAATTCAACCCCTTCTTCATTCATCCTTACACCCCCACTCAAGGGGTTTTTCCAGAAACAAAAAAATACATGTTTCTTTATTTCTAACAGACATAAAAATACCATTTTTCACTTCTGTAGTATATTACGTGTTTGAGATATACTGTAGAAATGCTCATTTTAAAATTTCACCCCCTTTTTCGTTCCCCTTAAGTGAAGTTTCTAAAAATAAATCACCTTTATTTCTTTAGCTTTACAGGAGATTGGAAATAGCAATTTTTACGTCTGTAACATTTTATGTTTCTGAAGTACACTGTAGTTATAATCTTTCTAAAAATTCACCCCAATTTGTTGTTCCCGTTCAACCCCCATTGATTGGATTTTCCGAAAACAAAAAAGACGTGTTTCTTTGTTTGTTTTTTTCAAAGAGATCCAAAATACCAATTTTCGGGTGTGTAATATCTTCAGTTTCTAAGATACAAGTATCCCCATTAAAGGCATTCAACCCGTTTTTCACCGTGCTTCACCCCTCCTATTGGGATTTTCCGAAAACAAAAAAAATACATGTTTATTTTTAGAAGAGATTCTAAATACTAATTTTTAGATCTGTAAACTTTTAAAGTTTTGAGATATAGATTCACTTATTTTAAAAAGTCACCCCCCCCTTTGCACCCCCTTAGCGACGGAATATCCAAAAATCCTCCCTTAGCGAGCACCTACATTGTAATATAAATGTATCCTCAAAATTTTATTTCTTTATGTCCAGTAGTTTTGGCTCGGCGATGATGAATCAGTCAGTCAGTCAGTCAGTCAGGACAAGTTACTTTATATATATATATATATTCCCTAACTACAAATTCTTCTTATAATACTGTATTCTTACATCTTAATTTAACAAACTCGCATGATATTCATTACTTTATATTAGAAATTATTTTACGAAATTTCCTAACCTAAAATTGGGAGATCTTCATATACAAACATTTCTTTACATACAATCGGGGATCATACTCTTCTATGGTTACAAAGTATGGTATCATACAAGATCATTAAAATTACAAAAATATGAAATGAATAGGTTGCACTGTTACGATGAGTACAATGCACAATATTCTTATCATTGATAATACAGTATATTTTGCTGAGAAAACAATATTCTCTTCAACACACCCAATTATGAGAAGGCATGGGAGTATTCATGTAATGAGTAGAGTTCGTGGTTTATAGCATTTAAAAATCAGTGATTTAGCGTTTTGATTTTCAAATTTAGCGTTTTGTAGCATCTAAACTTCTCAAATTTAGCATTTTGTTGCAAATTGGTTAAAAATAGGCATAATTTGCTAAATGGCACACACAACAGTTGGGAGTAAAATCATACTGTTTAATCACACATTGCTTGTCATGCAGTTTTGAATTCACTATGGAAAATAAGACAAACATCAACATAAGACTGCAAGAAGTATTAATGAACACACAGGAATATGCTTATTTTCAAATTTACAAACACAATTTCAAAGTGAAAAATACTATTTTGAACGTATTTATTTATTACAGTACAACACACCTACAAGGAAGAGGAATTTCAATGATGATTTAAGTACACCATGCCAATTATTTAAAAGGTGTCCTCATTCATTTGAGACCGCCTATCAGTTACAATTATGTTGTACTTGCTAAAAAAACTCTACATCGACACTGTCCGTAGAGGCCCAAATACACAGAAGTGCTGCCAAGGAAAGCTTGCAAAACATTTTTTTTTTCCTTCAAGTTTTTGATTGCAGGCCATCTGTATCCTTACATAAAAATGCCCCGATTTGTGACTTTCGGCATGCTGTTTGATCGTCACTTCGCTTCTACCCATGGCTAACAGACAATAAAATAAATCGCTACCGCACTTTTAAACAGAACTATTACTCAACACCAATGTCAAGAATAACCGACTAAGATCAAGGGTCAACACACAAAGAGAATTACCGTGGTGCTTGAAAGTGTATTTGGTGTTTGATTGACTGGTCTTTGCAGTGCTCTTTAGCCAGTGAAAGAAATTCCACACATTGAATGATTTAACCCTTTGGCCTGCCATTACTTGTGAAAGGAAATATTCCCTTACATACTATTTATTTTTCGTCACTTTAACATAAATTTGATTAATCACATAGGCTACATAAGAATACACAACGCAAAGTGAGCTTTTAGCTCATCTATAGTAACAGGAAACCAATGTATTACTGGTTTCAAGGGAAGCAGATAAATTAGCAAGAAATGTAGAGGCATAAGTATTGGTTTCCTTAGTAACGTGATCGCAGAACTGTGGGGTTATAAATTCATTCCCTAAGTCCATTTCTTTCGGATTATTACCCAACCCCCTCCTCACTATAGAGTGAATTTCAAAAACTGGTTTACACGTTACAGAAAGAGGCTTATTGTCAACAAGATCATAATTCCAAGTATCATTTTACTAGACTTCTCAATGGGCGAGTTGGCCGTGCGGTTAGTAGCGCGCAGCTGTGAGCTCGCATCCAGGAGATAGTGGGTTCGAATCCCACTGTCGGCAGCCCTGAAGATAATTTTCCGTGGTTTCCCATTTTCACACCAGGCAAGTGCTGGGACTGTATCGTAATTAAGGCCACGGCCGCTTCCTTCCCATTCCTAGGCCTTTCCTTCCCATCGTCGCCGTAAGACCTATCTGCATCGGTGCGACGTAAAACAACTAGCAAAACAAAAAAGGAAAACTAGACTTCTCACTCGCTGTTGTTGCATTCTGGTTTTGTCACGTAGTTTCAATTGGCACTATCATCTCGGAACTGAAATCGGAATCACTTTCATCACTGTCATTTGAAGAAGAAATATTTTTACTCTCCAGATAATCTTTTCCACTTTCAACATGATTTTCAAGCCAGTTACGAATAAACTCATCCATGCCGCGCTTGGATGCCGCCATGATTGTTTACAACGAGCGGCAAAATGAGGTGCTTTTTATTTTCCGTATTTCAGCTTAGAGTTACTATTTACACAGAGAAAATAGCTTCAGGTAACACCTGACATCAATCGGTTAGGCTGCAAAACAAAGAGAATAAATCTCTCCGACCAGCTAACTGCGATAATGAACTTATAGATGTTCCGTGCACCAAGACGGAAGTGTCCGTCAAAGCATGTTACCGCTTTACGATCGCAATGGGCACCGTAATAATTATTTCTCCTGAAATAAATAACATGTATATCTTATTTTTAAGAAAAATGCATAGTTTTTAAAAATATATGTTTATTTCGTATAAAACTGAGAGTTTCGCATCTATTTCGCATAAATTGTATAATTTCGCATTTTGAACCAATTTCGCATTTTATCGCGAATTCGAAATCGCTAAAAACCACCCGTACGGGTCATATAAGATGAAGACACATACACTGACAAAGTTTTGGCATATTTCGCATTTATCGCAAATGCTAAAAATCACAAACTCTAGTAATGAGGCATTGAAGAACTCCCTCCATTACCATCCATGTTCGCCATGGACTGCTGAGGGGTAGCAAATTTTTAGACAAATAATAAAAGTATATCAGCAGGGAACTAAAGACTATGTTTAGGAGAGAAAAGGATAACATGCTTTAACAATTTAAATATTTGATATTCTCAAGCATCATACTTAACAATAATAAAATACAGTTTTTTTTTTTTTTTGTTTTTTTTGTGTTGTTTTTTTTTTTTTTTTGCTATTTGTTTTACGTCGCACCGACACAGATAGGGCTTATTGCGACAATGGGATAGGAAAGGCCTAGGAAGTGGGCGTGGCCTTAATTAAGGTACAGCCCCGGCATTTGCCTGGTGTGCAAATGGGAAACCACCGAAAACCATCTTCAGGGCTGCCGACAGTGGGGCTCGAACCAACTATCTCCCGATTACTGGATACTTGCCGCACTTAAGCGACTGCAGCTATCGAGCTCGGTAAAATACAGTTTAACAGTAGTCAGGATAGTATAAGCATACAATATGCAACTTGAAATCATCAAGACTCAGTAGCCTTATTGGTTTGAGCCCATATTAGTACAGGATATATTATTATTTATTATTAACAAATACATTGCAATTGGGAAATATCCTGGTGGCAATGATCCCTTACAGTAGTGTGCTAATAAAGTAAAGTTAAAACATAATTACCTAGTAACAACAAAAACAACTACTACAACAAGAGTACAACAATCAATTCCATAGAAAGAAAATATTACAAGAAATACTACTTGTTTAACATTCTAAATCCAGCATCATACACAAATGCATATACAACTTAAGTATTTCCATTGCTTAACACTACAGCTTACTACTAGCTTAACATTACAACACCGTCATATACAAATTCACACGAACCCTTAAGTATTTCAAAATTTTACACTATGACTTACAGTAGATCGAGTGGCCCATTTACTTCATGTAAATTCATGTAAAAATTCACACATACCTTAAATAATTCAGATGCCTTATACTGTACTATAATTTACAGTGCATTAAAATGTGAGGGGCCGATGACAATAGATGTTAAGCCCCTTTAAACAAGCATCATCATTAAAATGACACCATCTATATATATAAAATAAGAGTTTTGTCTGTACATTGCTCAAAATTTAAAAAGGATGGTATTTCTGTGTCAGTCATGTCCATAGTGACAAGGAAATGAATTTTTTAATTTTCCGTAATGTCTGTCTGTCTCTGTCTGTCTGTCTGTCTGTCTGTCTGTCTGTCTGTCTGTCTGTCTGTCTGTCTGTCTGTCTGTACACACATTACGAGAAAACGGTTGAAGAGAATTTAATGAAAATTGGAATGTAAAGTCCGGTGATGAACCACTACAATCTAGGCTATAAATTATTTTATTCACGCTGTGTGAAATGATAGTTTAGGGGAAGGCCTGAAATTTAATTCTCAAATATTCATGTTATTAGTGGTCGTGTCTTAATGAAAATCGGTATGCAAAGTCGGGGTAATGAGTCGATATAATCTTGGCCATAAATAATTGTATTCACGCTGAGTGAAATGGCAGTTTAGGGAAATGCCTAAAATTTAATTTTCAAACATTTATATTATTAGAGGTCGTATCTTAATGGAAATCAGTAGACAATGATGGGAAATAAGTCGCTACAATATAGCCTATATATATATTTGTATTCACGCTGAGAAGAATGGTAGTTTAGGGGAAGGCCTAAAATTTAATTCTCAAATATTTATTATATTAGTGTTCGTATCTTCACAAAAATTGGTATGCAAAGTCGGGGAATAAGTCGCTACAATTTTGGCCATAAATAACTTTATTCACGCTGAGCGAAATGGTAGTTTAGGGGAAGGCCCAAAATTTAATTCTCGAATATTTGTGTTATTAGTGGTCGTATTGACAATTACTATATAAATGAAGTTACATAGTATTAAATTTCCAATCATTTATGTCTTATATATTTTGACCGTACCGGCTATGATAATGGAGATATTCATGAATATGGATTTTTATTGCTAAGATCATATCAGCGCCGTCACGAGAAACTGGGTGAACAGAGTTGAATGAAAATTGGTATGCAAAGTCGGGGAATAAGGAACTACAGTCTACGCTATGATTAATTTTATAAGACGGCCTTATATTACAGAGTCGAAAGAAAACAATGTGAGGGCCTACAATACAGAAAGCTCATAACATTGATCAACAATAACATTACATTGACCATTGTTTGTTGTGATTTGCTTTGTGTCTCCGTTGCCATTCATCTCTGATAGATGGGATTACTGCTCTATACCGAGTTTTTTTAAAATTTGTTCTACGTCGCGCCGAAACAGATAGGACTCATGGCGACGATGCGATACGAAAGGGCTAGGAGTGGGAAGGAAGCAGCCCCTGCGTTAATTACGTTACAGCCCCAGCATTTTCCTGGTGTGAAAACCATCTTCAGGGCTGTCAACAGTGGAGTTCGAACCAACTACCCCCTGGATCCAAGCTCATAGCTATGCACCCCTAAGCGCACAGTCAACTCACCCGGTCATACCGAGTATAACAGCCTGCCTGAAAATTGGCGGGAAGTAGCTGGGAAGTTAGATAAATTTCTGATACCACCGATACGTAACATACTGGTTCATCATAGCATTGTCCGACTCGTTGGCTGAATGGTCAGCGTACTGGCCTTTGGTTCAGAGGGTCCCAGGTTCAATTCCCGGCCGGGTCGGGGATTTTAACCTTCATTTGGACTGTTAGATCGGCACCGTAGTACTGTTCGTTAAAAGTGAGAAAATGTGCTTTTTATTAATTTGATTGAGCATTTTATATAACATTGCTTTTAATCACTACATTCCCTCTCACGACTTCAGGTAGGAAAACCACAAAGACAGTCTTTCTGGGAATCCCATAGCGAAGCACGGGTACATCTGCTAGTCACATATAAATTTACACACAATTTACAGAATGCTGGAGTCTATTCTTGGAGCATTTTACAGTTTTGGGAAAAGGCTCCAAGACAGCTGCAGATAATGCATTCCAGTCATCAATTCCCCAATTTACAAACAAATATTTACCATAGTTAGTTTTCTATGAACACATGACCGTGTTCATTTCCTTCTAGTCCCCAGTTTCTCCCACCCAATTTTTTCTATCATAATTGTCACACTACTTCTAGGATTGAAATTTTGCAGCCTTTTGCTGTACTATTTCAACTTCCTTAATGAGTCCTGTTTGGTATGGATCCTGTGCAACTGCTCCATATTTGAGGACTGGCCTAATGAGTGATATATAGCCCTGCGCCTTCGCCCTGAGAACTGCTGCCCTTTAGCACCCTCATCACGAAATGCAAGGACTTGTACGCTTTAAAAATTACACTTCCTACGTGGGTGTCCCATTTTAGATCTCTCTTTATGTGGATTCATAGGTACTTGTGTGAGTCTCTCTCAACCAGAGCGTTCGATCCAAGACAATACTGAATGTCCTCTTGCCTAGGTTCCTTTCCCATTCTTATGAGACTGCATTTTTGAGAATTTATTTTCATTTTGTTATCGAGTGCCCACCTATGGAGTATATTTATATCGGCTTGTAATAACCTATTATAGCTAGCATTCTATATTTTTCTGTGTATTATTCAGTCATCCGCAAACATCTGCATTCACTTCAAATTTTGTTTGGCAGATCGTTGATAAATGCCGTAAATAGGAGTGGCCCTGTAGCACTACCCTGTACTACTCCCGATGTTGCAGAAACTTCGTCAGAGTATTTACTTCCCATTTACCCTCTGCGTCCGGTCTGTCAAAACTTACAGGATCCACAGAACCACCATTTTATCAGTGTTTGTTTCCACCAATTTTTGGACCAGAATGTCATGTGGTACTACATCAAATGTGTTAGCAAAATCAATTACAATAGCATCAACTTGCACACCTTTATCTAATGACTCACTAATATCTTGAAAGAGCTACATCATCTGGCTCTCGCAGGAGAAACCTTTTCTAAAACTGTGTTGACGGCCATTAATCCATGAACTTTTCTTCCATTGCTCTCTTAGATATTCTAAAATGAGGTGTTCCATTTGTTTGCATACAATGGACATAAGGTTATTGGGTCTATAGTTGTCCATTAGCAGCCTGTTGCCCCCTTCAAAAATCGTAACTACTGTTGCTTTCTTCCAGTCATCTGGAATTTGCGTATTGTTGAGAGACACAGTAAATCGTATTTCCAAATAGTGTAGAATAGCTCTACCTCCCAGTTTCAGAACCTCCCCAGCAATGTTATCAGGCCCTGTTGACTTATTTTTCCTTAAGTTCTTAATTCTTTCCTGAATTTTTCTGCTGCTAATTTGGAAGAGAGAACAATCAGTGTTATCGATAATGTCTATTGTCAGGCTATTCTGCTCATTAAATATGTTCCCATACCAATGATTTAATTCATTAGCTATTAGTAGGTCATCAGTAATTACCTCACTTCACTGGACATTATCACCGACACATCATGGCTGGGTCCTTTTCCTAACATAGACATTTTTCCACCCATTTTCCCTGGAAGAAAGTTACCTTTCATATATATGTCATTAGCAGCTTTCTTTTCAGAAGCAAGTTCTTTTGACAGCTTGTGAAACCTATTCATATGCTCCAAACTAAATTGCCTTTTATTGTAGGCTTTCCTTTCAAGGCACCTAATTTTACTATTGCAGTATTTGAGGTCTGGGTTCCGTTTTAGTCATTGAAGGGGCACAAACTGCTCAATAGACCTATTAATAATATAAATGAAATTATCCCACATTATGTTTATGTACCCACCTTGTGATGTCCAGCTGGGAAGTATTTGCCATAGAAACTTTTGGAATTTAAAGGGGTCAGCTTTACTATACTGTTATACTTTTACTTTCTCCTCATTACCTTGTTTAGTGTTTAAGGGATACCCAATATTTAATTCTGCAGCAGAGTGGTACTGCCATACAACTTATGTGTATGTCATTGGGTCTTACAAGATAAACATCTATAATGTTGTTTCCTCTAGTAGGAAAGCCTGTTGTTGTTGTTGTTGTTGTTGTTGTTGTTGTTGTTGTTTTTTTTTGAATCATTAGTCCATAGACTGGTTTGATGCAGATTTCCATGCTACCCTATCCTGTGCTAACCTTTTTTTTCTACGTAACTACTGCATCCTACATCTGCTCTAATCTGCTTGTCATATTCATACTTTGGTCTACACCTACCGTTCTTACCACCTACACTTCCTTCAAAAACCAACTGAACAAGTCCTGGATGTCTTAAGATGTGTCCTGTCATTCTATCTCTTCTTCTCGTCAAATTTAGCCAAATCGATCTCCTCTCGCCAATTCAATTCAGTATCTCTTCATTTGTGATTCGATCTATCCATTTCACCTTCAGCATTCCTCTGTAACACCACATTTCAAAAGCTTCTATTCTCTTTCTCTCTGAGCTAGTTATCGTCCATGTTTCACTTCCGTACAATGCCACGCTCCACACGAAAGTCTTCAAAAACATCTTTCTAATTCCTATATCAATGTTTGAAGTGAGCAAATTTCTTTTTTCAAGAAAGCTCTTCCTTGCTTGTGCTAATCTGCATTTTATGTCCTCCTTACTTCTGCCACCGTTAGTTATTTTACTACCCAAGTAACAATATTCATCTACTACCTTTAAGACTTCATTTCCTAATTTAATATTTCCTGCATCACCTGCCTTCGTTCGACTGTACTCCATTACTTTTGTTTTGGACTTATTTATTTTCATCTTGTACTCCTTACCCATGACTCCGTCCATACCATTTAGCAGCTTCTCAAGATCTTCTGCAGTCTCAGATAAAATAACAATATCATCGGCAAATCTTAAGGTTTAGATTTCCTCTCCTTGGATTGTGATTCCCTTTCCAAATTCCTCTTTGTATTCCTTTACTGCCTGTTCTATGTAAACATTGAAAAGGAGGGGGGACAAACTGCAGCCTTAACTCTCACCTTTCTGGATTGCTGCTTCTTTTTCAAAGCCCTCGATTCTTATCACTGCAGACTGATTTTTATACAGATCGTAGATAATTCTTCGTTCACGGTACCTGATCCCAATCACCTTCAGAATCTTAAATAGCTTGGTCCAATCAACATTATCGAATGCCTTTTCTAGATCTATGAATGCCATGTACGTGGGCTTGTCCTTCTTGATTCGATACTCTAGGATCAGACGTAAAGTCAGGATTGCTTCACGTGTTCCTACATTTCTTCTGTAAATAATGCGTGTTAAAATTTTGCAGGCATGAGGTACTAAACTAATGGTGCGTTAGTTTTCACACCTGTCAGAACCGGCTTTCTTGGGAATAGGTATAACAACATTCTGCCAAAAATCGTATGGGACTTCTCCTGTCTCATACATCTTACACATTAAATGGAATAACCTTGCCATGCTGGTTTCTCCTAAAGCAGTCAGTAATTCAGAAGGAATATCATCAATTCCAGGTGCCTTGTTCCTATTTAGGTCGCTCCCAGCTCTGTCAAACTCTGACCCCAAAATTGTGTCACCCATTTCATCAGCATCAACAGCCTCTTCTTGTTCCAGAACCAAATTATCTACATCTTCACCTTGATACAACTGTTGGATATGTTCCTGCCATCTTTCTGCTTTGTCTTCTTTCCCAAGAAGTGGCTTTCCATCTGAGCTCTTAATATTCATACACCTAGATTTCCTTTCTCCAAAGGTTTCCTTGATTTTCCTGTATGCACCATCTACCTTTCCTAGGACCGTACAACCTTCAACATCGTGCACTTCTCCTTCAGCCAGTCTTTCTTAGCTATCTTGCATTTTCTATCCACTTCATTCTGTAATCGCCTGTATTCTTTTCTGCCCTCTTCATCTCTAGCATTCTTGTATTTTCGTCGTTCTTCAATCAGGTCTAGTATCTCCTGAGTTATCCACTGATTCTTAGTTGATCATTTCTTCCTTCCTAACATTTCTTCAGCAGCCCTACTGACTTCATTTTTCATGACTATCCACTCTTCCTCTATTGTGTTTCCTTCAGCCTTTTCATTTAGTCCTTTTGCAACATGCAGCAAGTAAATGTCTATTTTAACTCATAATTTCATTAATCATCGGCCTACTTTGTTATATCCATAAATGATTAATTCTATAATTCAGCCTAGGAATTAATGAAGCTTTTTTTACCGCAGCCTGATTGTAGCCCCTTCCCGTAGCGTCGCCAGACCAGTTTATGTCCGGAAGATTTAGGTCACCTGCAATTAAAAACTTTTCTGCATATTGGTGCGGAGTTGGACTACCATGCTTGTCTTTCAGCGATAAATGACAGATATATAAGTATCCCATGTCACAGTGTCCATATATGACTTCATTAATTCCTAAGCTGAATTATAGAATTAATCATTCCTGGATATAACAAAGTAGGCTGATGATTAATAAAATTGAGTTAAAGTAGACATTACTTGCTGAATCCATCTTCCAAGAATCTGCACATTTATAACTTCAAATTTAATGTTGAGAGCTGAACATATGATCTCTACGAATATAATCTCAATCGATTCTCACTTACGAAAGACCACAATATTGATGTCTTATGGTGTAATGCATTTAAAACTATATTTGGTCTAGGTACACTACCAGTTTAGGTTCTTCCCTTCTCTAACCACCGCCAAATCATCGCAACCTTAATCTGCATTGGATTAATTTAAGGTCATGTCAGAAGATCTATCAGTAAAAAAAAAGTTATTTGTGGTATCCATAGCAATTTTGAAGAGCGTGATACCCGGGGCATTCAAAGATGGTAGAAACATTGTATTGTTTTTTAAAAGAAATTGCAGACAATTTGTGGAGAGAAAGAGATTAATAGAAGAAGAAGAACAAATATAATTTCTGTTGGCATTGATAGTGATGATAATTCAGCCATTTCCATTTCACATGCAGAATTGGCAGATGATTGTGAAAAAGGAAGTTCAGTTGAAATATCTGATGAACTGGAAGGCTACTTAGGAGATATCCAACCAGTATGAAATACTTGAGGTGCTTGTAATGGTTAAACTTCAGTACCTAGTTTAATCATTGAAGAAATGTGTACTTTGTGTTAAATTCAGAAGTGTACTCTTGTTTTAGATATCTGAGTATACATTGTTACGAGAAACTGAAATCTACTGTGGGATTTAAAAATCTAATTACTGTATTTGCTCATTAATTAAAACTTTTTTACTAAAAAAGTAAAAACATTGATCTGTGTAAATTATTAGCATAATTCTGACTAAAAAAGTTGCAGAGAAAGGAGATGAATGAAATATATACAGTACATAACCCTTAGGATAAACATAAATTGCCATTTGGTGTAAAATTATTGCATTCGTTTTCTTCTGAACGGTCAAGAGCATAAACTTACATCTGGCTCATTGAACACATGGGTTTATGGTTACTGGAAAGATGTTCCTCCAGAGGCTGCTAAAATAGCACCTGAAGCAAAATAAATACAGATTAGCAAAACAACCAATCACATCTTTATACGATGGGATACTAGCCAAAAAAAGAAGAAAATCCGTTCTTTATATTCTATTAATATTTGCTACTGCTGGAAGAACTGCTACTGCCATTTCCGCTTACATCTTTCCAGATCAAATCATCTGGTCTAACATGTTTAAGATTCCAGTTGTCTTGAAACTGTTTTCAGTTATCCCCAAAGAAATCATGTCTGTAGAAACTGTGTAAACTTTTTTATGTTGGTAGCCAGTACCACATATTGCACTCAGACACTGAAAACTTACAGTCCATAGCCCTATTCCTGTGAGTCTCTGCTTAGTTTATTACCGTACCATGAGTTGCGCATTGCACTTGCTCATTATGGATTTACTAAAACAAACAGTTGCGTGATCACAGAACACACACGAAGCACTCTCATAGAATATAATATGTTTGTAATAGACTGCAAGGCCAGCACACAAGAAAACAAATTTTTAAAAAAATGGAGAGAGACTAGTTGACCTGTGTAGAAACCATAATTTAATCTCAAAATCTACATGTTTTAAGAGGAAACCTCAAAAACTCAAAACATGGAAACACCCTGACTACACTAAAGGAGAATGGCAACTGGACCACGTCTGCATGGACAAATACCACCACAGAGAGATCTATAACGTCAAAGTCCTCCGAGGAATAGACACAGGTTCAGATCACTACGTAGTTAAAATTAAACTCACTCCCCAGAGGAGACAACAAAAGCAAGCCCTTAAAACTAAAAGAAAAATAGATCCTACCCAGCTAATCAACAACAAAAATTACCAGAAAGCAACTGAAAAAATAAAAATCACAGACAAACTTGAAGACTTTGTACACAACCTTACACAAATTGCAGAAGACCTAGCTCCAATTAAACCACGTAAAAAACACCAATTGTGGAACAGTGAATGTGATGAAACAGTGGAGAAAAGACATCAGGCATGGCTATTACATCAGTCCCAAAAGACAGAAATATCCTATCAAAAGCTAGTAAAACAGAGAAAAGAAACTACCCAAGTCTTAAGAAGAATAAAAAGACAACATCATAAGGACACCCTACAGTTAATTGAAGAACAGTTCAGTAAAACTAAATCAAGGGACTACTACAAAACCTTCAGAAAGCAGCTCCAAAAATATGAACCCCCGACCCTACTGATGAAGGATGAAGATGGTAAGCTGGCCCATAACAATAAAGACAATGCAGAAATTCTGGCTAAACATTTCAACAAGCTTTTAAATTGTGAGGAACCTACAGAACTCCTTCATTTGGACACCAACACCCCAATAAAAACATCACCAGAAAACATCAATCCCCCCACAATAAAGGAAGTCTACCAAGCTCTGAATAAATTAAAAAACTACAAAGCGCCAGGAGAAGATCAGACCTTTGCGGAAATCTGGAAATATGCAGGAACCTCAGCAAAAGTTGCCCTCCATCAACAACTTGTCTCTATCTGGATTAAAGAAGAACTACCAGAACACTGGACAACAGCCCTCATCCATCCTCTGCACAAAAAAGGGGACAAAACCGACCCTAATAACTACAGGGGATCTCGCTCCTAGACATAACATACAAAATATTTTCAATAATCATCCTTAATAGGATAAGTTTACAACTTGAGAAAGAACTAGGAGAATATCAAGGAGGTTTCAGACCCTGGAGGAGCTGTCCTGATCAGATCATGAGTCTTAAGTTGATAATGGACTATAACAGGAGAAGAAACAGAGATATGGTGATAACATTTGTAGATTTCAAGAAAGCTTATGATTGCATCCATAGAGAATCTCTGTTTAAAATTTTAAGACACCTTGGACTACACCCCAAATTAATAAACATGATAAAATTGACTCTCACCAATACCAAGTCAAAAGTGAAGTTTAGGGGTGAAACATCAGTGACATTTGAAATTAAAACTGGACTATGGCAGGGAGATGGGCTCTCACCACTATTATTTAACTGTGCTCTAGAAATGGTAATGAGGGAATGGTTTAGAAAATGTCCCCCCAAAATAAAGATTGGCCGAAAAATCAAAACAAATTGCCTGGGTTTTGCTGACGATTTAACATTACTAGCAGTGGACATAAAAGAAGCAAAAACTCAGGTATCAGAACTTCAAAACATTGCAAATAAAATTGGCCTCAAAATATCATTTGAAAAAACAGAAATTATGCCCCAAAAACCAACACAGCTAAAAGAAGTCACCATAAATGGTAATAAAATCAAAATAGTAACTCAGTTTAAATATCTTGGAGAAGTAATAACACATAACTTAAATGAAAAAATCTCAATCCAAGTAAGAACAAAGCACAAAAATTAACATGGGATATGTACAAAAAGAAATGTCTATCAATAAATACAAAAATAAAACACTACAACACAGTTATAAAACCGGAAGCTACATATGCAGCAGAAACACTCTTTTACCTGAATAAACAATCAAAGACTGACAGACTTCAGAAAATTGAAAGGAGGATTGGAAGAACCTGTATCAACAAAAAATATCAGAAAGATGGACAGTGGCGGTTAATACCTAACAAAGTCGTGTACAAAGAGCTAGAAACCATTACAGATACTATGCATAAGAGGAGACTGGGATTCTTTGGACATATCATGAGGATGCAGGACTCGAGACTTCTGAAACAACTAGTACAACACAATCTCGTCTCAAAAAATACCACAACAGGATGTAAATGGATCAGAGAAGTAAGAGAGGATCTGAAGGAAATAGGCCTTACAACAGAAGACACCAAAAATAAGATAAAATTGAATACAAACCTCCGCTTTACCCTTACACAAAACAAACCAACACGCACATTTTCAACTGAGGAAAGGGCGCGAAGATCGGAGCGTCTGAAGAAGTACTGGGAGGACCGCAAAGCCCGAACAATCCCTTCAAAGAGACCTGAACGACGGACTGACTAAAGTGATCCTATGTGGTCATAAAAGGAGGAGAAGACTGCAAGGAGCCTGCATCAGGTCAAGACTGACTTTTACTAGCCAAGAGCTGCAATTTGGGATTGCCATATTTCAAAATAGAAAGGCTGGTACTTGCCACCTACATTTTGCAACATTAGCGGAACTTCACGTAAATGCTTGAGAAAATTGGTTCATCAAATACGCTAAAGAAATACATGTTTTCCCCGCTTTGAAGTATAGCTAGACTGGGTGTGTAAATTATGTGATAACGAGAATTATGCAAGTAAATATGTTAACAAAACCGGATGTAAATTGGCTGTGTAGTTGTGTGGTTTTAAAAGCATGACTAACAGGTATGGAAAAAAATAGATGAACACTTTTTCTTCTATGTGACAATTGAGAACAGAAGCGTTAATGTGTATTTTCAGTTTAGTATTCTTACTCCTTTATATTCATGAAATCACAAAAATTCGCCCACAGTGTTGGATGGTGGTTGTATTGATTCTGTGGTCACCTTAATATTTAAATAAAGAATAAACTTCAGTGATATTATTTGTAATGGATTTGTGTTGACCAACAAACTGCAGACTTTATTTGTATATTTATGTTTAGATTGAAGAATTGGATTACTAAGAAGGCACTTAGAGAAAAGGAAGCCAAAAATAACAAGCGAATTAAATTGGAAAAGCTCATGAATGAACCGTCCCATGATTTTGAGGATAAATTATATGAAGATGAACGGTCCCAGCTAGTAGAGAGAGTAGCAGAGGCTTTTGAGCAAGGTAGGTGCTTGATGTTGTTGTACATAAGTCATTAAGCCTTCTTCCAAGATGCACAATATCAGTAATTTTTATGATTTGGAAATTTAAGCATGTAACATTTCGGACTTTGTGGTTATGTAGTTGTTATTAATTCATGTGGCTTTAGGAATAAGTGCAGCTACAAGCAGTGGTGAAATGCCCAGTGTGATCAAGATTAAAATCTCCAAACCAGATGCTAAAGAAACTGCTGAAGTGAAAGCTGCAGAAATCCGTAAAAGAAAGCTGGATATGCCTCAATATCCCAAGAAGAAGCCTGCTCTGCTGTGGTAAGTTTTTTACCTTACTATATATGTTTCATTGTAAGGGTACACCCATATTGTCAAACCTTATAAAGCATTGCATTGTTTAATTGAAACCTGTCAACTCTCAGAAGAGTAAAAGACATGTTTGTGACCTTCTGAGTATGGCTGCAATATTGGCCAATTGATATCAACACCGGGCGAGTTGGCCGTGCGCGTAGAGGCGCGCGGCTGTGAGCTTGCATCCGGGAGATAGTAGGTTCGAATCCCACTATCGGCAGCCCTGAAGATGGTTTTCCGTGGTTTCCCATTTTCACACCAGGCAAATGCTGGGGCTGTACCTTAATTAAGGCCACGGCCGCTTCCTTCCAACTCCTAGGCCTTTCCTATCCCATCGTCGCCATAAGACCTATCTGTGTTGGTGCGACGTAAAGCCCCTAGCAAAAAAAAAAAATGATATCAAATATATGCTCAATACAGGGATTTAGAATATAAGAGAATGTTTTTACTGGAAGTCTGGTTTCTTCATGGATGTTTGAACTCTTGCAATGAAGTTCTTGTGTATATTTTCAAAATGAATTACAAATCACATCAGAGGTATGTAATAGCAACAGTGAACCATCAGAAAGAAGTGATAATGTATTGGAAAGTGAAAATAAATCAAATGCACTGTTATATCTACAGATGGGCAAAAGTGAAATGTTATATTCTAAACCACAGCTGCTGGCACAATGGGAACAAGGATTTTTATGTTTTTCAATACATAGAATTCAATTCAATCATTTTTTTATTTCCATAATATTTGGGGGAAATATTTTGTAACATTTACAATACCAAGCGAGTTGGCGATGCGGTTAGGGTGGTACAGTTGTGAACTTACATATGGGAGATGATGGGTTTGAACCCCACTGTTGGCAGCCCTGAAGATGATTTTCTGTGGTTTCCCATTTTCACACCATAAATTAAGGCCATGGCCACTACCTTCCCACTCCTAGCCCTTTCCTATCCTATTGTCACCATAAAACCTATCTATGTCCGTGCATTGTAAAACAAATTGTAAAGAGAAAAATTACAGTTTTTGTATTATCTCTTATTGCTTTTCCTATTTTACATGATTACATTAGGGAGATCTTTCAAGTGAGCAAATTGAATGTTCAAAGATTCTCCAAAAACAGAATTTCATAACCATAGACTTTGACTTGAAAATATCATAGGACCTTAAGTTTTAAGCAAAAACGCACATTTAACTTCCTACTTTTGGAGTAAATATTGCTGCAAATGAATTAATAAATACCTCATGTAATGGACCCTGATCAGTTTTTCTTGGACTGAAGTACAAAAATCTGGTTTTCATTATTGCATCTGCAAAATATTGAAGTTGGTATATCAAGTTATTTCTGTCATTCACCATGATACAATGTTCAGTCAATGGTACAAAATTCAATACTAGATACTATTTGAAATACAGTAAAATACTAAAAAATATTTTATTGGTTATGGTAAAAATTCATTGTTTTCTTCTTTTAATTCACACACACTTGAATGTATTATGTTTCCGGAATCCTGCAGAATACAGTTTACAACAAAAGTAAACCACCAATTCAATTAGAAAATGCTGTTAACAATCCAGTATTGTAATTATATTTTACATTTTGATGGTAAATTACTAAACATTGCAAGACCAGTGCTAATCCATCCTAGCCTGATAAAATTCTAATTAATTTTGGTCTAATAATTTAAAATATTACTGAGAAAATAAAAGTATCCTTTGGCTGAATTCCCTGATATCAGAAAAATTAATGCTATTATGATTATTTATGGTTCATGTTTGTGGGTTACTGTAGTCACGTCCTAGTTCGTGAACCATGGGCAACGGCTGAGTGGCCTAGTAAGTCGTCCTGAGAGTTGGGATACCAGTTGCTATGGAATGGGAGTGGGCATCTCGGACATATTCTGAGTCATGGCCCTCCTTGTGCTCAGGCGGCTAGGACTATACAATTCACCGGTGGTCCACAACCCGTTAGAGAAGAGATCCTCACTTGGACTATGTGCAAGTAGGGTAGCATCCTGCTTCATGAATTTACCGAGCTCAGAACATTTTAAGCAAGCCTCGGACCTATGGGATCAATGGAGTCCCATTCCCATTTGGTAGGCGAGGGACTCCTTGGAAACAACTTGGCGAACAAAATGGAATTCGATGGGGAGCTATCAATATTAATGGGACGTATGGAAGAAAGAAGGTAGAACTGGCCGAGTCAGCAAAGAGGATGCATCTGGATGTGCTAGGAGTAAGCGATATTGGGGTAAGGGGAGATAATGAGGAAGAGATAGGAGATTATAAAGTGTACTTGACGGGTGTTAGAAAGGGAAGGGCAGAGTCTGGGGTAGGGCTCTTTATCAGGAATACCATTGTACCATTGCACGCAACATAGTTTCTGTTAGGCACGTAAATGAGCGAATGATGTGGGTAAATTTGTCAGTTGGGGGAATTAGGACAAGAATTGTGTCCGTGTATTCACTATGTGAGGGTGCAGATGAGGATGAAGTTGACAAGTTTTATGAAGCATTGAGTGACATCGTGGTCAGGGTCAACAGCAAGGATAGAATAGTGCTAATGGGCGATTTCAATGCGAGAGTTGGGAATAGAACTGAAGGATACGAAAGGGTGATTGGTGAATGTGGGGAAGATATGGAAGCTAATGGGAATGGGAAGCGTTTGCTGGACTTCTGTGCTAGTGTGGGTTTGGCAGTTATGAAAACTAATAAGGGTAGAAAATCTCCAGGACGAAGAAATGAGACAGAAATACATGGATATGATTCGTGAGAAGTTTCGAACAGTAGACAGTAAGCAGGTTCAGGATGTAGAAAGTGAATGGGTGGCATACAGGGATGCTGTAGTAGAAACAGCAAGGGAATGCCTAGGAACGACTGTGTGTAAAGATGGGAAAAGGCAAACATCTTGGTGGAATGATGAAGTGAGAACAGCCTGTAAACTTAAAAAGAAGGCTTATCGGAAATGGCTCCAAACAAGGGCCGAGGCAGACAGGGATTTGTACGTAGATAAAAGAAGCAGAGCGAAACAAATAGTTGTTGAATCCAAAATAAGTCATGGGGAGATTTTGGTAATAACCTGGAATGGCGAGGTCAAGCAGCAGGGAAACCTTTCTGGACAGTAATAAAGAATCTTAGGAAGGGAGGAAGAAAGGAAAATGAACAGTGTTTCGAGTAATTCAAGTGAAGTCATAATAGATCCCAGGGAATCACTGGAAAGGTGGAGGGGATATTTTGAACATCTCAATGTAAAAGGAAATCATCCTGGTGGTGTTGCAAACAGCCAAGCTCATGGGGAGGAGGAAAATGATGTTGGTGAAATTATGCTTGAGGAAGTGGAAAGGATGGTAAATAAACTCCATTGCCATAAGGCAGCAGGAATAGATGAAATTAGACCTGAAATGGTGAAGTATAGTGGGAAGGCAGGGATGAAATGGCTTCATAGAGTAGTAAGATTAGCATGGAGTGTTGGTAAGGTATCTTCAGATTGGGCAAAAGCAGTAATTGCACCTATCTATAACCAAGGGAACATAAAGGATTGCAACAACTATCGAGGTATCTCACTGATTAGTATACCAGGCAAAGTATTCACTGGCATCTTGGAAGGGAGGGTGCGATCAGTCGTTGAGAGGAAGCTGGATGAAAACCGGTGTGGTTTCAGATCACAGAGAGGCTGTCAGGATCGGATTTTCAGTATGCGCCAGGTAATTGAAAAATACTACGAGAGGAATAGGCAGTTGCGTTTGTTTCGTAGATCTAGAGAAAGCATATGACAGGGTACCGAGGGAAAAGATGTTCGCCATACTGGGGGACTATGGAATTAAAGGCATTTATGGTGACAATTGGGCTTCAGTGAGAGTTGATGATAGAATGAGTTCTTGGTTCAGTGTACTAACAGGGATTAGACAAGTCTGTAATCTTTCACCTTTGCTGTTTGCATGGGGGAAGGTTTCGCAACACATTTTCACATGAACAGCTTTCAGAATTACAAAGATATCTTACAGAAATAAATCAGAGACTTTTTGGAATGACCAAAATACAGTGCAGGAGATTAGTGTATGATTTCGCTGAGACGAACAACATTGCTTATCCGTTCAACAACGTAACAAGAATGGCAGGAGAAGATTGGCTCACTAACTTCTTGAAGAACTTCAACTTTACGATGAGAACTCCTGAAGCAACCTCTATAGGGCGTATGATGGGTTTCAATAAGACTGCAGTGCACAAATTTTATTCAATATTAAGAGAAATTCGCCTAAAATATGGTTTTGCGCCACAAGCAATATTCAATGCAGATGAATCAGGTCTTTCCACTGTGCCCAATAGACAACCAAAAGTGATCTCTCCAAAAGGTACTAGACGTGTAGCTAAAATTACGTCCGCAGACAGGGGCAGAAATATCACTCTAGTTTGTGCCATGAGTGCCAGTGGACAGTATGTTCCACCATTTTTGATTTTTCCAAGAAAAAGGATAAAACCAGAGCTACTGAGTGGTCTTCCTCCTGGATCAGTTGGACATGCAACTGAAACAGGATGGATGAATAGTGATCTGTTTGTTGTTTACTTACAACATTTTGTGAATCATATAAAGCCCATTAAAAGTGATCCTGTTTTACTGATTGTGGACAACCATAGTTCACACATTTCTTTACAGGCAATCAATTTTTGTCGGGAAAAAGGAATCGTCATGATTGGATTGCCACCACATACGTCCCACAGGCTGCAGCCACTTGATGTGTTGTTCTTTGGACCCCTGAAGACGGCTTACTCGCAGGCTTGTGACAGTTATCTGGTGTCTCATCCTGGACATCAGATAAATGATCGAAACATTGCAAGAGTTTTTTCTGGAGCCTACACAAAAACAGCGACTGTAAGCAATGCCATAAAAGGTTTCGAAGCAACTGGAATAGAGCCATTCAACCCACAAGTATTTGATGAAGGCGACTATGCTCCCGCAGCTACGACAGAGAGAGATTTACCAGAAGAACCAGTGCCTTCCACAGAATCTGATCCATCCACTCACTCGCCAGATCTTACAATCTCAACAGAACATGACAACTCAAAGCAAGAAGCAGCATTGCCTACACCGCAACCAGGACCTTCTTCTCGGCAGAACAAAGGAAATCAATTGAAGTCCTCTGCGAGCACTTTCATCTATGACCTGATGCCTTTGCCAAAAGCTCAGAGATCAACGACCAGGAAAAGGCAAGCTGGATCAGCATCAGTCATAACAAATACCCCTACAAAAGACATATTATTACGAAGAGAAGAAGAAAAAAGAAAAGAGAAGCAAAGAAACTAAGGAAATGGAAAGAAAGAAGAAGAAACTGGCAGCAAAGGGCCCTCTTTTCACATCTACATTGCTTCCTAAGGACAAGAACAGATTTGAGTACCCTGTGTGCAGTGTAACTTATGTAGATCCCCCGGAAGAAGACTGGATTCAGTGTAGTAGATGTAGTGAATGGTGGCATGAGAAGTGTTCTAGTTATGAAGTAGGAGTTTTTGTGTGTGATTACTGTTAAATTCTATACAATCAAAGGAGATCTTAAAACTTTGATATGGAAGTGCCGAACTATAGAAATATATAACCATGAAAGAGATGTTTATAGTGACATTGTCCATGTGTGTATACTAAATACCATTTCAAGCTATATTACAAAGTTTGGTGTAGGTTAGAATAGGTTTGGATTTTTCGTTATCTTACCCCGACAGGTTCGTCAACTTGCACCGCCACTGGGGCAAGATGGAGAATTTGCTGAAGTTATGAATTTTATTTAATTACTTTGGAACATCTTTCAAGAGTGTAATTATAAGGTCATAATATAACAGAGTATAGTGTAATGTATGCATTAAGTGTGAATAAAAATGATTTTGAATAATCTTGTTCAACATACGACCTCCCAAAGCTTAGCATCGTCAACTTGCCCCGGTCTCCCCTATTTATAAGTTAGAAGTAACAGACATGTAAGTAGCAAGAATGATTGCTGGTACAAACAGGTGGGAACAATGGCAGGGGGTACTCAGAATGAAGCGATAAAGGCTAATTTAGGAATGAACTCGATGGATGAAGCTGTACGCATAAACCAGCTTCGGTGGTGGGGTCATGTGAGGCGAATGGAGGAGGATTGGTTACCTAGGAGAATAATGGACTCTGCTATGGAGGGTAAGAGAAGTAGAGGGAGACTAAGACGACGATGGTTAGACTCTGTTTCTAACGATTTAAAGATAGGAGGTATAGAACTAAATGAGGCCACAACACTAATTGCAAATCGAGGATTGTGGCGACGTTTATTAAATTCTCAGAGGCTTGCAGACTGAACGCTGAAAGGCATGACAGTCTATAATGATTATGTATGTATGTATGTATGTATGTATGTATGTATGTATGTATGATTATTTATTATTATTGCCTTCAGTTTTGCTTTACAAGCAAGAAAAAGTAAAACTTGTTACTGTGTTTTTAATGGGCCACAGAGGCAAAGAAGCGTGAGGGTTGAATGGCTGGACCAAGCATGATTCAAAGTTTGAGTTTTGATAACAAAATCTACGAAAAATTTACTTATTTCTTTTTCTAATAGGATGATCTTTTCAAAAACAAAATACAAAGATTTAACAGGTCAGCATGCACAAGAAGCACAAGGAAGCTTATAAGCTTAGTCATTTGCAATCAGGGGAGCAGTATTCCCATTTTCATATGCGATTTATTCTCACAGATGTTAAAGTCTTGGGCATTAATTAGGAAAGAGGTAGTAGTCTTTACAGATTGAATCCTTTGACAGTGGGAAAATAGATCCCAGAGAATCACTGGAGAGGTGGAGGGGATATTTTGAACTTCTTCTCAATGTAAAAGGAAATCATCCTGGTGGTGTTGCAAACAGCCAAGCTCATGGGGAGGAGGAAAACACCCAAAACACCTTGACACAATTTCACAGCACACAACTTCTGAAGTTGTTAATTAAAAAACATTTATTGTTTTAATGTAAATTAAGAGATTGATTTTATGCTATTTTACCTAAGCTACATGTAAACAGCTGATGAAGATTGCTAAGCAGTTGAAACATGTTCTGTGATTATTAATGTCTTTATAAATAGCCCAAGGCTAAATAAAAAAGAGAAAGTATCGATTAGGTGGAACCTTTTTTCATTTATTGATTGAACAATGAATAAGTCGAGAATGGAAAGTAATTGATTCATCATAACTACACCATTAACACCATGGGAAGTACAGGATAGGAATAGTTTAGAGGAAAAAAACTCAGGAGGGTATTAAATTTTGAAGTCGCATTACCAACCAACTTTACAGAATTAGCTAACATTTTCATCCCACAATGGCACACCCAATTAAATAATAAAAAAAAAGGTTATGAAATACACCTCAAATTAGATGACCAGAAGGAAAATCAAAGAGCAGTAACACTACGCCATATACTGCCAGTTGTCCAGGAAAGACCTCCGGAAAACCTGGGCTAAAAATATGTGACATCAACAGATTCACTCTGTAGCACACCAGTAAAACAGGTACCTCTCCATTTACATGTAAACGAGGTAAATAAAATATAAATAAAATAAAATATAGATGGCAAATAACCAAGGAGGTTGATAGAAAATGCTAGACAACACAAGGAAGGAGGAGGTAACTCCACTAAAAGACCCTATAATTAATTGGCAGGTCGATGACTTCAGTACCGACTTGTCCCTATTTTTACCATCAAGGTAATTTGCCCCAGACTAGTCAGCCGATCCCAGGTGTGCTCAGTCCGAAATATGATAAAAATAATGCCCTAAAATACATACACCCTGCATCTTGATGGGAACGTATAACTAAATACGGGCACAGTGAGGTCAATTAAAACTACAAATAAAGCAAGGCGAAGCATGACGTCAGTTTTGGAGGAAAATCTGTTTATTAAAATTAACAAGATAAATATTTTTTAAAATAGCAAAGTATCAAATAATCAGATTTACATGACTCAGATTGTTGTTTTCCTTTTCAGCTGGATAAAGTCCATCTTGAGAATGAGAATATTTTACAAATTTATAATGTATGCCGACACACATACTTAACAAATCAAATCTTGAAATTTCATTAATTTTAACATATGGGCTTGCGTGCGCGCACCACACTCCTGGCTTTTACCTTCTTGTTAACACTTTTAACTGTAGATGAGTACGTTCCCCATTTCTGCACACTTGACATTGCAGTGGGGTCCCTAACCTTAAGAAAGACTTGATCTAATGCGCAAAAGGGGAGACAAAACTAACCTAACTGTACAATATATAACACGCTGAGTGGTAAAACATCCTACGCACAAAATATACCTCTCGAGCCAAGAAAAAATTCATGAGCATAACAGACAAATGTGGATAGGAGCCACACAAACAAAAACATGTAAATGGCAATATGTACATTCAAAGAAACAGACATATTTTCCAGGGTTCACCAAGGAAAGCATGCGGCATTCACTCAACTTGCATCCACTTAAAGCCACAACGAAAATGAAAGGAAACATAATTAGACGTTAAGCAACACTTCCTATTTATCACAGGTTCCTGAAAAATAATTACAGGACACAAAAACAATAAAAAATGACAGAGTAGGCTTTACCTTTCAACACCTATTTCAACGTTGTAACCTGGAAGAGATGGCATGACACAAATATTCCTCAGCGCGGTTATATCATAAAAGGAAATCTGAACAAACATTGCGATATAAAACTCCCGTCGACTGCCACAACCGTAGAGACATGGACAGAAACAAAACAAAACAAAAAAAGACAAAACACGAATTATAGGCTGCTCAAATAAAACTCTCCTCGGTAGACAAACATATCACCCTCGCCAACACACGGCAGGATGACTCAAAGTGGAGATCAACATCTCCCAAAATAAAGCACAGGGTCCAACCCTTTACACACGCTGCTCAACAGTCTACCCGAGGCAAGTCACACAGTCAAGAAAATTCCTTACAGATGAGGATCGCATCCACTTACTCAAAATCACACAAATAATATCTCATGTCCTAAAGTTGCGTAAAACTGAAGAAATATGAAGAACTTCGTCTAACATTCGCTCGCATGAAAAGAAACAAGACCGCGCTGGTCACAAAGCACTCGAGCACAAAGTAAACATGAATAATAAAGTGGCTCAACTCTGTAATAAATATGATGAACTGAAACTAAGAAATTGCCACATTGACAATCGGTCATGTCTGAACATCGGAAAGTTACTGAAATATCTCAATCCTACATCGCGAGAAACTCATATAGATAATAATAATAATAAATATTAAATTGATAATAACAATAATACATTTTACAGAGAATTTATTCTAATATTCGGAACTCGAAATATGAAACTGCGTTCGTGGAACTCGTGAATTAATAATTAATTTACCACCTAGATATACAAAATAGTCGTGAAGATGACGCTGACAACTTCATGGATCCACACTCCACCGTCTTACACACTCTCATTCACTCATCATGCAATAAATCCCAGAAAATATGACGGCATGTTTCCGTACACTTTGAGCTCCCATCAGTAATACTTTAATCTAGTCCTTCTTGACTTGAATTTGAATCCTTATCTACATTTAAAATTAAGCCCCGAGACGTACACTGCGTCTCAAATATCTAAACAAAACAAATCAAAAAATATATATAAGGCAAAAAAAAAAAAGACTGACTCAAAGAAATGACGCTAACCACTCAGCTAAATAAATCAGAATAAAATGTAAGAAAACAAGCTGCGACCTCATGCAAACAGTCCACATTTACGTTACAATTATATTTACATTAACAAGCTTCCTATCATTTACTTTAAATAAGACGTAGTCCTACCAAACAAAGCTACATCTACAGAAATTAAATATCAAACTAACCTTTCCCCTTTTGCAACATTAACATGTTCACACTCACATAATTACATTAAAAATTCTGTACTCATCTGTTATGTTGGCTCATGGCCGCTTGTCCTCAGGAGACAGCCGATCCCATCTTTCTTTTTAGCGTGCCATATCGATGATAATGCTGCCTTCAAAAAGACTTGGATCAGTCCTTTTGTCTCCATCGAGGGGTAGAAAGGTGATGTATTTCCGTTGCTGCTTCTGCTTCTGGATGTCGTCTAAAACATCCCCTCGTTCACGATGTAGAAATTGGGTCAAGATCAACCGGCCGGTTACAAGAATACTACAGCCGGGGTAAATTCCACCGACCGTGAAACCAGTTCCCATTCAGTCGCGGAACCGCTTCTCTTATCTACTCCAGTAACTAGGTCAAATATTTCCCATATTATAAACAGCTGAACTGAAAATTGTAAAGTTTATGCCCTTGGCAAACGATTTACACAGGCGGGCTACTACACACTTTGAAATGATTAAATGGAACTGTTCTGTCCCTTTGGTAATCGTAAGTTAAATGCCATTCTCCCAGTGTTATAAAACTTGAGTATATCAAATGTAGACTGAGCATCTTCCAACAAAATCTTAAGAGTCTCCACGCGATCACTCGCGTAAATAGAAACTTCTTCTTACGATGTTACTTGCACAGAATCTCGCCGAATAATAGGGTAACTGACACGGTCATTGTTTTTATTAACTCGTCCTCGAAGACGCCGTCGTATCCTCGATTGGGGCCATCTTTTCCCCTAGACCAATGCCTAGTCATATTGACGGTGGCTCTATCGTTTCATTGGCTCGACGCATTGCGTACCTGATGCTTACTGACCCTAGCCTCTCGCCCGGGCATTGGAAATGTTGTCCGTTGGAATTCTATTGTTCCCTTGTTCGGCTTTGTGTACGTCATGTCGAAATTTCACCTTCCAAACTTAGCTGGTGAGCAAACAAATCCGAGCTCCAAGCTCCCTGCAGAAATTGCGACATGTGCTGCTGAATGTAGATGTTTCCTGCCAGTTACTAGTACTTAATAAAAATGGAATATTCACTGCACATTCGAATAAATGACTGATTAATTAAATGAGCACTTCAATAAGGGCTCAGACTGGAACTAGCTAAATAATCCCATACTTATCCTGCAAAATCAAAGAACGGTAAGGTGTAAAATCAACAATGTCAACAGATATCAAAATTAACACTGTGTAAACACCATAGACAGGTAGATACTCTTAAAATGAACTTTACATTATCATAAATTAAATTAATGATATCAGAGCAACAACAGATTATGCAGGTAAACACAAGTTACATTTACTAAGACAATATTATTTCACATGAGTTGCAGACACACCAAATAAATAAGTGCCAAATCCACTAGGACACAGAGGTTTAACTACAAAGGTGATGGACCACCCCATCAAAGTGCCATAAAAACAAGCTAACCCAAAACAAGCAACAAGCATATAATACTCCATAATGAGCACCAGGTCCATGCGTCAGATCACAAAGGATAAAAGGACAATTACCATCCTCGACAACATGCCATAAAGCCATTATATACAGTAACCCTAATCCACCTAAATCAAATACATGGTACTGTAACGCACGATCACCCAACAGAGGATCAGTAAACCAACTATCAAGGTCAATAGAAGATAAACATCGCAGGTTATGAATCCTTTCTCACACTACATAACAGCAACAAGTAGAAGAGGCTAAACTTCCCACACTTCCATGCAATCCACAACTCGTACAGAATAATACCATACATAAATAGGTTGTCATTTTCAGAAGAAATTATTCAGCAATATAATGATTACAGCATCGCATAGAACTAAATACCCAGGGAGCTATATAATACAACAAGGGATAACATCCTTTACATTAGATAAACCACAGAATAGGAATTTCAAGGTTGACAGGTTAGGCTAAATTAATACCACACCAGAAAAATCATTAAGCAGATAAAACTTATGACAGACTCCTTTCAAGGATGTATACTCAATATCAAGTTAGCTAGAATAATTAAGAAGAGGGCACCAATACTAGTTTGAAACAGGGAAGCCCATATAATCGATAATGAATGTGGAAACGCGTAAAGACACAGGGTCTGTGCATGAAGCAAGCAGGTAACCATCTCCGACACCAACGAACAGTACTCCACAATAGTAAACATTGCCCAATGAAGAGGGTACTGATAATATAACATCAACCACTACCCAGCAACCTACACACCCACACTAGCCATGAAAACAGCTTAAAAATGGTAAACCATATGCAAACACTTACCCACAACCAGCACAGGCATGCAGTCACATAGCAGTGACTGAGTCATATTGCCAGCCATAGGCCATAGAACACAAACAATAACCAACATGAGATGAATAGTAAGCTAAAACTTTTAAAAATTCACTATAATGAGCAGGTTATTAGACCGATCACAAAGATAACTTTTTGCTGAATTAACCAAAATGAATGCCCAAATAGAACAACCAGGTGCAAGATTTTTAAAATATAACTTGAATTACTTCAAGACTACATTAAATAATCCACATCCAGCAGGTTATGGTAATTTTGAAGAAATGGTTGCTGACGTGAAAACAGTACTATTTAGGCCATAATTTGGTAACAGCAAATAAATGCAGACCGAACAGCGAAAATAGACTCACACTAAGCACAGAAAAACATCAAATTAATAAAGACAAGGTCTCAGACATAAAAAAAAGTGGCAGGCAGTCAAGTATCAACATACCTATCCATATAATATCACTTTCATGCTGCAACTGGCACAAGGTGGATATGCCACCAGGTTAGGTTAAGTACTTCATGATGTTTACACGTCATTTTCAACGCAGGAGGAAATATAACCTAAGGGAAATGACCATATAATTATTTATCATGCACACTACTGAATCATAATGCCCGAAATTAAATGATGATGATGATGATAATAATAATGATAATAATAATAATAATAATAATAATGATAATAATAATAATAATGATAATAATAATAAGCCTGAGAACTACTACAGTTACGCCCAAACAGAAAATACACGATGTTCCCAGGCCTAAGGCCATCAATCATAATCATGTTTATCCAGTGAACTTTGCACATAATACACTGACTGACAGAGCAAATGCAACACCAAGAAGGAGTGGTCAGAACTTTATGCCAATTGCAGGGTAGACTGACGTCACTGAGGTATGCTCATGATGTGAAATGCGCCACTGTGCTGCGCACGTAGCGAACGATAAATGGGACATGGCGTTGGCGAATGGCCCACTTCGTACCGTGATTTCTCAGCCGACAGTCATTGTAGAATGTGTTGTCGTGTGCCACAGGACACGTGTATACCTAAGAATGCCAGGCCGCCGTCAACGGAGGCATTTCCAGCAGACAGACGACTTTACGAGGGGTATGGTGATCGGGCTGAGAAGGGCAGGTTGGTCGCTTCGTCAAATCGCAGCCGATACCCATAGGGATGTGTCCACGGTGCAGCGCCTGTGGCGAAGATGATTGGCGCAGGGACATGTGGCACGTGCGAGGGGTCCAGACACAGCCCGAGTGACGTCAGCACGCGAGGATCGGCGCATCCGCCGCCAAGCGGTGGCAGACCCACACGCCACGTCAACCGCCATTCTTCAGCATGTGCAAGACACCCTGGCTGTTCCAATATCGACCAGAACAATTTCCCGTCGATTGGTTGAAGGAGGCCTGCACTCCCGGCGTCCGCTCAGAAGACTACCATTGACTCAACAGCATAGACGTGCACGCCCGGCATGGTGTCGAGCTAGAGCGACTTGGATGTTGGATGAGGGAATGGCGGAACGTCGTGTTCTCCGATGAGTCACGCTTCTGTTCTGTCAGTGATAGTCACCGCAGACGAGTGTGGCGTCGGCGTGGAGAAAGGTCAAATCCGGCAGTAACTGTGGAGCGCCCTACCGCTAGACAGCGCGGCATCATGGTTTGGGGCGCTATTGCGTATGATTCCACATCACCTCTAGTGCGTATTCAAGGCACGTTAAATGCCCACCGCTACGTGCAGCATGTGCTGCGGCCGGTGGCACTCCCGTACCTTCAGGGGCTGCCCAATGCTCTGTTTCAGCAGGATAATGCCCGCCCACACACTGCTCGCATCTCCCAACAGGCTCTACGAGGTGTACAGATGCTTCCGTGGCCAGAGTACTCTCCGGATCTCTCACCAATCGAACACGTGTGGGATCTCATTGGACGCCGTTTGCAAACTCTGCCCCAGCCTCGTACGGACGACCAACTGTGGCAAATGGTTGACAGAGAATGGAGAACCATCCCTCAGGACACCATCCGCACTCTTATTGACTCTGTACCTCGACGTGTTTCTGCGTGCATCGCCGCTCGCGGTGGTCCTACATCCTACTGAGTCGATGCCGTGCGCATTGTGTAACCTGCATATCGGTTTGAAATAAACATCAGTTATTCGTCCGTGCCGTCTCTGTTTTTTCCCCAACTTTCATCCCTTTCGAACCACTCCTCCTTGGTGTTGCATTTGCTCTGTCAGTCAGTGTATGAATAATCAAATTAAGTAACTTAATAAAAACAAAATTAATTCCGGCTGGCCAGTATTTACATGGAGCGGGCATTCCTTCCATAATCTTAATTGACAGATCTCGCCTTTCACTTGGTTTCACGCAGACCGGTCACTTCACTCAGCAGCTTCATGCAGACAGGTTCGAACCCAGGTCTCTTGACTATTGCAAGACAGTACACTTGGTTTGTTTTCAGACAAGATTGATAATTTGCACAATCAACTCATGAATGCTCCATACACTGAACTAATGAACACACATCACTCGACAAGATGATAACACAGCACCAGCTAATCTAACACCATCAATACCATATCACGACGACACTCTGTGAACGCTCACTACTCCTGCTTTTATATACTTGCTGATGAAGTTCTAGTATCTTCGTGGTGCATCCAGAATAGGAACATTCTTATTTTGCTTTCCAGAAAATCCACAGACACAAAGTGCCAAGCACGAACATGCCCTCAGACAGGCTGGCAGGTCCCTCCTTCCTTTCAGACACTATTAACCTATTTAAAGACAAGTTGACCAAGCATAGCAAAATAAGCAAGAACTAGGTGAATGTATGATTATTTTGGAATTTATTTTGTCCAATAATTATTTTTTGATCATCTTTCATCACAACATACAGTAACAGGCATTTGTGAAAATGAGTACTTTGGATCTGCATCTTTATAGGTTGACTATCTCTGCAGTTATATTTTCCCCAATTTTTGGTTCATTAAGGATTATGATTATAAAGGGCAATACGCTATTACTACGATAGTCATAAAGTATAAATAAACTAGTGTCCTCCTCCTCAGGTGGTGCAGCTCTTTTCAAGCACACCTCGAATGGAGATGAACTGCATGTACTGTTTTAACCACATTCCAGCCCTTCGGCCATTCTTAAATTTCTTGCAGTACCCGGAATCAGACCCAAGCCCCCACCGAGGATGCCAGCTAATAGTATTAATCATTACGCTACGGAGGCAGACATGTAAAGTAAACTCATGTCCTCAACCCCAGGTGGTGCAGCTCTTTTCAGGTACACCCCAGATGGAGGTGAGCTGCATGTACAGTTTTAAACTCTTATCAGCGCTTGCGTAATTTTTAAATTTCTGGTAGTACCGGGAATCGAGCCCTGGCCTCCGAGGACAGCAGCTAATAGTGCTAACAGTTACACTACGGAGGCGGACACTGTAGTCGTGAAAATAATGTACTTATAATACATGACTTATTCACAGCTGCGTCGCCCCCATGTTCTGAGGTGTGGTGATACCTTTGTTGGTAGAGTTAAAGAGCCTGTGTCATTTCTTTCATAAGTCGGTTTTTGAGCTACTGTCTTGATGAAGCCTTCACCTCCCACAACTCTCTAAGGATGTAAGTCCAAAGTAGTCATTTTCACACATGCCTGGTACAGTATGTTTTATAGTAAGACTTGGACTGGTATTATAGAAGTACCAGTAATCTCGCAATGAGAAATTATATGGGTACACAGAGCTCATTAGCTGCAGTCGCTTGAGTGTGACCAGTATCCAGTATTCGGGAGATGGTGGGTTCGAACCCCACTGACAGCAGCCCTGAAGATGGTTTTCCTTTGTTTCCCATTTTAACACCAGGCAAATGCTGGGGCTGTACCTTAATTAAGGCCATGGCCCCTTCCTTCCCACTCCTAGCACTTTCCCGTCCCATCATCGACGTAAAGCAGCTTGTCAACAAAAAAAAATTGGGTACTGCTATATTGGGATGATGTACTGATGCTTGGATTTGTTAATATATATACGGCGTTGTTTTTTCCCCACCTTTAATGTCAAGAATGATGTAAAATCTGTTCCATATCTTGCCCTCTCATTTTGTATTCTCTGTTAAAGTATAAAATTTATAAGTGAGATATTCCACTATTTCATATGCTGTTACCAATATAACTGCGCACTGCACTGGCAAGGACCAGTAAAAAAGGAAAGTGGCTCCTACGTTAAGTATTTATATGTGCATTGCCCTTAATTAGCTGCTTACCTGTATAACTCCTGTTTGTGTACCCACAAGGTCTTAGTTCTTGTACCTTTCACCAGAGAGGAGAGTTACATTACATACCTGTGAAACCCATGCCTTTACTAGCTGGTACCCATCCCTGAATAGTTATAGCTATGTGGAGGAAAGGGTACCAGGGTAGAGTGTTATCCAGAAATTAGGTTAAGACAGATGTTGAAGAAAGTAGAAGAGGAGGAGGAGGAGGGAAAGGAGAAAGTAGTAGTGTTTCACGTTTGTACTAACAACGTAAGACAAGCAGGTATAAGCACCAACATAGTTGGGGATGTGTGGGATCTGGTAAATGCAGCACGGATAAGCAGAGATTATCAGTGGAATACTGTGTAGGAGGGATACTGACTGGAAGGTGATTGGGGATTTAAATGAGACTATGGAGTGGGTATGTGGGAAACTGGGAGTGAAATTTCTAGATCCTAATGGGTGGGTACGAGATAGGGATCTGCGCTCAGATGGCCTTTACTTAAACTGCAGTGGTACATATAAATTAGGAAATTTGTTTAGAAGGGTTATAAGGAGGTACATTCAGGGAAACAGGGTGCGCTAGGCAGCGGTGTTAAGGGAACAGGGAACTGGAAATCAAGTAGGAATGACATAAAACTGTTAGTGCTCAACTGTACAAGTATTGTAAAGAAAGGAATAGAATTAAGTAATTTAATAGATATATACTTACCAGATATTGTAATAGTTGAATCATGGCTGAGAAATGATATAATGGATGCCGAAATTTTCTCACAGAATTGGAGGGTGTTACATGTAATAAATATTACACTGGAGGGTGTATCGTAGAGATAGGATAGGAAAGGTAGGGGTAGGGGGGGTGGGAGTATTCATTCTCGTGAAAGAAGAATTTGTAAGCTACGAAAAAGTTAAAGATGACAAGTACGAAATTCTAGGGGTAAGGCTCATTTCTAAAGATAATGGTCAACTAGATGTCTTTGGAGTGTACAGACGAGGAAAGGGTAGCGCAGATGCTGATTCAGAATTATTTGATAAGATAATCAGCTATGTGGGAAACGATAAGGAAAGGAACGTGATCGTAGCGGGTGATCTCAATTTACCAAATGTCAATTGGGAAGGTAATGCGAACGACAGGAAGCATGACCAACAAATGGCAAATAAGTTAATATGGGAAGGGCACCTGATTCAGAAAGTGATGGAACCAACTAGAGGGAAAATATACTGGATGTGGTGCTGGTAAAACCAATGAGCTCTATAGAGAAAGCGAAGTAATAGATGGTATTAGTGATCACAAAGCTGTTTTTGTGGTAATTAAAAATAAATGTGAAAGAAAGGAAGAGATTAAAATTGTGTCTTCCCCGCTCGGAGAACCATCATCAAATGAGAAATGCAACCAAGCAAGCAAAGGGCGCCAATCTTTAAGTTGAGGACTTAAAGATAAAATTTATAATCAAGCTTGGACAGACTCTTATCACAGGGGTGAGGTGATAGTACACTAATCATTAAGCAGGAGAATTAGAAATCAAAAGGCTAATTAAGGCAAATTGATTAAAGTAAACTAGAAAAATACTATTTATTATATTTAATATAAATGACGACGGTTTAACGAGAACTGAATTTAAAATAGAAAATGAATTTAACAAAAAATTGAATGACTCTACTTCGCGAAAACTTGCAATATCTTTAACTCGCTTGCTCACCATGTCGTCTTGTTCTGCTGGTCCTTGGAAAGCTTCCATCCTTGCAGCTGGAACATCACCGGTCGTCTTTGATATCTCTTCATCTGCAGCTCAGTACCATTCCTGCCTTGCCAATTGCACCCACCACTAATTGGAAGATGACTTCAAAACTAACACTCCCTATTATGCTTTATCCCATAGATTGGAGATAAGCCCTATGTCACAGTTAGAAGAACCACCTTGGGTTATATGGAGAGGATACTCAATTAAGAATCCTTCCAACTTTACTGATAATGTTCTCTGAAGTTTCATTTCTATCTAGATTAAAACTATCTATTGACTTAGACTGGTTCAAACCGGTCTTGTAACCGTGCTGTACGTACTTCCTCATGAGAGTGGCTATACACACCTCATTCAGAATTTCTAAGTATTGAGACGCAGAATCAAGTAGAAAATAATGTACAAGTCGTAGAATAACTCGTAGAATAATGTAGAGAGACTCGCAGAAGCGAATAAGACGTTGTAGAGAGACCCTCCAGGAGCTCCAACACGCCCTCTTATAACCTTCTCTCGCGCTAATTACAGGCCGCTACACGTGGTCCAATCAGATGACACTTCTCTCCCCACTCCAGAAATTAGAGTCGACGGGCCATATCCATGATATCAACTGTTCTTCTATTCGTCCTTTCACTCAGTATCCATGGCAACATGACGCTCCTTTGAAAATATAGGCGTTGATCCGTTTGAATAATTCTGGTCGAAATACGGTAGCTTACGTTGGGACGCGTGAACACGTGCTCGCTTTCCCAGAACTTGTTGTCTAAATTTGTCCTCCCTTCCTCCTCGGTGATGTGGCAAGATAACTGAAATCTACTGCAAGTTAATTTTAACCGACTGTCGCAAGAATCTAAGTGAATATTAGGATATTCAGCCCTCGTTTATAAGTCGTAGTTACAAAGTAATGAAATGATAGTGAGCAAATGATTAAACATGAATTATAATACAATTACATACCAAATAAATATCATGACGTTAAATTCCTGAATTAATTACACATAATAAAATTAACATAATTACACTGTAACGTCTGGAACGTTACAAAATTAGGACTGTTAGGCAGTACCATATGGCTGATAAAACGGGCATGAGGGAGTTTTTAATAAGCAACTATGATCGGTGGAAAACGGTAAATAAAAATGTAAACAGACTCTGGGATGGGTTTAAAGCAATTGTTGAGGAATGTGAATATAGGTTTGTACCTTTAAAGGTGGTAAGGAATGGTAAAGATCCACTATATTATAACAGGGAAGTAAAGAGACTAAGAAGGAGGTGCAGGTTGGAAAGAAATAGTTAGAAATGGCTGTGGAAGTAAGGAGAAATTGAAGGAAGTTACTAGGAAATTGAATCTAGCAAAGAAGTCAGCTAAGGATAACATGATGGCAAGCATAACTGGCAGTCATACAAATTTTAATGAAAAATAGAAGAGTATGTATAGGTACTTTAAGGCAGAAACAGGTTCCAAGAAGGACATTCCAGGAATAATTAATGAACAAGGGGAGTGTGTATGCGAGGATCTGCAAAAGGCAGAAGTATTCAGTCAGCAGTATGTAAAGATTGTTGGTTACAGGGATAATGTCCAGATAGAGGAGGTGACTAATACTAAAGAAGTATTAAAATTTACCTATGACAGCAATGACGTTTACAGTAAGATACAAAAGTTGAAAACTAGAAAAGCTGCTGGAATTGATAAGGTTTCGGGGGATATACTAAAGACAATGGGTTGGGATATAGTACCATATCTGAAGTACTTGTTTGATTTTTTTGTTTGCATGAAGGAACTTTACCAAATGAATGGAGAGTTGCTATAGTAGCCTCTGTATATAAAGGAAAGGGTGATAGGCATAAAGCTGAAAATTACAGGCCAGTCAGTTTGACATGCATTGTATGTAAGCTTTGGGAAAACATTCTTTCTGATTATATAAGACATGTTTGCAAAATTAATTGGTTTGACAGAAGGCAGTTTGGGTTTAGGAAAGGTTATTCCACTGAAGCCCAACTTGTAGGATTCCAGCAAGATATAGCAGATATCCTGGATTCAGGAGGTCAGTTGGACTGTATTGCGATTGACTTATCTAAGGCATTTGATAGGGTAGATCATGGGAAACTACTGGCCAAAATGAGTGCAATTGGACTTGACAAAAGAGTGACTGAATGGGTGGCTCTGTTTCTAGAAAATAGAGCTCAGAGAATTAGAGTAGGTGAAGCTTTATCTGCCCCTGTAAAAATTAAGAGGGGAGTATTATTGGACCTTTATGTTCTCTTATATATATCAATGATGTGTGTAAAGAAGTGGAATCAGAGATAAGGCTTTTTGCAGATGATGTTATTCTGTACAGAGTAATAAATAAGTTACAAGATTGTGAGCAACTGCAAAATGACCTCGATAATGTTTTGAGATGGACAGTAGGCAATGGTATGATGATAAATGGGGATAAAAGTCAGGTTGTGAGTTTCACAAATAGGAAAGGTCCTCTCAGTTTTAATTACTGTGTTGATGGGGTAAAAGTCCCTTTGGGGATCATTGTAAATACCTAGGTATAAATATAAGGAAAGATCTTCATTGGGGTAATCACATAAATATGATTGTAAATAAAGGGTACAGATCTCTGCACATGGTTATGAGAGCATTTAGGGGTTGTAGTAAGGATGTAAAGGAGAGAGCATATTTGTCTCTGGTGAGACCTCAACTTGAGTATGGTTCTAGTGTATGGGACCCTTACCAGAATTACTTGATTCAGGAACTGGAAAAAATCCAAAGAAAAGCAGCTCGATTTGTTCTGGGTGATTTCCGACAAAAGAGTAGCGTTACAAAAATGTTGCAAAGTTTGGGCTAGGAAGACTTGGTAGAAAGGAGACGAGCTGCTCAACTAAGTGGTATGTTCCGAGCTGTCAGTGGAGAGATGGCATGGGAGGACATCAGTGGACGAATAAGTTTGGATGGTGTCTTTAAAAGTAGGAAAGATCACAATATGAAGATAAAGTTGGAATTCAAGAGGACAAATTGGGGCAAATATTCATTTATAAGAAGGGGAGTTAGGGATTGGAATAACTTACCAAGGGAGATGTTCAATAAATTTCCAATTTCTTTGCAATCATTGAAGAAAAGGCTAGGAAAACAACAGATAGGGAATCTGCCACCTGGGCGACTGCCCTAAATGCAGATCAGTAATGATTGATTGATTGATTGATTGATTGATTGATTGATTGATTGATTGATTGATTGATTGATTGATTGATTGATTGATTGACCACTGTATTCACATTTTGCCTGATCTCATCTCTAGTCAAATATGAGTTTGTTTTGTACATTCATATTATAAACCTTGGAATGTCCATAGTGTAATTTGAAATTTAAAAGAGTAAGACCCTTTTTATTTTTATCATTTAGGGTTGCAGATGATCTCAGCAATTCAGATGAAGATGGTGATGATGATGAAGGGGAAGATGATGAAAGAAAAATGGAAGATAATTCTGGCAAACAGCTGTCTGCTATTATGGAAAATAATGCTGCTGTGGAAATGGGATGTGCCGCCAAAGGTATTTGTACGGGTCTTGTGAGATTCCTAGATCTGTATACATATGTTTCATAGAATAATCCAGTTTGCAAGGACAATGTCTCAGGTCATGAAAATTAGGAAATTCATGAAAAAGTCATCAGTTTGAGTTTTGGTTGTTTAAGTCATGAATTTTGTTTTCAGGTCATGAAAATTGCAAATGAAGAACTTCAGATACATGAATATTGCTTGTCTCTACAGTGAATAAACCATCAATACTTCTTTGCTTCTTTTCATGAACACATCATTATTTCTCCTTATCCAGCTGGGTCGGGGCATTGATGGAATTTTTCCTACTTCCTTTCTCCTCCCACTATTTTTTTTCTTTAATTTTGTTTCATTAGGTATCAGTCCCATGTGAATTTCATAAATATCTACTGCTTTTTTTCATATTTATCGTTCTAACTGTTAATTCCACCTTTAACATTGTTATATAGTTTTCTGTTTCTGTCTTTTCATACTGTACCACTGTTCTATCTCACACTTTGTTTCCCACATTAAGTAATTTGTCATAATAGTCTTCATGTGTTTTCTTTATCTCTGTGTTAGTAACTCTCAACCTTTATATTTCCTCAGCTTTGTGCATACTTCTCTTGTTTCTTACAAGCCCATATAGGATTATTTTGCTCCCCACGAGATCCCCTTCTAACTCTCTCGAGAATTTCTCCCAGGTTTCCTCTTTTCTTCAGTTACAAAATTTTTTAAATCTTTTTAATTTCTTGATACTATCTTTTACATCTTCCTTTTTATCTCTATTCCATTCTTGTCTTGCTTTTTTCTTTGCTTTCACAATTTCCTTCACTGTCTCCACCATGGTTAAACTGACCATTTTTTTCCATGGCTCAAAGCAGGACACACTGATTCAGACAGCCTGCACATAAACGAGAGGTCAAATTTTGACACCACTATTTTTCACACGTTAAAGTTGGTATTGCAATATTTCTCCACTACACATTTTAAGATAAAGTTATAATAATACAATACCTTCCCTTGTGATACATTCCAGTGTTACTCGTACTTCTCAGAGGATATAATTAGCTGTAACAACTGTGGTGATGATTTCAAAAACTTGCAAAACTCTGAACAATTCTGCAAAAAGTTAAACTTGATCATTAACAAAGCCTTAAGAGTAGAAAGTTTCAGGATAGATTTTTCAGATGTCCACAGTTTGTTCATTTGAGAGAAAACTCTTTCAACTGAAGCATTAGTTCTGGGGAGAGAAAAAATATACTGTGGCACTATTGAGAGTTGACTGTGTCTTACATTGTTTTCCTTGAAGTTAAGAAAAACGTCTGTCCATCTTTTGTCTACTGAAACTTCTGCATCATTCCAATTGGATATTTTCTCTGCAGTGGCATATTTGGTTAAGCAGGAAAATTGATCATATAGTTCTGAGTCATTCCCACTGTTAACAAATCCTTTACTTGCCACAAAATCACAACATTTTTCCACATCAGACCATTCAGGAACAGTTTTTAGTGATGCCCATTGGAAATTGTTCATGTCTTTAAAATGACCAGACCTTTGGTCTAAATACTCTATAGAGGTCTCATAAAAAGTTCCTGCCACTTCTTCAAAATTCTTCTTACTTGCTAATCCTTCATCTTCAAGTGCACCAACAAGAACTCTTACCTTATGTGGTAAAAACTTATGAGACAACTTACCTGAAACATTGTCTTTTAGCTCACTGATGGCTTCCATAACCTCTGTTGCAGAAATTAGCTCACCTTCAATTTTCAATATTACTTTGTGGAAAGAACTGGCTTGTGTGAAGACAAAATTTAACCACACCTCTGAAATAGGATCTTCAAAGTAACGTCTCAAGGAAACCGGACATTTTGTTTGACTTAAGAAGTATGATTTCAGTCCTTGGTACATGTCCAGCATTCTCTTCACTGCCGGCATGAGTGCTAACCACTTTGTTTTGCTATACCCAAGGACTTGTTTATTCTCAATTTCCACAAAATCACAGAACTCTTTCAACTGTTAGACTCTGACTGTGTAGATACAAAAGTGAGAGTACACCTTAAGAATTATGTTCTCTACATCAATGTGTAAACAATCAAAAGAAGACTGGATTGCATGAGCACCACATCCTATACCAGTTCAGTCCCTACCCAAAAAACTGTTCAGTTTCCTGTGAAAGTATTGTTAAGTCCTTTCCTTGCTGACCGTCCAAAATTACTGTTTGTATTATCACCACAAAACCTGATGATTTTACTTGCGATATTTTTTACTAGGACTTCTTCAAAGTATTTCATAACACCATCATAGGGGTCATAAAACCAAGCAACAATCGGGAACACTTTAACATTCCCGTGGTTCGAGGCATCCGTTAGCAGTGTAAAGCAATGTGCCTGTCCGAGTTGTTGTTTGACTTGTTGCTCAGATAAGGGGGCAAACACTTTAGTAATTGCACATTCACATTTTGTCTGTGCACATCTGAATTTGGGCTCGAAACATGTTTGGAGAAGTTTCGAAGCGCAGTCACATGACTGAAAGCTTCGATGTTCTTTAGCCTGTATGGTAAGCCCAGGCTCCTTCAGCAGCTGCGATTTCCAAGTCCTTGGACGTAGGTGTTGCACTCTTGAATAAACTCTTCAATGCTTTGCTTGAACTTGCATCAGCAGATTTATGTTTGGTAGATTGCAAATGTTTGGTTATATCATGTCCACCACCATGTGCAAGACTGACCTCGAACATCACTGTTGGATATTGTTCTCTTAATAAATGGGAATTTATTTTGCAAATCCATATTAAACATGCATTTGCGTTTAGGCATTGTTCAATCACAGAAAAGAAACCAAATGTTCCAAACCACACCACATCAAGCCAGGAAGTAAAGTCTGAACGAGAAACGGAAGTTCGGAAGTTTCGAGTATCGATATCGTGAATAATGAATCGATGTAGTAAACGACTTTTTACCAGTTTCTACTGAAGTGCGATGTTTAAAATTATCAATCTGCAAAGTGGGACATTTAAGCGTCCCCAGAGATTTCGAGAGGACAGCGGCACAGAATGCCTAAAACCATGGTGACTCCTATTCTTCTACTCTTGGAGATGTTCTAACATAGGGGTTCTCTGCACAGCTTATAAATGTCTCCATAATCTTAGACCCTTCCTCAGTTCCAAATTCCATGGCTGGAATTGTTATTTCAGTATCTCCTGTAATTTTTTTACTTTTAATTTACGTACTTTTATTTTCTTCCCTATTATTTCCTTTATTCTTTCAATTTTTCTCATCTCATTATTGCTACCACTACTAGATGGTGTCTGTCAAATGCTTCTCCCGGTAGAGCCTTCCATCAGTTGCGTCTTGCACTTTCCACCACGGAGTAATCAATTACTGTTTTCGTACTCTTGTTACCCCCAGCTATATCGTGTACTGGATTTTCTATTCTTCTTTCTAAACTACATATTTTGGCGTATGGTTGAAAGTGTATGACTTTTGGATAAAAAGTAACATGTTTTTGAGTATAAGACTTGCTGAATACTGTAATTACCATAGTGAGACCCCTAATTTAAAATGAATTACTAAATAAATATAGGTAGGTAATTTTTTACTGTGTATCAGTGGAAGTGCAATATTTTTTTGTAATTATCCTGCTAAATATGTTATGTAATGAATTCAAATAAATAAATAAATAAATAAAACTAATTAGAAAGAAAGGATGCAAGTAGGGACATTTGATGAAAGTGCCAACAGGTCGAGTTGTGGGCATTGTTTCTTTCTAATTTATTATTGCTTGTTTCGTCGAGTCATTAAATAAATGTTTAAGAAATGGACATGAAAATGGTTTTGCTCAAATCTGTAGACACCTCGAAAAAGCTGTTCATATCACCGAGGAATAGGAAAGCGCTTCTTGCCTTTGCCACATCGCATAAACATTGGAACAATCAACAGTGGTCTTGCATGCTTTGGAGTGATGCAATTAAATTTAATTTGTTTTCTTCTGATAGAATTTGACGTGTACGCAGACCTGTAAAATGAAAGGAATAACATCCAGTACCAAGTAACCACTGTAAAACATGGTGTTAGCCACGTGATGGTGTGAGGATGTTTCTTCCGTTCAGATGTCGGTCCGTTGGTACCAACTGAAGGTATTATGGATGCCTTCAAACACTGTAAAGAAAGCTTGTTGCCCCATGCTAAAAAGACAATAGGGCAAAATTGGACATATCAGCAGGACAATCATCCCAAGCACACCTCTCATCATGTCATGAATTCTCAAGAAGTGTAAGATTAGGGTGCTTGAGTGGCCGAGCCAGAGCCCGGATTTAAATTCGATAGAGCATTTGTGGGATGAAGTGGACCAAAGACTGAGGCAGTGGATGTTCAACACAAGGGCCGGACTTCTACTGTGTTTGAGTGAAGAATGGAAGAAAATTCCCCGGAGCCACTTCACTAGTCAACTCCATGCCCTCACGGTGTGCCGCAGTCATTAAGTCAAAAGGTTGTGCATTCAAGTACTAATGAACTTTAAACCATCTAGAAAAATACATTTTCTGTTTTATGTTACAAATATGCTGGGTTTTTTTTGCTTTATGTCGCACCGACACAGATAGGTCTTACAGCGACGATGGGACAGGAAAGGCCTAGGAGTGGGAAGGAAGCGGCCATGGCCTTAATGAAGATACAGCCCCAGCATTTGCCTGGTGTGAAAATGGGAAACCACAGAAATCCATCTTCATGGCTGCCAACAGTGGAGTTCAAACCCACTATCTCCCGGATGAAAGCTCACAGCTGCGCGACCCTAACTGCACGGCCAACTCACCCGGTCACATGACACTTTTTATCTAGCATTCTACAATAAATACACCATAATGTCTGAAGTATTTTGTTTGTATTAGAGCATGTAACAGTGGTAAATCAGTTACATAACAAATGCAACAACTTTCACCGAATAAGGTATAATTTATATATTGTCTCATCAAAGTATGTTTGTCAAAATCCTTGTCGCTACTGTAGATAATAAATTCCATCATAATAAAGATTATGGTCTTGGACTCATTCTTTACTTAGTGAAATATAACAGAGAATCATGAGAACAGTCATTTGCCCTGGTTCTCTCTTCTGTTTTCACACACACGTAACTTTTGAATAGAATTTCAAGCCTGTTATTTTGTATGAATTTCTCTTTAGTTTTGCACATATCACAAAAATACGTCGGTTTTACTTCATATCGACCTTTTCACTTTAATTCACAATATGAAAAGCCAGAATCATATGATTCATTAAGTTACATCTAAACTGCTTCAAAATATATTTTGACATGTTTATCGATAATACAAAAAACTTTGCCTCTAGGTATGGTATTTTATTTTTGTTGTCTCCATAACTTACAATACTGAAACATTTTAACGTATGATTTGGTTTTAAATGGCCAACCTGTTCAGTACAAACACACGTGAATACAACTGTATCTTATCATTTATACCCTCATTTTTTATTTTGGTACTAGTTTTGACCTTTTTAGTCATCATCAACCATCACAATCAATGGTACATAAAAACATTAAACACCTAAATCTGTCTAAAAACATAAATACCCCTAAAAAGACTTTTAAAACACTCCAAACAAGTCAGTGTAATGATCTTGACAGTGACAGTCAGATCAACAGACATAATTGCCAACTGTAACAGTCTTAATTTAACATTGGTGCATATAACACCTGTCCTTGATTGAAGCTCTGTCATCTACTCCAAGCTCAACCGAGTAACCAGTTGACAGGATCTGCTGTGTGGTGAAAGTTCCCTTGAAGTTACTGGTGAAAAGGACATCTTTTCTGGTTTCAAATACACGATCCATTGATAATCTACCCCAACAGTTTCATTGGTCTGTAAGGATTTATTTTATGGATGTCCCCCTCATTCATGGTCATACACCTCAGTTTTAGTGACTACCACAAGTTACAAGCTTCTATCAAGGACAAGTGTTATACGCACCAATGTTAAATCAAGACTGTTACAGTTGGCAGTTATGATTGTCGATCTGATTGTTACTGTCAAGATCACTACATACTTTTTTTTTTTTGAAGTGTTTTTGTGTGCGTTTGTGTGTTAGACAGATTCAGGTATTTAATGATTTTATGTATCAATGATTGTGATGGCTGATGACCAAAAAGGTCAAAACTAGTACCAAAATAAAAAATGAGGATATAACTGATACTAAGGTATAATTGTATCCACATGTGTTTGTATTGAATAGGTGGACCTTTTAAAACCAAATCATACGTAATTGGTGTCAGTACCGCCACCTCCATGGCACTACAGCCCTTGAAGGGCCTTGGTCTACCAAGCGACCACTGCTCAGCCCAAAGGCCTGCAGATTACAAGGTTGCTTATGGTCAGCACGACAAATCCTCTCGGCCGTTATTCTTGGCTTTCTAGACCGGGGCCGCTATCTCACCATCAGATAGCTCCTCAGTTCTAATCATGTAGGCTGAGTGGACCTCGAACCAGCCCTCAGGTCCAGGTAAAAATCTCTGACCTGGCCGGGAATCGAACCCGGGGCTTCCAGGTAAGAGGCAGGCATGCTACCCCTACACCACAGGGCCGGCGTAATTGGTGTCAGTATGGATCAAAAATGAAACTTATAGCATTGAAGAAACACATTAATGCATTACTCCTACTGCATCCTTATACCTTGCTGGACAAGGCAACAGAATACATCAGATAATTTAGATAATTTTCATGCTGGTGGAGATGAGATTCATTCATACACACTATAAAACAGTCCCTGATTGTTGACATATTGAACAGACCTGTTTTCCGTATGTATATTTGAATTATAATATGTGCTTTATTTTCCTTTTCAGATGCTAAAAATGGTGGCAAGATTAAAGCTGAGGCTACAGTAACTTCTTCAAGTGTGGCCTAGAAAGTTGTACTTCTGTGCTGAATGCTCACCAGCATGAAGAGGTGAATCAGAAATACAATTATATTTATTCCATTGGATGTTGCGCTGCTGCATTTAATGCATTGAAGATAAATGTATTTGTGTAGGTGTCACAACCAGTGAGATGCCTGATGTGTTATCTTTGTCAATCGGAACCCCCCACTGTCTGCTTTTATGTTCTTTCCACTGTGTATTCTGGAGCTTTGTATTTCTTCCTACCTTAATATCCCCAAACCTTCCTTCTTTTGTGGCCTGACAGCAATCTATGTCTCTCTATCATCCTCCCTCTCCCCCCATAATGGCAGGAGCACATGTACCTCATTGAACCATGTAGACAATACAAAGGAAACATTCCAAATTATAACAAGACTAAAATAGGGAAATGGCCTCTCTGATTGTGGTGGTAATCTTTCTTCTCTCGCCGGGATAAGTGGCTCAGACGGTTGAGGCACTGACCTTCTGACCCCAACTTGGCAGGTTTGATCCTGGCCCAGTCCGGTGGCATTTGAAGGTGCTCAAATACGTCAGCCCCTTGTCGGTAGATTTACTGGCACTGGTATGTAGATTTACTGTGGGACTAAATTCCGGCACCTTGGTGTCTCTGAAAACCCTAAAAATAGTTCATGGGACGTAAAGCAAATAACATTATTATTATTATAATTATTATTATTATTATTTCTTCTCTCATACAGTTCCCTGTTGGATCCCAGATGGAATATAAAACCCTCTGACACTTTTTTGGGTCCTAGAATTTTCCTGAGTAACTTCCTTTCCTTTTTCTCAGTTGTGGCATACTCTATTTTGTCTGTGTCTTAGCAGGGTAGAGGCATTCTGGTCTGACTGCTGTGCAGTAGTTTCTCAGCTTTGCCTGGAAGGAGATCGATCTGGGCATGTAGGTATCATAGCACACTTTAAAGGCTTTTTCTTTCCTAGGGGCTGATGACCTTCGATGTTAGGCCCCTTTAAGCAACAAGCATCATCATCATAATTTCTTTCCACCTTCCATGTTCTTTCTCATAACAGTTCTTTTTCATAGCCATTGGGAGTAAGGGTCTCTGGATACTTCCATACATCGTTCCAGTTTTACACATAGGGTCTGTTTTAGTGAAGTTCATGTACATTGTCATTTCATATGAGATCCTCTTAGCAGCTACGTCTTGTACTTCTATTTGTTTCACTAATGTTGGGAGGTTGTCGGCAGGGATCACATCAGCAGCAAAGGCTAGGCAATCAAATGTGAAACCAGTGTTTTTGCCAACTTCTTTCTCCATTCTCTAATGACTTTCTCTAGAACACAGTTGAATATGAGTGGGGAGAGGCCATTCCCCTATTCTAGTCCTGTTTTAATTTAGAATGTTTTTGACAGTTCACCCAAGAACTTGTGAATATGGGTCTGTTACAGTCTTTTGAATCACACTTATGGGTTTATCATAGTCTTCAAACTTCTTGAGAATTTTTTACAAGAGTCTGTCTCCTGAATCGTAGGCCTTCTTGAAATCCTCAAAGGTCATAATCATCCTTTCCTGCCTCATTGTCCTAAACTTTGATAAATGATTTGAGGATGAAAATTTGTTCTGGACATGAAGGTCCCTTTCGAAACCTTGTCTCGTATTCCTCCAACTGTATATCCAGGTAGGTCTCCACCCTAGTTTGAAGTGCTTTCGGTAATACCTTGTACATGATGGGAGGAATTATTCCTAGTTTGAGGAAACCTTGCATACAACATAAACTGTAAGAGAAATTATTATATTTGCATGTAGTAAATGAAAATTGCAGTTGTGTGTGTATTATTACTCTTTTATTCTTCAAAGTTACTTGATCACAAACTGAAATATTTGGAAGCAAGTGGTATCTGCAATGTCAAGGAATTGGTGCCTCATTCAGATCCATCAAAAAGCCACCATTTTATGAATTTAATATTTACAAGATAATTTAAAGGAAGTAGATGAATATTGTTACTTTGGTAGTAAAATAACTAATGATGGCAGAAGTAACGAGGACATAAAATGCAGACTAGTACAAGCAAAGGAGGCCTTTCTTAAGAAAAGAAATTTGCTCACTTCGAACATTGTTATAGAAATTAGAAAGATGTTTTTGAAGGCTTCCATTTGGAGCATGGCATTGTACGGAAGCAAAACATGGACGATAACTAGCTTAGAAAGAAAGAGGATAGAAGCTTTTGAAATGTGGTGGTACAGAAGAATGCTGAAGGTGGAATGGATAGATCAAATCGCAAATGAAGAGATACTGAATCAAACGGGTGAGAGGAGATCGATTTGGCTAAATTTGACCAGAAGATGATAGGACACATCTTAAGACACCCAGGACTTGTGCAGTTTGTTTTTGAGGAAAGTGTAGGCAGTAAGAATTCTAGGGATAGACCAACGTATCAATATGACAAGCAGATTAGAGCAGATGTAGGATGCAGCAATTACGTAGAAATGAAAAGGTTAGCACATGATAGGGTGGCGTGGAGAACTGCATCAAACCAGTGGTGACTGATGACTCAAACAACAGAACAATATTATTTTATTTCTGAATGCTGAGAACTGACATGCAGTGAAACGTCAAATTGTAATCAAGCAGGCAGCTTGAATGTTAATTTGAATATACATAATACATTCAAGGTTTGAAAGTATTTCACAGTTTTGTCTTACAGTTCTTAAAATACAGACTTCCTGTTATGGAGCCTCTGGTCTCTGTGAAACTCCTGTCCAGATATTAAAAAGTATTGCAGACCACTAGAAAAGTATGGTAATAGGGTAACTGCAGATAAAACCATTGTACAGAATAGACATTTTGGAATTCTGAGGCATGTTGCACATTTTGTATTACACATTTGGGGTAGAGAGAGAGAGAGAGATCAACTCCTATTTCATATTTTACCTGTCCTTTTCAATGTTTATTGAATGTCGTTATGTGATTTCTGAATATATTGAGATCGAAGTATTTATCAAATAAATACTTATGCATCAAAAATGTAGGTATATTTATGCTCTTTGTGTACTGTATGTGTGTGGAATTTTTTTAAAAGCAAAATATATATAAAGCTGAGAAGTTACTCAACCATGCATTTTGGGGGACAATGATTGAAAGGAAAAAAGCCAATTATACTGCTTGTAATTGATGTATCTTTGTGGCATCTTATTGATATTCAACACGGTATCTCACTATGTAATTACTTGTGATTCCCTTTGAAGTGTTGTAAATGTCCTGTACCTGATATGTAACACCTGTGTGTAACATTTGTTTTTTATTTCTCCACTAAGTTACTTCCAAGTTCTAACTTCATTATTTTCATTCCAATGGGTTTTCTTTAGTAGGAAAATATTGTTTAGGATTGGCCCGTAAGTCTTGGTGGGTTTTTTTAATAAACAAGATTATGTCCATCAGTCGGTCAATAATGTATTCTCCATGTTTACAGCTTCTTCCCAGCGTTCAACAAGCTTTTCAGTGCCTCAACGGTAGAAATCGCCTAGTTTCGACTCGAAGTAATCATCCAGCCAAGCCTTCAGTTCCATGTCATTATTGAACAAAATGCCATGCATTATTGCATTCGAGAGGGATCGGAACAAATGGAAATCCGAAGGCGTCAAGTCGGGAGAATATGGAGGATGTGGCAGCACTTCCCAGCCAACCTTGGTCATATTGGCAATGTGAGGGTGGGCGTCATCATGTTACAGAAGAACGCCATGTCGCCAATTGGGTCTTTTTGTTGGATAGCGTTGTTGACTCATTGCATTTGTTGGACATAAAGTTCTGCAGTCACTGTTTGGCTCCGATAGAGCATTTCATAGTGGATCATGGCTTCCCAGTCCCACCATATGCACAACATTGTTTTGTACGGGTGAAGACCTTCTTTTGATTGCAATGTCACCCATTTGCTGGGGCGAAGCCATTCTTTGCGCTGCTTCATATTGGTATACAGGCACCATTTTTCATCGCCAGTAACAATTCGGTACAGGAATCGCACCTTGTGTCCATGAGTTGACCGATAATGAGCAAACAAATAGGCAGTGATCATGGCTTGTTGATTTTTGGTGTTGTCATTCAAACCATATGGTACCGTGGGAGATTCCATTATCTCTGCCAATTCCCTCGTTGCTTGGCGTGGATCTTCATGAATAAGGTGATTCAGCCGCTTCTCATCGAACTGAATGGAGTGTCCATTGTGATGCATGTCCTTGAGGTCAAAATTGGCGTCTTTAAATCTCTTAAATAAATTTCAAGCCGTCCACTTCTTTGCCATACACTTCACAAATCTCTCGCAGCTTATGTGACTTTGGTGCCTCGATTAAATTCAAAAAGCAGAAGGTGTTGAAAATGCTCTTTTGTCAACTTGACACTCCATTTTAAGGACCTGAAACAAACAAAACTTACATTGGCATAAAAAACTAAACAGAAAAATTTTGTGGAGTACATAATTCTGTATCAGATAACATAAAACGCCAGCCCCATGGTTTAGGGGTAGCATGTCTGCCTCTTACCCAGAGGCCCCAGGTTCGATTCCCAACCAGGTCAGATTTTCGCCTGGATCTGACGGCTGGTTCGAGGTCCACTCAGTCTACCTGATTACAATTGAAGTGCTATCTGACGATGAGGTGGTGGCTCCGGTCTAGGAAGCCAAGAATAATGGCCAAAAGGATTTGTCGCGCTGACCACTTGACACCTCATAATCTGCAGGCCTTCGGGCTGAGCAGCGGTCGCTTGGTAGACTATGTCCCTTCGGGGCTATGGTGACATGGGTTTTGATTTAACATAAAACACATTGCTAAAACTTTCTTTCACACAAAATTTTCACTTTAATAAAACTCCAAGACTTATGGTGCAACACATTATTTATTATTATGAGAGAGAAATTTTTTTGTTATTGTATTGATTTCCAATCTATATTTGATAAAATATGTGAAAAAAGATGTATAATTTTTTAAGAATAAAGATATTCTTTCAAGCAAATGTGCTTTAATCTTGGTTTTTTTTTTTCCCCTCCCTTCTGTCATGTAATTTAATATTTTTCTATCGAGTTAATTCAATAAATAGTATACCTACTTAAATATAAATATGTATTGTGTGAGTTTCGTTTTTGTAGCCTAGTTACCCTTGCAGCATTTCTTTTATGAAATGATGGTTGTGATCGGAACATACTTATAAAATATGGCTGATTTATTTAATCCGTAAAATGGGCACATCTATCAGTGTTACATAGACAGGCGCATAGTGAGTTTCGTTCATCATTCATTCTTAATTATGGAAACTTGTTAACAGTTGCTAACTCTTACAAGGTGGTTATTGTTACTCCTTATGTAATTTCCAATCCATAGTCAAAGTGATTCAACAATGAAAATACATCATTATTACAAAAAAAAACAGTGAAAATTATTTGTTATTTGGAAGTCTAAAAATAAGAAAAACTGAAACTTTGATGAATACTCCATTAATGGATGCAAAAAAGAACCTGAATGGAAGACTTCGAAGGATCAGTATCGTGATCAGTGTCAGAGTAATATACAACTCCATTTTCATTGTCAGAAAAATTGGAATCACCATAGGCTCCGTGTGCTGCGAGTGGCGAACGTTGTAAGTTAATGCGATCACCGCGCTCATATCTCTACCATTTCACAGCGTGTTGCCATGGCTGACTAAATAATAACAGTGGGATTTCAGAGTGTTTTATGCAACAACAATCGGCCAAATTATTCCAAACTTCAAGAAAGTGGTCAAGTATTAAATTTACAAGAAAAAATGTTCGCAGGAAATAGCAATAGAGCGAATAACTGCAAATATGATAAGAGAAAATCGTTGGTTCACTAGAGACTCTACCATTTCACGACAGAGGCAACATAGTAATTTATGTATCATTTGTGGTGATAACGAGATTAATTTTCATGTACACATTCAACAATGCTGTCTTCAGAAAAATATATTTGGCCTATCTCTAATACGATATCATGTTAGCGTAGGTTAATGTTGCGAGGGAGGCCTTGGTAAAAGAATAAAAATATTTCCATGAAATGTAAGCATATTTCTGCTGTTATTTATACAGTTTACTCAGAACATGTCACCTCGCATACTGATTAACCCTGTGAATTGTCTGGACCTCGCATCCAAAAAGCGGGGAAAGAGAAATACAACAAGAAGAGCTTAGAGGAACTTTTTCCGATAAAAAGGCACAGGTATGATGTTGGACCAATTGAAAATATCAGAATATCTTAACATTTCCAATAAATTATTGTGTCTTTATTTATAATATGATCGCAACCACCTCTGTAATATAACGGTTAGCGCTACTAGTTTCCTTCATCTGCGGCCTGGGCTTGAATCCCGATACAGAAATTTAAGATTGACATTGAGGGTACATGCAGCTCATGTTCATTAGGGGTTGCTTGAAAAGACTTGCACCACCTCGGGACGAGAACAGAACTTTACATATGTAAAATGCGGTATTTCTGTGAGCTATTGATGTGCAATGAAGGCCTATTTCTATAATTACAGTATATTTGTCCACTGCCTTTTTAAATCCATTTCGTGAGGTTGTGACAGAATACTATAAAATTTCACATTGTGGTCTGTAGTGCAGTACGGTATATTATTACTATTATTATTTATTTTGCACACTTTCGTGGTAATGATATTCAAGCAATTGTACAGATTTTAGTAAATCAAAGCAGAATAAACCTTAATTTACACTACAGTTTTATGTAGAATTTGAACCCATATATTTCCGTACAATTCCAATCGTGGCAATGACCACCGTCTTCTGCATGGTCTTGTAGATGTTGGTGTTGACATCCAACTTCTTCATCATTATTATTATTATTATTATTATTATTATTATTATTATTGCTCTCATTAAGACTATGTTAATAGAATACAATATATCTGTTACCATATGAAGTGTGTACTTTAAAAAAGATGGCCTATTGTAGCTTACTTTGAAATTTAACGTTGCTATAATAATTTGTTTGTAATTGTTAACCTTTACATTGTGTATTAAATACTCTAAATGTACGAATCCGGAATCACTTCCTGCGATTTACTAATAAGGTCCACCGTCTTTTCAAATCCATTTTGTGAGGTCGTGAATGAAAGCTCTGTATTGCAGTATCAATGCAGCCAAGAACAAGCACATCATTCTGTCGGAAGATTGTGACATTAAAAAATAATCATCTGAAGACAGCACTGTACAATAATTGAATAAATGCATGTAAACATCACACACATTCCAGCTTCTTATGGCGAGCTGTTGAAGAAGATGCCTCTGAGTAGTTCTCGTAGTATCCACCCGCAGCAGCACGGAGCCTATATGCCTCTTCAGTTTTTCTCCTCATTGGATAATTCCTGCAATAGTGTTACTATATCTTTGTCTCTCACAAATTTTTCCCCACAATAAAAATTTAGGTATTTTGGACCTTGTAACATCTATATGTAAAACCCCAAAACTCTCAGAAGGTATAATTTTACGTACATTTCTGGATGCATGGTGGAAACAGTACTCCAACTGGTTACTTCAGTTGATCACAGTTAAATAGCGTGAATATGTAAATCTACACTGAGTATGTTGGTCAGAGCAAGGCTGAAGGTACTAACAGTGGCATGGAATTAATAACCAGAAAGTACATACACTTTTGGTTTCGGGTTTACTTTTTGTTGTGACGATTGATTTTTACGGAGCCGAATGAGGTCATATTATTATTATTTGCTTTACGTCGCACCTACACAGATAGGTCTTATGGCAATGATGGGATAGGAAAGGCCTAGGAGTTGGATGGAAACGGCTGTGGCCTTAAGGTACAGCCCCAGCATTTGCCTGGTGTGAAAATGGGAAACCACAGAAAACCACCTTCAGGGCTGCCAACAGTAGGGTTCGAACCCACTATATCCCGGAAGCAAGCTCACAGCTCATAAACCATTTGCTTTATATTGAACTCTTGAGCCATCATGAAGGATACCTACCTTCCTTACCTATCAGCAAAATTTCATGAGATCTGTCTCTTGGGTCGTTTCGGGTTCTTCGTCACTCGCTGAGGTAAAAGGTAGGGTTCGGTAATCCAAATCTATCTACTCAAATGAAAGGTCTATTTAAAAATATTCCTATGTATTCATGTAATTCCTGAAGGAATAATAATTTATAATCAATATAATTTTGACTCATTCTTGTCCACTTGACACCACAATCATTTTTACACAGAGGAGCAGAACGCTGGTTTGAGCCTTTATTAACTGCCTGATGGGCATCCTTACTAGAAACCATTGTCTCAAATATTAAATGAAAACCTACAACCTGTTTTTCAGTCATTGACTGGGTCAGGGATGGAATGAATGAAACAGATATAGGCTATTTATACGATGGGGTCACCACTCCCAAAGTGATTTATTAATGACTGATAGATGCCATGAAATAATGGAGAGTGTTGCTGGAATGAAAGATGACAGGGAAAACCGGAGTACCCGGAGAAAAATCTGTCCCGCCTCCGCTTTGTCCAGCACAAACCTCACATGGAGAGACCGGGATTTGAACCACGGTATCCAGTGGTGAGAGGCCGACGCGCTGCCGTCTGAGCCACGGAGGCTCCAAATATTAAATAAAGAAAGGAAATTCTGGAAATCCATAAATTTGGCTTCCATGTGAGACTACATGTACCATCATAATGATTCTTGGTGGTCCAGCCCTTGTAACACGAACTCTGAACTCTGGGTATAATTAAGGCAGTCCGATCTGTGTGTGCCACACACTGGTTATACGGCATGGACCTTTAATTGAATCGATGTGACCTGCGACTATGTCATGGACTGACCTCTAAACTTCTAAGTTACTTTAAAGTCATTGTGGATGATGACCGCAAGGATAATGATGCTACAGTGGCATATGGCCCTAATCTAAGTCACTGAGGTTGATGACCCCATGACCGTCTCAAGTTTCTAAGCCGAAGGCTAAACACGATTAAGTTATATCGGTTGATGACCGAAGTTTCCACTTTACTGCTCAATCAAAGTCAAATAATGCAACAACAACAACGCTCACAATACTTTGTGGCAGTAAAGTCCATTACCTTCAGATATGTCCCCTTAATCGTTACGTTAACATTTAAATATTCCCAGTAAAATAAACTAAGATTCCAGAATGCATCCTCAAGTTATTCGCTTGGTTTAAAGTTATTTCACAAATACGATTTCAACTGAAATTAATAATTAAATAGATTTAAATGATTTAATGAAATCTTAATGAACAACAAATTCTATCTCCACGGACGAATGGTTTCTTTCACAAGTCCCTACTCAAATTTTAATGTCAATACTATCTGCGCACTTTTTAGTGATAGATTTACACCCTAGTGCTGAAGTGGTCGACTTCGGTAATTTTCGAGATTCGTATTGGCAACCTTTGAAACACAAACTAAGAATCGCTTATCATCGCTGTGCGACATCTGGCGTACACTTTAAGTACTCGTACTGTTGTTGTTTACACAGCAAAGCCAAACTATAGAATTCATGCTAGGAACACGTTTCGCAACGGGAAATGTTATATAGTATTATATATTGTGTGTGTGACAGAGTTGTTTGCTTAAAATAATAAAGGTTTATAAAATTCATATCGATCGATCATATTATCGATTCAATTCAGATTTCATTTCCATTCAGTTGGCAGTATTAACGGAACTCTTCTTACTTCTCCAACGAGTACAAAAATCTATCACTAAAAAGTAGTTTTAATTCACTTGATGTTTATCATCTGTTGTTATTGTGCAGCTGGGAAAAAAATGTCATCATTTATTTCCAGTATTATATCTTGTTTCATGACATCACACTTTAATCTAATACTAACCATTATTAATACTCGGATAACCCTAATAATTAAGTACAAAACCATAAGTAACTCGCCGTACAATGTAAGCCGATTACGTTTTCATATCTTGTCATAACATTCAATAAAGCTTTGTGCACCCCTCACACACAAATCAATCATTACCATCACTCTATATTTTGGACAACCCTGAAATTGGCTAACCTCCCTCATTATACTCACAGTATCTAATAACCTACAGGTTATTCCCGGATGATATTTTCAACTAGTTCTCGCAAATAATGATCTCCGTTGCCAAAAAATGCAATCTCAATAGGGATGTATAGAACTAGCACCGATAGAGCGCACTACAGTTGTACTGGGTAAGCGTAGAGTGCTCTTCATTTGTCTCCTGTGTACTCATGCCATTAAATATCCACGAATTTAAGTTTTTAAATGTTTTTCGTGACAATGCCGAGCTATTGCAGTGTTCCTCTTTGCAAACATCAGGGAAGCCCATTTTCCTTTCACCAGTTTCTACAAAATAAAGGAACATGGAAGAAATGGTTAGATGCTATTAGATGGAAAAATTTCGGTGAGAAGAATCTGACCGAAAATATTAGTGTGTGTTCCCATTATTTTCAACCCGGTGACTTCACAAAAACATTATTGGGTAAGTGCGATTTACGAAGGGAAATTTCTACCTATAAACTGATGAGGCATTTCGATAACAACCACCGAATTTATGCGTTTGTATTTAAAGGTAAAGTAAGTAAACTCGTGTCCTCATCCCGAGGTGGTGCAGCTCTTTTCAGGCACACCCCCATTGGAGGTGAGCTGCGTGTACCATTTCAACCACATACCAGCCCTCCTGCCATTCTTAAATTTCTGTTAGTACCGGGAATCGAACCCGGGCCTCCGAGGACGGCAGCTAACAACACTAACCGTTACGCTACGGAGGCGGACTATTTAAAGGTAAGAGAGCAAGATTAAAACCGGGCGCTGTTCCGTCGCTTTTTCCGTGGACCACGAACACAACAAAAACAAGGAAGAGGCCATACACCAGAAAACTGCCGGATTACCACGATAAGCCTTCAATATCGGAATATGCAGAAATCACCTCCTTTGAAATACGGGAAGAAATCGTGAACATACCCGAAGGAGTGAATGTAACATTTGTGACTCCCATTTTCAAAGACATCAGCACTCAAACAAATACTACGGGTAATTTGATTGTTGAGCAAACAATGCGCAATCCTGACGCTATATTGCTGTAGAGTCCAACACTGTAATTTGGTTTTGCTGTTCTGGGAGAAAACAGGTACAATTTACAGATATTCCCTCTTTAAACCAGACTGTGTTTCTTCTTGACACTTTTTAAGCTAAGGACCAACAAATCTGACAAAGAACAAGGCCTTAACTTCGGAATCCATAAAACTACTGTTGGGAGAATATTTCATGTTTGGATTAATTTCATGTACTGCCAGTTTAAAGAGTTGAACACTTGGCCTGATAGAGAAAATGTCCTTGAAAACAAACCCCTTGCTTTTAGACAGAAATACCCATCGACTAGAATTATAACTGTTATAACTGATATTATAGTAGCAAAAATTGTTCCAGGGACACATATTCCACTTTCATAGGGCTAACTGGCCTCAACCGTTTGGTAGGGGGATGCTGAAAAGTTAAAAAAGTTTGGCTGCATGTTTCTGAACACTGAATAATACCAGTCTTGGGGAAGTGCTTTGATGCATAGCTTACAGCTTCAATATGCTTACAACATGCCTTGGAGCCTGCTCCAGCAAAACATTCACATTCCCCTCCTACAATGTCACCAGGTACTCCTAAAATAAGCTTCACATTATAGGTCTTATGTTTTGTGTACACGGATTTCACAGCACTGCATTTTAGAATTTCACCCAATTGAAATTAACCTTTTATAAACAAAACAAACTTTTCACTGGAAAGTCTGTATCTAGCATAACATCATGATTTGTAGTTGGAAACAGGTACTCCATCTATTTCCGATTTTCTAAATACGAAATAATCCATCAAATACAAATTTGTGATAGTGATCTTCACCTTATGGCTGATGGTCAAATCTTCAAAGGAACCGGCACTGCGAAACTCAAGAACGTCACATGCTATTGGTGGTGGACAAGGCTATATCTTCAGTTTCATGTAAGCCATTAACTTAAAAAATACATGAATCGAAGTCTATAAGCAAGGGAAGCAAGTGCGTATTTAAATCTCTATTTATGATTTAAGTCTTGTGGAGATATATTTATATATTTATCAATGTTCAGTACTCAAGTAACTGTTAGAAGAAGGGATGCTCACTCTTAATCATTATGTGGATAATAAAGTGTGTTAAAATTTTGTAATTACCGCTGCACGAATTCTTCGTTCCTCCCCCTAGTTTTAGCGCCACTGGTCCGTAGCACATTGTGCAGCTGTTTAACGCTTAAATGCTGAAATTTGTCTGTAATATACTCGGGGATATACCTATACAATGAATTAATATAGTCTTGGAATAAATTCAGAGAAAATATAATTTGCTTTTGCTTAGAAATCTCGGTGATAATCTATACATTGCTCGCAGCTGACTGGGAGAAACGTAAGGCGATCGCCTTGCGCTTACCCGGTATTACACGAGCGCTATCTGGTGCGAACTTTCTCTGCCTACATCCCTATTCAACACGTAAAACACTACACAACTCCCGTTATCTAAACTGTCCCCTCTCGATCAGCTGGCGGCATTGAAACAAACGACCCTCCTGCTGTCAGTTTCGACATGAAACACATGTCTTTCGTCAGGCTTGACTGGCCTCTAAGAATGAAACCTTTGACTTAGCAAATTAGGATAAAATACGATATTTCTGACCAACAAATATGCACGTAGATTTTACTTTTAAACCTACAATAATTATACACGTCGCAAATTAATACCTGCGTGGATTCTCTCGTCCTACTTTCCATCCCAAACATTATGCAAATCTTCCTCGGACTCACATAAAAGTCCCGGGTTCACTACAGGCTTCCAATCACCTGATTCACAAATCCTATCTCAACTCATACGGCAAATCTAACCTCTTGCCTTCAACTCGACGACTCTCGCTGACAAAGAACTGGAATAAAAATCCTTAGAATCCATGACGCATAATTAAGCACAATATTTTAATAATGAACAACTTCGCATAAGATGATCTCGTATTTTAAAACTTAGATTTTCACCCAAAAAAAATGACTGACAAAATTTACTGTTATTTATTGTCACATAGACCCAGCTTAAACGGTCATAGAATAACGTTACACTTCGTGACAAATCTCACCGATCTGCATTACTCAACACTACATACAGCGCTTCCACCCGATTGAAAATGGGTAACCACGGATGTTTTTTGCACCAATTCCATCAAAATTCCAACAGAAAAAATTTACGTCGAATAAACATCGTAATTTGACATCACAAAATATAGGCAATAAATTCACGGAAATGACGATCTACTTTGGACGTGATATCACTTCGAAACCCTCATTAATAACTTTTTACAACATGTTACACAGCACCCGCAATACTTTAAAAATTTATCCAAACAAAAAATTAAATAAATGACCTTTCGTCATATTTCTGACATTCACAAAAAACATATGAGTGACCAACTGCGTCATAAATACCCATCACAAGTACATATAAGTTTGACATCATAAAACAAGATATAGTAGGCGGTAAGATGGTATGTCACCTACCTTATTGAACCCGAGTGACTTAGGCCCATAATCAATCATGATTTGATCGGTAAAATAATATGATACATTTATTGAAATACAGAGGAGTGTATTTGAAAATATTTCGTTTAGGTAATGTCGAAATCAGAGCGAAGGAAGGACGACAGACTGGAGCCTGACGGATTAGCTCAACCCGACAACTTTTAGCTACTTCACAGCAGGGAATATCATTAGTTGGCGTACAAGGAAATACAGAGTCCACAAATAAGTCTTGGTCAGAAAGAGGAAGGGGGAGAATCATACAAAGAAAACCCACCACATGAGTAAGACCTTGGGATATTTTTGGTAGGACGGAAATTCCATGACCTCATGGAAAATTACAGCGGCTGAGTGTACGTTCGCTAGCCTAAGTTCGAGCAGGTGGAGATTTAAATCACGTGACCGCTTGCCGGCCAATAGTAAAAATTTGATGGGAGACTCAGTGATACCATCTTAAGGAATGAGGGATGAGATATTTTCGTAACTACAAAAGTAATCAGTAATAAATTAATATGAGTACGCGGATGGATGTAATGAATTTATTAGATGTCACGCATGGAAAAATAATCAATACTTATTGGCAAATTAATTAAATTGAAGGCTGGATTTCTTGGAAACCGGACAGCTTGAATCTCATTGGCTGAAAGGAGACCACGTTGTCAGGGACGCTTACGAAGGCGCGAAATGTGAGGAGCTAAATCCACCCATATCTCCTAAATCTGTGATCACCTGGAGTTCATATTTTATCCAGCAGATATGCTAGCGGAGTGGATTAATTTGATGTAAATTTTAACTTCCAATTCGGAGTGCAAGTACCGATATTAAAAATCCACCCCCTCCCTAAGGGGCATGACGTCAACAAATCCGCGGGAAAAAGGCTTCATCCATATATACGGAGCTGAATTGACGGTCGCCAGCCACTTGTCTTGAATCGTTGGAGCTGAATTGACGGTCGCCAGCACACGTGAATTGAATATCGGGAGCTGAACTGTTGGTCGCCGGTAACTTAGAATTCTACGGACGTACAGTCATTTAATGGCGCGAGCATCCGCCAGTGTTTGTAAAGTGTGATCGCGCTCAAGCAACATGTTAAATCTGGAAATAGTTAACGTAGGATAGTGTTTGTCCTTTGTGAATATCAGTGATGTAAAGTAATTATCCTGCAAGAGAGTAGTATAAAATATATCACCATAAGTACGTACATAATAGACTGTGTGACGAACAGTACTTTAAGGAAGTAGTAGCCTGTACTTAGCTATACCGAACCGATGTAATGAACACGTCAAGAATGCCGTATAAATCGGGCGTATCGCGACGGGCGAAATAGTTGACACCTCGTCGTACGTGTCCAGGTCCATTGTGCGGTAGGTGGACGAAGATTAAATAGTGTAAATATATTAAATTCTTGGGTCTAGGATAGAAATTTGTTGTGTTAACGTTGTAAATGGTGAAGGTTTGTGGCAGTCAAGATATGAGTGTAAAATGATAATGTGCCAGGAAATCTTTTGTGAAACTACGCCATCAAGGATGGAGGGGTAAAACGCAGAGAGGGGCCGAATGAAGCCTCTCGTCTGCAAAGCTGCAATGGAATACCGATAACTAAGATGAGTACTAAACTGTAAAATATATTTGGGAAATGTTATCGTGATGGGAAAAATGGGAATAATTTGGTCATACTTGGTTACCTTCTGTAACAAGATGGGTCGCTTAACGACCCCATCCTAAATTTGTAGCACGGACAGTAGTAAATCATAATAATGTAAATAATCGGGTCTTTTATGTATTCAGTTTGTTGGAGATGTAAATTTGTATATATAGTGTAGTACGTTAAGTCATGCATGCATTCATATTTTCTTTGTAGTCGATAAATTTCTTTACATTTGATTTTGATTATGCTAGTTAAATAAGACCCGATATGTGCTTTTATGTTTTGTCATTTTAACGAGCCATTTAATGACATGGAAGGAAAATCCAGCTTCGCCATACCAAGTGTGTTTTGTTGAAATTAATATGGTCATATTTTCAAAGTGAAGTTGTTAAATTTGTGAGATGCGATTAATATAATATTTCCAAGTAAATCATATCTGGAGTGATTAGTGCCAGAATAAATTGAATTTGTAAAAGGGGTTATGCGTTAAACATATTACGAGTGGACTACCGTATTACAGGCGAAATTATTATTTTTTTTTAAATATTAATAATAATAATAAATAAATAATATAACTATTTTTTTAAGAAGATATTTCTTTTTTAAATATGATTTGGAGATAATAATAATTCATGTGATCAAGTGTTGAGTTTATTGGGAATCATTTAATGACGGGAGGTCGTTTTAATTTGGAATTAAAGTGCGTGATAACTTAATTTGATCGATTAATAATATTGAAATGTAGATCGGTGTTAATAATCCGTACATGTTAATGAACGTGTGGTTTAAATTACGGTCCAATATTTTTTTACGTATAAATGTCGCGTTTTGAAGTTGCGATTCATTAGCCGGAACATGTAGTGCAAATATTACGAGACCATGATTGTCAAATTTTGGTAAATATAATTTCAAGATGTTACGATTATTTGTGGAGAATGAACTAAGGCATAGATCCAAATGAGATAGAAAATGTGAAAGAATTTGCAGTCAGATAATAAAAGGTCGTACGATGTCCGAAATGAATAAATAAGTCAGTTGATAATTCTGTGAGGAATAAATAAATGAATCGAGGAATATTGAGATAGAGAGGAAAATAAATTCCGTACGAGAGACACTTAGGATATTGATATGAGTGTAAAATGTACGGGCAGTGTCACAGAGAAATACTGAGTTACGCAGCGGGTAGAATTCGAACCCGTGACAGCATGTACGAAATAAATAGACTGCACAGTTATTCGTTGAGATACAACGGATCTAAGGATAATGAGAGTTCAGATTCCACAGAAATGGTCGTATATTGTATTCATTGTAATAACGAGTGAGGACAATCATGATGTCGTGATAATAATAATAATGAATATTGCAGATAAAGGATTGGACCGCCTTAATTAATTGAGAGTTGATAACGATGTTAAACGGGAATCTAATTGAGAATATGCAACCGATAATAATAATAACAATGTAAGGACGATGTTAAATCACCGCGGTCGGATTAATAATAATTGTCATAATAATAACTGTAATGACGTCGTTGGTTGATCAGTGAATTAATTTGTAATTGCGACCGATATCTTAATATATAATTTGGCGTAAGTGACCGGTCCATTAATAATAATAACCTTTTTAAGTGACGTGAATAACAATAATAATATCTTGGGTCACCTATTCATTAATAATAATAATAATCACGAGAGGGATATAATAATAATAACAGTAATAACCATTTGTGTTTGCATCCCGCATAATAATGATGATATTAATCAAACGTGACAGTGCCAGGAACCGTTGAATAATAATAATAATAATAATAATAATAATAATAATAATAATAATAATAATAATAATAATAATAATAATAATAATTTCGAGGATGATAATTTCATGAAGATTGTGACGAGCGTGGATTAAATTATTTGGTAACAACATCCCTCTATTAGTATGTTTGAATAATGAGAGTGATAATATTAGAATTATTTTTTTTTACCGCGTTATTGTACGTTTTCCGTATGGGACGATGTGACAGTCATACTTGCGTGTTTGTTTACTTCGCTCGCGATGCGAGGGGGGGCCATGGCCACGGTATTTCCCACCGCTTCTCGTTATCTCATCTGTGTCAGTAGTCTACTGAGGCTAACTGGTGACAATTCAGATCACATGTAAATAATATATAATGCTGATTCATTGGTATGGCATCAGCTGGATATCGTAGGATAGGAACTGTCCGTGGAATCCAGTTTTCTCAATTCACGAGAAACATTACCCAGTCCGAGTACCGGTCTCGGAAAAATGTATATAGCCGGAGTACATCATCTTAGTTAAATCGGGAAGCCGACCGTAACATGGGTTATGCTCGGGCTCCCGATAGAAGGAAGCTATGTCTTTGAGTGACGGTTCGATTCAAATGGAATCGATCCGTAAAATTATACCTCCAAAATGTCATTTTATTTCAGAAGCAACACAGCAAGATATTGATACCACTTGCGGTATGGCAAGTGATTTATATATGTAACATGTGTGTAAATTCAAATATTGTTGCCACGTGTATCAAAGTTTTATACGTCAAATGGCGTAATAAACCGCTCCTTCTGGCAAATTATTTCAAAGGGAACCACTCTCATAATCTTTTTATTGTAGTTAGATGATGCCCTTTTTAAAGTAACAGTCACTTCCTAGTCCTATCATGGAGTCCTTAAATTCAAGTTACAATCGAGCCTTCCCCCTTTTAATTTTAAGTTGCTCCGTTCATCCCCGTGTTCTATTATGCCGTTATATTTATATTTGATGATTTAAATAATGAACCGACACCCCTGAGATAAATGCTAGTCTGGGACTCGGGAGGTGGACGGGTGCATTATGTTATGTCAACTTCCATCTTTGGGCTCACCTATGACCCTCTGTCATTTATTTAGCCATTTTTACATTTCTAGCTGTACATAGGATTTTCTTCATATTTCCTGGAAATAAAGCAAAAAAAGAAATGCCCTTCACTCGGCGTCTTCGTTGATCGCACTCGACTGATTGTATTTATTACCCACTTTCTTTACAACACAAAAATTTTACAACTTTATAAATACTTCTTCGGTATCTTGACCGTCCTTTTTTATCAAATTACTTATGCTCTAAAAAACTATCTCCACATGGATTCATGACCCCAGCCACATCGTCCAAAAATCTGTTGGACTTGTCTACTTCTTGTCGATCGATTTACAGAACAGTTCAACCCTTTATCTCAAGCCTCAATGATACAAATGCAGGGGATTCAATATGGCGTCCCTTCTTATTTATAGACGCTACACCCTCTCTCCAAGCATTTCCCTTTGCCGCCAAGAAAATTTGCTTAACTTTTCACACTTAAATGGAAAGAGTTTTTGATGTAACCACATACGTGTTACCTCGTTAGTGGTAGTGTTCATGAACATTTAAAATATATTCGATAGGCACTGTTTTCTGTCGACTTAGCGTGGGTAAACTAGACACGCGCGTCTTTCTGGAATAATCCACAAAAATGGCTTAGCATTCTCAGATCCGTCTTACTAAGACCAATTTTCTTATAGATATATACAGGACCTTCATTATACTGCGTTCACCACTAATTCTTTCATTTAACTATATTTATTCAACCTAAACTTTCTTCGGTATCCTTCCACGTTCGCCACGTGAGGATGACGTCACGTATCATAGCGTGGGAATGAAGGTAGCCACCTCCCTGCCACGTGTCACTTTCGTGATATCAAGAAAATGTTCAGGCTCCTCATCACAATTGACATGGGGCCTCATGTAGTAACTTTGATACTTAAAATTCTTAAGGCACAAAGGTCATGGGTTCATATTTCCCCCAAGACAACGAATTCCTTTCGCTCAGTGACAAGGAATTTCATTCAATACAACCCAGATGGTAAAATTTCGAATTTCGAAGTCTGGTGAAACATGACCTTTGAACATAAATGCCTTTCGACTATCTTCTATAGTTGGTCATCTCCCGGTATACAGATGTTTGTTGAGACATCCAGCTTCCTAGTGGTTCTTGGTTACACAGAATTTCCGACTGAGAGATTTATTTCTTCCTCGCTGTCAGAGTCTTCCTCCTCAGAACCTTCCTCAATTTCTCCCTGTTCTATCCGGATCTGCTCTGTAAGATTCCAGTACTCCTCAAATGCTCTCAATATCACAGAGTCTGGAATTTGCCTACATTCCCTACATCGTTTCAGTGGATCATCCTGCTTCTCTTCGAGTGGTTCTACATCTTGATTCTCCATTGATTCAATGAGGTTGACTTCCTGGACTACCATATCTGTAGGTTTGTGATAAACCTTCAAACTGGCGGCGTTGAAAATTGCCTCAGAATGTCCATCTAATGACTGGATTTTACATGAATTGTTTCGGAAACTCTGGATGACTTTAATTGGACCCATATACAACGGTGTAAACTTCGCGTAGTTCTTATTCTCAGGTTTTTAAAGAGCGGGTTTACGGACGAGCACATATTCGCCTTCTTCCAAGGGCCGATGTAATCTCTTATTTCTGACGCGTCTCAAACATCGGTCAGCTTGCTGACGAAGATGCCTAGCTGTATCTTCAATGCGCATCGCTTGAGACGGTCGTGGGTTGCTCGGACACTTCACCACTCCGTGCCATGGTCTCAGAGGTTAAGTATTGGAATGAACCACCGTTGGTATGCACCCTATAGATTCGTGAATAGTGTTATTCACGCAGTCTTCGATGATGGGCAACACATCCAACCATCTCCAATGCTTTTGAACCCAGAAGATCCGACAGAACTTTGCGATGGCCTGCATAATTCGCTCTGACGGATTTCCCTCGGGATGGCGAACTGAACTAAGAATATGGCGAATTTCAAGCCTTTGTAACTCCTGCTTAAACTGAGCTGATGTGAATTGTGAGCCGTGGTCCGCCAATAAAAACATTGGCTTCCCCATAGTTGGAATGATGGTTCTATTTATAGCTCTCGAGACTAATTTAGTGTTTGCCTTCTGTAATGGACATAAAGACGTGAACTTAGAGAATGCGTCCACGGTCACCAAGACATATCTATTCCCTCTACGTGACCTGGGAAAGACTCCGTAAATATCCATGGCAAACAATTCACGAGGTTTAGCTGGTAAGAGAGGTATCGGTGCCTATCGAATGAGGTATGGGTTCGCCTTAACCCTCTGGCATGTGTCACATGTAATCACAATGTTTGTAACGTTTTCTCGCAGATTAACCCAGCTGCACGTTTCCTGAAGAGTAGCGGTGACCTTGTCAATCCCACCATGACCGGTTATCCTATGGACGTGCCATACAAGTCCCTTCCTAAGTGGTGGTAGTACAACGATTCGAGACTTAGTGTGTTCCTTGTCTATGAATTTCAACAAGGTGTTGTCGACAAACAAATTGCTCTCAGCTAGCTTCTCAACTTCCCCATATCCTGGGTCGTCACGTGGAAACCCTCCCTTCAAGAACGAAATTAACCTGCCACAAAATTGATCTTGTCGTTGAAATTCTGGTAAACGTGCCAGCTTATTGAAAAAAAGTTCTATCTTCGTCAGTTAATTCCACGAAGTTCACCTCATGTTCGTCATCGTTTGGATTTCGACTTAAGGCATCCGCCAGGACATTAGACATTCCTGAACAGTGCTCGATGGTCAGATCGAACTGCTGAATAAACAGCGCCCACCTGGCTACTCTCTCGCTAGCAACTACCGTCTTCATCACAAAGGTCAAAGCTTTTTGATCCGTCCTAATGGTTATAGGGAATACAAAAATCATCTTTCTCCAGTGCTGTAGTGAAAGAACAATTGCAAGCATTTCTAATTCAGTGACACTGTACTTTAGCTCGTGCTTCCTAAGTTTACGGCTAATGAATGCCAAGTAGTTCTTCTTCTTGGGTTCCTATTCTTCCTCTTGGTATAAAACTGCACCAATCCCTACGGTGGAAGCATCAGCTTGTAAGATGAAGGTCTTATCGAAATTCGAGTGCCCTAGCTTCACACTTCTAGCTAACATAGCCTTAGAGGAAATCTCATGTCCCCTACACCACTTCCATCGATTGTTCTTTACTAGCAAATCTTCCAATGGAGCCACAACCTCCGTATAATTCGGACAGTGATCACTGAAGAACTTGCTCATTCCCAAGAATTGTCGGACGTTCTTTACTTTAATAGGCCTTGTAAACTTGTCAATTGCCTGCAATTTCACTGGGTTAGGGCGTACTCCTTCACCATCAATCATGTGTCCTAGGAAGAGCACTTCCTCCTGCCCAAAATCTGATTTTTAAGTTGATCTTAAAACCAGCAACCCTGAGATTTTCAAGTAGCAACTCGAGATGACGAAGGTTTTCCTCGAAATCCTTCGATGAAAGCAGTATGTCATCGACATAACGCGTAGTTACGGCCTAAACTTGCTCAGTGAGGTTCCGATCTAGGGCGCGCATGAGAGCTGCACCGGCATTTTTAATTCCAAAAGACAGTGGCTTAAAAAACATACGTTTGCTGGTCATACAGGAATCCAGTGAACAATTTTGACTTAGGATCGAGCATTATATGATGGTACGACGAAATAAGATCAATATTAGTGAAGCGGAGCTTGCCTCTAAACTTCCTAATAACCACTTTAATGGGAAGTGCTCTGTCATTCTCGGGGATTAGTCTCTCATTTACGTCCCTAGCATCCAAACACACCCTCAGGGAACCATCGGGCTTCTGAACTGTAACTAATGAATTTACAAAGGGGGTATTTGCCTTGGAAATCAACCCACTCCCTTCCATCTCTCTAATAATTTTTCCAGCCTCCTTGCGATGTTTCTCCGGAATGGGATACGGCCTACGTTTGAACGGCTCCCAACTATTTACAGCCACAACCTATTTGAAAATAGGAATGCATCCTGGCTTCGAATCGAATACATCCTGGTATTTGAGAAGTAGTTCTCTCAACTTCATTTTCTCTTCAGCCGTCCCTGGGCATTCCGACACTTTCTGATTTATCAAGTCTTCTACAGCCTTTCCCAATTCAATCTCGAGGACGTCCCATTCTTCCTGGTAAACCTCTTCTGTTCCCTGGCCTATCTCCTCTTCTATCTCCTTAGAAACTGTAGTGAAATTGACTTCTTCCTCACACATTCTTCTCCCAATCTGACCCAATGATTCGTCGTTTAGAGCTACTAATTCCGGTTCGTCATCCTTCTTAAATTTCACTTCCTATCCTAAATCGATGACTGCGTTACTTTCACAAATAAAGTCTGCTCCAAGAATCACATTATAGTGCAGCTTCGAAATTACAACAAAAGGATGCGGAAATGTCATGTCTCCTATCTGTAAATCCAAAAATGTCTGCGTTATGCAAATGGCAGTTTTGTCGGGAATGACTCCTCTAATTTTGATGTTTGCTACTGGAATTTCTGGTAAGTTTTTCCGAGTAGACAATTCGTTGGAAAAATTTTGTGAAATTAAGCTGATGCTGGCGCCTGTATCCAACAAACAGCTCACCTTCAAATTACAGATCCTGACATTAATAATTGGTCGCTCTCTTATTTTCCTAACCTCCTGTCTGAGGTGGTCTTCCACTAATTCATCCGGTTGTATAATCCATGAGTCAATCTGGGCTACTATCCAGCCATCGCGAGAAACATATTCAGGCTGTGTATGGGAATTCTGTCTCGTAATGACTACTGGAAATTTGGCGTTTTTTCCGCTCATTTGACGAATTCAGACTTTCGTCGAAATGAGGTGCGTTATGGTTTAACTCCCTATCTTGGTGGTATGTCTTCCGTTCAGCTCCAGTATGGGACATGTCTTGTGTACCTACACAGTCAGTGGGGGTTTCCGTGGTTTCCCATTTTCACACCAGGCAAATGCTGGGGCTGTACCTTAATTAAGGCCACGGCTGCTTCCTTCCCAGTCCTAGCCCTTTCCTTTCCCATCGTCGCCATAAGACATATATGTGTCGGTGCGACGTAAATCCAATAGAAAGAAAAAAGTGTTTACTTCCCTTCGTTGGATACTGTCCTTCCACTTGTCCTGTCCGGTACCTGATCTCAGCCCTCTCAGATACTGATCTCCTCCCCTTCTTCTCTCTTCAGGCCCGTGCCAACGGTCAGAACGTCTGGAATTGTCGTAATTATTCCATCTCCTGTTGACTTCATTTCCACGATAGTACCTATGTCTTTGATCAGAGTTTCCCTGATATCGACCCTGGTTCCTTCTCCACTGTTCACGGCGTCTATCCCACTCTTCGTGATGGTACCTAGGCTGTTCCCAGTTCTTTATACCCTGGTTTGGTCTGGTGTCAAAACGTCGCCCATTATTCTCGTATCTAGGTGCCTGTGAAACTTCCCTATCTGGCGTACTCTCCTGGTTGTGATTTACGACATTCGCCTGATGCTCCGAAGGCCTAACTATTCGTGGTGCTGATTGATGCGAATGAGTATTGTCCAGCTGTCACAATATCAGTTCCGCCTGCATAGGGGTTTCGACCTTCGCAGCAATTAAAACCCTCTGAACATCCGGCGGGAACTGTTTCTGGATAGCCTGAACCAGTTCTTGTTGACTTGGAGCTGATTCTAATTCTTTGAACTTAACCAATTGTTCTGTAAAGTATAGTGAAAATTTAGGCGGTCCTGCGGTATTACCTGCGAGAATACAACTCTAGTCTTAGGTTTTGTTGAATTTCACAGTTCAAAAATTTTACCAAAAATGCTGTCTGAAATTCCTCGAATGTGTCAAAGTTATATCGGAATCCCTTGTACCATAGCAAAGCAACTCCGTCTAAGTACCGCTCTATAGTCCTTAGTTGCCCCTCTTAAGGCATCCTATTGTCTCGGATGTACCCTCTGAGCTCTCTAAGAAAACCCCCTGCCACCGAATTTCTTAGGCTGATCTTCTTTAAACCAGATCATATTTATGACATTCGTGACGTTTTGCCCCTGAGAATTGGTGGAATTGTCAAAGTGTCCTACCGAGCTCGATAGCTGCAGTCGCTTAAGTGCGGCCAGTAACCAGTATTCGGGAGATAGTGAGTTCGAGCCCCACTGTCGGCAGCCCTGAAGATGGTTTCCGTGGTTTCCCATTTTCACACAAGGCAAATGCTGGGACTGTACCTTAACTAAGGCCACGGACGCTTCCTTCCCATTCCTAGGCCTTTCGTGTCCCATCGTCGCCATGAGACATATCTGTGTCGGCGCGACGTAAAACAAATAGAAAAGAATCAAAGTGTCCGTTCCCAGTTAGATGTATGGAACTATTAATATTGCTAGTACAACTGAACGACTTGTCCGAGATGCGGCGTGATTTATTAACCACTTCCTCTATCTTGGCTTGGACTCCCACGATATTGCTCATTAAAACACCCAGTTCTGATTTCTGGGCACTAACTTCCCCCTAAACAGCCTCATGAACAGATGTCAACTCGTCGCTCAGAGTTATGACCTTATCTTGTGTATCTTTAAGCTGTTTAGATAAGCCTACCCTCGTATCGCCTAGATCCTTTCCCAGTTCCTCAGTATCTGCTTGTACCTCCTCAATATTCCTTGCCGTTTCTTCCTGAGTTGTACATATCTTTCCTATACCCCCCTTATTCCTCTGGATTAATTTCATTTCAATGGCTTCAATGCGCTGGTCTACAGTTACCTTGACGTCTTCGACTGCCTGGTCTACTTCGGCATTTACTACGGCTATCTCTTTAGACAACATTTCATTATGTTCATGCATCGTTGTGAAGACCTTTGACTTATCGTCTTCACGCAGAATGTTGAACTTCTCTACCTTTGTCTTCAGATTGGCCCTAATCTCAGCTTGATTTGACATCAACTGCTTATGTATTTTCTTACTTTCGTTAACGTGCCTATCGAGGTCTCCCCTAATTATGTCCTGATTCTCACTAAGAACACGATGTAGCCCGCGCGTTTCTATGAACTGTTGGTTAATCTCATTTTTAAAGTCAACCTGTGCCTTAGTGTTTTATTCCAGCTTTACATTTAAGTCACCAATATCTTTTCTAATATCCTCACTAGCTTCCTTACAATTTTCCTCGGTGTCCTGTACATTAATGTCCATTGTTTCTAACTTATCACTGATAGATTTAATACTCTCACTTAAGTCCTCGTTTAAGTCCTTGAGCATTTGGAGAAACTGCCCTTGGGCCAATTCTCCCTCCTCCATAGACATAATTGTAATAATCGACAAATTAGTCGCTGGTGAGCCTGCGACTTCCACGACGTACTTCACGAATGCAGACGATAAACATTGTAACATTCTCCTATTTAGCATATCAAACTGTTAATGCAACATTATCGCAATAATTATTTAATAAAAATGTGAAATTCAACGTACACGTGATCAAAGGGATCAGTCAAAACACTCAAACCAGCATATCAGATTTTTGAAAATTATTCTAACATACCGTACACTTAAATTATACCTTTCATTCAGTAGATAAATTACTCTCATAGTAGTATCTCCTGGCCTTCCGCATCGGGCGTTCATCTTTTTTCTTCGAGTTCACTCTCAACTTTGGTACACAATTTTACCATCCCTAATGTGGCATAGCCTCAACATTATTTTTCATTTCCTCCGTTACACTATTTTTCCGAAATATCCTCATCATTATCGTGACTCAGGCCCCACTGTTGGTTGACTCAAGCCCGACGTTGGTTGCGCCATTTTACTGAACCCTTGGGCCATCATGAAGGATACCTACCTTCCCTACCTATCAGCAAAATTTCACGAGATCTGTCTCTTGGGTCGTTTCGGGTTCTTCGTCACTTGCTGAGGTGAAAAGCAGGGTTCAGTAATCCTAATCTATCTACTCAAGTGAAACGTCTATTTAAAAATATTCCTGTGTATTCATGTAATTTCTGAAGGAATACAATTTATAATCAATATAATTAGGACTCAGTCTTGTCCACTTGACACCACAATCACTTTAACACAGAGGAGCAAAACGCTAGTTTGAGCCTTTGACTTAACTGCCTGATGGGCATCCTTACTAGAAACCATTGTCTCAATCTATATACAGAGTAAAGCGAAATTCGCGCACTCTCGGCGTCGCAGCGCGACTCCTCACATGCCAGCAATAAAAAAAGTCTCTCACAAAAGTTGGTCCTGCGAGTATATCAGGCAGAAAAAGGACGTTGAAGAGTGGCAATTTGGCAAAACTGTAACCACATGTAGGGTAAATACCTCTGTCAGCACCTTTTGCTCGTTCTGTACAGTTGGTGCAATGAATAGAGTTTTGGTCTAGCATGCAGGAGGTCGAGGGGTCGATCCTGGGTTGAAACGTGTATTTTTTTATTTCGTAAATATAGTCCAGGTGGTATGGTATCTGGCATCTTAATCGTCAACAGTGATTGCAGCGGGTCCTATAGAGACCATTTGCACTTACATACTACGATCCTAGAAATGGACGAACAATCGTTTTCATTGGTCAGCTTTGAAAGACGCCCTTTCAACGTCGTGGGCGTGAATTCATTCGCACCACTTCATATACCAGATGCGAAACCTGTTTTCTTTGTACCCTCCTCCAGTGGTCTCATAGATTAGTATCGTATCGTATCATATCGTAATCTGTTTACCCTCCAGGGTTGGTTATTCCCTCGGACTCAGCGAGGGATCCCACCTCTACCGCCTCAAGGACAGTGTCCTGGAGCTTCAGACTCTGGGTCGGAGGATACAACTGGCGAGGATGACCAATACCTCGCCCAGGCGGCCCCACCTGCTATGCTGAACAGGGGCCTTTTGGGAAAATTGGAAGGGATAGATAATGAAGTGGGAAGGAAGCGGCCGTGGCCTTAAGTTAGGTACCATCCCGGCATTTGCCTGGAGGAGAAGTGGGAAGCCACGGAAAACCACTTCCAGGATGGCTGAGGTGGGAATCGAACCCACCTCTACTCAATAGACCTCCCGAGGCTGAGTGGACCCCGTTCCAGCCCCCGTACGCCTTTTCATATTTCTTGGCAGATCCGGGAATCGAACCTGGGACTCTGGGGGTGGCAGCTAATCACACTAACCACTACACCACAGAGGCGGACCTCATAGGTTAGTACCATAGATTAGCCTCGTTCAGGTCCATTACATTTCGTTAGGGCCTTACGTTACCAGTAGGCCTAGCAAAGTATTTGTTGTGTTCAGCGTTGCAAAATGTTGTAAATGTAGGATACATGTGACGTAAGGTATGGGTGTCTTACTGCATTAAAGTATGTAATGTCCTATGGAAATTAGCAAATAAAAAATGTGCCTCAACCCAGGATCGAACCCTCGACCTCCTGTGTGCAAACCCAAAACTCTATCCACTGCACCAACTGTACAGCACGGCTAATATATTTGCTGACAGAGGTACTTACCCTACGTGTGGTTACAATGTTGCCAAATTACCACTCTTCAACGTCCTTTTTCTGCCTGATATACTCGCAGGGTCCGCCTCTGTGGTGTAGAGGTTAGTGTGATTAGCTGCCACCCCCGGAGGCCCGGGTTCGATTCCCGGCTCTGCCACGAAATTTGAAAAGTGGCATGAGGGCTGGAACGGGGTCCACTCAGCCTCGGGAGGTCAACTGAGTAGAGGTGGGTTCGATTCCCACCTCAGCCATCCTGGAAGTGGTTTTCCGTGGTTTCCCACTTCTCCTCCAGGCGAATGCCGGGATGGTACCTAACATAAGGCCACGGGCGCTTCCTTCCCTCTTCCTTGCCTATCCCTTCCAATCTTCCCATCCCTCCACAAGGCCCCTGTTCAGCATAGCAGGTGAGGCCGCCTGGGCGAGGTACTGGTCATTCTCCCCAGTTGTATCCCCCACCAAGAGTCTGAAGCTCCAGGACACTGCCCTTGAGGCGGTAGAGGTGGGATCCCTCGCTGTGTCCGAGGGAAAAGCCGACCCTGGATGGTAAACAGATGATGATGATGATGATATACTCGCAGGACTAGAGGTGGGAACGGAGCGAGAAATACCGATGAGTAATCCGATTGTAGCGGTAGAGCGCACCACCGATCCCCTCCGCTTACAACTGCAAGTACTCGCGGAGGACCAGAGCACAGTGTGGCGCATGGGTATGTCACCCGCATAGGTCCTACCCTTCCGAGGGCCCAGCTCAGACTGAATACTTTCGCCCTCCACTCTTGTGAGCGCGCTGTTGTACATCACGTCACTCACCCATAGCCCACGTGACGAATACGGCAGCTCCTATTGGTAGAAACATCTTCCGATTGCTATTGGTCGATTTGAGTTTGACACCTTGGACCACGTGGGACGACCACGTTTTTGACGTTTGTGACATTTTGCTTCACTTTGATTTTGATGCGTATATCTATTATCTTCATTTGCGTATTTGAAGAAAAAGTACAAGATATTTGAGGTAAGCATCCTTAAGTAAGTTAATAAGTTGATGATTGATAGTTGCTTCTGTTCCCAAAAATGTATTTTTATTATTTTTGACTGTCACCTTTTTATTACCTTTTTGCATGGTGGTTGATATGATAGTTACATAAGCCTACTTGAAACAGACACCTTAAAATTCAGTTGATGTAATGTTATATTATGTCTGATAAGCCACTATCGTTTTGATAGTATTGATATTAGCAGTAAAAATATAAGCTGATTACAGTGTCCTTAATTATTTTCTTCTATTTCTTTTCATGTCTCAGACCGTGCACGAAAAGTGTCAGATCTGTGGAATGTACACAGATAGCGAAGAAGGCCGGCAACAGGGAATCTTATTTCATCATTTCCCTGTTGCTAGACCTAACATTTGCAGAGAGTGGTTGGACGTTGTGGGGGTCGAACGGTTGCGGCAGCTTCCCCCAAAGCAGCTGAGGAACCGCACTGTGTGTTCGAGGCACGTTCGTCACTCCAGCTATCCAGGACCCCTATCAAAGATGCTGTATAAAGATGCTGTCCCGGAAAGAAGTAAGTAGTTGTTATTATTATTATTGTTTACAGTACCGGTACTGTGACCTATCACATTTTCCTGCGATTCATTTCAAATTGCTCTCCAGAGGTAATGATCATAAATTCATCAGTGCCAGATGAGGGGGAACCTCGCTTCTCATAATGAAATTGACTATAATGCCTGTCATACCTGAGCTTGCCTTACCTGTAAGTTGAAATGTGTACATTTCTTTGAGGCAGAGTGTCGCTGAAATACCTAACATTTATTATTCACAAAATAGTGCACACATGTGCAAATGTTATTCCTTGTTATAATCCATCAATGGCTTTACGTTGCCTGTATTGTGAAGGCGAGGTATTTAAATGAGCTCACTATCCTAACTGCCTCTTTATCTGAAAACGATTTGTACCGTTTTGTCCAGGTTAATTTTAAGTTTGTTGTCTTCAGAATATTTTTCAAGGCTGACCATAGTTGCTTGAAGATAATCTTTGTTGTTAGAACCTATATCTAGGTCATCAGCGTATAAGTACAATTTGGTTGCGTTAAGAATTATTTCTGTAACGTCTGCTGTGGCGATATTGAATAGAAGCGGACTAATAGATCACCCTGTAATACTCCACCCCACTGTTTAATAGTATCTGAAGTTGTTTTGCCATCATGAATTCCTACTTTATTTTGTGACAAGACATTGTTTAGTATTTACCTGCTTGTTACCATCATGTTTCCCGGATCTGTGTACATAATCTGTTGCACTAGAATCCATACAATGGCGCCTTTCACAAAAACTAAGTCAGTGGTACTGTACTGTTTAGGGCTATATATATCTTTTCCATTGAGTTGTTGATTACTTTGTATCCTTCATCATTTATTAATTATAGTATAATCATTGTCTTTTGATATGGTTTATTAACTCTACAACTTAGGTCACCTCCCAGAACTACAGGCTCTTTATTTTTCACTATTTTGATGGCTTTCATTATGTGCTGAACTGCAGTGTCCACTCTTCATTTAGAGGATGGTTTGAGGTCAGGAGTTCTGGTCAGTGATCTACGTTGACTTGGTGTCTGCACAGGTGACCCTGGGGGTGCTTGGAGTGACCGGGTTGGCTAAGCAGAGGTGAACCAGGCCCATGGGGGGAGGGGATGGGGAATTTCTAACATTTGAATGTACCATGTTGAATTTATTTCCAACATCCTCTCAGCATGTAGGGGATCTTTTCTGGACTCAGTGAATATAAAATGTGCAAGTACAATTAGGTTTTCTTCCTTAAGTTCAACTGAACATGAATGGAGCAAAAACAGTTGTATGACATCTCTCAATACAGTTACTGTTAATGTATTCATGTGCTTAATATTTAGGTGGACAATATCATATGCTCAATGTAATTTTATTGCTGTTTTGCCTACTGTAAGAACCATAATACATGTTTATGAATGAATGACATTATGAGATTTGAAAATCAATACCCTGCATTCACTGTAGTAGAGGAGGAAAAAATGGTACCATTCTTATTGTTTTTTCTTGTGCATGTAGGTGTGCCTGAACACGAGTCTGGTCCTCGGCCAAGGCCTTCAGCTGCTATGACTGCTGCTCCCACCACCTGCACTCCTACTGCCTCTGCTACTGCTGTTACTACTACTACTACTACTATCACCGGTGCTGTTGCTGCCACCACCATCTCTACGCCTGCTGCTACTACGAATAAACTTTTAATGAGTCATCGCTCGTCTGTGCTGACAGTGATATATAACCCTTAGAAAGAAATCTTCCCTTCCTGAGTGGATGTCGTTCATTGTAAAGAGTTGTTATTATGAAGAACTATTGAGGTAATTTCTTATTCTCTTCAGCCTGTGGACTGTAATTGTTGTTTCACTAATTGGTATTTATTTGCTCAGTGTTCTCCCTAGGACCTTTCTAATGGGTGCACCACCCTGTCGGTTTTAGAGACCGCTTGACTAAACCTAGATATATGCTAATTACATAATATTATTAATAGGTACACATTTGAGTCATTGGGTGCTCCAAATTCACCTATAAATACTGTAAATCTGCCAATTTAAATGATAAATCATTACCATAATTGTATCAGTTACATCGGAGATCAAATGTTTAGCTTGACCACTATGTAGTCACGAGCAGGGGTCTGGATTAGCGTGGAATCGCATGCGAGCCCTCTATTCCGTATGACATCACAAACCTGTATGGCAGTCCACATGTCCACAGCAACTGAGTGGGAGGCCTAAGTCCAGTGTTACATGATTTGGAAGGAGCAATAGAACACTAGACGTTCAACGTACTCTGTTATAACTTGTTCATGATAATAACATTCAAATAGTTCAATTGTGCAGTTAATATTTACCTGTCTGATATTATTGTTAACGCCCTGAGGGGAACGAATTGAAATTTATATTCATATTGAAGTTTTACGTAGTATTCCCCGCCCGGCTACTCATTCTTGCCACCCGCCTGACAAACATTTCTGGGGAGAACACTGGTGCTAATGTTATTATTGTTAATTTTACATTCAAATTAAGCAATTTCAGTTTATGAATGCTAATGATTGTTTAGCAATATATTTAATTTTGTATTACAAAACACCCAACAAGTAGGCTGTGCAGTGTGGTCATGTATCTATGAAATTGCGCTTGGGCAGTGGTGGGGGTTTGAACCCCACTGTCAGCTATCTTGAAGATGGTTTCCCTTCTTTGCAATAGGCAGGCAGATACTAAGGCCATACCGTAATTAAGGCTACAGTTGCATCCCTCTGAGGCCCATTCCATCGTTGCCATGAATCGGTGTATGAGCCTCATAGGCAAAAAAATGAGATCATTATGAAGCCCAGAACATCATTATAATTGTTCATAAAGGTGGAAAAATGTTAAGTTCATGTTCAGTGTTGTAATTCAAAATATGCCATACATCTGCATGTTTCAGACCCCCATTTGTCTTAATTGCATTCATAATGACTTTTATAAATTCCTGCCCTACAGTTGTTATATAATCAAACACTTTATTTAAACTTCATGGGACATGTATTATTATCAATAATATTAGTATTACTATTAATATTATTATAGGGAGATTAAGTACAGCATGAAACATATCTGCCAAATGGGAAGTGAAAAACTGTAATGTGGAGTTATTTTCAAGAGCAACGAACCTTTCAAACATGTGGTTTACTGAACTCATAGTCTGTTCCTGTATATGAGATCATCATTTGTATGATAATATTCAAATACTGAAGTGGAAGTGTCATGTGATATTGTGTGAATGATTTGTGTAAAGAAGTCATAGTTTTGGTTAAGCATCCATTTCTACCAAAGGAGGTTTCACTGAAAATCTTGTATTTTGGAGAACATTTCTCATCAGAACACAGGAAATATATTATGCTCTCTTCTCTCTTATTTGCAGTTTGTATGCACATCCTCCTATACAAAAGTATGTACTGGTATGTATGCAATGTCCAAGTAACTAAATTAATATTTGTGAATTTTGAGATGTTGGTAACCCATTCACTTGATGTGATGGTAACAGTTCTACAAACTTTCCTTATCATAGTACTGGGCAAGTTGGCCGTGCGGTTAGGAGCGCACAGCTGTGAGGTCGCATCCAGGAGATAGTGGGTTCGAACCCAACTGTCGGCAGCCCTGAAAATGGTTTTCTGTGGTTTCCAATTTTCACACCAGGCAAATGCTGGGGCTGTACCTTAATTAAGGCCACAGCTGCTTCCTTCCCATTCCTAGGCCTTTCCTGTCCCATCATCGCCATAAGACCTATCTGTGTCAGTGCAACGTAAAGAAACTAGCCTTATCATAATTGTCCCCCTGTGGGTAGGGGGTGGGCAACCACGCAGCCCTTAATTGAATTTTGGCATTGTTTCCGCTTACTTGTGCCAGGCTCCCCACTTGGTTGGCCGGGTGGAGTGCATGCTGTCAGACCACAGATCAGCCTACTCTGCAACCACCAACATAGATGTCTGCCTTCGATATACAGTAGGTACTAATGGCACTGTCTGAAGTGAGTTTCCACTGTCTTCAACAGGCATTTCGTCTAGATCACAGCAAAGGCCCTTGCACACCATAATGTTGTGGAAGTAGCAGCATATTGTTCATAATACTGTACTAAATTAGCATACAATTCCTTGGACATAGCTCTTAATAGGCGGAGCTATGTTGTGACTTGGCATGGTAATGTTTTGTGCTGGATCAGCTGCCATATTATTGTACGTAGATCCTGATGCTACATATTTCTGTCCATTTATTGGAACTCCTCTCCTGCGGATGGACTGAAAGGAAGCATTATTTGTACCTCCTGCATGTTGTAAGAGGGAACAATCACAGAATCTGTAAGCGCTCTCTTGTCTTTTAAACCCACAAACATATTCATGATTCCATCTTTTTCCATGTAGCAGAAAAATTTAGATATATCCTACTGTCACATAAAATAGAACATTTTTAAGTATTGTAAATAGTGCAGATCAATGAATACACGGGATGCATACAATTTTGTAGCTTGACATTGTTTATCATCTAAATGCAGATGACTGATTGAATGATATGTTGTGTTTTGGTGCAGTATGTAGGAACAGAGTATGTGCTATCATGTCTTGGTTTCTTCAAACACTACTCTGCCAGAGATTTGCCATCCTCTAGTAGATGCAAAAGAAATACAAATCTCAATATTTCTCAGTGTGTGGCCCTAGGTGCCTCTTTTGACAGACTGAAAGATGTATCATATAGTAAGTTCCTTGGGAAAATACAAATGGTGTTGCTGAAAACTTTTGCAATGTCAGTGCAACGTTAGACTGCAATAAGAGAGAAAAGTGTTATGTTGTAACTTGTCAAATCCAGTCTTTCTTTCCTAAATGAATGATTTTGTATTTGTGTTGTATTGCATAGTTTTCTGGCTGATGAATATTAATTGATGATTAACACTGCTGAATGTAGTGTCATGAGATTAGATTATTTTGTGCAAATTTCTACACAATTTTATACCTGTAACACTGTGGATAGTAGGTAGAATATAGCTCCATAAACCAAAAGATCATGTTTCATTTCAATTTATCTTTGAATCCTACAAACTCCCTCCTTATCATATGAGTTTCCTTTCATCATTGTGGTTCCTGTGTATGGTTTTCTTTCTTACATTGTATTTATATTTTATTTCCTGCATAAGTGGCATATCTTGATACTATTGACTGTTACGGTTGGCTTAAGTAGTGTTAAAGAGGACTGATGTACGAGGGGATGTTAGTGCCTATTTCTATCATAGGTCTTAATCTGAGATAGGGATTGCCAATCCCACTCACCTTCTGGTCTCTTCCTTCCTCCCTTCCTTTGTGAGTTAGCTTCCATTTTCCTCAGCAGAAACAAACAAAAGCAGCACAGGCAAGGCCAGTCACTCCCATCCTTCATGGCTTTGTGAATTAGTAAAAGTGAAATATAACTCCATAAATCAAATAATTATAATAAGCAGCACAAGCTGGTAAGCTTCTTTTCTCCAGCAAAAAATTATTAATAACAATAATAATAATAATAAAGCACAGGCCAACCTCCAGGTGTATTGTTGTTCAGAATGCAGGATTTCAGAAAAAGGTAACAAAGAAGGAAAGAAAGAAAAGGAAATGAAGAAAAAAATATGAGGGGAAAAAAAGAACAAAAATATATTTAAGATAATATTTAAGAGGGGGCGGGGGGCGGCGAGAACCTGGGGACCCTCCGCGCGCTAAACGATTTAAATCGCCCGCCCGGTAATTTTAGTTCAGCCCTGTGCTCACTAGAGGCGCTATTGTGCAATTCCTGGCGATCTTTGCGCAGCCGTTGCGTACAGAAGTGAAAAATAACGTTGAGAGTCATCTCTTACTCATTCTCTTTGGTGTGGCGCACGACACGTGTTTAACAAGGGGAGACCACGACGTTGAGATCACGAATCATCTTCAAATTTTGTACACTTTTAGTAGTCTATTAGGACAAGATAATGTTCAAATAGTAAGGCGTACTATTAAGGCGTTTTTCAAGAAAATCCCAAGAGAATTTTCGCGTCGAATGTGTACCGGTGCGTTGCGGTCGCGAGCACGAGGTGGCGACGGTCGCGTGGTAAGCGTTCAAGCTCCGTAATCGCTGGATCACTGGATCGAGTATCGCTTTTCACTATTCTGTTTTTCAACACTGGTCGTATTCTTTCATATATATTGCAGGTCAGAGCGTCCATGTGCAAAGCAGTTCCGGCTACCTCGCTCGATTTCACTGTCAGGTATGAGGCATTTCACAAATCACGACAGGCATACATTTTCAGGAATACTTTATGCATTGGGCCGTTTACTTGTTGATAATTATAAATTATATATATATATTTGTGTCCGCCTCTGTGGTGTAGTGGTTAGCGTGATTAGCTGCCACCCCCAGAGGCCCGGGTTCGATTCCCGGCTCTGCCACGAAATATGAAAAGTGGTATGAGGGCTGGAACGGGGTCCACTCAGCCTCGGGAGGTCAACTGAGTAGAGGTGGGTTCGATTCCCACCTCAGCCATCCTGGAAGTGGTTTTCCGTGGTTTCCCACTTCTCCTCCAGGCGAATGCCGGGATGGTACCTAACATAAGGCCACGGGCGCTTCCTTCCCTCTTCCTTGCCTATCCCTTCCAATCTTCCCATCCCTCCACAAGGCCCCTGTTCAGCATAGCAGGTGAGGCCGCCTGGGCGAGGTACTGGTCATCCTACCCAATTGTATACTCGACCCAAACTCTCGCGGTCCAGGACACCGCCCTTGAGGCGGTAGAGGTGGGATTCCTCGCTGAGTCCGAGGGAAAAACCGACCCTGGAGGGTAAACAGATTAAGAAAGAAAGAAAGAAAGAAATAGAGAAAGACATTAAAGAGACTGCTAGACTGACGAATACGTGCGGCAAGCGGGTGAATTATAACTCAGTGGCCACGACCTTGGCAAAAAAGTACCCCTACTACCCTTCCTCACAGCACATGCAAAGACTCCACTACTTGCCGTAGTGCAATACAAATTGGTTAGCCGCGACGAACAGAATTGTGTGTGTATTTCCGTCAATAATAATGTTCATAATTAAAGAAAATAAACGAAGGAATTAGCAGATAAAATAAAAAGGTTTTTACAAACAGCTTTTCAAAAATAATTCCTAGTTCCAGCTGGCTAAAGTGGAATAGAAATGTAATGTTTACACCACAAAGTGGGGGGGGGGCGACTGGCCCCCCTCACCCCCACCCCCTAATCGCCGCTACTGTTTGTAGACACGCCAAAGATGCAGAAAAGGAAATCTAATAACTTATTAATTTATACACGTGTAGACATTCCACTCGATAAAAGAGTTGCATGTATGAAAAAAAAAAAAAAAAAACTAACACTGTTCGGTGATGTACGTGTGTAGAAGGCATACATCTGTTTGCCGCTTCTGTTAACATGCTGCGAGCGACACTCCTGTCCTTATACCTTCATATTCTGACGTAACCTGCCCGCTGGCAGTAGTTCCGCCGTGAAAATAAGTTGGTAGACATCCAATTCATCACTAGTGCATGCGGGACATTTATAAGTAGAAAGTACGGCGTTCGAGAGCCACCTGGCATATAAAATAAGAGTTTTGTCTGTACATTGCTCAGAATTTGAAAATAATGGTATTTCTGTATCGGTCATGTCCACAGTAATAAGGAAATGCATTTTTTACTTTTCCGTAATGTCTGTCTGTCTGTCTGTCTGTCTGTCTGTCTGTCTGTCTGTCTGTCTGTCTGTCTGTCTGTACACGCATCACGAGAAAACGGCTGACGAAAATTTAATGAAAATCGGAATGAAATGTCGGGTGATGAACCACTCTATACACGCTGAGTGAGATAGTAGTTTTGGGGAAGGCCTGAAATTTAATTCTCAAATATTCATGTTATTAGTGGTCGTGTCTTAATGAAAATCGGTATGCAAAGTCGGGGTAATAAGTCGATGTAATCTCGGCCATAAATAATTGTATTCACGCTGAGTGAAATGGCAGTTTGGGGGAATGCCTAAAATTTAATTTTCAAATATGTATATTATTAGAGGTCGTATCTTAATGGAAATCGGCAAAGATGGGAAATAAGTCGCTAATTATAGGCTATATATAATTGTATTCACGCTGAGAAGAATGGCAGTTTAAGGGAAGGCCTAAAATTTAATTCTCAAATATTTATTATATTAGTGGTCGTATCTTCACGAAAATTGGTATGCAAAGTCGGGGAATAAGTAGCTATAATCTATGGAATCAATAATTTTATTCACACTGAGTGAAATAGTAGTTTAGAGGAAGGCCTGAAAGGTAATCTATATATAAAATAAGAGTTTTGTCTGTATATTTCTCAGAATTTGAAAATAATGGTATTTCTGTATCGGTCATGTCCACAGTAACAAGGAAATGCATTTTTTACTTTTCCGAAATTTCTGCCTGCCTGCCTGCCTGCCTGCCTGCCTGTCTGTCTGTCCGTACACGCATCACGAGAAAACGGCTGAGGAGAATTTGATGAAAATCGGTATGTGAAGTCGGGTGATGTACCACTACAATCTAGGCTATAAATTACTTTTTTCACGCTGAGTGAAATGGTAGTTTAGGGGAAAGCCTGAAATGTTATGTTATTTGTGGTCATATCGGTAAATACTACACAACTAACAGAAAAAAAATACGTCGAATAAACATCGTAATTTGACATCACAAAATATAGGCAATAAATTCACGGAAATGACGATCTACTTTGGACGTGATATCACTTCGAAACCCTCATTAATAACTTTTTACAACATGTTACACAGCACCCGCAATACTTTAAAAATTTATCCAAGCAGAAAATAAAACAAATGACCTTTCGTCATATTTCTGACATTCACAAAAAACATATGGGTGACCAACTGCGTCTTAAACACCCATCACAAGTACATAAAGTTTGACATCATAAAACAAGATATAGTAGGCGGTAAGATGGTATGTCACCTACCTTATGTTATGTCAACTTCCATCTTTGGGCTCACCTATGACCATCTGTCATTTATTTATCCATTTTTTACATTTCTAGCTGTACATAGGATTTTCTTCATGTTTCCTGGAAAAAAAGGAAAAAAAAGATATGCCCTTCACTCGGCGTCTTCGTTGATCGCACTCGACTGATTGTATTTATTACCCACTTTCTTTAAAACACAAAAATTTTACAACTTTATAAATACTTCTTCGGTATCTTGACCGTCCTTTTTATCAAATTACTTATGCTCTAAAAAACTATTTCCACATGGATTCATGACCCAAACCACATCGGCCAAAAATCTGTTTGTTGGACTTGTTTACTTCTTGTCGATCGATTTACAGAACAGTTCAACCCTCTATCTAAAGCCTCAATGATACAAATGCAGGGGTTTCAACATGGCGTCCCTTCTTATTTACAGACGCTACCCCCTCTCTCCAAGCATTTCCCTTTGCCTTTCACCAAGAAAATACTTGTTACCTCGTTAGCGGTAGTGTTCATGAACATTTAAAATTTATTCTTATTAAATTAACTGGTTAAATGGCCTCATTCGATAGGCACTGTTTTCTGTCGACTTAGCATGGGTAAACTAGACACGTGCGTCCTTCTGGAATAATCCACAGAGACGGCTTAGCAATCTCAAATCCGTCTTACTAAAGACCAATTGTCTTATAGATAGTCACAGGACCTTCATTTTACTGCGTTCACCACTAATTCTTTCATTTAAATATATTTATTCAACCTAAGCTTTTTTCTGTATCCTTCCACGTTCGACACGTGCGGATGACGTCACGTATCATAGCGTGGGAATGAAGGTAGCCACCTCCTTGCCACGTGTCGCTTTTGTGATATCAAGAAATGTTCACGCTCCTCATCACAATTGACATGGGGCCTCATGTAGTAACTTTCATACCTAAAATTCTTAGGGCACAAAGGTCTGTGTTCAGTATATATATAAAATGAATGTTTGTTTGTACCGGTATGTGTGTTTCGAATGGTCTCAAAAACTACTGGAGCGAAGTGGCTGAAAATTTCACAATTTGTTGTTATTACTCCTTTGAGGGTTTAGGAAGTGGTTTGAACGAAATCTGATGGGTAGTTCAGCATAGGGGGTGATAAGAGTGAAAAAGAAAATAGGGGAAGATAAGTAAATCGCATGACAAGTCTAATCAGTGGGTTGCCTAACCAACAGTATGCAAAGATTATCATATTTTTCTTAAAACTTTCTTCTTCTTCTACAAACGGTATATACGAGGGCAGAGAGAAAAAGAGTTGCACTTCCCAGTTATTGCCATTTATTGCACCACCTATACAACAGCAACACGACTATAACGACATACACTGTAACGTCACTTTTTCACACGGTTTCCAATAGATTCCAAACATTTCTGTGAACATACAACAAACTTGTCGATGCCGAATGCATAGAAAATTCCTCCAGCGTTCTGCAACGACTCGGAGACAGCGGCCTTCACCTCCTCATCGGTCTGGATACGTCGACCACCGACCTCCGTTTTGAGCTTACCGAACAGATGAAAGTCACATGGCGCTAGGTCGGGACTGTAGGGTTGATGTTGCCTGACCTCCCATTTGAAACGCTGCAGCAGTTCTCTCGTTTGGTGGGCCTTGTGAGGTGTTACGTTATCGTGTAACAAAATCACACCGGCGCTCAATTTCCCCGGCGCTTCTCTTTAATCGCTTTACGCAACCGGCGCAACGTTTGACAATACGACGCCGCGTTGATCGTCGTTCCTTTCGGCATGAATTCCAAGTGCAGCAAACCCTCCATGTCAAAGAACACTGTCGCCATAACCTTACCGGCTGAAGGTTGAACCTTGGCCTTCTTTCGTTGTGGTGATGAGGGGTGCACCCATTCCATTGATGTTCGCTTCGTTTCGGGGGTGAAGTGGTGGAACCACTTTTCATCGCCTGTGACGATTCGCCGCAGAAACCCGTTGCGTCTGCGGCATAGCGTTGCAAAAATGCCAGGGAGGATTGGAAACGTTGTCCCTTGTGTTCATCGGTGAGAAGACGTGGGACCCATCTTTGACACAGCTTACGTTATCCAAGGTCTTCGTGAACAATGGCGAACACACTGCCATACGACATGTTCAGCTGCGTCGCGATTTCTCTCATTTTAATGCGCCGGTTCTGTCTAATGATCGCATTCACACTGTTGACCTTTGCACGGGTCCTGGACGTTGCGGGCCTGCCTTCGCCATGGCTGTCCGTGATATCCCTGCGTCCGGCTTCGAATTGCTGACACCACTTTACGATACTTTGCCGGGAAATGGCCCACTCCCCATATACTGCACTAATTTCACGATGAATATCCGTACAATTCTTCCTTTTGGCCCATAGAATTTGGATTGTCGCACGCACCTTATATTTGGAGTGAACATCCAGTTGACGCGCCATTGCATTTGGCCGCTATTCACACAATACTAGACAAGCCACCACAGCGACCTGCCTAACAGACATGTGGGCAGTGTCTGTCAATTTCTCCACTGTGCCCACGTTTGCGACACACAGCGCGCTACCATTTCACTCAGCGTGAATAAAATAATTTATAGCCTAGATTGTAGTGGTTTGTCACCCGACTTTACATACCGATTTTCATTAAATTCTGTTCAGTTGTTTTCTCGTGATGCGTGTACATACATGCATACATACATACAGACAGACAGACAGATAAACAGAGAGACAGACAGATAGGCAGACAGACAGAGAGAAATTACGGAAAAGTAAAAAATGCATTTCCTTGTTACTGTGGACATGACCGATACAGAAATACCATTCTTTTCAAATTCTAAGCAATGTACAGACAAAAATCTTATTTTATATATATATAGATTGCCTTTCAGGCCTTCCCATAAACTACCATTTCACTGAGTGTGAATAAAATTATTGATAGCCTAGATTATAGCGACTTATTCCCCGACTTTGCATACCAATTTTTGTGAAGATACGACCACTAATATAATAAATATTTGAGAATTAAATTTTAGGCGTTCCCCTAAACTACCATTCTTTTCAGCGTGAATACAATTATGTATGACCTATATTGTAGCGACTTATTTCCCATCAATGTCTACCGATTCTCATTAAGATACGAACTCTAATAATAGGCTATAAATATTTGAAATTTAAATTTTAGGCATTCCCCTAAACTGCCATTTCACTCAGCGTGAATACAATTATTTATGACCGAGATTATATCGACTTATTACCCCGACTTTGCATGCCGATTTTCATTAAGACACGGCCACTAAAACATGAATATTTGATAATTAAATTTCGGGCCTTCCCCTAACCTACCATTTCACTCAGCATGAATAAAAGAATTCATAGACTAGATGTTAGTTGTTTATCACCCGACTTTACATTCCGATTTTCGTGAACTTCTCTTCAGCCGTTTTCTCGTGATGCGTGTACATACACACAGACAGACAGGCAGAAATTACAGAAAATTAAAAAAATGCATTTCCTTGTTACTGTGGACATGACCGGTACAGAAATACCATTCTTTTCAAATTCTGAGCAATGTACAGACAAAACTCTTATTTTATATAATTATTTAGATTACCTTTCAGGCCTTCCCCTAAACTACCATTTCATTCAGTGTGAATAAAATTATTGATGGCCTAGATTATAGCGACTTATTCCCCGACTTTGCATACCAATTTTCTTGAAGATAAGACCACTAATATTATAAATATTTGAGAATTAAATTTTAGGCCATCCCCTAAACTACCATTTTTCTCAGCGTGAATACAAATATGTATAGCCTATATTGTAGCGACTTATCTCCCATCTTTGTCTACCGATTTCCATTAAGATACAACCTCTAATAATATAAATATTTGAAAATTAAATTTTAGGCATTTCCTAAACTGCCATTTCACTCAGCGTGAATACAATTATTTATGGCCGAGATTATATCGACTTATCTCCCATCTTTGTCTACCGATTTCCATTAAGATACAACCTCTAAGAATATAAATATTTGAAAATTAAATTTTAGGCATTTCCTACTATGCATACCGATTTTCATTAAGACACGACCACTAATAACATGAATATTTGAGAATTAAATTTTCGGCCTTCCCCTAAACTACCATTTCACTCAGTGTGAATAATTTGTAGCCTAGATTGTAGTGGGTCATCATCCGACTTTACATTCCGATTTTCATTAAATTCTCTTCAGCCGTTTTCTCGTGATGCGTGTACAAACATACATACAGACATACTAGTGTTGGCTACTGAATGCATGATTCGAAGCGGTGTATCGATTCATTCAAGTGTCCGAGTGAATCGATTCACAGGAACGGCGAGCTCATGGCACAGGATTCAGCTGACTCCCAGCGGACAGTGCTGACTGGCGCACTCACTGGACGTTGACGGGGAGCCGACCTTCCGCTGCAGCGAGACAGTGAATCATGGCACATCGAAAGAATCGTGAACGAGCGCGGCTCAGTGAGACACAAGATACACACGGCTCCTTATCGGCTCACTGGACACGCGGGGAGCCGAGCTTCCGCTGCTCCGAGACATACAGTGAGCCATGGCACACCGAAAGAATCGTGAACCAGCACGGCTCAGTGAGACACAAGATACATGGCTCCTTATCGGCACACTGGACAGTTGGACACTGGCGGAGAGCCGAGCTTCCGCTGCAGCGAGACATACAATGAGCCATGGTATGGTAGACTGAAAGAATCGTATGCTATAATGGATTCTCGAGCTCAGCTCATTTGAAAATAATACCCATTTGCATTCACTGTCCTCTTCTTACAGGGAGGTTTATATAATATATGGTGTTATTTGCAGTGTTAAAATGGTAGTCAAAACATAATTCTGAAGTAGCTAGTAAGTAGGTAGGCTATTAGGTTACACTATTTATTAGTTTAATGAATCTTAGTATTATAACTTAGTTGACATTTGACAATTAAACTCTTCTCTAGCCTAACCTATGACTATGAGTCATGCTCATGACCACTGAAAAGTACCTGTTTTATATTGGGAAGAACGGCTCAGAATTCTCTCAGTTCATATGTCAAATCGTTGCACAAGACTTCAATCACATGTGGACAGACGCAATAACTTAACCAACAGTATGTTGAATCAGAAAACCAGCGGGCTACTGTACATCTCGGGTAGCCTATACAAAATATGACAATTTTAAAAAATCCTCAGCTGATAGAAAAATACATATTTTCAAAAATGACAGAGCGAGTTGTCGTGCGGTCAGTATCGCGTAGCTATGCGCTTGCATTCCGGGGATGGTGGGTTCGAATCCCAACGTCGACAGCCGTTAAGATGGTTTTACTTAGTTTCCCCATTTTCAAACCAGGAAATGCTGCGACTGTACCTTAATTCACGCCATGGCTGCTATCTTCCTAATCCTAGACCTTCCCATCCTGCGTCTCGCAAACCTTCGATGTATTAGAGTGACTAGCATTTTTTTCTAAGAAAGGAGTTCATAGTATGAAGACCAGATGGCAGCTGCGAGCACTGAATGCTGTTGCTGCTGTCTTACCAGCACATAGTACACAGATGCAGTAGGAGCGGTGACTAATGTGTCGTGAATCGGATCACTGTATCGATGAACGGAATGAAATGAATCGATTCAGTAAAATGAATCGAATGTCCCATCACTAATACAGACAGACAGACAGACAGACAGACAGACAGACAGACCGACAGACAGAAATTACGGAAAAGTAAAAAATGCATATCCTTGTTACTGTGGACATGAATGATATAGAAATACCGTACCATTCTTTTCAAATTCTGAGCAATGTACAGACAAAACTCTTATTTTATATATACCAGGTGGCTCTCGAACGCCGTACTTTCTACTTATAAATGCCCCGCATGCACAAATGATGAATGGGATATCTACCATCTGATTTTCATAGGGGAACTACTGCCAGCGTTCAGGTTACGTCAGAATATGAAGAAATAAGAAAGAGTCACACTCGCAGCATGTTACTCAGCGCTGCCGGTCGAATGCACCCCTTGCATTAGTAAACCTCGTTTTCGACCGCATAGTTCTAGGCTGGTGTATGGTACAGCTGCACTATATTTGCTGTCTGCACATTAGCAGTGGCTAGTGTGATCAGCAGCTACGAATACACAGACATTATTTTAATCTGGACAATCTGGTCGGAATGCAACAGAAGCTGCAAACAGACGTATGCCTTCTATACACGTACTTCACCGAACAGTTTTATTTTTTGTTTCATACAAGCAAGTCTTCCATCGAGTGGAATGTCTACACGTGTATACATTAATAAGTTATTAGATTTCCTTTTCTACATCTTCGGCGTGTCTACAAACAGTAGCGGCGATTAGGGGGTGCGGCGAGGAGGGACAGTCTCCCCCCACTACCACATTGTGGAGTAAACATTACATTTTCATTCCACTTTAGCCAGCTGGGTGTAGGAATAATTTTAAAAAGCTGTTGTACAAACCGTGTTACCTTATCTGCTAATTCCTTCATTTAATTTCTTTAATTATTAACATTATTATTGACGGAAATACGCACAAAATCCTGTTCGTTGCGGCTAACCAATTTGTATAGCACTACGGCAAGTAATGGAGACTTTGCATGTGCTGTGAGGAAGGGTAGTAGGGGTACATATTTTTTGCCGTAGTCGTGGCCTCTGAGTTATAATTCACTCACTTGTCGCGCGCATTCATCAGTCTGGCAATCTCTTTAGTGTCTGTTGGCTTCTTAGTGTGTATTCAAATAGTAAATGATTTGTAATTGCCTAACCATGCGTACTTCTATTTAATTATACCGGGCGAGGTGGCCGTGGGGTTACGCGCGCAGCTCTTTGTTTGCACTCGGGGAAATAGCAGGGGCGGTGCGTGGTATTGTTGCAGGGTTGTACAACTCCCAATAAGTTTTCACTTCATTCGTTGTCGTTTCTTCTAATGCAGGGCCTCTCAAACGCCCAAACTCTCACGCGTGCAGAGCGAGGTGCATAGGCTCTGTGCACTGTGCATCGGTACGCTTCGCCTCAACTCGGCTTGACTCGGATGGTGTAGTGTGCTGAGAGCGACGAAGCGTTTGGTGGTAGACGACGTGTTTATCAGTGAAATAGATAAGCGCACGGCAACAACATAATAATGGAGCAACCTGTTTCGAAGAAAGCAAAGACTTCCGAAAGTCCATTTCAATCGAACTGGGAACTTTCGTATTTTTGTTTGTTTGTTTGTTTGTCGTGACGATAACGCCAAATGCTTAATCTGTGGGACGATAATTACGTGCGTAAGAAAATCGTCTATTGAAAGACACTACAACAAACTACATTCGGAAAATTATTGTGAAATCATAGGAGACGTCAGAGAGAAAGAATTAAGGAAGTTGAAACAGCTTGAAGAAGAGCATTCTATATCCACAAATAAGGTTTGTTCCAGTAGTGTAGCATTTTCATTTTGGTTACGGTTTCTGCATTTTTTAAAATTATGTTTACATTCCTCTCAATGTGTATTTCTAATTCACTTTTTAATTTTTTTTAATAACACTGGTAACCTTGTCCCATACAACTGTGCGTCTCCGCTCACCACACGTAAACATTTCGCAGTGGGGGAGAAACAGTAGTGAAGGCGAGGAACGCGGAGACAGGCCGAACGGGGAGACAGGTGTAGGGAGAGAGGAGTGGGGGGTCTGCACTCTGGTCAACCAAGCGAAGTCGTCTTTTGCACCGTGCACAGTGCATGCACCACGCGCATGCACCCTGAGAGGCCCTGTTCTAATGTTTTAATTTAATAAACCTAACATTATTCCAAAACATGTTAAAATCAATCATCTTCGGTCGTTCACTGTAATAATGCTTCGTAACCGACCAACAAACGCTACTGGCTTCGAATAAAACTCAGGGGGATTGCTTTCCTACGGCAACTCCCTAGCGAACAGCGCGGCGCAATGTACCTCAGCAGCGACGAGCGTAAGCCTGCATAGCATCAGATAGCATGCTCGCCAGTATCGGTCTTAGGGATTTGCACGAGACTAGCAAATCCCCTACCGAGAAACAGTTCCAAATGTCCCCGTTAGATTGCGCCACTCCGCGGAGATTACTTCATTCCTACTTTCTCTCCTCTCGCAAAGGTAATTCACTTCCATTTTTTTAATTTACAAATTTCACTTACGTAGCATCGACGCAGATAGGTCTTACGGCGACGATGGGATAGGAAAGGGCTAGGAGTTGGAAGGAAGCGACCGTGACTTTAATTAAGGCGCAAGCCACAGCATTTTCCTACTGTGAAAATGGGAATTAGCGGAAAACCATCCTCAGGGCTTCCGACAGTGGTGTTCGATCCCACTATACCCCGAATGCAAGCTCACAGCTACGCGACCCTAACCGCACGGCCAACTTGCTGGGTGATTTCTTTTCCACGCCATACCAGACCACCCACTATATTACCAACATCCTGCTTCAATGAAAAACAGGACGGCAAATTTTCAATTCAAGTGAGGCAAAAGTAACTGTGCCAGGCTGAGTGGCTCAGACGGTTAAGGCGCTGGCCTTCTGATCCCAACATGGCAGGTTCGATCCTGGCTCAGTCCGGTGATATTTGAAGGTGCTCAAATACGTCAGCCTCGTGTCAGTAGATTTACTGGCATGTAAACGAACTCCGGCACCTCGGAGTCTCCGAAAACTGTAAAAAGTCGTTAGTGGGACGTAAAGCCAATAACATTATTATTAAGAATAACTGTAGTTATAGTGTATAATTAGCCTCTTATTTCCTGTGTTGTAATTGCCAGATATATTTCAGTTTTAGTAGGAATGTCGTTCGATTACTTAACGATAATATAGTTTCTTTTTATTCCTGTAAGCTATACAAATGGGACACTGAAAATGTTGGTGCAACACTCAGCTTCAGATACCACCAGCCGCCACTGGGAGATAGTAGTTTCGAATCCCACCGTCAGCAGCCCTGAAGATGGTTTTCCGTGGTTTCCCATTTTCGCACCAGGCAAGTGCTGGGGCTGTACCTTATTTAAGGCTACGGTCGCTACCTTTCTACGCGTAGCCCTATTCTGTCTCATCGCCGCCATATATCCTATCATTGTCGGTGCGACGTAAAGCCAATTGTAAAAAAAAATCAGTTGTAATCGTATTTCAACAGGAGCTAATAACAGCGTTCCTAAATTATTTCTTTGTATAATGTTATTTATTAAGTAAATGCCCCGTAGTATGTTTGTGAGACCTGGTGAAAATTTTATTATACAGCATTGAATCAAAATCTCAAAAAATCTATTATTACGAATAGGTCTAATCAACGGGGCTGATTAATTACATTTACTTATAAAATAATATAATACAAACGAAATAGTTCAGTCCGGTGAAAGTAAAGTTGGTATTCTCTCGCAATGAAATTACAATTAAATATATCTTTTTCTTACAATTGACTTTACGTCGCACCGGCACAGATAGAACTATGGGAAGGAAGCGGCCGTGGCCTCAATTAAGGTACAGCCTCAGCATTTGCCTGGCATAAAAACGAGGTACCACGGAAAACCATCCTCAGTGCTGTCGACAATGGGATACGAAACCACTATCTCCCGAGTGCAAGCTCACAACTGCGCGCCCATAACCCCACGGCCAGATCGCCCTGTACAATTACATAGATGTAAGGCATGATTATGCAATTAATAATCATTCAGTATTTGAATACACACTAAGAAACTAACAGACAATAAAGAGACTGCCAGACTGACGAATATGCGCGGCAAGCGGGTGAATTATAACTCCGTGGCCACGACCTCGGCCAAAAAAATATGTACCCCTACTAACCTTCCTCACAGCACATGCAACGTCTCCACTACTTGGATTAGCGCTATAGAATAAAGGAAAGATTTAGCATATAAGACAACAAGGCTTGCACAAATAGCTTTTTTAAAATAATTCCTAGTTCCAGCTGGATAAAGTGGAATAAAATGTCATATTTACTCTTCAAAGTGGGGGTGGGAGCGACTGTCCCTCCTCACCCCACCCTCTAACCGCCGCTACTGTTTGCAGACACGCCAAAGATGCAGTAAAGCAAATCTAATAACTTATTAATTTAGACACCTGTAGACATTCAACTCGATAAAAGAGTTGATTGCATGGAACGAAAACAAATACTGTTCGGCGAAATATGTGTGTAGAAGGCGTACGTCTGTTTGGAGCTTCTGTTGCACCCCGACCAGGTTGTCCAGCTTAAAATAATGTCTATGTATTTTCCGCTGCTGATCACACTAGCCATCGCCGATATGCAGACAGCAAATATAGTGCGGCTGTACCATACACCAGCCTAGAACTATGCAGTCAAAAACGATGTTTACTAATGCAAGGGGTGCATTCGACCGGCCGCGCTGAGTAACATGCAGCGAGTATGACTCTTTTTCTTATCTTTTCATATTCTGACGTAACCTGGCAGTAGTTCCCCTGTGAAAATCAGTTGGTAGACATCCCATTCATCATTTGTGCATGTGGGGCACTTATAAGTAGAAAGTACGGCGTTCGAGAGCCACATGGAATAGATTACCTTTCGGGCCTTACCCTAAACTACCATTTCACTCAGTGTGAATAAAATTATTGATGGCCTAGATTATAGCGACTTATTCCCCGACTTTGCATACCAGTTTTCGTGAAGATACGACCACTAATATTATTATTATTATTTACATTTTATGGCCTTCATTGGACCACTCTAGCCAACTATATACAAAGATTTTTTCAGTTTCTTGTCAGCCCAGTACTTCTTCATTCTCTCTGATCTTATCCTTCTTTCTTCATCGGTAATCACCCTTCGTATTGTCTGTTTATTGATTCTGATTTGCAGTCTGCTTTTTTGTCTGTGAGTTTCTTGATTGTGTCGGTTTTGTTTCTTAGGTCTTCCACAGTAATTTGTAGTTCATCCATATCTTCCTTGATTTCTGTAATCCACTTAACGTTGCACTTACTATTCCATGATTTTTCTATTATTCTCCTGAAGATCCTGTTCTCTGGTGTCCTGATTAGATTTCCAAGAAATGAAATGCGTTTCTTCCTGATTATGCTCATTACTGGTTCTATTTCCTTGTAGACTATTTCATTAGAAGCTACTCTTCAGTGTCCATCCTTTTGGTATGATTTGTTGATGCACGTTCTAATGATTCTTCTCTCTATCTTGAGTATTTTGTCCATTTGTGCAGTGTTAGTTGTTTTGAAGATGGTTTCGCTTGCGTACGTTATTTCTGGTTGAGTGACTGTTTTGTAATGTTTTACCTAATTTTGTTGCTATTGACAGACCCTTTTTATTGTAGGTATTCTTGGTGACATATTGTGCTCTGGTCAGTTTATTTATTCTGTTATGCCATGCTGGCTTTTCATTCAGGTTATATGTTATGATTTCTCCCAGATATTTAAATTTATCTACAATTTTGATTTCTTGGTTTCCTATGGCAATTTTGTTTATGAGTGGTGGGTCAGTAAGCATGGTTACTGTCTTTTCAAAAGATATTCCAAGATCAATTTCCTGTGCTATTTCATGTAGAGATATAACTTGTTGTCCGGTTTCCTGAATATTGTTGGACAAGAGAGCAAGGTCATCGGCAAAACCTAGACAATTTAAACTTATGTTGTCTTTGGGTCTTCCAATTCGGATGTCCTTTGGGTTACTCTTGTACCATTCCCTCATTAGATATTCCAAGGCACAGCTGAACAGCTGTGGTGACAAGCAATCTCCTTGTCTTAAGCGTGTTTTTATGATGAATGACTCAGAGAATTACCCTCTGAACTTGACTTTTGATTTAGTGCTGGTTAAGGTGAGTTCAATCATTTTGATTAATTTTGGATGGAGGCCAAAATTTCTTAAAATTTTCAACATTGAAGGTCTATGGATACAGTCGTAAGCTTTTTTAAAGTCCACGAAGGTTATTGCAAGAGGTTTGTTTTGCTTCTTGTAATATGCTATGGCTAATTTTAAAGTGATGATTTGTTCTGCACAGCTTCTCCAAGGTCTGAAGCCTCCTTGGTATTCACCTAATTCTTCCTCTAGTTGCTCTCTGATCCTCCTGTATAGGATTCTGGAGAAAATCTTGTACCGGTATGTGCAGTCTAAGGAAGAGATACCTCTGTAATTATCTGGATTGCCTTTATCTCCTTTTTTGGGGAGTGGGTGGATTATGGCTGTGGTCCAATGTTCGGTGAACTTTTCTGTTATCCAGATTTTTGTTAGGGCCATGTGTAAGGATGTTCGAACTGTATCACTGGCATATTTCCACATTTCTGCGAAAACTTGGTCTTCTCCGCAAGTCTTATAATTTTTCAACTCTTTGAGTGCTGTTTTCACCTCTTGGATTGTTGGTGGGCTTATGAGTTCCGGTAGGGTTTTGATGGGCGTGTCTGTATTAATTGCTAAAAGTTCCTGGGGTTCTTCACAATTCAAAAGTTTAACGAATGCTTTTGCCATGATTTCAGCATTTTCCTTGTCATTATGTGTCGTTTTTCCATCCTCACTTTTCAGCATTAATGTGGGAGGGGCAAAGTTTTGTACTTGTCTTCCAAACGTTTTGTAAAAGTCTGTGGAATTGGTTGTGTGGTAGTTTTCTTTTATTGAGTTGATTAGATCCTTTTGTGATTGTCTCTTGGTTTGAATGATAATGTGCGTAAACGTTTTCCTGATATTTTTGAGGTTGGTTGTACTTCCTTCTCTTTTGTGTGTTTGAAATTTTAACCATGCCTGATGTCTTTCTTCATGAATTTTGTCACATTCTGAGGTCCACCAGGCATGTTTTATACGTGTGTTCAATGGGGCTAAATTTTCAGCTTGTTGCCTGAGAATTGGAACCAGTTCTTCTAATTTATCTGTCCACTCATATAATAAATATTTGAGAATTAAATTTAAGGTCTTCCCCTAAACTACCACTCTTCTCAGCGTGAATACAATTATGTATAGCCTATATTGTAGCTACTTATTTCCCATCCTTGTCTACCGATTTCCATTAAGATACGACCTCTAATAATATAAATATTTGAAAATAAAATTTTAGGCATTCCCCTAAACTGCCATTTCACTCAGCGTGAATACAATTATTTATGGCCCAGATTATATCGACTTATTACCCCGACTTTGCATACCGATTTTCATTAAGACACGACCAATAATAATATGAATATTTGAGAATTAAATTTCAGGCCTTCCCCTAAACTACCATTTCAAACAGCATGAATAAAATAATTTATAGCCTAGATTGTAGTGGTTCATCACCCGACTTTACATTCTGAATTTCATTAAATTCTCTTCAACCGTTTTCTCGTGATGCGTGTACATACATACATACATACATACATACATACATACATACATACATACATACATACATACATATTGAACCATACAGTTCATGGACCAATAGTATAGATTTTAGTATTAGATATTGGGATTACCTGAGGCCACCAAGGAAGTCATTGTCTTATATTTTATTTCATAAAAGATTCCAGAAGAAGCGTTCTCGTGGGAAGAGAGCTAGAGCATCATTATGAAAATTTCCAGATACTCGTTAAAGGGATTTATGGCCCAAGCCAAGCCTCTTAATGGAGATTGGGGACGCTCCCCGGATCGCGGCAAACTAACCTTCGGAGGGAAGAAGGAGTTAATTTAATATCTCTGGTTACGAAAGAGATGCATTGGATCTGATACAAGAATTGCAACCTGCATAATGTATGCTAAATTTTGATATGCAACATGGCTGTAATCATAAATGCATTCGTTAAGTAGGGTACTTGACGTGCTTTGTGCGGGAAAACTTCGAGTCGCGGGCGCACGTATCCTACACGCGATCAAGCGGCGTGGCTACGCCAACCTGATTATAAATGCAGGTCCGCCTGGCACGTCAGCCTCATTCTCTGACCGTAAGGCTGCTTGAACGAAGTCGTCATGCTGCGAGTCGGCACGGAGAACAACGTTTTATCTTCGAGCTGCACATACAACTAGCACTACTGAATCTGGAAGAAAGTAAGTAATTAACCCGCATATTCAGCTGAGTTCTTGATATTACCTGTGTTGATCTGCTGTGGTGAGATGAGGTACTGCCTATAATAGACTGATGAACTAGTAGCTTCATATATCTGTGAGGTCAAGTTATAACTGACGTAATGCTAGAATAAATGTAGGCTCAGAGTAGTTCTGGTACCACGACATGTTGTCCGAGTGAAAGAATAAAATAACAATGTTACCAAGTTTGACGAAGAAAACTATAGTGTACCAGGTTTAAAATTCAGAACAAGACTTGGTCAATGTAACGTGTGAGGCACGATATTAGTGGAAACAGGCATCGAGTCTGGACAGTCTGTAATAAGTAATTTTTTTCAGTTACCCCTGCAACAAGCCAGTACGAGCTTCTACATAATCATTGCGAGGAAGCCACAACGGGAGCTGAAGCCGGCACGACATCGGGAATCGATCCAGGAACGTGGGGCGTACCTGATCAGCGCGACGTCGAAGGGGACATCTTCCAACCATCTAAGGAGCTGCAAGCAAGATTCACGCCAGATAGAATGTCTCCAGTCGTCCGCCGGTATCTGCTGCAAACGTCGCAGTTTGTCATGATGTGTTAAATTCAGTGGTCCACAGGAAGGGCCGCTCCGTCATGTCATCAATCATATAAGGTCAGAGCTTTCCAATTATGTTTCAAGCATGTCATTTAAATTTAGATTGAAACAGGGGGGCCGTCAGCCAACAGGTTAGTTTATGGTAGGAAAATACTTGGTAATAAATAGCTAGGCCTCAAGCTCGAACCCAGTACATTAGTGTAGGTAGTAGGTTGTATATTCCTTGTTGGTGTGATTATATTTCATTTCGATAGTATTATATTAGTGTACGTGTAATCTTCATGGGTCAGGTCGAACTCCCTTGGTCATGTTAGGTAAGTCTGACCGACAGGCACTGTTTATAGTGTAGCGTTTAGGCATATGTCTCTGCAGACGTAGGTTGTGTATTTGAGATCAGGATTTACCCCGTAACTCACCTAGCTTATCCGACAGGGTGGGCATGTCCGTGTGTTTGAGAGATTTGGGGCATTATGCATGTAGCTGACTGTATGAACTGATATGAGAGAGCCCCAGCACAGATTAGAGTGTATTAGATGCATATGAGGTGCCTTATTATGGCTATGTGATGATAGCTTACTGAATTGTGCCTTTGTATTATTAAGGATGAGCCCATTGGAGGTGGAAATGAGATTTGTTGTATTGCTTGTGGCAATGAGATGAGGGCGTGTAGCCCATGGGTATTTAAGAGAGCGCTTTTGCAGCCAGATTATGCGAGATACATTGAGTAGCGAAGTTCCCTTGCGCTCAGCCTACAAGTCAGTCAGCTGAGCTCATAAATCGTGTGGGCAGCCTCCTGTCTAGTGCACCGCTGGTGAGGGTTGTTGTGTCTGACGTCACAGTCTTGAAACTCGGTTATATTGCTGTCTGCAGCTTGTCGAGTGTGTTGAGGGAAAGGACGACCTTGATGTTTTGACGCAGGGAGAGATGTTAGTTCCGTTTGTTCTGCTTTATTTTAACGCTTGCCCGTTTTAGGTTGACCCAGGACAGGATGGTTGTGTTCCTTTTTATATTTTTTTTTGTATATGATTATTCAACGCCTTGCTCTTCATTGGACCAGGGATCGAGACCGGGTCAGGGCATTGTACATTATGTGTCTATATTTGTTTGTACCGGGGTTCGATGGTACGAGGCATAGTAAAATTTTATGATGTGGAAATTACTGTTAGATGTGTATTTCAGCAGATATCCATTTCCTCTTTATTTCATTACTTACACAATTGTACCATGCTTGTTACAGCAAAGCTGTTTCGTGAAGGCAGTGAACTGGTAACCATCGGCTCAACATTATCTTTACCCCAGTCACATTTGAAAGCTCTTATATTTGTGAATAGTATTTTTATGTAATAAATCCCTGATTGTAAAACTTTGAATTCAGCGATGATTTGTGTTATTTTTTTTGGTAGGATTTTTCTCTTAACCTGCATCATTCCGTATCCACCTAAGTTATCTTTTATGCCCTCATTTTCTACCCAGATACCCTGATTCATGTTCTACTGAGCTGCGGATGGTGGATACGCCTGTAAGGTAAGACATGTGCCGTACATACATCTTTTCTTGGATGTATTGGTCACTATAATGTTCTTGGTTCGAATTCGGCATTTGCCTGACGGGAATCAAAAACATTATAGTGCACATAGTAAATTTGGCGCTAGCCAACGTGGTGCACCGCTGGTGAGGGTTGTTGTGTCTGACGTCACAGTCTTGAAACTCGGTTATATTGCTGTCTGCAGCTTGTCGAGTGTGTTGAGGGAAAGTAATGCAGTAATGAGGGTTACCCAGCCATGGTAAACTTGGTGCGGCCAACTTAGGACCCGATATTGGAGTAGTGAGGGTCACACAGCTTGTTTCATTATGCCGTCATGTGGTGCTCGATATTTGTGTAAACGAGCTCACACAGCCAAGTTGTATTTTGCCGATGTTCTCCATAATTAGGGCTATAAGTCATAACTTGTGTCTATAAAAGCAGGACCTGATATTTCGGTAAATAAAGGTCATGCAAGGCTTGATTTCAGGCATATGTTATGGCAGCTGCATTCAATTATGTGTAGTACAGGTATACCAAGTTTGGTCTTTGATCTGTACGGTTAGCTTCGTGATATATTAGGTGTATCTTGTAGAGACTTGTGATGTTTACATGACTGCCAGTTCAGAGAGGTATTTCTTGACTTATATGTCCTTTGGTCTTACCATTAGAATATGGATATTGCAGTTGATGTTGATTAGCGAGGATGTGCTGATTTAGTGGTTACCGTGGAGTGTTGGATGATATTCGTGTGGTGATTTGACCTGTAGGGTGTTTTGTGTAACAGGTGTATAATCATTTAGCTTTGATGTTTGCATGTTGAAGGTCTTTTTTTGTCGTTTCTATGGCATTTGTTGGAGAATTTTGTGTTTGTGCTGTATATATTTTCTATCATATTGTTGTGCTGACGGTCGCCCTGTGTTGGAGTGACATGATGTTGCATTGAGGTAGCCTACTTAGGCTTTGGAAGTTCGAGATTTTGGCAGTTAGGAACATTTTGGATAAATTAGAATTGAGGGAAATTGATAGAACTTGAAATTTAATAGGTGACATACGGAGCGGTTCTTCGCCGGACCTTATGAAGAGTGAGTGCCGAATGTCGGTAGACGTAGGTGAGGTGCTGAGGCACCTGAGTGATCAGCTAAAAGAAGTTAGAGAGGAACTAGGAGTTATTAAAGGACAAGCGGATAGGAATGGGGAGCGTTTGAACGAGCAAGTCAGTATAAAATTTAAAGAACAGGAAGTTAGGAACTCGGAACAAGTGAAAGAACTTAAAGAACACTTAACCGAGCAACTCACGGAAAAATTCGCGGAGTGCGAGGAAAAGGTTACACAAACAATGACCGAACAATTAGTACTCACAGAGACACGGGTAGCGAATAAGATAACTGAGCTAAGGGAGCACACTAGCATTCGTCTGGAGCAATTGGCCTCTGGAAATTAAGCGACTAGGCGAACCGTAGCCAAGTTAGAAACGAAGATAGAGAACGTGCGTAGACAATGTGTTACCACCACAGAGGAGTTGAGTAGACGGTTTGAAAAGTCGCACAGGACAGTAGATGAACAGATTCGTGAAGTTAAGGGCAGTATCGAGAGAATTGAACAGCGAATCGAAGAAAGAGATGCGGATACTACGGCGGAGTTACAAACAGTCAAGGAAAATCTAGTTGATGTGGCCTTCAGAGTGGATCACACGCAGGAAGAGGTAGAGAGGATTGAGAAAAAATTAGAACGAAGGATAGATCAATCGCAAGAAGAGTTGGAAAGGTTAGAGAAGAAATTAGTAAATCAGGTAGATGACAAGAGGCAGGAAATAACAGCCACATGGAAGAAAACAACAGAGAAGAATGCCGCAAAAAATCAGGACTGGAGTTGGATCTCCAACAGGCTAGGAAGGAGCTGAAGGAATTAGTAGCTAGTGGTATAATTGAGCAAGGGCAAGGAGGACTTTGCGCTCATCATGGAGAAAGGGTCATTGGTTCACCAGAACAGGACCATAGTGAGGAAGAAATAGCCGCGAATAAGGAAGATATACTGACTAATAACGTGACTGAGGACGAAATTGTAAGAGAAACCCGCAGGTCTGATCTACCAGCTGAATATAGACGAAATAGGGATAGGCAAATAGAGCAGTTAGCCTCAAATAATCCGATGGTCCAGAGAGCACAAGAAGGAACTGTAGATATATCGGGAAACCTGAAGGTTGCCTCAGCTTCAGAAAAAGTGGCGGAGGACATGATAGGAAATGAAGTCAGGACGGATAAAAACAAGGACGCCGGGGAGATAGCAATGGCAGTTTGGCCGCAAGAAGAAGACGAGAATCTGCTAGGGAGTCGCAGATGCAGAGACAAGGCAACGTAGCACAAGATATGGCAGATGAGGGAGTCTTGAAGTGGAGCGCGACAACCTATGAGGGCGGTGAACCCATAAATTTTCAAGCGAAGGAAGAGAGTTTAGATGCTATAAGCGTAACCCAGACTAAAAAAGGAGATAACGCAGAAAGGGAATTTTTGAGTGAGGTTAATGAAATCGTTGGCACGATGAAAAATGAAGACTCCGGTAGGAATTCATGCAGTAGCAAGGATGAAGTTATCGGAAGAAATCGTAAGGAGATATTAAGTGAGAAATTAAATGATAGCAGTAAGGTTAATACGCCGCGGGATTCAAAGAAAGGAAGATAAGTCGATGCAAGAAACGTCAGAGGAACAAGAAGTATCGATACAAGTATGGATGGTTTGCAAGGCACAGAAGAGTACATGATCGAGGGAGAAGACTGAAGAGTGAAGGTTCACGACTACGGATAAAGCCGAGAAGAGAAGACATGAAAGAGGGACGATTGTCAAACCCTAGAAGTTACAGGGAGCTGCTAAGACATAACCGAACGAGTACGAAGAAATGGCACATAGCCAGCCGAAAGATAAGCCGAAAGAGTAGAAGCCACAAGACTGAGGAGGAGCAATCCATCTCACCAGACGAAGAAAGCGATCCAGCTACAACAAGAAGGGAACTCAGCGAAAACCGAAGCAGGCTAGGATGGAGTGTTTTAAACCCTCACACGCTGGAGCAAGGGATGAATGGAACAGGGTGTAGGAAAAGTTGTTAACCTACACTGGCGCCGTTATACTGCTGTGAGAGTAGCGTGTCGCTAAGGCCAGATGGATAATGATAATTGTATATAATTAAATTAGTAAGCAGATATTTATAGTATGACCACTTTGTAGATATTCCACAAAAACAATGGTAATGGCAATATTTTGTAGCCAGAAGAAGTAAGGAAGAAGAAGGAGAAGAACTTGGGAGGAAGACGATGAAGATGTTGCAGGAGATGATGTTGTTATTCCGGAAGAGGATGAACATGACGACAGAGAAGAACAAACAGAGGTACCCAGCGGCGAAGGACACGAAGAAGAAGAAGAAGAAGAAGAAGTAAATATGATTACCTCAGGGAACCGTCATAAAAAGCTGTCTGAGCAGCGAGAAGAAACGGAATGTCAAGGCTGCGAGAGCAATCACCGGAGATTTCTAGCCCTGCTAGATGCCTATTACCAAGTTAGGAAGGATAGGGAGGCTATTATGTCTGTAGCCGAAGATAGTCCCGTTCCAAGAGGTTATGAAAATTTACAGCATATGTGATTGCGATGAAAAGGTGATCTCTACATTGAGGAACATAAAATTTTTGACAAAATTTTATTTTGTCGTTCACGGAGGGCTATGAACCATACAGTTCATGGACCAATAGTATAGATTTTAGTATTAGATATTGGGATTACCTGAGGCCACCAAGGAAGTCATTGTCTTATAGTTTATTTCATAAAAGATTCCAGAAGAAGCGTTTTCGTGGGAAGAGAGCTAGAGCATCATTATGAAAATTTTCAGATACCCATTAAAGGGATTTATGGCCCAAGCCAAGCCTCTTAATGGAGATTGGGGACGCTCCCCGGATCGCGGCAAACTAACCTTCGGAGGGAAGAAGGATTTAATTTAATATCTCTGGTTACGAAAAGAGATGCATTGGATCTGATACAAGAATTGCAACCTGCATAATTTATGCTAAATTTTGATATGCAACATGGCTGTAATCATAAATGCATTCGTTAAGTAGGGTACTTGACGTGCTTTGTGCGGGAAAACTTCGAGTTGCGGGCGCGCGTATCCTACACGCGATCAAGCGGCGTGGCTACGCCAACCTGATTATAAATGCAGGTCCGCCTGGCACGTCAGCCTCATTCTCTGACCGTAAGGCTGCTTGAACGAAGTCGTCATGCTGCGAGTCGGCACGGAGAACAACGTTTTATCTTCGAGCTGCACATACAACTAGCACTACTGAATCTGGAAGAAAGTAAGTAATTAACCCGCATATTCAGCTGAGTTCTTGATATTACCTGTGTTGATCTGCTGTGGTGAGATGAGGTACTGCCTATAATAGACTGATGAACTAGTAGCTTCATATTTCTGTGAGGTCAAGTTGTAACTGACGTAATGCTAGAATAAATGTAGGCTCAGGGTAGTTCTGGTACCACGACATGTTGTCCGAGTGAAAGAATAAAATAACAATGTTACCAAGTTTGATGAAGAAAACTATAGTGTACCAGGTTTAAAATTCAGAACAAGACTTGGTCAATGTAACGTGTGATACACGATATTAGTGGAAACAGGCATCGAGTCTGGACAGTCTGTAATAAGTAATTTTTTTTTCAGTTACCCCTGCAAAAAGCCAGTACGAGCTTCTACATAATCATTGCGAGGAAGCCACAACGGGAGCTGAAGCCGGCACGACATCGGGAATCGATCCAGGAACGTGGGGCGTACCTGATCAGCGCGACGTCGAAGGGGACATCTTCCAACCATCTAAGGAGCTGCAAGCAAGATTCACGCCAGATAGAATGTCTCCAGTCGTCCGCCGGTATCTGCTGCAAGCGTCGCAGTTTGTTATGATGTGGTAAATTCAGTGGTCCACAGGAAGGGCCGCTCCGTCATGTCATCAATCATATAAGGTCAGAGATTTCCAATTCTGTTTCAAGCATGTCATTTAAATTTAGATAGGAACAGGGGGCCGTCAGCCAACAGGTTAGTTTATGGTAGGAAAATACTTGGTAATAAATAGCTAGGCCTCAAGCTCGAACCCAGTACATTAGTGTAGGTAGTAGGTTGTATATTCCTTGTTGGTGTGATTATATTTCATTTCGATAGTATTATATTAGTGTACGTGTAATCTTCATGGGTCAGGTCGAACTCCCTTGGTCATGTTAGGTAAGTCTGACCGACAGGCACTGTTTATAGTGTAGCGTTTAGGCATATGTCTCTGCAGACGTAGGTTGTGTATTTGAGATCAGGATTTACCCCGTAACTCACCTAGCTTATCCGACAGGGTGGGCATGTCCGTGTGTTTGAGAGATTTGGGGCATTATGCATGTAGCTGACTGTATGAATTGATATGAGAGAGCCCCAGCACAGATTAAGAGTGTATTAGATGCATATGAGGTGCCTTATTATGGCTATGTGATGATAGCTTACTGAATTGTGCCTTTGTATTATTAAGGATGAGCCCATTGGAGGTGGAAATGAGATTTGTTGTATTGCTTGTGGCAATGAGATGAGGGCGTGTAGCCCATGGGTATTTAAGAGAGCGCTTTTGCAGCCAGATTATGCGAGATACATTGAGTAGCGAAGTTCCCTTGCGCTCAGCCTACAAGTCAGTCAGCTGAGCTCATAAATCGTGTGGGCAGCCTCCTGTCTAGTGCACCGCTGGTGAGGGTTGTTGTGTCTGACGTCACAGTCTTGAAACTCGGTTATATTGCTGTCTGCAGCTTGTCGAGTGTGTTGAGGGAAAGGACGACCTTGATGTTTTGACGCAGGGAGAGATGTTAGTTCCGTTTGTTCTGCTTTATTTTAACGCTTGCCCGTTTTAGGTTGACCCCTGGACAAGATGGTTGTGTTCTTTTTATATTGTTTCTTTTGTATATGATTATTCAACTCCTTGCTCTTCATTGGACCAGGGATCGAGACCGGGTCAGTTCACTGTACATTATGTGTTTATATTTGTTTGTACCGGGGTTCGATGGTACGAGGCATAGTAAAATTTTATGATGTGGAAATTACTGTTAGATGTGTATTTCAGCAGATATCCATTTTCTCTTTATTTCATTACTTACACAATTGTACCATGCTTGTTACAGCAAAGCTGTTTCGTGAAGGCAGTGAACTGGTAACCATCGGCTCAACATTATCTTTACCCCAGTCACATTTGAAAGCTCTTATATTTGTAAATAGTATTTTTTTATGTAATAAATCCCTAATTGTAAAACTTTGAATGCAGCGATGATTTCTGTTAGATTTTTTTGGTAGGATATTTCTCTTAACCCCTTCAGTGGCACGCCCGAGAAATTCTCGGGTGGCGCACGCCTGCCCATAACGTCACCGCCCGAGAAATTCTCGTTTAGCTGCAGTGTTCATTTCGCGATAGCCCAATAATTTCTCGGGTGCTCTAATCGCTTTGGAAAATGTTTTCAAGCATTCTCAACAAATGGCGGGAGGATTTCCAGCTGTATTCACGAAGCGTCTGGCCTAAAATATGCCTTATCTTTTCTACTTTACATATACAACCTCTGGCCAGCTGACGAGGTAAACAGAAATGGCGAGCGCGAAACGGAAGAGAAGTTTGTCTGAAGACAAAATAAGGAACTACATCAAAGATGAAGCTGTAAGTGACATTAGTATTTCTGATTGTAGCTATAATGGTACTATTGATTCTTCAGATGATGACCTCAGTAATTGTAGTGAAAGTGAAGAATGTACACTGACTGACAGTGACAATGCAACACCGAGGAGGAGTGGTTCGAAAGGGATGAAAGTTGGGGAAAAAACAGAGACGGCACGGACGAATAATTGATGTTTATTTCAAACCGATATGCAGGTTACACAATGCGCACGGCATCGACTCAGTAGGATGTAGGACCACCGCGAGCGGCGATGCACGCAGAAACACGTCGAGGTACAGAGTCAATAAGAGTGCGGATGGTGTCCTGAGGGATGGTTCTCCATTCTCTGTCAACCATTTGCCACAGTTGGTCGTCCGTACGAGGCTGGGGCAGAGTTTGCAAACGGCGTCCAATGAGATCCCACACGTGTTCGATTGGTGAGAGATCCGGAGAGTACGCTGGCCACGGAAGCATCTGTACACCTCGTAGAGCCTGTTGGGAGATGCGAGCAGTGTGTGGGCGGGCATTATCCTGCTGAAACAGAGCAGTGGGCAGCCCCTGAAGGTACGGGAGTGCCACCGGCCGCAGCACATGCTGCACGTAGCGGTGGGCATTTAACGTGCCTTGAATACGCACTAGAGGTGACGTGGAATCATACGCAATAGCGCCCCAAACCATGATGCCGCGTTGTCTAGCAGTAGGGCGCTCCACAGTTACTGCCGGATTTGACCTTTCTCCACGCCGACGCCACACTCGTCTGCGGTGACTATCACTGACAGAACAGAAGCGTGACTCATCGGAGAACACGACGTTCCGCCATTCCCTCATCCAAGTCGCTCTAGCCCGGCACCATGCCAGGCGTGCACGTCTATGCTGTGGAGTCAACGGTAGTCTTCTGAGCGGCCGCCGGGAGTGCAGGCCTCCTTCAACCAATCGACGGGAAATTGTTCTGGTCGATATTGGAACAGCCAGGGTGTCTTGCACATGCTGAAGAATGGCGGTTGACGTGGCGTGCGGGGCTGCCACCACTTGGCGGCGGATGCGCCGATCCTCGCGTGCTGACGTCACTCGGGCTGCGCCTGGACCCCTCGCACGTGCCACATGTGTCTGCGCCAACCATCTTCGCCACAGGCGCTGCACCGTGGACACATCCCTATGGGTATCGGCTGCGATTTGACGAAGCGACCAACCTGCCCTTCTCAGCCCGATCACCATACCCCTCGTAAAGTCGTCTGTCTGCTGGAAATGCCTCCGTTGACGGCGGCCTGGCATTCTTAGCTATACACGTGTCCTGTGGCACACGACAACACGTTCTACAATGACTGTCGGCTGAGAAATCACGGTACGTAGTGGGCCATTCGCCAACGCCGTGTCCCATTTATCGTTCGCTACGTGCGCAGCACAGCGGCGCATTTCACATCATGAGCATACCTCAGTGACGTCAGTCTACCCTGCAATTGGCATAAAGATCTGACCACTCCTTCTTGGTGTTGCATTTGCTCTGTCAGTCAGTGTATTACGTCAGAAGCTAAGGTGATGGTAGATGTTGAATATACATTCGTTTGGAAAATGTGTAAGCCTGGGGATAGTGCGCGACCTAATATTATTCCATTTACGGCAAATCCTGGTGTGAGGATTATCAGAGGTGAGTGCGATTGACTGTTTTGAAATGATTGTAACAGATGAAATTGTAAATTTGACAGTGCCCGAAAAAATTCGTTGGCCCTATTCCAAAATTGCATTGAAAAACTTGTAAATAAATCTCCGCATGGAAGGGCACAGTTTTGGAAAAAATAAACTCTTACAAAATTTGGCAATTGATTGTGTTAGTGTTGCTGAGGGGAATAATACAAAAGCATGAAATAAGAATGTATTGCTCACAGGACAGTATAGGTCCTACTCAAAACACCAGTGTTTTATGATTTTTATGAAACTATATCACAGGCCTACTGTAAAAAAGTGTTAATAGAGTGTAAAGTAAGATTTTATTAACCTTGAATAATATATGAATGTGTTCCCTTAATAATTGTTACTCATTCCTTGCTTCCTAAAAATAAATAATTTCCTCCGAAAAACCTCACTTTTCTGGCACAGGAGGTCTCCCAAAACCCGCCACCGAAGGGGTTAACCTGCATCATTCCGTATCCACCTAAGTTATCTTTTATGCCCTCATTTTCTACCCAGATACCCTGATTCATGTTCTACTGAGCTGCGGATGGTGGATACGCCTGTAAGGTAAGACATGTGCCGTACATACATCTTTTCTTGGATGTATTGGTCACAATAATGTTCTTGGTTCGAATTCGGCATTTGCCTGACGGGAATCAAAAACATTATAGGGCACAATATGTACATACATACATACATACATACATACATACATACATACATACATACATACATACATACAGACAGACAGACAGACAGACAGATACACAGACAGACAGACAGACAGACATTACGGAAAAGTAAAACATGCATTTCCTTGTTACTGTGGACATGACCGATCCAGAAATACCATTCTTTTCAAATTCTGAGCAATGTACACACAAATATTTTATTATATAGATTACCTTGAAATAATAACAATAAGTTATTTATTAGACCACCTAATCAATACAAAATCGTCTTGGATGATTTACATAAATTTGTTAGCTAATAGTGGGACATGTTTCGCCTTCCCTGAAGGCATCATCAGCCATAGTCTTAACCTTAAATTAAAAATAAGCGTCTAAATGACATGTAGTAATGAAATGAATTTTAAAATCTTGAAGAGATTTGAAGTAAAATAACATTAAAAATAACAATGATGGTTTGAAAATACAATGTGATGAGATACAATAGTGGAAGTATTAACAAAATTAACATTAGAAGGCTGCTAAAATAAGTACAATGGATAAAACAACAGATTGTTATACAACAAGTAGTAAGATAGTATAAAAGTAAAGTTGATAGTCATGGCGGTTATAATTAGACGATGGCGAAAAATCTTATATAATCAAAGTAAAGAGGAGAGAATAAAAGTCGAAGTTAGTCGAGAGATCCGAAGTTCATCATGATCTTGAAGATAAAAGACGAAACTCAGATGCATATGGTGAAGTTGTAGAAAACGTTGAGGATATGAAGTTGATGAATAGAAGTTGAACAACAGTTTCAAATAGGATCACTATGGACCATCTCAAAATTTGAAGTGATGTTCAAATGTTGTAAATTGTGAGTTTGTAGATATTCTAGTTGAAAAAGCATATAAAAGTGGAATCTGTAAATGGAAGCAAGAAACGTAGAGTTAATTGTGTGAAAAGATATTGGAAAATATTGAAGTAGAATCGTATGCACTTACCATTTGACAGTGACAAAGATAGCTTGTAATATTATGAGTTAGAAGTATTTGCAACAGTAGACTTCTTGCTACGTGTGTTATAACTGAAGTTTTGTGCTGGAGGGGGATCTGTTTGCGTTGACGTAACTATTGGAGGGGGGCTGCTATTGGAGGGAGGGAAGGAAGAGAGTGTATTACTGCGCGTGTTGTAACGGTGTAAGGCTATTGGAGGGAGCGATGTTCTGGTGGGTGTGGCTATGGGTTTATTGGTTGTATTTGAATTAGAGGTACTAGCGGCGGGGGGAAGGGAGGGGGGTATATTAGCTGTAGGGGAGGTGGGAACTCTAATTGATGTGAGGTTGAAGATTTTTAAGAATTTGTTGGTGAGGGAAGTTGATTCTCGTAATAAAATAAGAATCTGTTCATACAAGGGGCTTTTTTTATCAATAGTGTCATTTAGATTTTTATCTTTATTAAAATGTTGGTCGAGGAAAATAAATAAGTTTTCATATTCTGTCATGAGTTTGCTTTTATCGACTCTTTTTAGAATATGGAGGTCTTGTTCTATTGTGGTGAATTTATGCCCGGTGTCCCTCATATGGTTGGCCATTGCGGAGAATTTGTTGTGTCTTTGGGCATTGTAATGCTCGGCGTATCTGGTAGAGAAGCTGCGGCCAGTTTGGCCAACATAAGAAAAATTACATGTAGAGCATTTCAATCTGTATATTCCTGATCCAGAGTAACTATTGTCTGTGATGTTGATAGAGTTGTGATTGAAGAATAAATTACGATTAGTGTTTTTTGTTGTGTAGGCTATTTTTATTTCGTGCTTCATTAATGAATTGGTTATCGGGTAAATGCTATGGTTAGTGAACGTGAATTTAGCGTATTTTGGTTTGACGGGTTTTAATGGAGTTAAATTGGTAGCTAGTTTCAGTTTGGTTTTATTGATGATTTTATCAATCATATTCGTGTTAAATCCATTGAATTTAGCTATTTCCTTGATGAATAGTAATTCTTTCTTTAAATTAGTAGAGGACATAGGGATCTTTAATGCTCTATATATTAAACTGTGATAAGTGGCTTTTTTATGTGAGTTGGGATGTAAAGAATCATTTTTTATGGTTGTTGGAGAAAAGGTGGGTTTTCTGTATATTTGGAAGTCGAATTTGTTCAATGCTCGTGTGATTTTGATATCTAAGAAGTTCAAAGAGTTATTGAACTCATCTTCTTTAGTGAATTTAATATTATTATCTAAGTTGTTGAGGAATGATAGTATGTTATTGCTGTTGTTGATTTGTTTAACAATGATAGCTATGGTATCATCAACATAGCGATGCCAAAGACAGAGTCCGTTGATGTTATTAATAATCTTACTATGTTCGAGATTATCTAAGTATATATCGGCTAGTATTCCAGATAACGGGTCTCCCATCGCTAGACCTTCGTGTTTGTAAATTTTCTTATTGAAGGTAAAATAGTTGTTGTCTAAAACGAAATTAAGTAATTTTAACCATTCATCAATTTCGATTTTACTCAATGTGCTATGTTTCAACAGATTGTTTTTTATTATGTTAATAGTATTGTTGATAGGGATATTAGTATACATGTTGGTGATGTCAAACGAACATAAAACGTGGTTTGGTTGTAGACTGAACTTATTTAGGGAATTACAAAGTTCGATCGAGTTCTTTATGGGGTTGGAGTTGTGAAATTTGAAGTGTTTTTTTAGGAATTTGTGTAGGAATTGAGAGGTTTTATAGGTAGGACTATTGATACTATTAATTATAGGCCGAATGGGGACATCATTTTTATGAATTTTGGGCAGTGATCTGACTGTAGGTAATTTTGGGTTCATTACAGTTAATTTCTGATAATCTTGATCATTTAAAATGAAGTTAGAATTTTTAAGAAGGTTCTTTAAGTTACGCTGTATTTTGTTTGTTGGATCTTTGTTAATTAAGGTATAGGTATTGTCTGAAAAAAAGGTTTCAGTTTTATTGATGTAATCTTGTTTGTTCATTATTACTATGGTGTTGCCCTTATCTGCTTTTGTAATTACTACGTTGTTGTTATGGATTTTGGATTTCAGGTTTAGAATTTGTTTCGAGACATTGTAGTTATTATTAGATGTTATCTCATTAATCAAAGTTGGGAGTTTCTTTTTTATTTCATATCGTACGTCATTCTGTTTATCAATTGGGATTTGTTTATCGATATTAGTTTCGGTTTCAGCGATGGTAGTGATGATGTCTTCTGCCTTTTTTGTGATTAGGCCAATTATGTTTGATGCCTTTATCTAATAGATTTAATTCTTGGTTAGAGAAGGTTGCATTAGATAGGTTGATAGTAGTGGGAATGTTAGTCAAATGGGAAGGGGACACTTTGTTGTTTGTATTTTGGTCAGGAGTTTTACATTTGTTTTCTTGAAGACAAAGTAATTTATGGTTTAGGGTTTTCTGTTTCTTGTCTAATATGTAAGATAGTTTGAGGTCAGTGTACCTTAAAAATGAGCTCCATTCAAGTGGGGGTAATTTCTGAGAGATGGTCAAATGAGTCCTATATAATTGTAAATTTAGTAAAGATTTCTTCTTGTATAATAGTTTAATTTCATTTTTCAACCGTATGTTGTTTACTTTCTTTTGAGTGGCATTAGATTTTGAATAGGGATGACCTTTTCTTTGTAAAGATTTGAGAAATTTAGGTACCAACTCTAATTTCAAGCAATCTTTAAGAAACTTGATATCTCTAGAAATCTTGCCTATTTTAATTTTTAGGTTCAAGTACTTGTTAGGTTTTACTATTGCCTGGTTGGCATTGACATTACATGTAATAAATATCATTTTTGGTCCGTATTGATGATATTAGATTGAAATAATAACAATAAGTTATTTATTAGACCACCTAATCAATACAAAATCGTCTTGGATGATTTACATAAATTTGTTAGCTAATAGTGGGACATGTTTCGCCTTCCCTGAAGGCATCATCAGCCATAGTCTTAACCTTAAATTAAAAATAAGCGTCTAAATGACATGTAGTAATGAAATGAATTTTAAAATCTTGAAGAGATTTGAAGTAAAATAACATTAAAAATAACAATGATGGTTTGAAAATACAATGTGATGAGATACAATAGTGGAAGTATTAACAAAATTAACATTAGAAGGCTGCTAAAATAAGTACAATGGATAAAACAACAGATTGTTATACAACAAGTAGTAAGATAGTATAAAAGTAAAGTTGATAGTCATGGCGGTTATAATTAGACGATGGCGAAAAATCTTATATAATCAAAGTAAAGAGGAGAGAATAAAAGTCGAAGTTAGTCGAGAGATCCGAAGTTCATCATGATCTTGAAGATAAAAGACGAAACTCAGATGCATATGGTGAAGTTGTAGAAAACGTTGAGGATATGAAGTTGATGAATAGAAGTTGAACAACAGTTTCAAATAGGATCACTATGGACCATCTCAAAATTTGAAGTGATGTTCAAATGTTGTAAATTGTGAGTTTGTAGATATTCTAGTTGAAAAAGCATATAAAAGTGGAATCTGTAAATGGAAGCAAGAAACGTAGAGTTAATTGTGTGAAAAGATATTGGAAAATATTGAAGTAGAATCGTATGCACTTACCATTTGACAGTGACAAAGATAGCTTGTAATGTTATGAGTTAGAAGTATTTGCAACAGTAGACTTCTTGCTACGTGTGTTATAACTGAAGTTTTGTGCTGGAGGGGGATCTGTTTGCGTTGACGTAACTATTGGAGGGGGGCTGCTATTGGAGGGAGGGAAGGAAGAGAGTGTATTACTGCGCGTGTTGTAACGGTGTAAGGCTATTGGAGGGAGCGATGTTCTGGTGGGTGTGGCTATGGGTTTATTGGTTGTATTTGAATTACAATTACAATTACAATGCCCAAAGACACAACAAATTCTCCGCAATGGCCAACCATATGAGGGACACCGGGCATAAATTCACCACAATAGAACAAGACCTCCATATTCTAAAAAGAGTCGATAAAAGCAAACTCATGACAGAATATGAAAACTTATTTATTTTCCTCGACCAACATTTTAATAAAGATAAAAATCTAAATGACACTATTGATAAAAAAAAGCCCCTTGTATGAACAGATTCTTATTTTATTACGAGAATCAACTTCCCTCACCAACAAATTCTTAAAAATCTTCAACCTCACATCAATTAGAGTTCCCACCTCCCCTACAGCTAATATACCCCCCTCCCTTCCCCCCGCCGCTAGTACCTCTAATTCAAATACAACCAATAAACCCATAGCCACACCCACCAGAACATCGCTCCCTCCAATAGCCTTACACCGTTACAACACGCGCAGTAATACACTCTCTTCCTTCCCTCCCTCCAATAGCAGCCCCCCTCCAATAGTTACGTCAACGCAAACAGATCCCCCTCCAGCACAAAACTTCAGTTATAACACACGTAGCAAGAAGTCTACTGTTGCAAATACTTCTAACTCATAATATTACAAGCTATCTTTGTCACTGTCAAATGGTAAGTGCATACGATTCTACTTCAATATTTTCCAATATCTTTTCACACAATTAACTCTACGTTTCTTGCTTCCATTTACAGATTCCACTTTTATATGCTTTTTCAACTAGAATATCTACAAACTCACAATTTACAACATTTGAACATCACTTCAAATTTTGAGATGGTCCATAGTGATCCTATTTGAAACTGTTGTTCAACTTCTATTCATCAACTTCATATCCTCAACGTTTTCTACAACTTCACCATATGCATCTGAGTTTCGTCTTTTATCTTCAAGATCATGATGAACTTCGGATCTCTCGACTAACTTCGACTTTTATTCTCTCCTCTTTACTTTGATTATATAAGATTTTTCGCCATCGTCTAATTATAACCGCCATGACTATCAACTTTACTTTTATACTATCTTACTACTTGTTGTATAACAATCTGTTGTTTTATCCATTGTACTTATTTTAGCAGCCTTCTAATGTTAATTTTGTTAATACTTCCACTATTGTATCTCATCACATTGTATTTTCAAACCATCATTGTTATTTTTAATGTTATTTTACTTCAAATCTCTTCAAGATTTTAAAATTCATTTCATTACTACATGTCATTTAGACGCTTATTTTTAATTTAAGGTTAAGACTATGGCTGATGATGCCTTCAGGGAAGGCGAAACATGTCCCACTATTAGCTAACAAATTTATGTAAATCATCCAAGACGATTTTGTATTGATTAGGTGGTCTAATAAATAACTTATTGTTATTATTTCAATCTAATATCATCAATACGGACCAAAAATGATATTTATTACATGTAATATATAGATTACCTTTCAGGCCTTTTCTAAACTACCATTTCACTCAGTGTGAATAAAATTATTGATGGCCTACATTATAGCGGCTTATTCCCCGACTTTGCATACCAATTTTGGTGAAGATACGGCCACTAATATAATAAATATTTTTAGAATTAATTTTAGGCCTTCCCCTAAACTACCATTCTTCTCAGCGAAATACAATTATGTATAGCCAATATTGTAGCAACTTATTTCCCACCTTTGTCTACGGACTTCCATTAAGATACGACCTCTAATAATATAAATATTATGGTTTTCCGTGGTTTCCCATTTTCACACCAGGCAAATGCTGGGGCTGCACCTTAATTAAGGCCACGGCCGCTTCCTTCCAACTCCTAGGCCTTTCCTATCCCATCGTCGCCATAAGACCTATCTGTGTCGGTGCGACGTAAAGCCCCTAGCAAAAAAGTATAAATATTTGAAAATGAAATTTTAGGCATTCCCCTAAACTGCCATTTCACTCAGCATGAATACAATTATTTTGGCCGAGATTATATCGACTTATTACTCCGACTTTGCATACCGATTTTCATTAAGACACGACCACTAATAACATGAATATTTGAGAATTAAATTTCAGGCCTTCCCCTAAACTACCATTTCACTCAGCGTTAATAAAATAATTTATAGCCTAGATTGTAGTAGTTCATCACCCGACGTTACATTGTGATTTTCATTAAATTCTCTTCAGCCGTTTTCTCGTGATGCGTGTACAGAGAGACATACAGAAAAACGGAAAAAAATGCATTTCTTTGTTACTGTGGACATTACCGATACAGAAATACCATTCTTTTCAAATTCCGAGCAATGTACAGGCAAGACTCTTATTTTATACGTAGGTGGATCGGAAGGTTAGTTGCACTAACGCGCCGCAGCAGCTCGCTGTGTGTCGCAAACGTGGGCACAGCGGAGAAAGGGACAGACACTGCTCACACGTCTGTTAGGCAGGTCGCTGTGGTGTCTCGTCTAGTATTGTGTGAATAGCGGCCAAATGCAATGGAGCGTCAACTGGACGTTCACTCCAAATATGATGTGCGTGCGACAATCCGATTCCTATGGGCCAAAAGGAAGAATTGCACGTACATTCATCGTGAAATTACTGCTGTGTATGGGGAGCGGGCAATTTCCCGGCAAAGTATCGTAAAGTGGTGTCAGCAATTCGAAGTTGGACACACGGATATCACGGACAACCATGGCGAAGGCAGGCCCGCAACGTCCAGGACCCGTGCAAAGGTTAACAGTGTGAATGCGATCATTAGACAGAACCGGCGCATTAAACTGAGAGAAATCGCGACGCAGCTGAACATGTCGTATGGCAGTGTGTTCGCCATTGTTCATGAGGACCTTGGATATCGTAAGCAGTGTTAAAGATGGGTCCCACGTCTTCTCGCCGATGAGCACAAGGGACAACGTTTCCAATCCTCCCTGGCATCTTTGCAACGCTATGCCGCAGACGGCAACAGGTTTCTGCGGCGAATCGTCACAGGCGACGAAACGTGGGTCCACCACTTCACCCCCGAAACGAAGCGAACATCAATGGAATGGGTGCACCCCTCATCACCACAACGAAAGAAGGCCAAGGTTCAACCTTCAACCGGTAAGATTACAGCAGCAGTGTTCTTTGACATGGAGGGTTTGCTGCACGTGGAATTCATGCCGAAAGGGATGACGATCAACGCGGCGTCGTATTGTCAAACGTTGCACCGGTTGCGTAAAGCGATTAAAGAGAAGCGCCGGGAGTAATTGAGCGCCGGTGTGATTTTGTTGCACGATAACGCAACACCTCACAAGGCCCGCCAAACGAGAGTAATGCTGCAGTGTTTCAAGTGTGAGGTCCGGCATCATCAACCCTACTGTCCCGACCTAGCGCCATGTGACTTTCATCTGTTCGGTAAGCTCAAAACGGAGCTCGGTGGTCGACGATTCCAGACCGATGAGGAGGTAAAGGCCGCTGTCTCCGAGTGGTTCAGAACGGTGGAAAAAATGTCTATGCATCTGTGCGTGCGCAGAAATGTTTGGAGTCTCTTGGAAACTATGTGGAAAAGTGACGTTACAGTGTATGTCGTTATAGTCGTGTTGCTGTTGTATAGGTGGTGTAATAAATGGCCATAACTGGAAAGTGCAACATATTTTTTGAATTGCCCTCGTATAGGCCTATGTAGATTACCTCTCAGGCCTTCCCCTAAACTACCATTTCACTCAGTGTGAATAAAATTATTGATGGCCTAGGTTATAGCGACTTATTCCCCAAATTTTCATACCAATTTTCATGAAGTTACGACCACCAATATAATAAATATTTGAGAATTAAGTTTTAGGCCTTCCCCTAAACTACCATTCCTCTCAGCGTGAATACAATTATTTATAGCCTATATTGTAGCAACTTATTTCCCATCTTTGTCTACCGATTTCCATTACGATACGACCTCTGGTAATATAAATATTTGAAAATTAAATTTTAGGCCATCCCCTAAACTACCATTTCACTCAGTGTGAATAAAATTATTGGTGGCCTAGTTTATAGCGACTTATTCCACAACTTTTCATACCAATTTTCATGAAGTTACGACCAGCAATATAATAAATATTTGAGAATTAAATTTCAGGCCTTCCCCTAAACTAGCATTTTTTTTTTTTTTTTGCTAGGGGCTTTACGTCGCGCCGACACAGATAGGTCTTATGGCGACGAAAAAAAACTAGCATTTCACTCAGCATGAGTAAAATAATTTATAGCCTAGATTGTAGTGGCTTATCACCCGACTTTACATTCCGATTTTTATAAATTCTCTTCAGCCGTTTCCCCGTGATGCGTGTACATACATACATACATACATACATACATACATACATACAGACAGACAGACAGACAGACAGACAGACAGACAGACAGACAGACAGACAGACAGACATTACAGAAAAGTAAAAAATGATTCTCCTTGTTACTGTGGACATGACGGATACAGAAATACCATTCTTTTCAAATTCTGAGCAATGTACAGACAAAACTCTTATTTTATATACCAGGTGGCTCACGAACGCCAAACTTTCTACTTATAAATGCCCCGCATGTACAAATGATGAATGGGATGTCTACCTACTGATTTTCACAGGGCAACTACTGCCAGCGGAAAGGTTGCGTCCGAATATGAAGAGATAAGAAACAGAGTCACACTCGCAACATGTTACTCAGCGCTGCTGGTCGAATGCACCCCTTGCATTAGTAAGCATCGTTTCCGACCGCATAGTTCTAGGCTGGTGTATGGTACAGCCGCACTATATTTGCTGTCTGCATATTAGCAGTGGCTAGTGTGATCAGCAGCTACGAATACACAGACATTATTTTAATATGGGCAATCTGGTCGGAATGCAACAGAAGCTCCAAACAGCCGAGGTTGTGGCGACTGAGTTATATCACCCGCTTGTCGCGCGCATTCGTCATTCTGGCAGTCTCTTTATTGTCTGTTAGTTTCTTAGTGTGTATTAAAATACTAAATGATTATTAATTGCATAATCATGTACACCTATATAATTGTACAGTTCATCTGGCCGTGGGGTTACGGGCGCGCAGATGTGAGCTTGCACTCGGGAGATAGTGGTTTCGAATCCCAGTGTCGACAGCACTGAAGATGGTTTTCCGTGGTATCCCATCTTAATACCAGTAAAATGCTGAGGCTGTACCTTAATTACGGCCACGGCTGCTTCCTTCCCATAAGTCTTATCTGTGTCGGTTCGACGTAAAGTCTAGTGTAAAAAAGATATATTTAATTGTAATTGTAATTTCAACGCGAGAGAATACCAACTTTACTTTCACCAGACTAAATTATTTCGTTTGTATTATGTTATTTGATATGTAAATGTGTTCAACTCGTTGGCTGAATGTTCAGCGTACTGGCCTTCGGTTCAGAGGGTCACGGGTTCGATTCCCGGCCGGGTCGGGGATTTTAACCTTAATTGGTTAATTCCAATGTCTCGGGGGCTCGGGGTATGTGGCGTATGCAACATTAGAAATCATCCTAGGTAGGTCCCTCATCTTCACAGACATGCAGGTCGCCTAGTAGGCCGTCTGCTAGAAAAAACCTGCACCAGGCTTCTCTGGAGGCCATACGCCATTATTATATGTAAATGTAGTTAATCTGCCCCGGGGATTAGCCTATTCGTAATAATATGTTTTTGACATTTTGATTCAATGCTGTATAATAAAATTTTCACCAGGTCTCACAAACATACTACGCGGCATTTACTTAATAAATAACATAACACAAAGAAATAATTTAGGAACGTTGGCATTAGTTCCTGTTGAAATACTATTGCAACTGAATATTTCTTTTTTTACAATTGGCTTTACGTCGCACCGACGTAGATAGGATTTATGGCGACAATGAGACAGGAAAGGGCTACACGTGGAAGGGAAGCGACCATGGCCTTAAATAAGGTACATCCCCAGCACTTGCCTGGTGTGAAAATGGGAAACCACGGAAAACCATCTTCAGGGCTGCTGACGGTGGGATTCGAAACTACTATCTCCCGAGTGCAAACTCAGAGCTGCGCGCCCGTAACCCTACGGCCACCTCGCCCGGTATTATTAAAATAGATGTACGGCATGATTATGAAATTAAAAATCATTTAGTATTTGAATACTCACTAAGAAACTAACAGACAGTAAAGAGACTGCCAGACTGATGAACGTGTGCGGCAAGTGGTTGAATTATAACTCAGTGGCCACGACCTCAGTAGAAAATAAGTAGCCCTACTACCCTTCCTCACAGCACATGCAAAGTCTCCATTACTTGCTGTAGTGCTATACAAATTGGTTGCCCGCGACGAACAGCATTTTGTGCGTATTTCCGTTAGTAATTATGTTAATAATTAAAGAAAATAAACAAAGGAATTATCAGATAAGATAACAGGGTTTGTACAAACAGCTTTTTCAAATAATTCCTAGTTCCAGCTGGCTAAAGTGGAATGAAAATGTAATGTTTACCCCACACAGTGGTGTGGTGAGGCGACTGTCCCTCCTCGCCCCACCCCCTAATCGCCGCTACTGTTTCTAGACACGCCAAAGATGCAGTAAAGCAAATCTAATAACTTATTAATTTATACACGTATAGACATTCCACTCGATGGAAGAGTTGCTTGTATGAAACAGAAACTAATATTGTTCGGTGAACTACATGTGTAGAAGGCATACGTCCGTTTGGAGCTTCTGTTGCATTCCGACCAGATTGTCCACATTAAAATAATGTCTGTGTTTTCGTCGCTGCTGATATGCAGACAGCAAATATAGTGCGACTATGCCATACACCAGCCTAGAACTATGCGGTCGAAAAGGATGTTTACTAATGCAAGGGGGGCGTTCGACCGGCAGCACTGAGTAACATGCTGCGAGTGACACTCCGTTTCTTACTTCTTAATATTCTGATGTAACCTACCCGCTGGCAGTAGCTCTCCTGTTAAAATCAAATGTTGACATCCCATTCATCATTTGTGCATGTGGGGCATTTATAAGTAGAAAGCACTGCGTTCGAGAGCCACCTGGTATATAGATTACCTTTTAGGCCTTCCCCTAAACTACCATTTCACTCAGTGTGAATAAAATTATTGATGGCCTAGATTATAGCGACTTATTCCCCGACTTTGCATACCAATTTTGGTGAAGATACGACCAATAATATAATAAATATTTGAGAATAAAATTTTAGGCCTTCCCCTAAACTACCATTCTTCTCAGAGTGAATACAATTATGTATAACTTATATTGTAGCGACTTATTTCCCATCTTTGTCTACCGATTTCCATTAAGATACGACCTCTAATAATATAAATATTTGAAAATTAAATTTTAGGCATTCCTCTAAACTGCCATTTCACTCAGCGTGAATACAATTATTTATGGCCGAGATGATATCAACTTATTACCCTGGATTTGCATACCGATTTTCATTAAGACACGAGCACTAATAACATGAATATTTGAGAATTAAATTTCAGGTTTTCCCCTAAACTACCATTTCACTCAGCGTGAATAAAATAATTTATAGCCTAGATTTTAGTGGTTCATCACGCGGCTTTACATTCCGATTTTCAGCTGTTTTCTCGTGATGCGTGTACAGTCAGACAGACAGACAGACAGACAGACAGAAATTACGGAAAAGTAAAAAATGCATTTGCTTGTTATTGTGGACATGTCCGATGCAGAAATCCATTCTTTTCAAATTCTGAGCAATGTACAGACAAAACTCTTATTTTATACACCAGGTGGCTCACGGACGCCGTGCTTTCTACTTATAAATGTCCCGCATGCATAAGTGATGTGTGGGGTGTCTACCAACTGATTTTAACAGGGGAACTACAGCCAGCGGGCAGGTTACGTCAGAAGATGAAGAGATAAGAAACAGGGTCACACTTGCAGCATGTTACTCATCGTTGCCGGTCGAATGCACCCCTTGCATTAGTAAACATCGTTTTCGACCGCATAGCTCTAGGCTGGTGTATGGTACAGCCGCACTATATTTGCTGTCTGTGTATCGGCAGTAGCTAGTGTGATCAGCAGCGGTGAATACATAGACATTATTTTAATCTGGACAACCTGGTGGGAATGCAACAGAAGCTCCAAACAGACGTACGCCTTCTACACACATATTTCGCCGAACAGTATTCGTTTTTGTTCCATGCAATCATCTCTTTTATCGAGTTGAATGTCTACAGGTGTATAAATTAATAAGTTATTAGATTTGCTTTACTGCATCTTTGGCGTGTCTACAAACTGTAGCGGCGGTTAGGGGGTGGGGTGAGGAGGGACAGTCGCTCCCACCCGCACTTTGTAGATTAAATATGACATTTATTCCATTTTAGCCAACTGGAACTAGGAATTATTTTAAAAAGGCTATGTGTACAAGCCTTGTTGTCTTATATGTTAAATCTTTCCTTTATTGTATATCGCTACGGCAAGTAGTGGAGACGTTGCATGTGCTGTGAGGAAGGGTAGTAGGGGTACAAATATATATATATATATATATATATATATATATATATATATATATATATATATATATACCGGGTGGTACAGCTGCCCCTATTCACGCAGTTTTATGCAACCCGCAGATTATAGTCGAACCTAAAAATATTGACCTTGACTACTCACTACAATGTCTGCTCTTACAACGCTTTCCATAATTCGTTTATTCGTGTCAAGCAAATCAGCATTAATGATAAAATACCGATTGATGGTAAAGAATCGTGAAAATTATGTGTCGCAGAAACGTCCTGTACAGAGAATATTATTGGTGAATGACTAGAAGTAGCAGCAACACAACAGCGCTAAACAGCAATCCGTGATAGCCGAGCTTGCTAAAAGGTAGAGGAGAGTACCGGTGTTCGTTAGTAGGCGGTTCGAGTCCTGTGTACGGCGAATATTTTTATTGCGTTGTTGATGTTCGTGAGAGTCGTGTTGTTGACGACAAGTCTAAATCATGATCAGTTCCCCTATTGCAGGTACTCAGCTATGTTTGTTTTTTAAGGAGCTCTTAAAAGAGCTATTTGCAATAAAGTGAGATTGTACCGACAGCGGTGCGATGAGCTCATACATGGCCATTCGATTAATGAAGCAAATGTTCAAAATGACCACCTCCTTCGTTAATGCACATCTGAGCACGGTGGAGGAGAGACATTCTTGCTTGCTTGCTGCAACATATGTGGTGGAAACTGCCTGCAGGCTTCCGTGATGAGCCGCCGTAAATGATTCGGGCTCTCAGGCTCCTGCTCATAGACTCTTTCCTTTAAATAACCCCAGAGGAAAAATTCGAGTGGAGTAAGGTCAGGTGATCTAGCCGGCCATGTGACCGGACCCCCTCGTCCAATCCATCGTCCAGGATATGTCCTATGCAAGTGGTTCCGTACTGCCAACGACCAGTGTGGGGGAGCTCCATCCTGCTGGAACCACATCCGTAACCGTGTCATAAGGGGCACATCCTCCAATAAGAGTGGGAGGTACTCACGAAGAAACTCTAGATAGCGTCGTCCCGTGAGGTTTCCTTCGAAGAAATATGGTCCAATTATCTTGTCACCTAGTATCCCGCACCACACGTTGACGCCCCATTGTACCTGAAATCGAGCTCCCCTGATCCAGTGAGGATTTTCAACGCTCCAGTAATGGAAGTTGTGACGATTAACAGTTCCGTTGTTGTGAAATCTGGATTCATCACTAAAGAGAATGTCCATTAAGAAATTCGCATCAGCTTCAACTCTTTGTAATATCGTTCGTTCGTTCGTAATCTGTTTACCCTCCAGGGTCGGGTTTTCCCTCGGACTCAGCGAGGGATCCCACCTCTACCGCCTCAAGGGCAGTGTCCTGGAGATTCAGACTTTGGGTCGGGGATACAACTGGGGAGAATGACCAGTAACTCGCCCAGGCGGCCTCACCTGCTATGCTGAACAGGGGCCTAGTGGAGGGAAGGGAAGATTGGATGGGACAGGCAAGGAAGAGGGAAGGAAGCGGCCGTGGCCTTCAGTTAGGTACCATCCCGGCATTTGCCTGGAGGAGAAGTGGGAAACCACGGAAAACCACTTCCAGGATGGCTGAGGTGGGAATCGAACCCACCTCTACTCTGTTGACCTCCCGAGGCTGAGTGGACCCCGTTCCAGCCCTCGTACCACTTTTCAAATTTCGTGGCAGAGCCGGGAATCGAACCCGGACCTCTGGGGGTGGCAGCTAATCACGCTAACCACTACACCACAGAGGCGGACCTTTGTAATATCCATTGCGAAAATTCTATTCGTTTTGGAAAGTCATCTCCGTGAAGTTCCTGGTGCAGCTGTTGATGGAAAGGGTGGAATTTATGGCGGTGCAATATTCGCAGTACAGATACATGACTGATGTTCAGTTCATTTCCTATGGCCCGTGAGCTTGTGTGCGGGTTGTATGCAATTGCATTTTGAACAGCTTCGTCGTTATTTCCAGACGTCACTGGAGCATCCCGAACGGGGGGTAATGTATGAAATGACCCCGTTGCACGCAACCGTCTTTCAACACGTCGAAATGTATCTGCAGTTGGCAGCCTTCGTCCAGGAAATCGTTCTTGATACAAGCGTCTGGCTTCCCGTGCATTTTGCCTTGCTTCTCCATAAAGTAGTACCATATTCACATAATCATCCCGTGAATACATAATGTTTGCTTTTGTGCTAACCGTACAGTACGTGCTCACACGTTGCTGCTAGGATTACGATATGCTGTTTCATGTGCCATACGTATGAAGTGTAGACCGCTGTTAGTTGGTCTTCGAGTCGAACGTGCGCAGTTGCTTGGTTGAATGGGTGGGTCAGAATGTTGACAACACGTGCACTGCGCTTCATTCCCTGTAGTCGTTTGCCATATGGAAGTCGCATGTTATTATTCCTTTCGTATGTATGCTTTCTTTGTAAAGGTGGCAAATTACTTTTGAGACTTAAGAACGTTAAATATTTATTACGAATGGCCTTACAAGTATAATATAATATAAAAATTAAATTGAAAAGCTCGTAACTAGATTCGAACTCTAAATGCCTGCTAATATATCGTATGCTCGCTGCGACTGGTGCCATGTAGCCATTGCAGGCGACAAGGAATTGGTCTCGTAGCTCTGTACTAATGGAATTACCTAGGCTATCGCTTCGATACTGATCGTTGCTGTTAAAAGTTCTGAACTCGAATGTGCAAACACCACAGTGAACTAAAGAATCGCGTCTCTCTTACGCCCAGATAGTTGCAACCATTTTCTACGCGTTACTTGGTTCAATGAGTCCAGCGTTATGTTTCAGGTGGTATTCACAATCGGTGCGTATGTGGCGATATTTATGATCATCATCACCATCTGTTTACCCTCCAGGTTCGGTTTTTCCCTCGGACTTAGCGAGGGATCCCACCTCTACCGCCTCGAGGGCAGTGTCCTGGAGCTTCAGACTCTTGGTCGGGGATACAACTGGGGAGTATGACGAGTACCTCGCCCAGGCGGCCTCACCTGCTATGCTGAACAGGGGCCTTGTGGAGGGATGGGAAGATTGGAAGGGATAGGCAAGGAAGAGGGAAGGAAGCGGTTGTGGCCTGAAGTTAGGTACCATCCCGGCATTCGCCGGAGAAGTGGGAAACCACGGAAAACCACTTCCAGGATGGCTGAGGTGGGAATCGAACCCACCTCTACTCAGTTGACCTCCCGAGGCTGAGTGGACCCCGTTCCAGCCCTCGTACCACTTTTCAAATTTCGTGGCAGAGCCGGGAATCGAACCCGGGCCTCCGGTTGTGGCAGCTAATCACGTTAACCACTACACCACAGAGGCGGACGATATTTATGATACCTGTTTATTATAACTTCCGTAGAAGAATATCGGAGACTTCAGAAAGGTCTTCGTAAACGATGCCTAGGCGAATACGAAATGACATTAAAAAATGCATGACTCAAGAATGGTTGGAACCCTTCCTGCTTCAAGTAACCTATCGAGGTACGTCTTCCATACGTAATTCCGCGCAGCTATTTGCAACGTACAAGCGCCATCCTTGTAACTCTGTATTCACGAGGAGAGCGGAAGTTCCCGCTTCGACAAGTTACTGATGAGTTACAGCCTTATGGTCCCGTTTTATGCCTTTTTTGATCGCTCTAACGGTAGTAATTACATGGCGTAAGCTATCACATCTGCTGTACAACAGTTGCGTGCCACTGATTATAAACTACAGTGCAAAACACGTTTCTATCAATTTCGATGTGATGAGACTGTACAAAATGGTGGTGCATTGACATGTCTGTAATTGGTCTTACCCTATCACGTTTTCTATGATACCACGACCGCCCTTTCTATCAAAAGAAAATGGCCTCTTGGGCCAATCAGGTGCGCAATTCTCTACCGACAGCTATAGGCGTGTTTATGGTTTGTACAGTATAGTAACATTTCGTAAAAATTAGTAGAGTATTGGACACCGCTCTACATACAATGGTACAGTGTTTTTGAGATGGACCTCACTTACTGCCTCTTGTACCATTTTTCCATTGTGCGGAGAAGTCTACATCGGGTTAACTGCACATAACATTGCTGTAAGGTGTTGCGCAAGATGGGACTAAGAGTCATTTACGTCCTAGCTGGTTGCATATATTCGGGAAAAAATAGGGGCAGCTGTACCACCCGGTATGTATATATATATATATATACACTGACTGACAGAGCAAATGCAACACCAAGAAGGAGTGGTTCGAAAGGGATGAAAGTTGGGGAAAAAACAGAGACGGCACGGACGAATAATTGATGTTTATTTCAAACCGATATGCAGGTTACACAATGCGCACGGCATCGACTCAGTAGGATGTAGGACCACCGCGAGCGGCGATGCACGCAGAAACACGTCGAGGTACAGAGTCAATAAGAGTGCGGATGGTGTCCTGAGGGATGGTTCTCCATTCTCTGTCAACCATTTGCCACAGTTGGTCGTCCGTACGAGGCTGGGGCAGAGTTTGCAAACGGCGTCCAATGAGATCCCACACGTGTTCGATTGGTGAGAGATCCGGAGAGTACGCTGGCCACGGAAGCATCTGTACACCTCGTAGAGCCTGTTGGGAGATGCGAGCAGTGTGTGGGCGGGCATTATCCTGCTGAAACAGAGCATTGGGCAGCCACTGAAGGTACGGGAGTGCCACCGGCCGCAGCACATGCTGCACGTAGCGGTGGGCATTTAACGTGCCTTGAATACGCACTAGAGGTGACGTGGAATCATACGCAATAGCGCCACAAACCATGATGCCGCGTTGTCTAGCAGTAGGGCGCTCCACAGTTACTGCCGGATTTGACCTTTCTCCACGCCGACGCCACACTCGTCTGCGGTGACTATCACTGACAGAACAGAAGCGTGACTCATCGGAGAACACGACGTTCCGCCATTCCCTCATCCAAGCCGCTCTAGCCCGGCACCATGCGAGGCGTGCACGTCTATGCTGTGGAGTCAATGGTAGTCTTCTGAGCGGACGCCGGGAGTGCAGGCCTCCTTCAACCAATCGACGGGAAATTGTTCTGGTCGATATTGGAACACCCAGGGTGTCTTGCACATGTTGAAGAATGGCGGTTTACGTGGCGTGCGGGGCTGCCACCGCTTGGCGGCGGATGCGCCGATCCTCGCAAGCTGACGTCACTCGGGCTGCGCCTGGACCCCTCGCACGTGCCACATGTCCCTGCGCCAACCATCTTCGCCACAGGCGCCTCACCGTGGACACATCCCTATGGGTATCGGCTGCGATTTGACGAAGCGACCAACCTGCCCTTCTCAGCCCGATCACCATACCCCTCGTAAAGTCGTCTGTCTGCTGGAAATGCCTCCGTTGACGGCGGCCTGGCATTCTTAGCTATACACGTGTCCTGCGGCACACGACAACACGTTCTACAGTGACTGTCGGCTGAGAAATCACGGTACGAAGTGGGCCATTCGCCAACGCCGTGTCCCATTTATCGTTCGCTACGTGCGCAGCACAGCGGCGCATTTCACATCATGAGCATACCTCAGTGACGTCAGTCTACCCTGCAATTGGCATAAAGTTCTGACCACTCCTTCTTGGTGTTGCATTTGCTCTGTCAGTCAGTGTACATACATATTTTTTAGTTGCTGTACGTCGCACCGACACAGATAGGTCTTATGGCGACGATGAGACGGGAAAGGGCTAGGAGTGGGAAGGAAGCGGCCGTGGCTTTAATTAAGGTACAGCCCCAGCATTTGCCCGGTGTGAAAATGGGAAACCACGGAAAACCATTTTCAGGGCTGCCAACAGTGGGCTTCGAACCTACTGTCTCCCGAATAATGGATACTGGCCGCACTTAAGCGACTTCAGCTATCGAGCTCGGTATAAATATTTTGCCGAGGTCGTGGCCACTGAGTTATAATTCACCCGCTTGCCGCGCTCATTCGTCAGTCTGGCAGTCTCTTTATTGTCTGTTAGTTTCTTAGTGTGTATTCAAATACTAAATGATTATTAATTGCATAATCATGCCGTACATCTATGTAATTGTACAGGGCGATCTGGCCGTGGGGTTACGGGCGCGCAGTTGTGATCTTGCACTCGGGAGACAGTGGTTTCGAATCCCTTTGTCGACACCACTGAAGATGGTTTTCTGTGGTATCCCATTTTCATACCAGGCAAACGCTGAGGCTGTACCTTAATTAAGGCCACGGTTGCTTCCTTCCCATAAGTTCTATCTGTGTCGGTGCGACATAAAGTCAATTGTAAAAACAGATATAGACCTATTTAAATGGAATTGTAATTTCAACGTGAGAGAATACCAACTTTACATTCACCGGGTCCGCCTCTGTGGTGTAGTGGTTAGCGTGATTAGCTGCCACCCCCGGAGGTCCGGGTTCGATTCCCGGCTCTGCCACGGAATTTGAAAGGTGGTACGAGGGCTGGAACGGGGTCCTCTCAGCCTCGGGAGGTCAACTGATAAGAGGTGGGTTCGATTCCCACCTCAGCCATCTTGGAAGTGGTTTTCGAGGTTTCCCACTTCTCCTCCAGGTAAATGCCGGGATGGTACCTAACTTAAGGCCACGGCCGCTTCCTTCCCTCTTCCTTGCCTGTCCCATCCAAACTTCCCATCCCTCCACAAGGCCCCAGTTCAGCATAGCAGGCGAGGCCGCCTGGGCGAGGAACTGGTAATTCTCCCCAGTTGTATACCTGACCCAAAGTCTGCATCTCCAGGACACTGCCCTTGAGGCGGTAGAGGTGGGATCCCTTGCTGAGTCCGAGGGAAAAACCGACCCTGGTAGGTAAACACATTACGGACGAACGAACATTCACAGGACTAAATTATTTCATTTGTATTATGCTTTTTTATAAGTAATTAATCAGCTCCGTGGATTAGGCCGATTCGTAATAATAGTTTTTTGAGATTTTGATTCAATGCTGTATAATAAAATTTTCACCAGCTCTCACAAACATACTACGGGGCATTTACTTAATAAATAACATAACACAAAGAAATAACTTAGGAACGTTGGTAATAGCTCCTGTTGAAATACGATTACAAATGAATATTTTTTTTTACAATTGGCTTTACGTCGCACCGACATAGATAGTATTTATGCCAACGATGAGACAGAAAAGGGCTACGCGTGGAAAGGAAGCGACCGTGGCCTTAAATAAGGTATAGCCCCAGCACTTGCCTGGTGTGAAAATGGGAAACCACGGACAACCATCTTCAGGGCTGCTGACAGTGGGATTCGAAACTACTATCGCCCGAGTGCAAACTCAAAGCTGCATGCCCGTAACCCCACCGCCACCTCGCCCGGTATAATTACATAGAAGTACGGCATGATTATGCAATTAAAAATAATTTAGTATTTGAATACTCACTAAGAAACTAACAGACACTAAAGAGATTGCCAGACTGATGAATGCGCGCGACAAGTGGGTGAATTATAACTCAGTGGCCACGACCTCCTCAAACAATATATACCCCTACTACCCTTCCTCACAGCACAGCGAAGTCTCCATTACTTGCCGTAGTCATCTTCATCATCATCATCATCATCATCTGTTTACCCTCCAGGTTCGGCTACCGTCATTATGGACAGAACAGGTTATATTGAAAAAATAAAGAACTTCTTTAATGACAACTCTTTTTCGGTAGTTAACAAAAACCCTACTCAACTAATTCAGCGGCAACTCAAACAAACTCATAAAAACGCATCCTTCCTTTTAAGCGAAAAGGAAAAGTCGAGACTTATTAATATGAACCCTAGCTTACCTACTGCGAAAGCACTACCGAAAATCCATAAGACAGATGTCCCCATACGTCCCATAATAAATTACAGGCCAAGTCCATTGTATAAACTTGCTCAGTTTATTCAACAATTCCTCAAAAAAACATTTCACTTTTATTTCTAATAAATCTATCAAGAACACCTCTGAACTAATCAAGAAACTAGACGGATTTGACTTACAACCATACCATACTTTGCACTCTTTCGATATTATCAACATGTACCCGAGCATAAAAACGAGCAAGCTTTTTTCTATTATCAAAAATAATCTAAATTCCAGTAGTCATTTGAGCAAATTTGAAATCTCTGATTTTATGTCCGTTTTGAAACTATTAAGAAATAATAATTACTTTACATTTGATAACGTAATTTATAAACAAAATAGCAGTGGCGGCCGGTCAGTACGTGCTACCGGGCTCCAGCACGTAGCTTGGAACTGTAAGGAATATTATTTATGTACAGTACAATTATCCTGGTGCCTTTTCGTTGTTTTGAGTACGATATGAATTTGTGTTTTGTGAAAATCAGGACGAGATTTGTCGAACACCTAGCGCCGTTCTCCCGGGGAACAAGGCTCGTGCTCATGTGAAGTGAGCCCTTGCCTGTAGCCTGAAGGAAGCAATACGCAGGCGCAGCCAAGCTTGCAACACTCCCCCTAGCCGGCGGAGTATACCGTAAACCGGGATCAACTTTCACTGATCCCGTTTATAGTTACTTCCTCTCCCGCAAGGGGGTAGAATTACTCGATGTCTCCTGCTACCCGGAGCGCAGCGAGGGATCCAGTCGGCCGTGCTTATGTTAAACGTGGTAAGCGAATCTGCCACTAGAGAGTAGCATCGTCTGGGTTCGAAAGTAAAGCCTAAGTGGAGGCAATCTATCTCACACATGCTTATTAAAATATCCATCTTCCTTTTGTGTCAAAAATAAGGAATTCGTAGGTGAGTCAAAGAATCTTTGACTGACCCTAAATGTTATCCCGCATTACAATGTAATTTACTCTGGTGAAATGAAATAGCGTATGGCTTTTAGTGCCGGAAGTATCCGAGGACATGTTCGACTCGCCAGATGCAGATCTTTTGATTTGACACCCGTAGGCGACCTGCGAGTCGTGATGAGGATGAAATGATGATGACGACAACACGTACACCCAATGATGGTTAAAATTCCAGACCCTGCCGGGAATCGAACCCGGGATCCCTGTGACCAAAAAGGCCAGCGCGCTAACCATTTAGCCATGGAGCCGGACATTTACTCTGGTAACCTAATAGGGGAGGTCTCATTGAATCAGTTGGCAGCTCTTTCAGTTGCTTTGTGCAGTTTTTAATCTCGCGGTTATATTACTGGTGCGTGTTTTTTTCTGTCATTGTGTTAGTGCTAAAGTTTATACGAAGATTTATCAAATTATTTATCCACTGCAGTGTATATAAAGTGAAATTAAATTAGTGTTCTTAGTGGGGATCTATATTCCCACGATTCTATTTGCACTGATGTAAGTTGCGCCATTAGGTTAGTAAAAACAATATTTCTTCAATGAATTATTTATCTCGTAGACAGTTGTCGAAGAATTCATCTGCTTCCAAATTAATGTTGTTTTTGTTTGTTCTGAGTAATAAATTGCGAGAAAAGTTGTATTATTATTATTATTATTATTATTATTATTATTATTATTATTATTATTATTATTATTATTATTATTATTATTATTATTACTATTTCTATTATGATTATTATTAGTAGTAGTAGTATTACCAAGTTTGAAGTATGCGTTGTTCATCATGGCAATATTCAGATTTAAAACAGCGTATTTAGCTTGTTTTGTTGTAGCACGTAGGACGATTTTTTCACGAGCCGCCACTGCAAAATAGCTTGGCTATGGGGTCTCCGGCCTCTGGTATATTGGCAGAAATATACTTAGATTTCCTAGAGCACAATGCTATTGACAATAATGAAAATTTCAATAATATCAAGTTCTGGACTAGATTCGTAGACGATACTTGTGTTATCATTGATGAACGTTCTACTGATGCACTAAACACCCTTACGAACCTTAACAACATAGATCCTCATATCAAATTTACAATAGAATCTGAAATTAATGGTTCCATAAACTTTTTAGATTTAATGATCACGAGGCTCCCTTCTTCATTTAAATACAAAATTTACAGGAAACCCACCCACACAGCATCAACAATAACACAGAACTCAATACACCCCTACTCACACAAATGTGCTACTTATAATAGCCTAGTTGATCGCGCGTTCAAGGTCCCAATGCCGAAAGCAGATCTCAATAAAGAACTCAACATCATACGTGCGATAGCTAGGTTCAACTGTTATAGTAAGAATTTTATTGAGCGCATTATTAACAAACTCAGGTACCGCTCAAACTCTAATTTAATAAAAGACAAACCCAAATCTAAATTGTTTTCAACTTTTACCTTTAACCGCAACATTTACAGTGTTACCAACATTTTCAAGAAGCATAATGTTAACATTGCCTTCCTTACTAACAACAGCAACATGCATGTTTTGCACAATTCTAATTTAATTAAGAAATCCAACAATTTTACGAAGTCAGGTGTTTACAGGTTTCAGTGTAATGACTGCCGCAGTTCTTATATCGGACAGACCGGTAGGAACTTTAAGATTAGATATGCAGAACACCTTAATGCTGTCAGATACAACAGGTTTTCCGCAGTAGGTCAGCACATTCATGATTATCAACACAAATTTAATGGAATAGATCACGACTTAACAATTTTAGATACGTTGAGCAAAGGCCCTTTGCTAGATACTACAGAGATCTGCTATATCCATTTGGACCAATATTTCAATCCGAATCTGAATCTCAATGACATTTCCGAAAAGCCTAGAATTTTATTTGATGTCCTCATATCAGTATTCAACAGTGTCAAGCTCCCTGAAAACATTTGGTTCTATCAGATTTTACGTAACAAATTATCACGCTATCCTTCCCTACCACGTCCGCCTGACTCCGCCCCTTCCATTGTCCCTCCCCCTCCCTCTTGACCCACCCCTTCCCCTCCCTTAACATTGTGCCATACTTCCTGTAAGCTTCAACATTCAGTTCCTCTCCACTCTCCGTACAAACAGGCCGATCAAGGTGAGTCCTGTACTTTAAAATTCTTTTAACATAATGCCCTCTTTTCCATCAACTTATTTTAATTCAAAATTTCTTACACTTCAGGTTCCGCATTGGATCGAGAACTTTCTGGTCTTACAACACATACTTATGTCAACACTGTAAACAAGATCCACTTGCTTAACCACCTCATGACTCAATGTATCTCATGAAAACTGAGATACAGGCCATTACCAAGTTACAAAATTTTTCCATAGAGGAACAGCGATTACGACAATTTTTCTACAGAGGAACAACCATTTACGTCAACTTTCAGACGCCAAAAAATTTCTATTTATGCCATGCTCAAAAACGTTTGGACATCACATAATGGCAAAGACTTTTTAAACTAGTGATAACATTTTCATTCCCTTTTTATTATCTGACCATCAAGTTTTAACTTATACATTTCGTAAAAATGATTATTGAGCATCATGTTGTATATTTCTCCCATTTTATATTATCTCATTATTAATGTTTGTATTCTGTATTGTAGGATATATATCTTTGTTCATTTAACCTGTTATGACTGAGGATGATGTCCGAAGACATCGAAACCGGTCCCTAATAAAAATGTTGTGATTTTGTATCAACAACACAATTTGTATTGATATAAGGTGCACCATTTATACTCTCTTTTGTTATATGTAAAAAAAATCAAGGTAATTTAACTGAATTAAGACCTGAATAATGATAAATTATCACAGTCCAAGTATAAATGATTACAGTTTTAGGTTCAGAGGTGTTCAATTTCTTGAAGGAATGTAGAGATGAGGTAACAGAATGACTTTGGACATGTCTCGGACATTGGCTCCATCACATAGCAGAGACTATTCATTCATTCTATCCATTAGTGGCAAGTTAGGGTCGTCTGCTAAGAAAAAATCATAAATGGTTGAATTGAAGATGAGATGGTTTAAGCTTTAGATAGGAGTCAAGTGGAGAACAAAATGGATAGTATTATATTGTTTGAATTCGGATTGAATTTAAATAATGTTATTAATATTCAACTAAGTTATCCTGGTCAGGAGGTACTTTTTGGATCAGTTATTAATAATTTTGAGTTCTAATGATAGAATAATAATGATCATTTTCGTTATCATGTCATTTTCTTGGTGAATAAAGTTGTTTATTTAAATAAATAGTCATTTTTGAATATTACTTTTCTTAATTCATTTAATATTTCTTGCGCACCTGCGTTCCGTTTTCTATACCCAGATCTCCTGAGATATTAAGCGTCTCATTACGGGTACAATACATTGCTGTTTAATATTTACATAGTGTATATAATGCCGAAAACTAAATTAGGTAGTGCAGGTAGGCTTAGAGGCTACCAAGTTGAGCTTTTTCTGAATTTATTTCTACAGATTCAAAAATACTATTTTGTGAGGCATGCAAGAAGAAAGTAGATTGTGAAAAATGGTATCAAGTATTGCAGCATATAAACACATCCAAACATAAGGAGTCACATGCTAGGAAACGTAATATGAATTCTGTTATGCAGGAACAGCATGTGGAGTGTTTCGGGAGTAGGCTAACACAGTTTTCCTCAAACCTCTGTCAGGCATTTCTAGCAGCAGATATTTATCTGTTTAAGATCAATAATCCAGCACTCAGAAATTTCCTTCACAAATATATCAATGAACATATTCCAGAATAAAGCCAGTGTTACGAGAAAGCAATGTTCAATATTCAGAAGTCAATCAGAAATCAATACATGTGGGTTGGTGTTGAAAAACAATGGACTCTGGAGGTCATCTTGCAACTAATATAGTATATGGAGACCTTAGTAAAGAATAGACAGCTACCTCATATCTTTATAATAGAGGGCATCAAGAAGTCGCTAACAACGCTATAGTAACTCAGTTTGTCATTGATTCAATGAAACTACCGTGGCCTGATTGTATTAGATACAACAATGTATTCCTCATGATAACGGATTTAGCTAGTTACATGATTAAATCGGGGACAACGTTAAAAAAGGTATTCTCCCTAATTTAATTCACTTAACATGTCTCGCACACGGACACCATCGCATAGCAGACACTAATTCGTTCATGCTATCCATTAGTGGACAATTAGTGTCTTCTGCTAAGAAAATATTTGTAAAAACTCCATCACGGGTTCAGATATTCAGAACAATAGCACCTGATACTCTCTTACCGCCACAACGTGTTTACGCGCTCGGGATCATGGCTTGAGGTTGTGCTGTATTATTCTGAACATTTACCGAAAATTAGAGAAGCTGTAAAAGTATTAGATCCTAATGAAACAGCGTCTACTGAGCTACTTCGGCAAAAATTGTCGAGCAAATAATTGGAAAGTAACCTTGTTTCTATAACAGCTCATTTTCATTTTATTCCTAAAGCTATTATATCAATGGAAGCAGTTGGGATACCTTTACACCAGTCACTTGCAAAATTTGACAAAACCGTGTCCACTTTCTGAACAATTCCAGGTATTGTAGGAGAAACAGTGAAACAGAAAGTAACAAACATTCTCTCCAAAAATTCTGGGTATAATAAATATTGTTTGAAATTGTAGATGTTCTAGATGGCAAAGCACCTACAACGCCAGCAGAACAATCTTGATCTATAGAATAGTTAGCAGCATTTGTGAATGCCCCTGTCATTTTGCGAGATGTAGAACGGAGTTTTTCGCACTACAAAGTTTTGCTGAGGGACAACAGACGAAGACTGATCATGTAAAGCATCCGTCCGTCATTCCCTAATTGTTAACTGCAATAGTGAAGAATTGGCCAATAATGAGGCTGGTACTTCAAAATCCATGAAATAACGACATAAATTGCAGGTACTAATTTAATTTAATGGAAATAAGCTCAAATGAGGAGCCAGTATGGATTTAGAAACAAATTTTCTTGTGAGGCACATGTGGTGGGATTTTAGCAGGACATATGAGATCAGTTGGATTCAGGAGGCCAGTTAGATTGCATAGCCATAGATCTTTCCAAAGCCTTTGATAGAGTGGAACATGGAATATTATTAAAGAAATTGGAGAGAATAGCATTGGACGTAAGGGTTATACGTTGGATAAGAACATTTCTAAATTCAAGGGTTCAGAAAGTAAAAGTAGGAAATAAAATATCACAGGAAGAGAAAGTTTGGAAGGGAATCGCACAGAGTAGTATAATCGGTCCGTTACTTTTCTTAATATACACAAATGATTTAGGGAGCAATATAACATCAAAATTAAGATTGTATGCAGATGATATAATTGTTTATAGGGAAATAAATAACATTGAGGATTGTTCAGAATTACAAAGGGACCTTGAAAGTATCCAACAGTGGGTTGAAGAGAATAATATGAAGGTTAATGGAGGCAAATCAACTGTTACAACATTTACAAACAGGAGCTTTAAAACTGAATTTGAATATACTTTGGATGAGGTAGTTATCCCAAAAGACGGCAAGTGCAAATACTTAGGTGTGAGATTTGAAAGTAATTTGCACTGCAAGGGTCATGTTGATGACATTGTTGGGAAAGCATACAGATCGTTACATGTCATAATGAGGCTACTTAAAGGATGCAACAAAGAATTAAAAGAAAAAAGTTACTTGAGTATGGTTCGTCCATTATTGGAATATGCAAACAGTGTTTGGGATCCACACCAAGAATACCTAATAAAAGAAATAGATAGTGTGCAGAGGAAAGCAGCAAGATTTGTAACAGGGGATTTCAGGAGAAACAGTAGTGTATCAGAAATGTTAGAGGAACTTAGGTGGGAAACTTTAAGTAAGAGAAGGGAGAAAAGTAGACTTATAGGATTATATAGAGCCTATACAGGAGAAGAAGCATGGGGAGAAATCTGTGAGAGGCTTCAGTTGGAAAATAATTATATTGGCAGAACTGACTACAAGTATAAAATTAGAAGGAATTTTAGCAGAAGCGACTGGGGTAAATTTTCTTACATTGGGAAGGGCGTGAAGGGGTGGAATAGTTTACCAGGGGTAGTGTTTGATCCTTTTCCAAAATCTGTACAGGTATTCAAGAAGAGAATAAACAACAACAGGGAAAATAAATGAAATGTTAGAGGGCATTCGACCAGTGCAGACTACTGTAAATAAAAAATGTTTGTTAAAAAAATTAATTCCATCCCCTGGTCCATGGAGTTTGGACAGCCTAAGTAGGGGACTGCCTGTAGGGGTGAAGTACAGTGGGGACTTCGAGGGCCCTGGGACCGCTACGGTAGCTGTGAAGGCCCTTCAGGAACTCTGAAAAGTGGTGGCAAAAGGGGGCTCTGGTTAAGACGCAGCAGGTGCTCATGCACGGATATTATCCAGAATGTAGTTAGTTATTTTAGAATCAGTGGTGTTATTGATGAACCTAGGTGCAGTTCCTACCTAGTTACTCGTTTTCAGAACGTTAGGTAAAGCCTGAAGCAGATGTACCAGTATGCAGATTTATGTACACGCCCTGGGAGAGAGAAGTATCACTTTTATTAAAATGTGAGGGATCCATTCTGGTGAACATTTGCACCCATACTGCGGACATTTTGTTTAATTATTTTTATTAATTTACTTTATTTCGATTATTTTATTTCAATTATTGTTATTATATAAGTTTACAAATGTGAGATGGACAGTACGCAATAGTATGATGATAAACGGGGTTTAAAAGTCGGGATGTGAGTTTCACAAATAGGAAAAGTCCTCTCAGTTTTAATTACTGCGTTGATGGGGTGAAAGTTCCTTATGGGAATCATTGTAAGTTCCTAGGAGTTATTATAAGGAAAGAACTTAATTGGGGTAATCACATAAATGGGATTGTAAATAAAGGGTACAGATCTCTGCACATGGTTATGAGGATGTTTAGTGGTTGTAGTAAATAAGTAGAGGAGAGGGCATATAAGTATCTTGCAAGACCCCAACTGCTTTCCGACAAAAGAGTAATGTTACAAAAATGTTGCAAAGTTTGGGCTGGGAAGACTTGGGAGAAAGGAGACGAGGTGCTCGACTAAGCGGTATGTTAAATTAAGAACTAGTGTTAGGTTTAATGGTCTACCCAATCAATATATTTCACTTTACAAGTGAGAACACATTCAATATTAAAACATGTTATACATTCTTTGGTACATGTTTCGTCTAATTTAAAACTTCTTCAGCCATAGCATCTTGTAACAGATTAAGATATATCATTATTACTGTCTAATAATTTTTAAAAATGGATGAGCCCATGTCTTTTATGAAATGTTTGAAGATACACCTAAAAACAATACATACTATTTTTCCATAAAATTGTACATCACTTCCTTGTAAACATTCTTCACGTGTTAAAATTTTAATCTAAATGATATTTTTTGAAATATGACATGCAGTACTGGTAGCCGGTAGCTTCAGTATATTGACTGAGGAAGATTTAAATACTGGCTTCGGAATAGGAAAATGGGACCTTATCCATTTCACAATACTGAAAGCTTTAATTCTAATGAAGATTCCTTTCAAAAGACTAGGTCTGGAAAGAAAGAGATATATATATAATTAATGGGTTTAAACCCTTGGAAATTGAGAACTGGGTTTTCGTCATGATTGCGTGACATAAAAACTTATCAATACAGTTTTTATTGTAAGAATTAGCTTACAGGACCGGTTTCAACTTTAAATAGTCATCATCAGCTGAACATGAATACCTTTACATATGTGTCAAGCATTAATTGGTATTGCCCTTTCTAAAGGGAGATGCCGTAGGAAAGCATCATGTCTGAGTGTCCAAATTTGGCATATGAAGTGATTATTAAGTGATAATATATTATAATTTTGGCATTCAGGTACTTGGGTATAAAGCTATCTTCTTCAGGACTAGAATTTGTCTAAGAAACCTAACCTAAGCTTAAATCTAAGTTACAAATACATTAAACACATTAAAATGCACAGTGCGTGTTAAAATCCATTAAAATAATGAGTATAAAACACTTCATGGAACTGAATGTGTGTGTCTTGCGTGTATCATTCTCGTTTTTGAGTCCGATGTTATAAATAATTCAGCACTTGCGTTCGTAGGCAATGCTGTAGTTCTCTTAAGAACTCTTATTATTTACTTAAATGATGTTAACAAAATCCGATTGTATAGACAGAGGTAAGTATTTGCAGCTGTGAGTGGAATCTTATTCTTTAAGTATTGGAAGCAGATGTGGTCTTGGTCATGCGTAAGTATTTCTTGATACAGAGTTGTAGTGGTGGCTCCTTCCTCATCTATATCTGTGTGTTGATATATATTATCTCTGGAAGACAAAAATAAGTGTAAATAGTGAGTTATAAGCTGAAGGAATGCCTGTGTATGTGTCTGTTAATATGAATGTGTACATACTATTATTGTTGCAGCTGGGTTGTGTTTGATCTGAGAGCTTGGCTTGTACTGCTTCGCAATCTCCTTAGATTTGTGTCTGCTGCTGCGAGGGGAGTGGACAGAGGGGTAAGGAGAGTTGCTGTTGTGGGGGTAGGGGTGGAGCTGGGCGTGTCGTTCGATAGTACTATGGCGCGTGTTATGTTTTGTTTATTGATTATTTTGAGGTAGTCATTTTTAAAAATCAAGATATATAAAAACTTACCATCTAAGTTGGTGAATCTCCCTATAGTCGGTTCCCATCCAAGCCACGCTCTGACCTTCTCGCCGCGCTACTGCATATGTTATAATTATGTTTCCTCTCACCCGGCACAACTTGGCTGGGGTTGTTAGGAGGAGGAGCAGTGCTATTAGGGGAAGGTGAAACTGCTCCACCTATATGGAGAAATGAAGGTGGGTTGTTTGTTTTAGCAGAGGTAACTTCAAATTATTAATTTTTCGTGATGATAAAAGCAACGGTATCTGTTCATATGACAGATTTTTATTCTCTTGTACATTGTTCAAGCTTTTGCTTTTGTTAAAACTTTGGTCCAAACCTATACAAATATTTTCATATGTGTTCATCAGGTTCCCTATGCTCACTTTTTTTAATATGGTCAAGTCTCTATTTATATTGGTATATTGGTGACCCATTTCTCCCATATGGACACTCATAGCAGAATACTTCCTGTGTCTATTAGCATTGACGTATTCCAGAACAAACAAAACGAACAAAAATTTGAAGGACGTACAAGAGAATAAAAATCCGTTTTATGAACAGATACCATTGTTTCATCATCACAAAAAATTAAAATGTGAGTTACCTCCGCTAAAACAAACAACCCACCCTTCCGTTCTGCATATAGGCGGAGCAGTTTAACCTTCCCCTACTAATAGCGCTGCTCCTCTTCCTACTGCCCCCAGCCAAGTTCCGCCGGGCGAGAGGAAACATAATTATAACGCGCAGTAGTGTGGCGAGAAGCAAGTCAGAGCGAGGCTCGGATGGGAATCGGCTATAGGGAGATTTACCAACTTTGATGGTAAGTTTTTATGTCATGCAATTGTGACGAAAACTCAGTTCTCAATTTCGGAGGGTTTAAACCCATTAATTATATACCGTATTTTTCTTTCTTTCCAGACCTTGTCTTTTGAAGGGAATCTTCATTAGAATAAAAGCTTTTAGTATTCTGAAGTGGATAAGGCTCCATTTTCCTATTCCGAGGCCAGTGTTAAAATCTCCCTCAGTTAGTACACTGAAGCTACCGGCTACCAGCACCGCATGTCATATTTCAAGAAATATCATTTAGATTCAAATTTTAAAATGTGAAGAATTTTAAGAAGAAAGTGATGGACAATTTTATGGAAAAATGGTGTGCATTGTCTTTAGTGAATTTTCGAACATTTCGTGAAGGACATGGGTCCAACCATTTTTTAAAATTATTAGACTGTAATAATGATGTATCTTAATCTGTTATGATATGCTACGGCTGAAGAAGTCTTAAATTAGACGAAACATGTACCAAAGAAAGTATAACATGTTTTAGTATTTAATGTGTTCTCACTTGTAAAGTGAAGTGTATTGACTGGATGGACCATTAAACCTAACACTAGTTCTTAATTTCTGTATCAATACGGATCTATATGATGAAGTTTGTAAATTGTAATAAGCGGTATGTTCCGAGCAGTCAGTGGAGAGATGATATAGGTGTTGATTCCCATAGGAAACCTGAAATTTTTGTCCCGAATGAGTAAATTTATAATACCAATGTAGTTGGTCTGTTATTGGACATTATATATTTTCCAGCTAACTCATTCCTGGTTGCCAGCATTTTGCCCCATTGTGCTAAGTTGGGCTCATCATTTGGTAAATAGCACACCTACCAAGACGCATGGCTAGTGCATACCGTGTAGGCCACTGCGTAGGCTACTTAGAGCCACTGGCAGTGCCAATGCACTATGAGAGACTTTGTCTCATTTCAAAAAATTGATGCCTGCCTAGCCATCAGGTGATATAGATGTTGATTCCCATAGGGAACCTGAAATGGGAAAGTGATGGACAATTATGGACATAGGGAACCTGAAATGGGAATCAGCATCTATATCATTTGATGGTTAGGCAGGCATCATTTTTTGGAAATGAGACAAAGTTTCTCATAGTGCATTGGCACTGCCGGTGGCTCCAAGTGGCCTACACAGTGGCCTCTACGGTATGCACTAGCCATGCGTCTTGGTAGCTGTGCTGTTTACCAACTGATGAGTCCAACTTAGCACACTGGGACGAAACGCTGGCAACCAGGAATGAGTGGAGAGATGGCGTGGAATGACATTAGTAGACAAATAAATTCGAGTGGTGTCTTTATAAGTAGGAAAGACCACAATATGATAAAGTTGGAATTTAAGAGGACAAACTGGGCAAATATTCCTTTATAGGAAGGGGAGTTAGGGACTGGAATAACTTACCAAGGGAGATGTTCAATAAATTTCCAGTTTCTTTGAAATCAATTAAGAAAATGCTAGGAAAACAACAGACAGGGAATCTGCCCTAAATGCAGATCAGTAGTGATTGGTTGAAATAGAAAAGCATGCTTAACACTGGACAATGCAGCCTCACACACAAGTAAAGATGATCTGCTGAGTGATGGTATCCATTCCTTATTTTTCCACCTTATGTTACTAGTTTAATTTAGCATATGGTTCAGGGAGTTCTGGAATGCCTCAAGAAAAAGTATTGGCGTTAGTTGCTACAATCTCTTCTATGAGCAATAGAAGGCGAGGATAACATTGTTGGAGCTTTAGGAAAGAAAAAAAGCAGTAAAGGTCGTTGTGTACTGGGTGGCTGAGTCATGGAGTGAAATAAAGTCAGCAACAGTAATGATATCATGGAACAACATTTTGAAGAGAGAGAGTGCAGAAATGAGGAGGAGAACAACAATGAAAGCAACTAACTTCCTTAACCCATTGGGACGTGCGTGTAGGTATTTTTTCAATTAATCAGTCACTACTGATCTGCATTTAGGACAGTTGCCCAGGTGGGAGATTCCCTATCTGTTGTTTTCCTAGCATTTTTTAAATGATTTCAAAGAAATTGGAAATTTATTGAACATCTCCCTTCATAAGTTATTCCAATCCCTTTCTCCCTTCCTGTTGTGTTTGAGTCATCAGGTCATAGACTGGTTTGGTGCAGCCCTCCATGCCACCCTATCCTGTGCTAACCTTTTCATTTCTACGTAACTACTGCATCCTACATCTGCTCTAATCTGCTTGTCATATTCATACTTTGGCCTACCCCTACCGTTCTTACCACCTACACTTCCTTCAAAAACCAACTGAACAAGTCCTGGGGGTATCAAGATGTGTCCTATCATTCTATTTCTTCCTCTCTTCAAATTTAGCCAAATCGATCTCCTCTCACCAATTCGATTCAGTATCTCTTCATTCGTGATTCGATCTATCCGTCTCACCTTCAGCATTCTTCTGTAACACCACATTTCCAAAGCTTCTATTCTCTTTCTTTCTGAGCTAGTTATCGTCCATGTTTCACTTCCATACAATGCCATGCTCCACACGAAAGTCTTCAAAAACATCTTTCTAATTCCGATATCAATGTTTGAAGTGAGCAAATTTCTTTTCTTAAGAAAGCTCTTCCTTGTTTGTGCTAGTCTGCATTTTATGTCCGCCTTACTTCTGCCATCATTAGTTATTTTAATACCCAAGTAACAATATTCATCTACTTCCTTTTAATCTAATATTTCCTACATTACCTGCCTTCGTTCGACTGCACTCCATTACTTTTGTTTTGGAATTATTTATTTTCATCTTGTACTCCTTAACCAAGTCTTCATCCATACCATGCAGCAACTTCTCGAGATCTTCTGCAGTCTGAGATAAAATAACAATATCATCGGCAAATCTCAAGGTTTTGATTTCCTCTCCTTGGACTGTGATTCCCTTTCCAAATTTCTCTTTGATTTCCTTTACTGCATGTTCTATGTGAACATTGAAAAGGAGAGGAGACAAACTGCAGCCTTGCCTCATTCCTTTCTGGATTGCTGCTTCTTTTTCAAAGCCCTCGATTCTTATCACTGCAGACTGATTTTTATACAGATTGTAGATAATTCTTCGTTCTCGGTATCTTCAGAATCATAAATAGCTTGGTCCAATCAACATTATCGAATGCCTTTTCTAGATCTACGAATGCCATGTACGTGGGCTTGTCCTTCTTGATTCGATCCTCTAAGATCAGACGTAAAGTCAGGATTGCTTCACGTGTTCCTACATTTCTTCTGAAGCCAAACTGATCTTCTCCCAACTCAGCTTCAACTTGTTTTTCCATTCTTCTGTAAATAATACGTGTTAAAATTTTGCAGGCATGAGATACTAAACTAATGGTGCAGTAGTTTTCACACCTGTCAGCACCGGCTTTCTTGGGAATAGGTATAACAACATTCTGCCAAAAATTATTATTATTATTATTATTATTATTAAAGCGTCTTTATTGTGGCGAAGTTAGGGCTCCCGGCCCTTTCTTACACTTAACCACTTCATGTATATACAATGTATATTTTACATAAAATTTAAACATATGAAATCTTTACAACCTAAAGTATAACTAAAGCAACTAAAGTATCACTAACTAAACTAAGGTGAGTAAAGTATAACTAAATTATATACAGGAACACATTGCAATAAACAACCATATTCACTCTCATTCATGCATCCCATTCACACTCAAGAAAGACTGGAAGTGCTTAAAAGATGACGCTGGCAAAGGATTTTAAATTTTGTCTTAGATTTAGCTTCCCTGATGTCATTGGGGAGTTCATTCCACCAGCTCGTGGCGGTAATAGTGAACGATCTGTTGTAGGTTGCGGTTCGATGCACAGGAATTTCTGGCGTACAGCCTGACCGGGTATTGAAAAGGTGCAGGGAACTAAGGTAGCGAAATCTTGTGGATAGGTAAGGAGGAGTGTTTTCAGAAAGCACTTGATACACCAAAGTAGTTGCGTGGAGTCTACGTCTGTCATTCAGTCGTAACCAAGATAATTGTGTATAGAATGGGGATACATGGGCGTATGGTTGTATGTCGAATGCATACCTGATGCATGCATTTTGGGCATGTTGCAGTCTCATGCTTTGCTCGTTATTGATATCAATAAAAACTGTATCACAGTATTCGAGAATTGGAAACAAGAGTGATTGAATGAGCTTTATTTTCAAGGACCGAGGAAATATATTTTTAAACCGCTTCAGAGGATGCAGGCTTTGATATACCTTTTGGCACACTTTCATCACATGTTGCGACCAGTTCAATGTTTCGCTTATAGCCACACCAAGATTCATAACTGTTTCACAAAATGGAATAATGGTATTGTTTAGTGCTACAGGAGGAATTTCGTATTGTTTTAAGACGTGTAAGTTTTTTGAAGTACCAATGATTATTGCTTGCGTTTTAAGAGGATTAATTTTGAGATTGTTACTCAATGCAAAATTACTTATGAGACTTAAATCAGCATTAACTTTTTCTACAGCACTCTGAATTTTATCAGTTCTTGAGTGGTAGTAGATCTGCAGATCATCAGCATAAAGATGATACTTGCAATGTGTAATCGATTTGGCAACATCGTGTAAGTAAATTGCAAACAGCAATGGTCCAAGTACAGACCCTTGGGGGACACCGAGGGGTTTGTTAAGCCACTCAGATCTGCTATTATTTACTTTGACACACTGACGGCGATTTTTGACGTACGAACTGAAAAAGTTTATTGCCGTCTTGCTGAAATTTAATGAATCCAATTTTGAAAGTAGCAGTTGAGGAACAACAGTATCAAAAGCACTAGAAAAATCAAGTAGAACCAGTACAGTCACTTGTCGAGTGTCCATTGCCTGTCGGATATCATCAGTTACTTTCAGTAGGGCAGTCGTTGTGCTGTGTCCTTTCTTGAAACCAGATTGGTAAGGGTCAAGCAGTGAGAAGTTAGTCAAGTAAGTGAGGACTTGTTCGTGTACCAAGCGTTCTAGTACTTTGGAAAGGGGTGGGAGAATGGATATAGGGCGATAATCTGATGGTAAACTAGGAGAATTCTTCTTAGGAATAGGAATGACGATACCGTGCTTCCACACAGTTGGGAATACTCCCTGTACAAGGCAATGATTAAATATATGCGTCAGAATAGGTAATATGGCACCAATAATATTTTTTATGAAAGATAATGGTATGTCGTCATTACCCGGAGCATCAGACTTGAGGGAGTAAATTACACGCTTCACATCGTTCGCCCCAACTTTTTTGAAAGTGAATTTTACTTGATTTACTCGGGAATGAGCATTTATGGCGTTAATATCATCATCAGTTAGGTCATCAACTGGTTGATGATGATGATGATGATGATTATTATTATTATTATTATTATTATTATTATTATTATTATTATTATTATTATTATTATTATTATTATTATTATCATTATTAGGATAGTTAGTATCATAGTCATTATTGTCAGTAATATCATTATTAGTGTATGCTGCTTTCGTAAAATGAGAATTTAGATCATCAAGTGGTATACTGGGTGTCTGCATGGTCAGGCTGCGACCTATACCCATCTGATGCAAATGTTTCCATATTAGTGCTGAATTTCGTCTGTTTGTTATCTCTTGAATATATTTATACTTGCTGTTACGAATTAATTTCTTAACTTGATTTCGGAGAATACGGTAATTTTCGAAATCACTAGTGCTTTCAGTTCGCCTAAATCGCCTATACCAAGCATCACGATTTGCCATGACCGACTTAATTTCATTTGTTAGCCAAGGAGACGAAGGGTGAGAAACTCGAATTTGCTTCTTCGGAGCGTGTTTGTCATACAGTCCTAATATTAAAGAGTTCAGTCTGTCAACCTTATCATCAATGCCATTAGTCAGTAGAATGTCATTCCACGGCAATTGATATGCTTCATTTCGTATTATCTCTGTATTAAAATGCTTGAAGTCTCTTCGCATTATGTACCTGGTTTTGTACTTTGGTGCCTTGAGAGAGTGACATAAGTATATGAGATCGTGGGTCGAAATACCTGGTACAGCAAGCTGTCCATGTTTTACCACTTTCTGCGGATTGTTTGTTATAATAAGGTCAATCAGTGTGTGAGATGTGTGGTTTATTCTGTGAACATGGTTAGTCGCGTCTAGTGTCAGTATATTGTAATCCATGCCATGGAATAGGTTTTGTAAGTATGTTGATTCGTTACTTGTAACTAGGAGATTAGTATTGAAGTCACCAAGAATGATTATGTTTTCGTACAGCGGAGTTAACTTCGATAATGCCACTTCTAGGTCGGATATATGTTGTATGTCCGGCGCCTTGTATACCACTCCGATCAGTAGTTTTTGATTATTAACCAAGAGTTCAACAAACATGAATTCAGGTCGAAATGGAGTCTTAGGATCTGAGGTCATAATTATTTTACTTTTTAAGTCGCTACGGCAATATATAGCGCAACCGCCCCCTACACGATTTAAACGATCTAGGCGATGTAACGTCATGTTATTCAGCTTTACGAGATCAGATTTGAGTGACTGCTGTAACCATGTCTCTGTTACACAAATACAATGCAAGTTACTGTTACTAAATAGAGCCTGTATTTCGTCAAAGTGACAAAGAAGCGATTGTGCATTGATATGACAACATTGAAAATATTGTTGGTGGGGAGCTAACATTTCCTTAAGAATGTCTCCTGCCACAGCTGCTGAAGGAGAAGGTAAGGGTGAAGGCGGACGACAATGAAGAGGGATAGGGTCAATGACATCACGGACATGCTGTTCGGTATAAATAATTGACTCATTTACGTTAGCCATTGTCAACAGAAAAATTCAAACTACTCACCCTAGTTGTTTCATAAGCACCTCCAGAAATATTTAAACAATCACTCTCACACACACTATCACATTCACATACACAAACATTATACGCTATTATATCACTCATTGTTTTTCCTAGTCAATCTCGTCGCTCACATAAGGCTTATTAATTGTGCCATGCTGCTAACAAACATTTCCTGTCCATTGTCTTTCAAAACAACAATGCGGCCGTCCTGTGTCCACACCCGTCGGAGTCCGAAGTGATCACGTGCCCTGTTTAGAATAGTTTTTCTGATACCTGTCAGGGATTCAGTCAGTAGAAGGCCAGTTCCTTTTAACAGCCGCTTGGCCCTCCAAACTCTGTCCCGGTCATGGTAACGCACGAACTTACGCGCTTACCCGTAGCAACAACCTGAGCTGTGGTTCGTTTTAGCACTCCTAAACGATGGCAACGATCTATATCAGACATAGTTATATCTACATTTAACTTGCCCTTCATCGTGTTGATAACTTTATCGTAAACGTTCTCTGCCGGCTCCTCTGGAATACCATGCAGCACTAAGCAGTTCCGCCGGCTGTACTGTTCAGCTTCATCAAGCAGTTCGGCCTGTTGTTCGAGGCGCTGTTCAGTAAATTCCAGTTTTTTTGTTATGTCCTTCAGCTCACTAGACACCTTTCCTTGGAACTGGGAGAACTCAGCCTTTAGCCGCTGCAGCTCATCCGCGCGGCAGGTGCAGCTTGCGACGTGTTCCAGGCGGCCTTGGAAGTCCTTCATAACATCTTCAATAGACGCTACACGACGAATAGCTTCTTTCGCGGACATACTGAATGATGCTTCAGGTCAATGACAGTTTAGTTACACTGAGAAAGTCACAAATGGCACTTGTTGGCTGTTAATCTTGCTAATTAACGAGATTACTGGAGAGGCGTTTCACACAACAGCAGCAACTTCTCCTGTCTCATACATATTGCACACTAAATGAAATAACCTTGCCATGCTGGTTTCTCCTAAGGCAGTCAGTAATTCAGAGGGATTGTCATCAATTCCAGGTGCCTTGTTCCTATTTAGGTCACTCACAGCTCTGTCAAACTCTGACCTCAAAATTGGGTCTCCCATTTCATCAGCATCAACAGCCTCTTCATGTTCCAGAACCAAATTGTCTACATCTTTACCTTGAAACAACTGTTGGATATGTTCCTGCCATCTTTCTGCTTTGTCTTCTTTCCCTAGAAGTGGCTTTCCATCTGAGCTCTTATTATTCATACACCTAGATTTCTTTTCTCCAAAGGTTTCCTTGATTTTCCTGTATGCAGCATCTACCTTTCCTAGGACCATACAACCTTCGACATCCTTGCACTTCTCCTTCAGCCATTATTCCTTAGCTACCTTGCACTTTCTATCCACTTCATTCTTTAATCGCCTGTATTCTTTTCTTCCCTCTTCATTTCTAGCATTCTTGTATTTTCGTCATTCATCAATCAGGTCTAGTATATCCTGAGTTATCCACTGATTCTTAGTTGATCTTTTCTTCCTTCATAACATTTCTTCAGCAGTCCTACTGACTTCATTTTTCATGACTATCCACTCTTCCTCTATTGTGTTTCCTTCAGCCTTTTCATTTAGCCCTTGTGCAACATGTTCCCTGAAACAATCCCTCACACTCTTTTCTTTCAACTTGTCTAGATCCCATCTTTTAGCATTCTCTCCTTTCTTCAATTTCTTCAACTTCAGATGGCATTTCATGACCAACAAGTTGTGGTCAGAGTCCACGTCTGCTCCTGCGAAAGTTTTGCAATCGAACACCTGGTTTCTGAATCTCTGCGTAATCACAATGAAGTCTATTTGATACTTTCCAGTGTTTCCAGGTCTTGTCCACGTATACAGCCGTCATTTGTGGTGTTTGAACCAAGTAACTAATATTTGCCCCAATTTGTCCTCTCGAATTCCAACTTCATCTTCATGTTGTGATCTCTCCTACTTTTAAAGAAACCACTCAAACTTATTCGTCTACAAATGTCATTGCACGCCATCTCTCCGCTGACAGCTTGGAACATACCACTTTGTCGAGTAGCTTGTCTCCTTTCTCTCAAGCCTTCCTAGCCCAAACTTTGCAACATTTCTGTAACTCTGTGGGCAAACTGAATTGTGAATAATTCTTGATATAATTGGTATTCTGCCTTCCACCCCTCGTTACTTTACCAATTGACTCTCCTATGCTGTTATGATAGTTTGCCATTTTTGTATCTCTGGTGTTGTTCAAACTGTTGACACATTTGTATGCTGATATCAGACTTGGATAATTTTTACCCAGCATGCATGCTTGTATAATTTTACAGTGAGATCTAATTTTCTTGTGGACTGGCAGAAGTTATGCAATGGACAGACCAACCAATAAGGATATCAGTGATTTACTTGGTGGCAAGCAAGGTGATGAAGTTGTTGGGGGAAGTGACAGTTCAAATATAGACTAGGTTTATGAAAGTGATCATGGCAGCCATACTGAGCAGGACAGCTGTGCAACAGAACACGAAGGTACTCCTTCCAGTGAATTTGAACATGAAGTTGATGAGGATGATATACCGTTAGGTATGTAACATGATGTTTTTAAGGGAAGGATGGTACCATGTGATACATAAGTATCATTCCTCAAAGGGGCCGCACCAGAGCGCAAAATATTGCTAATCATTTGCCAGGTCCCAAAGGAAACTTGGAATGCAAAGACTGCTATTGATTGTTAGAGCCTAATGGTAAATTGATCTTATTTTAGTATATACAAACATTTACACTGAGATTATGAAGTCAAAATTTTCTAGGCAATGAGATGCCACAGAAACCAACAAATTGGAAATAAAAGCTTTGTCTGGACTTCTATACTATGCCTGTATGCTGCGATTAGTACATCTCAATACAAGAGATCCTTGGGCTACTGACGGCAGTGGTGTTGACATTTTCATTGCAACGATGTCCAGGAAAAGATTCCTTTTTCTCTAACGATGCATTTGATTTGACATTATTATTTCTAGGGATTAAAGATGCTCAAGAGACAAAGTTGTGCTCTTACGAGAAGTTCTGCATTTGTCTAACAAGCCAGCCGAATACAGCATCGAGATTTTTTTTAGGTGATGCTTGTACATTCTACTGTACACAAGTAGTTTAGAGGTTTATGTTGGCCAACAACCAGAAGGTCCACTTCGGCAGGATAATACTGCACATGCACCAAAGACAATTGGTTCATGAGTATACTATTGGCAAATAAACATGAAATACCACCTGAACTTGTGTTTTCCAAAGGTCGAGAACAGTTTTCATCCTTGTTCTGTTTCACAAATTTAGTCACACTTACCTCATATGTTCCAAGAAAAGGAAAAATGGTATTAGTTGCCTCCCCTATGCACCATGATAACTATATAGATCCTGACACTGGAGATCAGAAGAAAGCTAAGATAATGAGATTTTATAATAAAACCAAGGGTGGGGTAGACACTGTTGATCAGTTATGTAGGTCATACCGGTACATGGTGTCCAGACAGTCCTTTTGCTGGCCATTGGCTATGTTGTTTTGATATTTCAACATTGCTGGAATAAATTCGTTTGTCATTCATAAGACTGATAACACTGGAACTTCGGTGTTGCATCGAAGGCGGTTTTTGAAAGACATTTCCTTAGAGCTCACCAAGGAACGTAACACTCAACGAGTTACCCTAACCTCTCCACCATCAGATCTTCAAGACTGAATACAGTGTTTGAACCCAGTTTTGAATAGACCAATTGAAAAATAAGATCACCAACCAAGAGAAAAACGCTGAGCTGGATGGTGTGAGGAATGCCCTAAGAAGAAAGATTGCAGATCGCAAACATCATGTTGTGCAAAGTGCAACAAACTGATATGTAATGTTAACATTGATGCTTTCATGGCCTGTACTTGTAGGCATGATATAGGCTTTCGGGCTTATGCTGTGTCAAGGAAACGAGATGAAACTCTTTACCTTTTACAGAGAACTTTGCTGTGCGTCTTCAGAAGAAAATCTCAACTGTTCACAAGGAAGACTTCTACAATAATGAGGGTTAGAATTTAAGAAGGTTTTACCATTGGAGCTGTAGTGGTACACTGTTTCATCACCAGGAGGCTCGCTGTTTCCACGTGGGAGCTGACAACAACTTTAAGCTCCAATTAAGTGGTTTTATCACACTGTGTGTGCATGAGAAGTAACAGAGAGGACATCAGATGAATCAGGGATGAATATGGTAGAAGAAACAAATAGAAATGAATAAAATAAAATGTAACAAAAGATGCCAGGATAGAATAAAACAGAGCTAAAGGATGGAAAGAAAATATGTGGAGAAAACCAGAGGATGATAATGATGTGAGATGGTATTGGAGGGTGGGGGTCATAAATGCTGTACAAAGGTTATGAAAGTATGACACATAACACATAACTTGGAATGAACTCTGGTGATGATGAACGTACAAATTTGGAAAATACCAAAACAAAATCATAATAGAAAAAGGACAGGGAAGAGAACTAACTACATGAATCCTTAATGCCCGGCAACCATGTATTACTTGATTGAAAGCCAGTGTCCCTGTTGAAATTGTTAGGATTTTTACATATATCCACAGCTTCCCATATAATGTTAGACCTGTAGTGTTTACAGTGAGTAAGAGCTCAAATATCTTGGAGCACATCATGACTCGATGATAAGACATGCTCAGCTATTGCTGACTTGTCTGGCTGGTTGAAAGGGATATTTCTTTGGTGTTCCTTGATGCGAGTCCCAATGGACTGGCATGTTCGACGAACGTATACCTTGCTGCAATTACATGGAATTTTGTACACCTCAGGGTGTAGTAGTGGGGAAAATTTGTCCTTGCTTTTACTTAAACTGTGAGCAATTTTACTGATGGTACCAATCATGGTTTTTATATTGTGCTTGCAGAGGACCTTGCCAATTCGGTTTGTGATATTGTGAATGTAAGGCAGGTAGGCAGTTCCCTTCACGGGATGGCTCCTTAGGACATACCATCTATTGTAAGCCTACACACACAAGTCCCTACCTCCATGTAGATTCTCACCACTATCTAGCCCAAAAACAGGGTATTCTCATGACATTCACCACGAGAGTGACATGAATTTGTGAGCCTTCAAATATCCAGGAGGAGATCGACACACTCTGTCACGTTCAAAGGTAACGGTTACAACGATGTACAGATTCATAAAGCCCTGCATCCCAGAGGGACAACTAAGCAAAGCTCACAGAAAGATTTGTTTGATGTCCTCTCTGTTACTTCTCACGCACATACGGTGTGTTAGAACATCTTAATTGGAGCTTAGTGTCATCAGCTCCCGTTTGGAATTTGAGTGCTGTGTCAGCATACAGCGAGCCACCTGGTGACGAATAAGCATGCCACTACCTCTCCAATTGTAAAGCATTTTTAAATTCAAACCCTCATTACCCTAGAAGTCTTCCTCATGAACAGTCAAGATTTTCTTCGGAAGACGCAGAGCAAAGTTCTCTGTGAAACGTAAAGTGTTTCACCTTGTGTTCTTGATTTTTCAAAGGTACAGTCAAAGGTTCCACCTTTACAATACTAAATATTTTTTGTTTAATTCCTTAATTGCTAATTAAACAAAATATTTAGTATACCAACGACAATATGGGCTTTGCAATGAAATTAACTTTATGCAGTTGTCTTCTGGACACAGCATAAGCCCAAAAGCCCATATCATGTCTAAAACTGATATGTAAACAACATATGAAGATTGTGTCAAAAGTCATGGCAACTATTTTTTTCTTGTACATATTTGAACAGATCACAAACGTATATGTGTTGTGTGGAAGTTCTGCAGGTATAGTGTGTATGCAGAACAACAGACGGCTCTGTGATAGCTGGCAGTAGCGCAGCGAGGACTGTGAAATCAGTCATTTGTTGAGTGTTGTGCGAGATGGAAGTAACCCGTGTGGAGCAGCATGCTTACATCAAAATAGCCATTCTCCGAGGGAGAAATGTGATGGAATGTCGCAGTGAATTAGTGGAAGGCCTTGGGAATAATGCCCTACCATACCATACCATAATCTACTGCGACGATGGGGATGGGAAGAATTGGAGCACCCACAGTACTCTCCCGACATTTCGCCCTGTGACTTTGATCTCATTTGAAAGAATAAGGAACCACTACGTGGTAGGCGGTTTGCAACACGAGAGGACATTGCGAATGCTGTGCGCCAACAGGTGACCCGATTCACACATGGTGTGGCAAATGCTGAGGCAGATGGTATTCAGTGCCTCTCACATAACTGGCAGCATGTGGTGTCAGTAGCAGGGGACTACATTGAAGGTCTTTAGGCCCAGGTTTGTCATGTCAACTTTATGTGTACTGTGTTGTCATTCTTTTGGACCAGGAAGGCCATATTGCCCTGTATACTACCGTAATAAAGTAGTGTGTTACGATATTTCAGTGCTATTCATTGTCCACACATGTAGTTAACACCTTGTCCTTTCGTCTGTATATGTCACATTTTCCAACCGGACTGATATCTTCAAGAAAAAATAGTTGCCATGACTTTTGCCCCAACCCTCGTATTTATCCCATTTGTCAGTGCTGTTACCAATCACTAGTCAAAGGCTCATGTAAACTTCTGAATGCAACAAATAGACTTGATAATTCTATGTTTATGTGTGATTTGTGTAATATATTATAACGAGTTGGCGGGGTAGTAGGATCAATTAACACTAGACTGGTATTTTCAATACTAAGATTTATTAGCTAGGCACTAAACTACACAAGACTACACACAACTTTTGCTCATAACACACACTTACGCAGTTCGCGCGCTCTCTCTCCCTGCGTTTCTCACTTGTTCGCACACTATACAGTTTTACACTCACACACAAGGTCCCGCGTCGCACGGCTACACGTTCTCTCCTTCGCCGACAGTCCGCACTGTAGCACACTAGTCCGATAATCACGGCAGTTCACATACTTCACTACACTGGCAGTCGCTCACGACTGAACCACACCAACTTCTAACTCAGTCTAACTCTCACTAACTCCAGGCAGGTCGTTCCTCTCTTATATACCTGCGCTGGCTCTTCTAGAATCGTCCGGATGCTGGACGGATCCAGGAACATCGCGAGATGGAACACTCCAGATTAATCGTGGAGTCATTTCCATACTCCTCTGCTACGGGACCGCGAGCGGAAGCGAGTGGGGCTAGCCTAGCACTTAAGCGCTGCTAGTGATTGGCGCAGTTGAACCGTAAGGGGTGGGTCTATACGGTGCCGGGTCGGGCCGGGCCCACTACCAGTTGACATGACGGACGCTATGACCATTACAATATCTAAAATTGTTTGCCTCTGTCATTGTCGCATCAATAATAGCTTTTTATTAGGTCTAATGCAAGTAATGTATCATAGTCATATAACTGAATATATCGTTTCATATTAATTTTTTAAGCAGAATTAATAAATGTGTTACTCATAATAAAAATGGAGATACAATGAACATACATTTGTATACATCACGTAATACAAAGGAATGGGTTGCGCATCAATTTTAACTTAATTTCTTACCCACAAGTTATTATTAGATTATGATATTAATACAAAGATTGTATTTTGAGTCCTGAAAAGAGAGGAGGGTGACTTGTGTTTCATAATTATAATCTGCTTGGGTAAAATTTACCCAGTGTGCGCCCATATGTTACAAAACAGAGCACGCATCTTGATGTGTTAAAAAACTTCCAGGTTATGAAAGCACTGACAAGACAGACATCATGGAGTGGTTAAAAGGTGATGAACAGCTGGAAATTACAGTTGGCTCTGTCATAGAAATGATGAGTACATCAACAGAGTGTGAAAATGACAAGGATATGACAGATACTGCACCGCTGGTGAGCAATAGCGAGGGGCATGCTGCACTTGAAACAGCTATAGGTACGTTATGTTCAACATCAGCTTGAGCCAACCCTGAGAGGCAACTACTGTTTAGGTGGTGGCATGACATTGCTGCTTGGAAATGGTGCAGTTCATGAAAACAGAAGACATGTGACAAATTTTAGAAATGTAATTCAATGTGTGTTTTTGTTTTCATTGGCACTGACAGAGGCCCTACAATGTTTTACCTAAGTAGTTTTTTTTATCTTCAAAAGACTCTTGACAATTTAATTTAATGTAAAACTATCTGTATGTTTTTGTGTTCTTAACTCCTGCACTGTAATATTTAATATAAGTAAAGTAAATTATTTGTGTGTATAGGATTTCAAGTATAATTTTTTAAATCCAAGTATTTTCTATAGTTCAAGGTAGTCTTCATTCCATCCATCTCAAATTACCAAGACTCTTCTGTACATTGAAAGAAGATCATACATACAATACTGAAATTACATTATCTAATGATAAGAGAAGGATTTAAACATAGAATGATGCACAAATCTGTAACTTACTGTAAACCAGCTATCTTCCTTCCATGTTGCCATTCATGTTTAGATGGGACCAGGGTATCTCCCAGGCTCAATTTGGGACTTAAAGGAAGTTTAAGGCTGGATTTCCTTCCTATCACCATACAATGGTTCTATAGAAACTCCTACCTACATCTGTTGGGATTAACACTCAGATTGGGATCTGAGATCCCTAGCACGCTCCTTCATTTATTCCTGGACTTTCTGAATGGTAGAATATGACTGTGTAAACATTAAATTTAAGGAATATAAAGTTAACACAGGATTCTTTGAATTTTGAACAGATTTGAGCCCCAGGAAATGGCCTAAGCATGGAGGACTCTCTGTAATTCATATAACATTATAGTTAGTGTAGATTACTTTGGACTGTGAGGAACAAAAGAAAAGCAATTGTTTTGTTAAGAAGGAAGTCATACTTTTCAGTGTCTACTCAGAAAAGTAACTTTAAAGTTTTCAGTCTACCAAACACTAATTATAACATATATAACACATCTGGGTTTTTTTACAGGTGTGTTATATATGTGTTAGTGTTAGTTTTCAACAGATAAAGTTGCTTAAAAGCAATTATAATTTTTTTAAAGTAACTTATATCTTGAAAATTTTCTTAATGAGCCTCAGTTAACATTTGGTTTTGAGAAGTGAACTTCAGGTCAGTGCATATCACTAGTGCATTTTTTAAATTTTTTTTTACTAAAACACATCAGTGCATGAAATTCAGAAAAGATCAGTATTTTCTTGCTCTGAAAAAGTACAGGTAAATGATCTGGAAAGGAAGGCATAACAAAAGCAATCAACTGCTACCTACTAAGGAAGTAGAAACACACAATAATTTCTGGTGAGGCATCGTACTTACAGTACACTTTATTTTGTTAAGAAGGGAACCATATTTTTTCAGTGTTGACTCAGTTAATAGAACTTTAATGCTTTTCAGTCTGTTAAAACATAGCAAACTATTTCTTCTGGTATGGGCTAGAATAAGTTTGTAACTTTGGCTTTGACCATAAGAAAGTGTCTGAAGTACAAGTAATTCCAGTAATACCATTCCTTATGCAGCCAATCCCAGTGATGAATGTGTAAAAGTACAGTTTGTAGGGTCAGTCTGTGTACATTTCAGTGGCTTTGGTATATTTATAATGGGTTTGAATCCCATTGTCGGCAGCCCTGAAGATGGTTTTCCGTGGTTTCCCATTTTCACACCAGGCAAATGCTGGGGCTGTACCTTAATTATGGCCACGGCCGCTTCCTTCCAACTCCTAGGCCTTTCCTATTCCATCGTCGCCATAAGATCTATCTGTGTCGGTGCGTCGTAAAGCCCATAGCAAAAAAAGAAAGATTGATATGTAACAGCACATTCTCACTCACTGAGGAAAGCAACCGCAAACCACCTCAGTCCTCATATATCTAGCATGCCCTTTCATCGATGCCTGAACTTTCTGTATGGCACCTGATGGTGGCACATCAACCGAGAGACCAACCAACTGATGCACCCAGCCACCCACACACCCTAGCATCAAATAGTTAAACTTCACCTTAAGGAAACTCTAATTCTTATTTTATTAGGCAGCAGATTAGTGATATTTCAAATGACATATATTTTAAAACAAAATACAAACATAGGCATCCATTTTACACATAAACTGACTCACTATAAAGCAATTTATGCTTGAAATAATTGAAAACAATGTCCTTTAGAGCTGCAGTGCTCAAACTCTGTGTTCATCCGTGTGGTGTTCCCCTTTTGCTTTGATTACTGCTCAACAAATACGTGGCATTCTTCTGGTTACATTTTTCAACATCTCTGTGATCATAGTTCCCCATGATTGCAAAAGACATTGCCAGAGATCTTCACAACTGTTGACGGAAGATTGTTTTGCCTTAAGGTCAAGTTCATCCCCAAACAACTTGATGGGTGATAAATTTCACTCATTAAGGAAAGCAACTGCAAACAACCTCAGTCCTCATATCCCTAGTATGCCCGTTCATTGACGCCTGAACTTTCTGTATGGCAGCTGATAGTGGCACTTCAACCGAGCGACCAACTGACCCACCCTAGCATCAACTGAGGGGGCCATGTCATTACTTGTAGAACTCCTGATGATTATTTGTTTCTTACATATTTAATAATAAGAGAAAAGCGCGCAACGTGCACAGATATTCTGCATGTAGCAATTTAGTCGCTATAAAGTTGTGTTAGGGATATACGTCTCTGGTGACACCATAGCGCATGATACTGATCACACTGTTCACACACACAAGATACTTCGTCTGGAGTGTGGAAACCCTTTTTCTTGCATATGCGATGGTGGAACCCGTGCACTGCGAATCACGTCAGCGTGTGGCGCAGATCGTAGTCCGCACCTTTCCAGTTTGTAGATGTCATTGCTTCAGTCAAGTAGAATTCCAGCCATACCTCTTTTTTCTTGTTCTGAAGTTCTTTGTGGATGGTAGGGGCATTTTCTGTCTTAATTGTTCTATGAGGAAAGGTTCTCCGACGAGCTCGTATGTTAGTCTAGAGGGAGTGAATTTCAATACACATAATAGTTGCTTTGATCTGCTTGATGTCTTTGAGATTTGATTTGGTGAGATGTGTCCATATTAATTCTAGTCCGTATGTCGCTATGGGCATTATCTTGGTTTTGAAGATCTTTATGGCAGTGGGTACAGAGAGTCTGCGCAGAAGTTGGACGTCATTGATGGCCATTATGGCTGCAGTTGCTCTATTCCTGATGTGCTTAGTGTAGGTCGTTCCAGTGGTCTGTAGTGTCATTCCGAGGTAGTTAAATTCCTTTGCTATTTTGATTGGTTCCTGGTTTGGAGTGAAGAACAGTTGGTCTTTGGCCGTTATTTTCCCTCCCTTCCTAAATATCACATGGACTGTCTTTTGCTCATTGATCTCTAGCTTGTTCATCTCTGCCCATAATGTTAGGCGGTACATACATTCCTGTAGTACCTCGAGGTTTGATGAGCCTAGTGCCATGTCATCTGCGTACGCGTAGAAAGTGACCTGTTCCTTTAGATTTCCGAAGCACTGGATAACGTCTGATGTTGCAAGATTGAACAGTAGGGGGCTCGTTTAGTTGTAATATGTTGTCCATGATGATCGTTAGATAGTTGTCTTCCCCGATCGTACATTTAAGTTTATTGATAATTATTTGGCGGTCCAGTAGGTCGAAGGCCTTCTTGTAGTCAATGAATATGATGTGAAATTTCTCTCTGTGATGCCTAAGCGCTTCCTTTATATCATCCATTAAGTTACCTATTGCATGAAGTGTAAATCTGCCTCTCCTAAATCCAAATTGCTCATCCGGTATTTGTCCGATTGTTTCCTTTTCTAGTCTTGTGTATAGGATTCTCGTGAATACCTTGAGCAGTGCATTCTCTAACGCAATTCCTCTGTAAGAGTCCGGGTGGTCAGGGCTACCTTTACCTTTGTACAAGAGTTTTAGCGTTGCAGTCCTCCACTTGTTCGGTACTTTGCCTATTTCTAGGCACTTGTTGAAGAAGGCTGTCCATAATTCCCCTAAGTGTGGCAGGGCTTCCTTCAGATGCTCATTAAAGATTTCGTCTGGTCTGGCAGCTTTATGGCCTGTCAGTTCCATGACCGTATTTGTTACCTCCACTGTTGTGATGCGTGAGAAGTCTGAACTTAGAGTAGCATGGATTGTCCTTGGGATTGATTGCCTGTATAGATCTGTTGAAAGTGTGATTTCCATGTTTCCATTGTGATAGTTTGGGAGAACTTTGGTGACCTAGGTTTCAAAGCTACAAAGTGGTTTTCAGATGCCTTTCTAACATATTTCTTGTACAGCTTTGACATATGTTCTGGGTCAGTGTTCTGCTACAGAACAAGCCCCCTTCCAATAAGTTGAGTTCCAGATGGTTCTGCATTGCTCAATAGAATGCAATGGTATAGCTCCTTCCTTTAGATACCTTACTTCCACTCTCACCAAATCTTCCATCTTACTGTTACTGAAACAACCCCAAACCACAATGCAACCATGCTTCACAGTCAGTGTTAGGTAGCCTTCTAGCATTCTTTTTTTTCAAAATGGCGCCCGGTAATGACGACGTAGTGTTTTATTCTCCGAGTAAATTAACCGTAAAATGTTGCGAAAAGTGCGGAAAATGTCGAAGATTAGCGAAAAATGGAATGTTGTGTGATTCATGTGATTGATGGTGGCATTATAAGTGCGGAAATTGCCCTAGAGACGTAAAAACTAATGAAAATGTTGACTGGATTTGTGAGCAGTGTGTTCGGAATGTTGTTGTTGGCGACGGCGTTGACGAAGCACTGAAAACAGTCGATGAGGAATATAAAAGTGCATTAGAAATTACTAACATTCTAAAAAAGGACAATGAGACTCTTAAAGTTGAAAATCAAGAATTAAAAGAAAGACTGCGATCGCTAGAATTTGGGACTGACCATTCTTCGAGTGATATACCGGTACCAGTAACAAACTCGAGCACGTGGTGTCAAATAGTTCGTGGATGGCCGGCTAAGAAGAAATCTACAACCGAATTTCCGTAAATAAACATCAGAAATAGGTTTTGTGCCCTTAATAATTTAATTCTGGAAGAAATTGATCGCGCGCGTAAACAAAATCATCGCGATCCGCTGCCGTTGCCGTGCCGAGTTTAAAATTTAGGCCAAGAATTCAGATTCAAGACCCAGTTAGGCCTAAATCAGCGAAGGTAGCTGTGTTTGGTGATAGCCAAGGAAGGGGAATTGCGGGAGTGATTAACGACGAGAATATAGCAGCAACCGGAGAAATATATTCAGGAGCTTCTATCAGCAGTGTTCTGGAAAACGTAGAAGCAGCAACTAGGAACTTCGGGAGCGGCGATGCAGTGCTTATCATCGGTGGGACGAACGACGTAGCTCACGACGACGCCAAGAATGTAAGATCACAACTTAAACATACACTAGGGAAGCTGACCCACACTAACGTCTTTGTAGTGAGCGTGCCCCACAGGCATGATTTGAGTAGAGACTCGTGTGTGAACATTGAAGTGGACAAGGTCAATACAGATATTGTTAAAATTTGTAAACCTTTTCGGAATACTCAGGTTAATGAATGCAGCAGTTTTGAGAGATACTGTTATACAAAACGTGGCCTCCATCTAAACAATTCGGGTAAAAGAAAGATAGCAAATATTGTTCTAGATTTTATTAATCTTAAGATATGTACTGTAAAACAGGCAACTCCCTTGAGTTATAATACTAACCATGAAAACTAGTAGAAAGAGCCAGCTGTACTTCAAGCTGGCTCAGTCAACTAGAAAAAGAAACTCAGGATAGTAAGGAATTTCAATTTCAAGTTACCCAATTGCAATAGTCAAGTTTTAGGGAGGAAGTGGGTCTGAGATTGCTCTTGGTAAACTGTCAAAGTGTAGTAAATAAACAATTAAAATTCGGTACATTGATGGAATCTTATGAGACTGATGTGGTGATAGGAGTGGAATCATGGTTGAAAGAAGGGGTGGGTAATAGAGAAGTATTTCCAGAAGGGTACACAGTCTATCGTAGAGACCGAGGAGATAAAAAGGGAGGGGGGTGTTTATTCTGGTGAAGGAAACTTAGTGTTCACATGAATGGTTTACCGATGAAAGGGATGAAATATTAGGGATAAAATTATTTTTTATTAATATGAAGGTGGTGGGAATTATAGGAACATACAGGCCTAGAAGAGAGGAAAGAGACATGGAAATATTTGAGAAAATAATAGATTATACTCATAAAAACAATAATAATGATATGGTAATAATTGAGGGTGATCTAAATTTGCCTGAAGTTGAATGGAATGGAGCTGCAAGTGAAGCCCATAAACATAAACTGGCAAATAAGTTAATTTGGGAGGGAGGATTTACACAAGTAGTACAAGAACCAACTCGTCTCAATAACTTACTAGATGTATTCTTGGTTAAACCATGGGAAATATGTTAATAAAACTGAGGTAATTGAAGGAATAGGAGACCATAAGGCTGTAATAATGGATGTAGGACTCGTACCAAAAAGGCTTAATAAGAGGGTTACACAAGACAAGAAATTGTACAGAAAAACTAAAGTTGATGAATTTGGGACTTACCTTAAATCAGAATTTAAGTTGTTGGATAAGTGAAAGGAGTAACGTGGATACACTTTGGGCTAAATTTAAAGGAATCATTTGGGAAGGAGAGAAGAGATTTGTACCTGTTAAGAAGGGTAAAATGACTTCAGACCCTGTTTATGATACAAGTGAAATAAGAAAATTAAAAAGAAAATGTAGAATAGTAAACAGGAAAATCAAAGAGGGTAGGGAGAGTAGAGAAACTAGAAAACAGCTAATGAGGGAACTGAAAAGAGTGAAAAAGGAAGCAAAAGAGAATTATATGTGTACCGGGCGGTACACCTCAACGCCGCTAATTCAAATATTGCGCCAGTTGAAACTCCTCTACAGGAGAAAGCCTGAACTTTAACAAACTGTATTAACTCACCAGTTTCTCCGAAGATGGCTCTGTGTGAATTTTGATGTGTTTGGTGGGTAACTGATCAAGAAGTGTGGATGTTCTCTGCCAGATGTCTCTACTAAAAACTATGATTACGCAGTCTGGTGCGAAGGAATGAACTTTCTTGAAGAAATTTCGAATTCATAAGTTTGGTTTTTACTATATTTTGTTCTGTGGTTTGTGGGTTGGCAATATAAATCCTTTCTTTCCGCCTGTTTTGAATTTAGCCAATCCCAAATTTTTTAATTTATTTCCAACCAATCATGTATGTCTTTTCCGACATAGATATGTTGCTCTAAGCTATCCAATAAAGGTGAGGGGGTGTGCCTACTCATTCTTGAAAGGTCTCGAATGTTCCACGAGGGTATATAAACTGCTGATTTTCTTGTCTCGCGACCACTTCAGTAACATCTCTCTTAGCGTGTGAATATGTAGCAGGGGGCGGGAAGCGCCTCTTTCTTCAAGCAGCAGTTCATCTACAAGGTAATGGCCTGTTAACACCTTCAGTTCTTGCTAGCTCAGCAGTTTAACTCTCGGGGAAGGTTCGAAACCTTTAGTATGTAACCTACCTTTTAAAATGTAAATTCTCTTCTGTCTATGTAAAACATATAAATTTATTTTGCTATAAAGTGGGGATAGAGAGTGCTTTACCCTCTCGAACTCCCCTTCCTTTGGAAATTGAGGTGACTACGTTCTCATAACCGTTTTTTTCTCTTCCTTAAAATATTAAAGTTTTCTCATACGTGTCACCTCCCTAGCTTGGGTTTAGCCCCTGTATGATCGGCCTAGTGCCTCTTAGGTTTTATTAACTTTGTGTAGGAGTGCATGTTTTCGCCTCCTATCAATTTGGTATTTTGGGCCATTTAATTAACCCAGTGTTTTGTTTTCTTCATGTGAAGGCCCTGTAGGTTGGGTACAAGATACCCCTGTTTCACTGTATGTGTGCCTTGAGGGCAGTTAGGAGTGAAGTTTGTTGTGGCCTTTGATAGGCTTGTAAAATTGAGAGCGGGACTGCTCTTTCCTAATTTGATCTCTGCGTGCCTCTAGGAGGCTTAACATTGTAAGTAGGGGCAAGTGCTCCTTGGTATGAAGGGGTTTTCTGCCCTTTGGTAATTGGTGGTTGTGAGCTGAGGGCTCAAGGAGTGTAAAACGGGGCTCGAAGCCCAAAACTTGTAACGACTCTAATCTATAATTTCTTAATTTGTTGATTTGCTACTTGGTACCTGTTACACTTTTGTTATTTGTTGTCATTTGTTGATTTTGAAAAGAAAATATAACCTTTGTTAAAGTTTTAAATTAACCTTAATTTGGTAGTTGAGACCTATTCCAGCCCGCACCTTCTTTCACCTCTGCTGTTCCACAGATACCTCGGAACAAGTGGTAGCAGAGCGTGGTTGAATGGGTCTCAATTTAGCCCCCTTTTGATGGCTAAAACTTACTTTGTTTTGAACTCTAACAATTTTCTCAGTCGCTGGTTTTTCTTTTGATTTTTTCCAAATTTGTAAAGTTCCGTCATCATGCCCGGCCCTCGCGATGTCCTCCATACGGCTATTTGCGCAAGGAGGAATTGATTTATGAATTAACAATTAGAAATGTGCAATCTGAAGGCACGGTTGCAGTAGACAACAACAAGCTTAAAGATTCCCTGACTTTGCCTATTTCCATCCCCACTCTGGGTGAAAAAGAGATTGACGACTCTCTCTCCACGATCACTGACAATACTACTGAGCTAGCATCTGTAGTTAGTTTTTTTGAAGAAAATTATCCATCACCTAATCAACTTAAACGTGTGCAAGCTCGATTGTTTCATTTTTCTAATAGAGTTAACGATCTGTTGTCTCTAAAGTTGAATGACATTCAAAGGAAGGAACCTAGTGTTGTTCTCGATAATCTTTCTGATTTGTCCAGTAAGGTTAGCCTTATGTTAACCGGGGCAGTCCCTCTCAAAACTGACCAACCGGCTACGGTAAACGTAGTTAACGAGGAAGACTCTTCTAAAGGAGAAGAAAATAGGAAATCAGTAGGAGTTCAACAAACCTCTGCCCCATTAGGGAATGAGTTTGAACGTCGTACTTCACTGAATAATGCACCTTCCGAAACTGCTTCTCCGCCCCTTAGAACTTTACCTACTATGTCACCAGGGTTCAGCAGTTTGCCTCATCCATTAGCTATGCTACTCAGGGGTATTTCTAAGTTTTCTGTTAATTCTACCAGTGACGTTATTTCTTTCTTAAGGTTTTTAGTTGAATTCCAAGATCATGCTCTTGTTTTTTCTCTTTCTCCGTGTTAGATCCTTCAGATAATTTACCCTTATCCCATTGGTGTCCTCTCAGACAAAATAGTAAGAGCAATTGCTGAACAATCATCGATCGAAGACTTCCACGCCCATTTGTTAGCTAACTTTATTCCGGCTAGGACAAGGTCATCATTAATACAAAAGTACTACTACTGTGTACAGCGTCTGGATGAAAATCTTGCTGATTTCATCCAAGATATTAAATTCTATACCAGGGTGTTTGCCCTTCACTTCCCTGAAGATCAGATTGTACAGGCCATTGTGGAAGGTATTTCTCCATCATACCGATCATACTTGTGTTTTGCGTCGCGTCCGCAAACTTTTGCCGAGTTAGAGGCTATGGCTGTCTCAGCCAAAGGAGTTAGATATGCCGATACCTTGCGTGTCGCGAAAGAACCCCCTCCATCCTCTAGTAGTTTTCGGCCTCCACCTCGCCGACCCGTCACACCCCATAAATGTTACGCTTGCGGGTCGCCTGACCATCTTCGCAATAAATGTCCATTGATCAAGTCTAGTGGGACAAGGAATGGAGCAGGGTCATCTCAAGGCTGTTTTAAATGCGGCGCGTTTTCCCATATCGCCAAGAATTGCCCAAATTCGAATAGCACCCCCTCCTGCTCAACTTCTGGTGCAACTTCCACCAATGCCAATAATAACAAGTGACTAGTGGCTTTGGCTGAGTCGACTAACTCTTCTTTCCGAGGCTCAGCCCCAAGTAAAACTGCCGAATTCCCAAGGAAAACTCAGTTTTCGAATTCATCTTTCGAAGGCCCTAAAGAATGTCTTAGGATTGCGGCGGATACCCCCGCACCTGTCCCATTTCTTAAGATTGAATTGAATAATGCACCTGTAACCGCTCTATTAGACTCTGGTAGTGTGTGTTCCATTATTTCGGATGAATGGTATTCGAAATTGATATCTGTTTGTAAACTTCCTGATTTTTGTTCGACTTCGGTTCAATATGTTTCGGCAAATTCCCCTCCATTAGAAATTTTAGGTTTTCTGTATGCCAAAATTCGTATATCTAAATTTACGTGGAAATTTAAACTATTTTTGGCCAAGCACTTGTCTTGCCCCATTATATTGGGAGCTGATTTCATGTCTCACACCGGTCTAGTGCTCGACCTTCAGAGCAAGTCGTGCACGTTCAAATTTGCTTCGAATTGTAAAATCCCCTTATTGAAATGTAGTTCTGCGTCCTGTTCATCTGTTTCGCCTACCCAGGATGAGATGTTGTTAGATCTTAGACATCTACCTGAGGAGCAGGCTGATAGTATTCGTAAGTTGTGTCAATCGTTTCCAGAGGTTTTCTCGGATACTCTTGGTGTTACTGACCTTATTGAATACAAGATTGAGGTGACGGATTCGGTCCCTGTTAGATTTCCGCCTTACAGGCTGTCTCCACCTAAAATGAAAGTTTTGAAGGAAATCATAGATCAGATGTTGAAGGATGGTATTATTCGGCCCTCTAAGTCGGCGTATTCTTCGCCCATTTTCCTAGTCACGAAACCCCAAGGTGGCTTCAGGCCTGTGATTGATTATATGGCTCTCAATCGGAAGGTGGTGTTACAATCTGTGCCCCTTCCCAACCTTCATTCTTATTTTTCATGGTTTCGTAAAGCTAAGTTCTTCACCATCTTGGACCTCAATCAGGCGTATAATCAGATCCCTCTAGCTGAAGAATCTAAACACCTGACAGCGTTTGCCACGTATTGGAACTTTTATGAATACAACCGCGTGCCTTTCGGGCTCCCCACGGGAGCAGCTGTGCTTACGAGACTGCTAGACAGGGTCTTCTCCGACATCAAATTTGAGTACTTGTATCATTATCTGGATTATGTCGTCGTATTTTCTGAGACCTTTGAAGAACACCTTGATCATCTGAAAGAAGTCTTAAGTCACCTTCGTAAGGCAGGGTTAACGGTGAAGTTGTCCAAGGTCGCATTCGCAAAGCCCTCCATGTAATTTCTAGGGCATATTGTGTCGCCCGATGGCGTCGCAGTCGATCACTCTAGAACACAGGCCATCCGTGATTTCAAGCCTCCCAAGGACATCAAAGGTATTGCTAGGTTCATTGGTATGGTGAATTTCTTCAGGAAATTTATTCCAAATTTCGCCAATAGAGCGGCACCCTTGAACTTACTTCGTAGAAAAGTCGTCAAATTTGAGTGGGGACCTTCTCAACAAACCGCTTTTGAAGATCGCAAATTAGCTCTGTGTAATGCCCCTGTTCTTGCCATGCCTGATTTCTCTAAGAAATTAATCGTCCAAACCGACGCGTCGTCGTCGGCAGTAGCTGCAGTCCTTCTTCAAGAGACTGAACTAGGGAGGCGACCCATCGCCTATGCATCTAGGACTCTTTCGGCTCAAGAAGCCAAGTATTCCATCTATGAACTTGAGGGTTTGGCTGTCTTGTTTGCGCTAGAAAAGTTCCGCCTTTATCTGGAACATGTCAAGTTCGACTTGGAGACTGATAACCAAGCCTTAAGTTGTGTCTTAGGTAGACCGCGTCGTACTGGTCGCATAGCCCGCTGGGCCATAAGAATTTCGGCCTTCCAATTTGATGTTAGGCATATAAGAGGTACTGAAAATGTTGTGGCAGACGGACTAAGCCGTATGTTTTCCAATGATGTAGAACCCATGAACTGGTTGATAGTTCTTCACCTCCCGAGTCCATACTACTTGAGGTCAATGCCATTCTAACAGATGCTCCCATGCTTTTTATGGGATATTGAAAAATATCAACGTGAAGATCCGACGCTGGCTCCGATAATGGAAACCCTTTCTTCTGGGGAACACGTCGCCCCTTATGTACTGAGGAATGGTGTTTTATGTTGCCCGTCGAGGCATGATAATAAGATGAAAGTGGTGGTCCCAACCGTTCTTGTACCCATGATCTTCAAGTACTATCAAGAGACCCCATTAGGGGGGCATTTAGGTATCTTCAAAACTCGTGAAAAGATCCGTAAAATGTTCATCTGGAAAGGTATGGACGGTGAAATTCGTGAAGTAGTAAAGGCTTGTAAATCTTGCTTGCTTAGTAAACCCACCATGTCCACCAAGGTAGGCCTATTGTCTTCTCATCAAGCATCGCGCCCAATGGAACGTCTGTATATCGACTACGCCGGACCCTTCCCCAGTCAAAGAGGAATGCCAACAAGTTCATCCGTGTGTGTGTAGATGGCTTCACTAGATTTTCTTGGTTATTTCCGACTAAGCTGGCTACCGCTCAGTCCACTATTTCTTGTTTAAATTCTATTTTTGCTTCTTTCGGGCCGTGTCAATATATTGTTTCAGATAATGCTAAGGCTTTCACATCTAATCTCTTTCGTAAATTCTGTTTTGATCTGTCCATCTCTCATGTGACTACTTCTGCTTACTATCCTCAACCATCTCTAGCTGAACGGGTCAATCGTAATCTCAGGTCGGCTCTTATTGCCTATCATCATGAAGACCATTCTAGGTGGGACACGTCCCTGCATTGCTTAGCTTTCGCCTTGAATTCGGCGTTTCATGAATCTCATAGGTTTACTCCAGCTTCCTTGATGTTTAAGTTTGTACCCAACACGCCGCTCTCTAACCTTTGGTCTCTGAGTGATATTCTACCTGAGACAATAGATCCTGATAACATTAAAGAGCTTTGAAAGAAGGCTAAGGCCAACCTTAAGGTTTCTCATGAAAAGGTTAGGGAAAGATATAATCGTGGACGGAGACCCACCAATTTGAAGGCGACCAGTTTATGGTCAAGGAGTTTGTTCCCGCGGGCAAGCTTGCCCCCAGATTTCATGGGCCGTGCGTCATTTTAGATTTCCTTACCCCGGTGACGTTGTTACTAAGCAATCCAGCCACCGAGAGGATCTTTAGGGTACATCTGTCGCAGATAAAGCCTGTGTAATGTCTAATAACTTAGTTTTGAAAGTTTTGCTGCAACGGCGTAAAGGTTATATTTTGGTTTCTTTTCAGGGGCCTTCTGCCCCAATTTAATTTTATGGTTATTTATTTAAGCATTTCATGTACAATCATCCCCATTGTTAATCTGCTGTCTTCCCCTATGGCCATTACCACGCTCCCGTCTCCTGCTAAACCACACCAGTGGCAATTAAAAATAAAATAAAGTTCCACGCCGCTGGCCCCTCAGCCTCGCCACAAAGTCAGTACCCTAAAACATTATATTCCAACAAAATTCTGCCGCCGAGATCTTACTGTTTCAGTGCCCCCGCAGCCGTGCGGCGCCGTACCGCCACTGAGGTGGGGTACGGGCCCACTCCACTCCAGCGAGGTCAACCTGTGTACGGCGCGCTGGAGCCCTCCTTCCGGCCAAGGTTGATGTGCGGCGCACCACCCGCAAGCTACTTGTGGACTGTAAACAAAACGTCGCATCTGCGGCGTGCAGCACGACTACCCCTCTCATAGTGCGGGAGAGCGGTATCTCAGGGTACTTAAGGGGTCCGAGCGGCCTCCTCTGGACACAGGCAGCGGCGGCAGGTCTTGTCGTCAAAATTTAGCGACAGATAATGTTCTTCTTCAGCTACATGAACTCTCTATTCGGCAATTAAATACTCCTTCAATCAACATTTGGTGGACTTAAAAAAAAAAAAATTCTTCCTTCAAGAATTAAAGTTTTTTTTCTTTCTGCATTCATCTACTACAAACATAGAGACCTTTCATCAAAATCTACTACAAATGGTTTAAAACTGCACTTAATCTCGTCGCACCCTTATATCAAACAACTTCTGAGACCTCGAACTACTGAAAAGTTATATTTTTCTCCTCTAAATTCTTCAACTCATCAGCAAAACTTGGGCCTTTTTTTAAAAAACAAATTTGTTGTTTTCTTCTGTGTCACCCCTTGGAAGAACTTTTGCGGGGGGGGGGGTCTGTACGGGCGGTACACCTCAACGCCGCTAATTCAAATATTGCGCCAGTTGAAACTCCTCTACAGGAGAAAGCCTGAACTTTAACAAACTGTATTAACTCACCAGTTTCTCCGAAGATAGCTCTGTGTGAATTTTGATGTGTTCGGTGGTTAACTGATCAAGAAGTGTGGACGTTCTCTACCAGATGTCTCTACTAAAAACTATGATTACGCAGTCTGGTGCGAAGGAATGAACTTTCTTGAAGAAATTTCGAATTCATAAGTTTGGTTTTTACTATATTTTGTTCTGTGGTTTGTGGGTTGGCAATATAACTTAAATCCTTTCTTTCCGCCTGTTTTGAATTTAGCCAATCCCAAATTTCTTTAATTTATTTCCAACCAATCATGTATGTCTTCTCCGACATAGATATGTTGCTCTAAGCTATCCAATAAAGGTGAGGGGGTGTGTCCACTCATTCTTGAAAGGTCTTGAATGTTCCACGAGGGTATATAAACTGCTGATTTTCTTGTCTCGCGGCCACTTCAGTAACATCTCTCTTAGCGTGTGAATATGTAGCAGGGGGCGGGAAGCGCCCCTTTCTTCAAGCAGCAGTTCATCTACAAGGTAATGGCCTGTTAACACCTTCAGTTCTTGCTAGCTCAGCAGTTTAACTCTCGGGGAAGGCTCGAAACTTTTAGTATGTAACCTACATTTTAAAATGTAAATTCTCTTCTGTCTATGTAAAACACATAAATTTATTTTGCTGTAAAGTGGGGATAGAGATAGCTTTACCCACTCGAACTCCCCTTCCTTTGGAAATTGAGGTGACTACGTTCTCATAACCGTTTTTTTTTTTTTTCTCTTCCTTAAAATATTAAAGTTTTCTCATATGTGTCACCTCCCTAGCTTGGGATTAGCCCCTGTATGATCGGCCTAGTGCCTCTTAGGTTTTAATAACTTTGTGTAGGAGTGCATGTTTTTGCCTCCTTAAAATTTGGTATTTTTGGCCATTTAATTAACCCAGTGTTTTGTTTTCTTCAGGTGAAGGCCCTGTAGGTTGGTTACAAGATACCCCTGTTTCACTGTATGTGTGCCTTGAGGGCAGTTAGGAGTGAAGTTTGTTGTGGCCTTTGATAGGCTTTTAAAATTGAGAGCGGGACTGCTCTTTCCTAATTTGATCTCTGCGTGCCTCTAGGAGGCTTAACATTGTAAGTAGGGCCAAGTACTCCTTGGTAGGAAGGGGTTTTCTGCCCTTTGGTAATTGGTGGTTGTGAGCTGAGGGCTCAAGGAATGTAAAACAGGGCTCGAAGCCCAAAACTTGTAACGACTCTAATCTATAATTTCTTAATTTGTTGATTTGCTACTTGGTACCTGTTATACTTTTGTTATTTGTTGTCATTTGTTGATTTTGAAAAGAAAATATAACCTTTGTTAAAGTTTTAAATTAACCTTAATTTGGTAGTTGAGACCTATTCCAGCCCACACCTTCTTTCACCTCTGCTGTTCCACAGATACCTCGGAACAATATGAATGGCATACTTCAAGAGGGTAATGACCACAAAGGGAAATGGAAAAAGCTGTATTCATATATCAGGAATCAAAAAGGAAAAGGAATCCAAATTCCTACAATGGAGGGAGAAGGGGGTGAACACTATTTAACAGATACTGAGAAAGCAAACCTATTTAGTACGGAATTTAGAGATTCAGTAGATGATTGTCAAGAGTTGGAAACCAAAACAGAAGATAGAGAGGGAGAGAGACAGATGGAAACAAGATGCTTCTCATTCACAAATGAAGATATTTTCAGAGAAATCCAACTGCTTCAGCAAGGAAAAGCAGCAGGAAGTGATCAAATTACTGGGGAGGTATTAAAGACAATGGGGTGGTACATAGTGCCTTATTTAAAATTTCTCTTTGACTATGTCATAAATAATAGTGTAATACCAAAGGAATGGAAGGAATCTATAATAATACCAATTTATAAAGGAAAGGGTGATAAAAGGAAACCAGAGAACTACAGACCAATCAGCCTGACCAGTATAGTTTGTAAAATACTGGAGAGTTTAATATCGAAGTACATCAGAGGGATATGTGATGATAAAGATTAGTTCATGAGGAGCCAGTATGGATTTAGAAATAAATTTTCTTGTGAGGCACAACTGGTGGGATTTCAGCAGGACATATCAGATCAATTGGATTCAGGAGGTCAGTTAGATTGCATAGCCATAGATCTTTCCAAAGCCTTTGATAGAGTGGAACACGGAATATTATTGAAGAAATTGGAGGGAATAGGATTGGACGTAAGGGTTACACGTTGGATAAAAACATTTCTAAATTCAAGGGTTCAGAATGTCAAAGTAGGAAATAATGTATCTCAGGAAGCGAAAGTTTCGAAGGGAATTGCACAGGGTAGTATAATCGGTCCATTACTTTTCTTAATATACGCAAATGATTTAGGGAACAATATAACATCAAAAATAAGATTGTTTGCAGATGACATAATTGTTTATAGGGAAATAAACAACATTGAGGATTGTTCAGAATTACAAAGTATCCAAAAATGGGTTGAAGAAAATAATATGAAGGTTAATGGAGGCAAATCAACTGTTACAACTTTTACAAACAGGAGCTTTAAAACTGAATTTGAATATACTTTGGATGAGGTAGTTATCCCAAAAGATGGCAAGTGCAAATACTTAGGTGTGAGATTTGAAAGTAATTTGCACTGGAAGGGTCATGTCGATGACATTGTTGGGAAAGCATACAGATCGTTACATGTCATAATGAGGCTACTTAAAGGATGGAATAAAGAATTAAAAGAAAAAAGTTACTTAAGTATGGTTCATCCATTATTGCAATATGCAAACAGCGTTTGGGATCCTCACCAAGAATACCTAATAAAAGAAATAGATATTGTGCAGAGGAAAGCAGCAAGATTCGTAACAGGGGATTTCAGGAGAAAGAGTAGTGTATCAGAAATGTTAAAGGAACTTAGGTGGGAATTTTTAAGTAAGAGAAGGGAGAAAACTAGACTTATAGGATTATATAGAGCCTATACAGGAGAAGAAGCATGGAGAGATATCCATGAGAGGCTTCAGTTGGAAAATAATTATATCGGCAGGACGGACCACAAATATAAAATTAGAAGGAATTTTAGCAGAATCGATTGGGGTAAATTTTCATTCATTGGGAAGGGTGTGAAGGAGTGGAACAGTTTACCAGGGGTAGTGTTTGATCCTTTTCAAAAATCTGTACAGATATTCAAGAAGAGAATAAACAGCAACAGAGAAAATAAATGAAGTGTTAGAGGGCATTCGACCAGTGCAGGTTAATGTAAATAAAAAATGTGTGTGAATAAATTAATTCCATTCCCTGGTCTAAGGAGTTTGGACAGCCAAAGTAGCTGACTGCCTGTAGGGGTGAAGTACAGTGGGGACTTCGAGGGCCCTGGGACCTCTATGGTAGCTGTGAAGGCCCTTCAGGAACTCTGAAAAGTGGTGGCAAAAGGGGCTCTAGTTAAGACGCAGCAGGTTGTTATGCTACTTAGGTTCCAGAATGGGTAAAAAAAAAAAAAAAAATTAATAAAAAAAGTAAGTAAATGCAATGTAAAGTTTAATCTTATACCAGTTGTATAGTATCATTTGAAGTAATTCCACATACTGTATATCAGTTGACTATATTTGTAAGTAGTACAGGAGATATTACAAGTAGAATTTTGTAAACAATATAAATTTATTAAGGATGAGCTGTGTGTTTAATAGAAAACATTGTTAGCGTAAATTGTATAATATTGTATTATAGGAAAATTTTCTTCTCTTGTTAATTTAATATTTAGTGCTTGACAATAATGTATTTTAGTGTACCATTTGCCACCGAGGTAGACACCTCATTTGCAAATAAAGAGATTTTGATTTGATTTCTTTCTCCTGGATGATGTTAGACATACTGATGACAATTTGACCCAATCTTCTCAAATTTTGACTCATCAGTCCATGGTATATGTTTCCACTGGTCAGTGGTCCAGTCATTGAAACTTTGTGTTGCATGGCTCACTAAAGTCTCTGAGATTTATGTCTGCGTGTTAAAAAGAGGCTGTTTGGCAGATATACGTCCACACAACCCAACATCACATAAGCATTATTTTACAGTCGACACTGACACGGGTTGTTCTGTTGATTTCAGTGCAGATATCCACAGCTATAAACCTTCTGTTACACTTGCTTGAGATCACAATATGTTTATCTTCAGCAACAGATTTTCCTCCACGATGTCGACTATGTAGTCGATCTTTGTGAATGCGTGTGTGTTGTCTGCTTCAAAGTAGAGTAAATACCAAATTCAGAAATCCCTAATTTTGCAGCAACTCCTTTTTTGACCAACCAACTGTCTTGTAAGCACATCCTGCAAAAATTGGACCAGTACTGAAGAGAAGTTAATATTGGAAAATGGTCTATATCAGGGGTGGCCACTAATCTTCATTCTGGGAGCTGCAAATTTAGGAGACAAAATTGGGAGCATGTTTAGAAAATGGTTCATGAAATGAAGACAGGTTTTTCATTTTATAACAAATGAAGGAACATTTATTTTCTACACTACACAGAACATTATTGTTCAGGTACACATCAAGGAATGAGATTTTACTTCTGAGAAGTGCTTTTTTGAGTGTTCATTTTTGCTGTTAGTTTTTTGAATCTGGCTGATAATAATTGGTAAGCACAGTTCGCACATGTCACTTAAATGTTCATCAGTTAGTTCAGATCGATATTTAGATTTAATGAATTTAAGATTTGTCTACAGTGATTCACACATATAAGTAGTCCCAAATATTGGGTTAAGTCTCTTGGCACACTCTTTTGTTAGTGGGTATTTTTCTTCTGGAACATTCTTCCAAGATTCTATGGTGGAAACGCCACTTCGTCCTTTTAGTCCTTCGCCCTCTTGCAGTTCTAGTAGCTCCAACTCTACACCTGCTGTATCCTTTGTTATTGGTTATGAAACAGGAGAGCCATCGCCCACAACATCAACAGAAAAAGGATTTTCAAGGAATGAAAATGAAGGTTTAAGTGATCTCAAATCATTAAATCTGCCATTGATTTCTTCAGCAAGGCCAGAGATTTTACTCAGTAATTTTCTTCAAACATTTGAAGTGAGGAAATGTTTTAGTCTGAAGGCTATTAAAGATAAGTACAAATCAGAAGTAAGTTTTTATCTTCCTTGAAAAGATATTCTAGCATTTCTAAATGCTGGACCACATCTGTAAATGAAAAGCCAAATCTAAGAACCACAGGGGGTCATGAAATTCAGGGAATGATTTTCCTTTTTCTTCCATAAACTGTTTGATTGGTCAAGTAATTCAAAAAATCTGCCAAGAACACTGTTTACTGATAGCCATCTTACTAAGCAGTACCAATATACATCATCAAGAAGCTCATCATTGTTCATATCTTCTATAAAAATTTGAACTGTCTGCGTGTTTTGGCACATGAGCGAATACAGTTCACAATTTTTAGAACTATCTGCATAATATGCGGGTACTGAAAATATTTTGCTGCTAAATGTTCTCTGTGAATAATAGAATGTACAGGCAGGAAATCAGGAACTGATGTGTCAGCATTTAAAAGCCCGATAAGCCCTTGTTTCGTGCCAGTCGTAGATAGTGCACCATCGGTAGCAATGCTGACAATATTACCAATAGGCACTGAGTTTTTCTGTAAAACACCATCCAGGGCTTTTTTAATGTCACAACCATGAGTAGTATCCTTCAAATTAACCAGGTCTAAAAGTTCTTCCACCACCTGCAAGTCCCTTGACCCATACCTCACAAATATGGCCAGAGCCAGACTCACAGCTGAGCACTTGCTTAGATTTTTTTGTAAATTATTTAAATTATCCGCACTAATAACAGAAACTCGCCTCTCTATTGTGTGTCTAGCAGCGGGCATTTCGTTGATCAGTTTCTGCAGTTTCTTATTTTCGGGTTCTAAAACAGAAATAACTTGTGCCATGTTCTTAATAAACTCCACCTTGGTAAAAATTGACATAACCCTACTCTGACCATGAAGTTTTTCCTTTATTGACTGCAGTTTGGTTTTCCTTAACTGATAGCCAACAGGAAAATCTTTGTTGAAACCGCTGTGGTTATGTAGTGTCATGATGGCATTTTAGATTATTGGCTTTGAACTGTGACAAAGTTATTTGACACAAAGGAAACGTTGGCTTACCGTTTCTTTCTACAAAAACGAATTCATCCTCGCAGTCGGTATTAAAAGCTTGATTCTCCTCTTCATATTTACGCTTCTTAGATAGCATCACAACTTTTCGGACATCAGGCCACAACTGTACTGAAACAGCACACAACAACTGCACACAGAAATGTATCGGCACTCGCTACTGCTTATACGCGAACGCGACTGGCTTCACCTCACAACACTGACTCACTGACACACTCTCTCGCTCAAAGCACTATCTAACGGAAGGCCCCGGAACTATATTCACCTTACATCTCTCACCACTGCCCTACAGTGCTAATAATGTAAAGACGCACATTGCTGGTACTGACTGACACCGGCCGTGAGATGTTTTTAGATTCCATTAATTATAGACCTATCATTTAATTTTACTCTAAGGTTGGTGTCAGGAGCCGCACGAGACTGAATTTAGAGCCGCATGTGGCTCGCAAGCCTCGTTGTGGCCAGCCCTGGTCTATATCACAGATATTCCAAGAAAGAGGGAAAGTAATTTGTATTACAGTAGAGTCTCACAAATCCGAGGCTCCATTAAATCTGAGCGTTATTTGAATTTTTATTTTCGCAAATTTAAAATGAGCGTTCTATGGCATTTCATTCCCTGCTTATTCCCAGCCAAGTCATCCTACTGTGCCTCCCATCAGCTGAGACCACATGTGTTTGTTGTTATGCCTGAAACTAAAATGGTTTTTGAGAAAGAAGGGTCTGCCTATTAAAGCAGTTTTATTGCTGGACAATGCAGGGTCACATCCAGATGAATAGGAATTAGTACATGATGGAATTTTTGCTTTATTTTTGCCCCCTAAAGAAACAAGTTTGATACAACCTATGGATCAGGGCGTTTTGGTATATCTAAAAGAAAAAGTATCGGCACTGCCTGCTACATTCACTCGCGAAAGCAACAGGACATAGTAAAAGAATCACAAACTTCCTCAAACAGATAACCATGAGAGACGTAGTGTATTGGTTAACAGAATCATGGGACGAAGTGAAGCCAGAGACACTCACGAATTCATGGAAGAACGTTTTAGGAAGTGCTGTGTCTGCTGACAGCAATGAAAATGAAATTGATGACTTACCACACTTGTTAGATGCAATCTCATAGATACCCAGATTTAAAGTTGCCAGTGAAATCAAAGTTAAGGAATGGATGAAGAGTGATGAATAGTGTGAACTTACAGATGCATCAATAATTGAAATGTTGAAGGAACCAACAGAAGCCAATGATGTCTCACTACATTGGAGGCGGCACTACACTATGTAGAACTACCACCAGAGGCAACTCCCACCGACACCCTGCTCTTCAAGTGATGGTGTGACAGTGCTACATAGAAACGATACAACATTCAAAAAACGGAAGTTAGTTAAGGACTTTTTCAAAAACTAATCTTGTCCATCTCATAACACTGTAAGAAATGACAATACAGGACTTTAGCTTCAATCGCTGCCGAATTTGTTTAATGTTTCATGACTTTCACTGTGTTGCTCCATGTAGTCCGAGTTATTCTAAATCATATGTACCCGCCCCCAATTTCCTCAGATGATCGAGACTCTACTGTATAGCTAACAACTGATGATTTCAACAACAAAAACAACAGAGTCTTTTGAGGTTCATAAATTCTTTGGTGCAGCAATATAACAAAATCCAACTGAGCAAGTTGGCTGAGCAGTTAGGGCACTTAGCTGTGAGCTTCCATCCGGGAGATGGTGGGTTCAAGTCCCATTGTCAGCAGCCCTGAAGAGGGTTTTCTGCGGTTTCTTATTTTTGCACCAGGAAAATGCTGGGGCTGTACCTTAATTAAGGCCATCTCAGCTATTTGCCCAGTCCTAGGCCTATCCCATCCTTCTGTTGCCGAAAACCTTTGATTTGTTAGCGCAACTTTAAACCACTAGCAAAAAAAAAAAAAGAAAAGAAAAACAGTATCCAGGCTGATGTTTGGTGCACACTGGCTGAAGATTGTATTACAGGATACCTACATTCTGTAATACCTAAATAATAACTAAATATCATTAAATAGCATATTTCAGTGTGTAATAGATCAGAATGGACAAATACCTGCAGTAGAAAATAGATCATCCCACATAAGTCCAATACCTCATCCACGTCGTGGGGGATGGGCAACGGTACGAAGTAGGGGATAGCCTGTAAGGGTAAAGTACAGCGGGGACCTTGTGTGCTCCAGGACCACTACGGTAGCTGTGAAGGCCTTACAGGAACCCTGAAAAGTAACGCCTAACGGGGCTCTGGTGAAGTCCTTAACGGCAACTGAGACAGAGAAGGAGACCTTTGGTATGGCAAAGTTGGCGGAGGAGGCAACCCTTCCTCTTGGGGTAAAATAAAGAGGAAAACCACTGCCTTGTGGTGAAGAGGGATCTTCAAAGGCTAAGGGAGACTACCCCAAAAGAAAACAGCAGGCTTGGAGGTGTAGGTGGCAGCCCCACCACCAAGCTTGGGTGCTGTGGGCCAATAACTCGCACAACCTTAAATTACCTTATTACAGAAACATCAGCAATGAGAAACCAGACTGATTCAAAGATGACAAACTTTGGCTTGAAAAGGCTAATGAAAATTGGGTTATGGAATGTGAGGACTCTGCAGGAAAGTGGAAGGCTACGACAGGCAGTGGCATGTACTATACGAAGAGTTATAGCCTGAACATCCTAGGTTTGAGTGAGGTGAGATGGAGTGAGTTTGGGGAATTGGTAACCCATGATGGAGTTACATTTGTATACTGTACTCTGGAAGACCCGAGGGCGACGGAGCAAGTTATGGAGGGTATATTAATGGACAAGAAGGCTAAGAGGAGCCTTATGGAGTGGTATCCAGTGACTGAGGGGATAATAGTGGCACGTTTTATGACCAATATTAGGAATGTTGTGTTGATAGTATGCTAGGCACCTATGGAGTTGGCAGAGGAGGAAGACAAACATGCGTTCTATGGACATCTTAATAGTATGGTTAAGAAACAGAAAAGGAAGGAGATCATCCTAGTAGGAGGAGACTTGAATGCAAAAGTGGGACAGGACAATGAAGGACTTGAACATATTATGGGAAGGCATGGTTTAGGAGAGTGAAATGAGAATGGACAGCTGTTTGTGGACTTCTGTGCAAGCCACGATTTGGTTATTGGTGGTACTGTAGTTCCACATAAAGACTGCCATAAAGTGACATGGGTATCACCGGATCATAGGACAGAAATCCAGATAGATCATGTGGCTATTGGACGAAGGTGGAAGAGTTCATTGTTGGATGTGAGGAACAAGAGAGGTGGGGACATTGGTAGTGATCACCATCTTGTTGTGGCTACCTTTAGAATGAAGATCCAGGCACAAAAGAGAAGGATAGAGCAGACAAGGAAGCAATATGATGTTGGAAATTTAAGGGAGGACAGAAATGTGAAAGAATACTTCAGGATAGGACTAAAGAATCTATTTCAAGCACTCATTGAGGTGGAGGATGAAACTATTGAGGAAAAATGGGTGAAGACTAGATCTGTATTTACTGAAGTAAGTGAAAATATCCTGGGTTTTAAGGACAGGAGGAAAAAAGACTGGATGACTGATCAGACGTGGGAAATTATCAGACAAAGAAAAGAGATAAAGGAAGAAATGAATGCATGTAAGACACTAACGAGGAAGGCAGAATTGCAATCCAAATATGCTGCGAAGTATACGGAAGTAAAGTGCGAGGAGAGATCAAAGGAAATGGATAGATGACCTATCTCAACAGGCAGAGGAGGCAGCCAGAAAGGGACATCTTAGACAACTCTATACCATCACCAGAGTTCTGACAAGGAAGCAGATGCAGAAAAACCATCCAGTCAGAAACAAAGAAGGTGTCCTCCTAACAAACTCTGAGGATCAACTGAAGCAATGGCAGGAACATTTTTCTGTGGTGTTAAACCACTCCTTGGAGGAGCAAGTAGATGTGGGAGAAGAAGAAGAAGAAGAAGAAGAAGAAGAAGAAGAAGAAGAAGAAGAAGAAGAAGAAGAAGAAGAAGAAGAAGAAGAAGAAGAAGAAGAAACCCAGCCTGACCCAAGGATTAAAGTCTGCATTCCAACAATGGAGGAAATCAAGCTGGCATTGAGACAGTTGCATATTGGTAAGGCAGCAGGAGTTGCCAATATTCCAGCAGAAATCATGAAGGTTGATATGGATACCACTGCCAATAGGTTGCAGCCACTATTTGAGAAGATTGGAGATGTGGGTTGCTCGTGAAGTTGCCAAAGAAGGGGGATACATCAAACTGTAACAACTGGAGGAGCATTACGCTTCTTTCAATCCCTAGCAAAGTCTTCACCAGGGTTCTGCTGAACAGAATTAAGGAGTATATCAACTTGAGGCTCCGACAGGAACAGGCTCGTGTGTAGACCAAATAAACACTTTGAGGATAATTCTGGAGCAATGTGCTGAGTGGTCATCTTGCCTCTATGCAGTGTTCATTGACATCGAAAAAGCTTTTGATTCGATCAGCAGAGAACCTATGTGCGAAGGAAGTGAAGCGGTATGGAGTGCCATCACAAATTACCAACCACATTCAAGAAACATACCATGATTATACATGCAGAGTCATTCATGAGGGCCGTGTATCTGAGCCTATATCTATACGTTCAGGAGTACGTCAAGGTTGTATCCTCTCACCAACCATGCTCCTGGTGGTGATTGATGCGGTAATGCAGAACGTAACCCAAAATGTGAAACATGGTGTCCAGTGAGGATTGGCTAATAGGTTCGCTAACGATGTGCGTCTCCTGTCTGAGGTTTATGGTGAAATGCAATCAAAGATTGAAGACTTGGTAAAAGAAGGAAAAAAAGGTGGGACTAACGATCAACTCAAAGAAGACCAAGGCCCTAAGGACTAACACCAATAAACTAGACCCATTTGTCTTCAGTGATGAACCTATAGGGGATATGTATAGTTTCACCTATTTGGGCAGTGTGGTTACCAAAGATGGAGGAGCAGTACAGAATGTCTCTCAACGTATACAAAAAGCAAATGGTGCCGTTGTTCGGCTCTGTCCGGTATGGAAGAACAACAGAATATCTATCAGGACCAAACTTCACATTTTCCGAAGCAATGTCAATGCTGTTATATGGGTCTGAGACCTGGAAAGTGTCTAAAGTGATTACCTCCAAGCTGCAGACCTTTGTCAACTGCTGTTTAAGGAAGATTCTAAACAACTACTGGCTGGAAGTAATCTCCCATCATGAACTATGGAGAAGGACGAGTGAAACCGAGATGGCCATACAGATAAAGCAGTGGAAATGGAAATGGATAGGACTTACATTGAGGAAAGACAATGAAGCCATTGAGAGAGAGGCACTGGATTGGAACCCACAGGGTGAAAGGAAGAGAGGAAGGCCCAAACAAATGTGGTAAAGATCTGTACACATGGAGGCAATGGAAGAAGGCAAGACCTGGAGAGAGGTGAAGAGGTTGGCTGGCAACAGGATCAGATGGAGATGCTTTGTTGATGCCCTGTGTTCCACAAGGAACAACAGGAATTAAGTCAAGTAAGTCAAGAAAATAGATCAGAAATCCAAAAAAGTACATTAAGTATCAGTTTCAAGAATATAGGGAGAATTTCAGGGAGTGAGTTTGAACTTTTTGACACTAGTGTACACACGCACTTACATACAGTACATACTGCTGTAATAACATTTGTGAACTTACTGTAATTTGCAATTAATGTACAAATTCAAAAATATATAGAGAATTTCACGGGTGAGTTCAAACTTTTTTATACATACATATTGCTGTAATAACATTTGTGAACTTACTGTAATTTGCAGTTTATGTACAGAAGTCTGTAGAAAGTCAAAAAGAGGAAAATAGGTAGATAATATGGTATGAAGGAACTTTATGATAGTGCATGTACAGAAGTCTATAGAAAGTCAAAAAGAGGAAAATAGGTAGATAATATGGTATGAAGGAACTTCACGATAGTACACAGAAAATAAGGAACTATATTTCTTCTTCAGTATAATACAAAGCTTATAATACAAAACTTACGTTGCTTTACCTTTACTGTAGGAAAATATACTGGACAAGTTACAAATAAGAAGGAAATTCACTGGAAACACTTAATTTGTCTTTACATTAAGAATATTTGTAAAATGTGATTTCAAAATATATCTAAATTATTATTGTGCACTGCTCCTCTTAGTATGGATCACTGTATGGGTACTCCGGGTGTCGGTCTAGTCTGAGAAAATAAAACCAAACATAGCAAAATTAGAGCAAAACTCCAGTCTCTCTCTCAAAACTAAAGGAAACAAAATTATCAGTGCTTACCCTGCAAGCATTCCTTGGCCAAAGAGTCGACCTTTACGGCCCTTATCCAGTGCATCTAGTTGATCAACTTCTTCCTCACTGAGATTGAAATCAAACACCTATGTAAGATATTTGACACATATTAATACAATTTATACTTTGAACTATTGGATTTATTATAAGGTATAAATAAATTAAACTAAGAATTGTACAAACTTCATCACTGTTTTTGATTGTAAATAAATTAGTTTGTGGCAGCACTTCAAACGACTCATACCTGTAATCCTCAATATTACTCCCGGAACAGAAACTGAAACCACTATGTTGGTAACAGACTCAAGACATCAAGTATTCCTGCCCAGGGAGCAGTTGCTGAGGATAATCAATAAAAATTAATTCAATGTGCTCCAATGAGGTGTTTTATTTACTATCAGAAACAGTAGTGAAGGCAGTATCATTGACTGATTTTTATCATCGCTATATGGAACACTTTCCAGGAAACCATACCTTTCGTCGCGTGACAAAATTTTATGATATGGAGGGAAAAGGTGGAAAGGGTGAGAAATATTAATTTTTAGATTAGAGTACCATCTGTTAGCCTGATCCTTGCGTGATGAAAGGAGTGACTGTGATGTGACTATATGGGAAAGTCTTCAAATTAACCTTGTAAACAAGTTGTGCAGTCTAACAAAGCCATACCTTAAGCCACAATGGGAATTTAACATTAGATTAATAATGTAAATCATTAATCATTAATTGGTTATCGGTTGTGTGTAGTTTCAGAACAAACTTTAAAAATATTCACATTATTATTATTAATAGTAGCATTACTACCATTATTATAATTGTTATATCCTTATCATATTTGTACATCTTAAGACAGAACTTCTGCAAGACTAAAACATCATTTTTCACCTTTTTCAAATTTTGAACATGTTTACAAATTTATTTCTGGAGAATCAAACTCCTAAATATTTATGAAAATTGAACTCAAGTGCCAAGAAACTGACTGCAATACCACATATATAGGTCAAACAAAATGTAATTTCCACACAAGATACAAACAACACAAAAACATGATCAGATATAACCGGCATTTAGCCTTCAGGGAGCACATATACGACTGTTCACACCATTTCACAGACATCAACACAGATCTAAAAATTTTGCACATTGAAAATAAAAGTATATCTTTGAATATACAGGAAGCAATCGAAATTTACATCACAAAAAATTGCTAATGTATGGTAACTAACCTAAATGACCACACACACTTTAAAAATTCCCCCTCTCTTCCCTCTACTCACATAACATCTGGACAACACTTACTCATTAAATTAGCTTTTATCATAATAAAAATATTTAATAGTTAGTCACTATTTCAATTCCTTACTTTATTCACCTAAAATCATTCATTTTCATTTATCCATATTACATAAAAGTAAATTTTAACATGAAGTAGGTCAATAACCTTCTCTCCCCTCTCCAGTGTTGATAGACGGTTCCACAGCGCTCCACTCGCTCTGCCCTACTTCTACCTCCCCTCTCCATGGTACAGTATACTCGATTTTACCATCCAGTAGGAGAGATCCACAACGCTCCACAAGGCCCCTCCCCTCTCCGTGAGCAGTGTACTTTACCCAAAACATTCCATGACCACAGTCCTGAAATAGTGTTTGGTGACAACGGACTTAGCATCGCCAGTCTAGATAAGTACACAAGTTCTTCATTCTTCTTCTTCTTCCTCTTCTTTTATGACCGCTTTGGATCACTTTAGTCAGTCCATTGTTCACGTCTCTTTGAAGGGATTGTTCGGGCTTTGCGGTCCTCCCAGTACTTCTAAGTTTTTCGTTATATTAATACTTGTAAATTTATTTTTTGTCATTACTGGTTCATATTATCACTAAACTCTCTATCATTGACAACTTTATGCAACGTAAACAATACTGTACAAATATGATGATGATGATAGCAAACACTCGTAATCGAGTAGGTTTGTTTTCCAGGTAGGATGTCTCTTCATCTATGTGTTTGGAGGTGACTATACAGTCCAATGCGGGAGTTACACAATTTGCCACAGTGATGACAGGTAGTCCCAGGTGGAGCAGTCATGTTATTTCTATGTCTTCTCAGCACTTCTTTTTCTTTCCTATGTTGCCTCTTGTCATTCGCTGTACGTCGGCGGTTTTCTTCAAAAGACAGTGTGCCGTAATGGACTAGTGATCTCCAGGATGAACGGTCAAGCGCTAAGCTCTCCCAGTTATCAACATCAATGTTACATCTCTTCAAGTTAGCCTTGATTACATCTTTAAATCGCTTCCTCTGACCGCCTACACAGCGTTTACCTACTGATAGCTCAGAGTAAAACACTTGTTTGGGAATGCGATTATTGGGCATGCGAACTACGTGGCCAGTCCATCGTAGCTGGCATCTTAAAACCATCAATTCTATACTGGTGGTGTGTGCTTCTTCAAGAACGCTGATATTTGTGCACCTGTCTTGCCAAGATATTTGCAGTATTCTCCTCAAGCAATGTTGATGATACTGTTCCAGCTTCTTAAGGTGTCGACTGTAGCATGTCCAGGATTCAGATCCGTAGAGTAAGGTTGGAACTGCAACAGAATTGTACACAAGAATCTTTGTTGTGATATTGACATCGTGATTGTCAAAAACTGGAGATCTTAAATTAGCAAAGGATGCTCCTGCATGGTTAATTCTTTGTTGGATTTCTGAATCTATATTTGCGCTTGATGAGAGGGTGCTGCCAAGGTATGGGAAGGTGTTTACAACTTGAAGGCTCACTCCATCAATTATTGTGACATTGATATCTCTTTGACCTTCCCCAGGGGCTGGTTGGTATAGGATCTGTGTTTTGTTGGTATTCAGTTTGAGTCCAATCTTGTTGTACGCAGCAGAGAAAGCATTCAGGATTCTCACAAGCTCTTCTTGTGTCTGAGCTATGACAGCATTATCATCAGCGTACTGTAACTCAACTAATGCTGCAGACGATGTCCAAGTTCCTGCCTTTAAACGGCTCAAATTAAAAAGTTTACTATCCATCCTGTAAGTTATATGAATTCCTGGAGGGAGATCATCTCTGACAAGTTCCATGACAGTGGCAACATACAAGGAAAACAAAGTGGGGGCTATCACACAGCCTTGCTTAACACCGGTATTGATATGGAATGGCTCTCCAATAGAGCCGTTGTCAATGACAGCTGCCATCATATCAGTGTAGAGCAATTTCAAGATGGCAATAAATTTCTGCGGAAAGCCATATAGAGCTAAAATTTTCCACAAAGCTTCTTGGTTCACAGAGTCAAATGCCTTAGTAAGATCAATAAAGGCAGTATAAAGAGGTCTATTTTGTTCTCTACATTTTTCCTGGAGTTGACGAGCTGTGAATATCATATCTGTGGTTCCTCTAGAAGGCCTGAAGCCACACTGACTCTCTGGAAGTATTTTCTCCACCAGGGGTACAATACGATTTGCCAAGATTCGAGCAATAAGCTTTCCCAGGCACGACAGTAAGGATATTCCCCGATAGTTACTGCAGTTTGTTTGATACCCTTTCTTAAATATGGGAACTACCAGACTGTCTCTGAAATCAGGAGGCATTTCTTCTGTGCTCCAAATTTTGACAATCAGTTCATGTATGTGTCTTACTAGTTCCTCACCACCTTCTTTGAGAGCTTCCACTGGTATACCATCAGGACCAGAGGCTTTGTGACGCTTTGCTTGATTGACAGCATGCTTAACTTCATCTAATGTTGGTGGGGAGCCAAGTTCATCATTGATGGGAGCTTGTTTTAATATATCATACACCTGTTCATCAATAATCGAATCCTGGTTCAAGAGGTCTTCAAAATGCTCTTTCCACCTATTCATGATGGAGTGCTGATCTTTTAAAAGTATACTCTTATCGCTGGACCAAAGAGGATTCCTCCCAAAGGTGGTGGGACCATAAACTGCTTCTGTTGCTTGGAAGAACTGTCGTGAATCTTTATCTGCTAGATATTCTAACTCTTTTGCCTTTGCTGTCCACCATGCATTCTTGAGCTCACGGGTTTTTCTTTGGACATTTGCTTTGGCAATATTTACGGCTTGTTTCTTAGAGTGGGAGTTCACGTTCCTTCGCCATGCTTGCCAGGCTTTTCTCTTCTCTGAGATCAATGCTTCAATTTCTTCATCATTTTCATCAAACCAGTCCTGATGTTTTCTGGTCTTATATCCTACTGTTTCTTTGCAAGCATCAGGGTTGCGTTACATCAGGTTGATATTCCTTTGGCAAAGTCCGATGAAGGAGGTCTCTGTATTTTGAAGTAATTTCTGCATTGCCAAACTTCTCGGTGTCAAAAGTATGTCTGAAGCTCTTCCGTTGTTTCCTCCTCTGGGTGGACAGTGACAAATGCATCACTGATCTAATAAGTCAGTGATCTGTCCAACAGTCATCAGCTCCCGTCATTTCTTTGGTGATGAGAACATCGCGTAGATCTTGCTTGCAGACAATCACATAGTCAATGAGGTGCCAGTGTTTCGATCTAGGATGCTGCCATTATGTTTTGAAGCGATCCCTTTGGCGAAAGATGGTGTTCGTGATTATCAACACATGCTCAGCACATTTTGAGAGGAGTCTAATACCATTGGAGTTTTCACTGCCAACTCCCTCCTTGCCAATGACACCATTCCATACTTTATAGTCCTTTCCCACTCTGGCATTAAAATCACCAAGCAAGATGATTTTATCTAGTTGATTGATGTTTGACAGGATGTCATCCAGATCTGAATAGAATGTTTCTTTGATGTCATCATCAGAGTCTAATGTGGGGGCATATGCGCAAATTACTGTGGCATGCTGGTCGCCATTTAATCGAAGTCTTAATGTAATGATGCGTTCATTACGTCCAGTTGGAAGCTCCTGCAGGTCTCTGAGAAGCTTATTCTTGATAGCAAAGCCTACTCCATGTGTTCGGTGTTCACTGGTAGGTTTACCCTTCCAGAAGAAAGTGTATCCTGCTCCGTTTTCATTCAACTGACCGTCTTCAGCAAGACGGGTCTCCTGGAGTGCTGCTATGTCGATATTGTATCTTCGTAACTCTCTACCCACAAGGGGTGTTCTCCTTTCGGGTCTCTCATTTGAAGGGTCATCATTAAGTGTTCTTACGTTCCATGTAGCAAAATATAATTTCTTCCTTGTTCGACCACACTGAGGTGATACTATTGGACGCGGCTATCCAATCGGTACTAGAAGTGGCTGACTATGTTTAGGGCACCTTTTCTAGCCCCTTCCCCATGTGAGGTGAGCAGAGTGGACCCTAAATAGGACTGCTCAGTCGTAGATGCAGCAACCGAATTTCTCTACAGCCACAATCCTAAGCAAGACGACCGATCACACATCTACCGCCTACGTGCCAAGTTATCACTAGAGGCTTCCAGACATCACAATCCTGCCCCCGTCGCAACTTCCTGATCGCCGCAGGACTTTTCGAGGAGTCAATCTGTTGTTGGAAGACTGCTGTGCGTGAGATTCCTTTAGAGTGAGAGTGTTGGTGCACTTCAACAAATGCACTGTACTTGATGACTTAAGAACTGTTTTCAATGGCAAGCCGATGCAAGACGATTGAAGGGTTCTTAGTCACTGCAGCCTTCGTCCGCCATTCCAGCCAAGGAGGGACTTCCTGTCCTTACGCCTGGTCCGCCATTGAGGACTTTCTATGCCGTTGACCAAATATGGTTCATCCGCCTTTAGGGGAAGTTTTCCACCCCAAGGGCAAGAGAGTGCCCTGTACATATATAAGCATGTTTTAAGTGATTTGATAGAATCTGAGGATGTTCTTGTAGAAAGAAATATAATAGTGTGTATTTTTACAGGTATGTTAGTGTTATAATTTGTATTGTAATTGCTGTGTGTTTGACAGACTGAAAAGTTTTTGTTACATTTAACTAAGTCGACACAGAAAAATATGGCTTCGTTCTTAACAACATGTTGAGTTGCAATAATAATAATAATAATAATAATAATGTGTGCTAAACTTTCTGCTTGATATTGTGTCTTTCTGAAATGGTACATTTGGTCTACATGGTTCAATCATCAATGATCTGCATTCGGGGCTGTCACCCAGGTGGCAGATTCCCTTTCAGTTTTTTACCTAGCTTTTTCTTAAACATTTTCAAAGAATTTGGAAATCTATCAAACATTTGCCTTGATAATTTATTCCTATCCCTTACGCCTCATCCTATAAATGAATATTTGCCCCAGTTTATCCTCTTTATGTTCATATTATAATCTTTAGTACTTTTAAAAGGTCCATTCAAGCTTATTCGTCTACTAATGTCATTCCACGCCATCTGTCCAATGACAGTTTGGAACACACCACTTACTTGAGCATCTAGTCTCTTTACTCCCAAGTCTTACCAGCCCAAAGTTTGCAATATTTTTGTAACACTACTCCTTTGTCGCAAATCACCCAGAACTAATAGTGATGCTTTCCTTTGGAGCTTTTCCAGTTCTCGTATCTAGTAGCCCTGGTATGGGTCCAATACACTCAAAACATACTTTATTATACGCACTCTCCTTTACATCCCTCCTACAAACCCTAAAATACCTTCATAACCGGGTAAAGAGATTTGTAACCTTTCTTTACAACCTCGTTAACATGATTGCCTTAATCAAGATCATTCCTTATATTAACACCTATGTAATTACATTGATCCCCATGAGGTACTATCACCTCATCAACACAGTAATTAAACTGAGAGGGCAATCTTCACTCTATTTTCTAATTTGCACCTCCTTCTTAATCTTTTTATTTCCCTGTTATAAATAATGGGTCCTTACCATTTCTTTCCACTTTTAAAGGTACATACCTGTTTTCACAATCCTCAACAATATTGCTTTAATTTTCTTTCTAATTTGCACCTCCTTCTTAATCTTTTTATTTCCCTGTTATAAATAATGGGTCCTTACCATTTCTTTCCACTTTTAAAGGTACATACCTGTTTTCACACTCCTCAACAATTGCTTTAAACCCACCCAATAGGGCTGTTTACATTTTTATTTACCATTTTCCATTGATCATAATTGCTTTTTTCAAAATTTTCCTGTGCCTCTTTTATCAACCATATGGTATTGCCTAATAGTCCTACTTTTAAAACCTTCCTTTCTCTCACATTAATTTTTACTACGACAAAAAGCTTCATGATCATTCATACCATCTGTCACCTCTGACTTTCTACAGCATTCATCTGGTTTTATCAGCACCACGTCTAGAATATTTTTCCCCTCTAGTTGGTTATGTCACTTTCTGATTCATTTGTTCTTCACCATTCTTCATCACCATTTGTTGGTCATGCTTTCTGTCATTCGCATTCCCCTACCAGTTAACATTTTGTAAATTCAGATCACACACTAATATAATGTTCTTTTCTGTTTTGTTCCCCACATAGCTGATTAACTAATCAAATAATACACATCAGTATCAATGTCAGTCAGCGTTGCCAGGTCTGTACACCTCAAAATCTTCAAGTTGCCTATTACCTTTAGAGATAAGTCTCACACCTAGAATTTCATGTTTCCCATCCTCCTTAACATTTTTGTAGCTTACAAATTATTCTTTCATCAGTATGAATACTCCCCCTTTTATCATTCCTAACCTGTCTCTAAGATAAACACTCCAGTTCTGTGAGAAAATTTCCACATCCATAATATCACTTCTCAACCATGATTTAATTCCTATTACAATATCTGGAAAGTATATATTAAATTACTTAAATCTATTCCTTTCTTTAAAATATTTCTGCAGTTGAATACTAACAAATTTATGCCATCCTTATTTGACTTCATGCTTTATACTATCATCACCGCTCCCTAGTTCACCCCATTTCCCTGAATGTACCTCCCTATAACTTTACTAAACAAACACCTTAACTTACATGTACTGTTGCAGTTTGTGTGAAGGCCATCTGCACATAGTTCCCTATTTCCTACCCACCCATTAAATCACCCTCCAGTCAGTATCTCTCCTACATGGTATTCCACTGATAACAATCTCTGCTTCTTTAAACTTCATTCATGCTGCCGTAACCAGATCCAACATATCTCCAACTATGTTACTGCTTATTCCTGCTGGCCGTATGTTATTGGTACCAACATGGAAAATTACCAACTTCTCCTTACTCTCCTCCTTCCCTTCTATTTTCCCCCTACATCTGCTTTAACCTAATTGCTGAATAACACTCTACCTTGGTTCCCTTTCCTCCTTACACTTTCCCTACATGCCTGACAACTGAGTCACCCATGACCAGAGCCTCAATCCCACCCTCCTCATTAGATCCTCTTCTCTCCTGGTCTCCCTTAACTTCCCTGGAAACTAGGATACTATTTTTGTTTCATATTTACCAGTAATACACTGTTATTGGGACGTCGTAAATGATAGTGATCATAATTCTGAGAGCAAACAGTCCACGGGTGAAGAGGACGTGACTGAAAGTGAACAGCATGAAATGTACCGGTATGTTGGAAAGGACGGGACCCAGTGGGATCATTGGCCTGCAATATACGGGTCAGGCAACCTGAACATAATATTATAATACACTTGCCTGGAGTAGTAGGAGTTGCCATGAATAATGAGACACCAGTTGAAGCTCTGCAATTGTTCTTTACCGACGAAATGCTACAAGAAATCGTAACATGCACAAATCACTATTTATACCCTTGTGTCATACAAGTCCAGAAAAGACGAAGTTGTATTGGTTCTATCTACTTTCAATGAAGACCATTCTATTGATGACAATTCGGATGGATCAAAACCCTCAATGATTACCTTTTATCTATAATGACACGAAGTCAGGCATTGATAAGGTGGATGAAATGAAATGCACTTAGTCCATGGCAAGAACATCACGAAGTCATGACTTCTTCCGTGCGATATACATCAATTAATAGAATGTAACGATTACAATTTTATTCCAAGAAGTAAATTAATAACCATTTATTGTTAATTTACAATTAGTTTTGCTACGTCCTGTGATTTGCAGTTGATAACTTCTAATTTATCCTAAAGGACTGAAATGTTCTAGTAAATGTAGATTATATATAAATTTATCAATATAAATAAAATCAAAATAAAGTAATTATGATATAAGACAGATTGACAACAGAGAGAAATAAGGAATTCTTGGAAAAATAATTGAAATGAAAGGAATGGAAGCTTACAAACAACCGCGGACTGTCAGTCAGACTGTTCACATGTTCAGTTCTGGTAACCTTCATTCTATAAAACGAATACTGTTGAAGCACAAATTCATTCTCTGGAATTATTGAATCGTAGCCCTCTATATGAATGACACCAGCTTCAAATAAATAATCATATTTTTATTTTTTAAATATTTTGTACCATAGTTGTCAGAAACCCATTCTCATTCTCTACTGGAATTCATCATCATCATCATCATCATCATATTCATCATTAGTTCCTTCCACGCGAAGTGCATAGGGCAGCAAGCCTCTGCTAATGAATCCTGTTTGGAGCGATGTTTTCGATGTCATCCCACCTGAAGTTAACCATTTGCAGGTCTTCTTTGAACATTTGACGTCATGTTTTACATATTCTGCCTGGCTTCTGCTTGCATCCTGCTGGCTCCCATCGCATACTCGTGTTGGAAGTAATATATTTTATGAGTCAGACCTAGAGTTTCTTGACATTATGGAAAATGAATATAACCTATGATAAATAAGATGGAGATATGAGGGAAGACTTCCAAGAAACTACATAGGTTGCTAATGCCAAGTTTTTCAGTTGAGAGAAATTTTTCTTCATATATAAATGACTTAGAGCAGAATAATGTCAGAATTCAGAGTGGTTTTCCTGAACCTAAAGAGAATCAATTATGTAACAGATTAAGAAGTGATTGATGAGTTTCCAAGTGATAGAGTAAGCTTGCCTTTGTACCATGAACATTGTGGTATACTGCCCGGCTTGTGCCTGCCTTCAGGTGGCTTGCATTGCATACTGCAGTTAGAAGTAATATATGAGTCAGACCCAGAGTTTCTTGACATTATGGAAAATGAATATTGTCTATGATAAATAAGGTGGAGATTTGAGGGAAGGCTTCAAAAGAAAAAAGAAAAAATGCCTAGGTTGTTAATGTAAAGTTCTTCAGTTGAGAGAAACTTCTCTTCATTTATAAAATGACTTATAGCAGAATAATGCCAGAATCCAGAGTGGTTTCCCTGAACCTATAGAGAATCAATTTTGTGAGAGATTAAGAAGTGATTGACAAGTTTCCAAATCATGGAATAAGTTTTCCTTTATACTACAATCATTGTGTTGCAGTTTTATATACTCTACAGGAAAATTCATCTTTAGTATTCGTTTTAAAATTATATTTTTGCTTCAAAAATAGTCATTCTGCATCTCATAAATTATTTTTACCATAATGAAAGCAGATTGACACAATGAAAGTAATAATGAAACTGTTATTAAGAAGGAAATGAGTAGCTTTGTTTTAGTATGCAATGTAATACTTATTTTAGCATTTTTTAACTGAGATAGTTTAAAAAGAAATGTCTTGGAAGTAGTTCAAGTTTCAAATAGCTTCATTTATGGATTGAATCATTTCAGTAGTGCACTTCATAATCATGTGAGAACTTTTTCTGGCAAAATAGTGCATTTCATAATCATGTGAGAACTTTCTCAGGGACAATACTCTCTTCAGAGGTGGTGGTGGATTATTGTTTCAAGAGGAAATACATCTGGGCAACCATCTTCATGAAAAGATTTTATTTGTACTCCTTACACTTGTATCCAACAGTTAGTTTTGTTCAATACAATAGATAACTGGAAGCATTAAAGGGGTTAAGACAGCAGGATTGCTTAACAAGGTATCTGACCAACCTAAACCAATCTCTTGTGCACAGCTGGATGAAGGCATGGATCCTTGATGATGATGATGATGCCTTTTCAAAGGTCAATAAAAACCTGTACAGACACTTTCTGTCTTGTTCTTGAACTTTAAATATACATGAGGTGTTTCCACGCTGTACATACAATGTGCATGTTAACATGGCTCAAAGTAGTCATGTACACTTGAAGGATAATACTTTCACCATCTAAAAAGCACAAGAACTTTCAGAACAGGACAACTAACCTGGATAATTTCAACAAGGACATTTCACGAAGAATAGTTTATGAATTTTATGGCAGAAGAAAATTCCCAATACTAAAAAAAATTAATAGAAGGAAAACAATTAATTATAAAAGTTTAGTATGTTCTATCTTATGCCTACTGAAGCTTCTACATTTAGCTGCAGAAAAAACTAGCAACAGGCAAACATTTCTCGCAGAAACTATTTTAGATAACATTCCATTATGGTGCCCCTATTTTAATGTGCCACTTGACTGAAGTGCATTGTTATTGTAAAAGGACGTTGTAACTCTGAGTAATGGGAAAATTGGCCAATGGCACTCCCAGCATGGTCCAAACCATCAGGACTGCTCTACTTCTCCACTGCGTGGCATTAACACCAGCAGCTACACGTTGCTGAACAACTCACAGAGCAATGGACAAAAAGAAATGTATAATGACATCATTCGGAAGGCAACAAAACTCTGTCTGAAGTAAAGGGGGGTGAAATTATCTCAGTGAGAGTTAATTCTGTCAGAAGCTTTATATACATTCAATTATTCTGGGACTTTCATACATCTGCAGGTTTAGAGGAACCCAAAATTTCATCCCTTAGCAGAGAAGTTTCTCTTTTCGGAAACAATTCTTTATATGTCTGCATCCGGCATCCATATCAACCAGATTCCTGGCTTTTTAGGTGAAACTGTTTCTAACAAGCCTCAGTCTCGTGAAGTCTCAAAAACCTAGAAAACTTCTGAGGAACATCCTTGCCTTCCAAGAACCCCTGTTTCTAGCAATCAAGAGTCTCAAGAATCTAGAGAACCCCTGAGTAATATGATTGACCTCCAAGAACCCCTAACACACCTCACTTGCCTTTTCCAATAAGATTCAGTATTTCCCTTTCACTACTTCCTGAGTTTATAACTTTCACTCCCACATATTCAAAGACATCATATCTTTCACAGCTTCATGTTCTGGTACTAAGTTTTCATACTTTTGTTTACTAGTAAGTATTTGGTTTTATCTGTGTTGATAATTAGACCTCATTTCTGGTATTCTTCGTCTAACTTCCAGAGCATGTAATGCCTTTGTCCTCAGCCAAATTTTGTACAAACAATGTCATACTCAACCTTAGAGAAGCCTCTTCCAGCAGAAGTGAGCAAATTTGAAGGCTGCTATTCTTAAATAGTGGGAAAGGTGTCAAATGACTTTGCATTTTACTACTATCGACATGTCCATGGATTCATGCTGATGTTGGTACATGTATCTTGTAATATTTCTCATTATGAATTAGTTATAAATAAGGTATATTATGTTATATTGCCTTGCATTGCTCAGTGATCAGCCTACACAGAATTGTGTTTAATAGAACTTTTATTGAAATATATCATTGATATCGTATTGATCATTTTACATATTGCAGTGCCACATGTACAACAAAGACTTGTCCAGAAATTCTCACAAGCAACAGAACCTTCACCAGAATTCAATCCTGAAGCATCATCCAGTACACAGAGAATGTGTTGACCAAACTCGAATTCTAAATTGGAAAGTTCAAAACAAGGTACATAAAACAAATTCGAGCCCTCAACCATAACACAGAATCTGCATTTGTCAACTATAAACTTGAGATAAGACACGAACATGCAGACATCAACACAAGCATGGAAATTCTCCATATCAATCCTACGGAGGACAACCTTAACATTCTAAAACAATATGAAATATATACTTTTACTATCTCAAAAGCACATCTCAATGAACAGATACAATTCAAATCACACAGATTATATGACGCATCATACATGATTATCAGTCTAACCACAATGTTGGTAACAAGCACATTACATTTCTGATAAAGGTCATTCCCAAATGGTCAGAAGGGCTGAAATGAGAACTTATTTACCACTAAAGGTAACAGTGAAGTTAGTATGATTCCTTGTAAATGTCAGACTGACCAAAATAACATTTACAAATGTGTAAATTCAGTTTGTTAATTAAATGCATTGGTCATTGGAGAGCAACTGCAGAGTTAATCAAATGATCATATTTTTCACTAAAAATAAACAAATTGAATAAGGAAAATTTTTCTCTGCTAATAACCCCTCTACTAGTGGACTAATATTGCTCTAATTTCATGGGAACCATTTCCAGGGCTGCTGATGGTGAGATTCGAACCCACCACTTCCTCCCGTGCAAGCATACAGCTATGCGGCCCACACCATGCAACCAACCCGTACTGCCTCTTTGAATGAGTAAATTAATTTAAACTCATAGAAGATGAATGGCAATGAACACTTTATTATTATTATTATTATTATTATTATTATTATTATTATTATTATTATTATTATTATTATTCATTCATTCAACTTCGCTAATCGGCCAACTAGGGACCACGATAAGCCTCATTTTACATTCTGGCATTTGTTCGTCTTTCGCTTGATCCACATCGTCTTCATTAGCTCACTGTGTTTAGCACAACGTTCTTCTGTCCATTTAGCACCAGTTGCCCGTTTTTCGTCCCGGAAAGTCCCAAAAGTCTTGATGGCTGCTCTGAAAAGATTTCGGTCTTGTGCATCTTCTGCTTGTAGGCCCAGTTCTTTAAGATCTTTCTTGACATTAACGTACCATGGCATTGCCGTTTTTGGTTTTGTGTCAAATATACTGAAGATACGTTTCGTCCATCGAGAGTCGATCATCCGTCGTATATGACCGTAGAAGCGAACTCTGCCTTTACGCATTGTGTCCGTGATCTTCTCTATCTTAGAGTATATTTCTTGCCTGGATTTTCTAAAGTAGATGCCATTTTTGTAGTTTGGACCAAGTATGGTGTGTAAGATCTTTCTTTCTTTCCTCTCTAAATCCGCAAGCAAACATTTCTCGGACAGGATAAGGCATTCAGATGCATACAGTGATACTGGTTTGATGACAGTGTTGTAGTGACGAATTTTTGTGTTCAGGGAAAATTATTATTATTATTATTATTATTATTATTATTATTATTATTATTATTATTATTATTATTATTATTATTATTATTATTATTATTAATGAAACTTGTTACCTGAAAATTTTGCTTGATTCGAGCAGGATTACTACTCTTAGGAATGACAGCAATTCCACGTTGTATAATATGCCGCAGAAGAACCTGAGCAGGAGTTTTGCCATGTTTCTCAGCAATTCGAATGATTACTGGATCGGATAGAGGACTCAGCTTTGGAATTCTGAGGACACAGAGAAAACATCTAAAATTAGCTTTAAACCCAAAATCAATGCAACAGCATACAGCATGATTTGAAGAGAAAAATGTCTTGCATATCTGTACTCTTTTGGATCCTAATATAAATTGGTTGATAAAATTCCATATAAATGAAAATGAAGGTGTTAAGGACAGACAGACTGTAACATTAAAGTGTCTAAGGTGGAAACTATGGGAGTTTCAAGATCATAGAGCTCAGAATATATAGTGTGTAAAGACTCTAAGGGCAAAAAGTTGTGTTAAATAAAATTGATTTTGATTTGTAAATATAAAACATAGCAGCCAGTTAGCCCAAAAAATAAAATGAAGCTTACTTTACAAGTACACGAACCACTTCAGAGTTAAATATTTTAAACCATAGTATTCCTATCATCAAGAAAGTAAGTGCAGGGTATAACAGTGGAATTAGGCTATTTTGAAAAGCAGCAGTGTGAACTCTGTATGGTTCTCCTTTTCTATTTCTAATTATTCCAATAACAAAAATTAAGATTTGATCTGAATTACAGAGAGAAGCAGTAGCGGTGATTAGGAGGGGCAGTCGCCCCCCCCCCCCCCCTCCTTTTGGAGAAAATACTGTATTTTTATATTCCATTTTAGCCGGCTGAAAGTAGGAATTATAGGAATTATTAAACAAAGTGGTCCACCTCTGTGGTGTAGTGGTTAGCATGATTAGTTGCCATCCCCGGTGGCCCAGGTTCGATTCCCAGCTCTGCCACAAAATTTGAAAAGTGGTACAAGGGCTGGAATGGGGTCCACTCAGCCTCGAGAGGTCAAGTGAGTAGAGCTGGACTCGATTCCCACCTCAGCCATCCTGGAAGTGGTTTCCCACTCCTCCTCCAAGCAAATGCCGGGAAGGTACCTAACTTAAGGCCATGGTCACTTCTTTCCCTCTTCCTTGTCTATCCCTTCCAAACTATCCATCCCCCATCAAGGCCTCTGTTCAGCATAGCAGATGAGGCCACCTGGGCGAGGTACTGGTAATCGTCCCCAGTTGTATCCCCGACCCAATGTCTCACACTCCAGGACACTGCCCTTGAGGCTCAGTCCGAGGGGAAAACCAACCCTGGAGGGTAAACAGATTAAGAAAGAATTAAACAAAGCAAATTTTACAAACACTGTAATCTTATCAACTAATTATTTACCTTATTTTCTTTAATTATTAACAAAAATTATTAGCAGAAATATGCACAAAATATCATTCATCCCATCTAACCGATTTGTATAGCGCCACTAGTCTAATTTTTTTGCTAAGGTCATGGACACTGAGGTATGATTCACCCACTTACCGCGGGTTTGTAGTCAAATACTAAATGATTTTAACTGTATAAACACGCTGTACTTCTCTTTAATTGTAATAAATGTGTAATATTGTTCCTTTCGCGAACGTTTTATAGTATAGTATTGAATTAAAATCTCAAAAAAACTATTATTACCACACTTAAATTGGTAAACCCTCAACCTTTTAGTCTCTGTCAAAATTCACTCAGAGAGTATTAAAAACTTACCATTTTGTAGCTTTTTTCTTCTGTTTTGAATAATAATAACAATGTTGTTGGCTTTACGTCCCACTAACTACTGTTACGGTTTTCGGAGACACTGAGGTGCCAAAATTTAGTCCTGCGGGAGTTCTTTTAAGTGCCACTAAATCTGCCGACAATAGGCTGACCTATTTGAACACCTTCAAATACCACCGGACTGAGCCAGGAACAAACCTGCCAAGTTGAGGTCAGAAGGCCAGACACTCAGCCCGTCTTCAGTTTTGATGAATAACCCAACCCCTACCTCGCCCGCTATATCCCACAAACCCGGGTACCATACTGTTTTTTGTCTGTATATTTTTTTCCCCCCGCACTTTTAATTTCCAATCACCGCTACTGGAAAGAAGTATTAGAATATTTCAGAATTTATATATAGGCAATTTTAAGATCTGAGGGATATTTATAATTCAGCCATGTGCTGAGGTTATCAAGTAAAGTAGCTGATATGTTCTGAAAGCAAAGGTGCTCAGGTGACATCCCTTCTATATGTTAAGTTTTAGAGAGTTGTTGAGTTGCGATTACCCTTTAAATATGTCCTATTCTGTTTTTTCTCACCTGACTTTTGATGTGTGATTCCTAGAGTCTCAAGTTCTTGCTTTTCGAGGCCTGATGTTTTATCTCATACCCTTGTACTTCAAGGTCTTCAAACTGTTCCTTTCTTCTAGTTCATTACATATTTGGCGCAGCTGATTGACTCACCTTTCTCCCAGAAGAAACTACATTTGGAAAGCACTCAAGCTATCAGGTCTCATTCATTTGCACAGTTGGATTGAGAGAGAGAGAGTGTGTGTGTGGGGGGAGGGGGGGGGGGGTACCACCTTCATGTCATGTGCTGCTAAAGCTCTGGTAAATGGAATGTTGAAGTTGATGTACAGGCAGCCTAAATGATGTAAAAGTAAAATGCCTGTACACAGTTGCTGACACCATACAATTATTATTAACTTAGCAAAAAAATTATTGAACTAACTAAAAAGTGGAAAAGATAGAGAGAGAAACAGAAGTGTGATGTTGCAAAGGAGTGCAGAATAGAGTCCATCACATTATAGACTTCCCTCTTCAAAAATCCAATACTAGTTAACCTGATGTTAACAAATACATCTTAGCATTTTCTAGATAATCACATGAACATACCATTCCTGAAGTGACCAGCTAATCTGAGCCAAGGCAGAAGAATTTGCAGAAAAGTTTGCAGTTGAAAATATTAAGACATGTTGTTGTTTGTTTGTGGTATTCAATGTAGAAATGATATTTATTTTGAAACCTTTTGTGGTAAGAGTACAGTCATAAATGGCCAATTTCATATCAGATTATGAATTCAAAATATATTCTTTTAATGTAGAAGAGCCTGGTCATTTTTACTAGCCAACTTAAGCAGTGTAGTTGCCGATGATCTTTATTAACGTCAGTGGAATTTGGGGGTGTGACTCCTGGACAAAATTCTGACACCCAGGCATCTTCTAAAATCTACGGTAATTGACAGGAACACAATATATAACATGACTAGCTGATGTACCCGTGCTTCGCTACGGGATTCTCAGAAAGACTGACTTGGTGGTTTTCCTAACTGAATTCAACAAAGGTCATTACAAAAACGTCAGTAGGAATGTAGCGATTGAAAGCAATGTTATCATGTAAAATACTCAATCAAATGAAAAACTGCACACTTTCTCACTTACAACGAACAGTACTATGGTGCCGATCTAAGAGTCAAAAATTCCAGAGCTGGAATAACCAGGTCGCAGACTGCCGTCAACACTCCTCTGTCATTATTCCGTTAAATATGCACACTACTCATTCCAATCAGTGGCTCAGAGTAGGGATTGTATAACTCGAATTCTATGATGAACCAGTGTGTTACGTACCAGATATATCAGAAACTGTATGAACCAGAGGAATGGCATGCTAAAGAAGAAAGTTATCTTACTCCCCAGCTACTTCCCACTAATATACAGGCAGGCTGTTACAGTCGGTACGACCAGGCGAGTTGGCCGTGTGGTTAGGGGCGCGCAGCTGTGAGCTTGCATCCGGGAGATAGTTGATTCCAACCCCACTGCCGGCAACCCTGAAGATGGTATTCGAGAGATAGTGGGTTCGAGCCCCACTGTCGGCAGCCCTGACGATGGTTTTCCGTGGTTTCCCATTTTCACACCAGGCAAATGCCGGGACTGTACCTTAATTAAAGCCACGGCCGCTTCCTTCCACTTCCTAGACCTTTCCTATCCCATCGTCGCCATAAGACATCTGTGTCCGTGCGACGTTAAGCAAAAAAAAAAGATGGTATTCCGTGGTTTCCTATTTTCACACCAGTCACACCAGGCTGTACCTTAAAGCCAAGGCCGCTTCCTTCACACCACTATTCATTTCCTATCCCATCGTCGCCATAAGTCCTACCTGTGTCGGTGCGACATCAGGCAAATTATAAAAAAACCTCGGTACGCTGCAGTAATCCTATCTATCAGGGATGAGAGGAAACAGAAGACAAAAAGCACATAACAACAAACAATGGTCAATGTAATGTTATTGTTGATAAAGTTTATGAGCTTTCTATATTGCAGGCCTTCACAATAGTTTTCTTTCGACTCTGTGATATTAGGGTGTCTTACAAAATTATTTATATCGCAGACTGTAGTTCCTTATTCTCAGACTATACATACCGATTTTCACTAAATTCTGTTTAACCATTTTCTCGTGACTCGGCCCTGATATGGACTTAGTAACAAAAATCCAAATTCATTAATATCTCCGATTATATGCGGTACGGTAACAATGAATAAGACATATGTGATCGGAAATTTAATAACTTCTTACATAACTACTACTAACTTATGACGTAACTAAAGTTATGTTAGTATGTAGTATTTATTGATACGACCACTAATAACATAAATAACTTATTTGAGAATTACATTTCAGACCTTCCCCTAAACTACCACTTCACTCAGCGTGAATAAAATAATTTTAGAATAAATTGCAGTGGTTCATCACCCGACATTACATACCGATTTTCATTAAATTCTCTTCAGCCGTTTTATCGTGATGCGTGTACAGACAGACAGACAGACAGAAATTACGGAAAATTAAAAATTGCATTTTCTTGTTACTGTGGACATGACAGATACAGAAATACCATTCTTTTCAAATTCTGAGCAATGTACAGACAAAACTCTTACTTTATATATATATAGATTACATTTCAGGCCTTCCCTAAACTAACATTTCACTCAGTGTGAATAACATTATTGATAGCCTAGATTATAGCGACCTATTCCCCGACTTTGCATACCAATTTTCGTGAAGATATGACCACTAAAATAAATATTTGACAATTAAATTTTAGGCCTTCCCATAAACTACCATTTTTCTCAGCGTGTATAGCCTATATTGTAGCGACTTATTTCCCATCTTTGTCTAGCGATTTTCATTAAGACACGACCAATAATAACATAAATATTTGAGAATTAAATTTCTGGCCTTCCCCTAAACTACCATTTCACTCAGCGTGATTAAAATAATTTATAGCCTAGATTGTAGCGGTTTATCACCCGACTTTACATTCCGATTTTCATTAAATTCTCTTCAGCCGTTTTCTCGTGATGCGTGTACATACATACAGACAGACAGACAGACAGACAGACAGACAGACAGACAGACAGAAATTACGGAAAAGTAAAAATTGCATTTTCTTGTTACTGTGGACATGACCGATACAGAAATATCATTCTTTTCAAATTCTGAGCAATGTACAGACAAAACTCTTATTTTATATACACTGACTGACAGAGCAAATGCAACACCAAGAAGGAGTGGTCAGAACTTTATGCCAATTGCAGGGTAGACTGGCGTCACTGTGGTATGCTCATGATGTGAAATGCGCCGCTGTGCTGCGCACGTAGCGAACGATAAATGGGACACGGCGTTGGCGAATGGCCCACTTCGTACCGTGATTTCTCAGCCGACAGTCATTGTAGAACGTGTTGTCGTGTGCCACAGGACACGTGTTTAGCTAAGAATGCCAGGCCGCCGTCAACGGAGGCATTTCCAGCTGAGAAGGGCAGGTTGGTCGCTTCGTCAAATCGCAGCCGATACCCATAGGGATGTGTCCACGGTGCAGCGCCTGTGGCGAAGATGGTTGGCGCAGGGACATGTGGCATGTGCGAGGGGTCCAGGCGCAGCCCGAGTGACGTCAGCACGCGAGGATCGGCGCATCCGCCGCCAAGCGGTGGCAGCCCCGCACGCCACGTCAACCGCCATTCTTCAGCATGTGCAAGACACTCTGGCTGTTCCAATATCGACCAGAACAATTTCCCATTGATTGGTTGAAGGAGGCCTGCACTCCCGGCGTCCGCTCAGAAGACTACCATTGACTCCACAGCATAGACGTGTACGCCTGGCATGGTGCCGGGCTAGAGCGACTTGGATGAGGGAATGGCGGAACGTCGTGTTCTCCGATGAGTCACGCTTCTGTTCTGTCAGTGATATTCACCGCAGACGAGTGTGGCGTCGGCGTGGAGAAAGGTCAAATCCGGCAGTAACTGTGGAGCGCCCTACCGCTAGACAACACTGCATCATGGTTTGGGGCGCTATTGCGTATGATTCCACGTCACCTCTAGTGTGTATTCAAGGCATGTTAAATGCCACCGCTACGTGCAGCATGTGCTGCGGCCGGTGGCACTCCCGTACCTTCAGGGGCTGCCCAATGCTCTGTTTCAGCAGGATAATGCCCGCCCACACACTGCTCGCATCTCCCAACAGGCTCTACGAGGTGTACAGATGCTTCCGTGGCCAGCGTACTCTTCGGATCTCTCACCAATCGAACACGTGTGGGATCTCATTGGACGCCGTTTGCAAACTCTGCCCCAGCCTCGTACGGACGACCAACTGTGGCAAATGGTTGACAGAGAATGGAGAACCATCCCTCAGGACACCATCCGCACTCTTATTGACTCTGTACCTCGACGTGTTTCTGCGTGCATCGCCCCTCGCGGTGGTCCTACATCCTACTGAGTCGATGCCGTGCGCATTGTGTAACCTGCATATCGGTTTGAAATAAACATCAATTATTCTTCCGATCCGACTCTGTTTTTTCCCCAACTTTCATCCCTTTCGAACCACTCCTCCTTGGTGTTGCATTTGCTCTGTCAGTCAGTGTATATAGATTATCAATATTTTTCAAACACTTACCAAAAAAATCATTCACATTCAAAGGAGAACTATATAGTTAAGGAAAATACCATGAGTAGCAAGTATAGATGGGCCTAAGCAATTACCTCTCATATATGCTTCCTCACCTCGTACTTCTCTCTTAATTATATAGATAACAGACATGTTGTTGTTTGTTTGTGGGATTCAAAGTAGAATCCGACCTGTTGGCTGAATGGTCAGCATACTGGCCTTCGGTTCAGAGGGTCCTGGTTCGATTCCTGGCCGAGTCGGGTATTTTAACCTTCATTAGTTAATTCCAATGTCTCGGGGGCTGGGTGTTTGTACTGCCCCAACATCCCTGCAACTCACACACCACACATAACACTATCCTCCACCACAATAACACGCAGTTACCTACAAATGGCAGATGCCGCCCACCCTCATCGGAGGGTCTGCCTTACAAGGGCTGCACTCAGCTAGAAATAGCCACACGAAATTTAAAAAAAGTGCTGGCATTTCACTCCCGTTTACTTCTACATCCTTGTAGGAAGGTATTGCAGGGCTGCTGTTATAGGAGCAATATTGTTTTCTTTTTATTGGAAGATCCACTAAAATGAAATGCAATCTTTCAAGTTTAGTGTTCTCTTTTGTTGGTTGGAATCAAACCCGTGATCATGGATTGGACACCACCACTGATCTCTGGAGGAAGTTAATGAGCCAGTGAACGATGGGTATGACCGCTGTAAAATTCAACATTATTATTTAATAATAATAATAATATGGTAACACGGTAATAACACTGTAATAACACGGTAAAATTGAAAGAGTTGATAGCTTTAAGTACTTGGGTGAAATAGTGCAATTGAAAACTAATGAAAGAGAAGCAAACAACACCAGATGGGAGAAGATGGCTGTGGCTTTTCGTAGTACATATCCTATATACAAGAAGAGAATCATCTCCAGATGAGCCAAACTAAGGCACTACAACACAGTGATTAAAACAGAATGTCTGTACGCTAGTGAATGCCTCCAAATAACAGGGAAAGCAGGACTGAGAGAAGCTGAGAAATTCTAAAGAAAGATCCTTCGCAAAATAATGGGTTCAAAGATTGTGGATGGACAGTATAGGTTGCGAGGAAGGGAAGAACTTTACCATGACAATCAAAGGCTGAGTCCGTGAGAATACAGAGACTTAAATACTATGGGCATTTATTTAGAATGGATGAGAAGAGACTAACGAAAAGGATTTTCACAATACTAGAGAGCAGACCTAAAGTGTCAGACAAATGGTTCTGGTAGGTGAGAAAGGATCTCAAACAGATGGGACTAAATTCAGAAGACATCTCAAACTGAGATCGACAAATTCCAGGGATTCCACGACGAACCAAAACTTAACCAAGGGTGGACGGAAGAAAGAAGACATGCTGCCAGAGAAAGGATGCTAAAGTTTTGGGCTGTGAAGAAGGCTTCCAGAAACATGTAACTGTTACCTAACGTGGTCTCTAATGGCCATAAATAATAATAATAATAATAATAATAATAATAATAATAATAATAATAATAATAATAATAATAATAATAATAATAATAATAATAATAATAATAATAATAATAATGGCCCAGAGTATTCAAAAAATCTTACAGGACATCTGGTTTTCTGAAGAAATTCCGGAGGATTGGAAATGTGCATTGATTCACCCACTTCATAAGAAAGGAGACAAATCAGATATTAATAACTACACAGGAATCTCTCTCCTCTCACTTGTATATAAAATCTTCTCTAAAGCTCTACTTAATAGATTAGAGAAACAAACAGACCACCTGATCGGAGATTATCAGGCTGGATTCCGAAAAGGGAGATCCTGCGCAGAACAAATCCTGAACCTAAAAACCATACTACAGATTCGCAAAACCAAACAAACAGTCATCACCTTTGTTGACTTCAAAAAGGCGTATGATTCCATAGATTGGCAGACCCTGTTCAACATACTAGAGGAATTTCAAGTCAACAGGAAAACAAGGGAATTGATTAAACAAACTCTGACCAACACAACATCAAAAGTTAAGTTCTTGGGAGAAATTTCTGAACCGTTCGAAATCAGAACTTGTGTCCGACAGGGAGATGGACTATCCCCACTACTATTCAATTTAGTTTTGGAAAAAGTGATTCGTGAATGGAGAAAAGAAACTAAAGGTATAAACATTGGCAGACTTCTTAAAGACAAAATTCACCTTGATTGCTTAGCTTTCGCAGATGACCTTGCGATCCTTTCAAAAAACAGACTAGAAGCAATCCACTCCATAGAAAAATTGCATGAAATAGCTGCAAAAACCGGACTTCAAATTTCATTTGAAAAGACACAGTTTATGGAAGGAACTAAATAAAGATTCGACAATCAACCATTAATCACCAAATGTGGAATAATTTCCCAAGTAGATAAATTCAAGTATCTAGGTGAAATTATTCAGCCAGCAGGGTTAAATCAGGAAGCTAACAAAGAAAGAACTGCTAAACTGCAAAGGGCTTACAAAATCACATGGAACAGATACAACAAAAGATGTATATCAAAAAATGCAAAACTACGGCACTACAATACAGTCATCAAACCAGAGGCACTTTATGCATCTGAAACACTGATCATTGGTGGCAGGTCACAAATGAAAAGCATTGAGAAACAAGAGAGGAAAATTCTCAGAAAAATCCTAAGACCAAAGTTCGAAAATAGAATTTGGATGAAAAAGAAACCACACAAAATTTTTCAATTCACAGAAAAAATCACAGATACCATCAGAAAGAGACAACTAAAATTCTATGGACACCTACACAGAATGGATAACAACAGGCTGACAAAGAAAATTCTAAATCTAGCTCTAACCCTGAAAATCTGCAACAATTGGTTAGCAGAAATTCATGAAGATCTACAAGAAATGGCTATTGAGGATGAAACCATTCAAGATAGAATAAAATTTAGAAGCTTAGTAAACAAACATAAATTTGCAGAGAAACCAACAAGAAAAAATACAGGCTGGAAAGGAACACGCAGAAAGGAACACAGTGAAAAAATGAAGAGATATTGGGAAGAAAAGAAGAAGAAACATTGTGCAAAATAAGTTCAAACGCGCTCCACAGTTGGGCACAACGAATCAAATAATAATAATAATAATAATAATAATAATAATAATAATAATAATAATAATAATAATAATAATAATAATAATAATAATAATAATAATAATAATAATAATAATAATAATAATAATAATGCGTGGCATCTGTATAGACTTAGTGGTGACCTAATGAGGATAAAATGAATGGCGAAGACATCATAAATACCCAGTCCCCAAGCCAGGGGAATTAACAGTATGAGGGGCTTGATTCTGAAAATTGAACCAGGGCCATGGGATCAAAGGCAAGCATTCTATCCATTTAGCCACAAAGCTGGACTTTAATTTGCTAGACCTTAGGCTACCATCTCCACTGATCAGGTGTTGAGTATTGGCAGTAGCAGAGGCCAGGGCAGTAGCTTGTAAGCAGCCTTGACAACACAGCAAGCTACTCCACTGGCTATTGGCTGGAGCTCAAAATGCCAAAGGCACGATATTCACTAAACCAACCATTGAAAAGGGGTAACCTAAGTCTAGTGGTAGCCCCATCTTGATTCCAGCATACACCACTGAAGAACATATATCAGTGATGGTTATGGAATAATATTTTGAAAAAGTAACACTTAAGAACACATATTAATTACAGTTACAGAATATTATTTAATAAAGAAAAAATCCTCCCCTGCAAACCATGTGACCTTGCCATGGTGGAGAGTCTTGCGTGTCCCTGTGAAGCAGATAGCCGAGCCGCAGGTACAACCATATCGGAGGGGTATCTGTCAAGAGACCAGGCTAACGAATGGTTCATCGAAAGGGAAGTAGCAGCCTTTCGAAATTTGCAAGGGCAGCAGTCTAAATAATTGACTGATGTGGCCTTGTGGTTTCCCATTTTCACACCAGGCAAATGCTGGAGCTGTACTTTAATTAAGGTCACGGCCGCTTCCTTCCAACTCCTAGGCCTTTCCAATCCCATCATCGCCATAAGACCTATCTGTGTCGGTGCGACATAAAGCCACTAGCAAAAAAAATAAAATAAAAGATATGGCCTTGTAATACTGAACATGGCTTAGCTGTGTTGATACTGCTACACGGCTGAAAGCAACAGGAAACCACAGCCATAAATAATTCCCAAGGACATGCAGCTCTCTCCGTATGAATGATGTAATGATGATGGCTTCCTCCCGGGTAAAATATTCCGGAGGTAAAATAGTCCCCCATTCGGATCTCTGGGTGGGGACAACACGAGAGGGGAGCAATTATCAGGAAGATGAATACTGAAATTCTGCAAGTCGGAGCGTGGAATGTTAGAAGTTTGAATCGTTGTGGTAGGTTAGAGAATCTGAAAAGGGAGATGGATAGATTAAAGTTAGATGAAGTTGGTATAAGTGAAGTACGTTGGCAGGAAGAGCAGGATTTTTGGTCTGGCAATCACAGGATTATCAACACAAAATCAAACAGGGGAAATGCAGGAGTTGGTCTAATAATGAAAAAGAAAATAGGTCAGCAGGTAAGCTACTATGACCAGCAAATTGAAAGGATTTTTGTTGTCAAGATATACACCAAACCAATGCCCACCACAATAGCGCAGGTCTATATGCCCACTAGTTCAGCAGATAATGAAGAAACCAAAAGAATATATGAAGAGATAGAAGATTTAATACAATATGTAAAAGATGACGAGAATTTAATTGTGATGGGAGACTGGAATGCAGTGGTAGGCCAAGGAAGAGAAGGTAATACAGTAGGAGAATTCGGATTGGGATAAAGGAATGAAAGAGCAAGTTGGCTGGTTGAATTCTGTACTGATCATAATTTAATCCTTGCTAATACTTGGTTCAAACACTACAAATAACATCTGTATACATGGATGAGATCTGGACACAGTGGAAGATATCAAATAGACTTCATTATGATTAGGCAGAGATTCAGAAACCAGGTGTTGGATTGCAAAACTTTCCCAGGAGCAGACATGGACTCTGACCACAACTTGTTAGTCGTGAAATGCCATCTGAAGTTGAAGAAGTTGAAGAAATTGAAGAAAGGAAGGAATGCAAGAAGATGGGATGTAGACAATTTGAAAGAATAGAGTGTAAGAAACTGTTTCAAGGAACATGTTGCACAAGGATTAAGTGAAAAGGCTGAAGGAAACACAATAGAGGAAGATTGGACAGTCATGAAGAATGAGATCTCTAAGGCTGCTGAAGAAATGCTAAGAAAGGAAAGATCAACTAAGGATCAATGGATAACACAGGATATACTGGAGCTGATTAATGAACAATGAAAGTACAAGAATGCAAAAAATGAAGAGGGCAGAGAAGAATACAGGTGATTAAAGTATGAAGTGGATAGAAAGTGCAGGACAGCTAAGGAAGAATGGCTGAAGGAGAAGTGCAAGGATGTTAAAGGTTGTATGATCGTAGGAAAGATAGATGCTGCAACAGGAAAATCAAGGAAACATTTAAAGAAAGGAAATCTAGGTGTATGAATATTAAGAGCGCAGATGGAAAACCACTTCTAGGGAAAGAAGACAAGGCAGAAAGATGGCAGGAACATATACAGCAGTTGTATCAAGGTAGTGATGTACATGATATGGCTCTGGAAGAAGAAGAGGCTGTTGATGCTGATGAAATGGGAGACCCAATTTTGAGGTCAGAATTCGACAGAGCTTTAAGAGACCTAAATAGGAACAAGGCACCTGGAATTGATAATATTCCCTCTGAATTACTCACTGCCTTGGGAGAAACCAGCATGGCGAAGTTATTCCATTTAGTATGTAAGATGTATGAGACAGGAGAAGTGCCATCCGATTTTCGGCAGGATGTCGTTATACCTATTCCCAAGAAAGCCAGTGCCGACAAGTGTGAAAACTACCACACTAATAGTTTAGTATCTCATGCCTGCAAACTTTTAACATGTATTATTTACAGAAGAATGGAAAGACAAGTTGAAACTGAGCTGGGAGAAGATCAGTTTGGATTCAGAAGAAATGTAGGAACACATGAAGCTATCCTGACTTTACGCTTGATCTTAGAGGATCAAATAAAGAAGGACAAGCCCACATACATGGCATTCATAGATCTAGAAAAGGCATTTGATAATGTTGATTGGACCAAGCTATTTATGATTCTGAAGATGATAGGGATCAGATACCGAGAACGAAGAATTATCTACAATCTGTATAAAAATCAGTCTGCAGTGATAAGAATCGAGGGCTTTGAAAAAGAAGCAGCAATCCAGAAAGGAGTGAGGCAAGGCTGCAGTTTGTCCCCTCTCCTTTTCAATGTTTACATAGAACAGGCAGTAAAGGAAATCAAAGAGAAATTTGGAAAGGGAATCACAGTCCAAGGAGAGGAAATCAAAACCTTGAGATTTGCTGATGATATTGTTATTTTATCTGAGACTGCAGAAGATCTCGAGAAGTTGCTGAATGGTATGGATGAAGTCTTGGGTAAGGAGAACAAGATGAAAATAAATAAGTCCCAAACAAAAGTAATGGAGTGCAGTCGAACGAAGGCAGGTGATGCAGGAAATATTAGATTAGGAAATGAAGTCTTAAAGGAAGTAGATGAATATTGTTACTTGGGTAGTAAAATAACTAACGATGGCAGAAGTAAGGAGGACATAAAATGCAGACTAGCACAAGCAAGGAAGAGCTTTCTTAAGAAAAGAAATTTGCTCACTTCAAACATTGATATCGGAATTAGAAAGATGTTTTTGAAGACTTTCGTGTGGAGCGTGGCATTGTACGGAAGTGAAACATGGACGATAACTGGCTCAGAAAGAAAGAGAATAGAAGCTTTTGAAATGTGGTTTTACAGAAGAATGCTGAAGGCGAGATGGATAGATTGAATCACGAATGAGGAGATTCTGAATTGAATTGGTGAGAGGAGATCGATTTGGCTAAATTTGACCAGAAGAAGAGATAGAATGATAGGACACAACTTAAGACACCCAGGACTTGTGTAGTTGGTTTTTGAGGGAAGTGTAAGCAGTAAGAATGGTAGAGGTAGACCAAGGTATGAGATTATTATATGACAGGCAGATCAGAAGAGATGTAAGATGTAGTAGAAGTTACGTAGAAATGAAAAGGTTAGCACAGGATAGGGTAGCATGGAGAGCTGCATCAAACCAGTCTAAGGACTGATGTCTCAAACAACAACAACAAAGACAGAATACAAGAGAGTACACTACAGAACTACTGATTTAACTTACATAAGGCGAAGTCTAACAGCCATTGTCAGGTATGAATGAATATAGCAAGCGATAATAGTGATTAATATGCCAGTCACCTTCAGAATAAGGTGGCCAAACCTCCTCTACCGAGCTCGATAGCTGCAGTCGCTTAAGTGCGGCCAGTATCCAGTGTTCGGGAGATGGTAGGTTCGAACCCCACTATCGGCAACCCTAAAGATGGTTTTCCGTGGTTTCCCATTTTCACACCAGGCGAATGCTGGGGCTGTACCTTAATTAAGGCAACGGCCGCTTCCTTCCCACTCCTACATAATTTTGAGGGATGAACACTGACTATAATACCTAGAGTACACATATGGAATTAATAATATCTCAAAATTGTACAAAGCTTATCGAGGAACAACAATATGGATCCTCACAATTCAAAAAAATAGAGTAACAGTGCACATCGCCCAATTAAAAGAAGGGACCGAAGCAAAATGAACATTCATATACATAAATTTTTTTGAAACAAGGACTAGATCAGCACCAATGTTGAAGAAAAAGGTAATAAAAGGACACAAGTTAAAAGAAATTGGAGATTTGTGAGCCACAATTTTTTTTTTTATGAATCCCATAATACAATATCAATAAGAATCTACTCAATCGTAAAAAAATCGGTGTTAAAAAAAGACATGACTAATTAATGACAGATCAGTAACAAACATTATCCATTTCTGACTTTTGGTCTTTCACTTCTTTCTTTAAGGATCAAAAATAAACACAATATTCCAACAATCTACGAGACACCCATTATCAAATTCAAAATCATATGTCCATAGCTGAAGATACTTCCGCAACACGTTTGAAAATTTTATAGAACTTTCAGGACTTGAAATAAATCGAAATCCATGTTTCAAAGAAGATTGACTGAAAATGGAGTTTGATATGTCAAGCCAGAAGGGCAAGACCAATAGCTGAAATATTTAAAAGTTTGCGTGCATGCCCTTTGCTCACCCACCTCGTCATAGAAAAGCCAGTTCGTAGAACAGCAGAAGTACAGACCAGCTGTACAAGGACAAATGAAGCCCTCCACACTAGAATCACCTCATATCACAACTCATCACAAAGAAGATCAACATGAGCTTATATAGGCAGAGAGTAGCGAACACAGAACATGCGAGAAGGCAGACATAATACGTGACGTGAGCAGAGGGAGGAGGGTGGCGAAACCATGCCCAGTAGACGAAGAGCCGGCCGAGAGAGTAGACGCACAGCTGATAAGAAGGGACACATAGCAGGAGGCGGCTCGTAGAATGCAGCAGCACAGGACGACGAAACAAGTAAGGTAGGCAAAGAAAAGTAGAGTCTCAAATCCAACGATGTAGCAGTGAGAGTATGTGACACCATGAAAGTAAGCAGAAAAATAAGGAATACTTCAAGACCATTGCTTAGTGATGATGTGGAAATACACAAAGGCTGCCGCACAGTATCATCATAGACTGACATGTGTCCTTCTTTATTTTAAGGCTCATTGCTTGAGTGGAAATGCCACTGATTAGACGTTTTGGAGCACCACTCACCACTTGAACTGTTCTGATTATGATGTGCATCAATGGTGGACGTGGTGGGAATGCAAGGGGTACATATCCACATCGAGAAGGCTCGGGTTGACCCCAGCGGGCCACCAACAGGGTGGATGGTTCATTTTGTGACAGGCTGTAAGTACTCAATGGGAGTCACTGTGCACCATCCAGAGACATATTACAGCAGCTGACAGTATGCCTGTGTCCAACGGCACCAGATCCAGGTGGCTAGAAGAGCAAATCTGTTATCGCAGCATCTCTTATGACATCTATCATTATGACCTGAGTATTGCCGAGGACGTTTGAACTTCTGCAATGCTTGGGTAGCATGGTACCTTGTGGATTGGCAATGAGTGGTATTCAGAGACAAATCACGGTTCTGTCTGGATATTGATGACCACCAAATTTGAGTCTGGAGATATCTTGGCCAGTGCAGTTATCCATGGTTCACTGTAGAGCAGCCCACCATCCCAATGAGAAGTGACAATGTGTGGGGTGCCATTTTCTATGATTCCAACTCCCAGCTGGTGGTGACTGAAGGAACCCTGATACTGTGGCAATACGTCCAGAAAATTCTGCGACCATGTTTGCTCCCCTTTCTGTTGCAGCTAAACAACCCCATTTTTCAGCAGGATAATGCCTGGACTCACACAGCACAGGCATCTCCGGTCTGTCTTCAAAATATCAACATACTTCCTTAGCCAGCAAGGTCTCCAGACCTTTTGCCTATCGAGAACATTTTGGGACCAGACTCGATGGAAACTTCGGCTCAATTGAGGGGGAGGATCAGCAGTAGGAGAAAGATCTTCCTCAGGATAATGTCTGATATCTGTATGCCTCCATACCATATTTTAACTCCGCCTGTTCCCATGCTACTGTCCTAAGTATATCCGTGCAAGTGTTCATTATCCTGTAATAAATGCTTGGTGTGGTACAATATTTTGAGGTTTTCCTTATACTACTATGCCCTGTGCCTATGCCCACTTATGTGCCCTTGTATTGGCTCCTTCATAGTGTATAGATTTTTTGCAAATGAGTGTATTTTATAAATAAATTGTTAAAAATGTAATAATACTTGTTAGAAATGGATTACTATGTTTCAACAATGTAAAGCAAACTGAATCTTTATATTCAGTTTAGAAACAAAATGGGTGGCACAAACAGTCCATTTTGGGCCTTGGACTGCCAAGACAACTGCTACCCACACAGATGTCTTGCAGAAATTGGCGTGCCATTGGTTAGCCTGATGATATCCTCAGCTGTATTGCTTGGCTTCCATAGTCCGATTCGTTGGCTGAATGGTCAGCATACTGGACTTCAGTTCAGAGGGTCCCGGGTTCGATTTCCGGCCAGGTCGGGGATTTTGATCGCTTCTGGTTAATTCTTCTGGCTTGGGGACTGGGTGTATGTGTCCATCCCAACACTCTCCTCATCATCAATCAGTCACTACTGATCTGCATTTAGGGCAGTCGCCCAGGTGGCAGATTCCCTATCTGTTGTTTTCCTAGCCTTTTCTTGAATGATCACAAAGAAATTGGAAAATTATTGAACATTTCCCTTGGTAAGTTATTCCAATCCCTAACTCCCCTTCCTATAAATGAATATTTGCCCCAATTTGTCCTCTTGAATTCCAACTTTATCTTCATATTGTGATGTTTCCTACTTTTAAAGACACCACTCAAACTTATTCTTCTACTGATGTCCTCCCACACCATCTCTCCTCTGACAGCTCGGAACATACCATTTAATCGAGCAGCTCGTCTCCCTTCTCCCAAATCTTCCCAGCCCAAACTTTGCAACATTTTTGTAATGCTACTCTTTTGTCGGAAATCACCCACAACAAATCAAGCTGCTTTTCTCTGGATTATTTTCCAGTTCTTGAATCAAGTAATCCTGGTGAGGGTCCCATACATTGGAACCATATTCTAGTTGGGGTCTTACCAGAGACTTATATGCCCTCTCCTTTACATCCTTACTACAACCCCTAAATACTCTCATAACCATGTGCAGAGTTCTGTACCCTTTATTAACAATCATATTTATGTGATTACCCCAATGAAGGCCTTTTCTTATATTAACTAGGTACTTACAATGATCCCCAAAAGGAACTTTCACCCCATCAACGCAGTAATTAAAACTGAGAGGAGTTTTCCTATTTGTGAAACTCACAACCTGACTTTTAACCCCATTTATAATCATACCATTGCCCACCGTCCATCTCACTACACTATCGAGGTCACCCTGCAGCTGCTCACAATCTTGTAACTTACCGTATTTATTACTCTGTACAGAATAACATCATCTGCAAACAGCCTTATCTCTGATTCCACTTCTTTACACATATCATTGCTATATATAAAAAACATAAAGGTCCAATAATACTGCCTTGAGGAATTCCCCCTTTAATTATTACAGGGTCAGATAAAGCTTTGCCTACTCTAATTCTCTGAGTTCTATTTTCTAGAAATATAGCCACCCATTCAGTCACTCTTTTTTTCTAGTCCAATTGCACTCACTTTTGCCAGTAGTCTTCCATGATCTACCCTATCAAATGCCTTAGACAAGTCAATCGCAATACAGTCCATTTGGTCTCCTGAATCCAGGATATCTACTATATCTTGCTAAAATCCTACAAGCTGAGCTTGTCGAATAACCTTTCCTAAACCCAAACTGCCTTCTGTCAAACCAGTTATTAATTTCACAAACATGTCTAATATAATCAGAAAGAATGCTTTCCCAAAGCTTACATACAATGCATGTCAAACTGACTGGCCTGTAATTTTCAGCTTTATGTCTATCACCCTTTCCTTTATCCACAGGGGCTACTATAGCAACTCTCCATTCATTTGGTATAGCTCCTTCAACCAAACAATAATCAAATAAGTATTTCAGATATGGTACTATATCCCAACCCATTGCCTTTAGTATATCCCCAGAAATCTTATCAATTCCAGCTGCTTTTCCTTTTTTCAACTTTTGTATCTTACTGTAAATGTCATTGTTAACATAGGTAAATTTTAATACTTCTTTAGTATTACTCACATCCCCATCTGGACATTATCCTTGTAACCAACAATCTTTACATACCGCTGACTGAATACTTCTGCCTTTTGCAGATCCTCGCATACACACTCCCCTTGTTCATTAATTATTCCTGGAATGTCCTTCTTGGAACCTGTTTCTGCCTTAAAGTACCTATACATACTCTTCTATTTTTCATTGAAATTTGTATGACTGCCAGTTATGCTTGCCATCATGTTATCCTTAGCTGACTTCTTTGCTAGATTCAATTTCCTAGTAACTTCCTTCAATTTCTCCTTACTTCCACAGCCATTTCTAACTATTTCTTTCCAACCTGCACCTCCTTCTTAGTCTCTTTACTTCCCTGTTATAATATAGTGGATCTTTACCATTCCTTACCACCTTTAAAGGTACAAACCTATTTTCACATTCCTCAACAATTTTGCTTTAAACCCATCCCAGAGTCTGTTTACATTTTTATTTACCGTTTTCCACCGCTCATAGTTGCTTATTAAAAACTCCCTCATGCCTGTTTTATCAGCCATATGGTACTGCCTAACAGTCCTAATTTTAATCTCTTCCTTTCTTTCACATTTATTTTTAAATCATCACTTAAAGATTGATAGGAACTATGACAAAAACAGCTTCATGATCACTAACACCATCTATTATTTCGGTTTCTCTATAGAGCTCATCTGGTTTTATCAGAACCACATCCAAAATATTCTTCCCTCTAGTTGGTTCCATCACTTTCTGAATCAGCTGCCCTTCCCATATTAACTTATTTACCATTTGTTGGTCATGCTTCCTGTCATTCGCATTACCTTTCCAATTGACATTTGGTAAATTGAGATCACCTGCTACTACCACATTCCTTTCCATATCATTTTCAACATAGCTGTTTATCTTATCAAATAATTCTGAATCAGCGTCAGCGCTACCCTTTCCCGGTCTCTACACTCCAAGGACATGAAGTTGCCTATTTTCTTTAGAGAAGAGCCTTACACCCAGCATTTCATGTTTTTCATCCTTAACTTTTTCGTAGCTTACAAATTCTTCTTTCACCAGAATGAATACTCCCCCTCCTACCATTCCTATCCTATCTCTACGATAAACACTCCAGTTCTGTGAGAATATTTCTGCATCCATTATATCATTTCTCAGCCATGATTCAACTCCTATTACAATACCGGATAAATATATATCTATTAAATTACTTAATTCAATTCCTTTGTTTACAATGCTTCTACAGTTGAGCACTAACATTTTTATGTCATCCCTACTTGATTTCCAGTTCTCTGTTCACTTAACACCGCTCCCTAGGCACCCCGTTTCCCTGAATGTACCTGCCTATAACCCTTCTAAACAAATTTCCTAACTTATATGTACCACTGCAGTTTAAGTGAAGGCCATCTGGGCGCAGATCCCTGTCTCCTACCCACCCATTAGGATCTAGAAATCTCACTCCTAGTTTCCCACAAATCCACTCCATAGTCTCATTTAAATCCCCAATCACCTTCCAGTCAGTATCCCTCCTACACAGTATTCCACTGATAACAATCTCCGCTTCCTTAAACTTTATCCGTGCTGCATTTACCAGATCCCACACATCCCCAACTATGTTGGTACTTATACCTGCTTGCCTTACGTTGTTAGTGCCAACATTCAGACAACATACCACATTACCAACCACCACAGAAACACGCAATAGTGATTACATCCCTTCAAATAGTGTTGGCGTCAGGAAGGGCATCCGGCCGTAAAACAGGGCCAAATCCCCATGTGCGACGCAGTTTGCCCCAGTGACCTCACAGGTGTGGGATAAAGCGGTGGGAAAAAAAGAAGAAGTTTGCTTGGCTTCCATAACAGGTCCAGAATTAAAATACCGGACTGGCTCTGAATTGGATCCAGGGACTCCAGGTAAGAGACAGGCATGCTTCCCTATACCACAGAGCTGGCTTCCTAGTTCTGAAACACTGTTATACTTTATCATGAGCAAAGAAGGCAGAAATTCTCACACCAATAGGCATTCCCAAGAAACAATAGTTCTATTTCAATTATTAATGAAAAGTTGAAAGAAAAAATAAAAATTATTATTACACAGAAATTTGAATTTCCTACACAACAATACAGATTTTGTCCATGTAGACAATTTCAAAATGTGAGAGATACATGTAGCGTTATTTAGTGATAATAATATTTGCTTTAGGTCCCACTAACTACTTTAACGGTTTTCGGAGATGCCAAGGTGCCAGAATTTAATCCCACAGGAGTTCTTTTATGTGCCAGTAAATCTACCGACACAAGGCTGTCATATTTAAGCACCTTCAAATACCACCGGACTGAGCCAGGATCGAACCTGCCAAGTTGGGTTCAGAAGGCCAGCGCCTCAACTGTCTGAGCCACTCAGCCTGGCTAGCCTTATTTAATCACTGAATCTCAATATATTAATATTCTAACTTAAGGTGTTCTCTGATCTAAGATTTTTCAGTACCAGTATGTATAACATTACTAACAAGTAATGAAGATCAAATTTATGCTGTATTTGTACACAAATGCTGACAGGAGAAAAATATAATTATATATAGGAAACAGATGGAGAGCAGCAACTTACCATGTAAGAATGCACAGATGGAATACACACAAAAGAAAGACATGGCTCCAAAATTTTCAGCTGTAGCCATCATCAGTGGAGAACAGAATAAGATTGTTAGAGGTAAGTGTTGAGTAGCAGATGCTATTGTGAAGTAAATGGAAAGGAGGAGATAGGCAGAACAAAAACCAAACCAAACCCCCTGGCACTACAGCCCTTGAAGGGCCTTGGCCTACCAAGCGACCGCTGCTCAGCTTGAAGGCCTGCAGATTACGAGGTGTCGTGTGGTCAGCACGACGAATCCTCTCGGCCGTTATTCTTGGCTTTTTAGACTGAGGCCGCTATCTCACCATCAGATAGCTCCTCAATTCTAATCACGTAGGCTGAATGGACCTCGAACCAGCCCTCAGGTCCAGGTAAAAATCCCTGACCTGGCCGGAAATCGAACCTGGGGCCTCCGGGTAAGAGACAGGCATGCTACCCCTACACCACGGGGCCGGCGATAGGCAGAACAAGAGAATGGAAAAAAAGGAACAGTTATCTAATGTTAAGGCCGGATGCTTTCTTAGAACTGAGCACCAGTTGATGTCTGACTTTGGAATATCTAAGGACATGAGGACAGAAAGATGGGGTAAATGTTTAAGGACTTCAACTGTGAAACAGTAATCAAATGTGGTTTGGTGGTCCCGGGTGTGAATGGTGACAGGAGTTGTAATCGTGCAAGCGAAGAGGAAGGTTGTTAAGTAAGTGAGTGGTGACATGGGGATCTCAATAGAATTGTACCGGGTGACGATAGGTCATTGGCACGGTAGAGGCAGGCTCATGAGGCACAACATGGATTGCAGTGCCAGACAGCAGGTGAGTCTGACTTCAATTTTGATGGCTGCATCAGTGATGGCAGTGCTGTTGGTCACTGGAGGGGTCGAGATGAACCCCGGACCTGGCCCTGCTAGTACGGTTGGATGGGAAGAGATGGAGAAGATAAGGAAAATTGTTAAGGGTCAAACAGAACAAACGAGTGAGTTACTATGAGAGTAAGCCAGTGAACTAAGAGAATGAAAGAGGAGATAGTCAAGGTGACAGAACTGGTGTTCCAAAATAATAAAGAAATATCAAGTTTGAGGGATAAGGTGAGAAGAATGGAAGAAGAGATAAAAGAACTGAGGTGGCAGGAGAAAAAGTGCCAGCAGGAAACCCGGAAGGAAAATATTTTTATATATGAGTTACCCGAGGACACTAAAGAAGATCTGGTATCTAAAGTGCTGGAGCTAATTAAAAAGAGGTTGAAGATCAGCTGCAGGGAAGCTGATATAGACGAGATTCAGAGAAGGGAAAAGGCAAAAGGCAACAGATCAGTAAAAGTGAGGTTCGTATCAACCCTATTTGTGAAGAAGATTTTGTATAATACAAGCCGATTGAAAGGTGAAAAATTATGGATCAAAAAGGAGCTGGAGAAAGAAGCCTTTAGGAACCAGAAAATGCTACAGTTCCATCTGGAAAAAGCTAGGCGTGCAGGATTAACTGTCTACATAAGGGACAACAAATTAGTGGTACGTGATGGCAAATGGACTAGAACATGGGAGGTGGAGCAATTAAAGAATATGTACAACACAGTGAGTACAATGGCTGATGAGGAAGGTGAATGCATGAGGCAGCTGAGATCAGCAGAATGTGGAGCAGTGAGCGGTGACCAGGAAGTGAATCGAAAAGGACAGAGAGAGGAAGAAGCTGACGCAGAGACAACCAGTAGTGAGTGTAGTCTTGCTGACCTACAGCAGCAGCCGAGTGCTGAGAGATGCAACAATGAAACACAGACGTGTGAGTCTGAAGGACTTCTGGCACAGAAAAGTTAATTTAAACAAGAGTGGCCTCGATAGGGAATGTGTGAATACATTGGATGAGAACTCTGACAATCTGGGTGTCACTAGGATTACGAGGTCCAAAACGAGCAGCCAGAGTGAGGGGCAGGGGAGGAAGAAATAACTAGAGATAACAGTAGGGTGCATCAATACTGAAGGCCTTAGAAGTAAGTTACAGAATGAATCTTTTAAAGAGTTGTTAAAGCTTGCACATCCTCACGTGTGTGGAAACCTGTATTCCACCGAAAAGTAAGGTAGAAGTAGAAGAGTTTACGGTTTACTATAATGCAAAAAAAAAAGACGAACCAGCAGGGGCAGATACCCGGATGAGATAATGGTTATGGTTAGGGAGGATTTGCAAGCTAGAATAGATCATATCCAATCAGAAATGGAGGAGATGATTTGGTTTAAAATAAAGATGTACGATGAGAGTGAGCAAGATTTATGTATCGGTTTTGTCTACAAAGCTCCTGAAGCCTCTGCATTTGCAAAAAAGGATTTCTTTGATGAGTTTGCATTAGAAATTAATTGAATTCAAAACATTTTTGAGGATGTAGGTATTCTAAAAATGGGGGACTTCAATGCGAGGGTTGCGGATCAGAGGCCGTTGTACGACAAAGATGCAGAAGAAGTTTATGTGCAAAAGAGAGTGAGTCAGGATAAGGGCTGTAATAACAATGGAGAAAAGTTGTTAGAGCTGTGTGGTATGGTAGAACTATATATTTTGAATGGATGGTTGCATGGCGACGAATTAGGGAACCTGACATACATAACGGAGACAGGGGGTAGTATCATTGATTCGGCGCTATGCTCTGAAAATGCGATGTCTGTGATTAAAAACATGAAGGTTAAGGAATGGGGAGAGTCACACCACCTGCCAATTATTGTCAGAGTAAATGATAGAGAGGGTAGGGCATTTACAAGCAACACAATAAAATTCAAAGGAACGTTAGTTAGTAAATACAGGTGGAGAGAGGGGCTAAAGAAAGAGTTTATGAACTATTATGAGGGAGAAATAGGCCAGATAGTGAAAGTTGGAATACACTCAATGATCGAGAATAACCTAACAAGTGCAGCAGTAAAACTAATAGAAAACACTGTAAAGATAGCAGGGAGAAGATGAGGGTAAGGGAGGGGAAGAACATAATAGGAAAGGGTTGGTACAATGATGAATGCAGGCATAAAAAGTATGAAGTACTGAAAGCATTGAAGGTGTATAGAAAGCACAGGGGGAATCATAGGATTGAATTTTGTAACTTGAGAAAAGAATATAGAGAAATACTGTATACAACTAAGTCCGAATGGCAGAAGCAGAGAGTTGTTGAATTGAAGAGTAATTGAAAACAGAATGAAAGTAGAAAAGTATGGAGTACACTTAAGAGGATCTGTGGAATGCAGAAACTTCCTCAGCAGGCTGAAATAAGTCAGGCTATCTGGGTGGAGCACTATAAAAAATTATTAGTGGTTGAAGGTAGGTGGAGACCGAAAATAGAATAAAACAGAATATTGGTACAGCTGGGGTGTACTATGCCTGCATTAGATAAGGAAATATCGATAGAAGAATTAGGAGAGGTCTTAGGGAAAGCCAAGAAAGGTAAATCAGGAGCGATTTTGGGTATCACTAATGAATTTTGGAACCAGGTGGCGCAGAATAAGGATATCCTAGAAAGTATTGTGAAATTATTTAACAGAATATTTGAAGGGTGGGGGGGAGTTTCCCAAATCTTGGCAAGTGGAAGTGATCTTGCCCAATCTACAAGAAGAAAGGAGATAAATTTAAACCAAATAATTATAGGGGCATAACATTGTTGGATACATTAAGTAAAATATACACAGGTGTGTTGGCAAAAAGGATTATGAAGTGGGCAGAGGGGGAATCAATTCTGGAGAGACTTCAGTCAGCCTTTAGAGAAAGGATGAGGACAACTGATGATATGTTTGTAGTAAAAACAATAATGGATAAGTATGTAAAAAAGAAAGGTGGAAAATTGTACATTACTGCTAATGACTTGGAGAAAGCATTTAATTCTGTGAGCAGAGGGACAGTCGTAGCTAAGATGAGAAGGATAGGGGTGTCTCATAAGATGATAAGAGCGGTTGAGAATGTCTTTTCAGAAGTGAAGTGCTCAATTAAAATTAAGGAGGGAGTACTAATTGGGGAAATATTCTCTAAAGTAGGATTGAAACAGGTTTGTAAGTTGTCACCTGTACTGTTCTTATTGTTTATAAATGATATATTTCAATCAAAAGGTTTCGAGGCAGGGGTTTACCCAAGTCTTGAGAACCAGGATATTCCGGGTCTCATTTTTGCTGATGACATCCTTCTGCTCACACTGACACCCAGGGTAGTATAAATGTAGTGGTAAATTACTGTAAAGAGTGGAATTGAAAAATTAATGCACAGAAAAAAAATAGTCCTAAGAGTTAAGGAAATTGAAAAGCAACATATTGCTGCACAATGTAGAAGTAAGAGGTCATTAGAAGAATTTTGTAATGTAAGTGGGACAATGAGGATAAATGTAGAGATTATAACTAATAAGGGAATGAGGGGTATAATATGGTGGTTAATGGGAATACATAAGAATAAAGCATACAGACAAAACAGAGATGAAAATAAATGTTTACTATGTTCTGAAGAAATGGGCTGGGTACACCTTATAACAGATTGTTTAGAGATAAAGCAAATATGAGATAAATTTATAGATGGAGCGGATGTAAGAAAAATTGATAACGAAAATCAGCTGTATACAATTGTAAAGTTATTGAACAGAGAATGGATGCACCCAGGCAGAATTGCAAAATTATTTAACATTATTAAGGGAATGTGAAGTAGGAAACTGGTGGAAGGAAAAGAAGTGATGCATGTCAGCCAGGTACTGAATTGTGCCTAAGGTAATCTAGACAATATAACTCTGTTGAAGTCTAGAGCCATTAGGTACATAGATTTAAGGTATAGTATGGAACTACTTTGTCGTAGTAGTTCTATTAGTCTGCATGTGTCCTATTTTTGCCATATTGCCAATAGTCTCAAAATACAATACTAATATTCTTTTTTCTTTTTTTTTTTTTTCTTCTCAATAGTCTGAAAAAGACAATACTGATATTCTTTGAGGTTTTGTTTTGTGTGTTATATTAATTTTCATTGATGTTTTGGTTTTTCTTTTAAAGTTCCATCTATCAACACAATTCTAACATTCATTTCAGGTTATTCTTTCTCTGTCCAATTTCTAATCATCTGTGTTTATATTAATATTCATTGAAAGTTCCATTTATTAACACAATTTCAACAGTCATTTCAGGTTACTCTTCCTAACTTTTGTATACTGCATCACAAACTATGAAACGATTACAATAAACAATACCCTCTCTCTAACCTATGGTTTTCAAGATTATGGGAGATGGGTATCTTTGATATGATTTGATTTGATTTGATTTGAATGGTGACAGAAAGATCCATGTTATGGGTTTTTGAAGTACTGCGGTGGCCCCATATTAATTTGGCTGGAGTGTCGGTAGTTAGAGAATGTAGAACGGTTTACATATCTGGGTAGCATTATTAATGAAAGTAATGAAATCAACCCTGAAATTAATAACAGACTAAGTAAAGATACAACATTTTTTTTTTTTTTTTTTTTTTTTTTTTTTTGCTATGGGGCTTTACGTCGCACCGACACAGATAGGTCTTATGGCGACGATGGGATAGGAAAGGCCTAGGAGTTGGAAGGAAGCGGCCGTGGCCTTAATTAAGGTACAGCCCCAGCATTTGCCTGGTGTAAAAATGGGAAACCACGGAAAACCATTTTCAGGGCTGCCGATAGTGGGATTCGAACCTACTATCTCCCGGATGCAAGCTCACAGCCGCGCGCCTCTACGCGCACGGCCAACTCGCCCGGTTACAACATTTTATCATCAAGTCAGAGAGCTTTTATGGGATGACAAAGTACCCAAGAGAACGAAATTAACATTATATAAACAATATTTCATACCAATTGTAACATACAGACTAGAAACACTGGTAACTAATAAGGGACAAGATAGTAAGATCCAAGCAGTAGAAATAAAATTTTTAAGAACATTGGTTAAAAAGACAAGAAGAGATAGAATTCGAAATATTAAAATCAGAGAAGAGCTAAATATAGATCCGTTAGTACAGAACATACAGAAAGCAAGACTGAGGTGGTTCGGACATGTAAAAAGAATAGGAAAGGAACGGGTAGCAAGAAGGGATTTGAAAAGAGAAGTTAAGGGAAAGAGACCAGTTGGAAGACCGAGAAGAAGGTGGATGGATCAGATTTGGAAGCACATTACAGAAGCTGGATTGGATGTGGCGGAAGTAATGGAGCAGGAAAAGTGGAAGGACGGAAAGGAGTGGAGGAGGCTTGTTAACCACACCCGGGCGACTGGAGTGGGACATTGATGATGATGATGATGATGATGATGATGATGATGATGATGATGATGATGATGATGGTAGTTAAGCCAATGTAACAAGTTGGGCAGAGTCTGCAATGAATCTGGAAGATGTTATTGGGTGAACTGCAGTTATGCAGTCTTACATGCTAGCGAGTGAGAATATCATCCTTGTCCCCACAAAATCAATCACATTTTAAAACAAACATTCAATCATCTCTCAACCTTATCCCACACCCGTGATCTTACATGAAGCCCCACAGTCATTTTCAGATGCCCATCAAACCTCAGAAATTTTCTCGCACACTATGAACTACACCAACCCTTCTGGCTGCTACACCTGTGAACACAACTGCTGTAAAAATTTCCATCTACATATACCCCACACCACTTTTGCCATTAGCATCAGCAGCCAAAAGTTTTGTTTTCCCGTCTTTCTTTTGTGTGAACTCTATCCATGCATTCTTACGTGTTAAGTCACAGACCTCCATCTGTTTCCTATAGATATCTATTTGTATACATGTAATTGTGGTTACTATTGGTCTTACAAATGTGTATCTGTTCTGTATGATTATCCTGATTGGTGTAAGTTAAAATCTGAGGATCATGTAATATGATGGTTTTAATGTAACTCCTAATTTCAAGAAATCTTCTTATAGGCTATATAATGTTAAGCTTTGGTAACCCAAGGGAGAAACAGGGTAACCCTAGGCAGAAATAGACTTTACAAAATAATTTACATTCACAAGGGACATAAATGGTTGGCATATTTATGATGCAGAGATAAAACAGGAATCAAAAGTCTGAACAGTGAATAACTTGACAGGGACAGGAGAGAGAATACCGGTAACTAAATCGTATTTTGAGGCAATATAGACATTACTTTTCATCATTGTCTCCAATCATCTTCACGAAAGAGGCCAGTCCTGGTGATCCAATAGGTGCATAAGCACACACGGTGATGCCCAGGGCTCTACAAAATGCTACTAATTCTCTCTGCTGAAAATAAACATGTAGCTCCACTTGCAGATTAGCTGGCCGTATACGAGCTGCTTCCACAATGCGTGCTATCTGACGCGAGTTGAAATTTGAAAGTCCAATGGATCGAGTTCTACCAGCATCCACTTGGGCTTCCATAGCCTGTGGAAAAGAAGAGCAAATATCTAATGAATGTTCTGTTGTGAATCTAAAACTGACTACAATGTACAAATAAATGGTATTTTGAAAGTGATACAAATCTATTTGCCTTCAGTTTTAGGTATCAGGTTTTAATATTAAATAAGAAACAAAAAGAAAATCTCAGGAGTTGAAATACCATATTTAAAATTTTGGTCCTTATTTGAAAAAGTTGAATATTCCATCTGTGGTGTAGGTTCATGATAATAGAAAATAATTATTTTTAATAATGAGAGAGTGAAATAATTAATTCCTATTATATAAGTTACACGTCAACACGAAAATGAAAATTATAACTTATGATAGACAGAAAGACCAAACTACAATTCTAATGTATGATTTAGAAATCCATGATAACAATGGAGTAATAAATAAAAGTGCACTGGATTTAGAGACGATTGTCACATTACTCTCTACCTAATACTCAAATACCTGTACAGAAATAGTTGTATGAATTTTGAATATATATAATATTTTAGTTCTTAATATTATTCAGGTTTTATTTACATTGCTGAGATAATCATTTTTGTAGCTTGAATGAAAGGTAATTTAACATGTTAATTATTGAACCTACCTTCCATACACTGACAATATCTGTGTCCATGTCCAGGAGCAAGTTTCCTGCATCATCACGTGGTAGCATTTCATCTCCCTTTTCTAGTAGCCCAACAGGATGATGCACTAGGTACAGATCAAGGTAGCTGGTCTGTAGAGCCTCCAAAGATTTCTTGATATATTTTTCCACACTTTTGGGCCTATTCCCAAAATTTGGCAACTACATATGAAATTAAAAGAAGGAATACTACTTAGTATTAATAATATGTATATAGAATTATAAATGAGTAATAGTGTGTATACCAATCAGATTACTTAAATTGTGTTCTCATACTGTTTTCTCAGTCAGCAATATCCACTCAAATGCATTCATCAGAAGTACATTTCTGAATTAATATCTAAATATAAATATATACCTCAACCAAAGTTTGGAATACCATGAATTTGAACTCAGTCTTTTGATGCAGTACAAAGAGTCTAATAGGCATGGAAAGGAGAGCAACTGCATGCAGTCTTCGGCACACCTGTAGCTCAGAAGAAGTTGAAGCAAAGGGACGTGGCAGTAGAATTGATTACCAGAAAGCCACAATTTTTTGAGATACCAATCCTTGCATCATGTTGTAAGAGGATGATAACTTCTACTTTATCCATCTCTCTGTAATTCAAATCCTTAGAAACTGCTTTGAGTGACATATAGCCATCTTGTTGTGTATTGGCTGTTGAAAGTAAAGCAACTATCTGGATTTATCAAATTCTTGTATTCATCAATGTGCCAAGAAGGGTCAACAAGAAAGAATTTATAATGATTGATGCATTTGTGGATTAAAGACCTTCTACCTGCATGTCATGGCAGGAAAGGTAGGTTAAAGGAACTATGGTACGAAAACAAAGGACATCGACTGTAAGTACCATCTACTGTGGAGGTCTGATAGTGCTATGAATTGAGTACAGGGTCTCTCATACAAACCCAGACTGAACACACGGTGTTTGTACTCTGCACTATGGCAGCAGCAGTATGGGAGGCGCGTGCATAGTTCTTGACCTTACAAGCAGCCTCCATGTGTTTGACCTGGCAAGCATGAGTCGCCAGTCTGAGTCTCAGCTCTTAACACGGTGAGACAGTTATCATTGCAACACCGTATTTTCGTATGTAAAAGTTATTTTAAGTACAAGTCGGCTCGATGGGCATGTGACGCATTTGTTCAGAAATTTCGTGATGAAGTGCCACCTTCACAAGCACAGATTCACGTAATTGTAAATAAATTTGAAGCTGCTGGTTCAGTGCACAATAAGAAACATGCACACACATGAACAGTTTTAACAAAGGGAAAGCTAGATGGCATTGGTGCGAATCTTGAACAGTCACTGAATAAATCACTCACAAAATTAGCACGGGCCCATTGTTTAAAACCTGCTGACCAAGCCAAAAGAGTGAGATATTGTGAGTGGTAACTAGCATCACTGAATGATTGTTTATTCAACCCGCAGCTTGTGTTCTTTTCGGATGAGGCCTGGTTTCACCTTAATGGTCGTGTGAATAATCATAACTCTCACTATTGGTGTGCGGAAAATCCTAATGGTGTTTATGAAGTCCCTCATTATGATAGGAAGATTGGCGTTTGGTGTGCTGTTAGTGCAAGACAAATAATTGGGCCTACTTTTTTTTAGACGACAGTTAATGCAGAGAGGTACCAAGATGACATTTTGACACCGTTCTTCCGTCAGTTAACGGAAGGAGAAAAATCGTTTGGGTGGTTTCAACAAGATTCACCCCCTGCTCATACAGCAGAAGATTCTGTTCTTACAATCTCAGATTTACCAGTGGGGTAAACTGTAAGAAAAAATGTATCGAACAAATCCTCCGGGAACACCAAAGAAGGCTACGACAGGGCTGGCATGTAACGTCGTCGTCGTCGTCATCATCATCATCATCATCATCATCATCTAAACCTGTCTATCCTGCTAGTATGTTGTCTATAAACATAGCATTGTTTGTTGTATACTCCTCCATATTTCCTTACTTTCCAGTTTAAAAAAAAAAAAAAATGATTCCTCTTGACAAATGCTATTCTATCAGCAACTTTGACTTTTTATGCTGAAACAAAAAGCCTTTCCTTTTGAAGCTAGGTTAACTAAAATAAGTGTGAATTCAGCACATGCAGTGCAATTTCTATTCTATGAAATTTACATCTCAGAACAATTCTTTGTCTTATACATACCAATAGTATAAATATCAATATTAAATCTCAGTGGGAACATTTGATTTGTACCTTAGTCACTATAAATAAATCTTCTCTCTTAATTTTCCCTGCATCAATCCACTTCTTGAGAGCTCTCCCAATTGCAGCCTCATTCATGTAAACATACGCTGTATCAATATGCCTGTAACCGGCTTCCAGGGCAGCACTAATGGCAGCATCAACCTCAGCATCACTAGCCTGCAATGAAAAGTACAAATACTTGGTATTAAAAATATTATGAGTGTTTTAGTTGTTGGCCTACAGATAGCTAGTAATTGCACTTTTCTCTTCTGGTGACAAATTGGTCTAAGAATCAAAGAATTACTTAACCACCTAATCGATACTTTTATTTGCCTTTGGCACATTTTAAGGATTTGTCCCACCCTCCAAAACAAAACCCCTCCCCCACCACCATTGTCCTTCCCCCATTAGACAAAGTTTTAAGCCCTTCAGGAGAAGAGATCAAGGCTGTTATGGGAACAATGTATTGTGTATACTTTCATCTTTTTGTATCTAAGCATAAGTGAATACAGCTGATGCAAAGCAGACAAAACATTTATATACTATGAATGATTTTATAAAATTGCCAAAGGCAAATAAAGGTATCAATTAGGTGTTAAATAATTCTTTCATTCTTAGATTGTCATATCGATATGGACATGAAGTGGATAGTCCGTAAGACAAACTGATTATGAATTTGTGTGCCCTTTAGAGATGTGGTCTGATGTATTAATAAAATTGGACTGTAGGCTACTAACAAATCACTGCAAGGAAAATGTTCTACCCTTGATGTAGCATCGAGTTTGCAATCTGGTTTGGCAAAAGATATTCAAAACCTACATGAAGAAGCAGCTCAGAAGAACACAGCCAAAGCCAAAGATGTTTGCGATTCTATGGTGATCTAAAAGAGAGAAATGTGAAATGGATGGCTGGAGAGATGGCTGAAGACAAGGCAAACTTGATCTGTGCTGAGAAATCATTTGAGTTCAAGTGCTTCACTGTATCTGATAGAATAATAAATGAAATCGAAAACAGATCCCACATATATCACATCATTTCATTTGACTTCAATTTCCTGTCAGGAAATGCACTGCCATTTTACCCTAAAAAAATGTGCAGCTTAATTTGGTGCCAAATATAGTAGAGAAATTGATACAGAGGACCTACAGTAGTATGCAAAGTAAATAATTTAAAATTCCAGGTGAGAGCTGATGAAAAACATTGGTATGACTTCCCATTTCGATATTTTGAAATTTTTTTAAAAGTATGGGTTAAGACATGCTTATCCAAACATGGAATTAGTTTTGCAGATATTCATAACAATGCCAGTGAGTGTAGCATCTTAGAAACATAGTTTCAGTAAACTAAAAATGGTAAAAACTACATAAGGTCAAGTATGGGTGAAAGCAGACTATCAAATCTAGCAATCTTGTTGGCAGAATATGACAATGCATCAAAACCTGATTTCAATTATATAATCAATATGTATGCATTGCTCAGAGCAATGAAATAGAAAGTACAAAATTATAATTAATACAAAATTCCTGAGAAGGGATACCTTCCACCACCACTCATAACAAACTATGTACAGCTTTTTAACCAAATGTTGCAGTCAAATCTACATTTTGAATTTTTAATCATTTAGAGACTAGAGAATATCATTTGATATTAATATTTTAATTCAGCTCATATGCTCTAAACTCTTATTTATTAACCCTCTGTTTTATTTTATTTTTACTTAATCATTTATGTTCTCTACATATGTATGTTCAGTCTTTAGTCCTAAGGCTGGTTGGATCCTCAACAGCTCTGCCATCAGCTGTCATAGATGGCCTAGGCATCACTGAACAGGCATACTAGGGAAATGAGGAGTGAGGTAGTTTTCTGTTGCTTTCCTCACTGAGCCAGAAGTTGCTATTACATATCAGTCTGCCAAGCCCACTGAAATGCATGCATCAACCGGCCCTCTGAGCAATATTTTCATGCCATTCATAGCAGGGACTGGCTGCAGAAGAAATATCATTACTAGCATCGCTCATACCTCAGTCACTTTCATACTGTCAAAGCCAAGGATAAGAAAGAGACAGATCAATGAAAGTAACAAAATTGCTCTAGCCCATACCAGAAGACATAGTGCACTGTAAACACGAGGTCCTGCCAGCAAAGGCATGTTCTATACATAGTATGAAATAAATACAACCTGTTTTTTACTATATATCACACAAAAGTAGATTTTCAGTAGCTGCTGTAAACAATAAGCTATAGATTATGGTTTACTTTATGCTTTTCAGAATATAAGTACAATTTGTAGTGTCTTTACTGCAGCGATACATTTATCAATTGATCACCACTGATCAGCTTTTAGTGCAATTCCCTGGTGGCAGATTCCCTATCAGCTTTATCTTGTCTTTTCTTAAATAATTACAAGGAAGTTGGAAATTAATTGAACATCATCCTTGGTAAATTATTCAAATCCCTAACTCCTCTCCCTATAAACAAATATTTCCCCCAACTTGTCCTCCTGAATGCCTCCTATGTTTTAAAACACCACACAACCTTATTCGTCTGCTATGTACTGCCATTCCACGCCATCTCTTCCGTGACAGTTCGGAACATACTGCTTAACTTTGACTTTATAAAATAACAATAAATTATTTTATTATTTTACCCACCTAATCAATACATTAAACACATACAATTAGGACCTTGTCCTTATTAAATTGTTCATTGACATATTATTTAAAAATATGGTACACGTTTTGCCTTAATTATGTCGGCATCATCAGCCATGATTTGACCTTAAAATAAAATCGGGCACCTGATTGACTTATGAACTAATGTTACAGTAGGATTGTATTAAAAAGAATCTTAAAAGGTCGTGTATAAAAACTAACATGTGGCACAGTTACACATGTGGTTGAAAACGGAAAAACATTCCGAATTATCAAATCAAATGTCATCTTGTTAAAATGTAATAATAAACACTGACATTTATAACGTCATTAATAGGTGGTCTTAAGGCTAATGAATAATCAGTTAAGTGCGTAAGCTAACTGTTATTAGCATGTGGTATAATATTTTCACTTTATTGATGGTGTGAAAGCTGGTAGCTCTTAGTTGATATTTTAATTTGATTTGGACTCCTTTGAACCATCTCACTTGATGTGATGTTTTGACGTTATTAGGAATTGCAAGTTTTGTTGACATGCTGGTCAAAAGGGGTGATGCTAGAGGCGTGTGTAGATAAGCACAATGATCGTTGATTCTAAGGTGAAGTCTCTTGGCTTGTAGCGAAAGTAACTTGTTGCGTTATGATCTTATGAACTGCTGGCTGATAATTAAGGCAAAACAAAAAAATTTGTTGTGACGACATTTTATCAATATTATGTAATTAACATCTAGTCCATTAATGATACAATTTAATTGTCAATTTTACTTGTTTACTTTTTAAGTAGTGTTGAAAATTTATTGTGTAAAACAGTTTCAATGAACAAAATTATTGTAAATAAGGTCTAGTGTATGACTCAACCTTGAGAAAATTGTATAAAAGATGACTGAAGATGCAAGCGAAACATGTCCCAATTAATGTTTGTATTGTAATGTCACTTCAGAGACAATAAACATTTTATGTATTGAATTGCGTGGATAATGAAAACAAGAATTGTAAATACTAGTAGTAAGTTCAATATGGGTAAAAACATGAAACTGGTTTTATGCAACATATTGCTTAGTCGAGCAGTTCATCTCTTTTCTCTCAAGTCCTCCCAGCCCAAGGTATAAGTTACAACGTTTTTCTAACACTACTTTTTTGTCGGATATCACATAGTACAAATCGTGTTACTTTTCTTTGTAATTTTTCCAGATCTCATATCAAGCAGTGGTGTGCATTGAATCCCTGCTACCTAAGTGCTGCAGGGGGAAGGAATTTTGTATTTACATTTACTTATTAATCCTTAGAAGGTTTCTTTATCAAGCTAAAACAAGGTGGAAACAGCTAAGTCAAGGCAAATACAGCTGTCTCAATGCTAGAAGAATGCGGAAGTCCCGTTATTGAGTAGCTAAGGTCAATTATTAAAGGACTATATCTTCTTCTTCTTCTTCTTCTTCTTCGTCTTCAAAAAAAAAATCAAAATCTCTTTATTTGCAAATGAGGTGCCTACCTCGGTGGCAAATGGTACACTAAAATACATTATTGTCAAGCACTAAATATTAAATTAACAAGAGAACAAAATTTTCCTATAATACAATATTATACAATTTACGCTAACAATTTTTTCTATTAAACACACAGCTCATCCTTAGTAAATTTATATTGTTTACAAAATTCTTCTAATAATATCTCCTGTACTACTTACAAATATAGTCAACTGATATACTTTATGTGGAATTACTTCAAATGATACTGTACAACTGGTATAAGATTAAATTTTACATTGCTTTTATTTACTTTTTCTGTTTTCCTTTACCCATTCTGGAACCTAAGTAGCATAACGACCTGCTGCGTCTTAACCAGAGCCCCTTTTGCCACCACTTTTCAGAGTTCCTGAAGGGCCTTCACAGCTACCGTAGCGCTCCCAGGGCCCTCGAAGTCCCCACTGTACTTCACCCCTACAGGCAGTCCCCTACATTGGCTGTCCAAACTCCTTAGACTAGGGGATGGAATTAATTTATTCACACACATTTTTTTATTTACATTAACCTTTCATTTATTTTCTCTGTTGCTGTTTATTCTCTTCTTGAATATCTGTACAGATTTTGGAAACGGATCAAACACTACCCCTGGTAAACTGTTCCACTCCTTTACACCCTTCCCAATGAATGAAAATTTACCCCAATCGCTTCTACTAAAATTTCTTCTAATTTTACATTTGTGGTCAGTCCTGCCGATATAATTATTTTCCAACTGAAGCCTCTCACGGATATCTCCCCATGCTGCTTCTCCTGTATAGGCTCTATATAATCCTATAAGTCTAGTTTTCTCCCTTCTCTTACTTAAAGTTTCCCACCCTAGTTCCTTTAACATTTCTGATACACTACTCTTTCTCCTGAAATCCCCTGTTACAAACCTTGCTGCTTTCCTCTGCACACTGTCTATTTCTTTTATTAGGTATTCTTGGTGAGGATCCCAAACACTGTTTGCATATTCCAATAATGGACGAACCATACTTAGGTAACTTTTCTCTTTTAATTCTTTGTTGCATCCTTTAAGTAGCCTCATTATGACATGTAATTATCTGTATGCTTTCCCAATAATGTCATCAACATGACCCTTCCAGTGCAAATAACTTTCAAATTTTACACCTAAGTATTTGCACTTGCCATCTTTTGGGATAACTACCTCATCCAAAGTATATTCAAATTCAGTTTTAAAACTCCTGTTTGTAAATGTTGTAACAGTTGATTTGCCTCCATTAACCTTCATATTATTCTCTTCAACCCATTGTTGGATACTCTCAAGGTCCCTTTGTAATTCTGAACAATCCTCAATGGTATTTATTTCCCTATAAACAATTATGTCATCTGCATACAACCTTATTTTTGATGTTATATTATTCCCTAAATCATTTACGTATATTAAGAAAAGTAACGGACCGATTATACTACCCTGTGCAATTCCCTTCCAAACTTTCTCTTCCTGAGATACATTATTTCCTACTTTGACTTCCTGAACCCTTGAATTTAGAAATGTTTTCACCCAACGTGTAACCCTTACGTCCAGTCCTATTCCCTCCAATTTCTTTAATAATATTCCATGTTCCACTCTATCAAAGCCTATCAAAGATTCATGGCTATGCAATCTAACTGGCCTCCTGAATCCAATTGATCTGATATGTCCTGCTGAAATCCCACCAGTTGTGCCTCACAAGAAAATTTCTTTCTAAATCCATACTGGCTCATCATGAACCAATTTTTATCATCACATATCCCTCTGATGTACTTTGATATTAAACTCTCCAGTATTTTACAAACTATACTGGTCAGGCTGATTGGTCTGTAGTTTTCTGGTTTCCTTTTATCACCCTTTCCTTTATAAATTGGTATTATTATAGATTCCTTCCATTCCTTTGGTATTACACTATTATTTATGACATAGTCAAAGAGAAATTTTAAATAAGGCACTATGTACCACCCCATTGTCTTTAACTCCTCCCCAGTAATTTGATCACTTCCTGCTGCTTTTCCTTGCTGAAGCAGTTGGATTTCTCTGAAAATATCTTCATTTGTGAATGAGAAGCTTCTTGTTTCCCTCTGTGTCTCTCCTTCTGTATCTTCTGTTTCGGTTTCCAACTCCTGACAATCATCTACTGAATATCTGAATTCCTTACTAAAGAGGTTTGCTTTCTCAGTATCTGTTAAATAGTGTTCACCCGCTTCTCCCACCATTGTAAGAATTTGGATTCCTTTTCCTTTTTGATTCCTGATATATGAATACAGCTTTTTCCATTTCCCTTTGTGATCATTACGCTCTTGAAGAATGCCATTCATATAATTCTCTTTTGCTTCCTTTTTCACTCTATTCAGTTCCCTCATTAGCTGTTTTCTAGTTTCTCTACTCTCCATACCTTCTTTGATTTTCCTGTTTACTATTCTACATTTTCTTTTTAATTTTCTTATTTCCTTTGTATAATAAACAGGGTCTGAGGTCATTTTACCCTTCTTAACAGGTACAAATCTCTTCTCTCCTTCCCAAATGATGCCTTTGAATTTTGCCCAAAGTGTCTCCACATTACTCCCTTCACTTATCCAGCAACTGAATTGTGATTTAAGGTAAGTCCCAAATTCATCAACTTTAGTTTTTCTGTACAATTTCTTGTCTTGTGTGACCCTCTTATTAAGCCTTTTTGGTATCAGTCCTACATCCATTATTACAGCCTTATGGTCACCTATTCCTTCAATTACCTCAGTTTTATCAACAATTTCCCATGGTTTAATCAAGAATACATCTAGTAAGTTATTGAGACAAGTTGGTTCTTGTACTACATATGTAAATCCTCCCTCCCAAATTAACTTATTTGCCAGTTTCTGTTCATGGGCTTCACTTGTAGCTCCATTCCATTCAACTTCAGGCAAGTTTAGATCTCCCCCAATTATTACCACATCATTATTATTGTTTTTATGAGTATAATCTATTATTTTCTCAAATATTTCCACGTCCCTTTCCTCTCTTCCTGGCCTGTATGTTCCTATAATTCCCACCTCCATCATATTATCACAAATTAATTTTATCCCTAATATTTCATCCCTTTCATCGGTAAACCATTCATGTGAACAATAAGTTTCCTTCACCAGAATAAACACCCCCCCCTCCCTTTTTATCTCCTCGGTCTCTACGATAGACTGTGTACCCTTCTGGAAATACTTCTTTGTTACCCACCCCTTCTCTCAACCACGATTCCACTCCTATCACCACATCAGTCTCATAAGATTCCATCAATGTACCGAATTTTAATTGTTTATTTACTACACTCTGACAGTTTACCAAGAGTAATCTCAGACCCCCTTCCTCCCTAAAACTTGACTGTTGCATTTGGTTAACTTGAAATTCGTTACTTTCCTGAGTTTCATTTTCTAGTTGGCTGAGCCAGCTTGAAGTACGGCTGGCTCTTTCTACTAGTTTTCCTGGTCAGTATTATAACTCAAGGGAGTTGCCTCTTTTACAGTACATATCTTAAGATTAATAAAATCTAGAACAATATTTGCTATCTTTTGTTTACCTGAATTGTTTAGATGAAGGCCATGCTTTGTGTAACAGTGTCTTTCGAAACTGCTGCTATCAATTACCTGTGTATTACGAAAATGTTTACAAATTTTAACCATATCTGTATTAACTTTGTCCACTTCAATGTTCACACACGAGTCTCTAATCAAATCATGCCTGTGGGGCACGTTCACTACAAAGATGTTAGTGTGAGTCAGCTTACCTAGTGTAAATTTAAGTTCAGAAATGACATTCTTAGCGTCGTTCTTCTTCTTCTTCTTCTTCTTCCTCTTCCTCCTCCTCCTCCTCCTCCTCTTCATGGCTCTTTCCTCCCAGTTTATTATTGGGGTCGTTACGTAATAAGGCCTTGGCTCAGTTTATCGTTCGGATGCCTTCCCTGACGCCAGCCCTATGTGGATGGGTGTATTTACTATTGCATGCTCTGTGGTGCTTATTGTATTTACACGCATGGGTGTTCACTGTAATGAAATTATAAAAGTGCCAATAATAAAAGTGCCATCTATATAACAGCAGAGAATTAATTCATAGGCGGCTTCATAACATTACATGAAATCAAGTGGCTAGCTTGTGCCTTTGTTCCTTCTTCCTCTCTCTCTCTCTCTGTTCCCCACCCCAGTAATGGCCTTTCTAGGTACCGTATGTTGTAAAAAAGCATGGTGATAATTGGCAACGTTATTATTCTGTTTAAAGAATATAATAATAATAATAATAATAATAATAATAATAATAATAATAATAATAATAATAATAATAATAATAATAATAATAATAAAATAATAATAATAATAGAACAATGCAATTGACTTTACGTCCCACTAACGACTTCTGCAGTTATTGAGGACGCCCAGGTGCCGGAATTTTCTCCCGAAGGATTTCTTTTTCGTGCCGGTAAATCTACCAACACGAGGCCGACGTATTTGAGCACCTTCAAATACCACCGGACTGATCTGAGATCGAATGCGCTAACTTGAGCTCAGAAGGCCAGCGCTCTACCACCTGAGCTAAAGAGTCGGTATTTAAATAATAATAATAATAATAATAATAATAATAATAATAATAATAATAATAATAATAATAATAATGTCGGCCCTAACAGACGCCAGGTTACTGGAAACTTGTCTCACAAAAGTTCTCTAAAGTGACGAAAGACAATGACCCGGAGTTGTTCCATAAAACTTCTTCAAATTGTTATGGGCACCAAATAAATTTGACAATGTAAAAGGCTTCTTCGTACAATCCCCAAGTCAAATTATTTTTTCTGTAACTTGTCCCCAATTCCAATTTTTTCCCAACTCGTCTCACAGAAGTGACCTCTTGAATGAAATAATGAAGACTAGACTGCCTCAGACAATCACTACCCGCTGGAACTACAACATTCATACGGTGAATGTGGTTTACGAGAATAGAGAGAAACCGATTGAGTGCTTTCGTAGAATAGAAGAAGGTAAAACGCTATTAGCGTAAATGAAGCCAGTGGACTGCGACGTGCTCTTGAGGATACCATATTCACGTTCTGGTTGTACCGTATATTTTTCACAAATTAACGCCGCATGTTGACATACTGTACAATCAGCAACAAAAACGCGAAACAGATTCAATCCAAATAAAGAAAGCCTATTTCTGAGTTAGCAAAGTGTGTAACACAACAACGTGAAGAAATAGATACCGGTACCATTTCATGTGATCTCACGGAATACAATAATTCTGATAAAAGACGTAGAGTAAGTGACCAAGGACCTTTGCAGCGAAAGAAGTCTGTGACGTTGTAATGAATCAGGTGCATGATAGGTTTGCATTTAATGGGTATATTGAAGCTGCAACACTACTGAACTCCCTATTCATTTGAAAAATTCTCTATAAACTTTCCAGAAACTGTATTAAATTCTACTCTGTTACATTATCCAATGTTGCAGAAAGAAAGGCTAAAGACGGAATTAGAAGTGATCTATAAACGGACAGATTTCAGGCAAGTCAAAGGAGCTCTACCACTCCTCACTTTTATTTTAGAAAATAATCTGAAATCAGCGTTCAAAGAAACGCTACAGCTTCTCAGGATAATTGTGACAACACCCATTTCCACAGCCGAAGCAGAGTGCTGTTTTATCGACACTGGCTCGTACTAAGACATTTCTACGCAACGCAATGACCGAAGAACGACTGTCTGCTCTGGCAATGATTTCTATTGCGAAAACCTCATTTACGATGTGCCTGACTGACGATAAGGTCATTTCTAAGTTTGTGAATTTACGGCATAGAAGAATGGAATTCGTGGTTAAATAAAGGAATAACACTGCCATCGTCGAACAAAGCCCGACCGTATTCTTCATTTGTAAGGCCAGGGCGAGTAGACTATGCTTCGTTCGTCCTGTAGACTCAGGCCTATCAGTGGTACAGTAATTTAAATGGACTTCAGGACTGCGTGGCCATCCAACGGTAGTTCCATGATTTATATAGCGCTGTGAACGTATTTCAGGTAGACTTCAGTGACAGTAGGTACATTTAAATAGTTCAAGATACTTTAGTGATAGTAGGTACTGCACATTTAAATAGTTACATTAGTGTGAATAGGTACTGCATATTTAAATAGTTCAAGATACTTTAGTGATAGTAGGTACTGTACATTTAAATAGTTCAAGATACTTTAGTGATAGTAGGTACTGTACATTTAAATAGTTCAAGATACTTTAGTGACAGTAGTTAAACTGTTCAAAATACTTAGGGTGATGAATAGTCTGGATCCCCACCTTCTTCGAATGGACTCCAACATTTCATTCCACAGTTTCTCTTCAAATGAAGAAGATGACAGTGAAGTAGGCGAGTAATGATCATGTATTTAACATTGTATGACGTGTATCCAAGTATGCATTTGTTTGCTCATGTGTGCTCAGTAAGAACGTAAATTTATGAAAAAGTAGTGCCCCTCTGCCAGTTCCCCTCAACAACCGCTGCTGATAGTGAAAGGATTACTGTTGTCAAGATAGACACCGAACAAATGCCCATCACAATAGTGCATGTCTATATGCCTGCCAGTTCAGCAGATGATGAGGAAATCGAAAGAATGTGTGAAAAGATGGAAGATTTAATACCATGTATAAAAGGTGACGAGAATCTAATTGAGATGGGAGACCGGAATGCAGTGGTAGGCCAAGGGAGAGAAGGTAATACAGTAGGAGAATTCGGATTGGGACAAAGGAATGAAAGAGGAAGTCGGCTGGTTGAATTCTGCATCAATCATAATTTAGTCCTTGCTAATACTTGATTCAAACACCACAAACGACGGCTGTATACGTGGACGAGACCTGGAGACACTGGAAGGTATCAAACAGACTTCATTATGATTAGGTAGAGATTCAAAAACCAGGTGCTGGATTGCAAAACTTTCCCCGGAGCAGACGTGGACACTGATCATAACTTGCTGGTCATGAAATGCCATCTGAAGTTGAAGAAATTGAAGAAAGGAAGGAATGCTAGGAAATGGGATTTAGACAAGTTGAAAGAAAAGAGTGTGAGGGATTGTTTCAAGGAACATGTAGCACAAGGACTAAATGAAAAGGCTGAAGGAAACACAATAGAGGAGAGAATGGACAGTCTTGAAGAATGAGGTCAGTAGGGCTGCTGAAGGAAGGAAAGAAAAACTAAGAATCAATGGATAACTCATGAGATACTAGACCTGATCGATGAACGACGAAAATACAAGAATGCATAAAATGAAGAGGGCCGAAAAGAATACAGGCGATTAAAGCATGAAGTGGGTAGGAAGTGCAGGGCAGCTAAGGAATAATGGCTAAAGGAGAAGTGCAAGGATGTTGATGGTTGTATAGTCCTTGGAAACGTAGATGCTGCGCATAGGAAAATCAGGGAAACCTTTGGAGAAAGTAATTTTTTTTTTTTTTTGCTATTTGCTTTACGTCGCACCGACATAGATACGTCGTATGGCGACGATGAGATAGGAAAAAGCCTAGGAAGTGGAAGGAAGCGACCGTGGCCTTAATTAAGGTACAGCCCCGGCATTTGCCTGGTGTGAAAATGGGAAACCACGGAAAACCATCTTCAGGGCTGCCGACAGTGGGGCTCGAACCCACTATCTCCCGATTACTGGATACTGGCCGCACTTAAGCGACTGCAGCTATCGAGCTCGGTTTTGGAGAAAGTAAAATTAGGTGTGTGAATATTAAGAACTCAGAAGGAAAACCACTTCTAGGGAGAGAAGACAGGGCAGAAACATGGCAGGAACATACCCAATAGTTGTATCAAGGTAAAGACGTAGATGTTCTGGTTTTGGAACAAGAAGAGTCTGTTGATGCTGACGAAATGTGAGACCCAATTTCGAGGTCTGAATTCGACAGAGCTTTGAGAGACCTAAATAAGAACAAGGCATCTGAAATTGATAACATTCCCTCTGAATTACTGACTGCCTTAAGAGAAATCAGCATGGCGAGGTTATTTCATTTAGTGTGTAAGATGTATGAGATAGGAGAAGAGCCATCCGATTTTCGACAGAATGTTATACCTATTCCCAAGAAAGCCGGTGATGACAAGTGTGAAAATTACCGCACCATTAGTTTAGTATCTCACGCCTGCAAAATTTTAACACGTATTATTTAAAGAAGAATGAAAAGACAGGCTGGAACTGAGTAAAGAGAAGATCTTTGGCTTCAGAAGGAATGTAAGAACACGTGAAGCAATCCAGACATTACGTCTGATCTTAGAGGATCGAATTAAGAAGGACAAGTCCACGTACCTGGCGTTCCTAGCTCTAGAAAAGGCATTCGATAATGTTGATTGGACCAAGCCAGAAGGTGATCGGGATCAGATACCGAGAACGAAAAATTGTCTACAATCTATATAAAAATCAGTCTGCAGTGATAAGAATCGATGGATTTGAAAAAGAAGCGCAATCCAGAAAGGAGTGAGGTGAGGCTGCAATTTGTCTTCCTCCTTTTTAGTGTTTATATAGAACAGGCAGCACAGAAAAGCAAAGAGGAATTTGGAAAGGGAATCACAATCCAAGGAGAGGTAATCTAAACCCTGAGATTTACCGATGTTATTGTTATTTTATCTGAGTCTGCAGAGGATCTGGAGAAATAGCTGAATGGTATGGACGGAGTCTTTGTTAAGAAGTACAAGATGAAAATAAATAAGTCCAAAGCAAAAATATTGGAGTGCAGTCGAACGAAGTCAGGTGATGCAGCTAATATTAGATTAGGAAATGAAGTCTTAATGGAAGTAGATGAATATTGTTACTTGGGTAGTAAAATAACTAATTATGACGGAAGTAAGGAGGCCATAAAATGCAGACTAGCACAAGCAAGGAAGCCCTTCTTAGCATAAGACATTTGCTCGCTTCGAACATTGTTATAGGAATTATAAAGATGATTTTGAAGACGCAGCAGGTCGTTATGCTACTTAGGTTCCAAAATGGGTAAAAAAGTAAATAAATGCAATGTAAATTTTAATCTTATGGGTACCAGTTGCATAGCATTATTTGAAGTATTCCACATACTGTATATGAGTTGACTATGATTGTAAGTATAGGAGATATTATAAGTAGAATCTTGTAAACAATATAAATTTATTAAAGATGATCTGTTTTTTAATAGACAAAATTGTTAGCGTAAATTGTATATTACTGTATTCTAGAAAAATTTTCTTCTCTATTTAATTTAAAATTTAGTGCTTGACAATAATGTTTTTTTTTTTTTGCTAGTTACTTTACGTCGCACCGCACCGACACAGATAGGTCTTATGGCGACGATGGAATACAAAAAGCCTAGGAAGTGGAAGGAAGCGACCGTGGCCTTAATTAAGGTACAGCCCCGGCATTTGCCTGGTGTGAAAATGGGAAACCACGGAAAACCATCTTCAGGGCTGCCGACAGTGGGGCTCGAACCCACTATCTCCCGAATACTGGATACTGGCCGCACTTAAGCGAATGCAGCTATCGAGCTCGATATAATGTATTTATGTGTACCATTTGCCACCGAGGTAGACACCTCATTTGCAAATAAAGAGATTTTGATCTGATTTGATTTGATTTGATTTGACTTTCGTCTAGAGCGTGGCATTGTATGGAAGTGAAACATGGACGATAACTAGTTCAGAGAGGAAGAAATAGACGCCTTTGAAATGTGGTGTTACATAATAATGCTGAAGGTGAGATGGATAGATCGAATCACGAATGAAGAGATACTGAAACGAACTGGTAAGAGGACGTCGATTTGGCTAGATTTGAAGAGAAGTGGTTAGAATGATAGGACACATCTTAAGACACCCAGGACTTGTTCAGTTGGTTTTTGAAGGAAGTCTAGGGAGTACGAACGGTAGGAGTAGACGAAGGTATGAATATGACAAGTAGATTAGAGCAGATGTAGGATGCAACAGTTACATAGAAATGAAACGTTAAGCACAAGATAGGGTGGCAAGGAACCTGCATCAAACCGGTCTGTGGACTGATGACTCAAACAACAACAACAACAACAACAACAACAACAACAACAACAACAACAACAACAACAACAACAACAACGATTATGACTGAAAAACAGACACGTGGATCTCATCACGGTAAGAACAGCAACAGCTTCTTTGCAGAGCATAGTAACTTATATTTTGAAGACTTAATTTCGTAAACAATAAATATTTTTTAATTTTCAGTATTGCAGCGTCTTCACGGATATGCTTCCTCTTCGCAGTAAGATGTCATACGATATAGGAGTATGGCAACCTTGTCTACGACATTACAGCGATTGTAGTAGAAGTTTACATAATTTGTAAATAATCAAACAATAAATATTTCGTTAAATTTAAAACCCTTTACATATTTCACTTCCTCTTACATGTTTTCTAGTCACTACTGTTTTATTTCTAAGGTGTAAGCTAAGGAACTTCTAGTACGGTACTCTCCTAATCACGTATCACTTGTTCGCCTCCTTATCTCCTGTGGATACGAAGCAGCGTTCAGTTACAGTTACGTCATGCACGCTGTATGAAGTTAGAATACAGAGCCTTAGGGCCCCATACACGCGCAGACTTCTGGAATACTGACCTGCACAGACTTGCCTCCGGGAGGTAAGTCGGAAGTATGCAGTTGCACACACACACACTCAGACTAAATGATTATTTACCGAGTAAGTTGAATACGACGCGCTCAGCTGTTCTCTGTTTACGATTTTGCGCTTCGGATGGTTGAAAAATATATACGGATTTAAATTAATTAGATAGTCGGTATAGAAGATGAGTTGTTATTTGGACATAATGTAGCGCTCTGCACGAAGAAGACGCGCAAAAAGAGATTTCAGTTTTCATATTTGTAGGTTACCACGTTTACATTTATTGCCGCAACTCTGAGATAGCGCTTTCGTCGCAAAGTCTCCGGCTGAATTCAAGCAGCGCCAGAATGTCAGAAACTTGCCTGCAGACTTCTTGTCGGCAGACTTATCGGCCATACACACAGAGACATGTCTGAAGAGACTGGTTTGCGCAGACTTACCTCCGACTAAGTCTGCGCGTGTATGAGGCGAATACTTTGTTAAGCCCTGCACAGGACAGTCTAGAGAGCTGACGTGGAGCCTGCTAGCGAACAGGTCTAGACATGCATAAGCATCCCTATGAAATCACTGCGTGGGTTGCGTGCCTTTAAGCGCACGGGCAACTCGCTCGGTATGCATAGGAAAACCTTTAAATATAAATAGGTTATTTTCTAAGCACTCCTACCCCAAATGTTTGCAAATATAAGGATAACGAGCAGAAAAGTTATGTGAAAATATAAGTTAAACAAAATATTTTAAACTTACAAACAGCTTTCTACGACGACCGATTGAAGGGATAATGAATGTTCAATTTACGGTATGTTTTCACCCCAACGCATTTTGTTACTTTAAATGCCATTTAGGCCCGGTTGTATAAAGACATCTGACTGGAGATCAATTAAGAACTTAGTTCTGAAAATGAACTGAGGTTACGACTTCATCGCGTTGTATAAAACTGAACTCGGTTTACACATGTGTAGTTCAAATGTAATCGGAGTTCAAAAAAGTGGACGTGGCAACACCGCAAAACAAATGAAATACGAAATAGCTCGGCCATTTGGATAATACATAAATGGCGGGATTGACCTGGCCGTGACTGTAAACAAATGAAATACGAAACTGCCGTGACTGTCGAAGCAGGAGAAGAAGAAGAAATATTGAAATCTCGCGAAGTAAACATGGAAGGAAATTCAAAGGAGCGTTCTGCGAATTTCACACCGAAATAAAAGGACGATCTGGTGGATATTGTACTATCGAGCTACAAACATATAATAGAAAATAAAAGAACCGATATGGTGACATCAAAGTTGAACGAGAAAGCCGTTGACTTGTCAATTTAAAGAAATCTCCAACAACCAATTGAAAACTTCTTGTAGCATAAAACATACACATGGGTGACAGGGGATAATTTCTTTGAGTAGGTTTTTGTAGTATGTCCCTTAACTTCAGTTCCAGTCGTTCCTCAACATCTTTCGAGAAACGGAATCTCATTTTGAACATTTGATCGCTCATTTCAATCATCGGATTCCGTCTGTACCGAAAGACGCGAGGAGCTCATTGTAAAATCAACTCTTCTTCATCAGACGAAATGTCGGAATAATCTGACATCCCTGCTAGTTGCTTTGTTTTGTAAACTTGAAACATAATTTAAAATAATTCAGTATTGAAGCAGTATCATAAAACTAAGTAACAACAACGTGTTGGTATGGCAGTAGGCTATTGTTTATATGTTATTCACATAACCTCACTTCTGAAAAAATCTAGTGATCTTTAGCAATATAATTTAATTACTAGCATTCACGATATTTATTACTCATCTCGATATTATTAAGACGCGGTATTCTTACGCAGATACGATACAAGGAAACACTTCTCAAGTCTTCAGGACTAGTTCAATGTTTAATATGAACGATAATGATCTAGGTTCAAGGAGATTAACCGACGAATATTCGCCAGTCAAATCTGAACTTAGACCGAGACGAGATGATCTTAGATTAGCGTTTATACAACGGAAAATCTAAGTTCAACTTGACTGGCAGCCATTTTTCCTCATTAAACTCAGATCAAATGTTTTATACAACCGGGCCTTAAAGTATCAACCAAGACTTTTTAATGTTATAAGAGCTTTTATATCCCGAAACATTGAAAGAAAGAGTTGGGGTAGTTAATATAACTTATATCACCGGTTAGGGAATAATTCTTAATAAATTTTAAGCTAAAAATAAGTTTTCTGCAACTAATTATTGAGGAGATATAGAATTTTTAAGTTAAGGGTTATTTTCTCCCCAACCTCTTGTTTACGTCATTTGAAGTAGGCTATCGTCCGAAACGTTTTTAACGTTCGAAGATATTTTTACTCCAAAACTTTGAAAAGAGACTGTTTGGGGTAATGTTTGATAAATTTTACTTTAAAAATCATTTTTAGAACGATCAGTTTGTAACCGTCCAGGCTTCTCCAGCCCTACTAATTTAATATAATATCATTTTACGCGATATCATTTAATATTAAGTTTATCCGCCATCGGCAATTATTTGTAATAACATATTTATTCAACGTCAATCATTTGTAATCAAGGCTTTTTGGAATCATATTGTATATATAATAACATCGTTTTAGTATTTAAATTATTATATTATGTAGGATAAGAATTCATTATGTTGTAAATACGCTCAATATGTTGAGACATAGTTGTTTTCATTTCATCTCATGTTTGTGTATACGGAGGGTTATTCTTGAAGCTTGGGATTTTGCGTGCGTCATGGGTTTATCTTATGACTAAGGCTAGTAAACAGCGACCCGTGTGCGAGGCTTGCAAGCTGGTCAGCTATATCATCGCCACGCCTTCTGGACTTGTCGAGGAAGAAGAGTAGGGAGTTGATGCTTCGATCTATCGAATCAGATACTTCGTTGTATATGAGTTTTGAGATTGAACTGTTACCAAGAGTGGGGGTGAGCCCGGATATATACTGATTCTCAACACGAGAACGGGACCTTACGACCTTACAACCTTACAACCTAACTACGTGAACTCCATCACTAATACTTCTACTGTGAACATCTACGGTGAACGACGTTATTAATTTTGAGACGGTATGTGCTCGCTTCGAGACATTGTGTGGTCGCTCCGCGACACAGTTATTTTGTACAATGTGTTGTCGCTTCGGTTTTGTTATCGGATCTACGAGAAACGAAACAAGCTTATGGCTTGTGTGATATTCAGTAAATATTGTGGACGAAGAACTATGTTTAGTTCAAGTCTACGGAATTTTGGTACAAGTCTGTACCGTATAAATAATATAGCTCAGTTGGATTGAGATTTCTACTAATATGGAAAAATTCATATCTCTGAATTTTCTCCTCTTACGATCAACGCTGATCAGTTATTACAAGTATACGGCCAATGTCTAATTTAAAGACTAGGCAAGTAGGGAGTGTTAGTCCAGATAGCCCGTACCATATCAGAGAAGGAAGGAAGGATGTCCATGGAGCAAATTCTACATCGAGAAGGAGAGAACGAGTAACCACGGAAACCAGATGACTTCAACGGAAGCTGCAATTGGTGAGCTTCAATTAGATAAAGCAAGCAATAGTAAATTCAGTAAATTATAAATTTCTCCACGCTTTAAGGAATCTTTTCCGATTCATCTCATTTATTGTGTATAATAAATTCATTTGTATTTTATATTGCGTTAATTTTCTTTCTTAAGCGATACTTAATGGTTAATTACTTAAAATCCTACCCCTGTGATTTAAATGTAAGTCTCTATGCTAGTAAATATAAATTTTGGTTTACAGTTTTATTTAAAACTGTAACCATGGCGCCCAAACATTACATAGAGAAATGGGGAACCATGGAATGTTAATTGTTTCTATTTGCGTGGCAATTTGCGGGCAAGCCACAAATAGTTTATTTAATATTCATGTGTCCCAAGATAATAACTTTCATCTCCTCAAGTGTCTTGACGAGGTGGAACAGTTACAAGTTGAAGAGATATTAACTTTTAAGTTAAGGGTTGTTTTCACCCCAACCTATTTTTTATTCCAAAAGTCATGTAAAGTAACATCCTAAACTTTTTTAACGTTAAAAGATATTTTTACCCCGAAATTTTGAAAAGAAACATCCGGCGGTAAGTTGATATATATCACCGGTTAGAGGATAATTTAGATCAATTTTAAGTTGAAATCAGACTATCGGTTGAGGGGATATTGAATGTTTAAGTTAAGGGGTGCTTTCACCCCCTCCCTGAAATGAGTACATTTTAACACACTACTACAGTTACTAAAGTAACACGGCTTATAAAACAAATTCTACATACCTATAAGTACACTGGGCTGATGACCACAATGTTACAAAGCTCCTAATAAAATCAACAACTTAAAAAACTGTTCGCCAATAAAAGAACATAAAACCTATCATATAAGTAATTTATAGCAGCCATCGTGCCTAGTAGCCCTTGAGCCAGAAGGCTATAAGTTGGTGTAGGGAAGAGCAGCCGGTTAGGTTAGGTTAGGTTAGGTTAGGTTAATACTTAGGCATTGGCGTCATATGAGGTTAAGCCTGTGCACGTAATCAGCGTGATGTTTTGTGAGGTTAAGCCTGCACTCTTAGCCATTATTAGGTCATATGAGGTTACGCCTGCAAACGTGGTCAGCATGAGGTTAAGCCTGCATTCTTAGCCAGTGTTATGTTATGACGTCATGTGAGGTTAGTTGTTCGCACGTAGCCAGCCACGCCCACTTTTCAAATTTCCCGCGCCCATAATTTCAAACAAGTTAGTTAGGGAAAGGTGAAGACTGCGAACGGAAAGCGGGTAATGACATTGTGAGTGCCCATCAAGTTGTTTGGAAAACATGGATTGACATGGAACGGAACGAAATTTATCTTGAAGTTAAGTCGAAAAGGCGAAAAACGAAAAAAGGAAAAAAGTTAGGATATGTAATCCTAGGGAATGTTATTCAGTGAACTCATTTTTACTCATTTTTTCTTTTTCTATCGACTCATAACTGATTACTGATTACTTTTCCTGTTTAAGACCATGACTGTTGTCAGTGTATCATGCTGTCATTCAGATATTTGTGAAGTTTGTGTGAATATATTTCATTGTGCCTGTTGCTACGAATTATTGTAAGACATGCATGTTACCCGTGTTATTTGTTCTTGGAATAGGTAAGGATGCAGTAACGTAGCCAGGGAGTGGGGGTTTTATAGTTAGAAAATGATGGTAAACACAATAAAGGTGCATGTATGACTTGTTATTATAAGGACACTGACATAAGTGAATTGCAGATCTGTCGGTTCTACAATTATGTCTCTGAATGTTTACTAGTTTAGTATTTATTGTCAGTTTTTGTTTAATTTATTTTGATAAAATTTCCCTGGGGGGGGGGGGGAGCTAATCCCCAGTAACCACCCCCTGGCTACGCCCCTGAAAGTGTGGACTGTGGACTTTGTCACAATTTTGTCACATTATTAGAATTTAACACACGAACTATTGTCAGTTCATTGAGACTGTGCATTTATTGGGCTATATGGTAATAGCTTGACACTACGAACCTATTGCGCTGGTGTAGCAGGGCGAGAGGTGATACTCCCACGTGGCGCGTCCAAGGTGGCGGATAGGGGGGTCCTAACTGGCTTGCCGGCGTACTTGAGGGAAATAAAATACCTCTCGCGGACCAAACACAACACCCCCTGTGGGTGGGGGACGCAGACGAAGAATACACCCTCGGTATTCCCTGCCTGTCGTAAGAGGCGACCAAAAGGGGCAACCAAGGGATGATTATATTAGAACCATGAAAATCCTTGTGATTAGTACCACCACGCGGGGAACACCATAGGTCGCTTTTACTTGCGCGTAGTACCACTATGTTAGGTACCAAATAGGTGTGTGATTAGTAGCAAACGAGAGCGAGACGGCTTTTTTTTGCTAGGGGCTTTACGTCGCACCGACACAGATAGGTCTTATGGCGACGATGGGATAGGAAAGGCCTAGGAGTTGGAAGGAAGCAGCCGTGGCCTTAATTAAGGTACAGCCCCAGCATTTGCCTGGTGTGAAAATGGGAAACCACGGAAAACCATCTTCAGGGCTGCCGATAGTGGGATTCGAACCTACTATCTCCCGGATGCAAGCTCACAGCCACGCGCCTCTACGCGCACGGCCAACTCGCCCGGTCGAGACGGCTTTTACCGTACCTGTGATTAGTAGCACAATATGAGCGACACCATGGGATGACGGAACCCATGGTTCTGGCTTGCCTATGATTAGTACCCACTATATGAGGAACACCACGGGATAGTACGAGTCCCTGTGGTTAGTACACTTAGATGATGAAAACCATAGGTTTGCGTTGCCTGTCAATGGCGCCGCAATGTGCGAATTCCATTACCTGTGAGTAGTAGCATAATGTGTGGAATACCGCGAGTCTACGCTACTCTTGATTAGTAACGCAACATGACAAATACCATGGTTCTACTTTTCTAGCGATAAGTACCATTATGAGGGGCCGATGCCTTGGATTTTGGACTCCTTTCGACTACAAGATCATCGATTCAGTATCGTGCTATGGAAGCAGTCCCGGTCAGTAATGCTATTGTTTTTCGCCATCTTCTGTGCATGTGAGGCTCTGTGGGTCGGTTCCACTGATCGTTTTAAATTCACATCCATCCATCCGTCCGTCCGTCTGTCCGTCCATCCATCCATCCATCCATCCATCCATCCATCCATCCATCCATCCATCCATCCATCCATCCATCCATCCATCCATCCATCCTCACGTTTTAAATTGTGGTCAGTGGAGGATCTTGTGTTTTTAATTTGTCATTTCATTTCGTCTCATTTCGTACCATTAGGGGCCGATGACCTAGATGTTAGGCCCCTTTAAACAACTGGTAAGTATCATCAAGTGTAACAGGTTGAACGGCACTTTACGTCAGCAGTTACTATGCCTATCAGGCATGGAAGAGTGGTACCAGCTATTACACACGAGAGGATGGTGACACACTCGCTAGCGTAACACGGAACTGGTTTGGGGATATGTCTTTACAAGGAGGTCAAACCAAGGACAGCTCCGGAGTTTCAGAATGTAAGGCTTCAAAACCAGTCAATTAAGCAGCGATCTATTAGCGAAAGTAACAACGCATTACAAAGGTGGGAAGTAAATGGAAAAGAATATGTATTAGGGCTGATTTGATTCATACAGAAATACTGTAAATTATAATTGGTAAAACTGTTTAAAATACATATATCAGAGTCAAACAGTTAGCTAAATTCATTAATGTTAGCCTTGTCTGCATGCTCCTAACAGATTTTATCATTTGCAGGGTGTATTAGGCAAGGCCCAGTCAAGAGAGTATCGGTTTTTCAACTTTTATGAACGTTTCGCGAGTGGTATCTTTTATGCTCTGCCAATAATGATAATAATAATTATTATTTATGTTCTAAATTGAGGGATCCTACGGTGACCTCTGGCGACCATTTATTTGCCTGCTCTTTCGGCAAATTATTATTATTATTATTATTATTATTATTATTATTATTATTATTATTATTATTATTATTATTATTATTATTATTAATCCCAGCCCAGATTACTAATTATTATTAATTAATAATTATAAATTAATAATAATAATAATAATAATAATAATAATAATAATCATCATCATCATCATATATAAGACTGTTCCTTCCTAATCCGAGGGTCAATTAAATACAAATACAAGTAGAAACATTGCATATACATTGGGTATCAGGCAGACTTCATTCAAGACACGGTGAGTTAATGCATATGATTTATTGGAAACTGTCATATGTGTTACATACCATAGCGATTAAGCATGTCGCCGAGTTAATGAAGTATGAAGGTCATTTTGACCCAAGGCTGTGGTTATTAGAGCGTCAGAATGCCGGCCAAGGGAGTATATTTCTTTGGAAGTGACAAGTAATTCGGAGGTGATTGGCATGGCATTGAAGCAAAAACAAAAAACAAAATGCAATTGTGTTTTAAATCCGAGACCGTTCATTGTATTTCGAAACACCATTTCTTCTACTGCCACTGTGGTCAAGTTACTTGCTGGGCTCGGCCACCGCAGATTAGAAAGAAATGGAGTTATGGATGGTTGCAGGAGTAAGCAGAGACTGGAGGAACTTGCTAGATGTAACTTAAGGGTTTCTCAGGCTTATTAGGAAATTGAATTTAGTAAAAATGTAAGCTAAGGATGACATAACAAACATAATTGGCAGCCATATGCATTTTAGGGAGCAATGGAAGGATGTGCATAGGTACATCTACATAAATAAAATTGTAGGGGGTCCGCTGTCTGTAATTTCTTTTGTTTTGCCAATTTTTCACATATTTATCCGTTTTAGGTCAACTCAAGACCGAATCGGTGATTTTTACGTTTCGTGTCTGTTTGTTTGTCTGTCTGTTTGTCTGTTCCACCATCACGTCGAAACGGCTGGATAGATCTCAACCAACCGAGCTCGATAGCTGCAGTCGCTTAAGTGCGGCCAGTATCCAGTAATAGGGAGATAGTGGGTTCGAACCCCACTCTCGGCAGCCCTGAAGATGGTTTTCCGTGGTTTCCCATTTTCACACCAGGCAAATGCCGGGGCTGTACCTTAATTAAGGCCACGGCCGCTTCCTTCCAATTCCTAGGCCTTTCCTATCCCATTGTCGCCGTAAGACATATCTGTGTCAGTGCGACGTAAAGCAAATAGCAAAAAGATCTCAACCAAACTTCATATTTAGAGTATACTCATCCCGGGGAAGGTTTTGATATGCATATCATTTTAAAATCTTTGAATACACGGGGGGTTTATAGGAAAACCAGAATGGTTTTTCCACCATCACGTCGAAACGGCTGGATAGATCTCAACCAAACTTCATATTTAGAGTATACTCATCCCGGGGAAGGTTTTGATATGCATATCATTTTAAAATCTTTGAATACACGGGGGTTTATAGGAAAACCAGAATGGTTTTTCCACCATCACGTCGAAACGGCTGGATAGATCTCAACCAAACTTCATATTTAGAGTATACTCATCCCGGGGAAGGTTTTGATATACATATCATTTTAAAATATTTGAATACACGGGGGTTTATAGGAAAACCAGAATGGTTTTTCCACCATCACGTCGAAACGACTGGATAGATCTCAACTAAACTTCATATTTAGAGTATACTCATCCCGGGGAAGGTTTTGATATGCATATCATTTTAAAATTTTTGAACAGACGGGGGATTTATAGGAAAACCAGAATGTTTTCTACCATCACGTCGAAACGGCTGAATAGATCTCAACCAAACATATTTAGAGTATACTCATACCGGGGAAGGTTACAATATGCATATCATTTTAAAATCCTTGAATAGACGGGGGGTTTATAGGAAAGCCAGAATAGTTTTCCCCCATTTTCTCTTATACTATTGATTTTCTGTGAACTTCGTTTACCGTATGTGAAACGTCTCTTCATTATAAACAACTTTCATTATGTTCATAATTTACCTTACTCTTCACATGACGGAGAAATTTGCAATTTTCCGCTGGTATCATGCTCTGCATTGAGTGACCGACAGACCGACAACGAACCTACAGGTTACCATGGCAACGTCTCTGACTGCATGCCGGCAGGGAAGTAACGTATTGCCATTTTCCTCATCATGCTTTTAAATTCGTGGTTGTTCCTTAGGTAGAAGGCAAGAGAGGCGTCAATCGGCCTATCTGCGGGATATTGGCGGAATATCGTTGGATGTTATAACCGCCCTCGAATAGATTAAATAATAACACCATTAGTCATCTTCTTATTATTTGTTTACCTAGGAATCACTGGACCTAAATTTCTCCTCTGTTACCGCTTTATTATATCCATAACTCACACTAGCATAATTTATTGAGGGGCATTTGATTTTCCAATACATTAGCTTGGCATTTACATATTTGTCGTTATCCAAATGTCCTCAGTTATAATCCATTTTCTATTACTTTCAACTTTCTTAACTGTATTATTTTCTTCCTTAATAACGCCGTTTTCTAAACTTTTTTTCTCATGTGCATCATTTCGATACGAGGACTAATAAGGGAGACATTAACGGACCGTTTTTCTGTACAAGTCCCATCGGACTTAACTCACGAGCGGGTGCGTGTAAAGCGTATTCCTTACAACTTGAAAACTACTGAAGACATTCGAACCAAAATTTATATTACCATCCACCTGTCCAAAGGTAGGTTTTAAATGTAAATAACATTTCATGTTCCGAAATGGACTGGCGGTTTATAGGGAACCGAAATGGTGATTTTACTCTTCCAGAATATATACAGAACAAGACCAACCTGACTGGAAATCGACCAAACGTGATGGAATTCCACCTCTAAACCTTTTCTTCATGTGTATTTTTTCGTCAGGAGGATTAATAAGGGAGATTATCTTGAATGGTCAGTTTTGCAGGTTAAGTCCGGCGGACATAGCCTAAAAGGTGTTTTACATGGAGCAGATTCCTTATCTATATAAATCAAATCGTAACGACTATGTGCCTCTACACTGACTATTTTGGCGAAATTTACGTACAGCTTTCCGTTTAAGGGGTAATAATGACCATCTGCATAATTTTTGGTTTAGTTTCCTAAAAGTCCTAATTTTTACCCGCCTCGCCCAAAATCCAGATTGCGGCATAATCTGCCAGAAGGAAAAGAAGATAATTGAAATTTCACAAAATTATACGTTTTAGCCTGTAACGAACGGAAAACATCCAAGATCATTAAATTTTTCACTTTTTATCCCCGAAGAATATCGAAATATGCAGGCAATTTTAATTATGGTGCAGACCTTCGGAAATTCCTATCACATAACAGATTGCACAATCTCCGTTCAATTTGGAATGATCTACAACCTTGGTCTTATGACTTTTTGCCGTATCTGTATCCCTTTTACGTTTGATTTTTCTCTATTAATCGATGTTAAGTCAATTTGGAATTTTCACATGCATAATTCATACTTTCGATTACTTATATGAAATACAGAATCATCAAACTCTTCACGAAAATTGGCCCACCCAGTAGCCATATGTGAGCCAAATGCTATGTATGTAGCTGTCACATAATTATCCGAAAAGTAATGTAATGTGAGATAATCTTACAAAAACGTTACCCTGTTCCACGTTTCTAACTCCATCTGACCCAAGAATAGATGACATATCATAGGACCAGCCATTTAGGCCACTAAATTCGGCGTGTCTTTTGGTATAATCCTTTGTCGATATGACGTACGTTTAGTAGCAGTTAATCTGCAAATGATGGTCTTCAGTATTGTAAACACGCATATACTTTCGTATGTCGATCTATATATATTCACTGATGTCCATTTGTAGCGATTGAGAAAGGGTGGGTCTGCTATTGTAATCAGTACTCCCCACACCGACTTTGACTGGCAGTATGAAAGGGTTCCTTCTCCAACTCCTGTGTAACTGTCATTAGTAAGGAAGGCCTACAATTGTAATGAATAGTTCACTTCTCGATTTGACTTGCAGAAGGCAAGTGAGCATGCAGTTTTGTTTAAAACTCCCCTACCCGATTGTGTTTGGCAGTAGGCAAGGGTGCCCGCCATTATAAAGAAATGTCCTCATCTAAAATGTGACTGGCATTAGGCATAGTGGCCTGCTATTTTGATGGAAACTCACCAACTTGGTGTGACTGGCAGTAAGCTGGCTGGAAGTACGAAAATGGGCCTGGCATTATAATGATAACTGCACAACTCAATTTCGAGTGATAGTAGGGTGATTGCCTGCCATTATAATAAAAACTCCTCAACTGTAATCTGTCTGGAAGTAGGAAAGGGGGCTGCCATTTTAACGTAAACTCCCCAAATCGATTCTGTCCGCGTAGTAGGCAATGGGGCCTGCAATTATAATGTAAACTTCCGAACTCGATTGTGAATGGCAGTAGGCAAGTGAGCCTGCCGTTATATCACAAATCCATAACAAACACTTTACATTGGAAACAACGTACGGGGACCTCCCCATGCTCTTTCTCGGATAACGTTAAGAGACATGCAATTTTAAAACAATCTTATTTACTGCATGTTCGCTATTTACTTCGATATTCGAATACAGTGTAGAATACCGTAGCGAAGCACGGGTACATTCGCTAGTTAAGGTATAAACAGGTTCCAGGAAGGACATTCCAGGGATAATTAACGCGGTGAGTGTATATGTGAGGACTTACTGAAGGCAGAAGTATTCAGTATACAGTATGTGGATATAAGGGTAATCTGTAGATAGAGGAGGTGACTAATAATGGCGAATTGCTGAAATTTACTTATGATGATAAAGACATTCACGAAAAAGATGAAAGTTGTAAGCTAGAAAAGAAGCTGGGATTGATAAGATTTGCGGGGATATAATACAGGCAATCAGTTGGCATATGATGCCCTATCTGAAATTGTGAAATACTTATTTCTTTACTGTTTGCATGAAGGAGCGATACCAAATGAATGGAGAGTTCATAGCTGTCTCTAGTCAGGGCCTGGCCCACACTGTGTAGCAACGTCGCACAGGGAGTTGTTTGCCGTCCTACATAGGCACAGTTGGGGATATAATCATTACTTAGGTAAGAAGGCAAATTTGGAAACACTTCTGGAATTGCACCTTCGCGCAAAACGGGGTGATAGTGATAAAGCCTATTTTTCAATAAAGCTCAAATTACTGTCTTGAAAATGTTTCGTATACACCACTGATCTGGCGGCCATCAGCAGTCTTTACAATGACTTTGATTTTTTATAATGGTTATGGCTGGTGACCAGTCTGAGTGGTACCGAATGAATCCATTTACTAAGATCAGGATCCTTAGGAAAATAGAAACAACGTATGTATCCTTCTAATTTTACTAACTTATCGTAGTTGCTTATGCATCCGGGCACTAGGCAGCTATCTGGCATGATTATAAAATTTTCACATTACCACAGACCCCGTAATAATGGAATTATCGACACAAATATACAAACGTGTCATATGGCACACTGTTCAGGTGATAGGACGAGGTGCGGGGTTGTCGATATAGCGCAACCCGGCCATGACTAGAGACAGCTATGGGAGAGTTGCAATAGTAGCCCCAGTATACAAGGGAAAGGGTGATAAACAAAAAGCGGATATTTGGAGGGCAATCAGTTTGACATGTGTCGTTTGTAAGCTCTGGAAAGCATTCTTCGTGATTATACCGGGTAGTTCAGAGAGCCCCTTACGATTTAGTTTTATGCATCCCGCAGCTTTAACCACAATTCTGAAATTCATCGGTACCTCTCCCTGAAGCGGTGTAATATTGCATATCAGTGTGTGTTTACGGGCCACAAGACAGCAGGAATCGTGAGGGCCACTATTCATTCATTATGGGTACCTTGAATGAACCCGTAAAACGAGCACAGATACGAAGAACACGTATCTTACAACAGGAGGTGCTCACACAGACCAGGATCAGGTATTGTATAGGCCGGAAACTGTGGCTGCACGGCAAGCCTCTCAGTAGCTCACTTGGCAGGGGTGCGGTGCTTGAAGGTTATTTTTTTATTATTTTGACGCCATTTGCCTGGGATGTGGTAAGGTTGCATACTGGAAAGCTTCCACAGACTGCTTTGTTTATTTGGCCCTGTAATGGGCCGTTTTCTGAGACCGGTTTGCCCTATGATCCAAATATTAGCTGTTTGAAGATATGTGAAGTTCGGTTTATTAACGTCGATGTTTCCCACGGATGTTGATTCGATCTGCTCTCCATTGCATATCGAAATGTGATGATTTTTTTTTTTTTTTTGGTGCATGACGCCTTACTCTTCTTTGGGCAGACTTTCATACTGTGAACTTTATTGAGACAAAAGAAGCATCGGTTGGTTTGCGTTTAGCTTTGCAATCCGTTCAATTATATTGGAGATCATTACAAGTTCCTGAGCCCAGTGTCCTCGTGTCTCACAGAACACACAGAATGCAGAAGATGGTCGCTTTATTTTCGTTTCCGCACGTCTTAACTTCGAGTTTACGTGTAGTGCCACGGCCGTGACCGTGAAGGAATCCGGTGAACGTGTATCTCCCCTGTTTTTCTGCGTGATCATAGCACCCGCTATCTCCTCATTTAGGAACTCCATTAGCTTAGTGAGTCCGGAAGTTAGGCAAAATGCCTTTTTAATCTGGATGTATTTATCGAAGTGTCACATAGAGACAAACATGTTTCCGTACGTCTGGGAACAGTAGGACAAGTTATTATTTTGCCTGTTTTGCCTATTTTACCTTCCGTAGCCTATTTGATAGTTTAATGCCTTTTTTCCCTTTAAGTTGGTGTGGATATTTTCTACTGTTGTTTATATATTAAAATAAATCAATGGAAAAAGGTATAATTCCAATCTACTGTATTAATAATAAAGAAGACATTTCATATTAACTTAACATTTACATATACGATATTTTGGTATTACACAAATCTCCACTGAAAACTCCACAAGCCAAATGGTGAAGAGGGGTGCCAGGTCCCGTCCTTACTATGTAAAATTAAGTGTTGTTGGTATTATTGTTTTAAGAGGAAGAACAACTTGGTAACCATCCTCTATTAACACCAATCAGAAGGAAAATGGAAGAGGTCCGATACTTCGAAAAATGAAGGTATCGGCAAAAGAAAGGAAAGGACCACGAAAGGCTCCCTAGGCCTCGAAAATATAATACCGTCGGTGTCGGAAAAGAACAAGTGTTGACCAAGGGAGGTCGGATGGGAAAGGTAAGAGCGAGGAATCTGACACAAGTAAGTGGAATCAACGCCAGACTCAGCTGGGGAACCGTGGTCACCAACCCACACTCCCAAGTTGAGAGGCCCTGGTCCCCATTTTAGTTGCCTCCTCTAACAGCAGACAGGGGATACCGTTGACGTTATTCTATCATTTCCACCCACAGGGGGTGTTAGACTAAGTACTAACACGTGATGCAGGTGTGTGTAACGTAGCTTACATTAAAGCATCTTTATTATGTTAGTGCCCATTTTTGTCATTATAAATGCCTATTTCCTAAACGTTAAGTGTTTATTTGCCTGCCTATTTTAACAAAAATGAATGCATGGAGTTCCGGGCTCTAGGAATGAATAAATTGTCCACCAATGGACAATTTCTTGAGGGAATGCTCGTAGAATTTTCGGGGCTAACATCCGTCCGTAGTGATCTATTCTCGTAAGGTTTGTATACATCGATTGCATTCTACATGGTATTTAGAGCAGGAGGAGTGTCGTCTGAAAGTGGATGCAGGTCTTTGAGATAGTCCAAATGGGCTTGAATGATGCGGTCGGTGTTTCCGTTTCAGTTTTGCTTCTTCATATGTATCAGCTGTCACTGGTATTCCATCAACCAGGTTCTTAGGCTCTCCTTCCGGCTATCCACGAAGGAAGACGTGCTTATCGATGTCAGCGAGAGATGACTTCAGTAGTTCCCGAAAGCATCCCGAGTTCTCAATGCCACCTGTGAAGTTTTCTCATTTTACTGTGTGGGTGACAGGCGTTGGCGGTGTAAATGTTTATTTTTCGATGGCCTCTGGTGCTTTTAGAATCACTCTCTTTGCGATGTCTACGTTTTCTTCAAATTTCCCGACATCGGCCTCCTACTCAGCGTCTGTTCAGATTTCCTGTATAGTATCATAGATGGCGGTGAGCCGATCTAAAGCATCTTGCAGTCTGATGCGATTGTATTCGTATTCTGAAAGATCACCGTAAGTTGCGCTATTTATTTCTGCACTGAATGTTGTCACAGCTATTCTTTCGGTCTTTGCTTCCCTCTCAGGAGTGCTAGCTTATTCACAGAATTGTTGTCTGTCATTCTGAAGGGTACAGTACCGGTAATAATTCTTGATTTACAGCTGCTTGATCACCCCGGTCCGGAGTGATTGCGTACCGGTACCGTACTTGTACTTCGCTGCAGGGTGTGCTAGCGGACAGAAAATAGAGCTTACATTAACCGCGCGAGTGTGTAACTTAAAAGTTCGAACACTATTCATACAGCGTGGGCAAAGTAAAACTGGCCCGGAAAATAATTACAATAAGACTGACGCGGGATTGGCCCTTGGTAATGAACGTCACAGAAGATGCTGGAAATACCCACTGTTGACGTCGATGCAACGCTGTGCTCGCTTGATCAAACTGAGACACGCGTAGCAGCTCTGCGTGAGGGAGAGCTGCAACAGCGTTTCCAATGTTCTGCTATAGCTCTTCCAGTGTTTGAGGATTATCGGAGTCGCCCCGTAGCTAAAATTCACAGGGAGATAGGTCAGGCGATCAAGGTGGCCATTCGATTGCACTGCACTGCACTGCTGATTGCCTTCTCCTCACCGAACACCCCATGCACTCGTGACAAGTTTGTCAAGGCGGTGTGTGCTGTCGACCCGTACTGTTGAAAATATACGTACAGTCGTTCATCTGCTTTGAGTTGATCCACATACGGATTAAACAGTGTCTGGACATACCGGTTTGCATTAACAGTTTGGTGAAAGAATCGTGTTATGGTACGGACACCAGACATTGCGCACCACACAACAATCCTGAGATTATGCAACGGCTATTCGACGTACTGATGGGGATTTTCTGATGCACAATGGCGCGTGTTCTGCGAGTTCACATACCCTAACACTCTGAAACAGACCTCGTATGAAGAACTGAAGAACCAAAAATCTTGACTCCATTCCACTCAGAAACTGCCGGCAGAACTCAACACGTGAAGGTTCGCCTGGACGCTTTAATGCATGCACAACGGTAAATTTGTAAGGATACAGATGCAGGTCGTTTTTGATAAAGTTTCGGCACGACGGTCACTTAATTCCCACTTTCACAGATAAAGAGCGTTGAGATTTCGTCGGACTTCGTTCTAGGCTCTCCTTCACTCGAGCAATATTTTCCCGTGTTCGAACTCTTTTCGAATAGTTACAGTTTTTATTCGCTACAGAGCCCATTTTGCGCCATTTTTCCACTAAGTTTTGCATTGAAGACTTTGCTGGAGGTTTTGCCAAAACTCTTCCAGTCTTAAACTCTAGTGCAAACTACACGGGTTTTCCAAGAATACTGCTTCGCATAACACTCAACAATGAACACGCGCTGTTTTATCGTGAGCACCATTTTGTGTTGCATTCAACTGGTCACTGAACACATCAGCTCATCTCACTCACTCACGCGTAATGAACGATGTGCACGGGGCAGAGCATGCGGGAGAAGCGCACGCGCGGACACGTGACAACAAACGATTTGTGCATCGAAATCACAGTTTCCAGCATTTCCTCTGATGAACAGTTCTCCTGTTCATTAACAAGGTTCAATTCCGCGTCAGTCTTTTCAGGGCCAATGTTATTTTGGCTACTTTACGGTAGCGGAGTGGAGACCTTGTGTTCGTGTAGTTTAAGTCTCGTTTCTCAGGTGCATGAGACGTGAGATATAGCCTAAATGCAGTTCTAAAGCTGGCGGATAGATCACGCCAATAGTTATACGTGACTGCTACAGAATGTACAGGTACTGGAATATTGTGAATTAAATCTACTTGTCTGTAAGGAATGTGTGTGGGATGAGAGATCTTGCAGCGTGTTGCCGTTGATGGCGTGACGTGATGTGGGCAGACGTGGCGTGGAGTCTTTCTGGTAAAATGTTCGCGATGTCGAGTTTCCTTCTGTAGTGTAGAATGCGACGAAAAGTCCAGTCACTATACGCAGAAAAGGGTATGCCGATTTCTACGTATTTCGATACCAAATATTGGGTTTCGTGATATGATATTAAGGCTCGTGTTTATACGTCTTGCAGCGCATCCATATTTTATTCTGACCGTCAATTATCAGCAAAATACAAAGAGAGAAGGAAACATGGAAAGGAAATACATTCATATAGAAAGGAGTTATGGAGGATCAGAATCTCAGTTCTGCACATATGAGGTGGCGATTTCATTCTCGGCTCAGTCCGGTGTTATTTGAAGGTGCTCAAATACGCCAGCGCCGGGCTGAGTGGCTCAGACAGTTGAGGCGCTGGCCTTCTGACCCCAACTTGGCAGGTTCGATCCTGGCTCAGTCCGGTGGTATTTGAAGGTGCTCAAATACGTCAGTCTCGTGTCGGTAGATTTACTGGCACGTAAAAGAACTCCTGCGGGACTAAATTCCGGCACCTCGGCGTCTCCGAAAACCGTAAAAGAAGTTAGTGGGACGTAAAGCAAATAACATTATTATTATTATTATTATTATTATTATTATTATTATTATTATTATTATTATTATTATTATTAAATACGCCATCCTCGTGTCAGTAAATTTATCGGCACGTAAAAAACCTCCTCCGGACAACATTTTCAGCACCTCAGCGTCACCGAGGTCTGTATAAGTACCCAATTTTATGTATGTATGTATGTATGTATGTATGTATGTATGTACGTTGAATCCTTTGTACGAAGGCTGGTTGGATCTCCAAAAGCTCCACCGTCAGCTGTCGTAGAATAGCCTAGGCGTCCCTGAAGAAGCGTGAAAAGTTGTATGGAGTAATCTCTCGTTGCTTTCTTCACGGAGCCAGAGGATGTTATTTACATACCAGTATGCCAAGTCCATTCGAATGCACACACCAAATGACCCTATCAGCAAGACCCACACCATTCATAACAGGGACTGGACACTTAAGGAATGGTGTTAATAGAATCGCTCATACCCCAGTCACTTTTATATTGCCGAAGCCAAAGACGAGATTGAGATAGGTCAGTGGAAGTAACAAATGTATTCTAGCTCAGACTATCAGACATGATGAGACGTAAAACAATTGTATGCATGTATGTATGTATGCATTTATGTATCTATTAATCTATCTATTAATCTATTAATGTGGGACGTCTGGTAGTGAGTGTAATGGATCGAGAATTGAACTGGGTTAGGAACTTGAAGTGAGCGAGCGAATATATGGAGGTACGGGAAGCACACATTTATTTTATTCCTTGCTAGTGATTTAACTCAGATAGGGCTAGAAAGTACTACGGCTAGGCAGAAAGTGGACGTAACCTTAATTAAGATACACCCCCAGAATTTGTCAATTGTGAAAATGGGGAAACCGTGGAAAACTACCTTCAGGGCTTCAGTCGGTCATAATAATAATAATAATAATAATAATAATAATAATAATAATAATAATAATAATAATAATAATAATAATTTCGTGTGGCTATTTCTAGCCGAGTGCAGACCTTACCCTCCGATGAGGTGGGCGTCATCTGCCATGTGTAGGTAACTGCGTGTTATTGTGGTGGAGGATAGTGTTATGTGTGGTGTGTGAGTTGCAGGGATGTTGGGGACAGCACAAACACCCAGCCCCCGGGTCATTGGAATTAACCAATGAAGGTTAAAATCCCCGACCCGGCCGGGAATCGAACCCGGGACCCTCTGAACCGAAGGCCAGTACGCTGACAATTCAGCCAACGAGTCGGACAATCGGTCATTAATGATCTGCATTTAGGACTATCGCCCAGGGGGCAGATTTCTTTACAGTTGTTTACCTAGTCTTTTCTTAAATGTTTTCAAAGAATTTGAAAATATATCGAACATTTCCCTTGACAAATTATTCAAACCCCTTGTTCTTCGTCCTATAAATTAATATTTGTCCTAATTTTTCCTCTTGCTTTCCAAATTTATATTATTATGATCTTTTGTGCCTTTAAAAGCTCCACTCAAGCTGCTAATGTCATTCCACGCCATCTTTCCACTGACAGCTCGTCTCCTCACTCCCAAATCTTCCCAGCCCGAAGTTTACAATATTTTCGCAACACTACTCTTGTGTCAAAAATCACCAAGAATAAATACAGATAACAGTTCTGTCTTCTAGAAATTTAGCCACCCGTTCAACCATTCTTTTGTCTAGTCCATCTTTCGTCAGTGATCTCCCATGGGCTACCTTGTCAAAAACCTTTCATTGGTCAATAGCGATACAGTCTATCTGACTTTCTGAATCTAAAATATCTGCTGTTTTGCTGCCGGAATCGTACAAGTTGAACCTCACAGGAATAAGATTACTTAAACCCGACAGGCATTCTTTATTTTCAGACTGATAAAAGTCCACCAGTGGCAACATAAAAAACATATTATTTTAACATATGGTTAAATTAGCTTAATATCTTTCATGACTACGCAAATTGATCCGCAGTTTTTGGTAAGTCTTTAGTTTCGAAGATATGTGCAGAAATACAATACCGAACTCTGATAATTAGGAGAAAGTATTTCCTAACCTGCCTCAAGCACAAGAAGAGCATCCACCCGTACGGCCAATAGTGTACCTCAAGGCAATAACCATGGAAACGAGAAGGGACTGGAAACAGCAGTTATATAACTTTCCGCTACAGTAGAGAATTATCCTCCCAAGTAGTTCTGTGCAAGGAAAATGCCAAAAGTGAAACCATCACAAAGTGTATTTTCACTTCAACTAACGAATGAATTTGTAGAAGACGTGTTTATAGCAGATGAGCGTATTTTATTTTGTAAATTGTGTAGTGTTACAGTGAGTGCTGAAAGGAGGTTTGTTGTACAACAGCACATTAAACGAGATGAACATCCGAAAGCTGTGACTAAGGCTCTATAAGATGGGTATGCTTAGCCGCCATTTTGGTTCATACATGTGCAATGAGCCATGTGATCAAACTCTAGTTTCTCCTACGAACGCTCGCTTCGTCACATTGAACGTACTACTTTAATCACCGCGTGCAGGGACAGAATAGTGCTAAATTTGTGTGGATTACATAATGGTGGGTTCTTCCGCACCTAATTGTAGTAATGTCTCTACTGCGGGATACAAGTTGTTTAGATACCCTTCTGGTCTGCATTATGCCTCCACTGTCTCTGCTACACCTTCTACTTAAACTGCTGACTTAAACCTGCATCCAGCTCCCACTGACATTACTACACCCCTTAACTCCGTCACATTGATAATTCTATATTCAGTTCTGCCTCCAAAGTCCGGCAACAGGAGTTTAACATCCAAACACCACAGTTACAATATTTGTCAATATCTTCATATGACAGAAATAATTTTTGTTTAACGTTGGTGGTAGTACAACAAATGCATTATTAAAAACCAAAATCTGTGGTAGGACTATATGCAGACAGGTTTTAAACTATGAGCTTTCTGACTCAAACTCTGAAACATCCGTATTTTTGTTTTTAATTTGAGTAGTCTAAAGAAACCAAATTGTGAAGTTATGAAATTAATTTGTAACTGCGAGGTCTTCTATAGGGACTATAAACATTATATAATGCAAAATGGTGCAAATCTTGTAACGGAGAAAATTTTAAATGATAAATGTACCGGTACATGTTCTCCAACGTGCTGTAATTAAAAGAAAAAATCTTAGACTCTTCTTCAAAATTCGATCCTATGCTGTTGTGGACTTTAACAAGAATGTACGGAAACGAGGTAAAATGTATGGGACTGCTTAGGAAAAGGAGAGAAAAATGTAAACAAGGAATGGAATGTTATTGTTTCGTAAATGCTTTAATAAAGGGAGACAGTAAATTTGTAAAATATTACTTAAGTATATATTTTTTAAATATGATGCCTGAGCAAGTTAACCAATGTTGCAACCCTTTGAAGTTTAATAAGGTGAGAAGTAATACCACTTCTCCTCAAACCAGAGGAATCTCTGTAAAAAAAAAAAAGTACTGTTAACTTTGCCAAAGTAAAAAAGTTCAATATTCTCCACAGCTCGTGGGTCACTCCCCTTACAAGTCACTGGTAACTGATTATCAGTGCAATACTTCAGGTTGGGAGAGAATATTTAGCTATAGAAGTAGTTACTCTATTCATATTTTCTTCCCGAATGAAATTTATAATAACATCACATTTTTTTCATGAATGTTCGGTTGAATACATTAAAATCCTCTGTTCATTACAACTGCATAAGCAGATGAGATTCATAACACTCACCAAAATTTAAGTTTATTTTGCACATAGAATGTCTTTTTTTTAAACTGCTAAATAAGAAAAGGAACTACATTTTAGAAGAAATAAATAAACTTCGAGAATCACAGTTACTTGGGTGTGCTCGTCTTCGTACATCACATTTCACCTTTTTTTTGTTCAAGGAATATTTTTCTTATTCCGAGAACATAGAAAATAGCGCTGAATCAACTTCACGCAAGTATGAAATAGCGACTGAGATCATACGGTATCAAAATATACTATCACAATTTATATATCTTCGACACTGACCGATTACCACGTCAAATTCCACAATTTGTGAATGGCAGTAGCCTATATCAATACCACGGGGTCCCTCATTTCAGTTGACGGTACCGCGGCGCATAGCTTACGAACAACCTATTCTACTTAATATAATAATTTAAAAAAAACGATTTATTAGTAAGCTATTTTTTCTAATATTTCTCTGTTTCTAACATTTCGCCTAGTTTGTTTATTAAAAGGCAAATTATCAACGACCTTGCTTTTACAATCACCGTCTCGAGTAAAAATTACACAATAATGTAAGAAATATACTAATATTTATGTTGAGTAACCGTTTGAGTAATACTGAGAATGAGTAATTTTACAGTATGTTAGGTTAGCATTATTTTCTAGCGTGAACAGTAATAAATAGGGATATACAAGGTTGGGGCTGTCAACTGCCTTACCAACGTAATGCAGGAATGAACCATAATGGCGGGCGAGCATACCTAGTCTTTAGAGAGCCCTAGCTGTGACGAGTGCGAAGAACTACGTAGGTGGATCAAGAGGTTAGTTGCACTAACGCGCCGCAGCAGCGCGCTGTGTGTCGCAAACGTGGGCACAGCGGAGAAAGGGACAGACACTGCTCACACGTCTGTTAGGCAGGTCGCTGTGGTGTCTCGTTTAGTATTGTGGGAATAGCGGCCAAATGCAATGGCGCGTCAACTGGACGTTCACTCCAAATATAAGGTGCGTGCGACAATCGATTCCTATGGGCCAAAAGGAAGAATTGCACGGACATCATCGTGAAATTAGTGCTGTGTATGGGGAGCGGGCCATTTCCCGGCAAGGTATCGTAAAGTGGTGTCAGCAATTCGAAGCCGGACGCACGGATATCAGGGACAACCATCGCGAAGGCAGGCCCGCAACGTCCAGGACCCGTGCACAGGTCAACAGTGTGAATGCGATCATTAGACAGAACCGGCGCATTAAACTGAAAGAAATCGCGACGCAGCTGAACATGTCGTATGGCAGTGTGTTCGCCATTGTTCACGAGGACCTTGGATATCGTAAGCTGTGTCAAAGATGGGTCCCACTTTTTCCCACCGATGAGCACAAGGGACGACGTTTCTAATCCTGCCTGGCATTTTTGCAACACTATGCCGCAGACGGCAACGGGTTTCTGCAGCGAATCGTCACAGGCGACGAAACATGGGTCCACCACTTCACCCCCGAAACGAAGCGAACATCAATGGAATGGGTGCACCCCTCATCACCACAACGAAAGAAGGCCAAGGTTCAACCTTCAGTCGGTAAGGTTATGGCGACATTGTTCTTTGACATGGAGGGTTTGCTGCACGTGGAATTCATGCCGAAAGGAACGACGATCAACGCGGCGTCGTATTTTTAAACGTTGCACCGGTTGCGTAAAGCGATTAAAGAAAAGCGCCGGGGGGAAATTGTGCGCCGGTGTGATTTTGTTGCACGATAACGCAACACCTCACAAGGCCCGCCAAACGAGAGAACTGCTGCAGCGTTTCAAGTGGGAGGTCAGGCAACATCCACCTTACAGTCCCGACCTAGCGCTATGTGACTTTCATCTCTTCGGTAAGGTCAAAACGGAGCTCGGTGGTCGACGTTTCCAGACCGACGAGGAGGTGAAGGCCGCTGTCTCCGAGTGGTTGCAGAACGCTGGAAGAAATTTCTATGCATCCGGCATCGACAAGTTGGTTGTGCGTTCGCAGAAATGTTTGGAGTCTCTTGGAAAGTATGTGGAAAAGTGACGTTACAGTGTATGTCGTTATAGTCGTGTTGCTGTTGTATAGGTGGTGTAATAAATGGTCATAACTGGCAAGTGCAACTTATTTTCTGATCTGCCCTCGTACAAGAGTTCCGAGGTTCCTGGGAAGCAGATTTCTAGCACTACAGCCAGCAAATCATCATGTCCACATTCATATACATTTCCAAGTAAATTAAGAGATAATTATTTCTGTAAAAACGAGAGTTGCCCAGTGAATAAAACAGGGATATATTACTTGTAAAACCATTGTCGCACAGATACCAGAATTTGATTTAGTCAAATATTTTCAAGTCATTTTTTTCTTATTTTATTCCATTTTTCCACAAATTTAAAGGAATTTTGATCATTTTCAGTGATTTTTAATGTCATCAACATCCGCCCTCTAGTTACAATTAAACCTGATTGCTAAGTGAATACGAGTGTTAACACATTCAAAAGTAACCATGAAATCTCTCTCTTATTATTATTATTATTATTATTATTATTATTATTATTATTATTATTATTATTATTTTGCAAGAAATAGAGATATAGCATGTAACAAGAGAACTAGTTGCTAGGATTCTACCATCCTTACGCCTGGAAACAAAGTAAATACTACTCATCACCCCAAATGTTAGAATAGGCAGCCAGTTAGGAGAATGAAACCGTTGAATTAAGCCCATATACACTAACTTGTAGGTCAGTTAGTCTTAAATGACTAATGTATAGTAGCCATCTTGCCTAGTTAAGCCTAACTGCCCTTTTAGATGTAGTACTTTACTACCCTCACACCTGCAAATAAAGTAAATGCCACTTATCCCCCCAAAGGTTAGGAAGGGCAGCCGGTTAGAAAGATAAAATCGCTGAATTAAGCTTATACACACTAGCCCATAGGTCAGATAGTCTCATATAACCAACGTATAGTAGTCATCGTGCCTAGTTAAGCCTGACTACCATTTTGGGCGCTAGTATTCTACCATCCTTACATAAGGTTAAGTCAAACACGTAGCCGAGGCCTTCTACAGCAGAGGCGGTCACGAGCATGTCATCCACAGTAGAGACTGTAAGAGTAGGTAATCCTCAGAGAAGTTAGTAAAAGCAGGCGATTCTCAGAGGGTACGGTGAGAAACACGGGTGATCCTCAGAAGAGTTGGTTAAAAGCAGGTGATCCTCAGAAGAGTTAGTCAAAAGCAGGTAATCCTCAGAAGAGTCGGGAGGAAGCAGGTGATCCTCAGAGGATACGGTCAGAAGCAGGTGATCCTCAGAAGAGTTGGTTAAAAGCAGGTGATCCTCAGAGGAGTTGGTAAGGAAAAGGTGATCTTCACAGGAGTCTCTTTTTAACACACAACTACAGTTACTACAGTAACGCAGGTGATCCTCAGAAGAGTTAGTCAAAAGCAGGTAATCCTCAGAAGAGTCGGTAGGAAGCAGGTGATCCTCAGAAGATACGGTAAGAAGCAGGTGATCCTCAAAATAATTATTAAAAAGCAGGCAATTGTCAGAAGATACGATGCGAAACAGGTGATCCTCAGAGGAATTAGTCAAAGGCAGGTAATCCTCAGAAGAGTCGGTAAGAAGCAGGTGATTCTCAACGGATACGGTCAGAAGCACGTGATTCTCAGAAGAGTTAGTAAGGAGCAGGTGATCCTCAGAGAATGCGGTCAAAAGTAGGTGATCCTCAGAAGAGTTGGTTAAAAGCAGGTGATCCTCAGAAGAGGTGGTTAAAAGCAGGTGATCCTCAGAGGAGTTGGTAAGGAGCAGGTGATCGTCACAGGAGTGTGTCAGAAGAAGGTGATACTCAGAAGAGCTATTAAGGAGCAGTTGATCCTCAGAGAATACGGTCAAAAGCAGGTCATCTTCAGAAGAGTTACATAAAAGTAGGTGATCTTCAGAATAGTTGTTTAAAAGCAGGTGATCCTCAGGGGAGTTGCTAAGGAGCAGGTGATCCTCACAGGAGCCTGTCAGAAGCAGGTGATCCTCAGAAGAGTTAGTAAGGAGCAGGTGATCCTCACAGGAGTCTGTCAGAAGCAGGTGATCCTCAGAAGAGTTAGTAAGGAGCAGGTGATCCTCACAGGAGTCTGTCAGAAGCAGGTGATATTCAGGAGAGTTGGTTAAAAGCAGGTGATCCTCAGAGGAGTTGGTAAGGAGCAGGTGATCCTCACAGGAGTCTGCCAGAAGCAGGTGATCCTCAGATGAGTTGGTAAGGGGCAGGTGATCCTCAGAGGAGTCAATCAAAAGCAGGTGATCCTCAGAGGATACGGTAAAAAGCAGGTAATCTTCAGAGGAGTGGCCATAAGCAAGTGATCCTCAGAAGATACGGTAAGAAGCAGGTGATCCTCAGAGGATACGGTCAAAACCGGGCGATCCTTAAAAGAGTCGGTCAGCGTTTATCATCATACCATTGCCTGCTGTCCACCTCACAACAATGTCGTAGGGGAGGGGAGCTGGTTAGGTTAACGCGTGGTCAGCGTGAGATTAAGCCTAATGTATAGTTGCAATCTTTGAGCTCAGGTCCTTGTCCTTCAGGTCACCCTCCAACGTTTTTCTTTATAAGCAATGCATATGTATTTTCCCCCTTGCACCACCTCCCTAGTCCCATATTAACCGTGTATAGTCGCCATCATGGAGCTAAGGTCTGAGTCCCTCAAGTCACCCTCCAATGTTTTTCCTCTATAAGCAATGCATACGTATTTGCTTCCTTACAGCACCTTCCTAGTCCCTCACGAACTATGTATAGTCGCCATCTTGAAGCTCAGGTCGGAGTTCTTCACGTCGCCCTCCAACGCTTTCCTCTTTAAACAATGCAAATGTATTCGTCCCCCTTACACCACCTCCGTAGACCCATATGAAGCATGTACAGTTGACATCTTTTTTTCTTTTCTTTTTTTTTTTGTTATTTGCTTTACGTCGCACCGACACAGATAGGTCTTACGGCGACGATGGGGCAGGAAGGGGCTAGGAATGGGAAGAAAGCGGCCGTGGCCTTAATTAAGGTACCACGGAAAACCATCTTCAGGGCTGCCGACAGTGGGATTCGAACCCACGATCTCCCGAATACTGGATACTGTCCGCACTTAAGCGACTGCAGCTATCGAGCTCGGTAGTTGACATCTTAGAGGTCAGCTCAGACGCTCCGAGGTTGCCCTCAAAATTATCATTATATAAGCAATGAATGCGCATTAAACCTTTTTAACACACAACTACAGTTACTACAGTAACACAGGTTATCAAAACAACGCTCATGACCGCAATGTTACACAGCTACTAACAAGTTCAACAACAACAACAACAACAACAACAACAACATAAAATAATGGTTAGTACATAAAGGAGCATTTAACCTTCCATGCAGGTAATGTATAGCTGCCATTTTGCCTAGTAGGCCTTACGTCAAAAGCCTACGAGGAAGGAAGGGCAGCCGGTTAAGCAGAAGAAGAAGAAGAAGAAGAAGTAGAGGAAGAAGAAGAAGAACTGTCACCATTGTTCACCATTTATAGCAGCCACCTTCCTCAGTAAGTAAGTTAAGGTAAGTCTGGAGTCTCATAACCATCGAATTTGGGGCTGTAAGGTTGGCACCCCCTCCCTCTGTCAAGTTGGCACACATGCACATGTAGCTATCTAGTTTCTAAAATCTTCCACCAGAGCGGAGCACGCGCCTCCACGTAGCATGACAGCTGTCAAACAGAGCCACATCCACTTTTCAAATAACCCGCGTGTAGGGAAAGGCAGCCGGTTAGGTTAACGCGTGGTCAGCGTAAGGTTAAGCCTGCGCTCTTGGCTAGTGTGTAGGGTTATGCCGCGCACGTAGCCCAGTCTCCTCGCAAAAGTAACTCCTGCGCTGGAAGCCTACAAGCTGGTGTATGGAAGGGAAGCCAGTTCGGTTAGCGCATGGCCAGCGTGAGGTTAAGCCTGCACACATAGTTAGCATGTTAGATCATGCCCGCGCAGCACATGCCTCCACGTGGCATGACAGCTGTCAAACACAGCACGCCCACTTTTCAAATCGCCCGTGCCCACAATGTAAAATTTCCCACACTTCTGATGTCATCAGTCACGTGACCAGCGACAGCCAATCAGCGCTTGGGCTATAACAGGTACAGCCCTGCTAATCAAATAGATCTCCTCTCACCAGTTCGACTTAGTATCTCTTCATTCGTGATTCGATCTATCCATCTCACGATCAACAACTTTCTGTAACACTACATAACAAAAGCTACTATTCTCTTTTTTTCTGAGATAGTTATCGTCCATGTTTCATTCCAAACAATGCCACGCTCCATTAGAAAGCCTTCAAAAATATTTTTCTCATTCCTATATAAATGCTCGAAGTGAGAAAATGTCTTATCTTAAGAAAGGCCTCCCTTGCTTTGCTAATCTGCATTTTATATCATCCTTATTCTGTCATCGTTAGTTAAAAGTAGTAACATTCGTCTACTTCCTTTAAGTCTTCATTTCCACCGGGCGAGTTGGCCGTGCGGTTAGGGGCACGCGGCTGTGAGCTTGCATCCAGGAGATAGTGGGTTCGATCCCCACTGTCAGCAGGCCTGAATATGGTTTTCGTGGTTTCCCATGTTCACTGTACCTTAATTAAGGCCACGGCTGCTTCCTTCCCACTCCTAAGCGTTTCCTATCCCATTGTCGCCTTAAGACCTATCTGTGTCGGTGCGACGTAAAACAAATTGTAAAAAAATCGTTTTCCTGTCTAATATTTCCTGCATCACATGACTTCGTTCGACAACTCTTCATTACTTTTATTTTCATCTTCTACTCCTTCCCCAAGACTATGCCCACATCATTCAGTAATTTCTCCAGATGGTCTACAGTCTCAGAATCAAGTAACAACATAATCGGCAAATCTCAGGGTTTTGATTTCCTCTCCTTGGATTGTGATTGCCTTTCCAAATTCCTTTTCTTATTTCCTTTAACGCCAGTTCTATATGAACATTGAAAAGGGGGTGGGGGCAAACTGCAGCCTTGCCTCACTCCCTTCTGGATTGCTGCTTCTTTTTCAAAGCCCTCGATTCCTATCACTGCAGACTGATTTTCATACATATTGTAGATAATTCTTCGTTCTTGGTACCTGATCCCGATTACCTTCAGAATCTCAAATAGCTTAGTCCAATCAACATTATCGAAAGCCTTTTTTAGATCTACGAACGCCATGTACGTCGGCTTGACCTTCCTAATTCGGTTTTCTAAGATCAAACGTAAAGTCAGGATTGCTCCACGTGTTTCTACATATCATCTGAAGCCAAACTAATCTTCTCCCAACTTAGTTTCAGCTTGTCTTTCCATTCTTCTGTAAATTATACGTGTCGATATTTTGCAGTCTTGAGATACTAAACTAATGGTGTGGTAATTTTCACATTTATCAACACTGGCTTTCTTGGTAGTAGATACACTTACGTTCATAAAAAAACAGAACACCTTGAAAGACTAGAGATTTTTGTGAACATTCAGGAGCTCTCGGAAAAGTTTGTGATTCGTAAAGGCGCGTCCAGACTTGCAACAGAACATCGTAACGCAACCGCGTCGCGCTCCTGTCTGGACGGTACTGCGTAACTTCGTCGCGCAACCTTAGCCCGCAACATGAACGATACGGAACGAGGTTCGCTGCGTTCCACTGCTTGTCGGTTTTCCGCGTCGCATCAAAGAGCTGCGCGCGCAGATGTTACAGCAAGCTTGGACGTACACAGGACCTCGGCGCGTAACACGGATTTGCCTCTGTCTGCTTGATCAGTAAACATGGAGTGGATCGAGCAGAACACACTGCATTTTATTGAGAAAAAAAGGAAATGGCGTATGGCTTTTAGTGCCGGGAGTGTCCGAGGACAAGTTCAGATCGCCAGGTGCAGGTCTTTTGATTTGACTACCATAGGCGACCTGCGCGTCGTGGTGAGGTTGAAATGATGATAATACGACACATACGCCCAGTCCCCTTGCCAGGGTAATTAACCAATGATGGCTAAAATTCCCGACCCTGCTGGGAATCGAACCCGTGACCCATGTGACCAAAGGCCAGCACGCTAACCATTTAGCCATGGAGCTCGACACTGCATTTTATTGAAGTGTACAGAGCTAAGGAAATTTTGTGGCTAGCTAGCCATCCCAGGCATTTCAACAATAACTGAACAACGGCCTAGGAATGCCGGAAGAAAATGACGTCCTTGCTTTCTTCACTCCAAAGGGAGAAAGGCAGAATAAAGAATAGCATGTGAACAGGGTCAGGTGTGTATAAATAAAACTAAGTAATATTACTTGTAAAATATGGCATCAACGGGCGAGTTGGCCGTGCGGTTTGGGGCCGCGCAGCTGTGAGCTCGCATCCGGGAGATAGTGGGTTCGAACCCCACTGTCGGCAGCCCTGAAGATGGTTTTCTTTGGTTTCTCATTTTCACACCAGGTAAATGCTGGGGCTGTACCTTAATTAAGGCTACGGCCGCTTCCTTTCCATTCCTAGCCCTTTCCTAACCCATCGTCGCCATAAGACCTATCTGTGTCGGTGCGACGTAAAACAAATAGCAAATAATAATAATAATAATAATAATAATAATAATAATAATAATAATAATAATAATAATAATAATAATAATAATAATAATAATAATAATAATAATAATATGGCATCAGACTTTAAATGCGACGACGCATTCTTAAGCTTTCCGCTTTAAACAGTGTGTACGGTACTATATTGCGATGTTTGATATATGCTGCTGCAGCTATGTCCATCTTTCAAAGCTGCACTGTCTCAACTGGCTGAACGCCGGTAGGTTACGCGTTACGACCTGCGGCGCGGGGTAGAAAATTTACCTCGCAACCGCGGTGCGTAACATTGCCCCGTTTAACCACGGCCCGCGACGTGGTTACATTGCAGAGTTAGGCGCGCTTGTCTGTACCGGCCTTCAGGAAACAGATAGGGAGAAGGTTCATTGGCTCAAAATTAGGTGGTTTCGTTTCCAGTCTAATGAACCTCTTAAGATTAAGTTCAGATACACCCTCAATGAAATGGAAGAATGGAAAATCCTTGACATTTCACCTTCTCATCAGGGCAGGACATCTCTAAAGGTAAAAACTTCAGTACTTTCACCATGGGCTGAGTCCTGCTTAAAGAGCGCTCATTAAGCTGGCAAAAGCTAAATATGATGATTTAATTGCCATGCTTCCAATCATTCAACTATTTAATCATGAATTTTTTTTTTCTTTTTTAGGTATTTCCAATGTTGTGATGTAACTATGGCAAAATGAAGTACCATACAGTGCCAGGTTGAGTTGATCCACTCGCGTATTGTTAAAATTCATTTTTTCCGTTTAGAGCCAAAGTGAGCCAAATCCACTCCAGTGAAAAATGATGGTATTAATTTACTTTTAATTTGTATTGAAATGCCAGATAATCTTTGTATTTTGTTGTGTAGTGATTAATGGATCCATTAACCATAATGTGCTAATGTTGTAGTCTCTGTAATTTTTGTCTGTGAATTATGGCAGTGACTAAACTTTAACCTTAATTTTCTCTATTTTTAAAAAATGGCACTTTGCCCACTATGGTTCTCAGCCCTTCAATTTACACCAGGAACAGAAATTATGCAGTACTGAACCTGTAGATCTGTGCCAAGTTATTATTAAAGAAACAGTGGAAATTTAAACTAAGTTGTTCCTGTTGCTGTTTCTTCCTCATTATTAGCAATATAATTTGAGTATTCCCTATTCTCCCCACATGTATATGCAAGTACGTTACATCTCCCAGTCATAGGGAGGCAAGGCACTTGACAGAAGAGTTTGCGGGAAACGACGAACCGTTTCGCAAATATTGTTCTTTGAATCCAGTAGCTGAGTGTTTGCTGATCCGAAACACATGTCTCCAGTTTTCTATTTTGCTTGTTCTAAGTTTATTGTGAATAAAAATAATACACAACGTTTATCATTTATATTTTTAATTAGTTGGAAGTTCAAACGTCCGTGCAGTGTGTGTGTACGTGCGAGAGAGAGAGAAATTGTAGGCCTAAATCATTTGTGAACCAGACCAATCTGTAATTAAACATAAAAAAGGAAAACCACTAACGAGTGGCGAGAAGACGTGTGTTAAATGTATTTTCCAAATTTCGTGAAGAAAATCCTGGAAGTACTCTGGATGAAGTAACACGTGCAGTGGCCGATGTAGCAGGTATTTATAGGGCGAGCATTTACCGTGCTAAGAGAGAACTTAGGTTTAATAGGAAACTGGTTACTTCTAAGAAAACACGTAAAGCGACAAAGCCAAGTGAAAAATAGGACAGTTTTACAAAAGACGTTCTCCGTAAAATAATTCTCGACTTCTTTTAAAGAAATGAAATACCAACTCTTAATAAAATATTCGCTTCAGTTACATGCTACTACATGACACATCGCCTACATTTTTCATGCAACTCATCACAGACTTTTGAAAATTATGAACTCCACTTACGTGTCTCGAAAACGCCAGTGGGCGCTTATTGAAAATAATAAAATAGGGTTGTGGAGAAGAATTGCCTGCTGCCATTTCTTTATGGATACAGTACTCTGGCACAGGCCAGAGCAAAGTGTAGCTTTCACCGAAGTCCCAGTCTCATCCATGGCTGTGACAATATGGAAGCTGCTGGGGTGTGGGTGGTGCTGAGTAATGACATTCGGGGCACGACTAGTGCATCTGAGTGTTATGAAAGGTGTTCCTCGTAGGGTCAGTCGTGCTGCAATAGCACTTTCTGACCCAGTGAGGAAAGCAATGGCAAACTACCTCACTCCTCATCTTGCCTAGTACGCCTCATTTTGGTGCTGCCATTGGTTTTTGCAGTTTCCTTATAACTGCATAACCTTTGTGGTGCTATTTGAGGATCCAACCAGCCTCTGGGATGATGACCTAACAGACAGACAGTGGAGAAGAAAGTATTTACGTCAGATTAAAAAAATTCGTGAAGAGGGTAGATCTATTTATTTCCTTAATGAAACGTGGGTAAATGCAGGGCGCACTGCTACGAAAATTTGGAAAGATGAAACTATATAATCTAGTAAAGATGGATTTCTTCGGTGATTATCGAGTGGGTTGAAATCTCCCTCCGTCATGGGTAAACAGCTTATTGTTCTCCACGTAGGAAATTGAAACGGATTGCTCAGGCGAACGAAAGATAAATGTTTTGGAACTGGTAGTTCTTCATAATACACGTGTTTGCGATTGCCTTCTTCGACTCTCAAAGATGGTGAGACAGACTGTAGGGTACTGAATATCCTAACATCCCCGTGAGTTGGTTCTTTGTGGCCTGGCGCGAAGTACTGCTGACCAATTCAATTAACTTCAAATAGTTACAGACATTCACAGAACTGAAGGAAATGAGAGAGCGATACTAACTCATCCCTACCCTTGACATGCCTACAACTGGTTTGTAAAATCGAAAACGTATGATAAACATTCGCAGGCTATACCTTACTTTCACTGTTCCAATCCCTCTCCCTGCCCATTTCCTCCATAGATACTGGAAACTGCATAACTACCATTTAGTGCTTCCTCTCCATTGGTAAAGTGTAGCTAATTAACTTTTTCAGGATAACTCATCCCAATAATGCTCCCCAACACAAATTTAGGTCCCACAAGGTGATTACTTGCACCCATAAGCAATCAAAAGAACAGCCGTTACGTGATAGTTAATAAACCTTGTGGATGTAGGAATGTTTCTCCCAGCCTGCCACTGTAGCCTTGGGTTCTCCATGCTTCTTTATAGCGAGGGCTTTCAAAGACCTTCGGAGAAAACAGGAAATTGTTGACCAACCAAGACTTATATAAAAGTGGAGCTGAAGAGCGACTGCAAGCGAAATGATTCTAGGTTGAGTACAGGGTCAAGGAGGCATTAAAGGTAGAGTGACCTCTTCATATCCAGTGTATATGTAAGCCACGTGTAAGCAACGAGCGCCTGTTATTATTGTGATTTTTGACCGTGTAAACCATGTCCACTATTTATTTATGTTCATAATCAATTTTTACTTAAATGATGAGCGTATGCAGTTGTATCGAACATACACAGTTAATGACTACACATATTGTACACCTATGTTAAGGCCAAGCTCGAATCAGCAGCCAACCAAGAACGAGCTCCGTCATGTGTCCAACACCTTACCGCCTGAGCTACGCCAGCCAGCGACTTTTAATTCCAAATTGCTATGTGTACTGCCTGGCTGACTTCAGGAACTATCGTAGTAGCAGAGTAGCTGCCTGCGAGTGCCAGATTGGCAGTTAAAAGAGAGTACGAATTAAGCAAATCTTAATGTCCCAATCCTACGAACCAAATATCCTCTACGCAGTGCTTTTCGAACTTTTTCCATGGTGACATACCGAGCTCAATAACTTTATGTGACAACCATGTCCTCAAATTAAAGTATTAAAAACATTAATAGGCTTTAGTCCTAAGATGATGAACAAGCCTCCGTGGCTCAGACGGCAGCGCGTCGGCCTCCCACCGCTGGATACGGTGGTTCAAATCCCGGTCACTCCATGTGAGATTTGTGTTGGACAAAGCGGAGGCGGGACATGCTTTTCTCCGGGTACTCCGGTTTTCCCTGTCATCTTTAATTCCAGCAACACTCTCCATTCTTATTTCATAGAATCTATCATTCGTTAATAAATCACTTTGGGAGTGGCGACCCCATCGTACTAATAGCCTATATCTGCTTCATTCATTCCATCCCTGACCAGGTCAATGACTGGAAAACAGGTTGTAGGTTTTCATTCATTTTCATTTTCAGTCCTAAGATGAATAAAACGAACACGCATATTTCCAGTATTATTTACATTTTATGAGGTTAAGAAACATGTCTGCATATAATTCTAAGAGGACACATTACACGTGTATTTTCATCCCTAGTTTTAGTCGTTTAGTAGCTTACCTTTTGTTGGCGAATCTTACAATTTTATTTTAATAATAATAATAATAATAATAATAATAATAATAATAATAATAATAATAATAATAATAATAACGGCTTCATGTACCACGAACTACTTTTACGGTTTTCGTAGACGCCGATGAACCAGAATTTAGTCCCGAGGGAGTTGGTTTACGTGCCTGTAAATCTACCAATACGAGGCTGACATACTTGAGCACCTTCAAATACCACCGGACTTACAACTTACCTGCCAAGTTGGTGTCAAAAGGCCAGCGCCTCAACCGTCCGAGCCACTCAGCCCTGTACAACTTTATTTTATGTTGGGACGAATATGGAATAAATTTACTCGGATTAATTTATCCAGTTTACAAACTGCCACGTTTCACTGTTTGATACTGGTTATCACAGGAAATCCTGCTTTGAAAGAATATGTTCTCGAAAACTACTAAAAGCCACAAGAGTCTGTTTAGTAAGATGCGGAAAATCATCTTGAATTAAAATCCAATATTTGTCAAAATCATCTCCTTTGTGTCTTGACTTCAAGTTTCTATCGTTTTTTAAGCTGTGTAATTCTTCGTCTTTTATCAAGGAAAGTCCACTAACTTCCGATGAAACAAAATAATTCCTTATCCAGTCATAAGCATTTGTGTTCATATCTCGCAAGTAACTTTCGAGTTTATCTCTGATAATGACTAATACTGGATAGTTGTCTATTAAATATATTATTTGTTTATTCAAATTATAGTGAAGGGAAGAAGTATACAACATACAATTGTACGCTTCGACGAAGAGGATACCGTGATGGTCATCTTCTGAGCACTCGGGAAAATAGCAAGACGAATGTCAAACACACAGACGTTTGCATGAAGTAGTGATATGATAACTCATCACGGAACACATAGTGAAAGGAGGATATGCACTTGTAATGTATGTCAAGAGAATTTCAATGGAGGATAAGATCAAGAAATTACAAGAAACGTCTACAACATTCGGAGAAGAAGCTATGCAAGAACGAAGAGTGCAAGTTTACGCTTTCACCTAGAAGGAACTTAAACCATCCCTGGTAAAAAAAAGTGTACACGTGTCATTAATGCAACAGTGCGTTCTCCCGAATTGTTGATCCAGAAAAACACCATTGCATTCACTCGGGGGCGAGACTACACAAGTGTACTATATGCGGTAATACGTTATCATGAAACAAACTACAGATTACCAATATAATAATGCTCTTCAGGACCTGCTCACCTGATGAGCTAAACTGAGCACTGTCTCTGCATTGCAGGAGGCCATAGTCCTTAGGGGATTCACACGGCTAATTTATTTATTTATTATTTATTTCTATCTATCTATCTATCTGTCTATCTATCTATCTATCGATCTATCTATCTGTCAGGTAGTTCGCAACATTACACAGACCTTCAGTTTGAAAAGCACTGCTCTAAAGTGGCATAAAACTTTCCTTCTTGTCCAGCGCGGAGGTGTTCGCAACTAAACTTCATATCATGAACATAGTCTGATAGTACCGCCCTGCTTCGTGGCCTCATCTGGTTTTTTTCAGCACCACGTCTAGTATAGTTTTCCCTCTAGTTGATACCATCACTTTCCGAATCACCTGTCATTCCCATAATAACTTGTTCGCCGCGCGAGTTAGTCGTGCGGTTAGGGTCGCGCAGCTGTGAGCTAGCACCCGGGAGATAGTGGGTTCGAACCCCACTGTCGGCAGCCCTGAAGATGGTTTTCCGTTGTTTCCCATTTTCACACCAGGAAAATGCTGGGGCTGTGCCTTAATTAAGGCCATGGCCGCTTCCTTCCCACTCCTAGGCCTTTCCTGTCCCATCGTCGCCATAAGACCTATCTGTGTCTGTGCGACGTAAAGCAAATATTTAAAAAAAATCGTTCACCATCTGTTATGCTTTCTGTCATTCGCATAACCTTCCCAGTTAACATTTGGCAGGTTCAGATCACCCGCTGCAATAACGTTCTTTCTGAATCGTTTCCCACATTGTTAATTATCTTATCAAATAATTCTGCATCAGCGTCAACGCCAGCCTAGCCAGGTCTGTACACCCCAAAGACATCAAATTGCTTATTGTCTTTTGAGATGAATCTTACACCTAGAATTTCATATCCTCCATCCTTAACTTTACCGTGGCTTCTTCTTTCACCAGTATGCATAATCCCCCTCGTATCGTTCCTAACCTGTGTCTACGATAAACACTCCAGTTCCGTGAGAAAATTTCCGCATCCATAATATCACTTCTCAGCCATGATTCAATTCCTATTACAATATCTGGTAAATATCTATCTATCAAATTACTTGATTCCATTCCTTTCCTTGCAATACTTCTTCTACAGTTTTACACCGAAATGAAATGCCATGTAGCCTCCGGAGAGGCCTGGTGTAGGTCTTTTGATTTGACGCTCGTAGTCGACCTGCGCGTCGTGATGAGGATGAAATTATAATGAAGACGGCACGTACGGCCCCGTTCCAGGGGAATTAACCAATTGTGGTTAAAATTCCCGACCCTGCCGGTAATCGAACCTGGGACCCCTCTGACCGAAGGTCAGCACGCTAACCAGTTAGCCATGGAGCCGGACAGTTTAACACTAACAATATTATGTCATCCTTACTTAACTTCATGTACCTCCCGATAACTCTTCTAAACAAACTCCCTAACTTATATGTACCATTGCGGTTCAAGTGAAGATCATCTGAGCTTAGATCCCAACCTCCTACCCACCCATTAGGATTTACGAATCTCACTCCTAATTTCCCACGTACCCATTCTATAGTCTCATGTAAATCCCCAATCACCCTCCATTCGGTATCCCTCCTACTCAGTATCCAACTGATAACAATCTCTTCTTCTTTGAACGTCTTCCGTGCTGTTGGCTCACTTTTCAAAACTCTCACAGTTTTAAAAAGCGTATTTTTAAGAATAGAATACTAATCATTAAAGATGCAGAAATCCTATTAAATTAAATGTCTAGGATTCCTCAAAAGCCATTTTGAACGTCAGTATGACCAATTTGTTGAAACAAGGGAGGGATGAGTGCCAATCAGTATTAGGATTTTATATTATGGTAGCTCGACAATGGACTCTTTTATGAAATACTTTCGAATCTTTCATTGTTTCGACGGACAGAAACGCATACATCAGACATGTGGCTAAATGTATGACATTTTCTAATGTGACGTGGCATGAAGCAAAAGCAGATATGCCTATTTATTTTCAATTTTGATAAAATCTGGGATATTTACATGTCCTTTTGCTACTGTCCCGGAAAGTCCACGATGTATCAACTCTAATATAGCAATAACTACAGCAAACTCCCGATTATTCGGGTGCGGATTATTCGGTTTGCGAGTTATCCGTGCAACACTGAGGTTTATAGTATTATTATTTTTGTCACGACATTATGAATACGTGAACTGCGCGCCTGATACTCGAGCGCGCTCTCGACAGCATGGTTTGTTCGAGAACTAAACACTAAACAATGTACCGTACAGCAGTCATGGCTGGCTACGAAGCGAAATAAAGTGCTTTAACCTTAAAACAGAAACTTGAATTAGGTCATTGAAAAGCTCGAGAAAGAAGAATCAGTAAAGAAATTAGCGAATGGTTATGGGATTGGTGTTCAGATAGAGATATTAAAAATAGCAAACAGAAACTCTTAGAATTCACTAGAAATTGCAGCAGTGAAACAGGCCCCTCAAGACGAAAATGTATGAAGAAGTCGACTTACGATACGAGTATCATGGATGCAGCACTGCTACAATGGTTTCATCAGAAGAGATGGGACGGGATACCAATTTCGGTTGTTATGTACGCTGAAAAAGCAAAATTTTTTCATGGGCTTTAGGCTTGGAAGGTTCATTTTGTGCATCGTCAGGCTGGTTTACATTAAAATGCACAAAGTCGCATTACCCGTGTTTTCAGTTATCCGTGTGAATTCGTCCGGTGATTATTCCGGATAATCGAGAGTTTGCTGTAAAATAAACCCCTAGCGCTACAGCCCATTAGGGTCTGGGCTTTCAAAGAAGACTGCTGTCCTGCCAGATGGCCTGTAGATACTGGAGTGCAACGTGGTTGGAGTGACGACATCCTTATCCGTATTGCTTGGCTTTCGTGACCGGATCCAGTGCCTTTCGTACCTCAGTTGGTCTTACGAGGCTGTATGAATCCTGCTCCAGCCCTCAGTCCATAATTAATATCCCTGGACTGGACAGGAATCGAATCCGGGGTCTTCGGGTAAGGAGGTGACACGCTACCCCTACAGCACGGGGTTGGCAGTGTAGCTATAACTACGTATACAAAATATACAAGGCCTATAATATCGTCAGGAAATTATACCTTTAAATATATTAAATGTTACAACGCCGTTACGCATTCAAACATTTAGAGAAAAATCTTCATTCTCTCATTGTTGGCTGAATCTGTTGCGAATGAAGAACAAGGAAAGTGGCAGTTATTAGTTTGAGCATAACTCGTAATTGCACGTCTAGGTCTACTCGTGCGAATTGCGTCAATTGAGCACGTCCAGAATACGAAGTAAAATTATGTCGTTCTTTAAAATAATGACAAGAAAGATTGATGACAAGATAAAGAGCTCAGGTACACGGAGACGAGGTAGTCGATAATCACTCCATTCCTGCGTAACTGCATAAATACGCGGGTATCATTAGTTTCCGAACGATTGGCTCATTTTGTGCGAATAAGTTATTTTCGATTTAAATTCTAACGAATTCTATAACAGACGGCATCAATAAAGAGTTGTTCACACTAACCAACAAAACGTACGTGTAAATTAGTAAAACTTGAAGGCTGAGGAAACGTTACTTTTTGTTTGTTTTAATTTTTGGAAATTTAAATATTATCTGTGGGATACGAGATATTCACATTGTTTTTCTTATCTTTATTTTCACGTGTTCCGGATTTTGACCACTTTAGTATAGCAACCCTATGTACACCTGTGGATTTACAAGGACAGTAAAGTAAATTATGTAGTTTACATATTGACCTAGGACTGGGCAAATAATTATCCCTCGTTGGAATGGCTCGTTTATAACTAGAGACTTCCATTTCACCTCCATTACTGCTAAAGCATGTGATTTATAGTTAATTTTCAAACAATTTGGCTATATTTTGTGTTCCCACTATATAGCGTTGAAAACCTGCTTCCCGCCACAGCATAAGCAGTTACCTTTTATTTCGTGTATTGGCAGCATTTTTTCGTCATTTTCGAGTATTTGAACTATGCCAACGTTCAGAGTCTCGTTACGTCTACTGCAGCAGTACCGGAGTGAAATTCGTAAAATCTTCCTTTGGTACTCTAAGACTATTATAATTAAAAGGAGAAATGTATCACTACATTACTAATGATAATTTTACCAAGCTCGATAGCTGCAGTCGCTTAAGTGCAGCCAATATCCAGTATTCGGGAGATAGTGGGTTCGAACCCCACTGTCGGCAGCCCTGAAGATGGTTTTCCGTGGTTTCCCCATTTTCACACCAGGCAAATGCTGGGGCTGTACCTTAATTAAGGGCACGGTCGCTTCCTTCCCAGTCCTAGCCCTTTCCTGTCCCATCGTCGCCGTAAGACCTATGTGTGTCGGTGCGACGTAAAGCCAATAGCAAAAAAAAATTACGTTCCACAAACTACTTTTACAGTTTTCGGAGACGCCGAGGTGTCGGATTTTTTTCCTGCAGCAGCTATTTTCGAGCCAGTAAATCTACCAACATGGGGCTGACGTATTTCAGCACCTTCAATAACCACCGAACTGAGCCAGGATCGAACCTGCCAAATTGGGCTCAGAAAGCCAGTGCCTTAACCGACAGAGTCACTCATACCGGCTGTATTAATCATTAGAAATATAAATATTTATTGATAGTTATTTATTAATTTAATTTAATTTCGTATGGCTATTTCTACCGCCTCTGTGGTGTAGTGGTTAGCGTGATTAGCTGCCACCCCCGGAGGCCCGGGTTCGATTCCCGGCTCTGCCACGAAATTTGAAAAGTGGTACGAGGGCTGGAACGGGGTCCACTCAGCCTCGGGAGGTCAATTGAGTAGAGGTGGGATCGATTCCCACCTCAGCCATCCTGGAAGTGGTTTTCCGTGGTTTCCCACTTCTCCTCCAGGCGAATGCCGGGATGGTACCTAACTTAAGGCCACGGCCGCTTCCTTCCCTCTTCCTTGCCTATCCCTTCCAATCTTCCCATCCCTCCACAAGGCCCCTGTTCAGCATAGCAGGTGAGGCCGCCTGGGCGAGGTACTGGTCATACTCCCCAGTTGTATCCCCCGACCAAGAGTCTGAAGCTCCAGGACACTGCCCTTGAGGCGGTAGAGGTGGGATCCCTCGCTACGTCCGAGGGAAAAACCGAACCTGGAGGGTAAACAGATGATGATGATGATGATGATGGCTATTTCTAGCCGGGTGCAGCCCTTGTAAGGCAGACCCTCCGATGAGGGTGGGCGGCATCTGCCATGTGTAGGTAACTGCGTGTTATTGCGGTGGAGGATAGTGTTATGTGTGGTGTGTGAGTTGCAGGAATGTTGGGACAGCACAAACACCCAGCCCCCGAGCCATTGGAATTAACCAATGAAGGTTAAAATCCCCGACCCGGCCGGGAATCGAACCCGGGACCCTCTGAACCGAAGGCCAGTACGCTGACCGTTCAGCCAACGAGTCGGACATAGTTATTTATGTATACGATAGAATAGCGTAGGGGCGAAAGCCGTAGTGGCTTAGCTGATGGCTTTCAACACAGGCGCCCGAGGTTCGAATCCCGGGCCATCCTGGAGTGGCATTTCCACTTGAAAATTCACATGGTGTTAGGAAGGGTAACCGGTCAAAACCCAAAATAAGTCAGGGAGGCTCTGAAATGTTCGAAATAACCAAGATAGGCAGACGGAGGTTTGTAGTATCAAGGAGACTTCTACATCTTTAGTTTCGTTTATAGTGTACGCGATGAATCTTAATGTATGTTGTTTCTTGCAATGAGAAACTACATCGATGAGGCATTGCATTATGAGTAATGACTAATGACCATCCCGACCCGGAAATATTTAGTTCGCCTGAGGCGGGGAGAGTAACACGTGACATGCTGGTATGGTATTGGAATTCAACAGGACAAATTGGGGCAAATATTCATTTATAGGGATTGGAATAACTTACCAAGGGAGATGTTCAATAAATTTCCAATTTCTTTGAAATCATTTAAGAAAAGGCTAGGAAAACAACAGATAGGGAATCTGCCACCTTGGAGACTGCCCTAAATGCAGATCAGTATTGATTGATTGATTGATTGATTGATTGATTGATTGATTGATTGATTGATTGATTGATTGATTGATTGCAGGGTTATTCAGCTAAGTTTTCCACAGCAAATGACTCGTGAACCTTTCAAGATATCGACATTCTGTTTTCACTTTCAGTAATGGTATCAAGGGGCTCACAATCGGACTTACAGTGCTTTTTCAGGGCGTCAATATCTTCTGATATAATGCTACTAACTTTGTTTTTAAACGGAACTGCACTGTTTTCTACACATAGACAAACCTAAACACACCACAAATTCAGCACCATGATTATTTTGAAAATCGGACAAGTAATTCTCGAAAAAATGTAATGTATTCAAACATGCTTCATTAGCCAGTAGGGAACTGCTGTGTCCACGTATGAAACATGAGTTACGTGTTGACATACACAGGTAGTTCACCTTCTTCTGACAGGTAGACATTCTCTGTACTTATTCATAAATACATTATGGTAAAATGTATTATTTAACACCTTTAATATCACCGCAAGCAACAGGTAAAGGAAAAGGTGATGTGCGACGGGTTTCCTTTCATATCCGACTTACCTTTCTTTTCTGATTCCGAAGGTAGTAGGTTTGTGAAGCCTAGTGAGCCTTTCATTTGCACGTACTTCGTGGCCGTTCTCTTTCTTTTGTTCATTCTTCCAAGAATCGAACCACTTCTTTTTTTTTCTTGTGATTAGTGTTAAGAAGGGGTGATCGCCAAGTTGTACTAGTTGTACTTGTTCTTCAAACAGAACTCACTTCCACTACATCGATTACTATAAAACATTCAAACTAGGCCGTCCTTCTTTTTGTTTATTCATGTTTATTCTTCTTTCCCTGCGACTTTTCCCACAACATTACCTGGAAGTGTTGCGATCGGTGTCACGCTCATGGATTTGGCTCAGTTTTATGGCAAGATGTCCTTCTTGACGTCAGTCATGTATGGTTTCCTTTTTTCCAATTGTTAGCACTAGCTCAGGTGGATTTTCGGTTGCGATCGGTTATGAAACGACTAGAACCGGGAAGTCAGCGGTCACGGCCTTAATTAAAGTGAAAATGGCAAACCACGAAGATCCATCTTCAGGAATGCCGATAGTGGGGTTCGAACGTACCATCTCCCAAACGCGCAGCTAGTTCGTTCGGTACTGCGTGGTTTAATGTCACGTCATGATAATAATGTAGTCTCATAGAACCCGTAGCATATAGGTTTTACATTTACTTGTTACCCATCAATCAATCAATCAATCAATCAATCAATCAATCAATCAATCAATCAATCAATCAAGAAAGAAAGAAAGAAAGAAAGAAATCGATCTCTCGATCAATCAATCAATAAATCAATCAGTCAGTCACTACTGATCTGCATTTAGGGTACTCGCGGAAGTGGCAGATTCCTTATCTGTTGTTTTCCTAGCCTTTTCTTAAATGATAGCAATGAAATTGGAGATTTATTGAACATCTCCCTTGGTAAGTTATTCCAATCCCTAACTCCCCTTCTATAAACGAATATTTGCCGCAATTTGTCCTCTTGAATTCCAACTTTATCTTCATATTGTGATCTTTCCTACTTTTAAAGACACCATTCAAACTTATTCGTCTACTAATGTCATTCCACGCCATCTCTCCACCGACAGCTCGGAACATACCATTTAGTCGAGCAGCTCGTCTCCTTTCTCCCAAGTCTTCCCAGCCCAAACTTTGCAACATTTCTGTAACGCTACTCTTTTGTCAGAAATCACCCAGAATAAATCGAGCTCCTTTTCTTTGGATGTTTTCCAGTTCTTGAATCAAGTAATCCTGGTGAGGGTCCCATACACTGGAACTATACTCTATTTGGGGTCTTACCACATATTTTTATGCACTCTCCTTAAAATCCTTACTACAACCCCTAAACACCCCTATAGCCATGCGCAGAGATCTGTACCCTTTATTTACAATCCTGTTTATGTGATTACCCCCAATGAAGATCTATCCTTATATTAACACCTAGGTACTTACAGTGATCCTCCATAAGGAACTTTCACCCCATCAACGCAGTAATTAAAACTGAGAGGACTTTTCCTATTTGTGCTGTCTTCTATCGAACATGTCTAATATAACCAGAAAGAATGCTTTCCCAATGCTTTCATGCAATGCATGTCAAACTGACTGGCCTGTAATTTTCAGTTTTATGTCTATCACCATTTCCTTTATACACAGGGGCTACTACAGAAACTCTCTATTCATTTGATATAGGTCCTTCATGCAAACAATAATCAAATAAGTACTTCAGATATGGCAATATATCCCAACCCATTGTCTTTAGTATATCCCCGAAATCTTATCAATCTTATCAATTCCAGATGATTTTCTAGTTTTCAACTTTTGTATATTACTAGCTATAGTACCCGGCTCTGCTCAGGCACTTTCTTTGAATGTTTAATTTTAGGATTTGTATTAACTATTTGAAATGCTTTTGTTTCCAGATTTCTTAATTGTGTCTTTGATAGTTTACGATCTCTTTTGTAAATTCAGAGTTATTGTTATGTGTTTAATTTTAAGTTTTAGTTTGAGATTGTAATTTGATAGTATATTTCCTTGTGGTAGCCCTGATTGTCAGAGAAGTAGCCGATCCTTTCAAATAAATATTAAAAGTAAGTTATAACTGTATGTATTTACGCCTCGAGTAATAGATATGTTGTACACGATCCCAACTGTCACTGGGACTGCCACCAATCACGCTAGGAACCCCAAAAAATGTGGACTCAACACTAATATCGGTCATTTTGGACATATTTTTGTTACCCCTTCTCATCCCCCATGCCAATGGAGGATGAATTTTCTCTTGAGCGACATCCAGAGTGCCATAATAAATCGAAAACTTGGTTTCGACGCTAATATCGGTCGTATGCAATTATTTTTACATTTCACCCCCTCCTCTGACGGTGCTAGGGGTGTCTTGCCCCCACAGTATTGTTTTCAGATAGTAAGTCTTATTTGTACCAATTTTAGTTGAGAGCTATGCTGGAACATAAACACATACATCCATAATCTCGATCAGTTTTGAACATTTTCTTCTCACCCCCTATGCTAATTGTGGCTGAACTTTGACTTAAACGGCATCCTGAGTGCCACTGTTCATCTCAGCGACCCGAGAACAATGGAGTCGTCACTATTTTCGATCATTTTTGTATGCTACCTCTTTACCACTCCCACCCCTAGAGGTGGCTAACCCCCACTGTGTAAAAGTCATGTGTACCTATTTTGGTTAACATTGCTCCAGTAGTTTAGGAGGAGATGTGGAAAGGTACTTCATAAAATATGGCGGCGTGTTCTCATCCTCTTATATACAGTATTATTCTAATATTTCACCCCCTTACCACACCCGCCCGTGTCTTACCCAACAGTTTTCTTTCCCTAACAGTATGTCATACGTGTATCGTGTTTGATTGCGAGCTATGCTGGAACATGCACACGTACATCCATGATCTCGGTCAGTTTGGACATTCTTTTTCATCACATCTAACCCCCATCCCGATTGGGAATGAACTTTGACTTAAACGTCATCCAGAATGTCACAGTTCATCTCAGCTACCCCAAAGACTATGAATTCATCACTAATACCGGTCAGTTTGGGATTTTTATATTTCACCCCTTTCCTTTAGGAGTGCTAGGGGTTTCTTGATCTTAGAGTAATTTTCCAGAGAGCAAATTATCATAATCTCTACATACTGTTAGGTAGGCAACCCGTCGATCAGACTTGTCTTGCGGCTTACTTACTTTCCCCTATTTTCTTCTTCCACCCCTTCTCACCCGCTATGCCGAACTACCCTTCAGATTTCGTTCAAACCACTTCCTAAACCCTCTCAAGAGTAATAAGAACAAATTGTGAAATTTTCAGCGAAGTCGGTCTAGTTTTTGAGTCTATTAATCCCAAATATACCAACATCCACTTCTATATTTATAGCAGGTGGGTCCCGAACACCGTACTTTCTACTTATAAATGTCCCGCATGCACAAATGATGAATGGGATATCTACCAACTGATTTTTACATGGGCTCTACTGCCAGCGGGCAGGTTACGTCAAAATATGAAGATATAAGAACCGGCCTGTAGCTCGCAATATGTTACTCAGCGCTACAGGTCTAATGCACCCCTTGGTAAACCTCGTTTTCCACCGCATAGTTCTAGGCTGGTATGTGGTACAGTCGCACTATATTTGCTGTCTGCATTTCAGCAATGGCTAGTGTGTTCAGCAGCGACGAATAACACAGGCATCATTTTGATCTACGGAGAATCTGGTCGAAATGCTGCCGAAGCTCGCAGACGGTATGCACAGCAGTTTCCAATCAGACGTCTGCCTTCTATACATGTATTTCGCCGAACAGAGCTGCATTTAAGAACTAATGGATCGTTCAAGGTACATATGAGCAGAGACAGACCCGTCTGCGACAATGCTGGCGTTGTGGAGAATGTACTGCAATACTTTGTTAGCAATCCTTCACACTGTAAGTTGAACGTCACCTTACTCTAATAATAATAATAATAATAATAATAATAATAATAATAATAATAATAATAATACCACTGCTACTACTACTACTATACAAACCATCATTGTTAAAGACGTGCACATGTTTAATGTTACTCAGGGCAAAGACGAGCTGCGGATGAGCTAGGAGTATCCCGAGCGTCAATGCAAAGGATCCTGAAGGAGAGAAAATGGCACCCATACAAGACGCACCTACATCAGCAACTATATGGAGATGATTTTGATTGCAGGGTAACATATTGCAGAAGAACGGCCACGGCTTCACAGAAAGATCCACATTTTATCAGGCATATCCTGTGGAGCGATGAATGTTACTTTTCACATAATTCCATCGTCAACACTCACAGTCTCCATTATTGGGCTCCAGCAAACCCCCACTGGGTTCGAGCACAGCATATGCAACTCCAGTGGGGGGTTAATGTCTGGTGCGGTATTCTGGGAGACTACATCATTGGGCCTGTTTTTATAGTCCCGAGGCTGACTGTAGGCGTTATGTGGAATTTTAGAGATCGAATTATCTCCAGAAAACCTTCTAGAAGATATTCCACTGCAGCTAGTACTGCAACATTGGTTTCAGCATGATGGTGCACCACCCCACTACTTTCGAGCCGTGAGGGAACATCTGGATGCATGATATCCTCAACGGTGGATGGGTCATGGTGGATCCTGGCAGTGGCCACCACGATCGTCTGATCTCACCCCTCTGGACTTTATTCTATGGGGATATATATTAAATCGAAAGTATATGAAACTGAGCCAGAAAATGCTGAACAATTAAAACAACGAATTCGTGATGCCTGTGCTGCAGTGACAGCTGAAATGTTGAGACGTGTCCATGCAGACACTGCGAGACGTGTTTAGCACTGCCTGTACCATCAGGGACATGTTTTTGAGCATATCTATTATGAGTAGTTGTAGAAGGAAACGTTCTGGTAGATCCAAGTGTGACATTTTAATTTTCTCACTTTTGAAGCTATAATAATACGTATAGTTTTTTTTAAAAAAAACAAGTTTTTTATAGGGTAGAATGTCTACACCTGTTTACATTAATAAGTTATTGTCATTTCTGAATCTTTGGCGTGTTTACAAACAGTACCGGCGATTAGGGGGTGGGGCGCGGAGGGACAGTCGCCCCCCCCCCCCCCCCGCCGCCACCACTTTCTGGAGTAAACATTACATTTTTATTCCACTTTAGCCAGCTGGAATTAGGAATTATTTTTAAAAAGCTATTTGTACAAGCCTTGTTGTCTTATCTGCTAATTCCTTCCCTTATTTTCTTTAATTATTAGCATGATTATTGGCGGAAATTCGCACAAAATGCCGTTTGTCGCAGCTAACTGAATTGTATAGCACTACGGCACGTAGTGGAGACTGCATGTGCTGTGAGGAAGGGTAGTAGGGGTACATATTTTTGTCCAAGGTCGTGGATATTGAGTTATAATTCACTCGCTTGCCGCGCGCATTCGTCAGTCTGGTAGTCTCTTTAGTGTCTGTTAGTTCTTAGAGTGTAATCAAATACTAAACAATGTTTAATTGAATAATCATGCCATACTTCTATTTAATTGCACCGGGCGAGCTGGCCGTGGGGTTAGGGGCGCGCAGCTGTGAGCTTGCATCCGGGAGACAGTGGTTTCGAATCCCACTGTCGGCAGCCCTGGAGATGGTTTTCCGTGATTTCCTGTTTTCACACCAGGCAAGTGCTGGGGCTGTACCTTAATCAAGGCCACGGCCACTTCCTTTCCACGCGTAGCCCTTTCCTCTCTCATCGTCGCCATAAGTCCTATCTGTATCGGTGCGCCGCAACGAACGGCATTTTGTACGTATTTCCGCCAATAATTCTGTCAATAATTAAAGAAAATAAGGGAAGGAATAAGCAGACAAGACAACGAGGCTTGTACAAATAGCTTTTTCTTAAAATAATTCCTAATTCCAGCTGGCTAAATTGGAATAAAATGTAATATTTACGCCACAAAGTGTGTGTGTGGGGGGGGGTGCGACTGTCCCTCCTCGCCCCACCCCCTAATCGCGTCTACTGTTTGTAAACACGCCAAAATTGCAGAAAAGGAAATTAAATAACGTATTCATTTATACACGTGTAGACGTTCCACTCAATAAAAGAGTTGCTTGTATGAAACAGAAACTAATACTGTTCGGCAAAATACGTGTGTAGAAGGCATACATCTGTTTGGAGCTTCGGCTGCATTCCGACCAGGTTGTCTAGATTAAAATAATGTCAGTGTATTCGTCGCTGCTGAACACACTAGCCATTGCCGATATGCAGGCAGCAAATATAGTGCGGCTGTACCATACAGTACACTAGCCTAGGACTATGCGGGGGAAAAAGAGGTTTAGTAATGCAAGGGGTGCATTAGACCATTAGCGCTGAGTAACATGCTACGAGCGACCGTCCGGCTCTTATCTCTTCATATTCTGAAGTAACCTGCCCGCTTGCAGTAGTGCCCCTGTGAAAATCAGTTGGTAGACATCCCATTCATCATTTATGCATGAGGGACATTTATAAGTAGAAAGTACAGTGTTCGGAAGCTACTTGTTATACATATATAGGGTCCAGCCATACTGCCTTGAGGAATTCCCCTCTTAATTATTACAGGGTCAGATAAAACTTCACCTACTATAATTTTCTGAGATCCCCGTTCAGTCACTTTTGTGTAGTCCAATTGCACTCATTTTTGCCAGTAGCCTCGCATGATCCACCCTATCAAATGCTGTAGACAGGTCAATCGCGATAGAGACCATTTGAACTCCTGAATCCGAGATATCTGCTATATCCTGCTGGAATCCTAAAAGTTGAGCTTCAGTGGAATAACCTTTCCTAAACCCAAACTGTCTTCTATCGAACCAGTTATTAATTTCGCAAACATCTATATATATAAAATAAGAGGTTTTTTTTTTTCTGTACATTGCTCAGAATTTGAAAATAATGGTATTTCTGTATCCGTCATGTCCACAGTAACAAGGAAATGCACTTTTTACTTTTCCGTAGTGTCTGTCTGTCTGTCTGTCTGTCTGTCTGTCTGTCTGTCTGTCTGTCTGTCTGTCTGTCTGTCTGTCTGTCTGTCTGTCTGTACATGAATCACGAGAAAACGGCTGAAGAGAATTTAATGAAAATCGGTATGTAAAGTCCGGGAATAAGTCGCTACAATCTAGGCCATAAATAATCTTTTTCACGCTGAGAGAAATGGTAGTTTAGGGGAAGGCCTAAAATTTTATTCTCAAATATTTATGTTATTAGTGGTCCTATCTTAATGAAAATCGGAATATAAAGTTCTAAAATAAGTCGCTACAATATAAACTATAAATAATCTAAATTCACTCTGAACGAAATGGTAGTTTAGGGGCAGGCCTAACATTTTATTCACCGAGCTCGATAGCTGCAGTCGCTTAAGTGCGGCCAGTATCCAGTAACTGCGAGATAGTGGGTTCGAACCCCACTGTCGGCAGCTCTGAAGATGGTTTTCCGTGGTTTCCCATTTTCACACCAGGCAAACGCTGGGGCTGTACCTTAATTAAGGCCAGGGCCGCTTCCTTCCCATTCCTAGGCCTTTTCTACCCCATCGTCGCCAAAAGAACTATCTGTGTTGGTGCGACGTAAAGCAAGTAGCAAAAAATATATATATTCGAAAATATTTGTGTTACTAGTGGTCCTATCTTAATTAAAATAGGTATACAAAGTCGGCGAATAAGTCGCTACAATCTACGCCATAAATAATCTTGAAATGGTAGTTTAGGGGAAGGCCTAAAATTTAATTCTCAAATATTTGTTATTAGTTGTCCCATCGAAAATAAAATCGGTATGCAAAGTCGGGGAATAAGTCGCTACAATCTAGGCCACAAATAACTTTATTCACGCTGAGCGAAATGGTAGTTTAGGGGAAGGCCCAAAATTTAATTCTTGAATATTTATGTTATTAGTGGTCTTAGTGACAATTCCTATATCAATAAAGTTACATAGTATTAAATTTCGGATCATTTATGTCTTATACATTTTGACCGTACCGGCTATGATAACGGAGATATTCATGAATATGGATTTTTGTTGCTAAGATCATATCAGCGCCGTCACGAGAAAATGGGTAAACAGAATTTAATGAAAATCGGTATGTTAAGTCGGGGAATAAGGAACTACAGTCTACGCTAAAATTAGTTTTATAAGACGGTCATATATTACAGAGTCGAAAGAAAACTGAATGTGAAGGCCTACAATACAAAAAGCTCATAACATTAATCAACAGTAACATTACATTGACCATTGTTTGTTGTGATTTGTTTTGTGTCTCTGTTGCCATTCATCTCCGATACATGGGATTACTGCTGTATACCGATTTTTTTTTTAATTTGCTCTACGTCGCGCCGACACAGATAGGACTCATGGCGACGATGGGATACGAAAGGGTAGGAGTGGGAAGGAAGCAGCCTCTACGTTAAATACGTTACAGCCCTAGCATTTTCCTGGTGTGAAAATTGGAGACCATGGAAAACCATCTTCAGGGCTGTCGACAGTGGAGTTCGAACCTACTACCTCCCGAATCCAAGCTCACAGCTATGCGCCCCTAACCACACAGCCAACTCACCCGGTCGTACCGAGTATAACAGCCTGCCTGAAAATTGGCAGGAAGTAGCTGGGGAGTTCGTTAAATTTCTGATACTACTGATACGTAACAAACTGGTTCATCATAGCATTCGAGCTATTCTATTCCTACCCTGAGGCACTGATTGGAATGAGCAGTGTGCATATTTAAAGTAATAATGGCAGAGAAGTGTTCACGGCTGTCTGCGGTCTGGTCATTGCAGCACTGGAACTTTGGACTGTTAGATCGGCACCGTAGTACTGTTCGTTAAAAGTGAGAAAATGTGCGGTTTATTCATTTGATCGAGTATTTTTTATAACATTGTTTTTAATCACTACATTCCTTCTGAAGACTTCAGGTAGGAAAACCACAAAGACAGTCTTTCTGAGAATCCCGCAGCGAAGCACGGGTACATCAGCTAGTGTCTAATATAATCAGAAAGAATGCTTTCCCAGAGCTTACATGCAATGCATGTCAAACTGACTGGCCTGCAATTTTCAATTTTATGTCTATCACCCTTTCCTTTGTACACAGGGGCTACTATAGCAACCCCCCTTTCATTTGGTATACTGTAGCACCTTGTAACAATTTGTGATGAATACTGATAAATAAAATCATGAATAAAATATATAAATAAATAACATTACTCAAAAACTTAATAAAATACTTGAAATATATTAAATTCATAAACATAATTAATAACAATAATTAATCGAAATGTCCGTAATATGGGCACCAGAGTTCACCAGAATGGATCCCTCGAATTTATATAGAGCATGATAATTCTTTATATCCCAGGGCGTGTACATAATGCTGCGTGCTGGTACATCTGCTTCAGGCCTTACCTAACCTTCTAAAAACGACTAAATAGGTAGGAACTGCACCTACTGTCGGATTTTTTATTATGGATACTCGAGTTTAGGCTTTAATTACAAACGAACCAATAGGCCTATTGCAATGCGAGTTATACCAGTATTTTCCTTGTTTAATTCTACATTAGCGTATATAAGACACATTGTTTTTGACGTCCATTAAATATTTTTTATTTGTGGTTGTAATAAATATTGCCCGTGTTTTTGGCTTCTTCTCTAGGAAGCGCTCACTTAGGAATATATACAAGGAAAACTACTTGTCTGATGGTAATGAAATTTTTATATGTTATAACCACATGTATTTGTAGTGTAATACTAAAGTTATAATTTTTTTCAATCATCCCGAAAAAAGTTCTTATCATTTTTCTAAAGCAACTCTTTCTCAGCCCAGGATAAACGTACAACAGCAAAGTTGGGCTTGTTTTGAAGCACTCAGTCATGGTTATCAGAAACTACAACAACTGTAACCGTACAGTTTGGTACCGAATTTATGAAGAGTAATATTGAAAGGAGGTTTTGTGTACGCCGGACCGTGCGATTAACAGCAGGCCGGGTGGTGAAAACGGGCGCAGTGTTGCCGCGTTCAGTAGTAATCACGCGCGCAACGAACACAGTACACTCGCCCCGGGCAGTTGTGGAACGGAATGCCCATGACCTTGGTTTATCCGCAAGCTATTTTCAGTTTCCTATGTTCTGCATGTTGGCCACGTCACTTCAAGATGCCTCCAAGACCGCTGTTATCAGAGGGTGAACTTGCAATGATTTTGAGTGCTATTTGTTTCTTTCAGTGTGAGGGGGAAAAAGTAGGGGACAAGAGGTTCCCTGTGTACCAGAAGGTGGCAGATTGTCTTGGATTATCGCTGTCGTCAGTGAAGAGAGTAGGAGCCGCTTCAAAGGAGAATGATGGAAATACGTCATCCAGGCCAAGAAAGAAGCAGTGTGTGAGACCAGGGCGTCCGAAAATCCATCTAGATGATTTTACTTTGGGCACAATACGAAGAAATATGCACGATTTTTATATGAATAAGATATTTCCCACAATTAAAAGCCTCCGCATGAAACTGTTAGAAAATATGCTGGATTTTCCCGATATGTCAATTTCTACGCTTTTGAAAGTAGTTCGAAGCTTGGGATTCCGATTCAAAAAACTAAACAGGAAACCAGTGCTAATGGAATCTGTGACAGTTGCTGCATCCCGACATACCTACCTTAGACGAATTAGAGACTTAAGAGCACAGGGCTACAAGATCTTTACAGACGAGACGTGGTGCGGACAGAACCATAATATGAAATATGGGTGGCAAGAAAACGTGATTGAAGCTTTAGAAAACAACTTTGACAACTATAATCTGTACAGAGGGTACATTCAGCAAATTTATGGATGGCGTGGAGGATTCAAAACACCGTCTGGAGCTGGGAAACGCATCATAATTTTACACATCGGAAGTGAAGGATTTCTTGACGGTGCAGAACTTTGTTTTATTGGCAAGAAAGGCAGTGGTGATTACCACAATGAGATGAACTCGACTCATTATGAAGAATGGTTCACGAAAGTCCTGAGTTTATTGCCTCAAAAGTCGGCTGTCGTTATAGATCAAGCTCCATATCATACGATGGTCAATCCTTCATCTAAAAACCCGAACATGTCATGGCTGAAACCTGAAATTATATCCTGGATAACATCAAAGAATATTTCACTACCACCTGGAGTTGACGATTATAACAAATTAACGAAATCAGAGCTGATTGTCCTTGCCAGGCCTTATTTTCAAACACCGGTAAAGAAGCTGGAACAACTGACTAAACGACTTCGACCAGATGTACAGCTTGTTTGGTTACCAGTGGCCCATTGCGAGCTTAATCCAATCGAGCTCATTTGGGCTTACGTAAAAGGGAAAATAGCAAAAACAAATATGGCTAACACATTAAAAAATGGTAGAGGTATGGAAGCAATTAACGCTTTATGCCGAGAAGCCTTACGTACCGCCACCCCTGAACTCTGGAAACAATGCATTAAAAACGCTAAGAAAATTGAAGACCACTACTGGGAAAAAGATGGACTGTCTGAAAACGTCCCTTATTTCGAGCCAGTCATAATCAACATGAATGACAGCAGCACCGATTCATCGGAATACAGTGATTTTTCAGACGAAGAAAATTGATAGAATTAAATATTGTAAATATATGTAAATAATAATGTAAATAACTCTTGTAAAAATTGTACAGTGTGATATTTCTAAATAAGTCAACCATTTTTAAACCTGCCTTTGAAGGTCCAAAGCCCTTATGAGAAAAGGTGATGGGAAGTGGAATTTATAAGAGGAAATAAAATTTAAGGTTGAAAGTAAACGAAAAGCTGTGTTCGTTGCGCGCGTGATAATACTGAACGCGGCAACACTGCGCCCGTTTTCACCACCCGGCCTGCTGTTAATCACACGGTTCGGCGTACACAAAACCTCCTTTCAATATTACTCTTCATAAATTCGGTACCAAACTGTATGGTTACAGTTGTTGTAGTTTCTGATAACCATGACTGAGTGCTTCAAAACAAGCCCAACTTTGCTGTTGTACGTTTATCCTGGGCTGAGAAAGAGTTGCTTTAGAAAAATGATAAGAACTTTTTTCGGGATGATTGAAAAAAATTATAACTTTAGTATTACACTACAAATACATGTAGTTATAACATATAAAAATTTCATTACCATCAGACAAGTAGTTTTCCTTGTATATATTCCTAAGTGAGCGCTTCCTAGAGAAGAAGCCAAAAACACGGGCAATATTTATTACAACCACAAATAAAAAATATTTAATGGACGTCAAAAACAATGTGTCTTATATACGCTAATGTAGAATTAAACAAGGAAAATACTGGTATAACTCGCATTGCAATAGGCCTATTGGTTCGTTTGTAATTAAAGCCTAAACTCGAGTGTCCATAATAAAAAATCCGACAGTAGGTTCATCAATAACTCCACTGATTCTAAAATATCTAACTATATTCTTAATAAAATCCGTGCATGAGCACCTCATCAACACACCAAAATACACTTATAATACACAAACAAAAGATTGCTGGAAGACTCCAAATTTACAACAACAACAATGAAAACAGTGGGAAAACGAAAGCGAGAACTAAGCCACCATTTGTAGTTAGTTCGTTGAACAATGTTCATATATGTATATAAGAACCTTTCACGGTCTCGATATCAATACGACTTGCCGATTCTCATAATCGGCAGTTCTAACATCACACAGATACTGTACCTCGTAATACTGTGTTCACAGACTTAAACACTTGTAAAAAGATATACATTTGAGCAACGCACGTATGTCGATCCTGAACATAAATTATGGAAAGTCTGAGATAGTTTTCACCAACATATAATGCCAGGCCTCCACAAGTGCTACAATACTTAATGCGTAAGCACTCCACAATTTGTCGATCAGCCACTTTCCACGAACATAACAAGACTACGTTCCACGAACGTTTGAAGTCCAGTCCAGTATATTGCAGCAGCGTCACTCCAGCACCGCCTATCAGCACTACTTCCTTCCCATACAGTCTGTCCGCACTATTTCCTTCTCGTACAGTGTGTTAGTTGTTCCTTCTCGTACAGTGTCTCAGTTGTGGTTCCCTACCGCTGTGATGTCACCGTATATAAAGACCTCAGGTCTCACATGATTCGCCGAGATTGATCCTTGCCGGCCAATCATGAGTGATCCTCTTGTCAAGACCATTCCCTGAACTTCTTCTTGGTCCCAAGACAAACAAACTCTCTGGGGGTGTTTCACATGAGTCATAGAACTTTCCTAGTACAACATCAACAACATTCCTAGTACAACATCCACAAGCTCATGTGATCAAACACTGGGATGCCCGCATGAGTCATAAAAATTACCAGGGTCCAATATAGCAAAGATTACCCAGTACAAAACTCATTAGGCCTACTCATACAACATATGTGGAGACCTCCCAGCTTACAAATATTAATGACAAAATATACAAATGAAATACTGACGATAATAATAATAATAATATTATTAATAATAATAATAATAATACATACATACATACATACATTATCATTATAGACTGTTATGCCTTTCAGCGTTCGGTCTGCAAGCCTCTGTGAATTTACTAAACGTCGCCACAATCCTCGATTTGCAATTAGTGTTGTGTCCTCATTTAGTCCATACCTCTTATCTTTAAATCGTTAGAAACCGAGTCTAACCATCGTCGTCTTGGTCTACCTCTACTTCTCTTACCCTCCATAGCGGAGTCCATTATTCTCCTAGGTAACCGATCCTCCTCCATTCGCCCCACATGACCCCACCACCGAAGCCGGTTTATGCGTACAGCTTCATCCTGCGAGTTCATTTCTAAATTAGCCTTTATCTCCTCATTCCGAGTACCCTCCTGCCATTGTTCCACCTGTTTGTACCAGCACTCATTCTCGCTACTTTCATGTCTGTTACTTCTAACATATGAATAAGATATCCTGAGTCCACCCAGCCTTCACTCCCGTAAAGCAATGTTGGTCTGAAAACAGACCGATGTAAATATAGTTTCGTCTGGGAGCTGACTTCCTTCTTACAGAATACTGATGATCGCAACTGCGAGCTCACTGCATTAGCTTTACTACACCTTGATTCAATCTCACTTACTATATTACCATCCTGGGAGAACACACAACCTAAATACTTGAAATTATCGACCTGTTCTAGCTTTGTATCACCAATCTGACATTCAGTTCTGTTGAATTTCTTAACTACTGACATCATTTTAGTCTTCGAGAGGCTAATTTTCATACCATACTCATTGCACCTATTTTCAAGTTCCAAGATATTAAACTGCAGGCTTTCGGCACAGTCTGCCATTAAGACCAAGTCGTCAGCATAGGCCAAACTGCTTACTACATTTCCACCTAAATGAATCCCTCCCTGCCATTTTATACCTTTCAGCAGATGATCCATGTAAACTACAAACAGTAAAGGTGAAAGATTGCAGCCTTGTCTAGCCCCTGTAAGTACCCTGAACCAAGAACTCATTCTACCATCAATTCTCACTGAAGCCCAATTGTCAACATAAATGCCTTCGATTGATTTTAATAATCTACCTTTAATTCCATAGTCCCCCAGTATAGTGAACATCTTTTCCCTCGGTACCCTGTCATATGCTTTCTCTAGATCGACGAAACATAAACACAACTGCCTATTCCTCTCGTAGCATTTTTCAATTACTTAGCGCATACTGAAAATCTCATCCTGACAGCCTCTCTGTGGTCTGAAACAACACTGGTTTTCATCCAACTTCCTCTCAACAACTGATCGCACCCTCCCTTCCAAGATGCCCGTGAATACTTTGCCTGGTATACTAATCAATGAGATACCTCGATAGTTGTTGCAATCCTTCCTGTTCCCTTGCTTATAGATAGGTGCAATTACTGCTTTTGTCCAATCTGAAGGTAACTTACCAACACTCCACGCTAATTTTACTACTCTATGAAGCCATTTCATCCCTGCCTTCCCACTATACTTCACCATTTCAGGTCTAATTTCATCTATTCCTGCTGCTTTATGACAATGAAGTTTATTTACTATCCTTTCCACTTCCTCGAGCGTAATTTCACCAACATCATTTTCCTCCTCCCCATGTCCCCGGCTGTTCACAACACCACCAGGATGATTTCCTTTTACATTGAGATGTTCAAAATATCCCCTCCACCTCTCCAGTGATTCCCTGGGATCTATTATGAGTTCACCTGAATTACTCAAAACACTGTTCATTTCCTTTTTCCCTCCCTTCCTAAGATTCTTTATTACTGTCCAGAAAGGTTTCCCTGCTGCTTGACCTAGCCTTTCCAGGTTATTACCAAAATCTTCCCCTGACTTCTTTTTGGATTCAACAACTATTTGTTTCGCTCTGTTTCTTTCATCTACGTAAAAATCCCTGTCTGCCTCGGCCCTTGTTTGGAGCCATTTCTGATAAGCCTTCTTTTTACGTTTACAGGCTGCTCTCACTTCATCATTCCACCAAGGTGTTCGCCTTTTCCCATCTTTACACACAGTTGTTACTAGGCGTTCCCTTGCTGTTTCTACTACAGCATCCCTGTATGCCACCCATTCACTTTCTATATCCTGAACCTGCTTACTGTCTACTGTTCGAAACTTCTCACTAATCATATCCATGTACTTCTGTCTTTCCTCGTCCTGGAGATGTTCTACACTTACTCGTTTGCAGACAGATTTCACTTTCTCTACCATAGGCCTAGAGATACTTAGTTCACTACAGATCAGATAGTGGTCTGTATCATCGAAAAATCCGCGGAAAACTCGTACATTCCTAAAAGATTTCCTGAATTCAAAGTCGGTTAACATATAGTCTATTATGGATCTGGTACCCCTAGCCTCCCATGTGTAGCGGTGAATAGCCTTATGCTTGAAGGATGTATTCGTAACAGCTAAACCTATACTAGCAGAGAAGTCCAGCAAACGCTTCCCATTCCCATTAGCTTCCATATCTTCTTCACATTTACCAATCACCCTTTCGTATCCTTCAGTTCTATTCCCAACTCTCGCACTGAAGTCGTCCATTAGCACTATTCTATCCTTGCTGTTGATCCTGACCACGATGTCACTCAATGCTTCATAAAACTTGTCAACTTCATCCTCATCTGCACCCTCACATGGTGAGTACACGGACACAATTCTTGTCCTAATTCCTCCAAGTGACGAATCTACCCACATCATTCGCTCATTTACGTGCCTAACAGAAACTATGTTGCGTGCAATGGTATTCCTGATAAAGAGCCCTACCCCAGACTCTGCCCTTCCCTTTCTAACACCCGTCAAGTACACTTTATAATCACCTATCTCTTCCTCAGTATCTCCCCTTACCCGAATATCACTTACTGCTAGCACATCCAGATGCATCCTCTTTGCTGACTCAGCCAGTTCTACCTTCTTTCTTCCATAAGCCCCATTAATATTGATAGCTCCCCATCGAATTCCATTTCGTTCGCCAAGTTGTTTCCAAGGAGTCCCTCGCCTGTCAAATGGGAGTGGGACTCCATTACTCCCATAGGTCCGAGGCTTGCTTAAAATGTTCTGAGTTCGGTAAATTCACGAAGCAGGGTGCTACCCTACTTGCACATAGTCCAAGTGAGGATCTCTCCTCTAACGGGTTATGGACCACCAGTGAATTGTATAGTCCTAGCCGCCTGAGCACAAGGAGGGCCTCGACTCAGAATATGTCCGAGATGCCCACTCCCATTCCATAGCAACTGGTATCCCGACTCTCAGGACCACTTACTGTACTAGGCTACTCAGCCGTTGCCCATGGTTCACGAACTAGGACTTGACTACAGTAACCCACAAACATGAACCATTATATAATAATAAATAATCGAATACTGAAAATAAAATCTCTCACTTCTACATATAATTCGAGGGTGTGATATATGTACTATCACAACCTTTGTAACGTTCCAGACGTCACAGTGTAATTATGTTAATTTTATTATGTGTAATTAATTCAGGAATTTTTCGTCATGATATTTATCTTCGTATGTAATTTTATTATAATTCATGTTTGATCATTTGCTCACTATCATTTCATTACTTTGTAACTACGACTTGTAAACGAGGGCTGAATATCCTAATATTAACTTAGATTCTTGCGACATTCGTTTAAATTTAACTTGCAGTAGATCTTCCTCTATCTTGCAACATCACTGAGGAAGAAGGAAGGACAAATTTAGACATCAAATTCTGGGAAAAGCGAGCACGTGTTCAAGCGTTGTAACCACAGCTACTGTATTTCGACCAGAATAATTCAAACTGATCACCGCCTATATTTTCAAAGGAGCGTCATGTTGCCATGGATACTGAGTGAAAGGGCTAATAGAAGAACAGTTGATATCATGGTTGGGACCCATCAACTTTAATATCTGGAGTGGGGAGAGACGTGTCAACTGATTGGACCACGTGTAGCGACCTGTAATTAGAGCCAGAAAAGGTTATAAAAGGGCGTGTTGGAGCTCTTGGCATCATTCTTCTATCTTGTATTTCGCTTTAGGTCTGATAATTTGTCTTATGGTTGTTGTACCATAGTGGACTAGTGTGATAGTTTATCACTTCTACATTCATTACTTCGTTACCACGACGTGGTACTTAGGAATATCTGAATGATAGGTGTATAGCCACTCTCATCAGGAAGTACGAACAGCTCTGTATTAGACCAGTTTATACCAGTCTAAGACAATAGGTATCATTAAACTAGATAGAAATGAAACTTCAGTGCACATTTTCAGTAAAGTTGGAAGGATTGTTAATTGAGTATCCTCTCCACATAACCCAAGGAGGTTTTTCTAACTATGATTTAGGGCTCATCTCCAATATATGGGATAGAGCATAACAGGGAGTGATAGTTTCAAAGCCATCATCCAATTAGTGGTTGATGCAATTTGCAAGGCAGGAATGGTACTTAGCTGCAGATGAAGATATCTCAAAGACGACCGGTGATGTTCCAGCTACAAGGATGGAAGCTTTCCAAGGACCAGCAGAACAAGACTACATGGTGAGCAAGCGAGTTAAAAATATTGCAAGTTTTCGCGAAGTAGAGTCATTCAATTGTTTGTTAAATTCATTTCCTATTTTAAATTCAGTTCTCGTTAAACCGTCGTCATTTTTATTTAGCATAATAAATGTTATTCTCTTGTTTCATTTTAATCAGTCAGCCTTAATTAGCCTTTTGATTTCTAATTCTCCTGCTTAATGATTAGTGCACTATCACCCCATCCCTGTGATGAGAGTCCGTCCAAGCTTTATTATAAATTTTTGTTTTTAAGTCATCAACTTAAAGACTGGCGCCTTTAGCTTGCATAGTCGCATTTCTCGTTCAATTATTGTTCCCAAGAAGGGGCAAGTCACACCTTCATGCAAACAATTATCAAATACGTACTTCAGATATGGTAATATCCCAACCCATTGTCTTAGTATATCCCCAGACATTTTTCAATTATATTTCTATCGTTGGGCTAATTGGCATTTATGCTTAGTATACATAATTCAACTGCCTCGTACACTTGGCTCAGACGGTTAAGGCGCTCGCTTTCTGAACCCAAGTTAGCTGGTTCGATCCTGGCTCAGTCTGGTGGTATTTGAAAGTGCCCAAATACGTCATCCCTGTGTCGGTAGATTCACTGGCATGTAAAAGAACTCCTGCGGGACAAAATTTCGGCACCGCGGCGTCTCCAAAAATCGTGAAAGTAGTTAGCGGACGTAAAACCAATAACATTAATTATTGTCTCATACAAAAGGAAAACGATTCGAGAGGATTATGTTTCCAGAAGTATTAAGATATAAAGTTGGAGTCAGGGAATGAATTCATAATTTACATGGAAATATGTTCTTAAGGATGTTTCACTTATAACTTGGCAGTACCGTATAGAGTTCTCTAGAGCCTGAACACAGCGCTGGTGAACATTACTTACGAATGAAGTTCTAAAAATTGCCTTATGTAAACCTGTTTCAGGGAAATGATTCACAGTTCAAATACCAATTTTTAATTTTCATCCACTCTGTGACAAGAAGGGCCTCCGTGACCTCTCACCGCTGGGTTGCGTGGTTCAAATCCCGGTCATTCCATGTGAGATTTGTGCTGGACAAAGCGGGGGTGGGACAGGATTTTCTCCGGGTACTCCGGTTTTCCCTGTCATCTTTCATTCCAGCAACACTCTCCAATATCATTTTGTTTCATCTGTCAGTCATCAGTCATTGCCCCATAGGAGTACGACAATCTTCGGCAGCCGGCACTATTCCCATCCTCGCTGCTAGATGGGGCTTCATTCATTCCATTCCTGACTCGGTCGAAAGACTGGAAAAAGGCTGGGGATTTTCATTTTTTGTGACAAGAGACCGCCGTAATTGTCTCGACGTAACGTTCTTTTTTTTTTTTGCTATTTTGTTTTACGTCGCACCGACACAGATATGTCTTATGGCGACGATGGGAAAGGAAAGGCCTCGGAATGGGAAGGAAGCGTCCGTGGCCTTAGTTAAGGTACAGCCCCAGCATATGCCTGGTGTGAAAATGGGGAAACCACGGAAAACCATCTTCAGGGCTGCCGACAGTGGGGTTCGAACCCACTATCTCCCGAACACTGGATACTGGCCGCACTTAAGCGACTGCAGCTATCGAGCTCAGTACGTAACGTTCTAGCTCCTCGTCCAGAAACGAACTTTTACTTAAATTTTTGCGATATAGACCTACATTTCCGAAAGTTCACTGCTTACATAGCGTTGAAGCAAAACAACTTTCCACAAAATGTAATAGGCCTATAAATGATACAAGGAAATGCGACCGTAGTCCTCAATCACAAAATGATAAAATGGACAAATTAACTATTCTCCTTACTGCAAACTTGGCAGAAGCCTACCCTTCCATCACTAGTGAAGTTGGGATCTCCAGTGATGCACTGCTTCAGCCAATAGGGCTTGGAAGATTTTATTTACGCATTACCGAACACACTTCATCAAAATAGATCTCAACATGATCTCAAGACAAACCGTCCCAGCAATTCGTAGAGAAAGGGAGATGCGGGATATGGGTATGCAAAACTGAGTTCTTAAATACTTCCCTTTTGGTGGTTAAGTGGTGCTTGTTACACAAATATCATGCTTATATTTGTATGCCAGCCTTTATTTAAACTGTTAAAATATGTTCAACGTAATACGCATTATTATTATTATTATTATTATTATTATTATTATTATTATTATTATTATTATTATTATTATTATTATTATTATTATTGCTATTTGTTTTACGTCGCACCGATACAGATAGGTCTTATGATGACGATGGGAATGGAAAGGCCTAGGAATGGGAAGGAAGCGGCCGTGTCCTTAATTAAGGTACAGCCCCAGCATTTGCCTGGTGTGAAGATGGCAAAGCACGGAAATCCATCTTCAGGGCTGCCGACAGTGGGGTTCGAACCCACTATCTCCCGGATGCAAGCTCATAGCTGCGCGTCCCTAACCGCACGGCCAACTCGCCCGGTATTATTATTAATATTGTTATTATTGTCTTCGGATAGGTCTACTATGGACCACGTTATGTATCGTTCATTTCCGGTTCTTCTTCCTCCGATCAGCCCAGTATTTCTTGTGTTTGCTACTGCCTTTACGTCACACCGACACAGATTGGCCTTATGGTGCGTCCACACCAAAATGTTTTCGCTAACATTGTTAATAAACATTGTTAATGAACAATGTTCATGAACATTTCTTTCTGTTAATAAACAAAATAGCGTGTTCATTAACTTTTCGAGCATGTTGATAAACAATATTTCTTTAACTTTTGTGAATGAAACTTTTCATTAACTTTTCGTGTTTTCGTTAACATTTCGGTTCCCACATGCGCAAAGACGCAATTAGAACACGCATATTCGTAGCGCAGAATACTCAAAATCGAATCACAAGCAACTTGTATACACCCAAGACCGACTATTGATACACTATACAAATACATAAGTGAAGTGTATTAGTCACTAGTTACTAGGAATCTTAAAGTTATACCTAGCTTAACATTAATGGAGATGGCATTCCGATTATTTGTATCATTTCTTGCAATTTCAGGCCCAATTACTGTCAACAAGAACTGAAGGTCATGTGGGGACATTCTCAGAAAGTTTTGAAAGCCTGAAGCATCATGAATTAAAAGTTATTTTTTTATTTGCTATTTGCTTTACATCGCACCGACACAGGTAGGTAGTTCTTATGGCGACGATGGGATAGGACAGGCTTAGGAATGGAAAGAAAGCGGCCTTGGCCTTAATTAAGGTACAGCCCCAACATTTGCCTGGTGTAAAAATGGGAAACCACGGAAAACCATCTTCAGGGCTGCTGACAGTGGGGTTCGAACTCACTATCTCCCGGATGCGAGCTTACAGCTGTGCGCCCCTAACCGCATGGCCAACTCGCCCAGTAATAAAAAGTTCTGAGATAAGTGTCCTCTCCAAACTTAATTCTAAACGCTTTACCAATATTTTTCTTTGCCACACTTTGCGTCTGCGCTTTTCTCTAATTGCACTTAATAAAATAATGAAAGCTGCAGCTGATCCATTGTAACCTCACAAACAGATTTTGGTGTGGACACAATGTTAAAAAAGTTTGTTAACAAAAGTTTATTTGGTGTGGACACAATATTAAAGAAGTTTGACAACAAAAGTTTATTAACATATTGAGAAATGTTTTCGTTAACATTGTTTATTAACTTTGTTTCGTTAACATTGCTTATTAACTTTGGTGTGGACTAACCATATGGTGACGATGGGGCTAGGAGTTGGAAGGAAGCGGCCGTGGCCTTAATTAAGGTACAGCCCCAGCATTTGCCTGGTGTGAAAATGGGAAACCACGGAAAACAATCTTCAGGGCTGCCGACAGTGGGATTCGAACTCACTATCTCCTGGATCCAAGCTCACAGCCGCACACCCCTAACCGCACGGCCAACTCGCCTTTCGAAATAGGCTGCTTAGCGTTCTAGCGGCCAGCTGTTCCCGGTCCGTTTTCTGCTCATTCGATCTTGGAATCCCTTAATTTTGTTGATGACCATCCTGTATTCTTTTCTATTGTATACTACCTCCTGTGTTGTGTTCTTTTCTTCTAGGTCCTCCTTGACTCCTTTAAGCCAGTTAGTTTGCGTCTTCCTGCTCACCATGTACTCCAGAATTCTCTTGGCTGTTCTCTCTGTTGGCATTCTTTTAATGTATCCATAGAAGCAAAGTCTTCTCTTTCTAAAGGATGTTGTTATTTTCTCAGTCCTTTTGTATAGTTCCTCATTTGGTCCTAGTCTAAATTCTTGTCCCACTTTCCTAGGCCCTAGTATCTTCCACAAGATTTCTCTCTCTTTTTTCTCATTGTTCTCTAGTAATCTTTTCCTGTTCAATGGAATACATTCGATTGCATACAAACTTTCTGGGTTTATTACAGTGTTGTAATGCCTGAGATTCGCAGTGACTGAGATTGATTTTCTGTTATAGACATTTCTATATAAATGGTAAGCTGTTTACATCCTTCTTGCCCTGTTCTGTAACGCAATTCCTGGTAGTCCTGTTGGGGTTATGCACTCTCTTAGGTATTTAAACTTCTGCACTCTTAACTGTTCCATACTTAGTAACAATAGTTTATGTCGGGTCATTTTTGCTCTGAATCATTAGTTCTGGTTTTTCAAACGATATCTGAAGTCCTGTCTTTACAGCAATCTCTTGAAGCGTTTCAATCGGTACCTTAGCAGTTTCTGCATCTTCTGCCATAATTGCCATATCATCTGCGAACGCTAGACAGTCAATTTTGATTCCAGATCTCCCCAGTATTATTCCATTCTTCACTCCTAATTCTGTCAATCTCTTCCTCCACTCTCTGACCACTTTTTCAAGTACTTTCACATTGAACAGGAGTGGTGACATCCCGTCCCCTTGTGTTATACAAGTTTCAATTTTAAACGGTTTTGACAACGTACCCATAAACTTTACTTGTGATGTAGTGTTGTGATCGTTTCCTTGATTACATTTTTAGTTTTTTCATCTACCCCAAATTCCTCCGAAGTGCTTATCAAGGTTGCTCTGTCGACCGAATCATACGCTTCCTTGAAGTCAACAAATATAATCACTAAATACTTGGCCGTGAGTGCGCGTAGTTGTATTATGAAGTTCAAATTGAAAATTTGTTCACTGCATGATCTTCCTTTCCGGAATCCTGCCTGGTATTCGCCCAGTTCTTTTTCGATTATCTCCTCAATCCTATTTTGTAATGCCTTACATAAGATCTTAGAAGCGACTCGTGGTATTGATATTCCTCTGTAATTATTAACATCTATTCTGTCTCCTTTTTCGTGCAGTGGGTGTATTAATGCCATTTTCCATTCTTTTGGGATACTCTCCGTCCGCCAAATTTCCTCAAACAGTGCTTCTAGTTGAGTCACTATGTGTTCTCCAGCATACTTTAATAACTCTGCGACTATTGAATCATCACCTGACGTCTTGTTGTTTTTCAGTCCTTTTATTATTCCCCTGATTTCATCTTTGTTGTGTGGTTTTGAATGCAGTATTTTGTTCTTGGGTTTCTCAAATGTCAGAGTTTCTCCAGGGTTTATTACAGTTCAGAAGTTTCTGGAAACAGTTTGCAAGGTGCTGACAATACTTTTCATTTCCAGTGATTGGATTTCTTTTGTCATCTTTGAAGCACAGAGTTGGTGGTTTGTATGTTGTTAATTCGCTCCTGAATGTTAGGTAGAAATTACGTGTATTATTTTTCATAAAATCTTCTTCTATTTTCTTTAGTTGTTGTGTATCGTAGTATTTCCTTTCGCCTCTTATGATTTTGGAAGTTGTTTTCCTTTGTGCTTTGAATGCCTCCCAGTCTTCTGCCTTTTTTGTTGCATTCCATTTCTTCCATGTTTGAGCTTTTTTTGTAGTACTTCCTAGCAAACTTCTTTCCACCACGAATGTTTCTTCTTTTTACTTCGTAAGATTGTTTGTTCCTCGGCTCCTTGTATTGATGTTGCCATGTCAGACCAACTGTGGCTTTGAATCCTGTTTATTCTGCTCTGGTATTCGTCCAAGATCTGCTGACTGAGCTTCAAATCCTCTATTCTATACCTTGCAATTCTTGTTCCACCATTTTTCTCCCTTCTGGTGTTAGCTTCGTCTTAACTTTTGTTAGGTAGTGGTCAGAGTCGAAGTTGGCTCCTCGGGCCACATGTGAATCTTGAATTTCCCTGGAATTGTCATAGCTGATCGCAGCATGGTCAATCTGGAATTCACCCAATAATTTGTTAGGCGATCTCTACGTTGTTTGTTTCTTTGACTTTTTCTGGAACTTGGTGGATATGATATTCAAGTTGAATTTCAAACACAACTCTATCAACCTCTTACAATTCATGTTTGTCTTGTTATGTGCCGTGAATTTTCCTGTGGTTCTTGATGGTTCGTTCCTTCCGATTTGAGCAATTAAGTATCCTAGCAAAATTACAACATTTTTATCTGGAACATTTTCTATGATTTCTTCCAGGTCTTCCCAGAATTTTTCTACTTTCTCTGGATTTTGTTAGTTGTCCTTATTTATTGGTGCATGTGCGTTTATCAGTGTATATTTCTTATTCTTGTTTTTGAGAGTTAGTGTTGACATCCTTAGTGAGGTAGACTTGAATTCTGTTATCTTGTCTGCCAGTGAATTGTGTTCTACAAAGACCTTTAGTGTTTTGTATTATATGTGCTGGTTTATCTTTATACTAGCTAATGTACCCGTGCTTCGCTACGGGATTCTCAGAAAGACTGCCTTTGTGGTTTACCTACCTGAAGTCGTCAGAAGGAATGTAGTGATTAAAAGCAATGTTATATAAAATACTCGATCAAATTAATAAACCGCACATTTTCTCACTTTTAACGAACAGTACTACGGTGCCGATCTAACAGTCCAAAGTTCCAATGCTGCAATGACCAGACCGCAGACAGCCGTGAACACTTCTCTGCCATTATTCCGTTAAATATGCACACTGCTCATTCCAATCAGTGCCTCAGAGTAGGAATTGAAAAGCTCGAATGCTATGATGAACCAGTTTGTTACGTATCAGTAGTATCAGAAATTTATCGAACTCCCCAGCTACTTCCCGCCAATTTTCAGGCAGGCTGTTATACTCGGTACGACCGGGTGAGTTGGCTTTGTGGTTAGGGGCGCATAGCTGTGAGCTTGGATCCAGGAGGTAGTGGGTTCGAACTCCACTGTCGACAGCCCTGAAGATGGTTTTCCGTGGTCTCCAATTTTCACAGCACGGAAATGCTGGAGCTGTAACGTATTTAACGTAGGGGCTGCTTCCTTCCCACTCCTAGCCCTTTCGTATCCCATCGTCGCTATGAGTCCTATCTGTGTCGGCGCGACGTAGAGCAAATTTTAAAAAAACTCGGTATACACCAGTAATCCCATCTATCGGAGATGAATGGCAACAGAGACACAAAGCAAATCACAACAAACAATGGTCAATGTAATGTTACTGTTGATCAATGTTATGAGCTTTTTGTATTGTAGGCCTTCACATTCAGTTTCCTTTCGACTCTTTAATATAAGGCCGTCTTACAAAACTAATCATAGCGTAGACTGTAGTTCCTTATTCCCCGACTTTACATACCGATTTTCATTAAATTCTGTTTACCCATTTTCTCGTGACGGCGCTGATATGATCTTAGCAACAAAAATCCATATTCATGAATATCTCCATTATCATAGCCGGTACGGTCAAAATGTCTAAGACATAATTGATCGGAAATTTAATACTATGTAACTTTATTTATATAGTAATTGTCACTAAGACCACTAATAACACAAATATTCAAGAGTTAGATTTTGGGCCTTCCCCTAAACTACCATTTCGCTCAGCGTGAATAAAGTTATTTGTGGCCTAGATTGTAGCGACTTATTCCCCGACTTTGCATACCGATTTTATTTTCGATGGGACAACTAATAACAAGTATTTGAGAATTAAATTTTAGGCCTTCCCTAAACTACCATTTCAAGATTATTTATGGCGTAGATTGTAGCGACTTATTCGCCGACTTTATATACCTATTTTAATTAAGATAGGACCACTAGTAACATAAATATTTACGATTTTTTTTTCTATTTGCTTTACGTCGCACTGACACAGATAGGTCTTATGGCGACGATGGGATAGCAAATGCCTAGGAATGGGAAGGAAGCGGCCGTGGCCTTAATTAAGGTACAGCCCCGGCATTTGCCTGGTGTGAACATGGGATACCACGGAAAACCATCTTCAGGGCTGCCGACAGTGGGGTTCGAACCCACTATCTCCCGATTACTGGATACTGGCCGCACTTAAGCGACTGCAGCTATCGAGCTCGGTGAATAAAATGTTAGGCCTTCCCCTAAACTACCATTTCTTTCAGAGTGAATATAGATTATTTATAGTTTATATTGTAGCGACTTATTTTAGAACTTTACATACCGGTTTTCGTTAAGATAGGACCACTAATAACATAAATATTTGAGAATTAAGTTTTAGGCCTTCCCCTAAACTACCATTTCTCTCAGCGTAAAAAAGATTATTTATGGCGTAGATTGTAGCGACTTATTCCCGGACTTTACATATCGATTTTCATTAAATTCTCTTCAGCCGTTTTATCGTGATACGTGTACATAGACAGATAGACAGATAGAAAGACAGACAGACAGAAATTACGGAAAAGTAAAAAGTGCATTTCCTTGTTACTGTGGACATGACCGATATAGAAATACCATTATTTTCAAATTCTGAGCAATGTACAGACAGAACTCTTGTTTTATATATATAGATATCCGATAGAGTGGTGCGTATGTGTTGTGTCTTCGTGTCTGTGTCTTGTTTCTTGTATTGCTAATATTTTCAGTTGTTGTACATCCATTACTTTAGTCAATTCCATTTGCTTTCCTATTTTCAACATTGAATTTATATTCAGTGTCCCTATGAATGTTGGCGACTTTTCACTTTTCTTAGGCATTCTTAGGGATTCCAAGACCCTCCGACTGGTCTTGAGCTGCGCAATGTTGCTGGGCCCCCGGATCCGAATGCCCAGCTTCGGTGACTTTGCCACCACGAGGATTTGAGTTAATCATTGCACCTTTCATGACTGATACTTCTTTATTGCTAGTGCTTATAGAAATATGCATTTCTGTCTGCTACGACTGGGTTCGCTGGATCAAGAAGGTTTCCAGCCCGCCCTTAACATGGGGAACAGCCGCCTCTTACCACCACTCCACGCTGTTATTATTATTATTATTATTATTATTATTATTATTATTATTATTATTATTATTATTATTATTATTATTATTGCAAATATTTATGTTTTCTTTCTATGTCACATTGCAAAACAATGCAAATAAAATAGCAATAGTGTTACATTTATAAGAGTAAACATTTTAAACTTGTTTGATGATCGAAAAATAAAACCGTAACAAACTCTATGTAGTTAAAATTAAATTACACCTGTAACTTTGAAAAGAGGCAAATTCCTGTACACTTAAGTCAGTATAATAGAATACAGCTTGGTTATATTATAAAAATTACACATCTTGACTCATTTAATTTTGAAAAAGAAAAGAAAACGCCTCAAGTTACTTGAAAAGGAACTGAACATAAATTGAATGAAACTGATGATGTCTAATATATGTTACTTAGGAGACAGGTGTGTTTTTGTAATAGTATACACTAGGTTCATTTTAAGCCTTTTTTGACAGAGCTCTCTTATTCTACAGCAGCGAATAATTATTTGAGGTAAACATGTGGTCTTCACCCATCGCTAAAGCTGTGGTTTACCGAGCTCGATATCTGCAGTCGCTTAAGTGCGGCCAGTATCCAGTATTCGGGAGATAGTGGGTTCGAACCCGGCCGCTTCCTTCCCACTCCTAGCCCTTTCCTGTTCCATCGTCGCCATAAGACCTATCTGTGTCTGTGCGACATACAACAACTTGTAAAAAGCTGTGTTTTACTCATTTTCTTTTGCATCTGAAACTTTGTCTGGATACACTTATTGTACAGTTGCACTTGTAGTGGGCACCTAGTAGAAGGGATGGAAAACATTATAAACACACTTCAGTAAATAAAGCAACTCCTTAATCTTCGAGAAAGAGATTGGTAAAGCTGCATTGCATATTTGTGGCGGTGTAAGTATTTTTTTTTTTTTTTGCTAGGATGGTAATATAGTAAGTGAGATTGAATCAAGGTGTCGTAAAGCTAATGCAGTGAGCTCGCAGTTGCGATCAACAGTATTCTGTAAGAAGGAAGTCAGCTCCCAGACGAGACTATCTTTACATCGGTCTGTTCTCAGACCAACTTTACTTTACGGGAGTGAAAGATGGGTGGACTCAGGATATCTTATTCATAAGTTAGAAGTAACAGACACGAAAGTAGCAAGAATGATTGCTGGTATAAACAGATGGAGACAATGGCAGGAGGGTACTCGGAATGAGGAGGTAAAGGCTTATTTAGGAATGAACTCGATGGACAAAGCTGTACGCATAAACCGGCTTCGGTGGTGGGGTCATGTGAGGCGAATGGAGGAGGACAGGTTACCTAGGAGAATAATGGACTCTGTTATGGAGGGTAAGAGAAGTAGAGGTAGACCAAGACGACGATGGTTAGACTCAGTTTCTAACGATTTAAAGATAAGAGGTATAGAACTAAATGAGGCTACAACACTAGTTGTAAATCGAGGATTGTGGCGACGTTTAGTAAATTCACGGAGGCTTGCAGACTGAACGCTGAAAGGCATAACAGTCTATAATGATAATATATGTAATATATGCTATTTGCTTTACGTCACACCGACACAGATAGGTCTTATGGCGACGATGGGACAGGAAAGGGCTAGGAATGGGAAGGAAGCGGCCGTGGCCTTAATTAAGGTACAGCCCCAGCATTTGCCTGGTGTGAACATAGGAAACCACGGAAAACCATCTTCAGGGCTGCCGACAGTGGGGTTCGAACCCACTATCTCCCGGATGCGAGCTCACAGCTGCGCGCTCCTAACCGCACGGCCACGTCGCCCGGTGCGCCGGTGTAAGTGTACTGGATCTTCCTCTCCTTAAAAAACAGTACTTCTTGAAATCTGCCTTCATCAAGGTAGTCTTGTAGAAAAGAATGGCCAGTGTATCCTTCTCGTAATGTAGCTACTTGACTTCCCTCCAGTTCGGACTAGACAAACGATTGGATAAATGGTTGGCTACATTTCTAGAAAATAGAATTCAGAGATTTAGAATAGGTGAAGCGTTATTTGATCCTGAAATGATTAAGAGGGGGTCCTGCAGGGCAGTATTATTGGACCTTTATGTTTGCTTATGTATTTATAAATGATATGAGTACAGAAATGGATTCACAGATAAGGCTATTTGCGGATGGTGTTATACTGTATAGAGTAGTAAATTAGTTGCAGGATTGTGAGTGACTGCAGAGGGACTTTAGTAATGTAGTGAGATGGACAGATGACAATGGTATGAAAGTAAATGGGATGACAATTCAAGCTGCATGTTTCACTAAGAGGAAAAGTCCTCTCAAGTTTTAATTATTGTGTTGATGGGGTGATAGTAACTCATGTGGAACAATGTAAGTACCTAGATGTTAATATAAGAAATGATCTTCATTTGAGTAATCATATTAACGAGATTGTTAAGAAAAGTTACAGATCTTTTCACATGGTTATGAGAGTATTTAGGGGTTTTAGAAAGGATGTAAATCTAAAAGCGTATAGGTCTCTGGTAAGACCGCAGTTAGAGTATGACTCCACTGAATGGAACCCTCACCAGGACTACTTGATACGAGAACTGGGTAAAATGCAAAGGAAAGCAACACGATTTGTTCTGGCTGATTTCCGACAAAGGGCCAGTGTTACGAAAATGTTGCACACTTCGGGCTGGGAAGACTGGGAGTACGGAAACGAGATGCTGGACTATGTTGCACGTTACGAACTGTCAGTGGCGAGTTGGCGTGGCATTACATATGTAGACGAATAAACTTGAGTGAATCTTTTAAAAGTAGGAAAGATCCTAATATGAAGATAAAGCTGAATTTCAAGAGGACAACTTGAGGCAAATATTTATTTATAGGACGAGAAGTAAGGGATTGGCAGAAATTATCAAGGATAATGTTCGATTAATTTCCATGTTCTTTGAAAATGTCTAAGAAAAATTTGGTTTTTTTTTATTTTGCTATTTGCTTTACGTCGCACCGACACAGATATGTCTTATGGCGACGATGGGATAGGAAAGGCCTAGGAATTAAAAGGAAGCGGCCGTGGCCTTAATTAAGGTACAGCCCCGGCATTTGCCTGGTGTGAAAATGGGAAACCATGGAAAACCATCTTCAGGGCTGCCGACAGTGGGACTCGAACCCGCTATCTCCCGATTACTGGATACTGGCCACACGTAATCAAAAAAATAGGGAAACAAATGATAGGGAATGTGCCACCTGGAAGATAGCCCTAAATGCAAATAATTGATGATCTGTTTTACATGTAAACAGAGCTAAAAGTAAATTCGTGCCCTCGTCCCAAACGGAGGTGAACTGAACGTAGCCTACCATTTTAACCACAAAACAGCTCTCCTGCTAATCTTAAATTTACTAATAAGAAGAATATTATTGGTTTTACGTCCTATTAACTATGTCTACGGTTTTTGGAGACGCCGAGATGCTGGAATTCAGTCCCGCAGGAGTTCTTTTATGTGCCAGTAAATCTGCTGACACAAAGCTGACGTATTTGCGCACCTTCAGATACCGCGGGGCTGAGCCAGGATCGAACCTGCCAAGTTGGAGTCGGAGGCCAGCGCCTCAACTGTCTGAGCCACTCAACCCGGCAATCTTAAATTTCTGGCTGTGCCGTGAAGCGAATACGTGCCTCCGAGGACAACTAATAACCCTATCCGTTACGCTACGGAGAGCTGACGACCAAGGATGCCTTTAACCCATACATTAACCAAAAACAATAATAACGTTTTTGCAAGAGGAAAGGTAGACCTCTGTAATGAATGCAATTAGGTAGATCAGTTCTGTACCGAATTACTGGTTCAATGTGTGGGAACGCTAACACTTCGAAGGCAAAAAATGTGAATTGTAAATCCTTCTCAAAGGAAATAATCCATTCCGTCACCCTTTCTAAATGAGAAGTTGAATATACATCGTGGGTGGGACGAATTGCAAGCCGTACCAGATGAGCAAGCTTGTAGTTTAACGTGATCATAGCCACGGAATCTTCATTTTCACATGGAATCGAACCAGAGGGAGGTAACATTCCATTGCCAAAATCCCGAACACATTGACTAGGATGTGAGAAGCCAGTGATGATGGCCACTCAGCTGTCACGAACCCCCACAAGGACCATTCACTCTTTCAAAAAAATGACCATGCTAAAATCGTCCCTGAAAAATACAGTTAACGTTTGGTGTACTGTAGTTTGTATAATAGTCCGTTTCTTGTCATGAATTGTATAGCGAGGCACTGGCTACATTTCCGAAAGAAATAGTTAAGTTTTAGCTTTAGTTAAAAAAATGTAATGTATCTATATTACGTCCGCCGACTTGAGAAATAAAACTTCTGTAATGTCTTTCGGTGGCCGTACTTCACGCGTTCGCAAGAGTAGGCTTCGGCCTACAAGTGGCCACGGCTGGTTCGTGGTCGAACAGCTCTGCACTCCGACCGACCAACCGAGCAGAGGAGAGTTGGTCACGACTCTACCGTGGCAATATAATCTCTGTATTCGGGAGACGGAGTGGGGCTGGTCTCCACCGTCGGATGTCCTGAGAATGGCTTTCAGTGGTTTTCAATTCTCCTGCACTAAGGCGAAAACAAACAAGACCCAATTCTTTCGCCGACTTGGTGACGTGAGTCGCTAAGCCGCGAATGTTGTGGTCTGTCAACCAGTATTGGTTTTGAGAGCCATATCATAATACGAATGCCGGGACACTGCTTATATAGGCCACGGCCGCCAACCCTCTCACCTTCACCGCAAATCTCCTTCTCCAATACAAATCCCCTTGCCTGAGGGACGACGTCACCGTTTCAGAGGCCCGCCTTCCCCTTCCGGGGAGGAATGAAAACATTGAATAGTAGTAAAGCCAAAAATAATATTTCAGGATACAATCAATACCTCCATTCATTAAATATGCCATACACATTTATAAATCTGATCTAACAAACCTTTAGGCCGAGGAAAAAGAACGACAAAGGGCAACTAAACTTAGCGTCAGTAGGTGTTGTCAACTGATATCGGATGTAGGACTTTGTGGAGACAGATACCCTTCACGGGCAGGTGCTCACACCACTGAGCAAGAAAAGAGCGCACACGGCAGCTTGGCGTGTTGAAGCGATGGCCAGGATGCCAAGTAAGCAGCGGACAGTAGCATTCGAATGCCACCACGGCCTTCCTTAAAACTGTTGTCTGTAATTTAAGCTGATTCGGCAATGTGACAATACCGTGGCGATATTCCTCTCAATGTGTCAGACATTTCCTTCTCATGAATAATTAATTACACAAAATACGTAGAACACATATCAACGTACACAGGTTATAATATATGTTCCCTCTCTCTCTCTCTCTCTCTCACTCTCTCTCTCTCACACACACACACACACACACACACGTGTGCGCAAAGTCAAAATACTGTGTTGAGGATTACGATGACGCATATCACTCAATTGAAGAGAACAACAAGAGCGTAATGGAAAGTTTTCAGCCACTCCAGTTTTAATGAAAGAATTATCGATGAGAATCTTACAGCATGAACACTACTTCCAGTACAGTGGTCTCAGCTTAACGGAGCGTACGACATTTTATAATGTGAAAACTCGATTGACCGGTATTCTACAGTATAAGAACATTGACTCATGCTCACATATCATCAGAGCTTAAAGTAAGCGTCGGGACACGTCCTAATGAAATGTATGCAGGTATACTTTGGTGATGTGAAAAAGCCTGAAATCGTCCAGAGTACACACTACCAACCAAGTGGCTTCGCGGTTTGGCTCACGTAGCTATCAGCTTGCATTTGGGAGATAGTGGGTTCGAACCACTCTGTCGGCAGCCCTGAAGATGGTTTTCCGTGGTTTCCCATTTTCACACTGGCAAAATGCTGGGACTTTCGCGGTCACTTCCTTCCCGCTAGCCCTTTCTTATCCCATTGTCGCCGTAAGTCCTATCTGCATTAGTGCGACGTAAAACAAATTGTTAAAATAAAAACACTTTCGAAACATGGCGCCTTAGCATATCTTTTTCTTTTGCTAGTGGCTTTACGTCACACCGACACAGATAGGTCTTATGGCGACGGTAGGATAGGAAAGGCCTAGGTGTTGAAAGGAAGCGGTCGTGACCTTAATTAAGGTACAGCCCCAGCATTTGCCTGGTGTGAAAATGGAAAACCATCTTCAGGTCTGCCGACAATGGGATTCGAACCCACTATCTCCCGGATGCAAGCTCATAGCCACGCGCCACTAACCGCACGGCCAACTCGCCCCGTCCTTAAAATACCACCCGGCATTTATCCCAATATATGTAGTCATTAGTATGTCGGCCACCAGGAGCGCAGCATCAACTTCACTCGTAATTATTGATCGGCAGTGAGCCTGGACTTACCTGCCAAGTTCCCAGCCCGACGATTGGCATCTTGTTTCCATCAGGGAAAATGAGACAATCGGCTGTGCTAGTCATGCTGGATGGTCAGTGTTGCCGCAGCGGACTCAAACTCACTACTGAAACGAGAGAGCCTAGCCTGTTCTGTTCCTGACGCTTACAAGAATTCGAAGAGAAGGGTACGACTAGCGCCATCAAGGCCGCACTCTCCCGCGTACCACCAGGGGATGTCCAAACGCGGACAGAGATACGGTAACTAACTGGACTTCGAATGTACATGAATAATAGGTTAGACATTCTATAGGCTAGTGGTTCCTTGACCGCGGATCCCTTTGGACTTGAAAAAACAATAGTTGTATCCTTCAATGAATCCTACGATAAATGTGCCTCTGTATTTACATTACGTGAATACTACATATATTAACATCTACAATAGGTCTTCTACGTTAATTACCATGCATACCGGTTCCTTCTGGCGATCAGCCTCCGGATTACAAAAATCGCCGCAGAGGTATTAGTACCTATTTTTATTTACCGCAATTATATGCAGAAAGTCAGTCGGATATTCGAAGGGCAGAAGAAAATCCATTCGACACTCCATATCGTTGCGATGTCAGCATGTAAAAGATCTCTGGTGACGACAAAATTAATTAAAACTCAACCATAGATCGCCCAGCAGAGATGCGGTTTATTCTGCCGTGCTGGAGAAGAACGGGACGTCAAAATTGACGTACAAGCAGCCTAAAAGGAGTCAAATCAGTATGCCTGCACACAGTAGTTGAGGCCATTAATTATTATTATTATTATTATTATTATTATTATTATTATTATTATTTTTTTTTTTTTTTTTTTATGTCCGGCTCCATGGCTAAATGGTTAGCGTGCTGGCCTTTGGTCCAGAGGGTCCCGGGTTCGCTTCTCGGCCGGGTCGGGGATTTTAACCTTCATTGGTTAATTCCATGGCTCGGGGGCTGGTTGTGTGTGCCGTCTTCAGCATTACAATTCATCACAGGCAGGGCCCCATTCTCATAGACGCGCAGGTCGCCTATACGGTGTCAACTCGAAAGACCTGCACTCGGCCTCTTCGGAGGCCACACGCCATTATTATTATTATTATTATTATTATTATTATTATTATTATTATTATTATTATTATTATTATTGTCATAATGTGTTCATAAATATAGGCCTATCATAGTATTTATAAATTGCATGCATTTTTTTAGTAATTGCATGTATAATTGTCCCTCTCTGTGGTGTAGTGGTTAGTGTGATTAGCTGCCACCCCCGGAGGCCCGGGTTCGATTCCCAGCTCTGCCACGAAAAGTGTACGAGGGCTGGAACGGGGTCCACTCAGCCTCGGGAGGTCAACTGAGTAGAGGTGGGTTCGATTCCCACCTCAGCCATCCTGGAAGTGGTTTTCCGTGGTGTCCCACTTCTCCTCCAGGCAAATGCCGGGATGATACCTAACTTAAGGCCATTGCCGCTTCCTTCCCTCTTCCTTGCCTCTCCCTTCCAATCTTCCCATCCCCCCGCAAGGCCCTGTTCAGTATAGCAGGTGAGGCCACCTGGGCAAGGTACTGGTCATCCTCACCAATTGTATACCCCGAACCAGAGTCTGAAGCGGTAGAGGTGGGGTCCCTCGCTGAGTTCGAGGTAAAAACCGACCCTGGAGAGTAAACAGAAGAAGAAGAAGAAGAATGTATAATTAGAAATGTTACGTTATATTGTCTACGCTACGCACGTATCTACAGGTTCTAAAATAGTGAATAAATCTCACTTCAGGAGTAGATTACTATTTATTAAAACGGTTAACATCATGTCCACAAATTATGAATACCAAGGAGTATACAGAAACAAAAAAAGAAACAAGAAACGAGCTCGATAGTTGCAGTCGCTTAAGTGCGGCCAGTGTCCGGCTCCATGGCTAAATGGTTAGCGTGCTGGCCTTTGGTCACAGGGGTCCCGCGTTCGATTCCCGGCAGGGTCGGGAATTTTCTTCATCATCATTGCATCCTCATCACGACGCGCAGGTGGCCTACGGGTGTGAAATAAAAAGACCTGCACCTGGCGAACATGTACTTGGACACTCCCGGCATTAAAAGCCATACGCCATTTCATTTCATTGCGGCCAGTATCCAGTACTTGGGAGATAGTGGGTTCGAACCCCACTGTCGGCAGTCCTGAAGATGGTTTTCCGTGGTTTCCCATTTTCACACTACGCAAATGCTGAGGCTGTACCTTAATTAAAGCCACGGCCGCTTCCTTCCCACTCCTAGCCCGCTCATGTCCCATCGTCGCTATAGGACCTATCTGTGTCGGTGCGACGTAAAGCAACTTGTTAAAAAAAGGAACAAAAACAAAGAATATCGTGAATCTATAAAGTCACGTCCTTTCATCTTGACTTGGTGGTAGACAAATAAAAAATAACACAAAAAACACCATTAAGTACAGCTAAAATACAGGAAAAGGAAGAAGCACAACAAAATTAATAAACATTTTGGGCAATATCCTGAGTATTTACAAATTCAATTTTTCAGGCTCTTTGATTCTCCTGCCACTCCTGGTGCTCCTCGATACTCCTCTCGAGGAAGTACCAGATGATTCAGCAACATTATCAGGTACCTTCACCTTTTCCACCCATTCAGCAGGTACTTCTAAAAGATAAACCCTTTGGATTGGTCTGAGTAAGGTAGATGTTGCAGTCTGCAATCGTACTAGGCCAGTAACATTATCCTTACCAGACAAAATCTGAATAACCCACCCTAATGGCCTATCCATCTGTTTTTCAGTGCCTCTAAGTTTATTTCACTCTCGCTAACTTTTACTCGTGACCTCTGGATAAAGTGCTGCAGAGATCTGCCCTCATTTTCTGCCGATACTGCAACCTCTTGTTGAGGGAATTTCCCTCAATGAGATCACAATCAGAAACCTGTGTTTCGGAGACATCATGCAAGAACAATGCTAGTGATAAGGGAAGTAGTTCTCCATCAGTCTCGGAAATACAGGTTAATGATCTGGAAATCATAAGTGATCCTGTGTCGCAGAGGGCAGTGGTCATTTCTTTGTAGGAAAGCAAAACTTTACCCAGAACCTTTCCTAGAATCTATTTTATAACTCCAATCAGGGGCGTAACGTTAGGGCCTGCCATGCAGGAGGGCCTGGGCTTTTAAGGGGCCCGGCAGATTCCTCGCGAAACAATAAAAATAATATAGGCTATTACTAGCCTAATGTCACTCTGCACGGAAATGATCAGGTCGATTTTGTAGAATCAGTTGAAATAGTTTCTTTCTTTTGCAATTTGTACGTAGAGGAATTGCCACTTAATTGCATCTATCAGCAGTTAAGATATGAAATGGCGTATGGTTTTTAGTGCCGGGAGTGTCCAAGGACAAGTTCGGCTTGCCAGATGCAGGTCTTTTGTTCTGACACCCGTAGGCCACCTACGCGTCGTGATGAGGATGAAATGGTGATGCCGGCGAAATTAACCAATTAAGGTTAAAATTCCCGGGAATCGAACCCGGGACCCTTGTGACCAAAGGCCAGCACGCTAACCATTTAGCCATGGAGCCGGACAGCAGTTATTACAGGACAGCTGTAAACAATGCTTGCCCTTGCCGTCTGTCGCAACAGCGCGGCACGCTCCTCACAAAAGACCTGCATCAAATTATTTAAAAATAACCGCACCAGTGAAAATTGATACTAAAAATCATAATTCAGTTAGAAAAAGATATATTCGTGTTGTGTAGTGCACCTCAGTTTTAATTATTGTGTTGATGGGGTGATAGTAACTGATTTGGAACACTCTAAATATAAGAAATTATTTTCATTGGGGTAATCATATTAACGAGGTTGTTAAGAAAGGTTACAGATCTTCTCACATGGCTGTGCACAAGTTTTGTAGAACATTTTACTTTTGTGACCACATTTATTCGACAACAGTGTTTAATGCTAATAAGAAGATGGTGTAGAAACAGTCAGTCATTTCGGTTTCCAACGAACTCTCTTTGTGCAAAGTTAATAATAGACTAGGCTTATCAATTGTGGGGTTTGATATATATTTCAAACCTTAGTTGAACAGTTATTTTTAAATTTGTTCCTGTTCTTTTCTGTGTTGTAATCGAATAAATTTTTATAACCGAGACCCGTGTCGATTACAGTGTATAGGACTGTAATTACTGAATAATGAAACCAATTAAAATACGAACATCGAAGTGGTGCATGGTTGGCAGTTCAGCAGCTTACCGTTAAACCACAGGGACATTCAAATAAAACCTATTTAATATAATAATCTTCCAATAACGAATATTACCTTCGTTCATATAATTTGACAATATTTTGCATTACTTCTACCTGCTATAATTAAATTTACAGTATATTAAGTTGTACATAGGTTTTATAGTTTTTTGGAAGGGGCCTGCGTTTTTATTTTAGCAGGCGGGCCCGTACCGCATTTGTTACGCCCCTGACTTCAATTAACCTTTCCCAAAATCCACCCCACCATGGAGCTGTGTGGGGAATAAACTTCCATTCAATTTTCCTAATGCTTCTGTACCGCGCAATATGATCGCAGTCAACTGATTTGTGCTCATTTGAAACTTCAATAAAATTTCTCCCACTATCTAAGTAAATCATTGTCTGTCTCCCCGTCTAAGGCCTTGTAGGAAGTTTTCCGAAGATAGTGAGGACAACAATTCAAGATGTACTGTCCTATAAACAGCACAAATAAACAAAGCAACCCAGGCTTTTGCACCACCTTTCAGATAGACGGGTCCAGCTAAGTCATTACCACCCACTTCAAACACAGATGAGTCTTTGATTCGGTCTTCTGAAAGAGACACTTCCGGGGCATTTAAATGGTGTTTTTATTTGCCTCAAACAAATTACACATTTTGACAGTAGTTTTCGGACAGTTTTCTTGGCTTTAAAAATCCAGTATCGTTCCTTCAAAATATTAAGCAGGGTCTGGACACCCACATGTGAACAATATTTGTGTTCATTCACAATTAATCGATACACTAAGGATGAGAGGAAGGCAGAATAACTGTTACTCGTTATCTTGCCTGTTGACTAGTTTTGTCTTCAACCTGAGAATGTCTTCTTCATCCTTGTATACCCGTAGGTTACTTAAACATTTATCATCCTCTGAAATAAAAGTTTCCTCCTGTACAAGCCGGATTACTAATTTTCGGCCAAGCACATCTCTGCACTTGATAATTCACCACTTCTTCTCACCGCCCTTGTGTTCTGAGAATTATGGATGAATCTATTCATCCATGCAATCATTCGAATCATTTTGTCATAGCTTGAGAAGTATCTGTAGTACCAACTATGGCCATGGTATTTACACTGTTCATTGTGCTCTTCCTTAGGACTATTGCACCAGTAACATGTAAACGACCCCTTCACAAGACTTCTCACCGACTGCGATGATTCATTCACTTCTAGGGAGATCATCTGTTCATCCACTAGTACTTCTCCCGAGGGACACCTTCGTTCGGTTTCTTAAGCCAGTCTGGTCCCTCCCACCATTTCAGTGCCAATAGTTTATCTGCCTGCATCATCTTGAGGCAAGATCCACAGGGGTTTAGTGGCCAGGCAAGTGCTTCCACAATTCAGACTGAATCAGACTGTGGATTTCGTTTACCAGGTTGTTTACAAACACAGTCCAGTTGCCTTTATTCTGGATCCAACTCAAAACGGTGGTAGAGCCTGTCCATAAGTTCAAGTCAGTATCTTTCAAATCAAGTGTGTCCAACACAGATTTACACAACCTACCTCTTACCAGTGTAGCAATCAACTCCAGTCGGCGAATGGTGACTGCCTTAAAAGGAGCTATTCTTGCATTAGCTGGTAGGAGACCTAAGCTCACCGGAAAAAAAAATTAGTCACCCCTGTAGAAATCATTACAAGCATCGTTTAATACCGTGTAACTCCGCCACTGGACTTGACAACCGCCTGGATTCGGTTAGGAAGTGAGTCCACAAGGTTGTGCAGGTACTTCGCATCCAGCTTAAGCCACTCGCTGAGGATTTGATCGCGTAATTCCACTAAATTTCGGGGATGCTCTTGTCGGCGTTTTACCGCTGTTCCAAATTGTCCCACAGATTTTCAATGGGATTCAAGTGAGGTGATTTTGGAGGCCAATCGAGATGTAATAGGGTGGGGGAGTGTTCATAAAACTAGTCACATATGCATCCAGTCCGATGAACTTTGCTGTTGTCATCTCGGAAAATCGGGATATCAATAGCATACTCATAACGCAGATGTTGACTAAAAGGCAACTCCTGATCACCCAGAATGCTTAAATAAACATGCTGGATAATATTATTGGTCAACTCAGTGAGCGGGCCCAATCCATAATACGGAAAACGCCCCCAAAACATCACAGACCCACCTCCGGCTTGAAACTGACCTTGCAAACATCCAGGGTGAAATGCTTTATTTGGCCTTCGGTGCACTCAGCGACGAGCGTCACTAGAATACAGGCAAAATCATAATTCGTCAGACCACATTACGTTTCGCCAATCAGCTACTGTCCACGTTCGATGATTTCTGGCCCCTTGAAGACGCGCAGCTTTATGTGCCTGAGTGAGAAATGGCCTCTTGCGAGGTGACCGACTCCAGATGTTCATTGCATGCAGTTCCCGTCGCGATGTTCTCTCGCTAACAGGTTGGGATGGACCTTCATTCACTGACTGCAGCAATTCCTGTCGGATTTGGAAGCGATTTTGATTGACATGCCGTGAAACGCATCTCCGATCCCTCTCTGTCAGGATCTCTTTCCGACCACAATTCTGACGTCGTGTTTCGTGGTCTCGTATAGTAAACCACTGCGTGCAGATACGTTGAACAGTCCGCTACGAATCACCAACAAATCCGGCAAATTCACGCGCGCCATATGGCCATAGGCACGGCCAAACACGATTGCTCTTTTTAGCCACTCTGCCACATCCGTATATCTACTCACGTTGGCGTACACTGACCGCTTGAAACATCAATATCTCACTGATCGCTACTGTTTTATGATCACGTAGAGGCAGTGAGCGTGCGGTTGAGCATGGGACGTGTTCTCTGCGCCATCTGTACAGGCTTAACGATCCATCTATGCGTGCGTACTAGGGTGAATCATTTCTTCCGGTGAGTTTATTTAACCATACCACTGGCCTGCGATCTTATGAACACAGTTTCAGCATAAGCTAGTCCACTGGCATCAGGAAAGGTATGGACACTTAAACCATAGATATTGTTAACATAGTGGAACCAACGAGGGACTTCCAACTTTCTAAGAAGGAAAAAGCCTTGGTACCATGTCAAAAATTCCATTGGAGTATCAGCATCAATCGCCTCATCCCAAGATATCCCACTCTTTCAAAGTTTCTGTAGTAACAGTCTGGGAATTAACAATACAGGGCTGGCTATTCCTATAGGGTAAAAGATCTTCTGGGCTAATGAAAGAACGGTTATTTTCGTCACCTGACGAAGCAAAACATTGTCCATACACTCTAATTTCAACGCTAATGTATCTGAAAATGTATACCACAGCAAATTTAATACCACAACTTTGTAATCCCAATAAATCTATTGTGGTTGGACTGGCATCCCCTTGACTTGAATTTACCATCTTCAATTACCTTAAGCGCCTCACTGCCGAATTGTTTTAATTTAGATCCAGACGCAGTACTAGTTACCACATTAAAGACACAGAGGCTTTGTTATTCAGATACACGTTGGTTTATACAATAAACAAAAATAAATAAATAAAAACAATTTTTGTTCCGCAGTGTTATTCGTCATAAAAATAAATTCAATCATTCATTCAGTTTCTTCCAACTGCTTAACATTTCTTCTTCTCCAAACCATATTATCTCACATCAACTGCTATTCATAATCTTCAATTCCTTAGTTTGCACGAATTAACCGCTTATACCTTGATAAGTGCACTGATCCAAATTACAAGAATAAATTACAATACAGGAGCTGCTCGAAGTGCTGCATATCGTCCAGCGAACTTACAAGATTCACACGCCCATTCAAATCTGGGCACTTGAACATTATAAGCGTAGGTCACAAGAATCGAGGAAGTCCAGTATATCTTGGGATGAGGCGATTGATACTGATACTCCAATGGAATTTTTGACATGGTACCAAGGCTTTTTCCTTCTTAAAACTTAATACCAGAATTTCTGCATTGAAAGAAAAGGTGATTAAGCGTCACCTGGTGACAAGTACACACTGGAGTATCCGTTAAGTGAAATCGGAATTTATAATTAGGCGTGAGTGCGTGATTGAATCGGAGGCTAATGAGTATAGTAATATTACAGCGCATATAGGTACCCCTGAAATATCATACATAATAGGCTGAAGGTTATAATATGAGCGACCCTATAAACAGGCTGATTTCTCCCAGCTATCCAATCATGTTTGTAGGAAGCTTTCTTTAATTACGGGATTAAAACCGGTATACGGGACGGATATGTGATAGAATAGGCCATTTCCAGAGGCTGCGTATTTGGCTATCAGCCTGTACATTTCTAGTAAATTAGAGTGTCCGGGGATCCACACTAACGTGGTATTTTGTCCCCTTTGCTCCAAATCATATAGCATCTTTTTAATATTTAAAATATACCAATTGCTCGATGGTGTAACAGATTGGATACTTTTCAAAACTCTTAGGGAATCAGAGAAAATGATGGATTTAGCAATGTTGTGTTGCTTGAGATAGAGTAGTGCCTGTCTGATGGCAAGCGCCTCTGCTGTAAAGATAGAAGCCATATTTGCCAGGACAAATTTATGAAATACTTTATGATGGGGAACATAATAAGCAGCACCTACGGCTGTTTCGGTTTTAGCCATCGGTGTAAATAGCGAGATCTTGTTTTTGTAATGACATAGATGCCCGTAATCATAATTGGATTGTGCTTTATACTGGGATTAATAACTAACTAACCCCATGGCACAACAGCACCCAAAGACCTTGTCCTACCAAGCAACCGCTGCTCAGCTGAAGGCCTGCAGATTACGAGGTGTCGTGTGGTCAGTAGGACGAATACTCTCGGCCGTTATTGTTAGTTTTCTAGACCGGGATGGGATTGATGGGACAGAAAATTGCTGTGATTATATGAGGTTTATCATTACCTATGTCGTAAAGGGAGAAATAGATAGGGAGTGAACCACACCGTTTAATATTGACTCGATATGTGATTACATGCTCGTATGCTGTTAATAAGGCAGGTGAGTTCACTAAATGCCTGTATTACCGCTGAAAATATTCATACAACAGCTGTAGCTTGGGCAGCAGTATATGTTGCGCTAGAGAGGCCTTCCTAAGGAGATAAAAGTGTAAAGGCATCTCGCCCGCCTCAACCAGTAGTGCATTGATTGGTGTGGTTTCTAGAGCTCTGGTGCTAAGTCTTAGGACATTGTACCGAATAGCGTTAAGTTTCCGGATGGTAGTTACGGAAGCAGTATCAAAGTAATGACAGACATAATCTAGTCTTGCTCTTATGGTATTCCGATATAAGGCAAGAACGGTCACCGGGTACGACCCCAATTCCTTCTAGTAATTATTTTAATAATATTGATTACATTATTTGTCTGACACCTTAATGTTTCAAAATGATTTTTCCAATTGAGCTTTATTTATATACCGTTCGAAATGGGATGGAGAGGTCATTAGAAGTTATGGGTGAATGATCATAGCTTCTCTTTTTGGTGAAATTCATAGCAGCACTTTTAGCTAGGGATACTTTAAAGCCGTAAATTCTTAACCAGGTGTGTCTATTCGATAATGGGGGCGATAGGGACGTCTACACTCATCTAAATTGTTTCTTCTATAATATAGTACAATATCATCCGCATAGGTTAAAATTCGTGCATCTTGCAGTAAAAAGGGTTCCAAATCCATTATATATAAACCAAATAGTATTCCATTCAAGCCACCACCCTGTGGTAGGCTTCGAGAGGCATATCGTACGGCTTCCGGTTGCCACGGTGCTTTAAGCTGTAAGCGTATATTAAGGAGAAGTTGCCACATTACATCAATAATGGTTGTCGGAAATTGTGAATTATAGAATTTTTTAGAAGGATATTGATGTTCACATTATCGTATGCTCCCTCAAGATCTAAAAACACAGCAATGGTATCCTGTTTGCGCAAGCGTGCTAGAAGAATATCTGTCATAAAAATGTTAACAGCGTCTGCGTCCTTTCATGAAAGCAAACTTATTTCAGGAGAATATTATAATACTCCAGGCACCAAAGGAGACGATAATGAGAATTCGCAAAAAGTAGCTTGCGTATGCAGAAACCCGAAGTTATTTCTATGTAACTGCGAAAGGAATTCGGGTAGGCTTCGTTTTTAAGAGTGAGATCAGATGAAAATTGTTCCAATCCTGCGGAGGTTTAGCTGACAGGAGAAAGCAGTTATAGAATTCAGTTAGGTTTATTTTCTGCATTGTAAGGTAAGGGGCTTATCATATCATAATTGATAAGGTCAGGCCTGGGTGTGGTTAGAATTTTCTTACTTGATATGACTTTAAATTCCTGACAGCTAATTGGTTGAATGAGGACATTAAAAACGGGTACAGTTCTCGTGTGGTTTTATTACGAAGTTAGCGACCGCAAAATCTGGAGTAAGTGTGCAATAAAACTGATGTATACTTTCTTGACAAAGTAGCTCACTATTGTGGAAACGTTGAGTGTTATCGATGGATGTTATGGCAGACCAAATTCCTTGCGGAGCAGCAGTTCTATTGATATTTGTTACACATTCTTTCCATGCATATCTTCTCTTTTCATTGAAAATCTGACGCATGTGGGCAGTATAGCGATTACATGCATTATAATTGTGGACAGTAAAATTAGTTTGAAGCACCTGAAGCAACCTTTTCCTACGTTTGATCATTGCCACGCAGTCCCTATCCCATCAGCGGATAATGTGTGTCCGATGACCGGAATATCTTTGCTTTACCCTCAATTGGGGTGAGTATATTCTTTTATAATCCTAAGGAGGAAATCGCACTGCGAGGAACGTAAAGTATTATACTTACTATTACTGTAGATAAATTCATGAAAAATCTCGTAATCAAAATCTTGAAAGGGTCGCTCATAATGATGTATGCCTACATGGGGTGATATGTTGAGTTAATTATTACAAATAATAAACTTCATTCCGATTCCATATTGGCTAAGACGAAATTCTAAAAGAATTCAATTATATTAGGCCCACCTATTCAATACAATTCTGTCATTTATCAAATGGTCTGCTTAAACGTTAGCCGGCCTGGTGGTGTAGGGGTAGCATGCCCGCCTCATACCGGAGACCCCGGGTTCGATTCCCAGCCAGGTCAGGGACTTTTACCTGCATCTTAGGGCTGGATAAAGGTTCACTCAGCCTACGTGATTACATTTGAAGAGTTATCTGACGGTGAGATGGCGGCCCCGGTCTAGAAAGCCAAGAATAACGGCCGAAAGGATCCGACGTGCTGACCACACGACACCTCGTCATCTGCAGGCCTTCGGCCTGAGCAGCGGTCGCTTGGTAGGCCATGGCCATTCGGGGCTGTTGCGCCATGGGGTTTGGTTTTTTGGTTTAAAAGTTACATAGTTGTTTAAAATGCCCTGGACATGTTTCGACCTCCTTAGAGGTCATCAGCAAAATAACAAATAAGAAAAGCATACGACAGAAACAGTGATACACAGAAATCCGAGATAAAGCACAGTCAACAAATGCAATGGGAGGTAACGTTTGAAGCTATGTACATTTTAACAAGCAAAAACAAGAGTATACCTAAGTGAAAATCAATAAACGTCATTATTTAGAAATTATCACCAAATAACCCGCACTGCTCTACAGTTTATATCAACTAAGACTCTAACTTCGCGGATATCCGCAGATCCCCATCCGCGCAGGGTTCTGTGTATAGCCATCTATGCTGCATTCACATGGTTCCATAGTTCATCTTTGGTGGTTGGCACTGGGTCACAGCGCCGCACCCGTCGTTTCACCATATCCCACACATTTTCGATTGGTGACAAGTCCGGTGATCGGGCACTCCAGGGCAACAGTCTGACATCCTGCGACAACAAGAAGGCACGTGTTTGTGCAGAAACATGTGGTCGCTCATTGTCCTGCTGAAATATGGCGTCTGGGGTATCGTGCAGAAAGGGTATGGCTACGGGTCACAGGATGTGATTAACGTAGGTCAAACTGGTCACAGTGCCCTGGCACGTACCAGCTGTGATTTGTGGTTGTACCCAATAGCACCCCACACCATAAGGCCTTGAATTGGCGCTGTGTGTCTTGTGCGAATGCAGTTAATGTGATGCCTCTCCCTCTGTCTGCGGCGAACCTAAACGCGGCCATCATTTTCAAACAAGCAGAACCTGGATTCGTCCGAAAACACTATCTCCTGCCATCCCTGTCCCGAATGACGTCGTTCCATACACCATTGCTGTCTAGAAAGTTTATGCACATTCGTAAAAGGTAGGAGGAGAAGTGGACGACGCGCCGGTAAACCCAGACCGTTATAAACGGCGACGGACTGTCACTCTTGATAGTGTGTGATGTGTTACATTGTTCCACTGTTGCGCGAGAGCCGAGAAGGACGCAGATCTGTCGTTCAATGCCATTGGGATGAAGTGTCGATCTTCTCCGGGGTGGTCTGGGTGGTGCGACCGGACCCATCTCGTCGTGTCCTACGGCCTTCTGTGAACTATTCTGTATACACCCGTTGCACTGCCGACACACGTCGTCCCATACGAGCAGCAGTTTCCCTGATGGATGCATCACGTTCTCTCATGCCAATAATGCGTCCTCATTCAAACTCACTCATTTGACGGCACGGTTCTCGCATACGTCTACACGCCTGCTCAAGTTACACTGATCTATTACCTTCGGTTTATAGTGATAACGAGAGCCGCAGGCACATTTTACCTCAAGGCGGTGGTGCGCCGAAATATCGATGTGGACCTTGAACCTGAGGGCCGACATGGTTCAAATGCTAATCATTTATTCAGAACATACTAATGCACATGTCCTGTGAATATGAACTTCCTATCTCTAACCTTTCAAGCTATTCTGGTTTTTATGAACATGAGAGCATATATGGGGAAGTGGTCACTTAAATGTGTGTCCTTAATATTCTGCCATGTGTTTCGATGGGCTAACGATAAGCAGCAGGTAGTAAATCTACCACGGTCGGGGCTTGGTTAGGGGCAGTTAGTCGCGCGGGGTAGCCATCGTTAACAGTGGCTTATACTGACGGCTACCAAGGATGTCGGTGAAGCCCAAACCTCAAGTGAGAAAGATGGAAATCTAAAATCATATTATAATGTCAGCATCTGACACATCATTCCATTTACAAAACTTCAAAGCAACGAGAAAGAACGTCGCTCGTGTTTCTGAGAGCAAGGCATCGGAGACTGATATCGCAATCCAGAAACTGCGTCCTGCTCCCCTCGCCTCACCTCGTGGGGGCCGTTGCTGAATGTCCGAAAGGTACGTGGACCGGATAGGTGGACAAGCCTCCGTCCCGTCAGTTCGCCACTCGCCCTCCCACACTGCTAACGAGCGAGAGGGAACTGAAAGTCTCGAAGTTCTCCGGAAGACTTCGAACAGGCACGATTGATCCATGTACTGTGGTGTCACGTGTCTGCTGTTGAATGTAAGTTACAAGATATCTTATTGATTGTTTACAGTTAAGAAAATGTTTGAGTATTTCAGTAGTATTACTGTACTCAGAAAATGTTTAGTTTATTTGAAGTTACAGTGTATAACGTGTCTGACCGTCTGGGATTACTTTTGTAGAAAGGCTGAACCGTATAAAACAGGTGTACTGAATAAACCATCCTCGCAACTGAAATTAAATGGCATATGGCTTTTAGTATCGGGAGTGTCCAAGGACAAGTTCGGCTCGCCAGATGCAGGTCTTTTAATTTGACTCCCGTAGACGACCTGCGCGTAGTGATGAGGATGAAATGATGATGAAGACACATACACCCAGCCCTCGTGCCAGCGAAATTAACCAATTAAGGTTAAAATTCCCGACCCTGCCGGGAAACGAAACCGGGACCCCTGTGAACAAAGGCCAGCACGCTAACCATTTAGCCATGGAGCCGGGGGCCTTGGAGAAAAACTTGTATAGGAGAGGTACCAATGAGACTTCTCGCTAATTACTCAAGGCGGTCAAGTCTCATTTCTTGTGCAAGGGATCAATCAAAGCAGTAGTCCAGTCACTAGGTAATGTTTCAGTCTCCCAAATATTTTGCGAGATTAACGGGTAATTACGCCTAGCAGTCATATGACAGAAAACTGGAACGACAGAGAATATTGTTTGGATTTATCTAGTGTCTCGAGTTGACTATATCTATTAAGTTATGTCTACTATTCGAAAGCCAACGTCCGTAGCCGTGTTGAAACACCGGATCCCGTGAGATCTCTGACGTTAAGCAACATTGGGAGTGGTCAAGATTTGGATGGGTTGCCACGCGTTGTTGGTGGGGGTAAGAGAATGGAGGACGAGGAGGAGGAGCGGAAAGGACCTGGCCACCCTACCGTACGCAAACTCCGGCTCAGGCATACCTCTGCGGAGGTTCGGACCTGCCTTCAAGCACATACCGTGGGAACCAAAGCCCATTCAACACAAAGAGTTAGCGTGGTTCTGGCAGTGATTCCCCTAGCTATGCGCCGTCCAACGCATATAAGGGAGCAGGGTGAGGGGACATGACGCTATTCTGAAGTAGTTATAGGAAGAAGAGCTTGTGTCTGTGTTACGGTGTACGAGACATGAGACAATGAAAGTGTAAGCCATTGCGCTAGAACAATAGTTATTACTATTTAGACTTTCGTAAAGGACAATGGGAATACTGAATTACTCCAAAACCAAATAAACAGATTCAAATACATTAATGCTGTTAGAACAGGGAGTGTAAAATAATGAAGGAACGACACTAAAATCGATTAAATTAACCGGGAATATTCTTCCAACTTGTTACATGGAGGTGCAATCAATGATGGTATTAAAAACGCCCGGGTTACAGCTAATTATTCTAGGCTGATTACAGTGAGTAACAGCGCGCAATCAAGAAGAACGAGTTGAACGAGTTAATCCACGAGAACGTGTTGAACGTGTTGATCGAGGTGTACGAGTGATTGCAGCATCAACTGAGGGGAGTGAGGCCATTCAAATTCATTCCGGCCGAGTAGACGACATCGGCATGGATTGCAGTGGAGGACGTGCCAGAGAGATTAGAACCAGGGACTTCCAGGTTGCAATGGGACGTTAAATCAAGTTGTGATCTTTTAAGATAAGGCCGAGCGACAACACCTGAATAAGATAAGTCTAAACTGATATAAGCATGGGATAGAGCAGCGAGGTTCATGAATTTCTAATGTAAATAAATCAATAATCTGCCTAGGGAAAACCATGTGTTACTTTAAATAGGTTTAGGACCGTTGAATGTATATTTTTAGTGTATATAGCTTTTCTTGGGTTGTAGTTGGTTATATGAGGGAGAGGTGTTAGAGAGGTTTGAGTCACTGCATATTATAAAATGTTATGCTTGTCTTGTCTGGAATCACAATAGTTTGAGGGCTAAGATCATCCATAGGATAAGGACGAAAGAGCCTTATAATAGTTGAACTGGGAGAAGTTCCTTGAGAGGACTAGTCAATCTAAAGAGCAGGATATGCATGGTAGAATAACGATTTTCAGAGGTACAGAGGTGGCTGTGGACGAAGTGTCACCAACGTTGTTGAATTAGAGTTTTCAGTGAAATGCCGGCAGGCGATGAACACAGCACTACGAGAGTAACGAACCTGGTCCTGATAAATGCGAGTTATTGAGAGTTGTGAATAATGAAAATGTGCAGAGTACCCGTGACGAGGTAAGACCACGAGGCGTACTTGTTGCTAGTCATTGATCTGTGAAACATGTACTAGATAATGTAATGAAATACTGAGCGTTATTAGGTAGGCTGTGAATGGCAAGGTATATTAAAGCTCCAGTCCAGAAGGGAAAGGAACGGACTTGGTTGAGTGCTTGAGTTTCCCCCAGAAAGGGATGGCCAGGGAGATAAGATGAAGGAAGCTGTGTGAAATCTCGCCAAGTTAGGAAGGGAAGTTGTTTAAAAAGCCAGGGTAACAATGTACGAGCTCGATGACGGACTTGTCTCTCTGTATTTTTTGCTGTAGGCCAACGACCGCATTTCCGATGGATGGCTGTATGACCCAGATGTTACCTACTTTCTCCAGATAAATGCATTTATCTTACTAGTATTTGCAGATGCAGTGTTTAGTGTGTATATTTCTTTGGTGTGTTTTCTTTCGTTTAATAATTCTTATCTTAGTAGTATTTTTATTTCGAGAGAAATAAGCCCGCATGCTTACAGAAGGGATGCGAGTTTCTGAACTCATTCATTTGCATAATGGAAATCGTGTCAATATGATTGTCAGTGAATTTTGGAGGGGATAAATTTACGGAGCTGGACAAGTATTTATGTAGTTGTGTCCCTTATCCTAAGGGAATTTTGTAGCGTGAACCTTGCTTCTCTTTGCCCATGTTTAGGAAAGTTTTCACATCTGTTCAGACTGAGAAGTTCACAATTCCACAAGAGAAATAAGGTACCTCAGTCAACAAAAACATGTATTGAACCATATTCGTGTGGGGAACAGACCCATTATTTAATACATATTTGTAGTGATTATTTCGGTTACATGTTTATGAATATCAAAAAGGGAATTTGGGGAAAATGTATAATTTTTAATATTCTTTTTCCACCTGTAACATGTTGATTTATCATTCACAAGTTGGTATGTTAGTTCCTGTCCTGCTTTGATTTCAATAGTTAAGTTAATGAGCTTATATTTGACCCACTCAAGAACCAAACACGATTCTCCACCAATGGGACGCCGGATGAAGAAAGCAGGATGGCAGTAAGGTACGTATATGGCGCACATTACGTGGGGAAATTTAAAGAATATTTGTTTCCTTATTTAATGAATGACTCAGTTTAACTCAATGAATATCTCGATGCTGATGTTAGACAGGGACATAAGTGGTCCCCGTCCATGGGACGTTATCTTCGTTTTACGGGCCCTTACCTACGGTCGATCAACAGGGTTGCTTTCCAACTTGGTAAGTAGTAATGAGTGATTTCTTGAAACATTTTAAAGTTATATGAATGATAAATAGATAGGACCAGTGAGTGGAAATAACTTATCTGATCACTCTATAGACATGTCAAACATTTAAATGCAGTCTATTAGATTGCTGGGAACAATATAATATCTTCCCAAACTTATGAGGCACAGTATGCGTAGCTGTCCTTCCGAGAACCATCACCTCAGACATGATAAACAATATTAACCGTTGACAAGAGGCATCCGTAGCCTCACATTAAGAAATGACAAATATTACGTCAATGTCAACGGTTCGGGGCCTTGTGAGCCAGTGTTTCGGAACACATTCGCCTCGTGTTGAAGGTAGTGACGGAGTATTTGGGATATCTGGTGTGTTGTTCATTGTGTAGAAGAGAAATATCCGTCCAGTTTATTAACTTGATGTACTAGGAGCTAATTAATGTCAAATTATTCAAACTATATACGGGAATTTCTGTTGTTCTGTGCATTAATAAAACACAAAAAGACGTTATAATAGACAGCTTCCGAATAGATGTTTGTACTGCTGGATTATTGTGTGATTTTGAAAGTAAAATAGGAGAACCTGAGGAAAATAAAGTAATGTTTAAGGAGAGTTGGTACGTGAGATATCTTGATAGGTTGTCCCGGAGCTTCATCGGAAAAATCGTCTTCTCAATAAAAGAAGTTAATGATGGCGGTGACACTAGAGGACTTGCTATCATGGATAGACGAGTCCACAAGAGAGAGTAAAGGACAATTTTCAGAGTTAGCACAGCGTATGAAAGAAAATAAGGAACAAATGGAAAATACCGCACGTGAGAACCACAGACAATTATCAGCGCAGGATGCGAAATATCAGATGTTACAATTAGAGTCAAATACCAATACACGATTAGACACGATAATGGAGGACAGTAAGACTACAAAACAGTCACTAATAGAGTTGGACCTTAAAATCGAGGTAGTTAGGATATGTTGTGAAGAGAGCGCTAAGACGCTAGGAAAGCAAATTTAAGCAGTGCAAATTGGAGCGCAGAAAAGGATAGTAACATTAACGGAATCACCCGATACATTACAGGGTAACGCAACAGATAATCTCAATAGCGTGGAGACGAAATTAATTGCATTTAGTGAAACCTCCTAGGAGTAAGGGAAGAAATGAACCAGAACGGTCGTCGAATCGAATCACTTGGGAAGGAAAATGAGAGGAAGTTTGGCGAGATATCGAACGAAATTAGTGATAGGATTATACGAACTCAAGAGAAGATTGAAGAGGGCGTGAAGTCGGCAACCGAAACGGCAGGAAGAGAGACAGCCGGTAAGGTGCAAGACTTCAGGGGAGAGATGAATAAAGCCATAACCCTAATGAATGAAAAAATGATATAGAAAGAGGAAGGATCGACACGTATCATGAAAGCCGACCTAATGTTTATAAACCTCAAAATATGGAATTAACTGGGAAAATGTAAACATGGTCACAAATTGAAGAGAAGACGCTAGATAAAGTCGACGGATAATGAACTAAAGTGGAACAATCACAGGACCAAATGGAATTATTGGAATTGCTGGAGAATAAGGATGATAGCGTGAATAAATTGCTGCGTCAAACTAATGTTACCAGGGAGGAGACACGACCGGAACAACCAAGTAAGAGGGGAGTGAACGACCCAATACCAGGAATTGAAATTCTGCAGGCATCGCAACCTGAATTCCGGACTTCGACACCTGAAAGCCGAGGATGTGTTCCGATATATACCGTTATTAGAGCAAAGGAGGATAAACAAAGAAGTACACGGGAAATGGGGAAACGGCGCCTCCAACCTTATTTACGGGAATTGGAGGAACACATGAAGGATTGTGGTATCCCCAAGAAAAGCGCTTACGTACAGGGGAGAAATTTTTAGGCGACAGTGCACTCCAGTGGATGATTGCCCCTGGGTATATGTTTTGAAGCTACAATGACTTCAGAGAGGCATTTTTTTAAATAACGGGGTTCGGACGTGCAACGAAATTTGCGAATTGAGCTATATTCGCACAAATACGTTACGATACTCCCAACTAGATTTGCGTAGTATTTTACTCTTGATCTTATTAAGATGAGAGAATTTGATAACCCTTTGGAAAAATGGGAATTAATTGCTGTAATCGCGAAGCAGTTACCAGTAGAAGTGCAGCGAACGTTAATAGCGACGGACGTGAAGAAGACATTTGAGGCGGAGCAAATCTTGCGGCGAATGGACCAAAGTACAGCCCAGACTCAACCCAGGGTGCGACATACGGAAGCCGTGAATATTTTTGAGACGGTGTCATGGCCATTTAAAGAAAACAATATCGGTCAAACCACGGGGAAGCAAACAACCCCGAAAGAGGAACGGGAAAACCACAGAAGCTATCAGCGAGGATCGAACTGTGGACCTCAACGTTACCAGGGAAATAGAACAGACTTCCAGAACGGAAGGGATACAAGAGAAGGACCGTCGGCTTATAAGTACCAAGAACCGAGCTCGATAGCTGCAGTCGCTTAAGTGCTGCCAGTATCCAATATTCGGGAGATAGTAGGTTCGAACGCCACTGTCGGCAGCCCTGAAAATGCTTTTCCGTGGTTTCCCGTTTTCATACCAGGCAAATGCTGGGGCTGTACCTTAATTAAAGCCACGGCCGCTTCCTTCCCACTCCTAGCCCTCCCCTCTCCCATCGTCGCCATAAGACCTATCTGTGTCGGTGCGACGTAAAGCAACTAGCAAAAAAAGATAAGTACCAAGGCTAATATAATAGGGCGTACCTGTACCGACAGAATAATTATGGAGAACAAAACGCCTTATACACGTTGAAAGGAACGGGCCGATAGGAATGAGAGACCCAGACTGCAGTATATTCGTCCGACTGAGGAAGAGAGAGCTCACTTATTACGAATCTCAACGCTATGTCAATGAGATGGCTGAGAAACGTTGTGAACTGGAGAGATGGCAGGAGGCGATAAGGAAACAAGCTTATGATGGGGCGTGCAGTTTAGAATACTAGACGTTCGTGAACAGAGTCCGGGGTACAGCTTTAGACCCGAGGGCTGATGAATACCGAGGGGACGGAAGCAAAAATATAAAAAAGTAGAAATGTGAAGAAAATAGATAGCGTGATTTTCAAGGAGGACAACTCTAATGAAGAGTGGACTACTGTTATAAGGCCCGAGGTCTAATTGATGACCCAATCAAAATAAAAGTAAGGAAAATGAAGAAATTATCGGTAAAAGATGTTAGGATAAACGATCTAAAGTTTCCAGACTGGTGGACACAGGCGCGACTTTAAGCTAGCTTCCCGTGCACTTATTAATGAAATACGGACTACAGCGAAAATCCCAACAATACCAAATCACAGCTGAAGGTACGAGGGATTAATCCGGACAAAACTACAATTTGTAAAGAGCAAGCGTTTCTAGATATTACAGTGGGAAGTTCTATCCTGTCACATCCATGTTTAGTGCTCCCGAGAATGGAACATATTATTCTTGGAGCGGATTTTCTCCGTGAATATCAGGCTATTATCGATATGGGGACTAATACAATTAAGTTTATGAACGAAGATGTTCAAGAAGAAACGAAGCTGAATGAAGTCACAGAAAGCAATGGAAGAATGGATTTGGTGACTACCGCTGAAAAGGGGGAAAAGGAGTGGAACGAAATTTCACCCGATTGGTTGAACAATTACGAAGGTATCTTTCAAGAGTTTGAAATAATGGTCGCAAATTTGGAGGAAGAGAATAAAAGAGAGAAATTCAGAAAATTACTACTGGAGAAGATAATTGATATAGAACACAAGGAGAAGTTACAGAATATTTTGGAGCGCAATGGAATCGTTTTCGGTTCGAAGCCGAGGAAGATTCTTAACTTCGAGTACAAAACTAATGTAAATACTTGGGAATCATACAAACAGAAACCGTATCCGATCCCAGAAAAGCTTTATCCACAAGTCAAAGATATTATCAAAGAGAAGGAAAAACGGCATTATTTCAAAGTCAGTAACTCCTTTCTTAAACCCTATCCTTCCAGTACTTAAATTTAACGGCTCAGTTCGGGTATGCCTGGACAACAGGCCATAAACAGAAAATTGGTACTCGAATACGAACAGGCGCCGGCTATCAAAGATTTCCTAAAGAAATTTGGGGGCAAGGAATTCTTCAGTACAGTCGATTTGACGTCATCTTTCCACCACCTTGTCTTGGATATGGAAACAAGTTTGTTGACGGGATTCATTTTTAATAATCAAAACTATATCTTCCGACCCATTCCCTTCCAATTGGCCAATTCGATTTTGGCCCTGATATGAGCATTGGAAATGAACCTTAGCCAGGAGGTACAGGATTTTACAATTCGATATGTAGATGGCATAATAATTAGTACGGAGACCCCGGAAGAAAACTTGAAGCAAATTGACTTATTACTCACGGACCTGAAACGTAGTAACATCAGAATAAATTTAGATAAGTCCCTTTTCTCTCAACGGAGCGCCTTATTCTTGAGCTACATTGTTCATTGTTGATGGAGCAGGGGTCACACCTAACCCTGTAATGACAGCGGCGATCCAATTATTTCCAGTTCCTAGCAATGTAGAAACATGTCCGACAATTTTTAGGGCAATGTCAATTCTTTGCTGACCGTTGTCCGGCCTACACGGAAACGGTTGTGCCCTTACAGGAGTTTTTAAAAGGAAATAACAAATGGGGATGGGGACCCCAACACACAGAGCATTTAATAATAGCAAGAAATTATTGACAAATTCTATAACGTTAGGTTACCCATGAGATAAAGTATACAACGAGGGAACTTGAAATGTTGTCAATAGTGGTAACTCTGAGCCAGTGGAAGAAGTATATGTACGGCTTCCCGATTACTGTTAAAATTGGTCATAAAGCACTTACATTCATACTTAGGAGGACAATGGCATGTGACCGTGTAACTCGTTGGGGACTGTTTGTACAACAATTTGATTTGACCTTGGAGTATTGTCCCGGAAAAATGAACATTGTAGCCGACGCCTTAAGTAGGAATTCGAATCCAGAGGAAGTGACCATCAACCTAGCTGTATTAGGAGAAGAAGGCCAAGAAGCCCTAGAAGAACTACGGGGAATAAGAGAAGAAACATTACGTTATCCCACATCTCGACTCTTGATTGACTATTTCAAGAAATTACTTCAACCTGGCACTCCAGGGTTCCTAGAGGCCGAGAAAAAGTCGGCCACATATCATTTTTTAATAACATCCTCCATAAATTTGTAAATGAGGAACACACTCTATTTCGAATTGTAGTACTACCGGCTCTTCAGGCAAGTTTGATATGCTTATCACACTATAGTAAGGGGTAATCTGATATTGACAAGGTAACGTCCGTATTGCGGGAAACTTTCACGTGGCCATAGTTACGAAAAATGGTGCAGAAAATGCTCCGAACATGCCACACATGTCAGCGAGTCAAGCAAAATCGGGTTCCTATTGAAACAAGCACCAAGACTTCTGTTGCCCAGCAAGCCTAGAGAGTTATTCGCGCTAGATTTTTATGGTTGCTTACCTCCCGCAAGAAGAGGCGGGATATTTATTCTAGAGTGCACGGATGTGTTGCTCAAGTTTGTGACCTTACGTCCGGTCCAAAGGGCAAATACTAGAGCAGGAACAATCCAAATTAGGAATAAAATAATCCCACGGATGGGGAGGCCAGAGAACATTTTAAGTGACCACGGGTCCCAATTCACATCAGCTGTTTTCAAACTGGGGAGGCGGACCTCTTAGACGGTGACGCCGTCTCTCAGGCCGGGAGATTTGTTACGGTTGAAGGAGATGCTTGGAGAAGGTGAGGGTATTGGCGACCGTGGCCTAAGCCAAGAACTCTCCCGGCATTCGCTTTGGTGCAGAGAATGGAAAACCACGGAAAACCATTCTCAGGACAACCGACGGTTGAGGCCAGCCTTGATGTCCCACCCTGTCCCGTCTCCTGAATGCAGAGGCGTAGAGCCACGGTAGAGCTGTGGCCATCCATCCTCTGCTCGGCTGACCGGTCACAATGCAGAGTTATTGAACCACTGACCGGACGTGGCCACTTACAGGCCGAGACACACTCTGCATTTACCGACGTTAAAAGGGAATTAGAACGGCTGGAGATAAAGCATGTGTTATCTAGTATCAGACACCCGGAATCCTATCCCTGTGAACGGATTGTCGAGTCTCTCGAGAACATTTTAAGTAGTTAGACGCCGTGCCAATTTTTACAGAGTGCATAAATTCTACGCGTCGTGAATCTACGGGAAAGATACCACATGTTGTCCAGCACAATGAATATCCAAGAAGACAATGGCATGGAGTAATACCACGTCACGACGATCCGAGACCATCCCAGAAGGTGTGTCTGCAAGCTACTGCGGAAACACTTAAGAGCACAGGCCGAGCGGCGACTGAGAAGAAGTAGGAATAAACGATTTCACCGCCTTCTGAGGGTGAATGAGCTCATTTTAATCAAGAGACCGGTAACCTCTTATCCCCGGCAAGATTCTACCTTAAGTTCGCCGAATTATATATTGGGCCGTACCGCATCATTCAGGCATATGACAACAATACTTACAAAGTAAAATGTCTGGATGGAACAATTGAGAATACGTATAAAGCAGCTAATCTGAAGCTACATTATTCACGAGGACAGGTTCCATTAGAAAAAGAAGAGAGAGACGAAGACAGGGACATGGAAGACGAAGATGGGACGAACGACCAACAGAAGTAGGCGGCGAGGAGATAGGTAAGAGCGCAGAGCAGGTGAGCATAGCTACATCAGATCTCATAACAAATGAATCCAGGGTTGAATATACGGAGGAAAAGAAGGCTTGTAATGAATGTCCGGGCAACCAGAGGAAGTTCCTATTTCCAGCAAAGGAAGGAACAACGGCAGCTGCGGGAAAGAACTTGAGGCTTAGCCACGACCTTCGAGAAAGGGAAGTTGTACTTGAGTGGCAATGAATGACAAGCTCCCCAACAGGATTGTACAAAATTACGATTTTATATTTTTTCCGGAGTAAGACGTCGATGTACCGTACCACATCTGCGTGCTTTTGTCATTTATTTAATAGCTCATGCATATATTTCAACTAACGCGGGGACGCCAACAAAGGTAAACGCGCTAGAATTAAGCCACCGCCCACGAAGGGACGACCAGAACAGCGAAGGGAGAACGCGAGGGGATTTCACAGTTTAACCTACAACTCTGCTAACTGAGCCACATAGAGGCCTATCGCAAGTTTAAAAAACGGGATGAAACAGTGGTGGAATGCTTGCGAGATTAACGGGTAATTACGCTTAGTAGCCACATGACAGAAAACGTAAACGACAGAGAATATGATTTGGATTTATCTAGTGTCTCGAGTTGATTATATCTATTAAGTTATGTCTACTATTCAAAATTTGTCTTTGTATAACATACCGTGGGAACCGAAGCCCATTCAACACAAAGATTTAGGTTGGTTCTGGCAGTGATTCACCTAGCTATGCTCCGTCCAACGCATATAAGGGAGCAGGATGGGGGGACATGAAGCTATTTTGAAGTAGTTGTAGGAAGAAGAGCTTGTGTCTGTGTCACGGTGTACGAGACATGAGACAATGAAAGTGTAATGCAGTGCGCTAGAACAATTGTTAGTACTATTTAGACTTTCGTAAAGGACAATGGGAATACTGAATTACTCCAAAACCAAATAAACAAATTCAAAGACATTAATGCTGTTAAAACAGGGAGTGTAAAATAATGAGGGAACGACACTATAAACTAAGAGTAATTAGAGCGCTAATGCATGGGCTAACTCGATTAAAGTAACCGGGAATATTCTTCCAACTTGTTACGTGGTGGTGCAATCAGTGATAGTATTAAAAACGCCAAGGTTACAGCTAATTATTCTGGGCTGATTACAGTTAGTAACAGCGCGCAATCCAGAAGAACGAGTTGAACAATTTGAACGAGTTAATCCGGGAGAACTTGCTGTTCGTGGTGTACGAGTGATTGCAGCATCAACTGAGGGAGTGAGATCATTCAAATTCATTCCGGCCGAGTAGACGACATCGCACTGAATTGCAGTGGAGGACGTGCCAGAGAGATTCGAACCAAGGAGTCCAGGCTGCAATGGGACGTTAAATCAACCTGTGAACTTTTAAGATGAGGCCGAGCGACAACACCTGAACACAGGGGAGTATTCTCCTTGATTTTAAGGCATTCATTGCATGCGTTATGATAACGCAAAGAACTATCTGAAGTACGATTGTAGGTTGTTTCAAGTCAAATATTAACGATTTCATCTCTCAGAAGTTCAAAAGTTCCGCGCAACTATACTAGTTCCGTTGCCTGAGTACGTGTGGTGCTGGTGTAGTCCCGCAATATATTCCACTCTAGAAGGAAAGAGACAGCAAATGGAGGAGTTACGGATGTAAGGCATTCAATCTTAAAATTGTATTCGGTGGCAGACATAGTTCTGAAACCCTCCGAATTATGTCGCTGTAATTGAAACTTGGTCAGACTTTGTCACCCAATACACGTGCTACCGTCGTCCATCTGTTAGCAACAGTGGCGTATACTGAGGGCTACCAAGGCTATCAGTGAAGCCCAAACCTCAAATGAGAACGATGGAAGTCTAAAGCACATTATAATGTAAGCATCTGACACATTCTTCCATTTACATAACTTGAAAGTATTGAGAAAGAACGTCGCTCGTATTTCTGAGAGCAAGGCATCGGAGACTAACATCGCAGCCCAGGGTTTCGGTCCACTCCCCTTGACCCGCCACGCGAGGCTTGCTGGCGAATGACGGAATGGTGCGGGGAACGAGTGGATGCTAACCGTGATCTGTGCTAGGCTTCGGTCCCTCAAATCGCCGCCGCTAACGAGAGACACAGCGGCGGAAAGAGAAGGCCCAAAGACTCGAAGTTCTCCGGAAGTGTCCGAATTGATGGGATTCACCCATGTGCTGCAGTATCATGAGTTTTTTTGTTGTAGGACATCTTATGGGTTGCTTATAGTTGGAAATTATTAGTATATTTCAGTTGATCTCGGAACAATTTTAGTTTGTCTCAAGTTATAGTGTTTAACGTGACTGTGACATTGTGATGTTACTTTTGTGAAATGGCTGAACCGTGTATAAGTTGTTGGATAAACCATTCTCGCTACTGAAATATAAATTGCCGATAATTAAAAATGGAAAGCCTACCCCAACTCTTACACAGTTACAGTGTGAACAGGAGGAGAAAAACAAGAATCCATACAAAGGGTATTTCAACTTAAGTAAGTATGAAACGTATTTGTGGTTATGTGGCTCATGCGAACTTCACAAACTTTATTGTTGGCCATGCTCATTGTTCGCAACTGAGAAAATAATAATAATAATAATAATAATAATAATAATAATAATAATAATAATAATAATGTCCGCCTCTGTGGTGTAGTTGTTAGTGTGTTTAGCTGCCACTCCCGGAGACCCGGATTCAAATCCCGACTCTGCATCGAAATTTGAAAAGTGGTACGAAGGCTGGAACGGGGTTCACTCAGCCTCGGGAGGTCAACTAAGTAGAGGAGAGTTCGATTCCTACCTCAGCCATCCTCGAAGTGGTTTTCAGTGGTTTCCCACTTCTCCTCCAGGCAAATGCCGGGTTGGTAACTAATTTAAGGCCACGGCTGCTTCCTTCCTTCTTCCTTGTCTATCCGTTCCAATCTTCCCATCCCCCACAGGGTCCCTGTTCAGCATAGCAGGTAAGGCCACCTAGACGAGGTACTGGTCCTCCTTCCCCCGACCCAATGTCTCACGTTCCAGGACACTGGACTTGAGTGTAGAGGCGGGATCTCTCGATGAGTCCGAGGGAAAAACCAACCCTGGAGGACAAACGGATTAAGAAATAATAATAATAATAATAATAATAATAATAATAATAATAATAATAATAATAATAATAATAATAATAATAATAATAATAATAATGCATAGCATCTGGAAAGGCTTGATGGTGACCTGATGAAATGAATGGTGAATACGTCATAAGCACCCGAGCTAGGGGAATTAAGAGTACGAGGAAGCTGATTCGTTGGCTACCATCTACATTGATCAGGTGTTGAGTATTGGCAGTAGCAGAGGCTAGGGCAGGCTACTCCGATGGCTATTAGCTGCAGCTCAACACCTTTAGGGCTTGACATTCACTAAACCAACTATCGAAAATGGGTAACCTAAGTCTAGTGATAGCCCATGTCCTGATTGCAGCATACGCCACTGGTTAGCAACTTAGAGAAAGTCGGCATGTCCAAGTTTACAGTGAACGGGACCCACGGATTACCCCTCAGCGAGAACCCAAGGTGACGAAACTGGCCAATGCCACTGGGGTGACTTATCTCCAGTCATAGCCGACTACAGTTACAAGCCGGAGTCATGTAAGTTTGGCAACGTCCAGTGGAGGCCAGGGTGAAAGCGCGGGATTTATCCGTGCATATTGATGTATAGTGAACTTCGTATCCTGTTTCGTTTAATTTCACACCGATAGGTTCGTGGATATATAACAAATTAAGTGATAGAATAAGCATACGTAGAGCCTGTTATCGAAATAATGTGAAGGCTAACCAGAGCTGAGTAGCTTGGAATGTAGAGCTGGCTTTCTAAGCCCAGGTTCGATCCTGGCACGTAAAAGAACTCCTGAGGGACTAAATTCCGGCACCTCGGCTTCTCCAAAATCCATAAAAGTAGTTAGTGGGACGTAAAGCATTTATTATTATTATTATTATTATTATTATTATTATTATTATTATTATCATCACTAAAAGGAAGAAGAGTTAGGCCCTATTCAAAAAGTTTCATTTGGAACTGTGAAAGCAAATTATTTACTGCCAAGAATGTTTCAAAGTGATAACTTAAAAAGAAGGTTCAGTCAGTACTTATAGCTTATTGATTGTAACTACAATGTTACTGCACTTCAAGTCCTAGAAATTGAGATTAAAATTAGGATTAAGTGTGTTCTAGGGTTGTGGTGGTGGTGGTGCTAGTATGGAAAAGTGAAGTTTGGCTGTTGCCAATTAGAAACGTCTGATTCCATCAAGACAGATGTTATTGGGCTCAATATGGAAGTATAAACAAGTTAAGACTCACTTTCATAATGTGAATTTTTTGGTGGGCATTTTGAGATGTCAGGGGTAATATACTGTATATTTCTGGGTATACACTAAGGGCAATATCCAGAAGAATAAGCTGTGACACTTGTTTAGGTCTCCTGCAGAGCAATGAAACAGTTGATCCCTATTTTGAAGAAGTTCAGAGAGGTGGGTTAGTGGTGCCATCACATTGTGTTGTGTGTGCCTGCAGAACAGTGGTATACGAGGACTACCTGGATTGTGAAAATTATAAAGAATTTATATTCTCTCTAATCTCTATCCTTAGCTTCTTTAGGAAGAGATGACAATCAACAGTTCTGATTTGAACGCCGTCATTGTGGGCGTGGCGATAATTGTGCGATAGATTGTTTATTGTTTACATTTTCCAATGTCGTGTTAAATAAGTGCTGGAAGCAGATGAAAAACACGAGTTCTGTCAGCATTGAGGATAAAAACACTAAGTGGAGGAAGCTGTCAACGCTCCACAATAATTGAGCTTGTGACTGCTGTTCTTAAAGTGTATTGTTTCTATTCATGTAAAATGTGTATTTCTAATTTCAGTGAATGTATTTACTGATGTGTGTGTTTCTTAGTACCATTTTGCGAAGAGTGTGGATTTATCTTAATCATCGTGTTATGCTAAATGTTGTGAATATGGGTGAAGTCTTTCAAAATCGAACACGCCCCCACTTCTCTCGGCCTCCGCTTGACAGATAGATACAGCGTTGCCAAGCGTAGCTTCTGGCTTTAAATGTAGATGGCTCTGCCTCCAGTGCTTGAATTATGGCTGACTAGTGAGTTAATTCGTTGTGTGTTTTGCTGATTAGTGAGTTCATTCTTTGTGTTCTGTTCCCGTGCAATTCGTAGTTTTCGGTGTTTTATTATATTTTTTGCATATGTGGTATTAACGATGGATGAGTCTAAAACGAATACAATTGTGAATCTGCTTGAAGATACATTTACTGGCCGTTATTTTGATGAAAAGATTAAAATAGTTAAAGCCGGGAGACCCGTCCATTCCCTCGCAAGTTTAAAAACAGAAAACAAGAATTATGTTCGCACGTTCAATCCGGAAACATACAGAAAACTGCTTGGCTCTGCGGCTCTGAGTCCCTAAACAAATTGTTCTGTTGGCCTTGATTATTGTTGCTGAAAATTCCCCTTGGAACAGCAAGAAACGTGAATATGCAGATCTAAACAATCTGCACACTGCTATGGCGAGGCACGAGAAATCAGATTGTCATATCCACGTATGGATATCCTTAGGTGCCTTTGGTAAAACTAGGATAGATTTGCAGTTGGATAAGCAGAAGCCGGGAAATGTTCTAAGGCACAACGAAGCCGTTAAGGAAAATAGGGAAATTCTGAAACGGTTAAATGCGGTGACATGCTTTTGGGGGAAGCAAGAGTTACCAGTCCGTGAGCACAATGAGGCTAGTGAATCCAACAACAGAGGGAATTACATAGAACTATTTAAACTGTTAGCCGAGTTTGATGAACATTAGATAAACATTTCACAACAGCGAGTGTATTTACAGGACCCTCTACACTCATTTATAACGATTTAATTCACAGCATCTGCACCGTAATGACCTGTGAAATAAGGATTCAGGTTGGGGAAGCTAAATTCGCAGGAAATATGATCGATGAGACTTCTGATGTTTCGAACTTTTTACAGTTATCTGATGTCCTCAGATACCTTCATAATGGTGATGTTGTTGAAAGATTTGTCGCTTTCTATAATGTGAGTTCTGATAGGTCAGCGAATGCATTGCTGAGACTTGCGATTGAGTATCTGGATAACTTTGACTGCCGCGAAAAATTAGTTGCGCAGACATTCGATGGAGTGGCCGTGCTTGCTGGTCAGCTGAATGGTGTGCAAGCTAAATTAAAAGTAGTAGTTCCTGAGGCTGCATTCACCCACTGCTACGCTCACAAGCTTAATTTAGTCCTCTCTGAAGCCGTGTCATGCACAAAAGAATGTCGTATATTCTTCGCAACGATGAGTGGCTTTGCGACATTTTTTAGTGATTCTTCTAAGAGAAATAATCTGTTGGACAGTATCCTCAAGAAAAGTATCCTAAACTAGCTCCAACAAGGTGGAACTATTCTAGCCGTTTAGTACAGACCATCGTAGATTATTGTGCTCCTTTCCTAGAGCTTTACGAAAGTATTTTGGAGGAACCTGGGAACTGGGATAACAATACAATTAATGAGGCAAGCAGATTCGTCGTGAAGTTGATAGAATTTCTGTTCAATTTTCTTCTCAACTATTTTCATTGACTGGTGTTACATATAACATCCTTCAATCTAAGACCCTAGACATTGCATATTGCACCAGAGATGTGAATTCTTTATAAACTAAAGTATCTATAATGGGAAACAGTGGATTTGTTAACACCTGGGACAGAACAAAAGAGAAACGAGATCCACCAAGGAAGAGAGGAAAGGAAGAAACTTCATTTTCGGTTAAAGATGAGTATAGGAGGGTTTACCTGGAAATACATGACATTATTCTAGCACAGATAAAATATCGCTTATGTTCATTAGGAGATATGTCCTTCATTGAAATGATTGATTGTAAGAAATTTTCATTTTTCTGGCGATTTTCCTGAAGAGCAATTCAGTAAAATGATTGAAGTTAATAAAAATTATTTTGATATAGTACGACTTAAATACGAAGTGAGCGCAATGTTTATTTCTGAACACTTCAAAGACAAGACTGCGGCTCAAATCCGGAAATTCCTATTGACCAGTGATCTCTGCAGTGGTCTTCCCGAGCTTTATAAGTTGTGCACATTGTTTACAACTATCCCCGCGACATCATCATCAGTAGAACGCTATTTCTAGGCCCTAAAGCGAATAAAATCTTTCGTCTGCAATTCTCAAAGTCGAAGTTGTCTCTCGGCATCAGGAATGATGTCTATAGAGAAGGATCTTCGTGTTGAGATGAAAACATGTGAGGACTTCTACAGAGACGTCACCAAGGAATTCTGCAAGAGGAATCGCAGGGTCGAGTTCACCTACGAGTAACAAGGGTGAGTAGAATTGAAATTGCATGGTTACTAGTTGCATGCCTCGGTGGAGATTCCAGGATTCGCCACTGCCTAAATCAGATACGTCTAAACAGATATAAGCATGGGATAGAGTAGCGAGGTTCATGAATTTCTAATGTAAATACATCGTTAATCTGGATACGGGAAACCATATGTTGGTTTAGATAGGTTCAGGACCGTTGCACGTGTAAGTTTAGTGTATATAGCTCTTCTTAGATTGTAGTTGGTTATATGAGGGACAGGTGTCGGAGAGGTTTGATTCACTGCGTATTATATAACGTCGTTCTTATCTAGTCTTAAGTCACGTTAGTTTGAGAGCTAAGATCATCCACAGGATAAGGACGAAAGAGCCTTATAGTAGTTGAACTGGGAGAAGATCCTTGAGAGGACTAACCAAACTAAAGAGTAGGATATGCGTGGTAGAAAAAAGATTTTCAGAGGTCCAGAGATGGCTGTGGACGAAGTGTCACCACCGTTGTTGAATTAGAGTTTTCAGTGAAATACCGGCAGGCGATGGACACAGCACCGCGAGAGTAACGAACCAGGGCCTGATAGATGCGAGTTAATGAGATATGTGAATAATGAAAATGTGCAGAGTACCCGTGGCGAGGTAAGGTCACGAGGTGTACTTGTTGCTAGTCATTGATCTGTGAAACATGTACTAGATAATGTAATGAAATACTGAGCGTTATGAGGTAGGCTGTGAATGGCAAGATATATTAAAGCTCCGGTCCAGAAGGGAAAGAAACGGACTTGGCTGAGTGCTTGAGTTTCCCCCAGAAACGGATGTCCACGGAGATAAGATGAAGGTCGCTGTGTGACGGCCCGCCGTGTTAGGAAGAGAAGTTGTTCATGTTTCATTTAAGGAGCCTGGTTAGCAGTGTACGGGCTCAGTGACCGCCTGGCTCCTCTGTATTTTTTTCTGGAGGCCAGCGACAGCATATTGAAGGGATAGGTGAATGACCCAGATGTTACCTACTTCCTCCAGATAAGTGCATTTTTTATGTGTATTTACAGGTGCAGTGTTTAATGTGTATATTTCTTTGGTGTGTTTTTTCATTTAATAATTCTTGTCTTGGTAGTATTTTTTGTTTCAAGGGAAATAAGTCCGCATGCTTACAGAAGGGATGCGAGTTTCTGAACTCGTTCATTTGCATATTGGAAATCGTGCCAATAGTAGAGTAAGTGAATATTTTGGGGGGATAAATTTACGGTGCTGGACAAGTGTTTCTGTATGTGTGTCTCTAATCCTAAGGGAATTTTGTAGAGTGTATCTTACTGACGTTTGCCCATGTTTAATGAACGTTTAGGAGCGAAAGTGTACATATCTGTTCAGATCAAGCAGTTCACAATTCCAGAAGAGAAATAAGGTATCGCACGTCATCGAAAACACGCGTTGAACCATATTTGTGTGGAGAACAGACCCATCGCTTAATAAACTTTTGTAGTGATTATTTCGGCATAATGTATATGAATCTTAAAGGAGAATTTCTATTTGTTTAAATAAATTTTGTCGAACTGTTACATGTTGATTTATCATTCACAAGTTGGTATGTTTGTTTCTGTCCTGCTTTGATTTCAATAGTATAGTTAGTGAGTTGATATATGACCCACTGAAGAACCGAACACGAATCGCTACCAATAGGAAGCCGGATGATGAAAGCAGGATGGCAGTAAGGTACATGAGGTTCCGTTTGAAGATTCTGTCGAAGTTTCTGCAGTTCTTCTCGAAGTCTTCCTCCAGCTGTGTCAGTTGGTCCTTTGTGAACTGGCATTTTACTTGTCTAATGAATCAGGTAGTTAACTTCCGTTGCTCTATGAACTTATCCCAATTGTGCTGTGTCTTCTGTGAGTTCCACTTGAGCCAGGCTGCCTGTCTCCGCGTCACCGCTTCCTCGCAGGTATTTTACCACCAGGCATGCCTCTTTGGTTTTTGCAATGGAACAGTCTCAGTGGCAACTTTCACTAGGTTGTCCCTCAATTCATCCCAATTGCTACATTTGAGTGCTTCCTATTTCCTTGTGAACTGGTTGCAAATTAATTAAATTTTATCTAAATCATACTTGTAAGCTTGAATGACCTGATTTTCTAAGTGTTCGTGTTCTTAGCTTTATTTTGGAGAGATAGTGGAATGGGTCCAAAGTTGCTCCTCTTAATACTCTTACATTGGAGGACAAATTATACTGGCTCCCTATAAAAGTCCCTTATTTTTGGATTACTCTACTGTTTAAATTTTTAGACGCCTTTCACTTGCACGGAAACATCTTGGCTTATCGAATTTTCCTATGACGAGGGTAGGCAGTCTTTCGCTTCCATCTATATTGCAACAAAGCAGAGTAAATAAAGATGGCGGAAGTAAATGTGTGACTTATAAATCGTGACAGAAGTGATCAGTGTATTGAATGGAACTAACGCGTAATCATTTGTCTATATCATCGATGACACTATACGTAAAGCTGTTAAACAATACGTAAGTAGATACCTAAGGATGTGCACCGAACTCTGTTATATTAATGGGTTTTCCTACGTTTACATGAATCTTAGTGAGTGATCATTGCCAATATTAACATAGACTCTACATACTAATATTTCAAAGAAGTGTCAAGGAATAATTAGCAACCGTCACGACATAGCAGTGTTAACATATACAAAGTTGAAAGAAAGGATACCTTCATTAGGGAAAACAACGTAACTCCCCACCAGTGCAATTAGTGTACTATATGTAACTACGAGTTATCTGTACAAAAGACAGAAGAACGAAATAGATGCGGAACCTGGGAGAAAATCACCAGAGAAGGAGAGGATCTAATACTTTTCTGTGATGGATTCTGCAAAAGGAAGCACCATTATGATTGTATAGGATTAACAACAGAGAATGCGATATACTCAAAAGGAAGAAAAGGAATCAATCCTGGCTATGTGAAAAATGTAAGAAAAACTTACGAAAGAATACAAAACTAACTGGACCAGAAAATGACAAACTAAATAAATTAGAAGAAAAGTGGAAAATATAGTGAACTTTCTTAAAAGTCGATCAGGCTCAATGATTGAAGAAAGAATAAGCCACACATCATCCCAGGCGATGGAACAACCACCTAAATCATCAGAAATGCGAAAAGAGAAGGAAAAGTCCAGCACCGATGACGGTGGAAGCACAAAGGAAGAAAATGGAAATGAACTTTAGATTTCAGAAAAAACGGCTTGGTTATATGTAGGCCGACTGAAGAAAACCATAATTATTGAAAATATCCAAAAGCACCTAAAATATAATTGTCGAAAATGTACATTGTGACGAGCTCCAATCGACGAGTGAAGGAAAAGCTTTGAAAATAGGCTTTCCCTTTAATCGCCTCGAAGTAACGGGAAGAGAAGGCTTTTATCCAAAGGGAATTGTGGTTAGAAAGTCTTTACGTTTTACTATGTAATATATAAGGGTTACAAAATGTCTTGTTAAACATACCTACTGTTGAACGCCATGTGTTTTCTTTCGTCAGAGGTCAGCACAATCAGACTGCTACAGCCCGAGTGGAAGGGGGACAGAGTCACGCGCCTCACCGGCGTCAGTGAGTTACGAGACTTGGATGAGCGTGGGTATTGTTGGGAGATCAGAAGAATGCACATGCTAGGTGAGGCACGGGGCGAAGGGGTTTTCACCAGCAGAGCCAGTGACGCAGTGGTTACCATAGCAACTCCGCTACTACCCAGGCGAATTTACATTATCTTCTACTGGCAGCTCTTCGCTCTTGCCAGTTGTAATCCAGCAAACTACGAAGAGTGAGTCAATGTTTTCGTGTAGCAGATAAGAGCCGATCTGTCTGGGCAGAACAGGAAGTTCGTGCTTGCAGGCCACATTCCTCATTCTTGCATCTTCTCATCTCTACACAGTTAAGCCCCATTCACAATGCAAACGTAACGTAACGTAAACTTAAAATTAACGTTAACTTAGAAGTTAGCGGCCATCTTATCTAATGGATCCATTCACAATGCGCCGACGTAAACTTAACTGCGAGTCCGTAAAATTAAGGGATTGCAAACTCCAAGCTCTTGCGGTTAATTTTACGTTAACTTTAAGAACCAGCCAATCAGAGCAGAAGTAAACATTGTGTGTTGTGCACGATATAATGACTTCTTTCGACGAAACACTTGTAATTCTCTTTCAAAATAATCTTTGTGTATAGGCAATGTATGATAGAAGGATAAAGAATTACAAATACGCTGTACCGAAAAATAATAGGTGGAAATTAATATCCTGTAGTAATGTAATCTGACAATAAATGGCGGGAGACAAGCTCGCAGCGCTGGCAAACGGACGAGAGACAATCCCTGCCATAAATAAAACAGTGTCCCTGTATATTTCTTAACATTAAGACGGACTACTAGTTTACGAAAACGATATCATCCAAACAAATAGATCCAAACATCTCATCGGGGTGTGATAGATAGGGTCATAGATGCCGGTAAAGGAAACATTACATTTCTTTTTATTACAAAAGGGGAAGCAAATCATAAGAAAGGCAAACAGTTCAGGTTTCATCCGCATGTCCAAAACGAACTGATGAGGGTCATTTCTTACAGTAGATTACCGAAATCGCCCTGAGATAACCTTCTTTGATTCAAGGGATGAACCCATTTTCTGCACCGTTGTTTAGATCGCCTTTTCAGGTACCGTAGGCCTACACAGCTCCCAGGAGCAAGGCAATAGATGTTTGAAGTACTATAATATGGATTCCGCTACCACGTTGTTTGATTCCATCGAGGTATTGAAATATAAAACTGCGAGATAGCCCAAAACCTGACTTCCGTACTAAATAACATGGCAGGGTTTTGATTGGCTGCTGTGTACTCTTTACGTTAATGTTACGTTCCTCCATTGTGAATACCACAAATTTTACGTTAATTTTACGGTTACGTTACGTCGTTAAGTTTACGGTCACGTTTGCATTGTGAATGGGGCCTAACAGTATTGTGTTTGTGCGCTACAACATGGACCACGGCGTCCTAATGTATATTTTGTACAGTGTAAATAGTTTTGTGAATAAATGAAGTATGTAATGTACATTATGTTGGCCTTCCCTTTGCACTTAATGAAGTACATTTCGTGGACTGTGGGAAGAGCTAGGCCTCGTTCAACACGGGTAAGCAACTCTAAAACGAGACCGAACATTTTGGTCCTCCAGTGCCCGATGTGATTCAGTGACGATATTACATCTCATAATCTGCGCATTTAGGCCTATTAGTGATAACAGTTTATTTACAAGTGTTTACATTTGCGAAGTACGAATGTGTTCGTTTTACCGCCAAACTTACAACCACCCACGTGCTAAGTACTGCGCAGTAAGGTACAAATGAGTGACTTCAACTAACGTGCCGTGTATGTGATTCACAACCATTTTCTACATGGAACACTGTAACTTGTGATGTGATTAACTGAGTTCTAATACGGTTCTCATTCATTTTAAACTTCGAGATTGAAGCGTGTGTTGCCACCATCTTGCGCGGACGAATACAGTCTTGCCAACCCAACTGATGGAAATTCCAAGGAGTAGTAATCCAGATCCATAGCAGTAGTTCCAGAAGTGACCACCAGAGTGCAGCCCAGCCGCGCAGTGCTCTTTGGTTTTCAGCCCTGCTGTGGAAGAATGCATTCTCCTGATCTGTAAGTAATCTGGCATTCCCAGTCCTTTATAATATATCCATTATTTCTTGTTATCCTTCACCATGGATCCTGTCCAGCGAAAAGGTCTCATAAAAAAGAGAGCAGTTATTAAGTGTCGTATAAAACGTATAGCTAGTTTTGTCAGTACATTTAATGAAGGCTCAAATCTGAATGATATTCGAGTTAGGCAAAGGCTGCTAGTTCAAGTAAGGAGGAATACAACGATGTTCAAACCCAGTTAGAAATTAGCGATACCGAAGAAGTTCATGATGCAGATAGGGAATCCACTGAAGAACTCATCCTAGAAATAGAATCTAAGATGGAAACTCTGTTGAATGCAAATTTGAATGCAACTTCCTCCGCAACATCTAGTTCTTCAAATACCAGTAGCATACATGAAATAAGACTCCCTACAATTTCACTGCCAAAATTTACAGGAATTATTTCTGAATTTATTCATTTTCGAGATACCTTCCAGAGCCTAGTAATTAATAATCATGCCTTAACAGACATACAGATTTACTATTACCTACTATCATGCTTATCGGGAGAACCTCATAAATTAATTGAAAGCTTGCCCGTCACTGAAAGCAATTTCAAGGTAGCTTGGGAATTAATCTTTCAGAGATATAATAACCCCAAATTGATTGTAGACCTAGACGTTAAGCAACTGCTAGATCTTCCGTCAGTTAAAACAGAGTCAGCTAAGGACTTAAGAGTGTTGCTAAATCAACTGGTGAGCAACCTGAGCGCTATTGAAGTAATGGTAATAGATGTGCCTCTGCATGAAATTTTGTTATCTCGCTTAGTGCTAGATCGAATCAGCCTCGGTCTAAGAAAACAGTGGGAAGTTAAATCTTCAGATAAGAAGTTCCCTCGCTTGAAGGATTTAGTAGCTTTCTTGGAGAATAGTTGTCAAACTCTGGAGCTAATCAACCCCGAAAAACACCAAAGCGACCAGCAACAGGTCGTATCCAAACATGGTGGTGATAAGAGCAGTAAGAAGTCCTTTGTCACAACAGCAACTCATTGTGAGTTTTGTAAGGCTTCTCACAACCTAACAAAATGCCCTAAGTTTCGTGAAGCCAGCGTTGGAAATAGAATAAATTTCACCAAGAAGTGTAAACTTTGCTTTAACTGTCTGGGTGCTAATCAAACTTTAAAGGAGTGTAGTTCAGGAAATTGTCGAATCTGGAATAATAGACATCATACTCTGTTGCACAAGGAGCAGAGTACATCCTACAATGCTTCTACTACATCAGAAACCAACCAGACTCAGCAGCAAACCTACTGTGCTGTGAAGAGCAACTATACTCATGTAGAAGTTCTATTGTCAACAGCTCTCGTAGTGGTCACAAACAAACGTGGGAATGCACATCAGTGCCGAGCTCTACTTGATAGTGCGTCTCAAATGCATTTCATGTCCAGGCGTTTGGCAGATCGCTTAGGGATTGAATAGAGTCGGCACTCAATGCCTATAAGGGGAATTAGTGATACTAAGGCAACTGAATCATCACATATTTGTCAAATCCAAGTTACGTCTAGGGTCACAGACTACACTACCCCTATTGTTTGTGCTGTACTTCCTCGCATAACTGGTCAGCTCCCTACAGTACAGCTTGACACGTCTGACTGGCAGCTACCACAGGACATTTCCTTGGCGGATCCTCAATTTAGTACACCAGGTGAAGTTGATTTACTACTGGGGGCTTCTGTGTTTTTTGACATACTGCGTCGTGGTCAACTCACGAGAGAAAATCATCCTGTACTACAGGACACTGAATTTGGTTGGATCTTATCAGGCAAGATACCACCACTCTCTCTCAAGTCTACCGGCAAGAAAGTAATATCTTGTCTTGTGCGCGGCAATGAACTGCACGTACAGGTCGAACGATTTTGGCAACAAGAGGAAGTAAAGATGTCTCCCCCGCGTTCTAAGGAAGAAAGTCAGTGCGAAGAACACTTTGTGAACAACACTACTAGGGACAGCACCGGAAGATATGTTGTAAGACTGCCTATTAAACCACACCATGAGGAACTTGGGGATTCATTTAAATACGCCACTCGTTGCCTCAGTCAAATTGAACAGCAGTTACATCGCCAACCAGACTTGAAGAAGGACTATGTTGAGTTCATGACAGAATATGCTGATCTTCATCACATGAACTTGTGACAACGCAAACCAATAAGCCAACATATTACCTGCCGCATCATGCTGTAATTAAGCAGTCCAGCACTACCACTAAGGTCAGAGTCGTCTTCAACGCCTCTGCTAAAACTACTAGTAACTACTCACTGAACGATATCTTGATGGTTGGACCTACGGTGCAAGAAGACTTGTATTCTATCATCTTGAGATTTAGAACACATAAGTATGCTTTCACTGCAGATGTTACAAAAATGTACAGGCAAATTCTAGTTCATCCTGATGACCAAGATCTGCAACGCATTGTATGGCGTTCATCTCCGAATGAACCTATCCAGATTTATCGACTTTCCACTGTAACTTATGGTACCTCAGCAGCGCCTTTTTTAGCCACGAGATGCCTGGTACAACTTGCCAACGATGGTGCACTGCAATACCCAAGAGCGTCGGAGACATTACGAAGAGGCTTCTATGTTGATGACGTTCTGAGTGGAGCAGGTACCATTGGAGATGCACTCAGTCTGCAACAAGAGCTGATCGAACTACTCAGTAGCGCAGGCTTTCCTCTTCGTAAATGGTGTGCTAACCATCCTTCTCTTTTAGAGCACATACCTTTTGAGCACCAAGAATCACAACTGCCCTGGAGTCTGGATGACAAGGAAGAGGGTACCATTAAGGTCTTGGGACTACTGTGGCATCCTCTAAAGGACATCTTCCAGTTTGTAGCTACCAGTCACACCCAGAAGACCACAAACTGGACAAAACGTAGTGTGTTATCCAGCATTTCATCCATTTTTGATCCTTTGGGCCTCTTAGGTCCAGTAATAATAAAATGTAAAATTTTCTTGCAACATTTATGGCAGGCGAAAGTGGACTGGGGTAGGAGTTTGCCTCCTGAGCTATTAACTACTTGGGAACAGTTTCATGCATATTTACCATCACTCAACGACATTCGCATCCCTCGAAGAGTGACGGGAGACGGAGAGATTAAACAATATGAGTTACACGGATTCTCTGATGCTTCAGAAAGGGCCTTTGGAGCATCTGTTTACCTACGGAGTATAGATGTCAAGGATAATGTAACAGTAGTGCTGTTAAGCTCCAAATCCAGAGTAGCACCACTGAAACAGATTTCCCTCCCTAGACTTGAACTATGTGGTGCATTACTCTTTGTAAAATTAATGGATAAGGTTAAAACTGCACTTAACCTCAAAATTGAACAAAACTACTATTGGACTGAATCTACCATAGTACTAGCTTGGCTTGCAGGAGAGCCCGCATCTTGGAAAACGTTTGTTGGTAACCGAGTGTCTGAGATACAACAACTTTCATCTGTAGAACAGTGGAACCATGTGACGTCACAGGACAATCCAGCTGACATCATTTCGAGAGGGATTGAACCACATCTTCTTCAAGACAATCTGTTATGGTGGGCGGGACCATCCTGGCTCTACCAGCCACCGTCAACCTGGCCTGTCAGCGACATGAAGAAAACTTCCGAACTCACTGATGTACCAGAGCAACGGAAACCAGCTGTTTGCTTACTTGTTGTCAGTCATTTCTTTGAAGACTTAGTCCAACGCTTTTCTTCTTGGTCACGGCTGGTGAGAGTCATGGCCTTCATACTGAGATACATAAACAACCTCAGGCTTGCTGCTTCAAGGAGACAGGTGGGAAGTCTGACTGTAGTAGAACTTCAAGAGGCATCGCACAGGATCATTCGTACTGCCCAAGAACGAGAATATGGTAAGGAGCTTGAAGATCTGCAACTTGGCAGACCGATCGCAAAGGACAGCAAGTTGAAGTCCCTTCATCCCTTTGTAGATGCAAACCAGATGCTTAGGGTGGGCGGCAGATTGGAACAATCGCAAGCTCCGTCCAGCCAGAAACATCCCATCATTCTACCACCTAATCATCATGTGACCAGGTTGTTAGTAATGTGTGAGCACATGCGACTTCTGCATGCTGGACCCCAACTTTTGCTTGCAACCATTAGACAACGATATTGGATACCTAATGGTAAGTCTGTCATTAGGCACATAACACACAACTGTCTCCCTTGCTACAAGTTAAAGGCAAGTACATCAACTCAACTCATGGGCCAGCTCCCACACCACAGGGTAGAACCCAACAGACCATTTTTTAACTGCGGAGTTGACTATGGGGGTCCACTTTACATTAAGCAAGGGACTCGTAAGAGCAAAACAAAGCTAAAATGTTATATTGCTCTATTCATCTGCATGGCTACCAAGGCGATCCATCTTGAACTTGTCTCTGACCTGTCTACTGATGCGTTCCTAGCTGCTCTGCGTAGATTTACATCGCGTAGGGGTATCTGCCAGAATATCTACAGCGACAATGGAAGTACCTTCGTGGGAGCAAGAAACGAGCTACGGGAGCTTCACACCCTTTTCAGATCTCAAGTACATCAGAGGAAGGTGGATGACTTCGCATCTCAATGTGGAATCCAGTGGCATTTTATTCCACCGCATGCCCCTCATTTTGGTGGGCTGTGGGAGGCTGGCATAAAGTCTACTAAGTCCCATTTGAAGAAGGTTGCAGGAAATATTGTACTGACTTTTGAAGAAATGTCCACGTTGTTATTTCAGATTGAGGCATGCCTGAATTCGTGACCAATAACCAAATTGTCTGATAATCCTGATGACTATTCATTCCTGACTCCCGGTCACTTCCTGATTGGAGAACCTCTCACAACCATCCCAGAGCCAGATTTACTTACAGTTTCAGGTTCTCGTCTGTCCAGGTGGCAACTACTTCAGCGTTGCAGACAGTACTTCTGGAAGCGATGGTCAAGGGACTATCTATGTCAACTCCAGCAGCGGACTAAGTGGTCAGCAGGAAGGGTCAACTTTCAACCCGGAACTCTGGTTCTTCTCAAGGAAGACAACTTGCCACCTCTCGTGTGGCAGACAGGGATCGTGGTAGACACGCACGCAGGTGCTGACGGCTTGGTGCGAGTTGCCACTATTCGCACGCCCAAGGGGACCTTCAAACGGCCAATTGCAAAACTTTGTGTCTTCCCAGAAGAGGTTGAAACTGTATATAGTGAAAAAGTGTAATTAGTGAAAAGGTGTAATCTTTGATGTGCTAAAACTTTGTTTCTTTCATTTGACTTTTTCAGTGTGAGTGCTAATTTTTATTGTTCTTAATAATATTTATGTTTGTAATTTATATATAAATTAGGTGGGCGGTATGTTGAACGCCATGTGTTTTCTTTCGTCAGAGGTCAGCACAATCAGACTGCTACAGCCCGAGTGGAAGGGGGACAGAGTCACGCGCCTCACCGGCGTCAGTGAGTTACGAGACTTGGACGAGCGTGGGTAACAGTATTGTGTTTGTGCGCTACAACATGGACCACGGCGTCCTAATGTATGTTTTGTACAGTGTAAATAGTTTTGTGAATAAATGAAGTATGTAATGTACATTATGTTGGCCTCCCCTTTGCACTTAATGAAGTACATTTCGTGGACTGTGGGAAGAGCTAGGCCTCGTTCAACACGAGTAAGCAACTCTAAAACGAGACCGAACACCTACAGTAACTATAAAAATACGATGTTTTTATGACAACGGAAACTTTCTTCACAAAGCACTATAACATTTAAGGATTCTACGAATTGCACTCGTTTGCTCAAGCGACTGAAGGTCGGCCAGCGGGAGAAATCTCCATCTTTTGTAAAACAGGTTTCGGTACAACAGAGAAATAATAAAAGAAGATAACATGGTCACAATGAGAACTACAGAGGTAACTATCTTGGGCAAATGAATTAATCCAAAAAGTGGCACAGAAACTGCAGTGGAGAAAGCGATGAAGGCAATCGCAGAAACAAATAATGACTCAAGAATTATCCTTGCCGGTGATTTAAATGCAAGTGTCAGAAAGCCAAACACAGAAACGGATTTGTTCCTGGAGATACTATTAGAGAAATGTTACACACTTATAAAAAAAACAGTCCAAAGGACATACTGTACATATCTCCAAACGGTACTAGAACAATAAAATTGACCTCGTCTTCTTCAGAGGAGAAGGTATGAAAGTCATAACCAAAGAAGGACTCTGGACATGTGCAATGACACTTATTACGAAACATATTCCAATAGCCACAACAATCAGCATTCACCAGTTATACCCACTGTTACGGAGTTACCCGTGGAGCAGAAGAGGTGAAAGAAGGTGCCGGGATGAATGGGTCTAACTACAATGTCAAGAAAGAATTTAAAACTGAAATTGAAGGTTATATTTTTGAAAAACAACAAACTTAACAACTTTTCACTTAGTGAGATAACAATGACAGTTCAGGTACAAAACTTAGAAAAATCCAAGATTTCAGAATTTTAACTCACTCGGGCTACAAGCCCCTAGTTTTACAATTCTAGAGCTCCTAGCTCAAATTTACAATGGAGCACAAATTTACAAAAGGGTGAAATCCCCTAATACCTGGAGCACTTGCTCCCAAAATTGCAACATTAAGCCTCCCAGAGGCACTTTTACAACACATGAAAAAGAGCTAACGTGCTCTCAGCTTTCAAAGCATACTCAAGGCAACATAGCCTGAAACTCTAATCATCTCGGGCCTTACAAGGCACTATTTACAAATAGAAATCAATTACACAGAGGTATCTAATACCCAACCTATAGGGCCTTTGCGGAAAAGAACAGGTGAAGAAAATGGCCCGAAACACAAATTGAATGGAGGCGTGTACTTCCACTCCTAGATTCGAACTCTTAAAACCTAAGAGGCACTAGGCCGATGAAACAGGGCCTATTCCCAACCTATGGGGGTGACTCATATAAGAATAAATTAGTACATTACGGAAAGGAAAACAAACAGTTACCAAAACGTAGTCATCTCAAACCAATATGAAGGGGAGCTCGAGAGGGTACATCACTCTCTATCCCCGATTTACAGTTAAAGATTTTATGAAGTTATTACATAAGCCGGCAGAAGTTACATTTTTAGGAAAACTAGGTTACGTAGTTAATGGTTCGGACCTTTCCCTCAGGTTAAACTGCGGAGATAGCAAGAAATAAAGATATTAGGTGGCCATGTCCGACTCGTTGGCTGAATGGTCAGCGTACTGGCCTTCGGTTCAGAGGGTCCCGGGTTCGATTCCCGGCCGGGTCGGGGATTTTAACCTTCATTGGTTAATTCCAATGGCCCGGGGGCTGGGTGTTTGTGCTGTTCCCAACATTCCTGCAACTCACACACCACACATAACACTATCCTCCACCACAATAATACGCAGTTACCTACACGGCAGATGCCGCCCACCCTCATCGGAGGGTCTGCCTTACAAGGGCTGCACTCGGCTAGAAATAGCCACACGAAATTATTATTATAGGTGGCCATTACCTTGTCGGTGTACTGCTGCCTGATGAAAGAGGCGCCTCCCGCCTCCTGCTTGACACAAACACTTAGTAAGCTGACGATCAATTGGCCAAGAGACGTGAAAATCCGCAGTTTATAAACCCTCGGGGAAAGTTCGAGACCTTTCACGAATAAACCAGCCACACTCGCTCAATTTATTGGTTGATTCAAAGGTTAGACTCAAAATCGAAGAAGAAGGCTGTAATAGGTTGAAAATTGATTACAGAAATTTGGAATTGGCTCAATTCGAAACTGGCGGAAAGAAAAGATAAAATTGCCAACCCAAAAATAATGAGCATCAATTACTTAAAGAAACTTATGGATACAAAACTTCCTTAAAACAAAAGTTCAATCATTTCGACCAGGGTGCATGATCATAGTTTTTCTTGCAGTGACATCTATGGAATAACGTCCAAACTTCTTGATGAAGGGCAAACAAAACATGTCGAAATGCAGTCAGTTCAGGAAACTTCAAAATAACAAAATTCCATCAGATTTTAGTGGGGACATCTTGTGAGTAAAGGTTTAAGTATGTCTAGTTTCAAGTTCAGGGTTCCCCCAGTCGAGGAGTTCTTTTAGGCGCTCATTTTCAACGCGCGGCGTAGAGGTGTACCTCCCGCTACAGACCTCCCCCCAAATGTCCTTCATAGGGGTGACACGGAAGAATTTTGAAAAAAATATTTTCAGTGAAGAAAATTTTCTAAGTTTTTTGAAGTAGATAGGTATACGGAAGTTTAACTATAGCTTAAGAGTGTCTTTGTTTCAGTAGAATGTTAAATACATGTTGATAATTTTGACGGCAAGTACTGCCGCCGCTGCCGATATCCAGTTGAGGTCGCCCGGACCCCTCCAGTGCCCTCAAATACATCTCTCCCGCTACTATGAGAGGGGTAGTCGTGGTGATGGACGCCGCACATCAGAAGTATATATCCAATCCCCAGGTGAGTTGGCGGTAGGGGCGCCGAAATTCAGCGTTTGCCGGGAGATGGACACCGGCGCGCCGTGTACAAGGAGCCTTCACTGGAGCGAAGTGGGCCCATACCTCGTTCTAGTTTATCTCGCCGGATGTTGCTGCACGGCGGCTGATGCCTGAGGGGGCACTGAAACAGTAAGATCTCGGCGACAGAAAAGTGTTGTTACGGACTAGAGAGTACGACCTTTACTGGTGATGCAGAGGGGCGGGCGGTGTGGAAGGCTTTTATGCCAATAGTGTGGATATGCAGGAGACGGGGGCTTGATAATGGCCACAAAGGAATTGACAGCAGGAAAACCAGAGGGGATGATGGTACATACACATCATACACATAAGGAAATAAAATCAAAGGGGAGAAGGCCTTAGATAAAAAAAATATAACCTTCTAAGCTCCTGCTAAATACTAGCGGCTATGGATATCAAAAAACTCATTATACAGGTTTGATCTGAGAGATGTGGACTCTAAAGATCCTCTCTGTGCCTGGATTGCTTACTAATAATGTAACGGGAGTCAGGAAATCCAATATGATGCACGGCCCATGAAATCTGGGGGCTAGCTTGCCCACGGGGACAAATTTTCTAACCATGATTTGATCTCCTACTTTTAAATTGGTGGGCCTCCGTCCACGATCATACCCTTCCTTAACCTTTTCATGAAAAACTTTGAGATTGGCCTTAGCCTTCTTCCATAGATCTCTAATATTATCGGGATCTATTGTCTCTGGTAGAATATCATTAAGTGACCAAAGGTTAGAGAGCGGCGTGTTAGGCACAAATTTCAACATCAAAGAAGCTGGAGTGAACTTATGAGATTCACGAACTGCCGAATTCAAAGCAAAGGCTAACCAATGCAGGGACGTATCCCATCTGGAATGATCTTCATGATGATATGGAATGAGAGCCGATCTCAGATTACGATTGACCCGCCCAGCCAGAGGTGGTTGAGGATAATACGCCGATGTAGTTACATGTGATATAGACAGATCAAAACAGAATTTACGGAAGAGGTTGGATGTAAATGCCTTAGCATTATTAGAATCTATATATTGACTCGGGCCAAAGGAAGCGGAAATGGTATTTAAACAAGAAGTGGTGGACTGAGCGGTAGCCAGCTTAGTCGGAAACAAGCAGGGAAACCTAGTGAAACCATCTACACACGCGAGAATGAATTTGTTGGCGTTCCCCTTTGATTGGGGGAAGGGTCCGACGAAGTCTATATAGAGGCGTTCCATGGGGCGCAACGCTTGATGAGAAGATAGAAGACCTAGCTTAGTGGACAATATGGGATTACTAAGAATGCAAGGTTTACAAGCTCTTACGAATTCTCGGATTTCACCGTCCATACCCTTCCAAATAAACATCTCTCGGATCTTTCCTCGAGTTTTGAATAAGCCTAAATGCCCCCTAATGGGGTCTCATGATAGTACTTGAAGATCATAGGAACAAGAACAGCTGGAACCACAACTTTCATCTTTTGATCATGCCTCGATGGGCAACATAAAACCCCATTACTCAATACATAAGGGATGACATGTTCTCCAGAAGAAAGGGTTTCCATAATAGGGGCCAGCATTGGATCTTCACGTTGCTATTTTTCAATATTCCTGTACATCATGGGGGCATCAGTTAAAATTGCATTAATGCCCGAAGGAATGGGCGAGGGAAGAAAAGAACTATCTTCCAATTCGGAGGTCTCCACATCATTGGTGAACATGCGGCTTGGTCCATCCGCAACAACATTTTCGGATCCTCTGATGTGCCTAACATCAAACTGGAAGGCCGAAATCCTGATGGCCCATCGGGCTATACGGCCAGTGCGACGCGGCCCAGCTAAGTCCCAACTTAAGGCTCTGTTTCCAGGTCGAACTTGACGTGTTCCAGATAGAGGCGGAACTTCTCTAATGCAAATAAGACTGCCAAACCCTCAAGTTCATAGATGGAATACTTAACTTCTTGAGCTTATAATGTCCTAGATGCACAGGCGATGGGTTGCCTTCCGAGTTCAGTTTCTTGAAGAAGCACAGCGGGCACCGCAGACGACGAGGCGTCGGTTAGAACTATGAATTTCTTCGAGAAATCAGGCATCGCAAGAACAGGGACGTTGCAAAGAGCTAAATTCAAACTTCGAAAGCGGCTTGTTGAGACGGCCCCCACTCAAATTTGACGCTTTTCCTACGAAGCAAGTTCAAGGGCGCCGCTCTGTTAGCGAAGTTAGGAATAAATTTCCTGAAGAAATTCACCATGCCGATGAATCTGGCAATACCTTTGATGTCCTTAGGATGTTTGAAATCACGGATGGCCGGTGTTCTAGATTTTTTTAATTTCGTGTGGCTATTTCTAGCCGAGTGCAGCCCTTGTAAGGCAGACCCTCCGATGAGGGTGGGCGGCATCTGCCATTTGTAGGTAACTGCGTGTTACTATCATGGAGGATAGTGTTATGTGTGGTGTGTGAGTTGCAGGGATGTTGGGGACAGCACAAACACCCAGCCCCCGGGCCATTGGAATTAACCAATTAAGGTTAAAATCCCCGACCCGGCCGGGAATCGAACCCGGGACCCTCTAAACCGAAGGCCAGTACGCTGACAATTCAGCCAACGAGTCGGACGTGTTCTAGAAAGATCAATAAAAACATCGGGCGACACAATATGCCCTAGGAATGACATGGAAGGCTTAGCCAAAGCTACTTTAGATACCTCCATGCCTTACGCAGGCGATTAAGTACCTCTTTTAGATGATCTAGATGTACTTCCAAGGTCTCAGAGAATACGACGACGTCATCAAGATAATGGTACAGGTATTCGAATTTGATGTCGGAGAAGACCCTATCTAGCAGTCTCGTGAGCACGGCTGTCCCGTGGGGAGCACGAAAGGCACGCGGTTGTACTCATACAAGTTCCAATCCGTGGCAAAATCGTTAGATGTTTGGATTCTTCAGATAGAGGGATCTGATTGTACGCCTGATTAAGGTCTAAGATGGTGAAGAACTTAGCTTTCCGAAACCATGGAAAACAAGAGTTAAAGTCGGGAAGAGGCACAGATTGTAACACCACCTTCCGATTTAATGCCCTATAGTCAATCACAGGCCTGAAGCCACCTTGGGGTTTCGGCACCAGAGAAATGGGCGATGAATACGCCGACTAGAGGGTCGAATAATACAATCCTTTAACATTTGGCCGATGATCTCCTTAAGAGCATTCATTTTACGTGGAGACAGCCTATAGAGTGCAAACCTTACTGGGATCGAGTCCGTAACCTCAATCTTGTATTCAATAAGGTCAGTAACAACAAGAGTATCGGAAAATACATCCGGAAATGACTGACACAACTTACGAATACAATCAGCCTGCTCCTCAGAGATGTCTAAGGACTAACAACATTTCATCGTGGGTAGGCGAAACAGATGAACATGACACAGAATTACACTTGAGCAAAGGAATTTTACAATTATTGGCAAATTTGAAAGTGCACGACTTGCTCTGAATGTCGAGCACTAGACCGGCATGAGACATGAAGTCTGCTGCTAATATCATGGGACAAGACAAGTGCTTACCCACAAACAGTTTTATTTTCCAAGTAAATTTAGAAATATGAATTTTGGCAAAGATAAACCCTAAAATTTCTAAGGGAGAAGAATTAGCCGAAACGCATTGGACCGAGGACGAACAATAATCAAAAAATTTACAGACCGACTTTAATTTCGAATACCATTCAGCCGAAATAATAGAACAAACACTCCCTGAGTCCAATAGAGCGGTAACGGGTTCACTATTCAATTCCATATTCAGAAAAGGTATAAGTGTGGAGGTCTCCACCGCAATCCTAAGGCATTCTTTAGGGCATTCAAATACGGGGTTAGAAGAACTTCTACACAGTTCCGAGCTTTCGGTTGTTTTAACCGGGGCTTAGCCTTGGGAAGATGAATTTGCCGACTCAGCCGATGCCCCTAATCACTTTCGATTATTCAAGTTGGTGGAGTTTGCACCAGAAGTTGAACAGGAGGGGGTGCTATTGGCATTAGGGCAATTCTTGGCGAGGTGATTAAGGGAGCCACACTTGAAACATCCATGTGATGAACCTGCTCCATTGTTTGTCCCACTCGATTTAATCAAAGGACACTTGTTACGCAGATGATCTGCTGACCCACAAGCATAGCCTTTGTGGGTGATGAAAATTCGGCGAGGTTGAGGCCGAAAGTTACTCGAAGACGGAGGGGGCTCCTCAGCGACTCGTAAGGTGTCGGCATACCTAACTACTTCGGCTGAGAACACCATAGCCTCTAATTCAGCAAAAGTTTGAGGACGCGACGCAAAACTCAAGTACGACTTGTAGGGTGGGGAGATGCCTTCCACAATGGTCTGCACTATTTGATCTTCCTGGAAATGAAGAGCGAATACCCTGGTATAGAAATTAATGTCCTGGATGAAGTCGGCGAGATTTTCATCCAGTCGATGTACTCTATAATGGTACCATTGAATTAATGAAGACATGGCTCGAGCCTGAATGAAATTAGCCAGCAGATGTGCATGGAAGTCTTCTATAGAAGATTGATCAGCTATGGCTCTGACTATTTTGTCCGAGAGAACACCTATGGAGTAAGGATAAGTACTTTGAAGTATTTGAGATGGAAATAGAGAAAACACTACAGCGTGATCCTGAAATTCAACAAAAAACATTAAAAATGAAATGACATCGCTAGTGGAATTAATAGAAAACTTAGAGATTCCCCTAAGCAACATAGCCAAAGGATGAGGCAAACTACTGAACCCAGGTAACATAGTAGGTAACGGCCTAGGGGGTGAAGAAGCTTCAGAGACAGCATTATTTAAAAGGAATGGTGGAATAGATGTAGGACGATCAGGCTCATTTCCTAATGGGGCGGATGTTTGTTGCGCTGCTACAGATTTTCTGCTTTCTTCGCCTTTGGGAGAATCTTCCTCACTTACGATGTTTACAACAGTAGCCTGGTCGGTTTTGGAGGTAGCTGCCCCATTCAGCAATTGAAGAACTTTATTAGACACTTCGGAAAGGTTTTCAACCAGGTTACTAGCTTCCTTAGCATGGGCTTCTTTTAGTTTAAGAGACAATAGGTCCCTAACTCTATTACGTGTAATTAATCTCATAATAGAACCGTATTGAGGACAATATATTAAAATTATAAAATCCTTTTAATCACAACCACCTACTCAATACATTATATTACTCATTGAATTATAAAATAATCATGAGGTGTCTTAAATAAAGGAACATGTTTCGTTCGACATAGCGAACATCATCAGCCTTAATTTACAAGGATTAGGTCAGGGCCCTGAGCTGAATGATAAAAATTGTTAAAAGAGTGACAATACCATAATAAAAAGTAAAATGATAACATTAAACATGAAATTATAACAATATGTACAGATTAACAGCAAGTATGCAGAGGAATACTTTGAATGATGGTAGTCTATAAAGTTAAAACAAACATTAGTTTGTAAAAGTAAAAAGATATAGATATAGTAGATCTTAAATTATATGTCAATGCGTGAAGCGTGGATTAATTGTTGACTATGGAGTTCTTAATTGAGCAAAACAAAAGTTAAAATAGAGTTTATTGATTAGTGCGAATCAAGCTGAGTCAGTTAAAAGGCGCAAAGCGACGAAGCTAAGGTTGAAATGACGTAAACTTCAGTAGTTAGGAATTCTGTAGGAGAGCCAACACAATGCCAGAAGGAAATACAGGTTGAACTAGTCCGTATTTACACGCTAGCAGTAGAATTAAACTATTGAAGAATCTGCCGTTCTTACTACAAGAGCACGAGTATCAGAGGCTTATAATAATGAACCCGAAACTTCCAACTGCAAAAGCTTTGCCTAAAATCCATAAAAAAAGACGTACCTATACGCCCTATCATCAACTGCATGAACAGCCCTTCTTACAAAGTTTCAAAATTTTTGCATAATTTTCTCAGTAAACACTTTAAATTCAATAATACAGCCTATATAAGAAATTCCGTTGAATTTTGTGAAAAATTATCGAAATTCAATCTTGAGCATAATCATATAATGGTATCCTATGATATTACCAATATGTATTCCAATATTCCGGTAAGCAAAACTGTCAAGATTATTAAATTAAACCTTTTAAAACACAGTAACCTTAGCAAATGCGAAATAGATAATTTCATCAGTCTGTTAGAATTTGTACTTAATAACAACTATTTCACCTTCAATAATAGAATATATCATCAAAAGGGCCTAGCAATGGGTGACCCGATCTCGGGCATTCTAGCTAATATCTTTATGGATGATTTGGAAAATAACAAAATAATCAATAATATTAATGGTCTTCAATTATGGTTAAGGTATGTTGATGACACTTTTGCCATTATAGATACACAGAAAAACGATAGTCATAGTGTGCTAACATCCCTTAATGAGCTTGACAATGATGTCAAATTCACTAAGGAAGATGAGATCAATGGTTCTCTAAACTTTTTAGATTTAAACATTTCAAGAGAGAATAATAAGTTCATTTTTCAAATATTTAGAAAGCCTTCTTGTGCCCCCATCACTATAAGAAACGATTCCTTACATCCGCAATCTCATAAACAGGCTGCATTTTTTAGTCTTGTCTATAGAGCATTAAAAATCCCGCTGACAACTGAAAATCGCAAAAAAGAACTAAACTATATTAAGGATTTAGCCAGAATTAACGGCTATAACCCCTTAATGATTAATAAAATCATTAACAAGATAAAATTAAAAACTGCAACAAAATTGATTCCAGACAAGCCTAAAAAAACGAAATATGCTCCCTTCACCTACACAAATCCAGGCCTATTTCAAGTTACTAACCCTCTAAAGAAATACGATATTAACATCGCTTATAGAACCCGATATACGAACCGTAATATATTCTTCAATTCAAATATAGTTAACATTAATCACAATAAATTCTCGAACTCCGGTATCTATAGGCTTAAATGCACCCATTGTGGATTCTCCTACATCGGACAGACTGGACGTAGCTTTTTGACCAGATACCTTGAACATTACAACGCTTCGAAACATAAAAAGTATTCTGCCATGAGCACCCATATGGAAGAGACTGGCCACAGTTTTACTACAATTGAAAAAGACCTTCAAATCTTGAAATACGTCAATAAAAGTAAACTTATGACAGAGTTTGAGAACATTTACATATTCCTAGACCAGCATTTCAACGGGCATCAAAATTTAAATGATACTTCAGAAATTAAAAGTCCAATAATCGAGAAAATTCCAGAACTACTCTCTCTTTTCAATATAAATAATAATAACTTTACGAGAATCTTTAATTATACAACTGTTAATAATACAACAACTACTACTCTACTGCCCTCTCATGCGACACCCCCTCCACGATTACCCGACCCGCCTAAGGAATCGGTCACCCCTCCTCCTCACATGACTCACTCCCCGCCTCTACGTATACATACATACAATACTAGAAGCAGCAATAAGGTTACTCGCCAGTTTGATTCGCGCAGCCAACGTTAGCGAACACCTCACACTAGTCCCAAGGGTAAGCCTCCTTCTAACTTTACTAACCTTTTTTTCATTATAACATAATTTTATTTTCCTCCCTTCCTTTCTTTTCAGATTTCTAACTCCAATTGTGCCATAATCTGCTCCATCCATTCTGGTTTGCTGGAACTCTCCCTACTTTCAAGTTATAGTCACTTAACGAGTCCACATTGGTGTCCTACGTTGTATAAGTTTAATTCTACTGCTAGCGTGTAAATACGGACTAGTTCAACCTGTATTTCCTTCTGGCATTGTGTTGGCTCTCCTACAGAATTCCTAACTACTAAAGTTTACGTCATTTCAACCTTAGCTTCGTCGCTTTGCGCCTTTTAACTGACTCAGCTTGATTCGCACTAATCAATAAACTCTATTTTAACTTTTGTTTTGCTCAATTAAGAACTCCATAGTCAACAATTAATCCACGCTTCACGCATTGACATATAATTTAAGATCTACTATATCTATATCTTTTTACTTTTACAACCTAATGTTTGTTTTAACTTTATAGACTACCATCATTCAAAGTATTCCTCTGCATACTTGCTGTTAATCTGTACATATTGTTATAATTTCATGTTTAATGTTATCATTTTACTTTTTATTATGGTATTGTCACTCTTTTAACAATTTTTATCATTCAGCTCAGGGCCCTGACCTAATCCTTGTAAATTAAGGCTGATGATGTTCGCTATGTCGAACGAAACATGTTCCTTTATTTAAGACACCTCATGATTATTTTATAATTCAATGAGTAATATAATGCCCTAACTCTATTGTAAAAGTGAAACAATCTAGCCTGTACTCTTTTAAGATTATTAGGAGATGGATCACTTACTTCAAAAAAACTAACTACAGATGCTAGGTCGGTGGTGTTGGCGGTGATAGTGGAAAGAGCCTCATCAATATCCTTCTCTCCCAAAGTTGGGATACTAATTGGTAATTGAAGGGATTCCTTAAGCTTGGTGGTATCTGCCGCAACCGTGCCTCCAGATTCAATATTTCTGATAAGTAATTCGTAAATAAATTCCTCGTTGCGCAGGTAGCCGGCACGGAGGACTTCGCGATGGCCAGACATAATGACAGAAGTTTACAAAATAGAAAAATATTCCAGCGACTGAGAAAATTGTTGGTGTACAAATCGAATCCTATGTTTAGCCGTCAAAAGGGGCTTAATTGAGACCCATTCAACCACGCTATGCTACCACTTGTTACGGAGTTACCCGTGGAGCAGAAGAGGTGAAAGAAGGTGCCAATAAAGAATTTAAAACGGAAATTAAAGGTTATATTTTTGAAAAACAACAAACTTAACAACTTTTCACTTAGTGAGATAACAATGACAGTTCAGGTACAAAACTTAGAAAAATCCAAGATTTCAGAACTTTAACTCTCTCGGGCTACAAGCCCCTAGTTTTACAATTCTAGAGCTCCTAGCTCAAATTTACAATGGAGCACAAATTTACAAAAGGGTGAAATCCCCTAATACCTGGAGCACTTGCTCCCAAAATTGCAACATTAAGCCTCCCAGAGGCACTTTTACAACACATGAAAAAGAGCTAACGTGCTCTCAGCTTTCAAAGCATACTCAAGGCAACATAGCCTGAAACTCTAATCATCTCGGGCCTTACAAGGCACTATTTACAAATAGAAATCAATTACACAGAGGTATCTAATACCCAACCTATAGGGCCTTTGCGGAAAAGAACAGGTGAAGAAAATGGCCCGAAACACAAATTGAATGGAGACGTGTACTTCCACTCCTAGATTCGAACTCTTAAAACCTAAGAGGCACTAGGCCGATGAAACAGGGTCTATTCCCAACCTATGGAGTGACTCGTATTAGAATAAATTAGAACATTACGGAAAGGAAAACAAACAGTTACCAAAACGGAGTCATCTCAAACCAATATGAAGGGGAGCTCGAGAGGGTACATCACTCTCTATCCCCGATTTACAGTTAAAGATTTTATGAAGTTATTACATAAGCCGGCAGAAGTTACATTTTTAGGAAAACTAGGTTACGTAGTTAATGGTTCGGACCTTTCCCTCAGGTTAAACTGCGTAGCTAGCAAGAAATAAAGATATTAGGTGGCCATTACCTTGTCGGTGTACTGCTGCCTGATGAAAGAGGCGCCTCCCGCCTCCTGCTTGACACACACACTTAGTAAGCTGACGATCAATTGGCCAAGAGACGTGAAAATCCGCAGTTTATAAAACCTCGGGGAAAGTTCGAGACCTTTCACGAATAAACCAGCCACACCCTCTCAATTTATTGGTTTATTTGAAGGTTACACTCAAAATCGAAGAAGAAGGTTGTGATAGGTTGAAAATTAATAACAGAAATTTGGGATTGGCTAGATTCAAAACTGGCGGAAAGAAAAGATAAAATTGCCAACCCAAAAAATAATGAGCATCAATTAGTTAAAAAACTTATGGATACACAACTTCTTTAAATCAAAAGTTCATTCACTTCGCACCAGGGTGCATGATCATAGTTTTTTGCACTGACATCTATGGAATAATGTCCAAACTTCTTGATGAAGGGCAAACGAAACACGTCGAAATGCAGTCAGTTCATGAAACTTCAAAATAACAAAATTCCATCAGATTTTAGTGGGGGCATCTTGTGAGTAATGGTTTAAGTAGGTCTAGTTTCAAGTTCACGGTACCTCCAGTAGAGGAGTTCTTTTAGGCGCTCATTTTGAACGCGTGGCGTAGAGGTGTATCTCCCGGTACACCCACAAAACAATCCAGAACCCCGCACCACATCCAGGAAAACAGACATAGATGAACGCACAAAGAATGTGGACAAAATAGCCGAAGCAACCTCACAAATCAACCTGAATGAATCGGAAAAGTCTATAAAACTCCGTATTACCACACTCTTCTCATGCACAAACCCCCTACAAGCGCAGGAGTGCGCCACCATTGTTTGACAAGGAAGGCTATATTAAATGAAAACAGACATCGGCAACACTACCCCAAGCAGGAACCTCGATGCAAGAGACGGATCTATCCCAATACATAAGTGAAAGAAAATCATATAAAGAACTAATAAAAATGCAAAGGGCATGTTACAAATAAGAGGAAGCAAAAAACAAGCTGAAAATTGCAAAAAGGAGCGCTCACAGCACTCAGAAAGAGAAAAATAACGCCCGCGAGAGAGCTTCCAATAGAAACATGGGTACATTATTTTGAAAACATACTCAACCAGCAGCATGAGGAGATTGCGTACGCATTTCCTGCAGACGAAAGAGTATAAAGACCCTCCCTAATCTCCACAATAGAGATAAACAAGCAATAATGAAAGCAAAAAGTTAAAAAGTCTCCAAGACCAGACGGCATATGTGCCGAACACCTTAAGGTGGAAGATTACTGGATATGATTCTTCAACAAATGTATCATGTCTGGAAAAATCCAGGATGCATGGAGAAACTCAACTATAAAAGTTATTTTCAAAGGTAAAGGTGACGCCAATCAACCAGATTCATAGCGAGTAATAGCACTTGAAAATATGCTATATATAATGATCCATAATAGGTATCTTAACAAACTGACTTATGGAAATTATAGACCCAGCATTCCCAGAACATCAGTTCGGCCTTCGGAAGGCGAGAAGCACCCAACACGCAAAAACTTACCTGATAGGACAGATAAAATATTCCCTAGGAAACCCTGAAAAAATATTATACAGTCTTCATAGACTACAAGAAAGCTTTTAACAACATAGACAGACACTCGTCCGTAAACTTGGACAGATGGTCGGGGTGACTAACCCACTTACAAAAATAATTACAGATATTTTGAGTCATAACTACATTCAAATTGACGACGGAATCACATTACCAAACAAAATACTACAGGCAAATGGATTTCTTCAAGGTGATCCTATGAATCCTACAGTCTCCAATATTATGACGACATATATCAACTCAGTCTGCGAAACACTTCAACTACTCTAATAATGTACGCAGATGACATGGTCCAAGGATCAGCTGATATAAAAGAATTACAAGAAGGGATATTAAAACCCGAAGTATGGACAGAATCAGTATACAAATAAATCAACAGAAAATCAAACAAATGACCTTCAGGAAAGGAGAGAAGAAAACTCCGAAAGGCAATTTGTCCCTTTGCGATGAACCACTAGAAGTTGGTTCAAAATTAAAATGTGTGCGTATCAGCCTTCAAACAACGCTGACATTCTGCGTTAGGTATGTCGAAGACACTATAGTTATCTTAAATGAGGAATCATCTAGTGATGACTCCACTCTTCTTCTTCTTCTTCTTCTTCTTATTTTCCTTCTTAACAACAATGACCCTAACATCAAATTTACCCTTGAATCTGAACATAACAAAACCCTGAATTTTCTTGACTTAATTATTACCAGAAATCCTTTTCCTTTAACATACAAAATTTTCAGAAAACCAAACCAAACAGCAACCTCTAATCGGCAAGATTCTATACACCCACAAGAACATAAACGAGCTTCCTCTAACAGCCTAATTTTTCGTGCACTTAACATTCCAATGTCTAAAAAAAGATTTAAATTATATATTAAACACCATCAGTACTATTGAAAAAGTAAATGGCTTTAACATATCTTTCATAAACCGTATTAATAATCAATTCAAACACCGCCCCAAATCCACATTAACCCTTTAATAAGCACTGTTGCTCTGAAGGAACATGAAATTTATTGAAATTATTGATTGTTACTTTTCGGCAGTGTTGCTCTCAAGCAACATCCCTAATTTTTTACATAATGGAAATAAATGTTTGTCAACATTTCAGAGCATTCGGAGAGTCCATTTGGAGTAATAAATATTCTTTGAAAGCTTTTCCTTGAAAATACAGGTGACTTCAAATTGAAGGGTTAACGAAGGATAAAACCAAACCCAGTGCATTTTCCACCTTTACTTTCTATCAAAACGCTTATAAAATCACCAGCATTCTTAAAAGGCACAACATGAAAATGCCTTTCAGAACTAGTAACAGAAACCTTGATTTATTACACAACTCTAACTCAATTAATAAATCTAATGTTGTTTTCTAAATCTGGAGTATACAGATTCCAATGCAATAACTGTATTTCTTCGTATATGGAACAAACAGGACGTAACTTTAATATCAGATACTCTGAACACATCAACGCCAAAAAATACAACAGATTTTCTGGTAAGGACAAAGCATACAAAATTCTAAACATAATTTCACTAGTATTGATAAAGACATATAAATACTTAAAGTTGTTAACAAAGGCCCCCTTCTAAACATTACTGAAAATTGTTTTATTCATCTCGACCAATACTTCAACCCCAATTTGAATTTAAATGACATTTCTGAAAATCTAACATTTTATTTGACTTCCTTATCGGTTTCTTCAAAAATGCTAAATTTACAAACCCAAATTCAATTTTCCAAACCTTATGTAGTTCATACAAACATTTTCCAAATCCTATAAGCCATCCTCATCCACCTTAAACTACTTCACCTCCTCCTTTAATTTCCTATTTTTTCTTTATTTTATTCATTATTTTTCTACTTCAACTTTTTCTTTCCTTATTACCTTCTTCTTTCACTCTCCTATTTGAATTACATTTTCTAACATATCTAATGTTTTAGACCACTCTAACTTTCAAATTTATACTTCACGCTATTCTAAGATCGACCTCAGATTTTACCTCCAGGATATATCACGCTATGTCATTACGCACCTCAACTGTTCCAGTATTGCGCTATTTAGTATTTTTCTTTTCACAATTGTTCTTTCTATGTTATATGTTTCAATAATTTCATTAATCTAACTTACGAATGTCTTAACTAGTTATATCTCTTTCGACAAGTAATATAAAATTATATTGTACTACTTAACTCCTATCAGCATTTAAAGCTTGATAATCAATTTTTTTTTACATTTTCATCGGATTTCCACTAATTTCTGGAAGCATAGTGGCCGGTCGACACATACGTCTTGCTACACTTCAAGAGCTTGCTCCGTACTAGGTTTATGTATTTGATCTACAACTTCTTTATAGTTTTTGGAACTGTCGACACGCAGTGCAGATTCCTAAATTTTAAAATTGCTTTATGAACTGCAACTGAACTCTTCAAGAACTTGCTCCGTACCACATTTAAATTCCTTTTTGATTTTAGACTTCTTCACGCACAGTGCTCTCTAACCCATATGTCTTACTAACGTATTTTATCTACGACTTCTTCGCGAATTTTAGAAGTACCGACACGTAGTGCTGATCCTTAGAATTATACTGTGCATCTTGAACTGAAACTGTAGAATACGTATTTGATTTTAGACTTCTTCTTAGCATTGAAAACTCAACTAATTGTGCTCCATAGTGTGTCATAGTGCTTCGTTAACTGCATCTGACGGTTTCATCTTAACATCACATTTTTACCTATGCTTCTTATTTGTGTTTGACTAAACTTCAAAGTACAGTGCTCCCTAAAGATGTTAGTGCTTCACTAACAGCAACAGAGACCGAGGAAATAAAAAGGGAGGGGCTTGTTTATTCTGGTGAAGGAAGCTTATTGTTCACATGAATGGTTTACCGATGAAAGGGATGAAATATTAGGGATAAAATTAATTTGTGATACTATGAAGGAGGTGGGAATTATAGGAACATACAGGCCTGGAAGAGAGGAAAGAGACATGGACATATTTGAGAAAATAATAGATGATACGGTACTCATAAAAGCAATGATAATGATGTGGTGATAAATGGGGGAGATCTAAACTTGCCTGAGGTTGAATGGAATGGAGCTGCAAGTGAAGCCCATGAAAAGAAACTGGCAAATAAGTTAATTTGGGAGTGAGGATTTTCACAAGTAGTACAAGAACCGACTCGTCTCAATAACTTACTAGATGTATTCTTGGTTAAACCATGGGACATTGTTGATAAAACTGAGGTAATTGAAGGAATAGGTGACCATAAGGCTGTAATAATGGATGTAGGACTGGTACCAAAAAGGCTTAATAAGAGGGTCACACAAGACAAGAAATTGTACAGAAAAACTAAAGTTGATGAATTTGGGACTTACATTAAATCACAAATCAGTTGTTGGATAAGTGAAGGGAGTAATGCGGATACACTTTGGGCTAAATTCAAAGGAATCGTTTGGGAAGAAGAGAAGAGATTTGTACCTGTTAAGAAGGGTAAAATGACCTCAGACCCTGTTTATTATACAAGGGAAATAAGAAAATTAAAAAGAAAATGTAGAATAGTAAACAGGAAAATCAAAGAAGGTATGGAGAGTAGAGAAAGTAGAAAATAGCTAATGAGGGATCTGAACAGAGTGAGAAAGGAAGCAAAAGAGAATTATATGAATGGCATTCTTCAAGAGCGTAATGACCACAAAGGGAAATGGAAAAAGCTGTATTCATATATCAGGAATCAAAAAGGAAAATGAAACCAAATTCCTACAATGGTGGGAGAAGGGGGTGAACACTATTTAACAGATACTGGGAAAGCAAACCTCTTTAGTAGGGAATTCAGAGATTCGGTAGATGATTGTCAGGAGCTGGAAACCGAAACATAAGATACAGAGGGAGAGACACAGTGGTAAACAAGAAACTTCTCATTCACAAATGAAGATATTTTCAGAGAAATCCAACTGCTTCAGCAAGGAAAAGCAGCAGGAAGTGATCGAATTACTGGGGAGGTGATAAAGACAATGGGGTGGTACATAGTGTCTTATTTAAAATTTCTCTTTGACTATGTCATAAATAATAGTGTACTACTAAAGGAATGGAAGGAATCTATAATAATACCAATTTACAAAGGAAAGGGTGATAAAAGGAAACCAGAGAACTACAGACCAATCAGCCTGACCAGTATAGTTTGTAAAATACAGGAGAGTTTAATATCGAAGTACATCAGAGGGATATGTGATGATAAAAATTGGTTCATGAGGAGCCAGTATGGATTTAGAAAGAAATTTTCTTGTGAGGCACAACTGGTAGGATTTCAGCAGGACATATCAGATCAATTGGCTTCAGGAGGCCAGTTAGATTGCATAGCCATAGATCTTTCCAAAGCCTTTGATAGAGTGGAACATGGAATATAATTAAAGAAATTGGAGGGAATAGGATTGGACGTAAGGGTTACACGTTGGGTAAAAACATTTCTAAATTCAAGGGTTCAGAAAGTCAAAGTAGGAATTAACGTATCGCAGGAAGAGAAAGTTTGGAAGGGAATTGCACAGGGTAGTATAATCGGTCCGTTACTTTTCTTAATATACGTAAATGATTTAGGGAACAATATAACATCAAAAATAAGATTGTATGCAGATGACATAATTGTATATAGGGAAATAAATACCATTGAGAATTGTTCAGAATTACAAAGGGACCTTGAGAGTATCCAACAATGGGTTGAAGAGAATAACATGAAGGTTAATGAAGGCAAATCAACTGTTACAACATTTACAAACAGGAGTTTTAAAACTGAATTTGAATATACATTGGATGGGGTAGTTATCCCAAAAGATGGCAAGTGCAAATACTTAGGTGTAAGATTTGAAAGTAATTTGCACTGGAAGGGTCATGTGGATGACATTGTTGGGAAAGCATACAGATCGTTACACGTCATAATGAGGCTACTTAAAGGATGCAACAAAGAATTAAAAGAGAAAAGTTACTTAAGTATGGTTAGTCCATTATTGGAATATGCAAACAGTGTTTGGGATCCTCACCAAGAATACCTAATAAAAGAAATAGATAGTGTGCAGAGGAAAGCAGCAAGATTTGTAACAGGGGATTTCAGGAGAAAGAGTAGTGTATCAGAAACTTTAAAGGAACTAGGGTGGGAAACTTTAAGAGAAGGGTGAAAACTAGACTTATAGGATTATATAGAGCCTATACAGGAGAGGAAGTATGGGGAGATATCCGTGAGAGGCTTCAGTTGGAAAATAATTATATCAGCAGGACTGACCACAAATATAAAATTAGAAGGAATTTTAGCCGAAGCGATTGAGGTAAATTTTCATTCAATGGGAAGGGTGTGAAGGAGTGGAACAGTTTACCAGGGGTAGTGTTTGATCCTTTTCCAAAATCTGTACAGATACTCAAAAAGAGAATAAACAGCAACAGAGAAGATAAATGAAATGTTAGAGGGCATTCGACCAGTGCAGGTTAATGTAAATAAAAATGGGTGTGAATAAATTAATTCCATCCCTGGTCTAAGGAGTTTGGACAGCCAAAGTACGGGACTGCCTGTAGGGGTGGAGTACAGTGAGGAATTCGAGGGCCCTGGGACCACTACGGTAGCTGTGAAGGCCCTTCAAGAACTCTGAAAAGTAGTAGAAAAGGGGCTCTGGTTAAGACGCAGCAGGTCATTATGCTACTTAGGTTCCAGAACGGGTAAAGAAAAGAAAAAGTAAAAAAGTGCAATGTAAATTTTAATCTTATACCAGCTGTACAGTATCATTTGAAGTAATTCCACATACTGTATATCAGTTGACTATGTTTGTAAGTAGTACAGGAGATATTATAAGTAGAATTTTGTAAACAATGCAAATTTATTAAAGATGAGCTGTGTGTTTAATAGAAAAAATTGTTAGCGTAAATTATATAATATTGTATTATAGGAAAATTTTATTCTCTTGTTAATTTAATATTTAGTGCTTGACAATAATATATTTTAGTGTACCATTTGCCACCGAGGTAGACATCTCATTTGCAAATAAAGAGATTTTTGAACTAACAGAATTATTTTAACTTCGTATTTTATGTATCTGTGCATTGTTTTACACTTACTTGTGATCGGCTGATGATGACCAAGAATACTGGTCGAAACCGGTACAAATTTTTTTCTAGTGGTTTTACGTCGCACCGACACCAATAGGTCTTATTGCGACGAGGTACCAATTTTAATCAAATAGGAATGTAAACTTACATTTCCTTATTTTAATAATATTGAAAGGTTGAACGATTTTATATCCTCTTTTAACTTAATAGTGATGTCTCAGAGTACATACACATTAAAGGGCAGCTGCTAAGCAACTTCCAACATCAAAAATCTCCAACAGCTCGCAAGTCGAACAGGAATGAACATCTTCCAAACTACAATAATGGCAATAGCTACCTACGGACTCAACATAATATGGGATACTCTTACAGTAAAGGACCTCCTAACACTAGAAAGAATTAAGGCCTGCTTTATGAAAAGATTGCTTGGAGTAAGAATATCAGCATCATCAAGGCTGACCTACATTACGACTAAAGAAAGCTTCTTCATAGAAGAGATGAAGTTGCAAATGAATCTTCCAAATAGCAAGATTTTTGAAAAATCTATCAAATATTACTTGAGAGAAGGAACGCCATGTGGAACGAATTTTACACAACGGATGCCATACTGACAGAAGCCTGGAGACAGGCCAACTACAAACTGAAACACGCCATCGCGCAATTTGCAGTCCATGTTTTCACCTCAAACTTTGCACCTACAAATGTTTCCACTTTCCAAATGATGATTGTATAATATGTGAACTCTGTAACAATCAAAGTACCAGGCTTCATGCTAATATGTAAAAAAAGACAAATACCACTAACGAAGTTGTGCAGTGATTAACTGCATGTACATATCTTTTATTGTGTGTTCATTTGTATATATATTCTGGCTTTTTGCTGCAATAAACCTTTCATTCAATACATTCTGGATCTCTCTATGTGACCTCCTTGAGATAGCTAACATGGTCGATCTGAAATTCTCCCAAGAGGTTGTTGGGTGATATCGAAGTCTTCTGCTTCCTTGGCAGTCGCTTGAAGGCCGTTGACTTCATTACCAATTTCAAGGCCTTAGACAGTCCAATTAGACGTTCTTCATTCCTGTTGGTCCGTAAGTGGGCTGGGTACTCCTCCACAATGTGTTTAAACTAGCGTTCTTTCCCTAAGTGGGCGTTGAAATCGCGAACTAGAATGATAGTGTAATGCTCTGGGACCTTGCTGATTGTGTCCCCTAGTTCTACCAAACATTTGTCAGTATTTTCATGTTACGCTTATTGTCCTTACTGATAGATGCGCAGTCCGATTCACGCGCATAAAGGAAGCGTCCTGCTCTCTAGAATTCAGCATGATGTGTGGCCTCCGGAGAGACCTGCTGCAGTCTTTCGACTTGACTCCTAATAGGCGACCTGAGCGTCTGTGAGAATGGAGCCCTATCATGTTTTTTAATACTCAAGACGGTACACACACCCAGACCCCGAACCATCAGAATTAACCAATGGAGGTTAAAAATCACCAACTTGGCCGGGAATAGAGCCCGGAACCCCTCGTACCAAGGTCCAATATGCTACATTGATATTTTCAGTACAACGTACAGAGTTCAATTAATGCTATTAAATACTGTGCATATAGCCTACATTTGCATTTCTCTGCACTTGTGGTGGTTATGACTATTGCTTTACGAGGAAGTACAACTGGGCAACTATCTTCTATTAACACTAATCAGAGGGAAAAATTGGAAGGGGACCAACGAAGACACAGATGTGTTTATTTGTTCTAAAGTGTTTTAAGTAACGTTAAGCGGAAGGAATCTACATCTTGAGATATTTCTGTTCTTTTAAATTTGATTCCTAAAAATGTAATCAAGTAATTCTTTTAAACATTAGTTATATAGTGGTTTATAAATAAAAAATTCAAAGTACAGTAGTTCTTTATTAATTAACATGCATGATAATTTCCACTAAATATACATTTCAGAATGGTTAAACGTTGAAAAATTACATTTAATGGTATCCATATTAACTTCGTGTGCTTTTAATATGGCACAAAGTAAAACGTATGATAATGTGTTTCTTTCCTGCGTGTCTAATTTAATGAAATTCTTGATTATTTTTCTTCGATTTGGAAATAATCCAATGTTATTGTCCCACAAAGAGTTTATAAAAAAAATTCGAAATGGCGCCACGAAAATTTCACAAAGCTTAGCATGGCCATATTCCCCATCACTAATCTTACCTGGATATCTAGTATTGCATTCAATGCAGAGATCTGCATTCTGAGCTTCTGGGCTCTGAACTTTACTGTACCTTTGGGCACGTTGTCTGTTTGTCCTTCTTTTGTCGTTCGCCGGTTTAGTCGCTGTGCAGCTTTAACTGGCACTCGTAATTGACTAAATGGTTGTATTTTGTCATTTGAAAGGCTCTAGAAATGTTAGATGTGGGAATATATGCCCTTTCTTTTCTACCAGAATCGAGTGCGTGAGGAAATTGCCTCTTATGCATATCTAAAATGAATTTTAACTCCTTTTTTCCCTTTTGGAGTTATTGATTGGATGACATCTATTTTTATTTCAAAGAAGAAGCGGCCTAAGGACATAAGATGTAAGTTACCAATATTCGTATAATCACCGGACTCCACATTTACTATATATGGACGAGTTGCCCTACTAGAATACGCCAGGAGTCAGTAGCCTGCTTGCTCTGATTCGCGGTGGATCAGATCTAACAGTCTCATCTACTGCGGAATCCAATATATTACTCATCTTTGCAACCCGTTGTAGTGTAAGATTGACCACCTGCTTCATTTCCACGTTTTAATTATGACTTGGATTGACTATATCATTCGAATCCGTATATACCCATCCTTCATGACTAATATTAAGCACAGACACTATGTTTGGGGAACGATTCGTTCCCCTATCCATACTGTCATATTCAATCATTTTGCACTACTACACGCCGCGTACGACACTATTACTACTCTTAAAAATCTAATCACGTATGTTACTACGTAGATACTTTCACAGTCCCTCCTGTCTACCGGTGCGAACGCCGCATGAATAACTGATATTTTTTTTTGCTAGTTGCTTTACGTCGCACCGACACAGATAGGTCTTATGGCGACGATGGGACAAGGAAGGGCTAGGAGTGGGAAGGAAGCGGCCGTGGCCTTAATGAAGGTACAGCCCCAGCATTTGCCTGGTGTGAAAATGGGAAACCACGGAAAACCATTTTCAGGGCTGCCGACAGTGGGGTTCGAACCTACTATCTCCCGAATACTGGATACTGGCCGCACTTAAGCGACTGCAGCTATCGAGCTCGGTAACTGATATATATTACTCTGTGTTTCAAAGCAAGGAATTTGTCCTAAGTACGGAAGATACGTGTTATCAAAGCTTTCATATGTTTCACTGGGTATATAAATGCCGGCCTTTTACAGTGAATGCGTAAACATAATCGTAAACTTTCTGTAATGAAATCGTGGTGTAATAAATAATTCATTGCTTTGATCAATATTAAGACCCGTTTATAAGCTAAAACAGAACAGAAACTTGTTTCAAAGCGAGATATTGCGGATTACAGGGAATGTGCTATATATATATTGAGCGCGAAAGCAGTAACTGCGAAGTATACTGTGTTGTCATAGTTATCTCCATTTGCGGCATATCACCCTTTCATGCAGGCTGAATTTTTAATCAAATATGTAGGCTTAATGCAATTCAATAAACTTTGACCCGTTCCTAAGCTCGTGCTAATAATTCCAGCATTTAAGACAGAACACGTCATCGCCGATAAATATGAGATTTCATAACCACTAAACGGACAATAACCTCAACAAATGCACATGTTAAATAACTATATAACAAGCCACTGATTAACTTACAAAAAGTAAACTATCAAAGAAAATAATATTCAGGAAACAAACACGTACATAATTTCATAAACCAGCAAAAACTAATACAACGAACACAGTACCACTCCGAATAATATCGCAAAAGCGACTGAGAACAAGCCAACCCACATGGCGATAGCTTCCATAAATGTGGCATCTCTGTTATGGTTGTCATAGCAACAGACCATTTTCGAGCAGCCTTAGTCCACATTATCTCACCGGTGGCGCTAAACGTCAAACTGGGCCGAAGCAAGGCCAACTAAAACCAATCAGACCTTAATGCATAATCTAACATGGCGGAAACCTTGGGCCACTCTCTGTTGCGAGACGCAACTGGATATTAAATGCTAATAATAAAATTAACGCCAATAACATTGATAATCTTCGTCAATAAGAATGACTATATGAAATATTAATCAGGTTTGCATAGTTAGAAACACGGAAGTGTTTAAAATAGCATACCGGAATCGAAACAAGTATTCGACCAACTTATATATCCCTACTCCAGTATATTTGACAATGAGAGAATGTCAATAATTAATATTCGTTGGTAAAGCTACAATGCACAACATATTACAAGAAGAACACAAAACATCGATAACAATGAAATGACATACCGGAGTTATATCCCTCGCCGGAAATAGAATCCTCACCCATTAATACTAGTGGATTCGGTTTCTAAAAGCTACTTTATTATTATTACTGTTGCGGGCATACTGTATGAGTGTCAATCAGTTTCAACAGGCCTCTGGTAAACTAGTGACCAATAATGTTGAGTCAAGATGTGAGTAACTTTTCAATAACAATTCAGAGTCCAGGATGACACATATCCTCATGTTTGGCTGAATCAGCCCAAACCTTTCCGTGGCGTATATGCCCCACTCGCTGGTGCCATCAGAAACCCCTTCCTAAACTCCTAACTGTTTGCTCTTCCCTGGTAATCAACCAGTATGAAGGCAATGTATCCCACCCACAGAGATTGACACGTGACTGCCCTAAATCACATAAAACCCTGGACTCCAAAAGGAAAAGGTCTCTTGTAATGTAGTCTCTTGAGAACTACCAACTGATTGAGTTGGCTGTTAGGCGTCAGGTCTCAAAATTTGTAAAAAGACTTTAAATATTCAAACGTAATAAGTGTTAGTCGATTAATAAATACAACATTGGACATCTTCTTTTCATTTGGAATAAGAAAATACTCAGACTCGTAGAGGACCTGTGAGGACCTAGCTTAACGACTCAACAATCTAACCACGAACTTGTTAAGCGACAAACTTAACTCCAGTACCGTACTCATTAAATAAGATATTCAGCAACCATGACTACTTTAAATATTTACATGACACACTAACATAACCTTACAGTAAGTACACATGAAAATGACAAAATTAAACCAACATTCGTTTGTATACCACATCAATACACATCATATTACAAGGAAAACACAAATTACATAGGACAGTGAAATTGCATTCTCAACTACACATTCAACAGCCTAGTCCTACTTGAAATATTCAATTAAAGGTGTATTTATAAATAAATCAGGTTATTTTAAATGTCACTACTCAAGATTAGAGACGGAGGTTTAACTAAACTTACACTTTACCTTTTGAAGAGGATCATTTACTGCTAAGTTCCAACAATTTGTGTCCCTTTTGCTTTTTGCCTTAGTTCTTTATTTGAAGGATCACAGGTACTTCCCTTTAAGATTTTAGATTGCGGTTTCTTCGCAAGTTCTTTGGAGACAGTTCTTTCCTCAAGAGCTTTACCATAATAATTGATAAAAACATTTGCTTACACCTTAGGGCACCTTTTAATCAATGTTTTCAACTTCACACCGCACTGATACTCATCATCAAGGTTACATACACTACTCTCAATTAACTGAAATCCTAACACTACCAGTGCCTGTCTTTGATTTTGTACCTTAAGAAATTCTGCTTTGTAACTGTCACTAATTAATACCTGGAGAAGTCCGAACACGTTTGAACACAAGCACAAGACCATTAATGATGGACTCTTCATCCACATCTGTTCACTATATTAAAATACATCATACTTTCCCAGTCACTATGCACATGCAATTCATTTTCAGCCTGTAACATTTTAACGCAGACATCACACTTTTTACATAATATTTCAATCGCTTGCAAACTGGTGGCACTGTAGACCAAAACCCGCAGTGTTTCAGGGGGAACAGTGATGTCAACTATCACCTCTAATGCAGGCCCTAACGCATCTAAATTAGCAATAATTCAATCATGGCTATCGTTATAGCTATACGGGCTAAGGTTTTCAAAGAAAATTCACCAAGTTTCACAGACCTCATCTTCAATACACTCAACACATTCAGCTTTCATTCAGACTCCAGAATTTGATCCACAGAACATTATAAGTGCAACGAATCAATCTTCTGTAGGCACCAAATCTTCCCTCTAAACTGTCTGTCTGCAATTTGGTAGTAAGCACATAAGACCAGTGGTACTTACTGAAAATGTATTTACACAGTTCTACCGGTGTGGTAAGTGTGTGTGACAAAGCAGTGTATATTTCACTTGGCAATGTTCCTTCTGTTTGTGACAAGTGCCACATATCTTTGTATGTTTTTAAACATGCATGGAATGAAAGTTTCATGTTATCAGATCCAGTAATGGGACTAGCATCTTCATTTCTGGTACCGTATATTAACCGTTCATGTAATTACATTACAGACTGACCTCCACTTTTGAATTAATTTTAGAAATTGGAGTGTTCCAACAGAAACATCCACACCCTGACTTGTAAGCAATTCCAAACCAGAAACAATCTTAGGACCAAGGATTTGTACTGCTAATGATATATTCTTTCTCTCTATTGGTGTTGAATAAAGAGCCTATCTAGAAAAGTTTGGAGCCTTTTTTTAGCAACAATCTCTTCTTTGAGTGAAGCAATTCTTTAAGGTCTGAAATTTTTGCTTCAGTAGTTGCAGATTTACTCTGTACCAACATCAACATTGACCACTTCACTTAAAACAACAAATGTCTCACCAACGTTTGGTGCAATAAGGGAATGTTGCAGCCATGTCAGTAGTTCTGGAGAGTATCTTATTTGATTAATTATAGGGAGCTCTAACTGTTCCAGGACAAACTGTATTTTCCTAGTTCTCTCTGCATTAAACTGACAGTATAACGCAAGTGCATTTTTTAATAAAAGGTTCATCAAAAGGGAAAGTTTATCACTGAGCCCAGTATTGTCAACAGAATAACTTGTGAGATGACTTGCCAGTGTCAAACGTCGTCCATCCGTCACATTTCTGGTCTTCATAACCATCAGATTCCAATATAAACCTAAAATACTTTGTAGGCAAACACACATTTTTCTGAAACAATTGAACTGCAAAATTACTTGAAACTTTACCACTTACTGAAAGGTATGTAACGTTAGTAAATGACTCATCATCCGCCTTCACAAATAACACGTAATCTTCCTCCACTACTATAGTGAATTGTTTAACGCATTTTTCTGAACTTCACAGACTAATGAGGTAAAATCTGTAATTTTTCACTTTCACTCCACTAAATGGAATAACTTCCAAATAATAAAAACATCATAACACATTAAAATAACTAGATAAGAAACAAATGAACCAACAAAAGGACACTTGAACACTATTTAACACACACAAATATTCGGTGGATAATTAAATCGCAAATTCCAGTAGCAAGATAACCTCAATCAACCACACAAACGAACGGCAAGAAACAAACCGAATGTAAGCACGCCCCACACGCCGGCTATACTTGGCCCAATATGGCGGCCATTTTGTCACGTATCGATATATTCATTCGGTCTGATAATATTGTAGTTGATCTTGGTCCAACTACAGAGTAGTAAACAAGCGGAAGAGAGTACTACAGATATTATATATCCCTCTAGAATGAAAGAACGAATAGTACAAAAATTACACTCCCTTCAACGATCTCTTGAGAAAATCGCCTAAAAGAAAAACTCAGCATAATATAGACCCGTTACCATGGGAGAAAAATTGTTTTACCAGGTCAAGAGAAATATGTAATACCGGTATTCTAAATAATTATTTTACTAACATAGGTAGAAGTCTAGCGGGAAATATAATGAGTACAATAATTAAAATATTTATATGGCCTATTTAATTTATCTCTTTCTTGTAACAAAAAAGCTAAACCGCAAAATTTGTGCCTATCACTAGTAGTGCCTGTTTAATCCTGGGATCTACAGACCAATAAGTATTATATGAACTTTGCCAAAGCTACTTCAAATAATAGTTAAGGGCAGAATTGTTTCTTTCTTACACTCTAACAGCGTATTAAACAATCATGAGTATGGTTTTCGAAGGAAATCGGGTACAGAAAGTGCTGCAATAGATGCATTAATACCAGTTCAGTGTTCTCCTGTATGTGACAAATTTGCAGTTAAAAATGTCCATACCCAGTCTACCGGTACCGTACCACAAATTTTGGTCTACAAACACTATTATGTTCTGGTATCAAAGTATGCAACAATCTACCTATTGATATAAAATTAATAAGTAATATCAATATTTATTAATTATGTAAAATTACTTAAATGGAGGACATCCTTAGAGTCATAATCTTTGGTGAATGAATGTATCTGATTTAAAATATTTAAAAGAATAAGTTCCCTGTACCTAAGTGTTCATGTTCATGGTGTACTCGTCTGAGGTTTCGTGTAGCGATGGCTTGGGGTTAGTGAGTGTCTCAGTTAGTGATGGGAATATGCTTGGTTAGTAGTGCTAGTAGAATTGTATGTAGAAGATTGTGATCTTGGTAGGTCTGCAATTGGCTAAATGTGTGTGTTCGATGACGTTTGTGGCATGGCAAGTGCCGGGTCTGACTCGTAGAGGTGGGCAGTCCGTTGGTTGAGAGTACTGCTGCTTGTACTGAGCGATTATTGCCATCTTTGTTAATGAACAGCCAGGGAAAGAGGCGGCATGTCTCCCATGAAAATTTGCGCACTTTGGTTGGTCCCCAGGCAGTGTAAATCAGTGTGACGGTGATTTCCGCCACATCTGTTACGTCTGGTGAAATATTCTTGAAGTAAGCAGCTGAGTGGTTCAGCTTTAGGCAGTTGAAACAATGAATGATTAGGGTAGAATTTGGTCGACTTCAAAAATCAAAATCAAAATCTCTTTATTTGCAAATGAGGTGTTTACCTCGGTGGCAAATGGTACACTAAAATACATTATTGTCAAGCACTAAATATTAAATTAACAAGAGAATAAATTTTTCCTATAATACAATATTATATAATTTACGCTAACAATTTTTTCTATTAAACACACAGCTCATCCTTAATAAATTTACATAGTTTACAAAATTCTACTTATAATATCTCCTGTACTACTTACAAATATAGTCATCTGATATACAGCATGTGGAATTACTTCAAATGATACTGTACAACTGGTATAAGATTAAAATTTACATTGCATTTATTTACTTTTTCTTTTCTTTACCCATTCTGGAACCTAAGTAGCATAAAGACCTGCTGCGTCTTAACCAGAGCCCCTTTTACCACCACTTTTCAGAGTTCCTGAAGGGCCTTCACAGCTACCGTAGCGGTCCCAGGGCCCTCGAAGTCCCCACTGTACTTCACCCCTACAGGCAGTCCCCTACTTTGGCTGTCCAAACTCCTTAGACCAGGGGATGGAATTAATTTATTCACACACATTTTTTATTTACATTAACCTGCACTGGTCGAATGCCCTCTAACATTTCATTTATTTTCTCTGTTGCTGTTTATTCTCTTCTTGAATATCTGTACAGATTTTGGAAAAGGATCAAACACTACCCCTGGTAAACTGTTCCACTCCTTCACACCCTTCCCAATGAATGAAAATTTACCCCAATCGCTTCTGCTAAAATTCCTTCTAATTTTATATTTGTGGCCAGTCCTGCCGATATAATTATTTTCCAACTGAAGCCTCTCACGGATATCTCCCCATGCTGCTTCTCCTGCATAGGCTCTACATAAGCCTATAAGTCTAGTTTTCTCCCTTCTCTTACTTAAAGTTTCCCACCCTAGTTTCTTTAACATTTCTGACACACTACTCTTTCTCCTGAAATCCGCTGTTACAAATCTTGCTGCTTTCCTCTGCACACTATCTATTTCTTTTATTAGGTATTCTTGGTGAGGATCCCAAACACAGTTTGCATATTCCAATAATGGACGAACCATACTTAAGTAACTTTTCTCTTTTAATTCTTTGTTGCATCCTTTAAGTAGCCTTATTATGACATGTAACGATCTGTATGCTTTCCCAACAATGTCATCCACATGACCCTTCCAGTGCAAATTACTTTCAAATCTTACACCTAAGTATTTGCACTTGCCATCTTTTGGGATAACTACCCCATCCAAAGTATATTCAAATTCAGTTTTAAAACTCCTGTTTGTAAATGTTGTAACAGTTGATTTGCCTCCATTAACCTTCATGTTATTCTCTTCAACCCATTGTTGGATACTCTCAAGGTCCCTTTGTAATTCTGAACAATCCTCAATGGTATTTATTTCCCTATAAACAATTATGTCATCTGCATACAATCTTATTTTTGATGTTATATTGTTCCCTAAATCATTTACGTATATTAAGAAAAGTAACGGACCGATTATACTACCCTGTGCAATTCCCTTCCAAACTTTCTCTTCCTGCGATACGTTAATTCCTACTTTGACTTTCTGAACCCTTGAATTTAGAAATGTTTTTACCCAACGTGTAACCCTTACGTCCAATCTTATTCCCTCCAATTTCTTTAATAATATTCCATGTTCCACTCTATCAAAGGCTTTGGAAAGATCTATGGCTATGCAATCTAACTGGCCTCCTGAATCCAATTGATCTGATATGTCCTGCTGAAATCCCACCAGTTGTGCCTCACAAGAAAATTTCTTTCTAAATCCATACTGGCTCCTCATGAATCAATTTTTATCGTCACATATCCCTCTGACGTACTTTGATATTAAACTCTCCTGTATTTTACAAACTATACTGGTCAGGCTGATTGGTCTGTAGTTCTCTGGTTTCCTTTTATCACCCTTTCCTTTATAAATTGGTATTATTATAGATTCCTTCCATTCCTTTGGTATTACACTATTATTTATGACATAGTCAAAGAGAAATCTTAAATTTTTTTTACATACATACATTACATACACACATTTTTATTCACAATCAGTATCTTACATATACATACAAAGGTAGTATAAGATAAAATGTGAATCCCACATAAGGTAAACTTGTGTGTGGGCTTCAAAAATACAATTGCTAGATTATGTACATCATGGCATCTGGTGAATATCATTTACTCCATTAACATTTTGGTGATATTTAATTAGAGTAATTTTGTGAACTGTTTTTCTGTATTTGGTGTAATAGGCCTAAACAAGAAGCTGGAAAGGAGGGGCATGGGTCAAGGAGAAGGTTGGTTTCTTAGTAGAGAGGAATAGTGTGCTAGTTGATTTAAATATTATAATGGAAATTTATAAGTTGATCTACTTTGTAATAATTGTTAATGAGCCATGTGAATAGCCTTTTCTTCAATGTATTCTGATTGCCACTGATCACGTCCACAGGTAATGCATTGTATATCCGTGGTCCTAGACAACTTAGATTTCTTTGTCCAAGTAAAGTGTTCCGGCGTGGTATACTTACTCCAGTTCTGTCTTGCAGCCTAGTGCAAATTTTTGGCTTGTGTTCTTTGCAGAAGAACTTTAAATTTTTATGCATGTATAGGGTCACTGACTGCACAAATAGCTGCCGTATGTTAAGTACCATGCTTTGCTGGAACAGTTCGTATGTTGGAAATATCAGTGGCTTTTTGTACATGACTTTCAGTATGTAGTTCTGGCATGTATTTACCTGAGCCAAGTGTGAATCAAGTATTCCACCCCAACTGTTAATTCCATATTGCAGTTGTGATTGAACTAAGGCAAAGTATACAGACTTCAAGGCTTTTGTTGAAATAACATTTCTAATTCTGTAAAATATATAAATAAGTTTCTGAAGTTTAATGATCAAATTTGATGCATGAAAATTCCATTTCAGATAACTATCTATAATTATCCCTAGGTATGAAACATGTATTGATTTCTGTAGAGTATAACAGTTGCAGCTTTCAGTATTTTTGCAAGTTGGTATGTGGAGTTTTAGTGTTAGATTGTCTGAGGGTTGCATTGTTTTATTATGCGAGAAGCATAGGAATTTTGTTTTATTTTCATTAAAAGTAAGTAGGTGGTTGTTTAGCCATTTCTGAACTATGACTAGGGTTTCTTGAGCTCTGTTGAAGGTGTCCTCCCAAGTTTCACCCGTGACTGTGACTACCGTGTCATCAGCATATGAGTTAATTTTTGCATTACAATTTAGCTCACACAGATCATTGATATATAACAGAAAAAGAATTGGTCCTAATACTGTTCCTTGGGGTACTCCGATTTTTACTTGAGCACTTTTACTTAGAGTATCCTTGATTCTTACCTTTTGTATTCTGTTAGAAAGAAAGCTTTTAATTAGATTTTGAGGAATTCCACGAATGCCTACTTTTTCAAGTTTGCTAAGGAGTATATTGTGATCTACGGTATCAAATGCCTTTGTTAAATCCAAAAATATAGAAATAGTCCTTTTGGAGTTATCAATGGTTTTATACAAATAATCAGTTAAGGAGAATATTGCATCTTGAGCACTAATTTTGGGTCTAAAACCAAACTGATTTGGAGACAATATGTTAAACTTATTCAGGTAATTAAGTAATCTGGTTTTAATGCATTTCTCTAGTAATTTTGAAATGTGGGTTGTGAGAGAAATTGGGCGATAATTGTTTAATTCTCTCTTATCGCCTGATTTATGGATTGGGACTATGATAGCAATTTTGAATGGGTCTGGAAATTGTCCTTTCATTAGTGAAAGATTAAAAATATATTGCAGAGGGTGTAGAATATGTGAACTAATTGTTTTAAGTGTTTTACTTGAGATATTGTCATAGCCATTGGCTGAGTCATCTTTTAGTGCAGCTATGTAATTCATTAATTCTGTTTCTGTTATGGGAAGAAAAAACATTGATTGTGGTTGAGGTATTGCATGAATATCATATGTACATGTGTCATTAGGTTCTTTGCTGCTATTCATTATTTTGTCAGCAAGTTCTAAACCTATACCACTGAAATAATCTACAAATTTGTCTGCAATGATAGTTGGTTGGGTTGTTTCTTGTGAGTCTGTAAGATTTATGCTGTCTACATCAGAATTTCTTTTCTCCTTTCTACATGTTATATCATTTATGTTTTTCCATAGGATTTTAGAATTGTTTGAGCTTGACATAATTTTATTAGAATAGTACTTCTGTTTTGCTACTTTAATGAGCCTGTTTATCCAGTTTCGGTATGTTTTATGTTTCTTAATAGTGTTTGTGATCTCGATATTATTAGAGGACCTCATCTTTTGCTTTACAATTGTCTGGTGTAATTTGTCCCTTATTCTAATTGAAGTTAGGATTCCAGTTGTGATCCATGGTGTTATCTTTCTGAATTTTGATCTTACATGTCTTGTGTTAGTAGAGTGTTCAGAGATATGTTGAGTTAATAGCTGCATAAAACTACTGGTCGCTTTGTTGACATCATGTTCATTTAGGACAGATTCCCAATTTTCCTTTTTTAAGGCTTTATTTAAAGCTTCATAATCTATTCTGGCATTGTTCATTATTTTTCCTTCCTTTTGTGGTATTTGATGTTTCTGGGTTTGTCTATGTATCAGAAAAATAGGACTGTGATCTGTGATACTAGTATGTAGAACATATGACTCAAAATTGTTATTTCTATGCGATTTAACATGTATGTGATCTATACATGTTCTAGATTTTGGGGTTATCCTTGTTGCAGAGTTGATATATGAAATGAAACCATTAGCACTTAAGGTGTTTATGTATTCATTTTTAATTTTTTGAGCATACTGACCAGTTGGGTTTAAAATGTCTATGTTAATATCTCCTATTATTATATAATGTGTGGCTGCAGGTAGCTGCTGAAGTGTATTTCCTAGTTCTTCTATGAATATCTTTGGGCTTGTGGAGGGTGATCTGTATATAGCAAGTATCAAATAGCTTTCTTTATTATATTGTAAGTTGAGTAGGCTACCATTGGCTGCTTTTAGGGTTTTCACTGTAGATACTGCAACATTTTGTATGGTTACACGTGTGTATATTTTTAGACTGTCATGTGTAGAATTTTGTGTGGGAATAAAGTACTCATTATATCCTAAAATAGAGAAGGGTATATCCCTAATGAGTTGGGTTTCAGATAATATTATAATGTCTGGTTTATGGTCCAGTTGATTTAACATAACTAGCATGCTATCAAAATTTGTTATCATGCCACTTATATTCAGGTGCATAATTCTCATTCTGGTCATTACGCTCTTGAAGAATGCCATTCATATAATTCTCTTTTGCTTCCTTTTTCACTCTATTCAGAATAAGGCACTATGTACCACCCCATTGTCTTTATCACCTCCCCAGTAATTTGATCACTTCCTGCTGCTTTTCCTTGCTGAAGCAGTTGGATTTCTCTGAAAATATCTTCATTTGTGAACGAGAAGCTTCTTCTTTCCCTCTGTGTCTGTCCCTCTGTAACTTCTGTTTCGGTTTCCAACTCCTGACAATCATCTGCTGCATCTCTAAATTCCCTACTAAAGAGGTTTGCTTTCTCAGTATCTGTTAAATAGTGTTCACCCCCTTCTCCCACCATTGTAGGAATTTGGATTCCTTTTCCTTTTTGATTTCTGATATATGAATACAGCTTTTCCCATTTCCCTTTGTGGTCATTACGCTCTTGAAGAATGCCATTCATATAATTCTCTTTTGCTTCCTTTTTCACTCTATTCAGTTCCCTCATTGCTGTTTTCTACTTTCTCTACTCTCCCTACCTCTTTGATTTTCCCGTTTACTATTCTACATTTTCTTTTTAATTTTCTTATTTCCCTTGTATAATAAACAGGGTCTGAGCTCATTTTACCCTTCGTAACAGGTACAAATCTCCTCTCCTTCCCAAACGATTCCTTTGAATTTAGCCCAAAGTGTATCCACATTACTCCCTTCACTTATCCAACAACTGAATTGTGATTTAAGGTAAGTCCGAAATTCATCAACTTTAGTTTTTCTGTACAATTTCTTGTCTTGTGTGACCCTCTTTATTAAGCCTTTTTGGTACCAGTCCTACATCCATTATTACAGCCTTATGGTCACCTATTCCTTCAATTACCTCAGTTTTATCAACAATTTCCCATGGTTTAACCAAGAATACATCTAGTAAGTTATTGAGACGAGTCGGTTCTTGTACTACTTGTGTAAATCCTCCCTCCCAAATTAACTTATTTTCCAGTTTCTGTTCATGGGCTTCACTTGCAGCTCCATTCCATTCAACCTCAGGCAAGTTTAGATAGACTATGGCATAGACGCGGTTTAGGGCGTGTTTGGGGTGTGGAGGTAACTGTTTGTGTGGTCTTCGAAGTTGAACGAGGGCCTGGGAGCTTAGTAACCCGGGTTCCGTTTGGAGAGAGATGTTGTTCTTGGAGATACTAACCGGGGTACGTTGTGGTTCGTTTCGGATTTTTTCTGTCTTATTTGTGTTTGTTTTGATTCTGTGATTTTTGGAGCTTTAGTCATAGGTGTTTTTGGAAGGGCATTTGTTGTTTCTGTGAATTTGAGTACTTTTGGGGTGTCTGGTATCATTGTGAGGATGATGGATTGATGAGAAGAGGTGCTTCGTTAAATGCTTGGGTGAATTCGGAAATGTGTTGGCTTTCGTTAGGACAATAATCATCGTGTAGTTAATTATTTCTTCAATCAAGTTGATGTGCATGCGTTATTCATAGACGGCGTCGCAAATACGGCGTCTGTATTCAATAACTTCTTCTTGGGTCCTGAGGAGTGTCGTGTACTCGATAAATTATATTCTGAGAGGCTTTAGATGTACCTAAGAGTATTAGAGGGTTTCCACATGTGTGTGGTTTTAGAGGGGAGGATGTTTGGTTTCTTGTTTCTTCAGTGTGTTCTTGGTTTTTTGGACATTATTTAGTTAATGTGCGGGAGATGACAGGATAGTATGACAGTAGACGGTGAGGAGGGGTGGATTTGGGATACTGGGTTGCCAAAAGCTGACTAGTTTTTTAAGTTGTTGACGCTCAGACAATTCGGAATTCCAGGTCACCAAGCAGTTAGACAATTTTTTTGCCATTATAGTGGCAATTTAATCATTACAGCGGCGCTGGATGTTAGCAGTGATTGTGGCGTCGGTCGTGCAGTTTGCTCTGGCTGCTCGTGGTTGATCTCTCTTGGCTGGGCGCGGTTCTCTCTACGAAGTTCTCGTTTTTATGTGAAGTTCGAGAATGCGAATGGGAATCCCTTGTTTGTTGTGTTTGTTCTTTATTAAGTACCTTATATCCTAAATTATAATCTTTTGTCGTGTGTTACTTATATGTAAATATATTAAGGCTGTCTTTATCTCGTGCATCAGACTCATTGTTGCCTTACTAGTAATAAATAAATAAATAAATAAATAAATAAATAAATAAATAAATAAATAAATAAATAAATAAATAAATAAATAAATAAATAAATAAATAAATAAATAAATAAATAAATAAATAAATAAATAAATAAATAAATAAATAAATAAATAAATAAATAAATAAATAAATAAATAAATAAATAAATAAATAAATAAATAAATAAATAAATAAATAAATAAATAAATAAATAAATAAATAAATAAATAAATAAATAAATAAATAAATAAATAAATAAATAAATAAATAAATAAATAAATAAATAAATATTGAGATCAGGAGTTAGCGGGAACTGAGGTAATTCGTAGCTCCTGGTATGCCTGAGTCTCGACGTTTCTAGAGTGCTTTACTCTGTGACATTGTTTATGTTTGATGGCATGTCGTGTCCTCGTGATTTAGTTTGTTGTGTTGTTTATTTAGTTGCACTTTTCTTCTTCCTGCAATGCAGAATATGATTGATGCCCACTATTTCCTTTTGCCATCGCAGGGAAATGTATATTCCATCACAAAACTGTGCATGTCAAATGGTGTTAATAAAATTCTTGCTGCTTCTTTACGACGAAAAGTATTTTCGTTCGAATACACTGAAGATCCAGAACGATTTTTGAAACCTTCTGTAAGAGAAGTACTTTTCACTTACATCCCAAGTAAGTTATTAATTAGTTTGTGCCGTCAGTGTTTTCGTTATGTTCAGTAGGAGCAGTTATCATGGAATTGGATAATAATAATATTGTTTTTACGTCCCACTGACTACTTTTTTTTTGACGGTTTTCGGAGACGCCGAGGTGCCGACATTTTGTCCTGTAGGAGTTCTTTTACGTGCCAATAAATCTATCAACACGAGGCTGGCGTATTTGTGCTCCTTCAATTACCATCGGGCTGAGCCAGGATCGAATTAGCACCTCCTAGGAGGTGCTGATTGAACCTGCCAAGTTGGGGTCAGAAATCCGGCGCCTCAACCTTCTGAGCTATTCAGCTCAGCATAGTTGAATTGGGGAGGCATCATTGAAGATGTATGACTGTAGTTTTCATTATATTTCTGGAAGTCATTGAATTAGCTGTTGATTCGACCTGTGTAATCTTAATTACTTTCCTTGTAGGCCTAAGTAGTTTATTGATAATATTTGATCATCAGGATCTTGGTTTTGCATCAAGAACTTTTCAATTGAAATCACACTGCCACTCAATAGAAGAGTTGTTACCACTGTGGGGTAGATATGGTCTAAACGTTTGCACAAACACTGATTTGATCATGTGTCTTCTGTGAATAGCTATTTTGTGATATTTTAATATGTTCTATAATAACCATATTTTTAGACTAACAATCTTGGTTTAACTTTGCTACCATCATGTACCTACTGTTAAATGAAGAGTGACTGATCTTATGGATTGACGGTGAGAAATATATTCATTGTTCAGAAGAATGTTACAATAGAATGGACTAATGGGTGAGAAAGGAGATGTACGGAATAGCTTGACAGATGATATTAGATTATACAGAGTGTATCAAAACTCAACAGCAAAACTTCAGGAATTGATTTCTCTTATAGAGAGAAGAAGGAAAGTGTATGACAACATGGGTCAGAAATGCATAATTACAAAGTAGGATTTTAACCTTCATTGGTTAATTCCATTGGCTCGGGGGCTGGGTGCTTGTGCTGTCCCCAACATCCCTGCAACTCACACACCACATATAACACTATCCTCTACCACAATAACACGCAGTTACCTACACATGGCAGATGCAGCCCACCCTCATCGGAGGGTCTGCCTTACAAGGCCTACACCCGGCTAGAATAGCTACACAAAATTATTAATTATTATTGCAGGAGAATTTAGGGGCAGCAAATCAAAACAGAAGTAGGTCAGTCTTCATGGAAAGCACCGTTAATAAAGTATTATTAAAATTAAGTTGCAGCGGCCTAATTTTGATCTGTAAACAATAAACAAGGTCTCTCATATAAACTAAGACCGGACGCGCTGTGTTTGTACTCTTCACTACAGCAGCTGCCCCAGCCGAACTTACGACATGCACGGCTGCTCTGCTTTAAGCGCGTATACAATCTTTTATGAAATTTTACCTTATAAAATATGTTGGAAGTGTTGTCTTTCCTGGGTTATCTGTTAACCACATTCTGGCTGACGCAAGTGAGTTCTGCAACTGTAATGTTTCTGATTTCATTTGTAATGTTTTCGTTCAATTCCTCCAATGTGTGAGGATTTGTTCGATATATATATATATATATATTTTTTTTCAGTTTACCCCACAAGTAAAACTCACACAGTGTTAGATATCTGGAGAACGAGGGGGAAATAGACTAGAACTGATCACTCTGTCTGCAAACACTTCCGAGATTGTAAAAAGGGAATCTTCTGCTGTATGAACAGGGGCTGAATCGCGTTGAAACCACCCACGCGATTTTTCTTCTTCTGTTAACTGATGGAAGAAAAACCAAAACCCAAACCCCATGGCACTACAGCCCGTGAAGGGTTTTGGCCTGCCAAGAGGACCGCTGCTCAGCCCAAAGGCCTGCAGATTACGGGGTGTCATGTGGTCAGCACGACAAATCCTCTCGGCCGTTATTCTTGGCTTTGTAGACCGGGCCCGCTATCTCACTGTCAGATAGCTCCTCAATTCTAATCACGTAGGCTGAGTGGACCTCGAACCAGCCCTCAGGTCCAGGTAAAAATCCCTGACCTGGACGGGAATCGAACCCAGGGCCTCCAGGTAAGAGGCAGGCATGCTACCCCTACACCAGGGGGCCGGCTAACTGATGGAAGAACGGCGTCAAAATGTTATCTTGGTACCTGTCTGTATTTACTGTCATCTCAAAAATAGGCCCAGTTATTCGTATTGCACTGACAGCACACCAAACACCAATCTTCCTATCATAATGAGGGACTACAAAATCACCATTAGGATTTTCTGCACACCAGTAGCGAGAGTTATGACTATTCACACGACCATTAACATGAAACCAGAAATTTTGCATATGATAATATGGTGTTGCGATAATTAACTGCCTCACCATGTTAACAGCTGAGATTCAGACTGCTGACTTATGCTTGCCAGATCGAACACTTGCAGGCTGCTTGCAAGGTCAAGGACTATGTGATCGCCTCTCATACTGTAGAATACTAAAGTCTGTGTGGTAAATGTGAGTGAGAGTCATCCTCTTGTTAAACAGTTTTGAATGGCAGAGACTACACACAATTTTAGAGATGTTTGATATGATCACAAATTTTTTGCTAGTTTTAAGAAGTGTTAAGGAATAGGTTTGATTGAAACTTCTTTGTTTTTTTGCCTGTGCATTGGGGTTGGCACCGGATGTGGATTTGGCTAGATTTATGGTCGGTTGTTCTTCCTGGTGACAACCCTGTCGGGAGGATGTATTTTGGCTACTCTTGCATGTTTTTGTGGTGGTTAGTAATGTAATGCGGTGTGTTCTGTGTAAATGAAGAGAAGTGTAATGAGGCAACCACGTAGTTCCCTACCTAAAGGAATTGACTACACGCAGTTAAAATCCCCTACCTGGCCAGGAATTGAACCTGGGGCCCTCTGAACCAAAGGCCAGTATGCTGACAGATCAGCCAAGGAGCTGGGCATTAGGCCTAATTGAAATGTTAAAAATTATTATATAGTGAACATAGTAAACAAGGGCATTGTCCAGCAAATTTGGTGAGGAGACTTCTCTATTACATCAAACCTATTTTTCTTGGTGTTGGTTCGTCATTGGTCAGTTTTTGATGGTTGGATGCACAGCCAGTCAAACAGGTTTTGGATCAAAGTAATTTTTTAGAAAATCTAAAGAAAACCAGATAAAAATAGTTGACAGACCAAAGAAATTGTTAGAAATTGTATGTTCTGTGATCCTTGCTCTATTACATACAAAACGGAATAGATATGTGTACACATAATTAGCAGAAATGCCTTTCTTCATAGTGTCCACATTCTGGAAAGTAAAAAAAAATTAAAAATTAATAATGTCTGGGGAAGTCAGGGAAAAAGACAAAAAATCTGGAAAATCAGGGAAATCTTCCCCAATGATGGATTTGAGGAATATTTTTAGGCTCTAGTCTGTTGTAACTCAGACTATTGTAGCATTTCTTTTTCAGGTATTTTTTGACAAGAAGTGCATGATCATTCTACAATTGTTGTGCCCTAGTGTAATTTCTTTCAACCATTTTTATGTTATTCTTTTTTTAATTTCAGTTCTAGGATGCTGTCTTGAAACTCATGGCAATGGCTTACAAGCAATGTACATTTAATAAACTTTGGCTAGACAGTGAAGTGTTTCCCAAACTGAGTGGTTGGTTGGACATAGGCCTATTGGTAAATGATGCAACTTCAGCATATTGTAAAGTGTGTTGTAAATCATTCTAACTTAGTAATATGGGCAAACAAGCAGTCACTTCTCATGTTAAAGGACCTACTCATATAAAATACATGATAGCTAAGTTTTCCTAGCCAACAATGTCTTTCTTTGCAAAGAATACCTCTACTCCATCTCCACTTGAAGATACGCAGCCAAGAGTTAGCACTGTATCCACAGCTACAAAGAAATTAGCAGTTGCAGGAACAAGTCAAAGGAGTTTAAAGACTTGCCATGTGAATAAAGATGATGTTATGTCGGCTGAAGCCATATGGGCTCTCCAGGTTGTCACTGGAAAGACGTTTCTCAATTCTTGTGATGAAATCTCCGCAGCATTCAAAATAATGTCAAAACTTTACTATGAGCAAGACTAAGGCTTCCTATGTTATAAATAATGGATTAGCCCCTTATTTTAAGGAAAGTTTGCAAAATGACTTAAAACAGTGCTCCGACTACGTTGTTTGTTTTGATGAATCTTTAGACAAATTTGTCCAAAGAGGACAATTTGACTTGTGTGTAAGGTTTAGGGATGTAAATCTTCAAAAAGGTGCAACAAGGTATTATAGTAATGTATTTTTTGGCAGGGCAACTGCGGATCACTTATTTGATGGGTTTATACATGGACTGTCTGTACCTTTAGGCAATATTTTGCAAGTCTCAATGGATGGGCTGAATGTTAACCTCAGTTTTATTAAAAAACATGAAAATCATTTGCAAGTTCTAAATCCCGAGGCCAAATCTCTTCTTGATATAGGCATATGCAGTTTGCATACAGTGAATTGAGCCATGAAAACTGGGATCTCCAAATTTGACTGGGACATTTTTAATTTTTTCAGATCTCTGCACAATCTTTTTAAAGATAGCCCTGCTCGATGTGCTAAATATATATCAATCAATGACTACTGATTTGAATCTAGGGCAGTCGCCCAGGTGGCCGATTCCCTATCTGTTGTTTTCCTAGCCTTTTCATAAATGATTGCAACTCCCCTTCCTATAAACAAATATTTGCCCCAATTTGTCCTCTTGAAATCCAACTTTATCTTCATATTGTGATCTTTCCTACTTTTAAAGGCACCACTCAAACTTACTCATATATTGATGTCATTTCACGCCATCTCTCCACTGACAGCTCGGAACATACCACTTATACTTACAATTCTTATTTTTATTATCCACTCAATTCAAAACATAAAATGTTGTTTTAAAATGTTCTTTTAGAGACAATAAATATTTTATGTATTGAATTGAGTGGATAATAAAAATAAGAATTGTAAATACTAGTAGTAAGTTCAGTACGGGTAAAAACATGAAATTGGTCTCATGCAACATACCACTTAGGCATAGATATCAAGGATAATTAAATGACCACCTATTCAATACTTGCAATCCTCTTCACCGAAAAGAAGATCCATTTTAGTTTTGGACATTTTCCATATTAAATAGATTAGGACCAAAAAACTTTACTGTATTGACTTATGTTTGTATATATTGTATATAATGTATATGTTGTATATAGTGTATATATTAGTATGTTTATATTAGTTAAAAAGGTCCCAAACCTTGACCTAAAGGTTGTTTACAGGCTGAAGATGCCCAAAATAATGGGTGAAACATGTACCTGACCAAATGAGTCTACATAAAATCATGTAGACAATAACCACATTAAACGTGGAAAGTATTGAATAGGTGGTTTTTTATTTAATTATCCTTGATATCTATGCCTAACGTCATCTTCAATACGGAACAATAATGAGAGTTGTTACTTGTAATTTACTTGTAACATACCACTTAGTCGAGCAACTCGTCTCCTTTCTCCCAAGTCTTCCCAGCCCAAATTTTGCAACATTTTTGTAACGCTACTCTTTTGTCGGAAATCACCCAGAACAAATCGAGCTGTTTTTCTTTGTTTTTTTCCGGTTCTTTAATCAAGTAATCCTGGTGAGGGTCCCATATACTGGAACCATACTCTAGTTGGGGTCTTACGAGAGACTTATATGCCCTCTCTTTTACATCCTTACTACAACCCCTAAACACCTTCATAACCATGTACGGAGATCGGTACCCTTTACTTACAATTCCATTTATGTGATTACCCCAATGAAGATCTTTCCTGATATTAAGACCTAGGTACTTACAATGACCCCCAAAGGGGACATTCACCCCATCAACGCAGTAATTAAAATTGAGAGGACTTATCCTATTTGTGAAACTCACAACCTGACTTCTAACCCCGTTTATCATCATACCATTGCCTACTGTCCATCTCACAACATTATCGAGGTCATTTTGCAATTGCTCACAATCTTGTAACTTATTTATTACTCTGTACAGAATAACATCATCTGCAAAAAGCCTTATCTCTGATTCCACTTCTTTACACATATCATCTACTAGCAAGATACCTGTGCTTCGCTACAGTATTATACTGAAATTTATAATTGAATGATTGTTTTTGATATATAATCCGCCGAAATTCGCGATCTGACTCGTTTTCTGCAAGAATCCACCAAAATTCACGATCTGACTCGTTTTCTAATAGATTACGGCAAGTTTCTTCCCATTATTCAATCTTTCTTTCCTGCAATCGATTTTGTACGGTACATCCTGGGCTAGGTCCAGGTATTCCACCCGGTCAGTTGGGTCCCTAAATCTTTGCCATCCTTTCCTGTAAGCAATTTTAATATGGATCAAATCCTTCAGGAGATCCGGCGTGGTGTCGTCTTGGGTGCCTTGGCGGTACTGATCCTGCGGCCGGACTACATTCTTAGCCATTACCCGTCCAGGACCCATTTCCAGCGCGGTCCGCACATCTGACAACGGTCCACAACATCCTTATTATTATTATTATTAATATAATTATTATTATTATTATTATTATTATTATTATTATTATTATTATAGATGTTCTGGACCCCACAGCAAGATGCAAGACCACTAATTGGCGGTAAATTACATCTGCTGCCGTTGTCATTGTTGACAATATGACCAGCACCATTGTCGCGTCTAGGCAAGTGTGTGGGATTTGTGGCGATACGAATGACAAGGCTGTAATATTTCACCTTTGCTGTTCGTAGTTTACATGGATCATCTGCTGAAAGGTATAAAATGGCAGGGAGGGATTCAGTTAGGTGGAAATGTAGTAAGCAGTCTGGCCTATGCTGACAACTTGGTCTTAATGGCAGGTTGTGCTGAAAGCCTGCAGGCTAATATCTTGGAACTTGAAAATAGGTGCAATGAGTATGGTATGAAAATTAGCCTCTCGAAGACTAAATTGATGTCAGTAGGTAAGAAATTCAACAGAATTGCATGTCAGATTGGTGATACAAAGCTAGAACAGGTCGATAATTTCAAGTATTTAGTTTGTGTGTTCTCCCAGGATGGTAATATAGTAAGTGAGATTGAATCAAGGTATCGTAAAGCTAATGCAGTGAACTCGCAGTTGCGATCAACAGTATTCTGAAAGAAGGAAGTCATCTCCCAGACCAAACTATCTTTACATCGGTCTGTTTTCTGACCAACTTTGCTTTACGGGAGTGAAAGCTGGGTGGACTCAGGATATCTTATTCATAAGTTAGAACTAACAGACATGAAAGTAGCAAGAATGATTGCTGATACAAACAGGTGGGAACAATGAGAGCAGGGTACGTGGAATGAGGAGATAAAGGCTCATTTAGGAACAAACTCGATGGATGAAGCTGTACGCATAAACCGGCTTCGGTGTTGGGATCATGTGAGGCAAATGGAGGAGGATAGGTTACCTAGGAGAATAATGGACTCTGTTATGGAGGGTAAGAGAAGTAGAGGTAGACCAATACGATGATGATTAGACTCGGTTTCTAACAATTTAAAGAGAAGAGGTATATAACTAAATGAGGCCACAACACTAGTTGCAAATCGAGGATTGTGGCAACGTTTAGTAAATTCACAGAGGCTTGCAGACTGAACGCCGAAAGGCATAACATTCTATAATGATAATGAACGTATATTATTATTATTAATATTATCATCATCATCATTGTTGTGGTGCTTTGGTATCTGGTTCAGATGTTGGAATCGTAGAAAAACAATGTTTTACAATACCTTAATTAGCGGAAGGGAAAGAACCATCTTCACTGCTTGCCGGAGACTCACGAACCAGCCCCAAAAGTATTGTTACTTATGTAGAAGAAATAAAAGTGAACAGCCTGAAAATGCAAAATGCGACCATTTTCTGTATTGCTGTTGACCAGTTGCGTTCAGCTGACATGAAGGCAGTGTTCATATGTCTCTAATAGAGCTTGCATGATGTGTGGCCACAGGGTTTCCACATTTGGTGTAAATAAGAAAACTGTGGTTCCACCAGTTTGTACATTCTTAGCAAGAATTTACATATATTCAATACAAAAATATATACCACTTAAATGGTCTGTACAATCATTATGGGTAAAGGACATGTTTCAGCCTATGTTAAGGTCATCTTCAGCTTTTAAAATTGTTCCGGGGTTTCCGTGGAACGCAGAGGTGAAAGAAGGTTCTGGGGTGAATGGGTCTAACTACAATATCAAAATTAATTAAAAACTTAAACTGAGGGTTATATTTTCAGAACTTCAAACTTAACAATATTTTGTGACAATAATACAGGTACAAGTAGCAATCATTAAACAAGATTGGGGAAAATCCAAGATTCAGAACCTTAACACTTTGTGTTTTAAGCCCCTTATTTTACAATTGTACGAAAGGAAGAGGTATTATTTACTGTGGGGCAGAAATCCCCTAATTCAAGAGCACTTGCTCCCTAAATCACCATATGTAGCCTCCCAGGGGCACACTTTACACTTACAAAACTTGGAAAAGAGCTAACAGTCTCTCAGTTTCTTACTGCCTACTCAAGGCAACATCACCTTACAAACACTGGCCTCTCAAGGCACAACTTTCAATATGAAAGCTGATTTTACAGGGGTAATTAAAACCCAACCTACGGGGGCCTTCATAGACAAGGAACAGGTTAAATAACTGGCCCAAACACAAAATGAATGGAGACATACCCTGCACTCCAAGATAATAAAAAGTAAAAACATAAAGGGCTCTAGGCCGATGAAACAGGGGCTAATCCCAAACTACTGAGGTGACTCATATAGAAATTACAATTACCATATTACAGAATGAAAAACAGTTATGAAATGTAGTCTCCTCAAACCAAGATGAAGGGGAGCTCGAGAGGATACATCACTCTCTATCCCAGATTTACAGTTAAAGTTTTATGAAATTTTTGCATCAGCCGGAAGAAAGTTACATTTTAGAAAAGAAGGTTACATAGTTAACGATTGGGACCTTTCCCTCGGATTAAACTGCGGAGGTAGCAAGAAAGAATTAAAGTTATGTGGCCATTACCTTGTAGATGTTCAGTTGACCGATGAAAGAGGCCGCCCGCCTCCTGCTTTGGCACGCACACTCAGTAAGATGACGATCAATTAGCCAAGAAACGTAAAAAGCCGCAGTTTATAAACCCTCAGGGAAGGTTCGAGATCATTCGGGAATAAACCAGCCACACCCTCTCAATTTAATTGGTGAAATTCCAAGTTACACTTCAGGATCGAACAAGAAGTCTGTGATAGGTAGAAAATTAATTACAGAAATTAGGGATTGGCTAGATTCAAAACTGGCAGAAAGAGAAAGGAAATATTGCCAACCCAAAAATAAATGACCATCATTCAGTTACAAAAACCTAGAAATACAAAACTTCATTAAATTATAAGTTCTTACACCTCGCACCAGGGTGCATGATCATAGTCTTTTAATAGTGTCATCTGTGGAAGAAAGTCCAAACTTCTTGATGAATGTAAAAAAAAACTAGTAGTGATTCTGTCAGTTTAGGCAACTGCACAATAACAAAATTACATCCTATTTCTGTGGTGACATCTTCTGAGTAACGTTCTAAGTTGGTGTAGTTCCAGTTTCACTGTTTTACCAATAGATGAGTTCATTTAGGTGCTGAATTTGAATGTGCGGCATTGGGGTGTGCCTCCCGGTACCGACCTCTCCCACCAAATGTCCTTCCTTGGGTTGACACAGAAGAGTTTGAGAAAACATTTTCAGTGAAGAGGGGAAAAAAAAATGTTTTTTTGAAGTTGATAGGTAGGAACTTGATTAGCTCCAGCTTTAGAGTGTTGTAACCATATGAATACTAATATTGATAAATAAATATAATTACTCAAAAACTTCATAAAATACTTGAAATAAATTAAATTAATAAAAATAGTTAATTGAAAAGTCCGTAGTATGGGTGCCAGAGTTCACTAGAATGGATCCCTCGAATTTTGATAGAGCATGATAAACTTTATATCCCAGGGCGTGTACAGAATGCTGCGTACTGGTACTTCTGCTGCAGGCCTTACCTAACCTCCTGAAAACGACTAAATAGGTAGGAACTGCACCTAGGTTCATCAATAATTCCACTGATTCTAAAATAGCTAACTATATTCTTAACAAAATCTGTGCATGAGCACCTCATCTGCACACAAAATTATACATACAATGCACACATAAAATATTGCTGGAAGACTCCATATTTACGACAACAACAACGAAAACAGTGGAAAAACGAAAGCGAGAACTAAACTACCATTTGTAGATAGTCCGATGAACAATGTACATATCTGTAGATAAATACCCTTCACTGTCTCTGTATCAATACGACTTGCCAATTCTCATAATCACCACTTCTATCATCACACAGATACTGTACCTCGTAATACTGTGTTCACAGACTTTAACACTTGTAAAGATATATACATTTAAGTAACACACGCTTGTCGACCCTGAACATAAATTATGGAAAGTCTGAGATAGCTTTCAACAACATATAATGCCAGGCCACCACAAGTGCTACAGTTCTTAATGCGCAAGCACTCCACAATCTGTCGATCAGCCACTTTCCACGAACATAACAAGACTACACTCCACGAACGTTTGAAGTCCAGTCCATTGCAGCCGTGTCACTCCAGTACCATGTATCAGCACCACTTCCTTCCCGTACAGTGTGTCAGTTGTGGTTCCCTCATACAGTGATGTCGAAGTTTATGTAAACATCCGCTTCTCCCTTCCTCTCAGATGATACGTCTGGATTGGTCCTTGCCAGCCAATCATGAGTGATCCTCAAGTCAAGACCATGCCCTGAACTCATACTTGGTCCCAAGACATAAACAAACGCTCGGGTGTTCCACATGAGTCATAAAACTTTCCTACTACCACAACAAGCTCATCTCATCAGACACGGGGATATATACATGACTCATAGAACTTTCCTATTACAATAACATCAACAAACACATCTCATCAGACACTGGGATGCCCACATGTGTCATACGAATTACCAGAGTCCAAGATAGCAATGTTTTCCCACTCATGCAAAACAGATTACTCATACTACATATATGGTTACCTTCCAGCTTACAAAGATTAATGACAAAATATACAAATGAAATACTGATAATAAATATTAATAAGAATAATAATAAAAAATCGAATACTGACAATAATATCTCTAACTTCTACATACAATTCGAGGGTGTGATATATGTACTATCACAGTGTCCTTGTTGTCATGGAATGTTAAATACATGTTGATAGTTTTGACAGCAAGTCCTGCCGCCGTTGCCGATATCCAATTGAGGTCGCCCGGACCCCTCAAGTACCCTCAGATACACCTCTCCCGCTAGTCGTGGTGATGGACGCCGCCGATTAGAAGTATATGTGCAGCCCCAGATGAGTTGGCGGTAGGGACATCACACTTCAGCCTTTGCCGGGAGATGGACTCCAGCTCGCCGTTCACAGGGAGCCTTCAAGGGAGTGGAATGGGCCTGTACCCCACTTCAGTTGCAGTACGGCGGCGAACGGCTGAGGGGGCACTGAAACAGTAAGATCTAGGCGACAGAGAATTGTGGTTGCAGACTTGAGCGTACAATCTTTATTGGTGATGCATAGGGGTGGGCGGCGTGGAAGGTGCTTTTGTGCCAATAGTGTGGAGATACAGGAGACGGGGGCTTGGTAATGGCCACTAAGGAATTGACAGCAGGAAAACCAGAGGGGAAGATCGTACATACAGATCATGTTCCACATTTAATAGCATAATCGGGGCAGAAGGCCTCGGACAATAATAAAAAAATTTAAACTTCAAACTCCTGCTAAATATAGTGGCAAATGTTCTTTAATTATACAGGTTTGGCTTGAGATAGGTGTACTCTAAAGATCCTCTCTGTGGCTGGATTGCTTACTAATAATGTAACGGGAGTCAGGAAATTCAATATAATACACGGCCCATGAAATCTGTGGGGGCAAGCTTGCCCGCGGGAACAAAGTTCCTAACCATGACTTGATCTCCGACTTTTAAATTGGTGGGCCTCCCTCCACGATCATATCTTTCCCTAACCTTTTCATGAGAAACTTTCAGGTTGTGCTTAGCCTTCTTCCACAGATCCCTGATATTATAGGGATCTAGTGTCTCTGGTAAAATATCATTGAGTGACCACAGGTTAGAGAGCGGCGTGTTAGGCGCAAATTTAAACATCGGAGAAGCAGGTGTGAACTTGTGAGACTCATGAACCACTGAATTTAAAGCAAAGGCCAACCAATGCAGGGACGTATCCCACCTGGAATGATCTTCATGATGAAATGCTCATCGCATTGAGATTGATCCGCTCAGCCAGAGATGGTTGAGGATAATACGGTGAAGTAGTTACATGTGAAATGGACAGATCAAAACAGAATTTACGGAAGAGGTTGGAGGTAAAGGCTTTTAGCATTATCAGAAACTAAATATTGACAAGGACCGAAAGAAGCAAATATGGTATTTGGACCGAAAGAAGCAAATATGGTATTTAAACAAGAAATGGTGGACTGAGCGGTTGCCAGCTTAGTCGGAAATAGCCAAGAAAATCTGGTGAAACCGTCTGCACACACTAGGATGAATTTGTTGGCGTTCCCCTTTGATTGGGGGAAGGGTCCATACGTAGTCTATATAGAGACGTTCCATGGGGCGTGACGCTTGGTGAGATGATAATAGGCCTAGCTTAGTGGACAAGGCGGGCTTACTAAGCAAACAAGATCTACACGCTCTTACCAATTCTTGAATTTTGCCATCCATACCTTTCCAAATTAACATCTCTCGGATCTTTTCCCGAGTTTTGAAGATGCCTAAATGCCCCCCTAATGGCGTCTCATGATAGTACTTGAAGATCATAGGTACAAGTACAGCTGGAACCACTACTTTCATCCTTTGATCATGCCTCGACGGGCAACACAAAACCCTGTTTCTCAACACATAAGGGACGACATGTTCCCCAGAAGAAAGGGTTTCAATAATGGGGGCCAGCATAGGATCTGCACGTTGATATTTCTCAATATCCCTGAACAACATGGGGGCATCAGTTAGAATTGCATTAATACCCGAAGGCATGGGCGGGGGAAGAGGAGAACTATCTTCCTGTTCGGTGGTCTCCACATCCTGAGAAAACATGCGGCTTAGTCCATCCGCAACAACATTTTCAGATCCTCTGATATGCCTAACCTCAAACTGGAAGGCAGAAATCCTGATGGCCCATCGGGCTATACGACCAGTACGACGCTGCCCAGCTAAGTCCCAACTTAAAGCTTGATTATCAGTTTCTAGGTCGAACTTTACATGTTCCAGATAGAGGCGGAACTTCTCTAGTGCAAATAAGACTGCCAAACCCTCAAGTTCATAGATGGAATATTTGGCTTCTTGAGCTGATAGTGTCCCAGATGCATAGGCGATGGGTCGCCTTCCGAGTTCAGTTTCCTGAAGAAGCACAGCAGCCACCGCCGAAGATGAGGCGTCGGTTTGAACAATGAATTTCTTCGACAAATCAGGCATCGCAAGAACCGGGGCATTACAAAGAGCTAATTTCAGATCTTCAAAAGCGGCTTGTTGAGACGGCCCACACTCAAATTTGATGCCTTTCCTACGAAGGAAGTTCAAGGGCGCCGCTCTGTTAGCGAAGTTAGGAATAAATTTCCTGAAGAAATTCACCATGCCTATGAACCTGGCAATACCTTTGATGTCCTTAGGAGGTTTGAAATTACGGATGGCCTGTGTTCTAGAATGATCAATAGAAACACCATCGGGCAACACAATATGCCCTAGGAATGACATGGAAGGCTTAGCAAAGGCTACCTTAGATAATTTGACAGTTAACCCAGCTTTACGAAGGTGATTGAGTACTTCCTTCAGATGATCTAGGTGTTCTTCAAAGGTCTCAGAAAATACGACGACATCATCATCCAGATAATGATACAAGTATTCAAACTTGATGTCGGAGGAGACCCTATTTAGCAGTCTAGTGAGCACAGCTGCCCCCTGTGGGGAGCCCAAAAGGCATGCTGTTGTACTCCTACAAGTTCCAATCCGTGGCAAAAGCTGTTAGATGTTTCGATTCTTCAGCTAGAGGGATCTGGTTGTACGCCTGATTAAGGTCTAAGATGGTGAAGAACTTAGCTTTCCAAAACCATGAAAAACAAGAGTTAAGGTCGGGAAGAGGCACAGATTGTAACACCACCTTCCGATTTAACGCCCTATAGTCAATCACAGGCCTGAAGCCACCTTGGGGTTTCGGCACCAGAGAAATGGGCGATGAATACGCTGACTTAGAGAGTCGAATTATATCATCTTTTAGCATTTGATCAATGATCTTCAGAGCCTTCATTTTAGGTGGAGACAGCCTGTAAGGAGGAAATCTAACTGGGATCGAATCTGTAACCTCAATCTTATATTCGATAAGGTCAGTAACACCAAGAGTATCGGAAAATACATCTGGAAACGACTGACACAATTTACAAATACTCTCAGCCTGCTCCTCAGGTAGATGTCTAAGGTCTGATGATGATGATGCTTGTTGTTTTAAGGGGCCTAACATCGAAGGTCATCGGCCCCTGTCTAAGGTCTAACAACATCTCATCCTGGGTAGGCGAAACAGATGAACATGACACAGAGTTACATTTAAGTAAAGGAATTTTACAATTATTAGCAAATTTTAAAGTGCACGACTTGCTCTGAATGTCGAGCACTGGACCAATAGAGGACATGAAATCCGCTCCCAATATGACGGGTCAAGACAAGTGCGTAGCCACAAACAATTTAACTTTCCAAGTGAATTTTGAGATACGAATTTTGGCAAGGATGAAACCTAAAATTTCTAATGGAGAAGAATTAGCCGAAACGCATTGTACCAAGATGAACAATATTCAGGAAACTTACAAATGGACTTTAATTTGGAATACCACTCAGCCGAAATTATAGAACAAACACTCCCAGAGTCTAATAGTGCTGTGACCGGTTCATTATTCAATTCAATTTTAAGAAAAGGTACAAGTGCGGGGGTCTCCGCCGCAATCCTGTGGCATTCTTTAGGGCATTCAAATGATGGATTAGAAGAATCATTTTCCCTACCAGAGCTTTCGCTGGGTTTAACAGGGGCTGAGCCTTGAAAAGGTGAACATGCCGACCCAGCCGGAGACACTACTCATTTCCTATTATTTGAGTTGTGGAGGTTGCACCAGAAGTTGAGCAGGAGGGGGTGCTATTAACATTAGGGCAATTTTTGGCTAGGTGAGTAAACGAGCCACATTTGAAACATCCTTGCGATGACCCTACCCCATTCTTTGTCCCACTGGATTTGATCAAAGGGCACTTATTACGCAGATGTTCCGTAGACCCACAAGTGTAACACTTGCGGGTGGTGAATGTTCGGCGAAGTGAAGGCCGAAAACTATTAGAAGACGGATGGGGCTCCTTTGCGACTCTTAAGGTGTCTGCATACCGCACTCCTTCAGCTGAGACAGCCATAGCCTCTAATTCTGCCAAGGTTTGGGGACGAGACTCAAAACACAAATAGGATCTATAAGGTGGAGAGATACCTTCAACAATAGTTTGCACTATCTGGTCTTCGGAAAAATGCAGGGTGAAAATTTGATATCTTGGATGTAATCAGCCAGATTTTCATCCAGACGTTGTACCCTAAAATAGTACTTATGTTTGAGAAAGGACATTTGCCAGAAGGTGAGCATGGAAGTCTTCTATGGATGATTTATCAGCTATGGCCTTAACTATCTTTTCCGATAGGACACCTACAGAATACGGGTACATGATTTGAAGAATTTGGGAGTGAGAGAGAAAACACTAGTGCATGATCCTGAAATTCAACTAAAAATCTTAGGAACAAAATAACATCATTAGTGAAATTTACTGAAAATTTGGAAATTCCCCTAAGCAACATGGCGAGAGGATGGGGCAGACTACTAAAACAAGGTGACGAAATTGGTGATGGCTTAGATGGTTGAGAAGCTTCCGTTACAGCATTATTAAAATAGAAAGGTGGAATTTGTTTGGGATGACCAGACTCTGTTTCCAATGGGGTAGATGCTTGTTGCGTTGCTACTGATTTCCTACTTTCTACACCCTTTGAAGAATCTTCCTCAGCAGGCAAGTTGACTAAAGGGGCTTGATCGGATTTTGGAGTAGCTGCCCCAGACAACAATTGACTAACTTTATTTGACATTCTTGATAGATGATCAACTAAATTATTCGCCTCCTTAGCATGACATCCTTTTAACTTTAGAGACAATAGATCGCTAACTATATTGTAAAAATGGAACAACCTTGCCTGTACTCTTTAAGTTGGTTAGGAGACTGATCACTCACTTCAAAAAAACTAACTACCGATGCTAGTTCAGTGGTGTTGTCAGTGATAGTGGATAGAGCCTCCTCAATTTCCTTCTCTCCCAAAGTTGGGATACAAATTGGTAATTCTAATGATTCTTTAAGTTTGGTGATATCTGCCGCAACCATGCCTCCAGATTGAACATTTCTAATTAGTAATTCATAAATTAATTCCTCCTTGCGCAAGTAGCCGGGATGGAGGACTTTGTGAGGGCCAGACATGATGAAAGAAATATTACAAATTTAGAAGAAGACAAAGAATTCCAGCAACTGAGAAAATTCTTAAGAGTTCGAATCGAATCCTAAGTTTAGCCGTTTAAAAGGGCTTAATTGAGACCCATTCAACCACGCTCTGCTACCACTTGTTCTGGGGTACCGTGGAACGCAGAGGTGAAAGAAGGTGCTGGGGTGAATGAGTCTAACTACAATATCAAAATTAATTAAAAACTTAAACTGAGGGTTATATTTTCAGAACTTCAAACTTAACAATATTTTGTGACAATAATACAGGTACAAGTAGCAATCATTAAACAAGATTGGGGAAAATCCAAGATTCAGAATCTTAACACTTTGGGCTTTAAGCCCCTAATTTTACAATTTTACGAAAGGAAGAGGTATTATTTAATGAGGGGCAGAAATCCCCTAATTCAAGAGCACTTGCTCCCTAAATCACCATATCTAGCCTTCCAGGGGCACACTTTACACTTACAAAACTTGGAAAATTGCTAACAGTCTCTCAGTTTCTTACTGCCTACTCAAGGCAACATCACCTTACAAACACTGGCCTCTCAAGCCACAACTTGCAATATGAAAACAGATTTAACAGGGGTAATTAATACCCAACCTACGGGGGCCTTCATAGACAAGGAACAGGTTAAATAACTGGCCCAAACACAAAATGAATGGAGACGTACCCTGCACTCCAAGATAATAAAAAGTAAAAACATAAAGGGCTCTAGGCCGATGAAACAGGGGCTAATCCCAAACTACTGAGGTGACTCGTATAGAAATTACAATTACCACATTACAGAATGAAAAACAGTTATGAAATGTAGTCTCCTCAAACCAAGATGAAGGGGAGCTCGAGAGGGTACATCACTCTCTATCCCAGATTTACAGTTAAAGTTTTATGAAATTTTTGCATCAGCCGGAAGAAAGTTACATTTTAGAAAAGAAGGTTACATAGTTAACGATTGGGACCTTTCCCTCGGATTAAACTGCGGAGGTAGCAAGAAAGAATAAAGTTATGTGGCCATTACCTTGTAGATGTTCAGTTGACCGATGAAAGAGGCCGCCCGCCTCCTGCTTTGGCACGCACACTCAGTAAGATGACGATCATTTGGCCAAGAAACGTGAAAAGCCGCAGTTTATAAACCCTCAGGGAAGGTTCGAGATCATTCAGGAATAAACCAGCCACACCCTCTCAATTTAATTGGTCAAATTCCAAGTTACACTTCAGGATCGAACAAGAAGTCTGTGATAGGTAGAAAATTAATTACAGAAATTAGGGATTGGCTAGATTCAAAACAGGTGGAAAGAAAAAGGAAATATTGCCAACCCAAAAATAAATGACCATCATTCAGTTACAAAAACCTAGAAATACAAAACTTCTTTAAATTATAAGTTCTTACACCTCGCACCAGGGTGCATGATCATAGTCGTTTAGTAGTGTCATCTTTGGAAGAAAGTCCAAACTTCTTGATGAATTAAAAAAAAAACTAGTAGAGATTCTGTCAGTTTAGGCAACTGCACAATAACAAAATTACATCCTATTTCTGTGGTGACATCTTCTGAGTAACGTTCTAAGTTGGTGTAGTTCCAGTTTCACTGTTTTACCAATAGATGAGTTCATTTAGGCGCTGAATTTGAATGTGCGGTGTTGGGGTGTACCTCCCGGTACAAAAATGATGAAACATAAATAGAAAAAGTATTATGCTAATATGAATAAAAATAATGAGAAAAAATAATTTTACATAAACGGTAAAAGATTAATTTAATGAGGAAGAAAGTTTAAAATATTTAACATAGTTTTAAAATCTTGCTGTGAACAATATTGGTGGTGATTTGAATAAAACTAACACTCCAGGTGAATAAAAAGTACTTGGTTAGAGGAGTTTTATTGATATCAGTAGATTATTTATAATGGAAATGTCTGAAGTGATCAGTCGTCAATGTCGGAACAGAGTGTGAAATTTAAATTCTGTTTTTCCTTCAATGAAGAATAAATAGTTTGAGCAGGTATCTGAAGGGAAAATAAAAATACCAAGTATGGAATCAAGAAAACTTGAAGAAAAATATTGAATAATTAAAATACCATAACGTATACTCACCCACACTCCTGCAGCCCCATGGGGAAATTGTTCGGGTTGGGTTGATGTTGACCTTAGTACCGATTAGAGACTGTTCAGAGATAACGTTCACTAGGGGAATGGGCGGATGAGGGGAGGGGGGGAATGAGTTGGACGATGAGAAGTCGCACATGTATTATGTGTTGTGGCAGACATGCTTGTTTGCTGATTAAGATCTCTCTCAGTTATCACATCAGCAAGAATGTTAGTCTTTTCGTAAATTTTGTGGACATTGTGATTAGGGTTAGATGTTTGATGTACATTTTTGTGAATATTTTCCAGAATGTTTAATAATATACTTGTTATGGCATTTTAAGTATTTACTCCTTTCCTTCAAGTTTTCCCGTTCTTATACCTGATCTCTTCAGATACCTGATCAACATATTTATTCTTCATTGAAGGAAAAACAGAATTTAAATTTCACACTCTGTTCCGACATTGACAACCGATCAGACATTTCCATTGTTAATAGTCCACTGATATCAATAATACTCTTCCAGCCATGCACTTTCTATTCAACTGGAGTGTTAGTTTTAGTCAAATCACCACCAATATTAATCACAGCAAGATTTTAAAATTATGTTTAATATTTTAAACTTTCTTCCTCATAAAATTAAGCTTTTACTATATACGTAAACATTCTTTTTTGTCATTAGTTTTATTCACATACCCTATATGTAAAGTTTTTTCTGTATATGCCTTATCATTTTAAATTCCGCCTCTGTAGTGTTAGCACAATTAGCTGCAAGCTAAAGATGACCTTAACATAGGTCGAAACATGTCCTTTTAGACATAATGACTGTACAGACCCTTTAATGTAAGTGGTGTAAAATTTTGTATTGAATAGTTGGAGAATATATGTAAATTCCCTTGTGGTAATAAATGTAATTCATTGATCATTAATTCACATTTTGTCCAGTGTCCAGCTCAACCTCTGTCACAAAACAGTGACCCCTTTGTGGCCACACTCCCTTTGAGAGGGTCTTTCCTATGGCCATGGCGCATACTGTCCACATGACAAGAAAAAAAAAGCATTTTGTAACTCTAACCTTGTCTTCATCTTTGTCATTTACCTTTCATGTTATTCAGTAGCTGTGTATAATGTGCCAACGTTGGCAAGCCTGTTGGGTATGTTGTGAGGTCATTGGAGCAAGCGCCATATTGGATTTTTAACCTATATTTAGCAAATTGGGAACCCAAGTTTCTTTTTCTTATTCTTATTCTTCTTATTATTATTAGTATTTATCGTATGGCAAGTATACAAAAGAAAAAGAAAATTTGCACTATATACCAGGACAAGAATATTGGTAGCATTCACATTTACAAATCAATGTCCAGTTGCTCTAGCCATTCTAAGAAGGAGGGTGTAGCACTGATGACATCTTGGGCTGGTCCACCATACATCCTCAGAGGGCTCTCCTCAATAATGTGCTGCGCTGACTGGAAAGGAGCTCAGCAGTCACAGGCAGGGGATTCTTGAAGTCCCCACTTATGTAGAATGGCATTACATCTAGCGTGGCCTGTTCTTAAACGGTTGAGTTTAGACCATTGGTGTCTCTTCAGGTGAAATCCTGGGAGTCCAGTTGTGGGGTCTTGGATGCCTTGGTGTTTCACACATGCAGAGCTCCAGCTTTGACGTCATTTTTCCTGGATATTGAAGCCAGTTATCTCATGCCATATTGGGTTCCTTGATTTAAGACGAGAAGGAGGTAGGTCAGTAAGGACCTCGCGGATTGGGAAATTCTGTGGATGATCAGGATGGTGGAACTTTCTCCACTCTCGTATGGTTGCTTCCTGTCGCCTCAGTTCCGGAGGTGGTATGTTACTGATAGTATGTATCCACGGGATTGGGGTGGATTTTAGTGTGCCTGTTGTGGTTCTCATGCATTCGTTCAAATGGACGTCGATCTTCCTAGTATGAGTGCTACGTTGCCACACCGGGGCACAATATTCAGCCACTGGATAAACCATGGTGAGGGCAGTAGAGCGTAGTGTGGATGTATCAGTTCCCAATGTTGTACCAGCTAGTTTCTTCATGATGTTGTTTCTTGACTTAAGTTTCTGACTTGTATTTTCCAGATGTTCTTTGTATGTTAAAGAATGATCTAAGGTGATGCCAAGGTACTTGGGGTTGAAATTATGTTTAATTCTTTGTTGGCAGAACACAACGTTGAGCTTTCGGTGAGCTATTTGGTTACACAGCTGGAATGAGCATACTTCTGTCTTAGCCGGATTTTGGGTGAAGTCTCCACTTCGTGTAGTATGCATTCAAGGTTTCCAAGTCATTGGAGAGAATGCTTTCCCCCTCTTCTAATGTGACAGTTTGGACAGCGATGGCTAAGTTGTCAGCATAGCAGAATTTCTTGCTTAGTGTCAGGCATGTCACTGGTGTACAAATTGAAAAGTAATGGGGCTGATACAGACCCTTGAGGTAGTCCGTTTTTTACTGTAAAAGACTTGTTTGTCTTTTGCCCTGTTATGACCTTGAAGTAACGATTTGTCAGCATGCTCTTCAGAAGGGCTGTAAGTTTTCAGCAGCGTGTATGCTTTTCAATTTTGAATAGTAGTACATCCAGCCATACTGTATCATATGCCGCTGTCAAGTCAACAAAAGTGACAGATGTCTTTAGCTTCTTCTTGAATCCTGCCTCAGTATATGATGTTAATGTTAATAGTTGTTCACAGCAGCTTCGTTTTGTTTTGAAACCCGCCTGGTATGTTGGTGTTATGTCATTTATTATTTCCTGGATTCAGTTGAGGATGAGGCATTCCAACAATTTGTAGCAGACACTCAGTAGTTCAATAGGACAGTAGCTTGAGGGGTCATCTGCTGGTTTTTCTGGTTTGAGGATTGCCATGGTGTGAGCCATCTTGAACTCTGGGGAAATGATTCCAGTCTCTAATACTTCACTGAAGAAGTTCTTAAGCAATATTTTCCCATGCTTCCCAAGATATCTTATGAATTCAGAGAAAATACCATCTGAACCTGCAGCCTTCCCCATTTTTAGCATGTTGATGGCTTTCTCAATTTCTTCTTTGAATTAATTAGCAAGAGTAGTCATTTTGGAGGCTGTTGTCCAATTTCTTCAACTCTTTTTCAATGCGTTTCTTTGTAGTGGGGTCTTTTGGAATTTTGTCAGCTCTTGATTTGATATGTAGTGCCATTTCATTTGGTGTTATTCCTGGCTCCTCTTTGCGTATGTTTGAACCAGCGCCAAGTTTCCTAAGGAGGGTCCATGCTTTTCTGCTGGAGTGAGTAAAGCTCAGCTGAGAAGCTACATCTCTCCATTTCTCTTTTCTTCCTTTACTCAGATCTTCTAATATCATTTTTCCCATTTCAGGATCTCCAGTTTTCTGATAACTATCATTTGTTTTTTGGGTACTTTTATCACAGCATGGAATATACTGCTTCCTGAATCCCTGAGGGATGTTTCGCTTAGCTGCACCGATGACAACGCCTAGAAACCTCTTGTAATTTTTTGCCTTCGGGGGAATCCATCTCAGATAACGATCTACTTCTGAGCTGTACTGGTCCCAGTTTGCCTTACTGAAGTTCCATCTTGATTTATGTATGGATCTGACAACTGCTGTTTCAAGACCTATATTGATAAGAGTGGGTCTGTGTTTGCTTCTTGGAAAATGTTGAAGGACTTTTCTTGTGTAGTCTAGGGGGAGTTTTCTTTCATCTGTGGAAACAATAACCAGATCAGGGTTGGTGTCAGATTGCCATCTAGCAGAGTGGAATGTTTTCTCTGCTTTAGCATCAGAACTGAGATACAGGTCTTGGCTATCACACCACATAGCCAGTTTTTCTCCATTTTCATCATTGTTTGGGTAGCCCCGGGATGTGTGACGGCTGTTAAAGTCTCCTACGTATATACAAGGAGTGGGCAGTGAAGGCAGTGGTGGAGTTGGCCAGTTGGAGTGAGGTGGTTTGTAAACTGATGCGATAGTCAAATGACCTAGTTTGGCAGTGATTATTTCTATATCTTTCCTTCTTTGGGAGTTCACTTCTGAAATGTTGCAAATATTATTTATGGCATAAATGATTGATCCATGGACAGGTGAGAAAAGACTTGCTATAATTTTGTATCCTGCAATCTTACTTCTGCTTTCCAAATCTTCATCTGTCAGATGAGTTTCTTATATTGTTAGGATGGCAATTTTCAGGTCATCAGCTAGTTTACTAAGGTATTCACATTTGTCCTTTGACAGGCCTTCTGCATTTATCTGTAGAATGTAAGCGCTGGTTCCAAGCTTCCTTGGCAGTTGGCTCTGATAAGTGCCTTTCATACGTTTCATCTTTGATTTCATCTTCTGATGTAACTTTGATTGACCGTGAGAGATCCAGGATCTAGTTCGGTCGCCTGTTTGTGTAGACTATCAGCCGTCCTGCATAAGTAGTCCATTGCCCAGGGTACACCACGAGGAGGTTACCTACACGTCGTACCCCGTTATTATTATTATTATTATTATTATTATTATTATTATTATTATTATTATTATTATTAGTAATAGTATGGGGTGCCTCCATAGTGAGGCAAGAGGCATAGGGGTTCTTCTCGCAGAATATAATACGAGGCCTATATATGCCACATCGCGCGGCAACTTACCTGAGGGTTTACACCTTCAGACCCCCCATTTGCTTGCCATGCAAGTCTGCGACTAGTGGTCTGCCCTCCGTCAGAGATAACCAAAGCATACCAATGTCTCTCACTCGCCAGATGTAACCACACCAGACCAATGGTCTTCTCACACTAGTCATACCATCTGCATGGCAAGAAATAATGTAATTCAGGCTTTATTAGTTCAAGTTCTGTCCACTCTTGAGCATAGCACACTCTGCTGTGTCACTTAATTCAGGCCTAATGATTATACAAGCTTCAATCCTTTACTTGATTAGCAAATTATATAAAAAGCACCCCCTCTCCACCCTCGAGAGAGTATTGACATTTGTGCCTGCTATAGCACGCTCTCACGGTGCTGGTCTTGTACTGTTACTGGAGTTGCACCAAGATCAGTATGAAGTAGCTGTTGAACATTACTCATTTTTTCATTATATGGGATCTTAACATCCCAAAGAAGGATCCTCACATGTTGGTGGACAAAGGAACTCTTGTGCACTCTGTTGTTGATCTCTCTTGTGGGTAAGATGTCTTCTGGACACTAATCTGCCATGAAAACTGTCTACACTTTCCAGCTGGTGGTCTACCAGTTTGTTGCTTGCTGTTGGGCAATCTCTCTTCACCACCATCTCCACTGCCTTAGTGTCACTGATCTTGAAGTTGAACTCCTGAAACTTGACCTTCCACATGTTGAGTTTTGCATGCACCTCATCTTCTGTTTTTCCACATCATTGCCTCATCAGCAGTGGCAACTGCGTTGAGTTCACGCGATGTTAACTTAATGTTCTTCTTTATATCATCCATAACTGTGAGAAACAGTAGGGGGGACAGTGCTCTGCCCTGCTGTACTCTACTTTTGGTCATAAACCACGATGAGTGTCTCTCTACCAACTCTCGTGCATCTGGTACAGTCCTTATATAACATCTGGTCTTCTCTTAAAAGTCCTTCTGGCACCTTCCTGTTTTGCAAGCACTACCAAATCTTCTCCCTTGTGACAGTCATATGCCTTTTCAATATCGAGGAATACCATGATCAAGTTTTTGTCTTTCTCCCAGTACACCATCAGCATTCTACTATTGAATATAGGATCTGGAATTGAACTGTTGTTTCCAAAGCCAAACTGCTCCTCTTCCAACTGTGGTTCTATGATGGTTGCAGCCTCCTCTGATCCACTCAGCTGGTGGTTGAAATGGTTCTTCAGGAGTGATTTATTGCTGTGATTAATATTGGTGGTGATTTGACTAAAACTAACACTCCAGTTGAATAGAAAGTGCATGGCTGGAAGAGTTTTATTGATGTCAGTGGACTACTTTTTTTTTTTTTTCTTTTCCCTAGCCTTCAAATATTTTGACTTACAATTTGTTGCAACAGCCTTACACCATCTGACACTGGTAAGTGAACAAACATAAAGTATTTTCCTTTTGAAATAGGCCTAAATATAATAAAATCTTCCAGTATGTTATCAGAACAGCTACAGTATCCCAGTTACATAATAGTTATTGTTTAACCCCTTGAATTACATTCAGAATGCTAGTAACTCTCATAATACTTCCACTCCCTTTTAGGTAATAAACCTAAGTAATAGAACCACTTCTTAAGTAATTGATTAGCAGTAGAAATAGCAGAGCTAAATGGGATTTTTTAGACTAGGAATCGCACTCGAATCTTCCATCTATTTCCTTATTTTACTCTGCTCTTTCCACATTTAGGAAATTAACTGAGAAGGAACTAATAGCTGGATTCTTCTTCCCCTAACAAACATAGTGATTTTTGCTAGGGGATATCTTTTTCCTCACATGTTGACCTTGCTTTAGAAATGTGATTTGTGTGTTGCAGGTGGGGCTGAAATAATTGCTCTTGATGCGTTTAACAAGTCTCAAGCTAGTGATGATTTTGTTATTGGAATAACAATAATAAAGGTATTTATTATTCATGCAAAGCTATTGGGTAGTTGGTATTGCTATATTAAGAGTAGTGTTTTGTATTGAACTGAATGTGAATGTGCCATATGCAGACATGCTGTATTGAGTCTTGACACTATAGAATAGGGTTGTATTCTGACAGTTGACAGATTTTTCATATAAAACTGTAACTGTTGCCTTGAAGAAACTGCTTATAAGCATCGTATTCAATTTTTTCTTGTTTAGTTGTCAATGTTTCTTATTCACTGAAAGCATTCAAGTTGAGATCTCTGAGAAAGAGAATATTAGAAGGGTTATGTAGTGTCCCCTACAGCCGTAAACTTAAGTTGCCACAGCAGCTTCTAGGTGGTGTATGGTTCGCGCTGGCACTATCTGATAAAAATTACTTTAAGGGAAGGGGATAGGAACAGCAAAACTACAATGAATGAGAAGCAAACAACAAATCTGATAAAAGGGGGTTCATTGCATCACTTTGTGGATGCTAAATAAATCAATAAAATAGAACACAGGTTGCTCAGGGTTGAACCCCTAGCCAAAATATTATTGAACTGTTCCTTTTGTGAGTTTACGTAAGTGAGGAAGCATCCCGTTAAATGATCGTCATGGCGATATTAATTATATGAGATCCTTATTCACGCACTCTTACTGAAAATTTCCAACACCACTGGGGTTAAATATGAATGAAACCAAAACCTGAATTGAGTAGAAAACCCTTCCTAAATGCCCATTTCCTTTCAGAAAGACATCACCATGAAACAGTAAACAATACAATAACACGACTGGCCCGAGGGAGTCAGACACAATACAAAAAAAAAAAAAAGCACATAAAACCAAGGAATACCAACAACATAACTTTGACAAATATATGAAATATAACAAACACAATACAATATTTGGTGAAGACATCAGGCATCCATCTGCAATATAGATGCATTACTGAACCCCAACGTGACCTTCTGGTCACTCACATTAGGAGCAGCTGAAATCCCTAACTACCTATTACCTTTATAATTTGATAGGGCATTGTTGACTTATCCTTTCATTTAATTCTAACTGAACTTCTCTAAAGTGACTCCGCTTCTTGACCTAGTAGCAGAATCACTGTGTGTTTTCAGAACTAAAACTCCCCTCAGCTGAGTCATGATAATATTGCATATCTTATGTTTCTCCTTCCTTATGACCCTGGGCTATAAATCTCTGTTAGTTGGCTGTTCACTCCAGCTCTCCCTGCAATCAGCTCTGCTGCTTTCAATAGCTTGAATTCTTAAAGTCTTACACTTTCATTAATATGTCTCATTAACTTCTTCTAACTCTTTTTATTCATGATCCTTATATTCTCTTTATATTTCCTCATAATTCTGCAGCTGTTCATTCATATTCTAAAAACACACACATCCTGGCATCTGCACACCACTTTGTCACCAGCAAGGCTAAAAAATCTTGAGGACACCTAGTCATCTGGGGAAAGTCTACCTGCTTTCACAAAGTGAATTCCGTAGTTATTGTTTGGTGGGCATAGCTTCGAATCCCGTTGACAGATCTTCACACAAATTAAACGTGATTCTAACTACTCTAATCTGCTGTACAATATAATTGCTTAATCGAATCCTCCTATTCAATACATTGTTTACTTCATCTAAGAAGATGTTGTTTCTACATTATCAACCGTACATTTTTCGACACCTATTTTGGGTCATCTTCAGTGGATCTTAAAGGTACATAATCTACAGTTCAGTAATATCCTCATAAAATTAAATAGACACTGGTACAATAGGTCTCACTAGAATCTTGAATCTTAAAAGTACATAACCTACAGTTCAGTATTGTCATAATAAAAGTTGATGGACACTGGTACAATAGGCCTCACTAGAATCTTGATTGTGTACAGGTAAAAACATAGTTGAAATATGGCTTGAGATGTGATCTTTTGTCTTAAAACTATAAAATCATGTTGTGTGGTAAAATCTCTAAATCTTCTTTCTTTAGCTGAACTCGTTTCTTAAGACTCTGTTATAGTCGTCAAATGCAGTGATATAAGGAGGTAAGTGGTTTGTTATATTTTCTCATGTGCGTTATGTTAATTGAGTACTGTCAATAGAATGTCCATGTGACATGTTCCACTATCTGTCTGTAATCTGTTGGTTACGGAGTTATCCTGTCATAGAACGTGTTTTGATGGACGAGCTGCTGCTACTAGTGTCCGTGCATAAATAAGTTTACTTTAAGAAAGGAGTGTCGCCCTGATCAGGCTATCCAAATATTAATACAGGGTCCTTAAATGAGGAAGATGTTGCTAGTTATTCAAGAAAACCTTCAGAAATATCCCCCAGCATTAAACTATAAGGTGATCACTAATTTATCATCCACTGATTCGGTTATCACCCATGACACTTCGACAAGCAAGTTAAACCTACGTAATTTACTTTACATCCCTTAACATAAACGTATAAGTGCCCAAAGGAATAACCTGCTGAATGAAATAAAACCCATAATTATCACGCAAGAAGCCTCCATGGCTCAGACGGCAGCGCATCGGTCTCTCACTGCTGGATACCGTGGTTCAAATCCCAGTCCCTCCATGTGAGATTTGTGCTGGACAAAGCGGAGGCGGGACAGGTTTTTCTCTGGGTACTCCGGTTTTCCCTGTCATCTTTCATTCCAGCAACACTCTCCATTATCATTTCATCGCATTTATCAGTCATTAATAATCACCTCGGGAGTGGTGACCCCATTGTAATAACAGCTTATATGATAAAATTCTTCCGGGCTGTTATGCCGTGGTCCACTCCTCTCGCTTCTCCCAGACGTTTCGACTACTGCTGTGGTAGTCATCTTCTGTGGCGTCGTGTAGATACGCTCTCCTGTATCTCGCTGGCAACTGCATAACAGCCCGGAAGAATTTTATTATATTGACACCGGCCGTGAAAGCCTTCATACTTTAATAACAGCTTATATGGTTCATTCATTACATCCCTGACCCAGTCAAAGACTGGACAACCAGGTTGTAGGTTTTAATTATCACGCAAACATTAAAAAAAAATCTGCTTACTGTTTTTCCCCCTCATTTCATATACATAAATGGTAAGCTGCTCTCAGCTCCATATACATTTAACCTGATTTACATGGATTAAAAAGTGCTGCTCCTTAATACTCATATTAGTTAAAAGGGTACTCATCGTTGTATGGCAGTTCGAACCTCCACGTGTCTATCATTGGGGTTTTAGTTCTCAATCTCAACAGTCCTGGGTCCTGTAGAAAGCTGGCCCATGGCTACCATTGTCTTCACCATCCTGATGTGGCGGTCCTGGGTTCCCTGTTGCATACAGTCACAGTCACTAACATTTTTGGTACAGTGACTCCTTAAACGCCATGCCCCATTTAATAACCGATATAATGTCACACCTGCACTTCCAAAAGTCGATAAAACAATGTACTTTTATTGCTTGCAGCTTTGCGTAGTTTAGTAACGCTCATCTCCCTGTGCCCTTTTCAAAGTTTAAACATACACAAAGAAACATGGTTCACACTGCATCACATGCCGTCAGCCTTGGATCTGTGAACGAACTGATCTCGAGTTGAACATGACCCTAGCTTAAATAAGCAAAGGCCTGCCATGGCCTGAAAAGCACTGTCAATCCTGGCTTGACATATCCCCAGTGATATCAGTGAGGTAATGCATCCTACAAATGGTTAGCATATCCCAGTAAATTTTAATTGTTATCCGTAAACAAATCAATTGTGCAATTTGCTGCAATCCTACTCATATCCTTTCTCCACTCAAGATAGCCGTGGGATTCCCCGGATACCCACCTGGCTGACAAATGCTGGAGTGGAAACTTCTTTGCACACATGTGTTTCCTGCTGTATAGTTTATGTAAATCAAAGATACTTAATACAATTCTCTTGGTAAAATTTATCTACGAATTACATTGTTGCATTGTGTTACATTTGTTTCTTTAATTAATGTCTAGATCCTTGAGTGAATTACCTTTTTATGTTAAAATTGAAGTTAGCAGACCTGCAAATCTCAACTTGGGATGTTGGTTCCCTCCAGTAATCGCTCCTGCGGTGAAGTCACGTGGTCTGTGTTCAACTCCAAACTAGCTCTATCCCTTTCTTCAAGGTGTCTACTGACACTGAAAATACTAGAATACTGGAATTATACTGGAGTTTAATATAGGTACTCCTCTATGAACCATGTGACCTTGCTACCGTGGGGAGGCTTGCGTGTCCCAATGACGCAGATAGCCGAACCGCAGGTGCAACCATATCGGATGGGTATCTGTTGAGAGACCAGACTAACGAATGGTTCATCGAAAGGGAGGTAGCAGCCTTTCAGAAGTTGCAAGGGCGGCAGTCTAGGTGATTGACTGATATGGCCTTGTAATAATACTCAACATGGCTTAGCTGTGTTGATACTGCTACACGGCTGAAAGCAACGGGAAACTACAGCCGTAACTAACTCCCGAGGACATGCAGCTCTCTTTGTATGAATGATGTACTGATGATGGCTTCCTCCCGGGTGAAATATTCCGGAGGTAAACTAGTCCCCCTTTCGGATCTCCGGGTGGGGACTACACGAGAGGGGGCGATCATCAGGAAGATGGATACTGACATTCTGCGAGTCAGAGCGTGGAATGTTAGAAGTTTGAATCGTTGTGGCGGGTTAGAGAATCTGAAAAGGGAGATGGATAGACTAAAGTTAGATGTAGTTGGTATAAGTGAAGTACGTTGGCAGGAAGAGCAGGATTTTTGGTCAGGCGACTACCAAATTATCAACACGAAATCAAACAGGGGAAATGCAGGAGTTGGTTGAATAATGAATAAGAAAATAGGGCAGCGGGTAAGCTACTACGACCAGCATAGTGAAAGAATTATTTTCGTTAAGATTGACACCAAACCAATGCCCACCACAATAGTGCAGGTCTATATGCCTACTAGTTCAGCGGATGATGAGGAAATCGAAAGAATATATGAAGAGATAGAAGATTTAATACAATATGTAAAAGGTGACAAGAATCTAATTGTGATGGGAGACTGGGATGCAGTGGTAGGCCAAGGAAGAGAAGGTAATACAGTAGGAGAATTCGGATTGGGACAAAGGAACGAAAGAGGAACTCGTCTGGTTGAATTCTGCACTGATCATAATTTAGTCCTTGCCAGTACTTGGTTCAAACACCACAAACGACGGCTGTATACGTGGACGAGACCTGGAGGCACTGGAAGGTATCAAATAGACTTCATTATGATTAGGCAGAGATTCAGAAATCAGGTGTTGGATTGCAAAACTTTCCCAGGAGCAGACGTGGACGCTGACCACAACTTGTTGGTCATGAAATGCCATCTGAAGTTGAAGAAATTGAAGAAAGGAAAGAATGCAAAAAGATGGGATCTAGACAAGTTGAAAGAAAAGAGTGTGAGGGATTGTTTTAAGCAACGTGTGGCACAAGGGCTAAATGAAAAGGCTGAAGGAAACACAATAGAGGAGGAGTGGATAGTCATGAAAAATGAAGTCAGTATTGCTGCTGAAGAGATGTTAGGAAGGAAGCAAAGATCAACTAAGAATCAGTGGATAACTCAGGAGATACTAGACCTGATTGATGAACGACGAAAATACAAGAATGCTAGAAATGAATAGGGCAGAAAAGAATACAGGCGATTAAAGAATCAAGTGGATAGAAAGTGAAAGGTAGCTAAGGAAGAATGGGGGAAGGAGAAGTGCAAGGATGTCGAAGGTCGTATGGTCCTGGGAAAGGTAGATACTGCATACAGGAAAATCAAGGAAACCTTTGGAGAAAGGAAATCTAGGTGTATCAATATTAAGAGCTCAGATGGAAAGCCACTTCTAGGGAAAGAAGACAAAGCAGAAAGATGGCAGGAACATATCCAACAGTTGTATCAAGGTAAAGAAGTAGATAATTTGGTTCTGGAACAAGAAGAGGCTGTTGATGCTGATGAAATGGAAAACCCAATTTTGAGGTCAGAGTTTGACAGAGCTGTGAGAGACCTAAATAGGAACAAGGCACCTGGAATTGATGATATTCCTTCTGAATTACTGACTGCCTTAGGAGAAAGCAGCATGGCAAGGTTATTCCATTTAGTGTGTAAGATGTATGAGACAGGAAAAGTCCCATCCGATTTTCGGCAGAATGTTGTTATACCTATTCCCAAGAAAGCCGGTGCTGCCAGGTGTGAAAACTACCACACCATTACTTTAGTATCTCATGCCTGCAAAATTTTAACACGTATTATTTACAGAAGAATGGAAAAACAAGTTGAAACTGAGTTAGGAGACGATCAATTTGGCTTCAGAAGAAATGTAGGAACACGTGAAGCAATCCTGACTTTACGCCTGATCTTAGAGGATCAAATCAAAAAGGACAAGCCCACGTACATGGCATTCGTAGATCTAGAAAAGGCATTCGATAATGTTGATTGGACCAAGCTATTTACGATTCTGAAGGTGATTGGGATCAGATACCGAGAACAAAGAATTATCTACAATCTGTATAAAAATCAGTCTGCAGTGATAAGAATCGAGGGCTTTGAAAAAGAAGCAGCAATCCAGAAAGGAGTGAGGCAAGGCTGCAGTTTGTCCCCCCTCCTCTTCAGTGTTTACACAGAACAGGCAGTAAAGGAAATCAAAGAGGAATTTGGAAAGGGAATCACAATCCAAGGAGAGGAAATCAAAACCTTGAGATTTGCTGATGATATTATTTTATCTGATACTGCAGAAGATCTCGAAAAATAGGAACAAGGCACCTGGAATTGATGATATTCCTTCTGTCTTGGGTAAGGAGTACAAGATGAAAATAAGTAAGTCCAAGACAAAAGTAATGGAATGCAGTCGAACGAAGGCAGGTGATGCAGGAAATATTAGATTAGGAAATGAAGTCTTGAAGGAAGTAGATGAATATTGTTATTTGGGTAGTAAAATAACTAATGATGGCAGAAGTAAGGAGGACATAAAATGCAGACTAGTACAAGCAAGGAAGAGCTTTCTTAAGAAAAGAAATTTGCTCACTTCAAACATTGATATAGGAATTAGAAAGATGTTTTGAAGATTTTCGTGTGGAGTGTGGCATTGTATGGAATTGAAACATGGACGATAACTAGCTCAGAAAGAAAAAGAGTAGAAGCTTTAGAAATGTGGTGTTACAGAAGAATGCTGAAGGTGAGATGGATAGATCGAATCATGAATGAAGCGATACTGAATCGAATTGGTGAGAGGAGATCGATTTGGCTAAATTTGACAATAAGAAGAGATAGAATGATAGGAAACATCTTAAGACACCCAGAACTTGTGCAGTTGGTTTTTGAAGGAAGTGTAGGTGGTAAGAACAGTAGGGGTAGACCAAGGTTTGAATATGACAAGCAGATTAGAGCAGATGTAGGATGCAGTAGTTACGCAGAAATGAAAAGGTTAGCACATGATAGGGTGGCATGGAGGGCTGCATCAAACCAGTCTATGGACTGATGACTCAAACACACACACACTGGAAATATACCGGAATTTTGAACCATGTACTGGCAAAATTATAAAATATACCGGAACAAATATTATCATTCATTTATAATCTACCCCGGATATTTGCACTCCAGAAGTCCAGGTAAGTTAATAAGAACAATTTTTTAGGTTGGCATTATAACTTAAAGTGATTTTATTGAAAAGTAATACTGATGTAGTACAGTAGTAACAGTACAGTTACTAGAATAATAACTTGTGATTTTCTCTAATAACCCGGCATCGGGAAGTGACGCCCTCATCGCCCAGCATCTCTCTTGGTGTTGTAGACAGTCAGTAACTTCCCCTTTTCACTAATACTGTTTTCATTTTCTGTTCCCTTTTCCTTCCTTCATTCTTGAAGTATAATAACAATGGATGCATTAGGCCTATACAGTATTATATGCTATACTTTAAGTAGCCTATATTATGTATATAATATGATGCATCCATTGTTATTTATTTACTTACTACCGAGCTCGATAGCTGCAGTCGCTTAAGTGCGATCATTATCCGGTATTTGGGATATAGTGGGTTCAAACCCCATTGTTGGCAGTCCTGAAGACGGTTTTCCGTGGTTTCCAGTTTTCACACAGAGCAAATGCTGGGGTTGTACCTTAATTTTTTTTTTTTTTTGCTATGGGCTTTACGTCGCACCGACACAGATAGGTCTTATGGCGACGATGGGATAGGAAAGGCCTGGGAGTTGGAAGGAATCGGCCGTGGCCTTAATTAAGGTACAGCCCCAGCATTTGCCTGGTGTGAAAATGGGAAACCACGGAAAACCATTTTCAGGGCTGCCGATAGTGGGATTTGAACCTACTATCTCCCGGATGCAAGCTCACAGCCACGCGCCTCTACGCGCACGGCCAACTCGCCCGGTGTGTACCTTAATTAAGGCCACGGCTGTTTCCTTCCCACTCCTAGCCCCTTCCTGTCCCGTCGTCGCCATAGGATCTATCTGTGTCGGTGCGACGTCAGGTAACTTATAAAAAAACTTACTTACATTGGCGTTGCACTTATTTTTCAGAGACAATGAGTAAAATAAGAGGAAAGACTTCTTTCAAAGATGACTGGTTGGACAGAACATTAAATTAAGATTGGAATTGGCTTCAGAGAGAGGAAAGTGATAACTATGAAGGGTATTGTTCTTTGTGTAGGACTAGTTTTGATATTAGCAACATGGGGGTGTCTTCAGTTCAATCTCATGCCAAAGGCAAAAGGCACCCATCGAAAGAGTAAATGCTTCTAGTTCCAGCAAAAAACTGTTTCACATGATACCTGCCAAGGAAGCAACTACAGGCTCTGTTCATGTGAATGCTGCTCCATCAACTACAAACTCTGTTCCAGTGAAAGCTGAAATTTGTGAAGTGCTAACTTCAATTGTTAATGATAAGCATACTTTTGTTGTTCCTAGAAGCACTCTTAACAATTTTATCATCAAGGATGAAGCTACGAAGGTTGATCAACAAAGACTGAGACTGATTTTTTCTTGTAGCTTCCGTGATAGTTTCCTATCTGTAACATAAATATTTGAAAAGAGCGGGTTTTTATATACAGTATAATGTCCATAGGCTGCAGTACTCTCGTGTCGGTAGGTTGGTAGTAATGCTCTATTGTGTAGACGCTACGTACATTTCGCATACCAGACAATGGAGGTGACGCGAGAGGAGCAGTACAGCGCAATCAAATTCTGTTTTCATTTAAACCATACAAGAAACTTACGAAAAGCTGAAGCAAGCATACGGTGAAGATGCACTACCTCGTGCAACTGTGTTTAGGTAGTTCAAGGACTGTGTTAAGCAAGGTGGGCTTGGTGTTTCGGCTTCTACTGTGACTGAAGTCAACATCGACACAGCTGCTGTGATTGTCTGTGAGGATTGGCGGATAACATTATGTAACCTCAGTGAAGTGTTGAGAATTTAATTTGGCAGTGTCTTTATGATTATGCATGATCATCTCCATATGACCCGAGTTTGTGCCCGTTGGGTGCCATGTCTGTTGACTCCCGAACAAATGGCTGTGCGAATGGAGACAAGCTGTGAGGTGCTGCATCTCTTGCTGATGGAGGGGATGCATTTTTGAAGTGATGAGCCATGGCTGCATCATTATGATCCTGAAGGAAAACAAGCCAGCACAGTGTGGAAATCGCCAGGTTCTCCAACACCAGAAAAAGGCAAAAGTTGTTCCATCTGCAAGGAAAATGATGGTGATCACATTTTGTGACTGTAATGGAATGATTTACCAGTAATGTCAAAAACATATCAGATGCAAGGCTTTTCAGGCGTTTGCTCTATTAACCAGCGTTTCGTCTTAGGTCTGACACTAGACTCATCAGAGTGGGATGTGTCAGACCCTACCCACTGACGCTGGGGTGTATGCAGGTGAACTTATCAGAAGCCCTTATAAGAGGCACAGTCTGATAACTGCATACGGGAGATAAATCTCCACAATGGAATTATTGCCCGCCTAGCAATTCCGAATGGAAAATTCTAAATTCCCATGGAGGGGATAAGATATTTTTTCACCAATAGAGCATGTCAAAAATGTCAAAAACATATCAGATGCAAGGCTTTTCAGGCGTTTGCTCTATTAACCAGCGTTTCATCTTAGGTCTGACGCTAGACTCATCAGAGTGGGATGTGTCAGACCCTACCCACTGACGCTGGGGTGTATTTAGGTGAAATCAGAAGCCCTTATCCCTTTCAGACCATGTACGCACAGTTGTGCGGGTTCGTATTTTATTTATGTCTGAGCTTATTTGAAGTTTCCTTGGCGCTAGACCGGACTGCAGTGCTTGTGCGGGACACGTAGCATGTACTTCAGCTGTTTTTATTTAGTACTTGACCATCAGGGGGCAGGAAGAAGAGTTTAAAAATACAGTTCATTAGCAAGATGGCGGGAAGCAGTAATGCCTAAAGTAGGTATTTATTTATTGCATTCATATTAATCTAGAAGCTTTACTGAATATCAGAATATAATCAATGAAGTGTGTAGAATGTGTAGCAAACGTAAATTGTGAACTTACAACATCGTACGTAATATCATGAGGTTTTGAATGTTGATACACACATATGTGCGGGCTAGGTTTCCTTACAGGCAATGCATGCAGGAGTGCTGGGTGCTGTCACAAAAAGGACTGTGAAAGAAAACCTCATACTCTACATGAGAAATGTAATGTATAAGATTTTAATTGTTTAAAATCTTTCCACACTGTAAAATAGAACATTTGATCATGTACATGTGCATATTCACATGTACTGAGTTGAATTTTTATTTTTTTATTTTTTGCAAGTAGTGAATGAAGTCCTGACACGCACAATTGTGTGGGTTCTGTTTTTCAGCCGATAGTTCTTATTTTGTAAAATAAACTGTAAAAACATGTATTTGAGTGCATTTTACTAAGTTGTTGACGTTTTGACACCTCCAGATTTCTTTCAGGTCTGACGACAAGCTGCTGCTGCCAAAAGGGCAGTAATAGCAAACCTCCTCCTCAATGTAGAAAATGTAACGTTTACTTGTGTTTGAACGAAGATTTAATTGTTTTAAATTATTCCCCAGTGTAAAATAGAACATTTGATCATGTACATATGTATATTCACATGCATTGAGGTAATTTTTCTGTTTTGTAAGTAGTGAAGTAAGTGCTTTTTTTTCAGATGTCAATTTTCATTTTGTAGAATAAACTAAAAATATATGTATTTAAGAGCATTTTTGTGACTTTTTGACGTACAAACAAAAATTCACACCGCCAGTTTTCTTTCAGGTCTGAAAGGGTTATAAGAGGCACAGTCTGATACTGCATACGGGAGAGTCCCCCCCACACTACTGTTACAGCAGCATACTACATATCAGTATTGGATACACTGAGGAAGTACATTGCAAAGAAACTACCAGAGCTTTCTCAGACCGGGTGGTGACTTCATGACAATGCACGGCCTCATGTCGCAAATCAAGTCATGCAGTTTCTGGCTCGATTCAACATTACCTGTATACCGCATCCACCTTATAGCCCTGATCTTATACCCTGTGATTTATTATTTTATTCCCATCGCTAAAGGCAAAGCTTAGGGGCATTTGATTCGAGACCTCTGAAGCACTGCTCAAGAAAAGTGAGGCAGTTCTCAAAGACCTGACAAAGAATGGTCTGGAGCATGTGTTCAAGGACTGGCAGAGACTCTATAAAAAGTGCATTGAAGTAGGAGGGGACTACTTTGAAAAAGATCATGTAAACATTGAAATGGAGTAATAAACATCTGTGAAAAAAATTCAGTCAGTCTTTGTTAATCAGCCCTCGTATTACTGCAGAAATATTGTGGGCTATTACTCAAGTTGGGACCCATTCTTCTGCTAGAAGTTTTGGCATTTATAGTGATCTTTTTAAAATCTTGTTTCCTGACAGCAAAATTGCAAAGAAATTCAAGTTACATATGTACTGGGTCCATATTTCCAAAAAGAATTGACAGACTTGGTTAAAGAATGTCCTTGGTTTTGTATTTCTTTTGATGAAAATCCACAGCCTGTTTCCAGTCATCCGACCTGGTCAGGAATGGAATGAACGAAGCTCCCATCTAGCGGTGAGGATAGGAATTGTGCCAGCTGCCGAAGCCTGTCACACTCCTCTGGAGAAGTTATTAATGAATGACATATGAAATGAAATGATAGTAGAGAGTGTTGCTGGAATGAAAGATAACAGGGAAAACCGGAGTACCCGGAGAAAAACTTGTCCCACCACCGCTTTGTCCAGCACAAATCTCACATGGAGTGACCGGGATTTGAATGACAGGACCCAGCGGTGAGAGGCCGGTGTGCTGCCACCTGAACTACGGAAGCTACCTGTATTTCTTTTGACGAAAGTTTAAATTTTGTCGCTCAGAAGAGTCAAATGGATATGGCTGTTAGATTTTGGGATGGAAACTTAGTTCAAACAAAATATCTTACATCCGCATCTTTAGGTCATGCTACTGCTGAGACCTTCTGATGACGTTTTTGCAAAACTTGAAAAACACTGGTTTGGATACAAGAAAGATACTGCGAGAGTTTTTGAAAGATCTAAAAAGTACTTAGGTGATTCACCTTCAGATCCAGAGCTGTTGGATTTTGGTATCTGCTCTTTGCATACTATTCATGGTGCATATAAAAAGGCACACAACAACACTGAATGGAACATTCAGAGATTTTTGCGCTCTCTATATTACTTCTTAAAGGACTTTCCAAGTAGACGTGCAGATTACAAATGCATAACAGGATCACATCTCTTTCCTCTCAAGTTCTGCTCTATCAGATGAGTTGAAAACCCAAAAGTTATTGAAAGAGCTGTGAAAATGCTGCCACATATTAAGAAGTATGTTGATGCTTTTGAGGAAAACCTCCTGCATCAGAAAACTTTCGAATTATAAAAAGTTTTATAGGAAATGATCTGCTCCCAGCACAGTTGGGATTCATGCGTTCCGTTTCCTTTGAACTGGAACAGTATCTCTCAAAGTATCGGAGAAATGATCTTCTTTTGCCTTTTATGTTCTCTGATCTGAGTACTATGCTTGAACACCTGCTGGAAGAAGTGTAAAGAACCAGATTTTAGAGTCAGCAAATACTAGTAAGAAACTTCTCTCAATCGATTTGAAGAAAACGGAAAACCTCAAGCCCTTCCATGCTGTTGACATTGGATTTGCAGCCTCAGCAGCTTTGAAAGGTAAGGGAATAAAAGATGTGAAAGTCCTTAAGTTCTATGGAGACTGCAGAAAATTTCTTGTTGATATTTATATGAAGATTTTTTCAAAAGCCCTCTTGCTTTCAAGATTGTTAGAGGTGCCAGCTGCTTCAATCCTGCAATTACGACCAATTCGTCTATTAGAACCTGCAGGTAACTGCTGTATTAGAAGTTCTTGTTGAGACAAAACAGTTATCTCCTAAGGAAGCTGATATTGCAAAACGAGTCTACTTAGATTTCTCATCAAAGGAAGAAGTAGTGAAGTATCTCAAGAAGTTTGATCTCAAAACCGATCGATTGGATCGATTTTCTCAGTACCGCCTATTTTCAACACACTGTTTCAAAAGAACTGATCCACTTCACACAAAAAATGCTTGTTTTGTTTCATAGCAACATTACTCTAGAAAGAGGTTTCTCAATGAACAAAGAATGCCTAGTAGAGAATCATCATGAAAATAGCTTGATTGCACAGCATATGATGCTGTAGCTGTAGCTGGTGGAGTATTAGCTCACAGTGTTTCGAAGAAAATGATCCCTGCAGCCAAAAATGCATCAACATCTCTCTCTCTCTCTCTCTCATTAAATACATATGATGATTCACAAATTTGTTATAAATTGTATAAACTATATAGCGTAGCACACAACTTTTTGTACATTACATATATTATAAAGCATAAAATCTACGGTATATAGAGTAACATATTTTATGTTTTTTCTGTGATGCATGTAAAAGAGATTGATTTAATATATATGTGTCTTTCTTGTGACTTATTATCTAGAACAAGTTTTTATTTAGAATAAGCCTGGTACAGAATCTCACCGGGTGAGTTGGTCGTATGGTTAGGAGCACACAGCTGTGAGCTTGCATCCGGGAGATAGTGGGTTCGAACCGCACTGTTGGCAACCCTGAAGATGGTTTTCTGTGGTTTCCCATTTTCACACCAGGCAAATGCTGGGCCTGTACCTTAATTAAGGTCACGGCCGCTTCCTTCCCTTTCCTAGGCCTTTCCTATCCCATCGTCGCCATAAGACCTATCTGTGTTGGTGCGACGTAACACAAATAGTAAAAAAAAAAGGCGCAGAATCTATTCAAGGACGGTTTACTTCCACAGTGTGTGTTATGTGATACTCCTCCTTTGGCTGTGTTTATTGGATGTGTTAATGAATTGATTCAAACAGCCAAAAAGTGCATTGTCACTTATAAACAGTGAGTTAGGTAAGACTTTTCAGGTATATTTTGCGAATGTGTGTAATACAGCATTGTAAATTTAAAACAAACAGTTATATAGTAGGAAGCTATACATATGATTTTTTTTTTCATTTATTTAAAGCTGGCAGTTTATCAACTTTTTGTCTTGTAATTATTTTAATAGTCTTACAAACAATTTTGTATTCATTGAGATTGTAATTTTTTTCCAAAGCAAGAGTTGTATAAATTTTCTAATTAAAGAGATTTAAAAGCAATGGATGGAGTAGAGGGCTGTGAGGGGAGAGTAGGGAGGTTCTCTAAAAAATGTTTGTATTAACCCTTAATTAGTCACTCACGGAGATTTCCTCCAGGCCGATTACATTTTGCACGGTACTGGACTTCCCAGTTGAACTGTGGGTCTCCCCATCCCTATACCTTTCTCCTTGTTCATTTGGACTCGTCTTGTCAGTATTTCGACACGATTGTGCATCCTGTGTGCGAGTGTGGGTGGGATCATTGTTTTGCCGAGTGACATCACCTGGACGTTTTCTCCGTATGCGATTAAGTAAATTAACTTATATTTTAGTGCTTAATTTTTTTATTTTGGAGGTCAATGACCTTGTTGTTTTGTTCTTCTAAACTTATTTTAGAAAAATATGATTTCATATGATGTGATCGTCATAGGAAATGGCAAATCTCACGAATTTAATATCATAAGGTCATTTGACATAGTTAATGTCTACAGTATTCTGCTTTTAGATCAAACAAACTGTGTAAAAATAACCTACAAATACTTAAAAGGATTTCTTTTAATTATACCGAAGAATACTGCAAACGAACATGCCAAAACAACATTTCAAAGGACGAAAATGACGCACATTTTTAACCCCGGAAGTTACCTCCGTGCGCGACTAGTAACATTATAATTTTCGCATGACTAGACAAGGGTTAAAAAATGAAGGCTAACTGAATTTACTAAAAACAAAATATGCATGTGTTGGCAAAAAATTACAAACCTGAAATCATCAAGTGTGTAATTCTTCCTAAAAATTAAAAAAAAAAATCATAGCATTAGGTACTGGAATGTTGTTGATAGTTATACTGAATATACTGGAAATATACTGGAATTTTGAAAATGGAACTCTGTAGACAACCTATACTCGTAAACTCATGCTGGCTCACACTTTCACGAGTGGAAATTTTCTTGCGTCCTTCTTTGTCTCCAGCGTAGCGCTACGCACAGAGACATGATGTTAAAATACATATGCCGCTGGGTCACTGGTTTGTACCTCTGGATGGGTACAGTAATAACAGTGCCATGTTTCAAACCGAACTCTTCTGAATCTCACGTGCAAGGCACAGATGGCAGCAGAGTGAAATCACGCATAGGTAGAGCTCCTAAAAACTGTGTATTTTAAGTGTGTACAGCAGAAAATTACACGTTAACTCCTAACTGTATCAAAACCAGGTGGGTTTTGACGCTTGAAGGAAGTGTAAATATTGAAAAGTGATAAGTTATTAACGTGATATCTGTAAAAGAAGTGAAGGAGCTACCTCCTAGTCGCCATGGCCTTGTGCGCGGAATGTAAGAAGGAGGTAGGCAAGGGAGCCAAAGTACAGTGCGAAACGTGTAAAAACTGGTACCATGTGAAGTGCTTCAGTGTCGATGGAAGGAGTGATGAATTGTGTAGACATTGTAACAAAGAAACATCTCCATCAATTGCTCATGTTATCGAACTTATGAACTAGTTTTGGGAAGAAATGAAAGAGATGAAAAAGGTATAGGATCAGAGGGGGAGAGACCAAGGCAGTTCATTAGAACTGTGTCACACTAAACTTGAGGATAACGCCAGCCTTCTGAAGAAACAGCATGATGATGTAGCTAAGTGTTTGGCCAAGATCGAACTTTTAACGCAGATATTCAATCTGCGTGCCAAAGTGAAGGCTCTGGAGAACCGTGTTGTAGAGGGAGAACAATATTCCAGAAGGAACACCGTTGAAATACAGGGTGTTCCTGAGTGCTCGAATGAAAATGTACTAGAAACTGTACAGCAGATTGGAAGAGCTCTGGATGTGGAAATTAAGGATGAGATGGTTGACGCATGCTACCGCCTTCCTAAACAACCCAGCCAAGAATATAGAGCGATAGTGGTGAAATTCGTACGGCGCTTCGACAAGGAGAAACTCATTGAACGTCACCGGGTGAAGGGGGAACCTTTCTACGAATCATATTGGACTACCTGGAGACTCTATTGTGTATGTGAATGAAAGCCTGGTTCCGGAGAAGAGGAAGCTTCTAGCTACTACCCGTCAAGAGGAGGGAGAAACAGTACGCTTTCTTATGGGTAAGAAATTGAACTATTAAAATGCAGAAAAGTCAGGGTTCACCAGTAGTGATTATTAATTATACCAATGACCCTGAAAAACTGTAGAAGGTGAGCTAGAATGGATAAATATTTACTTGTCAGAATGCGCAAGGAGTGAGAACCAAATTAGACTCGTTTAATGAAAGTTTGTTATCTAATAATGTAGATATTTGTATGTTAGGTGCAACCTGGCTTGATGATAGTATATATGACAGTGAGGTCTGTAGCACTGGATACCAAGTGTACAGACAAGACAAGAGGTAGCAACAGGAGAGGGGGTGGAGTGCTCATAGCAGTGAAGGAAAGAGTTAAGGTCCTCAAGGCCGAAGGCTTTGCACGTAGGGCAGATGCCTTGTGTTAAAATTAGAACTACAGGGAAACAGTTGTTTTGTTTGTACTGTCTACATCGTTTCCTCCCTGTATCTAATCTTGAGTCATATCAGGAAATGCTAGAGTGGCTAGAATCCCATTATGAAATTTACAGTAATAATGTGATCATAGCAGGCGACTTCATCATTCCCACGATAACAAGTACAGACCTCAATCCCTATGATGGTAACAGTCAGTGTCAGATGATAAAAAAATTTATGAACCTTTTGATAACACTGTGCAAAATTTTAATAGGAAAACCCTTGACTTAATTCTTACCAATTATACGCAATTAGAAGTTTCCAGGGACACATTCCCTCTCTTGCCAGAAGATAAGCACCACCCTTCATTATAATTAAATTTACCACTAAAAAGTGCTATAGAGAATTTCAGGCTAAAAATTGAAACAAGGCTTAATTTTAGGAAAGCTGAATTTGAGAAGCTATTCATGGAATTAAGGGACACTGACTGGAATGAGCTATACAGTAGCATGGAAATAAATTGGGCAGTAAATACTTTTAACAGTCAACTATACATAGTATTGCAGAGAAACATTCCAGTGTCTAATTCACAGAGGCTTAATAAATACCCCTCCTGGTTCACAAGAGAAATTATTAGAGACTTAAAACAGGAAGATTCCCATAGAAAACCTAAGGGCATTTCCCAATGTAGTGATATGAAATTTAAACAACTCAGAAGCAAAATTAAGGCAGATATTAAAGTAGCTTTTAGGAAATATGTAACGACCGTCAAAGACACCATTGCACATGATTCTAAAAAAATTTGGTCTTTTGTAAAAAGTAGAAAACATAAGTTAGAAACTTGTAATAATATGTGGTACAATAATGAGGAGTTAAAGAATGGTGAATCAGATGTGGATGGGTTTGCTAGGTATTTCAGATCGGTCTACTCTCAACACGCTGCTCACTGAGCTCGATAGCTGCAGTCGCTTAAGTGCGGCCAGTATGCAGTATTCGGGAGATAGTAGGTTCGAACCCGACTGTCGGCAGCCCTGAAAATGGTTTTCCGTGGTTTCCCATTTTCACACCAGGAAAATGCTGGGGCTGTACCTTAATTAATGCCACGGCTGCTTCCTTCCCATCCTAGCCCTTCCCTGTCCCATCGTCGCCATAAGACCTATCTGTGTCGGTGTGACGTAAAGCAACTAGCAAAAAAAAACATCCTGCTCTGTACGATATTCCCACAGATAATACTTAGTGACTCAGAAACTTTACACATCGATGAAATAACAGTGGAAGACATTGACAGAGCACTGAGAAATTTAAAGCCGAAGACATCTGCAGGTCTGGATCAGATACCTCCATATATCGTAAAGGAATGTGCAGAAATTCTTAGGAAGCCATTATATTTTCTTTATAATCTTGCTCTTAAAACACAAACTTTTCCTGATGTTTTTTGAAAAAGTCTCGGGTTTGCCCCATACTAAAATCAGGTGATCAGCTGTTAATTAAAAACTATCGACCAGTGTGTATCCTATCAGCTTTTGCAAAAGTTTTTGAGTTTATTCTTCATGATAAGGTTATTTTATACATTGGACCACTAATATCTGACCAGCAACATGGGTTTGTATCTAGGAGATCGACATTTACAAATCTGGTCAATCTGTGTCAGGATATATCGAAACAATTAGATAATGTGGGGCAAATGGACGTTGTTTTTACAGATTTTGAAAATACATTTGACAGCATGGATCATGATATATTGTTAAATAAACTGAGTAGATTTTTATTCTCGTGAGATATGCTCAAATTTTTTAGTACTTATCTATCTAATAGATAACAATATGTTCAATACCTTGGAAATTGTTCTATTGAATATAATGTACATTCGGGAATCGTTCAGGGTTCGAACCTGGGCCCAATTATGTTCGTGATTTTCATAAATGATTTACCTAAACATAAACAATTCCAATGGTCTCCTTTATGCAGATGACTTCAAAATATTCAGACCGATTAGCTCAACACAAGTCAGCTTCTTACTACAAAATTTTTTTGCTAGGGGATTTACGTCGCACCGACACAGATAGGTCTTATGGTGACGATGGGATAGGAAAGGCCTAGGAGTTGGAAGGAAGCGGCCGTGGCCTTAATTAAGGTACAGCCCCAGCATTTGCCTGGTGTGAAAATGGGAAACCACGGAAAACCATCTTCAGGGCTGCCGATAGTGGGATTCGAACCTACTATCTCCCGGAATTACTACAAAAAGACCTTGATGATATTCTAATGTGGTGCCATATGAACAAATTAAAATTTAACTTCTCGAAATGTGTAACAATGTAATTCACCCGAAAAAAGAATAAAATTCTATTTCCATACAAGCTGGGTTCAAACGCCCTGCAGGAAGTTGACCAAATCAGTGACCTTGGCGTCCGGCTTGACAAGGCTCTTACTTTCACTGCTCATGTAAACTAGGTGACAGGAGAGGCCTACCGGGCATTGGGATTTATTATACGGAGCACTAAACTGTTCAGGAAGACGAATTCATTCATAGCACTCTATAATGCCTTTGTACGAGCAAAACTGGAATATGCTAGCATTGTATGGAATCCACGGTTCGATAAATATATTAAGTTAATCGAAAGAGTGCAAAAACGTTTTGTAAGATTCCTTCATCACCAAACACATGGCTTGTATCCATTAATGGTGCCATACAAAAATTTACTAACCGGTGTCGGAATGACCAGTCTTGAAAATCAGAGAAAAATAATTGATGCAAAGTACCTGCATAAATTATGAAACAATAAAATAGATAATATGAATTTACTGTCTCTATTGAATTTTCGCGTACCTCGCTTGCACTTTAGGACTGAAAGAGCTCTGACGATCGTCTACAACCATTCCCCACTCTATAGGTTATGTAACAACTATAATGAAGCTGCTAGCATAGACAATAACTTGGACTTCCACATGTCAATATCCAAATTCATAAAACGTTTTTCAGCTACACTGCCACGACACTAAGCAATAAAATCACGTTGAAAGCTGTCAAAAAAGTTATAGGTACTGAATAATTTAGTCATTAAGAAGTTTATTTTTATTTATTAAAATCTAAGACTTGTATCAATGTAATTTAATTCATAATTTAGTTATAAAGAATTGTATTTTTAGTTGTCGAGATCTAACACTTGTGTCAATATAATGTAATAAGTAATTTAAAGATGTTTAGGTTTTCTGTAATTGGGGTCTACTACCATGTTGTAAACCGGCTATTAAATAAATAAATAAATAAATAAATAAATAAATAAATAAATAAATAAATAAAAAAATAAATAACCAAGAATTTGACCTTAATTGATGTATAATGCAAGAAACAATTCAGAAAAGTCCTATGGCACATATGGTCCAGTAAATGGCCTGCAGGTAGTGGGGTGTCACATGGTCAGTGTTACAGCTTCCTCAGCCATATTGCTTAGCTCTCTTGACTGGGTCCACTGCCCCTTTTATTAGACAGTCTCTGAATGTACTCATGAGACTGATCAAAGGCCAATCCAGCCATCATCTAGGATAGTCCTCCACAAACATTTTATGTCATGCCCAGTTCCTTCCTTCCTTCCTTCCTTCCTTCCTTCCTTCCTTCCTTCCTTCCTTCCTTCCTTCCTTCCTTCCTTCCTTCCTTACTTCCTTCCTTCCTTCCTTCTTTCCTTCCTTCCTTCCTTCAAGGTCATTGAGTTTATGCCAGTAGCTAGCCAGTTGCTTCAATACACTGCAGAATTCTTAAATTCCTTGGAATTAAGTGCTTTGCCTTCACATATTCTTCTCTAACAGATTGGAGACGTGGTTATGCTCCTTAGAAATATGAACGTTTCTCATGGGCTACCAAATGGAATATTTGGATAAAATAAGCTGAGATAAAGCTGGACAGAGAGCTCTAATCCCTTGAGGTAATTGAACACCATCGAATAAAACACTTCCATTTTTTCTTTAGAAGTGTCAATTTCTGATTCTCTTGGTATTTTGTATCACGGTCAATAAAGCTCAAGGTAAAGCCTCTATTTACCTCATCCGGTTTTCAGCCTTTCGATGCCCGTAAAGTTGCAGTACTGCCAAAGAGTAATTGTACGAGGAATGTCATGTATAAAGAAAACCTTCACTAAATATTTACCCCAATGACTGTCATGTTTTGATCGGTTTCAGCTAGTTATTGTGATTTTTGTTACCTACTTATTTGGAGGTTAGGAAATCAGAATTCAGCTTATACTAATGAGCCAAGAAGTATTTGAACCTTGTAGTTTAATTAACTGTCATTAACCAACAGAAAGGAAGACAATGTTTCAATTCTCTTTTTCTTGCCTTCTAGGCAGATTTTGGTCATATCAGCTACATTTAAATCAAATCAAAATCTCTTTATTTGCAAATGAGGTGTCTACCTCGGTGGCAAATGGTACACTAAAATACATTATTGTCAAGCACTAATATTAAATTAACAAGAGAAGAAAAGTTTCCTATAATACAATATTATACAATTTACACTAACAATGTTTTCTATTAAACACACAGCTCATCCTTAATAAATTTATATTGTTTACAAAATTCTACTTGTAATATCTCCTGTACTACTTACAAATATAGTCAACTGATATACAGTATGTGGAATTACTTCAAATGATACTATACAACTGGTATAAGATTAATATTTACATTGCATTTATTTATTTACTATTTTTTTTTTTTTTACCCGTTCTGGATCCTAAGTAGCATAACGACCTGCTGTGTCTTAACCAGAGCCCCTTTTGCCACCACTTTTCAGAGTTCACAGCTACCGTAGCGGTCCCAGGGCCCTCGAAGTCCCCACTGCACTTCACCCCTACAGGCAGTCTCCTACTTTGGCTGTCCAAACTCCTTAGACCAGGCGATGGAATTAATTTATTCACACACATTTTTAAAATTTATTTACAATAACCTGCACTGGTCGAATGCCCTCTAACACTTCATTTATTTTCTCTGTTGCTGTTTATTCTCTTCTTGAATATCTGTACAGATTTTGAAAAAGGATCAAACACTACCCCTGGTAAACTGTTCCACTCCTTCACACCCTTCCCAATGAATGAAAATTTACCCCAATCGCTTCTGCTAAAATTCCTTCTAATTTTATATTTGTGGTCAGTCCTGCCGATATAATTATTTTCCAACTGAAGCCTCTCACGGATATCTCCCCATGCTTCTTCTCCTGTGTAGGCTCTATATAATCCTATAAGTCTAGTTTTCTCCCTTCTCTTACTTAAAGTTTCCCACCCAAGTTCCTTTAACATTTCTGATACACTACTCTTTCTCCTGAAATCCCCTGTTACAAATCTTGCTGCTTTCCTCTGCACACTATCTATTTCTTTTATTAGGTATTCTTGGTGAGGATCCCAAACACTGTTTGCATGTTCCAATAATGGACGAACCATACTCAAGTAACTTTTTTCTTTTAATTCTTTGTTGCATCCTTTAAGTAGCCTCATTATGACATGTAACGATTTGTATGCTTTCCCAACAATGTCATCAATATGACCCTTCCAGTGCAAATTACTTTCAAATCTCACACCTAAGTATTTGCACTTGCCATCTTTTGGGATAACTACCTCATCCAAAGTATATTCAAATTCAGTTTTAAAGCTCCTGTTTGTAAAAGTTGTAACAGTTGATTTGCCTCCATTAACCTTCATATTATTTTTTTCAACCCATTGTTGGATACTTTCAAGGTCCCTTTGTAATTCTGAACAATCCTCAATGTTGTTTATTTCCCTATAAACAATTATGTCATCTGCATACAATCTTATTTTTGATGTTATATTGTTCCCTAAATCATTTGCGTATATTAAGAAAAGTAACGGACCGATTATACTACCCTGTGCAATTCCCTTCCAAACTTTCTCTTCCTGAGATACATTATTTCCTACTTTGACTTTCTGAACCCTTGAATTTAGAAATGTTTTTATCCAACGTGTAACCCTTACGTCCAATCTTATTCCCTCCAATTTCTTTAATAATATTCCATGTTCCACTCTATCAAAGGCTTTGTAAAGATCTATGGCTATGCAATCTAACTGACCTCCTGAATCCAACTGATTGATATGTCCTGCTGAAATCCCACCAGTTGTGCCTCACAAGAAAATTTCTTTCTAAATCCATACTGGTTCCTCATGAACCAATTTTTATCATCACATATCCCTCTGATGTACTTCGATATTAAACTCTCCAGTATTTTACAAACTATACTGGTCAGGCTGGGAGATACTGGGAGATATTCTGCTCTCCAGATTGAGTTATTGCCAGAATGTATATTACTTTTCTGTTTGAGTATATTCATTTTATTGAATGAAAGGATTAATTACTGTAATATTGCCATTCTGTCACGCCAACAGCATGCCATGATTTTGTATTTCTTATAAATTACTCCAAGGGAAGGTGAGACAGGACCGACATATTGCCATGACTTCTCAGTAGAAGCTCAGGAATATTGTGTTCTGTGACCTGAGGTGGTTAATTTTTGTCAACTCATTTTTGTTTAAGAACATCCCGTAAAGAGAAAATGTCTTCTTATTCTAATCATCTTAATTTGGGGGAAATTTCTACCTTTGAGAGATTGCCTTGGGGCACTGATTGGCTCAAGTATCTTACATCACTACACCATCTCCATCTGTCGCTCAGAGTTGCACATCTCCCATTAATGATTAGGTTAAGCAGAATATCTCAGTCTACTTTATCATTACTGTATTTCAAGGTTTGTTTTAATTTTTTTCTATTTTTGTATTATATATTTTATTGTCTTATCTGTAATGTTTTATGTTGCAGTCAAGAAGTGATCAAAATGTAGAAACATACCTGAATATTTACTCAGAGTGGGAACCAAACTCTGAGTTTAATCTCGAGAGTGTAGCTCAAAATTGTCTGATGTTAGAATTAAATTTCATTCCATACCACTTGTACCATACCTCATTGCCAGCGGATGGAGGGAATGATACGAGAGAGGTACGTAATGTTCAAGCTCTCTAATGGTATGGCTTAATAAATTTTCACACTTTATTAGAAGTTAAACATCTGCTTACAAGTATCGGAACATAACAGATGTATAGTCGCTCAATGAAAAAATAGAAAGAAGTTTATAATATTTTATCAGATTTAATTTTAATTATTGTCAATATATAATTCACCTCCTATGTGGATACCCATAACAAACATTATAAGTTCAGTTGTTTCTGAGAAAAGACTACTTGTGGGGGCAACTTGTACAATAATACCATGCGCTCATTCTTTCTTTTTTTTGAGTGACTGTTTGTAACAAACTGTATGCATGATGGAAATTATGATAGGCAGCAATATGTAAAGCAGGATTTTATAAAACTTAATAGGTGTGTAGTTGTCTTCTTTTGCAACCATTTATTTTTCAGTTATTTTTTTGCTCTCTGATCTATATTTCTTCACTTCTCTGTGTTTCATATTATGACTTAATTTTATCCTCATACATAGTGTTCACTTGTGTGGATTGATGCTTTTACAAAGCCTGTAGTAACAGGATGTCCATGTAAGCATTGAATCCTTATGGAAGAATTAAATGGTTATGTCAGTCAGTAGATGGCAGACGTGTTACTTCTCAGCACATTTCCTTTCTTTCTGAGCTCTCTAGAAATGCCAAAGAGACAGAAGTAAATGGGTTTTGGTTGTTTTGTTAAACTTGTTCTATTATCATTCTAAGAAAGGTGTGCTTTTAACATTATGTGCTTAAAATTTATTAATTTAGTTGAACACTTCTGTTTGTATACACAACAGGAAAAAATTCCCATTGGTACATACATACATAGCAGTGGCATAGCGTGAAATAAAAAATTGGGAATGCGATAGTTTTAAACACACTAGTACTAGAAATAAAATGTGGAGGTGGACACCCATGCATTTTTGGAATGGTGGTCCTATAAATTTAAGTTTAAAGGTAGACAGTGAAATCAACAAATAACAATGTTATTATAATGTTTATATTTAAAACATTGTAACACTTACTTAAAGTGTGTTGTACACCAAATTTGTCCATTGGTTCTTCTATATTGCAAACGTGTCAACCTGTGAGAAATAGGGCTAATAATGGTCCACCTGTCAATGCAATTGATTATACAGTTAGTACTGTATATACTGCTTACTAATTTAATTCATACTACCATCGTACACATTTTGAGAAATAGATCTGTTCTCTTCTTCAGCGATAATAATATGTCAAAATCGCTAAAGAGATACTTAAGTGTATAACACATAAAAGCTGTTGAGATTGTAATGTGTTTTATTAATGTAGACATTTTAATGATTCAGAGACCTCCTTTTCTTTGCATACTGCCATCTTGCATGCATGTCTTGACTGAATTACTTGCAGTGCAATAATTCACATTATTGGATCGTTTTCTCGTGCGGGATGTCGATTATTCCAGAACAAGCTCGCTTTCTCCACAGCATGCACTAACCTTGAATTGGCTTGGTGTGTCACGTGGTCTACTCACTCGCCACATGACTTGACAAAAGAAATAAAACATCAATTTGTTAACATTGATACTTTCATGGTCTGTACTTGTAGACATAATATAGGCTTTTGGGCTTATTCCATGACAAGAAAACAAACTCTTTACGTTTCACAGAGAACTTTGCTCTGCGTCTTCAGAAGAAAATCTTCATCTTGAACAGCCAAAATTTTCTTCTGAAGATGCGGAGCAAAGTTCTCTGTGAAACATAAAGAGTTTCACCTTATTTTTTTGACAAAGCGTAAGTCTACAAAACCATCAACTTGTTTCGGGTGAACCAGTATCTGCTGGCACAATAAGTAAGTAAACTCGTGTCCTCATACCGAGGTAGTGCAGCTCTTTTTCAGGCACACCCCCACTGGAGGTGAGCTGCATGCTGGCACAATGACAGTCAATGTTATCTTAACAAACAGATGTCACCAAATAGTATGCCAGGTGTAAATAAATGTAGCTGTTAGAGAAAATAGACAAGCACACACATATACGAGGGCAAATCAAAAAGTAAGTTATACTACCTCGCGCGAGATCACGCTGTGTGTCGTGACCGTGGCCAATGTGGAGCAACTGCTGACATGTCCGATAGGAAGGTTGGTGTGGTATCCTGTCGTATTGTGTGTGCAGAGCAGGCTAGGCTCAATGGTGCGTCAACTGGATGTTCACTCCATATTGAAGGTGCCTGCAACAATCAGATTTCTATGGGCTAAACAGTTCAATTGCATGGACACTGCTGTAGATGGTGAGTATGCAATTTCTCATGTAGATATTGTAAAGTGGTGTAAGCAATTTGACGACGGACGCAAGGATCTCACGGACGAATATCACGACGGTAGGCCCACAACGTCCAGTACTGTTGCAAATGTTGACCATGTAGATGGGATCATTAGAGAGAATCGGCGCTTAACACTGCAGGAAACTGCCAGCATGGCAGTGTGTTCTCCATTGTTCACCAGCATCTTGGATTTCGTAAACTGTGTCAAGGATGGGTCCCACGTCTGCTCACCGATGTTCACAAGGGACAACGTTTCCAATCATTAGTGGCACTTTTGCAGTGGTATTCTGTGGACGGCAACAAGTTTCAGTGGCGAATCATCACAGGGGATGAAACGTGCATCCATCACTTCACCCCTGAAACAAAGAGAACATCAATGAAATGAAATGGCGTATGGCTTTTAGTGCCGGGAGTGTCCGAAGACAAGTTCGGCTCGCCAGGTGCAGGTCTTTCTATTCGACACCCGTAGGTGACCTGCACGTCGTGATGAGGATGAAATGATGATGAAGACAGCACATACACCCAGCCCCCGTGCCATTGGAATTAACCAATTAAGGTTAAAATCCCCGACCCGGCCGGGAATCGAACCCGGGACCCTCTGAACCGAAGGCCAGTATGCTGACCGTTCAGCCAACGAGTCGGACAGAACATCAATGGAATGCGTGCACACCACATCACCACCACGAAAGGAGGATCTCGGTCGATGATGATTCCGAAATGATGAGGTGTTGAAAGCAGCTGTCTCCAGGTGGTTACATAGTGCTGGAGGTGATGTCTATGCATCCGGAATCGAAAAGTTGGTTGACCATTCTGAGAAATGTTTACAGAATCTTGGGGACTATGTGGAAAAGTGAACTTACTTTTTGATTCGTCCTCATATCACTAATTTGATGGGGAAAGTATATATGTATTTATGCCATTATTTCTTTAGTCCTTGTGCATTGCATTGCGTGAAACAACATTTGTTCCTTCTTTAACTTGTCTACATGCCATCTTTTTGTTGTTTCCTTTTATTCAATTTCTTGATCTGAGCTCATGTCTGTTTCCGGTAAGGTCTTGTAATTTAACACCTAGTTTCTAAATCTCTACCAGGCGAGTTGTTTCCGGTAATGTCTTGTAATTTAACACCTAGTTTCTAAATCTCTACCAGGCGAGTTGGCCGTGTGGTTAGGGGCGTGCAGCTGTGAGCTTTTATCCGGGATATAGTGGGTTCAAACCCCACCGTCGACATCCCTGAAGATGGTTTTCCGTGGTCTCCAATTTCACACCAGGCGAATGCTGGGGCTGTATCTTAATTAAGGCCATGGCCGCTTCCTTCCCACTGCTAGCCCTTTCCTACCCCGTCGTCGCTATAAGATCTCTCTGTGTTGGTGCAATGTAAAGCAAATGTAAAACAAATTTTAAACAAATCTAAATCTCTTCCTAACTGCAATGAAGTCTCTTTGATATCTTCCATTGCCTTTAAGTCTTGTTCATACATACAACTGTCCTTTACTGTTTTTGAATTAAGTGTTAGCAAGGTCTAATTTATGAACAGTGCAGAATCTTACCAGATGGCAATCTCTTTCATTCCTTTGTTCCAGTCCATATTCTCTTACTGTATTACTGTATTACTGTATTACCTTCTCATCATTGATCTTCCTTTATATTCAAGTCTCCCATCACAATTAGGTTTTCATCTCCTAACTCCTTGTATATCCTTTTGATTTCTCCATCATCTACTGAACTAGCAGACATGTAGATCTGTACCATTGTGGTAGATATTGGCTTGAGCTTGCTTTCTGGAGATGGTGGATTTGAATCCCACCATTGGCAGCCCTGAAGATTATTTTCCATGGTTTCCCATTTTCACATTAAGTAAATGCTGGGGCTGTACCTTAATTAAGGCCATGGCCACTACCTTACCAAATCTAACCCTTTCGCATCCTTACATTGCTGAAAACCTTTGATGTGCTAGTGTGATATTAAACTATGAACAAAATACGAAGGGGGTACTATATTGTTTTACACTTTATTTTTTATACGTCTGGGTATGGTTCACATTTCACTTTTGAAGCTGGTGACGTGTTACTAGTATGTTGTTCCACCGTTTGCTAGCAGCACATACACAGGGGCCAACGAATGCACTCGTCATAGCCATTTCATAACAACATTGTCGGCATAGGAGCAGACAACATGGAAAGCAACCGTCAGGGACAGCGCTATACGACTTGGTTCCTATGGAAAGAAGGCGTGACCACTGCAGAAATTTATCGGTGCTAAACGGAAAACAGTTTACAACTCGGTGGAAGGTTGGAAAACAGGGCGCACATCGGTGGACAAGGGAACCAGTTCTGGATGGAATGTGATAGTGTCAACACCAGCCAACATTGCCCGGGTCGAACAGGCCATCCAAGAAAACAAATCCATCACATTTACGGAAATGGGGGCAGCCACAGGAATTAGACGGAACACCCTGCAGCGGATCGTGCACAGCCACTTACCGTTGGGGAAGGTGTCATCCATGTGGGTGCCTAGACTCGTGTCTGCAGATGGAAAGCAGAGGCATGTGGACATGTTCAGAGAACTTTTGCAACGCCATGATCAAGATCCAGCCGACTTCATGACTAGGCTTGTGACTGGTGATGAGACATGGCTCCATTACAATGAGCCCTGTTTTCCAACCTTCCACCCAGTTGTAAACTGTTTTCCACAACGGTGCATGTTCTTTACAGACTGCCAACAAGCGCCGATGAATTTCTGCAGGGGTCACACCTTCTTTCCATAAGAACCAAGTCGTATAGCGCTGTCCCTGATGGTTGCTTTCCATGTTGTCTGCTCCTACGCTGACAGTGTTGTTATGAAATGGCTATGACGAGTGCATTCGTTGGCCCCTGTGCGTGTGCTGCTACCAAATGGTAGAACAAGACACTAGTTACACATCACCACCTTCAAAAGTGAAATGTGAACCATACTCGGACGTACTAAAAATAAAGTGTAAAACAATATAGTACGCCCCTCGTAAATAAGATAGTGGCTTGGTGTGCATTTTGACAATGATAATGCATTTGCTATGCTGATCATTGTAACTAACATTGCCCTATTTTCTCATTTATTATTACATCAACTCTTGCTTATCCCCTACTTGATTCTTTGTCAGTATTTCTGGAGTCGCTTTGCCAGTCAGTGCAGCTCACTTGTACATTCATTAAATTTCTTGTTAATAAGTATTGCAGATATATAAAATGTATAGGCCTCCCTTCCACTTTTGTTTTCAGTTCATGTATGATGCATTTTTAAATACTTTATGTGTATCCTCTGCCTGCTGTCATTTCTTGGTGGATGCAGTACTTTTGCATCCATCTCTTGGCACAGGCCAGAGCAAAGTGTAGCTTCCACTGAAGTCCAAGTCTCATCCATGGCTGTGACAATATGGAAGCTGCTGTGGTGTGGGTCGTGCTGAGTAATGGCATTCAGAGCACAACCAGTGCGTCAGAGTGTTATGAAAGGTGTTGCTCATAGGGTCAGTTGTGCTACAATAGCACTGCCTGGCTCAGTGAGGAAAGCAGTGGCAAACTACCTCACTCCTCGTCTTGCCTAGTACGCCTCATTTTGGTACTGCCATTGGTTTTTGTGGTTTTCCTACAACTCCATAGCCTTTGGTGGTGCTATTTGGGGATCCAACCAGCCTCTGGGCTGAAGACCTAACAGACAGACAGACATGTGTATCCTGGTTCTGTGAAGAAACAGTCTCTGCAATGAAGTAAAAGAGCTGCTAATCTTGAATTCTTATCTTCATAATAAATAAGGTGTATTTTTGTTGGTGACTGAACAAATCTCTACTGTTTGTTTATAACAGTTTCAATGTTCTTTTTAGGTGGTTTGGCTTCTCTCCGGTAGCGATAAGAAGATCCACATGTTCCGAGAAGACCATGAGAACCATTGCTACAGTGAAGTGGAAACTGCGGAATATTTTCCAGAGCTAATACAGTTACCAAGCATTGCCTTATGGATTGACGTCTATTATTGCAAACAATCAGCTAAGTATGTAACTGAAGAGATTATCTTGTATAACTAGGTTCAGATAAGCCTGTAGCTTTTTGTGGCTAGATATCATATTTGATCTTACAAATTCTTCTTCTCTTCGTCCTCCTCCTCCTTAGCATTTTCCTGCGAATGTGGGGTCCACTCTTCACATTGATGGGTGCCATTTTATGTGATTTTCTGCAACGTTCGCTTTTAGCTGAATGATTTTCATGTCAGTGACTACTGTGTCTTGTCTTAACCTTCCACTGGGGTGCATGCCATCAACAGTGAGGTTGTCATCATAAATGACAGAACTAGTTGCTGCTCTCAGGACAAAATCTTACCACCTCAGACTGTTCTCCTGTGTTTTCTCCCGAATGGGATAATTCTTATTATCTGCCGGATTGTATCATTGGCTAATTGTCTGATACATCTTTGATTTAAGCTAGGCAACAGTACTTCTGTAACTGCTATCTGTACAAGCCATGCTGTACTCACTCTGTCACTCTTCAGGTGGGATCCTAAATACTGCAAGCAGCTAATTTTCACTAGAACTTGACAGTGAATTTCCTCAGATTAGTTTCCAAATATTTACTCTTCTTGACATTTACAGTCCTAATATTAAAAGAAGCATTCTGACAGCTAGGACAGTAGGGAAGGCCTACTGTAGTGGCATTGCATGTTATTGCCACATTCTTACATTCTCTTCTCCTTCTCGCTCTTGCATTTGTTCAGACTACTGTATTCTGTTGTAGTGTGCGACAAGATCTAACTGACAAGTGAAAGGTTTGGCAACTCCAGGTATCTCCATGCGGGCAGCAGGAACATCTCCATGGGGACCACAGTGGGTCCGCTCACATTTCCACGGCAGCCATACTCCTATTCCCTTCTATCCAGTCAGGCAAGCAGTAAATGAACCCTCGTTGCACTAGCTGTCAGTACCCTTCTTTCAATATTAGGCCTATAGGTGCAGGTACAATTGGCTTAGGCAGTCACTCCATCTTTGAACACAAACCTAGAGTTCCTCTTTGGTGGTGGCTGCAAGTAGGATGCCGTTAGCATACAATGAAGTCCAAGGAATGTTCTCATGCATGTTGCACAAGATGGTATTCATAACAAGTATGAAGAGTAGCAGTGATGGTGTTGATCCCTGATGAACACTGACTTTTATAGGGAATCTCCCAGAGATGCCAGTAGCGCACCTCACTCTGCTACCAGTATTCTCATAAAGCATCAGGATCCAGTCTATGAGCAACTCTGGTGCTGCATGGTCATCCATGTATGTGATGCAAAGTCTACTATGAGTAATTAATTTTTTTTTTAATATTTTAGCACCAATGGACTCATGGGAAGATATGCATATGTTGGTATCAAGGAATAAAAGAATGGTGCAAAAACTGGGTCTCTTGGAAAGTCATTATGTGCTGTAGAATCCTCCATGATTTGATTTTCCACCTGTGTGCATAAATTGGCAAATAATGTATCTTAATTCTTGCTCTTGATGATATCTGGTATTATGGGGTTGGAAATTATCTAGATCCCTGAGTATACGTATGGCCAAAAGGAAAGAGCACATTATTATAGAGATATTTGGGCTGCAGATAGGTTTATCAACACTACCGTACTTGACTTGAATAAAAGGGTACACTTCAGTGCTTTTAGAACAAGTTTAAATGATAATATTTGCTACAAATTTCCCTAAATGCTGCTTGTCATTTTGCTAACATAATACTAGGACTACACAAGATTCTTGACAAAGTGAGTATTGGACAAATTTTGGCCTATATCGGAAAGTAAGACAAGAAATATTTTATTACAATTTATGAACTTAATGTTTGTTACAAACTATCACTCTCATTTTTGATCCTTATTGAAAACAGCGATCTCACTTATTTTACAAAAGGAGTACATTTATTGTTCCACCTATTCAATACAATCAGTACCACGTTATGTGGTCAATTAGACATAGAAAATCTAAATATTATGGAAACATGTTTTGCCCTTCTTATTGGGCACCATCAGCCATATTAATTTAATCTTAAAACAAACATTGTTTAGAGGACAATGACACTTAATAATTTTTAAAAATTGAACTGTGATTTCTTATGATATTAACTTTACAGAATAGTGGTTATAAAATATGCTGTTCCGTGGTTTCCCATTTTCACACCAGGCAAATGCTGGGGCTGTACCTTAATTAAGGCCACGACCGCTTCCTTCCCACTCCTAGCCCCTCCCTGTCCCATCGTCGCCATAAGACCTATCTGCGACGATGCAACGTCAAGCAACTAGCAAAGAAGAGGAAAAAAAAAAATATGCTGTTGGGACATGACATGCACAACATGTGCTAAAATTATTGTAAACTAATTTAAAATTTTGTCTAAAAGAAAATTTGTGTCAATATAAAGTCCTAAAAACGGTACATGTCTGCTGAAGTGGATCCTCTTCGTTATAAAAGTCAGCATATATTTGCTGGGGCATTTGTCAATGTAAGTTTTCAATAGAAAAAATGGTTGAAAACTTGAGGGTGAATCTTGTTATATTCCGACATTAAAAGATTGGCTAAGAGAAAAGGCGTATGTTATGATGTTATCCTCATTAAGTTGATTGGTCTAAAATATTATCTGATATAACCGTTGCAAACAGACGTTGGTTGAAGCTGCTTTGAGACGAGCTTTTTCGAGTACTTGATAGGTTATGTTTGATTTTTATGTGAAAATGTAGTCCTTCTAGAAGACGTGGAACATCGATGAATTGAATGTGGTTATACTGCAAAAGAACAAAAAGACGTGTTTGACGTGTGTGTTTAAATCATATGTTAGTGTCCAAGAATTGTTTTTTGATTTTGCTAATTGCTTTACGTCGCACCGACACAGATAGGTCTTATGGCGACGATGGGACAGGAAAGGCCTAGGAATGGGAAGGAAGCGGCCGTGGCCTTAATTAAGGTACAGCCCCAGTATTTGCCTGGTATGAAAATGGGAAACCACGGAAAACCATCTTCAGGGCTGCCGACAGTGGGGTTCGAACCCACTATCTCCCGGATGCGAGCTCACAGCTTCCAAGAATTGTGTATATGTAAAATGGGTACTTATATGTCGTACGTGTATCTATCTTACTGTATTAGCAGCATTGGTCTGTCTGGAATTCCTACTTCGCGTGTTGTAACGATGTGACAGAGGAAGAGGGGCATGCTGAGGGGAAACGGAGGTGGGCGGAGCATTACATGTCGATGTTAATGTGGGAGGGGGATTGTTTGGAGGGACAAGTGCAGGCTTAGTATTTGGTGGGATAAGGGGAGTTTTTGATTTAAAGAATTTAAATATTCGTGGGACTTTGTTTTGTTTTGGATTGACTGTTTTTAATAGCTTAGGCGTTAACGTATATAAGACAACATGATTCTATTTTAACAAAGCTACAAGATTCAACACACAGCAGAGCTGAATATACACATTTTAGCCTACTTCTGACCGTACGTCTGGCACCCTTTTTTAAAATTGGAAAGTGTTTTATTCTATGTATATGCATGAAAACAAAATCTTTTATACATACAACGTGACAATTTTACAAGCAAATCATATCATTTAAACTCCAGAAACAGCAACCAAGTGTACAACTATGTAAATAAGACAGAAGTCAACCAATGAACTGAACAACACGCAAGACACGAACGTTCAAGTGCATGAAGTGTGCCTACATATATTTTATTTATCTTTTATATATATAAGTTAGTTTTAAGTAGAGATGTGTTTTATAAACTAATTTTAAGACCTAAAGCATATCATTATAGACATACAATTGCATTGTCGCATAGTGACATACACGCCAGTTCCCGTTTTAACATGCCCCATTTGCGTGTGACCAAAAGTTTGTTATGATATGGCATTCCCTAGACAATGTAATCTTAATCATAGCTTCATGATATAGATGTGAATGTATTGTTCAGCTGAAGATGACCCTATGTAGGGGGTCGAAACCGGTACTGTAGCATAATAAGTGCAATAAATAAGTATTGATAGGTGGAAATCCTTTCCTATTTCTAATTGATTAGTGGTCGTATCAATGAAAACTACATAACTAAAGTTATATAGTATTAAATTTCCGATCATTTATGTATTATAGATTGTCACCGACTATGATCACAGGGATATTCATGAATTTGAATTTTTGTTACTAAGTCCGTATCATCGCTGAGTTACGAGAACATGGGTAAGCAGAAGTTAATGAAAATCGGTATGTAAAGTCGGAGAATAAGGAACTACACTCTACGCTATAAATAATTTTATAAAACGTCCTAATATCACAAGGTCAAAAGAAAACTAAATGTGAAGGCCTACAAGATAGAAAGCTCATAAAATTGATCAACAATATCATTACATTGACCGTTGTTTGTTGTGATGTGCTTTGTGTCTTCTGTTGCCACTCCCGATAGATAGGATTACTGCTGCGAACCGAGTATTCTTTTTATTCGCTTTACGTCGCACCGATGCAGATAGGTCCTAAGGTGACGATGGGAGAGGAAAGGGCTAGGAGTGTGAAGGAAACAGCCTTGGCCTTCCATAAGGTACAGCCCCAGCATTTTCCTGGTGTGAAAATGGGAAAACAAGGAATACCGTCTCACAAGCTCACAGCTGCGTGCCCCTAACCACATGGCCAACTCGCCCGGTCGTACCGAGTGTAACAGCCTGCCTGAATAATGGCGGGAAGTAGCTGGGGAGTTAGATAACTTTCTGCTTTAGCATGCCATTCCTCTGGTTCATAAATTTTTTGATACTACTGGTATGTAACACACTGGTTCATAATAGCATTCAAGCAATTCAATCCATACTCTGAGGCACTGATTGGAATGAGCAGTTTGCATATTTCACGGAACAGTAGCACAGGAGTGTTCACGGCAGTCTGCGGCTGGTCAGTCCAGCTCTGGAACTTTGGACTGTTAGATCGGGACTGTAGTACTGTTCGTTAAAAGTGAAAAATGCTGTTTTTCATTTGATCGAGTATTTTATATGATAACATTGCTTTTAATCCCTGCATTTCTACTGACATTTTTGCAATGACCTATGTTGACTTTAGTTAGGAAATCCACAAAGTCAGTCTTTCTGAGAATCCCGTAGCGAAGCACGGGTACATCAGCTAGTTACAAATATTCTTACATAGAATATAGGCAGAATCTATATATATATATAAAATAAGAGTTTTGTCTGTACATTGCTCAGAAATTAAAAAGGATGGTATTTCTGTATCGGTCATGTCCATAGTAACAAGGAAATGCACTTTTTAATTTTCCGTAATTTCTGTCTTGCCTGCCTGTCTGTCTGTCTGTCTGTCTGTCTGTCTGTCTGTATGTATGTATGTATGTATGTATACGCATCACGCGAAAACGGCTGAAGAGAATTTAATGAAAACTGGTATGTAAAATCCGGGAATAGGCCGCCACAATCTAGGCCATAAATAATCTTATTCACACCGAGAGAAATGGTAGTTTAGGGGAAGGCCTAACATTTAATTCTCACATATTTATTTTATTAGTGGTCCTATCTTAATGAAAATTTGTATGGAAAGTCCCGGAACAAGTCGCTACAATCTCGGATATAAATAATCATATTCATACTGAGAGAAATGGTAGTTTAGGAAAGGACTAAAATTTAATTCCCGAATATTTATGTTATTAGAGGTCTAATCTTAATGAAAATTGGTATGAAAAGTCGGGGAATAAGTTGCTACAATCTAGGCTATAAATAATTTTTCGAGCTCTAAGTGAAATGGTAGTTTAGGGGAAGGCCTAAAATTTAAGTCTCAAATATTTGTGTTATTAATGGTCCTATCGACAAATACTACATAACTAAAGTTATATAGCATTAAATTTTCTATCATTTATGTCTTATACACTTTTACCATACTGGCTATGATAACCGAGATATTCATGAATTTGGATTTTTGTTCCTAAGTCCATACCAGCGACGAGTCACGAGAAAATGGGTAAACAGAATTTAATGAAATTCGGTATATAATACAAGACAGAACAACTTTCAGAAGATTGATACAAAATTTCAATGGTTGCCAGGAGAAGGAAAAGAGGAAAGGTAATAATAACATCTGGACACAAGAGAGGAGGAAACAGCAAAGTGAAAGGATGAAGATCTATTGGAAGTCAAGAAAAGATGGAGTATGATGAATGCACAGGGTTACTTTCCGCGGTCCTTAGATGGCCAAAATCGAAGAAAGAAGAAGAAAATCAGTATGTAAAGTCGGGGAATAAGGAACTACAGTCTACGCTATAAATAATTTTGTAAGATGTCCTAATATCACAGAGTCGAAAGAAAATTAAATGTGAAGGCCTACAATACAGAAAGTTCATAAGATTGATCAACAATAACGTTACATTGGCCACTGTTTGTTGTGATGTGTTTTGTGTCTCTGTTGTCACTCATCTCCGATAGATACGATTACTGCTGTATTTATTTTTTAAATTTTCTTTACGTTGTACCGAAACAGATAGGTCTTATGCCGACAATGGGACAAGAAAGGCCTAGGAATGGGAAAGAAGCGGCCGTGGCCTTAATTAGGGTACAGCCCCAGCATTTGCCTGCTGTGAAAATGGGAGACCACGGAAAACCATCTTCAGGGCTGTCGACAGTGGGGTTCGAACTCACTACCTACCGGATGCAAGCTCACAACTGTGTGCCCTTAACCGCACGGCCAACTCGACCAGTCGACCGAGTATAACAGCCTGTCTGAATATTTTAAATGCTATTTGTTCGGGGCGTCGAACTACAGAGATCTTTTGCCCCTAGCTGGGGAGTTTAACTTTCTTCTTTAGCATGCCATTCCTTGGTTCATAAATTTACTGATATTACTGGTATGTAACAAACTGGATCATCATAGCATGTGAACTATTCAGTTCCTACTTTGAGGCACTGATTAGAATGAGCAGTGTGCATATTTAACGGAATAATGATGGAGGAATGTTCACGGCTGTCTGTGGCCTGGTCATTCCAGCACTGGAACTTTGAGCTGTTAGATCAGCACCGTAGTACTGTTCGTTAAAAGTGAGAAAATGTGCTGTTTCTTTTTTTTTTTTTTTTGCGTCGCACGGATACAGATAGGTCTTATGGCGACGATGGGACAGGAAAGGCCTAGGAATGGGAAGGAAGCCTTAATTAAGATACAGCCCCAGCATTTGTCTGGTGTGAAAATGGAAAACCAAGGAAAACCATCTTCAGGGCTGCCGACAGTGGGGTTCGAAGCCACTATCTCCCGGATGCAAGCTCACAGCTGCATACCCCTAACCGCACGGCCATCTCGCCCGGTGTTTTTTCTTTCATTTGATCAAGTATTTTACAACATTGCTTTTAATCGCTACATTCCTACTGACATGTTTGTAACGGCCTAAGTTGACTTCAGTTAGGAAAACCACAAAGGCAGTCTTTCTGAGAATCCCGTAGCGAAGCACAGGTACATCAGCTAGTAAAAGATATGGAAGAAACAGAAACCCATGTATGCAGCTTGACTTAAACTGTTTATCCCTTGATGCCTAGACTCCGGCGCTACCCATTGAGCTATGCACTCACTTGCTACTTTAACGTTTAGTTGATAAAGCCTTTTTTTTTTTTTTTTTTTCGAGAATGCCTGGGTATCTAACCCAATGGCTTTGGGATATTCATGTTCGAGGGGACACCTTCATGTACTACAGTAAAAGTATGGAAAATAATCTGTGTCTCGTCTGCCCCTTGTCAGTAAATTTGCACGCATGAACAAGTAAGTCGGAAGTAGGTGGTCTCTGCCTTCTACATAATTAGGCATCATTAATAGTACTGGTAAAAGGTAAACATGTGTTTATGAGCACTGAGCACTTGTAAGCCACTTATTGGTGTGTTGAAAGTCTTATTCCTACTTTATTTGCAAATAGGCATAGCTGCACTCAAACAATATGCAAGTATTCCTTCTGTCACTTTGTTTAAAAAAATACTTCAAAATGTGCATAAAACTACAGAAACCAAAGCTTCACTTAGCACAGTAACTTACATGTCTACAGTGAATCTGTAATGATGTAAGATTGCGGCAGGCGCAAGCTTCCATCTTCACTAGCACCAGTGCTGTGAGATCTGTTTACTATATGTGTCATTTATTGTAAAGTTCTGTTGTGAGGTAATTAAGAACATATACATGCCACAAGAAACCAGTGTTCTTATTAGCAAATATAAATGGACCATCACAGTATATGATGAGGTAGAGCCAAGAATTTATATTCATGAACCATACAATTCAGCTGGGCTAAGTAGCTCAGACGGTAGAGCGCTGGCCTTCTAAGACCAACTTGGCAGGTTTAATCCTGGCTCAGTCTGGTGGTATCTGAAGGTGCTCAGATACATCAGCATCATGTCGGTAGATTTACTGGCATGTAGAAGAACTGTGAGATAAAATTCCAGCACCTCGGCATCTTTGAAAACAAAAAAGTAGTTAGTAGGCGTTAAAACAGTAACATTATTATCAATACTGTGATGATGATACCATAGGTTACTGAAATATACAGTGTGTCTCACCTTCCTCTGCAACCTCAAATACTTTCAAAATTGAACAAAATTACAAGAAATGAATTTCAATATAAATGCATACTGTCGGCCTTGAACAAGTGTTGAGGATTTTGTGTTATTTTCTGCATAATTGCTTGTTATCTGATAGAAATATGAATTATTTTGTTCTATACAACATTCCTAATTGTCTTCAAACTGTAGAACAATTCTCATAATAATAACCAACAATAGTACAAAATAAAATATTATGGTCTGTTACTCGTGTTTTTGGAGTGCTCTTACTCTACAAGAAACTCTTCAACTGTTCGAAGATGACAATTTTGAGGTGATAACATGTTGAGGAATCAATTGCGGGCACAAGCTGAAGTTGTGTTGTCTGGAGGTCAGCGACTGGGTGCAGATGAAGCTGAAGATGCCATGATTGAAGAAAGAGAGAAGGACCTAAGCCAAATCTCGAAAAGCAAATCACCAAACAGCAAACTGGGTGCCCGAAGATTTGGACGAAAAGATTTTCATTTTCTTCAAGTGGATTACTCAATTGACAATCAATCAATCAATCAATCAATCAATCAATCATCATTCATCTGCATTTAGGGATGTCAACCAGTTGGCAGATTCCATATCATTTGTTTATCTAGTATTTTCTAAAATGATTTCAAAGAACTTGGTAATTTACCGAATTACTAGATGACCTGCATAATTCACAAAGATGGAAATGTGCATATGAGGAATGCAGCTCTCAAACATGCACTGAGTATGTGAAGTGTCAAGTAGAACTGTGTGTGCAGTGTTCTGTCAAGTTCCATGTTCACAAGCTGTAATGCTCACTGCCTAATTGTGGATATTTCAGATTGATGTCGCCATTCCTTGTAATAAATACACTGCTGTGCAAAACTTAAGGACGAGATACATAAAGCAATATATCAACTACTCGGTAGAAATGAATAAAAGTGCCATGACATGTTTCCAGAGGTCTCCCACACTTGCATAGAAATCTGGCGTGAGGTCAGCATGATTATAGCACCAAATGGGTCTGGCCCCACAAAACGAGGCAATTAAAGGAATGGGACAAGACAGTGTGAGTCAATCAGTGAGCTGTTACGGTGCATTGTGGTGGTGTTATTCACTACATTTGGATGACTTCACACGGGGAAGAATCATTGGGAAACTGGAAGGAGGACGAAGTGTGACGAGTGTAGACCAGGAGTTGGGTATTGCTCACAGCATTGTTTCACATGCATGGAGAACTTTCCGAACCACAGGCACTGCTGCCCAAAGGAGAGGAGGGGGTAAACCACGGTCAACTACAGCAGCAGATCACCGCTACATTGTAGTGATGGGATATTTGATTCATTTGATTCTGTTCACATTACTGAATCGATACAGTGAGCTGATTCATGGCTCATTAGAGTCATCGATCCTATTGCATCTGTGTAGTGTGTACTGCTCGGTCATCTTTGAAAAAATCTATCAGCAGAGGATTTTTTAAATCGTATTTTGTGTAGGCTACACGAGATGTACAGTAGCCCACTGGTTTTCTGATTAAACATCCTTTTATTTAAGCTATTGCATCAGTCTGCTCACCTCCTCACTGTCCACGTACACCGGTGGTCTCATGATTCGATTATTGAAGTATTGTGCAGTGATGCGACATACGAACTGAGAGAATACTGAACGATTCTTCCAAATATAAAACAGACAATTTCTAGTGGTCATGAGCATGACTCATAGTCATAGGGTAGGCTAGATAATAATGTTATTGGCTTTATGTCCCACTATCAACTTTTATGGTTTTTCGAGATGCCGAGGTGCCGGAATTTAGTCCCACAGGAGCTCTTTTACGTGCCAGTAAATCTACCGACACGAGGCTGAGCACCTTCAAATACCATTGCACTGAGTCAGAATCAAACCTGCCAAGTTGGGTTCAGAAGGCCAGCGCCTCAACCATCTGAGCCACTCAGCCAGGCAGGGAGGCTAGACAGCTGAGTTTAATTAATTGTCGAACATCAACTAGTTATGAAAATACTGATTGATTAAACTAATACAGTAAATAGAATAACCTAATAGCCTACCTACTTACAAGCTAGGTACTTTGGAATTATTTTTTGACTACCTCTTTAACACTGCAAATAAATCCATCTAGTATTTAAAACTCCCTGTAAGAAGAGGACAGCGAATGCAAGTGGATATTATTTTCAAATGAGCTGAGCTCGAGAGTTCATTATAGTGTACGATTCTTTCAGTGTACCATGGATCACTGTATGTGTCGCTGCAGCAGAAGCACGGCTCCCCGCCAGTGTCCAATGTGCCGATAAGGAGCCATGTGTGTCTTGTGTCTCACTGAGCCGTGATTGCGCACGATTCATTCAGTGTGCCATTATTCACTGTGTCTCGCTGTAGCGGAAGCTTGGCTCCCCGCCAATGTCCAGTGCCCCGCTAGTGAGCTGTGAGTGCGCCACTCAGCACTGTCCACTGCGAGTCAGCTGAATTGTATGCCGTGCGCTCGCCATTCCTGTGAATCGATTCACTCGGACACTTGAATGCATCGATACACTGCTTCGAATCATGCACTCAGTAGCTAACACTACTACATTCTGCATCAGTCAAGAAGAGACCTACCGACCAAGTGGCCATGCAGTTAGGGTTGCGCAGCTGTGAGCTTGCATTCGGGAGGTAGTGGGTTCGAACTCCACTGTCGGCAGCCCTGAAGATGGTTTTCTGTGGTTTCTCATTTTCACACCAGGCAAATGCTGGGGCTGTACCATAATGAAGGCCACGGCCGCTACCTTCCGAATCTCCCACCCTTCCTCCATCGCCGAAAACATTTGATGTGTTAGTGCGACGTTAAACAAATAGCAAAAAAAAAAAAAAAAAAATACCAGGTAAGTTGGCCATGTGGCCATGCCGCTGTGAGCTTGCATCCGGGAGATAGTGGGTTGGAATCCCACTGTCAGCAGCCTTGAAGATGGTTTTCCATGGTTTCCAATTTTCACACCAGGCAAATGCTGGGGCAGTACCTTAATTAAGGCCACGGCTGCTTCCTTCCAACTCCTAGGCCTTTCCTATCCCATCGTCGCCATAAGACCTATCTGTGTCAGTGCGATATAAAGCCACTAGCAAAAAAAAAAAAAAAAAAAGAAGAGATTCACGTTAAGCAGCGAGTGCAATTGCAACCACGTTTAAAAGGACTGCAAGGCACCCAATCTCATGCTCCACAGTGGCACAGTGAGTGCATGGGGGTGGTCTGTTTGCCCAACGATCATTACGTTGTGTTCCATTGACACCTGGACATCGGTGGCACCGTTTGCAATGGTGCCAAGAGCATCAGGTCTGGGCCGACAAGGAGTGTGCTCTTCTCAGTTGAGAGCAGATTCAGTCTGAGTAGTGACATACCCTCTTCTGGCAAGTGGTGGGAACACGTAGTGCACTCAGGAACATTGTTGAACATGATCGTTTTGGTCGTCCAAGTGTTACGGTGTGCGAAGGCATAATGTTGTATGGCCGTACCGACCTCCAAATCTTTGAACAGGGTACACTTACCGGTCAACGTTATTGTGGCAGTGTACTCCATCCCCATGTGCGTCTTTTCAGAGGTGCTTTCAGGCCTGACTTAATTTTTATGGATGACAATGCATGATAATAATATAAGAGAATTTATTGGACTCCATTACTTGTAATGACAATGCATGACCACATCGAACAGTGCAGGTGGAGAAGCTCTTGGAACGAGAGGATATTCGGCGAATGGACTGGTCTGCCCGTTCCCCCTGCTTAAATCCATCGACCACGTGCGGGACACGTTGGGCAGACCTATTGCAGGACGTCCACATGCACCAACGACCACCGAGCAGTTGTCAACCATGCTGGTGGAGGAATGGAACGCCCTACTACAAGAACTCCTTACCAGACTTGTGGCCAGTATGGGAACACGTTGCTGAGCATGCATCGTTGTCCATGGTGATCACACGCCCCTTTAAAAACCATGTCCATTCCTTTGTCATATCCAGTGAACAACTAACAAAGGCTTCAGCCAAAAGTTTTGGACCTATGGCATGAGTTTCTTTTATTAGTATACCATCTACACATGCTTACACGGTTAGTTGCTGCTCTCCATCTATTTCCTATACATACATATACTTTGCTCCTGTAATCTTTCTTACCTGACACTTAAAATTGTGATTCCTAGCAACAAATTTTTGCAATTTACACAAGTATGTCTTACTTGTCCTATTAGGTTTTAATTGTAACACTCATAAGAATAAGAAGATATAAGGTGTGTAGCCAGTAATGGAGATTAGGGGGTTGAGGGGAGAAAACATTACATTTTTATTCCATTTTATCTGCCTGAAACTAGGAATTACATGGATTATTAAAAAAAAAAAAAGCATTTTGTACATACCCTGTTGTCTTATCAGGTAATTCTTTCCTTCTATTTCTTTAATTATTAAATGCAAAATGTCGTTCATCGCGACTAACCAATTCGTACAGTGACATGACAAGTAGTGGAGACTCGCGCAGCAGCATGTAGCATGAGGAAGCGTAGAAGGGGTATATTTTTGCCAAGGGCATGGACAATGAGGTATGATTCACCCGCTTGCCGCAGGCATTTGTCAGTCTGTCAGTATCACTCGGTCATTATTGTCCCCTTTTGCGTAGCATATCGGTACTTGCCCCAAGCTAGTCTGCGGATCCCAGGCATGCTCACTTCACGCTCAGTAAACTTTTATCTAACTTAAATTACATTCTGGATTTGTGATGGGGATTATATATATTTTATAGAATGAACAAGACAAGGAATCTCTAGCTATAAATAATGTTAAGCAGACCACAGCATAAGATTGAGGAAAATTATTTATTACATGATTAAATAAATTAAAATGATCAAAATATTATAATATGTGACATGACTGAAAATTTATCTTTCCAAGTTATGGAGTAAAGTTCATCTTGAGGTAAAAGGAAAGAACAGCAATTATCCATTGACACGTGCATTTAATGCAAATTACGTTTAGTTAGGCTTGCTTAATTTACACTTAACCGAGCTCGATAGCTGCAGTCGCTTAAGTGTGTCCAGTATCTAGTATTCAGGAGATAGTGGGTTCGAACCCCACTGTCGGCAGTCCTGAAGATGGTTTTCTGTGGTTTCCCATTTTCACACCAGGAAAATGCTGGGTCTGTACCTCAATTACGGCCACTTCCTTCCCACACCTAGCCCTTTCCTATCCTATCGTTGCCATTAGACATAATTGTGTCTGGGCGACGTAAAGCCAATTGTAAAATAAAAAATTTACACTTACTCCTGGCTCACTTTGTTTGTTTAACGTAAGAATGAGTACGTGTTTCATTCCTGAGCATTTGACATCGCAGTAGAAATGCTAGCCTTACGCATTACTTAATTGCTTTGGGAAAAATCTTATGCTCATGGTACACAAGGGCCTGAGTGGGATGGCTAGTTCAAATATATACATCTCCTGTGGGAGTAAACAAATCATGAATGACAGCAAACATGGATTGAAACCACACAAAACAAAAGCCTATCACAATAATATTATACAAACCAGATCAAAGAACATTTACATGTCATATTTTCCACACAAAAATAAGCATACAGCATTCATGCTGGGTCAATCAAACATCTCTCCATAGTAGGAAATCAAATAAAAACACTCCCTGTAATAAACACGTTACACAAAAACCATCAGACATCTGAATCAAACTCATGACCTATTCAGCTTGGATACACTGAAATAAAACACATGACACAAATAAATCAGAGTGTGGACTTTAAATCAATATTTAATTCAATGTTGGGTTCCTGAAAATAAATTACATAATGCCAAGTACATCATACCTGATTCCACAATGAAATTGGACAACTCAAATAATAAATTTGCACTGCTAAAATGTCGGAAGAACAATACTTAACCATGTGGGCAATAACACAAAAGCGGCCGCTTCACAAAAGCTCTCCTTGGTAGATGCAAATGAATTACCCTCGCCGGACATCAACGGAATAACAAAATGGAGACCCCCCCCACTCCGAATCCTGGCCTTCACTGAAGAACACTCCCCCGATTTCACTATGGAATAGTTCCATGTCCTAAGTTTATTAAGTTGATATTCAATAGATGATGCCTAATATCCCGTACTCTCTTTAGAATTGTTGAAACATCTCAAAGATCATATTCGTGTACATTTGATTAATTAAATTTAATAAAATATTTTATATTACTTTAATTAAAGTTGATGACTGAAAACTATCCACAAATTACTCAAATTGACACATTAATCATTAAAGTTACTGAACTGTCTCGTATGACATTCCTAACCAGTAATAATAATAATAATAAGTTTCAAAGACGTCTGAACTCTGAATGCAGTCTGATTAATCATCTAACATGAAATCGCAATCCTGCTGATTTTTACACAATTTTTCTTTCTGGAAATCTGATAACATGATCACATTGACAACACAAATGAAAATCCACAGCCTGTTTCCAGTCATTTGACCGGGTCAGGAATAAAATGAATGAAGCCCCCATCTACCGGCGAGGAAACTCACGCAGCAGTGTGTAGCATGAGGTAGCGTAGAAGGGGTATATATTTGCCAAGGGCATGGAAATTGAGGTATGTTTCACCAGCTTGCTGCAGGCATTTATCAGTCTGTCAGTATCACTCGGTCATTGTTGTCCCCTTTTCCGTACAATATCGGTAATTGCCCCAAGCTAGTCTGCGGATCCCAGGCGTGCTCAGTTCATGCCGAAGCCTGTCGCACTCCTCTGGGGCAATGATTAATGACTGTCAGATGAAATGAAATGATATTGGAGAGCGTTGCTGGAATGAAAAATGACAGCGAAAACTGGAGTACCCAGAGAAAAACCTGTCCTGCCTCTGCTTTGTCCAATACAAATCTCACATGGAATGACCAGGATTTTAACCACGGAATCCAGCAGTGAGAGGCCGGCGCACTTCCACCTGAGCCACAGAGGCTTTTCTTGACAACACAAAATAAATCATATTTACACCTGGAAGGTAAAGGTGATGGCACTCTCAAAGGTGTGGATAAAGCTCCACAAACCCTCATGCATACTCACACACTGACATGCACATGCAAAGGAAAATTTGACCGCATGTTTGCCCTTGAAATCCCTTTATCTTACTGTTACTGTCTTTAAACATTAAATATTACGTCCCTTACTTCCCATAACTCGACATTAATCCTGAGATGTACAAAGTATCTCCAAATAAGCAAACAATAAAGTAAAAGCAGAAAATCATTCAAAGGAATGAATTCATTTACAAATCGTGCTAACCCACTCAGGTTGAAAATAAATGAAAATACTATGACTCCATGCACTAGTCATCATTTACAGTACCTATTTACAAGTTACATGAAAAATCTACCCTGCATTTAAAAGAAATAATTTAGGACATCATCCTATAAAATTAATCTATCAAACTAATAAAAATTTATCCTATCCCCTCAGCCATTAGGTAACGTTAACATTTTATAAATTCATTAAAAGCTTGCACCCATCTTTAATGATTCATCGCTCTGCATCGGGCCAGGCTGGCCCCATTTTTTAGTGACAGCCCATCGTCACTGCGGGGCCAGTAAACCAGAAGATAAATTACCTGCTAGTGTCCATTTCAGCACTCGAGGGTCGAACCATTGTCTTCTTTCTTGAGCCACAATCACTGGAACATAACCTATCTCTTATAGCACTGAGATCTAATCTTCAATATTCACCTACATTTAAAGGAAATAATTTAGGACATCATCCTATAAAATTAATCTATCAAACTAATCAAAATTTATCCTATCCCCTCAGCCATTAGGTAACGTTAATATTTTATAATTACTTGCGTGACGTAATTACAGAAGTTATTACTCTTGACATACTTAACCAGTTCACTGCTTACATATTGTAATCCCAGCAGCTACCTGCTTATTTCTCAAGGTCCAGTCTACCTTGCTTCACGACTCTAAATGGCGTGTCAGTATTCTGTGATATTTACTCAGTTAGTCTGAAACTCTCGAGTTCCTTCCCATATCTTTACTGCTTATTAATGGTAAAGCGATTTCAAATGTCTGTTAGTTACAGATCACTGCTTTACAACACGGTCCTTGCTAACAAAGTCACAAGTTTCTCCCGCACTTAAATTTCCATCTCTCGAGTTAACTGTTTTCTGACTCCCTCGATATTGAAAATTTCAAAAGAATTTGAAGTTTCTGGACACTTTAAACTGTTTCTCGACTCCATAATGCCAAGTCATTATACGCGATAGTTCCAATACGCATGATTCAAATAGTCCATGAAAGACTTGTACCATTGAAAAAAACAAAGACAAATCTCGACTGACAATTTATATCTGACTGACTGACAAGTAACAAGTGCTGACACACCACCGGCATTCAATCAACTGAGACCCTTCTCCTCTCTGCTCTATTATTTATTATTTCATCCTTTCTTCACTCTTTATGCTCGGATGGGGCCTCGAGTTTCACTGGAACCAGTCACTTTGAAATATTTAGATGACACTGTATTAAAACTCAGTGGGACTTTTACTATCCAAATAATTGGTTTCAAGACTTACATGAACTGTGTCTTTAAAAATCCATGTTTAAATATGACAGATTGAATCACCTTGACTCTTCAATATTTTTATATATGTCATTGTTTCTAGTATTAAGATTATCATGTGTTTTTACCATAATAGCTTAGGCTGAAGATGTCTCACAATAGAAGAGACAAAACATGTCCCTTTTCTTAAAATAAAATAAAAAGCAAATATTGTATTGTAAAGGTGGAGTCCTTTGATCAATTAGACCTTATTACTTATTGAGGCTGACAATGCAGATTTACTGTGAAATTTATTTCTTGCGGTGACACTATTTTCTATTGGGTTACACGCACACATCTCTTTCGCCTTCAAAATTTTCAACAAATCATATTTGCACCAGTCATCTTAGACCACGCTTATTCTAGCCTCATGCCAGTCGTCTGAAATAGTAACCATTTATTTTGTTATTGTGTCACTGGGTTTCTCCTCGTCTTGAAATAAAGCTCTGCCGAGGTCACCTAAACATGGACCAACGGCTTCTGCACAGACCAATGGCTTCCGCATCTTTCTCTTCCAAAGACAAAAGGCCTTGTTGTTTCGTCCTCATAGACAACTATTGCCATAAATTTCTGCTCATATTTCCTCATATTCTACAGGGAAGAATAAAATTATGAAGACTTCAAATAAATATATTCATTATAGTCCCATTAAATTGGTATATAAATTTACATGTGCACTGAATAAAGGCTCATTGTGTGTGTGCAGTTCTATTTAGTGCCTGTGTGTAGTCAAATACTATATGATTTAAAAACCTATTATTACCACACTTAAGTTGGTAGACTGTCACCTCTATGTCAAAATTCACTTATAGAACTTCAAATTTTTTTGTGTAGCTTCCTCCTTCACCCCACCCCACCCCCACCAACCGTTTTGATATACACCCCCATCCACTATATCCCTCAAACCCTAATACTTTTGGTTGTCTACATTTTTGTTCCCCCTCCTCCAACTTCTAATTCCCAATCACAGCTAATGTGCGTGGCATATGTACCTAATTGTGCAATTCAGATGTTAACCATTTTTCACAAACTAATTCATCATGGGCATAGTGTAAAGCTGACCTTTCAATGAAGGGATATTCATTTTTGACGTTTTGCACTGTAATGCATGGTTTCTGTGGACATAGTTATGAACCCTCCTGTGACTTGATGACTTGTGTGATTATCTAACTATTAACTGTATTACTTTTATTAATCAAACTGCTGGGCTGGTTAGCTTAGGTGAAAGAACACTGGCCTTGTGAGCTCAAGTTGGAGGGTTTGATCCTGGCTCACTCCAGTGGTATTTGAAGGTGCTCAAATACGAGGTATGTTTTTTAAGTAAGGGCCGTTTTTTACTTTTTTAATAATCCTGAAGTTAGCACGCACGCTGCAACAAGCATGTGCGCTACTTCCCGACATCCTTTGCGAACAAGCGGGTGTCAGTTGCAGCTGTGTTGCTATCCTGTACACTGAACTGTGCATCTTTAAAATGTTCAAGATTATTGAATCGTCCACCGCGTGTGAAAGACGGTCTGTAATATGTTTTTCGAGTGAAAGAAACATGTCGGTCGCAGACATTCATGGTCAGCTTTGTGAGGTGTATGGTGATGATGCAATGAGCAAAGATAAAGTGAGATTATGGATAAGATAGTTCAAAAGTGGCCGTGAAAATGTTCGTGACGAAGAACGCTCGGGTCGACTATCTGTGATCACAGAAGATTTGTTGACTGTAATTGACACGAAAATTCATGAGGAGAGAAGATTCACGATAACCACTCTCTCGATGGATTTTCCTCAAACTCTGGCATGCGGTTCAGAACAAAAGGCTCACCATATTGAAAAAGGGAATTTTGCTCCTTCACAATAATGCAAGGCCTCACACTGCTGTCCAGACTCAGAAACTGATCGACTCTTTCAGGTGGGAAGTTTTGGATCATCCACCGAATAGCCCTGACCTTGCTCTGAGTGATTTCCACCTCTTTTTGGTAGCTGAAACGTCATCTTGGCGGGAAGCGCTTCAAAAACGATGAAGAAGTGAAAACAGCCGTGAACTCTTGGCTGTCAGAGCAGACGACAGACTTCTTTGAAGAGGGATTTCAAAACTTAGTTTTAAGGTATGACAAGTGCCTAAATTAACAAAGTAACCATGTAGAAAAATAAACATATGTAAAACCTAATAATAAATGTGGTTTGAAAATAAAATGTTTGGTTATTTTTATTAAAAATTGTCCTTAATAAAAAACAGCCTTTGTACACCGCCTCATGTCGGTAAATTCTCTGGCATGTACAAGAACACCTGGGGGACAAAATTCTGGCACCTTGGCATCTCCGAAAACCATAAAAGTAGTTAGTGGGACATTAAACAAATAAAAATAACATACCTGCCAACTTTCCTGATTTCGGCGGGAGACTCCCGATTTTCAACAGTTTTTCCCACCTCCCAGTTATTCTATTATTTCTCCCAATTTTAACTTATTTTTTTGGTGAACTTCAAACATTTGTTTTCAAATCCTGCCATTTCAGCTATTTTACGCAAGTGGCCGGAAGTCCTTTGGTCATTGGCCGCTTTCAAACGAAATATCGACGCCATCATATAGAATGTTCCACAAGGTGGGTCCTAGGGCAGATCCCTGTGGAACGCCAGCACCCATTTCAAGGTCTTCTAAATCATGAAGTCGTATTCTTCGTCCTTTGAGGTACTTAACGATTATTTGTTGTAGATATCGAGAAATGTTCATCCTACGAAGTTCTCTCAAAATAATGCTCCAAGAAGCAGTGTTAAAAGCATTTTTGACATCTAGTGTATCAAGGCAGCCCATTTCTCACTGCTTTCTGCCTGTATTTGAATCACCCTCTCAATAGCTTGGGTTGTGGTTCTGCCCTTTCTAAATCCAAACTGGTTCGAAGAAAGTCCTCCCTGTTGTTCAAGTTCTTTCTCCAGTCTCGTTTTAATCAATCCTTCATAAAGTTTGCTCAAGGTGTTTAATAAGCAAAGTGGCCTGTACGCTGATGGATCTAATGATAGTTTCCCTGCCTTCAATAATAGCACTAGCTTGGCTACTTTCCACTCATCGGGGAATTCACACTTTTTTAGTAAATCATTGAAGGCTGATAAGATCCAACCAGGTGCCACCGTAACTGCATACTTGATGGCTTCTGGTGGGATTCCATCTACACCTGGTGCCTTACCAGTCTTCATATTGCGTGCTATCTCTTGTAACTCAACCACAGTAGTAGTCCAGTAGTAGTGGTGGTGGTGGTGGTAGTAGTAGTAGTAGTAGTAGTAGTGGTGGTGGTGGTGGTGGTGGTGGTGGTGGTGGTGGTGGTGGTGGTGGTGGTGGTGGTGGTGGTCAGTTTTAATCATTCATATTAGTAGTTGATTTTTCTGTTGTATTTTGTTATGTTGGAACTCGGTACAGTGACAGAGAGAAAGAGTGAAGGTTCAGAGGTGCGACGTGAAGCTAATTGTAAAAATGTATTTTTGTTTATTTTACAGGCGTTTATCAGCCTTTGGCTGTGAGTGTGGCTACTTCAGGCTGGCAGTGGTTGATGGCTTGAAAAAGGAGGTCTTGGCAAACTATTCTGCTCGTTTTGAAGGTCCTATTTCAAGCGTCCACTTCTTTACCAAAGATCCTGATTTGAAATGTCCATCATTTCTTGACTTGACAGATGAAAGCAATGATATAGAAGAAATGGATGTGAACCTTGTAATATCTAATACCCTGCAACCCTCAGTTGTATATATGTGAGTATCTTTTAGAAGTTTCAGTAATATATAATTCTCGTACAGACCCTGTCAAATAACTATCCTGAGCAACAGAACTCAGCAATCGAGACCTGTCCTCAACTGCATACAGTCTCTAATTTTGTAGAGTAGTACTGATGTTTGACTGGAAACAGTATGTCAGCCACCACACCTCTGCCTTACATCCAATGCTACTTTGCACAGATGGCATCATATCCTGAGTTGCTGTACAGTGTTTGTTCAGCTATACCTGTGGCTTTCTACCGTGTGATCGCTTGTTGATTCGAAGGTTAACAGTGCATAGTGCTTTAGTAGTAGTTGTTGTTGTTGTTTCATTTGTACGCTTCCTCAGTTTTAATCATTCATATTAGACGTTGATTATTCTGTTGTATTTTGTTATGTTGAAACCCGGTAGAGTGGCAAAGAGGAAGGGTGAAGGTTCAGAGGAAAGCTCGGATTGTAAGAAACTGAAAACCATAGGCTGAGAAATGACACTCCAAGCTCAGTGTCTTTAATTGGTGTGTACTTTACAGGAATACGTATATCGAGAAGGAGAGAGATAATGGCGGTCCTTTAGTGCCAGTTAGTAAAGTTTAGTAGTAACTTGCTCTCTCCATAGTTGAACCTTAACTTAGATGTCAGGCAAAGTGGCTGGCTTGAGGAATGATGATAATTTTGTTACAATGTCACTAAGTTTATTGACAGCATTATGAATCAGAGATATTAATGGTCATGAGAACTGATGAAACGTCAAGACCTTCTACAGAAGATACACAGGTAAAATATGCAGATGAAAGCATATGAATATAACTTTCTCAGGTTTAGTGTACATAAATACATGTAATTGTATGTATGAGTAAAAGATTAAAATTATGTGATTTACTTTGAGAAATATTGGCCACTTTTAAAAGGAAGCACCATTGGCTACACACTATTTGCCCACCGAACTCGATAGCTGCAGTCGCTTAAGTGCGGCCAGTATCCAGTATTCGGGAGATAGTAGGTTCGAGCCCCACTGTCGGCAGCCCTGAAGATGGTTTTCCGTGCTTTCCCATTTTCACACCAGGCTGTACCTTAATTAAGGCCACGGCCGCTTCCTTCCCTGTCCCATCGTCGCCATAAGACCTATCTGTGTCGGTGCGACGTAAAACAACTACAAAAAAAAAAACACTATTTGCCCCAGTAGAACAGACAACTACAGAGGCCTTGCTGTACTTGACTTGAAATATCTCGTGATGGAGTAAAGATTTTGTTTTCTGGTTTGAAGGAAATTAAAGTTTAAACTTACCTGGGGCTGATGACCTTAGATGTTAGGCCCCTTTAAACAACAAGCATCATCATTATCATCATCATCATCTAAACTTTCCTGAATAGATGCATCAAAAAATGTTCTGCATCACCTTGGGCCAAAGAGTTCCTGAATTTACAAATTAATAAGAGACATACTGTACCAGGAAAAGTCAAAGGAAAAGAGGCATGAGACTTGACCAAGGGGTGTTCAGTTCTTAGGAGCAGGTACAGAGAATGGTATTCACAGTGCGAAATAATAGATGGTACTTTTTAAGTTTATTCAACTTGTAGATAGCATGAATCATCATCATCATCATCATCAGCATCATCATCATCATCACTGGCGCGACAACCCTTTGTGGGCCTTGGCCGTCTGAAGAAGTTCTCCCCATTTTTTCCTTTTAAGTGCAGACTCCTCCAATTCTTGATTCCAATTATCTTTACATCCTCTTGCGAGGTCGTCGTAAAAAGGTCAGGCCGGCTATTTCCTGTTCAGATTTCGTAACGAGAGTTTTTTTTACAGATTGGGTTGTCAGCCCAACGCCAACCCCCTGCAATCCTGGAGGGCCGATGTTTTCTTTCGGGGTTGTCTCCCTTAGCTGGTGGGTCCCTATTTTGAAGCGTCGGAAAATCGCTTTTTTGCCCTTACATGACTTAGCCATGTACACGCAGTATACCCATAGCCCAGGGGCCACGGCGTGGACATGCATGTATCAGACTTGGTAGGAATAAATGGCGTTTCCTGTGCTTTATTAGTACACGTCCACCAGTAAGAAGTGAACCCACAGGGCAGCATACTACCCCTTTGGCCCCCAGATAGCATGAATAATTCCTCTATTATTTCGAATTTGAAAATAGAAAATCAAATTTAAATATCTTATCATCATCATCATCATCATCATCATCATCATTTCCCTTTATCCAGCTGTAGCTGGGTAGGGGCAAATATGGTTCTTCTCCACTTTCTTCGGTCTTTCCACCACTCTTTCTCCAACACTGTGTCCCAGTCCAGGTTTCTTTCTATAATGCTGCGTTGGATGGTATCCTTCCATCTCAATCGTGGTCGTCCACAGCCTCTCCTTCCTTGGATTTGCATTTCCATCACTTTTTTTTTTGGCATTCTTTCGTCGCTCATTCGCTTTGTGTGCCCAAACCATCTTAGTCGGCTCTTCTCTATTTTATCATTCATTTTTTCCACTCCAATTTCTTCCTGGGTTTTCTCATTCCTTATTTTGTCTCTTCTACTCTTCTGTATCATACTCCTCAAGAACTTCATTTCGGCTGCCTGTATTCGACTCTCATCCTTCATATCTTCTGTTGAATTTAATGTTGCCTGATTCTGGCAATATCATAAATTTTCATTGAATGTTTGTAATAAATGAAATTCAAAATTAATAATTCCTTTCATCAAGTTCATAGAGTTCATCTTGAGAAATAACGCAAAATATTAGGTGAAAATGAATATCACTTCACTTTGAGAATTAATAACTCTATAGTCTCTCTAAAATGTTATCATTTCAAAATTCCTACAGTCTCTTTTTATAAAGTTAACACTTGAGAATGTAAAAGAACGTAAGGTTAATCTTCTCGCAAAGTCTAGTGTTGTGTTCTATTTTATAAATACTGTTCAACACTTGGAAATATTATGTGAATTATGTGACTTCCAATTAGCAATGATAGTTCGTCATAAAATGAAGAAATCACTGTCTTTAAAGTTCAGTAGTTGAGAAAAAGTTGATTCTGTTGCAAGATTGTTGGCAAAGGCACTTATATCACCTGATTAGTCTTGAAACTAGAACTGGAAATTGCGGTTCAGCGAACAGCATTCGGAACTCGTTTGCAACCAATGTCGTGATGTCCACCATAGTACCACATACCGTCTTCAGCGATGTACTACGTTAAGTCCCACGTTGTACCTCGTTAAATCACACGATGTACCACATAAGTCCCACATCGACTTGAACATCAGGTCACTAATAAATTTCGTAAATATGAGAAAGTTCAGCTGATGGTATGGGTTACGAGTGTCAAATTGGTACGATTTTACTAAGTGCAGAATATTAAGTCACTAGTAGAAAATAATTATTGCTTGACTAATTGGAAGCACAGTTCGAAACACAGTTTATTGTACACAGTTTATACTATTTATACACATAATTCAAAGTTTGTTCAATGTATAACAAATGTTTGGATTCTAATTGAATATGAGTTCAAATGACTATCAAGCTATGAAGTGTAAAATGTAGTTCACTCACGACACAAGTCTGGTTTAGTTCTAACTTTCCTAAATATTCGTCGCACACAAATTAAAGAGATATTATGGATTATTTCCACTGAATAAAGTTAGTATTCAGTTAAATTGTTGTGAAATAGCCTTAATGTTCACTCTGTTATTCACTATAATAGTTCAAAGTAAATCACATTTGAATGTTAGCACAAGACTAAGTTAAGTGAAGTCGTTCACTTTCTAGCACAAAAAGATACTAAGTTTGTGAATGGGAGAAATATTATAAGTTCTGAAATAGCACTGTAAAATGTTTAAGGGCCGGTTGCATAAAAGTTAATCTGAGTTCAACCACCCAAAACTGATCTCCAGTCAAGCTGAACTTAGAATTTTGGTTGTATAAACATTAATCCAAGATCATGTCTTCTTGATGGAAGGTCAAATCTGACTGGTGAATTTTCTCAGATTAACCTGGTTGAACTAAGTTCAGCAGAAGGAATATAATTATTATTTTTGTGAGAAATAAATCTGTTTAGGTGTCTATGACATAATAACAAAAAAAGATAATAAATAGGCCTACTGTTGATTAAAGTAAAATGATAAGTAGGCCTAATGCTAATTGTAATTATTTGAACAATAATCCTACTATTAACAAGTTGTTTGTTCTCCACTGTTTTATGCTTAGGGCCTATAGGTTATGCTATTTTCAGATTTCAGATTACTCTGACGTTTCATCCGAGAATGGAGAGTTTGAACTCCAAAGAGCTCCTCGCGTGTTTCAACATAGAAGGAATCCCTTGTTAGAACTAAATGATCGACAATTTAAAATACGGTTTCGATTAGGAAAACGTGTAGATGAAGAACTAAAACAAAGATTACATCTACAATTGAGGACACAAGCTAAACGAAATCATGCACTGAATCCAATGTTCATGATCCTTCTCACACTAAAGATTTTACGCAACTGGAAGCTTCCAAATAGTAATTGGAGATGTATTCAATGTAAATAAAGGAACTGCAAGTAGGACTATACACAAAGTCACTAGAGAGATTGCAGCTCTAATACCTCAATTCATCAAGATGCCTGCTGAGGAGGGTGAAGTAAGAAGGACATATCTTTTTCCTCTTTCTTAAAATTTGCAGTACGCGTCTTCTTGTTACTCATCTTTCTTCTGCATTTTGCGGCTTCGTTTACGTATCGCAGACAAATGAATGTCGAATGGCGTCGAGAATTGTCGATCGTTACTGTTACGGTGTTTTTGTGGTAGGTAGAGGTGAAAGAAGGTGCGGGCTTGAACGGGTCTCAAACTACGGAATCAAAGTTAATGTAAAATTTAACAAGGTTATATTTTCTTTTCAAAATTAAGAAATAACAAGTACGGCAGGTACAGAGTAGCAAAGCAACAAAAGGTGCAATTACAGTATTTACAGTATTTGGGCTTCGAGCCCCGAATTCACACTTCTAGGGCAATTAGCCCAACTTTACTCCAAAATAAGTTTTACCAGAGGGGCAGAAAACCCCATTCATGATCAGGAGCCCTTGCTCCAAATTACACAGAAAAGCCTCCTCGAGGCATACAACACTCAATTTTCAAGAAAGAGCTACTCGCTCTCAAACCTTAAGCCTCTCAAAGGCCACACCAAACTCCACCTTCAAGTTGTCCTCTCAGGACATAGACACAGGGGTAAAATACCCACCCTACTGAGGTCTATTAAGTGAAAAAGGTTAATTACATGACCTCTAAAATAACAATTTGAGAGGAGGCGATCTGCACTCCTAATGTATTTGTTTCAAAACCTAGTTTGGCTCTAGGCCACTGATGCAAGGGCTAATCCCATACTACAGAGGTGACTTTAGAAAAGAACAATTTACATTACATTAAGGAAGAATCGGTTGTGAGAAATAAGTTCACCTCAAAGCAATATGAGTGGGAGCTCAAGAGGGTTAAGCACTCTCTATCCCGATATGCAGTTTAAAAAGAATAGATACTAAGTTTCTTTACATTTTAAGGAAGGTTACATTACGGAAAGACTTCGGACCCGCCCCGAGAGTTAAACTGCTGAGCTAGCAAAGAAAGAAGTTATTAATCGGCCATTACCTTGTTGTTGACCGCTGCCGAAGAAAGAGGCGCTTCCCGCCCCCTGCTATGTACTTTACACACTGAAAGATGGAACAGAAGTGGCGCAGAGACCCAAAAATCAGCAGTTTATATACTCTCGCGGAAAGTTCGAGGCGTTTCATGGAAGAAAACACCCGCCCACAATCACTTTATTGGTTCGGGATAAGCAGCATATTCAAGTTGGGGGAAGATACATCAGATTGGTCAGAAATTAATTAAAGAAATTCGGGATTGGCTAAATACAAAACAAGGGGGAAGAGAGGGGTATACAGCCAACTTAAACAATAACAGAAAGAAATTTAACAAGAAACAAACTTTTGAGATAAAAATTTCTCCAAAAAACAGTTCTTTCACATCGCACTAGGGTGCACCGTTGTAGTTTTTCAGTAGTGTCCTCTAGAAGAGAAATTTCACACTTCTTACTACCGGTAAAACAAAAATACATCGAAAATGACACAGTTCAAAAACTCCAAAATTTCCAGATAGTGACATCATCTGAGAAAGTAGAAAATTAATACCGTAGATAAAGTTCAGACTTCCTCCAGCAGAGGAGTTTCAACTGGCGCACATTTTAAATTAGCGGCGTGGAGGTGTACCGCCCGGTACAGACCTCCCCCCCCAAAAGTTCCTCCAGGGGTGACACATGCAATTTGTTTGGAAACAAGGTCCAAGTTTTGATGTTGATATGGAGATTAATTGCAGAAGTATTTATAGGATTTTCTTAATGTGGTTTGATTCAGTTTCAAAATTTTTGTTGTGACTGGCGAAGTAAAGTCTTTATGTTTGTAGAAGTTGAATTCAGAAGGAAAACTTTAGTTTTAAAGTTGAGGAAAAATTTTCTAAGTCCACCAGATATTGTTGTTGAATTCTCAGGTATAGTAATTGCTGACAGTAACTGTCCATGTAGTTGATGTTGATTAAGTTGGATGGCCAGACCGGCCGTTGCGGCTTGCGTTCAGAGGAGGCCGCCCGGGCCCCTCAAGTACCCTGAGATACCGCTCGCCCGCACTATGAGGGGAGCAGAGGTGTAGAAGCACGCCGCGCCCGCGGTGAACATATACAGGCTGCGGGCCAGTAGCAGGTCGTGCGCCGCACATCAGCCTTGGCCGGGAGGAGAGCTCCGGCTCGCCGTGCACATGTCGTCCTCGCTGGGGTCGAGGGGGCCCTTCCTCTATCCCAGTCGCTGCACGGCGCCGCGCGGCTGCGGGGGCACTGAAACCTTAAAGCTAGGCGGCAGAATTTGTTGGACCATCATCTTTTTTGAGGGCACAGACTTGTGGAGAGGTTGAGGGGCCAGTGGCGTGTAGATATCCATGGCATTAATTAAGCCACTGTGTAGAGTGGAGCAGGAGACGGGAGCGTGGTAATGGCCGTGGTAAGGACATAATGGCAGTTTAACTAATCGGGGGAGGTTTGACAAAAATGCTTACATATGAAACAAGATATTATAGAAGGGGCAGAATGCATCAAAAGTGAAAACTCAAAAAAATATAACCTTCATATTCCTTTCAAATTATATAAAGCAAGTTGACACAAAATTTACACTGGTTTTACCTGGGACAGGTGAACCCTAAATATCCTCTCGGTGGCTGGGTTGCTTAATAACAACGTAACCGGCGTAAGGAAATCGAGAATGACACACGGCCCATGAAATCTGGGGGCAAGCTTGCCCGCGGGAACAAAATTCTTGACCATTACTTGGTCACCTACCTTCAAAGGGGTGGGTCTCCGTCCACGATCATACCTTTCCCTAACCTTTTCATGACACACTTTAAGATTGGCTTTAGCCTTCTTCCAAAGATCTTTAATGTTGTCCGGATCTATTGTCTCAGGTAGAATGTCACTCAGAGACCAGAGGTTAGAAAGCAGCGTATTGGGAACAAACTTGAACATTAAAGAAGCTGGAGTAAATTTATGTGATTCATGAACCGCCGAATTCAGAGCAAAAGCTAACCAATGCAAGGACGTGTCCCACCTGGAATGATCTTCATGATGATAGGCAATAAGCGCGGACCTGAGATTACGGTTAACCCGTTCAGCCAGAGATGGTTGAGGGTAATAAGCAGAAGTAGTTACATGAGAGATGGACAAGTCAAAACAGAATTTACGAAATAGATTAGATGTAAAAGCCTTAGCATTATCAGATACAATATACTGACACGGACCAAAAGAAGCAAAGATAGAATTTAGACAAGTAATGGTGGACTGAGCGGTAGCCAGCTTAGTCGGAAATAACCAGGAAAATCTTGTAAAACCATCTACACATACAAAGATGAACTTGTTGGCATTTCCCTTCGACTGGGGGAAGGGTCCTACATAATCAATATACAGGCGTTCCATGGGGCGCGATGCTTGATGAGAAGACAAAAGGCCTACCTTGGTGGACATGGTTGGTTTACTAAGCAAACAGGATTTACAAGCCTTTACTAGTTCACGGATGTCACCGTCCATACCCTTCCAGATGAACATTTCACGAATCTTCTTACGAGTTTTAAAGATTCCAAGATGCCCCCCTAATGGGGTCTCATGATAGTACTTGAAGATCATAGGTACAAGAACCGCTGGAACGACGACCTTCATCATCTTATCATGCCTTGATGGGCAACATAAAACACCATTCCTCAGAACATAAGGGACAACATGATCCCCAGAAGAAAGGGTTTCCATTATCGGAGCCAGCGTCGGATCTTCACGTTGGTATTTCTCGATATCCCTAAAGAGCATGGGAGCATCTGTTAAGATGGCATTAACATCAGATAGTATGGACTCGGGAGGTGATGAACTGTCGACCGGTTCCTGGGTCTCGACGTCGTTGGAAAACATATGGCTGAGGCCATCAGCGACAATATTTTCGGTACCTCTGATATGCCTGACATCGAATTGGAAGACAGAAATTCGGATGGCCCAACGGGCTATACGACCAGTACGACGCGGCCTACCTAAGACCCAGCTTAAGGCTTGATTATCTGTCTCCAGGTCGAATTTGACATGTTCCAGATAGAGACGGAACTTTTCTAAGGCGAATAAAACTGCCAAACCTTCGAGCTCATAGATGGAATACTTGGCTTCTTGAGCCGACAAGGTCCTAGATGCATAGGCGATGGGTCACCTCCCTAGTTCAGTCTCTTGAAGAAGGACTGCTGCTACTGCTGACGACGACGCGTCGGTTTGGACGATGAATTTCTTCGAGAAATCAGGCATAGCAAGTACAGGGGCATTACAGAGAGCTAATTTCAGATCTTCAAAAGCGGCTTGTTGAGAAGGTCCCCACTCGAATTTGATGCCTTTCCTACGAAGAAGGTTCAAGGGCGCCGCTCTATTAGCAAAGTTAGGAATGAACTTCCTGAAGAAATTCACCATGCCAATGAACCTGGCGATACCTTTAATGTCCTTGGGAGGTTTAAAATCACGGATGGCCTGTGTTCTAGAATGATCGACTGCAACACCATCAGGTGACACAATATGCCCTAGGAATGACATAGAGGGCTTAGCAAAGGCAACCTTGGACAACTTGACAGTTAACCCAGCCTTACGAAGGCGATTGAGAACTTCTTGCAGATGATCTAGATGTTCTTCAAATGTCTCCGAAAATACGACGACATCATCCAAGTAGTGATACAAGTACTCAAATTTGATGTCGGAGAAGACCCTATCTAGCAGCCTAGTGAGTACAGCTGCTCCCGTGGGGAGCCCGAAAGGCACGCGGTTGTATTCGTATAAATTCCAGTCCGTGGCAAACGCTGTAAGATGTTTAGACTCTTCCGCTAGGGGAATTTGATTATAGGCCTGATTCAAGTCCAAGATAGTAAAGAACTTGGCCTTACGAAACCATGAAAAACAAGAATGAAGGTCAGGAAGGGGCACAGATTGCAACACCACCTTCCGATTGAGAGCCCTATAATCAATGACAGGCCTGAAGCCTCCTTGGGGTTTCGGGACTAGAAAAATAGGTGACGAATACGCCGACTTAGAGGGCCTAATAATACCATCCTTCAACATCTGATCGATGATTTCTTTCAGAGCCTTCATTTTAGGTGGAGATAGTCTATAAGGTGGAAAACGGACAGGAATCGAATCCGTGACCTCAATTTTGTATTCAATAAGGTCAGTAACACCAAGAGTATCAGAGAACACCTCTGGAAATGACTGACATAATTTACGAATACTATCAGCCTGCTCCTCAGGTAGATGTCTAAGGTCTAACAACATCTCCTCCTGGGTAGGCGAAATAGATGAACATGATACAGAATTACACTTTAACAAGGGGATTTTACAATTGGAAGCAAATTTGAATGTGCACGACTTACTCTGAAGATCGAGCACAAGGCCAGTGTGAGAAATGAAGTCAGCTCCCAATATGATGGGGCAAGACAGGTGCTTAGCCACAAACAGTTTGGTTTTCCATGTAAATTTAAAAATACGAATTTTGACCTGTACAGAACCTAGAATTTCTAATGGAGATGAATTAGCCGAAACATATTGAACAGTAGATGAGCCATAGTCAGGTAGTTTACAAACAGACTTCAATTTTGAATACCATTGGTCCGAAATAATTGAACAAACACTGCCTGAATCTAATAGAGCGGTTATAGGCTCGTTATTCAACTCAATCTTAAGAAAAGGAACAGGTGCGGGGGTATCCGCCGCAATCCTAAGACACTCTTTGGGGCATTCAAAAGATAGATTTGCAGATTGAACATTCCCTGAATTTACGACGAGTTTGCCAGGGGCTGAGCCTCGGGAAGATGGATTAGTCGACTCAGCCGAAGCCACTAGTCACTTTTGATTGTTGTTGGAAGTTGCACCTGAAGTTGAGCAGGAGGGGGTGCTATTTGAATTTGGGCAATTTTTGGCGATATGTGAGAAAGCCCCACATTTAAAACAGCCTTGTGATGAGCCAGCTCCATTATTTGCCCTACTAGCTTTGATCAATGGACACTTATTGCGAAGATGGTCAGGTGACCCGCAAGCATAACATTTACGGGGTGTGACTGGTCGGCGAGGTGGAGGCCGAGGATTACTAAACGAAGGAGGGGGTTCTTTCGCGACACGCAAAGAATCGGCGTATCTAACTCCTTCCGCTGAGACGGCCAATGCTTCAAGTTCAGAGAAGGTTTGCGGACACGCCGCGAAACACAAATATGACCTATAGGATGGTGAAATTCCTTCCACAATAGCTTGTACAATCTGATCCTCAGGGAAGTGAAGAGCAAACACCCTAGTATAGAACTTAATATCTTGGATGAAATCTGCCAAGTTTTCATCCAAGCGCTGTACCCGATAATAGTACTTCTGAATAAGGGAGGACCTTGCCCTGGCCGGGATGAAGTTAGCTAGCAAGTGGGCGTGGAAGTCTTCAATCGATGATTGCTCGGCAATGGCTCTAACTATTTTGTCTGAGAGAATACCTATTGCATAGGGATAGATAATTTGCAAAATTTGACATGGAGAAAGAGAAAACACAAGAGCATGATCCTGAAATTCAACTAAAAATCTTAAAAATGAAATTACTTCACTGGTGGTATTAACGGAAAACTTAGAGATACCTCTGAGCAACATTGCCAATGGATGAGGCAAGCTGCTAAACCCGGGTGACATAGTAGGTAAAGGTTTCAGTGGCAAGGAAGTTAATTCAGAACGTATATTACTCAACGATGCACGGCGTTCAGACTCGTTGTCCAATGGGGCAGAGATAGTTTGAGCAGCAACGGTTATCCTATTGGCTTCTCCCTTAGGAGGCTCTTCCTCGCTACCTACATTCATCGTGGTGGGTTGATCAATTTTGGGAGGAACTTCCCCAGTTAACAATTGAGTGACCTTGCTAGATAATTCAGAAATACTTTCAAGTAACGTACTAGCTTCCTTCCTCTGAACGTCATTCAACTTCAGAGACAACAGATCGTTAACTCTATTTGAAAAATGATATAGCCTGGCTTGCACACGCTTAATTTGATTAGGAGAAGGGTCATTTTCATCAAAAAAAATAACTACCGATGCTAGCCTAGTAGTATTCTCGGTGATCGTGGAAAGAGAGTCGTCAATTTCTTTCTCTCACAAATTGGGGATGGAAATGGGCAAATCAAGGGACTCTCTAAGCTTGTTGGTGTCTATCGCAACCGTGCCTCCAGATTGCACATTTCTGATAGTTAACTCATAGTTCAACTCCTCCTTGCGCAAATAGTTAAGATGGAGAACATTGCGAGGGCCGGGCATGATGACAGAACAATTTTGAAAAAATCAGAAAATTCCAGGAACTGAGAAAATTGTTAGAGTTTGAATCAAAGCAATGTTTAGCCGTCAAAAGGGGCTAAATTGAGACCCATTCAACCACGCTCTGCTACCACTTGTTACGGTGTTTTTGTGGTAGGTAGAGGTGAAAGAAGGTGCGGGCTTGAACGGGTCTCAAACTACGGAATCAAAGTTAATGTAAAATTTAACAAGGTTATATTTTCTTTTCAAAATTAAGAAATAACAAGTACGGCAGGTACAGAGTAGCAAAGCAACAAAAGGTGCAATTACAGTATTTACAGTATTTGGGCTTCAAGCCCCGAATTCACACTTCTAGGGCAATTAGCCCAACTTTACTCCAAAATAAGTTGAGCCCTTGCTCCAAATTACACAGAAAAGCCTCCTCGAGGCATACAACACTCAATTTTCAAGAAAGAGCTACTCGCTCTCAAACCTTAAGCCTCTCAAAGGCCACACCAAACTCCACCTTCAAGTTGTCCTCTCAGGACATAGACACAGGGGTAAAATACCCACCCTACTGAGGTCTATTAAGTGAAAAAGGTTAATTACATGACCTCTAAAATAACAATTTGAGAGGAGGCGATCTGCACTCCTAATGTATTTGTTTCAAAACCTAGTTTGGCTCTAGGCCACTGATGCAAGGGCTAATCCCATACTACAGAGGTGACTTTAGAAAAGAACAATTTACATTACATTAAGGAAGAATCGGTTGTGAGAAATAAGTTCACCTCAAAGCAATATGAGTGGGAGCTCGAGAGGGTTAAGCACTCTCTATCCCGATATGCAGTTTAAAAAGAATAGATACTAAGTTTCTTTACATTTTAAGGAAGGTTACATTACGGAAAGACTTCGGACCCGCCCCGAGAGTTAAACTGCTGAGCTAGCAAAGAAAGAAGTTATTAATCGGCCATTACCTTGTTGTTGACCGCTGCCGAAGAAAGAGGCGCTTCCCGCCCCCTGCTATGTACTTTACACACTGAAAGATGGAACAGAAGTGGCGCAGAGACCCAAAAATCAGCAGTTTATATACTCTCGCGGAAAGTTCGAGGCGTTTCATGGAAGAAAACACCCGCCCACAATCACTTTATTGGTTCGGGATAAGCAGCATATTCAAGTTGGGGGAAGATACATCAGATTGGTCAGAAATTAATTAAAGAAATTCGGGATTGGCTAAATACAAAACAAGGGGGAAGAGAGGGGTATACAGCCAACTTAAACAATAACAGAAAGAAATTTAACAAGAAACAAACTTTTGAGATAAAAATTTCTCCAAAAAACAGTTCTTTCACATCGCACTAGGGTGCACCGTTGTAGTTTTTCAGTAGTGTCCTCTAGAAGAGAAAGTTCACACTTCTTACTACCGGTAAAACAAAAATACATCGAAAATGACACAGTTCAAAAACTCCAAAATTTCCAGATAGTGACATCTTCTGAGAAAGTAAAAAATTAATACCGTAGATAAAGTTCAGACTTCCTCCAGCAGAGGAGTTTCAACTGGCGCACATTTTAAATTAGCGGCGTGGAGGTGTACCGCCCGGTACAGTTACTATCTAAATCGCATGTTCGATACAACTCGATTCGATACAATCACAATTATCTCTCTTGTTTAGCGATGTTGTCAACTCTGTTTCATCGACCTTAGATCAAAACTGAACTTGGTTCAGTGATCTCAGATTAGTGCTATACACCTCACACAGAGAAAAGAACGAAGAAGTTAGCGATTTTTACGCAACCGGCCCTAAGTTCATCTCAAAGCTCTGGAAATTTTCTAAGTTCCAAAATACTATACAATTTTTACAAGTACGATGAAGATTGTATTGAAGATAATACGCAACAAGATTACTGGGTTCGACTCTTGCAGACGTGTACGCGGAGACCAGCATGACAGTCTGTCAGCTGTGAGTTGTAAGTTGTAACTGAATATGCCTTGCCGGACCCTGTCCTTTTATATGGATTGTAGAGATAAGCTGTTTCTCCTCATGAAAAAATGCAGTTTCTTTGTAGCTGAATAACTTGAAAATCCCTAGACCGATTTTCATGAAATTATGGCATTGATACATTGAGATAATGAACTACACGGTGATATATGTCATTTTTCAATATCTCAAAGAATTTAGAAGTTAGTAAAATACTTCTGGTATAGTCTAGAGTGTCAGGTGAGGTTTTGCATCATCCGCATACTTGCAGCTGGTGATGTATCTCGCTCGTTGCTCGCAGCTCTGTGCCATACCGTTACCTCGTGCACTCTACACATACGTTCGAGCCATCCCATTGCAGATATTCATGTAACCAGTAAGTATGTTTCAGGCCATAGGCATTTCCTGGTACAATACAGAGGTACCATAGTGTTATTTATTGCACAACAAAACACGAATTGGATTGCATTTTTGACCAATATTTATAAAAATGTTTTCTAAAATATTCAATAGATTCCCTTTCTTACTTAATTGGAGAATTTGAAGGTCTTGTTTCTTGTCCATGAATGTATGATTGTATCGACCATATGAGAACCGAATGCCGAGAATCTGCCGTATTTTGATGCATTAACATGTTCATTATATCTTATGTTAAAATTGCGGCCTGTCTGTCCGATATAACTGGCAGAACATTGCTGGCACTTAAATTTGTAAACTCTTGACTTCTGAAGTTTGCTATTGCCTGTATTGATAGTGTGCTGATTATAGAAAAGATGAGCGTTGTTGTTGGTTGTCTTGAAAGAAACGTTCATATTAAGTTTGTTGAAAACAAATATTTAAATCTTAAGACCAAAGTTGCAAAAATAGGTAAGGACAATCTTCTCTTGAATAACTCTCTCAAAGTGGGACTCATCCCTAATTTTTTGAAATCTGTTCAAAATAAGAATGTCTTGTTGTACTGGCATAGAAAGACACAAGATTAAGCCAACATTCTATGGATCAGGAACGAAATTAAATTTCTCTATAGGAAAAAAGCATGACTTAACACTTAGTTATATGAAGCCCATCTTGTTGCTTCTTCCTCCTTTGTCCCATTAGAATGGAATTCATTTCAAAATTGCATCAATGATACAATTGCATACCTATTTGTAGATAAACAGAACAATTTAGTCAACAAAACTAATAGACTTAGGTGCAATAGTAAGAGAACTGAGGCTCATTCTCCCTCGTCTACGTATCATAACAATCGGGCGCATTCAACCATTCCTGTATTTCAAGAGCCTGTTATCAATCTTTCTAAGACCCGTTTTGATAAGTTGGAAATACGTGTTATGGAGAAAGGTCCCAAATTCAATTGGCCCATTCAATTCAAACTTAAAGACGCAATCACGATCACGGCGGAAGCTGAAAATGCAATACAGAAGTTACTAATAGAGAGCCAGACGGAGACTAGATTTAATATTAAGAAAAACTTTATTATTTAATAAATAACAACAAAGATGGAATTTCTTCACATCATAACCAAATAATAGGTTCATTGAAACAGAAAATTAAGGAGAATGATTTGATTTTGACTAAAGCGGACAAGGGGAATGCTACGGTCATTATAAATAAAGAATCATACATACAGAAAACTGAAACCTTTTTCACAGAGTATTCATTCAAAATTATAAAAAAAGACCCGACCAATATTATCCAGAGAAACTTAAAGCAACTTCGTAAATGATCTTCTTTCATTCCCAATGAAGGGGAGTCCCAAAAACCTATTATGAACCCGGGTATCCCGATGGCTAGGGCACTACCGAAGGTGCATAAAGAGAATATACCTCTAAGACCCAGCATCAATTTCAAAAATAGCCCTATATACTAGATGTCTAGATTTATACACAATTAAAAAAGAAAAGGACATTATAGATTTGAGGGTAACAAGTCTATTAAGAATTTCAAAGAATTTTGTGATCGTACTAAAGATTTAAACATGCAATCAGACCAGAAGATGTATTAATTTGGTGTCAAAAATATGTTCCCGAATGTTCCAGTATCAAAACCGATAAATCTTGTAAAGAACAATCTACTTAAGTACAGTAATTTAAGTAGGTAAGAGGTAGCCGATTTTTTTAGTATCTTGGAGTTCATCACCGCTAATAATTACTTTACCCTTAATGGCCAGGTATATAAACAGGAAGGTCTTCCCATGGATGCCCCAGCTTCGGGAATTATGACAGAAATTTACGTGGATAAAATCAACAACATTAACGGAATAATATGCTGGTTGAGATACATAGACGACACGTTTACAATAATAAATACTTTACACTTAGTTCATCCAAGATGTTGATGTTAATTGTGTGTTTTTACATTAGTTTTCATGTCAGTTGTGTGTTTTAACATTTGTTTAGTTATTAGATGTATTACATTAAGGCTGAAGATGGCCAGCCAAGGCTGAAACTAGTCCCTAGTTTAGTAATGTAATTCAGTAATATTGCATAATATAGTATTGAAAATGGTAGACCATACAACATTAATTTAATAATTATTATTGTGATCACAATTCAGTACGGATCAAAACCATGAAGTTTATATCCTATGATTACGTAGCCAACCAGGCAAAACAGAAAGCCTGTTAATATTTAGGTCTTAAAGTCAAAATAGCCAAATTGGGCAAAGACATTGAATTTTTCACACAGTGTGTCGCTCGCAATTTGACACTCAACTTTCTTAAAAGCAAGTTTAAGAATCATTGTTCTTCTTTTCAAATTTTCAAATTACTAAAACTCAAACTAGAACAAATAAGATTTGGATGAGAGAGGAAATCAAATTTTTGTACAAGAAAAAGGCATTTTTTAACCATACATTATATGAGGCTCACCTCGAAGCTACAAGTTTACTTTCGGATGCTCACTGGAATCTATTTCAAGCCCAAGTTGACAATAGATTATTTATTGTATTATCAAAGAAACAACAAACCCTAGAGAAAAAGCTCCATACGTTACTGAACTCTAAACTCAACAATAATTATGCTAAAGAAACCAACAAAACACTAAGCCTAACATGAACAACCAATTTCACCCTCCGATCATAAATTTGTCCAAGGTACCATTGAATGAAGACGAAAGCTCCGTTTTAACCAAGGGCCCTAAGCACAATTGGCCTAATTTTAACACTCTGAACACAGCCATCACTACAACAATAGAAGCATAATTAGCCATTAGAAAATTGCCAGCAGATGAACAAGATGAAGTAAGAATTGAAGTCAAAGAAAATTAAACTCCATTCTTAACCTAAAAAACAATATTAACTCCTGTAATTCACCCCTTACTACTCATGACGACAATAGCTGCAAGGATTCGATTCTCATACAAAAGCAAATACATGCTCTCAAAAAGAATATCAATGATAATAATCTTATAATTACGAAAGCAGATAAAGGTAACACTGCCGTCATAATGGACAAAAACAAATATGTAAGCAAAACAAATCAATTTTTTTAAAGATAGCTCATTCTCTACAATAAAGAAGATCCCTACCCCAAGAATCCAACATGAACTTAAGCAGATCCTCGAGAATACTTAATATCTATTGACAGATCAAGAAAAAACTAAATTAATTAATGTGAACCCAGGTTTACCCACCGCCAAAGCCCTCCCCAAGATACACAGAACTGGCGTCCCCATTCACCTGATCATTAACTATAGACCGAGTCCATGATATAAAGCATCACAATTCATTAAAAGATTTTTAAGAAGGAACTATCGTTTTTTGTCGACAAATACGTCCAAAACCCTAAAGAATTTATTGATAAATTTAAAAATATTAACATTCAATACAGTCATTCTCTCCACTCATTTGATGTTGTAAACATGTATCCTAGCATACAAATCTCCAAGGTATACCCCATCATTCAAAACAATTTAAGCAAATACATTGGCTTAAGTGTATTAGAAATACAGGATTTCATGTCTATGCTTAAATTAGTTATAAGTAACAATTGTTTTACTTTTGATAATGTTATTTATCAACAAGAAGGATTGGCTGTGGGATCACCGGCCTCAGGTATCTTAGCCGAGATTTACTTGGATCTTTTGGAACATGCCAAAGTTGATAATAATAATAACTTTGACAACATCCTTTTCTGGGCAAGATATGTAGATGACACCATAGTAATTATGAATGAGAGCATCACACATGCTGCTACCACCCTCATTAATCTAAATAACATTGACCCACATATAAAATTCATACTTGAATCCGAAATTGAACAGAAAATGAAGTTTTTAGACTTAACTATTATCAGGCACCCAAGCTACTTAAGATATAAGCATTTCAGAAAACCTACTCAAACAGTCACTAACAATCCATCAAGATTCTTCACACCTCCAAATTCACAAACGAGCAGCGTACAACAGCATGGTGTACCGAGCCTTCAATGTTCCAATCTCAAAAAGAGACCTCCAAAATGAGTTGAACACCATTCGTAATATAGCTAAATCTAATGGATAGAACAGTTGCTTTATTGAAAAAATTATCAATAAATATAAATATCGCCCCTCTACCACTTTGAAAAAAGATAATCAAAACAACTCCTCCCTTTCTATCTCTATGTTCAATGAACAAAATTACAAAGTCACCAACATCTTTAAAAAGCATGATGTAAAAGTAGTTTTCAAAACCAACAGTAGGAATGCACAAGTCTTACATAATGCCACATCCATAAACAAGTTCAATAGTTTTCAAAATCAGGAGTATACAGGATTATTTGTAACAATTGTAATTCTTCTTACATCGGACAGACCGGGAGGAGTTTTAATATAAGGTACTCGGAACACATCAGTGCCCTGAAGTACAATAAATTTTCAGCTGTAGGACAGCATATGCATGACTATAATCACAAATTCACAGGCATAAAACAAGATATGGAAATTCTCAAAATCATCAACAAAGGACCCCTCCTTAACATTACTGAAAGCTGCTTCATACATATAGATCAATATTTTAACCTGAATCATAATCTTAATGACGTGCCTTTGCTGGCAGGACCTAGTGTTTACAGTGCACTTGTCTTCTGGTATGGGCCAGAGCAATTGTGTTACTTTCATTGATCTGTCTCAGCTTTATCCTTGGCTTTGACAAAATGAAAATGACTGAGGTATGAGTGATACTAGTAATGCCATTCCTTCTGCAGCCAGTCCCTGCTATGAATGGTGTGAAAATATTTCTCATAGGGTCGGTTGGTGCATGCATTTCAGTGTGCTTGGCAGACTGATATGTAATAGCAACTTCTGGCTCTGTGAGGAAAGCAACGGGAAACTACCTCACTCCTCATTTCCCTAGTACGCCTCTTCAGTGATGCCTAGGCCATCTATGACAGCTGATGGCGGAGCTGTTGAGGATCGAACCAGCCTTCGGGCTGAGGACTAAACATACATACATACATACATACATACATACATACATACATACATACAATCTTAATGACATTTCAGAAAAGTCAAATATCGTATTTGACGTTCTAATTCCCATTTTTAGAAACGCCAAACCAACAAGTCATAATTAAGTTTTTCATAATATTCACAGCACCTTTCCTCAGCAGCCATCTCTTTTCCCACATCCTTCGGGCCGCCTTAATTTCCCCCCTTTCCCCTCCACACCCTCCCCTTGCCCCACCCCCTCGCCCCTTGCTCCGCTTCTCTCTCCTTGTCCTGCCCCTTTCTTTCCTTTAAATCTCACAACCGTTAGTATGAGGCACACAACAATTCACCACGCACCACATGCCGCAACAAGAGGTAATTCTCATATAACCAATGCCATCTAACATGCTCTCTCTCTCTCTCTCTCCTTCTCTTCATTAATTTTATTTATCATTTATTCAGGTTAATTTCATGGACACCGCAATGAAATGTGAATTTATACCAGCCACAAATTAAGAATGTGTCAGTTTTAACCATATCTTCATGTGCCGTCCTGACAATGTCCAACAGCAGTTGAGCATGTTTTTAACAAGCACTACGGGAACATTTCATTTTATTTACGTTGGTTGATGTGGAAACACCATCTAGCAGTTTTCCATCAGCTGGTGGTTATTTACAGTGACATCTAGTGGCTTGCATACTGCTAGCACCACTCAAGTAGATTTGGTAATTGATGATCTGACTACAGAATCAACATTTACCAGTTCTCGTTTTGCAGTTGAAATTGTAATGATTAGCAGTGATGGAACTAACAATTCTATGAATATCAATACAAGAAAGAGTCTGGATGATGAGCATACTCCAGATGCTAAGAATTTGAGCCTTATTTATTTTTCAGATTTTACACTTGGTTCATCCCAGATTTTAATATTAATTATGTGTTTGTACATTAGTTTTCATGTCAGTTGTGTGTTTTTACATTTGTTTAGTTATTAGATGTATTACATTAAGGCTGAAGATGTCCAGCCAAGGTCGAAACTAGTCCCTAATTTAGTAATGTAATTCAATAATATTGCATAATATATTGTAAAAAATGGTGGATCATACAACATTAATTTTATTTTATTATTGTGTAATATCAGCCCGGAAATGGACCAAAAAATGTTGGAATGACAAACTGAATACTGTAATAATAAACAGCGATGATTACTCTGCTAGTGAACTGTAGTTTAGTTATGCACATGATTAGACCATAGGGCCGAGTCATTCACCAATATTAAACGTAATAAAACTTTTATTTAAATTATCCATGTTTAATAAAATGCACAAACACTACTTACACCTTAATGAATAAGATGAAATGCCTGGATTGCTATCGATTGATTAAGTTTGAGGTCATGTGGGCATGAATGCGTGTCTGGACGACATGTTGTCGCTATCAAGCCTGTCTTGTAGTTTCCGGAAACCAGATGCATTCTGGTCACTCAAACGAGACGCTTACAAAAGCGCGCTCTGTATAAATTTTCTCTGAGAGGACGAAACAGTGCCATTCCCAGGTAATTAGGAAATGGCCAGGAAAACTATTCAAAATAATTAGACTTGGAGTATTCCTTCAAATTGACATATTGTTTCTAATGCACTAGGTTCACTCTCTAGACTGGATAACACCGCCCTGCAATGGTTTCATTGCCGCCATCCTGTATAGCTTTTTAGGATGGCTTTTGCGTCCTGAAACAGGATCTGACATAATTTTTCCACATCACGTCACATTTCTTTAAAAATCCGATATTACTACTTTAAAATTCTGATATTTCTTCTTTTATGCACATACACTAATGCATACGTTACTTTATTAGGCAAAGTGTTGCCTTGTAGATGTTTTCTAAATTTATTTATTAATGTGATTCTCTGCAGTCTTCTGGCAACCCTGCGTAATCACACTCACAGTTTAGACTGGACAACACTGTACAGCACAGCAAGGTTTGCTTATTAGAGCCATTTTGTTGCAGTGCATTTTGCGCTTCAGTCAGGGTCATACCTCTTTTGCTAATGAAAATAGGTAGTGTCCTGTATGTGAGTGACATACTGTGTTAATCTTTATATTGAACTTACATCAACATGTCATGCCGTGGCTGCATGAACAGTCAAGATATATTCTGCTGTGTGTGTGTATAAGATTCGTGCTGATAAAATAGCAGCGCAATATAACAGAGTTCGTCAGAAAGGCCTACTGTGCATACTTTGGCATCAAACTGGGAGACCAAGACAAGCTGTGGGCACCTCATAAAGTTTGTAGGACCTGTGTAGAGCAGTTAGGGGCTGCCTGGCCGAGGTGGTAAAGGCGTGCTCTGTTTGCCCGGAAAGACGTGGGTTCGAATCCCCGTCAGGAAGTCGTAAAATTTAAGAAATGAGATTTCCACTTCTGGAGGTGCATATGGTCCTGAGGTTCACTCAGCCTACACTAAAAATGAGTACCAGGTTGCTGTGCTTTGCTTTGCTTTGCTTTGCTTTGCTTTGCTTTGCTTTGCTTTGCTTTGCTTTGTGTAGAGCAGTTACAACAGTGGATGAACGGTGAGCAAACAGCGCTGCCATTTGGAATACCAATGGTGTAGGGACAGCCTACAGACTACATTTCTCACTGCTTCTTCTGCTCTGTGAATGTGAAAGGTTTTAACAGCAGGAACAAAAGAAAGTTTGTGTATCCAAGCAATATTTCATCTGCAGTTCTACCCGTTCCTCATGGCCCGGATGTACAAGTACTGCAGCATCCATAACAATTAAATGATGGCTCTTCTTCTGAAGATGGGGCACAAATGGCTGATGCTACCTTTGACTGCGATTTCTCACCGGAAGTTACTGGGAAAGAACCCAAACTTTTTGAGCAAAGTGCGTTAAATGACTTAAGTCAAGATCTTGGTCTTACGAAGGAATCTGTCAAGGTACTTGGGTCTAGACTCCATGAAAGGAACATTTGACACCAGGGACAATGTCATATTGTTACAGCAAAAGCGAGGAAGAATTTCTACCCCTCTTTTCCGACAAGGGAACTTAGGTTTACTGCAACAATGTTCTGGAGTTTATCCTGAAACTAGAAGTACCAGATTATGATACCACTCATTGGAGACTTTTTATTGATGCCTCCAAGCATAGTTTGAAGTGTGTTTTTCCTCACAATAAAAACGAACTTGCATCAGTTACTGTTGCTCATTCAATTATTATGTGAGGAACATATGAAAATCATGAGATTGTATAGCAATTGAGGCTTTCACGGCCGGCGTTATAAATCATGTGAGTGTTTTCCAGGCTTGTAGGCTGTAGTCCAGGAGCATGTGATGGTCTCGATGTTTCACCGAAGACTGTGTTTGGCATTATCAAGTTTTCCGACCGACTTCAATAGTGAAGTGTAAAACAAAAGCTAAAGGTTTCCACCTATCCAATACTGTATTGAATAGGTGGAAACTTTTAGCTTTTGTTTTGCACTATATTGCTCTTCAATATGGATTTATACGATATTTATTTCCTATGATCAATAGCGAAGTTCACAATGGAATGGAGTGGTGTTGCAATTGCACCTCATTATATAGTATAGGCTCCGTGCGCTGCTGGGAAAAATGCACCGCTGCGCTGCGAGTGGCGAACATTGTAAGTTAATGCGATCACCGCGCACATATCTCTGTCGTTTCACACCGTGTTGCTATGGCCTACTAAATAATAGCAGTAGGATTTCAGAGTGTTTTATGCAACAACAATCGGCCAAATTATTCCAAACTTCAAGAAAGTGGTCATGTATTAAATTTACAAGAAAAACTGTTCGTAGGAAATAGCAACAGAGCGAATAACTGCAAATATGATAAGAGAAAAACGTTGGTTCACTAGAGAGACTACCATTTCACGATAGAGGCAATATAGTAATTTATGTATTATTTGTGGTGATAAAAAGGTTGATTTTCATGTACACATTCAACAACGCCGTCTTCAGAAAAATATATTTGGCCTATCTCTAATACGATATCATGTTAGCGTAGGTTAATGTTGCGAGTGAAGCCTTGGTAAAATAATAAAAATATTTCCATGAAATGTAAGCATATTTCTGCTGTTATTTATACGGTTTACTCAGAACATTCACCTCGTGTACCGATCAACCCTGTGAATTGTCTGGACCTCGCATCTAAAAAGCGCGGAAAGAAAAATACAACAAGGATAAGAGCTCACAGAGGAACTTTTTCCGATAAAAAGGCACAGGTTTGATGTTGGACCAGTTGAAAATATCAGAATATCTTAACGTTGCCAATAAATTATTGTGTCTGTATTTATAATATGATCGCGACCACCTCTGTAATATAACGGTTGGCGCTACTAGTTTCCTTCATCGGGGGCCCGGGCTTGATTCCCAATACAGACAGAAATTTAAAATTGACATGAGGGTACATGCAGCTCATGTTCATTAGGGGTTGCTTGAAAAGAGTTGCACCACCTCGGGGCAAGAACAGAACTTTACGTATGTATTTCTGTGAGCTATTGATATTGTGTAATGGAGGCCAATTTCTATAATTACAGTATATTTGTCCACTGCCTTTTTAAATCCATTTTGTGAGGTTGTGACAGAATACTCTAAAATTTCACATTGCGGTCTGTAGTACGGTATATTATTATTATTATTATTATTATTATTATTATTATTATTATTATTATTATTATTATTATTATTTATTTTGCACACTTTCGTGGTAATGATATTAGAGCAATTGTACAGATTTTAGGAAATCAAAGCAGAATAAACCTTAATGTATACTACAGTTTTACGTAGAATTTGAACCCATAAATTTCCGTACAATTCCAGTCGTGGCAATGACCACCGTCTTCTGCATGGTCTTGTAGATGTTGTTGTTGACATCCAACTTCACTTCAATCATTTGTTTATAATTGTTAACCTTTGCATTATGTTAAGAATAACTGTGTATTAAATACTGTAAATGTACAAATCCGGAATCACTTCCTGCGATTTACTGCTAAGATCCACCGTCTTTTCAAATCCATTTCGTGAGGTAGTGAATGAAAGCTCTGTATTACTGTATCTATTAATGCAGCCAAGAACAAGCACATCATTCTGTCGGAATGTTGTAACATTAAAAAATTATCATCTGAAGACAGCACTGTAAAAATAATTGAATAAATGCATGTAAACGTCGTACACATTCCAGCTTCTTATGACGACCTGTTACTGAAGACGACTCTAAGTAGTTCTCGTAGTATCCACCCGCAGCAGCACAGTGCTGTACGCACGGAGTCAATAGGCTGCGGTATGCGGTTCGCCTATTGATCCGCCATACTGGCAGGGCGATCGCTGATTAGATGTCCCTTGGCCAATAATTTAAGCATTAAGGAGCCTGATGTATTATCTGCGCACTTTTTAGTGATAGATTTCTGTTCGAGGTGAGGAGTAACGAGCGAGCTCTCGCAGTTCCGGAAGTACTGCCAACTGAATGGAAATGAAATCTGAATTGAATCGATATGATTGAATCGATATGTATATGTTACAACTTTATTCGGTTGAATCCTCAGAAACAGCACTCTCACAATCGTCACTGCTCTCTGCCGTACTATTAATTACAATATCGTCCAGGGCTAATTCCATTACACCGTCGTGCCTCCAGTATTCTTCTTCCAGTTCGTGCACCTTTCTGCAGTACCCTTTCCAATCTTCGGCAGATACGGAGTTGAATGCCTCGATGGTCAGGCGTCGTAGGTTTCCTGCTGTCATGTCTCCCGTTATATTGTGTCCTCTGAACTCGCGTTTTATTTTTGCCCATGCCAATTCCATGGCGTTCAGATCACAGTTGTAGGGGGGAAGACGAAGGACGACGTGACCGTTTTCAGCAGCCATGACGTCAACAGCATAACTTGTTTCAGGAGGCCTGTTTTCCTGAACTAATCTATACAGGGCCTCTTTTCTTTGATTTGTGTCGCAGACAATGCCTTTCCCCTGTAGCCACTGGACCATTGTCACTCGTGTATCATACCGCGATGGTACATTATCCACCTGTCGAGAATGGTATGGTGCATTATCCAGCGCTATCACAGATGCAGGAGGCAAATTAGGTAGCACAGATGTTCTGAACCATTTCTCAAAATTATCGGAATTCATTTGTCCATGGTAATCGCCTTGGGTACTTCTGGCTTCAAATATTAATTGTGCTTCTCTAATGAACCCTTTCTCCGATCCAACACTTGCAATAATTAGCCGTTTCAAAGAGCATCCCCATGCTGTAACACCCACAACATCTTTTTCTCTCTGCCAGCATTTTCCACTTGTTATATTGTTATCAATCCAGGACTCGTCCAAGTAAAACACTTCCTTGCCTTCTTCCCTAGCATGTTTTATTTGGACGAGGAATCGTGCTCGCCAATCAACGACATCTGCCCGCTCCAGCAATAAAACACGTTTGTTTTGGACTTTCTTCCACACAAAACCCATATCTTTCAACACTTTTCGGAGAGACGTTGGGCTCCACTTCCACTTAATTTCCTTCTCCAGCACAGGGATCAGTGTCTTCAGAGTAGGCACCACTTTTTGGACAGTATAGAAGTTTTCGATGGTGTCCCTTATCACACGTTTTTCGCTATCGTCCAGTTCTATCTTCCCTTGCGTTCTCTTCCTGCGAGAAAGAGGAGAACATCATATAACACTTGCACATGACAAACTACTACTATCCATAATGATATTGGTTTGAACAGATTAGGTAGACTGGTTAGACAGACCTACCTCTTTTTTCCAGGTGTGGGTGGAGATTTGCCGGGGTAAGAGGCAGTAAATGCCTTAATCCTTTGAATAGTGGCCACGGATTTCCCCGTATACGTGGCAGCACGTTGAATAGACTTACTTAGGGGGAAGAGCAGCTCTTTATTTTTTTTCTCCATAGCATAGCACTCCGTGACGTGTGCTATAATTTTCCGTCCCTCGCTGTGTATAGCTCTGGCTGGTCGTTTCCGTTTAGGAGTACCAGGTGGTTCCCGTGATGTACTCGGCTTATTTTCCTCACTCATGTTCCTTCTAACCTAGTATAATGGTGGCTTTGTTATGTAAACAACAGCAGTACGTAAAGTGTACGCCAGATGTCGCATGGCGATGAATAATCGAGTCATAGTTTGTGTTCAAAGGTTGTCAGTACGAATCTCGAAGATTGCCGTGATCGACCTATTGAGCGCTAGGGTGAAAATCTGTCACTAAAAAGTGCGCAGATAATACGTCGACCTGCCTTGGCGGAGACAGGCGACTGATCCCCTGTTGCTTTTTTCAGCTCTGCCGAATGCAGTCTTCGGTGAAACGTCGGGACCATCACATGCTCCGGACCACAGCCTACAAGCCTGGAAATCACTGACATATCTTGAGATTATGTTATGTAAAGTATCACAAATACAAATGTTAAGTGTGTGGTGACTTTAAAGTTATAGGTATTCTGACAGGATTACAATCAGGTTCCACAAAACATCCCTGTTTTCTGTGTGAGTGGGACAGTCGAGCAATGTCATAACACTGGATTCAAAAGGAATGGCCGCCACATACCCTGTGGAGAAATGTAAAACAACAAAGTCTTGTTGACAAGGCCAATCTACTGTTACCTCTGCTTCGTATCAAACTAGGACTTATGAAGCAATTCAATAAAGCTATAAATAATGAAGGTGAATGTTTCCAGTATTGGCTTCCAGTATCTGTGTCATTGATTCCCAGGCATCAGTAATGCCAGAATCAAAGAAGGTATCTTCACAGGTCCACATATCAGAAAACTTCTTTCTGATACTGATTTTGAAGATGCTATGTCTGCAGCAGAACGTTTGGCATGGAAAGCATTCTGGGATGTAGTCAGAAACTTTCTTGGCAATACAAAGGATCCAGACTACAAACAAATGGTGGACAGAATGCTTGTTTCTTTCCAAGATTAGGCTGTAATATTTTAAAGTTGCACATATTACATTCACATATGGACCATTTCCCTGAGAACCTAAGAATGCTGAGCGAAGAGCAAGGAGGAAGATTCCACTGGGATCTAAAGAAAATTGAATAAAGATATCAAAGGAAATGGAACCAGAACATGCTGAAAGATTACTGCTGGTTCCTGAAGAGAGAAAATCTCACAAAGGAAAAGCAACAAAATGAAGTTTCTTGAGTTAAGTCATGATGTACAGTTGAAACCGTGGACTTGCAATTCTGCATGCTACCAGGCTTATGAATGATAAATTTCAGATCATTAGGCTCTATGTATGCAAATTTTATGCTCATAAATATAGCAGTGTAATATAAGTTGAGTTCAGGTGAGTAAAAATAACAAGAAAAACTGTATTTCTTACAGGTAATAATAGAGTGTATTAACCCTGTCTATGGATGAGAGTCTTATATATTCATTTCAATTTTGCCATGAAACCTCATGTGATACAGGAAAACTGACTTCAGTTCTAGATTTTTCCAGTTGTTTTTTCGTCGCTCCGACACAGATAGGTCTTATGGCGACGATGGGACAGGGAAGGGCTAGGAGTGGGAAGGAAGCGGCCGTGGCCTTAATTAAGGTACAGCCCCAGCATTTGCCTGGTGTGAAAATGGGAAACCACGGAAAACCATTTTCAGGGCTGCCGACAGTGGGGTTCGAACCTACTATCTCCCGAATACTGGATACTGGCCGCACTTAAGCGACTGCAGCTATCGAGCTCGGTAGAAGTTCTAGATTCAGCATGCCTGAAATATAATAAAAGATCATTATTGGAACGTTGTGCAATGATCAGAAAGTTTAAATTCGCAGGCTAGTGTAATTAGACCATCATGTAATTGAATATATTGTATAATATGTGAAAATTAGCTACTTACCTAGAAGAGTGGCATAAGTCAAAAATTCCAGACTTACTGTAGAATACTATTTAAAGTTGATCCTGGGTTGTATAAATTAATAAATAAATAAATTCATTCATTCATTCATTCATTCGTTCGTTCATTCAAAGGCTGCATAATTCTTAATTTTTTGCAATGAATATCCTTTGATGATGGTAGAAATGAAGTTTAATACCCTCCTGTTTAACTCAGTTTGTAACATTATCCATTTCCTTGATGTAATGTAGGGTCAGTTTTTCAGGAATGTTATTCAACAAGGACTGAAGAAAGCCTTTACCCTTGTGGACAGTGACCAATATGATGCAGTTCTATGTTCATATATTGCTGATATTGATATGGATGGCACTAATGAAATATTGCTTGGAACATATGGACAGGTTGGTAATAGTATAGTTTATACTTGTAAGTGCTAGTTTGTTCTGTGGATGTTAAAGTCTGTGTTAAGGTGTAAGCTTCAAAAATATTTGTCATTACAACTCTCTCTCTTTTTTTTTTTTTTTTTTGCTAGTGGCTTTATGTCGCACCGACACAGATAGGTCTTATTTATGGCGGTGATGGGATAGGAAAGACTTGGGAGTTGGGAAGAAGTGGCCGTGGCCTTAATTAAGGTACAGCCCCAGCATTTGCCTGGTGTGAAAATGGGAAAGCACAGAAAACCATCTTCAGGGCTGCCGACATTGGGATTCGAACCCACTATCTCTCGGATGGAAGCTCACAGCCGTGCGCCTCTGACCGCATGATCAGCTAGCCTGGTATTACGACTCTAACATTCAGTGAAACTTTTACTAGGTTTGCCTACTGAAAAGTCTTCTTCAACTAATATTTTATTTGTCATAATAATAATAATAATAATAATACAAAAAGTGTATCTCCAAGCACACAAAACTAAGACATTACAATACGGTCAATAAACCAGAATGTCTTTATGAATAAGAAAGACTAATTTTGAGCAGGAAAGCAGACATTGAAGACGTTGAGAAAAAGGAATGCAAAATTATAAGAAATTCTAGGCCCAAAACTTGCCAATGGGCAATTCCGGCTCAGAGGCAAACGGGAAATCAAACAACACACAAATATTCACAGTGACATTAGAAAACAAGGTTAAGAATCTATGAACACATTAACCCTAGAATACGAACGTTATTCGACAGTTGCCCAATATTAACGTATCAAATTTACGTGCATATATATGCTAAAACAATAAGCGAACTCCACATTGTTGCCAGAAGTAATATATTATTTAAGAATTACAAAGTATAGTTTGAATTATGTTGTTAGTAAAGAATAATTCAAAAGATCTTAGTGGATCAGCTTCTACGTAGGTCCTGGCTGGATGGTTTCTTTCTTCTTTTTCTTCTTTTTTTTTTGCTAGTGGCTTTACATCGTATCGACACAGATAGGTGTTATGGTGACGATGGGATAGGAAAGGCCTAGGAGTTGGAAGGAAGCGGCCGTGGCTTTAATTAAGGTACAGCCCCAGCATGTGCCTGGTGTGAAAATGGGAAACCACGGAAAACCATCTTCAGGGCTGCCGACAATGGGATTTGAACCCACTATCTCCCGGATGCAAGCTCACTGCCGCGCGCCCCTAACTGCATGGCCAACTCGCCCGGTCTGGCTGGATGTGAACTGTGTTCGTTTGTGGGTATTTTCCGGTGTTTGTATCAGTTGTATTCCAATATGCCCAACCTTATCAAAGAGTCAACAAAAAGCTCCTCTAGAGTTTGAGAGGCAGAAGCTGAGTTGTTTGAAGTAGCCGCTTCTGTTATTCTCTTCCTAGTTCCTTTTTGAAATTTCCCTTTCGATGGCCACTCAGTTTGCTGAATTTCAGCGGAAGCTCGAAAATCTGGATCACAGTCGAGATTATCCTCAGAACCATCTCCACTGGGTGAACAGTTTGGATCATCATTGGAGAGTCTTCCTGCTCAGATTCAGTTTCTAAATGGTTGTCTTCCCCGCTCCCATCTTCATCCAGCTTGTCAAAAATACGGCAAATGAACTCCTCCTATTTCACTCTTCGTTTATCCATTGTGTCTTGGAAAGCCATATGCCTAATAACTGTAGCAACTATCCCTAATGAGCAACCGACCCGCATACAACATCCAAGTACCTGTAACATACTAATAATACGTATATATTACATACCAAAGATAATGCGTCACTACTAACAATACATCCGAGGCTTGTTCTTAGATTGAAAGCAAATGGTTTGCTGGAAGGAATTCATGATGATGATGATGATGAGTAACAATACGTAAGAAAAAGCGCAGTGACTTACCGAAAATGAACTCTCCCAGCATTCGCTCCTTACTCATGCATCTAAATGTTTTGGTGACATCACCCACATTGATCAGTGGAAGCACTGCATGAAGGTGGCCTGTTGGGGGTTACGCGGGAAGGAGCGGTGCGCAGTTATAGGACACATACATGTTAATTTTACGTATATTAGTATTCTAGGTTTAAAAGAATTTGACCTAGACAGACTACAAAACAAATAGTTGAATTCTATGAAAACATGAGTAAAGCCGAAACAGACACAGTGAAATGGATTGGCAAAATCAAAACCAGTCTGAAACTGGCAGGGTTTACACGGCAGATTTCCAAAACTGGGTAATCTTCGAATCACTTTTTTTTTTTTTTTTTTTTGCTAGTGGCTTTACTTCGCACCAACACAGGTAGGTCTTATGGTGATGATGGGATAGGAAAGGCCTAGGAGTTGGAAGGAAGCGGCCGTGGCCTTAATTAAGGAGCCCCAGCATTTGCCTGGTGTGAAAATGGGAAACCACAGAAAACCATCTTCAGGGCTGCCGACAGTGGGATTCGAACCCACTATCTCCCGGATGCAACCTCACAGTCACGCACCTCTAACCGCACGGCCAACTTGCCTGGTCTTCGGATCACTGGGCGCGTTGGACATGCAATTAGGGATCCGCAGCTGTGAGCTTGCATCCGGGAGATAGTGGTTTGAAGCCCACTGTCGGCAGCCCTGAATCTGGTTTTCCGTGGTTTTTCATTTTCACACCAGGCAAATCTTAAATAAGGCCAAGGCCGCTTCCTTCCCACTTCTAGCCCTTTCCTATCCCATCATCGCCGTAATACCTATCTGCGTCAGTGCGACGTAAAGCAAAATCATAATCTTCAGATCCAAAATTCACAAATGGCAAGTTGACCAAGAGGAAAGACCAAAGAAGAGGACTGGAACAACTTTGTGTGAAGACAGAAAGGAAGCTTACAGTAAAGGAATTAAAGAAATATGGGCACAAAGGAAGGCAAATGTATGCCTTTAAGTACTTTGCATAGTCCTAATGGGCTTATTTGCGCATATAATATTAATAATCATAATAATTGCAATCATCAACCTCTATATAATGAAGAGTTGTAACTGTACTTATATCAGCAAATTTCAGGTTTTCTGTACTGGTTGTGTCCATAATTAGTAGAACCATTTTTTTTTCCTTTCCCTGATTGTGTATGGGTATTCCTGAATATTAATTCTAAAATAATTTATATTTGTGGGTCCACCTTTTCAATAAATGAAAGACTAAAAGCTACAAATAAGTGGTAAATTTTGCCATATAAGAAACATGGTACATGTTTCAACCCTATTTGAGTCATCCCAACTTAATTATACTCATTGGAAAGACATCTTAAAATTATAGAAAACATGTAAAAGCTAATTTAAAAGTTTTTAAAACACAATGTGCAATGTTTGTCTTGGAGTATCTTCTTGCTAGTAAGATATGACAAAGTGGTTTGGAACAAACTCATCTTGTGCTAAATCAGTTATGAATCACGCTGGGTTGGAGGAACTTCTCTTGTTCATTATAGATTGTGGACTTCGCTAGTAGGCAGAACACTTCGAATAGTAAAATTTTCAACACAGAACTTGATGTGTTGAATCTCAGTAGCGAAAGATGTTGTAGTCTTTCTGTGTTTGATGGAGGAGCAGACGTGCCAGCAATTACGGATTTTCCGTAATTTGTATACATTCCATGCTGATATTACGGTATTATGGTTAAGAGCATATTTATTACAGAAAATCTGTGTTTTTTACTTTCCACTTGAAAGAATTATCAAAAATATTTCATTTTTAAATGAAGCGCTGGTTGATACTGTGACATCACGATGCGCAAAGAGAATATGTGGGTTCATATCATGCCTCGATCTGGCCATCTGGATGGTTTTTGTTCTTGCCTTTTGCAGCTTTGCAGTATGGCACCATATTCATTCAGTCAGTGATCACCCATAGTTCTTGGTCTAGGTTTCTTATTCCAATTATATTGTGGTTAAGAAGTGTTTTTGTGATACAGAAATGAAGCATGCCTGTGTTTTCAACAACAGGGTAGCAAATAAAAATACCGTGCTCCAAAAGTATCGTGATAGTTGTACAGAAGAATGGCCATGTTTAATATCTTCGAAAATTAGTTTTAACCACGTGTTCTGTAGCGTGTATTGTTGTGATTTTTCTGTGGCCCATGGTGGTAGAGATGATTGTGGAAGGCACATTTAATTTGTGAACATGAATCACGTGGGAAAAAGGTAAATAATATATTTCTTTGTTAATAGTGGTGAAAAGAGTGTTAGAAATGCAGAGTTGCTTTGAAAGTAATTTGCACTGGAAGGGTCATATTGATGACATTGTTGGGAAAGCATACAGATCATTACATGTCATAATGAGGCTACTTAAAGGATGCAACAAAGAATTAAAAGAAAAAAGTTACTTGAGTATGGTTCGTCCATTATTGGAATATGCAAACAGTGTTTGGGATCCTCACCAAGAATACCTAATAAAAGAAATAGATAGTGTGCAGAGGAAAGCAGCAAGATTTGTAACAGGGGATTTCAGGAGAAAGAGTAGTGTATCAGAAATGTTAAAGGAACTTGGGTGGGAAACTTTAAGTAAGAGAAGGGAGAAAACTAGACTTACAGGATTATATAGAGCCTATACAGGAGAAGAAGCATGGGGAGATATCCGTGAGAGGCTTCAGTTGGAAAATAATTATATCGGCAGGACTGACCACAAATATAAAATTAGAAGGAATTTTAGCAGAAGCGATTGGGGTAAATTTTCATTCATTGGGAAGGGTGTGAAGGAGTGGAACAGTTTACCAGGGGTAGTGTTTGATCCTTTTCCAAAATCTGTACAGATATTCAAGAAGAGAATAAACAGCAACAGAGAAAATAAATGAAATGTTAGAGGGCATTCGACCAGTGCAGGTTATTGTATATAAAAAAATGTGTGTGAATAAATTAATTCCATCCCCTGGTCTAAGGAGTTTGGACAGCCAAAGTAGGGGACTGCCTGTAGGGGTGAAGTACAGTGGGGACTTCGAGGGCCCTGGGACCGCTACGGTAGCTGTGAAGGCCCTTCAGGAACTCTGAAAAGTGGTGGCAAAAGGGGCTCTGGTTAAGACGCAGCAGGTCGTTATGCTACTTAGGATCCAGAACGGGTAAAAAAAAAAAAAAAAAAAGTAAATAAATAAATGCAATGTAAATATTAATGTTATACCAGTTGTATAGTATCATTTGAAGTAATTCCACATACTGTATATCAGTTGACTATATTTGTAAGTAAGACAGGATATATTATAAGTAGAATTTTGTAAACAATATAAATTTATTAAGGATGAGCTGTGTGTTTAATAGAAAACATTGTTAGCGTAAATTGTATAATATTGTATTATAGGAAAAATTTTCTTCTCTTGTTAATTTAATATTTAGTGCTTGACAATAATGTATTTTAGTGTACCATTTGCCACCGAGGTAGACACCTCATTTGCAAATAAAGAGATTTTGATTTGATTTGATTTGACACCTGTAACCATACACAAGTACAATCCCTGATTTTAGGTTAGGAAATGTTTGTAAATGACAATCTCCCGATTTTAGGTTAGGAAATTTTCGTAAATAGTTTGTAATATAAAGTAGTGAATATTATGCGAGTTTGTTAAATTAAGATGTAAGAACATACTATTGTAAGAAGACTTTGTAAGTAGGGAATATTGTATCTGTGTATCCTTATAATGGTGTAATTTTAATTTGGGTAAGAGTCTGTACACATGGCCTAGCAGTGAAGATTGTGCAACCTAGGAAACAGTGACTGTATCGGGAAAGACGGTTGAAGTTGGTTAAAAGTGTTGCAACAAGTGGTTTAGGAACCCAGGGTATAGCCGGGAAGTGTATGGTGAAGATGTTAATTCATCAATGTGGACGAACGTGGAAGATCGCTATTTGCAGATCAGCAACTCTGTAACCAATCCGGAAGCTCCAAATTTGAACGAGTTTGTGTTGACTGAGTGATGCTAGAAGATGTTTCAGTAGTAGTGTTGTTTCAAGTGGACTTTGGCAGGCATGACAGCCACTTGGAGCAAGCCTATATATACGTGCGTGCATGCAACGAGTTTACTGCTATTACTGGTCATGACCATTGCGGTTGCTGTTGATGATTATCACCACTATGAAATCTTTGCTGTACAAGTTCTTTACGGTTGCACGACTGTACCATTAGGGAATCATGACTGATGCGTGACTCAGTAATTACAAGTTGCGGTGAGCAGTCATTGGAAGACACTACATAGTGTTCTTTTGTACGTCAGACCCTGGATTATTCCTCTCCGAGGTAATGCACACTGTGGGTAGTGTTTTATAGGTGTAATATGGAGATAATGTGTTCTTGTGCACAGAGTTGATTATTGCTAGAAGAAATTGTAGGCCAAGTGTTCAGTGCTTGATCGTTCTTTGATTGATTTGACGTGGCATTCAATCAATCAATCAATCAATCAATCAATCAATCAATACTGATCAGCATTTAGGGCAGTCGCCCAGGTGGTAGATTCCCTATCTGTTGTTTCCTAGCCTTTTCTTAAATGATTTCAAAACAGTTGGAAATTTATTGAACGTCTCCCTTGGTAAGTTATTCCATCCCTAACTCCCCTTCCTATAAACGAATATTTGCCCCGATTTGTCCTCTTGAATTCCAAATTTATCTTCATATTGTGATCTTTCCTAGTTTTAAAGAAACCACTCAAACTTATTCATCTACTATGTCATTCCACGCCATCTCTCTGCTGACACCTCGGAACAGTCGAGCAGCTCGTCTTCTTCCTCCCAAGTCTTCCCAGCCCAAACTTTGCAACATTTTTGTAACACTACTCTTTTGTCGGAAATCACCCAGAACTTTTTTGCAAGCTGCTTTAAGTCGCACTAACACAGATAGGTCTTATGGTGACTATGGGAGAGGAAAGGGCTAGGAGTTTGAAGGAAGTGTCCGTGGCCTTAATTAAGGTACAGCCCCAGCATTTGTTTGGTGTGAAAATGGGAAACCACAGGAAAACCATCTTCAGGGCTGCCAGCAGTGGGGTTCAAACCCACTATCTCCCGAATACTGGATACTGGCCGCACTTAAGCGACTGCAGCTATCGAGCTCGGTCACACACAGAACAAATCGAGCTGCTTTTCTTTGGAGTTTTTCCAGTTCATGAATCAAGTAATCCTGGTGGGTGTCCCATACACTGGAACCATACTCTAGTTGGGGTCTTACCAGAGACTTACATGCTCTCTCCTTTACATCCTTACTAGAGCTCTGCATTTTGAAGAAAACAACCGCTCGAGCATTGCCCACTTCGTGCCGCTGCTCGACGGCTGGGAAAAGCCCACGCTGCGATAAGGCTGTGGCCGTCTAACGGACCATGTGGCCGGCCTTCCTTCACCTCTCGGTGATCAGTGGAACGTTCGAGCACTGCCGGGCGCTCGAGCGTGATCGTAATCCCGGTCGGTGACAGTAAAACCGCCGCGCGCTCTGCAGTGCGGAATGCATTAGAAATCGTGTGTAAAATCAGTTGGTGACTGGGCTTTGAGCAGTGCAGACAGCGTTATGGATCAACCAAGTATAGGTTGCAAACGCTGCATTTAAGAAACGAAGAGAAGTATTCTGGAGAGAATTAGGAGCGGCTCGTTAGTCCTGAAGAAGAAAGATATGTCGGAAGAGGAGGAGAAGAGTGAAGCTTGGAAATCGCTTGCACTTGTAGTGGATCATGTCACGCAGGCTTCTTTTGGGTTCGTGCAGTGATACTGTACTTTCTTACCAGACAAGCACACCAGGTATGATTTGGCGCTGCAAAAGTAACTGAGTATCAGAATTCCACCGAACACGTGCAGTGCCAAGCAGCATAAAGAAAGTTGGTGTTGATAAGTTGGTCGATATGAGTGGAATAGGTTTGCTACCGTTAAACAATTGTAGTAAGATTGGCTTCAAGATTTATTCGCAGGAGGTCATCAATGTTGGCGCCACTTATGGCAAAGTCAATATAGAAGATGTTCTTCCGCACCCTACCACTGTATCACGGCATGTTAAAGTCCGACTCGTTGGCTGAATGGTCAGCGTACTGGCCTTCGGTTCAGAGGGTCCCGGGTTCGATTCCCGGCCGGGTCGGGGATTTTAACCTTAATTGGTTAATTCCATTGGCTCGGGAGCTGGGTGTTTGTGCTGTCCCCAACATCCCTGCAACTCACACACAACACACAACACTGTCCTCCACCACAATAACACGCAGTTATAATTACACATGGCAGATGCCGCCCACCCTCATCAGAGGGTCTGCCTTACAAGGGCTGCACTCGGCTAGAAATAGCCACACGAAATTAAAAAAAACGGCATGTTAAAGAAAAGGCCGACAAAATACGGGCGACAATGATGCCCAAGCTAATATGTGCCATAAAGAACAATATGTGCGCTTTAGACGCTGATCTGCGGTCTGATAACTACAAGAAGAGAAATTTTTTGACTGTGACATCGCATTATGTTAACGATGAGTGGCAGCTAGAAACGCTTGTTTTGCTACCAACTGAGTTTCCGGACATACCTAAGACAGGACAGAACATTCGGCACGAAATCGAAGAGCGGTTGCTTGAGTTAGCAATTAACAAGAATGATCTTACAAAATTTACTTTGTTACCGACCAAGGAGCTAATATGAAGAAGGCACTTGCATCTTACGACCGTTTGCCTTGCTTTGATCACTGCCTGATGACTGTGCTTCGTCACACATTTTAAGAGGCGTTTTTAGAAAACGAAGCTCCTGAAATCCTGTCGTGTCTGCTATCAGCAAGAGCTATAGTAGGCTATTTGAAGAGATCGGGTCACTCGGGGCGTCTGCAGCACTCTGACGCAAGAAGCTGTAACGCGGTGAAACAGTATACTGTTAATGCTCAATTCCATCATAAGTCAAATTGACGATATTCGAGATCTACTAGAATCCCGCAGGCAATCGAAACTCTTAGAAACTTTCCATGAAGAGTGCGTACGAGCAGTTATCGCTTTTCTAACCCCTTTTAAAGAAGCGAGTTTGGATTTGGAAAGTGTAACAAGGCTGGAACGTGTGCTGCCTTGGTACACGCGTCTGTTACATTATTGTGAATCAGAAGAGAGTGACAACGAAGTAAGAAATACTTTTATAAGTTACGATCCTTTATAAACCTGCTGAATTATCGGAATTAAATTATGTATATATTGTTTATACTTTTCAGTGCATGACGGTAATAAAAACGAGAGCAACATACTTCATCAGAGAGAAGTGCAAATTGGAGGCTATCCATTACGTTGCCACGGTTCTGTAGCCATCACGACGTCATTTGAAGAAAGTCACGGCAGAAGAAAAGCGGGTCGCTTATGCTGAAGTTCGACGATTGTTCTCGGAACTGCCTGTAAATGGTAAGGTCGAATCACTTTGGCCTTATGCCGTGTCAAGAGAATAAGGCATAAGTCCAAAAGCCTATACAGTATCATGTCTTTAAGTACGGGCCGGGAAAGCATTAATGACAACAAAACGAATGTTTGTTTGTCTAATTTTCCACCTTTCGTTAGATCAATTATGCCGTCTAAAATGTACAATATTTGGGAAGGGTTTCGCAGCCTAAAAATTCCACAATGCGTTTTAATTTTTTTGCTAGGGACTTTACGTCGCACCGACTCAGATAGGTCTTATGGCGACGATGGGATGGGAAAGGCCTAGGAGTTGGAAGGAAGCGGCCGTGGCCTTAATTAAGGTACAGCCCCAGCATTTGCCTGGTGTGAAAATGGGAAACCACGGAAAACCATCTTCAGGGCTGCCGACAGTGGGATTCGAACCTACTATCTCCCGGATGCAAGCTCACAGCCGCGCGCCTCTACGCGCACGGCCAATTCGCCCGGTATGCGTTTTAATGTAATTTTTGCGATATATATAGGAATTCACTGGAAATATAGCTTTATAGTGACCAGTAATCCTAAGTTTTATACATATTTAAAGTTGACAGGAATGCATTACGGATGTTTTGTTCATTTTAAGAGTCCATTCAAGCAAACAGTGACGAAGTTCTTCCCATGAAAAAGTCCAAGGTGGACTGGAGTTCAGATGAGGACGACGAAGATGGACACACACATACTACTAATGATCTCGACAGGTACCTTTTGCTCTCCAAATCCGACTGTTGCTGTGCCGAAGGACACATTATGAAGTGGTGGAAAACGCATGCGGACTTATTTCCAATTCTGTCGGTAGTAGCCAGAAGAGTACTCTGCATTCCTGCCACTAGTGCTGCCAGCGAGAGAAATTTTAGCCAGGCCGGTCACCTGCTGTCCAGCAAAAGTTCGTGCTTGGAATCAGACAAGGTGTATGATCTCTTATTGATCCATCACAATTTTGTAAGTATTCTGAATATACCACGTAATCACAAGAAAGGAAACATGCTTCAAACGCTATAAATGTATGATTCTACTTTCATTTACTTCACACGGAGAAGTGCAAACCGCCATCTGTAGTAGTAGTAGCTCCAGGAACACAAATGAATCCTGTGCATCAGGCAGCACCAATGACGAAAAACGAATTGTATAGTTATGGTTCACATATAACTTTATTTACAGGTCATAATTTGTTTATAAATTAACGCTTGTAAAAAGAAAATCGATGAGTATTTGTTTAAAAACAATCCTGCATTCCTTCTTGATCCTGCATTTGATATTAGTACAGTGTATATGTGGCCGAGTCTGGAGATAGGCTACACATAGCCCACTATTACTGAGTCCCCGTTTATCTAGCGAATGGAACAAAATACTATATGAAGACTTTACAGTTCATAACGTTACAATTATTGGAATACATAAACACCTCAAAGACGAAAATCCAATAGTCTGCAACATATTAACACACTTGAAATGTAACATATACAATTGTATTATTTAGGTTATAGAACTGATAGTAGAAAACGAAAGACATTTGTAAAAGAAATAGGTGAGGATTAATGTAAAGTAGTGGCCTATGATCTCGAGCCCGGCGAAGCGCAGCTCGCTGGCTGGCTAGCACTGAGTCCGCCGGTTACTGGCGACCGACCGAGCGTTTGGCGCGCTCGGCCAGTCGCTGATGATCGGTAGCCCGCAACCGGCTGCACAGGACGCTCGGCCGCAAACTCCCGAGAGCCAGAGAGGCGAGCGGTACTTGCCGGTAAAAATCAGAGATAATGCAGACCTCTAATCCTTACTACAACCCCTAAACACCCTCATAACCATGTGCAGAGATCTGTACCCTTTATTTACAATCCCATTTATGTGATTACCCCAATGAAGATCTTTCCTTATATTAACACCTAGATACTTACAATGATCCCCAAAAAGAACTTTCACTCCATCAATGCAGTAATTAAAAGAGAGGAATTTTCCTATTTGTGAAACTCACAATCTGACTTTGTCTAGGATCTAGTCCACATAAGTTATTTTTACATGTTGAAGTTGTTTCATTAACAGAGTATGGTGAGGTGACTGGGTTTGTTTTAACATACAGTTATAACCCGGCATAAATACAGTAGATTCCACGGGGATGATGCTATTATGCTAATGTAAGATATGGTTAAGAATGGACAGTTTTCTTATCCATAGGAAATCATCAATTTGAAACGCGGCTTTCAGAACTATGTATAATTGTGGTGTATAGCTTGTAGATATTGTTTGTGGATGTTTGTATTGGTCTCATCACGTAATGATTATTGTTTTGGTTTGGTTTGGTTTTGTTTTGTTTTGTTTTGTTTTGTTTTCTTAGTATGAAACTTACGACAAATCTTTTATCAGTGGAATATGGAAAAGCCTGGTATGCTACCCAAATTTATTTTCTGGGTTAAATAGTAGCAGGTAAGGTAATGAAGCAAGTTTGGAGCCTCATCAGCCTTGGGAGAAGGAGTTTATTCCTATTAATCTTTTGCAAGTGGCAGCCAATTTTGTTATTTATATTTATTTCAAATTCGTAGTTTATTTCATTACCCAGATTTAGTGTTTAAATTTCGTCAAGTTAGTTTCAATTTTCACGAAAATGTGAGCATGATTGAGGTCCAATTTTGCTCATTATCTAGTTATGCACAGGCAAACTATTTACACTTGTATATGTACAACATGACCTAAGAGATTGAAAGTTGATTTTGATTACAATGGGGTCGTGAAAATTTAATATTCATTGACTTGGCCCACAATGGGCGACTTGCACTCACTACATTGTGATGACAGTAGTGCCAGACCTGTAGCTTAGATCCTTTCGAACAGAACAAATATGAACGAGGCCACCATAGAGAGTTACTGACGAGAAATCAGGAGGTTGTGGGTTTGGATCCCACTGGTGTCTCGTTGGCCACTTTTGTACTCAACATCTCTTCAACACGTACTATGTACATATAACACTACCTAATAGGTTGAAAGTCAATTCTGATTACAATGTGGTTGTGAAAATTCAATAATCATAGGTACACTTGTGTCAAAGTAATTGTATTTAGAGGTAATGAGAAGGAGATGTAAATCTGATGTTTTGAGGTTAAGAAGTAGAGAGATACAATGGAGAATAATGTACTTGTGGTGAAGTGATTGTATTTAGAGTGTATGAGAAGGAGTTGTAGTGAATCTGATGTTTTGAGCTTAAGGAGTATAGAAATACAAATGAGTTAACCCTTTTAGTACTAGTCGCGTATAGGTGGTGTATGCGAAAAATACCACGCTTATTTTTAAGAAAGAATTGTTATATTCGAGGACTACAGCTAGCTTTCTTACTTCAACCTGCTTTCCTCGACGCCTCTTGACTGTTGTTTTAGTGTGTGCTGTACAGGATGTAGACAAAAGAAGTACTGGATTTTTCTGTGATTTTTTTTTCCCAGTACCCAGCAACAAGAACCTCATTATTCCGAAAATACTTCTCTTGTCCTACACCAAATTTTCCTTTCAGCCCCTGCGGAATATCTTTCCTGTTGCGTCTGAGTGTGCCTGTTAGGTAAGTACCATTTTCAAATAGGTACTTGGCCAAAGGAATGCTGGTAAAAAAAATTGTCAGTAAAAACGTGGTAGCCTTTCTTCAAATAGTTTCCCATAGTCGGTAATGTATGAACTACTACATGTCCCAAGCCAAATTTCTTAATTTTATCTTTGTCTACATCACTCATTGTCCCTCTGTAGCAATAAAACCCCAGGCATGAAAACAGAGTCACAAATCATCCAAAACTTAATGCCCCACCTATGATGCTTCTTATTAGGGAGATACTGAATCAGAGATGAATGGCATTTCATGCCCACTAACGATTCATCTACACTTAATTGCTGATGAGGTGTGTAGTGAAACCGGAACAGTCTATTGACATGGTCAACTATTGGCTGAAATCTTGCACATGGATCATATTTAGGGTGGCCAGATGGAAAGATGGTACTATTGTCGAAAAGGTGGAAAAATTTCAGAATTAACTGAAATCTATTGCGGGAAAACATGGTACCGAACCAAGGAATCTGTCTTGAATTAGTCGACCAGTATGAAAGTATAGTTGGCCTTCTTGTAATACACATTTCCATTAATACAGCCACAGAGACTTTTATTTCTGTGACAGTAACAGGTCTCCATTGAGAGCTGTTGAACGGGGGGACAGTGGCCGTAGAGAAGAGAGGAACTGATTTGCGTACCTGTTCATTTCCTTCACATTTAAATTCAAAATACTGTATATACAATAAAGAACAGGTCAGAATACTGCACAGGCTCTGCATCAGCGGGAGGGACATGTTTAGGACTAGGTGTTTCGAGATACAGCAGGGAGGGCTCAAACCGGGTGTCATTTCCAACTGAAACTTCACTAAACACTGTATTATGCATATAGGCATTGTTGTCATTACTGCCTGCATCACGGCCTACACTGTCTTTATTTCCGTCACTTTCCGAATCAGCATCACTGTCGCTTTCACTGATGACAATACCACGAGGTTTATTGTACTGTGGAATGTCATCGCTACACTCACTTCCTGTATCTGGAATAACATCACCAACATCATTATTGCATGACCGTGATATAGCTACATCTTCATCAGACTCAATATAGTCGTCATCGGCACAGACTCTGTTAATACATTCAGCTAAATTGTCATCGTTCTGGAACACATCGTGCACGGCAGAGGCCTTTTTTCCTACTCACAAACTTTTACGATGTACAGAATATAGGTCGCTTTGAAAAAATCATATTTCCGTAAATAAAGTGATTGGCGCGATAGTGTTGGTAGATTTAGAAACTACAGGTTCCGAAGAGTCTAGATCACCTGCATTGTGCTGCTATCTGTCCGAAAACTAAGAACTACAAGCAAAGACAAAACTGCTTGTGTAAGGAGTGCTATTGCGTTCCCGGCAATTTCCGCTCGCTCGCCGAGGAACGCTTTTGCGTTCTCTGGTATTCTAAGAGTTAATGTCTGTGAGTGGAAGTAGTGGCAGTAATAAGTTAAACACAAGTGTACAGAGTGAAAATAGTAATAAGCGTGAATCGTTTAAGGAAACTGTTTCTTATTTGCAGTGACAGAGGGAGAAAAGGGAAAGTGTAGTGGGGAGAATCAAATTAGTACGGAGGGTAATAATAATGAGTTTTTGAAGATGTTCTTGAAGCATATGGAAAAATTAAGTGATAAATTGAGTGATAGAATCGATAAGCAAGGAGGGAAGGAATTAACGGAGGCACACAATGATAATAGTAAAATAAGTGGATTAGGGGAGGTAATTGATAATGTAGGAAGGGAAATTGATGATCAGAGAGCTTTTGGGGGTGAAGAGTGTGAAGAAATTGAGGAGGATTTGTTGGAGGATTTAGTATGTGCTAGTATTGATGGCGGTAACATTGTGGTAATTGATTGTCTTGAGGAAGTTGCAGAAATTATAAAGGAGGTTTTTGTGAAGGTGGTGAAAGTTGTTTGGTGAAAGAGGAGTTTTTGAAGAAGATATTTTATGTTGTGGATGTTAGTTGAAGTGAAGATATTAATGTTACGTCGGTGATGTGTCAGAGTAATGATGATTTTGAGATTAATGAAACTTCCGTTAAGAGGGACGAGAGCAACAGTGTTAATGATATGAATGATGTGCAAGTGGGAGCTAAGATGAAAGATATGTAAGATGGAGTAATTGCGAGGGAATGTAGTAGTGACAATGAGGATTTCGAGGTCGGTGATAGTAGTAATTTCAGTAAGAGGGAGAGCGTAAGTGAGGGAATATGTGAGAAGAGTTGCGTGAAGGAGACTGAGGTGAAGTTGGTATGTTGGATAAAGATGAGTGAATGAAAACTGCTGATGCTGTTATATGTGAAAGCCTGTGTGAAGGGGACGATAGGTCACGTTGTGTGTATAATGGAATTTGTAGGAGAGGTGGTAAATATTATGAGGACTCAGGGTTTGAAGATTTTATGAGGACTAATCATGTTGGAGATTATTTGGGTGTGTAGGGAAAGTTTAAGAAATGTGAGAGTGGCAATGTGTATGGAATAACCTGTAAGTTGAATCAAACATATGTTTATTGGAATATCTGATGCTGAAAGTAGTATGAATGATCTGAATGATGTGTGGAGTAGAAATGATGTAACATGTGGGATTGTGGTATGTTTTCAGAAGAGGAGAGATGCTTTCAATGTGAAATTTATATGCATTCAGAACGACAGTCTATATAAGTTGTGCTTGAAAGAATAAGAACAGAGCTTTTGTGTGAGGTTGGCAACCATGGTAGGTCTGTCCCCTTCAGAGAAGGTACCCCTGAAAGTGATCATTCTGTTGACGAACACCAATGCGTGTAAGGCAGGTGAGATAAAGGGGGAAAAGGAGCAGCAGGAAGGGGATAATTTTTTAAGGTAGGGGAGGATGTCCTGTTGAGAGGACCTCATCTATCCATTGCAGATCAGGGACAGATCTACAAATGTTTCAGACTCTGTAAGGACCCATACGTTATTGTAAGCAAGAGGGATGATCAGGGACAGATCTACAAATGTTTCAGGCTCTGTAAGGACCCATACTTTATTGTAACCAAGAGGGATGAATGTTCATACTGCCTGGTTAATGATCAGAAGGATGTGGTTGGCACCTATACATACTGTAACTTAAGCATTATGTAAGACAATGGGTAGTGTGTAACAGTAGTAATGTGTGTTGTATATATTTTTCATTTTGTCTGACAAGCCTGAGCTATGAGACATACCTGTTATAATTGTGATTTGCTCAGTTGTCAGCATGTCAATTTTTACAAATCAAGGGGAGGTATTGTACCCGTACACAAGTACGATCCCCCAGTTTAGGTTAGGAAATGTTTGTAAATGACAATCTCGTGATTTAAAGTTAGGAAATTTTCGTAAATAATTTGTAATATAAAGTAGTGAATATCATGTGAGTTTGTTAAATAAAAATGTAAGAACATACTATTGTAAGAAGAATTTGTAAATAGGGAATATTGTATCTGTGTATCTTTATATTGGTGTAATTTTAATTTGGGTTAGAGTCTGTACACATGGCCTAGCAGTGAAGATTACACAACCTAGGAAACAGTGACTGTATCAGGAAAGACAGTTGAAGTTGGTTAAAAGTGTTGCAAAAAGTGGTTTAGAAACCCGGGCTACAGCTGGGAAGCGTATGCTGAAGATGGTCATTCATCAAGGTTGATGAACGTGCAAGATCACTATTTGCGGATCAGCAACTCGGTAACCAATCCGGAAGCTCCGAGTTTGAACGAGCTTGCATTGACCTAATGACGCTTGAAGATGTTTCATTGGTAGCGTTGTTTCCAGTGGACTTTTGCAGGTATAACAGCCACTTGGAGCAAGCCAATATATACATGTGCACGTGTAACGAGTTTACTACTATTACTGGTCATGACTATTGCAGTTGCTGTTGATGATGATCACCACTACAAAGCCCGGCTCCATGGCTAAATGAATAGCGTGCTGGCCTTTGATCACAGGGGTCCCGGGTTTGATTCCCGGAAGGGTCGGGAATTTTAACTATCCTTGGTTAATTTCGCTGGCATGGGGGCTGGGTGTATGTCGTCTTCATCATCATTTCATCCTCATAATGACACGCAGGTCGGCTTCAAGCAGCAAATCAAAAGACATGCACCTGGCGAGTCGAACATGTCCTCAAACTCTCCCGGCACTAAAAGCCATATGCCATTTCATTTACCGCTACAAAGTCTTTGCTGTATGAGTTCTTTATGTTTGCATTACTGTACCATTACAGAATCATGACGAGTGCATTACTCGGTAATTAAAAGTTCCCGGTGAGCAGTCGTTGGAAGACGCTACATAGTGTTCTTTTGTAAGTCAGAATCTGGATTATTCCTGTCCGAGGTAATGCACACTCTGGGTAGTGTTTTATAGGTGTAATATGGAGATAGTGTGTTCTTGTGCACAGAACTGACTATTGCTAGAAGAAATTGTAGGCCAAGTGTTCAGCACTTGGTCGTTCCTTGATTGATTTGATGTGGAATTTGTCTTTCATTTAGTCCACAGAAATTATTTTTACGTGGTGAAGTGTTTCATTACCAGAGTATAGTGAGGTGACTGGGTTTGTTTTAACATACAGTTATAACCCGGGATAAATACAGTAGATTCCACAGTGACGATGCGATTGTGCTAATGTAAGATAAGGTTAAGAATGGACAGTCGTCTTATCCGTAGGAAATCATCAACTTAAAGCGTGGCCTTCAGAACTATGTATAGTTGGGGTGTATAGCTTGCAGATGTTTGTGGATGCTTATATTGGTGTCATCTTGTAATGATTATTTATTTTTATTTTTTGTGGGAGTAAATTCTAGTTGTGAAACTTATTGTAAATCTTTTATTGGTGTAGTAAGGAAAAACCACGCATGCTACCCAAATTTATTTTCTGGGTTAAATAGTAGTAGGTAGGGTAATGAAGCAAGTTTGGAGCCTCGTCAGCCTGATTACTGTCACCTTGGGAGGAGGAGTTTATTCATGCTCTACAGAGTCAATAATTCCTGTTAATCTTTTGCAGGTGGCAGCCAATTTTGTTATATATATTTATTTCAAATTGATATTTTATTTCGTTATCCAGATTTAGTATTCAAATTTCACCAAGTTATTTTCACACTGTTTCTTGTAGAATATAATATTTCATTTGCAGTTTCTGATCATGCAGGGAATTTACCGTATTTTGTTGTGTGTTAGACCTTCTCACGTATTATACCCTCCTGGCTTTTTCGAGACAAAGAAAATGAAAAAATTAAAATTTGCATATATGATCCCCTCAACATAATTCACCAGAGAAGAATGATTCCACTTCTAAGCAGGTACAGGCCGTACTGCAGTTCCGATGATATCATACAAATTTGTGACTATGTAATTTTGTCCATCCAATCTGCGCAATGAAAACATGCATCAAAGTCATCTGGTACGTTTGTGTTTTGTAATTAAGAAATGTCCGCCTTGTAGCGTACTGCAGCTCCAATGTCGTTGCACAAATACGTGAACAGTCTCGTATATCTGACCCATGCATTGCAAACATGGATCAGTCATGCGATATGTCTGTGTTTTGTAGTTAAGTATCTCTACCAGCATAACGGTTAGTACAGTTCGCTGGCTTTCAGGAGTTTGGTTCCCAGTACTGCCAGAGATTTAAGAATGGCAGGAAGGTTGATATGCAGTAAAACTATAAATGCAGGTCACCTCCATTGGGTGCATGCCTTAAAAGAGCTGCACCACCTCGGGATGAGGGCACGAGTTTTTCGTTAGTTAAGAAATATTCACGGTTGTTGGTATTAATATAGCAGGCGAGATCATTAACAAAGAAAGAAATTAATATCTCATAACTCAGTCCAGTAGGTAAATTTTGGAGAAGTAGGTTTAAAACGTGATAAGAACAATCCAGTCATAACATTTGTTTTACACATCAACGTACCTCACAAATAATAATAATATTATTGGTTTTACATCCCACTAACTACTTTTACAGTATTCGGACATGCCAAACAAATCATACTATGCCTTGATAAAAACATGGAGACAACAAATGTACAAAATTAAACATTATGATAATGAAGCACATTACCTCCACTCTTTTAGATATCCATAAATACGGCAACCTTTCCCAGTTTTTATTTTTATTTTTTCATCGTGGAACTTCTGGCAGTATCTGGGCACTTGATAGCATATCTATCCTAAACAATGCAGTCTTTCTTATCTCAATTACAGCTCTTCAGGTAAATCCTGATGTGATAAATATAGAGAACTATTCATAAGGCTGTGGATTGCGAAGTGAAACATGGCACCTGATAATTTAAAGTGCATGATTGTCGAACACACAAAAAGAACAAGATTAACACAATGAATACATCTGAATAGGTCAAGTGACTGACACAAATTGAACTGTACAAAACACCAAATAACACCAGAGTGCAGGTCAATTTGAATCATACTTAACACCTCCTCTCAAAGTGATGATCGCCTAAATAGTTCACTTCTTGAGACGGAGGTTTTTCAAACACTTCCAATGCTTGACACTGGGTAGTCCTTTTGTGAGCACATCCACTGGCATCTCTTCCATCGCAAGGTACTTCAGGTTGTCTTCCTATGCAGACAGAGCTTCCCTAACGAAATTATGATACATATGAATGTGCTTTGTGCGTGAGCGGAACACACGATTCTCGGCCAATTTTTGTGCTCCTTGAGTAACATTGTGCAGATATGCAGCTGGCAGTAGATATTTTCTAATCTCCTCGGACAACCGCCGCAGGTGTATTACCTCGTTGTAGATATCGCTGGGAGCCATGTACTCAGACTCTGTAGACAAAACTGTGCACTGTTTTCTTGACTCCCAGGAAACAGGCCCTCCACTCATTGTGAAGGCGTATCCAATGTAGGATCTCAAGTTGTCAAAGCAGGCAGCCAAATAAGCGTCAACATACCCAGCTAGACTGACCCCCCTGTCACTGTGAACGTGATGCCTAAGTACATTGTTCTCTTGGGGTAATGAAGCACACATTTTCCAGCCTGCCAATAGCTGGCAGCTAAACAGTCATTGAATTGACTTAGAACACTGGTTGCATGAAATATGTTAGGACATGTCCCAACAGACAGGTACATGAGAGCACCTACGAGCTTGCGGTATGGCGGTTTCTCTCCGTCCTCGATGGTCCAAGTGTTTGTCTTTGATAGCGTCGTCTCTGAATCAAATGGTGTGGAGCCTGGGCAACATAATCACATTCCGAAGCAATCAAGTATGTCCAAAATGTATCCTCGTTGACTCATGGTGATTGTCGAATTAGTGCGAGTGAATTTGATTCCTAAACAGTATGATATGTCACCCAAATCATTCGTCTCAAAAGACTTCTTCAGGAATCCGTAGACATCATTGATTCTCCTGAGGTTCCTACATAGAACAATAATGTCATTAACATAGACAATAATTATCAGCAAGTCATCTCCTGTAGTCGCTACATAGACACTCACATCCCCGAAAGTCAGCTTTGCTTCAAACATCCATAACTTTCCATCCAAACGCTGATACCAACAGTGTTCAACCTGTTTCAACCCATATAATGCTTTCTTCATGCAACATACTCCATTTTCTTTCTGTCGTTGCGATAATATCTTCTTGGCCCTGTCAGTTACATCTTCAGTGCCGTACTTCCTTTCAGTGGTAATTTTTAAAACTCTTCCGATGTACTCTGGAACTTTCATACAAATTTGTTCGTCAACAGTGCCATTAAGGAAGACAGTGGAGATGTCGAACTGTCACACATGCATCCCATGCTGTACTGTGTGAGCCATATAAAGGCGAATAGAACAGAGTTTCACCACGGGAGCATAGGTCTCGCCATAATTCATCCCACGATGTTTTGAGGAAACCCCTTTGCGACAACCCTAGCTTTCCATTTAGTTATAGAGCCATCCGTGCGTATTTGTTTCTCAATACTATCTGACTCCCAACAGTTGAACAATTCTTTGGATGCTCCACCAAGTCCCAAGTATCATTCTTCAGTATTGAGGAAAACTCGTCAGCCATCGCCTGCATCCACTTTCCTTCATTGGGACCAGAGGTAGCGGACTTAATGTTAACTTCCACTATGCACGCGACATCTGGATGATCTTATTACATGTCATAAACCTCATGTTTTATCCAGTATTGAATAGGTTGTTTAGTAAATACTTTCTTTGGATTTTAAGTTATATCTGGATGATCTCCAAACACATGTTCTTCTGCTCTCTCATCAGCGCTCATCGTCAACGGTCTCGACAATATCCGTCTTCTGTTTTGGGTGGAAATCTTTATAACGATGACCATCCACTTTTGGAAGTCCTTTCAGTAACTGAACATCATGCGAAATCTGCTCTCGACGTTCCTCAGGGATCCAAATCCTGAAGGCCTTGGCAACCACAGCAAAGTCCTGAACACACCCTTTTGCACACATGGCTCAAACTTGCCTGTGCTCTTGGTTCGATTTAAGCTAGACCAACGAACCAAATTGCTGAAATTTCCCCACATCTGGTTTTTCTCCCATCCATGCTTCGAAGTGGGTATTTCCATCCAGTACACCTGTTGGGCAGCGATTCCTGATGTAGTTCGCAGTTGACACCACTTCTGTCCCGAACAAAGGTGGAAGGCCAGATTGGATCAGTAGAACCGAGCCATTTCAATTAAGGTGCGGTTTTTCTGCTCAGTTACCCCATTCTGCTCAGCGTTGTTCAGGACCGTCAATCGACGTTTAATGCCGGAGCTCTTCAGTAAGTCGTCAGAATGCACGTTGATATACTCCGTTGCGTTATCATATTGCTGGAACTTTATCTTCTTGTTGAACTGTGTCTCATTAATTGTTTTGAAGGCCTGTAATTAATCAAGTACTTCGCTCTTCTTTCATAGAAAATTATCTTCACTCCATCGTGTATAGTCATCAATGTATCTAATGAAGTATCTGGCATGACCATTTGATTAGACCTTCATGAGCCTACACACATCCATGTGTATGAGTTCAGCAGGAGCAATTTTCCTTCGAAACGATGTAGGAAATGGCTGACATGTCATTTTCCCCCTGAAAATGAACCTCACATTCGATGGCCGAGTTAATGTCACTAATTTCAAGTCCTTGCACTGTATGATTTCTCGTTGCTTTTCGAAGATCTTTGACGTTCAGACATCCCATCTTTCTGTGCCAGTCCATCAAAGATTTCCTGTCTTCACAGCTTGCTAGAGCAGCTTTCTCCAGCTCGATCACTCTCAGATTCCTCACAAAGTATAGAGTGTCAACCTGATCCGAGTGCAAGACTACACAGTTGTCCTTTTTGCTGATAACTTCATCCTTATGTTCATCGAATGTCACACGTTAACCCTTGTCAACAATTCTCTCGACTGAAAGAAAATTGGTTCATAAACCCGGCACCTGCAGAACTTCACTCAAATGGGCTGTCTTATCACATTCGTTCACTCATGTCACCAACTGCACAACGCCTTCGGCACTAACCGTCATAGAGCTGGAGTGCGCTAGGTTCAGCGTTTCATAAATGTTCGATTCAATGCACTTAATTCTCAATGTCTTTGGCCATGTGTGCGGAACACCCACTATCCAAACACCATAGTTTCTTGTCTGTCGAATGGACCAACAAGACGTTTGCTTTGTGACACACACTCAAAACTGGCTATGTGACCCGGCTCTTTGCACGTGAATCACCTGAATGTGTCACCCTCATGCTTATTCGATTTACTGGATTCGCTACTGTTTTGACTGTTGTTACTGTTCTGTTTCTGCACCAACATCGCATTCTGCTGGCATGTTTGTTGGTTACTCAATCGTGCATCACTTTCTTCCACTATTTTTATGCGCAATGCTTCAGGGCTCGGAATTTTGTCACGTGCTCAATCGCAATACAGAAATGATCAAAACTCGCTGGTAAGCTGTAAAGTAACAATATAGACAAAAGGTCGTTGTTTATTGGCACTTCCATATCACTGAGTCAGTCAACAGCATTGATGAATCTTCGCAGATGGTCACGAACGTTGTCACTCTCGTTCATGCGTCGAAGCACTATTTGTTTCAGCAGGTTAGCTTTTCTTGCAGGGCCTTTGGACTGGTAGACACATTCCAACTTTTGCCAAAGTTCTCTCGATGTCGTACAGTCCTTCACTTGTTTCAACTCAGTTGAAGAGATTTCCAGAAGTAAGTCTGACATCGCCTTGCTTTCTCTTGATTCCCATGCCGTCACTGCCGCTGCATTTGCATTTCCCTTGGGCTTCACTTTTGGACCACTCCCATACTTCAATGCATCATTTTTAATGAGTAATGCTTTCATATGAATTTTGCATCCAAACCCCATGACGCAAAAGCCCCAAAGGGACATAGCCTACCAAGCAACTGCTGCTCAGCCCAAAGGTTTGCAAATTATGAGCTGTGTGTGGTCAGCACGTCAAATCCTCTTGGCCGTTATTCTTGGCCTTCTAGGCCAGGGATACCATTTCACTGTCAAATAGTTCCTCAATTGTAATCACGTAGGCTGAGTGGACCTCAAACCAACCCTCAGATCCAGGTAAAATTCTCTGACCCAGCCGGGAATCAAATCTGGGGCCTCCGGTTAAGAGGCAGGCACGCTAATATGAATTTTCCACATAACATAATTGTCTTTTAAGCCGGCCCCGTAGTGTAGGGGTAGCATGCCTGCCTCTTACCCGGAGGCCCCAGGTTCGATTCCTGGCCAGATCAGAGATCTGAGGGCTGGTTCGAGGTCCACTCAGCCTGTGTGATTAGAATTAAGGATCTATCAGACAGTGAGATAGCAGCCCCGGTCTAGAAGGCACAGAATAGCAGCCGAGAGGATTCGTCGTGCTGACCACATGACACACCTCGTAATCTGCAGGCCTTCGGGCTGAGCAGCGGTCACTTGGTGGGCCAAGCCCTTTAGGGCTGTAGTGCCATGGGATTAGTTAGTCATAATTGTTTTTTGAAAGCTTTCTGATGCGCATTATAGCAGACAACGCCATTTCTCATTCTTTCTCACCATGTTACAGAATGTTCCAGATAACGTAACCACACTTTCACGTCTTTCTACAATTTTTACTTTCTCACACACGTTGCCTAGGCCCATAACTTATTAATAAGGCTGTTAATGTAAAATGCAGTTTACCGGGCGAGTTGGCCGTGCGCGTAGAGGCGCGCGGCTGTGAGCTTGCATCCGGGAGATAGTAGGTTCGAATCCCACTATCGGCAGCCCTGAAAATGGTTTTCCGTGGTTTCCCATTTTCACACCAGGCAAATGCTGGGGCTGTACCTTAATTAAGGCCACGGCCACTTCCTTCCAACTCCTAAGCCTTTCCTGTCCCATCGTCGCCATAAGACCTATCTGTGTCGGTGCGACGTAAAGCCCTTAGCAAAAAAAAAAAAAATGCAGTTTTATTGAACCCACAAGAAGAACACGATTAACACAAGGAATACATCTGAACAAGTCAAATGACCAGCATGAACTGAACTGTACAAATATGACTGCATATATTCAAGTATAAAACACCAAATAACACCAGATGGGAGCACTAAAGGGCAACTCAATTTTAATAATTCGTAGCAAGAACAAGCATAAAATATACTTTAAATTAAAGGTCTGGCTTTCAACAGTCGCAGATTCCCAAAGAATGCTTCCAGTCATTTATATTTTATTCGGAAGTACAACTCGTAACATTTGCTTGCATTCAGCTGGGTGTTTGGCATGTTTGCTAGAGCACGGCTTTATTCGGAAGGGGGTGGTTTCTGCTACATGTATACCAACTGGGAAAATACAGAGACCATTTCTAGAAACCACTTGCGAATAGATTCTCACTGTTTGGACTCTTTAATTAGGAACAATACAATTTTTTAAAGTTTCAAAAAGACTGGGATCTCCAGTGCTCTTGATGGCAATGAAGATCACAATCAATCAGTACAATTAATTTGATGTTTCTATGTTTTATTAATAATAGTTTTGACCTTTTTACTTAGGTCATCTTCAGCCATATATACCAAAGTGGAAAGAATATCAAGGCGAAAGCAGTCACCAGATATAAAACCAAACTTGGCATATCTTAATTTGTTGTTGAAAAAAAATGTTCAAAAGCACAATAAGTCTTAATCTGGGGCCTGTTCCATGAACGAACTTTGCAACTTTTCAACTTTGCACTTTTCACTTCTTACAAAGTTTTTTCTTTCTGTTCCACCATGATCTAGGTTTTACTTTTCAGTTTCTTTGCATAGTGAAAAGTCTTTGTGAATGAGCGATCCAGTCGAGTTTATTCCATGGGCAAACTGTATAAAACTCCCTGATTTTAATGTTTTATTTTTTGCAGCGAACTTGACAGTATAATTGTGGTACCGGTAGTCTTAAAGTTTTGATCATGGGAAAGAAAGATGATTACAAGAAGTTGGCTGAGCTAGAAGTTGTCAAGGAGAAACGGGACATCCTTTTTGGGTACTTTAAACATAACCTCTCAAATGATGACAATATTAACTAGAGTACCATCAACACATCCACACACACAAGGATATTCACCCTTCATTAGAAGTTCTGTTGCTATATTTTGTAGATTATCAGGCCAACGTACTATGTTAGGAAATATCACATTTAACATGTATGACTTGGTAACAGTTCTGCAAATAATTGATTCTGATGTCCCATACATTGCTGCTACACTGTGCAGCTGGGCATCATTTCCTAACCAATCTAAGCATATAAGAATTATTCTTTTTCGGAAAGAGATTCACTTCTTTTTGTTGCATGTTTCAATAAATGACCGATCATTTCAAGAATATAGTCAACCTGTGTTGGGGTAATACGAAAACACTCGTGAAATTCTGTCAAAGTGAGGGTATGATTTTTTTTCTATTTGTTTTATGTCGCACCAACACAGATAGGTCTTATGGCGATGAAGGGATAGGAAAGGCCTAGGAGTGGGAAGGAAGCGGCCATGGCTGTAATTAAGGTGTGTGAAAATGGGAAACCACGGAAAACCATTTTCAGGGCTGCCGACAGTGGGGATCGAACCCACTATCTCCCAGATCCAAGCTCACAGCTGCACACCCCTAAATGCACGGCCAACTCGCCCGGTATTATGAAAATTAATCCTGTCTTTGTATGTTCTCTTGTTGGATTCTTCATCACTGTCCTTACTTGATGATAACAGAAGCTCTCGTTGTAACATGTTTATATCGCTAAACCAAATTCTACCCCGAGAAACTAGTGTACATACTTGTTAATTGACAGATGAAAAGGGAATCATCTTTTCACAAGATTTATGAAAACTTTTCACTTCATTTCATTTCATTTCATTGCATTTTGCATGTCTGTACCAATGGAGGAACATAACAGGCTTGAAATGTGAAAAGATTCCTAACTTTTCACTTTTTGCTTTGCAAGCTAAATCTGAAAAGTGATGGTGGAATAAAAACTGAACTGAAAAGTTGCAAAGTTCGTTCGTGGAACAGGCCCCAGGCTGATGTTGATCAACTGATGAATACAAAGTCTAATGGGGCTTGTGTGACAACTCATGTCCCCATGTTTTAATGACTAGAATCTTAATTCATAACATTGTGTGTGTGAATGTAAAACAATGCAGTTAAAAACAAAGTGGAAGGAATCCATTAAAACTTATTATCTATAATTATACTAAAATGGTGGCAATTGTCCTTGTATTTTCTTTTTGATTCTTGACTTGTCTTGAGGCCAGTTAATTCGTGCCGCTTATACACCAGATGCTGAGCACTTGGAGACATTTACTCCATACTGAATCACTGATGGACGGATCCGTTCATCGGACCAGAAGGACCACAAATTCAAGTGGTAAATGTCCTCTTCAGCCTCACAATAACTTATATATGTATATACGTATGTGGGTGTATAATGTTCATCAGCCCAACACTAAGGTTCATTTTTATCCTTATAATAGTTAATGTCTATGTCACATCACTAATCAAAAGAGAAGGGAGGGTTACACTAGTCAGGGCAGTAATGGAACATTGCTTTCATGGAAGAAGCCACGCATTAGGTGTGTAGTATGCGGTCTAGTGTTGTCCTGCTGAAATATAGTCCAGTGTATATGGAAGATTGACCGTGGTCAGAATGGCGATAATGTAAATCGGATTCATTTTGTTGCTGACTCGTACGTAAGGCATACAGTCATACCCAACAGCCTATGTGTTGGTTTCGCATGCCCGGTATATGAACATTTTGCCAGATGCCTCTTCCCCTTTGTTCAGCAGACACAAATCCTGCCATTCTTTTTGCCTCAACAGAAGTGTGGTTTGTCCAATAAAGATAATTTTATGTTATTCGTCATGCCACCCTAGTCATTCGTTTGCACCATTTTTGCCTAGAAGCCATGTACTGGGGTGTCAATGGCAGCCTATGGAGGGGCTGACATGCACACATTCCAAATTGTAATAAATGGTAATGGAATGTGACATCTGACATTGAGAAATGTGTGAGAATGCACTCATCTTGCTTTAACCCCATTCATGGTGCTGACCTGTGAGCCAAATCCATCCTCCTGACATGACGACCTTCTCTCGGTGTGATCTACTTCTGACTACCCGTTCCCTGACTTTGTGTGTTTTAACCTTCTCCATGTCATTCCCTACAGATTCTGGCTAAGACAAATAAGCTGTCCTATACATCAGGTATATCTCTGTAAGACTCATTGCAGTCTTTCATGCTGATGTGCCTGTACAGCTGTATCACATGAACACATGGCATTCTCACTCCCTTTGGACCATCTACAGAATTGCATAGTCCTTGTCACAGAACAAGGAGTGGTGATAGGTCTGCAACATTGCGCTGTCTGAGTGGCCTATACGTGATAGATAGGCAGCCATAGGTCCTTGTAGGACAATAGAGCAGCATAATGATTCAGTTCGTACATTTCTTGGAGTGTACAAGATGATGACCAAGCAGGCATCAATTTTTTGGTAATGAGACAAAGTTTCTCATAGTGCATTAGTACTGCCGGTGGCTGCAAGTAGCCTACGCAGTGGCCTCCACGTATGCACTAGCCATGCGTCTTGGTGGGTGTGCTATGTACTAACTGATAAGCCCAACTTAGCACATGGGGGTGAAACGCTGGCAACCAGGAATGAGTTAGCTGGAAAATTTATAGTGTCCAATAACGGACCATTTATATTGGTATTATAAATTTACTCATTCGGGACAAATATTTCAGGTTCCCTATGGGAATCAACATCTATATCACGAGTAAGTTGTGGCAAGAATAGACCAACCAGTTCACGTGTTTTGAAGTGTAGATGTGATTATCTAGATTGTGATTGTGATGGAGGCAGAGGTAGGAAGTAAACAGCAGGTTTTGCATAAGGAAGCTCGAGAAGTAGTGTTCCAAGTGCACAAGTACTTTAAGAACATTAAGGAAGAGGCAGAAGATGCTTGGGGCAATGGTGCCACATGGCAGGTGCTCACATCAACTGTGTGCGGTATCAGTGTTCATACAGTACAAAGAATTGTAAGCGAAGTGAAGTTATGTAATATTTCGGCGAAATTGAAAATAGTAAATCGATAAATTGTAACTAGAATAAAATATAAATAACGAAATTGGGCGCCACCTGCAAAAGATTTACAGGAATAATTAACTCTGTAGAGCATGAAGGAACACCCTCTCCCAAGGTGACGGTTATCAGGCTGACGAGGCTCCAAACTTGCTTTATATAACCTTACCTGTTACTGTTTACCTCTGAAATTAAATTTGGGTAGCATGCCAGGTTTTTCCTTACTCCACTGATAGAGGTTTTAACACAAGTTTTACTACATGAATTTACTCCCAAAACAAAATAACACATGACAGACACCAACAATAATCATCATGTGATGAGACCAACTCATCTTGCTTTTTACAGAAGGCAAATATACAAACATCTACAAACCACCAGTGAGTTGTCCACCCACAATTGAGATACAATTAGTTTCACTATATACATTTTGATGAGACCAGCTCGTCTTTGCCGTTTCTAAAAAGGCAAATGTACAAACATCTACAAACCACCAGTGAGTCATCTACCCACAATTTAAATACAATTAGTTTCACTGTTTACATTATATATGACATACCTCCACATAACAGTCCCTCTGCACTGCTTACTGCTACAGAAGAAAAACCCTTATCTAGTAAAGATACTTATGATGACTTTCTATACGTATGGATACACCCTTCTTTAAGACCATCCCTAACCTTATTTACACTCCTCTTCATCGATGTCTTGATTCATCCCAGCTTCCAGCATAGGTTAATGTGGCCCCTCAAGTTTCTCCATCTGAAGTATTGCATACTCGGCCGACGATTTCCTCTAGCAAGAATTAGCTGTGTGCACAACAACACATCCACTCCAGAATGTGCATGCAGTATACACCACACCCATTGTACATCATCTCATAGAAGAATGAAACAGAGTTTGACTAACAAATAAACACTTAGTGATGTCTGTTACAGAATGCCCACCCGAAACTTGTAAGCATCAGTAATTATAGAGTGCTCACTCTGTAACGGATACTGAAGAACAATAGCATTGGATCACCAGTGTTGAATGAGAATAAAATCAGAATCCTCGCCGCACATGCGTACACACTTATATATAGGCTTGCTACACGTGGTTATAGTGTCCCGAAAAGTTTACTGGTAGCATCTTAACCCATCACTTGGTCACCCGAACCCTGCTTGAAACAAAGCCCTCGTATTGGCTGTCGAGTGGCTGATGTGACATAGAACGTCCATTCATGTACATCCACTTTGATCAATTCCAATCTTCAGCCTATACTTCCTGGTCGTACCCCGGGTTTCCAAGTCACTTTGTTGCAACACTTTCAACTGACTTCAAACGTCTTTCCCGATATAGCCACTGTTTTCCGTGTTGCACAATCTTGAGCAATCTGCACTGCCATGCCATGTGCAGACTCTTACACAAATTAAAGTTACACCAGTATGAAGATATACAGATACAAAATTCCCTACTACAAATTCTTCTTATAATATTACGTTTTTACATTATAAATGAACAAAATTATATGATTTTCACTACATTAATATTACAAATTACTTTACGAAAATTTTCTAACCTAAAATTGGGGATCATAATCTTGTACAGTTGTCCATTAAATTGTCCAGCACTGTAAGTTTACATTCACCAGGAAAAAAATCCTCACCACCAGAAACCATTAAGAAACTTGTTGCACCGTACAGTTTTTGACGTACTCTGATGGACAGTTTCCAACAGCATTGAAACTTCTCAAGAAAATGAAAGAAACAATGCGGTTCAGTGGTAGCAAGTAATCTTCCTTCAAATTTTAAAGAGTATGGGTTTCAGATACAAAAAATTTGATGTTAGACGTAAAATGTTAATGGAACACAGTCATATTGCTGCAGCTAGAATAGTTTTTCTAAGGTCCATTCATGACATAAGGCAGAAGAGTAACTCAACTGTATTTTATTTAGGCAAGACTTTCGTACACCAGAGTTACACAAGTAAGGTATGCTGGGTAATGAGTTTTGGGACTGGTGGACTTAAGGTTCCTGTGAGTAAGAAAGCTCAGCCTATTGTGTGTCATGTGCAATCAGCATCCACAGGATTCGTACCGCAATGCAAATTAATTTTTCTCTCCAAATAAAAAAATAGTTCCACTGATTATCATTCGGACATGAATTCCTCATTGTTTAAAAAAATGGTTCCTAGAACAGTTACTCCCTAATATCCTGCCACATTCAGTAATTGTTATGGACAACGCAAGCATTCATCGAGCTCAGCTAGATAAAAGCACCACCGAGCAAGTTGGCCGTGCGGTTGGTGTCATGTAGCTGTGAGCTTGCATTCGGGTAATGGTAGGTTCGAATCCCACCATTGGCAGCGCTGAAGATGGTTTTCTATGGTTTCCCATTTTCACACCAGGCAAATGCTGGGGCCGTACCACGGCTGCTACCATCCCAATCCTAGCGCTTTTCCTTTCCTGCATCGCCAAAAACCTTTGATGTGTTAGTGAGATGTTAAACCACTCGCATAAAAAGATAAAGCACCAAACAATAGCACATGCAAGACATACGTTGTATCCTGATTGATAATACAAACAAAATTCCTTACGAAAATAAGCAAACCATCGAGAACTGTTGCAAATAGTGAAAGCACACAAACCCAGGTCTGTAAAATATGAACTGGATTCCATCGCCACAGAAAAAAGTCACAGGGTTGTCCGCCTGCTGCCTTACCATTGCCAGTACAATCCAATTGAACTTGTAGGGCTCAGGTAAAGGCATGCATAGCAGATCAGAACAAGACTTTTAAGGTCATTGATGTTGACAAGCTCACTCATGAGGCCATAGAGAGCATATCAACAGAGTTGTGGAGTAACTGTACTGCACATCCAGAGAAGTTACAGGAGGAGGACTTCAATTTCACAAGGGAGATTCCAATGGACAGCATAATGGAAAAAGCACCAGTTGTACAGTTGTCCATTAAATTGTCCAGCACTGTAAGTTTACATTCACCAGGAAAAAAATCCTCACCACCAGAAACCATTAAGAAACTTGTTGCACCGTACAGTTTTTGACGTACTCTGATGGACAGTTTCCTACAGCATTGAATCAGAGTCCAAGGAAACCAACACTGACACTGAGAGTGACTGAGAACCTTTCCAAGTGAGCGCTTTTTACACTTATTTTTAATGTATTATGGTTTGTGGAATATATTTCACAGTTTTACGTTTTTACTATATTGTACTGCAGTCACTTGTGTGATGTGATGATTTTTATTGTTGTAGAATACCGTTCTTATTGGGAGCCTTCCAGGCTAACGTGCACTCTAGTTTTCTGCAAACTGATAGTGAGACTGAATTATTTACAAGCATATCATAAGCCAATTGATGAGATGTTGTTGCTGAACTTTTGAGTACCGTAGCATATCAGAATGGCATTATCATAATATAGAGTACCATGGTTTTGTTCTTCGCCCTGAGGTGAGCAGTGTTGAACAGATTGCCATCTGCTCTGGTATGTAAATATATGCCTGTAGGATTGTCTCCTGAAATATACTTCTGGGACAGGGAGAAGGTGATGCCAAGGAGTGTAGGAGCTGGTGTACAACCCTGCTTAAACCCTGCTTAACCTCAGCATATAGAGTAACCGTGGTTTTGGTCATCACCCTGAGGTGAGCAGTGGTGAACAGATTGCCATCAGCTCTGGTATGTAAATATATACCTGTAGGATTGTCTCCTGAAATATACTTCTGGGGCAGGGAGAAGATGATGACAAGGAGTGTAATAATAATAATGTTATTTGCTTTACGTCCCACAAACTACTTTTTCGGTCTACCGACACGAGGCTGACGTATTTGAGTACCTTCAAATACTACCGGACTGAGCCAGGATCAAACCTGCCACGTTGGGGTCAGAAGGCCAGTGCCTTAACCGTCTGACCACTTAGCCCGGCGCCAAGTAGTGTAGGAGCTGGTATGCAACCCTACTTAACCCCACTGTATACCAGCAATACTTCTGACAATGTACCATTGAAGCAGTTGGTATCTTGTGAAACAAGACTATCATACTATCATCTGTGATGATGTCTCTTGTCCTATTTCAGAGTAGCAAGCAGATTACTGGTTGTGTGACCGATGCCCTTGATGGCATCAATCTAGTGTGTCTAAAATCTCCTGTATACTTTTGCACAAGTTTCGGTACTTATTGGCTCAATAATGGGCTGCCTCTTAGGCCTTTTTCCTCGAAGCTCTGAGTCTCGTTCATGTACTAGTATCAGCACTTCTTTCGTATGTAAGTAGGGCTCTCCATTTGGCCTCAATCGTAGCATTCATCTACTCCAAGTTGGCTTCATACTAGTCAGTATTTATCTACTTCTTCCTGTACACTGAGATAGCTGAATTTTAGGTGATATTATGTAGTTGGTACCTAATCTTTTTGCCTGCTGCCATTTCTTGATGGATGCAGTACTTTTGTATCCATCTCTTGGCACAGGCCAGAGTAATGTGTAGCTTTCACCGAAGCCCCAGTCTGTGACAATATGGAAGCTGCTGGGGTATGGATGGTGCTGAGTAATGACATTCAGAGCATGACTAGTGCATCTGAGTGTTATGAAAGGTGTTACTCATAGGATCAATCGTGCTGCAATAGCACTTTCTGACCCAGTGAGGAAAGCAATGGCAAACTACCTCACTCCTCGTCTTGCCTAGTACGCCTCATTTTGGTGCTGCCATTGGTTTTCGCGGTTTCCTTATAACCGCATAACTTTTGGTGGTGCTATTTGAGGATCCAACCAGCCTCTGGGCTGATGACCTGACAGACAGACAGACCTAATATTTATGTTCCTGTGTGCTTGATATGCGAGGACAAACCACACTGCAGTACCTGTTCCAGTATTGCCCAGTGTACTTACGCTGTGAAAATAATCATTACGCATCTTTAGTTAGGTGTTCTGATTTTAGTCAACACTGTCTTTCCTCGGCTACTGAATTCACACTGAAACCTTTTCTCCAAAAGAATCAAACAAGTACTTGAATTGTGATTTTATTGTCACATTCCTGATAATATTTTGGAAAATATACTGGTGAGCAATTGAATTAGAGATAGCTGCTCTTTTGGCTAAATGGTGCAGTGGTCAGACCAGCGAATGTAATGGTACGCTGTAGCTTTTGACTGTGATGTCTTCAGACCTCATATCGGGTATGTGAGTAACAGTTAACCACAGGATGGGCAAGATAAGAGATCTCTGTGTATTTGGTTACGGCCAGATTGTTGGTGCAAGACGCATGGGGCATTCCATCTTCAAAGTCGTGCAGGTACTAGGCCTTCCACAGACCACAGTGTGTTCCATGAGTATGGAGATTTGGGGAAACTACTACCACTGGGGTCATGTGTTGATGACAAAAATCGCTATTGGCTATCTCGGTTGATAAGAGGTGATAGACAGGCCTAGAGTGCAGCAGATCAATCGTGAATTCAGTGCTGGACCACAGCAAAGTGTGAGCATACTTACCATCCAGAACCATCTCCTTGCAATTGGGTGCAGAAGCCACTGTCCCACAAGGATACCTCTGCTCACCACATGTCACAAGGCACAGTGACTGACATGGGCAAAGGAACACGGCCTTTGGACTTGTGAATCATACAGAAAGGTCGCTTGGTCTGATAAGTCGAAGTACCAGTTGGTACACGCCAGTCACAGGGTATGAGCATGTCACCCAGCACATGAGAAAATAGGTCCTTGCCATTGTGGTAGGTTACAGTTCAGCGGGTGATGGTGGTATCCTTGTATGAGATCTGTTCACATATGATGGGGTGGGACCCCTGGTATATCTGCCAATGTTCCTCACCATTGAACATTGGAGCAACCTGCTGTCAGATCATGTTCACCCATTTCTTTGCCTCCAGTACCCCGCTGAAACTTTTTCCTGTAGCAAGAAAATGCACCAACCTGTGACTCCCGAATTGTGGCCACATGGTTTAATGAAAACTCTTCGGACATGTCCGGCTCCATGGCTAAATGGTTAGTGTGCTCATCTTTGGTCACAGGGGTCCTGGATTCAATTCCCGGCAGGGTCGGGAATTTTAACCATCATTGCTTAATTTCGCTGGCAAGGGGTCTGGGTGTATATGTTGCCTTCATCATCATTTCATCCTCATCACGACACGCATGTCACCTACGGGCGTCAAATGAAAAGACCTGCACCTGGTGAGCTGAACACGTCCTCGGACACTCCTGGTGCTGAAAGCACGCCATTTCATTTCTTCAGACATGAGGATGTTTGCCTTGTCTCAAAGATCACCCAACCTCACTCCTAATGAGCATATCCGAGATACTCTCAAGAGGAATCTGCACACCGTGGATCCTACTCCAACCAATCCCAGTGCATTATGGGATGCTGTGTGGTGGTCATGGATCAGAATGACTCCTCAGCACCTTCGATGTCTTGTGAGACCATGGCTCGCCACGTCTCTGCCATCATCATTAGAACAAAGAGTAAAACCTTTCCCACTGGGGTTTATCAAATAATAACAGTGTATTAAAAGATGTGAAATACTGTAACCATAAAAGTTTGTTTCGATGGCTAGCTGAACACAAGACTCGGTCCAGAGATGACTGGTCCTTATCTGAATTGTTACAGAGGAGAGGGAAGTAAGATAAGTAAAATGGAACACTAATTTTTTTTTTAAGTTTATTCATGAAACAAAGTCAAAATTTAACATCACCTCAGCACAGCAGTACTTCTCCTTGGGGTTGAACTGGTCCTGATACATTGCGGGGTCGCAATGTTTGCTCATGGTGCCACCATCTTCCGAGCTGGTCTCAAATATCTGGAAGGTCTCGAATATCTCGGAGGTCTGGATGGTCTAGGAGCACTCGTAGTCTTAGTTGTGACGTGACACTGGGGTGTGAAATGGATTCAAAGTAACTGGTAAGAACACAGTCAAAATTGAACTTGTGATGTATTAATCATGTAAAACAAAACTCGCCTTATTAAAGTTAAGTGTGAGAGTGTTGTTCGAATAACGATGTAGAAAACAAGGTATACTGTTTTAATACTTCACACGACATCAAATTAAAAAGAATAAGTTCCGTGAATTTAGTCCCGTTCACTATCAAAATGGAAAAAGAAAACATTGTCCTTCCTGGAACCGTCCTGGGTTCGACACAAGTCTTATCGGGATATTTATGGAATGTTAAATGCACTAGATCGTTCAAATACTGTACTGAGTTTATGCTCATTTAAGAATCTGGACACTTGTAAAAGAGAATCAAAGTTCGACGACACTGTTAAATATGATTAGTTATATCAGTCGTTCGTAACATAGACGTACAGTTTGAAAAGTGTTTTAACACCTTTGGTAGAACAACTATGTACTGTGATGCTTCACTACTGTAAATTCAATAACCTGAACAGTCTGAAAATATTGAATTATTTTCCACTACTAGCACAGTTTATCATTTATCAAGATCAAATAGAAAATCATGGACAGTTTGACGTCTCACTGATAATCACGTTTCAACACTTTTAGTATTCAATGTAAAGTTAATCACTCTCATTCAAATATGAACATCAAATTATATTAGCGTAACATCGTATTGGTGAGAAAATGTAAGTTTCAGTCACACTGTTCTCGTAAATGATAACACTCCTCAACTGTTCACATCTCATCTAAGACGCAGTTTCTGTCACTACACGCACACGACACTGAAAATATTATAAGTCTTGTAGTGCGTCGTAACATGCGGACTTAAACTTTCGCAGAGAGTCGAACTGACGACTTACATTGTGACCATAGAATACCCAACAGCCGGCCGTCCAATCTCGGCTGTGGTACAAGGTGAACTGGCTTGACAAGCGAAATGCCTGCCTATTTATTCGGTATCCCCAAGAAATTGCAATGGCTAATATCTTCTGTAATTTTCAACAGATCTCTTTGAAACTTGGGAATCATGATTACACAAAATTAGGCTACACGATGATGTAGTTCATTTCTTCATATCTTAATTCGTTTGGAAGAAATTAATGATGGAAGAGAATAGAACTTTCCATCGTCTGACGTAATACAACCTTGACCAAGTTCTCCAGTTGTGAAGTCTCACTTCCCTGCTGCTCGCAGCTGACATGCTGGCAGGGGAAGCGTGTTCAGCGGGAAACATAACTCTACACACATCGGGGACTTTAACTGAGAACCGTGTTACGGGTATAATACATACATACATACATACATACATACATACATACATACATACATACATACATACATACATCTTCATTATATACTGTTGTGCCTTTCAGCGTTCAGTCTACAAGCCTCTGAGAATTTATTAAACCCGCCACAATCCTGTGTTTGGAACTAGCTCTATAGCCTTGTTGAATTCTATACTTCTTATCTACCATTCTGAATGCATTTTCATTTTGGTGTAAATAAATATCACCAGGCGAGTTGGCCATGCGTTTAAAGATGCGTGGCTGTGAGCTTGCATCTGGGAGATAGTGGGTAAGAAACCCACTGTCGGCAGCCCTGAAGATTATTTTCCGTGGTTTCCCATTTTCACACCTGGCAAATGCTGGGGCTGTACCTTAATTAATGCCACCACAGCTTCGTTCTTACTCCTAGGTCTTTCCTATCCCATCGTCGCCATAAGACCTATGTGTGTCAGTGCGACGTAAAGTAAATAGCAAAAACAAATAGCAGTTTTGTTGGTTTTGTTTAAGGATGGCCCCCGAAACCTGCTCCCTCCCCCCCCCCCCCCCCCCCACATGGTTATCATCACTATTCTACATTGCCTCCGATGTGCTATTAGTACTAAGAAGAAAGAGATAGCAGGGAGGAGTGGGAGATTATACTACAGGAGTATCAGCCTGTTTCCATGTCAGGCATGCTACCAGGCAGATATTTGTGTTGGTAAGGCGGTGTTGAGGCGTGGTATTAAGGGTCTGAGATAAAAACCACATAGGCGGAAGAGAAAGAGCCTATATGTAAAACCTGACTTCTTGTAGATATCACATGCAAGGATGTGGGCTGGAAAGTTCTGGAGGTTGTGTTAGTTAGGAATATGTGTCATGCAATCATAACCATTTCCTTGCCATTGTCAATTATTATGGGGCTCAGTCCTTTTTGTCACTGGCAGGTGCGGCTCGTGTCCACTGGCGTCCAGGCTTTGGGGCACAGGCTGGTCCCATGGTCCAGCAGCCAGTGGTCCCTGGTACCAAGTCTTCATGTGGAGAAGGGGATTAGGAGCCGAGCCTTATGTGGTATAAGGGGCTATCTTCCTCTGCCTGTCGATGTCCCTCTCGTGCGGTGTTGCTGGAAACACGTGTCATTGTAGATCTGCAGACATGCTAAAGTTATTAGGTACAAGATATTTACATATATACAGACGTCCATTAGAGTGCAGGCTTGCTTGTCTGCTCTCGTGTCCAGGATTCTACCTAAGTAAAGAACACAAAATAACCATGTAAGTTAGTACTGCTGTCTTCCTTATAGAGTGCGGGCTAGTTTTCTGCTTCCATATCTTTGTCAGGGGGCAGAGGTGGATTGATTCATCCTTGGCCATTTGGCTGCGCTGCCATCGTTTTATTGTGTTGTGTTTCTATCAATCCTTCCTCGCTTGGGTCCCGCGGGATGAAGACAGCTGTAATCATAGGAAACATATTTTCCTAGATACGTGGTGTCTGCAGTATAGTGTGTGCTTGTGTAATGTATAAGTGTCAGCTTAGGAGGGGGCCAGCTCTTGGCCTCCCGCCTCCTAACCCTGTGGCTGAACAGGTTTTGGTGTGGGGTACTTGGTGTAAAGATCAACGTCATAGTATCCTATCCCACTAACTAGTGGGTTGATCTTGTTACCCCATGACTTGGTGTACATTTGAAGTGTTTGTTTAAGAATATGATGTTCGACAAACAGTCTAGAAATATCGACTTCTGGAAACGTTCTTGCAACATTTTAGGTGGAACACATCCGAGCATATCAGGAACAATCGATCGACCGGTCTCTTCATTGGAGTGGAGCAAACTTGAATGTTCGATTATGGTTTATAAACGCATACGGACAAAACAGTTCAATCTCTTTAGGCTAAAGAGAAGAGCCTAAAGAGTTCGAGATGTTTTTGAAACATTTGCAATCGATGAAATCAAATTATGGTTTCCTTCTAGGAAGCTTATTTTTGACATATGGATAAGTCTATAATATTCCTAATGTTTCTGCATGTATCTTGTAAATATAAAATTCTAGATGGTCCGTTGTCTGTAATGTCATTTATTTCACCAAATTTTTATGTATTTATCCATTTTAGGTCAGTTCAAAACCATACCAGTAGTTTTCAGTTTTCGTGTGTGTTTGTCTGGTTTTTGTCTGTTCCATCGTCACAAGTAAACGGCTGAATAGATCTCCACCAAACTTCATATTTAGAATCTACTCATCCAGGAGCAGGTTTCGATGTGCGTATCATTTAAAAATCTCTGAATAGACTGGGGGGGGGGGGGGGGTTATAGGAAGATCAGAAGAGATTTGTTTTCAATTTTCTCGTACGCTATTAAATATATCTCGACCAAACTTCATAATTAGAGTCTACTCATCTAGGAAGGATAGAATAGACTGGGGGTTTATAGGAAGACTTGAAGAGTTTTTTTCAATTTTCTCTTACACTATTGATTATATCTCAACCAAACTACATACATGGAGTCTACTCATCCATGAGTGAGTTTTGTATGCACATCATTTAAAGATTACTGAATAGATCGGCGGTTTGTAGGATGACCAAAATAGTGTTTTCAATATTTCCTTTACATTATTGATTATGTCTCAACCAAACTTCATATTTAGAGTCTACTCATCCAAACACAGGTTCCAATATGCCTATTATTTTAAAATCACTGAACGGACGGGGGGGGGGGTATATGAAGACGAAACAAATTTTTTTTTTCCATTTTCTCTTATACTATTGATTACATCTCCACAAAAATTCATATTTGGAGTCTACTCATCCAGGAGCAGGTTTTGATATGCATATCATTTAAAAATCACTGAACAGACTGGGTGTTTATACAAAGACCAGAAGAGATATATATATTTTTTTTCATTTTCTCCTATACTATTGATTATATCTTGACCAAACTTCATATTTAGAGTCTACTCATCCAAATGTTAGTTCCAATATGCATATCATTCAAAAATCACTGAATAGACTGGGAGTTTATACGAAGAGAGAAGAGTTGTTTTTTTTCCCTCCATTTTCTCTTACATTATTGATTATATCCCAGCCAAACTTCATATCTATAGTCTACTCATTCAGGGGCAGGTTTTGATATGCATATCATTTTAAAATCACTGAATAGACTGGGAGTTTATTGGTATAACAGAAGAGTTTCTTTCCATTTTCTCTTACGCTATTGATTATATGTAAAATCTGTAGACTATATGTGAAACACCTGCTCATTTTAAACAATTTTAGTTGTGTACATAAATTTGATTACTCTTCAAATGTAGGATGCTAAATAGTTTATTATGTCACCTATTCGGTACATTAGAAATTTTAAACATTTAGGAATTTATTATTATTTCCATATGAAACATGTTTTGCCCTTCTTTGAGGGCATCATCAGTCATAGTACTACCTCAAGGCATAAATCAGGTACCTGATTTGTAATTAAATTGTAAATACTAAGATATAAAATGGACATATTACAGTGGGAAAGTCAAGAGAAAAACAATGTTCAATGATGATATAGATAACAGTATATCAGCCGATGGCTGTAAATTATCAGTTGTGAATGATAACAGCGTCAAAATGTTCGGGTATGTTGTACAAACGATGACTTAACATATTAACATGGGGCAGTTTAAGGGAAGGATAAGTGACTTGCAATAATAGGTAAGACCACAGGGTATTTGACAGTGTCCAGCAGCAGTGGCCCATATGAAGTATTGACGTTATATTATCAGAAATGTTGGTAACTCTTACTAAAATTTCATTAAGAAACAGTGTTCATTGAGAAAACAATGTTCATTAATAACCGGAGTTTAAAGGGGTTATATTAACATATTTATAAACACAGTAGTCGGCACCGATACGTAAAACCACAGAGTATTTTAACAGTGTCCAGCAGTGGTGCTCCGAAGAATCATTGACGCTACTCTATTAGGAAATCTTAGGAAATTATATCGTTTATATACATATTCACATGGAAGCAGTTTGGGGAGAAAGGATACAAAGTGTCTGGCATCAATGTTCATAACAATAATTACTGCCGTTGGTTGACGATCACATTTTGACAGGGCAACTACACGATAATATTTACGTTATTCTATTGAACAGTTGGGAAATTACAAGCTTATAATACATATGTACAAGGGAGCTGTTTGGGGAGAAAGGATACAAAATGTCTGGCACCAATGTGCATCACATTATTTCTGCCATTGGTTGATGATTGCAGTATTAACAAGGCAACTACACAGTAATATGCAGTGTGGTCTGACCTCAGTTCACAATTATTGGAATGCTAGGAAAAGTATTCCAACGTTTTTTAAATTGCCAAAAGAAGTTCTATTAGGCGATAGTCGTACTGAAAGCTGTCTGGTTGAAGTCTGGGGTTCGTGAATATGGCTCAATGAGCAACGGTGAATTTGGCTGGCGTGGAAGGAAACTTGTTTAGGTGTCATAATGTTTAGGCATAATTTCAGTGTAGTCGAAACGAAAGGTCGTTGAGTACATGGTGCATTGTGAATGGCAAAAATGACAGCAGTTATTTGTTGATATTTGTATTTTCAAGGAACATGTTGCGGGGTTAGAATCTTTCATTTTTGAGTTTTGTTAACTTCTTGATAACTATGAATGCTATGTGAAATTTACCAGCGTGAGAATGTTGATGAGACTTTAAACGGAAATATTGCCGTAAATGAAAACATGAAGAACATCGGGACGAAGTTTTTGTTTTTGTGATGCTGGTCTAGTGAAATAGAATGGAGCTGCTTTTGGTATAATCCGCAGTGGAGGGATTAAATGAGAAAGTACACTACCACAGAGTCGGAGCATCATGGCTAAGGACGAGACATCTTCATTTCTGTTTGTGAAATAGATCTGTAGTGGTACGCCATGTTGGTGCCAGTGCGTTCTGGATTCTAGCATGTTGTTAAAGACTGTGGTGGATGGAGTGGAAGTTATCTGTGATCAAGATGCTATTATTAAATGGGTGTTAAAGAAAAGATCTAGGTAAGTAAAGAAGAGTAAATGTTAGTGTTACGTATCAGATGTGCCGCTGAGAAGCTACTTGTTCGTGAGTGTTGACTGACTATGAAGGAAGCTCAGCCGGTATTCTGCGCATGTGTTTGTGCATTTGACGGTGGGGGGGAGCATTTGGGAGGGAGGAGCGTGTGCAGAGGAGAGTTGACAGAAAGGTGGGAGGTAGAGTGGAGGGGCGAGCTTGTAATGTGTTGGGAGTGTTGGTTGATGTGGCGTTGAGTATATCAAAAATCAGATGTAAGGCTTTTCAGGCATTTGATCTATTAACCAGCGTTTTGTCTTAGGTCTGACACTAGACTCATCAGAGTGGGATGTGTCAGACCCTACCCACTGACGCTGGGGTGTATGCAGGTGAACTTATAGAATTTCCATTCGGAATTGCTAGGCGGGCAATAATTCCATTGTGGAGATTTATCTCCCGTATGCAGTTATCAGACTGTGCCTCTTTTAATGGGCTTCTGATAAGTTCACCTGCATACACCCCAGCGTCAGTGGGGAGGGTCTGACACATCCTACTCTGATGAGTCTAGTGTCAGACCTAAGACAAAACGCTGGTTAATAGAGCAAACGCCTGAAAAGCCTTACATCTGATTTTTTATATACTCTATTGGTGGAAAAATATCTAATTCCCTCCATAGTGTTGAGTTGAAAAAAGAGGGGGGGGGGGATGTATGGTCTCGAAAATTACATGGATAGTGTTGATGTCTTTTTCCTATTGCAGTTGAGATGTTATTTTATGTGTTGGGTGGTGTGTTTTTGAAGGTCTTGTGGTTTTTACTTCGCATATTGTATCCATGGGGTCATTGTGGAGGGGGAAGTGCTCCCTTGTAAATATGTATGATAAGCTCGTAATTTCCCAACTATTCAGTAGAATAATGTAAATATTACTGTGTAGTTGCCCTGTCAAACCGTGATTGTCAACCAACGGCAGTAATTATTGTTATGAACATTGGTGCCAGACACTTTGTATCCTTTCTCCCCAAACTGCTTCCATGTAAATATGTTTATAAACTATATAACTTCCTATGATTTCCTAATAGAGTAGCGTCAATGATTCTTTGGACCACCACTGCTGGTCACTGCTAAAATACCCTGTGGTTTTACGCATTGGTGCCGACTACTGTGTTTATAAATATGTTAATATAACCCCTTTAAACTCCAGTTATTAATGAACATTGTTTTCTCAATGAACACTGTTTCTTAATGAAATTTTAGTAAGAGTTACCAACATTTCTGATAATATAACGTCAATACTTCATATGGGCCACTGCTGCTGGACACTGTCAAATACCCTGTGGTCTTACCTATTATTGCAAGTCACTTATCCTTCCCTTAAACTGCCCCATGTTAATATGTTAAGTCATCGTTTGTACAACATACCCGAACATTTTGACGCTGTTATCATTCACAACTGATAATTTACAGCCAACGGCTGATATATTGTTATCTATATCATCATTGAACATTGTTTTTCTCTTGACTTTCCCACTGTAATATGTCCATTTTATATCTTAGTATTTACAATTTAATTACAAATCAGGTACCTGATTTATGCCTTGAGGTAGTACTATGACTGCTGATGCCCTCAAAGAAGGGCGAAACATGTCTCATATGGAAATAATAATAAATTCCTAAATCTTTAAAATTTCTAATGTATTGAATAGGTGACATAATAAACTATTTAGCATCCTACATATAGTATCTTCAATATGGATCAAAAATTATATTTATCACTTACTCTTCAAATGACAGAGAAAATTACTATTTGCTACATGCTTCATGCTCTGCAGCCAGTTACAGACACCCTCACAGACGTACAGTTATTTGAAGGATCCCTAACATGAGAAAATCAGAGAATGCATGATATTTTGCTCGGCTTGAAAATTAACCCCACCTAATGTATCTGAACATCAAGGTAACATGAGGTAGAACTTTTCTTGTTGGTGTCTATCTGTCTGTTTCTATCTTCGTAAAAGTGCAAAACTGCTGGGCTTACTTCAGCCAAACTACGTTTTTGGATTCTACTCAGAATTGTGTTATCAGGTGCATATGATGTCATGGTAATCAAATGGAGTTGGTATTTATGGGAAGATAATTCTCAAATATTTTCATTAACATTAGGTCCATCAAAAGACTGCAAACAAGAAATGTTTAAGAATATGTTATTTCTGTTCATTTACGCCATGTACACATTTATCACACGACGGATAATAACGCAGATGGTTGCAAAAATTTTGATTTTTAATCCAAGTCCCGTGGGACTTGTTCTGCATGTCACTTAGGGGTGGGCAAGGGAAAAACTAAAGAGCCATTTCACTCTTTTTGATAGGACAGATATTACGAGAGGTATTGACAATGTCAGAACGGCACGCCAGTGGTCAGAGATACAATATGCAACCTGAGAACCATGGAGAATTTCGCACAACTTTGAACCAGGAACTGTACCGTACAATAAATTTGGAAATCACCATCATTCTCTCTCGACTTTGTTCAGCTTCATCATATTTCACATTACTTCCATGCACTTTTGTACGAAAATATAATTTTAACATGTAGTTTTAAACTTGTGAATAGAGCCATGTTACTTCGCATAAATTCCTGAAGGTAACATGCAATTCCTGTGCGAAGAACGGGTACAAATGCTAGTCCAGATAATAAAGCTTTACAGTAAGTTTCCAGAAACCCCCATATGTATCAGAATGATAGTGGATTATACCCGATATACAAATATGATGGAGTTTTCTGTAGTTTTCCACTACACAGATTTTTAGGTTAGACATATTCACAATACATATTTGAGGTTATACGAATGTACAATACATATTTACAGGGTATAGTCACACTTACCATTTAATAAAAGATAATTAAAAGTATATTAAACATAATATTTGAAGGTTTTACAAGAGTTGGGTTATGAGTATGATGGCGTACATACGACATATCTTTAAATCATAAGAAATTGAGTCTAACCATCGTCATCTTGGTCTCCCTCTAATTCCCTTGCCATCGACGACTGAGTCCATATTTCTCCTAGGTAACCTATCCTCTTCCATTCACATCATGTGACCACACCACGCAAAGCCAGTTTTTTAATAATAAAATAATAATAATAATAATAATAATAATAATAATAATAATAATAATAATAATAAGTTATTTGCTTTACGTCCCACTAACTACTTTTTCAGTCGTCGGAGAGGCCGAGGTGCCGGAATTTAGTCCTGCGGGAGTTCTTTTACGTGCCAGTAAATCTACCGACACGAGGCTGACATATTTGAGCACCTTCAGATACCACCGGACTGAGCCAGGATCGAACCTGCCACGTTGGGGTCAGTCCAGCGTCTCAACCGCCTGAGCCACTCAGCCCGGCAAGCCAGTTTTTTATACAGCTTCATCAGTCAAGTTCATTCCTAACTTAGCCTTCATCTCCTCATTCTTAATACCCTCCTCCCATTGTTCTCACTTGTTTGTATCGTCAACATAAAGCCCTTTGATTGCTCTTAATAATTTACTAACATGAGACAGATGTACTCAAGCACCTTCAAATACCACTCGACTGAGCCGGCATCAAACTGTAATTTGAGCTGAGACAGCCAGCACCCTACTGCCTGAGGTATAAGGCTGCCCATTTCATTCTAGTTTATTGGTTCTTACTATATTCTGATATATGCAAAGTTAACACAAAATAGCTTGCAATTATGGTTTGTGGTTTTACTGTTTCTTTTAATCCTTCTACCAACATTGCCAGAAATGGACTAACCCTGAAATTGACAATTAACGGCTGACACAGTTGGCTTCTGGTTGCTGCTTTCTTGCTTCTTGTTTCTTCTTCTCCCCCCGCCCCATTTTAATAGTATATGTTTTCATTCTGAATTGCCTTCAGGTATTAATGTTTTAGGAGATGCTTGTCTACAAACATCATGAAGGAACTAATGAAAATGCAGAGAGATGGGTTCTAACAAGCCAGCGCAGTTTCGCCAATCCAATCCATGCCATGCTCTACCTCGATATCACTGGTGATGGAGTACGGGAATTCGTTGTTTTAACTCTTCGAGGGGTTCATATCATGCAAGTAAGTTTGAATCAAAACTGAATCTATTTATGAAATTGTTTTTAAATGGTATTTCTCTTCACATTATATTATGTTGTGACAATGAAAGCGAGAGTCCAGGGGGGAGGCTACAATGCTGGTGCAGTGGCAACACTATGTGCAGGACCGGCAGCAAGCGAAACAATACCGGATGTGAATTGTTGAGTCTAATGATGAGGAAGCTCCTTAGAAGAAAGTAGGAGCTAATTAACGATGGAAAAGGTACCCTGGATGATATGGAAATGGAAATTGTGAGAATATCTTGAGTCAGTCACGAATGGGTAACAAGATGGTCAGTAGTCAATGACGAGGCATTCGGGAGTGCATCGGTAGTAAGACAGTCTTGATTACGAGAAGTGCAGCAAGCTGTGCAGTGAACTACTCTGTGAACGAGGCTGCGCTCTGAGCAGCCATCTTGGAGAGCAGTAGTTTGATGTACCAGAGTGCTATGTGTTCAATTACGTTCGTTCGTACAAACTGTGTTGAGTGGAAAATTTTAACACGAGTATACTCGTAAATAGTAGTTTGATATTAGTAGACAGAAATACACACTACCTGTCTGAGCAGTAAGTATATTTTTAGGACCCTGATAACCCGTCACAACTGGTATCAAAAAGGATACAATAGGTAGCGTGTTTAGTACAAGAAATTTTTAGAGTAATTGACTGTTCTATGAAATAAGCTCTGGGGAGTACAGCGAGGACCTAAAATAAGCCAGGATGAACTTAGGCTAGAACAGAGTATAAAGCTAGTCAGAATTAACTTAAATCTAGCCTGGATGAGATTAAAGCTAAGTTAAATGAACTTAAGGATGGACAGTACAAGTTAAAGATAAGATTTTAAAATGACATTTCCGAGCTCGATAGCTGCAGTCACTTAAGTGCGGCCATTATCCAGTATTCGGGAGATAGTGGGTTCAAACCCCACTGTTGGCAACCCTGAACATGGTTTTCTGTGGTTTTCCATTTTCATCCAAGACCGCTTCCTTCCCACTCCCAGCCCTTTCCTGTCCCGTCGTCACCATAAGATCTATCTGTGTCGGTGCAATGTAAAACAACTTCCAAAAACAAGAAATGACATTATGCAGGACATAAGTAAAATGTTAGAAAAATAGTTCAAGGCAAGGTAATACCTGTAGAGTCCAGTGTTCGAGATTTGAAGCAAGAGATGATTGAAGTGGTCAGCAAACAGTTCAAGGCAATACCTCAGATTGTAGAGGCCTGTGTTTCAGACTTGAGACAAGGAATTAATGAAGCAGATGATAAACAGTTCCAGGCAATATCTCCAGTTGTGGAATCCAATGTTCAAGACTTGAGACAAGTGCTGAGTGATATACAGAGAAGGATGGCAGCCCTAGAAGCCACACCAAGGTCTACCAGCAGCAACAACGGTACCAGCGTTGCAAAAGTGAAAACCCCACACATCGATGGAAGCATGTCTTGGGTGACGTTCCAGGCCCTGTTTGAGACCTTTATCAACCGTAATGCTTGGACACCAGAGGACAGGCCAAACGACTCATTGCCGGGCTGCATGGCCGAGTGACAAAAATGCTACATAGCATCCACCCAAACCCTGTGTATGAAGATTTGGGGGCACTTAAGGGACACTATAGAGACAACCAGCTGGCAGCCACTTAACTTTATCCAGCTGAAGAAGAGGACGTAGCATGCAGGTAAAGAGCTGCAGGAGAACAACTGGCCCACAAGGGTTGAAGTGCTTAACGCCAGAACACACACAGCAAGAGTCTGCCTACACGTTTGTTAACAGGCTTTGTGACACTGAGATCTACCAACACCTAAAGCTTGGTGGGGAGCATTGCCTAAAGGAGTCCCTCAACATCACCCAAACTATGGAAGCAGTGAAGACAATAGCAACTCTGATGTCATCAGTCAGGGATGAAGATAAGTTGGAGGGTCCGATCATCACGACCGGAGTGATGTTGGTCACCACCAGGACACCGAGGCTTCAGAAAAATCATCTGCTGGCAATGCAGTGAGCATGGCTCTCTGAGGATTGGCTACCGGCAGCAGGTATGAGCCATCAAGAGAGAAGAGAATGTGGTGGTTTGCTCATCACCAAGTGTGATGCTCGCCATCACTGGAACGCTGAGGTTCTAGGGGAATTATCTGCTGGCAATGCAGAGAACGTGGTCATCTTGAGAAAGAAGGGCCAGCAGGAGTTATCCCTCACCCTGGGAAGTGAGAAGAACAACTAGGAAGAGACAAGGAGTGGGGCTCTTTGACTCTGTCATTACCATCCTCTTGCTTCACACTAAAATAGTCATAGAGAGGAGTGGCATTGGCCTGATTGTGGATGAGTGGCTGTGAGATAGACCATGCCGCATCCTGATAGATATGATTATTTCTAAGGGGGGGATGGAAAGGGAGACAAACCACTCTCATGCTGTGGATGACTTGAGGGGGCACCATCCCTGTCCTGAAGGAGACACTGCTGTACCTGACGTTGAGGCGGAGAAGCCTAAGGATCTGGGCCTCCATCGTAGACATCACCGATGTCATCTTGAGAGTTAATGTGCTCTGGGCTCGTTAAGTGACTGTTGTTGACATGAGACGATATATACTATGACTGGGTCACCAAGAAGTTACATTCGTATGCCCTGGAATGCCTGATGAGTAGCAAGGATATGCTACCCAATAGGGAAGTGATACCAGCTCATAGTGAGGTAGTAGTGACAACACATCTGAAGGGCTTCTTGATGAGGACATCGAAGTAGTGGAACCTGTTTTGACTGTTACCAGATGTGGACTTCACATCACTGGGATGCTCATGCCAGTATGAAGCTGCGTGCCAATATGAATTCTCAATGCAACATTACAGGATTGACCTCAGAACATGTGAACCATTCGACCATGTCATACCACTGGATGACAAGGACACACTAGCCTCTGAAACTATACCCTATTTCAAGTAACCTGGGAGTCAATAATAACAACTCCAGCCATGTGTGCATTGCAGTACTACTCACATAGAAACATCAGTAAAAAAACTGTGAGATTGATACATAGTTTGAATAACCCCATGGTATAAAAAGAATACAACAATTAAAATTCACCAGAATGAATCAAGAAGATATTCAATGTAAAACCGAAGATTAATGTACTCACCAGTTTTCTTAAAGCCATTTCTTTTCAGTTTCAAATCGGTTCATTTATACCCGTCCGAGGAAGAAGACGATGTACAACTGGCCTGTACTCATTCAACACATCATACAATGTCGAGATCATCCCACATTGTACGTGAATCAAGCCAACTGCAAACGAACTCTGGGCTCCATGCTGTTGACGCAGTCATGATGTTCGACTAAACCCCTGTATGTGCCTGCCCGGTCATCTGTGGACATGATTCAGACCAGTGTTGAGTACCAATTTCAAATATTAGAAAGTCGTATTTCCTGTAAAAATGTAAATATCTAAATTGCATGCTAATTCTTTAGAAATGTAGTGGAAGACTTCGCTGTTTTCAAAGGGATGGTAATAGTCACTTATTAGGGTTTGCATTGATTTTTCTTCACAATTGGATAACCATATTTTATTTTATTTCTATCATGTGAACTAGTGCATGTTGTATTTAAGGCCCTAGAATTGATTAATTGTGAAGCATTATGGGATTTAAAGGGATTTGATATTCACGTAAAATTCACCATCAGTTTATGACCAGTATGAGTCGTCCAAAGATTCTAAAACTTTTTATTGTGTGCTTTACATGTATGTCAGGTAATCCTCCCATATAAGTTAAGGATGAAGAAGAAAAAAACAGAGAAATGACAGTGGGGTGTGACTGTGATTGTGTTTTACCTAGATCGCGAATATTGACGTATATTTGTCCCGAGTGATAGAACATTTTCTTCTGTAACATGTATGTATTGGGTGTACCGTGATATGGGGGCGGAGCTTTTCAGGCTGATGATGGTTGTATTAAATGCGATATTAGTGAAAATATGAATCTTTCCCCCAATAAGTGGATAAAAGGCGTGCTGCATAAATTCCACGCTGAGGATATGAATAAGGCTAGATGAACGCCAATATGTGTTACTGATGCTAATGGCATCCTGGGAAAATTAATGGAATTGAAAAGCAAGTGGCGATATGGCCCGCCGGCCGGACCGCAGGGTCCGTTATGTTAAAAGGGAAAGTGGAGATAGTGCAAGGCAGACAGCTGACTTGTGGAATTTATGGCCTTGCCGAGGCAATGGAAGAGATAGAATGTTGTTACCGCATTGAGAAGAGCGCACTGTGAAGGGCCCATCTATCTACGGTATCAAGATTACATACAATCATTTAGAGAATAACACTGTTGGATAGATCTACAGTTCTAAAAGATGAGAGAATTCCCTCCATTTATTTAAGTAAATTAAATAGTCTAGGGATTTCAGATGGAGCCCACACTTCACATTGTCACAGGAACCTGGGTTCTTGCCCATGTAGCACCAGAGGCAGCTGTGCCCACTGCTGCCAACTATGGATGGATCATACTGTCCACGATTTATTGTGTGAATATAGAGTATTTCTCTTTGTCATTTATTCCAGGGAGTGATATTTACCGAATATGGCATTGGTCATTGGTTCACTAAAATGTGTGGTTACAGGGAGCAACGTTGTATAATGTCTAGTCGTATAATAGTATTTAAGCGACATCCCGATGAAACCAGCATCATGTAATATTTGTTCAGTTGTGAGATAGTCAGATAGGGTTTTCTAGTGAGTGATACGGTGTGACTTTCATATATTTTGAAATGTGCTCATAATTATGTCAAACACTTTGGTTCACTTGATACTTGACGCTAGGGCGACATAATTTGTCAGTTTGAATATATAAATTGATAATATAAACCAGGTGAAACAATGCAAGCTTGCATATTTTCAGAGTGAAATGCGATTCTAGATAAAGGACTAGAGAGACATTGGATCCTCAAGAAAAATCGTAGTGTATATACTGTAATTCATGTGTTTAATATGGTGGCATATCCGTGTAAATAATATCCATGTGCTTTCTCAGCTGTTAAAATTTTTGTTGTGAAAAAAAAAAAAAAGCAGAATTCATTCTTCTCATTTCTTGGGCAAATAGTATTCCTCTCGCAATTAAGGTTCCCCTACTATATAGATAATTTTTGCCCCTTTCAGAACGGTCCATCAGATCAAAAATGCCCTACCAATTTAGCTGGCATACTATTCTAGTAGGGGAGATGGGACTTCGAAGCCGGACTTTGTTTGGAGATTTCATGTGAGTTATTCTATTCTGGTGTCATGGTCAAGGGCTATTGCAACTTACTCATGTACTCGAACCTTGGACAGGGTACATTAGATTTGGTTTCCGAACGTGGAGCATATCTCTTTTTTTTTTTTTTTTTTTTTTTTTTTTTGCTAGTTGCTTTACGTTGCACTGACACAGATAGGTCTTATGGCGACGATGGGACAGGAAACGGCTAGGAGAAGGAAGGAAGCGACCGTGGCCTTAATTAAAGTACATTTGCCTGGTGTGAAAATGGGAAACCACGGAAAACCATTTTCAGGCCTGCCGACAGTGGGGTTCGAACCTACTATCTCCTGAATACTGGATACTGGCCGCACTTAAGCAACTGCAGCTATCGAGCTCGGTGGGGGGCATATCATTGTTCGGGCAAGCTCTATAACGCCATTATGGCACCATAAATGTGACAGCCAAATATTAAGGCATTAGTTCGAATACCGCTAGTATGGAAGGAGCACCCAAATAAAGTGGCATTACCAAATTGGTATGGTTAGAACTGAATGAATAGAAACACCAAAGTTACTCTGTATATTTGGTTTATTAGGAAGGAGGAATACAAGATAGAATTAGAGCTTGTGAATGCAATAGTTACGGTGAATAATAAATTGGATGGAGTGCTTAAGTCACTACCATAGACGATGTATCACGCGTAACGAGATTCAAATGAGTGATAAGGTAAATTAAATTTAAATAGTAAATATAGGCAGAAGGAAAAATCGTGTATCCAGGTTAAGTGGAAATATACACAAGAATCACTCTAATTATAGCAAAACCGATAAAATGATGGAGTTTTGTAACTTCAGGGAGACAACAAAATTATTTTCCCAGATTGAGGATAAAATGATTGGACGGAATTCTTCAAATTCCACTGATCACGGGTCTAGGCTAAAGGTGTTGCATTTGTAGCAGGCCTTGGTAGTTTAGGGGACACATCCCAAGTAAATTAATTAGATACCTCGAATAAGAGGGGAAGCCTCATCCCATTACTCTTATTTTTCAAAATGGACAGTGCCATGTTGTCAGTTTGAGACGGACAATTGTCTGCAAACGTATCTTGCAAATCTCGAAGCTGAGAGCATTCAATGTTTATCGGGCATACCGTGTTTCAGCTATACATAATTTATCGAGCCCGCGATAGGTCGCGAATTCGGTTGTTATTTTTATTTCATGACGGGCTAAATAAAATTGTATTCATTGTATTTTGGGATAATATTCATGGATTACATATAAATATACTGAGAACGCACAATAAATTATTAGGAGGTGTGACGCAGCTGTTGTGAAGCTGATTTCGGCATAAAATAATCTGGGGGGGTTGTTTTCCTCTTTTTTTCAAAAGGAACACACTTTTTGTGGTTAGGGAATAAATCAAGTGAACCGAGGTATCACGAAGCAGCTCAAACTCAGGGGTACATATTTCTCAAGAACACAGCTTAACATGGCTATGAAGGCGATGTTCGCCCAACTTCTGGCCTGACAGAGCGAACAATTTAAGGAACAGTTTAGTAAAGTGAATGCAGGAAACAAGGAACAATTTGATAAAATGAACAAACACTTAGATCAGCACACTAGTCAGATGGGACAGATTACTGCACGTTTAGAGGAGTACAAGGCGTCACTGCAAAGCCCAGGCTGCAGAACTTAAGGATCATTTTACCTCTAGCATTAATGATATCACAAACCGTATAGACTCCCTGACAGTAAAATTAGATCAGACCAGCGTCCGTCCAGATGAGAGAATAAATGAAGTTAACACGAAAATGACTGCTCAGGAAACTAAAGTCGAAGAGCTAGAAGTTAAAATAAATATCAGAGTGAAGGATATGATTAATTTGTGAGAAAAATTTGAAGACTTATCTCTATGGTCCCAAGAAATCGATGGACAATTGATACAGGTTGCAGACCAAACTGAAACAAAATGTAAAGAATACGTTGATCAGCAGATGGACCAGGCAAAGGTCGAGCTCAATGTTTCTATTGAGGGAAAGCAACGGGAAACCCAAGGAAAGATAGATCTGAAAGAAAAGGTAGAGAAATTTGAGCTGAAGGCTCATAAGGCAGCTATTAAGATCGATATCCATGAAAGGTTGATCATGGAGCTACAGGATGAGGTCGAGAGTCTCAAAGCACAAGAGTCTCGAGGAGATTTGGGTCTCAAGTCAGCCCTGAAGAAGCCAAAGAAAGCTGGCCAGGAGATACTGGAAAATTGTGTGGATTCGAACATGACAGGAAAACGCACTTGACTCCTCTCCTGCCAAGGCGCAGGATCTTGGTTCGACCCCATTATATAATTTCATACAACTTAACTATGACGAACCAAAGAATTTTGGGTCGAATGTACACATGACATCCAAGGGTTTCTTATCAGAAATGGACCAGTATTTTGTAGATCACAACATCCCAGCAGACAAGCGTTTGTGAGTAGTCGAGCGGTACCTCGCGGAGTAACAGCATGTATGGTTTAAAGCCTTTAAGTATTGCTTCAATAGCTGTCAGGAGTTCAGGAGGCGATTTCTGAAAAATACTGGGGCATTGAGATGCAGCAAGCGTTGCGTCTGGAACTGTATTCAAGGCGCTATTCTGTGACAGGCCAGACGTGATTTTGCGAGTACTTCATACATCAATTATTATACATGAAAGAGTTAGATAGTCCACCATCACAACTGGATAATTTCGGCGATAGAAAAGCAACTGCCGCCTGAAGACCAGAAAATATTGATCTCTGCGAACGTCCGAACAGCCATAGAGGCTGAACGCATTCTGCGTCAACTTGACCAGACTACCAAGGGGGACATGCTAGCCAGAGGCACCACGAGACGGTCCACACTATTAATGTAAAGCCAGAAGGAGGATCTCCAAAGCGAAGAACCCAAGGCACCAGCACAGAAGAGAACATCATCGAGGGCGGATGATGACCAGGACTCTTCTAGGTGGAATAGACAGAGGGAAAGGTACCGAGAGAGCTGGAACTTGAGAAATTATGAGTATAGGAGACGAGCTGAAAGAAGAAATGGCCCTAGATATAGCTACGTTGACCGATTCCGAAGGCCCTATAACAGATGGAGAAGCGATGGTGGACGGTCATGAGAAAGACGCCGTGGAAATGAGAATCAAATACGAGACCGGCATGTCGAGTCTAGGAGATACGTAGAACAATTGCGTAATCAACCTACTGGAAATGAAGAGTGGCAGAGGCCAATTCAGGAGATGGCGTCCTCAGAAGACGTGAGAGGGGCAGAAAGCCTCGAACTCCAAGCCCATCGGGAGCAAGGTCATGAAAATAGACTCGACCCTCACGCAGATGAATATTTTGCAGGGGGTGGAGCCATAAAAAAACAAGAACTAGACACTGAGGAGATAGTTTTTCCCCATAGCAACCATCGAGATGAATCAGAATGGACCATAGTTACAGTAGATACCTGGGTAATCCAACCAGAAAACCTTTTAGAAGATCCAAACCCAAGCTGTAAGAAGATAATACGAGAATTACCTGTAGTTTACATTCGAATCCAAGGATTACACGTACGCTGTTTAATTGACACAGGCCGGGCTGAGTGGCTCAGACGGTTAAGGCGCTGGCCTTCTGACCCCAACTTGGCAGGTTCGATCCTGGCTCAGTCCGGTGGTATTTGAAGGTGCTCAAATTCGTCAGCCTTGTGTCGGCAGATATACTGGCACGTAAAAGAACTCCTGCGGGACTAAATTCCGGCACCTCGGCGTCTCTGAAAACCGTAAAAGAGTAGTTAGTGGGACGTAAAACAAATAACATTATTAATTGATACAGGAGCCAGCATTAGCATAGTATCAGAAATTTTCTTGCAGGAAGTCTAGTCTAAATGTAAAGTTCCAACTTTCCCAGTATCCAAGGTGAAGGTGCGAGGAATTATTCCCGACCGCACTACGGTATATCTAGACCTGGAGATAAGAAATGCCATATTTGCACATCCATTCCTGGTTATGGATAAAATGAAGTACATTATTATTTTAGGTGCCGATCTTCTGCGGGAGTATAAAGCAGTCATCGACATGGACCAGAACCATGTAAAATTTTACATCAGTATGAGCCAGGAAAATGTACAATTAAATGACAGGCCAGATGCCATATATGAGGAGAGAATCAGGACAGCCCAGCTATTTCATAGTGAAGAAGATGACTTAAATGAATTCTCAAATTGGGATCAGCAGAAAATTGAAGAAATTAAAGGAAAATGCAAAGCAATGGTTACTAATCTGGAGAAAGATGAGGAAGAAGAAGAGCCTAGGTTTGAAGGCATGGTACAGGCTAAATTGAGCAAGGCTAAGATTAATGCAGAGAAAAAATTTAAATTAAAGGAAATTTTAGAAACACCAGAACGTTTTCGGATCTCATCGTGGAAAAAATTTAAATTTCGAGTATAATATGGTGGTAACTAGTTGGGAACTGTTCAAAAAGAAGCCATATCCGATACCGGAGAAACATTACGCAAAGGTGCGCATGTTCATCAAAGAGATGGAGGAACATGGCATTATTTCTATGGCTCCCAGAACATTTTTAAACCCTTTGGTTATTGTGGTTAAGCCAAATGGATCCCTGAGCATGTGCCTTGATGCAAGGGCCATCAACGAGAGGCTAGTACCCGAGTATGACAGAGCACCTAACATTAAAGACCTGTTGAAAAAATTTCAACACATGCAGTTTTTTCAAGTGTTGAACTGCATACATCTTACCACCATGTGGAATTATCTAGCGAATCTAAGGTCCTAATGGGATTTTTATTTCATCAGCTGACTTATGTCTACATTCGTCTCCCGTTCAGGGTCAGAAATGCCGGATCGGCTTTAATAAGAGCACTCGATCAAAATTTAAGTGACAAGGTGAAGGAGATCACAGTTCAATATGTGAATGACATATTAATAGTGACGCAAACACTAGAAGAACATTTAGAACACCTGCGTCTTGTATTGGAAGACTTGGGCCGAAATAACTTCAAAATCAACCTCGAGAAGTCACAATTCTATCAGCACAAAATTCTTTTTCTAAGCCACATCACTGAGGCCGAGGGCATTTCATTTAACCCAGTCAAAATCAAAGCCATTCAGAATTTTCCGAAGCCCACTAGAGTTAAACATGTCCAGCAATATCTAAGTCTATGTGGTTTCTTTGTGGACCACTGTCCATCTTACGCTACAACGGTAGCTCCATTACAAGAGCTTTTGAAGAAGAATAACCGATGGAAGTGGGATGCCACACGCAAAGAGGCTTTTAGTAAGACTAAGGAATTAATGAGTAATAGTGTCAAATTGGGGTATCCTGATTACAGTCTGCGGTTCATCATTCAGACAGACACTTCCGTGATTGGTGTCGGTGCGGTACTTTACCAAGAGAGGAAGGACGCCGAACCACGCATAAATTACCTGGCTTTCACGAGTCACAAGCTGCGCAAACATGAACAAAATTATACCATTACAGAGCTTGAGATCCTTGCCATTGTTACCGCCCTCAACTGTTGGCGTAAATATATTTTTGGATTTCCCATCTTGTTACGTACAGACCACCAAGCTCTCACATTTATACTCAAGTCTACCATGTCATCCGAAAGGGTAAATCGCTGGACACTGTTTGTACAACAATTCGACCTGGAGGTAGAACACTGCGCAGGTAAGGAGAATATTATCGCCGATGCGCTTAGCCGAAACCCACATCCCGAGAGTGAAGCTCTAAACCACATGCAGCTGACTGAAGGACACCAAGAAATTTTAGACAGGCTTACGCAGATTCCCGAGGAACAGGAAAACTGGCCAGAGACATACCGAATGATTCATTTCTTAAGAAAGCAACTACAGCCTGGAACGTCTGAGTATTTAGATGCTGAGAAGCGTGCTCAAAATTATAATGTTATTAACGGAATCCTGTATGAATACGTGGACGAAGTCCACACTCGCCCCAGGGTTGTCGTTCCACCTGCTCTACAAGTTGATCTGATTTGGCTTACGCACCACTCCATAGGGCACACCGGAGTGGACATGGTTATGGCTACTCTTAAGGAAACTTTCACCTGGCCACGAATGAGAAGGATGACACGCACGGTCCTGATGACCTGTGACACGTGCCAGTGCATAAAGCCAAACGCCTATCTTTTGAAACAACCACCGAAGCCGCTAATCCCTGAGAGACCAAGAGAACTGTACGCAATGGATGTTTATGGTCCACTCTCCAAGGCAACCAGGGGGCTCCAATTCATCTTGGTATGCATGGACGTGTTCACAAAATACTTCTTGCTATGTCCGTTGCAGAAGGCCAACACACGCACCGTCATTAATCAGATCAAAAACAAGATTATCCCTAAGATGGGTAAAGCGGATAAATTACTCACTGACCATGGGTCACAATTCACGTCTGCCGCTTTCCAAAGAGACATGGAGCAAATGGGAATACCACATCTTATGAGTTCAATACGACACCCAGAGTCAAATCCTTCAGGAAGAATTATGCGTGAAATTGGCAAGTTTTGTAGGATTCATTGTCTAAGCAGCACTGGCGATGGGTTGATGTAATTTCGATCATCATGGAGTGCATAAATTCCACCGTACATGAATCAGCGGGGTAAATACCTAGCGTGGTCCACTTCAATGAACACCCCGAAAGGCCGTGGAAAGGCATTGTACCATGTCCGGAAGATCCGAGACCTTCCGTGGAGTTAAGAGTAAGGGACACCTTGGAGTCTCTAAAGAAACAAGCAGAGAAATGACTACGATGACTCAGACATAAGAGATTTCACCAACAACTATGCGTAGGTAAATTCATGTTAATCATGCGCCCTGTGATTTCTGCCCCTCTTAGTAAGTTCTATCATAAGTTTGCGGAACTTTACATTGGGCCATACAGGATTATTCAAAATTTAGATAACAGTTCCTATGAAGTTCAGTCCATGGATGGAACCCCTGAAACCATATCTATAACGCAGTAAACTTAAAACTATATCACGTTCCCGGACAGTTGCCAGCTGAGGATCCGAACAACCTTGATGGTAGGGAACCACCCAAAGAGCCACCGGAGGATGAAGATGAGGATGACGACGGAATCAGCTTCGCAGAAGAGCTTGGTCCTGAAGGAGAAGAAGAAGAGAACGAGGTGAATTGCCTGATGTTTGAAAGAGATCGTCGCAATGCAAGCAATAGCAGTGAAGATTCAGAACAAGGAGATTGCCTTGAATGCATTGAGAGGCATAACCTGATGACTCAAGAATACCTACGTATTCTGGTGCCCAGATATGAATTGAGGTAGGAAAATGCCAGTCTCTGAAATATTCACATGTAACACGGCAGGATCTACGATATTGGAAAGAAAAAATCCCTGTTCGCGATTTTGCTTTGTTAAAGCGAGGAAGGGATGTGACCGTTCATCATGTCACCAAGAGTATATTACGGTATCCTGTAGTTTGAATATGTCGTTTCCCGTACTGTTCTATGTCAATTAGTGCCCAGTTTAGCGCACTTTTACTCTTCCCGGGGTGCGAGTAGCGCGTCGCCAGTCCGAGAGGCTCCGCTCTAATTACCCGCAAATACCGTAAACAAGTCATACTCTCGCTTGCAAATGAAACACGCTCCTCTTCTGAGCGAGAGAGATGAAACGAAGCACGCCGCGCAGAGTGGACGAAGTAGGTCACGGAGCACTGCATTCAGCCATGAATACATTATTACGTCGCTCTCTCCCTGCAGAATTACTACTACCAATCCACAGTTTTCGACTGTTTTCGAAAGCAATAATGACAGGAGTCGTGTAATACATGACGGATTTCCATGACTTAAGATTCATAAGAAGCAGCGAATTTTATGCTGATTTATAACACCAAGAAGTGTTGTACATAATTATAAGAAGACCAGGTACGCAGCAAACAAACACCCACCCAGGTGCAGACCAGATAGTGGAAGCGGATAGCGAGAACGATGTTAGAAGTTCCCCGAGCCATAGACTCCTACACTGGACTACCAAAGGACGCTTTCGAGATTATAGCAAAACGCACGATACGACCTTGATGGGAATCGATCCATGGAAACTGGCGTAATCAAGATTTAGTTGACATCTTAACTGATATTGAGAACCACTTATTACTGGAGTGAAATTAGCGAGGAGGAGGAGGAGTGTACCATCTCCATCAAGCCTAATGCGGTCTCACTATTTAAGGGATGCGAACCGAAGCAAGCTATGGTACTTCGATTTTTTCAGTTGTGTGATGAGGTAGTATACCTCATGAATGACTCTTCAGTAGTATTCTTTGTTACAGTGCTAAAGAGTAAATGACAACTCATTAACTATTCACTAGTGGCTACAAAGCTGAAATACCGTCAATGAAATAATTATATAGTTGTGAACGTGTGAGGTTCATCGCTATTAACAGAGGACGGCACCTAAGTCGTAATTATGACAGTTCGTGCAACGGGTGAGATGACTGATTAAGCGAAACGGGAGTGAAGTAAATGTGACTCGAACACTAGTAGGCTACGCCATCGTGTAACTCAATACATGAATTTATTAATGACGAGAGAGTAGCATAGGAGCTTCAATAACTTTGTGATAGTGAATAACAAATTGGTAGAAAAAAGAGCACCTTACCGACAATGTATCTGACCAGGGCGGTATTGGCTAAACAATCCCAGGCGCAGTAGTTAATCTGTATTCCCCAAAAACTACTGCTGAATTAGGCAGAGTTAGAACTCCGTTTGTGACGACAGCGTCAATAATCCAGTGACAGTGAAACCCCAAACGTGTGTAATTCAGGGCCTAAACTGCTGATAGTGGATTAGACAGGCAAATGAGGGTGAAGTAGCAGGCGACAGGACAACACCGCTGCTCGGTCAGAGAGCTTGAGTTTATGAGTTCTCTGTTCTCCATAGTTATAATGTATCATAACTTAACACAGTTATAATAAGTCAGATCCCCTTGTTTGTGCTTGTGTGCGAGTTACACCACCGTCCGAGGAAGAAGACTGACGTACAGGTGGCCTGTACTCATTCAACGCGTCGTAGAACGTCGAGATCATCCCACGTTGTACGTGAATCAAGCCAACATGCCAGCGATCCAACTGCAGCCGAACTCTTGACTCCATGCTGTTGACGCAGTCATGATGTTCGACTAAACCCCTTTATGTGCCTGCCTGAGTGACCTGTGGACTTAATTCAGACCAGTGTTGAGTACCAATTTCAAATATTAGAAAGTCGTATTTCCTGTAAAAATGTAAATATCTAAATTGCATGCTAATTCTTTAGAAATGTAGTGGAAGACTTCGCTGTTTTCAAAGGGATGGTAATAGTCACTTATTAGGGTTTGCATTGATTTTTCTTCACGGTTGGATAACCGTATTTTATTTTATTTCTATCATGGGGAACTAGTGCACGTTATATTTAAGGCCCTAGAATTGATTAATTGTGAAGCATTATGGGATTTAAAGGGATTTGATATTCACGTAAAATTCACCATCAGTTTATGACCAGTATGAGTCGTCCAAAGATTCTAAAACTTTTTATTTTGTGCTTTACATGTATGTCAGGTAATCCTCCCATATGAGTTAAGGATGAAGAAGAAAAAAAACAGAGAAATGACAGTGGGGTGTGACTGTGATTGTGTTTTACCTAGATCGTGAATATTGACGTATATTTGTCCCGAGTGATAGAACATTTTCTTCTGTAACATGTATGTATCGGATGTACCGTGAGATGGGGGCGGAGCTTTTCAGGCTGATGATGGTTGTATTAAATGCGATATTAGTGAAAATATGAATCTTTCCCCAAATAAGTGGATAAAAGGCGTGCTGCATAAATTCCATGCTGAGGATATGAATAAGGCTAGATGAAGACCGATATGTGTTACTGATGCTAATGGCATCCTGGGAAAATGAATGGAATTGAAAAGCAAGTGGCGATAAGGCCTGCCGGCCGGACCGCAGGGTCTATTATTTTAAAAGGGAAAGTGGAGATAGTGCAAGGGAGACAGCTGACTTGTGGAATTTATGGCCTTTGCCGAGGCAATGGAAGAGGTAGAATGTTGCTACCGCATTGAGAAGAGCGCACTGCGAAGGGCCCATCTCCTATCTCCGGTATCAAGATTACATACAATCACGGTACATCCGATACATACATGTTACAGAAGAAAATGTTCTATCACTCGGGACAAATATACGTCAATATTCGCGATCTAGGTAAAACACAATCACAGTCACACCCCACTGTCATTTCTCTGTTTTTTTCTTCTTCATCCTTAACTCATATGGGAGGATTACCTGACATACATGTAAAGCACAAAGTATTTCTGTTTGTCATTTATTCCAGGGAGTGATATTTACCGAATATGGTATGGGTCATTGGTTCACTAAAATGTTTTGTTAAAGGGAGCAACGTTGTATAAATGTCTAGTCGTATAATAGTATTTAAGCGACATTCCGATGAAACCAGCGTCATGTAATATTTGTTCAGTTGTGACATAGTCAGATAGGGTTTTCTAGTGAGTGATACGATGCGACTTTCATATATTTTGAAATGTGCTCATAAATATGTCAAACACTTTGGTTCACTTGATACTTGACGCTAGGGCGACATAATTTGTCAGTTTGAATATATAAATTTAATATAAACCAGGCGAAACAACGCATGATATGCCTTCATTTAATTATTTCTGTATGTGACGATGTAAATGTATAAAGTGATATGTGTTTTTAATGCTTAATTGATCAGAGAAGGCACGACTTCTCAAGTCTAGCATATTTTCAAAGTGAAATGCGATTCTAGGTAAGGAACTAGAGAGACATTGGATACTCAAGAAAAATCGTAGTGTATATACTTTAATTCATGTGTTTAATATGGTGGCATATCCGTGTAAATAATATCCATGTGCTTTCTCAGCCATTAAAATTTGTGTTGTGAAAAAAATAGCAGAATTCATTCTTCTCATTTCTTAGGCAAATAGTATTTCTCTCACAATTAAAGTTCCCCTACCATGTAGATAATTTATTGCCCCTTTTAGAATGGTCCATCAGAACCGTAATGCTCTACCGATTTAGCTGGCATACTATTCTAGTAGGGGAGATGGGACTTCGAAGCTGGACTTTGTTCGGAGATCTCTTCTTAGTTATTCTATTCTGGTGTCATGGTCAAGGGCTATTGCAACTTATTCATGTACTCGAACCTTGGACAGGGTACAATACAGACGAGAATGAATTTTACCCCACGGATGCTCGCAGGAGTCCTCCATAGTAATCCTATGTACTTGCTGTACTATTCCTCTCATACGAGGCCAAATGAACGTTTCCTGCAATACGGCCATCACTTTGTCAATGCCAGCATACCAGTCATATGGTGTCCTAGCCAAATTAAATCAATCTGGAGCACCAATCCTTAATCTAGTGTGATCCTCATCAATGAACTTACGCAGTAAGTTGCTAAAGTAATGGAATGATGCGGCCTCCTTCTACACCTCAGTGACCCTTGGAGTTCCGGGTTCTAGTTCCTTCTTGAAGTAGTCTGTCATAAGACGAGTAGGTGGGTAGTTAGTCTGTTCTTGACTGATATCCTGTAATCTACCAATGATGTTCTGGTCTTCGTCATCTAACAGCGCTAGGTTAATAGTAGCTTCTTCTGGGTTAGGATTCCTTCTGAAAGCATCTGCTACGATGTTTAGCTTTGCAGGACAGTGCTTTAGAGTTAAATCAAACTGCTGTACGAATAGTGACCAGCAGCAAACAAGGTTGCTCCCTACATTAGATTCCAGTATGAAGGTCAGTGCTTTATGATCCGTCCTTATAGTGATATAGTGATAGGAAAGCCATAAATATACTTCCTCCAGTGACTCAATGCCACTACAGTAGATAGCATGTCAATCTCCATAGTCGTCCATTTCAGCTCGTGAGGCCTCAACTTCCTACTCACGAAAGCCAGATACGTAACCTTATTCTTGCATTCAGGTGTTTCTTAGAAAAGAACGGCCCCAATCCTGACATTAGAAGTGTCCGTTTGGATAATAAATATCCTGTCGTAAGAAAGATATCCCAGCTTGTCTTGACTGAATTTGCCAACATCTCTATGGTCTTCTTAAATGCCTCCTCTTGAACATTGGTCCATCGCCATTGTTGTTCGCTTTCAAAAGCTCCTGTAAATGTGCTACAGTCTCTGTATATGCAATGCAGTGGTCAGCAAAAAACTGGCATAAGCGTAGGAACTGTCTAATGTGCTTCACCCGGGAAATTTTTATAGCTGCAGTTTTGACTGGGTTAGGCCTAATTCCTTTTCCGTCGATCACATGACCAAGCAATAACATGCTCCTTTGGCAAAAGTGGGATTTCTCCAAGTTTACTTTGAAATTACATCTGTTCAGATCTGGCAACAGTAAATCGATCTTCCTGAGGTGTTCTTCTGATGTCTTAGAGCTTTTTGTTTTGTACGCGCTCCCTCTGACGTCTAAATCTGGAGCATTCGGGTTCAATCCTTGTCCCTGGTTCAGTTGTTGATAACTTCTGTATTGGTCGCCCTCAGCACCATGACACTTATCGTCCATCTGACCCTGTATAGCATCTCTCCACCTTGCCTCCTCATGATGTTTATCTCTTGGTTCATTCAAATATCTATGTGAATCTCTATTTCGCTCTTCAAAATCTGGACGGTAGTTTCCTCTGCTATTACCGTTCCTATTGTCCCTGTTATTCCAGCGGTAATATGGTCTTCATTGTCCACCGAAGTTGCCATATCGATATCGGTACGTCCTACCGTGATGTCCACTCAGGTAATTTCCCCCTCTTGAATTTAATCTACTCCAGCCGTGGTCAGTAACTCTCCTGTCATCTATTCGGTCTCCAGGTTCTATCCCGTTTTGAAAATTGAAAATGCCTGACATGTTGCCAACAAACAACTGCAAATGTCTGACACACTGGGTACCATATTTATGATCACTCCCAGGCTTTGAACTTAAGACCCTACTATTGAAGATGCCTAAACGGTGGGCGCCAACTTTATATGCATCCTGTCCTAATTTTGGCCTAGCTCAGGGGTAGAAGCGTGTGGTGAATCCGAATAGGGTCAGTAGGAAATAAAAAAATATATATAACTTATTAAATACACTAATATATGTGACAAGTAATACTTACATAAATATAGTGAATGAGAACTCGAGAAATCAGGTAAAATGGATTTAATGTACTAAAACATAAAAAGAAACCATACTAAACAAATAAATCAACCGACCACTGGTTGTGACAAACACGAATTTTTAGATAAATTACAATTATCAAACAATTCATTTACAAACGATGCAGGTAACGAACCTGAGATATTAAGTGAGTTTCACGTGGAATAGAATATGGAAAAATTGACATAATGTGGTTGCATGCTTTGTTAAGTCCCTAGTTCTTTGCCCGAGGGCTGAATTTCCCAAACCGTTCATAATGTGCGACAGTAATAACCAATCCACTAGTAATGGCCTAAATTACATACATATTCCGAACACTCGGACACAAACCTATAAAATACTTGTTCAGGACTGCATGTGAATCATCATTCCAAAATTGTCACAGATTCTACTTTATGGGTCCGAATCCATGATTACAGATGAGGTCAGAACCTCTCTTCCCAAAAATGGCCATTGGGCTATGTATCCCCATTATCGAACAAATGACAGCATTACAACAAAGAAAAAATACACTGGATAAAAAATACAAAATCACAATATGAAAATAAACAAAACCTGGAAAATAAAACACACAAAATATATACACTAAAGTTGATAGAGCTGTCGGGTCTAGAACCCAACATATCCGGGCACTGGACATCGCATATCTCATGTAGATACAGCATAGAAGTAGCATGTAACATGGCAGGGAAATCAGCTAATGGGTGACAGAAATAAACAACCAACTAGATCTTCGTGGCTAGGCGATTCCCAAACATAACGGGACTATTTGTAAAACTTCACTACCCCTCTCTGACCAGCGTACAGCTGAGTCGAGGGTCACCAGCTGCCTGGGGCAAGAATGAATGGCACATGCAGCCTTGACAACATTCTTAGTGCTACAAATAAGCACACAAAATCTGGTCAGCAAACACGGCTGACAGCCTTATGTTATTTCACATTTAACAGGCCGGTTCATTATCTCATCATCATCACAACTCCAAATATAATATCACGGCTTTCATAGGCTATCTTTTAGCATCTCAGTCCCAGTAAATATCCACAGGCAACTCTCTAGCCTCACATATAAATAAACTTTTGGTTCGACGATCAGTAGATATCCATGAATTTGCCTGCCACCACACTTAAAGACCCTACTCTACTCTCGACGTTGAAAAGTCTCACCTTGCACCTTCTCACAGCTGAAATTCAAGCATCATGCAAGATAACATCCTAGCCTACACTGGCTCTAGTCTAATCCGCTCTCCCGGTTCGATACTGGTGGCATACAGTCCACTAGATTTTTCACGAAGAATCTACCCATGCAACTCTATCTTAACTCAACATAAACTGGAATAAAACACAAATAACAGTAACACACACCTACACCTAACCTATTCTTTCCCTTATTTCTCATCTAAATATTTACAATACACAGCTCGGGGACTTAGAATGCATGCAGCCCTAAACGTATTTAAATTTACTGAAATGAGCAATACAAATGCCACTCTGGCTTACATTTAAGAGTAAATTTACATATTTAAAATGGCCTTTCCTAGTGAATCTAGCTCTCACTTCACATGCTAAAAGAACAAAAGGACTTAACTTGGCGACAACTACTCCATCAGCAGCGAATCACATGCCACTTTGTCATGCAGGCTTAGCCCATGATTACGATACATAGCACAAGCATGGAGGTCCTCTTGTTGACGCCTGAGTAGTTCATGGCTGCTGTCTTTTTTATGTTGGTCTGTATCTGGAACTGTTGAATAAAATTAACACCATGTACTTCTCTGCTTAGTGTGCTTGAATGCATGATTATTGGCTAACAATTAGATATTAGTCCAATCTATGCAGCACTAAATTAAGGGAACTGGGCACGGTTGCTATCTGTCCTTGTCAGTGGTTATTTATTAACGAATCACATACGTTAATCTCACACTTCGCGTATGCGCCATATGTTCTTTATATATACAGACCGTCACTAGCACTTGTGAGCTAAATCACAAGGATTTTAGTTCATATCTAACATAACCTTCACAAAGTTATTGTCTCTTCTGCTCGCGGTCATGACACATCACTCTCGCCGTTCAAAATGCAATAGAAGAACACTTCCCTTGTCTACCTTTATAGTTTCACAGGGTCTCAGGTTCCAAGGGGAAGTACCGCCTAACGAACCCTCTTCCTTTTTGGGAGCTCGCTAGATGCTAAAGGCTGCTCACGTTAATATGCATATATATCTTCATGGCACAATAAATGGTTTTATCAGCTCCTGTTACTCTATAATTATCATCTTAACAACATGTGATGTCAGATCTGTAAAATTCTGCTTAGTGGCAGATTAATTGATTAGAATTCAGGTGAATCCAGCCCTGGAAAAGAGAAGTTTGTCAACCTGTGACAAATGTTCGGTGCACCCCTCGTTCAAATCTCACCCCTACCGGGCGAGTTGGCCGTGTGGTTAGGGGCGTGCAGCTGTGAGCTTGCATCCGGGAGATAGTGGGTTCGAACCCCACTGTCAGCAGCCCTGAAGATGGTTTTCTATGGTTTCCCATTTTCACACCAGGCAAATGTTGGGGCTGTACTTTAATTAAGGCCACGACTGCTTCCTTCCTACTCCTAGGCCTTTCCTACCCCATCGTCGCCATATGAGCTATCTGTGTCGGTGCGACGTAAAGCAAATAGGAAATAACTCATCCCCACCAAAGTTTGCTGTTCGTGTGGGGACACGGCTATGGGGTCTTCATGATAGAAATCACGGCTTGCAGCTCAGGTCCAACTAGAGGACTTTGTTCCTACCGGAACGCTACAGGGCTCTCCCAGCCTATGCTACGGCCATCCAGGGTTCCTTCCTTCATTCCCCGCAACTATATTGAGCACTTGAATAAAATTATGCCACAGTGTTGTAAATAATAAATTGAAGTATATATATGTTTCATAGCTAAGGGATGCAATTCCTTGACAGAATACTTCACTTTAAATTATTAAATTATTTTTAGATGTTAGAGACGTACAGGCTTTTTATACAATTTTCAAGTGTAATTAAAAAACTTAAATTGATGTAAAATTAGTGAAAAAGTTGTGTTTTCTTTCAAATGCACAATATCCTTCAAAATATTTAAAATATGTAATAATTATCAAAATGTTTATTATGCATCAAAATGTGTAAAAATATGTAATTTTAAACTCCTGGAATTATAGACCTTTTAGTGTGATTCACTAACATTTTAGCTTTTCTTGTTGCAACATATATGGGAAGAGAATATGTAATTACATATAATCCAGGCTCTATAATCATTATTCACTTTGAGGGTCAGATAAGAATTTACCTGCCAGGTAAGTCTTGAGAGGTAAAAATTTTTTGCTGTATTTTATGTTATGTATAACTTAGTGGAAGTTAGTTTCTAAATGTTAGGTTCTTCAGTCTGCCGAAAATAATTTTGAATAAATAAATTTATAAACTACCTGTAAAATAAAACATATGGTAATAGAATTATGCCTGAAAGAAACAACAAGTTGGGAGGATTATGAATCATATCAGATATATTTGTACCCTGTTATCCTTTTGAGAACAATTAAAAAAACTGTTTTGATTTGAAAGGTAAGCAGCCCTGGTTGCTAAAATTAGCATATTGTTAGTGGGTGTCAGGATTTACCAAAGTTATGGCATGACTCCCACCAGTGTCCTAAGCAAGGTAGGTGTCAATTAATTGATTGGAAACCGGGCGAGTTGGCCGTGCGCGTAGAGGCGCGCGGCTGTGAGCTTGCATCCGGGAGATAGTAGGTTCGAATCCCACTATCGGCAGCCCTGAAGATGGTTTTCCGTGGTTTCCCATTTTCACACCAGGCAAATGCTGGGGCTGTACCTTAATTAAGGCCACGGCCGCTTCCTTCCAACTCCTACGCCTTTCCTATCCCATCGTCGCCATAAGACCTATCTGTGTCGGTGCGACGTTAAGCCCCTAGCAAAAAAAAAAAATTGATTGGAAATTCTACAGTTACAAGCAAATCACATATTTTTACCTAGTTCTGTGTTCAGAACTATTAAATCCAAATATGAATAAGAATTGTGTCTACATGACCTGGTTCTTGATTTTAGTAATAGTTTATCTAATTTGTCTCATTTTACACAACGTAAATCCAAAAGACAACGATGATAAGGATTATTTGTGCTTGTTCCTATACATCTTTATTACATACAGTGTTATGATATTCTAACATATATCAGCCAGAATTCTTGTACTTTCCCCATCTTTTATGCCAGTGAATAATGCCACGCTCTTAAGACAGCTTTCAAGATATATTTGCACTCATTTGTTTCAGCATGACGCTGATGAAGTGTCTGAAAAGTTTATGAGAAGATTTCAAGAACTGAATTGTGCATCTTTGATACTGAGAACATAACTGAAGAATGGTTAGTGTTCTGCACTTCTTATGAGACAGTACTCTCTGTGAAAAGATGTAAAAATCCATTTGTGCCTATGACTTCAGAATTTCTTATGTTATGTTCTTGTAAAATATCATGATTGGAGGATGGGAGAGAGGCTGACTGAGGCAGTGATCTGATATACAAGCTAGCAAGCAGATTCAATTATTTTGACATGTGTTTTCATCAGTGAAAGATAATTTTGTATTTCTGATTTTATTTTTTTTACTCAACATTATATACTAGCTAATTGGAAAATTCAACTTTAGCATTTTAAAATATGAATTGCACATTTATTAAGGATTGAAATCTCAGTGTGTAACTGAGAGGGACATAATTTTTTGTCACACTCTCCCACATTTATGTCCTAAGGAAGAATTCAAGCAATTTATTTCAAAACCAACATGAGCTTTGAAATCCTTCCATCAGGAGAATTTCCCTTGTGCTCTGTTCAGAGATGAAGATGTATGTTTGTTTGTCAGTTAAAAGTGTAACATGACTCTTTTTTTTTTTTTTTTTTTTTTACAAAAGTTTGAATTGTAATCGTGGCTGCCATTTCATTACTACAGATAGCCTACAGGATAGATAACTGTTCTAAATTTTACAGCCCTTTGATGAAGTCACCTGTTGCCATTAAAATGGAAGATCTAAGATGTTGGGAGCTTCCATGAGCATTGTTATACAAATTGATGGAAGTGTGTCCACTTTTATTTCAAATCTACCTGTCACTACTTGTGACTCCAGTTTTGAAAAACTGTGTTGACCACATTTGATGCTAAATTAGACTAGTTATATGGTCTATTTGTCCCATTACTGTGCAGTTGCATGTGGAGGGAAGGATAAATATATTTGGTCTCAGGTATGTTAGGCATTCAACCAGTGTGTGGCTAAGTGGCATACTCTTACTGCATTGCACCTTTTTATGGCCTTATTACTATTCATAGAATTGAAAATTGGTCTGATATATAGTTTTGATATGATGTTAAGAGTTCAGACAAATTCTAAATGCCGGGAATGTATTTCAGTGGTAATGATTCCTAAACAAAATAAGAAAATGATGTTCCCAATAATTGTTGGAATATGTGTTGCTTCCTGAATGAGGAAATATTTCAGTATGGAAAGAAAACATCAGTTTTCTTTCGGTAAAGGATGAAATACTGTAGTACATTGGGCACACTGTTATCCATGGTGCAACGGGTTAGTGCAACAAGTTATACACTGTGGTTCATGCAACATGTTTCTGCTACCGTGCGGCTGCTCTCTATATGGACAGCTGATGTGAGGACTGATGCAGTAACAACTAAACATTAAGTCAGCTACCATGAAACAAGTTTTGGTCTCCATAACATCTTGGGTGATATTATGGTACATTAAAACTTGCTCAGAGTGAAATTGCAAAGGATCAAAAAGAAAAAAGTCCAAATTTGACAAGTTTTCACATTACATATGTTTGCCTTAAAACACCAATTACATAAACGACTAATCACTACCAGTGCTACACAGAACGTGATATTCATATCTTACCTGTATCTGCCTATGCATGATGCTTGGCTATTCAGATTGATGTTTGTAGTACACTGATTTGTTAATTATTATTACATACTGTGTGATATACAGTATAGCATTTTGATATTATCAGATGACTATATTTCACTATTTCACAACAGTGGATATACACTCCTTAAACTTATTTCCATCACAACAATCTGTCTGTCTTTCACCCAGGTGGCAGATTACCTTTCAGTTGTGTACCAAGTCTTTTATTAAAAGATTTCAAAGAACTTGGAAATTTATTGCATATTTCCCTTGATAAATTATTCTAATCTCTTACTCCTCATCCTGTAAATGAATATTTGCCCCCAATTTGTCCCCTTGAATTCTAACTTTACTTCATATTATAATCTGTCCTACTTTTAAAAGCTCCACTCAAGCTTATTCGTCTACTAATGTCATTCCATGCCATCTCTCCACTGACAGCCCAGGACATACCACATAGTCGAACAGCTTGTATCCTTCCTCCTAAGTCTTCCCAGCCCAAAGTTTAATGTATACACAAAGATGCACACAAGATGCTGTCAGTTGGTACACTTATTTATTTCACCTTAACTTCACATAAACATACACATAACCTAATCAACTATTGTCACAAATAAAATATACACATCAACAAACCGCCATCTTTAACAAATGCCTACCACTAAGCACACGCCACATGGAAGTTGCAACCTTAAAACACAGTTGAAACAGTTGACTGCTTACATGCATGTCACCTACAACATGTGGTCACAAGTATACTCTTATTAAACCATAACTCCAACTAAGTAACAACTTGTCTCTACCACCAAGACCACCTCTTTATATATGTGCCAGGCCAGTCTTCTCATAAATTCTAGAGTGCTTAAGGCCCAGATATAATGTATAGAATATTCTACCAAGTCCTCGTCTACCCAGTACCATTCTAGATGTTACAGTGTGTTTCACAATTCTGTAGTGAATTGTAAATCATTAATACAGGTAATAATAAATTATGTACAGGTTCTTGTATTAACTAAAGTCATATAAATATGTATATACAACAAATGTTTCATGACATAACCTCACAAATAATGTGATCGTAAACTAATAATGATACTAATAAGAGGATGTACATCACAAGGCATAATAATAACAACAACAATAATAATAATCATAAAATAATGATAATTCGAGCTTGATACTTGCATTATTTACCCATGGGTGAGAGAATATTGTTTTCAAGTTATATCAGTTTCGATTGATTGATTCTTTATTTTTTCTCTAGATCTACATAGTATGTATATGATCCATTAATGGAGGGGAAAAATAACAAGTCTGACCTAGATCAGCTTACAAACAGAAAAGGAAAAGAATGCCACCAGATAGGCAGACACATGAACAAAACCATAAATAATAATGATAATAATAAAATAATATAAATAATAATAAAATGGCAATGAGACAGGATAAACACTGTCGCCTGGCCTAAGATCAACCCTTAATGGTGGTCTGATGGCCATGGCATAAGGCATTATGGCAGTATGATAATAAAAAACTAAAATAATGACATGTTGCTGTGTGGAGTACAATAGTGTCGGCAGGCGGCATCTGCAATTAAACAAAGTATATATCACTTCTGGCCGAGTTTGCAACTCAGTGTAATCCTTCCTGTACACTGACCTCTCTGTTGCTTCGCTTAAGTTGCAAACCTAGCTTACGTGTTACATCCACTGCCATGCTGGTGTCCAGTTATTCTCCTTATGTATCATTACTATTGTCCACTGTTCAACTCTGTTATCTCGCTACACTTATTATCTTTTAAAATTTCAGACAATTCTCCAGGTTAAATGAAACCATCTCACTTGCCATTCCACACGTTACCAACCAAACATCACTATCTCCCTATTCATCCGTCAGTCTTAACTCGTCACAATTTCTACATCCACGCTACTATCTTATTCACTAACAATTAACTTAGACCATAAGCTCATATACCATCCATACCTTACAATCACTCACTTCCTTACTCACTAACCAAATACCCACCTCATCTTGATTACATTCTTCCAATACCATCTAATGACAGTACTTATAATACACACTTCACCACCTACTACTTATCCGCTCTTCTCTCAGTTACAAATAACACACACACTTCACTAATCTCCTGTCCTTAAATAGTTTACTTGCTGCTACTGTTTTTTTTTTGTTTTTTTTTTTGTTTTTTTTTTGTTTTTTTTTTTTTTTTTTTTTACTACACCTTCATCCACTTTGCTCTTCTTACCCCACATCTCGATTAGGCTTAAGCTTCTCCCTTTCGCCAAGACACCTTTTGCTTCTACTTCCTCCCTCCTAACCGTATTTTCACTTTGTTTATGTTCACTTGTCACATCTTGTGCTTCATTCACTTCCTGTATATTCCTTTCTTCACTCACACTGGCCTCAGTCCTCAGCTCCTTTACTAATGTCCTGGTCTCCCTCCTCATCTCAATTGCTGCTTCCCTGGCTCCTTCTACAATCGATTCCAAGATAGCATGCACACCTTCCTCTGCCCTGCTGATTTCTGCTTGCTGCAAGCTCTGTTCCAATATCCTATTTTCCTTGTTGTTTTCTTTATCCCCATGCCTGTCTTCACCGGCTATACTGTCTCTAACTTGCCTTTCTTACACTCTCTTCCCCATTACCACTTTGTTCATTTTTTCATCCATTTGCCATAATTTCACTTCTGTCCAAAATCTGGTCCATTGTCCATTTGTTACTACTAATTGTTGACTCTTAATGTAGGCTCTTAACCCTTGCATTCTAGCCCTGGCCAAATGTTTCTTCAGAGTGTTTATATTCTTAATCCCTTCTCTTCCCATGTCTCTTTTAATCCAAATTTTTGTACTCCGTATATTGTCCGCTCCTCTTATCACTATTTCCGCCATCAGGATGGAAAACAACTTCACTTTTATCGGCCTATTACCCCATGCTTTGCCTATCCTTTCCACATCATCAATATTAGCTTCACTAAAGTTAATTTTCATCATTTTTTGGATGACTTCCACAACTTTGTAGGTTGTCAACACTTTATCCTCTCCTATTTCTTCTGGCACTCCATATATAAATAAACATTTCTTCCTGCGTTCTTGGCTACTATCTTCTATTTCTGCCTTCAGCTTCACCACCTCTTCCTCCATCTCCCTTATTTTTACCTTGAGAGATATAATTTCTCTCTCGTTGATTTCCACTTTGTTCATTGTTTGTTTGTTTTTTCCTGTATCCAACGCCTCATATTTTCAAATTCTTTCATTTGTTCTCTGCTCAAACGGGCACACTTCTTCCACAACTTCTTTAACCACACTTTTTATGACCTCCACGTCTTCCCAGTTCATATTGCCACTGGAAGTCGGGCCGGGGTTTATTTCCACACCCCCTATAACTAGCAGTACCATAATCACTGCTGCCACCAGTATCATCTCACCCATCATTCTTGTTTCCACTTTACCTCCTTCATTCCTGGCCGTTTCCTTCTTCCACCTCCCCTGCCATCCTCCAATGACTAGCCGATATTGATCCACACCAATCATCTTCTCTTCCCTCCCGTTTTACTTTTCCTTAAGCACTCACACTTACTCCCGCACTACCGGCACACTCCACTCAGCATGCCTGTTCCCGCTCGCTGACTAGGTAAGACTGATTATATCAGTTTATCACACTTGCATCAAGTTTGCAATATTTTAATAACACTACTCTTTTGTTGGAAAAATGAAATGGTGTATGGCTTTTAGTGCCGGGAGTGTCCGAGCACATGTTCAGCTCGCCAGGTGCAGGTCTTTCGATTTGACAACCGTAGGCGACCTGCGCGTCGTGATGTGGATGAAATGATGATGAAGACGACACAACCCCCAACCCCTGTGCCAGATAAATTAACCAATTAAGATTATTCCTGACCCTGCCGGGAATCGAACTCAGGACCCCTGTGACCAAAGGCCAGCACGCTAACCATTTAGCCATGGAGCCGGACCTTATCACCAAGAACAAATCGTGCTGCTTTCATTTCGATCCTTTCCGATTCTGGTATAAAATAGTGCTGGGGCCTATTCCACAAAAGTATGGTCTTGTACATTACAAGTAAATTCTCTAGTAACTTGTACAAATACCAGAGTTTCTGTTCCACAAAAGAATTTTCTACAGTTGTACTTTACTACTCCATACTTACAAATTACTAGTGAATTTTTATAGGCGTGTTCCACAAAAGTACTAGTACTTGTAACTTACTAGCGAATTGAGAAGAATTCTCTACCTGGGGCCTATTCCACAAAAGTATGGTCTTGTACATTACAAGTTACTAGTGTGGGTTCTTGTAATGTATGGAGTTATACATTTCTGTTCCACAAAAGATTGATAGTCTCTTGTATATTACCAGTGAATTGTTACAAGTTTTACAAGTGACGACATATCAATAAACATACTACGTCATAGCATGAATCAGCTGTTTATCTTCGTATTCCATTCGTTGAATTAGGTTATGCTTGCCTCATTTATCGTAATATCGTATTTTACTGTAACTTATGCAGCAAAGATTGAAAGAACTAATATTCCTGTGAATTTTTTAATGCTACGATGTTATTTTTCAGTTTATTTCTTTGATGATAGGAAATTACTCCGTTATTATCACCCATTCTGTTCTTCCGCGATCCTCGCGTATGTTCTACGAGAGTCTAACATACCTACCTTGGTCTGTCATTAGAAATCAGATGCCGCTAATAACGATATTCGGCCGCCAAACTTAATTGTTACGAAATTGCAAACTCTGCATGAATTGTTAAAATGATGTCAAGAGAAACAAAGTTATTCATTTTGAAGGAAATAGAAGGTAGAAAAGATATTCGTTTCGCTGGATTCAGCGAGAGTCTGAAAAAACAAGACAAAATAAATGGTTGGATGGAAATATTTGACTTGGGAAAAGCTCATGGAGGTTTTGAGGGGAAAAGTTGGACGTATGTAAGAGATATTCTGCTCATTAATGATTCCAGGAATGTCCTTCTTGGAATATGGTGTTTTTTTTTTTTTGTTTTTTTTTTTTTGTTTTTTCAGTATTTTCAGGCCAACAAACAATTTGAGGAAATTTTATATCATTTATTGCAGCTACCACAGACCGAAGATTTTGCCATCCCAAGCATATCTGCAGTACCATGGTACTGACCACCATTTCCTAGCCAATGTAATGTTGTTTAGCAGAGAGAGATTTATTTCTGTTCGTAGGATATTTTAAGCTATGGCCAATATCTATCAAAAGTTCTTCCACTTGTATTGTGCTTAACCTAAAACGTTCATTGTATTCAAATACAGTGTTAAACTGGAAGTTTATTCTTTCCCTGTACAGACGATAGTTTTCATTTTCATCACCATCACTATCACTACTGCTAGACCACATATTTATCAAAATGTATCCAAAATAAGCGTATTTAAATAGCACTAGTACATTTATATATTATTGTCCTTTCACTGGTAGAGAATTCTTCTCATTTCGCTAGTAAGTTACAAGTACTAGTACTTTTGTGGAACACGCCTATAAAAATTCACTAGTAATTTGTAAGTATGGAGTAGTAAAGTACAACTGTAGAAAATTCTTTTGTGGAACAGAAACTCTGGTATTTGTACAAGTTACTAGAGAATTTACTTGTAATGTACAAGACCATACTTTTGTGGAACAGGCCCCAGTGAAAGGACAATAATATATAAATGTACTAGTGCTATTTAAATACGCTTATTTTGGATACATTTTGATAAATATGTGGTCTAACAGTAGCGATAGTGATGGTGATGAAAATGAAAACTATCGTCTGTACAGGGAAAGAATAAACTTCCAGTTTAACACTGTATTTGAATACAATGAACGTTTTAGGTTAAGCACAATACAAGTGGAAGAACTTTTGATAGATATTGGCCATAGGTTAAAATATCCTACGAACAGAAATAAATCTCTCTCTGCTAAACAACATTTACTAACAACATTACATTGGCTAGGAAATGGTGGTCAGTACCATGGTACTGCAGATATGCTTGCGATGGCAAAATCTTCGGTCTGTGGTAGCTGCAATAAATGATATAAAATTTCCTCAAATTGTTTGTTGGCCTGAAAATACTGAAAAAAAAACACCATATTCCAAGAAGGACATTCCTGGAATCATTAATGAGCAGAATATCTCTTACATACGTCCAACTTTTCCCCTCAAAAGCTCCATGAGCTTTTCCCAAGTCAAATATTTCCATCCAACCATTTATTTTGTCTTGTTTTTTCAGACTCTCGCTGAATCCACCGAAACGAATATCTTTCCTACCTTCTATTTCCTTCAAAATGAATAACTTTATTTCTCTTGACATCATTTTAACAATTCATGCAGAGTTTGCAATTTCGTAACAATTAAGTTTGGCGGCCGAATATCGTTATTAGCGGCATCTGATTCCTAATGACAGACCAAGGTAGGTATGTTAGACCAAATACAGTAGAGACAATACACGACACTGAGCGAGATATCGAGGGACAGCTATTGGAGCTCACTCTAGCGGATAGACCTGAACGGTACTGATTCTATCATAAGAGCACGTGTATTTTTGTGTGAAGTTTTTGGTGTTATTTATGCGTTTTCAGTGAGTTGACAGAATTAAATAGTAGCATGTGTCATTCCTTGATATCTCCTCTCAACATGAGGGGAAAGGTATGTGTTGTGTTTGGCTGCAGTAATTACGAAGTAGAGAAAAATGCGCGATCGTGCTTCAGGTTCCCTCGTGACAAGAACATGTAAGTAATATTGTGTTTGCATATATATTCTTCCAGTAACAGAGATTTTTATAGTACTTCATAATCCTCTAACCTGCTCGACCCATGTTTTAACGGGCTTAAAATATAATACGCATATTTTATTGTATAGTGCAGCAGTTAACCTTCAATACGGATGTGTTGTTGTAGGTGTGATCTGTGGGTTTTGAAATGTCACAAAAGCGATTTGGAAAAAGTGTACAAGAAAGAAGGGACGTTACGCTTGTATAAGAATTATAAGATCTGTTCAGATCATTTCCAGGCCAGCGACTTTAAAAATCCTCGACTATACAGCCAAGGGTATGTTACATTTTTGCTCTGATTGTACGTAAATATTCCTCAAAGCATCACTATCGACAACATTTTCAAACTTTTCTTTCTTTTATCCCTCTTCTCAGATTAAAGCCGGGATTTTATAGATTTTCTTTCTGTTAGTAGGCTTCATGTTAAGAGGAAAATTGTCCAGCTATTAAATGTTAATTCATTGCATCATATGTGTAAGGAATGTGCTGATATTTTTATTGACAAATGTCTTAATGTGATGATACATTGTTTTTAAATGAGGAAAAAAGACAAATCCAACCGTAAGATTTCAGGCAGGTATGCTAAAGCTAAAAAAGTAATGCATAAATGAAAGATCAAGCCATTTCACAGCAGTCCATTTCACACCTTGTTTATATGTCTAATTTCAGTCTTTGAATAATAACCTTTTAAATAATTCTTCATTCATTTATCCAGAATTGATTTAGCAACTTCGAAGTTAATATCTCAATACCACTGTCTTTCTAGACGTAATTTATTTATCCATTTCCGTATATACATTTTCATTGATATTTGAATTTAGCGCGATTTGTTCAGGTCAAGTCACTAGGAGCGCCACCGTCGAATTGTCTCCCATTTTAGCAAGGCGAAATCCGTAAGTGTCGTGTATTGTCTCTACTGTATTTGGTTAGACTCTCGTAGAACATACGCGAGGATCGCGGAAGAACAGAAAGGGTGATAATAACGGAGTAATTTCCTATCATCAAAGAAATAAACTGAAAAATAACATCGTAGCATTAAGAAATTCACAGGAATATTAGTTCTTTCAATCTTTGCTGCATAAGTTACCGTAAAATACGATATTACGATAAATGAGGCAAGCATAACCTAATTCAACGAATGGAATACGAAGATAAACAGCTGATTCATGCTATGACGTAGTATGTTTATTGATATGTCGTCACTTGTAAAACTTGTAACAATTCACTGGTAATATACAAGAGACTATCAATCTTTTGTGGAACAGAAATGTACAACTCCATACATTACAAGAACCCACACTAGTAACTTGTAATGTACAAGACCATACTTTTGTGGAACAGGCCCCTGGTGTGAGTCCCATACATATCTAGTCCAATAGCCTTCATTTTTCATCCCATTTGTTATCGCTCCTCCATGCTAATACAGTACTTCACAATACTAAGCTCTCTTCCACAGATCTTTTACATCCTTACTACAACCCCTAAATACCCACATAACCATGTGAAGAGATCTGTATCCTTTCTTTACAACCCATTCCCTATATCATTTTGACTGTATTTATTTATTTTTTTTATTTTTTTGCTAGGGGCTTTACGTCGCACCGACACAGATAGGTCTTATGGCGACGATAGGATAGGAAAGGCCTAGGAGTTGGAAGGAAGCGGCCGTGGCCTTAATTAAGGTACAGCCCCAGCATTTGCCTGGTGTGAAAATGGGAAACCACGGAAAACCATTTTCAGGGCTGCCGATAGTGGGATTCGAACCTACTATCTCCCAGATGCAAGCTCACAGCCGCGCGCCTCTACGCGCACGGCCAACTCGCCCGGTGACTGTATTTAGACCAAACTTGTGGCTTTTGGTAAAGCATATTCCACAACAGCGGATATGTGCTCCTTAAACTTATTTCCATAACACCATTCTATCTATCATCCAGTCGTCAATGATCTGCATTTAAGACTGTTGTTCAGGTGGCAGATTCCGTATCAGTTGTTTATCAAGTCTTTTCTAAAGGTTTTCAAAGAACTTGGAAATTTATCAAACGTTTCCCTTGATAAATTATTCCCTCCCATTCAACCACTCTTTTGTCTAGCCCAATAGCCTTCATTTTTCATATCATTTGGTATCACTCCTTCATGCTAATAGAGTACTTCATAATACTAAGCTCTCTTCCACAGATCAAACTAAGAAACTTGTTTCGTCTTCTTTCTAATCATGCAATTCTGAATGCAGTCCTGGTTAGTTACCCCAATGAAGATCATTCCTTATATTAACATGTAGATGATTGCCGTGGTCCTCATTAGATACTATCACCCCATCAACACAGTAATTAAAACTGAGAGTATTTTTCCTCTTGGTGAAGCTTACAACCTGACTTTTACAATCATCTGCCATCCATCTCAAAAAATTGTCTAGGTCTTTTTGTAGTTCCTGTAAATTATTTGCAACTCTATACAGTAATAACATTAATAATAATACTTTATTAATGGTAATACCATTTTACATAACAATAGAGAAGAATAAACAAAACAAAACACACTAAAAAGAAAGTTCAATTGAGTATAAGTAGAAAAAAAAAGTACAGATATATACACAGGTTATATTACAAGTAAGCACAGGAAAGTAATAGTCAATTCTGGAGATTATGTAAGTAATTTCTAAATTTTGACATTGAGCAGTTAAATATATCATTATCCACTTTGTTTAAGATCTTGTCATTCGTTCAATTGGCCCATTGAATGCGTAGTTAGTTCTATGCCAATTTGTAGACAATGTATTCTTGAACCTTGTGCGTCTGTCTGATATATGTACGTTAATCTTTGTAAGGAGTTGTGGACAATTCACCAAGGAATGAACCAATTTAAAAATGAAGAGTGTATCCAATAATTCACGGCGTTGTGACAGGCTATGCAGATTTAAGGACTGTTGTAGGGATGTATAATCAACATTATCATATGAGAATCCTGCTCTAAATGAATATAGACGAAGAAATTTATGTTGTACTGAATCTAATCTATGGATAGAGGTCTGATGAGAAGGGTTTCAAACAGGTGTACAGTATTCTAGTATAGGGCATACCATAGATACATACAGCAATCGATAGGTAGCTAAGTTTGAAAATTCTCTAGAATATTTAGTAATGCAACCCAATCTTTGAAATGCTTTCTTACAAATATTTTCAATATGTTCATTAAACAATAGGTTATAACTGAATAAAACACCAAGGTCATTAACTTGTGAAACAGGAGTTAGAATGTTGTTATTACTAAATTTGTACTGAAATTATATTTTCTTCTTGTTTTAAAAAAATGTTATTATTTTACATTTCTCATGATTAAGTTTCAACCCATTTTGAATACAGTACTTTTTCAGATGATGTAAATCTTCTTAAAGTTTTAAACAATCAAGTGGACAATTAATTTGCATAAAAGTTTTTGCATCGTCAGCAAACAAAAGCAATTCAGAATTCTTAAGTATATTTTTAATGTCATTTATGTAGAGAGTAAAAAGTAAGGGCACAAGTTGAGACCCTTGAGGAACTCCACTGGTAACAGTAATAGGCGCAGAAATATTATTCCTTATTTTAACAATCTACAGGCGATTTTTAAGATACGATTCAAACCATGAGAGGAGAGGCCCATTAATTCCGTAGCCCGTTAGTTTTTGCAGCAAGATATTGTGGTCGACAGTGTCAAAAGCTTTTGAGAAGTCTGTATAAATGCAGTCCACTTGGGAGTGGTTCTCTGTTGCATCCAAGAGGAACTGATAGAATAAAAGAAGATTGCTACAGGTTGACCGTCCTGAAAAGAATCCATGTTACTCATCAATGATGAAGTTTCTAAAGAGAGGTGTGATTTGGTCAAGAATTATTAAGTCAAAAATTTTGGAAATATGAGAAGAAATTATAACTGGTCTATATTGTTTTATGTCAGTTTTATCACCATTTTTGAAAACTGGACTAACAAATCCTTTCTTCCATTCTGCTGCAAAAACGCCGTGGTTTAATGATAAGTTGAACAGATAAAAGAGTGCTTCACATAAAATAAATGAGCAGTCATTGAGCAGGTAAGTTGAAACACCATCAGGTCCTACAGTTTTCTTTAATTCCAGAGATATCAGTTTGTTGTAAATTTCTGCCTTACTAACATTTATAACTGATAGATTGACAGAGAAAGGATAATCATATGACATACTACTACCATTCTGATAAGAAGAATAAACAGATGAAAAGTGGTTAGCAAAAAGATTGACAATATTTTCTCAAGTATCTACTTTAACTTCATTAAGATGCATTGTTGAAGGAATATTATTGCATGACCTTTTAGAACTTAGATATTGCCAGAATTTCTGTGGATTGGAAGTAATACACTGACTGACAGAGCAAATGCAACACCAAGAAGGAGTGGTTCGAAAGGGATGAAAGTTGGGGGAAAAACAGAGACGGCACGGACGAATAATTGATGTTTATTTCAAACCTATATGCAGGTTACACAATGCGCACGGCATCGACTCAGTAGGATGTAGGACCACCGCGAGCGGCGATGCACGCAGAAACGCGTCGAGGTACAGAGTCAATAAGAGTGCGGATGGTGTCCTGAGGGATGGTTCTCCATTCTCTGTCAACCATTTGCCACAGTTGGTCGTCCGTACGAGGCTGGGGCAGAGTTTGCAAACGGCGTCCAATGAGATCCCACACGTGTTCGATTGGTGAGAGATCCGGAGATTACGCTGGCCACGGAAGCATCTGTACACCTCGTAGAGCCTGTTGGGAGATGCGAGCAGTGTGTGGGCGGGCATTATCCTGCTGAAACAGAGCATTGGGCAGCCCCTGAAGGTACGGGAGTGCCACCGGCCGCAGCACATGCTGCACGTAGCGGTGGGCATTTAACGTGCCTTGAATACGCACTAGAGGTGTCGTGGAATCATACGCAATAGCGCCCCAAACCATGATGCCGCGTTGTCTAGCGGTAGGGCGCTCCACAGTTACTGCCGGATTTGACCTTTCTCCACGCCGACGCCACACTCGTCTGCGGTGACTATCACTGACAGAACAGAAGCGTGACTCATCGGAGAACACGACGTTCCGCCATTCCCTCATCCAAGTCGCTCTAGCCCGGCACCATGCCAGGCGTGCACGTCTATGCTGTGGAGTCAATGGTAGTCTTCTGAGCGGACGCCGGGAGTGCAGGCCTCCTTCAACCAATCGACGGGAAATTGTTCTGGTCGATATTGGAACAGCCAGGGTGTCTTGCACATGCTGAAGAATGGCGGTTGACGTGGCGTGCGGGTCTGCCACCGCTTGGCGGCGGATGCGCCGATCCTCGCGTGCTGACATCACTCGGGCTGCGCCTGGACCCCTCGCACGTGCCACATGTCCCTGCGCCAACCATCTTCGCCACAGGCGCTGCACCGTGGACACATCCCTATGGGTATCGGCTGCGATTTGACGAAGCGACCAACCTGCCCTTCTCAGCCCGATCACCATACCCCTCGTAAAGTCGTCTGTCTGCTGGAAATGCCTCCGTTGACGGCGGCCTGGCATTCTTAGCTATACACGTGTCCTGTGGCACATGACAACACGTTCTACAATGACTGTCGGCTGAGAAATCACGGTACGAAGTGGGCCATTCGCCAACGCCGTGTCCCATTTATCGTTCGCTACGTGCGCAGCACAGCGGCGCACTTCACATCATGAACATACCTCAGTGACGTCAGTCTACCCTGCAATTGGCATAAAGTTCTGACCACTCCTTCTTGGTGTTGCATTTGCTCTGTCAGTCAGTGTATAATACAAAATGTAGATAGGGAATGCCCACCGCTACGTGCAGCATGTGCTGCGGCCGGTGGCACTCCCGTACCTTCAGGGGCTGCCCAATGCTCTGTTTCAGCAGGATAATGCCCGCCCACACACTGCTCGCATCTCCCAACAGGCTCTACGAGGTGTACAGATGCTTCCGTGGCCAGGGTACTCTCCGGATCTCTCACCAATCGAACACGTGTGGGATCTCATTGGACGCCGTTTGCAAACTCTGCCCCAGCCTCGTACGGACGACCAACTGTGGCAAATGGTTGACAGAGAATGGAGAACCATCCCTCAGGACACCATCCACACTCTTATTGACTCTGTACCTCGACGTGTTTCTGCGTGCATCGCCGCTCGCGGTGGTCCTACATCCTACTGAATTGATGCCGTGCGCATTGTGTAACCTGCATATCGGTTTGAAATAAACATCAATTATTCGTCCGTGCCGTCTATGTTTTTTCTCCAACTTTCATCCCTTTCGAACCACTCCTTCTTGGTGTTGCATTTGCTCTGTCAGTCAGTGTATTCCTGATATAAGTTATACTTTCTAAATAATTTTCTGTATCACTTAAGTTTTTGCCATTAGGATTAGCATCCCCCCCCCTCATTTTCTTAATTAGTTTCCCGAGAGCATTCTACTAGATATTCTATTGAGAAGTTTACCAAACTTAGAGGTTTCTTTTCTATTAAGGTGTAGCCCATCTTTTCTAAAATCACTACCTCCAAGCCAACTATTAGCATCGACAAAAAGGACATCTCCATTATGGCATAACCAGTCAAGAGTGGAGTTTACAGCATCTATATAGCGATAATCAACATCATGCCGATATAAAATGCCACTGAGACAAAGTTTTGCCGCTGGAAACCTCCTTTTTATTGCAGTAATAAGCCTGTAAGTTTTGGCCATTATGTCACTGGGTGTTGAGAAATCATGAAGGTCATTTGTGCCAATATGAACTATCAGGGCTTCAGGATTTTCTTTAATACTGTCACTGTTTACATGTTCTGTAAGTTGACCCACTCGTATGCCCGGATAGCAGTACTCAATTCCCTCTTCAACTTCGGGTCCAACATTTCTTATCATCGAGTCCCCCACTATTACTGTACGGGCTTGTTTATGTACCGGTCGCTGACAGGATTTTTTTTTTGTTTGTCTTTTCAACACTACAGCTGATCATGTTCTATGTTTGCCTCATGATCATTAGATTCTAACACTTGAAAACTGTTTTGTGTCACTAAATTATTATTTACAGAATCTTTAAATGCAGCATGTTTCCGGTTAGGCTTAACGTTCTTCGTCCTAACCTCTTTAAAATCATTTTCGTATTGTCTCGGCATTTCAACATTATTTTGCTTAAAGTTCTTCAATTCCAGCAGAGCATTTTCTAGATCCATTGATAGCATTTTAATTATTTCATCTTTGGATGAGAGTTCAAGTTCCAGATCTCTTATTCTAAACCTCAAATGCGAGGAGTCCAAAGTGAGGTAATCGGAAACGAGATCGTCTACCGAATCCGATACTTCGCTATCAAACGTATTCTTAAATATGCACTCATAAGAAGCATTAAGACTATTAAGACTAGCATTACTTCCGTGAATAGATCCATTGTGCTTCATACACACATTATTGCCGAACATTTCACCACTTGTAGAAAAAACTAAATCACTGTTTAACGCCATGTCTCGATGTGTAAATATATAAATATGTAGATATATTACTTGGTGTTACAACTTAAAATAGTTAGTACAGTATATATTACAAGGGTCTGCAAATAGCCTTATCTGCGATTCAAGTTCTTTACCCATATCATTTATATATACAGGCTTATTCAGCTAAAATGTTCCCCTCAAATAGGCCTAACTCTTGAATCGTTCAAGATATCGACATTCTGTTTTCACTTTCAGTTATGGTACCAAGGGGCTCATAATCAGACTTACAGTACATTTTCATGGCTTCAGTATCTTCTGAGATAATGGTACTAAGTGCAAATACTTAGGTGTAAGATTTGAAAGTAATTTGCACTGGAAGGGTCATGTGGATGACATTGTTGGGAAAGCATACAGATCGTTACATGTCATAATGAGGCTACTTAAAGGATGCAACAAAGAATTAAAAGAAAAAAGTTACTTAAGTATGGTTCGTCCATTATTGGAATATGCAAACAGTGTTTGGGATCCTCACCAAGAATAGAGGAAAGCAGCAAGATTTGTAACAGGGGATTTCAGGAGAAAGAGTAGTGTATCAGAAATATTAAAGGAACTAGGGTGGGAAACTTTAAGTAAGAGAAGGGAAAAAACTAGACTTATGGGATTATATAGAGCCTATACAGGAGAAGAAGCATGGGGGAGATATCCGTGAGAGGCTTCAGTTGGAAAATAATTATATCGGCAGGACTGACCACAAATATAAAATTAGAAGGAATTTTAGCAGAAGCGATTGGGGTAAATTTTCATTCATTGGGAAATGTGTGAAGGAGTGGAACAGTTTACCAGGGGTGGTGTTTTATCCTTTTCCAAAATCTGTACAGATATTCAAAAAGAGAATAAACAGCAACAGAGAAAATAAATGAAATGTTAGAGGGCATTCGACCAGTGCAGGTTAATGTAAATAAAAAATGTGTGTGAATAAATTAATTCCATCCCCTGGTCTAAGGAGTTTGGACAGCCAAAGTAGGGGACTGCATGTAGGGATGAAGTACAGTGGGAACTTCAAGGGCCCTGGGACCGCTACGGTAGCTGTGAAGGCCCTTCAGGAACTCTGAAAAGTGGTGGTAAAAGGGGCTCTGGTTAAGACGCAGCAGGTCGTTATGCTACTTAGGTTCCAGAATGGGTAAAGAAAAGAAAAAGTAAATAAATGCAGTGTAAATTTTAATGTTATACCAGTTGTACAGTATCATTTGAAGTAATTCCACATACTGTATATCAGTTGACTATATTTGTAAGTAGTACAGGAGATATTATAAGTAGAATTTTGTAGACAATGTAAATTTATTAAGGATGAGCTGTGTGTTTAATAGAAAAAATTGTTAGCATAAATTATATAATATTGTATTATACAAAAATTTTATTCTCTTGTTAATTTAATATTTGGTGCTTGACAATAATGTATTTTAGTGTACCATTTGCCACCGATGTAGACACCTCATTTGCAAATAAAGAGATTTTGATTTTGATTTGATTTGATTTGATTTGATTTGATTTGATTTGATTTGATTTGATTTGATTTGATTTGAAGTTCATTTTTTTTAAATGGGACTGCACTGTTTGTTACACATAACCTTAAACTTAAAAACATTACAAATTCAGCGCCATGATTACTTTGAAAATTGGACAATATTTCTCGAGAAAATATAATGTATTCAAACATGCTTCATTTGACACCTGGGGACTGCCATATTCGATTTGCCCTACATATGAAACATGAGCTAGCTGTTAACATATAGAGTTGCTTCGCTGTCTTCTGACAGTTAGGTATTCTCTGTACTGTGCACATAAATAGACTGTGATATATATCACCATAGGTAACAGGTAAAGAAAAAGGGGATATGCAACGTGTTTCCTTTGCTATCTAACTTCCTTAGTCAACCCTTGTTCTTTTGTGATCCCAACTGTATTAGGTTTGTGAAGCGTAGGGAGTTTTCATTTTCACGGCCTTCGTGGCCATTCTCTTTCTTTTGTTCATTCTTTGAAGAATCAAACCATTTCCTTTTCCCATTCTGATTGCTGTTAAGAAGGGGTAAAAGCCAAATAGTACTAGTTGTACTTGTTTTTTCAAATAGTACTCACTTCCACTAACTCCATTACTTTAAAATATTCGAACTAGAAATGTCTTACATTTTGTTTATAAATGTTTCTCCTTCTTTCCCTGTCTATGGGATGTGTTGTGATCTGTGTCACGCATATGGATTTGGCTCAGATTTATGGCAAGATGTCCTTCCTGATGTCAGTCATGTATGGTTTTCTTTTCTCCTAATATTAGCACTAAGTCACATGGGTTTTTGGTGACGATGGATCCGGAAAGGACTAGGACTGGGAAGGCAGCTGTCATGGCCTTAATTAAGATGTAAATGACAAACCATGGAGAACCATCTTCAGGACTGCCGATAATGGGTTTCCAACTTACCATCCCCCCAAATGCAAGCTAACAGCTAAGCAGCGCACATCTAGTTCGTTTGGTCCTCTGTAGTTTAATGTCACATCAGGATAACAACATAGTCTCATAGAATACGTCACATTTCTGTTTAACATTTACCTGTTACCTACGGTGTTAAATCATATTGCAATGTATTTATGAATACATATGAGAGAATATCTATTTGTTAGTAGGTGAAGCAACTCTGTTTGTTAACTGCTAGCTCATGTTTCATACGTAGTGCAAATCGAACATGACAGTCCCCAGCATGGTTGAATACATCACATTTTCTCGAAAAGTACTTGTCTGATTTTCAAAATCGTGTTGGTGCTGAATTAGTACTGTTTCTAGGTTTAAGACTATGTGTAGAAAAGAGTGTAGTTCCATTTCAGGAAACAAAATTAGTACCATTATCTCCAAAGATATTGACGCCATGAAAATGTACTGTAAGTCCGATTATTAGCCCATTGCTACCTTTACTGAAACTGAAATCAGAATGTCAATATCTTTAACTGTTCACGAGGTGTTTGAGGTGGACAACTTAGCTGAATAACCCTGTATAAGAAAAAAATATAGGTCCAATAGGACTGCCCTGTCGGATCTTCTCCTTAATCATTACAGAATCAGATAACACTTCACCTAATCTAATTCTCTCAGTTCTATTTCCTAGAAATGTAGCCACCCATTCAACCACTCGTTTGTCTAATTTAGTTGCCCTCATTCTCGTCGGTAATCTCCCATGATCTACCCTATCAAAAGCCTTTGATAGGTCAATAGCAATACCATCCATCCATTTTACTTCCTGAATCTAAAACATCTGCTTTGAGTCTTACTGGAATAACCTTTCTTAAACCCAAATTGCCTTCTATCAAACCCGTTAGTAATTTTGCAATTATATCTAATATAATCTGAAAGAATGCTTTCCTAGAGCTTACAAACAACACATGTCAAGCTGACTGGCCTGTAATTATCCGCTTTATGTTTATCACCCTTTCCCTTGTATACTGGGGCTACTATAACAACTCTCCATTCATTTGGTATCGCTCCTTCATGATAACACAGTACTTCACAACACTGAGCTTTCTTCCACAGATCAAACTAAGAAATTTGTTTCATCTTCTTTCTAATCATGCCCTTCTGACGGGAGTCCTGAGTAGTTCAAGAAGTGCAGAAGAGTTAGATGTAATAGTAAATTGCTTTACGTCTCCAATGCACTGTGGAGCCTGTTTGTGGGTTTAAATCATTGTTTTGATCTTCATTTTCTTACCTGTCTCATTCTTCTTCCATCTCTTTGTCTTTCTCGGCCTTTCCCACTGTTAGAAGGGCTGTAGCTGATTTAAAATGTTGATGTGTCATAAGTCGTTCATCACTTCAAATAAATTATTTTGCTCTGCAGGGAATGGTTCTCTCTTGATAAAAGTCAGATATTGCCGATATATTTTCGAGCACCTCTTTCATTCAATCATCTGTATTATCACTCTTTCCAAACCCCGCTTTGATGAAACACTTCGTCACAGTTTCTGGCTTAATTTGCTTTACAGCCAGTCCAATCTAATTCACTGCATCTAGAACTGACACAGATCTTGCTACAGTGTAAGAGCTGTGAACTGTTTCCATATGCACGAATAAAGATTGCATTACAGAGCGCCTATAGTATGATTTAAATGTGAAAATGACACCCATATCCATTGGCTGCAAGAAACTTGTACTTCCATTGGCTGCAAGAGACTTGTACTGTATTAGGTGGGAACCAGAACAGTTTCATCTTTGACAGTATTATGTTTGGGTGGTAGGTGGCATTGTCAAGTAAATGAATAACCTTTTGCTTTTCCTTTTTCATTTTTACATTTAATCCATTCAACCACTCTTCTATTAAAGTAGCAGTCATCCAAGCACAGTTATTACTTCGCCAAACCACCATAAAGCTGTTGATTTTCAGATTATTGAAACATCTCAGTTTTTCTGCCTCCCTGATCACGAGAGGTTTTTCCAATTCTCCCTCCATATTCCCAGATAGTAGCACTCTTTCCTTAGACATTTTACACTGACCCTGTTTTGCCTGCATTGAAAATATTTCTACATTAGTATTCTAGCAGTTTCGATTTCCAGTCAATCAATCAATACTGATCTGCATTTAGGGCAGTCGGCCAGGTGGCAGATTCCCTATCTGTTGCTTTCCTAGCCTTTTCCGAAATGATTTCAAAGAAATTGGAAATTTATTGAACATCTCCCTTGGTAAGTTATTCCAATCCCTAACTCCCCTTCCTATAAATGAATATTTGCCCCAGTTTGTCCTCTTGAATTCCAACTTTATCTTCATATTGTGATCTTTCCTACTTTTATAAACGCCATTCAAACTTATTCGTCTACTAATGTCATTCCAAGCCATCTCTCCGCTGACAGCTCGGAACATACCACTTAATATACAATAATAAAGTTTTATTATGAATCCACCTGTTCAATACATTATAATGTTGTTACATTAAAATAACTTCATTAGTTAAAAAGTTATATATGGGACATGTTTCGCTCCCTTATAGAGCATCATCAGCCAAATCCGAATCTCAAACAATTGTTATTTACGTAAACAAAGACTTAAGAACCATTAGAACACTTTTGACAAACTTAAAACTTAGTCTATTCAAAAATCAATGAAATATAAAATCCTTATATACATGGCTCAATTACATGTGCTTAATAGGAACATACATTAAAATTATGGAAGAGAGAGTACTAAAATATAAAATAAATATATCATGTCCAAAATCCTAGAAAGACGTGAAGATCAATCTTAGGAGCCAAATTTGAGGATCTTCTTAGCAAATGAGATCTGGTAAAAACGTTATTTATCCCTTGTGGATAAGAGTCTATAAAGATTCAAAATTTATCATCAAATTTGATGATTGAACTTATAACAGGATAAATGTTGGTCTTCAAGAAATTTAAATGCTTGTCATATGACCTCGGCGAATGCTGTTGAAAAGATATGTTCTTATAGATGTCAATGACCGTTCGTTGAACTAATGGATTTGATAAGGATGATTGAAAGGGACGTAAATCAACATTTGTATTGAAAGCTGCTGCTTGGTTTATCTTGTTGAATGTCCCTCCAATTGCTGTTTGTCGGTTTGGTGTTGTCCGAGGTTATGTGGTGACTGTCTGTTCTGTGTCTACTCCTTGTGTTGTAAGAGTGAGGTGGTGGGGGTTGAGGGGAGGGAGTAGGGGTAGGAGGAGAAATGTTTGTGGGTGTGGTTTTGGAAGGGGAATGTCTAGTAGGAGCGCAGGGAGGGGTTGAGTTCTTTAATGTTGGATGATTATTAGTTATTTTGGGAATGAAAACTTTGGCAAAATTACTTTTTTCTAGATTAAGCGTCTTTAAGAGTTTCGGTAATTGTTCGTGTAACGGATTTCTTATTTCAATTTCGTCATTTAATTTTTTTTTCCTTATTGAAATACTGGTCTAAGTGGATATAAATATTTTCTAATTCTGTCATTAGTTTACCTTTTTCTATTTTCTTTATAATTTTTAGGTCTTTCTCTATGGTTGTAAATGTGAGCACTCATCGCAGAATGTTTGTTGTGCTTTGTAGCATTAACGTGTTCTAAGTATCTTGTGAGAAAGTTACGGCCAGTTTGGCCAACATATGAACATTTACATTCTACACATGTTAATCTATAGATGCCAGAACTTAGATAAGGGTTCTTGTTGGAATTTATACTATTGTGGTTGAAAAAAAAATTTCTGTTTGTATTTTGTTTTGAATGCTACATTCACATCTCGTTTTTTGATAGGATTAGTTATTTGAAAAATGGCTGGATTGGTGAATGTAAATGTTGCGAATTTGGACTGCTTAGTTTTTTCGGGAGTACGATTAGTTACTAACTTTTGTTTTACTTTATTGATGATCCGATTGACTATATTTATTTTATATCCATTAATTGAGGCCAGATCTTTTATAAAATTGAGTTCCTTTTTTAAGTTACTCTCTGAAAGGGGGATTTTGAAAGCTCTATAAACTAAACTGTAAAAAGCCGCCTGTTTATGTGATTTTGGGTGAAGAGAATCATTTTTTATCGTTAGAGGAGCGTATGATGGTTTTCTAAATATTTGAAATTCAAAACTATCTCTTATTCGTGTTACATTAATATCCAGGAAGTTTATTGAGTTGTTAGTTTCATCTTCTTTCGTGAATTTTATATTTGGGTCAATATTATTTAAGAAACTTAGGATTTTTTCACTATCATTTTTTTGGCTATCTGTTATGACAAAGGTGTCGTCTACATACCTGATCCAAAGGCAAAGTCCATTTATTTTTGTGTTTATTTTGTTTTGCTCCAAATGATCCATATATATGTCTCCCAGTATGCCCGACGTGGGGTCTCCCATTGCTAGGCATGTTTGGTGGTAAATCTTTTTATTAAATGTGAAGTAATTATTGTTTAATACAAATTTCAGTAGGTTTATGAATTCATCTATTTCACATCTACTTAATTTACTGTATGTAAGGAGATTGTGTTTGATGATATTGATGGTTTCTTTAACCGGTATATTTGGATACATGTTGGTTACGTCGAATGAAACCATTTTATGTTGTGGTTGTAAATCGAATTTTCCTAGTTTATTACAAAATTCTATTGAATTTTTGATTGCTGATTCGTTGTTAAATTTGTAATGTCTTTTGAGGAAATAGTGTATAAATTTGGATGTTTTATACGTGGGACTATTTCTACTGTTTATTATAGGACGTATGGGTACGTTGGGTTTATGCAATTTGGGCAATGCCCAAGCTGTTGGTAACTTTGGATTCATATTTATCATTTTTTTGTGTTCTTGTTCATTAAACAAAAAAGTAGTATTCTTGAGGATAATTTTTAGATTCCGTTGAATCTTATTTGTGGGATCCTGGTTTACGACAGTGTAGGTTTTGTCTGAAAAGAATTCTTCTGTTTTTTCAATGTAGTCATTTTTATTTAAGAGGACTGTGGTTTCACCTTTGCTTTGGTAACAACTACATTATTTTTGTTTAGTTTTGTTTTTAGTGTCATTATTTCTGTTATGAGAGTGGAATTAGAACTTTTGTTTATTTCCCTTACGAAAGCCGGGAGCTTCTTTTTAACTTCAAATCTGATGTCGTTTTGTATATCTGGTGTTAATTTATTCAAGTTTGATTCAACTTCTGCTACTACATTGATTACGTACTCTCAAAAAGTAGAAGACTTTTATGGTAGTTCTGCAAGTTTCCAACCCATAAGTCAATAAAGGAACAAAATATGTTCAAAACAGAGTTTGTTTTGATCTTAGTGGCCCTTGTTTATTCCAGAGCAGATATCAAACTTATTGATAGAATTAACTCGATTTCTGAATATGGTTATTTAATTCAAGCTGTATTCTGTTGTCACTTGATATTATGCATTCACGGTAATGATACTGGTGTACTGTTTCCAACTGTACACCCTCCAGCATCATATTATCTCAACTTCTCCATCCATTAACAGACATTGCAGAAGCTTAGGATGTAGGTAATTATTTCAAAGGTCAGGGGGCACTACGTGTAGGGGGTTTGTCCTTTTCCCCTGGCCTTCCATTGATACTGTAAAGGTTTATGGTAAATAAATAATGAATGAATAATGAATGAATGAATGAATGAAAAGCTTTTGTTTCATGGTGTGGGTTACTGTAGTCACGTCCTAGTTCGTGAACCATGGGCAACGGCTGAGTGGCCTAGTAAGTGGTCCTGAGAATCGGGATACCAATTGTTATGGAATGGGAGTGTGCATCTCGGACATATTCCGAGTCGTGGCCCTCCTTGTGCTCAGGCGGTTAGGGCTAAACAATCCACCGGTGGTCCATAACCCGTTCGAGGATAGATCCTCACTTGGACTATGTGTAAGTTAGATAGCATCCTACTTCATGAATTTACCGAGCTCAGAACATTTTACGCAAGCCTTGAGCCTATGGGAGTAATGGAGTCCCACTCCCATTTGACAGGCGAGGGACTCCTTGAAAACAACTTGGCGAACGAAATGGAATTCGATGGGGAGCTATCAATATTAATGGGGCTTATGGAAGAAAGAAAGTAGAACTGGCTGAGTCAGCAAAGAGGATGCATCTGGATGTACTAGGAGCAAGTGATATTCGGGTAAGGGGAGATAATGAGGAAGAGATTATAAAGTGTACTTGGCGGGTGTTAAAAAGGGAAGGACAGAGTATGTGGTAGGACTGTTTATTAGGAATACTACTGCATGCAACATTGTTTCTGTTAGGCACATAAAGGAGCGGATGGTGTGGGTAGATTTGGCAGTTGGAGGAATTAGGACGAGAATTGTCTCAGTGTTTTCACCATGTGAGGGTGCAGATGAGGATGAAGTTGACAAGTTTTATGAACCATTGAGTGACATTGTAGTCAGGATCAACAGCAAGGACAGGATAGTGCTAATGGGTGATTTCAATGCAAGAGTTGGAAATAGAACTGAAGGGTACGAAAGGGTGATTGGTAAATGTGGGGAAGATATTGAAGCCAATGGGAATGGTAAGAGTTTGCCGGAGTTCTGTCCTAGTATGGGTTTAGTAGTTACGAATACATTCTTCAAGCATAAAGCTATTCACCGCTACACATGGAAGGCTAGGGTTACTAGATCTATAATAGACTATATCTTAACCGACTTTGAATTCAGGAAGTCTGTTAGGAATGTACAGGTTTTTCAGGGATTTTTCGATGATACAGACCACTATCTGACCTGTAGTGAACTAGGTATCCCTAAGCCTACGATAGAGACAGTGAAATCTGTCTGCAAACGAATAAGGGTAGAAAATACCCGGGACGGGGAGATTAGAAGTACATGGGTATGATTAGTGAGAAGTTTCGAACAAAGGACAGTAACCAGATTCAGGATATAGAAAGAGAATGGGTGGCATACAGGGATGCTGTAGTACAAACAGCAAAGGATTGCCTAGGAACAACTGTGTGTAAAGACGGGAAAAGGCGAACATTTTGTGGAATGATGAAGTGAGAGAAGCTTGTAAACGTAAAAAGAAGGCTTATCAAAAATTGCTCCAAACAAGGGCCGATGCAGACAGGGAATTGTACACAGATGAAAGAAACAGAGCGAAACAAATAGTTGTTGAATCCAAAAGGAAGTCTTGGGAAGATTTTGGTAATAACCTGGAAAGGCTGTCAAGCAGCAGGCAAACCTTTCTGGACAGTAATAATGAATCTTAGGAAGGAAGGGACAAAGGAAATGAACAGTGTCTTGCGTAATTCAGGTGAACTAAAAATAGATCCCAAAGAATCACTGGACAGGTGGAGGGAATATTTTGAACATCTTCTCAACGTAAAAGGAAATCTTCCTGGTGGTATCGCGAACAACCAAGCTCATGGGGAGGAGGAAAATGATGTTGGTGAAATTATGCTTGAGGAAGTCTGAAAAGTGGTGGCAAAAGGGGCTCTGGTTAAGACGCAGCAGGTCGTTATGCTACTTAGGTTCCAAAATGGGTAAAATATAAATATGTAAATAAATTCAATGTTAATTTTAATCTTATACCAGTTGTATAGTATTATTAGAAGTAATTTCACATACCGTACTGTATATGAGTTGACTATGTTTGTAAGATATTATAAGTAGAATTTTGTAAACAATATAAATTTATTAAGGATGATGTGTGTGTTTAATAGAAAAAAATATTAGCGTAAATTGTATAATATTGTATTCTAGGAAAATTTCCTTCGTCTCCTGTTAATTTAAAATTTTGTTCTTGACAATAATGTATTTTAGTGTACCATTTGCCACCGAGGTAGACACCTCATTTGCAAATAAAGAGATTTTGATTTGATTTGATTTGAAGTGGAAAGGATGGTAAATAAACTCCATTGTCATAAAGCAGCAAGTATAGATGAAATTCGACCTGAAATGGTGAGGTATAGTGGGAAAGTAGGGATGAAATGGCTTCATAGAGTAGAAAGATTAGCATGGAATGTTGGTAAGGTACCTTTAGATTGGACAAAAGCAGTAATTGCACCTATCTATAAGCAAGGGAACAGGAAGGATTGCAACAACTATTGAGGTACTTCATTGATTAGTATACCAGGTAAAGTATTCACTGGCATCTTGGAAGGGAGAGTGCGATCAGTGGTTGAGAGGAAGTTGGATGAACACCAGTGTGGTTTCAGACCACAGAGGGCCTGTCAGGATCAGATTTTCAGTTTGCGTCAGGTCACTGAAGGATGTTACGAGAGGAATAGACAGTTGTGTTTATGTTTCGTAGATCTAGAGAAAGCATATGACAGGGTACTGAGGGAAAAGAGGTTCGCCACACTGAGGGACTATGGAATAAACGGTAGATTATTAAAATCAATCAAAGCATTGATGTTGACAGTGAGAATTGATGGTAGAATGACTTCTTGGTTCAGGGTACTTACAGGGGTTAGACAAGGCTGTAATCATTCACCTTTGTTGTTCGTAGTTTAAAAGGATCATCTGCTGAAAGGTATAAAGTGGCAGGAAGGGATTCAGTTAGGTGGAAGTGTAGTAAGCAGTTTGGCTTATTCTGACGACTTGGTCTTAATGGCAGATTGTGCCGAAAGCCTGCAGTCTAATATCTTGGAACTTGAAAATAGGTACAATGAGTATGGTATGAAAATTAGCCTGTTGAAGACTAAATTGGTGTCAGTAGGTAAGAAATTCAGAAGAATTGAATGCCTGATTGGTGATACAAAGCTGGAACATGTAGATAATTTTAAGTATTTAGGTTGTGTGTTCTCCCAGGATGGTAATATAGTAAGTGACATTGAATCAAGGTGTTGTAAAGCGAATGCAGTGAGCTCGCAGTTGCAATCAAGAGTGTTCTGTAAGAAGGAAGTCAGCTCCCGGACGAAACTATCTTTACATCGGTGGATTCAGGATATCTTATTCATAAGTTACAAGTAACAGACATGAAAGTAGCGAGAATGATTGCTGGTACAAACAAGCGGGAACAATGGCAGAAGGATATTTGGAAAGAGGAGATAAAGGCTAACTTCGGAATGAACTCTATGGATGAAGCTGTACGCATAAACCGGCTCAATGGTGGGGTCATGCGAGACGAATGGAAGAGGATAGGTTACCTAGGAGAATAATCGACTGTCTTATGGAGGGTAAGAGTAGAGGGAGAGCAAGACGACGATGGTTAAACTCAGTTTCTAACGATTTAAAGATAAGAGGTATAGAACTAACTGAGGCCACAGCACTAGTTACAAATAGAGGATTGTGGCAACGTTTAGTAAATTCACAGGGCTTGCAGACTGAACGCTGAAATGCATAACGGTCTGTAATGATAATGTATTTATGTACGTATTGTACCCGGAAGAGATAGCCCAGAGGTATCATGATTTGATACTATAAAATAAATACAGGCATATGAGAGTATTGAAACATTGTCATTCTGGTGCAGACCAAGAGATTTCAACATTTTCAGACGTACTCGCGACAATCTGTCGCCAAGAGTTAAGCCTGTCATAATGGGTAGTAAATTTCCTTGTCAAAAGCTAAGAGGATTAAATCTAGAACTCAGAACAACAGTCCTAATTGCAACAAGGGAGTGAGAGAGCATTTATTATTGAACAACAGCAAAGTCCGTATGTCACGAATACGGAGAATATGTCGCAATAGAGTTTCCCACGCCTCGAGGCATATTGCTGTTAAGTTGTCAGAGGGAGATATTTAAACGAACCGCTGCAGTGTTAGCCAATGACAAAATAGAAAACGACTCGCAGATGCGCCAACATAACCAAAGTCAATATGAACTCCAGTTATCTCCAGTAATAATAATAATTAAAATATTCCAACCACCGAATTGAACAGATGGGATTTTTAGATGTCATCCCCATGTTGATTAATTGTAATCTTGATGAATTAAAATAAAGAATTCTAGGAAAAGTCCCACGGTGTATTCCTATTGGTCAGCGATATCGCACCAGCATAGACGCCGACTTAGCGCGAAAAATGGAGGACAGAAATCAAGTAATATCTCCGTGATCGCCGAACGATATGAGATCAGAATGCGACACATGAATGTGTATCGCCAGTTTATTAAGTGGGATAAATTCAGAGATCCAAATTCACCTGCAAATGCCGCTTTAGGATAACCAACCCTCCTCCCTCTGGTATGACCTCGGATGACCCCGGCGGGAAACCATATCGTCCATAAATAACCAGGAGTTGGACCTCACATCACCAGTCGTACCAGTCGTATGAAGTAGTTGAGACTCTGACACGTTGATTCGAAGTCAGTTAGAGCTAAAGTACGTGAGTTGTTATGAGAATGAAGACGAACAGTGAGATTATTCATAGTACCGAGTGTAAATAATCAGTGCAACTGTATGTTGAAATTAATACATTTCTAAAGGTTTCATGTGATTGAATATAAATAACTAACGGAAGGCCGATAGTACTTTTGGAAGGCAGTGTGCGGAGCCTGAAGCAAATATTGCAAGATAGACGGCGATACAATTATCCGAGAAGGGAACTGTAGAACCGAAGCGATCACGAGACGGCCTAGAAATACGTCAGGAAGTTCCGGTTGACTAACGCGATATGCGCCGGGTCGAATAAAACGACACATCGTCGTAAGTGCCACGACTTGTGGTTCGGGCTCAAGTGAAAAATATAATGGTGAGAGTGTAATGGGTCTTTAGGCGCCTATAAGTGTTGTTTTTGTATAAGTCATGGTAAATTCTTTAGTAAGGTGTTAATAATGGGTAATCGCCCAGAAGTGTTTTGTTTTGTTAAATTTATAAAGTGCGACATGATGCACGAGTAAACCAACAATGGGGCCATGAGGCTTCTCCATCGCCACGAGACAATGGAATTCTACCCAGGAATGAGTACACAAATTTGATATATTTGGGGATGTTATCGCGACAAAACGGGACTCGGGGTAAATTAATCACGGTTACTTAACGTAACACATGGTTCGCTTCCCGAATCCATGATTTATTTAAGATAGACGGACGAACTAATTTACATTAACGTAATTATGGGTTAGACTAATTAATTGAATATTTGTTTGTTGTATATAATGTAAATATGGGATATATCTTAAAATTAATGCATGCTGTTTGTGAATGCCTTGATTTAAGTTCATTTCAAGTGTTAGGTTTTCTTTTATGCTAACCCAGTTTATTTTTATTTCTCAATCACCGCGGTGATTATTTGTACCTTAGTTAGGCATATTTGTTACCAGACCACTAGATTATGAAAGTGCCAGGGTGTGCAAAATTTGTGTTTGCGTACGGAAGGTCATGAAATATAATAATAATAATAATAATAATAATAATAATAATAATAATAATAATAATAATCCCGTGGGAGTTTTTGCCTCTTCCCCTATCGAGCGCGTCCCAGGTGGCGGATCGGGGGCTCGCCGGACTTGTCCGGAGGGCTTGAGGGAAATAAAATACCTCTCGCGGACTAAAAACAGGCACAGCCAGAAAACATCTTGAGGCAACCTCTGAGGCTCAATACCTTAGTTGTAACTATGAGATTGACAAAGATCAATCTCCGCATTATCTTCAACTTACTAGCATGATGGCAACGTCAGTTAATGATACTATTACCCCAGGCCCTAGTATTCATACTAGGTTTTCTCGGTCATCGGATTCTGGGGGACCGAGAACATCATGCGGGAATGTATCGGAGCTTCCCAAATCTCTTCGCCCAAAGGAAAAACATTTTATTGGCACTTTAAACATCAACACCCTTCGCAAAATTGGAAAGTTGAAGCACTTAACAGACACATTAGACCAACGCAACATCCAAATTCTGGCACTCCAAGAAACTAGGTACAGTGACGAAAATCATTTTGAATCAGGAAACTATATAATTTATAAAGGTAAACCAGCTACCCTCCTCCCTAAAAAAATATTACAATTTGGCACTGGTTTTGCAGTGCGAAAAAATATCAAAAATTCGGTATTATACTTTACATCTCCTTCTGAAAGAATTTCACTAATGACAATAAAATCAGGAAACAAAGCTTATACACTAATCAATGCACATGCACCTACAAACAATTACAATCAAAAAGACCCACAGAAGGTAGATGACTTCTGGGAATTACTAGAAGAAACTACAGCCAAAATTCCAAAACATCATGTCAAAATTCTGCTGGGGGACTTCAATGCACAAATTGGCAAAGAGAAGAAATTTAGGACCACTGTAGGACTTTACCCTGCTCACAAAAGAACCAATAAAAATGGATAACGTTTAATTGGCTTCTGCGAGAATTCCGATCTAAAGTTGATGTCAACCCATTTCCTGGCACTTCCACAAAAGAAAATGACATGGAGATCCCCGAACATGCATTTAGGAGAATTTCAACTAGACCATGTGGCTATTTCCAAAAAAAACCAAAAAGAAATTATGAACGTTAAAGTCAAAGAGGGAATTATTGACTCCGACCACCACCTATCTCTTGTTAAAGTAAAGTTTCAACCCAACAGGAAGAAAACCAAAACAATCAGAAACCCAAGAATCGACCCTGAATTTCTGAGACAGAACTCAGACAATTTCCTTGCAAATATCCCCAACGATGCTCCTTCAAACTGGCTAGAGCTCAAGGACACACTCTCGAAAGCTTCACAAAACATCAGCAATCCCCCCAAGGAAATGCAAACACAGGCGGTGGATTGACACCTGTGACAAGGCCATAGAAGTCAGAGTTAGGTCCTGGCTAAACTGGAGTTCCCATAAAACTGATCAAAATCGTGATGAATTCTTCAAAACTCAGAAACAAACTTCAAAAATCATCAGATCTGAAAAACGAAAATATGATCAAAACAGACTGGCATAAATAGAAGAATATTTCAAGAAAAATAATACATGGAACTTCTACAGAATATTCAGAGAAGAATTATCCAATTACCAGGCACCTAGTCTCTGTTTCAAACGTACAGATGGGACTTTGGAAACAAGTAATAAGGGAAATTGTGAACTCCTAGCAAACCATTTCATGGATCTTTTAAACTGTGAATCTCCGAAAGAACAATTCACCTATGAAAAACCAACACCTAATCCAGATTCAGAACCCCCCACATTACAAGAAGTCAAACAAATAATCAGAGATTTAAAAGACAACAAAGCACCAGGTGAAGATGGAATAATCGCTGAAATGTTGAAAATTGGTGGCGACAAACTGGCCCAGAGTATTCAAAAAATCTTACAGGACATCTGGTTTTCTGAAGAAATTCCGGAGGATTGGAAATGTGCATTGATTCACCCACTTAACAAGAAAGGAGACAAATCAGATATTAATAACTACAGAGGAATTTATCTCCTCTCACTCGTACATAAAATCTTCTCTAAAGCTCTACTTAATAAATTAGAGAAACAAACAGACCACCTGATCGGAGATTATCAGGCTGGATTCCGAAAAGGGAGATCCTGCGCAGAACAAATCCTAAACCTAAAAACCATACTACAGATTCGCAAAACCAAACAAACAGTAATCACCTTTGTTGACTTCAAAAAAGCGTATGATTCCATAGATCGGCAGACCCTGTTCAACATACTAGCGGAATTTCAATTCGACAGGAAAACGAGGGAATTGATCAAACAAACTCTGACCAACACAACATCAAAAGTTGAATTCTTGGTAGAAATTTCTGAACCGTTCGAAATCAGAACTAGTGTCCGACAGGGAGATGGACTATCCCCACTACTATACAATTTAGTTCTGGAAAAAGTAATTCGTGAATGGAGAAAAGAAACTAAAGGTATAAACATTGGCAGACTTCTTAAAGACAAAACTCACCTTGACTGCTTAGCTTTCGCAGATGACCTTGCGATACTTTCGAACAGACAAGAAGCAATCCAATCCATAGAAAAATTGAATGAAATAGCCGCAAAAACCGGACTTCAAATTTCATTTGAAAAGACGCAGTTTATGGAAGGAACTAAATCAAGATTCGACAATCAACCATTAATCACCAATTGTGGAATAATTTCCCAAGTAGACAAATTCAAGTATCTAGGTGAAATTATTCAGCCAGTAGGGTTAAATCAGGAAGCTAACAAAGAAAGAACTGCTAAACTGCAAAGGGCTTAGAAAATCACATGGAACAGATACAACAAAAGATGTATATTTAAAAAATTCAAAATTACGACACTACCATACAGTCGTCAAACCAGGGGCACTTTATGCATCTGAAACACTGATCATTGGCGGCAAGTCACAAGTGAAATTTATTGAGAAACAAGAGAGGAAAATTCTCAGAAAAATCCTAGGACCAAAGTTCGAAAATGGAATTAGGATGAAAAAGAAACCACACGAAATTTTTCAATTCACAGAAAAAATCACAGATACCATCAGAAAGAGAAGACTAAAATTCTACGGACACCTACACAGAATGGATAACAGCAGGCTGACAAAGAAAAGTCTAAATCTAGCTCTAACCCTGAAAATCCGCAACAATTGGTTAGCAGAAATTCATGAAGATCTACAAGAAATGGGTATTGATGACGAAATCATTCAAGATAGAATGAAATTTAGAAGCTTAGTAAACAAACATAAATTTGCAGAGAAACCAACAAGAAAAAACACAGGGTGGACAGAAACACGTAGAAAGGAACACAGTGAAAAAATGAAGAGATATTGGGAAGAAAAGAGGAAGAAACATTGTGCAAAATAAGTTCAAACGCGCTCCACAGTTGGGCACAACGAATCAAAATAATAATTGTTCCGAGGTATCTGTGGAACAGCAGAGGTGAAAGAAGGTGCGGGGGTGAACAGGTCTCAGGCTACGAAATTAAAGTTAATTTAAAATTTAACAAGGTTATATTTTCTTTTCAAAATCAAGAAATAACAAGCATGGCAGGTACAGAGTAGCAAAGCAACAAAGAACAATTACAGTATTAACAGGATTTGGGCTTCGAGCCCCGGACTCACAATTCTTGGGCAACTAGCCCAACTTTACCCCAAAACAAGATTTAACAGAGGGGCAGAAAACCCCATTCATGCCCAGGAGCACTTGCTCTAAATTACACAGAAAAGCCTCATCGAGGCATACACACTCAATTTTCAAAAAAGAGCCACTCGCACTCAACTTTAAGCCTATCAAAGGCCACACCAAACTCCACCTTCCAGTTGTCCTCTAAGGAGATAGACACCGGGGTAAAATACCCAACCTACTGAGGTCTATCAAGTGAAAAAAAGGTTAATTACATGACCTCCAAAATAACAATTTGAGAGGAGGCGATCTGCACTCCTAATACCTTTTGTTTAAAACCTAATCTGGCTCTAGGCCGCTAATGCAAGGGCTAATCCCATACTAAAGAGGTGACTTTAGAAAGAAACGATTTACATTACGTTAAGGAAGAATTGGTTGTGAAAAATAAGTTCACCTCAAAACAATATGAGTGGGAGCTCGAGAGGGTTAAGCACTCTCTATCCCAATATGTAGCTTAAAAGAGAATAGATACAAAGAGTCTTTACATTTTAGGGAAAAGTTACATGGTGGAAAAACTTCGGACCCGCCCCGAGAGTTAAACTGCTGAGCTAGCAAGAAAAGAAGTTATTAAACGGCCATTACCTTGTTGTTGAACTGCTGCCCGAAGAAAGAGGCGCTTCCCGCCCCCTGCTACGTACTTTACACTTTGAAAGTTGGTAATGAAGTGGCGCAGAGACCCGAAAATCAGCAGTTTATATACTCTCGCGGAAAGTTCGAGGCGTTTCAGGAATGAGAACACCCGCGCACAAAAACTTTATTGGCTAGGGTTAAGCAAGACATTCAAGTTGGAGAAGATACACCTGATTGGTTATAAATTAATTAAAGAAATTCGGGATTGGCTAAATTCAAAACAAGGGGAAAAAAGGGTTATACAGCCAACTTAAACAATAACAGAAAGAAATTTAACAAGGAACAAACTTTTGAAATAAAAATTTCCCCAAAAAACAGTTCGTTCACTTCGCACTAGGGTGCACCATTGTAGTTCTTCAGTAGTGTCCTCTAGAAGAGAAAGTTCACACTTCTTACTACAGGTAAAACAAAAATACATCGAAAACGACCCAGTTCAGAAACTTCAAAATTTCCAAGTAGTGACATCTTCTGAGAAACTTGAAAATCAAAACATTAGATAAAGTTCAGACTTCCTCCAGTAGGGGAGTTTCAACTGGCGCAAAGTTTGAATTAGCGGCGTGGAGGTGTACCGCCCGGTACAGACCCCCCCCAAAGGGGTGACACATGAAATTGTTTGAAAACAAGGTCCAAGTTATGATGTTGCTATGGAGAGTAATTGCCGAAGTATTTACCAACAAATTTTCTTAAAATGATTGGATCCAAATTCTAGTAGTAACTGTTGAAGTAATGTCTTTATGTTTGTAGAAGTTGAATTCAGGAGGAAAAACATTAAATTCTTGAAAGAGAAGACAATTTTTTTAAGTCCACCAGATATTGCATTAAAATCCAAAAGGGTAATAATTGTTGAACAGGAATGTCCATATAGCTGAATATGTACTTTAAACGTTGATCAGTTTGACGGCCAGACCAGCCACCGCTGCTTGAGTTCAGAGAAGGCCGCTCGGACCCCTCAAGTACCGTGAGATACCGCTCGCCCGCACTATGAGAGGAGTAGTGGTGTTGAAGCACGCCGCGCCCGCGGCGAACATACAGGTCGCGGGCCAGTTACAGGTTGTGCGCCGCACGTCAGCAATTGGCCGGGAGGAGGACTCCGGCTCGCCGTACACAGGTTGGCCTCACTGGAGAAGGGCGGGCCCGTACTCTGCCTCAGGAGCGGTACGGCGCCGCGCTGCTGCGGGGGCACTGAAACATTAAAGCTCGGCGGCAGAATTTTGTTGGACCATCATCTTTTTGAGGGCACAGGCGTTGTGGAGAGGTTGAGGGGCCAGCGGCGTGCAGATATTCATGGCATTTATAAGCCACTGTGTATTGTGGAGCAGGAGACGGGAGCGTGGTAATGGCCGTGGCAAGGACAGGATGGCAGTTTAACTAATCGGGGGAGGTTTACAGAAAATAATTACACTTAAAGGAAACAGATCCCAAGGGCAGAAGGCCTAAAAGGTGAAGCCACTCAAAAAAAATATAACCTTCCTATTTCTTTTAAAATTATATGAAGCACGTTAACACAGAAATTATACAGGTTTCACCTGTGACAGGTGAACCCTAAATATCCTCTCGGTGGCTGGATTGCTTAACAATAATGTGACCGGCGTAAGAAAATCGAGAATTATACACGGCCCATGAAATCTGGGGGCAAGCTTGCCCGCGGGAACAAAATTCTTGACCATCACTTGGTCGCCTACCTTCAAATTGGTGGGTCTCCGTCCACGATCATATCTTTCCCTAACCTTTTCATAAGACACCTTAAGATTGGCTTTAGCCTTCTTCCAAAGATCTTTAATGTTATCCGGATTTATTGTCTCAGGTAGAATGTCACTCAGAGACCAGAGGTTAGAGAGCGGCGTGTTGGGAACAAACTTGAACATCAGCGAAGCTGGAGTAAACTTGTGAGATTCATGAACCGCCGAATTCAAAGCAAAAGCTAACCAATGCAGGGACGTGTCCCACCTAGAATGATCTTCATGATGATAGGCAATAAGCGCGGACCTGAGATTACGATTAACCCGTTCAGCCAGAGATGGTTGAGGGTAATAAGCAGAACTAGTCACATGAGAGATGGACAGGTCAAAGCAGAATTTACGAAATAGATTAGATGTAAAAGCCTTAGCATTATCAGATACAATATATTGACACGGACCAAAAGAAGCAAAGATAGAATTTAGACAAGTAATGGTGGACTGAGCGGTAGCCAGCTTAGTCGGAAATAACCAGGAAAATCTTGAAAAACCATCTACACATACAAAGATGAACTTGTTGGCATTTCCCTTTGACTGCGGGAAGGGTCCTACATAATCAATATACAGGCGTTCCATGGGGCGCGACGCTTGATGAGAAGACAACAGGCCTACCTTAGTGGACATGGTTGGTTTACTAAGCAAACAGGATTTACAAGCCTTAACTAGTTCACGGATTTCACCGTCCATACCCTTCCAGATGAATCTTTCACGAATCTTTTCCCGAGTTTTAAAGATACCAAGATGCCAGCCTAATGGGGTCTCATGATAGTACTTGAAGATCATAGGTACAAGAACAGCTGGAACGACAACCTTCATCATCTTATCATGCCTCGAAGGGCAACATAAAACACCATTCCTCAGTACATAAGGGACGACATGTTCCCCAGAAGAAAGGGTTTCCATTATCGGAGCCAGAGTCGGATCTTCACGTTGGTATTTCTCGATATCCCTAAAGAGCATGGGAGCATCTGTTAAGATGGCATTAACATCAAATAGTATGGACTCGGGAGGTGATGAACTGTCGATCGGTTCATGGTTTTCAACGTCGTTGGAAAACATACGGCTGAGTCCATCAGCAACAACATTTTCGGTACCTCTGATATGCCTGGCATCGAATTGGAAGGCAGAAATACGGATGGCCCAACGGGCTATACGACCAGTACGACGCGGCCTACCTAAGACCCAGCTTAAGGCTTGATTATCTGTCTCCAGGTCGAATTTGACATGTTCCAGATAGAGACGGAACTTTTCTAAGGCAAATAAGACTGGCAAACCTTCGAGCTCATAGATGGAATACTTGGCTTCTTGAGCCGATAGAGTCCTAGATGCATAGGCGATGGGTCGCCTGCCTAGTTCAGTCTCTTAAAGAATGACTGCAGCTACCGCCGACGACGACGCGTCGGTTTGGACGATGAATTTCTTTGAGAAATCAAGCATAGCAAGGACAGGGGCATTACAGAGAGCTAATTTAAGATCTTCAAAAGCGGCTTGTTGAGAAGGTCCCCACTCAAATTTGATGCCTTTTCTACGAAGAAGGTTTAAGGGCGCCGCTCTATTAGCAAAGTTAGGAATAAACTTCCGGAAGAAATTCACCATACCTATGAACCTGGCGATACCTTTGATGTCCTTGGGAGGTTTAAAATCACGGATGGCCTGTGTTCTAGAATGATCGACTGCAACACCATCAGGTGAGACAATATGCCCTAGGAATGACATGAGGGCTTAGCAAAGGCAACTTTGGACAACTTCACAGTTAACCCAGCCTTACGAAGGCGATTGAGAACTTCTCGCTGATGATCTAGATGTTCTTCAAAGGTTTCCGAAAATACGACATCATCCAGGTAGTGATACAAGTACTCAAATTTGATGTCGGAGAAGACCCTATCTAGCAATCTAGTGAGTACAGCTGCTCCCGTGGGGTGCCCGAAAGGCACGCGGTTGTATTCATACAAATTCCAGTCCGTGGCAAACGCTGTAAGGTGTTTAGACTCTTCGGCAAGGGGAATTTGATTATAGGCCTGATTCAAGTCAAGATAGTAAAGAACTTGGCCTTACGAAACCATGAAAAACAAGAATGAAGGTCAGGAAGGGGCACAGATTGCAACACCACCCTCCGATTGAGAGCCCTATAATCAATGACAGGCCTGAAGCCACCTTGGGGTTTCGGGACTAGAAAAATCGGCGAAAAATACGCCGACTTAGAGGGCCTAATAATATCATCCTTCAACATCTGATCGATGATTTCTTTCAGAGCCTTCATTTTAGGTGGAGATAGCCTATATGGTGGAAAACGGACAGGAATCGAATCCGTGACCTCAATTTTGTATTCGATAAGGTCAGTAACACCAAGAGTATCAGAGAACACCTCTGGAAACGACTGACACAACTTACGAATACTATCAGCCTGCTCCTCAGGTAGATGTCTAAGGTCTAACAACATCTCATCCTGGGTAGGCGAAATAGATGAACATGATGCAGAATTACATTTCAATAATGGGATTTTACAATTAGACGCAAATTTGAAAGTGCACGACCTACTCTGAAGATCGAGCATAAGACCAGTGTGAGAAATGAAGTCGGCTCCCACTATAATGGGGCAAGACAAGTGCTTGGCCACAAACAATTTAATTTTCCATGTAAATTTAAAAATGCGGATTTTGACATTTACAGAACCTAGAATTTCTAATGGAGATGAATTAGCCGAAACATATTGAATAGGGGATGAGCCATAGTCAGATAGTTTACAAACAGATTTCAATTTTGAATACCATTGATCCGAAATAATTGAACAAACACTGCCTGAATCTAATAGAGCTGTTATAGGCTCATTATTTAACTCAATTTTAAGAAAAGGAACAAGTGCGGGGGTATCCGCCGCAATCCTAAGACATTCTTTGGGGCATTCAAAAGATGAATTTGAAGATTGAACGTTCCCTGAATTTTCGACCTGTTTACCAGGGGCTGAGCCTCGGGAAGATGGATTAATCGACTCAGCCGAAGCCGCTAGTCACTTATTATTATTGACATTGGTGGAAGTTGCACCAGAAGTGGAGCAGGAGGGGGTGCTATTTGAATTTGGGCAATTCTTGGCGATATGTGAGAAAGCCCCACATTTAAAACAGCCTTGTGATGAGCCAGCTCCATTCTTTGCCCTACTGGATTTGATCAATGGACACTTGTTCCGAAGATGGTCAGGCGACCCGCAAGCATAGCATTTACGAGGTGTGACAGGTCGGCGAGGTGGAGGCCGAGGATTACCAAAAGAAGGAGGAGGTTCTTTCGCGACACGCAAGGAATCGGCGTATCTAACTCCTTCCGCTGAGACGGCCAATGCTTCAAGTTCAGAGAAAGTTTGCGGGCACGCCGCGAAACACAAATATGACCTATAGGATGGTGAGGTACCTTCCACAATAGCTTGTACGATCTGATCCTCCGGGAAGTGAAGAGCAAACACCCTGGTATAGAACTTAATATCTTGGATGAAATCTGCCAAATTTTCATCCAACCGTTGTACACGATAATAGTACTTCTGAATAAGTGAGGACCTTGCCCTAGCCGGGATGAAGTTAGCTAGCAAGTGGGCGTGGAAGTCTTCAATAGATGATTGCTCGGCAATGGCTCTAACTATTTTGTCTGAGAGAATACCAATTGCATAGGGATAGATGATTTGCAAAATCTGACATGGAGAAAGAGAAAAAACAAGAGCATGGTCCTGGAACTCAACTAAGAACATTAAGAAAGAAATAACTTCACTGGTAGTGTTAACAGAAAACTTCGAGATACCTCTGAGCAACATTGCCAATGGATGAGGCAAGCTGCTGAACCCAGGTGACATAGTAGGTAAAGGTTTAAGTGGCAAAGACGTTAATTCAGAACGTACATTATTCAACGAGGTACAGCGTTCAGACTCGTTGTCCAATGGGACAGAGGTTGTTTGAGCTCCAACGGTTTTCCTATTGACATCTCCCTTAGGAGGCTCTTCCTCGCTACCTACATTCACCGTGGTGGGTTGATCGATTTTGGGAGGAACTTCCCCAGTTAACAATTGGGTAACCTTACTAGATAATTCAGAAAGATTTTCAAGAACCATACTAGCTTCCTTCCTCTGAACGTCATTCAACTTTAGAGACAACAGATCGTTAACTCTATTTGAAAAATGAAATAGCCTGGCTTGCACACGTTTAATTTGATTAGGCGAAGAATCATTTTCTTCAAAAAAACTAACTACAGATGCTAGCTCAGTAGTATTATCAGTGATCGTGGAAAGAGAGTCGTCAATTTCTTTCTCTCCCAAGGTGGGGATGGAAATGGGCAAATCAAGGGACTCTCTAAGCTTGTTTGTGTCTACCGCAACCGTGCCTCCAGATTGCACATTTCTAATAGTCAATTCATAGATCAACTCCTCCTTGCGCAAATAGTTAAGATGGAGAACATCGCGAGGGCCGGGCATGATGACAGAACAATTTTGAAAAAGGAAAAAATAAAAATTCCAGCAAGTGAGAAAATAGTTAGAGTTGTAATCAAAGCCATGTTTAGCCGTCAAAAGGGGATAAATTGAGACCCATTCAACCACGCTCTGCTACCACTTGATCCGAGGTATCTGTGGAACAGCAGAGGTGAAAGAAGGTGCGGGGGTGAACAGGTCTCAGGCTACGAAATTAAAGTTAATTTAAAATTTAACAAGGTTATATTTTCTTTTCAAAATCAAGAAATAACAAGCATGGCAGGTACAGAGTAGCAAAGCAACAAAGAACAATTACAGTATTAACAGGATTTGGGCTTCGAGCCCCGGACTCACAATTCTTGGGCAACTAGCCCAAATTTACCCCAAAACAAGATTTAACAGAGGGGCAGAAAACCCCATTCATGCCCAGGAGCACTTGCTCTAAATTACACAGAAAAGCCTCATCGAGGCATACACACACAATTTTCAAAAAAGAGCCACTCGCTCTCAACTTTAAGCCTATCAAAGGCCACACCAAACTCCACCTTCAAGTTGTCCTCTACCGGGCGAGTTGCCGTGCGCGTAGAGGCGCGCGGCTGTGAGCTTGCATCCGGGAGATAGTAGGTTCGAATCCCACTATCGGCAGCCCTGAAGATGGTTTTCCGTGGTTTTCCATTTTCACACCAGGCAAATGCTGGGGCTGTACCTTAAATAAGGCCACGGCCGCTTCCTTCCAACTCCTAGGCCTTTCCTATCCCATCGTCGCCATAAGACCTATCTCTGTCGGTGCGACGTAAAGCCCCTAGCAAAAAAAAAAGTTGTCCTCTAAGGACATAGACACCGGGGTAAAATACCCAACCTACTGAGGTCTATCAAGTGAAAAAAAAGGTTAATTACATGACCTCCAAAATAACAATTTGAGAGGAGGCGATCTGCACTCCTAATACCTTTTGTTTAAAACCTAATCTGGCTCTAGGCCGCTAATGCAAGGGCTAATCCCATACTAAAGAGGTGACTTTAGAAAGAAACGATTTACATTACGTTAAGGAAGAATTGGTTGTGAAAAATAAGTTCACCTCAAAACAATATGAGTGGGAGCTCGAGAGGGTTAAGCACTCTCTATCCCAATATGTAGCTTAAAAGAGAATAGATACAAAGAGTCTTTACATTTTAGGGAAACGTTACATGGTGGAAAAACTTCGGACCCGCCCCGAGAGTTAAACTGCTGAGCTAGCTAGAAAAGAAGTTATTAAACGGCCATTACCTTGTTGTTGAACTGCTGCCCGAAGAAAGAGGCGCTTCCCGCCCCCTGCTACGTACTTTACACTTTGAAAGTTGGTAATGAAGTGGCGCAGAGACCCGAAAATCAGCAGTTTATATACTCTCGTGGAAAGTTCGAGGCGTTTCAGGAATGAGAACACCCGCGCACAAAAACTTTATTGGCTAGGGTTAAGCAAGACATTCAAGTTGGAGAAGATACACCTGATTGGTTATAAATTAATTAAAGAAATTCGGGATTGGCTAAATTCAAAACAAGGGGAAAGAAAGGGTTATACAGCCAACTTAAACAATAACAGAAAGAAATTTAACAAGGAACAAACTTTTGAAATAAAAATTTCTCCAAAAAACAGTTCTTTCACTTCGCACTAGGGTGCACCATTGTAGTTCTTCAGTAGTGTCCTCTAGAAGAGAAAGTTCACACTTCTTACTACAGGTAAAACAAAATACATCGAAAACGACCCAGTTCAGAAACTTCAAAATTTCCAAGTAGTGACATCTTCTGAGAAACTTGAAAATTAAAACATTAGATAAAGTTCAGACTTCCTCCAGTAGGGGAGTTTCAACTGGCGCAAAGTTTGAATTAGCGGCGTGGAGGTGTACCGCCCGGTACAATAATAATAATAATAATAATAATAATAATAATAATAATAATAATAATAATAATAATAATAATAATAATAATTTTTTGCTACGGGCTTTACGTCGCACCGACACATATAGGTCTTATGGCGACGATGGGATAGGAAAGGCCTAGGAGTTGGAAGGAAGCGGCCGTGGCCTTAATTAAGGTACAGCCCCAGCATTTGCCTGGTGTGAAAATGGGAAACCACGGAAAACCATCTTCAGGGCTGCCGATAGTGGGATTCGAACCTACTATCTCCCGGATGCAAGCTCACAGCCGCGCGCCTCTACACGCACGGCCAATAATAATAATAATAATAATAATAATAATAATAATAATAATAATAATAATAATAATAATAATAATTATGCTTTGTGAGTGTGCAAGTTAAAGTGAAGGAAATAATAATAATAATGCTTTATAAGTTTGCAATTTAAAGTATAATAATAATTGTACCGGTTGTTACACTTATACGCCGCACATTTGAATTTTCCGCCTTAAAGTTCTCCTCTACAGTTGAAACTCTGAACTTTGAAACTGAATTAATTCAACCGTTTATCAGATAACGTCACCGTGTTAATTTCGAATTGTTTTTGTTTTCTAATTATCAAGAAGTGTGGACATTCTCTCACATATGTCTCTACCAAAAACTACGATCATGCACCCTGGCGCGAAGTGAAGGAACTTTTCTTGAAGATATTTTGTATTCATAAGTTTGTGCTTTACTAAATGTTGTTCTTTCACTTGTGGGTTGGCAATATTAATCTTTCTTTCCGCCAGTTTTGAAATTAGCCAATCCTAAATTTCTGTCATTAATTTTCAGCCAATAGCGTCTTTCTTTACCAATGTCGATGTGTAACTGTAAGCTACCCAATAAACGACTGTGGGTGTGTCTTAATCATTCATGAAAGGTCTCGAATCTTCTCCGAGAGTATATAAACTGCTGATTTTCCTAGCTCTCCGCCACTTCTTCAACCTCTAGCTTAGTGTATGGACGTGTAGCAGGGGGTGGGTAGCGCCTCTTCCTTCGGGCAGCAGATCTTCAACAATGTAATGGCCGTTTACCATCTTTATTTCTAGCTACCTCAGCAGTTTAACCCTCGGGGAAGGTCCGAAAACTTTTCAATGTAACCTACCTGTCTAAAAATGTAACTTAGTGCCGGCTTATGTGAAATTTTCTTATTACTTTAACTTAAATCGGGGATAGAGAGTGCTTTACCCTCTCGAGCTCCCATTCATTTTTGATTTGAGGTGACTACGTTTTCATAACCGATTTTCTTCTCTTTTAATGTGTTAAAAAATTCTTAAAGGAGTCACCTCCCTAGTTTGGGAATAGCCCCTGTGTCATCGGCCTTGTGCCTCTTAGGTTTTAATATGTGTATTTAGGAGTGCAAAGTCTCGCCTCCTTTCATTTTGTTGTCGGGCCATTTATTTAACCTATTATTGTTCGGCTAAGGCCCCGTAGGCTGGGTACGAGATAGCCCTGTTTAATTCTTGTAAGTTGTGCCTGGATGGCAAGAGATTGCGATGTATGGTATTGCCTTTAGTAGGCTTGAAAAATTGAGAGCGGGTCAGCTCTTTCTGATGTGGTAAAAGTGCCTCTAGGAGGCCCGTTTTGATTTTTGGATTTAATGCTCTTTGAATGAAGGGGTTTTCTGCCCTTTGATCAAGTGTGTACCTTGGTAAGGTTGGGCTAGTAGCTCAAAGGTTGTGTAATTGGGGGCTCGAAGCCCAGAACTAGTAAAGACCCCGAAACTCGAGCTTTCGTTTGTAAAATTATACCTTGTACCTGATTAGTGGATAGTGGTCGAGTTGTTGTTATTTGTTTAAATTCTATGTAAAATTTGTTAAGTGTTTCTACTTGTGAAAATATAACCTTTTATTGAAATTTTAATTCATCTTTCGGCCTTGTAGTTAGACCCATTCCAGCCCGCACCTTCTTTCACCTCTGCCTTCCACGGGTAACTCCGTAAGCAAATAATAATAATAATGCTTTATAAGTTTGCAAGTTAAAATATAATAATAATAATAATAATAATAATAATAATAATAATAATAATAATAATAATAATGTTGTGAGAGTCCCCTGGTGAACGTAATAATCCATGTAGAGATAACATGTGGCGTAAAAGACTTTAATTCGGGCAGTAAATTTGATTTTTACGAAAATTGTTGATTTCTCGTTTTTGGACTTTATCATAACAATAAAATTTGTTTAGAAGCGATAAAGGCACGTGTATAGGATGGTCACGTTATGTTGAAAGCCCATAGTGGTTTGAGCCCATTTTTGAGTTTGGAAGCCGTGCGGGACGAAAATCCGGCATGAGGTGAGAATTGAGCCGAACTGTTTTTTTCGATGAAATAGATAAATCTCGATACCTAAGACGATATAATGTCGATTCTGGGGTTATGAGTGGCAGAATCCACGCACCGAGGATTAATTAGTATATTAAATATTTGAAGAGTTTCAGTGGAATAAATGGACTTCAAATGAAAAGGAAGGAATAATTTAGCAATCGCAGGCATTGGATGTATTTGCCCAGCCGCGATATGCCATGGGATTTGAGATGTGTCTTGGGAGGACATGGTGTCCCCATAAAATTAACGGCAGTACGAGAATGAAGGTTGCGCTTCCGAATACTGTGGTGTACCGATCGATGTAAATCGGATATTGATATATTGATGGTTCATATTGGGACTCAACATATGTGGCTAAATTCTAGAGAGTAGAAATAAAAATATAAAACTTTCCATTTTAATAATAATAATCCAAGTGAATGTTGTCTTAAATCAATTGCTTAGTGCCAAAGTAGACCGAAATTGTAAAAGCTTATGCAGTAACCATAAATATCGCTAACGGTAGTGTAACACGTGAAATAGAGTTATAATAATACGAAGAGGAATAATAGGAAGAATTTATTAGATTAATTTGAGAATAATTATGGTGAGATCAATGTAAAATATTAAATCCATGATGAATAAGTGATACGATAATGCTAATCTCCACTGATGAAAATAAAATAATAATAATAATAATAATAATAATAATAATAATAATAATAATAATAATAATAATAATAATAATAATAATAATAATCATCAAAAGTTGAAGAAGCAGAAAAAGGAGAACTTGCAATAGTATTTTGAGACTAACAATTATGATGATAGGAAGTTAAGATATTTAATGGACGATGATTCAGTGTTACGAATAATAATAATAATAATAATAATAATAATAATAATAATAATAATAATAATAATAATAATGTATTATGAAACTGATCATTAATTTGTGCGGATTAATTCCGAGGAAAAACGACCCTTCGTTTGAAACATCGGCAAAAGTTAGCATAAAATCATCCCGGATGATAAATGATAATAATCAAATATATGAGGATAATTTAAATTAATGATAATAATAAAATTATTGATGGTAATTACAGAATGTGATAATGATCAGATAAAGAATGATAATGATAAGTATTTAATAATTATAGGAATATATGATAGGGACAGCCGTCGTGTGTCGAATTGGTAGGAACCAGATGTTGGTTTTCCACGTGGGAGATTGTTGGCGATATGTGCGGAATAACCCACGGACGGCACATGTCTTCATTGTGCGAGCACAGTAATGAAGCTTTCCGTACGTCTTGTCGTATTGACAAATATAAATATTGAGATAAGCTTTGAGTTAACGAGCTACATCTTACATGTTTGTGAATCTGGAAATATAGGCTAGAGTTTGTCCGTACATTAAATTCCCGTTTTAGATACGATAACATTTCCGCGGTGGGGATCCGGCCTACTAGAATGTACATACCGGAAGTGACTTATGTCCAACGGAACGTGGAGATGACAGTAAATAATCTCATGTCCTCGTCTCCGAAAGAAGGTCTCCAGCAGTGAAACGTCCACTCATACGGATGTGGATTCGATCCCCAGTAACCCATGGGACGAATTCACCAAATATTTCACACTACCAGAGTAGTGAGGTAAATTCAAATGTATGTATTCTTTTTCAGGTTGGAAATTTCTAAATGTAATAATTGTTATCATGTGCAGTTGAAATAAGTCAATAAATTGCTCCTTATTGCAAATTCAATAGGAAACAGTTTTCATATCTTTTTATTGTAGTTAGTCCAGTATGCCCATGGAATTTAAGTTGTCACTTCACAGTCCTATTGTGGAGTCTATAATTAGTATCTATGAATGAGCCATCCCCCTTTACCTTAATTTGCATGCCCCGTTCATCCCTGTGTTCATTTGGTGCGCCTATATATATTTTTATTGTTATTGATTAAAAAATTTTAACATCTTTTACGAACTGATCACCCCTGAGATTAAGGCTAGTCTGGGACTCAAGAGGTGAGCGGGTGGAGTGAATATGTATGTATGTATGTATGTATGTATGTATGTATGTATGTATGTATATACTTTCAGTCCATATTTTTTCAGATGATCATTCCAGACGCTCAGCCTTTCCTGGACTTCCAGCTCGCTATTTCCCCAGATAACAATATCATCTGCAAAAGCAAATGCTTTAAGATCCATGCAGGTGTTCTGTTTCACCTCTTTTATGATTTCATCCTTGATGGTGATGAATAGTATTGGCGAAAGGGCACTGCCTTGTTGCAATCCTCTAGATGTCTGGAACCAATTTGAATATACATTTCCTAATTGAACACAGCTGTAGCAGACATCATAAAGTATTTTTATTCTCTGAATGAGTTCCATAGATACATTCTTCTTTTTAAGACACTCCCATATAGTTGTTCTAGGGACACTATCGAAAGCTTTTTTGATGTCTAGAAACACAAATGTCAAGTTACAATATTTCTACGTGTTTTTCTAATATCATTTTCCGTGTGAATATGAGGTCTATAGTTGATCTATCTTTCCTAAATTCATATTGTTCTTCTTACAGTTGGGGTTCAATAATTTTCCTTAATTCTTTCTCAAGAATCTTCTCAAATATGTTTAAACTATGGGACAGTAAGGTAATCCCTCTATAGTTGCTGCACTTTTTTGACTTCCTTTCTTCAACAGGGGAGCTATAACTCTTTTTCCAGTCATCTGGTATTATTTTATCCTTCCATATTGCCCTTATCACTCTGTATAGCCATTGAATCCCTTGTGGGCCAGCAGCTGATTGCATTACAAGTAAATTCAAGACCAGGATGGAGCAGATGCAATGGTTAGCTAGATGTCACATTGCAAGAAGAATGATGAAAGTGGACTGGGGAGCGGAAGATATTAGTCTTCATGTATTTTGTTATGCGAGTAAACTTGCTTACGCAACGTGTGTATTCTTGAGGGCAAGGAATTGCGCAGAGGTATTGATCCAGTTGGTCCAGGATAAGGCAAGGATTGCAACCGTTAAAACATGTCACTATACCACGTTTGGAATTGTTAGCAGCAAACACTGGTACCAGAATTTCTACGCAGGAATTACAGACGTTGGGACTACAACAGTGCGAAACATTCTTTTGGAGCGATTCGTCAGTAGCGTTGACTACGATATAACGGGCAGGCAACTGAAGTATATTCGTGGATAACCGTTGACCCATGCTTAAATGGCATGTTCACGAATGTGACGTTTCTCCATATGCATATGGCTTCTTACGGCCTCTATTCCAGTGACTTATGTATTTCTGGTAATGTACTAGAGAGGGTAGCACCCTCAGTTGTAAACCCAGAAGATCGTTCATTTTACGAGAGAAGTTCTATTATCTCTTTGAAGCGACTCTTTGCCTTGTTTATGTGAGAGGTAATAACAATGGAGGCCGCGCTGATCGAAGTACACTTTCTATGTTTTAAATGGGTTTTTAATATATTCAAACTTAGCCCATACATGCATGTTACCCTTTTATTTTGACCATTGATATTACAGGTATGTTGATCTTTGTTTTCGTTTTTGGTATTGTGATGATTCATAACTTTCCATTCATAGCAGATTGACACGCATATTTTCTGCTCCGCTGCATGGAAGTGCCGTGTGTGTGTGGTTGTTTTTGTGATCATGAAATGTTGGTAACTGGGTCTCTGATTCTATTTGTGTGCACTGCGTTCAATGGTACTTTACCATCAGATGTGTTTATGTCCTCCGTCTCGACTTAAAGTTACATTCTTGTCGTACGAAGCGCGTGACCTGATGGATTTGAGCACGGGTGACTTTCAATCCCGTTGTAAATTTTTTTGCGTGGTGCACGCTGCTGCTTGGTATATGCGAGACATGTTGTGTGTGGCCAGGTGAGTCACACTATATAAATTTATTTTGACATTAGTAACTGGAACGTCCGTTCATATTGCTTCCAGATACCTTCATATGTGTGAATGCTTGGATGTGTGTTGCTGAGCGAGGGGGGGAGGAAAGATGCTATGTCGATCGGCTCCATTTGCATTTTTCGTCTGGTGTCTGTACCTTATGTTTGTTCTCGGTACAGTTTTATTTATTCTTGCCATGTCTCTGTCTTGGGCGTTTGCTAGCCCGGGAGGCCGCCATGTTTTCTTTCATATATTTAGGCTATTCGCATGCCTGTGATACTCTGATATTATTATTGTTCGCTTGGTGAGGAGATGTTTCTCTGTGTCCCATCCCGATTTCCGCTTTGATTTTTACCTGCTCGTTCTTATCATCTGTGACGCGTGGGTCTTTGACTGCTATGGGTATTGTTGAGTGGATAATGGACTGAGAAGAATCGTGTTATGAATGAGACGTATCTCGTAAAAAGGAGGACCTAAATTGGGCCGTGATAATGAAAATAAAATTGGCATATGATGTAATGGAGGTATTTCTGAGACAGTGAGCTTGTAATTATATCTGTTTGGGTCTTGAAATAATAGTAATGCTGCGCTCACGCGTCGAGGTGATGACATTCATTCGGGAAGGTACGTTTATGTAAATATCCACTTGGTATTTTTTTTAATTATTGGCTTCCTTTTCTTGTTTAATGTTTTTCTTTAATTTTAATTTATCAATAAGCCCTCACTTAATGTATTCTGCATTTCATTGATCGTAGTATTTGGTTCATATCCTTGTTCAGTAACAATAAGGGTCATTTCCAGCTCAAGGCTGTGTTCTCTTGGCTTTTCCTAGTCGCGACTCACGCCTCATTTTTCCCTGTGTGTGTGTTACGTTTGGTGTTATATTTATATACATTATCGCTGAGGGAGTTAGGGTATGGCACACCGTTGTCAAGAAATACGACAGTACAGCAATGCTGATGATTGGTGTCACCTACTGGGACTTTGAATGTAGCAGCTCTTCCGTCAAGGGGTTGCAGTCCAAAGGGACCACGGTGGCTTAGGAATAATCCAGAGTGGTGGCCATTTTATGAAGTTGACGCACCTGAAGAAGTCAATATTGAGAAACAGAAGACAGCTATATTAAGTGTGGCATGTTGTTCTCCTGAGTTCTGTTCACACCTCTTGTATATCTCAAGTTATATCAAGATAATCAGAATGATTGCTTGGACCATTACATTCTTCCACAACCTTGCTAAGGCAAATCAAGCAAGAAGATGTGAACTCAGTGGTGAAGAAATGCAACAAGCTGAAAACATATTTTTGAGAGTTGTATAGCAGGAATGCTTTCAAGGTCACGAGCAGGAACTTGAGAAGAAAGTCTGGGTCTTTGAGGATGAAAAGGGAGGTCTGAGGGTTGAGACAAAACTTACCAGGTATACGTATAAGTTTTTGCCAGTTTTTGTGGCAAAGAAAACACGTAATTTCCAAGGGAAATTCATTTTTTGTTTATTCAAAATATTGGCCATCGGTTTTTACACACTTCGCCCATCTTTCACGTAAGTTATGAATACCTTGCCAGAAAACATGCTTGTCTTTTTTGGCAAACAATTCGTCGAGCCATTTTACAACTTCTTCAAAATTGCTGAAGTGCTGCTCTGCGAGCGCGTGCCCCATTGATGCGAAGAGGTGATAGCCAGATGACACCAGGTAGGGGCAGTACGGCAGATGGATGTCCCATCCAAGCGATTTCAAGGTGTCTTTCACTGGTTTTGCTGTGCGAGATGGTGCATTGTCGTATAAGAAAATCACTTTGCCATGTCTTCTGACTCATTCCGGTCGTCTTTCGATAAATACGTGTTTTAAATTAATCACTTGTTGGCAATAGAGTCTTGCATTAACCCTTTATAGGGCATGGTACAATAATGTACCACCTTTTTTGTATTGACGATATCATGTATGTGTCTTTGTACAAGTGTGTATCGAATGCATGGGATGATGTACCAGCACTTGTGGATTGTGGTGCCAGCTATTTTGAGGTTTAAAAACCCGCTGTTCTCTCTCCAGTGGCATGCGATTGCGAAGTGGTACTTACCTGTACCACCCCCGTTTGGAGGTCTACTTGTCAAAGTGTCTCTGAATTTCGAAGAAAGTAAAGGATTTCTTACTGTTTCAAGGTATGTACATTTTTGTTAACATAGATAACTGCACACATATATATGAAATAGTATTATATTACTTACGAATACTTAAGTATTGCTATATAAATACGGAGAAATACTTAACCTGAAAATTTAACACAATGATATTACGTATTCTCACAATAAAATTTGGAGAGATAGTATCATAATTAATGGTGTAATAGTGAAGCCGGTCCTTTACCAATAGATCTACGCATAATTACCTTTCGCAATTATTAGCCAAAAGATAATACAATGAATTTAGTCTAGTTATGTCATGGTACTTTTGCTTTGGTAGGTCATGAAGGGTATATCTAAAGGTGAAGTAGAAGATCTTTTGATCTCGATCTCCTGAAACCAAGCCTATGAGTCGGATGATGGAGGAGATGATGATGCTGAAGATGGTATTCCAGTAATACCATCCCATTAACGATGCAAGAGGCAGAAAAACAACAAGGACATCGGTCTTAGTCTGGAAGGTAAACATGTTTTTAGATAATTTGACTACTGCCCCTAGTCTGTCATTTTAGAATTTTACTCCTTGGTTCGTTGGGCCCTTGTGTGATCTGGATGATTAGATGTTGCGCTTTCGCTGTCAGCCTGGGTTCAAGTCTCGATCGTTTCTTGTAATTTTTTCTGGAAAAAGTGAAGGTTAAATCCTTTTTATCCTGAATTGTCACTTTCAGTTTCAATCCAGTTCGGCCCCATAATCAATCATTTCCATCATTCATTCATTCCTTCAATCAGAAAAGAGCAGGTATATAACAGGCCCCTCCAGACGGCCCAGTTCAATAATTCGGAGCTAGATGGGGCATTCATTCCTGACCTGGCCTTTGACAGAAAGCAGGCTTTTATATATATATATATATATATAGTTAATGTATTAGTTTATTAGTTACTATTGTGCAAACTTTCGATCCTTGTCTTCAGTATTGGAGGATTCTGATTTATCATCAGATGATTCTGCAGTCGATCCAAACTTCATGCCAACTGCTAGTGACACAACTAAGCCAGCAGGAATTGTCATACCGGAGTCGTCACCTTTATCGGAGGAAGATGATCAACTTATCCCAGCAGATCAACATAATTGGACCAAATTGGGTAAAATGCCTGATGAGTTCAAGTTTAGTACAGTGTAATGTATATCTGTAAAATATCAATGCATAAAAGAAAATTCTGCTTGAATGTATTATTTGATATTTTTCAATAAAATTATATAATAATGAGTAATGATTGACTTTGTACGTGCTTTGATCATATATGTGATTAAGGACTCATAATGTACTGTAATATTTTCAGGATAATGAGGTGGTACATTATTGTACCATGCCCACTTTAGTTTTTACATGACCGTTATAGGGCAGTGGTACAATAATGTACCACCCATTTTGACTGATCAAATGATCATAAATAATTATAAAATCAAAGTCTATCGAGAGTATGCATTGTACTAAGCCATGAAAACACAAAAAAATAACTGTAAATTGCGAGAGCACCTTATGCCCTATAAAGGGTTAACAGTTTTTCCGGGCTTCAAGAGTTCATAATACACAATACCGCTCTGGTCCCACCAGACACAAAGCATGGTCTTCTTACCGAAGTGATTTGGCCTTGGTGTTAAGGACCAGCTTCACCAGGTGACAGCCACGATTTTCTCTGCTTCAAGTTTCCTAAATAAATCCATTTTTCGTCACGCATCACAATTCGGTACCGAAATGATTTTCTTTCGTGTCATTGAAGCAGCATTTCACAAGTGAGTTTGCGATTTTCCATTTGCCGTTCATTCAAATCATGTGGGAGTCATTTATTGAGTTTATTGATCTTCTCCATTGCTCGTAAATGTCTGCTGATTGTTTCTAATGACACATTTAATGTTTGTGCCAATTGCTGTTGAGTTTGAGTCCAGAGCACGCAGTGTCTTTCACATTGAAATCACCACGTTTAAGTTGTCAAAACCATACCTCTCGTGTTCTAATCGATGGAGCGTGTTCATCAGATGATTCTACCAGCAAATGATGATTTTCCGCAGCCTTTTTCTTTTGATTAAATAAGAATAGCAATGCGTGCCACAAATGTTCTTTTCCAGGCACAAATGTCGACATGATCACTCGACGATACAACAAGGATGCTAGTGTTTGACGGACTCGACTTGTGTGTGTGTAAGTAGGTTAATGTCAGACGAACAAATTGACGTATGTGTCAAATTCATACGCTGCGTACTTTCGCTGCTGCCATCTCTTAGTGAAACCAGAAAAGACTTATGCATACACCTGGTACCTTAGAAGAATGTGAGGCATTCAAAAAACCCATATTGTTGCTGTCAAACCATGCCATCGTGACCAGATTAATTTGGGATGAGTATCATCGGTCACAGCATGCAGGGCTACTGACGCTGATGGCCAGACTCAGGGAAAGATATTGGATTCTTGGGATTAGGAAAGTGGCAAAACGAGTTATTGTAAGATGTGTCAAATGTAAAAGGTACAAAACTAGCCCTGCAGCAACAGCTTTTGCTCCATTGCCCAAGGATAGAGCGGGATTAAGGGCAGCTTTCGAGATCTCCGGGGTAGATTATCCCGGACTGTTGTATCTAAAGTCTGGAGAAAAGGCCTGAGTTGTATTATTTACTTGTGCAGTGTATCATGGAATACATCTAGAGCTGGTGCAGATTTTGACAACTGATGCTTTCATTCTGGTGTTAAGAAGATTTATTGCCCTGCATGGAATAATTCCCTGAAAGTGTTGGATTGGGATGGGATTATTACTCACTCGGCTATCAGAAAGATTATTTGGAAATTCATCCCACTTACAGTAGCTTGGTGGGGAGGATGGTAGGAGAGACTAGTTGGAACAGTGAAATAACTGCTGCAACGAATCTTGGGGCGATGAATACTATGAAGAATTGTATACTGTGTTGTGTGATTGCATGGCAACGATCAACTAAAGAACACTTACCTACATTGAGGACAATTCGGCTAAATTAACACCTTTGACACCAGCAACATTTCTGGAGGGAATTCCTACAAATGAGACTCCACACTTGGAAGCAGTTGACTAGATTGACTATGACAAACTTTGTAGGTACCTCCAGAAACTACGTGAGGACCAACGGCAAAGATTCAGGAGTGTATCCAGGGAAGGATGAAGTGGCAAGAATAGGCAAACTGAAGACGTCTGAGGGAGAGCTGGTCAGACCATTCCAGCATTTCTATCCATTTGAGGCGTGCACAATCACTTTGCCCGATATGAAACCTTCACATGAAGAGTTCATGTTGTCAAGAGTGGGGCGGAGAATTAAAATGCCATTGAGATTTGATTTGTGAATACTCTTGATGCGACATTGCTTTTGTGTTCACTTATTTAATGTGTTATGTGTTTGTGTTTTGCAATTGAAAATAACAATTGCAAGATGGGAGGATGTTCCAAAACCTCATTTATTCCATGGACTGCAATGCCATACCTTACTTGTGTATCTATGGATGTTACAAGGGACATTCTACTGCTTATCTTGTACCGTCAAATGGGGTAATTCCGATCTTTTTTTTCGGATACGTCCCGCGTTATTTACGTAGTACTTACGAAATTAAATATATAAGATTAATGATTCTTTAGCTTTTATTTGACGTAACAAAAAATCGTAAGTAGTCAATATTTTTAAAAAATCGGTGATCGGTGTTACCCCATGGAGTGGGGTAATTCCGATCAGTCATTTATTTTTCTTGATTATCGGTATTTGACCGTTTTATGGGTAATACCGATCGCATTTTTACTTTTTTTAAATATTTCTTAACATATAAACCTAAAACAAAGCAACTAAACAATCATTAAATCACTTAAAATAATAAAATGGATAGAAATCTACAGAACATTGAAGTCTCTAAACACTTTCTATTTTCAAGCTATTTAGTAAAACTGTTCGAACCAATAGTAAAGAAGATATGGGATATTTTACTAATAGTAAAGTAAAACATAATAAAATAGATAAGACATATTAAACAGATTATACAGATAAAAATGTTACATTCAAGAGGCACTAATCACAGTTTTTTTACACAAGGACATAGTCGCCTTCTACTCCACATCAACATGTTCTATATCAAAGAAAACGAACTTCCCTCGTTTGCAGGATGCTGGTATAAGTTTTCTCTCAATTTGTTCCTTTTCGATTTCCATTACATCAGAAATGCCTGGAAATACAAAATATGTTGTGCCAGCCAGGATCCTCATCCTCAAAAAATTTGCTTCGAGTGTGCCCGGACTAACTCTCACCAGCTGGCCAATGAAACGCCGAATTCTCTTATTCGTCGGAAATGCAACGAGAACAAAGTCATTTATAGACAACCCATCTTCCCCCTCTCTCTCATGAGAAGCTAGAGTTTCTGCGGTGGAGATGGTGTGACAGGTTTCGCTCGCCTCAAAACTTGAATTGTCTCCTTCTGATGTTGATTCTTCTTCTGAAGTTACTTCAGTCTCTATACTTTGATCATCATCATCCTTGTCAGCTGCATTGGTGGCCAAATCTCTCACCACAATCCCTTTGCCGGGAGGATCAGTCAAGCGCTTCGCACGGCGAACCGGTGCATTTGAACTTGCCTCTCCAACCCGGGCTCGCTCGAGATGTTGAACGAACGATGCAGTCCACGATCGTTCTCGATTGATGTCGTAAGCACTGTCATCATGTGGAATCTGGCGTAGCACGTTTTCCGGACAGAAAGGAACAATACCCGTTTTTCTGAACCCAGAAATAATATTCGTTGCACAATTTACACCTATCTTATTAAATGTCTCTTTTACAAGTTTAGAGAACTCTGATTTGTGCACCACTCCCCAATTCGTATTCTTCCATTCATCCAGCACACTTCGCCAAGCCATCTTTAGGGGACGAAAGAAGGCAACATCAAGAGGCTGGCAAAGGTGGGTAGCATTCGGAGGCAATAGAACAAATTTGACGTCATGCTTTTCACATAGCTTGATTACGTTAACTAGGAGATGGCTCGACAAGTTATCGCCTATCATGACCTTGGGCCCCTGTAATGTCTTTATATAAGGCAACATAATTTTCTTAAACCACGCCTCGAACATCGTAAGATCAAACCAGCCACTCATATTTCGGCTATAACCAGCACCGCTGATCCCTCCTTCTGTCCACGTGTCATACAGATGCTTACTTTTGTAGACAGTGAATGGTGGTAACACTGTCCCGTCTGCAGCCGCAGCCACCATAACACTGATACTCGTTTTCGACGAGTCTAAAATTCTCTCAGGATGTTTGACCCCACGTTTCACAACAACCTTCACATTTCCCGGATCATCACAGAAATTTGTCTCATCATAATTTATAATATTTGACATAGGAACTCCCTCTAGTGTGTTTTGCAGGTTATGGAAATAGTCCATGATAATATCTCTCTTAACAGCTGCCCTGAATCGTTTGGAGTTCTCGCCAATCCTCACTGTGAGTTCCTGGTTCCTCCTGAGAAAACATCGATTACATTCTAAAGGCGCGTCCACACCAAGATGTTTTCGTTAACTTTGTTAATGAACATTGTTAATGAACAATGTTCATGAACATTTCTGTCTGTTAATAAACAAAATAGCGTGTTCATTAACTTTTCGAGCATGTTGATAAACAAAATTTCTTTAACTTTTGTGAATGAAACTTTTCATTAACATTTCGTGTTTTCGTTAACATTTCAGTTCGCACATGCGCAAAGACGCAATTAGAACACGCAAATTCATAGCGCGGAATACAGTACTTTTTTTTATTTTTTGAAATCGACTGTCGAATCACAAGCAACTCGTATACACCTTACAAATACATAAGTGAAGTGTAGGAGTATTTCTCTTACATTCTTACATGATCCTTGGTAGAAGTCACCAGTCGCTAGGAATCTTCAAGTTATACTTAGCCCAACATTAATGCAGATTACATTCCGATAAATTTGTATCATTTCTTGCAATTTCAGACCCAATTACTGTCAACAAGAACTGAAAGTCTTGCGGGGACATTCTCAGAAAATTTTGAAAGCCTGCTGCATCATGAATTGAAAGTTCTGGCATAGGCCTAAGTGTCCTCTCCAAACTTAATTCTAAACGCTTTTACAATAGTTTTCTTTGTCACACTTTGCGTCTGCGTTTTTCTCTAATTGCAGTCATTAAAATAATAAAAGCTGCAGCTGTATTTTCTTCTTCCTGACCGTATCCATTGTAACCTCACAAACAGATGTATTGGTGTGGACACAATGTTAAAGAAGTTTGTTAACAAAAGTTTATTTGGTGTGGACACAATGTTAAAGAGGTTTGTTAACAAAAGTTTATTAACATCTTGAGAAATGTTTTCGTTAACATTGTTTATTAACTTTGTTTCATTAACATTGTTTATTAACTTTGGTGTGGACTAACCATAACCCGGGACGGTTATCTGCGAACCTTTTCTCGACCTTCCGAGCGTGGTTGAAGTAACCCTGGACGATATTACGTATATCAGTATTTCTGAGCGGGAAACCCCACCTGGCACATAACAGCAGCCCTTCGACGAGAGTTTTTTCCTTCTCCCTGGTTAAGGCCGTCGGTGCACCCACCTTGTGTGAATATCTGTTCTTCAATTTGTCGTTTAGTGTGGTATATGGTACAGCAAACTGTTCAGATGCTCTTCGGATACTCATTTTCCCTTGACGGACGGCTTTTACTGCATTCTCGAAGTGGATAGGGTTATATCTACACCTTCCGAAAGGTCCCAGTTTCTTCACATATGTCCTCACCATGATCGGTTTTACCCTATAACAAGACAACTTCGTATATAAAAAACCGTAACTTTAAAACAGTGTAATGTAGAAACTCGCGCAAAAGCTTTATATGATACCAAATAACAGAAGATAGGATTGCAGTATTAACTTACCGCCAGTGTATGGTATGTGACGTTCTAAAACAGAAGTTTCCAATGATAGCGACAATTTAATAAACCTCTCCCGGTGAATTGTACGACAAGAATGCACATATTCTTAGTGCGCAGTCAGATAGCCATTAATGTTCCCTTTGTTTATACGCAGCGTATTGGATCCATTGTCGTCGCGGTTTCGCAGGAAGGCTCAGTTTTCAGAAGGAAGACCGAATGATCGATAATGCCCCATTATACCGGAATTACCCCACGTTACGGTATGTATCATTTTGGGTTGTTGACAAGATCATACTGACAAATATATTATTTGTTACAATCAATCAATACTGATCTGCATTTAGGGCAGTCGCCCAGGTGACAGATTCCCTATCTGTTGCATTCCTAGCCTTTTCCGAAATGATTTCAAAGAAATTGGAAATTTATTGAACATCTCCCTTGGTAAATTATTCCAATCCCTAACTCCCTTTCCTATAAATGAATATTTGCCCCAGTTTGTCCTCTTGAATTCCAACTTTATCTTCATATTGTGATCTTTCCTACTTTTATAAACGCCATTCAAACTTATTCGTCTACTAATGTCATTCCAAGCCATCTCTCCGCTGAGAGCTCGGAACATACCACTTAGTCGAGCAGCTCTTCTTCTTTCTCTCAATTCTTCCCAACCCAAACATTGCAACATTTTTGTAACGCTACTCTTTTGTCAGAAATCACTCAGAACAAATTGAGCTGCTTTTCTTTGGATTTTTTCCAGTTCTTGAATCAGGTAATCCTGGTGAGGGTCCCATACACTGGAACCATACTCTAGTTGGGGTCTTACCAGAGAATTATATGCCCTCTCCTTTACATCCTTACTACAACCCCTAAACATCCTCATAACCATGTGCAGAGATCGGTACCCTTTATTTACAATCCCATTTATGTGATTACCCCAATGAAGATCTTTCCTTATATTAAAACCTAGATACTTACAATGATCCCCAAAAGAAACTTTCACCCCATCAACACAGTAATTAAAACTGAGAGGACTTTTCCTATTTGTGAAACTCACAACCTGACTTTTAACCCCGTTTATCAACATACCATTGCCTGCTGTCCATCTCACAACATTTTCGAGGTCACATTGCAGTTGCTCACAATATTGTAACTTATTTATCACTCTATAGAGAATAACATCATCCGCAAAAAGTCTTACCTCCGATTCCACTCCTTTACTCATATCATTTATATATATAAGAAAACATAAAGGTCCAATAACACTGCCCTGAGGAACTCCCCTCTCAACTATTACAGGGTCAGACAAAACTTCACCTACTCTAACTCTCTGAGATCTATTTTCTAGAAATATAGCAACCCATTCAGTCACTCTTTTGTCTAGTCCAATTGCACTCATTTTTGCCAGTAGTCTCCCATGATCCACCCTATCAAATGCTTTAGACAGGTGAATCGCAACACAGTCCATTTGACCACCAGAATCCAAGATATCTGCTATATCTTGCTGGAATCCTACAAGTTGAGCTTCAGTGGAATAATCTTTCCTAAAACCGAATTACCTTCTATCGAACTAGTTATTAATTTCACAAACATGTCTAATATAATCAGAAAGAATGCCTTCTCAAATCTTACATACAATGCTTGTCAAACTTACTGGCCTGTAATTTTCAGCTTTATGTCTATCACCCTTTCCTTTATACACAGGGGCTACTATAGCAACTCTCCATTCATCTGGTATAGCTCCTCCGACCAAACAATAATCAAATAAGTACTTCAGATATGGTACTATATCCCAACCCATTGTCTTTAGTATATCCCCAGAAATCTGATCAATTCCAGCCGCTTTTCTAGTTTTCAACTTTTATATCTTATTGTAAATGTCATTGTTATCATACGTAAATTTTATTACTTCTTTGGCCTTAGTCTCCTCCTCTATCTCGACATTATCCTTGAAACCAACAATCTTTACATACTGCTGACTGAATACTTCTGCCTTTTGAAGATACTCACATACACACTCCCCTTGTTCATTAATTATTCCTGGAATGTCCTTCTTGGAACCTGTTTCTGCCTTAAAATACCTATACATACCCTTCCATTTTTCACTAAAATTTGTATGACTGCCAATTATGCTTGCCATCATGTTATCCTTAGCTGCCTTCTTTGCTAGATTCAATTTTCTAGTAAGTTCCTTCAATTTCTCCTTACTTCCACAGCCATTTCTAACTCTATTTCTTTCCAGTCTGCACCTCCTTCTTAGTCTCTTTATTTCTCTATTATAATAAGGTGGGTCTTTACCATTCCTTACCACCCTTAAAGGTACAAACCTGTTTTCGCATTCCTCAACAATTTCTTTAAACCCATCCCAGAGTCTGTTTACATTTTTATTTACCGTTTTCCACCGATCATAGTTACTTTTTAGAAACAGCCTCATGCCTGCTTTATCAGCCATATGGTACTGCCTAACAGTCCTACTTTTAAGACCTTCCTTTCTATCACATTTATTTTTAACTACCACAAAAACAGCTTTTGATCACTAATACCATCTATTACTTCAGTTTCCCTATAGAGCTCATCTGGTTTTATCAGCACGACATCCAGGATATTTTTCCCTCTGGTTGGTTCCATCACTTTCTGAATCAGCTGTCCTTCCCATATTAACTTATTTGCCATTTGTTGGTCATGTTTCCTGTCGTTCGCATTTCCTTCCCAATTGACATCTGGCAAATTTAGATCTCCCGCTACAATCACATTTCTTTCCATGTCGTTTCCCACATAGCTGACTATCCTATCAAATAATTCCGAATCCGCGTCAGTGCTACCCTTTCCCGATCTGTACACTCCAAATATATCAAGTTGCCTATTATCTTTAGAAATGAGCCTTACACCCAGAATTTCATGTGTCTCATCTTTAACTTTTTCGTAGCTTACAAATTCTTCTTTCACCAGAATTAACACTCCCCCTCCCACCATTCCTATCCTATCGCTACGATACACACTCCAGTGCCGTGAGAAAATTTCTGCATCCATGATATCATTTCTCAGCCATGATTCAACTCCTATTACAATATCTGGTAAATATATATCTATTAAATTACTTAATTCTATTCCTTTCTTTACAATACTTCTACAGTTCAACACTAACAATTTTATGTCATCCCTACTTGATTTCCAGTTCCCTGTTCCCTTATCACCGCTCCCTAGGCCATCCCGTTTCCCTGAATGTACCTCCCTATTACCCTTCCAAACAAATTTCCTAACTTATATGTACCACTGCGGTTTAAATGAAGGCCATCTTAGCGCAGATCCCTATCTCCTACCCACCCATTAGGATCTAGAAATTTCACTCCCAGTTTCCCACATATCCACTCCATAGTCTCATTTAAATCCCCAATTACCCTCCAGTCAGTATCCCTCCTACACAGTATTCCACTAATAACAATCTCCGCTTTCTTAAACTTCACCCGTGCTGCATTTACCAGATCCCACACATCTCCAACTATGTTGGTACTTATATCAGCTTGCCTTACGTTGTTGGTACCAACGTGAAACACTACCACCTTGTCCTTCCCCTCCTCCCTCTCCTTCTACTTTCCTCAACATCTGCCTCAACCTAATTCCTGGATAACATTCTACCCTGGTTCCTTTTCCTCCACACACTTTCCCCACGTGTCTAACGATGGAAACCCCCATGACCAGAGCCTCAACCCTCCCCACCTCATCTGATCCCCTCCCCTCCTGGTCAGCCCTATCTTCTCTCACTGCTGCAGAAGCTACTTCCTCCTCCCTTTTCTCCTTCCCATGACCCTGTTCCACCTGTCTTTTCCTATCCTCTACTCTACATTTCCCTTTCCTACCTTTTCCCTTCCTCCTACTTCCACGCATCTCAGCAACAGTTCCCTGTCCCTCATCTTCCCTCTGTTGTTCTACCTGGAGTGACTCGTACCGATTTCGCACAGACACCTGTCCTGAATTCTGATCCTGAATAGAGCCCTTAGCCTGCAATCTCCTTCCCCTTAGAACATTAGACCACCTGTCTTCTACAACTCCTCCCTTTCCTTCCCCTCCCTCTTGTACACCTACTATAACCTGTACATTGTTTGAGGGAGTCCTATCTTCCTTCCTGTCTTCTGTGAGAATTCTAATTATCTCCCTCAAACTTTCCAACTCCTCCCTCATACCCCTCAATGCCTCGCAACACCCACAATAAGTACACTCGCGCTCATTAGCCATTCTTTACGGGGGGGGGGGGGGGGAATTAAATTAAAAAATAAAATAACTTATTTGCAAAAAAAAAAAAAATGAACGAAGGGATATATTGTCTGGGATAGTACACAACAATAAGGTAATTAATATACGACTACACTACAATACTACTTAGTTGTGCTCTATTTTTTTTAATTCTATAACCCCTAACAGGATAAAAACTGCTGTTAATTACTGAATATCGAAAGTAATACACAAGAACTACACAATTCCAAACTGCAATTAAGCCTATCTTAATTAAAACAACAGTATTTTAGTAAGAGTTTCTACGGATACCTCTACTACACCGGTACTACACAAATATTTTACAATAATAAAATAAGCACACTCAATTCTAATAGGATATTACTCGTATACTACTGTACAGTACACTACAGTAATTTTTAAACTACTTTCAGACGTACCCTAATTACGATACCGGTACCGTACCGTATGTCACTACTAAGCACAACAGAAATGAAATTCGCAAGAACTACCGGTACTGTACTCAAAGATTACCAACGAAGCTAAATGCTTAGACAAATTATTATTAGTATTACGGTCTAATAGATACACACGAAAGATAACACACGAATATAGCAGGCAAGATACGGCACTATCTAAATGTACTGTATCTATACTACAATGTATCTACACTACACTACACTGCGTTCGGTTAAATGCTTAAGTATCAAAAGGTTTCCCGTACACGAAGAAAAACACGAATATAACTGGCAAGATACTGTCTAATATATTATACCTTATCTTCACTACAATTCTACTGAAATGTGGTTATGTGATTATTACAGCTGGTGGATTACTATTATTTTCCCTACTCCACGGGACGGAGAAAAAAAAAGTGTCCTTAATTAGGCCTGCTGAAAAATACGAGGTTGTCTACAATAATTTCTCAAATATTTCTATCAAAACTACTACTCCAGGGACTTGAACTGCAATTACTGGGATATATGAATTTTATTATTATTAGCTAACCGCTCATTAATACTGAAAGATCGAGGGAGCGAAATATAAATTACGGATACCGTAAAACGGGGTAACTTCGGCCACTTTTTCGTATATTTTTTAAATTAAAATGTGAAATATTTCCTCTAATTTTCTGAAAAATTTAATATAAGTTCTGCCATGTTTGTTCTTCATTTCTAAATATGAACATAATTATAATTGTTATTCAGTAATGAATTATGATTATCGAAAGAGTGGCCGGAGTTTCCCCATGTTTTGGGGTAACTTCGGCCGCCATAAAAATAACTCAGGAAACGACGTTTTCTTCGATATAGTGTTACGTCGGCCTCTGTGAATGTTTTCTAAAACCTGCAGAACGCCCAGTATCAACAATCACAAACAAATTAAAACGATTTGCAGTGAAACAGAAGTATAGTGATCAAATTCCCATTTTTCACAAAGAATGGACTATTTTATTTAGCCTAAGCGTACAAGCATTTTATGATATTACAAATTACGTGTTGCATTGCGTAGTTATGTGTAATGATAAAAAAGATAATAAATAAGAAGTACGAAAATCATAAAGCCCAATAGTATGGAGAGAAAAGGAGATCGGAAAAGAAGCAATCTTGTAGACTGTTCTCATAATACACCGTCTTCTAAATTATAAAATATCTGGGCCGTCAATCAAGTTCTTAATTGCGCATCGTCTGTGTCATCTGATATCCGTCTATTTATCATTGAAAATAGGAACAGTCTTTCCTCTCCCTGTCGGGATAAACTTCCCCGTTTATTGTTATTGTAGCTTTATTAATCTCTTCTAAAGCATTCTTGACGTAAACAGGATTGTAATTACAATACCCGCGGCCGCGTAATGTTTTCCCGTACGTTCTGGGCTTGGCCGAAGTTACCCCGGAAGAGGACAACTTTTATCACAAAACTATTTCCTGAAAAACCTATTTGAATAAAATGCATCAAATTAGGTTGATCAGTTACCAGACGTACGTACATTTTGACCCCATAAACCTTTGAAATGGAGAATAGAATGCTGGGGCTGGAGAACAGTTTGTTTTCTGCTGTTACCAAACAAGACAATAGTCGGGGCTGCGAAAAAAATTGATTGACTCAAAAATGAGCCTGCCAATGTTCTTTGGACTACCGAGTGTTGATAGAGCATTCTATTGTACATGCATTTTAGTTGTTGCAAGTGGTTCATCTTTTTCCGTATAGGAGGCAGGAGAAAATAAGTGTTGCTATTCGTCAGTGGCCGAAGTTACCCTGTATGGCCGAAGTTACCCCGTTTTACGGTACTAACTACCTACTCAGAAGTACAAATGAATGGAATACAAGGTCAGCTGATTTTTATTTATATTTACTTGACTACACTACACCCTTTGTTCACGACTGTAGCCAACAATGCAATATTTGAATATGAGGAGCGACAATAATCAATAACAATACAACGACTGTTAACTATTATCGTGTAATCTCTTTAACTTCTTTTTAAATGGAAGTTTACAGGCGTATCGTGTTTTTTAATGTAGTAAATGTAGTAAATTATTACCTTCGCGATAGTTTGAACGGATATCTATACGAAATACCGGAGAAGTTGCTGCAGAAGTTACGGTACTATTCCTTATGATAATCTGCCTTTGTAAGTACAATCAACGAACCTACAGATATTTACAAATATTTTTAAAGTTAATAGTATTACCTAAAGTATCTCCTAAACCTAAATTCGAAACAAGGTACACCTAGCTAGCCTAATTAACCTAGAAAACGTAATTTACTGAAGACCAACTGAATTACTTGTTACGAAATTTAGATAAATATCACTACTCTCAATTTCTACCAACAAGCACTAAACACCACTATATAAACAGCACTAAATGAATCAGATATACACAAAATTAAGCTATTTCAATAGATTTTCACTACTTTATCACTACAATAATGCAAGAGCTCTCTCAACAGCCAACCGTTCTCAAGCGCATCCAACAATGCAATGTGTTACTATTAAATTATAAGCACTTTTCTCAACAGATGGTTTGGACATGTCAAGAGGTTGGAAGAGGGAAGGATGCCAAAGTGGATGATGGAAACCCAGACAGAAGAAGGGAGGGCAAATGGGAGACCCACATTATGGTAGTTGAAAACGATCAAGAATAATATAATTAGAAGAAACCTAAACTGGAACACAGTTAAGTACGAACAATGGTGGTCGGATAGAGGAAGATGGAAGGTTCAATACGCATCTCAACCCAGCAGGAGCTGGACAGGGAAAATGGATGATGATGATGATGATGATGATGATGATTATATTTACTTTGCACTGCACTGCACTGAATACAGGGGCTGCCTGGCCGAGGTAGTAAAGGCGTGCTCGGTTTGCACGGAAGGACGTGGATTCGAAACCCCGTCAGGAAGTCGTAAAATTTAAGAAACGAGATTTCCACTTCCGGAGGTGCATATGGCCCTGAGGTTCACTCAGCCTACACCAAAAATGAGTACCGGGCGTAGAGCTAACCACTCTACCCATCACGTGCCGAGGTTAACAATGGTGGAAGCCTTTACCTTCCACTCCTCCAAGGGCCTTCATGGCCTGTCGGAGGTGACTTTGCTTTGCTTTGCTTTGCTTTGCTTTGCTTTGCTTTGCTTTGCTGCACTGAATACAGCTAAAATGGGCTTCTTAGTTTTCAAAATTATGTAACACACCCTCACTGAAAAATGTAACTGTCCTGTTATTGAAGGTGGAGTTGCTTTGTTATAATCAAAGGGAGAAAGAATTACTCAGCATCTACATCTTTCCCTACTTGTTAGAAAGAACAAAAAGCGTTTTAAGCCATCTGTATTCTTAAGAATTCTGACAAATAGATGTAGAAATATGTTTCCTCATACCCCTACTCAAGGACAGCAGTAAACTGCAAAACTTTGCTCTCAGAGCTTTCAGTTTAATTTCTTCATCCATGAAAGCTGATATTTCTGCATATGGTATGACAGTGTTCAGCAGTTTCTTCTTGATATTTACAGAGTAGTTATTTCATCATGCCTAAAGAACCAACAACATTAAACATAAACTTACATACATTTGTTAAAGAATTCTGTGGTGATGTGTTTTTGAACGACAAGTCAAACCTATTCTTTGAAGTGTGTGAAACATCAGTGAACAAAGCAAAAAAAAAAAAAAGGGTCGCATTTCGCAGCCTGTAGTTGAGAAGTAAAATGAAATGAAATGGCGTATGGCTTTTAGTGCCGGGAGTGTCCGAGGACATGTTCGGCTCGCCAGGTGCAGGTCTTTTGATTTGACTCCCGTAGGCGACCTGCGCGTCATGATGAGGATGAAATGATGATGGAGACGACACATACACCCAGCCCCTGTGCCAGCGAAATTAACCAATTAAGGTTAAAATTCTCGACCCTGCCGGGAATCGAACCCGGGACCCCTGTGACCATTTAGCTATGGAGCCGGACAGTTGAGAAGTATAAATCTGCTCTGTGTGAAAAAAAGCACGAGGGACAAAAGCAATTGTAATATCTTCGCTCACAACATCCGAATGCCAAAGACATATAATTGGGTCATTTTGAATGGATTACAATTAAAATTTACATTTAACACATTGAGGACGGGCCCCAAACGGAGGCTGCTACACCATGTTTAAGCCTCCAAGAAGGAAATTACACTGTTGCAATCAAACCACTGTAACTCAAAAAGTTTTCAAGATATCAATCTCAAACTTGGAACATGTACTCAATAGGTGGCTTAGTGGTCAGTACAGTGTGATACCTTTCAAAGTAGAGTATACTCTTGATTACCGGGTATCTGGTTTGCAGATTAAATGTGCATGTTTTTGCCTTATTAAAAATAGTGAAAATGTAAACGTTTGAATTTACAGTATTTTTCGTACACATTTTTGCAGTGTAGTCCCAGTATCCTTCGTATATATATTTGCAGAGTAGTCCAGGTGAGGGCAAGTTATTTTTAGTACGATATTTGGTGACTTCTTGCATTGTCCTGTTTTGTTTTGTAATAGCGAAGTGTAAGTTTTGTAAGGAGGTGGGGGGGAGGCTTATTTCAAAGTTGCTGGAAGGCAAGTGCTGTCTTCATTCGATTGAGGGACCAGCTTAAATGGTCAATAGCTGTTAACAAATTGTCATACAGTAGGATACAGTACTCTGTGGCATGAAATATGTCTGGTGTAAAATGTAAACGAATAGTGCTAACAATCAAACAAAACTAAATATCATTCAGAAATTAGATAATGGAGTCTCTGCAAGCAAATTAGTCAGTGGTTATGGAATAGGAGTGCAAACAGTGTGAGAAATAAAAAAAAATCAACAAAAACTCTTAACCTTCACAAGGGACTACGATAAAGATTCTGGCTCTACGAAACAGAAAAGTGTGAAGACATCTCCTTATCAGGATACTGATTCTGCGCTCATGAAATGGTTTAACAAGAAGAGAGCAGAAGGAACACCAATTTCGGGTGCCATGTGATCTGAGAGAGTCAGTTATTTTCATAACCTGCTAGGCTTAGAGGGTGATTTCAATGCAGAAGCATCTGCATCAATTTGCAGCAGCTTTAAGAAATTTATGGAGGACAATTTTCTTCCAGATCAAATTTATAATGCTGATGAGTCAGGATTAATGTGGAAATGTCTTCCTACACAAAATCTTGCTTCACAAAAGTCTGCTCCTGGACACAAATCTTCAAAAGAACGAGTTACAATCATGTGCTGTAGAAATGCCTCCCAAAACCATAAAAATAAGCTTGTAATTTTGGGGAAAGCCAAGAAGCTTTGTTAATTCAAGGGGACTGAAGCCAAAACCATGCCTGTTATTTATTACAATCAGAAGGGAGCCTGAATGACTAGGGAAATATTCCTCAATTGGTTTCGAGAACATTTCGTACCAGAAGTAAGAAAATTTCTTAAAAACAAAAGATTACCACAGAAAGCAGTGTTGCTTTTGGATAATGTGCCTTCACATCCAAACGAAAGTTCATTAACTTCAGACGATGGACTCATTGTTGCCAAATTTCTTCCTCCAAATGTGACAGCACTGATACATCTTGTGGATCAGGGTGTTATTGCATCTGTAAAGCAACACTACATATCCAAACTCCTGAAAAATGCGACGAAGGAATGTGTTGTTACCCTATAAAATTTCTGGAGTTAATACTCTTTATTGGATGCAGTACGTGGAGTTGCAACAGCCTGGGGAGAAGTAAAACTGTGCACCCTATCACAATCATGGAGGAAAATTCTACCACAAATAGAAGAACAGGATATCGGTGAAGAAGACAGATCTCAAGGAATTCTTGCTCATGCTAAGAAAGCTGAAAGGTTTGGAGAAATTTATGAGGATAACTTAACTGAATGGTGTTTTAGCGACTCATGTGAACAAGGCTTTCAACAGTCTAGTGATGAAGACACTGGTAATGTCTGTGCTGGAAATGGTAGTAATGTGTAAGTTTAAGTGAGGCTGAAGAAAGAGAAGGTGATGAAAGTGTTTCTCATTCTGTGGCTCTACAGTGTATAAATACCCTGTTGGATTATATGTGAAAAAGGGGGTTTGAATATGGTGACATTATTGCCGCACACAAAATACGTCTCGAGGTAAGGAAGCAGATGAACAACCAAAAGCAGAGAACCATTACAGACTTCTTCAGAGTACAATAATGAGGGCGAGTTATGTTTATAAATGCATTATAACTTACTTAATATGGTGCTGTATTTAAAAGAAATTATAACAGGCATTCTTCTTGCAATAAAACACATGCTTTTGGATTATCTGTGTTTTCCGATTACCCATGCCATTCACACCAGCCATTAGCCCGGATAATCAACTGTATACTGTATACAGTTTGTGGCTTCACTTAACACTCTTTACAAGCACAGTGTAGTGGGAATGCAACGTTCGTGCCTTTCGTATACTTACTGTATTCAAGTATGCAAGGATTTCTCTTTGCGGTTACGCCTTGTTTAGTATTAGCTATTAATAGTTAGAAATATTCAGTTCACTGACACTCGGTACCTATAATAACCTATGTTCACATAATTAATCACAAATATCAGTATCCACCAGCAACTGAATGCACAACGCGATGTTGACATTTGCACTGGAGCTCCAGGAAATAGCTCTATATATCCTATATTATTTTCTTAAATACATGAAGGTTTAAAGAAAGAAAGAAAGAAAGAAAGAAAGAAAGAAAGAAAGAGAGGAAAAAAGAAAGATGTAGTAACAGCAATAGTTTATATTCCTCGACTACATCGTGTGGAACTCATAATCTAAACCACAACTGTATCAATGATCGACGAAATACGAAGTGCATAATAGTAAGAATTCTCATAGCCCATAACCTACTGTTGGCTGTCACCTCCTCTCAGCTGAGAAACTATGAGAATTCTCAAGGCATCACCATGTGACACATTAGAAAATGAATCTGTGTATAAATGTTGAAATACTTGTCGTCACACAAGGCACGTTGCCACTGGTCTGTAGGCGCGAGCATAAGATCACCCGTGTTTACAGTATAGTTGGTTTTCATGGTTACAATGATCGTAAAAGTGGAAAAAAATATTGGCACGAACATTAATGATCGTACCACTCCACGACATGATGGAAAATAGTTCAAACACTGGCTAACAGACAAGGCAACAAGCTGAAAGTATGTAAAACTGAGATTTCCAGCACCCATCCACAACCACTGGCTGCAGTAATACAGAGAACTCTGTGACCGGTCTTCAGCGCGTTAAATATATACTTACTTCCAGAGTCAATTTTAAAGATTTTTTTTTTTTTTTTTTTTTTTTGCTAGGGGCTTTACGTCGCACCGACACAGATAGGTCTTATGGCGACGATGGGATAGGAAAGGCCTAGGAGTTGGAAGGAAGCGGCCGTGGCCTTAATTAAGGTACAGCCCCAGCATTTGCCTGGTGTGAAAATGGGAAACCACGGAAAACCATTTTCAGGGCTGCCGATAGTGGGATTCGAACCTACTATCTCCCGGATGCAAGCTCACAGCCGCGCGCCTCTACGCGCACGGCCAACTCGCCCGGTTTTAAAGATTTTAAGAGCCTATGATAGTGCCTGTTTTCAAGAATTTTTAGTGCCATTTTGCCTGCCTATATTGAATTCTTTTTAGTGCTATTGTCCAATCAATCAATCAATCAATCAATCAATCAATCAATCAATACTGATCTGCAATTAGGGCATTCGCCCAGGTGGCAGATTCCCTACCTGTTGTTTTACTAGCCTTTTCTTAAATGACTGCAAAGAAATTGGAAATTTATTGAACATCTCCCTTGGAAAGTCATTCCAATCCGTAACTCCCCTTAGTATAAACGAACATTTGCCCCAATTTGCCTTCTTGAATTCCAACTTTATCTTCTTATTGTGATCTATCCTACTTTTAAGGACACCACTCAAGCTTATTCGTCTACTAATGTCATTCCCCGCCATCTCTCCACTGACAGCTCGGAACATACCACTTATTACAAGTTATAAATAATAAATAGACAGAACAGTTGTATGGAAGCTAAATGTTTTATGTATGGTACATGTTAACACAATTTTACTAGTCATAACTATTTACATCAGCCGGATGTTTCTACAGAATATACAATACACACAAAAATATTTTTTAGTCAAAACAATTCATGTCAGCTTAACCATTTTAAGTATTTTATTATTAAGCAAAACCCAGGATACTGGCTATTTTGATCTTAGGTAGTCAGAACAGCAGCTGAAGATGCCTAAAAAATAGGCGAAATATGTCCTGCTTAAGACATAACAATAATGTAAAAATATTTATGTAAATCAATAAAAAACATAATGTAATGTGAAGGTGGACTCTCAAAAACAAAAGTTCTTTTAGAAAAAACTATACCACTTAGTCAAGTAGCTCGTCTCCTTTCTCCCAAGTCTTCCCAGCCCAAACCTTGCAACAATTTTTTTTTTTTTTTTTTTTTGTCAGAAATCACCCAGAACAAAATCAAGCTGCTTTCTTTGGATTTATTCCAGTTCTTGATTCATTCTAGCAGAAAGCTTGTTCTCTGATCAAAGTGAGTAGTACGAGTAGAGAGGTATAATCTGATGGAATGAGCTCGATTCGCTCACTGCATGGCTCTAGAAGTAACCATATATACGAAGGTTGATCAAATATAAAGGGGATTTTTGTTCCTGAACATCAACAGTTAGTAGGACTGGCCTCGCTCTTCTGCTATGCTTAGCAGGGACCATTACGACTTGGGAGAGCATGCTGTTAGATATTTCCTGCCGTTTCGTCAGTAACGCTCATGATATCGGAGCAACAGGTGCATCCCTCTACTGTGCAATACATAATTATAAAATTTCTTGCTCATGTAGGAGCTACAGCGCCAGAAATTTGCCAGAGATTGACAACACAGTTCGGTGATCAGACACTGTAAAGGCCGCGTGTGTGTAAGGAGTGGCACAGGAACAGGGAGGCAACACTAGTGAAAGCCAAGACTCGACTGGCAGCTGGCAAGGTTTTTGCAACAGATTTTTTCGATCGGCAAGGCATTTTGCCGATTGATTTTTTGCATTAGTGACGGAAAATCAATGCTGCTTACTACTGCGAGCTGTTGAACAAGGCGAGGGTTGCATATCGCCGCAAAAGGCGAGACCAACCGATTCGACAATGCATGGCCCCATACTGCAGCTCTGTCTCCAAGCTACAGGAAATGCACTGGAATACACTTGATCAACCTCCTTACAACCCGGACTTATCACCCTGCAATTGCAATTTGTTCGGCCCGCTTAAAGAAGCTCTAGGAAGTCAACGATATGAATATGATGAGTGTGGAAGATTTCGTCCGCAACTGGCTTGTGACACGACCCTGTTCTTTTTATGATGAGGACATCAAAAAGCTGCCCATACGCTGAGATAAATGCATTTCCAAAGCAGGAAACTATGTGAAAAAATAAATTGTAACTGCCTGAGTTTTCCAATAAATGAATTTAAATAAAAATAAAATCCTGTTTATATATGATTCCCCCTCGTAGCTAAAAATCCCTGGTCTGTTCGGGAATCAAATCTGGGGCCCTCTGAACTGATCTGCTGATGACCATGAGAATGTTAATGTTTGGAAATAAATTGTTTTTCTTTGCAATATAGTAGAATATGGTAATGTGCAGGACAGATCTTGCAGCTTAATGTAATCAGGATGTGGAATATCTGAGTAATGTGTGGAAAAATACTCCACCTATATTTAAGAAGAAAGCCTCATATAAGCTGTCCTTGAGAAATTAAACCATAGTGAGATCTTCCTTTATATATGACTCCTACTACTGTATATGCATGTGTACAATCCAACTGATGACTATGAAACATTTATAAATCATAACTCAATTACTTCATTCAAAACCTGAACAGTTTTTGAAATACATACCATAAGTAACAAATCATTCCAGCTAGTTATGGCAATTAGTAGTTTGTTCTTTTGTCCTTTACACTGCATGTTCAATGCATTCATTAAATGCCACAGGAGAGAAAGCATCACAGTTGCCATATTTTTGACTATTTATCCTTCCTTTTCTTTCTAGTTCATCAACTTGCAATAGGAGAAAAAGAACATATACGAGTGATTTTTAACACATTTTAACAGAAAAACAAGCAATCTTAAACAGTATTTAAAAGAAAACCATAAATTACGTAGGTTGCTTGAAATGGTGCATGTTTAAATATGAAAAACTTTCTCCAGCAAAGAATGAACAAAATTAAATTTTATTCAAAAAACAAACCTGGAACTTTCTAAAATTAATTAATTAATTAAGCAATTTATGTATTTAATCCATTTATCCTCCAGGGTTTGTTTTGGCCCTGGACTCGGCGAGGGATCCTACTTCTACTGCCTCATGGGCAGTGCCCTGGGGCGGAAGACATTTGGTCGGAGATACAATGGGGAGGACCAGTAACTCGCCCATGCAGCCTCACCTGCTATGCTGAAGAGGGGCCTTGTGGGGAATGGGAAGATTGGAAGGCACAGACAAGGAAGAGGAAGGAGTGGCCATGGCCTTAAGTTAGGTACCATATGCCTGGTTAAGAAGTGGAAAACTACAGAAAATCACTTTGGCTGAGGTTAGAATCTACTCAGTTGACCATCCAAGGTTGAGTGGACCTCATTTCCAGTCCTCGTACCACTTTTCAAATTTTGTGGTAGAGCTGGGAATCGAACCTGGGCAATCAAGTATTATATTTTACTTATTTATTTATTTATTTATTTATTTATTTATTATTCGCTAATCGGCCAAACCATGATTAGTTTCATTATACATTCTGGCTTTTATTCAATTTTTGATTGATCCAGTAGGTTTTCATTAGTTTGTTATGTTGAGCACGGGGTTCATCCAACCACTTTACTCCAGTTGTCCATTTCTCATCTTGGAAAGTCCAAAAAGTCACGATGCTTGCATGTCGTCTGATCATCGGGCCATTTCTTCAAGGTCTTTCTGGACGTTAACGTACCAAGGAATTGTTGTTTTTGGTTTTGAGTCAAAATTATTAAAAATGCATTTTGTCCATTGAGAGTTGTCCATCCGTTGTAAGTGGCTGTAGAAGCGAGCCCTGCATTTGCACACTGTGTCCGTGATCTTCCCTATAGTAGAGAATATTTTATCATTATTTACAAATTCAAATTTTGGATATTTTTCCAGCTCCCAGTATTCCATTCCTTTCTACGCCAAGGTCAAGGACTCCATTGTGATGACTGATAGCAAAAAAATTTTCATGAGTACATACTCAATTATTTTAGCCCTTTGACCTATCTTTTTTTTGGAAAAAAATTGTGCCATGACACATTATTTATTTTTCAGTTATTTTAAGGAAATGCAGACGAATATATACACAGATGTTACACACATATAAACAACTTTTTTTTTTGCATTCCACCATACATTTATGGCTTGGAGAAGTCCTCCTATGTACAGAACACTAAGAAAGCAGGTATACACATTCAAAGCAACCTCTCATTTGAAGTATCTAATGAGGTTTCCTTTCAGTCCCCATGCAGCACACACTCTGCATCACCTGGATGGGATTCTTTTCTTCTGATTTAGAGCCTTTTTTGATGGCTAGTTGCTAGTATATCAACCTCAAGGCATCACAGGAATATTAACAGTGTGAGGGGAATTTGTCAAAGTTGCAAGTTATTTACTATACACGAACTTTTTCTTGAGCCCGATTTTTACGGGGTGAGGGGTAAGGCGGGAGCGCTGATGGTTCCGGTTATACTGCCCAACTGGATGGAAATGAAATCTGAATTGAATCAATAATATGATCGATCGATATGAATTTTCTAAACATTTATTATCTTACGCCAACAACTCTGTTACACATACATTATTTAACATTATATAACATTTCTCGATGCGAATCTTGTTCCTAGCATGAATTATATAGTTTGGATTTGCTGTGTAAACAACATCAGTACTAGTTCGTAAAGTGTACGCCAGATGTTGCACAGCGATACACAGTTTGTGTTTCAAAGGTTGCCAATATGGATATCGAAGATAACTGAAGTCTACCGATTCAGCACTAGGGAGCTCAGGGCTCAAGAAAAGGTTCGCGTATAGTACAAACATATGCATTGGTTTCTTTCGTTTCTGATCCCAGAACTGTGGGGGTTAGAAATTCATTGACCACTTACAGTTCTTCTGGATTATCTCCTGACCTTATCTTTACCACAGAGTGAATTTAACAAACTGGCTTACATGTGACATAAGTAGGTTTATAAGCTACAAGTTCCCAAACCCAGTCATAACTGACGTTCCTACCTGTTGATGATGTTGCACCTTGTGTAAATCTTGAATTATCCGTAGGCACTGGCTTTTCTGAAATTGAATCAGATTCACCTTCACCAGTATCACTTGAAGATGAATTATTTTAACTTTGTAAACTTTCATTGTGAATCTCAACATCAATATTCTCAAGCTAATCATGAAGAATATAATTCATGCCACTCCTGGCCGCTGCCATACCTGTTTACAAATAACATGTGGTGAGATGCATTTTATTTTTCTTATTCCAGGAGAGTGTTACTGTTTATGGCATAAAAATGAAGTTCAGGTAGTTCCTGATACCTGCTGGTTAGACAAACCTAGGTAGAAAACCTTGCTGGCTCAGTAACCATAAATATGCATCTGTAGGTAGCCCATGCGTGCAAACGGAAGAAGTATGCAAAGTATGTTTGCACCTTTCACTTGTTGGACGGAACATTCCGTCAAAGTATGGCATGAGGTTAACAGTCATTCATTATTACCTGGTTTTTCATTAGCTTTTTATGATGTTCCTTCATACTTCACTTTTTCAACATTGTCTCCATTATCTTCAGTTCCCCTGTACAGCTCCATGGACAAATGGTTAGCATGCTGGCCTTTGGTCACAGGAGTCCTGTGTTTGATTCCCAGCAGGGTTGGGAATTTTAACCATAATTGGTTAATTCCCCAGGCACAGGGACTGGGTGTATGTGCCGTCTTCATCATCATTTCATCCTCATCACGACGTGCAGGTCGCATATGGGTGTCAAATCAAAAGACCTGCACCAGGCCTCTCTGGAGGCCACATGCCATTCATTCATTTATTCATTCACTCAGTTCTCCTGTCATTTGATTAATATTACAACCAGCAACAATGAAATTTCATGCATGGCCCATGATGACAAAGCTGTTAAATAATTACCTTGATGCATACAGAGCAACTCATTTCTCTTAGAGGGGTCTGAAAGGGTTTCTTAACACTTAAAACTTCAAGGCCTTCGCATACCTCATCATGGATCATTCACCTTTATTGTACCATTGTGTACACATAGCAACAGTGGCATCCAACAGACTTATGACACTTAAAAGTGAAGTTAAGTTAATGTGTCACCCGTAAGTCTTCTGATTCTTTTAAAAATCAGTATCTTTAGAGTGTACATCATATTTTAGCTCAGCACAGCTGGCTCCTGAGAAATACATTACACTTTTACAGTATAAGTAGATACCGATTTTCAGCTTACCAGGTTGGCACTTCAAAATCTCATTAAAAACCTGGCAAGGAAAGAAAATACCAGTTCTGTAAGGTTTCAAAAATGTATTCATTAAAATTATTTTTTAAAGCATCGATAATGAAAGAAGGAATTGAAAAGACAATAAAGCAATTAAATAAAACTTTGGATACTTATTTCACAGACGTGTTAAAATCAATTTTAAAAAATAATAAAGTAAAAAATCTTTGAAACTTCTCAATATTCAACATACAACTAACACAACTGACAACACACTAAAGCACAACTAAGACAAAACACTCATACAATAGTTACTACAAAATATGCTTCTTTAAACTTATAGATTTCTAGTAGTTCCTAAAAACTTTTCAACACCTCACTTTCTTTAATATATACAAACACTTGGTCACCAAGAGTCTTCACAATTTCATTAACTTCTACCGTTTGTAAACTCAATAAAGCCTGTTTAAAACAGACAGAGCTTTCAAATTTACACCTAGCAGTCTTATAGTTCCAGTAGTATGGTCCCTCAGCCCTCAAGATCATTGTTCTTGCATCATTTGGGCACGAGTATCTTTCCACACACCTCTAACACCGTTTCCAATAAATAAGACACAATAACGTCACTAAATCAGTTATGTCTTCATGTGTTCATGTAAGGCAGGTATCAGAACTGTACCAGATAGTACCGTGATGCATAATTATTTTCAAAATTATACTTCACAAATCATCCCTGATAATTCAAGTCCAGTTAGCTTCAGTCAAATGCCTAGTTTCAACTGCTGATCTCTTTCACTAAATGAATACTGAGCTAGCCAATATTTCTGCAAGTCTTGGGCTTCAATCAACATTGTCCTGAAAAATAAGGCGCACATAGCCAGGAGAACCAACGAGTGGAGTGGCGCAGAACGGGCAAACAGCATCAAAGCCATTTGTGCCATGAGGAATTGGCACATTCACCCAAAACCTGTAAATAAAAGAGAAACAATCACACACTAATATAAAATACCTTCAATAATATATATGAAAACAATGGAAGGTTTCAAAATTTTACTTGGCACATAGGACACAAGGTGAAACCAATTTAACAACAAGTAAAGTATTATTAAGAAAGTTGAAGATGTTTTACTCCAACTGGAAGAAAGACCATTGCACATAGTTTTATTTCTATGTAACGTGACAGTAACATGATGAATATAATATAGTCGAACCTGCCCAAATAGACACCTCCCTATGTGGACATTTTCCCATGGAACCAATTTTATTTTACATAAAACACGTGTTAAACAAGCATCATTTAAGTGGACACTTCGAACCCCAGACAATGGACATCACCTCAAGTCTCAACACTTGCCTTAAAAACCTTTTTACAGAGGGCTATGTCACCCTTTCTTTTAAAACCATTCTGCAGACGTAGAGGAATTCTTTTTGAATGTTTATATCATTTTGAGTCCAAGGAAAAGAGAGAAGGAAATTTACTTAAGAATGCTGTAGAAGCTGTAGTAGTAGTAGTAGTAGTAGTAGTAGTAGTAGTAGCAGCAGCAGCAGGTTAGTTAGTTAGTTAGTTAGTTAGTTAGTTAGTTAGTTAGTTAGTTAGTTAGTTAGTTAGTTAGTTAGTTAGTTAGTTAGTTAGTTATGTACAGCTTCTTTCCAAATATTTCACTGTAGTCATCTCATGCTCTAATTAATGTACGGTACATTCCAAGAATTCTAGCAATCCATGAATGCTGCCAATGACTATTTACTCACAAGTTACTAAGGGATTTTCCAACCTAGCTTTGCATCATTCTGTCCATGACTCAAATGGTCGCTGATAAGGTAGTTCAGTTAAACTCGACAGGGAAGAAACTTACATGCACAAACTGTTGAGACAGAAATACCGTAGCATATTAAATACCCAGCAAAAATGAGTAACAAGAGGTGAGCACGGTTAGATCTTGAGACAATAAAAAATGTAATTACAGAAAGTGCGAAAGGAAAAATTCAAATAACACAATTAAGGAGATCTTTTTTACAATCTGCTTTACATCACACAGACACAGAAAGGTCTTATGGCAATACTGGGACAGGAAAGAGGCCAGGAGTGGGGGAAAATGGAAATTTTATGTGAGTGGGGGTAAAATAGGAATCGAGAAGTGACAAGAAAGCGGGAGTAAATTTTTGCAGAAGAGAATGTTGCAGTTTATGAGTGGTTCAAGTGTGCTCAAGCAAATGAACTGTAAGCGAGTGGGAAAATTTTACAAGAAAAAGTGTGAGAGCGCCAATGACCTAGATGTTAGGTCTCCTTTAGCAAAAAATCAACAAAAAGTGCAAGAAATCTGAAAGTTGAGAGTCATAAACAGATGAAGAATTTGTGTCACCTTGGATCTTGAATACGGGGATAACACAATGGAACCACTTAACATAATTTATTCCCTTTTTGAGAATATCGCAGTAAAATACAACTGTGTTAAGTTTACTCAAACACAACTGGACGATTACTTCCTGCAGTTGAGATGTTCGTAAAGGCTGTAGAATCTAATACCTACATCTATATCTAGTATCTAATATCTTCCAGGCAAATATTTAAGTAAGAAATGAGTTAGAATAATTAAAATAAAGATGTAGATATGCTTATACACTAGAGTCCCGTTAATCCGAACTGAAATATTCATTTTTTTTTTTTTTTTTAATTTCTCCTTATTGAAATGAAAGAACATATTATAGAATGAAGATTTACTTGCCTTTTATTAGTCATATTTTACTAGAATAACTTAATGTAAACATAATTACACATCATAAACCATCAATCACTGGTCGTTTATCTTTACAAAGTCTGTTAGTTTCTTCTGCCGTTGTGACTGGAATCTACTCGAAGATGCAGTGTTAAACCAGTGTCTCATAAACATCACATCAGTGAGTCACGTGTTCACGTTCTGCAGCCCTACCACCGACAGAGCGGAAGCATTATTAAATTAACATCACAAGCAGCTCTTCGCATCCCGGGCACAATGCAAAAGTGTAACCTGTTACCGTATTTTAACAGTTTTAGGAGACGATTTTTAACCTAGTTTTAGTCGTTTTCTCCTCTACGGGTTATAAACTACCCTACTGTAATTTTATACAGTATTTTATGAATGTAACTGTTAAAGAACGGACATTTCAAATTACAGTATGTACTGTATTGTAGAAACTATTTTTCTCAGACGGTTGAGGCGCTGGCCTTTTGACCCCAACGTGGCAGGTTCGATCCTGGCTCAGTCCGGTGGTATTTGAAGATGCTCAAATACGTCAGCCTCATGTAAGTGGATTTACTGGCAAGTAAAAGAACTCTTGTGGGAGAAAATACCGGCACCTAGGCATCTCTAGAAACCACAATAGTAGTTAGCAGGACGTAAAAACAATAACATTACTATTAGAAAATATTTTCCGGTTAATCCGAAAATTTCATAATCCGAACAGACTCCGATCCCAATCACTTTGGATTAGCCAGACTCAACTGCATTTAAGGTGAATGTCCATTGCCATTAACAGGTTTGATTAAATTGTACAACTTAGTTTAAGCAGACAACTCTCATAATGGACAATTTGCTATGGAATCGACTGTGCCCTCGGAAGAGAGGTTCAATAATAATAATAATAATAATAATAATAATAATAATAATAATAATAATAATAATAATCATCATCATCATGTTTATAGTTCCATTTCCTGGGTACTGCTAATAAGCCCCTTCCACCCTCTTGTACTCATAAATGTTATGTTATTTATGACATCATCCATTGTCCTTCCTCTAGATGCAATGTCAGTCTTGACCCTATCCATGCAGCAGGTTCTAGGTCCTCCAAACTCTTGTTTCCTTCTACATTTCTTTCCAAGTTCACTTGGGCTGTTCCCATAGACTTCATCCTCATAGTAGTCATCATAATTATTATGTCACTGAGTGAGTTGGCCACATAGTTTCGGTCATGTAGCTGAGAGCTTGCAATCGGGAGATAATGGGCTCAAAATCCACCGTAAACAGCCCTCAAAATAGTTTTCCGTGGTTTCCCAGTTTCATAGTGTAGATGAATTGATTTTAAACTGATTTTATGCAACAACATACATATGTAAGTAGACGTAGTGAAATAGTTAAATTTGCTGCCTAATAATACAGTATTTATACATTTGTGTACAAGGATGATGAAATATTAACCTTTACTTTAAAAAGTATCTTCTATACGAACAGAAAGTATAATCTTTTCCATTTAGAAAATGTGTATTAACGAATATTGTTACCTACTAAAATCTTAAAACTAGTACAAACAAATTATTTCTTATAACATGATGCCAAAAATCAACATTTGGTACTTATGGAAAAAGATGTCCTCACCTACACATTTTTAAAATCAATCAATCAATCAATCAATCAATCAATCAATCAATCAATCACTACTGATCTGCATTTAGGGCAGTCACCCAGGTGGCAGATTTCCTATCTGTTGTTTTTCTAGCCTTTTCTATGATTTCAAAGAAACTGCAAATATTTATTGAACATCTCCCTTGGTAAGTTATTAAAATAACTAACATTCCTTCCTGTAAACGAATATTTGTCCTATTTTGTCCTCTTTGAACTCCAACTTTATTTTCATATTGTTATCTTTCCTCATTTTAAAGACATTGCTCAAACTTATTCGTCTACTACTGTCCCCATCTCCCCATTGACAGCACGGAACATACCACTTATGGTATGTATGTTGATTCCCCCAGGGAACATGAAATATTTGTCCCGAATGAGTAAATTTATAATACCAATATCAATGGTCTGTATTGGACATTATAAATTTTCCAGCTAGCTCATTCCTGCTTGCCAGCATTTCGCCGCAGTGTGCTAAGTTGGGCTCATCATTTGGTAAATAGCACACCCACCAAGACGCATGGCTAGTGCATACCGTGAAGGCTAACGAACGAACTACCTAACTAACAAACAACGCTTTCATTCCCCACCCTGAAGGGGTGGGGCGGGCCACCTAGAGGGTAACACCCTCTCTCTGGCCGAAAGACATGTGGGCAGGTTAGGGAGATGTGATGGAAGAAGGAGGTGGATAAAAGATGTGAAGAAGTAGGAGATGGGATAGGAATTATGTCTATGCCTAAGGATTGAACAAACGCTTTATTAATTCAAAAGTACATAATAATAAGTACATAGATGATTTACGGAAGGGTGTGAGGGAAAAGGTGGTGTGCAAGGGGGAGATATGAAGTTTGGAAGGAAGTGTCGGGGTAAAGGTACAAGGTAAGGAGATGGAGGGTGGCTGTCATATGATTTAGGCCCGTTTTCACAGTTTGAGTTTAAGCCGAAGCTTTAGTAAGCCACACACGCCGCTTAAGCAAGGCTTACTCTTTGGCTTAAACACTACGAGTTTCACAGTAGGGGGACCATGTGCAGCTTTACTAAGCTGAACATCTCCGAAGTTGGTAATGCTTGCGCATGCGCAATGATTCAATTCTCATCTTTGTTTACATCCGTAGCCTATGATTGATTGACTTGTAGGTTATACATCATTCATCAGCCAAGATAATTTAGAAAAATGAACGGAAAATGTGATTCCAATAATAGTAACAAAAATCAAGTTTAGAAAAGGTCACTCGCCCGTCCTGCTGACACGTATTACCACTACAGTCTAAAATGGCCATAACTTCTGAACCATTCATGCAAATAATGTCCTGACAAGGTTATTGTAATCCTTATAAAATACTGGAGGAGGTCAAACAATTTATTTCGATGAGGAATTAAAGGATAATATCGAAATATTTATTTAATGTTAAGGAGTTATATTTTTTACCGCTGAGTATAGCATAAAATGGCTTCTAGAAGGCAAACGGTTGGAAATAGGTATATACCATCGCGGACTTTTTTTGTAGAGGTTTCTATGCTCTACAATTCGTACACTTACACTTGGGGTCTATCGTTGATGGTCCACGCAGCGTAAGCCAAGAAAGCAAGTGACCGACCGACATTTTTGTCTCTTTTACTGTATACCGGAACACGGAAACTGTATTATTTCACGAGCCTCGAAATATATTCAGAAATATAAGTTATTTAATGTTAATGTTATTGGTTTTACGTCCCACTAACTATGAATTTGAGCACCTTCACCACAGGACTGAGACAGGATCGAACCTGCCAAGTTGGGCTATAAGAAGGCCAGCGCTCTACCATCTGAACTGAATCCTAAGCTTAAACCTCAGTTTCATACAGCTTAAGCCAGTCACAGATAAGCTCGGCTTACCACTTGCACTCCCCACTGTGAAACTCGTCCAGAGTTTAAGCTCCCGCTTAAGCCCGATCCAAGGCTTAAGCATATACTGTGAAACTGGGCCTTAGAGAAGCGATGAGAAGATGAAGGAGTTCAAACGTTGGGAGAGCTGTGGGGATGAAACCAGTTGGAGGAAGGGGAGGACAAACGGGTGAAAATGGGTAAACAGGAGGAGCGTCCGGCCGGGTGCGACAACGAGGAGTGGTAAATCGGGTCGTAGGTTGGGGGGGTGAACGGGAAGGTTCCACACGATGGTGATGGCCATATAGCTGGATCCCATGAGTGATGAGTTGGTTCACGTCTTCGGGCGTCGGCAGATGGAGGCGAACTAAAAACGTTGGACCTTCAGCATTGTGTATCCGAAACGCTCGTTGTACGGGCAGTCCTGCCTGGCGGAGCTGGGTAGTGATGTCATCAGTAGGAATGCTTGGGTCCACACCGCAAGCAACACAGCTGTAGTTGTTAGTGCGGGTGGGCGACGGTGGTGGTGATGGTGGATTGGCCATGTTTGTTGAAGTCCCGGTGTTTGTTCCCTTGGCAGGTGGCTGGGGGGTTGTACACTGACGTCTTGGTTGATCAGTGGTGGGAGGGATGGGGATTGTAGATATCAGAAGGGGTAAAGGATGGGATAGGGTTATAGTGGTAATAGAGATGGTTGGGGAGGTGGATGCAGAGGTGGTGGTGATGGTGGTGGTATGACTAGGGAACAACGGTAGTGGTGGCGATATATATGGAGGAGGGGGGTGTGGTTACGATGGGCGAAGCAGTTGTAACAGGCATAGCAGGTTCATCTTCTGGCACCTGGTCTAAGACATATGACGGAGTAGAGGTCACTTGGTGTCTGCGGCGTTGGATGAACGCTCCGGTTGCTTGGAGGCGATTTCGGTCGTCTTCTAAGGCGAAATACAGTAGGACAGCGGTAGATGGGTCGGGGCCGTCATACAGCTGTATGGCACTATGGACGCCGGTCCCGCGGAGGGCGGTCTGGATATCGTCTTCGGAGAGCGCAAGGTTGACTTCTTCGATGATACAGGTATACATACTAGGCGGCAGACTTCCAACGAGGTGTCGGGCCAATATGCTGTTTGGAATCGGTGGAGTGAAATAGTAAAGGTGTGGAATCACCTGGCCGAACAAAAAGAGACCTTGCGTTGAGATGCGCTGCTGTGTTGGCGTGCGGTGTTGCCTGTGTTCCCCATGAAGGCCATTGCATAGGCTACTTGGAGCCAACGGCAGTGCCAATGCACTATGAGAGACTTTTTCTCATTACCAAAAACTGATGCCTGCCTGGCCATCAGATGATATAGATGTTGATTCCCACAGGGAACACGAAATATTTGTCCTCAATGAGTAAATTTATAATCTCAATATCAATGGTCTGTTATTGGACATTATAAATTTTCCAGCGAACTCATTCCTGGAAAGTTTATGATGTCCAATAACGGACCATTATAAATTTACTCATTCGGGACAAATATTTCAGGTTCCCTGTGGGAATCAACATGTATATCATCTCATAGCCACGCAGGCATCAATTTTTTGTAATGAGAAAAAGTCTCTCACAGTGCATTGGCACTGCCGGTGGCTCAAAGTAGCCTACGGAGTGGCCTCCACGGTATGGACTAGCCACACGTCTTGGTGGGTGTGCTATTTACCAACTGATGAGCCCAACTTAGCACACTGGGGTGAAATGCTGGCAACCAGGAATGCGTTAGCTTGAAAGTTTATAATGTCCAATAATGGACCATTGATATTGGTATTACAAATTTACTCATTCGGGACAAATATTTCAGGTTGACTGTGGGAATCAACCCTCTATATCATCTGATGGCCAGGCAGGCATCAATTTTTGCTAATGAGAAAAAGTCTCTCACAGTGCATTGGCACTGCCAGTGACTCTAAGTAACCTACGCAGTGGCCTCCACGCTATGCACTAGCTATGTGTCTTGGTGGGTGTGCTATTTAACAACTGATGAGCCCAACTTAGCACACTGGGGCGAAATGCTGGCAACCAGGAATGAGTTAGCTGGAAAATTTATAAAGTCCAATAATGGTCCATTGATATTGGTGTTCTAAATTTACGCATTCAGGACAAATATTTCAGGTTCCCCTGTGGGAATCAACATCTATATAATCTAATGGCCAGGCAGGCATCAATTTTCGGTAATAATAATAATAATTTTGTGTGACTATTTCTAGCCGAGTGCAGCCAATGTAAGGCAGACCCTCCGATGAGGGTGGGCGGCATCTGCCATGTGTAGGTAACTGCGTGTTACTGTCGTGGAGGATAGTGTTGTGTGTGGTGTGTGAGTTGCAGGGATGTTGGGGACAGCACAAACACCCAGCCCCCTGGCCATTGGTATTAACCAATGAAGGTTAAAATCCCTGACCTGGCCGGGAATCGAACTCGGGACGCTCTGAACCGAAGGCCAGTACGCTGACTATTCAGCCAACGAGTCGGACATTTTCGGTAATGAGACAAGGTCTCTCAAAGTGCATAGACATTGCTGGTGGCTCCTAGTAGCCTACGCGTGTCCTCCACAGTATGTACTAGCCATGTGTCTTGGTGGGTGTGCTATTTACCAACTGATGAGCCAAACTTAGCACAGTGGGGTGAAATGCTGGCAACCAGGAATGAGTTACCTGGAAAATTTATAATGTCCAATAACGGACCATTGATAATGGTATTATAAATTTACTCACTCAGGACAAATATTTCAGGTTGCCTGTGGGAATCAACATCTATATCAAATGATCATCAGGCAGGCATCAATTTTTGCTAATGAGACAAAGTCTCCCATAGTGCATTGGTCTGCCGGTGGCTCCAAGTAGCCTACGCAGTGGCCTCCACGGTATGCACTAGCCATGAGTCTTGGCGGGTGTGCTATTTACCAATTGATGAGCCCTACTTAGCACACTGGGGTGAAACGCTGGCAACCAGGAATGAGTTATTTTTTATTTTATTTTTTTTGCTATGGGCTTTACGTCGCACCGACACAGATAGGTCTTATGGCGACGATGGGATAGGAAAGGCCTAGGAGTTGGAAGGAAGCGGCCGTGGCCTTAATTAAGGTACAGCCCCAGCATTTGCCTGGTGTGAAAATGGGAAACCACGGAAAACCATTTTCAGGGCTGCCGATAGTGGGATTCGAACCTACTATCTCCCGGATGCAAGCTCACAGCCGCGCGCCTCTACGCGCACGGCCAACTCGCCTGGTAGGAAGGAATGAGTTAGCTGGAAAATTTATAATGTCCAATAACGGACTATTGATATTGGTATTACATACCACTTAGTCGAGCACTTAATCTCCTTTCTCCCAAGCCTTCCCAATTTAAATTTCGCAACATTTTTGTAACACTACTCTTTTCTCGGAAACCACCCAGAACAAGTCGAGCAGCTTTTCTTTGGATTTCTTTCTTTGCTTGTTCCCAATCTAATTAGTGACAGACTTGAAGAAAGAAGTGAAAATGATGTTATAAATGAGTGAAAATATGTGAACTGGCCCCCAACTTCACCAACATTAACCAAATGCAAAAATTATAGTTTAATAGTACCGTATGAAATATATTTTGGCTATAGTTAACTTCCCAAATTCAAACTAACATACATCATCATTATAGACTGTTATGCCTTTGAGCATTCAGTCTGAAAGCCCCTGTGAATTTACTAAATGTCGCCACAATCCTCTATTTGCAACTAGTGCTGTGGCCTCATTTAGTTCTATTCCTCTTATGTTTAAATCGTTAGAAACTGAGTCTAACCATCGTCATCTTTGTCTCACTCTACTTCTTTTACCCTCCATAACCGAGCCCATTATTCACCTAGGTAACATATCCTCCTCAATTTGCCTCACATGACCCCACCACCGAAGCTGGTTTATTTGAACAGCTTCATCCATCGAGTTCATTCCTAACTTAGCCTTTATCTCCTCATTCTGAGTACCCTCCTGATATTATTCCCACCTGTTTGTACCAGCAATCTTTCTCGTTACTTTCATGTCCGTTACTTCTAACTTATGAATAAGATATCTTGAGACCGCCTAGCTTCCGCTCCCGTAAAGCAAAGTTGGTATGAAAACAGACCAATATAAAGATAATTTGGTTTGGGAGCTGACTTCCTTCTTACAGAATACTGTTGATCACAACTGCGAGCTTGCTGCATTAGCTTTACTGCACCTTGATTCAATCTTACTTACTATATTACCATCCTGGGAGAACACACATCCTAAATACTTGAAATTATCTACTTGTTCCAGATTTGTATCACCAATTTGACATTCAATTCTCTCGGACTTCTTACTTACCGACATCAATTTAGTGATTAAATTTTGATACGGAAAATGAAGCTGATTACTTGCAAATCAATTTAGTTGTCGAAAGGCAAATTTTCATACCATACTCATTGCACCTGTTTTCAAGTTCCTGCAGGCTTTCGGCAAAATCTCCCACCACAGTCTCCCATTAGGACCAAGTCGTCAGCATAGGCCAGACTGCTTACTACATTCGCACCTAACTGAATCCTTCCTCGCTACTTTATACCTTTCAGCAGATGATCCATGTAAACTATGAACAACAAAGGTGAATGATTACAGCCTTGTCTAACCCCTGTAAGTACCCTGAACCAAGAACTCATTCTACCATCAATTCTCACCGAAGCCCAATTGTCAACATGAATGCCTTTGATTGATTTTAATAAGCTACCCTTAATCCCTTAGTCCCCCAGTATGGTGAACATCTTTTCCCTCGGTACCCTGTCATATGCTTTCTCTAGATCTACGAAACATAAACAAAACTGTCTATTACTCTCGTAGCACTTTTCAATTACCTGGCGCATACTGAAAATCTGATCCTGACAGCCTCTCTGTGGTCTGAAACCACACTGGTTTTCATCCAACTTCCTCTCAACCACTGATCGCACCCTCCCTTCCAAGATGCCAGTGAATACTTTGCCTGCTATACTAATCAACGAGATACCTCGATAGTTGTTGCAATCCTTCCTGTTCCCTTGCTTATAGATAGGTGCAATTACTGCTTTTGTCCAATCTAAAGGTACCTTACCAACACTCCATGCTAATCCTATTATTCTATGAAGCCATTTCATCCCTGCCTTCCCACTATACTTCACCATTTCAGGTCTAATTTCTTCTATTCCTGCTGCTTTATGACAATGAAGTTTATTTACCATCCTTTCAACTTCCTCAAGATTAATTTCATCAACATCATTTTCCGCCTCCCAATGAGCTCCATTGTTCGTGACACCACCACGAGGATTTCCTTTTACATTGAGAAGATTTTCAAAATTATCCCTCCACCTGTCCAATAAATCCCTGGGATCTATTATGAGTTCACCTGAATGACCCAAAACACTGTTCTTTTCCTCTTTTCCTTCCTTCCTAAGATTCTTTATTACTATCCAGAAAGGTTTTCCTGCTGTTTGACCTAGCCTTTCCAGGTTATTACCAAAATCTCCCCAAGACTTCTTTTTGGATTCAGCAACTATTTGTTTTGCTCTGATTCTTTCATCTATATACAATTCCCTGTCAGCATCAGCCCGTGTTGGGAGCCACTTCTGATAAGTCTTCTTTTAACATTTACAAGCTGCTCTCACTTCATTATTCCACCAAGATGTTCGCCTTTTCCCATCTTTACACACAGTTGTTCCTAGGCATTCCCTTACTGTTGCTACTACAGCATCCCTGTATGCCACCCATTCTCTTTCTATATCCTGAACCTACTTACTGTCCACTGTTCGGAACTTCCTAGAGATAGAGATCAGATAGTGGTCTGTTTCATCGAAAAAATCCCCGAAAAACCTGTACATTCCTAACAGATTTTCTGAATTCGAAGTCAGTTAAGATATAGTCTATTATGGATCTGGTACCCCTAGCCTCCCATGTGTAAAGGTGAATAGCCTTATGCATAAAGAATGTATTCGTAACTGCTAAACCCATACTACCCCAAAAGTCCAGCAAACGCTTCCCATTGCCATTAGCTTACACATCTTCCACACGTTTACCTTATCACCCTTTCGTATCCTTCAGTTCTATTTCCAACTCTCGCATTGAAATCGCACATTAGCACTATCCTATCCTTGCTGTTGATGCTGACTACGATGACACTCAATGCTTCATAAAACTAGTCAATTTCATCCTCATCTGGACCCTCACATGGTGAATACACCAAGACAATTCTCGTCCTAATTCCTCCAACTGCCAAATCTACCCACATCATTCGCATGTTTACATGCCTAACAGAAACTATGTTGTGTGCAATAGTATTCCTGATACCTCGATAGTTGTTCCAATCCTTCCTGCTCCCTTGCCAATTACTGCTTTTGTCCAATCTGAAGGTACCTTACTAACACTCCATGCTATTCTTACTACTCTATGAAGCTATTTTATCCCTACCTTCACACTACACTTCAACATTTTAGGTTTAATTTAATCTATTCCTGCAGCTTAGGGGAGTTTATTTGCCATACTTTCCACTTCATTAAGTGTAATTTCACCAACATCATTGTCCTCCTCCCCTTGAGCTCTGTTGTTTGCGACATCACAAGGAAGATTGTAATCATACAGAATTCTAACCCCACGTAAAGTCAATTTTTGTATTTACGGCAATATTTTCGCCATGTTATAGGTTATGTATTTATTTATATATTGTCAGCATCATTTATTTCATTCTAGGAATACTGTAGGTATTTATTAATGTATCATAAACATTATTTAGTTCATTGTAATAACTCTTGTGTTAAATTGGTGGCATTCTGTGGCACCAAATGTTGGGAATCTTGGTTAAGCAAGAGAACTAAATACAGAGGATGTTGTGTAATGTGTAAGAAATTGGTTTTCCCAACAAGACGTATGTCTCCCCAAAAGTTTTCAAGGCGTCAGTATGCTAATTGTGAGCATCAAAATTTTGAAAATGTAGTGCCACATGTGGCAGAAATGGAAGATGGTGATTAGCTAGGACAGAGAAAACCATGTGACTTGAGAGTTTAACTTATGGCTGGTTTGCCAAAAATGTGGTCTTATTGGTTTTGACTATTTGAAATGATGTGATTTGAAGTGTGTGACGTTTTGTCCTATTGAATGCTGCCCGTGTCTGTGTCTTGGAGAAGTGTATCTCGTCTCTGGATGCCCAGTTGGGACACCTGACAGGCTTAGCTATCCTTACATGTATACAGAAGTGTGCTATGAAGTGCTAAGCCATTATACTTAGCTCAATATACAGTGAGTATAGTTTTACTGTAGAAACAGGCCATGAACTTGGTCAGGAAAGTTATCGGACAGTTTCACAAGGTATGGTGGTATTTAACCTCAACTTTGAGATGGTTTACTAGGTTATGCAGCCGAGGTTCATTATCCAGCATTTCTGATTAGTCAGATTATCTATGTATCTATATATATAAAATAACTTGTCCTGACTGACTGACTGACTGATTCATCATCGCCGAGCCAAAACTACTGGACATAAAGAAATGAAATTTTGGGGATATATTCATATTAAGATGTAGGTGCTCGCTAAGAGAGGATTTTTGGATATTCCATGGCTAAGGGGGTGAAAAGGGGGGTGAAATTTTAAAATGAGTATCTATATCTCAAAACTTTTAAAGGTTATAGATGTAAAAATTGGTATTTAGAATCTCCATTAAAAATAAAGAAACACGTATATTTTGTTTTCGGAAAATCCTAATAGGAAGGGTGGAAAAGGTTGAAAAAGGGGTCGAATGCATTTCATGAGTCTGCTTATATTTCAGAACCTGAAGATATTACAGACCTGAAAATTGGTGTTTGGGATCTCCTTTAAAAATAAAGAAACGCGTATTTTTTGTTTGTGGAAAATACAATTAATGGGGGGGGGGGGTGAAAAGGGGGTGAATTTTTAAAATGAGTGTATCTATATCACAAAACTTTTTAAGTTTTTTGGATGTAAAAATTGGTATTTAGAATCACCTTTAAAAATAAAGAAACACGTATTCTTTTGTTTTCGGAAAATCCCAATAATAAGGGTGTAAAAGGGTGAATAATGGGTTGAATGCCTTTCATGAGGCTACTTATATTTCAGAACCTGAAGATATTACAGACCTGAAAATTGGTATTTTGGATCTACTTTAAAAGTAAAGAAACACGTATTTTTTCGTTTTTGGAAAATCCAAATATTGGGGGGTGAAAGGGGGGTGAATTTTTTAAAATGAGTGTGTCTACATCTTTAAACTTTTAAATTTACAGATGTAAAAATTGGTAGTTAGAATCTCCTCTAAAAATAAAGGAACACGTATTTTTTTGTTTCCAGTAAATCCTAATAGGAGGGGTGTAAAATGGGTGAAGAATGGGTTGAATGCCTTTAATGAGGATACATATATCTCAGAAACGAAAGATATTACATAACTCATAATTCGCATATGGGATCTCCTTTAAAAATAAACACGTATTTTTTAGTTTTAGGAAAAGCCAATTAATGGCGGTTAAACAGGAGTGACAAATTGGGGTGAATTTTTTGAAAGACTATATCTACAGAATATCTTGGAAACGTAAAATGTTACAGATGTAAAAAGTGGGTGTAAATCTCCTGTAAATGTAAAGAAATATAGGTGATTTGTTTTTGGAAACTCCACTTAAGGGGAACTCAAAAGGGGTGAAATTTTAAAATGAGAATTTTTACAGTATTTCTAAAAAAAACTTAACATGTTACAGAAGTGAAAAATGGTATTTTTTATCTCTATTAAACATAAAGAAAAGTGTGTTTTTAGTTTTCGGAAATACCACTTGGGTGGAGGGGGGTAAGAGTGACTGAAAATGGTGATGAATTATTTTAACTAGGCTACTGATATCTCAAAAATGAAGATGTTACAGACGTGAAATTTGATATTTGCAATCTGCTTTAAAAGTAAAGAAACACGTATTCTCGGAAAATCCAATGAAGGGGTGGGGGGTGAAAGAATTGAAAAATTAATTGACTTAATTGTATGAGAATACATACATCTAATAAAAACTAAAGTTGTTACAGGCGTGAAAAAGGCACCCAATATGACAGCACGCCGGATCTCCTGAAGGATTTTATCCATATTAAAAAATATTATAGGAAAAGATGGCAAAGATTTACGGGCCCAACTGACCGGGAGGAATACTTGAGCCTAGCCCGGGAAGTACGAAAATGATTGCTGGAAAGGAAGATTTAAAAATGGGAGGAAACGTGCCGTAACATAATAGAAAACCAGTCAGATCGGGAATTTTGGTGGATTCTCGCAGAAAACGAGTCAGATTGCGAATTTCGGCGGATTATATATCTAAAACAATAAGCATTCAATTATAAATTTCAGTATAATACCGTAGCGAAGCACGGGTATCTTGCTAGTATATATATATATAAAATCAAGCTGATACGAAGATATGGTGTAAATATGTACAGTGGAGTTTAGCATGTCGTGGAATGGAGAAAGTCCTAATATAATATTTCACAGCAAGGTCGTCCGGCTCCATGGCTAGCGGTTAGCGTGCTGGCCTTTGGTCACAGGGGTCCCAGGTTCGATTTCCGGCAGGGTCAGGAATTTTTACATCATTGGTTAATGTATAGACAAGAAATGTGTTTTTCCACCAATCAATACTTAATTTATTGTAAATAGATTACACTAGTACCGGTTTCGGCCCTTAACGGCCATCATCAGCTAGTACATGATTAGTTTCCAGCCATTAGATAAAATCACAAGTTATTATTATGTTAGACATCCGGATGTCTAATGGGGGATGGAAATGCAATATACAGTAGCATGAAGTTAAAATATCTGTGGTCAAAGGTAAAAAGTTACAATAAGTTAGAACATGAGTATACAGAACATGAGTATACAGAACACATTAAAACATATGGGCCACAATATAAAACACTTAGAAAGATTCAACACATTAAAATTTGGTATGTATAGGTTAGACACTTATTAAAATTTAAGTTCATCTTGCTTAAGCTGTGTGAGGTAATCTTCGAGAATGTTCTGAGGCTGATATGTGTCATATTGGTATGGACCTTTGTCATGAAAAATTTTTGTGTTATATAATCCAACTGTGATGTATTCCAGTAAATTTTTAATATAATAAACTGCAGGTCTTGAGTTTGAATTTAGAAGCTGTTGGTGGCGACACCTCTCTCGTCTATTTCGTTTGTGGTTGTAGTTATTGTTGTTGTGGAGGTCTTGTACCAATATGTCTGAAGGCTTGCTTGGACATTCCCGGCACTATGCCATTTGATTTCAGAGCAAGGTCGTCGAACCACCTAATTTAATCTGGTAATTATGTTGCGTAAATTCAGTGCGGCTTGTGAAAATAATAAACAGTGTATTTATTTCTGATGCTGTCATGTCTTATGGAGGCGGATGGTAGTGGCCTGCTATAGGTATATCGATTTGGTTAATTTTTAGTATATATTTCTTGCATTTTGTTGTCATGTTTTATGAAGGTGGATGGTAGCCTATTGGTATTGTACAGGAATACTGAGATGGTTAATTTCCAAAGTATATTTATATATTTTAATTCGCTCTGTATCATTTCAGAAAAGAGTATAACCTAGCCAGTATATCCTCATGTACCTTTTCAGTTCAACAAGCAATCAGGTTAGGTAAGGAAGTCAGGATATCGTCAGCCTAAGAACCCACCCTGGAAGATACAAAGCGTGTTTTTTAAGTAAGGTCAGTTTTGTTGTAGACACTAGTAGTTCGCGCGCATATCACAACGAGCGCGTGCGTCGTGTACCGGCATGCCTCGGGAACAACTGTGCTCAGTTTCAGCTCTGTAGCTAACCTGTACGGTTCTGTTCTGTGTTTTCAAAATGTTTAAGACTATCAACTCGCCCGCCGCATGTGATGTTCGGTCAGTGATACGGTTTTTGTCAGCAAGGAAACTGTCTGCTGCAGAAATTCATCGACAGATTTGCGAAGCGCACCATGATACTGTTATGAGTGAAAGCAAAGTGCATAAGTGGGTACGACAATTCAAAGATGGCCGTGACAACGTCCATGATGAGGACCGCTCCGGTCGCCCTCCTTTGATTACAGACGATTTGGTGGCTTCAGTTGAAGCGAAGATTCGTGAGAACAGGCGCTTCACAATAATAGGTATCTCAAATGAATTTCCTGACGTGTCGAGATCAGTGCTTTACAACATTGTTTCTGAACACCTAAAGTTTAGGAAACCGTGATCCCGTTGGGTCCCAAAACTCCTAACAGAGGACCACAAAACCAAAGATTTGAGTGTGCGATGAAGTTCTTGACTCGTTATGACAAAGAAGGTGACGGCTTCTTGGGTCAGATCGTAACTGGAGACGAAACATGGGTCTCGCATATCACACCCGAATCGAAGCAACAGAGAATGGAATGGAGACACACACACACACGCCTGTAAAGGTGAAGTCCAAACAGACTCTGTCCCAGCACAAAATCATGGCGTTGGTGTTTTGGGATAGGCATGGTGTTTTGTTGGTCGACTTCATGCAATGAGGAACCACTATCAATGCAGAAGCATACTGCTAAACCCTGAGAAAGCTACGCAGAGCGATTCAAAACAAAAGACGCAGCACGCTGACAAAGGGAATTGTCCTTTTCCATGACACTGCAGGTCAGACCCACGATTTATTGGACAGTTTTGGCTGGGAAGTTTTAGACCACCCACCCTATAGTCCTGATCTTGTGCCGAGCGATTACCATCTGTTCCTCCACCTCAAACATCACCTCATTGGCAACCATTACAATGATGATGACGTGAAAACGGCAAGTTTCTATGAAGAGGTTATTTTAAAATTGGTTACAAGGTATGATAAGTGTTTGAACAAACTTGGCAACTACAGTATGTCGAAAAATAGAGTGAAGTATATACTTTCTGAAAATAAATTTACTTTTTTGAAATAACCTTTCGTTGTGTACCTATTTTCAAATGGACCTTACTTAAAAAACACGCCTCATATTAGTCTCATGCAAAGTTCATATCGTGTATCATCAAGTACACTGGCGCCCAATCAGTTTTTTTATTGTGTTCTGTAACATGGTGTTAATTAAGTAAATGTATAGGGGAGTCCAGAAATCTGTAGATGCCACCTTGGTAGTAATAATAATAATAATAATAATAATAATAATAATAATAATAATAATAATAATAATAATAATAATAATAATGGATTTATGAGAGTTACCCTGAGTAGTGCAGGTTTAAAAGTGAACATTATGGGTGTATGAGTCATAGCAAGGTTGTATTCACGTCGTGAAACTAGCGTTTGGTTGGTACCAGTGCAACATACTCTTTTACGTTGAGAAGATTTTCAAAATATTCCTTCCACCTCTCCAGTGATTCCTTGAGATCTATTATGAGTTCACCTGATTTATTCAAAACACTACTCATTTCCTATTTCCCCTCCCTTCCTAAGATTCTTTTTTACTGTCGAGAAAAGTTTCCCTGCTGCTTGACCTAGCCTTTCCAGGTTATTACCAAAATCTTCCCAAGACGACTTCTTGGATTCAACAACTACAGTATTTGTTTTGCTCTGTTTCTTTCCTCTACATACAATTCCCTGTCTGCATTCGTCCTTGTTTGGTGCTATTTCTGATATGCCTTCTTACATTTACATGCTACTCTCACTTTATCATACCACCAAGATGTTTGCTTTTTCCAATCCTTACACACAGTTGTTCCTATACATTCCCTTGCTGTTTCTACTACAGCATCCCTGTATGCCACCCATCTCTTTCTATATCCAGAAGCTGCTTACTGTCCACTGTTTGGAACTTTTCACTTATCATATCCACGTACTTCTGTCTTATTTCCTCGTTCTGGAGATTTTCTACCCTTATCCATTCACGGACAGATTTCACTTTATCTATGCCTAGAGATACTTAGTTCACTACATATCAAACAGTGGTCTGTATCATCAATAAATCCCTGTAATACTCTCACATTCCTGACAAATTTCCTGAATATAGTCTATTATGGATCTGGTGCCCCTACACTCCCATGTGTAGCAGTGAACAGCCTTATGGTTGAAAAAGTATTTGTAACTGCTAATCCCATACTAGTACAGAAGTCCAGCAAATGCTTCCCATTACTATTAGCTTCCATGTATTCCCCACATTTACCAATCACCCTTTCGTATCCTTCAGTTCGATTTCCAACTCTTGCATTGAAACAGTGCATTAACATTATTCTATCCTTGCTGTTGACCCTGACTACGATGTTGCTCAATGCTTCAATAAACCTTGTCAAATTCATCCTCATCTGCACCCTCACGTGGTTAAAACACTGAGATAATTGTTGTTCTACTTCCTCAAACTGCCAAATCTACCCACATCATTCGCTCATAGTATTCCTGACGAACAGTCCTGCCCTGTACTCTGCCCTTCCCTTTTTAACACCCGTCAAGTACACTTTATAATCTCCTATCTCTTCCTCGTTATCTCCCGTTATCTGAATATCATTAACTCCTAACACATCCAGATTCATTCTCTTTGATGACTCAGCCAGTTCTACTTTCTTTCTTCCGTTAGACACATTAATATTGATAGGACCACATCGAATTCCATTTTGTTCGCCAAGTTGTTTCTAAGGGGTCCGTCACCTGTCAATGGGAGTGGGACTCAGTTACTCCCATAGGTCCGACACTTGCTTACAATGTTGCGAGTGGGCTTGATGAAAAATTCTGTGAAGTAGGATGCTACCCTTACTTACACATAGTCCAAGTGAGGATCTCAACTCTAACGAGTTGGGGACCACTGATAGATTGCATAGTCCTAGCCACCTGAGCACAAGGAGGGCCACGATTCAAAATACGTCGAAGATGCCCAATCCTATTCCATAGCAACTGGCATCCCGACTCTCAGAACCACTTACTAGGCCACTCAGCTGTTGCCCATGGTTCACAAACTAGGACATGACTACAGTAACCCACACTATGAACCATTGTATCACACATGATGTATGATGTATGTATCATACATCCTCCACACTAAATGGAATAACCTTGCCATGCTGGTTTCTCCTCAGAGGGTCAGTAATTCTGATGGAATGTCATCTATTCCAGGTGCCTAGTTCCTATTCAGATCTCTCAAAGCTCCGTCGAATTATGACCTCACAATTGGGTCTCCCATTTCATCAGCAGCCTTTTCTTGATCCAGAAACTTATCTAATTCTTTCGCTTGCTACAATTGTTTAATATGTTCCTACCATCTTTCTGTCTTGTCTTCTTTCCCTAAAAGTGGTTTTCATCTAAGCTCTTAATATTCATACACCAAGTTTTCCTTTCTACAAAGATTTCCTCAAATTTTCTGTATGCATTATCTACCTTTCCTACAACCATACAACTTTCAACATCCTTGCACTTTTCTTTCAGCCATTCTTCCTTAGCTGACCAGCACTTTCTACCTCATTCTTTATTGACTTACCAGTATATTGTATTTTCGCCATTCCTCAGTCAGGTGTAATATCTCCCGAGTTATCCACTGACACTTACTTGATCGCGCCATTCCTAACTTTTCTTCAGCAGCCATACTGATCTCATTCTTCACAACTGTTCACTCTTCATCTATTGTGTTTCCTTCAGCCTTTTCATGCAACAATGTCCTTGAAGCAATCCTTCACATTATTTTCTTTCAACTTATCTTGATTACGTCTTCTTACATTAGTGCCAAAATAGTATTTATGATCCTCCTAAGTCAATACATTAGTTTCATCTTGTTTAATTAGACATGTTTCAACTCACTACGAGTCATTTTCAGTAAAACACCTTGAATTAAAGTAACATTAAGATTAAAATTAAGGAATAACATGAAAATATTGTTGAAAGTTCATGATAAAGTAAAATGGAAGGTACAAATAGGCATGTTATCTTGTGTGTTCCAGTGTCAATGCTGTGATGCTCAGCCTCTTGTCCATGAGTAAAAACTCGAATATTTTCTATCCACGTGTCTCTCTAATAGGTCGGAGGTCTGAATTACATAAGAACACATCTGTCCTATATATATTGCTTTCCACAAAAATTTTCCAATATAACAGAGTACAAAGATAAAGAAGCGATCATAATAAATAAGAAAATTAAAGGATTGAAAGGGAAAATTGAAAGCAAGAATATTACAGTAACCAAAGCGGACAAGGGTAATATGATCGTTCTAATGAATAAACAAGAATATATTGATGAAACAGAGGAGGTTCTAAAGAATGGCAAATTCACTTTAATTAAGAAAGATCCGACGAACATAGATCAAAAGAATTTTAAAAAGATGTTGAAAGAAGTAGGATTTGTTTTAGACTCTGAGGACGCGAATAGTCTAATAAATATGAACTCGGGAATGCTCACTATGAGGGCATTGCGCAAAATCCATAAGTAAGAAATTCCCATATGACCGATAGTAAACTATAGAAATAGCCTGAAATACGGTTTGGCCAAATTTATACAGGTATTCTTCAGGAAGCATTTTAAATTCACAACTGAGGCAAGAGTCAGTAATACAAGCAATTTCTGCAACAGAAGTAGGAATACTGAAATGAAGAAAAATTACACAATTCATAGTCTTGACATTAAAGACATTTACTCCAACATTCCCATCTCTAAAACGATAAATATTGTTAGAAGGAATTTAAGAGTACACAGCAGGTTAAGTAAAATAGAGACTGAAAAATGTATCAAGTTGTTAACATACACATTAGAGAACAATTATTTCAGGTTTAATGAAAAAATATACAAACAGGAGAAGGGGTTGGCTATGGGTTCCCCAGCGTCTGATATTCTGGCGAATATTTACATGGACTATTTGGAATCGAATAAGATAACTGAGAAAATTAAAGGATTAATCAAATGGGTGAGATACATGGATGATGTTTTCTTATTATAGATGAACGGAAAATAGGTCCGATAGAAATACAAGAAGGGTGAACGAAATAGACAAAGATATCAAATTTTCAATGGAGTGAAAGGAAGAAGGATCACTGAACTATTTAGACATCAAAATAACGAGAAATAATAGGGAATTAGAGTAACAGGTTTTTAGAAAAGAAATGACTACTAGTACTATTATTAGGAATGACTCCAACCATCCAGGGCAGCAGAAGAAAGCAACATTTTACAGCCATTTTTATCCAATAGAAAAATGGTTTCTTAATTCTTGCACCTGTTACTCTAATACTCAGTGGATGTTCAGCAAGAAAACCTTTTATACATATGTTCTTACGAAATAAAAAAATATGCTCTTGGACTTTTATGATAGTGAAGCATTTGTTTTTTTGTCCTCGGCTCAATTTAATCTGCTCGCACATGGTTTAATGTTTTTAGATTCAGAGGACTTTTGTCAAGAGGACGTATATTCCAAGTTTTAAGACAGTTGGTGCTATTTTTAGGTTAGGTCATAAGTTAATGTTTATGGATCTTGTTTTTAATTAGGTCTTGCCAGTTTTGTAAAATTTTTGTATACTTTATGCATTGTTTATTGTAACCTTGTCGATGTATATTTTTCTTATTTTTGGCTGATGATGATGCATACCAGCATCGAAACCGGTACTAAGTATAATAAAATGTTATAATTTATCTTATAACATTATATGGTATTGAATAGGCGGACCTCTCTTGTTTCCATTAGACATTTTACAGTATGATTAATAGGGCCCTTGAATTTCCCTTAAACTTCCAAAAAACACATGAATACAATATATGAAATTGCAAATAGAAATGGATATTTGAAGAAATATGTAGACAAAATAAAGAGCAAGTTAGTAAATAAACACAGATCAACTTTGGAAGAAGAAAAGAAAGAAGGAAAGAAAGAAAGAAAGAAAGAAAGAAAGATAGAAAGAAAGAACGTGGCTGTAATAACATTCTACAACAGATACTCGTATGGAATAAAAAAGATTTTTAACAAAAAAGGCAATGACATTGCATGGAAGACAAACAACAATAATAAGAGAATTTTATTCAATTCACATGAAATGAATAGGTCCAGTTAAGTTCAACAAATCGGGAGTACTGCATCAAGTGCCGAAGTTGTGGGAAGCAATATATAGGACAGTCAGGTAGGAGTTTGAAGACTAGATACATGGAGCACATGAATGCAGTTAAACACAGAAGGTTCTCAGCAATGGGCAAACACATGTAGGTGTTTAGTCATGATTTTACGGAAATAGATAAAGACATGAAAATACTGCACATGACAATGAAAGGAAAAAATGGACTCTAGAGAAAATATGTATATACTGCACCCATAAGGTGAATATGATCGTGGATAAATTAATCAATTTATCAAATTTCGATATGTGAAACTGCACACAATGAATTCAGTAAAGGTATTTCCTTGTACAGCAACAAAGAGACCTTCCAGGGAGAAAGTACATCTCCAAGACTTGCTTCTAGTCACGTCCGGTAAGACCCAAAAATCATAAATGCCTCCAATAAAATCTAACAAGCCGACTTGGGGCATCCCAGTGAAATCTTCCCATGTGAAAGCGAATGTTGGAACAATAGCGACCACACCTTAAAGAAAGACGAGGAAAGCCAAGATAGCAGCAAGAGACAGAGATACACCCGACACCCCTTGTTAAAGTGGTTTGGTCCTTGTCATACGATGTCATAAGGGCTGTAGGCATTATTCTACCAATCACAAAACCGGAAACTGTAACTGCCGTACGGAACTGACAACATCAGTTAGTTCATTTTCACTACCGACGAGTGAATTAAGAATAAAATATTGTGCTCTCATCTTTAAAAAAATAAGAATATTTTCTGTGATGATTTGAGTACTAAACTATAGCAGGAATAATTAATTATCAGCAACTGCATCATGAACATGTGTGAAATGGATTCACCCTAAAGATGCCGAATGGGTATGTGTCATTAAAAATCCACCAGGAGAAATAACACCAGTGATGCTTATCAGTTTATTTGAATGCGAACGAACGATTTTTATAATATTTTGGAGCAGTGCACGGCATCAATTTTGGAATCATAGACAAGAGTTATTTGATTAATTAAGCTGCAGACACAAGCAAAATCAACGTGAATTAACAGTATCATTCCACCATCCCCTCTTCAAGAATTAGTTCTGGGGCTTGGTTTTGAGAATATTACAAATTGAGCCGCGCAATCCTTGAAACAGTGAAGTTGAATCGACAGTGGGTTGTGAACGGACAATGTTGGAAACTGACAGTGAAGTTTGAATCGTCAGTGAGTATTGAACAGTCAGTGAGTTTTGAAACAACAGAGTATTGTTTTGTCACCAGGCGACAGTTAGTAGTTCTGAACAGTATGCGTCAGTTACTTGAACTCGCAGTCTGTTTACAGTATTAAGTCGTGCAGTTAGCAAACAGTGTGATGCTTTCATTATTACGGCTTACTGTCAGTTAGGAAAATACATAAACTTTTATCAGAATTGTTTAACCACTTGACGTACTTTGACGGATCTCTTCGTCCTGCCTCTCGACTGCACTCCGGTACAAAGACGGATCTCTCCATCCGCACGCAGTGTTATTTCCGGACCCGCTCCAAGCCGGTTTCCTTTGTGGAAGGATTTGGTATTAGTAAGGTAACCTCTTGACAGATGGAAGCACTATTTTATTTCATTGATGTATTCGATAAACACTTCTGTGCAGTTATTCCGTGCAAAGAATAACCTGTATCTTAGCAACCTCATCGTAAGCGAAATCCAAGTTGAGTGACGAAACGATTGTAAGGGAATTTTTAGAAGAAAGTGACATTGATATAAAAATTAGCGACGAAGAATTTAGTGGAAATTAAAGTAGTGAAAGTAGTTTGTGTGATAGTGACGTGAGCGCTGGTAGGGGTGAACGAAATGCTGTTTTGCCATCAAATATGTCACTGAATTTTAGGCCTACAACTGATGCCACACCAACGGCTTCTAATCATATTTTACACGATATGAATGGAACTGGGAGAAAGTAAGTAATGCATCACAACTGGTGAAATAGTGTTTTTCAAAGGCACCTAGGACAATGCCCGAACAAACTGCAAGTTGTAAAGAAATTTCTTAACAGCAGACTTTTGGGAACATCTAACCAATGAGACAAATGCTTATGCAAGTAAATATCTTGTATCAGTTGCTGAGGATATAAATAGGATAATGTCATAAGAAAAGGAACACTGGTTTCCTGTATCTGTGGATGAAATGAAGGCCAGATTTCCTTGAAGTGGTAAAGTATAATGGAAAAAAAAAAGAAGTTCAGAACCAATCTTGTTGTTGACTACAACTATGGAATGGCTGGTGCTGATTTCCATGATCAGAGACTCACATCATTCCCCTTGATGAGGAAGTATGTAAAAGGATACAAAAATATACTTCTACATGCTAGACATGACACATCTGAATTCCAACATCATTCATTGCATCCTCAACCCTGACAAGAAGCAAATAGGCTTTACCAGCTTCCGGATCAATTTGGCTGAACAGCTGTTGGCAAGTGTGACCTTGCCTGACTATCCAAAATAGGGATGCCCAAGCCCTGAGGATACACCACTGAGACTTCAAAGGAGGCACTTGAGACACTTTCCAACCAAAATACCCCCAACAACGGAGAATGTTATCCCATCATGGAGATGCAAAGTCTGTGTGACACAGGATCTGAGGAAGGAATCTTCATTTGAATGCCACCAGTACAAGGTGGCGCTGCACGTATATGACTGTTTTATGATCTACCATATACATAAAGACTTCACAAAGTACATCTGACAGTAATATGGATATTTCCTCTCATTAAGTTGCTGTAAAGCGTGCATTCTTCAGTGTCTGTGATAAAATCACGTAAAGTAATGAAAAGAAATGGTACACCAAGGCAAAAATAAGTTCAGTTAAATGGTACGTGAATGGGTTAATTGAAAAAGTAACAATTAATTTAATTAACTCAAATGCAGAACTTTGAAGAGAATTTAATGTCAGAGATGCAGATACAATAATACGAGGATTGGTAGAAAATAAAATAAAACAGTAGCAGTGGAAGGGCAGTGTAAGCAAGCTCATTTAATGCCACAGTTTGCAAGAGGTAGCAGGATAGCTGACAGACAGGAATTCAGGTTACAGGAGGCGAAGACGGCCAAGGACATTCCGGAGAGGCTAGTCGAGAGAACGAGGTAGTTGATCTACTGTCAGACTTTTTATTTTGGACACTCGAGTTTAGGCTTTAATTACAAATGAACCAATAGGCCTACTGCAATGCAAGTTATACCAATAATTTCCTTGTTTCATTCTACATTAGTGTACATAAGACACATTGTTTTCGATGTTCATTAAATATTTCTTATTTGCGGTTTAATAAATATTGCCCGGGTTTTTGACTTCTTCTCTAGGAAGCGCTCACTTAGGAATATATATAAGGAAAACTACTTGTCTGATGGCATTCATTTAAACCGCAGTGGTACGTATAAGTTAGGAAATTTGTTTGGAAGGGTAATAGGGAGGTACATTCAGGGAAACGGGATGGCCTAGGGAGCGGTGATAAGGGAACAGGGAACTGGAAATCAAGTAGGGATGACATAAAATTGTTAGTGTTGAACTGTAGAAGTATTGTAAGGAAAGGAATAGAATTAAGTAATTTAATAGATATATATTTACCAGATATTGTAATAGGAGTTGAATCATGGCTGAGAAATGATATAATGGATACAAAAATTTTCTCATGGCACTGGAGTGTGTATCGTAGAGATAGGATAGGAAGGGTGGGAGGGGGAGTGTTCATTCTGGTGAAAGAAGAATTTGTAAGCTACGAAAAAGTTAAAGATGAGACACATGAAATTCTAGGTGTAAGGCTCATTTCTAAAGATAATAGGCAACTTGATATATTTGGAGTGTACAGATCGGGAAAGGGTAGCACTGACGCGGATTCAGAATTATTTGATAGGATAGTCAGCTATGTGGGAAACGACATGGAAAGAAATGTGATTGTAGCGGGAGATCTGAATTTGCCAGATGTAAATTGGGAAGGAAATGCGAACGACAGGAAGCATGACCAACAAATGGCAAATAAGTTAATATGGGAAGGACAGCTGATTCAGAAAGTGATGGAACCAACCAGAGGGAAAAATATCCTGGATGTCGTGCTGATAAAACCAGATGAGCTCTATAGGGAAACTGAAGTAATAGATGGTATTAGTGATCATGAAGCTGTTTTTGTGGTAGTTAAAAATAAATGCGATAGAATGGAAGGTCTTAAAAGTAGGACTATTAGGCAGTACCATATGGCTGATAAAGCAGGCATGAGGCAGTTTCTAAAAAGTAATTATGATCAGTGGAAAACGGTAAATAAAAATGTAAACAGACTCTGGGATGGGTTTAAAGATATTGTTGAGGAATGCGAAAACAGGTTTGTACCTTTAAGGGTGGTAAGGAATGGTAAAGACCCACCTTATTATAATAGAGAAATAAAGAGACTAAGAAGGAGGTGCAGACTGGAAAGAAATAGAGTTAGAAATGGCTGTGGAAGTAAGGAGAAATTGAAGGAACTTACTAGAAAATTGAATCTAGCAAAGAAGGCAGCTAAGGATAACATGATGGCAAGCATAATTGGCAGTCATACAAATTTTAGTGAAAAATGGAAGGGTATGTATAGGTATTTTAAGGCAGAAACAGGTTCCAAGAAGGACATTCCAGGAATAATTAATGAACAAGGGGAGTGTGTATGTGAGGATCTTCAAAAGGCAGAAGTATTCAGTCAGCAGTATGTCAAGATTGTTGGTTACAAGGATAATGTCCAGATAGAGGAGGAGACTAATGCTAAAGAAGTATTAAAATTTACATATGATAACAGTTGATGTGATAAAAAGTTGAAAACTAGAAAAGCAGCTGGAATTGATAAGATTTCTGAGGATATACTAAAGACAATGGGTTAGGATATAGTACCATATCTGAAGTACTTATTTGATTATTGTTTGGTCGGAGGAGCTATACCAGATGAATGGAGAGTTGCTATAGTAGCCCCTGTGTATAAAGGAAAGGGTGATAGACATAAAGCTGAAAATTACAGGCCAGTAAGTTTGACAAGCATTGTATGTAAGCTTTGGGAAGGCATTCTTTCTGATTATATTAGACATGTTTGCAAAATTAATAACTGGTTCGATAGAAGACAATTCGGTTTTAGGAAAGGTTATTCCACTGAAGCTCAACTTGTAGGATTCCAGCAAGATATAGCAGATATCTTGGATTCTGGAGGTCAAATGGACTGTATCGCGATTGACCTGTCTAAAGCATTTGATAGGGTGGATCATGGGAGACTACTGGCAAAAATGAGTGCAATTGGACTAGATAAAAGAGTGACTGAATGGGTTGCTATATTTCTAGAAAATAGATCTCAGAGAATTAGGGTAGGTGAAGCTTTATCTGACCCTGTAATAATTAAGAGGGGAATTCCTCAAGGCAGTATTATCGGACCTTTATGTTTTCTTATATATATAAATGATATGAGTAAAGGAGTGGAATCGGAGGTAAGACTTTTTGCGGATGATGTTATTCTCTATAGAGTGATAAATAAGTTACAAGATTGTGAGCAACTGCAGCGTGACCTCGAAAATGTTGCGAGATGGACAGCAGGCAATGGTATGATGATGAACGGGGTTAAAAGTCAGGTTGTGAGTTTCACAAATAGGAAAAGTCCTCTCAGTTTTAATTACTGCGTTGATGGGGTGAAAGTTCCTTTTGGGGATCATTGTAAGTATCTAGGTGTTAATATAAGGAAAGATCTTCATTGGGGTAATCACATAAATGGGATTGTAAATAAAGGGTACCGATCTCTGCACATGGTTATGAGGGTGTTTAGGGGTTGTAGTAAGGATGTAAAGGAGAGGGCATATAAGTCTCTGGTAAGACCCCAACTAGAGTATGGTTCCAGTGTATGGGACCCTCACCAGGATTACCTGATTCAAGAACTGGAAAAAATCCAAAGAAAAGCAGCTCGATTTGTTCTGGGTGATTTCCGACAAAAGAGTAGCGTTACAAAAATGTTGTAAAGTTTGGGTTGGGAAGAATTGAGAGAAAGAAGAAGAGCTGCTCGACTAAGTGGTATGTTCCGAGCTGTCAGCGGAGAGTTGGCGTGGAATGACATTAGTAGACAAATAAGTTTGAATGGCGTTTATAAAAGTAGGAAAGATCACAATATGAAGATAAAGTTGGAATTCAAGAGGACAACTGGGGCAAATATTCATTTATAGGAAAGGTAGTTAGGGATTGGAATAACTTACCAAGGGAGACGTTCAATAAATTTCCAATTTCTTTGAAATCATTTAGGAAAAGGCTAGGAAAGCAACAGATAGGGAATCTGCCACCTGGGCGACTGCCCTAAATGCAGATCAGTATCGATTGATTGATTGATTGATTGATTGATTGATTGATTGATGGTAATGAAAGTTTTATTTGTTATAACCACATGTATTTGTAGTGTAATACTCAACTTACAATTTTTTTCACCCACTCCGAAAAAAGCTCTTATTTTTTTAAAGGAACTCTTTCTCAGCCCAGGATAAACGTACAGCAGCAAACTTGGGCTTGTTTTGAAGCACTCAATCATGGTTCAGAAACTACAACAACTGTAACGTACAGTGTGGAACCGAATTTATGAAGAGTAATATTGAAAGGAGGTTTTGTGTATGCTGGACCGTTCGATTAACAGCAGGCCGGGTGGTGAAATCTGGTGCAGTGTTGCCGCGTTCAGTAGTAATCACTCGCGCAACAAACACAGCTTGTCGTTTACTTTCAACCTTTAATTCTATTCCCTCTTATAAATTCCACAGTTGCTGCATCCCGACATACCTACCTTGGATGAATTAGAGACTTCAGCACAAGGCTACAAGATCTTCTTTACAGATGAGACCTAGTGCGGACAGAACCATACTATGAAATATGGGTGGCAAAAAAACGTGGTTGAAGCTTTAGAAAACAACTTTGACAACTATAACCTGTACAGAGGGTACATTAAGCAAATTTATGGATGGCGTGGAGGCTTCAAAACACAGTCTGGAGCTGGGAAACACATCATAATTTTACACATCGGAAATGAAGAAGGATTTCTTGACTGTGCAGAACTTTGTTTTATTGGCAAGAAAGGAAGTGGTGATTACCACAATGAGATGAACTCGACTCATTATGAAGAATGGTTCACGAAAGTCCTGAGTTTATTGCTTCAAAGGTCGGCTATCGTTTTAGATCAACCTCCATATCATACAATGGTCGATCCTTCATCTTAAAACCCGAACATGTCATGGCTGAAACCTGAAATTATATCTTGGATAACATCAAAGAATATTTTACTACCACCTGGAGTTGACTGTTTGTTTGTTTGTTTGTCCAGCCCTTGTCCCGTTTCCCTACGGGGTCGGGTATGAGGTGAGATGAATTTGTCGTGGCGGTTTTTTATGACCGGATGCCCTTCCTGACGTCAACCTCATCAGAGGAGTTAATGAGAGATGAAATGAATGACGTGATATATGATAGTAGGGAGAGGGTGAAACCCGGTGCCGGCACATAGCCTACTCCTGTCGAATAGCACCAAGGGGTCTGCTCAAGGCTTAACGTCCCCATCCGACGGACGAATCACCATCAACAGCGTCATATGCCCTCACTCCATATGAGCACTGCGGAGAGGTTTGGAATTTAATCCAGGCTTTTGGCACGCAATCTAGTGATTAGAAATTGTATACCACCACCTCCCCTACCCTGCCGGCCAACATTCTGATGGTGAAAATTTTTTCGACCAACGGGACTCGAACCGGCTAACCTCGGTGTTAGACCGTTTTAGACTTCAGCGCCTTAACGATCATGGCCACCAGGCGGGCTAGGAGTTGACTATTATAACAAATTAACTAAATCAGAGCTGATCGTCCTTGTCAGGCCTTATTATTATTATTATTATTATTATTATTATTATTATTATTATTTTGCTATTTGCTTTACATCGCATGGGACAGGAAAGGCCTAGGAATAGGAAGGAAGCGGCCGTGGCCTTAATTAAGGTACAGCCCCAGCATTTGCCTGGTGTGAAAATGAGAAACCACAAAAAACCATCTTCAGGGCTGCCGACAGTGGGGTTTGAACCCACTATCTCCCGCATTCGAGCTCACAGCTGCGCGCCACTAACCGCATGGCCAACTCGCCCGGTTGGTCTGATTTTCAAACACTGGTAAAGAAGCTGGAAAAACTGACTAAATGACTTCGACCAGATGTACAGCTTGTTTGGTTACCAATGGCCCATTGCAAACTCAATCCAATCAAGCTCATTTGGGCTTACGTAAGAGGGATAATAGAAAAAACAAATATGGCTAACACATTTGAAAATGGTGGAGGTATGGAAGCAATTAACGCTTTATGCCGAGAAGAATTACGTACTGTGAACCCTGAACTATGGAAAGAATGTATTAAACACGCTAAGAAAATTGAAGACTACAACTGGGAAAAAGATGGACTGTCTGAAAATGCCCCTTATTTCGAGCCAGTCATAATCAACATGAATGAGAGCAGCACCGATTCATCAGAACACAGTGATTTTTCAGACGAAGAAAATTGATAGAATTAAATATTGTAATTATATGTAAATAATAATGCAAATAACTCCTGTAAAAATTGTACAGTGTGATATTTCTAAATTAGGAAGTCAACCATTTTTAAACCTGCCATTTAAGGTCCAAAGCCCTTATGAGAAAAGGTGATGGGAAGTGGAATTTATAAGAGGAAATAAATTAAAGGTTGAAAGTAAACGACAAGTTGTGTTTGTTGCGCGCGTGATTACTACTGAACGCGGCAACACTGCACCAGATTTCACCACCCGGCCTGCTGTTAATCTCACGGTCCGGCGTACACAAAACCTCGTTTCAATATTACTCTTCATAAATTCGGTACCACACTGCATGGTTACAGTTGTTATAGTTTCTGATAACCATGACTGAGTGCTTCAAAACAAGCCCAAGTGTGCTGCTGTACGTTTATCCTGGGCTGAGAAGGAGTTCCTTTAGAAAAATGATAACTTTTTCGGGGTGGTTAAAAAAAATTGTAACTTGAGTATTACACTACAAATACATGTGGTTATAACATATAAAACTTTCATTACCATCAGACAAGTAGTTTTCCTTGTATATATTCCTAAGTGAGCGCTTCCTAGAGAAGAAGTCAAAAACCCGGGCAATATTTATTAAACCACAAATAAGGAATATTTAATGAACGTCGAAAACAATGTGTCTTATATAAGCTAATGTAGAATTAAACAAGGAAAATATTCGTATAACTTGCATTGTAATAGGCCTATTGGTTCGTTTGTAATTAAAGCCTAAACTCGAGTGTCCATAATAAAAAATTTGACAGTATAATCTTGTTTACTAACAATTGACAAGAAACGGGAAAGCGACTACAGGAAGCAGAAGTTTGAACCGCTAATCGGTAGAGAACAACATGGGTTAGAGGAATCAATTTATTCCAGATGCAAACTAAGATCATAATTTAATTGTAAAATTTTATTTTTTGAAAGTAAATCTGTACCATAGGATAAGCATCAAGAAACGAGAAAGAAGTTAATGTGTGTGATCTGTGTATTTAAAATGAATTCAATTCGTGTGTGTTACGTGTCTCATAATGTGACTACGATGTCTACCATGGAGTAACATCGCTACGAAAGCGAGGACCTACAGGATGCAGTAGCAGCCAACGACGCAGCAATAAGGTAAAGAAAATTAAATACTGAAGTGATAATGATTATGAAATTTATATTGTTGAACGGATAATGAATTCAGCTGAGGTAGCGTATAATCATTAAGTGATGAGGTATAGTTCTGTATCTTTGAATAATGATAATAATCCCACATCTGAATTTAAATAGACAGATTCGTCATTATCCGCGAATTTGAATTGTAGAACTGAAAACCTATTGTGTAGGCAATCATGTTTTGAGGACAAAAGGAGTAATGCCATCTTGGTAAAAATTGAAGTCATTGCTAGCTTGCAGGAGATGACAGTATTGAGATGCATACGATTATAAGGTCCAAGCAAGAGGTAGGAATATGCAATCATGAGCATAAAGTGATATCCCTGAATGTAATTAATAGGTGAAATAGACAGAGCCTGGAATTGCCACGTCTTGAAGAATAAATTAAATTCATCTTTAAAGCACAGAAGACGACATGTGATTATGATGTAATTAGCTCGATGAATTAGAGCTCTAGCCTAGATTGATAAATAATGAGATAATAATAAAAAGAGGCATTGAATATGCCAGTAACTAGCAGAGATGACGAGATACAAGATGAAAGAATGTGCTCACAGATATTACAGTGAAGAAAAAATGGACCAAGATAGATACGAGACAAATCAGCAAGATAGCAATGAGATAGAAATTGTTGATGTTAATTAAATGATTAATTTATGAGATGAATTTGACTAAATAATTTATGGAGTGATTGCCGACAATAGAGCCTCGGCGTCTATAAATATGTAAGAATAAAGTTTGTAACCATGTGTGTGACTATACTATAAACTAGGGTCTAATTTGTGTTAGATTTGTAGTGGTAACTTGTGCTATTTTTCATTTGATCATAAAGTAAAGACTTAATTAAATGACCCTGATTAACACACTCTGGTAGAAAGGTGGGTGAAGTACTGACAAGGCGGAAAAGTGTTTTCATACATAGAACGCGTGGGAACAGGTTGGACGTCAACTCCATTCCAGTGCCAGTGTCCAGGATATCAAGGACCAGTTACAATAGTTGTGAGCCAACTTGCCTCAAGAGAGGATACAATGGCTTTATGACACCCTTCCCAACTGAATTCGAGCATGCATCCAGGCCAGAGAGGTTGTAATATCATACTGATAAGTTCTTTGTAAATTTGACTTGATTTTGTAATCACTGAAATAACATAACACACCCTCTCAACACGTGACGTTTAATTTTGTTTCCTCCTTCCCTTATGGGAGCTTCAACTTTTTTGTCAGGCAGTGCATTTTCAGAAAAGTTTTCAAATTATTAAGTACTACAAACACAAATGGATAAAATATCTACTCACTTCACAGTCTTCTCAGTAGCCATGTGACCACAGGGATTGAAAGCAAATGTTGGAGGGCCAACATCTTCAGGTGGTCCAATGTCTACATAAAATGCTGGCTCGATTCCCATACAAAGCTTCACAACAGGTCCCATCTGAAAATTAGAGTTTATATCTAAATGGATGAGACAAAACAAATTTAGGGCCTTTACAATGCTACTTTTTAAAATATTTTCAACAACAAATTAAGAACCTTTACAACAGTACTTTCGAAATTATTTTCTACAATAGACTGGTTAAAGAGTTCTATTTATCTATCATATTTTGCATCCATTCACAAAAGCAAAATTTCTCATTCATGTTAAGATGGAGAAGGTTACCTTGTCTCCTCCATAATACGAGGGTGAGTCAATAAATAAGTCACAAACATGTGTATGCCTTATACCATTTGAAATTACGCGCGCAAGTTTTGCCAGCAGATGGCAGCATATGTATGCTTGTCGTACGACTTCTCGCAGGCACTCAAGTCAGTCAGAGGCTGTTAGTGCACGATGGAACATGTGTTGCATGACTGTACACGAGAAGAACAGCGTGCATTTGTGCGTTTTTTGTGGGCCAAAGGACTGTCCACAGAAGAAGAGCATCGCAAAATGCATCCCGTCTATGGAGAAAACTGCTTCTCACAGAATGCTGTGTTCAATTGGATCCAGACGTTTAACCATGGAAGGAAAAGCATCCGAGATGGGGAGCACTTGGAACATCAACCGTAGAGTCCTGACTTAGCCCCCAGTGATTTTCATCTGTTTGGGCCCCTAAAAAAATCATTTTGGTGGCCGTCATTTTGATACAGATGGTGCCGTAATCTACGAGATTACACGCTGGCTGTGACAGCAACCAAAGGACTTCTTTGCTGCTGGCTTTCAAGGACTTGTAAAGAGATGAGGTAAGTGCCTGACTGTACAGGGTGAATATGTGGAAAAGTGAAATAAGTGTCAGAAAGTTACTTTGAATATTTTTGCCTCAATTCAGTTTTGAGACTTATTTATTGACTTGCCCTCATACTCATCAGAATCAGTGCCCTAAGAAGCTGCAAATCCATAGACTTGAGGTTGTCAAAAGGGTACCTTCTAATACATAAATAATAATATACAAGTATACATTTCGTTATGTTCTTATGTCTCAACAGCAATAGTTCTTCAGAGACACTGGAGTGCTGGAATTTAGCACTGAAAATGGAGACTATACACTTGTTCCTGTAAGAAGAAACTGAGCGATTCAGAAGAGAGAAATTTCATTTTTACAGAAATTGTGTGCCACAATTTAAATGCAATGAATTAAAAATGTATTATATGAAATCTTCACTCCATTTCTTTGTAAACACCATTAGTTCCTTTATCTACTTCCAATGCATCTCCTTCTTTGCCCCTCCCACCAGGAGCTCCAGTTATCATCACCAGACAAACAACTTAGTTTGCACTAGTTGGTGTTAAGTATCATGCCATTCAACTGGGCAATGAGAGGTCAGTTTGTTATTCTACTATTTAAATTAACGCTCCACCTTTTTCCTTCCCTTTCCCAACAAACTAATTTAATATTTTCTTCTTTGCTGACATTTTAAACTCTGCAGTACTTATTGCCGATTCAATACCGTATTGGCAGCTAACTACAACTCTACAAAATCACACAATAGAAATTATTTTCCTGATAGCTGATATTTATTCTTTGGGAGCTCCAGGAACTTTTCAATATTGCTCAAGACAAGACGACTTGTTATCCCAGTGAAAACATAATGAACTTTATAAAATTAAACTTTCCATCTTATCATCATCCAGCTGGACCATGAAGTCTACCTTCAAGATAAAATTAGTGTATTATACGCTGGTCACACAAACTTTGTAACAATATTAAGAGGGAACAGGAGTGGTTCTTTGTAGTAGGGAGAAACTATCGTTATACCACAAACCCATAGCATATCTAAGGCATGCATTTTTAGTGCGTTATACTTCCAAGATTAATTCTTTTGTTATTTCCATAAAAACTAGTTCACAGTAATCAAAGATGGGAAAAAATAATGACTGAACAAGCTAAACTTTTGGTGATTGAGGGAATCCTGCTCTCTCTTAACAGTCAGTCATGTGTTAGTGTCCGTGCCAAGTGCACACAATTTATGAGGAACATGGGGACATTCACTTCAAACCAAATTAAACAGTAGATCACTACATCTGATGGAAAGGAACACTTATTCAAGTTGTGAATGTACCCTTCAAGCTACATATAAACCATTACTCATTTTGCTAATCAACAAGAGATAATTTATAAATCAAATGGCTCAACTATACAGATAAGGAATACCAACTCCCCAGATTGACTCAAGAACACTTTGTTACTATAAGGCCATTGACATAGTTCAACACCAAAACACAACAGTTTTAATGTGTCATTTTAGTTTCAATTTTAATTGTGTAGTCCGAATTCCTCACTGTTTTAGACTTAGATTTTAAATTAAGAAATACAAAATTGTATTCTTTATTATTGGTTGTATGTAAACCTATGTTTCCAATTAGATCATGGCTGAAGATGAACCAATGTATGTAGGGTCAAAACTAGTTCCAATTATAGAGGACACTATATTAAATTAATAGTATTGAATAGGTGGACCTTTCTCTATCCTTTGATAGTAATAGAATTAGATATTAATACTTGAGCAGACAGACAGACAACTTTATTTTTCATGGCAAAGTTAGGGTTCTTGGCTCTCTCTTAAACTTAACCATATACATATTATTACTTATTAATACCATAAAAACAGATTGAAAATTAAAGTACTAAGAACTACAAAACAACACTGACATTTAAGGCAAAAATAGGAATAGCTATAATGTATATATGCGAAAGAATGAATTACCTACATAATACAGATTTGATAAATATTAACTTCATTAAGACTCAAAGAAACACTAAAGTAAAAATACTAATAATAATATAACTTTAAGTACTTCTTGCAGTATTAGATCAAAATTAACTACTGTAATTTCTACTAACTCTTTACTTCTACTTGCTAAATACTGATATTTTAAATTTAATTAAATTACGGATATATATATATCTATATATATATATATATATCCGTAATATATCCGTATATATCCGTATATATATATATAAAATAAGAGTTTTGTCTGTACATTGCTCAGAATTTGAAAAGAATGGTATTTCTGTATCGGTCATGTCCACAGTAACAAGAAAATGCATTTTTTACTTTTCCGTAATTTCTGTCTGTCTGTCTGTCTGTCTGTCTATATGTATGTACACGCATCACGAGAAAACGGCTGAAGAGAATTTAATGAAAATCAGAATGTAAAGTCAGGTGATGAACCGCTACAATCTTGGCTATAAATTATTTTAGTCACGCTGAGTGAAATGGTAGTTTAGGGGAAGGCCTGAAATTTAATTCTGAAATATTTATGTTATCAGTGGTCGTGCTTAATGAAAATCGCTAGACAAAGATGGGAAATAATTCACCACAATATAGGCTATCCACGCTGAGAAAAATGGTAGTTTAGGGGAAGGCCTAAAATTGAATTTTCAAATATTTATTTTATTAGTGGTTGTATCTTCACGAAAATTGGTATGCAAAATCGGGGAATAGGTCGCTATAATCTAGGCTATCAATAATGTTATTCGCACTGAGTGAAATGGTAGTTTAGGGGAAGGCCTGAAATGTAATCTATATATATAAAATAAGAGTTTTGTCTGTACATTGCTCAGAATTTGAAAATAATGGTATTTCTGTATCAGTCATGTCCATAGTAACAAGGAAATGCACTTTTTACTTTTCCGTAATTTCTGTCTGTCTGTCTGTCTGTCTGTCTGTCTGTCTGTCTGTCTGTCTGTCTGTCTGTATGTATGTATGTATGTATGTATGTATGTATGTATGTACACGCATCACGAGAAAACGGTTGAAGAGAATTTAATGAAAATCGGTATGTGAAGTCGGGGGATGAGCCTCTACCATCTAGGCTATAAATCATTTTGCTCACGCTGAGTGAAATGGTAGTTTAGGGGAAGGCCTAAAATTGAATTCTCAACTATTTATGTTATTAGTGGTCTAATGAAAATCGGTATGTGAAGTCGGGGGATGAGCCTCTACAATCTAAGCTATAAATCATTTTACTCACGCTGAGTGAATGGTAGTTTAGGGGAAGGCCTAAAATTGAATTCTCAACTATTTATGTTATTAGTGGTAGTATTTTAAAGAAAATGGGTATGCAAAGTTGGGGAATAAGTTGCTACAACCTAGGCTATCAATAATTGTATTCACGCTGAGAAAAATGGTAGTTTAGGGGAAGGCCTAAAATTTAATTCTCAAATATTGTTGTTATTAGTAGTCCTATCTTGATGAAAATCGGTATGCAAAGTCAGGAAATAGGTCGCTATAGTCAAGGCTGTAAATTATTTTATTCACGCTGAGTGAAATGGTAGTTTAGGGGAAGGCCTAAAATGTAATTCTGAAATATTTCTTATTAGAGGTGTAATCGATGAATGCTACATAACTAAGGTTATATAGTATCAAATTTCCTATTATTCATGTCTTATACATTGTTACCGTACTGGCTATGATCACAAAGATATTCATGAATTTGGATTTTTATTACTAAGTCCATATCAGCGCCGACTAACGAGAAAATGGGTAAACAGCGTTTAATGAAAATCGGTATGTAAAGTTGGAGAATAAGAAACTACAATTTATGGTTTACAAATCACAGAGTCGAAAGAAAACTAAATGTGAAGGCCTACAATATAGAAAGCTGCCGACATTGATCAACAATAACATTACATTGACCATTGTTTGTCGTGATGTGCTTTGTGTCTTCTGTTGCCCCTCATCTCCGGTAGATAGGATTACTGCTGCGTACAGAGTATTTTTATTTGATTTACATTACACCGACATAGATAGGTTTTATGGCAACGATGGGATAGGAAAGGGCTAGGAGTGCCTTAGGCCTTAATTAAGGTACAGGCCCAGCATTTGACTGGTGTAAAAGTGGGAAACTACGGAATACCATCTTCAGCGCTGCCGACAATGGGGTTCGAATCCACTATCTCTAGGATGCAAGCTCACAGCTGCGCACTGCTAACCACACGGTCAACTCGCCCAGTCGTACAGAGTGTAACAGCCTGTCTGAATATTGATGGGAAGTAGCTGGGGAGTTAGATAACTTTCTTCTTTAGCATGCCATTCCCCTGGTTTATAAATTTTCTGGTACAACTGGCACATAACACACTGGATCATCATAGCATTCGGGCTATTCAATCCCTACTCTGAGGCACTGATTGAAATGAACAGTGTGCATATTTAGCGGAATAATGGCAGATGAGTGTTCATGGCAATCTGCGGCCTGGTCATCCCGGCTCTGGAACTTTGGACTATTAGATTGGCACCGCAATCTAACCGCAGCTCTGTTCGTTAAAAGCGATAAAACGTGCGGCTTTCCATTTGATCGAGTATTTTATATGATAGCATTGCTTTTAATCGCTACATTCATACTTACATTTTTGTAATGACCTATGTTGATTTCAGGTTAGGAAAACCACAAAGTCAGTCTTTCTGAGAATCCCGTTGCGAAGCACGGGTACATCAGCTAGTTGTTAAATAAGATCAAAAACACATTAAGAGAGAAAATTTATCAATCAATCAATACTGACAACCAATCAATACTGATCTGCATTTAGGGCAGTCGCCCAGGTGGCAGATTGCCTATCTGTTGTTTTCCTAGCCTTTTCCTAAATGATTTCAAAGAAATTGGAAATTTATTGAACATCTCCCTTCGTCAGTTATTCCAATCCCTAACTCCCCTTCCTATAAATGAATATTTGCCCCAATTTGTCCTCTTGAATTCCAACTTTATCTTCATATTCTGATCTTTCCTACTTTTATAAACGCTACTCAAACTTATTCGTCTACTAACGTCAATCCACGCCTTCTCTCCGCTGACAGCTCGGAACATACCACTTCAAATGGAAATTCTAAATTCCCATGGAGGGAATTAGATAATTTTCCACCAATAGAGCATATCAAAAATCAGATCAAAAAATTAGATGTATGGCTTTTCAGGCATTTGCTCTATTAACCAGCATTTCGTCTTAGGTCTGACACTAGATTCGTCAGAGTGGGATGTGTCAGACCCTACCCACTGATGCTGGGGTGTATGCAGGTGAAATTTATCAGAAGCCTATTTATGAGGCACAGTCTGATGACTGCATACGGGAGATAAAACTCCACAATGGAATTAATGCCCGCCTAGCAATTCCAAATGGAAATTCTAAATTCCCATGGAGGGAATTAGATAATTTTCCACCAATAGAGCATATCAAAAATCAGATCAAAAAATTAGATGTATGGCTTTTCAGGCATTTGCTCTATTAACCAGCATTTCGTCTTAGGTCTGACACTAGAAGCTCTGCCATTTTGTACATCCCCTCTCCCTAGCCCTTCTAAAGTTGATGCCGTGACAGTAACCGACACGCCCCCTCCCCTCTCCGCAACCTTGCCTCCCCATAAGGAGGAGCATACAACGGAACGCACACACCATTACTATACAAGACGCAAAGCAACAAACGTCCCTCCAGGGTCACAGTAGAACTGGAGTATAACAATAGCAAGGTAAAGAACTTTTTTATACATTTAGTTATTATGTAAAGACACATGTTTTTTTAAACAAATTCCCATTTCCTTATTTTATTTCATTTCAGAAATTGAAACGAAGCTCCCTTCACAAAAACTGATCAGCAATCAACTTCAAAGTTCCACATTAGACTCCAACAAAGGCACCACAAGCAAACTCATAATATATAACAAGTTACCTGGAAGGAACCAAAGAAAAAAATTCAATAATTTGAACAGTGTTACGAAGTCAAACATTTTTAAAACTTTAAACCGTAAACAGTCATTTTAATGTAACAAAATGAGATTTTTAACAACTATTCAAATGAATAGACATAGTTTTTAAGCTGACCAACTATGTAATCATTCGTTCTCATATCATTAACACACTAACCCCTACATTGTTTTTAATATCATTTAATTTAATTGGTATTTTTAGTAGTTTTTAAGTGAATCAATGTACCTGCAAATTAACTTGTTTAAAATCTTAGCAATTCACCTAAGCTACAATAACAGCTGAGGATGTTCCTAAATAGGAAACGAAACATGTACTGTTGACAAATAAATTTGCCAAAAGGCAAAAAAAGTATCAAAACGGTGGAAGTATTTTAAATATTGTAAAACTTAGTGATTAAATTTTGATACGGAAAATGAAGTTGATTACTTGCAATACGTGAAATACGTCAAAGTTTAGTCCACACTTGAGATTATGGAGTATATGATGTCATAGACAACACATATCTCTCCCACAAAGCTTTCATACTTTGGCGAGTAAGAACTTGCACCTCAGCACGGAGTTTTTTAAATGTTACCAAGTTAGCCATAGTAGGCTGCCTATGATAACGATTATGAGCGCGACGGCGTTCTTTGATAGCTGCTGCAATTTCTTCGTTCCACCAAGGAATGAGTTTCTGGCAAGGAGTCCCTGAGAAGGACGGAATGGACTCCTCAGCAGCAGCAAGAATAACTTGTGTTATGTACGTTATTTCGCGGTCTACGGTCTGCCTGGTCGCGTCGTTAAAGACAGTGATGTGAACTTTGGCTAATCAGCATGCTTAAGAATCCATCGAGGAGGAGCCTCGACGGATTTCTGTTTCAACAAAGTAAGAATAATGGGAAAATCATCGTTGCACAGAGATCATCATGTGTATTCCACCGAAACAGCGGAACCAACGTTCGGCTGCATATAATTATGTCCATGCGAGAGTATGTGGCGCAACGTACACTGAAATGAGTTTGTTCACCTGGTGTTCAAAATACATAAACCCAGCTCTGTTATTAATGTTTCCAACTCCCTTCCCCTGGAGCAAGGTGCTTCAGAGCCCCATATGGGTGTTAAAATTGCTCAATAAGAGGAAGGGAGGTGGAACCTAATCTATACGATCAGTGACATCATTTATGTTAAGAAGCTGGCCTGGTGGAAAATAAACATTACACACTATTGCTGTGACAGGAAGCGGTACCCACACCCCAACTGCCTCCAGTGAGGTTCTTAGAGGAACCTCTTCGCTATTAGCATCAGAACGAACAAAGGTACCCAAGCATAATATCGTTCTGTCAAGTATAGTCTGAAATTTCTGAAGACCGTATGATGACTAGGTCTGAGGTTTGTCTCCTGAATACAGACTATACTTGTCGCGAACTCACTAATGAGTTGACGCAGCTCAGCAAGATGCCTGTCATAAGCATTACAATTCCACTGTAATAGTGCCATAGTGTGGACTAAGAGAGTTAGGTTGTGAGCGACAAGGTGCTCTTAAACCTAAGCACTATCAATCTGTCGACTTGAGAAATACTTCTTTTCTTTTCATTTATCTTCACACACGTAACTTTTGAATACAATTTCAAGCTTGTTACTTTCTATGAAATTTGCTCCAATTTTGTACATATCACTAAATAAGATGATTTCGCTTTAACTTCTTGTTATTGCTTTAATTCACTTTAATTCCCAAATGTAAAATCATGGTTTTTCTTAACCAGAATGTAGATGACAGCTCGATGTTCATTCCGTCCATAATTTTGACATTTTCCAGGGGCGGGAAGTCCCCCTACGAGGGGAACGCACAGGTATTAGACCGCGTGTACCTGCTGGTGCAGACTCATACCCTCCAGATGGAGGGCATGATTTCCCTTCGCAGGAGAAGTGAGGGAGCGCTCAGTAAGGGTGTTCCTCTTCTCTGCCTTCTTTTTGTGTTTAGACGGGCTGGAAGATAATTTCCCAGCCCTGGTCGACGATGCCACCTCCGCTGGCTTGGGCACAGCTTTTGCCGACCTCTTGGTGGTGGGGGCAGGAGATTTGGCCTCCCCCAACCCGCTGTGTCGGACTTTGCTCTCAGGAGCAACAGCCGCCTTGGGTGCAGTGATGTTCATGGGTAACAATGTCGTGAATGACGAACCTGGGAGACTCTGAGCTATCATGCTGTAGTCTAGTGTACTGGGAGGTTTATTCGTGGAATTAAACTTACGGCAGCTTCCTGGTAGTAAAGACCATCCAGGTTCTTGATCTCCTGGATCTTCTTCTCACTCAGATATGTTGGACAGTTCCGATCTCGAGGAGAATGACGACCAGAGCAGTTAGTGCACCCGTACAGAGTTTTGCACTCCTGCGCGCTGTGAGCTCCTCTTCCACATGTACCACACACAGACTGATTCGAATGACGAGATACAGTATGTCCAAATCTCGGGCATTGACAGCATCACACAGGAGGCGGGATGTACGGCCTCATATCACAACGATAATTTGTTACCTTGACTTTGTCTGGTAACACTGACAACTTGAGACAATGAAGGCACCAGTGGCAACGTCTTCACCGTTGACTTTGTGCGTAATGCGCCGGACATGTGTCATGCCGCGGTTCTTCATGTCTTCCATGAACTCTTAGTCAGTGTTCAAAACCAGTGGCAACGTCTTCACCGTTGACTTTGTGCGTAATGCGCCGGACTTGTGTCACGCCATGGTTCTTCATGTCTTCTATCAACTCTTAGTCAGTGTTCAAAATAAGGTCGCAGTGGAGGATGACTCCGCAAACCAGATTCAAGGATTGTGCTCCTAGATAAGCAAAAAAAGCTAAGAGTGTAAAGACATTTATTTCCAAGAAAAAAGCTATGCTACTCAAAGCCAACATCCCACTGGAGAAGGTAACTGAACCTGCACTCCTGGAATGACTTCAAACACATGTACTAGGCATGTACTGTCTATCATCTATATATATAAAATAGCTTGTCCTGACTGACTGACTGACTGACTGACTGATTCATCATCGCCGAGCCAAAACTACTGGACATAATGAAATGAAATTTTGGGGATACATTCATATTAAGATGTAGGTGCTCGCTAAGAGAGGATATTTGGATATTCCGTTGCTAAGGGTGTGAAAAGGGGGATGAAATTTTAATATGAGTGTATCTATATCTCAAAACTTTAAAAGTTTACAAATGTAAAAATTGGTATTTAGAGTCTTCTTTGAAAATAAGGAAACACATATTTTTTAGTTTTCAGAAAATCCCAATAGGACGGGTGAAAAAGGGTGAAAAAGGGGTTGAATGCCTTTAATCAGGATACCGGTACTTATATCTCAGAAACTGTAGATATTACAGACCTGAAAATTGGTACTTTTGATCTCTTTTAAAAATAAAGAAACACATATTTTTTTTGTTTTTGGAAAATCCAATTAATGAGAGGGGGAAAAGGGGGGGGCGAATGTTTAAAATGAGTGTTTCTATTTCTCAAAACTTTGAAAGTTTACAGATGTAAAAAATTGGTACTTAGAATCTTTTTTAGAAATAGGGAAACACGTATTTTTTTGTCTTCAGAAAATCCCAAGAGGAGGGGTGAAAATGGGTGAAAAAGGTGTTGAATGCCTTTAATCAGGATACCGGCACTTATATCTCAGAACCTGAAGATATTACAGACCTGAAAATTCGTATTTGGGATCTACTTTAAAATTAAAGAAACAGGTATTTTTTCGTTTTTGGAAAATCCAAATAATGAGGGGTGAAAAAGGGGGTTAATTTTTAAAATGAGTGTGTCTACATCTTAAACTTTAAAAGTTTACAGATATAAAAATTGGTATTTAGAATATCCTTGAAAACTAAAGGAACACGTATTTTTTTTGTTTTCTGTAAATCCCAATAGGAGGGGTGTAAAAGGTTGAATAATGGGTTGAATGCCTTTAATGAGGATACGTATATCTCAGAAACTGAAGACATTACAGAGCTGGAAATTTGTATATGGGATCTTCTTTAACAATAAAGAAACACATATTTTTTTGTTTTTGGAAAATCCAGTAATGGTGGTTCAACAGGAGTGACAAATTAGGGTGAAATTTTTTAAAGACAATATCTACACAATATCTGAGAAACGTAAAATGTTACTGACGTAAAAAGTGGGTATTTGGAATCTCCTGTAAATGTAAAGAAACATGGGTGATTTGTTTTTGGAAATTCCACTTAAGGGGAACTAAAAAGGGGTGAAATTTTAAAATAAGAATTTCAACAGTATATCTCAAAAAACTTAACATGTTACAGAAGTGAAAAGTGGTATTTTTTATCTCTATTAAAAATAAAGAAACGTGTATGTTTAGTTTTCGAGAATACCACTTGGGTGGAGTGACTGAAAATGGTGTTGAATTCTTTTAATTAGGCCACTGATATTACAAAAATGAAGATGTTACAGGCGTGAAATTTGATATTTGGAACCTGCTTTAAAATTAAAGAAACACGTATTCTCGGAAAATCCAATGAAGGGGGGGGGGGGAATATTAATTGATTTAATTGTACGAGAATACATACATCTAATAAAAACTAAAGTTGTTACACACGTGAAACTTAGTGTTTGGATCTCCTTTAAAAACAAAGAAATACACGTTTTGGGAGAAACCATCCTGGGAGGCGGGAGTGAAAAGGAATTGAATTCCTTTCATGATGACACGTAAATCAAAAACTGAAGAAGTTAGAGTTGTGATAATTGGTATTTAGAAGATCCTGTACTATTAAAGAGACAAGTATTTTTTGCCGGAAAATTCACTTAGGGGCGGGGGGGGGGGGGGAGAAGTGTGAAAGGAAGTGAAAAAAGTGAATTATTTTTATGGGGATACTTATATCTTCAAAACTGAAGGTAATAGATGTGAACATTGGTGTTTGGAATCTCCTTTAAACATAAAGAAACACACCTTTTTTTTTTCGGGGGGGGGGGGGTGTTAAATAAGCTTAACGGTGGAGGGGAGCGAAAGGAGGTGAGACCAATTGATTTTACTGTTCATAATGTACTTATAAGAAGCCTCCGTTGCTCAGGCCGCAGCGCGCCAGCCTCTCACAGCTGGGTTCCGTAGTTCAAATCCCGGTCACTCCATGTGACATTCATGCTAGACAAAACGGAGGCGGGACAGTTTTTTCTCCGGATACTCCGGTTTTCGCTGTCATCATTCACTGCAGCAACACTGTCCAATATTTCATTTCATTTGTCATTCATCGATCATTGCCCCAGAGGAGTGCTTCAGCAGCCGGCACAATTCCTATTGTCGGCACTAGCTGGGGCTTTATTCATTCCATTCCTGACCCTGTCGAATGACTGGAAACAGGCTGTAGATTTTCGATGTACTTATTCTGATCATAAACCGATCATTTTTAATCTTTCCTGGGTTCGTTTTCAACAGCCATCTTTTCCTTCGGGGAACATTCTTAGATTACAGTAGACTCTCCAGGCATATAAATAAAAATGTAAACACATTTGAAATAAACGACAGGAATGAGATTGACCGTTAAATTGTTCACCTCTATAATAAGGTCAATAATGCACGGAAGTATGTCATTCATATCGCCAGAAATCCCGCACACTTGCCTACCGCGACAATGGTGCTGGTCACACTGTCAAGAATGACAATGGCAGCAGATGTAATTTACCACCAAGTAGTGGTGTTGCATCTTGCTGTGGGGTCCAGAACATCTAATAATAATAATAATAATAATAATAATAATAATAATAATAATGTTCTGGACCGTCGTCAAATTGTGCGGACCGCGCTCGAAACGGGTCCTGGCCTGGTAATGACTACGAATACAGTCCGGCCGCGGGTTCAATACCGCCAAGGCACCCAAGACGACACCACGCCAGATCTCCTTCAGGATTTGATCCATATTGAAAATGCCTATAGGAAAATATGGCAAAGATTAAGGGACCCAACTGACCGCGTGGAATACCTTGACCTAGCCCGGCAAGTACGAAATCGATTACTGGAAAGAAAGATTGAAAAGTGTGAGGAACTTTGCCGTAATCTCTCAGAAAACAAGTCAGGTCGTGAATTTTGGCGGATTCTCTCAGAAAACGAGTCAGATCGCGAATTTCGGAGGATTATATAAAAAACGTTAAGCATTCAATTATAAATTTCAGTATAATACCATAGTGAAGCACGGGTATCTTGCTAGTTTATCAATAAAACCTCCACAGTTACCATTCAGTGATAGTAAGACTGAGAGTTTTAACACCTCTTTCTGATTTAGATTTCTCTTTATTTTTTACTATAGGATCTGGAGACCTTTCCACAGCCAACCAGCTAAGGAAACAATACGTTCTACGCTGAGCAAACGAAATACTAGCAAGCATGAAACAGTGTTTGGAAGGGAAAGCTGACTTTGCTCTAAACTGTGACAAAACTACCGACTCTTCAGGCTGCTGTGTGTTTGCAATCTTGATCAAAACTCAAGATCAAGTATCTTAGCAAGAAATATTTTTGTTAAAATGTGAGTTTCTAGATGCCGCAAAAAATAGAACGTGTTACCAAGCAATTCTGAGTGCTTTGCATACATATTAAATTAACCATGATAACATCAAGTATATAAAAACTGATTCTGTCCCATTATGTTAAAATGTTGTGAACTACTGAAGGGAATTATGGGAGAACACTTAATTCACATCACTGGCTGGACTCCTAAATCCAGCATGTTCGGTAATGTCTTGAAAAATAATTTGAAAGAACTCAATGCCATTGTGTCAAAAAACAAAGAATGTCAAGGAAAATCAAACATATTTCGTTCATACCCAGACGAAAACTTTCCAAATATTTCACTTTCATTATATCCTGAGATTGTGTTGAAAAGATGGGGAAGTTGGTTTAAAGCCCTGTCTTACATATATACAAATTTAGATATCCTCCAATCATTTTTAAAAGAATTGTCACTAAAATCTGTTCTCAAGGTAAACTGTTTGGCAGAAATGGAAGATGCTAGATTTTGCAACCTAGTAATATTCCAACCAGCATACGTTTTGAAAATTGTAAGATTATTGTAGATGTTTCGGAATTAGAAGATTCCTAATTATCCATACTCTAATTTTCTGGTTTAAAAAAATGAAAGAACTGAAGGACAGGATGATTATAATTGCTTCTGTTTCATATTGGTGAACTAGTTAGTAAGATTGTGTGTCAGGCTTTGGCGTCCGGCACAATTCCTATCCTCGTCGCTAAATAGGGGCTTCATTCATTCCATTCCTGACCCGGACGAATGACTGGAAACAGGCAGAATAACAATTACGGCGATCAATCAAATAGTTAGTAAGATTATTGAAGGGTTTAGTGATTCGTTAAAAAGTGAAGCGACTCACCTCTTGCGAAATGTTAAGTGTCTTAGTTGTGAACAAAACTGACAAGTACCTGTCCCCAAGTAATGCTAACATAAGTTACTGGACTTTTGAACAATTTATTTTGCATGGGCACGGCAAAAAATGTTGAACAATTCTGCATGTGTTGTTTCCCTAGCCTTTTCTTAATGAACAATTTATTCCATCCAACTAATGTAATTAAATCAAACTATACGAATGTTTCGGCAATGAGCGACAAAGTGCAAAAGTTGTATGACGTTAAAATATTGAACCAGTCTGATAATTTTGCTGGATACCTTGCTTTTAAAACATATTCTGCTAAAACATATTGAAGCAAATCCTGGTCAACAAGTTGAAAAAAGTTGAAAAAATTCAGTCACTGCAAGCATTGAAATTAATGCACCTGAACTTTGCAAATTCTGTTTTAAAATCCCTTTGGATTCCCTGTTCATCTGTTGATGCAGACAGATTTTTTTTTAAAAAAGTGATTTGATTGTCAATTACCAGAGATGACTAATGAAAGACATCTCCATTGTAACATGTTCCATATTATTTTTCACAAGGTAAAGAGTAGGAAGGGTGGCCTAATGATAATGTAATGTTAATACAGTAAAACCAGTCCTCAGCGGAAACCCAAGGGACCGGATTTTTTTCCCCGCTGTATACAGAATTCTGGTTCATAAAAAAAACATAAAAATCATAGTGCATACCTCTGTAAGATAATCCAGCAGTATATTTATATTATTTTGCACAGCAGTAGATACAATAATGACTGTTCACACACTTAAGTTCATCAGCTCTAACACAAATCTGTTCTTCCTTAGAGCCTCTTTACAGTGCACAGTAGTATAGAAATATTACCAATAGTAATACTGTACAGTGCTGTCATTTTCTTCTTGCAGTAATCCAGCATTGTACGCTAGGCACAACTATCCCTGGTAGCACAGTTCTCAATTAAAATACGGGCACGGCAAAAAATGTTGAACAATTCTGCATGTGTTGTTTCCCTAGCCTTTTCTTAATGAACCATATCGTATCACGGTCCAATTAAATTGGTATAAGACTGTGGAACATTTTGAATTTAGCGCTAAGGAACGAGCTTAGGAACACTGGGTGACCGTGTGGATATGTGTCGAACCTGTAGCAAGTAGGGTGCGGTGCCGTTCCCTCCAACGAACCAAGGCAGGATGCCATACTTTTACTGGTGTAAACCCCGTCGATGGCTTGGGTACGTGAGGAGAAAAGAGAGACAGCAAACAGCATGCAAGAGACAGAGCGAGAGATTTGAAAGCGGGGAACTACCAAACAATGCCAGGGTGTCCTAACACAAAATATCCAGGTGTGGAATCATTTGAATTTGATCCCGGATATAAGTCACAGAGCCATATCCCACAGATCTACGAGGAATACAATTCCTTTTGATATTTTTGAAATAGAGTAAGCCATGAAAATTATGTAAGTGTGACTGTTTTCTTCATTTCAACTTGTTTGAAATATCCATTGCGAGGAAGCTGGCCGAACACAAAGCGAGCCTGTTCTATCTTGGGGATGTACTAAGGGGCGCGTCACTCTACTCAGACTATAAAAGAAGAAAGCGTCAGCGTAACACTCCGCAGTAGCTAAGTGACATCCGAGGAGTGCGTACTTTCTGCGAGAAGGTGAACAACAAGGCCTACTGCATCAATGATACAGGAGACTTAGTAACGATTTGTTTAAGCTCACCCGAGCAACATTTGCTCAGTTAATAATTGTTAAATTTGAGTTTGCGTTGTGTAATAATTCCGCGTGTGGCTGATGACGGCTAACAACTGTGAAGGACTAGATCGGAACTGGGAAATATCCCTTAATTTGGTAACCGTTGTTTGCCCAGACTAATGTCTCGATAGGGGACATTGTCAATTGTATCTTTACCAGGGTTACGACAGTGTATTCGTGCACAAATGAAGTGGTGAAGAGAACTGGGATCGACAACCATTACCAGGTTACAGGGATACATCTGCAGTACATGACCGAAGGCAGCACATCATGGGACCAGAAGGACCGAACCAGCACTCCTAGATAAATCGACAGCAACACTGGCACGAGCTAAATCATACCAATGAAGCAGTTCCGAGGGTACCGCAAATGGCAGAGGTGGAGGTAAAAGATAAGTTGAACTGTTTATAAGCATGAAATATAGTAATCAGATTCACATGTGGCCCTTTCGTTAAATGTAAATAGAAATTGTAATGTAAACCTGAGTGACATTGGTTTGTTTTCATTCATCAGATTCACATGTGGCCCTTTCGTTAAATGTAAATAGAAATTGTAATGTAAACCTGAGTGACATTGGTTTGTTTTCATTTATGTTGTAAATAATGTTTGGGGCTGGATGCATGCTATACCTGTCTTATTTCAAGGTTATTTAGAGTTGGGATACGAGGGCTATGTCAGGATGTAGAGTAGGGTTTTGGTTTGTGTTGAGACATTTTCACTCGTGTCATGCAGACACTAAGGTATAAGCGATGTCATATTCATCTATACAAACTGGAGGGAACTGAACCTCCTGAGGATTGAAAGGGAATTTAGAGATGAGTAGAACTAATCTATAGACAGGCTATGCATGATGTAGTATTATTGCATGTTTTTCAGCTGGAAACGTATGCAGAGGGCTATCCCCCATTGTTGAATTTCGTGAGGGTCATTTATAAAAAGTGGCAAGCAAACCCTAAATGTGCTCTAGAATTGAACCCGGGACTACTGAATAAGAGGCCATGATGAGCCATGATTGGTGTGTTGAGGCCTAGAATTGGAAATAGTATTGTGGCTGACGTAATGAGTTTTACCTGGTTTGTGAGACTGTGTACCGCACACCAGATGTTATAATGAATGATATGTTTAAGGGCCTATAAGCCAAGATTGTCTTTCCGGTGGGCAAGTTTGCCTCCCAGGTAAACAGCGAAGAATGTGTGTGTTCCGCTTAGGACCTTGAGTGAAAGTTTACGCAGGGTCCTGTTAACTTGAGAGGGTTGTATTTGGGGCCAGAGACGGTTGCTTGAGTCACACAGACCAAGGCTGCGATTGTTTTTTCCCCCTCTCGTCAGCCAGCTGATCACCTGCTTTGAAAACAAGTAGCCAAGAATAGCCCGATGCATTTGTGACTGTCACGAGAACTTCACAGATCCTCGGAGTGATTCCCACTCGCTCCCATATCTTTGTTTTCCAGATGTGGTTTATTTGTGTTCATTGTTTATATGTGTCTTATGTGTGTGATAGTGTTGGCGATTATTTGTGTTGTTTAGTATTTCACAGCCCATTGGCTGTAGTAGGATTGCAAGGTTTCCAAACCTCTATCTTATGCACACGATCCGGATATCGTGTATTAGAATCGGTGTTCTTTTGGTGGGTTGAATTTAGGGACACTCCCAAACAAAGTGGTTTAAAAAAAATAATGTTTATATCTGACAAATTCAGAATTAGTGTAATTAGGCCAATACTAAATCGATCATTATATATTCATAGAAGAGATGGTTGTTAATCACAGCCTGTGGGCAAATCACAGTCAACTTATCTCAGTCTCTGTTAATAATAATAATAATAATAATAATAATAATAATAATAATAATAATAATAATAATAATAATAATAATAATCGTATGGCCTCAGCTACCGTGTGCAGACATTTCAATTTGACGCCATCTGGCTGTCTGCTCATCAATTTCAACGTTCCGTTTTACTCTAGGCCCACTAGATGGCAGACCGAGTAAACCGAAACTCTCTTGGGCGTCTATGGCTGAGATTTAATCAATTTTGTCAGGTAAACACCAAATGTGTCACCAGAGATCTTTTACATGCCGACATCATACGACATGGAGTGTCGAATAGACTTTTTTCTGCCCTTCAAAAATCCTACTACCTCTGCCGGGTTTGAACCTGCCATCTTGGGATCCGGAGGCCGACACTCTACCACTGATCCACAGAGGCAGCTTACAAATAGGTAGATTTCAAATTTCCGAGGTTATTGAACCTTATATGCCCAGGTTCCCCACCCGTAGGCTTTGAGAGACATTGTCAAATTTTATATTGTAAATTTCTTTGTAGTATATAATTTGGGATTTTCATTGGGGTATAGTTCTTGTTTGAAGTTGAACTTTATGTTTTAGACTCACTCACGAATATGTATTCAAGAACCTGTCCCGATCTAATATGATAATTATGTTAGACATGTGTTTTTTGGACGCACTACGCAGCATCTCCGCTGAGCTAGACCACCTGGGACAGAGGAAAGGTGCAGTAAGGAGGAGGATAAGGAAAAGGTGGTTATTTTCCACTTTGGTGCCAGAAAATGTAAGGCAAAAGGTAACAGGTGGTAAAACAGTTGAGGATGTATGGGATCTGGTAATGACAGCACAGGGGAAAATGAAGGGAATGGAGGCTTATCAGTGGGACGGATGGACGGACAGATGGATATTGATGGTGTAAGTGATCAAAACGCTGTTCCTGCCAAACTTAAAATTAAATGCGATAGAAAGGAAGGCTGTAAAAGTAGGACTATTAGGCAATACCACATGGTTAATAAAAGAGGTATAGAGGAGTTTTTATAAAGGATGATCAGAGGAAAATGGTAAATAAAAATGTTAAACTGCCTATGGGATGGGTTTAAAGTAGAGTTGCTCAACTAGACGCCCGTTGAGGCTAGTTCAGTGCAGCTTGTCTCGCTTGTCTGAAATGCGAGCACCTTATGTACCAAACTTGCAGTCAAGCGAGTAAGCAAACACACTCAGAACGGGACAGGAACAGTGATGTTCAATTACAACTACGAAGCTCTCCTCGCACCATTTAATTAAACGTTGATTGTAGTAAAGCACAAAATGAAAGACACCATAATCACAAGAAAAAATGACCTTTGCAAAATATTTGAGTTTGATGTATACAGCTCTCAATATTAATACACATGGTTTTATCTATATATATAAAATAACTTGTCCTGACTGACTGACTGATTCATCATCGCCGAGCCAAAACTACTGGACATAAAGAGATGAAATTTTGGGAATATATTCATATTAAGACGTAGGTGCTCGCTAAGAGAGGATTTTTGGATATTCCTTCGCTAAGGGGGTGAAAACGAGGGTGAAATTTTAAAAATAGTGTATCTATATCTCAAAACTTTAAAAAGTTACAGATGTAAAAATTGGTATTTAGAATCTTCTTTCAAAATAAGGATACACGTATTTTTTTGTTTTCTGAAAACCCCAATAGGAGGGGTGAAAAGGGTGAACATGAGGAAAAATGGGTTGAATGCCTTCAATCAGGATACCGGTACTTATATCTCAGAAACTGAAGATATTACAGACCTGAAAATTGGTACTTTTGATCCCTTTTAAAAATAAAGAAACACGTATTTTTTTGTTTTTGGAAAATCCAATTAATGGGAGGGTGAAAAGGGGGTGAATTTTTAAAATGACTGAATCTATATCTCCAAACATTTAAAGTTTGCAGATGTAAAAACTGGTATTTAGAATCTTCATTAAAAATAAAGGAACATGTATTTTTTTGTTTTCGGAAAATCGCAATAGGAGGAGTGAAAAGGGGTGGAAAAAGGGTCGAATGCCTTTAATGAGGCTACTTATATCTCAGAAACTGAAGATATTACAGACCTGAAAATCGGTGTTTGGGTTCTCCTTTAAAAAGAACGAAACACGTATTTTTTTGTTTCTGGAAAATCCAATTAAGGGAGGGGGTGAAAAGGGGGTAATATTTTAAAATGAGTGTATCTATATCTCAAGACTTTTAAAGGTTATAGATGTGAAAATTGGTATTTAGAATCTCCTTTAAAAATAAAGAAACACATATATTTTATTTTCGGAAAATCCTAATAGGAAGGGTGGAAAAGGTTGAAGAAGGGGTCGAATGCCTTTCATGAGTCTACTTATATTTCAGAACCTGTAGATATTACAGACCTGAAAATTGGTGTTTGGGATCTCCTTTAAAAAAGAAACACGTACTTTTTTTTTTGGAAAATCCAATTAATGGGGGGGGGGGGGGGGTGAAAAGGGGGTGATGTTTTAAAATGTGTGTATCTCTATCTCAAAACTTTTAAAGTTTATAGATGTAAAAATTGGTATTTAGAATCTCCTTTAAAAATAAAGAAACACGTATTCTTTTGTTTACGGAAAATCCCAATAGGAAGGGTGTAAAAGGGTGAATAATGGGTTGAATGCCTTTAACGAGGCTACTTATATTTCAGAACCTGAAGATATTACAGACCTGAAAATTGGTATTTGGGATCTACTTTAAAAGTAAAGAGACACGTATTTTTCGTTTTTGGAAAATCCAAATATTGGGGGGTGAAAAGGGGGGGGGGTGAATTTTTTTAAAATGAGTGTGTCTACATCTCAAAACTTTAATATTTACAGATGTAAAAATTGGTAGTTAGAATCTCCTCTAAAAATAAAGGTACACGTATTATTTTGTTTCCTGTAAATCTCAATAGAAGGGGTGTAAAAGGGTGAAAAATGGGTTGAATGCCTTTAATGAGGATACATATATGTCAGAAACGAAAGATATTACAGAAATGAAAATTTGTATATGGTATCTCCTTTAAAAATAAAGAAACACGTATTTTTTTTTAGTTTTTGGAAAATCCAATTAATGGCGGTTAAACAGGAGTGACAAATTGGGGTGAATTTTTTGAAAGACTATATCTACAGAATATCTTGGAAACGTAAAATGTTACAGACGTAAAAAGTGGGTGTTTGGAATCTCCTGTAAATGTAAAGAAACGTAGGTGATTTGTTTTTGGAAACTCCACTTAAGGGGAACTCAAAAGGGGTAAAATTTAAAAATGAGAATTTTTACAGTATATCTAAAAAACTTAACATGTTACAGAAGTGAAAAATGGTATTTTTTATCTCTATTAAACATAAAGAAACGTGTATTTTTAGTTTTCGGAAATATCACTTGGGAGGAGGGGGGCGGTAAAAGTAACTGAAAATGGTGTTGAATTCTTTTATTTAGGCTACTGATATATCAAAAATGAAGATGTTACAGACGTGAATTTTGATATTTTCAATCTGTTTTAAAAGTAAAGAAATACGTATTCTCTTAATCCAATGAAGCGGGGGGGGGGGGGGGGGGGTTGAAAGAATTGAAAAATTAATTGGCTTAATTGTATGAGAATACATACATGTAATAAAAACTAAAGTGGTTACAGACGTGAAAATTCGTATTTGGATCTCCTTTAAAAACAAAGAAAAACGCATTTTGGGCGGGAAATCATCTTGGAGGGCGGGGGTGTAAATGAGTTGAATTCCTTTCATGAGGAGACACAAATCAAAAACTGAAGAAGTTAGAGTCATGACAATGGGTATTTAGAAGATCCTTTACTATTAAAGAAAAAAGTATTTTTTGCGGGAAAGTTCACTAATGGGGGGGGAGTAGTGTGAAATGAAGTGAAAAAGGTAAATTACTTTTATGGGGATACTTATATCTCAAAACTGAAGGTAATAGACGTGAACATTGGTGTTTGGAATCTCCCTTAAACATAAAGAAACAAGCCTTCTATTAATTTTTTCTGGGGGGGGGGGGGGGGTGGCGGTAAATAAACTTAACGGCGGTGGGGTGTAGAAGGAGGTGAGATCAATTGATTTTACTGTTATTAATGTTCTTATAAGGATCCTCCGTTGCTCAGGCGGCACCGTGCCGGCCTCTCACAGCTGGGTTCCGTGGTTCAAATCCCGGTCACTCCATGTGACATTCGTGCTTTACAAAACGGAGGCGGGACAGGTTTTTCTCCGGATACTCCGGTTTTGTCTGTCATCAGCCAATCCAGCAACATATAATAATAATAATAATAATAATAATAATAATAATAATAATAATAATGTTCCGGACCGTCGTCAAATGTGCAGACCGCGCTGGTAACGGCTCCTGGACGGGTAATGACTAAGAATGCAGTCCGGCCATGGGTTCATTGCCGCCAAGGCACCCAATATGACACCACTCCGGATCTCCTGAAGGATTTTCTCCATATTAAAAATGATTAAAGGAAAAGATGGCAAAGATTTACGGACCCAACTGACCAGGAGGAATACCTGAGCCTAGCCCGGGAAGTACGAAATCGATTGCTGGAAAGGAAGATTAAAAAATGGGAGGAAACGTGCTGTAAAATAATAGAAAACGAGTCAGATCGCGAATTTCGGCGGATTATATATCTAAAACAATAAGCATTCAAATATAAATTTCAGTATAATACCGTAGCGAAGCACGGGTATCTTGCTAGTTTTCCTATATTTACACGTTCCAAGAAAACTGACATGTTACAAGTTTCGTGTTATAACGTACAAATATACAGAGTTGAAGTGCGCAAGGTTTGACTTAAAATTTTGTGGATGGGAATGACAGAATTTCCACTTCGAAAAGTAAAATTCCATTGAAATAATAACATTAAGTTATTTATTAGACCACCTAATCAATACAAAATCGTCTTGGATGATTTTCATAAATTTGTTAACTAATAGTGGTACATGTTTCGCCTTCTCTGAAGGCATCATCAGCCATAGTCTTAACCTTAAATTAAAAATAAGCATCTAAATAACATGTAGTAATGAAATGAATTTTAAAATCTTGATGAGATTTGAAGTAAAATAACATTAAAAATAATAATGATGGTTTGAAAATACAATGTGATGAGATATAATAGTGGAAGTATTAACAAAATTAACATTAGAAGGCTGCTAAAATAAGTGCAATGGATAAAACAACAGATTGTTATACAACAAGTAGTAAGATTGCATAAAAGTAAAGTTGATAGTCTGGAGGTTATAATTAGACGATGGCAAAAAATTGTATACAATCAAAGTAAAGAAGAGAGAATAAAAGTCAAAGTTAGTCGAGAGATCCGAAGTTAATCAAGATCTTGAAGATAAAAGACGAAAGTCAGATGCATATGGTGAAGTTGTAGAACACGTTGAGGATATGAAGTTGGTGAATAGAAGTTGAAGAACAGTTTCAAATAGGATCACTATGGACCATCTCAAAATTTGAAGTGATGTTCAAATGTTGTAAATTGTGAGTTTGTAGATATTCTAGTTGAAAAAGCATATAGAAGTGGAATCTGTAAAAGGAAGCAAGAAACGTAGAGTTAATTGTGTGAAAAGATATTTGAAAATATTGAAGTAGAATCGTGTGCACTTACCATTTGACGGTGACAAAGATAGCTTGTAACGTTATGAGTTAGAAGTATTTGCAACAGTAGACTTCTTGCTACGTGTGTTATAACTGAAGGTTTGTGCTGGAGGGGGATCTGTTTGCGTTAACGTAACTATTGGAGGGGGGCTGCTATTGGTGGGAGGGAAGGAAGAGAGTGTATTACTGCGTGTGTTGTAACGGTGTAAGGCTATTGGAGGGAGCAATGTTACTGTGGGTGTGGCTATGGGTTTATTGGTTGTATTTGAATTAGAGGTACTAGCAGCGGGGGGAAGGGAAGGGGGTATATTAGCTGTAGGGGAGGTGGGAGGTGGGAATGCTAATTGATGTGAGGTTGAAGATTTTTAAGAATATGTTGGTGAGGGAAGTTGATTCTCGTAATAGAATAAGAATCTGTTCATACAAGGGGCTTTTTTTTATCAATAGTGTCATTTAGATTCTTATCTTTATTAAAATGTTGGTCGAGGAAAATAAATAAGTTTTCATATTCTGTCATGAGTTTGCTTTTATCGACTCTTTTTAGGATATGGAGGTCTTGTTCTATTGTGATGAATTTATGCCCTGTGTCCCTCATGTGGTTGGCATTTGATCCTATAAACTCCTGATTTTAAAAATCCACAAGACCAGCAAACACCTGTGAAAAAAACCCTACATTGGGCAAACTGGAAGAAACTTCAACATTAGATACCACGAGCACACTAACGCAATAAAACACAACAGGTTTTCAGCCATCGGCCAACACATGCAAGATTATAACCATAATTTTACCAATATCGAACAGGACATGGACATCCTCGAATTAGCAAACAAGGACCCTTTACTCAACATAATGGAAAATTACTACATACACCTAGACCAATGAAATGAAATGGCGTATGGCTTTTAGTGCCGGGAGTGTCCGAGGACATGTTCGGCTCGCCAGATGCAGGTCTTTTGATATGACACCCATAGGTGACCTGCGCGTCGTGATGGGAATGAAATGATGATGAAGACGACACATACAGCCAGCCCCCGTGCCAGCGAAATTAACCAATTAAGGTTAAAATTCCCGACCCTGCCGGGAATCGAACCCGGGACCCCTGTGACCAAAGGCCAGCACGCTAACCATTTAGCCATGGAGCCGGACACCTAGACCAATACTTTAACGCCAGTCACAATCTCAATGAAATCTCAGAGAAACCCAACATAATCTTCGATCTATTTATCACTTTCCTCAGAAACAATAATGCAGCCAACCAAAACTCAATTCTAAGTCTAATCAAAGGTACTTTTCCGAGACAATTACATTTTCTCCCGCACCCTTCAGCCCCGCCTTAAGCCTTCCCCCTCCCCCCCCCTCCCACTTCCACTCCTCCTAACCCGCACGCGCCTGCCCTCCTCTCTGCCCACATTTCTCTTCCCGCCACCAGTCGCACACCATCAGCTAAACCACAAACACCGCAGCGCGAGGTAAGCGTCCTTTCACTTTATGGTAACCTTTTCCTCTCTCCATGTACTTTGTCTTTTACCGGCTTTTCTCCATTTTAATAGGTCCAATTTGGTTTCCGCTAAGATCTGAGAATAATATCTCCACGCGCAGTGTCCACATTCATAACCAGAAATTCAAAAATAACTTCACACATCCAGCAATCAACAATGCTGCCCTTCAACACAGCTTTGATACACCAACTACATAATTTCTCGGCTTAAGCTGATCAGTGTCAAGCCGACCGGCATATAAAGAGCATCACTTTTTACTCTCCAGAACTTTTACATACTTGTATATATTTTTATATTTTTATATTTTTATGTGTGTCATTTTACATTGTATTCTTTATAACGATGACCTACTGATCTCCATGAGTGTATATCTCTTACAGCACTAAGCACCCCATTTGTACTCTGTTCCATACTTCTTAGTATGTATATTCCTTGTATAATTATTAACTATTACTCACCTGTACCATACTAACATCTCTCATTTCATCTACCACACTTCGGTTTATAAATTATAAATCCATAAGATCCTTACCGTTAAAATATCATGTTTTAGGATTTCGCCAAGAGTTGTTTTATGCTTCAATATGGCTGATGATGACCCCTAGTTGGGTCGAAACTAGTTCCATGTAATTTATAATACTGTAAATACATATTAGTATTGAATAGGTGGAAACCTCTACTGTGTTATTATTCATATGTTATTTTTCTCTTAAAATCGTTAGAAACCGAGTCTAACCATCGTCGTCTTGGTCTACCTCTACTTCTCTTACCCTCCATAACAGAGTCCATTATTCTCCTAGGTAACCTATCCTCCTCCATTTGCCTCATATGACCCCACCACCGAAGCGGGTTTATACCTACAGCTTCATCCATCGAGTTCATTCCTAAATTAGCCTTTATCTCCTAATTCCGAGTACCCTCCTGCCATTGTTCCCAGCTGTTTGTACCAGCAATCATTCTTGCTACTTTCATGTCTGCTACTTCTAAATTATGAATAAGATATCCTGAGTCCACCCAGCTTTCGCTCCCGTAAAGCAAAGTTGGTCTGAAAACAGACCGATGTAAAGTTAGTATCGTCTGGGAGCTGACTTCCTTCTTACAGAATACTGTTGATCGCAACTGCGAGCTCACAGCATTAGCTTTACGACACTTTGATTCAATCTCACTAACTATATTGCCATCCTGGGAGAACACACAACCTAAATACGAAATTATCGACCTGTTCTAGCTTTGTATCACCAATCTGACATTCAATTCTGTTGAATTTCTTACCTACTGACATCAATTTAGTCTTCGAGAGGCTTATTTTCATATCGTACTCAGTACACCTATTTTCATGTTCCAAGATATTACACTGCAGGCTTTCAAAAATATCTGCCATTAAGACCAAGTCGTCAGCATAGGTCAGACTGCTTACTACATTTCCACCTAACTGAATCCCTCCCTGCCATTTTATACCTTTCAGCAGATGATCCATGTAAACTACGAACAGCAAAGGTGAAAGATTACAGCCTTGTCCAACCCCTGTAAGTACCGTGAACCAAGAACTCATTCTACCATCAATTCTCACTGAAGCCCAATTGTCAACATAAATGCCTTTGATTGCTTTTAATAATCTATCTTTAATTCCATAGTTCCCCAGTGTGGCGAACTACTTCTCCCTCGGTACCCTGTCATATGCTTTCTCTAGATCTACGAAACATAAACACAACTGCCTATTCCTCTCGTAGCATTTTTCAATTACCGGGCGCATACTGAAAATCTGATCCTGACAGCCTCTCTGTGGTCTGAAACCACACTGGTTTTCATCCAACTTCCTCTCAACGACTGATCACACCCTCCCTTCAAAGATGCCAGTGAATACTTTGCCTGGTACACTAATCAATGAGATACCTCAATAGTTGTTGCAATCCTTCCTGTTCCCTTGCTTATAGATAGGTGCAATTACTGCTTTTGCCCAATCTGAAGGTACCTTACCAACACTCCATGCTAATTTTACTATTCTATGAAGCCATTTCATCCCAGCCTTCCCACTATACTTCAACATTTCAAGTCTAATTTCATCTATTCCTACTGCCTTATGACACTGGAGGTTATTTACCATCCTTTCCACTTCCTCAAGCATTATTTCACCAACATCATTTACCTCCTCCCCATGAGCTTGGCTGTTCACAACACCACCAGGATGATTTCCTTTTACATTGAGAAGATGTTCAAAATATTCCCTCCACCTATCCAGTAATTCCCTGGGATCTATTATGAGTTCACCTGAATTACTCAAAACACTGTTCATTTCCTTTTTCCCTCCCTTCCTAAGATTCTTTATTACTGTCCAGAAAGGTTTCCCTGCTGCTCGACCTAGCCTTTCCACGTTGTTACCGAAATCTTCCAATGACTTCTTTTTGGATTCAACAACTATTTGTTTTGCTTTGTTTCTTTCATCTACGTACAAATCCCTGTCTGCCTTGGCCCTTGTTTGGAGCCATTTCTGATAAGCCATCTTTTTACGTTTACAGGCTGCTCTCACTTCATCATTCCACCAGGATGTTTGCCTTTTCCCATCTTTACACACAGATGTTCCTAGGCATTCCCTTGCTGTTTCTACTACAGCATTCCTGTATGCCACCCATTCACTTTCTATATCCTGAACCTGCTTACTGTCTACTGTTCGAAACTTCTCACTAATCATATCCATGTACTTCTTTCTAATTTCCTCGTCCTGGAGATTTTCTACCCTTATTCGTTTACAGACAGATTTCACTTTCTCTACCCTAGGCCTAGAGATACTCAGTTCACTACAGATCAGATAGTGGCTTGTATCATTGAAAAATCCGCGAAAAACTCGTACATTCCTAACAGATTTCCTGAATTCAAAGTCTGTTAAGATATAGTCTATTATGGATCTGGTACCCCTAGCCTCCCATGTGTAGTGGTGAATAGCCTTACGCTTAAAGAATGTATTCGTAACAGCTAAACCCATACAAGCACAGAAGTCCAGCAAATGCTTCCCATTCCCATTAGCTTCCATATCTTCCCCACATTTACCAATCACCCTTTCGTATCCTTCAGTTCTATTCCCAACTCTCGCATTGAAATCGCCCATTAGCACTATTCTATCCTTGCTGTTGACCCTGACCACGATGTCACTCAATGCTTCATAAAACTTGTCAACTTCATCCTCATCTGCACCCTCACATGGTGAATACACGGACACAATTCTAGTCCTGATTTTCCTCCAACTGACAAATCTACCCACATCATTCGCTCATTTACATGCCTAACAGAAACTATGCTGCGTGCAATGGTATTCCTGTTAAGGAGCCCTACCCCAGACTCTGCCCTTCCTTTTCTAACACCTATCAAGTACACTTTATAATCTCCTATTTCTTCCTCGCTATCTCCCCTTACCTGAATATCACTTACTCCTAGCACATCCAGATGCATCCTCTTTGCTGACTCAGCCAGTTCTACTTTCTTTCTTCCATAAGCCCCGTTAATATTGATAGCTCCCCATCGAATTCCATTTCGTTCGCCAAGTTGTTTCCAAGGAGTCACTCGCCTCTCAAATGGGAGTGGGACTCCGTTACTCCCATATAGTCCCAGGCGTGTAAGGACGTACCCTAAGGGTGCAACCTTACCCTTTCTCCCCTGTAATATTAAGGTATTGATTTATAGGTACTTTTCTTGCTGTTGGGTCTTTTTCAGTGTCGGTAACCATACAGTTTAGGGACCCTACTTGCCGATACGACGTCTTACTGTTACCGTTAATCTGGCACGTTGGCAACGTTCAGTCACTGTTCTAGCGTGAATTGCGTGTTGCCACCGCATTGCCTTGAAAGTCACTAGCGATACATTTGCGAGAATATTTAAAGCATATTTTCTTTTTCTGTGGGATTGTAAATCTATTTGGCTAATACCAGGTAAGTAGAATTGTGGCATGTTCGGATAATGCATTTAATAACATAGTTTGTGTGAAATGATGAGCACATCATTTTATTAATAACGTTCCTATTTCGTCCCATACTTATACGAACAGAATTCGATTGGGATGTCTAAGAAGGAAGAAAAATCTGCAAAAACTCCTCCGAAAAGGAAACCAAGGTTACGTCCTTTACAAGCATCAGGTCAAGAAATGCTTGTACATTGCTACGAGCAATTGAAACAGGAAGACGACGAAGAAGGTATCAGTCGTAGTGATACGAAGCTAATGGCAAGAGTTGCATTATTAAATGGGGTAAGTGTTCGTTTTTATCTTGTTTCTATGATAAGTTTCTGGCATAATGACAATCAGTTGAAATGGAGCAGTATTTCATTCTGAACCTAACCTAACCTAACCTGATCATGTAGGCCTAGGCCTATACCATGTCTTGTGTCGACTTCGGTACGGTTTGTAGACTTAACCTTTGTGTATTCATGTTGACTTACGGTATATGTGTATGTAATATATTTCTGTGTGTGTATTCTTACAGTGTAGTTTCGGTTTAGTCCGAAAAGTAATAGGAAATTTCAAGAAGGGAGTTGAATTTTCTACACCAGGTAAACGCCGAAAGCGTGAACATCCAGCGACCGGCATAGACAGTTTTTCTAAGGAAGCGATAGCAAGGTTTATTTATGATAAATTACATAAAGGTAAGGTGACTTCATAAGGAATCTATTGCAACATTATTTATAGAAATTGGCACGCAGGTGAGATAAGCTCCCAGAAATGTTTTGTGCATGTATTGTCATACAGCTCTTTTGAGTCCCTTGCAACTCTTTTTTCTTCCCACAGGAGAAGTCGTAACTGTAAGAAAGGTTTTCAACCACATGGAAGCAAATTATGACACTTATTTGTACAAGGGCTCCGAAACATCATTAAGAAGAATTTTGAAGGCCATGGGGTTTGTGTGGAGTAAAGGTGATCCCTATGCGTATGTTAGAGAAAATGAAGACATTTGTTTTAAGAGAGCCTGTTTTCTGAGGGAATACATGCGTAATAAGGACAGTGAGAAACCAAAACCTGTTGTTTTCTTGGATGAGACTTGGATTTTTATGAATGGTGAATATATATGTTATATATAAAAAAAATCTTGGAATAATTTATCTTCATCAGGTGTCTTTGGTTTCAATTGTGCATTTGTCTTTCAGGGTCACCCACATACTCCTGGAATAAACCACACAAATCTGGACATGATGTTCAAGGAGTAATTCGTCGACCTGTGTCTGAGGGAGGAAGACTGGTTATTGTTCATGCTGGAACGAAAGATGGCTTTGTACCTGGTATGTTCTTACTTTATTTTACTTCATTTTATTGTAGTGAGGTGATCTCTCTTTACATAGTTATGAGGGTATTTAGGGTTTGTAGTACGGATGTAGGGGGGGGCACATAAGTCTCTGATAAGACCCCAACTTAAGTACAGTTCCTGTGTATGAGACCCTCACTGGGATTACTTGGTTTGAGAATTGGAAAAGTTCAAAAGACAGAAGCACGATTTGTTGTGGGTGATTTCTGACAAAAGAGTAGCGTTACAAAAATTTTGTCGGGTTTGGGCTGGGAAGACTTGGGTGAAAGGAGACAAGTTGCTGGACTAAGTGGTATATTCCGAGCTGTCGGTGGATACGTGGTGTGGAATGACATTGGTAGACGAATACGTTTCAGTGGTATTTTAAAAGTAGGTAAGATCACAGTACAGTGATAAAGTTGATGAAAAGTGGGGCAAATATTTGGTTTTTTTAAGAAGGGAGTTAGGGATTGGAGTAATTTACCAAGGGAGATCTTCAATAAATTTCCAAATTCTTTGCAATTATTGAAGAAAATACTAGGCCTATCCCTGAAACTACATCTTCCACCTGGGCGACTGTTCTAAGTGCAGATCAGTGGTGACTGATTGATTGAAATTGACTGGCACTAGATCGGAAGTGGCATTATAACTTACCGCTCATTGAGCTCTGTACGTGGTTTTTGATTTTGACTTCTCCACTGTTAAGGGATCTCTTGGTTATTAAAAAGACTTGCAGGTATTCACTTTAGGCCAATGATTAACCTTAGAGAGGTACTTCAATCAAAACTTACTCAGTGTATTTTCATATAATATTACTGGATATTTGTATCAGTAAATTACTTGTATTGTAGGCCTATTTATTATGTTCATTCTGCATTCGACAATCTCCACCTGAATCAGTGCTTGATACCTGACTGTTAAACACCTTCCAAGCCTCTTATTTCTTACTGCCTGATATAGGTTCAGTGTTCGCAGCAATTACATTTGTTCTAAGGTATTGAAATGGGTGTTTATACTTATATCTTTAATGCAAGTGATCGTGGACTTCTAATCCAGATATAGGCCTACTAATGGAGATACATTCATGAGAGATGTTACGATAAAGTAGTGTAAGTAGTAATTCATTGACTTATCATCAGGTGACTTTGCTACATAGTAGTTGGTTTCACTTAAAAACAGACAGCTTTTTGTATCATTCAACAGAAATCACATTTTTTATTAATAGGCCTATACTTTTTTTAGAACAAATAACTTCATACTAAAACTTAAAATTCTTACAGGTGCTGATTTGATATTTGCTACAAACTTGAAGAGAAATCAGGATTACCATGGTGCTATGAACAGCGAGAAATTTCAGATGTGGGTGAAGACGCAATTAATCGTAGGATTAAGAAATATAGGACCCTGTGTTATTGTAATGGATAATGCACCATATCACTGTAAGCTTGTTGAGCATCAACCGACAACGAAATGGAGGAAGGATCAATTAGTGGTAATTATACTTAATTGAATATTTCCTTCTACTGAATGATGTTTAATGATGTTACAGAAATTAATTTTTATTTTTCCTTTAATTTACAGTCATGGTTAAGGCAGAATGGAGTTTCTCCACCAGAAAATGCTACAAAAGATGAGCTGCAAAGGTTGTGTAATATGAAGCGAAGTCACTTAAAGAGGTACAGAAGCACGTAAACATAAGTTTAGATAATGTTGTTTACACTCGTGTATTTGACTTTCATGTATGCATAACAATATTTCTCTGTTTCTTTAAAACCAGGTACACTGTTGACGAGATGCTGCACAGTGAAGGCCATACTGTCTTACGACTTCCTCCATACCACTCATTTTTCAATGCCATTGAATTTGTATGGTCTGTGGCAAAACAGTATTATAACAAAACAGTGGCTTCAAGACCTGGTCACGGATTGGACAGAGCTACAGCTGTGTGGAAAGAATCTCTTGATCAGGTAGGCCAAGTGGAAATGTTATTTATTGGATATAGGCAAGTGGAGTTTATAATATACTTGTCAGGTTGTGATACTTCAATATATCTTATAGGTGACAGCAGAGATGTGGAGAAATGAAGTGAAACACAATGAGAAGAAGATTGTCGAGTTCTACAATAATGAGGTGAGAGGTCTTCCTGAAGTGGAGGAACTAGTCATTCATCATGGAAGCAGTGAATCAGAGGAGGAAGATGAAGAAGATGAAGAAGAAGAAGAAAGAAGAGAAGCCGAGGAGTTAGCTGTACCATTGTAAGAGCCATTCCATGAGATTAAGAATGTTATAACTTTGCTGGGAAATAATACATTTCTGATTGCCCCGTCCTTTCTGATATAACGAAGTTACATTTCAAAATTGTGGGAATTGTGTATCTACAAGTTACAGGGCGGTATAGATGTGCAGGTGGGGATCAGTGTCCAATCGCAGTGGAATTATCTAGAACTGCTGTGGCGCAATGTGAGGAGGAGCGGGCGAGGAAGGGAGAGAGAGAAGGAGACAGAACTCTGTCACCAATACACGATGTAAACATTGTACGCCTGTTAAAATACTGACATAACTCAAATTTTATACACTATCTAATGGTTTTCCACAGTTCTCTGAAAGTCACAACTCACATATACTGTATATATATAGAGAGAATTACATATAAAAATACCTGTGTCCACAATAAGTAGCCCACATATTAAATATAAATCAATTTGCTTTACGTCGCACCAACACAGATAGGTCTTATGGCAACAAAGAGGATATAGATAGGAAAGGGCTAGAAGTGGGAAGGAAGCGGCCATGGTCTTAATTAAGGTACAGCACAAGCATGTGTCTGGTGTGAAAATGGGAAACCACCGAAAACCATTTTAACGGCTGCCGACGGTAGGATTTGAACCCACCATTCCCCGAATGCAAGCTCATAGCTACGCGACCCTAAACGCACGGCCAGCTAACTCGGTCATCTTTGAAAATGTCTTTTTCTATCAGCAGAGGCTTTTTTAAAATCGTCATATTTTGTATAGGCTACAGGAGATGTACAGTAGCCCACTGGTTTTCTGATTAAACATCATTTATTTAAGCTATTGCATCAGTCTACTTACATACTCACTGTCCACGTACATCGGTAACCTCGTGATTCGATTATTGAAGTATTGTGCAATGATGCGACATACAAACTAAGAGAATACCGAGTGGTTCTTCCAAATATAAAACAGACAATTTCGAGTGGTCATGAGCGTGACTCATAGTCATAGGGTAGGCTAAATAATAATGTTATTGGCTTTATGTCCCACTATCAACTTTTAGGGCTTTTTTGAGACATCGAGGTGCTGGAATTTAGTCCTGCAGGAGCTCTTTTATGTGTCAGTAAATCTACTGACATGAGGCTGAGCACCTTCAAATACCACCGCACTGAGCTCGGCCCTGCCAAGTTGGGTTCAGAAGGCCAGCGCCTCGACCATCTGAGCCACTCAGCCAGATGTGGAGGCTAGAGAGCTGAGTTTAAGTAATTGTCGAACGTCAACTAGTTATAAAGGTACTGATTGATTAAACTAATACAGTAATTAGAATAACCTAATTGACTACCTACTTACAACCTAGGTACTTTGGAATTGTGTTCTATCTTTTTAACACTGCAAATAAATCCATGTATTGTTTAAAACTCCCTGTAAGAAGAGGACAGTGAATGCGAATAGGTATTATTTTCAAATGAGCTGAGCTCGAGAGCCCATTATAGCATACGATTTTTTCAGTGTACCATGACTCTGTATGTATTGCTTCAGAGGAAGTTCGGCTCCCCGCCAATGTCCAGTGTACCGATAATGAACTGTGTGTGTGTTGTGTCTCACTGATCCATGACTGCGTACGATTCTTTCAGTGTGCCATGATTCACTGTGGCTCGCTGCAGCGAAAGCTCGACTCCCCGCCAGTGTCCAGTGTGCCTATAAGGAGCCGTGTGTGTCGTGTGGCTCACTGAGCCGTGATTGTGCATGATTTGTGTGCCGTGAGCTTGCCGTTCCTGTGAATCGATTCACTCGGACACTTGAATGAATCGATACACTGCTTCGAATCATGCACTCAGTAGCCTACACTAGTAGAGGTACATAGTACATTACCATTAAGATAGATAGCATTGCAAAGTAATTCGTCTTCACCATAATAATAATAATAATAATAATAATAATAATAATAATAATAATAATAATAATAATAATAATCGTATGGCCTCAGCTACCATGTGCAGACATTTCAAGTTGACGCCATCTGGCTGTCTGCTCGTCAATTTTGACGTTCCGTTATACTCTAGGCCCACTAGATGGCAGACCGAGTAAACCGAAACTCTCTTGGGCGTCTGTGGCTGAGATTTAATTAATTTTGTCGGGTAAACACCAAATGTGTCACCAGAGATCTTTTACATGCCGACATCGTACGACATGAAGTGTCGAATGGACTTTTTTCTGCCCTTCAAAAATCCGACTACCTCTGCCGGGTTTGAACCCGCTATCTTGGGATTCGGAGCCCGTCACTCTACCACTGATCCACAGAGGCAGCTGTCTTTACCATGAAATACATCGTCGTCGTACATGACTGAATTACTATCAATATATCTTAGAGAAACTGTAATGTACATGAAACCGAAATTGAGTTTAATTTCCGCGATACATTCTTCCTATGTAAAGGAGACCATGTAGCTTATCCACCTTCATTTCAGCCACATAAATATTCAGCAAAAATTGCAAAATCACATTAAAGGACAAATACAATTTTTTAAGTAGAAATAGTCTGGAACATAGATTAGTGAGGTTGGACATCCTGCCCGTCATCTTTCAGGAGTCGCTGTTGAACATACTGTACTTGTCAAAACTAGTAAGTTTCTATTTTACACAATAATAGTGAAATGTTGATGAAGACGACATACACCCATTCCCCGTGCCAGAGAAATTAACCAACGGTGGTTCAAATTCCCCACCCTGTCGAGAATCAAACCCACACCCTGTGACCAAAGGCCAGCACGCTAACCATTTAGCCATGGGGCCAGACAATAATAGTGAAAAAGCATGTTCACTGCAGCTATTGTTGACTGGATATTTCTTCTCTTTAAAGAACAGTGAGTACCACGAATTAATATCCTGTTTTGTTGATTCCTGTAAACTTTGTATGTACGGTTTTGGTTCGCCAGTTCCTAGCGTATCTACTGAATGAAAACTTTGTAGACCAATGGATTCAGTTTTATGTTTATTGCCTTCTGTCGTCACGACAATTTTTTCAATGACAACAGTCGCTCAATTACAAATCCTGTCGAACCTAACCTAACCCTGCGACAATCAGTGGTTTTTGATGGATCACTACCTAACCGGTCATTATAATTTGTTTTCGGTGGATCACAACCAAACCTGTCCCTATCAGTGGTTTTCGGAAGAATACAGTGGTTTTGTCACAAGTCAATACAGGCTCTTGAATCAATGTGTGAAAATGGGAAAGTGTAGAAAACCCTCTTCAGGAATGCCAATCTCTTAAGTCCATAGTCTTTTTAGCGTTGTCACACAGCTGAAATTCACTTTAGAAGTAATTGTAAAAAGTCGTATATAGGCTCTACAGATACATAGTACATTACCAATTCCATCTCGATTGCTATGATACGCACACTGCATAGCGGTTTCGCTCTATAGATAAATCATATTATAGTGAAAAAAATTTGTTTAAAAAAATATATATCTGTCTGGCATGAAGGTCCAGAAGGAAAATACTTTCATTGGAATTCTTATTTATGTGCTCACCACCCTACTAGGTTTAAATAAACCTTATAAATACTTTGTAAGACCCATTCTCGAATATGGATCTGCATGTTGGTTTAATAAATTCCCTAGAGAAAGTTCAAAGAAGAGCGATGCGTTTCGTAACTGGGAATAGAAGGAATACCATTAATTGGGAAAGTCTTGAATCTAGAAGAACTAGAGCTCGCCTGTGTGGTCTTTATAAGAGCTATACGGGAAGGGCTGCTTGGAGTTGTATTAGGAATAGGTTAGAACCTCCCTCATACCTATCGAGAAATTATCATAAGCATAAAATTAGGGCCAGAAACCAGCATACGGATGTGGGCAAGTTTTCCTTCGTCAACAGGACCATAAGGGATTGGAATAAATTACCTGCGGCAGTCTTTGATAGATTCCCTTCTGGTATAAAGTCATTTAAGAAGACCATTTGTGTAAAATGAAAAGTAAAAGTTGTAATTTACGGGCACTGAATTTGTGATTTTCTGCTTGGTTTCGATTGTGAAACTGGGAGGCTTTTTCTTGTGGTATTCTCTTTCCAGGGAAGTGCTTGCTGTACTCATGTTTTTGTAATTGTTGTTGTTCTTGGTTAATTAACAATGTTTTTAACTTTATTTTATCATCACTTGTAACGTTAAACTAGTAGTAAGCTCAATCTGTAGTTTTGTAAGCCACAGTGGCAAGTATTTTTTTTTTTTTTTTGCTAGGTGCTTTACGTCGCACCGACACAGATAGGTCTTATGGCGACGATGGGATAGGAAAGGCCTAGGAGTTGGAAGGAAGCGGCCGTGGCCTTAATTAAGGTACAGCCCCAGCATTTGCCTGGTGTGAAAATGGGAAACCACGGAAAACCATTTTCAGGGCTGCCGATAGTGGGATTCGAACCTACTATCTCCCGGATGCAAGCTCACAGCCGCGCGCCTCTACGCGCACGGCCAACTATGTGGCAAGTATTGGAAATAATTAAATTGTGTATGAAACTGTACATGATGCTGGATTTAGAATGACTAGTAGTATTTCTTGTAATATTTTTTTCCATGGAATTCCTTTTTGTACTTGAGTTGTTGTAGTTGTTGGGTAGTATGATTTAACTTTATTATCACTTGTAGTGTTAAGCTAGTAGTAAGTTCAATCTATAGTATTGTAATTTGTAGTGTTAAGTACTGGAAATATTAAGTTGTGTGTGAATATGTATATAATGACACTGGATTTAGAAAGTTAAATTAGTAGTATTTCTTGCTTGTTGTAATGTTGTTGTTGTTGTTGTAGGGTAATAACGGTTTAACTTCACTTTATTATCACTTATAATGTTAAGCTAGTAGTAAGGTCAACCTATAATATTGTAAGCCAAATTGTTAAGCACTGTAAATACTTAAGTTGTGTGTGAATTTGTATGTGATGTTGCTCGATTTAGAATATTAAACTAGCAGTAATTCTTGTTATATTTTCCTTCCATATATCTGCTTCTTGTACTCTTGTTGTTTGTTTGTTTGTTTGTTTGTTTGTTGTAGTTGGGTAATTATGTTAACTTTATTATCAGATTACTGTAAGTGACCGTTGCCACCGGGGTATTTCCCATTTGCAATTTATTAATAATAATAATAATAATAATAATAATAATAATAATAATAATAATAATAATGAGTGACAGGGGTTTAACGTAATTTGGAAGGAATGTTTTGCGTATGATAAATGAGTACCAGTTAACTATTGGGGGCAAAGGCGGTCATGCGTTGAGCTAACCACTCCACCCCACCCCACCAAGTGCCAACGTCATGGATAGTGGAAGCCTTCACCTTCCCCCCTTCCAATGGCTTTCATGGTTTGTACGGAGATGACTTTGCTTTTTGCTTTTTAAATATTAGTATTCATGTTTATTATGTTTGTTTATTCATACCCCTGCTTTGTAATTCAGTGACCATGGAATGGCTCTAAATGTTGTAAATTATATTTATATTTACTTGTATGTATTTCCTTTTTCCTTATTGCACACGTTTGTTGTTGTTGTTATTATTACTACTACATATCGCTTAACATGTAAATAAACTAATATTTAATGCAGTAAATAATGCTTATCTCTTCGGATTCATTTCTTCGTTGCATATTCGTTTTGCTATGACAACATGACTTCTTTATGATATATATAAATATAAAATAAAAGTATTTCTTCCCAAACATATTTGTTATACGTGCACCAATCAGAGAACCAACTAGGGAAGTACCTCTTACTAAGGTGCATAATGTTTTTGCATACATGTGTAATTGAAGAATTGAAGATCCATATACAGGTAAGTGGGTCGCCCATGTGGTAGGCCTATTACGCGTCATAGGAAACTGAGTGAACTGGCTGTGCAGTTTGATCACATTGCTGTGAGCTTGGTTTCAGGAGATGTATTCGAACCCCACAGTTGGCAGGTCTGAATTTTTTTTGCCCGTCATTTTCATTTCAGGCTAGTGCTGTGTCTGTACGCATATTTACATTTTAAATCCTAGCCCTCTTTCCTATCCAATTCTTGCATCACAACCTGTCTTCATGTGATTTAAGCCAATATATATGTAAAAATCTGGTAATGTTGTTTGACTCATAGTGCTCCTGTACATTGGTTTCCATTATGTTGAAAGCTTGAGATACACCAACTTGTAAGCTGAAAATATGTTTAAAATGCCAAATGCCGAAAACCGTAAAAGTTCTTAGTGGGATGTAATGCTGTTAGCATTATTATTAAAAGGAAGGACATATGTCTTATGTGGTAAGTCCTTGAACTTGCAGAAATCGCAATGAATTATACAATCTATATTCCCTCCCCCCTTCCTTTAAGAATGCAGTTATAGTAATGCATACATCAGAATAAAGGCAGGAAATGTTTAACATTAATTTAAGCGAGTGAAGGAGAGAATGTATGACTAGCTCAGGTTGGCGGATTCGAGTTCGGCGGTATTTGAAAGTGCTCAAATACTCCAGCCTCATGTCTAGATCTACTGGTACATAAAGAACTCTTGCGGGACGAAATACTGGCACCTCGGTGTATGTGAAAACGATAGAACTAATATTCAATTCTGCAGTGAGCTTGAAAGCTGACCTAATTTCCGTTCACGTAGCTTGGCACATTAGTATTCCTATATGTTTCCTGATAACCGTGAAGATATAACCAGCCTGCAGGCTGAAAATATGCCCAATCTCTCTCCTTAGGCTACTGGTTACCGGTATTGAAGAGAGAAGGAAATGTTCGCGCAAAAGAAAGGGAAGTCATTGGACTTTCGAAAATCACACTGCAAAGACTTATTAAACAAACTGCATCGTTTAACACGCCCCTCTTTTCAAGAGTATGGTTATAGTATGCCTACTGCATATCAAAATAAAGACAGATATATGTAACATTAATTTGAGTGAGAAAGGGTATTTATTTCCTTAATTTCTCATTGAGAGTGGAAACCGACTTAATTATGAATATCTTGATTTATTTCATCTTAACTTTTATCATTTACTAGGGTGGGGAAACATTTATCATCGGTGTTTACATTTAGGTTAGTTTGTTATGGTTATTTCTGGTGATTTTAATATGTAACCAGGCAGGTTGGCAGCAGTGATCAGCCATTACAAAAAAGAGAAAAGAAGAGCATCAGGCAGCGATATTTACTTTCTGGGGTATTTCATTACGTGGCGATTACTATAGGTTCGAGGCTTGCTTAAAATGTTCTGAGCTTGGTAAATTCATGAAGCAGGATGCTACCCTACTTAGACATAGTCCAAATGAGGACCTCTCCTCTAACGGGTTATGGACCACCGGTGGATTGTATAGTCCTAGCCGCCTGAGCATATGGAGGGCCATGACTCCGAATATGTCAGAGATGCCCACTCCCATTCCATAGTAACTGGTATCCCGACTCTCAGGACCACTTACTAGGCCACTCAGCCGTTGCCCATGGTTCACGAACTAGGACGTGACTACAGTAACCCACAAACATGAACCATCTTTCTTGAATAGTGTAATTAATTTTTGTTTCGCTCAAGTTGCCTCCTTTCATTCCGTAAATTTAACTTTTATGTGAACCTATATGCCAAAGTTTTTCATTCCGTAAATTTAACTTTAATGTGAACCTCTATGCCAAAGTTTATTCCACTGATCTCTAAACATGGATCGCTGATGGCAGATGTCCACTTCAGGAGAAAGTACGCCAAGTTGAGCGTGCAGTCCGCCATGTTGGTGTACCCATCCTAGAGCTCTCCTTTTGGGGAAGCAATAATAATATAATCAATTTTAAATCGCAATTAATGGTGCATTGGAATAATTAAAAATATAGGGACATGTTCACTCAAAGCATAAGGACATTGGGAACACCGACATGTCATTCCGAGGTCAGTAAATCTCCGGGATAGCAATAAAAATGAGTGTATAATTACGGCCGACAAATATTAACTTAGGTGCTGAATACATGCAATTAGCGATCAGTAATACAATACGAGTGAAAAACAGTTTCTGGAAACATTGCTGTAAATTCTATACACATATGCCACGAAATTATGCATTCTTAAGGGGAGGTGTGACTGAATTTTTCGTATTTTGAGCCAAAAACTCTGTTTTTCTCTTTATTCATACAAAAATAGCCCTATTCTTCCTCTTTCAGAAACTGTTTTTATTTTAGTAATTCCGGCTTGTTTAAAGCTTGTAGAAGCCTTTTAATATGAGCCCCCAGGACATTTAAAAGCCCAGAACCACATCCACTTCTCCTGTAACGGCATAATGATAGTTTGCTGTGTGTTTTTCACTGGATATTCAAGTATTTCGCAGCGCATTTGCCGTAGAATTACACTTTCGCATGCTGGCAGTCACTTGTTTACTACGTGATCAATACAATTACGTTATGTTAGGAAATATTGTAATTTTAACTGACGGAGAGAATGTTGTACCGGGCGAGTTGGCCGTGTGGTTAGGAGCGTGCATGTGCGAGATAGTGGGTTCGAATCCCACTGTCGGCAGTCCTGAAAATTGTTTTCTGTGGTTTCCCATTTTCACACCAGGCAAATGCTGGGGCTGTACCTTAATTAAGGCCACGGCCGCTTCCTTCTCATTCCTAGGCCTTTCCTGCCCCATCGTCGCCATAAGACCTATCTGTGTTGGTGCGACATAAAGCAAAATAGCAACAAAAAGAAATGTTATACCTCTTCCAAATAGTACTCAGTTTATATTGCCATACATGTATACTTTGATAGTTTAAATATATTATGTATTTGTATTATTTACATTGAGGAATTCATATTTGTGTTAATCGTAGTAGTACAAGCATGGCTCCCTTGTTTGTTTATATTTTACTGACATGCAGAAGTAACATGTGGTTTCAATTCAGCGAGTGAAATATCTAAACTAGTAATTTTTCATTGATTTATTTCATCTTAATTCCTTAGTAAATATGTGGGGTATTGCAATAAAACAGCACAGAACACCAGTGGAACTACAATCAGGAGACCTGGCGTCACTGAACTAAGTATAAACAAATCAAGCGCCCTCCTCGTGGTCTACTGCACCGTGAGCTCGCTGCCATCTTACAACGCCAGTCATCTTCTATTCGGCTTACTGCTACCCAAGCTACCAGCCATCTATGTATAGAGGTCAGTGGTTTATTCGTGACCAAAGAGCTTAATTGTTTCCCTTACACATCTTTTGTTTTGTGTATCAAGTATCAGTTAATCCGCAGTTCATTTATTTGCTCATTTTCTCAATGATTATTTGTCTGTTGGGTGTATTATTGTAAATCTTTTCTCCCCCATAATGCCATACCTTCCCATGGACCTCATAGGGTTCCAGCACCTTCCACTCTCCTCTCTTAGTTGTCATTTCTGGGCCTGTAAGTGTTCCCTTGTATATGATTTAATTTTGAGTACCGGTATTGATAGTTATCTGTCATGTTTCCATGTTCTGCGGTGAATTCACCTCCACTGCGTCATTGTACTATTTCTTTATTCACATTTTAAGTCAATATGTATTATTTTTTATAATTATTCTATTTATTATTTTATTTATTTTTGTACGCGCTCTAATCAATGCTATAGTTTCCGACCACCCTGTATACTTCTTGTACGATGTTTGTTCTGCGATTTTAGGATTTTGGTATGGGAGCATAAGCCATGGTGCAATACCACAACCTGCATCCCCAAGAAGGGCATTTGCACGATTGCCTGTCATTACTCTGCAGACATCAGAGCTTCACCAGATTCAGGAATCGTGCACTGAACCAAGCCAAGTGATGTCCATACTAGAAAACTCGTCACTCATGTTGCAAGTGGCTTGCACATTTATTATGGGTACACCTTTCCTATTAATATATTCATCACCATGCTGATGTGGTGCTTTTTTATACTGTGTGTGTGTATATATATATACACAGTAAGATCATGTATACAGTCAACAGCCCCTATAGCATGAGGGAAATTATACTGTACCGGTAACGGCGGTACAGACTAAGTCCCCGTTATGAAAATCTTAAACTTACGTGTTATGCTCCGGAACGCTTACGAAGAACTAACTCGACAGCGAGCGACAGCTGCGCGCGGGTGACGTAGTGAGCGGGTGACGTCACAGCATGCCTCGCTGCACTACGAAGCCTGGATTGATGGAGAATGTTCTACGAGTTTCGGATCAAATATAAATACGTGCTGCTTCGCTCAGCAGATCAGTGAAAGTGTGTCAGTGTGTGTTACAGCTTGTTATAGTGAGCAGCAGTGCGCTGTAGAATGTGATACCAGTTTGCGGCCGGGATTTCTATAAGCACACTAGACTGTCGTATTCGCGCAGTCAGTTCGCGGGTGCGGTAACCGAACGTGAAGCCGCTGCTAAGTTTCAAGTTCGTGGACTTTAATATAGTCATGCTGAATGTGGACTTATTCAGATTTCCTTATATTGTGACAACCTTTTACTCCGATAGGACGTGAGGTGAATTGTGTATCGTCTGGACATTATTTATTGACTGTTACTCTATACGAGTGTCCAAGACCCGCAAACATCTTCGAGTGTTCGAAATTGAAATTTGATGGACTTAAAACTGATTGCTCCTTGCCGAGGACTCGATACTTTAAGTTATAAACTGTATTTAATCCAAATTTAAATTACCAATCCGTAAATTGTGTCGACATTTTTGAACTGTACAGGTGTGAACAGCGCATCTCTATTTTAATGAACAGTGCATTTCTACTCTAATGAACAGTGTATTTCAATTCTGGGCACATTTAGTTTATGAACAGTCAAACCAAGGACTGTCAGTACTCAGTTAATTTCGTCTTTTGGTTTCAACACGTGAACGAGTTTGATTCACGAGCGGAACATCTTTATTTCATTTAAATTGAACAGTGCTTCAATGAACTTACTTCATGTTGTCATAGGTGCAACAAACTTTAAATAACTTTAAACTTTAAATCAGTTCCGAGTGGACTTTATTTTGTGAATGTTTCTTTCACTTGACACGTGATAAAGTTAAGTGACATTTCACCGAGACATTTGTGTTTGGACTTTGTTAAAAGCATTTATAAACACTCTATCATCTGTGCAGAAGCAGCCTTTGCACTAACTCGCCCAGAGCTGAACGATGTTCATTCATGTTCACCATTTACAAGGACTACCTCGACGCCATGGATCTACAAAGCACCGAATAGATCTTCTAGAACTTCCATCGGGGGACGAATGGTGGTTCGCTGCTATGGAAAATGGAGCTGCCGGAATCCAAGGACATCGCCAGCCATAGGACGAGGAAAATTTTCGACTGTATACGCTGTACAGAGGTGATATTAATTTCAATCTTTTAATAAACTCTGAAAACAAAGTTTTTAGGATTTCTTTTAAACAAAACCCTCTCCCTCTGTATGCACTTCAGCGACTGGTACACGCCCTGCGTCTCATCTCTACCAAAGTACCAAATTTACTGTTACAGAGGAGAGGGGTAGAAATTGGCGCCCCAGTCGTATCGGGGCCGATTTGGAGTGCAGTAAAATTAGAAATTAGCGCTTCAGCAATATCAGAACTTAATTATGAGTGCAGTAGACATTAAATTGACACTTAACCATTCTAAGCTCAATTTTGAAGTACTAGTAATAATTAAGAAGTGCAGTGATAGACAAAATCGCACTAAAATCGTGTGACTTAGTAATTTAATTCAGATACATTTCCAGTGCTTTATGTGGAATAACTATTAATATTACAGTGAACTCTCTAACAAGATTTAACTTCTCTTTTATAAGAAGTGTTATTAATGATATGGGATCATTTTTGTGTGTTAAATGTCTTGGAAATTTTTCTCTTTGAATGACTTTGAACATGAACTTTTAACCATTGGACAATAATGGTGATATCTGAATTTTTTTCAAGTGATTTATGATTTTCTTGTTGCTTGGTTTAAATACATTACCATCAAAATGGAAAATATTTTAGCGGCTATTGAAGCTCTTAAGATTAGCTTAAATGGACGTATCGCCAAATCGCATGCTCAAGTAGGTGCTGATTTACAAGCTCGTATTACTGAGGCCAATGCTGCAACTGCTCAAGTAGGTGCTGATTTACAAGCTCGTATTACTGAGGCCAATGCTGCAACTGCTCAATTAGGTGCTGATTTACAAGCCCGTATTAACGAGGCCAATGCCGTAACTGCTCAATTAGGTACTACTTTAGAATCTCGTATTACTGAGATTAACACTCGTATTAATGAGATTAACACTCGTATTAATGAGACCAGTACCGCAACTACAGCCAACTTAGAAAGTCGTATCACACAAGTAACTAAAGTAATTAATACCAAGTTTACCGAAGTTAATGCTAATTTGGAAAATAGGCTTACTAAAGCTGGTTCCGAGATTGAAAAACGATTCTCAGAAACTAATGCGAAGATTAATTCTAAGTTTACGGAAATAAACGAACGCCTCACCCATGACTTAGAAACAGTAAAACAGGACCTTAAACTACAAATAGTTGAAGACTTAAAAGCTTCTTTTCCCACCTCACATCAATTGATTAAGGAAGTTGAAAGCTTAAAGGCAGAATTTAAAGAATCTCATGGTCAGTTATCACAGGCACAAGCAAAAATAGCCTCTATTCAGGATAACATCCATGAATCTTTTAAGACTAACTTTCAGAAAATAAGTAATGAAGTCAATTTACTTAAAACAAGGCAGGAGGAAACAGATAAGCATGTAAAAAACCAATTAGATAGCGCACATACTCAAATCATTCGCATAGGCCGCGATGTAAATGAAGTGAAGCAGGACCTCGAAAAGGAAGTCCAGAGCGTGGAAAACTCCATCCGTGGGCAAGTTAAGACTATCAAGGTCGAATTGCAAGGAAAAATAGAGACGATTGATAACAGAATCTCTCAGGTGGAGAAGGAGGTGTCTACACACCAGTGTCAAGGGTCTAGTGGAGATACTTCTAGCATTTCCACAGTTTTAAAATTATCAGACGATAAACCTGCAAAATTTTCCGGAAAGGAAGAGTACACAGCGAAAGAATTCCTTCTCAATACTGAAGAGTACTTTCAAGAGAATAAAGTACGATCCGATCATCAATTGAGGATAGCTTCTAGATTATTGGAAGGGAAAGCACTAAATTGGTACACAGCATTTAAATTTAACATTAAAACCTATGATGAGTTCAAGGAAGCCTTGTTGAAGAGGTTTTGGAATTCGGAAATTCAACACTTGATTAAGTTACAATTATACTCTAGGAGATACAACACAGCTATTAATTCTTCACGATATTCTGATTTTCTCATTTCCCAATTAAAGAAGATGCAATTCTTTGATCCTCCTTTGCCAGAACAGGAGTTAATACAAGTAGTAACTTTACAATTTCCGGCGCATGTACAAGAAATTCTTGTGGCAGCCAATGTTCAAGACCTAGAACAACTTGATGATTTATTAAGGAAACTTGACACTGCACATACACAAAATCTACCTAGGGTTACTAAGACGAAAGAGGTTGTAACTAACCATGTCGAAGTTAATAACACGCCGAGATCGAATCCCGAACCCCGTGAGGAAGTAGAACCACGGAGAGATCCGTTATCTCATTTCCGACGATTCAGGAGACGTCCATACAGGCAAAGTGCGCCTTATAGACGTAATCAAACGTGGAAGAAACCTACCGAATCACTTACTCGAGATAGAGATTCGCCGAGAGCCGAGATCGAAAGAAGATGGAGAGAAACTCGCGAATATATCCAGAATCGAAACCGGGATGAAGGATTACCTGGCGCTACCTCTTTAGAATATCAAGAGCATGCCAGAAGACAGAACACGACGCCTGCGACCAACCCTGAATCGACAGGCGCAATAAAAAAAAAAAACTTCGACAACACAACAATAAGATTGCTTGAAAACCGTAGTGGAGGGGAAATGATTTGTGTCACTAATATTAATTACTGGTACTTGGATGACTCAGATCTCTTGTATGAAGATCCCACTCCTACAACACCGAAGGTCCAGCGAAGTCTTCCAGTTATTAATATTACTTTGGATACCCTTTATGTAACTGCCTTAATTGATTCTGGAGCTCAAGCTTCGTTAATGTCTGAGAGGTTAATTGAAATGTTGAAGGGAGGAGAAGACATGTTATTGATACCAGTCGCACAGATTAAAATTAAAGGGATAGTACCGGACAAGCATATCAAATGTAAATTTCAAGCTTTTGTTACATTTGACATTGAAGGTGTTCAGTTCGAGCATATATTTCTAGTCATTTCGCCGATGAAATTCAACGTCATCCTAGGGTCAGATTTCCTAGCCAAGTATGGGGGAATTATTGATTATCCTGCCAACGTCATACGATTTTTTAATATCGACTCTGTAGAGTTGCAGCTGGTAGACTGTAATAATTTGAAGTGCCAAGGTCTGGGTACCCCATTCATAGAAACCGGAGGCAAGATGAGCGATGCTTTGCCTGCCGATGAAATAGATTGCGAAGAGGGTAGACCCGGTCAAGAGGGACCCGTCGAGGGCCAGGAAGTGCCCATTGTTGAGGATGTGTTCGACGAAGGTCGTGATCACTTCATATTTCTCACCAGTGCGGCTGAAAGCCCAGAGTTCGATTCCCGCGTGGCAGAAGCGACTCAACAAATATTTGAGAAATTCCCTGAAGTTTTTGATGACAAACCAGGCGTTATTAGAGATTTTGAATACCAATTGAATGTCAAGGACACCTCTCCTTATAAAAAACGGCCCTATCCAGTTCCTGAGAAGTACCGAGAAGAAGCCAGGACTGTGATAAAGGAAATGGAAAATAATGGTATCATTTCTAAATGTGTCACTCCGTATCTAAACCCCTTGGCTATTGTAAAAAAACCGAATGGCAGTCTGCGTTTGTGCCTAGACGCGCGCATGCTCAATGACAGACTTGTATTGGAACATGACCACCCACCTTCACTCAGGGATGTCATCCGGAAATTTAGAGGCATGAAGCTCTTCTCTACTATGGACATGACGTCATCTTACTTTCACATTTTATTGGCAGAGGATAGCAGGAAATTCACAGGCTTCATTTTCGAAAACATTACATATGCATTCAATCGTCTCCCTTTCGGGATCAAGAATTCAGGGGCAGTTCTCATCAGGGCTCTTGAGAATCAATTATCCGATGAGATTAAAAAAATCGCGACGATTTATGTTGATGATATCCTGATAGCTTCGGAGTCCTTAGAGCAACACATTGAAGACGTTAATAAGGTACTCGACGAACTCAAAACCAAAAATTTTAAGATAAATGCCTGTAAAAGCCAGTTTTTTAAGACAGAGGTACTGTTCTTGGGTCACCTCATTAGTGGAGACGGGATCAGGCCTAATCCGGCCAAGATTCAAAGTATTTTGGATTTCCCGAAACCCACAAAAATTAAACATGTGAGACAATTTCTGGGACTATGTCAGTTCTTTGCACAGCATTGCCCAGATTACACCAAAACGGTAGCACCCTTGCAGCTGCTGCTCAAGAAAAATAATAAGTGGAAATGGTCAAAAGAATGCGAGGAGGCTTTTTCCGAAACAAAGAAGATGCTTCAGGAAAGCGTACAGTTAGCATATCCTAACTTTGAATGGCCCTTTTGCCTTGAGTGCGACGCCAGCTCCGTAGGCATCGGCGCGGCGCTATATCAAATCGATCCTGAGAAGCCTGATGTCCGCGTCTTTATTTCATTCATGAGCAGGAAGTTGAGACCACATGAGAGGTCCTATACTATTACGGAACTTGAGGCTCTTGCTATTGTATATTCCTTGTTGTACAGGAGGAAGATTATATATGGGTATCCCGTGACCATCTACACGGATCACAAAGCCCTCACATTTATCATGTCTTCTGATCTAACTAGCGAGAGAGTAACCCGGTGGGCACTCTTTATTCAGCAGTTCAACATAACTGTTATCCACAGACCAGGAAGGAAGAACATCCTAGCTGATGCTTTAAGCCGCAATCCGGTCGATGTCGTCACTAGTCATCACATAGAAGTCATGAGCAACGAAGATGAGGAATTTCTTAGGAAATTACAGTACTTACCTCAAGCACAGGGGAGAGATAGGAAGTCCCGAGAATTGATTAGATTTTTTAAGGGTTTGATTCCTGCAAATGACGATGACTATTTTCGCATCTCAATGTTGGCTCAATCTTTTTGCTTTCATGATGGATTACTGTATAAGTATCTTGATCATGCCAAAACCAAACGCCGAATTTATGCTCCTCCACGCTTAAGGTCCAACATTATCTGGCACTGTCATTCAATATCTGGACATGCCGGCACGGATAAAGTAATGATGATCATAAAGGAAAAGTTCACTTGGGAGTACATGAGACGTGATATTAGAAACATTCTCCGAACTTGTGATGTCTGCCAACGAACTAAGCCTAATAATAGATTGATGAGGGAGTTTCCAAAGCCACTTCTTCCCGAAAACCCTGGTGAAATATTGGCTTTAGACCTATACGGGCCACTCCCCAAGGCGAACCGCGGCAACAGGCACATTGTGGTGGCAGTAGATGTCTTCTCTAAATATACGATGCTACTGCCCATACAGAAGGCTAATGCTGGAAACATCCTCCGAAGGATCAAGAAAAACATTATTCCAGAGATGGGAAAACCGGAGTTCCTACTCACCGATCATGGACCCCAATTTACATCTATGGAGTTCCAAACAGTACTCGAAGAACTCGGTATAAGACACATTATGAATTCTATTCGACACCCAGAGGCTAATCCCGCTGAGAGAATCATGCGCGAGATTGCAAGGTTTTGCCGTTTGTATTGCAGAACTCAACACTGGAAATGGATCGAAGTCTTACCCGTGATGCAGCAATGTGTAAATTCAACTGTTCATGAGTCTACGCAGGACATCCCCATGACTCTACATAGAGATGTCATGCCTGACAGGCCATGGGACCAAGTATTACCATCACCTCAAGATCCAGCAATTACTCATCAGACTCGCGTGGACGCAACAAAGGAGAAGCTCAGACACGCTGCTAGAATCAGAGAGAACCGATACCGAAACCGCGCGTTTCGACAACCACTTAGAGTCAATGATTATGTTTTGATAAGAAAACCAGCTGTTTCACATCCCGAACTTCGCATTTATGCAAAGTTTTGCCCGCTTTATGTAGGACCATATAGGATTGCAGAGGTTCTCGAGAACGGGGCACACAAAATTAAGAAATTGGATGGAAGCATCGAGGGCATTTACAATGCAGCCAACCTAAAGAAATATTTCAGGAGAGAATATCATTAAAAGAAAATCCTATCGAATTTTCTTTTCCCCAGGAGGAGGGGGAGATGTACCGGTAACGGCGGTACAGACTAAGTCCCCGTTATGAAAATCTTAAACTTACGTGTTATGCTCCGGAACGCTTACGAAGAACTAACTCGACAGCGAGCGACAGCTGCGCGCGGGTGACGTAGTGAGCGGGTGACGTCACAGCATGCCTCGCTGCACTACGAAGCCTGGATTGATGGAGAATGTTCTACGAGTTTCGGATCAAATATAAATACGTGCTGCTTCGCTCAGCAGATCAGTGAAAGTGTGTCAGTGTGTGTTACAGCTTGTTATAGTGAGCAGCAGTGCGCTGTAGAATGTGATACCAGTTTGCGGCCGGGATTTCTATAAGCACACTAGACTGTCGTATTCGCGCAGTCAGTTCGCGGGTGCGGTAACCGAACGTGAAGCCGCTGCTAAGTTTCAAGTTCGTGGACTTTAATATAGTCATGCTGAATGTGGACTTATTCAGATTTCCTTATATTGTGACAACCTTTTACTCCGATAGGACGTGAGGTGAATTGTGTATCGTCTGGACATTATTTATTGACTGTTACTCTATACGAGTGTCCAAGACCCGCAAACATCTTCGAGTGTTCGAAATTGAAATTTGATGGACTTAAAACTGATTGCTCCTTGCCGAGGACTCGATACTTTAAGTTATAAACTGTATTTAATCCAAATTTAAATTACCAATCCGTAAATTGTGTCGACATTTTTGAACTGTACAGGTGTGAACAGCGCATCTCTATTTTAATGAACAGTGCATTTCTACTCTAATGAACAGTGTATTTCAATTCTGGGCACATTTAGTTTATGAACAGTCAAACCAAGGACTGTCAGTACTCAGTTAATTTCGTCTTTTGGTTTCAACACGTGAACGAGTTTGATTCACGAGCGGAACATCTTTATTTCATTTAAATTGAACAGTGCTTCAATGAACTTACTTCATGTTGTCATAGGTGCAACAAACTTTAAATAACTTTAAACTTTAAATCAGTTCCGAGTGGACTTTATTTTGTGAATGTTTCTTTCACTTGACACGTGATAAAGTTAAGTGACATTTCACCGAGACATTTGTGTTTGGACTTTGTTAAAAGCATTTATAAACACTCTATCATCTGTGCAGAAGCAGCCTTTGCACTAACTCGCCCAGAGCTGAACGATGTTCATTCATGTTCACCATTTACAAGGACTACCTCGACGCCATGGATCTACAAAGCACCGAATAGATCTTCTAGAACTTCCATCGGGGGACGAATGGTGGTTCGCTGCTATGGAAAATGGAGCTGCCGGAATCCAAGGACATCGCCAGCCATAGGACGAGGAAAATTTTCGACTGTATACGCTGTACAGAGGTGATATTAATTTCAATCTTTTAATAAACTCTGAAAACAAAGTTTTTAGGATTTCTTTTAAACAAAACCCTCTCCCTCTGTATGCACTTCAGCGACTGGTACACGCCCTGCGTCTCATCTCTACCAAAGTACCAAATTTACTGTTACAATACCTTTCCTGCCACTGAATTTTGACAGCCTGTAAAGCTTGGATTGTCATTGGACACTTTATGCAGTAATTAACTTCTGCTTCAATCGCAACTGAAGCATTGGAAATTGTACGGGATACTGGACTTAGATTAAAATCTACGCCTTCAGCCAGGCCACTCTGAAAACCAGGATCACCAACATAGCAAAATAACTTGTACTTCCTTCACTGCTAAGGGCACAGCCTCTCGTTTCATCATTTTCGTCCAGAAAATACTGTGCAATCCAATGTACATTTTCCTTTCCAAACCTATAAAGTTCTTTACGATTAACAATATCAGAGTATAGGTCTTCCTTTTTCCTGGAGCATCCATAAAATACTCAGTTATTGCATGTGTAGCCCTTATAATTCCTCGTACGTCAACTGCAGAGGTAACTCGCTGATTTCTGAGTATAAACTATCACCACTCGATCTTCATGCATACCACTCTGGACCAAGCACTTCTGGAATTGAGTGTTTGCTTGCTCCTGCTCCATTGGGTGACATCACACACAGTGAGTGGACTTCTCACCCATTCTTATGTATGTGACTACGAGTTATAACTCCAAATAAGCTAGTGGAAAGTACTTACTCGTCTTTATGCATATCATTCAATGTCAAGGTAGAGGAGATGACTAAAACCAGTGAAGTACTGAAATTTACCTATTATAGTAAAGACATTTGCAAAAAAGATACAAAAGTTGAAAGCTAGAAAAGCAGCTGAGATTTATATTTATGGGGATATACTAAAGGCAATGGATTGTGATATAGTGCCATATCTGAAATATTTATTTGATCACTGTTTGCATAAAGGAGCTATACCAAATAAATGGGGAATTGCTACAGTAGCCCCAGTGTACCATGGAAAGGGTCATTAACAAATCATTACAGGCCAGTCAGCTTGACATGTGTTGCTTATTAGCTCTGACAAAGCATTCGATTATACAAGACATGTTTATGAAATTACCAACTAATTTCATTAGAAGGCAGTTCAGGTTTCGGAAAAGGTATTTCAGTGAGAATCAACCAGTAGAATTCCAGAGAGATATAGTAGATATTTTAGATCTTAAATCAGGACTTCCAATTTACCCTGTTGAAAGCTTTTTGTAAGTCAATAAATGTAACAAGAGTCTTCCTGTTATGTTCGAAAGAAAATTGTCACCCTGGTACCTTTGCCAGGACTGAAGCCACACTGATCATCATCCAAATACTGCTCAACCTTTCCTTTTATTCTGTTCTTTACGATGTTCAGCAATATTTGCTTTACGTCCTACTGACTACTTTTTTTAATGGTTTTCGTAGACACCAGGGTGCTGGAATTTAGTCCCACAGGAGTTCTTTATGTGCCAGTAAATCTACCGACACGAGGCTGATGTATTTGAGCACCTTCAAATTACACTGGACTGAGCTGGGATTGAACCTGCAAAGTTGAGGTCAGAAGGTTAGCGCCTCAACCGTCTGAACCACTCAGCCTGGCTGGAAAAGAAGAGATATTTTTCTAACACTAGGATCGATTGATCAATCAATCCATCAATCAAACATTGATCTGCATTTAGTGCTATCACCCAGGCGACATTCTAAGTTGAAAGTGTTAAGAAATGGCTTCCAATATGACCAAAAAAAACCCAGACTACTCTCTTGTCACCCTCCCGAAGATATCACCACCTTGACGAAGGCAAAATACATTTTGCCAGGTGTTTGGAGGGTTGCGTGTTCAAATGATCCTTAGGGCTATGCCGGCGGGAGCACATGCTCCTGGTAGGGCCACCCAAGCCGGACAGGTCTAAGGTGATGATCCAGACTAAGAGTAATACCCTGGTCCTCCAGGTTGGGGGTTGGGCGTAGGGTTAACTCCCCTACCTTGTAAAGAGACAAATGTTACGGATACCTTAAGACATACTACAGGAATGCGGATAACTTGGCGACGACCCGGCGAGAAAAACAGCTTAAGAGAAGGAAAAATTATATCATATTAGCAATGTGGAATATAAGGACATTAAAAAGACCTGGCAAGTTGAAGGAATTAAGGAATGAACTGGATAAGTATGGAGTGAAAATAGCAGCAATGCAGGAGCTAAGATGGAAGGGGCAAGAGATGATAATGTCTGGTCAACATATCCTGATGTACAGTGGAGGAGAAGAAGGCAGTAATGGCACAGGATTCCTCATACAAAAGTCTGTAAAGCAAAGTGTGATTAACTTTACTGCAATCAACGATAGGATGTGCTCTTTGAAACTTCGAGCAAAGTTCTTCAATGTTACAATGTTTTGTGTGTATGCCCCTACAGAAGAGGCAGAAGAGGAGGGAAAAGATGCATTTTACACCAAATTGGAAGATTTTAAAGTTCAAAGACATGACGTGAAAATGATCCTTGGAGATCTAAATGCAAAGATTGGAAGAGAAGAGGTGTATAAACACATAGTAGGGAAAGAAAGCTTGCACAAAGTCAGTAATGAGAATGGTTTGAGACTTACTGACTTTGCGAGTGGGAAGCAGATGATAATCAAAAGTACTTGGCACCTGCGGAAAAACATAAAGAAGGAGACATGGATATCACAAGATGGTGTAACAAGAAATCAAATAGACAGGCGGCATGCATCAGACATCATGGATGTTAGAAGTTGTAGAGGTGCTGATAATGATTCAGACCATTATCTTGTATGAATAAAATAGAGACAAAAAATAGACTTGGCAAGGACGGAAAAAGTAAGAAGAAAGAGAGCATAATGTAGAGGGTCTGAAAAAAAAAGAAAGGAATTGCAAGAAAAATACAAGAAGAAAATAGCAGAATCTTTGGAAATAAGAATGGAGTTATGGGAGAAAGGAGAAGTGGAAAGTAAGTGGGAGATACTGAGAACAGTTATCAGTGAAGTTGCAGATGATACTTTTGGGAGGAAGGAACGTGTAAAGAGAGCAGAATGGTTTGATGAAGAATGCTAGACACTAATTCAAGAGAGGAATGAAGCTAGGAAAAGAATGCTTCAAAGGAGGACAAGGCAAGCAGTGGAAAAGTACAGAGAGATGCGGAGAAGAGCCGATAAGTTATGTAGATCCAAAAAAGAGATCTTTTGAGAGAAGGAGAATCAAAGAACTGGATGAAATGAAGGATAGAAATGAGGTACGAAAGTTTTATGAGAGAACAAAAGATCTTTAGAGAGGATTTCAACCAAGAGCTGTTTTCTTTAAGGACGAGGATGGAAACCTCATCGGTGACAAAAGCGAAGTGCTCGAACGATGGCACGAGTATTTTTACAAGGTACTCAATGGAAATAATGAGGATGATAGAGAAAAGGAAAACATCAGTGATGATGGGGAAGAAGGAGAATTGAATGAAGAGTTAATAGAGCAGCCAGATTTAGAAGAGGTCAGGATAGCAATTAAAGCATTCAAGAATAACAAAGCCCCGGGTGAAAATGGGATGGAGACAGAACTGTTGAGATATGGGGAGAAGGAGTAGAGAAGGCTTTTCATGAGTTGATAAAGGAGGTTTGGGTGAAGGAGGAAATGCCCAAGGATTGGACATTGGGCCTAGTATGTCCAATACATAAGAAAGGAGATAAGGCTGTATGCGGAAATTACCGAGAGATTACTTTGCTGGATGGAACTTACAGGTTTTCAGTAAGATATTAGCCTCAAGACTGGAACCATTGATGGAAAGGATCCTAGGGAATTACCAAGCAGGTTTTAGAAAAAATCACTACACTGGATCGGATTTTTATACTGCAACAATTACTGGAGAAGTTTTATGAGTATGACAAGCAGCTGCACCAGCTGTATGTTGATTTTAAACAGGCATACAGCAGTCTAGATAGAGGCAAAATTTATAAAATTATGAGAGTATTTGGAATCCCAAGGAAATTGGTTAAGGTGACAGAAATTTACTTTGAAAACAACAGTATGCAAGGCGAGAGTGGAACAGGATCTGTCAGAGGCATTTTTAGTTGAAAAGGGGCTGAGACAGGGGGATGTTCTCTCCACACTCCTATTCAATTTAGCACTGAAAAAAGCAATACGCCAACTACCCATCTACCCAGGGGAACCATCCTGAACAGATTAGTACAAGTGATAGCATATGCTGATGATGTGGCAATTATTGTACAAAACGAAAGAGCTCTTGAAGAAAACTGTGCTTTGTTAGAAGAGAAAGCACGGGACTTAGGGGCTAGAAGTGAATATAAATAAAAACAAAATATATGAAGATGGGAGAGGCAGAGGGAGCAAGAGAAAGGACCACAGTGAGAATACATGGGAAGGAATATCAGAGAGTTACAACTTTCAAATATCTAGGCTCAATAATAACTGCAGACAATAAAACCTCTGTGGAAATACAGGAAAGGATAACAAGTGGGAACTGATGCTTTTACGCCTTGCAAAATATGTTTTTAAATCCAAGAATGTCAGTAGGAATACTAAAATAAAAATATACACAACAGTACTAAGACATATAGTGATGTATGGCTCAGAATGCTGGGTGATGACTACTAGAGAAGAACACCAACAAGCCCCGGGCAATTTACTATCACACAAAATGCCAAAAGGGACACTCAAACTTCGTCAAGCAAAACAAAGAAAAGTTGGCTAGGGGGTTCATGGTAGTGGCAGGATATTGTGCCCGAGGTAAACTCGGGATCCTCAGAGTGACAAAAAATTTGAAGATCAAAGCTACCTACTTACAGAAGAATGTCATGGATCCTTATTTCGACGAAGATTTCCCTCGGCCGTACGGTGGCGATGCTTCAAATGTCGGGATCCACATGGATAAAGCATCCAGTCATACTGCCACATCATCAGTCACCTACTATGAGAAAAAAGAAGCAGAGGTGGGTGTGTGCATCATACCATTTAGTGACATCCCTGTCAAAAATCCGGATGCCTCGCCGATGGATTTCTGTTGCCCTTGGTCTCCTGAAAAGAGGGCTTTCTTCTTGATGTCCCGCCATTATCGAGGGTCTTTGGAAAGTGTGCAAGGAGGTATGGGACAATATTACTCTTCCTGTACTCCGTCGAAGTCTTCTACAGTGGAAACTGAGATGTAGGGCAATAGTTCGTGCCCATGGCCATCACAATGAGCACAATCGGGTCTGGAGGAAAGGAATCGCCTAACACAAAAGGTACGTCAATAAACGTGGCAACCATCTGTAATCATAGAAATATAGAAAGGAAGGTGAAACTGTTTGGCCACCTAATGAGACACACAGTTTCATTTGCAACATTATGGAAGGAAAAGTTCTTGGATAAAAATGGAAGAGGGTGACAAGATGTTCATATATCAAGAACCTCGGAATGCACGTGAACTGTTGCTCCAATGAGGAGATGAAGATGATGGCAATGGATAGAGAAAGGTCACAGCGACAAGGCATAGCCTTTAGTAAATTATGATGAGTGAAATTTAATTAAGGGCACAATGATTCAATAGAGGCAAAGACAGACGTTACTAATACTATTCTGCTTAGATAGCAAGCAAAAGAATATTAGTATTGTAACATTATCACATTACCTTGTGCTGCTGGCTGGCCCATTTCTTCAACTTGAGAAATCATTATCTCCAGCCTGCACTTCTGTAATCATTCTACAGAATTGTACAAACTCCACGCTCCACCTAGCCTGCTCTTCAGGCCGCTTGCTTCGTTCTCTACACTGTACGTCGCCTGTGATTCAACTACGTGCTGCTGGCTGCCTGTGGTTGCTGCATCTGTGACGTCACCTTGTCACATGACTGACCTGATGTACTTCTGATTTCTCAGATCATCTTGGCATTTTCGTGCTTTGCCTAGACTCAGTATAAATATCGGGCCCAGGTGATCTTCAAAGGCAGTTTGGATACAACATTGTCCAACCATCTAGTGGAGTTCTCCCTGGTGGAGTTCAACTATTTCCCTCGGCTATTTTCTCCGCATCGAAATGGCTCTGTCATCTTTCCATTATGTCAAGGCAAAATTGGAAAGACTGAGGTAACATAATTTTAAAATTTGCTCTTTCAAACTATTGACTTTTACTAATATTCGTCTATACTTATGTGGGATGTACTGAGTTAATAAATATTTCGTGGTGCGAGATGGACTTGGAACTGTCTCAATTCTTTAATTGTAAGAGTTGCATATTAAGGGCCCTTGGCATCTTGCTTGTTTTCAATAATGTTTTAATTTCTTTTGCTAGTCTATATCAAATGGAAACAAACAGGTGGATCAGTGTCTTTTAAAAAGAAATTCTAAGATTCTTTCTTGGGTTCGTTTAGCACTAGCTTTTTATCTTTTAAACTTAACCGGGCTAATGCCTTACATTGGGGAATTCTGCACTTAAAAAGGAATTCTTATATAAATTTTAGTAATTATGAGCAGATTTTGTGTGGTCATCCATTACAATTCTGAGACTATTAAAATATTTAAAGATGGACAATGGAAGAGTGATCACAATAGGCACATATAACTATAACTCAGCCTAGGTAGCAATAACTCCTTTTATGGCTTCTTTCTGGGATATATTGCCCATGGGTAATATTAATCTTTATATTCTTTATATTCTCACCCCTCTTCCTGTTTTTGCTATTCTAAAATGTTGCATGTTCTTTTTTACTTTCTAATTTTGTTCAACAGTAATTAGTCAATGAAATTACTATTTTCTCTTTAGTCCATTCTGAATATATTTTCTTACCCTTTTAGATAGTGTATATATTCTGTAAATAGGTAGAAGAAATATCTTAACGATTCTGTAACCTTGTTGGATTTTTAATCTCCTCTGATGAGGTTGCTTAATGTAAGATCATCAAAACAATCACAAACAAAACACTCATATTGCCTTGTATTAGGAATTATTTGCATGGTTTGGAACCATTAACTTTTCAAATTTGTCTCAATGACAAGTTATTGTAATATATATATATATATATGAGGTTTCTCAATACACCTGTTATCTGATACTTATTTTTTCCTTCCTTTCTTAAGAAGTTGTAGTCAAAACAATTGTTATTTTAATCTTTCATTTACCTGTAACATATACCATCCACTACATCCTCTGAGTGGGCCTAGGCACATTATTGATAGAATTGCTCCCACTGCATTCTTAAAGGTATTTCATCTGTATGCATAATATTTGATCTTGTTATTACGACAACTTGGAAACTTGCAATTCTAAAATTCTCTACCTTGGACTTACAAATTAAAAATATCTACATATTGCATGCTACGTACTATAGGTTCATCACAATACTGTATCTCTTCACATTAACCATCTCTACTGTAATAGCTTATGTACTGCAGCGGCATACCTCGAGGCACATGGGACAACGCCGTGATAACGAGTCCTTCTCCTGACCCCAATCATGGAGTCCCTGGACATGGCCACAGTTCAGGTAAACATAAGGCTGCTGTTTCTCATTGGTGCTATCGCTCATAGTAAGCGTCAGCTTCCGTGGTATCACCAAGGTGTTTAGTCCAACAGGACACTGAGGTCGTCCAGCATTTAAAGCATCCACCAACATCTCCAAATCTTTCTTTGTCTGCAAATAAATTGCAATATATATTTATATAAACTACACTTCATTAATTACATTGACAAAATTAAGAAAAACATAATACTGTACACCACAGCTGCATACATTACCAGTCAAATCTCTCTCTCAGTTTACAAGGAACAACAACTTTCTTCTGATTTGGACCATGATGACACAGTCCAAGTCAGAAGAAGCATTAAAATTATGACAATTGTTCTTGATTCTTAGGCTTACACGACAACACCTTTTAACATTAGTGAGCTTTGTCTGTAGTTTAGATTAGGAGATGAGGAATTGGGACAGAAATAACTGTGACTGACATGAAACATTGAATCCCAGAATTTTGCCACACACAGATATAATGTAAAAGCTATGAAAACCATTTCAGAGTTGGTGAACTGGAAGTTTCCAGCTCACCTGTCGGCTGATTTTTTTTTTGCTTTACGCCGCACTGACACAGATAGGTCGTATGGCGATGATGGGACAGGAAAGGCCTAGGAATGGGAAGGAAGCAGCCATGGTCTCAATTACGGTACATACGTAGCATTTGCCTGGTGTGAAAATGGGAAACCATGGAAAAGCTAAATTTATTAGAGGACTACTTTGATGGAGTTATTTTCTTAACTTACAGCATGCAATCCAAAACACTGAACATCAAAACTGAAATCTGGGAAAGTGTGGAAAATCATATTTTATAATGCTGTCCTGCAATCACACCATTAAAAAAAAGTTCTTGATACAAAAATATACCAATAATCACTGTACAAGGTTAGAATATCAGAGATGCCTACCTTCAAAGGTGGTCATTAGTAGTGTGAATCTCACAAGAGATGGTGGGAACAAGACATCGCGGGCAAATTATAATAAGCCATTTCAAACAGTATCAACATGCTTTTTTTCTATACAGACGTGTTAAAAAGGAAAAAGGTTACACGCACTGTAACATAACTAAGTTACTAAAAGTCTCTCTTAGTGCATTGGCACTGTCAGTGACTCTAAATAGCCTACATAGTGGCCTCCACGGTATGCACTAGCCATGCGTCTTGGTAGGTATGCTAGATAATAACTGATGAGCCCAAACTGGCACAATGGGGTGAAACACTGGCAACAAGAACAAGTTAGCTGGAAAATTTATAATGTCCAATAACAGACCAATTATACTGGTATTATACCATTATCTGCTTTCCATCTCACAACATCATCGAGGTCCCTTTGCATGCACTTGCAATCAAAACTACAGTCACAAAAATCCTTCTTTACTCATTTCATTTATGTACAAAAGAAAACATAACGGTCCAATAATACTGCCTTGCAGCAAGCCCCCTTTTAATCATTACATGATCAGATAATGCTTCATCTACTCTAATTCTACGATTTCTATTTTCTAGAAATTAAGCCACCCATTCAACCACTCTTTTGTCTAGTGCAATAGCCCTCAGTCTTGTCAGCAGTCTCCCATAATCTACCCATTCAAAAGCCTTGGATAGATCAACAGTGATACAGTCAATTTGACCTCCCGAATTTAAAATATCTGCTATACCTTTCTGGAATCCTACAAGTTAAGCCTCACTGCAATAACCTTTCTGAAACCTGAACTGCATTCTATCACACCAGTTACTAATTTTGCAAATGCATCTAAAATAATCAGAAATAATGCTTTCCAGAGCTTACATGACCACATGTCAAACTCGCTGGCCTGTAATTATCCGATTTAAGACCCTTTGCTTTGAATATTGGGGATACTGTAGTAACTCTCTATTCATTTGGTATAGCTCCTTCATGCAAAAAATTAACCAAATAAATATCTCAGATAGGGCATTAGAGCCTCATGAAAATTAATGAGAACAAGGGATTTAAAAAAAAAATTTCCCGACGGTTGGCAATAGTGTTCTAACATTGCTTATTCTTAGAAGACAATGTCAACTGATGGAATTTTTCTTCCCAGAAGAAGCAAATCAAACCTCTATGCATTCTTTGCACTGTTATTCATTGGTGATTAATCTATCTGATGACTGTTTAGGTTAAAGTGCATTTATGCGTGTCACTTCTGATAGGAATACCAATGTCATCAATGGATAACACTCCCAGGAGGCATGGTGCAATTGTAGCCTTATCCCAGAATACTTTGCTTTAACTTCTGGTCATCATGCCACAGCAGGAGAGAGAATGAGGCAACTCAATTTTGTCTAGCTTCTTCAAGCTAAAAGAATTTTTTTTCCTAAAACTTGCCTCCAACTTCTGTGTTATGTTCCCAGCAATCCAATATCTTATGGTGTAAGCTGGACTTGGACTTGCTTAACTCTTTTAAAAAACTTGTAAACACTGCCTTTGTTTTTTGTAGCGTGCTTGTTTTCAACATTTTCTAAATCATTCCCCTGTTTTAAATTGGAACCAACTTAACTGTAATTTTTATATAAGGTTTCTAATTTTATTTATCCACTAGCAAGATACCCGTGCTTCGCTACGGTATTATACTGAAATTTATAATTAAATGCTTAATTTTTTATATATAATCCTCCAAAATTCGCGATCTGACTTGTTTTCTGAGAGAATCCGCCAAAATTCGCGATCTGACTCGTTTTCTGAGAGATAACGGCAAAGTTCCTCACATTTTTCAATCTCTCTTTCCAGCAATCGATTTCGTACCTCCCAAGGTAGGTCCAGGTATTCCACGCGGTCAGTTCGGTCCCTAAATCTTTGCCATCTTTTCCTATAAGCATTTTTAGTATGGATCAAATCCTGAAGGATATCCGGCGTGGTGTCGTCTTGGGTGCCTTGGCGGTACTGAACCCGCGGCTTTTCTGTATTCGTAGTCATTACCAGGCCACGACCCGTTTCCAGTGCGGTCCGCACAATTTGACGACGGTCCAGAACATTATTATTATTATTATTATTATTATTATTACTAGATGTTCTGGAAACCACAGCAAGATGCAAGACCGCTACTGGGCGGTAAATTACATCTGCTACCATTGTCATTGTTGACAATGTGACCAGCACCATTGTCACGCGTAGGCAAGTGTGCGGGATTTCTGGCGATACGAATGACATACTTCCGTGCATTATTGACCTTATTATAGAGGTGAATAATTTGACGGTCAATCTCATTCCTGTCGTTCATTTCAAATGTGTTAAAATTTTTATTTATATGCCAGGAGAGTCTACTGTACTCTAAGAATGTTCTCCGAAGGAAATGATGGCTGTTGAAATCGAACCCAGGAAAGATTAAAAATGATCGGTTTATGATCAGAATAAGTACATCGAAAATCTACAGCCTGTTTCCAGTCATTCGACAGGGTCAGGAATGGAATGAATAAAGCCCCATCTAGCGGCGACAATAGGAATTGTGCCGGCTGCCGAAGCACTCCTCTGGGACAATGAGCGATGAATGACAAATGAAATTAAATATTGGACAGTGTTGCTGGAATGAATGATGACAGGAAAAACTGGAGTATCCGGAGAAAATCTGTCCTGCCTCCGATTTGTCCAGCACGAATATCACATGGAGTGATCGGGATTTGAACGACGTGTGATAGTACATATCGCACCCCCGAATTATATGTAGAAGTTATAGATATTATTGTCAGTATTCGATTTATTATGTATTTATTATCATCAAAATTATTACAATTGGCTTCCCAACGTGTGGCTGAATGATTGGTACATCTGTTAGGCTTATAAGCGTAGGTGCACTTGTCAGGTGTGGATGGAATTCTACAAACTATGTCAGTGAAGTGTTTTATATGTACGTGATATGTATGTTGGAGTATGAAGAAATGTTGTAGCGAGTCGAGTATTATAAAATTGAGAAGTAGAGAGGTTGTTAAAGTTGCTGGTACCATGAATCAGGATAAGAGAAGTCAAAAGAATTCCACCACATTGAGTTTATCTAATTTAAGTGAGAATAGCGAAATGGCTGATAGTAGGAAAGATCAATTGACAACGATAGGTGAGGAACCGAGTAACCCGTCTCAAACTCAGAATGTAGGGGATCAAGGGGCGACCTTAACTCTTAGTATGCTTCAATCACTATTTAATCAGTTCAGTAAAGAGTTGAAAGGTGAATTTAACAGTAAGAGTGATGTATTGTCCAGTAAGAGTGATGAATTATCCAGTAAAATGGATAGGAAGAATGAAGAGTTAAAGGATGAACTCTCCAGTAAAATCGATAATAATAATGGTGAACTGTCCAGTAAAATCGATAATAATAATGTTGAATTGTCTAGCAAGATTGATAGTCAGAGTAAAGAGTTGAAGAGTGAATTGAGTTTTTTAAGTAATGAAATATACAGTATTAATAGTGAATTAAATTCAGTTAGTACGGAATTGTCCAGTAAGATTGAGAATCAAAGTAAGGAGTTAAATTTAGTGAGTGTTGAATTGTCTAGTAAAATTGATAGTTTAAGTAGTGCTGTGAATGGTAGAATAGATGAATTAAACCAAAAGTTTGACCATCAAAGCAGGGAAATTCAGGAAGTCAATAATAAGGTAGAAGCTCAATGCTTGGAATTGACTGAGAAAATTGAATGCCGATTTAATGTAGTTAGGAAAGAATTTGTTGAAAACAGCAAGGAATGTGATAAGAGAATAAAAATAGTGGAAGATAAAGTCGAAGAAATAGATAGAATTAAATCCAATCAAAACGTTTTAGCGAAGCGTATAGATGAGAAGGATGAGAAATTGGAGAAAGACCTTAAGTCGGTAAAAGATGACCTCAAGTCAGTAGAAGGAAATGCCAGAATGGTAGTTGAAGAAGGAATTAAAGCATGTCATGTAAAGTTAAGGCAGGAGATCAGTCAAATCCAAGTAGGTAGCAGCATATGTAATAGGTACGTATCTTGTACGAAGGACTCTGAATTACCCAAGTTTAATGGTCGGCAGATTAATCCGATAGAATTCTTGAAAACGGTGGAGAAACGGTTTTCCAAGAATCTTGACGATGGTTTGATCGAGTGGAGTATGGTTGATGAGATGTTGGATATTGCATTTGTTGGAGAAGCGAGATCCTGGTTTCAAGTTTATAGACAGGGTATTTCGAGTTTGGAGGAATTTAGGGAGAAATTTAGTTCTAAATTTTGGAGTGATGCTATTCAGGGAAGGCAAAGAGATCGCGTGCTATTTGGCAAATATAGACCTCAGGAAGGTGTATCTATGACGGAGTATTTCTTAGCGCATGTTCTGATCAGCCAGAATATTGAAGGTCTAGCATCGGAGAGAGATACAGTCCGCCAGATGTTGAGGCATTTTCCTGAGAAGGTCGGATTAGCTGCATGTATGCAGAATATTGTTACGATTAAGGAATTAGAGCAGCTGTTAGAGAGGTTTGATGCTCTGGAAGGGCAGGGGAAGACTAGACAAAGTGAAGGTAGAAATTACGGGGATAATGGGAGACGAGGTAATCAGGTAGCGGGAGATAGGAATAATCAGAATTTCAGTCATTCTAGGCAAGGGAATCAGGGTGGTAATTCCGGAAGGGGAAACATACACTCTAACCAAGGAGGTAATCACCAGGAATATTATGGCAGAAGACCTAATCAAGGGGAATCAGAAAGTAGGGGGCGTACGGATCAAAGACCTCCAGATCAAGTGCAGAGACATGATAATAGTGAACAGTCCACGTCAAGTAATTTAAACCGGAATCGGACTTCTTAGTTGGGTCAGATAGGCAGTCCGATACCGAAATTCCTATTCACGCGATGAAACAGGTAAGTTACGAGGTAGACGTGAAAGAGGAATTATTGTATGACCATGTATTTTGTGTTCAGGGAGATTTTGAGAACAGGGGGCGTGATGAAAGTAAGAAAGATGTGTCGGATGTCTTACTTTGTGCTAGTGGTGATGGTAATAGCGGTGTTGCGATCGATAATCTTGTGGAAGTTTCTGAAATTGAAAGTGAAGTTTTTTGTGAAGTTGAAGAAGGTTGTTTTGTGAGTGACAAGTGTTTACGGAGTATACATCATGAGGATGTTTTTGTTGATTTAAGTGTATGTAAGGAGAGTAAAGTTAGGTCCATTATGTGTGAAAATGGTGACTTTGAGATTAATGAAACTTCTGATAAGAGAGTCGAAAGTAGCAGTGCTGTTGGCATGAAAGTGGTGCAAGTAGTAGCTGATATGGAAGGTGGTGAAGATGGATTAATTGTTGGGTCATTAAGTAGTAATGACAGCAATTTCAAAGTGTATTATGGTAAGAATTTCAGTAATAGAGTGAGCGTGTGTGAGAATGGAAGTGTGCGTGAGATGAAAGAAAGTCTATCCAAGCGAGTGTGTTATGTTTTATTTAATGCTGAGAGTTGTGTGAAAGATTTGAATGACGTGCTGTATGATATTGATGTGGAATGTGTGAAAAAGTATGTGATCTGTTTGCTTGCATTAATTATGGTTTTGTGGAAGAGTAAACGTAGTGAGATTCCCGCGCATTTCAGAAAGAGGGATTTCTTTATTGTGAATGTTCCGAATGAAAGCTTGTATGATTCTTGTGTGACTGGATGGTATGAATGTTTGTGTGTGAGATAGAGTGGATTCTAGACGTAGTTGGATTTTATTGCGGTACGCATTCCTCGTCTATCGATGCCAATGTTAAGTTTATGTATAGTTTTTTCATTAATATCAGGGTCCGTATACTGTGGGTAGAATAGGCAAGTGTGCTTATAGGCTCCTAACCGCTGACAACAAGGTCTTTGTGACATTTATATCTATAGCCTTCGCAGATATAAGAGATAGGATCTGCACCTTGGATGTATATATTATCAATTTTATTTTGTGTGTTCAGTAGCAAGAAGGGATTGTGTTCAATGCTATATGAAACAATCAGAGTTGTGTGTATATAGCCAGATTATTATCATTATTATTATTATTGTTTGGACAAATTGTATTTCGTGTGTGCGAATACAATGCAGTAGACGCAATGTATATATCATTATTACAGTACATTATGTGTTTAGTTATGTCATTATAAGGTTATGTATGAAGTTCTGTTTTATGGTGAATCATAATATTTGATATCATCGATTCACCAAGGGGGCGTTATGTGATAGTACATATATCACACCCCCGAATTATATGTAGAAGTTATAAATATTATTGTCAGTATTCGATTTATTATTATTATTATTATTATTATTATTATTATTATTATTATTATTATTATTATTATTATTATTATTATTAGTATTTCATTTGTATATTTTGCCATTTATATTGGTAAGCTGGAAGATATCCACATATGTAGGTATGAGTAATTTGTTTTGCACGAGTGGGAAAACATTGCTTTAATAATTCTGGTAATTTGAATGAGTCATCTGGCTACCCCAGTGTTTGTTGATGTACTTGTGTCAAGAAATTCCATTAGTCATGTATATATCCCAGCCTGATGAGATGAGCTTGTTGTTGTACCAGGGAAATTTGATTATTCATGTAAAACTCTCGAGTGTTTGTTTATAACTTGGGAGAAAGAAGAGGTTTACTCATGATTGGCTGGCAAGCACCAATCCAGACGTATCATCTGAGAGGAGGGGGATGTTGATGTCTATAAAGGTTGATCATACGGCGGCAACCAGGGACATTGTAAAAAAAAAACATTGTAAGGGTGATTGTAGAGGTGATTGTAAAGGAACGAGAAGGAAGATAACTTGGGAGAAAGAAGAGGTTCACTCATGATTGGCTGGCAAGCACCAATCCAGACGTATCATCTGAGAGGAGGGGGATGTTTATGTCTATAAAGGTCGATCATACGGCGGCAACCGAGGACATTGTAAGGGTGATTGTAGAGGTGATTGTAAAGGAACGAGAAGGAAGATAACTACAACTGACGCACTGTACGGGAAGGAAGTAGTGCTGATACACGGTACTGGAGTGACACGGCAGCAATGGATTGGACTTCAAACGTTCGTGGAGCGTAGTCTTGTTATGTTCGTGGAAAGTGGCTGATTGTGGAGAGTGCTTGCGCAAGCTATCTCAGACTTTCCATAAATTTATATGTTGAGGATCGACAGACGTGTGTATATATCTTTACAACAAGTGTTAAAATATGTGAACACAGTAGTACAAGGTACAGTATCTGTGTGATGTGATAACTGCCGATTATGAGAATCGGTAAGTCGAATTGATACAGAGACAGTGAAGGGTATTTATCTTCATACATGTACATTGTTCATCGGACTATCTAAAAATGGTAGCTTAGTTCTCGCTTTCGTTTTCCCACGATTTTCATTATTATTATTGTTGTTGTAAATATGGAGTCTTCCAGCAATATTTTATGTGTGTATTATATGTATAATGTTGTATGTTGATGAGGTGCTCATGCACGGAATTTGTTAAGAATATAGTTAGCTATTTTAGAATCAGTGTTATAGATGAACCTAGGTGCAGTTCCTACCTAATTAGTCGTTTTCAGGAGGTTAGGTAAGGCCTGCAGCAGATGTACCAGTACGCAGCATTATGTACACGCCCTGGGATATAAAGTATATCATGCTCTTATCTAAATTCGAGGGATCCATTCTGGTGAACTCTGGCGCCCATACTACGGACATTTCGGTTAATTATGCTTATTAATTTTATTAAGTTTTTGAGTAATTTTATTTATATATTTTTATTCATGATTTTATTTAGTATTTATCAACTTGTTACAGACGGAACCCAGTTGTGAGAGGCCGGCGCGCTGCCGAGTGAGCAACGGAGGCTCCTTATAAGTAAATTATGAACAGTAAAATCATTTGGTCTCACCTCCTTTTACACCCCACCGCCGTTAAGTTTATTTAGCCCCCCCCCCCAAAAGAAAAATTAAAAGGCGTGTTTCTTTATGTTTAAAGGAGATTCCAAACACCAATGTTCACATCTATTACCTTCAGTTTTGAGATATAAGTATCCCGATAAAAATAATTCACCTGTTTTCACTTCCTTTCACCCCACTCCCCCCCCACAGGTGAATTTTCCAGAAAAAAAATACTTGTTTCTTTAATAGTAAATGTTCTTCTAAATACGAATTATCACGACTCTTAACTTCTTCAGTTTTTGATTTGTGTGTCCTCATGAAAGGAATTCAACTCCTTTTCACTCCCGCCGCCCAAGATGGTTTCCCCTTCAAAACGCGTTTTTCTTTGTTTTTAAAGGAGAGCCAAATACCAATTTTCACGTCTGTAACAACTTTAGTTTTTATTAGACGTATGTATTCTCATACAATTAAGTCAATTTTTCAATTCTTTCACCCCACCCCCACCCCCCTTCATTGGATTTTCCGAAAATACGTGTTTCTTTACTTTTAAAGCAGATTCCAAATATCAAATTTCACGTCTGTAACATCTTCATTTTTGAGATATCAGTAGCCTAATTAAAAGAAATAGACACCATTTTCAGTCACTTTTTGACACCACCGCCCTTCCACCCAAGTGGTATTTCCGGAAACTAAAAATACACGTTTCTTTGTTTTTAATAGAGATAAAAATAACATTTTCACTTCTGTAACATGTTAAGCTTTTTGGTATATACTGTAGAAATTCTTATTTTAAAATTTCACCCCTTTTTATTTCCCCTTAAGGGGAGTTTCCAAAAACAAATCACCTAAGATTCTTTACATTTACAGGAAATTACAAATACCAACTTTTTACATCTGTAACATTTTACCTTTCTCAGATATTCTGTAGATATAGTCTTTAAAAAAAACTCACCCCAATTTGTCACTCCAGTTTAACCGCCATTAATTTGATTTTCCAAAAACAAAAATGCCGTGTTTCTTTATTTTCAAAGGAGATCCCATATACAAATTTTCTGTTCTGTAATATCTTCAGTTTCTGAGATATATATATATATCCTCATAAAGGGATTCAACCCTTTTACACCCCTCCCATTGGGATTTACAGAAAACAAAAAAAATACGTGTTCCTTTATTTTTAAAGGAGATTCTAAATACCAATTTTTCCATGTTTAAACTTTTAAAGTTTTGAGATATAGATACACTCATTTTAAAAATTCATCCCTCTTTCACCCCTCCCCCCCCCCCATTAATTGGATTTTCCAAAAACAAAAAATACGCGTTTCTTTATTTTTAAAGGAGATCCCAAACACCAATTTTCAGGTTCTGAAATATAAGTAGCCTCATTAAAGTCATTCAACCCATTTTCACCCTTTTCCACTCTTTCTATTGGGATTTTCTGAAAACAAAAAATAAGTGTTTCTTTATTTTTTATGGAGATTCTAAATACCAATTTTTACATCTATAAACTTTAAAAGTTTTGAGATTTAGATATACTCATTTTAAAAATTCACCCTCTTTTCACCCCCCATTAATTGGATTTTCCAAAAACAAAAAAATACGTGCTTCTTTATTTTTAAAGGAAATTCCAAACACCAGTTTTCAGGTCTGTAATATCGTCAGTTTCTGAGATATAAGTATCCTCATTAAAGGCATTCAACCCATTTTTCACCCCTTTTCACCCCTCCTATTGGGATTTTCCGAAAACAAAAAGTACATGTTTCTTTATTTTTAATGAAGATTCTAAATACCAATTTTTACATCTGTAAACTTTAAAAGTTATGAGATATAGATGCACTCATTTTCAAAATTCACCCCCTTTTCACCCCCATTAATTGGATTTTCCAAAAGCAAAAAATACATGTTTCTTTATTTTTAAAAGAGATCAAAAGTACCAATTTTCAGGTCTGTAATCTCTTCAGTTTCTGAGATATAAGTACTGGTATTCTGATTAAAGGCGTTCAACCCCTTTTTCACCCTTTTTCACCCCTCCTATTGGGATTTTCTGAAAACAAAAAAATATGTGTTTCCTTATTTTTAAAGGAGATTCTAAATACCAATTTTTACATCTGTAAACTTTCAAAGTTTTGAGATATAGATACACTCATTTTAAAATTTCAACCCCCTTTTCACCCCCTTATCTAAGGAATATCCAAAAATCCTCTCTTAGCGAGCACCTACATCTTAATGTGAATCTATGCCCAGAATTTCATTTCTTTATGTCCAGTAGTTTTGGCTCGGCGATGATGAATCAGTCAGTCAGTCAGGACAAGTTATTTTATATATATATAGATTATCATCTCTCAGCATACCCAGGCCAATTTCCCTATTATAGGAAGTTCAGTATTTTAAATAATTAATAGTACCTTATATTTCATGAAACTTTAAATTTAATTAATTGAATTAATTGCTCTGTTTTATAATTATGTGCAGATTTCCACATTTTATTGTTCATAATATTTTCTTTGAGCAAATTAATCTAATTATATGGCGCCCCTGAAAGAACTGTGGGCATAAACAAATGAATCGGTCGGAGCTAACGGGTAATAAGTCAGTTTTTACAACTTTCCAGAAGAAGCAAACAACATTCCACTGTTTAAACTGTTTTATATATTTGTATCAGAAGATTTCTATGTTATAGATAATGAAGAGACACTTCACTGAGACAAGCGTTAACAGTAAATTGCTATACACAGTTGAGAAATAAACATGAACAATTTTTGGACTTAATGCCTTTTAGCTCTGTATAAATTAAATGACCATTGAAATGGATATTCGGAAACATTATGTAATGTAGATTTAGTCTTGAATGATGTTTATGACAATACAAACACTGTATAATGCACTGTCAGTCGAGTACACCAGTCTTGGCCATTCCAATAGTTCATCATAGAAGAATCTAGCATCATGGCTAACATATTTCACCACCTTTTTTATGTCGTGAAGTTTGTTTGCATTAATGGGAATTTTATCATCATAGGCTTTGATGTTTGGCATAGTTATCCCTGAAAAAAGTTTTGGTTTCCCTAAGAAGAATGTATGTTTAACGGGAGAGTTGATGTCGATTGCTGCTTCAACTACCCCTACTTTTGCAGTTTTATACGTAAACTGTTTAAAGCTTGCTGGTGTGAATTGCTGTTTCTGGTTTCTCTGCAGATTTTTAGTTTGCACAGATGGTACAGTTTTCTTAAAGAAGAGCGGCTACCAATTATCGAATTTAAGTATTTCTTCTGTTTTCACCATATGAACTTCAATGTTTTTCTTGCTATTTGCTAATATCTCTACGTATTCCATTGGAGTGTAAATAGGATCACTTTCTTTAATCTTCTTTTTGAATACTCCAAAATTCCTATTGCACGGCAAAAACGAATGCCTGCGCTCAGGAAATCTATGGACAATCTCTACGCATTCCATTGGAGTGTAAATACAATCACTTTTTTTTAATCTTCTTTTTGAATACTCCTAAATTCCTGTCGCACGGCAAAAATGAATGCGCGCGCTCAGGAAATGTATGGACAATGGATTGGAATCTCCCATTGGCTGTCAAGGCCATGCACATTCTGATCATAGTGTGGTTCTTGTTCTGACCTGGACAGCCATCAGAGAATAAGTTGACACGTTTAATATGTTTGGGCACGTATTTTTCAAAGTAATGCGACAGGAACTTCGTTTGCACCCTTTTTTCCTTCTCCTTCATGATACAGGTAAATTACAGATTTGTCCGTCTTAATATCATGCACATTGAAAATATTCACCCAGAGTTGCCGCAAATAGAATATATCTTGCGCAGGAATGTTAGGGAGTGGAAGATTCTGCATGAAATCGAAAGCCAAAGCACAAGTCCCATCGTTCACATTACATAAGGTCTTCATGCTGTGTAGGGAACTGTAAAATTTCCGACTCCGGTGAAGATGTACTTTCAACTCTGCTTTGACTGCTAATTTAACATCGTCATTTAAGTGAGGACTCTTTATTTTAGCATTAAGCTCTTCACATAAAGAAAATGTGTGTATTTGCGGTCTTCCGAAACGATAATTAAAATTATTATGGAAGTACTGCCTGTAAAAATCATATTTGACTTTAGTTTCTGGGTGTGTAGTGCAGTACATTTCATGCATTTGTTTAACATCCAATCTGGCATGTATGTATTGCGTTTCTTTCCCAGCATAATGCGAAGATTTCACCGGGAATGATCTGATGTGCTCAACAATGCTCTGAGTCACATTTGCAGGAATCTTGTTCACAGCTGGTGTTCTGCCCCTCTTGTCTATCGGTTGTTCACCCCTAAGCAGACTTCGTGTCAAATTAAACACTCGTTTTGTCCCTATAGTGTGTAAGCTACAGAAAGCTTGACGACAGACCACTGTCCTAAACGCCCCATCCATAACAAAATATTGAAAACTTGCAATGCGTCTGTTTTCTTGTAGGCCATCTTTTACCCTAGGTCTGTGCTGTTTAACTTGCACCGCTTTGATGAGACCCTGTAAGTATACATCTTGCGTGATTTTGTCTGGCATATTGTGAAAGGTCGTGAAAATGCTGTTCTTCATATCATCACCTATAGTTTGGAAACATTTCCTCCGACATCTGGAATCATAATTCGTAAAAATACTAACCATGCTGAAATAGTGCACTGTATTCATTACCGGAAATGTGCCTTAGTGACAAACCATGGCGTGATAAACTAACCAAACTACTTACCTGCAGTCGACTCCTATTGTCTTTTCACTCACAACATTTCCAATATGATTTGTGTATTTTAAACCTTTCACTATAACACGTTTGATTATATTCTTTTTCTGGGAAGCGTCGTTCCTTTTGCGTTTTGGCGACATGGCAAACCTATCTTCCACGTTCTATCAATGTAAACAATGACAATATTATAGCGCGAAATTGCCGAGGAGTTGCAGAGAAAGAAATGAAGGTCGTGCATGTCGGTGGTGCCAACATTAGATTCAAGATACGGCGCTATAAGGAATCAACTCAAAGAGTTAGTTATTTCTTCCACCGTATAACAATTCATGGTATATGATTCAGGCAAGAGGGAGAAGTCTGACTTGATACCTTCTTTCACCATTCGAAGCGCATCACATTGGTTATATGTTTCGCTTAGAAAAATAAAAAAAGACATATTGTGACTTATTACCCTTTAGCTCTGACCGATTCAAATATTCCTCTTCTACATTCTTAGAGATTATAAGTTCTTTTCTGGGCTTTACAGCCCACTTTGCCTTCATGTGTTCATGTTCTCTCCCCATTTTTTACTGTAATTATTTGCATATGGACTTACTAGGCTTATAAAATGATCTACAGGGACCAAACAATTCTGGCATTATTCATTAGATATTGTGATAACTGTAATATATTCTGTTACAATTTTTAATTTTATATCTAGAACTTACGATTGTAAATCATGTGGTTAAAATCAGTTATACCAGACTGTCACTGCATTAGGAGTGGACGATGTGTACATCATTCGGTCATGTGGCCGTTCAAATAAAGCTCTCTCATTGGCTGCTCCTATCTCGCCTATCCACAGCCTAAGCTTTCCTCTGACCTCGAGTCAGTCGTCATGTAGCCTGCACCTGATTCACTCCGACTCCTTAGCTGATGTGGTACATTGAAAATAACGTGTATTATTATTATTATTATTATTATTATTATTATTATTATTATTGTACCGGGCGGTACACCTCTACACCGTTTATTTAAAAGTTGCGCCAGTTGAAACTCCTCTTCTGGAGGAAGGTTGAACTTTATCTACTCTATTAATTCTCTACTTTCTCAGAAGATGTCACCACGTGGAAAATTTTGAGTTTTTGAACTGTGTCACTTTTGATGTGTTTTTGTTTAGCTTGAAGTAAGAAGTGTGAACTTTCTCTTCTAGAGGACACTACTGAAGATCAACAATAGTGCAACCTAGTGCGGAGTCAAAGAACTATTTTGTTGAAGAAATTTTTATTTCAAATGTTTGTTCTTTGCTAAATTTCTTTCTGTTATTGTTTAAGTTGGCTGTATACCCCTCTCTTTCCCCTTGTTTTGCATGTAGCCAATCCCGAATTTCTTAAATTAATTTCTATCCAATCAGATGTATCTTCCCCCAACTTGAATCGATTGCGGGGTCCTAGCCAATAAAATAATTGTGGGCGGGTGTTTTCATTCCCCTAACGCCTAGAACCTTCCACGAGAGGTTATAAACTGCTGATTTTTGGGTCTCCGTGCCACTTCTGTTCCATCTTTCAGTGTATTAAGTACATCGCAGGAGGCGGGTAGCGCCTCTTTCTTCTGCAGCGGTCAACAATAAGGTAATGGCCGATTAATAAATTCTTTCTTTTCTTGCTCAGCAGTTTAACTCTCGGGGCGGGTGCGAAGCGTTCTACCATGTAACCTTTTCCTAAAATGTAACTACTCTTTTCTTCGATTCTCTTGTAAAGCTACATTCTGGGATAGAGAGTGCTAACCCTCTCGAGCTCCCACTCATATTGTTTTGAGGTGAACTTATTTTTCTCAACCTATTCTTCGATAATGTAAAACAAATTGTTCTCTTCTTAAGTCACCTCTTTAGTATGGGATTAGCCCTTGTATTAACGGCCTAGCGCCAAGTAGGTCTTAAACAAAGTGTATTAGGAGTGCAAGTTCGCCTCCTCTCAAATTGTTTTAGAGGTCATTTAATTAACCTTCTTGTCATTTAATAGACCTCAGTAGGTTGGGTATTTTACCCCTGTGTATATGTCCTTTGAGGACAGCTTAAAGGTGGAGTTTGGTGTGGCCTGGGAGAGGCTTAAAATTGAGAGCGAGTGGCTCTTTTGAAAATGGTATATTGTATGCCTCGAGGAGGCTTTTCAGTGTAATTTGGAGCAAGGGCTCCTAGGTATGAATGGGGTTTTCTGCCCCTCTGTTAAAATTGTGTTTGGGGTAAAACTGAGCTGATTGCCCAAGAATTATGTTTCTGACCTTTGAAGCCCCAAATGGGGTACCTATGTAAATGTATTTGTAAATCGTGTTTCGGCTACTAAGTACCTGTTCTATTTGTTGTTACCTAATCTTGAAAAGAAAATATAACCTTGTTAGATTTTAAAATTAATTTCACTTCTGTAGCTTGAGACCCGTTCACCACCCCCGCACCTTCTTTCATGCATAACTACCACCAAAAACACGGTAACAAGTAGGTCTTAAACAAAGTGTATTAGGAGTGCAAGTTCGCCTCCTCTCAAATTTCTCAGCGTGGTTGAATGGGTCTCAATTTAGCCCCTTTTGACGGCTAAACACTGTTTTGATCCGAACTCTAACCATTTTCTCAGTTGCTGGAAATTTTTTATTGAGGTTGTTCAAAATTTTTTCGTCATCATGCCCGGCCCTCGCGATGTTCTCCTCCTTAACTATTTGCGCAAAGAGGAGTTGATCTACGAATTAACTATTAGAAACGTGCAATCTGGAGGCACGGTTGCTATCGACACTAACAAACTTAGAGAGTCCCTTGATTTGCCCATTTCCATCCCCAATTTGGGAGAGAAAGAAATTGATGACTCTCTTTCCACGATCGTCGAGAATATTTCTGGGCTAGCATCTGTAGTTAGTTTTTTTGATGAAAATGATCCGTCTCCTAATCAAATTAAGCGTGTGCAAGGCAGACTATATCACTTTTCAAATAGAGTTAATGATCTGTTGTCTCTAAAGGTGAATGACGTTCAGAGGAAGGAAGCTAATACGCTCCTCGAAACTATTTCTGAATTGTCTAGTAAAGTCACTCAATTGTTAACTGGGGAAGTTCCTCCCAAATCTGATCAGCCCACCATAGTGAATGCAGGTAGTGAGGAAGCGCCTCCCAAGGGAGAAGTCAATAGGATAACCGTTGCTGCTCAAACTATCCCGGCCCCATTGGACACCGAATCTGAACGCCGTGCATCGTTGAGTAACATCCGTTCTGAATTAACTTCCTTACCATTGAAACCTTTACCTACTATGTCACCCGGGTTTAGCAGCTTGCCTCATCCATTGGCAATGTTGCTCAGAGGTATTTCTAAGTTTTCTGTTAACACCACCAGTGATGTAATTTCATTTTTAAGATTTCTAGTTGAATTTCAGGATCACGCCCTTGTGTTTTCTCTTTCCCCTTGTCAAATTTTGCAAATTATCTATCCTTATGCTATTGGTGTTCTCTCAGATAAAATAGTAAGAGCTATTGCTGAACAGTCATCTATTGAAGATTTTCACGCACACTTGCTTGCAAATTTCATTCCTGCCCGCGCGAGGTCATCCCTGATTCAGAAATACTATTATCGGGTACAGCGCTTGGATGAAAACTTGGCTGATTTCATACAGGACATTAAGTTTTATACTAGGGTGTTTGCTCTCCACTTCCCTGAGGATCAGATCGTGCAAGCTATTGTTGAAGGAATCTCCCCACCCTACAGGTCATATTTGTGTTTCGCGGCATGCCCGCAAACTTTCTCGGAACTTGAAGCATTGGCCGTCTCAGCGGAAGGAGTTAGATACGCCGATTCCTTGCGTGTTGCGAAAGAACCCCCGCCTTCCTTTAGTAACACTCGGCCTCCACCTCGCCGATCAGTCACCCCTCGTAAATGTTATGCTTGCGGGTCGCCTGACCATCTGCGCAATAAGTGTCCTCTGATCAAGTCTAGTAGGGCAAATAATGGAGCTGGTTCATCACAGGGCTGTTTTAAATGTGGGGCTTTCTCACATATCGCCAAGAATTGTCCCAATTCGAATAGCACCCCCTCCTGCTCAACTTCTGGGGTAACTTCCAACAACAGTCAAAAGTGACTAGTGGCTTCGGCTGAGTCAACTAATCCATCTTCCCAAGGCTCAGCCCCTGGCAAAAAGGTCGAGAATTCAGGGAACGATAAGTCTTCGAATACATCTTTTGAATGCCCCAAAGAGTGTCTTAGGATTGCGGCGGATATCCCCGCACCTGTTCCTTTTCTTAAGATTGAGATAAATAACGAACCTATAACAGCTCTATTAGATTCAGGCAGTGTTTGTTCCATTATTTCGGCTGAATGGTACTCCAAATTGAAATCCGTTTGTAAACTACCTGTCTATGACTCTTCTCCTGTTAAATATGTTTCGGCTAATACATCTCCATTAGAAATTCTAGGTTCTTTACTGGTCAAAATTCGTATTTCTAAGTTTACATGGAAAATCAAACTGTTTGTGGCTAAGCACTTGTCTTGCCCCATCATACTGGGAGCGGACTTTATTTCTCGCACTGGTCTTGTGCTCGATCTCCAGTCTAGGTCGTGCACATTCAAATTCGCTTTTAGTTGTAAAATCCCACTATTAACGTGTAATTCTGTGTCATGTTTCTCTATTTCGCCTACCCAGGATGAGATGTTGTTAGACCTTAGACATCTACCTGAGGAGCAGGCTAATAGTATTCGTAAATTATGTCAGTCATTTCCAGAGGTATTCACTGATACTCTTGGTGTTACTGATCTTATTGAATACAAAATTGACGTCACGGATTCGATTCCTGTCCGTTTTCCACCTTATAGGCTATCTCCACCTAAAATGAAGGCTCTGAAAGAAATCATCGATCAGATGTTGAAGGATGGTATTATTAGGCCCTCTAAGTCGGCGTATTCATCGCCTATTTTTCTAGTCCCGAAACCCCAAGGAGGCTTCCGGCCTGTCATTGATTACAGGGCTCTCAATCGGAAGGTGGTGTTGCAATCTGTGCCCCTTCCTGACCTTCATTCTTGTTTTTCATGGTTTCGTAAGGCCAAGTTCTTCACTATCTTGGACTTGAATCAGGCCTATAATCAAATTCCCCTTGCCGAAGAGTCTAAACACCTTACAGCGTTTGCCACGGACTGGAATTTATACGAATACAACCGCGTGCCTTTCGGGCTCCCCACGGGGGCAGCTGTGCTCACTAGGCTACTAGATAGGGTCTTCTCCGACATCAAATTTGAATACTTATATCACTACTTGGATGATGTCGTCGTGTTTTCGGAGACCTTCGAAGAACATCTAGATCATCTGCGAGAAGTTCTCAATCGCCTTCGTAAGGCTGGGTTAACTGTTAAGTTGTCCAAGGTTGCCTTTGCTAAGCCCTCTATGTCTTTCCTAGGGCATATTGTGTCACCTGATGGTGTAGCAGTCGATCATTCTAGAACGCAGGCCATCCGTGATTTTAAACCTCCCAAGGACATTAAAGGCATCGCCAGGTTTATTGGTATGGTGAATTTCTTCAGAAAGTTCATTCCTAACTTTGCTAATAGAGCGGCGCCCTTAAACCTTCTTCGTAGGAAAGGCATCAAATTCGAGTGGGGACCTTCTCAACAAGCCGCTTTTGAAGATCTGAAATTAGCTCTCTGTAATGCCCCTGTCCTTGCTATGCCTGATTTCTCAAAGAAATTCATCGTCCAAACGGACGCGTCGTCGTCAGCTGTAGCTGCAGTCCTTCTTCAAGAGACTGAACTAGGGAGGCGACCCATCGCCTATGCATCTAGGACTTTGTCGGCTCAAGAAGCCAATTATTCCATCTATGAGCTCGAAGGTTTGGCAGTCTTATTCGCCTTAGAGAAGTTCCGTCTCTATCTGGAACATGTCAAATTCGACCTGGAAACAGATAATCAAGCCTTAAGCTGGGTCTTAGGTAGGCCGCGTCGTACTGGTCGTATAGCCCGTTGGGCAATTCGTATTTCTGCCTTCCAATTCGATGTCAGGCATATCAGAGGTACTGAAAATGTTGTTGCTGATGGACTTAGCCGTATGTTTTCAAACGAGGTCGAGACCCACGAACCGGTCGACAGTTCATCACCTTCCGAGTCCATACTATCCGAGGTTAATGCCATCCTAACAGATGCTCCCATGCTTTTTAGAGATATTGAGAAATACCAACGTGAAGATCCGACGCTGGCTCCGATAATGGAAACCCTTTCTTCTGGGGAACAGGTTGTCCCTTATGTTCTGAGGAATGGTGTTCTATGTTGCCCATCGAGGCATGATAAGACGATGAAAGTTGTCGTTCCAGCCGTTCTGGTACCTATGATCTTCAAGTATTATCATGAGACCCCATTAGGAGGGCATCTTGGAATCTTTAAAACCCGTGAAAAGATTCGTGAAATGTTCATCTGGAAAGGTATGGACGGTGAAATCCGTGAACTTGTAAAAGCTTGTAAATCTTGTTTGCTCAGTAAACCCACCATGTCCACCAAGGTAGGCCTTTTGTCTTCGCATCAAGCATCGCGCCCCATGGAACGTCTGTATATCGATTATGTAGGACCCTTCCCCCAGTCAAAGGGTAATGCCAACAAGTTCATCCTTGTATGTGTAGATGGTTTTACCAGATTTTCTTGGTTATTCCCGACTAAGCTGGCTACCGCTCAGTCCACCATTACCTGTCTAAATTCCATTTTTGCTTCTTTTGGTCCGTGCCAATATATTGTATCTGATAATGCTAAGGCGTTCACATCAAATCTTTTTCGTAAATTCTGTTTTGACTTGTCCATCTCTCATGTAACTACTTCTGCTTATTACCCTCAACCATCTCTGGCTGAACGGGTTAACCGTAATCTCAGGTCTGCACTTATTGCCTATCATCATGAAGATCATTCCAGGTGGGACACGTCACTGCATTGGATAGCTTTTGCTTTGAATTCGGCGGTTCATGAATCTCACAAGTTTACTCCAGCTTCTTTGATGTTCAAGTTTGTTCCCAACTCGCCGCTCTCTAACCTCTGGTCTCTGAATGACATTCTACCCGAGACAATAGATCCGGATAACATTAAAGATCTTTGGAAGAAGGCTAAAGCCAATCTTAAAGTGTCTCATGAAAAGGTTAGGGAAAGGTATGATCGTGGACGGAGATCCACCCCTTTGAAGGCAGGTGACCAGGTTATGGTCAAAAATTTTGTTCCCGCGGGCAAGCTTGCCCCCAGATTCCATGGGCCATGCATCATTCTCGATTTTCTCACACCGGTTACATTGTTAGTAAGCAATCCAGCCACCGAGAGGATATTTAGGGTTCACCTGTCCCAGGTGAAACCGGTGTAAAATTTGTGTCAACTTGCTTCATATAATTTGATAGGAATACGATGGTTATATTTTTTTTTTGAGTTCCACTTTTAAGGCATTCTGCTCCTTCTATTTTATTTTATATGTAAGCATTTCTGTAAACCTCCCCCGATTGTTAAACTGCCATCCTGTCCTTGTCACGGCCATTACCACGCTCCCGTCTCCTGCTCCACTAAATACAGTGGCTGGCTTAGATGAAATGCCATGAATATCGCCACGCCGCTGGCCCCTCAATCTACATGCCTGTGCCCTCAAAAAAAAGATGATGGTCCAACACAATTTTGCCGCCGAGCTTTTATGTTTCAGTGCCCCCGCAGCCGCGCAGCGCCGTGCAGCAACTGGGGAGGGGGATGGGCCCCCTCCTCTCCAGCGAGGACGACATGTGTACGGCGAGCCGGAGCTCTCCTCCCGGCCAAGGCTGATGTGCGGCGCACGACCTGCTACTGGCCCGCAGCCTGTATATGTTCACCGCGGGCGCGGCGTATTTCAACACCTCTGCTCCCCTCATAGTGCGGGCGAGCGGTATCTCAGGGTACTTGAGGGGTCCGAGCGGCCTCCTTTCGACGCAAGCTGCAACGGCCGGTCTGGCCATCCAACTTAATCTACATCAACTACATGGACAGTCACCTTAAGCAATAATTACACTTGGGAATTCAACAACAATATTTGGTGGACATTGCAAAATTTTCTTCACTTTTAAGTAGTAAAAGTTTATCTTCAGAAATTCAAATTCTACAAACATAAAGACTTTCATTCACCTGCAACAACAACATTTTGAAACTGAATTAAGAAATCTTGTAAATGCTCCTGCTATCTATCTTCATATCAACATCATTACTTGGACTTTGTTTCAAACTGATCTCATGCGTCACCCCTGGAGGAACTTTTGGGGGGGGAGGTCTGTACCGGGCGGTACACCTCTACACCGTTTATTTAAAAGTTGCGCCAGTTGAAACTCCTCTTCTGGAGGAAGGTTGAACTTTATCTACTCTATTAATTCTCTACTTTCTCAGAAGATGTCACCACGTGGAAAATTTTGAGTTTTTGAACTGTGTCACTTTTGATGTGTTTTTGTTTAGCTTGAAGTAAGAAGTGTGAACTTTCTCTTCTAGAGGACACTACTGAAGATCAACAATAGTGCAACCTAGTGCGGAGTCAAAGAACTATTTTGTTGAAGAAATTTTTATTTCAAATGTTTGTTCTTTGCTAAATTTCTTTCTGTTATTGTTTAAGTTGGCTGTATACCCCTCTCTTTCCCCTTGTTTTGCATGTAGCCAATCCCGAATTTCTTAAATTAATTTCTATCCAATCAGATGTATCTTCCCCCAACTTGAATCGATTGCGGGGTCCTAGCCAATAAAATAATTGTGGGCGGGTGTTTTCATTCCCCTAACGCCTAGAACCTTCCACGAGAGGTTATAAACTGCTGATTTTTGGGTCTCCGTGCCACTTCTGTTCCATCTTTCAGTGTATTAAGTACATCGCAGGAGGCGGGTAGCGCCTCTTTCTTCTGCAGCGGTCAACAATAAGGTAATGGCCGATTAATAAATTCTTTCTTTTCTTGCTCAGCAGTTTAACTCTCGGGGCGGGTGCGAAGCGTTCTACCATGTAACCTTTTCCTAAAATGTAACTACTCTTTTCTTCGATTCTCTTGTAAAGCTACATTCTGGGATAGAGAGTGCTAACCCTCTCGAGCTCCCACTCATATTGTTTTGAGGTGAACTTATTTTTCTCAACCTATTCTTCGATAATGTAAAACAAATTGTTCTCTTCTTAAGTCACCTCTTTAGTATGGGATTAGCCCTTGTATTAACGGCCTAGCGCCAAGTAGGTCTTAAACAAAGTGTATTAGGAGTGCAAGTTCGCCTCCTCTCAAATTGTTTTAGAGGTCATTTAATTAACCTTCTTGTCATTTAATAGACCTCAGTAGGTTGGGTATTTTACCCCTGTGTATATGTCCTTTGAGGACAGCTTAAAGGTGGAGTTTGGTGTGGCCTGGGAGAGGCTTAAAATTGAGAGCGAGTGGCTCTTTTGAAAATGGTATATTGTATGCCTCGAGGAGGCTTTTCAGTGTAATTTGGAGCAAGGGCTCCTAGGTATGAATGGGGTTTTCTGCCCCTCTGTTAAAATTGTGTTTGGGGTAAAACTGAGCTGATTGCCCAAGAATTATGTTTCTGACCTTTGAAGCCCCAAATGGGGTACCTATGTAAATGTATTTGTAAATCGTGTTTCGGCTACTAAGTACCTGTTCTATTTGTTGTTACCTAATCTTGAAAAGAAAATATAACCTTGTTAGATTTTAAAATTAATTTCACTTCTGTAGCTTGAGACCCGTTCACCACCCCCGCACCTTCTTTCATGCATAACTACCACCAAAAACACGGTAACAATTATTATTATTATTATTATTATTATTATTACTACTGATTATCTACCTCAAGATGTTTCATACATAAAAAGAACGTTCTTGTCTCTCCTGCAATCTTCCATGTTCTTTGCATTATACTATTTCATTGGAAATGGGTTGAAGAATTATTTTCTTGAATGTTAACCCTATCAGTCATTAAATCCCCTTCATGAGAATACTTGATGAACTATTGGCAAAAACAAACAAAAAATAATTACTCTTTGTATTAGGAAATTTCATGGTCTGGAACCATACAATCAAATTATGTTTTAGAGACGAATCATTGTCATTTTTACATGGAGGTTTTTTAATATGTGTATATATAGGTCTACAGTGAGTTTCTCTCATTGGTTGACTGGCAGGCACACCCGGCTTATCTGCCACCTATTGACTCATAACTTCCCGTTACACAGCACAGCAACAGCACAGGAATGCCCATACTTCGCAGTTCAGGTTCGTGCTTAGAATGTGTATTAAGTGTTGATCTGTCGCTCCAACTGTTCTTGAGTTGTTTAGTGTTACTCTGGGGTGTAATTCTCATAATGCCTCCACATGAGTACACGGTAGAGGAAAGGGTATTTATGTATGATAATTACGTGAAAACAGTCGCTAGGCGATTTGTAACACAGTTTCCAGGTGTACACTCTCCACATAGAGACCATGTGGAAACTCGCACACAAACTGAGAGAAACTGGTTCTTTAATCAATAAGAAGTGAAGGGTTAAAAAAACGTGTACTTAACAAGGAAAAAATTAATGAAATTGCAGAAAGATTAGAACATATGCCTACAAAATTCCTAAGATGACTTGGACAAGGAGCCGGGGTTTCACAGAGCTCAGCATGGTGGGCTACGAAAATAGAAACCATACAAGGTAACTGTAGTACACGAACTGCATCCATGTGATCATGATCAGGGGGTATGTTTTTGTAACTGGATGTTGGAAAACAGTCATGATGAAATAACTGATCCATGCTTAATACTATTCTCTGAAGAAGCATGGTTCCATTTACACGGGTATGCTTCGACACAGAATAACAGATATTGGAGTACAGAAAACCCCCATCACATATACGAAATTCCTCTACATGACAAATGGATCTGAGTATGGTGCACAGTGAATGAATACAGAATTATAGGACCTACCTTTTTTCAGGGCACACTTAATGCAAAAAAATACCAGGATGAAAATGAAATGGCATATGGCTTTTAGTTCTGGGAGTGTCCAGGGACATGTTTGGCTTGCCAGGTGCAGGTCTTTTGATTTGACGCCCATAGGCGACATGCGCGTCGTGATTAGGATAAAACAATGATGAAGACAACACATACACCCAGCCCCCGTGCCAGCGAAATTAACCAATGATGGTTAAAATTCCTGACTCTGCCGGGAATCGAACCCGGGTCCCCAGTGACCAAAGGCCAGGATGCTAACCATTTAGCCATGGAGCCGGACAGATACAGAGATAATATATTCAAACAATTTTTTGACGAACTGACTGACACTGACTGTCGAAATAGATATTTTCTGCAAGACTCTGCTACCGCGCATACAGCATAAACTTAACTGAGGAAACTTTTGAAGACCATGTTATTAGTACGGATTTATGGCAGTCACGGTCCCAAGATTTAACTGTTTGCAACTTTTATTTATGGGGAGCTTAAAAAATAAAGTGAATGTAAGAAACCCTCACACGCTGGATGAACTGAAAAAACATATCCGGAGAGAAATAGCCTCAATTATGGACGACGAACTTATGCATGTGAATCAGAGTTTACTAAGACGATGCCAGAAATGTGTGGATGCAGGAGGAGAACATTTCCAACATTCGTGTTTACAGCTTGTTTTCTTAATTCTCAATTAGTAATTATCTTAATTCTTATTTTCTTAATTTTAATTTTCTCATGTCGTGCACATATAAAGTGAGCGAAGTGCCGTCCTTGTTGCTATGCCGTGGAACGGGAAGTGATGAGTGAACGGGAGGCAGATGAGCTGGGCTCGCCTGCTGGCCAACAGATGAGAGAAACTCGCTGTATATATTTAATGTTGCTTCCTTGATATTACTTTTTTTCTTCCCTTGCAAGGGAGCTGTGATCAAAAGCATGTCATTCAAATATCCCCTGCTCCCTTTTTTTGTAGCATCCACTAAATCCACCACATGGCCCTAAGCATATTACTGCATCCGGGAGATAGTAGGTTCGAACCCCACTATCGGCAGCCCTGAAGATGGTTTTCCGTGGTTTCCCATTTTCACACCAGGCAAATGCTGGGGCTGTACCATAATTAAGGCCACGGCCACTTCCTTCCAACTCCTAGGCCTTTCCTATCCCATCGTCGCCATAAGACCTATCTGTGTCGGTGCGACGTAAAACCCCTAGCATATTACTGCAGGCTAATTACTTCAACTATTTCATTTAGATTGTATGATGCTTACTGATGATGTTACCACAACTGGGGTCTGTAATTCTCAATTCTCAATCGCTAAGTCTGAAAAATTATGAATATTTAGTTAACCCAGAGCGTCATGTGGACTTTGCTCATGAATTGGGGGAAAGGGGAGTGAATCTATACATTTCTTATGTTCATCGTAGACTTCTCGTAGCTGGAAAGAAGTCCTCAAAACCTGCAAATAAACATCTTTTAACAGGAGAAATGCGACGTCTTTTTTGGGCACGTAGTCATCAGGATTGGACAATGGAACACTGGAAGATGAAAGTTATTTTCATTGATGAGGGTCACTTTGATGTGCAAGAGACAGAGGGTTCAATATGTGCTTCAAAGGAAAAAAATGTGCCACAAACTTCAGCACATTTGCAATGGACAGTAAAACACCCTGTGAAGATTTTGTTTTGGTGGGGTGTTGCATGCATGAAGAACCAGGCTCTTAGTATCAGTCAATGGGATGATGGAATATGACCAGTACATCCAGATACTGGAAAAGGGAGTTGTTCGTGAACTGCAGAAGAGGTTTCCAGAACGTGACTGAATTCTTTCGCATGAATTGGCACCTTGCCCGGCTTAAAAAAAAAAAAAGTTCAGAAATCCTTCAGTGACAATATTTGTGTCTTAGAGTGGCAGGGAACTCTCCAGACATTAATCCAACAGAAAACTTGAGGGCAATTTGCTAAAGGAGACTTAAATTTGACTCTTCTTTCTTCTCTTCATCGATTCCCTTTTCCAGTTTCTCCCTAGGTAGTATAGTGTACCAAAACCTTCTACCTAGCTCGATCTTTCCACCACTCTTCCTCTAGCACAATATTGCTATCAACTCCTCTAGTTTCAATACAGCGCATTAAAAAGCTCCTCCATCTCATTCTAGGCCATCCCCTAGGCCTCTTCTGAGTCATTGTATCCATAAATGTTCTCTTTGGAATTCTCTCCCCTGGCATTCTCATCATGTGTCCAAACTATTTTGGTTTTGCTATGTCAATCTGTTCTTGAAGTTTACAACTTCGCACTTTTCTCTATAGTTTCTTATTTCGTACGCTATCTCATCTTGCCTTTACCTACATGTATCTCAAGAACCTTATTTCGGCTGCTTGGAGCTTGCTTTGGTTCTGCTTAGTCAGGGTCCAGGCTGCTGAAGCATAGGTCAATATAGGTTTAAATAAGGACAAGTATAAAACCTTCTTGCACTTCAATGGGACATCCTTGCTCCATACAATGTCTCTTGCACACTGGTAGAAACTTGCAGCTTATGACATCATACTGCCAAAATATTGCAACATATAAAACACCATCTGTTTTATCGCTGTAATTTATTTCAGGATGACCCAATAAATTCACACGCATGCACGCACAATTCTATTCAGCCATGAATGACCACACTTACTAATTGCTGGCTGTTTACAAGTCTCTGTTCTTTTCACACAGCAGGCGGTCCGGCTCGTTGGAATTACCCGAGATGGCTATAATCCTATTGACAAGTTCACCTTACTTTCACTTCTCCAAGTCTTTCTTCCCCCCATAGCAGCTCCGTGCAGATAGTCAGGTTTGAATACAGGGCCCCTGGCCACACAACACACAATGACTACTCCTTGGTTCAACTCCAGAGAAAGCCCAGTAATTCACACAGTCAAATACAGTGAGCTACTTAATACTGACAACCAAACAGCAACAGCTGAACAGTGCTAACTAGCAGGAAAATACTCCTCACAACAACGACCATTAACACTGGCCACACTCATGACACCTGCTACAATCGTCCGTACTACAATGATCCTCAGTCTACTGTGTACAGTACACCATAGCGAAAGGACACCCATGAAGCTGAAAGGAGGCCAGCTATTCTAGTCTAATAACACCTGATTCATACTGTCAACTGTCTACAACTGTGGCCTGACTCACCTTGAGTGCTTGAGCTAAATGAGCATCACCCATATTGTTAAACGTTGGCACAACCTGAAATCCAACTTGTGCAGTTTGAATCAGAGATTCCTCTTATTCATTACTTCACTTCGAGGTGCATCAAGCCTGCATGTTTTACAGAAAAACATATAACAGTCAAATACCGTATGAATATCTTTTTGTGATATCGACAGTCACGCCAATGATTGCAAGTTGTGCTATTTTAAATGTACTTACAGTTTTAATGGCTTTCTCATCATGTCGCTTAATATGTCACATTTTACTCTGACATATCTGACTTTGAATTACAATTCAATTTCCAATATTTTTAATGTCCTTGTCAGATTTTAATGCGCCTTGTGTATCATCGACTCAAGATGTACAGAACAGTGGACAAAACATGTCTCGATAAATAACAATGTTGTCTTGAAAATAAAGACAGATTATTGGTGTTGTAAAGGTGGAGTTTTTGATATGGGATTTCACAAGTTCACGACCAAACATTTTGCGATCAAGAGGAAACTGAAGCTACTATGATAATGGCTGAGACTGAAGTTGAGATTTGGAGGAGGAGGTCAAGGAGGTCAAGGCTTTATTAGATCTAGGCAGTGAGAAGTCCTGTATTAATCTTAAGTTTTATGATGACAGTAAGAGGAAAGGGCACATCATTGAGAAAATTCCACTTAGTAACACATTTATTTTGTATGTGGTAGGCAGCAAATCACATGGAATTAAGAGTCAAGTTGCTATTCCAGTGACAAAAGGCAGGGAGATTGTTTTTCAGGTATGTTTGTTAGTGCCTAATTTAGTTTTTTTGTTTTTTTCTGCCAGTGACACAGATAGGTCTTTTGGCAACGATGGGATAGGAAAGAACTAGGAGTTGGAAGGAAGCGGCCATGGCCTCAATTAAGGTACAGCCCCAGCATTTGCCTAATTTAGTATGGCCCAGTTTATTCAATCTCAGTTAACCCTTAGCCCTCCCTTTTTTCTGAACACTCCTGCCTCTCCAGCTCCATTTAAGAATTTGCTTGCAGAGGGATAAGTGACAGCACAGACATACTGACAGCATATTTATAAAAATCAACTAAATCAAATACAACATAAATATAATACAAGTACAATACAGTATTCAGGTAAAATGTTCAGCATTTTTAAACCTGAAATTATCTCAGACAGTCACTTTTTGTCTGCAACAGTGCATTTGTGGAACTTCCCAAAACACACGCCAGGATGTATTGTATCTACAAGTATTGCTGAAAAACACAGTCTCACATCGTAATTCAGGCTTACTGTTCATCGCCATATTTAGGATTATGCCTAAAAATGCTTTGAATTCAGGAAGATTAACATCTATCCACGACCTCCTAATAGACTCGCGTGTGAGGGGCGTAACCTTTTGAATGTTTACACTAGTGTACCGGTTAGTCTCGCGCAAAATTTCCGACAATAACTCGTCAGTCAAAAATAATTGGAAAAAGTCGTACTCACTCAACCTTGCGGTGGTTTATAACCCGACGTACCTGTGAATGGGGTTTTGAAGTCCAAGACAGTGTCACGGTATTTCCTCCAGCTATCAGTAGAGGCACCAACACTGCCATTTAGCATAATTTTCTCATTATAGGGATTTTCATCACTCAACTCACCAACACAACCTCGTTCTGCAATATCTTCCTCACCACTTAATTGAAAATCACTCTCACTATCGCTGAAATCAATGACACTTTAACCTAAAAGTTTGGCTATTTCTTTCTCATGCTGCTCGAACAATGCCATGTTACTAAGCAACATCTGTTTGGAAACTCACATGGTCAAAAAAGAATGCGCACAAAGCCTGATTTCAAAGAGATTATAGCTATACATGGCTTCAAATTGTTGTCGAAGGACGACAGTGGCTTACTGTACCTGCAATTCATGAACGCGTAACCCGGCAAAGGAGTCATATAGGGAAGAAAATCATGTCGGGCATTGTGCGACATAGGATCTATGCGGGATATTCTTGTTCTTGGGCATGGCCCACTGCTTGAGTGCTAAGGGTTAAAAGAACACCAACACACTGTTTGTTAACACAGCATTAAAAATTTAGCAGCATGTTAAGATTCTTGCATTCTTCCAAACATTTCCTAGGAACTATTAGTTAACACGGTGTTAACTCTCACAAGAGTCACGATCAGCGAGTGACCCATACAGTGGCTGAAACATACAGTTTGTGAGCGTGCTTCAATGCGCTTTTGTTCTAATACAGCTGTAAACAAAGGCGTGTGAAGTCAACGTTTATTCCAATTTTTTGTCTTGATTGTGTATTTTCTGTTGCTCTATAGACCAATATGAAAAAAAGCCAAGAATAGAATGCTTGATTCAAATTTCTCTTATTATGGAAATTATTTCCAAGTATATACCAAGTGTTCTTCATTTGGACCTTTTTAATAGGCACACCGCCCTGCTGATTTTACAGGCCATCAAGCTAACATCACCTAGATATATGTTAGTTTCATAACATTAATACATATTATTTGAGTCAAATTAAAATGTAAATACTGAAAAACTGTTTATTTAAATGATAATTCTTCACTGTTGTCAGGAAAACTGCATCAATTACGTCCGAGTTCAAATATTCAGCACCGAGCACGATAGCTGCAGTCGCTTAAGTGCGGCCAGTATCCATTATTCAGGAGATAGTGGGTTCGAACCCCACTGTCGCCAGCCCTGAATATGGTTTTCCGTGGTTTCCCATTTTCACACCAGGCAAATGCTGGGGCTGTACCGTAATTGAGGCCACAGCCGCTTCCTTCCCACTCCCAGCCCTTCCTTGTCCCATCATCGCCGTAAGACCTATCTGTTACATGTGATAAATATCATTCTTGATCCGTATTGATGATACTTGAATGGAATAATATCAATAAGTTAATTTATTGAATTTACCACCTAATCAATACAAAATCGATAGACATATCTGTGTCGGTGCGACGTAAAGCAACGGTAAGAGTCCCAGTGTTACATGATGATGAACGAGCAGCAGAGCATGAGAAATTCAAAATACCATACTCTTATGTCTTGTTCGTGATAACACTAAAATAGTTCAATTTTGCAGTTTGCTGTCTGATGTTAATGCTCTGAGGAGAATAAACTGAAATTTGAGCATATTAATTTTGGACATAGTATTTCCCGCCCGGCTGCTCATTCCTGCCACCTGGCTGGTGAAAATTTCTGGGGAAAACACTGAATTACCTGTTACAGAAAGTAAGCAAACTAATGGATCTGTGCTCAAAGCTAAAAGTGACTCTTGGCAGAAAATTTGTAGTGAATTCCATCTACATACTAACGTTTGTCAATGTGCAATCAAGCAACAAACAACTGAATGAAAATCATCTCTTCTGTTTGTAACTCTTTCTGGAAAAGGCCTATCATATACCAAATATTCAAGATAAAGAAGTTCTGCCTCTAGGTAATGCACTTGCCACATTTTGAGCTAAAGGAGAATTTAACTGCTTGAACCTGGGCATTAAGTTAACTGAGAGTTTAACAGATTGTTACTCTTAACCAATATTGATTAAATGCTAATTTGGTTTAAGTTCACTGTTAAATTATTTTAACAGGCAGTTAAATGTTAACCGAGGTTGAATAAAATAGGCCTATATCCTGTGTATTTTGGGGCTGATTGGTTGGATAGTCAACGGGTATTTCTCATTTTTGATGAAATTAGAGTATAAGATCAATGAGGGAATATTTTTGTTCATGAGTTGAGTTGTATCCAGGTTGCTTACGAAGTGTAAGTTGTGACAGTGAGTCACATGTCTATGGAGTCTAGTCAAAAGGACAAGCTCATCGAGACTGTGAATAGAAGTAATTTAGAGGAAGAGCAGAAGGATTGTTTGTTTTCATTGCCAGGTGAGTATAGAGATGTTTTCAGTGGTAAGCCCGATAAAACTCACCTTTATCAACGTATCACTGATCGCTCAAGTTGTGTGGAACTGCTGTATCCTATCCCACATGTTCATGCCAGAGTAGTTATAACTAGGGGGAAGGTATGTTATGTATTTGAAGTGAGGGAGGAAAATCTTTTGAGAGTGCTGCATTTGTTGAATGCCGATCAGAAAACTATCCATAAATTCCTTTATTTATATTAGGGTACGTTTACTGTGGACTAGAATTGGCAAGTGTGCTTATCTGCTTTTAACCTCTGACGATAAGGTCCTGGAAATTTATAATATCTGTCGCTTTTGCAGATATAAGAGATACGATGTGCACCTTGGATGTAAATATTATCCATTGTGAGCTAGTATTTTATTGAGTTGTAGGAAGGGATTGTGTTCAAGGAGATCTGAAACAATCTGAATTATTATTATTATTATTATTATTATTATTATTATTATTATTATTTGGATGAAGTGTATGCCATAATTATGTGTGTGAATACAATGAAGTAGACACAATGTATACATCTGTATCTTATAGTAATTTAGGTGTTCATTTAGGTCATGTTAGGATTATTTATGCATGTATGTATTGTGCTGAATTATAATATGAGGAGTCCGACTCGTTGGCTGAATGGTCAGCGTACTGACCTTCGGTTCAGAGGGTCCTGGGTTCAATTCCCGGCCGGGTCAGGGATTTTAACCTTCATTGGTTAATTCCAGTGGCCAGGGGGCTGAGTGTTTGTGCTGTCCCCAACATCCCTGCAACTCACACACCACACACAACACTATCCTCCACTGCAATAACACGCAGTTACCTACACATGGCAGATGCCGCCCACCCTCATCGGAGGGTCTGCCTTACAAGGGCTGCACTCGGCTAGAAATAGCCACACGAAATAATATGAGGCACTGGTCTTCTGACTCCAACTTGGCAGGTTCGATCCTTGGTAAGTCTGGTGGTATTTTAAGGTGCTCAAATACGTCAGAGTTGTGTCGGTAGATTTACTGCCACGTAAAAACTCCTGCGGGACTAAATTCCGGCACCTCAGCGTCTCCAAAAACCGTAAAAGTAGTTAGTGGGACGTAAATCCAATAACATTACAATCATAATATGTAATACTTGCAAGATACCCGTGCTTCGCTACAGTATTATACTGACATTTGTAATTGAATGCTTAACATTTTATATATAATCTGCAAAAATTCGCGATCTGCCAGCAATGTTCCTCTAATTTTTCAACCTTTCTTTCCAGCAATCGATTTCGTACTTCCCGGGCTAGCTCCAGGTATTCCACCCGGTCAGTTGAGTCCCTAAATCTTTACCATCTTTTCCTATAAGCATTTTTAATATGGATCAAATCCTTCAGGAGATCCGGCGTGGTATCGTCTTGGGTGTCCTGGCGGTACTGAACCCATGGCATTCGTAGTCATTACCTGGCCAGGACCCATTTCCAGCGCGGTCTGCACCTTTTGACGACGGTCCAGAACATTATTATTATTATTATTATTATTATTATTATTATTATTAGGGTGGGTGATATTAGTTGAATTTAGTTTAATATTATTGATGTTCTGGAACCCGCAGCAAGATGCAAGACCGCTACTTGGCGGTAAATTACACCTGCTGCCACTGTCATTGCTGACAATGTGATCAGCACCATTGTCACACGTAGGCAAGTGCACGGGATTTCTGGCGATACGAATTATATACTTCCGTGCATTATTGACCTTATTATAGAGGTGAACAATTGCATGGTCTATATCATTCATATCATTTATTTAAAATGTGTTTACATTTTTATTTATATGCCAGGAGAATCTACCGTAATCTAACTGAAAGTTCTCCGAAGGAAAAGTTGGCTCTTGAAAACAAACCCAGGAAAGATTAAAATTGATCGATTTATGATCAGAATCAAGTACATTATGAACAGCAAAATCAACTGGTCTCAACTCCTTTTTCACCCCACCGCCGTTAAGTTGATCCCTCCTCCCCTCTCAAAAAAGAAAAAGAAAAGAAAGCGAGTTTCTTTATGCTTAAAGGAGATTCCAAATACAAATGTTCACGACTGTTACCTTCAGTTTTGAGGTATAAGTATCCTCATAAAAAGAATTCACTTTTTTTCACTTCCTTTCACACTCACCCCTTAAGTAAATTTTCCAGAAAAAAATACTCGTTTCTTCATTAGTAAAGGATCTTCTAAATACCAATTATCATAACTGTAACATCTTCAGTTTTTGAGATATGTGTCTTCATAAAAGAAATTCAACTCTTTTTCACCCCTGCCCCCCAAGATGATTTTTCCCCAAAAATGCATTTTTCTTTGTTTTAAAGCAGATCCAAATACCAATTTTCACATCTGTAACAACTTTAGTTTTTATTAAAATAATGTAAGTATCCTCATAAAATGAATTCAATTAATTTTTCAATTCTTTCACCCTCCCTTCATTGGATTTTCCTAAATCAAAGGAATACATGTTTCTTTACTTTTAAAGCAGTTCCAAATACCAATTTTCACGTCTGCAACATCTTTCGTTTTTGAAATAATAGTATCTTCATACAAATAATTCAACTAATTTTTCATCCCCCCACCCCCACCCAAGTGGATATCCGAAAACAAAAAGTACGTATTTCTTTACTTTTAAAGGAGATTAAAATTATAAAATCCTTTTAATAACAACCACCTACTCAATACATTATATTACTCATTGAATTATAAAATAATCATGAGGTGTCTTAAATAAAGGAACATGTTTCGTTCGACATAGCGAACATCATCAGCCTTAATTTACAAAGATTAGGTCAGGGCCCTGAACTGAATGATAAAAATTGTTAAAAGAGTGACAATGCCATAATAAAAAGTAAAATGATAACATTAGACATGAAATTATAACAATATGTACAGATTAACAGCAAGTATGTAGAGGAATACTTTGAACGATGGTAGTCTATAAAGTTAAAACAAACATGAGGTTGTTAAAGTAAAAAGATATAGATATAGTGGATCTTAAAATATATGTCAATGCGTGAAGGGACTATGGAGTTCTTAAATTGAGCAAAACAAAAGTTGAAATAGAGTTTATTGAATAGTACGAGTCAAACCGAGTCAGTTAAAAGGCGCATGGCGACGAAACTAAGGTTAAAATGACATGAACTTCAGTAGTTAGGAATTCTGTAGGAGAGCCAACACAATGCCAGAAGGAAATACCAGTTGAACTAGTCCGTATTTACACGCTAGCAGTAGAATTAATCTTATACAACGTAGGACACCAATGTGGACTCGTTAAGTAACTATAACTTGAAAGTAGGGAGAGTTCCAGCAAACCAGAGATGAATGGAGCAGATTATGGCACAATTGGAGTTAGAAATCTGGAAAGAAAGAAAAGGGAGGAAAAATAAAGTTATGAAAAAAAAAAGGAGGCTTACCCTTGGGACTAGTGTGAGGTGTTCGCTAACGCTGGCTGCGCGAATCAAACTGGCGAGTAACCTTATTGCTGCTTCTAGTATTGTATGTATGTATACGTAGAGGCGGGGAGTGAGTCATGTGAGGAGGAGGGGTGACCGATTCCTTAGGCGGGTCGGGTATTCGTGGAGGGGGTGTCGCATGAGAGGGCAGTAGAATAGTAGTTGTTGTATTATTAACAGTTGTATAATTAAAGATTCTCGTGAAGTTATTATTATTTATATTGAAAAGAGAGAGTAGTTCTGGAATTTTCTCGATTATTGGACTTTTAATTTCTGAAGTATCATTCAAATTTTGATGCCCGTTAAAATGCTGGTCTAGGAATATGTAAATGTTCTCATACTCTGTCATAAGTTTACTTTTATTAACGTATTTCAAGATTTGAAGGTCTTTTTCAATTGTAGTAAAACTGTGGCCAGTCTCTTCCATATGGGTGCTCATGGCGGAATACTTTTTATGTTTCGAAGCGTTGTAGTGTTCAAGGTATCTGGTCAAAAAGCTACGTCCAGTCTGTCCGATGTAGGAGAATCCACAATGGGTGCATTTAAGCCTATAGATACCAGAGTTCGAGAATTTATTGTGATTAATGTTAACTATATTTGAATTGAAGAATATATTACGGTTCGTATATCGGGTTCTATAAGCGATATTAATATCGTATTTCTTTAAAGGGTTAGTAACTTGAAATAGGCCTGGATTTGTGTAGGTGAAGGGAGCATATTTCGTTTTTTTAGGCTTGTCCGGAATCAAATTCGTTGCGGTTTTTAATTTTATCTTGTTAATGATTTTATTAATCATTAAGGGGTTATAGCCGTTAATTCTGGCCAAATCCTTAATATAGTTTAGTTCTTTTTTGCGATTTTCAGTTGTCAGCGGGATTTTTAATGCTCTATAGACAAGACTAAAAAATGCAGCCTGTTTATGAGATTGCGGATGTAAGGAATCGTTTCTTATAGTGATGGGGGCACAAGAAGGCTTTCTAAATATTTGAAAAATGAACTTATTATTCTCTCTTAAAACGCTTAAATCCAAAAAGTTTAGAGAACCATTGATCTCGTCTTCCTTAGTGAATTTGACATCATTGTCAAGCTCATTAAGGGATGTTAGCACACTATGACTATCGTTTTTCTGTGTATCTATAATGGCAAAAGTGTCATCAACATACCTTAACCATAATTGAAGACCATTAATATTATTGATTATTTTGTTATTTTCCAAATCATCCATAAAGATATTAGCTAGAATGCCCGAGATCGGGTCACCCATTGCTAGGCCCTTTTGATGATATATTCTATTATTGAAGGTGAAATAGTTGTTATTAAGTACAAATTCTAACAGACTGATGAAATTATCTATTTCGCATTTGCTAAGGTTACTGTGTTTTAAAAGGTTTGATTTAATAATCTTGACAGTTTTGCTTACCGGAATATTGGAATACATATTGGTAATATCATAGGATACTATTATATGATTATGCTCAAGATTGAATTTCGATAATTTTTCACAAAATTCAACGGAATTTCTTATATTATTGAATTTAAATTGAATTTAAATTGTTTACTGAGAAAATTATGCAAAAATTTTGAAACTTTGTAAGAAGGGCTGTTCATGCAGTTGATAATAGGGCGTATAGGTACGTCTTTTTTATGGATTTTTGGCAAAGCTTTTGCAGTTGGAAGTTTCGGGTTCATAATTATAAGTTTCTGATATTCATGTTCTTGTAGTAAGAACGGCAGATTCTTCAATAGGTTCTTCAAACTTCGTTGGATTTTGGGGGTGGGATCTTTATTAATAATAGTAAAACTGCTATTAGCGAAGAAATCTTCGGTTTTTTTTAATGTAATCATCTTTATGTAGTAATACTATGGTGGGACCTTTATCAGCTTTAGTGACGATGATATTATTATTATTATTATTAATTTTATTTCGTACATCATGTATTTGTTTGCTAAGGGTCGGATTCGAGGTAGTTTTCAGTTCTTTCACCAGAAAAGGAAACTTTTTCTTTATTTCATATTTAATGTCTTTATGCACTTCTATGGGGAGTTTTTGAATGTTAGATTCAATTTCCGCGACTGTAGTGATCAGATCGTCGGTTTTTTTCGGGTTAGGCCAATTAAATTTCAGGCCTTTATCAAGGAGGGATAGTTCATTATCTGAAAAGTCGGTATTAGATAAGTTCACCGTAGTAGGAAAATGATTTAAGTCGGCGGAAGGGAGGTTAGTTTTACTGTTGACACTACTCTGTTTATTCTTAGTGTTTTGCAATTGTATCAGTTTATTGTCTAATGTTGTTTGTTTCTTCTTCACTATGTCATGTACCTTTTCATTGACAAACATGGAGTATGAACTCCATTCTAATGGGGACATACTAGAGGATATTTCAAGATGCGTCTTATAAAGCTGTAGGTTTAGGAACGATTTCTTTTTGTAATGCGCCTTGATTTCGTTTTTTAACCAAAATTCATTAACTTTCGTTTGAGTTTTACGTAAATCAGTCGAAAAGTTTTTTCTTTGAAGGTGTTTTAGAAATTATGACAGAGTATGAGAACTTTTACATATTCCTAGACCAGCATTTTAACGGGCATCAAAATTTAAATCATACTTCAGAAATTAAAAGTCCAATAATCGAGAAAATTCCAGAACTACTCTCTCTTTTCAATATAAATAATAATAACTTTACGAGAATCTTTAATTATACAACTGTTAATAATACAACAACTACTATTCTACTGCCCTCTCATGCGACACCCCCTCCACGAATACCCGACCCGCCTAAGGAATCGGTCACCCCTCCTCCTCACATGACTCACTCCCCGCCTCTACGTATACATACATACAATACTAGAAGCAGCAATAAGGTTACTCGCCAGTTTGATTCGCGCAGCCAGCGTTAGCGAACACCTCACACTAGTCCCAAGGGTAAGCCTCCTTTTTTTTTTCATAACTTTATTTTTCCTCCCTTTTCTTTCTTTCCAGATTTCTAACTCCAATTGTGCCATAATCTGCTCCATTCATCTCTGGTTTGCTGGAACTCTCCCTACTTTCAAGTTATAGTTACTTAACGAGTCCACATTGGTGTCCTACGTTGTATAAGATTAATTCTACTGCTAGCGTGTAAATACGGACTAGTTCAACTGGTATTTCCTTCTGGCATTGTGTTGGCTCTCCTACACAATTCCTAACTACTGAAGTTCATGTCATTTTAACCTTAGTTTCGTCGCCATGCGCCTTTTAACTGACTCGGTTTGACTCGTACTATTCAATAAACTCTATTTCAACTTTTGTTTTGCTCAATTTAAGAACTCCATAGTCCCTTCACGCATTGACATATATTTTAAGATCCACTATATCTATATCTTTTTACTTTAACAACCTCATGTTTGTTTTAACTTTATAGACTACCATCGTTCAAAGTATTCCTCTACATACTTGCTGTTAATCTGTACATATTGTTATAATTTCATGTCTAATGTTATCATTTTACTTTTTATTATGGCATTGTCACTCTTTTAACAATTTTTATCATTCAGTTCAGGGCCCTGACCTAATCTTTGTAAATTAAGGCTGATGATGTTCGCTATGTCGAACGAAACATGTTCCTTTATTTAAGACACCTCATGATTATTTTATAATTCAATGAGTAATATAATGTATTGAGTAGGTGGTTGTTATTAAAAGGATTTTATAATTTTAATATATTGTCCTCAATACGGTTCTATTATGAGATTAATTACATGTAATTTAAAGGAGATTCCAAATACCAAATTTCATGTCTGCAATGTCTTAAATTTTGAGATATCAGTATCCTAATAAAAATAATTCAACCCCCATTTTCAGTCATTTTTACCCCTCACCCAAGTGTTTTTTTCTGAAAACAAAAAAATACATGTTTCATTATTTTTAAAAGAGATAAAAAATACCATGTTTGACTTCTGTAACACGGTAAGTTTTTGAGATATACTGTAGATATTCTCTTTTTAAAATTTCACCCCCTTTTTAGTTCCCCTTAATTGGAGTTTCCAAAAACAAATCATCTATGTTTCTTTATTTTTACAAGAGATTACAGATACCAATTTTTACGTTTCTGAGATATACTCTAGATATACCATAGTCTTTTTAAATTCACCCTACTTGTCACTTTTGTTTAACCCCCATTAATTAGATTTTCCAAAAATAAAATAAAAATACATGTTTCTTCATTTTTTAAAGGAGATTCCAAATACCAATTTTCAGGTCTGTAATATCTTCAGTTTCTAAATATCCTCATTATAGGCATTCAACCCCCTTTTCACCCCTCCTAAAGGGATTTTCCAAAAACAAAAAAATACCGGTACATGTTTCTTTATTGTTAAAGGAGATTCTAAATACCAATTTTTACATATGTAAACTTTTGAAGTTTTGAGATATAGACACACTCATTTTAAAAATTCACCCCCCTTTTCACCCCCTTAGCGAAGGAATATCCATAAATCCTCCCTTAGCGAGCACCTACATTGTAATATAAATGTATCCTCAAAATTTCATTTCTTTATGACTAGTAGTTTTGGCTTGGCAATGATGAATGACTCAGTCAGTCAGTCAGGACGTGTTCTTTCATATATATTTATTATAGATTCACCAAGTGGACGTATTGTGATGGTTCATATCACATCCACACACTGGATTTATTACAATATATTATTATTTTAATATATATATATATGCCAGTAAGCCCATTAAGACTATGCAAAGTACTTAGAAGCGTGCATTTGCCTTCCTCTGTGCCCATATTACTTTCATTCTTTTACTGTAGTGTTCCTTTCTGTCTTCAGACCAGGTTGTTCCAGTCTTCTTCTTTGATCTTTCCTCTTGGTTAACTTGCCATTTGCGAATTTTGGATCTGGAGATTATCCTGTTTTGGACATCTGCCGGTGCAATTCCTGCCTATTTCAGATCGGTTTTGATTTTGCCAATCCATTTCATTGTGTCTGTTTTAGCTTTCCTCTTGTTTTCATAGAATAAGACTATTTGTTTGGTAAGTCTGTCTGGATGTATTCTTTTAATATGCCCATAGAATCTTAGCCTGCGTTTTTTCATGTCATTGTGAATATTTGTGTATTGTTTGATTTCCTGCCTACCTCTAAGTTGGTATTTCCCGTTGGTGAGTTTTGGGCCTAGAATTTTTCTTATGATTTTGTATTCCTTTTTCTCAATGTTTTCAATGTCTGCTTTCCTGTGCAAAATTTGCATCTTTGATCCATAAAGACATTCTAGATTGTATTATGTCTTAGTTTTGTGTGTCCGGAGATACATTTTTTGTTATAGGTATTTTGGGTTAGTCTATATGCAGTTTTCATCTTTTGCCATCTAATTCCATTGGCTTTTGCTTCAAGTCCATTTTCCTGAAATGTTCCACCAGGATATACTTAATATGTGACTCATTTCATTTTGCCATATTTCGTCTCCATGAACTTTTGCGTTTCTTTATTGCAGGTCATGTATTCTGTCTTTTCAAGATATCCGAAGGCAGACTTTTTCCGCAATTGTTTCAGGAGTTCAGTCTGATTTCAGGCTGCTGAAATGTCTCTGGTTAATATTGCTACGTCATCCACAAATGCTAGGCAATCTATCGCTAGTTTTCCTCTGCCTAAAGTGACTGGCTGGTGAATTTTGAGGACCAATTTCTGTTTGTGCCATTCTTGTATCACTTTTTCAAGGATGCAGTTGAAGAGTAGAGGTGAGCGTCTATCTCCTTGTCTTACTCCCATTTTGATTTCAAAGAGATCTGAGGTTTCCCCCATGAATTTAACCTTCAACTTCATGTCTGTCAGTGTCTGTTTTATGATTGCAAGTGTTTTCATGTCTAAACCTTGTTCTTTCAATATTTTGAATAGTGATTTGCAAACAACTGAATCATAGACTTTTCTGAAATCGACAAATGTGCAGACTAAACTTTTGCAACAAATTCTCTGGATGTCTTAGGATTAGCTTTAGGTTCAAGATTTGCCCTGGACATGATCGGCCTGGTCTGAAACCTGCCTGATATTCTCTGATTGTGGTTCTAGTTGCTGCTCTTGTGCTCTATCAAGAAGACACTGGGATAGAACTTTGTATGCAACTGATATTAGTGATATTCCTCTGTAGTTGCATAAATCTGTTCTGTCTCCCTTCTTGTGTAGCGGGTGAATGAATGCATTTTTCCTGTCTTTAGGGATTTGTTCTGTTTGCCAAATGTCTTGTATGATTTTTGTGATTTCTTTTAAAGTGTATGGGCCTGTTGATTTGAGGACTTCCACTACGATTCCATCTTCATTGGATGCTTTATTTTTTAAAGTTTTTTATCTGTCTTGCGATTTCTTATAATTCTTCTGTGAGAGATGGTTGGATCCTAGTGGGGTCAAATTTTGGGATTAGTGACTTCTTTCTTGTGAATTTCTTGAGGTTTCAACTGTAGTTTGATTCTTGTCGGGTAATGATCTGAGCCTATGCCTGCACCCCTTCTAACTTGAACATTCATAATTTCTCTGTGGTTTGGATTAGAGATTGCTACATGACCAATTTGGAATTCACCAATGAGTGGGTTAGGTGATCACCGTGTCATTTCTTTTGACGGTTTTCTTTTTGAAGTGTGTTGACATGATTTTAAGGTTGAATATCCTGCAGAGTTTGACTAATCTTTGTCCATTTTGGTTGGTCCATTTATGTGCTGGGAATTTTCCTGTTGTTTTCTGTGTTTTCTTGTTTTGCCTAATTGTGCATTGAAGTCGCCTAGTAAGATTGTGACATGGTTTGGAGGAATTTTGGTTACTATTCCTTCTATAGTGTCCCAGGATTTTTCTACCTTTTTGCAGTCTGTTTTATTGTCCTCATTGATTGCCATATATGAATTAATTAGCGTGTATGCTTTATTTGCACACTTTATGGTGATTGTCATTAGTCTATCATTTACAGGGTTCACATTTGTTATTGAGTTGAGTATGTTTATCTTCATTAAAAATTATTATTTTTTGTTTTTAAATTATTATTATTTCACTGGTGTATTAATGAAAGAATATTTGAAGCTGGAAGGTATCCATGTTAGATACTAGTAATTTAGTTTGTACAGATAGTTGGGAAACACGCAGCTATTTCCAGGTTTGGGAAAACATCCAGGGAAACTTTTGTGAATCATATGGGTAGTCAACATGGATATCCTGAAGTCTGCCCCGTAACTAGCAATGAACCCAAATTCGTATGTTTGGGTAAATTTCACGCTCATGATTGGACAGTCATGCCTGGATCAGCTTGGAGGTATTGAGACAGAGTGGGGATGAAAAAGTCTACTTATACTTTGGAAGGAGATGTTCTAAGGAAAATTACTCTTGAAGATTACTGTGAACATTAATGACTGTATGATTGATTGTTGATGAATGGAGCAATGATGTAGTTTAATTGCTAATACTTAAACAAATCTTGTGCTAGTGTACTGATCTAGTACATATAATTGGTCTTCTATATCTCTTGGCAACTTTCGGTAACCTATTGCCAGGTTTCAAGGCATAGACCAACAGCGTGTGTTTGTGCAAGCAAAAGTGTCTCTAAAACCAAGTGTTAGTGTCATTGCTAAAAGAGGTACAGTATCAAAGTGTATACCATATGTTGATGGTGAGAGCTGGCAATTTGTGATGATACACAAAAACATATAGAGTAACTATTGGTCATCAGGCTCACTACAAATGGTAGTGCAGTGCACCTCCTTCTTGATAACTTTTTCTCTATTATAATAAATTTAGTCTAACATTCCTTACCATATTTAAAAGTACATACCTGTTTTCACACTCCTCAACAATTGCTTTAATTGCTGTCATTTCCCACTGCTTTTTGTTCTAGGATTATTGAATGTACATAGGGAGTCTTCCGGCAGCTGTATATATTTATTGAGTGTGTTGCTATTTTATATTTATTTGGTGTTGATGAAGTGCTTATGTACAGATTATGGTTAGGTCAGAATATAGATAGATTTTTCAATTTGTGGAGAAGTTATTTGAGAACCTATGTGCAGTTACTACCTCTCTGACCATTTTCAGAGAGTTAGATAAGGCCTGAAGCAGATGTACCATTACAAATGATACGTAAATGCTCTACGATAGAGAATTATCATGCTCTATCAAAATTCAAGGAATTTATTTAGGTGAACTCTAGCACCCAAATTCCAGGTGTTTCAGTTACTATATATATTACATGATGTAAAGCAACTCATAAAACAGGAAGGAAGACTATTAGCAAAAATTAAATATGTATTAGATAAATAAATGCAAGAAATAGAAAATGTGTATGTTATTGTCAAGTTTCGATTAATGCATGCGGGACTGCATATGCCAACCTACTGCCTTTAGTATATCTACAAAAATCTTATTAATACCAGCTGCTTTTCTAAGTTTCTGCTTCTGTAAATATCTATTATCATGGGAAAATTTCAGTACTTTGCTAGTTGTTTACAACTTATCTCTTGTGCCCACTTTCAATGGTTAGTTTTCATAAGTTGGCAATCTTATATTACTTATTATTCATTAGTTGAGGACTGTAGTTTCTCTCCTGTATCAGAGCACATTAAACTGGCATTGTTTTTGACCACTGCCTGCCTGCATGGTATGTTCTATCTCAAACCGTTATGCACGTCTTGTGTATAACTGAAACTTGCCTGCCTCTTGTAACAGCCTTATATACCTAGGTAATAGTGTTTAGACTGTACAATATGTGTTTTCTCAATACAGTTCATTTATATCAACTGCTGTTTTGTAGTACAATATGTTATATAATCCTATGCACACATCATGATATTATTACTGGTCCTCAAGAAATCGAACAATGACCCAGTCTTCTACACTAGCATTAGTCACCTCCCCTACCTGGATATTATCCTTATATCCAACTATCTATATACATACTGCTGCCTGAATAATTCTGCCCTCTGCAAGTTCTCACATACATTCTCCCCTTGTTCATTAATGATCCCTGTAATTTCTTTCCTGGACTGTTTAAACCTTTAAGTACCTATACATAAAACCAAACCAAACCTCATGGAGCAACAGCCCTGAAGGGCTATGGCCTACCAGGCGACGGCTGCTCAGCCCGAAGGCCTACAGATTACGAGGTGTCGTGTGGTCGGCACGACGGATACTCTCGGCCGTTATTCTTGGCTTTCTAGACCGGGGCCACAATCTCACTATCAGATAGTTCTTCAACTGTAATCACGTAGGCTGAGTGGACCTCGAAGCAGCCCTCAGATGCAGGTGAAAATCCCTGTCCTGGCCAGGAATTGAACCCGGGTCCTCCAGGTAAGAGACAGGCATAATACCCCTACACTGAGGGGCCAGCTGAAGTGCCTATACATACCTGTCCATTTTTCCCTAAAATTCATATGACTACCCGTTATGTTTGCCATCATGTTATACTTAGCTGACTTTTTTGGTACATTCAATTTATTAGCAAGTTCCTTCAATCTCTTCTTACATCTTTCTAACCTGCACCTCCTTCTTGATCACTTTTTCCCTCTATTATAATAAACTGAGTCTTTAACATTCCTTACTACCTTTAAAGGTACATACCTGTTTTCACACTCCTCAATAATTGCTTTAAACTAATCCCATAGGTTATTTTTCTTACCAATTGCTATCAATCAAAATTACTTTTTATAAACTCCCTCATACCTCTATCAACCATATTGTACTCCTTAATAATCCTACTGTTATAACCTTCCTCTCTACCACCATTTATTTTTAAGTATGACTAAAGCAACTTCGTGATCACTAACTATCAGTTCAGTATCTCTACAGAGCTCTCAACTGGTCTTATCAGCACCACGTCTACAATATTCTTCCCTCTAGTTGGTTCCATCGCTTCCCCATTCAGCTGTCCTTCTCAGATTTACTGATTTACCATTTGCTGGTCATGTTTCTGTCATTCACATTTCTTTGCCAGTTAACATTCAGTAAATTGAGATCACCTGCTGCAATCATGTTCCTCTATGAGTCATTCTCCACAAAAATGATTATCTTATTAAATCATTCTGTGTCAGCATCACCACTTCCAGCTCATAACTGGAGCCTCAATACCACCCAACCCCATTAGATCCCCTTCTCTCTTGGTACCCCTCAACTTCCCTGACGGTAGCTGAACCTACATCCCCCTGCAATCTGTCCCTTACACGACCCTGTTCCACCATCCCTTTTTCTATCGTCTACTCTACAATTCCCTTTCCTCTTTTCTTGCACCTCCTCTATAACACTTACTCGATCCCCATCCTTCCTAGGCTGTTCTACATGCACCGATTCCTCACTCTCTCCTGAACTTGCTCACTGATGAGAAACCTTAGGCCTCATTTTCCTTCCCTTACAAAATTAGCCCATCTGTCTTTCACAACTTCACCCCTTTCTTCCCTTCTTTCTTGCCTACCTACTGCACGCTGTACATTGACTGAGGGAGACCCATCTTCATTTGTGTCCTCTGTAGTGGATATTAAAAGCAGAAGACAACAATGGCTTGGTCATGTGACAAGAACTGATGACACCAGACTGCTGAAGGGAGTGTTGTACGGTAAACCTGGAGGAAGGATAAATGTAGAAGGACCAAGACTGAGAAGGATTGAGGATGTGGATCAAGACCTGAGAGAGTTAAATGTGAAGGGTTGGAGAAGGAGAGCAGCAGACAGAGAAGAATGGGCTATTACATACATACATACATACATACATACATACATACATACATACATTATCATTATAGACTGTTATGCCTTTCAGCGTTCAGTCTGCAAGCCTCTGAGAATTTACTAAACGTCGCCACAATCCTCGATTTGCAACTAGTGTTGTGGCCTCATTTAGTTCTATACCTCTTATCTTTAAATCGTTAGAAACAGAGTCTAACCATCGTCGTCTTGGTCTCCCTCTACTTCTCTTACCCTCCATAACAGAGTCCATTATTCTCCTAGGTAACCTATCCTCCTCCATTCGCCTCACATGACCCCACCACCGAAGCCGGTTTATGCGTACAGCTTCATCCATCGAGTTCATTCCTAAATAAGCCTTTATCTCCTCATTCCGAGTTCCCTCCTGCCATTGTTCCCACCTGTTTGTACCAGCAATCATTCTTGCTACTTTCATGTCTGTTACTTCTAACTTATGAATAAGATATCCTGAGTCCACCCAGCTTTCGCTCCCGTAAAGCAAAGTTGGTCTGAAAACAGACCGATGTAAAGATAGTTTCGTCTGGGAGCTGACTTCCTTCTTACAGAATACTGCTGATAGCAACTGCGAGCTCACTGCATTAGCTTTACTACACCTTGATTCAATCTCGCTTACTATATTACCATCCTGGGAAAACACACAACCTAAATACTTGAAATTATCGACCTGTTCTAGCTTTGTATCACCAATCTGACATTCAATTCTGTTGGATTTCTTACCTGCTGACATCAATTTAGTCTTCGAGAGGCTAATTTTCATACAAACTCATTGCACCTATTTTCAAGTTCCATGATATTAGACTGTTGGCTTTCCGCACAATCTGCCATTAAGACCAAGTCGTCAGCATAGGCCAGGCTGCTTACTACATTTCCACCTAACTGAATCCCTCCCTGCCATTTTATACCTTTCAGCATATGATCCATGTAAACTACAAACAGCAAAGGTGAAAGATTACAGCCTTGTCTCCTGTAAGTACCCTGAACCAAGAACTCATTCTACCATCAATTCTCACTGAAGCCCAATTGTCAACATAAATGCCTTTGATTGATTTTAATAATCTACCTTTAATTCCATAGTCCCCTAGTATAGCGAACATCTTTTCCCTCGGTACCCTGTCATATGCTTTCTCTAGATCTACGAAACATAAACACAACTGCCTATTCCTCTCGTAGCATTTTTCAATTACCTGGCGCATACTGAAAATCTGATCCTGACAGCCTCTCTGTGGTCTGAAACCACACTGGTTTTCATCCAACTTCCTCTCAACGACTGATCGCACCCTCCCTTCCAAGACGCCTGTGAATACTTTGCCTGGTATACTAATCAATGAGATACCTCGATAGTTGTTGCAATCCTTCCTGTTCCCTTGCTTATAGATAGGTGCAATTACTGCTTTTGTCCAATCTGAAGGTACCTTACCAACACTCCACGCTAATTTGACTACTCTATGAAGCCATTTCATCCCTGCCTTCCCACTATACTTCACCATTTCAGGTCTAATTTCATCTATTCCTGCTGCCTTATGACAATGGAGTTTATTTACTATCCTTTCCACTTCCTCAAGCATAATTTCACCAACATCATTTTCCTCCTCCCCATGAGCTTGACTGTTTGCAACACCACCATGATGATTTCCTTTTACATTGGGAAGATGTTCAAAATATTCCGTCCACCTCTCCAGTGATTCCCTGGGATCTGTTATGAGTTCACCTGAATTACTCAAAACACTTTTCATTTCCTTTTTCCCTCCCTTCCTAAGATTCTTTATTACTGTCCAGAAAGGTTTCCCTGCTGCTTGACCTAGCCTTTCCAGGTTATTACCAAAATCTTCCCATGACTTCTTTTTGGATTCAACAACTATTTGTTTCGCTCTGTTTCTTTCATCTACGTACAAATCCCTGTCTGCCTCGGCCCTTGTTTGGAGCCATTTCTGATAAGCCTTCTTTTTACGTTTACAGGCTGCTCTCACTTCATCATTCCACCAACATGTTCGCCTTTTCCCATCTTTACACACAGTTGTTCCTAGGCATTCCCTTGCTGTTTCTACTACAGCATCCCTGTATGCCACCCATTCACTTTCTATATCCTGAACCTGCTTACTGTCTACTGTTTGAAACTTCTCACTAATCATATCCATGTACTTCTGTCTAATTTCCTCGTCCTGGAGATTTTCTACCCTTATTCGTTTGCAGACACATTTCACTTTCTCTACCCTAGGCCTAGAGATACTTAGTTCACTACAGATCAGATAACGGTCTGTATCATCGAAAAATCCCCGAAAAACTCGTACATTCCTAAAAGATTTCCTGAATTCAAAGTCTGTTAAGATATAGTCTATTATGGATCTGGTACCCCTAATCTCCCATGTGTAGCGGTGAATAGCCTTATGCTTGAAGAATGTATTCGTAACAGCTAAACCCATACTAGCACAGAAGTCCAGCAAACGCTTCCCATTCCATTAGCTTCCATATCTTCCCCACATTTACCAATCACCCTTTCGTATCCTTCAGTTCTATTCCCAACTCTCGCATTGAAATCGCCCATTAGCACTATTCTATCCTTGCTGTTGACCCTGACCACGATGTCACTCAATGCTTCATAAAACTTGTCAACTTCATCCTCATCTGCACCCTCACATGGTGAATACACGGAGACAATTCTTGTCCTAATTCCTCCCACTGACAAATCTACCCACATCATTCGCTCACTTACGTGCCTAACAGAAACTATGTTGCGTGCAATGGTATTCCTGATAAAGAGCCCAGACTCTGCCCTTCCCTTTCTAACACCCGTCAAGTACACTTTATAATCTCCTATCTCTTCCTCCTTTTCTCCCCTTACCCGAATATCATTTACTCCTAGCACATCCAGATGCATCCTCTTTGCTGACTCAGCAAGTTCTACCTTCTTTCTTCCATAAGCCCCATTAATATTGATAGCTCCCCATCGAATTCCATTTCGTTCGCCAAGTTGTTTCCAAGGAGTCCCTCGCCTGTCAAATGGGAGTGGGACTCCATTACTCCCATAGGTCTGAGGCTTGCTTAAAGTGTTCTGAGCTTGGTAAATTCATGAAGCAGGATGCTGCCCTACTTGCACATAGTCCAAGTGAGGATCTCTCCTCTAACGGGTTATGGACCACCGGTGAATTGTGTAGTCCTAGCCGCCTGAGCACAAGGAGGGCCACGACTCAGAATATGTCCGAGATGCCCACTCCCATTCCATAGCAACTGGTATCCCGACTCTCAGGACCACTTACTAGGCCACTCAGCCGTTGCCCATGGTTCACGAACTAGGACGTGACTACAGTAACCCACAAACATGAACCATTTCTTAAAAAAAAAACACTTGGAGTGTCAGAGAACTAAGTAGGGAGGGAGTGAATAAACAAAAATTTTGGACTTCAAATCCATATAATGTTTCTGTCTTATCATGTATTAAACTTAACACCAGGCAACAGAGCCATGAAAGATTATTATTACATAGAACAGCAAAAATAAAAATAAGTACTGGAAGGCAGGATTCTTCCTTCAAACTAACCTTAGTTTAGTTGATGCCAATACGCAACAAAAATGAGATTTTTAAGTTGATAATAAGGAGACGTAGTACAGTCAAACCTGCCCATAATGGAATTGCATGTAACTGTAAAAAATTTCTGCTATGTACAGGCTTATGTTTAGAACAGGTTCAAGATAGAGAATTGAAGTAAATGCATAATTACATACCCCATAAACATGTGAAGCAGGATACAAGCGATAAATCCATTAAAGTTGGTTTATTGCACAAACACGAACAATGTTACAGTATATTTTTATTTGGTTAGTAGCTCTCTGTAAGTGATGATGATTTGACGGTCCATTCATGACACAGTCTCTTCACTAACGTCTTCAGCTTCACCACAAACATTAATAGAAACAATAGTGTGTGTCTTTGGAAACTTTTCAGCCATCCATTAGATGCTGTAAAGTCATCATTCCTAATTTTTCAGCAACTTTCTTTGCACACACAAACCAGCCCCACACAATTTTATTTATCTCTTCATTTACTGTCTTTGTCAATTTCCTTTTCACCGAACCAATACCGTTTAGCCATTCACATTTAACCACACTTCTTGCCTTTAAAATTTCTTAAACTTTTCGACAATTTGTTTCATCAATTACTTGTCTTTTTCACATGCATCAAAAACCTGCATATTAGCATTCGGGTGTGAAACATTTCTTTTCTGAAGGTATAATTATAACTCGGGCTTAAGGCAATTGCTGTACTGTATGACCACAGAAACACAATGCACAGCCTGAGCTCAAAGGATGCCCTTGTTCGAGGAGACTTTATTAGAACAGTGTATTTACCCACCCAGAAAGAGGTTTATGTACCAGAGGCCCTCCCTGTGTGGCAAAGGAGTGAGTCAGTCAATTATGATGTCATGGAAATAACTTTGCTCATCCGTACTGAAGATGGAACAATAAGCAACATTCAACTATATTTCAACTGAATAATTTTCCTTATATGCCTGATTTTTCTTTCTGTTTCTGCATTGGACGGATTCTGTTTAATCAAGGTTAATTTACATGGTTTTTAACAGAATTTCTTCAGGGAAAAAAAAAATTCCGATTAAAACAAGTTTCTGCGCAATTCAGGTTCCGTTATGGGTAGGTTCAACTGTATTGGTAAGATAATACCAATTAAAAGTGTTACCACCTTCAAACCCATCATATAAAAATACAGAAAGATGATGAAACTATCTTTACACTGGTCTGTCTTCTGACCAAATTCGCTTTACATGAGTGAAAGCTGGGTGGACTCAAGAATATTATTTGTAAGTTAGAAGTAATAGACATGAAAGAAGCCACAATGATGACTGGTACAAACAGGTGGGAGCAATGGAAGAAGGGTTCTCAAAATGAGGAGATTAAGGCTTAAATCAGGAACTCAAGAACTCATTCTACCATCAATTCTCACTACAGCCTAATTATTGTCAACATAAATGCCTTTTATTGCTTTTAATAATCATATCATTATGATGTGCTTATACAGGAATCTTGTATTATCTGACAACTGTAAACTTTATCTGTAACAAATTTGCATTTTAAATTCAGAGCAATGTTCCATGCTCTCTTAGGATTCTTTCCTACTGACATAACTTTAATTTTGGAAAGACTGATTTTCATGTCAAATTCATTTGCACCCATTTTCCAGTTCCAAGGTATTACACTCATATCCATAAACAACAGGACACCTTGAAAGACTAGAGATAGGAAGTTCATATTCATAGGACATGTTCATTAGTATGTTCTGCAGAAATGATTAGCATTTCAGTCACCTAGGTTCAGCATGTGTCCAGTTGCCTAATAGGAACTGGGTCCTCCATGGGCACTGATACATATAAGGCACGAATGGCATCCTGGCCATCCATGCTGTATTCACCTGATTCCACAGTTTATCTTTAGTGATCGACATTGGATCACAGCGCCGCACCCGTCGTTTCCCATATCCCACACATTTTCGATTGGCGATAAGTTCAGTGATCGGGCAGGCCACGGCAACAGTCTGATATCCTGTGACAACAAGAAGGCATGTGTTGGTGCAGCAACATGTGGTCGTGCATTGTCCTGCTGAAATATGGCGCCTGGGGTGTCGTGCAGAAAGGGTATGTCTACGGGTCGCAGGATGTCATTCACGTAGGTCAAACTGGTCACAGTGCCCTGGACACGCACCAACTGTGATTTGTGATTGGCCCAATAGCACCCCACACCGTAAGATCTTGAGTTGGCCCTGTGTGTTGTGTGCGAATGCAGTCAATGTGATTCCTCTTCCTCTGTCTGTGGCAAAGCAAAATGCTGCCATAATTTTCAAACAAACAGAATCTGGATTCATCCGAAAACACTATCTGCTGCCTTTCCTGTCCCCAGTGATGTCGTTCCATACACCATTGCAGTCTAGCATGTTTATGCACATTAGTAAAAGGTACGCGGAGCAGTGGACGGCGTGCCGGTAACCCAGACCTTAATAAACGGTGAAGGACTGTCACTCCTGATACTGTACAAGGTGTTACACTGTTCCACTGTTGCGTCAGAGCCTAGGATGATGCATATCTGTCCTGCAATGCCATTGGGATGAGGTGTCGATTTTCTTGGGGGGGGGGGGGTCGGGTGGTGCGAGCAGACCCATCTCGTCGTGTTCTACGGCCTTCTGCGAACCATTCTGTACACACCCATTGCACTGCCGACACACTTCGCCTCATACAGGCAGCAATTTCCCAGATGGATGCATCACGTTCTCTCATGCCAACAGTAGGCCTACGCCCTCTTTCAAACTCGCTCATCTGACGGTACGGTTCTCACATACACCTGTGAGGCATCCTGCACATCTGCTCAAGTCACACCATCCATTACCTTTGGCATTTCCACCTACCGAGCAAGTTGGCCGTGCGGTTAGGGGCGCGCAGCTGTGACCTTGCATCTGGGAGATAGTGGGTTCGAACCCCACTGTCGGCAGCCCTGAAGATGGTTTTCCATGGTTTCCCATTTTCACACCCAGTGAATGCTGGGGCTGTACCTTAATTAAGGCCACGGCCGCTTCTTTCCCACTCCTAGACCTTTCCTATCCCATCGTCGCCGTAAGACCTATCTGTGTCAGTGCGACGTAAAGCCAATTGTAATAATAACAACAAAATCAACATTTCCACCTAAATGAATCCCTCCTTGCCACATTCTACCTTTCAGCAGAATGATCCATGTAAACTATGAACAACAAAGTTGAAGGATTATAGCCTTGTCTAACCCCTGCAAGGACCATCAACCAAGAACTCATTTTACCATCAATTCTCAATGCAGCATAATTGTCAACAAAAGTTCCTTCCATAATATTTGTTTCATTTCATTCCTTTTCATAATCGACTCTTAATCCTATAGTCTCCCAGTACAGTGAACACCTTTTTCCTCAGCACTATTTTCATACATGAAATGTAAAATAGTTCACGCCTCCCCTGAAGAATATTGTCGTAAGCCAGGGTATATTTTCCTCGAACTTGAATTAGCTGCGGGTAAAGTATTATTTTCATGCATCTACCGTCCTCCCATAATTGGTGTCGTTTGTAGAGGCGATGTATAATTACGTGTTTCACTTTAAACATGTTATACTTGCAGGTGATATGAATGGACATTTCGGATCAGGGTCCTTGGAAACTGTAGTAATTGATGATGCACTTGACTCGTGCAATCTGACTAGAATACCATTTGATGACACATACCACACTGCATATTGTCATTCTAATCTCGATATCATCACTTCACAGTGTAATGATAACCTTCTGAAATTTGGGCAGACCCCAGCGAGTGGATTTTCTGGACATGATATGTTACATGCTGTCTTCTCTATATCAACACCCAAAAATGAAAGGAAGTGGACCTCTTATAGAGATTTCCACAGTTTTAATCTTGAAGATTTTCGAAAAGACGTAATTTCAGCTCCCTGGTATGAAGTATTTTCTGTTTGTAATATCGATGATAAAGTTACCAAATTTAATAATTTAATTTTTGAGGTGTACAACAAGCATGCACCATTAAAAGTAATTCGAGCCAAACACCCATCTAACCCGTGGATAAAGTCTACAATTAAGAAATTAATCTCTGCGCGAGACAAGGCAAAAAGAAAGTGCATCAATACCAGGAAACCTGAGCACTTTGAAACCTTTCGCACCTTGCGTAATAAAACCAAACTCATGATCAGAGATGCCAAAGTCAAACGTATGCATTCTTTGTTCAGTAAGAGATCAACTCCGTCTGCTGTATGGGGAGCTATTAAATCACTAGGTATTGCTAAGAAAAATTCACAACTTATATCCTCATTCACACCTGCAGAATTACAAAATGACTATTTCTTAACAATTTCACCATTGAAAACTTCTCACAGAATATCCAAAACTATTCATAGTTACATGAACACAAATGAAACATGATCTCTTTCACTTTTCGTACATTTACCTAGAGGATGTAGTCAAAGTATTCCATCACCTTATTATATCCTTCAGTTCTGTCCGGCTCCATGGCTAAATGGTTAGCGTGCTGGCCTTTGGTAACAGGGGTCCCGAGTTCGATTCCCGGCAGGGTCGGGAATTTTCACCTTAATTGGTTAATTTCGCTGGCACTGGGGCTGGGTGTATGTGTCGTCTTTGTCATAATTTCATCCTCATCACGACGCGCAGGTCGCCTACGGGAGTCAAGTCAAAAGACCTGCACCTGGCGAGCCGAACTTGTCCTCGGACACTCCCTGCACTAAAAGCCATACGCCATTTCATTTCATCCTTCAGTTCTGCAATCTCTAATCCTTGCTATTCACCCTGACTATGATGCCACTCAGTACTTCATAAAACTCGTCAACTTTATCCTCATCTGTACCCTCACATGGTGAATAGTGAGAAAATTCTCATCCTAATTCCTCCAACAGACAAAACTATCCACTTATTTATGCACTGAACAGGAACTATGTTGCGTGCAGTAGTATTCCTGATGAACAGTCCTACCCCACACTCTGTTCTTCCCTTTTTAATACCTGTTAAGAATATTTAATACAACCTGTGGCAGTAAAGTTCGGTGAATGAAGTCAGAACGATCAATCCGGCAACATTGGCGACACACAACGCAGCACATGCATAGCAGCAGGTTTTGACCACCTGCTCCCAACATTGTTCAGTTGAGCATCGTGTGTGTGCCGTGTAAGACCTGTGTGACACAGTGTGTGTTTAGTACGTTGGTTCTGAACGGCAAACAGGAACATGAACGACCAAAATATCAATGTACAGTTTTGTTTTAAGCTTGGCAAGACACCGAAAGAAACACATGAGATGCTGGTACGTGTTTATGAAGATCAAGCACTCACCTTGAAGTGTGTGTACGAGTGGTTCACCCATTTTCGAGGAGGCCGGGAAAGTGTTTCTGACAACCCCCGTAGCGGAAGACCAGCGACCACCATCAGTGACGAAAACATTGAGAAGGTGAGGACATTAATCACGAACGATCGGCGATTAACTGTGCGTATGATAGCGGATGAACTGCAGATTAACCGTGAATCCGTGCGACAAATCGTGACTCATAAGTTAGGGAAGAGGAAAACGTGTTCTCGTCTTGTGCCACATCACTTGACTGACAATCAGAAGCAGGCACGTTTAGAGGCTTCACAGGATATTGTCGAAACAGCGGATGTGACACCAAATTTCTTGAACTGTATTGTCACTGAGGATGAAACCTGGTGTCTCAGGTACGACTCTGAAACGAAACAGCACAGCCTGGAATGGCGTTCTCCGGTATCCCCTCGTCGGAAAAAGGTCATTTTTTTGCTAGTTGCTTTACATCGCACTGACACAGATAGGTCTTATGGCGATGATGGGACAGGGAAGGGCTAGGAGTGGGAAGGAAGCGGCCGTGGCCTTAATTAAGGTACAGCCCCAGCATTTGCCTGCTGTGAAAATGGGAAACCATGGAAAACCATTTTCAGGGCTGCCGACAGTGGGGTTGGAAAAAGGTCAGAGCCAAAAAGTCACGCATGAAAACGATGCTCATCACCTTTTTCAATAGTCAAGGCATTATCTACCTAAGGGAACGACACTGAATGATGCATGGTACATTGAAATTTTGACCCGTTTCATGAAACATCTACGCAGGGTACGACCCCAGTACGCACAACAAGGTTCATGGTTTTTTGTCCACGACAACGCTCACCCACACACAGCCAATACCGTCAAACAGCTCATGGCATAAAAGGAGGTGGTGCAACTTGAACATCCCCCATACTTGCCAGATCTCAATCCTCCAGACTTCTTCCTATTCCCACAACACAAACTCGCTTTGAAAGGAAAGAGATTTGACGATATTCCCGACATCCGATGAAATGTGACGAGGCTTTTGAACACCATCCCACAGGAAGCCTTCTTGAAAAGTTTCCAGGACATGTTCCGCCAATCTCAGCAGTGCATAGTTATGGGAGGGGACTATTTCGAAGGACAGTAAGGTCACTGTCGTGCATTGTCCATCTATGTTGATAGTACAGGACTATTCACCAAACTTTATTTTCACAGGTTGTATAATCTCCTATCTCTTCCTCATTATTTCCATTTACCTGAATATCATTAACTCATAAAACATCCTCCTTGCTGACTCAGCCAGGTCTACCTTCTTTCTTCCATAAGCCTGATTAATATTGATAGGTCCCCATGAAATTCCATTTTGTTCGTCAAGTTGCATACAAAGACTCCTTTGCCTGTCAAATAGAAGTGGGACTACTTCACTCCCATAGGTCCGAGGCTTGCATAAAACGTTCTGAGCTTGTTCAATTCTGTGAAGCAAGATGCTACACTATTTACACATAGTCCAAGTGAGAATCTTTTCTCTAATGTGTTAGGGACCATCGGTGGATTGTATAGTCCTAGCCGCCTGAGCACAAGGAGGGCCAGAACTCAAGAGAATATGTCCGAGATGACTCCTCCCATTCCATAGCAACTGATATCCAAACTCCTGGGACCACTTACGAGACCACTTAGCCATTTCCCATGGTTCACAATTTAGGACACGACTACAGTAACTCACACCACAAACCATTTGTCAGTATAATCTTCAGAAAATTCTATTGGTTTTCAACAGTGTACGCTATGGTGAACCATTTGTTCATAGTACTCTAAGCGCACTTGAAAAACACTCTGTTTAAAAGCACATTTGTAATGAAAAAGGGAAGTAAGTTGATCTCAGCTAGGGGTTGGACTCTTGTAAGCAGAACTTCCTGATAAATTTAATTGAACTGGGTAAACTCATTTTTTTCATAAAATATATTGTGACCGTGAGGCCACAAATGAGTGAACAGGTGTTGGTGCGGCTTGTGTCTACTGGTCGGCGAGATGGGGTGCGCGCGACCTTGACAGGGGCGAGAACGAGTTTTTTTGTGCAGAGAGCGGCCGACTGGCTAACGGAATAAAAATAAAAAAATGAAGGTTGGTGACTGGAAGAAGGAGGCCAGCGCGTGTCACTCGTAATTGCGAGGAATGATATGAATGAAATATTTGTAATATCTTTGGTGGCGACGTGCATAATTACGGAAGGCTCAAGGACTAAAGTAAAATAAACCGGATAAAAGAATAGCACATTTGGAGGATATAAATTAAAAACTGAAATTTTGGAATAATTTGCACGACCTTGTGGCTAAGATGGTGATGAAGTTGTAGATTCGTACAGTAGAAGAATTTAGCCCCTCAATTGACTTTACTTCCGTGCATGTGCACCAGACATGACATTTAAGTCATGTGATACGAATACTCGCTCTCACACACCCTCTGGCGTGTCTTGGATTATCACCTTCAGTCGCTCAGCGTGGAACGTCGCTTCACTCCTGTGCTCTACACGTCTGAAAATTGGATATAATTTAGAACAGTGCTGTGATCAGACGTCGAATGTGCAGACATTAATCCCTTAAAGTACGTGTCATTTCTAAAATACTGTTACGTGTGTGCTTGGAGCCTACTCTAAAACATTTTGTGTAAGTTTCAGCTTTCTTACGAGTGGACGCGGAAGACGTGGACGTGAATAAATTCCAGAAGAGGACGGAATCTCACATCATGGATTACCAGTGCTTCACCATGAGGTTCTAAACCTTTGACCATCGTTGGCGGCGCCGGGATGCAGATTCTTTCTTCCTGGCATGGCTGATTGAGAACCCAGACTTCCAGACATGAAGATTCATCTATAAGTTAAGTCGATTACGTCTCATTTATATCTGTTCTATGTAGTTTTGTTCTATTCTTTCTTTTTCTTCGTAAGCTATTTTGACACTTTTTTATGGCAGTTTATTTGCTCGAATACGTCATAAAACTGACACATGTGATTATTTAATGACCATGTGGCCATGAATTTGACAGTGAGGGTTCTGATAGAGTTATCCATGTGTTATCGACACCATCTTTGCTTATAGAGTAAATTTCGTCACGAATATGAACTAGTTTATGTTTGATGGATTTAATGGTAGGATATTTCGTCCGTATTTTCTATATTTTCCTTGTATTTGAACTTCTACTTGTACCTCGTGTCTGAGACAACGTGTCATCGGGATATTGAGTCCGAATTCTATGTGCGAATTTAATGTGAACATGTGCATGGGAAGCATGTGATAATTAATTGGATGTAATTAATCATCGAGACACTTTTAAGTGGATATTATGTATTTGTAGGACGGTGGTAGGTCCTGATATTTCACGGCTATATATTTGAGATTGAGATGCGACAGGTTAAAGTCGTCATTGTGGTACATTGTACGTATAGAGTATATGGAATAATTGGCATGAATCTTCGCGATACTGAGCTTTTCACATGTTATGGATTATTCGCGATAAATGCAGTGTAGCCTAATATTAGTGTCTTCAGATGAAGAAAATGAAAGTCCATGTTTATCGATGTACTTTTAATTCGTGGGAATATCCCAAATTTTCTCAAGTAATCCAGTAATTTCAATCTCAAGGTACAGATGAATGTTCGAGAAGGCCTTAGGTCTAAAGAACAAGTCTTCGACGAAATATCTAAATAATGTCTGATTCATGATTATACCAGCTCATTCGTTGATGTAATTTTATTCTCATGTGATAACTCAATCTTGCTATAACTCAATAAATTTGTTAATAGGAGAGTAAAACGGTTGATCGACACTCGTCGACATGTACATAGTGTAGATATTTTCTTCTTAGTACTCACAGTCTTCTTACCAATTTCCGTAGTTAGCTGTAGAAGTAGTGATTTATTAGTATTTAGAAGGTTATTTTTTCTATGTGTTCTATTCTGAAACATGTGACACCGATATTATCGATTGATAGTGGACAGGATCTCCACATGGATGGTATTATCCCCATTTATTTACGTTTGCAAGCCCAAGAGGCGTTTTATTTAGTTTAATCATTGGTTAAATACTTAACGTTCAATATAAATTCTCACGAAAGGAGATGTGAGACGACGTGAACAGGTATATCCGACGTCTCGGATTAACTTAGAGAAAACCAAGGCAAATTCAACTTTTCATTTCATCGTAAAGATAACGATTGTAAATTTTATTATTTTGTCATAAGTGTTAACTTTTTAAATCTTGGTTATTTCTTTATTAAATTCGTTCTTACAATTATTGCATTTTTTCCAGATTATCGATGAAGGCTTGGCCCAGACCTCATTTTTCTGAATGAAAATTTTCAATTCAACTTTAAACAAATAACTTAATAACTTTGAAGACGATAAAAAAAAATTTTTACGATGTAAATACTCTGTTAGAATGTCAGGGAAACAACTGCCGTGTACCATCCCATTTGTGTGTGTGCCTAGGTTTGTTACATCAAGAGCCAGATAAAATTCCTTAACGTAACGATCATAATCATAATCATAGATTTCAGGATGGCCAATACTGCATTTAATTGAATAAAAGTGTCATATTTGTTTTCTACTTGGAACGCACTCATTTGATGAACCCTATGATAATCCTGCCACATTCATTTATTTTATAAGCCTACAGCCACCGAACTGAGCACCCCTGGGGTGTCTCGTGTTCGATGACTGACTAGGACGGGCACATCTTAGTGGCTTTTCCCATCCGTGGGGCTCGATTTGTGGCTTAAAAATGTGGCTTAATCCATCGTGGAACTTGATTAATTGCTTCTCCACGTGGTTTAAATTGACTTGCTTAAATTATTAATTATTCACGGTTCGGCAGGTTCATTTCAGATTTAATGCCATCCCAGTTAGGTAGAATTCTAACAGAGTACGCGGAATTTTCAGAGTATTTTACTTAAGATTATGTGTTTCACATGGAAAAATGAGGGTTAGGAATTTTCTTCGTGAAACTTGAATTTGCCTTATCACAATCAACATGTCTGGGGGGAAAGTTTCTGCATTTCGGCGTTTGCTGACACAGGTCACTTTCTGAATAATAGAATGGATCTCGAGGAGATTAGGAAGTTATTAGAGACTCTGACAGTAGAGAGTAGGAGAGCACAGGACGAGAATAAAGAGGAACTCAGAAAAATACAGGAAGAGAATAGGAGAGCACAGGGAGAGAATAAGGAGGAATTTAGGAAAATACAAGACGAGAATAAAGAGGAATTTAGGAAAATGCAGGAAGAAAATAAAGAGGAATTTAGGAAAATTCAGGAAGATAGTAATGAACGATTGAGTCAAAAAATGAACATTATGGGTGCTGCGATACAGGAAGAGGCGAAAAAGGGTCGTGACGAGCTATATGCAAAACTGGAGGAAACTAGTTGTCGGATTGACAATATCGTGTTAGAGTGCAGGGAAAATCAGAAAAAAACCCTGGAACAAGTTGTTACTTTGACGAGCCAGATTAAAGAGGATAATAAGGTTATCACCGGGAAGGTCACCGCTCTTCAAAGTGACGTAGTCCTAGTCCGAAACAACATTGAATCTGTGAGGAAGGAGATAGATGTTATAAAGGTAGAGATTTCCACGGCACAAGAGGAGATGTCAGAACAAGTGAAAAATCTTAGAGGAGAGGTCACCGAAGACTTGAAGAAAATAAAAGAGAAGGTCGACGATGATCTCCGTTCCGTAAAGGACAGTATCTCAGTCAACCAAATGGAGATACAAGATATTTCACTCCAGTTCGATGATATCAAGAGCATGATTGACAAAGACAAGTCGGAAATACTCGAGCAAATTATTAATCTTGCCGGAGATGTCAAGTCCGGGAAACAGAAGATGGAGGAAAATATGGACGCCCTCCAAAAATTAGAAAAAGAAGTAGGATTCTTGAAGTTGCAGGATAGGAGCACTAGGGTCTTAGTGACATCATTAATGGACCGACAGAGTAATGTCGAAGAGGTCGTACAGGCTAAATCTACTGTAACAGAAGGAATATCGCCCATAGCTGAATCGTCTCAGAATACTACCCACATTGAACAACCCACAGTAAATCTCAGTACTACACCGGCACAAAGCGTACCTCAAATCATTAATTTTATCCGAATGAGCGAGGACAGGCCTAGAAAATTCAACAACTTAAACGGGGTCACGCCTAAAAATTTCATTAGGGACCTTGATGAATATATTCGTGAACAGAAGATCCCTACTGAAAAACATCTGCGAACAGCGGAGAAATTTTTAGAGGGAGACGTGCTCAACTGGTACCATGCTTTCCGTTATACGTTTGAAGACTATGAAGGTTTCAAACGCTTATTCCTACAGAGATACTGGGGAGCGGATCTGCAACAAGCACTACGGTTGGATTTGTATTCACGAAAATATTCCACAGATGGGCAGACGCAGTACGCTAATTACTTCTGTAATCAAGTACGACGAATGAAAGACCTCGACACTCCACCATCTGAAAATGAGTTGGTCCAGGCGATAACAAAGCAGTTTCCTGTGGAAGTACAGCGCTTACTCATTGCTGCTAATGTTCAGACCGCCGTGCAGGCTGAGGCGATTCTCAGACAGCTCGACCACACCATGAATGTCTCAACAGTACCGAAAACTCAAAGGAGCAATACTTATCAGGTCAACGTAATAGACATTCCGAAAAACCGGAATTCGCCTCCAATGCCTGAAAACGGAAATCAGAGTGGACCTAAAGAGTACAAAAACTATCCCAGAGCGTACGATCGTCGATGGGAAGAGAGAAGAATGAGACCCAGAGAGGACAGGATGGAAGATCCGAAGAACGTCCGAAGAAGGGGAAATTACAGGACACGGGATCGACCACAGGACTATAGACGGAATAGGCCCTATGATAGACCTAGATATTATTCAGATCGTAACTACCGGAATTTCAGAGATGAAATGGAGAACCGTCATCGAGAAAGCATGAGGTACATTGAAGAATTAAGGAAGGAAACTGAAAAAGGCTCAAAATGGAAGGACGCCATTCATAATCAAGACACCGATCCAGATGTGACAGGAGCCGAAAGCTTAGAGTTGCAACGACATAGGAATCAACAGCTGGAGGCTAGGGAGCTAAATCCTTCCGCGCCACAATACGCGCCGGAGGATCAAAGAAAAAAAAAAAACGTCAATTTAAGACCGACTTTTTCACTCTCCTTTAACGATTTATTTTACATGAAGGAATGGACAGTTGCTCAAATAGATTCATGGTTCGTGAAACCGGAAGACCTAATCGAGGAAAAACAACCATGTCAACTTGATAAGTCTAAGGGGCTACCAATTATAGTCACCCGATTATACGGTCTTAGGGTGTACTCTCTTGTAGACACAGGCGCGTCCATTAGTATCATTTCTAAAGCTTTGTGTGAGGAACTGAAAAACAAACATGCCATACATACTATACCGGTCTCAAATGTTAAAGTGAAGGGAATAATTCCGGACAAAACCACTACTTGCAAAGAACAGGTGTACATTGATCTCCAGCTAGGTGACACTGTATTTCCACACATATTTGTTGTCATGAACAAAATTAATTTTAATCTTATATTGGGAGCTGACTTTATGAAAGAGTACAATGCCATTATCAACATGCAAAAAAATGAAATTTATCTATATAACGCAAATACAGTGGAACGAACGTCACTTCTGTCTGATCATCATGAGGTACTGAAAGCCAGGGAGATAGAGGCGGATCAAGACGAAGATAGCCCGGCTAGCTCAGTTGCTGAGGTAATTCAAGAGGAAAACACTGAAATAGAACAAGGGTTTTTTACCTCACCGGAGAAAATGGCAGAGGATGAAACGAAGGAGGATTTCGTTAGCCTAGTAAGGAGAAAGGTCAGCGAAGCCAAATGTTCCAAGGAGAATCAGGGAAAATTACTCGAATTATTGACAAAATATGAGAGTGTTTTCAGTGACAAGCCGGGAAAGATCCCAAATTTCAAGTACTCACTCCTAGTCAATGACTGGACACCGTACAAACGTAAACCTTATCCTATCGCTGAGAAGTACTTCACGGAAGTGAAGAAAATTATTCAAGAAATGGAAGCTAATGGAATTATTCGAAAGGCTACCACTCCATTCGTTAATCCACTGGCCGTGGTTCGTAAACCGAACGGGTCCTTGAGATTGTGCCTCGACGCGCGTCTATTAAATGGGCGTATCATACCGGAACACAATCAAGTTACGCCCCTGAAAGACCTGATCCGACGATTTAAGGGTAGTTCGTACCTGACCGGAGTTGATATAGTTTCTTCATACCATCACATAGTGTTGGACGATAAATCACAACTATTAACAGGTTTCCTTTTTGACCAGCAAACCTACGTCTTCGTCAGACTTCCATTCGGAATCAAGACATCAGGATGTGTTTTGCTGAGGGCCTTAGATAGAAATCTCACAGATGAGGTGAAAGAACAGACCGTGAGGTACATGGATGATATCATTCTCCCAAGTAAAAGTATTGAAGAACATCTGGAACAGTTGGAGAAACTGTTGGTCAACTTGCAAGACGCTGGTTTTAAAATCAACTTGGAAAAGTCTAACTTTTGCCAACCTGAGATCTTATTTTTAGGTCACGTTGTGGACGGTACAGGGATAAGACCGAATCCTGCGAAGATTCAGGCCATTAGTAATTTTCCGCGGCCGCGACGGGTCAAACATGTAAGGCAATTCCTGGGCTTATGTGGATTTTTTTTCAGAACATTGTCCTAACTATACTGATACAGTAGCGCCACTACAAAAACTGCTACATAAAAACAACAGGTGGTGCTGGAACCACGAATGTGAAGAGGCCTTTAGAAAAATAAAATCTTTACTCAATGAAAGCATAAAGTTGGGTTACCCAGATTTTAATTCTAAATTCATAATCCAGACGGATGCATCCACAATAGGAATAGGAGCTGTTCTTTTCCAAGAAGATGTTACTAATCCTACGAATAAAGTGTACTTAGCTTTTTATAGTAGAAAACTACGGAGCCATGAACTGCACTATAACACTACTGAGCTAGAGATGCTGTCCATAGTTTGTGCTCTGCGACATTGGCAGAAAATTGTTTTCGGATACCCTGTGATATTGAGAACTGACCATAAGGCTTTAACGTTCATGTTGAAAACCACAATTGCAAACGAACGTGTTTCACGGTGGTCTCTCTTTGTTCAACAATTCGACATTGAATTCGAACACTGTCATGGACGAAATAATGTCATAGCTGACGCCCTGAGCCGGAATCCGGAAGAAAATAGCGCTTCTGTACAATATGTAGACCTAATAAACGAGGATCAAGAAATACTAAGAAGACTCGGATATCTTCGACAGGCGCAGAGACGAGATACCTTTACTCGTAAACTAATTGATTACTTTGAAAGGAAACTGGTAGCTGGTGATCTAGATTATGAAGCTATCCACAAGTTGGCATCTCACTACCTGATGTTCAATAAACTGTTACATAAATATGTGGACGCGGACCACACGAAATTAAGAATTGTGGTTCCTGCAAAATTGCAGAAGGGAATTATTTGGTTAACACACCGAACTACAGGTCATGCTGGGACAGATAAGGTGGTGGCTGCTATACAAGAAACATTTACATGGGCAAAGATGAGAGAGATGGTACGAGTAACAATCGGAACCTGTGACACGTGCCAACGTGTAAAGCCGAACAATCGCCTGCTAAAACAATATCCCATTCCGTTATTGCCTGAACAGCCCAGAAAGGTATTCGCAATCGACCTATTCGGACCACTTCCCAGGTCTACCCATGGAAACAAACATGTAGTAGTGACCCTAGATGTCTTTTCTAAATTCTTGTCACTTTTCGCCATACAGAAGAGTAATACCAAGTCAATTTTGAGACGCATTACACGTAACGTGATACCTACGATGGGCAAACCAGAGTTCTTATTATCGGACCATGGTCCTCAGTTTACATCTCAGGAGTTCCAACAAGCCATGAGACAGCTTGATATCAAACACGTCTTAAATTCAATCAGATATCCAGCCGGTAACCCAGCCGAGCGGGTCATGCCCGAAATCGCTAAGTTTTGCAGAATATACTCTGGACAATGTCACTGGAACTGGATAAAAGTACTGCCTATTCTTATGGACTGCCATAACAATACCATTCATGAATCTACAGGCCAGATACCCGTTCTTATTCAACACGGGCAGTTTCCCTCTCGACCTTGGGAAAACATCGTACAATGTCCGCCTGACGTACAACCGACTCCAGCAAGGCGCATTGAAATAACAGCAGAGCACCTGCGTAAACAGGCTGACCGCAGATTACGCAGAGTTGCGAGGAAAAGATTTCACAGACCTTTACAAGTGAACGAACTGGTCTTAGTGAGAAAACCGATGGTCTCCAGCCCTACAGAACGATTTTACGGCAAGTTTGCTGACTTGTATACTGGACCATTTAAGGTTATAAGGTCGTATAACAACAACGCCTACCGAGTCCAAAGTCTCGATGGACGACAGGAATTTATATTCAATGCCTCGAACCTAAGACTCTACCGTAAAGCAGAAGAGTGAAGAAAGAAAAAAAGAAAAGACCCAGGTCGGCTATCGAAGAAATACCATGGAAAATTAAACAGTGAAGTAGACAGCATACGGACCACATTTTAAGGAATGAACACGATTTTAAAAATTTTTAACCTTGCTTAAAAATTTTTGTCCCAGTAAGAGGTGGATGTGACCGTGAGGCCACAAATGAGTGAACAGGTGTTGGTGCGGCTTGTGTCTACTGGTCGGCGAGATGGGGTGCGCGCGACCTTGACAGGGGCGAGAACGAGTTTTTTTGTGCAGAGAGCGGCCGACTGGCTAACGGAATAAAAATAAAAAAATGAAGGTTGGTGACTGGAAGAAGGAGGCCAGCGCGTGTCACTCGTAATTGCGAGGAATGATATGAATGAAATATTTGTAATATCTTTGGTGGCGACGTGCATAATTACGGAAGGCTCAAGGACTAAAGTAAAATAAACCGGATAAAAGAATAGCACATTTGGAGGATATAAATTAAAAACTGAAATTTTGGAATAATTTGCACGACCTTGTGGCTAAGATGGTGATGAAGTTGTAGATTCGTACAGTAGAAGAATTTAGCCCCTCAATTGACTTTACTTCCGTGCATGTGCACCAGACATGACATTTAAGTCATGTGATACGAATACTCGCTCTCACACACCCTCTGGCGTGTCTTGGATTATCACCTTCAGTCGCTCAGCGTGGAACGTCGCTTCACTCCTGTGCTCTACACGTCTGAAAATTGGATATAATTTAGAACAGTGCTGTGATCAGACGTCGAATGTGCAGACATTAATCCCTTAAAGTACGTGTCATTTCTAAAATACTGTTACGTGTGTGCTTGGAGCCTACTCTAAAACATTTTGTGTAAGTTTCAGCTTTCTTACGAGTGGACGCGGAAGACGTGGACGTGAATAAATTCCAGAAGAGGACGGAATCTCACATCATGGATTACCAGTGCTTCACCATGAGGTTCTAAACCTTTGACCATCGTTGGCGGCGCCGGGATGCAGATTCTTTCTTCCTGGCATGGCTGATTGAGAACCCAGACTTCCAGACATGAAGATTCATCTATAAGTTAAGTCGATTACGTCTCATTTATATCTGTTCTATGTAGTTTTGTTCTATTCTTTCTTTTTCTTCGTAAGCTATTTTGACACTTTTTTATGGCAGTTTATTTGCTCGAATACGTCATAAAACTGACACATGTGATTATTTAATGACCATGTGGCCATGAATTTGACAGTGAGGGTTCTGATAGAGTTATCCATGTGTTATCGACACCATCTTTGCTTATAGAGTAAATTTCGTCACGAATATGAACTAGTTTATGTTTGATGGATTTAATGGTAGGATATTTCGTCCGTATTTTCTATATTTTCCTTGTATTTGAACTTCTACTTGTACCTCGTGTCTGAGACAACGTGTCATCGGGATATTGAGTCCGAATTCTATGTGCGAATTTAATGTGAACATGTGCATGGGAAGCATGTGATAATTAATTGGATGTAATTAATCATCGAGACACTTTTAAGTGGATATTATGTATTTGTAGGACGGTGGTAGGTCCTGATATTTCACGGCTATATATTTGAGATTGAGATGCGACAGGTTAAAGTCGTCATTGTGGTACATTGTACGTATAGAGTATATGGAATAATTGGCATGAATCTTCGCGATACTGAGCTTTTCACATGTTATGGATTATTCGCGATAAATGCAGTGTAGCCTAATATTAGTGTCTTCAGATGAAGAAAATGAAAGTCCATGTTTATCGATGTACTTTTAATTCGTGGGAATATCCCAAATTTTCTCAAGTAATCCAGTAATTTCAATCTCAAGGTACAGATGAATGTTCGAGAAGGCCTTAGGTCTAAAGAACAAGTCTTCGACGAAATATCTAAATAATGTCTGATTCATGATTATACCAGCTCATTCGTTGATGTAATTTTATTCTCATGTGATAACTCAATCTTGCTATAACTCAATAAATTTGTTAATAGGAGAGTAAAACGGTTGATCGACACTCGTCGACATGTACATAGTGTAGATATTTTCTTCTTAGTACTCACAGTCTTCTTACCAATTTCCGTAGTTAGCTGTAGAAGTAGTGATTTATTAGTATTTAGAAGGTTATTTTTTCTATGTGTTCTATTCTGAAACATGTGACACCGATATTATCGATTGATAGTGGACAGGATCTCCACATGGATGGTATTATCCCCATTTATTTACGTTTGCAAGCCCAAGAGGCGTTTTATTTAGTTTAATCATTGGTTAAATACTTAACGTTCAATATAAATTCTCACGAAAGGAGATGTGAGACGACGTGAACAGGTATATCCGACGTCTCGGATTAACTTAGAGAAAACCAAGGCAAATTCAACTTTTCATTTCATCGTAAAGATAACGATTGTAAATTTTATTATTTTGTCATAAGTGTTAACTTTTTAAATCTTGGTTATTTCTTTATTAAATTCGTTCTTACAATTATTGCATTTTTTCCAGATTATCGATGAAGGCTTGGCCCAGACCTCATTTTTCTGAATGAAAATTTTCAATTCAACTTTAAACAAATAACTTAATAACTTTGAAGACGATAAAAAAAAATTTTTACGATGTAAATACTCTGTTAGAATGTCAGGGAAACAACTGCCGTGTACCATCCCATTTGTGTGTGTGCCTAGGTTTGTTACATCAAGAGCCAGATAAAATTCCTTAACGTAACGATCATAATCATAATCATAGATTTCAGGATGGCCAATACTGCATTTAATTGAATAAAAGTGTCATATTTGTTTTCTACTTGGAACGCACTCATTTGATGAACCCTATGATAATCCTGCCACATTCATTTATTTTATAAGCCTACAGCCACCGAACTGAGCACCCCTGGGGTGTCTCGTGTTCGATGACTGACTAGGACGGGCACAATATCATGCAATTAGTAAGGAGGGCAGACGAAATTTACCACCACAACCACCACTAAAAATACCATGTTGGTAAAGTAATTTCTCAGAATAGAAAATGATCACTAACGAACAGCATTATAGCAATTAAAATGATATGCATATAAACCTGAAGAAACGTCTAACTGTCTTAGTTTGCTAAATACACTGCCGGACATAAATATTTAAGCACCCAGAAGGTGAGTAGGAAATAAAATTAAACTTCACCTGCTGAAAGGGTATGTGATGTTATTTGAGTGATTACAAAATCAAGTCAAATTTACAAAGAACTTGGCAGTAAGAGCCCACTTATCAGTATGACGTTGCACGCCATCTGGCCTGGATGCATGCACTCGTTCGGTTGGGAAGGGTGTTGTAAGGCCGTTGTACCTTCTCCTGAGGCAAGCTGGCCCACAACAATTGTAACTGGCGCTTGATATCCTGGATCAGGGATGGCGAACCTATGCCACGCGTGTCACTAGGTGACACGCGAACATGATTTCGGTGACACGCCACATGAACATAATAATGTTTTAATATACGTCTTGTTCTACAGACAATACATATCTTATAGTGCTTCACGTGTAAGAAATAAATATCGAAAATCTAAATACTTGTTCCATTCGGACGTGCAATATGGCAACACTGCTACACTGATAGATCTGAAAGTCAAGTGAGATAAGTGTCGTTTTCTGGTGGTTTTATATACGGACCTTGCAAACATGTTTTCAGTGCCGAAAAGAACAGAAACTTAACAAAGGTAGTGACCGGATTTTTCAAGAACCGTGGACAAGGGAATTCGGAATTATAGAAAGATGTATTGCCATGCGTTCAAAAACAATTGTATTCCCCCCATTTAATGTAAAGCGCCATTTCGAGACTAATCATTCAAATGTTTTTTTCATGCCAAATGAAGAAAGAGAGTTCGTTTCACAAAATATCAAACTCTACACAAAACAAACTAGTTCTTTTGTATCATACATCCACCCTAGGAATAATATCAGTGCGGCTGTTATATCTATCTCACTGGATAGTACAGCATACATGGGAAACCGCTTTCTGACGGTGAGTTCTTGAAATAACGTCCCACACATTATTTGAGAACCTCCCTAACAAACAACAAATAATTAACAGAATTAAGGGAATGCCAGCCAGCTGAAATGCTGTCAAGGATAGAATAATAAGAATGAGTGAAGAAGTTTCTGAGCAATTGAAAGTTAATTTGGATAACTCCCAGATGTATGCAGTATGTTTTGATGAAAGCATGGATCTGACCTTACAAGCGAGGATAGCTGTTTTTTCGATTTTCTTGTGGAGATGTGATGAGGGACAAATAAGTAAAATTGTTGAGCATACTAACTCTAAACATGGAAAGATAATGAAGCTAAAGGAGGAAGTGAAATCCATTGGCAATATTAGTATTTTTCATTTTTATACCTAATATTTATTTCCATACAGTTTGTTTTACGTCGCACCAACACAGATAGGTCTTATGGTGATGATAGGAGAGGAAAGGCTTACGAGTAGGAAGGAAACCGCCGTGGCCTTAATTGAGGTACAGCCCCATTTGCATGGTGTGAAAATGGAAAACCATGGAAACCATCTTCAGGGCTGCCGACAGGGGGTCTCGAACCCACTATTTTCCGGATGCAAGCTCACAGCTGCGCGCCCTAACCGCGCGGCCAACTCGCCCGGTAATAATATTTATTGACGAAGTGTGTTACAATGGAAGCTTATTATTTATATTTTTACAAATAATATTAGGTATTCTAAAAACTTACATATTTTAAGATATATTTTTTGCGGTATTTGCAAAATACGACCACGGAACATGCAATCCAATGTATTTACAAAATATATATCTAAAAGTAAATAAATCAGTAAATAAATAAATAAATATTATGAAACATAATTGGAATTTGGAAAGGAAGTCGCGGTTGGGGGTGGGGGTTGTAGGTTGTAGCAATTTCTTAAAGGAAAATAACAAGTGGCACAGTTGATAGTTGAGAATAATAAAGCAGACTTAAAATGGCACACTAGTTGGAAAAGGTTCGCCATCCCTGTCCTGGATAGTGGCAATGGGATGGAGCAAGACCGCACTAGATAGACAGGCCACAAGGCTCAAACCATTACATCACCAAAGTGGCCCACATTCAGCATGGCAAGGTACGGGCCGCTCTCACTGTCGCCATGATATCGTTCATTCATTGGACATTAACGGTATAATTGAACATGCCTTTAATTGTGGTTTTATTTAGGCTTTGTGCAGGGGGGAAACTGGCGAGGCAGTTTTTGGGGTATCCTTACTTGAGTATTCATTCTTCTTAGCCATGTGTTTGTCTGTGACAACTTTTCTATAGTTATTCAATGATATTACAAAAGATGTATATACATTTGTCAACGAAATATTTAAAACAAACTACTTCTACAATCATTGCATGTTTCAAACATGACATTTTCATTTTCCAGAACATTGTTGACAAGCAAAATCAGAATGTTTCCTTGAGAATCCCAATGTAAAAACATCAATTCATATTTATCACTTATAAGTACACTAAATAGTGAAATTGTGTGATTAAAATGTTAACAATAAAATCTAATGGATATTTCAAAGCTCCCCTGTGGATTATATTGAAATAATAATTGTGCTCTGGCTTTAACACATTACTTAGCAATAAAAATCCTGACAACTTATACATGTACAATTATTCATAATTATTTTATAAATATATCCACCAATATGAACTAGACCTGACCAAATGTTTTCAGACACAATAACATCATTTAACTCAACTACCATATTTTTAAAATGTGAAATGTCTGTAGGTTTGAAGCTTTTACAATCTGAGCTCTTGCACCCCACATACTTACTTGATGAAATATCACTAATAGGGGTGTTTGCGTGTTGAGCAGAGTATGCATTTATTACCAATAGGGCTTTTAATTGTCGTTCTGACTCAAGGATTTGCTTGACTGAAATATGGTAGCAGGCACCACTCATTTCCCTCTACTGTCCAAATCTTGCTTCTAATTCGTCAGTTTGAAATTTCCCAAACAATACATACTTGAACCCTACAATTGTTTTCAAGAAATTTATTAATGCCAAAATAGTTTTTATATTGTGAACTAAGGCTGTTTGAGTTTCACTGGTAAGTGTTCCATGATGAGACTGTTTTTTTTGTTGTTGTTGTTGTTTTTGATCTCCCCTTAAACAGACAAATTATCCCACCTAATTAACATCTTGGTGGAATGATGAAGTGAGAGCAGCTTGTAAAAGTAAAAAGAAGGCTTATCAGAAATGGCTTCAAACAAGGGCCGAGGCAGACAGGGATTTGTACGTAGATGAAAGAAACGGAGCGAAACAAATAGTTGTTGAATCCAAGAAGAAGTCGTGGGAAAATTTTGTTAATAACCTGGAAAGGCTAGGTCAAGCAGCAGGGAAACCTTTCTGGACAGTGATAAAGAATCTTAGGAAGGGAGGGAAAAAGGAAACGAACAGTGTTTTGAGTAATTCAGGTGAACTCATAATAGATCCCAGGGAATCACTGGAGAGGTCGAGGGAATATTTTGAACATCTTCTCAATGTAAAAGAAGACCTTCCTGGTGGTCTTGCGAACAGCCAAGCTCCTGGGGAGGAGGAAAATTATGTTGGTGAAATTACGCTTGAGGAAGGGGAAAGGATGGTAAATAAATTCCATTTTCATAAAACAGCAGGAATAGATGAAATTAGACCTGAAATGGTGACGTATAGTGGGAAGGCAGGGATGAAATGACTTCAGAGAGTAGTAAGATAAGAATTTTTTTTTTTTTTTGCTAGCTAGGGGCTTTACGTCGCACCGACACAGATAGGTCTTATGGCGACGAAAGATAAGAATGGAGAATTGGTAAGCTACCTTCAGATTGGACAAAAGCAGTAATTGCACCTATCTATAACCGAGGGAACAGGAAGGATTGCAACAACTATTGAGGTATCTCATTGATTAGTAAACCAGGCAAAGTATTCACTGGCATCTTGGAAGGGAGGGTGCAATCAGTCGTTGAGAAGAAGTTGGATGAAACCCAGTGTGGTTTCAGACCACAGAGAGGCTGTCAGGATCAGATTTTCAGTACACGCCAGGTAATTGAAAAGTGCTACGAGAGGAAGAGGCAGTTGTGTATGTTTCGTAGATCTAGAGAAAGCATATGACAGGGTACCGAGGGAAAAGATGTTCGCCATACTGGGGGACTAAGGAATTAAAGGTAGATTAGTAAAATCAATCAAAGGCATTTATGTTGACAATTGGGCTTCAATGAGAATTGATGGTAGAATGAGTTCTTGGTTCAGGGTACTTACAGGGGTTAGACAAGGCTGTAATCTTTCACACTTTCTGTTCGTAGTTTACATGGATCATCTGCTGAAAGGTATAAAATTGCAGGTTGGGATTCAGTTAGGTGGCAATGTAGTAAGCAGTCTGGCCTACGCTGACGACTTGGTCTTAATGGCAGAATGTGCCGAAAGCCTGTAGTCTAATATCTTGTAACTTAAAAATAGGTGCAATGAGTATGGTAAGAAAATTAGGCTTTCGAAGACTAAACTGATGTCAGTAGGTAAGAAATTCAACAGAACTGAATGTCACATTGGTGATACAAAGCTAGAACAGGTTGATCATTTCAAGTACTTAGATTGTGTATTCTCCCAGGATAGTAATATAGTATGTGAGATTGAATCAAGGTGTGGTAAAGCTAATGCAATGAGCTCGCAGTTGTGATCAACAGTATTCTATAAGAAGTAAGTCAGCTCCCAGACGAAACTATCTTTATATCGGTATGTTTTCAGACCAACTTTCCTTTGCGGGAGCGAAAGCTGGGTGGACTCAGGATATCTTATTCATAAGTTAGAAGTAACTGACATGAAAGTAGCGAGAATGATTACTGGTACAAACAGGTGGGAACAATGGCAGGAGGGTACACTGAATGAGGAGATAAAGGCTAATTTAGGAATGAACTCTATGGATGAAGCTGTACGCATAAACCGGCTTTGGTGGTGGGGGCATGTGATGTAAATGGAGGAGGGTAGGTTACCTAGGAGAATAATAGACTCTGTTGTGGATGGTAAGAGAAGTAGAGGTAGACCAAGACGATGATGGTTAGATCCAGTTTCTAACAATTTAAAGATAAAAGGTATATAACTAAATGAGGCCACAGCACTAGCTGCAAAAAGAGGATTGTGGCGACGTTTAGCAAATTCACAGAGGCTTGCAGACTGAACGCTGAAAGGCATAACAGTCTATAATGATAATGTATGTATGTATCAACATGTTAAAAACTTATGCAGAAATAATAAATTGTCATCACGAATTGAAAATATTGCGTTACAATGAGGGTCGTTAAATCCATCGCCTTTGAAAGCATGCTTAACATTAACAATCTTCCACCACTGAAGAGTTATTTCTAAAAATATAGCTGTGCTTTTAAAATCATTTGTATTTCTTATGTTATATCTTATTTTTTATTTTTTGTTTATTTTTCTCATCGAACAGCTTAGAACAAAGGTTTACATTTTGTCGCTCAAAAGAAGTTGCGTACAACACTTTTTGGTTCAGGACAGGAGCAAGTTTAACCACATTATTCTTTTCTGCTTTGTACAGCTGTTTAAGGTGACCAACACTAGGAAAACATTTTTTGTCTGACTCAGGGTTGTCAAAGTCAGGAAACACAAAGTTTGTAAGTCATCAGCTTGATTAAGCCAGTTATTTCTTAAGCTTTTAAATAAATAAACGGGATCAAACATTACAAAAATATTTTGTGATTCGTCAAATGCGTTTTGAAAAGTGGTTCGTAAATTGGTTTTGCACAGCTTTTCAAACGTGCTTCTATTAACAATGTTATTATCAGAAATTATGCATACTACATTATAACCTATATCTGTTAGCACTTTTAAGGACTTGCAAAGTTAGTTCTCCCAAGAAATGTGACATTAGGTTCTTACATGGAAACAAACCAACAACTTTTTTTTTTTTTTTAAACCTTGGATGACAACTTAAAAGTTTGTACAGTTGTAGCTAATGTAGTGTTATTTTCTCCACTTTTATTACTAAGATCAACTCCCTCTACCTTTCCTCCTTTATAGTTAAGCTTAGGTTTTTCATAGACTTCATTCAACACCAAGTTACAAAATCTTTCATGATCATTTAACAATTTTAGTTTATTTTCCAAGTAATTCCAACGTGAATCATCAATACCCCAGTTTCCCATGCCTAGTTTTGCAGTAAAAGACTGTAAATGCACAGTATGTGGCATTGTAAGGAACGTTGACCGTTGTATCTTATTAAACGCCCCAGGAAATGCGAAAAATATTGAGGCAAACCATGTTATTAGTATACAGGAGTTAAGACACCTCCTTTGCAAAGGCTAAATTTATCTGTTCCTTGCAAAATTCGAATTTATCACTAATGATACAGTCACCAACTTCACTTTCAATTTCATCGATTATTTTGTTCACAGTTTCTATTTTGTCGTGACTTTTGAGTCACAAGCAGGACTAAACAGAAGTTACAAATACTTTCCAAATTTGACCTTTTTAATATCTTTCCCCGTCACTTAATGCACGTATATCAAGGTTATCATGTTTTATTTTTTTGCTAGTTGCTTTACGTCGCACCGACACAGATAGGTCTCATGGTGATGATGGGAGAGGAAAGGCCTAGGAGTTGGAAGGAAGCGGCCGTGGCCTTAATTAAGGTACAGCCCCAGCATTAGCCTGGTGTGAAAATGGGAAGCCACAGAAAACCATCTTCAGGGCTGCCGACAGTGGGGGTTCGAACCCACTATCTCCTGGATGCAAGCTCACAGCTGCATGGCCCTAACCGCACAGCCAACTCGCCCGGTAATATCATGTTTTATGGCTTTAAAATCAAGAGCCTCGTTTAATGTTAAAGAAGTACCAATTTTAAGTATATTTTCCTCAGTCGTACAAATTTCGAAAATACAGATATATTTTTGCTTCAGAATTGATAAAAACTTTGTCAAAATCTAATTTTCATTTTCATTTCACTGAAAATACCCTCAATGTCATTGAAGTCCTTGATCCTGACATCATCTCCATCAGCTTTCTTTCTTTCTTTCTTTCTTTCTTTCTTTCTTTCTTTCTTTCTTCTCCTTCCCATTTTTCAATTTCTTCTTCTTGTCTTTCACTTTTGATTGCTTAATTGAGTTTTCCTCGGTGTTGGAGGATTCTTAGACAGACAGGCAAGCACATTTCAAACTTAGTAGAAATAGTGTCGTTTGAGAGTTTTAAATGGTTACGTTTTACAGTTAAAACAGACCCATCAGGTCTTTTAACAAAATCCTCCCTAATTACGAAATGTTCATCGAAGTCTTTTATGCACACAACTGAGCTTACTGAAGGGACAAATTCAGTTTGATGGATGTCTTAAGATTCACCAAGTCAGTAGGAAATTTAAACACAGAAATAATAGGCTGTTATGAACTATAGTTGCATCTACAACCAGGTACACAACACGACGTGGGCATAATTCACAATGTTCATACACGTTTAAATCATTCAACACCATTGATAGCCTCACTGATACGAGGTTCAGATCAGCCTACAAGTCACTGGCGAGAAGCGAAGCGGCCGGCCACTTGTGTGACGTAGCGCCCGAAGTGGAGGGCGAGCCTTATGGCCTGTATATCTAGTTGGCCTTGGATGGAGTCAACATCCGAGTTGGTCGCACACGTTCTATCGTGGACAGATCTTGGGATCTTGTTGCCCAAGGGAGTACCTCAACATCATGCAGGCAGTTCATAGAGACATGTGCAGTGTGTGAATGAGCACTGTCCTGCTCAAAAATGGCACCACGATACTGACGCATGAGAGGTAACACATGAGGAAGTAGGAATGTACATGATGTACCATTGTGCCATCAAGAGTTCCTTCGATCACTACCGCGAGTCATACCCGATGGCTCCTCACACCATGATGCCAGGAGTATCGCTGCTGTAGCTCTCCAAAACAATGAAAGAATGGGACCCCTCTCCAGGTCACCGCCATACTCACAGACAATGGTCGTCCGGGGTAGTGCAGAACCGCAATTCATCGCTGAATACAATGTGATGTCATTTATCAGCAGTCCATGCTTCCTGGTCACGGTACCACTCCAGACGCAGCTGTTTTGTGTTGTGATGTTAACGGCAAGCTACACATGGGACAGTAATTCCTTAGTCCGGCTGCTGTTAGTTTCCAACCAATGGTGCGGGATGACATAGAATGTTGTAGGGAATCCATTACTACTTGTTTGCGGATGGCAGGTGCAGATGTGAAGGGATTACGAAGTGCTTGGTGCACAATATGGGGATGCTCCCTTGCGTTGGTTAGATGTAGTCAAACTTGATGATGTTCCCATGCAGTCCAACATTGGGCCACTGTCACATCCCAATGCCCCACAAATCTGGATATTGCAAAATTCGACTTGCAGGTGAAATGGAGACCTAAAATGAGGTCCCTTTCAAACTAAAGCTGTCTCACACGAGCACGCGGCATCTCCGTGTTCTTCACAGTGACCGCTCAACATCCGACGCTGTTTATGCTCCTTATACACCCTACCAGGTCTGGTAATAACACTACGCAAAAAGAACACTAATGCACTCTGGTGACTGTTCTACCTGTCACAGAGAATTGCACCTCAAATTATTTACATACCCACCAATGGTGTGTATGTGTACGAGGTTACATTGACATTCGACCATTTCTTCTGGGTGCTTCAATTACTTTGTCAGACAGAGTAAATAATGATTAGCAGAACACTAAAATAGAACACACAAAAAAAAAAATGAATATCCATAAGTACATCATACATGAAGTTCAGAGTGTAAAAATTTTATGTAGCAACCAAAGAGATTTTAAGAATAGCCACACTACTTCCCAATGGGAACACTTCATATTCTGCTGCAATGCTGTTTTAAAAAATCATCATCTTTAGAAAAGTAAGCCAATGAATTATCTGTTTCACTTCATTTAGGAATAGTTTACAAAGTTTATTCCAACATTCTATATATCTAAAAGCACATCAAAATAATACACTTACCGGAGATTTTGCAAGCCCTTCTGCTGACCGCCACAACAACGTTGCACCACAGAGGTCAATTAGGGTGCCATCCTGCAGAACATTCGTTTCGTCTTCAACCTGCAGAGATCGATTTCATTAGATTAAAGACGTGATGTGAAATCTGAGGAATATATAATTCCTTGTTCATGTGGTCAAGTTTACGTAAATACCACAAAATGCAGCAGTGAAAAAGAAAGAACGAAAGAGCACAAGAGTAATGTAAACTACAGCAGTTTGAAAAGTCAGCAGCACCTGAAAATATGCGGAATACATATCAAGCAATGCAGTTCTAAGACGTGGCAATAGTGTCACGACAACAAACTATCATACCATGTTACATAACTAAAAAAGTTTATAAACACGTGATTAATTTCAATACCTCAATAACTTTCATAGGCAGATATACTAATGCTACACCCCTGAAGTTTCATCTGACCACCTCCAACCCCTCCCACTACTAAACCCAAGACCAGTAGCACACTCCACACTTTTTGCATTAGCACTTTCCCACTGAAGTTTACTCTGACTTGAAAGTCTGGAATGTGGGTTAGGTTTTCTTATCTGTAGTAAATTCACTGAATTTACACAGCATCTTGGCTACTCCAGATGATTCAGTAGGTTATCATCTATATATATAAAATAACTTGTCCTGACTGACTGACTGACTGACTGACTGACTGACTGACTGACTGACTGACTGATTCATCATCGCCGAGCCAAAACTACTGGACATAAAGAAATGAAATTTTGGGGATATATTCATATTAAGATGTAGGTGCTCGCTAAGGGAGGATTTTTGGATATTCCGTCGCTAAGGGGGTGAAAAGGAGGGTGAAATTTTAAAATGAATGTATCTATATCTGAAAACTTGAAAAGTTTACAGATGTAAAAATTGGTATTTAGAATCTTCTTTAAAAAAAAAGCAAACACGTATTTTTTTGTTTTCAGAAAATCCCAATAGGAGGAGTGAAAAAGGATGAAAATGGGTTAAAAGCCTTTAATCAGGATACCGATACTTATATCTCAGCAACTGAAGATATTACAGACCTGAAAATTGGTACACATGATCTCTTTTAAAAATAAAGAAACACGTATTTCTTTGTTTTTGGAAAATCTAATTAATGGGAGGGGAAAAAGGGGGGTGAATTATTAAAATGAGTGCATCAATATCTCAAAACTTTGAAAGTTTACACATGTAAAAATTGGTATTTAGAATTTTAATTATAATTAAAGAAACACGTATTTTTTTGTTTTCGGAAAATCCCAATAGGAGGGGTAAAAAGGGGTGAAAATGGGTTGAATACCTTTAATGACGATACTTATATCTCAGAAACTGAAAATACTACAGACCTGAAAATTGGTGTTTGGGATCTTCTTTAAAAATAAAGAAACAGGTACTTTTCGTTTTTGGAATATCCAAATAATGGGGGGTGAAAAGGGGGGTGAATTTTTAAAATGAGTGTGTCTACATCTTAAAACTTTGAAAGTTTACAGATGTAAAAATTGGTATTTAGAATCTCCTTTAAAAATAAAGAAACACGTATTTTTTTGTTTTCGGAAAATCCCAATAGGAGGGGGTGAAAAGGGGTGAAAAATAGTTTAATGCTTTTAATAAGGATCCTTATTTCTCAGGAACTGAAGATGTTACAGACCTGAAAATTGGTATATGGGATCTCCTTTATAAATAAATAAACATGTATTTTTTGTTTATAGAAAATCCAAAGTGGGGGGGGGGTGAAAGGGGGGTGTATTTTAAAAATGAGTGTAACTATATCTCAAAACTTCAAAAGTTTGCAGATGTAAAAATTGATATTTAGAATCTCCTTTAAAAATAAAAGAACACGTATTTTTTTTGTTTCCGGAAAATCCCAATAGGAGGGGTGAAAAGTGTGAATAAGGGGTTGAATGTCTTTAATGAGGATACTTATTGTGTGGTTTTCCTAACTCTCTTACTAAATTTTACAAACATATTATATAAAACTGCATTTAACTTGTAAAATCTGAATATCTGCATTTAAAATGGAAATTATGAAAATTAACATTCATTAAATAAAATACACACTCGTCGAACCTTGTACTCACACTTACTTGTTACCTGCTTACTTACACATACGTTATTTGAAGGGCGCCAGCTGTCACTCAGTACAGCAATAATAGAATGAGACTCTTGACTATCTCTAGGGTGTGGGGTAATAAGCTTACTTTTGTCAACATACCATATAAGTTCTGGGAAAAGGAGATTGGCGTTCGGTTTCCCCATTAATTTTGAGGTTAAGATATTTTACTGTCAATGAAATAAAACTATAAATTCGTTTGATAGAACAATATATATTCTTTAAATAATATATCCAAAAATAGTGAGTCTTGTTGTGATAAAACAGATGAGAATATGAAATTATGACATTGCAACTGAAAGAAACTAGGCATGAATTTGAATTCTTCTTGACCGGACATTTAACAATTTATACGAAATATTTCCCTCACTGATTCACTTGACTGTACCTTCAACACTTTGAGTGCAATTACAACGTAATCCATTGCTCTGGTGTTTACTGTAGATGTGTCACGCCTAACTTGGTGATACATCCTTGTGACTGCTTCTTCTCCATATCATCTGACTTCTTTGTAAGTCAATATGGTATTACCTCTTGGTAGGTCCTGGGTTGCCCTCTCTGACTTCATGGTAAGCCCTTGCGTCCGTGTCTTCAACTAAGTGACCAACTAACTAATGGCTCACTGAGTCTTCACCATCTCTGGTTCTCTTGATCTAGTAGACTTCTTCACTGTACTGCATCCGTATAACTAATGACTGACGCTACAATATGCACCCACCTTTTATAGACGTTGGTTGACACAGCTACGTAATCTCCAGAAATAACAATGACATACTCCCACCTACGCAACAGATATTACACACAGTGGTGAAATAGCCCGCCGGCTGACTCTCTGAGCGCATTTTCTAAATAAATACGATGACATACCCATGGAGTGGCGATGACTTGGCAGAATCGCCAGTGGTATCGCAATATAACAACGTCACTTCCAATCTCTGATATATACAACAATTCTCACTGTACAGGTATTGAGTGGTATTCTACACATACGTATATATGCATACATCTAAGTACAATCTTGCAAGCAACAGGCAATTGCAAAATCGAATTGAATAAAACGGATAATTACAATAATAGTAACAATATCACAGATAAAATAATAATAATACTGACATAATAATAATAATAATAATAATAATAATAATAATAATAATAAAATACAGATAAAATCATACAATAATAAAAATACAGATATCATCTTGTAACGGGATTTGAACCGTTACATTATATCTCAGAAACTGAAGATATTGCAGACCAGACAATTAGTATATGGAATCTCCTTTAAGAATACCGAAACATTTATTTTTTTGTTTTTGGAAAATCTAATTAATGGGAGGGGGAAAAGGGGGGTAAATTATTAAAATGAGTGTATCAATATCTCAAAACTTTGAAAGTTTACAGATGTAAAAATTGGTATTTAGAATTTTCATTATAAATAAGGAAACACGTATTTTTTTTGTTTTCGGAAAATCCCAATAGGAAGGGTGAAAAGGGGTGAAAAATTGGTTGAATGCCTTTAATGACGATACTTATATCCCAGAAACTAAAAATATTACAGACCTGAAAATTGGTGTTTGGGATCTCCTTTAAAAATAAAGAAACGCGTATTCTTTTGTTTTTGGAAAATCCAATTAATGGGGGGTGTGAAAAGGGGGTGAATTTTGAAAATGAGTGTATCTATATCTCAAAACTTTTAAAGTTTATAGATGTAAAAATTAGTATTTAGAATCTCCTTTAAAAATAAAGAAATACGTATTTATTTGTTTTCGGAAAATCCCAATAGGAGGGGTGAAAAGGGATGAAAAATAGTTTAATGCCTTTAATAAGGATCCTTATTTCTCAGAAACTGAAAATGTTACAGACCTGAAAATCGGTATTTGGGATCTCCTTTATAAATAAAGAAACATGTATTTTTTTTAGAAAATCCAAATAGTGGGGGCGGGGGTGAAGGGGGGTGTATTTTAAAAATGAGTGTATCCATATCTCAAAACTTCAAAAGTTTGCAGATGTAAAAATTGATATTTAGAATCTCCTTTAAAAATAAAAGAACACGTATTTTTTTGTTTTCGGAAAATCCCAGTAGGAGGGGTAAAAAGTGTGAATAAGGGATTGAATGTCTTTAATGAGGATACTTATATCTCAGAAAATGAAGATATTAGAGACCAGAGAGTTAGTATATGGAATTTCCTTTAAAAATACAGAAACATTTATTTTTTTGATTTTGGAAAATCAATTAATGGGGGTTAAACAGGAGTGACAAACTGGGGTTAATATTTAGAAAAACTATATCTAGAGTATATCTCAGAAACGTAAAATGTTGCAGACGTAAAAATTGATATTTGGAATCTCCTGTTAAAGTAAAGAAACAGGTATTCTCGGAAAATCCAATGAAGGTTGGGGGGGGGGGGGTGAAAATTTGAAATATTTATTGAATTAATTGTATGAGGATACTTACATCTAATAAAAACTAAAGTTGTTACAGACGTGAAAAGTGGTATTTAGATCTTCTTTAAAAATAAAACGACGCGCTTGGGGGGGGGGGGGGCGGAGAATCATTTTTGGGGGCGAGTGTGAAAAGGAGTGGAATTCATTTTATGAGGACACATATCTTAAAAAACTGAAGATAATCGGTATTTAGAAGATCCTTTACTATTAAAGAAACAAGTATTTTTGCCCGAAAATTCAGTTAAGGGGGACGGGGAGTGTGAAAGCAAGTGAAAAAAGTGAATTATTTTTAGGGGAATACTTATATCTCAAAACTGAAGGTAACACACGTGAACATTGGTATTTGGAATCTCCTTTAAACATAAAGGAACACGTTTTCTTTTTTGGGGGGAGGTAAATCAACTTAACCGCGGTGGGGTGAAAACGGAGGTGAGTAGAGGTGAGTAGAGGTTCAGTACCGCCAAGGCACCCAAGACGACACCACGCCGGATCTCCTCAAGGATTTGATCCACATAAAAATGCTTATAGGAAAAGATGGCAAAGATTTAGGGACCCAACTGACCGGGTGTAATACCTGGACCTATCCCGGGAAGTACAAAATCGATTGCTGGAGAAAAGATTGAAAAATGGGAGGAACGTTGCCGTAATCTCTCAGAAAACGAGTCAGATCGCGAATTTTGGCGGAATCTCTCAGAAAACGAGTCAGATCGCGAATATCGGTGGGTTATATATAAAACGATAAGCATTCAATTATAAATTTCAGTATAATACCGTAGCGAAGCACAGGTATCTTGCTAGTTTATAAATAAAAATAATGTCTTACAAGATACACTTTAGACATGATATGGGCTTTTGGGCTTTGCCGTGTCAAGAAAACAAGCTGAAACTCTTTACGTTTCGCAGAGAAATTTGCTCTACATCTTCAAAAGAAAATCTTGACTGTTCCTGAGGAAGTCTTCTACAATAATGAGGGTTTGCATTTAAGATAGTTTTACCATTGGCACTGTCGTGGTAGGATCTTAATTGGTGCTTAATTTTGTAGTCAGCTCCCGCTTGGAGCGCTGTGCCACCATACAGCGAGCTACCTCAACACTCTCCACTATCATTTCATTTCATCTGTCAGTCATTAATCACTGCCCCAGAGGACTGCGACAGGCTTCAGCTGCTGGCACAATAATAATATTAATAATAATAATAATAATAATAATAATAATAATAATAATAATAATAATAACAACAACAACAACAACAGCGGAGGCAGCAGCAAAAACAGTAAGCGGAGTATTAAGAATAAAGCACTTAAAAGTATAAATACAACGTCTCATTGACATAGCCAGGGAGGGGGCGCATGGCATAGTGAAAGGGCCATGAACTGGCTAACTAGAATCTGATGATGATCTTTCAAGAATGAAACATGTCAATCTAATTTATTTTTTGCTAGTGGCTTTATGCCGCACCGACACAGATAGGTCTTATGGCAACGATGGGATAGGAAAGGCCTAGGACAATGGGAAACCACAGAAAACCATCTTTAAGGCTGCCTACATTGGGATTCGAAGCCACTACCTCCCAGATGCATGCTCACAGCCGCGCGCCCCTAACCGCACGGCCAACTCGACCGGTCATTCTATTTTAATTAAGTTGATTCTTTTCAGGTATAGTACTGTTACCATATGTTTTCTTTTGCAGGTAGGTAGTTTATAAATTTATTACTCAAAATTAGTTTTGGCAGACTGAAGAACCCAACAGTCATAAATATCAATGGAGTCAAAAAATGAAAGGAGATGGCTTCAGATATTACATAAAAGATCTTTCAAATTATAACATACAGGGTATTACAGAGTTCCAGGCAACATCACAATTCTTGACTCATCTAGAACATAGAATGATGTCCTTAAGTATATAAACTCAGTACTACTGCTACCCACCATTCACTTAGGAACACTGAATCAGTTAATATGAAGATGCAGCTGCACCTGTTGGGGAAATGTCAGTAAGCACTATTGATGAACATGGCCTCATAACCTGAAGGCCTAATCCAGAGGTTTCTGGGAAGTGTACAAAGAAGAGTATAGTCTCCTACAACAAAAATTGTGTAACAGAGCACTTGTCAACAATATTACTGACCCCAGAGAGCACAATTGATGGTTTTGCAGCATTTCATGAGGTTGTGGCGGCATCAGGAAAAATGAACTCGCCTCACATACAGAACGCACTCTTGTGCACGATGCAACATTGCATCAGGATGTATAGCTTCTTAAACTAGTGTCATTCGGCGGCATCGAGTGCATATGAGCATGAGCATCACGTCTCTTTGTGTCTCGTTCGTATATTCAATGTATTTTATATGCAAAAGTGTAAAACTGTATGTGGTGTCTGTGTAAATAAATCTGTTATCCATGAGGGCTGATTTATTTATGAAAACAATGTGGAGCCGCCTACAACCAAGACTCCATAAGGTGAATAGCAAATCAAAATTGCTTGCATTCATCCCCATCAGCCTTCTGTAGTGATGGACGATATGAATGCAGCAGAAGCAGCACATTGCGAAACAAGAATGAACTTATTGCTGTTTGTCTACTATGAATCAGGATAACAGAGATGACAAGAGAAGAGATAGGGAGAAGGAAAAGAGTTATAAAAATCAGGGATGAAGTCTACAATATAGTGGATAACTTCAAGCACTTAGTAGTGAATTAATTATGAATTCAAGATTGCATATGGAACTCAACATCAAGATATAACTAGGGAGGGTTTATATTACAGGGTACAAAATTTTTTTGTGGACCGAATACATGCTAACTGAGACTGAATGAATTACGTACAAGTCATTTTGCCTACAAATTATGACATATGCGGCAGAGACATGACCAGCGACTAGGAAGGATAAGAGTCAAATACACACAGCAGAAGTGAAATTTTCGAGATGTATGTTACAAAAAAAAAAAATAATAATAATAACCGTGGGATAACTTTAGTAAAAAAATCAACAAAAGGAAGATGAGATAGCTTCAACATATTAAATGGATAAATTAAGAAATAATAACTAATCAAATAAAAGAATAAAAACACTAGATGTACAAAAAAAGAACAAAAAACATTTTAAATGAGATTGATAATAATAATAATAATAATAATAATAATAATAATAATAATAATAATAATAATAATAATAATAATAATATTTGCTTTACGTCCCACTAACTACTTTTACGGTCTTCGGAGACGCCGAGGTGCCGGAATTTAGTCCCGCAGGAGTTCTTTTATGTGCCAGTAAATCTACCGACAGGAGGCTGTTGTAATGAGCACCTTCAAATACCACCGGACTAAGCCAGGGTCGAACCTGCCAAGTTGGGGTTAGAAGACCAGCGCCTTAACGGTCTGAGCCACGTGACTACCAATGAAACAATTCCTGACGACTGGAAGTGTGCAATAATTCACCCATTACATAAGAAACGGGATAAAAACTGACATAAATTACTACAGAGGTATTTCCCTTCTAGCAGTCGCCTACAAAATTCTTTCAAAACTCCTACTCAAGAGACTTGAAATGCAAACAGATCATTTGATTGGAGAATATCAGGCAGGGTTCAGAAAAGGCAGGTCATGCACAGAACAGATTCTTAACCTCAAGACCATCCTACAAATTCGTAAAAGCAGGAGAATGGTGACTTTCATGGACTTCAGAAAGGCATAGGATTCTGTAGATAGACACTTTTCTGTGTACTGGAAGAATTCAAAGTAGACAGGAAAACAAGAGAATTAATCATGCAAACACTAACATGCACCACTTTCAAGGTAAAATTCTTAGGTGAATTGGCTGAACAATTCAATGTTAAAAATGGAGTCCGACAAGGAGATGGGTTGCCCCTTTGTTGTTTAATTTTTTTCTTTAAAAAGTGATTAGGATGGTTCATGGTGTGGGTTACTGTAGTCGCATCCTAGTTCGTGAACCATGGGCAACGGCTGAGTGGCCTAGTAACTGGTCCTGAGAGTCGGGATAAAAGTTTCTATGGAATGGGAGTGGGCATCTTGGACATATTCTGAGTCATGGCCCTCTTTGTGCTCCGGCGGCTAGGACTATACAATTCACCGGTGGTCTATAACCCGTTAGAGGAGAGATCCTCACTTGGACTATGTGCAAGTAGGGTAGCATCCTGCTTCATGAATTTACCGAGCTCAGAACATTTTAAGCAAGCCACGGACCTATGGGAGTAACGGAGTCCCACTCCCATTTGACAGGCGAGTGACTCCTTGGAAACAACTTGGTGAACAAAATGGAATTGGATGGGAAGCTATCAATATTAATGGGGCTTATGGAAGAAAGAAAGTTGAACTGGCTGAGTCAGCAAAGAGGATGCATCTGGATGTGCTAGGAGTAAGTGATATTCGGGTAAGGGGAGATAACGAGGAAGGGATAGGAGATTATAAAGTGTATTTGACGGGTGTTAGAAAGAGAAGGGCAGAGTGTGGGGTAGGGCTCTTTATCAGGAATACCATTGCACGCAACAGAGTTTCTGTTAGGCACGTCAATGAGCGAATGATGTGAGTAGATTCGTCAGTTGGAGGAATTAGGACGAGAATTGTCTCAGTGTATTCACCATGTGAGGATGCAGATGAGGATGAAGTTGACAAGTCTTATGAATCATTGAGTGACATCGTGGTCAGGGTCAACAGCAAGGATGGAGTAGTGCTAATGGGCGATTTCAATGCGAGAGTTGGGAATAGAACTGAAAGATACGAAAGGGCGATTGGTAAATGTGGGGAAGATATGGAAGCTAATGGGAATGGGATGCTTTAGCTGGACTTCTGTGCTAGCAGTTACGAATACATTCTTCAAGCATAAGGCTATTCACCGCTACACATGGGAGATTAGGGGTACCAGATCCATAATAGACTATATCTTAACCGACTTTGAATTCAGGAAATCTGTTAAGAATGTACAGGTATTCCGGGGATTTTTCAATGATACAAGCTACTATCTGATCTGTAGTGAACTAAATATCTCTAGGCCTAGGGTAGAGAAAGTGAAATTTGTCTGTAAACGAATAAGGGTAGAAAATCCCCAGGACGAGGAAAGACAGAAGTACATGGATATGATTAGTGAGAAGTTTCGAACAGTAGACAGTAAGCAGGTTCAGGATATAGAAAGTGAATGGGAGGCATACAGGGATGCTGTAGTAGAAACAGCAAGGGAATGCCTAAGAACAACTGTGCGTAAAGGAGAACATCTTGGTGGAATGATGAAGTGGGAGCAGCTTGTAAACATAAAAAGAAGGCTTATCAGAAATGGCTCGAAACAAAGGCTGAGGCAGACAAGGAATTGTACGTAGATGAAAGAAACAGAGCGAAACAAATAGTTTTTGAATCCAAAAAGAAGCCATGGGAAGATTTTGGTAATAACCGGGAAAGGCTAGGTCAGGCAGCAGGGAAAACTTTCTGGACAGTAATAAAGAACCTTAGGAAGGGAGGGAAAAAGGAAATGAACAGTGTTTTAAGTAATTCAGGTGAACTCATAATAGATCCCAGGGAATCACTGGAGAGGTGGAGGGAATATTTTGAACATCTTCTCAATGTAAAAGGAAATCATCTTGGTGGTGTTGCGAACAGCCAAGCTCATGGGGAGGAGGGAAAAGATGATGGTGAAATTACACTTGAGGAAGTGGAAAGGATGGTAAATAAACTCCATTGTCATAAAGCAGCATGAATAGATAAAATTAGACCTAAAATGGTGAAATATAGTGGGAAGGCAGGGATGAAATGGCTCCATAGAGTAGTAAGATTAGCGTGGAGTGCTGGTAAGGTACCTGCAGATTGGACAAAAGCAGTAATTGCACCTATCTATAAACAAGGGAACAGGAAGGATTGCAACAACTATCGAGGTATCTCATTGATTAGTATACCAGGCAAAGTATTCACTCGCATCTAGGAAGGGAGGGTGCGATCAGTCGTTGAGAGGAAGTTGGATGAAAACCAGTGTGGTTTCAGACCACAGAGAGGCTGTCAGGATCAGATTTTCAGTATGTGCCAGGTATCTGAAAAATGCTACGAGAGGAAGAGGCAGTTGTGTTTATGTTTTGTAGATCTAGAGAAAGCATATGACAAAGTACCGAGGGAAAAGATGTTCGCTATACTGGGGGACTATGGAATTAAAGGTAGATTATTAAAATCAATCAAAGGCATTTATGTTGACAATTGGGCTTCAGTGAGAATTGACGGTAGACTGAGTTCTTGGTTCAGGGTACTTACAGGGGTTAGACAAGGCTGTAATCTTTCATCTTTGCTTTTCGTAGTTTACATGGATCATCTTCTGAAAGGTATAAAATGGCAGGGAGGGATTCAGTTAGGTGGAAATGTAGTAAGCAGTCTGGCCTATGCTGACGACTTGGTCTTAATGGCAGATTGTGCCAAAAGCCTGCAGTCTAATATCTTGGAACTTGAAAATAGGGGCAATGAGTATGGTATGAAAATTAGCCGTTTGAAGACTGAATTGATATCAGTAGGTAAGAAATTCAACAGAATTGAATGTCAGATTGGTGATACAAAGCTAGAACAGGTCGATAATTTCAAGTATTTAGGTTGTGTGTTCTCCCAGGATGGTAATATAGTGAGAGAGATTGAATCAAGGTGTCGTAAAGCTAATGCAGTGAGCTCGCAGTTGCGATCAACAGTATTCTGTAAGAAGGAAGTCAGCTCCCAGGCAAACCATCTTTACATCGGACTGTTTTCAGACCAACTTTGCTTTTCGGGAGCGAAAGCTGGGTGGAGTCAGGATATCTTATTCATAAGTTAGAAGTAACAGACATGAAAGTAGCAAGAATGATTGCTGGTACAAACAGTTGGGAACAATGGCAGGAGGGTACTCTAAATGAGGAGATAAACGCTAATTTAGGAATGAACTTGATGGATGAATCTGTACGCACAAACCAACTTCGGTGGTGGTGGTGGGGTCATGTGACTCGAATGGAGGAGGATAGGTTACCTAGGAGAATAATGGACTCTGTTATGGAGGGTAAGAGAAGCAGAGGTAGACCAAGACGACAATGGTTCGACTCAGTTTCTAACGATTTAAAGATAAGAGGTATAGAACTAAATGTGGCCACAACACTAGTTGCAAATCAAGGATTGTGGCGACTTTTAGTAAATTCACAGAGGCTTGCAGACTGAACAATGAAAGGCATAGCAGTCTATAATGATAATGTATGTATGTATGTATGTATGTATGTATGTATGTATGTAGTGATTAGGACTTGGGAAAAAGAAGTTAAAGGATTAACCCTTGGCAGATTACATGAAAACAAAATTAATATACAGGGTTTGGCCTTCACTGCTGACTTAGCAGTTTTATCCAATAACAGACAGGAAGCAAATGCATCCATTGAAAATCTGCAGGAAATTGCATCCAGAACAGGACTCCAGATCTCATATCAGAAAACTCACTACATGGTAGGATTTCTTCGGTACTTACATGGACAACCAATGTAAACCCAATATGGCAAAATATCCCATGTGTCTAAATTCAAATACCTGGGAGAAGTATCCAACCTTCAGGACTCAATCGTGAAGCAAACAAAGAAAAGGTCTCTAAACTACTAAGAGTATACCGACTCACTTGGAGCAGATATAATTAAAAATCTATATCGCAAAATACAAAATTAAGACATTAATAACACTGTTATCAAGCCTGAAGCACTATATGCATCTGAAACACTGATCATTGGTGGCAGATCATTGATTAAGGACATAGAAATGCAAGAAAGATAAATCTTAAGGAAAATTTTGGGGCCAGTCTGTACAGGGGGAATTTGGATGATAGGAAACCTCATGACCTGTACCAACACTCAGAAAAAATCTCAGACACATTTAGGAAAATACGTTTGAAATTTTATGGACACATTCTCAGAATGAGTAATCTGAGATTGACCAAAAGAATTCTGAACCTAGCCCTATCAATGAAAGTAAATAACAATTGGCTGCTCGAAGTTCAAAAAGATCTTCAAGAAATAGGCATCACAGATGACATTGTGTTAGACAGATCTACGTTCAGAAAATTAGTCGATAATCACCGCTATAAACATCATCCAAGCACTGCCACCAATAAAACATGGTCGGAAGATCGCAAGAAAAGCCACAGCGAGAAGATGAAGAGATCTTGGGAGAAGAAAACGGCAACGACATCTGCTAAATAAGTTCAATTGTGCTCCTTAGTTGGGCATAATGAAAAAATAATAATAATAATAATAATAATAATAATAATAATAATAATAATAATAATAATAATAATAATAATAATAATAATGTTTAGAGATAACGGCAAATACTTAAACATTTGGTGTAGTGCTGGCCTAGCAAATCACTGAACGAGTTTTGAAGCATATCCATTTATGTACATGTAAACAAGCTATTATTTTACATCCTAGATGGTCTATTAAAGAGCCTCAGTGGCTCAGACGGCAGTGCGCCGGTCTCTCACCGCTGGGTACTGTGGTTCAAATCTCTGTCACTCCATGTGAGAATTGTGCTGGACAAAGATGAGGCACGACAGGGTTTTCTCTGGCTAATCCGGTTTTCCTTGTCATAATTTCATAATTCATTCCAGCAACACTCTCCAATATCATTTCATTTCATCTGCCATTCATTAATCATTGCCCCAGAGGAGTGCGACAGGCTTCAGCAGCCAGCACAATTCCTATCCTTGCCACTAGATAGGGGCTTCATTCATTCCAATCCTGACCTGGTCGAATAACTGGAAACAGGCTGTGGATTTTCATGGTCTATTAAACTGTAACATTTTAAATTAATGTCCATTCACATTAGTTTGGTTTTTCTTGGTAAAAAATTTGGAAATCCTAATCTAAAATTCCACGTGAAGTAGTCACATGCATCCACCTAAAATTCAACAAGGCTGTATAGCAATCATAATACTTCAAAACAACCATCCACCGGGGTTTTTTTTTTTTTTTTTGGGGGGGGGGGGTCAGGGAATATAGGCTACTTTATCAATATTTCACAGTAAGTTAGGCTATACTACTCAAGATGGTGTAAATGTATTTCAAACACAAATATAAATAACGCCCAAAATTATATCTGAAATCAGTATTTACTTTTCACGGTAGTCTCGAAAAGCAGGATGGTCCAGCTTGTAGCTGGGGATATTAGTCTACAGGCACATCTTCACAGTATCCTCAATGAACGTTTGTTTCTCAATTTTTTGCTTTTTTTTGCCATTCTATCCATTTCTGCTATAGTGGCTTGATGCCACGCTGTTCACATGTTGGTTGGGAAATAAATCACCCCTGGTTTCTGCACATGGTTTCTGCTCTTGCAGTACTTGTGCAAAACATTATTATTCTTCCCTTTAAGTCTTTAGTTGCAAAGTCGGCACATCAATATATCTGTATCACTTTCATAAAAATGTTCCGATCTGTAACTCTCAGCACGCTGTTTGATCATCACTTTGCTTCTACCCATGGCTACCAGACAATAAATCGCTACCGTACTTTAAAACAGAACTAGTACTCAACACCTATGCCAAGAATAACCGACTATGATCAAGGGTCAACCCAAATGAATGCGTGTCTTTGAAAGTATATTAAGCTGTTTGATTGGTTGTTCTTTGCAATGCTCTTTGACTGTTGAAAGATATTCCACACATTGAAAGATTTAAGGCGCCGTAATAATTCCTTCCCCTGATTGATTCCGGACAAACCTACTAAAAAAACAAAATATGCTACCTTTACCTACACGAACCCAGGCGTATTTCAAGTTACTAACCCTCTAAAGAAATACGATATCAATATCGCTTATAGAACCCGATACACGAACCGTAATATATTCTTCAATTCAAATATAGTTAACATTAATCACAATAAATTCTCAAACTCTGGTATCTATAGGCTTCAATGCACCCATTGTGGGTTTTCTTATATCGGACAGACTGGACGTAGTTTTTTGACCAGATACCTTGAACATTACGTTTCAAAACAGAAAAAGTATTCCGCCATGAGCACCCATATGGAAGATACTGGTCACAGTTTTACGACAATTGAAAAAGACCTTCAAATCTTAAAATACGTCAATAAAAGTAAACTTCCGACACAGTTTGAGAACATTTACATATTCTTAGACCAGTATTTTAACGGAAATGAACATTTAAATGATACTTCAGAAATTAAAAGTCCAATAATTGAAAAAATTCCAGAACTACTCTCTCTTTTCAATATAAATAATAATAATATAATATATAAATATAAATATATAAATAAAAAATATAAATATAAATATAAATAATAATAATTTTCAATTATACAACCGCTAATAATATTTCCTCTGTAACAACAGCTAATGCTTTACCATCCTTTCATGCGACACCTCCTCCACGAACATCCGACCCGCCCAACGAATCGGTCGCCCCTCCTCCTCACATGACTCGTTCCCCGCCTCTACGTATACATACATACAACACTAGAAGCAGTAATAAAGCTACTGGCCAGTTTAATTCACGCAGCCAGCGCTAGCGAACACCTCACACTAGTCCCAAGGGTAAGCCTCTTTTTTCATTTTTTTTTCTCCTCCTTCTTCGTTTTCCGTTATAACATAACTTCATTTCCCCCTTTTTCTTTTCATTTCAGATTCCAAACTCCAATTTGTGCCATAATCTGCTCTATTCATCTAAGAATTGCTAGAACTCTCCTTATATTCAAGATCGTCGTTACTCTTTTATGAGTCCATTATTGCTGTTCTATGTTACATACGATTAGTTTTACTGCTAGCGCATGAATATGGACTAGTTAACTTTTATTTCCTTCTGGCGTCAAGATCATCTCTCCTACAGAATTCGCAACTATTGGAGATCACGTCATATCAACCTTAGTTTCGACGTTATGCGCCTTTTGACTCGTTCAATTTGGACTCTTACTATTCAATGAACTCTATTCAACTCTTGTTTTTGCATACCTGAAGGAACTCCGTCCTCAATAATTAATCCACGCTTCACGTATTGATGTATATTTTAATGTCCACAATATCTATTTTTTACTTTAACAACCCATGATTGTTTTTAACTTCACAGACTGCCATCGTTCAATGTATTCCACGACAATTCTTGCTGTTAATCTGTACATATTGTTACAATCTAAGTCTAATGTTATATTATTACTTTTTATTACGACATTGTTATTCTTTTAATATGAGGACACAATTTTGATCATTTTAAGCTCAGGGCCCTGACCTAGTCTTTGTACATTAATGGCTGATGATGTTCGCTATGCCGAACGAAACATGTCCCATTATTTAAGACACATGATGATTATTTTATAATTCAATGAGTGTATTGTATTGTATTGTATTGAGTAGGTGGTTGTAAATAAAAGGATTTTATAATTTTAATATATTATCCTCAATACGGTTCTATTATGAGATTAATTACACGTAACTATCGTTCACACATGGCGTAGTACTGCATCCGTAACCAGCAACAAAAAACAGTGAAAGAGAACAGCTCTCTCACAGGAGAGGTTAGAAGATATACGGGCAAGACTACAAGTCAGTCTACATAAGTTGCTTCGGAGAGTAGCTCAGGAAACTGGTATTTCACATTTGTTAGCACGTAATGCAACAAAATGATTAAATTTACGATCTTCCCAAACTCATTCAGGCCATAACATACAACCTACAGATTTAATTTCAAGAATATAAGATTTTGCAATTGGCTAATGAATAGTGTCCGCCCCCACTGTCTACGGGTAGCGTGCCTGCCTCTAACCCGGAGACCCCGGGCTAGATTCCCAGCGAGGTCAGGGATTTTTACATGATCCTAAAGGTTGGCGATTACAAATGAGGAGCTATCTCACAGTAAGATGGTAACCCCGGTCTAGAAAATAAAAAATAACGACAGAGAGGATTCGTCACACTGGCCATGCTTTACCTCGTAATCTGCAGGCCTTCAAGCTGAGCAGCGGTTGCTTGATAGGCGAAGGCCCATTTGAGCTGGAGTGCCATAGGGTTTTTGTTTAATGAGTAGTATCCACAATGGAATTGTGGATTCAAAATTTCTTCCTATGAGTGACGAAGCATAGTTTCATTCGGGTGGATATGTCGATTCACAGAATAGGATCAGGGATACAGAGAACCTGCACATTTTACAGCCAACACTTCTGCACGATGTGAAGGTGGGTGTATGGTGCGCTATTGGTGCCTGACGAATTATACGTCCAATATTTTTTTCAGGACATGATTACTTCTGACCATTATATTCACAACATTCTTGAACCATTTTGGGCTGAACTGACTGAAGAAGAAAACAACGTATGGCTATTTCCAACAGAACGGTGCACAATATTATGCCACGGTTGCAGGAAGTGTTCGATGATGATCAGATCATCGGTAAAGGCCTAGGTCCCTCTCGTTTGCCTTATTTAAGCACATGCGACTTATCTCTGGAGAAAATCTCAAAGGAAAAGTTAACAAGAATAATTCTTGAACTGCAGAAGAATTAAAAATCGAAATTAGGAACTGCAAAGTGTGTTTTGAAATCTCATTACAACATGTGAAGCTTGCATCGCAGCTCAAGGATAACATTTTCAACATTTTCTGTAAATACTGGTGGAGTTGTTTCATTTACTAGTATATTTATTTATTTATTTATTTATTTATTTATTTATTTATTGGCTTGGGCTCCTTGATGCTATTCCTTGAGCTGCTAATTAATAAATAATTATCTACATTATTGGATGTTTTTACCTTTTCCCTGAACACCGAAGGTGTTATCTTGAAATTTCATCACCCACTGATCTAGTATTGTTTATTTTCCCCCCTTTCTGATTATCATTCTCTCTAATTCTCAGTGGCATATTAAAATTCTCAATCAATTTTCCTACCCGGCCACACATTTGATTTTTTCCATGCCTGTACGTATGAAGACTACGTCTTGTAAAGTGATCCTTAAGTAATGATCCCTAGTTCCTTTGTTGGCACACTGGGTGTTCCATTGTTGTCCTGGTGAAACTCTACCATGGTAGGTAGTTTATGGCACTGCAATAAAGTGAATCATAAAGAAGCTGTCCCCTTTGCAGAATAAAAATGCTGCTACTCTTCACTCCATGAGTAGAGAAAGGCTTGTACCTGTCACTAGTCCCCAAAGTGAGAGGTTTGTGATGAATTTCCTCTTGTCGTAACTACAGACATGACGAGTGGTTCTCATTCTGAACCTATATTCCATCCTTTCACTAATTGTGGACATGAGTCAGTTAGGCCTACAGTATATCAGATTTATGGCTTTAGGAGCGCAAAGCTCTTTATACGGAGGTCGAGCCATAAGTCATGGCATTTTTTTTTTTCTCGCGAACAGGACACAACACGGAAAATCTAAGACATGCATTTGCAAACGTACGGTATGTACTTGCGTATGAGGCCACTAGATGGTGTATGTAAACAGTGTGGGTATAAGCACGCCCCCAAGTTCAGTGTTCAGTCAACAAGCAGGAGCAACAATCTTATATTAAAATAGCAGTTCTCTGCGGCACACCCGCCTTATTTACCTGATCTGAGGCCATGAGACTATGATCTAATCCCCAAAGTCAAGAAGCCATTATGTGGACAGCGGTTTGCTAACAAAGAGGACATCGTAACAGCATTTCAGAGAGAGGTGTCACACGTTAGTGATACACATGCAGCGAATGGTATTCAGCGCCTGCCCCACCACTGGCAATGCACAGTGGAAACCTTGGGTGATTATTTCAAAGGTCTGTAACCAGTGGAGACCTGTCCTTTGTACACAGTCTTGTGTATTTGCTGTCTCTCTCTTAGTCCAACCCTTCGTAAGGGTGTAGTGGCATCACGCGACAATCCTTTTGGTGATCTTCCTCCAGGAGTCTCTGCTTTGGGCATGGTGACTTGCTTGCTGTAAGCTCATCCTGGTCAAGTTCTTGATCTGGTCCATCCATCGTAACGGCGCACTTCCTCTAGGTCTTCGGCCTTCGACTTTTCCCTCTATGATAAGTATTTGCTGTCTATACCATAATAAAACAATGTTTACCAATGGCCTGTATTCTATCACTTTCCTACGAGAATCTCCTGAAGTCAGAATTTGTCTTCAGGCACTATGCACAAGTACATGTCCTATATTTCCAAATGCATATCTTAGATTTTCCGTGTTGTCTCCTGTTCGCAAGAAAAACAAAGTTGCCATGACTTATGACTCGATCATCATATTTGGAGGCAAAGATGTAACAAATTTACTGGTCTTGAGGGCGTTGCTTTTACGACGGAAAGTAAGAATGTTTAAATGCAAAATGACTGTTTTCAAATATTAATTTAAACTTAATTTGGAAATTAACTGCAAAGGACACATTAAAAGGGCATCGTGGGCGACATGCCGTCTGCAGACGCTGTGTTGGACAGGGCTGCAGTATAACATCACCTGCAAAAAGTCTTCCCTGCGATTCCTACTCATATCATTTATGTAAACCTGCAAAAGAAAACATAAAAGTCCAATGTTATTGCCTTGTGGGACTGCCTCCTCCATAAACGCTACAGGATACGATACCGCTTCACCTACTCTAATTATCTGAGTTCTATTTACTAGGAATTTGGAAACCCATTCAATCATTCCTTTGTGTAGTCCAATAGCCCTCATTTTCCATCAGCAGTCTCCCATGATTCGCCCTATCAAAAGCTTTGGATAGGCCAACAGCCATACAGTCCATCTGACCTGAATGTATATCATCAGCTATAACTTGCTGGAATCCTACAAATTGAGCATCTCTGTAATAATCTCACCAAAACCCAAACTGCCTTCATCTCCCCACTCTCCCAGCGGTTTAACGTTGCACTAACACATCAAAGGTTTTCGGTGGCAGAAGGATGGGAGACTGCTAGGATTGGAAAGGTAGCAGCCATGGCCTTAATTAAGGTATAGTCAATTTAGAACCTCTGTTACCCCATACACTTTTAGCCAAAGTGACTAAAAGAAAAACTGTTAAAGCAAATTAGACACATTGTTTGTAATGTTCTGACAAAGGGGATGAGTAATGTAATTTGCGGACTCTGATCTTGACTGCCTCCTTCTCTTCTCCCTTGCCAACTCTGTTTTGGCTTTTTCATTAGTGTGCTAGTAACTATCCATGCAACGGTGAATGTAACTTTTTTTACTATAGGTTTCTGTTGCACATCATGTCAACAAAGCAGAAACAGGTCTTGATAACAACAGAAGAAAAATTAGCAGCAGTTAAAAGAATTAACAATGGTGAGATTTTGCATACTGTGGCAACCAATTATGGTGTTGGTGTTTCCACCATTTCTGACTGGGTCAAAATTAAAAATAAATTTGAAGAACATGCTTCAAAAATGTCTAACAAGGGAACAATGGAAGCATGTAAAAATGAGAAAGTAAATGAGGCTGCGTTTTTATGGTTCACACAACAGAGAGAGAAGGGAGTACAGTAGTTTGGGATTATTAAAATATTTTGTTAACACTAAATATGTATTGCCTTCATTTACTATCATATAACATAGCCTATCAAAACAATTTCTTAACCTCTAAAAATAACATTTTAATTACTGTCCGAAACTTTTGTTATCCAAAACCACCTCCCCCCTTCCTTTACTCCAGTTAACAGAGGTTCTACTGTATTTTTTATCTATGACAAAAACAGCTTCATGATTACTTAAACGATCTATCACTTCAGTTTCTCTATAGAGCTCATCTGATTTTATCAGTAACACCTCTGTCCGGCTCCATGGCTAAATGGTTAGCGTGCTGGCCTTTGGCCACAGGGGTCCCGGGTTCGATTCCCGGCAGGGTCAGGAATTTTAACCTTAATTGGTTAATTTCGCTGGCACGGGGGCTGGGTGTATGTGTCGTCTTCATCATCATTTCATCCTCATCACGACGCGCAGGTCGCCTACGGGAGTCAAATCAAAAGACCTGCATCTGGCGAGCCGAACTTGTCCTCGGACACTCCCGGCACTAAAAGCCATACGCCATTATTATTAGTAACACCTCTAAGACATTCTTCCCTTTAGTTTCTTCCATCACTTTCACGTTCAGCTATCCCTCGCAGATTAACTTACTTAACCATTTGCTGGTCATTGCTTCTGCCATTCACATTACCTTCCCAGTTATCATTAGGTAAATTGAGATCAGGTGCTACAATCACCGTTCTTTTCTGTGTCGTTTCTCCACACAGCTGATTATCTTATAAAATAAGTCAATATCACCATCACCCCTTCCAGGTCTGTACAACCCAGAAACAGCAAGTTTCTTATTATCTTTGGAGATGAGCCTTACACCTAGAATTTTGGGCTTTTCATTATTAACTTTTTCACAGCTTACAAATTCTTCTTTCACAGCTTACAAATTCTTCTTTCACAAGTTCTGCATCCATAATATCACTTCATAACCAATATCAAAAGACCTTTCAAAAATTCTTTCTCCGCTCTCAGTGTACGCTACTTCCACGCTTGGCGTCAGTCTCACGCACGCTCTCGGAGTATCAACTTGAATTCCACAAAGCGTTTGCGATCTTTTACTGCGAGTGAGAAATTGAAAGTAGTTCAGGAAGCCAAAATTATTGGAAATCGTGTCGCCGGTAGGAAATACGATATTGACGAGTCGTGTATTCGCGATTGGAGAAAGAAGAAAAATGTGCTATTAACATATAGTGGTGATCGTAGAGCTTTTCGTGGACTGAGTGTACAGTTTCCAGAAACTGAAAAAAAACTTTATAAATATGTGACAGAAAGGCGGATATTGGGGTATGGTGTGTCAACCGAATTGTGTAGCTAAAGGAATTCGAGATCGCAATCGAACTTTCAAGAGAAGGGTTTAAGGCAAGCCGAGGATGGGTTTGTAATTTTTATAAAAGAAATGGGTTGAGCGTACGAAGGCATACCTCAATTTCACAGCGTCTTCCTGATGCCTACGATGAGAAGTTATTGTCATTTCAGCATCACATAATTTGGTTGCAGAAGGAAAATGCATTTTTGCTTTCCCAAATTGGCAATGCAGATCAGACGCCAGTCTACTCTGAAATGCCAGTGGACAGGACTGTGAGTGTTAAGGGTGCGAAAAGTATTACCATTAGAACAGATGGTAATGAAAAACAACAGTGTACGGTAATGTTGTGTATTCTCGCCGATGGAACCAAATTGCCGCCGCAGAGATCGGGCCAGCTAGGAAGACATCTGGGAGCGCGTGCGCACTTTGGACTATCTCGCGTAGCGTATCCCCTCCTAACAGAGCTCCTGCTACAAGAACAGTGCAGTGCATAAGTTTACACTCAGCTGCCGCGCTCTGCTTTCTAATTTCCCGTTGAGTAGTAACTGTGGTTAGTGGTGGTGTACGTTAGGCCTATCTGTGACAGTATGGAAGGCGTTAAAAGTAGCGTGCATCGTAAGGTGCTAAAGAGTCAGACTCGTGCAGCAATCTTCTAAATGCATTCATTTCAGCTAGGTATGTCTGTAATTTACAGCCGGAAGGGAATTCCACGAACTGAAAATCTGCGGAGTGTTACATGTCAGTTATAACAAATATTTTGAGTCAACTGAACAGTATGTCGCCACAACACTGAGCAAGAAGGGGAAGTCAGCGTTTTCGCTCCCACGGCTCTGCTTTCTCACTCGCACACTTCCCCTCACCGGATGTCTTCCTAACTGGCCCGATCTTTACATTGTTCTCAGGCGAATAATGCTTCCTAAAAATCTACCCGCTGGTGTTATCGTCAGATCTCAGAACTCCAGCTGGATGGACAGTTCACTTGTGGAAGACTGGATAAAGTGTGTCTGGCAACGTCGCCCTGGTGCATTACTGGGACAAAAGAGCTTACTCGTTCTCGATAGTTACCGCGGCCACACAACAGACGCTGTGAAGAAACATATCAAGAATAGGAAAACCGACCTAACAGTCATTCCGAGCGGGATGACGTCTATGCTACAGCCGCTGGATGTCTGCGTGAACCGTCCATTTAAAGCAGCCTTGAAACGGCTCTATACAGAATGGATTGCAGCTGATAGTCACACACTGACGCCAACTGGTCGCATTCAGCGCCCGGAAGTTCAGCTGCTGTGTTTGTGGATTTTGACAGCATGGAATCGTATCCCTGGAGACCTCATATGGAAGAGCTTCAGGAAATGTAGCATTTCTAATGCTATGGATGGTAGCGATGACGACATTTTGTGGGAAGGTGATGGTGATGAAAGTTCCGAAGTTGGTACTGATGATGATGATGATGAATGAACTCGTTGGATATCGTTCTGGAAATGTTTGTTTACTTTTATTTGTATTTTCTAATCATTTGATGTGTGTTAGTAAAGATTGTAAATAATTTTGACCACTTTTTTAAAAAATTTCTTCTTTCAAAATAAGGGTGCGGGTCTTATTCGGTGGTGGGTGGTATTCAAGATTATACGGTACTGAATGGCATTTGAACAACACAAGTACTTTTCATATCATTAATAAGCCTACATTTAATATCCCTAAGGATAACTGAAATACAGGCCCTGGGCACAAAAAATGGTAATATACATGAATTTAAATGACTTTTTCTATGTGCGCTATTACAGTTAGGAAAATATTGTTTACTTAATCTTTGTTTTGAATTTTTTTTTAACATATACTTCAAAATGTTCATAATTTGATAAAGTTCATTTTTTCCATGTTTTTAGTAACATTATGTGGAATGTCCCACTCACATTCTTCTCTTACATCATAGCACTTGAAAGGTCCCTCTTATCCTCCTACATACATGTTTCAACTTCAAATTCAGGAGAGGATAAGCCTGCTCGAAGAAGAGCTCTGATTAATACAAAACTAAGATATTGTTCTGGGTACCAAAAATAAATTAGAAGGAAACAAGAAAGAAATTAAACAGCAAATCAGCTCTCTGCAGAAGGCCATCTCTACAGAAGGCCGAGGATGACTTGGTATCCAGGTGTCTTTCTGAATGCTGGAAAAAAGACTCTGTAGTGACTCAACAATATGAGAGGGAATGCAGCCAGTTAATTTTCTCTACTCCTTATAGGCCTGAATTGTGTAAATAACTTTCTTGAATCCTTACCACTGTCTGAGAATGAAATACCTGAAATAAAAGACAAAGTTTGGACAAGTAAATAATAAAAATATCCTATTCCACTTTTCTCCAAACCACTTACCATTTCACCCTTCTGTTGAGCAGATCGAGAAGGGCGCAATGAGAAGATCCCACCTCCTACAGACACTTCACGCCACAATCCTGGTTTAACTTCACCACCACAGAAATTCCCCCGAGGATGCCAAATGAGAACACCATTGGTCGTTAAACCATCAATCTCCCCACGTGCTTCCTGCCATTTGGTAGCCTTTTCCTGCAAGTAGAGTACTAGGTTAGGATGACATGAAAATGTAGTAACTAGCATAAACTATTAAGACATTCTGTAATGAGGATGACAATTGCCGTATCATCATTCTTAAAATAATAAGCTATATTGAATGAACTCTATAGCTAGCCATGAGATTTTCCACATACAGTCCCAAGTATTTGCAGGGATATAACTAGAAGTATGATTTTCTTGCACTACGATTTTTTGAAGAGGAAACCACTTGCCACCTTATTTTGCAAAGTAGATCTTGTCCTATCACTTCAACATTTACCAAAAATGATTTATAAAAAGCCTCATTAGTACAATTCCTTGACAGAATGGTTAGTGTCCAGGCCTTCGTTTCTGATGGCCTTTAGTTCGATTCTATTCCATGCTGGTGATTTTAACTACATATGGTTAATTCCTCTAGCTCGAGGAATGAGTGTTTGTGTTCATCTTAATACTCTTCTCTTCATCTATATACAACACAACACACTGCCAATCGTCACAGGAACATGCATTAGCAAATACATCCCTCCACCTGCGCTTGGAGACAGGAAAGGTATCCCACCGTAAATTAGGTGAAATCCACATCAACTGCCAACCAAAAAACAATTGGGAGAGGGCATAGAACCGAGTGCTTATGTTCATCTTACACTAACCAATCACAACAAGAACATGCACTACATCCTTCCACATAGGGTTGGCATCAGGAAGGGTATCTCACTGTGATGATGATGATGATGATGTTTGTTGTTTAAATGAAATGACAACTTAAAATTGCAAAATCCTCCACTGACCAGAATTCAAAGCATGAGGATGAAGAATGAATGGATGGACGGATATGAATTTAAAACGATCAGTGGATCCGACCCACAGTGCCTCACATGCACAGAAGCTGGCACAAAACAATCTTACCGGGCGAGTTGGCCGTGCGCGTAGAGGCGCGCGGCTGTGAGCTTGCATCCGGGAGATAGTAGGTTCGAATCCCACTATCGGCAGCCCTGAAAATGGTTTTCCGTGGTTTCCCATTTTCACAACAGGCAAATGCTGGGGCTGTACCTTAATTAAGGCCACGGCCGCTTCCTTCCACCTCCTAGGCCGTTCCTGTCCCATCATCGCCATAAGACCTATCTGTGTCGGTGCGACGTAAAGCCCCTAGCAAAAAAAAAAAAAAAAAAAATACAATCTTATTACCGATCAAGGGACTGCTTCTATAGCACGATGCTGAATCGATTATGCGTATAGTCGAAACGGGTCCAAAATCCAGGTCGTCAGCCCCTCATAATGGTATTTATCACTGGGAGAGTAGAACCGTGTTATGTGTAAAGTTGCGGAGACTCGCGGTATTCCACACATTATGGTACTTTTCACAGGTAGTGTAATGCGCAAATGTAACACAGATCTATGTGTTTCACACATTGCGGCGCTATTTCCAGGCAACGCAAACCTATAAAGGCAAAGCAAACCTATGGCGTTCCTCACATAATTGGACCCGTACTATCCCGTGTAATTCCTCACATAGTGGGAACTGAGCATAGGTAAGGCAGAACCATGGTGTTGCTCATATAGGGGTAAGAATCACAGGTACTGTAGGACCCACATCCTGATTCACAAACTGTCACTACTAATCACAAACCTATTGCGTACCTAACACAGTGGTACTGCGCGCAAGTAAATGCAACCCATGGTGTTCCCTGTGTGATGGTACTAATTACAAGTAGTTTCATGGTTCTAATTGGATCATCCCTTGGTCGCCCTTTATAGTCGCCTCTTACAACAGGCAGGGGATACCGTGAGTAAATTCTTCGCCTGCCTCCCCCACCCACAGGGCGTGTGTGTTTGGTCCGCGGGAGGCATTTTATTTCCCTCAAGTCCGTCGGCACGTCGGTTAGGACCCCCCTATCCGCCACCTGGGACGCGCCACGTGGGAGTATCACTTCTCCCGTGGTCCGTGGGTATCTCACTGTAAAACTGGCCTCAAAAACCATATATATGCCCAAGAAGAAGAAGAAGAAGAAGAAGAAGAAGAAGAAGAAGAAGAAGAAGAAGATTGTTATTTGTTTTACGTCCCACTAACTACTTTTTAAGGTCTTCGGAGACGCCGAGGTGCCGGGATTTAGTCCTGCAGGAGTTCTTTAACGTGCCAGTAAATCTACCGACACGGGGCTGTCGTATTTGAGCACCTTCAAATATCACCGGACTGAGCCAGGATCGAACCTGCCAAGTTGGATTTAGAAGGCCAGCGCCTTAACCGTCTGAACCACTCAGCCCAGAAGAAGAAGGAGAAGAAAAAGAAGAAAAAAGGAGATGATTCATAAAATGCTTCACTAGTGTGATTTGTGAATTATTTATGAGAAAAAATGGCTATAATATTTGTTCGGGGGATTCTGTGGAACGCTGAGGTGAAAGAAGATGCAGGCATGAATGGGTGGGTATAGAAAAGATTAAATAGTAATTTAAAACTTAAAAATTCTAAATATATTTCTTTCCTAAGTTTTTTCCTTTTCAATTTTTACACTTTGCTAAGCAATAACAAATAGTCAGGTATAAAAGTTTAGCTCATGAGATCGATAAAAGTCTAGAACAGACAACATAACTTAACAACATGAGCTTGAAGCTTCCCAGTTACAACTTCAACAAGAGCACTACTGCTCCCTTCAGTAACTCCTCAAGGAGACTGAGCTCCAAAATTTACAACAGTAGGAAGAGTGTCTTTGCTCCACACAATACTCTCTAGGAGACTATTCTCCCAATTTTACAAGATCAGGCCTCTTAAAGGGACAGTCTACATTTTACCAAAACCAAACAGTACTCACTGCCTTATCAGCTCAACAGTTACATTTAAAAGGAAATGACTAATGGAAGTTAACTTTAACAGGGATAACAAGTACCCATTCTACCATGGCCTTAGTTTAAAAAAGAAAAAGTTAAGGTTACTGGCCAAAAATGAAAATGTTAGGAGGCAAACACTTGCACTCCTCTGAAATACACTTGACAAATGTCTAAAACCCTACTTGGGCTGATGGCCCCAACTTACAAAGGCTAAGCCTATACTACGGAGGTGACTAGATGGTGAGAAAGTTTAAATTACAAGGAAAAGATAAATTTAACGTTTACAAAATCAGTCACCTCAAGACCAGGTTGAAGGGGAATATAAGATGGTGCCCACTCCTTATTCCCCAAGTTAAATTAAAATCCAGATGTAGAATTTACATGGCCGGATTACATTAAAAAAGAATTCTGAAACTTTCCCCTCGAGGTAAGTTTCTGAGACTATTACATGATTAAAATACGGCTGCCATTACCTTGAACTGGTGGACCTTCCTGAGATGGACGACGAGAGCCATCCCCTGCCTCCTATACTAACACACTCTACTGCTGGACTGGAGCGATCGAAAGACAACATGGCTCAAACAGTCCCAGCTTTTATAGCCGAGAGGATGGTTCCAAATTTCTCTGGGCCGAAGCCCTGACACACCCACAATTTCCATTGGACAATGAAATAAATATCAAAAACCCTAACTGGTTACTTAAATAAATGTATAAAATTTCCTATTGGCTACAGTTTTAAGCTGGCGGGAAGAGATAGAAGTGCTTAGAACATCAAAAACATCCTACAAACAACACAGTTTAGGAAATCAATTTTAACAAAATTTCTCCTGAAAATGAATTGTCCATCCTCTCATCAGAGGGAGCACATAAGTTGATAGTAGAGACATCTGTCGATGAATGTTCAAACTTCTTCAGAAATGAGTTTCATTTTTCATGTTATAGATGGCCTTCTAAAAGGCACTTAATTTAAATGCATGGAGCGGGAGTACCTCCGGTACAGACCTCCACACCCTTAAATCCTTCCACGGTTGACACAGTTTTCAAATTTTACATTTTAGGAAATTGTGAATTTGAAGACTGAAGTCAGAAAATTTCTTGATGGAGAGTTCATTTGTAAGTTATTACGCCGCAAATAAGTCTTGAAGTGTGCTGAAACAATAATTTTCAGGGCGACAGTGACTGTTTTTATGGAGAGAGTTTGTTTTATATGTTGTGTTGGTGGTGCAGATAAGCCAGGCGGCACTGAGGACCAGTGTGTGGAATGCAGGCTTGTTTTTGGAGGCAGGGGCAAGGTAATGGCAGATGGGAAAGTGAAGAAAAAGCAAAATCTTTCTAAAGGGGAAGGTTTGTACAAGGTTTGTTAGATAAAAAGGGAATACCATACATGTATATTAATAGGGCAGAAGGCCTCAATGTTCAACTTATATATGAAAGTTTAAGATTCTGAGCTGTTAAGGAAAGAAATATAATTACATTTGCAATGCCATGACTTAGTGCCTACACTGAGCAAGTGATAAGTCATACAGGTTTTACTTGTAACAAATATGACTTAGTGCCTACACTGAGCAAGTGATATGTCATACAGGTTTTACTTGTGACAAATGAACCCTAAAAATTATTTCGGTTGGCTGGATTGCTCACCAAAAGGGTGACTGGTATTAAGAAATCCAAAATCATGCATGGTCCATGAAATCTGGGGGTAAGCTTGCCTGCATGAACAAAATTTTTCACCATGACTTGATCTCCCACCTTTAAATTGGTGGGTCTCCGTCCACGATCATATCTCTTTAACTTTCTGATGAGAAGCCTTAAGGTTACTTTTGGCCTTCTTCCACAGGTCCCTGATATTATCAGGATCTATTGTCTCTGGAAATATCTTGTTGATGGACCACAGTTTAGACAATGGCATAATAGGGAAAAACTTGAACATGAGAGATGCCGGTGTAAACTTGTGTGTCTCATGAATAGCTGAATTTAACACAAAAGATAACCAATGCAGAGAAGTATCCCACCTAGAATGGTCTTCATGATGAAAAGCTATCAGAGCAGATCGAAGATGACTGCTAACACACTCAGCAAGAGATGGCAGTGGCTAATAAGCACATGTTGTGATATGTGAAATGGATACGTCAAAACAAAATTTGTAAAATAAATTAGAGGTGAATGCCTTTGCATTATTGTTAACTATGTATTGACAAGGACCAAAAGAAGCAAAAATAGTGTTAAGGCAAGAAATTGTAGACTGAGCAGTAGCCAGCTTAGTCAGAAATAGCCATGAAAACCGGGTGAAACCATCTACACACACGAGGATGAATTTGTTCCCATTCCCCTTAGATTCAGGGAAGGGTCCGACGCAATCTATATACAACCGCTCCATAGGGCGAGATGCTTGATGAGATGACAATAGCCCTAGTTTAGTGGACAAGGTCGGTTACAGATTAGACAACGGTATAATAGGAACAAACTTGAACATGAGAGATGCCGGTGTAAACTTCTGTGATTTTGCCATCCATACTCTCCCAGATGAACATTTCTCTGATTCTTTCTCTAGTTTTGAAGATGCCTAAATGTCTGCCTAATGGTGTCTCATGGTAATACTTGAAGATCGTGGGCACAGGAACAGCTGAAACTACAACTTCCATTTTCTGATCATGCCTCGAGAGGCAACACAAAACCCCATTCCTCAGAACATAAGGGACAACATTTTCCCCGGAACAGAGGGTTTCCATAATAGGGGCCAGCACTGGACCTTCCCGTTGATATTTCTCGATATCACGGAATAACATAGGGGCATCAGTGAAAATCGCACCAACTCAAGAAGGTATGGAAATAGAAGGAGACGAAGTTTCCTCCTGCTCAATGGACTCAACATCACCAGAAAACATGCAGCTTAACCCATCCGCGACCACATTCTCTGATCCCCTAATGCAGGGCCTCTCAAATGCCCAAAATCTCACGTGTGCAAACTGAGGCGCAAAGTTCCTGTGCACAGTGCATCGGTCCCACTCGGCTCGGCTCGGACGAACGCTTCGTCGCTGGGCTACTCGGCTAAACTCGGCTCGGATTTGGAGTGCTATGGAGCAAGTGAGGAAGAGGGAGACAGGTGGAGCAAGCGAGACAGGTGTGGGGAAAGAGAGAGACAGTGCTATGCTCCAAATCGAGGAGTGGGGGTCTGCACTCTGGTCAACCAAGTGAAGTCGTCTTTTGCACCGTGCACAGTGCATGCACCCTGAGAGGCCCTGCATTAATGTGTTGCATGTCAAATTGAAATGCCGAAATATGAATAGCCCAAGAGACGATACGCCCTGTACGAGGGGGGCCTAGTTAAAACCCAACTTAGAGCCTGATTGTCAGTTTCTAACTCAAATTTAACATGTTCCAGATACATGCAGAAATTCTCCAAGGCAAACAGGACTGAGAGTCCTTCTAATTCATAGATGAGGCACTTGTTTTCTTGAGCCGATAAGGTTCTAGACGCATAGGCGATAGGTCCCCTCCCGAGTTCGGTCTCTTACAGAAGGACCGCAGCAACTGCAGATGATGAGGCGTCGGTTTGAACGATGAATTTCTTAAAGAAGTCTGGCATAGCTAAGACTGGGGCGTTGGAGAGAGCTAACTTGTCTTCAAACGCAGCTTGCTGCAATGGCCCCCATTTGAACTTGACACCTTTCCTACGAAGTAGGTTTAGGAGCGCCACCCTATTAACGAAGTTGGGAATAAATTTCCTAAAGAAATTCACCATACCAATTAATATGGCAATTCTTTTAACATCTTTAGGAGGCTTGAAGTCACGAATTGCCTGCGTTTTAGAATGGTATATTGACACTCCATCGGACAACAAAATATGCCCTAAGAAAGACATGGAAGGCTTAGCAAAAGCTACCTTAGGTAACTTTACTGTTGCCGGGCTGAGTGGCTCAGATGGTTAAGGCGCTGGCCTTCTAACCCCAACTTGGCAGGTTCGATCCTGGCTCAGTCCAGTGTTATTTGAAGGTGCTCAAATACGACAGCCTCGTGTCCGCAGATTTACTGGCACGTAAAAGAACTCCTGCGGGACTAAATTCCGGCACCTCAGCGTCTCCGAAAACCGTAAAAGTAGTTAGTGGGACGTAAAGCAAATAACATTAATTAATTATTAACTTTACTGTCAACCCAGCCTTACGAAGGCGATTTAGGACATCCTTAAGATAATCTAAGTGTTCTTCAAGGGTTCCCGAAAGCACCAAGACATCGTCAAGGTAATGTTAAAGACATTCGAACTTGATGTCGAAGAAGATCCTCTCCAGTAGTCTACTAAGGACAGCCGTGCCCGTGGGGAGCACGAAAGGTACACAGTTGTATTCGTACAAGTTCCAATCTGCAGCAAAAGCCGTCAGATGTTTTGATTCTTCCGCCAGAGGAATATGATTATACGCTTGGTCGCAGAATGGTGAAGAACTTAGCCTTACGAAACCATGAAAAACATTAATGAAAATCATGAAGGGGCACTGATTGTAATACGACCTTACGGTTTAAAGCCGTGTAATCAATGACAGTCCTGAAACCACCTTGGGGTCTTGGTACAAGAAAACTGGGCGATGAATATGCCGAATTTGAGGGTCGAATAATACCATCCTTCAACATTTGATCCATAATCTCCTTAAAGGCATTCATCTCAGATGGAGATAGCCTATATGGAGGAAACCTTACCAGGATCGAATCCGTTCAATCGATTTTGTACTCAATTAGGTCAGTAACACCAAGAGTTTCCGAAAATACATCTGGAAAAGACTGATATAACCTTCGAATACTCAGGTCCTCAGGTAGATGCCTGAGGTCTAACGACATCTCAATCTGGGTAGGTGAAATAGATTAAGATGAAGCAGAATTACATTTTACGGGAGGAATATTTAAGTTATTATTAAATTTCAATGTGTAAGACTTGCTCTGAAGATCGAGCACAAGACCAGAATGCGAAATGAAATCGGCCCCCAATTTACAGGGCAAGACAACTGTTTAGCCATGAGCAAATTCACTTTCCAAGTAAATTTAGAAATTCAAACTTTAGCATGAATGAAGCCTAAAATTTCTAAGGGTGAAGAATTTGCCGAGACACATATGACGAAAGAGAAACCATCAGGAAATTTACAACAAACTTGCAATTTATAGTACCATTCCTCAGACATAATAGTACTCACACTTCCAGAGTCTAATAGAGCAGAGAAGGGTTCATTATTTATCTCAATATTGAGAAAGGGCACAAATCCAGGGGTCTCAGAGCCGATTTTAAGGAATTTCCTTGGGCCTTCAAAAGATAAATTTGAATAGGTTTCTTCCTCAGCTAGTTCGGTGCCCGACTTAACCTGGGCTGAGCCTCTTGAAGGTGAACTTGGTGACTCAGCCAACTGTGCTAGTCACTTCCTATCGCCTAAGTTAGTGGAGGCAGCACCAGAAGTAGAACAGGGAGGTGTGCTGTTAGGCGACATACAATTTTTTACAAAATGTGAGAATGACCCGCACTTAAAGCATCCCTGGGATGGCCCTGCTCCATTCCTAGTTCCACTAGGTTTTACAAAGGGGCACTTATTTCAAAAATATATTCTGCCGACCCACACGCGTAACACTTGCGTGGAGGGAAGGTTCAGCGAGGTGGTGGCCGAGAACTGTTAGATGATGGAGGAGGCTCCCTAGCGGCTTGTAACGTGTCAGCGTACCTCACTCCCTCTGCTGACACTGCCATAGTCTTCAGTTAAGAGACGTTTTGAGGTCGAGAAGCGAAACGGCATTCGCAGGCAATGACAAGGCGTTTTGTGTGATAGAATCTGCAAAAACAGAGGCTGCTGTGACCGTTCAGTGGCAATTTCGCACTCGTTTTCACAAGGATGCGCCAGATCGCAGGACGATCATTAAGTGGTATCAAACGTTCAAGCACACGGATTGTCTGTGTCCACCCACACGACCCAGAAGGACAGGAGCATCAGATGCCAATGTCTCACGTGTTCATGAGTTGTTTCAGCGCAGCCCTCGGAAATCGACAACTCGTTGTGGTCTGCAGCTGGGAATGTCACAACCGACAGTGTGGCAGATTCTTCGCAAGCAACTGAGGGTGATGGCACCGTACAGACAGCAACTCCTGCAGGTGCTCACAGATGGTGAGATGGAGGTTTGCACACAATTTGCCATTGACATTAAGGATGCTATGGCAGCTAATGATGATTTTGGTGACAGACTCGTCTTTAGCGACGAAGCAACGTTGCACGTGTTGGGGAAAGTGAGTTGTCACAACGTGCACATTTGGGGGACAGAACGCCCACATGAAATAATTGAGCAAGTGCGCGACTCCCCAAAGATAACGCGTTCTGCGCCCTGTCAAAGGACAAGCTTTATGGGCCCTATTTCTTCTCTGAATCCACAGTGACTGGCATCATTTACCTGGACATGTTAGAACAATGGCTTATGCCACAACTGTATACAGACAGTAGCGATTTATTTTCCAACAGGACGGGGTCCCACCCCACTTCCATCGACTTGTGCGCGCGTACCTGAAAGAGAACGTATTGCAACGTTGGATTGGACGAACTGCTGACAATGACGTCGCACTGTTGCAGTGGCCGCCCTATTCTCCAGATCTAACCCCGTGTGATTTCTTTATCTGGGGATATACCGGTATGAAGGACAGGGTCTACATTCCACCACTTCTTGCTGACTTGAAAGACCTTCGAGATCGCATTACAGCAGCGACAGCAACGATCGATCGTAACATGCTGGCACAAGTGTGTGCGGAGTTGGACTCTCGCCTGGATGTCTGCTATGTAGCCAAAGGCACGTACATAGAACACTGGTAAGGTGTGTGAAACTCAGAGATTCTTCCTCTTTTGGTATATCATTCACACTGATATATGAAGTACTTACTTCACAATAAATTTCAGAAATGTGACACTACTTTAAGAATAACAATGCACTGTAAAAGCAAGACGTATTTTATAAAATTAAAAAAAATTTAAAATCCCATTTTTGCCTTTCAAACTCCGCAGACAAAGCAGGGCACAGCCATCGGCTGAGTCATGCAGTTTATAACGGCATGTTACCGTGGTCGCATGCTTAAGACACAGGTACCTTTAACTAATATCCGTAGACACAAATTTTACGTTCGCTCTTAACACATTGAGGTCAATGGCCGAATGAGCTAGGTCATTTATTGCGGAGAATGAAGCCCATACGGCGTTTGTTCTCTGGTTTTTAAAGGTTTTACTATGAAGCGCGTACAATGTGTGTTGATCGGCACTGCAGTATAATACTTGGTTCATATAGTTCTCCGGAAAAAATGTAAATGGCAGCAAACTATAGTTCTACACATCATATTCTTCCTTTCAAATCGTGTCAGAGCTGTGTCGACTCGACAGCAGTGTGCATGTTATGGCGGCAATGCGTGACCATGACAATGACAGTGAAATGTATCAACTGAACAGACCTAACAGACCACACATAATATTTACATACTATTTATTACGTAGATTTATCTCTTGTACGAACAAGTCTGAATGGCCTGAAAAACAAACAAACTCAGTAACAGCCATATTTTATTAGTTAAGTTTATACGTTGAAACCTTTTGTTTTGTTGTAAGGCAGGTCCGACAATGATGGCTGCCATTTAAGATAGAGTGAAAATATAAATTAATGTTTTATTATTCCAAGATGATAAAAAGCGTATGATCATAAGACATTAACCTGCTTAAAATTGGAGTTACTAGTGTCAATATGTAGTCGTTTGTTCCTGTTACTGAGAAAAAGCAGATTACTGTATTCCATTACTTTTAAAAATTTGGTATAAGCACATATAAAAGAAGTTAGTGTCATAGAACTGAGATCGTTGAACTAAAGAATATGAATATAAAGATTAACACTCTTTTATATTAGGTTATATTTGAAGAAAACCGAGTACCTATATAATATATGAATATATATTTAAATAGTCAGAAATATCATAATACTGAGTGATACATATGTGACTGTCCAAATTATTAATGGATGTTAATTTTCACCCAAGTCAAATGCAGGACACCATGGCACAGTAAAACAGGAGTTATGAGAATGCTGGGAGTAACATGAAATCTTCCATCTGATGTCAAGAAAGGAATTCAACTTATGCTGGATGAGTGGTATCTTGCTTGTTGTTTTAAGGGGCCGAGCATCGAAGGCCATAGGCCCGTGCGTGGTATCTGCATTACTTTTCTTTGCTTGTAGAATTCAGTTAATAGACTGCAGTTTCTTTACGTTAGTTTAAACAGGGTAAGATGCATAAAATCTAGCTTGAGAAAGATATTTGCAAATATATTATGATGGATCATTATTTTAAATCACTGCCATATCGAATTATGTAGAGGTTTGGCTTAATCAGATCAGTTGCTATTTTAGTTGAGTAGTCCATTGTAATATGTTATTGCCTAATGACATTCTGTGAATTATGCTGTTAGATATATCGCTGGTGATATAATTTAAATGAACTCAGAAAGTGATATCTGACAGGATGTTGATGTCTTTATTTGCCCTAAGAACCATTACATTTCTATGCTTATAAGTGGAGTAAATAGAACTATTTACGTTTAGGACGATATATAACCGCAGTAAAATTGTTAAATGGGAACAATTTTAAGGTTATGGAATGTTGTAAGGTATTATATGGGTGTCTTTGAAATGATTTGATAAGATGAGATATGATGATTATGCAATAGGAACGGAGTCTTCATAATGTGCAATATGAATAGATAAGTGAGGGGATTGATATTTAATATACTTGTGGTGTTCAGAAATGATTGGCATTGCAATTTTTTTTTCACAGGAACCATTTACCGAACAAATGAATACAGATTATATTACAGGTATTCCCTGCCAATGACTATGTACTTTTGCCATCATTCTGGTAGCTTCAGTATTTGCGTAGAAAACCATGATTTGGGGGTATCCCGGTGCCTCTGGTGGACAACTGCAGTATCCCTTCCTGACACTAGAACACAGTTGCCATTTGTTTCTGCACGAACAGTCCCAGCCGTGTCTTCATGGGACGAGGGCTTCCAGTATGTTTCCAATCCATAGACTGGTGTTTCGTTTCTGGAGTCTCATTGAAGAAGCATGACTCGTCGACAGTGACGAGACGCTCAAAGCACTCAGCAGGATCTGCACTGTACTGTTGCAACAACTGGCGACGTATCTCCACACGCTTCTGTTTCTGTGCAATGGTAAGGAAATGGGGCACCCATTGTGCACACACCTTCTCCATCTTCAAATCCTCACGGACGATTGTGAGGAAGATTCCCCGTGATAGACCTGTTGTCTTCTCTATTTCTTCGAGCATGATTCACATGTGCCCCATTATCAAGTCATTGACATGCTTGGCATTGTTTGGTTTGCGTGAAGTTGTTGGACACCCAGTGCTTTTGCGTTTTTAAGCACAGTCCCTGCCGTTTCTGAACTCTGATGCCCACTGAAACACGGATCTGCGGTTTGGTACTGTTTTCCCACATACGGCTAGCAACCTCGTGTGCATGCCTGAAGCAGTCACTCCTTCCCTCCAGAGAAATCATGCTGTCCACCATTGCCCATGCTTGTTTGCTTCCATGTTGTCTTATTGATGTCTACCAGCGCACTTGTAAGCCGGAACATGTGCTGCTGCAATGCGCCACCTATGGGAAGCAGCAATACCACCTGGTGGTGATAAACAGTACCATAGTCTACCTTCACGTATACATTGCCACGCATTTCAAACTTACACTTTGAAGGAGTTATATGAGTAGTGGCAATCAATACTGGACGTACAAAATAATAATCATGCTGCGATATATGAAGTAATAATTTATCATAAACTTATGAGATGTTAATGAATATGAACCTAGGGCATACTTTTGTTCTGATATGTAAATTCAATTATATGATATTTCCACAGTAAGACATTTTATATTACAAAGAGGTTAAAACACTGATGATAGTCATACATGGGCAAACTATATATATAAAATAACTTGTCCTGACTGACGCCGAGCCAAAACTACTGGACATAAAGAAATGAAATTTTAGGGATACATTCATATTAAGATGCAGGTGCTCACTAAGAGAGGATTTTTGGATATTCCGTCGCAAAGGGGGTGAAAAGGGGGGTGAAATTTTAAAATTAGTTTATCTACGTCTCAAAACTTTAAAAGTTTACAGATGTAAACATTGGTATTTAGAATCTTCTTTAAAAATAAGGAAACACGTATTTTTTGTTTTCAGAAAATCCCAATAGGAGGGGTGAAAAAGCGTGAAAAAAGGATTGAATGCCTTTAATCACGATACCGGTACTTATATCTCAGGAAATGAACATATTACAGACCTGAAAATTTGTACTTTTGATCTATTTTAAAAATAAAGAAACACGTATGTTTTTGTTTCTGGAAAATCCAATTAATGGGAGGGTGGAAAAGGGGGGTGAATTTTTAAAATGAGTGTATCTATATCTCAAAACTTTGAAAGTTTACAGATGTAAACATTGGTATTTAGAATCTTCATTAAAAATAAAGATACACGTATTTTTTTGTTTTCGGAAAATCCCAATAGGAGGGGTGAAAACGGGTGAAAAATGGGTTGAATGCCTTTAATGAGAATACTTATATCTAAGAAACTGAAGATATTACAGACCTGAAAGTTGGTGTTTGGGAAATCCTTTAAAAATAAAGAAACACGTATTTTTTTGTTTTTGGAAAATCCAATTAAGGGGGGTGAAAAGGGGGGAAATTTTAAAATGAGTGTATCTATATCTCAACACTTTTAAACTTTTTAGATGTAAAATTGGTATTTAGAATCTCCTTTAAAAATAAAGAAACACGTATTTTTTGTTTTCGCAAAATCCCAGTAGGAAGGGTGGAAAAGGGTGAAAATGGGCTGAATGCCTTTAATGAGGCTACTTATATTTTTCAGAACCTGAAGATATTACAGACCTGAAAATTGGTATTTGGGATCTCTTTTAAAAATAAAGAAACATTTCATTTGCTATTGGAAAATCCAAATAGTGGGGGTGAAAAGGGGGTGGATATTTAAAATGAGTGTATCTTTATCTCAAAACCTTAAAAGTTTGCACATGTAAAAATTGATATTTAGAATCTCCTTTAAAAATGAAGGAACACATATTTTATTGTTATCTGTAAATCCGAATAGGAGGGGTGTAAAAGGGTGAATAATGGGTTGAATGCCATTAAAGAGGATACATATATCTCAGAAACTGAAGATATTACAGAACTGAAAATTTGTACATGGTTCTCCTTTAAAAATAAAGAAACACTTTTTTTGTTTTGGGAAAATCCAATTAATGGCGGTTAAACAGGAGTGACAAATTGGGGTGAATTTTTTGAAAGATTATATCTACAGAATGCCTGAGAAATGTAAAATGTTAACCGACGTAAAAAGTGGCATTTGGAATCTCCTGTAAATGTAAAGGAACATATTTGATTTGTTTATGGAAACTCCACTTAAGGGGAACTAAAAAGGGGGTGAAATGTTAAAATAAGAATTTCTACAGTATATCTCAAAAAACTTAACATATTACAGAAGTGGTACTTTTTATCTCTAATAAAAATCAAGAAACGTGTATTTTTTTGTTTTCGGAAATAAAACTTGGTTGGGGGGGGGGGGGGGGGGGGTAAAAGCTACTGAAAATGGCGTTGAATTATTTTAATTAGGCTACTGATATCTCAAAAATGATGATGTTACAGGCGTGAAATTTGATATTTGGAATCTGCTTTAAAAGTAAATAAACACATATTCTCGGAAAGTCCAATGAAGGGGGGGAGGAGGAGGAAGTGAAAGAATTGAAAAATTAATTGACTTAATTGTATGAAAATACTTACATCTAATAAAAACTAAAGTTGTTACAGACGTGAAAATTGGTATTTGGATCTCCATTAAAAACAAAGAATAACGCGTTTGGTGGGGAGAGGGTGGGGGGGGGAAATCATCTTGGGGGCGGGAGTGAAAAGAAGATCCTTTACTATTAAAGAAACAAGTTTTTTTGTCGGAAAATTCACTTGGGGGGGGGGGGGGAGGGAGGAGGAGTGTGATAGGATGTGAAAAAAAATTATTTTTATGGGGATACTTATATCTCAAAACTGAAGGTAATACACGTGAACATTGGTATTTGGAATCTCCTTTAAACATAAAGGAACAAGACTCCTTTTAAGTTTTTTGGGGAAGGGGGAGGGTAAATAAACTTAACGGCGGTGGGGTGTAAAAGGAGGTGAGACCAATTGATTTTACTGTTCATAATGTACTTATTAGGAGCCTCCGTTGCTCAGGCGGCAGCGCGCCGGCCTCTCAGAGCAGGGTTCCGTGGTTCAAATCCCGGTCACTCCATGTGACATTCGTGCTGGACAAAAGGGAGGCGGGACAGGTTTTTCTCCGGATACTCCGGTTTTCCCTGTCATCATTCATTCCAACAACACTGTCCAATATCATTTCATTTCATTTGTCATTCATTGTCCAATGCCCCAGTGGAGTGCGACAGGCTTCGGCAGCCGGCATAATAACTATTGTCGCCGCTAGATGGGGGCTTTATTCATTCCATTCCTGACCCTGTCGAATGACTGGAAACAGGCTGTAGATTTTCGATGTACTTATTCTGATCATAAACCGATCATTTTTAATCCTTCCTGGGTTCGTTTCCAAGAGCCATCTTTTTCTTCGGAGAACGTTCTTAGATTACAATAGATTCTCTTGGCATAAAAATAAAAATGTAAACACCTTTGAAAAACAAATGAGATTGACCGTCCAATTGTTCACCTCTATAATAAGGTCAATAATGCACGGAAGTATGTCATTCGTATCGCCGCCAAGTAGCGGTCTAATAATAATAATAATAATAATAATAATAATAATAATAATAATAATAATAATAATAATAATAATTGTTACCGTGGTTTGGTGGATCAGCAGAGGTGAAAGAAGGTGCCGGGGTGAATGGGTCTAACTACCAAAATGAAAGTTAATTTAAAACTGTAACAAGGTTTTATATATATATATATTTGCTCTTCCTTTTTTCGAACAACAAGAAACAATGCAATAGGTACAAGTAGCAAAAATTAACTCTAGGAAAGATAAGATTGGTGGAATAAACAGAACTTGGGCTTCAAGCCCTCCCTTTACATTTTCTGAGCTCTCAGCTCACAAACACATATTTACCGAAGGGCAGAAAACCCCTAATACCTGGAGCACTTGCTCCCAACTTTTAACCTCAAGCCTCCCTGAGGCACTTTTACACACTGGAAAAGAGCTAACATGATCTCAGTTTTCCACGCCTATTCAAGGCAATATCAGACTTTACCACTTATTGTCATCAAGGCACGACTTACAGCAATGACACGGGGGTATCTTGTACCCAATCTACTGGGCCTTAGCAGGAAAAGAACAGGTTAAGTAAATGGCCCAGAATACCAGAAAGAATGGAGGCGTATACTTGCACTCCTAAATACACATTTTAAAACCTAAAAGGCACTAGGCCGATGAAACAGGGGCTATTCCCAAACTATGGAGGTGACTCGTATAAGGAAAAAATTTAAAACATTAAGGAAAAGAAGAAAATCAGTTACCAAAACGTAGTCACCTCAAACCAATATGAAGGGGGAGCTCGAGAGGGTAAATCACTCTCTATCCCCGAATTACAGTTACAAATTTACTTAAGTTTTTACATAAACTGGCAGAAATTTACATATTTGTAAAGATGGGTTACATGGTAAAGGTTTCGGACCTTTCCCGCGGGTTAAACTGCTGAGCTAGCAAGAAATAAAGATGTTAAGCGGCCATTACCTTACTGAAGAACTGCTGCCTGATGGAAGAGGCGCTTCCCGCCTCCTCCTACACGTTAGATGTTGATGAAGTTAGGTTAGATGTTGATGAAGTGGCCGAGAAGCAAGAAAATCAGCAGTTTTTACACCCTCGGGGAAGGTACGAGACCATTCATGAATAATTAAGACACACCCACAGGCGTTTATTGGGTAGCTTAAAGTTACACATCAAAATCGAAGAAGAAAGACACGATTGGTCAAAAATTAATTACAGAAATTCTGGATTGGCTAAGTTCAAAACTGGCGGAAAGAAAGATTAATATTGCCAACCCACAAATGAAAGAACGAAATTTAGTAAGGACAAAAACTTATGAATACAAAATTTCTTCAAGAAAGTTCCTTCACTTCGCACCACGGTGCATGATCACAGTTTTTAGGCAGTGACATCTATGAGAAAATGCCCAAACTTCTTGATAAATAGTAAACAAAACACCTCGAAATTCACAGTGACATCTTCAGAGGAAAGGTTTAAGTAGATCCAGTTTTAAGTTCACTGTTTCTCCTGTAGAGGAGTACTTTAAGGCGGAAAATTCGAATGTGCGCGGTAGAGGTGTACCACCCGGTATAATAATAATAATAATAATAATAATAATAATAATAATAATAATAATAATAATAATAATAATATTTTACCGTCGTCAAATGTGCGGACCGCGCTGGAAACGGGTCCTGGACGGGTAATGACTAAGAATGCAGTCCGGCCGCGGGTTCAGTACCGCCAAGGCACCCAAGAAGAAGAATCCTGAAGGATTTGATCCATATTAAAAATGCTTATAGGAAAAAATGACAAAGATTTAGGGACCCAATTGACCGGGTGGAATACCTGGACCTAGCCCGGGAAGTACGAAATCGATCGCTGGAAATAAAGATTGAAAAATGGGAGGAAACTTGCCGTAACCTATTAGAAAACGAGTCAGATCGCGAATTTTGGCGAATTCTCTCAGAAAAACAGTCAGATCGCGAATTTCGGCGGATTATATATAAAACAATAAGCATTCAATTATACATTTCAGTATAATACCGTAGCGAAGTGTATAATATGACCACAATAAATTTTAGCTGACGATATGTTTCAGTAGTATTAAATATAGGACATATAAGACGACATGATTTTTAAGTTGTAAGAAAGCAATATATGAGGAGCATCGTTTCAAATCGTATTAAGTGCACGGATTATAATTTTACAGGAAGTTAAAAGAAAACGTTTCACTCCCTAACCAAATAAGACATTTCAAAATTCTAAATGGCAAAACCTAGGTACTGAGGTTATGTTCCCGAATCAGTCCTGATTCAAATCATTTCCCAATACATGAAGGCGTCATTCTAATCATAAAATTTTACCTAATACGTTTTGAATCAATTCACTGAACAAAATACGTTTTGATACAACCTTTTATTCCCATAATACGATTTGTAACGTTCATTTGATTCCAAAGATTTGTATTGACTTTATTGTTAGCTACAGCGCATCATGTGCAGTGAATTAAGTTCTTATTAACACACTGTTAATGCTATATGGATGTTTACAGTCGTGCAAGTAATCCTTCTTCCTTATGCACAGTCACAGTCATCGTCATGAGTCGGCCTACCAGTATCTAACGTTATTTAGTGCTGAAACATAAAATTGCAAACTGTCGAACTCCTTCCAGTTGTCTCCAAATCTGGCTTTCAGCACGTTCTCGACATCCAGTTTTTTAGCGTCAGATAATTAGTACGTTTACATGCAGGATTCAGATCGATCTGAGTACACTTCCCGTATTGAACACGCCATGTAAACGGGGACTCAATTCGGCTTGAGTCTCAAGGTCGATACGGTAAAATCTGGGATCGTATCGTACTCAGTTTGAATTGAGTTCCATGTAAACGCGGATCGTACTGAGATCGTATTGAAAACGACTGCGCACACAGTCCATGTTTGTTCTGACAAAATCATCATCATTAAAGTTCTGTCGAAATATAAGCCAGTAAATACCGGTATATTTACCTGTATAAATGATCAGCAACTGCAGTCATATTATAAGACGGCCAGCCCTGGCGATTAAGAAAATCACGACAACCTTCTGTTGGGGGTAAAATTGGAATGTGCGTTCTATCTATTGCACCAATTACATTTAGAATACCACACATACTGTCAAAACTGAAAGTTATCTCCTGGGCTTCTACTTCATTTGGCGTTTTTAAATTCTAAGAGGTGATATCGATTTTACTACAATTCTGCATCGTCTGCATACGTCGATGTTGCCTGGCGGATTCAATACGATACTCAAATACTACATGTAAACGGGGATCGTATTCAATACGGTAAGTGTACTCAAATCGATCTCAATCCCCATGTAAACGTACTAAATGCTCTCAATTTATCGATTACGGGAGGTTCATGTACCTGGCCCAGCCTTATGCCTCGTTTCAGAAGGGTTACAAATCGCTTTGAGGGGTCATCAAACCTGTACGTCGGTTCCTCCTGTACTGTAACGTGGTACTGACCACTTTCCTCGCTATTCTTCACAATCACCCTCTTCATTTCTTTAATCCCGTCCAGTTTCTTAAAATGCTTGGCGAGGATCTTGTAGTCCTGTATAACCCATTCTTATCCTAGATGTTTTACGGTCCCCACAGACTGATAGATCTCTTGGTATTCCTCGGGAGTAACAATGTCAGAGCACTTAAGAAGAAACTTTTCTACAACACCAAAAATCCTGTCTGCGGGTAAAAAGGAATGTCCTCTGACAGGAAAGATGACAACAATCATGGAAATGTTAGCGGGTGCTTTGGTTTGTAGCCAGTAAACTAGAGCATGGATAACATGCATGTTCGTGTTTTGGCCTCCACATCCGTCTGCGAACAGCCTGATACAGGTGATCGATTTATCGAACTGTACCTCATCTAAAAACGAAATAATAGCTGATGACACCTCGCTTGGCCCTCTTTCAGCCTCAGTCTCATTCCACACATAAAATTTTGGATTCTGAATACTGACGTCGGTAACACACAGTGTGTAAAATGATATTTGGCATGAATAGAATGCTTCGCCAATTGATAATTTAGGCAGTGGTTGTACCTGTTGCAAATCAAAGCAGAAAGACATTGTATCAGCAGTTTGTGAAAAGCCAGTGAGCGAATTTTATGTGCTCCCAAATCAGCTAGTAAACGGTTCTTTTTAGCACGATATTTAATCTGAAAAAATATTAGAGTGCAGTAACAACAAGCATCCGTGGATGGTGTCCCAAACCCAATGTTGAACTGTTTGTGTACGGATTTGAGGAGTAAGAAGGGGGCGCTTCCGGTTCCGTAAGTACTGCCAACTGAATGGAAATGAAATCTGGTATGAATCGATATCATCGATCGATATGAATTTTCTAAATCTTTGTTATTTTAAGCCAATAACTGTCACACACACACATTATATGACATTATATAACATTTCTCGATGCGAATCTTATTCCTAGAGTGAATTCTATAGTTTGGCTTTGCTGTGTAAATAACAACAGGACTAGTACGTAAAGTGTACGCCAGACGTCGCACAGCGATGCATAAGCGATTCATAGTTTGTGTTTCAAAGATTGCCAAGGTCGACCGCTTCAGCTCTAGGGCGTAAATCTATCGCTAAAAAGTGCGCAGATAGTAGTTTTATTGGTTCAGAATTCATATATGTTGCGAGTGGAATTTATTATTTGTTATTGTTGCTTTCTCATTTTATCTTCGTCGTTATATGATATAGGTATTCGCCGATTTCTTTCTTCAAGTAATGGAAAATAATTTAATTATTTAATTTATTTGTCATTATTATTTCTTATTTTTCACATATTTTAAATATAATAAGTTACAGTACAAGCAAAGGGATTTCAATCACGAGACATAATTTGACGATACGAAATTGAAATTTATTTATTGTGAACTTTATTGAATATGGATGTTTGTATCAATGTTTTAACATTAGTACTCGCGGATTATCTTGTATCAGTTATTGTTTCTTGATTATCGCAATACCTTCATGGCATCAAATAAAGAAACATTAAACATGACAAGATAATAATTGGATTTGAAAAGTATTTATAAACAGCAGTCATTCTTTCGCATTCATGATTAATATTCAAAGTAAATGTACCGTAGGCCCTATACGTTTTGGATTATTTAGCACAATCATTAAATAGATGTTTATCGAAGTATATTCTTTTATTCATATTTAGTTTTTCATAATCTTAGAAGTTTGAAATTAATTATTTTATGTTATTATTTTAACAATGGTGTGTGCCCTCGGAAGAGGCCTGGCTCAGGTCTTTCGAGTTGACGCCGTTTAAGCGACCTGCACATCTATGGGGATGGGACCCTACCTGCAATGAATTCTAATGATGAAGATTGAACACACACACTGCCCCGATCCATCCTAATGTACCAATTAAGGTTAAAATCTCCGACTCGGCCAGGAATCGAACCCAGAACTGCCTGGACCAAAGGCCAGCATGCTAACCACTTAGCGGTGGAGCCGGACAGCTTAGAAGTTGATTAATCCCTTATTACAGTCTTTTAAAACCTGCTCACAGTCAGATGGCATATCTAACAACTTGCCATCGGGACCAGCCTGGAAAGGTAACCTATGATCCTAAGGATATGCATCCGACGGGGCAAAACGTTGAACTTAAAAAAAAAATGAAAAAATACTTATTTCAATCCACTGTTTTCATGGGAAGGGATCTATGAATTGTATTACAGTTTTTAAAGATATGTTCATTTTTACAGATATGATGTAAAAAGTATGAACTCAAATATAGCAAAATAAAAAATTACCCAAGTTCAAAACGAGTACAGTGTTCAGGATTCAAACCTCAGCGTTCCAAGTGGGAAGCCGGCAGCTAAGCCACTGATCTAATCATGTTCCCAGAGTACTATTAGTCAGGAATATGATAGATATATTTTATTTTTAAAGGTGGCTGTGAACACGCTAAAACACAAGGAATATTCGTAAATCCAAGATAGGCTGCCCTAAATGCCTTAAAAGAAGGTAAATCCCAATCTAGTGTTGCTAGGAAGTTTGGGATATCCCTACATCTGGTAAGTGTATGGAATAGATGTCAACAACAAGAAGGAAGAGTATACAACAAACCCAGGAAAACAGCCATACTAGAGGATAGAATAATTTGTAAACAACCAAAATGATATCAGACCCACAAGAAATGGAGAAAATCCAAGTTGATGACAAGGACCTGGTGCAAGTATAAAAAGTTCAAATATCTTGGATATACGATTGCTGACGATAACCACATTATCGAAGAGGTGAATGTGTGGATTAATGCAGCCATGATGAAGAGGTGTATGATGACAGGCATTGACTGTGTTTGCCAGATGAATGTACCTAAAATTTAAGATTTATCAAACTATAATTTGCCCTGTTGCACAGCGTGGATACTGAATGTTAGCCAACTACAACAGAGGCAGAATGCTGAACCAAGCATCGTGGAAATGAAGATGCTGAAATAGCCATGTACACATATGAAAACAATTTTGCATTGCACTAATCTAGGATAAAATGTGCAAAGGTTGATTACAACTATGAATTACAAGCTAGGAGTTGCAAGTGATAAAAATCATTGTTATCCGTATTGAAGATACTGAATGTAGGATGCTAAAAGGTTTGTTTTATCACCTATTCAATACATAAAAATATGGCGTGCCACTACGGCTCCTCTTCGAAGTCAGAATGAGAAGATGCCTCACCCCAGCTACAACGCTCTGACTCTGCAGTTGCCGTATACATTCTAATCTCTCCAGCGCAGTTCACAACTCAAGCAACTCTATTCTATCTCACCAGACCAGTAAAAAACAATAACTTCATCCCGAAGTCCGCCATACTTTATTCCACGGAATAATATCAATTTGTAACAATTACATGTAACTCAATTTGTAACTCAATTTGTCTCACCGGCATCTCACACCGATGTCTTCACATAACATTCGAAGCTACAGAAGTCAACTAAAAGAATAAGCAAAAGTTTCAACCCGCAACATATTGCTAATTAGCAATTACCCACAAATAACTGTCACCATTGTTGCCATTCAAACGCACGGAATACCCATGAATCTCCATCCACACTGACCAGTCTCCGTACCGATCTCGGTGCTGCAACCAGACAACTTTCAGCTTGATGCCTATAAAACCTCATTTGGCTATGAAATATTTCCCTACCCCCGGTGATTTTAACTAAGATAAACCTCTCTACATATTTCTGAAATGTCAATGCTAATTTCTTCTTCCAACCTTTAAAACATCAGGACGCACTTGGTACTAGAATTTTTTAAATTTTTTTTTTTTATCCTTGCTCACCAAGCTGCTCTTGTGTAAATATGTATATAATTGTAAAATTCTCAACTGTTCAATTAGACAATGTGATTACTATATAGTTACCAACCATTGACATTATTTTTTATTACAAACATTGACGCTGAGCACTACACCCTTTCTCCCCTGAATGTTATAATGTAAATAATTTTAAAACTTTATCTCAACTGTTCAATTGGACAATGTAAATACTGTATAGTTACCAAACTTTGACATTAATGTTTGGTTACAAACATTGACGCCGAACACTACACCTTTTCTCCCTTGATTGTTATAATGTAAATATTTTTAAAACTTTATATTTTCCTATGATTGCGTCAACTGTTCTCCAGAGCACCACTGCCAAACTGTACTATTTTAATTTTACACATTGGTGCTGACTTCTTATTCTATAAACCTATATGTTCAACCATCACTATTGTACAACTGTTTCTCATACTTAATTTTGTAATGTGTATTAATAATATGTATTAATTTGTGCATGTCAACTACTAACCAGGTACCTGATTTTTTGCCTTGAGGTGATAATTTGACTGATGATGCCCTCAATGAAGGGCAAAACATGTCTCAAGTGGAATCAATAATAAATTCCTAATTTGTAAAATTTTTATGTATTGAATAGGTGATAAAACAAAGCTAGGAGTTGTCAGAAAATATCCCAAGCATCAATGGGCTTAATATCGTCAGCCCTTAATCCATTGTACTAGTACAGTGGTACTCAAAAATTGTTGTGTAGGTAAATTTTGTTCAAAATTGTTTTTAAGAAAACAGTTTAAATTACAAAATATCAGTTACCAACATAACACAAGCCTTATTTATACGTAACTGTCTTCCATAAGAGGTAGGAATTTCATGGATCAAAAGTATTTTATAGATAAAACAATACATCAATACACAAAAATATTTTCAGATGCTGAGGTACAAATCTAGTACAGTATTTAGTTGCATATCAATTAGCAGTGATAACAGCATCACATCTTCGTGGCATAGAATCCACGAGCTTCTGTAGAAGTACAGATCAAAATCTAGTGTTAACAACCCCTCGATGAAAATGAAATGGCATATGGCTTTTAGTGCCGGGAGATCCCAGGACGGGTTCGGCTCGCCAGGTGCAGGTCTTCTGAGTCGACACCCGTAGGCGACCTGCGCGTCATGATGAGGATGAAATGATGATGAAGACAACACATAGACCCAGCCCCCGTACCAGGGAAATTAACCAATGATAGTTAAAATTCCCAACCCGGCCATTAATCGAAGCCGGGACCCCTGTGACCAAAGGCCAGCACGCTAACCATTCAGCTATGGAGCCGGACAACCCCTCGATGATTTGAAACTATACTGGTTTTCATTCAACTTTCTCTCCACCATAGATTGTACCCTCTTTTTGAAACAATTCTATGAACACATTGCCCAGTACATTGATGAAGAAAGCACCTTGGTAGTTGTTACAATTCTGCCTGTTTTCTTGCATACAGACAGGTGCAATTACTGTCTCCGTCCAATCAAAAGGTACCTTACTCAGACTCCATGACAACCCTATTACTCAATGAAGCCATTTTATTCCTGCCTCCTCACTCTATTTCACCATTTCAGGTCTAATTGCATCTATTATTGCTGCTTTATCACACTACAGCTTATTTACCATCCAAGTGTAATTTCATTGCCACCCAATGGACTTGGTTGCTCGGGACGTCAGTACAAAGATTTCCTTTAATGTTGAGAAAATTTTCAAAATATTAATTCAATGTCTGGTGATTTCCTAGGACCTGCAGCGAGTTAACCTGATTTTTCACAGAATGTGCTATTCATACACATTTTCCCTCTCTTTCTAAAATTCTTTGTTATAGTCCAGGAAAGTTTCCCTGCTGTTTGACATGGTCCTTTCAGTCTATTTTCAAAATCATCCCACAATTGGTTCTGGGACTATGATTTGTTTTACTCTATTTCGTTCATCTATGTACTATTCCCTTACTACATCAGTTCTTGTTGGGACACTTTTTATGCATATTACTTTTATATTTAACAAGCTTCCATCATTCCACCAATATGTTAGATTTTCCCTCTCCTTTATACAGAGTTCTTCAAGCCATTCCCTTGTCATTTGTACCATAGCATCTCTGTATGCTACTCATTCACTCTATATCCTGAACTGGCTTACTGTCAATTCATCTGAATATTTCACTAAACACATCCACATACTTCTATCTAATTTCCTCATGCTGGAGATTTCCAATCATTATCTACCAGGAGAAAGATTTCACTTTCTCTATCCTAGGCCTAGTAATACTCTTGAATTCACAGCTATTCAAATACAGTAGTAGTCTACGATATCATGAAATCTCCAGAATTCTTACATAATCCTAACAGATTTCCTGAATTCAAAGTCCATTATGATATAGTCTCTTATGGACCTTACGGACTGTGCCCCATGTGTAGCAGTGAACACACTTACCCTTATGCTTGAAAAAAAAAAAAAAAAGGGCAACTGCTAGTCTCCATCAGCACAGTAATACAGAAAATGCATCTGAGCTTGTTCCTATTAGCTTCCATATTTTCCAATCTTCATCCTAACTAACTAAACCTAACCCCATGGCACTACAGCCCTGAAGGGCCTTGGCCTACCAAGCAACAGCTGCTCAGCCCGAACGCCTACAAATTACGAGGTGTCATGTGGTAACCACAATGAATCCTCTTAGGCGTTATTCGTGGCTTTCTAGACCAGGGCCACTATCTCACTGTTAGATAACTCCTCAATTTTAATCACGTAGGCTGAGTGAACCTCGAACCAGCCCTCAGATCCAGGTAAAAATCTCTGACCCAGCCAGGAATCGAACCCGGGGCCTCTGAGTAACAGGTAGGCACGCCACCCCTACACCACGGGGACGAATCTTCTTCACCCCCCCTCTCAATTCTAGTTCGTATCACCTATTGACATTACACTATCCTTGCTGGTGACCCTAACATCATCCTCAGTGCTTATAAATGTTGTCTACTTTATCCTCATCTTCTTGACATGGTGAATACACTGAGACTTATTTGAACCCTAATTCCTTCAAGCACCAAATCTATCCCAATCATTCACATTCTTTCATTTACATGTTAAACAGAAACAGTGTTGAGGGTTAAGGATTTTATAACACACAAACCTTTCCCTTTTAACACTTGTTAACTGCCTTATAATCTCCCTTTTTTTTTTTTTTTTTTTTTTTTTTTTTCAAGTTGCTTTATGTCGCACCGACACAGATAGGTCTTTTGGCGACAGTGGGAGAGGAAAGGGATAGGAGTGGAAAGGAAGCTGCCATGGCCTTAATTTAGGTACAGCCCCAGCAATTGCCTGGTGTGAAAATGGGAAACCATGGAATACCATATTCAAGGCTGCCAACAGTAAGGTTCGAACCCACCATCTCCCAAATGCAAGCCCACAGCTGTGCATCCCTAACTGCACATCCAACTTGCTCGGTCTCTCCTATTTCTCCTGGATTAGTTCCCCTTACTCAAACTTCATTAACACCTAACATGTCCACATGCATTCTCTATGTTGACCAAGGTTCTTACTTCACCTCAAACAGCATAAAGTATAGAATTTGAAGCTTGGTGTATGGCAAATAGTAATTGCCTAATTACTCCTTTGCTTCTTTGCCCCCAGTCTACACAGAAATATTTCTAAATGCTTATCCCTTCCATGGAAAATCATCTGTCAATTTTTCATTCTCTTCCATCTTGCTAATTAGCAGGATACCGAACAGGTTAGCTCTGTGCATTGTGGCATGGTCAGTTATTGTTGCAAGCCTGCTCTGTACTCAGGAGACAAGGTGACAGGTGGGTTTGAATCGCCCATTGGCCATCCTCAAAATAGTTTTCCATTTTATCACACATGGTACTTTTCTCAAGGCCACCGCCACTTCCTTCCAATTCCAAACCTCTAGAACTACACCCACAGACAATGCCCTCACACAGTGGTGGTACAGCTTGCTCACCCCCCCCCCCCCCCCACCCCTCCCAAATACCGATACATCATAATAAATAAATAAATAAATAAATAAATAAATAAATAAATAAATAAATAAATAAATGTCCCAAAATATGTATCTGTAGACAATAGTATTTCATTTCATGTAACATTTCAGCTTCCTTTGCTACCCTTGAAGTAATGTTTTAAGTACAAATTATTTTACTCATTTGTAGGCTTACACAGCAGGTGCAATAAATATTTATTGTTTCTTTATGTGCAAACCGTGTCAACTTTTTACAGTATTTTACCGTGTCATCGATTTCACCCATACTACGGTGTGTTATCAATGTCAAGGATATGGTTGAAGTAAATAGGGAATTGAAGAGATTTTTTATATTGGGATGGAGAAGCCATGCAACAGCTACTACGCTTGCTCGAGTATTTCCTTTAAGTTCACCCTTAGCAATTAGGAATAACCCTTCCTGAAGCACAGGCACAGCGTATTGATTCTTCTGCCTCCTCTAGCTACGAAACTTGGTTTGGATTTGTGTTTGGATTCACTCCACCAATCAGTTACCAGGGTTTTTCCAGAACCTTTACAACTTCTGTAGTAGTCACTGGGAACATATAAACCTCATCTGCACTTCACTCCTGTAGATAATCCTGTACTTGAAGAGACAATGTCTTTCATGATATGGATGAGGGGTTGGAATTCCAACATCTACAGTTTCACTGCAAATTGCAGATTTGCAGCTTTCAACTGTTCAAAATATTGTTGTTCTGGCAGAAATTCAGACCTTAATTCCTTAGTGAAAAAATAATGTTGCCAAGCTATCATGCCTTACACATAACAAATTCTCAAAAAAAGTTACTCAAAAGTATCATTGTAAGTGAGCGACATCAATCACTTAATAGCAATATACACTCATGCTCATAAATTAAGGATAATTGTATACTGTGGTGCCACACAACATGGCACTACACAAAACTGGCGCTAATAGCATAGGCACGTAGCGAACACAAACGAAACATATCTGTAAGTCTGCGGTATTGTTGATAAGTTGAGAAAACCGTCCCAAAATACATGTGCTACAAAACGCCACTGTTTCCTGCGCATTGTACTCCGACATCAATATGGGATATGATCACCATGCACACGTACACAGGCCACACAATGGGTTAGCATACTCTGGATCAGGTGGTCGAGCAGCTGCGGGGTATAGCCTCCCATTCTTGCACCAGTGACTGTCAGAGCTCCTGAAGTGTCCTAGGTGTTTGAAGACGTGCAGCGATACGTTGACCGAGAGCATCCCAGACGAGTTCGATGGAGTTTAGGTCTGGAGAACAGGCAGGCCACTCCATTCGTCGGATATCTTCTGTTTCACGGTACTCCTCCATAATGGCAGCTCGGTGGGGCCGTGCGTTATCATCCATCAGGAGGAAGGTGGGACCCACTGCAGCTCTCAAAAGGCGGACATACTGGTGCAAAATAACGTCCCGATACACCTGACCTGTTACAGTTCCTCTGAAAAGACATGCATGGGTGTACGTGCATCAATCATAATCCCATCCCACACCATCAAATCACTACCTCCATACAGGTCGCTTTCAAGGACATTACGGCGTTGGTATCTGGTTCCTGGTTCACGCCAGATGAGAACCCGGCGAGAATCACTGTTCAGACTATACCTGGATTCGTCCGTGAACATAACCTGGGACCACTGTTCCAATAACCATGTACTGTGTTCTTGACACCAGGCTTTATGGGCTCTCCTGTGAACAGGGGTCAGTGGAATGCACCTTGCAGGTCTCCGGGCGAATAAACCATGTCTGTTCAGTCGTCTGTAGACTGTGTGTCTGGAGACAAGTGTTCAGTGGCTGTGGCAAGGTCCCAAGCAAGGCTACCTGCAGTACTCCGTGGCCGTCTGCGGGCACTGATGGTGAGATATCGGTCTTCTTGTGGTGTTGTACACTGCGGACGTCCCGTACTGTAGCGCCTGGACATGTTTCTGTCTGCTGGAATCGTTGCCATAATCTTGAGATCACACTTTGTGAAACATGGAGGGCTCGTGCTACAGCCTGCTGTGTTTGACCAGCCTCTAGTCGCCCTATTATTCTACCTCTCATAAACTCATTAATATGTGTTTGTTGAGCCATTTTCACCACACAGTCATCATTAGCACGTCTGAAAACATCTGCACACTTACTCGCTGCACCGTACTCTGACATGCACCAACACACCTTTGCGTATTTGGACTGCTGCCAGCGCCACCGTGCAACGACCGCAAGTCAAATGTACCACATGGTCACACCCTGAGGTGATTTAAAACCACAAACTGCCCACCATAGCGTTGCTTCACTATGTATCAGCATTATCCTTAATTTCTGAGCATGAGTGTAGCTGGTCTGTTATTGGACATTATAAATTTTCCAGCTAACTCATTCCTAGTTGCCAGCGTTTCACCCCACTGTGCTAAGTTGGGCTCATCAGTTGGTAAATAACACACCTACCAAGACGCATGGCTAGTGCATACCGTGGAGGCCACTGCGTAGGCTACTTGGAGCCACCGGCAGTGCCAATGCACGATGAGAGACTTTGTCCCATTTGCAAAAATTGATGCCTGCCTGGCCATCTATAAAATATATCGTCGCTGCCGGGACAAAACCTCCTATGTGAAATATTTTAGCCTAGAACTTTGGCCGGTAAGGTTCTGTCATCTAAGGTGCAATATTGTGTGAATATGGTCAAGGCATTCTCGCTCTTCATAATGCATGTGCTGCGGGTCAGTATATCTCCAAAAATATTATCACATAGGAGGTTTTGCCCCGGCAACGACGATATATAATCTATATATACTATATAATCAAACGCTTAAACAAAGAACTTATATCAGGTTGCACAAAATTAGAAAATGAAATCTTGAATGAGATTCCAAAGAAGATAATATGCAATTTGTATTAACAAAGAAACTTACACCAAGGAAGATATTTCGTGAGGAATCGAAACCAGCAGCATAAATTCGTGCAATACGAGGGTTGGAGCGATCGGCCAAAATTCGGCATGCAAATCGAGATATAGTACTCTGAAGCACTTTACTTTCCCCACTCTTATCACCAGGAATAGTGTCCATCACCACAAAGTCGATAGGTGATTCTGAAGACCGGCCAATCTGTGAACAAATGATTAAGAAAATATCTGATCAGTCAGAAATATCTGAAAAACACGTTATTAGTATGATTGAAGATTAATTTCTGCAAATTTTATAAGAGTTTATCAAAACTTTAAAATAAAAACATTAGTACAACAGTAAGTGCAATACCGAGATTATATGAACAAAAGAGAAAGATAAAAAGGAACAGAATTAAAATCTTAATTGTTAACATGAAATATGAACAGCCCTTCTTACTGAACATGCAGTGTTAAATTTTTTAACTAATTATCAAAGCACATGCTCTCTCTCTCTCTCTCTCTCTCCAGGTCTTATGACAATGATGGGATACGGCTGTGCTAGGACTGGGAAGGAAGCAACATTGGCCTTAACTGAGGTACAACAGCACCCTTCCTCTGTCTGGAGTGTGAAAATCACAAACCACTGAAAACCATCTTCAGGGCTGCCCAGAGAGGGGTTCTCTGGGCTGTTCGTTGCATCCTGGGTTGTGAATGGTCAATGTTTCAATATCACTGCAGTAGGCTTTATCAAGTCTGACTGATCAGTGGAGGTGAAAGACAGGAGTATTTAAGCAAGCCTGTCAGAATTATGAAAAGACACTGCATCAGAAAGATTCTGAAGGACTTAAACCAGTACCTACTAATAGTACAGGCCTTGCAACAGATGTGTCGTGAGAGATGTGACGTCACAGGGTAAGGCAGACGTGGCCAGCCGACGACCCAGTGTTTAGATCACAGCAAGGAGAGAGATTCCCTGGCGGTGAAAGGAGGAACTAAGCATAGTTGAGGTGCCAATGTCTATGATTTCACCCCACGTATGGAATATTAATTCCACGCTCAGCATCGTAAATAAATGTGATTATGATGAACTACAAAGCAGAGTGAAGTTCATTGATGAATAAAAATGGTTAAATGTACTTTGAACGAATTTATTTCCCCTTCCCTGCCTCTTCACCTGGAGAAAAATTAAAGTTTCCATGTGGCACTACTGCTGTAATGAGTATCATCAAACATGGCTGCTATGTTGAATTGTGCATGAGGAACATGTGAGGAAATAATGCTGTGCTGAAACTGTTTAATACTGTCATATGGTTGAAATAATGAGTGTAGTGTATCACAGTTCGTAGAAGAAGGGTGTTTATATGTTCCGTTCCCCGCTGCAGGGGAAATTATGATAAAGGATCCGGGGTAGCTGTTTTTTTTCCCAAGCGATGAAGGACTTCGCAAGATATGGGTTAACGCAATACGCCGAGACAATTTCCAGATCACGCAGAATTCAAAGGTAAGCTCAGTACTGATATTTTGAAAATTCTGTTCATTTTAGGCTGTGAGCTCTACGATGCTTGTTATACCGTATTAATTTTCTCTCACACTGAACCACGTGATAAACGTGAACATTTTTATAATATTTGAGTCTAAGACCACCCTAATTTGAACCACACACATCAAGTTGCTGTCCTGTTCCACATTTTAACTGCCTACCTTGAGAAGATTATCCGTAGTTAATTAACTACCTCACTGCTTTCTAAGGTACTGGCATAACAAATTAGACTTTTCCTTTTCTTTTTAAGGTCTGTGAACTGCAATTCAGTGAAGACTAAATCCTGAGACATAGTGACTACTAGGACAGTAAGACTGGAAATAAGCATTCTATACCTCTTCACAAACCTCATCTGAAACAGGGAGCAGTGCCAACAATTATGCCCAGCTGCCTCTCTTATCTCTCTTCCACTTCTTCACATAGAGAGAGTGGACATCAAAGAAGAGAAAGTTTGGAAAACAGGGATCTTGAAACTGCATTAGCAGAAAGTTTGAAAACCCATGCTCAATACCAAGACAAAAGGAATTTCAGACTTTCAAGGTTTTCTTCAATGTCTCCCTAATATCCAAATTTTAGATGACTGGATCTGTGTTAAATCAGAATCTAATGTTTCATTTGTCCTACTGGAGACATGCAATATTCCCACACTCTTAGCTTCCACTGTGGTAAAAAGTGACCTGAGTATGTCCATACATGTGGGGAAAATGGAACTTACTAACCTAGATAAAGGAAAGTTTCCTATAATAGTTAGTAATATCAATGATGTAGCAGACAGTGTGTTCAAACTTGATAAGATTGGATGATTAGAAAATCAGGATTTTATAAAAGATCATTTTCAGTTGATCAAGAACTGTTTAATGAAGTTATCAGAGCTACTTGAAAGAGGAGAATCTAGTCTGATCGACTTTATATGTGAACAGTTGCTGTTATTTAATGTAGCCAAGAATCATTATTCTTATTCATCAGATTTCAAAATCTTTTGCAGCATTTTATTTCCTATTTCACCTCATGCATATAGATTTATGAGAAGTTCAGGCTATTTGATATTGCCACATCCGAAAAAAAAAAAAAATCCCCATGGCACTACAGCCCTTGAAGGGCCTTGGCCTACCAAGCAACCGCTGCTCAGCCCAAAGGCCTGCAGATTACGAGGTGGTGTGTGGTCAGCACAACAAATCCTCTCGGCCATTATTCTTGGCTTTCTAGACCGGGGCCGCCATCTCACCGTCAGATAGCTCCTCAATTCTAATCACGTAGGCTGAGTGGACCTTGAACCAGCCCTCAGGTCCAGGTAAAAATCCCTGACCTGGCCGGGAATCAAACCCGGGGCCTTCGGGTAAGAGGCAGGCACGCTACCCCTACACCATGGGACCGGCACTGCCACATCCCAACACACTGCATAAAATTTGCTCAGCATATAATACCAACCTAGCTATGGACCAAATTGACAAGAATTTTCTCCTTTATATAAAGCAGAAATATAAATTTCTTAGTATATTGGATAGTATTGTTTCACTAATGGTTCATGAAATCCATCTGAAATCTTACCTAGATTATACTGGTGGTAACATCCTACGTGCTGCATATAATTCCTCAAATGCTGCTGCTAGTGCTCAAGTTTTTATGATTCAAAGTTTTTTGTCAACATTCAAAGATGTAGTATACATACTTCCAGTCAAGAAGGTCAATGCTGTTAATATTGTTTCTTTAAAAAACGTACTCCAAACCTTTGTATATTTCTATTGGCAATGAAAAAATATTTTTCAAACATTATCTTAATGGCCAGTGATACATTATAGCCAAGTTAAAATATTTTCAAGTAGATACTTTTAATATTTGACATTTTGAGTTTGAGAGTACATAATTCAGTACCGGTACTTTCATGTAACCTGAATTTAAGCAGGCATTTCTGGGCTCTAATTTTGTGATAATATTGAGTGTACTGTAGTTGATTCACTGTTTCAAGGCTAGCCTATTGCCATAAAAGGCTTTACTTCCACCATCCTAATTGTATGCTAGTTACTAAGTTAATTTGTCTTCAACAAAACATATTTAAAAATTCTCTTGCAATTTGAGCAAAATATGTTTAAACCAGTGTGTTGGAGAGAAAGAGAGCTTTTACATTAATGGAATGTGATTGACAACGTATTACTTCAAAAGTCAAAAGTTAAGTAAATTACTGCATCTTGCCAGTAATGAAGAAAAGAAATACTGAACATCTAGGACAAATGTCAGATTATTTCACTGGAAGACTTAAGGAAAATTCCAGTGGATTTTCAGTAATGTTTGTGGAATTATTATATTATTCTTGTTATTATTAATCATTGAAAATTTAGAGGGTTTAATTTCATCTAAATAACAACAAATGAGTTTAAACAAGTTTCCATGAGAAAATTCCCTAGATTAAGAATTAACAGTTCAGAAATTTCTATTGATGTAATGTTTATACAGAAGAATTAAGTTATTTAACTAAAACTAAGTTATTACTGTTAAACTGTTGTATTTCCTGTTATGAATTCCAGCATCCTTTGTGAATCATTTCCTCCTTTGTATCCTATTTTTCATATTGTAACTAATTATTTCTATTATGTATAATCTTCGTTTTGTTTCTTACTAAGTCAGCACTAATACAGAAATATTTACCAAAATAGTAAAAATAAAATGTTCTGAATAAAAAATAAAGGAAGGTTTCCAGCACGTTAGAGAGTCTTTAATGGGACAAAATTCCAGTTTACTTTGGCTTCTAATTAGTAGTATATACGAAGGACCTTAATTATTAATTCATATAATTATTTTATTTTCCAGTAAAATGTTAATTGATTCTTCATGAGTAAAACGTAGGTTAATTACTAATCACCAAGGGTCATAAAATTACTATTAATTAAAAAATAGTAACAATCAAATTAAAACCCCTTGTTGCTATTTACTGTCAATCTGAAATTTTACCATATTTCCAGAAAACGGAGTGCGCCATCTCCCCGTCTTTTTTTCTGCCTTAATTGGTATCGGTACAACTGAAATAAATGTATTACCAATATGCTTTAATACCCTGAAAGAGCATCTTTTGAAAATGTTTTGTAGAGCACAGAAGTTCTCATCATCAAAGTAATTCGTTCAACAACCATTGAAGTGCTGTTGTGCGCTTCATGAGTGACTGCTTATCCTTGTGATGTCATCAGCCTTGCTGTGAGGCCTGCAGTATTAGTAGGTAATGCTTAAACAATCTCAAATAGCAGTAGAATATCTCCGTCATATGGGTGCTTCAGTATATACTGCACTGAACAGCTTACAGAATTTAAATTACATTACTACAACAGAACATTGGTAAGTCAGCTCCTTTCTAACTAGGATCTCTGGACAACCTGGACCAATTTAGAGGAACAAATTAAAAAATAAAAGTATGAAGGTTAAGAAACCCTGCATGATAATCAGAGGCAGAGCCTAAACTTACAAATAAATATTTTAGAAAACAAAAATGCAATTTGTGACAGAATTACAGGTGGAGTTGTTGCTTGAATTGGTGTACACAAATATGTGGCTCATGAGTGGAACACTAAACCAACGCAGCAGAAGCTTAGGCCAACGAGTTACTTTTCCAAGAAGCAGACTTTAGAGTACGCATGTTTGTTGTGAGTGACATGTTTGTAATCTGTAAATATGTTTCAAATGTGTTCTGTTCAATACAAAGCACCTCTTCTGTAAGTATGCATATAGTCTTTTAGCCATATTTTCATGGCACCAGGCCTCCCCAGAGGCCACACACCATTATTATTCTCCCAGACTGGATCCAGTACCAATTGGTCTGACTTAACAAGGTTCTTCCATACCACCAAACCACTTATTTATTTGGGAAACTATGTATGAGTGGAATTCAAGAGGACAAACTGGGGCAAATATTCATTTATAGGAAGGGGAGTTAGGGATTGGAATAACTTACCAAGGGAGATGTTCAATAAATTTCCAATTTCTTTGAAATCATTTCGGAAAAGGCTAGGAAAGCAACAGATAGGGAATCTGCCACCTGGGCGACTGCCCTAAATGCAGATCAGTATTGATTGAATTGATTGAATAAAAAAAAAAACCAAGAATGGTTGGAACCTCAACAGATTCACCATCAATAGTCATAAGATGCCTAAGCATCACTAAAGAGGTACACTAGGAAAACAAGGTGGCCTAGGGAGCGGTGATCAGAGGATACCATGATGACAAGAATTCTGGGGATATACTAATGACAATGGGTTGGGATATACTGTAGTACCATATATGAAGTACTTATTTGATTATTGTTTGGTTGAATGAGTTATACCAAATGAATGGAGAGTTGCTATAGTAGCCCCTGTGTATAAAGGAGAGGGTGATAGACATTAAGCTGAAAATTACAACCCTGTCAGTTTGACGTACATTGCATATAAGCTTTGGGAAAGCATTCTTTCTGATTATATTAGACATATTTGTGAAATTAATAACTGGTTCAACAGAAGGCAATTCGGGTTTAGAAAAGGTTATTCCACTGAAGCTCAACTTTTAGGACTCCAGCAAGATATAGCAGATATCCTGGATTCAGGAGGTCAATTGGACTGTATTGCAATTGACCTATGTAAGGCATGGGAGACTACTGACAAAAATGAGTGCAATTAGACTAGACAAAAGAGTGACTGAATGGATGGCTATATTTCTAGAAAATAGAACTCTGAGAATTAGAGTAAGCGAATCTTTATCTGACCCTGTAATAATTACTGTAAGAGATAATTCCTCAAGGCAGTATTATTGAACCTTTATGTTTTCTTATATATATCAATGATATGAGTAAAGGAGTGCAATCAGAGATAAGGATTCTTGCAGATGATGTTATTCTGTACAGAGCAATAAATAAGTTACAAGATTGTGAGCAACTGCAAAATGACCTCGATAATGTTGTGAGATCGACAGTAGGCAATGTTATGATTATAAACAGGGGTTGAAAGTCAGGTTGGGAGTCTCACAAATAGGAAAAGTCCTCTCAGTTTTAATTACTGCGTTGATAGGCTGAAAATTCCTTTTGGGGATCATTGTAAGTACCTAGGTGTTAATATAAGGAAAAATGTTCATTGGGGTAATCACATAAATATGATTGCAAATAAAGGGTGCAAATCTGTGCACATGGTTATGCGGGTATTTAGGGGTTGTAGTAAGGATGTAAAGGAGACGGCATATAAATCTCTTTTAAGACCCCAACTAGAGTATGGTTCCAGTGTATGGGACCTTCACCAGGATTACCTGATTAAAGAATTGGAAAAAAATACAAAGAAAAGCAGCTTGATTTGTTCTGGGTGATTTCCGACAAAACTGTACGTTACAAAAATGTTGCAAAGTTTGGGCTGGGAAGACATGGGAGAAAGGAGACTAACTGCTCAGTTCAATACGGACCAACAACATGAAATTCATAACCCTTGATAAGGGTATATTACATTACAAACCATAACTCTCATCTTTGTTCCGTATTGAAAACAGCTATCTCACTAAGTTTGCAAAAGGAGTATTTTTATTACCCCACCTATTCAATACAAATTTGATTGACTGATTGATTGATTGATTGATTGATTCTCAGATATAGCTCACAATGAACATTAACTGATTACTATTGTACAATTTTATGCTTTGTCATCTTTTAGGCAACTAATTAGTCCATATGCGCCACCTGTCAACATTTCTCATATTTTTAGTTTTGCTCAGGCGCATACATCAGATATTTGTAAGGATATTTCACTGTTCCCGCACCAAATTATTTTAATTTAATTTTATATTTTCCACAAATCTTCCCGTTAATACTACAACTCCACTTCCAACTAATACTAGTAACTCATGGGTACAACCCTCCTTAAGCTGCTTTCAATGTCAAGGGACAGAACATATAGCAAAGTATTATGTTACACCGTTACAGGAAAACTCCAATCTCCCTTGTCGATAGGCAGTCGGCGAAGTGAGGGTACAAATCTGCCCGTATTAATCTCCGAATTTTAAATACATTTTTTTTGTAAATTGCTTTATATGTAAATCATATGTTCTAGTACAGATTAGTAACGTTCCATCCATAGCTTTATCAGATTCAGAAGCCAGCACCTCCTTGATAAGTTCAGCTTTCCTTTCCTCCATACAACAGACATTTTCTAATATTAAAAGTGCAACAGCCTACTATGACATGTATTTCCCTCTCCAAAGATCCACTAAAAGTAAATGGCAGAGTTAATCTCAATCTCAAAACACGTCAACTTCCTTGGACACATGTGCTCGACGACTTGCCATTCCCTATCACTTTAGGGTATAAGTAATTAATGCAAACACCACGTCAATTAATTTTGCCTTTAATCCAGATGTAACTATTCCTTTATTAAATTGTCGGGACTATCCCTTCCACTGTTGTTTCCGTCTGATTAAACTTGGGTGCATTCCACTCAAAATCAAAGTGATCAAATTACTCACATGCTTATTCAATTATCTGACGTCATTACTTCGCAATTAGATGCGGTGATAAATTACAAGGCCCACATTGATTTATCTGACTACTCCTGTTAGACTTTCCCTTATTAAGTAAGTCCCCTAGAATGAAACTTTTAAATGAGTTCGTTAATAAAACACTGGTTGATAGAGCTATAATTCCTTCATCATCAAATTACGCTTCTCTGGCCATTCTTGTAGACAAGACTGATGGATCATCCAGGTTTATTGTAGATTATCGAATAATCGATAGCAAAATTCTGTATGATGCTTGCCCCTGCTCAAATAACAAACTGCTTTTCAATATTGTACTAAAGACAAATACCTTTCCATCCTTGACTTGAATTCTGCATATCATCAGGTTCCTACTTATAACTCGTCATAAATACCTGCCTTTGTTACCCACTCTGGTTTATTTGAATTGACCAAAGTTCCGTATGTATTTAACCCTGGATGCAACGTTTTAGGCTTACTGATTTCATATTTGCTGATATAAAATATCAATATATTATTTCTTATATTGACGAGGTTTTAATTTTCAGTCCTGACTCTGAAACCCACCTAGTACACTTACAAGAAGTACTCTCCCATCTACGTTCTGTTAACTGCTCACCCTCCTAAATTACATATTGCTTAAAATCCAATAAAATTTCTCTGTCATATACTGTCAGGAAATAGGATCTCAGTGGATCCAGAACACATTTCTGCTGTCGTTAATAATACGAACTTTGGCCGTGGTATTTCCAGTTGGCTTTTTTTCTATCTCCTTACCATGCATTATTTAAGACTTTGCCGTTTATATGTGCTGGTTCCTTAATTCATAATACAAAGGATTCGATGGCGGTATACAAACTGAAAACAAAACCAAGTCGAATATAACATGTACCGGTACTATCGATTACAGGACAGAGGCATAATGAGGTATAGTTTTAAGATATTACCATAGCTCGTCTATGGGTGGACATTTTGGCATGGGAAAAATTAATTTGGCATCTTAATCCCAATGGCCCGATATGCGCAAAAACATCTGTAACTGTGTGTGATCTTGTATAAAATGCCATAAATGCAATAAATCTAAACCAACTAATATTTTGCCTCCGAGCAGGTATGCCGCTTTTCCTCCCACATACCTGTCTGAAAAAGTTTAAATTGACGCTATTGGGTCTGTTATATTATCTTCCAAAGGAAATTCCTATATTTTTACATTACTGGACGGTTTTTCCAAATTTCTTTGTCCTTTGTGTAAATTTTCTTACAGGTATAAACATAAACTGATTGTTTCACCAAACTGTCCACGTTATTGAATTACCAAGATACTTATCAATCAATCAATGCTGATCTGCATTTAGGGCAGTCACTCAGGTGGCAGATTCCCTATCAGTTGTTTTCCTAGTCTTTTCCTAAATGATTTCAAAGAAATTGGAAATTTATTGAACATTTCCCTTGGTAAGTTATCCCAATCCGTAACTCCCCTTCCTACAAAAGAATATTTGCCCCAGTTTGTCCTCTTGAATTCCAACTTTATCTTCATATTGTGATCTTTCCTACTTTTATGAACGCCACTCAAACATATTCGCCTACTAATGTAATTCCACGCCATCTCTCTGCTGACAGCATGGAACATACCACTTAATACCAATTGGTATTAAAAATTAACTCATTCGGGACAAATATTTCAGATTTCCTATGGGAATTAACATCTATAACATACCACTTAGTCGAGCAGCTCGTCTTCTTTCTCCCAATTCTTCCCAGCCCACACTTTGCAACATTTTTGTAACGCTACTCTTTTGTCGGAATTCACCCAGAACAAATCGGGCTGCTTTACTTTGGATTTTTTCCAGTTCTTGAATCAGGTAATCCTGGTGAGGGCCCCATACACTGGAACCATACTCTATAGTTGGGGTCTTACCAGAGATTTACATGCCCTCTCTTTACATCCTTACTACAACCCCTAAACACCCTCATAACCATGTGCAGAGATCTGTACCCTTTATTTACAATCCCATTTATGTGATTACCCCAATGAAGATCTTTCCTTATATTAACACCTAAATACTTACAATGATATCCAAAAGGAACTTTCACCCCATCAATGCAGTAATTAAAACTCAGAGGACTTTTCCTATTTGTGAAACTCACAATCTGACTTTTAACCCCGTTTATCAACATGCCATTGCCTGCTGTCCATCTCGCAGCATTATCGAGGTCACGCTGCAGTTGCTCACAATCTTGTAACTTACTTATTACTCTATACAGAATAACATCATCTGCAAAAAGCCTTACCTCTGATTCCACTCCTTTACTCATATCATTTATATATATATATATAAAAAAGCAAACATAAAGGTCCAATAATACTGCCTTGAGGAATTCCCCTCTTACTTATTACAGTCAGATAAAGCTTTGCCTACTCTAATTCTCTGAGATCTATTTTGTAGAAATATAGCAAACCATTCACTCACTCTTTTGTGTAGTCCAAATGCACTCATTTTTGCCAGTAGTCTCCCATGATCCACCCTATCAAGTGCTTTACACAGGTCAATCGCAATACAGTCCAGTTGACCTCCTGAAGCCAAGATATCTGCTATATCTTGCTGAAATCCTACAAGTTGAGCTTCAGTGGAATAACGTTTCCTAAAACCGAACTGCCTTCTACCAAACCAGTTATTGATTTCACAAACATGTCTAATATAATCAGAAAGAATGCCTTCCCAAAGCTTACATATAATGTATGTCAAACTTACTGGCCTGTAATTTCCAGCTTTATGTCTATCACCCTTTCCTTTATACACAGGGGCTACTATACCAACTCTCCATTCATCCGGTATAGCTCCTTCAACCAAACAGTAATCAAATTAGTACATCAGATATGGTACTATATCCCAACCCATTGTCTTTAGTATATCCTCAGAAATCTTATCAATTCCAGCTGCTTTTCTAGTTTTCAACTTTTTATCACATCAACTGTTATCATATGTAAATTTTAATACTTCTTTAGCATTAGTCTCCTCCTCTATCTGGACATTATCCTTGTAACCAACAATCTTGACATACTGCTGACTGAATACTTCTGCCTTTCGAAGATCCTCACATACACACTCCCCTTGTTCATTATTTATTCCTGGAATGTCCTTCTTGGAACCTGTTTCTGTCTTAAAATACCTTTACATTCCCTTCCATTTTTCACTAAAATTTGTATGACTGCCAATTATGCTTGCCATCATGTTATCCTTAGCTGCCTTCTTTGCTAGATTCAATTTTCTAGTAAGTTCCTTCAATTTCTCCTTACTTCCACAGCCATTTCTAACTATTTCTTTCCAGTCTGCACCTCCTTTTTAGTCTCTTTATTTCTCTATTATAATAAGGTGGGTCTTTACCATTCCTTACTACCCTTAAAAGTACAAACCTGTTTTCACATTCCTCAACAATTTCTTTAAACCCATCCCAGAGTCTGTTTACATTTTTGTTTACCGTTTTCCACCTATCATAGTTACTTTTTAGAAACTGCCTCATGCCTGCTTTATCAGCCAGATGGTACTGCCTAATAGTCCTACTTTAAGACCTTCCTTTCTATCACATTTATTTTTAACTACGACAAAAACAGCTTCATGATCACTAATACCATCTATTACTTCGGTTTCTCTATAGAGCTCACCTGGTTTTTCCAGCACCACATCCGGGATATTTTTCCCTCTTGTTGGTTCCATCACTTTCTGAATCAGCTGTCCTTCCCATAACAACTTACTTGCCATTTGTGCCATTTGTTGGTCATGCTTCCTGTCATTCGCATTTCCTTCCCAATTGACATCTGGTAAATTCAGACCTCCCGCTACAATCACATTCCTTTCCGTGTCATTTCCCACATAGCTGATTATCTTATCAAATAATTCTGAATCCCTGTCAGCGCTACCCTTTCCCGGTCTGTACACTCCAAATATATCAAGTTGCCTATTATCTTTAGAAATGAGCCTTACACCTAGAATTTCATGTTTCTCATCTTTAACTTTTTCGTAGCTTACAAATTCGTCTTTCACCAAAATTAATACTCCCTAATACTCCCCCTCCCACCATTCCTATCCTATATCTATGATACACACTCCAGTTCTGTGAGAAAATTTCTGCATCCATTATATCATTTCTCAGTGATGACTCAACTCCTATTACAATATCTGGTAAATATATATCTATTAAATTACTTAATTCTATTCCTTTCTTTAAATACTTCTACAGTTCAACACTAACATGTTTATGTCATCCCTACTTGATTTCCAGTTCCCTGTTCCCTTAACACCGCTCCCTAGGCCACCTCGTTTCCCTGAATGTACCTCCCTATTACCCTTCCAAACAAATTTCCTAACTTATACGTACCACTGCGGTTAAGTGAAGGCCATCTGAGCACAGATCCCTATCTCCTACCCACCTATTAGGATCTAGAAATGTCACTCCCAGTTTCCCCACATACCCACTCCATAGTCTCATTTAAATCCCCAATCACCCTCCAGTCAGTATCCCTCCTTACTTAATCTCAGATAATGGTATTGTTTCTTTTTCCAAAGCTTTTCACAATATGTGTTTTTCTCAATGTATCAAGAAAATATTTACATCCACCTACCATCCTCACAATAATAATGATGAACGATACCACAGTAATTTGAAAGAATTTCACTCAGTTAATCAGAAATCCTGGGATTCAGATTTACCATTTTTTTTTTTTTTAGTGGCTTTACGTCGCACCGACACACATAGGTCTTATGGCGACGATGGGTTAGAAAAGGCCTAGGAGTTGGAAGGAAGCGGCCGTGGCCTTAATTAAGGTACAGCCCCAGCATTTGCCTGATGTGAAAATGGGAAACCACAGAAAACCATCTTCAGGGCTGCCAACAGTGGGATTCGAACCCACTATCTCCCGGATGCAAGCTCACAGCCGCGCACCCCTAACCGCACGGCCAACTCGCCCGGTATACCAACTTCTGCTTTAACATTTGACACTACAGTGAGGTTCTTCAGTTGGCCGGCAGGCGGGGAAAACTTATCTGCCTCCCATTGACAAATTACTCTGCGACATAGCAAGAACGACAGCACTTCGCTCACTTTATCCGTGCGTGGCATGAGATAACAATTAACATTATTAAGAAAATAATTAGGAAAATACGCTTGTACCTTATGACAGGGGATGTTGGAAATGTTCTCCTCCTGCATCCACGCATTTCTTGCATCGTCTTAGAAAACTCCGATTCATGCACGTAAGTTCGTCTTCCGTAATTGAGGCTATATCTCTCCGGATATGTTCTTTCAATTTGTCCAACGTGTGAGGGTTTCTTGCATACACTATTTTTTAAGCTCTCCCATAAACAAAAGTCTCAAACAGTTAAATCTGGAGACCATGGCGGTGATAAGTCCGTACTAATAACACGGTCTTCAAAAATTTCCTCAATTAAGTTTCAATTTTAACATAATCGTAGCCCGCCATGCTGAGCTCTTCGAAACCCCGGCGTCTTGTCCAAGTTGTAGGCGTGTGTTCTAATCTTACTGCGATTTCATTACTTTTTCTCGTTAACCCTCTACTGCATGAATTATTTTTCGTTTCCGTTTGCTGAAGAAAATTTCAAGCTTTAATGTTCAACATACGCTCAGTGTTTTAGATGTACCAGCAATTCTTACTGCCTACTGGCCATGGGTACGTATTGCAAGGCGCAAGTCTACTTGCACGACCGTAGGTCGGTAATGTCTTTGAGGTTGAGCCAGAGGTACTCTTGAAGCCTGTGGTAATATGATGGGGAGGGCCCGCGTAAAATAAACGGTGGTTGGTACGCGTGGATGTTGACGGGGTGGAAGGAGTACCTTTGGTTGTAGGGCATTTTTGTCTTAAGTTATGTAAAAAAAAAAAAAAAAAAAAAAAAAAAAAAAAAAAAAAAAAAAACATCACCAGAATATCTGTTTAATTGATTGTACAGTTGAAGGTGTGACGCAAAACTACCTCTGCCTACAATATTTATCCATGTATACAGGTGAAATTTATTTGTTGCCTAATGGCAACAGTATGCAGTAGAGGGTTAAGTACACGTTTTCTAACACTTCGCTTCTCATCGAGTTCCTCTCAATTTGTTTAGGAGTTACCGTACGGTCTCTTATGTGGAGGGCGTACACCTGCAAATTGTGTTACAAATCGTCTAACGACTTTCTTGCAAGACTCTGTTTTCACATAATTATTGTACATAAATACCCTTTCCTCTACCGTGTACACATGTGGAGATATTATGAGAATTATGCCCCGAAGTACCATTTAACAACTCGAGAACAGTTCGAGCGACAGATCAAAACGTAATATGCGTTCTAAGCACGAACCTAAAGTGCGAACGTTCCTGTGCTGTCGCTGCGCTGTGTAACGGGAGTGATGGGTCAACGGGAGGCAGATAAGCTGGGCGCGCCTGCCGGCCAACCGATAAAAGAAACTGTACTATCATTAACTCTACTTTCTCCCCAGCTAAACTATTCTTGTGAAGAGATTGTCAGACTCCGTTTTCTTTGAACTGGGATCTACCTCATTTACTTGACTCTGTACACAATCAGGACGTCAAGCAATACTGGAAACAAACATTCCAAAAATTGTATTTGGCCATGGACACCTATCGTAAAACATATAATCGTAAACGTAAGCATTATAAATTTAAAATTGCTGACTAGGTTCTTTTGTGTCATCATCCACAATGTTTGGTTGAAAACCAACTTTCAGCTAAGTGTTGTTCTGGTTGGGTATGCCCGTTTAGGATTATTGCAATTCCAATTAATTAACTATTGCTATCTGTTTTTGATCCAATTGAAGTCAAAAAGGTTCATTTTTTCAATTAAAGAAATGTGTTTATCCATCGGTGTAAGATGGATCTTTAAACCTCATGATTTCCACTTGTGATCTCACCCTCCACATAGTTGGTCGATGTAATATCCGAATCCTTCCAAAAGAGAATAATTTCTCAAATTGTAATAGGGAGTTTCAAAAAGTTATTCGACCTATCTGAAGTTATAGTACTGTTACGTGCCAGGCCTGCGGTACCTCCTTTCGGCGCTTCCTGGAAGGGACTAGTGAATCCGTCGAACGGACAGCTCCCAGCCTGGAGGGCATGGTTGGTATTTCCGTGTATTGTCCTCGTCGGCAGGCTTACCCGTGAGTTTCTTGGAGATTCTACGAGAATGTTCTGCCTCTAGCAACCTCGCGAAAATACTGGCTCGAGTCACCCGAGCTATAAAAAGGGGAGGCTCAGCCGCGGACAGTCGGACGGTGTTGGACTCAGTCAGTGTTGGGCTCCGTGGTGGAGTCACAGTCAGAGTTGGGCTCCGTGGTGGAGCTAGGGTAAGTGCTGGGCTCCGTGGAGGAGTCACAGTCAGGGTTAGACTCCGTGATGGAGTCAGTGTGAGACTCAGTGTGTTTGGATTCGGGGGCTGGGCTGAGGGCGAGAGAGGCGTTGGCTGTCACTAGTGTCCCACCGAGGTCTGAACAAGGAGCTGCTGTTGTGGTGTTGGAGAATCCAGTGAGTAAGTGGGCTGGAGATGACAGAACGGAAGACGTGTACTACCTGAGCGTACTGTGTGTCTGTATTTCTGAGGACTGAAGATCGCAGAGAGTCAGCGAGGGAACCCACTATTGTGTGAGGGTAAATGGACCAGTGTTAATGTTCGCTGTTGTGAATATCGTCCTGCTGTTGAATGCTGCTTAGCTGTAGATGTTTAGCTGTCCACTGCATTTGACTGCCTGAATTACTGGACTATGTGTGTAGTCGAACCACCGAACACTCATCGTGTGTCGAGCGGCCCGTAGCCCTGTGTTCACATCCAGTGGTCTACACACAGCTGCTGTATAAGGTGACTGGACTTGGGGAAGTGAAGGTAAGGATTAAACGTCCCCGGGTATAGCAACGGGCCGGACCGCCTGCTGTGCAGTAAGGATGAGACTTTTAAATAGACTTGTAATTAGTGAGTGTGGCCATTTAAAGCTGATTAGAATTGTGTATACTAAATTTAAAAATCCGTTGGATTTCCTTTCCTGCGGGCAGCCGGATGTTGTAACATTTGTTTACCTTATGTCGCCACCTGCATCATTTGTGTCTATTTGTGAAATCGTCAACTCCACTCTGGTGTTCCGTAAACATTCTGCGGAAACTCACGAACTTACGCTGGACATCGCCTGTTCTACATCTCCTTGCCTCGCTACCTACACTGGACATCGCTCACAATCAACAGTGTACGACCTGCCTGCTGTCGCCGAAACTGTGACGTCACTTCGTCACATGTCTGACTCAACTTACCCTGCTTAGCTCTCGAACCATCTCGTATTCTCTAAGACCTGCCTTGGCTTGTATAAATACAGGGCTGGTTGGACGGTAAAGGTAGGTCATGTATGACAACGCCCTGGCTACGAGCGGAGTTCTCAGGTGGAGCTGAAATTCTCCTTGGCTAGTCTCTACGTCGCCTATGCTTTAACTTCTGGTCATCATGCCAAGGCAGGGAAAAGGATGATGTAACTCAACTCGAGCTGAACGACTTTCTCTAATTTCAGTGTATGTTTCAGGCGATTCAATATCTAATGGCGAAAGGTGGACTTGACTTAACTCTTTTGAAAACCTTGTAAACAATGCCTTTCGTGTTTTTTTTCTAGCCTGCTTGTTTCCAATATTTTCGAAATCATTCTTCTCTTACTATCTTGTTCTAGATGAGAAACAATAGGCGCTTGAGTATCTCTCAAATGTAATTACAAATTTCATCAAAGGATTTTTTTAAATTTGATTAGCCCATTATCTCTCATCACAGGCGGGCTAATTTCCCTATCATAGGAAGTTCAGTATTTTGGATAATTCGGTGTACTTTATATTTAATGAATTAATTAATTCCTAAGTTTCATAATTATGTGCGAATTTCCATATTTCATTGTTCGTCGCATTTTCGTTGAGCGAATTAATTTACTCTACTGTGGAGTCAGCGAACGAACTGCGGACATACACGGATATTCCCCTTCTATACTCTAATAGTTTCTTTTCTGGGCTTTACATGCCACTGTGCATTCATGTGATCATGTTCACTCCCCCCCTTTATACCGTAAGTATTTGCAAATGGACTTCCTATCCTTATCAAAAGGTCTATAGTAGCGGCGTCTAAGCGCTGCACAGTTCACAGTGTGTACACACACGCACGCACATTAATGGTGTCCCGACATAAACAATCAACACTGCCCCACTCCAGTACTGAAAAGGAGGGGAGAGAGTGAAGGGATAGTGTTGAAGGCCACTCCAGTACCAAAAAGGAGGGGAAGGGAGTGAACAGGTAGTGCTGAATACACAGTGAGTGTATTCCGGCCTACGTTTCGTTATACTGTAACATTGTAAGATGGCTCCTATGTTACCACAGGTGAATCGAGGCTGTATTATTGGCATGTGGGAGGCTCACATGGACCCCAAGCAATAGCTCAAGCAATACCATGCAGTCTTAAGACAGTTTGGAGATGGGTAGAAATATGGCAAGAACGAGGTGAAGAAGGATTGGTAGATCACAGAACACGTAACAAGGCTCCTAGAAGAACTACTTCCAAACAATGGACAATTCTCCGTTTGCAACTATCGAAAATACGATTGCCGCATTGTAATTGCCAGTAAGCCGGACTATCGTGAGTCGCAGACTCCACGCGGCAGATATTTACAATCGCCCAGCTGAGAAAAATGGGAGACTACTTCGTACCCACAGAGAACTTCGCGTAGGCTTTGCACTACAAGAACGTGTTACTCCACGACAGGAATGGGAAATTACAATTTGGTTGGATGAAAAGGTATTTTGCTCCGATCCAGGTAAACAGCTGAAGTGCTGGCGTCCAGTTGGAAAGCGTTATGAAGAGCCCTCTGTCCAGGTAACTAATCAGTCGGGTCGCGTCACATGTGGCGTATTGGGGTGGATAAGTAGTGCTGGTCCAGGAGAGTTGATAGAGGTCACTCCACATATGACTGCTTGTGAATATGTGGACATTTTAGAAGTTCTTCCTAGTGTTCGAGCTATATACCCCATAAAAGAAGTTCCCGTTATCAGGTTCCTGAAAGGTAACAGCTCTGTTCACACTGCACATGTAACCGAAGCTTTCTTCAAACAGTATTCTGACGTTCACGTGCTTGACTGGCCTCCCAAGTCGGCTGACTTAAATATAAAAGAACATGTTCCGGCACGAATGGTAGACATGTGGGTTCCAGGTCAGGAGAGGACAAGAGCGGTTCTGCCATCGAGTTTGGGCGAATATAAGGAATGAACCAGATTTTTCCAACATCTAATAGATTCTATTCCCAAGCGGCTAGAGCAAGTGATAAATAGGAACGGGGCATAGACTGATTATTCATTCTGGGAGGGAGGAGGAACCAGTCACTTACACTTGTTGTAAAGTCAGTATTTGACACAACTCTTTAGTTATTTCACAATTAGTTTTGAGTCAATTTCCATTTTTCTTTTCTTGAAATTATGTATCTATAGACAGTGCATTATGTTTATTATTTTACCGTACGTTTATTTTATTTATATATTTTCGAGGAAGATGCGATACGTTCATATTTTTTTATAAGATTTTATGTAAAAATGTGTTAATTTTATAATAATTTGTTATATTGAGATGTTGCAATAATAGCATTTTTGTTGTATATTTTAAGACACGACTTTGTATTGTATGGAAATTGAATTTGAATGATATTAAATTATTTTCAGATGTATTTCCTTATTGGTCAAGAAGTAAAATGTATCTTGTTATTTTTATAAAGAAATGCTTACACAGTTATACATCAATATCTTATTTTAGCATATTAATTTTCCGTTTATAGAATTTATCGTAATTCTATATCCGAGGTGGTAAATTATGATGATATAACTTCAGTAAAGTCCAGAACAAAGTTACGACTCGATATAACGCAACTACATAATATTGCTAACTAGTATAAAATAATTTTCGATTAGAAACCTCCTTTACCTCTTGATACTGTAATTATCAGAGTAGGTTACATAATGCTGTACTTCAATGCATCTGCCACTGTGCCCATTTCAATCGCAACAAAGTCTTGTAGCGGGCTGTCTACATGCAGCAATGTGCTAAGCGAGAAGGTGGGTCATTGTGCCTTCGGCACTACCCCTTCATTCCCTTCCCTCTGTTTTGTGCTGGAGTGACATTCAACACTACCCCTTCTCTCTCTCTCTCTCTCTCTCTCTCTCTCTCTCTCTCTCTCCCTTTTCAGTACTGGAGTGGGGCAATGTTGATAGTTTATATCGGGACACCATTAATGTGCACTAGGGATGGGCATGAGCGCAGCTCGAGCGGCTCGAGCTGATGACGTCACTGCTCGATCTAGCTCGAGCAGTACTCGAGCAGGAGTATGGCCTGCCATCTATGAGTGATTACCTTGTACTAAATCAGATGAGTGGCAATCTTCTTTGCTCTTTTAATACTAATGAAATGAAACCAGTGTGTGTACAGGAACACAACTGAACAAACTATATCCTCACCCGGCAATTTCAGAAACAGCTTGTTACATTTCGTACCATGAAAATAATATTTATAATGATAACGCCTTAACATTATTAACGGAATACATTGAATCCCTTACACAACATAGGAGTATATGGATTATATGGTTGTTATCCTAGAGTAATATTATCGCCTGAGAAATGATACGGCGTAATATGTAAGTAAGTCCGCCTCTGTGGTGTAGTGGTTAGCGTCATTAGCCGCCACCCTCGGAGGTCCGGGTTCGATTCCCGGCTCTGTCACGCAATTTGAAAAGTGGTACGAGGGCTGGAACGGGGTCCACTCAGCCTCTGGAGGTCAACTGAGTAGAGGTGGGTTCGATTCCCACCTCAGCCATCCTCGAAGTGGTTTTCCGTGGTTTCCCATTTTCACACCAGGCAAATGCTGGGGCAGTAGCTTAATTAAGGCTACGGCCGCTTCCTTCCCACTCCTAACACCTTTCCTATCCCATCGTCGCCAGAACACCTATCTGTGTCGGTGCGACGTAAAACCAATAGCAAAAAACCCAGTTATATTATATCGGACGCAGGGCGTCAGGTCGGTTCACATTTTGTTATTATGTAGGAGAAATAGTAAATATAGCATTATAATAAAACTGAACAGAATATATTATTAAAATGATACATACAATGTTCAGAAGAACCAAGAATGGAAGTAGCGGCCAAGTAACGAAAGGAAAACCACACAAATACTATCACTATGCAGAGCTCATCGCCATGTCGAGCAGTCACTTCCATTTGATAAAAAAAGTAATTCTGGGCATATATGGATTTAATAAACTGATGCGTCCACTATGACTTTCGGTACGTATGTATTTCTGTAGAATGGACGCCATCGCTAATGACTCCACTTCTACTCTACGCGTAGTGCCGGATGGTGAATATCAACGCGAATGAGTGCAGACGGAATTGTGGCTCGAGCCTTAACACACACTCCTGCTTAGCGCAGATGCAAGCCTACGTCACGGGGGAATTCCGTGTTGCTCGATCTGGCTCGACCACGCTCGACACACCAGTTCGTGACGTCAGCACTCGAGCCTGCTCGAGCAGGCGATCGAGTGGCCCATCCCTAATGTGCACGTCCGTACAGTTACCGCACGCACGCGTGAAGAGCTTGGTAGGCGTGTCCGCTCTGTGAAGAGAGAGAGACGTAATGTGGTGGGAGTACTGACCGTAGACTTGCCAAGGTGTATTGTATGAGTTTGACGACTAGGGAACAGAGCATACACGGTTCAGGACGGCGGTTCGTTGGAAGTGCTGTTGCAAACGCATTGCATCATGGAAGGCACATAAAAAAGAGAAGTGGCAAAAATATGCAATACTTTAAAACGGACTGGGAATTGCAGTTCTTTTTCTCGCCCGACGGAAACAATTCTAAATGATTATTATGCCATCTGACTATCGGCGCGGACACTGGAAATTTACTGTCGAGCGTTTCTAAAACGCTGTCCACAAAGAAGAATCCGACACGTTAGTAGGCGAAGAACGCGAAGCAAGGCTTAGGGATTTGAAAACACGTGATCGCAGTCAGCAGGCAGATTCCGACGTAAGTTAAACATTTGAAAATATATTTTAAGAACCGTGGTTTACAACCGCAGTATGTTCAATAGTGTCCTCTCCTACTTTCAGGAAGATTATCTCGACACGCCGGCATTAAGAGCTAGTTACAGCATAGTGCTGAATATAGCGAGATTGGAAAAGCCATTTGCGGATGGCGAAATGGTGAAATAGTGCTTGGTTGACACAGCAAAACTTCTCTGCCCCAGAGAAGCTAGCAATTTTGAAAATGTCAGTCCCTGTCGCCGAACAGACACACGTCGCTACTGTGCCATGGCTAGTGATGTACGTCGACAATTAATGCGGTGAAGGATTTCGTCGCCTTTTCAATCGCCTCTGATGAGTCCAAAGATATATCAGACTTTGCGTAATTGGTTATTTTTTCCGAGGGGTGGACAGTAACCTCCGCGTTACGGAGGGCCTTATAGATAAGGTGTCCATTAACAACACCTCCATACGTATAGACATCCTTAGAGCCGTAGAAGACGTGAACGATGCAGTCGGTTTGGATTACAATAAAATGGTATGGTTACGACGGATGGTGCACCGGCAATACGAGGCAACAAAAAGGGATGCATTGCCTTGTTGGCCAGCGTGCATTGCACTTTGCACCAACGAGCCCTCTGTGCGAAGTCCGCCATATTAGGAGATGCCATGGAAGTTGTTGCACGCACTGTTAACTACCTAAGGTCCCACGGCTTGACGCACCGGCAGTTAGGAAATTTCTGAGAGAAGGAGACGAAGAGTGTGATGAATATTATGTACCACAGTGACGTCCATTGGCTTAGCGCGATAAGGTTTTAAGCAGGTTTTTTGAGTTGAGGCTCGCGATAGTTAACTACTTAAATGAGAAAAACAAACAATCAAAATTAGATGATCATCAATGGATAGCACACCCTGCGTTCCTAGTTGATATTACCTATCATATGAATGCTCTCAACGTTGTTATGCAAGGAGAAAACAATGTAATATCCGATATGGTCGAGAAAGTGGAAGTGTTCAATAGAAAACTTGTACGTTGGGAAAGCCAGCTCAAGTGCGGGAACGCAGTGCATTTTCCAACGTTGGACTCTGTTCGTGAATGTGCTGCATTTGAGGAGTATGTTTCAGTAATCTTAGACATCAAGAAACAATTTGCTGAACGATTCTAAGATATTAATATTATATCTCCTCTTCCACAAACATTTGGAGCCCATTCACTGTTTCACAAGCCACGGTTGCGTGCGAGATTATCTGACGAAAGCTTGCGAGACAGCTTGCGCTTGCCTGTGTGCCGTACGTTTGTGCTAGACATTGATTTCATCTTTACTTCGACAAAGCGTTCACTTGCATATCGAAATTACCGATCTTCAGTCTACCGCACGCCTTCGAAGAAAGTTCTTCCTCGTCAAAAGTACGATAGAGTTTTACGAACATTTCTCGCGAGCAGACTTTCCACGTCTCCATTACGAGGCTGATAAAACTCTCCCAATATTTGGTTCAACATACGTTTGTGAGAGATTTTTCTCTGCAATGAATCTTCTCAAAGCACAGTTGCGTGAGAGATCAGCTGACGAAAGCTTGCGAAACAGCTTACGCTTGTCTGTGTGCCGTACGTTTGTGCTAGACATTGGTTTCATCATTACGCCGACAAAGCGTTGATGAGATACAATAGCATTAATCTTACTAAACAGAATGTATTGTCACAGGTCTACTCAAATACATATCGTACGGACTTTTATTTGTTTATTATTTAGAACGTATAAACCACAATAAAATAACGTAATAATAAAATAATGTGTGATGTGAAAGTTTCGGACTCAAAAAGGATGACTGCTACGACTAGATGGTTGGGGTGTCGTACTGTTGTTAACCGGTGGGGAAGGAGAGCAGTATTCCCTCCCGAATGGCCAGTCGAGTCGGTCACGCTGGGAGGAGCAGAGGACGAGCTTGACTGTGCTAGCGAGAACACGTACGTGTCTCTCGCTCCGCTGTCCCTCTCCTCGCCAGGCGAACTGTACTTCCTACGTGTATGCCAGGCAACTGTACTTATTAGTACTTATCCGAAGGAGCATTTGTCTAAGCTGAGCACTTCTCAGTGCTCGCTTTTCTCTTTCAGGATTTTATTTCAGGACCAGGATGGAGAAGCTATTCATACCGGAGAGACCGGTGGACTGCGAGGGAGCCATGGAGGGACTTCAAGAGGTGCTGAGCTCGAAGGTCGTCCCCGCCCCAGATGTTAAGACTCCTGGCGCTGATGGTGTACTGCCGGTGGGGCCAGGAGACCTACCGAGAGCCGCTCCGCATACTCGATGTTCTAACTGCGACCATGGAGTCCATCGGACAGTAGTCGATCATGGAGCTCATCGGCGAGGTGATCCCTGGCTGGGCGGTCATCATTCGCCCTAGGGATGCGGACCGCTTCATGATCTACGAGAAACTGGCGTCCAACTTTTTTCAGGTTGTCCGGCTACCAGGACTCAGGGAGCACCTGGACGTCTCAGGCTACCAGGAGGCAGCCACGCAGACGGAGCCGAGGACCGAGGACGACGGCGGAGCTGCCGACCGCCGCGACCCCAGTTGGACCGCTGTACTTCACGAAGTACACGCAGACCAACAAGGCCGCAAACCAGGATCGTCGACCACCCGCCAGGGCGAAGTGGACGCAAACGCAGGTCTACCAGGAAGGGCCTGGCAGCACAGCAGTGGAAAAGGACGCCCCTTGGCGTTCTGAGGCTGCTGTCCAGGCCCAGCCTACCAGCATGTCTGTCGAGCTGCAGACCTCGATGTGCGCCCCACAGGACAGGGAACGCAGTCGAGTGTTAGCACCGACCGACGCCACCGCCCCCAGCCAGGAGAAGGAAGACGGCGACGCAGCGGAGCCGCCCGCTACCCCAGGGTCGCCAGGCCGGGAGGAGGGTCAGCAGGAAGAGGCCTCTTCCCCTGCTGAGAAGAGATCCCCGGGAAGAAGAAGAAGAAGAAGAATAAGAAGACGCCGACCAGGAGAGGGCTGCCCAGCCGCAACCCAGGACTGCTCCCAGGACAGCAGTCTCCCGAGGAGCAAATCAGGAGAGGACCACAGCGGGTAGCGGCAGTCAGGTGAGACTGAAACGTCCCCCTCAGCAGCTCTTGCAGTGTTTCCGCTGTCTGAGGTGGGGCCACCGGCAGGAGAGCTGTGGGCTTCAAGCGAAGTGCAACCGTTGTGGGGGTGATCACCACTACACGGCCTGCGCAATACTTAAGGAGGCGCCGGTGTGCGCCAACTGTGCGGGAGGCCTACCCGGCCTCCCATCGCAGTTGCCCAGTCTACCGGGCCATGGCGCGGGCAGAGAGGAAGGAGGCCCGCCATCATGACCCACCCCCTTCCAGGAGGCCCCCGCCTCGGCGGGCTTGATCTCATTCTCCGGGATCGGAGAATGGGTATGAGGGACCCCAAGGAGGTGGTGCTGTGCGGCAGGCCCTAGTGGCACTCGACGCATGGCTCCGCAACCGGGAAGGCCCGCGCTAGTCACGGCAGTGCCCAGACGGACTGATCCCCTGGCAGATGGAATGGCGAGACTATGGTTCATGGCTAGCAGATGCATGATACCTCTCCTCAACTAACACTCCCACTGGACCTTTCACCAGCCCACATCCTTGCATGTGCTATCAAAAGATGTCAGGTTTTACATGTAGGTTATTTCTCCTTCTGCCTATGTGGTTTTTCCCTGACCCTTCAATACCACACCTTAACACTATCCGACCAACACAAACTCTTGCCGGGCCGGGCTGAGTGGCTCAAACGGTTAAGGCGCTGGCCTTCTGGCCCCAACTTGGCAAGTTCGATCCTGCTCAGTCCGGTGGTATTTGAAGGTGCTCAAATACGTCAGCCTCGTGTCGGTAGATTTACTGGCACGTAAAAGAACTCCTGCGGGACTGAATTCCGGCACCTCGGCGTCGTGTCAAATTCTGCAGATTATTTATCCCTATTCAACTGGTGTCCTATCTGACAAAATAGTTAGGGCAATTGCCGAACAATCAACTATTGAAGAGTTTCATGCACGCCTTCTGGCAGATTTTATCCCCGCTCGAGCTAGGTCATCGCTCATTCAAAAGTACTACTACCGAGTACAGCGTCTGGATGAAAACCTTGCCGACTTTGTTCAAGATATCAAATTCTATACTAGAGTATTTACCCTCCATTTTCCAGAAGATCAAATTGTTCAGGCTATTGTGGAAGGAATTTCACCATCTTACAGGTCCTACTTGTGTTTTGCGTCGCGTCCGCAAACTTTTGCCGAGTTGGAAGCTATGGCTGTCTCAGCCGAAAGGGTTAGATATGCCGACACACTACGTGTCGCGAAAGAACCCACTCCATCTTCTAGTAATTTTCGGCCTTCACCTCGCCGACCCGTCACACCCCGTAAATGTTACGCTTGCGGATCGCCTGACCATCTTCGGAACAAGTGTCCATTAACTAAATCTAGCGGGACAAGGGATGGAGCAGGGTCATCTCAAGGCTGTTTTGAATGCGGCGCTTTTTCCCATATCGCCAAGAATGGCCCGAATTCTAATAGCACTCCCTCCTGCTCAACTTCGGGTGCAACTTCCACCAACAATCATAAGTGACTAGTGGCTTCGGCTGAGTCGGCTAACCCATCTTCCCGAGGCTCAGCCCCAAGTAACCCAGCCGAAATCCCAGGGAAAACTCAGTCTTCGAATTTATCTTTTGAAGGTACCAAAGAATGTCTTAAGATTGCGGCGGATTCCCCCGCACCTGTTCCATTTCTCAAAATTGAATTGAATAATGAGCCTGTAACTGCCCTTTTAGATTCTGGCAGTGTGTGTTCCATTATTTCGACCGAGTGGTACTCCAAATTGAAATCTGTGTGTAAACTTCCGGATTAATGTTCGTCTTTGGTTCAATATGTTTCGGCTAACTCATCTCCATTAGAAATTTTAGGGTTCCTGTATGCCAAAATTAGAATTGCCAAATTTACTTGGAAATTTAAATTGTTTGTGGCTAAGCACTTGTCTTGCCCCATTATACTAGGAGCGGATTTCATGTCACACACCGGTCTTGTGCTCGACATTCAGAGCAAGTCGTGCACTTTCAAATTTGTCGGTAATTTCAAAATTCCTTTCTTAAAATGTAATTCTGTGTCGTATTCATCTGTTTCGCCTACCCAGGATGAGATGTTGTTAGACCTTAGACATCTACCTGAGGAGCAGGCTGATAGTAATCGTAAGTTGTGTCAGTCGTTTCCAGAAGTTTTTTCTGATACTCTTGGTGTTACTGACATTATCGAATACAAGATCGAGGTTACGGATTCGATTCCTGTCCGATTTCCACCTTATAGGCTATCTCCACCTAAAATGAAGGCTTTGAAGGAAATCATAGATCAGATGTTGAAAGACGGCATAATTAGGCCCTCTAAGTCGGTGTATTCATCGCCTATTTTTCTTGTCCTGAAAACCCAAGGTGGCTTCAGACCTGTGATTGATTATAGGGCTCTCAATCGGAAGGTGGTGTTACAATCTGTGCCCCTTCCAGACCTTCACTCTTGTTTTTCATGGTTTCGAAAGGCTAAATTCTTCACCATTTTAGACCTCAATCAGGCTTATAACCAGATACCTCTGGCGGAAGAATCTAAACATCTTACAGCGTTTGCTACCGATTGGAACCTGTACGAATACAACCGCGTGCCTTTCGGGCTCCCCACGGGAGCAGCCGTGCTTACGAAACTGCTAGACAGGGTCTTCTCCGACATCAAATTTGAGTATTTATACCATTATTTTGATGTCGTATTTTCTGAGACCTTTGAAGAACACCTTGATCATCTGAAAGAGGTCCTTAATCGCCTTCGTAAAGCAGGGTTAACTGTTAAGCTGTCGAAAGTTGCTTTCGCTAAACCTTCCATGTCATATCTAGGGCACATTGTGTCGCCCGATGGTGTTGATGTAGATCATTCCAGAACACAGGCCATCCGTGATTTCAAACCCCCCCAAGGACATCAAAGGTATCGCCAGGTTCATAGGCATGGTGAATTTCTTCAGGAAATTTATTCCTAACTTTGCTAATAGAGCGGCGCCCTTGAACCTTCTTCGTAGGAAAGGCATTAAAATTGAGTGGGGGCCTTCTCAACAAGCCGCTTTCGAAGACCTCAAATTAGCCCTTTGTAATGCCCCTGTCCTCGCTATGCCCGATTTCTCTAAGAAATTCATCGCCCAAACCGACGCGTCGTCATCGGCGGTAGCTGCAGTCCTTCTTCAAGAGACTGAACTACGGAGGCGACCCATCGCCTATGCATCTAGGACATTATCGGCCCAAGAATCCAAGTATTCCATCTATGAACTTGAGGGTTTGGCAGTCTTGTTTGCTCTAGAAAAGTTCCGCCTCTATCTGGAACATGTCAAGTTCGACTTGGAGACTGATAACCAAGCCTTAAGTTGGGTCTTAGGTAGGCCACGTCGCACTGGTCGCATAGCCCGCTGGGCCATCAGAATTTCTGCATTCCAATTTGATGTTAGGCATATAAGAGGAACTGAAAACGTGGTGGCAGACGGACTTAGCCGTATTTTTTCTAATGATGTAGAGACCTCTGAACAGGAAGACAGTTCTTCACTTCCCGAGTCCATTCTACCTGAGGTTAATGCCATTCTAACTGATGCTCCCATGCTCTTTAGGGACATTGAAAAATATCAACGTGAAGATCCGACGCTGGCCCCTATCATGGAAACCCTTTCTTCTGGGGAACATGTCGTCCCTTATGTATTGAGGAATGGTGTTTTATGTTCCCCGTCGAGGCATGATCATAAGATGAAAGTTGTGGGCTGCTCTTGTACCTATGATCTTCAAGTACTACAATGAGACCCCATTAGGGGGGCATTTAGGCATCTTCAAAACTCGAGAAAAGATCCGAGAAACGTTCATCTGGAAAGGTATGGACAGCGAAATTCGTGAATTAGTAAAAGCTTGTAAATCTTGTTGGCTTAGTAAACCTACCATGTTCACTAAGCAAGGGCTCCTGTCTTCTCTCCAAGCGTCGCGCCCCATGGAACGTCTTTACATCGACTACGTAGGACCCTTCCCTCAGTCAAAGGGGAATGCCAACAAGTTCATCCTTGTGTGTGTAGATGGCTTCACTAGATTCTCATGGTTATTTCCGACTAAGCTGGCTACCGCTCAGTCCACCATTTCTTGTTTAAATTCCATCTTCGCTTCTTTTGGTCTGTGTCAATATATTGTCTCTGATAATGCTAAAGCTTTCACCTCCAATCTCTTCCGCAAATTCTGTTTTGATCTGTCCATTTCTCATGTGACTACTTCTGCTTACTATCCTCAACCATCTCTAGCTGAACGGGTCAATCGTAATCTGAGGTCGGCTCTTATTGCCTATCATCATGAAGATCATTCTAGGTGGGACACGTCCCTGCATTGGTTAGCTTTCGCCTTGAATTCGGTGGTTCATGAATCCCATAAGTTTACTCCAGCTTCTTTGATATTTAAGTTTGTTCCCAACACGCCGCTCTCTAACCTTTCGTCTCTTAGTGATATTCTACCTGAGACAATAGATCCAGATAATATTAAAGATCTTTGGAAGAAGGCTAAGGCCAATCTTAAAATTTCTCATGAAAAGGTTAGGGAAAGACATGATCGTGGACGGAGGCCCACCAATTTAAAAGTAGGAGACCAAGTTATGGTCAAGAATTTTGTTCCCGCGGGCAAGCTTGCCCCCAGATTTCATGAGCCGTGCACCGTCTTGGATTTTCTTACGCCGGTCATACTGTTAGTGAGCAATCCACCCACAGAGAGGATATTTAGGGTCCACATTTCTCAAATTAAACCCGTGTAAAATTTTGGTTAACTTTGTCATTTACATTCTACTGGGAACCTGAAGGTTATATTTTTCTCTAAATCTTAGGCCTTCTGCCCCTTATATTTTTACATTTGGGTTTTTTAAACTGCTCTGTATAAATATTGTAAAACCTTCTCCGAGGGTACTCTGCTGTCCTCTCCGTATGGCCATTACCAAGCTCCCGTCTCCTGCTAAACCACATAAATGGCAATAACAATAAAAATAAAATAAAAGTTTCCACGCCGCTGGCCCCTCAACCTCACCACCAAGACAGTACCCTAAAAACATTAATGTACAACACAAATTCTGCCGCCGAGATCTTACTGTTTCCGTGCCCCCGCAGCCGTGCGGCGCCGTACCGCCACTGAGGTGGGGTACGGGCCCACTCCACTCCAGTGAGGTCAACCAGTGTACGGCGAGCCGGAGCCCCCCTTCCGGCCAAGGCTGATGTGCGGCGCACCACCCGCAAGCTACTCGAGGACTGTAAACAAACTTCGTATCTGCGGCGTGCTTCACCACGACTACCCCTCTCATAGTAGCGGGAGAAGTGTATCTCAGGGTACTTGAGGGGTCCGAGCGGCCTCCTCGGGATACGGGCAGCGGCGGCTGGTCTTGCCGTCAAAAGTAATCGGCAGTTAATGTACTTCTTCAGCTACATGGACACTCTATTTCTGCAATTAATAAATTTTTGCTTCAATCAACCTTTGGTGGACTTAGAAAAATATTACATCCATCAATTAATGTTTTTGTTTCGCAATTCGACTACTACAAAGAAATTCTAAAACTGGACTTAATCTAGTCGCACCCATCGATATCAAACAACTTAAGTGACCTCCGTCTACTGAAAAATTGTATTTTCTCTTCTAAATTCTTCTTCAACTAATCAGCAACAAACTTGGACTTAGTTTTGGAAAAAAAAATTCTTTCTCTTCTGTGTCAACACTTGGAAGGACTTTTGGGGGGGAGGTCTGTACCGGGCGGTACACCTCCACGCCGCTAGTTCAAATATTGCGCCAATTGAAACTCCTCTACAGGAGAAAGCCTGAACTTTAAAAAACTGTATTAACTCAGTTTCTCCAAAGATGGCTCTGTGTGAATTTTGATGTGTTTTTGTTTGTCATTGATCAAGAAGTGTGGACGTTCTCTACCAGATGTCTGTAAAAACTATGATCATGCACTCTGGTGCAATGGAATAAACTTTCTTGAAGAAATTTTGTATTCAAAAGTTGATGTCTTTACTAAATTTTGTTCTTTTATTTTTGGGTTGGCAATATTAATCCTTCCTTCCGCCAGGTTTGAACTTAGCCAATCCCGAATTTCTTTAATTAATTCTCAGCCAATCATGTATGTCTTCTTCGATATGGATATGTAGCTCTAAGCTATCCAATAAAGTTAAGAGGGCGGGTCTTAATTACCCCTGAAAGGTCTCGAATTTTCCGCGAGGGTATAAAAAATGCTGATTTTCTTGTCTCGAGGCCACTAGTATAACATCTAACTCAGTGTGTGAATATGTAGCAGGGGGCTGGAAGCGCCTCGTTCTTCAGACAGCAGATCTTCAACAAGGTAATGGCCTTTTAGCATCTTTATTTCTTGCTAAATCAGCAGTCTAACTCTCGGGGAGGGTTCGAAACCTTTAATATGTAACCTATTAAACATGTAAACCCTTTTCCTGGTAAACTTCAGTTTTCTTGAACTTTAATATGGGGATAGAGAGTGCTTCACCCTCTCGAGCTCCCCTTCATTTTGAAATTGAGGTGACTACGTTTTCATAACCGTTTCTTCTCTTCCTTAATGTATTAAAGTTTTTTCATACGAGTCACCTCCCTAGCTTGGGATTAGCCCCTGTGTATCGGTCTAGAGCCACTTAGGTTTTAAAATGTAGATTTAGGAGTGCAAATTCACGCCTCCATCCTTTTGTTTTGCGCCATTTAAATTAACCTGGTTTTTGCACACTAAGGCCCAGTAGATTGGGTACGAGATACCCCTGTTTATTTATAAGTATACCTTAAGGGCAGTCAAGTGTAAAGTTTGTTTATGGCCTTCTGATAGGCTTGAACTATCGAGAGCGGGTCAGCTCTTTATGGTGTTGTGATAAAAGTGCCTTAGAGAGGCTTGAAATGTAAGGTTGGGAGCTAATGCTCCATGAATTAAGGGTTTTCTGCCCTTTGGTGTTTTGTGATCGTGAGCTGAGAGCTCAAGGACTGATGAATTTGGGCCCGTAGCCCAGAATTTGTGAAGACCACTTACTGGTGCTTTCTTGTAAAGCGGCACTGTACCTGATTTTCCTTGTTATTTCCCCCGTGGAGACTGTTTAAATTTTTCTCTTGGTTGTGTACCTGATTTAATTTGTTGTTATTTGTTGTACGCTCAAAATTCTATTTCAGCATTGTTAAGTTTTGAAAATATAACCTTGTTGAAATTTTTAATTCTTCTTTCGAACTTGTAGTTAGACCCATTCCAGCCCGCACCTTCTTTCACCTCTGACTTCCACGGATAACTCCGTAACAATTATTATTATTATTATTATTATTATTATTATTATTATTATTATTATTATTATTATTATTATTATTATTATTATTATTATTATTATAAACTCTTCCCGTGGTAGCGAGTCTAACTCGGAAACCGGCAGATACTCCTTGTATCACTTTCCCACTCTTCCCTGCTATCTCTTTCTTCTTAGAAATTAATAGCATGTCGGAGGCCATGTAGATTGAGTCGATGGTCACGGCGGGGAAGTGGCCTACGGGGGCCCACCGTAAAAAAGAAAAAAGAGGAGCAGTTCCGGAGGGGTGGTAACCTTAATGTGCAAGCAATGTAAGCATGAGGCCAGCACATCGCACAATATACCAGTGTGGTACACATGTGCGACATTCCTGGCCACCGCTGGTCTATAGAGACCAAATAAGTTTGGAATTTTTAATTAGATGGTCCGACTCGTTGGCTGAATGGTCAGCCTACTGGCCTTCGGTTCAGAGGGTCCCGGGTTCGATTCCCGGCCGGCTCGGGGATTTTAACCTTAATTAGTTAATTCCAACAGCTCGGGGGCTGGGTGTTTGTGCTGTCCCCAACATCCCTGCAACTCACACAGCACACATAACACTATCCTCCACTACAATAACACGCAGTTACCTACACTTGTCAGGTGCCGCCACCCTCATCGGAGGGTCTGCCTTATAAGGGCTGCACTCAGCTAGAAATAGCCACACGAAATTATTATTATTATTATTATTATTATTATTATTATTATTATTATTCATCAGATACTGTGATAACGTTCTAGTCTTCTTTCCTGCAATCTTCCATGTTCTTTGCATTATAATAGTTTATTGTAAATGGGTCGAAGAAATTATTTTCTCAAATGTTTACCCTATTGGATCACTGAATACCTTTAATAATAATGAATGGTGTACTTCTGAAGAAACTAAACAAAAACTTAATACTCCTTGTACTAGAAAATCCCATGGTCTGGAATCACATAGTCTTTAAATTATGTTTTAGTGACGAATCATTGACATTTTTGTATGGAAGTTTATATATGTGTTGGCTCCTTGATATTACCTTTCCTCTTAGGAAAGTTCTGATCGAAACCTCGTCACTCAAATATCCTCCTCCCGTCCCCCACCTTTTTTGTACTTTTACCGAGCAAGTGGCTATGCGATTTGGGTCATGTAGCTATCAGCTTGCATTCGGGAGAGAGTGGGTTCGAACCCCACTGTCGGCAGCCCTGAAGATCTTTTCCTGATGTTTCCCAATTTCACACCAGGCGAATGCTGTAGCTGTACCTTAATTAAGGTCACGGCCGCTTCCTTCCCGTTCCTAACCCTTTCCAAGCCCATTGTCGCCGTAAGAGCGACGTAAAGCAAAAAAAAAAAAAAAAAAGAAAAAAAAATCATCCAGGCTGAATGATTTTTACTGATGATGATACGGCAACTTGGATCCGTAATCCTTAATTCTCAATTGTCAATTCTGAAAAATTATGAGTATGCAGTAATCCCAGAACGTCACACCTTTGAAGTCAAGTCCTCCTCCCTTTCAGCTGCTGTAGCGTAATCTGCATCATAAAAATGTTCCTGTTTAAAGGATAGATTCCTGTTTTGAGGAATTCGCGGCTATCCCTGCCATTTGAACTTTCAAGTAGGTCTTTCTCAGCAATTCTGCTATGTCAAATGCAGTACGTGCCCTTTGCTGTTGACGCAAAAATAACATTACTGTAGTAACCCTTTAAAGGCCCCATGAAAATTTTATCTATGGGTTGTAATTTGTGTGTCGTGTGAGTTGGGAGACACACAATTGACTCAATTGATTCTGGCCAGATCAATAATATCTCCATTCTTTGTGCGAATGTTATGTCCACCCTGAATCAAAAGAACACGAGATTCTTTAAATGGTTTTATAAGATTCAGGAAATGCTGGAACCATTTGGTGAAAAGTGGTGCATGAATCCAACCGGATGGATGGTAAGCAACTACAGATCCATATGGAGCTCCTTTTATTAGTAGTTTGCTTTCATTCTTGGTAAAATGGTCATTGGGGGCACAAAATTGCCTGCTGCATTCACGCAACGCACTGTAACGAATGTACCTCGTTCAGCTGAAGTTAAACTAGCAATTTGTCTTTTTCGTGTCATTTCCACAACCTTCGGCATCTTAGACTGAATAACAGACATAAACTTGTCCTTGTGACATGATAGAAATTTATCTATGGATCCTCTTCCGGCCTGTTTTTCTCCAATAGGATCACTGATGCCATCTCTTACAGCTAGCTGGTAAGCCGCCATTTTGATATCATGGTTCGTCAGACCATAAAATTTGGATTCCATCTCCACGAGGTGACCAGTTAATTGGTTTTCGAGTGCATCGCCTAAAATAAATAGAATATGACTTTGAATAAACCTACGAAATAATATAACCTAGGCACATACCTATTTAGGAGCTGCCTGACCGAGGCGGTAAAGGCGTACTCGGTTCATCCGGAAGGACGTGGATTCGATTCCCCGTCAGAAAGTCGAAATATTTAAGAAACAATATTTGCACTTCCGGAGGTGCATATGGTCCTAGGTTCACTCAGCCTGCACCAAAAATGAGTACCAGGTTAATTCCTGGGGGCAAAGACGGCCGAGTGTAGAGCTAACCATTCGACCACAACAGTTGCCGAAGTTACGGATGGTGGAAACCTTTATTTTCCACCCCTCCATGAGCCTTCATATTCTAATACTGTATTTAATGCAGTTTTGCTTAACGTATGTTTTTGTAGGGAAATTACAAAATCAAATAATAAGAACAGCACATGGACTCAGCATTATAAATCTTTTGATTTCTCCAATAAAAATAACACGCTATATCGCATAACTAGTTCTGAAAACAGAATAGCGCCGGCTGCAACACATGGCTGTAGACCTCTAGCACGTAGGTCTTCAGGTAGTGCGATAGATGTCACGCCCACGGACCAGAACTTCGGTATCTCATAATCTACCCTATCCCGTATTTCAACCTTCTCTTCTATGTATGTATGTATGTATGTATGTATGTATGTATGTATGTATGTACACTGACTGAGCAAATGTCATGGGATAGCGGAGCACTGATGCGCAGGTGTGTTGTCTGCGCACCACACGCCCCCTATACCAGCGGCAATTGTATAGGAGACCTTGTGAGCAGTGGCTGTGCATGTGCGACAGGTGTAACATGGAACGTCGTCGTGAGCTGACACCGTTCGAACGGGGTATGGTGGTCAGTGCCCGACGGATGGGAAGTGCGATTTCGGAAGTGGTGCGGGAATTCGGCTTGTCACGATCAACCGTACCCAGGGTGTATCGTGAATGGTTGAATGCGGGTGTCACCGTACACAACAGACGAACGACCGGCCGTCCAGCCACCCTCGATGACCGTGACCGGCAACATCTGAGACGGATTGTCAATAGTGACAGACGGGCAACCGTGCAACAAGTCGCGGCTCAATTCAGCACAGGCCGTGCTAGACACGTCTCCCAGTGGACAATCCGTAAGAACATGGGGTCTATGGGGTATGGGAGCCGGCACCGCACACGGGTGCCACTGTTAACCGAACGTCATCGGGCACAACGACGCGCATTTGTCGCGAGTTACCAGGGATGGACACTGGAACAATGGCGTAACGTGATATGGTCGGACGAAACACGATTTCAACTGCATCATGCCGATGGGAGGCACCGTGTATGGCGCAGACCACATGAAGCGATGGATCCCGCCTGACTCGAAAGTGTGGTCCAGGGCGCTGGTGTGTCTGTTATGGTCTGGGGTGCATTTTCCTGGTATGGAATGGGCCCCCTCGTTGTTCTGGAAGAGACTTTGAATGGTACGCGGTATGTTGAGTTGCTCGGAGACCATCTCCAACCATTTTTGGCCTCCCAGCGCCCAGACGGTTCTGCGGTGTTTCAACATGATAACGGCGCCGCCACATCGCTCCCACGTCGCCTGGGAATGGTTCCAGGAACATGCAGCGGAGGTCCAACGACTGCCATGGCCACCCAGGAGCCCCGATATGAACCCTATCGAGGATATCTGGGATGTCCTGGAACGCAGACTCCGTGCCATGGATCCTGCACCCACGAACAGACCAGCATTGGCGGCCACTCTGCAAGCGATTTGGTGTCAGCTGCGTCCACAGGACTACCAGGGACTTGTCGACTCACTTCCAAGGGGTCTCACTGCAGTTCGTAGGGCCAGAGGAGGCCCCACACGCTATTAGGTGACTATCCCATGACATTTGCTCAATCAGTGTGTGTGTGTGTGTGTGTGTGTGTGTGTGTGTGTGTGTGTGTGTGTGTGAATGTACTCAATATACGAATGACATGCTAAACGAGTACTTGGTTAATTTATGGAGGCAACCACTCTATCCCATTTAGTGCCGATATTGCGAATAGTGGACATCTTTATGTTCCACTCATCTAAGCTCCTTCATGGCCTGTACGGAGATGGCTGTGAATTTATGTGACACTGTTCAACAACTAAGTTCTACAGACAATAAATTGAAAATACTGGAAATAAGAATTAAAAAACACTCTCGTTGGTAAGATTTACCTTCCCCCATGTCAACCGTGATTGCCGCCCGAATGCCGACATCGATATCACATTTAAGAAAGTGTCACAAAAGCGACGCGCAACGGAGTCCCAATCTTTGATTCGTGACAGATATATGTGTACATCTCTATTCAGGTATGATTCTTAAATATTTACCACTAATTAGTGGTATCTGGAGGGTGCAGTGTCCTTAGCGACGGTGCTATTAGCGACGAATTCCCTTCCTGGGGAAGGGAGAACTAATTTTGACAGTTGTTAAACCCTTTAGTGTCACTCTACCAATAGCGTACAAAGGAATGCCGCTGCCTATTTAAGTAGCATACGACATGAAGTTGTAATGAAAGAGAGGCTAAGCGATAATAGAAATCTGTACAGCACTATAAGTGTAATATTCGATCCTGGTGAATAAAATATAAGAATGACATTTTTATGATATAAAATGTAAGAAAAAATTGCAAAAAGGTCAACTGTTAGCTCTAACCATAACTGCCTGCATCTTTTTCGATAGCACTTCAATTATTATTTGGCATGGGCCTGTCGCAAGGATTCGCAAAAGGTATGCTAGATCATACCTCCACGACAGAGGGTCAGAAACCCCGCGGATGCCATTGAACCGGAAGGTTTACCGTACTCCGCGTTAAATGTTAGTGTTGGAATGTTGAGGTTTTCTCATAAAAATAAAATGTCATGTATCATATCTTGTACATATTTTAGGAATACAACATTGAGGTTATGTGTTGGTAATTCATATTAATTTAGTCAAGTGGTTTATCTTCGTTGGTTTTATTCTTTGGACGTTTTTGAATTGCCATGTGTGTGTGTGTGTGTGTGTGTGTGAGAAAGTCAGTTGTAGTCAACAACTCGTAATAAATGGATGTGTCATGAAGCTGGTGTTTCAGTGGTATAAGTTTTTGTCCTAAACGCGGTGTAAGCGAGCAGAAATGAAGATATTTTCAACAGGTTATGGGTCCAGAGCTCCAGAGTGCCAAAACGCCGCAGTAAATTTCGGAAAATATAAGTGGAAATGGAGTAACGAGTATTAACGTCGGACGAAGCAAGTTGTGACATTGACGGTAAAAATGGCGACCTCGTGGACCGGTGAAGAAACACTGAATAGGAATATGGCCAAGCTTACAGTGGAGAACTATTTTTTGTGGGCATTAAAGGTGAAACAAGAGCTGTTGTTGAAAGATGTATGGGAATCAGTAATAGGGTATGAGGATACGCCAGGTTGTCAACTGCCTCAGACAGAAACGAGACGACGAGCGCGAAACAATGTGATCGCGTTAGCGGTTATTTTCAAATATGTCGGAGAAGATTTTGAAAGTGACATTTCAGATACTGAATCAGCGAAAAAGGCATGGGAAAAACTGGACTAGTTGTGCAATGACGGAGGGCTAGTGAATGGTGCTATGACCTTGAAACAGTTAACTCATTTTGTGAAACCTAAGGGCAAGAGTGTTCAAGAATACTTCGCAAAAATAAATCAACTGTGGAGGAGAACTAGTAAAGCCGGATACGAATTCGCAGATCAACAAGTTGCAGGAATGATCATCGGAAATCTTACAGAGGAATATGCAGAATGTATACCTTTCTTGGAAGCTGATTTGGCGAAACTGACCATCTCGAAGGTGAAGGCGAGATTACTCACGGAGGAAAGCAGAAGGAAACTTCAGCAAAATGGAGGAAAGACTTACGACACTGGAAAACGTGAGGAGGATGAAGCTCAAGCCATGGTTGTTCAACAGAAGCGAGATGTCAAGAAAGAAGACGTGGGACGAGGAAAATATAGATGCTACAATTGCGGTAAACAGGGACATGTATCTAAATATTGTCGCAGTACCCAAAAGTGCTTCAGTTGTGGTAAGTCAGGACATTATTCAAAAGTATGTCCAACAATGAAGAGTGACGAACCATCGCAGGAGAGTAAATCAGTGAATGCGAGTGGAGAACTGGTAAGCTCAGAAATTATACATGTAGTAGATAAGGCGATGAGGATGGTCGTTTCTGTGGGAACTGAGAAAATTAAAGATTGGTTGTTCGATTCAGGTGCGTCCCATCATATGTGTCCAACAAAGGAGATGTTTATAGACATGTTAACAAATGAAGCTCGGAATGTAGAAATATGAGATAACAGTAAGCTGGATATTAAAAGTATAGGTAAGGTAAAAGTAAAAATGTCCACAGGATGGACAATTACATTTACAGACGTGTTGTATGTACCAAACTTAGGTGCAAATTTAATATCAGTTGGTAAGTTAACCAGCAAAGGTTTCAAAGTAGGATTTGCAGGTGAGAAAGCAGTGGTTGTAGATAAGAATGGAGATTAAACATTGTTTGTTGCAAACAGGAGGAATGATGTGTATGTAGTACAAATAGAGGGGAGAAATGATATTGTAGCTGTGAGTGACTGTGATCAAATGATAGATCAAGAATGTAAAAAACAATGTAGCATTTAAAAGTGTAGGGCAGGTTAGGTTGTGGCATGAGAGATACGGAGGTGCACATTCTGAAGCCTTGTTTAAATTGCCTATGTTAGAATTGAAAAGGAGTAATTACATTAATACTTATTCTGTATGCATTCAGGGGAAACTAAGTAATAAGGGAGTACCTAAGTCTTGTGAGCGTAAGGCAGAAAAACCACTTGATGTTGTGCACAGCGATGTAACTGGAAAAATTAGTCCACCATCACTTGAGAAAGCTCAATATGTTGTAACTATGATTGATGAATACTCCAGATTTAATGTGGCTGTATGTGTGAAAAATAAGGATGAAGTGTTGGAGGTGTTTAATAGGTATCAGGCAAAAGCAGAGAAGTTAGATGAGGAAGAAATAGGTAGATTGAAAGTATTTGGATGTCAGGCGTGGGCTGTGAGGGCAGACAGCAGGAAGTTAAGATCCCAGAGCAGAGCCATGCGTTATGATAGGGTACGAGGCAGGTACTAAAGATGGATATAGGTTATGGAGTCTTGAAAGGAAAAAGGTAATAGTGAGGAGAAGTGTCGTATTTGACTCCGAAGACCGTAAAAGTAGTTAGTGGGACGTAAAGCAAATAGCATTATTATTATTTTTATTATTATTATTATTATTATTATTATTATTATTATTATTATTATTATTATTGTCGTATTTGAGGAGCAGATATTTCCCTTTAAGGTGAAAAGTCCTGGAATTGATAGCAAGGAAAAGATAAATGTACCAAAGACAGAGGGTAGTGAAACATACTTTGACATACTGTGCACTGAAGATCCAGAGATAAAATTAGGGACTGAGTTAGACACAGAGGAGGACGGAGAGGAAACATTGGCTGTTGAGCCAACGACCGGAGAGGAACAACTAGAGGTTGAGTCTATAGCAATACAAAAGCCAGGTAATAGTCTGAGAAGGTCAATAAGACAGAGGAACGGTAAGACTTGTGCAGATTGTAAGGCAATGATGGAAGTTAGACATGCAAATGTAGTGGAACCTAGAACAGTTGAGGAGGCTATGTCAAGCCAAGAGTCTGGTAACTGGATGGAGGCCATGAAAGTGGAGATCAATGAGATGAGAAAGAAGGATGTTTGGGAAATTGTAAAAAGACCAGAAAATGTCAAGATAATTAGTTCTAAGTGGGTGTTTTCATTGAAGTATGACAGTGAGGGTAACATTCAGAAATATAAAGCCAGGGTGGTTGCCCAAGGTTTTAAGAGACAGATGAACCTTAGTTTTGATGAAACATTTAGTCCTGTTATAAAGAGGAAAACAATGAGACTGTTAATAGGCATTGCAGTACGTAAAGGTTGGACTGTAGAACATCTAGATGTAACTAGTGCTTACTTAAATAGTGAAATCAGTTGTACTGTATACATGGAACAACCAGAATTGTTCGTAGACAAGGATGTCCAAAACTATGTATGTAAATTGAAGAAAAGCATCTATGGACTACCTAATTCGAGTAAAGATTGGAATGCTTGTGTTGATGCTATAATTAGAAGACTAGATTTTAAGAGATGTATCAAAGAATCATGTGTGTATGTAAATGAGTGTTGTATTATTGGCTTGTATGTTGACGACATTATTGCAATAGGTGACAAAGAGGTTGTCAAGTTGGTTAAAATAAGGTTGGCAGATGAGTTAGAGATTAAAGATCTAGGGAAAGTAACAAACTTATTGTCAATAAAAATAGAACAGACAAAAGAAGGGGTTCATTGAGTTTGTATAAGCTTATAGGTTTGCGATGAGAGGACAATTGATTGAGGTATTGTATTTTATTTTTTTGAGAAAAGGGGGAGTGTTGGAATGTTGAGGTTTTCTCATAAAAATAAAATGTCATGTATCATATCTTGTACATATTTTAGGAATACAACATTGAGGTTATGTGTTGGTAATTCATATTAATTTAGTCAAGTGGTTTATCTTCGTGTGTTTTATTCTTTGGACGTTTTTGAATTGCCACGTGTGTGTGTGTGTGTGTGTGTGTGTGTGTGTGTGTGTGTGTGTGTGTGAAAGCCAGTTGTAGTCAAGAGCTCGTAATAAATGGATGTGTCATTAAGCTGGTGTTTCAGTGGTATAAGATTTTGTCCTAAACGCGGTGTAAGCGAGCAGAAATGAAGATATTTTCAACAGTTAGGCCTAGTTCCATCAGCCGTTTTTTTATCGCTTTGTCATTTACACAGACACACACACGCACACACACACCTCCCCCTCCAGCTTCGTCATTATATCTACAGTGTCGTTTCCACTACCTACCGAGTGACTTGTCACATTGTCATTGTCAATACACATTAAATGTATATAAGAAGAATAAGTCATTGACTGATGGAGCATGCATTCATAAAGTGCAATTTTGTATCGATAATCATACTTTAAGGAGATTGGTACGGATCATTCTTCATTCCAATGTCGGTATTATGTGTCTATCGTATAAAAAGGAGGGAATTCATCCAATTCCAACAATTTGGAAACAGGTGAATCTATGCAATCCGTATGAAAGTAACAAAGAGCGGCTGAGGATAAAATAATACATTTTATGGTAGAATATGAGAAAACCGGGCGAGTTGACCGTGCGCTTCGGAGCGCGCAGCTGTGAACTTGCATCCGGGAGATCGTGGGTAAGAACCCCACTGTCGGCAGCCCTAAAGATGGTTTTCCCTGTTTTGCCATTTTCACAGCAGGCAAATGCTGGAGCTGTACCTTAATCAAGGCTACGGCCGCTTCCTTCCCACCCCTAGGCCTTACCTATCCCATCGTCGCCATAAAACATATCTCGTGTCGGTGCGACGTAAAGCAAAATTGAATTTTTTTTTTTTTTTTTTTTTTTTTTTAAGAATATGAGAACACAAAATCGAGTCAATGATGAGAGCCTACGATCAAGGCCAACTAGATAGACAGGCCATAAGGCTCCGCCTCCACTTCGGGCGCTACGTCATACAAGTCGCCGGCCGCTTCACTTCTCGCCAGTGACTTGTAGGCTGATCTGAACCTCGCAGCAGTGAGGCTATCGATGGTGTTGAATGATATAAACGTGTGTGAACATTCTGAATTACGCCTACGTCGTGTTGTATACCTAGTTGTAGAATCAAGTATAGTTCAAAACACCCTAATATTTCAGTGTTTAAATTTCCTATTGACTTGTTTCGGAAACAAAAGTGGATCATAGCCATCCATGGAGTCGAATTCGTCCCTTCGGCGAGCTCAGTTGCGTGCATAAAGCACTTCGACGAACGTTTCGTAATTAGGGAGGATTCTGTTAAAAGACCTGATGAGTCTATTTTAACTGTAAAACCTAACCATTTAAAACTCTCAAACGACGCTATTCCTAAGTTTGAAAATGTGCCTGCCTATATGTCTAAAAATCTTCCAACGCCGAGCAAAACTCCTATTCAATGACAAGAAAGAAAGAAAGAAAGAAAGAAAGAAAGAAAGAAAGAAAGAAAGAAAGTTGAGGAAGAAGATGACAGGATCAAGGACTTCGATTACGTTTAGGGTAATTTCAGTATTAAACGTCAGTAAGAGTTTTTTCTATTTGTTTTACGTCGCACCGACACAGATAGGTCTTATGGCGACGATGGGATAGGAAAGGGCTAGAAATGGGAAGGAAGCGCCCGTGGTCTTAATTAAGGTACAGCCCCAGCATTTGCCTGGTGTGAAAATGGGAAACCACGGAAAACCATCTTCAGGGCTGCCGACAGTGGGGTTCGAACCCACTATCTCCCGAATACTTGATACTGGCCGCACTTAAGCGACTGTAGCTAAGATTTTGACAAAGTTTTTGTCAATTTTAACAGCCAAAGTCTCTGTATTTTCAAAATTTATATGACTGAAATTCCGAAAATTGGTACTTCTTTAACATTAAACGAGTGTCTTGATTTTAAAGCCATTAAACATGATATTTTCATGAACGATAACCCTGATATACGTGCATTAAGTGACGGGGGCAGGATATTAAAATGGTCAAATTTGAAAAGTATTTGTAACTTCCTGTTTAGTTCTGCTTGTAACTCAAAAGTGACTGTCCACAACAAAATAGAAACTGTGCACAAAATAATCGATGAAAATGAAAGTGAAGTCTATGAGTGTATCATTACTGATAAATTAGAATTTTGTAAGGGACAGTTAAATTTAGCCTTTGCAAAGAAAGTATATTACTCCTGTATACTAATAACATGATTCGCTTCAATATTTTTTCGCATTTCCTGGGGCGTAAACGAAGATAAGACAGTGAACGTTTCTTACAATGCCTCAACCGGTGTATTTACAGTCTTTACTGCAAAACTAGGCACGGGAAATTCGGGTATTGATGATTCACATTGGAATTACTTGAAAAAGAAACTAAAATTGTTAAATGAGCATGAAAGATTTTGTAGAAACTAAAATTGTTAAATGAGCATGAAAGATTTTGTAACTTGCTGGATGGAGTCTACGTAAAACCTAAGCTGAACTATAAAGGAGGAAAGGCTTTTTTTTGCTAGTGACTTTACGTCGCACCGATACAGATAGGTCTTATGGCGACTATGGGATAGGAAAGGCCTAAGAGCTGGAAGGAAGAGGCCGTGGCCTTAATTAACGCACAGCCCCAGCATTTGCCTGGTGTGAAAATGGGAAACCGCGGAAAACCACCTTCAGGGCTGCCGACAGTGAGATTCGAACCCACTATCTCCCGATGCAAGTTCACACCCGCACGCACGCCCCTAACCGCACGGCTAAATCGCCCGGTTGGAGGAAAGTTAGAGGGAGTTATTTTAGTAGTAAAAGTGGAGAAAATAACACTACATTAACTACAACTGCACAAACTTTTATGTTGTCATCCAGTCTTTAAAAAAAAAAAAAAAATAAAGACGTGGTTGATTTGTTTCCATGTAAGAACCTATCGTGACATTTCTTAGAAGAACTAACTTTGCAAGTCTTTAAAGTATTAACAACCGGGCGAGTTGGCCGTGCGCGTAGAGGCGCGCGGCTGTGAGCTTGCATCCGGGAGATAGTAGGTTCGAATCCCACTATCGGCAGCCCTGAAAATGGTTTTCCGTGGTTTCCCATTTTCACACCAGGCAAATGCTGGGGCTGTACCTTAATTAAGGCCACGGCCGCTTCCTTCCAACTCCTAAGCCTTTCCTATCCCATCGTCGCCATAAGACCTATCTGTGTCGGCGCGACGTAAAGCCCCTAGCAAAAAAAAAAAAAAAGTATTAACAGATAGGCCTATAGGTTATAAGGTAGCATGCATAATTTCTGATAATAACAGTGTTGGTAGGAAAATATTTGAAAAGCTGTGCAAAAGCAATTTGCAAACCACTTTTCAAAATCCACGTGACGAAACACAAAAAATAAATGTCTGATAGTTCATTTATTTCAAAGCTTAAGAAATAACTGGCTTAATCAAGCTGACAACTTACCCTGACTTTGACAAACCTGAGTCAGACAAAAAATGTCTATCTGAGTCTATCCAATGCGGTCTTGGCTTGCTCCTGCCCTGAACCAAAAAGTGTACCCAACTCCTTTACAGCTACAAAATGTAAACCTGTATATTAATGTTTTCATATGAGGATTCTCAGAGAAACATTCTGATTTCGCTTGACAACAATGTTCTAGAAAACGAAAACGTCATGTTTAAAATATGCAGTGATTGTAGTAGTAGTTTTAAACATTTCGTTGACAAATGTATATACAGTACATCTTTTGTAATATATTATTGAATAACAATAGTAAAGTTATCATAGACAAACTCCTGGCTAGGAAGAACAAATCCTCAAGAAAATAAAAATGTATAAACTGAAACCTTAGGAATTGTTAGGTAAGTTTTTAGCTGAAGCTTAAATTCGAAGAAAGGTTCCAGACTATTGTTGTGAATTGTCATCATGTATTTGCCTAGTAACAATAAAACTATTTTTATACGTACTATGCATTCTAATCTTTTACATGAAACTGTGTTCCGTTACAAATGAGAGATGTCAGCTTAATTTTACGTAAAGAAATATACAGTACATAAACTGTCCCACCAGTTTTCTCCGCGCATAAAACTCGTGTAGTATACAAGCATAAATAAAGCCACAATTGAACGAGTGTTCAATTATATCGTTAAGGTTGAATAAATGAACAATATCATGGTGAAAGTGAGAGCAGGCCGTACACTGCCATACTGAACGCCAGCCATTCTCGTGACGCCACGATCCGAGCTTTGTGGCCTGTCTATCTAGTGCGGCCTTGCTACGATTTACTCCGTCGAATATCTGGAACTGTAGCTACTTATTAGATCAAAATATATGATGTTAATTTTGAGATATGTACTATACTTTTCAAACACTTAAAATAAACATTAAAATGAATGCTGACTACATCACACTCTTGCAACATTTACAGGATTGGCTAAAAGCACTTTTGTAAGAAAAAATAACGAGGTCTCTGTTGTGTTGACGGTATTCGAATCCCGCGCGCAGTGCGGCTCGTATCCAGTTCTCGCCGGCAGAGTTGGCCAGGCGACCAGCTGACACACTATGTCACCGCTCGAGACTAGTTGTGGGAACCCGTGGGAACGGAGCGGTTCAGTTCGGAGCAAATACTATGTCATTACTAGGTTAACGTTGAACCGATTACAGAACCGAGTACAACTTTATAGCGGTAAATTTAAACTTTATATTTACCTTCTAAGCTACAGTTTACATTTATAAAGAATATTATAAATTATTATCACTGGTACTATGCTCCGTACTTTCTATTATTGGTTATTTACACAATTTTTATAATGTAATATAAATTTAAAACATAATATAATAAACAGTGTACTTACAAATCTATGCTTAATAAGAGGCATATCAAGTAGGCATAAGTAAAGAAATAAACAAATGAATAAATAAATAAAATAAAATAAATATTAATGCATATGGATAAACGAACCGTATTCCATGATGCGATAATTGACGAAACGAAATCTACACTGTCAAACATTTCATTGGTAACTATGTGGTAAGGAGTTAAACGACAAATCTGTTAAGATAACATCAGTAAAGGAAATAAGCATAGTACACAAATGAACTCAGTTCTTCATCTTGTGACAAGCATTAAGATCAGACACAATACGTTGTACACAGCATGGGAAGTACCGTTAGTGTTCTGTATTGCATGGAACAGGTGTTATATACGAGGAATTTCTATTCAGCAATATCAGAGTTTCAGCTCGTTTTGCAGAAAGCAACGACCTTCGGTCTGAAAGAATTTGTCCAGCACATGAAAACACATCTGCTGGCACAGATGTAGCAGGTACGCTAAGGTAAGCAAGAGCAAGTTCACTTAAGAGTCAATGAATATTCAATTTTCACGATCGCATTGTAATCGAAATCGACTTTCAACCTATTAGGTCGTGTTACGTACATTTAGTACGTGTTGAAGAGATGTTAAGTACAGAACAAAAATGGCCAACCGGACACCTGTGGGATCCGAACCCACGACCTCCCGATTTCGCACTGGTAGCTCTACCGATTGAGCTATGGTGGCCTTAAGCTACAGGTCTGGCTCTATCCTCCGTCCTCTGCAACCCTCGGTGACTGCATGTCTTCGCATACAAAAGTAGCCAAACTCTTATGCAACGTATTTTTTCCTGCACTGTCTCTTCCATACGTAGGAATGGAATTACTTTCACGATGTGCAACTGTATTTTGTACCATGACCTTACGATGCGCCCGTTTTGTGTGATTCCATAAATTTGACATTCCTTCACCTGTACAACAGATTTGATAGCAAATTTTACAAGTAGCGGATTTCCTACCTGGACTGCTAGTAAAATACTTCCATGCATGGAAGGACTTTCGTGGCATTATTGCTTCTTTCTTATTACATATATCGCTAGAAAATATAGCGTAACAACTTTAAACAAAGATATATGTATAAGAAAACATACGAATAGAACAGACGTCTCAGTCTGGAGTCTGAAAAACAGCACAGTGATGTTGCTAGTCTAGCCTGGCTGGAAGGTTTACTGAAGCACCCACATCCCTATACGGCAGTGGCGAAACTACTTGGAGTCATTTGAAGCAATGCCTACCTTAGGAAATACGATTAAACATAAATATCGTAACAAATTTGTCTGCTATTGTTATTGGGTTAAATCAACAATAATCTCTATCTGATATGTGCTACATGATGACAGCAGACACGGCCGACTGGATCCCTCTCTGCGCTCCGATCCATGAAGTCGGCCGTGCAGCAGATGATGTGCTTCGCTGATCGCCCCGCTAGATGGCGACAGCAGACTACTTGTTCCGACCGGGAGGCAGTCTGTAAATTGTCTCATCCAGAACTTTTTTTTTCCTTCCTTCAGCTTGAAGACTGGAGCGGGGTGGCGGAGGAAAGATAGGTTACCGCCCACGCTCCTCTACGGCGAGGTCCAGACCCCAGAGAGACATGCCTCGTCTGCTATTTGAGAGTGCAGAAACACCCCGCGCGAAGGTGACAATGAAATACCGTATTGTTAATTGTGTGTTATTCTTTTGAATTAGTAGGCAATCAATGCATTATTGGCTTTATTTGTGACAATTCAGACATGGACTGTTAGTTGTGTAGAACAAGACTGACATCATCCGTTGAAACTCATTAGAGTGAAGTAGGCCCCTTCGGGAACTTACGAGTCTTTTGAACTCTTTAACTCTTAAAACCGTTATCATCGTGGACTTTCGAAGAGAAGTGTGAAGCCAAAAGGAAAAGATGTATGCCTAATTTGGACATTAAATATTTTGACTGTAAAGTAGCGAGAAAATTTCAGTTTTCTTGGTATTCACGATATTCATAGTTAACAGCCTATTCCGAAAGCAAGAAGCTTTTATAATATAAGAGTGTTTTGTTAGTGGTGAAAAGGAATGACTTTAAATGGGGAAATCGTTACAAAAACCTTTCTTAGAAAAGCAGAGAAGCATCAACATTCAAATAAACATATTCAGAATGAAGAGAAATTCCGTTCACTGGGGCGCGAGAGGATAGAACATTCTTTATCTGAAGGTGCAAGAATTCAAGCCGTTAAAAATATCGAAGTCGTGAAACAAAATCGGCTTGTTGTTGAGAGACTTGTTGACATTGTGTGTTTCTTGGATAACAGGAGTTCGAGGTTATTTTGAAGGGGAAGACTCGATCAACAGCGGCAATTACCTAGAGTTGTTAGATCTTTCGAAACAGGCATCGAAATTATCTCCAGTCCACATCGGGCTTTACAGGCAGATCAAGTGAAATACAGAATGGATTAATTGAGTCTGAAACTGCCATAATTCAGGAGACAATCATAGCAGATTTAAATTCTTGTGATTTCATTGGTATTCAGGCAGATGAGACCTTAGATGTATCAAAGTTAGTGTATCAAGTTAGTGTAATATTCCGGTTCTGCTCAAAACAGGGTCCCACAGAAAGATGAATAGGCTTTTATGTTGTTTCGATTGATAAGACCGCATCAGGCTATCAGAATTAATTGTCGACATTCTGCGAAAGTAGGGAGTGATTGATAAAGTCGTATGTCAATAGCAGGAAAGCATGGGGGTGTTTAGCATTACGTTAAACAAGTCTGCCCAAGGGCAGTATTTCTACACTGTTATGCCCACAAGTTAAACCTCGTTCTTCTCCATTGCTCCAAAACAATAAAATCATTCAGGCTCTTCATTCATAATCTGACAGCGTTTCATTCGTTTTTTTAGCAGAACCTCAAAAAGAGCTCATCTTCTGGAAAGGAGTATGAGCACTCTAAAGAGGATAGACATACTTGCGTAATGAACAATGAAAGAATCAGCAGTCTTAGTACCATTTCTGTCGAGAAAAAGTTTCAATCAATCAATCAATCAATCAATCAATCAATCAATCAATCAATCAATCAAGGAAGTGATGAGTGATCAAGTATTGAAGGACCGTGTGATTGATCATTCTGCAACCAAGAAAACTCGATGTTTGGAACTAAAAACCAAACCCCATGGCGCAAGAGTCCCGAAGGGCCTTGACCTACCAAGCGACCGCTGCTCAGCGCGAAGGCCTGCAGATTATGAGGTATCATGTGGTCAGCACGACGAATCCTTTCGGCAGTTATTCTTGGTTTTCTAGACCGGGGCCTCCATCTCACCGTCAAATGGCTCCTCAATTCTAATCGCGTAGGCTGAGTGGACCTCGAACCAGCCCTCAGATCCAGGTAAACATCCCTGAACTGGCCGGGATTCGAACCCGGGGCCTCCGAGTAAGAGGCAGGCGCGTACATCTACACGCGGGGCCGGCCGACGTTTGGAACTACCCTACAAAAAACTTTAAAGTAAGATTTTCTGCCTATCCATTCATTAACTAATAGCTTCGCCACTGCTATACGGAGTATTCAAGTTGAATCGGTGCTCCGCTGTGACGTCACATAACCTGAAGAACCGAGTTACTCTACGGTTCTAATCGCACCGTCCCCACCACTACTCGAGACCCCCAAATGATCCGTGCGCTGATGGAAGAAATGCAGCGCTGCGCTGCGAGCGGCGAACATTGTTGGTTGATGAGTTTCACCGCGCACATATCCGCTGTCGTCTCACCGCGTGCTGCCTTAGACGACTAAATAATAACAGTGGGATTTCAGAGTGTTTTATGCAACTACAATAGGCCACATTATTCCAAACTTGCAGAATGTGGTCATGTTAAAACAAGAAAAACAGTTCGCAGGAAATAGCAACATAGCAATAACTGCAAATGTGATCAGAAAGAAACATTGGTTCACTAGATATCATACCATTTCACGATAGAGGCAACGTAGCGGTGATAACGAGATTAGTGTTCATATACACATTCAACAATGCTGTCTTCAGAAAAATATCCTTGGTCTATTTCTAATACGATATAATGTTAGCGTAGGTTAATGCTGCTAAGGAGGCGATTCATTTTAAATTTTTATTTTAATTAATGTTAAACATAATCATGTTTTTTAAGGAAGGCCTTTGTAACAATCGTTATTATTTCATGACGGCGAATGATAACTGTTCCCATGAAATGTAAGCATATTTCAGCTGCTGTTTATGCAGTTTGCTCAGAACATGTCACCTCGAGTACTGATCAACCGTGTGAATCGTCCCGACCTCTCATCTCAAACACAGGGAAAGAGAACTACAACAGGGGGAAGAGAGTAGAGAAACTTCTTTTGATAAAAAGGCTAAAAGTTGATGTTGGACCTATCGAAATTTCTGATATTGAAACCGCATGAACACAATCAAAAATTATGCATGAGAAGAAAAGTTCAGAATCACTTGAAGTTGCCAATAAGTGATTATTCATATTGTGTGTCTGTATTTATAATATGATCAAGTCCACCTTTGTAATATAACGGTTGGCGCTATTGGCTGCCTTCCTCGGGGGCACGGGCTTGAATCCTGACACTGCCAGAAACTTAAGATTGGCATGAGGGTTGGTATTTGGTTAAAACGGTGCATGCAGCTCAATTCCATTAGAGGTGCGCTTGAAAATAAATGCACCACCTCGGGAAGAGGATATGAATTTACGGATCTAAAATACTGTATTTCTGTGAGCTATTGATATTGCGTAATAGAGGCCTATTTGTGTAATTATATTTGTCTACTGCCTTTCAAAATTCATTCCGTTAGGTTGTAACGGAATACTATAAAATTTCACACATTGGTCTATAGTACAGTACGGTATATTATTATTATTATTATTATTATTATTATTATTATTATTATTATTATTATTCTACTAGCTATAACTAAGACTATGGCAGTACAATACAATGTGTATTTATCATCGCCTTCTACTATGACTGCGCTAATACGCCTTCTCATTCGCCCGGTCACACATGTAAACGAGCGAACACGGCGTAGTTACCAGTTCAGGCGCTTGGAGCGCTGAGAAGCTGGCATTGGTCTGTGACGAGACACGCTCAGTATTATTATTATTATTATTATTATTATTATTATTATTGTTACCGTGTTTTTGTGGTAGTTATGCGTGAAAGAAGGTGCGGGGTGGTGAACGGGTCTCAAGCTACTAAAGTAAAATTAATTTAAAATTTAATCAGGTTATATTTTCTTTTCAAAAACAAAGAAATAACAAGCATGGCAGGTACAAAGTAGCAAGTCAAAGGGTAGTTACAATATTTACAGGATTTGGGCTTCGAGCCCTGAAAACACAATGCTTGGGCAATCAGCGCAGTTTTACCTCCAAACACAAGTTTCAACAGAGGGGCAGAAAACCCCATTCATGCCTAGGAGCCCTAGCTCCAAATTACACTGAAAAGCCTCCACGAGGCATACAACACTCAATTTTCAAAAGAGCCACTCGCTCTCAAATTTAAGCCTCTCCCAGGCCACACCAAACTCCACCTTCAAGTTGTCCTCAACGGACATAAACACAGGGGTAAAATACCCAATCTACTGAGGTCTATTAAATGCAAAGGAGGTTAATTAAATGACCTCTAAAATAACAATTTGAGAGGAGGCGAACTTGCACTCCTAATACACTTTGATTAAGACCTACTTGGCACTAGGCCGTTAATACAAGGGCTAATCCCATACTAAAGAGGTGACTTAAGAAGAGAACAATTTGTTTTACATTAACGAAGAATAGGTTGAGAAAAATAAGTTCACCTCAAAACAATATGAGTGGGAGCTCGAGAGGGTTAGCACTCTCTATCCCAGTATGTAGCTTTAAAAGAGAATATATGAAAGGAGTAGTTACATTTAGGAAAAGGTTACATGGTGGAACGCTTAGAACCCGCCCCGAGAGTTAAACTGCTGAGCTAGCAAAGAAAGAAGTTATTAATCGGCCATTACCTTGTTGCTGACCGCTGCCGAGGAAAGAGGCGCTTCCCGCCTCCTGCAATGTACTTAATACACTGAAAGATGGAACAGAAGTGGCCCGGAGACCCTAAAATCAGCAGTTTATATCCTCTCGCGGAAGGTTCTAGGCGTTAGGGGAATAAGAACACCCTCCCACAAACTTTTTATTGGGTAGGATACAGCAACATATTCAAGTTGGGGGAAGATACCTATGATTGGTCAGAAATTAATAACAGAAATTCGGGATTGGTTAAATGCAAAACAAGGGGAAAGAGAGGGGTATACAGCCAACTTAAACAATAACTGAAATTTTTTTTAGCAAAGACAAACATTTGAAATAAAAATTTCTCCAACAAAATAGTTCTTTGACTTCGCACTAGGGTGCACTATTGTTGATCTTCAGTAGTGTCCTCTAGAAGAGAAAGTTCATACTTCTTACTTCAAGTGAAACAAAAACACATCAAAAATGACACAGTTCGAAAACTCAAAATTTTCCACGTGGTGACATCTTCTGAGAAAGTAGAGAATTAATAGCGTAGATAAAGTTCAGACTTCCTCCAGCAGAGGAGTTTCAACAGGCGCAAATTTTAAATTAGCGGCGTGGAGGTGTACCGCCCGGTACAATTATTATTATTATTATTATTATTATTATTATTATTATTATTATTATTATTATTATTAGCGTATGGTAACGTACACAAAACAATACAAAGATTAAATATAAATGAACAGTAAGCACAAACCATTATATACATAATTATAAGATATACACATAACATTGAAAACAATCATGCAAGCAAAAGGGTTCAAAGATTTAGATCCAAATTCTCTAGCCATTGTATGGCCTCAGCAGAAGCCACCACAAAGTCCTGGCTAGATCCAGCGAATGCCCTTCCAATGCATTCGGTGACGATATGGTCGATAGTCTGTTTAACTGCCCCACAGTCACAGGCTGGGGAAGATCTCATACCCCATTTAAACATCACTGAACCACATCTCCCGTGGTTAGTACGGACTCTGTTGAGGGCTACCCATGTCTTGCGGGGTAAATCAAAGCCAGCTGGAAGATTCTTATAATTGAACAATGCCCGCCATTGAGTCGGAGCTACGCTGTTCCACTCTTGTTGCCAATCTGCTTTTGGATTGAAATCCCTTCTAACAAGTTCCTGTGCTGTTTGAATAGGAGGAGATCTTGATTTGAGGCGGCTGAATCTGACGTTAGCATCTTCATGGATGGGGAGATCAGGATTGGTTAATATCTTGCTGTATTCTCTAAACAAGTTGTTCAATCTTCTTAATTCTAGGAGGTTCTATGTGGCTGAGCACTGGCAACCAGAAAAGAGGAGTAGATTTTACTGTGCCACTTATGACACGCATTGTTTCATTCAGGACCGTGTCCACCTTTTTAGCATGAGAGCTGTTGATCCATACGGAAGAACAGTACTCAGCTGTGGAAAGCACCAGCGCCATAGCTGAAGTACGCAAAGTAGATGCAGAGGCTCCGCATGTGGAGTCAGCAAGTTTGTGAATGATGTTGTTGCGTGACCTTAATTTGGCTGCTAGGTTGGTTAGATGTTTCCTGTATGATAGCGTTCGGTCGAGAGTAACTCCAAGATGTTTGGGGTTGGCATTGTGAGGGAGAAGACTTCCATTAAGTGACACTTTCAAGGTGATATTCGCTTGCCGGTTATTTAAATGGAAGAAGCAGGTTTCCGTTTTACTAGGGCTTGGTTTCAAGCACCACGTTTTGAAGTGATCAGTGATCAGTGCTAAGAGTGCTGGTGCAATTTGAGCCTGTGTTTACCTTATTTGGCTTGTTTCTTTTGTCGTGAACCGTTTTAATGTTTATGTGCATAATATTGTTTACTGCTGTGTGCAGATCGGAAAGTGGGATTTCGTTTCATGAATTTCCTCTCAACGAGCAAAAACGTCATAAATGACTAAATGTTACTTCAAGACAGGGTTCCTCGCCGAATTTCAATTCAAGATCATCGAAACGATATGTTTGTCACACCGAATAAATCCACACTTTCACGCTACGTAGGGGATATAAACTGCGAGACTGGAATAACACTCTTAGTAAAGGAGCGCTTCTTAGCAGAAAGTCAGTGCCTAAATGAAGCAGAGAGATTGTGATTGTTGGTAGTCCATCGAACAGCAGATGTTATATGACAAGAAACTCGACACCTTATTTCAACAGAAAGATGCTTCATTCCATGATGAGCGAATAAAACTACTCAAGATGACTGTCATGCAAGCGAAAGTAGGAATCGAATTACCCTAGTCAATAATCTTTTCTGTTTTATAATTTCTGCTGTGACTGCAAAATACAGGTTACAGCAGCATTTTTCTTCTTTAAGAAGCTTTTAGGTACGGAGCTACATACTTTAACTCTCAAAACAATAAAGGAAGTCGAAGCTTCCGGTTTTTTCGTGTTGCGGATTGTGAGTGACAATCATAAGGCTAATGTTAGCAGGATAAGAAGAATGTCTTCTTCAAAACACATTAAACCGAATATCTGTCGTCCTGTTGAGAGTGAAATTCCTCTTCTTGCTTTCGACTAATGGCACATTCTGAAAAGCAAGAAATTATTTACTAAAAAAATCTATGTTTGATGGTTCCCAGGATATAAATGATGATTTTATCAAGTAACTGTATCAGATGCAATGAAATGAAACTGAAACCGGTTCATTTTTCTTACATGCAAGCTGTCTAAGTTTAAAAAAATGAATGTGCGGCGCGCGAGAGAGAATTTCACGACTGCAGTAATAACAGCCCTAGAATATTTAAAAGACCATTCGTATACAGATATGCACGATTTTTTAATGCAGGTACCACTGTCAAATACAAGTTATAGATTTAAAAAAAAGATTCGACATACGTGCCAGTAGCACAAATGTAGCAACATTGCAGCCGGACAAGATGCTTGATTCTTTTGACAAGACCACGGTGTTCAACAGTGTAAATGGACTTGATTTATAAAAGAGATTAAAACAGCAGGCTGCAGTACCCATCTGATTTGCCACCGCGGAGTTTGAAATTTATTAATGATTTTGTATTGAAAGCACAACCATCTGTTCATAAAAATCCTGTTGCGTTTATGAGTGACTATTTAGTGCCAGTGTTGCGTGATTTTCCTCACATCAGTTGTCCTGAAATCGGACATTCATAGTTATTGAGTGAAGTTATTTGAGAGTGTGTTATTCGTGTATTCTTAAATAACATAGCAACATAAATAACAGAGATCTTTCAACAATTTGAACGCGAGAACGCGAAACACTTAGACAGAAAAGTGTGTAAAATAATTTTTTTTCTACAGCATTTACTACATACCGTTAAAATTATTTTGTACGGTTTTTCCGCTGCGGAGGGGTACGTTTTTCACTGACATTTCTTTATTAAGGTGTAAGGTGTGATTCGAATATGCTGATTGAGCGATTTGCGATATATTTGAACAGAAATATACAAAACACTTAATGTGCGCTGTAATGAAAGATCGTGTTTCAATGCCAGCGAACCAGCGCTCGGTGGTAGAAATGGGAACTGGGCCCATATCGCTCATATTGCTATATTGGGAAGGCGTATTACCGCAGTCATAGTAGATGGCGATTGTATATTATTATATGATGTGTGTGCTCTAAAATGACCTCTGCAGCTTGCTTTGCAAATAAAACATTGCTATAATTTGTTTCTAATCGTTAACCTATGTGTAAAATGGTTGAACTACATGCTGTAAAGAGTTATTTTGTATGAATTAAAATGTATAAATCCCGAATTACTTACGATTTACTACTATGATCCACCGTCTTTTCAAATGCATTTCATGAGGTCGTGAAGAAAAACCTTTGTATCACAGTATCTATTAATGCAGCCAAAAACAAGCATATAGTTCTGCCCGAACGTTATGACATTAAAGAACAATAATCTGAAGACAGCACTGCAAAATGATCCTTCTTCTACTAATGCTCCTTCTTAATTTATTTACTGGGTTCGGCTTTCACGTTATACCCAGCCACTGGTCGTTTTATTGAGTAAAGCCAAAACTATGAAGGATGATATATTCATTGTAAACGGGGAGAAGAAAAGAAATTAGTTTAAAAAAATATCCGTAGGCATCATATACTGTGTCAGAAACAAAACAAAACCAAACTTGGGATAGAGAATGTACATGGACACAAGGTTGTACGCTTCACGTCAGTGTGATCCATCACGGCGGCTATCTACATCACAAACATAACCGGATCGACACACAAGGAATGTGGTCTTAGATTCTAACAATAGCTTTAGACAAAATCATAGAAAGGGATTCAACGACAAAGGGCCACTGTAAAATGATTGTATATATGTATGTAAACATCACACATATTCCAGCTTCTTATGATCAGCTGTTGATGAAGGTTCCCCGTAAGTAGTTCTCGCAATTTCCACCCGCGGCAGCACATCGCTATACGCACGGAGCCTATATATGAGCGAGTGGGCCGAGAAAGAAGGCACTAGGACGAGTTTGTCAATCACAGCGAGCTGGCATAGGTGCTTCTCGCTGAGTCACTCTCCTCGCCAGGCGATCTGTACTTTCCAAGTACTAGCCAGGCAACTGTACTTGATAGTGCATCTTCCAAAAGAGTATTGTCTACTGTTTGTACTTTTAAGTACGCAGTACGAGCATTGTCAGGAAGAAGAAGCAGGTTTTATTTCAGGAGGACAAGGATGGAGCAGCTATCCATCCCAGCGAGACCGGGCGACGGAGGATCTCCAAGCGAGGCTGGTCTCGGAGCAACCCCCCCCGGACCTTAGACTCGCGGCGCTGATGGTGTGCAACCTGTAGGGGAAGCACACCTACAAGGAGACGATTGTAATAATCGATCTCTTTACAGCGATTGCGGAGCACTTCGGAGAGGAGATGATCACCCAGCTCGTCCACGAGGTGATCCCTGGCTGGACGGACATCATCCTTCCTCGAGACCCATGCCGTCTCCGCGGCTACGAGAGCCTGACATCCCATCACTTCCAGGTTGTCCGGCTACCAGGACTCAGAGAGAAGCCGGGTTACATAGGCAGCCACCCAGACGTCACAAGGGACGTCTACCGTCGAGACGCAGACTGCCAGGAGGCAGAAGAACAAGCAAGTGGGAACGGACTCACGCTACTTGGCTCTCCCAGAGCCGAGGACTGAGCGCCGCGAAGGAGTGACCATTTTTTGTTTCAAAGAGGTCGAGTACATGGGAGCCCCAGGGCGAAAATTATGCCCTCTTACTCATCTGTTTCCATGGTTACCTGATGAACCAGAAAAAGTCGCGAGTTACCTACACTGGCGGGGGGGGGGGAATCACTCTTTCCCACCGAGGATACGGTAGGGCAGAATTGAAACCCCCCTCATCGCTGGGTTGAAAGTTACTCAACTAGTAAGTGGGTCAGTCTTGTGGTAGAAAGGGAATTCTGTACCTTTTAGTGAATGCCTGAAATTGTTTTCAAATTTGGAAAAGGCCGAAACTTACAATTTGGAGTACAGGAGCCAAGGGCCGCGAATGCGGTAACGTGAATTAGGCTTCTTGGTCCTGATGACCCGTTTTAGCAGGGCGATGCCCGCATCACTTGATTGAGTCAAGGTGATCCGAGACCTCGTCATTCCAACAATCTTCCGAATCTGCTGGTTGACTGTTGGCAGGTGATGATTCTGACGAATCTTAATGTTGGAAACATACCATGGCGAAAGGGTCATGCGCCGCAGTACCTCGTTCTGGAACACATGGAGTCGCCGAATGTGTGTCTTGGTAATATAACACCAGGCCTCACAGCCGTAGAGGACGATCGGGCGAATGCACGCGAGGTACAGTGACCTCTTGATGCAATCGTTTAGATGCCGATTCAGTAGCAGACGGCGCAATGCTACTGCTCGGGCGTTGGCACGCTGTAATGCCTGGTCTATATTCCATCTCCAAGTTAGTTTCTTGTCCAGAATCAAACCAAGGAACTTGACCTTAGTCAGCCATGGTAACTCGGTCCTCCGAATGCTGAGATGACGAAACCTCGGTTGCCTCCTCGAAAAGAGGATCGCCTGGGTTTTGTCCGGATTAATTTTCACTTTGTCCTTGGTACACCAGTATAAAAAGTTGTTAATCCAGGCTTGCATTTTCGTGATGGCATCACAATGTCGTCGATGAGCGGTATAAACTGCAATGTCATCAGCGAACTGTTGAATCTCTACTCCTGCTACCCTAGGGAGATCGTTCACATATAGTGCGTATAAGGTTGGCGACAGTGTCCCTCCCTGTGGCACCCCTGCAAGTAAAGGCCGAAGGGAGGAGTTCTCACCATCGCAGGTGACAAAAAAGTGCCGATGACGTAGATAGGAAGCAATAATTTTGACTACATAGAGGGGGACTTTATACAGTTCCCCAGTTTCACAATGAGGTTGTGCCAGGCGGTGTCAAAGGCTTTATCTACGTGGAAAAAGACCGTTGACACGCTACGTCGTAGTGTGAACGATCTCACAGCATATTGGACCAGGCGCAATACTGCCAATGGAGCTGATCGTTTGGACCGGAAAGCGAACTGCTCCGGTCTCAATATCCTACTGGACCCGAGGTAAGACTTGAGGCGTTTGAGAGTAAGTCTCTCGAAAATCTTGGAGAGGTGTCATAAAAGGCTGATAGGTCTGTAATTTGGAGGAAACAGCTTGTCTTTCCCCGGCTTTGGGATAAGTCTTCCAGGGCGGTGGGTAGTAACCAATGGAAAGGCAGGCCGTGAAGATGGTGGCAAGGAATACCACCATCCTGCAGGGGAGGGACTTGATCTCCCTAACAGTAACCCTATCAGCCCCAGGAGATTTATTCTCACTAAGTCCTTTAATACACTTGCGGACCTCCGCAGGTGTGATGTCAGTCACAATGTCACGTGGCGTCCTACTCTGCCTGAAAGCTGCAGCTTTTCGTTGAACCTGTCGGTCGGTACGGTCGTCATCGTGGCGGGTATAATGTACTACACACTGACTCTCAACTGAGTCAGCGAAAGCCTCAGATTTCTCCAAAGGGGAGAATGCGAGTCCCTGTCGGCCATGAAGGGCACGACGAGGTTCCCGGGTTCGAGTCAGACTACGAGTAACCCTCCAAAACTCGCGGTCTTAGTCATTTTCAGTGAGAGTGCGACAGAGTTCCTCCCATTTCCACCTCTTCCGATAGCGGTTTTTAATCTTGATCAAGTCACTGAGGAGATCCGGAATTCCCTCATCAACTTGCGGACTACGGGCCGAGTGGGAATTTTGAGCATCTTCCTGGATATGTTTCCGAGCGTTGAGCATTTTACGAGTAAGGTGCTCAACCGCCCTGTCAACATCATCCCGGATGCGAATGTCAAAAGTTCTTAAATTTCGATCCACATGTTTGGTAAACTTCTGGTAGTCCAAATTGGCAGGAGGGATCGAACGAGTTGGCCCCTCTAGACGCTCCCAGGTAAGATTGAAAACAATAGGATTGCGGTCAGAATTTAGTTCGCTAGGAACAACAAAATGAATGGTCCTGTTGTAATACTTTGAAACTGTCACATCAATACGTCAGGCAACCCATTAGCCGGGTATATCGGGGGCTCCGTAGGAGCGCACACCTTGACGTCACTGTCTCTCACGTAGGCACTGAAGATTCTCCACTTAAGATTGGCAACCCTAGAGTTCCAGTCTTGATGCTTGCAATTGAGGGCACCAGCTACTATGGTGGGTACGTGGCCAGGGTTTTCCAAAATAGCATTTAGTAATGGGTAAGCGTCGACTTAACCAGCACGGCCACGCCTCCACCCCCACCCTTCATCCCGGCCCTGCCTTTCCGGTACACTAACATGTTTTTTATTCTAAAATGGCATATGCTCCTTCAGAAACGTCTCACCCAATAGCATGATGTCTATGTTATGGTAAGAGATAAAAGCCTCAAGCTCATACCTCTCACCGATAACACTGACAATTCCAGGCACCAACCATTAAGTCCATAGTCCGTAGCGTATGTCGCGTCGTCTAAGGGGCTGAGAAATACCGTATAGCGGCATCAATCAGCAGCAGGATCTTGTCAAAGGTGCTAGTACACGAGCTCAATTTTGTCGATGTATCCCTAAGTATAGGGACGAGTCTTGAAAAGTTGATCTGCCGAAGAAGTCCAATGATCTCACCTAGACCGGACAGGTCGGGAATGGAGTTCCCAGTGCTTGTAGAAGAGGTGGCAGCGGGAGACGATGTAGGGGCAGCAGCGCCACCGAAAAGGCTCGCGAACGAGATCCCCTCGGTGACAGGTCGAGAGGGCGGTAGAGCACTCCTTTTCTGAGCTTTGAGTCGCTCTGTTGTTTGCTTCTCAGCAATGGCCGCTCTGAAAAGCTGACACCCTCTCCACGAAGCGGGGTGTTCCCCTTGACAATTAACGCACTTGGGGGCTGCCTCCGCGGTAAGCGGGCAGGCAGCAGCCAAGTGGTTCTCTCCACACTTGACGCACCTAAGGGTCACCTTGCAGTAATTAGCGGTGTGGGCCAACCGCTGGCATAAAAACACTGGGAAGGCCCCACATGACCCCGGTATGCCTCAATTGTCACTCGAGAACCACAGAGATAGCGAACCGAGTAAATGGTCTTACTGAATTCCTCATTCGGAGCAGTGACGCTGATCAAGCTCCTAGGGATAAACGCTTTGGTAGTGACATCCTTCTAATGCACTGGTAAATGTCCTTGGGTTCATACCCAAGGGCGATCAGCGCTTCCTTGACCCACTCAACATCGACTGTTGAGACGATAATCCGCATTATAACGTTTGAAAGCCGCTGACTAGGAAGCTGATAGGTGTAAAAGCTAGCATTGGCAGTTGCGAAATACTGGGTCAACACTCGATGTTCTTCCTCGCAGTCGACATGATACTTAAGAGCATCTCTAGTGTTGAAGACCCGAAGATCATCAGTGCATCGCTGTTTCAAACACCTACAGTGCTGCTGGTAGTTGGTTTTATCGTGAACCACTACCGGCGGCAGCGACTTTTTCTTTTGGGTTTGCTGCTGTTGCACTTCCGTGCGGTCGACCTCTCCACCAGGAGCTGTGACATTGGCAGTCCCATTCCTGTCACTCACGGACGGTGGTAGCGCCGAACGGGAGGCACTCGTCGAGGGGGCGGCATCAGTCTCTATCCGGGGTTTCGAAGACTCAGCGGGCACTAGTGCCTCTGGCCCAGTGCTGCCACTGCTGGGCAATGCCGAAAGGGATTCAAATTTGTTAGAAACTTTGCTGTACATTTTAACAGGTGACGTAGCCGAGACTTCTTTGAGCACATAGCGACCTCTAGACTTCCCTTTCAACTTACGGGCGACTGACGAGGGAAACCGGGAGTCGTAAGGTTGCTGAAAAGAAGCAAAAATTTTGGCTTGTTCCTCTACAGTTTTAGCGTCAGGTAATAGAGTAATCTGGGAGGTGCTGGGCTGTGGCCCAGCAGCCTCCGCCAACTTTAACCAATCGTAGTCCGTTGTCGTTGCAGGTGTCGTCATCTGGTTGGCTGGCTGGGTGGTCGGGACCCCACCACCAGGTGGGGGCTCAGACATCCTAATCCAGGTCAATATCCAGTCACAGGCAGGTCCGACAATCTCCAATCAAAACGCTCCCGTCAACACTCGCGCACTCCCACTCAAACACAGATCGGGCACAGAGCAACCGCACTACACTACCGTCCGTTAGCAGAGTCAGGTCACGAATGGAGCGACCCAAGTCGATTTGCTGTACTTCACGAAGTACACGCAGACCGACAAGGCCGCCAACCAGGAACGACCACCACCTGCGCGGGCCACTCAGGGAAGGCCCACCACCCGGGCGTAGACCAAGAAGGCGACCCGAACGGCGGAAGGCGGCACGGAGATGGACGCCCCCGGGCGTTCAGAGGCTGCCACGCAGGCCCGGCCTGCTAGCGCCTCGTTCATGATGCACACATCGATGTGCACCGCTCAGGACAGGGAATGCAACAATATGCCAGCAACGACCGACGCCGCCGCCGCCAACCAGAAGGGAGAAACCGGCGCTGCAGCGGGACCATCCGATACCCGAGGTTCAACAGGCCGGGAGGAGGGCCACCAGAACGAGGCCTCATCCCCAGCCGAGCAGAGACCGCCGCCACGAAGCAGACGCAGCCCCGGAGAAGAAAGAAGACGACGCCGGCCGACCAGGAGAAGGCCGCCCAGCCGCCACACAGGACTGCTCCCAGGATAGCAGCCGACCGAGGAGAAAATCAGGAGAGGACCTCAGCGGGTAGCGGCAATCAGGTGAAATCGAAACGTCCCCCTCAGCAGTTCTTGCAGTGTTTCCGCTGTTTGAGGTGAGCCACCGGCAGGATAGGTGTGGGCTCTTAGTGAGGTGCAAGCGTTGTGGGAGTGGTCCCCACTACACGGCTGCACAGCACTTAAAGAGGCGCCGGTGTACGCCAACTGCGCGGGAGGCCACCCGGCCTCTCATCCCAGTTGCCCTGTTTACCGGGCCATGGCGCGGACAAAGAGGAAGGAGTCCCGGCGTCATGACCCACCCCCATCCAGGAGGCCCCCGCCCAGGCGGGCTTGGCCTCATTCTCCGGGATCGGAGATCGGGTACGAGGGACCCCAAGGAGGTGGCGCTGTGCGGCGGGCCCTAGTGGTACTTTACGCATGGCTCCGCAACCGGCAAGGCGCGCGCTAGTCAAAGCAGTGCCCAGACTGATCCTCTGATAACTCAAATGGCGAGATTATGGTTCATAGCTGGTGCGTGATACCTTTTTCTCAAATAACACAAACACCTTGACCTATCCAGAAACCACATCCTTTGCATGTGCTATCAAAATTTGTCAGGTTTTACATGTGCGCTCTCTCTTTCTCCGCCTATGTGGTTTTCTCTTGACCCTTAATACCACGCCTCAACACTACCTTACAAACACAAACTCTGGCCGCGGTAGCGAGTCTAACTTGGGAACCGGCAGATACTCTTTGTATCACTTCCCACTCTTCCCTGCTATCTCTTTTCTACTTAGAAATTAATAGCATGTCGGAGGCAATGTAGATTGAGTCGATTACCACGCGGGGAGAGCGGGCTTCGCCCCCCCCCCCGAAGAAAGAGAAGGCAGTTGGTATACGCAGAGTGGGTCTCGGCCCATAAGTGGCCACGGCTGGTGCGTGGACCAACAACTCTGCACTCTGACCGGCCAACAGAGCAGAGGGGTGGCCACGGCTCTACGCCTCTGTATTCGGGAGAGGAGACAGGGCTGGACCTCATGGCTGGCCCCAACCGTCGGCTGTCCTGAGAATGGTTTTCCGTGTTTTTCCATTCTCCTGCACTAAGGGTAATGCCGGGACAGTTCCTAGTATAGACCACGGCTAACAAACCCCCTCACCTCCTCCGAGCATCTCCTTCAACAAATTTCCTGGCCTGAGAGACGGCATCACCGTCTAAGAGCCCCAGCCTTCCCCTTTACGGGAGGAATGAAAACATTTAGTAGTAGTAGTAGTAGTAGTAGTAGTGGTAGTAGTAGTAGTAGTAGTAGTAGTAGTAGTAGTAGTAGTAGTAGTAGTAGTAGTAGTAGTAGAGAAGGCATTAAGTCGTCCAACGGCTAGCTACACCTTACTTCAGAAGCGCAGAGGATGCTCTGTATAAGCAGCTTACTGAACAAGTGGACTGAAGCAAGCTCGTGAGGTTTCTACCTCTGGACTCGCTGACATCTCTCCAAACTTTACATTCTCAAATCTTCAGCTCTTGAATGAGCACTTCGACTTTGCAAGTCAGTTGCTATGCAACATTTCTCCCTCAGCGAGTCTTAATTTAGTTTGTGTACCAGCAACGTGTAAATATTGTATATACCGTGTCTCAAGTGTTGTAGAAATCTGCTTATGTGACAAAACCGTCCGTTCTATGAAAAGACCTTTTCATCAGCAAAAGATAGACTTTGAGTTTTATGTGCCAGTAGCACATACTTCGCATTCAATACTGAATAATTGCAATTCTCCTTTAAAAATTTTGTTTCGTGTGTGTGAAATAACTCTCCTACTACACAACAGTCTCATAGAGGGAAAATACACACATACATACTTGGATTTATTGAACCTTACAGGTCTTTGCCCAATACAGTGTTCAAATCCATAACAGCCTAAGCAAGTACAGAATGTATAAACTCCCCTGATTAAGCACAATGACAAAAAATAATTCGACCAGTAATTGGAAACAAATGGCTCACGGTCAACTCATTTCCGGAGAGCCGCTAGCCCTGTGAATAAATCTAAACTACAGTTATCAGTAATGAACAAGCTATGACAATATAGTGGGCCCCCCCACGCAGTGATCACTGCCCGGTGGAGCCTGTTGTCGCGAGGCTACTCACGACAATAAAAGTGGGCCCACCCCGCAATGATCACCGCGCGTAGGAATCTGGTGATTACTAGATGTACTGTGGTTGCCAGGAATCGCGAGGATACTCATGAGACAATAAGGATTTTAAATTTATAAGAGTAATAATAATAGCTCCTACCAGTAGTGCTAACTGCTGAGTGGAGTCTGGTGCTGACCAGAAGACTAAGAAATGTTACGCATCCTGCTTAGGTTACGTAACACGTAGAGGTAAAACTAAACTAAGGCGAACTGCTACTACAAGCGACACCTGGCTTTGACCCTCATTTTCCTTGCCTGAGTTGGCTGGTCTGATATTACGATATCACTCCTAGCGAACTCTGACATCACACTTTCCGCTTTGTGCACCGACTTTCCTGCTGTCTCAGGACCGTACTCGTTACCATTTAAATTCCTTTCCACTTGTGTGTTTGCATACTCACTTCTTACTTCACCACCACTTGCTGATTTCACTTTTCCTTCACATAGTTTCTTCACGGCACTTAGGAATAAATTCAGATTCCCCTTGACGCTCCATTCTTTGGAGATCCACGCAATAATTTTTAGTTTATCACCAATTCTACTCATTTCTTGTTCTTTATCACTTAGGAAATTTTTCCTTAGCGTCTCTGCCTCTACACACTCTCCTACTAAGTGTAAGTCATCCGACCTCTTCCCACATAGAATGCACAGTGTATTGTCTTTCCTCCTGGTCCATCCCTTGTTCCTGTGTAACCCCACGAGCCACCAAGTTAAACCCCTTCTCCACATCCTGTCTCCAAATCTTGTGCTAATATTGGAGAGCTGGACTACCTCACCATCTTTGCCTTTGTATATACTTTATTCTAGCTATCAGCGCTCTCTGACTTCTGCTTCCCTTCCCTTTCCATGTCTCAAACCATATATAACCCATTCCTACCTTTTCAAGATAGATTTTGATTTTTGCCAGCCAACTCTCTATATAACATATATTTTTCTTGCCGTTTAAATGGCCCCTGTACCACTCTACCACATTTCCCCCGTTTTAGTCTCATCCAATAGTTCAACACTATTCTGACGCACTCTACTCATGGAGGGAAAATAAGCACTTTTGTAAGAAAAAACGACGTGGTCTCATAGAGCAAATATAATATTTATGCCACTAACAAATTTCGTACCGTGTATAATATACGCTTCACATTCACATGTACAAATGTTAACCTTACTTGTAACATTTAACAGTATTTACTTTACCTTAATAAGGATGATCCTGAATAAATGTGTTATCGCATAATAGGCATGTGTTTCTAATTGAGACGACATGAACTGATGATGATGATTGTTGTTTAAAGGGGCCTAACATCTAGGTCATCGGCCCCCTCCGACATGAATCGATCTACTGATTTATATTCCAGTGGGGTAAAATTTGTTAGTGTTGTTGTGCATCTTCGAATTTTATTTCCCTTATGGTGAAAATTTATTCGTAGTAATCTACTTAATTAGCTAGAAATTCCAATCATATATAGGATATTAATGTGAAGTTAATTTATAAGGTTACACATTTACTAAGGTGGTAGAACATTTATTTTGTAAAATAGTATCATTTACTTAATCTCTGATGACACATAGTCTGATGTTGCACGGATGGGATCCAGCCAGCAACAGTAATTAAAAGGCCGAATTGGATGACGATACTTCAGAAGAAGTAGCAGGTTAATAAACAATATGTGCCATTAACAATAAATTCCAGGTGAATTTCATCAAGTTTTGACTTTTTTTGGAAATGGAACATATTGTAATAATTTTATAAGTTCACGATCATATGTAACCTAAGTTTTTGTTAGAGATGAAATAGTAATTTCCCAGCATCGCATAAAGGTAAGGACCAACGATAATTCTGCAATTACATGTTTTTGTCTTAAATTTCTTTATTTGATTTATTGTTTCTCCCCTGAAACTGAATGCCTTCGCATGCCCAGCATCGACCCTGAATGGAGCCTTGTAAAGGCTTCAATGTATAAATTGAACATTAGTTGGCTTTCCCAGGACTTTCATTACCAAGAGATTCTTAAGTAGTCACCTGTCATGTCTCAAATTAAAAGCTTACCTGGAACATGTCAGTCTCCTCGTCCAACATGTACTCCACAATAACCGCCTGATTTCTGGAAAGAGTGTAGGAGATTGAGTGCTGTTTACTGTCCAAGATGGCCTGAAAACAGAAATTTAGCATATGACAATACCGGCAGCCTATATGCAAGTCAATTGTGAAAGAGAAGACATGTATGCAAGACAAGTACAATTAACAATGTAGATTTCGTGTATTAAGGATGTTTCCCTCATTTGTTTTTCCCAGAAGGAAGTTTTAACATTAAATATTTCCTTCCGGTTTTCCATCTATATAGACGCGTATAATATGCCTAATCACTTAATACCATGATATGACATCGATATGCATACTGGGCGTATATTTCTTCTACACGCATGTCCATAAAAAAATGAACACCTTGAAAGACTAGAGATAGGAAGTTCATATTCACAGGACATGTGCATTACTGTGTTCTGAAGATATCATTCGCATTTGAAAAATTTCGGCCCTCAGGTTCAAGGTCCACATCGATATCTCGGCGCACCACCACCGACTGGTAATATGTGCCTGCGGCTCTCGTTGTCGCTATAAACCGAAGGTAATGGATCTCTTTTTTTTTTTTTTTGCTAGTGGCTTTAAGTCGCACCGACACAGATAGGTCTTATGGCGACGATGGGATAGGAAAGGCCTAGGAGTGGGAAGGAAGCGGCCGTGGCCTGAATTACGATACAGCCCCAGCATTTGCCTGGTGTGAAAATGGGAAACCACGGAAAACCATCTTCAGGGCTGTCGACAGTGGGATTCGAACCCACTATCCCCCGGATGCAAGCTCACAGCTGCGCGCCCCTGACCGCACGGCCAACTCGCCCGGTCGGTAATGGATCAGTGTGACTTCAGCAGACGTGCAGGATGCTTCGCAGACATATGCGAGAACCATACTAGTAAATGAGTGAGTTTGAAAGAGAGCACATTACTCGCATGAGAGAACGTGATGCATCCATTCGGGAAATTGCTGCTCATGTGGGACGAAGTGTGTCGGCAGTGCAACGGGTGTGTACAGAATGGTTCACAGAAGGTCGCAGAACACAACGAAATGGGTCTGGTCGCACCACCCAGACCACCCCCCAAGAAGATCGACACCTCATCCCAATGGCATTTCAAGGACAGACACGCACCCTCGTCGGCTCTGGCGCAACAGTGGAAGAGTTTAACACATCTTACAGTATCAGGAGTGACAGTCCGTCGCCATTTATTACGGTCTGAGTTACCGACGCGTCGCCCCACTTCTCCGTCTACCGTTGACTAATGTGCATAAACAAGCTACATTGCAATGGTGTATGGAACGACGTCACTGGGGACAGGAAAGGCAGCAGATAGTGTTTTCGGAGGAATCCAGGTTCTGTTTGTTTGAAAATTAAGGCTGCATTCTGGTTCGCCGCAAACAGGGGGAAGAGCCATCACATTCACTGCATTCGCACAAGACATACAGCGCCAACTCAAGGCCTTATGGTGTGGGGTGCTACTGGGTACAATCACAAATCACTGTTTGTGCGTGTCCAGGGCACTCTAACCAGTTTGACCTACGTGAATGACACCCTGCGACCCGTAGCCATACCCTATCTGCACGATACCCCAAACGCCATACTTCAGCAGGACAATGCACGACCACATGTTGCTGCACGAACTCGTGCCTTCTTGTTGTCACATGATGTCAGACTGTTGCCCTGGTCCGACCGATCACCGGACTTGTTGCCAGTAGAAAATGTGTGGGATATGGTGAAATGACGGGTGCGGCGCTGTGACCCAAAGCCAATCACCAAAGATGAACTGTGGAACCAGGTGAATGCTACATGGATGGCTATACCACAGGACGCCATTCGCGCCTTATACACGTCGATGCCCTCACGCATGAACAAATTATAAGTGCCCATGGAGGACCTAGTGCCTAGTAAACAACAGGACACATGCTGAAGCTAGGTGACTGAAATGCTAATCGTTTATGCAGAACACATTAATGAACATGTCCTGTGAATATGAACTTGCTATCACTACTTTTTCAAGGTGTTCTGCTTTTTATGAACATGAGTGTATTTGTATTTCAGACCTATCTTCTTTAATATTAATATTTAATCCATTAGGGCTCTTAATGATACCTAACAAAAGCCACAAAGGTTTTAAACAGCAGGATTTTGGAACAGGCGAAATTTGGAGAAATTCTAAGTGACATAGCCTTCACTGATGTTATGAGTTCCGCATGAAATTCAGGTACCACGGACTGTTTCTTTGAAATAATTTCTTAGCATGACGACTAAATGTGAAATTTCATCACAAATACATGTGCTAGGCTTTCTGAACATGTTGTAGCATTGGAGAATTAGAGTATGTGAGGCATTATCTGATCCTGGAATCATTAAGAGGGGGATTCACAAGGCAGTAGTATTGGGCCTTTATCTATATAATGTATGTGTAAAATAACATGTCCTGACTGACTGACTGATTCATGATCGCCGAGGCAAAACTACTGGACATAAAAAATGAAATTATGTGGATACATTTATATTAGAATATAGGTGCTTTAAGGGAGGATTTTTGGATATTCCGTTGATAAGGGTGTGAATTTTTAAATGGAATATCCTTTAAAAATAAAGAACCACGCATTTTCGGGGGAAAATAACTGGCGCGGGGTTGAAAAAGGAAATATTTTTATGACGATAGATATATCTCAAAAACCGAAGATGTTATAGTTGTGATAATTGGTCCTTTGAAGCTCCTTCATAAATAAAGGAAAACACATTTTTGTTGTTTTTGGAATATTCACTTAGAAAGGGGGGGGGGTGAAAGGAAGTGAAAAAACTTAATTCCTTTTAAGGGGATACTTATATCACAAAAACTAGAGATTACAGACGTGAAAATTGGTATTTGGAATCTCCTTTAAAAATCAAAAAACACGCATTTTTGCAAGGGAAATCAACTTGGTGCGGAGCGAAAAAGGAGCTGAATTTTTATGAGGATACATATATCTCAAAACTGAATATGTTACAGTCGTGATATTTATTTGGGAGCACCTTTATAGATAGAGAAACATACTTTGATGGTGGGGTGGGGGGAATCAACTTAACGGGCGGGTACTGAAAGAGGAGTAGAATTCTTTTTTTTTTTTTTTTTTGAGGATACTCATATCTCGAAAACTGAAGATGTTACAGATTAGAAAATTGATATTTGGAATCTCCTTTATAAAATAAAGTAGCACGCCCTTATTTGGGGAGGGCGAAAAAGAAGTTAAATTTTTTTTGAGGATACTGATATATAAAAAACTGAAGATGTTACAGACGTAAGAACGGGTATTTATGATATCCTTTTTAAAAGTAAATAAACACGTATTTTTTGTTTTCGGAAAATCCATTTAAGAGGGTGAAAAGAATTTAAAAAGCGGGTGAGTTTTAAAATGAGTACCAGTATATCTACTTTATATGTCAATAACATTGCCTGTTACAGACGTGAAACTTGATATTCGGAAAGACCTTTGAAAATATAAGAACATGTATTTTGTTTTTGTTTTCGGAAGAGGCGCTTAACAGGGGTGGAAAGAAGTGAAGAAGTGTTTAATTATTTCTTACGAGGATACCTACATCTCAAAAACTGAATGTTACAGACGTGAAAAAAGTACTTGAATCTCCTTTAAAAATAAAAACATGTATTTTTTTCGAAAAACCCACTTAGGTGGAGGTGGGGAAAGATTGACAAAAGAGTTGAATTTTTTTTATGGGGATACTTATACCTCAAAAACTGAAGACGTTACAGACGTGGAAATAGGTATATGGAATCTCCTTTAAAAATAAAGGAACTTTTTTTTCGACTTGAGAGAAGACCGTTTCTCACATGTACAATTGTATGTCGCATGGTCATCTTAGCCCCAAAATGCAATACCACAAACGTGGTTTGCTGTTTACTTGTAGTTTTAAGAGGCCTAACATCGAAGGTCATAAACGTGGTTTACAAGGAGTTTCTGGGGGTAAAGGAAACTCAATTTTTCCTTGAGTTTTTATACTTTATACATTAGGGATTTTCAGATGTCTTAGTACAATACCGATGAATGATTACTTTTAACAAATTACGAAATCCACGCCGCGGTAACTGCTAGTTATATATGTCGACGTAACTGAAGTTAATAGAATATCACTGTTCATAATGAAAAAGAAGATCAACACAGTTCAACACAAATGAAATGATTGTCGATCGATGCAATGTCAAAGTGCACCAAGCCTACTTAGCGAACACAGTTCAAAAACCTCGAGTCTATTCTGTCACTAAGGCACAGTCTCATGAAAATATTGTTATTAAAGCGCAGTTTTGACGAAATAAATTCTGTCACTAAGGCACAGTCTTATGAACCCAAAAGGCATGATTATAGCGTCATCAGCATAGTTCGAAGGAAATTAACACTGTCCAACAAATAAACGACACAGTCTTTAGAAATGATTATGATACAGTTCGTTGCGAAAGACTGACATGAGTCAAATTGTCTCGTTTATAACTGAACTATCACTTCCCTGAGTATGTACAATAACACGACGCTAAACTATTATGTGGCGAGTCCGCCTAATTTATGCAAGTTGATGATAATGTATTATTATTATCTCGGAGAATTTCGTCCCGTTCTCAAGGATGTTAATTACTCGAACTGTTCAAGTTCCAATACACAAGTCTATCAGCTGTTGAGGACTCAAAATATTATATAACTTCCTATCTCGCACAAAAATAGAGTTCATTGTTTCCACCTTCGACACTTAGAAATCTGTACGTCCACAGACGCGAACACTTGTACTTTCCGTAAACACAACTACCGTCGGCAGTCTGCTGAACAGAGTAACGATCTCTGACCGATATCTTCAACAGCTGGCCCGCACACCGTGGCAGCTGGGAATACAACAGATACTGATTTAAGCTAACTCAACTAGGTCCTTTTTTACCTGTAGTCTGGGCATCAATCTTTTATCTTGTATGTTGCGTGCAATAGTATTCCTGATAAACAGCCCTACTACACACTCTGCCCTTCCCTTTTTAACACCCGTCAAGTACACTTTATGATCTCCAATCGCTTCTTCGTTATCTCCCTTTACCCGAATATCACTTACTCCTAGCACATCCAAATGCATCCTCTTTGCTAAGCCAGTTCTACTTCCTTCCATAAGCCCAATTAATACTGATAGTTCACGATAGAATGCCATTCCGTTCGCCAAGTTGTTTCCAAGGAGTCCATCGCCTGTCAAATGGGAGTGGGACTCCGTTACTCCCATAGGTCCGAGGCTTGCTCAAAATGTTGAGAACTCTGTAAATTCATGAAGTAGGATGCTACCCTACTTACACAAAGTCCAAGTGAGGATCTCTTCTGTAACGTGTTAGAGACACCGGTGGATTGTACAGTCCTAGCCGCCTGAGCACAAAGAGGACCATCACTCAGAATATGTCCGAGATGCCCACTCCCGTTCCACAGCAACTGGTATCCCGTTTCTAAGGACCACTTACTAGGCAAATCAGCCGTTGCCCATGGTTCACGAACTAGGACGTGACTACAGTAACCCATACCATGAACCATTCAGTACACAATTTGCGACAAAATGAAATATGCCCTTAAAATAACATAAACAAAACTGTTATATTAGAACTATGAGTTACGTCTCTCCGGTTGTTCAAATCGCCCGCTATAGCTTTTTCAGAGTATTTTAATCTGTCAGAATGAATCTGCCCGATTTTGGTTTGTGAAATTTTAATTTTCCTTCGCCACAGTGTTACATGCATCCCTCGTAAAAACTACAGGTATACAGGAGTTGTAGTTTTACATTTATAACTGTTCAAATGTTGGCTCTACAGATCTGGAGTCGTAAGACAAATGTCTGGAAAGTTGCATTTGAGTAGCCTCAAAGGTGTCGTAAAACTTGCGCCGAGTTAAAATCAGTAAAACTTCCGCCGTGGTCATCAATCATTGTAGGATCTCATTAGCGAGAGGTCTTGTTTGTCTGGGAATTCCACAGGGAAGTTTCGTGTTTCAGAATGTGACAGTGTTCACTGCCTACTTACCTCTTATCAGTGTTTTCCAGCCACTTGATAGACTTGGTTTCTTAAATAATGTCAAATCATTCAAGTAATACTTAAGCGGCTATTTTAAATTCAACGGAGATCGTCTCAATAAGACATAATGAAACAACGCTGATCGAATGAACATTTGCGACGGAAAACTTCAAATTTCAATGTAATACATGTTAAATTTAATATTCTGAAAAATGTATGGCGATGTTACGAATGTTTACAATACTTTTGTGAATTTCAGTTATTGTTAAGATTAAAAAAGCTTCTTCATGACGCTGATGGTGGAACGTAGGCCTCCCTTCACTACTTCGGGAGTTCAATGTCCGATCACTTTAGGTAGCGTTTATGCTGGACAAGGCTGGCGTTCAAAATATCATTTCTCCGTGCGGTTAGAGGCGCGCGGCTGTGAGCTTTCATCCGGGAGATAGTTGGTTCGAATCCCACTGTCGGCAGCCCTGAAGATGGTTTTCCGTGGTTTCCCATTTTCACACCAGGCAAATGCTGGGGCTGTACCTTAATTAAGGCCACGGCCGCTTCCTTCCCACTCCTAGGCCTTCCCTAACTCATCGTCGCCATAAGACCTATCTGTGTCGGTGCGACATAAAGCCACTAGCAAACAAAATAAATATCATTTCTGGTTTCTTCATCTTTATATCAGCATCACTGTTTGAAACAATTTCATTTGTCATTTATTAATCTTTTATACCTCGGGGAATGCGACAGGCCTCGCCAGGGCACACAATTTCCTTTCTTTGGCAGTAGCTATGGTTCATTCTTGACCCCAATCACTTCATAAGGGGTGCATGTCGGGGGAAACGTACGGTGAGGCAGTTTTTTTTCTGTTTTCACTGGTCATTCTTTATTCAACAAATTCGCCATCATTGCATTTCATTTGCCATCCATTAATTTTTGTCCGGTAAAGCACGTTAGACCTCGCATTCTGCAGCATTTTCTTCCTTTAGCGATATTTCATTCTTCAATCATTCTATTCCTGACCCTGTCAGCTACAAACAGGCTGTGGATATTCTTCATAAGACTGAAAGGCTGATTCCATGTTTAGACACTTGGTTTGTAAATATAGTCAAACTACGTAGTTATACACATTTCACACACTCATATAAATACGACGCAAGTCTTGTGAACGTGCAAGAAACCAACATTGATAGAGTGAATAACATTTTTTATATATTAACTAGCAAGATACCCGTGCTTCGCTACGGTATTATGCTGAAATTTATAATTGAATGCTTATTGTTTTATATATAATCCGCCAAAATTCGCGATCTGTTTTTCTGAGAGAATCCGCCAAAATTCACGATCTGACTCGTTTTCTAATAGATTACGCCAAGTTTCCTTCCATTTTACAATCTTTCTTTCCAGCAATCGATTTCGTACTTCCCGGGCTAGGTCCAGGTATTCCACCCGGCCAGTTGGGTCCCTAAATCTTCGCCATCTTTTCCTACAAGCATTTTTTTTTTTTTTGCTAGGGGCTTTACGTCGCACCGACACAGATAGGTCTTATGGCGACGATGGGATAGGAAAGGCCTAGGAGTTGGAAGGAAACGGCCGTGGCCTTATTTAAGGTACAGCCCCAGCATTTGTCTGGTGTGAAAATGGGAAACCACGGAAAACCATCTTCAGGGCTGCCGATAGTGGGATTCGAACCTACTATCTCCCGGATGCAAGCTCACAGCCGCACGCCTCTACGCGCACGGCCAACTCGCCCGGTACAAGCATTTTTAATAGCAAGCATTTTTAATATGGACCAAATCCGTCAGGAGATCCGGCGTGGTGTCGTCTTGGGTGCCTTGGCGGTACTGCATTCTCAGTCATTACCCGGCCAGGACCCGTTTCCAGTGCGGTCGGCACATCTGACGACGGTCCAGAACATTATTATTATTATTATTATTATTATTATTATTATTATTATTATTATTATTATTATTATTATTATTATAGATGTTCTGGACCCCACCGCAAGATGCAAGACTGCTACTTGGCGGTAAATTACATCGGCTACCATTGTCATTGTTGACAATGTGACCAGCACCATTGTCGCGCGTAGGCAAGTGTGCGGGATTTCTGGCGATACGAATGACATACTGTACTTCCGTGCATTATTGACCTTATTATAGAACTGAACTATTTGACGGTCAATCTCATTCCTATCGTTTATTTCAAATGTGTTTACATTTTTATTTATATGCCAGGAGAATCTACTGTAATCTAAGAATGTTCTCCGAAGGTAAAGATGGCTGTTGAAAACGAACACAGGAAAGATTTAAAATGATCGGTTTATGATCAGAATAAGTACATCGAAAATCTACAGCCTGTTTCCAGTCATTCGATAGGGCCAGGAATGGAATGAATAAAGCCCATCTAGCGGCGACAATAGGAATTGTGCCGGCTGCCGAAACCTGTCGTACTCCTCTGGGGAAATGATTAATTAATGACAAATGAAATGAAATGAAATGAAATGATATTGGACAGTGTTGCTGGAATGAATGATGTCAGGGAAAAGCGGAGCATCCGGAGAAAAACCTGTCCCGCCTCCGTTTTGTCCAGCACGAATGTTACATGGAGTGACCGGGATTTGAACCACGGAACCCAGCTGTGAGAGGCCGGCACGCTGCCGCCTGAGCAAAAGAGGCTCCTAAGTACATTATGAACAGTAAAATCAATTACTCTCACGTTCTTTTACACCCCACCGCCGTTAAGTTTTTTACGCCCCCCACAATTTTTTTTTAAAAGAAGACATGTTTCTTTATGTTTAAAGGAGATTCCAAACACCTATGTTCACGTCTATTAGCTTCAGGTTTGAGATATAAGTATCCCCATAAATATAATTCACTTTTTTTCACTTTCACAGTCCTTCCCCCCCCCCCCCCCAAGTGAATTTTCCAGCAAAAAATACTTGTTTCATTAATAGTAAAGGATCTTCTAAATACCAATTATCACGACTCTAATTTCTTCAGTTTTTTATTTATGTGTCCTCATGAAAGGAATTCAACTCCTTTTCACTCCCGCCCCCCAAGATGGTTTCTCCCCCAAAACGCGCTTTTCTTTGTTTTTAAAGGCAAAATACCAATTTTCACGTCTGTAACAACTTTATTCTTGAGATATCAGTAGCCTAATTAAAAGAATTCAACACCATTTTCAGTCACTTTTACTCCCCCCCACCCACCCAAATGGTATTTCCGGAAACTAAAAATACACGTTTCTGTATTTTTAATAGAGATTAAAAAACACCATTTTTCACTTCTGTAACATTTTAAAATTTCACCCCATTTTATTTCCCCTTAAGTGGAGTTTCCAAAAACAAATCACCTATGTTTCTTTACATTTACAGGAGATTTCAAATACCCACTTTTTACGTCTGTAACATTTTACGTTTCTCAGATATTCTGTGGATATAGTCTTTCAAAAAGTTCACCAAAATTTGTCACTCCTGTTTAACAGCCATTAATTGGATCTTCCAAAAGCAAAAAAATACGTGTTTCTTTATTTTTAAAGGAGATCCCATATACAAATTTTCAGTTCTGTAATATCTTCCGTTTCTGAGATATATGTATCCTCATTAAAGGCATTCAACTCATTATTCACCCTTTTACATCCCCTCCTATTGGGATTTATAGAATACCAAAAAATATATGTTCCTTTAAATCTAAGGGAGATTCTAAATACAATTTTTACATCTGTAAAGATTAAAAGTTTTGAGATATAGGTGCACTCATTTTAAAAATTCACCCCCTCCCCTTTTCACCCTCCCATTAATTGGATTTTCCAAAAACAAAAATATACGTGTTTCTTTATTTTTAAAAGCGATCAAAAGTACCAATTTTCAGGTCTGTAATATCTTCAGTTTCTGAGATATAAGTACCGGTATCCTGAATAAAGGCATTCAACCCCTTTTTCACCCCTCCTATTGGGATTTTCTGAAAACAAAAATATACGTGTTTCCTTATTTTTAAAGAAGATTATAAATACCAATTTTTACATCTGTAAACTTTAAAAGTTTTGAGATATAGATACACTCATTTTAAAATTTCACCCCCCTTTTCACCCCCTTATCAACGGAATATGCAAAAATCCTCTCTTAGCGAGCACCTACATCTTAATATGAATATATCCCAAAACTTTCATTTCTTTATGTCCAGTAGTTTTGGCTCGGCGATGATGAATCATTCAGTCAGTCAGTCAGTCAGTCAGTCAGTCAGGACAAGTTATTTTATATATATAGACTAGCAAGATACCGGTGCTTCGCTACGGTATTATACTGAAACTTATAATTGAATGCTTATCGTTTTATATATAACCCGCCGATATTCGCGATCTGACTCATTTTCTGAGAGATTGCGGCAACGTTCCTCCCATTTTTCAATATTTTTTCCAGCAATCGATTTCGTACTTCCCGGGCTAGCTCTAGATATTCCACCCGATCAGTTGGGTCCCTAAATCTTAGCCATGTTTTCCTATAAGCATTTTTAATGTGGATCAAATCCTTGAGGAAATCCGGCGTGGTGTCCTCTTGGGTGCCTTGGCGGTACTGAACCGGCGGCCGGACTGTAATCGTAGTCATTACCCGTCCAGGACCCGTTTACAGCACGGTCCGCACATTTTGACGACGGTTCAGAACATCATTATTATTATTATTATTATTATTTATTTTTATGTTTATTATTGATGTTCTGGATCCCACAGCAAGATGCAAGACCTCTACTTGTCGGTAAATTACATCTGCTGCCATTGTCATAGATGACAGTATGACCAGCACCATTGTCTCCCGTAGGCAAGTGCACAGGACTTCTGGCGATACGAATGACATACTTCCGTGTATGATTGACCTTATTATAGAAGTGAACAATTGCACGGTCATTCTTATACCTATCGTTTATTTCAAATGTGTTTAAATTTTTATTTATATGCCAGAAGAATCTACTGTAATCTAAGAAGGTTCTCCAAAGGAAAATATGGCTCTTGAAAACGAACCCAGGAAGATTAAAAATGATCGGTTTATGATCAAAATAAGTACACTGAAAATCCACAGGCTGTTTCCAGTCATTCAACGGGTCGGGAATGGAATGAATAAACCCCCCAGTTAGCGGTGAGGATAGGAATTCTGCCGGCTGCGAAGCCTGTCGCACTCCTCTGGGGCAATGATTAATGAATGACCAATGAAATGATATTGGAGAGTGTTGCTGGAAAGAATGATGACGGGGAAAACCGGAGTACCCGGAGAAATACCTGTCCCGCCTCCGCTTTGTCCAGCACAAATCTCACATGGAGTGACCGGGATTTGAACCACGGAACCCAGCGGTGAGAGGCCAGCGCGCTGCCGCCTGAGAGACGGAGGCTCCTTATGAGTTAAGTACATTAGGAACAGTAAAATCAATTGGTCTCACCTCCGTTTTCTCCCCGCCACGGTTAAGTTGATTTTAACCCCCCCCCCCCCAGCAAGAAAAAAGAAGGCGTGTTTCGTTATGTTTAAAGGAGGTTCCAAATACCAATGTTCACGTGTGTTACCTTCAGTTTTAAGATATAAGTATTCCCATAAAAATAATTCACTTTGTTCACTTACATTCACACTCCCCCTACCCTAAGTGAATTTTCCGGCAAAAAATATTTGTTTCTTTAATAGTAAAAAATCTGCTAAATACCGATTATCTTCAGTTTTTGATATATGTGTCCTCATGAAACGAATTCAACTCCTTTTCACACCCGCCCCCAAAGATGATTCCCCCCCCCCCCCCAAATGCGTCGTTTTATTTTTAAAGAAAATCTAAATACCAATTTTCACGTCTGTAAAAACTTTAGTTTTTATTAGATGTAAGTATCCTCATACAATTCAATTATTTTTTCACCCCCCCCCCCCGACCCTTCATTGGATTTTCCGAGAATACCTGCTTCTTTGCTTTAACAGGAGATTCCAAATACCAGTTTTTATGTCCGTAACATTTTACGTTTCTGAGATATACTGTACATATAGTCTTTCTAAAAATTCACCCCAATTTGTCACTCGTGTTTAACCCCCATTAATTAGATTTTCCAAAAACAACAAAAATAAATGTTTCTGTATTTTTAAAGGAGATTCCATATACTAAATATTTGGTCTGTAATATCTTCAGTTTCTGAGATATACGTATCCTCATTAAAGGCATTCAACCCCTTATTCACACTTTTCACCCCACCACCCCTATTGGGATTTACAGAAAACAAAAAAATACGTGTTCTTTTATTTTGAAAGGAGATTCTAAATATCATTTCTTTACATCTGCAAACTTTTGAAGTTTTGAGATATAGATGCACTAATTTTAAAAATACACCCCGTAGAGGCGCGCGGCTGTGAGCTTGCATCCGGGAGATAGTAGGTTCGAATCCCACTATCGGCAGCCCTGAAAATGGTTTTCCGCGGTTTCCCATTTTCACACCAGGCAAATGCTGGGTCTGTACCTTAATTAAGGCCACGGCCGCTTCCTTCCAACTCCTAGGCCTTTCCTATCCCATCGTCGCCATAAGACCTATCTGTGTCGGTGCGACGTAAAGCCTCTAGCAAAATAATACACACCCCCCCCCCTTTTCACCCCACACTATTTGTATTTTCTAAAAACAAAAAATACATGTTTCTTTATTTATAAAGGAGATCCCAAATACCGATCATCAGGTCTGTAACATCTTCAGCATCCGTAAGTATCCTTATTAATGGCATTCAACCATTTTTCACCCCTTTTTCACCCCTCCGATTGGGATTTTCCGAAAACAAAAAATACGTGTTTCTTCATCTTGAAAGTAGATTCTAAGTACCAATTTTTACATCTGTAAAGTTTGAAAGTTTTGAGATATAGATACACTCATTTTAATAATTCACCCCCCTTTCAACCCTCCACTATTTGGATTTTCCAAAAACAAAAAGTACATGTTTTTTTATTTTTAAAGGAGATACCAAATACCTTTTTTCAGGCTGTAATATCTTCAGTTTCTGAGATTTAAGTATCCTCATTAAAGGCATTCAACCCACTTTTCACCCCTCCTATTGGGATTTTCCGAAAACAAAAAATACGTGTTTCTTTATGTTGAAAGGAGATTCTAAATACCAATTTCTACGTCTGTAAACTTTTACAGTTTCGAGATAATGACACAATCATTTTAAAAAATCACCCCCCTTTTCACACCCCATTATTTGGATTTTCCAAAAACAAAAAATTATGTTTTCCTTTATTTTTATAGGAGTTTCCAAATTTAAATTTTCATGACTGTAACATCTTCAGTTTCTGAGATTTAAGTATCCTCATTAAAGGCATTCAACCCCTGTTTCACCCCTCCTATAGGGATTTTCCGAAAAAAATACACGTTCCTTTATTTTTAAAAAGAGATTCTAAATACCAAATTTTACATCTGTAAACTTTTCAAGTTTTAAGATGTAGAGACACTCATTTTAAAAATCCGCCCCCCCCCTGTTCACCCCCATTATTTGAATTTTCCAAAAACGAAAAAATACCTCTTTCTTTATTTTTTAAGTAGATCCAAAATACCAATTTTCAGGTCTGTAATATCTTCAGGTTCTGAAATTAAGTAGCCTCATTAAAGGCATTCAACATATTTTCACCCTTTTCCACCCTTCCTATTGGGATTTTCCGAAAACAAAAAATACGTGTTTCTTTATTTTTAAAGGAGATTCTAAATACCAATTTTTACATCTATAAACTTTAAAAGTTTTGAGATATAGATACACTCATTTTAAAATTTCACCCCCCTTTTCACCCCGTTAGCGACGGAATATCCAAAAATCCTCTCTTAGCGAGCACCTACATCTTAATATGAATGTATCCCCAAAATTTAATTTCTTTATGTCCAGTAGTTTGGGCACGGCGATGATGAATCAGTCAGGACAAGTTATTTTATATATATAGATTTCAAAATCTCAGTATTACAGATATTCACACCATTCGCTGGAACTGGAAATAAGCTACTGCGGTGCAGCGCAGGTAGAAGTTGGTTAAGACAGCTGTCAAACCACTTCTGATCCCGGCGGGGAATCTCCACGGCGCGAATTTTACTCCGCGCAACTTTTACAGAACCGCCTCAAAGATGCCAGGGAGAGGGCTAAGAGCCGGTTCAACTATCTGTTGGTAAACTAGATGGCAGTTACGCGAGAGGTAAACTACCCGGGGAGTAAATCAACTGGTACTTTGGCTTGCGTACTAACACCTGCACGTAAGCACTAGGTAGCTACCCGGAGATAGAAGCCCAATATCTAGGGAGTGTCTAGCAAAACGCCGAAACACATGCCTCACACAATTGTATCAAAATCGGTGAGGCACGTGTCAGCCCCTCCCCCTGAAAAATTGGAATATTAAAGCCGATTTGAGATTATTTCCAAATAGGTTTTGATTTTGTATCCTTGTACAGTTTCTTCGCGAAAGCTTGACATACACTGACTGACAGAGCAAATGCAACACCAAGAAGGAGTGGTCAGAACTTTATGCCAATTGCAGGGTAGACTGACGTCACTGAGGTATGCTCATGATGTGAAATGCGCCGCTATGCTGCGCACGTAGCGAACGATAAATGGGACACGGCGTTGGCGAATGGCCCACTTCGTACCGTGATTTCTCAGCCGACAGTCATTGTAGAACGTGTTGTCGTGTGCCACAGGACACGTGAATAGCTAAGAATGCCAGGCCGCCGTCAACGGAGGCATTTCCAGCAGACAGACGACTTTACGAGGGGTATGGTGATCGGGCTGAGAAGGGCAGGTTGGTCGCTTCGTCAAATCGCAGCCGATACCCATAGGGATGTGTCCACGGTGCAGCGCCTGTGGCAAAGATGGTTGGCGCAGGGACATGTGGCACGTGCGAGGGGTCCAGGCGCAGCCCGAGTGACGTCAGCACGCGAGGATCGGCGCATCCGCCGCCAAGCGGTGGCAGCCCCGCACGCCACGTCAACCGCCATTCTTCAGCATGTGCAAGACACCCTGGCTGTTCCAATATCGACAAGAACAATTTCCCGTCGATTGGTTGAAGGAGGCCTGCACTCCCGGCGTCCGCTCAGAAGACTACCATTGACTCCACAGCATAGACGTGCACGCCTGGCATGGTGCCGGGCTAGAGCGACTTGGATGAGGGAATGGCGGAACGCCGTGTTCTCCGATGAGTCACGCTTCTGTTCTGTCAGTGATAGTCACCGCAGACGAGTGTGGCGTCGGCGTGGAGAAAGGTCAAATCCGGCAGTAACTGTGGAGCGCCCTACCGGTAGACAACGCGGCATCATGGTTTGGGGCGGTATTGCGTATGATTCCACGCGACCTCTAGTGCGTATTCAAGGCACGTTAAATGCCCACCGCTAAGTGCAGCATGTGCTGCGGCCGGTGGCACTCCCGTACCTTCAGGGGCTGCCCAATGCTCTGTTTCAGCAGGATAATGCCCGCCCACACACTGCTCGCATCTCCCAACAGGCTCTACGAGGTGTACAGATGCTTCCGTGGCCAGCGTACTCTCCGGATCTCTCACCAATCGAACACGTGTGGGATCTCATTGGACGCCGTTTGCAAACTCTGCCCCAGCCTCGTACGGACGACCAACTGTGGCAAATGGTTGACAGAGAATGGAGAACCATCCCTCAGGACACCATCCGCACTCTTATTGACTCTGTACCTCGACGTGTTTCTGCGTGCATCGCCGCTCGCGGTGGTCCTACATCCTACTGAGTCGATGCCGTGCGCATTGTGTAACCTGCATATCGGTTTGAAATAAACATCAATTATTCTTCCGTGCCGACTCTGTTTTTTCCCCAACTTTCATCCCTTTCGAACCACTCCTCCGTGGTGTTGCATTTGCTCAGTCAGTCAGTGTATATTTTAAAGACTTAACGGACCCTCGAAGTGGCCGATAAATTACGCGCCGGGGAACTACGATTTATGCTGCCGATAGCGCTACTCGGATGTGATCGAACGGAAATATCCTTTTACGCGGAGGGTGTTACGCGCTCATTTACGGGTAGATGGTAGAATCGGCCCTAGCTCTCGCTGGTTAAACCAGGAAGTGGTGAACCATACAGTTTGAAAAACTTGGTTTAAAGACGGAACACCTAGGTTTAGGACTTCGTGTAGGAATCAATGTTTTGATTGTTGGCTTGCCTATTTGAATCAATCATGTGTTTGAACTTCTTTACTGAGACTATGTACTCACAAGTTAACTGTTTACAGAAGTGAAGAGATTGAATCTGAACACTTCGCTTGTTTTGTGAATGGAGACGCTCTCATGGTAACTTGTATAAGCGGATATATTATGTTTGTCTTTTTGTGTCGAATGGAGTGTTTGATGTCCAACATGGTGGTGTATTATGTGTAGAACCTGGTCAAATTCCATACTGCATATTCAATGTAGATTATCTTCTTATTGAGTCGGATGGTTTTGCGGTCTGTAAAACCGTAAATCATGGAACGTCAACCAGTGATGTGTTATTCATCCATGACGATTACTGAGAGGATGTAGATACCTACTGCCATAGCTGTGAATTGGGAATTAAGTGATCCTAGACACAAGATTGCAGAATTATATACAGTCATGGAAATAATCAAAGTCACCAGCCCCTCATAATAGTACTAACCTACCCAGATTCCTTTCCAGGAGTTAAATAGTGTCAATTTGGAGACTCGTCAGCACTTGAGTGCCGCCCTGAGAGAAGGAGAATAGTAATGCTAATTACTTTTGGCGATTTCCGGAGACGCCGAAGTGCCAGAATTTTGTCCCGCACGAGTTCTTTTACGTGCCAGTAAATCTACCGACACGAGGCTGACGTATTTGAGCACCTTCAAATACCACCGGACTGGGTCAGGATCGATTCTGCCAAGTTGGGGGTCAGAACGCCAGCGCCTCAACCGTTTAAGCATTCGGCCCCGCGGGAGATTTCTCATGCTAGGCTAAATTCAATTATTTCTGTAATAACATATTACAGTGGCGCTCAATTTTACTTCAAGTTTTGGTGATACATTTGTTGAATTTAATCGTAAAAGTGGGAGGATGAGTTTTAGTTGCGCCCCAGTAAATATTTGTATGTTTCATTTTTTTTTACAATTCTTGCCCTTACTGTAGGTGAATAGTTGCTAATGGCTGTTTCAAGCGAGTTACAGTTAGCCTTAAAACGTGCAGCTAATGTTTAAATATGCCGGCCCCGTGGGGTAGGGGGTAGCGTGCCTGTCTCTTACCCGGAGGCCCGGGTTCGTTTCCCGGCCAGGTCAGGGATTTTTACCTGGACATGAGGGCTGGTTCGAGGTCCACTCAGCCTACGTGATTAGAATTGAGGGGCTATCTGACGGTGAGATAGCGGCCCCAGTCTAGAAAGCCAAGAATAAGGGCCGAGAGGATTCGTCGTGCTGACCACACGACACCTCGTAATCTGCAGGCCTTCGGGCTGAGCAGCGGTGGCTTGACAGGCCAAGGCCCTTCAAGGGCTGTAGTGCCATGGGGTTTGGCTTAATGTTCAAATACTTACAAAAGCTAGTACATACTGTATCTACAAGAAATGCTCGTTAACAGTAAAAGATTAATATAAATGTCATTGGTTTTACGTCCCACTAACTACTTTCACGGTTTGAGGTTTATTTTTACAAATATTTCTACCTGAACTTCTTTAGTAACATGTAGAACGCGGTGTATGCCGTGGTGTGCAAATTAAATTTGTTTTCAAAAATCGCTATAGAACCATTCACCCCATTTGTCGGGTAAACTTGGCTGCCGCCAGAGCAGAGCTTACTCGATTTTATCACAATATTTAACACTATCTACCTGAAAATGATTTTGTTTTGTTTCTTATTACTCGCCCAAGTGATCAGCCGAAGACTCGCCCAAATGATGTACCTCAATAAGACGCTCCCATTTATTATGCTATCCCAGGTAATGTGTGCGTTTGGCCCTTTTCCTAGACATTTCCTATAGAAGTCGCTATAAAATAAGCCGTTATACGGCGCTTCGATCCCATTTAAGACCGTTTTAGAGAATATTTTTCGGTTAATTGTTTAACGAAGTTTAGAAAAATGGCAGATTTTACTCCCTCGTCGCAAGTGTACCGACAGAACTGAAGAAAATTTTAAACTTTATCTGGAGCTAACGGCTAGGTAGAGCATGGTTGATATTCAGACCTTTAGACCTCTTACTTAACTTCTTATATCTCGCCACGTGGTGTCTGCCTGTAGAGGTGGGGAGAGGCCAATTTAGGATTTCTTGGAAACACGCTGTTATATAGCAATATAGAAATGATAGACAAGGAAGCGAGAGAATAAATCTTTTCATCACATCTCTTACCGGTACTGGTTTACGTGGACAATTCTAACAATGCTTTTCAATCCTGCTCATTGTATGGAAAGTTGTCTGTGATTATAGTATGAAAAGGAAAACGCTTTCCTGATTGGATAAATTAGAAATGTTGCTGAAGCACGATGAAAACACTAATCTTAACTAGAACAAGCTCGCTGATTCGTTTAGTATTCCATCGACTACGTTAAGAAAAATAAATCGTGATTCAATCACCGCAGCAGCGATGTCAGGAGGAAGTAATACTGTATCTATAATACGGTGTACTGTATTTTACGTAGCTATTGTACTTCAATAAACTGATACGCCAATATATAGTCTCAATTATAATGAGAAACATACAAATTACCTAATTCAATTGCTACCGGGCAAGTTGGCCGTACGGTTAGGAGCGCGCAGCTGTGAGCTCGCATTCGGGAGATAGTGGGTTCGAACCCCACTGTCGGCAGCCCTGAAGATGGTTTTCCGTGGTTTCCCATTTTCATACCAGGCAAATGTTGGGGCTGTACCTTAATGAAGGCCACGGCTGCTTCCTTCCCATTCCTATGCCTTTCCTGTCCCATCGTCCGATGCGACGTAAAGCAACTAGCAAAAAAAAATCTATTGCTTAGTTACTCTCCGCTTTATAACCGGATTTCATGTGGTCACTTGGATGTCTTATCGAGGTTTTACTGTATTTAGTCTTTACCGAAAGTTACAGGATTCGCCCAAATGGCTTGTCCCTGAGATAGCTCAGTCGTCCTCCTGAGGCTAAGTGTGGTTCTTCCAGACAGAAGATCACACTCAGGGTCCAAGAACAGCAGTCTGCTTCACTAACTGGCCCACATAATGCAAATGAGGAGGGTCTGTTCAAAAGGTGCTATTTTCACTTCAAAAGAATTAATAATATTATTTCGTCCACATGCATTGCAGTAGTTTAATACTATCGAATGTCATGAGCAATCCAGACCAAAATGATGTAATTCCTTAAAAGTTGTACCATACCTAAAAATAGGTACGTTACATGACCCTTTTATTACATGTTTCTTGCGTCTTTCCTACAACTTTCTTTTGGTGGAAATAGCACCTTTAGAAAAGACACTCAACAACGAATATTTTATCAAGCAGGCGTATTGATAGTTACTGGAATTCTGAATTCGCTAGCATACAGTGTAATGAATCTTTGGGTACGTTCTTGATTCGTTTTATAGTGTAATCAGCAGGGTTCGCAATATACGAACACATTTTATTTCATGATTTATTTTATTTATAGTAGACTGCGATAGGAGACAAATTAGTCTGCATCACAGCAGAAACAGAGCAATTCCATGAATATGGGTTAGGCGGCTGGCTGTACCTTATTTAGGTCGCCGGTCGTGCATCACGCGATCGATGAGAGCAAGACGCTGCGGGAGCGCAACTCCACATCATCACTGCACCGCCCTCCCATAATGGGCTACTACACGCTTCCAGTTACAATGGGTTTTCATTACTGAAATTTGCACGGATTGAAACATGTTTTATTTTTTTGCTATTTGCTTTACGTCGCACCGACACAGATAGGTCTTATAGCGACGATGGGACAGGAAAGGCCTAGGAATGGGAAGGAAGCGGCCGTGGACTTAAGGTACAGCCCCAGCATTTGCCTGGTGTGAAAATGGAAAACTACGGAAAACTATCTTCAGGACTGCTCGGATTTGAAACATGTTGGTAACAGGAATAATGTATGAATCGGCAAGTTGCTTTACGTCGCGCCGACACAGTTAGGTCTTATGGCGACGATGGGACAGGAAAGGGCTGGAAGTGGGAAGGAAGTGGCAGTGGCCTTATTTAAGGTGCAGCCCCAGCATTTGCCTGGTGTGAAAATGGGAAACCACGGAAAACCATCTTCAGGGCTGCCGACGGTGGGGCTCGAACCCACTATCTTCCGAATACTGGATACTGGCCGCACTTAAGCGACTGCAGCTATCGAGCTCGGTAATGTATAAATCAGTCCTCTAACTTACCAGTATTTGTAATACTTCAGAACACAATTAAACCTTGACAACTCACCACGTTTAAACAGAGAACATTTTGGTGGTATTAAGTCGACTAGCAGAGCCTCGCGGCGCATGTCCTATTCCATAAAATGACATCAGAAGCGGTATTGTGATGGCGTGAAGAACCCCTAACAGGGCAAAATTTTACGCACTTCGGCGTCTCTTAATACGAACGGCAGTTAGCGGCGTGAAGCGAACAGCACTATACTGAAGAAAGAGCAATAAAACGAGCAGATCTAGAAAAATAAGGATCAGTGACCAGTCAGTATTCGGTAAAGCTGCTACTTTGCAATCCTCACGGGCCTATGCTTAATGATCAGCATTCGTTCTTCATTCTTTGACACGTGTCCCATCACTCTGGCGGAGCGGCAGGTGCGATGTGTCTCACATATGTGGACTTAACCTAATTTTCACGGCCAGATGCCCTTCTTGACGTCAACCCTACGGGAAGTGGAGTAATGAACTATAACGCGTTTCAGCAGGGGCAGACTGATATGCTCCGTGTACATGAATATGTGTTTATCAAGATGATAACCATCTAGTTCGTGAGACAGAGGTCTGTTTCTCGTTCTTTTGCAATTTGTTTTACACCGCACCGACACAAAAAGGTTTTACAGGGACGATGGGATTTGGCCGTGTGACGCAAACCATGGAAAATTATCTTCAGAGCTGCCGACAGTGGGTTTCCTACCCACAATCTTCCACATGCAAGCTCAAAGCTAAGAGGCCAAACCGCGTGGTCAACTTGCTAAGTACCACTCAAATTATTTACAGACTAAAATCACCCGACCCGACCAAGAATCGAACCTACGATCCTCTTAACCGATGACCAGTACAGCCAAGGAGTCAGATTATGATTACACTAGTACTCGGAAATTAAGTCCTACATATTTTTAAGACACTCCCATTAGCCTAGACCAAAACCAAAAGCCAGAATATTCCGAAGACGTACCGACTTTTTGATACGGAGTTTCATAGTGGGCGCCGTTTATTGTAATCAAGGACAATGTTATCAACCGTATTATATAATCACTTTTATGACGTCCCTTACGGACAAATACTGAAACATTGAATATCTTCCGTTTATTGTGATCATGAATTCGGTTTATGCTATCAGATTTGCTTTCAAGGATTTCGTTCTCAAGTATGCGAGTAGAGTGCATACAAGAGAGTTACCAGAAGGAGAGGAGAATGTTGAACTTTGTCCAACAGGCTTAACGGAAGATGAATTTCAGAATTGGATGAGCACTGATGAGGGCATCATTACTGATGCGAAACAAACAAAAGACGACATATGTGAGGCAGATACTTCCGCCGAATTAGATATGAGAGGTAAAGAGCACGGAGCAGAAGATAGCGATGCTGATGATGACGATGTTGCCAAACTTCCCCATCACCAACGAATGCTGAAATGCGACGGTCGCTAGATATCTTGCGACGAGGTGTTCAGCGTAGGTCAGTGGACTTCCAAAAGCATTATGAATATGAAAGATTCATTAATGGACTTTTAGGAGACAACCAGAAGGAAACAACAATTAGAGACTATTTTACATAGCTGAAAACAGTTAACTGATTGCAGTGCTGTGTACTAGTATCTGTTTCATTGTAGTGCATATAGGTTATGAATAAATACAGTAGGCTACTTACAAATTTTCATTTTTCGGCTACTGTTATCAATCGGTTAATACTGTCAAATTGTCTTCATCCCAGAGTGATTATAATAAGCGGAGTCCACTGTACACTCAAGTGCATAAGTAAAGGCATCTTCGAGATCCATGTGGCACGGTGATAATGTGTGCAGCAAAAAAGTGCCCTGGCAACAATTTGACTCGCGACAGTGTAACTGATACCATGAATACAAGAAAACCAGACATGGACAGTGGGTGGCAATGACCGCAATATCAATATTAATCAATACTGATCTGCATTTAGGGCAGTCGCCCAGGTGGCAGATTCCCTTCTATTGTTTTCCTAGCCTTTTTAAATGATTTCAAAGAAACTGGAAATTTATTGAACATCTCCCTTGGTAAGTAATTCCAATCCCTAACTCCCCTTCCTATAAATTAATATTTGCACCAAGTTGTCCTCTTGAATTCCAACTTTATCTTCATATAGTGATCCTTCCTAATTTTAAAGACTTATACGTCTACTAATGTCATTCCACGCCATCTCTCCGCTGACAGCTCGGAACATACCACTTAGTCGAGCAGCTCGTCTTCTTTCTCCCAATTCTTCCCAGCCCAAACTTGGCAACATTTCTGTAACGCTACTCTTTTGTTGGAAATCACCCAGAACAAATCGAGCTGCTTTTCTTTGGATTGTTTCCAGTTCTTGAATCAAGTAATCCTGGTGAGGGTCCCATACACTGGAACCATGCTCTAGTTGGGGTCTTACCAGAGACTTATATGCTCTCTCCTTTACATCCTTACTACAACCCCTAAACACCCTCATAACCATGTGCAGAGATCTGTACCCTTTATTTACAATCCCATCTATGTGATTACCCCAATGAAGATCTTTCCTTATATTAACACCTAGATACTTACAATGGTCCTCAGATGAAACCTTCACCCCATCAACGCAGTAATTAAAACTGAGAGGACTTTTCCTATTTGTGAAACTCACAACGTGACTTTTAACCACGTTTGTCATAATACCATTGCCTGCTGTCCATCTCAAAACATTATCGAGGTCATGTTGCAGTTGCTCACCATCTTATAACTAATTTATTACTCTATACAGAATAACACGATCCACAAAAAGCCTTACCTCTGATTCCACTCCTTTACTCATATCATTTATATATATAAGAAAACTTAAAGGTCCAATAATACTGCCTTGAGGAATTCCCCTCTTAATTATTACAGGGTCAGATAAAGCTTCGCCTACTCTAATTCTCTGGGATCTATTTTCTAGAAACATAGCCACCCATTCAGTCACACTTTTGTCTAATCCAATTGCACTCATGTTTGCCAGTAGTCTCCAATGATCCACCTTATGAAATGCTTTAGACAGGTCAATCGCGATACAGTCCATTTGACCTCCCGAATCCACAATATCTGCTATATCTTGCTGGAATCCTAGAAACTGAGCTTCAGTGGAATAACCTTTCCTAAAACCGAACTGCCTTCTATCGAACCAGCTACTGATTTCGCAAGTATGTCTAATATAACCAGAAAGAATGCCTTCCCAAAGCTTACATGCGTTGCATGTCAAACTTGCTCAGCTTTATCACCCTTTCCTTTATACACAGGGGCAAGTATAGCAACTCGCCATTCATTTGGTATAGCTCCTTAACGCGTGTGGTATCCCTCCGCCGGTGGCTTACATAACATCAATACGGGGTGTGATGACCTCGCATGGCAATAAGTGAAGCACAACAGCTCCCCATACTCTGGATCAGGCCGTCCAGCATGCTTTGCGGTAACGCATTCCATTGCTAGAAAAGCGCACTTTCGATGTCAACAATGTTGCGTGGTGGCGGTGTAGGGCTGCAATCCTTCGGCCTAGAGCGTCCCATGCGTGCTCAATCGCATTTGAGCCCGGGGAGCGAATGGCCATGCTAGATGACTGATGTCTTCATATTACAGGTACCCGTCCACCAGGCAAGTCCTGTGTGGGTGGGCATTATCTTCCATCTGATGGAATCGGATGCCGTGTGCACCACGAAAAAGCCGCACACTGTTGCAGGATGCCATCCCTATAGAAAACAGCCGTCACAGTACTCCTAGAAAACATATGCAGTGGGGTATATGCTCCTAATGTTATGCCGCCCCAGACGAGAACACTGACGTCGACATATCGGCCCCATTCCACAATATTGGCAGGGTTTATAACGTGTCCCAGGGGAACACCGGATGAAGAGACGACGAGCGTCACTCTCCCGGCTAAACCGCGAAATATCAGTGAACAGGACATTACCCCACGGTTCCTGGGTTCACTCACGATGACAAGAAACCACATTCGACGAGCCACGCTGCGCCTTTGTGAGAGGGGAATACAGCTGGTGGGTCACCGAACATACAGAGCAACCTCTCGATGGCGACGATACAGAGTCTAACGGGAGATGTGACCAAGAGACAGCTGGAGAGGTCTCTAGCCAGTGCCGTTCTTGTGCTAGTTGGACGTCTTCGGGCAATTACGGCAAGGTAACGGTCCTGACACTGGGTTGTAAGCGCGTGGTCGACCTTGCCCGTACTGCCGTTGAATGTTTTCTCCCTCCTGGAATCTTCTCTACAGCCGTGAAATGCTGCTACGGGCGACATTCATCTCCTGGCCTACCTGGCGCTGACTGTTACCGGTCTCAATCTGCCCGATGATCCGACCACTTTTAATGTCATCCAAAGGTGTTCTCAGTACCATCCTGCTTCCCTACGACTCTAATAATGTGTGCCAAACGCACACAACACGCAGTTAGAACCTTTTAACCCAAGACTTCTGACAACACGGACTGCTTCAGGCACATTAATCAGCCTTGGACTGAGTTGCCAGGTTTGTCATGTGTTTTCGTGTTGTCCATCCACAGTTTAGTCCGCACATCATCGCCGTGACGCAATGATCTCTTGCGGATGTCGAAGATTCCTTATGTTCATAGATGTATATTGATGCTATACCGTTACTCAGATCAATTAAATAACAAATCATGTGAACGATATTTTCATTCAATTTTCCCGGCAATGTGTGTTATGAAACTCTTACATCCTACACCCCCACCCCATTGTACGTCAAAACCTTATCGGTCCTTCACAAGTAATTCTACCACCTTTCTGCTTGGTTAAATGAAATAGTTCACCAAAGCTTTACACAAACATGGCGTCCAGCGCTCTCTCTGCCAAGATGAAAGGAAATAATATTAAGTGGTCGCGATATTAGAAAGCTCATGTTTGAAAGTACATTTGAATCTACGATGGACATGAAAGATAAATCAGTATGGAAAGCATTTATGAAAGTCATAAGATTCTGAGTAACAGCAAGTCTCCAAATTAAAAACATGTTGTGGAAAAACAAGTTACATGCATTCAAGGAACTTGGCTGCAGTCCGAGTCTGAAGGTTCATGTTGACACATCTTGACTTTTCTTTTCCGCCAAGAATCTGGGTTCTTTAAGTGAATAACAGCGTGGAAGTTCCCATAGTGATTTAAAGGAGATTGGGAGAAAGTTATACCGACACTGAAAATACACATTAACAATGCGGTAATATTATGATTGGTTTTCGTAAACTTAAAAGTGACAAATTTGACCAATTTTTAAGATTGTACACACAAGGAATGAGACGTATCATTTCTTATTTTTTGTTTATTATAGCAGTAGTTTTAATTATAATAGGATTTTACTTTATTATGAACGATTTGGTAGTTTTTATTGAATGAGAGGTGTTTAATTTAAATAGAGGTCCGATTGTTATGACTTTTCTGTTTAACTGAGTATCCTTGTTGTTTACAGGATGTTCAATTTATTGCATCGTTAGTGGTTTTAATAGTCAGGAATGAATGTATGCAACAGTATTTGGCAATTAATCAGTTTATTACTAGTCTTAATGTTTGTTTTGTCTGTAATATTTCTGATTATTAGAAAAATCGAATTAGTATTTATTAATATGAAATGGGTTAGGACTGGATTCTTACTGTCTGGTAATCTATTATCAGAACGTAAAATCGCATAACGCTGAGTTGCTAACTGCCTTGTCTAACCGAACTGGGGACGAGGTCTTGTTAACGCAACAGACATTGCTTGAATAATGAGATATGGACGATGAAATTATGTATATTATTTAGATTTTGGTAGGGATTCTTTTGTCATGATTCTTATTAGTTCTATATTAGTATTAACCGCTATAACTGCCTCCGGCAGCTATGGCCGTTCCGACATCCGTTTCGACCCTGGTGCATTCACCTACACTAGTAACAGTTGAGGTTTACCTATTCATTATGTTTAATAACGCGTTTGTTCATACGTGGTTCTCTCGAAGTTCTTATTGCTTATGGCAGGTTTAAACAGCTGTAATCCAACCAGCGAGATGAACGGACGTCTAGTGCTGAGTGTGTGACAAGAGTGCATACGTATAAGAATGGGAGTGTCAGCCGAGCAATACAGCTGTGCTACAGGGAGGTGGCATTGTAGGTTGAAAGTGATATTAATTGGAAATGTGAACAGTTCCTGTAACATTATAGAATGGTGTTAACATCATTTGTTGTGATGGTGCTATTGATGACTGGTGCTGTGGAGTTGAACCCGGGCCCTGTACTGTCTTGGGAGGTTATGGAGATGCTGAAGCAAGTAATGAATGAAGTATGTCAAGTAGATAAGACAAGGGAATTATTGATGGACCTAAACAAGGAATTGCAAGACATGAAGACTGATTTAAAAACTGAACTAAGTGAGATCAAGGAGTGCTTGGTTCAAAATAACTCTTGAGTTGGATAAATAAAGAATAAGGTCCTGGACTTACAATAAAGGGTAAGGAAGCTTGAGATGAAGGAACTGACACGAGAAAGGGCAGACTGGTGGAGAAATATATGGACTGGCTGATTCGAAGAAGGCAAATTTTAACGATATGTTGGACAAAGTAATTGCCTTAATACGGAAAAAAGTCAACGTTGAGTGCAGTGAGAGTAACATTGATAGCGCTTTTAGAATAGGAAAAACTGCGGGAAAAACAATAAAATCGTGTATGGTGCCAACCCTAAGGATAACACGAAACACTTGAAACGATCGAAAATTTAGATTAGGAAATAACTTGGTGCGGAAGAAATGAAATATATGAAAGTATTACTTTTCCATGTATATCAAACACGAAAGTCGGGACTAAAAGCATCGGAAACAGGCTTGTGGTGGTAGGCGATTATTGGTCTAGAAAGTGATCTAACAAGCAGCTACAGGAGACTGTGCAACGACCAGAGACGTCAGCACTGTGTAAGGTCAGTGTCACGGCATTGATGACTCGCCGAAGAGCACGAGACATCAGCACACCAGGAAAGCTGCGCATGAAGAAGAGGCACCTCCCCGGAGGGAGGATATCTCAGGGGAAAAAGAAGATAAAAAACGTAAGGCCCCTTTAAGTTTAAAGGACATTTGGGCTGAAAAGGGGTTGAAAAGTGCGGAAGAAGAGACGGGTACAGAAGTGAAAATAATTAGCTCGCCAAGTGGATCCATTATTCAACTTAAAAAAGACACGGCAAAGCAGCCAGTATAGTGCATATAGATATACCCACAAGCAAATAGCTAGGATGGAACATAGAATTACTAAATATCGAAAGAATAATGGGTAAACTGGGAAATGATGAGGTCAAGGAATCAATGAGGGGTAGTGGGATTACTGGGATGACAGAGAGGTGGATACCGGCAGGGTAAGAGTAACAGACCGGGTTACAACATTTGGAGTAAATCCAAATAAAGAAGAGTGAATAAGGGAAGACGTCCGGGAGAGATTTCAGTTTTGATGATGAAATATGTAATCAAGTAGAACACGTGGAATCAGGCAGAGATGATATGATATGGCTGAAAATAACGAAAAGAAGGAGGGGGGAGAGAGAGAGATAATTTTTCGTAAGTTTCTGCTACAACCAACAAATGGGGTCGCCTTTTGAAAAAAAGCATTTTATGACCTTATTGACGCAGCAAAAAATGAAGAGGGAATTATTAAAATGGGAGATTTTAATGCAAGGGAGGGTGAAAAATGCAGTATACGATGGAGAAATAGAACAAATATTAATAGAAGGAACAAGAAGTGAAGATAAGGAATGCAACAAGAATGCAGAAAAACCCAGTTGGTGGTTAACCGTGACTGGATGAGAAGAGTGTTTATTCATTTAAGCACCAACATGATTTAATCATGAAATCATTCACTTAATTTTATTCATTTATTAATTCACTCAGGAAACTCTCTCCCATGTTGGTGGTTACCCGTGACTCGGAGACAGGTTATATATATTTTACAGGAACCCAGTCCATTCATTCATCCACTCAATCATTCCTTTATTCAATCAATCATTCACTCATTAATGAATGTTCTCTCCGAAGTTGGTGGCTATCCGCGACTATGTGCGAAGAGTGTTTATTCATTGACTCATTCATGCATTAACACAATTCAATCATGAAATCATTAATTCACCAATTCGTGTAGTCAATCATTCAATTAATTCAAAATATATGTTGTAATTGTAGGATAACTCTACGAAATGAAATGGCGTATGGCTTTTAGTGCCGGGAGTGGCCAAGGACATGTGCAGCTCGCCAGGTGCACGTCTTTTTGATTTGACTCCCGTAGGCGACTTGCGCGTCGTGATGAGAATGAAATGATTAAGACAACACATACACCCAGCCCCCGTGCCAGCGAAATCAACCAATGATGGTTAAGATTCCCTACCCTGCCGGGAATCGAACCCCGGACCCTTGTAACCAAAGGCCAGCACGCTAACCATTTAGCCATGGAGCCGGACACTTTTTCCGTGTACAGTGGTCATACCAGACAAGGACCACTTAGAACTCATTAACTCAGCAGGGTGCAGCGTGTGATTGACTGCTGGCTTCCAACTCGCTTCCAGGAACTGAGGCCGTCGTATTTTGTCCCCTGGTGTATAGAACAGGGTCAGCCAACCGGCTGGCGTGTGATGTAAGACAGCCCGTGTGACGTCGGAGAGCCCATGTGACGTAAGATCGCAGAAGGTGGAGAGTCGCTGTCGTAGAGTGAGACGAAGAGACAGTCTCGCTTCGTAGTAAACACGTGCAGTGCCGTACGTAGTGGTGGTGTTAGTGGTACAGTACATAAGTTTGGACGAACCGAGCACATCACGGTGTGACAAGCTACCTACGCCTCCGATCTTTTTATCTTTATGGGAAGATCTATATTATTCGTTGAAAATGATAGGAATGCTACAGCTAAATATTTTGTTTGGAGAAAAGAGCTACAGTACGTAAAAGGATATAATTTACAACGCCAGTACAGTTTGTGTCACGCTACAGATTATGATCAGTATCAAGGCGAGGAAAGGGTACGTGTAATTACAGAACTAAAAGGTAAATTAAATAACCCTGTCGAGCATTCGATCAGTGAGTCAGCAGTTCGACTGAGTTATAAAATTTCACATTTAATTGTAAAGAAACTTAAACCGTTCACTGATGGTGAATTCGTAAAGGAATGTTTAATTCTAGCAGGTGAGGAGTTTTGTCCAAATACCATTGAAGAGTTCGAAGCCACCAGCTTGTCCGCGTACACAGTGTCGAGAAGAATTCAAGACCTATCTGATTATGTCAACCTACAATTATTAGAACTGACAAGAAGCGTCCGGGCATACTCCTTAGCAATAATTGACGAGGGCACAGATATTTCTGACACGGCCCAACTAGCCGTTTTCATATGACGGTTTGACGAAAACCTTACAATTTGGGAGGAACTACTGGATTTAGTGCCTGTGGAGAATACCACGAAAGGAATCGACATTTTCAACTGCAATGTAAGAGGTGTTGAAAATGTTTCCGTGCCATGCAACAAACTAGTTTCAATAGCAACAGATGGTGCACCTTCTATGATAGGACGCAATTCTGGAGTAACTGGGCTCATAACACAAAAAATGAAGACACTCAATATAGCTCACACACTTGTTCCACTTCACTGTATCATACACTGACTGACAGAGCAAATGCAACACCAAGAAAGAGTGGTCAGAACTTTATGCCAATTGCAGGGTAGACTGACGTCACTGAGGTATGCTCATGATGTGAAATGCGCCGCTGTGCTGCGCACGTAGCGAACGATAAATGGGACACGGCGTTGGCGAATGGCCCACTTCGTACCGTGATTTCACAGCCGACAGTCATTGTAGAACGTGTTGTCGTGTGCCACAGGACACGTGTATAGCTAAGAATGCCAGGCCGCCGTCAACGGAGGCATTTCCAGCAGACAGACGACTTTACGAGGGGTATGGTGATCGGGCTGAGAAGGGCAGGTTGGTCGCTTCGTCAAATCGCAGCCGATACCCATAGGGATGTGTCCACGGTGCAGCGCCTGTGGCAAAGATGGTTGGCGCAGGGACATGTGGCACGTGCGAGGGGTCCAGGCGCAGCCCGAGTGACGTCAGCACGCGAGGATCGGCGCATCCGCCGCCAAGCGGTGGCAGCCCCGCACGCCACGTCAACCGCCATTCTTCAGCATGTGCAAGACACCCTGGCTGTTCCAATATCGACCAGAACAATTTCCCGTCGATTGGTTGAAGGAGGGGAGGCCTGCACTCCCGGCGTCCGCTCAGAAGACTACCATTGACTCCACAGCATAGACGTGCACGCCTGGCATGGTGCCGGGCTAGAGCGATTTGGATGAGGGAATGGCGGAACGTCGTGTTCTCCGATGAGTCACGCTTCTGTTCTGTCAGTGATAGTCACCGCAGACGAGTGTGGCGTCGGCGTGGAGAAAGGTCAAATCCGGCAGTAACTGTGGAGCGCCCTACCGCTAGACAACGCGGCATCATGGTTTGGGGCGCTATTGCGTATGATTCCACGTCACCTCTAGTGCGTATTCAAGGCACGTTAAATGCCCACCGCTACGTACAGCATGTGCTGCGGCCGGTGGCACTCCCGTACCTTCAGGGGCTGCCCAATGCTCTGTTTCAGCAGGATAATGCCCGCCCACACACTGCTCGCATCTCCCAACAGGCTCTACGAGGTGTACAGATGCTTCCGTGGCCAGCGTACTCTCCTGATCTCTCACCAATCGAACACGTGTGGGATCTCATTGGACGCCGTTTGCAAACTCTGCCCCAGCCTCGTACGGACGACCAACTGTGGCAAATGGTTGACAGAGAATGGAGAACCATCCCTCAGGACACCATCCGCACTCTTATTGACTCTGTACCTCGACGTGTTTCTGCGTGTATCGCCGCTCGCGGTGGTCCTACATCCTACTGAGTCGATGCCGTGCGCATTGTGTAACCTGCATATCGGTTTGAAATAAACATCAATTATTCGTCCGTGCCGTCTCTGTTTTTCCCCAACTTTCATCCCTTTCGAACCACTCCTTCTTGGTGTTGCATTTACTCTGTCAGTCAGTGTACATTTAGAAAATCTATATGCGAAAAGCATTGAATTAAAAAATGTAATAACCGCAGTGGTTAGAATTACTAATCTCATAAGATCAAGGGTCTTACGTCATGGGCAATTCAAAGAATTCCTAGCAGAAAGTGACAGTTAACTTGGTGATTTGCCTTTATACTGGCTTAGTCGAGGCAAAGTACTCGATGCGGTTTTTTCAACTACGACAAGATATAGCTACATTTATGGAGCGACAAAATATGGCAGTCCCCGAACGACAAGATTGCAGGTGGATTTGTGACCTCGCATTTCTTGCAGATTTAACAGGTCATTTGAACACTCTGAATGCTTCTCTCCAGGGAAAGGGTTTAATAATTACAGAAATGTTTGATACAGTGAAATCGTTCAAATTAAAATTGTCTGTGGGAGCGTCAGTTCATGAAAAAACCTGTTTCACATTTTCAAAAACTGCCTACAGTGTTTGAATGTGCTACGGCTGAGGATATTGATAGGTATATCAAAATCATTAAAAAAACCTTTATTCGGAATTTAATTCGAGATTAAGAATTTGGAGTGTCTGGAAACGGATTTTCAACATTTAACCACGCCATATTCAGTTGCAGATAACGTTGATCCAGACCTACAATTAGAGTTAATATATTTACAGTGTGATAGAGAACTAAGAGATACTTACTTACTCAGTCGGTCCTCTTCTAGCTTGCGGTGTCGAGGTACTAAGAGATCAATTTGTAAATACGAAAGATTTGTGTGACTTTTATAGACATTTTCCACAAAAAAAAGGGTTTCCCCGATTGCATACGTTTGCAGCAAGGATCTTGAGTATTTTCGGTTCCACGTACGCCTGTGAACGACTCTTTTCTATTTTAAAAACAACCAAACCAAAAAAGAGAAACCAGTTGTCAGATCACAATTTGAAGTGTGCTCTTAAACTTAGTGTTACTCAAACATTAACTCCAAATATTGAAATCTAGTCAACGAAAGAAGTCTACAAAAATCAAAGAAACCCACGAGTGGCAACTGAGTATCGATATCATGAGGTAAAAGGTATGTTTTGAGTTTTGAGTTGAGAGATTACTCTTTGTACTATTTTTGTTGTAAAACTGTACTGTTTGTTACTATTAGAACTCTTTTTACAGTGGATAATATTGTAAAACGGCAATTTTTTGTTCAATATCAGTTCCGAAGACGCACCCAAAAAAACAAGTTTAGTTTGTATATGTAGAAATGAAGTTGCTTTGTAACTCTTATGCTACCTCATAACAAAGTTACGTTACAATAAAGTATGTGGAGAGATATATGTACTACACATACCGCATTGTACTACCTGAAGCCCTGGGGCCTCCCCCTACGAATGACGTTGCGTTTTCCTTCGCCCCTCTAGCCTTCAATTCTCAGTTACAGTACTAAGTATGTACTTCGTTTCGCTGCCCGAGCAGGTGTGTGACGTGTTACCTGACATCACACGTACACGCAGTTGGCTGACCCTGGTATAGAAAAGGACGACAGTATAAGACTTTTTTATTTGTTAAGTGATAGCCGTCAATACGGAATGAGATTTATAACATGTAAAGGTTTAACTATGCTTATAGCTGGGCTGGGGACTAACGTTTGGTTCGATTTGAAGAAATGTATTGCTCTATCGACTCATGAGTCAGCTGGGGTTGATAAGAATTTTAGCTACAGGGTACCTTAAGGTGACTTTTTTTTCACTTACACATGCCTTATATATGACATTTATATGAGCTGGTTCATCGATTCATAGTATGAGGGATGTTAGGATATCCCGGTTCTTAGGGAATATTTGCACACACATGCCTTTGACGGCAGTTTCTTATACCTCTAACCTTGCCCTGTGTGGGATGCAGTTTTTGGCTGGGTTCTATTCTAAGGATTTGATCTTAGAAATTGTTGGATAATCTGATATCAGTATATTTATTTATTTTAATATTTTTTTCTACAATTTTTATAGTGTTATTCACTGCGACTAGTTTATTATTCGATAACGGGTGATTTTACTTTACTTCAATTTACTTCAGGGGCTGCCTGGCCGAGGCGGTAAAGGCGTGCTCGGTTCGCCCGGAAGGACGTGGGTTCGAATCCCCGTCAGGAAGCCGTAAAATTTAAGAAACGAGACTTCCACTTCCGGAGGTGCATATGGCCCTGAGGTTCACTCAGCCTACACCAAAAATGAGTACCAGGTTAATTCCTGGGGGCAAAGGCGGTCGGGCGTAGAGCTTCCTACTATACCATACCACGTGCCGCGGTTAACAATGGTGGAAGCCTTCATCTTCCACTCCTCCAAGGGCCTTCATGGCCTGTACGGATGTGTCTTTGTCAGTTTACTTCAGTTCATCTATTAAGTGATGATGGATGGATAATGCTGAAAAGTGTGTTAGTTCTGGTGATGACGAAAATTTAACGTGGGTGAATGTTGAGTCTTGTTTCTTTCTCCTATCATGATTTGTTTACTCGGTGAGCTGAAGCAACTAGCCTTGGTGGTGACTGTACTAGGGGGTTGATTGAGGTATGACATTTCTAGAAGGAGAATAAGTAGGAAGAACATGCTAATAATTATTCATGATATAAAGTTCGATAAGTTTATGATAACTGGTAGTAGACCAATTTCTACATCGAAAATAAGAAACATCAGTGCAATTAAGAAGAATCGCAGAGAGAAGGGAAGGCGTGCTCAGCAGTAAGGGTCAAACCCGCATTCGAAGGGTGAACTTTTTCTTAGCCATTAATAGTTTTTTTTAATATAATGGATATTAATGCACTTGCAATTGATGTTAAGATGACTGAATAATGTGACGATCAATATGATTCAGATTATTTACTTTGAATTAATATTTTCGATTGGAAGTAAATGTACTTATATACTAAACAAATATAAATACAGTAAATAAATAGCCCCCTCCGGCTAGTGAACCAAGGATTCGTCGTGCTAACTACACGGCACCTCGTAATCTGCAGGCCTTCGAGCTGAGCAGCGTTAACTTTGTACACTAGATATTTATTTAATATTATTAATTTAAGACACGGATATACCTGGTCATTTTGTACGGCGTGCAGAGAACACATACGGTGCTGCACGCAGGAAGCGTGCATTTGCTAACTTGCACATACCTTTGATAACCCCGACAGGATGTAGCTCTGTTAGGGATGTACAAAACTATATTGACTACCGCACTTGCGTTTGTAAAGCTAGAAATAATAATAAATTTTATATCTTGATGCCCGTTGTGTCGTAATAAAGATAACAAGGCCGAGTTGGCTGTGCGGTTAGTGGCACGCAGCTGTGAGCTTGCATTGGCACGCAGCTGTGAGCTTGCATCCGGGAGATGGTGGGTTCGAATATTACTGTCAGCACGAACCCGAGTCTCTGGGTAAGAGGCAGGCATTTTAATAATGATGATAATAATGATGCTCATGATAATAACAGTATTATATTTGCGAGGTCTAGAATGTCCTTCAATTTTGAATGGTGTGTGGCTTAAAATCCCGAAGGGTCTTAGCCTACAAAGCGACCGCTGCTCAGACCGAAGGCCTGCAGATTACGATGTGTCGTGTGGTCAGCATGATAAATTCTTACGGCTGTTATTCTTGGTTTCTCTAAACGGGGAGGAGGGGCGCTATCTCAAAGTTAGATAGTTCCTTAATTGTAATCACGTAGGCTGAGTAGTCTTCAGGTAGATAATGGGTTCGAATTCCACTGTCGACAGCCGCTGAAGATAAGTTTTCCGTGGTTTTACACCAGGCAAAAGCAAAAGGTGGGGCTGTACTATAATTAATTAATTAATTAATTAATTAAGGACACGGCCGCTTCTTTCTAACACTGAGAACCCCATGTCGCAACCGAAAATAGATAGCATTATTTACATAATAATAATAATAATAATAATAATAATAATAATAATAATTGTATTGCCCGTGCAGTTAGGGGCGTGCAGCTGTAAACTTGCATCCGGGAGATAGAGGGTTCAAATCCCACTGTCGTCATGTATAGTCTGTTGTTATCTTACACATCAGAGAGTTTCAGTGTTCGATTCCATGGAGGTAATTTTTTACGGTAACTGTGTGTTTGTCATTAATCATGTGTAGTCAGCACACAAAATAAGGAGTGAGGTATTTTTAGTCGAGCAATAATCAGACAGATTAGGGTTCGATACCATGTGTTGCAAATATTAGTGATTTTTTATTCTAAGGCTGAATAGAGAGAGATCAGTTTTCGAATCCATGATTTTTTAATTGTTACGGTAACTATTGTGTTTGCGTCATAAATTTGATATTATATTCGCGAAATAAGGAGAGGGAGTGAGAGAGGTAGTTTTCCGTTGAGTTTTATTCCATGCAATCGTTATCTGCCTGAGTGTCAATTTCTATTGTTTATATCAACAAGATACCGCGCCCTCCTCCTAACATAATTATATTTATAATAAAGGTAAGTTTTCCGTTCAGAACACGACTGGAATGTATGCTGACTATTCAAATCTTTACTGTAAGGTAACAGATTATATATGTTCTAAATACACAAACAAAAATTGTTCTTGGTAGAGAGCACAGCACAATACATTTTCGGGCCCTCTGTAACAGGATTAAATCTGTACAGATTAACAACATGTTTTGTCTTGTTCAGGAGAGGTCACGCGTCGGATGGGGACGTAAAGCCTTAGCGACGATGTACTTAGGCTTCCTCCAAAAATAGTAGAGCGAAGGCTATCTAGTTCAATATAGAAATGAGGGCATCTGTCCGTGAAACTGTGTCATAAGGAGAAAAGAGGATAGCCATATGACTAAAACTATAAGGAGGAGGGATTGAGCTAACCTCCATTAGACTTGTTCATAAGGAGAATGCAAGTCACGCTGTGTCGTCACGTTATTTGTCCGTCGGATGGAGACGTAAAGCCTTAAATAGGGCCTGGTCCAATAGCACCCGTCGGATAGTAACTTAAAGCCATGTGCAGACCGCAGAACTAAGTAGTCTGTCGGATAGAGCCAATAGCATAAAAAACAAAATTGCGACAAGTAGTGTCGAGAAGGATAGCTAGCGTTAAAACTAGGGTCCTCAGGGGTTAGACCCATACAAGATAGTGTCAAGATGATGTCGAGAAGGGCAGCTAGCCATAAAACTATGATACTCTGAGGTTGGGCCCCAATAAGATGGTGTCGGGAAGGGCATCTAGCCTTAAAACGAGGACCCTGTCAGGTCCCCTTCGAGATGGTGTCGAGAAGGGCATTTGGCAATCCGGCCCCACGATGTAGGGGCAACGCGTCTGCCTGTCACCCGGCAGCCCCGGGTTCGATTCCCGGCCGGGTCAGGGATTTTTAATTGTAAATGATTAATATCCCTGGCCTAGCGACTGGGTGCTTGTGTCATCCTTAACGTTCCTTTCCTCACATTCAACACACTACACTTCCGCAATTCCAAATACACGCAGGCTCATGTCATATGGTGCAAGTAGGGGCAAAAGATCTCTATAGGTCGACGCCCCGAACAAATAGCATTTTTAAAAGGGCATCTGGCAAGATGGCGACGGGAAGGGCATCTAGCCATAAACTAAGACACTGTGTGGTTAGGCACTCCAAAATGGTGCCGGGGAAGGGGTATCCGTCAAGGTGGTGTCGAGAAGGGCAGCTAGCCATAAAACTAGGGTCCTCTGAGGTTAAGCCCCTCCAAGATTGTGTCGGGAATGGCATCTAGCCTTACAACTAGCACCCTGTAAGGATACGTCCATCCAAGATGGTGTCGAGAAGGGGATAAGGCAAGATGGGCATCTATTCGTAAAACTAGGTTAGGCCCCCAGTCGACGTGGCTAAGTCCCGTCACGATAACAGTTGTGAGGTTAGGATCGTTCTCCTATTCAAAATACCATCTGTCAAAAAGCACGTGGCCAAGTCCCATCAATATAACAGCTGTGAGGTTAGGGTCGTTTAAAATTCCACACCAAACACGAGCACATGGTTAAGACCTGTCAAGATGGCAGCAGTGAGGTTAGCCATGCACACTTATTCAAAAATCTGCGCCAAACAAGTGCGCGTGATTAGGACCAGTCAAGATAGCAGCAGTGAGGTTAGCCACGTTGACTTGTTCAAAAAGTAAGGTTAGGACCTATCAAGATGGCAGCAGCGAGGTTAGGGTCGGTCAAGATGATAGCTGACAGCTGTAAACAATAGCACGTGACCGTGACTTCACGGGGTCAATGACCTCGGGTGCTGACTCAGCACAAAAATGCTGAAAAGGTGTTTTAGAACCCGCCCAGCCCTACTAAGTAATATTGTGAAGAATAGCCTTTGAGTTACCATTTATTCAAGACACACAAATTTTGAATCCAAGAATGAGGAAGATGCAATTTGCGAAGTTTTTTAGAAGTGAAACCCATTCAAAGACGACGTTCACGAGTGGTTGATGAAAAGGACATGAAACCGAAATCTATGTCGTATGTATATTGGGTTCAGTGTTCACTTGGGAAATTACACGTATGTGAGGCGCTCTTAACCTCACATGACGCTGGCTCTTTGTCCAGACTTAACCTTATAGACTTCAGGTTCGACCCCAGGCCTAATAGAGCGCATGACATAACCTTACGTTGGCTACGTGTCCAAGCTTATCGTTACCCCTCCTAACCTTACGTAACATAACCTTACACTGGCTACGTGTCCGGCTTAACCTTACAGATCTCGGGTTGGATCACAGGCAGGAAGGCGTTAACCGTACAGGCCCTAGTTCGAAGCCTACGTTTTAAAATCCTACTGGCCGTGAACTTATACACAAGAGACAGTGCGTGTGAACCCCCACTCTGAAGACTCTTATGTGATTTCTCACTTTCACATCGAGTCTATACATCTATGTTGCTCTAGCGTGAAAACTACATTCTGTTCAAAAAATTCTCGCAACTCAGCAAAGGCCTACGTTTATTATAATTTATCTTATTATAAGCTGTACAGAAAGACATGTTCAGACAATATGATTAGAAATGTAATTTTCTACAGCATTTATTATTTCGTATTTTTCAATAGAATAGCTACTAACGCGATTATACGAAATGTATTATAGAACGGTGTCCTGACAGTGTGCACATCTCTGCAGAAAACTGACTTTGCGAGCTCGAAGGCCGGGCGTTTGAAAAAATGCAACCTTTTAATGCACAAGTCATTTAGTTAGCATGATTGTCTGCAGTCCAAGAGAAGGAGTCCTTGGGCATAGATTCATCTTTCGAGTAATGTGAGAGTTGTGTTATTAAAAATTCGTCTATCATGGAACAACCGATTCCCATCTATGTTTGCAAAGAGTGTGGAAAGGCGTTTCTCCGGAGCTATCATAAGATACGCCTTGCAATGTTGTGTAAGACTATTTTTCAATGCAAACACTGTATAAGACAATTCAAGAACGCTTACAAGGGGCAACGTCATGAAAACGCGTATAGTGTAGTTTCATCAAGAAGTAAATTTAAAGAGCTCAAACGTATTCATACAGATACGGATTTATTTTTAAAAAGTACACCTCTGCGAGAGACTTTTAATTCAACCACTACGCCTGCTATAATTTCTGTTACTATGCACATATCTCAAGATAAAGAGAAGCAGGATGACAATGATGATGATGATGATGATGATGATCATGATGCTGTACGTTTCTGTACCATTGAAGCGTTTTAATTTTACTTCATTCCCTAAGCCTACTACACGTTCTGTCGCCGAGTAAACGTATCAAGAAGAACACAAGGATGATGATCTAGAAGTAGAAGAAGAGCAAGGTAATAATGAAGATTTCAAAGCATCCTTGCCTTCAAACCATTTTCAGTTTTTACCTACAAACGTCATCGCAGAAGCACGTACAAGTTCTACCGTTTCCTACAAATCAACTCTCTGCATGTAAAAGCAATGTTAACAAGAAATCTCTGTTGCCCTATATATATGAAAGCTACTGTAAAAAGCCCAACCTACTCGTAATACGTTTGCAACTGCTAAGAGTCTATCACGATGCTGGTTACACATACTATAAAGCAGACATTTCAGAAATAGAGCAAGAATTTCGTCGTGCGGGTAATAAGTCATAGATCTCCGCAGCGATGACGTCACCTGTATGCTATCTCCCTTTACAGTACAGCACCTAAACAGCTCCCTATATATTACTCGTATTTCTTCTAATCCTAAACCTTCTTTTTGTAATATATAGTAAACAAGAATCTAACAAACTATTTAGTAACCCTTCAGGGTGTTAACTCTGCCTCTAGCTGTAGAGGCCAGTCCCAAGCCTGGATTGAGGACGAGAGACATCCTAATTCGAACAAAAGTTCACATCAGTTAAACGCACGCTTCCGATGCGCAATTATTTACTTAGCACGATATTCAGCATTCGAAAGGGAAGAGCCTCTGGGTTCCATTCCATGGCATATGTAGCGCGAACGGTTTTTTATCGGTTCTGAACACAAAGTTTTAATCTCTGAGGGGTGTAAACCATACTGTTAGCTACTATATGTGTCTAGAGTTCAAGTCTATAAGCTCGAAATGTTAAAATAACAAATTCAGTGTTCCAAACACTAAAAACAAACAGCACATTACGCATGAGCTTAGTTGCTAGCGCCTTTTGAAGCTGACTCTGAAGTCGCTCACTTCGAAGTAGCTTTGCTTTCTAAAGTTATGTCCCTAGGGATAAAGCACACGTATTAAACCTTACACCATCTTCCTAGACCCGAGTCACCATCTTGTTCCAAATTCAGCTCTAAGCCCTAGACCATAGTTCATTCCCTTTTGCCCTTCTGTTCTTTTGCTCTTTTGTTCATTCCCTTATGCCCTTCTGCCCTTTCGCTCATCCCCCTTTTGCCCTTTAGTCCTTTAAGCATTTAGCCGTTTTGCCTTCCGACATTTAGCCCTCTTTGTCCTTTTGTCATTTATGCGGTCGCTCAGCTCCAAGACATAAGGTCGCCTTTCAGCGTTATGCCCCTATGAATAAAGCATACGTATTTAGTCTTACACCATCTCCCTAGTCCTATGTGTAGCCAACATCTTGTTCCGAGTTTAGAAGTAGCCGCATGCAGACGTTGCCAGCAATACTACAAGAATCGAGGTGCAAACGGTAATTCCGATTGTGACGGATTAAATCCAATGATTAAGGACTGTAGACTGTGTGTGCGTGAATTAAGCAATGTCCTTTAAAGCTATGTACTTTTAAAGCTGTATCTCAGATGTTTTAATACATGTGATAAACTAAAAACGTTCGTTATTTATTTATTTCAATAAGCCTATCCCTTTATTCACCACTCCTAATACCGCAATTTACGTTCATCAATGAACATATACAGAGCTATCAAGTATAATTTATTTTTCTTTGTCAACGTGCTGCGGGTAATATTATTTATGTTTCAGTTAAACGTCTTGAAAATGTCATCAGTATATGTCATGTAAGTCTTAACCTCTCTTGTTAGGTACACGGTGAGTAGCGCAAAACAGTTTTCGGTTCTAAACGCAAGGGTTTAGTCTCCGGGTAATATCAACAATACTGTAAGCTAATGTAAGTCTCTAGAGTTCAAGTCTATAAGCTGTAAGTTCAAATCAAAAACTGAGTGTTCCAGACTCTAAAAAACGAACAGCGCGTTACGCGTCAGCACAGGCACCATCTTGTTCCAAGTTCAGCTCCAAGCTCCCTTAAGTCGCTTTCGAACGTTACGTCTCCAATGAATAAGGTACATGTATTAAGCCTTACACCATCTCCCCAGTCCCATGTGCAGCCACGATCTTGTTCCTAGTTCAGCTCTGAGCCCTCGAAGTCACCTTCCGATATTATGCCCCTATGAATAAAGCATACGTATTAAGATTTATAGCCGTCATCTTGTTCAAAGTTCAACTCCAAGTCCTGGGAGGTTAAGTTAGGTTAACGCGTTGTCAGCGTAACGGTAGGCCTGCAGTTAGCCATTGTGTTGAACTTTGAATCTCTCAGGTTAAAGCTTGTACTCTTTGGCTTCAACTAGGGTCTGTACGGTGAACGCCCTTAGGCCTGGAGTCGAACCCGGGATCTGCGAGGGTAAGTCTCGACACGTCATGCCTGTTAGGTTAAGCTTCCCCTCTTAACCATAATCACGTTCACTGTTAGGGTAGGCTTGCACTTTTTAGCATCAAACTTGGGTCATAGGCCCTTACGCCTAGGGTTGAACCCGAGGTCTGTAAGGTGAAGCCTGGACACGTAGACATCGTAAGGTCATGTAAGGTTAAGAGCACTCTCTTAGCCAACCGCTCTAGTGAGGTCACACGAGGTTAAGCACGCACTCTTGGTCAGCATATTCCGGGTGGTGGAGGCCTCCCCCAGGGGCCGGGTGGTGGTGGTGTTGGTGGCGGTGGCGGCGGCGGCAGAACCCCCCAAAACCAGTACATAGGCCCATTACTCGAAATTCTCTACCGGTCAGTTACAATATCAAATTGGTCGCGAGGAAAAGTAGCCGCATTCAGAGAAGTTCTCAGCCAGCCAGTTACAAAACAACACTGCTAACGAATACCACTAGACCTATTTATCCAAACTTCTTACCGGCTAGTTACGGCACGCAACTCGCGAAGACGAACACTCTTCAACTGTCAATAATACTTTCAGATATGATGGCAACCGCTGAATAGTTAGGAGGTATCCTACAGGCACTTCAGCAGCAACAACAGTGATTTATGCAACAGCAGCAGACAACCTTAATCACTGCTTTACAGGCACTGTCTGTCTCTCAACCAAGCAGCACGATTCCTCCTTCTGCTCCTTTTTGACCACAGTAAAGGAGGCTGGTCTGTTTATTTTGCTCGGATGCAACAGCATTTCATTTGTCGTGCCATTACGGATGAGAAACGTCAACGGGAACTATTCCTTAGTTCTGTAGGAAATGACACATGTGACTTGCTGCGGAAATTAGGCCCAGTAGAACAAATATTACAGGTCCCTATCGCTCAAATAATAGCACGCCTAACTGACCACTTTTCTAAAGACCATCACACAATTGCAGCCAGATATAAATTATTCCAATGCCGCACGAAGCCAGGACAAACGCACAGGGTTTAGATTGCCGAATTACGTGGTCTCGCCAAGAACTGCAAGTTTGTCCGTCCAAAAGACGATTATGACACACCGTATACCGAACCACTCATTCGTGACATGGTAGTTCTGCATACGCCGCAAGAAAAGACTCCCTTAGAACTCGTCAAAAGTAGCAACCCATTGTTAGAAGTACAACGAATTGCAGCTGTCTACGAAATTACTACCAAGACTGCAGCTGAGATGGCTATTTATTATAAAGTAGCTCAAATTGCTCATCCGGACAGCAGGTGAGCAACTCCAACTCGCCAGGGAAATAAGCCGTCTTTGATGCGTTCCAGACAGGTTCCTGCTCGCTCTTCTTCGAAACCATCGCAAGCCACGAAACAACAGGCTAAGCAATTGCCATCCTGCCGTGGATGTTTTAGGCATCACAACAGACGTGACTGTCGTATCTTCAAAACTATTTATGATCACAAACCGGTCACATCAAAACAGTATGTCACAGTAAGTCATACTCTCAACGTCATACCCAGAAAGGACATGAACAACGGGAAATGCAGGTAGATCAGATAAACCTTGTCCTTCCTACTAAGAAGTCTCGGAAGAGTATAATCCCTATCAACTTCCAAGATCAGTCAGTAGACTTACAATTAGATATTGGATCGCCTGTCTCAATCACCGATTTTACGTTATATCATAAACTGGGTTCACCGTCATTTTCTCCAGTTGATGTCCAGCTAGTTACATTTAACAACTCGAAAATTGACATCAAAAGCAAGATCACCATTCCAGCCACTTACAAGGAGATACACCAAACATTTACCTTACTCATTGTGAACAATTATACAGCCTCCAATATTTTAGGAATGGATCTTTTCAATCTTTTCGGATTTCAGATGCACGATAGAGTCAACGTTATATCAGAATTGAGGCCCACGGCCGTTATTACTCACCTGCTTGAGAAATTCCCGGAAGTTTTTGACTCCACCTGAGGTACAGCCCAGGGATACACAAATCATATACAACTGAAATCAGGAGCTACGCCTCGCTTTTTCAAAGCACGCCCTATCTCTCTCGCTCTACAAGACCAAGTTAAATCTGAATTAGAGAGGTGGCAAACAGCCGGAACTGTAGCACCCGTTAATTCCAGCAGATGGGCTACGCCTCTTGTAGTAGTTAAGAAGCCAGATGTTAGTATCCGTCTTTGTGGAGATTTCAGATGGACAATTAACTCTCAAATTGAAACAGATGTATTTCCGATTCCGCGTCCTGAAGACTTATTCCATCATTTATCAGGCGAACAATATTTCTCCAAAATAGACCTAAAGGTTGCCCATCTTCGATTTCAACTGGATAATGAATCTATTTTTTTGCTAGTTGCTTTACGTCGCACCGACACAGATAGGTCTCATGGCGACGATGGGACAGGGAGGGGCTAGGAGTGGGAAGGAAGCGGCCGTGGCCTTAAGGTACATCCCCAGCATTTGCCTGGTGTGAAAATGGTAAAGTACGGAAAACCATCTTCAGGGATGCCGACAGTGGGGTTCGAACCTACTATCTCCCGAATACTGGATACTGGCCGCATTTAAGCGACTGCAGCTATCGAGGTCGGTGATAATGAATCTAAGCAGTATTTCACCTTGAATACATATCTAAGCCTTCTACAGTTCCAGCGTCGTCCTTTCGGCGTTTCTTCCTCCGCTGCGATTTTCCAGTGATACATAGAGCAGATCATGGTTTCGATTCCTGGTTGTTCTAACTATTTGGATGACATCGTCACAGGAAAAGACCATCAGGAGCATCTTCATAATCTACAACTCCTACTCACCAAACTGAAGGAAACTGGCTTACATGCTAATTTGTGTAAATGCAATTTCGTCCAACCTCATGTTCAATACCTAGGGCATATCACTGATAAACATGACATCCGGCCCAGTGATACAAATGTATCTGCCATTCTGAACACGACAGTACCTGTGGATCTTAAACAGTTGCAATCTTTCATCGAAAAAAGCAAACTATAACAAGTTCATACCTCGTTTTGCTTCTGTAGAAACTCCACTTAATGCTCTACGCAAGAAGGGTGTTAAATTTCACTGGTCCCAGCAATGTCAATACGCCTGGCAGACTATCTAGAATGCCTTAGTTAAAGCGGCCAAGCTTACACATTTTCAACCCAGTAAGCTAGTTACGCTAGCTACTTATGCCTCTGGCTAAGGATTTGGAGCCGTCTTGTCTCAGAGAGATAGCAATGTACAGGAAAGACATATTGCGTTCACTTCTAAGACTCTCAACAAGATTCAACATCACTATTCGGAGGTTGGGGAGGAAGCGTTAGCAAACACTTTTTGCATTCACCGTGTGAATAAATATCTGTATGGAAACCATTTTCTGACAACTGATCACAAACCTCTTGTTCAACTTTTTCATCGTGGGAATAAGATACATGAACATTCTCTACGGAAACTCCAGAGGTGGTCTTTATTTATCTCGGACTACTCTTATTAGATAGCTTACAGAAGCACATCCAAACATTGTAATGCTGATGCTCTCTCTCGTCTACCCACCGGACCTGATACTAACTTTGATGCCCAAGAAACTGAACTGAATGTTTACACTTAGATCTTCAACTTGTTGAAACTGTCTCCATTTTCCCCACTGATGCCCACTGTGTCTCTAAAGATAAAGGTAGTACGCTAGCTCAGATACGTACTTATATCAGGAATGGTTGGCCTGATCAACATAAACCTCCAGCCGACATTGGACCATATCATCGAATTCAAGATCATCTTGTAGTTCGTGCAGGTGTTTATTAGAAACAAGCACATTTTTTAGAGTTGTGCTTCCACGTAGCCTTCGTACGCAGATACTCGACTTATAACATTAAGGGCATTGGGGAATAGCACAAACTAAGCAACTCGCCCGTCAACACTGCTATTGCCCTGGTATCGACTCCGATATCGAGATCATCCGTCACTGTGAAGCACGTCAAGCGCACCAAAATGCGCCACCGTCCGATCTCTCACCCTGACCTTTAGCTAATACTGCGTGCGAACGTGTTCACATAGACTATGTAGGACCGTTTCTTAACTCTATGCGGTTCATTGTTATGGATTCACTACCTAATTTTGCTTATGCAGTGGAAATTCAATCCACCACCATAGAAGCTGCCATTAGGGCTCGTCAGAAAAATGTTACCACAGAAGGTTTACCTCAGACCTTAATATCGGATAATGGTCCTCAATTCACTGCTACCAAGTTTCAAGATTTCTGCAAGATTAACGGCATTAGATATATTTCATCCGCAGTCTCATGGTGAAGCAGAACATTTTGTGCAGACTTTCAAGAAAAGTATGAAAAAAACTATCCAATCATGTTTAAACAAAGAGCAGGAATTATTGTAATCATTAGGAAAGTACAGAATCATGCCTGGGAAAGACAGCCTCAGCTCAGCGCACAAGCTCCATGGACGTCCTCACGTTACTTTCTCTTTTGCAGCCTCTCCCTGAGCAGTAACGGCTCTCCACACCGAAGTTCCAGATTGGCGACAAAGTGTATACCCGGACCTTCGGGCAGAATCCTCCTTGGGTACCTGGTGTCATCAGCAGAACATTTCGAACCCGCCTCTATGAAGTGCAGACTATTGAAAAGCGCATCCGTCGCCATCAAGACCAGATCCGCCGTCGTTACCGTCCAGCACCTTATATTTATTCCCTTATGCCACTTGAACGATTTACTGCAGACAGAGCTTTAGACCAATTACAGAACTTGAGTTTTTCCAGGAGGACTCTCCTCTGTGTCGTATGGACCAGCCAGCGGACACCTCAATAAACGTAGCCAACTCCCCAGTCCATCATCACAGCTGCCAGCGTCATCGCCGTTTCATTCCGTACCGGCGAAATTAGGAGGGGAGGGTGTTGTGGTGCCAACTCACCTGTTTGAAGTCAGCGCGCTACACAGCGAGTCTTCGGGAACACGACGTATCCCAGCCAGCACGCTGACGAGACCGTAACGTCAACCCGCCTGCGGTATATGTATATATACAGCGTGATTCAGCCGCCCTTTCCAATGTAGTTTTAAGCAAACAACAATATTCATTCCGTCCTGAAAACATCTGTCCTGCCGGTATGCTCAGACAACACAACAGGATATCTTGGTATTTACCGCCTCACCATGATTAAACATTGGAAGACATGCGCGTGCCGTTTAGATCATATGAACCTGACACGCCGGCGAAACACTAAATTGATATTGTGACCGCAGTAAACCTAATACTTGCTATACGCTGCCCAGTGTGTCGAACAAGGCCCCCCCACACCGTTAGCTGCGCAGAAGCGCGTGACTGGGGAAGGTATGTCTATGCGCGTATCGCAAGTTGTGGGCGGTCCTCATCTTGACGAGGAGGTCGTAGTATGGAATTCATGCATTAACTTACACTTCGCACATACGAAAACACCCGCCCTAGTAAATTAATGACAGCCTACACCGACTACCGTGTACACACGCAATAAATACACATAATATCAATGTACTTGTGTGTAAAAACTGAACACATTTTGCACTGTACGGAACAATCTACACAAATCCTTTGGAGAGCCAGAAAAAGTACTTTAGCAGACTGAATAAGAAGACTGAAAAATACACTACTAACAACAATCAATATATATAAACACATATTTGAAATTCAGTCCCCGAAAACAAAACAAAGCAGTATATAGGCCTAGCGGTACCTCAAAAATGATCATGTCGCTCGGTTTAATATAAGGGTCATGTTTGTAACCGATACGTTTGGACATTCGGAGCAGATACTTGTAATTGAAACCTAGGATCTACACTAGCTTTATTGAAAATACGAACATGTGTTCAAATGACAGCAGTCTACAACGATGACAGATCGGTACATGAAAGTACCTGTCTATCAGCGGGAACACAATAATTAATTAAATATTTACAAGCTCCTGTACCGATAGCAAGAATTTTCAATATCAACAAAGAGAAAACCTGTGAAATAAAATCTTTCTATGACTTATCATTCCACTCTGATAAGTCATTAGAGCAAATTTTACTAAATTCTGTGCACAGATTCTTTAAAAATTGCACGACTGCAGAAATATTTCTAAAAATCTGATACATTTTTTGTAAGTTTATGGATATGAAATACTTGCCCCGCGGTGTAGGGGTAGCGTGTCTGCCTCTTACCCGGAGGCCCCGGGTTCAATCCCTGGCCAGGTCAGATTTTTACATGGATCTGCGGGCTGGTTTCAGGTCCACTCAGCCTACGTGATAACAATATTGCGGAGCTATCTGATGGTGAGATAACGGCAGAGAGGTTTCGTCATGCTGACCACATGACGCCTCGTAATCTGTAGGCCTTCAGACTGAGCCGCGGTCACTTGATAGGCCATGGCCGTTCGGGCTTGTTGTGCCGTTTTGTTTGGTCTGTATATGAAGTAACGTAATTGGATGAGTAGAACTTAAATGATCATTTCCGTGTGATATGGACTTAGGTAAATGCTGCCTGACATTCATTACACTCGTGTAGCCTCCCTCTATTGTGCATTTCTTAAAATGAAATTAATGTGTAGGGTTAGTTTGATTTTCTCTGAGCAGTTTAGGCTTAAGTGAGAATGTTATAATTTAAGATGTAAAACCCTCCTCATAATATTATCTTCTTAAATACACTACTTTTACAAACTCAAACTGAAATAACATTGTCTGAGCACACACAAAAACTGCAAGAGCGTTCTATTTTTTTTCTCTAATATGAGCACCATGATTTACACCAGAAAGAAAATAAATGAAGTTGAATGTAAAGAACATGCAAAAAGATTAATATTAGAGTTAAACAGTTATTTTGATTAGCGTTTTCTAGAATTGACAAGATTGTAATGAGTTTTACTCATACTTTATATTGTCAGGTTTTTCTGGAATAGCGTATTAACAATTGCATCCTTTTATTACAAAGCAAGTGTGAATAAAATCGAGAACGTAAGACTTACGATACCAATAAATCATTTTTCCAGATAACTGACGATTATTTAATGATTATGGTATTTGCTTTACGTCCCACTAACAAATTCTACGGCTTTCGGAGATGATAATTGTACCGGGCGGTACACCCCTACGCCGCACCTTTAAATCTTGCACCAATAAATCCTCCTCTGCCGGGCTGAGTGGCTCAGACGGTTAAGGCGCTGGCCTTCTGACCCCAACTTGGTAGGTTCGATCCTGGCTCAGTCCGGTGGTATTTGAAGGTGCTCAAATACGTCAGCCTCGCGTCGGTAGATTTATTGGCACGTAAAAGAACTCCTGCGGGACTAAATTCCGGCACCTCGGCGTCTCCGAAAACCGTAAAAGAGTAGTTAGTGGGACGTAAAACAAAAAACATTATTAAATCCTCCTCTACAGGAGAAACTCTGAACTTAAAACTGGACCTACTTAAACCTTTCCTCTGAAGATGTCACTGTGTGAATTTCGACGTGTTTTTGTTTACTATTTATCAAGAAGTTTGGACATTCTCTCGTAGATGTCACTGCCTAAAAACTATGATCATGCACACTGGTGCGAAGTGAAGGAACCTTCTTGAAGAAATGTTGTACTCATAAGTTTTTTTCTTTACTAAATTTCGTTCTTTCTTTTGTGGGTTGGCAATATTTAGCTTTTCCTTCCGCCTGTTTTGAAGGTAGCCAATCAAGAATTTCTGTAATTAATTTTCAGCCAATCCCGTATTTCTTCTTCGATGATGTGTGTAACTGTGTAATGTAGCCAATAAAAACCTGAGGGTTGGTCTTGATTATTCATGAAAGGTCTCGAACCTTCCCCGAGGGTATTAAAACTGCTGATTTTCTTGTCTCTCGGCCACTTCATCAACATCTAACCTAGTGTATGAACGTGTACCAGGAGGCGGGAAGCGCCTCTTTCATCAGGCAGCAGCTCTTCAGTAAGGTAATTGCCGTTTAACATCTTTATTCTCTTGCTAGCTCAGCAGTTTAACCCGCGGGAAAGGTCCGAAACTTTTACCATGTGACCTACCTTTCTGTAATGTAATTTTTGCCGGCTTATGTAAATATCTTTAACTATAAATCGGGGATAGAGAGTGCCTTACCCTCTCGAGCTCCCCTTCATTTTGATTTGAGGTGACTATGTTTTGGTAACTGATTTTCTTCTCTTCCTTAACGTTTAAATTTCTTCCTTATACGGGTCACCTCCATAGTTTGGGAATGGCCCCTGTTTCATCGGCCTAGTGCCGTTTAGGTTTTAAGAAGTTTCATGTAGGAGTGCAAGTACACGCCTCCATTCAACTTGGTGTTGCGGGCCAATTACTTAACCTGTTATTTTCTGCTATGGCCCAGTAGGTTGGGTACGAGATACCCCTGTTTCATTGGTTGTAAGTTGTGCCTTGATGGCAATTTATTGTAAAGTCTGACATTGCCTTAAATAGGCGTGAAAAACAGAGCGCGTCTGCTCTTTTCTGGTGTTGTAAGAAGTCCTCTGGGAGGCTTGAGGTTAAAAGTTGGGAGCAAGTGCTCCATGTGGTAGGGGTTTCCTGCCCCTCTGAACAAACTGTGCTCTTGTAAAACTAGGGGCGTGTAGCCCGAGAGAGTTAAAGTTCTGGGATCTTGGACCTTTCTAGTCTTGTTTACAAATTGTTATTCCCAAAGTAAATGTTAAGATTTTGTCGTTGATTGATTGTTAAAATTCAAAAATATTACCTTTATTTGAAATTTTAAAATTAACTTTGATTCTGTAGTTAGACCCATTCATCCCGGCACCTTCTTTCACCTCTGCTAATCCACCAAACCACGGTAACAATAATAATTTGAAGCAATACCTCACCCTAAGGCCTTTGCTCGCAAGCTGTAGTGTTTACAGTGCACTATGTCTTCTGGTATGGGCTAAAATAAAATTGTTACTTTCATTGACCTGTCTCAGTCTTATATTTGGCTTTGACAATATGAAAGTGGCTGAGGTATGAGTGACACTAGTAATGCCATTCCTTATTCAGTCAGTCCCTGCTATGACTGGTGTGAAAATGTCGCTCATAGGGTCAGTTGGTGCACGCATTTCAGTGGGCTTGGCAGACTGATGTTCAATAGCAACTTCTGGCTCAGTGAGAAAAGCGACGGGAAACTACCTCACTTCTCATTTCCCTGGTACACCTCTTCAGTGACACTTAGGCCATCTATGACAGCTAATGGTGAACCTGTTGAGGATACAACCAGTCTTCGGGCTGAATACCCAACATACCCTAGTATTGAAAGGGTTTCATCAACCTTTATCACTAATATCTTACGGATTCCTGGCCCAGGTTTATCATATTTATAATACCGGCACACAGTCTGCGTGAAAAATATGTATGCTTTTTCAGAACAGTTCTTAACAATTATCTATCTCCGATGAATTGGAAAATTGCAAAGAAGAAGAAGAAGAAGAAGCCTAAACATTCTAAATTTCATATCCATACGTTATTTGAATCAGCCACCCTACAACCTGTCTAGTTCTCGATTATAGTACTGTAATTAAAAGTCATTTTATAACAGTTCAATTTCTACTTACATGTGAAAAGAAATAGCAGATCCCTTCTGATAGTGGTCTGTACAAATAAAGGCTGCACACGAATTCACCCTCGTGAATATCTTTCCGTTCCACACGCAAGGCCTAACGTACTTCTCTTTAATATTGCCGATCAATGCATCTACTGAAAATCCTTGAAAATATTTGACAATATATTATCACTCCATCACATACAATAAATACTACAAAAGATCCACGAACAGATATTATTTAATTCGAAAACATGGACGGAACTGTAAACATTACCACGTGCTAGCCATGCATTCGAAGCTGAAGCGCCCACAACATGGCGATGCGCGAAATTGTTCAATATTCCGCATAGCATCAGCACCCTTTGTGAGTCTAGATAAGTAATAAGTCTAGATAAGTCTTTGGTGCCGTACGGAAGCGTACTGTAGTTGGTAAACGCGTGGCGGAGCGGGCTTGCATGTCAGGTGGGAGATTCGAGTCCGGGGCGAAGATTACAAATTTTTGAAATATTTGTTTAATACGTATCGCACGCAATGTAATTTCATTACCCACTTTCATGCAAATTATGTGTGAACCAATGCGTTTGTGGCCCTAAGAAGGGCCGATTAGTTAGCAGGCCGGACACATACAGACCGGAAATAATAGGAACACAACACAACTGCCCTGACAATGTTTTATCGCAGCAAATGCTCGATGTGATGACTGTTTTGGTTTATGCACCTTCGGGCCCGGTGTCCAATAGATCGTCTTGCGCACTGAAGCATCCCAGGTGTAATTGCTCGGCAGGCATCCGTGATGAGCTGCCGGAGCTGGTCGGGCTTTCCCGCCGCTTGAGTGTAAACGACGTTCTCCAAATGTCCCCACAAGAAGTTTAACGGCGTTAAATCCGGTGATCTGGCGGGCCAGGAAACAGGGCCTCTTCGTCCTATCAATTTCCCTGGCAGTTCCTCGTTACGAACGGGCAAAGTCGAATGTGGTGGAGCCATCCCGTTGCAACCACATCGTCAAACGATCGTGCAAGGGTACATCCTCCAGTAGCAGTGGGTGTTCCTGACGCAGACAGTGCGGGTACCGTAGGCCAGTCCAATGACCCTCAAAGAAATAAGGTCCAATCAGGCGATCCCCCAAGATTCCACACCATTCACTCCCCATCGTACTTCATGGGCCGCCCGTCGCAACCGGTGACCGGACTCCAATAGTGCATGTTGTGGCGATTGTAGTTCCAATTATTGTGAAAGTGGGATTCGTCCGAGAACAAGATATGCGATACGAATGCTGCATCATGGTCCAGCCTGCCTAATACCCACCGACAGGACTCCTATTAGAGTTTCGAAATCCCGCCCATGGAACTCCTGGTATAGCTCAAGATGGTATGGGTGAAATTTGTGTTCATGCAGTATTCGCCAGACGGACGGCTGGCTGGCTGGTGTTCACCTGTCGTGCAATCGCCCTTCAAAATCAAATCAAAATCAAAATCTCTTTATTTACAAATGAGGTGTCTACCTCGGTGGCAAATGGTACACTAAAATACATTATTGTCAAGCACTAAATTTTAAATTAACAAGAGAAGAAAATTTTTCTAGAATACAAAATTATACCGTAATGTCTGTCTGTCTGTCTGTCTGTCTGTCTGTCTGTCTGTCTGTCTGTCCACGCATCACGATAAAACGGCTGAAGAGAATTTAATGAAAATTGGAATGCAAAGTTGCAGAATAAGTCACTACATAAGTAGCTACAATCTAGGCCATTAATAATTTTATTCACGCTGACTGAAATGGTAGTTTAGGGGAAGGCCTAAATTTAATTCTCAAATATTTATGTTATTAGTGGTCGTATCTTAATGAAAATCGATGTGCAAAGTCGGGGAATAAGTCGCTATAATCTAGGTTACAAATAATTTTATTCACGCTGAGTGAAATTGTAGTAAGGGGAAGGCCGTAAAATTTAATTCTCAAATATTTATGTTATTTATGGTCGTATCTTAACAAAAATCGGTAGGTGAAGTCGGGGAATAAGTCGCTACAATCTAGGCCATAAATAATTGTATTCAGGCTGAGATAAATTATAGTTTAGTGGAAGGCCTAAAATGGAATTCTCAAATATTTGTTATTAGCGGTCTCTTAATGAAAATCGGTATGCAAAGTCGGGGAATAATTCGCTATAATCTAGGCCATAAATAATTTTAGTCGCGCTGAGTGAAATGGTAGTTTAGGGGAAGCCCTAAAATTCAATTGCCAAATAATGATGTTATTAGTGGTCGTGTTGATACATACTACATAAATAAAGTTATATAGTACCGGTATTAAATGTCCGACCATTTATGTCCTATACATTGTTACCGTACCAGCTATAATCACAGAGATATTCATGAATTTGAATTTTTTAATAAGTCCATATCAGCGCCGAGTCACGAGAAAATGGGTAAACAGGTTTTAATGAAAATCCGTATGTAAAGTCGGAGAATAAGGAACTACAGTCTACGTTATAAATAATTTTATAAGACACCCTAATATCACAGAGTCGGAAGAAAACTAAATTTGAAGGCCTGCAATACAAAGAACTCATAAAATTTATCAACAATAACATTACATTGACCATTGTCTGTTGTGATGTGCTTTGTGTCTTCTGTTGTCACACATCTCCGATAGACAGAATTACTGCTGCGTATGAGTATTTTCTTTTAATATGCCTTACTTCGCACCGACGCAGATAGGTCTTGTGGCGACGTTGGGATCTGCCTGATGTGAAAATGGTAAACCACGGAGTACCGTATTCAGGGCTGCCGACAATGGGGTTCGAATCCACTATCTCACGGATGCAAGCTCACAGCTGCGTGCCCCTAACCACACAGCCAACTCGCCCGGTCGTACCGAGTGTAACAGTCTGCCTGAATATTGGCGGGAAGTAGCTGGGGAGCTATATAACCTTCTTCTCTAGCATGCTATTCCTCTGGTTCATAAATTTTCAGATACTACTGGTACATACCACACTGGTTCATTATAACATTTGAGCTATTAAATCCCTACTCTGAGGCACTGATTGGAATGAGCAGTGTGCATATTTAACGGAATAATGGCAAAAGAGTGTTCACGGCTGTCTGCAACCTGGTCATACCAGCTCTGGAAATTTCGATTGTTGGATCAGCACCGTTGTTAAAAGTGAGAAAATGTGCAGTGTTTCATTTGATCCAATATTTTATGTGACAACATTGCTTTTAATTGCTACTTTCCTACTGACGTTTTATGTAACGACCTATGTTGACTTCAGTTACGAAAGCCACAAAGTCAATCCTTCTAAGAATCCCGTAACGAAGCACGGGTACATCATCTAGTCCGTAATATATTTATATTGTTTACAAAACATAGTCTTACAAGCATAGTCAACTCATATACAGTATGTGGAATTACTTCAAATAATACGATACAACTGGTATAAGATTAAAATTTACATTGTATTTATTTATTTACTTTTTACCCATTTTGGAACCCCAATAGCATAACAACCTGTTGCGTCTTAACCAGAGCCCCTTTTGCCACCACTTTTCAGAATTCCTGAAGGGTCTTCACAGCTACCGAAGCGGTCCCAGGGCCCTCGAAGTCCCCACTGTACTTCACCCCTACAGGCAGTCTCCTACTTCGGCTGTCCAAACCCCTTAGACCAGGGGATGGAATTAATTTATTCACACACATTTTTTATTTACAATAACCTGCCCTGGTCGAATGCCCTCTAACATTTCATTTATTTTCTATGTTGCTGTTTATTCTCTTCTTGAATATCTGTACAGATTTTGGAAAAGGATCAAACACTACCTCTGGTAAACTTGATTTGCCTCCATTAACCTTCATATTATTTTCTTCAACCCATTGTTGGATACTCTCAAGGTCCCTTTGTAATTTTGAACAATCCTCAATGTTACTTATGTCCCTATAAACAATTATGTCATCTGCATACAATCTTATTTTTGATGTTATATTATTCCCTAAATCATTTGCGTATATTAAGAAAATTAACGGACCGATTATACTACCCTGTGCAATTCCCTTCCAAACTTTCTCTTCCTGCGACACATTATTTCCTACTTTGACCTTCTGAAGCCTTGAATTTAGAAATGTTTTTATCCAACGTGTAACCCTTACGTCCAATCCTATTCCCTCCAATTTCTTTAATAATATTCCATCCCTCTGATGTACTTTGATATTAAACTCTCCAGTATTTTACAAACTATACTGATCAGGCTGATTGGTCTGTAGTTCTCTGGTTTCCTTTTATCATCTTTTCCTTTATAAATTGGTATTATTATAGATTCCTTCCATTCCTCTCGTATTACACTATTATTTATGACATGACATAGCCAAAGAGAAAGTTTAAATAAGGCACTATGTACCACCCCATTGTCTTTAATACCTCCCCAGTAATTTGATCACTTCCTGCTGCTTTTCCTTGCTGAAGCAGTTGGATTTCTCTGAAAATATCTTCATTTGTGAATGAGAAGCTTCTTGTTTCCCTATGTGTCTCTCCCTCTCTATCTTCTGTTTCGGTTTCCAACTCCTGACAATCTTCTACTGAATCTCTAAATTCCCTATTAAATAGGTTTGTTTTCTCAGTATCTGTTAAATAGGGTTCACCCCCTTCTCCCACCATTGTAGGAATTTGGATTCCTTTTCCTTTTTGATTCCTGATATATGAATACAGCTTATTCCATTTCCCTTTGTGGTCATTACCCTCTTGAAGTACCGAATTTTAATTGTTTATTTACTACACTGACAGTTTACCAAGAGCAATCTCAGACCACCTTCCTCCCTAAAACTTGACTGTTGCAATTGGGTAACTTGAAATTCTTTACTTTCCTGAGTTTCATTTTCTAGTTGACTGAGCCACCTTGAAGTACAGCTGGCTCTTTCTACTAGTTTTCCTGGTCAGAGTTGCCTTTTTCACAGTACATATCTTAAGATTAATAAAATTTAGAACAATATTTGCAATCTTTCGTTTACCTGAATTGCTTAGATGAAGGCCCTTGTATTGATGTGTGGATTATTACGAGCTATCTCCAGAACGGCCTCTTCTGTTTCAGCCGATGTAACGGGCCTATAGCGGATTGGTGGCTGGTTCGAAATCACGCCTGTTGTCCTTAGGCGTCTTTCAACGCGACGATATGTCGTAGCAGCCGGGTGTCGCCTGTCGGGATACCGTTCCTGGTACAGACGTAGTGCCTCACACGCGTCTTGTCTTGCTTCCCCATAAATGAGGAGCATGTCAACGTATTCCTCTGTAGAAAACATGCCGAATGACAGCAGAGATTACAGTGCATTCAGGTCCTAACTAGTGGAGTATGCGCAGGGCACAAGATGAATAACAGCGGCAATCTACTGTTTGAATGTGGCAAACGTGGTCCTGTGTTTACATATTCAAACAACATACCGATGAAAAAAATATTTGAACGATGCAGGATTCGAACCGCCGCTGGCACAGTCGGTTGATTGCTAGACGAACGCTACGCTAAACTGCTGGAAACATGTTGGTAGTACGACGAGAGCCGAGTACATACACCACCCGGTTCGGTGTTTAAGACATTAACTACTGCACTGTTACCTAGTTTTAAGCATTGATTCCACTCTTCGTTACACCCGGTCACGGGGCACGACACAACAATATAGTTACATTGTAAAAGGACGTTGCTACATGATTTCAAGGCGTCATGTTTTGCGAAGGGATGACATAACATTTCGATAGGGTTCAGAATCGTGTGCAAAATGAGCTCACTGAACATTAGTATCATACAGTATACCTGCAAGGGAATAGCACCCCTATAACAATATGCACGTTAGTTGGACTGTAGCAAACGATATTGGAAGGGACTGCTGAATCACACTGTATAGCGAGCAGGCGGAAGAGACAGGCAGGCTGTTAGCAGCTGTCTCCAACGACTAACCTACTTAGTCGGGCACGGAGGTCACGCCTCTCGAAAATGTGCACCAAACTGGTGGACTAACGCTGGCCGGGAGGTTTCACCTCAAGATAAGCTCTCGAGCCTCATTCTATCTGCTTTGCATGGCTCTATCAATCGATAGATTTTATTTACTGACATCAGTCATAGTAAAGACTGTAAACTTATATAGCCTTCTGCTAGAACTCTGCTCATGATCAACTTAAGCAGTCAATTATAGGGATATTGATTTGCATAGTGTTTTGGCAACTAGAAACCTATTGTATACAGCGGCAGCCGTACCTTATGTGCTGAAGTGCTGCACAGCTGTGCGATCACAGCTCAGCAAGCATTTCTAAGTTTGTTTGCCAGAAAGCAGGAACTCTGCCTTTTGCGCATGTGTGCTTAACTTTCCCGATAGGCTGTGGAAACAGCAGCCAAGACCGCCAAGGCATTACTTCACAGCGATTCTCCGTTCGACCACAGAAAGGCAGCACTAGTCACACTTGCATTACGACCGAAATCCGCCGGGTCTTTTAATACTAAAGATGATAGAATACTCCCAACTTGCCAATTCCATGGTCACATTTGTAAATCGATGAACTTTAAAAATTGTTTTTATGTTGTCAAAATAAGGACATGATACTGCGATTTTCTTAACTTAAAAATGCCTAGTTCATAAATGCCACTATAAAAACATGACATGTAATTTTGCATTACGACGTTGCTGGTTTTATTTCAATGATTTTGGTAACAATGGGAAGTTCTGTTTTTGCGCGCTAAAACCAAGTGTTTGAGTTCGTGAATATTTTACCATTGCAGGTGTTATTAGGTGTTTATTTATATAGTTTTATATGATGAATGTGTACATGTATTGGGGTTGTTTGCGTATTTGTTCAGTGTAGGAAACTAAGTGGAGAGCCTCTTGACAACCGTATACCGGTATGTTTCTAAATATTTTTTTTTATTTTTGGAGGGGGAATGGGTTACAGCACATAACTGATTTTCTGCACCAGCCGCCACTGATTGTATATATTAGGTTAGATCTGTAAATATGTATAATTTTTCCACGGCATCCTCAAGCTTATTCAGATTAATATTGTGAATTTTGGGTTAGGTTTGAGAATAGGCTTGAACGATGATTGTGTTTACAGTAGTGGATTCGGTCATGGAGGTCATTAGCAGGCATGTTATGTCATATTTAGGCTTAATCCTTACCAGCCGGAAAATGCGTTCATACAAGTCTCGCACCAGTATCGGTCATAAGTGCAAGGGTTATTCCGCGTGAAGGTCTGGCTAATGGAGACGGATCCCTACAACTCAGCCACGCGTGTTCAAGCCCGAGGAACTTTGATAGTTTATATATCTATATTTTTCTTTGCGTTTGCATTTCATTCAGGTTTATGTTAAGTTAGGACAGTAGAGGGTTGGCACTTAGTTGTTCTCGTATTTATATACTAGCGTGGGTGACGATGTTGAGTTTGGTGCGCTACATCATGGATCCACTATCTCCCGGATGAAAGCTCACCATATAGGGTTGGCGTCAGGAAGGGGATCCGGCCCGTAAAACAGGACCAAATTCATATGTGCGACGCAGTTCGCACCCGCAACCCCACAGGTGTGGGAAAAGCGGTAGCAAAAGAAAGAAGAACCAGTGATTGGGCCAGCTTACGTAGCGTGCTCTTCACAGCACAGTAGGTTTGCTGCTGAGTCTGGTTGGTTTCTGATGTGGTAGAAGCATTGCAGGAAGTACTCTGTTCCTTTGAAATATAGATACACTCATTTTAAAAATTCATCCCCCTTTTCACCCCCTTTACGACGGAATATCCAAAAATCCTCCCTTAGCGAGCACCTACATTGTAATATAAATGTATCCTCAAAATTTCATTTCTTTATGTCCAGCAGTTTTGGCTCAGCGAAAATGAATCAGTCAGTCGGTCAGGACATGTTCTTTTATATATATAGATGTGAAGTTACACTACGAATACGGAGTTCATTTCGTCAGATGTCGTGGCATTTATTTTAAAATTTCGCCGTCATTTATTTACGTGTTACGGAGGTAAGCCATTCGGTCTTTCCGTATTAACTGTAGTTGTTGAGTAGGTGGACAAATAGTAGGTAGACAGATCTGTAATTGTGTTAGTGGTTGGATATATGGAAAGAATGTCGTGTTATGTTTCTAATAAGCTGCGGACTTGTAATTTAAATTAACTTCATATCGTAAAGCGTTCATAACCTGGAAGTTGGTTCGGTAATAAGATTGTTCAAGCGATTTGCACTTTTTCATTTCACTTCAGTGGTTAGCGTTTCTTCAAAACGCATGTTTGGATTAATATTGCAACACCTAACTTAGGATCTTCCAAGATCAAGTGGTGTTGGTTCCTTATGAACACATGTTTGGGGTTGATGCATATTTTAGCATCGGGATTTCTCTGTAACTTAAGGGTGTCACGAGACGACAACACATAGTGCAAATTTTATTTTATATTTGATAATTGCCATTAACTTGTAGCAAGCACCATGCTTTCGATTAACATCGTGAACATAACCGACTCAGAGCAACTGCTGGTTGATTAAGTTCGATTGAGGGACCATTCGGAGGATTTTCCCGGTGTCCGGCAGGATATTCAACTGGTGGACCAACCTTAATTAAATGTAAATCTGCAAATTCTAATCGTTGAAAGACAGATTTTCCACGGATCAGCGATTCGACCCCAGTTATCGTCTGAGATCAGCGTCGCCCGATTGTCAGGTTTTTATAATGTTCTGGTTTTTGCTATCCGCATATTTGTTATCACGTTTCCAGTCATTGTCAGACCTAAATATCTAATCAAAATCTCTTTTATTTGCAAATGAGGTGTCTACCTCGGTGGCAAATGGTACACTAAAATACATTATTGTCAAGCTCTAAATATTAAATTAACAAGAGAAGAAAATTTTCCCAAAATACAATATTATACATTATACGCTAACAATTTTTTCTATTAAACACACAGCTCACCCTAAATAAATTTATATTGTTTACAAAATTCTACCTATATCATCTCCTGTACTACTTACAAATATAGTCAACTGATACAAAGTATGTGGAATTACTTCAAATGATACTATACAACTGGTATGAGATTAAAATTTACATTGCTTTTATTTACGTTTTTTCTTCTTTTTTTTTCACCCATTCTGGAACCTAAGTACATAACGACCTGCTGCGTCTTAACCAGAGCACCTTTTGCCACCACTTTTCAGAGTTCCTGAAGGGCCTTCACAGCTACCGAAGCGGTCCCAGGGCCCTCGAAGTCCCCACTGTACTTCACCCCTACAGGCAGTCCCCTACTTTGGCTTAGACCAGGGAATGGAATTAATTCATTTACACACATTTTTTATTTACATTAACCTGCACTGGTCGAATGCCCTGTAACATTTCATTTATTTTCTCTGTTGCTGTTTATTCTCTTCTTGAATATCTGTACAGATTTTGGAAAAGGATCAACCACCACCCCTGGTAAACTGTTCCACTCCTTCACACCCTTCCCAACGAATGAAGGTTTACCCCAATCGCTTCGGCTAAAATTCCTTCTAATTTTATATTTGTGGTCAGTCCTGCCGATATAATTATTTTCCAACTGAAGCCTCTCACGGATATCTCCCCATGCTTTTTCTCCTGTATAGGCTCTATATAACCCTATAAGTCTAGTTTTCTCCCTTCTCTTACTTAAAGTTTCCCACCCAAGTTCCTCAAACATTTCTGATACACTACTCTTTCTCCTGAAATCCACTGTTACAAATCTTGCTGCTTTCCTCTGCACACCATCTAGTTCTTTTATTAGGTATTCTTGGTGAGGATCCCAAACACTGTTTGCATATACCAATAATGGACGAACCATACTTAAGTAACTTTTCTCTTTTAATTCTTTGTTGCATCCTTTAAGTAGCCTCATTATGACATGTAACGATCTGTATGCTTTCCCAACAATGTCATCCACATGACCCTTCCAGTGCAAATTACTTTGAAATCTCACACCTAAGTATTTGCACTTGCCATCTTTTGGGATAACTACCTCATCCAAAGTATATTCAAATTCAGTTTTAAAACTCCTGTTTGTAAATGTTGTAACAGTTGATTTGCCTCCATTAACCTTCATATTATTATCTTCAACCCATTGCTGGATACTCTCACGGTCCCTTTGTAATTCTGAACAATCCTAATGTTATTTATTTCCCTATAAACAATTATATCATCTGCATACAATCTGATTTTTGATGTTATATTATTCCCTAAATCATTTACGTATATTAAGAAAAGTAACGGACCGATTATACTACCCTGTGCAGTTCCCTTCCAAACTTTCTCTTCCTGTGATACATTATTTTTTACTTTGACTTTCTAAACCCTTGAATTTAGAAATGTTTTTATCCAACGTGTAACCCTTACGTCCAATCCTATTCCCTCCAATTTATTTAATAATATTCCATGTTCCACTCTATCAAAGCCTATCAAAGATTCATGGCTATGCAATCTAACTGGCCTCCTGAATCCAACTGATCTGATATGTCCTGCTGAAATCCCACCAGTTGTGCCTCACAAGAAAATTTCTTTCTAAATCCATACTGGCTCCTCATGAACCAATTTTTATCATCACATATCCCTCTGATGTACTTTGATATTAAACTCTCCAGTATTTTACAAACTATACTGGTCAGGCTGATTGGTCTGTAGTTCTCTGGTTTCCTTTTATCACCCTTTCCTTTATAAATTGGTATTATTATAGATTCCTTCCACTCCTCTGGTATTACACTATTGTTTATGACATGACATAGCCAAAGATAAATTTTAAATAAGGCACTACGTACCACCCCATTGTCTTTAACACCTCCCCAGTAATATGATCACTTCCTGCTGCTTTTCCTTCCTGAAGCAGTTGGATTCCTCTGAAAATATCTTCATTTGTGAATGAGAAGCTTCTTGTTTCCCTCTGTGTCTCTCCCTCTCTATCTTGTGTTTCGGTTTCCAACTCCTGACAATCATCTACTGAATCTCTGAATTCCCTACTAAGTAGATTCGCTTTCTCAGTATCTGTTAAATAGAGTTCACCCTCTTCTCCCACCATTGTAGGAATCTGGATTCCTTTTCCTTTTTGATTCCTGAGATATGAATACAGCTTTTTCCATTTCCCTTGAAGTATGCCATTCATATAATTCTCTTTTGCTTCCTTTTTCACTCTATTCAGTTCCCTCATTAGCTGTTTTCTAGTTTCTCTACTCTCCCTACCCTCTTTGATTTTCCTGTTTATTATTCTACATTTTCTTTTTAATTTTCTTATTTCCCTTGTATAATAAACAGGGTCTGAGGTAATTTTACCCTTCTTAACAGGTACAAATCTCTTCTCTCCTTCCCAAATGATTCCTTTAAATTTAGCCCAAAGTGTATCCACATTACTCCCTTCACTTATCCAACAACTGAATTGTGATTTAAGGTAAGTCCCAAATTCATCAACTTTAGTTTTTCTGTACAATTTCTCGTCTTGTGTGACCTTCTTATTAAGCCTTTTTGGTACCAGTCCTACATCCATTATTACAGCCTTATGGTCACCTATTCCTTCAATTACCTCAGTTTTATCAACAATTTCCCATGGTTTAACCAAGAATACATCTAGTAAGTTATTGAGACGAGTCGGTTCTTGTACTACTTGTGTAAATCCTCCGTCCCAAATGAACTTATTTGCCAGTTTCTGTTCATGGGCTTCACTTGCAGCTCAATTCCATTCAACTTCAGACAAGTTTAGATCTCCCCCAATTATTATCATATCATTATTATTGTTTTTATGAGTATAATCTATTATTTTCTCAAATATTTCCATGTCTCTTTCCTCTCTTCCAGGCCTGTATGTTCCTATAATTCCCACCTCCTTCATATTATCAGAAACTAATTTTATCCCTAATATTTCATCCCTTTCATCGGTAAACCATTCATGTGAACAATAAGTTTCCTTCACCAGAATAAACACACCCCCCTCCCTTTTTATCTCCTAGGTCTCTACGATAGACTGTGTACCCTTCTGGAAATACTTCTCTATTACCCACCCCTTCTCTCAACCACGATTCTACTCCTATTACCACATCAGTCTCATAAGATTCCATCAATGTACCGAATTTTAATTGTTTATTTACTACACTCTGACAGTTTACCAAGAGCAATCTCAGACCCCCTTCCTCCCTAAAACTTGACTGTTGCAATTGGGTAACTTGAAATTCCTTACTTTCCTGAGTTTCATTTTCTAGATGACTGAGCCAGTTTGAAGTACAGCTGGCTCTTTCTACTAGTTTTCCTGGTCATTATTATAACTCAAGGGAGTTGCCTTTTTTACAGTACATATCTTAAGATAAATTAAAATAAAATCTAGAACAATATTTACTATCTTTTGTTTACCTAAATTATTTAGATGAAGGCCATGCTTTGTGTAACAGTGTCTCTCGAAACTGCTGCAATCAGTTACCTGTGTATTACGGAAATGTTTACACATTTTAACCATATCTTTATTAACTTTGTCCACTTCAGTGTTCACACACGAGTCTCTAATCAAATCATGCCTGTGGGGCACGTTCACTACAAAGATGTTAGTGTGAGTCAGCTTACCTAGTGTACATTTAAGTTTAGAAATTACATTCTTAACGTCGTTGTGAGCTACGTCGTTCGTCCCGCCGATGATCACTACTGCATCACGACTTCCGCGATTTCTTGCTGCCTGTTCCGTGTTTTCCAATACCTTCTTGATTGGGGCCCCAGGATAGATGACGGCCGATGCTGCAATATCTTCATTGTTCATTTTCTCCGCAATTCCCCTCGCCTGGCTATCACCAAATATAAGAATGTTCGACACTTTCGCCGGTGCACTGTGTGGGACTTTAGGCCTAACTTTGCCGCTTCTCGTAACGGATTTTGCGCTATACGTTTGACTGCTCCCCTTGCGTATCGCTTACTTCCCTCAGGGCTGAAAATCTATTTTTGGTGTCAATTATAAAGTTGTCCTTATTTATCTGTACACTTTTCCTCCTAGAATCTCAAGCAACTTGGCACCACGCGCTAGAATTCACGGAGCCACCTGTGTTCTGAGTGTTTACTGGTACCGGTACTTTCGATTCCAGTAAACGTACCTTCTCCTTTAAAATCTCATTCTCCGCTTTTAATGCTTGTATATCCTGTTTCAATAAAGAGAGAATTACAAGTACATTATCATTACTCCATCCTCTAAGGAATGAGACGCCAGCGATTCCTTGACCGTTGTAGTCCTAGGTTTGTTACCGCCATTCAAATTGCTCTCGCCACAGCTCACACAGGTCCAAGTATCTTCATTTCTAGCAAAACCAGCGCTACACATACACTCAAAATGGTACCAAATTAAACACTTTTCACACTGGATACCATTCTTCACTCGCTTCTTGTTTACACCACACTTATTCCCGATTATTTCGCAAGAGAACCGGGAGCTATCTTCACTTACATCCTTCGCTGACGCCATCTTGAAAAAAAAGCATACAGATATAGCCCCGCCTAAGATACTTTCAACGTTCGCAAGGTAATGTGACTCATAACTTACAACTAATTTCAAATAATGAGGTCAATTTTGTGAGAATCTGTTCAAATTTCTTTATCATCGAGTTTATTTTATACATAAATGATAATAAGCACATTTATGCTCCTTATTTAACCAAATACAGTAGAGACAATACACGACACTTACGGATTTCGCCTTGCTAAAATGGGAGACAATTCGATGGTGGCGCTCCTAGTGACTTGACCTGAACAAATCGCGCTAAATTCAAATGTAAATGGAAATGTATATACGGAAATGGATACATAAATTACGTCTAGAAAGAAAGTGGTATTGAGATATTAACTTCGAAGTTGCTAAAGCAATTCTGGATAAATGAATGAAGAATTATTTAAAAGGTTATTATTCAAAGACTGAAATTAGACATATAAACAAGGTGTGAAATGGACTGCTGCGAAATGGCTTGATCTTTCATTTATGCATTACTTTTTTAGCTTTAGCATACCTGCCTGAAATCTTACGGTTGGATTTGTCTTTTATCCTCATTTAAAAACGATGTATCATCACATTAAGACATTTGTCAATAAAAATATAGGCACATTCCTTACACATATGATGCAATGAATTAACATTTAATAGCTGGACAATTTTCCTCTTAACATGAAGCCTACTAACAGAAAGAAAATCTATAAAATCCCGGCTTTAATCTGAGAAGAGGGATAAAAGAAAGAAAAGTTTGAAAATGTTGTCGATAGTGATGCTTTGAGGAATATTTACGTACAATTAGAGTAAAAATGTAACATACCCTTGGCTGTATAGTCGAGGATTTTTAAAGTCGCTGGCCTGGAAATGATCTGAACAGATCTTATAATTCTTATACAAGCGTAACGTCCCTTCTTTCTTGTACACTTTATCCAAATCGCTTCTGTGACATTTCAAAACCCACAGATCACACCTACAACAACACATCGGTATTGAAGGTTAACTGCTGCACTATACAATAAAATATGCGTATTATATTTTAAGCCCGTTAAAACATGGGTCGAGCAGGTCAGAAGATTATGAAGTACTATAAAAATCACTGTCACTGGAAGAATATATATGCAAACACAATATTACTTGCATGTTCTTGTCACGAGGGAACCTGAAGAACGAGCGCGCATTTTTCTCTACTTCGTAATTACTGCAGCCAAACACAGCACATACCTTTCCCCTCATGTTGAGAGGAGATATCAAGGAATGACACACGCTACTATTTAATTATGTCAACTCACTAAAAACGCATAAATAACACCAAAAACTACACACAAAAATACACGTGCTCTTATGACAGAATCAGTACCGTTCAGGTCTATCCGCTAGAGTGAGCTCCAATAGCTGTCCCTCGATATCTCGCTCAGTGTCGTGTATTGTCTCTACTGTATTTGATTTAACGTAGCCATGCTCTCCTCTGAACCCTATCGATCGGGTGATGAAGTGACAAGAAAAAATCTGGCGCATCCCAAGATTTAAGGGTCAAATGCTCTACCGAAGCAGCTGAGGAATACGACCGACGATGGAATTGGTAAGGTAAAGGGTTTATTTATTTATTTATTTATTTATTTATTTATTTATTTATTTATTTATTTATTTATTATTGACTTGTTTTATATGGCGTGGCTCAGGCTATGAAGCCTGCTGTTATGCCAAACCATCTCATATGTACTACATTGCACAAACTACAGAGTATTAACATTTCTAATTACATATAATTAATTATAAAATTAAACTTAAATAATAGTTATAAACAAAAGGTAAATTTCTTAGAGTCACTATAAAAAACATTAAATACTAATTTCTTAAGTCTATGTACCATTTATAACATATTTTTTAAATACATTTCTACTATGTATGTCTCTAATTACAGCCGGAAGGGAATTCCAAGAGCGTATGGTTGCAGGTATGAATGAGTTGCCGTAACCGGTCGTGCGGTAAATTGGGAAGTTCAGCAGGGAAGAGGTTTCTGACCTTGTAGGTATACTGTTTGGAGATGACAAGTATTTAAGATCCATTCTCAGATAACTTTGTGTGTCTGTACGGAGGATGTTGTGAATAAGCGAAACAGAGTGAAGGTTTCTTCTCTCCGCATAACCACAGGGTATATGTTTCTGAACGTACCTTAAGCTTTGTAATGCAATTTCGATCTTACAATATGTGAATAGGAGAGGTGGAGATACACTTATGCGAGTGACTGTACCGTATATACAGCCAAGAAAGCGTTTATCCCCATAAAGCTGTACACCCAATTTAACTCACGTAGACCATACCGATCAATGTGCCTTGGCACGCATTTGTATACACACTTCCTTGTGCGCTGGTCAGAACTACATCGATCGAAAAAATCTTTGAAATTTTACTCTTGAGGACATCGCCAAGGGTTCCAGGTACTGTACTGACCTATTTGATCAAGATCTTGATGAAGTATCCGCCATCATACAGAACTATCAATCTGCATTCCACATAAAACAGCATCATATTGGTTAAAGATAGGTTACTATAGCTCGGACCGAGCGAGTTGGCCGTGCGATTAGGGTCGTGTAGCAGTAAGCGCTTGCATTCGGGAGATGGTGGGTTCAAAACCCACCGTCGGCAGCCCTGAATATGGTTTTCCGTGGTTTCCCCATGTTTACACCCGGCAAATGCTGGGGCTGTACGTTAATGAAGGGGCCACGGTCACTTCCTTCAAAATCCTAACCATTTATTATCCTTGCGCCGCCGCAAACATTCGATGTATTAGTGCGACGATGAACCACTTGTAACAACATGTGTATACGATAGCTCTGTTACATAATATTAATGAATCTTTCTTGCGCAGTCACCTCCTCGAGGAAGGACAAAGCTGCAGGATAGGCATGCCAACCATCTCCAAAGAAATTCGATTCCGCAACCTTGATCATACAGAGCGAGCGCAAAACCAGATATGCAACGAAGCGGGTCCGAGCCTGCTCTAACCGTAGAAACTATTCGCTATCTTGTATTTTGTATTTATACAATAGTTTCAGTACTGGAACGAGATGGACAGAAACAGAAGTACTTTGTACAAAATGCAAACACAAGGGAAACGTATGACATCCCCCGAATAAGATTGGGCTAGCACATTAAAACTACGAGTAGCAACGGGCTGTATATAAGACTATCGAAATATGGCTGTTGTGCCAAATTTACGATTCTGTGGCCATGTTATACTTCAAGAATCAACACTGCTATCAAGACAGGGCAAATTGAACACTGAAAACTGTGGACCAAGATTAACAGAACAGCTTTCTGAACACTGTCATTTTCAGGATAAAATGTCGACTAATTAGTCATTTTAAATGAAACAAAAATATTAGGAGATTCGTTACAGTGGACAACACTCTTTTTAATAAGGTGTAGATGAATCACACTACAAATACCGGTGTACTTTTCCCTTGATCTCTAGCGGAGACACCACAACATTGCTGAATATGACCAGAACTATCTACATTCTCAGACCATGGTACCAGTAACGGCATCCATCCAAAATCAAGAATGTAAAAACACATTTTCACATGTATGGGCCCAATGTCATTATCTCATTTCATGTGAACAAACGACAACACACGTACCAACGCGGTCACCATCGAGTCCTTATTTTAACCAATTATCCCGTCTATCGTCCCAAATGGGAAACACAGCGAGGGGACCATTTTCATTCTTTCCCGCCGCTATGTAATGAAGTATTCTGCATGTCCCACAACGTCACTGGACGTGAGGTAGTCATTTTAACACTATACTACCAGATTTAATCTACAAGGTAATGGTTCAGATCTAACATATCCGCAATTAATAATTCACGTTGCTCAGATCTTGGCAGCATGAGTCACAATTTTCCGCACACAAAAAATGGCGGAATACGTATCAACTCTTCCCCGCGACTTATCGTCAGTTGTGAAACATCCCGTAAATGAAACGTAAACGTTCTTACTCATTCACCGCACATGTTTTCAAAAGGTGATCAGCATTCGTGGATTAAAATTGAGGTTGCCTGTGGCAAAAATGCATCATAATGTTATCGAGGATTACATGAAGCCTGTGGCGAGAATGCATTACCGTATAGGACGGCTCAAGATGAGTCCAGGCGTTTCGTGCGGGTCGGAATGAGACTGCGTATTTGCACCGCACAGGTCGGCCGTCCACTCCTCAACAACAGATTGACATCGTGAGTGGTCTCATTTCCGTAGACCAGGCAGGTCAAGGTCAAGGTCAAGCGCACACCAAGCGAGCTGCCGCAGGGTGCCTTTACTCCCGTGCGGTCTCGGCTGGCACACGCTGACTCGAGCGGAAGAATGCGAAGGAGATTCGCTAGGGATTCACAATATACCTTCGTTGCGAAAGAAGTGTGCTACATCTAAAGAGAGCAGTCCTCCTCCAATATAATTAACTAGCATTTGTACCCGTTCTTCGCACGGGAATCTGTAGGGGATTACATGTTACCTTCAGGAATTTATGCGAAATAACAGGGCTCTATTCACACGTTTAATACGACTTGTTAAAATGATATTTTCGTGCGAAAGCGCGTGGCAGTAACGTGAAGTATGATGAAGCTGAACAAAGTCGAGAAAAAATGACGATTTCCGACTTTATTGTACTGTACAGTTCCGAAGTTGTGCGAAATTCTCCATGGTTCTCAGGTTGCATATTGTGTATTGAACCCATGAGCTTTGTGCCCTAAGAACATTATGCATAAATTAACAATTAAACTAAAAGTTGGATTCTTGATAGCATGGATTTGACACGTGACGAGGGGGTGATTACCTTCGGTCCCACGCTCTGGGGTACGTGACGTCAGCCACACGTGTCGACGGCGGAAGAATCTCAAGTCATTTTTGTGAACTATTTCAAAGCGCTTGTACATGGCGTGACCCAAGCCAAGTCAAAAAATATAGTGCCTATCAAAGGGGGTCAATCATCTCACAAATCGAACCCGTAAAAATTTTAAATGTCCATGAACACTACCGCCAGAAATGTAGCAAGCATGTAGTCACTTTCAAAACTCTTGAAATTACAGTTTAGGTAAGTCAGAAAATTTATAGAAATTTTCTTGGCGGCGAAGGGAGATATCCGAAGAGAGGGGGTAACTGCTATAAATATGAAGGGACGCCATGACCTCCTCCTCCGGCATTTGTGATACAAAGCGGACGAAAAATTGTTGAGCTGCTCTGCGAAATCAAACCAACAAAAGTAGACTGAGTTCAACTGCAGATTTTAGCCATTGTGGCTAGGTCTTGTCTCCATGAGGAGATAGTTTTTTTGAGTGAAATAATTGTACCAGATAGGACGGTCAAAGTACTGAATAAATTCTAATGTGATTAAGTAATTCGTGTGCGGAAATAATTATAGTCCATCGTGTGCGTTCAGCAAACAAATGAAGGGTATTTTCTTTTTTTTAATGCTTTATTCCAGGAAACCCGAGGAAACATAATGATCTGTACAGCCATGAATGTAAAAATGGCTAAATAAAATGCCAGGGTCGCAGGTGAGCCCTATGACGAACAATGGTGTGACTACATGAGGTAGGTGACTTTCCATCTTACTACCTCTTATATCTTGTCTCATGATCTCTAAAAGTGTATTTGAATGGGGATATATGACGCGGTGGTCACCCCTACTAAGTTCTGTAAATGTGAGAGTACGACTAAAAGAGTCATTTGTTTCATTTTCCACTTGGATAAATTTTTGAAGTCTTGCGAGTGCCGTATAATGTTGTAAAAAGTTATTGAATAGGGTTTGAAGTGATATCACGTCCAATGTAGATCGTCATCCGTGTGAGTGTACTGCCTATTTTTTGTGATGTCAAATTAAGATGTTCATTCGACGTAAATTTTTCCTGTCTGCAATTTGAGTTAATAATGTAGAAATCCATGGTCACTCATTTTCAATCGAGTGGAAGCGCGCTGTCGGGTGAGAATCTAGGGTGATGAATTTGGTCACGGAGAGAAACGTTTTTCTAGGCCCATTTTAAACTGTGTCTGACTGACAATAAAAAGATCTAGTAGAAAGTTTCAGTCATTTCTCGTAAAAATCAAGTTATTAAATACGATATCCTTTATGCGAAGTTATTCATGATTAATGCATTGTGCGATATTAGACGTCGAGATTTCTAGTGAGGATTTTATTCCAGTTCTTTGTCGATGATAAGTGTGGAGCTGGGAAACAGGGGTTAGTTTTGTTGAGATGAGATTTGTGAATCAGGTTGGACCTGTCATTGAAGCCGGGACATGGAAGCCCGAGGAATGTTTTATATGAGTTGAGATGAGATGTGCGAATCAGGTTAGAGTCCTGTCATTGAAGCCGGGACGTGATAGCCCGAGGAATATTTTATAATGTTGGGAATGGAAAGAAATTCATAGAAATCCATAGCGGTATTAATTGGCGACGCGTATAATTAGTGTGGGCATCCTGAAGCTTAATCTGTGCATTTTGTTGGTTAGAATATCGTATTTGTTTAATTATGTCGGTAGAGTTTAAAGGAGAGCATTTTGAGAAGCCATTCAACTGGAATAAACCAGGTGTTTCATGTAACTGCCAAGCGAACTTGGGGACGAGAGGCCTCAGCTGTGATAACGGGACAGGCGTGGAATTGAGATTGTATTGTATTCTCGGCCGAGGAAAACGTTAAAATGCTGGATTTAGTTGAAATTCATAGCCGGTAATGATCTGAGTATTGTGAAATACTGTAAAATTTGTTTAATTGGGGACGTAATGAACATTTGAAATCACGAACTTTGAGTATAAGGAACAGAGTAACCAAATTCAGGGTTGTCCAAAATATAGAGCGATGGTTGTGATGATCGGTTTGTCTGTGAGGGGTGTGCAAAATTCATAAATGGTATGACGAGACATGACGTCGTAATTATATGGCGAGTTGTTTGGTTTGTACGTAGATTGTTAGGATATCCAAGTGTTAATAATGGTTAGGACTAGATTAGATTTTAAAGTGTGAAATCATGAGACAAGATATATAACTGGACATGAATTATGTAACAATTCTTTTCCAGCCAGATAAACATCACAATATTGAATTTACATCACAGCTGCGTAGGAATTTGTGAAGAAACCAGAGTCCGCGGAGATAAAATTTACTGTTCTTTAACATTTCGTTAAATCATTTAAATTTATTAATTATTAAATTCAGTGAAACCGCATTTGAAATAACTTTAATCAAGCGAATAATTTGGAGATGCATTCTGGAGACCCTAACACAAACGTAACTGTCTCAGCGAAACGAAAGGAAGGGTAGGGAGGTTCAGACTGGTCAACAGATATTAGGAAGCATAGCAGCTCGCAGGCACGAGCGATATTTTTTTTAACAGTTTAGAAGTAGTACTGATATTCCTACCCTGCCCTGTTACTTGCTGGCCGGTTACAGATCTTTAGTTATTCGACGTGCTTTGTATTAGGATTACTGGCGGTAATACATACAGTAGCGAAACAGTCACGCGTGGCCTTCCCACTTTGCATCTCTTGTTTCACTCCGTGTTCTCGAAATGAGAAAAAGACCTGATGCGATTTATGTGAACAAAACTCAATTACAGGGAAACCGCTTCTTGGAAACGCGTCGAAAGAAGGTACCCGATAATAATACTAATAACAATACAAAGATCATTTTTTTTTAAACTTACCGGTTCATGTAGTTCTGATTATGCCTATGGTACTATTCACATATTTTGATATAGATCAATAAGAACAATCTTATCAGTTTCCAGTCCGATCCCAGCCTAAACTTTAACTCCTCGAGATCCATCTTTTCATATTAGCTACACGACGAACAGAACCATTTCATAATGAGGTAATTAATAATAATAACAATAATAATAATAATAATAATAATAATAATAATAATAATAATAATAATAATTTGCATTCGTCACCAAATTTAAAAAACCTGCCCTGTATGACAACTTCTTCATAGTTTTCAGAACACGTGGGTGGAATGGAATTCCTGGTATCAGGACTATAACAAACACAATTAGAGAATACATTATTTTAAAGCAGCTGAGTGGGAGTCTGAATTTGGATAAACCTGAGAAAATATACTACATGATTTTTTAGTCACGGAAATATTTTTATTGATAAAACTTCACAACGTTAGATACCGAGTCATGATATACCGGGCGAGTCAGCCGCGCCTGACGTTTTATGCTGTTAGGCATCCCGCCGATCGTAACTGGTGTCGTTACGGTCTATTCTTCTTTGCCAAATACCAAGCAACAATCGCATTTAATCACTCACTGCACCATTAGCTTTGCAAAAGCATGTACCGATTGTGACAGGCATTTACACAATGCATCAAACTGTCATACGGTTATGTAAAAAGCCAATTATGAGCTTTCAGTAGGGTATGAAATGAACGCTAAAAGCGATGGCATACTGATAGAAAACGTGTGTGCATTTGTGAAGCGGAAGTAGTAGTCCATCTAGTAGGCTTTCTGGAAACCAACTCGCTGGAGTCACCGTGGTGTCATAGGTTAAGGGTGGTGATGTTAATACAGCTGCGTTGGTAGGCGGATTCGAATCGCACTTATGCCTGTAAATTTTATTCGCATTTTGGCTTATGTGGATGATTCTCGAAGTACAATGTATCCGAATGCCCTCACGTCGTGGGTTATTTAATTTATTTATTTATTTATTTATTTACTTATTTATTTAGGCACTGTTCTGGTCCATTAGGGCTGCTTATGTGGGTGTGTTATAAGCAGGGCTGGACGAGGATAGAATGGTTGGGGATTTGAATCCACTTGACTGAGCAACAGCCTGTAAGTGCAGTAAGTGCTCGAATAGATGGCTTTCTGCAGTAATGCACGTTTCAACACGCCGTTGAACTGCCAATCGGATTCTTTGTAGCATTGTAGGCGTTACGAATTCACAGGCTTCCGTAATAAGGTTTCGAAGGCTTTCAGGTTTTCCGGCTGCTGAGCGTACACTACATCCTTCAAATAGCCCCATAGGAAGAAGTCAGTGGCGTCAAATCAGGCGATCTAGCAGGCCAGATGACAGGTCCTCCCCTTCCTATCCATCGACTGGGATGTGTAACATTCAGGTAGTTGCGAACATCTGCTGACATGTGAGGGGGAGCTCCGTCGTGTTGATACCACATGGTTACACGCTCACCCAGGGGCACATCCTCTAGCAGCAATGGTAGTTGGTCTTGGAGAAACTGTAGGTACCGAGCTCCTATCAAATGACCCTCAAAGAAATATGGTCCGATTAGGTGATCACCCAGTATCGTGCCTCGTCCGAAAATAAAATGTGAGATACAAACGCTGGATCATTTGCCACTTGCGTCAGTATCCACGCACAGAAATTAACACGAGTTTCGAAACCTAGTCCGTGGAGTTCTTGATGTAGTTGCAGGTGATAGGGACGGAAAAAAACCTGGAATACAATATCCTTACAACTGACGACTGTCTGATGTTGGCCAGTTGTGATACTGCCCCGGTACTCGTGTGCGGATTCTCCCGGAAAGTGACCAAAAGCATCTCAGCAGTTTCACCGGACAAGTGCCTCTCTAACAGGACATGTTCGGGAAAGTGACGAAGTTATACGCAAACGTCGCTCCACCCTCCTAAACGTAGTCACTCCCATAAATATTTGGCCATTGATAAAATCCTCGAAAGACTGATGACAATAACGCAACCATGAGCAGAATGTGAAACCAAATACACTGACTGACAGAGCAAATGCAACACCAAGAAGGAGTGGTCAGAACTTTATGCCAATTGCAGGGGAGACTGACGTCACTGAGGTATGCTCATGATGTGAAATGCGCCGCTGTGCTGCGCACGTAGCGAACGATAAATGGGACACGGCGTTGGCGAATGGCCCACTTCGTACCGTGATTTCTCAGCCGACAGTCATTGTAGAACGTGTTGTCGTGTGCCACAGGACACGTGTATAGCTAAGAATGCCAGGCCGCCGTCAACGGAGGCATTTCCAGCAGACAGACGACTTTACGAGGGGTATGGTGATCGGGCTGAGAAGGGCAGGTTGGTCGCTTCGTCAAATCGCAGCCGATACCCATAGGGATGTGTCCACGGTGCAGCGCCTGTGGCGAAGATGGTTGGCGCAGGGACATGTGGCACGTGCGAGGGGTCCAGGCGCAGCCCGAGTGACGTCAGCACGCGAGGATCGGCGCATCCGCCGCCAAGCGGTGGCAGCCCCGCACGCCACGTCAACCGCCATTCTTCAGCATGTGCAAGACACCCTGGCTGTTCCAATATCGACAAGAACAATTTCCCGTCGATTGGTTGAAGGAGGCCTGCACTCCCGGCGTCCGCTCAGAAGACTACCATTGACTCCACAGCATAGACGTGCACGCCTGGCATGGTGCCGGGCTAGAGCGACTTGGATGAGGGAATGGCGGAACGTCGTGTTCTCCGATGAGTCACGCTTCTGTTCTGTCAGTGATAGTCACCGCAGACGAGTGTGGCGTCGGCGTGGAGAAAGGTCACATCCGGCAGTAACTGTGGAGCGCCCTACCGCTAGACAACGCGGCATCATGGTTTGGGGCGCTATTGCGTATGATTCCACGTCACCTCTAGTGCGTATTCAAGGCACGTTAAATGCCCACCGCTACGTGCAGCATGTGCTGCGGCCGGTGGCACTCCCGTACCTTCAGGGGCTGCCCAATGCTCTGTTTCAGCAGGATAATGCCCGCCCACACACTGCTCGCATCTCCCAACAGGCTCTACGAGGTGTACAGATGCTTCCGTGGCCAGCGTACTCTCCGGATCTCTCATCAATCGAACACGTGTGGGATCTCATTGGACGCCGTTTGCAAACTCTGCCCCAGCCTCGTACGGACGACCAACTGTGGCAAATGGTTGACAGAGAATGGAGAACCATCCCTCAGGACACCATCCGCACTCTTATTGACTCTGTACCTCGACGTGTTTCTGCGTGCATCGCCGCTCGCGGTGGTCCTACATCCTACTGAGTCGATGCCGTGCGCATTGTGTAACCTGCATATCGGTTTGAAATAAACATCAATTATTCTTCCGTGCCGACTCTGTTTTTTCCCCAACTTTCATCCCTTTCGAACCACTCCTCCTTGGTGTTGCATTTGCTCTGTCAGTCAGTGTATGTCCCCAAGTAATGGAACTATATAGCGTTGCAAATTGTTCAGTTCAGTAGTGCGGTGCCGCAAGACAAACCATTTGCTGCGGTGTTGCGGACTGGTAGCAAATGGGACGCAAAAGAGAACACAATACCACGTTTGAAGAACGCCAGCTCGTGATATTCCATCATGCTCGAGGTAAATCACATAGAAAGATATCGCAGATGCTTAACATAAGCAGAACATTTGGAGATATAATAAGACGATTCAAAAATGAAGACAGAATTGATTCAGTTCCCCAGACGGGTAGACCAAGAAAGCTGACAGAACGAGAGGAGCGGTTTGTGCTTCGGAATGTGAAACGAAATCCGAAAATTAGTACCCCGAAACTGGCAGGAGCTGTTTTAGAGGAGTGTGGAAAGAATTTGGGTACTGAAACCGTGCAAAGGAATGAGTTCTTTGGAAGAAGAGCTAGGAGGAAACCATACATTAGTGCGGTAATTAAAAAGAAGCGGCTAGAGTTCGCAAAAACCTACGTAATCAAACCCAATGCTTGGTAGGAGGATGTGTTATTTTTTGATGAGTCAAAGTTCAACGTCTTCGGGTCGGATGGAAACCAACTGGTGTGGCGGAAACGTAACGAGGACCCGAAAACAAACAATTTACTATCAACAGTAAAACATAGTGGAGGAAGTGCAATGGTGTGGGGATATGTTGCATCGAACGGGATTGGTGCACTAAGTTTTACTGAACATACTCTGACAAAAGAGGGCTATTTGGCTATCGTCAAAAACAATTTTCGACAATCTGCAGAACGACTTCGTTCACAGTGTAGTTTCAAGTTCTACCTAGATAATGACCCCAAACACAAGTCGTACTTTGCCAGGGAGTGGCTGCTATACAACTGCCCGAAGGTTTTGGAGACTCCACCACAATCACCCGACCTGAACCCCCTCGAGAATGTGTGGAGTCAAACTTAAGGCAGCTCTGCAATTGCGGTCACCAAGTTCCGTCACAGACTTGAAGAGGATACCGCTACGAGAGCTGGCGGCATTAAGCCCTGATTCTATCAAGAAAGTTATCGCCAGTATGCCGAATCGACTTGAAGAAGTCATAAAACGTCAAGGTGGACCTACAAAGTACTGAATGTGTAACAGGGTTGTGAATTATGCGAGTTTATGCTGCTTTTTGTATAGTGGCCGAATATTTTTGAGGCGGCACTGAAATTATTGCTTTTATTTCATGTATGACAGATGGCGTAATAATGACTGTCAGAAGATTTTGACTTACATCACAATTTTTCTAGAATGTGTTATCATGTTTTCCTACGTGTTTCGTTGTATTACAAGTTATTATTATAGTGTGAGAATAACCACCCAATAAAAGTGTGTCAAAAATCAGAGTGACCGAATATTTATTGGGAGTGTGTGTATTTGCGTTTGGTTGTTGTCTGTGTGGAAATCTTTCCTGGTACAGGCGCTGTGCACTCAATCTTGCTTCGCCGTAGATGAGGATCATGTCAGTATACTCATCTGCTGAATAAATGGCGAAGAAATGACGAGGACTGCTAGGCTACACAAAGTGTCAGGCCACTACACATTCAACATGCATGCTATTGGTCGAATGTGGCACGAATGACATCTTATTTGATCCTCAAAGTTTAAAATGTGAATAAAAATATTTATCGCTCGTGGGATTCGAACCCACCTACCAACGCAACATGCGTCAACACGTCTGTGGTTAGTCCACTACACCACGGTGACTTGCCTCCAATTTAACAGAAAGCTTACTTGGTGTAGAATTACGTCCCGCTTCACAAACTCATACACGGTTTCTATCAGTATGCCATTGTCTTTAGCGATAATTTCATGACCAATCGAAAGCTCACAATTGGCGCGTCAATTCTACATAACCGCATGACAGTTTGATGTATTGTGTAAATACCTGTCGCATACACGTGTTTGCAAAAGTCGTACAGTAATAACGCAGGAAGTGCTTTAAAGGCGACTGTAGCTTGGTATACGGCAAAGGAAAATCGACCATCACCCCACTGACATTCGTTGGGATGCCTAAAAGCAAAAAAGATAGGCGTGGCTGACTCACCCGGTATTACACGTACATTCATACACATTTTAGCCATTTAATTACAGTATTTGTTACTGCTTTAGTTTTCCCTGACGCTTCATTACACAGGATGCAGAAAATCTTTGTATCGCAAATTAAATTAGTCTTCGTGGGTATAAATTTAAGTTTGCGAACATAAGAACCACAGTTCTGCGGTGAATAGTGTCGGCTGCCTATCTCCCAGACGCTTAAGTTAAAATGAGACACTGTTTTTGCTGCGGCGGGGTCCGCGTGACATTTCTGCTACTACTACGAAAGGTTTTCATTCCTCCCCTGAAGGGGGAGGCGGGCCTCTTAGACGGTTACGCCGTCTCTCAGGCCGGGAGATTTGTTGCGGCGAAGGTGATGTGCGGAGAGGGTGAGGGGTAGGCGGCCGTGGCCTATACTACGACCTGTCCCGGCATTCGCCTTAGTGCAGGAGAATGGAAAACCACGGAAAACCATTCTCAGGACAGCCGACGGGCGAGGCCAGGCGAGAAATGCAGCAGTGTGCCCTAGGCCCGTCTCCCGAATGCAGAGGCGTAGAGCCACGGTAGAGCCGTGACCAACTCTCCTCTGCTCGGTTGGCCGGTCAGAGTACAGAGCATATGGAACAACAACCCACTCTGCATCTACCGACCCTCCCTTTCTGCTGACTTCCTTGTGTCCTTCCATCTGCCTCTCCTGCACATCGTGTCCGAGAAGCGCCGGTAATTTCCCAAAGAATACCCGAATTATTGCTGCGTCGATGTGAATTGTGCCGACAAGTTGGGAGATATTTCGGACATCTACTCTGAGGTACTGTGCGATTCTCCGTTTACACTGTGTGCAGCTAAAATGTAAACGAAAAGTAAACGGTGTGTCACGTTTATGCAAGCGCGTGGGAGGTTGGCAGCTGATTTGAAATCTTTAAGCGCGCTTAGCGCCGAAACTAATTACGGCAGACCCTTGGTTAGTATATCCACAATACTTGTATTTGTACCCTCAAACACATCTAATTCAAGAAATAAAGTCTTCCTGCACCCTAAATGGTCGGCACTGAGGCCTTTGGTTCAGAGGGTCCGAATTCGATTCCCGACCGGGTCGGGTATTTTAATCGCGTGTGATAATTATTCTGGTCCGGAGACTGGTTGTTTGTGTTCGTCCCAATACTTTCTTCATATTCAGATAACACACCACACTACCAACCACCACAGAAACACGCAATATGATAACATCACTCCACATAGGATTGTCATCAGGAAGGGCATCCCGACGTAAACAGAAACAAATCCACATGTGCGACACAGTTTAAACCCGCGACCCCGCACGACGTGGGAACAGCGGTACAATAATGTGCAATATTTAGTATACGTTCAACAGATCGAATATAATATCCATATATGAAATTCCGCTACATATTCTTAATTCATCTGCCATTTCAATCAATGACAACTATGAGGTAAGTCACATTCACAGCCTATGACGGAACTGTAAATCAAGGTGTTTTTTTCGCTACTTGTTTAACGTCGTCCTAACACATCGAAGGTTTTCGGTGACGAAAGGATGGGAAAGGGCTAGGAGTTGGAAGGTATCAGACGTGGCCTTAACAAAAGCACAGCCCCAGCATTTGCCTGGTTTCCCACCCGGCCGGGAATCGAACGCGGGAACCTCTGGACAATAGGCCAGCACGCTAACCATTTAGCCATGGAGCCGGACTATGTAATGTAATGAGCTTAATTATGACGTCCAAATATATAGTGCCTTACAGACTTAAATATAATCTGACGGATGAGAATGTACGGCTTTCATATTTTGTCAAGAACAAGCCAATGGACAGCAATAATCGTAAGTTAATCTCATTAAAAACAAATATCAGCGACATACACCGATGTCGTATGGTGCAGACAATGTGTTATTGTTTGTGCAAGGCGTAGGGAAGAATGGGACGAAAAAATAAGGTAAAAACAGAGGAGGAACGCCGCATTGCTGTACGTCATTTTAAAGCATGTGAATGTTATAAAGACTTTAATGAAATTCCCCGAGACCAATTACAACACTAAACAGCATAACATACAGGTTTACTAAAACACAAAAATAACAATGCTCCCCGAAAAGACCGTCTACATATCTTGACAGAGAATGAAAAGCGGCTAGTGGTCCGTCAAGTTAAAAAGGATCCAAAATTGAGTGCCCCGGAACTAAAAGCTGAGGTCACAAATGAATTAGGGAAGACTGTTTCAGAGAATACTGTAAGGAATATCCTCTACTCAGCTGGCTTTCATGGACGAACCGCCCGCAGAAAACCATGCATTAACAAACGAATAGAAAGAAGAAACATACATTTGCAGAAACCAACAAAAAATAAGGACCTTGAATTCTGGAAGAGGGTCGTCTTCACAGATGAAAGCAAATTTAATATTTTCAAGTCGGATGGTAGTGTGACCGTTCGGAGAAAAAGAACAGTGAGATGGAAGAACGGAACTTGACTGCTACTGGCAAACACGGTGGGGGCTCCAATCAAGTATGGGGGTACATGAGTGCGCGTGGTGTTGGGGACTTACATCCAACTGAAGGTATCTCGGACCACCGTGGATATATTCAGATTGCGAAGGACTATCTTGTCCAAAGTGTAGAAGATATGGGTACCTGACAGGGGACTACACTTTCACCCAGGACAACGACCCTAAACACATGGCTCTTAATACGAGGTGGCCTTCTTTATAACACACCACATTATATGCAGATCCCACCTCAGTTACCGGACTTCAATCCTATTGAGCATTTGTGGGATGTTTTGGGACGAAACATACGAAAAATACCTATTTCCAACAAGAATGAGTTGCAGGCAACATTGTTGGACGAGTAAAATAATATCACAAGAACCACGCGTGAAATGTTGGTGAAGTCCACGCCCCGACGACTGGCAGAGGTTATTAAACAAAAAGGCGGCTGAACGAAGTACTGAACTCCAAAAGTAACATCGAAATAGCCAGACGAAGGCACGGACGAATACTTCTTGGAGACCACTTTTCGAACTGTTCTGTTGTTTTTGTCTCTTTTGTCAATTAACAGGGACAAATGTGTAGTGTTTTGTTTTTGCTTGTGGCTACTCTGCTTTATACATGTAAGCAATATATAGTTCATTGCCTGAATTTATAGTTTTATTTCAATAAATCATCTTGCATTGTGTTCTATTAGTGCGACGAATACTTTCTGGAGCCACTGTATGTCAGTTTGTGGGATGAAGTTCCACGCCTGGTGCACTTAGACAAATCAGTAACGGTTAATGATGGTATTGGACGACGCTGGATTTGTTGTCCAAGGATGTCCCTTACATGCTCAACGGGCGAAAGGTCTGGTGATCTCGCAGGCCAAAGCAATTGGTCGAGCACGTTGGGTGACAGCAGAAGTACGAGGACGAGCGTTATCCTGTTGGAAAACACCCCCTTGAATACTGCGAATGAATGGCAGCATAGCCTGTTCAATCACCAGTCTGAGGCTTAAGTCCGCTGTCAAGTTTTATGGAACAACGTCGAGAGTGCTCGCACTGTAAAAAAATCGCTCCCCAGAACATAACTCCATAACTCCTGGTGTAGGTCCAGTGTGTCGACGCCGCAGACAGCTTGGTTACAAGCACTCACCTCGTCCCCTCCTTGGTAACCTACGGCAATCACTGGCACCAAGACAAAAACGGCTGTGATCTTTGAAAACAGATTTCCACTCCGAAAACAGATTTCCACTCCGCCCTCCACTGAGCTCTAGCTAGACACCAGTGAAGTCGCAGATGGCACTGATTCGGAGTCTGTGGTATGAATGCAACAGGACGCTTGGCTCTGAGCTGTTCCTCAAGTAATGGATTTGTTACAGTTCACTGTCACTCTGGTGCCAACTGAAGCTGTAATTGCTGCTGGAGATGCAGTACGATCCATAACAGCCATCCGGCAAATACGGCGGTCTTCCCTCTCCATAGTAACCCGTGTGCGGCCGGATCCCGGTCTTCTTGTGACAGTGCCTTCCCGTGACCATTGTTGCCAACACCGATGCACTGGTGAATACATCCCTGCGAAGTCTTTCTGCAATATGACGGAAAAAATATCCACCTTCTCGTAGCCCTATTACATGGCCTCGTTCAAACTCATTAAGCTGCTGATACTGCCTATTCGTCTCCTTAAATGCACGTTTCACTCACACACCTACCTCACAACGTCAACACCGGACGATGACTAACGCTCAAGAAGTGTACACCGCGTATTTAAACAAACTTGCTTTGCAAGATCACAGCGGCGCTACTGGAACCACTCTTCGTCGACTAGCGGGCAAATTTAAATAGACGTCATCTTTCAGATGTGCAAACACGCCTCCCGAACTTTCTTATCTAGCACAACACCTTCTTGGTGTTGGGATTTCATTTTGCGCCAGTGTATGTTACCGGCTGATACTTTTTGTCCGTCGCATCTGCTACGGTGTCTGTTCAGCGATACCTAAAATAAATCTTAAATTTAGTGAGAAATATTTTCTGACTGTCTCATAAGAAATTTGAATCCGTGGACAGCGTTCACGAAACATGACTAGCATCTTCTTCACATCCAGGTCTTCAGGTAGGTAAACTTTCCTGTATCTTGTAAACTATAGTAAGCTCTGCGCTGCTAAAGAGAAATGAGAACTGATTGACGGACTGATTGAGAAAGATTGTTAGTGTGCAATACGTTTCCTCAGGAAGTTCACTTTTACCTCTATGTTCGTGTTTTCCCCTGCTATCAATTCAGGTCTGTCCTGTTGAAGCCTGGAACGATTTAACTAAGAGTAAACATCGAGCAGTTACGCAATAAAGACATGTTATCTTTAAAACAAACAATATCCTGGAGTTTCCCTTCATAACAAAACCTTTATGCACGCAAGAAAAAATGCAGGCGGGCTTCTTGTGCTGGCTGTTGTGGGCGGCTTCAGTGAACAGGAATTACGGAAATGAACCCCGCCAAGTAAGAGTTCTGGGCATTTCTTTAACCTAATTCATTAGAATCCTTTATTACCTTACTCAGCTCATTTAAAATGACCCGCCTCGCCAGATTCATACGTAGCGTCTCATAACCTCTTCGTCAAAACTTTCATACTACCGAATTTACGTCCTTTCTTGTGGAATTCTTATACTCGCATGAGTCCCCTAATCACTTTAATTGTAGACTTCAGTAGCCATCACAACATCCATCGTACTACAAACAATATTATCCTAACACAACTACAGTATACAGAAACAGAACTTATCACCCGACACAACCATCGACAGTTTAAACTGCAATGGCGGACACATGCGAATGCGATTGAAAGCTGTCGTTACTGTTCATTTTAGTATAATTTCACGCGGAATTCGTTCATTCTTCCTCTGTGCATCATTTATATTTTACGGAGTGTCTCGGACAACGTTCATTGTTACTCTGATTATTCGCGTGAGGAATGGGGCTAATAACTCACTTGTGTATTTTTTGGACTACGTTCGTTTGTCATCTGCACCCTTCAAAGCCCATACCAGAAGACCTAGTGCACTGTAAACAATAGGTCTCGCCAGCACAGGCAGAGTGAATATGCACACTGGACCATTTTCTTGTTCAGGAGGCATGACTTGGAAGTCTTCTACCCGGGTCCTTCCAGGCGCATTTTATTTGATTGTGAACAATGACTTCCAAACCAGTGAGGACGTGAGGGAGAGAAGGCAAATGTTGGAAAGTATCTACAGACGATAGTACAATAACTAAACATAATAAGGGCGAATTCTAAGGAAGAATTTAAAAATGTGTGTATTAACAATACACAATCAACTTGATTCATTTTATAAGGGCGGGAGGAGTTAGTGGACGACAAGCCTGTTCGATAGCCTTACGGTATGTATATTATAGCAGAGTCTACGACACAAGTGTATGTAGGTCTCCGACGGGGACATCTACGTCAGAAGTTGAAGTTCAACCCTAGCATCTTTCTGAAGTGAACACTGAAGGGCTGTGGCTGAATTATACATAGAGCACACACAAATCAGCAGTCGATGATGATGATGATGATGATGATGATGATGCTTGTTGTTTAAAGGGCCTAAGATCGAGGTCATCGGCCCCTAATGGTACGAAATGAAATAACAAAAAATTCAAATATATCCACTGACCAAAATAAAATAAAAAATGTCATGAAGAATGAATGTATGGACATGAACCCTACAAAAGAACAAAAACAAACAAACAAACCAAAACAGTGGATCAGACTCAAAAAGAAGGTAGTCAATTAGAGTATTACTGACCAAGGGACCATTTATAAAGCACAATGATGCTTGATGTCTGAAGGGGTGCTAAATTCAAGTCTAAGGCCCCACAGAATGGTACATGTCGCGAGTAAAGTAGAACCATGCTATCTGTCATTTTGGGGTACTGATCAAAAGTAGCGAAGACTCACGGTGGTCCACACAATATGGTACTACTCACAAGTATTGCAATTCGTACAGGGAACGCAGACCTATGGTGTTTCTCACACAATGGTGCCACTCATAGCCAACGCAAACCGGTACGGTTCCTCACCTAGGTGTACTAGTCACGGGCGCCGGTATTCCCGTGGTGTTCCTCACATAGTGGGTACAGTCACAGGCAACGCTGACCTACGGTGCCGCTCATATAGCGGTACAATTCACAGGCTACGCCCAGACCCACGGTGTTGCTCACACGGGTACAACGCACGGGTACTGGAATCCACCAGGCCAGGCTTTTTACTGCAACTAATCACAAACCTATTTCGTACCAATTTAGTGATACTACTCACAAGTACATGCAACCCATGGTGTTCCCCGCATGATGGTACGAATCAAGAGTAGTTTTATGGTTCTAATTCAATCATTCCTTGGTCGCTCCTTGTAGTCGCCTCTTACGACAGGCAGGGGATACCGCGGGTGTATTCTACATGTGCGTCCCCTACCCGCAGGGGGTAGTGTGTTTGGTCCGCGAGAGGTATTTTATTTCCCTCAAGTCCGCCGGCAAGCCGGTTAGGATCCCCCTATCCGCCACCTGGGACGCGCCACGTGGGAGTATCACCTCTCCCCCTGCTACACCTGCGTAGCAGGTTCGTGGAATCAGCAGTCGAAACCCACGGTCGAGGCTCTTCCAGTCCACGTCCATTCCTGCAGTTTGTCAAAGCACTCTTGGCTACGAAGGTGGATACGAAATTTTAAAACACTACATTAAATTGCTCCTGTGAATATCAAGCGACATCCCTCATTTACGTTCATTCGCTTCTGGATCCTAAAATTGAGGGTTCATACCTTACAGAGGAAGTCCGACTTTTGAAGGGCAGAAAATAAGCACTCCACATGCATGTGAAATATACTTGGAGACACATTTGGTGCTTACCCGACAAAATTAATTACATTTCAGCAACCGGTTGCCCACGAGTTTCTCATACATCTGGTAGAGTAAAATGGAACGTCGAAATTGACACACAGGTAGTGTAAATGACATCAAATAAAATGTCCGGACACTGTATCTGGGAATATACGATCATCATTTAGTATAGGCCTACAGTACCGGTCAAAAGTTTAGGGCCAAATAAATACATCATGAAATGTCATCCAGAACCTCTGAATTTCTTTTTCTGAGCTTTAATACATCATGAAATGTCATCCAGAACCTCTGAATTTTTTTTTTTTCTGAGCTTTAATACATCATGAAATGTCATCCAGAACCTCAGATTATTTTTCTGAGCTTTTACATCTAATAGGATACATGTCGCTTGATTTCACTGAGTTAGACCAAGTATTGTATAAGTTATGCATTCTTAACCGTTGCAAGGTCACACCAAGAAATCAAACATTTCGGAAATATAATGTACTGTGCACTTCAATTGGTTGCAGGTATAACCACCAAGATTTTTTTAATACTTAGCAATAGGTGGGGATCATTTTAGTGCAAATATAAAACTCTGAAAAATGCGGCACCGTTTTTATGCGTGTTTTTTTTAAGCAGTCCAAGATGATCCATTTTTCCTTGTTCTTGTCAAAGGTCTCAGGGCGAGCTATCGGCGTCAGACTTACCTGCCCTTGGAATTTCACTTGCACTGTACAATTGGCATCCAGGAACACATTTCTGACGCGATAGCCCGCCCTGAGTCTTATGACCAGAACAATCAAATATCGACCATCTTGGAGCTGCTTTGAAAAAAATAAACACGAAACAAAACCTGTGCAGCATTTTTTCGGAATGTTTATATTTGTACTAAAATGATCCCCACCTATTGCTAAGTCTACAAAACAAATATTGGTGGTAATACTTGTAACCAATTAGAGTAAACTATATATTTTAAAAAATAATTTTTTGGTGTGACATTGCAACAGTTAAAAATGCGTAACTTGTACAAAACTTGGCCTAACTCAGTGAAATCAGGTGACATGTATCCTATCAGATGTAAGAGCTCAGAAAAAAAATGTACAGATGTCAAGTGGCACAATTTTAGGTTCTAGATGACATTTCATGATTTCTCTATGTGGTCCTAGACTTTTGACCGGTACTGTACATTAATTTATCAAGAACATGTTTAATAGTTTATGCGTAGTTTCAGAATTAGAGAGAAAATACTGCTAAACAACTATTTCCATTACACTATTAATCATAGCATTTGTAACTGTGATACAACGATCATAATATCGGCATTCTGAGGGTATTGCACAAACAAATTCCTTGAATTATGGTATATGTACGCTACTAGAAATCACTAGATAAGTACTGTGAAAAGTCGCTTGGAACGGCCTAAAATAATACTGGTACGTCGTTAATTTTGGACCATTGGAAATCCAAGTATATAAATACTCGCAGAAACCGTCAACAAAGAACCGAAGAAACTGAAGACCTCCTGTGAATGAAAAAGGAACCTCAAACGTTCTGAATCTAAAATTTTGGTAGAATAACTGCATGACTAGTGCAGTGTCGGCAGTATTTCCCTAATTACTACCAGGCTATCTCAGAAATAGACGAGCCACGTCAAGAAGTGTGTGCTTCTGAAAGATCATACGTGTAGAGCAAAACATAAAGCGTAAGATTGACTTGGAAAGTTAGATTTAAGTGCGAATGGAACTGGAACTTGCGTATTTTACAGTTCACTACACCAGTTTACAGAGGCATGATTAAGAGCATAAGAAATCATTCCATCGAAATATATTCTAGGAGGAGCATTGGCAATTATTGAAGAAGACCGGGAAACAAAACTAAAGGAACTAAAATTAGCGTGTGTTCAACAAGATTAATCTTTTTATCACAGAAATAGACGACGAAGATGAAGAATGTTCCGATGATCGTGCCCTCAGAATAAATTACAAATGGGCTCTGCGTTTGGCACGAGCTGATAAGCCGATCGAAGGGAAATTAATCGGGGATATTTTTACTGCCGTGGAGGAAACAATTGACGACGCACAACGATTTCCACCTATAGCCTAAATAATAGTCTTATGAAACATGACGATAAACGCCGCTAGTGTGCCGGAGAGTACCGCGTGTAACCTCACATTTGTCTACATATGCACGTGCAAAAAGCATTGCACGGTGCAATGAACCTGTGAAGCGCTCCTGTAGTGCCCTAAATAGGCTGCTTCGTCTCAAAGGCGGAGAAATCTCATTTACCAACCACTGTATAAATCGAACGTCATAAGAACTATATTCATACGAAGAGCGAATATGCCAAGAGCTCTTCCCTCAAATATATCCATAACATTCCGTCAGTATTTAATTGTCCGACTCGTTGGCTGAACGGTCAGCGTACTGGCCTTCGGTTCAGAGGGTCCCGGGTTCGATTCCCGGCCGGGTCGGGGATCTTAACCTTAATTGGTTAATTCCAATGGCACGGGGGCTGGGTGTATGTGTTGTCTTCATCATCATTTCATCTTCATCACGACGCGCAGGTCACCTACGGGTGTCAAATAGAAAGCCCTGCACATGGCGAGCCGAACCCGTCCTGGGATATCCCGGCACTAAAAGCCATACGACATTTCATTTTCAGTATCCAATCCTCAGGAAATAATTTAAGCCTTTCATAAAATCACCCATATGTAGGTACAAATACATTTTCCAGTGGGTGGATTGCAGTCGTAAAAGAAATATTAAGAGTAGGGCCTACATTCCACCTCCCTACCTACGTATTTATCTTCCCATTTATATATCCACACGTTGAGTCAAGGAGCAGATCCAGGGGGATATCCGGCTTTATAAAACTAGATACACCAAATAAATATACTGTTTTATTGGGGAAACGTACACATTTCTTCTCATTTTCAACTGACAAGTAGCTAGTTCACACTGGTCAAGACATATGAAGTGAGGTATACTCGATCAGAATATTTATGCATAGCTATACGTGGATAGCCAGCCTCAATAGATCGAGTAAAAGTTTCGCAAAATTCTAATGGAGAATGTGTGCACTGGTGTATCAACCATGAAGTATAATGAAGTGTTTTTTGCATCGTATTGCATAATCCACATTGAAGAGGAGTGTGACTGTCAAGAGGTTAACTAGGCACACGACTTGGACTGAATATGATCATCGTTCAAGGACAAATTCCCTCTAAAGTTCTATTATCGACACGTATAACACTTGCTTCACGCCTAGTAGTAGCATTTCAAACGCATTAACATTTCCGAAAGAACATTTTGAGAGAAAGTTCTACAAAGAAGTAACCCTACAGGACTTAACGACTATGGAGACAACTACGCATATCATCACTCAAAAATAGTTTATTTTAGGAAACAGGCGCTAAAAGGAAACTGGCAAAAACTGAGCAAACCCATTCAATAAACATACAGCGAAAAAATAACTGAACTAAGATCTACAGGAAGTACAGTAATGAACAGGAAATAGACTTAATGAAAGCATATATAAATGCAGATTTTTTTTTTTTTTTTTGCAAGTTGCTTTACGTCGCACCGACACAGACAGGTCTTATGGCGACGATGGGACAGGAAAGGGCTAGGAGTGGTTAGGAAGCAGCCGTGGCCTTAATTAAGGTACAGACCCAGCATTTGCCTGGTGTGAAAATGGGGAAACCACGGAAAACCATCTTCAGGGCTGCCGACGGTGGGGTTCGAACCCACTGTCTCCCGAATACTGGATACTGGCCGCACTTAAGCGACTGCAGCTATCGAGCTCGGTCAGATTTTTTAAACCCAAAATTATGAAGTTACATACACTTATTACAAAAATTATCCTTCTAATTGGGGAAATTATAACGAAGCAACCTATAGTTAATATGATATAATTGTATACGGAACAAACATGAGATAAAGTGAAGAACAAATAAATCCACATACTTACTCCTGAAATAAGCAAACTGTCTCAACTAATTCGAGATTCCTTCCCCTGTCTACGGACGCTTTAGGGCTTTAAGACATTAGGCAATTTATTACAATTTCCGTGCATAGAAAGTTGACACATGAAATTTGTATGCAAAGGGATAACCAACCGGGATTCGTGGAACACAATTTTCCAGAAAGATCACAGGGTAAATCATAACAAATATTCAAAGGGAACATAATTAAAAAGAAACTCTCTGGAACAATTAATGAATGTTGCCCAAAACAGTGCTTTTCTAAGGAAACTGTGCGTGACAAGGAGACAGTATTATTTCACAATTAGAGAGCGGTTTGAATCACGTATCTGTGTGTTGGCATTCGGGAAATTGTGAGTTCGAACCCCATTGTCAGTAGCCATATAGAAGATAGTTTTCCTTGGTTTTCAATTATCAAACAAGGCAAATTTCGTCCCGCGGGAGTTCTTTTACGTGCCAGTACATCTACCGACACGAACCTTCAAATACCACCGGAGTAAGGCGGGACAGAACACGCCAACTTGAGCTCAATAGGCCAGCGCTCAACCGTCAGAGCAGTTAATTTCATTAAGGCCTCGGTCGGCTGCTTCCCATTCCTAACCCTGTTCTATCCCATCGTCGCCATGAGATCCCTATGTGACGGTGCGACATAAACCACACGCAAAGTTATTTCACAAGGTTTACTCTCCTTGTCAGGATGCATTTTAAAAAAATAACATCACACCGTAATACTGTTGAGACCTAGCCTGTGGAATTTTTGTGGGAATATAATGTCCCTGAATACGGATATAGATTTTGGTTTGTAGAACATTTCCTCAAACTGCTTCGTGTTACTGCCAAGCGTATTAATACTGTCTCCAGGGGTAAAGAGGGAAGCTTAAGGTTTCACTGAAATGAGATGGAAGCACGATAACCGCCCATATAACATCCAGAAATAAATATGGAAACTATTTAATGAGCATCTCCCAACAATATCACAAACTGAATCCCATTATTACGCCAACAAAAACAAGCATTTGCGTTTGATAATTGTAGTATAAAAGTATTTATTTTTACTTTTTACTTCTTTATTAGAAATTTAACACCAGGAGAAAACATGGTCAAGTCCAGCATGAAATGCTGTACTTACTTTAAATATTTCCAGTCAATAATAATAATAATAATAATAATAATAATAATAATAATAATAATAATAATAATAATAATAATAATAATTAGTGCATGTTGTGTATTCAGCCCGAAGCCTGGTTTGATCCTCGACAGCTCCAACAACAGCTGTCAGATAGCCTAGGTGTCACCGAAGAGGCATACTAGAGAAATGAGTGAGGTAGTTTCCAGTTGCTTTCCTCACTGAGCCGGAACTTGCTATTACATATCAGTCTGCTAAGCCCACTGAAATGCATGCACCAACTGACCCTATGAGCAATATTTTCTCACACCATTCATAACAGGGACTGGCTGCATAAGGAATGGTAGGGTCAAGTCTTGTAAGACGGCCGCTCTTGTAAAACGGCCATATTTCGTTCTTTCAAATCTACCGCCTTCCTATCTGGTGAGGAACCCGACAGAGTGTGTTGAAAGCATGCCATACTTGTTCGGCTTCCGTTGAGTTGCTGGCTATTGTCGTATGTCTGTTTTTTTCTACGAGACATTATATAACATCCACATTCTAAAGGTAAGTCGTCTGACGAAGCCATTTTTATTTTTCGTGTTCGTAAAATATAATTCACTGTAGCAGTATAAGGTGTAAATCATAAAAGGTGAACATTGCCTGTTAAAACATGGCCTTCAGTGAAAAGAAGCGTAGTTCAGTACGGTAGATTAGTGCTGCCATCTGTGAGATAGGTCGCGAATTATTTGGAAGTGTATGGTCTTGTAACACGGCCGACAACCTGGCAACTGCAGCAACTATGCCCTACGCCTTCTATACCAAGGAAGAAACATACAGGCAGAAGTCAAAAAGCCACAATTTTGACTTCCCCATAACACATAAGAGAACGTAGAACAAATAAAATGACGAAAATGAACCCGAAAGCGAAAAATGGATCCGCACGAAACAATGATGATAGCAGGTGTGGATATTATGTGATGGACTCTTCAGCAAAGACCACGACGGGCATATCTGGGTGTGCTGATTGAAGTGCACTATGTGGTGTCATGAGAAACGTGCAAATGCACATGGTGTAAAAGATTTTGTGTGTGAAAAGTGTTCATAAACAGAATTTCCCATAGACGGCCATCTTACAAGACTGTCTTCTAATACGGCCGTTTTGCAATGATCAAGTAAATTCATCTATAATACAGTTGTTTTGAATTCCTGCACTCTAAACATTTAGTAGTTATGTACCTTTCATTTCCACTTTAATTTGTCTTTGTACTCCTTTTCACCTTCGAATACAATATACGAATATACTTTGGTGGTCGTATTTGAGAACCTGACCCTATTACTAGAATCGCTCATACCTCGGTCACTTTCATATTGTCAAAGCCAAGGATGAGACAGACAGGTCAATGAAAGTAACAAATTTATTCTAGCCCGCACCAGAAAACATAGTGCACTGTAAACACTACATCCTTCCAGCAAAGGAATAATAATAATAATAATAATAATAATAATAATAATAATAATAATAATAATAATAATAATAATAAGTCCCAACGACTACCTACTTCTAGAGCCTCGGAGAAGCGAAGGTGACAGAATTTTGTCCCGCAGGAAGTCTTTTACGTGCCAGTAAATCTACCGACACGATGCTCGCATAGTTTTTAGCATCTCCAAATATCACCGGAGTGAGCCGGGGTAGAACACACCAACATGAGCTCTACCGTCTGAGCTACTCAGCCCGGCAAGTGTCCGACTCGTTGGCTGAACGGTCAGCGTACTGGCCTTCGGTTCAGAGGGTCCCGGGTTCGATTCCCGGCCGGGTCGGGGATTTTAACCTTCATTGGTTCATTCCAGTGGCTCGGGGGCTGGGTGTTTGTGCTGTCCCCAACATTCCTGCAACTCACACACCACACATAACACTATCCTCCACCACAATAACACGCAGTTACCTACACATGGCAGATGCCGCCCACCCTCATCGGAGGGTCTGCCTTACAAGGGCTGCACCCGGCTAGAAATAGCCACACGAAATTAATATTAGCCCGGCAAGTCAAACAAAGAGCTGGATGCTAACCCAGAGGACAAACACAGACCTTTCAGGTCGGACATGCATATACAAAGATCGAAATGCCATACAGTTTCGAAAAGCATCATACAGAGATTCAAAGAGACAGAGCGATTAATCATAATTCGAGAGTTTGATTATTCCCAAAATTTTCCTACACCCAAACTAAATGTGAAATAACAGTGCAACAATGCCAGATGTGGCACAGTGTTTTCAACGTTAAATGCCACAACGATGATAAAACTGTAATATATGTACTGCTATATAAAGTCAGGGATGAGAAAATCTTCTGGGAGTTGCTCCCTTCCTTTACCATGTTATTAAACAGAACTTCCTAGTTGCCAACAAGCCACTATGAAGAGAGAAGATGCTATCAATCAATGCTCACGATCAAAATATACAGTGTATATCAATAAGGTAGGCCAAATTTTAGGACATATTCCTCACATGTCATGGATCCGGAAAGCTTTATTTCCATGTTAAAGCACATTTTGTGCAACTCTACACAGTACATTATTCATGAAAAACACAGGAGCAGAATGTACCAGGATACCACATGAAATTCGTTCTTAGATGACATTTTCGAAATGCCCTCCGTTAAGAACGATACATGCATCAACCTGTCGCACGGAGGTCCAGAAACGAAATCTAGTGCGACTTTATTAAAGGAAAGTAATACTTTGAAATAGTTCTTAATTATGCCAACATAAAACCAGTATTTGAAAAATTTAAGGCGTGTGATACATACAAAACGGGACTGATGTTAGCTGCCAGCCAATAACTCTTGTTTTTTTAAACTGCCTCCAGTGTAAGCGCTTTTCAGTCAACTGAGTGTGGTGGAAATCAGTAGCTGTCTTTCAGTGTAAACGGATACGAGTGTCGATTTCTTATAATAGGTTCTTTAAGGGAATGTATGTACTTTCTGTAACTGTAAAGTTTAGCATTATTGCATACTGTTTAAGGAAAATTAGGCTTATATGAGACGGGACAATAAAACGTGCGTAATTGAAAATGATATGCGACATATACAGGTCTGCCAAAAAATCCGTATTTCTATGACATACTTTAATTTTTAACGAAGGTATGTCATCTGTAGAATATACATCTGATATGAGTTTGTTTGCTACAACCTACTAACCTCATGTACGTGTTTATTTCTCCCTAGGAAGGCGACCGATCGTGTCGGGAAGAGAACTGCTCCGAGACACTGAAAGGTGGTAACTGTATTAAACAGCAGAGTCCAATACATTTCTAATTGCTTATAAAGGCAAAATGTTAATTAGAATCGTGTTCAGCTAATGTGGAATGGGAAATGATGCATATTGTAAAATAATTTCTGATTTCATTCAATGAAAGGCGGAAGAAAGCCTCCCGTAAGACATGTCTTTGAGAAGAGTTTCGAGTGGTTAAAGAGTAATATCAGTACTGAAAACATGGACATGCCAAGCACAAGTTACAATATATCACAGAAACAATATATGACATCATTAATAGACCTGGACGTCCATCAAAATATTTCGAAGGATATGGAATTAGAGCCAATATTAGGACGTTGGTCTCGGGAGAAACTTTAAGCGAACTTACGTGCGCTACGACAGTGAAATTCTAAAAGTGTGGCGAAATAGACGCGACAAAGGTTTTAGAGAGTCTATTTCTTCTCCCAAAGGGTAACAAAAATTAGAAAAGCTTACAACCAACTATCATCTAAGATGTCAGCATCCTATACAGCTGACGAAGACTAGTTTTATACACACCTGCAAAACTGACAAAAGGAAAGGATGAAATCATACGCATGTCAACAAAAGCGAAGGGTTAAAAATGATATATCCATCCTATAATCACATAGCTGAAGCGAAGATGGTAGTAGAGCTCGCCGATTTTCTTCACACACACAGAATTTACATCAAGAATAACAGGTATTAATGAAGAGATTTTCTGGCATATTACTCACTATACCCTGTGATTATCATATTCAAAAACTTACACTGGATAATTATTATAAAGAAAATGTTATACGTATCTTTGTACAGCTGGCACCCTAGGCCAGTAAATGTTCACAAAGTTTTGATACATGGGCCATCAGAAGTTAAAGTGTTACTACCAATCGGACAATTGCCTGAAGATGTACAGGATTCTAGGCACAAACTCAGAAAATTTCGATAGGAATATTCAATGAAAAGTTGAAGAGTAAATTCCATAGTTTATTAGCATCTTCACATCCTCTAATTACTTCGTTAATGTCAGAAAAACCCTTCAGACATTAAGGAATTGATCGACATATAGATTCATGATTAACTAGTTTTATTTTGGTTTATTTTTTAAGATTAGATTAACATCATGGCGGGTGGGAACTAAGATAATACCTAGATTCTAGATTGATGCTTTCACGGCCGGTAATTGTAGACATGCTAATAGAAAATTATTAGAGAAGACTTCATCGTAAACGACGATATTTTCTTCTGAAGACGCGGAGCAAAGTTCTCTGCGAAACGTAAAGAATTTCACCTTGTTTTCTTGACACGGCAAAAGCCCATAAACTTATTATCGTGTGTAAGATAATATCAGTACAAGTATGATTGTGTAGCATTGTAACGACTCCTAAGATAAAACATATACAGTACATAATGTATAGTTCCAAATCATTTCACTGAATTTTTTGCGTTTCATTGCATAAAATAATTTTGTCGCTCTCCTGCCGGGTAGGGGTAGCGTGCCTGCCCCTTAGTCGGAGGCTCCGGGTTCGATTCCCGGGCACATCAGGGATTTTTAACTGGACCTGAGGGCTGGTTCGAGGTCCACTCAGCCTACGTGATTATAATTAAGAGGCTACCTGACGGTGAGATAGCGGCCCCGGTCTAGAATGCCAATAATAACCACACGACATCTCGTAACCTGCAGGACTTCGGGCTGAGCAGCGGTCGCTTGGTAGGCCAAGGCCCTTCAAAGGCTGTAGTGCCATGGGGTTAGTTTTTAGATTGCAATACTGGACCACTGTGAGCCGTCGCAATGAATCACGATTGTGCTAATGTATACCTGCGACGGCGGGTTGTTGCATTGTGATAGTACACAAATCACACCCTCGCACTATATGTAGAAGTGAGAGAGATTATTGTCAGTATTCGATTTATTATTATTATTATTATTATTATTATTATTATTATTATTTCAATTGTATATTTTGTCATTAATATTTGTATGCTGGGTGGTATCCATATATGGTAGGTATGAGTAATTTGTTTTGTACAATGGCTGGGAAAACAATGCTATATTGAACTTGAAAACTTTGCATGAGTCGTGTATATATCCCAGTCTGATGAGATGAGCTTGTTGATGTACTCGGAAAGTTCTATGACTCATGTGAAACACCCCAGAGTTTGTTATTGTCTTGGGAGCAAGAAGAAGTCCAGGGCGTGGTCTTGACAAGAGGATCTACCATGATTGGCTGCCCAGGGTCATTCTCAGCGTATCATGTGAGAGCTGAGGTCTTTATATACTTCGACATCACAGCGGAAGTGAACCATAAAGACTGTACGGAATGAAGTAATGCTAACACACACGGGAGTGAAACTGGATATACTGTACTGGAGTGACACTGCTGCAATATACTGGACTGGACTTCAAACGTTCGTGGAACGTAGTCTTGTTATGTTCGTGGAAAGTGACTGACCGACAAATTGTGGAGTGCTTACGCATTGGGTATTGTAGCACTTGTGGCGGCCTGGTAGTATATGTTGCTGAAAGCTGGGAGGTGCTATATCTCAGACTTTCCATAACTGATGTTCAGGAACGACAAGCGTGTGTTGCTCAAATGTATATATCTTTATAACAAGTGTTTAGACTAGGTAAACTCAGTATTATGAGGTACAGTATCTGTGTGATATTGCTTGCTTGCTGCTTGTTGTTTTAAGAGGCCTAACATCGAAGGTCATCGGCCCTCTGTGTGATATTATAAGTGCCGATTATGAGAATTGGCAAATCGTGTTGATACAGAGACAGTGAAGGGTACTTATCTGCATATATGTACATAGTTCAACGGCCTAACCGCAAAAGGTGGCTTAGTTCTCGCTTTCGTTTTCCCACCGTTTTCTTTGTTGTTGTTGTTGTTGTTGTAAATATGGAGTCTTCCAGTAATATTTTGTCTGTGTATTATAAGTGTATTTTGGTGTGTTGACGAGGTGCTCATGCACGGATTTTATTGAGAATATAGTTAGATATTTTAAAATCAGTGGAGTTACTGATGAACTTAGGTGCAGTTCCTACCTATTTAGTCGTTTTCAGAAGGTTAGGTAAGGCCTGTAGCAGATGTACCAGTACGCTGCATTATGTACACGCCCTGGGAGATAAAGAATTATCATGCTCTATCTAAATTCGAGGGATCCATTCTGGAGAACTCTGGCGCCCATACTACGGACATTTCGATTAATCATTTTTATTAATTTAATTTATTTCTAGTATTTTATTTATTTATTTATTTAATTATATATTATTATTTATGATATTTTATTAGTATTCACAATATGTAACAGCATATATCAATCCTAACGGAGGTCATTTTGAAAATTTCATGTAACGAAGAGTTTCGTGTGGTATGCTGGTACATTCTGTTCCTGTGCGTTTCCCATGATTAATAATAATGCTATTTGCTTTACGTCCCACTAACTACTCTTTTACGGTTTTGGAGACGCCGAGGTTCCGGAATTTAGTCCCTCAGTTCTTGTACGTGCCAGTAAATATACTGACACGAAGCTGACGTATTTGAGCACCTTCAAATACCACCGGACCGAGCCAAGCCCTTTCCCATGATTAATGGACTGTGTAGAGTTATAGAAAATGAGTTATAACATGGAAATAAAGCGTTTCCCGACCCATGTCCGTATAAAATATTTCCTTTTTCTATGTGCGAGGAATGTGTCCTGAAAGTCTGGCCGTACCTTATTGTTACACCTGTATAGGAACACTGGTGCCCCTGCAGCGTGCGTACTTGAAGTATTTCGAATTCCAAAACTTAGTGCTGGCTCGCTGCTGGCCGGTCAAGGACGAACTCGTCACTTCGAACATTCCATTCCTTTTATTGTTAATAACTAGCTTCATAAAAGTGGTACAATCACCTGAACTACATTACCGTGTAACCAATATTAAACCCTACATAACTACCAATTTTTACGAAAATCCGTGAAGGATTAACGGGTTGCAGGTTGAAGTGATAGCTGAATTTCGTGACGCATACGGCAGATGCAGTATAAAAGAAGCCAGCAAATAGCTTAATATGATAATAGTGGAAACTCCTGCGAGAAACTGGCGACACCGCTTCTACGTGCCATGTAGCGGTTAGAGGAGATAACTGCACTTGCTACTGCTGTCAGCTGTGTATGTTATAAGTGTCTCATTTGTACTTCAGATTGTTTTGTGCTAGTTATGCATCACTATTTTGGAAATGGAAGGAAGAGGAGTTATTTGTGGTATGCATGGGTATTTTAATTACGTGCCTGTACTTTTTTCTATTTATGTGAACGTACTTTCTTTAAAACATTGTTATTATTCAACCTATGCATTTAATCGATTTTTAGGTGTACTCAGTGGGCCGTGAAGAGCAGAAGGGCAGATTTAGATGAAATTCTGAGGACCAAAGGAAAAGCCATACCAGTATGCCATGGGCTGGGCATATAGCAAGTTCCCCCGTGCTGAGTGTAGCGATGTATTGTCATCTTATGATAAGTATTATAGGATGGGAAATTTCCACACAGAAATGAAGAAGTATGATAATTCTAAAATGATGTTTCCAAATATTTGTGGGGGAAAGTTAAGTGCTGCTTTTTTGATTCTTTTTTTACAATTTCGCTTTACGTCCCACCAACACAAATAGGTCTTATGGCGGCAATGGAACTGGAAATGTCTAGGAGTGAAAAGGAAGCGGCCGTGGCCTTAATTAAGGTACAGCCCCAGCATTTGCCTGGTGTAAAAATCCATCTTTACGGCTGCCGACAGTGGGGTTCGAACCCACCATCTCCCAGATGCTAGCTCGCAGCCGCGCGCCTTTAAATGCACGGCCAACTTGCTCGGTTAAGTGCTAAAATATCAGGAATATTTGAAGATAGTTTTTGTCAGTTTTTATTAGAAAGCACACGTGGAATTAGAATAAAATTAACTGTCAGGTTTTTGTTATTGAATTAATGTAGTGAAGGCATAATGTAACAGCTGTATAAAATTACTGACTAATAAGTTTTTCAAAGTCCTTATAAAGACACATGTAAATAGAACGAATGATTCAACACAGAAAAATCTTGCCAGTAAAAATATCAAGCTGAAAAGGATATTGCATGTGTGATTTGCTCTTGGAGACTGTAGGCCCTAGTCATAACATGACGATCGAATGTTTTAATTTGATAATACATTTGTTTTATTCTTATCACTAGATCTTTCAGACCCCCTCCACCGTTTTTCTTCCCTATATTCGCGAACGTCTTAAAATGTGTATTTCGTTGGGTTCGAAGTAGAAATGTGTAGTGTTTTAATAGCTCGTAGTGTTAGTGTTCTTCTCGGGGCGCTAGATGGCAGCACTACGCGCTATCGCCGTCACAGTTTTTACTATTATCATATTAAGCTATTTGGCCGAGGTACACAGCCCATCCATACCGGTTGGCTGATAGAAGTTCTACGACGTGATACCGTCAGTGTTGAAAGTCTGTAAATAAACTCTATGAAGTTCGTGATGTAAGGTGACTAAAATATTTTCAGTCAGCAGGGAACTTTAACTTTGCACCTAAGTACTGCAGTTTTGAACTAGTACTTTTCGAAGTGATATTACATGTCAGGAAACATTCATTCGTAATTTTGAACAGTTAATTCGAACTTACAGTCAGATAATGAATTCTAATATTACAACTTCTATTTCGAGTGGAATTCAGATATTTAATTCAAATATTAAAACTTGTGTTTTCGAGTGGAAGCATTAACTCAAAGTCTTTAGAACAGTACATCGAAACTTAGGTTTTCTTGAGTACAACTGAAATGCTGGTTGACGTTTAACCTCATATTGCAGTTAAATTAACACCGCAACTTCAGTGAACGGAACTAATTTCACTAGCAAGTGATTAGAAAATCATATCAGTATCTTCATTTGTGTTTGAACTTAACGTAGAAGTTCTTTTCTTTCGGGGGGGGGGGGGGGGGAGTTAGTAGCTTTATGTCGCATCGACACAGATAGGTCGTATGGCGACGGTGGGATAGTAAAGGCCTAGGAGTTGGAAGGAAGCGGCCGTTGCCTTAATTAAGACATTTGCCTAGTGTGAAAATAGAAACCACAGAAAACCATCTTCAGGGCTGCCGACAGTGGGATTCGAACCCACTATCTCCCGGATGTAAGTTCACAGCCAACTCGCCCGGTAACGTAGTAGTATCTTTTTTGCAATTGGCTTTACGTCGCACCGACACAGACAGGTCTTATGGCGACAAAGGGATAGTAAAGGTCTAGGAGTTGGAAGGAAGCGGCCGTTGCCTTAATTAAAGCACTTGCCTAGTGTAAAAATAGAAACCACGGAAAACCAACTTCAGAGCTGCCGACAGTGAGGTTCGAACCCACTATATCCCGAATGCAAGCTCACAGCCGCGCCCCCCTAACCGCACGGCCAACTCACCCGGTCGTAGTAGTATCAGTGAATGAAACTAAATTCACTCCATGTAAATAATCAACTAAGTGTTATCTTCGTGCCATAATTACATGTGAACAGGACTAACTTAATGCGTAGACATTTAACCTCTTCAACTAAAAGTAAAATTATTGCAGTGAACAGTGACATAGCACTGTGATGGGCAAACTTCTAAATAACCCAAAGCAATAGTAGGATGTAGTAAAAGTCTATAAGCATTTGTGTCGTCGATCAGTTGACAGTGAAATGCAAACAATCTTTAAAAATGTATCAAGTGAAATTTATGTTAAAAACTGCGCGTTCTATTTCATCAACATTCGACCGTAGAATAGTCTCTGTAATTCCTCTTAAATCTGTGAACAGCTCAGTTACCTTAAAGAAATGTTCGTGTTTAATCTTATTAACGTTAAACATGGTGCTTTCACATTTCCTTATTCCCTTCATAGGAACGATAAAACCATTCGAACTTCACTTCAAATTTCACCTCAAATAAGTCGAGTGTTCGTAATACTACTGAGTGAGTGAACCCTGGAACTCTACCTCCCAGACCATCGTGATCTAGAAATTCCAGAACGTCTAGAGGAGCCTTCGCTGGAGTAATACGTGGTACTATGGTGCTGAGAGTTGTTCTCTGGTGTGGATGGAAGGAGCAGCAACAGTGTGGGATATCACCAGCCGCAAGACCAGGGAACAACACACCTTTTCCAACATCAGCTGTACTTAAAGGTGATATTAACTTGTCTTTCTTGAATAAAGAAAAAGTTCAAAATATAAAATTCATGTAAAAGCAAAACATCTCTCTGTACTTCCAATCCGAGGAGCCAAGTACGGGCATATTTTTCCTGGTGCAATATATTTATCCGCATATTTTGCTTATACCGGGCTAAGACGATCACAGTAGACATCACTCGGCTGTTCATATTGATAGTGTGACAAACGTTACAGTTGCTTTATTTATTACAGTTATTTATTTGGCTTTTTGCTAGTGGTTTTAACGTCGGATTTCAACGATGCAAGGATAGGAAAGAGCTAGGATTGGGAAGATAGCGGCAGTAGCCTTACTTCACGGCTCAGTCCCAGTATTTGCCTGGCTTGAAAATAGGATATCACTGATAAAGCTCCTTCTGTAGATCAGTGGTATGACTTTCGACCTCGGATTCCCAAGATCGCGGGTTCAAATCTGGAAGACTCAGTCGGATCCTTGAAGGGCGGAAAAAGAGTCCATTCAACACTCCATTTCATATGATGTGGGCATATAAATGATCTTTTTTTTTTTTCATTTTCTGCTTGTTTTACGTCACACCGACGCAGAGAGGTCTTTGGCGACGATGTGATAGGACAAGGCTAGGACTGTGAAGGAAGCGACCGAGTATCTAATTAACCACTTCCTTTCCAGTCCTAGCGCTTTCGCCGGAAACTGCGACATTTAAATCACCAGGAATATCTACGGTGTATCGTCATTTGCGGGACCAATGTCACCAGAGGATAGGAGAAAGAAGAGTCTATTTAAATATTCATCCCATTTAACCGAATTTCCAAGTTATGTTTTCAGTTTTGTTGCAGCAATAATAGAGACGCTTACTCTGACAGGAGATGCTAAAAATGACCACATAATGAACGTACAGCCACAACATTTGCCTGGTGTGAAAAATGGGAAACTACGGAAATCCCTCTTCAGCGATGCCGATAGTCGAGTTCGACCCCACTATTTCTCCAATGAAAGCACACAGCTTCGTAATCCAATCCGCGTAGCCAACTCGCTCGGTGTAAAAGATCTCGGGTGACATATTTGGTGCTTCCCCGACAATAATCATTGAATCTCGGCCATAGAAGCCCAAGAGAGATCCAGTTTAGTTTGCCGTCTCACAGGTGAAGAGCAGGGGGCTTCAAATGGCGTACTCCGGTCCGGATCTCGATGACTTCTTCCCAGACCTGCACGGTTTAAACGATGTCATGAGTAAAAGAGGAAGGGAAAACTTACAATTAAAAGAGTAAAAATGTCTTAAGACAGTAATGTAGGACTAATACGTGCCCTGGCCTAAAACATGAAACAATATTTGCTCCAAAAATGGCATTACCGAATCTTGAAGAATGAGAGTGAACAGGTTTCCTTAGCAGCGAGTGTTGATTTTTCTCTAGTCTGCAACCTCTCCCCTGCCTTAGTAATTGGCTGTTGCTTCCTCCATGCCTGAATTCAAAAGTAATGCGTCGTTTATACATCCGTGTAAGTTTCCAAATAATATAACTGTAACTTTTGTGTCACAAGAGACAAAGTAAACTCTGGAAATTGAATCTTCAGGCTTGAATGGGACCTACAATTCAATCGGCATATGCAAAAAGGTGACGTGACAAAAGTGAAATTTTACAGGAAACACAAGAAACTGAATATATTTTTAACGTTTCAACGAAAGAATGGAAACAACTTTATTTCATTCTCATATGCATTCATTATAATGCCATGTGACTTGGATTTCACTTCACCAGCAATTCCGGTTCAAAAATACATTTTAATTTGTCTAACATATCATATTTATGCAAATTTTCATTTTACTGAACAGAATTGTATTATGCATTTCCTTTAAAATAATGTGATCATATCTGAAAATTCAAGTGTATATATGCAATACACGAAAAATATTGCAATAAACAAAAATAATGACATTATTACTATTACATCACAATAAAACCTAATGAAACATATGTTTGACATAATATTTGCATACAATACAGTTTGCTTTGAAAACATCTTTGATTTTGTGCATAACTCATTTACATCTATTTCAACCTCCAGATTATTTTCCTCTTTTGATGTTGTAGGTCACTGAAAGAGTTCCTTACAGAAGTCCATCTCTGGACAGTATTTCATTACCTTTGTAATGTCTGTCAATTTTTTCTATTAAATTGGAATTCTCTGACAGATTCTTCTGTTGGTAGACTGATGGATATAGCACGAGATTTCAATGTAAATGTGATATGAAGCCATCAATGACAAGCCGTGCTGGTATCCTAAAGCATACCAGTACGTCTTTTCATTATTTGTTTGACTTCTTGGGATATGTCTGCTATAAGATTCATCTGACAGGAAATTTCGCTTATAATATTTGGGCCACAATAATGCAATAATGTTGATAACTAATCCACATAAATACACTAAATCAATGAAAACATGTAACGACTTAACTGCAGGGCCACTTATCACTCCCGAGAAACAGCTGTATACACAGTCCCGCCATCTTGAACCATGTGAAACACACGGCAGCCAACTTAAACTCTGCATAAACGAGATATATGCTGCTCATGTCACCTTTCTGCATCTTCCATACTAACTATACCTTCTATTTAATACATAAAGAATAGCATTAAAAGTCCGGTTTTTACACAGGTTATATAACCCTGTTTAAGTATATTGAAGTAATAATATCAGTTTTGAAAAATCTCACATGTCACCTATTTGCATATGCCGATTCAATTCTTCTTCGTTTTGTCTGAATATAAAGTACAGACGCAAAACCGATATTCTTATCAACCAAGCAGACAGTTGCTTTGATTAAGAGTGGGAATGTAACGCAGCATTTCAGTTACCACCAACAATTTCCACTTGGCAGTGATGCAAGAAACCGGAAGGTTAAACAGTTGACAGCTTCATTATAGGCCAGTCAAGAATGCATGAGACTCCCCGAGTTCTCAGAGAACAGGAGAAGGCAACCCAGGCGTCTTTAAAAGTATCCTGGATTTGGGGTAGGGTAAACATAATATGTCAGCACAGAAGCTGTTTTGAAGTGTCTTGTTGAAATGGTCAGCACTTTATTTCCAAGTGATGTGAAAGTGATTCAAGTCGTAAAATGCATACTACTGTCTGCTGCTACAAATGTACACTGGATAGAATAGTTATCAGTGGACGTTCGTAACAAATTTAAGCAGGAAATGAGTGATGACTGTGTGCTCTGTGACCCCGGACGAATTTTCAGGTAGAACTGACTGCGGGTATATATCTGTTTCTTTAATGGTGTTCGATTTGTGGAAGAATTGCTTCGCGTCAAGGCTACTGAACACAGTAGTGCGGAAGACAAATATCTGACAGTTTACGCCATAATGTTCGAGTATGGTATCAAATAGGAAAATCTGTTATTGGTGACAACAAATGGTGCTCCTGCATGATGGGAGGTGGTAGTGGCCTGGTACATCATATTTGAGATCAAAATAGTTGTTTTTTTATGTGAGAGATAAACATTAACCAAAAAAAACTGTTCAGACCCTACCTTGAGGAAATCGGTGCCATGCACACAGTTCTTTTGCTTCACGGCAATCAATGTCCGCTGGCTAAGCAAAGGAAAATGTTCCTTGAACTGAATGACGAAACCAGTTTCCACAATGCATGTGACGTAAAAGACTATAGCTGTGTTCATTTATTTACCTGGCCAACACGTAACAATAAAAAACAATTCTGAAGTTATTGTACGAAGAAATCAATTACCGTAAGCAAGACCAGCACGTCTTATTCTACCAAATATCTGGACCTCAGACGTCCCTTTATTGCAATATTACCATCAATCCGGAACCCGGAGAAAAACAATTGAAGACCCCCGGCCTAGAGTAAAACGGAACGCCGACGAGCAGGCAGCCAGAAGACGTCAAATTAAAATGCCTGCACACAGTAGCTGAGGTCATACGATTATTATTATTATTATTATTATTATTATTATTATTATTATTATTATTATTATTATTATTATTATTATTATTATTACGAGGATTGGGACAAAAGTCATGGCAACTTTTTTCTTGTAGATATGTGAACGGATCACAAACGTATATGTGTCGTGTGGAAGTTCTGCAGGCATAGTGTGTATGCAGAACAGCAGATGGCTCTGTGAGTGTGATAGCTGGTAGAAGCGCAGCGAGGGTTGTGAAAGAAGTCAGTTGGCGAGTGTCGTGCGAGATGGAAGTAACCCGAGTTGAGCAGCGCGCTTATATCAAAATAGCCGTTCTCCGAGGGGGAAATGCAATGGAATGTCACAGTGAATTAGTGGAAGCCCTTGGGAATAATGCCCTTGTCATACCGTACAGTAGCACGGTGGGTAGGAAAGTTTCAGCAAGGACGTGTGTCAACCAGTGATGAGCAACGTTCGGGACGACCTGTCAGTGTGCGGACCGACGTGGCACGTGCCGTCATCGAGCAGCTCCTGGATGAAGACAGACGATGGATGCTACTGGAGTTACAGAGGGCAACTGGCATCGAGAAACGCACCGTCCACAGGATATTGCGTAGGCTTAATGAGCTGCAACTGCGTAAAATTCCATCGCGGTGGGTACCACATGCACTGACGGAAGTTCAAAGGTGAGTGCGCTATGCAACATGCTCAGACCACCTTGCACGCTGGCAACAGGACGCCGATCAATTCTTGTCACGAATAATCGCCATCGATGAATTTTTTGGGCCAGGGCATACGAATCAGAACTGAAACATCAGTCCGCGGAGTGGCGACATGCTGGATCACCAAGGAGGCAGAAGTCCGTCAGAATCCTTCCCCAGTCAAATTGATGGTGATCGTCGCGTATGACGTCAGGGGTGTCACTGTTTGCCTCTCTGTTCCACATGGCAGAACAGCGACCGCACAGTACTACAGGGACTTCTTGGTGCGACAGGTACGACGTGGCGTTCGGGAGAAACGTCCGGATCTTGTGGACAGTACAATAATCCTGTAGGACAATGCAAAACCACATAAAGCAGAGTGTGTAGGGCAGCTACTGCGAAATTGAAGATGGGAAGAATCGGAGCACCCACCGTACTCTCCCGACATTTCGCCCTGTGACTTTGATCTCATTCGAAAGATTAAGGAACCAATATGTGGTAGGCGGTTTGCAACACGAGAGGACATTGCTAATGCTGTGCGCCAACGGGTGACCCAATTCACACATGGTGCGACAAATGCTGAAGCTGGTTTTTCGTGGTAATTAATACTGATTGATTGATTGAGTGATTGATTGAAGTCGTGTGACCTGAGAGGCCTGGTGCAGGTTTTTCTAGTTGACACCCATGGAAGACTGGTGCGTATTATGATGATGATGATGATGATGATGATGATGATGATGATGGTGGTGGTGGTGGTGGTGGTGGTGGTGGTGGTGGTGTGGCAAGGAGATGAAACCCGATGTCGGCGCATAGCCGGGGCTGTACCTTAATTAAGACCACGGCCGCTTCCTTCCCATAACTAGGCCATTCCTACCCCATCGTCGCCGTAAGACCTATCTGTGTCGGTGCGACGTAAAGCAAATAGCGAGAGTATTCGTAATGCAATGTATGTCTACCTCACAGCTCCGTTTTCCTGATACGGGGTCGGGGATGAGGCGAGATGCCCTTCTAGACGCCAAACTCCGTTGAGGAGCTAGTGAACACGAAATGGATTCTCGCGAATGAAATTGGGTAAGGATGTGGAGGGTATCGGCCGTGGCCTATGAATAGGCGTGGCCTATGAATAGGAACTGTCCCGGTATTTGCCTGGAGTGAAAATGGGAAACTACAGAAAACCATTATCAGGACAACCGACGGTGGGGTTTGAAACCACTCGCCTACCAAGAGCAGAACTTGACTCCATAGCCGCAGCGCATTTAACAAAGCGCGCCTACGACGCTTTTACAGCCCTCAAATATGATGACATTTTAAGAGCCTGAGAATTAAACTGTGGAAAAGGCACCGCATAATGAAACAAAATTTAAATTAAGGAATTAGTTCCAAAAGAAACCTACGAAAAAAGTAGCTTGTTTTACTATATATGAATATCGCAGTATCAGTACAGACAACATTAGAGACTTCTGTCATCAGAAATCCTTTCTTTTTCCTGAACAATATAAAACCAGCGAGTTGGCTGCGCGGTTCGCGCCACGTGGCTGTGAGATTCTGTTCGGGAAATGATGGGTTCGAACCCCACTATCGGCTGTTCTAATGAAAGTATTCCGTGGTTTCCTATTTTCACACCAGACAAATGCTACGGCTGTACCTTGCTTCAGGCCACGGTCGCTTTCTTCCCAGTTCCAACCCTGTCCTCTCCCATCGTCGCCGTAAGACCTGAATAATAATAATAATAATAATAATAATAATAATAATAATAATAATAATAATAATGTTTTATTTATCCTGACAAAGTTAGGGATGTACTCCCTTTCTTACACTTAACCAGTCTTAACCTAGAACACTTAATAATTACTGATGACAATAATATGATAATATGAACAATAATAACAGTAAAAGCATTAACAAATGTAACCACACTTAAAAAAATCATATCATCTATATAATATAAATCGTAAGTAGAGTACATTAAGAATATAATTATGAATAATGAGTACTGTAACTACTACTTAAGAAAAAGTTTAGAAAATATATACATTTCTACAGTACACCGAAATATCGCCTTCAATTGAGAGGAGAAGAAGAAGAAGATCTGTGAAAGGAAAAGGGAAATGATGATGAAGAGGCGGTAGGAGTAGGTGTTTTCAGGTCATAATTTGATGATTCATGCATGTTTACCTAGTATTTCGACACAGGCATGTTTAAAAGCTAAGCTGCTGTGTAGGTGCGACGTAGAATCAATAGAAAAACCTCAGAGATATGAATTCTTGTTGAGTGAAGAAAGACGATGGTTTTAGCTTCAAAATCAAGAAGTATTAGACGGTGCTCGCGAGGTTCCTCCCATTAATTAAATAACAGCTAATGAACATCTCTCTGCTGAGGGTGAGGACACGCAATGTTTAATCAGAGAATACTTAAGTAGATTTTCTTGAGTGATATTAAGCTGTTGTTAATGTCATTTTCTGTTCAATTAGCATGTCTTTACAATTAGAAAATGAAAACCTACAACCTGTTTTCCAGTCACTGACCGGGTCAGGGATGGAATAAATGAAGCCCCATCTTGCGGCGAGGATAGGAATTGTGCTGGCTGCCGAGACCTGTCGCACTCCTCTGGGACAATGATTAATGACTGACAGATGAAATGAAATGATAATGGAGTGTGTTGCTGGAATGAAAGATGACAGGGAAAACCGGAGTATCCGGAGAAAAACCTCCCGCCTCCACTTTGTCCAGCACAAATCTCACATGGAGAGACCGGGATTTGAACCACGGAACCCAGCAGTGAGAGGCCGACGCGCTGCCGCCTGAGCCACGGAGGCTTCTATACAATTAGAAATATGTAAAAAAAACATGAAGTAAAATAATGCACTGTCGTCATTAAATACATAACATGCAATACGCACATGTAGATCACGTGTCTCAGACAATAAATTGAATCGTGCATTAACGACCACAGCAACATTTTTAGAAATTTAATACGGTGGGAGAATACAGTAAGAGAATATGAAAGGAACACATTAAAGAATTTAAAATTGTGATATGCCTGAAACAAAACCACATATTATCAACAGAAAAACTTCTGTTTGATTACTCTTCTTCAAAATATCTTGTCGAGCAGCTCGTCTCCTTTCTCTCCCAAGTCTTCCCAGCCCAAACTTCGCAACATTTTTGTAACGCTACTCTTTTATCGGAAATCACCCAGAACAAATCGAGCTGGTTTTCTTTGTATTTTTTTCCAGTTCTTGCATCAAGTAATTCTGGTGAGGGTCCCATACACTGGAACTGTACTCTAGTTGGAATCTTACCAGATATTTATATGCCCTCTTCTTTATAATAATAATAATAATAATAATAATAATAATAATAATCTCCATATCAGCGGTATAGCGGTTATTGTGATTAGAGGCCCGGGTTCGATTCCGGCTCTACCACGAAATTTGAAAAGTGGTACGAGGGCTGCAACGGGCTCCATTCAGCCATGGAAGGTCAAATGAATAATTTTAATACATGTGTAATTATTGTTTCGTAGGTGAACATTGTATTTATAGCATTGAATCAAAATCTCAATAAACTACTATTGCCGCGGTTATATTGGTATACTGTCAACCTTTACCTCTCTGTCGAAATTCGCTCAGAGAGCATCAAAGAACGTAGCAATTATTTTCAGTTTGATGTGTACTCCTTCCCCCCTCGCCCATTATCAATCAATCAATCAATCAATCAATCAATCAATCAATCAATCAATCAATCAATCACTACTGAACTCCCAAACTACATAATAATTTTCCATCGTTTCATATACAATTACAATTCGCAAATAAAAATCCCAAAACCTGCATTACTGGCATTAATAATATGGTTTCCGAAAGTTGAGAAATATCCGGCCAGCATCACAATCATGCCGGGATGGTGGCACAGTTTAGGATGTATAATATACTGCAATCCCATGACTTTTAGCAATTGAGTGTAATAGGCTACTAACGGGTCTGGCAAAGATGCCTCGAGATTTGCATCAAAGAATATTATCAAAGTATTCGCCAGGTGTGTGGAAATCCACTACCGAATCATGCCCTAATTAAGGATCAAACCAATCCGCTTGCACTTTCCGAGTTATATCGTGTTTCAGCAGCTATAGGTTATCTGGGTTATATGCAGCTCGGTCAGGTTTCTCAGTTACACGTACTTCAGTCATTACTTCCTTCGTAACCCCTAGTCTCCATTAGATCTAAACCACTTCACAGCCAGAAACATTTTGTTTAAACAAGTAGTTTATACTTTTCCAGCTAATGGCAGCTCAAGCCACATTCTTCACTAGTAAAAGAACAACGGCATATACAATTTTTCATATTTGCGTCTAAATGCAGCGCTTGATCTTCCATGTCCATCAGACATGTCGGGCTAACTTTCGTAATCTGTAAAAACCTACGACGGAATATATGGCACATACTGTCTCAGACGAGTCTGTAAACCGAGCAAGAGCCTTCGCTGTTTGGATCACGTACCAATCAGCTTGCATTCGGGAGAAAGTGGGTTCGCACCTCACTGTCGGCAGCCCTGAAGATGGTCTTCCGCGGTTTCCCATTTTTACACCAGGCAAATGCTGGGACTGCACCTTAATTAACGCCATGGTCGCCTCCTCAACGTTCCTACCCTTTTCTATCCCAACGCCGCCATAACACATATCTGTCGGTACAACGTAAAGCAAATTGCAAATTTCAAACAAGTTTGTATATAAGGCAATCCAAATAAAATTATCATTAAATCCTCACAGAAAACACCATTAACTTCTAACCATCCAGTCAAATTTGGTTGTACAGATTGGAACATCAACTACCTTCTGCCTTCAACAATAGTCGCTTAAGCCGACTAGGTTGTGCAACCTGGTATGGTGTTCGCTTGCTGAACTGAAGGCAGCAAAATTGAAATCAGGGCTCGGTTGGCAACTGCAGTGTGCAGCAAAATTGAAATCAGGGCTCGGTTGGCAACTGCAGTGTATACATGCGGCATGTCCTTCAGCAAAGAGGGTAAGTCAGCTAAAACATTCAGCTCAAATACACTTAAGAAAATGGAAATTGCAACACCATGAAGGCATTGGTCGTTTGTGTTGATTTACAAGATATGGAACGATGCCATGTAGGTATGTAAACGATCAAAGTTTCAGACCCACTGGATTGTTGCTACAGGTCTCCCCACGTGATTGGTCGCGGAGGAATCAACTCCAGTATAAGGACTCTGGTGTAGCGTAGTTTACTTGCAGTCTGTGCGTGAAGTGTTCCCCGTCAAATATGCCTCGACGACAGAGAAGAGTACGCTATCAACAACTGTCGCCGTTTGAGAGGGCTCGGATTATTGGGCTGTGTGAGGCTGGATTATCGCTAAGGACTGTCGCTGCACGTGTTGGCCGACAGGCATCTACGGTACAACGTGTATGGCAGCAGTGGTCAAATGAAGGTACCCACACTCGTAGACCTGGCACAGGCCCAGCGCGACAGACAACTGTGAGAGAGGATCCCTGCATCATTCGGATGGCCCGGATGGAACCCCATGCAGCAGCAGCGCAAAATTCGAGCAGCTGTGGCACCCCACGTTACAAAACAAACAGTTGGTAATCGCCTGCGTGCAGCTGGCTTACGAGCCCGTGTCCCTGCAGAAGGTGTTCCATTGACCCCGCAACAGCGACGTGTAAGGCTGGCCTGGTGTCGAGAAAGATCGACGTGGGTCGACGAATGGCATAGGGTCGTCTTCAGTGATGAATCGCGCTTCTGTCTTGCCCACAGTGAACACCGGAATCGTGTGAGCCGACGTACCGGGGAAAGGGGCCGCCCAGATCTTATTGTCGAGAGGCACACAGGGCCAACACCTAGCATTATGGTCTGGGGAGCTATTGGCTTTAATGTGAAAACACAATTAGTGCTTGCTGAGGGCACTATGACTGCTCGACAGTACGTTGATAGGGTACTCAATCCAGTGGTTGTCCCTATGATGGCGAACATTGCTAATGGGATGTTTCAGCAGGACAATGCCCGGGTTCACACTGCACGCATCTCCAGAGAAGCTCTCCATGACATCACAACCTTAGAATGGCTCGCCAGATCCCCGGACCTCAGTCCTATTGAGCATTTGTGGGACATGATGGGTCGACAACTGGCCAACCGTCCTCAGCCACCCACAACTCTGGAACAACTGACCCGTGCAGTGCAGCAAGCATGGGCCACAATTCCTCAGGAAGCGATCCAGGGCCTTATTGACTCCATGCCTCGACGAATGCATCAATGTATTGCAGCTCTTGGTGGGCACATCCTGTATTGATTGTTGTCCAAACTTGCGGTCAGAGGGACCTGAAAGTGTAATCATCGAATCACAACTGAACACTCGTCCTGCATGTTCAATTGCAGCAATGTAGCACCACTCCCCCTGTGTGTTGCAATTTCCATTTTCTTCAGTGTAACTTGTAAACTGTTACGAAGTATCGAACGACTGTTTGTACGTTCAGTAATTGTTAATATGGGGCTCATAACATAACGAATTTCTATGATGTCAGTACGTTCTGAGATACCGAATGAGCAGAGTATTCCATTTAAAGGGAAAAAATTCAGAGATATAATAACTTTCAAAATCTGACTAGTACTGTTCGTTCGTAGACTGCCTTGATAAATGGATTACCATAAAAACTATCAAGAAGGCACAGTACACGCTACGTATAAATCACTATTTGCTGACGTACTGTGACTCTACAAAAATGGATATAATGTTAGGCATAAGGAAAACAGGCTTCCGATTAAATATAAATGAGTGGATAATATAATGGTTCATGGTGTGGGTTACTGTAACGGCTGAGTGGCCTAGTAAGTGGTCCTGAGAGTCGGGATACCTGTTACTATGGAATGGCAGTGGGCATCCCGGACGTATTCCGAGTCATGGCCCTCCTTGTGCTTAGGCGGCTAGAACTATACAATCCACCGGCTGTGTCTATCCCATTACAGGAGACATCCTCGCCTGGATCATGTGTAACTGTAGCATCCGGCTTCGCAGAATTTTCACCGAGCACGCCCAGACGCCCAGAACGTTTTAAGCAAGTCTCGGACCTATAGGAGTAACGGAATCCCGTTTTCATTTGGCAGGCGAGGGACTCCTTGGAAACAATTTCGCGAACGTAATGGAATTCGATGGAAAGCTATCAATATTAATGAGTTTTATGGAAGAAGGGAACCCGAACTGGCTGAGTCAGCAAAGAGGATGCATCTGGATGTGTTAGGAGTAAATGAAATTCGGGTTAGGGGAGAAAATAGGGAAGAGATAGGATATTATAGCGTACTTGACGGGTGTTAAAAAGCGAAAGAGTGTGGGGTAGGACAGTTCATCAGGAATACTACTGCATGGGAATGATATGGGGTAGATTTGGCAATTGGAGGAATTAGGACGAGAACTGTCTCAGTGTATTCACCATGCGAGGGTGCAGATGAGGGTGAAATTGGCAAGTTTTATGAAGCATTGCGTGACATCTCTGTCAGGGTCAACAGCAAGGGTAGGATACTGCTAATGGGCGATTTCAACGCGAGAGTTGGAAATAGAACTGAATGATATGAAAGGATGACTGGTAAATGTGGGGAAGATACGGAAGCTAACAGGAATGGACAGCCTTTGCTGGATTCTGTACTAGAATGGGATTAGCAATTACGAATACATTCTTCAAGTATCAAGCTATTCACCGCTACATATGGGAGGGTAGGGGCACCAGATCCATAATAAACTACACCTTAACCGACTTTGAATTCAGTAAATGTTAGGAATGTGCGAGTTTCCGCGGATTTTTCGACGAAACTTTTTTTTGCTAGTTGCTTTACGTCGCACCGACACAAATAGGTTTAATGACGACGATGGGACGGGAAAGGGCTAGGAGTGGGAAGGAAGCGGCCGTGGCCTTAATTAAGGTACAGTCCCAGCATTTGCCTGGTGTGAAAATGGGAAACCACGGAAAATCATTTTCAGGGCTGCCGACAGTGGGGTTCGAACCTACTATCTCCCGAATACTGGATACTGGCCGCACTTAAGCGACTGCAGCTATCGAGCTCGGTTTTCGACGAAACTGACAACTATCTGATCTGCAGTGAACTAAGTATCTCTAGGTCTAGGATAGAGAAAATGAAATATGTCTAACATAAGAAGAGTCGAAAATCTCCAGGACGAGGAAATTAAGACTGAATTACATGGATATGATTAGTAAAATGTTCCAAACAATGCACAATAAGCAGGATCATGATATAGCAAGAGAATGGATGGCATATAAGGATGCTGTAGTAGAAACAGCAAGGGAAAATCTGGGAACAACTGTGTGTAAAGATAGAAAAAAAGCGAACTTCTTGATGGAATGATGAAGTGATAGCAGCTTGTAAACGTAAGAAGAATGCGTATCAGAAATAGCTCCAAACAAGGATGGATGCAGACAGGAAATTGTAAGTAGATGAAAGAAACGGAGGGAAACTAATACTTGTTGTATCTAAGAAATCGTGGCAAGATTTTGGTAATGACCTGGAAAGGCTAGGTCAAGCAGTAGGGAAATCTTTCTAGACAGTAATAAATAATCTTGGAGAAAAAAAGGAAATGAATAGTGTTTTGGGTAAATCAGATGAACTCCTAATAGATCACAGGATAGGTAGAAGGAATATTTTGAAAATATTATCAACGTAAAAGGAAATTTTCCAGGTGACATCGCGAACAACCGAGCTCAGGGAGAGGACGACAATGCTGTTGGTGAAATTACACTTGAGTAAGTCGTAAGGATGGTAAATAAACTCCATTTTCATAAAGCAGCAGGATGGATTGAATTAAACCTGAAGTGGTAAAATAGAGTGGGAAGGCAGGGATGAACTGGCTTCATAGATTAAGAAGATTAGCATGGAATATTACGAAGATACCTTCTGATTGGACAAAAGCAAAACTTGCACCTTTCTATCGGCATGGGAACAGGAAGGATTGCAACAACTATGGAGGTATCTCATCATTATACCACGCAAGGTGTTCACTGGGATTTTGGAAAGGAGTGTGCGATCAGTGGTTGGGAATAAGTAGGATGAAAACCAGGATATAGTAGAATAAACCTCACCAAGATAGTTTGTCTACACGGTGCGAATCATGTAGTCGCAAGCTTGTATTCGGGAGATGGTGGGTTTGACTCAATTGCCGGCAGCCCTGAAGGTGGTCTCCCCACTTGTATACGACGCAAATGCCGAGGCGGTGCCGTAATTAAAGCCACGACTATTTCCTTCCCAGGTCTATCCCATCCTCACCCTAAGACGGTAACCTATTCCACGTTCCATACAATATTATTGTTCTTTCCCGCAACTTGAAAGCTTGTTGTTTAATACAGCAGACTTATTTTGAAGAGCATTCAACTCAGTTTATAGTGTACGCAATGGGCTAGTTCGGTAAATTTTAGTCGACCAACACCAGTAACTAATAGCTATCTCACCTTAGACGAGTGAGGAGTCGTAACCACATAGTGTCGGGAACGCTTGACTCCGTTAGGATCGTCTCGTTTGTAGAGAACAAATTTGCTTCGTCGACGGCCACGATCGCCAGGAGGCAGGAAACCGTTGTAACTGAAACAATAACATACATAGCATATAAAACACTTGGAAGATAATATATAAGGAATGTGAAGTTGCTGTTAAGTTTATTATTATTATTATTATTATTATTATTATTATTATTATTATTATTATTATTATTATTGATATGGATATGGGTCGGAAAATGAATATACGTTGACACCTTTTATAAGGCTATTGTAGTAGGCTACATTTGTATTCCTCTAGAGAGGAAGATTAGAGGATAATTATGAGTTTTAGTGAATTAGTTGTTCATCCATTCATTAATTAATTTTTATATCTCAACATGTTATAATTATATCAGTAAAGAACATGCTAGTGTGCGTTATGATGTTTTTATATTTATTGGGAATGAGATATCTCGAAAGAGGATTGTGTACGGGTCCAACTAGGCCTTAAACATCATACAAATAATAATCATATGATTTTTACATACATACATACATACATACATACATACATACATACATACATACATACATACATACATCATTATAGACTGTTATGCCTTTCAGCGTTCAGTCTGCAAGCCTCTGAGAATATACTAAACGTCGCCACAATCCTCGATTTGCAACTAGTGTTGTGGCCTCATTTAGTTCTATACCTCTTATCTTTAAATCGTTAAAAACCTAGTCTAACCATCGTCGTCTTGGTCTCCCTCTACTTCTCTTACCCTCCATAACAGAGTCCATTATTCTCCTAGGTAACCTATCCTCCATTCGCCTCACATGACCCCACCACCGAAGCCGGTTTATGCGTACAGCTTCATCCATCCAGTTCATTCCTAAATTAGCCTTTATCTCCTCATTCCGAGTACCCTCCTGCCACTGCTCCCACCTGTTTGTACCAGCAATCATTCTCGCTACTTTCATGTCTGTTACTTCTAACTTATGAATAAGATATCCTGAGTCCACCCAGCTTTCGCTCCCGTAAAGCAAAGTTGGTCTGAAAACAGACCGATGTAAAGATAGTTTCGTCTGGGAGCTGACTTCCTTCTTACAGAATACTGCTGATCGCAACTGCGAGCTTACTGCATTAGCTTTACTACAACTTGATTCAATCTCACTTACTATATTACCATCCTGGGAGAACACACAACCTAAATACTTGAAATTATCGACCTGTTCTAGCTTTGTATAACCAATATGACATTCAATTCTGTTGAATTTCTTACCTACTGACATCAATTTAGTCTTCGAGAGGCTAATTTTCATACCATACTCATTGCACCTATTTTCAAGTTCCAAGATATTAGACTGCAGGCTTTCGGCACAGTCTGCCATTAAGACCAAGTCGTCAGCATAGGCCAGACTGCTTACTACATTTCCACCTAACTGAATCCCTCCCTGCCATTTTATACCTTTCAGGAGATGATCCATGTAAACTACAAATAGCAAAGGTTAAATATTACAGCCTTGTCTAACTCCTGTAAGTACCCTGAACCAAGAACTCATTCTACCATCAATTCTCACTGAAGCCCAATTGTCAACATAAATGCCTTTGATTGATTTTAATAATCTACCTTTAATTCCATAGTCCCCCAGTATGGCGAACATCTTTTTCCTCGGTACCCTGTCATATGCTTTCTCTAGATCTACGAAACATAAACACAACTGCCTATTCCTCTCGTAGCATTTTTCAATTACCTGGCGCATACTGAAAATCTGATCCTGACAGCCTCTCTGTGGTCTGAAACCACACTGGTTTTCATCCAACTTCCTCTCAACGACGGATCGCACTCTCCCTTCCAGGATGCCAGTGAATACTTTGTCTGGTATACTAATCAATGAGATACCTCGATAGTTGTTGCAATCCTTCCTGTTCCGTTGCTTATAGATAGGTGGAATTACTGCTTTTGTCCAACCTGAAAGTACCTTACCAACACTCCACGCTAATTTTACTACTCTATGAAGCCATTTCGTCCCTGCCTTCCCACTGTACTTCACCATTTCAGGTCTAATTTCATCTATTCCTGCAGCCTTATGACAATGGAGTTTATTTTCTATCCTTTCCACTTCCTCAAGCATAATTTCACCAACATCCTTTTCCTCCTCCCCACGAGCTTGGCTGTTTGCAACACCACCATGATGATTTCCTTTTACATTGAGAAGATGTTCAAAATATTCCCTCCACCTCTCCAGTGATTCCCTGGGATCTATTATGAGTTCACCTGAATTACTCAAAACACTGTTCATTTCCTTTTTCCCTCCCTTCCTACGATTCTTTATTACTGTCCAGAAAGGTTTCCCTGCTGCTTGACCTAGCCTTTCCAGGTTATTACCAAAATCTTCCCATGACTTCTTTTTGGATTCAACAACTATTTGTTTCGCTCTGTTTCTTTCATCTACGTACCAATCCCTGTCTGCCTTGGCCCTTGTTTGGAGCCATTTCTGATAAGCCTTCTTTTTACGTTTACAGGCTGCTCTCACTTCATCATTCCACCAACATGTTCGCCTTTTCCCATCTTTACACACAGTTGTTCCTAGGCATTCCCTTGCTGTTTCTATTACAGCATCCCTGTATGCCACCCATTCACTTTCTATATCCTGAACCTGCTTACTATCCACCGTTCGAAACTTCTCACTAATCATATCCATGTACTTCTGTCTAATTTCCTCGTCCTGGAGACTTTGTACCCTTATTCGTTTGCAGACAGATTTCACTTTCTCTACCCTAGGCCTAGAGATACTTAGTTCATTACAGATCAGATAGTGGTCTGTATCATCGAAAAAACCGCGAAAACTCGTACATTCCTTACAGATTTCCTGAATTCAAAGTCTGTTAAGATATAGTCTATTATGGATCTGGTACACCTAGCCTCCCATGTGTAGCGGTGAATAGCCTTATGCTTGAAGAATGTATTCGTAACAGCTAAACCCATACTAGCACAGAAGTCCAGCAAACGCTTCCCATTCCCATTAGCTTCCATATCTTCCCCACATTTACCAATCACCCTTTCGTATCCCTCAGTTCTATTCCCAACTCTCGCATTGAAATCGCCCATTAGCACTATTCTATCCTTGCTGTTGACCCTGACCACGATGTCACTCAATGCTTCATAAAACTTGTCAACTTAATCCTCATCTGCACCCTCACATGGTGAATACACGGACACAATTCTTGTCCTAATTCCTCCCACTGACAAATCTACCCACATCATTCGCTCATTTACGTGCCTAACAGAAACTATGTTGCGTGCAATGGTATTCCTAATAAAGAGCCCTACCCCAGACTCTGCCCTTCCCTTTCTAACACCCGTCAAGTACACTTTATAATCTCCTATCTCTTCCTCATTATCTCCCCTTCTTCTCAACGGTAATCCTAATTATTTGCCTTTTTGTTCGCGCAGTTAAGGCATTAACACCTTCTCTTACACTAAACCAATATTAACAATCACATGAAACTCAATTAAATTAAATAGGAAATAATTTTAAGAATTGACACATAACTGAAAGGTAACTGTAGTACTAATTTAATAACAACAACAATAATAATAATAATAATAATAATAATAATAATCACAAATTGACAGTAATAACAGTCACAATTTAAATGGAAAATAAATATTTCTTATACTGGTTTTTGAATGACGAGCCCGACCTACTATCTCCCGGATGCAAGCTCACAAAGACTCATTATCATCATCATTATCATCATCATTATCATCATCGTCGCCAAAATAGACCTACAACATTAACACTAACGATGATAAAATCCCGAAACAATATTTAATGTTTGCTGGCGAATAGTCACCTTGTATTCATCGTATCACGGGTTACCAAGGGAGGAACGTGGAACTATAATTCCAAGCAGTTCCGACAATAGTTGATAGATGGCGTTACTGCATCAGTGGAGTCGACACTGGAGTCGAGTGTGTCGGTTCCAGAGGTAGCAGTCTCGACTCTTCGTGATTCCTATTGCAGCCCATCCCTACCTATGACAGCCAGAAGGAACCTCGCAGCGCTGAACTCGCTTTGGCTAGGTGCGTAACAAAGCTTCTGCGCATGCTTCGCGTCCCTTTGCCAATCATTCAGCATCTCCTCTTCTCCCCTCTCCTCCCGCCAACCCAGAAACTGATGCAAATCTGTTGGAGTGCAGTCTCAGATGGGCCCCTGCGTATTTACTACTATGTGCTGGGAACAGTGCCACATCACAAGTTGCTTGGGCGCGTATTTCAAATGTGTTCCTGGCCAGGGGAATCAATAAATAGAACAATGTATAAGCACAGGGAATGGAGGTTCATTGCTCCAAAGCTCTATCAGCAAAAAACCGTAATTTACATTTGAAGTGGAACCTACCCGACGTTGAGTTATATGTCACCAAAGTTGCGCTGAGTAAAAGAGTGAAAACATCTTGGAGCTACGTTGAATGAAGGTCTCTCATGGGCAGAGCATGCAAAATATTCTTGTTAAAAAATATATCGATCCTTCCATTCATTGCAAAGGCCGAAAAATTCTAACTTCAGCAAAAAAAGAAAAAGAAAAAAAAACCTAGTCAAAACTCCGGTATTGCCCTTACTGTGACGTTGTACAGGTTGAACAAAAATGCCGCGCGTGGAAGTTGGCATGTGGTTCCTCGTGGAAATTCACGACAAAAGTTTATCTTGCAAAACCTAGTCCCGCCATTAGGTTTAATAGAAATGCGAGTTAAGAAACGATGACAGGGAAAACCGGAGTACCCGAAGAAAAACAAATCTCACGTGGAGTGACCGGGATTTGAACCACAGAACCCAGCGGTGAGGGGGCCAACGCGCTGCCGCCTGAGCCACGGAGGCTTGTAATGGTGTAATCTATTTTCGAATTATGTTAGAGGATTTACCCATATTAGATTTGTTTTCATCGTTCATGTGCAATTCATAATGATTTATCTGTTTATCACGACAAGTAAAGGCGTGAAATTAAATGTCCGTGGTCTGCTATGCCGATGCTTCCTGACATGACACGTTTAATTTTATTTCACCTACACCATTACGCCCGTCGTCTTCGTTAACGATATCGTACTTCACTCTACAATACTCTTAAAAAACCCAATGGGCAAATGAGCAGCAACATGAATGCTATTTCATGTTATTTTCCGCGCCTCGACACGCAAGCGGCCCCGCAATGAGAGTGAAGTTCGCTTGGAGTCGCAAAGCTTCATGCGAAGCGACCGTGCGGCCCCGCAATGCGCGTAAAGTTAACTTGGAGTCGAGAGGCTTCATGCGAACCGAGACCGGTATTCGGAGTCGATGGAGTCGACGCTCTCGATTCCAGGCTTCAGTCGCGCCCATCCCTAGTCATAGGTCTTGATCAGGTAAACCAACTACTTAGCAAATTTTTTAAACAGACTACGTATGCAGTTATAATAATACCACGACATAGTAGGTAGAAGATATCCACGTGCTTCTAACACTAGGTGGAACTTTAAATCACTTAACTGTTGAAGTAGTTTATGAGAACAAGGAATCCCTCATTGAACGCCTTGAAGAAATAGAAACAACGTCTCGACAAGGTACAACAATAACACTGGCAAACTAGAACATCCTGCATTTTAGTTTTGGCTGTCTATTTTATTTAATAATGCCACGTGTTGATATTTTATACAACCGATTGCAAAAGAGAACATCAGACCCAGTCGAAATAAAAAAGGCAATTTATAATTTTGAATGCGTCACCCAAAATATTAGACAGTAAAATTGACTCGCTTTCCAATGCGTCAGAATAATGATCCAGCCTGTAAAAAGTACACGCGTCTCCAAGAAAGTGGCAGCCAAGGAAATTTGCGATACAATTATTGATGATGATGATGCTTGTTGTTTAAAGGGGCCTAACATCGAGGTCATCGGCCCCTAATGGTACGAAATGAAATGTCAACAAAAAGTTCAAAATCATCCACTGACCAAAATAAAAAATGTCATGAAGAATGCATGGATGGACATGAACCCCCCCCCCAAAAAAAACCACAATAAACAGTGGATCCGACTCAAAGAAAGATCTGAGCAAGGGGCCAGTTACAGTATAAAGCACAATCCTGAATCGAGGATGCTTGATGTCTGAAGGGGTCCAAAATCCAGGTCTAAGCCCCTCATAATGGTACTTATTGCCAGTGAAGTAGAACCATGGTATTTGTCATGTTGGGGTACTAATCAAAAGTAGCGAAGACCCACGGTGGTCCACACATGATGGTACTACTCACAAGTATTGTACGTCGTACAGGTAACGCAGACCTATGGAGTTTCTCACACAATGGCGCCACTCATCGCCAATGCAAACCGATGAGGTTCCTCACCTAGGCGTACTAGTCACGGGTGCCGGTATTCCCGTGGTGTTCCTCACATAGTGGGTACTAATCACAGGCAACGCAGACCCACGGTGTCGCTCATATAGTGGTACAACTCACAGGCAACGCCCAGACCCGCGGTGTTGCTCACATGGGTACGACTCACGGGTACTGGAAACCCACAGGCGAACCAACTCACTGCTTATACTAATCACAAACCTATTTCGTACCTAATATAGTGGTACTACTCTCAAGTAAAGGCGACCCATGGTGTTCCCCGCGTGATGGTACTAAACAAAAGTAGTTTCATGGTTCTAAGACAATCATCCCTTGGTCGCCCCTTTTAGTCGCCTCTCACGACAGGCCGGGGATACCGTGGGTGTATTTTTTGCCTGCGTCCCCCACCCGCAGGGGGTAGAGAGAGAGAAAAAGGAAGAAGAAAGAAAGGATCCGTCACTTCGAAAAATGAAGTAACGGACGAAGAAACGCAAGGGCCACGAAGTGCGTGAAAATGAAAGACCATGCTCTAATGCCGTCGGGGTCGGAAAAGAATAAAAATTGACCAAGGGAGGTCGGACAGGATAGACGAAGGTGAGGAGCCTGGCACAAGTAAGTGGAAGCAATGCCAAGACTCAGCTAAGGGCCCCGTGGTCGCCAACACACACACACACACACACACACACACACACACACACACACACACACACACACACACACACACACACTCTCTCTCTCCCCCCCCTAAGTTGAGAGCCCCTTGGGCCCCTGTTAGTCGCCTCTTACGACAGGCAGGGGATACCGCGGGTGTATTCTACATGTGCGACCCCCACCCGCACGGGGTAGTGTGTTTGGTCCGCGAGAGGTATTTTATTTCCCTCAAGTCCGCCGGCAAGCCGGTTAGGACCCCCCTATCCGCCACCTGGGACGCGCCACGTGGGAGTATCACCTCTCCCCCTGCTAAGCCAGCGTAGAAGGTTCGTGGATACAATTATTCTCCAGGACACGGAAAGTTTTAAGTTCATCAATCATCTTCTTGCTGCGAACTTGTTTCATGCTGATAGTTTTGAAAAGTAGGAAAGGCAGTTCCCATTTGTTACTTTGAAGAAAGTGTGTGAAGTATATCCTTTTATTGAGCAAAATAAACTTAAAACGGAACTGGAAATTCTACATATGGGAGTAGATTTTCGATCTGTGTATGGTGCTGTACATCTTCGTCAATTTTCGCTTCAAAATAACTTAGTGATCACATTTGCTGAAATAATAAAACGACCGAAACTCATCATAACAGTGCCGATCACATCAGTAGCTCAACGTCGTTTTTCAACGTTGAAGAGGATAAAGACTTTCTTACGTAGTTCATGAGTGAGGAAAGACTGACCACTCTTGCAATGCTATCGATTGAAAAGGAATTAGTTAGGGATATGGAGGATTTTAACGAATCTATCATAGACTAATTTGCTGCAATGAAATAGAGAAGAAGACCTCATTTACAAGCAGTCTTCATAGGTGAGTGACCGAGCTCGATAGCTGCAGTCGCTTAAGTGCGGCCAGTATCCAGTATTCGGGAGATAGTAGGTTCGAACCCCACTGTCGGCAGCCCTGAAAATGATTTTCCGTGGTTTCCCATTTTCACACCAGGCAAATGCCGGGGCTGTACCTTAATTAAGGCCACGGCCGCTTCCTTCCCACTCCTAGCCCTTCCCTGTCCCACCGTCGCCATAAGACCTATCTGAGTCGGTGTGACGTAAAGCAACTAGCATAGGTGAGTGTTTAATTTATTAACATTACTGTTGCAATATTTATAATGTAGTTTTGTAGCTTTCTCAAGGAGATCCATAAGCTATGTTTTGATTTCCAATATTGAACCCCCAGAGTCGAGAGTCACCATTTTATTGAAATACATCCAGGGAAACCAGAGATATTCAACATGGTGTAAGACATGACGTATGGCCTGTACCTGTATAAAAAGTCAGCTGATACACCTCTCTCTATCGGTCGGTAGATGCAGAGTGGGTCTCGGCCCGTAAGTGGTCATGGCTGGACCGTGGTCCAAAAACTCTGCACTCTGACCGGCCAACCGAGCAGAGGAGGGGTGGCCACGGCTCTAGCGTGGCTCCTCTACGCCTCTGCATTCGGAAGACGAGACAGAACTGGACCTCACGGCTGGCCCAAACCGTCGGCTGTCCTGAGAATGGTTTTCCGTGGTTTGACATTATCCTGCACTAAGGCGAATGCCGGGACAGTTCTCAGTATAGGCCACGGCCGTCAACCCCCTCACCTTCTCCGAGCATCTCCTTCACTGTAACAAATCTCCCGATCTGAGAGACGGCGTCACCGCCTAAGAGGCCCGTCTCCCTCTTCAGGAGAGGAATGAAAACATTTTAGTAGCAGTAGTACGTATCTACTTCAGTCCACACTGGGTGTTCAGCGATGTTGGCTCGCCGCGTGAAACGTCGATGTCGTGCCCGTAAGTCGAAACTCTGTCGAAGTGCAGTGCGAACTTTTATCTCCAAGTTGGACACAGACAAATTCCAGTGTTTCGGAACTTATACATTTTCAGTGAGTAATACTTTGTTGAGGAACTTTTAAATTTTAAGGAGGTCGACTCCGGACTTGTGTATTTCAGTGAATCACAGTATAACCACTACCCTCGTCTGTTAAATATGTCAAAACCATTTCCAAAGTGAATTTAACTTAAAACTTAAAACGTTATGAAAGATAGAACATTCGAATGCAGTAATTTTGAAATTATTTCTCAAAGTGATTGACATTCCAATGTAAACATTACCTTTAGAATGCAGTAATTTCGAGTGATACACCCAAGTGCCAACAGACACTTCACAATCACAAGTGCTTTAGTAGGTCACTTCAGACAATCAGATTTCATCGTAAGTTATGAAATATTCTGAAACATACTTTAAAGTGAAGTTGTTCCGTCAGGCACTCTATTTTAGTGCTGTTGTGAGTAGGAACAAACAATGCATTAGTCAAAGCAAAGAAACAGTGCTAATTCTTAGTGATTTATTCAAATTATGTGGAAAGCCACCACACATTCGAAAGGATTCGAATGTTTTTCATGTGGAGAACAACCACAAGTGTAACTTTACTTTCTGAACTAACATTCTGGTTCTAAGAATCAAACCGGCGATGAAACGATAATGTTACGATTCACAAGTGCAGTGGGGTTTCCAATAAATCTACACGACATAACTCTGATATTCGGGGGACTGGTTTTTTTTTTTTCCCTAGGGGCTTTACGTCGCGCCGACACAGATAGGTCTTATGGCGACGATGGGATAGGAAAGGCCTAGGAGTTGGAAGGAAGCGGCCGTGGCCTTAAGGTACAGCCCCAGCATTTGCCTGGTGTGAAAATGGGGAAACCACGGGAAACCATTTTCAGGGCTGCCGATAGTGGGATTCGAACCTGCTATCTCCCGGATGCAAGCTCACAGCCGCGCGCCTCTACGCGGGGGACTGTTAAAGTCGACATTCGCGTTATACTCTTAGTGAGTGACAACACCTCTACAAGATCTTCTAGAGTCGACGCCTAGGAATGTGGTACGACGACCGGTTGCTGTAAACGTTGGAACGTGGTACCATGGTTTGCTGCTGCCTTCGGGGGATCGTAGTGACATGGTCTGGACGCTGTCTGAAGGATCATTTAGGATAAAACACCACTGAAACAATCTCGACTGTAAGGTGATATACAATGACTTATGGAATAAACTTGAATTCAAAAGAGGACTTTAAACTCATTGTAGACAGGATCACTCATCATCCAGTGCGCCCTGCGATAATAATCAAAATTTAGCGAAAGGAAGTAGCCGTGCATGATCTATAAAATCATTCACTGGTACAATATAAGAATAACAATGGGCTCAGAACAGAATCTTAAGGAATACTACAAATTACTTCACTCCAGAAAGATGAACTATTGCCCAAAATTACTCTGTGATATCTATTTCTGAGGTAAACACTGAGCCAGTGCACGGTACCATTGGCAATGTTGAGGTTTCTGAGCTTTGATCTACGCTGTCATATGCTTGACTGAAATCGATTAGAGACTAGAGTCATCTGCCTCTTACGCATAGCACTTCTAATGTCTTCTGTGACTTAAAGAAGGGCTGTTAAATTACTATGATTGGATCTAAAACCCGACTGCAGGGTGTCTTTTAGATTATGCTTGAGAAGAAATTCTGACATTTGAGCACCAGTGATTGATTCGTTTGAGACCTTTGGAGAGAGCAGATATATAAATGGGTCGGTATCCGAGAAAGTGGTGGGATTGGTGACTTCAGAAAAGGTATGAACATTTACACGCTTCCATTGTGACGGAAATCTGTGACTAATCAACGAGTAATTGCAACCGAGCGTTATAGGGGGAATAATTTCATCCAAGATTGGATCAAGCATTTCCGAACTAATACCGCGATGTTTACATTCTTCTTACTATTGCGCAATGCCAATTTGAACTGATTAATAGAAATTGTGTTCATTAAAAATTCCTCGCATTTAGGCTTTTGTGTACTTAGTTTGGAAATGATAACGCTTTTAGTCTCGGGGGTATCTGAATGGGAGAGAAGGGAGTAAAGACTCTTGAGTGATACTGAAGGTGTGGTATATTTATGATGAAATACCACCTCCGATGACTGAAGCGCTATACAAGCTTGTGACGAGTCATATGGTGGTACATGGTCCTTGTGGTTCTCTAAGTTCCACGTCAGTCTGCATGAAAGATGACGCATGTGAAACAATTTTCCCTAAAATGTTTCAGGAAGAAATTGTTGATGATTAACCATTGTACAGAAGGAGAAATAATTGTCGTACTATACATACATACATACATCCATACATACATACATACATACATACATACATACATACATTATCATTATAGACTGTTATGCCTTTCAGCGTTCAGTCTGCAAGCCTCTGAGAATTTACTAAACGTCGCCACAATCCTCGATTTGCAACTAGTGTTGTGGCCTCATTTAGTTCTATACCTCTTATCCTTAAATCGTTAGAAACCGAGTCAAACCATCGTCGTCTTCGTCTCCCTCTACTTCTCTTACCCTCCATAACAGAGTCCATTATTCTCGCAGGATAATTAAAATACCGTTCTTCTTTTTAAATTTATTCATTACATTTGCTATGAAACAGGCTACTGAGCGTAATTTAAAACAGTTGGTATCTGTGGAACTTAATACTTAATTTAGTTTCTTCTTCTGGTACAGTGTGTGTTTGAAGATCAGGAATTTGTCGTACTATTACAAAAGAAAATTACGGCAATGAAACTGAAATGGATATTTATAACCTGTTCATTGTTCCTTACAATCAGTTTTTTAAACTTTACTTTCAAGCTCATATTAATGTTGAAATCTGTTGAAGTGTGAACAAATGTAGAAAACGCAAGATAATTAAAATACCGTTCTTCTTTTTAAATTTATTCATTACATTTGCTATGAAACAGGCTACTGAGCGTAATTTAAAACAATTGGTATCTGTGGAACTTAATACTTAATTTAGTTTCTCCTTCTGGTACAGTGTGTGTTTGAAGATCAGGAATTTGTATTGTAACGTTGTTTGACAATGACTATTTAAAGGAACAGACTAAATATACAGTATATTGTAAAAGGTATCGTAGTAACGATAATGAATCCTCCAATTCGCAGTCTCTTTGGCGAAAGTGAACTCCTGAAAGCTGAAGGCGAAGAGAATGGTGAAACAAGAGGTGAAGGAAATAAAAACGGTGTCGTTTCAAAAAGATAACTAGAAACAAGCAAGAGGAAAATAGCGATGACAAATTACGTATTTTATAATATAATTATTCATCTGATTAAAACTGTCATAGGCCTAATTGTTCTCAAGAAACTTGTACGCCTATCCCACATTACCAACACTTTTTCAGAGTTTTTAAATTTATCCATATTTGTTTTTTGAAACTTTACACCACATTATGTAAACCAATTGAATATGGAATTTCATAATAAATAACTTGGCTTATAGAAAAGTTTTTATTTCTAATAACGTATACATATGCAATACATGCATCAAATTTTAAAATAGCATTCCACATCGAACCGAACACGTTCATATGCGCTTTATGATGGGACAAGGAAATTGTGTCGGGTTCTGTTCCGGAACAAGATTAATTTCAGCTGCTAGCCATATTGTAGCTTACCCCTCCTCGCGTTCCGGGCAAATTCCAATTTTTACACTCAACTACTATTACACACTTATAGATACTACAATATAACAACGCTTATCATCACACAGATTCGAGAGACACATGCACAAAGCAGGCGACCCAATGTCTTCCCAGATCCTAATACTAAAAGCAGCATCTACCCTCAACAGAAAGCCTAGTTCAATTAAATTCAAAGTTGCCCTTTTAACACAGTAGTTCGCCAATCCATACTGAACAGACTACGACTGTCATCAAAATTCTATTTGATAAATACGAAGTAGTATAGTAATAACTAATTTCAGTTTATTATTATTATTATTATTATTATTATTATTATTATTATTATTATTATTTCAGTCACTATTGCTAGCCGGAGCAGCCCTTGTGAGGCAGACCGTCTGATGAACATGGGCGGCGTGTTTTTGTGGTGGGGGATAGTGTGGCGTGTAGTAGTGTATGAATTGCAGGGGTTAAGGGAACCAAGATAATTAACCACTTAAGGTTAAAGCGTTCAGCCAAGGAGCAGGACTCTTCAAACATGAAATGGTTAGGTATAAAACTGTCGGCACCGTACCAAATAACTTTCCAGTTGCATAAGCTTCTTACACGCTAACTTCAGTTCTCCATTTGACACGGCTATGGGAATGAAAGAATGATTGTGACGAACTGCGCACTTGCAGTATTGAACGACTTGTTAAAGACTTGAGGAGACAGAAGCTCTTAGAAAATTCGGTGACAAAAGTAATGCATTCGTGCAATTTATTTCCGTAACACAGCTATAAAATATACTTTCCCCTTATAAAATACGCAGGATTGTTGACTGAAAATGAACTGTAAGTGAAAAATAAAAATAAACAGCCTTCTTGCACCTATAAATAACACTAAACTGACCACTGGCTTACTTTACTGGGGTACGGTAGTCACGTCCTATCGCGTGAACTCCTAGAAAAGAAGCGGGCATCTCAGACATACAATGGCACCAAAAAGTATTCGCACACCTACCATTATATATACATTCCACACAAATAAAGTTGATACCAAGACACTGTTACATTTATTTAAATGTACAGTAGTAAACATAAGGTTCTCCGATTATAATTGGTTTCACACAACAAAAATAATGGTTTACAAAATAAAATCAGTTGCTCTACACATCAAAAAGTATTGGCACACCTATATACAAATGAAATTGAAATCTCCGTAATTCACGTAACTCAAGTCTGGTAGTCTGTGTGCATACCGTTGGCACTGATGACAGTATATTCGACCGTTCCTCCAGCAACACCGTCTGAAATTCGCGCTTCCCTGTAGGACATTCTCAAACTTTTGTCTACAAGTGAGCTCAAAGATCTATTGGGTTAAGATCAGGGCTCTATGTGGAGTGAAAGCTCTTCTTGGTGCATAATATAGTAACCACTCCCGCGTTCGCAGAACCGTATGTTTCGGGGCGTTGTCTTGTTGAAAACAAAAGATACCATCAAAGATCCTGTGGCCTCGCAACACACCAGTATACTTACGATAATCCATGACACCTTCAATAACTGCCAAGTCACCAACACCATATGCTCACATGCATCCCCAAACCATTATGCTTCCTCCCCCAAGGTTTACTGTAGGTAAACCATGTTGTGATTGGAGCTCTGTATTTGGTTTGCACCACACTTTTACATTTCCATCAGAACCAAACAAGTTACACTTGGATTAGTCAGAGAATATCACAGAATTCCATAACTGGATCGATTTATTGACAATCTTTGGCGAACTGAAAGTGTTTTCTTCGGTTAACTTGCAACATAAATAGTTTCTTTATCGGAGATCTCCCATGAATATCAACTGCGTTCAAAACATTCCTAATAGTTTGAGCACTGACCTGCTTGTTGGACGTTGACTGGATGTCCGATACAATCGACCCTGCATTTTGAAAGTTTCTTTTTGGTGCAAGACGAACTATGCTTCGACGCTCCCTACATGTAAGAACTCTTGGACGTCCAGATTTGCGTTTACTGTCTGTTGTACCAGTCTTTTGAAACATCTTGATGATTGCCCGCACTGTTGTATAAGTAACAGAAAGTTCTTTACCAATTTCACGGTAACTTTTACCCTACAAATGCAAGAAAACCACCTTGTTGCGGAACGACACGCAATGCTCCTTCTCCTTCGGATTCATCGTGACAAGTTAATGATCCATACACTGGCGTCAGGCAAGCAACTGAACTGTTTGTCAACTCCGATTGCGCGCTGGCCTTCTGACCCCAACTTGGCAGGTTCGATCCTGGGTCAGTCCGGTGGTATTTGAAGGTGCTCAAATACGTCAGTGTCGTGTCGGTAGATTTACTGGCACGTAAAAGAACTCCTGAGGGACTAAATTCCGGCACCCCGGCGTCTCCGAAAACCGTAAAAGAGTAGTTAGTGGGACGTAAAACAAATATTATTATTATTATTATTATTATTATTATTATTATTATTATTATTATTATTATTATTATTATTATTATTATTATTATTAACTCCGACTGCACAAATCTGGTACGCGCGGCGCTGTCTTTAAAGCTCAATAACAAAAGCCGTACAGTGTGCCAATACTATTTTTGAACAGGAGAAAATCCTAATTTAATAGATTAAATGTGTTTATGTTGAGTTGGGAAAACAGTTTAATATACAAATTATTTCATTTACTGAGTAAGGGTCAATGGTATACATATAATGTTCCTAGTATTTACACAAGTTTATTATATGCGAAAAGGTGTCTGTGCCAGTACTTTTTGGTGCCAGTGTATTCCGAGTTGCAGCCCTCCGTGTGTTCAGATGGCTGGAACTACCCAATCTACCAGAGATCTTTAAGCAGTTATAGTTTATTTAAGCAGTTGTAGTTCGTTTCTTATGAGTTTCGACTTGACGTTTGAGCGCTGCCTTTTGGCGGAGGGTAAGTGAATTAATCAACAGCCAACCATAGGCAGCCAATCGCTCCGATAGAGCGCGTTAGACTCCAGTTCCGGTTTCCTGTGTTGTCGGTCTGTTGTTTACTGTAACCACGTGCTGTTAGCTGTGTGTTGTATTGTGCTCAGTTCTTTTCGCGGTCTTTGTGCTACGTTGTTCATTTATATTTTGTGGTGTAGAGTTTAAAAATGTATTGTTTAGTATTTTTTAATAGTAGGCCTACAGTGCGTTATACTGTGGTGAATAGTGTGTAACAAGGTACAATAGTGATCGAGTTTACTTAATAGCTTAGTTTAATATTTCGTTCGGTAGTTATATAGCAGGCTAATTTAAGGCCTGTGTGTGAATTTCATATCGTCATGTCGACGCCTACGTGTAAGGATGAAGCTCCCAAAATCAGTAACGGAATTAAGACTCTTTTCAATAAGATTCGATTCGTCGGCACATTTACGCCTATTACCGTAGGAAAGAACATCATACTCTTGATAAATTGCGTCGTTCTCTTTAAAAGAGTGAACTTTTCAGTGGGAGCAAATCATTTTTTAAGAAAGTGGTTAAAAATCTGAGTTTTAGGTACAAGAAGTTTAACGGGCGAAGAGTGCTGATGGAGAAAAGCGATTTCGTGATGTGGCGATGCAGATTTCCGAGAGAGATTATTGACGAGAATTTTGATTCTATTGTAGGGTTGGACGAAACTTGGGTTAATGCTACTCATTCCCACAGCAAAGGCTGTACAGATGATTTATTAGAAGGCACTATGCCAGTACCTCTGGGGAAGGGGGGCAGAGTCATAAGAGATTCACGTCGGTACTTCGCACGGTTTTGTGCCAATTTGCTTGTATGTGTTCCGATCTATGAAAACCGGAGATTACCATGAGGGAATGAACAGGGGCACATTCCAGAAATGGTTTGAGGAAAGCCTGCTGAGCAACTTGCTTGAAAGGAGCATTATAACCATGGACAATGCCCCCTACCACTCCGCCATTTTTCACAAAGCACCATACCATTGTCATTTAATGCCACAGAACTGAGAATAACAGAATCTTCCAGTTTCGGAAGTTAAAAGACCTATTTTCGAAGCCGTAGGCCGTATAAGTGCGGAGGACTATAGCAACGTTGCGAAACACATGAAATCGGAGATGATTAAAGCTTGGGAGTAAGAAAGTCTCACAGACGATTATGTTAAAGACTTTATTATCTCGTTAGGGTCAGGCGAAAGTGAAACCTCAACAGACGATGACAACGCCGATAGTGACTCGGAAATGAGGTGTGTTCCCTGTATGGGATTATTTCCTTCCTTACGGGAAACTGAATCTAACAGTTACGCGAACTCTTCTGCATGGTGTGTAGAAATTTTATTTTATTTTATTTTCTCACGTTCTATCTCTTCGAGCACTGACATATTATTAACTTTTAGCCTTACCCTAAATGTGTTGTGTGTTATTGTTCATCTTACGTGAATTATGTTATGTTGCTACAAAGAATAATTGATTATAGACTTAAATTCCAGTATATACATTTCCGTTCGTGTTTTGTATCGCAAATCAGCTGTTTGTATTCGTAGCAATTTGGCACCACCGTCTGACTTCCGGTTAACAGTCAAGTCGAAAGTCATAAAAACTAATTACGTGTAAGGCCAGCAACCTATAACAAACGCTCATGGAAGCACGCTTGCAAGATATTCAACACGTCTTGGACCTATGGGAGTACCCGCAGTCCACTTTCAATCGACTGAGACTGCTAGGGAACAACTCGAAATGGAATTCGATGAAGAGACACTCAATATCCATGGAGCTTGCGGAAAGCATAAAGAAAGTGGAACTGCCGGAGTGTAAACAGAGTACGGCTAACAGTCTAGTAGCAAGGCAATGTGCGATCTAAATCAACTGCGTCAGCATTTTTCGTCCTGAGTCAGCAACCGAGGTCATTGACCCCTAGTGGTGTGCCTAGGGTGTTCTGACCCAATGTCACTGACCCCTAGTAGGTAGTAGGGCAATGGGGATTCGCGGATTTTGCGTACGAGAGCAGGTCTAACCTCACAGTCACCATCAAGGAGGGGCCTAATCTCACATGGCCTAGTTTGACAAATAGATGCCTTTCCTGGCGTCATATTTTGCGTACGAGAGCAAGCCTAACCTCACAGACGCGTTTAAGCAGGAAGCATGGCTTAAACCGTACATGGATATAAATACTGAACATCGTCAACGTGCTATAACAACATTTGAGAGTACAAATATGAATAATTCTACCAATGCAAAAAGTACGCAAACACTGCGATATTCATTTAATTAATCAATGGGATGGCCGGTAGGAAGCACGCAAGTATATCTCAAAACCAAATTTTAAAGCTTATCATGTCATCGATCGCGACCTTATTAATGTTGAAACGAAAAACTGAGATCGTTTACGCGAAGCCAATTTATTTGGGAATGGACATATTTGTGGTTCATGGTGCGGGTTACTGCAGTCACGTCCTAGTTCGTGAACAATGCGCAACGGCTGAGTTGCCTACTAAGTGGTCCTGAGAGTCGGGATACCAGTTGCTATGGAATGGGAGTGGGCATCTCGGACATATTCTGAGTCATGGCCCTCCTTGTGCTCAGGCGGCCAGGACTATTCAATTCACCGGTGGTCCATAACCCGTTAGAGGAGAGATCCTCACTTGGACTATGTGCAAGTAGGGTAGCATCCTGCTTCATGAATTTACCGAGCTCAGAACATTTAAAGTAAGCCTCAGACCTATGGGAATAATGGAGTCCCACTCCCATTTGACAGGCGAGGGACTCCTTGGAAACAACTTGGCTAACGAAATGGAATTCGATGGGGAGCTATCAATATTAATGGGGATTATGGAAGAAAAAGTTGAACTGGCTGAGTCAGCTAAGAGGATGCATCTAGAAGTGCTACGAGGAAGTGATATTCGGATAAGGGGAGATAACGAGGAAGAGATAGGAGATTATAAAGTGTACTTGACGGGTGTTAGAAAGGGAAGGGCAGAGTCTGGGGTACGGCTCTTTATCAGGAATACCATTGCACGGAACATAGTTTCCGTTAGGCACGTAAATGAGCGAATGATGTGGGTAGATTTGTCACTTGGAGGAATTAGGACTAGAATTGTCTCCGTGTATTCACCATGTGAGGGTGCAGATGAGGATGAAGTTGACTAGTTTTATGAAGTATTGAGTGACGTCGTGGTCAAGGTCAACAACAAGGATAGCATAGTGCTAATGGGCGATTTCAATGCGAGAGTTGGAAACAGAACTGAAGGATACGAAGGGGTGATTGGTAAATGTGGTAAAGATATGGAAGCTAATGGGAATGGGAAGCGTTTGCTGGACTTCTGTGCTAGTATGGGTTTAGCAGTTACGAATACATTCTTCAAGCATAAGGCAATTCACCGCTACAAATGGGAGGCTAGGGGTACCAGATCCGTAATAGACTATATCTTAAATGAATTCGAATTCAGGAAAACTGTTAGAAATGTACGGGTTTTTCGGGGATTTTTCGATGAAACAGACCACTATCTGATCTGTAGTGAACTAAGTATCTCTAGAACTAGGGTAGAGAAAGTGAAATCTGTCTGCAAACGAATAAGGGTAGAAAATCTCCAGGACGAGGAAATTAGACAGAAATACATGGATATGATTAGTGAGAAGTTTCGAACAGTAGACCGTAAGCAGGTTCAGGATATATAAGTGAATGGGTGGCATACAGGGATGCTGTAGTAGAAACAGCAAGGGAATGCCCAAGAACAACTGTGTGTAAAGATGCGAAAAGGCGAACATCTTGGTGGAATGATGAAGTGAGAGCAGCTTGTAAACGTAAAAAGAAGGCTTATCTGAAATGGCTCCAAACAAGGGCCGAGACAGACAGGGATTTGTACTTAGATGAAATAAACAGAGCGAAACAAATAGTCGTTGAATCCAAAAAGAAGTCATGGGAAGATTTTGGTAATAACCTGGAAAGGCTAAGTCAAGCAGCAGGGAAACTTTTCTGGACAGTAATAAAGAATCTTAGGGAGGGAGGGAAAAAGGAAATGAACAGTGTTTTGAGTAATTCAGGTGAACTCATAATAGATCCCAGGGAATCACTGGAGAGGTGGAGGGAATATTTTGAACATCTTCTCAATGTAAAAGGAAATCATCATGGTGGTGTTGCAAACAGCCAAGCTCGTGGGGAGGAGGAAAAGAATGTTGGTGAAATTACGCTTGTGGAAGTGGAGAGGATGGTAAATAAACTCCATTGCCATAAAGCAGCAGGAATAGATGAAATTAGACCTGAAATGGTGAAGTATAGTGGGAAGGCAGGGATGAAATGGCTTCATAGAGTAGTAAAATTAGCGTGGAGTGTTGGTAAGGTACCTTCAGACTGGACAAAAGCAGTAACTGCACCTACCTATAAGCAAGGGAACAGGAAGGATTGCAACAACTATCGAGGTATCTCATTGATTAGTATACCAGGCAAAGTAGTCACTGGCATCTTGGAAGGGAGGGTGCGATCTGTCGTTGAGAGGAAGTTGGATGAAAACCAGTGTGGTTTCAGACCACAGAGAGGCTGTCAGGATGAGATTTTCAGTATGCGCCCGGTAATTGAAAAATGCTACGAGAGGAATAGGCAGTTGTGTTTATGTTTCGTTGATATAGAGAAAGCATATGACAGGGTACCGAGGGAAAAGATGTTCACAATACTGGGGGACTATGGGATAAAGGGTAGATTATTAACATCAATCAAAGGCATTTATGTTGACAACTGGGCTGCAGTGAGAATTGATGGTAGAATGAGTTCTTGCTTCAGGGTACTTACAGGGGTTAGACAAGGCTGTACTCTTGCACCTTTCGTTGTTTGCTGAAAGGCACAAAGTGGCAGGGAAGAATTCAGTTAGGTGGAAATGTAGTAAGCAGTCTGGCCTATGCTGACGACGTGATCTTAATGGCAGATTGTGCTCAAAGCCTGCAGTCTAATGTCTTGGGACTTAAAAATAGGTGCAATGAGAATGGTATGAAAATTAGCCTCTCGAAGTCTAAGTTGATGTCGGTAGGTAAGAAATTCAACAGAATTGAATATCAGACTGTTGATACAAAGCTAGAACAGGTCGATAATTTCAACTTATTTAGGTTGTGTGTTCTCCCAACATGGTAATACTGTGAGATTGAATCAAGGTGTCGTAAAGTTAATGCAGTGAGCTCGCAGTTGCGATCAACAGTATTCTGTAAGAAGGAAGTCAGCTCCCAGACGAAACTATCTTTTAAATCGACCTGTTTTCAGACCAACTTTGTTTTACGGGAGCGAAAGCTGGGTGAACGCAGGATATCTTATTCATAAGTTAGAAGTAACAGGCATGAAAGTAGCAAGAATGATTGCTGGTAGAAACAGGTGGGAACAATGGCAGGAGGGCACTCGGAATGATGAGATAAAGGCTAATTTAGGAATGAACTCGATGGATGAAGCTGTACGCAGAAACCGGCTTCGGTGGTGGAATCATGTAAGGCGAACGGAGGAGGAGAGGTTACCTAGGAGAATAATGGACTCTGTTATAGAGGGTAAGAGAAGTAGAGGTAGACCAAGACGACGATGGTTAGACTCAGCTTCTAACGATTTAAAGATAAGAGATATAGAACTAAATGAGCCCGAAATACTAGTTGCAAATCGAGGATTGTGGCGACCTTTATTAAATTCACAGAGGCTTGCAGACTGAACGCTGAAAGGCATAACAGTCTATAATGATAATGTATGTATGTATGTATGTATGTATGTATGTATGTATGTATGTATGTATGGCCATACTTGATTTTTCAAAACTAATAATGTACGATTTTTATTACGGATTTGCGAAGCAACATTTTTCTAATCTTACAATTTTATACATGGATACAGATAGTTTTATTTATCATATTCGGAATACAGACTACGATGTCGTGCGAAACCATTCTGAACACTTTGACACTTCTTCCTTCTTCCTTTTCACCTTCTAATCAATTTCACATTAAACCACTAAACAATAAAGTCATAGGGCTTATAAAAGATGAATATGGTATGAATATTATGAGAGAGTATATTAGTTTATCACAAAAAATGTATGCCTATGAGCAGGGGTAGAAGAAAATAGAAATAATTCAGTAGCCAGCCCCTTTTCATCAGGAGCCAGCACATTTTTCACAAATATACATTATGAACACCACAGGTTAGACTAGGATAAAGCTACGTATTATTTTTGAAATATGACCTTAAGTAGTATAGTCTCATTTCATATAAGAATGTAAATTTATATTTTAAGATATACTAACCCAAATAATCAACAGTCACCTTCAAGGGCAGCATCTTTTAAAATTACACTACATGTGCCTGTTTGATTTCCCACCAGTAACGTTCAACATGCTTAACAATGCAAACAAACCTTCAAAATCAGTGTAGGGTCTGGTTTTTTTAAGCATTCATTTTCTTGACGCACCTCGCTAAAAGTGCACATTCAGGATTTTTCATGAAACTTTCAGCCTCCTGCCGACCCCGCGGTGTAGTGGTAGCGTGCCTGCCTCTTACCTGGAGGTCCCGGGTTCGATTTCCGGCCAGGTTACGGATTTTGACCAGGATCTGAGGGCTGGTTCGAGGTCCACTCAGCCTACATGATTACAGTTGAGGAGCTATCTGACGGTGAGATGGCGACCCCGGTCAAGAAAACCAAGGATAACGGCCGAGAGGATTCGTCGTGCTAACCGCACGATACCTCATAATCTCCAGGCCTCCGGGCTGAGCAGCGGTCGCTTGGTAGGCCAAGGCACTTTGGGGCTGTTACGCCAATTTTTCAGCCTCCTAACATTTCGAGTGAGGATAGAATTTTTCGTTTGCTGTAAACATTTCCAGTTTAAATGGTCCTGAAAATCCGGATACACCTTTAGAATGTTTGTCGGCAATACTACGAAAGTTAATGCATAATTTACACTTCGCAATTCCCTCTTCATAGCACAGCCACGGTAGTCATTCAAGCTACAATTCTCTGCATTGTGTATCATCCTCATACTTCTCTGAATCAGTAACATTCAGATTGCTTAACAATGTAACCAAACCTTCAATATCAGTGTAGGGTCTGTTATTTTTTGCAATATAATAAGATGCCATGAACAATGCATTCATATGCTGTAACATTAGCATTCATTTTCTTTACGCACTTCGCTGAAAGTGCTGAAATTTCCGTTTGCCTGAAAATTGAAATTTCGACGTATTTTTGATGTTTGACCTATCATTGTCTTGAACACCATAAATTTCACGCTGGTCATTGTCGTCCTGAACTCTACAGTCGGCACTTCCATCAAGTGTTTTCTAACATTCACGCCCTTTTGTACCACTCTGTGTTACATTTACGGGCCCTACTTATGAAGAAATCTGAAAGAAGACACTGTTACTCACATCAGTCAATTTGTGCAGTTTTGTTCGTTTCATTTTGCCGATTTTCTCAAGTATAGCATAGAAACGTAAAATACACCAGCGGTAAATGGCTTCCGAGTTCGCGAGCTTCGATGTCTGATGCTCCGTTGCAAATTTTCCGTAAACGCACAGGAATAAACACAACCGTATTTATAAAGTGCAAACCGTTCAATACCAAGATACTGTAATTAAATTAAAGGTATACATATTGTTCGGTGAAAATACAAGAACTGATAAACACGTCATTCCATATGTTCTAAATGCAAAGAATGAATTCCACAGGAATTTATCAGCACTGCTTAGGCGGCAATAGTTGAGGAACGGCTAGTCACGGGAAGGATGGCGGTAATGTAGTGTTTGTGGAATTGTTTCACTTAGTAGTTCTCTGCATTTCTCCACAACTCTGGTCTGATCTTTGTACTCGGCTACCGATAGCTGATCATCTGTAATGGAACTCGATGTCCACATGTAAGGATACTTGTTGGACGGGGACCGCTAGGCAGCTCCCGCGCAGAACTGAAACGTCCAGTTCCAAGGTACGAAGAGCAATTACAGAATTCAAGACTGCCAGAAGCACAGAAAATGTTTATTGCACATATTAAAATATATGAGCTACTGAAAACAACGTGAAACACCACACGCCTTGTTACTTTGTAAAGTGATGGGAACGTACATGTAAGGGAACTCCGGATTTCAAAAAAATAAATTTTCAAAACCGAATTTGAACATTTAGGCGCCAGGTAAAAATTTTCAGGCGCCATGGCGACTGGGCGCCCGGTATTTTTCGACCCCTGCCTATGAGACTGAAAATTCACAATCTGTTAAAAAAGCAGAAGTCGTACGTTCAAGCGTAGTAAGTCATTTACATGTTCAACACTACCGCAATGTACTATCAATTAAAAATGCCGCTTTTTGTACGCGGAAAAGAATCCAATCACGCAGACATGTTTTTACTATTGAGCAAAATAAATGCTCATTACCTGTATTTGGTGATAAACGCGTATGGAACAGTGATTCCCGTAAGAGTGTACCATGGGGGTAAAGCAACATATAGTTGTGCCATGTGTAAATAGTGTACATATCTGTAGTACGGTGAAATTACATTATCATTCAAGATGTAGAATATGCACAAAATCACTAATGCAGAATGATATCATTAACTTGTAAATATCAGTAATGATGATGGTGATAAATAATGCAAAAAATTAAAATATTGTTTTATTTTAGATTATCACCACACATCCTTTGTCAATCTATGTAAAATGTATTACCTTTTCCTTACCGCATACTCCTCCTACCGCTCAGACATGATTATCAAACGAAAAGGAATAGAGGTAAAAAAAGGTTTACCTTCTCCTTACCACATCCTCCTCCTCCTACCGTTTCCTATGAAAAACGTATGCGGTACACCATGCTGTTTAATAGCGTAAGAATATCTGGTAAGATGTTTCCTTAAATTCTGCGTCTGAACAACGGAGGAGGAGGAAGCTGTAATCTTGTCAGCTGTTACATTGTCAAATTCAGTGGACAACGTAGTTTAGATGACAGCAAAGATAGTGGTATGTCGAGAAGAGATAGTAGGTATGTCGAGAAGAGCAGCTTGCTTTAAAAACCATGTGCTCTAAGAAGGTAGTTTGTCGAGAAGTGCAGCTTGCCATAAGATGGTGGTATGAGGAGAAGGGCAGCATGCTTTAAGAACTATGTTCTCTAAGATGGTAGTAGTCGAGAAGGGGAGCTCGAGAAGGGCAGGTTGCCCTAAACTTTTTGTCCTTAGGCCCCCTCCACTGTCGAAAAAGGCAGCTTGCCTACGGTTAGGCCCCCTGCCTATTTCCTCAAATTCCGCGGCGTGGCTAAGTCCCGTCAAGATAAATTTAAATTCCGCGCTCCGCAGTGAGGATAGGTCCTGTCAAGATGGCCGCAGTTCGAAACAAGTGCACGTGGTTAGGACCTGTCAGCTGTCAAAAAGCATGTGAATTTTAAATTCCGCGCCCCTAGATATCACGGAAATTTTAAAAAAATTCAAACAGTTATGATAGTGATATTTAGAAAAAAAATGACAAACAGTGTATTAAAAAATATTTACAGCTCAGGACTAGAGTTGCAATTATTGGCTATTGATCCTATAAGTGGGAAATACTCTAGCTAAATATTTATGTGCAGGAACGGGCATATATTGACAGGTCAGGTGCATGATTAATACATACATACATACATACATACATACATACATCATTATAGCCGTTACGCCTTTCAGCGTTCTGTCTGCAAGCCTCTGTCAATTCACCAAATGTCGCCACAGTCCTCTATTTCCAACTAGTGCTGTGGCCTCATGTAGTTCTATACCTCATATCTTTAAAATCGTTAGAAACTGAGTCTAACCATCGTTGTCTTGGTCTCCCTCTCCTTCCCTTACCCTCTATAACAGAGTCCACTATTGTCCTATGTAACCCATTCTTCTCCATTCGCCTCACATGATTCCACCACCGAAGCCGGTTTCTGCGTACAGCTTCATCCACCGAGTTTATTCCTAAATTAGCCTTTATCTCTTCATTCCGGGTACTTTCCTGCCATTGTTCCCACCTGTTTGTACAAGCAGTCATTTTCGCTACTTTCATGTCTTACTTCCAAGTTATGAACAAGATATCCTGAGTCCTTGCCTGCTGCCATTTCATGATGGATACAGTACTTTTGTATCCTCCTGGCACAGGCCAGAGTAAAGTGTAGCTTCCACCGAAGTCCCAGTCTCATCCATGGCTGTGACAATATGGAAGCTGCTGGGGTATGGGTGGTGCTGAGTAATGACATTCAGAGCACGACTAGTGCATCTGAGTGTTATGAAAGGTATTGCTCATAGGGCCAACGTGCTGCAATAGCACTTTCTGACCCAGTGAGGAAAGGAATGGCAAACTACCTTACTCCTCGTCTTGCCTAGTACGCCTCAATTTGGTGCTGTCATTGGTTTTTGCGGTTTCCTTATAACCGCATAACATTTGGTGGTGCTATTTGAGGATCCAACCAGCCTCTGGGCTGATGACCTAACACACACACACACACACACACACACACACACACACACACACACACACACACACACACACACCCTGAGTCAACCCAACTTTCGCTCCCGTAAAGCAAAGTTGGTCTGAAAACAGACCGATGTAAAGATCGTTTCGTCCGGGAGCTGACTTCCTTCTTACAGAATACTGTTGATCGCAACTGCGAGCTCACTCCATTAACTTTACGATACCTTGATTCAATCTCACTTATTATATTACCATCCTGGGAGAACACACAACCTAAATACTTTCAATTATTGATCTTTCTAGCTTTGTATCACCAATCTGACATTCAATTATATTGAATTTCTTACCTACTGACATCAATTTAGCCTTCAAGAGGCTAATTTTCATACCATACTCATTGCACCTATTTTCAAGTTCCAAGATATTAGACTGCAGGCTTTCGGCACAATCTGCCATTAAAACCAAGTCGTCAGCATAGGCCATCCTGCTTACTACATTTCCACCTAACTGAATCCCTCCCTGCCATTTTATACCTTTCAGCAGATGATCCATGTAAACTACGAACAGCAAAGGTGAAAAACTACAGCCTTGTCTAACTCCTGTAAGTACCCTGAACCAATAACTCATTCTACCATCAATTCTCACTGAAGCCCAATTGTCAACATAAATGCATTTGATTGATTTTAATAATCTACCTTTAAATCCACAGTCCCCCAGTATAGCGAACATCTTTTCCCTCGGTACCCTGTCATATGCTTTCTCTATATCAACGAAACATAAACACAACTGCCTATTCCTCTCGTAGCATTTTTCAATTACCGGGCGCATACTGAAAATCTCATCCTGACAGCCTCTCTGTGGTCTGAAACCACATTGGTTTTCATCCAACTTCCTCTCAACGACAGATCGCACCCTCCCTTCCAAGATGCCAATGAATACTTTGCCTGGTATACTAATCAATGACCGGGCGAGTTGGCCGTGCGCGTTGAGGCGCGCGGCTGTGAGCTTGCATCCGGGAGATAGTAGGTTCGAATCCCACTATCGGCAGCCCTGAAGATGGTTTTCCGTGGTTTCCCATTTTCACACCAGGCAAATGCTGGGGCTGTACCTTAATTAAGGCCACGGCCGCTTCCTTCCAACTCCTAGGCCTTTCCTATCCCATCGTCGCCATAAGACCTGTGTCGGAGCGACGTAAAGCCCCTAGCAAAAAAAAAAAAAAAACCTAATCAATGAGATACCTCGATAGTTGTTGCAATCCTTCCTGTTCCCTTGCTTATAGGTAGGTGCAGTTACTGCTTTTGTCCAGTCTGAAGGTACCTTACCAACACTCCATGCTAAACTTACTACTCTATGAAGCCATTTCATCCCTGCCTTCCCACTATACTTCACCATTTCAGGTCTAATTTCATCTATTCCTGCTGCTTTATGGCAATGGAGTTTATTTACCATCCTCTCCACTTCCACAAGCGTAATTTCACCAACATTATTTTCCTCCTCCCCATGAGAGTGGCTGTTCGTAACACCACCAGAATGATTTCCTTTTACATTGAGAAGATGTTCAAAATATTCCCTCCACCTCTCCAGTGATTCCCTGGGATCTATTATGAGTTCACCTGAATTACTCAAAACACTGTTCATTTCCTTTTTCCCTCCCTCCCTAAGATTCTTTATTACTGTCCAGAAAAGTTTCCCTGCTGCTTGACTTAGCCTTTCCAGGTTATTACCAAAATCTTCCCATGACTTCTTTTTGGATTCAACGACTATTTGTTTCGCTCTGTTTATTTCATCTAAGTACAAATCCCTGTCTGTCTCGGCCCTTGTTTGGAGCCATTTCAGATAAGCCTTCTTTTTACGTTTACAAGCTGCTCTCACTTCATCATTCCACCAAGATGTTCGCCTTTTCGCATCTTTACACACAGTTGTTCTTGGGCATTCCCTTGCTGTTTCTACTACAGCATCCCTGTATGCCACCCATTCACTTATATATCCTGAACCTGCTTACTGTCTACTGTTCGAAACTTCTCACTAATCATATCCATGTATTTCTGTCTAATTTCCTCGTCCTGGAGATTTTCTACCCTTATTCGTTTGCAGACAGATTTCACTTTCTCTACCCTAGGCCTAGAGAGAGTTCACTACAGATCAGATAGTGGTCTGTATCATGGAAAAATCGCCGGAAAACTAGTACATTCCTAACAGATTTTCTGAGTTCGAAGTCGGTTAAGATATAGTCTATTATGGATCTGGTACCCCTAGCCTCCGATGTGTAGCTGTGAATAGCCTTATGCTTAACCAACTGAGCTGTTAAATTACCTCATAATCTAGGCACTATATTTTTGGTCGATGTAGCATCGAGTTCAAACGATCAGGCGCTTTTTTCGACAATATTCCTTCTGGAGCTTTTTAGTGGTCTAAAGGCTTTACCATTAATAACCAAATTGTTTCACATACGATTTCCTGACGTTTACTACGGCAGTTTCGTCGCCAATTCTTCTTAAAATGTACTTTTATTAGAAAAATAGTTCCACCGTATCCCTGCACATTCTACACATGCGGGTGTTGTAATTTCTCTAGCGTGAGAATTTGAAACACAACCTGTTCTCCACGTGCCGTCTCTGGTCAGAGATAAAAAATGCAGCTAGAGCTCATGACTTGTAATTTATATGAGACCTCATGTAATGAATTTAGGACTCTGGCTCCTTATGACTCAAAGGTCATGGATTCAGTATGTAGTTGTATTTCCGTGAACAAAGAATAATCCGTGCCATACTTGTTAACGTTGTAAGCTGGCTGTATGGTCGATTGGCAAAAATATAAATAAAAACACCCATTAATTTACATGACAGCTCTCTGGTGCATGTTGCTTAAGCTGTAGTGGGTTGTTTCAATCGATGTAGCTGGGAACTGCTCAACCTACTGCCATTGTACTTCACTGATTTAAACCCCTCTGATTTCGACTTGGCCCTAAGACGAAGGAACGACTTTGTGATGTACTATTCAGAACTATTGCAGATGTTTTGCAGGCAGTATTCCAGTGAACGGTGGCTCAGGCGGCAGCGCACTGGCGTCTCACAGCTGAGTTCTGTGGTTCAAATCCCGGTCACTCTATGTGAAATTTGTGCTGGAAAAAGCGGAGGCGGGACAGGATTTTCTCCGCGTACTCCGGTTCTTCCCGTCATCATTCATTCCAGCAACACTAGAATATAATTTCATTTCATCCGTCAGTCATTAATCATTGCCGCAGAGGAGTACGACAGGCTTCGGCAGCCGGCACAATTCCAATCCTCGCCGTTAGCTGGGGCTTCATTCATTCCATTTCCCGAACCAGTCATATGACTGGAAACAGGCTGTGGATTTGCATTTCATTTTCATTTCAGTGAACACCACAGGACGTAACCAATGGCATTCCACGCCTTCCACATCGCTGGTTGCGGATGTTACATTAAGCCGATGACCGAACTGACGAACAATAAAACTTTGAAAGAGGTATCTATTATATACCTGATTACTGCAATAAAACCATTCAACCTTCGTAGAAACATGGTGCTAGGGAAAGTAAGAGTGAGGTAGATTTCCGCTGCTTCACTGAGCCAGAAGATAGGCTATTACATATCAGTCTGCCAAGCGCAATGAAATGCACACACCTACCGACCCTACGAGCGAAATGTTTACTTCATACTTCATTTATCACAGCGACTGGCTGCATAAAGAATGGCATTACTAGCATTGCTCATACCTCAGTCACCTTCATACTGTCAACGTCAAAGATGAAACTGAGAAAAACATATTTATGAACGCAACAACATTGTTCTAGCGAATACAAGAAGATGCCGTGTAATGTACACACTATATATCACCAGAAATAGATCTCGGCAAGTTATTGCATGTATTTGTACCGAATTGTCTGGTTACGCTGCTTGAACCCACACTTCGTTCCCTGTTGAGAACGATACTTACAGTGGTAGACTGCGTAGTTTCAGGATATTGATTCTAAAGCAGACCTGCCTGCGTCGTATGGTGTGCATCGGCTATGCGAGCCAGCTGTGAGGCTTGGTGCAGTGTTGCCAACACTTCGAAAAGTAGCAAAGAACAGGTATCCCAATTGGCCAGAAATGGCTAAATATATGAAACAACTGCAAACCGTCGCTACATGCTAATGTGTTAATCATACGACAATGTAGATTACTTTTACAAGTTGCTTTACGTCGCACCGACACATAGGTCTTATGGGGACGATGGGACAGGGACGGGCTAGGCTTGGGAAGGAAACGTCCGTGGCTTTTATAAGGGTACAGTCCTAGCATTTACCTGGTGTGAAAATGGGAAACCACGGAAAACTATCTTCCAGGCTGCCGACAGTGGGGTTCGAACACACTATCTCCCGAATACTGGATACCGGCCACATTTAAGCGACTGCTGCTATCGAGCTCGGTACAGTGTAGATTACCGCACACACAACATGTTTTAAAGTGGAGCAACTGAGGGACGGAAAAATTATGAACGAACAATTTGTTATAAATGATACTGAATTCACCAAACAGAAATATGCATTCTCATCCCTCCTCAACTGGACCCCTTCCAGAAACACACGATGTGTCTGATGATTTCTGTGATGAGCTGTAAACTGCACTTGTTCCAAAAACTCTATGAAATTCTGAGAGGACCCCATACGAAGAACAACCTTTTTCCATACGGCTTAATCCAAACCTAACGCTCTTGTCCTTTAGTCTGCTTTTAACTATGTTACCTGATTGAAATCGCGCTCAACTTCTCTATTTAAATGAGGAAAATACCGAGAACTGGTCATGTGGGTAAGGTCGAGCGGCTGTGGGCTTGCATTCGGGTGATAGTGGGCTCGAACCCCACTGCCGACAGCCCTGAAGATGATTTTCCGTGGTTTCCCATTTTCACACCAGGCAAATGCTGGGGCTGTACCTTAATTAAGGCCACGACCACTTCCTTCCCACTCCCAGCATTTCCTATCCCATCGTCCCCATACGATCAATCTCTGCCGGTGCGACATAAAATAAAATTGTATAAAAAGAAGGGAAAAAGGCAAAGTTATGGTCAAAAGAACAAACCAGACCAATTGTAAATGGGTTAAGTGGCGAAATAAATGAAATATATGAAAAAGCTAAATATACGAAACACCGGGCGAATTGGCTGTGCGGTTAGGGGCGCGGCTGTGAACTTGCATACGGGAGATAGTGGGTTCAAATCCCACTGTCGGCAGCCCTGAAGATTTTTTCCCCATTTTCAAACCAGGCAAATGCTGGGGCTGTACCTTAATTAAGGCCACGGCCGCTTCCTTCCAACTCCTAGGCCTTTCCTATATCATCGTCGCCGTAAGGTCTATCTGTGTCGGTGCGACGTAAAGCAGCTGCGAACGAGGAAATTGATCACTAAGATCCGTATAATTCAGATACCAGCATGTATTTTGATTCCAAAACTTCTGAACAATATGGAGCTGACTTAGCGTATCTGGGATAAAAGCCACTCTGAGAACGCTAACCTGAAGCAAGTCACGCATAGTATAGCATGGCACGAGTCAACTAGGTAGGGAGAGGGATGCGGCCGTAAGGAGACAGTGCCGCCACGACAGGGTTGCGAATTTAGACACTATGTGCCTAAACTTGGCCATTTCCATTATTAAATTGGCCACTAATGGCTTATTGGTCACTTTCTTTTCCGCGCCATCTCTCCACTGACAGCTCGGAACATCCCGCTTAGTCGATCAGCTCGTCTTCCCAACCCAAGATCTGCAACATTTTCGTAACGCTACTCGTGTGTTTTTGTTACCAAACATTATCGATTGTTTTCTTAAAAGGTTTCAACCTTAACTTCGGAGTCCCCGGTAGAGCGTAATTAGATTCTGAAACAAATTTAGATATGACTAGCTGATGTACCCATGCTTCGCTACGGAATTCTACATTGTATTCAGAATTCTAAGTTAGGTACTGTTCACGTTGAGAGTAAGATTATATTAAATTTCATAGCTCTTAAAGTTACCCAGAAAAGCGACGGGAAAGTCACCATACGGCTTTTCTCATGTGAAGACAGGGTTAGGGAATTATAATGGCAGGTCCTCTTGCCTACTATAAGTCACAATGAACTTGGGGAGTTTTCATTATGATGGCAGGCCCACTTGCCTACTGCCAGTCACTTCGATGATAATGGCAAACACTCACTCTCCACCTGCCTTTTTTACATCCCCAGAAAGTGTGTCTGTAGTTTTCCCAGCTGAAATCATGATAGGTCATTACAATGAAGTCAGTAGGTATGTCGCGATTACAAGCAATGCTATTATATGAAATACTCGATCAAAGAGAAAACAGCAAATTTTCTCATTTTTAACGCACAATGTTATGCTGCCGATCTAACAGTCCACAGTTCCCGACCTGGAATGACCAGGGCGCAGAGAGCCGTGAACACTCCTCTGCCATTATTCATTTCAGTGTGCACACTGCTTATTCCAGTCAGCGCCTCAGAGTAGGAATCAAATGCGTAGAATACTATGATAAACCAGTGTGTTACGTACCAGTAGTATCAGAAAATCGATGAACCAGAGGAATGCCATGCTAAAGAAGAAAGTTATCTAATTTTACATCCCCCTGTGGGTGGGGGCAGTAGAATAACACCCACGGTATTCCCTGCCTGTCGTTAGGGGCTCTCAACTTGGGAGCGTGGGTTAATGACCACGGGGCACTGAGCTGAGTCCTGACACTACTTCCACTTACTTGTGCCAGGCTCCTCACTTTCATCTATCCTATCCGACCTCCATTGGTCAACTCTTGTTTTTTTTTCCGAAACCTGATAGTATTACAACTTTCTAGGCCTAGGAAGTATTTCATTTTCACGCCCTTTGTGGCCCTTGTCTTTCTTTCGCTGATATCTTCATTTTTCGCAGTGTCAGATCCCATCAATTTTTTCTCTCTGATTAGTGTTATATAAAGAATGGTCTCCTAGTTGCACTTCCTCTTAAAACAACAATCACCACCACCACATTAACAAGTAGCATCCAGCCGTAAAAGTCTGTCAAATCTGCTACAGTAAGAACCGGATAAATTGGGAAGTAACAAAAACGAGCCCAGTCAGTGGCATCACTGCTCGCTTCTAAGCAAGGCAGTCCGGGTTTGTTTCCCGGCCAATACGTATGGGATTTACGAAATGAAATGCCACGTCCTATGGGTCGGATTCCGCATCAAAATGGAGGTCCTGTGGCTTATGATCACAAAAGTAAAGGTCACGTAAAACTAAGCGTATTTGCTTTTTAACAGAAAAACATTAACACAACGACAAAGAGTTTCTGTACCTTTTAGAGACCAGATTGGCCGTGAGAAATGGTTTACATTGTTACAGCAGTGTTCGAAAATACCAATGGCGGTAATACATGCTCGGCACCTTCGGAGAAAATTCTCTTAAACCCGCCTCAGAACCTCGTTTTGACTGATGTCCTGAGCAGCTTCCAAGACACATTCCCGGACTTCTTGTCGGCCAAACCATCGCTGCGGATAGGCGGCGTCCAGATGGCGGCGCACTGCGTTGGTAATGTGCGGGGGTGCTCTCCATCATGTTGCAACCAAAGATGCCGTCGCGTATGAAGTGGAACATTCTCTAGTAGTATTGGCAGAGTGCCTTCCAGAAACTGTAGATAAGATACGCTAGCCATTCTATGAGGTAATACCACAGGTCCTCCGATAATGCTCCCCAAAGTCCCTGTTCAAACATTAATGGGAAAACCGAACATGGTGGTGGGAACGTCTCATAGCATGGGGATTGTCCTCCGACTACACATGCGTTTTGTCGAAACTGAAGCTTCTATTCCTCGTAAACGAGACCTCATTTGTGAACAAAATACGATTCATGAAGTCTTTGGGCTGAAGCAAGGCCTTGGCTGAAGATGGACCTATTCACAGAAGGCCATATCCGGTGCATATTTTATTTCCGATTGTGCTGAACACACTGCAGATGACACTGATGCTGCCGGTCTTCCCTTTGTGTTCGCAGGACGGTCCACTCCTACTACTGCCGCGATTTGGCGAGTAGGCCTACTCCTGCTGGGGGTTCTCTGCAGTAAATTCTAATATGCGGCCCTCTGTACGAAGATCAGGCCTAGGCCCACCAGCTTCACGCATTGGTATGACGTTTCCAATGTCAGTTATTCTCTGTAGGGCCTATACCCGCTACAACACTTCTCACTAGAAGACACAACAAATCATTGATTGATTGATTGATTGATTGATTGATTGATTGACTGATTGATTAACATTTTATTTTTTAGCATCTGGCTTTTAGTGCCAGGAGTGTCCGAGGATGTAGGCCCTATGCTGTATGAGGGTGTTGCCTGTGAGTGTAACTGCACGGGCTAGAAATTGGAACGAAGGGCACTGGCCTTGAGGAAGGTACCATCAAGGCATTTTCCTGAGGATGCAAATGGGAAACCGCGAGAAACCAGTTTCGAGGATGGCCGATGAGGTATTCGAACCCAGCAGCCTACCGAAGTAGCTGTAACTAGTCATGCCGCAACGCACCGACCTAACCTGCTTGGTACCTTCTCCCAGACATGGAAACAGCTCCATATATGGACATATTTTAGGAAAAGACGTAATAATAATGGCGTATGACCTCCGGAGGGGCCTGGTGTGGGTCTTTTTCTCGTAGACAGCCTATTAGGCGACATGCAGCATGTCTGTGAAGATGAGGGTCCTACCTAGGATGATTTCTAATGCTGAATACGCCACACACACCCAGCCCCCGAGCCAGTGAAATCCCCGACCCGGCCGGGAATCGAACCCGGGACCCTCTGAACAGAAGGCCAGTACGCTGACCATTCAGCCAACGAGTCGGACAGGAAATGACGTAAACGCATCACCATATTTCGTGTTGTAAAACAACGAGTGCCGGGCTGAATGGCTCAGACGGTTAAGGCACTGGTCTTCTAACCCCAACTTGGCAGGTTCGATCCTGGCTCAGTCCGGTGGTATTTGAAGATGCTCAAACACGACAGCCCCGTGTCGGTAGATTTACTGGCACGTAAAAAACTCGTGCGGGACTAAATTCCGGCACCTCGGCGTCTCCGAAGACCTTAAAAAGTAGTTAGTGGGACGTAAAGCAAATAACATTATTATTATTATTATTATTATTATTATTATTATTATTATTATTATTATTATTATTATTATTATTATTATTAAAACAACGAGTTTCCCCCCAGAAGTGTTACGTAAAGTAGGGGCAGTAGCTGCTTATAGGACTTGTTGAAATGACATTGCACTTGTCACTGGTACTTCACAGTAAAGTTCTTGAAAAGCAACTGACTAAGATGCTGCTCTACCATATCTGTTTCCCGAAAATCCAGGGACTGATCCTGATGACCCTTAAGAGCTGTACTTATAGATCAGTTAAACAGTGAAACAAATAATCTTTGTTAAAATGTAACCGAATTTGTGTTTTTTGTGGTACTCAGAAGAAAATCACCTGATTGTACATTTCCCCCAAATTTTTAGGATTTTGTCCTTAAAATATATCTTGCGTTATGCCTATTTATGACCCATCTATGTTTTCTTTGGGGAAGGAATACCTCTGTTTATGGCATTCCAAATTATGCATTACACTGACATATTTCAACAACGAGTTCTTGAATTGGGTTTAGATATTACGTGTGTGAAGTACTGTATGTTTTATTTAAACTTTCGTAAAGAAATGTACTCATTCATTATTATTTGTGAGCCTTTCATGCAATCGTTCGAATTGTTCTCCGCAAAGAGCTGTATAGGTTGTATTTCTCGACGACTAATTCTGTGTACATAAATGTTGTGCACAGTTTGCGGTTTAGTAGTTGAACAAAACAAAGACAATTTCATTCCCTACCCCGAAAGCAGTGTTCTCAATTTTTGCCCATTTTTTCTAACTTGTTCTGGTTCTGATTTAGCTTACCTTATCTCGGGTGATGACACAGCTTATCAAATGACAATCTGCTTGTCAACCCTGGTCGAATCCGGCACGGTTACAGATTATGCGGTCGCTAGTGGCACGGGTCGCATGCGGCACGGTCGCATCTGGCACAACACTTCCGTGGTTATGTGCTTCTATGGTGTTTGGCAGCGTGTTGCGTGTATATAAAAAAGTGAGGCCCGGAACGTACTTCTGCGTCAAATCTTATTTTTTAAAAAGACAGGTAGAACACTGGAAAGGGCTAGGAGTGGGAAGGAAGCAGCCATGCCTTAATCAAGGTACAGCTCCAGCATTTGCCTGGTGTGAAAATGGGAAACCACAGAAAACTATCTTTAGGACTGCCGACAGTGAGTTCGAACCCACTATCTCCCAAATAATGGACTGGCCACATTGGCTGCAGCTATCGAGCTCTGTACACAAATATCCTTAGTAAATTTGCCAAAATAATAATGGGACTGCCAAACAGTACTGCAAACAGTGTACCGCAGTGAGAATGATTTAGGAAAGGATGAATATACAGGCAGATATTGTTAAACGAACAGTAAAATATTCGTTGACACAAAACACGGGGTCAAGAGGTGAAATTCTAGCGAAAGCGTATCAGCACCAAATGTACCATCACCATGGGAGCTACTGGGTGGATGGAGTGAGAAAGCTACACGGTGATCCAAGAATGGGTTATTATTCAGAAAGGAATTTGTCAAGGAAGGACAGGAGATTGTGTAAGAAGGCTGCCCAATGAGTCGAAAATAGAGACAAACAATGGCGGAATATAACAATAAAAGAATACCAGTAGAATTTTGTAAAATAAGTGAAAAAAATGCCAATAAAGACTGAAAAGTAACAAGAATGGAAATTGGAGGGTGAATTTGGTGGCTGATAGGTGTATATAATAATAAAGCCAGGAGAGAAGAGAATAAGGAAAATATATGATAAATATAAACTTAATTTGGCACTCTAATAATATAGGCCCTACCGTAATGAAGCAAGAAAAATCAGTGAGCAATACATTTGGGAATGATTGGTAAAACAGAAAACGAACCTGAAGTTTACACTCATGCCGAGCACTTAAACAGGGTTGGCGTGTTTAAAACAAGTGTATTTCTTAATAAAATATAACATGTAATGACATGGCAAGTAATTCTGATTACAGCTAAAATTTGTGTTAATGTAAAATTAACCAATTATTCAATCATCTATTCATACTAACCTAAAATTAGTAAGTAACCATAACCTGGGAAATTCCCTTGCAAATGGGAATTCAAATTCAGAGAGAAGCCCTTTCCAAATGGGTAATTCCTTCCCGAATTTGAATCACCATTCAAAGGACAATCACCTTCCAAATATGCTGATGCAGACTGTGTAGCACAGAGCTGGAGCAGTTCATGAATCATGAAGTTTAGTAGCATAATGTAGACGTTCGACTTGCTGGGCTTAGCTTTTGAGTATTGTGAGCTCTATAATTCGATCTGACTGGTAGAAAGCGAGATATCATTCAGCTTTTATTTAATAAAGTTAAAATGGAGTAAAGAAAAGGTGTGATGGCCATCTGCAAAAAATGTGATTATGAAGTAGAGGCCCAAGTCATCAGAGCGAAAAATGATGTACCAATATGTGCAACACACGGAAGTTGAAAATAGTGAAGATGATAGAGGTAAGATATTAAGTGCATTTTCAATGTTTGTTTAATAGCATACAGGAATAGCTCAAAAAATCAACTTAGTACAAAAATGCTTATGTAATTTCCAGTAAATATATTAAGTAAATGTGTATAAATACATTTAATAATAATAATAATAATAATAATAATAAATAATAATATCTATTGAATTATTTATAAACTAGAAAATCGAATACATTTAAGACCTTGATTATAACACAGAATACTGCTTTTATGCTGTATCGATGCCCAAAAGCGCCAATAACCTTTGACTGGGGAACTTCTAGGGAGTTTGGTGACTACTGCTGACGGACTCAAGGGGCAGTGATGGGAATTTTGTTTCGGGCTCGGGGGTGTGTCGATTTTAAGAGTGAGGATTAACAGGAAGCGCGCACAATGTACATTAACGCATATATAGCGCACGTGCCTTCTGGTTCAGTTATTAGAACAAATAGTACATACTGAATCCGTCCGAGCAGGCCCAAATTGATAGTATTGAGCATAACTGAAATTATATAATTGTACAGTGAAGGAACAAATTGTTTACAAAGGGCAAGTTGCCAGAAGGTTATTTTGACAAGGGAAGGGTCAGCTCCTTGTTAGATGGCCGTCAATTGAGTCGTAAATAAGTTACTCGGACAGTGAATCCTTTATAAATTATGAAAACACTTGGGGACAGATTAATGTGCCCTTCGAAGGCAAAAAATCTTATAAATGATCTCGTAAAATCCCCGCAGTCCCAGCAAACTTGAATCAAAACATCGGGAAGACCTCTTGAGAAGAATACAATATTCCGGAATGACGATATAAAGTAAACACTCCAGTGGGAGTTAAGCCGCTCGATGCGTAAGCTGGCCAGTGAAAGGGGCGAAACTCTTGACAAAGCGGTGGACAGCTAAAATATAGACAACATGACGAATATCAAGAGCGAGGATGAAAGCAAGAAAGTAGTCGCCCGCGAAAGTTGAGAAGCCAATCATAGGTAGCGTCATGGGGAAAGACAAGATGCAATTGAAGAACCGACTGGGAATGACAAAGGGTGAAAGTGCCCTTGGCGGGATTGAAGAGATGTTAAACGGAGACAGTTTGGCGACAGCTATTCATTGTGTGTTCGGATTTCTGTTTCTGATTTTCATTCTGATTACGAATTTCATTCTGGTCATTCGCATGGTTCGTATGGAGGCAGTCAGAGGGCGATATTCGTTCAGTGTCAGTGGTGCGCAGAGACTTAGTCGTTTGTCATTTGTTATTTAATGTGTGTTTGTGACATGACAGTCGGCATTATCAGACAGTAACTAGATTTGAACTTATATGGGAGAGACTGAGTCTAGTTCGGAGTTACAATTGTCATCTGAAGTTTCAATGGAAGACAGTTATACAGATAATGTGTAAAGAGAGGTCATCAGAAGAGACACTGGGTGGTGTGAATAAAAATGAGCACGTACTCTTTACTCGCGAATTTAGAGCAGGCACTAGCAATGAGGTGAATAAAAACCGCCTGTCGGAAGCGATCACTCACAGCAGACCTGTGACCTTGAGCACACACTCCAGTCGCTCGAGTAGCAGAGTGGGCGCTCCAGATTTCTGGTGAATAAAGATAAAGCAGGCACTCTTTCCGGTAAGCGCCTACTCATGTTTCCTTGAGCTAACTCAGTAGGTGACTCCAAATGATAGTGTCAAGTTCAATAGCATGGCAGAGGTATTGGTGGTGGTTAATCGGAAAAGAAAATTATATAAACTTCGCAGAGAATCATCTCAACTCGATTACAGTGTTATAAAGGTCCAGTAAGGAGCATGCTGAAGAGCCTCCGTGGGTCAGACGGCAGCACGCCGGCCTTTCACCTTTAGGTTCCGTGGTTCAAATCTCGGTCACTTCATGTGGGATTTGTGCTGGACAAAGCGGAGACGGGACAGGTTTTCCTGTCATTTTTCATTCCAGCAGCACTCTCCAATATCATTACATTTCATCTGTCAGTGATTAATCATTACCCCAGAGGAGTGCGACAGGCTTCGACAGCCGGCATGATTCCTATCCTCACCGCTTCACTCATTCCATTCCTGACCCGGTCAGATGACTGGAAACAGGCTGTGGATTTTCAAAGATCATGCTGAATGGTTAGCGGAGCATTTCCTTGGGCACTCCAAAGAAACTAGAGGTAATGCACTAACAAATGAAGACAAAATGTAAATCTTCTTGCGTTATGTTGATGACCCAGGGTTTCAGAGTGGAGTTGGTGAAGACATCTCTGAGAACTGTGTCAAAAACATTTTTTTCGCAGGTTTTAACATGAACAGAAATGAAAGCAGATTATTAGATAAAATTCCAACAAATGTTGCTTAGATGCAGGAAGCACGGGCTAAGTGGCATGAACGTTTGAACTTCCCTTATGCTGTCGGAACTGTAGACTGTACTCACGTACAAATTCAGAAGCCACATGTTCATGGGAATGACTACATTTGCAGAAAAGGTGTCCCTAGCATTAATGTACAGGCCACTTGCAATGGAAAGGAAGAATTCATCCAGTGTGGATGTACCACGGCCTGGCTCTGTCTATGACTCCCAAATTTGGAGAAACTCCGATGTTTGCAGAGTTATGACGCCTCTGTAGGAAGTCGAAGGGATGACAAATTCTGCAGATCTTACAACTTGCTTACGTCACGCCGACACAGATAGGTCATATGGCAACGATGGGACAGGAATGGCGTAGGAGTAGGAAGGAAGCGGCCGTAGCCTTTATTAAGATACAACCCCAGCATTTGCCTAGTGTGAAAATGGAAAACAACAGAAAACCATCTTCAAGGCTGCTGACAGTGGGCATCGAACCCACTATCTACCGGATGCAAGCTCACAGTTGCGCGCCCTTCACCGCACGGCCAACTCATCCGGTCCTGTAGATCTGGCTCCTTAAAAATTTCATTCAATTGTCAATATATTATTTTCATCATAATTAATGTTTGTTATTTACGTTATAGGCCTACCATTGTCCTCAATTTATTAATGTCGTAATATTCAGGCTATGATTTCCTACCTTTCAGACGACCGATGGTAGGGTTATTCTCCCCCTGCATTAGATTCATCAGCCGCTTCTCCCATTATTTCAATGATATGCATTTGCTTCCCGTGCGCTTTAATTCTACTTTATATTTCAGTCTTGTTTTCATGTTTTGCACATGGGTGTTTGGCCCAGTTTTACGGCCGGATGCTCTTCCTGACGCCAACCCTAGATGGAGGGATGTAATGACTATTGCGTGTTTCTGTGATGGTTGGTAGCGTAGTGTGTTGTGCGAATATGAAGAGGAAAGTGTTGGGACAAACACAAACACCCAGTCACCGGACCAGAAGAATTAATCAGAGGCGATTAAAATCCCCGACCCAGCCGGGACGCTCTGAACCGAACGCCTCAATGCTGACCATTCAGCGAATCAGACAGTTGTTGGACGGAAATGTTTAAGTTAAATTTAGCGAGTAGCTCACAATGAACTGCATTTATTGCACTTGATTTCTTGTGCTTCTTATCCGGCAACTGTGACTTTGAAAATATAATTGTATGTTCCTTTAAAATAGAGATAAAAGCGGACTGGAATTCCACACTGTTGTCTGCCATGTTAAGCATTAAACTACCCGGAAGTCATCGAAGTGTTATCACAGACTAAGGTGTTATATACATGGCACGTGCACGACCTTGATCAATGACACTGAGTGGCTGCTCCAGACACTTGAGTGTATGCTGTGCTTCCGCTCTATATTTTTATTCACTGCAAATGCGGAGTGGAAGCTCATCGGCAGGCAGACACTCAGGCACTCAGCGAGCACACGCTCACTCGCTTCGACTCGTTTTTATTCACACCACCCATTGTGTAATCGGGAAGTACGCGAAGGAGAAGATAGTTTGACAGGATATTGTATCAGCACGATTGACCTCGAAAAGCATATGACATCTGCGTCGAAGTGTCGAAAACCGTTGTTTACAGAAACAAGACTGAAGCCGAAAGTGCGGGAGTTTCTGTCGGACAACCGCGACCGGTATTTGAGAGTGAAGATGGAATCTAAATAGCAGGGCTGGCCACAACGAGACTCGCGAGCCGCATGAGGCTCTTCACACTAACCTCAGAGTAAAATCAAATGATATAATTAATGGAATCTAACAACATTTCGCGGCTGGCGGCAGTCAGTAGCAGCGATGTGCGGCTTAACGTTATTAGCGCTGTAGGCCAGTGGTGAGAGATGGAAATTCGTTTTTGTAGAAAGAAATGATAAGCCAATGTGTTTTTGTGTCAAATAACTTTGTGACAGTTCAAGGCCAGTAATATAAAACGCCATCATGACACGAACCACAGCGGTTTCAACAAAGATTTTCCTATTGGCTCTCAGTTAAGGAAAACCAAACTGAAATCACTAAAGGAAAACTTCATGGTCAGAGTAGGGTAATGTCAATTTCTGCTAGGGAAGTCGATTTGACAACAGAAGCAGGCTTCATCTTGGCTTTTAATATTGCAAAAGCAAAAAAAGCATTATACAGAGGGGAAGTTTATTAAGAATAACATGGTACAAGTTATTTCTGTTTTAGAACCCGAAAATAAGAAACTGCAGAAACTGATCAACGAAATGCCCGCTGCTAGACCCACAATAGAGAGGAGACTTTCTGTTATTAGTGCGGATAATTTAAATAATTTACAAAAAATCTAAACAAGTGCTCAGCAGTAAGTCTGGCTCTGGACGAGTCTACTGATATCAAAGATAAACCACAACTAGCCATATTTGTAAGGTATGGGTTTAAGGGACTTGCAGGTGGTGGAAGAACGTTTAGACCTGGTTACTTTGAAGGATACTACTCGTGATTGTGACATTAAAGAAGCCCTGGATGGTGTTTTACAGAAAAACTCAGTGCCTATCCAGTGGCGGCTGGTGCAGAAAATCAGTTGTGTGTTGTAACCCATCCCCACTCCAAAAATAAAAATATTTAGAAATATACCGGTATGTCGTTTTCAAGAGGCTCTCCCTGAGTTTTCCACACTGAACAAACACGCAAACAACCCCAACACATATACTATTCCTCATAAAAAAAAACTATAAAACTATATAATTAAACACACAATAACACATGCAATGGCTAAATATTCGCGAACTCAAACACTTGGTGTGAGCGCGCAAAAACAGAACTTCCCAATGTTAACAACATAACTGAAATAATACCAGCAACGTCGTAATGCAAAATTACATGTTATGTTTTTATAGTGACATTTATAAACTAGACATTTTTAATTAAAGAAAATCACAATATCATGTCCTTATTTTGACAACATAAAAAGTACAATTTTTATAGTCCATCGATTTACAAATGTGGCTACGGAATACGCAAGTTGGTAGTATTATATCCTCTTTGGTATTAAAAGACCTGGCGGTAACAACTGTACAGTATTTTGTTTTCCCGTTTGCTTTGAGCGAACCCCTCACTACCACTGAGTCAAGAGGGTGCCAGCTGCCTCGTTCCCACATCGGTCGTAATGCAAGTGTGACTAGTGCTAGTGCTGCCTCTCTGTGGTCGAACGAAGAATCGCTGTGAAGTGATGTCTTGGCTGTGTCCACAGCCTATCGGAACACATTCTCTTTGTATCGGAAAAGTTCGGCACGCACGCGCAAAAGGCAGAGTTCCTGGATTCTGGCTAAAAGCTTAGAAATCCTCGCTGAACTGTGACCGCACAGCACCCGGCGTGGAGCGCACCAATAGTTACCTGGTTGTGAGGGGAGTTGAATAATTTCCTATTCTTTGGCTGACGTCTTTTTCAATGCACTGTATTTGATTGCAGATAATATTTTTAAACTAATTTATTTTTCTTATAGGCAATGTGCTGCAGCACTTCAGCACATAAGGTACGGCCGCCCCTGTGCCTATCGGTAATATTGTCAGCATTGCTACCACGGTGTACCATCTGTGACTGGCACGAAACAAGGGCTTATTGTGCTTTTAAATGCTGACACATATTTCCTGATTTCCTACCTGTACATTGTATTATTAACAGAGAACATTTAGCAGCAAAATATTTTCAGCATCCGCTTATTATGCAGGTAGTTCTAAAAATTGTGAACTGTATTCGCTCATGTGCCAAAACACGCCGACAGTTCAAATTTTTATAGAAGATATGGACAATGACGAGCTTCCTGATGATGTATATTGGTACTGCTTAGCAAGATGGCTATCTGTAAGCAATGTTCTTGGCAGATTTTTGAATTACTTGATGTAATCAAATAGTTTATGGAAGAAAAAGGGAAATCATTCCCTGAACTTAATGACCCTCCCAGTGGTTGTTAGATTTGGCTATTTTTACCGATATGGTTCGGCATTTAAAACCGCTAAACATATCTTTACAAGGAAGAGAAAAAATTAACTTCTGATTTGGCCCAGACTGTACTTAGGTTTCATAGCAAGTTAAAGCTTTTCGGGAAAGACCTTCAGACTAAAACATTTTTTCACTTCAAATGTTTGAAGAAAATTACTGAAGGCCTTCCTGACGTTTAGGTGAACACTGAAGATTTCATGAGTAATATGTCTGGCCTTGCTGAAGAAATCAATGGCAGATTTAATGATTTGAGATTATTTAAACCTTCATTTTCATTCCTGGAAAATCCTTCTTCTGTTGGTGTTGTGGGCGATGGCTATCCTGTTTCATCACCAATAACAAAGGATACAGTAGCTGTAGAGTTGGAGCTACTAGAACTGCAGTAGGACGAAGGACTAAAACGACTCTAACGAAGTAGCGTTTCTACCATAGAATTTGGAAGAATGTTCCAGAAGAAAAATTCCCACTAATAAAAGAGTGTACCAAGAGACTCATCTTAATCTTTGGGACTATTGATGTGTGTGAATCACTGTACTCAACGCTTAAATTCATTAAATCTAAATATCGATCTGAACTAACTGATGAACATTTAAGTGAACTTGTGCGAACTGTGCTTACCAATTATCAGCCAGATTTCAAAAACTAACAGCAAAAATGAACACTCGAAAAATCACTTCTCAGAAGTAAAATCTCATTCCTTGGTGTGCACCTGAACAATAATATTCTGTGTAGTGTACAAAATTAATGTCCCTTCATTCGTTATAAAATGAAAAACCTGTCTTCATTTTACGAACCTTTCTCTAAACATGATCCCAATTTTGTCTCCTAAATTTGCGGCTCCCAGAATTAAGGTTAGTGGCCACCCCTGCGTTATAGGCTTTAGGGAGAGTAGTGGCAAGTGAATATGCCACAGGGAAACCTCATGATAGCCATCAGGGTACGACAGACGAGAATTCAATAATTACGTTGGATAAATGAATAAGGTGCAAGTGATTATATAAATTGTCACTGGTTACTAGGCTATACGTGTAGGAAGTACGAGAGAGCTAATAAGCAACAAGGGACAATAAGGAGAAGCAGTTTCAGATCCAGAAGACAGGCAGCGGGCTGCAGGGATCGATCCAGTATGATGGGAGGCGCTGATATGGCGGAGGCGACCATCGATATCATGGAGGAGCAAACCGCAGGGGCTAACTCAGACCCGAGGGTCGGTCTCACCATAGAAAGATGAGTAATAAACAATGCTTATAATATAGAAACTCGTGTAGATGTTTTAGAAGGAAATGTAAATAGCTGTAAGTAGATATTTTTTTACAAGAGAGACTAGGCGCAGCCGTGGTTTGCGGTGTTGTAAATATAGGGATAGGCTTAAAGAGTAAATCAGTTTTATTCACAATCATTTTCGTCACATTTCATTTATATATTGTGAGAGGTTTCAGTTCTAATGCATGGGAACCACTTGTACGGAGTAAATGTAAATAAGGGAATAAAAATGTCAAATACTTATCTAACAATTAAAGGGCTTAAATCAGATGTTTACAGATCCGAATATAATGTCAAGCCTTGGGGTAATAAATGAATTTAGTGCATGCCTGTGCTACGTAACGAGCATGAGTGATGAGTGAAGCTAATTCCGAGATAGATATTCCAGTGTGAAAGCGCTGATTGATTTGCGTTATTGTTATTTGGTTTCAATGGAAAATTGATGCAGTGTTGAAAGACGTCGTCAGGTTTTAAGATGGCATTAGTTCGATGCTAGAGAAAGGAAACTTGAGAAAATAAGAAGTAATGCACGATGAGCGTTGAAGTAGTTCATTGTGTCTTCATACATATCTCAAGTTTGGATATAATGAAGGAGGAATCAATGTTGAAACTAGCCCAAGTAGTTTATTATAAGGGTCATCGAGAGAATTTAACGAGATAGAAATTATTACCAATGGATAGGAGTAGAATATTAATGGGGGGCAAAGTAGAAATACACTGACTGAGCAAATGTCATGGGATAGCGGTGCACTGATGCGCAGGTATTTGTCTGCGCAGCACACGCCCCCTGTACCAGCGTTAGTTGTATACGAGACCTTGTGAGCAGTGACTGTGCATGTGACAGGTGTAACATGGAACGTCGTCGTGAACCAACACCGATCGAACGGGGTATGGTGGTCGGTGCCCGACGGATGGGAAGTGCGATTTCGGAAATGGTGCGGGAATTCGGCTTCGCACGATCAACCGTGTCCAGGCTGTATCGTGAATGGTTGAATGCGGGTGTCACCGTCCACAACAGACGAACGACCGGCCGTCCAGCCACCCTCGATGACCGTGACCGGCGACATCTGAGACGGATTGTCAATAGTGACAGAAGGGCAATCGAGCAACAAAGCACGGCTGAATTCAAAACAGTCCGTAGGAACATGGGTTCTATGGGGTATGGGAGCCGGCGCCGCACACGGGTGCCACTGTTAACCGAACGTCATCGGGCACAACAACGCGCATTTGTCGCCAGTCACCAGGTATGGACACTGGAACAATGGTGTAACGTGATATGGTCGGACGAATCACGATTTCAACTGCACCATGCCGATGGAAGGCACCGTGTATGGCGCAGACCACATGAAGCGATGGATCTCGCCTGCCTCGAAGGTGTGGTCCAGGGCGCTGATGTCTCTGTTATGGTCTGGGGTGCATTTTCCTGGTATGGAATGGACCCCCTAGTTGTTCTGGAAGAGAACTTTGAATGGTACGCGGTATGTTGAGCTGCTCGCAGACCATCTCCACCCATTTTTGGCCTTCCAGCGCCCAGACGGATCTGCGGTGTTTCAAGATGATAACGCGCCGCCACATCGCTCCCACGCCGCCCGCAAATGGTTCCAGGAACATGCAGCGGAGGTCCAACGACTGCCATGACCACCCAGGAGCCCCGATATGAACCCTATCGAGCATATCTGTGATATCCTGGAACGCAGGCTCCGTGCCATGGATCCTGGACCCACGAACAGACCAGCACTGGTGGCCGCTCTGCAAATGATTTGGTTTCAGCTGCGTCCAGAGGACTACCAGGGACTTGACTCACTTTCACGGCGTCTCACTGCAGTTCGCAGGGCCAGAGGAGGCCCCACACGCTATTTGGTGACTATCCCATGGCACAGAATGGAGTTGCAGGTCTTCAGATAAGCAGCGTGAAAGATTGGGAGCATGTGATCAGTGAAGATGATCGCTGTCAAGGTAAGATTGTTTGACGGAAGTTATTGCAATGCTGTGTGTGTCACTGTCCGCTGATGTGGTATTCCAGAGAGACCGTGCTGTGAAGTTCCAAGGATTGTTAATAATGAATTCGAGAGGCTTATTGTAGTTGTGATTGTTCGTACCCGCGCCGCTCATGAGTCTGTTCATGTCTGATTTCCTTCCATCATCGGTAAATCATATCATGAAGTAACTATAGTTGTGATATTTGGCTAGGATAGATCAAGGTTCCCCAGAAGTGTTATTTGATGTCCGCGTGTATGAATGAATATGCCTACGTGAGTGAAAAGTGTATTTGTCAGTGCGATTATATTAGGAGGGTTGACAAATTTCAGCAAATCTGCGCGTATTGATATGTGTTTATGTATTGTTTGTGTCATGTAAATAAATTGTGTGTGCGTGGTAATTGTAATCCAAGCGTAGGGAATGTTTCTATTTGATTCTTGTTGCGTGTTTTACTATTTATCATGCGAATCACCCAGAATTTATAGTAAACAGTTATTAGTTAATAATCTTCCCCTAAAACGTGCACGCCAGGTTGATTAGGGACTCGTTTTGAAATGTGTGTCGTAATGAGATCCTTTAATGAGCTACAAAAAATACTGGACAGTCGACAGTGTCAAAAGTAATTACATGCACGAACTTTATAATTCCAATTTATGGTTTTGGAGTTTCATTTTCGTAAAATTCCAATTTGTATTAGTGAAGATTCATTTTTGTGCAATGTCAATCCATATTTTTTTTGCTAGTGGATTTACGTCGCACCGATACAGATAGGTCTTATGGTGACGACGGGATAGGGAAAGCTTAGGAGTTGGAAGGAAGCGGTCATGGCCTTAATTAAGTACAGGCCTGGTGCGAAAATAGGAAAACATGGAAAACCATCTTCAGGGCTGCCGACAGTGGGATTCGAACCTACAATCTCCCGGATGCAAGCTCACATCCGCGCGCCCCTAACAACACGGCCAACTCGCCCGGTCAATCCATATTGGTGGAGCTGTGTATTTGCCGTCTCGTATATTTGTAGAGATCCATTTCTTATGCATTTTATTGAATAAATTAGTCTAAAATTTACCATGTGTTACTATTATTCGTAAGATAGCTTAACATCTTGTCTGTGTCTATGAAAGTGAATGTTCCCCAAAATCTCAGTCTATTTTCATTAGACTTTCTTGAAGGGCGTGCACCGGACGCATCCGAAATCGCGAGTTATGCCGGAGCGATACCAGATTTTGGTTACATTTGGGGACAATATATCACCGCTAATCCATCCGGAAAAGACGGTATTAACAAGAACATTGTTTTTCAGTTACCATTTGAACTAAAACATCGACAGGCACACCTAAACTTAGCACAACCATTCATACTATCGGTAATGCAGCAGCATCTTCTAATAAGAGAAGTGAAGATAAATTTGAATACTTTCAGGTTAAGAAGACGAGAGCTGCAACATTGGATTCATTTGTGGTTAGATCAAAAGCAGAAGCAGTCCAAATCCAAAAAGGCCAAATCAGAAGATGCATGTAGTTCAGCATTTAATTTGACCAGATATCCTTAACTGTATGACATCCATTTCCTGCTGAACTCTAGTAACTGAAACATTCTTAAGAGGCATACCATTCTTCTGGCACAAAAATATAAGGCGTGATCAAAAAATATCCGTTTGACGGCGTTGCTGCAGCGGACATACAACGCAGCACGACTCCTATGCGGGTATATAAGCACGGACATGTAGGCAAAGGGCAAAGGCCCTCCTCCCCGCAGAACGGAGACCGCCGCCAGGAAGCAGACGCCGCTCCCGGACGAGAAAGAAGAAAACGATGCCGGCCCACCAGGAGAGGGCCACCCGGCCACAACCCAGGACTGCTCCCAGGACAGCAGAAGACCGAGGAGCCAATCAGGAGAGGACCTCAGCGGGTAGCGGCAATCAGGTGAGAACGAAACGTCCCCCCACGGCAGCTCTTGCAGTGTTTTCGCAGCCTGAGGTGGGGCCACCGTCAGGACAGGTGTGGGCTCTTAGTGAGGTGCAACCGTTGTGGGGGTGATCACCACTACACGGTCTGCGTGGCACTTGAAGAGGCGCCGGTGTGCGCCAACTGCGCAGGGGGCCATCCGGCCTCTCATCGCAGTTGCCCTGTTTACCGGGTCATGGCGCGGGCAGCGAGGAACGAGTCCCGGCGTCATGACCCACCCCCATCCAGGAGGCTCCCGCCCAAGCGGGCTTGGCCTCATTCTCCGGGATTGCAGACTGGGTGCAAGGGTCCCCAAGGGAGCGGCGCTGTGCGGCTGGTCATAGTGGCTATCGACGCATGGCTCTGCAACCGGCAAGGCCCGCGCTAATCACGGCAGTGCCTAGACGGACTGATCCCTTGATAATTGGACTGGCGAGAATATGGATCATGGCTGGAGCATGAAACCTTTTCTCTACAAACACAAACACCGGGACCTATCCAGAAACCAGATCCTTGCATGTGCCATTAAAATTTGTCAGGTTTTATATCTAGGCTCTTTATATTTTCCGCCTATGCGGATCCTTAATACCACGCCTTAGCATCAAATACCGAACACAAACTCTGGCCTTGGAAGCATGTTTAACGTGGAAACAGATACGCCTTTTTATCACTTCCCACTCCTCATTGCTATATCTTTTCTCCTTAGAAATTAATTGCATGTCGGAGGCAATGTAGATTAGTGTCGATTGCCACGCGGGGGGGGGCGGACTTTTCCCCCACTCCTCGAAAAAAAAAAAGCAAAGGTATTAGAGTTGTAGTCGTGTCGTGCCGAGGTGCGTGCGTTACACGCGGCCACGTGAACTATGGCGATGTTATTACCAAATGCGTCCAAACAGGACAAACGTGCTGTTATTCTGTTCTTGGCTGCTGGAAGACATACACCGGTGTACATCCCTCCGAGAATGAAGACTTGTGTATGGGGCAGCATGTCAGTTGAAAACCACCGTTGTGGAATGGGACACCAAGTTCCGTACGGGTCGCGTTTCGACACAAGACACCGTTCGATCTGGACGATCAGCCCCATCCATTACGGACGACATCAAGCGGACGGTGGATGAGGCGATTAGAGCGCACTGGCGCATAAAAATTTGTGCGCTAACAATGGATCATACTTTAGCGGCCCCCTCCAAATGGCCTTGAAGGGTCGACGCTTCCTGTCAGACGAGAATGCTCAGCAGGCGGTTGCAGACTTCTTCAAGCAGTAGGGCATGGTGTTTTACCACATGGGGATATTCAAGCTGGTGCGTCGGTGGGATGAGTACCTCAATGCTCAAGACGATTTTGCCTGATTCGCATCCCGATTCAGGACTGTACGGCCGTCAAACGGAAACTTTTTGATTACCCCTTATATATTCTTATGTTCAATTTCTGCATTCAGCAAGCAAGAAATTATAAAGCAGCAAGAAACACCACCTGTCAGTAACAGTGTTCATATCTCTTACATAGTTATGTTACAACTACGCTAAGTCGTCAAGGAACACTGCTTCCCCTCTATATTTCGGTGTATCATTTCCGGGCCATCAGTTAGTTAGAAATGGCTGTGGAAGTAAGGAGAAATTGAAGGAACTTACTAGGAAATTGAATTTAGCCAAGAAGTGAAAAATAGAAGGGTATGTATAGGTTCTTTAAGTCATAAACAGGTTCCAAGAAAGACATTCCAGGAATCATTAACGAACAAGGGGAGTGCGTGTGTGTGTGTGTGAGGATCTTCAAAAGGCAGAACTATTCAGTCGACAGTATGTAAAGATTGTTGGTTACAGGGATAATGTCCAGTTAGAGGAAGTCACTAAAACTACAGAAGTATTAAAGTTTACCTGTGATAATCACGACATTTACAATAAGATACAAAAGTTGTAAACTAGAAAAGCGGCTGGAATTGATAGGATTTCGGGGGATATACTAAAAACAATCGGTTAGGATGTAGTACCATATTTGAAGTACTTATTTGATTATTGTTTGCTATCCCCTGTGTATAAAGAAAAGGGTTATAGACATAAAGCTGAAAAATACAGGCCAGTCAGCTTGACATGCATTGCATGTAAGCTTTGGGAAAGCATTCTTTCTGATTATTTTACACATGCTTGCGAAATTAATAAATGGTTCGATAAAAGGCAGTTCGTGTTTGGGAAAGGTTATTCCACTGAAGCTCTACTTGTAGGATTCCAGTAAGATGTACCAGATATCTTGGATTCAGGAGGTAAAATGGATTGTATTAGGATTGACCTGTCTAAGGCATTTGATAGGGTGGATCAAGCGAAACTGCTGGCAAAAATTAGTGCAATACGACTTGACAAAATAGTGACTGAATGGGTGGCTATATTTCTAGAAAATATATCTCAGAGAATTGGAGTAGGCGAAGCTTTATCTGACCCTGTAATTATTAAGAGCGGAATTCCTCAAGGCAGTATTATTGATGAATGATGATAATTAAAAGTCCAAAATCCTCCACTGACCACAATTCAAAGCGTGATGGACGGACGGACGGACGGACGGACGGACGGATGTGAATTTAATACGATCAGTGGAACCGACCCACAGTGCCTCACATGCACAGAAGCTGGCACAAAAAATTAGAATTACTGACCATGGAACTGCTTCTATAGCACGATGCTGAATCGATTATGCTTGTAGTCGAAACGGGTCCAAAATGCAAGTCATCGGCCCCTCATAACGGTACTTATCGCTAGGAAAGTAGAATCGTGCTATCTGTCATTTGGCGGTACTAATCGAAAGTAGCGTAGACTCGCGGTATTCCACACATTATAGTACTACTCACAGGTAATGAAATTCGCACATGTAACACAGGCCTATGGTGTATCGCACACTGCGGCGCTATTTACAGGCAACGCAAACCTATACATACAACGCAAACCCATGGCGTTTCTCGCTTAAGTGGACTAACCACAGGGACCAGCACTATCCCGTGGTGTTCCTCACATAGTGAGTACTAAGCAGAAGCAAGGCAGAACCATGGTGTCGCTCGTCCCATGGTGTTGCTCATATAGCGGTACTATAAGACCCTCATCCTGATTCGCACAATGTCGCTACTAATCAGAAACCTATTGCGTACCTAACATTGTGACACTACGCGCCATTAAATGCGACCCATGGTGTTCGCTGGGTAATGGTACTAATTACAAGTAGTCTCATGGTTCTAATTTGATCATCCCTTGGTCACCTCTTTTAGTCGCCTCTTACGACAGGCAGGGGATACCGCGAGTGTATTCTACATGAGGGCCGATGACCATCGATGTTAGGCCCTTTAAACAACAACAATCATCATCATCATCATCATCATCATCATCATCATCATCATCATCATCATCATCATCATCATCATCATCATCATCATCATCATCATCATCATCATCATCTTCTTCTTCTTCTTCTTCTTCTTCTTCTTCTTCTTCTTCTTCTTCTTCTTCTTCTTCTTCTACATGAGCGTGGCAATATTATTGGACCTTTGTTTTCTTATATATAAATGATGTGAGTAAAGAAGTGGAATCAGAGATAAGGCTTTCTGCGGATGATGTTATTCTGTATAGAGTAATAAATAAGTTACAAGATTGTGAACAAGTGCAAAATGGCCTGGACGATTTTGTGAAATGGACAGTACGCAATGGTATGATGATAAACGGGGTTAAAAGTCAGGTTGTGTGTTTCACAAGAACGAAAAGTCCTCTCAGTTTTAATTACTGTGTTGATGGTGTGAAAGTTCCTGATGGGAATGACTGTAAGTACCTAGGTGTTAATACACTGACTGACAGAGCAAATGCAACACCAAGAAGGAGTGGTCAGAACTTTATGCCAATTGCAGGGTAGACTGACGTCACTGAGGTATGCTCATGATGTGAAATGCGCCGCTGTGCTGCGCACGTAGCGAACAATAAATGGGACACGGCGTTGGCGAATGGCCCACTTCGTACCGTGATTTCTCAGCCGACAGTCATTGTAGAACGTGTTGTCGTGTGCCACAGGACACGTGTATAGCTAAGAATGCCAGGCCGCCGTCAACGGAGGCATTTCCAGCAGACAGACGACTTTACGAGGGGTATGGTGATCGGGCTGAGAAGGGCAGGTTGGTCGCTTCGTCAAATCGCAGCCGATACCCATACGGATGTGTCCACGGTGCAGCGCCTGTGGCGAAGATGGTTGGCGCAGGGACATGTGACACGTGCGAGGGGTCCAGGCGCAGCCCGAGTGACGTCAGCACGCGAGGATAGGCGCATCCGCCGCCAAGCGGTGGCAGCCCCGCACGCCACGTCAACCGCCATTCTTCAGCATGTGCAAGACACCCTGGCTGTTCCAATATCGACCAGAACAATTTCCCGTCGATTGGTTGAAGGAGGCCTGCACTCCCGGCGTCCGCTCAGAAGACTACCATTGACTCCACAGCATAGACGTGCACGCCTGGCATGGTGCCGGGCTAGAGCGACTTGTAATGAGGGAATGGCGGAACGTCGTGTTCTCCGATGAGTCACGCTTCTGTTCTGTCAGTGATAGTCACCGCAGACGAATGTGGCGTCGGCGTGGAGAAAGGTCAAATCCGGCAGTAACTGTGGAGCGCCCTACCGCTAGACAACGCGGCACCATGGTTTGGGGCGCTATTGCGTATGATTCCACGTCACCTCTAGTGCGTATTCAAGGCACGTTAAATGCCCACCGCTACGTGCAGCATGTGCTGCGGCCGGTGGCACTCCCGTACCTTCAGGGGCTGCCCAATGCTCTGTTTCAGCAGGATAATGCCCGCCCACACACTGCTCGCATCTCCCAACAGGCTCTACGAGGTGTACAGATGCTTCCGTGGCCAGCGTACTCTCCAGATCTCTCACCAATCGAACACGTGTGGGATCTCATTGGACGCCGTTTGCAAACTCTGCCCCAGCCTCGTACGGACGACCAACTGTGGCAAATGGTTGACAGAATGGAGAACCATCCCTCAGGACACCATCCGCACTCTTATTGACTCTGTACCTCGACGTGTTTCTGCGTGCATCGCCGCTCGCGGTGGTCCTACATCCTACTGAGTCGATGCCGTGCGCATTGTGTAACCTGCATATCGGTTTGAAATAAACATCAATTATTCGTCCGTGCCGTCTCTGTTTTTTCCCCCAACTTTCATCCCTTTCGAACCACTCCTTCTTGGTGTTGCATTTGCTCTGTCTGTCAGTCAGTGTATAAGGGAAGATCTTCATTGTGACAATCACATAAAGGGTACAAATCTCTGCCCATGGTTTTGAGGGTGTTTAGGGGTTGTAGTAAGGATGTAAAGGGAAGGGCATGTAAGTCTCTGGTAAGACCCCAGCTAGAGTATGGTTCCAGTGTATGGGACCCTCGCCAGGATTACTTGATTCGAGAACTGGAAAAAATCCAAAGAAAAGCAGCTCGATTTGTTTGGGTGATTTCCAACAAAAGAGCAGCTTTACACAAATGCTGCAAAATTTGGGCTGGGAAGACTTGAGAGAAAGGAGACGAGCAGCTCGTCTAAGCGGTATGATCCGAACTGTCAGTGGAGAGATGGCGTGGAAGGACGAATAAGTTTGAGCCGTGTCTTTAAAGGTAGGAATGATCACAATATGAAGATAAAGTTGGAATTCAAGAGGACAAATTGGGGCAAATATTCTTTTATAGGAAGGGGAGCTAGGGATTGGAATAACTTACCAAGGGAGATGTTCAATACATTTCCAATTTCTTTGCAATCATTTCAGAAAGGGCTAGGAAAACAACAGATAGGGAATCTACCCTAAATGTAGATCAGTAGTGATTGAGGATGCGGCAAGACAAACCTTTTACTCACACTCATTACTCCTTTAAATGACATAAGTTTCCAGAATATTTTCGCAAAGTCGCTCTTCAACGGCTGTGGTTAAAGCTGGGTGGAAATATTTTCAATTTAATGCGCGTGATCAAGTACTGCCACCCGATTATGTTCTTCCTAGTTCTCTCATGATCTCTGATGATGTTGTGACAGAACAGCAAGACGTTATTCGTTCATACTTCAGTATGGGACTCAAATATGTAGATTGCATTTTTTTTTTTACAATTGGCTTTACATCGCAACAACACAGATAAGTCTTTTGCAAAGATTGGACAGGAAACGACTAGGAGTGGGACGGAAGCAGTCGTGGCCTTAAATAAGGTACAATCCTGCCATTTGCCTGGTGTGAAAATGGAAAACCACGGAAAGCCATCTTCAGGACTGCCGACAGTGGGGATTCGAACTCGATATCTCCCGAATACAAACTCACAGCTGCACTCCCCTAACACCACGGACAACTAGCTCGGTCCAATATTATTATTATTATTATTATTATTATTATTATTATTATTATTATTATTATTATTTCACCTATGCTAAGGACTGTTTAGTTATTAATGGCAGACACCTTTCACGCCCCTTAGGCTCATTACTTTTGTTCGTTTGGTGGAATGAATTTACTTTGTGAGGCAATATCACCATGATTATACCTGGAAGCGACCTGTCTAAGCTGAGTTTTTCTGATCCATGAAGATCAAAATCTCCGACCCAGCCTGAACTGAATCTGGGACCCCTTGGAGCAAAGGCCAGCACGGTAAAATTTTGCCACGGAGCCGGACATATTATTTAAATAAGATGACATTAAATGCAAAATCCTAGCTTGAGCAAAATGGAACAACCCGTTAACTGGATTGTTCAGGGTTCTCTTTCCTTGAAACCACTCGCGTAACAGCAGCACCGTCACTAAGTCGCAGCTGCCATGCGCATTTCCTTGTAGTTACACATGTACCGAGCTCGATAGCTACAGTCGCTTTAGTGCGGCGAGTATACAGTATTCGTGTGATAGTGGGTTCGAGCCCCACTATCGGCAGCCCTGAAGATGATTTTCCGTGGTGTCCCATTTTCAATCCAGGCAAATGCTGGAGCTGTACCTTAATTAAGGCAACGACCAATTCCTTCCCGCTCCTAGCCCTTTCCTGTCCCATCGTCGCCATAAGATCTACCTGTGTCGGTGCGACGTAAAGCAACTTGTAAAAAAGTTAAACATGTAAAAAATTTGTAATTTGAAAATGAAAATCCACAGCCTGTTTCCAATCATTCGACCGGGTCAGGAAAGGAATGAATGAAGCGGCGAAGATAAGAACTGTTCCGGCTGCCGAAGCCTGTCGAACTCCTCTGGGGCAATGATTAATGACTGACAGATTAAATGAAATAATATTTGAGTGTGTTGCTGGAATGAAAGGGACAGGGAAAACCGGAGTACCCGGAGAAAATCCTGCCCCGTCTCCGCTTTGTCCAGCATGAATCTCACATGGAGTGACCGGGATTTGAACCACAGAACCCAGCGGTGAGAGGCCAGCGCGCTACCACCTGAGCCACGGAGGCTTCAATTTGTAATTTATGGTACCATAAGTGAGTTTGTCTGTAAAAGCACGCATTGAATATGTACTTTATTTACTTTTCCTATAGTAAACTGCGTATCGTCTAACAACTGCCTCACCTCGAATTCCCCGTGTTGACTGACGCAAACAAGTAGTCCAAGCAGAACTCCCGCGTTAAAAACAGCTTGGAGCAAACAAAACGTTTTGCTGGTGCAATAGATTCCAGTATCGCACCCTATCGGCAAGTTCAAGGACTAGCTGACTGACGCAAACAGTCGAGACGGTATTGTTCCATGCAGTGTGGCTTGACCCTAGAGCAGGACCTCCGAGAACCCCACTTAACATAACAAATATTTTAAAATGTCGAATGGCTATGCTGTTGTTAACGCACTGAATAAACTATTTTGCTGGTCTTGTCTTGTCTTTTCTTTTCTTTCTTCAACAACAAATCCGGGTGGAATACAAACGGCTATGGAGACTTCAATGATATGTATAATGCAGCTAAAAAGCACACCTATCCTTGTTATCATATTATGTGAAAAGCAACTTAAAATGTTCGGAAAAATTCCAGGAAGAGAATTTTCTTCTAACAGGCTTTCGATTGAGCACAACAACTAAATGAAATGAAATAGGGCAATACTTGCATATTTCGTTCGGACTGTGCTTTTACTACGAGAACAAGAACTTGCCTTTCGTGACCACGACGAGTGTGACGAATCTACAAAAAGAGGGAATTACACTGAATATTCAAATAATAATAATAATAATAATAATAATAATAATAATAATAATAATAATAATAATAATAATAATAATAATAATAATGTTACTGGCTTTACGTCCCATCAACTACTTTTTTTGCGATTTTCGGAGACGCAGAGGTACCGGAATCCAGCAGGAGATTTTACGTGCCAGTAAATCTACCGACACGAGGATGAAGTATTTGAGCACCTTCAAATACCACCGGACTGAGCCAGGATCAAACCTGCCAAATTGGGGTCAGAAGGCCATCGCCTCAACCATCTGAGCCACTCAGCCCGGCCATTGAATATTTACATTAATTCGCAACATTTGACATGTCGCTAAGAACACCTGGAAAAGTCGACTGTACTAAGTGCTGGTACAGGTATGATGTGTGAAATAAAGGAAATTTATAACGCCACCTTTGTGTCATTGATATAAGGTTTGTCCACACAACACCGAGAATTTCGATGGTTACAATAATGGTTTACTGTTTGGAATATGTGAACATGCAGGAAATAAAGAGTAATTTGATGTATGGGTGACATATCCGCCTGAATGTTTTTTTTTTTTGCTAGGGGCTTTACGTCGCACCGACACAGATAGGTCTTATGGCGACGATGGGATAGGAAAGGCCTAGGAGTTGGAAGGAAGCGGCCGTGGCCTTAATTAAGGTACAGCCCCAGCATTTGCCTGGTGTGAAAACCGCCTGAATGTAGTCATCTTGTTTGCTCAAGCAAGTGCCCCAGCGATCAACTTGGCTGACACCCTGAGCGAACAACGTCCGTGGTTAGCTGCGCAACCATTCTTCAACGGCATCTCGAACTCATCACTGCTTGCGAGCCGCCATCCCTCGACTTTTTTTTCTAATTTTCCCACTAGGCTGCCCAATGTGCCTCGCCTGGTTTTGACACGTCCCTACTCGCAGGGAACGAAATTCCGAACACCATCTGAACTCTGCACAGTGTGTACATTCATTTCCATACACACCCTGCAGATGACGGCTCCATTCTGTGCATACACATTCATTCCCACACACATCCTTCATACGACGGTAAATTACGTCTTCATTAACACCATCCGCCACCATGAACTGAATAACCGACGCAGGTAATGCTGGGCAAATTCCTGGCAAAACCGTATACAGTCACAACGCTTCCGTATGAACAAGCAGCAAACTGCTTAGAGCTGGGAACGGAGCAGTTGGTCCTATGATTACAATCGGTAGTGCGAGTGCAGCGCTCCATCCGGTATTCTCCGGTAGTAAACTGTTGCTTAGAAACCAATCGGTGTTTTCGGTGGGTTAGTGGAGGGCGAGCAGAGGACGGAGCAACAGTACTGAATGTGTGCACGCTTGCAGTTCCAGTAGTGGTGCGCAACGGGATGTGGTAGCGACATAGTAAATACTGCTTTATGAGTCTGAAAAAGGCGAATATATGAAATATACACATCTTCATGCATCGTTATTGTTTAATAATAATATATACAGTAGAACCCCGCTTAAGCGAAATACTCTGGCAAAATTGTATTTTAATATTTTGTTTTTACCCTCTCGTTCTTAGCCGTCGATATTAATAATTATCCTGCTATATGTGCTGAGAGCTACTAGGCAAACCCTATTTTTATACTATAACTTAAGCCAGAATGCACGTGTAGCATAAATCAAAACAGTTTCTTACCCTCTAGTTCGTTCCATAACGCATTTTTCTTGAAGTAGCAGCAATTATTATTATTATTATTATTATTATTATTATTATTATTATTATTATTATTATTATTCGTCATGACGATTATATAGACTGTGGTTAACGTTTCTTCAGTTGCGGGAGTTTCATGTTTCCTGCTCGGACTATACTACACAGCTTCTGTTCAGTGACTTATATGATGTTCGCGTGTAATATTGTCGCTTGGAACTATTGAATAATCGGTCATTCTAAGCTAAAATTTACCGTCTGAAGCACCAGAGTGAAGCTGCTAAGTACTTTTGTAGTGAGTGTGGTTTTAAATCTGCGTTGTGGAGATTAGTGTTCATTAAAGGATCACTCTCATATCTATAACCTCATCTTGTTAGCTAACCGATAATGGCCGCCTCTGTTGATGGAGGTCGGCAAGTTTTTTCTAACTCAATGAATCTAAATAATGAAAATCAGCAAGTCTCAAGTAACCTCACGAATGGACAGAATAAAGAAAGCATAATTCCCACCCGTACCGGTGAACCAGGTAACCTCATGACAACCTCTATTACTGTTCCTAACACATTTAATCAATCTCCTAACAACCCAAGGTTAAGTTACTCTGCAGCAATGCAATCCTACCCTACCAAAGATCAAGCTATTGTTATTGAATCTTGCGATGGTATTGGTATCCGAGATTATATACTAGCAATTGGAAAAGTCACTAGCCCTAGTAACATCCGATTTGTCTCACGGATATCTAACGGAAGAATATGTATCTTCCTAGCAAGTCAAAAGTGTGTTGAAGAATTAATTTCAAAACATCCTAAGATTCTCATAAATAATGTCTCCTTGGAAATAAGACCTCTCCTAACTAAAAACAAACGAGTTATTCTATCCAATGTTTGCCCTGTGATTCCTAATATTGTTATTGAAGAAGAATTTCTCAAACTCGGCATTAAACCAATGTCAAAGATATCACCTATTAGAGCAGGTTTAACAATCCCCGGATTTTCTCACATTCTCAGTTTTCGGAGACAGATTTATATTCAAAATGAAGACTTTAACAAACTTCCAGACTCACTCCAAATCGAATATGAGGGTACCAATTACTGGATTTATTTATCCTCTGACACACCCACCTGCTTTCTTTGTAAAACTGAGGGGCACTTAGCTAGAAACTGTCCTGATAATGATGAGATAATAAATGAAGGCTCCTCATTAAATCAAAACAGTCATTCTCGTGGCAAGATCAATCTAACAGAATTTCCCCAACTAGTAGAGGATACACAAAAAATTGAAACAAACTGTCAAGAAAATATTACCTGTACTCCCTCACAAACTACTGTTCAGACAACTGCTACATCTACATCTCTTCAGTGTTCTCAAAATCAAAACTGTGGGCCTTTACCCTCAGGCGAAACGACTCTAACCTCTCATTTGGAATGCCCTCAAAACCCCTCATGTGTTCATCTTGCTGGATCAAAGAGACCAATATCACTATCTAGCAGTGAAACTACAGGCAGAAAAGACCTTGATTTTAAGGAACCTCTCCTAACAACTGAACCTAAGACAAGTGAACAGACAGGGAAACAAAAGACAAAACAAACTTACAAGAAACCAAAGACAGAAAAAGAAAGCACAACTATTAGTGATATGCTTAAGCCAATTAAGCAAGTTCTAGAAGCCAACCCTCAGTCCTTTCCCCTCAATTACTTACAACTCCAATCCTTTTTTGAAAACAGTATTGGAGTTAATGACATTGCAGCAATAGCTTCCAATTACACCCAAGATCTAGAGGGTTTAGCCCAAGCCCTTCAAAAACTATATCCATACTACACTGAAAAATCCATTAAGAACAGGAGTACTCGAATAGTCAAGAAACTGCTTAAGGCTAGCAGTGAAAACCGAGGTGAAGCAATTAACAGTTTAGTTCCAGATTACTCCAGCGATGACTCTACTTCCCTCACATAATAATGATAAAATTCCCTCTACACTTGTTTGTCATTCTTATGACTATATCATTACTTCAATGGAACCTCAACAGTTTTCGATCACAGCGAGAGTATTTACAACTTCTACTAAATAAACATCAGCCTTCAGTTGTCTGTCTACAAGAAACTAACTTTAGAGACAACTTTGTTTCCCATTTAAGACAGTTCAACGTACATTATAAAAACCGAATTAATCCAAATCATGCAAGTGGAGGCGTAGCCACCTATGTTAAAAATAATTTACACCATCAAGAGGTTCCTTTAACTACTGATTTAGAAGCAGTCGCAGTTTTATTATACCTTCCACAAGCTATATGTGTATGTAATGTTTATTTTCCTACGAATAGTACATCTCACGCTGATGATTTAAGAAACCTAATACACCAACTCCCCAAACCCTTCATCTTGATGGGTGATTTTAATAGCCACAACAGTTTATGGGGTAGTCGCAATACTGATGCAAGGGGGAAAGAAATAGAGAAGATACTAGATGAATTTACTCTAGTATTAATGAACTCAACTGCTCCAACTCGTTTTGATATAGCACACGGAACATACAGTAGCATAGATTTAACTATATGTACGCCAGACATAGCTGCACTATTTAACTGGTCCATTTATTCAACTCTACAAGGAAGTGACCACTTCCCCACCATAATTAATGATGATCAAAGTTCTTCAGACAACGCATCAAAACTCCAATACTGTAAATGGAATTTAAATAAGGCAAATTGGCAATCATTTAGAAAGATTGTAAATAACTATTTAAATGATCTAACTCCAACAAATAAATTTTCTTCTAAGCACATCAATGATATTGTTCAAGACTTCACTGAAGTAATAATTAAATCTGCTGACCAGAGCATCCCAAAAACAGCTCCTATGCCCTTCAAGAAAACGGTTCCCTGGTGGAATGACTCCTGTAAAGAGGCTATCAAAAATAAAAAACCGTGCTTACTACCTATACAAAAGAAATCCTACGCCTGAAAATAAAATCAATTTTCAAAAACACCGAGCAATAGCACGAAATAAAATAAAATTAAGTAAGAAAACCTCCTGGTTAACATTCATCTCCTCCTTAACCTGCCAAACTTCATAAAAAGTTACGTGGAATAAAATCCAAAGAATAAGTGGCAAATACAATAAATTCTGTATTACCTCTCTAAGAGATCCAGTCGCTGGGTCAATTGTAAATGAACCTCAACAAATAGCTGATCAACTGGCTAAATCATTTTCAAAAATCTCTAGCGATAACAATTATGAACCTGAATTTCTTCGCATGAAAACAACTCGAGATCCAATAGACTTAAGTGAAACTGTACCTACACCGAACTATGCTTATAATGATACTTTACAGTTACAAGAAATGGTTACAGAACTCAACAAATGCGGCAGATCTAGTCCTGGCCCAGACACCATTCCATATGAATTTTTAAAACAGCTTCCACATAGTGCACTCAATTATCTACTTGCTATTTTCAACTACATATGGAGTTCCAAACTATTTCCGGATCAATGGCGTTGTGCTATTGTAGTGCCTATACTCAAACCAGGAAAGGACATTTTGATCCCAGATAATTATCGTCCCATCGCCTTGACAAATACAATGTGTAAGCTACTGGAGAAAATTGTTAACAAGAGATTACGCTGGTATTTGGAACATATACACTTTTTTAGTGATGCACAAAATGGTTTTCGTCAAGCACGTTCAACAACAGATACTCTGATATGTTTAGAATCAGAAATCCGAGAAGCTTTCCTAAATAATCAGCACCTCATAGCTGTTAGTTTAGACATTGAGAAGGCATATGACATGGTGTGGAAAGACTATCTAATTGAAACACTGATGAAACATAATATTTCAGGAAACATGCTTCACTTCATTTATAATTTCCTTAAATATCGCCGAATTCAAGTCAGGACAAATGGAACTCTTTCACATGAAGTAACCATTGACAATGGAGTTCCCCAAGGATCAGTCATCAGTGTCACATTATTCCTCGTTGCAATAAATGGCATTGTCTCCAACATTCACCTACCAGTAAAGGCTTGCCTTTTTGCCGATGATTTGACTATACTAAGTGCAGGAAGAAATAAATTAACTACTCAAGAGTTACTTCAAGAATCAATTGATAATATCCAAAAATGGGCTAAAGTTACAGGGTTCAAGTTTTCCAAAACTAAAACCAAATGCATACTCTTCTCCAAATGTAAACATACTGTACAAGACCCTGAGCTGTACATGGACAATCACAAAATTGAAACTGTAACAACTATGAAAATCTTAGGAGTTTTATTTGACACTACGTTAAGTTGGATACCTCACCTGGAAAACCTTAAAGACGACTGCTTGCGAAGGCTGAACATAATGAAGATCCTGGCAGCAAAGAACTGGGGAGCAGACTACCAAGTGCTAATGAACACGTACAAAGCCATTATTAGGGCTAAATTAGACTATGGCAGCATTGTATACAATTCCGCAAGAATGTCTTCACTCAAAATCCTTGATTCCATCCAGTCCTCAGCTCTTCGAATTGCTCTAGGAGCCTTCCGTACCAGTCCAGTAGCCAGCATTCAAATAGAAGCAAATGAACCACCACTCACAATTAGACGTAGACAACTAAGTTTGACTTACGCGCTCAAGGTAGCAACTATGAGTGAATCAAGAATTAAGTTGTATGCTTTTCCTAACAAGCATCAAGGTACACTCATTAAATCAGGATCACAACCACAGCCTTTCAATGTCAGAATAGCCAAGTTTCTTGAAGAACTAAATTTAAATATCCCTCCAATACTCCTCACAGACAACTCTGTTAATGTCCCACCATGGACTATTACCCTTCCAAAAATTAACTTTGAAATAAATTACAGTGTCAAAGATGAAACGGACAGATCTCACTACCATCAATTATTTCTTGAAATTTCTAATAAATACCCAAGGCACACTGCAATCTATACTGATGGATCAAAATGTGAGGAAAGAAATGGATGTGGGATTATATATCCTGAACGTACCATGCTATACCGATTGCCTGACTACTATACAGTCTTCTCTAATGAGCTGTACGCAATAAAGCAGGCTATGTTATATATTTTGAAAACCAGCACCTGTAATAACACCATCATTTTTTCTGATTCAAAAAGTGCATTAAACGCAATAGAAAGTCCATCATCGAAACACATCCTTGTACAAGAAATACAACTGTTGTTTAACAACATCATGAAAGAAGGCAAACAAGTCATCTTTGTGTGGATACCCTCTCATAGAGGTATTCAAGGCAATGAATCTGCTGATCAAGCAGCTAAAGACGCTACTTACCTCCCGCTAGGCGATCTAACAATAGCTACCCCTCACACTGACATTATTGCCTATGCTAAAACAAAATTATACCAACAGTGGAAGATAAAATGGCTTCAAACTTCGAACAGCAAACTCCATGAAGTAACAACGGAATCTACAGTACAACACTATCTTCACAACCTTCACAGGCAAGATCAAGTCCTAATAACTAGAATACGGATTGGCCACTCCAAGATAAGTCACAGCTACCTCCTTGAGAAGAAACTGCCTCCCATCTGTACAACATGCAATAGTGTGCCGACTGTGAAGCACATCATAACAGACTGTTCACTGTATGACAAATGGCGCCAGTACCACGGTATACCTAAGGATATTAAGGGGACACACTCATCTCCTTCAATGTGCAAACAAATTATCAAGTTTTTCAAAGACACTGGTCTGTATTCAAAAATTTAACTGTTCAGTTTAAAATACCACTTTTATATTTTTTTCATTCATCACCCTAATGTAATTTAATGTAAATTATACAGTTAGAAGTCACGATAAGACCTTAGGGTTAAAGTGACTCTAAATTATCTTAATAATAAAAAATAAAAAAACAGCTTCTGTTGGTAAACCAGGGAAGTCCAGCGACCCTCCTCCATTCATATTTTTGTTTCACCCAAGGTCGTTCCACTGGCCTTGCGGTTCTATATTGTAGTTCCAATGCTTTTCTTACCCCATTGCAAAATAAATTGTTTCATTATTTCAGATTGATTTGCGCTTGGTTGAACAAAGCAATGAATCTACACCTGTGATGTATTGTTGATTAAACGGTGGCGCGACATAGCTGCACGACAGCGCTGCACCAAGAAAATTCAGAAGAAAATCACTGATTTTATACTATGAGTGACATTATTTAAACATTTTAATGTTAATATACAGTATGCACATTTGCTTAACAGAGATTATGCATTTTTATTTCGACATTTAACTTCCGAAAATATTTACCATGCGTCATCCGAAGAAACGCGTCAACCGAAGTAGCTTCGCCCCCTTTATTTCGGATAAACGGGGCCCTACTATACTATAACAATTATAATTATATTATTATTATTATTACTATTATTATTGACCACCTCTGTGAAGTAGTGGTTAGTATGATTAGCTGCGACCCCCGGAGGCCCGGGTTCGATTCCCAGCTCTGCCACGAAATTTGAAAGGTGGGCTGGAACGGGGTCCACTCAGCCTCGGGAGGTCAACTGAATAGAGGGGGCTTCGATTTCTTCCTCAGCCGTGGTTTCCCACTTCTCCAGGTAAATGCCGGGATGGCACCTAACGTAAAGCCACGGCCGCTTCCTTATCTCTTCCTTGCCTATCCCTTTTCATCGTCCCATCCCCCCCGCCACAAGGCCCCTGTTCAGCATATCCAGTGAGGCCACCTGGGCGAAGTACAGGTCCTCCTCCCCAGCTGTATCCCCGACACACGGGCGAGTTGACCGTGCGGTCAGGGGCGCACAGCTGTGAGCTTGCATCCGGGAGATAGTGGGTTCGACCTCCACTGTTGGCAGCTGTACCTTAATTAAAGCTACGGGCGTTTCCTTCCCACTCCCAGGCTTTTCCTATCCCATCGTCGCCATAAGACCCATCTGTGTCGGTGCGACGCAAAACAAATTGTAAATATATATATCCCCGACCCAAAGTCTCGTGCTCCAGGACACTACCCTCTAGGGTAGAGGTGGGATTCGAAGGTAAAACCAAGCAAGGTACGTAGAATACAAGGTAGGGATCACGAGAGAGGTGCGCAGTAGCAAAGCGGAGCTGTGACGTCACGCAGGACCCTCGCGTTGAATCTGCTCTGAATGAGGTAGAGGTAGTTCGAATAAGAATCGCTCTCCACGCAGAAGCTAGGTGCTAATAATATACGATAGTAACATATCTGTGGTGTATAAGAAACCGTGTGTGTTTATTTTGTGTGATAAAACGTAAAAATTTATAATAGTGTACACTTTACAGTATGGTTTTGTCATGCGGGTGCAGGCTGCACAAAACATAGCAGGCACGCGAAGGAACGAAACATACACTTGCATGTATTTCTTAAAGCCAATGGCCTAAATAAATGGTGACAGAAGTAATCAAGACATTATCGAAAGCTATCTTTCTCAGCTTCAAGGGTTCGGAAGACTTTGTGACCATCCTCTTCCCACAGCTGTAACGAAAAAAGGTGAAATCATTGCTTCTCAGCCTCAATGCTTCCGAGGCGATAAGAAATTCCAATATTATGAAACATTACGTCCAAATATGTTACATGCTACTGATGAACTCGATCAAAACTCTGATATCGGGGGGCAACGCGTCCGCCTGTCCCCCGGCGACCCTGGGTTCGATTCCCGGCCAGGTCAGGGGTTTTTAATTGTAAATAATTAATATCATTGGCCTGGGGACTGGGTGTTTGTGTCGTCCTTAACCTCCCTTTCCGCACGTTCAACACTATACACTTCTGTAATTACACTTACCCGCAGGTTCCTATCATATGGTGAAAGTAGGGGCAAAAGATATAGGTCGACGTCCCGAACAAATAGCATTTTTAAAAAAGGCCAGCATTGAGCCCACAACATCCTGTTCTTTACTGGAGGATGAGCAAGGGTTCGTTAAAGCCCTTGAAGAGCTAGTGGAACAGATCGAGGACAGTCGCGAAACCAAGGATCGTGATAAGCTGCTTGAAGACTTCACTGGCTATATAGCTTTTAGGGTAAAGAAGAACACCTTCGATATAAAAAAACAGGTCAACATGCAAGGGGTGGAAATTATATTTCGAAAACGTCTAGAGACAGTTTGATGCAGCCTACAGAGAGACGGTACACCAGAGTAGTGCAGATGGAAAGAGGGTTCAAATTTTACCACGGGAAAGAACTGAAAGAGGGTTTTAACATCATCACAAACCTTACGGATATCCTGAAGAAGACATTCTCCGAAATTTATGAGCTTACACGGTGCTTCGTGAGAAGCCGTTCTTTTATTCCAATGGACACTTTAAACAAAAGTAAGAAAGACATTCAAGAGACCGGATTTCAGTTAATACAATAGGTACCGATAAACAAAGAAAAGCAAAGACATTCTACTGATGCTATAGATAAGTGTGTTTGATATTCTTTTCTTTAAATATCAGCATTATTCTTTGTGTATAACATACCTGTTATTCTTTTATGAAAGGCATATTAGTATACTGTATATGAAACCAGTGCTAAGAATGTTAATATACAGGTTCATTAATTCATATAGCCTATCTAATGTTAACGTGGAATTTCTCAGTTCCTGGCACTTGGAGAACATTTACTGTACTGCTTGTGTTGTGGACAGTTTCCTAACATTTGCTGTTTGTGTTGTTGACAGTGTATATAGTTTCCCAATATCGCTTGTAAAAACGGACATTTCTTGCAGTCATCAAGCTTTTATGTTCGAGTCTGTAACAATTAGAGCCCCCTTGTTATTGTTATCATAGGTAACATGAATATATGGAATGGCCATTCCACTCCGATCGCAGTCTTAGCATTGTTACAACCTTTTATACAGATCGAAATACTTCAGAAACGCTTCTTGATTCACACTGTTTTTGATCTCCTATTATTACTCTACTGTAATAGTGAAGTGGAATGCCTCTTCTGAGGTGATGTTAAAATATCAATGAAGTTCTCTTATCTCTAACTTGTGGCTAAAACAGAATAGTTCACAGTTGTGTATTACCTCATACAGACGACAAGGCGCAGGGGGTTCACGATGACGTCATCGACGGCCAAGCGCGGTGGGAAGACCTGCGCGTGATCCCTACCTCTTACTCTAACTACCTTGGGTAAAACCAACCCTGGAGGGTAAACGGAAAGAAAGAAAGATAATAATAATAATAATAATAATAATAATAATAATAATAACAATAATAATATTGTACGTCCCACTAACCACTTCTGTGGTTTCCTGCGACGTCGAGGTGCCGGCATTTTGCCCCACAGGAGTTCTTTAACGTGCTGGATACCTACCGATTTGAGGCTGTCGTATTTGCGCACCTTCAAGTACCACCGATCAAAGTCGGAATTGAAACCGTAAACTGGAGCTCAGAAGGCCAGCGCTCTACGAGTGTAATTCATGTAAGAGCATCGTATATAATACATGTTCACATGCAATTGGAATATAATTATTACTTAAATACTTTTACTATTAGTAATACTGTAAATGCATTCGCAAGGGCGTAATATATGGCAATATTCAATCTACATTATTCTATCCACCTGCACCTATTGCAAACTGAATTTCAACAGACCAAAATCTGTTATACATAGCGTAAAAAATAATGCGGCAATCTTGAAACGACTGCAGCATTCGAATGACAAACGTAGGGAAAAAATGCTTCTGTGGAATTAGTAGGCTTACTGAAACGTAAATAGTAATTCCACCCAAGATCACCGTTACAACATTGCCCAAATTAAAGCATTTGAATTTACCGCCAGTGAATTAAATCGGACTACCGGAGGCCTCCGGAGGAAGAGCGAAAACAACTGCTCCGCTCCGCTCCTACCGTTCCCAGCTCTAACACTACTACCACAGTCTACTACTACTACTACTACTACTGTCCGAGACCAGGACCAGACTTCTTCCTGACATACGTAGCCATCCATCGACGCATGCGCAATATTCATTTTCTTCGAATAGCGACGCTCGTACCTCAAGTCAGTTTCATTTAGGCAGCCCTGATGCTCTCTTGAACCACGCTCTCGGCATAATTAAATATTTTTCTTATTCAGACAAGCTTACTACCCAGACATATGATGGAACAGCAATTATGGCAGGGCATCATAACGGATTGCAATCAAAGTTCAGAGAGCCATATTCGTTCACTGTTACGCCCACCAGCCAAATTCTGTGCTCTTGCAATTAGCTTAGTTTCATCAAGAAGATGAAGCTTTTCTTTGTCGTAATTTCATGTTTTGGAACATGTCTGTTTCTTGAAAAAATAAAGCGAATTCATGCTCTGGATGAGCACGTGAAGAAACTAATTCCCTCTGTTCCATAGACTCGCTGGAATTTTCAATGTCGTTTAGTACGAACATAAGGTTAACATGGAAAATTTACTTGAGTCAATAGTCAAAACTGAAAACTCATAATGGGAAGGAGATGTTGTACGTGCAACAGGCTTCTTAACAAATTTAAAGGACTTCACTTTCAATTTCTTTTTAACAGTTTTTTTTTTCAAACATATTTCAGTACTGTACGCTGATGTCCTCAAAAAATACCTGTAAAATTATAGAAGAAAATGAATTTTGGGAGGAAATGACAGAGTGACACTGAAGCTCAGGAGAATTCGCCTCGACAGAGTCCCCCACCCCCGCAAGTGATAAATTTAAACTGTTGTTCTTTGAGATCGTCGATCCCGAAGGACAATACCTATCTCCGAATTTATGGAAGACTACCATTTCTCTCCTTTTTACCACTAGCAATTTTGAAAAAAAAAATCTCACAAGTGGCACTTGCAAGTCTGAAAGTTTGGGGCTTTTGTTTATTTAATTGGGCTTAAAACTGGATTCCGATTCGTAATAAAAGTATGCTCATGTCGTCTATCCCGGGGTGGTGCAGCTTTTTTCAGGCACACCCATAATAGAAGTGAGCTGCATGTACCATTTCAACCACATATCAGCCCTCCTATCATTCTTAAATTTCTGGCAGTACCGGCAATCGAACCCGGGCCCCCGCGGTCGGCAGCTAGTAACACTAACCGTTACACTACGGAGGCAGACGTGATTTATGGTGATCATGACATAAAGAAGAGTGTTTCTGAACTGCATCAATATATGAAATAAATTATTTGTTTCACGGCATTCCGTGAAGAATAAAAATATCTTCGCGATGCTCAGCAAGAAGAAATAGTGTCAGCACTTGCTCTGACGAACAATGAAAGCAAACTTCTGCCAAATTTGCACTCTGGCTCTTCATTTGAAGACGTCATTGATATTTTTATACAGAATTTTTTTTGTTTTGTTACTTTGCTTAACGTCGCACCGACAGAGATATGTCTTATGGCGACGATGGGATAGGAAAGGTCTAGGAAGTGGAAGGAAGCGGCCGTGGCTTTAATTAAGGTTCAGCCTCGGCATTTGCCTGGTGTGAAAATGGGAAACCACGGAAAACCATCTTCAGGGCTGCCGACAGTGGGGCTCGAACCCACTATCTCCCGATTACTGGATACTGGCATACAGAAAAAAAAGACAACGAAGTATCCAGCTAATTTATAAGAATTAGGTTAAATTTTAGTAGTTAAATGTCATTTATACTATTTTCATTACTTAAACTACGTAACCTACTGTCCTACGCCATTATTTGTAGCGTCCAGCTCCATGGCTAAATGGTTAGCACGGTGGCTTCGGTAGTAGAGGTCCATGGTACGAATCCCGGTCAGGTATTGAATTCTAACGTCCATTCGTTAATACTTCTGGCTCGGGGAGGCTGGGTATTGTCACACTGGGCCTTCCATCGTGACCTACGTCAGCTACATCCAGATGGTTCTGCAAACGCCTACCTCATTCGTCATCATTGTAAGCAAGCCTCATGTTCATCCCGGTCACCAAGTAATTTTCTTTTCAACTTGCTTTATGTCCTATCGACACTGATAGGTCTTATGACGACGATGGGACAGGAAAGGGCTAGCGGCGGGAAGGTAGCGACCGTGCCCTTAATTAAGGTACAACCCCCAGCCTTTGCCTAGTGTGAAACTAGGAAACCACGGAAAAGCATCTTAATGCTGCCGACAGTGTGGATCGAACCTTCTATCTTCTGAATGCATGCATCGAATCTACTAGCACGTTCAACATTTTTCAATCGGTTGGTTACCATTCATTACTAAGTTCCCTGTCCGGCTCCATGGCTAAATGGTTAGCGTGCTGGCCTTTGGTCCAGAGGGTCCCGGGTTCGATTCCCGGCCGGGTCGGAGATTTTAACCTTCATTGGTTAATTCCAATAGCTCGGGGGCTGGGTTTGTGTGCCGTCTTCAGCATTAGAATTCATCACAGGTAGGGCCCCATTCTCATAGACGCGAAGGTCGCCTATACGGCGTCAACTCGAAAGACCTGCACCCGGCCTCTTCGGAAGTCACACGCCGTAACTAAGTTCCCTAATCGAACACTTACAGATCAGATTTTACGTGTGAATAAGTTTGCAATATTAAGATGTTCTCAGAACGATTACAAATCGAGACGACAAAACTGAAAAAATAATATTTTTAAAAACCAAACCCCACGGCACTTAACGCCCTTGAAAGGGCTTTGGCCTGCTCATCGTCCGCTGCTCAGCCCGAAGGCCTATATATTACGAGGGGTCGTGTGGTCAGCACGACGCATCCTCTCGGCCGTTATTCTGGGCTTTCGGGACCGGAGCCGCCATCTCACCGTCAGATAGCTCTTCAATTCTAATCACGTAGGCTGAGTGGACCTCGAACCAGTCCTCAGGTTGAGAGCAAAATCCCTGACCTGGCCGGGAATCGAACCCCGGACCTCCGGGCGACAGGCAGGCACGCTACCCCTACACCACGGGGCCGGCGAAAAAAATAATATTCACCACACAATCAATTGAAGGGCCACTCGCATTATGATATACGAATCTGTACTGAATCACAGAAAACTCATAAAAACTTCTGTAGTTTGTCCCTCCCGGTGTACACAAACCAGTGGAATACCGGAACGAATAGGCAGGCGATGCTTGAAAGCCACGGATAGTTCTGCTTTATTTTCACCTAATTTAAAAAAAAAATGTTATTCTCAACCACACTGCACTTGGTCGTTTAGCTTCTTCTTCTCCTCCTCCTTCTTCTTCTTCCACTCGTTATTCCCCCCCCCCCCCGGAGTGGGCCATCAGTCCACCCTGCTATTATCCGTTTATTGATTACAATGTATTTACAACGTAAATACGTATGTTCAGACCGAAAAAGGAGACATTATATATTTAAAAAATACAAAACTGAGTATTTACGTGTTTCGTCTTTATTGCCTGTTATTTTCTGTTTTCCATTTTCTTCAGAGTTCTTTAGGTAATTTTCTACGTTATGTTTCCATTTTATTGTATCAATATGTCATACATGACAATTCAATGGTTCAGTACTGTTCTTATTCTGGGCGTGGGTGAAAGAAAAGTATCGCGATTCCAGTCTGTATCCTAATTTTTAAAGGTCAAGTGAGAGGAATTATACTGCTTTTAAGTAGAAAAAGGAGAAATGCTGTTTACTAAGGCTAATGTGATTAACCTATTCAGGATAATTTATAACATTAGATGATGGCGATGTTATCGCCGTGTGCGTTGCCTAGATTGTTATAGACGGGAGTCTCTGCCCAAGCCTGTGCCACCTGCAGTGCTGTTATCTTGTTACCTACGGGCAGAGGCTGGGATTGGGTGTTGGCTGGTGATTAATTATCATTATTATTATTTTACAATTTGTTTTTACGTCGCACCGAAACAGCTAGGTCTTGTGGCAACGATGGGATAGGAAAGGGCTATGAGTGGGAAAGAAGCGGCCATGGCCTTAAGTAAGGTATACCCCCAGCATTTGCCTGGTGTGAAAATTGGAAACCATCATTGGGGCTACCAACAGTGGGGTTCGCCACTATCTCTCAAACGAAAAACCCACAGCCGCGCGTCCTAAACGCACTGCCAATTTGCTTGGTATTCGAAATTAGTATGGCTTAATTACGATAAATAAGGTACTTTCGTGTCAGTTCCTTGATTTTTTAAATTTGTAGAGTAGTGTAATTTGCAGTTCTCAACAATCTGAATGCTTGTTTTGTTTCTGTTCAGTTCGAATTGTGACACTGGCTATTATACCATTGACTGATGATTATTTGGAATTGCAAATGCCTCTGCAGATGAAGAATCACTTTCCGAGTTCGATTATCATGTCAGTAATGCATCTGAAAGTGAAAGTTCTAATGACAGTTACGAGAGTCCACAGCCTGTAAAAAATCATTTTACTTCACGAATGACACTACTGTGGTAAATTATCTTGCCAGTGTTTTCTCTAGGACCTTTTTAATGGGCGCAACGCCCGGCTGCTATGTCACACGCAATGGCACCACTCAGGTAACACAAACCTATGGTGTTTCGCACATAAGGGTACTACTCACAAGCAACGCAGACGCACGGTGTTCCTCACATATTAATCACGGACGCCGGTATTCCCGTGGAGTTCCTCGCTTAGTGGAACTAATCACAGCCCACATATACTCATGCTGTTGCTCACATAGTGCTACTAATCATACGCAATGTATACTCACGGTTTATCACACATTATGGTAAAACCCACAGGCAACACAAAGCCATGGTGTTCCTCACATAATGGAATTACTCTCAGGCAACGCGGACCCATGGTTTTCATCACAGTGGTACTTATCACGCCCGGTATTGTTGAATCGAAATGCCACTGTACTACCATTCTAGAACAACACACATCCTAAGTACTTCCTGAATAACAGAAAATATACGGTACAGAGCGAGTGGCTGCGCGGACTGGTCACGTAGTTGTTAGCTCGTACATTGGAGGTAGTGGGTTCGTACCCCACTGTCAGCAGCCCTAAAGATGGTTTTCCGTGGTTTCTCACTTTCAAACTAGGCTGCACCTCAATTAAGGCCATAGTCGCTTCCTTCCCACTCATAATCTTTCCTATACCATCGTTGCCGTAAGACCTAACCGTGCCGGTGCGACATAAAACAAATTTTTAAAAACGGTAAATTGCGTAGCCTATATTGATTGTGGTTAGAAGTAGCAACAAAATTCATATTTCGAAAGAGGTATGCGTGAAAAATGACAAGTCGTTCGAAGACTCCCGATTCCTGGACGCGTACGATAACAGATTCACAAGAACTGTCAGCACGCGAAAGCTTCGAACTTCAAGTTAATTCTGATGTAAACTAAATGCTGGGATGTTCTTGTGCTCACCAGCACATTCTACCTAAACTCCTACTAGGGTCCTGGTGATGTAGGTCTTACCATACGAGAAGGCTGAAATCAATGTCCAGAAGTCCCACAGCGGCTTATCGAAGTCTTCCTTGTGAAGCTTCGCATCACTTCAATTTTCCCATATTGTAGACGTCTCTCTTTTCAAGATATGGGTTCTATTTATTGCTCCCGGTATTTACTCCACCACAAGAAAGTTAAAATATAACACCTACTTCTCACGAAACGGACGAGGTGATTACTGAATTATCCTTAGTCCCTAAAAAAAAAAACGGGAATAACATAGTTTCATCATTTCACCCCGAGATCCGTCAACTCCTTTCGATCTTACCCCTGAAATCTGTATTTCTTTCAATTGTAAATAACAGAATAATGGAAGAGTCAGAAAAATGAAGCTCAATAAGTCACTATACAGTTAATCGAGGCTGTTCAATGTCACGCACATGCACGTGCTCTGTAGACCACCGCAGACTGTAGTTTCAGCTGAGACGCACAATCTGCTCTCTGTACCCCACATACTGTATTCGTCCCGCGAGCGTATTTATATTATAGCTTAGATGTCTATTCCTGCACTACGTTGCAGGGGTTTGCCACTTGGGAGGTAAGAAAAATAGAAGATGAAACTAATCGAATAACAGACACCCACTTACTGTCAACTATGCGCACGCGCGTGGAAACGACACCTTCCAAGTAATACCAAATCAAAAATACACGCATAACAAATGAGAAATTAAAGTTCGAGAAATTTCCTCGTGCTTCCTTACGGTGAAATTGCAGAAACAAGCAGACATTAATATCACACTGAAAATAAAATAACGAATTTCAGCAACTCGAAAAAAATAATTCTCCCCCTTGGTAGTTTGAAGGGAAATATATTAAGTAGGCCTAATTTTGTGACGTATAGCTTTAATCAAAATGCAATACATTTTCATAGTTTTGATTTCATTCCATCGCATTCGAGTATCCGACAATCTCAGTACAAACTAATTATATAAAGAGAAGTGAGAAAACGTACACGTGTTACGAGATTATCGTGCATGTGCAAAAGTTTAAACTGGATGGAAACGACTGTTCCAACGTATTTGTAAACAGGTTCGTGGGAGTATTTTAATTTGCCTTCTGGCAATTTCGTATGAATATGAGCCAGTTAATTTAATCTAAAACGTTACAAGTAGTAACTGTTTTGATTTTCCTATACCTTTTTTTTTTCATTTTAAAGCCCTGTAATATCTTCTGTAATCAGACCAGTGTACTTACTATGCGAGATCTTAGAGAATCTATGTTAATGATGCATCTACGCTGGTGTGAATTAGTGCTGAAATTTAGAAAGAAACAGTTAAGGCTCGTGAACAAGGCTACGAGCTAAGACGGGAAACAACGTAAAATATCTTCAGGAATACGTTAATAAAAGAGAAACATATCCATGTCACAAATAAATTGTTAACTAGCTTGTGAAACAACACCCCTGTCATTCCGCTCTTCTTTAGTTCATTGGCATCCGAAAAGTAGCGGAAGGGATATTCTCCCTTCTTCCCCAGACGGGAAACTTCGTGTGAATATTTTAATTATTTGCGGCATAAGTTCGACTTCTTGCCTGAAATCCCTCGTTTTATTTTCAATCTATCAGTCAACACTAGAATTATTATATAAGCAACACAGACAGCATCATGTCCATTATAGTTTACTACAGAAAATAGATGTAAACGATGAGATTCGAACCTTTAGTCTCCAAACGCCGAAACTTACAACCTTGAACAAGTGAGATGAATTATGCACAGAAGTCCTCTGTTAGCACATTAGAAATGTTGAGAAAGTTCATAACGTGCTTGCAGTGAGCTCCTATTGATAATTCATCCCACTTGTTCATAATTATCACCCTATCAGAACCATTTGCAGCCATTCGAAATCGTTTACCCAACGTAAAAAATATTGTATATAAGTAAGGTTTAGGTGACCTGATAGAATATGATGTTCTTGACGAACTGAACATGTCACACATATTTATGTCCAAATATTTTACAGGTATCTTATAGTGTTGTGCTAATTTTCGAGTTTCGATAGACTGAAAAGCTTTTAAGTTCTACTTTATTGCCTAAGATTACCATCGATTTTAAATTTAGAACACCAATTCAGAGATCTTGGTAAACATTCAGCACGGTACGATATTTCCAAGAGTACAAATATCCGTCGTCAACAAAATGACTAAAGTGACAAACAACGCGTTATCCTTGAAAATTAAAATACTGTAGACCATATTAAGTGTTATGAAAGAAATAAAGCAGGTGCTAAGCAATTGGTACAGAAGTTTAAAAGTGGAAAAACTCAAGTGTATGAAAAAAAAAGACAAAAAGTGAGTGGCTGAATAAGGAACGAAGCGGTGATTCGAAGAGGAAGCTAAGCAAAATCGAAAACGAGGACTTAAATGTGATAATGCATGACTGGTTTCTGGATGTAAGACTTCAAAATTTCCCCGTTTCAGGACCTATTTTAATGCTTAAGCGGAACTAGTGGCGGGGAGACTAAACAATGTAAGCGTCGAAGGGATGGTTGGGAAGTTCTCGTGCCAGTCATTTAACGTTGAGGCAAATCAGCGGAGAAGCAAATAATGTTGATATGGATTCAAGTATTGGGACGGATAAATCGTTCTACTACGATAAAAATGTATGAAGAAAGGAAGATCAAAATGTACTATTCCTTCACTCTTTGTCACATGATACTTAGGTAACATTAACATTAGCAATGGCAGGACGCAAAAAATAAATAAAACATAAAATCTTAAATATTTCGCTTACTATTCATCGTAGGATCAATTCGTAACACGCATAAGATCGAACATGTCTTCTACAACACTTGTAATATAGCGCCTACTGATAGGGCAATATTAGCAGAAATATCTGAGAATTCGTTTCTAGAACTTCCCAGAAACTAGCATTTTATTCCTATCAGCCGTTGTATCGCGATGAGCATACATACATGCATACATAGACGGAAAACTAAAGATTAATTTATTTCTCATTGTGGATAAGACGGACACACAAATAACCATTTTTAACATTTCTGACCGAAGTACAGACAAAACTCTTAATGTATACTGGAATAATGTCACGACATGGATTCGTTCACAAATATCGATACTTCTACAAATGTTGACATGAGACAACGCTTAAAATGCAAACCTTGAAAAATTACCAATGTTATTCTTCGCAGGATACATCATGATGATGATTATGATGATGCTTGTTGTTTAAAGGGGCCTAACTTCTAACGTCTCGGCCCCTCGCGGGATTCCAAACCATTAATAATTTTCAGACGTGACGGAAAATTACACCGGTAATATTTCTTACCATTTTCTGTGCACTAACAAATTCCACAGAATGAAGTAAAAGCATAAAATTTATAATTGTTCTCATTTCAATTCAAACATCACTATACTACCACGTTTTCGAACTATAGATAGATATAGATAGGTTTCGGAAACGAGAAGCTGTAATTAAAGAATAGGAGTGACAAATTCTAGCATTGCTTTAGACTTCCTTTCTTTCTTTCTTTCTTTCTTTCTTTCTTTCTTTTTTTCTTTCTTCTTTTCCCATCGCTTTTTCCCACACCTGTGGGGTCGCGGGTGCGAACTGCGTCGCACATATGGATTTGACATGTTTTACGGCCGGATGCCCTTCCTGACGCAACCCTATATGGAGGGATGTAATCACTATTGCGTGTTTCTGTGGTGGTTGGCAGTGTGGTATGTTGCCTGAATATGATGAGGATAGTGTTGGGACGTACACATACACTCAGTCCCCGAACCAGAAGAATTAATCGGAAAAGATTAAAATCCCCGACCCGGCCGGGAATCGAACCCGGGACCCTCTGAACCGAAGGCCAGTACGCTGACCATTCAGCCAACGAGTCGGACCAACACTAGAATTTATAAGAACTATATATTTAAATATCTTGTGGCCATTGATGTTTTATATATGTTTATTATATAGGCCTACAACCCCCTACGGATGGAAACGGTAGAATGCATCCGTTGCAACCATCTTGTTACCTCTAATAAGAGGGGAAAAAAATGGAAGATGTCGGGCACTTCTAAAAATGAAGGTATCGGCTATGAAAGGGGAAGGGCCACGAAGGGCGTGAAAATGAAAGACTCCCTAGAACTCGTACACCTAATACAGTCAGGGTCAGAAAAGAACAACAGTTGACGAATGAAGCCAAACGAGCTTTGCATAATATGTTAGGATTGTGCTAATGCTTACGTTAATAAGTATTTCAATGTAATGACTACTTTTTTAAAGAAACGAATGACGTATGTAGAGGACAAGAGGAAAAAATATGAGTAATAAAGGCAAAGAAAGTAATGCTGTTTTAACTTGCACTAAGTGAATTTGATTGTACAAAATACATTGTGATTGTATTGTTAGAGGAAGTACAACTGCACAACTATCCTCTATTGACATTAATCAGAAAGGAAATGGAAGAGGTACGACACTACGAAGAATGAAGGTATCGGCAAAAGAAAGGGAAGGACCACGAAGGGCGTGAAAATGACACACACATTAAGCCTCGCACAACCTAACACCGTCGATGTAGGAAGATAACAAAAATTGACCAAGAAAGGATATATAAGAACTATGAAAGTGAAGATACTGGTACTATCAAGTGGAAACAATGCCGGACACAGCTTGGTGAACCCTGGTCGCCAACCCACGCTCCCAACTTGAAAGTCCCTGGTTCCCATTTTAGTCGCCTCTTAACGACAGGCAGAAGATGGCGTGAATGCTATTCTACCACCCCCACCCAAACGAGAGCATCCGTCGTATCCGAGCCTGTAGCAAAACGCGACGAAAGGACCAGGGACTCAACTTGGGAGCATGGGCTGGCGACCATGGTTCCCTTTGCCGAGCCTGGTATTGCTTCCACTTCCTTCACCTTTACTATCAGACCTTCCTTGGTCAACTGTTGTTCTTTACTGACCCTGACTGTATTAGGTTTACGAGTTCTAGGGAGTCTTTCATTGTCACGCCCTTCGTGGCCCTTCCCCTTTCATAGCCGAAACTTTCATTTGTAGAAGTGTCGGACATCATCCATGTTTTCCCTCTTATTAGTGGTAACAGAAGATGGTTTCTCACTTATACTTCCTCTTAAAAGAGTAATCAGACCTCCCCCCTCACTTACAACTGATGCATTCTACAGTTTCCACCCGTAGGGGGTTGTAGGCCTATATAATAAATATATAAAACACAATATAAATCATCAATGGTCACAATTCCACCCGTAGGAAGTTGTAGGCCTATATAATAAATATATAAAACACAATATAAATCATCAATGGTCACAAGATATTTAAATATATAGTTCTTATAAATTCTAGCGTTGCTTTAGCCTTTGTCACTCCTCTTCCATAATTACAGCTTCTCGTTTCCGAAACCTTAATAAAACCTGTATTTTGCTAAATTATCCCCCCCCTCCTGTCCGGTGCTTTGACTGCATGGTCAGCGTACTCACCCTTGTTGCAGGGGGAGGGGCGGAAAACAGCTACAGGTGGTGGTGGTGGTAGTACTGGGCGAGTTGGCCGTGCGGGAAATAGTGGGTTCGAACCCCAGCCCTGAAGATGGGTTTCCGTGGTTTCCCATTTTCACACCAGGTAAATGCTGGGGCTGCTCCTTAATTAAGGCCACGGCCACTTCCTTCCCATTCCTAGGTCTTTCCTATCCCATCGTCGCCGTAAGACCTATCTGTGCCGGTGCGACGTAAAGCAAACTGTAAGAAGTAGTAGTAGTAGTAGTAGTAGTAGTAGTAGTAGTAGTAGTAGTAGTAGTAGTAGTAGTAGTAGTACATTTCAGAGGGCCGGCTGAGCGGGGATTTTAATCGCGTCTCTTAATCCATGTAGCTCGGTGGCTGTGACCTTGTGTTCGTCTCAATTCACGCGACAAACCTCCACAGAATCACGCAATTGTGGAAACATACTTCCACATAGGTTTGACGAGAGGAAATGCATCCGGCCGCAAAACTAGGCTAAGTTCATTCAAAGTACTAGTCCCAAGTAGCTGGGTAAAGGCCAGAGAGGCGGGGTGGGTCCTCAAAAGATTTCCGTTTTCAATTTTTAAGACCCAGCGAAAGGCACAGCTAGTATAATGCTCGTTTCGAGGTTTATAAAGGAGGTAAGCTGTATAGATTTCTCTGAAATGTAGCACAGAGAAGTATGCAGTTCCTGGGTTCGCACACCTACATGCTAGATGTCACCACCGCCGCTGTTAGCACTCTGCTCAAGCTGTTGACATAGAGCTGTCCGGTATTGGTGTATTAAAGTATTTGGCAGTACGCAGCCAGTACTTTGCTCAGTACACGACAAAACTGACTCCTGAGGAGCACGGACGACAACCAGCACTTCTGCAGTCAAGCTCCAATCACTCACTCCACGTCGGTACACGTCTAGTGCTCCACTCAGAACTCCCAAGGCAGTACACACAATGCACTCCACTCAGATACTATGACACAGGTGTGACAATGCCGGCTGCCAACACTGCTGTCGCCCCAGACCGACGACTGAACTCCAACACTGGCTCAATGTTCGCGGTTAGCCTCCTTTTCATAGCTCGGGTGATGAGTACCGGAATACTCGCGATGTAGCTACGTAAGGAAGTCTCTAGGTTCCCCCGTTCCAGACAGCGCACGGGGGAACCAGGAGAAGAGAATACTGGGAGAAGCCGGCCATTCCTTCAGGCTAGGAGCTCCCAGTTGACTCACTGGTTCCTTCCAGGAAATATCAAAAGGGGGCTACGACAGGGCTGGCAAGCAAGTAACAAATCTTCATCCGATTTTAAGCCATTTTGAAACACGTTCTGTATACGTATGTTGGCGACGCTGGTGAAGAGATATAATACAAATTACAAATTTCTGAGGTTGAAAAAATTTGTAAAATGTAGTGGATTGCCAACTAATAAAATCCAACGCCCATGCGCAGTTACTGTAGTTCTTGGATATTAATTTATATCTATATTACTCTGTAGCAGTCTTTGGTTACCTTATAAACATGGTTTGCATGTTATTTTCTCTAGATCCAGTTTGTGATAGTACATATATCACACCCCCGAATTATATGTAGAAGGTAGAGATATTATTGTCAGTATTCGATTTATTATTATTATTATTATTATTATTATTATTATTATTATTATTATTATCATCATCATCATCAGTATTTCATTTGTATATTTTTGCCAGTTATATTGGTAACCTGGAAGATATCCACATATGTAGGTATGAGTAATTTGTTTTGCACGAGTTGGAAAACATTGCTTTAATAACTCTGGTAATTTGAATGAGTCATATTACTACCCCAGTGTTTGTTGTGATGTACTTGTGTCGGGAAATTCATGAGTCATGTATATATCCCAGCCTGATGAGATGAGCTTGTTGTTGTATTAGGAAAGTTTAGTGATTCATGGAATATACCCCAGAGTTTGTTATTGTCTTGGGAGGAAGAAGTAGTTCAGGGCTTGGTCTTGAGAAGAGGACCACCCATGATTGGCTGGCAAGCACCAATCCAGACGTATCATCTGAGAGGAGGGGGATGTTGATGTCTATAAAGGTTGATCATACGGCGGCAACCAAAAACATTGTAAGGGTGATTGTAAAGAACATTGTAAGGGAGATTGTAAGAGGTGATTGTAACGGAACGAGAAGGAAGATAACTACAACCAGTGACACTATATAAGAGAACTACAACTGACGCACTGTACGGGAAGGAAGTGGTGCTGATACACGGTACTGGAGTGACACGGCAGCAATGGACTGGACTTCAAACGTTCGTGGAGCGTAGTCTTGTTATGTTCGTGGAAAGTGGCTGATTGTGAAGAGTGCTTGCGCATTAAGTATGGTAGCACTTGTGGCGGCCTAGCATTATATGTTGGTGAAAGCTATCTCAGACTTTCCATAAATTTATGTTGAGGATCGACAGACGTGTGTATATATCTTTACAACAAGTGTTAAAATATGTGAACACAGTAGTACAAGGTACAGTATCTATGTGATGTGATAACTGCCGATTATGAGAATCGGTAAGTCGAATTGATATAGAGACAGTGAAGGGTATTTATCTTCATACATGTACATTGTTCATCGGACTATCTACAAATGGTAGCTTAGTTCTCGCTTTCGTTTTCCCACGATTTTCATTATTGTTGTTGTTGTAAATATGGAGTCCTCCAGCAATATTTTATGTGTGTATTATATGTATAATGTTGTATGTTGATGAGGTGCTCATGCACGGAATTTGTTAAGAATATAGTTAGCTATTTTAGAATCAGTGTTATTGATGAACCTAGGTGCAGTTCCTACCTAATTAGTCGTTTTCAGGAGGTTAGGTAAGGCCTGCAGAAGATGTACCAGTACGCAGCATTATGTACACGCCCTGGGATATACAGTTTATCATGCTCTTATCTAAATTCGAGGGATCCATTCTGGTGAACTCTGGCGCCCATACTACGGACATTTCGGTTAATTATGCTTATTAATTTTATTAAGTTTTTGATTAATTTTATTTATATATTTTTATTCATGATTTTATTTATTAGTATTCATCAAAAAAGTTACAACTTCGCTCATCCCGTGACGGTGTGTGGTAAATTATAATAAACTCGCGAAACACACACCGAAATTCACAAGAAATGAATTTAAAATTAAATGTAATTAGATTATTATTAAGGGAATACCAAAATTTACTCTTCTTCTAATCTGTGTTACAAAGGGCTCTTAGGTAAGATTAACATTTAACAATGGTAGGACGCAAAAAATGAAATAAAACTCAAAATCCTCAATATTTACCTTACTATTAGTCGTAGGATCAATTCGAACTGCGCATTATTATTAACCGTTGAGAGGACTTTAATCATTTCAGTTTTACCATATCTGTCCTACTGGCTTACCGTATGGACCCCTGTTCGTTATGTAAGGTACCAAGTGTCTTCCTTGGCTAATTCTTACGCCTTACGGAGAAATCATCGCCTTATGCAATCTGTTTATCGTCGTACTAACACGGTGTTTTTCAACCTGCGGTCCACAAGGATGCGACAGGTGGACCGCAGGCAGAATTTAAGTTAAATTATAATTGGATTTAAAATATCATAAAAGAAAATAAATTGGATAATATTGTTCACCAAAGTGTATACCGTATTCGCACTGTACAAGGCTATAACCCAAACTTTCCAGAAGCCATGAATATGTCAACGGCCAGACAAAAATCTGGTATTTCAAGGATATGAAGATAAAATGACAGACCCGTTACTATATTCACTAAATACATTTCCAGTCAGCATTAAAGAGGGCAGCGTTCCTTTAAGGATAAGGTGAATGACCGTTTTATGAGGGTCCTGTTGTACATGCATGCACAAAAATGATGTCCCGACATAAACAATCAACATTGCCCTACTCTCTTACTAAAAACGAGGGGAGGAAGGGAGGGAGTGAGTGAAGGGGGTAGTGTTGAAGGCCACTCCAGTACCGAAAAGGAGGGGAAGGGAGTGAACAGGTATTGCTGAAGGCACAGTTTGTGTATTGCTATACATCCTTCAATGTGCCCATTTCACTTAAAACAGTCTTGTAGCAGGCTGTCTACCTGCAGCAATGCGTTAAGCGTGGAGGTTGGGGGACGTTCATGCTTTGTTTATACCAGGACACCATTTCTGTGCGTGCCTGTACGCGGGTACGTGCCAATAACAATTGGTAGAGTTGGTAACACCAGAGCGGTGTAGGACACAATATGATTTTATTGCTCCCGCTTTCCTTTGCTGTTTTAAGTAAGCATGTGTTGTTCATATTTTAACAAGGTGAAGGTTTGATTTACTCAAAGTTCAGTAGACATTCAGAAGTGTAAAGTTATGGAGTGTCGTGAGTTAACAGCTGGTTTCATGTTATATTTTCGAAAACTATTAATAATGGGAAAGTGGCTTAGAACAGGTGATAATTTCTTGACATAAATAATATGATAACCATGTTAATTTTGTTGAAAAAAAAGTTCACGAAAATATAGTGTACTTCAGTGACAAGATAGTGAACGGTCTTTGTATTACTGGACATTATTGCTTCACTTCGTACTCAAGTACACCATACTGTATCACTGTTGGCATACTGTCGAGTAAAAGTTAATACACCAATTCCTATATAACCAATATTTGTATTTCCAGTCTCCGCCGTAGTTTAGGTTATTGAGAAGTTATTTTAAGATATCTTCCTTTTTTCGGCATTTTAAATACCGCCACGCGTAGTAGGGCATACTACTACTACTACTACTACTACCAATAATAATAATCTACAAGCTGTAATAATCTGTCGAAGTATTTAGTTTCAACTACATTTCAATTATTTCCCTTAATTTGTCGAAATTAAGATACTCTTTATTACGATACTCTTTAAGTGCAGTACGCGGGTTCGTGCCACGCAGTTCGAATTGACCCTACGACGAATAACTGCTGTAGGTAGTTATCCTATTATGAAGTATTTACTTCTTTTACTATTGTTGAATTCTTGTGTAACCCTTTCTATATTCAGAAATTAACAGCAGATTTCATTCCTGTTAGCGCGAAGTAGGAAAAATAATAATATAATACGCCCACGTAGTATCGTAGTGTAGTTACTTCATTACTTAGTATATTGCTTACTTTATTGTCGTGCGATCCTGGCAAAGTAACCCTATAGAGTAATTATTTCTTCTGATTTATTTTCTTATTCATATAATATGTTTTGTTTCTATCGATTATTCACTTTTCCGTAAAAAAAAAAAGAGTAAAGAATGGCTAAGGAGTGCAGGTGTAGGGACTATCGATGTGAGCGTGCATTAAAGAGTAGGAGAGGAGTTGGAGAGTTTGAAGGATTTTTTTTTTTTTTTTTGCTTTACGTCGCACCGACACAGATATGTCTTATGGCGACGATGGCATAGGAACGGCCTAGGAATTGGAAGGAAGCGGCCGTGGCCTTAATTAAGGTACAGCCCCGGCATTTGCCTGGTGTGAAAATGGGAAACCACGGAAAACCATCTTCAGGGCTGCCGACAGTGAGGCTCGAACTTGAAGGAGATATTTAGGATTATCACTCAGGACAGGAATCAAGGTAGGTATTCTTCAATCAATGTACAGGGTACGGTAGCAATATGAGTTGGGGAGGGGGGGGGGGGGGTAATAGAAAGGTTGGGTCTTATTTTAAGACGAAAGGAACTGAGGGCCAAGGGGTCTTTTCTGGGGCAGAATTCAGGACAGAAATTGGTATGAGTCGCTGCAGGTAGAACAGCAGAGGAGAGATGAGGAACAGGGAAGTGCTTCAGAGGACGGAAGAGGTAGGAGGAAAGGAAAATGCAGGAAAGATGAATGTACAGTTAGGGATAGGAAAATGGAGATCAACAATAATAATGGGAGGGAGAAAAGGGAGGAGAAAATAGGTTCTGTAAGCATCAGGAAAGACAGGGACACAAGGAGGAAAGGGGATTAAATGGCGCAGGTGGGGTTGAGGTTCATGTTATGGAGAATTCCACTGTGTGGCATGTGGGTCATTCCGATTTCACTGTCCAAACTCAGTAGTGTTTATTCCAGTTGTTTTTTCTAATGGTAGAAAATGACAGGGTCACGGCCACATAAAAGTTAATTAGTAATCTAATACTTGTTGGTTGGTTGGTAGTGAGTTGTGTGTCTATGAAGAGCATGTGTTGAGACGAACACAAACACCCAGTTCCCGCGGCCGTGGAATTAACCAGACTTGGCCAGAAATTGAACCCGGGACTCTATGAACCGAAGGTTGTGACAATGACCTTTGAAACTAGTGAATTATAATAAATAATAAAGAACATGCAAGTGTCTTTATTTTTATACCGAGCGAGTTCGGCGCGCAGCTGTGAGCTTGCATTCGAGAGATAGTGGGTTCGAACCCCACTATCGGAAGCCCTGAATATGGTTTTCCGTGGTTTCCCTATATTTACACCAAGAAAATGCTCGGGCTGTACCTCAAAGCAGGCCACGGTCGCTTCCTTCCCACTCCTAGCCCTCTCCTATCCCATCGTCGCCAGGACCTATCTGTATCGGTGCGACGTAAAGTAGCTCGTAAATTCATTTTTTCCTTTGTAGTTTTGAGATTTACCATACCTAACAAATATATAACAATATCAGCAGTTCCTTTACACAGTATTTTCTGCCGAGTATTGGGAGCTGAAAACGTTTATATTCTTCCTTTCATCCTCAACCGCAATCTCCTTTAATATCATTTGCTATCTTGTCCGACTCGTTGGCTGAATGGTCAGCGTACTGGCCTTCGGTCCAGAGGGTCCCGCGTTCGATTCCCGGCCGGGTAGGGGATTTTAACCTTCAGTGGTTAATTCCAATGGCCCGGGGCCTGGGTGTTTGTGCTGTCCCCAACATCCCTGCAACTCAGACACCACACATAACACTATCCTCCACCACATTAACACGCAGTTACCTACACATGGCAGATGCCGCCCACCCTCATCGAAGGGTCTGCCTTACAAGGGCTGCACTCGGCTAGAAATAGCCACACGAAATTATTATTATTATTATTATTATTATTCGCTTTCTCGCTGCATTTCCTTAATCGCAAATATATATATATATATATATATATATATATATATATATATATATATATAAAACGTCCGACTCGTTCGCTGAATGGTCAGCGTACTGGCCTTCGGTTCAGAGGGTCCCGGGTTCGATTCCCGGCCGGGTCGGGGATTTTGACCTTCATTGGTTAATTCCAGTGGCCCGGGGGCTGGGTGTTTGTTCTGTCCCCAACATCCCTGCAACTCACACACCACACATAACACTGTCCTCCACCACAATAACACGCAGTTACATACACAGGGCAGATGCCCCCCACCCTCGTCGTAGGGTCAGCCTTACAAGGGTTGCACTCGGCTAGAAATAGCCACACGAAATTAAATATATAAAACATTTATGTTTCATCCAGGTACTTTTATGAAAAAAAAATATACAATTTCTTTGATCCAAGTTACTTAAATCATAGTTCCTTAATAGTGAAACAGATGCCTAAGGCATGGGGGCAGATATCCCTCCCTAACCAATTTAAATGAATATAGATCATGTGTGTGTTTCAAATTTTATTAATTTTTAAAATACTCGATGTACTGTGTTCTATATATATATATATAATTATATATATAATTTCACCAGTATTTCAGTAATTTACCCTTTCCATTTCGCACGAATCTATAAATAACTAAACGGCGCAAGGCAATACAAAATATAGCTGAGACGGGCAACGCGTACCCAGCGGCATTCAAACAGTTCGGCAAACGTTTGATCTCCCTGGCCACTCACTGGCCTAGCAGGGGGTGATTTATGACGGCAGTGGGCTTTAAAACGGAAGTTACCGGGCGAGTTGGCTGTGCGCGTAGAGGCGCGCGGCTGTGAGCTTGCATCCGGGAGATAGTAGGTTCGAATCCCACTATCGGCAGCCCTGAAGATGGTTTTCTGTGGTTTCCCATTTTCACACCAGGCAAATGCTGGGGCTGTACCTTAATTAAGGCCACGGCCGCTTCCTTCCAACTCCTAGGCCTTTCCCATCCCATCGTCGCCATAAGACCTATCTGTGTCGGTGCGACGTAAAGCCCCTAGCAAAAAAAAAAAACGGAAGTTCGCATTCCCCTTCAGAAAACCTCACAGCTCTCTTGCCAATGCACCTCTTGTTAAGTAGTCGTCAGTCTCTTTTTTCAGCTAAGACGATTCACACTTGCTTTGTTCGCTGTTTGAAAGTTTTGGATTATTTCTTTGCTTCGTTAATTAATATTCGTGAAGTGTGTGTTGCTTTTCACTTCGCTTCATGCAGTAATGTGGAGGCCGTGGGAATCACACCTGGACATTATCGCATCAGAAAATCCTGAATTAAATCTGCCAGTGCACGCAAACGATCTTCAACCGAGCACCAGTAACAGTGATATTCGACCGAGTAGTACTGGTTCCGTGTCCGCGAGTGATACTCAGCCGGGTAGGAGTGGTTCCGCGCCCGCGAGTGATATTCAGCCGGGTAGTAGTCGTTCCGCGGAGAAAGAAAGGCGACTAAACTTTAAGTAAGCATAGTCAACGGCTGGTATGAAACGCATACGAATACGTTATGAAGAACATCGTTCGGAAGCGTTATATTTCTGATACAGCTAAAATGTTGAAACTTAACAGGAAAACTATAAGTAAAATAGTAAAGAGGGGACCTACGACTCCGAAAAAGTGTGGTAATAATAGGGTTATCTTTAATAAAATTGATGATTTTTGCTGTGACTTGGTGAGACGCGAGGTATATACATTCTTTACTAAAGGTAAGTAACCAACCGTACAGGAACTGTTCAAACATTTGAAAAATGTGTGTGGGTTTCCTTATGAAAAACTACTCTATGACAGCTGTTGATAAAACTTGGGTTTTGTTTCCGTATTCTGAAGTGCTAGAATAGTAGCTTGGCGATATAAATTGATAGACCGCCTCCGGAAGTTACATTCCGAGGGGTGCAGAGTTGTTTATCTGGATGAAACTTGGTACGATACTCATTGTGAAGAAAGGGTGGGATGATGGAACTTGTAATTGCATACTAAAAGCACCAACATCGCGAGGCAAGCGTATTATGGTATTGCATGCTGGAGGCAGTGAGGGTTGGGTTGAGAATTGCCTTTATTTATCGGCTAAAAACATTGGAGACTGCAAAGCTGATATCCATGACGAAATGACAGCTCAAGTTTACGAAAACAGGTTTAGGTCTCATCTTCTAGAGAACCTACTACGTGACCGAAAATGTGTAATCGTGACGGACAATGCAAGCTATCATTCGCGGCAGCTGATTAGGGTTCCTTCCATGAACACTAATATTAAGGACATTATTAAGTTTATGGAGATCAATAACATTCCCGTGCCAAAACCTGTACCCATCAAGGCAGTTATGTTGCAGGAAATCAAATCAGCCAATATCAGTAAAAGGTGCGCTGTAGAGGAGATCGCAGCCTCATGTCGACACGAAGTTTTGCGACTCCCTCCATATCACTGTATTTTAAACCCCACAGAAATTATCTGGTCTCGGCGGAAGGCGTATGTGAGGAAAAATAATGTTTCGCCAACTTTGAGTGCTAGTGTGTGTCAACTTCTGCGTGAAGGAGCTGGAACGATCGGTCCTGAGAGGTGGTCTGCTTGTGTTCGAAGCACCATTAAGACAGAAGAGAAGTACACGAAACACGACACGGGTAGCAACCAAGATAGATTTGTAATTCACCTAGCAGAATATGACGAGGACGACGAATAGAGGTAAGGTTAATACTGCATTTGTTTTAAAAGTAGCTAAGTTTGGTGGCTATTTTTTGTCCGAACCACATACTCCGATATTTATTATTATTATTATTATTATTATTATTATTAATCTGCTTACCCTCCAGGGTTGGTTTTTTCCCTCTGACTCAGCGAGGGATCCTACCTCTACCGCTTCAAGGGCAGTAACCTAGAGCGTGAGACATTGGGTCGGGGGATACAACTGGGGAGAATGACAAGTACTTCGCCCAGACGGCCTCACCTGCTATGCGGAACAGGGGCCTCGGTGGGGATGGGAAGATTGGAAAGGATAGGCAAGGAAGATGGAAGGAAGAGGCCGTGGCCTAAAGTTAGGTACCATCCCGGCATTTGCCTGGAGGAGAAGAAGGAAAACACGGAAAACCACTTCCAGGATGGCTGAGGTGGGAATCGAACCCACCTCTACTCAGTTGACCTCCCGAGGCTAAGTGGACCCCGTTCCAGCCCTCGTACCCCTTTTCGAATTTCGTGGCAGAGCCGGGAATCGAACCCGGGCCTCCGGGGATGGCAGCTAATCACACTAACCACGACACCACAGATTATTATTATTATTATTATTATTATTATTATTATTATTATTATTATTATCATCCCAGTCCCTAGTTCGTGATTTTACTTTTCCTTTGCCGGGCGAGTTGGCCGTGCGGTTAGGGGCGCACAGCTGTGAGCTTGCATCGGGGAGATAATGGGTTCAAGCGCCACTGTCGGCAGCTCTGAAGATGGTTCTCCGTGGTTTCCCATTTTCACACCAGGCAAATGCTGGGGAAGTACCTTAAGGCCACGGGCACTTCCTTCCCACTTCTAGGCCTTTCCTAGCCCATCGTCGCCATAACAGCTATCTGTGTCAGTGTGACATAAAACAATTGTAAAAAATTATTGTACTTTTCCTTTCTTTACTGCAAGCGAGACACTGATATTAGCAGCATAAAATTAATATTTTAATAGGCCTACTTTGGTATCAATTAAAGTTTAGTCTTTGTCGAGTTTATTTGCAAATTCCTTCTTTCTTTCTTTCTTTCTTTCTTTCTTTCTTTCTTTCTTTCTTTCTTTCTTTCTTTCAACATCTGCGACCACCGAACGGGTTAAGCACGAAACAAATTATTCTGCGATATTGGTTTGTGCTATGGTTCATGCTCAAGTTTTTATATTTATATTTTGACTTTAGAATAAATTAAATGTTAACATGTTTAAATAATCGACGCAAAACATGACAACCTTGCTTCTGACAGCGCTCACTTGCCTTTTAAACGACACGCGCCCCTTGTGTCCAGAGGAAAGGAACCGACTGACAACCCTCATTATCACTAGGGCGGGCAGACTGACAACCCTCATTATTACCAGTGTGGGCCAAGTTTTGAGCGCCAGGACTTTTATTAATACGCGCAAACGCTTTGTTTACGTCGGATTGCTGTCCAGGAAGTCTGCCAACACAATCAAGTTTGGGACCAGCCGCTGACCAATCCCAAACCGGCGCATGCTCAGAAGGCGATGCAAGAATCCGTTGGTGACCGTCAGAAACTTGCGTGTTGGAACGAACCTATATTTTAAAGACAGTGACATGAGTTTATTGCAAAATACAGTAACTGTGTCTAGGTAAAGGACGGCGACCACCTCCCTCTGCGACGTTGCCACATACCGTCTTACTAATAACCGGTGTATAACTTTTATACAAGGTTTATACACCGTTTATGTGAAATTCGTTACTAATAAACCGTCTATAAGCCTCCTGTGTACACACCTGTTATAGTTATTCATTGAATTGCTTATACAGACCAGGGCCCTTGTATAAGCGTTGTATAGCAGCAAGTAGCGGAAAAAGAAACGAGTGAGCAGTATATTTTCGTGGTATTTATTGTCTACAGTATTATAATCGTGGTGAAATATTCGACTTATCCATTTAACATTGAACACACGTTGAAAGAATGGACGATAACGTTGATGAAATTCACGATATTTTAAACATAGAAGACATACACCATTCAGAGGTTATGGAAACTAGACATCTTCGTAAAGTAAAACACTTTAAAGAGACGGAATGACAATGAATAACTATAAAAGAAATGATTGTTGGGCGTATTTTTGTGTAATAATATGTTACTGCTTAATAGACTTTTGAAATTGCGAGTTTTGTTATACATTATCTGCCTCTACAAAGATCTTTCTCAAATTTGAGTATAAAAAAGGACATACTCCTCGACATAAAAAATGGTGTAACTTGAAAACCGTACGTAATACGATTTCCATATTTTGTAGTTGAATACGCAGAAATATGATGTATAAATGCCTAATAGAAACTTTTTTGGTCAAGTCTTTCTTTTAAACTACAAAACAGTTTTTCCTTTCTCCTGAAAAGAAAGGATTTTGGAATGTGTACCCTTTTAAACTCGCCGATTCAATTATATTTGCTTACGTTTTCCGTACTATCCCAGTTAGGAGCTTTTGAACTTTTCCTAAGCTTTTCCATTTCATTTTTGGCGTTCATTACACAAGCAAGCTGAAGAAATGTTGATATTAATATAAGCCAATTTCCAGCTGTCTCACTTTGTGTTGCCACTGCCTTTTCGATATGCTATGCTACTGCGCGACTTTCCGGAAAATTTTGCTCGTAGATAACCAGCAGAAGCGATCATAAAGACGGTGAACGTGCGAAATACGTCAGTGAGGGCAGGAAGAGATTCCTACGCCTTGGAACGAGTGTATACGTGCTGTATAGTAATACAATGCATATACCATTTTTATTAGTAAGAAAAATGTACAACGCTTATACAGGGTTTATTCACTGTATAACTATACAAGTGTTAAACAACTGTATAAGGACTTCTTATTAGTAAGACGGATAGTGTATGTCTGGCCAATGGCCATGACTAAAGATAGCCGTGTCAGACTCCGCTAATTGTTGTCCATTTAAAAAGCGTGTCCTCCTCACAGTAGGCCTTCCGGCTTGCAGGTATTACCGAGGAGGCTGCAATCCTGATTGACAGGCCTTTCTCTTTCGCTCCTGCAAGCTCCGTTTCTTCGCCTCACATCTGCATTAGAGGTTTGAACATAGGACTGCTGACCTAAACAATCCACGATAGCAGTTCCTTGGTTTCACTCCAGTTGAGTCCACATCCAAACACAGTGAACTAATAAACACTGACAAACAGCTGTCAATAACAGCAACAACTCAAGAATGCTAACCAGCACGACAATACTCCTCACAACAACGACAATAAACATTATTCCAACTACTCACATAAACTGTTCCACCCACTAACTCTACGACCGTCTACCTATAGTCCACGGTGAGAGAGAGAGAGAGAGAGAGAGAGAGAGAGAGAGAACGTGAACCGCCTAAAACGTGTACCCCCAAATATTTCAAAGTGCTATTGATGTGCTGTTTTCACAGAAATTAAATGTAACCAAGGGCTCATAATTGTAGACCAAATACAGATCTGAATAATTATTACAACGTATATTATTTTCGAAAGTTACTTCTTTTTTTTTTCAAATGGAACAATGTCCATTGTCATTAACAAAATTAAACTAGAAAAAATTAGAGTGTGAATGGTGCTATTCTAGTACAGGTAGTTTAGGAGCTATCGTAGTTTGAAAGTTGTAAATACAGCGGGATATTCCGAGCTGTCAGTGAATTAAAAAAGATATAAGTTGCTTTACGTCGCATCAACACAGATAGGTCTTATGGCGACGATGGGATAGGAAATGGCTAGGAGTGGGAAGGAAGCGGCCGTGGCCTTAATTAAGGTACACCCCAGAATTTTCCTGGTGTGAAAACAGGAAACCACGGAAAACCATCTTCAGGGCAGCTGACAGTGGGGTTCGAACCCAGTATCTCCCAAATGCAAGCTCACAGTTGCGCGTCCCTAACCACACGGCCTATTCGCTCGGTTCGGTTTAATCTAAACCATCTCTAAATCATCTGCTAGGAATCAGCTGCATATAATGCTGCTAAAAAGGAATGACAGCGACGCGAACTGGAAAACTGAAGATCAGAACTTCCTTTAGTTGGCGGATGGCAGTCTGTATACTGAATGTCTTACTTGTCCTTTCCCTCTGTCACATTTACACTCTAGGACAGATCTGCGAGATTACCCCATGGCCTCTGCAGTACTGGGGCAGCTATATTCCAAACTCTGGCAAAGAAAATACTTCAATTCGACATAGGCCGATTACTACGGTAATCACTCCCTCACACGCGGTTCATAACACAAGATGAATTAACAGTTAATAAAAGACACACCCCCACCACAAAACAAACGAGCCAATAGCAGACTTGTTTACGGCCATACCCTTCGAGCATACAAATAGATAGAGGGGGCGCTGCCAGCAGAACGTGACGCCAAGATACAAATCAGCTGATGTTGGGCACCTATCGTAAATATTGCGCCGGTCGTCGGCATAAGCGGGGAGATTTCAAGGATTCACTGTGGACAAACCAGGCTTTTTCTATGCAATTTTAATGTATTACAAACATAAAAAACACGCATTTTCGTTGAAGTGATAAGTGAAGTACACCAGTCTGAAAAAATATAGCAAAAATGGTCATATCTTGCTCTGCTTACAATTGCAGTTAGAGATTTGAAAAGGGCTGTAAGATATCTTTTCACGGGTAAGGATTAAAATCTGTAACTGAAAAGACACTGTCTTTATTTCATACAGTATCTAGGCTGCCAAGGAAAACGAGTATAAGTCAGAAAATGATGTGTACTCTTCTCCCATAGATAGATATTAACATGTTTACTTGTGCCATTGGGACCAAATGAAATATTAGGCCTAGGTACATCTAGTTTAGTTCTGACTTACAACTACATTGTGGACTTATCCTACTTTAAACTTTTTTGACATGTTCGTTTTTCCTGCTAGCATAAATTTATTTCTGGACCTTACAGCACAGCCGTAAGTCGCGCACCATCACTACGCGGCTGAGTGGGTGTTCGGAGATAGAAAGTTCGAATCCCGGTGCTGACTGGCCATCCTTAGAGTAGTGGGTTTCCCCGGGTTTTTCAATACTCCTTGTAGGAAATGCCGGGATGGTGCCTTGTTTAAAGCACCCACCCCCTCACCTACCTGAATCCTAGACCTTAAAAACTAGTTACACACGCTAGGTTATCAGACAAGTTCAACAAACACCTGAGCATAAGAGGACGATGGCCAATATGTCCCAAGCCACTCAAATGAAGTAAAATCATCATTTATTTAATGTAAGATATAAATGTTTGGGGAGGGGGAATAACAATGGGTTATGTGTGGGTTACATTGCTAGATGCAACGTGACCTCGATAATGTTGTGAGATGGACAGCAGGCAGCGGTATTTTGATAAACGGCGTTAAAAGCTAGGTTGTGAGTTTCACAAATAGGAAAAGTCCTCTCAGTTTTAATTACTGCGTTGATGGGGTGAAAGTTCCTTTTGGGGATCATTGTAAGTATCTAGGTGTTAATATGAGGAAAGATCTTCATTGGGGTAATCACATAAATGGGATTGTAAATAAAGGGTACAGATCTCTGCACATGGCTATGAGGGTGTTTAGGGGTTGTAGTAAGGATGTAAAGGAGAGGGCATATAAGTCTCTGGTAAGATCCCAACTAGAGTATGGTTCCAGTGTATGGGACCCTCAACAGGATTACTTGATTCAAGAACTGGAAAATATCCAAAGAAAAGCGGCTCGATTTGTTCTGGGTGATTCCCGACAAAAGAGTAGCGTTACAAAAATGTTGCAAAGTTTGGGCTGGGAAGAATTGGGAGAAAGAAGACTAGCTGCTCGACTAAGTGGTATGTTCCGAGCTGTCAGCGGAGAGATGGCGTGGAATGACATTAGTAGACGAATAAGTTTGAGTGGCGTCTTTAAAAGTAGGAAAGATCACAATATGAAGATAAAGTTGGAATTCAAGAGGACAAATTGGGGCAAATATTCATTTATAGAAAGGGGAGTTAGGGATTGGAATAACTTACCAAGGGAGATGTTCAATAAATTGCCAATTTCTTTGAAAATATTTAAGAAAAGGCTAGGAAAACAACAGATAGGGAATCTGCCACCTGGGCGACTGCCCTAAATGCAGATCAGTATTGATTTATTGATATGTTATTAGATATCACCCTATAAGCATAACCGATTGTGTTATTAACTTATTTCAGTTTCCCTTCAGATCCCGAATTGCTGAAAAAATGGGTAATAAATATGAAGAGAGAGGGTTTTCAGCCATCAAAATTTAGTAAACTTTTTTCAAAGCATTTTGAACCTAGCTGCTTCGACCAAGAGAAGTTTGGCCATCTATTTCCTCTGAAAGGATCAGTTCCGACTGTTTTTGAATTTCCAGGACACCTGAGCAAATATTCCAGGCATCGTAAGCCACCTAGTCTCTTGCAAAGCCACCTAAAAGTCGAAACACCCCCTTGCACTTCATCTTCACTTCCAGTAATTGATAGTAATGATTATTCAACTGAGCAGCATGCTCCATCCACCGAAAACATTTACGACTATGTAAGCCTGCCTTATCCACGCACTCTTAGGAAATGGTACCATGTTGATAGCTCTCTTGGCTTCACAAAAGAAGCTTAAAGTGGAAGAAGGTAATGCCACAGGTAAACCAGTCCTTTGTAGCCTCATCATTGATGAAATGTTCATCAGGAACAAGATAGAATGTGATGGAAAGGCCACATGTGGTTATGTGAGCATGGGGACTGATGTTGGAGACGATTCACTCCCAGAAGCAAAGAAGGCCCTTGTGTTTCTGGCAAATGACCATTGGAAGGTTCCCATAGGTTATTTTTTAACCGATAGCTTGTCAGGAGAAGATAAGGCAAATTTACTAACCACTGCTCTGACCATATTGCATGACACTGGTATGCATGTAGTCAGTTTAACGTTTGATGGGGCAGCCAGCAACTTGTCAATGGTAACATTTGTGGGCCTGAATATTTGCCAAGCCAATGAGAAAACCTCATTTGAGCACCCAGTGACAAAAGAACCAGTGTTTATTTTTCTAGGTGTGTGCCACATGCTGAAATTTGTGAGGAATTCTTTGAGTACAATTTATAACAGTGAAGGTAATGCCATAAAATGGACATATGTAGTAAAACTAGTGGAAATACAACTAGAAGAGTGATTAACGCTTGCTACTAAGATTCATAAGTGCCATATTAATTGGGAATCGGAAAAGGTGAAAGTCAAATTAGCAGCCCAAACTTTGAGTAACAGTGTGGCTCAGGCACTCAGGTATTTGAATAATTCAGGGTATGTTTAATTGAAGACTGTGAAGCTACAGCTGAATTTGTAGAAATGTTTAATAACATATTTGACATTTTGAACAGCAAGAGTATATTACAAAAGGGATTTAAATGTGCATTCTCTCCCAAGACAGAGGTTTTTATAAAGGATTTCCTCTGCAAGGCAGAATCGTACATCATGCGGCTATTAACATCAAGTTCATTAGACTCTTCTGTTCTTCACTCAAGAAAGAAGACTGGATTTCTTGGATTTTTGGTGTGCATAACTTGGCCTCTGAGTATTTAGTCCTCAGTGAGCAGCATAAACTGAAATAATTCTTATTGTACAAATTCAGTCAGGACTCCTTGGAGGTATTGTTCTCTGCCATAAGAAGGAGAGGTGGTGATAATAACTCTACTGCTGCCCAGTTTAAAGCTGTGTACAAAAGATTGCTGGTTCACCATGAGGCAAAAGCAGCAGATTCAAGCAGCTGCATTACCTTGGATCAAATTAATATATTGAGTATATCTAGCTCTGAGCCCAGTTCAGATTTCCAGTGACATGCAATTCTCGCAGTATCACGGGATAGGGTTGCAGATATCCCACTCATTCCAGATTTTGATCATGACTGCTGTACTCATCCAGCATTTGAACAGCTGTCCCCATATGTGAGTGATGTTGTAACATATACTGCTAGATTTGTGGTGAGGAAGGTGGAATGCCTTATCAAATGTGCAGTATGCTTGAGTGCTCTGAGGAGTGCCAGAGAGAACTACACAGACTATGCTTTAATCAAGGAGAAGATGTACTCTGGAGGTGAGAGATCAATCGTGCCCCCCCTAAGATGAGATAGTGTTCTGTAAGTTGACTGAAAGTGCACTCAGAAATATCAATGTCCTAAGGAGCAAAGAAGTTTGTTGAGGTCAGTGAATGGAACCTTGTTTTATTGTATAAAGGACCATTTACTTGAGCAAGAACTTACAAAGAGCCATGAAATGGACTTGGTTAAGTCAATTGTGAAGTGTCATGTCAATTCCAGAATGCGACATGAATGTGTTAAGGTAGAAGAGAAAAGACAGAAAGAAAGTAAGAAGTGTATTGAACAAGTACATATTGTTCAATCATCAGTGATTTAGGACAGTATTGTGAAGACATGCATTTCTCTGGTTTTCAAAATGTTCCTGATCTTTAGCCTGGAGAAGAATGGTGAACAACTTACATGTAAATATTTGTTTCCTGTGTTCAATCATACATTTGGGTATTAACTGTTTTGGTGACTTGTAGCCTACATGGCTTCCTGTCTTCCATCATACTGTACATTTTAAGGATAGTTTTGTGAATGTTACATCTCATTAGGCTTAACTAACTCAGTTATAGTTTGATATATCCTGAGTATTTAGAACAGTTGAACAACTTTTGGGGTGTGTGTGTGTGTGTGTGTGTTTGCGCTTATTCATATCTGAAAGTGGCTGATAACCTAGATGTTAGGCCCTGTAAAACAATTATCATCATGCCGATATATACATCCGTAAACTAAATGTGAAGGTCTGTGAATAAGTGTGATGATGTGACAGCTGTTTTATAATAACAGAACCTCGAGGTTATCACCTGCATTAAGTATTGGCAATTTCAAACTTTCTTTGACCGTAATTATTATAGGTGCAGCGGGGACGATTGTGTTATTACCGGTCACGTTTCTTGATTTATAAGGCTTAACCAGCATAAAATCGGCATTATTAGAAATGCATGTTATTGGTCTGTTTTGTTGATTTTATTATTTTCAGCACTGTGAAAATATTTTAAAAGTAACTATTTCAGACGAATATTACGGAGAAAAATTAAACTTGTGAAATTAGGAGAACTAAAATAGGTTAACAACGTGTGAGACCTATTCACGTCACCGCATGGCTTAATTGATACATAGTACACACATCAGAATATCACACATATAAAATTATACTTAACATTTTTCATACAAAAAGGAACGGAAATATTCCTAGGGAATTGCATTTATCACCATCTTCAATAGTTTAATTCAATTAACCTTAAGGAGCACGCTTAAATCGGGATTTAAAAACACTCCGCAATGCTCTTCTTATGGAAGACCGCCTTGTTTTGCCCTACATCAGCTGATCGCTCAGAGCTTGATGTTGGTGCCACGCTTGGCCAGTAGAAACATACGGAGCGCCCTCTCTATATATTTCTATGCTCGAAGGCCATACCCTGACCTCTGACAACGACTCCTACGTACCCGGAAGGCCACCGTGCCGTAATTCTCGCCCAGTAAATGTGCACTGGGAGCTTGGCCAACTCGCGCCAGTTACGCACAAAGGAAACATTATTCACATGGTTATAGCAAGCTTCAACTTGCTGAAACCAGTACAATGGACAACTCCGCTATGAAAATACCACGTTCTTCCATCCATTCCTTGGCCTAAATTTAGTTAACCGCTGCTTGCTGATCCATATTTCCTGGAACAAAATCATAAAACACGATAAACATTTCCAGCACATGTATTGCATACCCCCCCCCCTTTTTTTTATAGGTAAAGTAGCATATCTGCGCATCGGAGGTAAAGAGCACTATGTCAAAAACATTACGAAATAGTTTTTAACATTGTCTTATTGTACTTTTCGCCGTCTTTTCCGGGGTGCAAAAAACTACCTCATGTACGTAATAATAAGCGATTTAGTCAGTACGAAACGACACTGTGCCATCATGGTATCGAAGGGCACATTGTCGACCTTTTAACCCTTCCCAAACCGGGCGAGTTGGCCGTGCGGTTAGGAGCGCGCAGCTGTGAGCTTGCATCCGGGAGATAGAGGGTTCGAACCCCGCTGTCGGCAGTCCTGAATATGGTTGTTCGTTGTTTCCCATTTCCACACTAGGTAAATGCTTCCTTCCCGTTCCTAAGCCTTTCCTTTCCTATCCTATCGTCACCATTAAGACCTGTCTGTGTCGGTGCGACGTAAAAAAAAACTTTCCGAGGTTTTGCCAACGGAATACCATCTCTTTTTCAGAAGCCTATGACGCACAAATGTTGACAGACTTTCTACATGAAATGAATACTGAAATGTTCATTTTGTGCAATGTGTCAAAGCATTGATATCAGAAATAATCAAATGGCAAATAATCATCTTCTACCATTTTTCCCCACACCTGTAGGGTCGCGGGTGCGAGCTGTGTCGCGCATGTGGATTCGACCCCGTTTTACAGCGGTATGCCCTTCCTGACGCCAAACCTATATGAAGGTATGCGTGTTTTTGTGGTCGTTGGTAGAATGCTGTATTGTGCGAATATAAAGAATAGAGTGTTGGGACAAACACAAACACCCAGTCCCCGAGCCCAAGGAATTAATCAGACGCGATTAAAATCCCCGACCCAACTGGGAATCGAACCTGGGACCCTCTGAACCGAAGGCCTCATCGCTGACTATTCAGCCAAGGAGTCGGAAAATTAAATGGCAAATACACTGATAAAAAAGAAGCATGGTCACGCCTTTACATGTCCGTAACTACACTGTACGAATGCGTAGTGGGATGGTGATTGTACTATTGCGGCAATAACATGTCATGTTTACATAGTAGAGGGCGCCGCTGTCGTTCGGATGTTTGGGTGGTATCAGGTTCAGTTAAAATATACGAGTGCCTCAAGTCAAAAGTGTGTGCGAAGGTCAGTTTGTGTGAAGTGGAGAGTTTACAAGTCATTGGTGATCGTGTGGACCAAGGTAGGGAATGGGGGAATTAGTAGTCTAATGAAGCCACTCATGCCCAATACCTCAAAAGAATACCGTTGATTAAGTTCTTCAGTGAACGTCAAAATCATGCCTGAACTCTTCAACAAAACATTTCCGCACCACAAAGGCAAAATGTCGTATACTCGTTATCTTTACTTCAAGGAAAATTTTGATTTAATGTTTGGACAGCACCAGAAAGAAGCCTGTTAAAAATGTGAGGAACTGGGGGTGAAAATAAATACTAATGAGTTGGGTAATGCTGCCAAGAAGGCTGCACAAGCTAAACTTATGGTTCACAAACTAGAAAGCAAGCGATTTTATACTGCTTTGAAACAACCTGAATATGTGGATGGCCAATCACATGCAATATGCATTGATTTTATGCCGAATGTACCTTAACCTGTCACACCTGTGCAAGATTTGTACTATTTCAGGCAACTTACAGTCAACACCTTTGGAGTACATGACACGAAATCAGGCAAAATGACTTGCTATGTATACCATGAAGGTGAGGGTGGGAAGGGAGCTAACGATGTCTGCTTGCATCTTCAACACTATATCGATACCTTCATTCGTCCCGACGTCAAACGACTTCAAGTCTTTGCCGATAACTGCACTGGGCAAAACATAAACCAGGCAATAAGTCGATTCATTATGGCACTGGCTGAACTCAAAATGACTGAATCGGTGGAAATAATCTACCCTTTACGAGGGCACTCTTTCATGCCATGTGACAGATATTTTGCTGTCATTAAGAGAGATCAGAGGCAAGTTGAGAGACTTTATACATTGGATGAGTATGTTGCTAGTATTAAAAGAGCATCTACTAATCGTAATAAATGTGTAATAATAACACCGCATCATGACGTGTGTTCGATTTCAGTAACAGGTACGGTCAGTATTACAAGAAGACCTGTCTAAGTGTTGATTCGTATGGCTGAAACGTGCCGAAAGCAGCGAAAATGTCATTTAAACTATCTCAGTACCATCAACTGACATGCAATAGCTCCAATAGAGGAGTACTGCTGGCAAAACCTGTCGTCAATGGTGCAGTCGAGTATTCATTCAGACGGAGAAATACCCAACAAAATTTGTGATTACCCACTCAACTAGCAATAACTAGGAGACCAATAATGGCAAATAAAATGGATGACATTAGAAAAACGCTAAAATGTATCCCATCGTCGCCATAAGACCTATTTGTGTCGGTGCGACGTAAAGCAACTAGCAGAAAAAATGTATCCCTCACGAGCACCTGGACTACTGGCGTGGAATTCTTGCCTACCCAATCAGACAGGAAACCCAAAACGAACAGCATAGTGAATCGGTGTTCTGAGTTTCAGCGATCTTGGTCAAGAGCAATCTGTACCCTTCGTGCATGTCAGGGTTGTTTTTGCATTTTTTCATTACACTGAATTGCTGTTATTGGAATTATTGCTTTCTGTGTTTCAATGATTCCTGCACTGATGTTGTGCTTCATTTTCCTATTACTACGAAGTATTGATTCGGAGAGTATACTAAGAATTGTATTTATACATTTCAAAAGCAATAACAATACATTTTGTAATTATCTGAGGGTTTTATGTGGAAGTTGGCACTCAAAGTTCCAAAGTTCAGTTTTTTCCTTCTCCTGTAAAATCTAGAAATTGTCAGAAGTCCCCATTCAACACCAAGCGATTCACATGTCTACGGAGACCTCACGCTTCCGCATGTCGTTGAATGCGTTCGAGTAACAGTACAGTAACAACCGCAGAAGGCCGAAAATGGGACGGAAACAGGAGATCACGCCAGAGGAAAGAAATATGATTATTAGGCTACATAATCAATTAAAGTCACTTTCTGAGATAGCTCGCACTGTTGGTAGTAGTGCTGTGAAAAGGAGGTGGCCCTCCTGTTGATTGAATCGGATGACACGATTACAGCGCTCCTCCGGTAATCTCTGGTACTACCGACGGAGGCAAAGCAGTTACGGAGCTTCGGAGGTTAATCGGAGGACCGCCTCCTGTTCGCAGTACTAGTTCTGATTGTTCGCACGTACTGGGCTGCAATTTCAAACTTATGCTCATGAATGTAGGCACCCTATAAAACGCGTTACCTGCACACACAGAAATCGACATATATAACCGATATTCCATATAATTTTTTTTATAAAAGATCATCGACATATAATTCATCTCATTTAGATAAAAGCCCTGTGAATACTCACAACAAACATATCTGCATAGGTTCAGTTGTTCCTCAGTAAAGTGTAGGTCCTACCTGTGAAGAATTTATACAATACCCTGAGATTATTATTATTATTATTATTATTATTATTATTATTATTATTATTATTATTATTATTATTATTGTACCGGGAGGTACACCCCAACGCCGCGCATTTAAATCTTGCGCCTAAAAGAACTCCTCTACAGGAGAAACGGTGAACTTGAAACTAGACCTACTTAAACCTTTACTCAGAAGATGTCACTACAGTAATTTGACGTAATTTTGTTATTGTGAAGTTTCCAGTACTGTGTGAATTTCTACTTGTTTTGTTTGCCCTTCATCAAGAAGTTTGGACTTTCTTCAACAGATGTCCCTACAAAAACCATGATCATGCACCCTGGTGCGAAGTGGATGAACTTTGATTTAAAGAAGTTTTGTAGTGATAAGTTTTTTTAACTAATTAATGTTCCTTATTTTTGGGTTGGCAGTATTTATCTTTTCTTTCCGCCAGTTTTGAATTCAGCCAATCACGAATTTCTGTAATTAATTTTCCGCCTATCACAGGCTTCTTCCTCGATTTTGAGTGTAACTTTTAAATTCACCAATAAAGTGAGAGGATGTGGCTGGTTTATTCATGAAAGGTCTCAAACTTTCCCCGAGGGTTTGTAAACTGCTGATTTTCACGTCTCTTGGCCAATTGATCGTCATCTAAGTGTGTGTGTCAAACAGAAGGCGGGAGGCGCTCTTTCTTCAGGCAGCAGTTCACCGACAAGGTAATGGCCAATTAACATCCTTATTTCTTGCTAGCTCTGCAGTTTAACCCGAGGGAGAGGTCCGAAACTTTCACTATGTAACCTACTTCTCTGAAAATGTAACTTCTGCCGGCTTATGTAATAACTTCATAAAATCTTTAACTGTGAATCGGAGATAGAGAGTGATGTACCCTCTCGAGCTCCCCTTCATATTGGTTTGAGGTGACTACGTTTTGTAACTGGTTTTCTTCCTTTCCGTAAAGTCTTAATGTATTCTTATACGAGTCACCTCCATAGTTTGGGAATAGCCCGTTTCATCGGCCTAGTGCCCTTTAGGTTTTAAGAATGCATATTTAGGAGTGCAAGCACGCGCCTCCAATCAATTTGTCTTTCGGGCCATTTACTTAACCTGTTCTTTTGAGCTACGGCCCAATAGGTTGGGTACTAGATACACCTGTTTCAAATTTGTAAGTTGTGCCTTGATGGCAAGTGATTGTAATTTTCTGATATCGCCTTGAATAGGCTTGGAAAACGGAGAGCACGTTAGCACTTTTTCAAGTGTTGTAAAAGTGCCTCTAGGAGGCTTGATATTGAAAATTACGGAGCTAGTGCTCCGTGTATTAGGGGATTTCTGCCCTTGTGTAAAATTGTGCTCTTTTGTAAATTTGAGCTAGGAGCTCAGGTATTGTAAAGTGAGGGCTTGATGCCCAAGATCTGGTTATACCACCAATCTTGTCTTTCCTAGACTGGTTTATGAAGTATTACTCGTACCTGTTACATTGTTATTTGTTGATTTGAAATTCTAAAGAAATATAACCTTTGTTTTAAATCAATTCGTGACATTGTAGTTAGACCCATTCACCCCGGCACCTTATTTCCCCTCTGCTGGTCCATTATTATTATTATTATTATTATTATTATTATTATTATTATTATTATTATTATTATTATACTATTTGGATCTTCCGGGGCTTAGGCGACAGGGCACCGGCTTCTCATCGCTGGATTCCATGGTTCAAATCCCGGTCACACCATGTGAGGTTTGTGCTGGACAAAGCGGAGGGGCGACAGGTTTTTCTGCGGGAACTCTGGTTTTCCCTGTCGTATTTCATTCCAGCACACTCTCCAATATCATTTCATGTTTTATCTGTCAATCATTTATCATTGCCCTAGAGCAGTGAGAGAGGCTTCGGCAGCCGGCACAATTCCTATCCTCGCCACTAGACTGGGGCTTCATTCATTCCATTCCTGGCCCGGTCGAATGGCTAGAAACAAGTTGGGGATTTTCAATATTATACTATTTATCTCTTCTTTTCCGCAGTATAATATATAGCTATCTTCTGTAGTTATGGAAAAGAAAGTTTCAGTTTAATAAATGAAAAGTTAAGAGTAATATGTATTACATTCAAATTATAGGCTTATTATTATTATTATTATTATTATTATTATTATTATTATTATTATTATTATTATTAAAATATTCCCATACATTGGTGCCAGAATACAGTAGGTTCAATTTACATTTGAATTCGCTTTTAATTTCTGGATGTACTGTATGTCAAAAATGCAAAAGACGTGACAAGAAATATAGGACGATTAGTTATGAGATAACGGAGGATTTTATGTCTAAGTGCTGCGCTGTAAAACATGGCACAATTGAACCGGAAGCTCCGAGTGAAAGTGCACCTCCGCTCCGTTAAGAGCACTAGACTTTCAGCTGTTTGCAAGAGGATATAACTACTACAGTAGAGTAGCCAGGATCGGCCGATGGCGGAGGCTTATAGTTATAAAATGATTAAAGAAGACAATGAAGGTGCATGTGCGTGTGTGTGGTGCGCGTATGCAATACTTGTCATTCTAAGGACACTGATATATTTTTTATTTTTATTTTAGAATTTGCTTTACGTCGCGCCGACACAGATAGGTCTGATGATGCTTGTTGTTTAAATGGGCCTAACATCTAGGTTATCGGCCCCTAATGGTACGAAATGAGACGAAATGAAATGACAAATTAAAATTCCAAAATCCTCCACTGACCAGAATTCAAAACGTGAGGACGAAGAATGAATGGATGGATGGATATGAATTTAAAACGATCAGTGGAACCGACCCACAGTGCCTCACATGCAGAGAAGCTTGCGTAAAACAAGGGACTGCTTTTATAGCACGATACTGAATCGATGATGCTTGTAGTCGAAAGGAGTCCAAAATCCAAGTCATCGGCCCCTCATAATGGTACTTATCGCTAAAAACGTAGAACATGGTATTTGTTATGTTGCGGTACTAATCAAAAGTAGCGTAGACTAGCAGTATTCCACACATTGAAATGAAATGGCGTATGGCTTTTAGTGCCGGGAGTGTCCGAGGACACGTTCGGCTCGCCAGATGCAGGTCTTTTGATTTGGCGCCAGTAGGCGACCTGCGCGTCGTGATGAGGGTGAAATGATGATGAAGACGACACATACACCCAGCCCCCGGGCCAGCGGAATTAACCAATTATGGTTAAAATTCCCGACCCTTCCGGAAATCTAACCCGAGACCCCTGTGACCAAAGGCCAGCACACTAACCATTTAGCCATGGAGCCGGACATTCCACACATTATGGTAATAATAATAATAATAATAATAATAATAATAATAATAATAATAATAATAATAATAATCGTATGGCCTCAGAAACCGTGTGCAGACATTTCAATTTGACGCCATCTGGCTGTCTGCTCGTCAATTTCGACGTTCCGTTCTACTCTAGGCCCACTAGATGGCAGACCGAAACTCTCTTGGGCGTCTATGGCTGAGATTTAATGAATTTTGTCGGTTAACATCAAATGTGTCACCAGAGATCTTTCACATGCCGACATCGTACGACATGGAGTGCCTAATGGAATTTTTTCCGCCCTTCAAAAATCCGACTAACTCTGCCGGGTTAGAATCCGCTATCTTGGGATCCGGAAGCCGACACTCTACCAACTGATCCACAGAGGCAGCTCACAGGTAATGAAATTCGCACATGTATTACAGACCAATGGTGTTTCACATATTGCGGCGCCATTTACAGGCAACGCAAACCTATGGTGTTCCGTCACATAAGTGTACTAACCACAGGGATTCGTACCATCCAGTGGTGTTCCTCATATAGTGGGTACTAATCATAGGCAAGCCAGAACCATGGGTTCCCTCATACCATGGTGTCGCTCATATAGTCCTACCAATCACAGGTAAGCCCCTACTGTAAAAGCCGTCGTGCTCTCGTTTGCTACTAATCAAAAACCTATTTGGTACCTAACATAGTGGTACTACGCCGAAGTAAAAGCGACCCATGGTGTTCCCCGCTTGGAGGTACTAATCACAAGTAGTTTCATGGTTCTAATATAATCATCCCTTGGTCGCCCCTTTAAGTCGCCTCTTACGACAGGCAGGAGATACCGTGGGTGAATTATTAGTCTGCGTCCCCCACCCCACGGGGTACAGATAGTCTTATGGAGACGATGGGATAGGAAAGGGCTAGGAGTGAGAAGGAAGCGGCCAAGGCCTTAATGAAGGTACAGCTCCAGCATTTGCCTGGTGTGAAAATGGGAAACCACGGAAAAGCATATTCAGGGCTGCCGACAGTGGGGTTCGAACCCACTAACTCCTGGATAGAAGCTCACAGCTGCGCACCCCTAACCGCACGGCCAACTCACCCGGTAGGACACTGATGCAAGTGAAATGGGTTGATATTCAGATTACAGTACCGATACACTACAAAATATTACATTAAAATACAGAACAAGAACAATATGATCAAGGTCAACAATGTTACAGCGAATGGTAAGTTATGTTCAGTTTACAATCTAAAATCCAACTTTCGAGGCTTCTTAGAAAACATATTCAACAGATCTGTTGCTTCTAAAATTATGTTTGTGTTTACTTAGTTTATTGTTTATGGAATCGGTTCCACTAAACGAACTAACCCAGTACCTAAAAGGCTGCGCGGTGTGGGTTACGTAGCTATCACCTTGGAATCTGTAATACCGCCAAATAATGAAAGTATTAACTTAACGGAGGGGCGTAGTTTCGCGCGATAATAGCGATAAGTTCTAAATTTCCTGTAAAAATGCGCGTTTATTTTACCCGCACCAAGTTCAAACTACGCGCTTGTCATTCAGTCGGAGGTTCTGCGGAGGCACCGACTGAAAGCGCCCAGAGCCTCCGCTCCGTAAACAACCGCTCCGTTAATAGCGCTAGTTGGTAAGTCTCGCTCAACTGTACAGTATATAGTAAACAACGTGCGTCCGCAACCTTCGTCACCCACCATTCACCGACACAGGAGACCTGGTAACCCAGACTGCCAGCTCCCCGCCCGCCAAGCGAAGACTTGCCGGTACAGTAGTACCACCCGCCGCCGCCGCCTGCTGTCCGCCAGCCAACGCGTTCCCAGTGCGATCCGACCTTTTTGATACACCCAGCCCCGAATGTCTGCGCCGCCACTCACTTCAGCCAAGCTCTCCAGGCCCGCCAAGACTCAGCAACCACTACAGCCAGCCTGCCATTGTGCGGGCACACAGAGAAGGCAGCAATTTGTCAGTAGCGTTCAGTGTAGTCATCCGCTCGGCTCTTGTCATGTTGGGATACGTTACCTATACCTGAACCGACGGTACTCACTGAGTTGCACCAAGTAACTAGCCGGTCCTCCTAGGAGTTTGACCGTTCCAGTGCTTTTTTCCAACCCCTATACCACCTGCACCATGTCAGATCTCCCACCCAGGAATATAGTCAACCACAGTGGACCGAGTAGCTGGGGCCCATATTCCAATAACACCTTCAGTCCCCCCCCCCCTCTCCGCTACTTTCAACCTGACCGACCCCTACAATGAATACAACTATATCCACATCCCTCTGCCAGTCAAAGCACATGAAGCTCTACGGCAGCGCCACAGTCAGCGAATGGCGTCAGAAATTCTACTACAACGCCACAGATACCAAATAGCCTCAGCCCTGTACCAAGTAACCCACCTAATCCACAGCGTAGTTGAAACGCCAAACCACTGTATATATCATACCCAATAGCCCTACCGACAACCAAACACTCCTCAAAATCCTACAGAACCATAACATATCTCACATTCTCATGCAGACCTCTCCGAGCTACCCTTCCACCCTTCCGTTCGGCTCCCTTCCAACAACACCTCCAAGTAATGAGGCAGAAGACGAAGAAGAAGAAGAAGAATAAGAAGAATAAGAAGAAGAAGCCCACTCACCAGCTACTCCAAAGGAAGTGGAAGAAGTACAGCACGAGGAAGACTGCACGTTCAAACAGCCCTTCCGCTACACCAAGAAGAACACCCAATTTCACACAGCCCAGAAATGCAACTTTCTCATCATATCGCTCTCGAACCCAGGACCCGTACCGCTAACCCGCAAAACAATCATTGAAGCGATTCAGCCAATAATCAGCCGACACATAGCTATTATAGAAGAAACCCACAATAACCACCTAATTATCACCCCTACAGGAAACAAATCCATTCCCATCATTCTTAATACACTCCTGCACACCGGTTATCAACTCTCCAATAAAAATTAACCTTGTTACAAACTCATCCAATCAACGTGAACAGTCACTCTCAACCACCCCTACCACAGAAACCGGCTCCCAAACCAGACCCCAAACCAACGACCCATATACAACCAAATATACCCGAACTAAACCTAAACCAAACACCCGCAACAAGAATGTTTACAAACCACCCCTAGCATCTCAACCGCCGCAGTACAAACCAACCCACTGCCACCCCCATCTGTCACTTATACCCCTCCTCCCACCTCCTCACGACATCTAGCAGCCCAGCAGAAAGTGAAGTCAGGAATAACATTGAACGACCTCCGTCACCGACCCAAGTTCCAGCAACACAGGACACATTCACTCAGACCAGGAAGAGGCGCAAAAACCATCCTCCGAAGTCACAGCCACGGTCACAACCTACCCGCAGACCCAACTCAATAACACATACCCAGTCATCTCCCCGTCCCGCCCTGGTCACCCAATGCTACAAGTGCCTTCACCTATACCATTCTGCAGGTAGCTGTGCAGGACCAACCCGCTGCAATAGATGTGGTGGCTCTCATCATCACTCTGTTTGTAAGGTGCCACGGGATCAGCCAAAGTGCGCAAATTGCCAAGGCAACCATGCGGCTTCGTTTCCCGGCTGTCCCTACATAAAGGAGGCCATCAAGAAGCACTACCGACAACAGCGCCATCTCAACCACCCCAATAGCAATCTCCCGTCCCTACTACAACTTAAAATTCCGCCCCCAGTGAACCCAGTACCCCGAACTCCACCCCGACTTAACTTAACCCAAGACCCCAACAACATACTCCAGCTTTTACTACTACTCCTCCTCACTACCCAGAACTGGCCAGCCCAACCAATCACGTATTAAACCCAGTACGCCCCTCTCTCCCGGCTAATCGCCTTGCAACTCCTCTTGCTGAGACCAAAGACTTCTTCCCCTTTAAGAAAAGAACACATCTGCTTCCTCTCCCATAAAGCACTGGAACTGAAGCTGTTACAGACAGTTAAGCAACATCGAGCGTGACCACTCATTGGATGGGTGACCACTCTCTGTATGTCTGCTCCGCCTTCTCCGCGACGCTATCAATTGCTCAAGCACTCACAGCGCACATGATTGGACGTGCGCACTGTCACATTCTGGCCAATGAATGAGCACTAGAAATCACGTATCCCAATCCTCCAACAAAGTCAAAGTAATGGGAGCACATTAATGACATGGCACTCAAGACCAATAAGGTCGATGGGCCAAAATTTCTCGCAATGAGCCTACGGCTCAATGCTCGAACATGGGGATGGCATGACGCAACCTTCGTGAAGTGCAGTCGCTTTCGTGCTCGCTACGTGTGACTCATCCATAACCTAGTGTTTCAATCGTACGGCTTTCAGTGTTCGTGTAGGATATTTATTGTCCTTGAACTGCAGCTAACATTATCAACTGGACTATGAATGATCCACCCGATATGGGGCAGATTATTAATTCTGCCCTACAGACTTGATACGCAGATCCAGCTACAACACCTTTACGAATAAATCCTCTTGATTTTCAATCAGATCTTCAAGATCAACAGCAACAAGCCCACCAAGTGGAGCAACATCACCGTTTACGTACTCGAAATCATGAAGAGAGCAACGTCAGCAATGGCAACTTATGAATAGAATGAGAATTAAGTACAGGTACACATAGTCATAATAGTTCTAATATGAAGTAAAATTGGGAACATGCATCATTTTCAAAAATATTTTTTTTGAAAAGTACACCAATGAAATAGTACGTAAACGTATTGCATTTTGGTAGGTTGCCTAGTTTTCTACCATTTAAAAAATATTTAATAGTGCCTTTCCGCAAGGCGAGTGAAACGGCCTCTGACGTAAGCAGCGCGCTGTGACGTCACGATCCAGTACCGCATGCAGCTCTACCAGCCGTTGTGCATCAGCCGTTGCTAAAAGCCGATTGTTTATTATTCATGATTGCGAATAACTTCGAAATGACAGAAGAAAGGTTCAAAACAGCACAGTCAGACAATCTACCATGTGTAGATGTCATCATTCTTGAAAAATGTGACTTTTGTGGCCGCAGAAATTCGCGGATAACAAGCAAGTTTGTAAGTGGCGTCTTTTATATACGTGCAATGTACTGTAACCCATAGTATTAGGATAACAACGAACCTGGATAGATATCACATCACTTTCAACATTTCCTTCTAGACTGATTCCCCTATTAAAGAATAACATTACATTTTCGGACTTTCAGCATTAGTAAAGTAAGAAATCGGATTTCAGCACTAACATAAACATATAGGTAGCATTATAGTACTAGTCCGCTTCTGTGGTGTAGTGGTTAATGTGTGCCACTCCCGGAGGCCCGGTTTCGATTCCCGGCTCTGCCATGAAAGTTGAAAACAAATAGTACGAGGGCTGGAACGGGGTCTACTCATCCTCGGGAGGTCAACTGAGTAGAAGGGTTTCGAATCCCACCTCAGCCATCCTCGAAGTGGTTTTTCGTATTTTCCTACTTCTCCTCCAGGCACCGAAGGCCACGGCCGTTTCCTTCCCTCTTCCTTGTCTATCCCTTCCGATCCTCCCATCCTCCAACAAGGCCCCTGTTGAGCATAACAGGTGAGGCCGCCTGGGCGAGGTAATGGCCCTCCTCACCAGTTTCATCACCATACTCAAAGTCTCACGTTCCAGGACACTGCCCTTGAAGTGGTAGAGGTGAAATCCCTCGCTGAGTCCGAGAGAAAACAAACCCTGAAGGATAAACTGATTAAGAAAGGAAGAAAGAAGGAAAGAAAGATCATAGTACTATAGGGCTATAATCTATCATTCCCAAAAAAATATATATTTATGGTTGGGACAACTGGCCTACCCACTTCCGGGGCCCATGAAAGAGAATTAAATATCTTTGTGGAGGGAAAAAGTTAAACAAGATAAAGATAAATATGACTTCATCTAGTTTTCACAAGTCGGGCTGAGTGGTTCAGACTGTTGAGGTGCTGGCCTTCTGACCCCAACTTGGCAGGTTCGATCCTGGTTCAGTCCGGTGGTAGTTGAAGGTGCTCAAATACGTCAGCCTCGTGTCGGTAGATTTACTGGCACGTAAAAGAACTCCTGCAGGACTAAATTCCTGCACACCGGCGTCTCCGAAAATCGTAGAAGTAGTTAGCGGGGCGTGAAGCCAATAACATTAATTACATTTGGCTTTTAACAAGCTGAGCATATCAGGAAAGAAAAGTGTCCTGGTGACATTTTAGTCGCTCAATACAGGAATGTCTTTGGGTGCTGTGACTTGTACTCTTTTTTTTCTGTTTGCTTTACGTCACACCGTCACATATAGGTCTTATGGCGACGATGGGACAGGAAAGGCCTAGGAATGGGAACAAAGCGGCCGTGGCCTTAGGTACAGCCTCATTATTTGTCTGGTGTGAAAATAGGAAACCACGGAAAACCATCTTCAGGGCTGCCGGCAGTGGGGTTCAAAACCCACTATCTCCCGGATGCGAGCTCACAGCTGCGCGCTCCTAACCGCACGGCCAACTCGCGCGGTATTTTTACCCTTCGGTTTATTGACTTGGCTTGTATAACCTAAAACTTAGGCTAAGTTGGATAATATTTTAAACACCTACATCACTATTTTCACCTGTGTGCAATTATGTTATTTATTTCATTAATATTATGATAATTATTATAATTGAGCATTGTTAACTTATAAGACCCCAACAGAGAAGCATTGGTTTTGTGTAGAGTTATACATTTGTTAAATTCACGTTGTTTCCTTTCATGATGTACACGCCTATTCTTTGTTACATTATAGAGTATTTAGATATAGCCTAAATTTCTTTACCAATTAAGCTCTTCAATAAAGACATACATAACTGCCCCATGCCAAGATAGAATTAGAGCTGTCAAAATGGTTCATAACCCCTTTGATTTATTATCTTGACATGGATCACCCAAAACATAGGTTAGGTTTGGAGAATACTTTAATAATCAGCATTATTCAATGCACTGTTTATTACTTTCATATTCCAAGATGTAATTGAAGCATTTAAATAAAGCATCATACATTAAAATTTAAAGTTTTACCACTTGAACAGCTGACATGGAAAAGTGATTTGAAAATTCAAACAAATTCATCTTACGTTAAAATCTTCAAAAAAATAAACTGTAGACTTTTCCGATATATCACCAGCATTTCTCCGGCTCGCCAAAATCCATTTCTCCCTAGTTTTAGCGTCTTTGGAACATTTATAAACAATTTGTTTGGTACGGTATGCGATGTGCTCTACACTATTTATAAGTTTTCTGCCTCGCTGTCTGCGCAGATTCATTTTAAGTCTAAAATATACCACTCAGATTATTATCCAATGTATAGACCTCGAATTTAACCACACTAGACACTAACGTAAAGTAGAAATACGCGAAGTGTATCCTGCTTCTCACAGCACACTATGTGTTATTTTGTCTGCTAATTCAGTCAACCTGTACGATGACTTCAGACCAATGAGATCGCGTACTTGCGTGACGTGACATTTTCGTAGACTTTTATCATGTTTGGAGTTATTATTTGTACATTCTGATCACATTTTTGAATTCTGCATGAAATTTTGAATCAGATTAGCATATTTTTAATTAAAACCCCGGATCATGCATGTTCCCTATTTAGAACCTAAAACTAAGCGTTTTCGTGCCAATCCCAATTTACATATGGAACATTCAGTAGATATGGATACTGAGAATGAAAATGACTCTTCCGACACAATTAATGACACAAATGCATCAAACCCAACTTTCTGTTAATACCCCATTAGCTGCCCCAGCAACTTCTATCGGGGGTCCACCGCCGTCATCCCGTCTCACTCAAAATAATAGGTACAATAATCCTGATAATGGACCGTTCCTTGTTGCTGTTGAAGGGACTAAGGATTATGTAGGGAACTTACATCCGATGTCAATAGGACGATTGATCTTTAGTGAAAATATAATTCCCCGTCAACAAGTTCTGGACATTAAACCTTCTGGTAAGAATAGACTTCGTATCGAGACCTTATCCGGAATAGCAGCAAGCACGCTAGTTGAATAAAACTTTTTGAAGGAAAAACACCTTAATGTCTATATTCCAAGTAGTGTTGTGCACAGGCTAGGGATTATCAGAAATGTAGACACGACATTTGGTGAAAATGAAATTCTAACGGAAATTCAGAGTGCTGTTCACATTTCCCAAGTGAAACGATTTAAAAAGAAGCTTCCCAATGGAAACCAATGCCAGTCTGCCTCATAACATTTCTTGTTCAACACCTACCTCATCATATTTATATCCTAGGAACACGATGAGAAGTTCAACCTTACATCTTTCCAGTGATGCAATGTCACCGATATTTAAGATATAACCGTTCAATATCTCAATGCAGAGGACACCAACGCTGCAGTAGGTGTGCGGGACCCCATGATGTAAGAACTTGTACCGACACTGCACCACCAACATGCAGGTATTGCCACGGTCCACACTTAGTTACGGATAGGAAGTGTCCCGAGTACAAGAAATGGCCCGAAATCAAATACCTTATGGCTCAGAATAATGTATCTCAAGAAGCAGCATTCAATATGTCCCATAACAGGAATTACACTACTGCTGTAATGGCCCCGTCTTTCAATTGGCAAAGCAGGGAAGAATTCCCTCCTCTCTCGCAATCAGCGGTCCCGTCTCAAGCTGCCTTTCAGCCTCATCTACCACGCACGGATATCCCGCCGGCTAACATGCAGCCTCGGCATCCAGAACAGGATTCTCAGCAAGTTAACAGCCAGACCAACTCGCCATTAATCTCACAGCACCATCAACAAAAAATAATGCCTCCTCAAAGAGAACAAACGTCGATGGGAGCCCATTCTCGCACACCACAGCAATTGCATCGGCCCCAGAGACCACCTCTCCCACGGAACCGAATTATCCATCGATTCAACGACGTCAGTATATTCCCCCACATTTGCCTGCAATACCAATTTTCCCACAACCCCTATCCCCCTCAACCACATAAAATCATGCCAACCGCCTCCCAAAATTATGAGCATCTGATCGGAAATATATTTAACCTTATCATGCCCCTCATTATTCAAGCTCAATCTACAACTCCCGAGGCATTTAACCCGGCTGTAATACATAACATGATTACAAGTATATTAACTTCAGATAATGAATAAAATACTCCAATAGAACGCACGATCCGTACTTGCGAACAAAGAAATCTTAGGGAGTGTTTTATACACTGAAGGTATTAATTTAGCAATCTTGAGTGAAACTTGGCTTAAAAACGATTCTAATCTAACCATTCCTGGCTATTTTTTTTGCTAGTGGCTTTACGTCGCACCGACACCGATAGGTCTTACGGCGACGATGGGATAGGAAAGGCCTAGGAGTTGGAAGGAAGCGGTCGGGGCCTTAATTAAGGTACAGCCCCAGCATTTGCCTGGTGTGAAAATGGGAAACCACGGAAAACCATCTTCAGGGCTGCTGATAGTGGGATTCGAACCCACTATCTCCCGGATGTAAGCTCATAGCCGCGCGCCTCTAACCGCATGGCCAACTCGCCCGGTCATTCCTGGCTATAATGCCATCCGACAGGACCGAGAAGACGGCTATGGAGGGGTAGCAATATTAATAAAGAATACAATCCCATACGTAGAAACAGTTATTGACCACTCGCAGATTGCAAGTTTTCAGGCCGTTGCCGCAAGAGTTCGCATTAACAACCAAGATATTGCATTGGTCTCATTATGTAGACCACCACGAACAAAAATTCAACTTCGAGAATGGTATCGGTTTACGCAACAGATAAGAGTCACCTTTCCTCTTTTGTGGTGATTATAACGCCCGTAACACAACATGGGGTTGGGAGATAAATGATACATACGGTGAGGCTGTCTTACAAATAGTAGATGAGTTCAATTTATTTGTGTTAAACGATGGATCGGCTACCCTGTTACCAGTACCAGAGTACCAGGACAATGTCCCTCCGCTGACGACCTAACCATTTGGTCTTCTAATATCTCATCTGATTTTTATTTGGAAAATCTTGCCGTATTCACGGGGTTCTAATCATTATGCTATCCTCATTTCGCCTCTTACCATTTCGTCCTTCACTGGTCAAACCCACCATTAAATGGGACGTTCAAAACGCTGACTGGGTCAAATATAGAAGGGTGATAGACGCAAATATACACTCTGCGTTCCATCAAACCACCACGCCTGATAAATACAACGCCTTCGAACACACCATTAATTTAGCTGCCGCCATATCCATTTCTGAACGAAAACAAACCAACATCTCAAAAAGATTCCCTACTCTATGGTGGAATTCCGAATGCAGTCGACAGATAGCGAAGATTAATCAGGCCCTCAGCAAGTTAAAACGAGCAACAACAATAATATAGATGCGGCACTCAAACGCTTTCCGAAAAGGGTAAAGAAGAATATCTGGAGATCTTATTGTGAAAAACTGACCAACGATGCACCCCTATCGCAAATATGGTCGGTGGTTAACAAAATGAAGAAAAAATCGCCAACCCCTAAAGCACTCAAATGTTGGACAGAAGAGTTTTCAGACTTTATTGTTCCACCTACGACCTCGCTTCCTCAAAAACAGTGTCCACAGTTGGAACTTTCTCGACCTATGCAAGATACTCTTACGTCACCTTTCACGTTAGATGAATTAGAACAAGTTTTTAAAACTACTGCTAACTCTGCGCCTGGATATGACCACATACATTATTGCATGCTTTCTAACTTATCTTGCAACGCCAAGAAAATATTGCTATTACTTTTCACATATATTTGGAATGAAAATTTTCCCGACGATTGGACGACGCAGATTATTGTCCCAATTTTAAAACAAGGTAAAGATCCGAACGAAGCTGCTTCTTACAGACCCATCTTCATGCATAGCTAAAACTTTTGAACGGCTGTTGAAACTTAGACTGGAGTGGTGGTTAGAGTTTCACAATTTATTGCCTCGCTCTCAATACGGATTCCGGAAAATTCGATCTACTTACGACCGTCTTAGCATTCTGACTACGGACATCGAACGTACATTTCCAAACCATTGTAACCTTACCACCATATTCCTCGATATATCTGAGGCATACGACAGCGTTATTATACAAGTACTTTCTGAAAATCTACAAAACCTAGGTCTTGCCAAAATATACCTGCGAGGTATATATAATTGTCACGACCGCGTGTCGCGACGCGCTCTTTTCATGTCTCAGTGCCGAGCGAACGGACTCTAGCGAGTCTCGAATCCGCGACCTCCGAGAGTTAATATGATCATATAACAGTGGCAAGGAGTTATAGTGTTTCAAATATTGAATATAATTTTATTAAGTGGAAGAGAGTTATAGGTATTCAAAGCATAAGACTTCATACGAGTTTTACTTGTTTACTTGAAGCAAGCGGTTGCAACATTAAATCGGTTTACGTGTAACGTAGTGCAATAGTCAGCTACACTGCGTCAGTGTAAATCAGAGAACGCAAAAGAAGTTCTCTAAATGTTTCGAGAAGTAAATCGAAGCAAATATCGCGCAGATTGTTGACGCATCGAGAAGGAAATTGCTCGAGTTAATTCTATGACACACCCCTTCAGTTAGTGGGAGAAACTCGTGAACCAATCAGACTTAAAAACGTCTTATTCTACGGGAGTAGAGAAGGAAAAGATTTGAGAAACATCGAACGTGATATAGGGAATGACACTTCGACAAATCAGGGAGAATCTGTTTGACTGCCGTGAAAGCAACGTGTGTGAGCGGCTGAGCGCCACAAGGGAGATAAACTGCCTAGCAGCATACAAGTATTGTGTGTGTGTGTGTGTGTGTGTGTGTGTGTGTGTGTGTGTGTGTGTGTGTGTGTGTGTGTGTGTGTGTGTGTGTGTGTGTGTGTGTGTGATAGAGAGAGAGACAAAATAGTTCAGGACTTAAAGGTTATGTACGTAGCAGTGAGCCGCAGTATCAGTATAGTGTGGCTTAGCAAACAGTCTAGAAACTGTAATGAGTTCCGCGAGGCAGTGAGGGAAACACTGTGTACAGCGTAATTAGCAGGTTGCTAATGCAAAGACTTGAGTTGCAATAACACAAACTTCGAGCTGTTTGACAGGAAGGCCGAGTGTCATAGCGAGCCTTTCCTATCAGTAAACCTAACCTAGTGGTCAGAACTGTTTGGGAGAAAGGCTAACCTGGTCAACGACGGAGTTTGAGGGTGTTGTATTCGAATCCTGGAGCTACCCGTCCGCGTGAGCCAAACATCGCATCATTCAACGCGACTACGGTAACGTGGGCGCAGAGAAGAATTCAAGAGACAAGACGACGCCGAAGATTGAAGAAATCTTCAATACAAAAGCTAAGTAACTATCAAGCTTGTATGGAACGATTTTATTGTATTAGGGAATACAATGTAACTGGTTAATCAAATACTTGAAAAGGACTATCTAACCAAGAGTTAAACGTGTATATGTACAATGGGTTTTATGTTTCTTAATTGTGTATATGTAATGCACGTCTCTCTATTCAATACAGGTGAAGGGGAGAGTGCGAGTGTGAAAAGGTATTGTTATTTTAAGATCAAGCTCCCGAAAATCCGAACCCATAGTCCTAAGCCTGCCGAGTCCTTAGGATCACGACATAATTTATTTTTCCGGCGGTCAATCTATATTCGCACCCAAGATAACACCTTGTATGGGCAAAGACTAGTAACGAAAGGACTTCCTCAGGGTACTATACAGAGTCCTTTACTGTACGCTATCTACACTGCAGATCTCGATCACATGTTTAAACAAACAGTCAAAGTTCTGCAGTATGCAGATGACGTATGTATCTACACATCATCTCAGTCTCTTTGGTTAACATGTTTATGGTTAGATGACGCTGCAAGGATCTCCACACCTGGACATTTCAAACAGGTCTTAACTTATCCCCAACAAAATCCCGCTGTGTCGGTGCGACGTAAAGCCTACAGCAACAAAATCCTCTATTATTGTCTTCACTCGAAAGAAACTCTACCCCACATCACCACCTGTACATCTCGGGCCATATTCTTTTCCCTTACGGACTTCAGCCAAGCTACTGGGTTTATACCTCGATAGTAAACTTACATGGAGAACCCACGTCGAGTATCTGGCAACTAAAGTGGGCCGAACGCTAAACATTATCAGAGCATTATGTCGAGTATGGCGGGGAGCTGACTCATCTGTTCTACTACTTTTATATAGATCGTTAATAGGATCTGTACTAGATTAGGGTTGTATCTTTTTCGGCAACGCACCGCAGTATGTTCTTCGAAAACTAGATGTCCTACAGTTCCGCGCACTCAGAGTATGTCTCGGAGTCATGAATTCAAGTCCTACTAACGCACTACTGGTAGAGGCTAAAGAAATGCCCCTTCAGATAAGACGAGATCTGCTTGCCAACAACTTTCTTCTGCAACGCTCATCCATAACTAGCCATCCTCTAACATCTGAACTGCGCCACGACCTTCCACTGTGTGACAGAGAAACAAACAGAAGACTACGGACACCTCTATTGATCAAAAGCATCAAGAAATTACAGTACAGTATACCCATTACTCTTCAAGATACATCGCTTCCAGTATTTCGACAGAGGTATGAACTTTCAGTGTTTCAACCATCCACATTTCATCTTCCAGATTTTATAATCTGCAATACCAATTTCAACGAGAAAGTAACAAATTTCATCGATGCATATTGGGGCAGTTATATTCAAATATACACAAATGGGTCCAAGACCGAAAAAGGAGTCTATTATGCGTACAACTGCCCTGCACTCAACACTTGCAAAATGTCCTCTCTTCCCAACGAAGCTTCAACATTCACCGCTGAAATACTTGCCATTAACTCAGCCATCACGTACGGCATCCAGCACTTCCGCAGAATATTAATTCTCACGGACTCCAAGAGTGCACTTCAAAAACTAGAATAACTATGCAGGAACAAGCGTTCGAATTAATACATCATGGGCATCCTAAGTAGTATATAACAAGCTAAGGAACACGGAAAAGAAGTTCATCTGATGTGGATCAAAGGCCACACTGGAATTATACACAGTGAGACAGAAGACCAACTGGCGAAGCAGAGCATTACAGAAGGCCAGTCTCAAGCACTACCCCTACCATACACGGACTTCCAAAGCCAGATCAAGGAACAGGCTTACAAAGAATGGTCAAATTACTGGGCATCAATTCAACTCATCAAAGGCAAGCATTACGCCGCTATCCGGAGACACATTCCACAGAAACCATGGTTCAATCTACTATATCTAACTCGCCGCCATATCACATCAATTATCAGAATGAGACTTGGACATGCATCTTACCCCAGTCATCTGTTCAGAGACAAAGTTATAGACTCCCGAAATTGTACCTCTGACCCCAATCAAGAAGCAGACCTCAACCATACAATTTTAGGATGCACTAGATACAAACCACAACTAACCAATTTATATCAAACGCTTATAAAACTCAAAGTTCCACTTCCGTTTCGTCGTTGTTCAGCAGCTATGACATCCGTGTATATCAAGCAATAGCCAAATTTTTAAGTGCAGCCCAAGTTCCTGTACCGTGGCCTTCTGTCTTCGTTCCTTATGGAGTGCTGCTAATTTAACTTTCAGCTCAGACCACAGATAATCTATTACATTTATATCTGGCGACTCCGAAAACCGTAAAAGTAGTTAGTGGGACGTAAAGCCAATAACATTATTATTATTATTATTATTATTATTATTATTATTATTATTACATTTATACCTCGTGATTAGGGCGGGGTTTCTAACACCTTCGGGCAGTTGTGAAGACTCTACTACGTGCATTCAGGACCGTATGTTTAAGATCATTGTCGTGACAAAATATTAATTTGTTATTTAACTCTAGTTTCTGTATACTAGTCTTCACATTATTTAAAAAATGTAAGTATATATTCTGGTCCATGGTGCCTTCAATAAACTCCAAATTAGCAGGAATACATAGATGGTCTTAGATTTTTCACTTGAGTTCCGTATTTGGCTAAACGCCATACATAACCCTATCAGAATCTCGCATTCTTCAGTGAAAAAGTACTACTTCCCAAAATTGAACGTCCTTATTTAGTGCTCCAGCATTAATTATTTTCTTCTCTTTCTCTTAACCTCACTAATGACAGGTTTCCTAGCTATTCGTCCGCGATGGTCGTGGTTCCGTAACACATTTCTCCTCGTTTGAGGATTACATTTCTTGGCTTAACACTTTTCAACCTCTAAAATAAACTTACATGCCGGTAACTTTAGATCAGTCCTCGCTTTGTTGAGTAACCAGCGTTTACCTCTATTACTAGTTTTCTTTTCTGGAGCTCAGCTTTGGCTTGCTTACGATTATTTTACGTTCTTTCAAACGTTTAACGAGACCTTGCACAGAGAAATGAGGTCTGTTCATCAACATGGCGATTTTATTTCAGGATTTTCCCGCCGATGGTTGTCGGTGATCAGCTCACGTTCACTTATGCAACTTCGACGAACCAAGACAGTCGTAGATAAACAGTTCCCTCTCAAGAGTGTGAAGCACGTCGTCAAGGAAGAATGGCTGAACAGAAACGAGTTGTTTCCTCTACACGTGTGACCTATTGCAAGAGTTTTCTCCTGACGCTGGATTGTCGCATAGAGAAGAACATTATTTCACTTGTAATATGATTCTATATAAACGTAATTTTTCATATACAACTATCTACACTGCTGGCATTAGAAAATGCCGATTTCATACTCTTCAGTACCTTCTTGTGGATGTGAGACATGAAACAAAAGTGATAACATTGCTATCCTTACCCTTAGAACCACATGTCTATGGCATTAACATTTTACCCTTATTATACTAATATCGTTAAGATAATATGATGATGATGCTTGTTGTTTTAAGGGGCCTAACATCGAAGGCCATCGGCCCCTAATGGAACGAGATGGACGACATGATACTTTTTTTTGCTAGGGGCTTTACGTCGCACCGACACAGATAGGTCTTATGGCGACGATGGGATAGGAAAGGCCTAGGAGTTGGAAGGAAGCGGCCGTGGCCTTAATTAAGGTACAGCCCCAGCATTTGCCTGGTGTGAAAATGGGAAACCACGGAAAACCATTTTCAGGGCTGCCGATAGTGGGATTCGAACGACATGATACACGATATTTAAAACTTTAAAATGTATCCACTGACAAGAGTTAAAAAAATGGTGATGAGAAAATGAGTATCGGATTAAAAACAGCAGTGGATCTAATTCGCAATGCCTTATTTTCTAATGAAATAAGAGAAAATATAGGAGACAAAGGAATAACGCATTGCCTGGTAGTACAAATGTATATACATAATTTACGTTAGACGTTAAAATAACACATTAAAATGCGCAACACAAACTAAAATGAAGTCAATAGGATAAAAGCGCAATTGACACAAATACACTAGCACAAAAGACATCATTACCCACGATAAAACAGACCACTATACCTCATAAAGCGGATGACGAGGTCTGCTGACTGCTCGTCATCACGCAGGATAAGGGAGAATGTACTCTGGAGGTTAAGACTACGGCGAAGATCGACCAGGTCCACACACTCCGTAAGGATGTGTACCACGGTAAGATGATCGCCGCAAGTACACACCGGAAGGGGTTCTCCTTTCAATACATGGGAGTGAGTCAGGATACCGTGGCCGATACGAAGACGACATATTACCACAGCTTCCCTCCGAGAAGCACGAAGGGAAGTCTTCCATACCTTCGTTGTACATTTAATCGCTCTCAGCTTATTTGCAAGAGGAGTGGCCTGCCACTCCAGACATAACCAGATGTCTTAGCTGAGAGGGAATATCACTTGCTGGAACCTTGAAAGGCAACGGGGGCAGTGTAACTGCCACCCTGGCAGCCTTATCTGTTAATTCATTTCCCTCTAAACCCATGTGGCTTGGGAGCCACATAAGTTATTATGGTGCCGGCATCCGAACACCCGGCCAGCAGGTCCTGGACCCGCTGCACCAGAGGGTGTCGAGGGAAACAAGTATCAATAGACTCTAGCGAGCTCAAGGAGTCAGTACACAGAAGAAAGTGTCGGCGTTCATTGGACAGTGCGTACCGCAGAGCTTCACAGATAGCATAGAGCTCTGCTGTGTACACACTACGGGTTTCCGGGAGAGCAAAAAGAAACCTCTCATTGTCGACAACGAACGCACATCCCACCTTCGTGTCTGTCCTTGAACCATCCGTGTAGACGACGACAGAACCTGGATAGCGGCCAACAACGGACAGGAAGAGCCTCCGATAAATCGACGGGTCCGTGTTTCCTTTCGGGCCAGTGTGCAAATCCAGGATTATTTCAGGTCGTCGTACTAACCACGGAGGTACCCCACTTGGTTGTCTGACAAGGCAAGGAACCGAAGGTACGTCAAACAATTCGTAAATGCTATCCAAGCGTATCCCAACCGGCCGCGTCGCTCGAGGACAAGCAGCGTACAGCAAACGGTTGCCATTGTTGAACACGCAAGGATAGCTTGGATGAAGAGGCATCTGTTGCAAATTTGCAGCATACGAAGAAAGCATTTGCTGGCGCCTCAAGTGTAAAGGCGGCACACCAGACTCAGTGACCAGGCTGGCATAGGGCTTGTACGAAAATCTCCCGTCGCCAACCTAACCCTGCCGAGGTTGATGCTGTCTTGGTCTTGCTGAGCCATATGCTGCACTGCCGTAGTCTAGCCGAGATAAAATATGTGCCCTAAAGAATGGTAGGAGCACCGGGCAATCAGCTCCCCAAGAAGTGCTGCTAAGAAACTTCATGATATTCAGCCTCTTAGTGCATTGCACTTCTAACTGCCGCACGTGTGGCTCCCACGATAATTTACTGTCAAAAAGGAGCCCAAGAAATCGGTAAGTGTCAACAACTAGAAAAACGACATTTCCTAAATAAAGCTCAGGATGGGGGTGAAAAGTACGTTGACGACAAAGGTGGACAAGAGAGGGCTTTGCGGCAGAAAACCGAAAGCCAAGTTCTAAGGTCCACTTCTCCACCCTCCTTATAGCTTGCTGTAACTGTCGCTCTGCGACTGCCATACTGCACGAGCTATGGTGCAGAGCAAAATCGTCCACATAGGGACGGTATTACTGCGGGACCAGCAGCAGCGACAATACCGTTTATGGCAATCGCGAACAGAGTGACACTAAGGACCGATCCCTGTGGGACTCCATTTTCCTGAACGTGGTATTGCGAATATGTGCTCCCTACTCGGACACGGAATAGACGGAGGGACAAAAAAATTCGCAATAAATACCGGCAACATACCTCGGAATCTCCATTGATCCAGGACTGAAAGGATGCCATATCGCCATGCGATGTCGTAGGCCTTCTCCAAGCCAAAGAAAACAGCTACCAAGTGCTGTTTGCGGAGAAACGCATCCTGGATAGAGCTCTCCAGGCGTACCAAGTGGTCAGTGGTGGATCGAGCGGCTCGAAAACCACATTGGTACTCGGACAAGAGACCTTGTTTCCCCAGACACTACAAGAGTCAGCTATTTACCATCCTCTCAAATAGCTTACACAGGCAGTTTGTAAGACAAATCGGTCTGTAACTTCCTGCATACTTAGGATCTTTGTCAGGCATGAATGACTATGCCCTCTAGTCAATGAGACGGAAAATCACCCTCTATCCAGACTCGGTTGACCATACGAAGGAGATACAGTAGACTATCATCCCCAAGGTGTTTCAACATCTGGTTATGGATGTTGTCCGGTCAGGAGACGTGTCCTTACAAAGCGCTAAGGCGTTGCAGAGTTCCCACTCCGTAAAGGGGCACGTTGTAGTCCTCCCAAGCTTGGGTGGCAAAACTAAGGTGATAACGTTCTGCCTCCCGCTTCAGAGCGAGGAAATCAGGATGGTAATTCCCGGATCCAGATACATCCGCGAAATGACTAGCTAGATCGTTAGCAACCGCGAGAGGGACAGTGGCGACACTGCCTGCAATGGAAATTCCCGGTACAGGAGATGATCCTTGGATACCCGAAATCCGTCGAAGCTTAGTCCACACTTGAGATGATGGAGTATGTGACGTCATAGACGACACTCATCTTTCCCATGAAGACTTTGTCGAATAAGAATTCGCGCCCGAGCGGGGAGTTTCTTAAATGTTACAAAATTGGCCACGGTAGACTGTCAACGGTAACGCTTATGAGCGCGACGGCGTTCTTTGATGGCTGCTGCTATTTCATCGTTCCACCAAGGAACGAGTTTTCGGCGAGGAGTCCCCGAGAAGAACGGAATGGACTCCTCAGCAGCAGCAAGAATAACTTGGGTGACGTAAGTTATTTCCTCGCCGACGGTCCGCTTATATCGGCATTAAAGACAGCTAGTGATGTGTACTTTGGCCAATCAGCATGTTTAAGAATCCATCGAGGGGGAGCCTCGACGGATTTATGTTTCAACAAAGTAAGGATGATGGGAAAATGGTCACTGTCACATAGAACGTGTGTATTCCACCGAAACAGTGGAATCAACGTTCGGCTGCATAGACTTACGTCTATGCGAGAATATGTGCCGAAACGTACACTAAAGTGAGTTGGTTGCCCTGCGTTCAAAATACATAAATCCAGCTATGTTACTAATGTTTCCAGCTCTCTTCCCCGGGGGCAAGGCGTCTCAGAGCCCCATATGGGGCGACGGGCGTTAAAATCTTCCAATAAGAGGAGGGGAGGTGGAAGCTGATCTAGATCAGCGACATCGTTTATGTTAAGATGCTGGCCTGGTGGAAAATAAATATTGAACACTGTTGCTATGACAGGCAGCGGAACGCGAACAGCTACAGCCTCAAGCGGGGTTCTTAATGGAACCTCTTCGCTGTAGGTATCAGAACGTACAAAAATGCCAACACCACCGCAAGCCCGGTGAGCATAGTATCGTTCTGTCTAGTCAGATTTCTCAAGACCGTATTATGACCAGGTCTGAAGTTGGTCTCCTGAATACAGGCTATACTCGCTGCGTACTCACTAATGAGCTGACGTAACTCAGCAAGATGCCTGTCATAACCGTTACAATTCCACTGTAACATTGCCATAGTGTGGACTATAAAAGGAGTGTTAGGTTATGAGCGACAAAATGCTCGCAAGCCTAAACACTATCAACATCTACATCCGTAGATGTAGAGGACAGCGCGACATCCATCCCGTCATTAACAGACGGTGGGGATGCCGCCCAGAACGTCGACGCTTTTCGGGGGCTAGCAGGTCCCCTACGAGGAGAGCGCGCCGGTTTGGGAGCAGGAGTACCTCCTGGCGCAGACTCATACCCCCAGATGGGGTGCTAGACTTCTCCTTCGCAGGGGAAGTGCGAGAGCGCTCAGCAAGGGCGCTCTTCTTCGCCGCCTTTTTCTTTTCTGGTTTAGACGGGCTGGGAGTTGGTTTCCCAGCCCTGGTCGACGATGCCGCCTCCGCCAGCTGGGGCACGGCTTTCGCCGACCTCTTAGGAAGGGGAGACTTAGCTTTCCCCTCTCGCTGTGCCGGCTGGAAACTGCCAGCCGGCACAGACTTCTGGTTGGTCGAAGGTGGGGTGGTCCCCCCCTTCGAGCTTTTAATCTTTGCGACGTTGCTGGGAGCAGCAACAGTCGCCTTGGGCGCAGCAATCAGCACAGGTGACGATGTTGTAAATGACGAACCTGAAAGACTCTGAGCTATCATGCTATAGTCGAGTGTACGGGCAGGTGTATTCGTAGAATTAAACTTACGGCGCGCTTCCTGGTAGAAAAGACCATCCAGGGTCTTGATTTCCTGGATTTTCTTCTCACTCAGATATGTCTGACAGTTCCGATCCCAAGGAGAATGAAAACCGGAGCAGTTAGTGCACTTGTATGGGGTTGTGCACTCCTCCGCGCCGTGAGCTACTCGTCCACATGTACCACATACAGACTGAACAGCGAGATACCATATGTCCGAATCGCTGGGATTGATAGCATCGCATAGGAGGCGGGATGTACGGCCTCACATCGCAACGATAAGTTGTTACCTTGACTTTCTCTGGTAACACTGACAACTTGAAAGAGACAATATAGGCACCTGTGGCAAAGTCTTCACCGTTGACCTCGCGCGTAATGCGCCGGACGTGTGTCACGCCACGGTTCTTCATGTCTTCCATCAACTCGTCGTCAGTGTTCAAAATAATGTCGCGGTGAAAGATGACTCCGCAAACCAGATTCAAGGACTTATGCTCCTCCACTTTGACGGTGATTTCGCCACAGTGGTCGCACTTAAGCAACTGATGAGCTTGCAGTGCTGTACGAGTCTTCATAAGCAAACTAACGTTGTGCATTTTCTTGAGGTCCTCAAGTTCGCCGTAGACGCCTTCAATGTGTCTACTAAACAGAATCGACTTTACCAGCTTAAAATCATGCCCATCGGTTCTGGTAGCGACCAGAAACCTAGGGAAGCTGGATCCCATTCCTTCACGCTGCGCATGTTCCCAGGGAGTTGAACCTCTCCGGGAAGCAAAGATTAAAAACTTAAGTGGGGGACCACCTTGACAGGGGCGACTTCGTTTCGAAGCCATGCCCGAAAACTTCCTCCCCGAATGCCACCCACTCCGATCAGGGGTCTCTGTAGCCGAACCAAGCAGCCAAGGCAATACCCACCTGGGCATAGCAGGTACTGCCCGGGGTCCGATGTTGGACGATGCCTAATACGGGATGACTGAGGCAATGAGCACTAGGACTCCCTCCAGTCACCCGCAATAGCATGTACCCCATAGCGTGTACAGAGCACTAAATATAGAGAAAAAATACAAAATAATTAATAATAATGTCCTTCTGGCATTCGGCTGTACGGGGACCTGTGTTATCAGGCGGATACTACTGCCAAGGTACATGGCGCTCCCACCCGCAATGTTCCCGCGTGGGCAATTGCGGGCTTTTGGGTGTAATCGCACACGTAAGAGGCCCATCTCCGGGCAGCACGCACATCAAAATTTTGAAATGGTCTACATCTGACCCTCGGAAAAGTAATAAAAAATAAAGAGGGGACCATGGCCACATGACCTTTTAAGTCGCCTTCTACGACAGGCAGGGATTACCGGTGGATGTATTCAGCCTCTCCCACCCACAGGAGGTCCAACACATTATACCAAACCGCATTCCATTTCCGCGCCTAGGTCGCCCCTTTTAGTCATCTCTTATGACAGGCAGGGTATAACGCGGGTGTATTTTACATGTGCGTCCCCCACCCGCAGGGGGTAGTGTGTTTGGTCCGCGAGAGGTATTTTATTTCCCTCAAGTCCGCCGGCAAGCCGGTTAGGACCCCCCTGTCCGCCACCTGGGACGCGCCACGTGGGAGTATCACCTCTCCCCCTCCTACGCCAGCGTAGCAGGTTCGTGGGTTAAGATAATAGTGATGCTATTAAATAACGAGGTGCTCCTCCGCGAGCCATCAGAACGGCAGCAATACGACGATACATCGACTCTACAATGTATTGGAATCGTTCTGAAGGGATCTGAACCCACGCATCTTGCACTGCTACCCACAATTTGTCTTGTGTAGTTGGTGCGGGGTTCATGGAGTTTTACACCAGCATCGACAGCATCCCATAAATGCTCGATTGGATTAAATCAGGGGATCTGGAGGGCCAATCCACGGTCGTAACTTCACTGGAGTGCTCCTCCAACCACCTACGTGCCACCAAATGTAGTAGAGACAATACGCGACACTTCCGAATGTAGCCTTGTTAAAATGGGAGACAAGTCGCAAGTTGCGCTCCTAGTGGCCTGACCTGAAAATTCGCGCTAAATTAAAATATAAATGGAAATGTATATACGGAAATGGATAAATTAACTACGTCTAGAAAGAAAGTGTTACTAAGATATTAACTTCAAAGTTGCTAAAGCAATTCTGGATAAATTAATGAAGAATTATATAACAGGATATCATTTAAAGACTGAAATTAGACATACAATCAAGATGTGAAAAGGACTGCTGTGAAAGGCCTTGATCTGTATTATGCATTACTTGTTAGCTTTAGAATTCCTGCCTGAACGTTCACGGCTAGATTTTTCTTTTTTCTCATTTAAAAGCATTGTGTCATATTAAAACATGTTTCAACAAAAATTCGGCACATTCCTTACATATATGATTCAATGAATTTATATTTAAGAGCTGGACAATTTTCCTTTTAACTTGAAGCCTACTAACAGAAAGAAAATCTATAAATTTAGCCTCAAAAACATTAAAACTTTCCCTATAAGCAATACTTGCCATAATGCCATTACATCAGGGTAAAGCAAATTTGCATCATCATATTGTTTCAACAAAATATGTACATTTCTAAAATCACCCATATTTTCTTCAGTGCTTGACAACGCATTACGGCATTCCAAATGGGGTAACTGGGAACACAACCAGCCACACTCATATGCATATGTACTTTGCTGAATTAAACCCACAGATCAGACCTACAACAACACATCGGTATTGAAGGTTAGCTGCTGCACTATACAATAAAATATGTGTATTATATTTTAAGCCAGTTAAAATAATGGTCGAGCAGGTCAGGAGATTATGAAGTACTATAAACATCTCTTTGTCACTGGAAAAATATATATGCAAACACAATACTTACATTTTCTTGTCACGAGGGAAACGGAAGAAAGACCGCGCGTTCTTCACTACTTCATAGTTACTTCAGCCAAACACAACACATACCTTTCCCCTAATGTTGAGAGGAGATATCAAGGAATGACACGCGCTACTATTTAATTACGTCCACTCACTGAAAACGCATAAATAACATCAAAAACTTCACACAAATACACGTGCTCTTATGACAGAAACAGTAGATCTCATGTCAATCCGCTTGAGAGAGCTCTAATAGCTGTCCCTCGATATCTCACAGAGTGTCGCGTATTGTCTCTACTCTATTTGGTGCCACCACACAGGGCGGTGTCATGGCGCACTGTCCTGTTGAAACATGGCTTCTACATCAGGGTACTCTAGGGCCAGAAAGAGATGCAGATGGTCTGAAAGAATGTCCACATAACGTGCAGCTGTCAGCGCCCCCTTCAACCGGACCATTAGAACGCCACCCACATCAGAACTGAGTCACCTATCGCCTGGACACAACCTTGTTTACACGAAAGATCCACAGCTTCATGGGGCATACGCCACAATCTCACGCGCCCATCAACTCGATACAACTGGAACTGGGATTCATCGGACCATGCCACACGCCGCAACTGTTCCAAGGTCCAATGCCGATGTTCACGGGCCCATGCACGTCGTTGAGCTCTGCGTCGAGGTGTCAGCAAAGGGAATCGAGTTGGTCGTCGGCTGGTGAAACCTATGCGGTGCATTTGCCTCCTTACAGTCCTGGTAGAAATGGGTCCCTGACTCCCAACATTCAACTAGGCTGTGATCTGACGCACAGTAGCCCGTCGAGCGCCCAGTATGGCTCTGCGGAGGAAACTTGATGTCCGTTGCTTAAACACCTGTGGTCTTCCCGTAAGGCGGTTTACGCGGCTGGTAATGATCTGTCTGCGATATTGATGATCCACCCTCGACACTGTTGACCTCGGAAACACGAATTCGCCTGTAATCTCCGCAATGCTAGGACCCATGCGCCGTGCGACGGTGATCATCCCACGTTCAAAGTGTATCAACTCGCGACGTGTTGCCATCTTCACGACACTGGTGTCTGTGACAGACTGCTCAGCTTCACCGCAGCTAGCCGCAACGATCAGGGGTCATACGCGGCACATTTTATATGGGACTCGTCTTCCCGTGACCTTTCGCCACTCGGTGTATATGCCTTTCCTACGCAGTGAAGATCCTACTGATAAGCACTATCTTCGGTATTATCGAACGATTCCTCTGGCACAGTGTTCGCTTTTCTCTCTTGCCTACGAGTTAAGGTAGTGTGGCGCATCTCTAACAGCAGGTCGCATTAGTGCTCCACAATAACAACAGCGGTAGCATCTTTACGCACAGGTAAATGCATACACCTCTGTGATAGAGATAAATCGTGGTTATGACAAGTCCGAGCAAAAAAAACCGAAACCCTCGAGATGGCGCTTGGGCAGATCTGGCATAGAGCTCTTAATATAAATATTACCATAGTGGACTCGGACAGGCATAAATTACACTTAGTACACTAGTGTCCAAAAGTTAAGCATAATCACTAAACGAGGCCACACCGCCTGATAGGAATCTCAGACGGATCGCTGAACAAACAGAAGCTGAATCACAAACCATATGTCACACAACTTGTCCAAAAATGTGTCAGAAAGGTTCTGATGGCTACGGTACACATTTGCCAACGACTAACAAAACTTGGCAATGCCTTCCACGATGTATGGTTACCCCTAACGGCCACACATGCTTCGCAGCGACGTGACATGCTCTCTATCAGATGGTCCAAGAGCTCTTGTGGCAGTCGATCCCATTCCTCCGAAAGAGTAATGCGAAGGTCTTGGAGGGTCCTTGGTGGAGGCTGACGTGATGCAATTCGCCTCCCCAATGCATCGCAGGCATGTTCTATAGGATTCAGATCCGCACACCTCGCTGGCCAGTCCATGCGATGAATGTCTTACACAGCCAGAAATGCATCCACCAGAGCAGCGCGGTGCGGTCGGGCATTATCGTCCATTAAGAGGAAGTCTGCACCAACCGCACCTCCGAGCGTTAACAGTGTTAATCGGATCACCCATGAAGATGTGCAGGCTCCTACGGACATTCAACATGATGCCGCTCAACACCATGACGCCACCACCACAATACTGGTCCCGTCCCATGATGTTCCTGTGATTGTATCGGCTGCCCGGTTCTCTCCAGATTAATGTGCGACGGGAATCGTTCTGCAAAGTAAAGCGGGAGTAATCTGTGAAGAGCTAGAGCACATGCCTCCATTCATTCATGGTCCAGTTTCGATGTTGACGGCTCCACAGTAAACGGGCCCGTCTCTGTGCTGGAGTGAGCGGGACGCACACCGCTCGACGTCGGACAAACAGCCCTGCTGTTCTGAGCCTCCGGTACACAGTTTGCCGGGAAACGGCAACCCCTGAGATGGCTGCAAGCTCCGCCGACAACTGTCTTGTAGGTGCACTCCGATTTCGTCGGGCGGTAAAGGCCAGATATCGGTCCTGCTGTGGGGTGGTGACCCTTGGTCGACCTGGTACTGGCCTACGACTAACATCTCGTGTGTCTCGAAATCATCCCCAGAGCCTGGAAATGATACTTTGTGACACATCAAGGATACGGCGACTTCGGTCTGTGTCTGGCCTGCTTCCAAGTGGCCGAGTATTCTACCCTGCAAAATGGGCTCCAAATGGCGTCGTTATGCCATTATGTTGCCACGTTCACTACGAGGCTACACTACGGACACACTAACAGGGCAAACACGACTGAGAGAATATGGGGCGCAGGCACTGGCTGTGTTTACCTTGCGGTTACGCCGCTAGTCAAAGCAGGGAACACTCATTTCCTATACAGAGCGAACACGTAAGGTTGGTAGGTGCACATGTCGTTCGATTTGCGGTCTACTTCCTGTTGCCCTGCTTACTCGTAACTAATGCTTAACTTTTGGTGTACTGATCGGTGTTTTGCAGGTTGCCTTCCGTATTAGAGGCATCATTTAAGAGTACAAAAAGGGGTTTTACAAATTAACATTGACTGTTTAATCACAATATATTTCAACTTATAAAATGTTATTTCACTAATCGTGTACCGCACCGCCCTGACACATTTAAGCCTCTAAATTTAATGATTAAATACACTGAAGGAAATGGAAATTGCAACACTAAGAAGGAGTGGTGCTACATTGCTGCAATTGAACATGCAGGACGAGTGTTCGGTTGTGATTCGATGATTACACATTCCGGTTCCTCTGACCGCAAGTTTGGACAACAATCAATACAGGATGTGCTCACTACAAGCTGCAATACATTGATGAATTCGTCGAGGCATGGAGTCAATGAGGCTCTGGATCGCTTCCTGAGGAAGTATTTAGTAGTTGCAAGATGTTTCAATTGTAAGTGTATTTTCAATTTTGCACATGTAGATATTGTATTTTCTGGTTAGATGGAAGAGAAAGTCTAATGGCTTTAATCTTGCCAGACAAAATAAATCCATTGTATTGTATTGTACTGTAGGAGTTGTTTACTTTTTATATCCCAAAATAGTATAATTTTATATTTTTTCCTTCATTTCGATTTCAGACCATATCAATTTAACCACTGAATCTTAAAACAGAATGGTATTAATGATGTTGGCATTATGTTGATTCAGGATTATGATAACAGTTAAGATATAGTTGCGCCACAAGTTGCCAGAGGATTTAAGTACCGGGCGATCAGTGGCGCAACTTGTGAATAATTGCTCGGTTCATACCGGGGAATAGTCAGTTGAGAGAATGGCGTCCTACGAAGAACTACTACTTCTTCTTGCTCTTCTATTAAAAAGGACAAACCGAAAGGTCAGGAAAATGCGGAAACATTCTATATTTGTTTCTCGACTGACTAGAGGATTATATTATACATTGTTTGACGATCTATATGAGGATGACAGTAAATTTTTCAATTACCGTACCTGCGCATGTCAAAGTCATCATTTTACGAATTGCTCGGCTTCATAAAAGAAGAAATAACTTGAAACGACACGGGACTAAACAAGTGTTTCCGAGCTGAGCTGTAATTCACTAATATAGCCATATAATGGATCAATGGTACTTGTAAATATAAACGATTATAGAATTTTTATGGGTATTACATAATTATGTTCATATAAGAGTAGTGAACGTTTTATAATACTCACATACCGGGCGAGTTGGGCGTGCAGTTAGGAGCACGCAGTTGTGAGCTTGCATCCGGGAGATAGTAGGTTCGAATCCCACTGTCGGCAGCCCTGTAGATGATTTTCCGTGGTTTCCCATTTTAACACCAGGCAAATGCTGGGGCTGTACCTTAATTAAGGCCACGACCACTTCCTTCCAGCTCTTAGCCCTGTCCTATCCCGTCGTCGCCATAAGACCTATTTGTGTCGATGCGACATAAAGTCACTAACAAAAAAATTTTAATACTTACTTAGAGTATTATTCTCGCCTACGGGTTTTGCTTCGAATTCTGGAATAAAGTTCTTTAAAATGCAGTTCCAAGAATTCAGTGTTTCTATTTTGTCAATGTAAGCATCAGTTCTGGAATCCCAAGTGAGCGGTTTTCATTCTACCTCAAAAATGGTCTTCAGTATTTATTTGGCTTTCAAATAATGTTGCCATCTCGTTCATTTGCTGTTGTAGTTTATTTGATGTCTCAATGTTCAATAAATAAACTATCAAGGTAATGAAGAAATATCATGATTAGGTGGATCGCTGACTCAACTGCGTTCCATCTTCCGCATTACGTCAAGCTGGTGTGAGAAAACGAACTTGAGTGACGTTTCCGTATGCGCGGAGAGGTACATCGGGCGACAAGTTGCGCCACTAGTCGCCCACGGCTAATAGGCTACATTTACTGCAATGCCCCGTCACGCATTCGAGCAACTAAAAGTCGCCAGAGCAGTTGCCGGCTCAGATGACGTCGTTAGCCAACGGCTAATAGGCTCCATTTGATCCAATGGTCCGTGACTCGCCAGAGCAACTAGTTGCGCCACTAGTCGCCCACGGCTAATAGCGGCCTAAGGCTGGCCTGGTGTCGAGAAAGATCGACGTGGGTCGACGAATGGCATAGGGTCGTCTTTAGTGATGAATCGCGCTTTCTTGCCCGCATTGATCGCCGTAATAGTGTGCGCCGACGTACCGGGGAGAGGGGCCGCCCAGATCTTATTGTCGAGAGGCACACAGGGCCAACACCAAGCATTATGGTCGGGGTAGCTATTGGCTTTAATGTGAAATCACAATTAGTGCTTGTTGAGGGCACTATGACTGCTCACAGTACGTTGATAGGGTACTCAATCCAGTGGTTGTCCCTATGATAGTGAACATTGCTAATGGGATGTTTCAGCAGGACAATGCCCGGGTTCACACTGCACGCATCTCCATAGAAGCTCTCCACGACATCACAACCTTAGAATGGCCCGCCAGATCCACGGACCTCAGTCCTATTGAGCATGTGTGGGACATGATGGGTCGACAACTGGCCAACCGTCCTCAACCACCCACAACTCGGGAACAACTGACCCGTGCAGTGCAGCAAGCATTTACACAATTATGGTATGATTAGCTCATTTCTATTATCCTTGGTAATAACAGTGGGATTATATAAAGTCTATAGTTTGAGGAAGGCTAAATCTACAATATTTCCACAGCATTACTTAGCAGGTAGCGGTGAAAAAGTTGCCTAAAACTAGCAGGTGAGGCTCCTCTGACAGAGACGGGTAGTGCATTCCATTGTCGTGCCGAAGAAATAACGAATGAGTTAGTGTATCGATGGTGCGGTGAGGTGGAATAGATAGGAGTGTATCAGATTTTGACCGTGTTCCGAAACTGTGATTGGATGAGAGGTGGTGAAACTGACTGTACAAGTAGGGAGGTGAGCATGAGGAGAGTATTCGACGAAGAAGGCATAAAGCATGAAGATTACGGCGCTGCTTGAGTTTTAGCCAACCGAGTTCATCGTAGGCAGGTGTAATATGGTCAAAGTAACGTAGGCCACATATACAGCGAACACAGGCGTTTTGCGCGCGTTGTAGTTTGTCGTTAAGAGTAGCAGTCAGGTCGTTGTACACGGCGTCACAGTAGTCGAAATGAGGTAATACCAGAGTGCAAATGAGGCGTTCTTTTAATACTCGAGAAAATATGTTGCGGAATCTTCTAAGTGAGTTAAGTGTCGCAGATAATTTCCTGGAGTTGCTGGTAACCTGCTGCTTCCAAGAAAGATGTTCGTCTATCATAACGCCGAGATCTTTGACAGATTCACTGAAATCAATGGGTGAATTTTGTAGGTAGAGTTTTGGTAAAGTACTTCTACAGTACAGTACTTGTACCGTATTATTTTTAAATAATTATTAACAAACTAACAAGAAATGTCAATATATAGACGTACGGTTCATTCGATCTTGTAAAACAATATTTTAAGGCAGAATGGGATACAAAGTAACATTAAATGTAACACAAAACTACGGGTATACCAGTTATCTGCAAACATTTTTTTAGCAATGTTGCCTGCAGTACATATATTATTCGAAAAAAGCTGTTCATTCTATGCCAAGAGCTGAGTGCCTCGACTGGAGAGGTTATTCCGTTGCCATATGTTGCGTGAGACGTAAACTATCTCGCGCTATCTCGTTCGTTCAAAAATGAACGGGAGAGAAGAGCGAAAGATCGCCATGACTCCTCCTTGGCTCCTCCCCAAACCCCGACGAACGACCCCTACCCCATGAGTGCCTGATAGCTGATAGGTAGTATTTCACTACGAGTCGACTCCTTTAAAAACTGCAGCTTCAAAAAGAGCTAAGCTCATTTCACCAGCTCATTTCCCCCCGTTTTAACCAATAGCATGCTTCAGATGATTACGTGACGCAGGGAGTCGCTTTATAGGCTATTTTGGCGTCGAGTCAACACCACTAAAATGACATGATAATGAGGTTAACTTTCGAAAACTTAAGTACAAACAACTATGTACTATCGATGCACACACCACCACAAAGTAAGAAACAGCGTAGTTTTATTCTGTTTAGAATCCTTACGAGTTATCCTGGTAAATCCTCAAACATTCTTTAATGCGCTCATAGTTGTGAATAAATAATGCCAACATTATTTATATCACTCAGTTCTATGGTTCGTTATATAAAATTATATCGTTTTAAATCGAAATTAAGGAAAGTATAACAATATAAATTCTGGGAATTAAAAAATCGAATCATAAAGGAAAAGAAGAGGGAACTTGAAGATTTTCATACAGTGTCTGTTGATCTAGAAAAAGCAGACAATCGAGTTCCCAGAGAACTGGTCTGGAACGCCTTCCGAAGCCAAAACATACCGGAGTAGTAAATGCAGCGAAAAAGACCTATAAAATGCCACTAAGGTCAAGACCGGAGCTGGGTAGTGTGATAGTATCCCTGTGAGGTTTGGCGTTCACCAGGCTTCAGTGCTTACCGTACAGTTTTCCTTAAGAGTGGTGATCAGTGACCAGCAATGACAAACCAGAAACTACACGTTGCGATAACACTAGCCAGCAAAGAAAAACTTTTCTTGTGCGGTAAAAACGAGAACAGGTGGGTTTTATGAATTTCTTAACGCAGAATTCGAGGGGAAAAAATTAGTTTTAGCGTATTACGTCTGGTTTAGTGGCAATTTTACAAAATGTTATTTTGTTCTTACGTAAAATTGTTGATACTTAGTGTTGATTAAATTTGATATATTAATGAAAGTTTCAGCTTTCAAAACGTAATCATATTTTGCATGCATTAAATACATATAAATGCTGCTTTGTAAGCAAGTAGATGGTTTGTATTATATTTTTAATATATATTGAAATTCGTGAAACTGAAGCATAAAGTGCCTATTTAGTTTCGGCTGCACAGTTTTTTTTTGCTAGGGGCTTTAGGTCGCACCGACACAGATAGGTCTTATGGCGACGATGGGATAGGAAAGGCCTAGGAGTTGGAAGGAAGCGGCCATGGCCTTAATTAAGGTACAGCCCCAGCATTTGCCTGGTGTGAAAATGGGAAACCACGGAAAACCATCTTCAGGGCTGCCGATAGTGGGATTCGAACCTACTATCTCCCGGATGCAAGCTCACAGCCGCGCGCCTCTACACGCACGGCCAACTCGCCCGGTCGGCTGCACAGTTGCTTTTAATATAACCGTACCTTGAATAAAAATTACATGGTTAAACATACATAGTTTTGTTACTTACATTATGTGCAGGTTAGATTCACACCTCCGTCTTTTTCCGTTTTCCGTGGAATTTCCGGGTTTTTGAAGTTCTTGAATGATCTCTAGAAGGATCGTCTAGTGCAATCGACCAACAGTAATCGGCCATCATATTCACATCCCAACGTCCCTGATAGCGTCGTTCTGCATCTTTGCAATCCTAGTGAAACCTTTCACCTTGTTCTTCACTGACAGCTCCTAAATTTGGAGGGAAATAATCCAGATGCGAAGCTAAGAAATAAAGCTTAAGGCTCATATTACAACCGAGTTCCTTAAACTTTACCAACATTTTCCTTACAATTTCTTTGTATTGAGGGTCCTTAATGTTGCCAAGGAATGCGTTCCATGTCTCTTTCTCAATTTTGGTCATCGTGTCTGTGAAATTTTTATCCTTCATCAGTTTACGAATCTATGATCCATCAAATACGCCTTCTTTGATTTTTGCATCTGATAATGAGGGTAATTTAGTGGATAAATATTGGAAACATATGCTACTTTTATCTAATGTCTTGACATACTGTTTCATCAACCCTAATTTGATGTGCAAGGGTGGAAGTAGAATTTTTTCACGGTCAATAAGACTTACATTCAAGACATTTTTGGATCCTGGTTGTAGTTGTTTCCTTTCTGGCCAATTCACTGTATCCCAATGTTTATCCCATGCCTTGCTATCCCATTCGCATAGGAAACAGGGAAATTTTGTATAGCCTTGTTGTCCCAGCAACAATCCAATGATCTTCAAATCACCGCAAATTTGCCACCCATGCTCGTGATATTTAATTTTTTCAAGCACCAACTTTAAGGTCTTGTATGTTTCAGACATTTTTGTGGAGTGTGCAAGTGGTACGGATGCCAGAACATTTGTATCATGAAGCAAAACAGCCTTTAAACTTCTTTTGGAAGAGTCAATAAAACCACGCCAGTTACTAGGATCATACTCTTTCACTCCCAATTGACGTAGAAGATTTGAAACATCCGTACAAAATACAAGTTCGTCTTCGTGAGTATAATACTTTTGGACTGTTATCTTTGCAAGGAAACTGCTTTATCAGTCCATCATAAACATTGCATAAGGGCTGGGGCTTTTAACACGTCTGTTCATTCAAGTGGTCTAAGATGAAAGACAAACGCTCAACTGTCTTATCTTCAATCCTACATACCTCGCGGTCAATTGCATATCTGGGGGAGTTTGTTATGAATTTACCAGGAAACCTCCAACTACAAAATGAAAATTTAGACAGCAATAAACCTATAATAAAATGCAAACAATAACAAATCAAATCACGTAATTGTATTCTAAAAAAAAAGTTGCGCGAGAACATCTCTCAACGTTACATCTTAAGAATTCATGCAGATACTAAAACACTGAATTGCGTCAAAACTAGACGTGATAGGAAAAATATAGCATCATTTTCGGAATCAGGGCAGTGATTTCTAGAAGAATTACATATTTTCTATTTTACCGCAAAATCATGTTGGCTAGTGTAATGGATACAATGGGCGAAGAACAGTTGAAATTGTTTGGACAATGCCAACGCCGCGCCGACAAGAAAATCACCTTGTTTAGAGAGCCGTAAGCATCGAAGAACCAACTGCAATAAGAGGAAGAAGAAAAAAGGCACGTGGAGGAGATACTGAAAATATATAATAATAATAATAATAATAATAATAATAATAATAATAATAATAATAATAATAATAATAATAATAATGGCGTATGGCCTTCCGAGAGGCCTGGTACGTACACGGCCTATTAGGCGACTGCATGTCTGAAGATGAGGGGCCTACCTAGGATAATTTCTAATGCTGAATACGCCACACACACCCAGTCCCCGAGCCATTGGAATTAACGAATTAAGGTTAAAATCGCCGACCCGGCCGGGAATTGAACCCGGGACTCCCTGAACCGAAGGCCAGTACGCTGACTATTCAGCCAACGAGTCGGACGATACTGCAAAAGACTGCTTGAGATACAGAAACAAACCTCTCGATTTATTACACCAAAGAAATGAGTAATCCCTTCGTACTCTGGCTCCATGGCTAAATGGTTAGCGTGCTGGCCTTTGATCACAGGGGTCCCGGGTTCGATTCCCGGCAGGGTCGGGAATTTTAACCACCATTGGTTAATTTCGCTCGCACGGGGGCTGGGTGTGTATGCCGTTTTTACCATGTCATCATCACGACGCGCAGCTCGCCTATGGGAGTCAAATCAAAAGACCTGCACCCGGCGAGCCGAAATTGTCCTCGGACACTCCCGGCACTACAAGTCATACGCCATTTCATTTCATTATCCCTTCGTACCCGCCGATCCCGAAGGGAGTAACTAGGGCTAGCTACACTTACGGCATAGGAAATAAAAAGAACTACTACCTTCCCAGTACGAGTCCTCTATTTTCCCATCGTCGACGAAGACTGCAGTTTTTTGTGCGACGTTAAACACGTAGCAGAAATTGTCTCGCATGCACTGCAATCTGTGGTCACTTAAGAAGTCAGCAGTGTCAGCACACGAGGAATAAACTGCCCCTCCCTAAAAACAAGAAATACTACACGGCCGTCGTAAAGGAAGGTACATGGTGTGAAAATGCGAAATAATAGAAAACTATTTTAGGAGTGCCGAGGAAGAGACTCGAATCCACCTTCTCTCGAAACCATGAGCATGCGAGGTGTGAAATTATTGGTCCCTTGATTTATAATCACAAAACTGCTAACTCGCCTGCTTTCATTACGTATTAGTTTCTATTTATTACGATATTTCATTTCTCGTTTTCTTATGCTTGAGACGCTAAATGGCTAATACGGCTCATGATTTAGAATGATAATGTAGATTAAAATTCAAATTTCTCTGGTTTCCGTAAATGCAAAAGTTTTAAGGGTACTGTCAAAAAATATTTAAACATCTTGAATGAAACCGAAACATTTTCGCAGGTTTTCACATTGAAAGGAAATTCTTATTAACCTCTGAATATACGAGGGCTGTAAATAAAATAGTGGCAACGTAGTCCAGACACTCGCATGAGATGGGGCATGCGCAAATAGGATATATGGCAGCGGTCAGGTGGCGCTGTTGTCGATGTGAAGTGTGCTGTTGACGGGCATCCAGATGGGAGTGTTTTTGCTGCGTGGCGTTGAAGTGAAGAGTGTCGATTTCACCGCTCTGAAGCATGTTTTCAAAAGGTGATCAGCGTTCGTGGATTAAAATCGATGCTGCCCCTGGCAAAATTGTATCAGAATGTTATCGAAGATTACGTGAAGCCTGTGGCGATGATGAATTACCGTATAGGATGGTTGCACAATGGGTGAAGACGTTTTGTGCGGATCGGATTGAGACTGCGGACTTGCACCGCACACCCTCCGTACTCACAAGAAATGAATCCTTGTGATTTATACCTATTTCCGAAGATGAAGATACCCCTTCGAGGCCGCCGATTTCCTGACGTGGCATCTGTACTCCGCGCAGTAGGGCGCTCCGTCGCTGTCATCAACAGAGAACGCCTTGCCAGCGGTCCCCAACGGCTTCCCGATATTGGCAAAAGGTAATAGACTTTGCGGGTGACTATATTGAAGGAATGTAATGTAATCGTACTTGTTAGTTCATTAAATATTGCGTTCTATCAATATAGACATTTTATTTACAGACCTCGTATAATTATTGTTTTATAGGTCTAAATTTTAAGACTCACAAACAGCAGCAACTCCACTTAATAGTGTTGAAGATCAAATTAGGCTTACTATGCATCGCCTAAATAAAATGTTAATGTAATTATGACGTGTGATTTGATTGTTCAGAATTCACTATTTATTTTCATTACACTCTGGTGGAACCTTCATGTCTAAAACGGTGAGATATCGGTCTTTAACGCTGGCCCTGGGTTCAAGCCTGGTGACTGCATGTAGAATTTGTGCTGGATAAAGCAGAGATAGGACTGGTTTTCACCGGAATCTCCGATTTACCCATATTCCTTTCATTCTAGTGATACTACACTTATCCATTACTGTAAGTATCCCCTCGGAGGTGCATGACAAGCCTCCCGTACTGGCATGTTCCTCTTCCTTGACGTTAGTTGTGACTCCCTCGCTCAACCCAGTACTTCACTAGATTAGTGGTAGACTCTCCGCCACTGGATCATAAGATCGCAGGTTCAAAACCGGCAGAAGTAGTCTATTTATCTTGTTCATCTTATTCCTGGCATTCTTCTCATATTAAAGTGAGGTATGCCTTTTTGCATTTCGTCCTCCACTTTCCTAGGTCTTCAGAGTCCACAAAGCCTGAGGCTCTCATGCCCTCTCTCAGACAGTCTATACATCATTTTACAGGTCGGCCTCGAAGCCACTGTCCATCTGGGCTGAGCGTAAGTGCTCGCTTCACGACAGATTCTGGGGTCAGCTCTTTTCTTTTTTGCTATTGGTTTTACGTCGCACCGACACAGATAGGTCTTATGACGACGATGGGACAGAAAAGGGCTAGGCCTGGGAAGGAAGCGGCCGTGGCCTTAATTAAGGGACAGCCCTAGCATTTGCCTGGTGTGAAAATGGGAAACCACGGAAAACCATATTCAGGGCTGCCGACAGTGGGCAGGGTCAGCTCTGGCTACGTGACCATACCATTTGAATTTTGCATCTCTCATTTTGCCATGAATCGAGGCAACTATAAGGGTGTTCCTGATCGCTAAATTCTTAGTGTGGTTTAGTCGCTTGACTCCAAGCGTCCATCTAAGCATGCACATTGCCGTTACGTGCAGGATCTCCTTGAGTGTCTGTCACCGGCTAACGTTCCACTCCACACCGTGTCACTGGGGAAACGAATGTCCGGTAGATCTTCGATTCGAGACACAGGGGTACTTGCTGTGACAAAGCACACTGCCCATGACCTGGCCTCACTTCAACCAGTCGGCTTTTACTCGAGCGTCTACAAGTGTGTCACCGTCCGCGGTCATGCTGGAGCCAGTAGCACGGAACGTAGTCAACCAATATTGTCCCATTTGTCTGGGTACTGCTCTGCAACTGGGTGAACGATTCATTAAGCCTCTCATGAGTCACTAACCAGCATAACGTCATATGTATAGAGAAGGGTCCAGGGATGCGGTGTCTCAATCGAAAATCAAATGGTGCTGTGACGCCACCTGCTGCCAGCTGGAAGAGGAGCTGAACCCAACATATTTCTCTGGGACACGGCACCATGCGTACGGGGCGAATACCAGAAGAGTTCGTGAGGAACCCGGCCAAATGCCTTTTTCTAAATCTAGAAAAGCCATTTGGACCGTTCTTCTCTTCTCTCTGTACCTCTCTCACAACTGGATAGCATTGATAGCATCTGATTTCTGCGACTTTTAACGAAGCCACGTTGGTTTGATGAGACAGTACTGATGCTTTTATGCGTGCGTCAATCATCCGCTCGAAGATTTTCACGGCGTGGCAGAGGAGCGGAGACGAATTGGACGGTACTTGGCGCAGAAAATAACATCCCCCTTGCCTTTCCCTGGGTGAATGAATGTCACTGTCTTCAATCCATTTATTGAAGAATTTTGCTAGAAAGTCAGTTCCACATTTCCCATCTCCTTGCATACTTCACGAGGGATGTCATTAGGTCCAGTTGATTTGCTGTTTTTCATTGCGTAGATGGCAGCTGCAACCTCGGCAGGCATGGTAGATGGAACAGCACTCTGCCTTGGATTGGCTGTGGGATAGCTGGATGTGGGAATTCCTCATTACAAATGACAGTGAATTGTTCACTGTGTTAAAGTAGCGTTTTCGAAGGGAATGTCAATGTTCGTCCTTGATGTGGATGATATGATCAATGATGACATATAGTAATCCTATAGATAGTATTGATCCATCCGGGTTAATATAATTGTCGAAGGAAATCACGAAAGAAACTGTCCTTGGCGGTTGCCACTGTTCGTTTGGTGACAGATTTGAGCTCCTGATAGCGGACCAAATCCATGTCAGTTCTTGTCGGTGATATTGGATCACTGTGCGCTGGACATCGTCACTCCACCACCAGACGTGTTTGTCCACGAAACGGTTTCCTCGTTTTGTCAGTCCTACTATGTCTTCCGCACTCGATCGAAATCGTGCCGCGATCCTACCCCATGTACCCTTCGCAAGGCGGTCAGTATTGAGGAGGAGAAGGATGGTGTCCATTAACACTGTTGCTTCGACATGAAGATTCCACCACTCTATGCGTTCTGTGGTGTTGGGCGAAGGTGAAGCCGGAATATAAGAACCAGTAGTATATGCTGAGGAGAGATGTCTGATGGTATCACTAAACAGTCCATTAATAGCCTCAGATCCCTTCCTCTTCGCCACCCAGTAATCGATTTGCGACTTACGACGACCACTGCTTTATGTGATACTGGTGTGCAGGCGTTTCTTGAAGAGTTCATTTACTTTTGCCACGTCGCATTCCAAGGCGTGTTCACCAGCTTCATTATGCATGCCAAAACCGAACCACCATGCAGTCATTCGAAATCATCCCTTGAGTAGCGAACATGGCTTTTGAAATCCATATAGATTAACAGATATTCGCGGACAATAGACTGGATGTATGACTCCAGTTCTGTCCAAAACCCAGCTTTGTTCCTCTAAAGGCCCGCTCCCACCTAGTGGAGTGGAATGGAATGGAATGGAATGGAATGGAATCGAACCAAACAGAATTTGTTTTCAACGTGTGTTAAAATGGGAGATGGCGATGGCGATGGCGATGGCGATGGCCACGAGTCGAATCGAATCGAACTGAACTGAACGTAACAGGATTCTCTGCCAAGAATATTTTTCGACTAGCGGAGCGGAATCGAACAGAATTATCAAGATTCGTGCAACTTCGTAAACGGTCAGGTCGAGATCTTTCGGACGACCATTTGGCGGCAAATGTGTATCAGCTTCAGCTGGAAAATCAGCTGTTTCTTGTATACGGTCGGGAACGTCCTGTTTTGTGATAGTTTTTTATTTTAACTTTTTAATACTAGATTCGGAAAAACTTACCAGTTTAGTTCAATAATATAATTCCCTCTACTACAAGACCCACAAGCATTACTGCAACAACGAAACAAATAATGTCTAGGAGGAAATAAGCAAGGCTATTAAAAAGTATTAGAATATTCAAATTTTGTGGTGGGTTACTGTTAGTCTATACAAAATTTATTTCATATATTTTTTTCACTTCATCACAAAATGGTGTTATGTTGGAGTCCACATACAGTATATCAGTACAATAACTGACATCACATCTCGCATGGGATGTAAGTGTTTATTACATTTACAGTGAACGATATTGTAAGTGGCACTTCCTAGGTTTCAAACTGTCGTATTTGTGTCTCTAACAAATAGTAGGCTAATGTATACGAAATTGCTCTGCTGTGGACTATAAATACACTTCATGGTCTTAAGTTAATGTTCAGAGAGTTAGCCGTGCGGTTAGGGTCGCGTAGGTGTGAGTTTTTATTCGTGAGATAGTGGGTTCGAAACCCGCTGTCAGCAGCCCTGAAGATGGTTTTCCGTGGTTTCTCCCCATTTTCACACCAGGCAAATGCTGGGCCTGTACCTTAGTTAAGGCCACGGTCCTAGCCCTTTCCCATCCCATCGTCGCCATAAGACCTATCTGTGTTGGTGCGACGTAAAACAAATTGTAAAAAATAAAAAATAATGTTGAGGCTAGTTCGATTAATGATTTCATCCTGCCACGGGACGCAATCTATTGCATTAAGGTAGTTTTAAAAATGATCACGGACTCCCATTGCATCTCCGAGGTAGCATTTCCTCCTGTAAAACTGAACTTTTCTCTTAAATTCTACTATCTGAAATAATTGTTGAAATTGCAATACAGTAACTCTGAAGTAGGCCTACAGTCGATACTTAGCTTCATCGCGCAATAAACGTCCAAATAAGTTTTAATACTCTCCGATTGGTTCTCTTGTTAATTTCATGCACCCAGAAACTTCTCCGATCTTTCGTAATTTTGTGCCACCTCACACCTTCTATCAGACCGTCCATTACAAGCCTGAAGTTTCCCCATAGAATTCCGTTCGATTCTGTTCCGCTAGATGTGAGCGGTCGAGTAGAAATTTCGGCTTTCGGTTCGATTTGATCCCACTAGATGGGAGCGAGCCTTAATATGCACCCTACCTGTTTTGCATAACAAGACACGATGCGTACTACTGTTGGCCCGGCGACAACTCTGATGTCAATGGAGCGAACGTTTACGTAGGTGATATTTAATAACCTTTAGGAAACGGCAATTGACACGTCATTTCGTTGGTATATTGAGCCATAATACAAGAGCTTGTATCCTTCTCCAATGTCACAGGTTTTCACACATGTTTACTTTGTCTGCTGTATACAGGCAATGTTTACCCATCGCCACTTGAATGATTCCGTTAACTTGCGGCTGGGTCCAGTCATTGTCTACCTTGATCAACTCTTGTTCTTTTCAGACCCCGACGGTATTGCAGCATTCGAGGCCAGGAAGTCTTTCATTATCACGCCCTTCGTGGCGCTTGTATTTCTTTGACCAATACCTTCAGTTTACGAAATGCCGGATCCGTTCCATGTTTTCCGTCTGACCAGTGTCAATAGGAGATGGTTGCCTAGTTGTACGTCCTCTTAAAACAGTAACCACCACCACCACCACCACCACCAGTCATTGTCCCATTGTTGATCATCGTAAATTAGGTAGTTCGCCTTGCTTCTTTAACCTGCTCCGATGTTGGGCAGGTAGCCCTCGCACATTTCTTACACCGACAGGGTGGCATCGGATTGCTGAAAGCTACAAAAAAATCCTCGCCATCGACATGTTAAAGATCGCTGGTGATACATTTTAAGTCTACCCAACAAAACTGATTAAAAATATGCGATCTGGTGGAGTAAAACTGAACGTAGCAATTGACACGCTGGCTGCCTACATGGCGTCAGCTCAATATGCCAGCTCCTATTGGCTGGGGTTTTTCAATTATTATTTTACTTGAAATTTGCCACTGAAACCAATAACTCTATTTGCAAATAAAGCATACAGATTGGTAAAGTGATATACTTTCTGTTGCCTAGAAGCGAAGCCACTGGGCCTGATGATTGTCCCCCACCCCCCTATAATTGCTCCCTGGATCCACCCCTGGTCGAAACTACCTTATTTTCTCCACTTTTCCAGGCTCTGCTGTGTGTAATGGGAGCGCACTATTATCGTAATAAATTCCAAAAAGTGTGCGTTAGGTCTGTAGCTACTGACAACTGTTTCGTAGTAACCTAACAACACAGTGCCTATATTCGTTACTTATCGAGTCTATCACGCTACGGACCAACTTGTATACAGTACTGTTATTAAAAATCCGCAGCTACAATTCAGACTTCTTTAACACTTTCGGGTGAATTTAACACTCTTCCTTCCAGCATTTACTTTCCTTTTATATTCTAACTAGCAAGATACCCGTGCTTCGCTACGGTATTATACTGAAATTTATAATTGAATGCTTATTGTTTTAGATATATAATCCGCCGAAATTCGCGGTCTGACTCGTTTTCTGCGAGAACCCACCAAAATTCCCGATCTGACTCGTTTTCTATTAGAGTACGGCATGTTTCCTCCCATTTTTCAATCTTCTTTTCCAGCAATCGATTTCGTTCTTCCCGGGCTAGGCTCAGGTATTCCTCCCGGTCAGTTGGGTCCGTAAATCTTTGCCATCTTTTCCTATAATCATTTTTAATATGGATAAAATCCTTCAGGAGATCCGGCGTGGTGTCATATTGGGTGCCTAGAAGGCACTGAACCCGCGGCCGGACTGCATTCTTAGTCATTACCCGTCCAGGAGCCGTTTCCAGCGCGGTCCGCACATTTGACGACGGTCCGGAACATCATTATTATTATTATTATTATTATTATTATTATTATTATTATTATTATGTGTTGCTGGAATGGATGATGACAGGAAAACCGGAGTATCCGGAGAAAAACCTGTCCCGCCTCCGTTTTGTCCAGCACGAATGTCACATGGAGTGAACGGGATTTGAACCACGGAACCCAGCTGTGAGAGGCCGGCGCGCTGCCGAGGATCCTTATAAGTACATTAAGAACAGTAAAATCAATTGGTCTCACCTCCTTCTACACCCCACCGCCGTTAAGTTTATTTACCGGCACCCCCCCCCCCAAAAAAAAATTAAAAGAAGGCTTGTTTCTTATGTTTAAAGAAGATTTCAAACACCAATGTTCACGTCTATTACCTTCAGTTTTGAGATATAAGTATCCCCATAAAAATAATTTACTTTTTTCACTTCATTTCACACTACTCCCCTCCCCCCTAAGTGAATTTTCCCGCAAAAAATACTTGTTTCTTTAATAGTAAAGGATCTTCTAAATACCAATTATCACGACTCTAACTTCTTCAGTTTTTGATTTATGTGTCCTCATGAAAGGAATTCAACTCATTTACACTCCCGCCCTCCAAGATGGTTTCCCCCCAAAACGCGTTTTTCTTTCTTTTTAAAGGAGATCCAAATACGAATTTTACGTCTGTAACAACTTTAGTTTTTATTAGATGTATGTATTCTCATTCAATTAATTTAATTAATTTTTCAATTCTTTCACCCCCCGCCCATTGGATTTTCCGAGAATACGTGTTTCTTTATTTTTAAAGCAGATTGCAAATATCAAATTTCACGTCTGTAACATCTTCATTTTTGAGATATCAGTAGCCTAATTAAAAGAATTCAACACCATTTTCAGTCACTTTTACCCCCCCCCCCTCCACCCAAGTGGTATTTCCGAAAGCTAAAAATACACGTTTCTTTATGTTTAATAGAGATAAAAAATACCATTTTTCACTTCTGTAACATGTTAAGTTTTTTGAGATAAACTGTAAAAATTCTCATTTTAAAATTTCACCCCTTTTGAGTTCCCCTTAAGTGGAGTTTCCAAACACAAATCACCTATGTTTCTTTAGATTTACAGGAGATACAAACACCCACTTTTTACGTCTGTAACATTTTATGTTTCCAAGATATTCTGTAGATATAGTCTTTCAAAAATTCACCCAATTTGTCACTCCTGTATAACCGCCATTAATTGGATTTTCCAAAACTAAAAAATACGTGTTTCTTTATTTTTAAAGGAGATCCCACATACAAATTTTCAGTTCTGTAATATCTTTCGTTTCTGAGATATATGTATCCTCATTCAAGGCATTGAACCCATTTTTCACCCTTTTACACCCCTCCTATTGGGATTTACAGGAAACAAAAAATATGTTTTCCTTTATTTTTAGAGGAGATTCTAACTACCAATTTTTACATCTGTAAATTTTAAAGTTTTAAGATGTATACACACTCATTTTAAAAAATTTACCCTCCCCCCTTTTTACCCCCCAATATTTGGATTTTCCAAAAACGAAAAAATACGTGTATTTATTTTTAAAGGAGATTCTATATACCAATTTTCACATATATAACCTTTAAAAATTTTGAGATAGATACACTCATTTTAAAATATTACTCCCTTTTCACACCCCCCCTAAATTGGATTTTCCAGAAACAAAAAAATACGTGTTTCTTTATTTTTAACGGAGATCCCAAACCCCAATTTTCAGGTCTGTAATATCTTCAGTTTCTGATATATAAGTAGCCTCATTAAAGGCATTCAACCACTTTTTTGCCCCTTTTCACTCCTCCTATTGCGATTTTCCGAAAACAAAAAATACGTGTTCCTTTATTTTTAATGAAGGTTCTAAATACCAATTTTTACATCTGCAAACTTTAAAAGTTTGGAGATATAGATTCCTTCATTTTAAAAATTCACCCCCTTTTCACCCTCCCATTAATTGGATTTTCCAAAAACAAAAAATTACGTGTTTCTTTATTTTTAAAAGAGATCAAAAGTACCAATTTTCAGGTCTGTAATATCTTCAGTTTCTGAGATATAGGTACCGGTATCCTGATTAAAGGCATTCAACCCATTTTTCCCCATTTTCACCCTTTTTCACCCCTCCTATTGGGATTTTCTGAAAACAAAAAAATACGTGTTTCCTTATTTTTAAAGAAGATTCTAAATACCAATTTTTACATCTGTAAACTTTTAAAGTTTTGAGATATAGAGCAACTCATTTTAAAATTTCACCCCCGTTTTCACCCCCTTAGCGAAGGAATATCCAAAAATCCTCTCTTAGCGAGCACCTACGTCTTAATATGAATATATCCCCAAAATTTCATCTCTTTATGTCCAGTAGTTTTGGCTCGGCGATGATGAATCAATCAGTCAGTCAGTCAGTCAGTCAGTCAGTCAGTCAGTCAGGACAAGTTATTTTATATATATAGATAACTCTGAAATCTGTGTACGAAGTCATGCGGGAACAAATCAAAGACGCAAATTAGGACATAATTGCCTAGTAATGTTATTACTTTCCGCTATTTTATAGCCCAACGCTTACCATGAGAGGACTCGAGGCCCGAAGTGAAGTGATTCGATCATCGGCCAGGGGAACTTTTAGTATCTGCGCTCAAAAGTTGTATTTCTTTACAAAAGCCACGAAAGTGCTGCGACTCCGCCTTAATTCAAGTTTCGGCGCACCTACGCCAATCTTCGAACACATAGGCTATACCAATATATATATATATATATATATATATATGAAGTAACTTGTCCTGACTGACAGATTCATCATCGCTAAGCCAAAACTACTGGACATAAATGAAATTTTGGGGATAAATTCATATTAACATGTAGGTGATCGCTAAGATAGGATTTTCAGATATTCCGTCGCTAACGGGGGTGAAAGTTTAAAATTGGTGTATCTATATCTCAGAACTTTAAAAGTTTATGTAAAAGCTGGTATTTCGAATCTTCCTTAAAAATAAGGAAACACGTATTTTTTTGTTTTAGGAAAAAACCAATAGGAGGGGTGAAAAAGGGGTTGAATGCCTTTAACGAGGATACTTATATCTCAAAAACTGAAGATATTACAGGCCTGAGAATTGGTATTTGAGATGTCCTTTAAAAACAAAGAAAAACGATTTTTTGTTTTTGGAAAATCCAATAAATGGGAGGGTGAAAACTGGGGTTAAATTTTTAAATGAGTCTATATCTCAAAACTTTGAAAGTTTGCAGATGTAACGATTGGTATTTAGAATCTCCTTTAAAAATAAAGAAACATGTATTTGTTTTGGAAAAATCCCAATAGGAGGGGTAAAAAGTGGTGAAAAGTGGGTTAAATACCTTTAATGAGGATGCTCATATCTCAGAAACTGAAGATATTTCAGACCTGAAAATTGGTATTTGAGATCTCCTTCAAGAATAAAGAAACATGTAATTTTTGCCTTTGGAAAATTCAATATATGGGGAGTGAAAAGGGGGTGAATTTTTAAAATGAGTGTATCTATATCTCAAAACTTTGAAAGTTTACAGATGTAAAAATTGGTATTTAGAATCTCCTTTAAAAATAAAGAAACACGTATTATTCTGTTGTCGGAAAATCACAATAGGAGGGGTGAAAAAGTGTGAAAAATTGGTTGCATGCCTTTAAGCAGGATATTTATATTTCAGAAACTGAAGATATTACAGACCTGAAAATAGGTATTTGGGATCTCCTTTAAAAATAAGGAAACAAGTATTTTTTGTTTCCAGAAAATCCAATTAATAGGGGGTGAAAAGGGGCGTGAAATTTTAAAATGCGTGTATCTATATCTCAAAACTTTTAAAGTTTACAGATGTAAAAATTGGTATTTAGAATCTCTTTTAAAAGTAAAGACACGTGTTTTGTTTTGTTTTTGTTTTTGGAATATCTCAATAGGAAGGGTGAATGAGGATTATATCTGAGAAACTGAAAATATCACAGACCTGACAATTTGTATATGGGATCTCCTTTAAAAATAAAGGAATACTTTTTTGTTTTTGGAAATCCACCTAAAGGGAGGAGAGAAATTGAAAAATTAGTTGAATTAGGCTATTTGTATGAGGATACTATTATCTCAAAAATGAAAGATGTTACAGACATGAAAAATGAAATTTGGAATCCCCTTTGAAAATAAAGTAATTTTTTGTGTGTGTTTTTGGATAATCCGATGAATAAGGGGTGAACAGGAGTGAAAACGAGGTGAATTTTTAAAAAAACTATATTTGCAAATTCCAAGACACCTAACATATTGCAGATTTGAAAACTGGTATTTGGAATTTCGAGTAAAAGTACATACATACATACATACATACATACATACATACATACATACATACATACATACATACATACATACATACATACATTATCATTATAGACTGTTATGCCTTTCAGCGTTCAGTCTGCAAGCCTCTGAGAATTTACTAAACGTCGCCACAATCCTCGATTTGCAACTAGTGTTGTGGCCTCATTTAGTTCTATACCTCTTATATTAAAATCGTTAGAAACCGAGTCTAACCATCGTCGTCATGGTCTCCCTCTATTTCTCTTACCCTCCATAGCAGAGTCCATTATTCTCCTAGGTAACCTATCTTCCTCCAGTCGCCTCACATGACCCCACCACCGAAGCCGGTATATGCGTACAGCTTCATCCATCGAGTTCATTCCTAAATTAACCGTTATCACCTCATTCCGAGTACCCTCCTGCCATTGTTCGCACCTGTTTGTACTAGCCATCATTCTTGCTACTTTCATGTCTGTTACTTCTAACTTATGAAAAAAGATATCCTGAGTCCACCCAGCTTTCGCTCCCGTAAAGCAAAGTTGGTCTGAAAACAGACCGATGTAAAGATAGTTTCGTCTGGGAGCTGACTTCCTTCTTACAGAATACTGCTGATCGCAACTGCGAGCTCACTGCATTAGATTTACTACACCTTGATTCAATCTCACTTACTATATTACCAACCTGAGAGAACACACAACCTAAATACTTGAAATTATCGACCTGTTCTAGCCTTGTATCACCAATCTGACATTCAATTCTGTTCAATTTCTTACCTACTAACATCAATTAGTCTTCGAGAGGCTAATTTTCGTACCATATTGTGCACCTATTTTCAAGTTCCAAGATATTAGACTGCAGGCTTTCGGCTCAGTCTGCATCAAGACCAAGTCGTCAGCATAGGCCAAACTGCTTACTATATTTCCACCTAACTGAATCCCTCCCTGCCATTTTATACCTTTCAGCAGATGATCCATGTAAACTACGAACCGCAAAGGTGAATGATTACAGCCTTGTCTAACCCCTGTAAGTACCCTGAAGCAAGAAGTCATTCTACCATCAATTCTCACTGAAGCCCAATTGTCAACATACATGCATTTGATTGATTTTAATAATCAACCTTTAATTCCATAGTCCCACAGTATAGTGAACATCTTTTCCCTCGGTACCCTGTCATATGCTTTCTCTATATCAACGAAACATGAACACAACTGCCTATTCCTCTCGTAGCATTTTTCAATTACCTGGCGCATACTGAAAATCTGATTCTGACAGCCTCTCCGTGGTCTGAAACCACATTGGTTTTCATCCAACTTCCTCTCAACGACTGATCGCACCCTCCCTTCCAAGATGCCAATGAATACTTTGCCTGGTATACTAATCAATGAGATACCTCGATAGTTGTTGCAATACTTCCTGTTCGCTTGCTTATAGATAGGTGCTATTACTACTTTTGTCCAATCTGAAGGTACCTTACCAACACTCCACGCTAATTTTACTACTCTATGAAGCCATTTCATCCCTGCCTTCCCACTGTACTTCACCATTTCAGGTCTAATTTCACATATTCCTGCTGTTTGATGACAATGCATTTTATTTACTATCCTTTCCACTTCATCAAGCGTAATTTAACCAACACCATTTCCCTCCTCCCCATGAGCTTGGCTGTTCGTAACACCACCAGGATGATTTCCCTTTACACTGAGATGATGTTCATAATATTCCCTCCACCTTTCCAGTGATTCCCTGGGATCTATTATGAGTTCACCTGAATTACTCAAAACACTGTTCATTTCCTTTTTCCCTCCCTTCCTAAGATTCTTTATTACTGTCCAGGAAGGTTTCCCTGCTGCTTGACTTAGCCTTTCCAGGTTATTACCAAAACCTTCCCATGGCTTCTTTTTGGATTCAACAACTATTTGTTTCGCTCTGTTTCTTTAATCTACGTACAAATCCCTGTCTGCCTCGGCCCTTGTTTGGAGCCATTTCTGATAAGCCTTCTTTTTACGTTTACAGGCTGATCTCACTTCATCATTCCACCAAGATGTTCGCCTTTTCCCATCTTTACACACAATTGTTCCTAGGCATTCCCTTGCTGTTTCTACTACAGCATCCCTGTATGCCACCCATTCACTTTCTATATCCTGAACCTGCTTACTGTCTACTGTTCGAAACTTCTCACTAATCACATCCATGTACTTCTGTCTAATTTCCTCGTCCTGGAGATTTCCTGCCCTTATTCGTTTGCACACAGATTTCACTTTCTCTACCTTTGGCCTAGAGATACTTAGTTCACTACAGATCAGATAGTGGTCTGTATCATCGAAAAATCCGCGAAAAACTCGTACATTCCTTACAGATTTCCTGAATTCAAAGTCTGTTATGATATAGTCTATTTTGGATCTGGTACCCCTAGTCTCCCATGTGAAACGGTGAATAGCCTTATGCTTGAAGAATGTATTCGTAACAGCTAAACCCATACTAGCACAGAAGTCCAGCAAACGCTTCCCATTCGAGTAAAAGTAAAGAAACAATACATTTTTCGGAAAATCCACTAAGGGGAACTGAAAAAAGGGGTGAATTAATAAAATTAAAGTATCTACAGTATATCTTTAAAACTGAACACGTTGCATAAGTGAAAATTGGTATTTGGAATCTCCTTTAAAATTAAGAAAACACGTTCTCTTTGGTTTTCGGGAAAACCCCTCAACGGGGGGTGGGGATGAAAGAACTGAAAAATTAGTTGAATTATTTGTATGAGAATGTATATATACCAAAAAATCTAAACATGTTACAAACGTGAAACTTGGTATTTGGAATCTCATTTAAAAATAAAGAAAAACGCATTTGGCGGGGGAATCAACTTGGAGGGTGGGTGGGGGGGGGGGGGTATGAAAAAGTAGATGAATTCCCTTTACGAGGATACATATATCTCAAAAACTGAAGATGTTACAGTCATGATAATTGGTATTTGGAAGCTCTTTTAAAGAAACGGATAGGCCTACGGTTTGTTTTTGAAAAATTCACTTGAGTGGGAAGTGTGAAAGGAGGTAAAAAATTTAATTCCTTTTCTGGAGAAAATTATATCTCAGAACTGAAGGTTACAGACGTGGAAATTGGTATTTGGAATCTCCTTTAAAAATAAAGAAACATGCAATTTTGGGTGGGGGAAACCAACTTAACGGGCGGGGGTGAGTGAAAAAGGAGTTGAATTCTTTTCGTGAGGATACTTATATCTCAAAAACTGAAGACGTTACAGACATTAAATTTTGTATTTTGAATTTCCTTTCAAAGTAAAGAGACACGTAATCTTCTGTCTTTGGAAAATCCACTTAAGGGGGGTGAATTAATTGAAAAATTAGTTCAATACTTTGTATGAGGATAATTATATCTCAAAAACTAAAGATGTTACAGACGTGAAAATTACTATTTGGAATCACCTTTCAAAATAAAGAAATACGCATTGGGGGGTGGGATCAACTTGGGGACGGGGTGGTGAAAGAAGAGTATAAATATTTTTATGAGGATACATATATCTCAAAACTGAAGATGTTACAGTCGTGATAATTGGCATTTGGAAGCTACTTCATCAAGAAAGAAACAAGTGTTTTTGGTTTTCGGAAAATTCACTTAAGGGGAAGGGTTAAAGGAAGTGAAAAAATGTAATTCCTTTTATGGAGAAACTTAGATCTCAAGAACTGAAGGCTACACACGTAAAAAATTGTATTTGGAACCTCCTGTATAAGTAAAGAAACACGCATATTTTGGAGGAGGGCGAAAATCAACTTAACGGGCTTGGTTGAAAAAGGAGTTGAATTATTTTTATGAGGATACTTATGTCTCAAAAACTGAAGATATTAAGAGGCAAGGAACATTTGTATTTTGAATCTTCTTTCAAAGTAAAGAGACACGTATTCTTTTGTCTTCGGAATATCCACTTAAGGGGGTTGATGCTTGTTGATTTAAGGGGGTTGAATGAATTGGAACATTAGTTGAATTCTTTGTATGAGGATACTTATATCTCAAACCCAGGGGCGTATTCTCCTTGAATGCAAGGCATTCATTGCATGCGTTACGATAACACAAAGAACTGTCTGATGTACGATTTTAGGTTGTTTCAAGTCAAATATTAACGTTTTCTTCTCTCAGAAGTTCAAAAGGTCCGCGCAACTGTACTAGTTCCGTTGCCTGACTACGTGTGGTGCTGGTGTAGTCTCGCCGTCTACTCCACTCTAGGAAGGAAGAGACAGCGAGTGCAGGAGTTAAGGATGAAAGGCATTCAATCTTAAAATTGCATTCAGTGGCAGACGTAGTTCTGAATCCCTCCGAACGATGTCGCTGCAATTGAAACTTGGTCAGAATTTGTCACCCCATACCCGTGCTACCGTCTGTCATCTGTTAGCAACTTGGAGAAAGTCGGCATCTTTACCCCCCGGCGAGAACCCAATGTGACGAAACTGACCAATGCCACTGGGGTGACTTACCTCCAGTGCTTGAGTTGTGGCTAACTAGCGAGTTAATTCATTGTGTTTTCGATGTTTTGTTATATTTTGCGCACATGTGGTATTAACGATGGATGAGTCTAAAACGGACATAATTGTAAATCAGTTTGAAAAGCCATTTATTGGCCGTTCGTTTGATGAAAAGATTCAAATAGTTAAAGCCGGGAGACATCTACCTTCCCTCGTAAATTTCTTCTTCTTCTTAATCTGTTTACCCTCCAGGGTTGGCTTTTCCCTCGGACTCAGCGAGGGATCCCTCCTCTACCGCCTCAAGGGCAGTGTACTGGAGCTTCAGACTCTGGGTCGGGGGATACAACTGGGGAGGTTGGCCAGTACCTCGCCCAGGCTGCCTCACCTGCTATGCTGAACAGGGGCCTTGCGGGGGATGGGAAGATTGGAAGGGATAGACAAGGAAGAGGGAAGGAAGCGGCCGTGGCCTGAAGTTATGTACCTTCCTGGCATTTGCCTGGAGGAGAAGTGGGAAACCACTTCGAGGATGGCTGAGGTGGGAATCGAACCCACCTCTACTCAGTTGACCTCCCGAGGCTGAGTGGACCCCGTTCCAGCAGAGCCGGGAATCGAACCCGGGCCTCCGGGGGTGGCAGCTAATCCCACTAACCACTACACCACAGAGGCGGACCCTCGTAAATTTAAAAACAGAAAACAAGAATTGAGTACGCACGTTCAATCCAGAAACTTACAGTAAAACTGTTTGGCTCGAGTTCACCTACATGTAATTAGGGTGAGTAGAATTGAAATTTACTTAATACATTGTGTTAACTGCATGGTTACTAGTTGCATGCCTCAGTGGAGATTCCAGGATACGCCACTGCTCAAACCTAAAGATGTTTAAGTCGTGAAAACTGGTATTTGGAATCTCCTTTAAAAATAAAGGAACACGCACTTTGTTGGGGAGGGGGGAATCAACTTAACGGGTAGGAAAGGGGGGGGGGTTTGGAAAGGGAGTTTAATTACTTTTATGAGAATACTTAAATCTCAAAAACTGAAGATGTTACAGACGCGAAAATTATTATTTGGAATCTCCTTTAAAAATAAAGAAACACGCTTTTTTTTTTGAAAATCGACGTAAGGGGTGTGGGGTTGAGAATAAGTAAATAAGGAGTTGAAATACGTTTATGAGGATACTTTATCTTAAAAACTGAAGTTGTTACAGACGAGAAAGTTGGTATTTTGAATTTCCTTTCAAAATAAATAAACAAGTACTTTTTGTTTTCGTAAAGTCAACTTAAGGCGGGAAAGGGGTGGACGAAAGTTGAGAAGAAAATTGGTATTTAGAACCTCCTTTAAAAATAATTAAAGACGTATTTTTCGTTTTGTTTCCGAAAAATCCATTTAAGGGGCTGAAAATAATTGGAAAAGCGGCTGAATTTTTATAATGAGTACCGGTATATCTGTATTATATGTCAAAAACTTAACATATTAGATACAAGAAGCTTGGTATTTGGAAATTCCTTTAAAAATACAGGAACATGTGCCTTTTTGTTTTTCGAGAACGCACTTAACGGGGAGTGAAAAGAAGTGAAAAATAGTGGAATTATTTTTTATGAGGATACTTCTATCTTAAAAACTGAAGATGTTACAGATGTGGGAATAGGTATTTGGAATCTCCTTTAAAAAAAAAAAAAAAAAAAAAACATGTACTTATTTTTTCGACTTGAGAGAAGACTTGTTTCTCACATGTACAGTTCTATGTCGCATGGTCGTCTTAGCACCAAAAGGTAATACCACAAACATGGTTTACTAAAAAATGATGGGGTAAATGAAACTCAATTTTTGGGTGATGTTTTATACTTTAGGAATTTTCAGATAATGTCTTAGTACAATGCCGAGGAACGATTATTTTGATCAAATTACGAAATCCACGCGAGCGAAGCCGCGGGTAATTGCTAGTACTGTATATATGCATGATGTTTTGACACGTTTCGCGCATACAAACAAACGGGATCGAATAACTTTAAGTTCTTAATTACTTCTTTTTTCCTATTTGTTTTACGTCGCACCAACACAGATATATCTGATGGCGACGATGGAATACGAAATGCCTAGGAATGGGAAGGAAGCGGCCGTGGCCTTCACTAAGGTAATTACTAAATCATAAAATTACTATAATTATTCAGAACACTAACAACAGATAGACAAATCAATAATGTGGAAACATGACAAATTAACCACACAAGTATTAGAAGAAAATAGCTGTTGAATATGAAAGATTCAAAGGCATTTTCTTAAACACTTACCCCAGAATAACAAGTTCTCCGTATTTCACTTTCTGCTTTTCAGCAGGGTTGGACTCCTGCTCTTCCAGAATAGGCGATTCTGTGCCATCCGACCTGCAAAAAGAGGCCAATATTCAAAAAGTTCATCCCTGAGCTTGCATTGATGCCGAAGCACACACACACACGCACACACACACACACACACACACACACACACACACACACACACACACACACACACACACACACACACACACACACACACACAGTCTCCATTCGAATCAGCACACATCAAACGTAAAATTTGATTTTGCTAGTAGTTCCAAAACTGCAAACATTATGGTCATTAGAAGTTTATTTATTCACATGCATGAGGGCCTCAGCTTTGGCCACTAGCACTGTAGCACTTTTACGCATAAAAATATCACAAAAATATAAGAATGCCAATAAGGATGCCTATGATACAATCCAAAGAAGCAAAAAAAAAAAAAAAAAAGAAAAGAAGCAGGTACAAGGAGTTCATTATTGTATATTGTACCGGAAACTGGTCCATCAATCTCCGCGATCTCTCTGAATCATTATTCATTTCTTGTTCAAAATACGCAGCGCGCGAAGAGAGCCGAACCAGCCGGCGGACTAAGACTGAGCTCGCTGCCAGCGACTCAAGGCGAGGTGATGTCATACAGAAACTTCAATCGCTTCTACGTTTTACAACGTCTACTATGAAAATCGTCGAAGAATAAGTAGTACACCATCGTGTAGTCTATATTAATACACACACGATTATTAAACTTCATGAAAATTCGTGTACCGAGCTCGATAGCTGCAGTCGCTAAAGTGCGGCCAGTATCCAGTATTCGGGAGATAGTAGGTTCGAATCCCACTGTCGGCAGTCCTGAAGATGGTTTTCCGTGGTTTCCTATTTTCACACCAGGCAAATGCTGGGGTTGTACCTTAGTTAAGGCCACGGCCGCTTCCTTCCCACTCCTAGCCCTTTCCTGTCCCATCGTCGCCATAAGACCTACCTGTGTCGGTACGACGTAAAGCAACTAGCAAAAAAAAAAATCGTGTAAGAATAATGAAATTAGAGCAGGCTGAAGTAATTGGAGAATTCTGCACTGCGCAAGGCAACCCGTGTAAAAAAATGAGTCCAACCAAAGACTTCTTGTCGGTGGATGCAGAGTGGGTCTCGGCCCATAAGTGGCCACGGCTGGTCCGTGGTCCGACAGCTCTGCACTCCGACCGGCCAATCGAGCAGAGGAGGGAGGCCACGGCTGGACGGGTGGCCCCAACCATCGGCTGTCCTGGGAATGGTTTTTCGTGGTTTTCCATTCTCCTGAACTAAGGCGAATGCCGGGATAGCTCCTAGTATAGGCCACGGCCGCCAACCCGCTCACCTTCGCCGTGTATCTCCTTCACCGTAACAAATCTCCCGGCCTGAGAGACGGCGTTACCGTCTAAGAGTCCCCCCCCCCCCTCCCTTTCAGACGAGGAATGAAAGCTCTTCACTAGCAATAGACTTGTCAGCCAGTTGTGTTCCACAGTCCAGCTATGATGGTGGGTCGAGGGAAAGTTCTACGTAGTGACTGTACAGAAAGTGTATTATTCTTCGAAGTACACAATGACTAGTGTTAGAATATTGTAAAGACTTTAACATTCGCAGCTCAAGACTACTGTTATAGCTTGTGTCTACAAGTGACTTCAAATGTGGTGAGAAATTTAACTTCGGATTCAGATCGTGAATTCTAACAGTTTCTTTTCTGTGTGAAAGCTTGAAACTGTGCATTTTAATTGTGTTTCAAAGACTGTGTATTAGAACTTGTATTTCCAAGCGGAAGTAATAACTTTCTAAAGACTGAGCATTGAAACTTGTAATTTAACGTTTCAAGACAGTGCAGTAGGGCTTGTGCTTTTATTTCGAGCATAGACTCGAGTGTTTTGTACATTTAAACCCACAATACAATACGTAAGTGGTAATTTAATGAACGGGACTAAATTCATTAGCGAATTACTTAAATCTTGTGCCATGATAATTACGTGTCATTTGAAACTTGAATATTAGATTCAGTGAACACTACATTTTACTCGACTGTGAATATCATTCTAAAGTGTTACGTTTTTTGTGTGTGAGAACGTGACTAAACTCACACCAATATTTAATTTCATGAGTCTTAGGAAAGTTAGTACTATGAACTGTGAACTAGCTGTGACTAAAGTGATAGCAATTCCTGTAAATATTCTGAATGATCATAGGATAGTGTACCATACTTGGTGCCGGGCTGCGTGGCTCAGACGGTTGAGTCGCTGGCTTTCTGACCCCAACTTGGCAAGTTCGATCCTGCCTCAATCCGGTGGTATTTGAAGGTGCTCAAATACGTCAGCCTGCTGTCGGCAGATTTACTGGCACGTAAAAGAACTCCTGCGGGACTAAATTCCGGCACCTCGGCAAACACCGAGGAATGTTTAAAGAGTTTAGGTAGTTTAGAGCCCTCTACTTTCTACCTTACCTTATGAAAGGTTAACTCGAATTAATTGTTTCAAAGAGAGCACATTTTTTGGTTTACCAATTAGCTTACGTTTCAGTTTGTATTAGAAACTGAAGAATTGTTTTCTAACTGTAGTGATATATTGAGGTCGCAAAGCCAGTTTGGCATAAAAAGTACTTCGTTTCTAATTTTGGTATCTGACAATCATGATTTATTGAACATTTTCATAACGAGGTTCATTGTATTTTGGCTAAGAACTGATTGAAGAACCAAGAAAAGTGACTGTCTTTGGCAGCAAATCTGTGGCAGCACACGCACCTGTGATTTAAATTGTTTTTGATACACTAACTTGACCAGAATTCCTTTCACCAGCTACATAAAGACGCAAAATATTGTGGGGGAATTTTTAAATGTACCTGCTTAACTGTGACTGCCTAACTCAAAATGGCATGGTGAATGTGATCATTTTATTTCACCGATGGTTGATGAAATTCACCTGAAACCTTATTTAGTTACACAGGTGGTAACATTTAAGGTACTGCCTCTAACTCCAAAAATGCAGCAGCTAGTGCTCAAGTGTTGATGCTGCAAAGTTAAGGCACCGTGCGTGTCGCTCTAGCGGCCGGGCGGAGAACAAGAAGTGAGGCAGACTCCAGACTCGCAGTAGCTGTTCTGAGTGAGCGTGTAGTTACTCCGATGAAAATGGCAGAGAAAGGGAGATCAAGTAAACGCAATTGTTGTGTTGTCGGATGTTCCAATACTTACGCAAATACAGGAAGTGAAGTACAATTTTATTGTTTTCCAAAACGAGCGATAGAAGTGGACCGAAGGAGGCGATGGATACAAGCAGTTAACCGAACGAAGTAAGTAGGTCTAAACATACGTACTGCACATTTTTGCAACAAGTTCAATTGATCCGATTTAATTTCATTTTGGTTTTAATTTTTAGCACTGATGGATCACTTTGGCAACCTACGACTTACTCAAGAATATGTAGTGCACATTTCATCGGACCGGGCGAGTTGGCCGTGCGTGTAGAGGCGCGCGGCTGTGAGCTTGCATCCGGGAGATAGTAGGTTCGAATCCCACTATCGGCAGCCCTGAAAATGGTTTTCCGTGGTTTCCCATTTTCACACCAGGCAAATGCTGGGGCTGTACCTTAATTAAGGCCACGGCCGCTTCCTTCCAACTCCTAGGCCTTTCCTATCCCATCGTCGCCATAAGACCTATCTGTGTCGGTGCGACGTAAAGCCCCTAGCAAAAAAACATTTCATCGGAAACAGAAGATCTGGACATCCACTAAGTCCAGCCTATGTTCCGACAATATTTCCGGATGAATACAAGAAGAGGAATGTGTCGCCGGGGCCCAGCTTACAGCGCTTTCATAGACAACTCAAGCGATTGAAAAAGGAAGAATCAGACGGAAAATTTTCGAGTACAGTATGCTCAAGTAACATAACCAAGGATGCATCCGTGGGAACAGAGGCATCTGATTTTCATTGTTCAGACTTCATGTTTTCTTGTTTAACACATGAAAACGACGTAAATACACAAACATGTATTCTACTTAATTTCGGTCTGGGAGGGGACATTACGAAACATGATCAAATGTGTGGAACGGAAGACTATCATGCAGACATCAAGGGCTCAGGTTTCCAAGGCTACAATTCCATAAGGAACAATACACAAATGCGTGATTTAACAGGTGTGAACTTCAACGTCTTTGCCTTGCTGCTTGCGTTATTACCAAACTGTAACGTTTCGAAATTATGTAAAGAAACCAGATTACTGATTTTCCTAGTGAAAATGAAAACCGGACTGTCCTATTCTGCTTTGAGAGTGCTATTCGGTGTTCACAGGACAACAATTTCACGTATTTTTACGACCGTGCTTATGCAACTTACACTGCGTACGAAACATTTCATATTCTGGCCTAGTAAGGAAAGTGTTCAAGAAACAATGCCTTCAGCATTCAAGAGAAATTACGGTAATTGTCGAGTCATTATTGACTGCACGGAATTTACGGTTGAACAGCCTCCCCAAGTAGATCAGAGAGTGTATTTCTATTCTCAATACAAGGGTTGCTACACTGCAAAAGCTTTAACTGCAATCACGCCTAGTGGTATGATCGCCTTTAATCCTAAATGTTACGGTGGAAGAGCTAGCGACTCATTCATAACAACCGACAGTGGTTTATTAACTTTCCTTCAACCTGGCGATGAGGTCATGGATAAAGGATTTCCTGGCATCAGAACTAACTTATCTGGCCGCGGAGTCGTAATCGTGACACCACCGTTCTTACATGACGGGAGATTAACAGTTGAGGAAGTTGAGAGTACTTACAATATTGCGAGTGTTAGAATTCACGTAGAAAGGTGTATTCAAAGAATTAAAATATACAATATATTACAGAAATTGCCAACAGAACTTTTTCCACACGTGGATGATATCGTGCATATGTGTTGCGTGTTAACGAATTTGCAACCTCCAATAATTAAAGAATAGTTTAAGAATTGTTCTACCATCAGTTTGTTTTATATATTCTCTGTTTACATTTTGATCTGTTCAACGTTCAAAAAACAAGAATTGGCAAATAAATACTTAATTATTTTTATCATTATTATTATTATTATTATTAGGGATACCGCTAATGTTCGGCAAGTAATTATTGAAATAGAACTTTGTCATTTTGGTGAGATATTTCTCGACATACTTATTGTCCTGATAAATAGGTATTGTCAACTGTTGTGCTTTGCTATATACATATAGATCACATTTTTCCAAGCCAGTTATGTACATCAGTATTTGTGTGTAATACATATGACTTGTCTTTAACTGTATGTTATTTTGCTCGTCAAAGTAAAGATAACGTACTCGCACATTTCCTGACTCATCTACTATTGGTTTATCTTTACACGAAGATGGACACTTAACTTCTAACACTCTGTCAGCTACATTTCCTCTGAGAACTATGCCATCTGGAGATCCACAAATTCAAAGTTGTTTCTTGTGGATTATTAACCCACATCGAATAACACGAACACCAAATGAACTTCCATAGCATTCTATTGCTTCACTTTCCATTTCACTTCCGTAAGAAAGATTGTTCAAAGCAGCTCCCCCAATTGGAGATTCAGTTACAAATGCGAGAGCTAAAGTATCAAAGTTATGTCGCCTAGTTTTGATCCGATGTGCTTTCGTGCTAGCAGATATTCTTATCTTTCTTTCTTGAAACCACCGAGGGCTTCCTGATTGAGATAGAGTATCCAGGGAGATTTTAATTATATGATCTGTATCAACCTGCACTTTACTGGTAAAAAACATTTCGTCACTCACAGTGCGAAAGGTGTATTTGCCTGGCAAGCGCACGTCGTTAGAGACTTGTAAATGTAATAGCTGTGTCACAATTTCCTCACATTCTTCTCTCTCCACATCATTCACTACCCTGTCTATCAATGAGATGACTACGGCCCTGCACGATTGTTCGATTCCAGTACTTGCTTCTGCTCGAAGCATTGTACGAAGACTGCAAGGGATGTGTTTTTAAAATATTCTCAGTTAATTCGAAGGGGGGAAGAGATGTCCTCAAAGTCTTTTTACCGAACAGTTCTTCTACGCGTTTGCCTTTTCTATATTTTTCTGTTGACATTGTTTTCGGGCTCGGTTTTCCCCATTGTTGCGGACGGTCTGTTTTGGAGACAACACTTAAATTATTTATATAATACACTACCGCAGCCACGTGTTTGCAAGTTCCTCTGGCGCCGGCAGGACAGGAACATTCGCTGGTAGAGAAATTACGATTATGGTCAACCTGAACACAAAATAAAAATGCGTACAACTTAGCAAACATGCATTAAGTAATCCTTACTAAATAAACTTTATAAATTGTTACCTAACTACAACTTGCCTACCTCAAGTTTCACGATATAAGGCGGCAAACTGACAGACGTTTGTCGGATGACTTTTCCTGTGATGTATCCGAAACCATTCGAAATTAACTCTTCAACGCCGTTCACGTGGCCACTGACAACAAGGTTTCTTCCTTTATTGCATGATGATTCACTTAGATCCCCGAATTGAATCGCTTTAAACCCGCAACTTGTTCGAATGTCACACATGTTGTACGGAGACTCTCGCACTACACCTCGCCTCTTGTTTCAAAACGGGCCACTATGTAGCGCTAGTAGTAGCATTTCGATGTATCTGCACGGTGCCTATAAAGATGTTGTTCACATTCTTCCCGTGGTAAATATAAATGGTGAAGGACTATTCACATTTATGAAACAGATAGTTTCTGGTTTGCAGTCAATTGGTTTCCAAGTACTATGTGTTGTAACTAATAACAATTCACTCAATAGAAGGGCAATGCCATTCTTTGCTACCGGACCCAATTATCTATTGCTTATAAGCATCCTTGTGATTAAACTCGACTCCTTTTTTGTGTGTTGGATTTTGTTCGCATCCTGAAATGCATTTGAAACAATTGGCTAAAACAGAAAGATCCTGATCAAACATTTTATGTAGACCTCATCTGAAACATTTCCTGAAGACACACAGTTGACTACGGCTAAATTCTCATCGATTCTATTGCCAATTTTCAGTCCACTGCTGATTTCATTAGATAAATTTGTACATGGTGGAAAATTGTAAACGTAAGCTCACCTTGCAGAGACATTCGCTTCAAGGTTATGTTTCAGAAACCACTCTCAAAGACAGATGACGAGAATTTCAAATGTTTTGAACATTTTCTGTCTTAGCTAGATTTTTGGAAAGACTTACCAAATTGTGTAGGTGCATTTTCCAGAGAAATATCTTGCTATGTCAGACATAACTCATGGACTGTTAGAATTAAATAATTATTGCACACAGGAATTGAATTTTAAATACTTTTTGCCAAGCAAAGTTCAAACGGATGCCCTAGAAGCAGAATTTGGTACACAGAACAATGGCAGGATCTCAGTATTTGATATCTTTGCGACAGGTATTTGAAATTGAATCGAAGATAAGAATTCAATCTCTGATGTCCTTGAAAATTTCATCTAGTGCTTTTGGGGAAGTAGATGTAGATTTGGATTCATTAGAAAATGATTGTGAAGGAGACATCACTCTACCAACATCACCAAATCTTGAGTATTGTATGAATTTTGGTGAGGAGCAGTTTTTTATGCTCTGGAACACCTGCCTGTTTTCACATATTTGTCAGGATAGTGTGCTAGAGCAGTTCATAGAAAATTGATGTGTGAAACTTGTAAATCGTACTTAGTTCTAGATAAAATATTATCAGTACGAACTTCCAAGGAGAGTTAATAGGGGAGGCTTATACTGTCCAAATCCTGAGATCATTACTGCAATTATGTTCACTTATTTAGTTGTTAAAAACTTTGCATCAGAAAAATATGAACATTCCTTCATGGAAGGCCAGTACCCGAGGAAATTAGTTGTTGAACTATTCTTGGCTGCTGTTTGGAAAGAAGACTTCTTTTTTAAGGAGTTTACCTGTAGGCAGGTTGACCACACTGATGAGAAAATTCTTAAGAACACAGTGAGAACAGCATGTAATGTGTTTCTAAATAATTATGTTAAGAAACTGAAAGATGAACGGAAGGGTTCTAATGTTAAGAGGAGAAAAATGTTAACAGTAAAGTAGACCTCAGATTTAGAGTGAATTATTCAGTGTTGTAAAATTGTAAAATTACCTTGTACATAAAATTATTAGGCCTAATTTGTTCACGATTGTTATGTTTTTTATTATTCTGTCGTGTTGGGTATTAGTTTCCTCAAATATTTGTACAAGGAATCCTACATTGTTAAAAGTGTGAATTTTTCATCTGCAATGAATTCTGGGATTTATGGACCGTAATTCCTGATTTTTTAAAAGTAGGCTTAGAATGAATGTTGCCTAATTTTGTTGTGAGAATGCGTACAGAAAGAACTATCATACACTGTTGTATTATTATTATTATTATTATTATTATTACTATTATTATTATTGAGAGTATGATTTTGCTGGTGTTTGTAGTACTCTTCGCATTCTGTAGGCCTATATGAAAGTCTTACATTAAATTTTTGAACAAGTGTGCTGAAATAAGTGTTAATTTTCTCATGCAAAATTAATGTTGGTCTTCTGTATCCCTATTTTCCGAATAAAAGTAGGCTTGGCGCACTGGCGTAGCCAAGGGAGGCCCAGGGGGGCCGGGCCTTTCCAAAACGTTTCCTGAAACTAGAGCGAGGATCAGCCGTTGTTTTATGTACGGTACGAATAACTTAAAAACTTACGCCGGAATGAAAAAATTAACGTTAAAATCTGTTGTTGTAATTAGGGTAGACTTAACTGCAGTTAAGAATTGTGCAATTCTTGACTATTATTCTCTGTTTCCAGTAATTAATAGCAATTTTCATCGTGTTAGCGTGTTGTAGGAATAAGAATAGTACAATTAAGTAGTATTGTAGTGTAGTAGTAGCCTATGTTCAATAACTTACTCTCGTGTGTTCTTTGCGAACTAACCTAGACAATATTTCTTTCCTTTCATTTTTATTTTGGACAGAATAAGTTATCTTATTTTTCCTTTTCTTTTCATTATTTACTAAAAAAGCCTAAGCAGTGCGAGTGTAGGAACTGTGGGTGTGGCCAGGCATTAAGGAGTATGAGGGAGGAGTCGAGGAGTTGGAGAGCTTGAGGGAGATAATTAGGATGCTCTCAGAGGACAGGAAGGAAAGTGGGTCTCCAAACAATGTACAGGATACAGTAGGTGAAATAGAGGGATTGGAAGGGAATGGGGGAATTGTGGAAGACAGGTGGACTAATGTTTTAAGAAGAAGGAGATTGCAGGCCAAGGGCTCCATTCAGGATCAAAATTCAGGACAGGTGTCGGTGAGAAATCGGTACGAGTCACTGCAGGTAGAACAACCGAGGGAAGATGAGGATCAGGGAACTGTTGCCGAGAAGTTTGGAAGTAGGAGAAAGGGAAGAGGTAGGAAAGGGATATGTGGAGTAGTGGATAGGAAAAGACAGGTGGAACAGGGTCATGGGATGGAGAAAAGGGAGGAGGATGTAGCTTCTGCAGCTGTCAAGAAAGATAGGACTGACCAGGAGGGGAGGGGATCAAATTAGGTGGGTAGGGTTGAGGCTCTGGTCATGGAGGATTCTATCGTTAGACATGTCGGGAAAGTGTGTGGAGGAAAGGCTACCAGGGTAGAGTGTTATCCAGGAATTAGGTTAAGGCAGATGTTGAAGAAAATAGAAGAGAAGGAGGGAAAGGAGAAGGTGGTAGTGTTTCACGTTGGTACTAACAACGTAAGACAAGCAGGTATAAGTACCAACATAGTTTGGGATGTGTGGGATCTGGCAAATGCAGCACGGATGAAGTTTAAGGAAGCGGAGATTGTTATCAGTGGAATACTGTGTAGCAGGGATACTGACTGTAAGGTGATCGGGGATTTAAATGAGACTATGGAGTGGGTATGTGGGAAACTGGGAGTGAAATGTTTAGATCCTAATGGGTGGGTAGGAGATAGGGATCTGCGCTCAGATGGCCTTCACTTAAACCGCAGTGGTACATATAAGTTAGGAAATTTGTTTAGAAGGGTTATAGGGAGGTACATTCAGGGAAACAGGGTGCGCTAGGCAGCGGTGTCAAGGGAACAGGGAACTGGAAATCAAGTAGGGATGACATAAAACTGTTAGTGCTCAACTGTAGAAGTATTGTAAAGAAAGGAATAGAATTAAGTAATTTAATAGATATATACTTACCAGATATTGTAATAGGAGTTGAATCATAGCTGAGAAATGATATAATGGATGCAGAAATTTTCTCACGGAACTGGAGGGTGTATCGTAGAGATAGGATAGGAAAAGTAGGAGGGGGAGTATTCATTCTCCTGAAAGAAGAATTAGTAAGCTACGAAAAAGTTAAAGATGACAAGCACGAAATTCTAGGGGTAAGGCTCAATTCTAAAGATAATAGGCAACTAGATGTCTTTGGAGTGTACAGACCAGGAAAGGGTAGCGCTGATGCTGATTCAGAATTATTTGATAAGATAATCAGCTACGTGGGAAACGATAAGGAAAGGAACGTGATCGTAGCGGGTGATCTCAATTTACCAGATGTCAATTGGGAACATGCATCATTTTCAAAAATATTTTTTTTGAAAAGTACACCAATGAAATAGTACGTAAACGTATTACATTGTGGTATGTTGCCTTGTTTTCTACCATTAAAAAAATATTTAATAGTGCCTTTCCGCAAGGCGAGTGAAACGGCCTCTGACGTAAGCGGCGCGCTGTGACGTCACGATCCAGTACCGCATGGAGCTCTACCAGCCGTTGTGCATCAGCCGTTGCTAAAAGCCGATTGTTTATTATTCATGATCGCGAATAACTTCAAAATGACAGAAGAAAGGTTCAAAACAGCACAATCAGACAATCTATCATGTGTAAATGTCATCATTCTTGAAAAATAGTGACTTTTGTGGTCGCAGAAATTCGCGGATAACAAGCAAGTTTGTAAGTGGCGTCTTTTATATACGTGCAATGTACTGTAACCCATAGTGTTAGGATAACAACGAACCTGGATAGAAATCACACCACTTTCAACATTTCCTTCTAGACTGATTCCCCTATTATAGAATAACATTACATTTTCGGGCTTTCAGCATTAGTAAATTAAGAAATCGGATTTCAGCACTAACATAAACATATAGGTAGAATTATAGTACTAGTCCGCTTCTGTGGTGTAGTGGTTAATGTGTGCCACTCCCGGAGGCCCGGTTTCGATTCCCGGCTCTGCCATGAAAGTTGAAAACAAATAGTACGAGGGCTGGAACGGGGTCTACTCAGCCTCGGGAGGTCAACTGAGTAGAAGGGTTTCGAATCCCACCTCAGCCATCCTCGAAGTGGTTTTTCGTATTTTCCTACTTCTCCTCCAGGCACCGAAGGCCACGGCCGTTTCCTTCCCTCTTCCTTGTCTATCCCTTCCGATCCTCCCATCCTCCAACAAGGCCCCTGTTGAGCATAACAGGTGAGGCCGCCTGGACGAGGTAATGGCCCTCCTCACCAGTTGCATCACCATACTCAAAGTCTCACGTTCAAGGACACTGCCCTTGAAGTGGTAGAGGTGAAATCCCTCGCTGAGTCCGAGAGAAAACCAACCCTGAAGGATAAACTGATTAAGAAAGAAAGAAAGAAGGAAAGAAAGAAAGATCATAGTACTATAGGGCTATAATCTATCATTCCCAAAAAAATATATATTTATGGTTGGGACAATTGGCCTACCCACTTCCGGGGCCCATGAAAGAGAATTAAATATCTTTGTGGAGGGAAAAAGTTAAACATGATAAAGATAAATATGACTTCATCTAGTTTTCACAAGTCGGGCTGAGTGGTTCAGACTGTTGAGGTGCTGGCCTTCTGACCCCAACTTGGCAGGTTCGATCCTGGTTCAGTCCGGTGGTAGTTGAAGGTGCTCAAATACGTCAGCCTCGTGTCAGTAGATTTACTGGCACGTAAAATAACTCCTGCAGGACTACATTCCTGCACATCGGCGTCTCCGAAAATCGTAGAAGTAGTTGGCGGGGCGTGAAGCCAGTAACATTAATTACATCTGGCTTTTAACAAGCTGAGCATATCAGAAAAGAAAAGTGTCCTGGTGACATTTTAGTCGCTCAATACAGGAATGTCTTTGGGTGCTGTGACATTTACTTTTTTTTTACGTCACACCGTCACATATAGGTCTTATGGCGACGATGGGACAGGAAAGGCCTAGGAATTGGAACAAAGCGGCCGTGGCCTTAGGTACAGCCTCAGCATTTGCCTGGTGTGAAAATGGGAAACCACGGAAAACCATCTTCAGGGCTGCCGGCAGTGGGGTTCAAAACGCACTATCTCCCGGATGCGAGCTCACAGCTGCGTGCTCCTAACCGCACGGCCAACTCGCGCGGTATTTTTACCCTTCGGTTTATTGACTTGGCTTGTATAACCTAAAACTTAGGCTAAGTTGGATAATATTTTAAACACCTACATCACTATTTTCACCTGTGTGCAATTATGTTATTTATTTCATTAATATTATGATAATTATTATAATTGAGCATTGTTAACTTATAAGACCCCAACAGACAAGCATTGGTTTTGTGTAGAGTTATACATTTGTTAAATTCACGTTGTTTCCTTTCATGATGTACACGCCTATTCTTTGTTACATTATAGAGTATTTAGACATAGCCTAAATTTCTTTACCAATTAAGCTCTTCAATAAAGACATACATAACTGTCCCATGCCAAGATATATTGGTAGAATTAGAGCTGTCAAATTGGTTCATAACCCCTTTGATTTATTATCTTGACATGGGTCACCCAAAACATAGGTTAGGTTTGGAGAATACTTTAATAATCAGCATTATTTAATGCACTGTTTATTACTTTCATATTCCAAGATGTAATTGAAGCATTTAAATAAAGCATCAGACATTAACGTTTAAAGTTTTACCACTAGAACAGCTGACATGGAAAAGTGATTTGAAAATTCAAACAAATTCATCTTACGTTAAAATCTTCAAAAAAATAAACTGTAGACTTTTCCGATATATCACCAGCATTTCTCCAGCTCGCCAAAATCCATTTGTCCCTAGTTTTAGCGTCTTTGGAACGTTTATAAACAATTTGTTTGGTATGGTATGCGATGTGCTATTGCACATCGGAACTCTACACCATTTATAAGTTTTCTGCCTCACTGTCTGCGCAGGATTCATTTTAAGTCTAAAATACACCACTGAGATTATTATCCAATGTATAGACCTCGAATTTAATCATACTAGACACTAACGTAAAGTAGAAATACGCGAAGTGTATCCTGCTTCTCACAGCACTGCTAATTCAGTCAACCTGTACGATGACGTCAGGCCAATGAGATCGCGTACTTGCGTGACGTGACATTTTCGTAGATTTTTATCATGTTTGGAGTTATTATTTGTACATTCTGATCACATTTTTGAATTCTGCATGCAATTTTGAATCAGATTAGCATATTTTAAATTAAAACCCCGGATCATGCATGTTCCCTATTGGGAAGGAAATGAGAATGACAGGAAGCATGACCAACAAATGGCAAATAAGTTAATATGGGATGGGCACCTGATTTAGAAAGTGATGGAACCAACTAGATTGAAGAATATTCTGGATGTGGTGCTGGTAAAACCAGATGAGCTCTATAGAGAAACCGAAGTCATAAATGGTATTAGTGATGACGAAGCTGTTTTTGTGGTAATTAAAAATAAATGTGAAAGAAAGGGAGAGATTAAAATTTGGACTGTTAGGGAGTACCATATGGCTGATAAAAACAGGCATGAAGGAGTTTTTAATTAGCAACTATGATCGGTGGAAAACGGTAAATAAAAATGTAAACAGACTCTGGGATGGGTTTAAAGCAATTGTTGAGAAATGTGAAAATAGGTTTGTACCTTTAAAGGTGGTAAGGAATGGTAAAGATCCACTATATTATAACAGGGAAGTAAAGAAACTAAGAAGTAGGTGCAGGTTGGAATGAAATAGTTAGAAATAGCTGTGGAAGTAAGGAGAAATTGAAGGAACGTACTAGGAAATTGAATCTAGCAAAGAAGTCTGCAAAGGATAACATGATGGCAAGCACAATTGGTGGCCACACTAATTTTAGTGAAAAATGGAAGAGTATGTATACGTATTTTAAGGCAGAAACAGGTTCCAAGAAGGACATTCCAGGAATAATTAATGAACAAGGGGAGTGTGTATGTGAGGATCTTCAAAAGGCAGAAATATTCAGTCAGCAGTATGTCAAGATTGTTGGTTACAAGGATAATGTCCAGATGGAGGAGGTGACTAATACTAAGGAAGTATTAAAATTTACCTATGACACCAATGACATTTACAGTAAGATACAAAAGTTGAAAACTAGAAAAGCAGCTGGAATTGATAAGATTTCGGGGGATATACTAAAGACAATGGGTTGGGATATCGTACCATATCTGAAGTACTTGTTTGATTTTTGTTTGCATGAAGGAACTTTACCAAATGAATGGAGGTTGCTATAGTAGCCCCTGTATATAAAGGAAAGGGTGATAGGCATAAAGCTGAAAATTACAGGCCAGTCAATTTGACATGCATTGTATGTAAGCTTTGGGAAAGCATTCTTTCTGATTATGTAAGACATGTTTGCAAAATTAATAAATGGTTTGACAGAAGGCAGTTTGGGTTTAGGAAAGGTTATTCCACTGAAGCTCAACTTCTAGGATTACAGCAAGATATAGCAGATATCTTGGATTCAGGTGGTCAATTGGACTGTATTGCGATTGACTTATCTAAGGCATGTGATAGGGTAGATCATGGGAGACTACTGGCAAAAATGAGTGCAATTGGACTTGACAAAAGGGTGACTGAATGGGTGGCTCTGTTTCTAGAAAATAGAAGCCAGAGAATTAGAGTAGGTGAAGCTTTATCTGTCCCTGTAAAAATTAAGAGGGGAATTCCTCAAGGCAGTATTATTGGACCTTAATGTTTTCTTATATATATATATATCAATGATATGCGTAAAGAAGTGGAATCAGAGATAAGGCTTTTCGCAGATGATGTTATTCTGTACAGAGTAATAAATAAGTTACAAGATTCTGAGCAACTGCAAAATGACCTCGATAATGTTGTGAGATGGACAGTAGGCAATGGTATGATGCTAAACGGGGATGAAAGTCAGGTTGTGAGTTTCACAAATAGGAAAAATCCTCTCAGTTTTAATTACTGCGTTGATGAGGTGAAAATTCCCTTTGGGGATCATTGTAAATACCGAGGTATAAATATAAGGAAAGTTCTTCATTGGGGTAATCACATAAATATGATTGTGAATAAAGGGTACAGATCTCTGCACATGGTTATGATAGTATTTAGGGGTTGTAGTAAGGAGGTAAAGGAGAGAGCATATTTGTCTCTGGTGAGACCTCAACTTGTGTATGGTTCCAGTGTATGGGACCCTTACCAGGATTACTTGATTCAGGAACTGGAAAAAATCCAAAGAAAAGCAGCTCGATTTGTTCTGGGCGATTTCCGACAAAAGAGTAGCGTTACAAAAATGTTGCAAAGTTTGGGCTGGAAAGACTTGGGAGAAAGAAGACGAGCTGCTCGACTAAGTGGTATGTTCCGAGCTGTCAGTGGAGAGATGGCGTGGGAGGACATCAGTAGACGAATAAGTTTGGATGGCGTCTTTAAAAGTAGGAAAGATCGCAATATGAAGATAAAGCTGGAATTCAAGAGGACAAATTGGGGCAAATATTCGTTAGGGATTGGAATAACTTACCAAGGGAGATGTTCAATAAATTTCCAATTTCTTTGCAATAATTTAAGAAAAGGCTAGGCAGATAGGGAATCTGCCACCTGGGCGACTGCCCTAAATGCAGATCAGTAGTGATTGATTGACTGATTGATTGAACGTAGCGACAAAGAATCTACTAGCAGGGCTCAATAGGGACATACATAATTCTCCACATTTGTTCTGATTCAATGAAAGGAAAACACTTAGGACTGTGATGCGCGGGGATATTTCCCTGTAGAGGCCTCAGTATTGGGAATGTAAGCGTGTGTTGACAAATGTCAAAAGATGAGGAAAAGGACAATTAGCCAGGGATTACTCAGTAGGGGAACGGAACGTGACCACCGAGGTAACGCTGTCCACGGCCAGAAACAGTTGCAAGCTTACAACATGTGTCAGCTTTTGCAGATCGGATCTAGGAAACCGGGGTTGTACCGTGGTCGAAAGATGTGCTGTGTTTAAGCTGCAGCGTTCAGAAGATTGTGACAGTATTGTGAGCTGCACGTTAGTTGCTCATTTTGTGCCATATACGTAACTTTTTTTGAAGACGGACCATTTTGTCACTAAGGGCAAAAGAATGCGCATCCTCGGTAAGTTATGAAAAAGTTTTTTATTCGAACAGTAGCAAGACAGATCGCGGATGCGTGCCCAAGTTCTATAGGTAGGGCTATATATTTTGTCAAATGCCCGCGGACTGACTGGAACCTCAAATGGCACCATCAAAATTGAGGGTAACTAACTTGTAATTAGCGGACGTATTACCTCAGTTCCAGTGGTTCTATCTTCTCATCAAGACGGCCGAGGCTTCAATCTCAGTCGATGAATGAAACATTTTTTTAACGGGAAGTCACGTTCTACTGATTCAGATTCTACTTTAAAAAACTAGATTCCGTCACTTACCTTTCAGTACTTTTGACCCATAAATGCATCATTTATGGTGGTAAAAATGAAATGGCGTATGGCTTTTAGTGCCGGGAGTGTCCGAGGACATGCTCGGCTCGCCAGGTACAGATCTTTTGATTTGACGCCTGTAGGCGACCCGCGCGTCGTGAGGATGACGATGAAGACGACACATACACCCAGCCCCCCTGCCAGCGAAATTAACCAATGGCGGTTAAAATTCCCGACCCCGCCTGGAATCGAACCCGGGGCCCCTGTGACCAAAGGCCAGCATGCTAACCATTTATCCATGGAGCCGGACATTTATGGTGGTGTATTCTGAGCATCCAACCATTCTTTGGGCTTACCTCCTTAAATGGTGAGTGGATGCAGTGGCGTACCCACAAAATAATTTCAGTGGCCAAATCCACGCCAGTAGCGTGGATACAACTTTTCCTTGGAATGGGTTGTGAAAATATGTTTAATTTTTTATTCAGAATTTGCTTTACGTCGCACCGTAAGTCTTATGGCGATGATGGGAAAGGAAAGGGCAAGGAGTGGGAAGGAAGCGGCCGTGGCCTTAATTAAGGTGTGCAAATAGGAAACCCCGGAAAACCATCTTTAGGGCTGCCGACAGTGGGGTTCGAACCCACCATCTCCCGGATGCAAGCACATCGCTCTGCGCCCTTAACTGCACGGCCAACTCGCCCGGTGGATATGAAGAGAAAGCCGGTCCTACCGGGTGCGGTGACGGATCTTCTGTAGATATTGATGGATTTGATTGGTACCATGTAATTATATCCAACAATCGAAATCATAGCTTCTGTACTCTAAACCGGCTGCATTATTGAAACTGTTCGTAATACTGATAATATCGTTCTTCGTTTGTGAGGAAGTAGAATCTGCATTGTCTTCTTAAAAAAAAAAGGAACCACTTTGGTACTACGCCTCGTGAAGGTGACTACCTGCCAGGTCATACATATTTCGATCACGGGAGAATCATGGCCAACTCTATTGCACCCGCAAACAGGGCTCTGTCTTCCCGATCCCATGCCTTTCTTAACTCTGTCAGTACCGGGCATCAAATGCAGGATGCCTTAAGTAAAATTCTAAAATAAGGAGACCTAAAAGTAACCGGCCGGGTCCGCGGTGTAGGGGTAGCGTACCTGCCTCTTACCGGAGACCCCGGTTCGATTCCCAGCCAGGTCAGGGTTTCTTACCTGGATCTGAGGGTTGGTTCGAGGAACACTCAGCACACATGCCTATAATTGAGGGGCTATCTGACGGTGAGATGGCGGCCCCGGTCTAGAAAGCCTAGAATAACGGCGGAGGAGATTCGTCGGACTGACCACAGGACACCTCGTAATTTGCACGACTTCGGGCTGAACAGCGGTCGGCTGGTAGGCGATGGAATTTGGTTTGGAAAAGTGAACAGAGAAGGAAGCGACACCCCTGCAAGGCTCATCAGCTTCCAGCTAGTTCTTCCGTCCGGTCTCGTGCATTTAGGACACTTGGAAAACGTACGCCTTAATAAATGCTCCTCAGAAGACATTTGTTAACACACTAACTGAATCTTTTTGTAACAATAATCACAAACGCCTCCTTTTCATGTGGCTCAGTTGGTTGAGTCGCTGTCCTTCTGAGTCCGAGTTCGCAGGTTCAAATCCCGACTTGGGTCGGTGGCCCTCATAACGGTGTTGAAATGGCAACAGCTCCATGTCGTTGGTTTCTGGCACGATAAAAAAAATATACATACGAATATTAGCGTCACAAAACTGTAGCTTTATGCTACTATATTCTGCATCCCAGGCTTGCGAGGGAAACTAATTAACACTTTGCTTTATGTCGCACCGACACAGATAGGCCTTATGGTGACGGTGGGATAGGAAGGGCCTAGGAGTGGGAAGGAAGCGGCCGTGGCCTTAATTAAGGTACAGCCCAGGCATTTGCTTGGTGTGAAAATGGGATACCATGGGAAACCATTTTCAGGGCTGCCGACAGGAGGGTTCAAATCCACTGTATCCCGGATGCAAGCTCACAGCTGCGCGGTCCTAACCGCTAGGGAAACTAACATGACAAGGTAAACCCTTCCTAGCATATATTGTGACGTGTATTTTACTTTACCAACTAACTAAATATCTATACCCATACCCCTTACATTCTATATTATTTATTTATTTATTTATTTATTTATTTATTTATGCCTTTTTTACGGTGGCGAAGTTAGGGCTCGGGGCCCTCTCGTACGCTTGACCACATACTAATCAAAATCTTAAAATAAAATACTGAGATACGTAAAATAGTTAAAACTACATAAATTAATAGAATTAAAAATAAATGTAAATAAATAACCAAATTAATATTAAAACTAATTAATATTAAAAACTCTTAAAAATGACTAATCCTCAGACACGAACACATTCATAACTCAACCATTCAGTCAGCTGTCCTCAGCAGGTAGTCTCGGCAGGTGACCTTAAATCTTGATAAAGAGCTAATTTCTCGGACCTGAGCTGGCAGGGAATTCCATAATCTGGCGCCGGTCACCACAAATGATCTATTAATTTTATTTGTGCGGTGCAGTGGCAGAGAAAGAAAGGATCTAGAACGTGTATCAAAGTTGTGAAATGATGATAAAAAAGGTGAATTTGGAAGAAATATACAGTGGCTAACTTTCAGCTAACACTCCTAAACATCATCGTTAAAATGTGCAGCTGCCGACGTTTATCAGGCTTCAGACAGCCTGATAGTATGGGGTGATATAAACGTCATACCCGATATTGTAAACAAATCGCAGGCAGGAATTCAGTACTCATTGAAGTTTAAGTGTTTCTACTCTCGTCATGTCAACTAAAACAACGTCACAATAATCAAGAACAGGGAGAATGAGTGTCTGTATTCGTTTGGCCTTTAGCACAAATGGAAATATATCCCTCTGCCGTTTAAAAGGGTGAAGCCTCCAAAAATCTTTTTACGTATTTCTTTCGTGTGACCAGACCAATCAAGTGTTTCATTCATAATTACGCCGAAATTTTTAACCGTTTTACTGTACGGAATAATGTTACCATTCAGTAGGATAGGCGGGATTGCGACATTGCTTGAGCAGCTCAGGAATTTTCGTGATCCAATTATGATTGCCTGAGATTTTGTGGTGTTTAGTATAAGAGAATTTCGTTGTGTATATATACTGAGTCGTCGGAGGTCATTGTTGATATCTTGTCTTGCAGTGTCGATGTGTTTGAAGATAGTCAGCATAGAGGTTGATGATGATGATGCTTGTTGTTTTAAGGGGCCTAACCTCCAAGGTCAACGGCCCCTAATGGAACGAAATGAATGACATGAGACATGAAGTTAAAATTTTAAAAAAGTATCCACTGACTAGAGTTAAAAAAGAATGGTGATGAAGAAAAATGAGGGTGAGATTAAAACATTCAGTGGATCTAATACGCAATGCCTTATGTTCTATTAAAATAAGAGAAAATATAGGAAAACGAAGGAATAAGGCATTGCCCAGTAGTACAGATATTAACACATAATTTACGTTAGACGTTAAAATAACACATTAAAATGCGCAACACAAACTAAAATGAAGTCAATGAGATAAAAGCGCAACTGACATAAACAACACTAGGACAAAGGACATCATCACACACGATAAAACAGACCGCTATCTATCATAAAGCGGATGACGAGGTCTGCTGACTGCTCGTCATCTCGCAAGATAAGGGAGATTGTACTCGGAAGGTTAAGACTACGGCGCAGATCGACCAGGTCCACACACTCCGTAAGGATGTGTACCACGGTAAGATGGTCGCCGCAGGTACACACCGGAGGGGGTTCTCCTTTCAGTAGATGGGAGTGCGTCAAGATACCGTGGCCGATCCGAAGGCGACATAATACCACGGCTTCCCTCCGCGAAGCCCGAAGGGAAGTCCTCCATACCTTCGTTGTTCCTTTTATCGCTCTCAGCTTATTGGGAAGTGGGATGGCCTGCCACTCCATCTCCCAATGAGACATAACCAGATGTCTCAGGTGAGAGCGAATATCACTTGCTGGAACCTTGAAACGCAACGGGGGCAGTGTAACTGCCTCCCTGGCAGCCCGATCTGCTAACTCGTTTCCCTCTATGCCCATGTGGCTGGGGAGCCACACAAACGTAATTCTGGTGGCGGCATCCGAACACGCGGCCAGCAGGTCCTGGATCCGCTGCACCAGAGGGTGCCGAGGGAAACAGGTATCAATAGACTGGAGCGAGCTCAAGGAGTCAGTACACACGAGAAAGTGTCGGCGTTCATTGTACAGTGCGTACCGCAGAGCTCCACAGATAGCATAAAGCTCCGCTGTGTACACACTACAGGTTTCCGGGAGAGCAAAAAGAAACTGATCATTTCCGACAACGAACGCACAACCCACCTTCGTATCTGGCCCTGAACCATCCGTGTAAACGTCGACTGAACCTGGATAGCGGCCAACAACGGACAGGTAGAGCCTCCGATAAATCGAAGGGTCCGTGTTTCCTTTCGGGCCAGTGTGCAAATCCAGGATGATTTCAGGTCGTCGTACAACCCACGGAGGTACCCCACTTGGTTGTCTGACAAGGCTAGGAATCGAGGGTACGTCAAACAATTCATAACTGCTATCCAAGCGTATCCCAACCGGCCGCGTCGCACGAGGATAAGCAGAGTACAACAAACGGTTGCCATTGTTGAACACGCAGGGATAGCTCGGATGAAGTGGCATCTGTCGCAAATTTGCAGCATACGTAAGTAGGATTTGCTGGCGCCTCAGGTGTAAAGGCGGCACACCAGACTCAGCGAGCAGGCTAGCGATCGGGCTTGTACGAAAAGCTCCCGTCGCCAACTTAACCCCGCTGTGGTGGATACTGTTCAGCTTCGCAAGAACGCTTGGTCTTGCGGAGCCATATGCTGCACTGCCGTAGTCTAACCGGGATAAAATGTGTGCCCGATAGAATCGCAGGAGCACCACGCGGTCAGCTCCCCAATTAGTGCTGCTAAGAAACTTCAAGAGGTTAAGCCTCTTGGTACATTCCACTTTTAGCTCCCGCACGTGTGGCTCCCACGATAATTTACTGTCAAAAAGGAGCCCAAGAAATCGGTAAGTGTCAACAACTAGAAAAACGACATTTCCTAAATAAAGCTCAGGATGGGGGTGAAAAGTACGTTGACGACAAAAGTGGACAAGAGAGGGCTTTGCGGCAGAAAACCGAAAGCCATGTTCTAAGGTCCACTTCTCCACCCTCCTAATAGCTTGCTGTAATTGTCGCTCTGCGACTGCCATACTGCACGACCTATAGTGCAGAGCAAAATCGTCCACATATAGCGACGGTATTACTGCTGGACCAGCAGCAGCGACAATACCGTTTATGGCAATCGCGAACAGAGTGACACTAAGGACCGATCCCTGTGGGACTCCATTTTCCTGAACATGATATTGCGAATATGTCCTCCCTACTCGGACACGGAATAGACGGAGGGACAAAAAATTCGCAATAAATACCGGCAAGTTACCTCGGAATCTCCATTGATGCAGGACTGAAAGGATACCATATCGCAATGTGGTGTCGTAGGCGTTCTCTTAGTCAACGAAAACACCTACCAAGTGCTGTTTACGGAGAAACGCATCCTGGATAGAGCTCTCCAGGCGGACCAAGTGGTCAGTGGTGGATCGAGCGGCTCGAAAACCACACTGGTATTCGGACAGGAGTCCTTGTTTCTCCAGACACCACACGAGTCGGCGATTTACCATCCTCTCAAATAGCTTACACAGGCAGTTGGTAAGACAAATCGGCCTGTAACTTCCTGCATACTTAGGATCTTTGTCAGGCTTGAGGACAGGAATGACTATGCCCTCTCGCCACTGAGACGGAAAATCACCCTCCATCCAGATACGGTTGAACACACGAAGGAGATAGAGTAGACTATCATCACTAAGGTGTTTCAGCATCTGGTTGTGGATGTTGTCCGGTCCAGGAGACGTGTCCTTGCAAAGCCCTAGGGCGCTGCGGAGTTCCCACTCCGTAAAGGGCACGTTGTAGTCGTCTGAAGCTTGAGAGGCAAAACTAAGGTGATGACGTTCTGCCTCTCGCTTCACAGCGAGGAAATCAGGATGGTAATTCCCGGAGCCAGATACATCCGCGAAATGACTGGCTAGATGGTCAGCAATCAGGAGGGATTCAGTGACAATATTGCCTGCAATGGAAATTCCCGGTACAGAAGATGATCCTTGGATACCCGAAATCCGTCGAAGCTTAGTCCACACTTGGGATGATGGAGTATGTGACGTCATAGACAACACATATCTCTCCCATGAAGCTTTCTTACTTTGACGAATAAGAACTCGCGCCTTAGCGCGGAGTTTCTTGAATGTTACCAAGTTGGCCGCAGTAGGCTGTCTACGGTAACGTTTGTTGTGAGCGCGACGGCGTTCTTTGATAGCTGCTGCTATTTCTTCGTTCCACCAAGGAACGAGCTTTCGGCGAGGAGTCGCCGAGTAGAACGGAATGGACTCCTCAGCAGCAGCAAGAATAACTCGGATGATGTAAGTTATTTCCTCGCCGACGGTCTGCCTGATATCATCGCTAAAGACACCTAACGATGAGTACTTTGGCCAATCAGCATGTTTCAAAATCCATCGAGGGGGAGCCTCGATGGATTTTTTGGTTCATCAAAGTAAGAATGATGGGAAAATGGTCACTGTCACAGAGATCATCGTGTATATGCCACCGAAACAGTGGAACCAACGTTCGGCTGCACAGACTTACGTCTATGCGAGAATATGTGCCGTAACGCACACTAAAGTGAGTTGGTTCCCCCGTGTTCAAAATACATACATCCAGCTCTGTTACTAATGTTTCCAGCTCTCTCCGCCTGGGGCAAGGCGTCTCAGAGCCCCAGATGGGGTGATGGGCGTTAAAATCGCCCAACAAGAGGAAGGGACGTGGAAGCTGATCTATAAGATCAGTGACATCAGTTATGTTAAGAGCGTGACCTGGTGGAAAATAAACATTACACACTGTTATGACAGGCAGCGGAACGCGAACAGCTACAGCCTCGAGGGTAGTTCTTAATGGAACCTCTTCGCTGTAGGTATCAGAACGTACAAAAATGCCAACACCACCGGACGCCCGGTGAGCATAGTACCGTTCTGTCGAGTATAGTCTGAAATTTCTCAAGACCGTATGATGACCAGGTCTGAAGTTGGTCTCCTGAATACAGACTATACTCGCTGCGTACTCACTAATGAGCTGACGTAACTCAGCAAGATGCCTGTCATAACCGTTACAATTCCACTGTAACAGTGCCATAGTGTGGACTATAAAAGGAGTGTTAGGTTATGAGCGAAAAAATGCTCGTAAGCCTAAACACTATTTACATCTACATCCGTAGATGTAGAGGACAGCGCGACATCCATCCCGTCATCAAAAGATGGCAGGGGTGCCGCCCAGAACGTCGACGCTTTTCGGGGGCTAGCAGGTCCCCTACGAGGAGAGCGCGCCGGTTTGGGAGCAGGAGTACCTCCCGGCGCAGACTCATAACCCTCAGGAGGGGGGCATGACTTCTCCTTCGCAGGGGAAGTCCGAGAGCGCTCAGCACGCACGCTCTTCTTCCCCTTCTTTTCGAGTTTAGACGGGCTGGGAGATGGTTTCCCAGCCCTGGTCGACGTTGCCGCCTCCGCCGGCTGGGGCACGACTTTCGTCGACCTCCTAGGGGGGAGACTTAGTCTTCCCCCCTTGCTGTGCAGGCTGGGAACTACCAGCCTGCACAGACTTCTGGTTGGTCGAAGGTGGGGTGCCCCCCCCCCTCGAGCTTTGACTCTTTGCGACGTTGCTGGGAGCAGCAACAGTCGCCTTGGGCGCAGCGGTCTGGACAGGTGTCGAGGTTGTAAATGACGAACCTGGAAGACTCTGAGCTATCAAGCTATAGTCAAGTGTACGGGCAGGTGTATTCGTAGAATTTAACTTCCGCCGCGCTTCCTGGTAGGAAAGACCATCCAGGGTCTTGATCTCCTGGATCTTCTTCTCACTCAGGTATGTCGGACAATTCCGATCCCGAGGAGAATGAAAACCGGAGCAGTTAGTGCACTTGTATGGAGTTGTGCACTCCTCCGCGCCGTGAGCTACTCTTCCACATGTACCACATACAGCCTGATTCGAACAGCGAGATACCATATGTCCGAATCGCTGGGATTGATAGCATCGCATAGGAGGCGGGATGTACGGCCTCACATCGCAACGATAAGTTGTTACCTTGACTTTCTCTGGTAACACTGACAACTTAAAGAGACAATGAAGGCACCAGTGGCAACGTCTTCACCGTTGACCTTGCGCGTAATGCGCCGGACGTGTGTCACGCCACGGTCCTTCATGTCTTCCATCAACTCGTCGTCAGTGTTCAAAATAAGGTCGCGGTGAAAGATGACTCCGCGAACCAGGTTCAAGGACTTATGCTCCTCAACTTTGACGGGGATTTCGCCAAAGTGCTCGCACTTAAGCAACTGATCAGCTTGCAGTGCTGTACGAGTCTTTAGAAGCAAACTACCGTTGCGCATTTTCTTAAGTTCCTCCAGTTCGCCATAGACGCCTTCGATGTGCCTACTAAAAAGGATCGACTTCACCAGCTTAAAATCGTGCCCATCGGTTCTGGTAACGACCAGAAACCTAGGGAAGCTGGATCTCATTCCTTCACGCTGCGCATGTTCCCAGGGAGTTGAACCTCTCTGGGAAGCAAAAGTTAAAGACTTAGGTGGGGGACCACCTTGAGAGAGCCGACTTCGTTTGGAAGCCATGCCCGAAAACTTCCTCCCCGAATGCCACCCACTCCGATCAGGGGTCTCTGTAGCCGAACTAAGCAGCCAAGGCAATACCCACCTGGGCATGGCAGGTACTGCCCGGGGTCCGATGTTGGACGATGCCTAATACGGGATAACTGAGCCAATGAGCACTAGGACTCCCTTCCTCCAGTCACCCGCAATAGCATGTACCCCACAGCGTGTACAGAGCACTAAATATAGAGAAAAAATTAAAAATAATTAATAATATGTCCTGGCATTCGGCTGTGCGGGGACCTGTGTTGTCAGGCGGATACTACTGCCAAGGTACATGGCGCTCCCACCACCCAATGGTCCTGGGTGGACAGTTGCGGGCTTTTGGGCGTAATCGCACACGTAAGAGGCCCATCTCCGGGCAGCACGCACATCAAAATTTTGAATGGTGTACATCTGACCCTCGGAAAAATAAAAAAAAATAATAAAGAGGGGACCATGGCCACATGACCCTTTAAGTCGCCTTCTACGACAGGCAGGGATTACCTATGGATGTATTCAGCCTCTCCCATCCACAGTAGGTCCATCACATTATACCAAACCGCAATCCAAGTCCGCGCCAAGGTCGCCCCTTTTTGTCGCCTCTTACGACAGGCAGGGGATACCGCGGGTGTATTCTGCAAGTGTGTCCCCCACCCGCAGGGGGTAGTGTGTTTGGTCCGCGAGAGGTATTTTATTTTCCTCAAGTCCGCCGGCAAGCCGGTTAGGACCCCCCTATCCGCCACCTGGGACGCGCCACGTGGGAGTATCACCTCTCCCCCTGCTACGCCATCGTAGTAGGTTCGTGGAGCATAGAGGTGGTGTGTGTTATTTCCTGTCGCAGATGGTAAGATAATTTCGGTAGAGTTGCCGCACTTTTCAGATATTTCTTTTCATATCCGTAGATTTATCTGAAAAATTACTGCAAATTGATAGAGCATAATTTGAAAATATTTACATTAGACCCGAGATGAACAAAACATTGGTAGTTGAAAATAAATGAGAGAAAGGAAAGAACAAAACAATCGTTGCATCAGCGACGTCTCTCCCTGGAACCCGGCACAGATGCAGACTTTGCTTGGGAGAGATGCCGCAAGTAAAATAATCAAGAGCAAAATCAAATTTAAGCTAATTCCTTCAACTCTAATGTAACTGAACATTAGAGCACCCTTACAAATCAAAACATGGGGCATAAATTGGCCTGAAGCATTACAACAAACCAGAACAGTTACATTTTTCGCTTTCCTCTCCTGACTTTTAGTACAGGAACAGATTTCGATTTTTTGTTTCATTATCACAGAACCAGTTTGGCTGTTAGCCTGCACTCCAAACTCATCCATTTTAAAAACACTCTCTGGTTTTTCAAATACATTTTTATTTCTGAAAATAATGTAATTGTATATAATATCAACAATGTAAGCAATGAAAGCAATAAAAATAAATGATATATATTTAAGACTCGTGAGGCAATAATATATTCGAATAAAATACTAGTACCCTCTGAATAGTATTGAATGTTTCCAGATCGCTTTTAGAATCTGTTAGCAATAGGGCATCTCTACCGGATTGTTGTGCGCCAACTCTTCCAACTATCAGGCAGAGACGCCGCCCCCTCCAGTTGTCGTATCTCACGACCAACATGGCCAAAAAAAATAAGCTTATTATCAATTAGAACAATGCTTCTGACTTCTGCTGTACCGAAAATGGCTGATTTAAGCACCTGAAATCAATTTAATATTCAATCAATGAACACAAGGAAAAACTTTATCAGGAGGAAACATGTTCTCTCCAAGAGATGTTGGCTATAATTGGCGTAATATACTAGCAAATTCCATTACACCCGCAGACAGTAGTTCCTCCTTAGAAACTGAAAAACCATACACAGTGCCGTATAGCTCAACGATGGGAACCTGTGCCTACAGTGTATGCGACATCTGCACCGGAGCGGCATCTGTACCGGATTTACCTTAGGTCATTGATATAAATACAGAAAAGTAAGTGCCCTAGGTTACTGTTCTGTGGGGCACAGCTAAGTTTCATTTTCCATTTAGAGGCCTTTTCGTATACTGCTACATGCTGTTGATGGTTACTCAAATAAGAACTAAAAAACTTAAGCGCAGCCAGGTCGAAATTTATCAGTTCCATTTTCTTTATCATAGTCGGAATTTGTAGTGTCAAAGGCGCTACTGAAGTCAAGAAGAATAAGTATAGTGAGCAGTTGTTTGCCTATAGCATTTCTAATGTCTTCAGAAACCTTCAAAAGTGCTGTCGCGGTACTGTGACCCTTCTTAAATCCAGATTGCAAAGGGTCCAAAAGAGCATTTTTATTTAGGTATTCCACAACTTCCTCGAATATTAAACGTTCAAAGGATTTAGAAAGCACATGGAGTATGGACACAGGACGAATGTCAGAGAGTGGTTGTGGGTCCAAACTCTTAGGTACCAGTATAATATTCAATGTTGGCTGTTTTCCAGACAGTAGGGAAAGTTCCGTTCAGTAAACAGTAGTTCAGTATGTGCGTCAGTATAGGCAGGCCAGCACCCATAATGTTATGTATAAAAGTAATAAGAATATCATCTACACATGTAGCCTTTGATTTAGTCGAGTACAAAGCCTTTTCAACCTGATTTTCAGAGACACTGTGTAATGTGAATGGTGGATTGGCTGGAGGGGAGCCCGTTGAGTCGGTGCAGTCAATTGGGGTGGGTTGAATATTTATTCTACTAGAGTAATCGTTCAGTTCGTCAAGTAGAATGTCAGGAGTTATCTGCCTCTGTTTTTCCTATTCCCAGAGCTCTAAATTGGTCCCATGCGCGATTAGAATTTAAGTTGTTATCTAAATTCCCAAAATATGTACATTTTTTATTTCTGATTAACTGCTTTGTGCGATTTCTTAAGATGCGGTAAGATTCGAAGTCTGTGTCATCTAGAGTTTGTTTATAATGTCGAAATAACGAGTAACGGCGGGCCATCATTCTCTTGGTTTCATCATCTAGCCATGGAGAAGAAGGGCGAGAAATTTTTATTCAAAGTGTATGTGTTTGTTTCTTTGCCGCAATGTTTGAATAACATGGCACTACTTTACAGCTTATCACATGACCATTATTATAATAAAATTACCGTATTTTTTATAAACCAGAATACTGCATCTTTACTCAAATTGTTTATTCTTGCATTCATTTCACTTGTACTTGGGATATATGAAATGCTGCAGTTATGTTGGGATGGGAGTAGCAGAGGTTGGCGGAGGGGTTGTCGTCGAAGGAGTCCAGACACCCCCGGAGTTTTAACGAATGTACTTTCATTAAGCATTTTATATATAATGTAAAATACTATTAGCTTCCGGAGTCCGACTCACTGGCTGAATGATCAGTGTTGAGGTCTTCGGTTCAGAGGGTCCCGGGTTCGATTTCCGGCCGGGTCGGGGATTTTAATCGCGTCTGATTATTTTGGCTCGAGGACTGGGTGTTTGCCCCAACACTTTCCTCTTCATATTCAAACAACATGCTACACTACAACCACCAAAGAAATACACAACAGTGATTACATCCCTCCATATAAGGGTTGGCGTCGGGAAGGGTATCCTGCCGTGAAACAGGGCCAAATTCACATGTGCGACATAGTTCGCACCCGCGACACAGCAGATATGGGAAAAACAGAATAATAAGAATACTACTAATAGCTTCCGGAATCCGCACGAATCCACCACTCTTACTTGGATCCAAGGACACTCATTTCCTTCTTAGGTATTCTATACCATCTAAACTCTGAAAGTATGGACACCTATCAAAATAAAATTTTGGTTGAAGAACTACCTTAAAGCCCCCCCCCCCCCACCAAACTGAAATCCTGGCTACGCTACTGGCTTGGAGTGAATGAATCATCCTATGCATGACCGTACGCTGACCCCTCCTCTAACCTACTTAAGTTGCAAACCCAGCTTTAGCGTTACATCAACTGCCGTGCTGGTGTGCCACATTCTCTTTACGTATTATACACTGACTGACAGAGCAAATGCAACACCAAGAAGGAGTGGTCAGAACTTTATGCCAATTGCAGGGTAGACTGACGTCACTGAGGTATGCTCATGATGTGAAATGCGCCGCTGTGCTGCGCACGTAGCGAACGATAAATGGGACACGGCGTTGGCGAATGGCCCACTTCGTACCGTGATTTCTCAGCCGACAGTCATTGTAGAACGTGTTGTCGTGTGCCACAGGACACGTGTATAGCTAAGAATGCCAGGCCGCCGTCAACGGAGGCATTTCCAGCAGACAGACGACTTTACGAGGGATATGGTGATCGGGCTGAGAAGGGCAGGTTGGTCGCTTCGTCAAATCGCAGCCGATACCATAGGGATGTGTCCACGGTGCAGCGCCTGTGGCGAAGATGGTTGGCGCAGGGATATGTGGCACGTGCGAGGGGTCCAGGCGCAGCCCGAGTGACGTCAGCACGCGAGGATCGGCGCATCCGCCGCCAAGCGGTGGCAGCCCCGCACGCCACGTCAACCGCCATTCTTCAGCATTGGTTGAAGGAGGCCTGCACTCCCGGCGTCCGCTCAGAAGACTACCATTGACTCCACAGCATAGACGTGCACGCCTGGCATGGTGCCGGGCTAGAGCGACTTGGATGAGGGAATGGCGGAACGTCGTGTTCTCCGATGAGTCACGCTTCTGCTCTGTCAGTGATAGTCACCGCAGACGAGTGTGGCGTCGGCGTGGAGAAAGGTCAAATCCGGCAGTAACTGTGGAGCGCCCTACCGCTAGACAACGCGGCATCATGGTTTGGGGCGCTATTGCGTATGATTCCACGTCACCTCTAGTGCGTATTCAAGGCCCGTTAAATGCCCACCGCTACGTGCAGCATGTGCTGCGGCCGGTGGCACTCCCGTACCTTCAGGGGCTGCCCAATGCTCTGTTTCAGCAGGATAATGCCCGCCCACACACTGCTCGCATCTCCCAACAGGCTCTATGAGGTGTACAGATGCTTCCGTGGCCAGCGTACTCTCCGGATCTCTCACCAATCAAACACGTGTGGGATCTCATTGGACGCCGTTTGCAAACTCTGCCCCAGCCTCGTACGGACGACCAACTGTGGCAAATGGTTGACAGAGAATGGAGAACCATCCCTCAGGACACCATCCGCACTCTTATTGACTCTGTACCTCGACGTGTTTCTGCGTGCATCGCCGCTCGCGGTGGTCCTACATCCTACAAGGTCGATGCTGTGCGCATTGTGTAACCTGCATATCGGTTTGAAATAAACATCAGTTATTCGTCCGTGCCGTCTCTGTTTTTTTCCCCAACTTTCATCCCTTTCGAACCACTCCTTCTTGGTGTTGCATTTGCGATGTCAGTCAGTGTATATAATATACACTACTTCATATTTACTAAGCTCCATCATGTAACTACAACTCTCATACATTAGCTTTCCAACCATACATAATCACGATAGGTAGCTATTATTTACAAACTCTCCAAACATATCACCGAATTACAAATATCCTGCAAGTCAGATTATACCACCTCTTCTTATTCTTCCACTATTTACCGTACCATATCTATAACTTAATCACTCTTATCTCAACCATGATCACCACTTTCAGACAACACTACGAAACCACCAATTACTTACTCGCTTTAAGCCACCACCACTCCTATCACATTTCATCTTCATATTCCACTACCTCTCTTATCTTATTAGTTTTCACCAGTAACTTACTCACTCTACACGCCCGTAAACACAATCATCCTCGGCATCCTTCACCCCGATTTACCATCCACTTATACCACCTCTTCTTTATCTTTCACTAATTACCGTCAATCAACCTCTTATAATTACAAAACCAATACTGCGCCCGCGTTCAATACGAGCTAATTGAAAGCGTATCTTGGCATCAATTATATTTATTCTCTAAAGAATGGACAAGGAAATAAATCTTATACAGCGAACAGAGAAAGAGCCCGGGGTGACGTGCAAGTTTTTTCGACGAGACGTTAAATGCCAACCCTGCCATAAATTCTCCCGAGGACTGACCGGGAAGAATAAGAAAGTTGGGGGCGAGGAAAATGAAATGGCGTATGGCTTTTAGTGCCGGGAGTGTCCGAGGACATGTTCGGCTCGCCAGGTGCAGGTCTTTCGATTTGACACCCGTAGGTGACCTGCGCGTCGTGATGAGGATGAAATGATGAAGACGACACATACACCCAGCCCCAGTGCCAGTGAAATTAACCAATGATGGTTAAAATTCCCGACCCTGCCGGGAATCGAACCCGGGACCCCTGTGACCAAAGGCCAGCACGCTAACCATTTAGCTATGGAGCCGGACGGGGGCGAGGAAAGACAATGGAACAGGAGGAAACAATACACTCGATATCCAGCTTCACGGTTAAAAGTAGTGTGACGGAAGTATCATAAAAACAATTGAAAAGGAACGCAATTGAGCCAAGTGACACATTCACAATAGATCTGAACTAACGTCAAAAATACCGAGTGGAGGCCCAGAAAATATGACCAAGCGGGAACAATAGTAGAAAGTCTAACCCTAGCCCGCAGGAACAGGGAAGAATCGAGGTCAGTGCAAGGAGTCACAAATGACCAGCCAATGAGGAAAAGCGTCATATAAATTATCCCTGTAGGATTGGTTGAGGCCAAGAGAAACCAAAATGAAGAATATAGGGGAGGGAGAAAACAGAGTTGATAAATTTAGCCGCGCAGGACATGTTTAGGCACTCTGTAATCCTTAGTGGTATCGTAATCGCATTCGTAGTCTTATCGACATCAGCATTCTTAGTACTATCGGTCTTAGCATCATTCGTCGAACAGTTTATTTCTCGTTCACAGATTGTCAGACTTTTGTACTTGTGAATCGGCAACCGAGTTCGTGTTACTTTGGACGTCTCACTGCTACACTCTACCTTTCGACTGGTGACGTTGGTATTTACAGAGAGATGCATTGAGACGCTGTTACATTGTGTTAATATTTAGATATCACTTTACCTCGTGTCAGAGAGTTGTTTAGGCACTCTGAATCGAAGTCCGGGAACGCAGTTATCTGAACTTATAAGAAAATAACCAGAGAAACAGTTATTCTTAATCAGAGTTGTCATTTTACAGTAGAGTCCATCGGAACATGCGCGACGGTGGAAGGCTATTGTTCACCGCCTAAAGTGACAAACGTGTGCTTGACAGACGTCGAGGTCCAAATCGTGTCCCGGAAATACAGAGCAGTGTTAATCGGCAGTGCGGGAAATGTTCTGTCGGGCGACCGCGGCGCGAACGAACGGGGAGACCCATGAACTGTGAGCAGAGGGAGAGATAGACAATTTTAGCACCTAAATTTAATACCATTACAAATTCTAGGATGCTATAGTAGCCACACAAACTCAGGAGCTCAGTTACACATAGCTCATAAGGTGACCGTAATTTTATAGTGTTACTAGGCTACCGACGAGACATCATTGCACGAGATATTCCGGAGACGCAAGCTCAGGAGCAGCTTATCCAGGACGAGGGCGCGACAATGGAGAACAGCAGCTGGACCACAGGGAAGACGGAACTGATATCCGGGCATCCTACGCCCCCTACAATGATGGCTTAAACAGGATGGGGCCGTCCGATCCGAAGCAAGGAGTGACCTGAAGGCTGAGTAGCAAACATACCATTTTAATTACGGAGCACTTTACGTAGATATTTAGAGGGATTTGTGAATAGTAGTTTTAATTTGTAGAATTTTGTATTTCTAAAGAGGCAATCGCCAGTAACGTAAAAGCTAGATTTGGTAAATGAAACAACCCATTTCATCTCATTTCATCTTGTTTTGTGTAGGAACTTAACGTAAGAATGCATGTCATTTGGAAATAAAATGTAAATAAGGGTCGAATCAATGTGGATAATTACAGTTTATTCAGTGATAGTTTTCCTTTCTTAATAAATGCGCAGACAAGCCTCAAATATGTCAGGCCTAGTGTGATCTAGTAGTATGCATGCTGTGAAATGAATGAGGACATGCACGGATATGTGTGGTTTTCTATGTATGCTAGAGGATGAAAGTGATTGTTACATGCATGTTGTCAGTTCTTCGATCGTAATCAAGAGTAGAATTATCGAGAAATTTCAAAGTGTTAAATGAAATCAGTGAGATGTTCGGTCGTCAAATGAGTGCTAATAAGTGTTGAAATTCAGCATCTAGGAATGAACCAAGTAGTCAGACGTAAATTTAAGGAATAATTCCGGTTGTCGTAGGAAGAGTTCATATTTACGGTCCTCGTATTCATAGAATGGTCTAACTAAACGTGGATAGAGTCTTCATTGTAATGATACGATAGTCATGTGGAATCAGATTGTAAGGATGAAGGTCTAGAAGGCATAGGAATCTTCGAGATAAACGAATTATAGTGCACAGACAGGCCTTGGGAAGGTAATCGTGAGACTGAGTAGTGTAATTCCTCAAGTTATAGAGATTAGGGAGCGTGTGTGATCTTCCAGTGTGTAAATTCCGCCAGGGCTAGTGTGGTCGGGCGAAGTGAACAGTTAAACATCCCAAGGATTGTCATAAACGAAGGCCCATGCGCATTCATCACCCACAGTTTTATTTCATGTGTTGGACAGTGCTTTCGGTAAGTGACCTGGGAAGGGCATATACTAGGTTCATTTCAGGGATAGTCATCGTTGGTATGAATGACAGGCGAACAGTGTTCATGGCTGAATGTTAATATTATGTATTTTGGTTTGTGTGTGAGACTGACATTATGTTTACAGGTGTTGTGCGTGCGTCATGTGTTTAATTTATGTTGTAAATAATGTGTGTCCGTGGTAAATTGAAATCCACGTGAGGGATGATATAAGTGATTTGATAATATTGTTTGTGCATAAGTAATTGATTATTGCGATTCATTTTAACAAGCTTTAGAGTTAGTGTTAGTAATCCCTTAAATATTTACGTAGAGGTCGGATAGGATTTCACCACAATGTTTTGTGGGCATGAAATTTAGCTACTCACGCCATTCAACGAGAAATAACATACAAGCACAGTTTTGGTTTTGCTTCAACATTAAAGAATTTAAATCCACGAGTGTAAATGGGAATATCCGTGTTAATTATACAAAGGACTTTGGACGTTCATATACGCAATGAGTTTTACAGTTATTGAATCCAGCGATATTTAAGTCGTTTTTGTTTAATTTGACTTACTATTTGTGAGCATATTTTGAATAAATTAGGATCTCTTTTAAATCAACTGTTGCCCATTATTCAGTAGATAGCTTCACCCATTATACAATGTCTGTTTATCGAAGTATATATTCCAAAAATCTGAAATAGCGGTGAAAGTTCGAATTTTCATAGAGGGTTAGGACCGGACACGCCTGAGTGGCTGGCTAGTTGGGGCATCACCAGATTTTGGTGGCTATATGGGGACAATACCACCTTTCAAATTTTCATCCATCTCATCAACTAATCACTCTTCAATTCAAGATACAATCAGATTCCACACTTAAATTCTGCCATCACGTCTAATCAGTCTTAGCGACGTTCACTCCAAAAAATACTATCGAACTTTCCAATCTCATATCCATCCAAATCAAACTCTTATCCTTCAACTGATCACTCTTCCGAATGACCTTAATTCCATTCTAAATTCACTACTCATTACAAATTCTCGACCCTCTCACGCCACCAACTCATCATTCATATAATCTCACTTCTAATTAATACCTACATCACTTGCTAACACTACATGACTATCATCTACTGGCTCTCTTTACTTAACGTCGTACTTCTCGTTGCTACATCCTCCTCCTTTTTATCTTTCTTTCCCCACACATCCTTTAGACTCATGCTTCTCCCTTTTCTCAAAGTCTCCCCTTTACTAAGCATCTCCTTCATCTCTTTCAGACCTTCGTGGTACTTCTCCATTTCAGTTAAATAGCCCTCCCATTTCATCTCTTTACATGCTTCACTGATAAAGCTCATGACTAGGCGATATCCTAGGACCATCCCTCACTCTATTAACCACTGTCCTCTCTTTATCACCATGTATGACCACTCCATCACTGCGATCATCTTTCCTTCCTCTGAACTTGTCACCTCCGAAGCAGTTTCTACGACCTCATTGGTTCCTGTTCCTCCCCTTTCCTCATGCCCATCTTCTCCGGGAAGGTTTCTCGCTACCAGCCTTTCTTCCACTCTCGTCTCCGTATCTCCATCCTGTTTCATCTTTTCTTCTAGTTCCAGTACGTTTGTCACCGACCAAAATCTTATCCACCTGCCATTAGACACTACTAATTGCTGTCCCCTAATGTAAGCTTTCAATCCTTGGTGTCTGGCCCTCACCAAATGTTTCTTAAGAATTTTTAAATTCTTGACCCCTTGACTCCCACGTGTCCCTTAATCCAATTTTTTTCACTCTAAATGTTACCGCATTTCTGATCACCATTTCGGCCATCAAAGTAGATAACAATTCCACTTTTATAGGCCTATTATCCTGCACTTTACCCATTCTTTCCGCATCAAATTCGCTAAAATTAATTTTCATTTTGCCCGGATTAGCTCCACCACTTTATAAATTGTGTTCACTATGTCTTCTCTCTTATCCTCCGGAACACCATATATAAATAAGAATTTCTTTCTTCGATCTTGACCACTGGCCTCTACTTCTGATCTCAGCTTCGACACTTCCTCTTCTAATTTTCTTATTTTCTCTCTTAGTGACGCAATTTCTTCCCTGTTGTTTCTAACGTTGGTTGTTGTATCGTCTGTGTTACCTGGAACCATTTCTTCATATTATAGAACTCCTTCGTTCGCTCCTGTATCAAATATCTAATTTCCTCAAACGGGGGAATTTCTTCTACCACCCCTTTTACCACATTCTTAATTACTTCCACGTCTTGAGCTGCCACTGGAGATCGAACCGGGATTCAATTCCACTCCCCCGATAATTAACATTACCATAACCACAGCTGCCGCCAGCATCATCCCCCATTCATTCCTAGTTCCATCTTGCTTCCTCCATTTTTCGATTCTTCTTGCTTCTTTCTCCCCTGCCATCTTCCTATAACTGCCCTACATAGTTTCACACCAATCATCCTCCTCGACACTCTTCTCTTCTCTCTTTCACTCCCCTCTCGCACTACCGGCACACTCTATCCAGCACGTCTGCACTCGTCGCTTGCTTAAGTTAAATGACGAATAATTTATGACTTGATAAATTTGGTGAACCAAATAGTCTATTTATCTATCTATATATATCCTGACTGACTGATTCATCACCACCGAGCCAAAACTACTGGACATAAACGAAATGATATTTTGGGGAAACATTTATATTAGGGTGTATGTGCTCACTAAGGGAGGATTTTTGGATTTCCGGCGCCAAGGAGGCGAAAAGGGGGGGGGGTGAATTTTTAAAATGAAGATATCTATATCTAAAAACTTAAACGTTTACAGACGTAAAAATTGGTATTTGGAATCTCCTTTAAAAACAAGGACACACGTATTCTTTTGTTTTCAGAAAAACTCTTAACGGCGGGGGAGTGAAAAAAAATTGAAAAATTAGTTGAATTATTTGTATTAATATACATACATACATACATACATACATACATACATACATAATCATTAAAGACTGGTATGCCTTTCAGCGTTCAGTCTACAAGCCTCCGTGAATTTACTAAACGTCGCCACAAACCTCTATTTGCAACTAGTGTTGTGGCCTCATTTAGTTCTATACCTCTTATCCTTAAATCGTTAGAAACTGAGTCTAACCATCGTCGTCTTTGTCTCCCTCTACTTCTCTTACCATCCATAAGAGTCCATTATTCTCCAAGGTAACCTGTGCTCCTCCATCCGCTTCACATGACCCCACCACCGAAGCCGGTTTATGCGTACAGCTGCATCCATCGAGTTCATTCCTAACTTAGCCTTTATCTCCTCATTCCGAGTACCCTCCTGCCATTGTTCGCACCTGTTTGTACCAGCAATCATTCTCGCTACTTTCATGTCTGTTACTTCTAACTTATGAATATCCCGAGTCTACCCAGCTTTCGCTCCCGTAAACCAAAGTTGGTCTGAAAACAGACCGATGTAAAGATAGTTTCGTCTGGGAGCTGACTTCCTTCTTACTGAATACTATTGATCGCAACTGCGAGCTCACTGCATTAGCTTTACTACACCATGATTCAATCTCACTATATTACCATCCTGGGAGAACACACGCCCTAAATACTTGAAACTATCGACCTGTTCTAGCTTTGTATCATCAATCTGGCATTCAATTCTGTTCAATTTCTTACCTACTGAAATCAATTTAGTCTTCGAAAGGCTAATTTTCATACCATACTCATTGCACGTATTTTCAAGTTCCAAGATATTTGACTGCAGGCTTTCGGGACAATCTGCCATTAAGATCAAGTCTTCAGCATAGGCCACATTCCTTACTACATTTCCACCTAACTGAATCCCTCCTTGCCAATCTTATACCTTTCAGCAGATGATCCATGTAAACTACGAACAACAAAGGTGAAAGATTACAGCCTTGTCTAACCCCCGTAACTCATTCCAGCATCAATTCTCACTGAAGCCCAATTGTCAACATAAATGCCTTTGATTTATTTTAATAATCTACCTTTAATTCCATAGTCCCCCAGTATGGCGAACATCTTTTCCCTCGGTACCCTATCATATGCTTTCTCTAGATCTACGAAACATAAGCACATACCAAAAAAAAATCTAAAGATGTTACAAACGTGGAAACTGGTATTTGGAATCTCCATTAAAAATAACGAAACATGCATTTTGGGGCGGGATAAACTTGGTAGGGGGTGGGGGGATAAAAACGGAGCTGAATTCCTTTTACGAAGATACATATATCTCAAAAGCTGAAGCTGTTACAGTTATGATAATTCGTATTTGGAAGCCCTTTTAAAGAAACGGGCACAGTTTATTTTTGGAAAATTCACCTAAGTGCGAAGTGTGAAAGATGTGAAAAAAATTTAATTCCTTTTCTGGAGAAACTTACATCTCAAAACTGAAGGTTACAGACGTGGAAATCGGTATTTGGAATCTCCTTGAAAAATAAAGAAACACGCAATTTTTTGGGTGGGGTGAAACCAACTTAACGGGCGGGGATGGAGTGAAAAAGGAGTTGAATTCTTTTCATGAGGATACTTATATATCAAAAGCTGAAGATGTTACAGACATGAAAATTTGTATTAGGAATTTTCTTTCTAAGTAAAGAAACACGTAATCGTTTGTCTTTGGAAAATTCTCTTAAGAGTGGTGAATTAATTGAAAAATTAGTTCAAGAGAAAGGGCATGGCTTAGTAGAATGCCTGAACTTAGCCGTATCTTACAGGTATCTGGAGTACGACCTAATTAGCAGCCCCACTGCTGCATGAACGTTGGAAAACCCTAACAGACAGCTGATAATTTTACAGTGATCGCAAATGGGACAAGAACTAGTCTTTCTTCCCATTATTTTTTTCCTCTGTAATGGGAGTGATGGCAAATGGGACAAATTTTGCTGTGCTCGAAAATGGGACACAACCGGCCCAGGTACAGAAACCTGATCTTACTAATCCTCTTCTTGGAATTCGTGAATTTTAATAATCGCGAGTTCTGAGACGACACGGAACCCACTATCACCCGAATGCAAGCTGAGAGCTACGTGACCCAAACCACGCAGCTACTCGCTCGGTGTTTCCAAAAATGTAAAAAGAAAGTCATACACGATATGTGTCTTTACATAACAGTGTAATAATAATAATGAGAGGCAAGACCCTGCATTCAACTAGCTTCAATGTACCCAGGGGGAGGGGGGAAGGAACACTCAACAGTAACTCGTGTATAAGGGTTTAGGCCAATACGGTTTCGTTTTCGAAAAAAACACGCAAAGATACATAGGGATTCATTGAGGGATACACTCCTATAAACAGGAAAGAAAGCTACGATTTTTGAACACCAGTTATTGTCAATATATGCAGAAAATGCAAAAACAGGAATAGCGGTGAAAGGAAACGAGACTCGTAAAGTTCACAACATTGCTGTACAACCAAGGGAGATTTATTCATTATGACAGATGGAATGCTATCGGAAACGTCCAGAAGTGTATAAAGTATTATCCGCACACTTTATCTTGGTGCATTTACAACCTAGTGCTAAATCGGTCGACCTCGGCGATCTTCGAGATTCGTACTGGCAACCTTTGAAACACAAACTATGAATCGCTTAAGCATCGTTGTGCGACATCTGGCGTACACTTTACGTACTATTACTGTTGTTTACACAACAAAGCCAAAGTATAGAATTCATGCTAGGAACAAGATTCGCATCGAGAAATGTTTTATAATGTTATATAATGTGTATGTGACATAGTTGGCTTAAGATGATAACGGTTTAGAAATTTCATATCGATCGATCATATTCTCGATTCAATTCAGATTTCATTTTCATTCAGTTGGCAGCACCAGGCAGCACTATCGATACCGGGACAGCTCCCTCCTTACTCCTCACCCCCGTACACAGATGCACCAAGATAAAGTGTGCGGATAATAAACACATTCTTTTTTAATGCTATTTGTTCGAGGCATCGACCCATGTGGATCTTTTGCCCCTAAACGCAGTGATATTCGAACAACAGCGATACATGCACCTACAGTATGTCTAACTCCAGCTACCGAGGGTCTCTTTTGAGTTTTGATAGGATATATGAAGTGAATGAAAAAAACATTAAGAAAAGAACTAAAGAGACACTGAAGAATATTATGCTTCAATGACATACTACCGACTTAGTCCACAACACAGCTCAAGTTAAATGGTGTTTTTATCCGCAGGGGCAAGTAAAGAATATATCGATTTGATTTTATAGTAACTTTTTCGTTCAATCTGCAAGGAATGAGTTGGCGGCACCAAAATTTCAGTATTTTGAATTGAATGCTGGTTCCTTAATACACACTGTCTACGAAATACTAAACTGTTATTGCCCGTATGACGATCTATTTTTCTCATTGCCACACAACATATAAATAGTATGAATGATAACAGACTTCATTTTTAAAATGATTAATGGTAACTGTCAAATATTCACCCGAAAGCTTACCTAAGAATAATGTCACAGATGTTTTTCATTTATTTTAAAAAATTGTATAACAAGAAACTTCGAATTATTCTCTCAGACATAAAAGACGCTTACAGACACTTGAAGTTTGTCTGCGCTATGATTTGCGTGTATCTTATTGATATGTGATTTTCTGTTTCAACATTGGTTGTTCCCCTTCCTGTTCCTTCCCCTTCCCTTCTCAAGCGTAGCCTTGGTGGCTGGTTGTGTCCAGCGGCTGAGTCTCATTATTATTTGTCACTCGATCTGAGCATCTACTTTGGGGTTCCTTTCGAACCCGAGGCTGCTGGGCTGTGAGCATCGCAGTGTAAGTCGTGAGTGTATGTTGCATGTGCATATTCCTATTCCTTTAATACGCTCTGTATATCCACGCGCGTAGCAGTATTTTTGACATCAACACACTGTTGCTCTTCGGAACCAGCGAAGAGGTTCAATTTCAGGACTGTTGTCGCGAGGCAGTGAGACGTAAGGAGGGTGCAAAGGCGAGAGGCTGTGAGGAGCAGGGAAAACATAGGCCAGGAATCGCTGGCGACTGGACCAGCGATAGACACGAGTTACATCGAGCAGTTCCGAAATTAACCGAAGCACTGTTAGAGCGCGCGGTTACAGTTTGCCGTATGTGGTAGGTTTTGGGGGGGTTTTAATTTGACGATTTTGCAATTCTGATGTAATTAACCAAAATGAACCAGAATATTTTGGTAACTACGTTTTGTATAGAATCAATAGACGTTCGTAGCCTGTGTTTATGTAATTAATGAGTCGTTTCATTAGTAAGTGGTGATGGCGATTATTGTTTTAAGAGGAAATAAAACTAGGCAACCATCTATATATAAAATAAGAGTTTTGTCTGTACATAGCTGAGAATATAAAAATAATTGTATTTCTGTATCGGTCATGTCCACACTAACGAGGAAATGCACTTTTTCGTCTGTCTGTCTGTCTGTCTGTCTGTCTGTACACGCTTCATGAGAAAACTGCTGAAGAGAATTTAATGAAAATAGGCATGTAAAGGCTGGGAATAAGTCACTACAATCTAGGCCGTAAATAATTTTACTAACGCTGAGTGAAATGGTAGTTTAGGGGAAGGCCTAAAATTTAATTCTCAAATATGTATGCTATTAGCGGTCCAATCGATAATTACTACATACCTAAAGTTATATAGAATTAAATTTCCGATCATTTATGTCTTAAACATTCTTGCCGAATCGAATATGATAACAGAGATATTCGTTAATTTGTAATTTTGTTGCTAAGTCCATATCACCGCCCAGCCACGAGATAATGGGTAAACAGAATTTAATGAAAATCGGTCTGTAGAGTCGGGGAATAAGAAACTACAGTCTAGGCTATAAATAATTTTATTCACCCTGGACGAAATGGTAGTTCAGGGGAAGGCGCCTAAAAAGGTAATTTTTTGTATGTTCTTGGTCGTATCGAAAAGTACTGCGTAAAAAAGTTATAGAGAATACCATTTCCGATCATTTATGTTTTATTCAGTTTTACCGTATTGACTATGATAATAGTAGTATTTCAGAGTTGGAAGGAAACTAAATCTGAAGCCTACAATATCAAAACCTCATAAAATCGATCAACAATAACATTACATGGACCACTGTTTGTTGTGATGTTCTTTGTCGTTTATGCTACCACTCATCTTCGATACTGCGTACCGAGTATGACAGCCTGTCTGAATATTGGCGGGAAGTAGCTAGGGAGTTGAATAACTTTCTTCTTTAGCATGCCATTCCTCTAGTTCATACATTTTCTGATACTGCTGGTACGTAACACACTGGTTCATCACAGTATTCTAGCTATTCGACCCCTACTCTGAGGCGCTGATTGGAATGCTCAGTGTGCAAACTTAACAGAATAATAACAGAGTGCAAGCGTAGTAAAGTTCGTTAAAAGTGAGAGAATGTGTGGTGTTTAATTTAATCGCAACATTCCTACTGACGTCATTATAATGACCCGTGTTGATTTCAGTTGGGAAAACCACTCTTTCTGATGTTGTAAAAAGGCATGTGGAGGATGAGTGTCTGCCATTATAATGAAAATTCTACAACTTGATTGTGACTGATGGTAGGCAACAGGGCCTACCATTAACATAAAAATTCCCTAAACCAGTCTTCACATGAGGAAAGACGTATGGTGACTTCCCCGTCGCGTTTCTGGAGTAATGTTAAGAACTATGCAATTTAACAGAATCTTACTCACAGCGTGTACAGTACTTAACCTAGAATTCCGCAGCGAAGCACGGGTTAATCAGCTAGTCCTCTATATAACACCAATCATAAAGAAAAAATGGAAGGGATCCTACACTTCGAAAAATGAAGGTGTCGGCCAAAGAAAGACAAAGGCCGCGAAGGGCGTGAAAATGAAACACTCCCTGGGCCTCGAGTGCTCTAATACTGTCGTGATCGGAAAAGAACAAGACTTGATCAAGAGAGGTCGGATAGGGTAGATGAAAGTAAGGATCCTGGTGCAAGTAAGTGGAAGCAATGCCAGGACCTTGCTAAGGGCCCCGTGGTCGCCAACCCACGCTCCCAAGTTGAGAGCCCCTGGAGCTTTTCATTAGCAATACGTGTTTTATAATAATAAGCAGCAAAATACGTCAATACATAAACAACAGTAGTCTGCCTAACACGTTCATGAAGAAGTTATTTGTACACAAGCAACGTCTCCAAAATCGGAGGAAACTGGATCCGCTTTAAGTAATTGCACATCATATTCTCTGTCCTTCATCCTCATTATATTGGTAACTTCTTCGAGCTGTAGCCGTGTCCCTTCAAAGAAAAGTCGCGTTTCAAATCAAGCAATGTCACTACTTTACATCTATGTAAACATCAAGTAACAATAAATCTCAACACGTTATTTCCGACAGCAGTGAACCCCCAGACGCTTTATCCACGCGCCGCCACTGCTTATGATATTGAAAATATTTTGCTACCTTAGAATAAATGACAGATGAATTTAAGGATGAAAAACTCTCTAACCTCGGCCCACCTCACTTCCCCTCTGGGTATGTTCCTTTTTTCCTCGGCCCTAATGCTAGTACCTTCAATAATCACGAACATACCATACATAGTTTTTAAGAAGGTAATTCCAAAATAGTCCCTGTAGGTAGTGCCTATATGAACTACACATAGCTCAAGATTATTTAAAGGGAGTATAATATTAAGCATGATGTCCGGCTCCTACGTTAAATGATTTAGTGTCACGGCCTTCGGTTCAGAGGTTCGATTGTCACGCACGGCAGGGATTTTAGTCGCGGCTGGTTAATCCCTCTACTTCAAGGACTGTGAGTTTGTTTCAATGCACACTTTGCGCGCTCTCTCTCTCTCTCTCTCTCTCTCTCTCTCTCTCTCTCTCTCTCTCTCTCTCTCTCTCTCCCACACACATAATAGTGAATACATTCCTCCACATAATATTGAGTCAGGAAGGGCATCAGTCGTAAAACAGGACCAAGACCAGATGTGCAACACAGTTTGCACCTGCGACCTCTTCAGAGCGTGAGTACAGCGACAGAAAAATGGCCACGATAAATTAGCAGTCAGAGAGCAGTAGATTGTGACTCTCACCTTCAGGTGTGAAGTATGAGTAGTCAAACTTTAACCTCCATGAGCTATTTCTTTTACTAATTAATCAAATTGATGTTATTGTTTTTACGTCTTACTAACTACTTTTACGCTTTTCGGGGACGCCGATCTGCCGAATTTTAGTCAAGGAAGAGTTATTTTGCGTGCCAGTAAATCTACCGACACGAGGCTGATGTATCTGAGCACCTTCAAATACCACCGGACTGAGCCAGAATTGAACCTGCCAAGTTGGGGCAAAAGGCCAGTGGCTCAACCGTCTGAGCCACTCAGCCCGGCGTTTCTTTTTCTATTTTGTTAAGTAGTAATTTCTGGTGACACTCAAGAGTTGAAGCCAGTACTGTATTACAAAAGTACTGGTTGTAGAATAATTCTGCAATGTACATTAAGACAGTGCAAGGCGTACAAAATGTTTAACGATAGGGTAGTCATAAAATGTGTCCTTTTCAAACGAGGAGTCTTAAAACTTTGAAATTGTTAACCAAAAATGTTCGAAAGACTTGTTCGTTTCTTCCATTACCCTTAAAACACGCGGTGAGCCCCGAAGGCAGTGTTTCCAACCGTACGGTCTGGACCGTACAAATGCGGTATTTTGCCCTTCACGTAGGTGTACGGCCCGACTCTTGGACCGTAAGCATTATGTACAATCTTGCTGACGTTTTGTAGCAAAATGTATTATTAAAGTAAAATCATCTTTAGTGGGACATAATGCAAAACGGAAATTATAGTCTAATGATTTCTATCTCCCACTCTCTTCACTTTTAACCAAACCAAACCAAACCCCACGACACTTAACGCCCTTGAAAGGGCTTTGGCCTGCCTAGCGATCGCTGCTCAGCCCGACGCATCCTCTCGGCCGTTATTCTGGGCTTTCTCCCCTCACCTTTAACGCCATTAATTATTATGATTTTAATTCTCTGAACTGGACAGTTTTTAGTTTATCTGATAGTCATCTTCGTGATTTTTTATTATTACATTTTTCACCATGGCTGCACATTTGGTGGATTTCATTGACGTTGCTTTCACCGTACAACTGTACAAACAAATTAACGAATGTGGCAGCAGAAATTAGCAACTGTACTGAACCAGATTAATTTTGGAGCCACTTGCTGAAGTTCAAAATACAGTTCTGACGAGATTCTCTCTGAAAATCTCATTTTGCTCTCTTTGCCTTGTCTTTACCACACTCCAGTGTCGATTGTTAGCGTGTGTTAAGTAACATCAGTGTAATTGAAGTGAAACGCGGAAATAAAATGATTACGTCGATAATTAATGCGTATGATATGGCTACTTAGCGTGTAGAAAATTATGGATTGGCATGCAAAAGTTCAGCACTAACTCAAAATACAACCTGTGACAACGTTCGGGGAATGAAGTCGGAACGGACGATCCGGCAACACTGGCGCAACACAACGCTGCACCTGCGTAGCAGCAGGTTTTGTCCACCTGCTCCCAACGTTGTTCAGTTGAGCATCGGTTGTGCATGTTTGACACAGTGCGTGTTTGGTGCGTTGGTTCGGAACTGCGAACAGGAACATGAACGACCAAAAGATCAATGTACAGTTTTGCTTAAAGCTTGGCGAGACACCGAAAGAAACGCATGCGATGCTGGTACGTGTTTATGAAGATCAAGCACTGTCCTTGAGGTGTGTGTACGAGTGGTTCGCCCGTTTTCGAGGAGGCCGGGAAAGTGTTTCTGACAACCCCCGTAGCGGAAGACCGGTGGCCGCCGTCAGAGACAAAGACACTGAGAAGGTGAGGACATTAATCACGAACGATCGGCGATTAACTGTGCGCATGATAGCGGATGAACTGCAGATTAACCGTGAATCCGTGCGACAGAATCCAGAAGTTAGGGAAGAGGAAAACTTGCTCTCGTCTTGTGCGACATCACTTGACTGACGATCAGAAGCAGGCACGTTTAAAGGCTTCACAGGATTTTGTCGAAACGGCGGATGCGATACCAAATTTCTTGAACTGTATCGTTACTCAGGATGAAACCTGGTGTCTCAGCTACGACCCTGAAACGAAACGGCAAAACATGGAATGGTGTTCTCCGGGATCCCCTCGTCGTAAAAAGGTCAGAGCCGAAAAGTCACGCATCAAAACGATGCTCAGCACCTTTTTCGATAGTCAAATTTCTACCTGATGGAACGACGTTGAATGCCGCACGGTGCGTTGGAATTTTGGCCCGTTTCATGAAACGTCTACGCAGGGTACGACCCCAGTACGAACAAGGTTCATCGTCTTCTGTCCATGACAACGCTCGCCCACAGAGCCAATATCGTCAAACAGTTCATGACAAAAAGGAGGGGGGGGGTGCAACTTGAACATCCCCCATACTCGCCAGATCTCAATACTCCAGATTTCTTCCAATTCCCACGACTCAAACTCGCTTTGAAAGGAAAGAGATTTGACGATATTCCTGACATCCAACGAAACGTGACAAGGCTTTTGAACACCATCCCAAAGGAAGCCTTCTTGCAAAGTTCCCAGGACATGTATCGCCGATCTCAGCAGTGCATAGTTATAGGAGGGGACTATTTCGAAAGGCAGTAAGGTCACTGTCGTGCATTGTTCATCTATGTTGATAGTACTATTCACCGAACTTGATCGTCACAGGCTGTATCCTGACCTCCATACCAAAAAGTTATCTATACAGTTTGAACACTTATCACTAGCGGCAAAAACTGACAACGTCCCTTTTCAGGAGGAAATGGCAGCTTTACATTTGATGATCGACAAATCAGCGATTTCTTTATTTTTTGCTAGTTTGAAAATTACAATCGCTCACTTTACAACTAAAAATGTAGACAAAACAATCTGTAGAAAGTGAAAATAAACGTATGTATTTTTAAAAAAGTTATTGCATAATAAATTCGATTGTACGGTCCTCCGAGCGAAAATGAACGTTCAATTTTATCTCGCGTACGGTTTTCGCACACTCTGAGGTTGGCAACACTGCGCCCACATAGAAATCCTGTAATTTGGAAGGAAGAAAGAAAGAAGCGGAGGATCGCATTTAGACGAAAACGTTTGTCTTCACATCAAGATTTTTCAGAACTGATAAAAATGCGCACGATTAGCTACTTGTAAGCAATGAATTGTGGTTCTCAATGGAGGCAGAGTCCTCTTAAACGTAGCAAGAGATCATGCAAACACAATGACACTGCTCAGGAGCCACAGTACGCGCACAGGAGCTGGTTTGGCATAATAGTACACTTAATAACCTGCGCCCCGTCATGTACTGAAAGTCATTAAATAAATAAATACGAGAAATAACAATGCTTATTGTTGACAATATATGAGACTGTCAGTTGTAATTTATTATCTAAAATACAAAAAAGACAGTGGCAATAGAATGATAGGACACATCCTAAGACACCCAAGACTTGTTCAGTTGGTTTTTAAAGGAAGTGTAGGTGGTAAGAACAGTACGGGTAGACCAAAGTATGAATATGACAAACAGATTACAGCAGATGCAGGATGCAGTAGTTACGTAGACATGAAAAGGTTAGCACAGGATAGGGTGGCATGGAGGAATGCATCAAACCAGTCTATGGACTGATGACTCAAACAACTATGTAAAGCTTTCTTGGACTCCGGAATTCGGTTCTGGAAACTGGAAAATCAATCCCTCAGGACGTTTCTACAGAAGTACACTAAAGAAATAGTTCCCTCATGATCCACATTAAGAAGAACGTATTTGAATACCTCCTTTGAAAAGACCCTGCAGAGGATTCGAAGCAGAGTTGCAGAAAAGAAGATCTCCATTGATGAAACTACGGATGCGATGGGACGTTACATGGCCAACGTCATCATTGGAACGATGGAAGCAGAACAAACTGACCTATCATCATTATTTCTTTTGACGACATAAGAGATGGAGTGAGAGCAAATGGTTCCACAGTGGCACAGTTGTTCACAAATTCATTAATGTTACTCTGGCCGGATGGAATACGGAATGATGATGCCCTACTTTTTGTCACAGATGCGGCACCTTAATGACAAAAGCAGCTATGTTGGAATGTTGAAGTTTTCTCATAAAAAAATAAAATGTCATGTATCATATCTTGTACATATTTTTGGAATACAACATTGAGGTTATGTGTTGATAATTCATATTAATTTAGTCAAGTGGTTTATCTTCATTTGTTTTATTCTTTGGACGTTTTTGAATTGCTATGTGTGTGTGTGTGTGTGTGTGTGTGTGTGTGTGTGTGTGTGTAAGTCAGTTGTAGTCAACAGCTCGAAATAAATGGATGTGTCATTAAGCTGGTGTTTCAATGGTATAAGTTTTGTCCTAAACGCGGTGTAAGCGAGCAGAAATGAAGATATTTTCAACAGGTTATGGGCCCAGAGCTCCAGAGCGCCAAAACGCCGCAGTAAATTTCGGTCAATATAAGTGGAAATGGAGCAACGAGAATTAACGTCGGACGAAGCAAGTTGTGACATAATTGACGGTAAAAATGGCGACCTCGTGGACCGGTGAAGAAACACTGAAGCTTACAATGGAGAACTATTTTTCGTGGGCATTAAAGGTGAAACAAGAGCTGTTGTTGAAAGATGTATGGGAATCAGTAATAGGGTATGAGGATACGCCAGGTTGTCAACTGCCTCAGACAGAAACGAGACGACGAGCGCGAAACAATGTGATCGCGTTAGCGGTTATTTTCAAATATGTCGGAGAAGATTTTGAAAGTGACATTGCAGATATTGAATCAGCGAAAAGGGCATGGGAAAAACTGGACGAGTTGTGCAATGACGGAGGGCTAGTGAATGGTGCTATGACCTTGAAACAGTTAACTCATTTTGTGAAGCCGAAGGACATGAGTGTTCAAGAATACTTCACAAAAATAAATCAACTTTGGAGGAGAACTAGTAAAGCCGGATACGAATTCAAAGATCAACAAGTTGCAGGAATGATCATCGGAAATCTTACAGAGGAATATGCAGCTTGTATACCTTTCTTGGAAGCTGATTTGGCGAAACTGACTATCTCGAAGGTGAAGGCGAGATTACTCACGGAGGAAAGCAGAAGGAAACTTCAGCAAAATGGAGGAAAGGCTTATGACACTGGAAAACGTGAGGAGGATGAAGCTCAAGCCATGGTTGTTCAACAGAAGCGAGATATCAAGAAAGAAGACGTGGACCGGGCGAGTTGGCCGTGCGCGTAGAGGCGCGCGGCTGTGAGCTTGCATCCGGGAGATAGTAGGTTCGAATCCCACTATCGGCAGCCCTGAAGATGGTTTTCCGTGGTTTCCCATTTTCACACCAGGCAAATGCTGGGGCTGTACCTGAATTAAGGCCACGGCCGCTTCCTTCCAACTCCTAGGCCTTTCCCATCCCATCGTCGCCGTAAGACCTATCTGTGTCGGTGCGACGTAAAGCCCCTAGCAAAAAAAAGAAGACGTGGGACGAGGAAAATATAGTTGCTACAATTGCGGTAAACAGGGACATGTATCTAAATATTGTCGCAGTACCCAAAAGTGCTTCAATTGTGGTAAGTCAGGACATTATTCAAAAGTATGTCCAACAATGAAGAGTGACGAACCATCGCAGGAGAGTAAATCAGTGAATGCGAGTGGAAAACTGGTAAGCTCAGAAATTATACATGTAGTAGATAAGGCGATGAGCATGGTCGTTTCTGTGGGAGCTGAGAAAATTAATGATTGGTTGTTCGATTCAGGTGCGTACCATCATATGTGTCCAACAAAGGAGATGTTTACAGACATGTTAACAAATGTAACCGGGAATGTAGAAATAGGAGATAACAGTAAGCTGGATATTAAAGGTATAGGTAAGGTAAAAGTAAAAATGTCCACAGGATGGACAATTACATTTACAGACGTGTTGTATGTACCAAACTTAGGTGCAAATTTAATATCAGTTGGTAAGTTAACCAGCAAAGGTTTCAAAGTAGGATTTGCAGGTGAGAAAGCAGTGGTTGTAGATAAGAATGGAGATGAAACATTGTTTGTTGCAAACAGGAGGAATGATGTGTATGTAGTACAAATAGAGGGGAGAAATGATATTGCAGCTGTGAGTGACTGATCAAATGATAGATCAAGAATGTAATAACAATGTAGTATTTAAAAGTGTTGGGCAGGTTAGGTTGTGGCATGAGAGATACAGACATGCACATTCTGAAGCCTTGTTTAAATTGCCTATGTTAGAATTGAAAAGGAGTAATGACATTAATACTTGTTCTGTATGCATTCAGGGGAAACTAACTAACAAGGGAGTACCTAAGTCTTGTGAGCGTAAGGTAGAAAAACCACTTGGTGTTGTGCACACTGATGTAATTGGAAAAATTAGTCCACCATCACTTGGGAAAGCTCAATATGTTGTAACCATGATTGATGAATACTCCAGATTTAATGTGGCTGTATGTATGAAAAATAAGGATGAAGTATTAGAGGTGTTTAATAGGTATCAGGCAAATGCAGAAAAGTTACATGGTGTAGGAATTAAGGTGGTGCAATCTGACAATGGTACAGAGTATACATGTAGCGGGTTTGAAGCACAATTGCAAAAATGTGGTATTACTCATAGGAGGTCAGTACCGTACACTCCACAACAAAATGGATTAGCAGAGAGGCAGAATAGAACGATGTTTGATACTGTTAGATGTCTATTGATCCAGTCAGGGTTACCAAAGGAATTCTGGGGAGAAGCGGTAATGACAGCAGTGTACTTGAGAAATAGGTGCCCATCCTCAGCAATAAATTTTCAGATACCGTATGAACGGTGGTTCAATAAGAAGTTGGATCAGGAAGAAATAGGTAGATTGAAAGTATTTGGATGTCAGGCATGGGCTGTGAGGGCAGACAGCAGGAAGTTAGATCCCAGAGCAGAGCCATGCGTTATGATAGGGTACGAGGCAGGTACTAAAGATGGATATAGGTTATGGAGTCTTGAAAGGGAAAGAGTAATAGTGAGGAGAAGTGTCGTATTTGAGGAGCAGATATTTCCCTTTAAGGTGAAAAGTCCTGGAATTGATATCAAGGAGAAGATAAATGTACCAAAGGCAGAGGGTAGTGAAACATACTTTGACATACTGTGCACTGAAGATCCAGAGATAAAATTAGGGACTGAGTTAGACACAGAGGACGGAGAGGAAACATTGGCTGTTGAGCCAACGACCGGAGAGGAACAACTAGAGGTTGAGTCTATAGCAATACAAGAGCCAGGTAATAGTCTGAGAACGTCAATAAGACAGAGGAAAGGTAAGACTTGTGCAGATTGTAAAGCAGTGATGGAAGTTAGGCATGCAAATATAGTAGAACCTAGAACAGTTGAGGAGGCTATGTCAAGCCAAGAGTCTGGTAACTGGATGGAGGCCATGAAAGTGGAGATCAATGAGATGAGAAAGAAGGATGTTTGGGAAATTGTAAAAAGACCAGAAAATGTCAAGATAATTAGTTCTAAGTGGGTGTTTTCATTGAAATATGACAGTGAGGGTAACATTCAGAAATATAAAGCCAGGTTGGTTGCCCAAGGTTTTAAGAGACAGATGAACCTTAGTTTTGATGAAACATTTAGTTCTGTTATAAAGAGGAAAATAATGAGACTGTTAATAGGTATTGCAGTACGTAGAGGCTGGACTGTAGAACATCTAGATGTAACTAGTGCTTACTTAAATAGTGAAATCAGTTATACTGTATACATGGAGCAACCAGAATTGTTTGTAGAAAAGGATGTCCAAAACTATGTATGTAAATTGAAGAAAAGCATCTATGGACTACCTAATTCGAGTAAAGACTGGAATGCTTGTGTTGATGCTATAATTAGAAGACTAGATTTTAAGAGATGTATCAAAGAACCATGTGTGTATGTAAAGGAGTGTTGTATTATGGGCTTGTATGTTGATGACATTATTGCAATAGGTGACAAAGAGGTTGTTAAGTTGGTTAAAATAAGGTTGGCAGATGAGTTAGAGGCCGGCCCCGTGGTGTAGGGGTAGCGTGCCTGCCTCTTACCCGGAGGCCCCGGGTTCGATTCCCGGCCAGGTCAGGGATTTTTACCTGGACCTGAGGGCTGGTTCGAGGTCCACTCAGCCTACGTGATTAGAATTGAGGAGCTATCTGACGGTGAGATGGCGGCCCCGGTCTAGAAAGCCAAGAATAACGGCCGAGAGGATTCGTCGTGCTGACCACACGACACCTCGTAATCTGCAGGCCTTCGGGCTGAGCAGCGGTCGCTTGGTAGGCCAAGGCCCTTCAAGGGCTGTGGTGCCATGGGGTTTGGTTTGGTTTTAGATGAGTTAGAGATTAAAGATCTAGGGAAAGCTACAAACTTATTGTCAATAAAAATAGAACAGACAAAAGAAGGGGTTATGTTGAGTCAAAATTTATACATTGACAAATTACTTGCTGATTTTTCCATGAGTGACTGTAAACCAAGTAAGACTGTTTTACCAAGTGGGTATTCAGCAGCTGAAAATGATGAATTTGATTGTACCATTTATCGCAGTGCAGTAGGAAGTTTGCTATATTTGGCATGTAGACCTGACATTGCATTTGCGGTAAGTAAAGTTAGTCAGAATTGTCAAAAACCTAAGATTAAAGATTGGAAAGAAGTGAAGCATATCATGAGATATTTATGTGGTACTAGAGATTTAAAGTTGTGTTTCAAAAATTGTGAGGAGTCAATACAAGTGTTCTGTGATGCAGATTGGGCAGGAGATACTAAGTCTAGAAGATCAGTGAGTGGTTATGTAACCACTGTGGCAGGGGGAGCAGTATCATGGTATAGTAAGAAACAGAGTTGTATTGCTAGATCAACCATGGATGCTGAATACATGGCAATGGCAGAGGTATCTCGAGAAGTAACTTGGATGAAAGATTTGCTATCAGAGCTAGGGCTGGAAAGCTTTATGGATATACCTTGTAAAGTTTTTGCTGACAATGCAGCAGCAATTAAATTGAGTAAAAATGATTTTGTGAGTGAAAGGTCAAAACATATTGACATCATGTACCATGTATGTAGAGAACTAGTAGAAAAGGGGTTAATTGAGTTTGTATATGTAGCATCAGAGAGAAATGCTGCAGACTTGTTCACAAAGAATTTATCAAGCAACAAGCTTAAGAGTCTGTATAAGCTTATAGGTTTGCGATGAGAGGACAATTGATTGAGGTGGTGTATTTTTTTTTTTTTTTTGAGAAAAGGGGGGGGGGGAGTGTTGGAATGTTGAAGTTTTTTCATAAAAAAATAAAATGTCATGTATCATATCTTGTACATAATTTTGGAATACAACATTGAGGTTATGTGTTGGTAATTCATATTAATTTAGTCAAGTGGTTTATCTTCATTTGTTTTATTCTTTGGACGTTTTTGAATTGCTGTGTGTGCGTGCGTGTGTGTGTGTGTGTGTGTGTGTGTGTGTGTGTGTGTGTGTGTAAGTCAGTTGTAGTCAACAGCTCGAAATAAATGGATGTGTCATGAAGCTGGTGTTTCAATGGTATAAGTTTTGTCCTAAACGCGGTGTAAGCGAGCAGAAATGAAGATATTTTCAACAAGCTACAGCCTTGAAATTTCCCTTTCCTAAAATGCTCAAACTCACATGTCTAGCCCATGGACTCCACAGAATTGCTGAAGAGGTAAGTTTGTATCCTGACATGGATAAGTTAGTTTCGAATACCAAGAAAATCTTCCTAAAATCACCCTCCCGAATCCGGGTTTTCAAGGACGTGGCACCAGAGCTCCTTTTACCTCCACAGCCAGTTCTTACCAGATGGGGAACCTGGATTTCAGCAGTCATATATTACAGCAATAATTTGGACAAGATACGTGAGGTACTTCATGCCGCACCAATAGACGAAGATGCTTCAGTTCGCGAGGTAAAAATATTGTTGGACCATGAAGACCGGAAGCAATACTTGAAGTTGGAGAAAAGAGATGATTCGCCGGTATCATCTATGGCGATCTTCGAAGATGCAGTAAATCAACTGCTGCAAGTACCAGGAGAAAAAGGACGCAGTGTTAGTAAAAAGTGTAAACGTGTTCTGAGTGCTAATGTGGACATTGAAAAAATGAAGAACATTCGTGATGTTCTGAAAGGTGAAAATTCTGTTTTAACTGGTATGTGTCCTTCCAAAATAGCTTGTTTCAATTTTATTTTTATTTTTTTGCTACTGGCTTTACGTTGCACCGACACAGATACGTCTTATGGCGACGTGTTGTAAGAGCCAACTAAAAGGGGGACCAGGAGCTCTCAACTTAGGAATATGGGTTGGCGACCACGGTTCTCCTAGCTGATTTGCGCCAATCACGTCAGTGGAAGTAGAACGTTCCTTTTCCATGATGAAAAACATTCTTTCTGACAAGCGTCTGTCTATGACAGATGATACTTTAAAAAAAAGCACCTTGTTGTTGCTTGTAATCAGGGAAAGTAAAAGTAAGTACGCAAATTATGTGATAAATTGATAGTAAAGAAATTAATGAGTATTTAAAATACATATTTTCATTAATAATGAGTGAGATTCCTCTTTGCTTTCACTCCTAATAAATGCCTATTTTAATTACATTGCTGCCTATTTTCAGTATTTCCAGTGCCTTTTTGCCTGCCTATTTTAACCAAAAATAAATGCCTAACCCCCGGGCTCTAGTTATAACAGATTGATTCACCCTACTGTCACAGCGGGTTATATGGCAAGGCCAAAGCCAGCAAGGAAAAAAGAATATGGACAGTAGAACTTTCTTTCTATATTTCATAGAGCCCGGAAGTTCAGGCATTTAATTTTGCTAAAATAGGCAGGCAAATATTAATATTTAGGATATAGGAGTAAAATAATAAAGATGCTTAAATGTAAGCTATGTAACATATCTGCACCACATTTTAGTACTTAAACTTACATGCCCCTGTAGGTGGGGATGACAGAATAACGTCAACGGTATCCCCTGTCTGTTGTAAGAGCCAACTAAAAGGGGGACCAGGAGCTCTCAACTTAGGAATATGGGTTGGCGACCACGGTTCTCCTAGCTGAGTTTGGCATTGATTCCATTTACAGTACTTGTGTCAGGTTCCTTACGCTTGTCTTTCCTGCTTGGCCTCCCCTGATCACGGGCGGTATTAGGATTGCGAGGCCAAGGGAGTCTTTCATTTTCACGCTCTTCGCGGTCCTTCCCTTCTTTTGCCGATACCTTTATTTTACTAAGTATTGGACCTCTTTCATTTTCCTTCTGATAAGTGTTCCAATACAGGATGGTTACTAAGGTGTTCTTTTTAAAACAATAATCACCACTACTACTTAATTTAACGTAGCAGGGACGGACCTGGCAAACCTCTCGACCATTTACTCAATGTCAGTACCAGCGACAAGCACAACCACCTCTTCAAACCAGCAAGCAGGTAACCAGCTCCCACTGTGCGCGTACCTTTACGTCCAAATACGGTAATTAATCACACAGAATGGTGCAAATGTACATAATATAATATATAATCAGTCCGGCCCGTTAGCTAAATGGTCAGCGTAGTGGACTTCAGTTCAGAAGGCCCCTGGTTAATTCCCTGTTGGGTCGGGCACTGGGTATTTTTTTTCTACTGGTTTTACGTCGCACCGACACAGATAGGTCTTAATTGCGACGATGGGACTGGGTATTTGTGCTGTCTCCAATATCTCTGCAACTCCTACACCATCCCCGTCAACATATGTCAGATCCGGCATTAGAGCACTCCACAATCAACCTATCGCGGAATACGTGTAGGCATGTCCGGTTATGTCCGACGATGGGACTGGGTATTTGTGCTGTCTCCAATATCTCTGCAACTCCTACACCATCCCCGTCAACATATGTCAGATCCGGCATTAGAGCACTCCACAATCAACCTATCGCGGAATACGTGTAGGCATGTCCGGTTATGAAAGTAGACAACAGCGTTTGCGAGAACTGGAAGGCGAAGTATAAAAGCAATTTCGGCGTCTGTATAGACGGATTTTTTCAAGCCTACAAGTGTTGTTTGTTCCTTAATCAACGCACTTCAAAGAACAGCAAAGGTAATAATTTAGAATTAGAGCACTTTCTAAATCATCATCTTTTCCTAGCACTTCTCCCACACCTTTGGGGTCGCGGGTGCGAACTGTGTAGCACATGTGGATTTGGCCCTGTTTTACGTCTGGATGCCCTTCCTAACGCCAACCTATATGGAGGGATGTAATCACTATTGCGTGTTTCTGTGGTGGTTAGTAGTGTAGTGTGAAGATGAAGAGGAACGTATTGGGGCAAACACAAACACCCAGTCCCCGGGCCAGAAGGATTTATCAGAGACGACCCGGCCGAGAATCGAACCCGGGACCCTCTGAACCGAAGGCTTCAACGCTGACCATTCTGATAGAGCGACTTCCAAATCTATTCTATATGAATTGTGCCGAGGCACGGTAACAACGGGAGAAGATAAAATACTCTCCCTGTTGAAGCCCCATTGTGCTCTTTGTTATCAGCATTGTTCTAGAACAGGGTCATGCATATTACATAGCAATAGAGTAAGAACCCGAAACTGCAAACAGTAATAAAAGAATTAACAGATATGGGAGTAATAAGGAGGTAGACACAAATAAACAAGCAGCAAGACATTTGGAATATGTTCCACGTGGTCTTTCACGTGCTGAGGCCAATAATTCCAATGTGTTACTGTTTTAAATAATTCTGAGACTTTGTGTTCTAACTTGCAATGCTGGATGGAAGTCAGATTACACCACCGGAGAAGAGACTTTCTGTTTGTCCTTCCCAATAGTAACAAATTGAAGGTTCAGTGGCTAAGAAAAATTCCAACTGATTTCAGAGGTTTAAAAACCCGATTGCCTGCATCATCTTCAGAAAGTGATTAGAGTGGACAAATGCATCGTGAAAGATAAATTAAAATAATTTCCTCGCAAAATCCCGAAGGTAAAAAGGTGCAATATTCTTTATTTATTGCAGTGACACAGAACGAGTACCGAGATGATTTTCAGATGTGGAGGAACAATACAATTGTAGCGAGCCTCAATACTAGGCAATAATTTATTAGAGGTGAGCTGATTTCTGTATTGATGTCATTTCTGATTATGATGCTAGTTGCTTAAGGGGCCCTGACATTTACATCAGCCCGATGCCATTTATCTTTACCAGAAAAGTCTGGCTGGCAAAGGATGGACACTGCAAGTTCATGCTGGTGGAACAGTTTGTTATTATTCATGCATAGATTTAATTGCAGTGCCAGGTACAACTATTGTGGCTTCTACAGTTATCGATATCAACCTTGTATATTATGTAATTATAATGAACACGAAGTTCTTTCTGTTTTTGCTAGGGGCTTTACGTCGCACCGACACAGATAGGTCTTATGGCGACGATGGGATCGGAAAGGCTTAGGAGTTGGAAGGAAGCGGCCGTGGCCTTAATTAAGGTACAGCCCCAGCATTTGCCTGGTGTGAAAATGGGAAACCACGGAAAACCATTTTCAGGGTTGCCGATAGTGGGATTCGAACCTACTATCTCCCGGATGCAAGCTCACAGCCGCGCGCCTCTACGCGCACGGCCAACTCGCCCGGTGAACACGAAGTTCGGATTAGATAAGATTCCCTAGCGTTTACATCCAGTATGTTCAATAGATGCATACTTGATGAGCTTGTAGATGCTGATGATGCTTGTTGTTTAAAAGGGCCTAACATCGAAGGTCATCGGTCCCTAATGGAACGAGATGGACGACATGATATATGATAATTAAAATGTTGAAAATGTATCCACTGACTAGTTTAAAAAATGGTGAAGAAAAATGATTATGAGATTAAAACAATCAGTGGATCTAATTCGCAAAGCCTTATTTTCTAATAAAATAAGAGAAAATACAGGTAACAAAGGAATAATGCATTGCCTGGAAGTACAGATATAAATTCACGTTAGACGTTAGAATAACACATTAAAATACGCAACACAAACTAAAATAAAGCCAATGGGATAAAAGCGCAGTTAACACAAATACACTAGGACAATGGACATCATTACACACGATAAAAAGACCACTATCCCTCATAAAACGGATGACGAGGTCTGCTGACTGCTCGTTATCTCGCAGGATGAGGGAGATTGTACTCGGGAGGTTAAGCCTACGGGGCAGATCGACCAGGTACATATACTCCGTAAGGATGTGTACCACGGTAAGATGATCGCCGCAAGTACACGCCGGAGGGGGTTCTCCTTTCAATATATGGGAGTGCGTATACCGAGGCCGATCCGAAGACGACATAATACCACTGCTTCCCTCCGAGAAGCCCGAAGGGAAGTCCTCCATACCTTCGTTGTTCCTTTTATCGCTCTCAAATTATTTGGAAGTGGAATGGCCTGCCACTCCATCTCCCAAGGGACATAACCAGATGCCTCAGCTAAGTGCGAATATCACTTGCTGGAACCTTGTAAGGCAACGGGGGCAGTGTAACTGCCTCCTTGGCAGCCTTATCCGCTAATTCATTTCCCTCTACACCCACGTGGCTTGAGAGCCACATAAACGTGATTCTGGTGCCGGCATCCGAACACCTGGCCAGCTGGTCCTGGACCCACTGCACCAAAGGGTGCCGAGGGAAACAGGTGTCAACAGACTGTAGCGAGCTCAAGGAGTCAGTATACGGAGAGCTCTGCTGTGTACACACTACAAGTTTCCGGGAGAGCAAAAAGAAACCTATCATTGTCGACAACGAATGCACAGCCCACCTTTTTCAAAAATTTATTTGGCTTTTGCTCCATCGACCATACAGCCAGCAAAAACATTACGAATTCACAAGTCACACAGTAACATACAGTATACACATATGACAGACACAGGAATGAAATGACATAAATGGCAGACAGAAAAATCACCTGAAAGTCTCTTTCACTTCACAAACTCCCTGGATGTTCTGACATTAACATTTTTTTTCTTTTAACATGACTAAAATCAATATAAATGTCTGATAAAATAAGAGCGGTAAAAAGACAACTTATATATTTAAAACGCTATATCTGAAGTCACTTAAATTCTCTGTTTGATAGGGGAAAGAAGAACTGGCACGCTGGTTAGAAACAGTCTCCTTCACACCACATATTCCTTGGATATTCTGACACTCACATATTCATGATTTGCATTTTTCTTTTTTCTGAACGTGACGAAAACCATTACAAATTTTTGATTAAGAGAGGTAAAAACAAAGGGAAGAAGGACACGAATTAGATATTTAGATCACTATTTTCGAGAAATTCGGCTAAATTCGCATATACTCTCTGGCTGGCAGAAGAAAGAACTGGCACACTGGTTGGAAATTGAGTTCCAATTTTAATCAATTTTGAGAGCATTGCTGTTCGTGCAGCACTGTACTTTGAACAAAAAAATACAATGTGGTTCAAATCTGTGACACACGGAGGGTCATACACGTGGGAGAGTCCAACACTTTTATACGGTAGAGATGGTCGGCGTAACATTAGTGTCCGAGTCGCATGCGTATGAAGGATGTGATGTGACGTTTGGCAAGCTCGATGCTATCGAACCATGGTTTGTTAGGGATATTAACTTGAAGTGCTGCATAATATCGTCCTTTGGGCTCCGTTGACCATTTTCTTTTAGCTTTCATACGGATAATAGGGAGGAAGTCTGTATAAGGGAGTTGGATGGCTCGTAAGTTGGTTGCAGTTGTACTTTGTTTAGCGAGGTGGTCTACTGTTTCATTGTGTTCGATTCCAGCATGTACCTTGATATATAGAAAGTGAATTGTTATTCTTGGGAGTTCTGCGTTTCTCACTAATTGCAGAATGTCAAGGATGTACTTATTAGTCTTTGTGGTCCAGTCAGGTTGTTGTAAACGTTGTAACACGCTGAAGCAGTCTGTTAGGATGAGAATTTTCTGGAATTGTTGCGAGGTACCATGAAGTATAGGTGCTTGGATTGCTAGCATTTCCGCTGTGTAGATGGAGGTTGGCTCTGGTAGGGACCGTTGTTCAGTAACTGCCGTTTATGGGCAATAGTATGCATATCCTACTCCTTCTGAAGTTTTGGAGCCGTCTGTGTAGATGCATGTGAACTCTGACCAAGCTGTTTGTAAGAGTACCTTGACTGAAGTGTTCATTTTCGTTCCTGCAATCACTGTATCAGATATAGAGAAAGTGTTCGGTGGTGAGAATATGAGCTCATAGTCGTAGCAAAATGCAGGTACTGAGGCGCCCTTGAGTACAAGGGAGGGGAATATACCGTAGTTCATGGTAGCTCGTCACCAGCAGTGGAGTGCGACAATATCGTAAGTGCTGATATGACTTTATTAATCTACTGAGGGTAAGTACTTTAATAGAAAGAGGATGGTTGATCTGGATAGCTCGGCGTAGGAAAAATATATCTGACAGGATCTGTCGTCTGATTGAAAGTAGCATTTCGATGGCTTCGACTAAGAGCGTTCGTGGGTGAAGAGCTCATAGCTCGTAAACAGAGCCTGATAGCCCGATACTGAAGGACATCAAGTTTACTAAGAACGTATTTTGGTGCGTTGCCGAAGAAAATGCTTCCGTAATCCAGGACCGCTCGAAGAAGCACACGAAAGACTTAACATAGTGGACGGGTCTGTTCCCCACCACGTGCTAGTAACAGCTCGAAGAACATTGAGCACACGTCCGAATTTTGTTGTTACGTGGTTCATATGTCGACTCCAAGTCAGACGCCTGTCTAGATACAGACCCAATAATTTTGCTGTTGTCTGAAGTGGAAATGAATATGGACCGAGTTGAATGAAAGGTGATGCAATTGACTGCTGTTTCTTGGTAAATATTAACACTGAAGATTTAGCTTCCGAGAGACTGAATCCATTTTCAAATGTCCATGTGGAGAGAGCCTTTGCTGCATCGTCAAGGCATAATCGTGTGACCCAGAAGCAGGATGAGGACGCGTAGAGGCCGATATCGTCTGCACAGTGGAGGATCTTAATGTTTGGTTGGAATATGGTGTCTAGGTCGGCCGCATACAGAGCGTATAGTAACGGACTAAGGATGGCACCGTGTGGTAAGCCTTTCGTTACTATTCGTGGTCCGTAGAGTGAGTTATCATGTCGACGGATATATATCGTACGTCGTTGAAATAAGGCATGAATCCCAGGAAGATAAATTTCGGGCAGACCCAGTCTGTGCATTTTGCGAACAAGAATTGATATAATGACGCTATTGTAGGCTCCTGATATGTCTAAGAATAAAGCTGTAAGAAGTCCTTGTTTAAGAAAGGTCATCTCGGTATCTGTTGTGAGGAGGCTTAAATTATCTAGTGAGCTTCTTGATTTACGAAATCCATACTGAGAGGTAGATAAGATGTTGTGTTCTAACCACCACTCTAGTCTAAATTTTAATAGCCTTTCAAAGGTCTTACACAGAGGTCATCACTTAGTTGCTCTACGGAGCCGGTGTTACTTGCTCCGCTCAGGATGGTGTCACGTGACAAGAGAGCAGAAGTCAGGCGGGTTGCATACCGTGGCCGTACTGTACTAACGCCACTGGCCTTCAGTACATACTACGTCATGCACTTCCCCTACTTGCTCGCTAAGCTGCTCTCGCTCTTCGAGAGCGGGGAGCAAACTGGCTCCGAAGGCAATTCGCTCTCGATAGACGATGCCTGGTCTTACAGACACAAGATGACAAAGCTATCGCTCGATAGGAAGCAGCTTCCTCTGGATCCTTCTCTGGTTTCAAGATCGGTACAATGATCTGTGTAGTCCAGTCATTAGGGAAAATACTTTGCGACCAGAACTCCATAAAAAATTGCAATAGAATAATCTTAGCATTTAATGGTAGGTGGGCTATCATGGCGTATTGGATTTGGTCAATTCCAGGAGCAGTACTGAATGTACTTTTAAGGGCTGCTGTAAGTTCTCGAAAGGTGAAAGGCTGCAGGAGAATGCAGTGAGGTGTTTGTGAAGAGCTTGAATGTGGGAATTCCTGGGCATCAAATGATGTAGGTGGGGCTATGGAATCGGCGAAGTCATCGGTCCAGCAGCGTAGTGAATTTGGGAAGGTTCGTTTCCTCTTAAATCTGTTCATCACGGACCATACCTCAGGGAGGGGTGTTTATTTATCTTCTCACAATAGCTATTCCAACTATTTCTTTTTTGTCGTTTTAAGAAACGTTTCACTTCGGCGTCCATTTTCCTGTATGCAATATAGTTCTCCCACGTTGGGTAGCGTTTGTAGTAAATGACCGTCGACGTCTGGCAATCATTTCTGAGCGTTCTGAAGTCCACCACGGGGTCGGTACACGCTTAGAAGGTTCAACTGACCGTCGTTGTGGGATGGCTAGCGATGCTGCGATGTTGATGATGCGTATACATGCTTCATATTTTTGTAATACAGTAGATCTGTAATGTTATTTACAGTATCTAAATTAGCTTCTACACTATTTCTGTATTTAATACAATCTGCTCTTTGAACATTCCACTTTGAAGTAGGTTGATGTAAGGCCGGTGTGTGTGGCTGTATAGTGGAAATTTCTATTGGGTAATGGTTGGATCACACAGTAAATGGTAGAGTTTTCCATTGATAATGTGTAGCTATTGATGAGGAGCAAAATGTAAGATCTATTGCAGATTTTCTTTGGCCTGTGACCGGTACCAGGATTGGCGATCCGTCGTTGAGGATAAATAAATTGTTATCTTCAATTAGATCTAAAAGAGTGTTCCCATAGACGTCATTTATTTCGCAACCCCAGACAGTATTGTGTGCGTAGCAATCGCCACAAATTAGGTATGGAGCTTCTAGGTGACTAATTAAGTAGTTCCATTCTCTTACACTAATTATTGTCCTTGGGGGGCAGTAGATTGAAACGACCGTGAGATGTCCCTAAGCACTTCCACTCGGGCTGCAACTACTTGAAAACTTTTTATGTTTGCATGATCTATTGGGATGTAATTAAATGGTATTGCAGATTGGATAAATATTGCTACGCCTCCTTTTCCATCTTCCCTGTCGTTGCGTAAAATGTGATATCCTCTGTACGTCACTACTACTCCGGGCCGAAACCAGGTCTCACTGATGAGAACAATTTGGATGTTTCGGGTATGTAACTCTCGTTGTAAGGACTCTCGATTTGCATGAGCAGATCTCGCATTCCATTGTAAAAATTTAAAGACCATCTTCACACTTAAAAACGTTAGTGATCATTTGACGTATTGCATCTGGATGTAAAGAATTTGGTGGTGATGACTGTATCTGGGATAGTATCGTTATGATTATGGTAAATATTTGTTCAATTAGTTGGGAGTGCTTTTGGTTGGGCGGAATATGCTTGAAGTGCGGTGCTGGAGGGTAGGGATTATGAGAGATAGGCGTTACTGGTAGGTGTTGGGGTATATAAGTGCGTGCAGATATTGAAGGAAATGTTGGATGGCGCACGGGAGCAGGCGGGGCACGAACAGGTCGCCGTGGTTGTTCGATGGGGTTATGCAGGGTAAGTTGACGAGTTGTAGCCTGTGCTGTGGAGGTCACGTGGGCTGGTATATGAGCAGTTGGCGCTGATGCTGCATGACCCGTGCTATGCAAATGCTGTTCTTGGATAGGGGAAACATCATGTAAAATTCCAGTCTGTTGTAATACATATGAGTTAGAGGTAGGTAAAGAGGGGAATTCCTCTTGACTTCGTCAACGAGGGACAGATTGGTTTACTGTGGACGCATATGTCCTGTTGTGGAACAAGTGAAGAGCGGCCTCCTGTGTGATGTTATTGTGAGCCATGACGTGTTTAACGTAACTCCATTTCTTGTACACCGGGCAGTCTTTATCTGTCGACAGGTGTGCAGCGTGACAGTGTACACAATAAGGAGGTATGCTGTCCGAGCACACTCTAATTGAATTGGGCCCTGTGCACCGACTGCAGCGTACTGCAGAACGGCAAGCTGAAGCAACATGGTTATATCTGAGACATTTTTGATACTGAATGACAGGTAAAATATATGGTAATACTGCACATCTTGTTCCGTGTATATAAGCATATTCTGGCAGACACTGAGTGCGGAAAGTAAGTAAGCAGACAGGTATTGGTCTTGACATTGTCTGCCCATTTGTAACATATTGCTTTGTAAAACGTTACTACAGGGAAGGCACTCTGTATTTCCTGTAGTATTTCCTCCTCGCTAAGTGTGACGTCAACGTCCTTGATTATACCCTGTCTGTGCACGGCGTGATGCGGAATGTAAAAATCTAAATTCCTCTGCCGTAGGAGTTTTGATTCCACAAGGCGATTCGCTGCAACACTAGTGGTAGTTACAATACGTAACCTGTTCTTTCCTATAGGAGTGATATTAACTATGTCCTGCTTGCAGGCAAGACGCTCACTAAATATCATTCTTCCCACTGACACGGGATGCAAATTTCCTATGAACTGTTCTAAACTTTCTAATATTACGTAGTAAGGGTCATTATCTAGGCGGCTGTAACGTTAGTATTATTTCTTAGGTTTCTGTTGTTGTTGTTGCTGCTGTTGTTGTTTAGATCAGGAGGAGACTGACTAGACAACTGAGATGGAATATTATTGGGTCGGACATCGGAATTTGAGATGACTGTACTCTACGAGGTTTCTGTAGTTTCAGAGCTAGAAGTCGAATCGAGTAACATTAAGTTACTTTCGATCTCATGACGGTCATTTGAGCAAAAACGTTTAGTTTGAGGATCTAATTCAGTATTAAAATAAGATAGATTGTTCTCAATACCTGTGTTGTTAGGAGACTGTAGTGGTGGAGTAGTTGACATACACACACCTGGTCCGTATGTCAAGTTGCCTTGGAGGTGCTGCTGTGGGAATTCCTGCTGCTGGGGCTGTTGCTGTTGTTCATAAAACGGAGTAGCAGTTGGATGAAAGTTGACGAGATGTTGAGGGTCCCCATAACAAGTCTGTAATGCCATGTTTAAAACTTGACCGGTATCAGGAGGTTTCTCCATTGCTGGAGATGAGTGAATAAATTATAACTCTATAAAAGTACACTATTTATACTGACAGTCGATAATGAATTAAAATGACCATACACACTTTTCTTCACACGCGTTCACCGAGTCGCTCGGCTAGTAGTGATGTGCGCGAGTGACGCTCGGACTCGCGAGAATCGAGTCTGGCGAGTCCAAGCCTCGCCGAGTAACCCGTGCGAAGTACTCGAGTCTCCACTGTGACGTCACGGTCCATAACTGCGACCTGTTGCCGAGCAGTCGGAAGAAATGCCCCGATCATTAAATACTATTACAATAGCTACGTAAATGATGACCATAACGTGAAACACGCGAGTGTATGACCGTAAGTTATTTGTTTCGAAATGCCATTCGTTTAGTTTGTCACACAATGTTCTTCCTTTTCTCCTTCGTCTATATTTAGTTGGGTGCGTTCATTACAGCACCTCTGTAGCGTAACGGGTAGTGTTACTACCTCCCATCCTTGGAAGCCAGGGTTCGATTCCCGGTACCGCTAGAAATTTTAGAATGTCCGGAAGGCTGGTATGCGATTGAAATGGTACATGCAGCTCACCTGCAATGGGGGTTTTCCCGAAAGGAGCTGCACCACCTCGGGATCAGGATATGAGTTTGCATATTTGCATTATATCGCCCAGTAGATTAGCCTTTGGTAACTTGAGATACGGAGTAAAGATTAGGAACATGATTTAACTATTTATTGTAGGCTTCCTTCCCTCTTCCTTGTCTATCCCTCCCAATCTTCCCATCCCTCACCAAGGCCCTTGTTCAGCATATCAGGTGAGGCCGCCTGGGCAAGGTACTGGTCATTCTCCCCAGTTGTATCCCCGACCCATTGTCTCACGCTCCAGGACACTGCCCTTGAGGCGGTAGAGGTGGGATCCCTGGCTGAATCCGAGGGAAAACCAACCCTGGAGGGTAAGCAGATTAAGAAAGAAAGATAGCAATCTAGCTGTATCCCTATTTCTTCTTCTTCTTAATCTGCTTACCCCCCAGGTTCGGTTTTTCCCTCGGACTCAGCGAGGGATCCCACCTCTACCGCCTCAAGGACAGTGTCCTGGAGCTTCAGACTCTGGGCCGGGGGATGCAACTGGGGAGAATGACCAGTACCTCGCCCAGGCGGCCTCACCTGCTATGCTGAACAGGGGCCTTGGCGGGGGATGGGAAGATTGGAAGGGATAGGCAAGGAAGAGGGAAGGTATCGGCCGTGGCCTTAAGTTATGTACCATCCAGGCATTTGCATGGAGGAGAAGTGGGGAAACCACGGAAAACCACTTCCAGGATGGCTGAGGTGGGAATCGAACCCATCTCTACTCAGTTTACCTCCCGAGGCTGAGTGGACCCCGTTCCAGCCCTCGTACCACTTTTCAAATTTCGTGGCAGAGCCGGGAATCGAACCCGGACCTCCGGGGGTGGCAGCTAATCATGCTAACAACTACACCACAGAGGCGGACCATCCCTATTTCACATTAAAAATATCTTAACACAGTCGCTAGTTACGTAGATTCATCTGAACACACTGCAGACAATTGACAGCGCGAGACGCAAGGTTCGGTAAGGGGCGCAATGTTCACACAATTGTAGAGATCAGATATACCACACACAGCTTTAAAAGCTTTGCGGTCAGGTATTCTTTGTATAGTCACGAGCGTACAATAATGCCCTTTATAATATAACTAGATTAGTCGAAAATGTACGTTTGTCCTGCCTGATCTCTGCAATTTCACACTGTGCGCCGGTAAAATGAAATGGCGTATGGCTTTTAGTGCCGGGAGTGTCCGATGACATGTTCGGCTCGCCAGATTCAGGTCTTTCGATTTGACACTGGTAGGCGCCCTGCTCGTCATAATGAGGATGAAATGATGATGAAGACAACACCCCCCCCCCCGTGTCGGCAAAATTAACCAATGATGATTAAAATTCGTGACCCTGCCGCGTATCGAACCCGCGACCCCTGTGACCAAAGGCCAGCACGCTAACCATTTAGCCATACAGCCGGACTGTAGCTCATAAGCACCTGTGTCCACACATTCTTTAGTTTACGTTACAATATGGTTTTGTTGTGTAGTCCTATACATTCATGTAAATACGGCATAATGTACATCAGTGTGTACATTATATCACTGTGCATTATTTGGAAACGGACCCAATACTTGTCCTTGGCCTACCTAAAATATTAAGCATCGTGTTGTTTCCATACACGGCTCGCAGATAACGCTGCCAGCGTCCTCGGCCTCGAGTCCGGACCCTAGTACCTCGAGTTTTACGATCCCAGACTCGAGTCTTCGCGAGTCCATTCGCAACCCATCACTATCGGCTAGCACTGCAGCCCACCTTCGTTTCTGTCCTTGAGCCATCCGTGTACACGACGCCAACAACGGACAGGAAGAGACTCCGATAAATCGAAGGGTTCGTGTTTTCATTCGGGCCAGTGTGCACATCCAGGATTATTTCAGGTCGTCGTACTACCCACGGAGGTACCCCACTTGGTTGTCTGACAAGGCAGGGAACCGAAGGTACGTGAAACTAGGGATGGGCATGAGCGCAGCGCGAGCTGATGACGTCACTGCTCGATCTAGGTCGAGCAGTACTCGAGCAGGAGTATGACCTGCCATCTATGAGTGATTACCTTGTACTAAATCAGATGAATGGCAATCTTCTTTGCTCTTTTAATACTAATGAAATGAAACCAGTGTTCGTACAGGAACACAACTGAACAAACTATATCCTCACCCGGCAATTTCAGAAATAGCTTGTTACATTTCGTACCATGAAAATAATATTTATAATGATAACGCCTTAACATTATTAACGGAATACACTGAATCCCTTACACAACATAGGAGTATATGGATTATATGGTTGTTATCCTAGAGTAATATTATCGCCTGAGAAATGATACGGCGTAATATGTAAGTAAGTCCGCTTTTGTGGTGTAGTGGTTAGCGTGATTAGCCGCCACCCCCGGAGGTCCGGGTTCGATTCCCGGCTCTGCCACGAAATTTGAAAAGTGGTACGAGGGCTGGAACGGGGTCCACTCAGCCTCGGGAGGTCAACTGAGTAGAGGTGGGTTCGATTCCCACCTCAGCCATCCTCGAAGTGGTTTTCCGTGGATTCCCACTTCTCCTCCAGGCAAATGCCAGGATGGTACCTAACTTAAGGCCACGGCCGATATCTTCCCTCTTCCTTGCCTATCCCTTCCAATCTTCCCATCCCCCACTCCTAACACCTTTCCTATCCCATCGTCGCCAGAACACCTATCTGTGTCGGTGTGACATAAAACCAATAGCAAAAAACCCAGTTATATTATATCGGACGCAGGACTTCAGGTCTGTTCACATTTTTATTATGTAGGAGAAATAGTAAATATAGCATTATAATAAAACTGAACAGAATATATTATTAAAATGATACATACAATGTTCAGAAGAACCAAAGATGGAAGTAGCGACCAAGTAACGAAAGGAAAACCACACAAATACTATCACTATGCAGAGCTCATCGCCATGTCGAGCAGCCACTTCCATTTGATTAAAAAAAAAGTAATTCTGGGCATATATGGATTTAATAAACTGATGCGTCCACTATGACTTACGGTACGTATGTATTTCTGTAGAATGGACGCTATCGCTAATGACTCTACTTCTACTCTACGCGTAGTGCCGGAAGGTGAATATCAACGTGAATGAGTGCAGACGGAATTGTGACTCGAGCCCTAACACCACTGCCTGCTCGATCTGCATCCGATGACTGCTTATACTGCCTGCTCATTACATCATTTTAACATGGCACTTTATGAAACACTCCGTTTACAAATACCCACAGCAGGTGGCAGCACCAACCGGCTCCAGACCTCTCGGAATGAAATAGGGGGAAATAGGATAGACTATACTTGTTTTCAGTGAAAATGGTGTACTGCTGCGTGCCTTTCTGCAAATCAAAGAAAGGGAAACCAGAATGCCGTGATATTTCATTCCATATATACCTTCAAGTACACAATTGCGTCGAAAGTGGTTAAGTATTATATCCAGGGAAGGAAACAGCAAGGGAAGTAAATGGATTCCTTATGATTATTCCGTGGTTTGCAGTCTACATTTCGTAAATGACGATTTCAAAGTGACCAGCAAAACGCGAAAATTAAAAACAGGATCTGTACCCAGCCCTTTCCCTGATTATCCAGCTTATAAACAACCGCTAATTTCAGCGATGATTAAGAGAAGGGATTCAAGCACAGAGACGTCTAACAAGAGCTCTTCAAACACCATTGCAGAAAATTGTAAGCGTAAGGTTTGAAGTATTACATACTAAGTAATATAATATCTGGGGACACTAAACTGTTAATGTGAAGGTAAAAAACAGTTAGTGTGATTAGCTGCTAACGCCGGACGCCCGGGTTCGATTCCCGACTCTGCTACGAAATTTGAAAAGTGGTACGAGGGCTGGAACGGGGTCCACTCAGCCTCGGGAGGTCAACTGAGTAGAGGTGGGTTCGATTCCCACCTCAGCCATCCTGGAAGTGGTTTTCCGTGGTTTCCCACTTCTCCTCCAGGCAAATGCCGGGAGCTTCCTTCACCCTTCCTTGTCTATCCCTTCCAAGGCCCCTGTTCAGCATAGCAGGTGAGGCCGCCTGGGCGAGGTACTGGTCATCCTCCCCAGTTCCATCCCCCCGACCCAGAGTCTGAAGCTCCAGGACACTGGCCTTGAGGCGGTAGAGGTGGGATCCTTCGCTGAGTCCGAGGGAAAAGCCAACCCTGGAGGGTAAGCAGATTAAGATTCCATTACGAGTCTTTTGCTAGCAGTATAAAATCGTGTCAATATACTGCTCTTTTTATTGCTATTATTATTTACGCAAGTAGGGCCTATTTAGTTAATTGGTTAATTCCAGTGGCTCGGGGGCTGGGGTGTGTGTGGCATCTTCAGCATTAGAAATCATCCTAGGTAGGGCTTTCATCTTCAAGATATGCAAGTCGCCTAATAGGCCGTCTATTATTATTATTCCCTGAGTATGTACTTGATTTACTGGAAGATTTTCGTGAGCCCCCTGAGTCAGTGTGTGTCACTTCGGAAACTGCTTACCAGGGATTAGTGTGTGGTTATTTAGTGCGTGTAATCGAAGAAAAAACAGAATGCAGCACGTGCTTGAATAACGTTTCTACCTCATTTACTTCACCCCATTGATAGCTGCGCTAGCCGTAGCAACGATTTATTGGCCTAATTATGAGGCTTCAGAAATTTGTTGAGGCGGCTCTACCGTACTGCAAGAAATCTGCAAGTCTGCTCCAGACGATAAAAAACTATGTTCTACCTTCTTTGTGCCAATGTGAGTTTTTAAAGTGTTTTAGTAACAATAAGCACCAGGAACTTGTGTCAGAAACTGAAGTGGCCAAAGTCGTGAAGCCTCTACTTAGTAATGTAGGGAAGTACCATACAGACAAAGTTTCCAGGTTTTCTTGTTCGTCGAAACATCTTTCTCGAAAAGTGCTGAAGCTATAACTCTCTAAAGCACCACTTTATACGTAAAATTCTTTAATATTTCTCTTACTTTCAGATTTTAAATTTCGCTGGTATGCTTATCGAGTTGTATTCACGCGGTAAATGGGTACGTTTTGTGCTGCCATCTAGCGGCAGATTGTTTGTAAGGCGTGTTACACGTTTGAGTATGGAATGAGCAGGCAGTTTAAGCAGCCATCGGATGCAGATCGAGCAGGCAGTGCCTAACACACACTCCTGCTTAGCGCACATGCAAGCCTACGTCACGAGGGAATTCCGTGTTGCTCGATCTGGCTCGACCACTCTCGACACACCAGTTCCTGACGTCAGCACTCGAGCCTCGAGCAGGCGATCGAGCGGCCCATCCCTACGTGAAACAATCTGTGAATGTTATCCAAGCGTATTCCAACCGGCCGCGTTGCTCGAGGACAAGCGGCGTACAACCAACGGTTTCTATTGTTGAATACGAAAGTATAGCTTGGGTGAAGTGGCATCTGTCGCAAATTAGCAGCATACGCCAGAAGGAGCGCCTCAGGTGTAAAGGTGGCACACCAGATTCAGCGAGCAGGCTAGCTACGGGGCTTGTTCGGAAAGCTCCCGTAGACAACCTAACCCCGCTCTGGTGGATGCTGTTCAGTTTTGCAAGGACACTTGGTCTTGCTGAGCCATATGCTGCACTGCCGTAGTAGCACTGTGCGATCCGCTCCCCAATTGGTGCTGCTAAGAAACTTCAAGAGATTAAGCCTCTTGGTACATTGCACTTTTAGCTGCCGCACGTGTGGCTCCCACGATAATTTACTATCGAAAAGGAGCCCGAGAAATCGGTAAGTGTCGACTACAGGAAGAGCGACAATTCCTAAATAAAGTTCAGGATAAGGGTGAAGAGTACGTTGACGAGAAAAGTGGACAACAGAGGTCTTTGGGGTGGAAAACCGAAAGCCATGTTCTAAGGTCCACTGCTCCACTCTCCTAACAGCTTGCTGTAATTGTCACTCTGCGGCTGCCATATTACGCGAACTATAGTGCAGAGCTAAATCGTCCACATATACCGACGGCATTACTGCTGAACCAGCAGCAGCGACAATACCGTTTATGGCAATCGCGAACAGAGTGACTCTAAGAACCGATCTCTGTGGGAATCCATTTTCTTGAACGTGGTATTGCGAATATGTCCTCTCTACTCGGACACGGAATAGACGGAGGGATAAAAAAATTCGCAATAAATACCGGCAAGTGACCTCGGAATCTCCACTGATGCAGGACTGAAAGGATACCATATCGCCATGTGGTCTCATAATGCCTACGACCCCATCCACTTCTATAAGGCCATTACACCATCGAACCGGCCCCGTGGTGTAGGGGTAGCGTACCTGTCTCTCGCCCGGAGGCCCCGGGTTCGATTCCCGGCCAGGTCAGGGATTTTTCTCTCGACCTGAGGGCTGGTTCGATGTCCACTCAGCCTACGTGATTATAATTGAGGAGCTATGTGACGGTGAGATGGCGGCCCCGGTCTCGACAGCCCAGAATACCGGCCGAGAGGATGCGTCATGCTGACCATACAACCCGTCATAATCTGCAGGCCTTCAGGCTGAGCAGCGGTCACTCGGCAGGCCAAAGCCCTTTCAAGGGCGTTATGCGCCGTGGGTGGGGGTACACTATCGAACACAACTGGACTCGACACCTCTTTTTGAGGATTATTTGATGCCCGTGTCGCAGACGAAAACCTATTTCACAATGTCAGAGCAGATGCTACGATCGAGATACAAAGATACCTGAAAGAACCTTACGAACCCCACCCCGTAAATCCACTGGATTATTGGAGACACAATGCGGCAAAATTCCCAGCACTCGCTAAACTTGCGAAGAAATATTCTTCACAAGCAACGTCCGTTCCTTGTGAACGACTTTTCTCCAAGACTGGAATACTAGTGACTCACAAGCCAAATCATTTGAATGGGGATATGGTGAATATGATTGTACACAGAAAAATTAGGGGAACATGTTTTTGAACGTATGCCATGCTCCACAAAACAATACCTTCATTCTTTACCGTTGCAGTATACAAAAGAACAGTGATGGATTCACGTTCATTTTCAGAACACAAACAGAAATGTCCAAATAGGGGCGAAAACAAAGTGATAAAAGAGTCCTCCAACTTGGATTTTATCACAGTTGGAGAGCTTCAGTATGGTGTATGTCCTCCACGATCATTTATCACAGCTTGGCACCTACGTGGCATGCTCCGTATAAGTCGACGGAAGTCACGTTGCGTTATCAGGTCCCATTCTTCAATGAGAGCCTGTTCGAGGTCTTGGAGAGTCTGTGGTGGAACAGGACGCCCACGAACACTTCTGTCAAGCTTATCTCACACATGCTCGATGGGATTAAGGTCGGGACTCAATGCTGGCCATTCCATCTCTTGAATGTCCAATTCTCGCAAGACAGCTCTAGTGGTGTGCGCTACGTGATCCCTGGCATTGTCATGCGTGAGTACGAATTCAGGGCCAGCACCGTATGCAGCAACGAACACACGCTGTAGCAGTATCTGCTCGATGTTTCTTGCAGCTGTAAGATTACCAAGGACGACGACAAGATCCGTACGGCCATCAATACTGATGCCACCCCACACGATCATAGAACCTTGTCCGAATCGGTCGCCTTCCTGGACAACATTTGGCATGTACTACTCACCACGGCGACTCCATACACGTTGACGTCCATTACGCTGTGTCAGAGGAAATCTGGACTCGTCTGTAAACAACACAGGTCTCCATTGGCTAAGTTTCCAGTTGACGTGGGTATGGGCAAACAGAAGGCGAGCTGCGCGACGTTGCTGCGTTATACGGGGCACTTGAACAGGACGTGGATTTAAACATGTGTAATATTGAATACCAAGCACCTCTCACTATGGTATTTCAGAGAAGACACTGTTATAAAGTGTTCGTTAAATTTCTCCACCTCAGTTATAAGTCACCTCCATTTTATATTCAATTATCATGTATTAACTTAGTCTCCCTATTTATAGCCCTAATGTACTACTTGTAATTGTAAAATAGGGTTTGTAACTGGATAATACACTGACTGACAGAGCAAATGCAACACCAAGAAGGAGTGGTTCGAAAGGGATGAAAGTTGGGGAAAAAACAGAGACGGCACGGACGAATAATTGATGTTTATTTCAAACCGATATGCAGGTTACACAATGCGCACGGCATCGACTCAGTAGGATGTAGGACCACCGCGAGCGGCGATGCACGCAGAAACACGTCGAGGTACAGAGTCAATAAGAGTGTGGATGGTGTCCTGAGGGATGGTTCTCCATTCTCTGTCAACCATTTGCCACAGTTGGTCGTCCGTACGAGGCTGGGGCAGAGTTTGCAAACGGCGTCCAATGAGATCCCACACGTGTTCGATTGGTGAGAGATCCGGAGAGTACGCTGGCCACGGAAGCATCTGTACACCTCGTAGAGCCTGTTGGGAGATGCGAGCAGTGTGTGGGCGGGCATTATCCTGCTGAAACAGAGCATTGGGCAGCCCCTGAAGGTACGGGAGTGCCACCGGCCGCAGCACATGCTGCACGTAGCAGTGGGCATTTAACGTGCCTTGAATACGCACTAGAGCTGACGTGGAATCATACGCAATAGCGCCCCAAATCATGATGCCGCGTTGTCTAGCGGTAGGGCGCTCCACAGTTACTGCCGGATTTGACCTTTCTCCACGCCGACGCCACACTCGTCTGCGGTGACTATCACTGACAGAACAGAAGCGTGACTCATCGGAGAACACGACGTTCCGCCATTCCCTCATCCAAGTCGCTCTAGCCCGGCACCATGCCAGGCGTGCACGTCTATGCTGTGGAGTCAATGGTAGTCTTCTGAGCGGACGCCGGGAGTGCAGGCCTCCTTCAACCAATCGACGGGAAATTGTTCTGGTCGATATTGGAACAGCCAGGGTGTCTTGCACATGCTGAAGAATGGCGGTTGACGTGGCGTGCGGGGCTGCCACCGCTTGGCGGCGGATGCGCCGATCCTCGCGTGCTGACGTCACTCGGGCTGCGCCTGGACCCCTCGCACGTGCCACATGTCCCTGCGCCAACCATCTTCGCCACAGGCGCTGCACCGTGGACACATCCCTATGGGTATCGGCTGCGATTTGACGAAGCGACCAACCTGCCCTTCTCAGCCCGATCACCATACCCCTCGTAAAGTCGTCTGTCTGCTGGAAATGCCTCCGTTGACGGCGGCCTGGCATTCTTAGCTATACACGTGTCCTGTGGCACACGACAACACGTTATACAATGACTGTCGGCTGAGAAATCACGGTACGAAGTGGGCCATTCGCCAACGCCGTGTCCAATTTATCGTTCGCTACGTGCGCAGCACAGCGGCGCATTTCACATCATGAGCATACCTCAGTGACGTCAGTCTACCCTGCAATTGGCATAAAGTTCTGACCACTCCTTCTTGGTGTTGCATTTGCTCTGTCAGTCAGTATTTTTGTGCTTGTGCGTGCAGCCCAGCTGCCAGTTAGTACGCAGCTCGGGGATTTTCCGAACAGCATCAATCCTGTGCCGCATCAGTACACCCAATGTTCTAATAGGGAATTGCATTACCATGTGCAACGTGAATCACATTGGTAAGTAGGCGATGTTTAGATGTTGCATCAATAAAAATAATAAGAATTATTTTTACATTGCATAATTAAATTTGGCACAGAATATGCTCGGTGGTTTCACTTCAAACGAAATTACGTATTCGGGTATACTGTACAATACAACAGTTTTGTCCCCACTCCCCTCCAGAGCCCGTGACGTGGCTGGTGATTGTTCCGTCGGATGGCGGCGTTAATCCTAGAGCAGACCCCTTGCTTTTATTCGATAGGAGTAGGCTATGTGCTGACACCGGGTATCACCCTCTGTCTAATAGCCGTCATTACCATACCCTTATTATTTATTTCCATGTCTTACACATACCCAAAGATCACTCATTTAGTATCACTTGCAGGCCTTAACAAGGCCAACCGCACTGCGAGAGACGAAAGCCACCGAGCGAAGCAGCTGGGGTGTGTTCATTTTATCCAGTCAACTAATAGCTGGCGAACACTTGAAAGTCATGCACTCCAACATTCCTTGTACAGTCAAGTACACATTTTGGTCCAAGTAAAGAAGTAAAAAAATGATTTTGTCCAGTTAGATCGGGAAAACTGCACACTGTGCGCAGGTGGAAGATAATGCGAATTTTGTTAGCAAGGTGGCGTGGTCTGAGGAGAGACAGTTTAAATAGCACGGTTAACCGACATAATTGTGTGTACACGCATGCACAAAAATGGTGTCCCGACATAAACAATCAACACTGCCCCACTAAAGTACTGAAAAGGAGGGGAGGGAGTGAAAGGGTAGTGCTGAAGGCCACTCCAGTACCGAAAAGCAAGGGAAGGGGGTGAACGGGTAGTACTGAAGGCAAAGTTTGTGTATTGCTATACATCCACCACTGTGCCCATTTCAATCACAACAAAGTCTTGTAGCGGACTGTATACCTGTAGCAATGCGTTAAGCGAGGAAGAGGGGGACGTCATGCTTTGTTTATATCGAGACAATTTATGTGCATGCGTATACTGGACACACAAAATCCTCGTGTACATGCCGGACAGATTGTCAATGCTCCAGGACTCAAGATTTGATGCGGGCTATCATCAAGGAGGCTAAGTGGACCGTTCTTTGTAAACGATATAGTTACTAGCCAGGTTCACTTAGAGATACTGGACACATTCATTGTACCATCTATTCGCGCTTTGTTCGGTGATTATCCAGGTTACTTCCAACGGAATGACACTACTGGCTCGTTGGATGAGACGAGGGGCGCAATTGAGTACTCTCATATTAACATGATTAAACCCCCTTGATTTTTAGTTGTGGGGGGATGCAGCAGTAATCCCATCTATCGAAAATGAGTGGCAGCCGAAGAGACAAAGCACATCACAACAAACAATGGTCAATTGTTCATCAATTTTATGAGATTTCGATATTGTTTAGGTTTCTTCCGCCTCTGTGATATTAGGGAATCTAATGTAAAGAGCGTCCTTCCTTCTTGTCTCAGTTTCAAAGCCATCGTTCCTTAATGACTTTTTCTCTTTTTTATAACTCTTCAGAATTTTTCTTGTGGACCGATGACCACGCGGATTTACAGCTTAAGACAATCATGACAGAAACCAACGCCACTTAACATGACTGAACAATACATCCATGTTGGCAATACTCTGCGATGACATGGACTAAATTCATGAATTCCATTATCCTAGTCGGTATGGTAAAACTGTATAAGTCATAAATCATCGGAAAACGTATTCTCCATAACACTTGTTATGTAGTACTCTTCGATAGGGCCAATAACATATGCACAAATTAAATTTTAGACTCCTTCCCCTAAACTAGCATTTCATCTAGCGTGAATACAATTATATTAGCCTAGACTGCAGTACCTTATTCCCCGACTTTACATACCGGTTATCATTAAATTATTTTCACCCATTTTCTCGTGGCTCGACGTTGATATGGACGTAACAACAAAAAATCGAAATTCATGAATATCTCTGTTAACATAGCCGGTACAATAAAAATGTATAAGACAAATGACCGGACATTTTAATATGCTATATAATTTGAGTTATGTATATTTACCAATAGGACCACATAGATTTTTGAGAATTACATGTTAGGCCTTCCCCAAAACTACCATTTCTCTCAGCGTGAATACAATTATTTACAGCCTAAATTGCAGTGCCTTATTCCCGAACTTTACCCACCGATTTTCATTAAAATCTATTCAGCCAACTTTTCATGACACACACACACACACGCGCGCGCGCGCGCGCGGAAAATTACGAAGTGCATTTCCGTGTGTGTGTACACAGCCTATACAGAAGAGACATTCTTTATTTGTTTTGAGCAATGTACAGACAAAACTCTTATTTTACACAGATAAAGGGCATAGTATTTTATAGTAAAATAATTACATTTCACAGCAAAATGGTGCAGGTTAAACGAAACTTCTGGGGACCAAATGTCCAAATGACCAAAGTTCGGACAGTTCTGAAAAAAAAAAATGTTTAACTTCCAATGGACTTATCTATTACAAAATCAATACATAGATTTTCATCAAGTGTGGAACTTTTAAAAAGAAATACATCCAGACTGTCACCAAAATAAGAGAACATCTTAATAACAGTTAAGCGAATACACACACATGAGGACAACGAGTTCCCGTACTTCGCTGTTTTAGTATGAGGCCACCCTTAGTTCAGTGATGATGATAATATCTGGGCCATGAGTTAGGCCTCTCCGGCTATTCAAATATTTCGTCAGTTCTATGGTGATGTAATGCACAGCTAATGTACTATCTGATTCAAGTAGTTTCAATTGGAAGGAACAGGTGGCTCTATTGGCTATTTAGTAGCAAAGCCAAGTGTTTAATGACTTTCATTATTATTGAGAAAGAGTTTTCTCAAGTAAACTGCTTTCATTTGTTTGTCTGTTTCCAACCCTGGTATTATTATTATTATTATTATTATTATTATTATTATTATTATTATTATTATTATTATTATTATTATTTACAATTTGCTTTACGACGCACCGACACAGATAGATATTATGGCGATGACGAAATAGGAAAGGCGTAGGACTTGGAAGTGGCCCTGGCCTTAATTAAGATACAGCCTCACCATTTGTGTGAAAATGGTAAACCACGGAAACCCATCTTCAGGGCTGCCGACAATGGGGTTCGAACCAAATATCTCTCGGATGAAAGCTCACACTTGCACGCCCAACTCGCCCGGTATCACTGTTATTAAAGTGATCCTCCAATCATATTGCTTCTCTCCTAAATGTTATCCTCCAATCAGGTCTTCTGTTTCTTTTCCTTCTGGAAAACTCTGTCGATCTACTATTTAAGGAGTGACTTTTTCTGAAACTAATGTCTTGCACCAGTGAAGTCTTGATAGTGATAGAGAAGGAGAGTTCCTCGGAAGGAGGAAATGCTGGAGGTAGAGGAGCGGACGGCGTAACGAGGAAGTTATACTTATGAGGTAGGGAAGAATTATAATAATTTGGGTGTGTGGCCTACCCGAAGTGCACAACAAGGCGCTGGTTTATGGGCTCAAGAAATACTGGGATGATGTGTTTTTTTTTTGCTAGTTGTTTTACGTCGCACCGACTCAGATAGGTCTTACGGCGACGATGGGACAGGAACGGGCTAGGCGTGGGAAGGAAGCGGCCGTGGCCTTAATTAAGGTACAGCCCCAGCATTTTCCTGGTGTGAAAATGGGAAACCACGGAAAACCATTTTCAGGGCTGCCGACAATGGGGTTCGAACCTACTATCTCCCAAATACTGGATACTGGCCGCACTTAAGCGACTGCAGCTATCGAGCTCGGTGGGATGATGTTAAAGCAGGGAGAAGAACAATATCTAGACACTGAAATGACACTGGTTGTTTTCACGCTAGGCGTTCGTGTTCATCATAAAACACGCCTCTTCATCTACATACAACGCACAACACTATCAACCACTACAGAAACGTGCAATAGAGAATACATCCCTCCATACAGGGCTTGGCGCCAGGAAGGGCATCCGGCTGTAAAACATGTAAAATCCGCATGAAGTGCCGACCCTAATAAATTGGAAAAAAGGATGGAAAGAAGAGAATATCAAAGATGGTTAGGCGACGCTCCTACGATCAAGTTTGCGAGATCCAATCCCAGCTCAGTCAGTTGGATAAGGTGCTTAAATGTGATAGATGTATAAACAGATTTAATAATAAGAATAATAATAATAATAATAATAATGGCTTTACGACCCACTAACTACTTTTACGGTTTCCGGAGACGCCGAGGTACCGGAATTTAGTCCCGCAGGAAATATTTTCCGTCCCAGTAAATCTACTGACGAGGTCGACGTATCTGAGTACCTTCAAATACCACCGGACTGAACCAGGATCGAACATGCCCAGTTGGGGTCAGAAGGCCAGCGCCTCAACCGTCTGAACCACTCAGCCCGACATACAACAGATTTATTAGCACGTCAAATAATTGCTACTCAGGCGAAATTCCGACACCCTGGACCCCTCAAAAACGGGATAGTTATTGAAACTAAGTTACGCACAACATAACGCTATCATAACTATTACTTTATCCGGCTCCACGGCTAAATATTCCTTCGCTAAGGGGGTAAAAAGAGGGGTGAAATTTAAAAATGAGTACATCTATCTCGAAAATGTAACAGTTTAAAGATGTAAAAATTGGTGTTTGGAATCTCCTTTAAAAATAAAGGAACACATTTTTATTTTCGGCAAATCCCCTTGGGGGGGGGGGGTGAAAATGGGTAAAACGCCTTTTATGACGATACTTATATTTCAAGAAATGAAGATGTTACAGGCGTGAAAATTGGTATTTGGAATCTACCTTAAAATAAAGAAAAACGTATATTTTTGTTTTTGAAAAATGCACTTAAGCGGGAGGGAGGGGGGGGGGGGGGTGAACGGGTGTGAGAAAAGAGGGTGAATTATAAAAATGAGTATATCTAAAAAACGTGAACCCTCCGTGATTCAGGTGGCAGCGCGTCGGCCTCTCACTGCTGGGTTCCGTGGTTCAAACCCGGTCACTCCATGCGAGATTTGTGCTGGGCAAAGCGGAGGCGGGACAGGCTTTTCTCCGGGTACTCCGGTTTTCCCCATCATATTTCATTCCAGCAACAATCTCCATTATCATTTCATGTCATCTGCCAGTCATTACTCATTGCCCCAGAGGAGCGCGACAGGCTTCGGCAGCCGGCACAATTCCTATAATCGCAGCAAGATGGGGCTTCATTCATTCCATCCCTGACCCGGTCAATGACTAGAAAACAGGTTGTAGGTTTTCATATCTAAAAAACTTAACATGTTTGACAAGAAAATTGGTATTTAGAATCTCCCGTGAAAGTAAAGAAACACGCATTTTTTTTCGGAAAATACACTTAAGGGGAAGAGAAAAGGGGGTGAATTTAAAAAATGAGCATATCTACAGTATATATCAAAAGTTAACATGTTACAAACGTGAAAATTGGTATCTGGAATCTCCTTTAAAAATAATCACGTATTTCTTTTGTTTTCGGTAAAACCTCTTACGGCGGGGGAGGGGGGGGGAAAGGATTACAAAAAGGGTTGAATTATTTTTATGAGGATACTTATATCTCAAAAACTGAAGATGTTACAATCGTGAAAATGGGTATTTGGAATCTCCTTTAAAAACAAAGAAACACGTACTTTGTTATCGGAAAATCCACTTAAGGAGGTATGGTGAAAGGAAGTGGAAAAGATTGAATTATTTTATGACGATACTTATATCTCAAAAACGGAAGGTTACAGACGTGAAAATCGGTATTTTGAATCTCCTTTAGAAATAAAGAAACATACATTCTCTTGTTTTCGGAATATCCGTTTAAGGAGGTGGGTAACAGGAAGTGAAAAATGAGTGGAATTCTTTTCATGAGGGTACTTATATCTCAAAAACTGAAGATGTTACCGATGTGAAAACTAGTATTCGTAATCTCCTTTGGAAATAAAGAAACACAGAACAATACAACCCTAACAGGGCTTGACTTGAGGGAAGTAGCTGCGGACATCAATATTCATTTCTCGCAAGCTGTTTGACATATGAGCTTGATATTTCACGTGATGGTTGTCCTACATGTCTCAAATTCCAAATAAAATGTGGTCTTAAACAATACACCCGTAAGGGGTTTTAACTGCGGGTGGGAGTGAGGCCCGATGATAAAAGTATCCATTCCTCTGAAATCGCTTGACATACGAGGTTGAATTTTTACATGGTGGTTACTCCTCAATGTCTTAGATTTTAAATAAGAAGTAGTCTTCACACAATTCACCCCTATGGGGTTTTAATTGGGTGGGGGAGTGGCTGTCCGATGACAAACATACTTATTTCCCTGAAACCGTTTGACACACGAGGCTGAAATATCACATGATTGTTGCTCCTTTATATCTTAGACTAATTAGTGGTCTTGATACAATATATTCCTAAGGGATTTTGACCGGGGTTTGGGATCTGATGATAAAATACTAATTTCTTTGAAGCCGCTTGACGTACGAGGTTGAAACTTCACATGAAAATTCTTCCTGTATGCCTTACATTTTAACTAAGACGTGGTCTTAAAACAACAAAATAGATTTTAAATGGCGGGGGAGTTCTGATGCCATAAATATTCATTTCTCTGAAATCGTTTGACGACGTTAAAATTTCACGTGATGGTTGCTCCTATACGTTTTCGATTTTAAATAATAAGAGTTCTTAAAACAACACACCCCTAAGGGATTTTGGCTGGGGGTGAAGACTTTTGGATGTCGTAGGTGTCAAACATGATATAATTAGAAATATTTCAAGTATATAAGCATTGGGACCATGTAGAAGTTGAAGTTATAAAACTAAGTCTTCACAACAGCCAAGGTACTCAACCGAATTTCCGATTTCTCTTCTTTACTGACAAAAATATTTTGTAAAACTTAGAGGTTTAACTGAAATAATCTTAATCTTAGTACACAAGTGGAGGAACATTTTATGAGACTGTATACCATTAATGGTACATACGTATTCTTGCGCACGTTGAATGTCTCATTTTTAAAGATTTAAACCTCTCAAATTACTAATAAAATTCCACAAGCTTAATACACATATTAAGAGTAAGTAACAACGGAGGTAATAAAGGTTTCATCCCTATTTTTATTAGACATCGGTGCTGCCCTCTATAAACATAAAATTCCGTTTTAGATTTAAATAAATAGTAACAATACAATACACCCCTAAGGGATTTTAGTGGGGGCGGAGGGGTGAGGAATGATGACAAAAATATGCATTTATATGAAAACATTTGATTTGCGAAGTTCAAATTTCATTATGATATCCTAGGTGTTCAATAACAGAAGGTTTCAAATAAATTTAACCCCTCAGAAAGTTAAATGGAGGTTAAGATCTGGAAACAAACATATTCCTTCCTTCCTTCCTTCCTTCCTACGAGAAGGTTTAATATACGAAGACAAAATCCCAAATAAGGGTATACATTTTAAATCCTAGGTGTGAAATAGGAAATATTTTTAAACGTTCCACCCCTAATGTGGGGTGAAAACGAAATTATTCATCCCTCCAAAACCGTTCGACGTACAAAGTTGTAATATTTATGTCCTAGGTATAACATATTGTATACTTCAAAATATTTCTCCCCTAAGGGGTTTGGATAGTTGTTGACTCTCAAAAACACAATATCCATTTTTCCCAAACCGTTTCAGGCACAAACTTAATATTTTACCTGCAGTGTGGTCTGCTATATCTTAGATGTTATTAAATATGTTAAAACAATTTCCCACAAAACCGTTTGACGTACGAATTGAGGGTGCACTTTACGGGCTCTGCCATCAGTGGACTCTGTTCTAAACGGTAAAACTTTGACTAATAACTTTCAGTTTAAAACCGTAGTGAAGCACGGTTATTATGCTAGTCACACCATAAAATCTTAATCCACTGTTCTATAGACAGGTGACGGCGTTGCTTCCCTCCACTCCGAGTGACGTCGTGCATTCGTTCTTTTGATCAGTCGTATCGGGGCAGCAGCGCGACCCTAAAAACCGGCTCCGGCCGTCTATCGACGGATCGTTCTCTCACTGACCTCTGCCCCTAACCTGCAACGAATTAATCTGCAATAGCTGACTAGGATGTCTGGCGATTGATTCGTTTGAGATTCCGGCTACCAGAGCAATGATTGGGTACAGTGCTTCCCTGACCTATCCATTTCAGATTAACCTTGACAACAGTGGACCGGACTCCCATAAAATCTGACGGAATGCTCGAACTTGTGGGCCCCTACAATAATTGCCCGTTCGAAATTACTCACTATTTAAGTTGACTAATTCTGACAGAATACACGTCTATGATGTTGACGCATTGTGGATACACGTATATATCATCAGATGCATAGCCAGACGTCACAGAGAGCGCGTTCAGTGGGGTGTCTGAAACTTCAGGCTACACAGTATAGATACGCAAATGAGGAACTGAGTTCTTAAAAGTTCTCCTCAACAGAGGTACAAATTTGCAGATGATATCGCAATTAATATTAAGGAGAAATTGCCCTCAACAATCTCAGAAGTGCTTCAATTAACACAGAAAATGACGGAATGAGTAACAAATGAACTTTCTGTGAACCCAAATCAAACAACTTTAGCAGCCTTCCCCAGAACACACAAGCTGGCAGCTCCTAAGTGTACGGCCACACTTGCGTGTTTTCCCGCAGCAAATCACGCGCTAAAAATGCACAACACTGACTTTAATGGGACTGGCCACACTTGCGGGAAGAAGACGCTGCGGTTTTATTGTGCTCTTGTTCGTGTTTAAAACTTAGGAGAACGTTATACAGTGAACTGATAATTTTGGAGGTACAAAGGTACCCATGCCTTAACGACACCTTAATGTCAATGCGAATTTTTCTTCCTCAGGAATACATTCCCGCAGACTTGTGTTTCTTTTGCTGATAGCATTTTTCAACATACAGAAAACCAGTTCAAATGAGGTCACGGACATTCTGTAATACTCAAAATAATTATCTTGGTTGTCTTTTAGTTTATTGTGTAGGAGCACAAATTGTCCATTTGATGACCTGTCACTTAATACAGGATGGATCCAATGTTTTCTTTGACGCTGACGACGACGAAGAACAAGCGAGCACATAACACAACAGAATTATTATTTAAAAATGGAATGCCTTCCATAGGAAGAGCAATGGCGATGTTTTGCTATTCACAATATACAACCAAAACCAAACCCCATTGCACTACAGCCCTTGAAGTGCCTTGACCTACCAAGCGACCGCTGCTCAGCCCGAAGGCCTGCAGATTACGATGTGTCGTGTGGTCAGTACGACGACTCCTCTCGGCCGTTATTCTGGGCTTTCTAGACCGGGGCCGCTATCTCACCGTCAGATAGCTCCTCCATTCTAATCACGTAGGCTGACTGGACCTCGAACCAGCCCTCAGGTCCAGGTAAAAATCCCTGACCTGGCCGGGATTGTGGTGGTGGTGATTGTTTTAAGAGGAAGTACAACTAGGCAACCATCCTCTATATAACACTAATCAGAGGGAAAAGTGGAAGGGATCCGACACTTCGAAAAATGAAGATATCGGCCAAAGGAAGACAAGGGCCACGAACGGCGTGAAAATGAACGACTTCCTAACCCTTGTCTGGATAACGGGAGCCATTTTACTAATCAAGACAAACACCTTGGACTTATTTTAGACAAGGGACTGACTTCGAGAAAACATTGAGAATATTGCATAAATAAAGCAAACAGGGCGCAATGGAACTGTCGTACAATCCTTGGAAAACGTAGGGGCTGAAATCTAATGTGATTTATTGGGCTTACATCACTACAGTTAGACAATCTCTTATGCTGCCTTGGTTTGGTGACGTAGAGTGAAAGTAAAAGCATGCAGGAACGATTTGAACAAGTTACAACGACTGTCCTATATTTGTACAACGGGAGCCTTTCCTACAACTAGGGGAGGTGGGGGGTTGCCCCAGTTAATACAGGGCGCGACCTTGAGCGCACGTGTCGCTCCTGGAAGCAGCTGCATTGTCTTTTTTTTTTCGTTGTCTGGTCAACGTGATTTAGAGAAGTGCTGCGAACAGTCATATCGTACCATTGTTGCCTCATGGCCTGCCGAATTTCAGATATCTGGTAAGGCCTTTCCGATGCTAATTTCTCATTATTGAAGATTGTACAAGAGTGTAAAATGAAAGGTCTTAACAGTAGTGAGTCCTCTAGAGGCAATGTGATAAAATTACATCAGAATGATTTCCTGCCATAAGCCACAACTTCGAAAAAACTGCCGCGGAAGAGAGTTCGACCATCCAGAACTCATTAAGAAGGTAAAGGCTGCTGTCGTGAACAAAAATCCACCAACTCAAAGACACCTTACCAGCCACATACGTACATCTAAAGGTAGAGTCTACCACACACAGTGACTCACATAATTCTTCGGAAACGCCTTTGCTACACACTGGTCCTATGGTTCAGAAAAAATATTGTACACGCAAACTAGTTTCTGACAGAACCCAATTTGAGAGATTCAACACGGGGTTGAAATGTGTACTTTTAGTAAACAGGAGAGAACCAGTAACCCTGGAAACTCAGAACTCAGTTAACGTGCTTCAACAAAATTATTCCGACACAAGTCAGTCGCCATGCAGAGGTCGTGTGTAGAAGAGCCACGGACAGTATGAAGGTAAACATTCAGTGAGTTAGAGTAATGTGCAAAACATAAAAGAAAATGGCCTGCAGAGGAAGAGAGTACAATCGAACAGCGGCAGCTAGTAATTTTTCCACCACGCCAAAGGTAAAAGTTGTCGTCAAATTGCTGAAATGTTACAAAGGAAGAAAAGTACAGTCTCTGATATTATCACAAGATTCCGGGAAGAAGACAGAATTGACCATCTACCGCATACGGGACGTCTAAGAACTTTTTCTGTGAGAGAAGAGAGTTGTATCACCAGAAAGACAAAAAGAACCCAAGTTAAGTGCACCAAAACTCGTTATGGAGATTGCCGCAGACACCCGAAAGAAAGTGCATCCCGAAACAATACGGAGAATGCTCAGAAGAGGTAACTTTCACGGCCGTATTGCAAGAAGGAAGCCCTTCATAAATCAAATAAATCGAAAAAAGAGAATGCTGTTTGCCAAAGAGCATGTTAGAGAGGACAATGTGTGGTGGAATGACATATTTGCTGATGAGAGTAGATCTAACATATTATAGTCTGATGAGAGGATAACAGTTTGGCGGCGTCCTAATACAGAGCTTCAAGAGAAAAATCTGAAAGCAACCGTGAAGGATGGTGGTGGACATGTAATAGAGTGAGGGTGCATGTCGACGAATGGAGTTGGTGCATTGGTTTCCACTGAAGGTAAAATTGACCACCCACTTTCAATGTCTTAGAATACTGAGGAACAATATGAAAAAGAGTGCTTAAAATACGGGGATTGGTGAACATTTTAAGTTTTATCAAGATAACGACCCAAAGCATGTGGCCTGGAATGTAAGGATGTGATTATTGTTTAATTGCCGAAAGGTGCTTCATCCTCCCCCTTAATCACCAGTCTTGAATGTGATTGAGAACCGTTGGGACAAACCTGATAAAGAAATAAGAAAAACAAGAATCACATCTAGAGAACAGCTGAAAAACCGACTTCAAGAAGAGTGGCAGAAGATATCTCCCGATTACACCCGGAAATTAGTGGAGAGCATGCCAAGTCGACTCCAGGAAGTAATTCAAATGAAAGGAAAGACAACCAGGCGCTCAACCTTTAGGATCATAAGTAAAAAGGAAAGTGTCCGAATAATGTTGTGCAATATTGGTTTATTTTGTTTTTTTATTATTATATTTTCATTGACAGTGTTCATTAGAAGAATGATGGACGTTTAGTTTTTATATTCCTTACAGAAACTTGCATTCAATTTATATCAGTGATTTATTATTACTGAAATCATTAATATAAAGTTAAATGTAATAAATCATGTCTGTCCGAATAATTATGCGAGTTACTGTAATTAAAGAAGATCTGAACCTGGTGAAATGACATTAGGCACGTGAACGTACTTGGAAAGCAAGGCACGTTGAAGAACGGTTCACTAATGCCAGAAAATTATACGAAAACTACCAAGCAGACGATAAATGGCAGTCGATTGTTACCTTGGATGAAGCCTTGGTTTATTTGGATGACACCAACGAGTCCCTGGCAATTTAATATCGCCCAAAAGGCCAAAACGGGCACTCAAACTTCGTCAGAGAAAAAAAGAAAAGCTTGCTGGGGGGTTAAGGTAATGGCAGGATACTGTGCCCGGGGTAAACTCAGAATCTTCAGAGTGCCGAGAAATGTGAAGATCAACAACCTACGTCCAGAAGAATGTCATGAACCCTCATTTCGACGACGATATCACTCGGCTGTAGGTGAGGATGCTTCAAATGTCTAGATGCACATGGATAAAGCATCCAGTCATACTGTCAGAGTATCAGTCACCTACTACGAGAGAAAAGAAGAGGAGACTGGTGTCCGTGTCATAATAATTAGTGACATCCCCGTGAAATCCTCGGATGCCTCGCCGATGGATTTCTGTGCCTTTTTTTCAAGTTTCTTTACGGCGCACCGACACAGATAGGTCTTACGGCGACAATGGGACAGCAAAGGGCTAGGAATGGAAAGGAAGCGGCCGTGGCCTTAATTAGGATACAGCCCCAGCATTTGCCTGGTGTGAAAATTGAAAACCACAAAAAGCCATCTTCAGGGCTGCCGACAGTGGGGTTCGAACCCACTATCTCCCGAATACTGGATACTGGCCGCACTTAAGCGACTGCAGCTATCGAGCTCGATTGCTGTGTCTTTGGTCTCCTGAAAAGAGGGCTTCTTCTCGACGTCCCGCCACTATTGAGGGTCTTTGGAAAGTGTGCAAGGAGGTATGGGACAATATTACTCTTCCAGTACTCTGCTGAAGTCTTCTACAGTGGAAATTGAGATGAAATGCTATAGTGCGTGCATGTGGCTATCACATCAAGCACATCCGGGTTTGGAGAAAAGGAATCGCCTAGGACAAAAGGTACGTCAAAATCGTCCAAGCTTAACTGGGGCCACCCTCCATACTACGGTGGCATTGGAGACGCTGCTGGGCTTTCCGCCTCTTAACGTTTGTTTAGGGGCGGAAGCTAGATTTTACCAACGTACCTTCCATTATCAGGTTGATAACCCAATTTTGGAGAATCCAAACCATCTCAAACTTACTCGGGACAAATGTTACCTCGTGTTCTAAACATGAGAATAGACAAAATGACACCAGAATATTTACTTGAAAAGAAATTTACAGTATCCTATTCTGATCCTATTGACTGGAAGGAAAAGGATTTTGTGGGGGTTGGGGTGGGGGGATACTGTAGTATGCGGATGTGAAACAAGGCTAACCTTTAGTCTTGATCAGCATGCCATATTGGCGTGTATGGTGGAGTGCATCAAGAAGGACTATCATAAAAGGAACATGTTGATACCCTCCGACAGTCAAGCAGCTCTTAAGGCACACGAGTCCTCGAGAGTTCAATCTGAGCTGGTGATTGAATGCCTAGATACACTCATGAAACTATCGAAATGCAATTCAGCTAAGCTGATGTGGGTGCCCTGACATGAAGGAATTCAGGGCTCTGACAATAGATCTTCAGCGTCTCAGGATTTAATTGTATATCACCAGGTAGTAGAAGTGGTGAAGACAGGGTCGCGCGTAGCTCGCTGAACAGTCTGGCTGGATATGGTCCAGCACAAGCATCAAGCACAGTGTGCCAGTCGACACACGATTTAAGCCTTTCCCTTCAACATTTTAGACCGGGGCAATTTGCCATTGAAATGTATGTTACTTGGAAATCTTTTTCCTATTCTCTTTTATTTTGTGTACTGTGCGACTAATGTAGCTAACTGTATCTGTATTCAGTCCGTCTGTCCGCGGAGTACTTTAAATGTTTAATTTGTTGTACGTCACCATTACACCATTACCCCATTATCTACTGGTCTGATCTCGGGCCAGCCTTGGAGCGAGTTTGATTTGGTCCGGTTGCGAGCCTATGCTCTGTTGGTGTACCTCGCCTTGCTGGCGTGGGTGAGTGCGTTGTTGGAAGCCATGTGTATGCAAGCATTGCGAGTTTGCTCTACAAAGGAGCTTTTACCCACCGCAATATGCCTGGGTAACGTGTAATGAATACGGGGCTACGGCCCTGAAGTGATTTATTCTTCTAATTTAAAATTTTCTTTCTTCAAATGAATGGACGTGGATTATTTATCTAGCTTGTTTTGAGCTCTTCAAGAATGTAAGTAGCTGTTTATCTATCTGACGCCATGCGTTAGTTTGGCTTCATGGACGAAATGTAAGTTCTATTTTTCAAATATATCTTATTTAAATTTTCTACTGGAACTGGTTTGAATCATCTCAAACCCAAACTTAATTTGTGGACATTACTACGCTCTACGATCTCCTATTCTGGTAATCCTTCATTTCGAGCCTACTTGGAAATTTCATGCATAAAAAAAACTTTCGACTTACGGACTACTCAGTTTAATCAGCATCTCCGTGGGAGGAATACCTTTCGACTAAGAGTTTATGAGCTAGAAGACTTTTCTGTTTCAACGGTGTATAAGAAGTTTGGAGTAATGTAGATTTAATTTTTTTAAAAGGGGACTCATGTCCTCCCGAAGGTATCACCACCTTGACGAAGGCAAAATATGTTTTGCCGGGTGTTTATTGGAGGCTTGCGTGGTCAAATGATCCTTAGAGCTATGCCGGCGGGAGCATCTGCTACTCCTGGCAGGGCCACCCAAGCCGGACAGGTTTAAGGTGATGATCCAGACTAAGAGTGATACCCTGGTCCTCCAGGTTGGGGGTTAAGCGTAGGGTTAACTCCCCTACCTTGTAAAAAAAAAAACTGTTACGGATACCTTAAGAATGAATAAAGCAGGACTGGAAAACGTGGTGACGAACCGGCGAGAAAAACGGCTAAAGAGAAGGAAAAAGGATATTATATTAGCAACGTGGAATGTTAAGACATTGAAGAGACCTGGCAAGTTGAAAGAATTAAGGAATGAAATGGATAAGTATGGAGTGAAAATAGCAACTCTACAGGAACTGAGATGGAAAGGGCAAGGGGTGATGATGTCTGGACAACATATCTTGATGTACAGTGGAGAAAAAGCAGGCAGTAATGGCACAGGATTCCTCATACATAAGTCGGTAAAGCAAAGCGTGATCAACTTTACTCCAATCAATGATAGGATGTGCTCTGTGAGAATTAGGGCAAAATTCTTCAACGTAACTGTGTTTTGTGTGTACGCCCCTACTGAGGAGGCAGAAGATGAGAAGAAAGATGCATTTTATACTAAATTGGAGGAAGAAATTAATAAAGTTCAAAGGCATGATGTGAAAATTATCCTTGGAGTTTTAAATGCAAAAATTGGAAGAGAAGAAGTGTACAAACACTTAGTAGGGAAGGAATGCCTGCATGAAGTAAGTAATGATAACTTGATTGATTTTGTGAGTGGAAAGCAGATGATAATTAAAAGTACTTGGCATCCTAGGAAAAACATTCACAAGGAGACCTGGATTTCACCAGATGGTGTGACAAGAAATCAAATAGACCATGTTATCATAGACAGTCGACATGCATCAGATATTATGGAAGTTAGAAGCTGCAGAGGTGCTGATGCAGATACAGACCACTATCTTGTTAGAGTCAAGTACAGACAAAAAATAGATTTGGCAAGAACGGAAAAAGTAACAAGAAAGGCAAAGCACAATATTGAAGGTCTAAAAAATGAGGAATTGCAAGAGAAATACAAAAAGAAAATGGTTGAATCTTTGGAAATAAAAAGGGAAATATGGGAGAAAGGAGAAGTGGAAGATAAATGGGAGATACTGAAAACAACTATCAGTGAAGTTGCAGATAGTAACATGGGAAAGAAGAAATTGGTAAAGAGAGCAGAATGGTTTGATGAGGAATGTTCAACATTAATCCAAGAGAGGAGTGATGCTAGGAACAGAATGCTTCAAAGGAGAACAAGACAAACAGTAGAAGAGTATAGAGAAAAACGAAGAAGAGCAGATAAGATATGTAGATATAAGAAAAGAGCTTCTGAAAGAAAGAGAATCGAAGAACTGGATGAAATGAAGGATAGAAACGAGGTACGAAAGTTCTATGAAAGAACAAAAGACCTTAAGAGAGGATTTCAACCAAGAGCTGTTTTCTTCAAGGATAAAGATGGAAACCTTCTGGGTGATAAAAGCAAAGTGCTTGGAAGATGGCAGGAGTATTTTTACGAGTTACTCAATGGAAATAATGAAGATGATAGAGAGGAGGAAAATATAAATGTTGATGGGGAATAAAGAGAATTGGAAGAGGAATCAGTAAAACAGCCAGACTTAGAAGAGGTCAAACCTGCAATTAATGCATTAAAGAATAATAGAGCCCCAGGTGAAGATGGAATGGAGTCAGAGCTGTTGAGATATGGGGGAGAGGGAATAGAAAAGGCTGTTTATGAATTGATTAAGGAGGTTTGGACAAAGGAGGAAATACCCAAGGATTGGACATTGGGTATAATTTACCCAATACGTAAAAAGGGAGAGAAGGCAGTATGTGGAAATTATCGAGGGATCACCTTGCTGGATAGAACGTACAAGGTTTTTGGTAAGGTACTAGCCTTAAGATTGGAATTATGGATGGAAAGAATATTAGGGGATTCCCAAGCAGGCTTTAGAAAACATCGCTCTACTCTGGATCAGATATTTATATTACGACAAGTGCTAGAGAAATTTTATGAATATGACAAACAGCTACATCAGCTGTATGTGGATTTTAAACAGGCATATGACAGTCTAGATAGGAGTAAGATTTACAAGATTATGAAAGAATTTGGAATCCCAAGGAAATTGATTAGATTAACAGAAATGACTTTGAAAACAACAGCATGCAAGGTGAGAGTGGAGCAAGATCTGTCAGAGGAGTTTTTAGTGGAGAGAGGACTAAGACAGGGAGATGTACTTTCCACACTGCTTTTTAACCTAGCATTGGAAAAAGGAATCCGTCAATTGCCCATCAACCCAGGGGGAACCATTTTGAACAGATTAGTACAAGTGATAGCATATGCAGATGATGCAGCAATAATTGCAAGAAATGAAAGAGCTCTTGAAGAGAGCTACTCAGTATTAGAAGAGAAGGCACGGAACTTAGGACTAGAAGTGAATATAAACAAAACAAAATATATGAAGATGGGAGATACAGAGGGAGTAAGAGGAAGGACCCCAGTAAGATTAAATGGGAAGGAATATCAAAGAGTCACATCTTTCAAATATCTAGGCTCTATAATAACAGAGGACAATAAAACCTCCGTGGAAATACAGGAGAGGATAACAAGTGGAAACTGATGCTTTTACGCCTTGCAAAATATGTTTAAATCCAGGAATGTCAGCAGGAATACAAAAATTAAAATATACACAACAGTACTAAGACCAATAGTTATGTATGGATCAGAATGCTGGGTGATGACATCCAGAGAAGAACAGTGGCTGTTACGGTGGGAAAGGAAGATACTGAGAAAGATATTCAGCGCAGTAAGAGAGCAGGATGGGTGGAGAATGAGGACAAATGTAGAGCTGCAAGGACTGTTTGGCCAGATAGTTACTAAAATTAAGCAGGGAAGAATTAGGTGGGCCGGTCAGGTTCAGAGAATGGCAGAAACCTGCACCGTTAAAAAGGGTGTTTATAGGGAAACTTGATGGAAGGAGGAGAGGAAGACCCAGGAAAAGATGGATTGATGATGTTGAGGATGACCTTAGAAAGTTAGGAGTTAAACGTTGGAGAAGAAAAGCTGAGCACCGAGATGAATGGAGGCAGGTGATAAAGGAGGCCAAGCACCTACAAGGACTGTAGCGCCGACCAGTAAGTAAGTAAGTAAGTAAGTAAGTAAGTAAGTAAGTAAGTAAGTAGGGGACTCATGTAATGCTATCAAATTGTATGAGATCACGAGATTTTCTCTGTGGATCGGAATCTGTTTTCTGCTTAATTTTTTTTCTCTCTGATCTCGGTTTTCTCTTGCTGTTGATTTTTCCTTTTGCTGGGGTAACGCTCTGTCTTGTTTACGTTTCTATTGTTACCGTCGCCCACAAGAACGTTTGTTCCTGATTATTGAAATGGTGGACGTGTTTCCTGAAAATAAATTGGCGACGTGCGCGTTTTTATGTTGGGTTTCTGTGGGCTATTTATTTTTCTTCCTGCGATATGTGATTTATTCCGGGAGCTTTTCCTTTCGATTGAGCTGCCTGGCGTGTTATGCACATTTGAATTATTGTGTGCTCACTCTGTTCTGATTTGTGCTGCTTTCCGGTTAATTAATGTTGGTTTTCTCATTTTGTTGGGGACGTAATCCACCTCGGTGCTATCTTACCCTTTTGTTGTGGGGTGGTTTCTTATGGGTCATTTTGCCTTTCTGTGTCTTTTGATTTGACGTGCGCCTTCCGATTTGGATATGCTTTCTGGGCGTGTTAATTTGTTTCTACTTGTATCCGTTGTGAACCGGCTTCAGAGAAGAATCTCGCGGTCTCGCCTTGCCTAATGTACAAATTATTCCCGAAGAAGGTGTTTAAAAAGAAGAAAATTTATATTAATTTTCATGTAAATCTGCATAAATTTAAGGTAACTTCTTGTGCCCTTCTGAGGGTCTGGACATTCTTGACTTTTACTACCTTGTTTTGATTTTTTTTTTTTTTTTCTATTTTGCCCTTTATTAGTTTTGAAATCCAACGACGTCACTCTATTCCTAATTTTTCAAATTAATCTATTTGTTAAACAATTTTGTTTCTTCAATTGAGTTCAAAGTTTATTTTGTTAATTAATCGACCTTTAAGCAATGCATTCAATAGTTTTTAGAGGTGCACCTCCCTAGTCATTGTAGGTTATATCCTATTATTACGTGTTAATGTTTTTTTTTAATCTTGGGAATTGAACAATATAGTTTTTGTTTAAAAACACGGAAATTAAGCAGTGTTTTTCTTTTATTCTACAATCATTTAACACCGTCAAAACCGTAAGGTTACGGTCTCTGTTTTATGGTCCAGTTTCTGCTTTGGGTGAGTATCTACGTTTCCTGTTTAGTATTTTCTTGTTTGTGCTATTTCTTGCCTTTGTTTACTTGTGCCAGTAATTGCCGGTACGAGCTGGTTCATACAGGAAACAATAAATCACCTTTTGCGAAGCACTACTCACTCACATTGAGAGCTGATGTACACAATATTTCACTCACATGAATAAACAGAATACAAACCAAATACATCATGGGGAACACTAATATTGGGAAGAGACGATGAAGTTTGGGAGCGGCATAAACGCGTGGACGCTTAACGGCTCCATGTGAGGACTGGGGGTCGGCAAACGCCCCTCCCTGTCTGCAGTCATTACGATCTTGAATTTCGTCACGTAAGACTGCATCCAGCTGAGTAATCTTTCTGAAGGTTTTAGTTTTGCGTTAATGGGCGATATTGTTCAACGAGGTGAACTATGTGTTTACTTACCGACTCCTTTCAGCTAATAGTGCTCCTAAACATCACGCCGCGGTGGCGGAATTTAGTCACGCAGGAGTTCTTTTACGTGCCAGTAAATCTATCGACACGAGGCTGACGTATTTGAGCACCTTCAAATACCACTGGACTGAGCCAGGATCGAACTTGCCAAGTTGGTGTCAGAAGGCCAGCGCCTCAACCGTCTGAGCCACTCAGCCCGGCTGGTGAAAGTATAATCATACCCGTACGAAGTGATATGCCCGACAACGACGGGTATAACAACCAGTCTCAATACGTATTCAAGTTTCTATCGGGCGATACAGGATACGTTATTTGGCGAGCTGTACAGCTCAATGCGATTCCAAATTCTAAGAACCCGTTTATCTTCCAGTTCGTTGTACCTGTAACATAATCAAAGTTATAAAATGGTATGTGAATTGAAACACGTTCTGGAAATACAGGGACATATAAAAAAGTTTGAAAAGACTTCAGTATATTTCACTGCAACGTAAGTTACCTTAAGCGGTCGCATTAAACACACGGAAAAGGAAACCAAGTTCACAGCATACAATTAAACTGGCATGGTAATATGTATAGTAAACGAGGTCTGCAGAAGACTTCTTTTCCGGAAACAATGCTTCCAAATGTTGGAAACAGTATAAATCATCAAGGAAAAGGAAATGAGCAGTAAAACTAACAGCAGTGAAGAGGCTAACAAGTGAATTTTTGTATATTGACAAAGAAAAGGAAAAAAAAACGAATGACAAAGGAAGAGGCATGGGACCGGTGTGAGTTAGGATCACAGAAGGCCAGCGTTTTTGCCGACTGAGCCACTAAGCCCGGCCAAATTAAATTCGCGTAGCGAATGTGAACGTAAATAATGAAAATACTCGGGTGTAAAGAATAGCGATATTTAGCATTGGCTTTAGTACAGCGTAGTACCTTATCTCCCCAGGATGTAAGAGGCGACACTAAACACTGAAGGAGCAGATAACAAAGCTGGCACCGCCCGGACTCAAGTAGTGACTGGGAGGGCATTGTCCTGTTGAAATACGCTGATGATGATGCTTGTTGTTTAAAGGAGCCTAACGTCGAGGTCATAGGCCCCTAATGGTACGAAATGAGACGAAATGGAAAGACAAATTAAAAGTTCATGTTGCGGTACTAATCAAAAGTAGCTGAGACTCGCGGCATTCTATACAGTATGGTACTACTCACAGGTAATGAAATTCGCACAGGAATATAGACCTATGGTGTTTCGCACACTGCGGCGCTATTTACAGACAACGCAAACCTATGACGTTCCTCACAAAAGTGGACTAACCACAGGGACCCGCACTATCCCGGGGTGTTCCTCACCTAGTGGGTATTAAACATAGGCAAGGCAGAACCATGGTGTCGCTCATCCCATGCTGCTCATATAGTACGAATCACAGGTACTGTAGAAGCCGCCAACGTACTCTATTGCTACTAATCACAAACCTATTTGGTACCTACCATAGTGGTACTACGCGCAAGTAAAAGCGACCCATGGTGTTCCCCGCGTGGTGGTACCAAGCACAAGTAGTCTCATGGTGCTAATTTGATCATCCCCTGGTCGCCCCTCTTAGTCACCTCTTACGACAGGCAGGGGATACCGTGAGTGTATTCTTCGTCTGCGTCCCCCACCCACAGGGGTTTTTGTGTTGGTCTGCGAGAGGTATTGTATTTCCCTCAAGTCCGCCGGCAAGCCAGTTAGGACCCCCTATCCGCCACCTGGGACGCGCCACGTGGAAGTATCACCTCTCCCCCTGCTACGCCAGCGTAGTAGGTTCGTGGTGTTGAAATATGACTCCTGGGTGCCGTGCTAAGAATGGCAATACACGAGGTCGTAACATGCTATCCGTACTTTAAAATATAAATATATCCTATTATAAAGTAAAACCTGCCCATTCTTACGGCGGGCTGAGTGGCTCACATGGTTGAGGCGCTGGCCTTCTGACCCCAATTTGGCAAATTCGATCCTGGCTCCGTCCGGTGGTATTTGAAGGTGCTCAAATACGTCAGCCTCGTGTCGGTAGATTTACTGGCACGTAAAAGAACTCCTGCGGGACAACATTCCGGCACCTCGGCGTCTCCGAAAACCGTAAACGTAGCTAATGGGACGTAAAGCAATTATTATTATTATTATTATTATTATTATTATTATTATTATTATTATTATTATTATTATTAAACCTGTCCATTCATTATCCGCGCACATCGCAATCCAAATAATGTTTCTATCATTCCGGGGTTGTTATGAGTAAAGATGCATCTTCCCACTTTTATCGCGCACACAATTGTACTCCCGTGCGAAGGTGGAAATACAATGTTGATATTTTTCTCTTCCTGCTGCTCCAACTTCATTTTCTTACGAAGATTCCTCAGTCATTTATTTCATTTGAAATCACGTTCTGCACCACACGCTGAGACTGTTCACAGAGATCTTCGTGAACCTAAATAATGCTATCAAATGGATCCTAGTTCCACATCGGGAAGCTGATTCGAACATTCCTCGGCAAGGCAACTTATTTCGTACAGTAAATTATCTGCATTCTCACGTTCTGCATTTCCATCGGACTCTGGAAGAAATCTTGCTTGCCAGAAACATCTATCCAGACACCATAAATCCAAAGAATTGCATCAAGACACTAACACAGCGTAAGAACCCTGTCGCGTTGAAGCGCATATAATAGAATAAAATAGAATACAATGTTCCATCCCCTAGTTCCCGATCGACCTGACGAGTTGGCCGTGCGGTTAGCGGCGCGCAGCTGTGTTTGCATGCGGCAGATAGCATGTTCGAAACCCACTGTCGACAGGGATGAATATGGTTTTCCGTGCTTTCCCATTTTCACACCAGGCAAATGCTGGGGCTGTATCTTAATTAAGGCCACGGCCGCTTCCTTCCCACTCCTAGGCCTTTCCTATCCCTTCGTCGGCGTAAGACCTATCTGCATCGGTGAGACATAAAGCAAATTGTAAAACCATCCCGATAGCATGAAACTGGTGAGAGTAATCATTTATTCTTTTTTGATCCATATGTGATCCTCGTTAAATTTTTACAATCTGATTTACGTCTCATGCAGTGGAAGATAACCGAACGTAAATCAGTCTGAACCATAGCTGACTACAGTTACAAGCCGGAGTCATGTAAGTTTCGCAACGAGCAGCGCAGGCCAGGGTGAAAGCGCGGCAGCTTTCAGTAGTGAATGAACTTCGCCTGCGTTTCGTTGTATCTTTCATGGATATGTTCGAGTATATATAACAAGGTAAGTGACTGAATAAGCACACGCAGAGCCTATTATTGAAATATGCGACAGCGCTAAGGGCCGAGTAGCTTGGTTGGACGGTAGAGCTGGCTTTCTGAGCCAACTTGGCAAGTTCAATCCTGACTCAGTCCGGTTGTATTTGAAGGTGAACAAATTATTGGCACGTAAAAAACTCCTACGGGACATAATTCCATCACCTCATCGTATCCCAAAAAGCGTAAAAGTACTTAGTGGGACGTTAAATAACATTGTTACTTGTGAAGGAGCAGACTGAATTTGAGATATTAATGAAACGTTTCGTGTATTTGCAGACGCGCAGAAAATGTCATATTCCCATGTATTGTAGCAACTATAGCATTTTAAGAAATGTGTACTTCGTTTAGGTTTCCTTCATATGAGGATTTTTTTAAAATGGATTCGTCACTTTAAACGGGATAATTGGGAACCTGGGAAGAACACCGTCCTGTGCATAAACCATTTCACAGACGGAAGTTTTTCAACAGGGTTAAGATTTTTGATAGTAAAGGCAACGTAACTATTATTTACCACATAAACCTAACGGGCTTCTTCCTGATGAATATCAAATTATTTTCCCAAATTCGGCAAAATATTTGTCATCGAAAAGTGTTAAAAGAAAAGATCCCGAAGGTAGGATACTGGAAATGAAGAGTAGGAAAAAAAGAAAAAGAGATGGAGGAACCAAAGCTTCAAGATAACTTAATAGCTGATTTTAATAATTTAAAATCCCGAAAACATTCCGAAATTGACATGCCAGTATGGCAATGAATTTATTTGCATATACAGCTTAAATCTGGATAATTTGCCAAATGTAAGCCATTTACTCAAAATTCACCACGATATGAATGTCACAGTATATGTTAATAGTTATCAGGTGTCTGTGAAAGAAATGACATTCAGCTGATGGTAAAATGTCAATACGGCCTCAATTTTAATGAATATTTATTAAATTATACAGGGGTCACTGCCAGTAGTGTTAGTATTGAATGTGTACAAAGAAATGTATTAAAAATGCTTGACAAGCGCATAGAATTTAATGAGGTAAGCAGTGAAAGCGCAGGATTTTTGTCCTCGTACCTTATATTTTTAAAGGAACAATTCGAACTTTGCACAAAAAGGAAGAAGAGTTACTACAAAAAAAAAAAAATTGAAACTATGAAAGCAAATGATTTACTGTTAGGGAAAGACCGTGGTCTTAAGATACAGTCCCGGTATTTGCCCGGTATGAAAATGGGAAACCACAGAATACCATCTTCAGGGCTGCCGGCAGTGGGGTTCGAACTATTTCCGGAATGCAAGCCGATAACTATGTGATCTAAACCGCACGGCCACTTGCGGGGTATTATGTTATTTCCTTTTTTGCCTTTTGTCAAATATTAATTCAAATAAACTGACGTTGTTGGAAACCTCGACTCCATGTCATCTACTTTATGTTTTTTCCCCATATATTACTACTATGATTATTTTTACTATGAGTATATTATTTTCGTATGTTCCTGTTGCCAGAACCTCTTTTGTTCAACTGACAGTTCTTTCCTTGGTTTACAATCTGATTTACGTCGTACCGACACAGATAAACCTTATGGTGACGATAGAATAGAAAAGGGCTAGGAGTGTAAAGGAAGCGACCGTGGTCTTAAGGTACAGCCCCAGCATTTTCCTGGTATGAAAATGGGAAACTATGGAAAACCATCTTCAGGGCTGCCGACAGTGGGTTCGAACCCGCAATCTCCAGAATGAAAGCTGTTAGCTACGTGACACAAACCGCACAGCAAATTGATTGGTTATATTTATTTCTATTCCATTCTTAGTTCCGGTACTAAGACAGAACCCAATATGTCAATACAATTTATGGTTTTAATGTCAATATGGCAGAATTTGTGACGAAGAGAGTGATGGCAAAGCCCGGTATGATTCTGGTGTCCGTAGAATACACTGTTCACAAAATAAAAATTCCGATATGATCAGTACATAGATATTGAGGCAAACAAGTGATCTGTTCCCTGAATTTGCTGAATAAATAAGAATAAATCTTGTTCCTTTTTTATTACAGTCACAAATGTATGCCACTTCAATTTAGAGGTCACTGAAATACAACATGAATTGCAGGGAGTTCGCCAAATCTTAAAAGCGCCTCCTGAAAAATCAAGTTCTTACGACATATCGGGTTCTGCCTTAATATCACAGAGTTTACAGATCTGTTCTCATACCTAATAATCACCCTCTTTCCTTAAGGCCTTTAGGGCTCTAACCACTTCAAATTTCTTAACTTTAAACAATTCATTATACCATAGTTTTCCCCTATCTTTATTTGTATTCCGATTTATTTTCATGTGAGCTACGGTCTTCCACGGTTTCCCTACCATTCCTAGAGCTAGTTCCACATTATTACTCATTATGCTACAGCCATTCCATTCCGAATTATTTTAAATTATTCTCACAAATATGTCTCCACTTCTTTCAGAAGTGTTACCGCACAACTTATACTTGTTATTCTATTATTCTCGTTTTTCATACAATATTGACCTCTTCTTGTTCCACCCAATATACTCGTAATAAGCACTGGGAAATGATGTGATTTGGCCCACTCTTTAATCACCAATTTAATTACCATTTCCAGAACATCTCTTGCACACACAACCAAATCAATTGCACTATTCCCATGCAACACGGGTATTTTTAATTCAATTAACGAATTTGGAAAAGATGTGCTTACAACCGATGGGCGGGTTTTATCTTGTATAGTGTCTAATGTTACAGTGAGTGCAGAAAGGTGATTTGTTGTAGAACAGCACATTAAACGAGAAAAACATCTGAATGCTATAACGAGTGCAAAGAATAACAAGTGTTCCCAGGTTCCCGGGGAGCAAATTGCCAGCACTACATCCAGCAAATTATGCCCATATTTATATACACTTCCAAATAAATCACAAGATAATTATTTCCGCAAAAACAAGAGCTATACACTGAATTACTTTTAAAACCATTGTTACAGTCACCATAATGTAATTTGGTCCAATAATTTAGCCTTTTTTAAAACCTATTTTACAGGATTTTTCTATTAATTTTAGTGCACGTTATTGACAAATTTAGTGAAATTTTAGGTCATCAACATCCACCCCCTGCTAATTACTAATCTCCTCCATGGTCCTTCCTCGTGAACCTCTCTTTCTCCATACCCCCTTCCACGATAGCGTCCTTCCTTCGGGTAACCATGTTTCTAAAAATACAAATAACTCGAAATTATCCTGTTTTATTCCTTGTATTTATAGGCTCATTACTTTGGACTATACTTCCATGAGAAGAGCTACCAAATTTCCTTCCCGTTCGTTTCCCTTTGCATCTATCCAATCCTCCTCCTTGGCCCAATCGTCTTTCAGACTCTGTCCTCGTTTCCTTTCGTTGGATCCTCTATTTTACTCTTGCTCCTTTCCACCGCCGGTGTTTTACTGGTCCCAGCCTCCACTTCAACACCCGCTGAAAACCTATTCTCCCGGGTTGCTCCTCGGCGCTTGTGGCAGTGTCTTCTTCCTGTGTAACAAGTCAGTAAAACCGCTCCACGTCTGTTGTCAGCGATCCTCCTCCCGGCTTATGTCGATGTCACAGAACTGTCTCTCCATTTGTGCTGAAGAGCAACCTTTTTCCGTCCATTCCCCGTGATGATCAATCTCTTGCTCCTCGCGAAAGCTATAAAATTCTCCTAAAGGCTTCGCCCCGGTGGAATCGAAAAAACATTGATTTCCTTTCTCTCCTCACGTCCCATCTATATGCTGATCCATACCTTCGCCCCCTTTAAATTCTTGAATTTAAATATAATCTGTAAGCTTTCATACCAGATACCGGTTGCAACTTCGTAGGCCTACTCCCTTGATTTCTTCCTATTCTCTATATATCATCCACAACAGATTCAGTGCAGTCTCTCTCACTCCTGCCGTTATCACTTCCAACACATATGTTAATAACGACAGTTTATTCTCGCTTCTCTTCTCTTTAATACCATGTATGATGAGGCATGTATTATGTTGTGTAAGTGTTTTTGGGCCTGTCTTCCAAGCTCTCGCCTACGCTGCTCCAATACCATGTGCTGTCCCTTTAAGAAGTCCATCTCTTCTAGGCCTTCCCCAATCCCTGCCAGTTCACCTTTCAGGCTATCTTCCAGATTCTGGATATCCTTATTCTCTCAGGTAGTTCTATACCCATTATTATTATTATTATTATTATTATTATTATTATTATTATTATTATTATTATTATTATTATTATTATATTTAACCTCATTTTTGGGTCGTCATTTTCTCACTCAATTTAAGTATTCTGTAGGATTTTAGGTAATTTTTCGGCATTCCTTAGGGCCCTGGTTATACTGTCATCAGTATTTTCAACATTTTTAGTATAATGTTCGGGAAAGGCAATACGGTCGAATCTCTCGAAAGAAGTGTTTGCAGATTTACGTTTTCAGTTCTTTACTGTCTTTTTATATACCGTAATTAACGTATAAGATAACAGGAACTAATTAATACATATTCTGGAAATTAATAAGCCATTATTAAATGTACAATATTTACATCTCACCCAGTGGTTCTCTTTTATACTAAACAAAATAAAACGGCCAAGGTACCTTGTGTGTGATATATTTTAGGCGTATCAGTTAGGGGATAACTTCCGTTAAATAAATTCAATAAATTTCAATGGAAGAGAGGCAACCAGTTATATCTCGATCCATACTAATGTGCGTTGCGAAATCGGGTAGACATTCTTATCCGGGCGTCAGCCGACCTTCGGCCATGGCATATAGCCCATGTTATAAGCTTCCGGTCAATCACTATGTAGCGACTGCTGTTGTGGAACCGCTTCCTGTGCAACGGTCAGTGGCCGCAGCTGTTCATCCTTCCCACCCACACTGGCCTACGTTGGAGCAAGGCTGAGAATTACGTTAGCAAGTCCTACGGTCGATCAGGCTAAAAGACCGGTATTTAGCCTGGGACCATTCATGGAGATCTCTGCCTCCGCGAGGCGATGTGGTTACTTATTCCGTTATGAGATGCACTTCCAGAGAAATATGGTATTCACAGTCCAGCATTGGAAGTGAAGTCTGCTAATTAACAAATGCACTCTAGTTTGAGGACAGGTACATAACCATATGGGTAGCGGAGCAGTAAGGAACAGATTAATGGAATAGCAACATTCAACTGCACGAATTCACGAAGCAACACTGAAATATGGTCAACAAGACTGCAGTCAATTTAAGGACCTGTTCTTCTTAATGATATCTCAGCAAAATTCGTTCCAGTTCTGACCGAAGTATTCCACAACATCCCCCTTTTTAAATGAAATTTGTGTTACGTCACACCGACATAGATGGGATAGGAAAGGGCTAGGAGTAGGAAGGAAGCGGCCGTGGCCTTAATAATTAAGGTACAGCCCCAGCTTTTGCATTATGTGAAAATGTGAAACCACGGAATATCAATCTTCAGGGCTGCCGACAGTGGGGCTCGAACCCACAACCTCCCGAATGCAAGCTCACAGCTGCGCGACCCTAATCGCACGGCCAATTTGCTCGGTCCAGAAGCTAATAAAGACACACGTACAACGTATGTACAGTATGTCACATTCCTATTCATACACAACCCATTTTGTTATAAAGCGTTCTATGTGCCCGTATATTTATGGAAATTATTGATTTATAGTTGTGTGTCGTGAATGTAATAACAAGACGTAAACACTCAATGCACAATTGTTTTTGTTAGTGCAGCAAATAATTTGTGTTTACACAAATAAAAACTGCGTACACTACACTTTGTTATTCATACACCGGTATAGATGGCGTCATCCGATAACATTGAACGGGGCATACGTACTGTAAGTAGGTGTGGTGCAAGGAGAGGTGTTGCTGGTTGTGTTTGTCTTAGACCTGTGAGAGAGCTGGTAGAAATGGGCAAGGGTAAAGAGCTTGGATATGAGCTGAAACAGACAATTGTCAATCTAGCACTTATAGGGTACACCATACAAAAAATAGGAGTCATGGTAAAGAAAAGTCATGCCACTGTTCAATATGTCGTGAATAGAAGTTTAAGTACGAAGGGTGAGTGAAGAATGTGCCAAGAAAACCCAAACAAAAGAAACTAAGCCTACAAGCAGAAAGACTTATTGTGAGGCAAGTGAAATCCAACCCCCTCATAAGTGCTCCAAAGCTGCGGGCAGAGCTGGAAGCTGCTACTGGAAAGAAAATATGTACTCAGACGGTCCTGCGAGTTTTACATCGACACGGTTACCATGGCCGTGTACCAAGGAAGAGGCCCTATGTTAGTAAGAAGAACCATGCTGCAAGACTGCTCTTTGCGAAAGAACACGTAAACAAGGGCCAGGAGTTTTGGAACCATGTCATCTGGTTTGATGAAGCTAAAATCGACATGTCTGGTTCCGATGGTGCCGTAGGGTGTGAAGAAAGACCAATACGGACAACGATGTGGCCAATACAATTCCCACAGTGAAACACGGAAGTGGATCGGCTATGATGTGGGGGTGTATGTCAGCACAAGGTGTAGAGAATATTCAATTTATTGAAGGCACGATGGACAAAGTAGTGTACCATATTATTTTGAAGAACAATGTTATACAAAATGCTGAAAAATTGGGAATGCTACCGACCCACGTCTCAACAGGAAAACGACCCTAAACATACCACTGCTCTGAACAAGGAGTGGTTAATTTGGAACATTCCAAAACAATTAAAAACACCTTCCCAGTCTGCTGACTTACAACCTATTGAACATTTATGGGTGTTTTTGAAGAGTAGGTTTCACAGTAGAAAGGTTTCATCCAAAGATTAGTTAAAACGAGTGGTGACCCAAGAATGGTACAGTATCAGCCAAGAAACGTGTGCGAGGCTAGTAAATTCCATGTAGCGTAGGTGTCAAGCTGTCATTAAAGCAAAGGGTTACTCCACAAAGTACTAAGATTGGTTCTATGGTACATTTCATTCATATTTTTAATTGAAGAACTGGCATCTGTATGAATAATAATGTGACGTAGGAAAAGGTCATGTCTTGTTATATTCTCCAGTATTTTTTACTATGTGTTGTTATAAATATTATTTCTGTATGGTATTGTAAAGAAATCTACCAGAAATAAATTTCTTAAAAGACAATTACTGGAACATCCAATTGAATGTCCAAAATATACTGCTCTTTTCACAATATGAAACTGTATAAATAAGAAAATGACAGTGTATCTGAAGACGCAATAACATCAAGATGAGTACGTAACCCCTTCATTCTCTTGAAAAAGTCGCTCTCTCATTTCACCTTCTGGTCTATATACACAGCATTTTAAGCACTATATATGTTCCGAACTGTCAGTGGCGAGATGGCGTGGAATGACATTAATAGACGAATAAGTTTGAATGGTGTCTGAAAAAGTAGGAAAGATCACAATATGAAGATAAAATTGGAATTCAAGAGGACAAATTGGGGTAAATATTCGTTTATAGGAAGGGGAGTTAGGGATTGGAATAACTTACCCAAGGAGATGTTCAATAAATTTCCAATTTCTTTGAAATTTCTTTGAAGAAAAGGCTAGGAAAACAACATATGGAATCTGCCACCTAGGCGACAGCCTTAAATGCAGATCAGTAATGATTGACTGATTGAAATATTCTGACATTTTGCCGAACAGAATATTACCGGATCGCTGAATGAACTCTCAGGAGTATGCGCTTTACATAATCAGCGTTCCAATGAACTGCAAACGGAGAGACCCTCTGCCACTCTTACTATCAAGAATTTGTTCCAGCAAAACCCCGACTGTAATACCTGGACTGGTTTGTGAACAGTGCGCACAGCTCTTCCATAATAGCCGAGACGATCTGTCAATAGCAGAAATACGCTAAGAAGGGGTGACTGGACATGCATTATTGGTATGGCCGTGCGCGTCAGAAGCCTGGAATTAAGACTGTCGACTCCATCGACTCAGAACCAGAGACCGAATACCGGTATTACAAAACGCCCGCTCCCATATAGAACCGTAACTGTGGAAACCGTAATTATTACGGATAAAATACGTCCCATACCGGTTAAAATGAAATGGCGTATGGCTCTTAGTGCCGGGAGTGTCCGAGGACATGTTCGGCTCGCCAGCTGCAGGTCTTTTGATTTGACACCCGCAGGCGACCTGCGCATAGTGATGATGAAATGATAATGAAGATACCCAACCCCCGTGCCAGTGAAATTAACCAATGATGGTTAAAATTCCCGACCCTGCCAGGAATCAAACCCGGGACTCCAGTGACCAAAGGCCAGCACGGTAACCATTTAGCCATACCGGTATGAACAGGTATATAAAGATTACATTGCCGGTAAAGACCGCGAGTAAATATAATCGTACAGAAATACAGTATCGGTGATTTGAGTTACATTAGAACATAAATTTACGAAGAGATTCCAGAATAAAGCTCACACACACTATGAGCCTAGACGTACCCGTGTTTATGTATTCTCGTGTGCAATGGTAACCAGACAACTTACGGCTTCCACCTACATTCGGCTATCCTCCTCACAATAGAAAACATTGTCAAAAGAACCGACGTGATCTTCCTTCGAAAATTCGTCGCCGACTCCATTAACCTTTACCCTTTCCATCGCCTTTCCGTATCCTTTCGCTCTGTCCGCAGAGGCGTTAATCTTGTCCCTCTACTTGTCTGCACCACATCCTACCAATCTGGTTACTACGGCCGCTCCTCACGACCCTGGAATGGGCTACCATGCCTCCAAGGGCCTGCATGGCCTATACGGAGATGACTTTGCTTTTTGCTTAAGTTCATATCCTCTCGGCCACTATTCTTTACTTTCTAGACTCGAGCCGCTATCTTATCAGATAGCTCCTCAATTTTAATCCCGTAGGCTGAGTAGATCTCTATCTAGCTCTCAGATCAGGCAAAAATTCCTGACCTGACCAGAATCGAACCCGGAGGCTCCGGGTAAGAGGCAAGCACGTTGCCCATAGAACACAGGGCCGACTATTACCATGCACAATAACTGGTAACACATTTTCTGTAAAATCATGGTAACATATTTTCTGTAGCAGCCTCCGTGGCTCAGACGGCAGCGCGTCGGCCTCTCACCGCTGGGTTCCGTGGTTCAAATCCCGGTCATTCCATGTGAATTTTTGTGCTGGACAAAGCGGAGGCGAGACAGGTTTTTCTCCGGGTACTCCGGTTTTCCCTGTCACACTTCATTCCAGCAACACTCTTCAATATCATTTCATTTCATCTATCATTCATTAATCATTGTCCCAGAGGAGTGCGACAGGCTTCGGCAGCCGGCACAATTCCCATCCTCGCCGCTAGATGGGGCTTCATTCATTCCATTCCTGAACCTGTCGAATGACTGGAAACGTGCTGTTAATTTTCACATTTTCTGTAAAATCATAGACCTACTCCCTAAACCATCTTTTTTCTGCCAATTAAGTTCATACTGATGATAAATTAAAGTATACTGTCAGATAATAATAATAATAATAATAATAATAATAATAATAATAATAATAATAACAAAACATTGGTCAAAATGCTACAATAACAACGATTATAACCTGATACAATATCAAATGTTGGCTGGCTTATGTTCTCGTATGTATCACACAAGTCATCAAGTGGATATCAGTAGAGGGACGTGAAACTATAAATCCAACCAGCTCCAAAAACGGTTTATTAGATGGCATTAGTGCATCAGCGGAATTGACAATGCAGTCGAGGGTGTCTGTTCCAGAGAAAACAGTCTTGACTTTTCGTTACTCAGTTCACAACCTATCCCTAGTTATTGGTAATCCGTTTATGCACCATTAAGTACGGTAAATCGCAGCTGATACGGGATATCACGGTATGTTACATCTGTGGGGGGAGGGGGCGGGGGAACTATTGACATGAAGATAAGAATGGCAGTGATGGGAATCAAAAATAGTATTGCTGATTTTTAGTAAAGCAGCCTTTTATTTGAAAGCAAGTATTTTAATGACAGTTTTTACGAGATCCATGTATATTTCTACCATCTCCCACCCATGCTGTAATGCTGAAAGAATTAATCTAAGAATTAATCAATTAATAAAATGTTCAAAATTATTAAATTTATCAGTATAGTAACTGAAAGGTAAATTATAATTCACATAGTAGAATTACTACCACTTACTTCCGGCAGTAACCTTCATACTGATTTTATCTCAATCACTTCATTAAATATTAGCATTCTGATCCACTACAATGCTCACCAATGTCTTGAGAACTCATCTATATACCGGTAATAGCGCATGCATAAAGAAGGGTTCATGAACCCCTACATAGACTTGTCCTGTCCAGATGTGTTTCATAGAACAAATTTCTTCACATAATATAATTACAGGTCTCAACTCACCTCAACTCACACATATCAGTTACAATCTACAAAGGGGCCGATGACCTAGATGTTAGGCCCCTTTAAACAACAATCATCATCATCATTACAATCTACAGCAACATTTATTTTCCAAGAAGGGTAATATTTGTATATGTTACAATGTTAGAAACACGGATCCTAAATAATAATAATAATAATAATAATAATAATAATAATAATAATAATAATAATAATGTATGTTGGGTAATCAGCCCGAAGGCTGGTTTGATCCTCTGCAGCTTCGCCAACAGCTGTCATAAATAGCCTAGGCGTCACTGAAGAGGCATACTAGGGAAACGAGGAGTGAGGTAGTTTCCCGTTGCTTTCCTCACCGAGCCAGCAGTTGCTCTCAATAATAATAATAATAATAATAATAATAATAATAATATGTATACCAAGTCCGTAGGTTATTTGGATCGCAACAGTTCCGCCATCACCTACCACGGATGGCCTACGCATTACTGAAAAGGCATACAAGTGATATGAGTGGAAAGTAACGAAGTGCTACAACCAACATCGCTAAAATATCTACTTTCATCTTCTCAATAACTGAGACAAATGAATTGGTAAACTTGCTCAAGCCCATACCAGAAGAAACACTGTATCGCAAACTCTCTGGACTGATTGCAGAGACGGTACTTAGAGGATATGTGAAGTTAAAAAATATGCAAGTATGGGCTGCCGCATTGGCATTGCTGTAAGGGACTTGTTGCGCGGCGGGGAAGGTTTTCTTGAGTACAACACAAGGGTTAGCCTTGCCTCTCACCTTGCAGCTCCTTCTGACTTTACGATTCTTATCAACAGATACATTTTATACTATGAATGGTGATACCGTACATATCAACTGCCATTAGTAGTTTGAGGAGGTGATTCATAAACTTCCCTACCAATGATGAGCTACCTGATATCAGGAATGATTTTGCTGTCCTTTCCAGGCCTAATCTTCTCTTTATAGATTGAATATAATGATCATCTCTGTAATATGTGTATACTTCTAGGGACACCTTCCCCGGAATAACAGGTGCCATTGACTGCACCCATATCAGAATAACTTGTCCTGATCGTCAGAGAGCTGTCACGTACAACAACCGGAAAGGATTCTATTCCATTAACTACCAAGTAAATGCAGTGTTTCTTGTGAATTTCCGTCAATTTTACTGCCTTGTCCTCTTCATCTTCCTTGTGTCGCCTATTCCTGGATTTGAGACTAGAAGTACACAAAACATGCATTACGGTAAGTCTTGTGGTTCTAATCTACTTTTTTTTAAAATTTGAGGTTAGATTCAGTAGAGAACAGAATTCAAATTTATGATCACAATTTACCCTGAAGTCTAAGGTGAAGATATTTCCTCTGCGGATTCAATCACGTTCTACTTTTCAACCTCCCTAACTTCCGTGTCAGCACGATAACCTCTCTCCACCTCACAGTCACCGAGCCCAGACAGATGAACGGTAACACCTTCCACAGGGATCTATTTTCATGCACAGCAAATAAACCGTTCGTCATACAATTTACAATGCATATCCTACATCAGGAATAATGATTCTTTAATAGCATGCATTACAAGAAGGCGAGCTCTCTCTCTCTCTCTCCAACACAAAGGTTTTCAAGCGGTTCGACTGAATTGCCTAACACCACCAGCACATTCTCCTTTATATGACTTAACGGGCTAGGTTGAGGCCCACCTGCTGTATTTCCCCCCCCCCCCCCCCCCTCCCACTTTATCCACCAAGCCAATTTTAGCCTGGAACTTCAGCCTCCACCACAGTCCTGTAAAAATATCCCAATAAATTTTAGTACATGCCTATTGAGAGTCACTTTTTGACTTTATTTTGATTCAAAATGACTAGCTTTACAATAAAAAAACAGCTTCATTCCCATTTAAATAAATAAATCTTGGAACTTACCCAATAGTGTGTTGCTGTCAAGTTGGGGGTTCTGAGGAAAGCTGCCATTGAAAGACTCCGTAATCTTTTGCCAGGCCACCTTCTTCTTCTTCTTCTTATGTAATGAATCACTGTTGTATGCTTTACATTCCACATCATCATGACCTTAACAATTTCAGAAAATACTACTTTTTCTTCATTCGAGAAGTTTTCCGAACGTCGAGACATTTTCATAACACAAGACAGCCGATTAATGATGGCGCCTGCATTGGTGAGTTTTTATAGGTCCCAGCTGGTAAAGAGTAGCTTCGAAGACACTTCTATTTCAGTTTTGGAGCTGATACAGAAACATAATCGATGTCTTGCTAAACTCTGGCTGAACACTGTTTAGCAATGGAACACTGAATGACGTAGATGTTTAGGTAGACATTGTCTCAGGCTTAAAACTAGTCAACGGTTTTGAAATCGGCTCTGTATCTCACCAGAGATGGATGTGTGCATTATTATTATTATTATTATTATTATTATTATTATTATTATTATTATTATTATTATTATTATTATTATTATTATTATTATTATTATATCCAAGCATATTCTTACTATAAAACGATGCAATGTTCAGCCTACAGGGATCTACAAATGACCTGAACACTACTATTGCATGCTTATTTACAAACTAAATTCATGATCTCTCTGCTTCTCTTAAAATATATGGTGCGTATGGGTACGTGAAAGAATCGTATCCATGAAATTTCATTATAAAGTTTGTCCTACATGGAGTGTAATAATTGCTTTTAAGCAAATTAAGAATAAAATTAGCAGTAAATTAGTAAATACAATCATTACAAGAGAAATATATACACGCATACTCAGCTACATTACGATTATGAATTCTACTACGTCACAGCGCTTCAGTATATCATCTATATATACAAAATAACTTGCCCTGACTGACATTCATCATCGCCAAGCCAACACTAGTGGACATAGAGAAATGAAATTTTAGGGATACATTCATATTAAGATGAAGGTGCTCGCTAAGAGAGGATTTTTGGATATTCCGTCGCAAAGGGGGTGAAATTTTAAAATGAGTATATCTCAAAATTTTGAAAGTTTACAGATGTAAAAATTGGTATTTAGAATCTTCATTAAAAATAAAGAAACACGTACTTTTTTGTTTTCGGAAAATCCCAATAGGAGGGGTGAAAACGGGTAAAAAGGGGGTTGAATGCCTTTAATGAGAATACTTATATCTCAAACTGAAGATATTACAGACCTGAAAGTTTGTGTTTGGGATATCCTTTAAAAATACAGAAAGACGTACTTTTTTAGGTTTTGGAAAATCCAATTAATGGGGGGGGTGAAAAGGGGGTGGATTTTTAAAATGAGTATTTATATCTCAAAACTTTTAAAGTTTATAGATGTAAAAATTGGTATTTAGAATCTCCTTTAAAAATAAAGAAACATGTATTTTTTGTTTTCGGAAAATCACAATTGGAGGGGCGAAAAAGGGGTTGAATGCCTTTAATGAGGATACTTATATCTCAGAAACTGAAGATATTACAGACCTGAAAATTGGTATTTGGGATCTCTTTTAAAAATAAAGAAACATTTCATTTGCTTTTGGAAAATCCAAATAGTGGGGGTGAAAAGGGGGTGAATATTTAAAATGAATGTATCTATATCTCAAAACTTTAAACGTTTGCACATGTAAAAATTGATATTTAGAATCTCCCTTAAAAATGAAGGCACACGCATTTTGTTGTTATCTGTAAATCCGAATAGGAGGGGTGTAAAAAGGGTGAATAATGGGTTGAATGCCTTTAATGAGGATACATATATCTCAGAAACTGAAGATATTACAGAACTGAAAATTTGTATATGGTTCTCCTTTAAAAATAAAGAAACACGTTTTTTTTTTGTTTTTGGAAAATCCAATTAATGACGGTTAAACAGGAGTGACAAATTGGGGTGAATTTTTTGGAAGACTATATCTACAGAATACCTGAGAAACGTAAAATGTTACCGACGTAAAAAGTGGTATTTGGAATCTCCTGTAAATGTAAAGGAACATATTTGATTTGTTTTTGGAAACTCCACTTAAGGGGAATGAAAACCGGGGTGAAATTTTAAAATGAGAATTTCAACAGTATATCTCAAAAAACTTAACATGTTACAGTAGTATTTTTTATCTCTAATAAAAATCAAGAAACGTGTATTTTTTGTTTTCGGAAATACCACTTGGGTGGAGGGGGGGGTAAAAGTGACTGAAAATAGTGTTGAATTATTTTAGTTAGGCTACTGATATCTCAAAAATACAGACGTGAAATTTGATATTTGGAATCTGCTTTAAAAGTAAAGAAACACATATTCTCGGAAAATCCAATGAGGGGGGGGGGGGGGAGGGGAGGAGGTGAAAGAATTGAAAAATTAATTGACTTAATTGTATGAGAATACTTGCATCTAATAAAAACTGCAGTTGTTAGAGACGTGAAAATTGGTATTTGGATCTCCTTCAAAAACAAAGAAAAACGCGTTTGGGGGGGGGGGGGAAATCATCTTGGGGGCAGGGAGAGAAAAGGAGTTGAATTCCTTTCATGACGAAACATAAATCAAAAACTGAAGAAGTTAGAGTCGTAATAATTGGTATTTAGAAGATCCTTTACTATTAAAGAAAAAAAGTATTTTGCCGGAAAATTCACTTAGGCGAGGGGAGGAGTGTGATAGGATGTGAAAAAAAGGTGAATTATTTTTAAGGTAATAGACGTGAACATTGGTATTTGGAATCTCTTTTAAACATAAAGAAACACGACTCCTTTTAAGTTTTTGGGGGGCAGGGGTGGGGTTAAATGAACTTAACGGCGGTGGGGTGTAAAAGGAGGTGAGACCAATTGATTTTACTGTTCATAATGTACTTATAAGGAGCCTCCGTTGCTCAGGCGGCAGCGCGCCGGCCTCTCAGAGCTGGGTTCCGTGGTACAAATCCCGGTCACTCCATGCAACATTCGTGCTGGACAAAAGGGAGGCGGGTCAGGTTTTTCTCTGGATACTCCGGTTTTCCCTGTCATCATTCATTCCAGCAACACTGTCCAATATCATTTCATTTCATTTGTCATTCATTATCCAATGCCCCAGAGGAGTGCGACAGGCTTCGGCAGCCGGCACAATTCCTATTCTCACCGCTAGCTGGGGGCTTATTCATTCCATTCCTGATACTGTCGAATGACTGGAAACAGGCTGTAGATTTTCGATGTACTTATTCTGATCATAAACCGATCATTTTTAATCTTTCCTGAGTTCGTTTTCAAGAGCCATCTTTTTCTTCGGAGAACGTTCTTAGATTACAACAGATTCTCCTGGCATAAAAATAAAAATTTAAACACCTTTGAAATAAACGATAGGAATGAGATTGACCGTCCAATTGTTCACCTCTATAATAAGGCCAATAATGCACAAAGTATGTCATTCGTATCGCCAGAAATCCCGCACACTTTCCTACGCGCGACAATGGTGCTGGTCACATTGTCAACAATGACGATTGCAGCAGATGTAATTTACCGCCAAGTAGCGGTCTTGCATCTTGCTATGGGGTCCAGAACATCTATTATAATAATAATAATAATAATAATAATAATAATAATAATAATAATAATAATAATAATAATCTAAATCCAACTGATATCACCCGCACTATTAATAATAATAATAATGTTCTGGACCGTCGTCAAATGTGCGGACCGCGCTGGAAACGGGTCCCGGACGGGTAATGACTAAGAATGCAGTCCGGCCGCGGGTTCAGTACCGCCAAGGCACCCAAAACGACACCACGCCGGATCTCCTGAAGGATTTGATCCATATTAAAAATGCTTATAGGAAAAGATGGCAAAAATGTAGGGACCTAATTGACCGGGTGGAATACCTGGACCTAGCCCGGGAAGTACGAAATCGACTGCTGGAAATAAAGATTGAAAAATGGGAGGAAACTTGCCGTAATCTATTAGAAAACGAGTCAGATCGCGAATTTTGGCGGATTCTCTCAGAAAAACGGTCAGATCGCGAATTTCGGCGGATTATATATAATACAATAAGCATTCAATTATACATTTCAGTATAATACCGTAGCGAAGCACGGGTATCTTGCTAGTTTGTTCATGTAACACATTTGTGTGTGTGTGTGTGTGTGTGTGTGTGTGTGTGTGTGTGTGAAGCCTTTGCTCACTTAACTTCTTTGAACGTATTTGTTTTGTTTGATGTTACTTGGTGGGGCGAGTTGTTGACTTGTCCACATAACTCATTAGTTACTATATTTATTGGCCCAAGGATCATGCCATTATTTTCTTTCATCAAAAATATTTTTTGTTTTATTTACGATATTCTTTTCACTTCCATTTTCCCGTCTGAACTGCCAGCGCTAGTCATGATGGACAAAGACATTGAGAATTCACATACAGTACTTCCCCATTCATTGGTGCTAGCCCAGGACCTCAGGAAGGATTCAAAAGAGGGTATGATGAAGTGAAATACCACAGAAGAGAGTCGTGTCTACAGCGAAATAGTCACCGTAGTTCCGTATCTATATTTCTGTAGTAATAATGGTATTTATTAATTTACCGCTAATTTTACTGTTGATTTGTGTGAACGCAATTATTATTCTCCATTTACGACAAAAATTACAATGAAATTTCATGGACACGATTTGTTCACATAACCGGCGAGTCCACATGTTCCCTACATGACCAACCCACCTCCATTCACCTTTTATGAACCCAGCACGGAAATCTATATATATAAAGTAGCTTGTCCTGACTGACTGATTCATCATCGCCGAGCCAAAACTACTGGACATAAAGAAATGAAATTTTGGGGATATAATCATATTAAGATGTGCTCGCTAAGAGAGGATTTTTGGATATTCCGTCGCTAAGGGGGTGAAAAGGGGGGGGGGGTGAAATTTTAAAATGAGTGTGTCTATATCTCAAAATTTTAAAAGTTTACAGATGTGAAAATTGGTATTTAGAATCTTCTTTAAAAATAAGGAAACACGTATTTCTTTGTCTTCAGACAATCCCAATAGGAGGGGTGAAAAGGGGTGAAAATGGGTTGAATGCCTTTAATCAGGATACCGCTACTTATATCTCAGAAACTGAAAATATTACAGACCTCAAAATTGGTACTTTTGATCGCTGTCAAAAATAAAGAAACACATATTTTTTGTTTTTGGAAAATCCAATTAATGCGAGGGTGAAAGAGGGGTGAATTTTTAAAAGGAGTGCATCTATATCTCAAAAGTTTTAAAGTTTTGAGATGTAAAAATTGGTATTTAGAATCTTCATTAAAAATAAAGGAACACGTATTTTTTTGTTTTCGGAAAATCCCAATAGGAGGGGTGAAAAGGGGGTGAAAAATGGGTTGAATGCCTTTAAAGAGAATACTTATATCTCAGAAACTGAAGATATTACAGACCTCAAAATTGGTACTTTTAATCGCTTTCGAAAATAAAGAAACACATATTTTTTTGTTTTTGGAAAATCCAATTAATGTGAGGGTGAAAAGGGGGGTGAATTTTTAAAATGAGTGCATCTATATCTCAAAAGTTTTAAAGTTTAGACATGTAAAAATTGGTATTTAGAATCTCCATTAAAAATAAAGGAACATGTATTTTTTTGTTTTCGGAAAATCCTAATAGGCGGGGTGAAAAGGGGTGAAAAATGGGTTGAATGCCTTTAAAGGGAATACTTACATATTAGAAACTGAATATATTACAGACCTGAAAATTGGTATTTGGGATCTACTTTAAAAATAAAGAAACACGTTTTTTTTCGTTTTGGGAAAATCCAAATAACGGGGGGTGAAAAGGGGGATGAAATTTTTAAAATGAGTATCTATATCTCAAAAGTTTTAAAGTTTAAAGATGTAAAATTTGGTATTTAGAATCTCCTTTGAAAATAAAGAAACATGTATTTTTTTGTTTTCGGAAAATCCTAATAGGAAGGGTGGAAAAGGGTGAAAAAGAGGTTGAATGCCTTTAATGAGACTACTTATATTTCAGAACCTGAAAATATTACAGACCTGAAAATTGGTATTTGGGATCTACTTTAAAAATAAAGAAACAGGTATTTTTCGTTTTGGGAAAATTCAAATAATGGGGGGTGAAAAGGGGGGGTGAATTTTTAAAATGAGTGTGTCTACATCTTAAAACTTTAAACGTTTACAGATGTAAAAATTGGTGATTAGAATCTCCCTTAAAAATAAAGGAACAAGTATTTCTTTGTTTTCTCTAAATCCCAATAGGAGGGGTGTAAAAGGGTGAATAATGGGTTGAATGCCTTTAATGAGGATACATATATCTCAGAAACTGAAGATATTACAGAACTGAAAATTTGTAAATGGGATGTCCTTTAAAAATAAAGAAACACGTATATTTTTGCTTTTGGAAAATTCAATTAATGGCGGTTAAACAAGAGTGGCAAACTGGGGTGAATTTTTTGAAAGACTATATCCACAGAATATCTGAGAAGCGTAAAATGTTACGGACGTAAAAAGTGGGTATTTGGAATCTCCTGTAAGTGTAAAGAAACATAGGTGATTTGTCTTTGGAAACTCCACTTAAGGGGAACTAAAAAGGGGTGAAAGTTTAAAATGAGAATTTCTACAGTATATCTCAAAAAACTTAACATGTTACAGAAGTGAAAAATGGTAATTTTTTTATTCTATTAAAAATAAAGAAACGTGTATTTTTAGTTTTCGGAAATACCACTTGGGTAGTGGGAGGGGAGGGTAAAAGTGACTGAAAATGGTGTTGAATTCTTTTAATTAGGCTACTGATATCTCAAAAATGAAGATGTTACACACGCGAAATTTTATTTTTGGAATCTGCTTTAAAAGTAAACAAACACGTATTCTCGGAAAATCCAATGAAGGGGGTTTGGGGATTAAAGGATTGGAAAAATTAATTGCCTTAATTGTATGAGAATACATACATCTAATAAAAACTAAAGTTGTTACAGACATGAAAATTGGTATTTTGATCTCCTTTAAAAACAAAGAAAAGCGCGTTTTGGGGGGGAAACAAACTTGGGGGGGGGGGGCGGGAGTGAAAAGGAGTCGAATTCCTTTCGTGAGGACACATCAATCAAGAACTGGAGAGGTTAGAGTGGTAATAATTGGTATTTAGAAGATCCTTTACTATTAAAGGAACAAGTACTTTTTACCTTAATATCACTTTGCGAGGGGGGGGGGGGGGAGTGTGAAAGGAAGTTTAAAAAAGTGAATTATATTTAAGGGGATACTTATATCTCAAAAATGAAGGTAGTAAACGTGAACATTGGTATTTGGAATCTCCTTTAAACATAAAGAAACACGCCTTCTTTTAATTTTTTGGGGGGTGGGGGTAAATAAACTTAACGGCGGTGGGGTGTAAAAGGCGGTGAGACCAATTGATTTTACTGTTCATAATGTACTTATAAGGAGCCTCCGTTGCTCAGGCGGCAGCGCGCCGGCCTCTCACAGATGGGTTCCGTGTTTCAAATCCCGGTCACTCCATGTGACATTCGTGCTGGACAAAATGGAGGCGGGACAGGTTTTTCTCCGGATACTCCGGCTTTCCCTGTCATCACTCATTCAAGCAACACTGTCCAATATTTAATTTCATTTGTCACTCATCGATCATTGCCCCAGAGGGGAGCTTCGGCAGCCGGCACAATTCCTATTGTCGCCGCTAGATGGGGATTTATTCATTCCATCCCTGATCCTGTCGAATGATAGGAAACAGGCTGTAGACTTTCGATGTACTTATTCTGATCATAAACCGATCATTTTTAATCTTTCCTGGGTTCGTTTTCAACAGCCATCTTTTCCTTCGGAGAACGTTCTTCGATTACAGTAGATTCTCCTGGCATATAAATAAAAATTTAAACACATTTGAAATAAACGATAGGAATGAGATTGGCCGTCAAATTGTTCACCTCTATAATAAGGTCAATAATACACGGAGGTATGTCATTCGTATCGCCAGAAATCCCGCACACTTGCCTACGCGCGACAATGGTGCTGGTCACATTGTCAACAATAACAAAGGCAGCAGATGTAATTTACCGCCAAGTAGCGGACTTGCATATTGCTGCGGGATCCAGAACATATAATAATAATAATAATAATAATAATAATAATAATAATAATAATAATAATAATAATGTTCTGGACCGTCGTCACATGTGCGGACCACGCTGGAAACGGGTCCTGGACGGCTAATAACTAAGAATGCAGTCTGGCCGCGGGTTCAGTAGGCTACCGCCAAGGCACCCAAGACGACACCCCGACAGATCCCCGGAAGGATTTGATCCATATTAAAAATGCTTATAGGAAAAGATGGCAAAGATTTAGGGACCCAACTAACTGGGTGGAATACCTGGACCTAGCCCGGGAAGTATGAAGTCGATTGCTGGAAAGAAAGATTAAAAAATGGGAGGAAACTTGCCGTTATCTAATAGAAAACGAATCAGATCGCGAATTTCGGCGGATTATATATCTAAAACAATAACATTCAATTATAAATTTCAGTATAACACCGTAGCGAAGCACGGGTATCTTGCTAGTCAATTAATACACATAGTAGATGTTCTTTTCAACCAGACAACCTACCTGGCAGACTGATTCGTCAAAATGCAGGCACTTTTTATTTTACGGAAACAGTAACAGCTAAATATTTAATTCAAGGTAAGGTTGTATTTGCAATACATCAATGAACATAACACATAAGAGTAAGATTGTAATAACTGACGTGCCTTGTGTCCGTGCATGTCAAAGTTATTTCACTATGTTAGATTTTTACAAGAGGGCAGAACGTGACCTACCTCCGACCCTGATCTTTTGTTATACAATAAAATCAAAACGATCACCCTAAAAATATCAACATTAGATTACTCCCTAAACCGAACCAAATAGTACTTTTACTGAATGCCCAGTCTCAAGACTGAAGGCTCCGCAGCTGGAATGTCAGTTCTCAGGTTGCCATCATTATCTCCTTCGGGATGTGGTACTGTTATGTGCCAGAAGCGACCGTGCAGGATGCGACCCGGCCATTATCGTGCCACTAGCGACCGAGTGGATTAAGCATCGTGCCGCATGCGACCCATCACTCACAACTGATCTGCATTTAGGTCTGTCACCAAGTGGCAGATTGCTTATCAGTCCCTAACTCAGTCTTTTCTGACGCCGTGGTTAGCCGGTTCGAGTGTCGTTGGACGAAAAATTAATTACAATAATGTTGCTAGCTTTACGTCCCAGTAACCATGTTCCTGGTTTAAGGATACGCCGAGGTGCCGGAATTTAGTCCCGCAGGAGTTATTTACCGTGCCGGTAAATCCACCGACACGAAGCTGACGTATTTGAGCACCTTCAAACATCAACTGGACTGAGGGAGGATCGAACAAGCGAAGTTGGAGTCGGAAGACCAGCACCTCAACCGTCTGAACCACTTAGCCTGGATGAAAAAAATGTTCACCATCAGAATGTAGGTCGGCAGGGTAGGAAATTTGGTGGTATACAATTTGTAATCACTAGATTGCGTGCCAAACGCCTTGATTCAAATCCAAACCTTTTCGCATTGTTCAAATGGAGTGAGGGAATATGATGCTGGTGATCCGTCCGTCGGATGACTACATGAAGCTTTGAACAGACCCCTTGGTGTTATTCGAGAGGAGTAGGCTACGTGCCGACACCGGTTTTCACCCTCTCCCTACCTCAGTGTCATAATCACACATTCAGAAGCGCAGGCCTCCCATGGAAGTCAGGTGGGAACACCTGCACCAGGCGAACCGAACACGTCCTCGGACACTCCCGGCACTAATAGGACACGATAAGTACGCAGGCCTAAATCACAAATAATTTCAGAGAATTAGGAAATTTATTGAACATCTCCCTTGTTAAATTATTCCAATCCGTAACTCCTCGACCAATAAACGAATATTTGCCCTAATTTGTCGTCTTGAATTCTAACTATCTTCATATTGTAATCTTTCCTGTTTTTAAAAACACCACTCAAACTTATTCGTGTACTAAGGCCATTCTACGCCATCTCTCTCGGAACATACCGCTTAGTCGAGCAACTCGTCTTCTTGTAAGTCTTCCCAGCCCAAGATTTGCAACATTTTCGTAACGCTACTCGTGTGTTTTGTTACCAAACATTATCGACTGTTTTATGAGAGAGTTTCAACCTTAATTTCGGAGTCCCCGGTAAAGCATAATTAGATTCTGAAACAAATTTAGATATGACTAGTTGATGTGCCCGTGCTTCGCTACGGACTCTTACATTGTATTCAGAATTCTAGATTAGGTACGCTACACGTTGTAAGATTATATATAATTGCATAGTTCTTAAAGTTACCCAGAAAAGCGACGGGAAAGTCACCATACGTCTTTTTTTCATGTGAAGACTGGGTTAGGGAATTATCATGGCAGGTCCTCTTGACTACTACCAGTCACAATGAACTTGGGGAGTTTTCATTACGATGACAGGCCCACTTCCTACTGCCAGTCAGTCAAGTTGGGCAGTTGGAAGATAATGGCAGACAATCACTCTCCACCTGCCTTTTTACATCCCCAGAAAGGCTGTCTTTGTGGTTTTCCCAACTGAAATCACAGGTCATTACAACGAAGTCAGTAGGAATATCACGATTACAAGAAATATGAAATACTCAAATAGAAAACCGCAAATTCTCATTTTTAACGAACAGTGCTATGCTGCCGATCTAACAATCCAAAGTTCCCGACCTGGAATGACCAGGCCGCAGACTGCCTTGAACACTCCTCTGCCATTATTCCTTTAAGTGTGCACACTGCTCATTCCAATCAGTGCCTCAGAGTAGGAATCAAATGCGTTACGTACCAGTAGTATCAGACAATCTATGAACCAAAGGAATGTTATGCTAAAGAACAAGGTTATCTAACTACATGGGCGCCCGCAAGGGGGGGCACTTGCCCCCCCCCCCTGGAATTCTAAAGATGTTGATGTTCAATTGTTTAATATCATACCAGATTATTTCATAAACTGAAATTACTGACAGTCATCTAGCATATGTTATAACTGGAAGTTTCTGTAAACAATTTAATGTTGCTGACGTTATATTGGTTTTTATATTCAAGAAAATTGTTAATGTGCCCCCCCCCTGGAAAAGATCCTGCGGGCGCCCATGTCTAACTCCACATCCCTCTGTGGGTGGGGGCAGTAGAATAACATCCAGGGTATTCCCTGCCTGTCGTAAGAAGCTCTCAACTTGGGAGCGTGGGTTGGCAACCACGGGGCACTGAGTTGAGTCCTGGCAATGCTCCCACTTACTTGTACCAGGCTCCTCACTTTCTAGGCCTAGAGAATCTTTCACTTGCACGCCCTTCTTGGCCCTTGTCTTTCTTTCGCTGAATTTTCGTTTTTCGCAGTGTCGGATGCCTTTCATTTTTTCTCACTGATAATCCCACCACCACTACATTAACACATAGCATTTCTACTCTAATGGTTGGCGTCAAGAAAAACATCCAGCCGTAAAAGTTTGCCAAATCTGCTACAAACTCTGACCGGCAGTAAAAACTGGATAAAGTGGGAAGTAATAGAAACGAGCTCAGTAGTATCACTGCTCGCTTCTCACCAACGCAGTCCGGGTTTGATTCCCGGCCAATACGTGTGGAATTTACGAAATGAAATGCCACGTCCTATGGGTCGGATTCTACATAAAAATGGAGGTCCTGTGGCTTATGATCACAAAAGGAAAAGTCACGTAAAACTCTAAGCGTATTTACTTTTTAATAGAAAAACATTAAAACAACGACAAAGCGTTTATGTACCTTTTAGAGAATACCACACATTGTTACAGCAGTGTTCGAAAACACCATTGGTGGCAATACATGCTCCTTACCTTCGGAGAAAATTCTCTTAAACCCGCCTGAGTACCTCGTTGTTTTGACTGATATCCTGAGCAACTTCCAAGACACATTCCCGGAACTCTTGCAGAGTTTCCACTTCTCTGCGGTAAACCTCTGATTTCATGAACCCCCAACAGAAGTAATCTATGGGGTTTTGATCGGGACTTCCTGTCGACTGTACCATCGCTGCGGATAGGCGGCGTCCAGGTGACGGTGCATTGCGTTGGTAAAGTGCGGGGTTGCTCCATCATGTTGCAACCACAGATGCCATCGCGTATGGATTGGAACATGTAGTAGTAGTAGTAGTAGCAGTAGTAGTAGTAGTAGTAGTAGTAGTCGAGTGCCTTCTAGAAACTGTAGATAAGATACGCTAGCCATTCTATGAGGTAATATCACAGATCCTCGGATAATGCTCCCCAAAATCCCTGTCCAAGAATTAATTAGTAAACCGAATCTGGTGGTGGGAACGTCTCATAGCATGGGTCTTGTTCTCCGACTACACATGCGTGTTGTCAAAACTGAAGCTGCCATTCCTAGTAAACGAGACTTTATCTGTGAACAAAATATGATTCATGCAGTCTTTGGGTTGAGGATGGACCTATTCACAGAAGGCTATCTGCGGTGCATAAATTTCTTTCCAATAGTGCTGAACACACTGCAAATGATACTGATGTTGCCGGTCTTCCCGTTATGTTTATAGGACGGTCCACTCCTACCACTGCCGCGATTTGGTGAGTATTCCTGCTGGGGGGGGGGGGTATACTCTACAGTAAATTCTAATATGCGGTCGTCTGTACGAAGATCAGGCCTAGACCCACTAGCTTCACGCATGGGCATGGCGTTTCCAATGTCAACTATTCTCTGTAGGGCCTATACCTGCTTCAACACTCCTCACTAGAAAACACAACAAATCACTGATTAACATTTTTTTTAGCGTCTGGCTTTTAGTGCCAGGAGTGTCCGAGGATGTATGCTGTGTGAGGGTAATTGCATGGGCTAAAAATTGGAGGAAGGTGCCATCAAGGCATTTTCCTGAAGATGAAAATGGGATACCACGAGAAACCATTTTCGAGGATGGCCAACGGGGTATTCGAACCCAGTAGCCTACCGAAGTAGCTGTAACTAGTCGTGCTGCAACGCACAGACCTAACCGGCTTGGTCCGCAGCTGCTTATCTTTTTGAAATGACATAGCACTACGTACTGGTACTTTACAGAAAAGTTATTGAAAAGCAACTGAAGAAGATGCTGCTCTGTCATATCTGTTTCCCGAAAATCCAGGGACTGGTCCTGATGATCCCCAAGAGCTGTACTTACAGATCAGTTAACTGAAAAACAAATAATCCTTGTTAAAATGTAACCGAATTTGTGTTATTCTAGTATTCAGCAGAAGATTACCTGCTTGTACATTTCCCCCAAATTTTTAGGATTTTGTCCTTGAAATATCTCTTGCGTTATGCCTATTTAAGACACATCTATGTTTTCTTTGGAGAAGGAATACTTCGGTTTATGGCATTCCAAATTATGCATTACATTGACATATTTAAACGAATTCTTGAATTGATTTAGATATTACGTGTGTGCGTGTGTGTGAAGTAATGTATGTTTGATTTAAACTTTAGTAAGAAATGTACTCATTCATTATTTGCGAGCCTTTCATGCAATCGTTCGAATTGTTCTCCGTAAAAAGCTGTATATATTGTATTTCCCGATGACTAATTCAGTATACGTTAATGTGCATAAGACAATTTCATTCCCTACCCCGTTAGCAGTGTTCTCAATTTTTGGCAATTTTCTAACTTTTTCTGGTTCTGATTTAGCTTACCTTATCTTGGGTGATGACAAAGCTTATAAAATGACAATTTGCTTGTAAACGCCGGTCGCATCCGGCACGGTTACACAGATTATGCGGTCGCTAGTAGTGCGGCTCGCACGCGGCATGGTCGCATCTGGCACGCCACCAGCTACATTCACTGCATTCTTACCGGAGCTGGAATCATCACTCAACACATCGATACCTTCACTTGCGATTGTTGCGTAAGAGTTCTCGAACCTCTGACGTGCTTCGCCTAATTTATCGCGGTATTCTTGCACTTTATTGTATTCATTTTCATAATCCACGTCAACGCTACTGCTGAGAAGCACGCCTAAAACTTTATCATCACCTTCTTTCAGTTCAACAGCCAGTCTTTCTAACTTAGTTAAATATAATCTTACCTTGTCGAGTTGTGTTTCCGTCATCAACGAGTCAAAGTCTTCGTAAATGATGCACGTATGGGTTTTTTCAATTCTATGGGTAATTCCACCTTACTTACAGCTTTCCTCACGTTGAATCGAATCTGTCCTGTCGCGGTCGCCACTAATGTTCTACTCAAACCAAAAAACCTACTTGGCAGATTGTTCGTCAAAAGGCAGGCACTTTTTATTTTAAGGAAACAATAACAACAAAATATTTCATTCAAGGTAAGGTTGTATTTGCAACGCATCTATGAACATATCCATAACGGTAAGACTGTAACAACTGACTCTTGTGTCTGTGCAACAAAGCATGTCAAACGTAAAAGTTATTTCACTCTGTTAGATTTCTACAGGAGGGCAGAACGTGACAGCATCATCCATCTGTTTATTTCTAAAGGGACTGTCTAGCTGAGTCAGCAAAGACGTGCTCGTATCACCCAGAAGGAAGTGAGTTTGTGAGTTTGTTACCCGGCGAAAAATTTAAAAAAATAGAAAAGAGAGTTCCATTTCTGGAGAGCCACGTGGCCCTGCAATTGGACTACACAAAATAATAATAATAATAATAATAATAATAATAATAATAATAATAATAATAATAATAATAATAATAATAAGTACCTGGTGAATTCCTGAGGCAAAAAGCTCGGAGGTTGGGATAATGGAAGCCTTTACCATCCACTCGTGCAAGGGCCTCCATGGCCCGTATGGAAATGGTTTATAGTAATTGCCACGTAAGGAAATACCCCAGAAAGTAAATATCGCCGCCCGATGCTCTTCTTTTCTCTTTTTTGTAATGGCTGATCACTGCTGCCAACCTGCCTGGTTACATATTAAAATCATCAGACATAACCATAACAAACTAACCTCAATGTAAACACCGATAATGAATGTTTCCCTACCCTAGTAAATGATATAAGATAAGATGAAATAAATCAAGATAATTATGAATATCTCCTCAATGAGGAATGAAGGAAATAAACACACTTTCTCACTTAAATTATCTGTCTTTATTTTCATATACAGTAGGCGTACTATAACCATATTCTTGAAAAGAGGGGCGTGTTAAACGATGCAATTTATTTAATAAGTCTTTGCAGTGTGATTTTCGAAAGTTTCAGACATCCAATGACTTCCCTTTCTTTTGCGCGAATATTTCCTTCTCTCTTCAATACCGGTAACCAGTAAGGAGAGAGATTATTGGGCATATTTTCAGCCTGCAGGCTGGTTATATCTTCAAGCTTATCAGGAAACATATAGGAATACTAATGTGCCAAGCTCCGTGAACGGAATTTAGGTCAGCTTTCAAGTTCACTGCGGATTTGAAAATAATAATGTTATAAGTTCTGCTGCCAAAATTTCGTCCCGCAAGAGTTATTTCATGTACCGGTAGATCTAGACATGAGACTGACGTATTTGAGCACTTTCATCATTTCACACAAACTATGTTATTAAATGCATTATCCGAACATGCCACAATCCTACTTACCTGGTATTAGCCAAATAGATTTACAATCCCACAGAAAAAGAAAATATGCTTTAAATATTCTCGCAAATGTATCACTAGTGACTTTAACGGCGATGCGGTGGCAACACGCACTTCACGCTAGAGCAGTGATTGAACGTTGCCAACGTGCCAGATTAACGGTAAATGTAAGACGTCGTATCGGCAAGTAGGGTCCCTAAACTGTATGGTTACCGACACTGAAAAAGACCCAACAGCAAGAAAAGTAACCATAAATCAATATCTTAATATTACAGGGGAGAAAGGGTAAGGTTGCACCCTTAGGGTACGTCGTTACACGGAGAGGACTATACGTTGTTCATCTCCAACATTACTGTTATCCCTCCGTTCCGATTAGCATATCTTCACTGTTTATGCGGCAGTAATGTCCGAGTGAAATCATCACTGGGTTTTTGCTAAGGCGGCAGTTGTTTGAATCCCGCCAATGCACGTGGTATTCTTAAAATGAAAAGTCCTGCCCAAGTGGCACAGGACGCGTGGTTAAGATTTACGATATCAACAGTAGTTTCATACCACAAGCTTTCTTGCAGGCGTATATTACCAGAAACGAGTATGGGAAAACGATACTAATGATCGCCGTTGAAATTCCGTCGGGTTACGGTCCAGGCCATTCGCTACTGTTTTCTACACTTACATCAGCGAAAATAAGTTTTTTTTAATGAGCGCAGTAAGTGAAAATTTACTGAAACAACTGCTGGAATCTTCTACAGCGTGTGTCACCACTTCGACTGAAGGACATACAAGATGTTCACAGACACCACAGAATGTGTCCTAATCTGCAGCCTGTTGAAATATATTTGATTACCTTGAAGTGTCCACTGACTGGTAGCAAAATGAGAAGTTCACTCGGGACGACATGCTGAGTGACAGCATTCCTCCCTAGACATAACAGTACAAGGTATTGTAACACCACTACAAATAAATAGCATAAAAATTAATCTGATTTAATTTAGAGGTGTAATGGACATATATTCATCACTAGCAACTACCCGCGGCTTAGCTCGCGTGGATTTTGTAATTTGATAAAAGTAATCGTACCTCAGCATTGTACTAAGACATTATCTGAAAATCCTTAAACTATAAAAAAACTGAAAAATTGAGTTTCATTTACCACAAAAACCCCTTGTAAACCACGTTTGGGGCTATGCGACAAAGAACTGTACATGTGAGAAACAGTCTTCTCTCAAGTCGAAAAAATAAACACATATTTATTTTAAAGGAGATTCCAAATACCTATTTTCACATCTGTAACATCTTCAGTTTTTAAGATATAAGTATCCCCTACGAAAAGAATTCAACCCCTTTATTAATCCTTCCCCCACCCCCAAATACATCTAAGTGGATTTTCCGAAAACAAAAAATACACGTTCCTTTATTTTTAAATGAGATTCAAAGTACCAATTTTCACGTCTGTAACATATTCAGTTTTTGAGATATAAGTATCCTCATAAAAATAATTCAACTACTTTTTCACCTCATTTAAAAATTCACCCGCTTTTTTTATTCTTTTCAGCCCTGTTCCGAGGTATCTGTGGAACAGCAGAGGTGAAAGAAGGTGCCGGGGTGAATGGGCCTAACTACAAGGCCGAAATATGAATTAAAATTGCATTAAAAGGTTATGTTTTCGAAAATAGGACAACTTAACAATTTTCACATAGAATTTAAAGTTTAACAAATAACAACAAGTCAACAAATAACCGACAATCAGGTACAAGACCAGGAAAAGCCAAGATTTAGAGACAATTTAACAATCTGGGTTTCAAGCCCCAAGTTTTACAATTCCTGAGCTCTAAGCTCACAAATACATATTTACCACAGGGCAGAAATCCCCTAATGATATGGAGCACTTGCTCCCACCAAGCAATGTCAAGCCTCCTAGAGGCACATTTCCAATACTTAAAAGAGCTGACCACCGGGCGAGTTGGCCGTGCGCGTAGAGGCGCGCGGCTGTGAGCTTGCATCCGGGAGATAGTAGGTTCGAATCCCACTATCGGCAGCCCTGAAAATGGTTTTCCGTGGTTTCCCATTTTCACACCAGGCAAATGCTGGGGCTGTACCATAATTAAGGCCACGGCCGCTTCCTTCCAACTCCTAGGCCTTTCCTATCCCATCGTCGCCATAAGACCTATCTGTGTCGGCGCGACGTAAAGCCCCTAGCAATAATAAATAAAAGAGCTGACCCGCTCTCAGTTTTCCAAGCCTATTAAAGGCAATACCAGGCTTTACCCTAAATTGCCATCAAGGCACAACTTACACAACATGAAACGGGGTTTCTTGCACCCAGCCTACTGGGCCTTAGTAGAAAAATAATAGGTTAAGTAAATGGCCCAAAATGCAAAAATGAATGGAGGCGTGAATTTGCACTCCTACATGACATTTCTTAAAACCTAAGAGGCACAAGGCCGATGTAACAGGGGCTATTCCCAAACTATGGAGGTGACTCGTATACTGAATAAATTTAACACATTAAGGAAGAGTAGAAAATCGGTTACGAAAACGTAGTCACCTCAAATCAAATTGAAGGGGAGCTCGAGAGGGTAAAGCACTCTCTATCCCCGAATTGCAGTTACAGATTTAATGAAGTTTTTACATCAAACGGAAAGATAGTTTACATTGTAAAGGGATTCGGACCTTTCCCGAGGGTCAAACTGCTGAGCTAGCAAGAAATGAAGATGTTAAACGGCCATTACCTTATTGAAGAGCTGCTGCCTGATGAAAGAGGCGCTGTCCATACACTAGGTTAGATGTTGATGAAGTGGCCGAGAGACAAGAAAATCAGCAGTTTTTATACTCTCTGGGAAAATTCGAGACCTTTCATGAATAAAACAGCCACACCCACTCCATTTTATTGGTCAGTGTAGACAGTACACTCAAAATCGAAGAAGAAAGACATGATTGGTCAAAAATTAATTACAGAAATTCTGGATTGGCTCAATTCAAAACTAGCGGAAAGAAAAGATTAATATTGCCAACCCACAAATGAATGAACGAAATTTAGTCAAGAGAAAACTTATCAATACAAAATTTCTTCAAAAAAGTTCCTTCACTTTGCACCAGGGTGCATGATCATAGTTTTTAGTAGGGACATCTATAAGAGAACGCCCACACTTCTTGATCAATGGAAAACAAAACAAATTGAAATCTACACAGTATTGAAAACTTCGCAGTCACAAAATTTACGGTAGTGACATCTTCTGAGAAACTTATGAGTTGATTCAGTTTTTAAAGTTCAGAGTTTCTCCTATAGAGGATTTATTGGCGCAAGATTTAAAACTGCGGCGTAGGGGGTGTACCGCCCGGTACAAGCCCCATAAGTGGATTTTCCGAAAACAAAAAATACGTGTTACATTATTTGTAAAGGAGATTCGAAATACCAGTTTTCACGTCTGTACCACCTTCAGTTTTTGAGATATATATATATCCTCATAAAAAGAATTCAACTTCTTCACATCTTTCCACCCCTCACCCCCTTAAGTACACTTTCCGAAAAAAAAAAAAAAGTGCTTGTTTACTTTTAAAGGACATTCCAAATGCCAATTTTCACGCCTGCAACATCTGTTTTTGAGATGTATCATAAAAAGAATTCAATCCCTCTTTCACCCACCTCCCACCGTCCGTTGATTACTACCCCAAAAATTGGTTGTTTTTTTTATTCTCTAAAGAGATTCCAAATTCCAATTCTTACGTCTGTAAACTTCAGTTTTTGAGATGCAAGTTTCTCCATAAAAAGTTCAATGTTTTCACTTCTTTCACACTCCCTCGTTAAGTGAATTTTCTGAAAACAAAAAACGTGTTTATAAAGGAGCTTCCAAATACCAATTATGACTAACATCTTCAGTTTTTGAAATATACCTATCCCCATAAAAATAATTTAACTTCTTTTACACATCCCCCTCCCTCAAGTTGATTCCCCCCCCCCCCCCAAATGCGTGTTTCTTAATTTTTAACGAATTCCAAATAACAATTTTCACGTCTTTAAAATCCTTCGTTTTTGAGATCCTCACATACAATTCAACCTTTTTTTTCAATTCATTGACCCCCTTGAGTGGATTTTCCGAAGACAAAAGAATACGCATTTCTTTACTTTGAAAGAAGATTCCAAACGGAAATTTTCACGCCTATAATCTTCAGTTTTTGAAATATAAGTTTCTCCATGAAAATAATTAAATTTTCTCACTTCCTTTCATACTGCCCATTAAGTGAGTTTTCCGAAAACAAAAAGTTTCTTTACGTATAAAGGAGCTTTAAACTACCAGTTATCAGACGGTAACGTCTTCAGTTTTTGAGATATATGTACCCTCGTAAAAAAATTCAACTCCGTTTTCATCCCCCACCAAGTTGATCCCCCCCCCCAAAAAAAATGCGTGTTTCTTCATTTGTAAAGGATATTCCAAATACCAATTTTCACGTTTGTAATATCCTTACTTTTCTTAGATACAAGCATTCTCATAAAAATAATTCAACTATTTTTTCAATTCTTTCAGCCACCCCCCCCCCCCTTAAGTGGATTTTCTGAAAACAAAAAATACGCATTTCTTTATTTTTGAAAGATATTCAAAATACCAATTTTCACGTCTGTAACATGTTAAATTATTGAGATATACTGTAGACATGCTCATTTTAAAATTCCCCTCTCTTTTCAGTTCCCCTTAAGTGGATTTTCCGAAAACAAGTTATCCATGTTTCTTTACTTTTACAGGAGATTCCAACCAATTTTCAAGTCTGTAATATATTACGTGTCAGAGATAATTTGCAGATATAGCCTTTTTATAAAATTCACCCCGTTTGTCACTCTTGTTCACCCCCTATTCATTGGATTTTCCAAATACCAATTTTCAAGTCGGTAACATCTTCAGTTTTTGAGATATGAGTAACCTCATAAAAGGTATTCAACACCACCCCCACCTTAATGGTATTTTCCGAAAACAGAAAAATGCGTGTTTCTTTATCTCTAAAGGATATTCCAAATACCAATTTTTACGCCTGAAAACTTTTAAGTTTTTGAAATATAGATAACTCATCATTTTTAAAACTCACCCCCCTTAGCAATAGAATATCCAAAACTCCTCCCTTAGTGAGCACCTACGCCTAATATAAATGTATCCCCAAAATTTCATTTCTTTATGTCCAGTAGTTTTGGCTCGGCGATGATGAACCAGTCAGTCAAGGCATGTTAAATATATATATATATAGATTAATCAACCACGAGTCACTATAGTCCCACGGAAGTGATCCACCCAAACGCTGACTGCACTCTATGGTTCTCAACTACTTGATACACATTTGGGATACACAAGTTATTTCAGTAGAGACAAACAGTTCAACTCAATTAATGCACACATTTCTTAGCAACACATGGAGTACATACGTCGTTCCAAAACCTCGTGGCGGATGAAAGTGTCACGAAGATTATCTTCATCTTCTTATAATTTCCTTAAATAAATGCATTGCCAATGGAAAATGCTACGTGCAGTAAACTTCCAAGTATTGATGTGCGTGTTATTTCTGCAACAAAATAATTGATGCACCGTTGTGTACTACATCATTTTCCCGGTTTTGGACTAGGCCTTCTCTAAGTTAAGAAATTTATGAGAGCAATAAATCCCACGCGGAGTAGCATATCTATTGTTAAAGAGCGCTGCCATTGCCAAAATTGAAAATGTATGTTGTTCTGTTGTTTATCATGCCGCATGGTCTTCAGCGTTATCTTGTCATGACAGAAAAAGTTAAAAAAATGTTTAACAAACAAGTTATAAATGGAAGATACAGACAATTCCAGAAGGGAGAGTTGAAGCTGATGGTAGATTATGGAATAGAGTAAAAGCTTTCCATAAGTTTAAGAGAAGGAAAGCCAGAGTTTTCTGTGCGGACCAGTGATAGGCCTAAGGGGTGAACCTTCAAAATGTAAGAGCTTTAAGAAATCTACATATGAAGACGAGTTACATGTCGCAATCAACAGAGAAATGATGGAAAGTGTAATAATCGCTGGTACAACATGAACCCTCATGAACATGAAATTTCATTGAATTGAATTATCCAGGCTTTTCGTTTGCTTCGCGCATGTTCCCCCCGTTCATTAGGCCGCATAATTAGGAATTTAACCTCAATAAAAAATACTCTGCCACGGTAGTACGGGGTAGTATTCAAATGGACAGAAGAGAAGTTGCAGAAATGTGCTATGTACGTATGATTCTTCACTACTAGTAAAATAAACCACACCGAATTTGAGTGAACATTCTCCCAGATTTTTTCCCCTGGAGGAAAGTTATTATTTCTGGAATGTGACAAAGAATCCGAGAAAGGGAGGAAAACGGGAAATGAATCGTGTTTCAGTAAATCGGGTGAACTTACTGCATATCTTATTCACAGGATGGATGGGGATAGTTGCTTAGTTGAATTTCCTCTTGAAACCATTGCCGCCACCACCACCACCACCACCGGACAGATGAAAATAACATTTGGAGAATATTCTCTATTACGTACCGAGCAAGTGGCTGCGCGGTTAGCAGCACGTAGCTAACGGCTTGCATTCGGGAGATAGAGGGTTAGAACCCAACTGTCGCCAACCCTTGAAGATGGTTTTCCGCGGTTTCATATTTTTCACACCAGGCAAATGCTGGGGATATACGTGAATTAAAGTCATGGCCGCTTCGTCGGCGTGATGTAAAAAAAAAAAAAGAAAAAACATCTGCTGAAATCACGAACAACAGAGTTCACTGGGAGAATAGCGGTAATGAATTTACACCCGAAGAAGTGGAGACAGTGGTAAATAAACCACCTAGCAGTGAAACTAGACGCGAAATTGTGAATCACAGAGGGGCAGAAGAGAAATGGCTTCAAGGAGTAATACGATTAGCATGGAATTATAGCAAGTTACCGTCTGACTGAACGAAAGCAGTAACTGCTCGAATCAATAAGCAGCGGAACAGGAAGGATAGCAACAATTTTCGAAGAATACCAGGCAAGGGGTTCACAACAAAAAAGGGGCGGTCAATGGTGGTGGGTAAACCGAATGAAAACGAATGTGGTTTCAGACCAGAGTTTCAGTATCTGCCAAGTAATTAAGCACAGCTATCCATAATTCTCGTAGCATTTTCATTGTTTCGTAGATCTATAAAAGGCATCAAAGGGAGAATGTACTGGTCATACTAAAGGATTACAGAATCAAGCGTAGTTTATTGCAAGCAATCGGAGACATATACAGAATGAAGCGAAATTCGCGCACTCGGGCGTCGCAGCGCGACTACTCACATGCCGGCAATAAAAAATGTCTCACAAAAGTTCCTCCTATGAGTATATCCGGGAGAAAAAGTACGTTGAAGAGTGGCAATCTGGCAACACTGTAACAACATGTAGGGTAACTAGCTCTGTCAGCATATATTATTCGTGCTGTACAGTTTGTGCAGTGGATAGAGTTTTGGGTTAGCATGAAGAAGGTCGAGGGGGTCGATCCTGGTTTGAGGCGTATGTTTATTTCGTAAATGTAGTCCAGGCGGTACTGTATGGTATCTGGCATCTTAATCGTCAACAGCGATTGCAGCGCGTCTAGAAACCATTCGCACTTACATACTACGATCCTAGAAATGCACGAACATTCGTTTTCATTTGTCAGCTTTGAAAGACGCCCTTTCCACGTCGTGGGCGTGAATTTATTCGCATCACTTCATCTACTAGATGCGTTACAACGGGTTCAGCGTTACTAAATTTTGTAAATGTAGGATACACGTGACCTAAGAAACTGTGTCTTACTGTATTACAGTATGTAATGTCCGATGAAAATTAAGAAATAAAAAAATGCGCCTCAACCCAAGATCGAACCCTCGACCTCCTGCATGCTAACCCAAAACTCTATACACTGCACCAACTGTACAGCACGACTAGTATGCGCTGACAGAGGTAGTTACCCTACATGTGGTTACAGTGTTGCCAGATTGCCACTCTTCTACGTTCTTTTTCTGCCGGATATACTCGCAGGACGAACTTTTGTGAGAGATTTTTTTATTGCTGGCATGTGAGGAGTCACGCTGCGACGCCCGAGTGCGCGGATTTCGCTTCACCCTGTATAGTGAAAATCAGAGAAAACAATATTTCTCCCTTATCGTTTTTAATTTACGTGGATCATTTACGGAAGGGTATAGAATGGCAGTGAGGGATTCTTGAGTGGAAATGTAGTAAGCAGTTAAGGCTATGATATGGACTGAAGTCTCAACGCCACACTATGATGAAAGCTTGCAATTTAAAATATAGGAACTTGGAAAGAGCTGCAACCAGTTTGATATGCATACTGTATTAGCATTTACCAGACCGAAGTGATACCAACTGGGAGAAAATCTAAGATGATCAATTGTCAGGTATGGAAATTGAAACTGGAACAGGTGAATCATCTCGAGTAAGGCCGATGACAGACAACAATCGTCATCACTTCCAAGCACTTACGATGTATCACTTGTATTCTCCCGGGATCCTAGTAGACTGAATGAAAAGGATTAAAAGTGTAGCAAAGTAAAAGGACAGAGCTGGAAGTTGTGATCAACTATAGTCGGTAAGAAAGAAGCGAGCTCTCAAACATTTTCTTTTCATCGTTCTATTTTTATACCGACTTTGCTACTTAAGAGTGAAAGCTGGGTGGGTTCAGGATTCTTATAACAGACAATGATTGCTGGTAGACAGGGCTCTCTGTGGACGAAGCTGTGGATGGATTAACTTTAGTGTTTTGGATAAAGTAAAGCGAATTGAGGAGGAAAGGTTATCTAGGAAAATAATGAACCCGACCATGGAGAAGAGCAAGGAGACGTTGGTTAAACTCTTGTCTTTGGCAATTTAAAGTTGAGAGGTCTGGAACTACTTGAAGCCACAGAGCTAGGTTGCAAACAAAGAATTGTGGAAGCGCTTAGTTGATTTACAAATGCTTTTTAAAAAAAAAAAAAAAAAAAGCAAACAAGGTCTTATTCTTAGGTACCTCTTGATATTGTGATCAGAGCCATGGGAATGTGGAATTCGCCAAAATGTGTGTGACTCTCTTATATTTCAAGTCACACATACAGTGACTGGTATTCATACTCCAAAAGTGGCCGTACAACCGGGTAATCCCGCTATTAATTTAGCAATGATACTTGTGATTACCTCAAGTGCAGAAACTTTTTCGTCAACTACCCAGAGCTCTGCTCTGTACAATACCTTAGACATAAGTTAACTGCTGCATTAAATATATTTTTATATACACAGTACTCAGAGTTTGACAATTATCTAACATATTAACAGCTGACAATGCACTCATACTGTTTAGTTTTGATATTTTTATCTGTTCTGATCATTTTCCATTTCCACTTATTAGCATGACCAGGTACTGTATTTTTTAACTTTTAATTTTACCTCACCCATCCACCATGTTTTCATTCCTTGATAATTTATAGCCTTTTTCTTACATCTCATTAACTTTCTCTTCTGTGTATTAAAATTTTAAATTCCAATCTTCACAGGAATTTACCACTTCATTTATACTACCCTGCATACTGGCAGGAGTCAGTGTGAGTAGGAGAATGTCATCTGGAAAAATGAGATGCAGACATCCTGATTCTCAGGATTTGAGCCATATGTTGCATTCAGTGGGACATTTCTCACTCTCTTCTAGGCTTCCGAATGTAATAATTTGAATACCTAAAACACCATCATATAGAGTGCTGGCACACCCAAAGAAGAATATGTGGACAGCATTACACAAAGTAGTACAATTACAGGATTAAGATTAAAAGGATCACTTCAATAATCAGTACCTTTCATTGGTGCTAACAGACTATTCACCAAAATCGAAAAATAATTTCGGCCATATAACCTTCAAGACAGAAACAGGTTCCAGAAAGGATATTCCTGGGATCATTAACAAACAAAGGGAATGTATATAACATGCAAAGACTTACAAAAGGCAGAAGTATTCAGTCAGCAGTATGTAAAGATCAGGATAATGTTCACATTCGTCACAATAATACACGTTTTGATTCTAATTGGATTATCTTCAGTAAACTGCTTAAACTGACAATACATATAGTAGTTAAAAACAATTAAAACTAAAGTGAGAATGATATTATGAATGTTAAAATGTTCTTAAATGTTTTTAAATTCACATTAACCATACGGTATTGAATAAGGATACTGTTCAACAATAAACCATTATTATAGTGATTTAAAGATAACTGCCAAAGATAGCTGCCAATACAGAAACATGAAATTTATATTTTCTGGGAATCTACTCAGTGTACAAGGAAATCCTTCTCATGTCATCACCAACAACCAAGCTCACAGGGACGAGGGCAATGATATCAGTAAAACTACATTTGAGGAAGTGGAAAAGAATGGTAAATAAAGTCTATTGTCTTAAAAGCAGCAGGAACAGATGAAATTAGACTAGAAATGGTGAAGTATACTTTAAAAGCAGGGATGAAATTGCTTCACAGAATAATAAGATTAATATGGAATGTTAGTATGGCACCTTCTAATTGGAAGAAAGCAATAATTGCACCTATCTATAAGCATGGGAACAGGAAGGATTGCAATAACTAATGAGGTATTTCACTGATCAGTATAGGGGACCCGGGGTAATTAGAACATGGATGATTAGAACATTATCATATAAATACCATATGTAGGAAAATAAAATAAAAAATTGATAGGGTAATTAGAAAAAAACTCTTGCACAAATTGAGTAACACACTATAATGTGTGGGAATGCAGAAATACCATGAGTTACTTTTTGGTATTTATATGATAATGTTCTAATTACCCCCAGGTCCCCCTACCAGGCAAGGTGTTCACTGGAATTTTGGAAGGGAGTGTGCTGTCAGTGCATGAGAGTAAGTTGGTTGAAAACCAGTGTGGTTTCAGACCACAGAGGGGCTATTAGTACCAGATATCCAGAATGTGCCATGTAACTGTACAAATGGTACAAGAGCGACAGTTATGTTTATGCTTTGCAAATATAGAGAAGCCATATGACAAGAGTACCAAGGAAAGAATGTTAACCACACTGGGGGATTATGAGATTAACAGTAAATTATTTAAAGCAATCAAAGGCATGTATGTTGAAAATTAGGCAGTGATGAGAATTAATGATAGAATGAGTTCTTGGTTCAAGGCACTTCCAGGGGTTAGACAAAGCTGTAATCTTTCACCTTTGTTGTTCATAGTTTACATGGATCATCTACTGAAAGTTATGAAATGGCAGGGAAGAATTTAGCCAGGTGGAAATGTAGTAAGCAGTTTGATCTATGCCGACGACTTGGTCTTAATGGCAGATTGTGCTGAAAGCGTGCAATCCAATCTCTTGGAACTTGAAAATAGGAGAAACGAGTACAATATGAAAATTAGCCTTTCGAAGATGTCAGTAGTTTAAGAAACCTAAGAGAACTGAATGTCAGGTTGGGAATACAAGACTGGAACAGGTAGATCACTTCAAGTACTTAGGATGCATATTCTCCCAAGGTGATGGTATACCTAATAAAAGATACTGAATGAAGACAATGATGTGTGGACTCAGTTTCTAGTAATTCAAAGATTATAGGTATGGAACTACACCAGGTCAAACAGCTAGCTACAAACATGAGAACTGTGGAGGCAATCATGAAATTAACAGGCTTGCTAACTGAACGCCGAAAGGCATAACAACCTACACCTACAGTGAAGACACGTGTATTACTCACAAAACTTTTAGTGATACCTGGACTCCCTAGTGCTGAATCGGTAGAAGTCGGCAATCTTCGAGACTCACATTGGCAACCTCTGAACACAAACTATGAATCGCTAGGAACAAGATTCACATAGAGAAATGCTATAGCTATATAGATATGTGTGTGTGTGACACAGTTGTTGGCTTAAGATAATAAAGGTTTAGAAAATTCCCATTGATCAATCATATTATAGATTCAATTAAGATTTCATTTACATTCAGTTGCCAGTATTGCTGGAACCAGGCTAGCTCCCTCCATACTCCTCACCCTCGTACAAAAGATGTATCACTAAAAGTTTTGCGAGTAATATGTATGTACGTGAGTTTGTTATATACAAAGGTCCTCTTGCCTGGTACAAATGAAATGCCAACTTAATTCCCCCCTTTAAAACACTGCACCATTATCTCTGGGCTGGGAAGACTTGGAAGAAAGGAGACGTGTTGCTCGACTAAGTGGTATGTTCCTATCTGTTAGTAGTGGAATGGCGTGGAATGACATTAGTATGAATAACCTTAAGAGGAGCTTTTAAAAGGTAGGCAAGATCATAAGCTTATAAATACAGTTGTACGGGGTCCGTTTTCTGTAATGTTTATTTTGCCAAATTTTGATATATTTGTCCATTTTATGTCAAATGAAGATCGTATAAGTAGTTTTTAGCTTTTTTGTCGGTCTCTTTGTTCCACCATCACAGGTAAACAGTTGAATAGATCTCAACCAAACTTCATAATTACAGTATACTCATCCAGGAGCAGGTTACACTATTGGTGATATCTCTAAAAAACTTCATATTTAGAGTACTCATACAAGAACAGATTTGGATATGGATATAATTGAAATTAAAAAGGAGAAAACTCTCATAAATAATTTCTCTCCTTTTTAATTTCATTTCTGTATGTTTATTCATTCCTAATTCTGGCTATCATTTCCAGATATACTTCTTTGCCTGAGGCCCTAAGTGAACTTAAAAGACACCATATCATGAAAAGAAGATCATAACCATAAATTGTGTTATTATATGTAACTTAATGTTATTATTCCTGCAACATTGTATTTGTCTGTAATACATATATTTTAGTTATCACATAATCTCTTCAATTTTATTTGGCTGAAGACAGTCACTAGGTGACTGAAACTAGTCCCAAGACTGATGTAATATCGCTTACTTGATATAGTGTATTGAAAAGGCGGACCATTTTGACAATTTATCTATATATATAAACTTGTCAAGACTGACTGATTCATCATCGCCGAGCCAAAATTACTGGACATGAAGAAATGAAATTTTGAGGATACATTTATATTACAATGTGGGTGCTTGCTAAGGGAGGATTTTTGGATATTCCTTCGCTAAGGGGGTGAATTTTTGAAATGGGTGTATCTATATCTCAAAACTTTTAAAGTTTATAGATGTAAAAACTGGTATTTAGAATCTCTTCTAAAAATAAAGAAACACGCATTTTTTTGTTTTCAGAAAATTCCAATAGGAGGGGGGAAAAGGGTGAAAAACGGGTTGAATGCCTTAGGATACTTCTATCTCAGAAACTGAAGACATTACAGACCTGAAAATTTGTATTTGGGATCTCCTTTATAAATAAGGGAACGAGTTTTTTTGGAAAACCAATTAATGGGGGGGGGGGAGTGAAAAAGGGAGTGAATTTTTAAAATGAGTGCATCTATAGGCTATCTCAAAACTTTTAAAGTTTATAGATGCAAAAATTGGTATTTAGAATCTTCTTTAAAAATCAAGAAACATGTATTTTTTGTTTTCGGAAAATACCAATAGAAAGGGTGGAAAAGGGGTTGAATGCCTTTAATGAGGCTACTTATATTTCAGAACCTGAAGATATTACAGACCTGGAAATTGGTATTTGGGATCTACTTTAAAAATAAAGAAACGGGTATTTTTTCGTTTTTGGAAAATCGAAATAATGGGGGGAGAAAAGGGGGGTGAATTTTTAAAATGAGCGTGTCTACAGCTTAAAACTTTCAAAGTTTACAGATGTAAAAATTGGTATTCAGAATCTCCTTTAAGAATAAAGGAACACATATTTTTTGTTTTCTATAAATCCCAATAGGAGGGGTATAAAAGGGTGAATAATGGGTTGAATGCCTTTAATGAAGATACATATATCTCAGAAACTGAAGATATTACAGAACTGAAAATTTGTATATGGGATCTTCTTTAAAAATAAAGAAACGTGTTTTTTTTTTTTTGGAAAATCGAATTAATGGCGGTTAAACAGGAGTGACAAATTAAAGAAAGAAGTATATTTTGCCGGAAAATTCACTTAGGGTGGGGGGAGTGTGAAAGGAAGTGAAAAAAGTCAATTATTCTTATGGGGATACTTATATCTCAAAACTGAAGGTAATAGACGTGAACATTGGAATCTCCTTTAAACTTAAAGAAACGCGCCTTCTTTTAATTTCTTTGGGGGGGGGGGGCGGAGGGGTAAATAAACTTAACGGCAGTGGGGTGTAATAGGAGGTGAGACCAATTGATTTTACTGTTCATAATGTACTTAATAAGGAGCCTCCGTTGCCCAGGCGGCGCGCCGACCTCTCACAGTTGGGTTCCATGGTTCAAATCCCGGTCACTCCATGTGACATTCGTGCTGAACAAAACGGAGGCGGGACAGGTTTTTCTCCGGATACTCCGGTTTTCCCTGCCATCATTCATTCCAGCAGCACTGTCCAATATTTCATTTCATTTGTCATTCATCGATCATTTCCCCAGAGGAGTGCGACAGGCCTCGGCAGCCGGCACAATTCCTATTCTCACCGCTAGCTGGGGGCTTGTTCATTCCATTCCTGATACTGTCGAATGACTGGAAACAGACTGTAGATTTTCGATGTACTTATTCTGATCATAAACCGATCATTTTTAATCTTTCCTGGGTTCGTTTTCAACAGCCATCTTTTCCTTCGGAGAACGTTCTTAGATTACAGTAGATTCTCCTGGCATATAAATAAAAATGTAAACACATTTGAAATAAACGATAGGAATGAGATTGCCCGCCAAATTGTTCACCTCTATAATAAGGTCAATAATGCACGGAAGTATGTCATTCGTATCGCCAGAAATCCCGCACACTTGCCTAGGCGCGACAATGGTGCTGGTCACATTGTCAACAATGACGATTGCAGCAGATGTAATTTACCGCCAAGTAGCGGTCTTGCATCTTGCTATGGGGTCCAGAACATCTATAATAATAATAATAATAATAATAATAATAATAATCTGGACCGTCGTCAAATGTGCGGACCGCGCTGGAGACGGGTCCTGGACGGGTAATGACTAAGAATGCAGTCCGACCGAGGGGTCAGTACCGCCAAGGCACTCAAGACGACACCACGCCGGATGATCTGAAGGATTTGATCCATATTAAAAATGCTTACAGGAAAAGATGGCAAAGATTTAGGGACCCAACTGGATCTAGCCCGGGAAGTACGAAATCGATTGCTGGAAAGAAAGATTGAAAAATGGGAGGAAACTTGCCGTAATCTATTAGAAAACGATTCAGATCGCGAATTTTCGCAGAAAACGAGTCAGATCGCGAATTTCGGCGGACTATATATCTAAAACAATAAGCATTCAATTATAAATTTCAGTATAATACCGTAGCGAAGCACGGGTATCTTGCTAGTTTCTTATATGTACGTGTTTATCCTATGACGGATAATAATGCAGAAGATCATGAATAGTTGAATTTACAATCCAAGCCCCGTGGGAAATGTCGTGCATGTCACTTCAAGGTTGGTACTGCCAAAAACTGAAGAGCCATTTTACTCTTTTCGGTAGGACAGATATTATGGACGATATCATTCATGTCAGAGAACCACGCCAGTGATCAGAGATACAATATGCAACCTGGGAACCACGGAGAATTTCGCACAACTTCGGTCCAGGAACTGTACCTTACAATAAGTTCACAATCATCCTTATTATGTCTCCACTTTGTTCAACTTCATCATATTTCATGTTACTGCCACAAGCTTTCGTAGGAAAACAATTTTATCATGTTGCATTAAACGTGTGAATAGAGCCATGTTATTTTGCATAAATTCCTGAAGGAAACATGTAATCCACTGCAAATTCCCATGCAAAGAATGGGTACAAGTGCCAGTATGAAGTTAAAGTTGGAAGTCAAGAGGACAAATTAGACCAAATATTAATTTATAAGATGAGTAATTAGGATTAGAATAATTTATCAAGGGAAATGTTAGACAAATTCCAGAGTCCTCTGAAATCATTTAAGAAAATACAAGGAAAACAACTGATAGAAGAACTGCCACCTAGGTGACAGCCGTAAATGCATATTAATGATGACTGATCCCTACAATAAAGCTCTCTTATCACTGCTGCATCCCTGTCATCATTGAAGCCCTCCCCATACTCCAGGTGGAAGTGACCTTGAGGTATTTCATTATCCCAGACATCTTCATTGAATCATATAAATTCCTTGTTGAAAGATTTTTTTTTACAATTTTTTTTTACGTCGCACCGACACAGATAGGTCTCATGGCGACGATGGGAGAGGAAAGGCCTAGGAGTGGGAAGGAAGCGGCCGTGGCCTTAATTAAGGTACAGCCCCAGCATTTGCCTGGTGTGAAGATGGGAAACCACGGAAAACCATCTTCAGGGCTGTTGATAGTGGGGCTAGAACCCACTATCTCCTGGGTGCAAGCTCACAGCTGCGCGCCCCTAACCACATGGCCAAATCGCCGGGTGACAGGAATATTATGAAGAATGCAAGCTGCTCTAATGAAATGTACAATTAGAGGGCAGGGTAAATGTACCCCCAAAATGGTTCATTCTATTAACATAACGATCATCACATCATGTAGAATGTGTTTTCTTTACCACAGTAGTGCATTTAATTCAAACTGGTAAAAAATGGACTTAGTCACTTCTGCATGAACGCCTAACGACATCTGCTTCTAGCCAGTCTCACACTGTAATTAATTTGATATTCATTAAATTATTGGCCTTTGTCTCTGAAAGGGGTTAGTAAATTCCTCTTTAGAGGATATCTACTGTCACCTAAAAGATAATATGGGCAACATTACTCTTCTAAATTATTGCAAAGTGGTGAATTTCTAAATATTCTCCTATCATGAACAGAAACACAATAACATAGAAACACATCCAATATTTACCGCCCGTGGTCCCGAATTGCTTGCACCTGAAAATTGAAAGTATTACAAATGACCGAATGCTGTACTGGTATGTCAAAATTCATTAACTGTGGTTTCTATCAAGACATACCTTGATAAATAAAATATACCTGTCTGAAATATGGTAGTGTCCTTTTCCAATTACATATGAGTCACGATCATTAGCTGGTTGATCAATTTCAATGTGGCAGCCAGATCTAAGGCACCACCAACTCCTGGAAAACAATTTTCTCTAAAATGGTGCTCAATATTTACTTCTTCACCCTCTGCAGGCCATGTTATGGCATGTGGAAATAAGTTGCTAATATAGACTAACAGCTGTGTGACAATTCTATGCAGAAAGGTCAGAGAAATGTCCAATCTGTCTGCAACATCCCAGAAACTTGCAATCTAATGCCCGATGATGAATAGGGAAATGAGAACCTTTGCTAGAAAAGCAAAACTACCAATTATTTTAATAACAGCTACAGACAAACCTGGCTCAGTGCAGAAAGTTTTCCATACTGGCAGACTGCTGTTTGTACTGGCCACTATTTCATATCTTCCTGCAATATTTTCAGTTAATTTACCTCCATAGTAACGGGAAAATGCTCCTCCTTGAACATTTCCTTATCATAGCGAGGCACCGTTTCTTCTAGAGAAACATATAGCCCGCGCACCTTTTAGCGATATTACTTTGTACGGGGGTGAGGAGTAAGGAGGGAGCACTCCCTGTTCCTGTTATACTGCCAACTGAATGGAAATGAAATCTGAATTGAATCAATAACATGATCGATCGATATGAATTTTCTAAACATTTATTATCTTACGCCAACAACTGTGTCACACATACATACTTCCCTATACACGTTCCTCCCCGCCCTACACGCAACCATCATGTGTCCCATCCGCGCCTAACCTTACAACAACGCTCTATCTTCCACCGTCTCCCTACACTTGGTAATTCACTACCCGATATCGACATATTCACACCTTGCTCATCCTTAAAAAAAAAAAATTAAAAGATTCCTTTGAAGTCCTCTCCAGGTTTTCACTTTCTTCCGTCCCACCAACCCTTGACCTTTCTTCTTCCTAATTTCTGAAACCGACACTTGCCAGTTACCGTTGTCATTGTCGTCACATTGTTACTGTTAAAATTGTTAATTATTGTTGTTAATATTATTAGTGTAAAATGGCCCTCCATAGGCTGTATCTAATAAATAAATAAATAAATATAACATTTTGCGATACGAATCTTGTTGCTAGCATGAATTCTATAGTTTGGATTTGCTGTGTAGACAACAACAGTACGAGCATGTAAAGTGTACGCCAGATGTTGCACAGCGATGAATAAGCGATTCATAGTTTGTGTTTCAAATGTTGCCAATACGAACAGGGGCGTATTCTCCTTGAATGCAAGGCATTCATTGCATGCGTTACGATAACACAAAGAACTGTCTGATGTACGATTTTAGGTTGTTTCAAGTCAAATATTAACGTTTTCATCTCTCAGAAGTTCAAAAGGTCCGCGCAACTGTACTAGTTCCGTTGCCTGACTACGTGTGGTGCTGGTGTAGTCTCGCCGTCTACTCCACTCTAGGAAGGAAGAGACAGCGAATGCAGGAGTTAAGGATGAAAGGCATTCAATCTTAAAATTGCATTCAGTGGCAGACGTAGTTCTGAATCCCTCCGAACGATGTCGCTGCAATTGAAACTTGGTCAGAATTTGTCACCCCATACCCGTGCTACCGTCTGCCATCTGTTAGCAACTTGGAGAAAGTCGGCATCTTTACCCCCCGGCGAGAACCCAATGTGACGAAACTGACCAATGCCACTGGGGTGACTTACCTCCAGTGCTTGAGTTGTGGCTAACTAGCGAGTTAATTCATTGTGTTTTCGATGTTTTGTTATATTTTGCGCACATGTGGTATTAACGATGGATGAGTCTAAAACGGACATAATTGTAAATCAGTTTGAAAAGCCATTTACTGGCCGTTCGTTTGATGAAAAGATTCAAATAGTTAAAGCCGGGAGACATCTACCTTCCCTCGTAAATTTCTTCTTCTTCTTAATCTGTTTACCCTCCAGGGTTGGCTTTTCCCTCGGACTCAGCGAGGGATCCCTCCTCTACCGCCTCAAGGGCAGTGTACTGGAGCTTCAGACTCTGGGTCGGGGGATACAACTGGGGAGGATGGCCAGTACCTCGCCCAGGCTGCCTCACCTGCTATGTTGAACAGGGGCCTTGCGGGGGATGGGAAGATTGGAAGGGATAGACAAGGAAGAGGGAAGGAAGCGGCCGTGGCCTGAAGTTATGTACCTTCCTGGCATTTGCCTGGAGGAGAAGTGGGAAACCACTTCGAGGATGGCTGAGGTGGGAATCGAACCCACCTCTACTCAGTTGACCTCCCGAGGCTGAGTGGACCCCGTTCCAGCAGAGCCGGGAATCGAACCCGGGCCTCCGGGGGTGGCAGCTAATCCCACTAACCACTACACCACAGAGGCGGACCCTCGTAAATTTAAAAACAGAAAACAAGAATTGAGTACGCACGTTCAATCCAGAAACTTACAGTGAAACTGTTTGGCTCGAGTTCACCTACATGTAATTAGGGTGAGTAGAATTGAAATTTACTTAATACATTGTGTTAACTGCATGGTTACTAGTTGCATGCCTCAGTGGAGATTCCAGGATACGCCACTGAATACGAATCTCAAAGATACTCGAGGTCGACCGATTCAGCACTAGGGTGTTTATGTATTGCTAAAAGGTGCGCGTACTATACATTATCATTATAGACTGTTATGCCTTTTAGCATTCAGTCTGCAAGCCTCTGTGATTTAACTAAAAGTTGCCAAAATCCTTTATTTGCAACTACTGCTGTGGCCTCATTTAGTTCTATACCTCTTACCCTTAAATCTTTAGAAACGGAGTCAAACCATCCTCGTCTTGGTTTCTCTCTACTTCTCTTACTTTCCATAACACAGTCCATTATTCTCCTATGTAACCTATCGTCATCCATTTGCCTCACATGACCCCACCACTGAAGCTGGTTTATGCGTGCAGCTTCATCCATCGAGTTCATTCCTAAAGTAGCCTTTATCTCCTCATTCCGAGTACCCTCCTGCCATTGTTCCCACCTGTTTGTACCAGCAATCATTCTCGCTACTTTTATGTCTGTTACTTCTAACTTATAAATAAGATATCCTGAGTCCACCCAGCTTTCGCTCCCGTAAAGCAAAGTTGGTCTGAAAACAGACCGATGTAAAGATAGTTCCGTCCGGGAGCCAACTTCCTTCTTACAGACTACTGCCGATCGCAACTGCGAGCTCAGTGCATTAGCTTTACTACACCTTGATTCAATCTCACTATGTTACCATCCTGGGAGAACACACAACCTAAATATTTAAAATTATCTACCTGTTCCAGCTCTGTATCACCAATCTGACATTCAATTCTGTTGAATTTCTTACGTACAGACATCAATTTAATCTTCGAAAGGCTAATTTTCATACCATACTCATTGCACCTATTTTCAAGTTCCAAGATATTAGACTGCAGGCTTTTGGCACAATGTGCCATTAAGACCAAATCATCAGCATAGGCCAGACTGCTTACTACATTTCCACCTAACTGAATCCCTCCCTGCCACTTTATACCTTTCAGCAGATGATCCTTGTAAACTATGAACAGTCAAGGTGAAAGATTACAGCCTTGTCTAACCCCTGTAAGTACCTTGAACCGAGAGCTCATTCTACCATCAATTCTCACTGCAGCCCAATTGCCAACATGAATGCCCTTGATTGATTTTTAATGATCTACCCTCAATTCCATAGTCCCCGAGTATGGTGAACATCTTTTCCCACGGTACCCTGTCATACGCTTTCTCTAGACCTACAAAACAAACACAACTGCCCATTCCTCTCGTAGCATTTTTCAATTACCTGGTGCATACTGATAATCTGATCCTGACAGCCCTTCTGTGGTCTGAAACCACACTGGTATTCATCCAACTTCCTCTCAACCATTGATCGCACCCTCCCTTCCAAGATGCCAGTGAATAATTTGCCTGGTATACTAATCAATGAGATACCTCGATAGTTGTTTCAATACACCCTGTTCCCTTGTTTATAGATAGGTGCAATTACTGCTTTTGTCCAATCTGAAGGTACCTTACCAACACTCCATGCTAATCTTACTACTCTATGAAGCCATTTCATCCCTACCTTCCCACTATACTTCACCATTTCAGGTCTAATTTCATTTATTCCTGCTGCTATATGACAATGGAGTTTATTTACCATCCTTTCCACTTCCTCAAGCGTAATTTCACCAACATCATTTTCCTCCCCCCCCCCCCCCCCTTTAGCTCAGTTGTTCACAACACCACCAGAAAGATTTCCTTTTATGCTGAGAACATTTTCAAAATATTCCCTCCACCTGTCCAGTGATTCCCTGTGATCTATTACGAGTTCACCTGAATTACCCACAACACTGCTGATTTCCCTTTTCCCCTCCTTCCTTAAGATTCTTTATTACTGTCCAGAAAGGTTTCCCCTGCTGCTTCACCTAGCCTTTCCAGGTTATTTCCAAAATCTTTCCAAGACTTCTCTTTGTATTCAACAACTATATGTTTCGCTCTGTGTCTTTCATCCACGTACAATTCTCTGTCTGTATCAGCCCTTGTTCGGAGCCATTTCTGATAAGCCTTCTTTTTAAGTTTACAGGCTGCTCTCACTTCATCATTCCACCAAGATGTTCGCTTTTTCCCATCTCTACACACAGCTGATCCTAATTCCTCCAACTGCAAATCTACCCACATCATTCGCTCATTTACGTGCCTAACAGAAACTATGTTGCGTGCAATGGTATTCCTACCCCAGACTCTGCCCTTCCCTTTCTAACGCCCGTCAAGTACACTTTATAATCTCCTATCTCTTCCTCGTTATCTACCCTTACCCGAATATCACTTACTCCTAGCACACCCAGATGCATCCTCTTTGCTGACTCAGCCAGTTCTACTTTCTTTCTCCCATAAGCCCCATTAATATTGATAGCTCCCCATCAAATTCCATTTTGTTCGCCAACCTGTTTCCAAGGAGTCCCTCACCTGTCAAATGGGTGTGGGACTCCGTTACTCCTATAGGTCCGAGGCTTGTTCTGAGCACTGTAAATTCATAAAGCAGGATGCTACCCTACTTACACATAGTCCAAGTGAGGATCTCTCCTCTAACGAGTTAGGGACCACGGTGGATTTATAGTCCAAGCCGCCTGAGCACAAGGAGGGCCATGACTCAGAATATGTCCGAGATGCCCACTCCCGTTCCATAGCAACTGGTATCCCGACTCTCAGGACCACTTACTAGAACACGCAGTCATTGCCCATGGTTCACGAACTAGGACGTGACTATACAGTAACCCACACCATGAACAACCTTCTAGAGCAAAAGAAGGAAAATTTTGGTCAATAAAATAGTTATTTCAGTACTATATGACAATGGAGTTTATTTACCATCCTTTCCACTTCCTCAAGCGTAATTTCACCAACATCAAATAGTATATTTAAACATAATTACAAATAAATAAAAAATTTATAGAACTTGCCTAAATAATTTTCGTTGTTTGCTTTTGTGATATTGTAATGTATCTCGAGACCATCTTCACTGGATTCGAAGTCCATAAAAACATCAGAATTGCCTTCATATAGTTATTTTATTTTTATTTATTTAATATGTCATCTGCCCCCACCATATGTTGATGTAAGGATCAGCTGTTCACAGCTATGGACCACAATTCACAGTTCACCATCATTTTGGTTTACTGCACATGCCTCCAATTAACAACTCTTGCTCTTGCCTTGCCAGTCAGCAAACTGGTTCATGAACAGTCTACAGCGCATTGGAACTATCAATTCTGAGTCTGTGTTTCAGTTTGAAGTTAGTACATGTCAGACAGTTCACAAACTCTTCCGCATATATACGTACATACATACATACATACACACATACACAGAGAGCAAAGTTTCCTAACACCAGCAATGATGTGCAGGTCGCCTTATCTACCCAAGAATTGAAGACATTTCATTTAAATTACAATGTGATAGACTCAATGTCATGCAACACAACCTCTTTCTAAACAAAATCTGGCTTTAGGCATGTATTATTAACACCAATAAGAAGAGATTACTGGTATAACGGGCATATTTCTTAGTTTGGTGAACAACTGAGATAATGCAAGGAAGAAGGATCAACACAAGAAGTATACAGGGCATATCTAAATTACTCCAACAATAAAATCAGTGATGCTCTTTGTGTTATATAAAGAACAATGGCACAACCTGATTGATGAATAATATTTTCCTTTTTTGAGAAAACGAGGTTACTTTGTTACTTCCAGGCGTGCAATTCAAATTGACAAACTCACTGTTTTTCTGTGCCAGAGGGCAAAGGAGATTACTGTAGTTTATTTATGGAAGAAAGTTACATTAACTGAAAAGAAACTGTAATGACAATTCACAGCTTGCAATACTGCATGTTCATACTTTGGTTGCGTGTTATTGCAGTTTACACCACATAAAGGACCGTGGTGTGGGTTGCTTCCCACAAAATAGTTTGTGAACCATGGGCAGTGGCTAAGTGGCCTAGTAAGTGGAACTGAGAGTCTGGATACCAGATGCTATGGAATCGGAGTGGGCATCTCGGATATATTCCAAGTCATGGCCCTCGTTGTGCTCAGGTGACTAGGACTATACACTCCACCAGTGGTCCCTAACCTGCAAGAGGAGAGATTCTTAGTGGGACTAAGTGTAAGTGGAGCAGTATCCTGACTCACAGAATTTACTAAGCTCACAAAATTTTAAGCAAGCTTCCTACCTATGAGAGTTACAGACAGAGTCCCATTTCCATTTGACAGACAAGGGAATCCTTGGACACAACTTGACGAACAAAATGGAAGGACTGCAACAACTACTGAGGTATTTCATTGATCAGTATATCAGGCAAGGTGTTCACTGGAATTTTGGAAGAGAGGGTGTGATCAACGGTTGAGAGTAAGATGAGAACCAATGTGTTCTCAGAACACAGCTGGGCTGTCAGGATCAGAATTTCAGTATGTGCCAGGTAACTGTAAAATGGTAAGACAGGAACAGACAGCTATGTTTATGCTTCGTAGATCTAGAGAAGGACTATGGCAGAGTACTGGTACTGAGGGAAAGGATGTTAACCATACTGGGGGGATAATGGGATTAAAGATATATTATTACAAGCAATCAAAGGCATTTATGTTGAGCTGCAGTGAAAATTGATGATAGAATGCGTTCTTGGTTCAGGGTACGCAATTTTAGACACGGCCGTATGTAATCAGATTTGTTGTTCATTGTTTACATCTTCTGACAGGTACTAAATGGCAGGGAGGCATTCAGCTAGGTGGATATGTAGTAACCACTTTGGCCTGTGCCAATGACTTGGTCTTATTGGTAGATTGTGCTGAAAGCATGCAATCCAATGTCCGACTCTTTGGCTGAATGGTCAGCGTACTGGCTTCGGTTCAGACGGTCCCGGGTTCGATTCCCGCCGGGTTGGGGATTTTAACCTACATTGGTTAATTCCAATGGCCTGGGTGTTTGTGCTGTCCTCAACATCCCTGCAACTCACGCACCACACACAACACTATCCTCTACCACAGTAACAAGCAGTTACCTACACATGGCAGATGCCACCCACCCTCGTCGGAGGGTCTGCTTTACAAGGGCTGCACTCAGCTAGAAATAGCCACACGAAATTGTAAATTATATGCAATCCAATCTCTTAGAACTTGAAAATAGGTGCAACAAGTATATGAAAATTAGCCTTTCCAAGACTAAAGTGATGTAAGTAGGGAAGAAACCTAAGAGAACTCAATGTGAGTTTGGGTATACAATACCGGAACAGGTAGATCATTTCAAGTATTTAAGATGTGTATTCTCTCAGGATGGTAGTATAACTAGTGAGATTAAATCAAGGTGCAGTAAAGCAAATGCAGTAAACTCGCAGTTGTGCTCAACAGTATTCTGTAGGAAAGAAGTCGGCTCGAGGACAAAACTATATTTACACCAGTCTGTTTTCGAACAAACTCTGGAGTACGGGAGTGAAAGCCGGGTGGACTCTGGATATCGTATTCATAAGTTAGAAGTAATAGCCGTCCGCCTCTGTGGTGTAGTGGTTAGTGTGATTAGCTGCCACCCCCGGAGGTCCGGGTTCGATTTCCGGCTCTGCCACGAAATTTGAAAAGTGGTACGAGGACTGGAATGGGGTCCACTCAGCCTCGGGAGGTCAACTGAAGTGGTTTTCTGTGGTTTCCCACTTCTCCTCCAGGCATATGCCGGGATGGTGCCTAACTTAACGCCACGGCCGCTTCCTTCCCTCTTCCTTGTCTATCCCTTCCAATATTCCCAAAATCAAACGATGTTGACTATAAGCCTATAAATATAGAGTATACACTGCTCTAAAAAACGACAACATTAATATAACCATCCCCCTGCAAGGCCCATGTTCAGCATAGCAGGTGAGGCCACCTGGGCGAAGTACTGGTCACCCTTCCCAGTTGTATCACCCGACCCAGAGTCGGGAGCTCCAGGACACTGCCCTTGAGGCGCTAGAGGTGGGATCCCTCGCCGAGTCCGAGGGAAAAACCAACCCTGGAGGGTAAGCAGATTAAGAAAGAAAGAAAGTAAGTAGTAATAGCCATGGAAGTAGCGAGAATGATCACTGGTAAGAATAGACGGGAACAATGGGAGGTGGGTACTCAGAATGAGATAAAGGCTGTCAAAATGAACCACTGTTACTCAGTTTCTAATGATTTAAAGTTAAGACGTAAGCTAAGGAACTAAACAAGCCCATAGTGCTGATTACAATTTTAGGATTGTGGAGGTGTTCGGTAAATTCACAGAGGCTTGCAGACTGAACACTGAAAGGCCTTTTAAAGTCAATAATGAAAATGTATCGGCCTATAGGTAGAGCAACACACAACAATAAAGAGGAAAAATTGGCCCTTCTCTGAATTTTGAACTTTGAATCACTAGGTAAAGGTAAAGTGTAAATAAAAAAATCACTATGTGGGTAAATGTAAAGTTTGTCCGACTCGTTGGCTGAATGGTCAGCGTACTGGCCTTCGGTTCAGAGGGTCCCGGGTTCGATTCCCGGCCGGGTCGGGGATTTTAACCTTAATTGGTTAATTCCAATAGCTCGGGAGCTGGGTGCATGTGCTGTCCCCAACATCCCTGCAACTCACACACCACACATAACACTATCCTCCACCACAATAACACGCAGTTACCTACACATGGCAAATGCCGCCCACCCTCATCGGAGGGTCTGCCTTGCAAGTGCTGCACTCGGCTAGAAATAGCCACACGAAATTATAATTATTATAATGTAAAGTTTGAAAAACGAAAGGATCACCACATACTATCATTATCTAATTACCCTTTATAATAAAACCAGTAAGTGCCTCATCTTCGTTAAACGCCTGGAAAGCAAATTAGCCCACTAGCAAAAATTACTTTTTCTCTAGCAGTACGCTGAACGGTACTAATTAGTACAAATGTTTTAAAGGGAAAATAGCAAATTACCCATTCACTTTTGAAGAAAAGAAAAACAAATCTCCACAAACAGGATGAAAGCTCCATAAACAAAATGAATAAGAATAATATAAGTTTACTTTACTTCTGAGGTATGATCACAAGCCACGAAGCGAACAGTCCTGGCTTAACAGTAAGTCGGTCAGTGACGAATTTGGCCGTGACTAACTGAAAGTAAGCAGACAACACTGATCTACAATACTGTTGCAATAACGGTCTCAACAGTAACTGTAATCGCCTGGGAAATTACGAGAAAGTGAACGAGGCCAAGCATAAACAGTATGTACCATACGAAGGAATACGGTAAAAGTGGCGTGTGTTTATGTTATTCAGGGACTGCATTAATTTCTTTCTCCAGCAAAACACTCCTAATGTTACGAAATAAAACTATCATACGACACACCACGAACTTTCCTCCATTTTAAGAGTCTGCCAACTACTGAGTACAATCAACAAAGGAACAACACAAGCAATGTATAATATAGTTTAAATCAGTGGTTAACAAATATTCAGCCCCTGACTTGAATATTATTTTCTTTGTGTTATTAACAAGAGAAAACTTTGAAGTAAATACAAAATTATTTCTCCTAGAAACACGCAAATAACATAGGAGGAAGACTGAATTAAAGTCGGAAAAAAACTGCACATTATAAACACATACTATTTAAGACAAATGTTAAAAAGTAAACGCAAACTGATGATTCATCGACTCGTCAAACTGAGATTTCATTAGCACGCACAGATAAACAGGGGAACCAAGAACTAATGACGAAACTTAGGCTCAAATCTGATATTTCTCTGAAAATGCACTTCGACACAGGATTTCAAATAGCCAAGGAAAACACTATGTATTAACCACAAAGAAACAAAATATTATTCTTACCTTATAACCATTGTTGACTTTATTCCAAAGATGAAAGTCTATCGGGAAATTAATATTATTAAACTTAGTATGATTATTATAACTGGCAGTACCAAAAAAAGAAGCAAAATATATGGGGAACTAAAATTTAACTAGCCTGTTAATATCTCGATGTTCGAATTCCTCTAGATCGTGCTCCATGTTTAAACACATCTTAACACATAATAACACACTGATACATCCACTTCACTATACACTAACGTAAACCGAGCGAACTGACGAACAGAAAGAGCTCACTGGCGAAAATACTGCCCCACGCCACTTTCACAGAAAGCTCCACTACTGAATCGACGAAACTGCTAAGCGTGGCAGTGAAAACAGCTGTGCGCCACTCTCGAGACATCTACCGGACATTTCGCGAAGCGTTGTGGGTCACTGACAGCAAACCATGATTGGCTGCAAGCTGTAAACAAATGTAGGGCTCACAACCCAACAACTTAATACAAACACACAGGATGTTTCGTAACCATCCATCTGCCTGTCTGTTAGGTCATCAGCCCAGAGGCTGGTTGGATCCTCAAATAGCACCGCCAAAGGCTATGTAGTTATAGGAAAACCACAAAAACCAATGGCAGTACCAAAATGAGGCGTACTAGGCAATCCTCACTCGGCCAGGCAGTGCTATTGTAGCACAACTAACCCTACGAGCAACACCTTTCATAACACTCGGACGCTCTGAATGTCATCACTAGGGTTAGGAAGTTTATGACCTAAAGATGTACAAAATATGCAAGCAAATATGACCTAAAAAATTAAAATATAACTTATGCATTTTAGGGATAACTGGCAAATATTAGAGTCACTTATTACCAACATTAAACATGATTAGCGATAATACAGCATACACATTTAATCATGCAAACTGACAGAGCTGCTGTATTTTAAAACTTTTTAGGCCTACAGTCATTCAGTATCATAATCTTGAGACTCAGTTCTCACTCGGTTTTTCTAGAAAGAGAACAAGAAACGAAGAATTAGCATGCTTTTTGGTATCTGTCGGCGTAGTCCATACTGCATCTCTTTCACAGAATCATGTCTGCTGAACCTATTTTTTTCTGGAAAAGAAAAATATATCTACTACAGAATTTCGAAAGCCTGTGTTTGAAACTCGACGCAGATGACATGCATCTTCTTGAAACCGACGCCTCAATTTAAATACAAATGCTCAAAATATAACTAAATATGACCCTATATAACTAAAATAAGCAAAATTTGACCAAAAGAATAAAAAATGGCCAAAATATGCAATTATATGCAACATAAAATTGCTTCAGACTGGGCCAGGGACCCATCATTCACACTTATTCTTCAGATTTCCGGTAAAATGAGATCAGGAAAGAAATATGACTTTGCCTTATCATCCGAACGTTAGTCATCACTCAGCACCACCCATACCCCAGCAGCTAACATATTGTCACAGCAACGGATGAGACTGGGACTTCAGTGGAAGCTAGACTTTGTTCTGGCCTGTGCCAAGAGAAGGATGCAAAAGTACTGTATCTATCAAGAAATGACAGCAGGCAGATAACTATTCATACACCCATAGAAGATCATGAGTTCAAAGGGTATACGTTCTTCTAGGTCTCCTTACAAAACTGCAAAGTTTATTATTATAAGTATACAATATAGAACATTTTACGCAAGAAAAAATATGCATGTGCTCATATGAACTACAGAGAAAGTTAGAATAACTCTATTCTAACAGAAAATTTTGCATTTGATTGACTACAAATTCAGATTTTATAAAAATGCAATTTTCGGTGAAATCTGCAAATGGAAAATGAAAAATTAATTTCATAAAGAAGTGTTGGTGATCAATGCTTTTGTGAGTGCTTATCTCCCCCACTCAGACGGTTAATCAATCTTATTTCCTTGACTGCGGGTTCGAAAACTCCCAGTCCTTCCGGCACCTTAAAGAATTCCGGGGCAAACACTACGCCTCTTAAAATCCAGAGGCACTGGAAAGACGTTAAACAATTATTATTATTATTATTATTATTATTATTATTATTATTATTATTATTATTATTATTATTATATCATAGTAGTCATTTATAAAGAAAGCCAAGAATAACGGCTGAGAAGATTCGTCTTGCTGACCACACGACACTGCGTAATCTGCAGGCCTTCGGTCGCTTGGTAGGCTAAAGCCCTTCAGGGCTGTAGTGCAATGGGGTTAGGTTAGTCTTTTATAATCCCCGGAAGATGACGTACCATAATTACTCTAAAGAAATGTATTCACGTGGAAGAAAAAAAAGAGAAATAAATCATGAGTTGTATTACTTCTATTATTTTGGAGATGGTATGTGCACGGGAAACACGAAGTTGTCATCAATCAATCAATAAATACTTATCTGCATTTTGGGCAGTCGCGTAGGTGGCACATCCCCTGTCTGTTGTTTCCCAGCCTTTTCTTAAATGATTTCAAAGAAATTGGAAATTTTTTCAACACATCCCTTGGTAAGTTATTCCAAGCCCTAACTCCCCTTCCTATAAAAGAATATTTGCCCAAATTTGTCCTCTTGAATTCCAACTTTACTTTCATATTGTGATCTTTCCTACCTTTAAAGACACCACTCAAACTTATTCGTCTACTAATGTCATTCCACGCCATCCCTCCGCGGACACCTCGGAATATACCACTTAGTCGAGCAGCTCGTCTTCTTTCTCCCAAGTCTTCCCAGCCCAAACTTTGCAACTTTTTTTCTTTTTTACAATTTGCTTTACGTCGCACCGACACAGATAGGTCTTATGGCGACGATGGGATAGGAAAGGCCTAGGAGTTGGAAAGAAGCGGCCGTGACCTTAATTAAGGTACAGCCCCAGCATTTGCCTGGTGTGAAAATGGGAAACCACGGAAAACCATATTCAGGGCTGCTGACAGTGGGGTTCGAACCTACTATCTCCCGGATGCAAGCTCACAGCTGCGCGGCCCTAACCGCGCGGCCAACTCGCCCTGTGCAACATTTTGGTAACGCTACTCTTTTGTCGGAAATCCTTCAGAACAAATCGAGCTGCTTTTCTTTGGATTTCTTTTTCCAGTTCATGAATCAAGTAATCCTGGTGAGGGTCCCATACACTGGAACCATACTCTAGTTGGGGTCTTACCAAAGACTTACATAGCTTCTCCTTTGCATCCTTGCTACAACCCCTAAACACCCTCATAACCATGTGTAGAGATCTGTACCCTTTATTTACAATCCCATTTATGTGATTACTCCAAGGAAGATCTTTCCTTATATTAACACATAGATACTTACAATGATCCCCAAAAGGAACTTTCACCCCATCAACGCAGTAATTAAAACAGAGAGGACTTTTCCTATTTGTGAAACTCACAACCTGACTTTTAACCCCGTTTATCATCGTACCATTGCCCCCTGTCCATATCACATTATCGAGGTCATTTTGCAGTTGCTCACAATCTTGTAATTTGTTACTCTATACAGAATAACATCATCCGTAAAAAGCCTTATCTCTGATTCCACTTCTTTACTCATATCATTTATATATAGGCCTATAAATAAGAAAACATAAAGGTCCAATAATATACTGCCTTGAGGAATTCCCCTCTTAATTATTACAGGGTCAGATAAAGCCTCGCCTACTCTAATTCTCTGAGATCTATTTTCTGGACCCCTTGTTTTAAAATACATTGGTGACAGTAATCAATGGAACATAATATTGTAGTAATGATAATATGTTAAAATTGCTGAAACCTAAGTACCTGCCAAGACCTAGTGTTTACTGTCTTCTGGTAGGGGCTAGAACAAATTTACTTTCATTGACCTGCCTAAGTCTCATCCTTGGCTTTTGCCAACATGAAAGTGACATGTAGTCACTCCCTGTTATGTATGGTGTGAAAATGTCGCTCCCAGGGCCAGTGGGCTTGGCAGACTGATATAGAACAGTAACTTCTGGCGTATGAAGAAACCAACAAGAAACTACCTCACTCCTCATTTCCGTACTATGCCTCTTCAGTGATGCCTAGGCAATCTATGGCAGCTAATGGTGGATCTCTTGAGGATTAAATCAGCCTTCGGGCTCAATACTCAGCATACCTACATATCATGTCATGTCAACTACGACGGAGAAACGCAGTTCCACAAGAGAATTCACGCTATAATTATCCCAAATATGCAAGAATGATAGCAACTTAATCAGTCTACGACAGCTGTCTAGATACCTATGAACTATAAACAAAACGTAATTTAAAATTACAAATAATTAAATGAGAATGCGTTTCACAATTTCACTACTGGCTACGAAGGAGCTTATTAATTTTCTCATCGTCTTGAGGCCGGCTGCGTAGCACAGACTATCACCTCCTTTCCTCAACGTTCTGGGATCGAAATTCAGCTGTCAGTTGGCATTTAAGAGTGCTTAAATGCGAGTGATTCGTATCAGCAATCCACTGCGAAAGTAAGGATTACTTTCCCAAGGTAATATTTCAGAACTTTGGCGTATCTTCAGACCGGCAGTAGTTGCGGGGATATTGAACTAGGATTGTTACTTTTTTAAATAAGAAGGAAGATTTTTCATTACCATACTGTATTTTTAAATAACTCATGCCTTCATAAATTTTAACAAATGCCATTTTCGATCAAAAGTTACGCACATTTATGTCTTAAACCCTATTGCTGCGTAACACTTCGGTATTTTGAAACTGATTTAACTTTATCTAGCAATCTACTGTTATTCTTTAGTAGGTTACAACTCATTGCAGGGCATGCCGAAATTTACTAGAATTCGAAGCTCTGATTTTAAGAGTTCGGGTGAACACCTGTTCCTTCCATCAGTCCACTTGATACTTTCAGGGGATTTCAGGAAATTAACAAAATGACTGATAATTCTAGATGTTAATATGTTTTCCACTAACATGTCTGCCTTCGTTTTGCCATTGGGAAGTTTTACAGCTGTTTCTGAATCTGAATCTGCGAATATACACTATATCAATTTATTTCCGCAATCCAAACTTGCATAAGCATAATTGAAGAGGCTCTATAGAAGACCTGCGCGTCCGAGAGGATGAGGCAGGCGCGCCGACTTCGGGTAATATTTGCGGGGGGAGCATGGATATCATGAACACAGACGTGAAATGAAAACAAACCGAAAAAAACAGGACACTAATATTGCTTGTTTCTCAAATACATTTTTGAACGAGTCCTATGTATGACGTTTTCAATAATATTCACGAGTAAACTGAAAAATAGAACTTTATTCATAATGAAATATTTCAAAGGGATGTCTTATGTACGAAACTAGCAAAAATGATCATAACTAAAAAAAATGTAGAGCTTGCTTCATACTGGTAGATACATTTTCTGAATAAATGTCCTGTTACTGCATATTGTTCACTAGCAAGATACCCGTGCTTCGCTACGGTTTTAATCTCAAAGTTATTATTCCTAGGTTTACATTTTGGAAAGTCCACTGTCAGCTGAGCCTTTAAAATACCCCCTCAGTTCGTACGTTAAACGGTTTGGGGGGAATGATTATTGATGTTCTGATCCAAAACCCATTTGAACCCCATACGAAGGAATTTGAATGTTTTAAACCCTATATTATTTAACTTCTAGGATGTAAAAGCGACCAACCTGTGAAATTTTGATTTTGTACGTCGAACAGTAATGGAGGAATGAATACTTTATTAAGGGGTGAATGTTTTAAAATATTTATTAACATCTCGGGTAGAGAAGACCACCCTTCACAAAAAATAAAGTTCGTGCTTGAAACGGTTTCGAAAGAATGGATATTGTGTTTTTGAGTGTCAACCACCACCTAAACACCTTAGAGGAGAAATATTTTTAAGTATACGATATTTTACACCTAGGACATAAAAGATACCCGTCTCGTAAAATAACATCTTTGTACGTCAAACGGTTTTGGAGGGATGATTAATTTTGTTTACGGAGATAACCTCATTTAACACTTTAGGGGTGGAACGAAAAAAAAGTTTCCTATTTCACATTTAGGATTTAAAATATATACCGCTATATGGAAATTTGTCTTCATACGTTAAACCGTTTCGGAGGAAGGAATGAATGCATTTGTTCGGATCTTAATCCCCATTTAACTTCCGAGCAGTTAAATTTGTTTCAAACCTTCTGTTATTTAACACCTAGGATATCATTTGAAATTTTAACTTCATAATTCACACTGTTTCATATAAATGCATATTTTTGTACTCATTCCTCTCCCCCCCCCCCCAGTCAAAACCCCCTTAGGGGTCTATTGTTTTAAGTCCACTTCTTATTTGTGTCCTCATAAAGAGAATTCAACTCCTTTTACACCCACCTTAAGTTATTCCAACCGCCCCCCCCCTCCCTACCCTGCCACAAAATACGTGTGTCTTTATTTTTAAAGGAGATTTCATATGCCAATGTTCTTGTCCGTAATATCCTTCGTTTACGAGATATGAGTATCCTCAAACAAAGAACTGAACTCATCTTTCAATTCATTTATCCCCCTCCCCTTAATTGGATTTTCCGAAAACAAAAGAATACGTGTTTACTTTTAAAGGAGATTTCAAATACAAATGTCCATGTCTGTAACATCCTCAGTTTCTGAGATATAAGTATCCTCATAAAAAGAATTCAACACCTTATTCAGTTCTTTTTACAAACCCCTATCCCTTAAGTGATTTTTCCGAAACAACAAAAATCGTGTTAATTTATTTTTAAATATATTAAACATACCAGTTTTCACGTCTGTAATATGTTAATTTTTTTAGATATAATGTACATACGCTCATTTTTAAAAATTCACCCCTTTTAGCACTTCCCCTTAAGTGGATTTTCAGAAAACAAATTATGCGTGTTCCTTTACTTTTACAGGATATTCCAAATACCAATTTTAGCGTCTGTAACATCTTCAGTACCGAGCTCGATAGCTGCAGTCGCTTAAGTGCAGCCAGTATTCAGTATTCGGGAGGTAATGGGTTCGAACCCCACTGTCGGCAGCTCTGAAGGTGGTTTTCCGTGGTTTCCCCATTTTCACACCAGGCAAATGCTGGGGCTGCACCTTAATTAAGGCCACGGCCGCTTCCTTCCCAGTCCTAGCCCTTTCCTCTCCCATCGTCGCCAAAAGACCTATCTGTGTCGGTGCGATGTAAAGCCAATAGCAAAAAAAAAAATCTTCAATATTAGTCATATAAGTATCGTCAGAGCACCTTCAGTTTTTGAGATATAAGTATCCTCTTAAAAAGTATTCAAACCCTTATTCTGTCCTTTTTACAACCCCCTTAAATGAATTTTCCGAAAACAAAAAATTAGGTGTTTCTCTATTTTTAAAGAAGATTCCAAATACAAATTTTCATGTCTGTAACATCTTCAGATTTTGAAATATAAGTATCCTCATAAAAATAATTCAACTCCTAATTAAGTCCTTTTTACAGCCCTCTTAAGTGAACTTTCCGAAAACAAAAAGTACGCGTTTCTTTATTTTTAAAGGAGATTGCACATACCAACTTTCACGTCTGTAATATATTCTGTTTTGGAGATACCAGTATCCTAATGAAAGTAATTCAACCCCCTTTCTCAGTCATTTTACCCCACCCCCTCAATTGTTTTTCCGAAAAAAAAAAATACGTGCTACTTTATTTTGAAGAGAGATTAAAAATACCAGTTCTCACCTCTGTAATATGTTAAGTTTTTGAGATATACTGCAGATATGCTCATTTTAAAAATTCACCCGCTTTAAGTCCAGTTCCATTGCTAAATGGTTAGCGTGCTGGCCTTTAATCACAGGAGCCCCGGGTTCGATTCCCGGCGGGGTCGGGAATTTTAACGTTAATTGGTTAATTCCACTGACACGGAGGCTGGGTGTATGTGTCGTCTTCATCATCATTTCATCCTCATCACGACGCGCAGGTCACCTACGGGAGTCAAATCAAAAGACCTGCATCCGGCGAGCCGAACATGTCCTCGGACACTCCCGGCACTATAAGCCATACGCTATTTCATTTTTTTACCCCCTTTAATACTTCCCCTTAGGTGGATTTTCAGAAAATAATTATGCGTGTTCCTTTATTTTTACAGGAGGTTCCAAATACCAATTTTCACGTCTGTAACATGTTACGTTTTTGAGATATATTGTAGAGTAGCTGATGTACCCGTGCTTCGCTACGGGATTGGATTCTCAGAGAGACTGACCTTGTGGTTTTCCTAACTGAAGTCAACATAGGCTATTACAAAAACTTCGGTACGAAAGTAGTGATTAAAAGCAATGATATCATATACCTAAAATACTCGATCAATTGGAAAAACCGCACATTTTCTCACTTTTCACGAACAGGACTACGCTGCCGATCAAACAGTCCAAAGTTCCAGAGCTGGAATGATCAAAGCCGCAGATAGCCGTGATCCGTGAACACCCTTCGTCTTTTTTCGGCAGAGAGGGGGTCGAATAGTTGAGACTTCCACGGCATAAAATATGCCCTTCTACTAATCTGTTTCCTAGAAGTACCCGATGAGTCGGAAAATCCTAATTCACTACATTCGCGGCGGAAAAATCTATCTGACTCGGAGGCAAATTTTTCCTCCAAGCCAGAGGAGAAACCCATTGTTCACTGCTAATTTGGAATAAAATGAATGTGGAATTTAATAAAAGTAAAGAGGAAGAAGCTTTAATTAAGAAACGGCTCTTTTCAGGGTCGAATTTTGAGTTATTTAGTGAATTGTGGTGCTATAATTTGGAATAGGCCTAAATTGTTATTCTATACCAGGCCATAGGCCTACTACTACTACTACTACTACTACTACTACTACTACTAAGTGAGCCTCTGCCTTAAGTATGCACACTGCTCATTCAAAACAGCGCGTCAGATTAGGAATCGCGTAGCTGGAATACTATGATGAACCTGTGTGTTACGTACCAGCTGTATCAGAAAATGTATGAACCAGAGGAATACCATGCTAAAGAAGAAAGTTTTCCAACTCTCCAGCTATTTCCCCTAAATTACCATCTGTCGTAGTTGAGAGGCAGCATAAGAGACAAAGAACATCACATCAAACAATGGTCAATGTAATGTTACTGCCACCGCTTGGCAGCGGATGCGCCGATCCTCGCATGCTGACGTCACTCGGGCTGCGCCTGGACCCCTCGCACGTGCCACATGTCCCTGCGTCAACCATCTTCGCCACAGGCGCTGCACCGTGGACACATCCCTATGGGTATCGGCTGCGATTTGACGAAGCGACCAACCTGCCCTTCTCAGCCCGATCACCATACCCCTCGTAAAGTCGTCTGTCTGCTGGAAATGCCTCCGTTGACGGCGGCCTGGCATTCTTAGCTATACACGTATCCTGTGGCACACGACAACACGTTATACAATGACTGTCGGCTGAGAAATCACGGTACGAAGTGGGCCATTCGCCAACGCCGTGTCCCATTTATCGTTCGCTACGTGCGCAGCACAGCGGCGCATTTCACATCATGAGCATACCTCAGTGACGTCAGTCTACCCTGCAATTGGCATAAAGTTCTGACCACTCCTTCTTGGTGTTGCATTTGCTCTGTCAGTCAGTGTAAATTTATCCTGAACATTTCATTTCTTTGTGTCCAATAGTTTTCACTCGGGGATGATGAATCAGTCAGTTGGTCAGTCAGTCAGGATATGATATATATATATATATATATATTTCGTGATACGAAATGTGAAAAGTTCTACCACCACATGTACCACCCGAACATTTTCGTTTGGGAAATGCAGTTCTCTGAAGGAATACCCGCCTTATAATATAATTTCTTGATATAAAGTCACGTGCCAACTTCTCCAGATTGAACGCCTTAGCAGCCTCCTTGTGTAGGTCTATATGCTTTTTTTATTACCGTAGAATGGGGTTACTTTGAACAATGGTGTAACATTGAACACTTTACCTGGAAATTATATTTAATGTTAAAAATGCTACTGAAGAAATATATTAAGGTAAATTTCTGTTGGGGATATTAAGGATACATTTTTTGAGCACATTTGTACCACTGGCTGTGGTTGATGGCAATTGTATGTTCTTTAGTTGGTGTTTAAAATGACGGCTAAATTTGTTTAATTTTTTCAAATGGTACTACTTTTACACGTTTGAAGGTATGTATCGACTTTGATCTTTAGAAAACATTTGTATCACAGTTTTCAATATGTCTTTTAAATATAATATATATGATTTTTGCACTAGATTTACATATCTCATGGTTATATCAGAAAATATTCATTCGGAAATTTTCTAACCTAAAATGGGGTAACATTGAACACTATTCAAAGTAACCCCAAACACATAAATTATTTTCTACTGATAATGCCTCTCTTTTTATCTGAAGCTTATTGTTGATATCTACTAAAAGGTGTGATTCTAGGTGTTACAAGGTAGATTTGTTATATGTTTCAGTTCTAAAATGACAAGGAGACACGTCCGTAAAAGCTGATTCCCATCCATACAAGAGTTGCTCTTTGCAGAACTCTGAGAAAGCTGTGAATGCTGTCACGAATGGCAGAAATACACTCACCCGCACATACTGTGTCACAGATAGTGCCTGACATGCTGAAGAAATTAAGAAATGCTGACGAAGCAATGAAAATACAGAGGAAGAGAAGAATTAATGTTGTGACTGGGAGGAGTATCAGTGCCGGAGATGTATTATCAGGCAAAACCACCCAAGAAAAACAGGGCTCTGTGCAAGAAGACGATTCTTCTAGTACGAGTGCTGATGAGGAACAAGAGAGACAGCTCCTGGAACCCAGTGATGAGGAGTATGGACGACAAGAAATCTGTGATGATCCAGATATACATTCTGAAAGAGGCTCTTCAGATGCTACCAATGATCCAGAAAGAGGAGATTTCTGTTTGGTTCGTTTCCATGCAAGAAAAACCGTGAAGCACTATGTTAGCAAATTCCAAACATCAGTAATGATAACAGTGGAGTAATTTATGATTTAGCTTTTCTTTGTCACAGTCATAAAGTTGATTTTAAATTTTATTGGCCTAATGTACCAGATAAAGGAATGGCCAGTAAGGAAGACATTGTAAAGTTTCTGAATGCTCCAGATATTGATAAGAGGGGTGTTTTACTTTTCAGCAAGAAGGAACTGGCATTGTACCAGAAAATACATCTATAGATCTATAGATCTAAAGATTTCATTTGACTATGTTCTGTTTTGTTGATTTATGAAAATGTTTGTAAAATATTTTACTACATTTATTTTAAAATGTCAGCTTAATTTATCCATATTTGCATGGTATTACATCTTAATGCAGTATTATTCAATCACCAATTCCATTTAAAAACAGTTTTGATGATCAAAGTTGCCCTCACGAAGTTTAACTTTGAACTGCAATAAAAAAATAAAGTTTGTTCAAAGTTACCCCAATTGCAGGGTAACTTTGAACACTGCCTTTTATTTTTATTATATATAATAAATGCACATATAATCAATTTTGACATGCACAATCATTTGAGGTCCGTAGTCCCCCTATCTGGCTGCACTGATCCATTTAAAATAATTAAGAATATTTGAGGGGTAGCACAATAAAGTTTGAAAGTGTTCAAAGTAACCCCATTTTACGGTACATTATTTTCTTTACGTCGCACCGACACAGATAGGTCTTATGGCGACTATGAGATAGGAAAGGCCTAGGAGTGGAAAGGAAGCGGCCGTGGCCTTAATTAAGGTACAGCCGCAACATTTGCCTGGTGTGAAAAAGGGAAACCACTGAAAATCATCTTCAGGGCTGCCGATAATGGTGTTCGGACCCACTATCTCCCGGATGCAAGCTCACAGCGGCGCGCCCCTAACCGCATGGCCAACTCGCCCGGTGAGCCTATAAGCAGAAGGTTCAATTAAGGCTCTGCTGTTCTGTAGTTGTACGGAAATAAGCCTTAAGTATTTTACGGGCTGAGAAAAGCCTCTCAGCTGTTGAAGTTATCACGGTAATTATCATCACTACTTTTTTTGATTGAACAGTTCTGAGAGCAAATCCTCAAGATAATAATGGTGTCATTTATGGCCTACGAAGAGGCCAGGTGCAGGTCTTTTTCTAGTAGACGGCCCATAGGCATGTCTGTGAGGATGGGGCCCTACCTAAGATTATTTCTAATGATGAAGACGGCACACATACCCAGTCCCCAAGCCAATGAGTTAACACATTAAGGTTAAAATCCTCGATCCGGCCGAGAATCAAACTCGGGACTTTCTGGACCAAAGGCCAGAACGCTGAGCTAGCCATTGAGCCGCACATTCTTAAGATGAACTGCCTTCTAGAAATGATTGGTTATGTCCTCTAAGTTATTAATTATGTTCCCGTCATTCAGCAACGACTTACGAAACATTCCTTTGTGAAGCAAAAGACAAACAGAGTCTATACAATCCTCATGGAGTTGTAAAATTTTGTCTTTGCCTCACTCCCAAGTGAACTGCTCGAATTCAAGTAAGAATTTGTAATAGGATGTGTCAAGACGGATAGCCTAACAAATAACATTGGTATCTGTGAGTCCAGTCCGCCTCCGTGGTGTAGTGGTTAGTGTGATTAACTACCGCTCCCGGAGGCCCGGGTGATTCCCAGCTCTGCTGCGAAATTTGAAAAGTGGTGCGAGGACTGGAACGGGGTCCACTCTGCCTCGGGAGGTGAAATGAACAGAGGGGGATTCGATTCTCAGCTCAGCTATCCTCGAAGTGATTTTCCGTGGTTTCCCACATCTTCTCCAGGAAAATGCCGGGATAGTACCTAACTTAAAGGGCCGTCCACACGTGCAGGCTTTACTTCGTACATACTTGCGTAAACCCACGGTTACTAGACTAGACGGTAGGGGTCATCAGTTGGGTGCGCAGTACCAAGCCACGCCTCCTGACGTTACACGGTCCCCATGTTCGCTAAACGAAACAGAGCGCCATTAGTCTAGTGTCTAGTGATGGTGTTTACCTTGTGAACAGTGTAAGAGTTTAATTTTTCTGTGCTGTGCCATTAGACATTAGACATTAAATTTCATCGTTTTCCAAAGAACAGTGACATTCAATTAAAGTGGATTAATGCCTGTAAACGGGCTGACTCGTTTACTATTGAGAATGCTCGTGTGTGCTCTGTAATGAGATGAAATGGCGTATGGCTTATAGTGCCGGGAGTGTCCGAGGACATGTTCGGCTCGCCAAGTGCAGGTCTTTTGATTTGACTCCCTTAGATGACCTGCGCGTCGTGATGAGGATGAAATGATGATGAAGACGACACATACTCCCAGCCCCCGTGCCAGAGAAATTAATCTATGATGGTTAAAATTCCCGACCCTGCCGGGAATCGAATCCGGGACCCCTATGACCAAAGGCCAGCATGCTAACTATTTAGCCATGGAGCCGGACTGTGTGCTCTGTACAGTGTACACTTCGACAACTCGGACTACTTAAGGGACTTGAAGGGTGAGTTGTTAAACCTTCCAATCAGACGTGATTTAAGGCCTGACGCAGTACCACATTTAAATTTGCCACTGAGTAATAATGATTTAGCGAGTCAGTCCTGTAAAGATTGTGAAATAAGGGCACAAAAGCGAAATCATCGTAAGGAGATACGGCAAAGTTTACAATCGCAGGCGCCAATTGAAGCAGAAAATATTAATAATGCAATCTTGAGGAAGGAATTAGATGACAAAAGTAAACATCAGTGTTTCTGTAATGAGAAAATTGCTGAAGTGACTGCAGAATTGGAGTTAATTAGACTAGAAAATTGTGACTTAAAACAGCAAAATAAGGATCTTCAGGACCGTCTTAGTGCAGCTAATACCGAGATAATAAAATTTAAAAATAATATTCAAGTTTTTGAGGCTACTTTTTCTAAAAGTCAACAACAAGCTTTAGTAAAAGGCAGATGCTCAGGCTGGTCATCTGAGGACATTGCTAAGGCGGTAACCTTACGGTCTGTATCATATAAAGCATAAACAAACTTAAGCACATGAATTCTTACAAGAGGTGTAAACGAACTCCTAATGAAAAAGGAAAAGTGTGAAAAAATTAAGAAAATTGTTGGATAGACTGATTTTAAAGTAATGTAAAACAACCAAATAACATCTAGATGTACGGTAAATATTTTGTGTAGTACCTATATAATGTAAACATGTAAACAGTTTTACCACCGTAATAATAATAATTAGGTGTATTTATTAGGTCTTTTTAAATATTGAACTTTTGATCGCACTTTCTGACTGTGAGGTTCTTCTCCTTACCACAGGTCTATGTGGCCTAAGCCTGTGGAAGCCTCTTTCCCCCCCAAAAAAGAGTGACCCCTGATATGGTGGAAGAGGTTGACACGTATCTTCGGGGGCTTTTTACTAACATTCCACCGGCCAATACACATTTATAAATAATTATTTACACATACATATAATACTAGGTGATTACAATAACAATAACAATAACAATCCGCCAAAACAACGGTAAAAAGCATCCCGCGCTATTGGTCATGTTTCTTAATTTTAGTAACTAGTTTTAGAAATAACTCTATGTATAAAATCGTTCTAAAATCACTGGATGGATAGAAAATACGAAAACCGAACCGTAAATACTTTATTTGCGAGGCGAAAGATAATTTAGTAATGAGAAAGCTACTGGAATAGTTCGTTAAACACAGTGTTATTATATTACATGTAATGTTCTGAAAAATACTCAAATAAATTACAACATAATTATCTACACATAACAACTGGCAGTGGAGCCTCCGTGGCTCAGACGGCAGCGCGTCGGCCTCTCACCGCTGGATACCGTGGTTCAAATCTCGGTCACTCCATGTGAGATTTGTGCTGGACAAAGCGGAGGCAGGACAGGTTTTTCTCCGAGTACTCCGGTTTTCCCTGTCATCTTTCATTCCAGCAACACTCTCCATTCTCATTTCATAGCATCTATCAGTCATTACTAAATCACTTTGGGAGTGGCGACCCCATCGTACTAATAGCCTATATCTGTTTCATTCATTCCATTCCTGACCCGGCCATGACTGGAAAACAGGTTGTAGGTTTTTTCAACAACTGGCAATTATATTTGACAAAATTGAAAAATATTAAGCAAGTGGTTAAATAAAAACAAGCAAATCATTAACAGAAACGCTCAATTACAACGGGTCGCGTTCACTGCAAGCCCGGCAGAGGAGACCACATGACGTCACCAGCCAAAGCCAGCCTGCGCGTGACTCCTACCGTCTAGTCTAGTAACCATGCGTAAACCGGTTTGCAGCGGAAAGCTTGTGCGTATGGACGGGAAGACGGTAGCTCGTGCAAGCCAAGAGGCGCGACTTGAAACATGAAATACTTTTCAGTACAGATAGGCGTATCAATTAAAACAATAATGTCAAATATAGTAAATTATTCAAAACAGTTTACTGCGGAGTTTATCGAGGTCTACAAGTCTCTACTAATGTCTTTGGAAAGTAAAATCGAAGGAGTATTCCGACAGGAATAAAATGATAAAGAGGTAAGTTCGACTTCGCAATAGGTGCCATCACAGCAAAGTGGCCAAGTGACGATTTACTTTTTTTTTTTACTGTTTGCTGCTAAAGAAGAAGAAAAGTAAACGTTTTAGATCGAAATGGAGCAAATATGGCTATTGAAAAGAGATATATATTCACGTGTAAATTTTAACGAAAAACTTAAGTGTAGATCCAGATGACTGGCGTAATTATTTAAGAATGGATGAAAACGCATATACTGAATTGCTTCGTCTGTCAACGCCTCTACGTGACCGACAAAATACTGTGATGCGCGTATCTATATCTCCGCACGAAAGACTGATTTGCATTTTAAGGTTTTTAACTATAGGAAGACCGTATAGACTATAGAGACTTGACATTCACGATGGCAATTTTTCATCAAGCTTTGTCCTTAATAATTCCGCACACATGTCAAGCCTTTTACAAGGTTATAAGCAAAGAATTCATGAATGTAAGTTAAGATCAATGTTTATAAAGGAAACAATATAGCAGTTCACTGAAACTGATGGATGGCAAACTGTTGTTATAAGCAAGCATATTTGAAGGCATCTGCCTCGTAGGTAAACATACTGTAACGGTTCAAATCCCGTTACAAGCATTATTTGTATTATTAGTATTCTTTTATTATTATTATTATTATTATTATTATTATTATTATTATTATTATTATTATTATTATTATTACGGGGATACCATGGTGGACAGAGATGAAAGAAGGTTCGGGCATGAATGGGTCTATCTAACATAGTCAAAAGATTAATTAAAATTTTGAAATTAGTGTTATATTCCTTACTTTTTTTTCTTTTTTTTTTTAGAAACAAAATTTTACAAAATTCAGGTACCACATTTTACTTACAAGCATAGAAAATCTAATGACAACAACCTTCAGCTTGAGCTCACTAATTATACATTCTCTAATGAGCGCTCCGGCTCCTTTCAAAAACAGTCAAGGAGACGACCCTCCCAATCTGCCGGCAAATGTCGAAGCTTATGGGTCATAAATGTCGTGTTGATCTTCAGTTCTTCTCTCCGTCAATTTTTTCCCACATCCACTTAGTATGTCTGCTTCTCTTCCTCTTGAGTTGTCCGGGCGATAAGTGTGTACGTTCGGGATAGGAGATAACAAGTCTAGGACCGGGCGAGTTGGCCGTGCGGTTAGGAGCATGCAGCTGTGAGCTCGCATCCGGAAGATAGTGGGTTCGAACCCCACTGTCGGCAGCCCTGAAGATGATTTTCCGTGGTTTCCCATTTTCACACCAGGCAAATGCTGGGGCTGTACCTTAATTAAGGTCACGGCCGCTTCCTTCCCATTCCTAGGCCTTTCCTGTCCCATCGTCGCCATAAGACCTATCTGTGTCGGTGCGACGTAAAGCAAATAGCACAAAAAACAAAAAAAACAAGTCTAGGTCAGAGGCTGGAAGATCCGGTACAGAATTGCTTGCTGATGATTGTTGTCATGGTGGGTGAGCTCTGGGGATGAGTTAATCTTTGCTGAATCTGTGTCACTTTCATCCTGAAAAAAAAAAGTATTTTTTAAGCCTCCAAAGTCACAAGAGGAATGGACACAAAACAGCACGAGAATTTCAGAATAGATGGAATTTCCCTCATTGCTTGGGTGCCGTTGATGGTAAACACGTCATGATTTTACCACCGCCAGAGAGTGGTTCGTATTTTTACAATTATAAAGGATTTCATAGCATGGATGGTACTGATGGCAGTCGTCAATGCAAATTATGAATTCGTTATGTATGCACTGGTGTAAATGAAAGATGTTCTGAAGTTTGCGCAAATTTACTTGCACTGTGTGGACGCTGCACAGTGTTCCGTCTGTTTTGCGCAAACCATACCGCACAAGTGAGTCGCTGACGTGTGACCACGGCCGCTTCCTTCCCACAAGGTCTGGGCTATGTACTGGTCCTCCAGTTATATACCCGACCAACAGTCTTACGCTCCAGCTCACTGCCCTTAAGGGGAGTTTGAAAAGCAAAAATGTGAATTTTTTGACATTTTTCGAAATATTATATTATTTAGTGCTTCATGAATAAAATGGTATATAATTTATCCCTGTGTGACTGCAAGAAGTATTTTATTTTTAATCTTATGACATTGCTTGCATATCCGTCAGGCTGGTTGATTCCGGACATGCGTCTCTTTATTTACGAATATCTCTGAAACTACTGCACGTAGAAGGCTGTGGTTTTCGCCTATCGATAGAGAATACTCGGTGCTCAATTTTTGTTACTGTTCTGTTTCAAATATGTCTGCTGCTATGCTTGTTTTTGTGTAAAGAATGTTGAATTTCGTGTGAATTAGTGTCTCTGGAAGTGCATCCGTGTAGTTTGATTGCACTTATTTTGGTAAACAAAGTACAAATATGCCTAGATGTGCTAGTCTATTTGGGAAATGTAAGTTTTGTGGCAAGCAGCATACTAAAAACACAAGACCATGTGGTTCGCATGAGGTAGAATCCACCAACAGTGTAGAAACAGACTGTCAAAATGTGACACCAAACAAGACAGGCACGCCCACTACAGTGCAAGTGAATCTAAATTAGGTAAATATTTTGAAGAACTGGGATCCGGAAGGCTGAAGTTTCTGGAGAGTATTTTGAGCACAATAATTCTATACCTGAAGCAGTTATGGAAGCTATCAAGCCAATCTACAGAGACCTAGTTCATCCAGACCTTCTCAGTAAGTGTCTACATGGGCGCACTCAGAATTTCAACGAGTCTTTCAACAATAGTATCAGGACTCGAGTGCCCAAAAATGAATTAATTTGTGGGGTTAAGAACTTTGAAATGGGGAGCCAGTGATGCTGTATTAACATTTGATGGTGGGGACATGGGAAGAGTAAGAGTGTTATTGCATCTCACCATCAACCCTGGCCGTCATACTATGAAGGGACTGCAACATTTAGACAAATTAAGAACTGCCAAGGCACAGCGTGCAGCAGAGTTCAACACCAAAGCAGCAAAGTCATCGCCAAGGAAAAGGATTTTAGAGAAGGAGGGGTACCAGGAAGAGAATGCTGACTATGCTGCAGGGTGCTTTTGAGCCTTAAATTAAAAACCTGAGTTCTTATAGTTTCAAGTTTTTTTTTTTTTGCTAGGGGCTTTACGTCGCACCGACACAGATAGGTCTTATGGCGACGATGGGATAGGAAAGGCCTAGGAGTTGGAAGGAAGCGGCCGTGGCCTTAATTAAGGTACAGCCCCAGCATTTGCCTGGTGTGAAAATGGGAAACCACGGAAAACCATTTTCAGAGCTGCCGATAGTGGGATTCGAACCTACTATCTCCCGGATGCAAGCTCACAGCCGCGCGCCTCTACACGCACGGCCAACTCGCCCGGTAGTTTCAAGTTTTAAACCTGATGTTCTCAAAATGACATTTTTACAATTAATGTTCCTGTATCTGAAAAAACTACTTGTGATACATACATTAAACTTTCTGAGATGCTTTACTATATCTTACTATCCTTACTGAAGCAGAATCATAGCACAGGTTTCCATAGACATGAATAAGGGGTGTGCATCTACAAATATTTTGTGTAAAAATGGCACCTTTAAAAAATTAATATATCTCGTTCTTTTGGTCTCTATATTTTAATTCTGCTTCAGTCCAAATAAATAATACAGAAATGTCAGCTGTAAAATATTCAGAGTGGTATTTTCATTGGTTCCAAAAATATAGGAACATAATCTTGCCTTATTTAACATTGGCAGGATGGGCCTCTCAAACTCCCCTTAAGGCGGGTAGACCTGGGATCCCTCGCTGAGTCCAGGGGGGGGGGGGGGAACCAACCCTAAATAACCTATTGATTGCGAAGAATGGACATCTGTAACTTTATTCAACAGAATCAAAATTTTCTGCTGAATTATTCTCAGAATCGCCATAGCGTTTGGGAAGCTTTCTAGGCAGAGTGGGTGAATGAACTTCTGCAACTACAATGGCCGTTCATATATCTCGTCACGCACCTTTCTTTTAACACAATTCGAAATGAATTCTCGACTGATCGTACGACATGGTTCGTGATTGTGAGCATGGACGCCGCCCCCGGGGGTGCTACAGTCCTCGAGCACCCCCCAAACATTTCATGGGGGTATTCAGCATCTCCCACTAACAGGGAGAAGAAAGATAGACAAATAACAAAAGAAAAAATAAAGAAAATGAATGAAAGAAGGAAAGAATGTAAGAAAGAAAGAAAGAAAGAAAGAAAGAAAGAAAGAAAGAAAGGGAATCTTAATGTCTTAATTTTCCCCGTGCATTCCCAACGGCGAGGCTGAGGAGCTCACTAAGATTTTTTTTTTTTACTTTATTCTAAATCTAAAAGGAGGTATATTTCCTTCATTAATTAGATCTGATTCATCCAAAACTTCACCAAGGTTAATTGATTCCAGAACTATTTCTTTAAGATCGCTTTAACTATTCCCGTTTCTACATGTACACTAGAACATCCTTTTACTGCCCTGAGAAGATTAAAAAGAGGAAAAATGAACAATGCAATTATGCATGTCCATAATTAAGAAATGAAAATAAATTGTGGCGAACATTTTTATCAAATGATCGGCTGTTCGTAGGAACATACTTTATGAGTGAGAGTTAAAATTTTAAATTTTGTACTAAAGACTTCAAGTTTCCTTTATTATTACACTAAGTTTTGTGGCAAGCAGCATACTAAAAACACAAGACCATGTGGTTCGCATGAGGTAGAATCCACCAACAGTGGCAATTTACGTTTTTAAAACTCAGTTTGGTATCATTCTAAGAGGAAACTATAATGTTCTTTTTTTGCTTTTTTGCTACATAATATTCTTCTTTTTGTAGTTCAGTAATATGCTAAAAGATGGCAAACCTAGCTATGTACATAATATCTTTGAAATCTGTACTTCCAGAAATTATGCTACAGGGGGGCTGAAGGCAATGATTTTCTCCATTTATGTGCTATGCTATCTTAGCCTGAGGCAGTTGGACATGTGTTATGGCGGCTGTACATGCATGAGTAGCATTAAAATATAATTCTAGGTGATTCGCTGACGATGTAAGTTTAACAAAAATACTGCACTATCCACAATATACTTATCTTTTAGCATAAATGTCTAATGATGTTTGATTTACAATATTTGTTACTAAAAAGTCATGAAATATGATTGTAGCATTTTTGCTACATCATGCAGCTAAGGAATGCATTTTCAGATGCATGTTTGAAGGTTATGGGGCAGCAATGACTTGAAGTACTTATTGATAGTGTTCTATTTAATGATTATTTCATTAATGCTGAAAGAATTAAGTCATAATAATAATAATAATAATAATAATAATAATAATAATAATACGTATTGTATTGTAATTTATATTGCGTTTCCTCAACATGGATTTGTTTACCTTTATCAAATATATTCGTAATTCCTTTTGACTTAAATGTCTTATATCTGGGAAATCATCTGAAAATATGCGTTACGGAAGTTAGCTTGACAAAAGTGTAACCCTAGCAACTCTGCAGGCTGTGGATGGATGCCCAGACCGTGTCACCTAGTAACCGTGCAGGCTGTGATGTAAGGTGTGAATGGATGGACAGACATTGTTACCTAGCAACCGTGCAGGCTGTGATATAAATTATGGATGGCTGGCTAGACAATGTTACCTAGGAACCGTGCAGGCTGTGATGTGAAGTATGGATGGATGGCATAGCATGGTTAACCAGCAACCATGCAATCTATGTTTTATGGCTGGTGGTCATCTGAAATTAGCAGCCGTTGATGATGGCCATGACCGAGCAGCACTGTGTTTGAAAAAAGAATGCAGATTGTTTCAAAGGCTTTCACATCAGTTGAACTGCGGACATGACCTACCCATTTGAGCAAGCTGTTATTTTCCAATTCCTTCAATGTAATAAATCTCTTTTAATTGTTTAAAAATAATTTTATTAATTTTCTATGTTATTGTAAGTAATAAACAATAATTCTGCTCATATACTGTACTGGGTAACATTTGTACATAAGTAGCCTTCAACGCATGATGTAGCGTTTTTACACATTCCTGAATTTTTCCAATTTTGCTCACCAGTATGATCAAATACATCAAAAATGTGTTGTCATTGTCATGTTATATATCTAATCTCCCTCTAAGAATATTTTCACGTCAGAGTTGTGGGTGTAAATAAATTCATGCAGTGTAGGGTTAAGATTTTAGAAACACAATTTGTATTTCTTTATTTTCCATCCTTTTAATTCGCATAGCCTATATATGTAAAATGTAAAATCTCTTACTTTCTAATGATTAAAACACACTTTTACCTCTTATGTGGATTTACGTGGACTTTTGTTGGTACTCATTCATTATTGTTGAAAAAGCGCAGTAGTTTATGTTTTCCAACAAGTATTTCTCCTTCGAAATTGCCTAAAACTGCATTTTCATGAGGGTTCAATTTCAACACTTTTCGGGCCCTTCCCCCACACTTCATTTTTGGACCGTGAGTTAGAGCAACCCCACTAATTTTAAAATCCCGGCGCCCGTTATTGTGGGACCCACACAACAGAAAGTTACTACCGCTGAACGTGCCTTGCTCGAATACCTCCACTTCAGACAGCATTGTGTTAACTCACACTTATGTAACTTATGTATTATACACTGACTGACAGAGCAAATGCAACACCAAGAAGGAGTGGTCAGAACTTTATGCCAATTGCAGGGTAGACTGACGTCACTGAGGTATGCTCATGATGTGAAATGCGCCGCTGTGCTGCGCACGTAGCGAACGATAAATGGGACGCGGCGTTGGCGAATGGCCCACTTCGTACCGTGATTTCTCAGCCGACAGTCATTGTAGAACGTGTTGTCGTGTGCCACAGGACACGTGTATAGCTAAGAATGCCAGGCCGCCGTCAACGGAGGCATTTCCAGCAGACAGACGACTTTACGAGGGGTATGGTGATCGGGCTGAGAATGGCAGGTTGGTTGCTTCGTCAAATCGCAGCCGATACCCATAGGGATGTGTCCACGGTGCAGCGCCTGTGGCGAAGATGGTTGGCGCAGGGACACGTGGCACGTGCGAGGGGTCCAGGCGCAGCCCGAGTGACGTCAGCACGCGAGGATTGGCGCATCCTCCGCCAAGCGGTGGCAGCCCCGGACGCCACGTCAACCGCCATTCTTCAGCATGTGCAAGACACCCTGGCTGTTCCAATATCGACCAGAACAATTTCCCGTCGATTGGTTGAAGGAGGCCTGCACTCCCGGCGCCCGCTCAGAAGACTACCATTGACTCCACAGCATAGACGTGCACGCCTGGCATGGTGCCGGGCTAGAGCGACTTGGATGAGGGAATGGCGGAACGTCGTGTTCTCCGATGAGTCACGCTTCTGTTCTGTCAGTGATAGTCACCGCAGACGAGTGTGGCGTCGGCGTGGAGAAAGGTCAAATCCGGCAGTAACTGTGGAGCGCCCTACCGCTAGACAACGCGGCATTATGGTTTGGGGCGCTATTGCGTATGATTCCACGTCACCTCTAGTGCGTATTCAAGGCACGTTAAATGCCCACCGCTACGTGCAGCATGTGCTGCGGCCGGTGGCACTCCCGTACCTTCAGGGGCTGCCCAATGCTCTGTTTCAGCAGGATAATGCCCGCCCACACACTGCTCGCATCTCCCAACAGGCTCTACGAGGTGTACAGATGCTTCCGTGGCCAGCGTACTCTCCGGATCTCTCACCAATCGAACACGTGTGGGATCTCATTGGACGCCGTTTGCAAACTCTGCCCCAGCCTCGTACGGACGACCAACTGTGGCAAATGGTTGACAGAGAATGGAGAACCATCCCTCAGGACACCATCCGCACTCTTATTGACTCTGTACCTCGACGTGTTTCTGCGTGCATCGCCGCTCGCGGTGGTCCTACATCCTACTGAGTCGATGCCGTGCGCATTGTGTAACCTGCATATCGGTTTGAAATAAACATCAATTATTCGTCCGTGCCGTCTCTGTTTTTTCCCCAACTTTCATCCCTTTCGAACCACTCCTTCTTGGTGTTGCATTTGCTCTGTCAGTCAGTGTATTTTCCTATAACTTGCAGGTTACGTGTCAGAAGCGACCGTGCCGGATGCGACCACGTCAACATCGTGCCGCATGCGGTCGGTCGGTCAGTCAGTCAGTCAGTCAGTCAGTCAGTCAGTCAGTCAGTCAGTCAGTCAGTCAGTCAGTCAGTCAGTCACCACTGATCTGTATAGAGGGAATCGCCGAAGTGGCAGATTGTCTATCGGTTGTTAACCCAGTTTCTTCTTAAATAATTTAAGGTAATTTGGAAATTTATCGAACATTTCCCTCGGTAAATTATTCCAATCCCTAACTCCTTTTCCCATAAACGAATATTTCGTGGCGTGCCAGATGCGACCGTGCCACTAGCGACTTCATAATCAGTAACCGTGCCTGATGCGACCGGCGTTGACAAGCAAATTGTCATCTGACAAGCTTTGTCATCACCCAAGATAAGGCAAGCTAAATCAGAACCAGAAAAAGTTTGAAAAAATGGCCAAAAATTGAGAACACTGCTTACGGGGTAGGGAATGAAATTGTCTTTGTTCTGTTCAACTACTACACAGCAAACTGTCCACAACATTAATGAACACTGAATTAGTCATCGAGAAATACAACCTATACAACTCTTTACGTAAAACAATTCGAACGATTGCAGGAAAGGCTCACAAATAATAATGAATGAGTACATTTCTTTCGAAAGTTTAAATAAAACATAGATTACTTTACACACACACACACACACACACACACGCACGCACGCACGCACGCACGCACGCACGCGCGCGTAATATCTAAGCCCAATTCAATAACTCGTTGAAATATGTCAGTGTAATGTATTTCTGCTGAATACTAGAATAACACAAGTTCGGTTACATTTTAACAAGGATTATTTGTTTTACAGTTAACTGGTCTGCAAGTACAGCTCTTGGGGATCATCAGGACCAGTCCCTGGATTTCCAGGAAAGAGATATGACAGAACAGCATCTTCTTTAGTTGCTGTTCAAGAACTTTCCAGTGAAGTGCCAGTACGGAGTGCAATGTCATTTCAACAGCAGCTACTGCCCCTACTTTACGTAACACTTCTGGGGGAAACTCGTCTTGCAACACGAAATATGGAGAGGCGTTTACGTCTTTTTCTAAAATATGTCCATGTATGGAGCTGCGTTTCCATCTCTGGGAGAAGGTGCCAAGCAGGTTAGGTCAGTGCGTTGCAGCACGACTAGTTACAGCTACTTCGGTAGGCTGCTGGGTTCGAATACCCCATTGGCCATCCTCGAAAATGGTTTCTCGTGGTTTCCCATTTACGTCTTCAGGAAAATGCCTTGATGGCACCTTCCACCAATTTCTAGCCCGTGCAATTACACTCACAGGAAACACCGTCACACAGCATACATCCTCGGACACTCCTGGCACTAAAAGCTAGGAGCTAAAAAATAAAATCTTAATCAATGATTTGTTGTGTCTTCTAGTGAAGAGTGGTGTAGCAGGTATAGGCCCTACAGAGAATAGCTGAATTGGAAACGTCATGCCCATGCTTGAAGCTGGTAGGTCTAGGCCTGATCTTCGTACAGAGGACCGCATATTAGAATTTACTGCAGATGACCCCCAGCAGGAATACTCGCCAAATCGCGGCAGTGGTAGGAGTGGACCGTCTTACGAACATAACGGGAAGACCGGCAACATCAGTATCATTTGCAGTGTGTTCAGCACTATTGGAAAGAAATTATGCACCGCAGAGAGTCTTCTGTAAATAGGTCCATCTTCAACCCGAAGATTTCATGAATCATATTTTGTTCACAAATGAGGTCCCGTTTACGAGGAATGGGAGCTTCAATTTTGACAACACGCATGTGTAGTCGGAGAACAAGCCCCATGCTATGAGACGTTCCCACCACCAGGTTCGGTTTTCCCATTAATGTTTGGACAGGGATTTTGGGGAGCAATATCAGAGGAGCTGTGATATTACCTCATAGAATGGCTAACGTATCTTATCTACAGTTTCTAAAAGGCACTCTACTACTACTACTACTACTACTACTACTCCTACTACTACTACTAGAGGATGTGCACCGTCACCTGGACGCCGCCTATCCGCAGCGATGGATTGGCAGACAAGAAGTCCCGATCAAAACCCCTTAGATTACTTCTTTTGGGGGTTCATGAAATCTAAGGTTTATCGCAGAGAAGTGAAAACTGTGTAAGAGTTCCGGGAATGTGTCTTGGAAGCTGCTGAGGACGTCAGTCAAAACAACGAGGTACTGAGGCGGGTTCAAGAGAATTTTCTCCGAAGGTGCCGAGCATGTATTACCGCCAATGGTGTTTTCGAACACTGCTGTAAAAATGAAAACCATTTCCCACAGCCAATCTGGTCATGTGTGGTATTCTCTAAAAGGTTCATAAACGCTTTGTCGTTGTGTTAATGTTCTTCTATTAAAAAGTACACTGACTGAGCAAATGTCATGGGATAGCGGAGCACTGATGCGCAGGTGTGTTGTCTGCGGACCACACGTCCCCTGTGCCAGCGGCAGTTGTATAGGAGACCTTGTGAGCAGTGACTGTGCATGTGACAAGTGTAACATGGAAAGTCGTCGTGAGCTGACACCGTTCGAACGGGGTATGGTGGTCGGTGCCCGACGGATGGGAAGTGCGATTTCGGAAGTGGTGCGGGAATTCGGCTTCACACGATCAACCGTATCCAGGGTGTATCGTGAATGGTTGAATGTGGGTGCCACCGTCCACAACAGACGAACGACCGGCCGTCCAGTCACCCTCGATGACCGTGACCGGCGACAACTCAGACGGATTGCCAATAGTGACAGACGGGCAACCGTGCAACAAATCACGCCTCAATTCAACACAGGTTGTGCTAGACACGTCTCCCAGTGGACAATCCGTAGGAACATGGGTTCTATGGGGTATGGGAGCCGGCGCCGCACACGGGTGCCACTGTTAACCCAACGTCATCGGGCACAACGACGCGCATTTGTCGCCAGTCACCAGGGATGGACACTGGAACAATGGCGTAACCTGATATGGTCGGATGAATCACGATTTCAACTGCACCATGCCGATGGGAGGCACCGTGTATGGCGCAGACCACATGAAGCGATGGATCCCGCCTGCCTCGAAGGTGTGGTCCAGGGCGCTGGTGTCTCTGTTGTGGTCTGGGGTGCATTTTCCTGGTATGGAATGGGCCCCCTCGTTGTTCTGGAAGAGACTTTGAATGGTACGCGGTATGCTGAGCTGCTCGGAGACCATCTCCACCCATTTTTGGCCTTCCAGCGCCCAGACGGTTCTGCGGTGCTTCAAGATGATAACGCGCCGCCACATCGCTCCCACGTCGCCCGGGAATGGTTCCAGGAACATGCAGCGGAGGTCCAACGACTGCCATGGCCACCCAGGAGCCCCTATATGAACCCTATCGAGCCTATCTGGGATGTCCTGGAACGTAGGCTCCGTGCCATGGATCCTGCACCAACGAACAGACCAGCATTGGCGGCCGCTCTGCAAACGATTTGGTGTCAGCTGCGTCCAGAGAACTGCCAGGGACTTGTCCACTCCCTTCCACGGCGTCTCACTCAGTTCGCAGGGTCAGAAGAGGCCCCACACGCTATTAGGTGACTATCCCATGACTTATGACCCTTGAAATGACCGATAACTAACGCGCCATACAACTAATGACAATGTATGTTCCTGATAGTGCTAATCGGGAGTGGTCGAACGGAAATAACCGTTTACACGGATGGTAAGTTACCCGTTACTTTACTAGCAGGAGATAGAACCGGCCCTATGCAGAGAAAATATGCACGGGAGATACAATTTTGAGCCCATTCCAAATATGTTTACTATTTTGTCTTCCCTGAAAATGTATTAACTGTGACTCTGAAAACTGTATACATAATATTGGATTTTTCAATTTCTTGATTAAATCCACACTGATTGTACGTTTGATCCGTTAAACAGTAAATAGGTTCATTCATTTTCATATCAAACGCGCTTACCCAATGATTCACCACCCAGAATTTTTTCATTAACCACGAGGTTTCGAATTTTAATGAAACAGTTCCGTTACATTATAAAAACTATGCCGATTAAACGTTTCCTTTGTGTAAGAGAAAGAGTGATAGGTTCTCATAGTTTATTTCGAGCAGATGAAAATATTCATAAAACTTTTTTTCTCTCTGCTTCTTTTCTTTAATCACACGAGTTTCAAAATAGGGTAATGAAAATTTTCTCTTGCATAATAAAGTCTGTCATGGGTCCGGTTCCTTGGATGAATGGCCAGTCAGCGTAGTGGGCTTCGGTTCAGAGGGCCCCAGATTTGATTTCCGACCGAGCATTTTAACCACGTCTGGTTAATTCGTCTAGCTCCAGGGCTGGGTGTTTGTGTTCGTCTTAATACACATATCAAACTATACACAACACACTACACTACTAGAGATGACAACACGCCCTGATAAAGGAAATTGCCTATATCTCCAGGCGCCAGCCTAAACTCGATGTAATGGCGTTGCTAACTGGCCGGCGCAAGCTTCCTTGGGAAGTGAGCAAGCCCAGTGGTTCACAAGGTCAAGTCATGACGAGCTCATAGATCTTGGACCACATTAGTGACGAATCTATTTGTTATTTTCCTCTTTTCATTTTTTGTTCCTAGTTAGGTTTTAATGTTAGATATGAGATGATTTAAAAGTATATGCATTTTTTCATAATTATGTATAATTTACCCCATGTACATATGAGGCTATTGGTATCAAAAGGAACAATCTCCACCTTCCTGCACTTTACAGTGGGAGTGATTTTTTATCTAATGCATTTCTATTCACTCTATCTGAGTGATTTTTGTCTTATATACACAACAGACAGGCTGTGAGCGAGTAATCAAAGAAAACCTACCATATAATTAATGGTAAATTAGGTATTTTAAATTGTATTTCGGAGTTTGTCCCTTTTGATACCAACTTTCAGATTTTCATGGATATTGCTTTTTTTGATACCAACATGTAAGGAGATTGCTCTTTTTGCTAATAACTTACAGAACTGTGATACCTACACTATTTTTCTTTACACTAGATTGAAAGGTCAAGCATGTCACTGTAAAGTACTGTACATTTATTTAAGAGTTACAAAAGTGATGAGTAATATTACCTAGACTGAAAACCGGAAGACCACTAACACGAAACACAACAGTTTAGATTTGCAAACAATCTTATTACCAATACATTCAATATAGGACAAAATGAAATTTAAAAATTAACATTATCCTTCAGACAGTCAGTAAAAGGAAGGAAGAGAAGTCTGTAAACTAAGGATAGCTCTTATAATAAAGTGCCCTGATGTTATGATCAGTTCATATGGATATTGACTATACAAGAGTATATAAGACAATTTCCCAATTGAATTTCTACCCGGTAAAAAAATATTTACTGACTGAATGTTATTACCACTTTTTTGCAACAACTGATTTCCATTTCCTATGATCGTGAGTCTATTTCCTCGCTTTTGTGGGTGACACAGGTGTCACGTTTTGCGGTAGCATGTCCATCACAGAACACACTGAAGAAAGCTACAGTTTGTTTTGGTAATATAATATGTTCGCGCACGTTCATATACTTTCAGACCACCGAAAATATCTCCAGCAAAACTCTAAAACCGAAAAATAGGCATGCATAAGCAAGACAGTCTCAATTTATAACTCAATTGAACCAATATGGCAGCACTCACATAGCGTGAGCAGAAAGAGCTGACTGGTAGTTCTGGAGATTGTCCCTTTTGATACCAACAGATGGCGGAGATTGTTCTGTTCGAAAGTCGCACTGTATTTTCGTGCTCTGAAACGATGGGATTTTGTTCTTTTTCAAAAAGACAAACAACATAGTTTTATAGACAGCTATTAATACAATACAACGGCATCAGTAACTCATTTCCAACGAAAAGTGGAGATTGCTCCTTTTGATACCAATAGCGTCATATAACCAAATACGTTCGGAAAACCTGTACAATGAATGTTACAGTTTTATGTAATAAAATGTCGAGAACACCTGTCTTCAGTTGAATGCGGTTAGATGCTCGTTAAACGTAGATATTCTAAGTTAAGTCAAGATTAACATAAAAATAAATCGAATGCATTAAAAGAAAATATTGGTGGGAAGAGTGACGTATGGGAACGATTTTATGACAAGAAACAGAGAACAGAAGTTGTGCAATCCAAAATAGGATGGTCCGCCTCTGTGGTGTAGTGGTTAGCATGATTAGCCGTCACCCCCAGAGGCCCGGGTTCGATTCCAGGCTCTGCCACTAAATTCGAAAAGTGGAACGAGGGCTGGAACGGGGTCCACTCAGCCTCGGGAGGTCAACTGTGTAGAGGGAGATTCGATTCCCACCTCAGCCATCCTCGAAATGGTTTTCCGTAGTTTCCCACTTCTCCTCCAGGCAAATGCCGGGATGGTACCTAACTTAAGGTCACGGCCGCTTCCCTCCCTTTTCCTTGTCTATCCCTTCCAATCTTCCCATCCCCCCACAAGGACGCTGTTCAGCATAGCAGGTGAGGCCGCCTGGGTGAGGTACTTGTCCTCCTTCCCAGTTGTATCCCCCGACCCAAAGAGCCCTCACTAGTATTAAATAATTCTACACCTGACCAATTCGTAAACAGAACTGCAATATCGGTAAGCCCGGAAATCCCTTTGATCTTGAGAGCTGAAAAATGAATGAACAAGTGACAGGAGTTCAGATGCAATCGGAAGATGAACATGTCAATCAATTAGATGGCAGGTCACACTCCGAAATACAGGATATTTCACCAATATTCCCCAAAGAAGAAACAATAGAACCAAATGCACATCAAATGCAATGGTTGGACAAGGTAGATCAAATATCAATAGAAACTGAAAGGACTAAGCGAATAGAACCCAGGAATATTGACACACATCACATACAATCCCAGGATAGCGTGCAGTCACAGAAAAACTCCGGTAAACGTAGACTGGAAATTACACGGTCTTCAAGGGACGGGCTATATAAAGTTACACAACCATACGTAAATCGCAAGGGTACAAGAACACAGCTTGATAAAACAATAGAGAAGAGGTAGTGTATAGAGCGCATAGCATTCTATCATGCGTAAAACTCCACTATTTCCTAAACCAAGTTAAATATTGTAGGACAAGAACCGAACAGTCGAACAGGATTTAGTAATATGTAATACATCATGTTTATCCCTTTCCTTATTCTGTGCCTGTGTCAATATACCACCAGAGGCAAGATGTTACAGCAGTGGAACCCCTCTCGTATCAATGACAAGCACAATGCACATAACCAGAGTAAGATCCTACGCCCTATCGCCTCGGCTAATAAAAACGGTATTTTAAATACACATTATATTTTTATTATTTACAATTTGCTTTACGTCGCACCAACACAGATAGGTCTCATGGCGACGATGGGACAGGAACGGGCTAGGAGTGGGAAGGAAGCGTCCGTGGCCTTAATTAAGGTACAACCCCAGCATTTGCCTGGTGTGAAAATGAGAAACCACAGAAAACCATCTTCAGAGCTGCCGACAGTGGGGTTCGAACCCACTATCTTCCGAATACTGGATACTGGCCGCACTTAAGCGACTGCAGCTATCGAACTCGGTATTGTTTTAAATACAACAAAGTGGATCTTCAAGCGATATATTACACAGCATGATATAGATATCTTATTTCTACAAGAGGCGTGCACAAACAGCAAATCTTTAGTACAACGCTCTGTAGTATGACACTCGAGTAACTGCCATGGTATACCGTCCCGGACTTCATCTCCGTGACTTCTACGCTCATTCCAGCGGCAGAGTTCTCTCTGCCATACATGAAACGTAGGTACTGATTAACGTGCATAGTCCATCGGGCTCACAAAACAGACTTCAAAGGATTTTTTTTTCTGGAAGACCTAGCTATTTATTTGAGGCGAGCTCCGATTTTGATATTCGCCGGCGACTTCAACTGTGTTCTTCACCCAAATGACCAAACTGGACAAACTATTAAAACATCAATTTCATTGGCCAACCTTGTACAACAACTCCACCTGAGGGATGCATGGGAATGTAAGCATGGAAATGACGTGGAATTTACATACTTCCGACTCAATACCGCATCCAGACTTGACAGGAACTACATCTCCTGTGAGCTGTCTCCTTCCCTGCATAGAATTTCAGTAATCCCAGTCCATTCCAATGATCACCACACAGTATTAATTCAGCTAACCAACACAACTCTTCCAATTCTAGGAAGAGGATACTAGAAACTACTGAAGACGACAGAGGCTACACAATCATTCCAATTAAAGTGGGAACAAATGACTAAATGAAAACGTTATTATTTTTCACAACTTCTTTGGTGGATACATGTAGTTAAACCAGGAATAAGGAGCCATTTTCGAAAATGTCTTTCGACAAGGCCACAGAACGCCGACACACTTTCCAGTTTTACCAGCAAGCCCTACAGGACTACAGATCTGAACAACAAGAAGGAATTCGGGAGATAGTAGGTTCGAACCCCACTGTCGGCAACCCTGAAGATGGTTTTCCGTTGTTTCCCATTTTCACACCAGGCAAATGCTGGGGCTGTACCTTAATTAAGGCCACGGCCGCTTCCTTCCCACTCCTAGCCCCTTCCTGTCCCATCGTCGCCATAAGACCTATCTGTGTCAGTGCGACGTAAAGCAACTAGAAAAAAAAAACAAGAAGGACGTGATGTACAACACAAAATAACTGAAATTAAACATATTTTGTGCAACAAGAAAGAACATAATCTACAAGGCGTTCAGGCAAGAACACGTACCCCGCCATTAGAGGAAGATGGAAGAACATCTTTGTATCACTTAGCGAAAGAGCAAGAACAAAGTAGGAAAAATTTCACCACTAACTCGCAGACAACAAACGATGTTTTCCCATTTTTCACACCAGACAAATGCTGGGGCTGTACCTTAATTAAGGCCACGGCCGCTTCCTTCCCATTCCTAAGCCTTTCCTATCCCATCGTCGCCATAAGACCTATGTTTGTCGGTGCGACGTAAAAAAAAACGGATGTATTAACGGAACCACAAATATACTCAGAGAAGCAATATCATACTTTGAACAAGCTTTGTTGAAGATTGTACACTATTCGGTTCAACGCTTAACTTTTTTCTCCAACACATTAGACAAGAACTAACAACAGAGGACGCACACTGGTTAGAAAGGGACATCACAAAGTAAGAAATACTACAGTATTAGCTATCAATGATGCAAAATGTAACAAGTCACCACGGCCTGGCAGCATATCTTTCGAATTTTCTAAACAGAATTGACATTTCATTAAAGATGACCTCTTAATGTTATTCCAAGAAATGTTCACCTGTCAAAACCAACACAAGTGTCTAGCAGAAGGAATACTGGCTCCGACATCGAAAATTAGGACACCAAAAACATTATCCGACTACCGCCCTTTGACGCTCAGCAATACGGACTACAAGCTGTTTGCAAAAGTCCTCGCTAAGCCCATGAAGGCAATTCCCCATAAAATAATTGTAAGTGAACAATATCTCGTATCGTTCACGCATTCACTAACTTATGAAATTTTGTACTGCACACATCCGAACAACTTAACAACTGCTGCACTCGTTAGCATTAACTTCCAGCAGACATTTGATCGTGTGCCATTCGTATCTGTAGTCATTAATGAGACGTGTCGCCATATCAGACAGAGTCATTAATATGATACAGAACATCTACAACAATGTAACAACATGAATACAAACCAATGGTTTTCTCTCTAAGGCGATACGAATTCGGAAATCTATTCGACAAGGATGTCTACTCTTCTCGATCCTCCTCGCCAAAAGCAGGAAACTGTTCATCGAACAATTGGCCGCAACACTCCCAGGAAGCCAATTAAACAATTCAACCCTTAAAGTACAAGTATATGCTGATGATGTCACACCTTAAATCACCCAGACCACCTCACTGACTTGAGGTCCGAACTTCAAAGTTACCAATACCTCTCATGAGCAAAGATTAACGTACAGAAATCGACAGTTCTACCATTTGAAATTTGGCCCACCCAGACGTCACGGATACCATCTACAGAACAACAACAGTTAAGATCCTGGGTATCATGATTTCTAGAAGCTACATCGAAATGATTAACATCAATTCGAATAGAGTGTTTGGTACAGTTAGAACATCAATAAGCACTCAAAATCTGAGAAATGTTAATATAGTACTAAAAGTATGGCATCGAGCTCGATAGCTGCAGTCGCTTAAGTACAGCCAGTATCCAGTATTCGGGAAATAGTGGGTTCGAACTCCAGTGTCGGCAGCCCTGAAGATGGTTTTCCGTGGTTTCCCATTTCCACACCAGGCAAATGCTGGAGCTGTACCTTAATTAAGGCCACGGCCGCTTCCTTCCCACTCCTATCCCTTTCCATTCCAATCGCCACCATAAGACCTATCTGTGTCAGTGCGACGAAAAGCAGCTTGTAAAAAAAGTATGAGCTATCAACACATTTATATTAAGCAAAATCTGGTATACAGCACAAATCTTACCCCCTCCAATAATAACAATAAGGAAGATAGTATCCAATAGCAAGGTCTATTTATTGCGTGGTCAGATGTACAGGGTTGTCAGAACATTAAACAAGGAGGATTAGGACTCGTATCAGTCGAAGTTCAATGTTCTGCACAGATGGCACGGAATATAATCAATAGTCAGCACAGAGAAGGAGATACCTGTGCCACAATCGTTACGAACATCATAATGCACCATACAAGACTAAAGACACCTTAATACAACAAATCATCCCCGGTGAAACTAATATTGGAATTGATGACCGCACTCCTACCGGACTTGAAAAGTGCAGGCACACATATCACAACATAGCGAATACACACACATATAATGTTACAGAATAATAAAATCCCTTCAATACAAGATGAGTAACTCGGCCGTCGATGGAATGTAATTTGGGGAAACACTGCCAACAAATGGCTACCGATGAAATGGTAGGAAACATTATAGCATTACACAAATTAAGCAATACGAATGAAAGAAAAATTATTCTGACACAACCGTATAGACTCCAGTCAGGGTGAATATTGTCAGCAGATAGGTACTTTAAGACATAAGATCACCGGGCGAGTTGGCCGTGCGCGTAGAGGCGCGCGGCTGTGAGCTTGCATCCGGGAGATAGTAGGTTCGAATCCCACTATCGGCAGCCCTGAAAATGGTTTTCCGTGGTTTCCCATTTTCACACCAGGCAAATGCTGGGGCTGTACCTTAATTAAGGCCACGGCCGCTTCCTTCCAACTCCTGGGCCTTTCCCATCCCATCGTCGCCATAAGACCTATCTGTGTCGGTGCGACGTAAAGCCCCTAGCAAACAAAACAAAAGACATAAGATTACAAAAATATACCGGATAAAGGGTATGGAACTGGACAATGACACTCATAAAATTCTGCCAACACCACTACACCCCACAACAGAAGATCGAATTATTAAATTAGAGTATATCTTTACACCGAGTACCGTTAGCAACACAGTTCTATGGTTGACAGCAACAACAATTAATTACAAACTACACCATCACAAGACACCTTGAAAGCTCAATGTGCACAATCTTCGCCGTTATATGCGTCCTATAGGTAGAAAAAACAAAATCAGAGCAGGCTTTGGATTCTTCTTATATATATTTTTAACGAAGGTGTAATACGTGACTAAATCGTAAAGGGCTAACGTCAGAATGGTGTGTCGAACTCAAGGTACTTTAAAAAAAATTACTATTTGTGAATCCCAATCCTCTGTATTTCTACTCAATGATTAATTTTAATTTCGTGTGGCTATTTCTAGCCGAGTGCAGCCCTTGTAATGCAGACCCTCCGATGAGCGTGGGCGGCATCTGCCATGTGTAGGTAACTGCGTGTTATCGTGGTGGAGGATAGTGTTATGTGTGGTGTGTGAGTTGCAGGGATGTTGGGAACAGCACAAATACCCAGCCCCCGAGCCACTGGAATTAACCAATGAAGGTTAAATCCCCGACCCGGCCGGGAATCGAGCCCGGGACCCTCTGAACCGAAGGCCAGTACGCTGACCATTCAGCCAACGAGTCGGACTACTAAATGATGATCGTAAGGAATAACAATACTGTCACAATATAAAGTGGAATTATGTACTTGTCAAACTTTGAAATTTCAGGTTCATTAAGATAACTCTATAGAGGTGTAATATACGTTTGTGTAAAATCTTGTTATCTAAAGATGGGTAGTAGTGTGTAATTCTGAGACTTTTAAGTAGTTCATGAACATCAGGCAAAATGAAGTTGCAAGGATGGTTTACTGTTTGTGTTTTCTCTCTAATTATATGTTCTTTTGTTAATTTGAAATCATTTCCTTTGTATTAACTATTGTGTGTTAATAAACCAGAGGAAAAAAGTACTAAACGTGAAAATCGAAAAAATAATCAACACCATTCATCGGAAGGAGTGGCTGCGTAATTAATGGTGTTACTAGCATTGCTCATGCCTCCGCCTATTTAAAATTGTGAAAGTCAAAGAAGAGACTGTGGTAGGTCAATTAAAGTAACAAGTTTGTTCTAGCCACTACCACAAGGCATTGCTAAAAGATGATGTATCCCAATACTACATGAATAATAATAATAATAATAATAATAATAATAATAATAATAATAATAATAATAATAATAATGGTTATACGTCCCAATACTACTACTGTTACGGTTTCCGGAGACACTGAGATGCCGGAATCTTCTTCCGCGGGAGTTCATTTTACGCGCCGGTAAATCTACCGATATAAGGCTGACGTATCTGAGAATCTTGAAATACAATCGGAGTGAGCCAGGATCGAGCCCACCAAACTGGGCTCTGAAGGCCAGCGCTCTACCGCCTGAGCTACTTAGCCCGGCATTATTACAAGTATACCTGCTTAATGAATAACCATGTCTGTAGTCCCTGAATGAAACAATTAGCTCAGTCAAGTTACTTCTGTCAACATTAGCCAGGACGTATTAAAAGTCAGAGGAGCGGGACAAGGCATGGAGTAGCCACCACATCTCGCTCTTATTTTAAAGCTCATGAAATATGCGAATACCGAGCTCGATAGCTGCAGTCGCTTAAGTGCGGCCAGTATCCAGTATTCGGGAGATAGTAGGTTCGAACCCCACTGTTGGCAGCCCTGAAAATGGTTTTCCGTGGTTTCCCATTTTCACACCAGGCAAATGCTGGGGCTGTACCTTAATTAAGGCCACGGCCGCTTCCTTCCAACTCCTAGCCCTTTCCCGTCCCATCGTCGCCATAAGACCTATCTGTGTCGGTGCGACGTAAAGCAACTAGCAAATAAAATAAAAATGCGAATAACATGTCTTTTCCCATGGTAGAATTAAATGAAAATCCAAACAGTTTCTGAGTTAAGTTAACATCTTTACCATCACACCTGCAATACGCTGTAGGTAAACGCAAAGAACCGCCACGTACCATTCTTATATTTACAAAATTGTATTTCGAAGTTAGCTAGCCGGGATAAGTGGCTCAGACGGTTGAGGCGCTGGCCTTCTGACCCCAACTTGGCAGGTTCGATCCTGGCTCAGTCCGGTGGTATACGAAGGTGCACAAAATACGTCAGCTTCGTGCCGGTAGATTTACTGGCACGTAACAGAAACCGTGGGACTAAATTCCGGCACCTCGGCGTCTCAGAAAACCGCAAAAAGTAATTAGTGGGACGTAAAGCAAATGACATTATTACGAAGTTAGTTACACTATTACTGTAGCAGTATTCAACACTTACTGTTTCCAGGAGCACCATTCCAGTTGTAAGCCCCCTAGCTCCAAACGACACGGCCTATCCATTCCAAACACCATCACTGCACTAGCCTAGATCACAGTAAACTCGACTCCATAATTGCAACACGCCGCGTTCTTCATGTCGCTACATGTTCCACCTACTATAGCCGCTTCGTTCACAGCCACGCGGTGCATGACGTCTACAGGCCACCACAACAGGCGACCCCGTGAGTAACTCGCTTTTAACGTGCAGCAGCTTGCTCGCCTGAGTCAACATATTGAGTTACATTTAAAAACAACAGGTACTACAACTCATTCCCAAATCAGCAAAGGCTCTGAAACTCGCTATCTAGTTAAGCTATCATGCTATCAGTTTGAACTCGCTCGTCTCGATAGCTGCAGTCGCTTAAGGGCGGCCAGTATTCGGGAGATAGTAGGTTCGAACCCCACTGTCGGCAGCTCTGAAAATGGTTTTCCGTGGTTTCCTATTTTCACACCAGGCAAATGCTGGGGCTGTACCTTCATTAAGGCCACGGCCGCTTCCTTCCCACTCCTAGCACTTCCCTGTCCCATAGTCGCCATAAGACCTATCTGTGTCAGTGCGACGTAAAGCAACTAGCATTAAAAAAAAAAAAAATGAACTCGCTCGCTTTACATAAAATAATAACAATTTCTTCAAATCCAGCGCTAAGAAAACAGTATCATTCGAAGGAATATTAAGAACGTATCCCCTCAGAGTTGCAGTTAACAATTAGTTTTTTTATTATTTTTTTTGCTAGTTGTTTTACGTCGCACCGACACAGACAGGTCTTACGGCGACGATGGGACAGGAAAAGGCTAGGAGTGGGAAGGAAGCGGCCGTGGCCTTAATTAAGGTACAGCCCCAGCATTTGCCTGGTATGAAAATGGGAAACCACGGAAAACCATCTTCAGGGCTGCCGACAGTGGGGTTCGAAACTACTATCCCCGAATACTGGATACTGGCCGCACTTAAGCGACTGCAGCTATCGAGCTCGGTATTAACAATTAGAAGAAACAGTTTCTTACAAACGCCTTTGTGTTGTATTAAAAACTTAAAGACAGCAATTTTTTTTTTTTTTTTTTTGCTTCTTGCCACTGGTTTTACGACGCAGCGACACAGACAGGTCTGATGACGATGGGAAAGGATAGGGCTAGGACTGGGAAGGAAGCGACAATGGCCTTAATTAAGGTACAATCCCAGTATCTGCCTGGTGTGAAAATAGGAAATCATGGAAGAGCACCTTCAGGACTGGTGAGAAGATGGGAAACCGCGGAAAACCATCTTCAGGGCTGCCGCCAGTGGGGTTCGAACCCACTATCTCCCGGATGCAAGGTCACAGCTGCGCACCCCTAACCGCACTGCAGAACTCGCCCGATTAAGACAAAAGAACAGAACATTTGACCATCCTCGGTATTCACCCACCAAAATTCCCTGCTCTTCAGATGACTGCATAATCCAATCCCACTGGGACGGTCAACACACGACATACTCAAACCCAGATAATTTGATATTGAAATAGTGGTATTGCGAGACAGATATATCCAGAGAATTCTATCAACCAGACGTACTCGCAGGATAGCATGACTCAACACAGTGAAGGTGCAGTAGCCGAGTTGCACTAACTTCTCACCAAGGCGGCCCTGGTTCGAATCCTGGCCATTTCTGAAATGAAATATCATGTTCATGTGGTTGACTGGAGGTCCCACGGCTATGATCACGATTTTTTTTACAAGTTGTTTTACGTCGCACCGACACAGATATGACTTATGGCGACGATAGGACAGAAAGGGTTAGGCGTAGGAAGGAAACGGCCGTGGCCTTAATAAGGTACAGCCCCAGCATTTGCCTGGTGTGAAAATGGGAAACCACGGAAAACCGTCTTCAGGGCTGCCGACAGTGGGGTTCGAACCCACTATCTCCCGAATACTGGATACTGGCCGCACTTAAGCGACTGCACCTATCGAGCTCGGTGATCATGATATCAAGAGCCATGTAAATCTACGAGCTTGCTTACTCAACAAACTTCATAATATGCTCCTAAATTCTTGTTCAAGTTTATGAAGCGATCAGAACTTAGTTTACGGAGTAAAAAACCCAAGGCTTACAATTTGCAGGAAGATGTGCAGATTTATTTTATAAGTGGAGCAGAATCTCCTTGTCGAAACTGTGGTATTGGCAAAATCATTAAGAATGATGACTGATGAGTAAATGCACAGGGGGCCTACATACAGCGAGGCGAGCCTACTTCCTAGTCATTTTGTAGGAATAGACCGCAGACTATAATGATGAGAATGGGGTTGGTCTCAATGTTAATGCTACTGAATCCCACCAACCACTTCGAAATGCCAGGCTCAGAAATCCACTGCCTAATGAATGTGAAGGTATTTATGACCATAAATTCTATACGAATCACAGAAATTGATATTTTTAAGCTGCTTAATTCAATCTTTTTGTTTCTCTTATATAATCCACCATTCTAATTAATGCACGAAGCAATGCTGCAAGATTAAATCCTTGTTGGATCAGATTCGTATTATTATTATGATTATTATTTCATTTGTATATTTATTCTTAATATTTTACGCTGGAAAGTCTCCATATGTGATATAGGTAATTTGTTTTGTACAAGCGGATAGGAAAACAGTGCTATTTACTACTCGGAAGTTGTGTGAGTCATACGGGCAGCTTAGAATTCGATGACGCGGCCTGGTTGTTATTGTATTAGCACCCGGAAGAGGTTCGGGGCGTGGTCTTAGTATGACAAGAGGATATTCCACTCGTGATTGGATGGCAAGGATCAATCTAGATGTACCATGTGTGAGTAGGGAGAAGCCAGGTCTATTTAGGCATGTGAGAAAACGGCGGAGAGGACTTGACAACACTTTGAGAGGAGATGTAACTATTTTGAAACGTTCTTAACGTGAAATTTTGTGGAATGTGATGTGTGGTACTGACTTACAAACTGTGGAATGCTTAGGCACTTGGTAGGCGGCTTGGTATCTTATGTGTTGGTGGGAGCTATGGGGTGCTGTATTTCAGACTTTCCATAATTCATGTTTTGGAACAACAAGCGTGTGTTGCTCGAGTGAATGTATCTTTAAACCAAGAGTTACAATCAGTGAACACAGTATTATAAATGTACAGTATCTGTGTGATATAACAAGTGCCAATTATGAGTATAGGCAAGTTGTGTTGATACACACAGTGAAGGGTATTTATCTACATATACACTAACTGAGCAAATATCATGGGATAGCGGAGCACTGATGCGCAGGTGTGTTGTCTGCACACCACACGCCCCCTGTGCCAGCGGCAGTTGTATAAGAGACCTTGTGAGCACTAGATGTGCATGTGACAGATGTAACATGGAACGTCATCGTTCGAACGGGGTACGGTGGTCGGTGCCCGACGGATGGGAAGTGCGATTTCGGAAGTGGTGCGGGAATTCGGCTTCACACGATCAACCGTGTCCAGGGTGTATAGTGAATGACTGAATGCGGGTGTCACCGTCCAAAACAGACGAACGACCGGCCGTTCAGCCACCTTCGATGACCGTGACCGGCGACATCTCAGACGGATTGTCAATAGTGACAGACGAGCAACCGTGCAACAAATCACGGCTCAATTCAACACAGGCCGTGCTAGACACGTCTCCCAGTGGACAATCCGTACGAACATGGGTTCTATGGGGTATGGGAGCCGGCGCCGCACACGGATGCCACTGTTAACCCAACGTCATCGGGCACAACGACGCGCATTTGTCGCCAGTCACCAAGGATGGACACTGGAACAATGGCGTAACGTAATATGGTCGGACGAATCACGATTTCAACTGCACCATGCCGATGGCAGGCACCGTGTATGGCGCCGACCTCATGAAGCGATTGATCCCGCCTGCCTCGAAGGTGTGGTCCAGGGCGCTGGTGTCTCTGTTATGGTCTGGGGTGAATTTTCCTGGTATGGGAATGGGCCCCCTAGTTGTTCTGGAAGAGACTTTGAATGGTACGCGGTATGTTGAGCTGCTCGGAGACCATCTCCACCCATTTTTGGCCTTCCAGCGCCCAGACGGTTCTGCGATGTTTCAAGTTGATTACGCGCAGCCACATCTCTCCCACGTCGCCCGGGAATGGTTCCAGGAACATGCAGCGGAGGTCCAAAGACTGCCATGGTCACCCAGGAGCCCCGATATGAACCCTATCGAGCATATCTGGGATGTCCTGGATCGCAGGCCCCATGTCATGGATCCTGCACCCACGAACAGACCAGCATTGGCGGCCGCTCTGCAAACGATTTGGTGTCAGCTGCGTCCAGAGGACTACCAGGGACTTGTCGACTCACTTCCACGGCGTCTCACTACAGTTTCGCAGGGCCAGAGGAGGACCCACACGCTATTAGGTGACTATCCCATGACATTTGCTAAGTCAGTGTATGTGCTTTGTAATTAATGTTCAACGGACTGACTGCATATGGTAGCTTGGTCCTCACTTTTGGTTTCCCACTGTTTTTGTTGTTGCTGCTGCTGTTGTATATATTGAGTCTTCCAGCAGAATTTTGTGAGTGTATTTTATGTATATTTTGGCGTGTTGATGAGGTGCTAATGCTCGGATGTTATTCAGAACATAGTTAGTTATTTTAGAATAAGTTGAGCTATTGATGAACCTAGGTGCAGTTCCTACCTATATAATCGTTTTCAGAAGAAGTACGCCCTGGGAGAGAGAATTATCACGCTTTATTAAAATTAGAGAGATCCATTCTGGTGAACTCTGGCGCCCATACTACGGACATTTCGTTTAATTATCACCGGCCTGCGAAGATTTTCCAGCAAAAGTGATTGTATGTGATATACGTCACATTTAGTGTCCTTATGTAAAAAATAATACCAGTTGTTTCGTATCACGTACAGATTTGGCACAATTCCGTTTGATGTTTATGCTAATGGAGCTTCGTTGTTGTAAATGAGGTTTGGATTGGTTGTATGGAATGCAGGTATGGACATGTCTGAGAGAAAATATTGTATGTGCTCTGTTTTGGAGGGGAGTAAGTTATCATACAGGAACACCGGAAGAACAATTAGAACAGTTGCAGTTCGCGCATGCGCAATGTCAGACAAGATCAAAACGCCAAGATCGCGTTTCTCCGTAGTCTGAGAGGAGAATCTGAGAATGTGTGTCATGCCTTTGTTTACATGTTACAACGTGCACTTGAAGTCGATTGAGTGAATAAGTGAGTTAATTTGTGTTAAAATGGCAAGTGGCAGTGATGTTCGGAGGCGAAAATGTGTGAACAATCCCAGCTCTTTCGTTTATATATGTGGCCAGTGGCGGCTCGTGAAAAAATCAGCCTACGTGCTACAGGAAAACCACTGAATAAGCTTTCTTTAAGTCTGCATATTGCCATGATGACCAACATACTTCAAACCTGTTAATAATAATAATAATAATAATAATAATAATAATAATAATAACAATAATAATAATAATAATAATAATAATAATAATAATAATAAAGCTTTTCTCACAATTTATAACTCAGAACAAACAAGAACAAAATTACATTGTAATGCAGGAAAACATTTAGGGCCAGTCAAAGATTCTTTGACTCACCAACGAATTCCTTATTTTTGATTCCAAAAGGAAGATGGATATTTTAATAAGCATTGGTTGGTTTCCTTAATAACAACATTATCATTGCGATAGATTGCCTCCACTTACGCTTTACTTTCGAGACTGACGTTGCTTTCAATCCCAGGCGATACTAATCTCTAGTGGCAGAATCGCTAACCACTTACCACGTTCAACATCAGGGTAGCAGGAAACATCGTGCAGTTCTACCCCCCTTGCGGGAGAAAAAGTAACTATTGACGGGATCAGTGAAAGTTGAGCCCGGTTTATGGTATAGTCCACCGGCTACGGGGTGTGTTGCAAGCTTGGCTGCGCCTGCGTATTGCTTCCTTCAGGCTACAGGCCAGAGCTCATTTCAGATGAGCACGGACTAAGTTTCCCGGGAGAAGAGAGCTAGGTGTTCAACAGATCTTGTCCTGATTTTCACCAAACAAAATTCATACCGTACTCAAAACAAAGAAAAGGCACCAGGATAATTGTACTGTACATAAATAATTCCGTACAGTTCCAAGCTACGTGCTGGAGCCCGGTAGCACGTATTGACCGGCCGCCACTGTATGTGGCCAGTATACAATTAAAGGCCAGAAGCGAAATATTACGCCATTTATAAAAAGCCTGCACTTGGCATATTTTAACAAGAAGTAAGGTGATCAGGACAAGAATTTCGCACCCCATATTATGTGTCAAACGTGTGTAGAAAATCTGCGGCAATGGTATGATGGGTTGTTGCTGTTAATGCCATTCGGAATCCCAATGGCTTGGCGGGAACAAAGAAATCATTTTGACGATTGTTATTTTTGTGTATGTAAAGTGTCCGGGTTCAATACGAAAAAGAAAAAGCACAGTGTGTATCCCTGCCTTCCGTCTGCGTTTCAGTGACGTCATGCTTGGCTGAGGTCGTGTCGGTTCGTGCTCCGTATTAATTGTGCTATTTCCTGGTGCATATTGAAGTTAGACGTCTAAAACATGTTTCTGCTGCTACAGTAAGTTGCATAGGAGTATTCAATACATAAATGAAATTGGTAGATATTCATATAATTGCCTAATCGTGCAGTTTTATAGTCGTAATGTGTATGTAAACATTAAAACACCAGTGTTGCCAACCTAATTAACTTGAAGTGTCGGAGTATTCTCACTGGCACGCTCTTTTGTCAAGTCAAGTCGATATATCGAAAGAGTGTAGCGATGAGTACCTGCCTGGAATGTACAAAGGCCGTGCCTAGGCAAGACGTAACAGCAAAGATTCAGTGCAATGACTGTAGTAATTGGTTTCATAGCAAGTGTGTTAATCTTAAGGAAACGGATGTGGAGTATATGTTGTCACAGGGTCAGGTGTGGAGGTGTAAACAGTGTTCTAACAAGAGGCGTATGAGTTTACATAGTGATGCGACAGTGGTGCCATCTGTGGGTGATATTTATAAATTACTGCTAACTATGCAAGAGAAGTTGGACAGTGTAAACGAGTCTACTACTGACATCGAGCGACAACTAGGCAATTCAATTAATGTTTGTCATGAGAGACTGGATGAAAACAGTAAACTTATTAGTGAACAACAGGAAATAATAGACAGGCAACAAACTATTATAGACAATTTGGTCACCGAAAATAGGCGGCTGGCGAACATGGTAAACAATCTTGATATGAGGTGTGATGACCTTGAGCAATATTCAAGGTCTAACACTGTTGAAATATTTGGTGTTCCCGAGTCTCCTAATGAGGATGTAGTGCAGACTGTCATCAATATAGGCAAGGCTTTAGACTTAGATTTGAAGGAGGACATGATTGATGCTTGTCATCGATTAAAAAAAAGGTCTCTAATCGTCCAACTTCTGGAATTATAGTTAAATTTGTTAGAAGGACCCATAAAGAGCAATTACTCGTCAGGCGCAAGGTCAAGCGAACCTTATCCACAACTCAGCTCGGCATGTCAACTCCCAACCCAATCTATATTAATCAATCACTTGCCCCAGCTAGAAGAGTTTTATTTGCAAAGGCGAAGCAGTTGCAACGTGAAAAGGACTATAAATACCTCTGGGTTAGTAGAAGTGGAAAGATCATGATTAGGGAGGTAGACGGTAGTCCTATACATGTCATCAGTAATAATGAGGACCTGAGTAAGCTCTGATCTCCATGCATTTCCTTATACATTTATTTATTTTTTCTTTGAAATTATTTATTTGTGTGTAAATATTTGCTTCTATTTTCTAATATTTATTATTTTCTACTAATATTTGATGATTCCTGAGAATGAATTAACAATTTATTATCAAAATGTTAGTGGCCTAAGAACAAAAACTGCTGTTTTCTTAAAAATCTTATATGTAGTGATTATGATGTAATTGTACTGACAGAGAGTTTTTTGGGTCAGGATATCATGGATAGTGAGTTCTGCGATGATCGCTATGTAGTGTTCAGAAATGACAGGGATCTGTTTTTATCTGGGAAGACTAGAGGTGGTGCAGTTTTAGTAGCTGTCAAAAAGGAGTACAAATCCAAACTTTGTTCTAAATATAATGATCAACGGTGCGAGTCAATAACTCTTTACATTCAGGGTCATACTCGTAAGTTATTCATAAATGCTGTGTAGATTACTCCCTCTTCTAAACTGTCTGTATATGAAGGATACTTCAATTACGTTGAAAACATAGAGGGTCTTATAACATCTGACTGCCTTATTGTCGGTGATTTCAACATACCTGAAGTTGTTAATGCCAGTTATAACTTTAATGAAGGATCAATGACCAGTCGTTGTCTATTTCAGTTCATCTCATATCTTGGATTAACATCACGTAACAGTATCCAAATTGTAATTTCAGGACATTAGATTTAGTATTAGGTAATATTCAAGTTGAACTGAAGCATGACGAATTCACATTAGTATCTGAAGACTTACATCACCCTGCACTTTGTTTAGTTTTACCGCCCATTAAAAAAGTTCCATTGCCTCCGATAATTAATCGCGAATATTACAACTTTAAAAAGGCTGATTTTTTGCGGCTGTATTGTAACATACGAGACTTCGACTGGAGTTTATTGTATTCTTTCAAAAATATTGAACTTGCTGTTGATTTCTTTTATACATCGCTGTACAAATGTTTCGAAAACTGCGTTCCAAAGCAGAAAGTAATTCGAAAATCCAAATATCCAGTTTGGTTCACGCGTGATATTATTCAGTCGATAAAAATAAAGAAGAAATGTGCTATAAAAAGGAGATTTTCGAAATATTACGATACGAGATTTAAACAGATTCGGTCGGAATTGAAAATGAAATTACATGTGGCCTATGCTGTTTATATTCATAATTTAGAAAATGGAGTTAAGAATAATATTAGTCAGTTTTGGACATATGTCAAAAGTAAGCGGGAATCACGTTCATGTGACAACACATTTCTACTGAATGAAAATTGTTGCTGAGTATTTTTCATCGGTGTATGTGAACACGGATTTTACTTATAATGTGGAACATATTTCTTTGAATGAAGCTTTTGTTCTTCCCAGGGTTGATAAATTGAACATCACTCATATACTGGTAGATGAAGTAAGAACAGTCATTAATAAAAAGTTAAAACCTAAGAAATCCAGCGGACCTGATGGCATTCCAAAAAATCAAACCAAACCAAACCCCATGGCACTACAGCCCTTGAAGGGCCTTGGCCTACCAAGCGACCGCTGCTCAGCCCGAAGGCCTGCAGATTACGAGGTGTCGTGTGGTCAGCACGACGAATCCTCTCGGCCGTTATTCTTGGCTTTCTAGACCGGGGCCGCTACCTCACCGTCAGATAGCTCCTCAATTCTAATCACGTAGGCTGAGTGGACCTCGAACCAGCCCTCAGGTCCAGGTAAAAATCCCTGACCTGGCCGGGAATCGAACCCGGGGCCTCCGGGTAAGAGGCAGGCACGCTACCCCTACACCACGGGGCTGGCACCTGATGGCATTCCACCATACATAATCAAGGGCTGTGCTGACATACTGGTTGCTCAATTAACCTTCTTGTTCAATCTTTCTTTAAAGACATCCTGCTTCCCGAAAAAGTGGAAAATGGCAAAAATTACTCCAATCCTAAAGGGAGGGAATTCAGAGATGATAGCAAACTATCGCCCTATTTCAGTAATTAATGCTATGGCGAAGATATATGAGCACATACTGTACTTTAGGATTTACGACCATATTAAAGTAGAGCTATCACAATGTCAGCATGGCTTTATGCCCGGCAGATCTGTCATTACTAACTTGCTGGGTTTTACTCAAAAGATTTACAATGCATTAGACACAAATAGAAGAACCGATGTAATATACATGGATCTAGAAAAGGCCTTTGATAAGGTGGACCACAAAATTCTTTTGATAAAGCTGCATCAGTTTGGAGTTTCTAAATCATTACTTCAACTATTAAGTTCCTATTTAAAATATAGGCAGCAATCTGTTTATTTTAAAAGTGAAATTTCACATAATTTTGTAAGTTCTTCAGGTGTGCCATAAGGTTCCAATCTTGGTCCTCTCCTATTTCTCATTATGGTTAATGATTTGCCTGGAATGGTTCGTTCCTCTGATTGTTTATTTGCTGACGACGTTAAGTTATATAAGACCATGTATAAATGCAGTGACGTGAATGATTTGCAACAGGATATTAATAATATTATATTATGGTGTGATAGCAACAAATTATTTCTAAATGTTAAGAAATGTAAAGTTCTAGTATTTACCAGGAAAAAGGAATATATAAATCCGACATATTATATTGGTGAAACAACACTTGAAATTGTAACGCCTATTAATGATCCAGGAATTACTTTCGACAGCAAGTTAACTTTTAATAGCCATATTGCAAAAGTAATAGGTCAGTCTAACAAGATGCTTGGTTTTATTATTAGAAATTCCAAATTATTTACTCAACCTGAAGTTGTTATTATTAAGTTGTATATAAGTTTAGTACGAAGCAAGTTAGAATATTCGTCGGTAATCTGGGACCCCCTTTATAAGGACCAAACACGTCATACTGAGAATGTACAAAATAAATTTCTAAGATATTTGTATTATAAAACTTTCAATGTATTTTGTCCATTTGACATTTCAACCCACTATTTAAGAAGTTTATTCAATTTCACGTCTTTGAAAAACAGGAGAACATTAATTTCGTTACATATATTGAGGAAAATTTTGAATGGAAGTATTGACTGTCAAGAATTACTTACCTTCATTCCATTTCATGTACCACAAGTAACATCACGACAGCACGTATTATTTCACATCCCAAGATCTAGAAGCGTTCATCACTCTAATTCACCACTAGTCAAAACATTGTCAGTTTATAATTCAATTAGTGCACAAGTTGATTTATTTGCTGGCGCTAGGTTGTTCAATAAGCAAATAAAGGCCATTTTTTTACTAAATCATTATTAAATTCCTCTTTGCTGGAATGCTAGGTACTCATAAGTTTTTGTTTGTGTTTTTTTCAACTTGTTTAGTAATTTTCTATGGTTGATGTATAGCCTATATTATTATGTTTTTCAATTGTAGTAATAATTTTAAAATGCGTTCTGCTTATTAGTTTTCTGCTGTACTTCTTTCTATTATTTTTACTATTGTTATTATTTTTGTTTGATGTATTTACACTTTAAAGTCTATATGTCATGAAGGAACGTAATTGGGCTTAGCCTGTGTACCTTCGTATTATCAAATAAATAAATAAATAAATAAATAAATAAATAAATAAATAAATAAATAAATAAATAAATAAATAAATAAATAAATAAATAAATAAATAAATAAATAAATAAATAAATAACCCCCGTACCACATGGACCTGATATTCCTGTTCCAAAATCACTAATGCGGTTACCAGGGAGTGTCTCTTTGTCATCTTCAAGTGCAGAGGATGGTGATGATGATACCTCTGTACCGGATGTTGAGGATAAAACTCCACGTCTTTATAATCAGTGTAACTTAGATGATTCGGTGCGTGACCTAGACCTCACTAAAGACAAGAGTGAACTTTTAGGATCAAGATCGAAAATCCACAGCCTGTTTCCAGTCATTCGACCGCGTCAAGAATCGAATGAGTGAAGCCCCCATCTAGCGGCGAGGATTGTGCCGGTTACCGAAGCCTGTCGCACTCCTCTGGGGCAATGATAAATGACTGATAGATGAAATGAAATGTTAATGGAGAGAGTTGCTGGAATAAAAGATGACAGGGAAAACCGGAGTACCCGGAGAAAAACCTGTCTTGCCTCCGCTTTCTCCAGCACAAATCTCACATGGAGTGATTGGGATTTGAACCATGGTATCCAGAGGTGAGAGGCCGACGCTGTCGCCTGAACCACGGAGGCTACCAGGATCAAGATTAAAAGAGAGAATTTTTTAAATTCCTGGGACAAATTCATATTGTTACAGAAATCGGGAGGAAGAATTCCGGCGGTTTTTTGTTCACGAAGACGAAGTTGTGTTTTGCTGTGATATCCCTGGCTTGATTCGTCGTCTTGGAACTATTTACCAAGCAAAGGACTGGCGTCTATTTATTGACACTAGTAAAAGAAGTCCCAAAGGTGTTCTTCTGCACAATGGAAATAAACTTGCTTCAGTGCCAATCGCCCATTCAACATCTCTTCATGAAAACTATCACAATTTATCTATGGTGTTGCAGAAACTGAACTACAATGAACACAGATGGTTACTGTGCTGTGATTTAAAAGTGTGCGGTATCATGTTAGGGCAGCAAGGAGGATATATAGTCTTGACGCTCAACGCATACCCAAGCGGTATCTTCTGATCTCAAAACTTGGCCCACCCTGGTAATAATGAGGGTTGTCAGTCTGCCCGCCCTAGTGATAATGAGGGTTGACAGTCGGCTCCTTTCCTCTGGACCCAAGAGGCGCGTGTCCTTTAAAAGGCAAGTGAGCTCTGTCAAAAGCAAGGTTGTCATATTTTGCGTCGATTATTTAAACATGTTAACATTTAATTTATTCTAAAGTCAAAATATAAATATAAAAACTTGATAATGAACCACAGCACAAACCAATATCGCAGAAAAATTTGTTTCGTGCTTAACCCGTGCGGTGGTCGCAGATGTTGAAAGAAAGAAAGAAAGAAAGAAAGAAAGAAAGAAAGAAAGAAAAAACAGGAAGGCATTGGCAAATAAACTCGACAAAGAATAAACTTAAATTGATACCAAAGTAGGCCCATTAAAATATTAATTTTATGCTAATAATATCAGTGTCTCGCTTTCAGTAAAGAAATAAAAGTGCAACAATTTTTTACAATTTGTTTTATGTCGCACCGACACAGATAGGTGTTATGGCGACTATGGGCTAGGAAAGGTCTAGGAGTGGGAAGGAAGTGCCCGTGGCCTCAATTAAGGTACTTCCCCAGCATTTTCCTGGTGTGAAAATGGGAAACCACGGTGAACCATCTTCAGAGCTGCCGACAGTGGAGCTTGAACCCATTATTTCCCCGATGCAAGCTCACAGCTACGCGCCCCTAACCGCACGGCCAACTTGCCTGGCAAAGGAAAAGTAAACTCACGAACTAGGGACTGGGATAATAATAATAATAATAATAATAATAATAATAATAATAATAATAATAATAATTGTCCGCCTCTGTGGTGTAGTGGTTAGTGTGATTAGCTGCCACCCCCGGAGGCTCGGGTTCGATTCGCGGCTCTGCCACAAAATTTGAAAAGTGGTACGAGGGCTGAAACGGGGTCTACTCAGCCTCGGGAGGTCAAATGAGTAGAGGTGGGTTCGATTCCCACCTCAGCCATCCTGGAAGTGATTTTCCGTGCTTTCCCTCTTCTCTTTCAGGCAAATGCCTGGTTGGTACCTAACTTAAGGCCGCGGCCACTTCCTTCCCTCTTCCTTGCCTATCCTTTCCGATCTTCCCATCCCCCACCAAGGCCCCTGTTCAGCATAGCACGTGAGACCGCCTGGGCGAGGTACTGGACATTCTCCCCGGTAGTATCCCCCGACCCAATGTCTCACGCTCCAGGGCACTGCCCTTGAGGCGGTAGAGGTAGGATCCCTCTGAGTCAGAGGGAAAAACCAACCTTGGAGAGTAAGCAGATTAATAATAATAATAATAATAATAATAATAATAATAATAATAATAATAATAATAATAATAATAATTGTTACGGAGTTTTCCGTGGTAGTTAGAGGTAAAAGAAGGTGCGGGGGGTGAACAGGTCTCAGGCTACGAAATTAAAGTGAATTTAAAATTTAACAAGGTTATATTTTCTTAGCAAAAAACAAGAAATAACAATAATGGCAGGTACAGAGTAGCAAAACCACTAATCGAGAATGTACAATTACAGGATTTGGGCTCCGAGAGCCAGACACACAATTCTGAGCAATTAGCCCAACTTTACGATATACAGAATTCAACAAAGGGGCAGAAGGCCCCAATCAAGCCCAGGAGCACTTGCTCCAAATTACACAGTAAAGCCTCCTCGAGGCATACAACACTCAATTTTCGAAAAAGAGCCACTCGCTCTCAACTTTAAGCCTATCAAAGGCCACACCAAACTCCACCTTCAAGTTGTCCTCTAAGGACATATACACAGGGGTAACATACCCAACCTACTGAGGTCTAATACGTGAGAAAAAGGTTAATTACTTGACCTCTAAAATAACAATTGAGAGGAGGCGATCTGCACTCCTAATACATTTGTAAAAAACCTACTTGGCACTAGGCCGTTAATGCAAGGGCTAATCCCATACTAAAGAGGTGACTTTTAGAAGGAAACAATTTACGTTACATTAGAAGGGAAGAAACGGTTGTGAAAATAAGTTCACCTCAATGCAATATGAGTGGGAGATCGAGAGGGTTAAGCACTCTCTATCCCAATATGTAGTTTTGAAAGAGAATAGAGGCAAAGAGTCTTTACATTTTAGGGAAAGTTACATGGTAGAAACGCTTCGGACCCGCCCCGAGAGTTAAACTGCTGAGCTAGCAAGAAAAGAAGTTATTAAAAGGCCATTACCTTGGTGTTGAACTGCTCCCCGAAGAAAGAGGCGCTTCCCGCCCCCTGCTATGTACTTTACACACTGAAAGATGGTACTGAAGTGGCACCGAGACCCGAAAATCAGCAGTTTATATACTCTCGCGGAAAGTTCGAGGCGTTTTTGGAATGAGAACACCCTCCCACAAGGATTTTATTGGTTCACCAAGAAACCCCCTACACAATACGAAGAAGAAACATATTATTGGTGGAAAATTAATTCGAGAAATTCGGGATTGGCTAAATTCAAAACAAGGGGAAAGAAAGGGTTAATATTGCCAACTTAAACAATGACTGAAAGAAATTTAGCAAAGAACAAACTTTTGAAATTAAATTTTCTCAAAAAAAAAAAAAAACAACAAAAAAAACCAGTTCTTTCACTTCGCACTAGGGTGCACCGTTGTAGTTCTTCAGTAGTGTACTCTAGAAGAGAATGTTCACACTTCTTACTACAAGCAAAACAAAAATACATCGAAAACAACACAGTTCAGAAACTTCAAAATTTCCAAGCAGTGGCATCTTCAGGGTAACTTGAAAATTAACACATAGGACAAAGTTCAGACTTCTTCCAGTAGGAGAGTATCAACTGGCGCAAAGTTTAAATAAGCGGCGTGGGGTGTACCGCCCGGTACAGACCTCCCCCCCCCCAAAAGTTCCTCCAAGGGGGTAACACGGAAGAACATAAACTTTTGTTTGAAAACAAGGTCCAAGTTATGATGTTGCTATGGAGATTAATTGCAGAAGCATTTATCAAAATAGTGAAAATTTGATTTGATCCAGTTTCAAAAATTCTCGTAGTAACTGCTGAAGTAATGTCTTTATGTTTGTAGAAGTTGAATTCAGAAGAAAAACTTTTAATACTTGAAAGTGAAGAAAAATTTTCAAAGTCCACCAAATATTGCTGTTGAATTCCCAAGTGTAGTAATTGCTGATAGTAAATGTCCATGCATTTGATTAAATATTTCGATGTTGATTAAGTTGGATGGCCAGACCGGCCGTTGCAGCTTGCGTCCAAAGGCGGCCGCTCGGACCCCTCAAGTACCCTGAGATACCGCTCGCCCGCACTATGAGGGGAGCAGTGGTGTTGAAGCACGCCGCGCCCGCGGTGAACATGCAGGTCGCGGGCCAGTTACAGGTTGTGCGCCGCACATCAGCCTTGACCGGAAGGTGGGCTCCGGCTCGCCGTGCACCTGTCGTCCTCGCTGGAGTAGAGGGGGCCCTTCCTCTATCCCAGTCGCGGCACGGCGCCGCGCGGCTGCGGGGGCACTGAAACATTAAAGCTAGGCGGCAGAATTTTGTTGGACCATCATCCTTTTTGAGGGCATAGGCTTTGTGGAGAGGTTGAGGGGCCAGCGGCGTGCAGATATCCATGGCATTTTATAAGCCACAGTGTGTGGGGAGCAGGAGACGGGAGCGTGGTAATGGCCGTGGCAAGGACAGGATGGCAGTTCAACTGATCGGGGGAGGTTTACAAAAAATAATTACGCTTAAAGGAAACAGATTGCAAGGGCAGAAGGCCTAAAAGTGAAACCTCTCAGAGAAAAAAAATATATATAACCTTCCTATTTCTTTCAAAATAATATGAAGCAAGTTAACCCAGAAATTACACCGGTTTCACCTGTGACAGGTGAACCCTAAATATCCTCTCGGTGGCTGGATTACTTAATAACAACGTAACCGGCGTAAGGAAATCGAGAATGATACACGGCCCATGAAATCTGGGGGCAAGCTTGCCCGCGGGAACAAAGTTCTTGACCATCACCTGGTCACCTACCTTCAAATTGGTGGGTCTCCGTCCACGATCATATCTTTCCCTAACCTTTTCATGAGACACTTTAAGATTGGCTTTAGCCTTCTTCCAAAGATCTTTAATATTGTCCGGGTATATTGTCTCGGGTAGAATGTCACTCAGAGACCAGAGGTTAGAGAGCGGCGTGTTGGGAACAAACTTGAACATCAAAGACGCTGGAGTAAATTTATGTGATTCATGAACCGCCGAATTCAAAGCAAAAGCTAACCAATGTAGGGACGTGCCCCATCTAGAATGATCTTCATAATGATAGGCCATAAGCGCGGACCTGAGATTACGATTAACCCGTTCAGCCAGAGATGGTTGAGGGTAATAAGCAGAAGTCGTCACATGAGATATGGATAGGTCAAAGCAGAATTTACGAAATAAATTAGATGTGAAAGCCTTAGCATTATCAGATACAATATACTGACACGGACCAAAAGAAGCAAAGATAGAATTTAGACAAGTAATGGTGGACTGAGCGGTAGCCAGCTTAGTCGGAAATAACCAGGAAAATCTTGTAAAACCATCTACGCATACAAAGATGAACTTGTTGGCATTTCCCTTCGACTGGGGGAAGGGTCCTACATAATCAATATACAGGCGTTCCATGGGGCGCGACGCTTGATGAGAAGACAAAAGGCCTACCTTGGTGGACATGGTTGGTTTACTAAGCAAACAGGATTTACAAGCCTTTACTAGTTCACGGATTTCACCGTCCATACCCTTCCAGATGAACATTTCACGAATCTTCTCACGAGTTTTAAAGATGCCTAGATGCCCTCCTAATGGGGTCTCATGATAATACTTGAAGATCATAGGTACAAGAACAGCTGGAACGACAACTTTCATCATCTTATCATGCCTCGATGGGCAACACAAAACACCATTCCTCAAAACATAAGGGACGACATGTTCCCCAGAAGAAAGGGTTTCCATTATCGGAGCCAGCGTCGGATCTTCACGTTGGTATTTCTCGATATCCCTAAAGAGCACGGGAGCATCTGTTAAGATGGCATTAACATCAGATAGCATGGACTCGGGAGGAGATGAACTATCGACCGGTTCATGGTTCTCAACGTCGTTGGAAAACATACGGCTGAGTCCATCAGCGACAACATTTTCGGTACCTCTGATATGCCTGACATCGAATTGGAAGGCAGTGATTCGGATGGCCCAACGGGCTATACGACCAGTACGACGCGGCCTACCTAAGACCCAGCTTAAGGCTTGATTATCTGTCTCCAGGTCGAATTTGACATGTTCCAGATAGAGACGGAAGTTTTCTAAGGCAAATAAGACTGCCAAACCTTCGAGCTCATATATGGAATACTTTGCTTCTTGAGCCGATAGAGTCCTAGATGCATAGGCGATGGGTCGCCTCCCTAGTTCAGTCTCTTGAAGAAGGACTGCAGCTACTGCTGACGACGACGCGTCAGTTTGGACGATGAATTTCTTTGAGAAATCAGGCATAGCAAGGACAGGGGCATTACAGAGAGCTAATTTAAGATCTTCAAAAGCGGCTTGTTGAGAAGGTCCCCACTCGAATTTGATGCCTTTCCTACGAAGAAGGTTTATGGGCGCCGCTCTATTAGCGAAGTTAGGAATAAACTTCCTGAAGAAATTCACCATACCAATGAACCTGGCGATACCTTTAATGTCCTTGGGAGGTTTAAAATCACGTATGGCCTGTGTTCTAGAATGATCGACGGCAACACCATCAGGTGACACAATATGCCCTAGGAATGACATAGAGGGCTTAGCAAAGGCAACCTTGGACAACTTGACAGTTAACCCAGCCTTACGAAGGCGATTAAGAACTTCTCGCAGATGATCTAGATGTTCTTCAAAAGACTCCGAAAATACGACATCATCCAAGTAGTAATACAAGTACTCAAATTTGATGTCGGAGAAGACCCTATCTAGCAGCCTAGTGAGTACAGCTGCTCCCGTGGGGAGCCCGAAAGGCACGCGGTTGTATTCATACAAATTCCAATCCGTGGCAAACGCTGTAAGATGTTTAGACTCTTCGGCAAGGGGAATTTGATTGTAGGCCTGATTCAAATCCAAGATGGTGAAGAACTTGGCCTTACGGAACCATGAAAAACAAGAATGAAGGTCGGGAAGGGGCACAGATTGTAACACCACCTTCCGATTGAGAGCCCTATAATCAATGACAGGCCTGAAGCCCCCTTGGGGTTTCGGGACTAGAAAAATAGGCGAAGAATACGCCGACTTAGAGGGCCTAATAATACCATCCTTCAACATCTGATCGATGATTTCTTTCAGAGCCTTCATTTTAGGTGGAGATAGTCTATAAGGTGGAAAACGGACAGGAATCGAATCCGTGACCTCAATTTTGTATTCGATAAGGTCAGTAACACCAAGAGTATCAGAGAACACCTCTGGAAACGACTGACACAACTTACGAATACTATCAGCCTGCTCCTCAGGTAGATGTCTAAGGTCTAACAACATCTCATCCTGGGTAGGCGAAATAGATGAACATGACGCAGAATTACATTTTAACAAGGGGATTTTATAATTGGAAGCAAATTTGAATGTGCACGACTTACTCTGAAGATCGAGGACAAGACCAGTGTGAGAAATGAAGTCCGCTCCCAATATGATGGGGCAAGACAAGTGCTTAGCCACAAACAGTTTGATTTTCCATGTAAATTTAAAAATACGAATTTTGACCTGTAAAGAACCTAGAATTTCTAAGGGAGATGAATTAGCCGAAACATATTGGATCGAAGAGGAACAATAGTCAGGAAGTTTACAAACAGATTTCAATTTTGCATACCATTCAGCCGAAATAATAGAACAAACACTGCCTGAATCTAATAGGGCTGTTATAGGCTCATTATTTAACTCAATTTTGAGAAAGGGGACCGGTGCGGGGGTATCCGCCGCAATCCTAAGACACTCTTTGGGGCATTCAAAAGATGGATTTGCAGATTGAACGTTCCCTGAAGTTTCGATCTGTTTACCAGGGGCTGAGCCTCGGAAAGATGGATTAGTCGACTCAGCCGAAGCCGCTAGTCACTTATTATTAGTGACATTGGTGGAAGTTGCACCAGAAGTTGAGCAGGAGGGGGTGCTATTTGAATTTGGGCAATTCTTGGCAATATGTGAGAAAGCCCCACATTTAAAACAGCCTTGTGATGAGCCAGCTCCATTATTTGCCCTACTAGATTTGATCAATGGACACTTGTTCCGAAGATGGTCAGGCGACCCGCAAGCGTAACATTTACGAGGTGTGACTGATCGGCGAGGTGGAGGCCGAGTATTACTAAACGAAGGCGGGGGTTCTTTCGCGACACGCAAGGAATCGGCGTATCTAACTCCTTCCGCTGAGACGGCCAATGCTTCAAGTTCAGAGAAGGTTTGCGGGCACGCCGCGAAACACAAATATGACTTATAGGATGGTGAAATTCCTTCTACAATAGCCTGTACAATCTGATCTTCAGGAAAATGAAGAGCAAAAACCCTAGTATAAAAATTAATGTCTTGTATAAAATCAGCCAGATTTTCATCCAATCTCTGTACTCGATAATAGTACTTCTGAATCAGAGATGACCTTGCCCTAGCCGGGATGAAGTTAGCTAGCAAGTGGGCGTGGAAGTCTTCAATAGATGATTGCTCGGCAATGGCTCTTACTATTTTGTCTGAGAGAATACCTATTGCATAGGGATAGATGATTTGCAAAATCTGACATGGAGAAAGAGAAAAAACAAGGGCATGATCCTGAAATTCAACTAAAAACCTTAAGAAAGAAATAACTTCACTGGTAGTGTTAACCGAAAACTTCGAGATACCTCTGAGCAACATTGCCAATGGATGAGGCAAGCTGCTGAACCCAGGTGACATAGTAGGTAAAGGTTTCAGTGGCAAAGAAGTTAATTCAGAACGTACATTATTCAACGATGCACGGCGTTCAGACTCGTTGTCCAATGGGGCAGAGATCGTTTGAGCTCCAACGGTTATCCTATTGACTTCTCCCTTAGGAGGCTCTTCCTCACTACCTGCATTCACCGTGGTGGGTTGATCGATTTTGGGAGGAACTTCCCCAGTTAACAATTGAGTTACCTTATTAGATAATTCAGAAATATTTTCAAGCACCGTACTAGCTTCCTTCCTCTGAACGTCATTCAACTTCAGAGACAACAGATCGTTAACTCTATTTGAAAAATGAAATAGCCTGGCTTGCACACGCTTAATTTGATTAGGAGAAGGATCATTTTCGTCAAAAAAACTAACTACAGATGCTAGCCCAGTAATATTCTCGATGATCGTGGAAAGAGAGTCGTTAATTTCTTTCTCTCCCAAAGTGGGAATGGAAATGGGCAAATCAAGGGACTCTCTAAGCTTGTTTGTGTCTACCGCAACCGTGCCTCCAGATTGCAAATTTCTAATAGTCAATTCATAGATCAACTCCTCCTTGCGCAAATAGTTAAGATGGAGAACATCGCGAGGGCCGGGCATGATGACAGAACAATTTTGAAAAAGGAAAATTTAAAAATTATAGCAACTGAGAAAATTGTTCGAGTTCGAATCAAAACAATGTTTAGCCGTCATAAGGGGCTAAATTGAGACCCATTCAACCACGCTCTGCTACCACTTGTTACGGAGTTTTCCGTGGTAGTTAGAGGTAAAAGAAGGTGCGGGGGGTGAACAGGTCTCAGGCTACGAAATTAAAGTGAATTTAAAATTTAACAAGGTTATATTTTCTTAGCAAAAAACAAGAAATAACAATAATGGCAGGTACAGAGTAGCAAAACCACTAATCGAGAATGTACAATTACAGGATTTGGGCTCCGAGAGCCAGACACACAATTCTGAGTAATTAGCCCAACTTTACGATATACAGAATTCAACAAAGGGGCAGAAGGCCCCAATCAAGCCCAGGAGCACTTGCTCCAAATTACACAGTAAAGCCTCCTCGAGGCATACAACACTCAATTTTCGAAAAAGAGCCACTCGCTCTCAACTTTAAGCCTATCAAAGGCCACACCAAACTCCACCTTCAAGTTGTCCTCTAAGGACATATACACAGGGGTAACATACCCAACCTACTGAGGTCTAATACGTGAGAAAAAGGTTAATTACTTGACCTCTAAAATAACAATTGAGAGGAGGCGATCTGCACTCCTAATACATTTGTAAAAAACCTACTTGGCACTAGGCCGTTAATGCAAGGGCTAATCCCATACTAAAGAGGTGACTTTTAGAAGGAAACAATTTACGTTACATTAGAAGGGAAGAAACGGTTGTGAAAATAAGTTCACCTCAATGCAATATGAGTGGGAGATCGAGAGGGTTAAGCACTCTCTATCCCAATATGTAGTTTTGAAAGAGAATAGAGGCAAAGAGTCTTTACATTTTAGGGAAAGTTACATGGTAGAAACGCTTCGGACCCGCCCCGAGAGTTAAACTGCTGAGCTAGCAAGAAAAGAAGTTATTAAAAGGCCATTACCTTGGTGTTGAACTGCTCCCCGAAGAAAGAGGCGCTTCCCGCCCCCTGCTATGTACTTTACACACTGAAAGATGGTACTGAAGTGGCACCGAGACCCGAAAATCAGCAGTTTATATACTCTCGCGGAAAGTTCGAGGCGTTTTTGGAATGAGAACACCCTCCCACAAGGATTTTATTGGTTCACCAAGAAACCCCCTACACAATACGAAGAAGAAACATATTATTGGTGGAAAATTAATTCGAGAAATTCGGGATTGGCTAAATTCAAAACAAGGGGAAAGAAAGGGTTAATATTGCCAACTTAAACAATGACTGAAAGAAATTTAGCAAAGAACAAACTTTTGAAATTAAATTTTCTCAAAAAAAAAACAGTTCTTTCACTTCGCACTAGGGTGCACCGTTGTAGTTCTTCAGTAGTGTACTCTAGAAGAGAATGTTCACACTTCTTACTACAAGCAAAACAAAAATACATCGAAAACAACACAGTTCAGAAACTTCAAAATTTCCAAGTAGTGGCATCTTCAGGGTAACTTGAAAATTAACACATAGGACAAAGTTCAGACTTCTTCCAGTAGGGGAGTTTCAACTGGCGCAAAGTTTAAATAAGCGGCGTGGAGGTGTACCGCCCGGTACAATAACAATAATAATAATAATAATAATAACAATAAATATCGGAGTATGTAGTTCGGACAAAAAAATAGCCAGCAAACTTACCTACTTTTAAAACAAATGCAGTATTTACCTTACCTCTATTCGTCGTCCTCGTCATTGTCTGCTAGGTGAATTACAAATCTATCTTGGTTGCTATCCGTGTCGTGTTTCATGTACTTCTCTTCTGTCTTAATGGTGCTTCGAACACAAGCAGACCACCTCTCAGGACCGATCGTTCCAGCTCCTTCACGAAGTTGACACAGACTAGCACTCAAAGTTGGCGTAACATTATTTTTCCTAACATACGACTTCAGCTGAAACCAGATCATTTCTATGGGGTTTAAAATACAGTGATATGGAGGGAGTCGCAAAACTTCGTGTCCACATGAGGCTGCGATCTCCTCTACAGCGTACCTTTTACTGATATTGGCTGATTTGATTTCCTGCAACATAACTGCCTTGATGAGTACAGGTTTTGGCACGGGAATGTTATTGTACTCCGTAAACTTAATAATGTCCTTAATATTAGTGTTCATGGAAGGAAACCTAAGCAGCTGCCGCGAATGATAGCTTGCGTTGTCCATCACGATTACACATTTTTGGTCTCGTGGTAGGTTCTCTAGAAGATGAGACCTAAACCAGTTTTCGAAAAATTGAGCTGTCATTTCGTCATGGCTATCAGCTTTGCAGTCTCCAATGTTCAACATGGGGAGCATCAGCATCCACTCTTAGGTCGTCAGCACAGGGACTGGTATACTCTACAGCCGAGTATTGTTCTTCTGTTTGGCTGAATAGCCCTTATGTTAAAAATATTGATGTTGTTCTGAATCAGACTATGCGCACTGTCAGCGGCGCAGTCAGATCTACTCCTCTTTTCTGGTTGCCAGTCTTGAGCCACATAACACCTCCAAGGATTCGCAGACAAAACAACCTAATTCGTGAGTTCAGGAAGATAACAATGAACCCAAGTTTTCCCATTCATGAAGACATGGCTGTTAGGTATGGACGTCTGAAGTCAAGATCTCCGCCCATTCAGACTGCAAGGGAACTCATCAATAGGAACTTTAACGGTTCTGATGAATGACAATTGGAGTGGACCAACACAGCTCCAGATGAATGGCAGAACTTCTTTAGTCGCCAACACCCACCACCTGGTTTTAATCTCCCCAGAAGAACTTGGGTTCTTCTCAACAGAGTCCGTACCAATCATGGAAGATGTGGGCCATTGTTGCATATGTGGGGTATGCGCTCCTACCCTGAGTGCGACTGCGGTGAGATGAAACAGACCATCCGTCATATTGTCACCCAATGTCTTAGGAGGTCATATTCCGGTCAGCTGAAGGAGTTTGTGTGTGCTTCTGACGGGGTTGTACAATGGTTGGACAGCTTAGATTTGAGTTTATGAACTGTTTCAGATATTGGTTGATTGTTTAAGGTGTTATATTGTTTGTGATATTTTTGAATATTTGTATGTAGAGTTATGTACTAGCCATAAGCTAAATAAATTTCAAAAGTCTCGCTCTCCCGTGGGAACATAACTCACCGTGACAAGCGAGCCACCATCCCGTGAAATGCCGGGATACTTCGGTTGACATCGAATACTGACTAATTTATCAATTTTGGAAAATCTTTCATAACGAGAGATTTTGGCGACATGGTTAATCCAGGAATAAAGAATCAAAATTATTAATAAACATTACATGACTATAGAATCCCCAGGGTGAATTTAAATGCAATTAAGCCTGGAGAAAAGTTGGTGTCATACTCGCGGATTTGCGACACGTCTCGAGGTCATCTCTGAAGAAAGACCGCGAAATTACATATCAAAAATAAATTTATTATGCCCGTTGCAAGTATGGGAAAAATATAAAATTAACACCATAATGAATTATATTTCTGTCTGAATTTGTGGAATAAATTTCAAGAAAGTTGGTCCAGTGGATGTGGAATTAGCAGTCTGCACCACCAAGCTTCATGGTGAGGGTGGCGTCCTCTCAGAGGGTATATAAGAAATCCCCTCCACCTACATTTACACATTCTATCTGAAGGTCTGGATGGTAGAACTCACGTCGCTCGTCTACAAGAAAGTGCGGGGTTTATTTCTCAAAATAACTTATTATATATTCGTGTCAATGGTTCAAGTAGAGTATTATATGTAAGGTGATAGAAATTTTCCTGAGCTTCCGCCGACGAAAACTGTGAAGGCATAGATATCTGATTTCCTCTCTGTATTACATTGTGTGCGTTTGATATTGTCAAAGGGAGTCTGGAGGCTAGCCAGTGAGGTCTGATTTTTGTTATCTATTGAAACACCTGGCCGCTTATTAGGATGAACTAAAGCAGAGTGCTGGGAAACAGTCGCAATCGCCAGTAGAGAAGGAGGTTCGTCGCATGTTAAAACGCGAAGGAAGTGCGTCATTTGCGGTGTAAAATCTGTATATTTTTAAGATATATATATATATATAAAGAAGATGATGTTTCCTGTAGCCATGCACGGCTAAATACGAGGTCAGCTGGCTGAACGTAGCCGGAATCTCCAAGATGACTACTGTTACAGGTCTGTGTCTATATTTGTATTAATGTTGTAGAATAGAAATTGTTTGTCCCAATAAAATTTCAGTGAGTGTGTCGAATTAATATTTAATAATGATCAGGCGAATGTGTTACATTTCTGGTCGTCGCGTGAAACTCTTCAGGGCAGTAAAATTCACGTCGAGAAACTGTAAAATGCGAAGTGTAAATGCTGTGTTAAAATTCTTTGAAATAGTGTTCAATTTGAGTAAAGTTAGGTTAGTAGGGTGATAACGATAATGTAGTCGTGGTGAATACAATAATTTCGAATATCGTATGAGTTCAGAAATTTTTGTCGAAATAATAATAATAATAATAATAATATTTACAACAGGATAACATTTTACTATGTTAAACGTGTATTTAACAGATATGTTCAGTAAGATTTGCGTTCGTCTCGAAATCCAGTGAAGTCCGATACAGTTATATTTATTCGTGGGAAGTTAATTTTTGTGACATCGTGTATGTCGGTGATATAGGAAATCGCAGTAAGTTATTGTGTCCTTGACGCCCGAAAGTTGCAACAAAATAAATGAGAAGATCCTTATAAAATTGTTCGTCACGGGAGTATTGAGGTTTGAAAAGGTTTTGAAACAGGAAGAAATGGATTGTGCCGGGATGATATGTTGAGAGAATAATGTTGAAGGCATAGAAAGCCTGTATTTCATGAGTAATGCCGCCGTGATAGGCGATGAAGATGAATTTTTGGAGACAGGCTATATTTGTCGATGGCGAAGCATTTTTGAGACAGGCTGTATATTAAATGTGATATTTCTGAGGCAGGCTGTATTGAGATTCCGTTAGCATTCCGGAAAAGATGATCGGGTGAAGGTTGGTTCGAAGCAAGTGCTTTGTGACGCACATTATGATTTCAAGTCAAGGACTCCCAGTGAACAACAATTTCTGTAGAAGATTGTAGCTCTTGGCAGTTAAGTCCAAATGACGATTCATGTAAAGTCAGCATAATGAATGTTATAGTACGCGATCTCAGGGATACAAGGGCATTCTGGACACACGGTCGGTGTTATTTAACTGTTGTAACAAATTTCCATTCAGTAAATGTCATATATTACGAGACGATAAATTATCATTAAATCGGAAGCATTGTGGGATGAGATATTGGACGTTATTAAAGTGATAGTTTGGCTGTGTAGATTCATTGAATTTCGCTTCACTGGATATTTCGTGGATATGAAAGTTTGGAACATTTAGATGGTAGGCGATTTTGGGCCTCACTCTAGAATTACAGTGTGTATTCTTGCGATGGTGATGATTACTGTTTTGGCGATATTCACGTAAAGTTAGACTTGTGCTGAAATTCATTATTATTTTTCCAAACTTTATTGCGTATGTCGAGTAGCCATGCGTTATTTATTTTCAATTTTGCGTTTTACTGACAAGATAGGGACTTAGTTGCATTTCCAAACTTGCGTTCGTTCTGTGGAAAGATTCGTTTCATTGTGTGCTATAGTTTCGACAAGGTTTCCAGCTAAATATCAAATAGTGTGTTTGAAGTTACGATTTCGCCTGGCATTTTAGAGGATGAGTAGACATCCCAGTTTCCGCTCGACAATAGATTTAGGACATTAAACGTATCATAGGAGTATACTGATGAGTAGACATCCCCATTTACGCTTGACGATAGGTTTAGGAAAGAGAGAGAGAGAGAGAGAGAGAGAGAGAGAGAGAGAGAGAGAGAGAGAGAGAGAGTGTGTAGATGTTAGTGTTAGGGTGTAGACACTATGTAGGCTCGACGATAGATTTAGGGTGTCATCTGTATATATTCAAGTCCTTTTTTTTGCTAGGGGCTTTACGTCGCACCGACACAGATAGGTCTTATGGCGACGATGGGATAGGAAAGGCCTAGGAGTTGGAAGGAAACGACCGTGGCCTTAATTAAGGTACAGCCCCAGCATTTGCCTGGTGTGAAAATGGGAAACCACGGAAAACCATCTTCAGGGCTGCCGATAGTGGGACTCGAACCTACTATCTCCCGGATGCAAGCTCACAGCCCCGCGCCTCTACGCGCACGGCCAACTCGCCCGGTATTTAAGTCTTTGGTTAGGTGTTTTTGCCAAGTGACTTGAACGATGGTAGTGTCTGCAGTAGTGCATGTAATGCGAAGAGTGTTAGCAAAGTAATATTGAGGCCAAGTTTCGGCACAGCCCTTACCAGCTGGAAGGTGTTTACATAAGATTATGGAACCACTAGTGGCAGGAACATGAGGGTTGTCCAGTATTGGATACTGAATTAACGGTGATTGATATTTACTGCTGATTGCCACGCGCGTTTGAATTCATTGAACTGTAGTATTTTAATTTTATTTCTGAATTTAATTGTTTTGTCGATCAGACGTCCGATTGCTTTGTTAGTGTGCGTGTTGACACTTAGCTTATTTATGTGAGACTTGAGTTACGAATGCGGTTTCGATTCGTCAGCTGGGAATATATTTTATTTACAATTTTCCTTCTTTCATTTTTATAATAGTTGACTGTGGTCTATCAATAACTTGTAGTTAGTTTATTGGGACAAATATAAGTAGATGGATCTGTAATGGTAGTCATGGTTGTAAAGGAAAGAATTCCCTAGATTGTTTTGGTATTTTTTATTTTATTTTACTATATGGACTTGTAAGTTTATTAAACTTAACGTAACCGTTTATAACCTGAAAGTTGGTTTTATAAGAATATTTTTCAAGTGATTTACCACTTTTTCTTTAATTTCAGTGTTTTAGAATTTCTTCTAAATGCATGATGAATAAGTGTTTCCTGCATTTCGCAGTTTTGTTCCTTCAGAACGACGTAACGTAAGGTCCTCTCGGATTGAATTGTTGTTGGTTCCTTCTGAACAGCTGTTTGGATGATGCACGTTTCAACATCGGCATTATTCCATAACTTAAGGGTGTCACGAGATGACAATACATGGTGGATTTTATTTTTAATTATGACTGTTGCTGTTAGCTTGTAGTGAACACCATGCTTTCCAGTAGTAATTCGCAACCTATCCAAAGCAACTGATAGTCAATTTGGTTCGATTGAGGGTCCATCCGGCGGGTGTTCCCATATCCGACTGGGTATTTGACTGCTGGATAACCTGAATTAAATGTAAATCAGGAACTCTATTTGTTGAAGGTCAGATTTGCCACGGATCGTGTAAATTAATTCTCAGTTATCGTTTGGATCAATAGGTGCCCGATTTTCAGGTTTTGTTTTCGTTTTTCTAGATTTCGCTGTCCACTACTCTGTGATATTTCTACTTTTCTCCGAAGAAAGTTATTCGATAAATGTAACTGATAAAACTCACGCAATGCAATGTGACTGCGTTGAAACGTTAAATGATTAAAAATTTTCTTGATTAATGATTTTGTAACACTTTTTTTTTTGCATTTTGATAATTCAATAAAAGTTAGTAAGCACATATTTTCTCCTCATTTCAAGTAGTTAGGCTTTCTTCTGAACCCCATCGTTTGGTTAAGATCGTGGCCGAAATATTCCCGCTACGACCCCAAGATTTAAGAGTTCGATATTGCTCTACAGCAGCAGCTGTGGTCGACCAACGATGGAATGGTAAGTTCAAGGGTTCAGTATCACGTTTCAAAATTACATGTCAATAACATTCATTTCAATTTTAGTTAATTTTGGATTTGCATACTGCAACGTTATCTATCACACTCTTATCAAATCCTTGAGTTGTATCTTAGTGAAGTAAAATATAAATAAAACTAATGGTATTTCATAATGGTAATACACTTAAGAAAATGGAAATTGCAACACCATGAAGGCATTGGTCGTTTGTGTTGATTTTCAAGATATGGAACGATGCCATGTAGGTATGTAAACGATCAAAGTTTCAGACCCATTGGATTGTTGCTACAAGTCTCCCCACGTGATTGGTCACGGAGGAATCAACTCCGGTATATTGACTCTGGTGTAGCGTAGTTGACTTGCAGTCTGTGCAGTGAAGTGTTCCCCGTCAAACATGCCTCGACGACAGACGAGCACGCTATCAACAACTGTCGCCGTTTGAGAGGGCTCGGATAATTGGGCTGTGTGGGGCTGGATTATTGCTAAGGACTGTCGCTGCATGTGTTGGCCGACAGGCATCTACGGTACAACGTGTATGGCAGCAGTGGTCAAATGAAGGTACCCACACTCGTAGACCTGGCATAGGCCCAGCGCGATAGACAACTGTGAGAGAGGATCGCCGCATCATTTGGATGGCCCGGATGGAACCCCATGCAACAGCAGCCCAAATTCGAGCAGCCGTGGTACCCCACGTTACACAACAAACAGTTGGTAATCGCCTGTGTGCAGCTGGCTTACGAACCCGTGTGCCTGCAGGTGTTCCATTGATCCCGCAACAGCGACGTGTAAGGCTGGCCTGATGTCGAGAAAGATCGACGTGGGTCGACGAATGGCATAGGGTCGTCTTTAGTGATGAATCGCGCTTCTGTCTTGCCCGCAATGATCGCCGGAATCGTGAGCGCCGACGTACCGGGGAGAGGGGCCGCCCAGGTCTTATTGTCGAGAGGCACACAGGGCCAACACCAAGCATTATGGTCTGGGGAGCTATTGGCTTTAATGTGAAATCACAATTAGTGCTTGTTGAGGGCACTATGACTGCTCGACAGTACGTTGATAGGGTACTCAATCCAGTGGTTGTCCCTATGATGGCGAACATTGCTAATGGGATGTTTCAGCAGGACATTACCGGGGTTCACATTGCACGCAACTCCAGAGAAGCTCTCCACGACATCACAACCTTAGAATGGCCCGCCAGATTCCCGGACCTCAGTCCTATTGAGCATGTGTGGGACATGATGGGTCGACAACTGGCCAACCGTCCTCAGCCACCCACAACTCTGGAACAACTGACCCGTGCAGTGTAGCAAGCATGGGCCACAATCCCTCAGGAAGCGATCCAGAGCCTTATTGATTTCATGCCTCGACGAATTCATCAATGTATTGCAGCTCGTGGTGGGCACATCCTGTATTGATTGTTGTCCAAACTTGCGGTCAGAGGAACCGAGAGTGTAATAATCGAATCGCAACCGAACACTCGTCCTGCATGTTCAACTGCAGCAATGTATCAGCACTCCTTCTGGGTGTTGCAATTTCCATTTTCTTCAGTGTATATACAAAACAGTCTTGGCAAAATTTGTCCTTCAATTATTCCACTTGCGATGGTGGGGTTCAAACTCACCTACTCCCTACAGCCACAAATTTCGCATTTCGCAGTTAATTCGCTCGGTAGATGTTTAGAATTGGGTTTACGTCACACAGACACAGATAGGTCTTATGGCGACGATACACGGGAAACGGCTAGAGAGGAAAGTAAGCGGCCGTGGTCTTCATTAAGGTACAGTGCCAGCATTTTTACCTGGTGTAAAAATGGGAAACAACGGAAAACCATCTCAAGTGCTGCCGGTAGTGTGCTTCCAACCAACTACCTCCCGAATGCAAGATCACAGATGCGCGCCGCTAGCCGCACGGTCATCTTGATAGGTTGGTAGATGTCAGTCACACGGCATTATTATTATTATTATTAATATGCAAGAAGTTGCAGAACTCTCATACGAGTTTTTGAAGAATCACTGATGAGGTGATGGATGGGTGACTGCGGTGTAGATTAGGGCGTTGCAGAAACTCGCTCTTTCGATATACGGAGGTGATCTTTGTTTGACAGATATGTAAACAGAATACTTTCTTCCCCTAGGTCCACATCATCAGAAACTGACGAAAGAGTATTCGTTTATTGTAACCCAAATCGTTCTTGATACATGTATTTACATGTTATGCAAATAAGTTTGTGGTTTGTCAAGGAATTACAAATTTTTGTTACCAGTGACAATGAAAACTGTCTCATTATAGCGCACATACAAACTTTTCCAAAATTTTCCAGTCGCCGAATTTGACAATAACTTTCGCTCGTCAAAACGTTGACATTATTAATTTAAGGGAGATACAACTCACGCATGCACCCACTGCGAAGAACTGGTCCTGAGGAGAGTTGATACAGTATTTCTTTCCTTTCCTTTTTCTCTGGTATGCATTCGCACTTCTCTTTACACTGTTCACGTATAAACGAGGTAGACAGACAAAACTTGTGATTGAAAAGCTATTATACACAGGTGCATTCATAAGAAGTACTTTAACAATGATTCGTATCGTAAACTTTTATTCCTACGAGTCGGATACGCCACACGCTTATATCTGATCTACCAACAAATACTTCAATTCAAATATATAAATGTCAACATACCTGCTAGAAATTATATAGCGTCTGGAAATATCTGTGCATCAAAGTAGTAAATTTTCTGCATGCTATAGGAACATTTTAAATGGGACAACTGCTTGATGTAACAATTATATAGTACTGATACGGAAATAAGGGAGATCATCAGAAACTTTTTCCATATTTTTCAATAACCCATATAATGTGCAGTACCAATTAGGTAGCAAGTTACTATCAGCTGTGGCGTATAAAAGTATATGAACCTCTCGTAATATAAAAACTCAGTACCAATTAGGTAGCAAGTTACTATCAGCTGTGGCGTATAGAAGTATATGAACCTCTCGTAATATAAAAACTGCATCTGGCGGCGAGTAGCTGATCTTGGGAATAATATAAAATAAAGGATAATGATGTCCTTCTCATTTAAAATTTATATTAGTAAAATATTTTACTGGAAGGATGTATTTCAAATGACTGTGTGCCAACAGATGCGAATAGACAGGAATTTTGACAGGGGAAGTGTCACGTCATACCGAAACTTATCTTGAAACTTTGGTTATACAGGGTGTATCCGTGATGTTGAAAACTTTCAGGGATGATGGAGGACGGCAAATGGATCAATTTGAGATAAGGAACCGTAGTCCGGAAAGATTCGAGTCAAAAGTTATTAATAATCCAAGTTGTTTAACGTCCGTTCCTAACAGTTTAAACGACACCGGGGATATTCCAGCGGGTACGACATAACTTTGTGCGACGCCACACCTGCATTGACGCTATTTCGAATATTTGCTATATATAGAGCAGCTTGTGAAACTTGCGCAGGTAAACGGACTTAAACGGGTAGAATTTTGCTTAACTTTCGACTCAATCGTTTCCGCAATATGGTTCCTTATCTCAAATTGATCCAATTGCCGTCCTCCACCATCGCTGAAAGTTTGTAACATCATCGCGGATACACCCAGTATAACCCATATGAAATGAAAGACCATATGAAAAACAACCAACAAAAAACTGTCTGTTTCCTCTGCAAGGCCCGATATACAGTAAACCGCCGAATTACGTATATAAACAACAAGAATATGATGCAAGTCGTTATAAGTTGGATTATATAGCCCTCACTGAGGGCAAGCCGGTAATGGAGCGGCGAGCAAGAGGACCGTTAGTGAAGGTCAGTAATACAAGTGGACGACTCCATCCAGTACGATTCTGAAGGTTAAGATATTACAACCTTTGCAGCGAGTTCCACAGAACACGACGTTGTAAATTCAGTTAATAATGTTCAGATCGCGACGAGTTATTTCCGTAAGAAATGTGTTTCGTCTTAACTAAACATAATCGCGAAAGAAAAGGAAATGGGCCAGTTCATTACTGAATTTACTGAAATTAGTTATACAGAATGTTAGGGGTATACGTGCAGGTATTCCTTGTAGCAATAGAGAACGATGTGACGAAACACTATAAATAAAACTTTTAGTAATCCGCGGAAGTAATTTTCTAGAGCAAAGGGATACGATGTTTTTAGAATAGGTAGTACGACTTGTTCATTCGAATGAATAGCTTTCCGTTGATAACAGGCACGTCACGCGCCATCCATGCCAAGCTGGTTTGTGTTTATGTTTTGAAGCAAATGTACTACTGAAACAGCTGAGCGCTACCTATGCAAGACCACGAGATGTTACGTAATATACTTGCCAAACTGGTTTTATGGTTACGAGCAACTGAACTACGATAACAGCTGAAGGACCTGTGTATAACATGATACGATACGTTCTCGCCAGACTGGTTTTGTTGTTGTTAGTATTTAGATTCCGTCCTAGGGGCTTCAGAAAACCCTAGTCATCGGTTTTGGGACCATGCAGATGAATCGAACTGTCAGCGTTAATACTGGTTCATTTAGCTGTTACGTCCTTTAGGGGATTGGGATATCGGTAGTCGTCAGCCCCGTGGTCTAGTGAGTGTGGAAATGACCTGGAAACCTGTGTCGGTGCGGGACATGTACGAGCGTGATATAATTATTGGCTGGGATAGGCGCGCCGGGACGTAAAATACGGTACGATCCCCGTTGTGCATTGCGTTAAGGTAGAAGAAAGAAGGAAGTTCCTTAACGCCAACGAAAGCAAGCATGGAATAGGAAGTCCAAATGAGTAGCATCGGAATTGAATTATCGAAGCACAGCGAACATTTTGCTTCAAACGAATAATGTTATTCAAATAAATAAATTAAACGTAGCTACATTTCGTGCTTCCTGCGGGGCTGCGTGGCTCAGACGAACGTGGCCCAGTCCGATGGTATTTGAAGGTGCTCAAATACGTCATACTCGTGCCGGTAGATTTACTGGCACGTAAAAAGAACTCCTGCGGGACTAAATTCCGGCATCTCATTGTCTCCGAAAACCGTAAAATTAGTTAGTGGGACGTAACGCCAATAACATTATTATTATTATTATTATTATTATTGACGACTCGCCAATAATGTCTGCCCAGGAAATACTTCTCATCGTTCATAACTATGGATCTCGACAGTTGTATAATGTCCTAAATATGATGACATTTTAAAATTGGCTTTACGTCGCACCGAGACAGATAGGTCGTATGGCGACGATGAGACAGAAAAGAGGTAGAAGTGAGAAGGAAGCGTTCGTGGCCTTAACAAAGGTTCAGCTCCAGCATTTTCCTGGTGTGAAAATGGGAACCCACGGAAAACCATCTTCAGGGCTACGCGACAGTGGAGTTCGAACCCACTATCTACCGAATGCAAGCTCACAACTGCGAAACCCTAATCGCAAGACTAACTTACTCCAAGCTCCAATGCCGGGCTGAGTAGCTCGGACGATAGAGCGCTGGTCTTCTGATCCCAACTTGGCAGGTTCGGTGGTATTTGAAGGTGCTGAAATACGCCAGTTTCGTGTCTGTAGATTTACCTGCATTAATAAAGTCCTGCGGTACAACATTTCGGCACTTTGGCGTCTCCAAAAACCGCCAAAGTAATTATTGGGACGTAAACAAATCACATTATTATTTCGTGCTTGCAAGCGAAAAGCATATGTGTAATGGTAAATTAAAGCATAACTTACTGCTGCCATTGCAGTGCTTAATAAATTTTTCAAAATTAAAGTGGCCAGTCTGAGCAACTCCGACGGTTAAAGTACGGGTTTCTTGGTTCCAACTTAGCAGGCTCGATCTTGGCTCAGTCCGGTGGTATTCGAAGGTGCTCAAATACGTCAGCCTCGTGTCGGTAGATTTACTAGCACGTAAAAAGAACTCCTGCGGGACTAAATTACAGCACCTCAGCGCCTCCAGAAACTCTCGATTTATAATTTTTGTTACCGGTACTTCAATTTTTCTTCTCGGATTAATGAGAATATCGAACTATCGAGACTCAAAATACCACATCGATTGAGAACTGAACTCCCAACTCAATACGCTGCAGAAATAGTGTAACATCTGACATACCGAAGTGAAACCCGTAGTAATTGTTCAAGTGACCACCCTGCGCTTCTATGAAGGCTTCAATTCGTACCAGGCGAGTTGGCCATGCGGTTAGGAGCGCACATTTGTGAGCTCGCATCGAGGAGATAGGGGGTTCGAACCACAAAGTCGGCAGCCCTGAAGATGGTTATCCGTGGTTTCCCATTTTCACACCAGGCATTGCAGGGGCTGAACCTTAATTAAGGTCACGGCCATTTCCTTCCCATTCCTAGGCCTTTCCTGTGCCATTGTCGCCATAAGACCTGTCCGTGTCGGTGCGACGTAAAGCAACTAACAAAAAAAATTACTTCTCTGAATCCAGTTGCGACGCATTCGAGCCAAGATACCAGGGTTGTTCCGAATATCCTCTACTGCTTAAAACATACGTTCTCGGCGGTCATCTGATGTCGGTACTTTAGTTAGATATACTTTGTTTTTGTCTCCCCCCAGATATAAATATCCATTGGATTAAGGTGTGGAGATCTGGCCGGCCAATTGATGGGTCAACGTCGTCATATCCGCCATTGGCCAAATGTCTGATCCAAACGATCACGCAGTAAGCGGCTTATATCAGGTGGTGCACCATCGTGTAAAAACCACATGTTTCTGCGTAGCCGAAACAGTGCGTCCTCTGAAAGCTCTAGTAACGTACCTATGAGGAACTCCAGGTAAGATATCCCTATGAACCATGCAGGTAGGATTATGATAATAATAATGTTATTGGCTTTACGTCCCACTAACTGCTTTTCAAGATTTTCGGAGACGCCGTGTTGCCGGAATTTAGTACCGCAGGAGTTCTTCACGTGCCAGTAAATCTACTGACACAAGGCTCATGTATTTGAGCACCTTCAAATTCTATCGGACTGAGCCAAGATCGAACCTGCCAAGATGGGGTCAGAAGGCTAGTGCCTCAACCATCTGAGCCACTCAGCCCGGCAAGATGATTGGTGCCGCGTTAAGTAATATTATTATTATTATTATATTTGCTATTTGTTTTACGTCGCACCGACACAGATATGTCTTATGGCGACGATGGGATAGGAAAGGCCTAGGAAGTGGAAGGAAGCAGCCGTGGCCCTAATTAAGGTACAGCCTGGTGTGAAAATGGGAAACCACAGAAAACCATCTTCAGGGCTGCCGACAGTGAGGCTCGAACCCCCTATCTCCCTATTACTGAATACTGGCCGCACTTAAGCGACTACAGCTATCGAGCTCTATTATTATTATTATTATTATTTTTGCTAGTGCCACATATAGGTCTTATGGCAAGGATGGGATAGGAAAGGCTAGGAGTTGAAAGGAAGCGGTCGTGGCCTTAATTAAGGTACAGCACCATCATTTGCCTGGTGTTTAAATGGGAAACCACGGAAAACCATCTTCAGGGCTGCCGACAGTGGGATTGGAGCCTACTATCTCCCGGATGCAAACTCAGCCGCGTGCCCCTACTCGAACGGCCAACTCACCCGGTATTATTTTTATTATATTACCATTATTATTATGGAAGCTCTAATTAAACGGGTCAGTTAGTCATCATTTTACCAATCGGCTCTTCCTGACCAACAATAATCCTTCTATTACAAATACCCTGCGGCACTTTTAATACTAATGTTATTTGCTTTACGACCCACTAACTACTTTTACGGTTTTCGGAGACACTGGAGTGCCGGAATTTTCTTCCGCAAGAGTTCTTTTACGTGCCAGTAAATCTACCAAAACCCGCTGTGGGCGGGGGATGTAGACGAAGAATACATCCATGGTATTTCCTGTCTGTCGTAAGAGGCGAGTAAAAGGGGCGACCAAGAGGTGAACTGAAACAATGAGATTACTTGTGATTAGTATCATTAAGCGAGGAACACCATGGTTCGACGTTACTTGCGATTAGAACCATTATGTAAAAAACACCATTGGTTTGGGCGTTGCCTATGATTAGTACCATCGTGTGCATTCCACCGAGGTGGGGGAGCGGGCGCGCGGCATCATGGACTAGCGTCCCCTAATGGTACGAAGTGCAACGAAATGAAACAATTAAAACTTCAAAATGTATCCACTAACTAAAGTCTAAAACGAATGATTATGACAAAATGACTATGAATCCCAAACAATCAGTGGATACGTCGGTAAGGATTACGTGTACCTGTACTTCTCACAGAGTACCCAAGACCGGTTTTCGAATACAGGAAGTGGTCTGGCATGTGTTTCTACCACCCCTACTTGCCCAGGCACAGCAACATGTGTTGGCCTTCGATAATAAACAGGTTCAACAACCTCTGTACTCTGCTACCGTACTCTACTCACAAGGACAGTATGACATAAGCGGCGTTTCCTACTATGGCCGTTCAAAACACATTAGACCCTGAAATATTCGGCTCATTTATGGGGAAACTAATAGGACAAGGCAAAAAGGACATAGCATACGTTCTGAGATGTATTTTTCTTTACCGACTAGCTAAATATCTGCACGTATACCCCTAACAGCCTGTATATGGTACCAGGAAATGATCGTGCTTAGCTTGAAGAGGATGAGATGAACGCAAGACCTGTACGGTACATTAAATTGGAGCGGGTACAGAGTGTGAGAGGGTTTTATTTCGAACGAAGTTCATGTCTACTTTAAACTGTTGACTTATTAAGCAAAGTCAAGATTATATCACCTCAGTACAGTTGGATATCAGTCAGGCATGGTGTGATTCAGTACTGCTGCTGGCGATGTTCCGCGTTGAACCGCTGCTCCTCCCTTCGGAACCACATACCAATCCCTCGAGGGCTGTTCTGAACGGTTGTGAAGTTCTAGATGTTCTGGAAGGTCTCGAAATTCACGTTGCAGGGTTCGCTCACGTATAATAATGGAGAAAGCACAAGTATAAGCCCCCTGGACTTGTAGGATGGACTAGTAAGGAGGTGTAATTAATAATAGATTTTGAATGTTCCCATGAAGGGATTAAAGAAATGCTGATATTTCGTGTTGACTGACACGAGACACTTCCTTAAAGTGAAATGCACTAGTCACTAACTTGAGACGAAAAATGAAAGAACTCAAATAAGATTTTTGCAGTCGAATGTAAATGGAATCGAATTCTTACACTTCCTAATATCACTTGCACTTGTGATGTTAAGCACACAAAAACAAAGGTACTTAGTGCTATAAATGTTTAGAGAATTGAGGACGCAAACACTCGTCGAGTCCTCTAGGATTTCAAGATCACTTTGACTCTATTTACAGTAATTTGGAGAGTACATTCATTGAAATAAACACTGCTAGATGCCGTAGGAACATTATTCACACTGAGTTATGTGAAAAATCACTTAAACTGGTTGTTAGAAGTAAAATGCCTAACGTGTGAAATTGGTTCCGTTCACACACATCTTTACATTGACATACAACACTGTTAGAATGCAGACTATTGAGCGAAATTAGTCCCGTTCACTAGCAAGATTGTGTTTAAAGAAGTGGAATAATATTAACTCAATTTCTGAATGGCGAAAATTGGTTTTGTTCACACAATATCCTGAGTTCACAAATAATGTGAAACTATTTCACACGAAGACTAGCACTGTCAAGTTACGAAAGTTACTAGTATTTCAAAGTTTTATTCGTGAAAACTCTAAGTATCGATGCATAGTTTATGAACGTAAGATTTGCTAGTTCTGATACACAAGATTTCAGTCATTTGAAAATGTTCAAAGTATCGCACTAGCTAACTACACGGCTAAGTCTGTAGACAGAGAAATATTACAAGATTTTTGCAGAGTATCGAAGAATTCCACTCTTATAACTTCGACGTATCGTAGTGTGGCATACCATATATGCCCCATAATTAATTTATTCAATATTGTGGAACACTGTGCATTCAACAGATTGGAAAGTTTTGTATGAGCGGAGGTTTGCCAACGGACTTCATTCTGAACCGCGCGGTGATAGAGGGGAGGCAGTGGCAAGATTTCAAACTGCGGGTATTTTAAAAATTTGAACGAGGCTGCAAGGTGTGTCGCAGCATCGCCTGTTGCTAAGCGTTTGAAATAGAACTATCACAAGTGTGTAGGCGTGGTCTACCGCGGCAGTGATCCCCAAGACAAGCGAGCCCGCGATACCACCTTCATACACCGCAGAGCTGACCCTACCATCAACCGACGGGTGAAATCTGTCATTAAGCCTATGCTTCACGGTTTTAATATGTCCATTGAGTCGTAGGTGAATTTAGAGACGCCTCTGTGTTAAAATTTTGCTACTTATCATTACAATTTTGAAATGACATTTTCAAACGGCTGCCCGCTTTGTTTTCAAATGGCAGTTGAGACGCCGAGCCTTAAGTCTCCTAGGGAACCCCCTGGTTTGAATGAGACAACCGCAACTATAAAACAGCCTAGAGCGGGGGAAGACAACCGCAACTATAAAACAGCCTAGAGCGGGGGAAGTTTTCTCATTCGTTTCTCAGTCATGAGACCGTGTTCACGCCAGTTGTGACGGCGAAAGTCTTTGTCTCAAATATCTTCAGTGAGTATATTACCATTTAGCTGAGACAGTGTAAAATGAACAGTGACTTAATCTTGAGAACTATGTTAATAACGCACTAACCTTGTGCAGTTTAATTCTGTAATCCACGGGAGTGAAAAGTACGTAATTTGTGGCAGTCACCTTTGCCCGCATTTGGAAGACGGGATTGCCAAGTTCTGTAGGCACGGCTTCGTTCCCATCGGTAAAACGGTACGCGTCGTTGTAGGCATACAATTAACTTTGCAGACCGAACGTGTATTTACATATGTCTAAACTGTTATCGGGTCGCGAACCGCGGTCGTGTATGTTGCGTGTACGACCGTTGATGTCGCAAACAGACGGTGATGGTATTTTACCCGCCGAATAGTAACAGTGAACAAAGTTCTATATCTGTGAGACTTAATATATTTTTTTTTGTTTTGCTAGTTGCTTTACGTCGCACCGACACAGACAGGTCTTATGGCGACGATAGGACAGGAAAGGGCTAGGAGTGGGAAGGAAGCGGCCGTGGCCTTAATTAAGGTACAGCCCCAGCATTTGCCTGGTGTGAAAATGGGAAACCACGGAAAAATATAATATTTTATTTCAATAGTGTTTGTATTCAAGGAACGTGTGTACATAGTAGTACAGACATACTAACGGTATCTTCAGTATAGGAGTGCTATTTACAATTATCAAGACGGCAACCTCAAGTTATAATCCAGAGTATTGCATCAACCTCCTATGTGCTGATATGGAGGAGTAAAATCTACAGGCGCAGCAGTTGTGACTGATGTGGAAGCAGTATCGACAATGATGAGTACTATGCCTTGAATTCTATTGCATGTTCTTAGATAGGAGTTAGCTTAGTTTCACCCAGTGTAAATATAATTGTAACAATAAATGTTAGCCCTGTGAAGCTGAGTTTGTTATTTTTCATTTCATTTAAATGTAAATCCAGGGATGCATGTTTAGCCCTTTGCTTTGTTATGTTTGAGATAATTTTGGGAAGAGGGATATGGATAGCTTTTTTTTGCTAGGGGCTTTACGTCGCACCGACACAGATAGGTCTTATGGCGACGATGGGATAGGAAAGGCCTAGGAGTTGGAAGGAAGCGGCCGTGGCCTTAATTAAGGTACAGCCCCAGCATTTGCCTGGTGTGAAAATGGGAAACCACGGAAAACCATTTTCAGGGCTGCCGATAGTGGGATTCGAACCTACTATCTCCCGGATGCAAGCTCACAGCCGCGCGCCTCTACACGCACGGCCAACTCGCCCGGTATGGATAGGTTTAGTCAGGAGTGTGTTTCTTTGCTTTATTTACAGAGTATTCCGTAATGTGTGCTTAGTAGGAAATGCTGGCGTTAGCTTCATCATGGTTGAGGCTATGCACCGTATATTTCGTGAGGGAGAAGGGATGCAAGTCAGAGTAGGCTGCTTTATTTACGTATGTAGCGCGTTTTCAGGAACTCTTGGCCATCGACGGTTTGGAAGCCAGCGTTGTAAATGAGTGTCTTTTATTTATGCAGTAAGAACCAGCGACCCAGTAGGAGAGCAGGGGAATTATAAAGAACGGCAGATACCGCCTATAACGAGAGCGATGAACAGGAGTTGAGGCCTGTGGAAGTGATACTTCAAGGGGAATAAATAAGTTACAGCTGCATTATGGGAAACGGGCTAGAATACGCCTGGATATGCGGAGTAGAAGTCGAGAATCGAACTCTTCTGCTGCGAGTTCATGATGGCCCAAGTGACGTCTTGTTTAATAGGGGATTGCGCGCCCCTCAGCATGAGACATAGAGGGCTAGTTTTAAGCTATGACAGAACACATTATGTATGAGAGAAAGACGTAATATGTTTAATAAAGTAGCAGCTGAATTGTTAAATGTGATGTTTCCCTTGAAACGTGAAAGACAGAACGGGACGCAGGTTTCTTCTGTGTAGCGAGGGGTTTGCCCTTGAAAATAAGCTCTGAATGAATTACTCCCAACCGCTCGCTGTGTACTCTGGCCTGCAGGTAGAGATTTCGACGTTTACAGCCAGCTGACAGAGAAGAGCGCCTTAACAGCTGATCCCAGAGGGGCGTTAACTACTGGCCCATTGCGTTAACTATAGACCATGCGACTGAGGCCTTATTTATGAGGTGTATATTTTTATGTGTTTATTTTTCAGACGCCCTGATTTTTCTGTTTGATTTGTTTATATTTGTGTAAAGTGTGTATTTTGTTATTTTTGTCGTTGTTCATGTTTTTGTGTCAACGTTGATTAAGCATTTTGCATTCTCCTTAGCCCGATGCTAATTTTAAGGAAAGTCAGCTTCAATGCTGAATCATTGACGAAAGATCGGCCTGTCGGTAGCTTCAGTGTAGATATAAGATTAGGGAAACCTGGATTGACTGTGATGTGTTTATATTTTTATGAATTATTTGTGTACATTACGGATTGAAACTAGCGTGATTTTCTTTTATCGAGGAACATGTTATGGACGTTTTTGCTAAAGCAACCCCGTTGGGGTAACCGGCATTGTATTTTACCGGCGTCAATACAATGCAAGATGTAGATTTCACTCCAAGATTTCATGTAAATTTCATTTGTATTTGATTGTTTATTAAGTTTTGATCGGTATTTAATCCGACTAGTGTATTTTCTTTTCATTGTATTTTAATGTGCGCGGCACATGTTCTCTAAATTTATGGACACTGGGAGTCCCATTATCTCATTTTCAGTTTAATTTGCATTTTAGTTTGAATTAATATCATGCGTTTTGGATAAATAAATCCATTTTACCCCCTAACTTTGTCTTTTATTCACAACAAATGCAACTGTTTCCCATTCACATATACCTCTGGTATTTACTTCTTCGGTAGTTAGTCTTTAGTTTTGCCGCCTTTTTCGAATGTACCGCGCAGCTCATCGAACCTAGCCTGGGATATTCAAATTAGATGGATGGGAACGGTTTAGTAGCACTGACAACCACTAGCAGTCAACCGTACGGGTTCGACTGTGGGACAAGACTAATTTGTGTGTAATTCTTGCGTCTCTTTTATACTGGAGTCGCGAAGACTGCAGCTGTTTCATTCCTCTCAATAACTTTCTTAATCCGTGGTGGATTTTAATTAAACTTGGTAGTATTGGACAGTGATGTTATTACTCTCATATTCGTATCATAATTAATATACGAGTTACTATGGGTAGAAATTATGGAAGGTTCAATGAATGCCGTAACTTAGCCTTGGCGAGTTAGAGCTGGCTCCTACGTCACTCGCCAATTGTTCGCCGTAGTCCGTCTGCTCGCTTGGCGCGCGGCGCGTATTTTAAAGTTTAAAATACTTCATAACCAATGCTACATCAGCGTTTCTGGTAACTTATATTATGTCTGGTTGTTAAAATCAGAGGATGATTCTGTAGAATGAAACATGTCCTTCCACTTATAACTGTCATTTTTGCAGGTACAGTGAAACCCCTTTAACCCGACCAGATTAAAAAATCCACAAGGTTGATCTTTTAGAGGAGGGGTCTTCTTAAAAGGGAATGTCAAACTACCCTACTACTACTACTACTACTACTACTACTACTAGCTTGCACCCTCCGGGGTTCGGGTACGATTCCCAGTACTGCCAGAGATTTAAGATGAGCAGGAGTATTGGTGTGTGGTTAAAAAGGTGCATGGAGATCTAATCCATCGGGAGTGTACATAAAAAGTGCTGCATCACCTCGAGAAATACGAGGACACGAGCTTATTTACTACTACTACTACTACTACTACCACCCCCAACTGCAGAACAATGCACATAGCAACAGACGGTCTTAGTGTACAAACAAGTGTTTCGCATAATTACAACTATACTACTGTACACATTAGTGAACTTTATTTACTAATTATACCGGATGTAATGTACAGTACATGTACAGGAACAGTACCTCTAGAATTCACCTTCCTCACATATTCCATTATTGAAATCCCTTGGCAAGAGTGCGGTTAAACCACTTAAAAACAGCGTCTTTTACAGCTTCGTATGGTTGGCAACATTGTTTCTTTGTATCATTTGCATTTTCCTCCAGTCCCTCCAAGTAATGATAGCGATTTGCAATTGTATTTTTAATTCAGCTTTTCCGGGATTAAATTAATTTTCTAAATCACGTTGCGATCATCCCTATTCACTTTCTTCAATCACGTAAATTAGTTTCTCTAGCGAAAGAACAATCATTTTTCTGTTTGGGAACACGACGACTTGCTCTCACCTTGAAGGTAGAACAATCACTAGTGTATTTCTTAAGTTTTTTTTAACACAGAGTACAGTAGCTGATTACCTACTCCCACAACCCTACAAGGCAAGAGCAGGTTACTCATAGTCACGCTTCGGATAGTTATGCATTTGCACATTCAACTGCATATTTGGAGCAGTATTATCGTAACAGTGCATATTTTGGGGTTTTCCTCCTGTTAGGGCATATTTCAAAAGTATATTTCGTCTTGACTGTAGACATCAGTTTCTGCAGGACACTATTGGAAAATTTGACATGTATTTAAGATAACTGAAGCGTTAAGCTGTGCTGGTTATTCTCAGGTAGGCAGCGTGTTTCAATTTAGCAACACCAACTCTACATCCGACCATGGCTTTGTCAACCTGCAATGCAATTAGGTGGGTACTGATACTTGGAATTCTCCTTATAGCAGGGCTGTCTTTTCATCATTACCTTTCATGCACAATTAGTTCTTGTTGCATGAGTGAAACAGGTTGTGGTTCATAGTACGTTAAATAGCTGCATTCTTGCTACTTAATGTATAATGCCTAAGTGGTAAACTTGAAACAAAAACACCAGCCTCTTGTAACCACCGCTTTAGTTAAACCTGGACCAACATGAAGTAAATTCAATGAAGATATGTGTAAAACTAAGGGAAAAAGCTGATGGAACATATAACTGGGTTTCATTAGACGAAACAACGGGCGCGAATCAAAGATATGTAGCTAACTTTGTTTGGAATTTTAGGAGAGGAAGAAGATAGAGACATATCGTTACTACATATGGCTGTGTTAATTAAGGTGAATCACTCAACAGTTGCTACATTTTTCAATGAAGCACTTCCTTGTTTGTGGCCATCAGATATTCTTTAGGATCATGTTCTCGTGGCCTGCACCGATGCTGCATCTTATATGTGTAAAGCCATGGGAGGTCTTGGGATATTATATCCCAAGATGATGCACGTCACATGTGTAGCACATGGACTTCATCGAGGCGCTTAAGCAGTCCCGACGTCCCTTACTGAAGTAAACGCGTTGAACTCTACAGTGAAAAGTGTGTCCCTGAAGGCTCCAAGTCGCAAGAAATTATTTTTGGATGCAGTTGATGAAGTGCCGCTCCCGCCTTCACCAGTTCAAACAAGATGGGGAATGTGGCTCGAAGATGCTGTTTATAATGCCAATTATTATGAGGTAGTAAAAAAGGTAGTTCAAGTCCTCGATTCCGAAGAAGCTCCTTCTATTAAAGAAGCTCAAGAAGTCTTGAGCAAAGAGGGTGTTCGTGAGCAACTTATATTTATTCGTTCCAATTTGCACTGCATACTTGCAGCCATGAAGAAATTGCAAGAAAAAGGACTGCCTCTTCACATTACAGTAGTTTTGGAATTGTTGAAGAAGTCGAACGATCCCTAATGAACCTAACTAATCAAGTTTTCTCGGAAAAACTGCAGTGTGTAGTGCTAAAAAAACTCCGGTCTCCACAAACTCAAAAGCATTTCTGGTATTATCTAATGCAAAGGCAAATTTGACTGAGCATCGATACTAGAAGTCTCTGATTTCGTCAAGTTGGAGTTTTCTCCAATTGTGGCATGCTATGTGGAGAGAGTGTTTTCGGAGTACAAAGTCATTTTAAGCGAAAATAGGGCCAAGTTTGTGTTTCAAAACCCATCACATGCAGTAATTAAGTGTAATCAAGACATTTGAATTTCATTGACAAACTGGAGCATTTTATTGTGGTATGGTATGTAATTCTTGTGGTTTCAGCTTAAGTGTCCTAAATATTTCTTGTATGTTCTACATTTAGACAATGACTGGCCTCCTTCCTGGAAATACCACGTAATCTGCATTTTCATCATTATTATACAAAGTATTTCTATGTTTCAGAGCCCAGAAGTAGACATTCAATTTTTTACTTTCTATTCAGTTACCAGTACTATCTGCATGTAAACACCATTGCCTAGGGATTTCAAAACAAATGTTCTATAATGCTGTTTTAAACTAGAAACTGTCTTATTTTCTCGTTGTCTTTAATGTTTCAGCTTCAATCGATCATTTTGAAATAGTTCATTCTTTTGTACAAGCAAACAAACTACTCAATGCTGCACAATTTAACTCGTTTTATAATTGTATGTGCATCTGATTATACGTTTCACATGCTGTATTATTCACTTCAATCACTCATCTTTAAGCTGTATTTGACTTTAAAATTTCCAAATTTGAACATTTTCCACTTACAGTACAATCATCTTTCCCTGGGTCATCCTTTACATCTTTCTCAATCACTTCTCTCCTCCAGATTAAGAATCTTAATGTTTTCTAAATGCTATTACTGTTCTGTTCCAGCCCATTGAATCCCCTCCTGGGGCAAAAGGTTTCCAACTTCTTCTGAATTCCTATGTCACATGGAGCCCTCACAGAAATAGGTCCTGCAACCCATTTCTGGACATCAGACCACCTGGCTGAAATACATCCCCTGCACCGCAGTCCATCTCTGGCGTACCATTCAGCCATCACCCTTGTCCAATTCATAGGCACCATTCTCACTCTAAGACCAGCCAAACTCCACTTTTGAGCACAGATTTCTCTTTCAACATCCTTTATTCTGGTCTTGCGCCTATTTCAGTGTTTCACTGACGGTCCTTCAGGGAAATTCCTTACAAACTTCTTTTTATTCTTCCCCGGCAGACACTCGGTTTAACTGTCTGTCTGACAAATAGACAATCCAACTAAAACACAACAATCTCATCGTCGCCATAAGACCTATCTGTGTTGGTGCGACGTAAAGCCACTAGCAAAATAGAAAAGAAACCAACAATAACAAATGTACAACACTAAATTATGAAATGACTAATGTTCACAGATTTATTTTACCTGTAAGTTAACTAATCACTTCCCAGCATAAAACTAAGGACAGTTATAACTACAGCATGTATTGTAATGGGGTTGAAACTAAGTAATGGAACACAAAGGTGTTTGTTTACTACAGTATGGTCATAAACAAGATTAGGCATAGCTGTTTCTAGGAAAGATGACTTAAAAGCCAAGCAGTCTTGATGTCTGAGCTAGCTAGCTCATAGGAGATTGTCCAATTAACCTTCATGCCAGTATGATGTAAAGATTTCTTTCTTGACAACTACTTCTCAAACCCACATACAGTGAAATTTCCAATCCTGTGGCTTGCAAGGGATTAGGCATTTCATAGCCTATCTCAGTTATAAAAATTCCCTGCTTCAAAGACTTTTGTTGAGGTTATGGAATGCAGGGAATTGGCAAGATAAATCTTTTATCTGCCCTCGTTCTTGAAGAAGACACTTGACAACAGTCAAATAGGACAAGTTACTGGTTAAAAGAAACTCAAAAATACTGTCTTAATCTTGAAATGACTCTCTTCCTTCCTGAAAATGCAATGTGATCTACTTACATTGATATGTGCTGTATAATTGCCCCAATTTTAAAATAAATTAGTATTTCATGACATTTTAATCTATTTTAATAAGTTTATAAATGAAAATTAATCCATTCCTGCATTCTGTTTTAAAGTATTATTTTACATTAGGAATAGGAATTACTATGTTCCAAAATTGTCTGCTTCTTTTGATTTTGGTTTTATGGCAAGGCAGTAGGGTAGGGGTTATAGGCAAGTTTTGAAGTCATTTTTATTATACACTCTTACATGTTTCAACATAAGCACCATAAGCAAAGTGGCTTAGTTGGTGGTTTTCTCCCAGACAGCCAAACTTTACATTCTGGATGATTTAAGGTTGGAATTTTCAGCTGAACAATAACAGAACTTTAGGAAGGGTTTCTCGGCTTAAAGCCCTGGTTGAAATTGAATTGAGCCTGGGAGCTCTACCAACCCCAGAAATAACACGATAAGCAGTCCGGCCAGTCCAGTCTGCTACAGTAATAGAGTAGATCGTAAGCCAGCAACTCTGTGCCGAGTGTTGGGCGGCGAAAAATAACTTGACACCTTTTGGGCGGATGAGTTCTCTTGGGTGAGGTGATGGTCTCCTCTGTGAAGAAAATGACACTGGAACTCATCAAGCAGCATCTGTCTCCAAGTTAGGGGCGGCTGCAGAAGGCATCTGTATGCCATGTTAGGAGCGGCCTCATTACCTGTTTGCAGCAGCTCTAAAATGCCTCTGGGATTGACAAACCCATCACAATAAACGCCTAAAATGAGTGCAAATATGGAGTAGCCTCGGAAAATCCTCGGGCATTGCCTGCAAGCAACGTACAGTTCTTTCTTGACAACCACTTCTCAAACCCACATACAGTGAAATTTTTAATCCTGTGGCTTGCAAGGGATTAGGCATTTAATAGCCTATCTACATACATACATACATACATACATACATACATACATACATACATACATACATTATCATTATAGACTGTTATGCTTTCAGCGATCAGTCTGCAAGCCTCTGTGAATTTACTAAACGTCGCCACAATCCTCGATTTGCAACTAGTGTTGTGCCCTCATTTAGTTCTATACCTCTTATCTTTAAATCGTTAGAAACCGAGTCTAACCATCGTCGTTTTGGTCTACCTCTACTTCTCTTACCCTCCATAGCAGAGTCCATTATTCTCCTAGGTAACCTATCCTCCTCCATTTGCCACACATGACCCCACCACCGAAGCCGGTTTATGCGTACAGCTTCATCCATCGAGTTCAATCCTAAATTAGCCTTTATCTCCTCATTCAGATGCCCTCCTGCCATTGTTCCCATCTGTTTGTACCAGCACTCATTCTTGCTACTTTCATGTCAGTTATTTCTAACTTATGAATAAGATATCCTGAGTGCACCCAGCTTTTGCTCCTGTAAAGCAAAGTTGGTCTGAAAACAGACCAATGTAAAGATAGTTTCGTCTGGGAGCTGACTTCCCTCTTACAGAATACTGCTGATCGCAGCTGCGAGCTCAATGCATTAGCTTTACTACACCTTGATTCAATCTCACTTACTATATTACCATCCTGGGAGAACACACAACCTAAATACTTGAAATTATCGACCTGTTCTAGCTTTGTATCACCAACCTGACATTCAATTCTGTTGAATTTCTTACCAACTGATATCAATTTAGTCTTCGAGAGGCTAATTTTCTTACCATACTCATTGCACCTATTTTCAAGTTCCAAGATATTAGACTGCACGCTTTCGCCACAATCTGCCATTAAGACCAAGTCGTCAGCATAGGCCAAACTGCTTACTACATTTCCACCTAACTGAATCCCTCCTTGCCATTTTATACCTTTCAGTAGATGGTCCATGTAAACAACGAACAGCAAAGGTGACAGACTACAGCCTTGTCAAACCCCTGTAAGTACCCTGAACCAAGAACTCATTCTACCATCAATTCTCACTGAAGCCCAATTGTCAACATAAATGCCTTTGATTGATTTTAATAATCTACCTTTAATTCCATAGTCCTCCAAGTATAGTGAACATCTTTTCCCTCGGTACCCTGTCATATGCTTTCTCTAGATCTACGAAGCATAAACACAACTGCCTATTCCTCTCGTAGCATTTTTCAATTACCTGGCGCATACTGATAATCTGATCCTGACAGCCTTTCTGTGGTCTGAAACCACACTGGTTTTCATCCAACTCCTCTCAACGACTGATCGCACCCCACCTTCCAAGATACCAGTGAATACTTTGCCTAGTATACTAATCAATGAGATACCTCGATAGTTGTTGCAATCCTTCCTGTTACCTTGCTTATAGATAGGTGCAATTACTGCCTTTGTCCAATCTGAAGGTAGCTTACCAACACTCCTCGCTAATTTTACTACTCTATGAAGCCATTTCATCCCTGCCTTCCCACTATAATTCACCATTTCAGGTCTAATTTCATCTATTCCTGCTGCCTTATGACAATGGACTTTATTTACCATACTTTCCACTTCCTCAAACATAATTTTCCTCCTCCGCATGAGGTTGGCTGTTTGCAACACCACCAGGATGATTTCCTTTTACATTGCGAAGATGTTCAAAATATTCCCTCCACCTATCCAGTGATTCCCTGGGATCTATTATGAGTTCACCTGAATCACTCAAAACACTGTTCCTTTTCCTTTTTCCCTCCCTTCCTAAGATTCTTTATTACTGTCCAGAAAGGTTTCCCTACTGCTTGACCTAGCTTTTCCAGGTTATTTCCAAAATCTTCCTATGACTTCCTATTGGATTCAACAACTATTTATTTCGCTCTGTTTCTTTCATCTACGTACAAATCCCTGTCTGCCTCAGCCCTTGTTTGGAGCCATTTCTGATAAGCCTTCTTTTTACGTTTACAGGCTGCTCTCACTTCATCATTCCACCAGGATGTTTGCCTTTTCCCATCTTTACACACAGTTGTTCCTAGGCATTCCCTTGCTGTTTCTACTACAGCATCCCTGTATGCCACCCATTCACTTTCTATATCCTGAACCTGCTTACTGTCTACTGTTCGAAACTTCTCACTAATCATATCCATGTACTTCTGTCTAATTTCCTCATCCTGGAGATTTTCTACTCTTATTCGTTTGCAGACAGATTTCACTTTCTCTACCCTAGGCCTAGAGATACTCAGTTCACTACAGATCAGATAGTGGTCTGTATCATCGAAAAATCCGCAAAAAACTAGTACATTCCTAACAGATTTCCTGAATTCAAAGTCTGTTAAGATATAGTCTATTATGGATCTGGTACCCCTAGCCTCCCATGTGTAGCGGTGAATAGCCTTACGCTTGAAGAATGTTTTCGTAACAGCTAAACCCATACAAGCACAGAAGTCCAGCAAACGCTTCCCATTCCCATTAGCTTCCATATCTTCCCCACATTTACCAATCACCCTTTTCGTATCCTTCAGTTCTATTCCCAACTCTCGCATTGAAATCACCCATTAGCACTATTCTATCCTTGCTGTTGACCCTGACCACGATGTCACTCAATGCTTCATAAAACTTGTCAACTTCATCATCATTTGCACCCTCACATGGTGAATACACGGACACAATTCTTGTCCTAATTCCTCCAAATGACAAATCTACCCACATCATTCGCTCATTTAAGTGCCTAACAGAAACTATGTTGCGTGCAATGGTATTCCTGGTAAAGAGCCCTACCCCAGACTCTGCCCTTCCCTTTCTAACACTCGTCAAGTACACTTTATAATCTCCTATCTCTTCCTCCTTATCTACCCTTACCTGAATATCACTTACTCCTAGCACATCCAGATGCATCCTCTTTCCGGACTCAGCCAGTTCTACCTTCTTTCTTCCATAAGCCCCATTAATACTGATAGCTCCCCATCGAATTCCATTTCGCTCGCCAAGTTGTTTCCAAGGAGTCCCTCGCCTGTCAAATGGGAGTGGGACTCCATTACTCCCATAGGTCCGAGGCTTGCTTAAAATGTTCTGAGTTCGGTAAATTCATGAAGCAGGATGCTACCCTACTTGCACATAGTCCAAGTGAGGATCTCTCCTCTAACGGGTTATGGACCTCCGGTGAATTGTATAGTCCTAGCCGCCTGAGCACAAGGAGGGCCATGACTCAGAATATGTCCACGATGCCCACTCCCATTCCATAGCAACTGGTATCCCGACTCTCAGGACCACTTACTAGGCCACTCAGCTGTTGCCCATGGTTCACGAACTAGGACGTGACTACACGAACCCACAAACATGAACCATTCATAGCCTATCTCAGTTATGAATATTCCCTGCTTCAAAGACTTTTGTTGATGTTTTGGAATGCAGGGAATTGGCAAGATACATCTTTTTTTCTGCCCTCGTTCTTGAAGAAGACAATTAACAACAGTCAAAGAGGACAAGTTACTGGTTTAAAAGAAACTCAAAAATACTGTCTTAATCTTGAAATGACTCTCTTCCTTCCTGAAAATGCAATGTGATTTACTTACATTGATGTGTGCTGTATAATTGCCACAATTTTAAAATAAATTAGTATTTAATGACATTTTATTCTATTTTAATAAGTTTATTAATGAAAATTAATCCATTCCTGCATTCTGTTTTAAAGTATTATTTTACATTACGGTAAGGCATTAGGGTGGGAAGTTGGCGACCAGTATCACAACATGTCCAAATTGGGACAGTCAACATCCTAACCCTGACAGACAAGATGGAAGAGCTGATAGAGTTCATGAAAGAGAAGGACATAGCATCTTTGGACTTAGTGAAACAAAATGAAGAGGAAGAGGGCAAAGAAAAATGAAGGAAGGGTACAGGCTGTTTTACAGTGGAGGACAGGATGGAGTAAACAGAGTAGGAATGATCAATAGAAAGAATGTCCTGGAATATGTGGAGGAAGTGAAGAAGTTTTTTTTTTTTTTTTGCTACTTGCTTTACGTCGCACCGACACAGATAGGTCTTATGGCGACGATGGGACAGGAAAGGGCTAGGAGTGGGAAGGTAGCGGCCGTGGCCTTAATTAAGGTACAGCCCCAGCATTTGCCTGGTGTGAAAATGGGAAACCACGGAAAACCATTTTCAGAGCTGCCGACAGTGGGGTTCGAACCTACTATCTCCCGAATACTGGATACTGGCCGCACTTAAGCGACTGCAGCTATCGAGCTCGGTAGAGGTGAAGAAGATCAATGACAGAATTACCATAGCAAGGATACAGTTTGAGAAAGGAACACAAGATCTGTACCAAGTATATGCTCCACGAACTGGAAATAAAGAAGAGAATATAGAATAATTCCATCAATAACTGGAGAAATATATCGAAGATAAGGAAGAAGTTATAATGGGAGATCTGAATGCACAAGTGGGAAGAGAGAGACAAGAGAAGAGACTCTAGGGCCATACTGATATGGCAACTAGAATCAAGAAGGAAATATGTTAATGGACTTTTGCCAGAAGAACCAACTAATAATAGAAAACACGTGGTTCAGAAAGAAAAATAGCCAGAAAATTACCAGGTATGGATGGAGAGACAGAAGAACGAAAATGTTGATTGATTACCGGTACAAATTAGTGGAAAAAGGACATTGGAAAGATCTTATGGATGTTACAGGTATGCCTGAGGAAGTCTTTGGGGGTGACCATAGAGCACTGACAGCAAAGTTGAGAGTAGGTAAAAAAAAAAAAAAAAAAAAAAAAAAAAAGGGATTCGGTCTGCAAATTGAAGGAAAAGGATATTCAGGCAAAGTTAAGGAAAGAATTACATAAACTGATACCAAGGGCTGGTGAATAGGAATGGAATAAGTTTAAGAGTGCATTTGTAAGGTTTGCAGAGAAAACATGTGGTGCAATATCAGGAAAGGTAAGAGAGAAAGCAAAAAAATGATGGAAAGATAGAATGAAAGATAAAATAAAGGAAAAGAAGAAAGGAAGGAACAGAAAACAAAAAGGATTGAAGTGAGCAAGCAAGATACACAGAAGGGAAAAGAGTTTGCAAAAAAGTAGTAACCAAAGAAAAGTTGGGAACATTAACCCAGGAAGTAAACGAAGAATTGAACAGTGGGGAAAAAATTATTTGGAATTATAAAAAACTGCAGGAATGAGATGGTGAGTGCAGCATTTGTGAAGATTAAAGAAGGAATAATACTAACAAAACCAGAAGAGATACTGAACAGACAGAAAGAATATTTCAGTGAACTGCTGAACGTGAGAAACAAGACGTGGAGAAGTTGTCCAGGCAGCAGAAATGGACGTAATAGAGAAGGAATCAGATATTAGAATGACAGAGGCGGAATGGGCAGTTAAAAATATGAAAATGGGAAAAGCCGTGGGAATAGATGAAGTAGCCATAGAAATGATCAAGGCTGCAGGACCAGTGGGACTCCAGTGGGCTAATTGAATACTCAAGTGTGTATGGAGAGAGAAAAGGAGTGCCCAAGGATTGAGAAGAGATGATTATAACACCAATATTAAAGAAAGGAGATAAGGTGTGCAGTGACTACCATCATCTCCAATGTTGCCAAGATAATGGAAAGGATACTGGAAAGAAGAATTAGAAAAAAGGTGAAAAGGCAGGTTTTTTCCCTACAATTTCTTTATGTTGCACAGACACACACATGTCTTATGGCGACGATGGGATAAGAAAGGCCTAGGAGTGGGAAGGAAGCAGCCGTGGCCTTACTTAATGTACAGCCTCAGCATTTACCTGGTGTGAAAATGGGAAACCACAGAAAAACATCTTCAGGGCTGTCAACAGTGGGGTTCAAACCCACTATCTCCTGGATGCAAGCTCACAGCTGCGCGCCCCTAACCACGAGTCAGTTACAAGAAGAACAATTTGGATTCAGAAGTGGAACGTCAACAGTGGAACCCATTTTCATTCTGAGACAGATCATGAAAAAAGAGCTGGGAATATGGGAAGTATATAGTAATGACTTTTATAGACTTAGAAAAGGCATACAATAGCATTCCCAGAACAAAAGTTTGCAGTAGCCTGACTCATAAAAGCATAGTCAAGGAGCTAAAAACAAAGATAGCAATATATGATAACTGTTGCAGTGTGTGTGAAGACACAGTGGGTAGATAGATCAGAGTGGTTTAGAATGGACAAGGACAAGGGAGTGCCCTGTCACCTTTACAGTTCATAATGGTGATGGATGACATTGTAAAGGCAGCACGGATATTAGTAGGAGGATACAACTGGGGAGTGTCTTCTACCACCAGGTACAGAGATTAATAATGGAATAAAGATGTACCAGCGAAGGCTAAAGAAGTAATGTGCAAGGGATATTACTTACCTATAATGACATACATCCCCTATAAACCATGTGACTTTGTCGCGGTAGAGAAGCTTGCATGTCCCAATGAAGGAGATAGCTGAAATGTAGGTACAACAATATCGGAGGTATATCTGTCGAGAGACCAGTCGAACTAATGGTTCATCGAAAGGGGAGTAATAGCCTTTCGGAAGCTGCAAGGGTGGCAGTCTGGATAAATGACTGATATGGCCTTGTAATAATATTTAACATGGCTTAGCTGTGTTAATACTGCTACAAGGCTGAAAGTAATGGGAAACTATAGCCGTAACTAACACCTGAGGGCATGCAGCCCTCTCTGTACGAATGAATGATGTACTGACGATGGCTTCCTCTCTACAATTAGAAATAGGAAAGGATTTTCACCTATTAATACTTGTTTATTGCACTTATATTGCTACAGGACCGGTTTCGACCCTTTACATAAGGTCATCTTCAGCTGAACCATACGTTACGACAAGCCCCATTTGGATGTGACCTAATGTTTATTATCGTATAGCATTCCTTTGACAATACAATCTTAATCATAGCTTCATCATATAGATATGTATGTATGGTTCAGCTGACCTTATGTAAAGGGTCGAAACTGGTCCTGTAGCATAATAAGTGCAATAAACAAGTATTGATAGGTGGAAATCCTTTCCTATTTCTAATTGTGTAATTCGTCAATACGGAAATGAAGATTATAGATTATGATAGGCTTCCTCTCTGGTAAAATATTCTGGAGGTAAAATAATCCTCCTTTCAGATCTCCAGGTAGGGATTACACAGGACGGGCAATCACCAGGAAGATGGATACTAACATTCTGCTAATCGAGCGTGGAATGTTAGGAGTTTGAATCGTTGTGGTAGGTCAGAGAATCTAAAGAGAGAAATGGGCAGGCTAAAATTAGATGTAGTTGGCATAAGTGAAGTAAACTGGCAGGAAGAGCAGGATTTTTGCTCAGGCAACTACAGAATTATCAACACAAAATCAAACCTGGGAAATTCAGGAGTTGGTTTAGTAATGAATAAGAACATAGGGCATGTACATGTACTTTTCGTCTAAACATCTATGTACTAATTGATTTTACAAAAGGTACGAAAAGCAATAGAAAAGCAACTTACATCCTAGCTGGCTTAAGTTGGTTTATCCACGTCCTGCTGTGGAAGGTCTGCTGTGCCTAACTGTGTGTGTTGTAGGCATGATGGAGGGGCTGACAGCAAGGCGGGGAGTGTGTTGGTTGAGAGAGTAGGAGTGGCATGAAGTGTGGGCATAGGGGAGGGTGTGGAATGGAGAGGAAAAGTAGAATGCTGATTCGTGTTCAGACGAGATATCTTGTTCAAGGAATGATTAAAAAAACTTTATTAATTACGGTACCACTTCTGAGGATGTTTCGTAACATTTTTTTCTTACCCCCCACTTTTTTGGTTCTCAACGCTTACAGCTTTCTTCCTGTTTGTTACAGATATGTTTTTTCAATACCTTAACTTTTAACATCCTGGCTTGGAATGATTTCACACAATGTCCCACACAGCACAAGTCAAGATTCTCCAAACTCACAGTATGATAAAGTCTAAATCAACATGATCCATTTTAAGAAGAGCCCAAGTTGGTGCTTTATTTTACAATCAACAAAAGACTTTTAGACAAAAAGGACTTGATATTTTAAAATTTATATAATTTTAACCATTTCTTGTTGTGTGATACCTTTATCTTTTAGTTTTATATGATATTTTAGCTATAGCTGATGATGTCCATGATATAAGGATGAAACATGTACTAACTGATTTTAATTAAATTGATGTTTGTATTGTAAGGTGGGACTTCTGTGAACTCTCTTATAAGCTTATTATGCCTACTTGTTTAGCAGATAATACATAAATTGAAAGAATATAGAAAAAAATAGATTTAATACAATATATAAAAGGAGTTGAGCATCTAAATGTGATGTGAAACTGGAATGCAGTGGTAAGCCAAGGATGAGAAGATAATGCCATACGAGAATTCAGACCGGGACTAAGGAAAGAAAGACGAAGCCAGCCAGTTGAATTCTTCACTGATCATAATTTAGTCCTTGCTAATACTTGGTTCAAACACCACAAACGACGGCTGTACACATGGACAAGGTCTGAAGATACAGGAAGGTGTCAAATAGACTTCATTATGAGTAGGGAGAGATTCAGAAACCAGGTGGTGGACTGCAAGTTCAAATACTTAGGTGTGAGATTTGAAAGTAATTTGCACTGGAAGGGTCATGTTGATGACATTGTTGGGAAAGCATACAGATCATTAATGTCATAACGAGGCTACTTAAAGGATGCAACAAAGAATTAAAAGACAAAAGTTACTTAAGTATGGTTTGTCCATTATTGAAATATGCAAACATTGTTTGGGATCCTCACCAAGAATACCTAATAAAAGAAATAGATGGCATGCAGAGGAAAGCAGCAAGATTTATAACACGAGATTTCAGAAATATCAGAAATATTACAGAAACTTGGGTGGGAAGCTTAAAGTAAGAGAAGGGAGAAAACTAGACTTATAGGATTATATACACCCTATACAGGAGAGGAAGCATGGGGAGAAATCCGTGAGAGGCTTCAGTTGGAAAATAATTATATCGGCAGTGCTGATCACAAGTATAAAATCAGATGGGATTTTAGCAGAAATGATTGTGGTAAATTTTCATTAACTGGGAAGGGCGTGAAGGAATGGAACAGTTTACCTGGGTAAGTGTTTGATCCTTTTCCAAAATCTGTACAGATATTCAAGAAAATAATATGTATATATATATATTCTTTTGCTACAGGCTTTACGTCGCACCGACACAGATAGGTCTTATGGCGACGATGGGATAGGAAAGGCCTAGGAGTTCGAAGGAAGCGGCCGTGGCCTTAATTAAGGTACAGCCCCAGCATTTGCCTGGTGTGAAAATGGGAAACCACAGAAAACCATCTTCAGGGCTGCCGACTGTGGGATTTGAACCCACTATCTCCCGGATGCAAGCTCACAGCCGCACCGCCTCTACCCGCATGGCCAACTCGCCTGGTAAGAAAAGAATAAACGGTAACAGAGAAAAGAAATGTTAAAGGGCATTCGACCTGTGTAGGTTATTGTAATAAAGAATTTTTGTGAATAAATTAATTCCATCCCCTTGTCTATGGAGACTGGACAGCTGAAGTAGTGGACTGCCTGTAGGGGTGAAGTACAGTGGGGACCTTGAGGGCCCTGGGACCACTACGGTAGCTGTGAAGGTCCTTCAGGAACTCTGAAAAGCACTGGCAAAAGGGGCTCTGGTTAAGACGCAGCAGGTCGTTATGCATGTTAGGTACCAAAATGAAAAAAAAAAAAAAAAAAAAAGGGGGCACTGTACATTTAAATCTTATAGCAATATTGTATAGTATTTTTTGAAGATATTCCACATACTGTATATGGGTTGATTATGTGTGTAAGTACTGTACAGAAGACATTATGAGTAGAATTTTGTAAATAATATAAATTTATTAAGGATGAGCTGTGTGTTAGTAGAAAAAATGTTAATGTAAATTGTATAATACTGTATTTTAGGAAAAATGTCTTCTTTTCTTTTTAACTTAAAACGCAGTTGTTGAGAATAATGTATTTTTGTGTATCATTTGCCACCTCATTTGCAAATAAAGTATTTTGATTTGATTTGAAGATGTTCCCAAGACCACAATGTAGTTGTCATGAAAAAACGTTTGAAGTTGAAGAAATTGAAGAAAAGAAGGAAAGCAACAAGATGGGATCAAGATAAATTGTAAGAAAAGAGTGTGAGGGATTGTTTTAAGGAACATGTTGCACAACGATTAAATTAAAGGCTGAACAAAACACAACAGATGAAGAGTGGACAGTTGTGAAGAATGACATCAGTAGGGCTGCTAAAGAAAGGTAAGATCAAGTAAGAATCAGTGAACTCGGGAGATATTAGACCTGATTGACGAACGGTAAATATACAAGAAAGCAAAAAATTAGGAGGGCAAAAAGAATACAGGTGATTAAGGAATGAAGTAGATAGAAAGTGCATGACAGCTAAGGGAGAATGGCCGGAACACAAGTGCAAGGATGTTGAAGGTTGTATGGTGCTAGGATGATGATAATAATAATAATAATAATAATAATAATAATAATAATAATAATAATAATAATAATAATAATAATAATGTTATTTACTTTACGTCCCACTAACTACTTCCACGGTTTTCGGAGACGCTGAGGTGCCAGAATTTTGTCCCGCAGGAGTTGTTTTACGTGCTAGTAAATCTACTGACACGAGGCTGACATATCTGAGCACCTTCAAATACCACCGGACTGAGCCAGGATCTAACCTGCCAAGTTGGGGTCAAAAGGCCAGCGCCTCAACCATCTGAGCCACTCAGCCTAGCAAGGTCCTAGGAAAGGCAGATGTTGCATACAGGGGAAATCAAGGAAACCTCTGGAAAAAGGAAAAGTAGGTGTATGGATATTAATAGCTCAGATGGAAACCCACTTCTAGGGAAAGAAGACAAGGCAGAAAGATGGCAGAAACATATCCAACAGTTGTATCAAGGGAAAAAAGTAGGTGATAAGATTCAGGAACAAGAAGAAACTGTTGATCCTGATGAAATGGGAGACCCAATTTTCAGAGCAGAATCTGACAGAGCCTTTAGAGACCTGAATAGGAACAAGGCACCTGGAATTTATGACATACCCTCAGAATTACTGACTGCCTTAGGAGAAACCAGGATGAGGAGGTTATTCCATTCAGTGTGTAAGATGTATGGTACAGAAGTGCCATCTGATTTTAGATAGAATGTTTTTATACCTATTCCCAAGAAATCAGAAGCTGACAAGTTTGAAAACTACAGCACCATTAGTTTAGTATCTCATGCTTGAAAAATGGAAATACAAGTTGAAGCTGAGTTGGGAGAAGATCAGTTTTGCTCCAGAAGAATTGTAGGAACACGTGAAACAATCCTGACATTATGGCTGATCTTACAAGGAGAGGCCAGTCCCTGCGTCCAAACGATTTCAACGAGCTTCAATGTACCTATTGGGAGACATTCAACAGTAATCATGTTAGAATGTTTTAGGTCAATACACTTTCGTTTTAAAAAAAAACTGAGGTCAAATGTCATGATGCAGGATCCGCTTTGGACCAAGTGGAAGTGATAGAACACTAAAACGCGAACAAATTTTATTTAAACATGTTAGGTCCACAACCTCCGAAAAATTGATGAATTTCTGATTCCAAAGCAATACATATATACTTGGAAAGTTACAACGCAGTCAACCGGAACGCTGAGCAAGTGGTCACTATACTTGTCCGCGAACCACGAAGACGTGAGTTCAAGTTTCGTCACAGGTACATTTCTTGTACGAAAAAACTTATTTGAGGGAACGTGAAGATAAAGATAATGTTCTTGGCTTTACATCCCACTAACTACGTTCACGGTTTTCAGAGTGCGAAGATAAAAATCTAACAAAAATACTGTGCAAAATGCAATACAATTTATATTCTACCTGAAATTAATATATGCCTACATATTCTCACAAGTCCATAAGACCTATGTGTCTGTGCGATGTAAAGCAACTTGCAGAAATATATTGTAAAAAGAAAAAACTGCGACGAGACTCGAAGTCACATCATTGATGATGATGATGATGATGATGATGCTTGTTGTTTAAAGGGGCCTAACATCGAAGGTCATCGGCCCCCATCATCGATGTTCACAAACAAGTACGGTGACCACTCGGCCACCACCTTGGTTGAATGCGTAGTAACTCTCCAAGAATATAAATACGAGTTGCATTGGAATAGAGCATTCATCAATTTTTTGGAAATTATTAGGTTGTGGACCTGAGAAGTTTAAGTAAAATTTGTTTGCCTTTTATTGTTCTATCACCTCTACTTGGTCTGAAGCGGATCCTGCGTCGTAACATTTGACCTTAACTTTTTCAAAAACAAAAGCGTACTGACCTAAGCCCTTCTACACGAGTTACTGCTGAGTGTCTCCCAACATGTACACAGAAGCTCATTGAAATCAGCTGGACGCAGGGTCTCGCCTCTCCTTGTTAGAGGATCGAATTAAGAAAGACAAACTGAGTAGATGTAGAAAAGGCATTCGATATTGTTGATTGGACCACGCTATGCGAGATTCTGAAGGTGTTTGGGATCAGATACTGCAAAAGAAGAATTATCTACTATCTGTATGGCAGGGAGGGATTCAGTTAGGTGGAAATGTAGTAAGCAGTCTGGCCTATGCTGACGACTTGGTCTTAATGGCAGATTGTGCCAAAAGCCTGCACTTGAAAGTAGGTGCGATGAGTATGGTATGAAAATTAGCCTCTCGAAGACTAAATTGATGTCAGTAGGTAAGAGATTCAGCAGAACTGAATGTCAGATTGGTGATACAAAACTAGAACAGGTACATAATTTCAAGTATTTAGGTTGGTAATATGGTAAGCGAGATTGAATCAAGGTGTCGTAAAGCTAATGCAGGGAGCTCGCAGTTGCGATCAACAGTATTCTGTAAGAAGGAAGTCAGCACCCAGACGAAACTATCTTTACATCGGCCTGTTTTCAGACCAACTTTGCTTTACAGGAGCGAAAGCTGGGCGGACTCAGGATATCTTATTCATAAATTAGAAGTAACAGACATGAAAGTAGCAAGAATGATTGCTGGTACAAACAGGTGGGAACAATGGCAGGAGGGTACTCAGAATGAGAAGATAAAGGCTAATTTAGGAATGAACTCGATGGATGAAGCTGTACGCATAAACAGGCTTCGGTGGTGGGGTCATGTGAGGCGAATGGAGGTGGATAGGTTACCTAGGAGAATAATGGACTCTGCTGTGGAGGGTAAGAGAAGTAGAGGTAGACCAAGATGACGATAGTTAGACTCGGTTTCTAACGATTTAAAGATACGAGGTATAGAACTAAATGAGGCCACAACACTTGTTGCAAATTGAGGATTGTGGCGACGTTTAGTAAATTCACAGAGGCTTGCAGACTGAACGATGAAAGGCATAACAGTCTATAATGATAATGTATGTATGTCTGTACAAAAATCGGGTAATGTAGTGCAGTCAAATAAGTCTGGTGATGTAGGAGCATGGCACTGTATGGCAGAGAAACATAGACGTTAACTAGCTCAGAAAGAAAAAGAAAAGAAGCTTTTGAAATGCAGTGTTACAGAATACTGAAGGTGAAATGGGTAGATCGTATCACAAATGAAAAAATACTGAACTGAACTGGTGAGAGGAGAACGATTTAGCAAAATTTGACCACAAGAACAGACGGAATGATATGGCATATCTTAAAACACCCAGGTCTTGTTCAGTTACTTTTTTGAGGGGAGTGTAGGTGGAAAAACTGCAATGGTAGACCAAGGTATGAATATGACAAACAGAGTAGAATTGATGTAAAATGTAGTAGTAATGCAGAAATGAAAAAGTTGGCACAAATAGGGTGGCATGGACAGTTGCATCAAACCAGTCTATGGACTGATGACCCCCAAAAAACAACATAATGACATATGCAGCAGAAACGTGGACAATGACTCAGAGAGATAAAAGGAGAATACAGGCAGCTGAAATTAAATTCCTGAGGAGTTTGGTACAGAGAAGGAGGAGGGATAGAGTGAGAATGAAGACATAATTTCATATTATGAAAAGAGCTAAAAATGCAAAAATTAAATGATAAACTGGAATAGAACAGATTGAGATGATTTGGGCATGTCGAGTGGATGAAAGGGAAAAAACTTCCAAGACAAGCACTGGAAAGACAGATGACAGTAAAGAGAGGACAAGGAAGACCAAGATTAAAATGGATGGACTCTGAAGTACAGCATAGGACAATGGAACCTGAACTAGAACACAGTTTTGGATGAGGAATGCTGGAAAGACAGAACGAAGTGGAGAGAAACCTCACTTTCCCCCACCCCATGCCACCTGGAAAAGGGGGGAATGATGATGATGATGATGATGATGATGAAGCTGAAGAAAGTTTATGTCTATCATCATTCAGTCTGAAAGCCTTGTGAATGAACTTAGTGCCAATATATTACTTTTAATTTGCAGGTAGGGTTGCAGCCACTTTTCTTCTCCACTGGTAACAACGAACTTATCTCATACTGTCAGGCTACTGTTAGCTTGCTCTCTCCCGGCTACTCTAATCCCCTATGGCAGAGTCCATTAGTTTGCTAGCAATCTTCCTTTTTTCATGTGTCCCATAATGGTTTATACACATAGATTCGTTTATAATGTTTCATAAATTAGCCTCTCTATCTTGATTACAAATACCCTCTTACCATTGCTTTCATCTGTTTCTACCAATAATAATTCTTGCTACTTTCAGGTTTGTGTTACCTCCAAAGCCCACTTAGCTTTCTTACTTATACAACAAAGTTGCCTGAAGACTCAGTCTGACTCTTTATTATAACTGGGAACCTATTGTTTCCTCTCCTACTCCCTTACTTGATTTCTCTGCATGTATTACTTTTATTGGGAGAATACCCAGCCTTATTTTTTGAAATGATCTTCAGTTCTAACTGGGTATTTGCAACCTAGCATTCATTCTTCTTAGTTCTCTTCTCTATTCATACTGTATTATCTTGGCTCTGAAAACACTGATTTACACACATAAGACAGTGGCACCAACATAAACTGACAAGGCTATACATATTACAGCTGATTTTCCAACAATATAAAGGTGACTTACCTTTGCTTGTAGGTCATCAAAATCAGAAAGTTACAAGGAGAGTACCAGTTTTAAAGGATACTTCTTTAGTACCAGTAGGCTTTTGCACAGGGATAATCAATTAGCCTATACTGCCATACTATTTCTAAGAAAATAGAAATAGGGGGAAATAAAGAAAGGAAGGTATGAGCAATCAGCTTTTAAATTTTAATATGATGTCAGGAAACATCTGTTAACTCATGCCAATGTAATCTGCACTTGCTCCTTTCTGGCATATTTTTTCAAATTCCAAGATATTAAAATGGACGTTTTTGGAAGAGTCTGTCATTATTACTAGATAACTACACCTAAGAATGAAACCTTGTTATGTCTGATTTGAATAAGTTTACAGGAGGAGCAAAAAATAATTGTCCTTCAGGTTTCAAACTCTCTCAATATGTTTATTGATAATTATGTTCTATAACGTCTTTGAAACTTGCATGCATTGCCTACTGAAGAATATTTACTTAATACACCTGTTACTGGACATGCAAGTTTTTCGTCCTTTCACAGTTACGAGTTACAAAGTTTTCATTATATTTCAATACATTTCCAGGGAATATAGTGTAACCTACAGTACATTACATGAAATGTGAAAAGAATTTTATTTTAACCGAACGAGTGGCTGTGTGGTTTGAGTCATGTAGCTGTGAAATTGACTACGGGTGATACTGGGTTTAAACCCCACTGTCGGCAGCCCTGTAGGTTTTCCATGCTTTATCATTTTCACACCAGGCAAATCCTGGGGCTGTACCTTAATCAAGGCCACGATCGCTTACTTCCCGCTCCTGGCCTTTCCCTATCCCATCGTCACCAATCAATCAATACTGATCTGCATTTAGGCAGTCGCCGAGGTGGCAGATTCCCTATCTGTTGTTTTCCTAGCCTTTTCTTAAATAAATTAATTGAACATCTCCCTTGGTAAGTTATTCCAATCCCTAACACCCCTTCCTATAAATGAATATTTGCCCCAATTTGTCTTCTTGAATTCCAAATTTATCTTCATATTGTGATCTTTCCTACTTTTAAAGACTTATTCGTCTACTAATATCATTCCACGCCATCTCCCCGTTGACAGTTACGAACATACCACTTATTATTATTAAATAACACTAGTATGTTTTTATTGTTATTTTTGTATTGAATGGGTGGGAGAACAATACAAACATACTAGTGTTATTTAATACAAATACTTTCAATACAGACCCAAAAATGAATTTTATCACATGTAACATACCAGCCTAAACATTGCAACATTTTTGTAACGTACTCCTTTGTCAGAAATCACCCAGAACAAATCGAGTTGCTTTTCTTTGGATTTTTTCCTGCTCTTGAATCAGGTAATCCTGGTGAGGGTCCCATACACTGGAATCATACTCTAGTTGGGGTCTTACCAGAGACTTATATGCCCTCTCCTTTACATCCTTACTACAACCCCTAAACACCCTCATAACCATGTGCAGAGATCTGTACCCTTTTTTTACAATCCCATTTATGTGATTACCCCAATGAAGATCTTTCCTTATATTAACACCCAGATACTTACAATGATCCCCAAAAGGAACTTTCACCCCATCAATGCAGCAATTAAAACTGAGAGGATTTTTCCAATTTGTGAAACTCATAACCTGACTTTTAACCCCGTTTATCAACATACCATTACCTGCTGTCCATCTCACAACGTTATCGAGGTCACGTTGTAGTTGCTCACAATCTTGTAACTTATTTATTACTCCATACAGAATAACATCATTCGCAAAAAGCCTTACCTCTGATTCCACTTCTTTACCCATATTATTTATATATAAGAAAACATAAAGGTCCAATAATGCTGCCTTGAGGAATTCCCCTCTTAATTATTACAGGGTCAGATAAAGCCTCGCCTACTCGAGATCTATTTACTAGAAATAGCCTATAGCAACCCATTCAGTCACTCTTTTGTCTAGTCCAATTGCACTCATTTTTACCAGTAATCTCCCATGATCCACCCCATCAAATGCTTTAGACAGGTCAATCGCGATACAGTCCATTTGACCTCCAGAATCCAAGATATCTGCTATATCTTGCTGGAATCCTACAAGTTGAGCCTCAGTGGAATAACGTTTCCTAAAACCGAGCTGCCTTCTATGGAACCAGTTATTAATTTCGCAAACATGTCTAATATAATAAAAAATAATGCCTTCCCAAAGCTTACATGCAACGCATGTCAAACTTACTGGCCTCTAATTTTCAGCTTTATGTCTATCACCCTTTCCTTTATACACAGGAGCTACTATAGCAACTCTCCATTCATTTGGTACAACTCATTCAACCAAACAATAATCAAATAAGTACTTCAGATATGGTACTATATCCCAACCCTTTGTCTTTAGTATATCCCCAGAAATCTTATCAATTCCAGCTGCTTTTCTAGTTTTGAACTTTGTATTTTGTTGTAAATGTCAATGTTATCATATGTAAATTTTAATACTTCTTTAGCATTAGTCTCCTCCTCTATCTGGACATTATCCTTGTAACCAACAATCTTTACATACTGCAGACTGAATACTTCTGCCTTTTGAAGATCCTCACATGGTTAAATGATTCTATTGGTGATAATGAACTGTTGTCTACTGATTACTGTGTGTTTCCTCAAGACAGACATCAGGTCCATAGTAGCAAAGTGAAAGGAGGAGGGATTATGGTTGCTGTGAAATCTGCTCTAAGGCCAGTTTCCCGGCCAGAGCTGGCGGGAGAATAGGAGTGTCGCGTGGTCAAGGCCACCCCAACATCAGGAAGGTCTGTGTTTATAGTGTGCTGCTAACTGCCACCGGACTAAGTGACTGCTAGGATGAGTAATCTTCGAGCAACACTGGCCAACGTCACAACTGTTTTAAACCAGCAGGACATCCTTGTAGTTTGCGGAGACTTTAACATCAGGCATTTGGCTTGGAATCCTGGTCCCGTTATAGAACAAAGATGTGCGGATGTCTTTTTACTTCTTGAAATCGTCAGTGAATTCGGACTCAAGCAAATGTGTCACTTCCCAACAAGAAACGAGAACTTCCTGGACCTTGTTCTAATATCGGATCAATACTGTGGACACTTGGACTGCTTTGAGACGGGAAAGGTAATTATTTCTGACCATCGAGCTGTAGAATTCACTCTATCTTTAGCGCGAGTTATGCGCCCCGTACCGCAGAGGAAGTTAATGTTCGCACGGACTAAGGCCGATTTTCCTCAAATGAGAGATCTCCTTTCGTTGTGTCCCTGGAATTTAATCGAGGACTCCCCCTCCGTTGACGAGGCGTTAACCCATTTCTACAACTTCCTTCGCGCTGTAATAAAAGACACTGTACCGTCGCGGACAGTTAACACGCGGAAGTACCCATGCTGGTACGACTCTAAGGTAATAGATAAATTAAAAGAAAAGGAGAGGGCAAGAAGGAAGTTAAAAAAACGGGCCATAATAGTGATTATGTGCAATTTTCGACCATGCGCGGTGAGTTTAAGCGTCTTCAGCTCAAAAAATACAGAAACTATATAACTTCGATGGAATCAAAATTAGCTGCCAACCCGAAGTGTTTCTGGAATTTTGTAAACAACAAATGGAGGTCATCTCGCCTGCCATCTACTATGCTTCAGGACGGGGAAGAATTACAGGACAAGAGGAGCATCTTGGACAGTTTTGCAGATACCTTTGAAATGTATCACTCACCTGCCGCACAGTGTAATCTATCCACTTCGTCCGTGTGTGATATAGGCCTAACTTCAATAGTGACCTCTCCAGCAGAGGTATCTTCAATTCTTGCTTCTTTGGATACCTCCAAATCATGTGGTCCAGATGACGTACCCGCAGTAGTATTGAAAGAATGTGCATCTGAGCTAGGTAGGCCACTCAGCATCATAATAAATATGTCATTCTCGTCAAGGTATTTTCCGTGTGAGTGGAAGAAAGGTTACGTCATACCAGTGTTCAAGAAAGGAGACAAAATGGTGTTTGATAACTATAGGCCTGTTGTGTTATTGTCCCTAATTTCAAAGGTGGCAGAGAAGATCGTGTATAAGAGATTGTACAGTTCAGTTTCACAGTATATTAATATAGCGCAGCACGGTTTTGTACAGAAACGCTCTACTGTGTCCAATATGGTGGTGTATATCAATTTCATTCCTGAATCTCTCGATAGTAGGCAACAAGTGGATGTTGTTTATACGGACTTCTCCAAAGCCTTTGATTCAGTTCAACATCATGTTCTACTCACCAAATTGTCAGCATATGGGATAGGAGGAAGTGCTTTGGAGTGGATTAGAAGCTATCTCACTAATAGAGTTTGTGTAGTAAAAGCTGATGGTATTATGTCAAAGCCGTACCACCCTATTTCAGGTGTCCCCCAAGGCTCTTTACTGGGCCCTCTTTTCTTTGTCATATTCATAAATGATATAACATAAGTTATACAACACAGTAACTGCCTTCTCTATGCTGACGATCTTAAGATCTTTAAGGTAATCAATAGTGAGTTGGACTGTAAGTTGTTACAGTCTGACTTAAACCTACTAAGTAACTGGTGTAGAAAGTGGCTGCTTGGTTTGAATACTTCAAAATGCAACGCAATTACATTTTTACGCAAGTTGGAACCAGTAAATTACCCTTACCATTTATGCAATAACCAAATAGCTCGTGTGAATGAAATAAATAATCTTGGTGTGACACTTTCAAACTGCTACGGTCTTTCCTTCGAGAAACATTTAGACAAGAAAGGAAAGGGTTTAAATTACTTGGTTTACTGAAAAGAAATTGTGGCGAATTTGTTTCTCCTAGAACTCTAATAACTTTGTTTTGCACTCTAATCAGGCCATCGTTAGAATACTGTTGCGAGGTGTGGCTGCCTTCTCAGCAGTATTTAATACAAAACTTGGAAAGAGTCCAAAGAAGGTCCATGAAATGGATCAGCTACAAGGGTTTGGGTATTTCTCTCTCTTCGTCCGATTATGAGTCTTTTTGTGAGACTATGAGCATGAGGACATTGCACTCACGCCGCAGATGTGCCAATGCCCTCTTTCTTTATAAGTGTCTGACGAACAGAGTGGATTGCTCAACATTACTGGAGCTGATTCCATTACATGTTCCCCGTCGCAATACTATGCAAAGGAATACTTTTCATCTGCCTAAAGTAAGAACTGTGGCTCGGGCTAACTCATGGCTTGCGAGGGCACTAACATCACTGAATGAGGTGGGTGAATCAGTGAACCTTTTTCACTCACCCCCCACCGTCTAAAATCAGACATGACCTAATGACCTCATGAATGTAAGGCCCTATATGTAAGATATGTAAATGTTACTAGATGTAGTTTAATAATGTCAATTATTTAAGGAGATTGAGTTTTATTTAATTTATTTAAGGTTTTGTAAATATGCATATAAAAATGGTCTCTAGATTTAGTTTGAATTTGGTTATTATTTTAGGAAATTAGTGTTATTTACTTAAGGTGTATTTGTTGTATATTATGTTTTATTGAATCATCTTTAATTGGGAAAATAACCTGTTGATAATAAATAAATCTATTCTATTTTATTCTATACTCCCCTTGTTCATTAATTTTTCCTGGAATGTCCTTCTTGGAACCTGTTTCTGCCTTTAAATACTTATGTATAACCTTCCATTATTCACTAAAATTTGTATGACTGCCAATTATGCTTGACATCATGGTATCCTTAGCTGCCTTCTTTGCTATTTTCAATTTCCTAGTAAGTTCCTTCAATTTCTCCTTAATTCTACAGCCATTTCTGACTCTATTTCTTTCTAATCTGCACCTCCTTCATAGTCTCTTTATTTCTCTATTATAATAAGACAGGTCTTTACCATTCCTTACCACCTTTAAAGGTACAAACCTGTTTTCACATTCCTCAACAATTGCTTTAAAACCATTCCAGAGTCTGTTTACATTTATATTTACTGTTATCCACCGGTCATAGTTACATTTTAGAAACTGCCCCAGGCCTGCTTTAACAGCCATATGGTACAGCCTAATAGTCCTACTTTTAAGACCTTCCTTTCTATCACATTTATTTTTAACTACGACAAAAACAGCTTCATAATCACAAATACAATCTATTACTTCGGTTTCTCTATAGAGCTCATCTGGTTTTACCAGCACCACATTAAGGATATTTTTCCCTCTAGTTGGTTCCATCACTTTCTGAATCAGCTGTCCTTCCCATATTAACTTATTTGCCATTTGTTCGTCATGCTTCCGGTCGTTCGCATTTTCTTCCCAATTGACTTCTGGTAAATTCAGATCTTCCGCTACAATCACATTCCTTTCCTTGTGGTTTACCACACAGCTGATTATCTTATCAAATAATTCTGAATCCGTGTCAGCGCTACTCTTTCCCGGTCTGTACACTGGAAAGATATCAAGTTGCCTATTATCTTTAGAAATGAGCCTTACGCCTAAAATTTCATGTTTTTCATCTTTAACTTTTCCGTAGCTTACAAATTCTTATTTCACCAGAATGAATACTCCCCCACCCACCATTCCTATCCTATCTCTACGATACATACTCCCATTCTGTGAGAAAATTTCTGCATCCATTATATCACTTCTCAGCCATGCTTCAATACAATACAATATCTGGTAAATATATATCTATTAAATCACTTAATTGTATTCCTTTCTTTACAATACTTCTACAGTTCAACACTAACATTTTTATGTCATCCCTACGTGATTTCCAGTTCCCTGATCACCGCTCCCTAGGCCACCTTGTTTTCCTGAATGTACCTCCCTATTACCCTTCCAGACAAATTTCCTAACTTATATGTACCACTGCGGTTTAAGTGAAGGCGATCTGAGCGCAGATCCGTATCTTCTACCCACCATTAGGATCTAGAAATTTCACTCCCAGTTTCCTCTCCATCGTCTCATTTAAATCCCCACTCACCCTCCAGTCAGTATCCCTCCTACACAGTATTCCACTGATAACAATCTCCGCTTCCTTAAACTTCACCCATGCTGCATTTATCAGATCCCACACATCTCCAACTATGTTAGTACTTACATCAGCTTGCCTTACGTTGTTTGTACCAAAGTGAAACACTACCACTTTCTCCATTGCCTCCTCCCTCTCTTCTACTTTCCTCAACCTAATTCCTGGATAACACTCTACCCTGGTTCCCTTTCCTCCACACACTTTCCCCACATGCCTAACGATGGAATCCCCCGTGACCAGGGCCTCAACCCTACCCACCTCATTTGATCCCCTTCCCTCCTGGTCAGCCCTATCTTTCCTGATAGCTGCAGAAGCTACTTCCTCCTCCCTTTTCTCCTTCCCATGACCCTGTTACTCCTAGATAAACCTTGGTCATTCACAGTACCGCATCCCTATCTTCAACCCAGCATTTCGTCTTAGGTCTGACACTAGGTCGTTATGCTACTTAGGTGGTGGTGGTGGTGATTATTGTTTTAAGAGGAAGTACAACTAGGCAACCATCCTCTATATAACATTAATCAGAGGGAAAAAAGGGAAGGGATCCGACACTTCGAAAAATGAAGATATCGGCCAAAAGAAGACAAGGGCCACGAAGGGCGTGAAAATGAAAGACTCCCTAGCCCTCGCAAACCTAATAGCGTCGGGGTCGGAAAAGAACAAGAGTTGACCAAGAGAGGTCGGATAGGATAGATGAAAGTGAGGAGCCTGGCACAAGTAAGTGGAAGCATGCTACTTAGGTTCCAAATGGGTAAAAAATAAATAAGTAAATAAATGCAATGTAAATTTTAATCTTATACCAGTTGTATAGTATTATTTGAAGTAATTCCACATACTGTATATGAGTTGACTATGTTTGTAAGTACAGGAGATATTATAAGTAGAATTTTGTAATTAATATAAATTTATTAAGGATGAGCTGTGTGTTTAATAGAAAAAAATTGTTAGTATAAATTGTATAATATTCTATTCTAGGAAAATATCTTCTTCTCTTGTTAATTTAAAATTTAGTGCTTGACAATAATGTATTTTAGTGTACCATTTGCCACCGAGGTAGACACCTCATTTGCAAATAAAGTGATTTTGATCTCTTTCAATATCCACTCCGTACTAACAACCTCCTCTTCCTTTGCAAGCTGTTCAACAATGCATTAATACAGGTAGCTTTATTATTCATTTATCTTACTTGCCACCAATAATACCTGTCATAATACCTACATGTAGTCCAACTTTGGTCTGTTTTACATATCCTAAAGCTTTTCTGCTCTTATCTAACAGTGTAACGACCTCGCTTTTCAAATTTCGCATCTCCTAACGTCAATATATTTACAGTGCAAATATCCACAAGTAATAGTTTAAATTACGTTCTGTATGGCAGGCAAAACTGGCAATTAGAAGAAAATAGTGGTCACTTTTTATGACTTTTGCTGTATATTAAAAAAAAAAATCACTCACCTTTTAGTACACTATTTCTATAAAAATTTCTGAGCTCTAGTTTTAATTTAGGGCATTGCATCAGAGAGATTTTTGAAGCCATCCAGAGTTAGAATGCTGGCTCTAACAGCGGTCTTCCTAAAAGGTTGAAACCCTCTTCTATGGCCCAGGATGTGTTTCACAATGTTAACCTCAAAATAATTTCACATAGCAAAGTATTAATACACAGTGCTGATGACTGCTCTGTGCTTAGATTCTAAGGCAAGCTATAACAACAGTAACATCCAAGGACGATACATTAAAAAAAAAAAAAATCACTTCACGTTTATTTGCAATATATTTTCATCCCAATAAAATGTAAGGAAGTGAAAATGAATGCGTAAAATGTACCAGTTTTAGGGCAATAATTCATCATGGAGTCGTATCATTCAAACGAATGAATATGTGGAGAAAGGGATTACTTTAGATGTTCATTCCACACCCGATAATTCACGAAGCATTCTTTACAATCACATATAGGTCGAGCCCTGCGTCAGTCACTTAAATTACGACGCTCACATGCACAAATCAATACGCCAACTAAAAGAAAGATACTTATTTTGGACTTATTTCAATGCATATCATACTCACAAAGTATGTAATAGAGGCATAATTTACAACTCGTCCATATCCATGACTTCTTTCAAATTAGCACCAAAACAAACACATCGAACCACAACAAGCAACAAACGCCTATCGATATGACAAAAGATACTGCCAGTGTTACCGCCATTGGAAAATTATTATCTCACGAACATTAATTCATTTATTTGGCGTTAAACAAGTGCAATAGCCTTTGTCATAATACATTAACATACACAGATATAGTATTATCCATATAAACTAAACCAACACACTCCGATAATAAAACTACACCTCAAATATATTGCATGCCAATGCATACACTTCCATACCGGTATCAATATACATTTACGCTATGTAAACAGTACACAATTATACTCAACTGACAGATATGAGAGTAACAAAAAATGAATTATGGTATTGTAAAGCAAAAAGTCCATCGGCGGTGCGATGATGCAGTTGTCCGTCCACGCTCCTACTCAGCCCATATCGTGTTTTAATCCCGGTAACATCTGGCAGAAGGCTCTCATCCAGTTCAAAGCTTACTGTCTTTCGACGAAATCAGAACAAAAACAATTGTTAAAGGCATCGTCAATGAATACAGGTATACATAGCTCACGATTGAATACCGGTACCGTAGATTTACCAACAACTATTTATAAAATCATGGGAGCTTACGGAATACATAACAACTAGCCACCAACGTTTCGGAAATGTGTAGCAATCCAACTGATGAGCCCACTGCTACACTGGGGCGAAACGCTGGTAATTTCACGATTGAAAAAGCCTAAAGAACTTGAATGTTTTTAACATTTGCAATCGATGAAATTTAATTATGGTTTCCTTCTAGGGACCTTATTTTTTATATAAAGGCCAAATACAGGCAGTTATGCAAGTGGAGGCACATGGTTCACCTAGTGCACCGTCACTGCATTATCCTACATAAGAGGCTTGCAGTGATGTCTCAACGGCGCACTAGCCACCAGTGTCTTGGAAAGGTGTAGCAATCCAACTCATGGGTCCATTGATACACTGGGGAGAAACGCTAGTAATTTCACGATTGAAAAAGCCAAAAGAGCTTAAATGTTTTCAACATATGAAATGTTTGTGTTTTCTTTAACCTACACAGCGGCATATTGAGATTGTAAGATGACATGGTATCATAGGTTAAGGCAGTGGCGGCTGGTGTTTTAAAAGTTCAGTGGTGCACAATATTTACCAATGATATAATATGATTACAGGCTAATTTTCAAATCCAAATACATCAACAATGCATTTTTAATATTAAAATTGAAACAAACATTTTACATTTCCAATTTCAGGAATATTACTAAAACCCATTAATTTTTTATTTATTTATAATCTCTTTTACCATATTGAAATGAAACACTTTCAGGTAGCCTAATTCTGGTATTGAAAAAATCATTTTGTAATGCATCTGGTTTCGAAATTAAAATAAATAAATAAATAAATAAATAAATAAATAAATAAATAAATAAATAAATAAATAAATAAATAAATAAATAAATAAATAAATAAATAAATAAATAAATAAAAATTCACAACTCACCTACTTATACAGGAAATCTGCCCTCCCCTCCTTACACCTGGCAAACTTATCAATAACTTTTGCATTAAAGTCACTGATTCTCATTACAAATTCTCGCTCTATTGAAAGCATTGCCAGAGCTAACAACCTGTCTTGCGACATAGTGTTCCTCAGAAATCTTTTTTACTCTATTTAGAGTGGAGAAACATCGCTCTGCTTCTACAGTAGACATCGGAATGGTTAACAGCACTTTCAACAATTTAACACTTTCACTAATTGTAGCAAACATATTGTTGTCTGTAATGAAGTCCATTGACACATAGTACTAGACATATTTCGGAAATCCTCTCTAGTGAAAATTACAGACAGTTCCGTGCGAAGTGTGCTCTCATTAATTAATGGATAGGATTTTACTGCAGATTTCAGAGACTCTTCTGAGAACTTGCTGTCATATCCAGAAAATTTTCACCTTGCATTGTTGGATGCGCTTGTGAACGGTTGGCTGTTGAGAGAGCTCTTGCATTATTGTCGTGATAAAGTAGTTAAAACCCTTTGGAATTGTTGAAATTTGGTGTCTGTGTGTTCCATTTAGTGCTATTTATATATTGGTGTTTAGTGCTTGTTGGCAGAAATTGGGATAGGATATTTATTTGAATTTTATAACAAGTAATTCACTTGATGTTCAGTAGATTACGTATTCTAGGGTAAGTAGGCAAGCTAGGTGTACCTTGTTTCGAATTTAGGTTTAGAAAATGCTTTAGGTAATAATATTAACTTTTTAAAATAATATTTTTAAATATCTGTAGGTTCGTTGGTATATTATTCACAAAGGCAGGTTATCATCATAAGGAGTTGTAACACATTGTAACTTCCGCCGCAACTTTTCCGATATTTCGTACAGATATCCGTTCAAACTATCACGAAGGTAATAATTTATTAAAGTAAATAACACGATACGCCTGTAAACTTCGATTTATAAAGAAGCTAAAGAGAATACACGGCAATTTCGCTGGATAATTACGGTAGGTACTCAACAGCTTTTGGATTGTTGACGATTGTTGCTACATGCACATGGTAGTTATGTAAATAAATACAAAATCAGCTGTTAACTTTATTCCGATAACTTGTAGTCTTAGTTCCTTGCATACTTTGTACTTCCCACCTTGGTTTATTCATCGAGTAAACGTTAATAATCAAATAATCAAATTACTACATCCCAATAATATTGCAGTTCAAGTCCCAGGCATAGTTTTGACAGAAATTATTGTAGACAACCTCTTATTTTTCAGCATTTAAGGACACTTTTATTCTCCGTCCCGCGTAGTAGGGAAAATAATAGTAAACCACCAGCGGTAAAAATTCATATCACCACATTTCAGCTGAGAATTGAAGCGTAGATACAGTATATTTAGGTAGTATCGTATCTTGCCTGCTATATTCGTGTGTATCTATTAGAGCATAGTACGAATAATAATCTATCTAAGCATTTGGCGTTGTTGGTAATTTTTGAGTACAGTAGTTCTTGCAAATTTCAAACTTGCAATTTTCATTTCTGTTTGTGTTTAGTAGTGACATATGGTAGGTTACCGGTATTGTTATTAGGATACGTCTGAACGTAGTTAAAAATATTGTAGTGGACTGTACAGTAGTATACGAGTAATATCTTATTAGAATTTAGCGTGCTTATTTTATTATTGTAAAATGTTTGTGTAGTACCGGTATAGTAAAGGTATCCGTAGAAACTCTCTCACTAAAATTCTGTTGTTGTAATTAGGATAGGATTAATTGCAGTATGGAATTGGGTAATTCTTGTCTATTGCTTATGGTATTCAGTAATTAACAGCAGTTTTTATCCTGTTCGGGTGTTGTAGGATAAAAATAGAGTAAGACTAAGTAGTATTGTAGCGTAGTCGTATATTAATTACCTTGTTGTGGTGTGATCTTTGAGTACTATCCCAGACAATATAGCCTTCCGTTCACTTTCTTCGCACATAAGTTATTTTATTTTTATCTTTATTTTCATTTTCTTTCCGTAAAGAATGGATCAGGAGTGCAAGTGCAGGAACTGTAGGTGTAGCTATGCATTGAGGGGTAAGAGGGAGGAGTTGGAGAGTTTGAGGGAGATAATTAGGATTCTCACAGAAGACAGGAAGGAAAATAGGCCTCCCTCAAACAATGTACAGGTTACAGTAGATGTACAAGAGGGAGGGGAAGGAAAGGTGGGAGTCGTAGAAGACAAGTGGTCTAATGTTCTAAGGGGAAGGAGATTGCAGTCTAAGGGCTCTGTTCATGATCAGATCACAGGACAGGTGTCTGTGTGAAATCGCTTCGAGTCACTCCAGGTAGAACAACAGAGGGAAGATGAGGAACAGGGAACTGTTGCGGAGATGTGTGGAAGTATGAGGAAGGGAAAATGTAGGAAAGGGAAAAGTAGAGTAGAGGATAGGAAAAGACAGGTGGAACAGGGTCATGGAAAGGAGAAAACGGAGGAGGAAGTAGCTTCTGCAGCTGTCAGGAAGTATAGGGCTGACCAGGAGGAGAGGGGATCAAATGAGGTGGGTAGGGTTGAGGCTCTGGTCACGGGGGATTCCATCGTTAGACATGTGGGGAAAGTGTGTGGAGGAAAGGGAACCAGGGTAGAGTGTTATCCAAGAGTTAGGTTGAGGCAGATGTTGAGGAAAATAGAAGAGAAGGAGGAGGGGAAGGAGAAGGTGGTAGTGTTTCACGTTGGTACGAACAACGTAAGACAAGGTGATATAAGTACCACAATATTTGGAGATTTGTGGAATCTGGTAAATGCAGCACGGATGAAGTTTAAGGAAGCGGAGATTGTTATCAGTGGAATACTGTGTAGGAGGGATATTGACTGGAGGGTGATTGGGGATTTAAATGAGACTATGGCGTGGGTCTGTGGGAAACTGGGAGTGAAATTTCAAGATCCTAATGGGTGGGTAGGAGATAGGGATCTGCGCTCAGATGTCCTTCACTTAAACCGCAGTGGTACATATAAGTTAGGAAATTTGTTAGGAAGGGATATAGGGAGGTACATTCAGGAAAACAAGGTGGCCTAGGGAGCGGTGATCAGGGAACTGGAAATCACGTAGGGATGACATAAAAATGTTAGTGTTGAACTGTAGAAGTATTGTAAAGAAAGGAATACAATTAAGCGATTTAATAGATATATATTTACCAGATATTGTAATAGGATTTGAAACATGGCTGAGAAGTGATATAATGGATGGAGAAATTTTCTCACGGAACGGGAGTATGTATCGTAGAGATGTGATAGGAATGGTGGGTGGGGGAGTATTCATTCTGGTGAAATAAGAATTTGTAAGCTACGGAAAAGTTAAAGATGAAAAACATGAATTTCTAGGCGTAAGGCTCATTCTAAAGATAATAGGCAACTTGATATCTTTCCAGTGTACAGACCGGGAAAGAGTAGCGCTGACACGGATTCAGAATTATTTGATAAGATAATCAGCTGTGTGGTAAACCACAAGGAAAGGAATGTGATTGTAGCGGAAGATCTGAATTTACCAGAAGTCAATTGGGAAGAAAATGCGAACGACAGGAAGCATGACGAACAAATGGCAAATAAGTTAATATGGGAAGGACAGCTGATTCAGAAAGTGATGGAACCAACTAGAGGGAAAAATATCCTTAATGTGGTGCTGGTAAAACCAGATGAGCTCTATAGAGAAACCGAAGTAATAGATTGTATTTGTGATTATGAAGCTGTTTTTGTCGTAGTTAAAAATAAATGTGATAGAAAGGAAGGTCTTAAAAGTAGGACTATTAGGCTGTACCATATGGCTGTTAAAGCAGGCCTGGGGCAGTTTCTAAAATGTAACTATGACCGGTGGATAACAGTAAATATAAATGTAAACAGACTCTGGAATGGTTTTAAAGCAATTGTTGAGGAATGTGAAAACAGGTTTGTACCTTTAAAGGTGGTAAGGTATGGTAAGGACCCACCTTACCCGCTTTATCAGAAATAAAGAGATTAAGTAGGAGGTGCAGATTCGAAAGGCATACAGTTAGAAATGGCTGTGGAAGTAAGGAGAAATTGAAGGAACGTACTAGGAAATTGAATCTAGCAAAGAAGGCAGCTAAGGATACCATGATGACAAGAATTCTGGGGATATACTAATGACAATGGGTTGGGATATACTGTAGTACCATATATGAAGTACTTATTTGATTATTGTTTGGTTGAATGAGTTATACCAAATGAATGGAGAGTTGCTATAGTAGCCCCTGTGTATAAAGGAGAGGGTGATAGACATAAAGCTGAAAATTACAGGCCAGTAAGTTTGACATGCGTTGCATGTAAGCTTTGGGACGGCATTCTTTCTGATTATATCAGACATGTTTGCGAAATTAATAACTGGTTTGATAGAAGGCAGTTCGGTTTTAGGAAACGTTATTCCACTGAAGTTCAACTTGTAGAATTCCAGCATGATATAGCAGATATCTTGGATTCAGGAGGTCAAATGGACTGTATCGTGATCAGTGGCGGTTCGTGATAAAAATTTTAGGGGGTTCACAACAACATTTTTGTTCATATCTCAAATCAGCAAAAAAGTAACATAGGCACATAAATCACTTCACTAAACGTTCCTTGTACGGTTCCTTTCACACATATAATACGGTAGAACCCCTGTAACCGAGGATAAATTTTATACTAGACTAATCTGTTAATGTAGAACAAAAGTAAAATTCATATTAACGCTACTACACTGCGAATATCGAAGGATGCAGGTACTATTCTTGGTTTTACATAGCACGAAGTTCACCTGGGTGTTAGTGTAGAACATAAGCAAACCCCATGGCCTACCGACAGCTGGTCAGCCCGGTAGCCTGCAGATTATGAGGCGTCGTGTGGTCAGCGCGACGAATACTCTCGGCCGTTATTCTTGGCTTTCTACACCGGGGCCGCCGTCTCACCGTCAGATAGCTCCTCAATTGTAATCACGTAGGCTGAGTGAACCTCGAACTATCCATCAAACCCAGGTAAAAAAACCCTTACCTGGCCGGAAATCGAACCCGGGGCATGAGGGTAAGAGGCAGGCGTGCTACTCCTACACCACGGGGCCGGCTTTGTTAGTGTAGAACAAAAGCAAATTTCGTGATATCTTTACTGCACTACGAGCATTGAAGGATGCAAGCACTATTCTTGGTTTTTAAATAGCACGAAGTTCACCAGGGTATGACGAGAAGCATAGAAATAATGTGTACCGATTTACCGGTCGATTTAAACATTTTTTTTTTTTTTTTTTTGCGAATTGACCCCAATATTCTCAACATTATCTCGGTTAATCAGAGTTCTACTGTATCACATGTTAATTATTCTCGTCTTAGAAATTATAGACAACACTAGCATACGGAATTCAATACTCGCGTTTTTGTGTGCATGAGAATTTTCATGTTTATTTATTTTTGCACTCAAAAGAGCAAGGTCTGTGCACCCAGCTGAATTCCATACACTTCTTTAGTTGTTGAACAATAAACAGGGCAAACAAAAAAGCGCGTTCCTTGATCTACATCCACAGAGCCACTTGCGTGTTTCGTACACTTCTCTCTTGAACTTACGGCTATACACGCGTTTGCCAGTTTTGTAATTTTTCGGTAATCAAATCTGGTCTGTCCGGTCCTAGCCTTTTAATTTCTAACTTATCGTGAGGTTAATACTTCTCTGGTTAAAATTACCTGGTCTGAATTAATTTCCTCTTGCACAAAGAATACCATGGTTACAAATCATACAAACAGAGAAGGAAAACACAACACTCAAATAAACTTCAGTTGAAAAGATTTTCCAATCACAAGGTAAAGCAAACTTCTTCCCGCGATTACGAACACCTGTTCACAACGAGCTAGAAAGTGCCTATTCAGACTTACTAGCGAAATCTGCCGGTAATGTAATGCAATAGTAGCTCCTGGGCAACTGTGGCTAACCGCAATAGGGGAGGTGGCGGACCCTTGTGGTCAACTGTAATACTGCCACTGGTTTGAGGGTGGCTCTAGACTGAAAGGCACGTACCTTACCGTGCTCCTCGCTAATGGGAATATCAGTGCATAAACCATGACGTCATCTGCTTTGCGCATGCGTATCGTCTTCAGCACAATAGCGCATTGTCATGAGTGCTCGCTGCACTGTCAGCCAAACAAGCAACTGTCGGTGTAACAGAGCTTTGATATAAGTTAAAAGCTTTCGATCAATTGTCGAAATCAGGTCGAAAGAAAGGGAAGTTTTAAATTATTCATGAATGCGTAAAGATGTATTAAAACTGGGTGTTAACGTGCTCATGTGCTCCTGAGGGCCTAGCACCACTGATCGCGATTGACCTGTCTAAAGCATTTGATAGGGTGGATCATGAGAGGCTACTGGCAAAAATGAACGCAATTTGACTAGACAAAAGAGTGACTGAATGGGTTGCTATATTTCTAGAAAATATATCTCAGACAGTAGCGTAGCCAGGATTTCAGTTTGCGGGGGGGGGGGGGGCATTCATCCAGAATTTTATTTTGATAGGTGTCCAAACTTCCATAGTTTAGGTGGTGTAGAATACCGAAAAGGGAAATGAGTGTCCTTGGATCCAAGTAAGAGTGGTGGATTCGTGCGGATTCCGGAAGCTAATAATAATTATTTTCATCATCATCTTCTTCTTCTTCTTCTTCTTCCCCACTTTTCCCACATCTGTGGGGTCGCGGGAGCGAACTGTGTCGCACATGTGGATTTAGCCCTGTTTTACGGTCGGATGTCCTTCCCGACGCCAACCCTATATAGAGGGATGTAATCAGTGTTGTGTGTTTCTTTGGTGGTTGGTAGTGTAGTATGCTGTCTGAATACGAATATGTTGGGACAACACCCAGTCCTCAGCTAGAAGAATTAATCAGACGCGATTAAAATCCTCGACCCAGCCGGGAATCGAACTCGGGACCGTCTGAACCGATGGCCTCAACACTGATCATTCAGCCAGTGAGTCGGACTCCGGAAGCTAATATGAATGTACATTATGTATAAAATGCTCAATAAAAGGACTTTCGTTAAAACTCCTGGGGAGTCTGGACTTCCTGGATGACAATCCCCCGTCCCCCGGCTACCTCTGTTACTCCCATCCCAACATAACTGCAGCATTTCATATATTCCGAGTACAAGTGAAATGAATGCAAGAATAAACAGTTTGAGTAAGGATGCAATATTCTGGTTTAGAATAAATACGGTAATGTTGTTATAATAATGGTCATGTGATAAGCAATAAAGAAATTACATTTTATATAAATAATACGGCAAAGATATACACACACGCGCGCGTCGAATACAGGTTTCTCGTCCTTCTTGTCCATGGCTAGATGATGAAGGCAAGAGAATGATGGCTCACCGTGACTCGTTATTTCGACATTATAAACAAACCCTAGATGACACAGACTTCGAATCTTACCGCATCTTAAAAAATCGCACAAATCAGTTAATCAGAAATAAAAAATGTATATATTTCCGGAATTTAGCTAACAACTTACATTCTAATCGCGCATGGGACCAACTTAGAGCTTTGGGAATAGGAAAACATCAACAGAGACGGATTCCACTTGACGAACTGAACGATTACTTTAGTAGAATAAATATTCAACCTCCCCAAATAAACTGCACCGACTCACCGCCTTCCCCTCCAGCCAATCCACCATTCACATTTCACAGTGTCACAGAAAATCAGGTTAAAAGGCTTTGTACTCGATTACATCAAAGAATACAGGTGTAGATGATATTCCTATTACTTTTATACATAACATTATGGGTTTTATCTCGCCTATACTGACGCACATACTGAACTAGTGTTTACTAAACGGAACTTTCCCTACTGTCTGGAAAACAGCGAATATTATATCGGTACCGGTACCTAAAAGTTTAGACCCACAATCACCCTCTGACTATCGTCCTATGTCCGTACTCCCTGCGCTTTCTAAACACTTTGAACGTTTAGTATACGAGGAAGTTCTGGAATACCTAAATAAAAATGCTCTTTTGGATCCTTTGCAATCTGGATTTGAGAAGATTCACAGTACCGCGACAGCACTTTTGAAGGTTACTGAAGACATTAGAAACGCTGTGGACAAACGACTGCTCACTATACGTATCCTTCTGGACTTCATTAGCGCCTTTGACACTATAGTAATTCCGACTATGACAAAGAAAATGGAACTGCTAAATTTCGACCTGGCTGCGCTCAAGTCTTTTAGTTCTTATTTGAGTAACCGTCAACGGCGTGTAACAGTAAACGACAAGGCCTCTATATGGAAAATGAAACTTAGTGTTGCCCCGCAGGGCAGTATTCTACGGCCCCTAATTTTCTGTATTTATATCAATGACATACCATCTGTGACAAGAAATAACACACATGAACTCTGTGCTGACGATCTCCAAATATATCGACACTGCAAGACAAGATATTAACAGGAACCTCCGACGACTCAGTGTATATGCACAACGAAGCTCTCTTATACTAAACTGCAAAAAAAAAAAAAAAAAAAATTAAAAATCAGACAATTATAATTGGATCACGAAAATTACTGAGCTGCTCAAACAATGTCGCAATCCCGCCTATCCTACTGAATGGTAACATTATTCCCTACAGTAAAACGGTTAAAAATCACAGCGTAATGATGAAAGATACAGTTGATTGGTCTGATCACACGAAAGAAATACGTAAAAAGACTTTTGGAGTTCTTCACCCTCTTAAACGGCAGAGGGATGTATTTCCATTTGAGCTACAGGCCAAACTACAGACACTCATTCTTCCTATTCTTGACTAATGTGACGTTGTTTTAGTTGACGAGAGATGAAACACTTAAACTTCAACGAGCACTGAATACCTGCCTGCGATTTGTTTACAATATCGGGTACGATGGTCATATCACCCCATACTATCAGGCTGTCTCATGGCTGATGTCTGATAAACGTCGGCAGCTACACACTTTAACGATGGTGATCAGAGTGGTAGCTGAAAGTCAACCAATGTATATTTCTTCTAAATTCATCTTTTTATCATCATTTCACAACTTAAATAGACGTTAAGATTCATTCTTTCTATTCCACTGCATCGCACAAATAAAATTAGTAAATCATTTGTGGTAACTGTCGCCAGATTATGGAATTCCCTGCCAGTTCAGGTCAGAGAAACTACCTTTTTTAAATCACGGTTTAAGGTCACCTGCCGAGACTACCTGGTGAGGACAGCTGACTGCATGGTTGAAGTATGAATGTGTGCGTTCCTGAGGATTAGCCATTGTTAAAAGTTTTTAATATTAATTAGTTCTAATATTAATTTAGTAATTTATTTAAATTGATTTTCAATCATCTTAATTTATATAGTTTTAACCATTTTAAGTATCTCAGTATTTTATTTAAGATTCTAATTAGTATGTGGTTAAGTGTACGAGAGGGCCTGGAGCCTTAACTTCGCCACTGTACTGAAGGCACTTATAAATAAATAAATAAATAAATAAATAAATAAATAAATAAATAAATAAATAAATAAATAAATAAATAAATAAATAAATAAATAAATAAATAATCAAACAAACAAACAAACAAACAAACAAATAAATATATAATATAAAGCGTATGGGTATAGATATTTTGTTAGTTGGTAAAGAAAAAGACATGTTACAACCTATGCTATGTAGGTTTATCTTGTCCTATTAGTTTCCGACGCGGTTAGGGCCACGCAGCTGTGAGCTTGCATCCGGGAGATAGTGGATTCGAACCCCACTGTCGGCAGCCCTGAAAATGTTTTCCCGTGGTTCCCCAGTTTCACACCAAGCAAATGCTGGGGCTGTACCTTAATTATTAAGGCCACGGCCGCTTCCTTCCCACTCCTAAGCCTTTCCTATCCCACCGTCACCATAAGACCTATCTGTGTCCGTGCGACGTAAAGTAAATTGTTAATTACTTGCCCTCGCAAGCCTGGGATACAGAATATAGGCCGAGTAGTATAAAGTTAGAGTTTTGTGACGCTAATATTCGTATGTATAATTTTTATTAACTCGCCAGAAACCAACGACACTGAGCTGTTGCCATTTCAACACCGTTTTAAGGGTTACCGATCCAAGCCGGGATTTGAACCTGCGAACTAAGACTCAGAAGGACAGCGACTCAACCAACTGAGCCACATGAAAAGGAGGCGTTTGTGATTATTGTTATAAATAGATGCATTTAGTATTTTTACAAAGGTTTTATGAGGAGCATTTATTATGGCCTAAATGCACGAGGCCGGACAGAAGAACTAGCTGGAGAGCCTAGCAGGGGTGTCGCTTCCTTCTCTGTTCACTTTTCCAAACCAAACTCCATGGCGTAACAGCCCCGAAGGGCCATCGCCTACCAAGCGACCGCTGTTGAGCCCGGAGGCCTGCAGGTTACGAGATGTCGTGTGGTCAGCACGACGAATCCTCTCCGTCGTTTTTCCTGGCTTTCTAGACCGGGGCCTCCATATCACCGTCAGGTAGCTCCTCAATTATAAACGCGTGGGCTGAGGGTACCTCGAACCAGCCCTCAGATCCAGGTAAAAGTCCCTGACCTGGCCGGGAATCGAACCTGGGGCCTCCGGTAAGAGGCCGGCACGCTACCCCTACACCGTGGGGCCGGCTGGTTACTTTTAGGTATCCTTATTTTCGAATTTGACTTAAGGCATCCTGCATTCGATTCCCGGCACTGACAGAGTTAAGAAAGGCATGGGATGAGGAGGATACAGACTTGTTTTTGGGTGCAGTAGAGTTTTCCTTGAGTCTCCCGTAATAGGAATATCTACGGCCTGGAAGGTAGTCACCTTCACGGGGTGTAGTACCAAAGTGGTTCCCTTTGTTAAGAAGACAAATTAAATGAAGATTCTACTTCCTCACAAACGAAGAACGATATTGTCAATTTTACGAACAGTTTCAATAATGCAGCAGGTTTATGTTAAGAGTACAGAAGCTATGATTGTACATGGTAACAATCAAAACCAACAATATCTACTGAAGATCCATCACCGCACTCGGTAGGACCGACTTTCTTTTCATATCCACCGGGCGAGTTGACCGTGCGGTTAGGGGCGCACAGCTGTGTGCTTGCATCCGGGAGATAGTGGGTTCAAACCCTACTGTCGGCAGCCCTAAAGATGGTTTTCTGTGGTTTCGCATTTTCACACCAGGCAAATGATGGAGCAGTACCTTAATTAAGGCTACGGCCACTTCTTCCCACTCTCAGACGTTTCCTTTCCCATCGTCGCCATAAGACCTACGGTGCGACGTAAAGCAAATTCTAAATAAAAATAAAAAAATCTTTTCACAACCCCTTCCAAGGAAAAGTTGTATCCACACTACTGGCCACTGAAATTATCTTGTGGGTACGCCACTGCATTCACTCACCATGGTACAACGTAAGTCCGAATAATGGTTGGATACTCAAAGTACACTACCATAAATGATGGGGTTCTGGCTCAAAAGTCTATAAGGAAAGGTAAGGGACGGGATGTAGTGTTTTAAGTAGAATCCGTATCGATAGAACGTGACTTCCCATTTAAAAATGTTTCATGAATTGACTGCGATTCAAGCCTGGGCCGTCCTGATGAGAAGATAGAACCATTGGAACTGAGTTATCACGCCGGCCAATTACAAAATAGTTACCCGCACTTTTGATGGTGCCATTTGAGGTTCCAATCAGTCCCCGGGCATTTGACAAAATATATAGGCCTACCTATCGAACTTAGGCACGCATCCGCGATTGTCCTGCTACTGTAATAATAATAAAAAAGCTTTTTCATAACACCGAGGATGCACATAGTGTTGGCTTCTCAGTGGCAAAACGGTCCCTCTTCAAAAAAGTTACTTATATGGCACAAAATGAGGAACTAACGTGCAGCTCACAATCCTGTCACAGTGTTCCCAACGCTACAATTTAAACACAGCACATCTCCCAACAACGGTACAACCCGAGGATCCCTAGGACATTGTTGTTTCCTGGAACCGATATGCAAAATCTGACACGATGTTGTAAGCTTGCAACTGTTTCTGGCCGTCGCCCCCATTATCTCGGTGGTCACGTTCCGGCTCCCTACTGAGTAATCCCTTGTTAATTGCCCCTTTCTTCATGTCTTGACATTTTTCAACACACGGTTACATTCTCAATAGTAAGACCTCTACAGGGAAATATCCCCGCGCATCACAATCCTAAGTGTCTTCCTTTCATTCAAGCAGTACAAATATGGAAAATTATGTATGGCCCTATTGAGCCCTGCTAGTAGATTCTTGTCGCTGCGTTAAATTAACATTTCGGCGTACGTTTTTAAGTTGTTCGTATCGTACGTAAAACAACGGCCGATCCTCGCTCTAGTTTCAGGAAATATTTTTTGGGGGGCGGCCCCCCTGGGCCCCCCTGGCTACGCCAGTGATCTCAGAGAATTAGAGTAGGCGAAGCTTTATCTGACCCTGTAATAATTAAGAGGGGAATTCCTCAAGGACCTTTATGTTTTCTTATATATATAAATGATATGGGTAAAGAAGTGGAATCAGAGGTAAGGCTCTTTGCGGATGCTGTTTTTCTGTATAGAGTAATAAATAAGTTACAAGATTGTGAGCAACTGCAACGTGACCTCGATAATGTTGTGAGATGAACAGTAGGCAATGGTATGTTGATAAACGGGATTAAAAGTCAGGTTGTGAGTTTCATAAATAGGAAAAGTCCTCTCAGTTTTAATTACTGCGCGGATGGGTTGAAAGTTCCTTTTGGGGATGATTGTAGGTATCTGGGTGTTAATATAAGGAAAGATCTTCATTGGGGTAATCACATAAATGGGATTGTAAAGAAAGGGTACAGATCTCTGCACCTGGTTATGAGGGTGTTTCGGGGTTGTAATAAGGATGTAAAGGAGAGGGCATATGAGTCTCTGGTAAGACTCCAACTTGAGTATGTTCCAGTGTGTGGCACCCTCACCAGGATTGCCTGATTCAAGAGCAGGAAAAATCCAAAGAAAAGCAACTCGATTTGTTCTGGGTGATTTCCGACAAAAGAGTAGCGTTACAAAAATGTTGCAAAGTTTGGGCTGGGAAGAACTGGGAGAAAGAATACGAGCTGCTCGACTATGTGTTATGTTCCGAGCTGTCGCGGAGAGATGTCGTGGAATGACATTAGTAGACGAATAATTATGAGTGGCGTCTTTAAATGTAGAACCGATCGCAATATGAAGATAAAGCTGGAATTCAAGAGGACAAATTGGGTCAAATATTCATTCATAGGAAGGGGAGTTAGGGATTGGAATCACTTACTAAGAGAGATGTACAATAAATTTCCAATTTCTTTGAAATCATTTAAGAAAAGGCTAAGAAAACAACATATAGGGAATCTGCCACCTTGGCGACTGCCCTAAATGTAGATTGATTGATTGATTGATTGATTGATTGATTGATTGATTGATTGATTGAAGTTGCAGCTACAAGGTTTCCCGTGAAGCTAAACCTGTCATTCAGTTCCTTAGAATAAAGTCGCACACTTCAAATGCCTCCGTTTTCATACACGGCTCTTCAGTTCTTGTTCTTTTTTCTGACTGTTCCTGTAGCTTCTCATCTTCCATGCTGCTTCTAAATTTTTGTATTTCTCTATCAAATACCTTTAGCTGAGCCAGAACAAGAGGTAGATTACAATCGCTCTTCTGCAGTTCATTATACAAAATGTCTATATGAGCGTACACAGTCTATCGTAGACACCGAGGAGATAAAAAGGGAGGGGGTGTTTATTCTGGTGAAGGAAACTTATTGTTCACATGAATGGTTTACCGATGAAAGGGATGAAATATTAGGCATAAAATTAGTTTGTGATAATATGAAGGAGGTGGGAATTATAGGAACATACAGGCCTGGAAGAGAGGAAAGAGACATGGAAATATTTGAGAAAATAATATATTATACTCATGAAAACAATAATAATGATATGATAATAATTGGGGGAGATCTAAACTTGCCTGAAGTTGAATGGAATTGAGCTGCAAGTGAAGCCCATGAACAGAAATTGGCAAATAAGTTAATTTGGGAGGGAGGATTTACACAAGTAGTACAAGAACCGACTCGCCTCAATAACTTACTAGATGTTTTCTTGGTTAAACCATGGGAAATTTTTGATAAAACTGAGGTAATTTAAGGAATAGGTGACCATAAGGCTGTAATAATGGATGTAGGACTGGTATCAAATAGGCTTAATAAGAAGGTCACACAAGATGAGAAATTGTACAGAAAAACTAAAGTTGATGAATTTGGGACTTACCTTAGATCACAATTCAGTTGTTGGATAAGTGAAGCGAGTAATGTGGATACACTTTGGGCTAAATTTAAAGAAATCATTTGGGAAGGAGAGAAGAGATTTGTACCTGTTAAGAAGGGTAAAATGACCTCAGACCCTGTTTATTATACAAGGGAAATAAGAAAATTAAAAAGAAAATGTAGAATAATAAACAGGAAACTCAAAGACGATAGGGAGAGTAGTGAAACTAGAAAACAGCTAATGAGGGAACTGAATAGAGTGAAAAAGGAAGCGAAAGAGAATTATATGAATGGCATACTTCAAGAGGGTAATGACCACAAAGGGAAATGGAAAAAGCTGTATTCATATATCAGGAATCAAAAAGGAAAAGGAATCCAAATTCCTACAATGATGGGAGAAGAGGGTGAACTCTATTTAACAGATACTGAGAAAGCAAACCTATTTAATAGGGAATTCAGAGATTCAGTAGATGATTGTCAGGAGTTGGAAACCGAAACAGAAGATAGAGAGGGAGAGACAAAGAGGGAAACAAGAAGCTTCTCATTCACAAATGAAGATATTTTCAGAGAAATCCAAATGCTTCAGCAAGGAGAAGCAGCAGGAAGTGATCAAATTACTGGGGAGGTGTTAAAGACAATGGGGTGGTACATAGTGCCTTATTTAAAATTTCTCTTTGACTATGTCATAAATAACAGTGTAATACCAAAGGAATGGCAGGATTCTATAATAATACCAATTTATAAAGGAATAGGTGATAAAAGGAAACCTGAGAACTATATACCAATCATCCTGACCAGTGTAGTTTGTAAAATACTGGAGAGTTTAATATCAAAGTACATCAGAGGAATATGTGATGATAAAAATTGGTTCATGAGGATACAGTATGGATTTAGAAAGAAATTTTCTTGTGAGGCACAACTGGTGGGATTTCAGCAGGACATATCAGATCGATTGGATTCAGGAGGCCAGTTAGATTGCATAGCCATAGATCTTTGATAGGCTTTGATAGAGTGGAACATGGAATATTATTAAAGAAATTGAAGGGAATAGGATGAGACGTAAGGGATAAAAGCTTTTCTAAATTCAAGGGCTCAGTAAGTCAAAGTAGGAAATAATGTATCAAAGGAAGATAAAGTTTGGAAGGGAATTGCACAGGGTAGTATAGTCGGTCCATTACTTTTCTTAATATATGTAAATGATTTAGGGAATAATATAACATCAAAAATCAGATTGTATGCAGACGACATAATTCTTTATAGGGAAATAAATAACATTGAGGATTGTTCAGAATTACAAAGGGACCTTGAGAGTATCCAACAATGGGTTGAAGAAAATAATATGAAGGTTAATGGAGGCAAATCAACTGTTACAACATTTACAAACAGGAGTTTTAAAACTGAATTTGAGTATACTTGGATGAGGTAGTTATCCCAAAAGATGGCAAGTGCAAATACTTAGGTGTGAGATTTGAAAGTAATTTGCACTGGAAGGGACATATTGATGACATTGTTGGGAAAGCATACAGATCATTACATGTCATAATGAGGCTACTTAAAGGATGCAACAAAGAATTAAAAGAAAAAAGTTACTTGAGTATGGTTCGTCCATTATTGGAATATGCAAACAGTGTTTGGGATCCTCACCAAGAATATCTAATAAAAGAAATAGATAGTGTGCAGAGGAAAGCAGCAAGATTTGTAACAGGGGATTTCAGGAGAAAGAGTAGTGTATCAGAAATGTTAAAGGAACTTGGGTGGGAAACTTTAAGTAAGAGAAGGGAGAAAACTAGACTTATAGGATTATATAGAGCCTATACAGGAGAAGAAGCATGGGGAGATATCCGTGAGAGGCTTCAGTTGGAAAATAATTATATCGGCAGGACTGACCACAAATATAAAATTAGAAGGAATTTTAGCAGAAGCGATTGGGGTAAATTTTCATTCATTGTGAAGGGTGTGAAGGAGTGGAACAGTTTACCAGGGGTAGTGTTTGATCCTTTTCCAGAATCTGTGCAGATATTCAAGAAGGGAATAAATAGCAACAGAGAAAATAAATGAAATGTTAGAGGACATTCGACCAGTGCAGGTTAATGTAAATAAAAATGTGTTTTAATAAATTAATTCCATTCCCTGGTCTAAGGAATTTGGACAGCCAAAGTAGGGGACTGCCTGTAGGGGTGAAGTACAGTAGGGACTTCTAGGGCCCTGGGACCGCTACGGTAGCTGTGAAAGCCCTTCAGGAACTCTGAAATGTGGTGGCAAAAGGGGCTCTGGTTAAGACACAGCAGGTCGTTATGCTACTTAGGTTAAAAAAGTAAATAAACGCAATGTAAATTTTAATCTTATACCAGTTGTAAGATGCACCATCATAAGTCTGTGCTATCAGTTTATTTGGGCATCCTTGGAGATGAGAATCAAGTTCAGACATTAAGGCCGCAGACATTCATTCTGAATCATGACCAGTAGGTCGAATGAAACCCCAAAATCTTTCTACAGGTATATTATTTACTAGATACCTATAGGTAATAACCATCTGAAATATTGACGCAACGTCACTAGTTTCATCAGTTATGACGGGCATGAAATCTGCATCTTTAATTTCTTTGGTTATTGCCTCTTGACGCACCTCTAAAATACACTGATGATTTTCATTCTGAATAGTTTTAGAGGTGCCCTTAAAAACCGTCGCCTTTTCTAAGTGGCCTCTCAAAACACTATCAAGCTCAGCACTGAAATTAATCAAGCTACGGCAGTCGTTTAAGTGCGGCCAGTATCCAGTATTCGGGATATAGTGGGTTCGGAACCCACTGTCGGCTGTCCTGAAGCTGGTTTTCCGTGGTTTCCCATTTTCACACCAGGCAAATGCTGGTTCTGCACCTTAATTAAGGCCACGGACGCTTCCTTCCCATTCCTAGGCCTTTCCTCTCCCATCGTCGCCATAAGACCTATCTGTGTCGGTGTGACGTAAAGCAAATAGCAATAAAAATCAAGCCACAAAAAACATCAGGATTCTGTGATGTGCCTGATTCATTTTGGCCCCTCAACGCAAACTCAAATGAGCCACAAAATTTTACACAGTTTATTATAATATTCAGTACATACCTGTTCTGCGTAAGCCTGTCTTTATGTAGCTGGATGATCCGTATGTAAGCAGTGTCCATTTGTGCAGCTATATTAACATTTCCATGCATGGCTAAACTTACTGAGTTCTTCATATGAGATGAAGATGATTCGTGTTTTATAACACGATCGTGAAGATGTTGTATGTCCCTCATGCCTTGTTTTACCCGTGAATCTTCCCCTCTGAAAAGTATGCATGGAAAACTGTATAAAGCATTACTGACTTCACACCCACGCAACCAGTCGTGTTTCTTGTAAATCTCAGGACGGAAGTGCCTACTGAACGTTCCATTTTTGGTCTTGATCGTTTGCGTTATGTGAATATTTGGCTTGGGCGTACCCATTCGTTTCACCTCTGATTTTTCTTCGGCAGACCGTTGCGGACGCGGCCTAAACATTAAAGACTACACCGAATTCATGATCTGGCAAAATACCACTAACAGATAAAAACGCACAATAATAAAAACACGCACGTTGTTTACACAGTGAAATCAATAAGCTACTTATCTTGTGCGCACATAACAAAGCTCAAGACCATACTGAAAAAAACGGCGGTTTTTCTTTTCTAATTTAAATCCTTTAGCTTTATATCCAGCGACGGCCGACCGGATCTCTCGCTGCGCTCCTTATACTGGATAGAGCGACGCATCAAGTCGGCCGTGATCCAGCGGATGAACTTCCATCCATTGTCGCTAGATGGCATTTCTGTTCTATATCAGACTCTCACATTGAGCAGCAACCGTCTCTAGTGTCTTTGCTAGTAGTTGGTGACATGGGAGGAGCTAGGTTGATAAACCTCCATTTAAGCAATGTATAAGAAGCCAAGCCTACCTTTTCCTCTCCCCGCGCATCCCTCAGCAGCCAGAAAGCACCCCTCTAGCAGTTCTGGTTTCATCCTACCTCGGGTTAAATTTCCGCTGCAAACTTTTCGGCTCCTGCAGTGAACATCTAATAGTATCGGCTTGTAGAGTCTCCTCCAGCCAATATTTGCTCTTTCAAGCTCTTGAAAGGTTTGTCTTGTTGAATGAAAATACTGTAGTTGAGTAATCAAAATTATAAAACTTTACCAAAAATAAACATTCAAAATCAATGGGGGTAGCGTAAACCTGCAACCTTATGGAGAAACCGCCCCTGGGTTAAGGCCGTACTCATGGTGGGGGAGGTGAGGTTAGAGAGGTTCAATCTCCCTGCGAAATAAAAATGAACTTGACAAATTCAAACAGTACATACGGGTTTTGAAATACAATAAATTATAACTACGCACGAATATATGTCATTCGTCGCCATTGACAATTACTTCCAGCTGTTTAAACCTGGGCATGATTGACTGTCCGGCTCCCTCCCCTGAGTCAATGACCGTTAGAATAACCACTCCTAAAATTGCACTTGCCTGCTAACTCCGAGTGTCGTGGTGTCCCGGTCATAATTATTTAGTGAATTATAGTTGTACTTGATATGGAAGTTTCAACGAACAGTCCTGGGAAGCCGTGCGCCCACTACCAAGGATAAGCGTACAATGTTAAAAGGACAAAATAAGATGGAGCTTTAATTTGCTGCTGTACAAAGAAGAGATCGACTTGTTGGCGAGGATCAGTCAAGACCCAACGTGGTGAAGTGCTGTGTTGAAGCGAACATCAATGTGGACCTCCTGATGAAGGTCACATAGAGGTATTAAAGGCGAAGAAGCGAGCAAGTGAGGAGGACGAGCTAGTTTCTAAAATATAGTATGAACAAATGGGTAATCTCCGAATGGGAAACCGAAATACGAAGTTACGAAGAGGGTTTGATATCGCCAAGGAGCTAAATCGCAAGTTAATCAACGAGAAATGGAATCGTCTTAAGAAGTCGTCCTAGAAATTGAATCGCTCACCATGAGAGTTGGAGGTAGTTTTCCTTTGAAAGATGACAACACTGGTGAGCGACTTATTATTTTTAGTGGAACTTAAGGAAAAGAAGCTTTGAGAAGTAAGCAATAATTTTTTATTGATGGAAAGTTTAAGAGTTGCAGTAAACAATTTTCGCAAACTTTTACCGTTCATGCAGACATTAGAAGCTTAAGAAACGAAACAAATATATATCCAGTTGTATATGCTCTCTTGCCAAACACAAGAAAAGAAACATATATCAGGCTTTTCCGCCTTCTTACTGAGGCCACACCAGAGAGGAATCCAGAGAATGACAGTCGATTTTGAATCGGCAGCAATTTCGACCATTCCCATTTTCACACCAGGCAAATGCTGGGGCTGTACATTAATTCATGCCACGGCCGCTTCCTTCCCATTCCTAGGCCTTTCCTGTCCCTTCGTCGCCATAAGACCTATCTGTGTCGGTGCGACGTAAAGCAACTAGCAAAAAAAACATTTCGGCCATTAAAGTTGTAGTTCCAGCAGTAGAGGAAAAAGGATGCTACTTTCACATGAAAATGTACAAATGGAGAAAATTTCAAAGTTTAGGATTTGCTTGTGAGTTTATGAAGAATAAAGATGTGAGAATGACCATCCGCATGTGTGCTGCTTTAGCGTTTCTTCGACCTGACGAAGTTTCCGATGGCTGGCTGGAAACATATTCCAGAGTACCTGACAATGAAAAACTTTATGTATTTTGGACTATTTCGTAGAAAGGTGGATTGAGAAAGAATAAGTTCGAGTCGAGATTTGGCGTTGTTACAGCAGGCGTCATTAAACCACTAACTCCGTCGAGGGATGGCACAAGGATATGTTAATGTCGAATTTAGAAGACTAAATCATCGAGACAAGGACCTCATCAAGAGAGTTCAGATAAGGGCCCAGATCAACATGGAAGGTAAACGAAGAAAGACTGCTTACATCGCTCTACAAGATAGACTGGAAAGATTAGTTAAAAATGTGAAGACATTGGTGATATTGTCGTTTGTTTGGAGACAATTTCCCATCTCCAAAAATTTAGAAAAGTTGCTATGAAATCCAGGAGTTTAAACGTTGACTGGCGAGATTAAAAATGTAAGTAGTGTAACTAATATAAATTAGAAATATAAATACAGTAAATGTTAATGTTTAAAATTGGTGGAGCTTAATTAATTTTATCACTGATGAAGCCACTAGCCGATTTTAAACACGACTGCATACAAAATAAGTTGTATGTAGCCAGTCCAAAGTCTGGATAAAGTGCGATGGGAATCAATTAGTTATCTTTAACAAATCTGATGGACTCGCAGAGTTGGTGTAACACTTAGCCGTACATAGCTGTCCTGCCGTACAGTATAGCAAAGAGAGGTGGTGGGGAAAATCCTCAGGAAAACAGTACTCTTTAATGAGAACGGCCACTTCTATTGGGCGATTGTGCATGGTGAACAGCAGGACTGGACCAATGGACTGAGAGCGATTTTCACACATTTTAAACTGGGAGTTATTGATACTAGTGGCGACTGATAGAACAACAAAAGTTTTGAATACCGTCAAAACGAGTATTGTGAGATATTTCATGCCGACTGGCGTAGGTACGGTATTCCTTAGAATATCAGAACCCTGATATTCGACAGTGCTTTGTGCTTGTATACTAGTCACGTGAACATACGCTGAGCGCTGTAGGAGATGGTGCGTTGTATCATATCACCAAGTCCTACAGGCAGTTAGTGTACAGCCTTGCAGCGACATGACACGTAGAAGAATACAAACGTTTGACAGGATTCAGATAGTGGCTTTACGTTCGACAGGCCATACTCAACAAGAAGTTGCCGATCGGTTAAAAGTCACACAAAGCAGTGCGTCTAAGTTGTGGAGAAAGTACTGGGAGATGGGGACTGTGAACAATGGGTCGCGTTCTGGTAATCCTCGAGTAACATCAGCCTAGGATCGTTATCTCCAAGTGTCGGCTCGCAGACGTCTAACATCAATTGCAAGGCCTCTTAGGAATGGCCTCTCCAGAGCAACAGCGGTTCGTAACACAAACCAAACAGTGCATAGAAGACTGCATGAGGTTGATCTTCGGGCCAGAAGGCCAATGAGAAACTTTGCACTGAACCAACGGAACCAAGTATATTAAAGGATCTGGGCTCTTGCTCATCAACATTGGAACATTGCAGGACGGGGTATTGTCATGTTTATCGATGAGAGCAGGATATTTTGAGGCCCGACGCCCGACGTACAAGAGTATGGAGAAAGTCTGGACGACGTCAACAATATAGGCATGACCGGAAAGTCCATCCATATGGTGGTGGAAGTGTTATGGTCTGGACATGGATAATGCTGGGACGGCAGACCAAACTCATCCCCATCCAGCATGCGTTACATTCAAGGAGTGTTACAACCATTTGTGAGAACCTTCAGAATTGCATCCGGCGATAATTTTACCCTAGCAGATGAAACAGCTCTTTACAAAATCGGACCTAAGTGTGCAATTAAGAATGCGAATGATTCGGTGCTATGTATTCTCCATTTTTTCTTTGGACGTGAAAGCTGGACTCTTGACCAAAATCTAGAAAAAAGAATTGATGCTTTTGAAATGTATGTATATCGCCGCCTACTCCGAATACCATGGGTGCTGAAAAGTTGAAATGACGAAGTCCTTCATCGCGTGAAGAAACAAAAAGAACTATTATTTACTGTTAAAAAAAGAAAAACCCAATATCTAGGACACATGATGAGAGGCGAGAAGCACCAGCTATTACAACTTACTCATCATTGAAGGTAAAATACAGGGGAAAAATTCATGGCTGAAGGACATCCGAAGATGGCACAACTGCACTTCAGAAGAAGCTTTCCATGCTGCAACATCACGTCCAGAGCTGGCAATGTGGACGCCAACCTCCGCTAGGAGAATGCGACTCAAGAAGAAGAAGAAGATGGCGATGTAAGACCGCACCATCATGGACTGTGTTACGGTATCCCCAAACACACGACATTACTCGAATAGATGTCCGACTCCATGGCTAAATAGTTAGCGAGCTGGCCTTTGATCATAGGGGTCCTGGGTTCGATTCCCGGCAGGCTCGGGAATTTTAACCATAATTGGTTAATTCCCCTGACGCGGGGACTGGGTGAATCTGCCGTTTTCATCATTATTTCATCCTTATCAATACGCGCAGGTCGTCTACGAGTGTCAAGTCAAAAGACCAGCACGTGGCCCCTCCGGAGGCCACACACCATTATTATTATTATTATTATTATTATTATTATTATTATTATTATTATTATTATTATTATTATTATTATTATTATTATTATTATTATTATTGTTCCGGGGTATCCCGTGGAACGCAAAGGTGAAAGAAGTTACCGGGGTGAATGGGTATAACTACAATGTCAAGAATAGAATTAAAAATTTTATACTGAAGGTTATATTTTCAAGTACTTCAAACTTAACAATTTTTACAGGTACAAGTAGCAAACATTAAACAAGTCTAGGAAGAACAAGTTTAGTGGTATTAACAGATCGTGGGCTTCAAGCCCTCACCTTACTTTTCCTAAGCTCCTAGCTCAAATTTACAAAAGAGCAAAAATTTATACAATTGCAGAAATCCCCTACGTCAAAGAGCTCTTGCTCCCAAAATTACAATATCAAGCCTCCCAGAGGCACCTTTTACAACACTTGAAAAAGAGCTAACGTGCTCTCAGTTTCTCAGGACTACTCAAGGCAACACCAAAACGATCTTACACTCTTTGGCCTTCCATGGCCCAACTTACAAATTGAAACAGGGGTATCTCGTACCCACCCTACAGGGCCTATGCGGAAAGAACAGGTTAAGTAAATGGCCCGAAATACAAACAGCATGGAGGCGTACAGTGCTCCAAGATAGTGAAAACTTAAAAACCTAAAAGGCACTAGGCCTGTGAAACAGGGGCTATTCCCCAAATACTGAGGTGACTCGTATGGAAAGTAATTTACCACATTACAGAATGAAAAACAGTAATAAAAACCAAGATGAAGGAGAGCTCAAGAGGGTACAACACAATCTATCCCCGATTTACAGTCGAAGATTTTATGAACCTTTTTACATTAGCCGGCAGAAGTTACACCTTAGAAAAGAAGGTTACATAGTTAACGTTTCGGACCTTTCCCTCGGGTTAAACTGCGGAGTTAGCAAGGAAGCAAGATGTTATGTGGCCATTACCTTATTGAGGGACTGCCAAATGATGAAAGAGGCTGCCCGCCTCCTGCTTTGACATACACACGCAGTAAGATGACGATCAATTGGCCCAGAAACGACAAAATCCGCGGTTTATAAATCCTCCGGGACAGTTAGAGATCATTCAAGATTAAACTAGCCACACCCTCTCACGTTCATTGGTCAATTTAAGAATTTGCACTCAAAGTAGAAGAAGAAGACTGTTATTGTTAGAAAATTAATTACAGAAATTAGGGATTGGCTAGATTCAAAACTGGCGGAAATAAAAAAGAAATATTGTGTGTCTGTTAGGTCATCAGCCCAGCGGCTGGTTGGACCCTCAAATAGCACCACCAAAGGTTATGCGGTTATAAGGAAACCGCAAAAACCAATGGCAGCACCAAAATGAGGCGTACTATTCAAGACGAGGAGTGAGGTAGTTTGCCATTGCTTTCCTCGCTGGGTCAGAAAGCGCTATTGCAGCACGACTGACCCTATGAGCAACACCTTTCATAACACCAGATGCACTAGTCGTGCTCTGAATGTCATTACTCAGCACCACCGATACCCCAGCAGCTTCCATATTGCCACAGCCATGGATGAGCTACATGGTGGAAGCTACACTTTACTAACCCAAAAATAAATGAATATCAATCAGTAAAAAACTTATGAAAACATTATTTCTTTGAATTAAAAGTTCTTATACCTCGCACCAGGGTGCATGATCATACTTTTAGTAGCGACATGTGTGGAAGAATGTCCAAACTTCTTAATGGATAACAAACAAAAGTAGTAGAAATACAGTCAGTTCAGGAAACTTCACAATAACAAAATTACATCATATTTTTGTGGTGACATCTTCTGATTAAATTTCTAAGTTTGTATAGTTTCAGTTTAATTGTTTCACCAATAGAGGAGTTCATTCAGGCGCTAGATTTTAATGCGCGGCGTTGGGGTGTACCTCCCGGCACAGACCTCACCCCCCCCCCAAATGTCCTTCCCTGGGGTGACACAGAAGAAATTTCCAGTTGAACAAAATTTCGAAGTTTTGTTTCTGTTGATAGGTAGAAACTTGTTAAACCCCAGCTTTAAAGTGTCCTTGTAGTCATAGAAGTTTAAATACATATGAATATCTTTTGACGGCAAGACCTGCCGCCGCTGCCGATATCCAGCTGAGGTCGCCCGGACCCCTCAAGTACCCTCAGATACACCTCTCCCGCTACTATGAGAGGAGTAGTCGTAGTGATGGTCGCCGCAGATTAGAAGTATATGTGCATTCCCCAGATGAGTTGGCGGTACGGTCACCGCAATCCAGCCTTTGCCGAGAGATGGAATCTGGCACGCCGTTCACAAGGAGCCTTCACGGGAGAGGAGTGGGCCCGTACCCCACTTCAGGTGCAGTTCGGCGGAGAACGGCTGAGGGGGCACTGAAGCAGTAAGGTCTCTGCTACAGAAAGGTGTTGTTGGACTTGAAATTAGAGGTTACGATCCTTATTGGTGATGCTGAGGGGCGGGCGGCGTGGAAGGTTCATTAATGCCAAACGTGCGGATATGCAGGAGACGGGGGCTTGGTAATGGCCACAAAGGAATTGACAGCAGGAAAACCAGAGGGGAGGATCGTACATAGAGATTATATATATGTTGCGTTGTTTGAGTCATCAGTGCATAGACTGGTTTGATGCAGCCTTCCATGCCACCCTATCCTGTGCTAAACTTTTCATTTCTATGTAACTATTGCATCATACATCTGCTCTAATCTGCTTGTCACATTCATACCGTGGTCTACCCCTACCGTTCTTACCTCCTACACTTCCTTCAAAAACTAACTGAACAAGTCCTGGGTGTCTTAACATGTGTCCTATTATTCTATCCCTTCTTCTCGTCAAATTTAGCCAAATCGATCTCCTATCACCAATTCGATTCAGTATCTCTTCATTCGTGATTCGATCTATCCATCCCACCTTCAGCATTCTTCTGTAACACCACATTTCAAAAGCTTCTATTCTCTTTCTTTCTGAGCTAGTTATCGTCCATGTTTCACTTCCATACAATGCCACGCTCCACACGAAAGTCTTCAAAACATCCTTCTAATTCCGATATCAATGTTTGAAGTGAGCACATTTCTTTTCTTAAGAAAGCTTTTCCTTGCTTGTGCTAGTCTGCATTTTATATCCTCCTTACTTCTGCCATCGTTAGTTATTTTACTACCCAAGTAACAATATTCATATACTTCCTTTAAGACTTCATTTCCTAATCTAATATTTCCTACATCACCTGCCTTCGTTCGACTGCACTCCATTACTTTTGTTTTGGACTTATTTATTTTCATCTTGTACTCCTTACCCAAGACTTTATCCATATCATTCAGCAACTTCTCGAGATCTTCTGCAGTCTCAGGTAAAATAACAATATCATCGGCAAATCTCAAGGTTGTTCTATGTAAACATTGAAAAGAAGAGGGAAAACTGCAGCCTTGCCTCACTCCTTTCTGGATTGCTGCTTCTTTTTCAAAGCCCTCGATTCTTATCACTGCAGATTGATTTTTATACAGATTGTAGATAATCCTTCGTTCTCGGTATCTGATCCCTATCGTCTTCAGAATCATAAATAGCTTGGTCCAATCAACATTATCGAATGCCTTTTCTAGATCTAGGAATGCCATGTACGTGGGCTTGTCCTTCTTGATACGATCCTCTAAGATCAGACGTAAAGTCATTATTGCTTCACGTGTGCCTACATTTCTTCTGAAGCCAAATTGATCTTCTCCCAACTCAGCTTCAACTTGTTTTTCCATTCTTCTGTAAATAATACCTGTTAAAATTTTGCAGGCATGAGATACTAAACTAATGGTGCTGTAGATTTCACACCTGTCAGCACCGGCTTTCTTGGGAATAGGTATAACAACATTCTTCCGAAAATCGGATGGGACTTCTCCTGTCTCATACATCTTGCACACTAAATGAAATAACCTTGCCATGCTGGTTTCTCCTAAGGCAGTCGGTAATTCAGAGGGAATATCATCAATTCTAGGTGCCTTGTTCCTATTGAGGTCACTCACAGCTCTGTCAAACTCTGACCTCAAAATTGGGTCTCCCATTTCAACAGCATCAACAGCCTCTTCATGTTCCGGAACCAAATTATCTACATCTTTACCTCGATACATCTGTTGGATATGCTCCTGCCATCTCTTTGCTTTGTCTTCTTTCCCTAGAAGTGGCTTTCCATCTGAGCTCTTAATATTCATACACCTAGATTTCCTTTCTCCAAAGGTTTCCTTTATTTTCCTGTATTCAGCATCTACCTTACCCAGGACCATACAGCCTTCGACATCCTTGCACTTCTCCTTCAGCCATTCTTCCTTAGCTACCTTGCACTTTCTATCCACTTGATTCTTTAATCGCCTGTATTCTTTTCTGCCCTCTTCATTTCTAGCATTCTTGTATTTTCGTCGTTCATCAATCTGGTCTAGTATATCCTGAGTTATCCACTGATTCTTAGTTGATCTTCTCTTCCTTCCTAACATTTCTTCAGCAGCCCTACTGACTTCATTTTTCATGACTCTCCACTCTTCCTCTATAGTGTTTCCTTCAGCCTTTTCATTTAGTTCTTGTGCGACATGTTCCTTGAAACAATCCCTCACACTCTTTTCTTTCAACTTGGCTAGATCCCATCTTTTTGCATTCTTCCCTTTCTTCAATTTCTTCAACTTCAGATGGCATTTCATGACCAGCAAGTTGTGGTCAGAGTCCACGTCAGCTCCTGGGAAAGTTTTGCAATCCAACACGTGGTTACTGAATTTCTGCCTAATCATAATGAAGTCTATTTGATACCTTCCAGTGTCTCCAGGTCTCGTCCACGTATACAGCCGTCGTTTGTGGTGTTTGAACCAAGTATTGGCAAGGACTAAATTATTATCAGCGCAGAATTCAACCAGCCGACTTCCTCTTTCGTTCCTTTGTCCCAATCCAAATTCTCCTACTGTATTACCTTCTCTTCCTTGGCCTACCACTGCATTCCAGTCTCCCATCACAATTAGATTCTCGTCACCTTTTACATATTGTATTCAATCTTTTTTTCTGTTGCTTTACGTCGCACCGACTCAGATATGTCTTATGGCGACGATGGGATAGGAAAGGGCTAGGAATGGGAAGGACGTGGCCGTGGCCTTAATTAAGGTACAGCCCCAGCATTTGCCTGGTGTGAAAATGGGAAACCACGGAAAACCATATTCAGGGCTGCCGACAGTGGGGTTCGAACCTACTATCTCCCGAATACTGGATACTGGCCGCACTTAAGCGACTGCAATTAAATCTTCTATCTCCTCATATATTATTTCGATTTCTTCATCATCCGCTGAACAAGTAGGCATATAGATCTGCACTATTGTGGTGGGCATTGGTTTGGTGTCTATCTTGACGACAATAACTCTTTCACTATGCTGGTCGTAGTAGCTTACCCGCTGCCCTATTTTCTTATTCATTATTAAACCAACTCCTGCATTTCCCCTGTTGGATTTTGTTTTGATAATTCGGTAGTCGCCTGACCAAAAATCTTGTTCTTTCTGCCAACGTACTTCACTTATACCAACTACATCTAACTTTAGCCTATCCATCTCCCTTTTCAGATTCTCTAACCTACCACAACGAAGCAAACTGCTAACATTCCACGCTGCGACTCGCAGAATGTCAGTATCCATCTTCCTGATGATCGTCCCCTCTCGTGTAGTCCCCACCCGGAGATCCGAATGGGGGACTAGTTTACCTCCGGAATATTTTACCCGGGAGGTAGCCATCATCAGTACATCATTCATACAGAGAGAGCTGCATGTCCTCGGGAGTTAGTTACAGCTGTAGTTTCCCGTTGCTTTCAGCCGTGTAACAGTATCAACACAGCTAAGCCATGTTGAGTATTATTACAAGGCCGTATCCGTCAATCATCTAGACTGCCGCCCTTGCAACTACCGAAAGGCTGCTACCCCCCTTTCGATGAACCATTCGTTAGCCTGGTCTCTCAACAGATACCCATCCGATATGGTTGCACCTGCGGCTCGGCTATCTGCATCATTGGGACACGCAAGCCTCCCCACCGCGGCAAGGTCACATGGTTCGCAGAGGAGGATTATATATATAAATAAATAAAATAATTCATGGCAGAAGGCCTCCAAAAAGATAACCTTCAAACTCCTGTTAAATTTTAGCGGCTATGAACATTAAAAAACTAATTATACAGGCTTAACTTGCGAGAGGTGCACTCTAAAGATCCTCTCTGTGGTTGGATTGCTCACTAATAATGTAAAGGGAGTCAGAAAATCCAATATAATGCACGGCCCAAGAAATCTGGGGGCAAGCTTGCCCGCGGGAATAAAATTCCTAACTATGCCTTGATCTCCGACTTTTAAATTGGTGGGCCTCCGTCCACGATGATATTTTTCCCTAACCTTTTCACGAGAAACCTTCAGGTTGTGCTTAGCCTTTTTCCATAGATCTCTAATATTATCGGGATCTATTGTCTCTAAAAGGATATCATTAAGTGACCAAAGGATAGAGATCGGCGTGCTAGGCACAAATTTAAACATCAGACAAGCTGGAGTGAACTTATGGGACTCATAAACTGCCAAATTCAAAGCAAAGGCCAACCAATGCGGGGACGTATCCCACCTGGAATGATCGTCATGATGAAATGCGATGAGAGCCGATCTAAGGTTACGATTGACCCGCTCAGCCAGATATGGTTCAGAATAATACGCCGAAGTAGTTACATGTGAAATGGACAGATCGAAACAGAATTTACGGAAGAGGTTGGAGGTAAGAGCTTTAGCATTATCAGAAACTATGCATTGACACGCACCAAAGGAAGCGAATATAGTATTTAAACAAGAAATAGTGGATTGAGCGGGAGCCAGCTTAGTCGGAAATAACCAGGAAAATCTAGTGAAACCATCTACACACACGGGAATGAATTTATTGGCGTTCCCCTTTGATTGGGGAAGGGTCCGACGTAGTCTATATACAGGCGCTCCATGGGGGGGACGCCTGATGAGAACATAATAGACCTAGTTTAGTGGAGAATGTGGGCTTACTAAGCAAGAAAGGTTTACACGCTTTTACCAATTCACGAATTTCGCCGTCCAAACCATTACAAATAAACATCTCTCCAATCTTTTCTCGAGTTTTGAAGATACATAAATGCCCCCCTAATGGGATCTCATGGTAGTACTTGAAGATCATAGGTAGAAGCACGGCTGGAACCACTACTTCCATCTTTTGATCATGCCTCGACGGGGAACATAAAGCCCCGTTCCTCAACATGTTGCCCAGAAGAAGGGTTTCAATAATTGTGGCCAGCACAGGACCTTCACGTTGATAATTTTCAATATCCATGAACAACATAGGGGCATCAGTTAGAATGGCATTAATGCCCGAAAGAATGGGCGTGGGGAGAGAAGAACTGTCATCCTGTTCGGCGGTCTCCACCTCATGAGAAAACATGCGGCTTAGTCCATCCGCGACAATATTTTCAGATCCTCTGATATGCCTAACATCAAACTGGAAGGCAGAAATCCTGATGGTCTATCGGGCTATACGACCAGTACGACGCGGCCTAGCTAAGACCCAACTTAAGGCTTGGTTATCTGTTTCCATGTCGAACTTGACGTGTTCCAGATAGAGGCGGAAATTCTCTAATGCAAATAAGACTGCCAAACCCTAAGTTCATAGATAAAATATTTTGCCTCTTGAGCCGATAATGTCCTAGATGCATAGGCGATGGGTAGCCTTCCGAGTTCAGTTTCTTGAAGCAGCACAGCAGCCACCGCTGACGACGAGGCGTCGGTGTGAACGATGAATTTCTTCGACAAAATCAGGCATAGCAAGGACTGGGGCGTTGCAAAGAGCTGATTTCAGGTCTAAGAAAGCGGTTTGTTGTGACGTCCTCCACTCAAATTTGACGCCTTTTCTATGAAGTAAGTTCACAGGCGCCGCTCTGTTAGTGAAGTTCGGAATACGTTTCCTGAAGAAATTCACCATGCCGATGAATTTGGCAATACCTTTGATGCCCTTTGGAGGTTTGAACCCACGGATGGCCTGTGTTCTTGAATGATCGATCGAAAAACCATTGGGCGACACAATATGCCCTAGGAATGACATGGGAGGTTTAGCAAAAGCTACCATAGTAACATCACAGTTAACCCGGCCTTACGAAGGCGATTAAGGACGTCTTTTAGATGATGAAGGTGTTCTTGTACGGTCTCTGAAAATACGACGACATCATCCAGATAATGATACAATTATTCAAATTTGACGTCGGAGAAGACCGTACCTAGCAGTCTCGTGAGCACGGCTGCCCCCGTGGGGATCCCGAAAGGCAAACGGCTGTCCTCATACAAGTTCCAATCCGTGGCAAAAGGAGTTAGATGTTTCGATTCTTCAGCTAGAGGGATCTGGGTGTACGCCTGGTTAAGCTCTAAGATGGTGGAGAACTTAGCTTTCCGAAACCATGAAAGACAAGAGTGAAGGTCGGGAAGAGGCACATACTGAAGCACCACATTCCGATTTAACGCCCTATAGTCAATCACAGGCCTGAAGCTACCTTGGGGTTTCGACATCAAGGAAATGGGTGATGAATTCGCCGACTTGGAAGGCCGAATATTACCATCTTTTAATATCTGGTCTATGATCTCTTTGAGAGCATTTTGGGAGGAGATAGCCTATAAGGAGGTAACCTAACGGGGATCGAATCAGTAACCTCAATCTTGTATTCAATAAGGTCAGTAACGCCAAGAGTAATGGAAAATACATCCGGAAACGACTGACACCACTTACGAATACTATAAGCCTGCTCCTCAGGTAGATGTCTAAGGTCTAACAACATCTCATCCTGCGTAGGCGAAACAGATGAACATGTCACAGAATTACTCTTAAGCAAAGGAATTTTATTCCTTTCAGACCTGAAAGAAAACTGGAGGCGTGAATTTTTGTTTGTATGTCAATAACTGACTAAAATGCTCCTCAATACACATATTGATAGTTTATTTTACAAAATGAAAACTAACATCCGAAAAAAGGATCCACACAATTGTGCGTATCAAAATTCTAAACCTCGTTGTATCACATACGATGATGTATCTTCAAAATTTACGTTCACTAACCAATGTGCACACTTCATTGAATATATTCCGGTTTTCAGTAAAGCTTCTAGATTAATATAAACACAATGAATAAATAATTACTTTTGGCACTACTGCTTCCTGCCATCTCGCTGATCAACTGTGTTTTTTAAACTCTTCTTCCTTCGCCCTGGCGGTCAATCGCATACTAAAAACAATTGAAATAGACGCTACGTGTCCCGCACAATCACTGCAGTCCGGTCTAGCGCCGAAAAAACATCAAATACGGTCAGGGATAAACAAAATACGAACCCGCACAATTGTGCGTACTCGGTCTGAAAGGGATATAGTTACTAGCAAATTTGAAATTGCACGATTTGCTCTGAATGTCGATCAATAGACCGGTATGAGACATGAAGTGTGCTCCTAATATCATGGGACAAGACAAGTGCTTAGCCACAAACAGTTTTATTTTTCAAGTAAATTTAGAAATACGAATTTTGGCAAAGATAAACCCTAAAATTTCTAATGGAGAGGAGTTAGCCGAAACGCATTGAACAGAAGATGAAAAATAGTCAGGAAACTTACAAATGCCCATTAATTTCGAATACCATTCTGCCGAAATAATGGAACAAACACTCCCTGAGTCTAAGATCTTAAGAAATGGTACAAGTGCGGGGATCTCCGCCGCAATCCAAAGGCATTCTTTAGGGCAGTCCAATGCGGGGTTAGAAGAATTTCTACCCTGTTCCGAGCTTTCGGTTGGTTTAACGGGGGCTGAGCCTTGGGGAGATGAATTTGCCGACTCAGCCGATAACACTAATCACTTTCGATTATTCGAGTGGGCGGAGGTTACACCAGAAGTTGAGCAGGAGGGGGTGCTGTTGGCATTAGGGCAATGTTTGCCAATATGAGAAAACAAGCCACATTTAAAACATCCTTGTGATGACCCTGCTCCATTCTTCGTCCCACTCGATTTTATTACTGGGCATTTGTTACGCAGATGATTCGTAGACCGTCAAGCATACCTTTTGAGGGTGGTGAAAGTTCGACGAGGTGAGGGCCGAACACTATTAGAAGATGGAGGGTGCTCCTTAGCGGCTATTACGGTATCGGCATACCTAACTCATTCGGCTGAGACCGCCATAGCTACTAATTTAGCAAAGAAATGTTTGTCTGAGATGGACGGTTACATGGTGGACCATCAGGTTGCGACAGAACGTAGATTAAGGGTCGTGGAGATATTCCAAAAGGACCCGGCCCTGGTATGGTTTCAGGTTTTCAGATATTGTTTTTATAGCTACGACACCTTTAAGAGATAATTTCTAGATAAATACTGGGGAATGGAAACGCAATTAGGATGCGTTTGGAACTGTATTCATGTCGTTATACTATGACCGGCGCAACGCGATTTTGTGAATTTTTCACCGGGCAATTAGTGAAAATGAGGGAGCTTGATAACCCTCCGGCTGAAGTAGAACTCATATCGGCCATTACTAAACAGTTCCCAGCTGATGTTCAACGAATCTTGATCGCAGCGAATGCAAAAACGGCTGTGGAGGCAGAACATGTCTTACGAAGTCTCGACCAAACAACGAGTTAACATCAACCTAGTGCCAGACAAACGAAAATTGTAAATACATTGGATTGTCAAGAGAAACAAAGTACAATAGAAGTCAAAGATCGAGGCACGAATAACACTCAGACATATGTTGTTAATCGAAATATTAGGGTCACCCAATGGAAATTCCGTCCTTGGGAAGAACCTAAACGGCACTATTTCGGACAGCAGTACAGGCAAAAGGGGTATAATAGAGATCGTCCACCATATTCTAGGTGGCCACGCTAGAATAACTAAAATTTCAGGCAGCCGAAAGAATACTACCTAGGGGATCTCGAAGATAGAAAGAGGGAGTCTCACAAATACGTTAGAGACTTAAATGGGTCGAGAACATGGAAAGACATATTGGAACAACCCATACGGCAGTTGACGCAAACGGCGGAATGCCAAGGAGCCGAGAGCCTCGCGTTACAGAACCATAAAACTAATCAGAACAGGTTAAATCCTCGTGCCCCTGAATATGAGGCTAACGAGGAAATTCATCCTAAAACCGCGATTGCTAAGCGAGGACTATAGTAACGATGGACACGTGGGTGATACAGCCGGATGAGCTATTAGAAGACAAGATCGAAATGAATTCGAAGGTCGTAAGAGAACTGTCAGTACTCTACATAAGAGTAAATGGAGTACGGGTTCGATGCTTGGTCGATACGGGCGCAAGTGTCAGCATCGTTTCAAAGGCTTTGTTGGAAGAACTGAAGTTGAAAAACCACATTCCGGTGATTCCAATATCGAATATCAAAGTTCGTGGTGTGCTTCCCGATCGAAGTAGGATTTGTAATACTCAAGCATATCTTGATTTGGAAGTGGGGGACAATATTTTTTCACATCTGTTTATTGTACTAACAAATATGGAATACAAATTTATTATTGGGTCAGCTTTCCTACGAGAATATAAAGCAAATATCAACATGGAAAGTAATAAGATTTGATTAAGATTTGACACGGTCCAAAAGGAGATAAAATTGAATGACGTTGAAAATATAGATCAAGAAGAGATGATTTGGAACAACCAATTATGTTCAGAACAAAAAGAGTAAGAAAATTCCTTAGAAATGGATGAGACGGGTAGGAAAATCTTTGATGAATATGCGATTATTGTCACGGCAGTGGAAGATGAGGAAGAAGAAATGTTATTTGAATCATTAGTCCAGAAGAAGATCAGTTAAACCAAGATCGGTGATGAAGATAGAATTCACCGGCAAGAAATTATAGAACAACAAAAGGAAGTTTTCGGATCAAGACCAGGGAAGATTCCAAATTTTCAATACACATTAGTAGTAAAGAGCTGGGAACCTTTTAGACAGCGTCCTTACCCTGTTCCGGAGAAATACCATAATCAAGTAAGCCAGATTATCCGTGAAATGGAAGAGAGCGGACTGATTTCTAAATCCCCCACACCATTATTAAATCCGCTAGTGATTCTAGAGATAGTAAGTGGGTCATTACGGGCTTGCTTAGATGCTCGGGCAATAAACCAACGTCTTGTTCCAGAGTATGACCAAGCTCCTTGTACCAAAGATATTTTGAAGAAATTTCATCTTATGATATTATTCACAGGGGTTGACTTGACTTCATCATTTCACCATGTGGAACTCGATCCAAGAACTAAAATATTAACAGGTTTTATGTTTGATCAAACTACATATGTTTTTGAAAGTCTCCCATTTGCGATAATAAATGCAGGATCTGCCCTAATTAGAGCTTTAGATAGAAATTTGTGTGATGAAGTGAAGGGCTTCACAATAAGTTATATCGATGACATTTTGATTGCGTCGGAAACTGTAGACCAACATCTCGAAAATATCAAGAAATTACTTGTAGATTTGGACAGAAACAATTTCAAAATTAACCTCTCGGAATCCGAGTTTTGCCATAGGAGCATTCTATTTCTGGGTCATATTATTCATTCTGAAGGTGTGACGCCAAACCCAGTAAAGATTCAAGCCATTCAAAAGTTTCCGAGACCAACTAGGGTGAAACATATTAGGCAGTTTCCGGGTATTTGTAATTTTTTCGCGGACCACTGTCCGGGGTACACAGAGGTTGTGGCCCCTCTGCAAAATTCAATGAAAATTAATAATCGATGGAAGTGTGACGATGAATGCGAGGCGGCATTCGTAAAAGCGAAGGAACTCCTCACAAACAGCGTCAAGCTCGGGTATCCGGATTATAGAAAGAAATTCACTGTACAGACGGACGCATCAAATATAGGAGTAAGCGCCGTCCTGTATCAGGAAAACCCCGAGAAGGATCCGAAGATCACATTTTTGGCATTCATGAGCCGTACGTTACGAGCACATAAAATGAAATATACCGTAACTGAGCTTGAGATGTCAGCCATTAAAACAGCCCTAAGTCATTGGCGGAAATATATTTATAGTTTCCCCATTGTATTGCGAACTGACCCTAAGGCTCTTACATTTATGTTAAAATAAACCATGACTAGCGAAAGAGTTAATAGGTGGGTCAACTTGCTTTCATACTCGAACTGCATAACCAGAGGTTTAGGATTGAAAACTGAGAGCTCATGAGAACAATACACTGCCGAATAGACCATAAACAAATATGTGAATAAGAGTCTCTTTCAATAAATTGTAATAAGTCAAGAAATTCGTAACCCATTCCAAATTTCTTGAGTCCGACCGAAAGGCAGATGTGACCTTATCGGTCATGCACATATTTATTTATTAATTATTTTAGGCCGTGAAAAACTTTTGTTAAGCTCCCTTGTACATATTACAGAAAGTTGCATTAGGTTGCACCTGCTTGCACAGCGCTTCTAACTTGGTAAACACAACTCCGTCGTAACTGAAGGAATCCCCAGATAGAGATAGAGTGAGGGAGAGAGAGAGAGAGAGAGAGAGAGAGAGAGATGAAAAGTGACAAGGAAAGAAAATACCTAATACCTCCACCCGCTAAAAATGGCCGAAACACGGTAATGCAAACGTGAAAGCTTGATTTGTACGGTATGATTCCGTGAAATGCAAAACAATTAGTAAGGGAAACCTCGGCGTGTCATAAGTTTTCTAAATAGACCTCTGCCAAAATTCGAGTTGTTTATAAAATGTTAACGTGTGGAAAAATACGGATTATCTGATTATATAACTACTAATAGCGTACCCACGCTAATTAAGTACGCAGAATCCTCACGGGGGATTCTGTAAAGGCATCAGTTAGATAACAGATAGATAATAAATTTTAAAGAAACGACCGATCGATGAATGTTCCGCACATAAGTATTGTGACCTTATCGGTCATGTACATATTTATTTATTAATTATTTGGCAGTGAAAAACCTTTGTAAAGCTCCCTCGTACTTGTTACAAAAAGTTGCATTAGGTTGCACATGCTTACACAACCTTTGTAACCTGCTAAACACCACTCCTTCTTAACTAAAAGGATACACAGATAGAGAGAGAGGGAAGAAAATCTCAAGCCAGAAAAATCGATAATGATACCGTCACCCGTTGAAAAAATGGCCGAACACGATGTTGCCAGCTCGCGAATCGCATTATTATGATGAGATTTCGAGACATGCATAATATTTAATATGGGAAACCTCGGGATGTGATATGATTTAATTATAGACATCTGCCAAAATTCTAATTCTTTATAATATATTAACGTGTGGAAGAATACGCAATCGTTGCATTGTATAACAAGCTAAGCGTCCCTTGTACGCAGCACCTTCATGGAAGACATTGTTGGGGCATTATTTTGATGATTAATTTTGAATAAATGGCCGAACATTTCAGGTTCCGCACATAACCAGACTACTTAAGAATCTGAGTCACACGTTTGAGTGTATTACCGATGTCATACGACACGTGGAACTATTAATTAAAAAAAGTAGTGGGGACTATCCATTGTCTCTTGCATGGAAGGGGGAAAGTTTATAAAAGGAACCGCGATGATGACAACCCATTCCACTTCACGCGAAAGATCCAAAGCAGAACCACGGTTTGATGGTGTTCTGATCTATTTAGTATTTCAGACTGTAAATGTACAGTTTATATCTTCGAGAATATTGTAATTGTCTACAAACAATAGTATTTTAAAAAGGTTGAAGTTATGTGATCGCAAGAACGGTATAATTGTAAACTTTTAAGTGATACAACAAGTATTTTCATTATAGTGTAATAATTGTATGTTTTGTGTTAAAGTGACGCAACAAGTCTTAATCTCATAAAAACTGTTATAAGTGTAGAAGATAACCATTGGAATATGAACGAGCTCAGCGGGAGTAGCAACGGACATGAACCCGTGACCAACGTCAACACCATGGAAGCTTAAAAGGAAAGAATGAGGGTCTTACCCGGGACCCGAACCTTGGATTGTTACGGCATGATGATAAGTACTAAAATGAAATAATTTTTTAATAAATGCGCGGTTATTCATTATGCAGATCACGTAAATTAGGTTAGACATGTAAATTGCATGTATTTCTTTTTAATTAGAAAGAGAACTTGTGAGTGGTCTTCATATTCATTTATGTTCATTTCATGGAATTTATAGTCTACTCCATGGGGTTAAATATATATAATTAACGTAATGCATGTATTTGACGTGATGATAAAATATTAGTTAGTCAGAGTGCTTAGATTAGGTAAATGTAATAGATAGTGGATTTGTTTTTTTTGGCACTGAGCCGAGCCGTAATTTTGTATAATTTATTTACGTGATATCCAAGCTTATTATCATAATGCATGGTGATTGCGCTTGTAAAAATGGATTATCGACTGTTAACATTAGGATAGCAAGCCACTCTTATTTTCATGTAATTCGCATGATGATATATTTGTAGATGGCTGTATTAATTATATGCGTAATTTGTGACATGCCTTGACATCGAACAGACGCCTTCCTATTGAGATTAGCGTTTTCCTTTAATGTCGAATAATTTCCCTTTCTGAATATGAGAATATCCTTATGGATATGTTTAAAATCCATATTTGATTTTATTGATTTGATTTTAAAATGTAGGAAAAACCTAGGCTGTATTCTGTAATCGGATGGAATCGAAGCTGGTCATTCTGTGTTGATGGATGTGAATATGAGACAATGAACAGTGGATTGATATTGTATTATATAATTGTGGCAGGACAGTGAATTTATAAGCCAGTGGAGCTTTGGAAATACGATATGAGAATATATAATGAAATAAGATTATTTAACAAATATGTGTTCCAAGGGAAACGATTTGCTTTCACCTTGAGATGTTGAAAGGATATGTCTGCCACACCGAGCCATTATTAGCCGGGCTTTGACGTCCAGAGATTTACGATGAGGAGAGAGTGAAAAAGGGCTTGGCTCTTGTAGAGGGTTACCGTATGTTGTATTGTTCGAGCTATTCCATTTAGAATGAAAGCTGTGCGACACCGAGTATTGTTTAAAGGGTTCTTTGACTTTTTCATGTATGATCTTATAATAATATTTAACTAATTGGAACGCCAGTATTATCATTTATTTGTTGACCATATGATTAATTAAGAAAGGCAGTTTTATTAGTCCCGTTTGTTGATGCCATCTTGGATATCATTGGTTCGAGTTCTGAGGCAACCATGGATTTTTGTTGTCACATTTTTTTTATATACAGCCAATTGCATGTGTATATTGTTATTGTTTATTTTCATATTGTGTACATATTTTCTTTTTTTATACATTCTTTTAGTCGTGTTTCACTCTTTATGTGGATGACAAATCGAGTTTTATTTTCGTAATTTTTGTCATTGGATCCATTGGGATGTGGGTTCGATTTCTGGACCCGACATCAGTCATTTTATTTTGATTAGGATTATAACGACTAGCATTCATTTATTCTTTGTTTATTTTTGTAATATAATTAATCTAGTTAGGTGACCACTTCAAGTTACCTTCAATTTAATTTGTTGTATAAATAATTGTTTCTTCTGATAGTGAACAAAGTTATTAATGATAACCGTCGCATTTATAAGGATATTTCTTATTTTTTTTAATTTTGAAAAGTATGTTATACAAATTATGATGTAATATTTATCATCATGTCGGGAAGAAGATAGAAGTAAAGGAGAAATCATTTTTTTTGACACTTTACAATTTGTATTTAGTCCGTTGGACATTGCATATTCAACATTGATATACTATAAATATTCAGGATCAACCTTTAATTAATTTGATTTATCAAGGCTCAATAAATAGGTATTTAAATTTTTGTCTGCTTATCATTTTGCCGAATAACATTGTATCCCAGGTTTCCTTCCGTTCATTTATGCCTTTAAGCTAGTTATGTGTTATTTTCTTTGATCTTCTGCCGCGAACGTATCATGGCCTTGGGAGGTCGGTGGTTTGATTCTTTGGAACGGAAGGGTGCAGTAGACCCTTGCACGGTCGGAAGAGCATTTGCTCACCCATCATTCTGAATTTTTTTTGTTCCTTTCTGATGAGGTGGCATTTGACTCTAGACTAAAAAGGTCCCTTTCCATCAGGCGCTTTGGCGTATGGTGCTATATGGCAGTATCCCGATTTTTTTAGGGATTATCATGCAGTCATTTGGTTCTATGCGGCAAATGGCGTGGGGTGGAAAGGTTGCAGTATAGTACTTAAGAATCTGAGTCACACATTGGAGCGCATTACCGATGTCATAATAATAATAATGATATTTGTTTTACGTCCCACTAACTACCCTTTTACGGTTTTCGGAGACGCCGAGGTGCCGGAATTTAGTCCCGCAGGAGTTCTTTTACGTGCCAGTAAATCTACCGACACGAGGCTGACGTATTTGAGCACCTTCAAATACCACCGGACTGAGCCAAGTTGGGGTGAGAAGGCCAGCGCCTTAACCGTCTGAGCCACCCAGCCCGGCACCGATGTCATACAACATGTAGAACTACTAATTTAAAAACGTGGTGTGGACTGACCGCCGTCTGTTGTGTGTGTGTAGGGGTAAGGTTATAAAGGGTTATAAAAGGGGCAGCCCTGATGACACAAGATCAACTTGGCGCGAAAGATTCAAGGCAGACCCACGGTTCGCTGGTGTTCTGACCTTACCTGTATTTGAGTGATAATAAACATTTTGCAAATACGCGGTGTGAAAAACCTTGTGCAAGTGATAGTATTGAAAGTGTTAATGCAACGTGACCGCAAGAACTGTGTTACAGCTTTTAAGAAAATTGTGTTTGAGTGACGCCACGTATTACAGCATCATTAGAGTTGTTCCTGTGCAGAAGAGGACCCTGGGATTATGAACGTGCTCAGCAGGTATAGCAGTGGATTGGAACCTGAGACCCACGTCAGCGCCATGAGAGGCTAAGCGACGATAAGGGCCTTTGTCCTGGGCCCGAGCCATGGATTTCACGACATGACGATTAGTACAGAAAATATAAATTTTTAACTAAATAAACGCACTGTTATGTAATATGTAGATCGCATAAATTAGGTTAGAAATATAAATTGCATGTATTCTTGAATTAGAGATAGAACTTGTGAGTGGTCTTCATATTGTTTTTATATTCATCTAGATGGAAATTGAAATTCTTTTATATGGGCTAAAATTTCGGGCGAGAAAATATTTAATGCACTGCATGTACGTGATTTAATGGAAAAATATCAGTAAGTCTGTGAGTGCTTTAGATTAGGTGGGAAAATGTAGATTTGTATTATTGATAATTTCAAACCGTGATATGTATGTTTTATTTTATGGGATATTCAAGCCTGTTTTGGTAATGCATGGTGACAGTGTCTTCAAAATGCTCTATCGGCTTATATCATGGGGAGAGGAAGGCACTTGTTTTAATGTAATTTTGCATGATAAGAAAATGTAGATGGCTGTATTAATTATATGCGTAACTTGTGACAAACCTGGACAACGAACAAACGCCCTCCCATTATGTGAGTGTTTTCCTTTTATGCCAAGTGTTTGCCTTTATGTATATGAGAATAACATTATGGATACGTTTAAATTCATATTTGATTTTCTTTGACTGAGTTCAAACTGTAGGAAAACATAGGCTGAGATATTGTACGTAGTCGGATGGATGTGAACCTGGACATTCTAAGTCTACGGATATGAATTTGAGAAGATGAATAGTGGCTTGATATTGAATTAAAGAATTGTAACAGGGCAGTGAATTAATAAGCCAATGGAGTTTTGGAATATGATATGAGTATATCAGTTGAAATGATATTATTTACCATGATGTATTTTAAGGGAGACGATTTGGTCTCGCCTTGAGTTGCTGACAAGAAATATTCTGCGGTCGACCCTTATTTCGTGTGGTTAGACGTTGTATGATTTATGATTTACAGAGGGGTGAGTGAGCACTTCCCTTTGAGAAGGGTCACTGCCAAGTGTATTGTTCAAGCCTGTCCACTAAGACTGAATGCAGGGAGGTTCGCATAAACCCGATTACATTTAAAGTATTCTTTTAAATCTTTCATGTTTATTTCTATAAAGGAATTAAATAACTGGAACGCCGGTATTATAATTGATTTCTTGATATTATGAATAACTGAGAAAGGGAATTTTTAGAGACTCGTCTGTCGATGTCATCCGGGTGATCATCGGTTCGAACTCCAAGACAGACCATGGATTTTCTTTGTCACACAATATTTCTTTTACGATACACAGCCAGTTGCATGCGTATATTGTTTTATGCTTTTTTAAAATATGTGTACATATTTTCTTGAGTATGCTCCTTGAGTTGTGTTTATTTTTTATTTGGATTCTAAAACGAGTTCTGTCTCGTTATTTGTCATCGGATTCATTGTGATGTGGGTTCGATTTCCAGACCCGACATCAGTCAAATTTTATTTTGATGATTATGGTTTTATCAACTAGTGTTCGCTTATTCTTTTGGTTACTTATTTAGTAATTTAATTATTTAGTTAGGTCACCACTCCAAGTTGACTCCAATTTTTCGCATAGATAATTGTTTCTTCTAATAGTGAAGAAGGAATGTAATAAGAACCGTTGCACTTATAAGAATATTTCTGTTCTTAAAGATATTTTTTACCGATTATTTGATGTAATAATTATTGTCATGTCAAAAATGAAATGGATCAAACAATTTCGACATTTAATCAATAAATATTAACAAAATATTAATTCATTAATTTTATCAATGAAAGGAGTGACAGCTCCGAATTTTATTTAGTCCATCGGACATTGTATATTTTATTTTCATTATATTAGAATAATTCAGGGTTAATTTCAATTAATCGCGATTTTATCAAGGATTAACAAATAGGTTTACATTTTTTTGTTTTCCTGTCATTTTGCCGGAAAACATTGCATCCTAATTCCCTCCGTTCATTTATGCCTTTAAGTTATTTAAGTGTTATATTATGGCCTTTTGCCGCGAACGCACCATGCCCCTCGGAGGCCGTTGGTTTGATTCTTTGGGACGGAGGAGTGCAGTTGATCCTTACACGGTCGAAAGAGCTTTTGCTCGCCCATCATTTGAATTTTATTTTTCTTTGTTTTCCCAGATGAGGTGGCATTTGACTCTAGACTAAAAAGGTCCTATACCATCGAACGCCTCGGCGTATGGTGCTATATGGCGGTAGCGCGATATTATGGGGACTTTGATGCTGTCATGTGGTTCTATGGGTCAATGGCGTGGGTGGTAAGGTTGCAATATATTGTTGAAAATTTTTTCAAAGGGAAATATTCTTACGGTATTTGTTGTAAAATCTCCAAATGGTTGATTGTGAGAATCCCATATAGTCGTATTCACGTTATTCCAGAATTTGTTGAGCAGTGTATTATGAAAGTAAAAATTTGCAAAATACAAACAATTGAATTTAGACTATAACTTCCGTGTCATTAAATGTTTCTCTCTTAATATAATTAACAAATTTACTGAAAACATTAATGGAAATGTTAATTTTGGTGAGATATACGGAAAGTTTGATTTGAGTGTTCTTAATAAATTTTGCACCATTATACAATTATTTTCACTCCACACCAAGTTATTCCTCTAAAATGTTATGCTTGGGCATTTTATTAGCGTCGTAAAAAAGAAGAAAACTGATTAAATGAAGTCTACTGTCTTGATATTATAAGTATTGGAAAGGAACAAACAAGTGTCATATCAAGTCATATACAGCGATATTGGAACAAGAAGGAATATATAATGGGTTTAACGTAATGACAGGTCAGTATGGAAAGAGGGAGCAGCAGAAATAGGACACAAGGAAAAACGTGAAAACATGTTCCTAGGTTTCTAAACATGACTTGCTTTATTATTATACGTATTGGAATAGCCTACGTATGAACCTGAATGGTTATAAGCTTGAAATAATGGTAATTTTGTCTTTAGTTTTTGACACATTTATTTATCAGTGTTTGTGGCTCATGTATAAACTATATTTAAGACACTAGGGGCCGATGACCTTCGATATTAGGCCCCTTAAAACAACAAGCTTCATCATATTTAAGACATTCTTCTATTTTTTGACGTTTTCACGAGACCGATGAATACGATAAGTAATAACACCATTAACAACGATTACCAGAAAGGAATATCAAGATCCAAATTTCAAAAGATAGGTACGGCAAAAATTACGCACCTGAAAATCTACAAGTCAGGTACGGCTAGTTATAGGTCACTCACCAAACGGATATTCTACAACCAGGTGATAGGAATAATTTATAGGAGAGCACCAGAGCAATCAGAAACAGAGAAGCACGTGCAACCAGTAGTCGGAGACGGAAAGCAGTAAAGATTTTAAGTCCATGTCCAAGACAAACAGCTAACCACTTCCAACACCGATCGACAAAGCACAACAATAACCAACAGGCACTCCAAAAACTTTACATAGGGAATCTATCACCGACTACTGCTTAGTAACTAGCCGACCCACACAAATCATGAAAATAACTTAAACACTACATGGTTCGAGCAATGTGCATCTAACAGTACAACAACCAGTACAGACAGCAATTACACCACAACGATAGAGTCAGATCACCAGACATATATCCTAGAACTCTAGAAGTAATCAGAGATTGGTATAAGGTACAACGCCTGAACAATTTTCACTTCAATGAATAATAATGAAACAGAGCTAGAATTTACATAAAATTTCCTAAAACTACTGCGGGGCAAAGGTTACTACCACATGACAGTCCATAAATCATTTTATGGTCAACTTTAGTAATCTTCAATGATCAGGATTTAATAATTGTAGGAGGAACTGAACTGTCATGCAACCATATCAATAAAACAATAGGTAGTTATCAGCTAAATCAATAGGCACTTACAGTGCGAACGAAAGTACTCAACCATGCACAAATAACTATCTAATTTTAAAAAGATAATGGTTACAGTAAGCACAGGTAGTAGGTTACTACACTTTCATATCAAGATTCACATGAGATATGAATGTTGAAAATTCCGACTAGGAAAACTCAATGGATGGTAATTAATTTACACACTACTAAACAAATATATTCATACTAAAAGGATCCTAGGCTCGGGAAACAGGACTCAAAATACCAAGACTAAATATACTACACATGAAAACATTTACTAAATTAAATCCATACCCAACAAGAATGATTACATAACTATCTAAAGATAATTAAATAAATTTTGCTCATTTAAATATAGTCCCCTTCCATAGATCCATACCACAGACAACATTAATTATCAAGAAGCCCTTAAGAAAGGATAAGGAATACACATTAACCTAGTTTTAACTGGGAAAGACGAACTCGCCTAATTCTCTTAGCGATGGGATCAGTCACCAGCACCGTTACTGGAGATAGAAACTGTAATATAGTTCAGGGACTTTGATACCTAGGAACAAGCTTAGCAGAAAATATGTTAATGGTCTTACTAATGGGATAACACTTGACAAAAACTTGATCACCATCTTAAACCTAGTTAACTGTCTACTCTTGTTATACTTATCCCTGCTTCTTTCATATGATACGGACAAATTCTTCCTCGCTTCATCCCAAATTTTCTGAATATCACTGGGTTTAGACTGGTCGCGAAGTACGTTGGATATAGGAGAAGATGGGTATAACAGAATATGAGGGACATAGAGGTTTTACCATGTTATTCATGTGAGGCAGAATTGAACGCATGAGCCAACCAGTGTAGGCAAGGGTCCCACTTGGATTGATTAATTTGATGATACGCTATCAGGGCAGACGTCAGGTTCCTATTCATTCTCTCGGCGTAAGATTTGTTTGAATAGTATCGAGTGGTTGTAACATGGGAGATGCACAACCCGAACAGATATTTCTTAAACGAATGGCCAGTGAACGCACTGGCATTGTCAAAACCAGAAATTTGGGAGGATCAAAGGATGCAAACATAGAATTCAAACAGTTGATAGAAGTTCGAGAAATAGTAGATCTAGTGGGAATAATCCCACAGAACCGAGAGAATGCATCAATACACACAAAATATGAGTATTTGCTGATGTAGACCTAGGGAGAGGGCCCACGAAATTAATGAATAACCTTTCCATAGTGCGTGAAGCTTGTGAAGATGATAATAAACCAACAAGATTGTTCAGGTTAGGTTTACTAATTGCACAAGATTTTCAAGATTTAACCATAATTATCTTTTTCCAGATGAAGAACTGTCTGATTTTCTGTCTTGTTTTGATTGTACCCAAATGACCACCAAAGGGACAACAGTAAATGCAATGGCGTAAGGCTTTTAGTGCCGGGATATCCCACGACGGGTTCGGCTCGCCAGGTGCAGGTCTTTCTATTTGACACCCGTAGGCGACCTGCGCGTCTTGATGAGGATGAAATGATGATGAAGACAACACATACATCCAGCTCCCGGGCCATTGGAATTAACCAATTAAGGTTAAAATCCCCAACCCGGCCGGGAATCGAACCCGGGTCCTTCTGAACCGAAGGCCAGTACGCTGACCGTTCAGCCAACGAGTCGGACAGGACAACAGTGATTATATTTAAATATGACTTGTACGAGGACCTGATGTACTACCCACGACACTTAACGCCCTTGAAATGGCTCTGGCCTTCCCAGCGACCGCTGCTCAGCCCGGAGGCCTGCAGACTACGAGGGTCCGTGTGGTCAGCGCGACGCATCATCTCGGCCATTATTTTGGGCTTTCGAGACCGGGGCCGCTATCTCACCGTCAGATAGCTCCTCAATTCTAATCACGTAGGGTGAGTGGACCTCGAACCAGCACTCAGGTCGAGAGAAAAATCCCTGACCTGGCCGGGAATTGAACCCGGGGCCTCCAAGCGAGATGCAGACACGCTACCCCTACTCCACGGGGCCGGCACCTGAGGAACAATAATTTTTAAATTATGGTCAACCCGACCTTTACAACAAAGAACACCCTTAAATAGGGAGTAACGTTTTACTACGATTCCGTCATTAATTTTGTTAATGATTTCTTTCAACTCAGGGTCAGATTTCTGAAGATCTCCAAATTCATGGGGTAGCAAAGGCAGGTCCGAAAGGATGGTAGCAACACAAACAAGATTAGCTTTATCAAGTTTTTCAACATCAGATTTTACATCAAAACCGAAGTCACCATCAAACATTCTACTCAAACTATAAGCGATGACATTCTCCGAACCTCTGATATGTTTAACCTGAAAACTAAAAGCTGAAATCCGAAGTGTCCATCTAGTATTTCTCCCAGTTCTTTTGGGTCGATCCAATACCCACGAGAGGGCCTGATTATCAGTTTCATGATCGAAATTTACATATTCGATGAAAGGCCTAAACTTCTCAAGAGCAAACAGTACGGCATGACATTCCAACTGATAGATAGAGTATTTACTCTCTAGATTGGTGAGGATCCTATCGTCCTCATACGCTTGTAAGAGCACACCAGCAATAGTTTTCCAAGAGGCATCAGTCTGCACGATGAAAGACTTATTGAAATCAGGTATGGCCAACACAGGAGCATTCAATATAGGAAGTTTCAGGGTTTCAAAGGTTTCCTGCTGGTGGGACCCCAGAAGAACATGACATCCTTACGTCTCAGATAGTTAAGGTGAGCAGCTACCTTGGTAAAATTAGGATTACATTTGCGGAAGTAGTTTGCCATGCTCACAAAGCGTGCGGAATCTTTTAAATCATTAGGGATTTGAAATTCTCTGATAGCGTGGGTCCTAGTATGATCAACAGAGACTCTATCAGACGACACGACATGCCCAGGAAATGACATACTTGGTTTGGCAAAAGCCACTTTAGATAGTTTCACAGTAATACCAGCATTTTTCAAGCGCTCCAGGACTTCCCTGACATGATGCATGTGTTCTTAGAAGGTGTCTGAGAAGATAAAACTGGTCACCAAGGTAGTTGAAAACGAATTTTAACTTGATATCTCCTAGAATTGAATTTAGCAACCTGCTAAGAACAGCCGATCCACACGAACGTACGAAAGGCAGCCTTAGAATTCATAAAGGTTCCAATCTGTGAAGAAGGCTGTCAGGGTAATAGATGACTTGGAAAACGGAACCTGAATAGGCCTGGTTGAGGTTCAGCGCATTAAAGAAATTGGCTCCGGAGAACCACCAGAAACAAGAATGTAAAACTGGCAAAGGGATTGATTGCAAGATGATCTTGCGGTTCAGAGACCTATAAACAACTACAGCCCTGAATTCTCCAGAGGGTCTAGCTACTAGGAAAATCGGCGATGCATAAGGAGAGGTGGACGGCCTGATGACTCCCTCGGACAGCATTTGGTCGATAATCCTTTTGAGTTCAAGCATACGGGGAGGTGAAGGACAGTAAGGAGGAGATCTGACAGGTTGGTTGTCGGACATTTCAATCTCATACTAGAATACATCAGTTAGACCTAACTTGCTGGTGAACACATCCGGAAATTGATGACAGAGAACAAGTACCTGATTAGCTTCCTCAACACTCAAATGATTAAGATCCAATTGATCAATTTGATTAATTTCTTCCGGTACAGACCCAGATACACAAGAAAGCTTAATGGTACCTAATGGAGCATCAATCAAGTTAAATTTAGGAACTTGGGAAAATTTAGTGAAGAGCACTCTAGCTTGAAGGTCCAGAACTAATCCGGTCTTTGACAAGAACCCAGTACCCAAAATCATATTGCAAGAAAAGTTAGGTGCTACAAGTCACGTGATTCTCCAGGTGAAATTTTCTATCCTCAATTTCACCTTCGCAGCCCCTAAAATTTCCAGTTTATTACCTCTAGCCGCGACACATTTTACACCAGCAGGTTGTAATTCAGGCAAGTTACAAGCAATCTTCAGTTTAGAATACCATGCAAATTTGATCAAATTCACTACACTCCCTGAATCTATTAATGAAATTAACGGTTCATTGTTTAATTCAACGCTAGTGAAGGTACCTTGGGAAGTAACTTTACCATATATTTTGTTACATTTAAGAGGGCAAATTACTTCATTAAAACCACTTGAACTTTCAAAATTTTGAAATTTACAACATTTATCATTAATTTCTTATTATTTGCCACGTCTTTGAAAGGAAATAGGGCAGTATTTTCTGCATGCTGCCTACATCCACATAGGTAACAAGTATCAGGTTTACGGTCCTTGGATGGGGAAGAATTTCTAAGGTGCTCAACGGAGTTACACACGAAACATTCTATAAGATTCGTACCATTGCCAGGTCTAGAAGGGACAGAACTACTTGGATTAATAGGAGGGGTAGGTGGACAGGCCTGGAAGCGTCTCCATGCTTCACATCCTTTGCGAAAGAGCACGCAGCCTCTAATTCTGTGAAATTAATATGACACCTCATGAGGGAAAGGTAGGATCGATAGAAAGGGGATATTCCCTTCAGGATACGAGCTACCATTTCTTCTTCAGGAAACGAAATCCTGAATACTTTGCAAAAGAATTTTAAGTCAACAATATATTTTAGTAAGTTTTCATGTAAGAACGGCATCCTGAAACAATGCTGGGGTATTAAACTCTGAAGTGCCAAAGATGGAATTAAATTTTTCAAGAATCAACTCATGAAAATAGTTAATTTTACGCTTCTGAGAAATAGCCTCAGAGATCTCTCTCTTTAGAATACCCTCCGATTAGAGAACAGGGCCCTATAAATACCTAAGTCATCAACCAGTCTGGCTTGAGCAACCGAGGAGTGAATTCGCGTGGTGCAGTCCGTGCCGTGAACATGGTCGGTATTGAGCAGTACCGGGCCGCGATTGGGAAATGGCAGGTGAAGCAGAGGAAGGAGACCAAGAATGGACGGCTGTTAAGAAAAGAAGGAGTAAAATATGGGTGAAGCGGTGCTAGTAGCGACAGTGATAGCGGTGCTGCTGGTTATTGGGGTGGGGGTGGAATTAAACCCAGGCCCAAATACCAGCAGAAAATTCAGCATGGAGGACTTGGCACCACTTAAGGTAGTAGCGAGCGAAGTAATACAGGAAAATTGCCAATGGGATAAGGTACAGGAAATAAAGGACATGATCGAAGAGCAGAGAAGGGAGATAGGGAACATGAAGAAATGGCTAGAAACGAAGACCGACGAATCGAACAGGAGAGTGGGCAACAATGAGAAGGAATTAGAGTTATTAAGAGGGAAAGTGAAACATTTGGAAGAGGAGGTGATGATGATGATGAAGAGAGGAGCGGACGTGTACAGGCATGAGAGAATGAAGAAAGCCATATTTATATACGGTGTGGAAGAAGGTGAGAGGGAAGGCAAGATTGATCTGATACCCAAGGTGGTAGAGGTCATAAGGAATAGAATGAAGATAAACTTCAGTGAAGTGGACATAGATGATGTGGAGAGAGTGGGAAAAACTAAAGAATGGAGGCCAATTAGGGTAAAATTTTTCTCAACCCTAATAAACAGAAATTGTGATAATAAACGGTATCAATTTACAGGGCCAGAATGTAGGGGTGAAAAGAGACATGGGAAAGGAAGGAAGTGACATTATGAAGATTCTGAACAGACACCTTTTGAGAGCGAGACAACAGGGACTAAAGGCCCGAATAAGAGGTCAGTGGTTAGTGGTGACAAACGGAATATAGGTTAGGGAGCACTCAGTGGCGAAGCTGAAGGAGATGGACGAAAGTGTCAATTCGGAGGGAGAAGTGATGACAGGGCAAGGTGGAAGGAAGAGAGAAGTAACAACGAGGGGTGGAGCCGAGGAAGGATAGGAGATCAATTCAGGTGAGAATGCAGTGCGGATACAGAGGATCAGAACAGTAAAGGGGTGAGTGAGGGTGAGCAGCAAGAAACGACGAGAGCAGAATGCAGTGGTTTAGTGAGCAAGAAAGGACAAGAGAAGAGTGATCGACATGAAGGTAAAGAAAGCTGTTATGAGCAAAAGAAGAAGTAGGAGCTTGAAAGACCTTAGGTGTAAAGTATGTAAAGGGGTGGAGGATACGGAGGGCATGGAACGGAATAGGTTGGCAAAAAGAAGGAATGGAGATAGGGGATGAAGCGGGCGGGAACTACAAGGAGTAAGATTAGAGGAGGAAACTTAGAAGGGAGGGAGGGAAAGTTATAACTATATTGGAAAATGGGTTGTGTGAATATTGAGGAACTAATAAGCAAATTAGGAAATAAGAAAGTTCGGGAAGTAATAGAAAATGTCGATGTTGTGGCAATTTTGGATACGTGGCTGGAAACAGGGAGGGAGATCTCATGGAAGGGGTTTGTGATTAAATATAAATATAGAAGAAAGTAGAGGACTAAGGGACGAGCACCGGGAGGGTTGATATTACTAATTAGGGAAGAGATTAGTGAACTGGTGGAGGATACAGAGACAGATATGAAGGAAACCATATGGTTGAGATTGAACTTGGGATGGGTAGAGGGAAGGGTGAAGAAAATAAATCTAACGTTCATATATTGCCATCGTAGTAGTTCATCATATGAAAATAAGCATCTTATTGAAGAGCGTTTGGTGGTTATTAGTATGATAAGAGAGAAATTTGCAGGAGAAGAGGATATGTTGTTATTCGGAGATTGGAACTCGAGAATAGGGGAACAGAGCCCAGTATATAGTAAGGAGGATGGAAGGTGTATGTTGAAAAGTAGAAGTAGTGAGGATAAAATTACAAACCGTTATGGGCAGAAGCTCCTTCAGATGTGCGCTGCGGGAAATTTGTATATTCTGAATGGATGGATGGAGGGTGACAGTACGGGGAAATTGACCTATGTTACCGAGAAGGGGGGTAGTGTGATAGTTATGGTTTTAAGCTCGGAAGGAGTGTTGGAGGATATTGTAAGGATGGAAGTCGGAGACTGGATTGAATCACACCATTTCCCAGTGTGGATTATGTTGAAAAGAGGGGAAGAAAAGCATATAAGGCAGGAAGCAGAGACGAAGGATAGACTAGGGAGTGGATATAACAAGTATAAATGGTCAGATAAAGTGGGACGGGATTGGGATAGGTTAGCAAAGGAGGAATTACAATTTCTGAAATATGGTTGGGAAGGTGCGTTAGAGGCGAATGGTATTGATAAAACCTTGGAATTGCTGCTAAATCCAATAAAGATGATAGCACAGATGGGTAGAATGTAGAAGGAGGAAAAAGAAAGAGGGTGAAGAATGGTTTAATAGAGAGTGTGAAGGAATACGGAGGAGGGTGCTAGGTGCGTTAGGAGAGTATAGAAAGAAAGATGGGATTGCAGAAAGGGAGGTTTTCTGTAAGTTGAGGAAGGAGTATAAAAATAAAATTTGTGAGGTAAAAGAGGCGTGGTTAGAGGAACAAACTGAAGCCATAAATGATGATTGTAAGACTAACAGCATTGAAAATGTTTGGGAAAGGATTATTAAAATAATTGAGGGTGGAAGGAGTATAGAGAGAACGAGCATTGAGGATGTTAAGTGGGTGAGGTATTTTCTCGAATTACTCGGAGGGAAGGGGGAAGATCGGCGGAAAGAGACGGGGGAAGAAGTAAATTGGAGGAATAGGAGAGTGGCAAATTATGAACTGGACAAGGAAATTACAAGGGAAGAAACCTTGAGAGTGATAAGAAGAATCAGGGGCAAGTCGGCGGGGGATGTAATGGGATCAATAACAAGTTTTGGAAAGAAATTAGCAAAAATGTGACAATGATAGAGGGCATAGTTAAACTATTCAATAAGATCTATGATGGAGGGAAGTACCCGAAGGAATGGGAAATAGGAATTGTATGGCCAATATATAAGGGAAAGGGTAGTAAGAACAGTTTGAACAATTACAGAGGAATATCTCTGTTAGATTCCTTAAGTAAAATTTACACGGTGGTGTTGGCGAACAGGTTATGTGAATGGACTGAAAGAAATGAAATATTGACAGAGTACCAAGGGGGATTTAGAAAAAAGAAAAGAATAGTGGATAATATAATGATAGTAAAGAAAGTCTTAGAGAAATATAGGCGCCTGTCTAGAAGTAAGGTGTATGTGGCAGCAATCGATTTCGAGAAACCGTTTGATAAGGTGAATAGAGAGGCACAATTGTAGAAATTGGGTAGGTTGGGGGTTTCGGAAAAGAAGATGAGAGCGGTGAAGGAAATGTATAGGGTGGTCAAGTATTGTGTAAAATTGGGAGTCGATAGATTGAGCAGACCCTTAGAGTCAAAGGTGGGTTTAAAGCAAGGGTGGAAATTATCGCCAACATTGTTTATTTTATTTATTAACGATATGTTGGATGGGCATGGTGCTAACAACTGGGCTGTGCCGGTAATTAATGGGTTGGAGGTACCGGGACTGATTTGATATTGATGACTAACTTCAGGAGGGATGCAGAAAACTTTAAATGCAGTGTCGGTTTTCGCGAAGAAATGGGACTTGAGAATTAATTGGAATAAATCTAATATGTTAGTAGCCCAGGTAAACAAAGGAAGAGGGGAGGTCGGGAAATGGGTTCTGCAGGGAGAAAGGTTGGAACAAGTAAGGAAGTTGGAATATTTAGGAGACATTATTAACAATAAAGGAACTTGGAACGATCAGATTAGTAGGGCGAAAAGCAGAGGTTAGGCAGCCCTAGCCTCAGTCAAAAACTTGTTAGCTAAATATCCGGGTATCTGTTATAAAACCCTCAGGTTAGTGTTAAGATCGATGATTTTCGGTACGTTATTGTATGGCGCGGAAGTATGGGGGTTGGATGAGAAAAGAGGTGAATTAAGACGAATTATTAGTAATTTCGGTAAGATGGTGATGGGGCTGCCGGTGTGCACAGTAAATGCAGGGGCGGAATTAATGTGTGGTGAGGATTTGGAATCTGAGTGTGTGAAAAGAATAGTTAGATGAATTTAAAAAGACAGGAAGGGGGAGGGTATTACAGACCGCGTATGAACAACAACGGAAGAGCATGTATAAGGGAGGCTGGATAGAAAAAAATAAGGGATATTTGGAGATGATTGGTTTGGGGTACATGTGGGAAGAGGTATGAACGAAGACAGAAGCTAGAGGGTTGAAGGTGCTGTCAAGAAGGATTAAAGATATATCTAGGCAGAAATTATTGGCTGAAAGTAGAGTAAGAAATCCTCTTAGTGTTTTTAATAAAATAGAAGGAATAACGGGGATAAATATTAGATATGTTGAGAAGTTAAACAGGAGAGGGTTGATTTGGTGGATAATGGGGATTCATAAAAATAAGGGATGGTTAAAAGGGAGAGATAAATACGTATGTATACTTTGTGGGGCAGAGAACAACGATTTTCACTTATTAGGTAATTGTGAAGAAACAAGTAAGATCAGAAATAGTCTATTGAGTGCCATACATCGGAAAATGTTAGGAATAGGGGACGAGCAGTGTATTATAAGGTGGATTATTAAGGAATGGGAAGACGGAGGAGAATTGAACAGATATTTATGTGCGGTTAAAATGCATGTGTAAGAAAATTGGAAGAAGGGGATTCATAGGGCAGTGGTGGTGGGTATATCTTGGAGGGAATGAGGGGGTATGTGTTTGGAATGAGGACGTGTGTTTATAATGTTTACGGGGGTCTTGTTTAACCGTATCCAGTGGTTTGAGTTTGTTAGGTAATTTCAGCAGTAAGTGAAGTGCTGGTGATGTGTACATAGTGAAGAAAGTAGAATGCGAGCCCGGAGGTGAAGTAAGACCGAGTGACAGCGATGGGCATTCAGATTGCGAAGTAATTGAGTAAGTAAATGATATGGCATGTGCGAAATGAAGAGGCCTTACCGATTGCGGGACTGCAAGAGGGTATGCGATTGTTGTCATTTGGTGTACTTTAAATCCAGGGTAAATGGGTTAAGGAATAAGGAATACGAAGTAAGCAACTTTGTATACAAGGACTGGAGCCGAATATGTTGTAACGTAATGTCAGCGGTTTTATTGCAGAACTATCTGTTGTAACGGTCATGTGGTGAATGCAAGGTCAGTGTAGGGCTAGATTTTTCTTATCTTCACTCTAACACTTATTCTGATTGTTATGTAGCCTCAGTTATTTGCGAACATTATAACCTTATTATTATTTGCAGGAAGATAGCAGCATGATTCTTAGTTGTATACATTTGGGCATGTGCGTTTTTCTTACTATTCACGCATAGTAGGAGAGGGTAAGGAGGATGGGCAAGGGAGAACATGACATAACCGTAAGAATACGGGGTGGGATAGGCCCACCCCAAATACAGCATGTAAAAGAAGGGAGAAATTTGAGAGGCGGGATATGAGAGGAGAGCGGCTCCAGATTCACGTGGCCGGCCGCAATGGAATGGTGAGAGAAACGCGCTGTCATCTGGTAAGGTGGTTGTGGTCTTGTTAGGGCCTCACGGATAGGGCCGGTCTTGTAATCATCGGGAGGGCGGCTTCTTCTCACCAGGGGTGATGACACGGTTGGACAGTGGCAGTAGATTGTCATTAATATTATTTCTTGCTTTTATTTTATTATCCTTTATTATTCATATTTTGGTTTCTTAATATTAAGTGGGGACGATGGACGTCGCATAAGGGACTGAGGATGACAGCTGTGGTGATCCTCCCTTGGGAGTGTCACGTTTCCGGTGTATCCAATGAACCTCATGGCATGCCCAGGAATTTTGTATTTCTGTTTTATTCTTTTTTTAGTTGTCCTTGTGAACATGTATCAGGGCCAATTCGCCTGTTATGTTCAATAAATACTAATACTAATAATACTAAGTCATCAACTGAATATACACTTGCAGACTCCTTCATTTCTACAAGAAATCTCAGGAATCGAAGGCATTCGTCAATAGAATCCACTGAGAAATTTTTAACTCCACAGAACAATTCTTTAAGGGAATTATGGGAACTGACCCGCCAGCGTAGTTATTACGACCACACTAACCGTCAGCAACAGATACACCAGCCGGTACCACCTTTAAGCCGGTGGGAAAAGGGACAACGAATATCAAAGTCAGAAATACCAACCACAAAGGTAAAAAAACACTAAACAGGTACTTACCAATTAATAGGGTCCATAAAAACCCAGAAGACATGGAGAAAATTTACCTTATTCAGCGTTGATTTACTCAAGACTATGAAAGAAAACTTAACTTTCAACAAAATCAAAATTTTAATTCAAGAAAAAGTTAAGCATGATAAACCAAAATGGTCATCGTCCTTTAAAAGAAAACAATAAACGAATTAAGTGAATTGAAAACAATAAATAAGGTTAAGTTTAGAGCTTAAAGACACGGGCACGTCTTGCTTGACTTACTTAAATAAATGAAAATAAAATAAAAATTTTAAACCTTGGGATTAATCATTAATAAACAACCTTCCAGTGAAAATTTGCGTAAGTGAGCATTCGCAAGAGCATTGAAGTCTAGCCCAACTAAATTAACTACAGGGGCTAGAATAATTTCCAAGTTAACGAAAACACATAGGAAAGCAGAAAATATATGAGAGGTTGAAAAGAATTGGGAAATGCTTCACAGGAGCATAGTTTATAAACAGTGATAAATCACACGACTAACTCGCGAAACCAACATGGCCACACGCACATCAGAAAAAAATCATTGCCATAGGAACGAATACACACGCAAGCAAAAACAAGCTAAACAACCAATTACGGACCAGGGCCACAACAAAGGTCAGAAGCATGAATAAAATAAATGAAAATCAAACCCACCCAAAGCATTAAATTGTTAGAAAAATAGAATATAAGGTGAGTTTGAAAGTCAAAATAAATTAACGGATACTAGAATTTTCATGCCCCTGCGGAACCTCACGTAGTTTTAAGCCACTAAAGGCGAAAATATTAGTTTAAATTTACATCATCAAGTATAGCCTTTTAACGGTTAAAAATGATAGCTAGAAAATAACACATTTCCTACTTCGACGAAATAACATGTCTACCAATTTGGCATATTTCTTGAATAAATTTCATAACAATCAGTTCACTAGTTTAAAAATATTATTAAACACTCAATAGCCGCCGCGTGAAGGAAGTTAGTTCCGAAACACATGAACTCACACTGAATTTCTTGGAATTTTTTCCCAGACGAATTTTTAGTTCATGATCACAGAAGGTAAGTTACAGAAGTTTGAAGAACTTACGTTGGTAAATCCAATGCTCAGCAAGAATGAGTCAGATCGTAGTATACTTAAAAATTAATTCTTTTTCCATCTCACAATAAAATACTAAAACCATACCAGTAGGACGATGCAAATGAATATTAAAATAGGGTTTTAAACCCACGATTCAAGACCCTTATCCTGGGTATATTTTCCAAACGGACGCTAGCATCTCGGGAGAACACTAAGGACATCCACACACCATGGCTTCCACTCACGAAGTCAACTCACATCATGTCCGGTCTTTGCTCCCAAACCACGTGGCCACGCTCTAATTGGTCGAAGAGCGGTAGGAGGGGCGACCTGTTTAGATCGCTAGCACAAGATCGCAGCACGGTGCAGAAGGCGTAGGAAACGGCCTGATCGATTAATACATATATGTATGAAGCATTAGAGGTGTTCGCTTTCAGTCCACAGACGGAAATATAATTAACATGAGCTGAGCAGTTCCAATATCACTTGTACTACAGAAGAAACCAAGTATATTAAAATTTTAAATGTAAATAATTTCCTCGGCGAGATAGCCAGTTCTAAATTGTTTTTGGGAAGGGGCATGAATGCGTTATTCCGTAACAACCATAACCTCAACTACCAGTCACCTAACCGATTGGACTTCTCCAAGGGGAGCCTGTGTGAGGCTAGGTTAGCATTCGTACGCAAGGTTAGGTTAACACGTCATAATGACGTCTTTACCTAATCTGCAGGTCATCTAACCAAGTTGTGCCTCCTCCAAGGGCGCCCGATCGATTCGGCTCCTTCAAAGGGGTCTCGTGACCTTTCCGACTCTGCTCCTCCAAGGGAGCCCGTCCAATTCGGCTCCTGCAAAGTGGCCCGTGAGGTTAGCATTGCCCTCGTACGTAAGGGTACGACATCATAACCTCTCCTAGTGATCAAAAACACCCCAGGTTAGCCAGTGAGGTTAGCATTGCCCTCATACGTATGGGTATGACGTCATACCTCACCTAAGATCAAAAGCAACCTATATCATTCCCTGACTAATTAGTTTAGCCTTTCTATCGTACGCAAGGTTATGACGATATTCCGCGTCGTAACCTCACCGAGAGATCATTGAACCCGGACAAGTACCTACATAGCTTTACTACTAGGTCAATGACCTAGAACCTACATATACTTACAATTCAAAAAAGCGTTTGGAAAATGCACACTCAGCACCCATTGTTTTAGAACATACTTTGCCCTTCTACTTTTATTTGAGCGTGGACTGAACAGACCTGGGATTGGCTGACAAGTTTGAGGCAATTATCGGTGCGGTATCATAAAGGGACGGTATATCTTAGCGTTTACACAAAGTTTATATCTTTTATTTTTGTCCAGCACTTTTTTCACTGTAAGTGCAATAGCTGCACTAATTTCACTACGAGTGTTGTAAATATCAGACTCCAGCTGTTTAATTAATGAAATTGAATCTACCATTGACTCACTTTTCGTTTTCAGTGACGTGGTAGTTTTGGACAATAATGCGAATAAATGCCAAACTGCCCTCCATGTTTGGTTCAGAGAGAATATCTTGAGCAATCTGTATTGAAGGAGCTTCTTCACAGCCGAAACCCTGCACTCTTTTTTCACTACATGAAAATGTTCACAATAATACAAACCGGCATTTCACCGCATGCCCCAACGTGTGATTGTAAGTTGTGGTAGTAACGCGTTGTCCAGTGCTCCTGCTTTGGATTGTGTAATTTACGAGGGGCTTTTAAGAAAACCTTTTCACCGCAAGCCTGCACAGTATACGCTGGGATAATTAGCTCGCAATTCTTCACAAACCCTATGTAGGACATGCACTAGGTACGTGACATGTACCATTTCATCATTAACGTGCCTTCGATGAATTACCTGCTCTTAACATATATGGTGCTGTTTCACTTAAAAATAAATGCACATTATCATGTTTTACGCCATTAGGCCACACAAGAAACATAATGCTGTCAAACAACTTGGATATCGTCGGATAATTGGTCTTTTCTAACATTTCGGCAGTGAATAATAATATTTCACCTGGTATGTCCAATTCCAATATTTCAATCACATAGCGCCTCACACAATCAAATTTCTCATAGATAGAAACCCACAGTTTCTTCCCACGAGTACCGTACCTTATTTTATGTCATGTTTCTTCGTAGCACCTTGGTAACCAAGGCCCCACACCGCCGGTTGCGCAGAAGCGTGCGACTGGGGAAGATATGTCCATGCGCGTACCGCCATGTTGTGGGCGCTCCTCATCTTGACGAGGAGATGGTAGTATAGAATTCATGCATTAACTTACACTACGCACATACGGAAACACCCGCCCTAGTAAATTATGACAACCTACACCGACTACCGTGTACACACGCAATAAATATACATAATATCAAGACTGTGGTAATATCAAAACACATTTTGCACTGTACGGAACAATCTATACAAATCCTTTGAATAGCCAGAAAAGAAAGAACTTTAGCAGACTGAGCAAGAAGACTAAAAATACACGACTAACAAAAATAAATATATATATATATAAATAAACATATATATTAAATTAATTCCCCGAAAACAGCAGAAGCATTATATAGCCCTAGCGGTACCTCGAAAATTATCATGTCGCTCTCTTTAATATAAGGGACGTGTTTGTAACTGATACGTTTGAACATTCGGAACAGATACATGTAATTGAAACCTGGGCTTTACACTTTAGCTTTATTAAAAATACGACATGTTCAAATGGCAGCAGTCTACAACTTGCGTATGTTTACAGATCGTGAGATAAAAGTACCTATCTGTCAGAGGACTGGAAAACACAATAATTAATTAAATATTTACAAACTCCTGTACAGATCAAGGACTTTAGTATTACTTATCGTACAGATAGCAAGAATTTTCAATATCAACAAAGAGAAAACTTGTGAAATAAAATCTTTCTATGACTTATAATTCCACTCTGATGTTCGGCTCTATGGCTAAATGGTTAGCGTGCTGGCCTTTGGTCACACGGGTCCCGGGTTCGATTCCCGTCAGGGTCGGGAATTTTAACCTTAATTGGTTAATTTCGCTGGCACGGGGGCTGGGCATATGTGTCGTCTTCATCATCATTTCATTTTCATCACGACGCGCAGGTCACCTACGGGAGTCAATTCAAAAGACCTGCACCTGGCGGGCAGAACTTGTCCTTGGATACTCCCGGCACTAAATGCCATACGCCATTTCATTTTTTTCATTCCACTATGGTAAGTCATTAGAGCAAATTTTACTCAATTCTGTGAACAGATTCTTTAAAAAATACACGACTGCAGAAAATTTCTTAAAATATTAGATACATTTTTTTATCATTTTCTGAATATGAAGTGCCGGCCCTGCGGTGTAGGGGTAGCATGCCTGCTTCTTACCCAGAGGTCCCGGGTTCAACCTCCGGCCGGGTCAGAGATTTTTACTTGGATCAGAGGGCTTGTTCGAGGTCCACTCTGCCTACGTGATTACAATTGCGGAGCTATCTGACGGTGAGCTAACGGCCCAGGGGATTCGTCGTGCTGACCACCTGACACTTCGTAATCTGCAGGCCTGAGCAGCGGTCGCTTGGTAGGCCATGACCTTTCGGGCCTGTTGTGCCATGTGTTTTGGTTTGGATATGAAATAACGTAGTTGGATGAGTAGAAATTAAATGATCATTTCTGTGTGATTTGGACTTAGGTAAATGCTGCCTTACATTCGATACACTGGTGCTAGCCTGTCTGAATTGTATATTTCTTAAAATGAAATGAATGTCCAGGGTTAGCTCGATTTTATCCGAGTGGTTTAGGCTTAATAAGAATGTTATAACTTAAGATGTAAAACCCTCCTCATAATATTATCTTCTATTACTGCTTTTACGAACTCAAACTGAATTAGCATTACCTGTGCACAAATAAAAATAGAAAGTGCGTTCTAATTTTTTCTCTAATATGATCACCATAATTTACACAAGAAATAATCAAATGAAGTTGAATGTAACGCACTTGCAACAAGATTAATATCATAGTTAAGCAGTTATTTTGATTAGCGTTGTCTAGGACTGACAAGATTCTAATGAGCTTCATTTATACTTTATATTGTCAGATTTTCCTGGAATAGCCTATTAACAGTTACATGATTTTATTATAAAGCAAGTGTGCAAAAATGGAGAACATAAGATATGCGATACAATAAATCATTTTTGCAGATAATTGGTAATAATTTGAAGTAATACCTTACGCCAATATTTAAAATTTATCAAGTTTTGTCAAAAATATCTTACGGATTCTAGTCCCAGGTTTATCAAATTTGTAATACCAGCATACAGTCTTTGTGAAAAATATGTATGCTCTTTCAGAACAGCTGTTTAGTTCTAAACAATATCTCCGATGAATTTGAAAATGACAAATAAGAATAAGAAGAAGATGCATACACATTCTAAATTTCACGTCCATGCGTTCTCTGATTCAACCACCCTGTAACCTGTCTAGTTCTCGAGTATGGTGATTGAAGGTCATTTTATAACAGTTCAATTTCTACTCACATGTGAAAAGAAATATCAGATCCCTTCCGGTAGCGATCTGTACAAATAAAAGCTTTACACGAATTCACTGCCGTAAATATCTTTCCATTCCAAACTTACCTTTAATATTGCCGACCAATTTCGCTACGTTATGTATAAGCTTTCACATTCCTTAAAAATACTTGATAATATATTATCACTCCCTCACATATAATACTACAACAGATCCACTAACCGACATAATTTAATTGGAAAACATGCAAGGAACTGTAATTGTTACCACTTGCTAGCCATGCTTTCGAAGCTGAAGCGTCCACAACATGGCGATGCGCGAATGTGTTCAATATTCCTCATAGAATCAGCGCGCTCTGGGAAGATAAGTAATATTTTCCTTGGTAGTAACTAATTCTACGTAAAGTCGACTCGTCTGGTATTCCCCGGTTTATGCGTTTTTCTAAAAATGCGCGTAATTTTGGATTAAAGAGTTTAATTAGTGGCATATCTGTTGGCACTGACGCACCACACAACTACTTACTAAACTGTGAGGACTTGGTGCATGTCGAAGAAGTAGGTAGCAAGCATTGAACTGCAGCTTTCTTTGATGAACGCTCAAGAGCACGCACATGTTTCTCCTGACCAATATGCCGCGTCACAGTAAACGGTCTTTCAGCCGATACTTTAGTTTCGAGCAGCTAACAATATATTATGCTTCCATCAGTAGAAAACACACTACGGTATCTCAAAACTCGGCTACTATTTGTTTTAAATGAACTGACACGTGTTGTTGGATTTTTAGGCATTTTCAATTTGTAATTGAATACTTCCAAATACTGCACACTATGAACTGTGTGAAACGGGGGCAATACTGTTGACGGAAATTCCACTGTTTCCCGTTCTACCCTAATCTTTGCAGCAGTAGATGTCAGGAAAGTCTTGGTGACTCCAGGTAACATTCCAGACACCAAATAACTCGCTTCTTGGAAAAGCGAGTGTATAAAGTCTGTGCCATGAAAGAAACCATTGCTTCGCTCACGTCATCGCCATACCCAGTAGAGGGGATATTTTAACCTCTAGAAGTTACTTTGACCAGAAACACTGAAAAATATTCTGTGTTTACCAGTAGCGGCTCGCTCCCGCTTAGTAACTGTTAATGCATGATTTTAAATGTAGGCTACTGGCAGTTCGAATGACGATACATTCATTTTTGATATTAGGCATCGCATGCAGCTAGTGGATCAATGTATTCATCAGACACGTACGTTGCTTCCTCCGGCAGGCTCTTTCGCTGGCCGGTCATGCTAGCCCTGTGCCCTTAGCTGTTGACTCTTCCCTAGGTAGTTTTCGTTCGTACATGCGTAGAACTATTTTTTTAACATACACAGAATGGGAGATTGGGTCGTTGCCGAAGCCAGCCCGGTATGATTCCGAAAATATGAGAAGGCTTATCGCGCCGAGCAGAACGTCCGTTTCAAATTCGTGTTCCAAGTTGGGATGGGTTGCGAACCGAGTCGCGAAGAGCGAGACTGCTACCTCTGGAGCCGACACTCTCAACTTCAGTGCCGACTCCACTGATGCACTGACGCCATCTGACAACTGTTTTCAAATTGCTTGGAATTATAGTTCCACGTTGCTCCCTTGATAGCTTGTGATACGATGAATTGAAGATGATTATTAGCCAGCGAGCATTAAATATTGTTTCGGGTTATTATCATCGTTATTGTTAATGTTGTAGGTCTATATTAGCGACGACGATGATGATGACGATAATAGTAATGGTAATAATCATCTGACCGAGCTCGACAGCTGCAGTCGCTTAAGTGCGGCCGGTATCCAATATTCGGGAGATAGTAGGTTCGAACCCCACTGTAGGCAGCCCTGAAGATGAATTTCCGTGTTTCCCCATTTTCACACTAGGCAAATGCCGGGGCTGTACCTTAATTAAGGCCACGGCCGCTTCCTTCCTACTCCTAGGCCTTTCCTATCCCATCGTCACCATAGGACCTATCTGTGTAGGTGCGACTTAAAGCAACTTGTAACAAAAATCAGACAATATGCTTTTAAATAATCGCCAATATTAACTTCGTTGGCGTAAAATAGAAAAAGGCAAGTGCTTAGAGTTTGATATAACAACAAATATTTTACCAATTATTGTGCATCATATAAGCCGTTCCGCAGTCTATGGAGGCCCCGAAATGGATTCCGACCTGGTCAGGGATTTTTACCTGTATCTCAGCTTTCGTGATGACTGTGAAACATGCGCGAGTTATATACGGGCGTCATTGGTAAAGTTCATTTGTGAAACGTCTTTTGTGGGACGAATATTATTCAGTGTTCATTTTCGCACTGTATAGCCATCATCATGTATGGGAGACAACATTGGCGTTGTTGGTTAAGGCTTCGTTCACAGTGTTTATTTTCAATGGTTTCATCTATCTTCAAATTATGTTAGTGGCTTTACCCATATTAGATTTGTTTTCATCTTTCATGTGCATTTCATAATGATTTACCATCAATATTTATTTACCAATTTCCTGATCACGACAAATAAAGACGTGAAATTAAATGCGCGTGGTCTACTATGCCGATACTTTCTGACTTGACACGTTTTATTTTATTTCAACTACCACACCATTACGCTCGTCGTCTTTGTTAACGACACCATACTTCATTCTACAATACTCTTAAAAATCTCAATGGGAAAGTGAGCATAAACATGCATGATATTTCACGTTATTTTCCGCGCTTCGACATGCTAGTGGCCCTGCAACGAGAGTCGAGTTAGCTTAGAGTCACGAGGCTTCATGCGAAACGACCATGCTGCCCCGCAATGCGCATTAGGTTAGCTTGGAGTCGTGAGGCTTCATGCAAGACCGACTACAATATATCAGCCCGTAATATCGAAACCAAAGTGGTGGACGTCGTGGATACAGCAGGGGCCGACTGATGAAGGTTAGGTAGCACGTAATAACTTCTTTTCAACGATAAACCGCCGCATATAAATAATAATAATAATAATAATAATAATAATAATAATAATAATAATAATAATAATAATAATAATAATAATAATAATAATAATAATAATAATAATAACAATAATAATAATAATAATAATAATAATTATTATTATTATTATTTTTACGCCCCACTAACTACTGTCCACGTTTTCGAAGATGTCAGAAATTTGTCCCGCAGGAGTTCTCTTACGTGCGTAAAACTAATGATACGGGACTGACGTATTTGATCATCTTCATTTCAAGATTAATATTAAATCGTACTTACTTAGAAGAAAATAATTGAAATGATGTACATTAAAGAACAAGTATCTAAGAGGCTACTGAAGATAGATACACACATACATATAGTTACTCTATGTCAAATCAATTCCTTTAGCATCAGGTAAATTATGACTAACACAACAGTCATACAGAAATATGCAAGTAAATAAATACCACACACAATAGGCTTCTCTCTGATGAACAACAATTTTGCTTAAATAAATAGTAACAAGACTATTAAAAGAGAACAGGTAGAAAATAGAAAGTAATGTTATATAAATAGCAGTTTACCTGGCAAGTTTACATTGAACCATTCTGTTCATGGTCGAAGAACGTTGATATACTGATAATTATGGTAATCATGTGAGACCACAAAGAATGGACATTAGATGGCATTTTATAGTACAATAGTATCTAACATTGTGCGCTTATCAAGAGAACTTAGCGTCAGAAGCGAGCTGAAGTTCCCAAGATGCTTATTAAAATTTATTATCCCAAGCGAACCTCTTGACTTACAGCGTGGGACGCGAACAACTCCGTGAGAATCCGCGGGGAAGTTTACATTGGAGGGAAATGAATTTATTTGATATCTCCGCCCACAAGAGGAATATAGAGCATTGGATGTAATGATTGCAATGATCATATTTTTCTGGAAATTTTGATATGCTACATGACGCTGGTTATAATCACAATGAAGGAATGAATAATTACTCTGCGTACCGTGGGAGAATTTTCCTCTTGGCGGGCATGCTTATGAGGGCCCACACACGACGAGCTCTGTAGCGTCGGTGCACGATCGCTAATATATACGGCCGCCGAGTGCGCGAGCGTCATTTACTGTGTGTATCGCTCTCAGGAAGATGTCTGTCACGCAGCTACTCAGCGAAGGGAAGATTACCTTTATCTTCGAGCATCGCAGTTAGATTCTACTTTGTCCTAGGGACTTGTAAGTAACAACTATTTGTGAAACAGATAAGAACTTTATACAGCAAAGATTGACCTGATATTCTGTGAGAACATTTCTCTGCTAGTAATTTGTTCACGTGAAGTCGCATAGCATGATCGGATGATTGTTCTAAACTAATGTTACATGCTGGTGTAGGCTCGGAAAGTTGATGTTAATTCAATTCGGTCAGTATAAATATCGGTCAAGAACAAAGTAAATTGCTTCTGAGAATTGTGTGACTGTTTTAGAAAGAAAGTGCTAAGAATGAGTCCAGATAGTACGGGATTAAATAAAAGGCAAGAGGGGAGACCTAGGCATCGAAGTAAGAACACATTTTAATATGGTTTTACTTACAGTTTCTCTTACGTCACGTGTGTACTGGACGCTGCTCATCCATCGCGCTGAGGCAGTAATTTGGAGCAGAGCAACAGAATATCCTTCACGGCATCGAGGTAGGAACGTGGACCATCAACGACGTTCAGTCAGCACACCGACCACATCGAGGAGGCGGCAATCGAATCACCTGAACGAGTTGCAGTTGAACGTCACAGCAGACCAGGATGTCAGCAGTGATCAAACTACGATTGCTGTCGCCTGCCCACAACGTTAACATGATGGCTTAAAGTAGCAGTGTCCGTAGGAGAACTGTTCAGATGATATCACAAGACACAGGTCAGATCATTCCACTTCTTAGCATGCAACAGGTAGCAAAATGTTAGGTCCGTAACAGATAAATTTGGCCTTCCGCCAATATGTAAATATGTAGGTGTCTGAGGGCACATGTTACATGCCCGGAACTCAAGCTTAGTTGGATAGTTAATGTCTGCAGGTTGTTGTTCTCATTTTATTTCGTTAGTGTCATAATTGAATAGACATAATGTTTAATCTAAGGAAATTATAATCGTGTACTTTCATTTATCCAAGACTTACGCAGTCTCAAATGAGTGTAGCAAGGACAAGCTGTTTAGGGACTAGCTAAATGCATGGAGCATGGCAGACTGTAGTGTTTTATTTGTGAGACGGAGAAAGGCATAATATCTTGTATATTTATTTAATGCACTCGAACTAGCGTATTAAATTGAGCGGGTCATGAACTAAGAAGCCCATAAGAAATAAGGAATATGTTTGTTAGGCCCAGAGTATAGAGATAAGACCCATAAATAGCATGATGAATAAAGGCTTAAGTGGTAATTTGATAATTTGTGTGCCAGTAAGAGCGCCAAGGTGTATTTGAATGTATGTGCCAGTAAGAGCACCAGTCTGAAGTTAATACACGGGCCAGTTGTATTTGAGTTATAACTGGAATAGAGTGTTGAATTGTGAACTGGGAATTATATAATAAGAGGACCCCGAGAAGGGTAGATCAGTAGGGGAGAACGAGGGTAAGAGTCTTCTCTTGGCTCTGTTTACGAGTTGTCAACCGAAGGAAAGATTTATGGTGTAGAAACATGGCCGCTCAGTTTATACAGAAGCCGAGACGTGTTGAAGGACAAAAGGTAGGTCGTTCTGACGTCACGACACGAAAGTCTGCAGTTGGGGAACAATACGGTTCTATCAAGGGTAAAGGAGAGCAGTGACCTTTTAATACTGCTGTTTGGAAGATAAAATTCTATACACGATTACGTGTGTCATTTATAGGTGTATGTAACTGTTCGTAATGTGTCTGCACGGTGTAAATAATGTGTTTCTTATCATACTATAAGTCATGCTGTCGTAGGATCTGGAATAGTCTCGTGCTCGATTTCCAGACGGTAGAGCGTGTATTGCATGCTTAGTTTAGAGCTCATATTAATCACGAGTACTGTGGCATAGATTCACTTTAGGAACAGGTTATGCTCTTTGTAAATATGATTTTATTGTTAGAAGACTTATGATTCAATTTATTTTCTTTTGACCGAGCATTATGCTGGCTGTTGCAGTATCATGTGTTTTCTACGATGCTAGAAATCTCCTACACCAAGCCATGAACTCCAGGCCAGATGCCTCTTTACTACAAGAATTTATTTTTTTATATTGCAACATTGTCCATTATGTAAATTCCACAGATTATTTTTGGTTTATAACAGAAATTGATATATTATTTTAATAAATTAGATTCTTTAAGCGAACGTGCAACTCAGTTATAGTTTCTTCTTTTGGCTTGAGTTAGTTCACATCCTGATCGGTTTATTCCTCTTTATTTATTTTATTTGTCACGTTGACCCCTTTTGTACCCGTAATCCCTTATTACTGCTGTTGCTGCCGGAGCGGATGAAGAGGACAGTCGAGCAAGGTAAGCTATGTGGGAAAAAGATTCACCTGTGGTGAGTGTATTGTTCACTATAATGTACTTGGTCAGATCTCAGCAGTTGGTTGGCTTTGACAAAGGCATTATAGGGCACACCATGCTGTTGAGCTTAAGACCCTTGCGGATCTTCTGCTTCGCTTCTAAGTCCTCAGTATTGCTCCTCTTAATCTGTTGAATGTGAAAATTTTTAGCAATGTCCTTGGAGACTTTTTTGTCATGCAGATATTCTGAGTAGTTTTATGACACAAATGTTGTCCAGGATTTTAATGCACTTCTTCAAAATGTTCATTAATGGCATGCGACACTTGCAGACATAGTCAGCATTATTTAAGGTACTTTCAGCCATTTGGAAACCTAGTTTCACTACAGCATATCTCTGTTTGTGTAATTTCAAAAAATGTTGTTCATATTCAACACTGATAAGGGTTTGGAAAAGGCAATACACATCAAAAGTAAGGGATAGAGGGAAAGCTGAAGGATGCTTCAATCCACCTTTGTTAGCTGAGTGAAGTATGAATAAAGTTCCATATTATCGCAATCAACACTTCAATAAATGGTCGTTGTCAAAGAGAAGAAACAGAGACTTGGAAGGATCAGCTGGATCAGGGACACAAGTTTTTAGGATCCCGCCGCTTAATAGCTCAAACATTTACCTATTTGTTCGATGATTATCAGAGACTAAGCAAACTACATCAAAGTTAAGTTCATTCTTGAACTTTGAGAACATCTACTGTTAATTTTAGTAGAGTCTCAGCATTCATGTTTTTTACTGGGAAGAGACCTATGTCATCCTTGTACTTCGAATGTAAGGATGAACACATAAAAACTGCATAGTGGTGGCTGCCTCAGATTCAGACCCATTCCCTATTACCTTTCCTGCTTTATATGTCAGCTTGGCATTAACATAAATTTCATCCATCATGACTGTAACAATGTTATCTTCATCATTCAAAAGTTTACAATTTTCCATTAGGAAACATTTTTGAGAAGATCCAATACCGCAGCCTTTTGGACCTATTCTACCTAATAATTGACGAAGAAATACATGATGAGGTAGAGTCATAAGGTTAGTTTTACGAAAGGACTGATAGGCTCCTGGATATGATAAGAAATTTTGGCAGCCTATATAAGAAACTCTGACGAATACTGTACATGAATTACTACAGAAAATTCCAACTGTTCTAGAACAAATTTAATTTTTCTACGTCTCACTATATTCAGATCACTGTCAAGAACCAAGGCCTCCTGTAATATGTCACTAGGACAGAAATTCTATCAGGTGTAGAAACATGTTCATCACTGTAATTTAAAAGATGACTCACCAACTTGTCCAGCTCACTCCACCTATTACACTTCAGGTCAGTTTCCTTCACACTGCAGTATCCACTTAAACTTCTCAGTAGGCACACACAGATTCTTATAACATACTTTTATATCTAAGGAACTCGATACTTTGAAACACACATTCACTGATGGTACATCGTTAATCACCATCATATATCTTAATAAAAAGAAGACTATTTTCAATCATAATTACTGTGAACGGAGCCACCTGTTTGCTGCCGAGAATTCTTCCGAAGTCTTCAAAAGATGGTATTAAATCCTGCTCACACCACTTAACAAAATTCTTCTCCTCCCTGTCGATCACTTGTTGTAATTGTTCTTCTGGATTTCTCCTACCTTTGTGGAGTCTAATTGTATGGTAAGAAGATTGATTGCGGGAAATTGTAGGGACTGCATCAGGAGTTAATTTAGGAATTTCACGAGGGATACGAATAGGCTCGCCATTTTCGGTTGGAAAGAGAACTTCCCTAACCACACATTTTGGTTCGAAATGTTTCACACATACAACAGTTTGGTCTTTGACTTCCAAATTTTCTCGATGAATATTCCTTATCAATTTCTCCCGTTTTAGGAAATTTAAAAGCTGAAGTACCCGCAACGGTATAGTTTGATCTACAACCAGGAACGCAGCAGGAACGATCCATTTAATGAAATGTTACAGTACGGCAATATATACACAATTATATACTAACAATATCGTTATATACACTCCTGAAAATACACCATACTAATAAACCGTTATAGATTACTATTTCACCAAATATATACCTTACACTTCAATTACTCGTTCAAAATAACACTTTTAACACAATGCAAACACAGCCATGAACCAACCACATGTTTCAAACGTTCACCCGCCGAAGCGCCATTTTCCTCCCAATCGATAGTAGTAATAAGGTCTGATATATTGTAGTCGGTCTTGCTTCATGCGAACCAAGCCCATCCCTAGTTCCAAGTCTGTTGTCTAGGGTAGGATAAACGAAGTATGATTAACCTGTAGGTTACGTACAATGAATTCTGTGAGTAATATTTTAAGTAGACCTTTTTCGCAACTGTCCCTAACGGAAAAGATGGAGATAAAGGCACTCGGTCGAACAACACCGCATTTACAACTAGAACAAATCGAGCAATATAAAGGGAGCGAATATCGGCGTAGATTCCAGCCGGGGGTATATACAGAATGCGAGTGGTTGTGTGGCTGTGATTCAAGGAACGCGTTTCTCTGTTTTCCGTGCATGGTATTCAGACATGACCTTACTTTTACGAAAACCGGAGTAACAAATCTCAAACACTTCAAAGAAAACAATTAAAAAGCACGAAAGTTCCTCCCAACATATCAATTCATGCATGGAATTAGCTGTGCTAGGGAACGTTAATATAGTGACTCAACTGGATTCTGCTTATCGCCAATCCATTAACAAACACAATGATCAGGTTAGGAAAAAGAGGCACATATTATGCAGAATTATTTAGTGCGTAACATTTTGTGGCGTATTTGAAGTGGCACTCCGTGGCCATGTTGAGACAGAAAATTCCCTAAATCCTCGAATTTACAAAGATCTCATTAATTATACATCTGAAATAGACGTCGCTATAAAGGAGCACCTAGCCGAAGCTTCTGTATTTAAAGGTACGCCGAAGACCATTCAGAACGAGTTTCTCAACTGTACGTATGTTGAATGTGTGTAGGGAACAAACTTCTTCAGAAATTGGGGAATCCCTACTCGTTGCAATAGAAGCAGATGAAGCAACGAATGTTTCAAACAAACGCGAATTGGTACTTGTTTTTCGATATGCATTAGAGGGTCACGTCCATGTAAGGTTTCGGGGGTTCATGAATCCAATATCCAACCGACAGGACAGCGGATAGATTGAGTCAATGTCTGTTAGAGCAAATTAATCCCACATTAAGGGACACACCACATAAACTTATTTGACAGAGTTATGACAGAGCCAGCGTAATGAGCGGAATGGGGTATGCAGGCGAAATTGAAAGTACACTACTCTAATGCACATTTCATTCATTGTTAATGACACCAACCAAATTTGACAATGCGGAAGGCTTGTTCGTACAATCCCCAAGTCAAATAATTTTTCTATAACCTGTTCACAGTTCCAACTTTGTTTTCCAATTCGTCTCACAGAAGTGACCTCTTGAATAAAATAATGAAGACTAGACTCCCTCGGATAATCACTACTCGCTGGAACTACTTCGTACGGTGAATATAGTTTACGAGAATAGAGAGAAACTGTTTGAGTGCTTTCGTAGAATAGAAGAAGGAGAAGAAGAAGGTAAAATGCTATTTGCATAAATGAAGCCAGTGGACTGCGTCGTACTCTTTAGGATACCATATTGATGTTCTGGTTGTCTATTTTTCACAAATTAATGCCACATGTTGACATACTGTACAATCAGCTACAAAACGCGAAACAGGTTCAGTCCAAATAAAAAAGGCTCTTTCTGACTACGCAAAGTGTGTAACACAACAATATGAAGAAATAGATACAACTGCATGTTATCTCACGGACTACAATAATTCCAATAAAAGACGTAGAGTAGGTGACACAAGGACCATTGCATTGAAAGAAGTCTGTGATGTTGTAATGAACCAAGTGCATGATAGGTTTGCATTTACAGGGTATATTGAACGTGAAACACTACTGTACTCTGATTTATTTGACCAATTCCCTATAAACTTTCCAGAAAATGTATTAAATTCTACTGTGATACATTATCCAATGTTGCAGAAAGAAAGGTTAAAGACAGAATTAGAAGTGGTTTAAAGATGGACAGATTTCAGGCAAGTCAAAGGAGCTTTAGCCTACCACTCCTCGCTTTTATTTTAGAAAATAATCTCAAATCAACGTTCAAAGAAACGCTAAAGCTTCTCCGGATAATTGTGACAACACCCATGCCCAAAGACGAAGCACAGCGCTGTTTCTCGACACTGCCTCGTATTAACACATTTCTACGCAACACAATTACTAAAGAACGACTGTGTACTCTGGCAATGATTTCTATCGCGACAAAGACCTCATTTACGATATGCCTGACTGACGATAATGTCATTTCTAAGTTTGTGGATTTACGGAATAGAAGAATGGAATTAGTGTTTAAATAAAGGAATAACACTGTCATTGTCGAAAAATGCACAGGCCCTAACGTATTCTTTATTTGTATGGCTAGGGTGAGTAGACAGTACTCCATTCGTCCTGTAGAATCAGTAGTAGGCCTATCAGTCGGTACCGGTACGGTAATTTGGATAGACCAAAGAGAATGAGTAAGAGACGATTATCAACGTAATTTTTCCCTTGTGTACGCAATGGCGGCCGCAAAGATCGCCAGGAATTTCACGCTAGCACCTCTGGCGTCAACAGGTCTGAACTAAGATTACCGTGCGGGCGATTTAAATCGTTTAGCGAGGCGGGTACCCAGGTTCTCATCCTCCCTCCACTCTTAAATATTAAATATATTCATTTCTTTTTTCATTTCTTTCATATCTTTCTGTTACCTTTTTCTGAACAATGATACACCTGGAGGTTGGCATGTGCTTTATTATAATAATATTTTTACTAATTCACAAACCCATGAAAGATGGTAGTGACCGGCCTGGCATGTGCTGCATTTTCTTCTGCTGAGGAAAAAGGAAGCTAACTCACAAAGTGAGGAAGGAAGGAAGGAAGGAAGGAAGTGACCAGAATGTGAGTGGGATTGTCAATCCTTATCGCGGATGAAGAACTGCGACAGAAATAGACACTAACATCACCTCATACGTCAGTCCTCTTTAACACTATTTAAGCCACCTCAACTGTCAATAATATCAAGATGTGTCACTTATGCAGGAAATGAAATATAAATACAATGTAAGAAAGAAAGCCATATACAGGAACCAAAGTGATTAAAGGAAACTCATATGCCAAGGACGGACTTTGTAGGATTCAAAGGTAAACTGAAATGGAACATGATCTTTTGATTTATGGAGCTATATTTTACCTACTATCCACAGTATTACAGGTATAAAAAATGCGTGAAAATTTTCCCAAAATGTTAGTGATTATAGTATATCATAATTTCAAGACATTACATTCAGTAGTCTTAATCATCAATTAATATTCATCAGCAGTGGCGTATGCTGGTATCAAGACGTGGGCTACCACTAGACTTAGGCTACCCCTTTTCGATAGTTGGTTTAGGGAATATCAAGCCTTAAGCATTTTGAGCTGCATCCAACAGCCAATGGAGCTGCCCGCTGTGTTGTCAAGGCTGCTTCACAAGCTACTGCCCTGGCCTCTGCCACCGCCAATACTCAACACCTGATCAATCGAGTTGGTAGCCTAAGGGTTAGCAAATTGAAGTCCAGCTTTGAGGCTAAATGGATAGAATGCTTGCCTTTGGTCCGACGGCCTCGGTTCAATTTTCAGAATCAACCCCCTCATGCTGTTAATTCCCCTGGCTTAGGAACTGGGTGTTTATGACGTCTTTGTCATTCATGTTATCCTTATTAGGTCACCACCAAGCCTATGTAGATGCCATGCACCATTATTATTATTATTATTATTATTATTATTATTATTATTATTATTATTATTATTATTATTATTATTATCATAATCGTTAAATAACAATGTTGAATTTTACAGCGGCCGCATCCATCGTTCAATCGTTAATTATCTTCCTCGGAATATCAGTGGTGGTGTCCGACCCATGATCACGGGTTCGATTCCAACCAAAAAAAGAGAACACTAAATCTGATAGATTGCGTTTCATTTTAGCAGATCTACCAACAAAAAGAAAACTATATTACTCCTATAACAGCAGCCCTGCAGTGTCTTCCTACAAGGATGTAGAAGTAAACGGGAGTGAAATACCAGCACTCCGTTATCTATATATTTAAGACAGAAGGATGAGGTGAGGAAGTATATACGATGAATAACGCATGGTGATAGCAGTGGCGATCTGACGGACCGAAGCCTAGCACAGCTATCCTCCGCCGGTCCCCGCACCTGTAGGCAGACAGCAGCAAGCCGCGTGAGGCGAGTCGATGAGAAGGGACGAGAGTCTGGGCTGCAATATCAGTCTCCGAAGCCTTGTTCTCAGAAATATGTGCGATGTGTTTTCTCATATTTAAGACAGAAGGATGAGGTGAGGAAGTATATACGATGAATAACGCATGGTGATAGCAGTGGCGATCTGACGGACCGAAGCCTAGCACAGCTATCCTTCGCCGGTCCCCGCACCTGTAGGCAGACAGCAGCAAGCCGCGTGAGGCGAGTCGATGGGAAGGGACGAGAGTCTGGGCTGCAATTTCAGTCTCCGAAGCCTTGATCTCAGAAATACGTGCGACGTGTTTTCTCATTGCTTTCAAGGTTTGCAAATGGAACAATGTGTCAGATGCTTACAATATAATGTGCTTAAGATTTCCATCGCTCGCATTTGATGTTTGGGCTTCACTGATAGCCTTGGTAGCCCTCAGTATACGCCACTGTTCATCAGCTAGAAAACAATACAACACAAATACAAAATCATTCATTTATGAAAGAAAGACTGGAACTGACAAGTTACAACATAATACTTTTCTCACTTTTTGCAGTCTAACGTTGCACTGACATGTCAAAAGTTTTCGGCAACACCATTTGTATTTTCTCAAGGAACTTACTATATGATACATCTTTCAGTCTGTCAAATGAGGCACCCAGGGCCACACACTGAGGAATATTGAGATTTGTACTTCTTTTGCATCTGCTAGAGGATGGCAAGTCTCTGGCAGAGTAGTGTTTGAAGAAACCAAGACATGATAGCACGTACTCTGTTCCCACATATTGCACCAAAACACAACATATCATTCAATCAATCATCTGCATTTAGATGATAAACAATGTCAAGGTACAAAATTGTATGCAGCCCTTGTATTCATTGTTCTGCACTATTTACAGTACTTAAAAATGTTCTCTTTTATGTGACAGTAGGATATATCTAAATTTTTCTACTATACAGAAAAGGATAGAATCATGAATTTGTTTGTGGGCTTAAAAGGTAAGAGAGTGATTACAGATTCTGTGATTGTTCCCTCTTACAACATGCAGGAGGTACAAATAACGCTTCCTTTCAAGCCACCCGCAGGAGAGGAGTTACAATAAATTGAAAGAAATATGTAGCATCAGGATCTACGTACAATAGTATAGCAGCTGATCCAGCACAAAACATTCCATGCCACGTCACAAGATAGCCCCACCTATTAAAATCTACGTCCAAGGAATTGGTCGCTAATTTACGTACAGTATTATGAAAAATATGGTGCTACCATCCGTGACATTACCGTGTGCAAGGGACTTTGTTGTGAAGTGAAACCATCTTCAAGGTTGCCGACAGTGGGGCTCGAACCCACCACTGCCCAAGCGCAATCTCACAGATACGTAACCACACTGTGTAGCCTACTTCCTGAGTTTTTTTAAATACAAAATTAAATACATTAATACCCAATAATGCGAATTTTACAAATTGAAATTGTTGAATTTGATGTCTTCAACAATATTTAACCCATACACTATGTTCTTCCTAGGACCTTTCACTCACCGCCTGGCTATCATAACCAACATATGTGCTAGTTACATAATATTTCAAGTTGATTTACGTCGCACCGACACAGATAGGTCTTATGGCGACAATGGGATAGGAAAGTGCTAGGAGTGGGAAGAAAGTGGCCACGGCCTTAATTATGGTACAGTCCCAGCATTTACCTGGTGTGAAAATGGGAAACCACCATCAGTGCTGCCGACAGTGGGGTTCGAACCCACTATTTCCTGAATGCAAGCTCACAGCTGCGCGCTCCAAACACATTCAGTTTACATAATATTAATACATATATCAGTCACTGAAAACCTACAACCTGTTTTCCAGTCAGTGACCGGGTCAGGGATGGAATGAATGAGGCCCCATCTTGCGGCGAGGATAGGAAGTGTGCCGGCTGCCAAAGCCTGTCGCACTCCTCAGGGGCAATGATTAATGACTGATAGATGAAATGATAGTGGAGTGTGTTGCTGGAATGAAAGATGACAGGGAAAACCGGAGTACCCGGAGAAAAACCTGTCCCGCCTCCGCTTTGTCCAGCACAAATCTCACATGGAGTGACCGGGATTTGAACCACGGAACCCAGCGGTGAGAGCCGCTGCTCTGCCGCCTGAGCTACGGAGGCTACACATATTTCAGTCATTATACGTTCAAAATTAAAATGTAAACACTGTAAAACTGTTTATTTAAATAAAAAAACATTATTGTCAGCATAATTGCGCAAGTTACATCGGAGTTCAGCTTACCACGTAGTGTTGTGCACGAGCGGTGTCTGGATTAGTGTGGAATCGCATGCGAGCACTCGATTCTGCGGGGCGCAGCAAACCCATCTGGCTCTCCATAGCAACCGGAATGTTTATGAACGAGCAGTAGAACACTAGAAGTTCAAACTACTCTGTTACGTCTACTTCGTTATAACATTAAAATAGCTGATTTTTGCAGTTAATGTTTACTTGTCTAATATTATGGTTAATCGCCTGAGGGGAGTAAGTTGAAACTTTATTTATTTTTTACGCAGTATTCCCCGCCCGGCTACTCATTCCTGCTACCCAGGTAACGAAACTTTCTGGGGAGAACACTGCATATATCATGAATGAATATGGACATATGTAATTACTAGCTGATGTACACTTGCTTCGCTACGGAATTCTCAAAAAGACTGTTTTTTGTGGTTTTCTCAACTTCAGTCAACATAGGTCATTACAATGACTGCAGTAGGATTGTAGTGATTCAAATCAATGTTATATAAAATACTCGATCAAATGAATAGCGCACATCTTCTCATTTTTTACAAACAGATTTTTTTTGCTATTGGCTTTGCGGCGCACCGACACAGATAGGTCCTATGGCGGCGATGGGACAGGAGAGGGCTAGGACTGGGAAGGAAGCGGCCGTGGTCTTAATTAAGGTGTGAAAATGGGAAACCGCGGAAAACCATTTTCAGGGCTACCGGCAGTGGAGTTCGAAACCACTATCTCCCGAATGCTGGATACTGGCCGCACTTAAGCGACTGCTGCTTCGAGCTCGGTGCGGACAAACAGTTCTACGGTGCCGATCTAACAGTCCATAATCCCAGTGCTGTAATGACCAGGCCGCAGATAGCCGCGAACACTACTCTTCTTTTTTTCCTATAAATGTGTACACTGCGCATTCCAATCAGTGCTTCAGAGTAGGAATTGATTAGCTGGAATGCTATGATGAACCAGTGTGTTGCGTACCAGTAGTATCAGATAATGTATGGCCGGGTTGAGTGGCTCAGACGGTTGAGGCGCTGGCCTTCTGACCCCAACACGGCAGATTCGATCCTGGCTCAGTCCGGTGGTATTTGAAGGTGCTCAAATACGTCAGCCTCGTGTCTACAGATTTACTGGCACGTAAAAGAACTCCCGCGGGACTAAATTCCGGCACCTCGGCGTCTCCGAAAACCGTAAAAGTAGTTAGTGGGATGTAAAGTAAATAACATTACTAAATTAGAAAATGTATGAACCTGAGGAATGGCATGCTAAAGAAGTGAAAGATCTAACTCCCCAGCTACTTGCCATCAATATTCGGGCAGGCTGTTATACTCGGTACGCAGCAGTAATCCCATCTATCGGAGATGAGTGGCACCATGAGAGACGAAGAACATACAACAAGCAATGGTCAATCTAATGTTACTGTTGATCAATTTTACGAGCTTTCTATATTGTAGGCCTTCACATTTAGTTTTCTTCCAACTTTGTGATATTAGGGCGTCTTATAAAATTATTTATGGCGTAGACTGTAGTTCCTTATTCCCCAACTTTACATACCGTTCCATTACATTCTGTTTACCCATTTTCTCGTGACTCGGCGCTGATATGGACTTAGAAACCAAAATACAAATTCATCAATATCTCTGTTATCATAGCCGGTACGGTCAAAATTTATAAGACTTACATGATCGGAAATTTAATACTATATAACTTTATTTATGTAGTATTTATCGATAGGAACGCTGACAACATAAATATTTGAGAATTACATTTTTGGACTTCCCCTAAACTACTATTTCACTCACCGTGATTAAAATCACTTATGGCCTAGATTGTAGCGACTTATTCTCCGTCTTTACATACCAATTTTCATTAAATTCACTTGAGCCATTTTCTCGTGCTGCGTGTACAGACAGACAGACAGACAGACAGACAGACAGACAGACAGACAGACAGACAGACAGACAGACAGACAGACAGACAGACAGACAGACAGACATTACGGAAAAATAAAAAGTGCATTTCCTTGTTAACTGTTAACATGACCGATACAGAAATACCTTTTTTTTAAATTCTGAGAAATGTACAGACAAAACTCTTATTATATACAGGTACTAAAGCTTGTACAACTCTTTCCATCATATTACTTGGAAACTGAACAGATACTACTGTGTAGAAGGACATGCTTACAAAATGCAAATAGAGGAAGAGAGCATAACACATATTTCATGGAGTCTGGCTTGTACATCCAACAATGATTCGATAGTAGTTGCTACTACATGACTGAATACTCAGGCTCCCAATTTCACTCGCATGGCCCTATAACCTGTGGAGTGAATGTGGTCTTTTGTGAGCCCGTGACAAAAGCGGAACGTCCTCTGTGAGCCATATTCGAACAATCTGACTAGCTGTTTCCATTCCGCTTTCTTCCCAGGTTCATAAAACACACCATGGCAAAACAGGTTATTTCCAGTTGTGTTCAGAAGGTGGGGTGAATCAAAGATCGTAACAATATCCTTCCCTCCCACTATGAAGAACGGACCAGGATGGCCAGTGCGAGGCTTACTGCACAGCTCTCATATTACCCTGCTGTTTGTGGGACCCTAGTAGCACACACTTGCTACAGTTTCCAAGCCAGTTTTCTGCAAAGCACGTATGACATCCTTTAACAGCACTTTCAAGTTTCTCAGTGGATACAGTGCCTTTGCAGAAAAAAGTAAGCAACAAGTTGCTTCCATTTTCTGAGGAGACCTCTAACCATGAACACCAAGGCATGATCAGCAAATCTGTTGGTACGTCCTAGGTGTCCATAGTCTTTGTACCCATCAATTTAACCCAAAGTCATGAAGTCCAGCAGACAAAGAAACTTTATTAAAAATTAAGGACAGAACTTTTTGATCACTAGCCTACTCACAATTCTGACTCGAGATTCTAACACTTTGAAGAAAGCCTTGCCAATGCCTGTAGGAAATTAAGTAGCAGCAGGAGTGGAGGCGGTGGGAGCAGCAGTAGCAGAACTCATAGCAGCTGAAGGACCTGACCGAGAACCAGACCATGTCGAGGCACATCTATATTGGAAAAGAAAAGAAACACTAAGTAAGGTATGAAATTTTTCCTCCCCTACTACAGTGAATACAGGGTATTGATACGTATTGAATAAAGTACTGTGGAGGATACTACTTTAGAGGCCTTCACGACTTTGCCTCTTGCACTAGCGCGGTTGCACACGTGCTTCTTTCCCCCCCAACACGCGCTCGGCCAATAGGCTATAAAAGAGTGGGGGTAAGGAGGCTCGGGAGCAGTTGCAGCTGGGACAAGAGACGGAATCATCAATCATTTATAAACATCTATCGTTATTATGGCCCCCCGACAGTTCTTAAGGTAGGAAAAACAGGAATAAAATTACATTGAGCAAGTTGTCCACCTAAATTCGTGAAGCACTTGACTGTATTGAGAGATATTAAAGGACTGATTTTCCTATGTTCATGTTTGGTTGAAATTAATGAAGAAAATCTTACTGTTATTGCAAATTTGATATTCACTGTCTCCAAAAGTAGATCCTTGCATGCTGAGAGGAACGTGGACAAAAATTTAGAGTGGTACATTCAAATGTTCGGATTTTCAGCTACCCTCCGCCTCTTAGAGATGAACAAATGGTATTAATTTAGCCCGGTCGACATCATATTTCTAATGTTATAAGTAAGTGGAAATGAATGCAATCTTTCTTGGAGAGCGCCTCAGAGGAGAGATGTGTTCAGTTTGATGACGAGGAACCCACCGCCCCGCCCCAAATAGTACATTTACTTTTATAAACTAATGAAGAGTATTACACGCCATTTTTATTTCTGAAGAACCGGTAGCTACTTGCATTCCCATTGGCCAATGTAAAGTGGCACGTGATGACGTTCCCGTCGATAATGTCAATCATAATCCGTTACAAACCTCAGCACAATAAAAGCGCATATATCACAGATCTTGTCCAGATGCTATCCTAAATGTCCGCAAGGCAAGAACCACTTCAGACCAATGGTCTTGTCCAGATCCTATCCTAACCGTCCACACGGCAAGACTCAGTCCAGAGCAATTGTGTTTCCACTCGAAACTAGAGGCCCAGTGCTTCTAACATGGCAGGTTACGCCCCCAGACCCCCCTTGCATGTGCCTATATCACAGGTTTTGTCCAGATTCTATCCTAACCACCCGCACGGCTAGAACCACTCCAGACCAATGGTCTATCGTGTAACAATAATCACCGGTATTAGTTAAGCCCGTGAGCCAACATATTTATAATGTTACAAGTAAGTGGAAATTACTGCAATCTTACTTGGAGAGCATGTCAGAGGAGAGATGTGTTCATTGCGATGTCCAGGAACCCACCATCCCGTCCGAAGAAGTATATTTACTTTTATAATCTAATTAAGTTTATTACACGCCATTTTCATTTCTGACGTAGCTACTTGAATTCCTATTGACCAATGTAAAGTGGCACGTGATCTCCTTCCTGTGAAGAAAGTTAATCATAATCTGTTACCAACCGCAGCACAATAAAAGCGCAAGTAAATGTAACATGCCTAGGGCCGCTTTGCGGCTTCTCACCATCCAGACCAATAGTTTTGTACAGATCCTATCCTAACCGTCCGCACGACAAGAATCTTGTCCAGATACTATCCTAAACTTTCAGACCAATAGGGTTTCCTCACGAAACTAGAGGCCTAGGGCCTCTTCGCGGCTTCTAACCGTCCAGACCAAGGATCTTGTCAAGATCCTATCCTAACCATCCAGACCAATCGCGTTTACTAATGAAACTAGAAGCCTAGGGCCGCTTCGCGGCTTCTGACCGTCCAGACCAATGGTCTTGTCCAGATCCTATCCTAACCATACCCACGGCAAGAATCTTGTCCAGATCCTATCCAAACCGTCCGCATGGCAAGAATCTTGTCCATGTAACAGTGGTGTAACTGATCACCACCAGCAGCTATCGAAGCACCACTCACTCATTAGTTCCTAAGTACAGAGGTTGGCAGCTCTGAGCACCGCTTAACAACATCCTTCTCGAGAAGGCCCCAAGCGTGTAAACAAACGGCAGTCGTTACGCGTGTGTGAAAGTCTTGTCGACTGGGTTGAAGTAATGATGTACAAATTTCAGCTTACTAAGTAAGGCAAAACGGCCGTAGCCGTGTTGAAACACCGGATCCCGTGAGATCTCCGAAGTTAAGCAACATTGGGCGTGGTCAGGAGTTGGATGGGTTGCCACGCGCTGTTGGTGGGGGTAAGGGAATGGAGGAGCGGAAAGGAACTGGTCCCCCTACCGCACGTAAACTCCGGCTCAGGAACACCTCTGCGGAGGTTCGTACCTGCCTTCGGGCAGAATAATCCTTAAAAAAAGTAAGGCAAGACTAGGTATGACGGGGATCACAATAACTTTCATTATGAGAAGCGAGGTTCACCCTCGTCTGCCACTTATGAATTTATTATAATTACCTCTGGGGAGCAATTTAAAATGAACCACAGGAAAATTTGATAGGTCACAGTACTGAGAACGTTAATAATATTAATAATGATAATAATTACTTACTTCTATCTGGGACAGTATTGTTGATAGAGGTCCTGGATACTGGAGCGGCGAAAATGTCTCAAACACATAGTGCAATTCCTCAGCTGCGAAGAAAGCTGCGGCAATCTTTCTGAATTCCCACAATGTCCAGCCACTCTTTCCAAATATCACGCCTAGGAACAGGGAAATAGTGAAATAAGGTAGGATTCCCTGCTGCAGGTCCTCTTCGATGTTGGTGTATATCCCACAAATTTGGCACTTTACATGAAGGGTCTGAGGCTTAAAAAGAAATAGAAGAAAATAATTCAATGCACTGTCATCATTTTATATTTTTCCTGCTAATTTCAATACCATCAAAACGATAGTGGCTTATCAGAAATAATATAACATTATATCAAGTGAATTTAATTAAATTCAGAATTTACTTCAGCCGAAAGGCCATAACGTGATATGTATACCTATGATACACATGTCATTGTTAGTAATAACAACCACCACGCAAAAAATTAAAAAATAACTTACATAACCTCCTGTGGCCTAGTGTCCTTGTAAGAGGACACTGTTTGAAAATATGATCAAATATCACGCAAAAACATATTTTAAACAATAAAATAAATAGAACATTGAGTAGGCCAAAAAGTTGGTGTTCTAATTTATTGGAACTTCATTTAAATTGGTGTGATACCGGTGTGCTTTTCATATTACGGCCTCAGGAGTTTAATAAAATAAGAATAATAAGGAACTCTTTCCTCAAATATCTTCTACTTCTTCAAGCAAGAAATTCCACTCAGAATTTCAGTGAAAAAACTCGTAGAGCATTAAAACGAAAATAAACAAGAAGATAAACAAAGGTGACAAAGTAGACTGGTCTCGCACGTGGTCATCAAAGTGATAATTACGAATTTATTTCAGCCGAAAGGCTATAAAATGAGATAAATATGTATGATACACATGTTATTGTTATTAATAGCATACTCGCATATAGTGAAATTAAAATTAAAAACGGGTTGGCAAGTTCTAAACACATGTACAAACAGCTGCCTAAGCGATAAACAACCCAATCGACCGGGAATTCTCAACTCGAAATCGACCAATAACAATCGCGAGATGTTTCTACCAATAGGAGCTGCCGTATTCGTCACGTGGGATCCGAGTGAGTGACGTGATGTACAACAGCGCGCTCGGTGCGTGACAGGTCTGAAGTACAGGTACTCAGTCTGAGCCGGGCCCTCGGAAGGGTAGGACCTATGCGGCTGACAAACCCCTGGGATAGACTTAAGGATTACACGGCCACTCAACGGTAGTTCGTTAATGTAACCTATATCGCGCTGTGAATGTATTTCAGACAGACTTCAATGACAGTAGGTAACGTACATTGAAACAGTTCAAGATACTTGGGTAAGGTAAGAGATCGCCGCCTTCTTCGAATGGACACCAACCTGTCATTCCACATTTTTTCTTAAAATGAAGAAGATGGCAGTGAAGTAGGTGAGTAGGGAAGGTAGGGAACAGTGAGACATTTCAAATTAACCACTTCCAGATAATAATTATGAAGGGATGTTATTGTGGTAGCATTTTGAAATACACTCCATACCCATAATCCTGTTTGCAAATGGCTGCCTGTCTTGCGAGTTTGCTTTTGTGATCCATTTTGTATTAAGGTGAGCAAAGTATATTTTCTGTGGTGTCTTCTGTAGTGCATATTTTTATACCTGACGAGAATATATTGGAAGTAATTTTCCAAATAGAAAGGGTCATTTATAGCTTTTGTTTTTCATGAAACATTAAATCTGTTCATGCAGTTAGGTTTTGGTGGAATTGGGAATACATATGACGGTGGCTGATGGGAAACAGTGAGACAAGTCTTAACGGGTAACAATGAAACACTGTTTCACTGTTCCCCATAAACAGAGGAGTTAAATTGTAATGCAGCTATTATTGAATGTTGCTTCTTAAATAATCTGTAGGGGAGAGTGGTGCACATTGAACCATAGGGCACTATGAATCGGGTTACATAACTTAAGTATAAAAAAAGATATCTTTTTCTCATTCTGGGTATGTTGGTAGACCTGCTCTACCTACTTGCATATTATTTCTGCAACATCTGGTTCCCGCCATTATCTGTCTGTATGTGTTATTTGGTTACGGCTACAGTAAAGTAATTTTCTGAGAACTTGGTAGATTAACATTAGGTGGAAATTCAATTTAAGTAAGTTATTATAATAACATCTGAATCGTGTTTTAATGTTATATATCTTAAAATATGAATACTGTTCACACATAACCACACAATAGCTTTGTACATAATATGTACTACTGGGGCACATTGAGGCAAGCTCTCCCGGGGCACAACGAGCCATGGTTCATTGTGCCCCGTGAGTGATTTAATTTTCCCTAAATACCGTGTGTCCTTTTGTGATTTTCTCAGCATGGGTTAGTACTTAGGTGCTGGTAATGTGTATTCATTTACGTAATTTAACTAGTCCTATTTTCTTGAAGATGGTTCGTACATATCACAGGAAGACAGGCAGAGTTAAAACTAGTCGTGATGTAATGCAAGATGCTGTACAGGATGCTCTGAATACTGGAATGTCATCTCGCCAAGCAGCTAAATCTCTTTCAATACCTTACCCTACTCTTCGACGATACGTCCAAGAAATGAAAAGTGATTCTGGTGGAAGATTGACACCAAACTATGATAATCGTAAGGTTCTTACTGAGGAACAATACAAATAATTAGTGGAGTATGTGTTGATTTCTTCTAAGATATGCTTCGGCGTTGACACCAAAACATACCGGCGCTTAGCGTGTGAGCCGGCTGTGAAATATGGTCCGACAATTCCAGGGAACTGGAATGAGGGAATGGCAGGTCTGGACTGGTTATATGGGTTCATGAAACGAAATCCTAGTTTAAGTATCCGAACCCCAGAAGGCTGCAGCTTGTCCAGGGCAACTTATTTTAATTGGTATAATGTTTCGACTTTCTTTAACAACTTGGAAGAACTGTACCGGAGGTATCCTGAGTTTGCTGATAGTACCAGGGTCTTCAGTTTGGATGAAACCAGTACCTCAATTGTACCAGAGAGACTTCCAATGATTGTGGCACAGAAAGGAACCAAACAGGTTTCTCAAGCTACTAGTGGTGAACGTGGTGTCTTGGTCACCACCTGCTGCATAATTAGTGCGAGTGGTACTTTCTTGCCCCCAGCAATGGTATTTCCTCGAGTATATTTTAAGTAACATATGACAAGTAGTGCACAGACAGGCACCCTCGGATTAGCAACAAAGACTGGCTGGATGAACAGTGAACTCTTATTGGATGTCATGAAGCATTTCATTCGTGAATCCAGTAGTAGCAAAGATAATCCTTCGCTTCTGATTTTATGCAATCACGAAAGTCATCTGTCCATTGACGTGATAGATTTAGCAAAGGCCACTGGAGTTGTTTTGCTGACTATTCCCCCCCCACATACCTCAAACAAACTGCAGCCTCTGGATGTGGGCGTGTTCTCTTTATTCAAGGGAAGTTATTACTCAGCACTAAATTCCAAACTCGAACAAAGTAAGGGTATTCCGCTTACAATTTACGTTGTAGCTGCATGCGTTAAAATTGCTCACGACAGATCTATGACACTTTCTAACATATGTTCTGCGTTTCGAAAACTGTTTTTTCCCTTTTGATAAAGACATATTCACCGATGAAGATTATATGGTCAATGAGGTGGCAAACAGAGTTAAGGAAAATAATGGAGCAACGTCAGATGCTAATTCTGGCAGCGTTAGCCTGTCACAAGATCAGCAGCAAGCAGGACCATGTGTAGTGCAAGATAGGCCTACTCAAACATCTTTTCCTAAAGGATTTTCTTCAGAAGTAATTCGAGATATCCAAAAGCTGAGAACAGAAAGAAAGCAGTAGGCCTAAAGTCAAGAAAGGACGAAGTTTAATTGCAACTGATACACCGGAGAAAAATTTGTTTAAAGCCACAATACATCCCATAAAAAAGGTCAAACGGAAGCTCTATGAGCAGGAATCTGAGGAAGAGTATAGTGAAGTTCAGTATGAAGACAGCGATGCCAAACTGGATGAGTTTGATGAATCCGAATACAACTTTGAGGATTTGGACAAATCTCCAAAAACGGATGGTTTTGTTCTGACCAAGTTTGAACTGAAAAACAAGAAGTATGTTTACTATGTGGGGAATATATTGAAACCGATGGATGATGCAGGCGACTGTCTGGTGTCATTTTTTAGAAAGAGTGAAAAAATGGGTGGAACGTTCTTTTTTACTCAGATAAGGGATGAGGCATCTGTTCCAGCAAACACTACAGTATATGTGCTGCCAAATCCTACTGAACAGGGGTTGACAAACAGACAAAAATCGTACTTCAAATTTGGAATTAACTTCCAGTCCATTGAAGTCCGTTAATTTCAAATATGTACCGTATGCATGGTTGAATGCCTATATTCTTAGTTATATGATTTATAAGAGGATTATATGTGAAGATTACATTAAATTTGGAAATAACTGTGTAATTAAGTTCTTCTAATGAAACTTTGTAGACTGTTTCAAGGTACCCCAAGGGTGAGGCAGAATGAACCATTTACCTAATTGTATTTAAATACATGCAGCTTAGAAATTACAATTCATAGTGTATTCATATAAGGGAATTATTTGATACTTGAATGATTGAACTTCATAAGGAAGAAAACCGCAGGTCTGTATTAAAATTACTGGATGAGTAGGAGTGAAAAATATTTTTCCGGTTCATTGTACCCCACTCTCCCCTACAGCAGAATAGGTATTCTGAATGGCTTCTATTGTTGCAGATCTCAACAACATGCCGCAAAATCCAAAGAGAAAGACTCAGATAGGAACATTTTCAAATGAGACGGTGAGCACAACTGTTGAGCAAGTAACTGCAAGGAGGAGTTTGAGATATTTTGCAAAAGAATACAATTTATCATTCCAGACACTGGCTAGATATGTCAAGAAAAGGAAAGATAACCCCGTGGAAATTATTCATATGACTCCAAATTACAGAATCAATCAAATTTTCACTGATGATGAAGAGGCTAGTCTTTCATCTTATTTAATAACATGCTCTAAAATGTTTTATGGTTTGCCAATAATCGAATGTCGACAGTTAGCTTATGAAATAGCTGTTGAAAACAAAATCAAAATGCCAAAAACATGGGAAACCAATAGGACTGCAGGAATTGAATGGATGAGAGGATTTCTTAAACGCCATCCAGAGTTATCCCTCCGTACACCAGAAGGATGCAGTCTGTCAGGGGCAACCTCTTTCAATAAACATAATTGTACGATCTTCTATGACAATCTTCACATTGTCTTATCCGGGACTAATAAATTTGCTGATGGAACAAGGATTTTCAACCTGGACGAAACCAGCACAGTCACTGTCCAGAAACAACCAAAGGTGATAGCAGAAAGGGGAATCAAACAAGTTAGTAAGGACACAAGCGGTGAGAAAGGTACACTTGTAACGACATGCTGCATTGTGAGTGCATCTGGAAATAGTCTGCCTCCTGCTATTGTATTTCCTAGGGTACATTTTAAGGAGCACATGATCACTGGTGCTCCGGCAGGTATCCTGGGATTAGCAACACCTTCGGGATGGATGAACAGTGAATTGTTCTATCATGTTATGAAACACTTCACAAAGTATTCTCACAGCTCAAAAGACAATCCTTCTCTCCTAATTTTTGATAACCATGAGAGTCGCCTCTCTTTTACAGTGCTAAATTTAGCTAAGTCCAATGGTGTAATTTTGCTGACAGTGCCACCTCATTCTACGAATAAGCTGCAACCATTAGATGTTGGTGTGTTTAAGCCTTTCGCTGTGGCTTATGATAATGCTGGAGATTCATGGACGATGCAGCATCCAGGTAAAAATTTCTCAATCTATGATGTCGCGGCGTGTGTTGCATATACTCACCAGTAGGCACACTCCTAGTAACATCACGTCACCTTTCAAGAAGTGTGGTATTTTTCCGTACGATAGACGTTTTCAGTGAGCTTGACTTTCTGCCTTGTTCTGTTACTGACCGGCCTCAAAATACACCAGAAAACTGCAGCAACTTGATGCCTGATCTATTCTCACCTATAAGTCTTCTTGGTCCATCTTCAAGGCCTGAAGATGAAAATGTTGTAGATAGGAGGATACAATATTTTGATGACAGTTCATAGCAAGAAACTGAACGTGCATCTCCTCCACATTCTTCTGAAAGGACTGCATTTGTAAGCCCAGAACAAATAAGAGGATACGCAAAGGCTGAGAAAAGGAAACTTAGTCAGAAAAGGCTAAAAGGAAGAAGTATGATCCCAACTGACACACCAGAGAAAAATGTAATTGAAGAACGGAATAACAAAATGATGGCAAAGAAAACTGAACCAAGAAGAAATAAAGCCAAGAAAGTGTTAGTTCTTGATGAAGATACCAAAGAAAAATAAATTTCCACGAACCTGCTACCCTGGCGTAGCAGGGGGAGAGGTGATACTCCCACGTGGCGCGTCCCAGGTGGCGGATAGGGGGGTCCTAACCGGTTTGGCGGCGTACTTGAGGGAAATAAAATACCTCTCGCGGACCAAACACGCACCCACTGTGGGTGGGGGACGCCGACGAAGAATATACCCACGGTATCCCCTGCCTGTCTTAAGAGGCGACTAAAAGGGGCCACCTAGGCGCGGACATTGATTGGGGTTTGGTATAATGTGTTCGACCTCCTGTGGATGGGAGGGGTTGAATACATTCACAGGTAATCCCTGCCTGTCCTAGAAGGCGACTTAAGGGTTCATGTGGCCATGGTCCCCTCTTTATTCTTTATTATTTTTCCGACGGTCAGTTGTAGACCATTTCAAAATTTTTGATGTGCGTGCTGCTCGGAAATGGGCCTCTTACGTGTGCGATTACGCCCAAAAGCCCGCAATTGACCACCCAGGAATCTTGCGGGTGGGAGCGCCATGTACTTTGGCAGTAGTATCCGCCTGATAACACAGGTCCCCGCACAGCCGAATGCCAGAAGGACATATTAATATTAATTATTTATTTTTTCTCTACATTTAGTGCTCTGTACACGCTATGGGGTACATGCTTTGGCGGGTGACTGGAGGAAGGGAGTCCTAGTACTCATTGCCTCAGTCATCCCGTATTAGGCATCGTCCAACATCGGACCCCGGGCAGTACCTGCTATGACCAGGTGGGTATTGCCTTGGCTGCTTGGTTCGACTACAGAGACCCCTGATCGGAGTGGGTGGCATTCGGGGAGGATGATTTCGGGCATGGCTTCGAAACGAAGTCGCCCCTGTCAAGGTGGACCCCCACCGAAGTCTTTATTATTTGCTTCCCTGAGAGGTGCAATTCCCTGGGAACATGTGCAGCGTGAAGGAATGGGATTAAGCTTCCCTAGGTTTCTGGTCGCTACCAGAACCGATGGGCATGTTTTTAAGCTGATAAAGGCGTCTACGGCGTACTTGAGGACCTCAAAAAAATGCGCAACGGTAGTTTGCTTTTGAAGACTCGTACAGCACTGCAAGCTGATCAGTTGCTTAAGTGCGACCACTTTGGCGAAATCTCCGTCAAAGTGGAGGAGCATAAGTCCTTGAATCTGGTTCGCGGAGTCATCTTTCACCGCGACCTTATCGTGAACACTGACGACGAGTTGATGGAAGACATGAAGAACCGTGGCGTGACACACGTCCGGCGCATTACGCGCAAGGTCAACGGTGAAGACGTTCTCACTGGTGCTTTCATTGTCTCTTTCAAGTTGTCAGTGTTACCAGAGAAAGTCAAGGTAACAACTTATCGTTGCGATGTGAGGCCGTACATCCCGCCTCCTATGCGATGCTATCAATGCCAGCGATTGGGACATATGATATCTCGTTGTTTGAATCAGTCTGTATGTGGTACATGTGGAGAAGTAGCTCACGGCGTGGAGGAGTGCACAACCCCGTACAAGTGCACTAATTGCTCTTGTTTTCATTCTCCTCGGGATCGGAACTGTCCGACATATCTGAGTGAGAAGAAGATCTAGGAGATCAAGACCAATGATGGTCTTTCCTACCAGGAAGCGCGCCGTAAGTTTAATTCCACAAATACACCTGCCCGTACACTGGACTATAGCATGATAGCTCAGAGTCTTCCAGGTTCGTCATTTACGACATCGTCACCTGTGCTGATCGCTGCGCCCAAGGCGACTGTTGCTCCTCAGAGCAGCGTCGCAAAGAGTAAAAGCTTGAAGGGGGGACCACCCCACCTTCAACCAACCAGAAGTTTGTGCCGGCTGGCAGTTCTAAGCCGGCACAGCAAGAGGTCGGCGAAAGCCGTGCCCCAGCCGGCGGAGGCGGCTTCGTCGACCAGGGCTGGGAAACCAACTCCCAGCCCGTCTAAACCAGAAAAGAATGCGGCGAAGGAGAGCCCCCTTGCCGGGCGCTCTCGCACTTCCCCCTGCAAAAGAGAAATCATGCCCTCCATCTGGAGGGTATGAGTCTGCGCCAGCAGGTACTACTGCTCCAAAACCTGCGCGCTCTCCTCGTAGGGGAACTTCCCGCCCCCGAAAAGCGTCGAAGTTCTGGGTGTCGCCCCCGCCATCTGTCGATGACGGGATGGACTTCGCGCTGTCATCTACATCTACGGATGTAGATCTTGATAGTGTTTAGGCTTACGAGTATCTTGTCGCTCATAACCTAACACTCCGTTTATAGTCCACACTATGGCACTGTTACGGTGGAATTGTAACGGTTATGACAGGCATCTTGCTGAGCTACGTCAGCTCATTAGTGAGTACGCAGCGAGTATAGTCTGTATTCAGGAGACAAACTTCAGACCTGGTCATCATACTGTCCTGACAAATTTCAGACGATACTCGACATAACTATATTATGCCCACCGGGCGTCTGGTGGCGTGGGTATTTTTGTCCGTTCTGATACTTATAGCGAAGAAATTCCTCTAAGGACTCCACAGGAAGCAATTGCGGTGCGGGTGCCACTGCCTGTCATAGCAACAATGTGTAACGTTTATTTTCCACCAGGCCAGCCTCTTAACATAAATGATGTCAGTGATCTTATAGATCAGCTTCCAACTCCCTTCCTCTTATTGGGTGATTTTAACGCCCATCACCCCATCTGGGGCTCTGAGACGCCTTGCCTTCGGGGACGAGAGCTGAACAGATTAGTAGCAGAGCTGGATTTATGTATTTTGAAAACAGGGGAACCAACTCACTTCAGTGTACCTTACGGCACATATTCTCGCATAGACGTAAGTCTGTGCAGACGAACGTTGGTTCCGCTGTTTCGGTGGAATACACACGATGATCTCTGTGACAGTGACTATTTTATCATCATCCTTACTTTGTTAAAACAAAAATCCGTCGAGGCTCCTCCTCGATGGATTCTTAAACAAGCTGATTGGCGAAAGTACACATCACTAGCCGTCTTAAACGACGATATCACCCAAGTTATTCTTGCTGCTGCTGAGGAGTCCATTCCGTCCTTTTCTGGGACTCCTCGCCGAATACTCGTTCCTTGGTGGAACTTTCCATAGAAAGTAGGAGGAGGTCTTGCAGTGGTAGAAAAGCCTTGCGATCTCTTCAGTGAAAATATCATTAATGAGAGACATAACTCCATCAACAGGTACTTTCGTAAACAGACACCACCATGGCGTCCCGTTTACGTCTTAGGGCACCATTTCAAGTTCCTTGTTGCTTTCTCCTAGCAACCTGTTATGCGTCGTTTCATTTTCTCTGTGTCTCCTAATGAAGAAAGGCAAGGTTCCTTTCGAAACGCGTTGAGTGTGTTTTTATCATTAATTACACGGCATAAGCCCAAAAATATACCTCATGAATAAGTACACGGGCCGTGAAAGTCTAAATGATAATATTTTTCTTGTTTAATTCCACATTAGCGTATATAAGACACATTGTTTTCTACGTTTTATTACATATTTTTTATTTGTGGTTGTAATAAATATTGCCCGGATTTTTGGCTTCTTCTCTAGGAAGCGCTCACTTAGGAATATATACAAAGAAAACTACTTGTCTGATGGTAACGAAATTTGTATATGTTTTAACCACGTGTATTTATAGTGTAATACTCAAGTTAAATTTTTTTCAACCGTTGTGGCTACTCCAACCACTACTCTTATACCTTCATATCTTCCACGCAATATAAATAACATTTGTTTGAGCGCCAGTTGCTTTTTTAAGAAAAACAACAAAATTCGGTAGAGCATACCTCTTATATCAATTATCTCAAGGCGTGAGGTGATAAACTCACATATCTGGCAATATAGAGGGATATGGATCAGGACAATATTAAATTACTGTTGCATTTCCACAATTGAGGATTGTAAATGGAGCTGGAATCACTTATTATAATTAAAATAAAACTGAGTTTATGACTATAATTTACGTCACAATGAACAATCATTGACGTCTTTTAATTTAACAAAAAATATATATCTAGTGAGATTTGGGGTACTAATAAAAGGAAAATTTAATCTAAAAATAAACTATTGCCATAAACTTGAAATGAGATGTGATATCTCCGCTGATTACATTCTTCTTCATGTTATGAATGCATAACATGTCTGATGCTTTAATTACCTGATATCTGCATACACCGCTGTTGAACTTGAAATTCTTGGGAAAAACTATGAGCTGAAGTCGGGAGCCGTCTGCTGTTATCTTCTTATATAACAAGGAGTTGGCCTACATACCATGTACGCGTGTAGAGAGCTCCAATGTAATTACGTCCACTCAATATATTATAAGTAATTGGAAAATATTATTGAAACATCTTGTGAAGTCCATCCTCACAAGAAGATGATGTTTCTTTATCAGCATAGTACCCGTCTCTGCTCGGATATAACCACCACTTGTAGACCTCCTCGATTATTACAAGACCTCTTGAAAACACAACTCTTAGCTCTGACCATCACTCTAAGACCACTTCTTCCATTTGATACATCTGACTGTTACATATGATCTGAACGATATCATCTGAATACCTCTTACCACCGTTGCATCGACTTTTATAACCTCGCGATGAGGACTCATCTCCCTACTCCCTGTTCATCCCTTCCACTTCAACATACAGTAGCTGGCGAATACTGACACTTGGTCGCAATCACGTGCCCACGCACTGATGTCATCAGTCAAGTGATGTCTAAGGGTGCCCAAGCGGATTGCAGATGACTAAGTTCCATGCGTCACCGGGAAATCTACTTGCACATAACATTCTCAGTTAAACATAGCCTCGATTGCAAAATACTATGTCAGCTCATCTAGCCAGAGTTACAAGCCACAGCCTGACTATATGAAACCAACAAATCTCACTTACTACAATACAGAATAATTACAAACAAATTTCACTTAACCTATGATTAAATACAATAATATACGTGATACCTAATTATTACAGTCTAAGTGATGAGAAACAGAATATAAAATCTAATGAATCGGGTTAATAATAATAATAATAATAATAATAATAATAATAATAATAATAATAATAATAATAATAATAAATTCTGAATGGAATCTGTAACCCTGTTGTACGGTTACAAACCACCCCGAAAAAAGCTCTTATCATTTTTCTAAAGCAACTCTTTCTCATCCCAGGATAAACATACAGCAGCAAACTTGGGTTTGTTTTGAAGCACTCAGTCTTGGTTATCAGAAACTACAACAACTGTAACTGTACAGTGTGGTACCGAATTTATGAAGGCTAATATTGAAAGGAGGTTTTGTGTACGCCGGACCGTGCGATTAACAGCATGCCGGGTGATGACATCGGGCACAGTGTTGCCGCGTTCAGTAGTTATCACGCGCGCAACGAACGCATCTTTACGTTTACTTTCAACCTTTCATTTTATTTCCTCTTACAAATTCCACTTCCCATCACCTTTTCTCACAAGGGCTTTGGACCTTCAATGGCAGGTTTAAAAGTGGTTGACTTCCTAATTTAGAAATATCACACTGTACAATTTTTGCAATAGTTATTTGCATCATTTTTTACATAGGTACATTTACAATATTTAATTCTATCAATTTTCTTCGTCCGTTGAATCGGTGCTGCTGTCATTCATGTTGATTATGACTGGCTCGAAATAAGGGACATTTTCAGACAGTCCATCTTTTTCCCAGTAGTGGTCTTCAATTTTCTTAGCGTGTTTAATATATTATTTCCAGAGTTCAGGGGTCACGGTACGTAAGGCTTCTCGGCACAACGCGTTAACTGCTTCCATACCTCTACTATTTTCTAACGTGTTAGCCATATTTATTTTTGCTATTTTCCCTTTTACGTAAGCCCAAATGAGCTCGATTGGATTAAGCTCGCAATGGGCCACTGGTAACCAAACAAGCTGTACATCTGGTCGAAGTAGTTTAGTCAGTTGTTCCATCTTCTTTACCGGTGTTTGAAAATAAGGCCTGGCTTGGACAATCAGCTCTGATTTAGATAATTTGTTAATCGTCAACTCCAGGTGGTAGTGAAATATTCTTTGATGTTATCCAAGATATAATTTCAGGTTTCAGCCATGACATGTTCTGGTTTTTAGATGAAAGATCGACAACCGTATGATATGGAGCTTGATCTATAACGACAGCCGACCTTTGAGGCAATAAACTCAGGACTTTCGTGAACCATTATTCATAATGAGTCGAGTTCATCTCATTGTGGTAATCACCACTTCCTTTCTTGCCAATAAAACAAAGTTCTTCATCGTCAAGAAATCCTTCTTCACTTCCGATGTGTAAAATTATGATGCGTTTCCCAGCTCCAGACGGCGTTTTGAACCCTCCACGCCATCCATAAATTTGCTGAATGTACCCTCTGTACATATTATAGTTGTCAAAGTTGTTTTCTAAGGCTTCAACCACGTTTCCTTGCCACCCATTTTTCATAGTATGGTTCTGTCCGCACCAGGTCTCGTCTGTAAAGAAGATCTTGTAGCCCTGTGCTCTTAAGTTTCTAATTCGTCTAAGGTAGGTATGTCGGGATGCAGCAACTGTCACAGATTCCATTAGCACTGGTTTCCTGTTTAGTTTTTTTGAAACGGAATCCCAAGCTTCGAACTGCTTTCAAAAGCGTAGAAACTGACATATCAAGAAAATCCGCCATATTTTCTAACAGTTTCATGCGGAAGCTTTTAATTGTGGGAAATATATTTATACAAAAATTGCATATTTCTTCGTATTGTGCCCAATGTAAAATCATCGAGATGGATTCTCGGACGCCCCGGTCTCACACACTGCTTCTTTCTTGACCTGGATGACGTATTTCCATCATTCTCCTTTGAAGCGGTTCCTACTCTCTTCACTGACGACAGTGATAATCCAAGACAATCTGCCACCTTCTGGTACACAGGGAACCTCTTGTCTCGTACCTTTCCCCCTCACATTGAAAGAAACTAATAGCACTCAAAAAATCATTGCAAGTTCACGGCGGTCTCGGAGGCGTCTTGAAGTGACTTGGCCAACATGTAGAACATAGGACAAGTGAAAATAGCTTGCGGACAAACCAAGGTCACGGGCATTCCGTTTCACAACTGCCGAGGCAAGTGTAATGTGTTCGTTGCGCGCGTGATTACTACTGAACGCGGCAACACTGTGCCCGATGTCAACACTCGGCCTGCTGTTAATCGCACGGTCCGGAGTACACTAAACCTCCTTTCAATAATACTCTTCATAAATTCGGTACTACACTGTGCGGTTACAGTTGTTGTAGTTTCTGATAACCATGACTGAGTGCTTCAAAACAAACCCAAGTTTGCTGCTGTATGTTTGTCCTGGGATGAGAAAGAATTGCTTTAGAAAAATGATAAGAACTTTTTTCGGGGTGGTTGAAAAAAAAATTAACTTGAGTATTACACTATAAATACATGTGGTTAAAACATATACAAATTTCATTACCATCAGACAAGTAGTTTTCCTTGTATATAATACTAAGTGAGCGCTTCCTAGAGAAGAAGCAAAAATCCGGGCAATATTTATTACAACCACAAATAAAAAATATGTAATAAAACGTAGAAAACAATGTGTCTTATATACGCTAATGTAGAATTAAACAAGAAAAATATTGGTATAACTCGCATTGCAATGGGCCTATTGGTTCGTTTGTAATTAAAGCCTAAACTCGAGTGTCCATAATAAAAAATCCGCCAGTAGGAAATGTCGTTCATCCCGTTGTTGATACTTACCGATATCTTGGGCTCCTTTTCGATAGCAAATTATAGTGGGAGCCACACGTGCGGCAGTTAAAAGTGCAATGCACTAGGAAGCTGAATATCATGAAGTTTCTTACCAGCAATAATTGGGGTGCTGACGGCACGGTGCTCCTACGATTCTATAGGTCACATATTTTATCATGGCTAGACTACGGCAGTGCAGCATATGGCTCAGCAAGACCAAGCGTGCTTGCGAAGCTGAACAGCATCCACCACAGCTGGATTAGGTTGGCGACGGGAGCTTTTCGTACTTTTCGTACAAGCCCCATAGCTAGCCTGCTCACTGAGTCTGGTGTGCCGCCTTTACACCTGAAGCACCAGCAAATGCTTTTTTCGTATGCTGCTAATTTGCGACAAATGCCACTTCATCCAAGCTATCCTTGTGTATTCAACAATGGCAACCGTTTGCTATACGCTGCTAGTCCTCGAGCAACGCGGCCGGTTGGAATATGCTTGGATAGCAGTCACAGATTGTTTGACGTACCTTCGGTTCCTTGCCTTGTCAGTCAACCAAGTGGGGTACCTCCGTGGGTAGTACGACGTCCTGAAATAATCGTGGATCTGCACACTGGCTCGAAGGAAAACACGGACCCTTCGATTTATCGGAGGCTCTTTCTGTCCGTTGTTGGCCGGTATCCAGGCTCAGTCGTCGTTTACACGGATGGCTCGAGAACAGACACTAATGTGGGCTGTGCGTTCGTTGTCGACACTGATAGGTTTCTATTTGCTCTCCCGGAAACCTGTAGTGTGTACACAGCAGAGCTCTATGCTATCTCTGAAGCTCTGCGGTGCGCACTGTTCAATGAGCGCCGACACGTTCTTGTGTGTACTGACTTCTTGAGTTCGTTACAGTCTATTGATACCTGTTTCCCTCGGCACCCTCTGGTGCAGCGGATCCAGGACCTGCTGGCCGTGTGTACGAGTTAGCAGATAAGGCTGCCAAGGAGGCAGTTACACTGCCCCCGTTGCCTTTCAAGGTTCCAGCAAGTGATATTCCCTCTCAGCTGAGACATCTGGTTACGTCCCATTGGGAGATGGAGTGGCAGGCCACTCCTCTTCCAAATACGCTGGGAGCGATAAAAAGTACAACGAAGGTATGGAGGAATTCCCTTCAAGCTTCTCGGAGGGAAGCAGTGGTATTATGTCGTCTTCGGATCGGCCACGGTATCCTGACGCACTCCTATTTATTGAAAGGAGAACCCCCTCCGGTGTGTACTTGCGGTGATCATCTTACCGCGGTATGCATCCTTACGGAGTACGTGGATCTGGTCGATCTGCGCCGTAGTCTAAAACTTCCGGGTACCATCTCCCTTAACTTGCGAGATGACGAGCAGTCAGCAGACCTCGTCAGCCGCTTTATGAGGGATAGTGGTCTGTTTTATCGTGTGTAATGATGTCCTTTGTGCTAGTGTATTTGTTTCAATTGCGCTTTTATCCTATTGACTTCATTTTAGTTTGTGTTGCGTATTTTAATGTGTTATTTTTAACGTCTAACGTAAATGATGTATATATAGGCCTATATCTGTACTACCAGGCAATGCCTTATTTCTTTGTCTCCTGTATTTTCTCTTATTTTAGTAGAAAATAAGGCATTGCGAATTAGATCCGCTGATTGTTTTAATCTCATACTTATTTTTCTTCTTCATCATTTTTTAAACTCTAGTCAGTGGATACGTTTTAAAATTTTAACTTCATATACCATGTCATCCATCTCGTTCCATTAGGGGCCGATGACCTTCGATGTTAGGCCCCTTGAAACAACAAGCATTAAAAAGAAATTTCTAGGTTAGATTATTCTTCAGATTATGAATCTGACGGGGATGCAGGTACAGAAATCGATCCTTCAGCATTTGGAGCACTTGAAAGGGCACCTTCAGTAGACGATTATGTTCCGATAGAATTCAGACAAAAGAATAATAGGCTTGTTTACTACATTGGCAAGATTTTAAGTGGAAAAGATGAAAGTGGAGATTTAGAGATTTAGCTTTTTAAGGAAAATAGGGAAGGGAAATTTACTATTCCAGATGTTCTCAATGTACGGTAGCTTCTGTTTCTCAAACTGACATTAAAATGATACGGTACTACCAATGCCAAAAATTACAGGAATAACAAAGGGACAGCAGTCTTGTTTTGCATTTCAGGTTGATTTTTCATTAATTGACGTTCGTTGATGGTCGTTGAAGAGTGTCTCACTGTTTCCCCGGTTGTCTCTCATTTACCCCATCGGCGGGGAAGAGTGTGACAATGTGAGTGTCTTCAAATATATTATTATTGTAATTTGTTGATACAGAGTAGGATATTTGTTCTGTAAGGTAACAACGAGTAATCTTTGAAGAACTGTATGTGCCATATTTGAAGTAAATAACTTAATTTGTTTTCCTTTTGTGATGATCCAAAATAAAAGTGTCTCTCTGTTACCCACCCTCCCCTAATGATCAAGTATTTAACATTGTATTATGTGTATCTGGATATGCATTTGTTTACTTGTGTGTGTTTAGTGAGAACGTAAATTTGTGAAAAAGTCGTGCCCCTCCGCCAGTCTCCCTCAGCAGCTGTTGCTGGTATTTATTCTTTCTGAACTTACTTGGTTCTATTGACAATCCAGTTTGCAGATTGTTTCGTTGATCCCTCCAGATTGCACTGGTAACTCAATTTTTTTGTTATGTTGTTGGTCAGCCTGGCTGTTTCTTGAGTATTCGTGTCAGTTTTCCGCTAAAAAGTGTACGTGGGAAAATTGTCAATTCTAGCCCATCTCGGAGAAATATTTTGGAATTTTGCACCTATAGGTATGTACATCTGAGGTTTATCTTTCAAAATATATCTTTAAACTTAGGACTTTGTAATGGATTATGTCAAATCCAGAAAATTATTGATACAGGCTGCCTAACCTAAAAAATTGGGGGTAACTTTGACTGGGCAGTCACTGTTACCCAATGTGGTCATAATAACCCAGTCACGTATAAAAAGCAATACAACTTTTCTTTTTCAGATTATTTATAGCCTACCAGATTCCACAGCACAGTGCATGGAGGCACTATATCACCTGTAGTGTCAAACCGCCAAAGAAATGCGTACCGGTATGGGGGAAAAGGCAACTCAAAGGACAGAAGGAAGAGAGTCAATGCTCATGCTATAATAGGAATTACTGTTGAAGATTATAATCCTCAGCGACTGAATGACTTGGCAGAAACTCCTAAAACATCTAGGATAAGGAATAAGAATCTTTCTACATCCAGCAATGAAAGCAGTGAAGCAAATCTTCATGTTTCCTACATGGTCATTTCTTATGATACGGGTACCAGGATTGAAGATAATGAAGACAGCAATTCCCAACCAGGTGCTGAAAAAGACACTGAAATGACAGTATTGGAAGAGCTGGAGCGAAAGTTGAAAATAGGTTGTTTTGCAAATTGTGAGGGTTCCTAAAATTAAAGGAAACATCTTCAGGTATTATGTAGCTGAGATTCTAAGTATTGACTCTGAGCAAAAGTGTTGTGTCAAATATTAGAGAAAGGTGAACAGGAAGTTGTTTGTACTTTAAGAATGGTGCGTATGTGGGGCTTGTTCTTTCTCCATGTACCACCCCTAGATTGTACATATACCATTAAAGGAAATAAAATAAATAAATAAATTAATCAATCAATAATAAACTCAGATTGTTCTTATTCTTTCCAATCCAGACATACTGAAATGAGGGTTCTTGTTTAAAAGGAATTAAGTTGAAGGGTTCAATTTGTGCTAATTTGTGTTTTGAGGGTTATACTAACTGTCTCACCTTGAACTAAGTACATTTGAAATAAGTATTTCAGTTTGTGAACAATTTAGGAATTTTGGAGTATAGTAACTATATTTTACTTTGTCAATTCAGTTGTCAGTTGTTTTAAATGAAATTTATTATGCTAAGAGCAAAATTAATACCTAACTCTTTATTTCTAAGCTTAACTTTTGTTAATTTGCAGTGGTCAAAGTTTGCTTATTAAAGCTTAATACCGGTATTGAACAAAGCATGTTTTTAAGTAACTTGTACTATTCTGGTCAAAGTATCCCCAAACATCGGATAACCTTGACCACTCAGTTTTCTGCAGATGCCAGTACTGACCACATTTTTCAATATTGGTGAGCACTTGCAACTAAATTCTATTTATGCATTCAACTCCTACATAAAATAATTGAAAAATGTATGTCTCCATCAAAAGCCTGATTTGCAAGTTACAATGGTACCAGGATTGAAGATAATGAAGACTGAATGACTTGGCAGAAACTCCTAAAACATCTAGGATAAGGAATAAGAATCTTTGTACATCCAGCAATGAAAGGAGTGAAGCAAATCTTCATGTTTCCTACATGGACATTTCTTATGATATGGTACCACGATTGAAGATAATGAAGACAGCAATTCCCAACCAGGTGCTGAAAAAGACACTCGGAGATCACAGGTGATCACCGAGTAAGCAACTACAAATCTGTAAGTTGCAAACATTGCAATAAGAGGTATCACAGCATGTTACGCACTGAACAAATTGTTGACCGCAGTTCCTCCATGTTTGTCCTTAGTGACAGTTACACTGCTCAGTCGAGGCCACATTTCCTCAAGCTGAAGTTTAGTCTTCCACAGCTGTGTAAAATATCAAGGATGTAAATGGCAAAATACACTCAACTGCATAAAAATTGGCCTTCACAGAAGATGACTTTCTTTCAAAGACCTCTTGTTTGAAATCTAATTAACATCATACGCAGGTAGTAAGATTCTGATTATCATATTTTCAGCCATTGGCTATCCACAGTGTACGAATATTCGTGTGTGTTGAGAATGTATAATATGAAATATTTGTTTGCTGGCCAATTTTTGTTTGGTTGAGTGTACATCAGTGCTGTGTACTGTTAGACAGTGCCTCGCAGATTAATTTAATCTCCCATGATCTAGCGAAAGAGTCGGGTATCAAATTAAATCCCCAGTTAATGGAAACAGTAATACAAATGCTGCAGAATCTTCTCACATCTGCCAAATTCTGATTGCTTCTAGAGTCAGTACATACACCTTATGCTCTGTATTAGATCAGATTAATCATCATCATAAGACCTATCTGTGTTGGTGCAATGTAAAGCCAATTGTAAAAATAAAATAAAAGGTCAGATTACCAGTCCATTGCCATCATCATGATTAGAGTATGAGGATTGGCAACTTCTTGATGACATTCCTCTAGCAGATCCTGACTGCTTGCAGCCTAGGGGATTTGCTGCTAGGGGCAACAGTATTTATTGAAGCATTGAGACCAGAGTAACTATCTAAATAAAGACATCCAGTGCTCCAGAATACAGTACTTCTTTAGATATTGTCAGAATGTGTACAATGTCACTCTATTCAACAATGCAGACTTGCACTGACTTAATTGTTAACAACCGTAGACAGTCTGCATACACAAGTTGAATGTTTCTTTCATCAAGAAGAAATCATGGCTCTTCAACATTCGTAGGAAGAACATCTGTGTGAAGAAAATTTCAAGAATTCCTTTACATGAGATGAAATGAAATGGCGTATGGCTTTTAGTGCCGGGAGTGTCCGAGGACATGTTTGGCTCGCCAGGTGCAGGTCTTTTGATTTGACTCCCATAGGCGACCTGCACGTCATGATGAGGATGAAATGATGATGAAGACGACACATACACCCAGCCCCCGTGCCAGTGAAATTAACCAATTATGGTTAAAATTCCCGACCCTGCTGGGAATCGAACCCGGGACCCCTGTGACCAGAGGCCAGCACGCTAACCACTTAGCTGTGGAGCCGGACTTACATGAGATAAGACAGGTAGATTTGACATAAAACTACCTCTGCATTAAGATGCTCAAGAACTTAGAGATTTTTTAGCCGACACAAGCGGAACTTCAGATTCGTGGAGAGGAAACTGCGAAGAAACCCAGTTATGAGTATGGTACATAAAATTCATGGATGAATATTTGAGGTTAGGGCGCGTGGACATTTTTGACTCTACTACACAGCAAACACTACAACCATTTTGCTATTACACGCCTCACCATACGGTAGTCAAGGAAGCAAGCAGTACTATTTAGGTTCAAGTGTTTTCTAATGGGTCATTGGAAACAACTTCATCTGTTTCATGGCAGATATCAAGAAGTTGCATTGACAGATTCAAGTACCATTAGTGAGAATGACAGAAACCTTCAGAGTATCTTGTTGTACACCTGTACAAGTCATTGTTTGGAAGCCTCCCACTTAAATACTGTGACCTATGGTACTGCTTCAGTGCTGTCTTGTTACAGGATGCTTACTTGAGGGAGAACATTCTCATCCTAAAGCAACTGAAGTCATAAAATATTTATCTGGATGATCTGCTAACAGAGACAGGCACTCTCAACGAAGCTATCTGACTCATTGAAGATGTCACTCGCTTCTCAAATCTGGAGGATTTCTCCTCAGAAAATGGTGGACCAATAGTTCTGACATTTTGCAAGCTATCCCAGCACCACTTCATGAGAATCAGAAACTTTGCAGTCTCCCCTTTGATTATGAGATGATGAAGACTCTTGGTACGGTATCTAATGGGATCCCACTAGTGATGAATTCCAATTTCACGTGATAGACTACCATCAAACTGGGAAATGGATTAAAATAATTGTTTTGGCAGTTGTAGACTCCATATTTGATCCATTGGAATGTCTAGGACCTGTGATCATAAGCTGCAAGACGTTCGTCCAACTCGATGGAAAGAAATTCATTTTCAACTCCCAGAATTGAATAAAATCAACATACCTCAAAGAGTGATGCTAAATGACATGAGTACTCATGTTGAACTGCATGGATTTGCCAAAATGTGCAAGAAAGTTCATTTAATATCTTCCAAATCTACAGTAGCACCTATGAAGCAAGTCACCTTGCCACGACTAGAGCTAAATGGCACTGGTCTTTTGACTCAACTCATGGACAAAGTGAAGGCAACCATTAATTTCAAGAATTAGCAATGCTTCTATTGGAACAACTTGACAATTGTTCTTGCTTGGATCACTGGTTGCCCAACATCTCGGAAGACACACATAGCCAACCAGGTGTTGGAGATTCAATGACTACAGTAAGTCCACAAGAAGCCTGGAGACATGTTTCATTCCAAGACAACTCAGCAGACATCATATCAAGAAGAACAGATCCAGAGCAACTTGCAGGTAGTGGACTATGGTGGGTGGGACCCTCTTGGATATCTATAGACCCTCCCATATGGCCTAAAAACAGTATAGCACTACCCAAGATAATTCCTGAACAGAGGAAGAACTCATACTGAACCAAACAACATGTTCAGCCAATTTCCGAGGTGGTCAAAGTTACTTCGTGTCATGGCATATGTTCTTAGATTTCTCCACAATCGGAGACTAGAATATGCATCAAGTTGGCATGGACATCTGACTACAAGTGAGTTTTGAAATTCCTTAACAGTCACAGCTCATTCTATTTAGCACACTTCATTTTCTGAAGAAATTGCAACAAGCTAAACCAGTACCTGTTCATAGCAAGCTCTTGTCGCTTTATCCCTTCTTGAATGGCGATAGCCTCTTGAGCGTGGGTGGAATACAGGAGAATTCTGAAGTACTTTTCACTCAGAAACATTACTAAGCATTATGTGATGAATCGATTTTCTTGAGTGAACACATGAAATTATTACATCCTGGAACTCAGCTTCTGCTGGTTTCACTGAGACAAAGCTTTTGGATTATTAATGGCTGATCTGTCATTCAGAAGGTGATTCACAAATGCATTAGTTGCTTCAGAATGAAGGCTACATCAACAAATCAGCTCATGGGACAGTCGCCAGTGGCCAGAGTAATATTCAGCAAACTCTTTTCCTATTGCAGTGCTGGGTATGGCAGACTTTCACAAATTAAATATAGAAATCCAAGGAGCAGGTCAGTGAGGAAATGTTATATAGCATTGTTTCTATGCATGTCCACTAAGTGGACCACTGAAAAGTGGTGGCAAAAGGGGCTCTGCTGCGTCTTAACCAGAGGAATTTCACAGCATTAAAAGGAATAGAGTGCCACCTCATACAATCCTACTCTCCTCATTTTGGTCCCCAGTGGGAAGCCAGTGACAAATCTATAAACAGCCATCAAAAGAAGACAGTAGGAAATGCACCATTGACCTTTGAAGAATTGTAAACATTGCTCATTCAAATCAAGGCATCTATGAAGACTTGTCCCATCATACCCTTACTAATATGTATTTCTACTACTGGATTACAGGTCCTTTTCTAACTGGTGAACCACTGACCTCCTTTCCTAAACCAGATTGTTACTTAGAACAGTCATCATGACTAACAAGATGGCAACAGGTCCAGTGGAGTTGTAAAGTCATTTGGAAGAGATGATAATGTGACTATCTCAGTCAGCTTTAACAGCATGCCAAGTGGCTCCATAACAAATTTAAGCTGACATTTTTTAGTGTTCTTAGGGTTTTCAGAAGATACCAATTATTAGTGATTTAAGCCCACTAGGGAGCGCTTATGACTAGTTCTTCTTGGATGCTTGCTTTCATTCCCAATACCTCTTGAGTCCTGCTATTAGTTTTGTCTTTCTTTCTTGTGAAAGAGGTTTGCAAGATTTAACAACTTTTGTTAGAGGAGACCATGAATTTACCAATTTATAACATTTAGGGTGGTCTGAGACATCAGTAAAGAAATCTCAGTGGAAGCTAAGCTCTATTTTACTTCATTGAAACACATGCTTCCAGTCTTGCAGCTTTTGATGAGCGAGAAGATCTTTTTCATAAGCCTACCATAGTCTATTCTCAGAAGGTGCCCGTAAAACTTCAGCCGCCTACGTCGCATGCTAGTGTTAGCCATTTCCAACCATTGGTACAGTTCAGAGTTTGCTTTCAGTCAGTAGGTTCCATCTGGGTGCGTCTTGGAACATGAATTTTCCAGAGGATACGTCTTTCAATTTTTTCCAGGTCGTCCATGTTGCCTTTCCTGTTCATCAGTAAGGTCTCTGCAGCATATAAGAACTGGGGTCTGACAAGAGTTCTGTAATGGCATATTTTGGTGTTCTTTGAAATGCACTTCTTGTTGTAATGGTTTCGCGACAGTTGGTATGCTGCGTTGAGTTTGGCACATCTGTCTAAGATGGAGGTTCCAACTCTACCATTGGGGTAGACCAACTCACCAAGATACCGGAATTGATTGACTTTTCCTATCTTTCCTAGATGGTCATCAGAAGGGCTTTCCCAGGTTGCATACTCTCAAAGTACTTGGTCTTGTAGTATGATATTTGTAGCCCTGTCTTTGCTGCTGTCTCGTGTGGAGATTGAACAGAAACTGCAGCATCTTTAGAGTTGTTGGTTAGGATCGTGATGTCTTCTGCGAAGGCCAGGCTTCTGATTTTGATCTTCCTTGTTCCGGCTCCAGTTGTGACTGGTTTAATTCCCAGATTGCTCAGTGTTAGTTCCCAGGTCTTTATGACTTTGTCAAGCACCAAATTGAAGAGAATAGGTGAGAGGCCATCTCCTTGTCTCACACCTGTTGTTATCTTGAAACTCCGAGACAGTTCTCCTCTGAATTTTACCTCGGTCGAGGTGTCTGTGAGAGTCTGTTCAATGAGGGTGCATGTGTTGTAATCTACTCCTCATCCTTGTAGCACTGAGAAGAATGTCTGGCAGTCAATAGAGTCATAAGCCTTTGTGAAGTCGACGAATACCACAGTGATGTTCACGCCCTCACATGTTTTAATTGGAGAATAGTTTTCAGGTTGAAGATCTGCTCAGTGCAGGACCGTCTTTGCCAAAATCCTCCCTAATATTTACCAATTGTGTGACCACACTCTCCACATTGTCCTGTAGAATCCTAGGCAGAACTTTGTAGGCTATTGGCAATATTCCCCGGTAGTTGTTGACATCACTTCGGACGTCCTTTCTTGTGCAGTGGGAGTATTAGTGCTGTCTTCCAGTCATCAGGTATCCTACCGGTCTCCCAACAGTCAAGCAGAATCTGGTGTATCACCTCTGCAATCATAGTTTTGCCTGCTTTAAATGCTTCTGCAATGATGCCATCTTCCCCAGGTGCCTTATTATTCATGAGGCAGTTGATGGTGGCAGTTATTTGCTGAAGTGTAGGTGGTTCAGATGGGAGACAAACATCTACACAAGAACCTCGTTTATCCAGATTAAGTGGGGCCGGAACTGATCCGGATAACCCGGAAAAACTAAAAACAAATACAGTACGTTATATAATACCCTTTTTCAATTGTACACAAAAATATAAGAACACTTTTCTTACATTTATGACTATGTTTTATGCACTAAAATAATATGTGAGCCTTTTCTGTTTTACATTTGTATAGCGTTTGCGCACAGCACGATCATGAAGACGTTTTACTAACAACAGTTCTGCTGGTGTGGTTTCAGTCTGGGATTCTAAATAGACCATCGGTTTGTCCAGGTGCATTGTTGCATCTCCACGAGTCATTGTTTCTTCTGATTGAGCGCGGGTTTCACTTTCAAATTCACCATCACTCTCGTCATTACCTGCCGAGGAACAAGGGGCAATAATTTATTCATCTGTCATTATGCCGTAGCCTGAATTACAGTCATTTTTCAACCAATCATTTACGTCATTCACATCTACTTCCGAGCATCCAGGAATGCATGGTATGCTGCGTTGAGTTTGGCACATCTGTCTAAGATGGAGGTTCCAACTCTACCATTGGGGTAGACCAACTCACCAAGATACTGGAATTGATTGACTTTTCCTATCTTTCCTAGATGGTCATCAGAAGGGCTTTCCCAGGTTGCATACTCTCGAAGTACTTGGTCTTGTAGTATGAATGCTGGGACGGTATCTTTGATAGACCATGGGCGATGTAATCCCAATTCCTGTCCTTAACTATCCTTGTTGGAAAAGACATTGAAGAAGAATTGACCCTGTGAAAGAAATACTGTACATGTAAAAATAATTTTTTATTATTTTAGATCCAGATAAACCGGAGATCCGGATTAATGAGCACTGGATAAACGAGGTTCTTGCCTACTCTGTTTACTATAGGTAGTCTTTCCTTGGCTCTTGGTAGTTGAGCAGCTGGTCGAAGTAGTCTGCCCGAAGTTGCACGTTCCCATGTTTACAGGTAACCAACTTCTCTTCTGGGTTCTTGATGTGTAGGCATGGTGGATTATACCCTGAGAGCTCCTCTTTGAAAGCCTGATAGAAGTTTCTGGTGTTGTACCATCTGAATTCTTCATCCAACTTCTCCAGCCTCGACCGATCATAACATCTCTTCATGTGCTTAATGGTCTTACTTGACAGTTTTCATACCTTTGAGAAGTCCTCCCAGTCTTCCTGTCCTTTAGTTGAATTCCATTTTATCGAGGCTATAGCTCGCTCGTCGACTGCACAGTCACACTCAGTATTCTACCATCTGTGACATCGCTCCCTTCAAGGTTGTCCATACTGTAGACTTCAGTTGGTTCCAGTCATTCATTTCTCTTTGCAAGATGCCAATTGCAAAGCGTTCTTTATTATCATGGAGGAATTGGGAATCAAACCTCTGTGGGGTTGCATTAGAGGGTACTTGTCGCTTAGGTAGTAATCTGGTCTTTTTTCTGGGCGAAGAAATGGTTGGAGTCAACGTTCCATCTTTTATGAACAATCACGTTCATGATCTCTTTCATGTTCCTTGCACTGATTGTGACGTGGCCTATTTGAAATGAGCCAATAGCAGGGTTCAGTGACTGCCAGGTGTTCTGGTACTTCAGTTTTCTAAGAAAAACTGTGGACATGATCCTTATCTGATACAACTTATAAAGTTCTCTTAAGCGCTTGGTGTTTGTGTGCCTATGTACTGTATAAGGTCCCACTATGTCTCGGTATCTTTGTTCTTTCTCCAATTTGGCACTGAAGTCGCCTACCAAGAGCTTGACGTGGTGACTGGGGATCTTGCCGATCTCATCTTCTAGCATCTGCCAGAAGATTTGGGTATTCTTAGGGTTTTTCTTGTTATTCTCATTAGTAGGAGTACATGCATTGATGAGGGAATATCCTTTGTTTCCACGCCTGAAAGACAGGATGGAGAGGCGTTCGCTAGTTGACGTAAAATCGATGATTGAGTCCACTAAATCTTATCTTACTAAGAAAGCCATTCCAGAGATGCTGGAGCCATGTGTGTTTCTAGACGCTGGCTTCCCCTTAATTATTCTGTAAACTTGTGATTCGAAAGCCTTGTCATCAATAAATCTGGTTTCTTGGACTGCTGTTATCAAAATTTTGTGCTTATGCAGAACATCTGTTAGTTGCTTAAGTTTTCCGGTCTTGCAGCGGGTTTGGAAATATCAATTCATTCTCTCTGTCTATAGATGTGTTTATGACATAAGCTCAGGGATTTTGAAGCTACTTACTACACCTCACCCTGGTCAAGACACTTCACCTTTTAGTGTGCGAGTGTGAGGGTCAGACTGAGGCATGTAGCTGTAATTGTTCTTTTTATGTATGTGTAATACATGTATACTGTACATATATATGAAATAAATAAAAATAATAAATATTATTTTTAGTGTTAATTTTTCAGTTTTATTTCTTACTATCAGAGAGGTGTTGTTGACTACATTAACAGATGCCAATGTACAGATTGAGAAAATATTTCTATATAGAATTGGTAATAACCAAGATAATTTTCTAGTCAAAGGAATCAATATTCCTTTTTCTTATATGCACAAAGTCAAGCCATTTTACGTTACAGATATGTAACATTTCTGAATAAAGTTAAAATCAAGCTATGAAAAGAACCTTGTACTTGTGCGATTCTCTGGCTGCATTATCTTACAAACTTTATGATGCAATTCTTGCCATCCACTTGTGACAAAAGTGAAAATTCTGTATGAAATTCCTATTTTATGATTTTAAGAAGGTGTATAAAATAATACAAAAATGGAATTATTTTATAGCTATTCAATGCTCCCATGCTTTCAATTGGTGTTGTCAATACTGGAGAGGCCTGACCTTGAGTGACACAATGCCATGCACGTCATGTGCCTGAAGGTATTATTGGACCTTTTATGTTTTCTTATATATATATATCAGTGATATGAGTAAGGAAGTGGAATCAGAGAAAAGGCTTTTTGCAGATGATGTTATTCTCTACAGAGTAATAAATACCATAAGTTAAAAGATTGTGAGCAACTGCAAAATGACCTCGATAACGTTGTGAAATGGACAGTAGGCAGTGATGATAAACGGTGTTAAAATTCAGGTTGTGAGTTTCACAAATGGGAAATTTCCTCTCAGTTTTAATTACCTGATAGGGTGAAAGTTCTTTTTGGGGACCATTGTAAATACAGTACCTAGGTGTTAATATAAGGAAAGATCTTCATTGGGGTAATCACATAAATATGATTGTAAATAAAGGGTACAGATTTCTGCACATGGTTATGAGGGTATTTAGAGGTTGTAGTAAGGATATAAAGGAGAGGGCATATAAGTCTTTGGTAAGACCCCAACTAGACTTACTGAGTGAATTCCGACAAAAGAGTAGCATTACAAAAATGTTGCAAAGTTTGGGCTGGGAAGACTTGGGAGAAAGAAGACGAGCTGCTAGACTAAGTGGTATGTTCCGAGCTGTCAGTGGAGAGATGGTGTGGAATGACATCAGTAGACGAATAAGTTTGAGTGGTGTCTTTAAAAGTAGGAAAGATCACAATATGAAGATAAAGCTGGAATTCAAGAGGACAAATTGGGGCAAATATTTGTTTATAGGAAGGGGCATTAGGGATTGGAGTAACTTACCACGGGAGATGTTCAATAAATTTCCAATTTCTTTGCAATCGTTTAAGAAAAGGCTAGGAATACGAAAGATAGGGAATCTGCTATCTGGGTGACTGCCCTAAATGCAGATCAGGATTGACTGATTGCTTGCTTGCTTGCTTGCTTGCTTGATTGATTGATTGATTGATTGATTGATTGATTGATTGATTGATTGATTGATTGAAGGTGCTCAGTTGTAGGTAAGCAGTGAAAGCAAAAGAACATGTTAACTATACACAGCATGGATCTAAAGTTGCAGCACTGCGCATCAATTAGATTTTGCATTTTCCTCAACAGAACTCCATCACAAACAGTGGATCTGAAGATAATCCTGATTGCAGGTTTGAAACACTTCAGCATACAATAATTATTACAAGACCTAACACCCCAAAATATTGTAATATAAAGTCAATTAATGTCATTGTGTGAGAAGACCATCATATATCGATTACACAACTCTATCTTATTAGTTAAACGTCAACACGGAAATGAAGATCATAACCTACGATACACAGGTTGCAGTAATTTATGAATATCTCCTATGGAACAACTGAAAATATCTGCAATGTTTTCGGCTATCGCAAAATTACAGCAAATTGTGTGCCTTATGTGATGAGCTTTTTTTTTTTTTTTGCTACTTTGTTTTACGTCGCACCGACACAGATAGGTCTTATGGCGACTATGGGACAGGAGAGGCCTAGGAATGGGATGGAAGTGGCTGTGGCCTTAATTAAGGTACAGTCACAGCTTTTGCCTGGTGTGAAAATGGGAAGCCATGGAAAACCATCTTCAGGGCTGCTGACAGTGGGATTCGAACCCACTATCTCCCGGATGCAAGCTCACAGCTGCGTGCTCCTAACTGCACAGCCAACTCGCCCGGTATATGTGATGAGCAACGAACAGAAATCTCACCATGTGATGGCATGTCAACAATGGAAGAAGAGGCTTCAATAAGAACCAGATATTTTGGCTAAAGTCATAACTTGCGATGAAACCTGGTTCTATCATTGCAACACAGAGACAAAACAGGAAAGTGCCCAGTTGAAACATCCTTCAAGCCCAAGACCCAAGAAAGCTTAAGTTGAAGCAAGTGCAGGAAAGGTCATGCTCCTCATCTTTTCTGATCAGCAAAGCATTGTATATGATCACGTGGTGAAGAAGCAATGCACTGTTACTGCTGATTATTATTGTGAAGTACTGAATTGGCCACCCAAGAGGAAAATTGCTGCTAAAATGGCCAACCCTTGTTCAGATGGGATGGACCCTTCATCAGGACAATGAGCTTGCTTAACGTGCCATCAAGATTCAAAAAACAATCACTGTAGTGGGCAGTGAGGTGTTGCCACACTCCCTTTATTCACCGGACCTAGCACCTTGTGATTTCCATGTATTTGCTATAGTGAAAGAGGGGCCTCAGGGTCGCCATTTTCATGGTAATCAAGAGTAAAAAACACAGTTTTGAGTCTAATCAGTAGACTGTCCAAGAAGGGATTTTGGGAGTGTTTTGAACAGTGGACTGAATGTTGGAAAGATAATACTTTGAAGGTCTGAAAATGGATGTGAGTAAAGGAAATAATCTGGCCCCTTTTTTATACCCCCTTGTAATTTCATGTATGACTGAGAACAATGGAATTTTTTGGAATTTGCTTTACGTCGCACCAACACAGATAGGTCTTATGGCGACGGGATAGGAAAGGACTAGGAGCAGGAAGGAGGAGGCTGTGGCCTTAATTAAGGTACAGCCACAGCATATGCCTGGTGTAAAAATGGGAAACCACTGAAAACCATCTTCAGGGCTGCCGACAGTGGGGTTAGAACCCACTATCTCCCGGATGCAAGCTCACGGCTGCGCACCTCTAACCGCACAGCCAACTCGCCTGGTAAGAATCAATGCCATTTAAAGGAAGCATACATAGATATTGTAGAGAAAGATATTTATTTCACATGTACAGCAAATTTCAACATGATTTATATTTACAAATCAGAATTTGACATATTTAGATGAATATTTATATTTATAAAAAAAAATCACAAACAATAGTAATATATCTTAAAATTTGTTAATTTCCACAGGATGATGATAAATTGATCTATAGATTAAAATTATAGCATTAAAATTATGGAGTGTGCAAAGTAGGTCAACTCGACAGCAGGAGAATGCAACAATCACTATCATTATAGTACATGAAGTACACCGAACAAAACATCTATATAGCAAACCATTGAAATCTACATGCTTCATGCTCTGCTGCCATAGTAACATTTCAATTATTGTCATAAACATACACCAAAACACAGGGAATTCAATAGCAAATACATGAATTATTTAATCTATCATTTGCCTTCCAAGTTAATACAGTTACACATACGATCATGACATTTGCTGTGGATATATTCTATAATATATATCAAGTAGATCGGTTACAGCGTTTGTGATATTTAGTTAAAAATACTAATAATAAAATACCCCAAATATAAGTTATATAAAAATCAAAACATTGTTCAAATATGGTCAAAAAATACAATATGCCTTTATACAATACTTCTTATTTCTCAGTGTATCCCTTCTTTGCACATCCCGTAGAAGAATAAACACAAAGTTAATGTAAATTTTTAGGAAATGGAATTGTTATAAGCAGTTCACAACTCTCCTAAGTTTGCTTACTCACATACAATTTCTTCAGAAACTTTCACAACACACTGTAAAATGGTATTGTCTTGCTACACTATTGGGGTTTCTTGTGATTATCAAAATTCAGCATGATTTGAACTTGAGCTAGACGTAAAAAACGAAGATTAAATCCACTATATTGTAATGTATAAACAGTGGAGAGGTTTTTTTTAAAGACGTGAACATCCCTGGTTCCGTAAAAATTAGACTTACTCTAAACTGTCTCTTAGTCTTAATTTTAAAAATTAAAACAAAAAATAAAATCTTGGAATGTCAGGCAATATACAAATACCTCTTTGAATGTCATTAAATTGTTTTAGAATGTCTTCCATCATAGTCAAAGTTAGAAAGTCACTCTAAACATTCTTCATCCTAAATCATATATATAAATATACACAAGTGATTCATCAAGTTTTGATGAATATAATAATGAATCCTGTTATTTTAATATGTACACCGCGAACATTGTCAGTTATGTTCTGGTGAAAAGAATCTTTGTCACACTTCAAATAGCTGTTTGTTGAAGCTCGTTCATTCATTTTCTTCTGAAGGTTGGAAACAATAATTTACTACAGGTATACATTCAATTGACCAATAAAGTGAATTCGGGTACGAATGAGTTCATCTTAAGTCACTGAATATTCCTTGATCACATTTCATATAATTCTTCAAAACTTCAGAGTCCCTCTATCACAATTAAAAGTATGTAGTTTCATCCTGTTGAACTTCCAAAATTTCAAACTGAGATGGATGTTTGGCAGTAGGCTCATGATCTTTAAAATGATCTCAGGGCTTGAGGCTTGGGAGAGAAGGTCAAAACCTTGTGGCTGTCACACGAGGGCCTTGTGATGCACTGCTTCGACCTGATTCAGGCTTAGTGTAAGCTACCTGAAAGGAGAGAGGAGAAAATGGTAATGCATAACACCATATCTTGACATATATTCCTATGATTTAGAAACACTGTATAGTAGCCTTATAAAAGATTTAATGTTTAAATTCATGATATTTTATTTCAGAAACTGTAGCATCAGGGAAAAATAGACTCATGCAGTAATTACATTAGTAACCCTATTATTTTCAAATGGGAATATGAGGTAAATTACTGGAAATTAATATCAAACAAGAAATATTTTATCATAACTAACTGTGAACATGTTTCAACATACCACAGTTTGCTGTTCATGGTTTTATACAGTGTTTGTGAAAAATGGAATAGGAAGAACTATTTTGAATAATATATGTACAGTATTGCTACATCTCTTTAGACTGAAATTCAGTGGTCCCATTTTGCCATAAACTTTGCTGTGTGTATGGAAAATTCATAACCTGTCTTTTGTTCTAACTCACTCACTCACTCACTCACTCACTCACTCACTCACTCACAAAAGTTTGCCAGAATTTGTTCATAAATTAAATACAACATTATGACCCATATAAGCAAATTAACAGAGAACTATTCATGTTAGTGTCATGTCACTGTCAAAGTAACAGCAGTTTCAGTACTAGTTGATATACTTTCAATGGTCTGTGGATGGTAAACTCTCATTTAGCTCAGATAAGAGGCAGAAGTCTCTTTTGATTATCATTAAATACAAGACTTTTACACAAATGTATGTTTTTGTACAAGGTTGTCAGATACAGTAGTTCAAACACAGTAGGTAGTCTTTTAATGACTTTCTAAATATATAGTGGTACATAGTTTTGTTTTGCATGTTTGCATGTTTCAGCCATTTCTTAGAAAGATCCACGCATAATGCATGTTTAAGTTTATTTTATGTGAAGCATGTAATGTAGTGTGTTTAATTTAAGTGCATATTTTACTATTACGTTCAGCCAGTCACCACATTCTGCCACACTTGACAGCTTTTGTGATTGCCAATTGTACGTTTTCTTGGGACTGATTATGCTATTTGGAAACAGCAATATATATTTTTGACAATGTTTAATGTTCTTTTACAGCAAGTGGGCAGAAAACAAAGCTCAGGTTGCACTTAATGTTCTGCAGTGTAGGGGATTACAGGGTTTTCTAAACTTCCAGCTGGCTCATTAGTTGTCCAGAATACTCAGCTTAGGATACTGTTGCTGGCTTCTAGTGCTATGTATATCAGAAAAATTTATGATGGGTTTAGGGAATTTGAGAAGGTATTTGGTAGAAAGTTTATTTTCAGACTCATAATAGCAGCAATTCTGCTACCAGACAAACAGCGGTATGGTACTAAAAGTCGGGAATTCCATCAAATCTTTTCTTTGCCTAGGTGAAATTACTAACCACCTCCTAATATTTCCCTTCTCATTTCACTCACAGTTCTTGATATGGGAACCACAGAGCAAGTAAAAGATTGCAGCAGAAATCTTGTTTTAGGAGTGCATAGGTGAAACTGTTTAGGGCCTCAATGTCGCTATGGCTCCAGTTAAGTGCTCAAGACACATTATTACACAGTGAACTGCAGGAAAAGAATTGTTAGGACAAATGGGGAAATAGTTTATTTTGATTGCTGTAATAAACAGGTACCGGTAGGAACTTTCACTGCATTTTACTGTAGTATAATTTATGCATATTTACGGACAGCAATCACTTATTTCTATACCCTGCCACTCAATTTCCGCACTCCAAGGTGGCTGTTGCAAAAACCTTGCCTGTTATTTTGATAACAACCAGTCAGTAACCATTCATCAGAGAAATTTTATGTTTAATTTTATTTTTGAATAGGAAAATAAAAACACTATGCACTGTATGTTTTCAGATCAAACCACAAATATGCTTCAAATTCACCAGTATGTCACTTTGGTTTTGTATATGGCTAAAGCACGAAAAGAAAGTTGTGCAATTCACAAAAGATCCAAATGTTCTTCGCTATTCCAGCAGCAAAGACAGCACTTAACATATTCTTTATGGATTTATGTGACATATTGGTAGGAGTTTAACAGACCATTAAGAAAACACAACAGTCCAGCACTAAAAAGGTTCCTGAAAAAATATACCAAGAATGATGTCCCATATCTCACAGTCTTGCAAAAAAAAAAAAAAAAAAAATTATATATATATATATATATATATATATATATATATATATATATATATATATACATATATATATTCCCATATCAAATGTAACATAATTGAGACCGAGCTCGATAGCTGCAGTCGCTTAAGTGCGGCCAGTATCCAGTATTCGGGAGATAGGTGGTTCGAACCCCACTGTCGGCAGCCCTGAAGATGGTTTTCTGTGGTTTCCCATTTTCACACCAGGCAAATGCTGGGGCTGTACCTTAATTAAGGCCACGGCCGCTTCCTTCCCAGTCCTAGCCCTTTCCTATCCCATCGTCGCCATAAGACCTATCTGTGTCGGTGCGACGTAAAGCCAATAGCAAAAAAAAACATAATTGAGACAAACAAATTATTTCTGGAAATCTAATTTGAAAGTGAGAAACCTTTTTAAATCTTAGTATTATTCAAGTGAAAATTGCAGAAACCTAGCTTAGACTCATTAAACAAATTTTAAAATTTGGCTATCTATGAAATTTGCAAGGATCTGGAGACTGAACCATATGGGCAACAACTAATACTGTGGATCGATATGTTGCAAGTCTGACTGTCGGCAAGTTAATTGTGAATGAACATGAAGCCCCATGTGCAATATTGCGGTAAAGTTTTGCAGCATGCCAATATCTCAATTGTCGTGGACTCCAAATACACTGACTGACAGAGCAAATGCAACACCAAGAAGGAGTGGTTCGAAAGGGATGAAAGTTGGGAAAAAAACAGAGACGGCACGGACGAATAACTGATGTTTATTTCAAACCGATATGCAGGTTACACAATGCGCACGGCATCGACTCAGTAGGATGTAGGACCACCGCGAGCGGCGATGCACGCAGAAACACGTCGAGGTACAGAGTCAATAAGAGTGCGGATGGTGTCCTGAGGGATGGTTCTCCATTCTCTGTCAACCATTTGCCACAGTTGGTCGTCCGTACGAGGCTGGGGCAGAGTTTGCAAACGGCGTCCAATGAGATCCCACACGTGTTCGATTGGTGAGAGATCCGGAGAGTACGCTGGCCACGGAAGCATCTGTACACCTCGTAGAGCCTGTTGGGAGATGCGAGCAGTGTGTGGGCGGGCATTATCCTGCTGAAACAGAGCATTGGGCAGCCCCTGAAGATACGGGAGTGCCACCGGCCGCAGCACATGCTGCACGTAGCGGTGGGCATTTAACGTGCCTTGAATACGCACTAGAGCTGACGTGGAATCATACGCAATAGCGCCCCAAACTATGATGCCGCGTTGTCTAGCGGTAGGGCGCTCCACAGTTACTGCCGGATTTGACCTTTCTCCACGCCGACGCCACACTCGTCTGCGGTGACTATCACTGACAGAACAGAAGCGTGACTCATCGGAGAACACGACGTTCCGCCATTCCCTCATCCAAGTCACTCTAGCCCGGCACCATGCCAGGCGTGCACGTCTATGCTGTGGAGTCAATGGTAGTCTTCTGAGCGGACGCCGGGAGTGCAGGCCTCCTTCAACCAATCGACGGGAAATTGTTCTGGTCGATATTGGAACAGCCAGGGTGACTTGCACATGCTGAAGAATGGCGGTTGACTTGGCGTGCGGGGCTGCCACCGCTTGGCGGCGGATGCGCCGATCCTCGCGTGCTGACGTCACTCGGGCTGCGCCTGGACCCCTCGCACGTGCCACATGTCCCTGCGCCAACCATCTTCGCCACAGGCGCTGCACCGTGGACACATCCCTATGGGTATCGGCTGCGATTTGACGAAGCGACCAACCTGCCCTTCTCAGCCCGATCACCATACCCCTCGTAAAGTCGTCTGTCTGCTGGAAATGCCTCCATTGACGGCGGCCTGGCATTCTTAACTATACACGTGTCCTGTGGCACACGACAACACGTTCTACAATGACTGTCGGCTGTGAAATCACGGTACGAAGTGGGCCATTCGCCAACGCCGTGTCCCATTTATCGTTTGCTACGTGCGCAGCACAGCAGCGCATTTCACATCATGAGCATACCTCAGTGACGTCAGTCTACCCTGCAATTGGCATAAAGTTCTGACCACTCCTTCTTGGTGTTGCATTTGCTCTGTCAGTCAGTGTATGTGTCAATTTTAAAAAATGGAATGCACACTTTATTTTCATTTTAAAATATATTTGCTTTTTAACCTTATTTTAATTTCAGGTATCTTGTGGCCAAATTTAAATAAGGATACAATTCTCCTGCTTCGGAGTGATGTTGCTCCATAAATGATGAAGCTTGGAAAAACAATTAAGATATTCTGATATAACATGGACTATTTTCCTAAAGCTCATCCTAAGAGATGTAAAAGGTTTGTGTTTTCAGAGGTACACATCAGAGGATAGGGAAAGTGATGGATCACCATGGATCTGGGCGTTGCCTGTGATTAGTACCACTATAAGAGTGACGCCGCGGGTCTGTGTTGCCTATGATTATGGTTCTGGGTGGCTCCTGTGGTTAGTACCACTATGTGAGGAACACCATGGGTTTGCATTGCCTATGGGTTGTGCCATTCTGTGAGGAACACCATAGGTTTGCATTACCTTTGAGTAGTACCACTATGTGAGGATCACTGTGAGTCTACGTTACTTGTGATTAGTACCACTACATGAGTAACACCATGGTTCTACTTTACCAGTGATCTGTACTATTATGAGGGGCCAGTGACCTGGATTTTGGACCCCTTCATACATCAAGCATCATTGATTTAGGATTTTGCTTTGGAAGCACTTCTTTGTTAAGTTTATAACATTGTTTTAAGTTATTTTATGGGAAGGAGGGGCATGGCAGTTCAGATCCATGGATTGTTTTAAGTTCATAAACATTGAAAAGCCAACATCTAATTTTTGATCAGATTTTTAAACATTGCTCATCGTCACCTTTTTGAATTCTAGTCATTGGATTGATTTTGTAATTATTTTGACTTTCAATATTATGAGTTGGATACACTGATTATTTTAAATTCATATTCATTTATTCTTCATTATCATGTTTTGAATTCTGGTCGATGGATGAATTTTGGAATTTTAATTGTCATTACATTTCGTCTCATCTCATAACATTAGGGGCCGATGACTTAGATGTTAGGCCCCTTTAAACAAAATGCATAATCATAATCATCATCATCATCATCATCATCATCATCATCATCATCACCATTTTTCTTTATTTCTTACATTTAAAAAATTATGACAATTATGACATAAAATTTAAGCATTTCAACAGAATACTGAATACAAATAGAAGCTCACCCCCGGTTGGCTTGTGCACGAAGGATGGAGAGCTGGCAACATCAGAGTTAGTGGACAAGTAAGACAGACACTGTCACTTCCTCTCTCTTTCTGTGTGACCAAGGGAGTTCCCTAGTGGTGACTACTGTAGTGATACAGATATTATTATAATTTTTTTTCCTCTTGTTATTTATTCTTTATTTAAGTTCTAATGAAGTCGCTTCTTTGTTAAACTGTAGTGTTTGTTTTCTTACTGTTAATATTTTATACTGTTATACAATCAGTGTAAAATGGGGTACTTCATACCTGTTCCTGATTGATACTAAATAAAAAGTAAAAAATCAATTCTGAATCAATAACCACTCAGGAAGGAAAGTGTTATACAGTAGTGTTAAGTTGATTAGTACAGTGTAAATATCTATAGAGTAATGAGATGTAAATTACAGTTCTTCTCGAAAGAGCGCTATTAACTGCAAATAGCTTTTGACTTTTAAGTTATTCCATCACCCATTCTTGCCTGGTGATAAAATTAACCACACAAAACTAAGTTGATGAGCAATTTGAAACCGTGAACCCCATGGGCCACTTTTGTTACCTATCAAATTCTCTGAAGCAGTTAAGACTGAAGTGAAAATATAAGTTGAAAAGCTAAAGTTAATTCTGAAGATAATAAAATTGTTTTTATTGCTTACAAACTAATATCAAGATCCTTTGCATTAGGGAATATAAAGAGAGGTTAAAAGCATTTAGTTTTAAGATAGGATATATGGCAACGATTTGGGAAATAATACAGAGAGATAAAGCAGTGTTGCAGCCACATTACACTGTATTAGCCAAACAGGTTTAAATTAAAAATGAGAAAAGTAACACATTATCTAAATGGGAAAGCTGTCCATGCTGTGATATAACATAACATTCTAATAACACAGAGCATTCAATTCAATGCAGCTTTATGCAGTTTACTCAGAAATCCAAATCTTGGAAACCATGCATATACTTATAGAACCTACTACAAAAACGGTGGGAGTTGCATTAAAATATCAAATAAGAATTAATTACAAAGAATTCATCTTATGAAATCAAATACAACAAATAAGATAAGCAAACAGTGGAAAATACTGTATATAGGACTCTTCAAGTGCACAATAGAGATGAGCAGTAAGTGGTCTCAGGCTCGGTTGGCTCGTACGTGTGTCTGCCAGCTAAGTTAGGCTTGCATTTTGCGACAGCACCACAGAGCAAGGCTGGGTTTGTTACGTCACGAGGGCCACATCAAGGTGGCTCGGCTAACAGGCTTGGTTTCTTCTACAGGCTGGGCTTGCTAGGGCTGGCATACCGGCCAGGCTGGCTGAGCAGCTGATTACTGGCATGCTGCGATCTCTAACAGTTTCCATCTTTCCCTTTTGAGTTAAACAAAAGAGATATTAGGTATTGTTTTGTAAATAATGCAGCTGTAATAATCAAGACTGACCACAGCCATAATCTCAGGATAGCGTTCTAGCTCCTCATCCATGTCCAGGTTCGATTCCTGGTACTAGATGATGGAACCAAAGGAGCACGTTTTGTATTGTTGGACTGCTGTCTCCTTCTAAATCATCTGTGACTTCTTTGAAAGGTTCTACGAAGTAAATCAAATCACTTATGAGCAGTGGCAGCGGTCAATACATGCTACCAGGCTCCAGCATATAGCTTGGAACTGTAAGGAATTATTTATATTAAGTACAATTATAATGGTGCCTTTTCTTTGTTTTGAGTATGGTATGAATTTGTTTTTTGTGAAAATCAGGACAAGATCTGTCAAACACCCAGCTCTGTTCTCCTGGGGAACTTGCTCGTGCTCATGTGAAAAGAGCTCTGGTCTTTTGCCTGAAGGAAGCAATGCACAGGTGCAGCCAAGCTTGCAACACACCCTGCAGCCAGTGGAGTATACCATAAACTGTGATCAACTTTCATTGATCCTGTCTATAGTTACTTTCCCTGCTGCAAGTGTGTAGCACTGCTCGATGCCTCCTGCTATCCTGATGTTGAACGTGGTAATCGATTCTGCCACTAGAGGGTAGCATCGTCTGGGCTCAAAGGTAAAGCAAAAGCGGGAGCAATCTGTCGCCAACATAATGTTGTTATTAAGGTAACCAAGCAATGATTATTAAAATAGTCATCTTCCTTTTGTGCCAAAAATAAGGAATTCATAGGCGAGTCAAAGGATCTTCGACTGGCCCTAAATGTTTTCCCGCATTAGAATGTAGTTCATGCTGATAATAGGGGAGGTTTCAATGATTCAATTGGTAGTGCTTTCAGTTGCATTGTGTGTGTTTTGATCTCATGCTCATATTACTGGTGCATGCCTCTCTTTCTTTGTGTTAGTGCTAAAGTTCATACGGAGATTTATCCAATTATTTGTCCACTGCTGTATATATAAAGTGAATTTAAACTACTGTTCTTAGTGAGGATCCAAATCCCCACGATTCTATTTGCAATGACGTAAGTTGGGAAGTGAGTTTACAGCATGAATAGTGTGGACAGTTTGATGAAAGAACCATTTTCTAGGAGAATACTAGAAGAAAAAGTGAACATCAAAATTATAGGTTGTCCCACTCCAGTCTTAAATTTAACTCAGAAGGCATTGAGGGGGAGAATTTCCAGTTATATCACACTGTTTAACTATCAAGTTTACGACATTAACGGTTGGATATGTGGCTGTTATGTAAGAAATACTTTGTTTTGTTTTCCTTGCATCTTATATGGAAATAAAGATATCTGGAATATGAAAGGCATGAAGGATCTGGGGCACTTAAATGAGTATATGAAGGAGCATTTGTTGAACAGAAAACACATCAATAATATAGCGGACCTTAGTGCCCTAGGAAATGTGAACATTGCAACACAACTTAGAAGGGCACATCACGACACTTTGCAGAAACATAATGCAGAAATAGACAAGAATAGGTATATCTTATCTAAAAATCATTGATTGTATAATATTTTGTGGGGCTTTTGAACTAGCTTTACGTGGTCATGATGAGTCTGCAGTTATATGAAATTAATTTCATTTTTTTGGTCTATATTGATGATTGAATACTTTCAACAGCATGGGCATGTGTTGAATAGGTGGACCTGCCCATCCTGTTGAAACTGAGTCTGCAGTATCTAAAAATTCAGGAGTGTTCTTGGGATTAGTTGATTTCATGAGCAGTTTAAACAATGCCATTAAAGAACACATGGAATCCAATAAGGTTTTTAAGGGCACATCAAAAAACATCCAAAATGAATTGCTAGTGTGTATGCTGGAAGTTGGCTGTGAAAAGATACTGGAGGAGGTACATAACATTAAATACACTGCTTTCATGGCAGATAAAACTTCTGAAGTCTCTGAAGAACTAAAGTTGGCAGTCGTGTTATAAATTGTAAGAAAACCTGTTAAAATTATCAATATTTATTACTATTGTTCTTGTTGTTGTTATTATAATTGATGTTGTTAACAAGTGTGAAGTGTGAGTTGTTCATCATGGCAATATGAAGATTTAGAACAGCATATTTAGCAGTTTTTGTAGCATGTAGGACGATTTTTTATTCTTTATTGATTGCTTCCAGTGTATTTCTTGCTTTTCCTACTTTCTTCTTTCTGCCTGCAGTTGCAGTTGATAGGACCTCAATCATTTTACCATACTGGTTATGTACAGATTTTAGCATGATCAGCTTAGTATTGCATCTTGTTTCTACATCCTGATACAGAGTAAGCTTGACATGATTAATAAACCCTGTACATTTGAAATGGACCACAGCTTTTCGTGTTTCCTTAATTATGTATTGTACGTCCTGCACTTGAGAATTAGAAAACTCATCTGGGAATATGTGCCACAAAACTGTATTTAAACAATGCCTTACACAAGGTATTCGCATAAAGCCTTTGTGAACCGTAAAGGCCTAATATTTGCACCTTGATCTGTTACAAATGTAGACCTTTGTAAATCCGGCAGCTGAATCCCTAACACAGAACATTGGGTGGTAAATTCTTTCATTATCTTTTCACCACACATCAGAGTATTGGGGAAGAGGCAGGTTAAAAGAACCCTCTTTCTTTTTTTTTTTTGAAACCACGGAAAACCATCTTCAGGGCTGCCGACAGTGGGGTTCGAACCCACTTTCTCCCGAATACTGGATACTGGCCGCACTTAAGCGACTGCAGCTATCGAGTTCGGTACCCTCTTTTTTATTGCCCATTCATTAATATAGTGAACTGTAAGCGAAATAAAATGTTGATTTTTTGCAAACATCCATCCACATATCCTTAGTTGCAACACAAGAATAACAATGCATTGCATCATGAATGTCTGGTATTATAGAGCAGTGAATATCATTGGCTACTTCATGACTTCACCGAGAAACAGTCATGTGGTGTGGTAGCACCTCAGACGCATTTACTTTACCAAAATAATTTCCCCCATTAATTCTTGTGCTACCATTTTAGACTCTGTGCTTGACACAACATTTAAAGAGTGTAGGTATAAGGCACACATTTTATCATAAGCCTCTGTTATGTTATGTTTTATAGAGCTAGGAATAACTATTGCATGAAGCATTCATCTGACTCGAAGGAGAACAAGTGCAATAATGCCATGCTAATGTGCTGGTATTTGAGCTTCATAAGAGGCACTGTCCTATTTTGTATTGCCCAAATACTGTTTTCTGTCTCTCGTCATCAGTAACAACATAAAATCAATCCTATACTGCACCCTTTCCAACACTCCTTGGTTTTAATACTTTTTATTTATTTTTTATTTTACTCTTGACTTCACTTAGAATATCCATGTTCAACAAGCACTTAACTGCATTGAACTAAACACAGATTGTTCCAGATTCCTCCCTAATGTGGCCCAAGATCTTTGAGCTCATCAGGACTTGACCTTGTGAAGCGCTAGGCTTGCTCACTTCTCAGTGAGAACACTAGGAAGCTTGTGACAGCCAACTGGTAACATTATTATATCGTGTTTAGGCTGGCATTTGGAGATATAGGCAATTTCTTCAGCTTGAACTGGACTTGTTCTATTCTCTAGTGTACAACACATTAATGAGTTCTAGTTAAGGGTTATTGAGTAGATGCATCTCTTACCTCTACTGTAGGAGATAAAATTCAGTACAATATCATATAACTGAAGACCCTCCGTGGCTCAAGCGGCAGTGCACCGGCCTCTCACCACTAAGTTCTGTGGTTCAAATCCTGGTCACTCCATATGAGATTTGTGCTGGACAAAGTGGAGGCGCGACAGATTTTTCTCCGGGTACTCCTGTTTTCCCTGTCATAATTCATTCCAGCAACACCCACCAATATAATTTCAATTCATCTATCATTCTTTAATCATTGACCCAGAGGAGTGCGACAGGCTTTGGCAGCTGGCACAATTCCTATCCTTGCCGCTAGATGGGGGCTTCATGCATTCCATTCCTGATCCAGTCGAATGACTGGAAACAGGCTGTGGATTTTTGTTTTCATCATATAACTGACTTGTGAATTCAGGATTATTTCTTCATATGCATAAAACCACAAGCCAATGACATATATCTTGTATGCTTACAGTATATGGAAAAATATAATGTGGCAATTTTGCACAGTTCTGTGATTGTAAAAGAAAGCAGTTAGATAGGCCTACATGAAGGGAATCACAGACATGAACACTTGTTGGTCTGCCTTTCAAGAAACTGGAAATAATGACACTTCTCTTCATATACATTCATCACTGTTTGGCATTAAGGAAGACTTCCCAAATCCTACAATGAGGGAGGAATTACATTCTTACAATACAAAGATGCCCCTCATCTTATGAGTACAGAAAGCACAAAACTACCACAAGCAAACAGGAATTAAATTATTTGACAAGCTTCCCCTAGGACTAAACGTCACATCCATAATTTTCCTAAGAGAACTCTAAGTAATTGTCTGACTGGAAAGAGTAATTGTATAATAATATAAATTACAATGACCTGTTGCACAACAAAGTTGGTTGAGGGACTCTAGTTTGCATAAATGCCACACAGTTGGTTGGCATTTCAGAGTATTAAAATATGAGGGACCCATGGTAGTAGATTTACTAGTACATTAAAAAACTGCTTTCAGGCAGAGGTGTACAAATTCTATTTCAGGCTTGTTTGCCCCAAGCAACTCTGTAACAAGCAGAGCTGTTAATATTCCACGTCTCCAAAGCAAGAATGCACACATTCTGAGCATGGAAGCCAAAGCCACCAAGCCTGGGTTCCCTTAAGCCTGCAAATTTCATGGAACCTGTCTGGACTGCAAGACGTAACAAGAGTGTGTGTATATCAGTGTGCTGCTATATTGTATGTTAGTGTACCTAATTTTTAATTCTGTGCAGCTCAGTTGTTGTTAGCTACCAAAAAAAAAAAAAAAAAAAAAAAAAAAAAAAGTAATGAAAAACAAGGAGGGATTAAGAAATGGTGGATTTCATGGTAATCAGGAGTTAAAACATACAGTTTTGGGTCTACTCAATAGACTGTCCAAGAAGGGATTTCGAGAGTGTTTTGAACAGTGGACTGAATGTTGGAACTGCAGTATTGTGTTTGAGGTAGAATACTTTGAATGTCTGAAAATGAATGACCGAGCTCGATAGCTGCAGTCGCTTAAGTGTGGCCAGTATCCAGTATTCGGGAGATAGTATGTTCGAACCCCACTGTCGGCAGCCCTGAAAATGGTTTTCCATGGTTTCCCATTTTCACACCAGGCAAATGCTGAGCCTGTACCTTAATTAAGGCCACGGCCGCTTCCTGCCCACACCTAGCCCTTTCCTGTCCCATCGTCGCCGTACGACCTATCTGTGTCAGTGCGACGTAAAACAACTAGCAAAAAAAAAATGAAAATGAATGTCAATAAAGGAAATAATCTGGTGCCATTTTTTTTAATACCCCCTCATAATTTCATGTATGACTGACAAGAATGGAATTTAATGGAAATTGCTTTACGTCACAACCGATACAGATAGGTCTTATGGCGGTGATGGGATGGGAAAGGGATAGGAGTGGGAAGGAAGCGGTCTGGCCTTAATTAAGGTACAGCCCCAGCATTTGCCTGGTGTGAAAATGGGAAACCACAGAAAACCATCTTCAGGGCTGCCGACAGTTGGGTTCGAACACACTTTCTCCTGAATACTGAATACTGGCTGCACTTAAGTGACTGCAGTTACTGAGCACAGTTTTAGGGGTTGCAGTAAGGGTGTAAAGAAGAGGGCATATAAGTCTCTGGTAAGACCCCTATTAGAGTATAGTTCCAGTGTATGGGACCCGCATCAGGACTACGGGATATGAGAACTGGAAAAGATCCAAGAGATAGCAGCATGATTTGTTCTGGGTGATTTCCGACGTAGGAGTAGTGTTACAAAATTTTGCAAACTTTGGGCTGGGAAGATTTAGGAGTAAGATGTCGAGATACTCGACTAAATGGTGTGTTCTGAGCTGTCAGTGGAGAGATGGGAAGGAATGACATTAGCAAACATGTAAGCTTTCCAATATTTCCAATATTGTTAAGGCCCTCGGCATATACAAACATCTTCCATGCATGGTTCATAATACGAGGGTTGGTGCATAAGTCATGGCAACTATCTTTTTCAGCACAAATGTGGGATCTACGAGACAAATGGAAATATACAGATGGAAGTGGGGTGTGTAAGGTGCTGTTGAATGTATGAATAATGCCAGATGTTGGATATAAAGGAATATGTCAGCCATGAAATCCTTGTGCTACATAATGTTTATTCCGATAGAGTACTGTAACCTTTATGTAAAATCCTCAATCCCTTAGATCGTCCACAACATGTTGCCAGTGATGCAGGAGACATTGGATACCAGTCGCCTCACCATGTGGAAAGTTTGCAGTCTCATGTTTCACAGCGTTGGGAATGTCCTCTCGTGCCCCAAACCGTCTCCCACAGATGAGGTCAAAATCGTACGCAGACAGGTCCGGTGAGTATGGTGACACCCACCATACAGTACTTCCCACCCCAAGGCCTGAAGTTGCTTTTGTACAGCCTCTGCTGCATGCAGTCTGGTGTTGTCATGGAGAAGGATGACATACTGCAGTCAGTTCACTCTCAGATAGTTACCGTGAAGACAGTTATAGAGAATGGCAAACTTATAGCGTTTCCTAATATATTTCAGGAAGCTTTGATTTATTGATCTTGAAAGTGAAGAGGAGCTGATTTAGTGCTACTTTCTATAGCTGATAGGCAATTTTACTTGCCAAAAATGAGTCTGAAAGAAAAGAAGTCTGCCTACTGCCACTCTCTTGTCTCAGGGGTCACTATCAGAGGTCTCAGGTTCGATTCCTGGTCATGTCCGGGATTTTAACCTTCATTGGTGCAATCTTTAATATTAGAATTCATATTATATAGGCCCCATCATCACATATATGCAGGTTGCCTATAGGGCGTCTATTCAAAAGACCTGTACCAGGCCTCTACAGTGGCCATATGCCATTTTTATATTATTAGTATGGCCTTAAAGCATGTTCTGAGTTGAACCCTTTTGAAAGAAAATGTTCCCAATGAATTAGCTATTATGCATTCATTAAAATCTCTAGTTGCATGCGGCGCACAGGTGTGAGCTTGCATTTGGGAGATAATGGGTTCAAACCCCACTGTCGACAGCCCTGAAGATGGTTTTCCATGGTTTCGCATTTTCATAACAGGCAAGTGCTGGGATTGTACCTTAATTAAGGCCACAGCTTCTTCTTTCCAACTCCTAGCCCTTTCCTATCCCATCGTCGCCATAAGACCTATCTGTATGGATGAGCTGTAAAGCAACTTGTAAAAGAAAAAAGAAAAATCTGGTTGCATACTTTAAGAGAAGGGGCTTATGACTGAGATTACAATCATCATTAAAATAGCATGCTACCACTCAGTCAACAGCTATTTTGACATGCTGCAGTCAGTTCACCCTCAGATAGATACCGTGAAGACAGTTCTAGAGAATGAGGGGTCCCTCAAGGTTACGATCAGGACACTGCTGGCAAGCTTATAGCGTTTCTTAATATATTTCAGGAAGCCTTGATTTATTGACCTTGAAGGTGAAGACGAGCCAACTTAGTGCTACATTCTATAGCTGATAGGCAATTTTACTTGCCAAAAATGAGTCTGAAGGTAAAGAGGTCTGCCTACTTCCACTGTCTTGTGTGCCTATGATAAAAGGACTCCATCCAGCAGAAACGTGCAATCAGCATATAAGTGTAAACAATGTGACCTGAGTTTGTGTAAAATCAATTGTTTTCTGGTGTTTCACCAACAAAGAGGAATAGAAATCTCTAACATAACTTAACTTGCGGTTACTTGCATGGTGAGCGTGGCACTCACCTTCATAGTATATTGCTTGTTGTTGGAATGTTACAGCACCTCTACATTTGAAACTCCATATACCTTTCAAACTGATTGTCAGGAAGGGGAGGTGTTAGTTATTTCCATTATCTTTGAAAACCAAGACCCTCAATCCACTATTAGGCATGACAGTGCGTATTTGGTGAGCTGTGCACTCAATAGCGAGTAACAGTGCTACTCACATTTTGCACATTGTAATAAGTCAATCTTAGTCTTATGCTTGTATTTAATGTTAAATGTTTATATTGTGACTGTTGTTAGTGAATTTATACAAGTTATAATGGCATCTACTGATCAGATACTTTCATTGTTGGGTGAAACGATGGAGGGAGTGGAGTTGAACACCAAAAGTGATGGTAATGAAACAGATGAGGTTTATGAAAGCGATCATAACTCTGAAACAGTGTGTCTGCAAGTTCTGAGGATGAAGAGGCACTTTCATTGATTGAAGGCTGTATTCCATTCGTTTTAGGAAAGGATGGAATTACCAAGTGGGGCCTCCACACTCTTGCTACAAATGTTCGAATCCAGCAACAAAATTTGCAAACAGTGTTCCAGGAAAGATGCTGAAAGCAACAAAACTGATGACACTGTATAAAATGTTTGTTTCCTATTATGCTTAATTATTTTATTCATACTCTTCATATTCCAAATTTATATTGCATGTTTTATGGCCAGATGCCCTTCCTGTTGCTAACTTCAGTTGAGCAGCTAATAAAGATGAAGTGAATAATTGGGTAATAATGAATTGGGTAAGGAGGTGGAAGGAATCAGCTGTGGCCTATAAATAGGAACTGTCCCGGCATTTGCCTGGAAGTGTAAAAGGGGAAACCATAGAAAAACATTCTCAGGACAGGCAACAGTGGGATTCGAACCCAAGCATCTCCCAAATACAGAGCTTGGCTCCATAGCCATAGCGTGTTAACAGGCACAACCAATCCACTTGCTCGTGTTGACGCATTAAAAATACCTCCATCTTTATATGGGCACGTTGTGATCTTAAAACATAAGAGGTGAGTGCTGCGCTCACTAGCAAGAAATGACGCATGTACTGTATAAAGACCTAGCGAGTAATGTCGGGTTAACAATGAACTCTAATGTAATTACTAGATATTGTTGGTTTTCCTTTGGTGAAACAATTATCTTTCTATGTTTGCTTGTTCTTGTATAACGTGATTTTCTATAAATGCCTGCAATTTTAACTGGTGGCCTAAGCAAAATTACTTTCATATCTGGGGTTAACATGCATATAAATGTGGCTGGGAGAGAGTTCACAGGGTTAAGGTACTTTGAAAATTATGTGTTATTATTATTGCTAGGGGCTTTACGTCGCACCGACTCAGATAGGTCTTATGGCGATGATGGGATAGGATAGGCCTAGGAGTTGGAAGGAAGCGGCCGTGGCCTGATGTGAAAATGGGAAACCATGGAAAACCAGCTTCAGGGCTGCCGACAGTGGGATTCAAACCTACTATCTCCCGGATGCAAGCTCACAGCCGCGCCTCTACGTGCGCAGCCAACTCGCCCGGTGATAATTATGATAGTGACAACTGTTGTTTTAAGAGCCTAGACATCAAGGCAGTCAGACCCTAAATCTTAAGTTATTTTTTAGGTATAATAATAATAATAATAATAATAATAATAATAATAATAATAATAATAATAATAATAATAATAATAATAATAATAATAATTTAATGTTCCTTCAACTACTCTCATTTTTAAGAGGTGCCAAATTGCTGGAGCTTTTTCTCAAAAGAAGATTCTATAACATGCCAGTTAATCAACTGATCCAGGTATCTCAATGCCTGTCTTTATAGTGAGTTGTTGGAGTCACTGCCCTGTTTCTATTAAGTAAGAGTGCTTGTGCACTGATGTGAACAGAGCTTGTGTCTTGTGATCTCAGGCCTGATATATGCTTTGGCGGTACTTTTGACTGATAGCAAGAAACAGTGTTAGCCAGGGTGTGACTCTATTGGTAAACTGGCCACTATTAGCTGTGTTATCAAAATAAATTCTTACAAATTCTTTGGTCATGAATATTTTAGTGAAACTTTTGGAGACCATTGCAACCTTTGCCAAAGTTAAAGCTTCAAAAGAAGAAAAGTGTGGTAATACATGTTTTTGTCATTGTGCTGTAGTACAATGTGGTTAGGAGGGGCTATGTTATTGTGGGTTGCCAGGTTTTTAACACTAAAATGACTGCATAGAGAGGCAGCATGTTTTACTATCAACTACATATTTTATGCTTCCCACAAGGCCAACCCCTTGTCCACGTCGTGGGAGGTGGGCAACGGCATGAAGTATGGGACTGCCTGTAGGGGTGGGGACTGTGTATGCCCCATGACCGCTATGGTAGCTATGAAGGCCCTACAGGAACCCTGAAAAGTGACGGCTAACGGGGCTCTGGTGAAGACCTCAATGGCAGCAACGGCAGAGAAGGAGTCCTTTGGTACGATGAAGCTGGCAGATGAGGCAACCCTTTTTCTTGGGGATAAATAAAGAAGAAACCACTGCCTTGTAGTAAAGAGGGATCTTTAAAGGCTACGGGAGATAACCCCTACAGAAAAATCCTGCGGTCTAGCGCAGACAAGAGGCAGCCCCTCCACTGGACTTAGGGTGCTGTGGGCTAATAACTTGCACACCTGAATTAAACTTATTACAGAAACCAGACAAAATTTATATCGGCCGGATTTTATGGAGACGACTTTTGCAATGAGCATTGGTGGCAGATAGAACAGGCTAGAGAAATTTCGTCGAGGCCCTATGCTCCACCTGGAATTAAAGGAAATAAGTCAAGTAAGTCACATATTTTATAGTAATATTTACAGTTATTTATAAGTTTGCCCGCATTTGTTTTTTTTCCATTTCAAACAGTTTGTATTCATGAATGTAATCAAACACACAGCTCTCTAGTGCATCAAACTCTTGCTCTCCAGCATGATTCTTCACCGTGCAGTGTTTTTCCTAGGGCAGTTCAGTCTACAGCTCCCCGCACTTCATATAACCAAAACTGTCTCACTCCTCGCAGACTCACTGAGTTGTGACTGGATCGTAACTTGCTCAAGACCGACTGACTCTCCTCCGACAATGCTCTTTATATATTACTGATTGAGTCATCAGTGCAGAGACTGGTTTGATGCAGCTCTCCATGCTACCCTATCCTATACTAACCTTTTCACTTCTACATAACTACTATATCGTATATCTGCTCTAATATATTTGTCATATTCATGCCTTAGTCTATCACTTCAAGTTTAAAAACTTCATGTTAATTTCGTATTGAACCGAGAATCTAATGGAAACAAGAGAGGTTCACTTATTCAATACCATATAATGTATGGTTTGAAAACACACATAATATATACGCTCCCAGAGGTCCCAATTTGAACCAAGAACATCATTCAGTACCCTGGAAACACAGCGTCTGCCATTTTTCATTTAAAAATATCTTGCCATTTAATACTTAGCAGACTGAATCCAGCTGTGTTCTTTAAGTTAGAGAAGACTTATGTTTTATTAGACAAAGCACTGTCTGAAGTTCTCTCATGGTTTTTTTTTAGTACTGGAAGTTGTTACCGTACGTCTTTTGACTGGTTACATTATTTTAATGACAGCCATTTTAACCAATAGAAAAATGGTTTCTTAATTCTTGCACCTGTTACTCTAATACTCAGTGGATGTTCAGCAAGAAAACCTTTTATACATATGTTCATACAAAATAAAAAATTATGTTCTTGGACTTTTATAATAGTGAAGCATTGGTTGTTTGCCCTCGGCTCAATTTAATCTGCTCGCACATGGTTTAATGTTTTTAGATTCAGAGGACTTTTGTCAAGAGGATGTATATTCAAAGTTTTAAGACAGTCGGTGCTATTTTTAGGTTTAGGTCATAAGTTAATGTTTATGGATCTTGTTTTTAATTAGGTCTTGCCAGTTTTGTAAAATTTGTGTATACTTTATGCATTGTTTTTTGTAAACTTGTCAATGTATATTTTTCTTATTTTTGGCTGATGATGATGCACACCAGCATCGAAACCGGTACTAAGTATAATAAAATGTTATAATTTATCTCGATCGAGGAAAGCTTTTACAGTACAGACGCACTGATAAATAAGGATTGGATGAAAGAGGAATATGAGTTGAGACATTTGGTGACACGCTTTGCAATACACGGCTTTCATCACCGTATCTGTGCCAAGAAGTCCTACCACCGGGCCAGCCAGGAGTGTGTATGTGTACTGTGCAAAGAACAGTGTGATACATATCACGTAATGAAGTGCATGAAGAGAACAGTCTCTCTGAAGCAATTTTGCTTTGAACAAAGTGCTCCTTAAGCGAATTGTAATTTAATTGATGTAATATGTAAATTTTGCACATTGTGTGCAATAAAATTTATTATTATTATAATTTATCTTATAACATTATATGGTATTGAATAGGTGGACCACTCTTGTTTCCATTAGATTAGTCTATCCCTACTGTTCTTACTACCTATATTTACATCAAAAGGTAACTGAGCAAATCGTTAGTGTCTTAAGATGTGTCCAATCATTCTATTTCCTCTTCTGGTCAAATTTCACCAAATTGTTCTCCTCTCACCAATTCAGTTCAGCACGGTACCTCTCCATTTCTGATTCGATCTACCCATATCACCTTTAGCATTCTTTTGTAACACCGCATTTCTAAGCTTCTATTCTCTTTCTTTCTGAGCTGAGAAGTCAAGTTTTAAAAAAAGAGGCAGAATTTTTCATACAATGGTATATTAATTACGTGCCCAAAAACCATGACTTCTTTGAAAACTATGTGTTTTACATCCTTGCCTGCCTTTCACTTAAAGAAGAACAGGGAGATCATTGCTTGCAGTGGGGATCTGTTTCAAAGGTTGCAAACAAACTAAACCTTAACCTAGATAACTAGTTGTACAATGAGTTTTGTGACTTTTGGTCTGTATATTTGACAAAACCAGAAAACCAGATTTGGGTAGATTTCTTCAAGCACTAAACCACAGATGAGGTGATTAAAAACAAAGTCAACCAGTGAAAGGTCACTACAGTTAAAATTAGGGCTGGAAGCACAACTTATCATACATTTCCTGTGCTGATGTATTAAATAAAAGTTATGCAATCATTTTGCACCTAAAATATATGCTCAGGTAGTTTTCAAGTTACTTCCTCAATCATTCTCTCTCACTTATTGTTCTGGATTGCACACCTAAGGGAAAAATGCATGCTATATGCTGTTGAAACACAGCAGAGATTTTCACAAGCATGAAGCATACTTATAACAAATACTGGTACTAAAATTTTTGTATCCAGTTGTTCAGACTATGAAATTCAATTACAGTAATTCAAACAGTAAGAGAATTTTACTATTATGGGAAAATTAGTGCTTTTTGACCTACTGCAATTGGATGTATTGTTGCTCAAAAGAAGAATGAGTGCTTGGTATTGTATGATCCAGCCATTTAATATTTTATCAGGCTTACCTTTAATTATTATAAAAATATAATTCACCTCGCATGTAGATACAAACACTGTGGATACCCAAAACAGCCATTATATCTGCATGCTCAATTTTCTCTCAGAAAAGCATACCTGCGAGGAACTTAGAGACACTACACACACATTCCCTTTTTCACTGACTTCACATTTAAATAATACTGTATACCAGTATGATTCATTCAACTGCAGACTACAGTGGTGTATGTGTGTTTAGCACAATTTTAACATTTAATCTTTTCACTCCAGCTGGGTAGCCGGTGGACTGCTGTAGCAGTCATGCAGAAGCAATGCCATACAACCAGTAGACTGCGTAGCAGTTGTGTGTTGTTCGTTTTCCTTGTGCTTTGCTGTGGAAGACTGCTGGAGAATTCAACCTTCATGATATCTAGCGGGTGTCTTCAGAGTCTGTAGTTACTTATAGTCTCTCCAGATGTCAGGGGCAATCAGTTACAAGGTCAGGAATCAATTGACCTTCGTGCTCAACATTTTACATATAGTAATTGCTGTTCACTGCCAATGTATTAGTGCTTTTATATGTAGCTTCAATGCATTGTGGTACTGTATTTCAAAATGCATGAGAAATTGTATACTGTACTCATATCAGATAATGATTTTGAAGAAAGTGAAATCAATGCTTTGTCCAAAGCCACTGATCTTAAAGGAGAATGGGAAACTTTGCATGGATGAAAATGACTAATACATGCACAATACATTTAACTGAACTACATATATTTTTTTAAAAAAAAGTCAAATTGACATTTCTTAATAATGTGAACAAACGTGAGTGAGATAGTGGAGACAAAAAATATCCCATACAGTGGGCACAGCCAGCCGCTGTAGCCACCCAGGCCCATGCTTCGTGTCCACAGTTGCTTCACTGGAGTGAACGGGTTACAGAGTTATAACTTGTATTTTGAATTTCATGTAGGCCTAAATTGTAAGTCAAGTGACTTAAAAACTTGTGATTTAAAGTCTGGTTAAACTAAAATCTGTTTACTTATTTTCTTTTGACTGATGTTCCCTGTAGCCAACACATCACACTCACGTCCATCTCAGGGAAGCATTCCACATCAAGGTTGAATATATTCATGCTACAATAACATGCTGTTTCCATAAAACATTCTCAATAACTAAACGGGCTCAAGGCACCTCCTTAAAATGACATAACTACATGTTCACTTACTTTATTAATTATATGACACCTATGTTCCTCTGTATCATCTTGTTTCTCTCTAAAAAGAACACACACACACACACACACACACACACACACACACACACACACACACACACACACACACACACACACACACACACACACACACACACACACACACACACACACACACTATCTCTCATTTTATCTGAAGCTGGTATATTATGGCACCTCAAAAATTTCAATTACAGTTTTCTTCCAAATTTCTTCCCATGTAATTTGTGATTATTTTACCAAGGAAGAAATATATAAAAGCAATGTTTGTAAATAGTATACAGTACTAAACATGCAATCAAATAGTCTTAATATGGTGATGTGATTGATACTAAATGTGATTGTGGTAAAACTCTCATTCACAACGTGGAAGTGAGTGAGTGAGTGAGTGAGTGAGTGAGTGAGTGAGTGAGTGAGTGAGTGAGTGAGTGAGTGAGTGAGTGAGTGAGTGAGTGAGTGAGTGAGTGAGTGAGTGAGTGAGTGAGTGAGTGAGTGAGTGAGTGAGTGAGTGAGTGAGTGAGTGAGTGAGTGAGTGAGTGAGTGAGTGAGTGAGTGAGTGAGTGAGTGAGTGAGTGAGTGAGTGAGTGAGTGAGTGAGTGAGTGAGTGAGTGAGTGAGTGAGTGAGTGAGTGAGTGAGTGAGTGAGTGAGTGAGTGAGTGAGTGAGTGAGTGAGTGAGTGAGTGAGTGAGTGAGTGAGTGAGTGAGTGAGTGAGTGAGTGAGTGAGTGAGTGAGTGAGTGAGTGAGTGAGTGAGTGAGTGAGTGAGTGAGTGAGTGAGTGAGTGAGTGAGTGAGTGAGTGAGTGAGTGAGTGAGTGAGTGAGTGAGTGAGTGAGTGAGTGAGTGAGTGAGTGAGTGAGTGAGTGAGTGAGTGAGTGAGTGAGTGAGTGAGTGAGTGAGTGAGTGAGTGAGTGAGTGAGTGAGTGAGTGAGTGAGTGAGTGAGTGAGTGAGTGAGTGAGTGAGTGAGTGAGTGAGTGAGTGAGTGAGTGAGTGAGTGAGTGAGTGAGTGAGTGAGTGAGTGAGTGAGTGAGTGAGTGAGTGAGTGAGTGAGTGAGTGAGTGAGTGAGTGAGTGAGTGAGTGAGTGAGTGAGTGAGTGAGTGAGTGAGTGAGTGAGTGAGTGAGTGAGTGAGTGAGTGAGTGAGTGAGTGAGTGAGTGAGTGAGTGAGTGAGTGAGTGAGTGAGTGAGTGAGTGAGTGAGTGAGTGAGTGAGTGAGTGAGTGAGTGAGTGAGTGAGTGAGTGAGTGAGTGAGTGAGTGAGTGAGTGAGTGAGTGAGTGAGTGAGTGAGTGAGTGAGTGAGTGAGTGAGTGAGTGAGTGAGTGAGTGAGTGAGTGAGTGAGTGAGTGAGTGAGTGAGTGAGTGAGTGAGTGAGTGAGTGAGTGAGTGAGTGAGTGAGTGAGTGAGTGAGTGAGTGAGTGAGTGAGTGAGTGAGTGAGTGAGTGAGTGAGTGAGTGAGTGAGTGAGTGAGTGAGTGAGTGAGTGAGTGAGTGAGTGAGTGAGTGAGTGAGTGAGTGAGTGAGTGAGTGAGTGAGTGAGTGAGTGAGTGAGTGAGTGAGTGAGTGAGTGAGTGAGTGAGTGAGTGAGTGAGTGAGTGAGTGAGTGAGTGAGTGAGTGAGTGAGTGAGTGAGTGAGTGAGTGAGTGAGTGAGTGAGTGAGTGAGTGAGTGAGTGAGTGAGTGAGTGAGTGAGTGAGTGAGTGAGTGAGTGAGTGAGTGAGTGAGTGAGTGAGTGAGTGAGTGAGTGAGTGAGTGAGTGAGTGAGTGAGTGAGTGAGTGAGTGAGTGAGTGAGTGAGTGAGTGAGTGAGTGAGTGAGTGAGTGAGTGAGTGAGTGAGTGAGTGAGTGAGTGAGTGAGTGAGTGAGTGAGTGAGTGAGTGAGTGAGTGAGTGAGTGAGTGAGTGAGTGAGTGAGTGAGTGAGTGAGTGAGTGAGTGAGTGAGTGAGTGAGTGAGTGAGTGAGTGAGTGAGTGAGTGAGTGAGTGAGTGAGTGAGTGAGTGAGTGAGTGAGTGAGTGAGTGAGTGAGTGAGTGAGTGAGTGAGTGTACATAAGAATGCCATGCAAAACACTTATCACTTATACCTATCTTGAAGTAGAGATTTGTGGTAATTAAAGTGGAGTATGTTACTAAAGGACTTAGTGGAAAGTTTCAATAGCTAGTATGCATTAAGAATCCTTACAACCATAACTAGTCAACCATGGAGAGCACCTATTTTGGCTATAATTATCTTATGTGAATTACAGGATAATATTCACAGTCTGTATTACTTACTTTTAGTGGATTTTTATATCAGATAGCACTTTAATCAACGTATGAAGATAACTGAATATACAAATATCCTCAAGACAAAATGAAAATTCATTAGAAGTCATGAAAATGGAGTTGTGGAATGACTTCTCCAGATCATTGGAAAACACAGTTGCTCAGAAAAAGAATGAGGGCATGGTACTGTATGTTTCTCGCATTTATTATCTAGCTTGCTCGGGCAAAATAATACAAGTAAAAACCTGCCGAAGTGGGACACAAGTCCAGATTCTGTGAGGTAGAGTCATTTTGTCATCACACAGCTATTTTAAAAATGATATAAGGCTTAGGACTTAAAAATTTCAAAACATGTACATGGTTTGCAATAGGTATGGTACTTGAATAAAGGAAAAATGCTTCTACTCTTTTGCCCGAGAATGCTAGAATATTATCAGACTTATTATCAAAATATAATTCACCTTCCATGTAGATATGATGATGATGATAAAGGTGCCTAACATCTAGATACTTACAACAAACATTATATCTATAGTTTTACCATTGATGCTTTCACAGCCTGTACTTATAGACATGATATAGGCTTTTTGGGCTTATGCCACATTAAGAAAGTAAGGTGAAATTCTTTACGTTTTGCAGAGAACTTTGCTCTGCGTCTTCAGAATAAAAACTCGTCTGTTCATGAGGAAGACTTCTCCAAGAATGACGTTTGAATTTAGAGTTAATAATAGAAGTGGAAGTGCTACATTCATTCATCATCAGATGGCTCACCGAGCTTGGTACAGTGGAAGCAGAAGCTGACGGCACTATCAGAATCAGTCTGAGAGGATGTCACAAAACAGGTGTACACACATTATGAAAGCATGACACTGACAGAAGCCTGGAATGAAACATCTGGTGATCTTAGAGTGATTCTGATGGTGCCGTCATATTCCGCTTTGAATGCTAGCGCTGTACCGCGATCGGTGAGCCATCTGGTGATGAATGAACGTACCACTTCCACTTCTGTTACTAATGTCTAAATTCAAACTTCCATTCTTGGAGAGGTCTTCCGCGTGAACAGTCGAGATTTTCATCTGTAGATGCAGAGCAAAGTTCTCTGCGAAACGTAAAGAATTTCACTTTATTTTCTTGATGTGGCTTAAGCCCAAAAAGCCTATCTATAGGTTCAATTATGTCTGAGAAAAATGTACCTTCAGGGAACTTATTAAATATCATGCTCATTCTGTTTTTGAGTGACTGTATATAACTCACGAAGATTATTAGTATTATTCTGTGTAATTTATTATAACACAAAGGTTAAAATACAGTAATAGGCTGTAAAAATTAAAATATGAACCACTTTATGGAATGTAATGATCAATAACTTGCAAATGATGGTGATGGACAGGATAATAATAATAATCGTATGGCCTCAGCTACCGTGTGCAGACATTTCCATTTGACGCCATCTGGCTGTCTGCTCGTCAATTTCGACGTTGCGTTTTACTCTAGGCCGTCATTAGATGGCAGACCGAGTAAACCGAAACTCTCTTGGGCGTCTATGGCTGAGATTTAATGAATTTTGTCGGGTAAACACCAAATGTGTCACCAGAGATCTTTTACATGCTGACATCGTATGACATGGTGTGTCGAATGGACTTTTTTCCGCCCTTCAAAAATCCGACTACCTCTGTCGGGTTTGAACCCACTATCTTGGGATCCGGAGGCTGACACTCTACCACTGATCCACAGAGGCAGCTGATGGACAGGATGCAATCTTGCAACATCAGAGGGGTGGATATGTATGCGTCCATGTACGCATGCTTGTGTGTTTGTAAAATTGAGGTCCTCCTCAAACTCCTGAATGTCATTTAACATAACTTGGTGGTTTCAGTGCCAGGTTCTGGTAACACCATTTCAAGTGCAATTTTCTCACTGTAACTCACTCCAGGTTAATATTGGGATGGTATTTTGTTTCAAGATATCTGGTTTACTATGTTGATCACCACTATAACCAGTATTTTCACTGTAGTTAGGAGCACAAAATGTCATGTTCTTTACAAGTGTTCAAGTAGGGTATGTAAATGATTGGAAGTTTCTAGGAAGGAGTGTACTTGTCTGAGATAAGGTGGTTGTGAAAGCTGGAAATATTGGCTGCAGAGTATAGTTGGTGGCTGTCTGACTTGTTGGCTGAATGGTCAGCACACTGGCCTTGAGTTGAGAAGGCACTGGGTTTGATTCCTAGCTGGGCTGAGAATTTTAACTGCGTAGTGCTAATTCTTCTTGCTTGGGGACTAGGTGCTTCTATTTGTCTTAATACACTTCTCTTCACCTACACATAACACACCACACTACAAATGAACACAGAAACATGCAATAGTGAATATATCCCTTCACATAGGGTTGGCATCAGGAAGGGCATTCGGCTATAAAAATCGGCCAATTTCATATCAAGTGCCAACTTCAATAAATTAAGAAAAAGGCCAAGAAGAAAAATATACTTGGTGGCTATGTGCATCTGGACGGCTGGCAAGAATCAGTGTTCAGTTAGCATGCTTTTATGGTGAGAAGCCAAATAGGACACAGTTTCTGCTATGTTTCACAAGGTTGGTGTCTGTGACAGCTAACTAAAGCAAACTAGAAGGTATGGTAACATGCTTTTCCAGTGAAGTGTTCAAAGTGGGGCACGCAGCCTCTTTTCACTTATTTTATTGGTATAAAATAATGTTTAAATAAGAAATTAGTGAATAAACTATTCTTGTGTTGTTTGGCTCGAATGAATAAAACTTGCAATGAGTAATACACTGCTCAACAATGAAATTTGGTCACTTTTTTAAGTGCTCATACCCCTATGATTCTCATACACACTAAAAAAACCCTTCTTCTTTAGAACAATTAAGAATTGAAATAAAAAGCATTCTTTGGACACTCAATGAATGATGTCATTGCATGGCGTGGCATAAACAAAGTGGTCATGAATCAAAATGGCTATGTGGTATTTAAGCATCTTAATAAGGAGTATTGCCACCCCTCACATGGATAACAGCTTCAAAATGCCTTCTCATGCTTTTAACAATGTACCACACTTTCAGTAGAGACAGTTGTCTCCACTCTTCCAAAGGGGCTCTTGAAGGGCTTGTACTGTTTGGGGTGGTGGATATCTCACTCAGATTTCTTGTTCTAGTCGATCCCAGACTTCTTCAGTAGGATTTAAGAGGGGACTCCTGGATGGCCATCCATTTATTGAATGTGGTGCTCTTGCAACTCCAAGAAATTGGGAAAAAGGCATTATCATGCACGAATACTGTGTTTTCTCCAAGTTGCATCACGTCGGGAATCATGTGGCACTAAGATCTTGTCAGTGTACCGTCGAGAAGTTAAAGGTCCATTGTGAATGATCAGGAGATCAGTTTTCATGAGAAGAATTCTGTATACCCACACCATAATAGCACCACACAACGGACCACATATTCAATTCAGGAATTGCCCCCACTCTTTCATAAGCAATGGTACTACAGCCTGTGAATTAAATCACTTCCCACATCTTCTTCAGGCTGGTAGGTGACCATCTGAAAGATATAACACGAAACAGGATTCATCCAAGAATACAGAATGCCAGTGTCTTAGCTGCCATTGCAGTTGAACTCTAATAATAGTAAAGTGCAGTCTCCTGCACAATGTCGTCTGTCTAGTGTCGGTACTTTAGTGGATCATCAGGACCTTAAATTGGCCTCTTGAAGACTGTTTCTGACTGTTTGGTCTCTAACATGTATTCAAGAAGCCTGCTATAGTTCTACATGTAGTATTTTTGCTGTAACTTAGCTGTTTCAGACAGCTTGTAGATGTACAAAACTATCCTGGCCTGGGACTGTTTTCCATTTGCAGCCAATGCCAGGGTGCCTGGCAACATTTTCAGTCCCTTGGAAATGTTGTAGTTGTAGTTGTTTTGACCTCCCCTGCAAACCATGTGAACTTGCCACGATGTGGAGGCTTGCATGTCCCATTGAAGCAGATAGCCAAACCACACTTCAATAGTAACTGTTCACGTTCTTCCAATCAGAGATTATTAAGGCTACCAAAACTAGAGCTCAAAAGGTTTGATGGTAATGTGAAAGGTTGGATTGGGTTTTGGGTGCAATTTACTAAAATACATGAAGATGGCAGCCTTAAAGATGAAGTCAAATTTGTTTATTTGATTCAATGTATGGAACCTGGTTCACCTGGTCAGAAACTGGTAGAAAACTTTCCTCCTTCCAAGGAAAAATATAAAAAGGCTATAGAATTGTTGAAGTCTAGGTATGGGAAGGATGAGTTACTTATTGAATACTATGTTAGGGAACTTTTATCCTTGGTGTTAAGGAAAGACAGCTTAAGATCCATAGCATAACTGTATGACAGTCTGGAAGGACAGTTGAGAGTGCTTGATTCATTAGGAGTGACAAAGGAGAAATACGCAGCAATATTATTTCCCCTTGTGGAGAGAGCCTTACCAGATGTTATGTTTAAAACCTGGGACAGGTACCGTGTATCAAAAGAAACATCTACCGAGGAACCTGACTGTTGCTTGACAGAACTGTTAGCCTTCTTAAAGACTGAGGTTGAAGGGGAGGAACGACTTAAGCTAAGACAAGGTTCTTTTGAAGCTGATGAGAGGGTAGATCATGTTAAGCAAGATGATAAAATCAAGAATAAGAAGAGGGAAGTGCATTCAGCAGCTGCTTTAGTTTCAGTAGAGGATGTTTCGGTTAGAAAGGGAAACAAGAACAACAGAGAAATAGCATGTGTGTTTTATAGCAGAACCACACATCCTTCTCAAGACTGCGCTGTAGCTATAGATTGTTCTCTAGAAGAACGCCAAGGGACGTTGAAGAAAAAGGGAGTTTGTTTTAGGTGTCTACGACAGGAACATGTCAGTGCTAAGTGCAAGATGTTTGTGAAGTGTCTGTTTTGCAGAGGGAAACATAACACTTTGATGTGTGTGAAGACAGCCTGAGATGAACCTAAAGATGATTCAGTTTCAAATACAGTTAGCATGATAGCAGGTAGTAACGAAGGACAAGTGACCTATCTGCAGACTTAAGTTGCTAAGGTAGTTGTTGGTGGATCCACACACAGAGTGAGAGTTCTTTGTGACAGTGGATTGCAGAAAAGCTTCATTAAGAAGTCTTGTGTTAAGAAATTAGAGTTGGAACGAACAGGAAAGGTAACCCTAAGCCAAGAATTGTTTGGAGATAGGAAAATGGCACCTGTTTGCTTCAAGTCCTATCAAATAATTCTGTTGGGTATGAACGAGGAAAGCAGATGTGAGGTTACTGTGTTAGGCTCTGATTATATTTGTGGTAGTGCTCCCCTAGTTGATGCTGACTTGTTTAGTTTACTGAAGGATAAGGGAGTTAAGCTTACTGATGTTAGACAGTGTGATGATAACAGTGCTAGTGACATACAGGTATTGTTAGGAGCTGATGTCTGGGCTCAGATAATCACACCAGACTTTGTGCATGTATACAAGAATCTGGTGGCTGTGAGAACTTGTTTGGGGTAGACACTTATGGGCCCTTCTGAGACCACCTCACCAACTGCCTCGTCTTACACTCTACTTACATTGACTCAATCAACAAGAGTAGCGGATTTGTGAGAAATTGAAGCTATGGGTATAAAAGATCCTGGCGAACAGATCAAAAAGGAAGAGAGGGAACAACAGGTCAAGATGTTCTTCAATAAGACTGTGAAGAGAGAAGAAGCATCACTGGTACAGACCTAGCCAGCCCTGTATTTCTATGAGGTGCAAAAAAGGGATGGATTGTTATTTTCACTTGTGCGGTTTATCGGGCTGTGCATCTAGAGTTGATCACTTCACTTAGTACGGTAGCTTATGTCCAAGCTCTACGCAGATTTGTGGCAAGAAGAGGAAGAGTAAATACCATTTATTCTAACAATGGGACGAATTTCACAGGACTTCGTAGGGCCCTGGGACAACTGGATTGGACTGAAATAGAGAAGACATGCAGTCTTCTGAAAATTACCTGGAAGCTGATCCCTCCCACGGCAGCCTGGTGGGGAGGATTCTGGTAAAGACTTATTCGGAATTTAAAGGATTTGCTACGCCGTAATTTGGGCAAGGCTTGTCTAAATTATGAAGAAATGTGCAGTCTTTTGTGCGATTGTGAGAATCTGATGAACAACGGACCTCTAACTTATGTTTCTGAAGAAGATGAACTCAAGCCACTACGCCCCTCCATGTTCCTACAGAATCTAGAGGGTAATGATGTAACTGACTTGGACCAAGTTCAATCAGTTTGAACAGATAGCGTTATCTACAAGCTGTTCGAGAGAGCCTTAGAAAGCACTTCAAAAAATAATACTTGGGATTTCTTCAATCACGGAGCCAAAAGCAACGGGGATCCCTCCAAGTTGGAGACATTGTGTTGGTGGAGAGCGACGACAAGAAGCGAATCAACTGGTCCTTAGGAAGAGTGGTGGGAGATGTTACCTGGAAGAGACAATGTGACTTGTCTGGGTAGGATTAAGACAGCAACTGGTGTCTTGTTTCATCCAGTACAAAGACTTTATCTAGAGATAAACTGTCTTGAGAAGAAGGATTTTACCAATGCTTCACAACACCGAACAGGAGAGGCAGCAATCAACAAAGATGTTCCTAGTAGTAACTCCGGAACTGAAAAGGGGAGTGACTTCAAGACTCGCTGTGGTTCCCCAGGTACAGCAGTAATCAACAAAGATGTTAGCAGTAGTGACTCCAGGAGTGAAAACAGGAGTGAATTCAAGACCACTCAAGAAACTAGACTTATAGTGGTTCACATCTATGAGTGCATTGTAAGGGTATAATTTTCAGTTGTCAATGTGTTGAAAAACTGCTTTTGCGAGGTGGTAGAATATGGAGAATGCAAGTTATACCTTTTGCGAGTAATCGATTTTCAGCAGAAGAAAGACAGTGTTTTGTTCTATGTTGTTATGTAGTTTCCTTGGTTGTAGTTTTGAAGCTGGTGTTGAGTTGTATTAATAAAATTGTGATTGTGTTTAAGTAAATGATTTGTTATTGCATAAAATACTAAGTTTACAAAAGGAGTATTTCATTACCCCACCTATTCAATACAATTAATTCCACAGTTATGTGGTTAAATGAACATAGAAATTACTGGATTTAAAGGAACATGCTTTTCCCTTCTTTTATTGGGCATCATCAGCTTTATTTAATCTTAAAACAAGCTTTGGTTTGAGGACATTATCACTTATAAAAATTGAACTGTTGATTTCTAAAAAGTATTGAAACTAAAATAAAAATATTGAGACATAACATATGCAACACATGCTAAAATTACTTTAAACAATTTGAAATGTTCATTAAAAATAAAAATGTTATGAATTTAGTTCTACTCTCTATATTATAGGAAAAAAAAAAGCAAAAGCAAAGTCATCTCTGTACAGGCCTTGAAGGCCCTTGGAGGGGTGGAATGCAAAGGCTTACACTCTCCTTAACCTGGGCACTTGGTGGACTAGAGTGGATAACTCTAAGCCTGGCAGCCTTTTGCTCCAGGAATTAACCTGGTACTCATTTCTGGTGTAGGCTCTGTGAACTTCAGGGCCATGTACACCTCTGGAAGTGGAAATCTCATTTCTTAAATTTTTTGACTTTCCGATGGGGAATCGAACCCATGTCCTTGGAGGTGAATTGAGCACACTTTTACCGCTTAGGCCAGGTAGGCCCTAAATTATAAATGTCTTATTAATGAAATGCAAACAGAATATTCAAGAATCATTTATTTGAACTGCTTGAACTTTGTGTATTAATCTTGTACTGTGGTTGCTCCTCTTTCTCGTGAGGTGAGGGATCACCATTGGCATTTAAGGAACTCTGGAAGTACAATCATCTGCAGATAATGTGATCACTCTTCTGGACTAACACTCTACAGTATAATAATCAATCCATTATAATAGAGTCGATCAGTTCATTCTACCAATTTTCAAGGAGTTATTTTGAAAGTGTACTATTTATATAAATCAAATCACAAATTGTACTAATAATAATTACTTAAATCTTATATGGAAAATATTTGGTGTACAGGTCTGCAGAGAAAACCATGATTCCACCACTTCATCTTTTCTCTGCTAGCAGTTTAATGTTACACTAACATAGGGGTAGGTTTTTAGGTGATGCTGGGATTGGAAAGGGCTATGACTGGAAAGGTAGCTGCCATGAGCTTAATTAAAGTACAAGTCCTGCATTTGTCTGACATGAAAATGGGAAAGAACAGAAAATTTTGTTCAAGGCTGCAAACCATCTTCTCTGAAACTCAAAGCACTAACAGTGTTGCAACCTTGCTGCTTTACTACGAGGGCAGATCAGAAAATAAGTTGCACTTCCCAGTTATGGCCATTTATTACAACACCTATACAACAGCAACACGACTATAATGACATACACTGTAACGTCACTTTTCCACATAGTTTCCAAGAGACTCCAAACATTTCTGTGAACGCACAACCAACTTGTCGATGCCAGATGCATAGAAATTTCCTCCAGCGTTCTGCAACCACTCGGAGACAGCAGTCTTCACCTCCTCATCCGTCTGGAAACGTCGACCACCGAGGTCCGTTTTGAGCTTACCAAACAGATAAAAGTCACATGGCGCTAGGTCGGGACTGTAAGGTAGATGTTGCCAGACCTCCCACTTTGAAACGCATGCAGCAGTTCTCTCATTTGGCGGGCCTTGTGAGTTGTTGCGTTATCGTGCAACAAAATCATACCGGCACTCAATTTCCCCCGGCGCTTCTCTTTAATCGCTTTACGCAACCGATGCAATGTTTGACAATACGACGCCGCATTGATCGTTGTTCCTTTCGGCACAAATTCCACGTGCAGCAAACCCTCCATGTCAAAGAACACTGTCGCCATAACCTTACCGGCTGAAGGTTGAACCTTGGCCTTCTTTCGTTGTGGTGATGAGGGGTGCACCCATTCCATTGATTTTCGCTTCGTTCGGGGGTGAAGTGGTGGACCCACGTTTCGTCGCCCGTGACGATTCGCCGCAGAAACTCGTTGCTGTCTGTGGCATAACGTTGCAAAAATGCCAGGGAGGATTAGAAACATTGTTCCTTGTGCTTATTGGTGAGAAGACGTGGGACACATCTTTGACACAGCTTACGATAGCCAAGGTCCTTGTGAACAATGGCGAACACACTGCCATACGACATGTTCAGCTGCTTACATACTATCCACTTCATTCCGTATCAATATTGTAATCAAGATAACAATTAAGTAAAAGGTTCCACCTGATCGATACTTTTTTATTATTTAGCCTTCAGCTAAATTTATGTCATTAAAAACTTACAGAACATGTTTCGATTGCTTAGCAATCATCATTAGCTGTTTCACTTAAGGCTTAGGTGAAAAAGCATAAAACATTTCATAATTAAAATTAAAATGTGTTAGTAAGGGACGTTTAAGTGGTGCAGGAGGATGGATTGGGGGGAGGGGGTGTTTGTTCGTTAAGATTAAAATTATACAAATTAAAAACTATTCTAAACTAAAACACCTTTGATTTAATTCGTTGTCACTTGCACTGGTTCATTATTAAGTTCGACAGTTTTCCGTTAATGCTCTTGCACACTTGTCTTGATGGTATAGTGTTCCTTCTTTTTCTAGACCTTTCTTACTGTCTGGTGGAGCAGATTATGTAGATTGTTGGTTGAATTGTTCAGTTTTCATTTAGTTGGATAGTTTGGAGTACGATCCCTATCCAATTATTCGTTGTATTCGGAATCAATAAGTCGGGAAGTTTGGTGTACTACCCCTGTCCAATTCGTTCTTGTTCCGTAAACATGTACATTCAAAATGAAGACTTTGATAAACTCCCCGAATACCTCCATATTGAATACGATGGTACTAACTACTGGATTTACCTATCATTCGACTCACCCACTTGTTTTCTTTGCCATACTGAAGGACATCTTGCCAAATATTGTTCTAATAATGTTTCACTTCCAAAAGATGAATCCTCTTCCAACCACTTTCCTCAGCTCCAAAAGAATTCACAAAAGCCAGAGATCGAAAACCCCAAAACTGTTATTGGTACTTCTAGCTCCCTCCCAAAAGATAGGCCTATTCAAGAAGCCACTTCACTGACCAACCCTGACTTAGCACTTAGCCAAGTCTGTAATGATTCTCCATTCTCTGGAATTCATATTGAGAGAGAAATTGCTGCGCCTATGGAAACACTCCACCCCTACAACAGTGAATATTCCTGGATGTAAAAGGCCAATTTCACTAGCTAGTAGTGAAACAACTAATCCAAATCCTCCTGATAGCAAAAAGTCCATACTGGCCCCTCCTGAACAAATTGAAAACCGTAAGACAAATCACACTTCCAAGAAATCCAAGACAGACACGCAAAAATCAACAATAAGTGATATGCTCCTGCCAGTAAAACAAGTTCTGGAAGCCGACCCATCACTATTCCCCCTCAGCTACCTACAGATCCAATCCTTCTTCGAAAATACAGTTGGTGCCAAGGACATATCAGCAATTGCTTCCAACTACACACAAGATATAGAAGGTCTTGCTAAAGCCCTACAAAAACTCTATCCTTACTACACCGATAAAAACATAAAAAACAAAAGCACTCGAATAATAAAAAATACTGAAATCTGGCAGTCAAAGTGAAGACCCAACGCATATCAGTGTAACGCCAGACTATTCCAGTGATGACAATTCCTTCCCAGTATAATAATGGAGATAAATCTCATTCTGTTTTTGATCATTATTATGACAACATTACTCCAATGGAATCTTAACAGTTATCGATCACAGTTAGAATATCTACAACTCCTAATACGGTAAATAAAGACCAACCATCCATTATCTGTCTGCAAGAAACAAACTTTCAGAACGACTTTGCTGCCAATCTAAGACTCTACAGTGTCTACCACAAAAATAGAACTAATGTGAATCATGCGAGTGGAGGAGTAGCTACTTATATCAAAAACAATATCTATGCCAAAGAAATACTGTTAACACTAATTTGGAAGCTGTAGCAATTTCAGCCCATCTACCATCTTCTCTATGTATCTGCAATGTTTATATTCCAAACAGTTATTTGTTTCAAGGTGACGATCTACGAAACCTTATCCACCAACTACCTAAACCATTCATCTAGTAGGTGACTTCAACAGCCACAACACGTTATGGGGTAGTCATAGTTCTGATGCAAGAGGAAAAAGAGATAGAAAAGATACTTGATGAATTTAATTTAATTCTAATGAACTCTACTGCTCCAACTTGCTTTGACATAGCCCACGGCACCTGTAGTAGTATAGACCTAACCATCTGCACGCCGGACATAGCAACCCTTTATAACTGGTCGTTTATTCAACACTCCAAGGAAACAGTGACCACTTCCCGATACTAATTAATAATGAAAATTATTCTGTCACCTCCTCATTTATTAACAACCCTAAATGGAACTTAAAAAAGGCAGATTGGACGAAATTTAGGCAGACAGTCAATAATCATTTAAATGACTCAACCCCTCCAAATGATTTCCCTTGTAAGCCCATAAATACCGTTGTTCAGGATTTCACAGAAGTTCTCGTTAAATCTGCGGACATGAGTGTTCCAAAAGTAATCTCAAATTCATTAAAGAAAACTACCTTGGTGGAACGACACTTGTAAGGAGGCTATTAAGAATAAGAATCACGCTTTCTACCTCTACAAAAGAAAACCCACATCTGAAAATAAAGTCCAATTTCAGAAATGTAGAGCAATTGCTCGAAAAGAAATGAAACTCAGCAAAAAAAAAATCATGGCTATCATTTGTCTCCTTGCTAAGTTCCCAAACCCCACAAAAGGAAATTTGGAATAAACTTCAAAGAATAAATGGCAAATATAATCTTTTCTACATTACTTCCCTCAGAAACTCGGTTGGTGGAACCTTCAGAAACAAACCTCAAAACATCGCTGATAAATTAGCTGACACATTTGCCGAGATCTCTAGTGACAACAATTATGATCCTGAATTTCTCCATACAAAGAAATCCAGTGAATCCATTGATCTAAGGAAAGCCATCTCTGACCCCAACTATAATCTGAACGATGCTTTTCAACTACAGGAAATAATTATTGAACTTGACAAATGTGGCAAATCTAGTCCTGGCCCAGATACGGTCCCTTATGAATTTCTAAAACTACTTTCACTAAATGCAATAAATTATCTTCTAGCCATTTTCAACCATATATGGAGTTCTAAGACTTTTCCTGATCAATGGCGCAATGCCATTGTAGTACCAATACCCAAACCAGGGAAAGACAACTCAATTGCAGAAAATGATCGTCCTATTGCTTTAACTAATGCGATGTGTAAACTCATGGAGAAAATAGTCAACAAAAGATTACACTGGTATCTCGAGCACATACATTTCTTCAGTAATGTGCAAAATGAGTTCGGTAAAGCACACTCCACAACAGACACTTTGATAAGTCTGGAATCTGAAATACAGGAAGTGTTCCTCAATAACCAACACCTAATAGCAGTCAGTTTAGATATTAATAAGGCATATGAAATGGTATGGAAAAATGATTTAATCAAAGTATTAATGGCACATAATATATCTGGAAATATGCTATATTTCATTTATAATTTTCTCCAAATGCACCAAATCCAAGTTAGAGTAAATGGAATGCTGTCAAAAGAAGTAGTAATCAACAATGGAATCCCACAAGGATCAGTTATCAGTGTAACACTGTTTCTCATAGCAATTAATGGTATGGTCTCCAACATCCATTCACCAATTAAGTGTTGCCTTTTTGCTGACGATTTGATAATCTTCTACCCAGGGAAAAACATTACGACGACTCAACTCCTATTACAAGATGATGATGCATGTTGTTTAAAGGGGCCTAACATCTAAAGTCATCGGCCCCCTATTACAAGAATCAATTGTAAATATTCAAAAACTGGACTAAAACCACAGGGTTCAAATTTTCAAAAACTAAAACCAAATGTATTCTCTTCTCCAAATATAAACATACCATCCCTGTCCCTGAATTATATATGGAAGACCATAAAATTGAATCAGTTAAAACTATTAAAATTCTAGGACTTCTATTTGATAACAAGCTCACCTGGACCCCATACCTTAAAAATCTTAAAGACGAGTGTCAAAGAAGATTTAATATTATGAAAATTCTCTCAGCAAAAAACTGAGGAGCAGATTACCAAGTCCCAATGAACACATACAGAGCCACAATCAGAGCCAAACTGGATTGTGGCAGTATAGTATATTGTTCTGCCAGACCATCTGCTCTCAAGATCCTTGATTCCAACCAATCCTCAGCTCTTCGAATTGCCCTAGGAGCCCATCGCACTAGCCCCATAGCTAGTATAGAGATTGAAGCCAACGAACCATCACTTGAAATCAGACGTAAACAGCTGAGTTTGACACACGCACTCAAGATCGCTGGCACAAGTAACCACTACTTAAAATCTCTCATATTTTCAAAGAGACATAAAGGAAAACTAACTGGATCTCAACCCCAACCCTTTAACATCAGAAAATACAATCTTCTCAAAGAACTAAAACTCAGCCTTCCACCTATTTTACTTCCACACAACTCCCTAGATACCCCTCCATGGAAAGCTCATTTGCCTCCAATCAATTGGGAATTGAACAACAATCTTAAAAAAAGGTCAAACTGATACAGCAAAATCCCAACAGTTATTTCATGAAATTTGCAATAGATACTCATCATATAGTGCAATTTATACTGATGGATCAAAATTCAATGAGAGAAATGATTGTGCGGTGAAATATAAAGACTATAATAAGCTATACAGATTACCAGATCTTTTCACAGTTTTTACAAGTGAACTGTATATTCTTAAACAGGCCGTGATTCATATTTCAAAAGCAAGCTACAATAACTCATTCATAATATTCTCTGATTTCAAAAGTGCATTAACTTCAATACAAAATCCATCAATAGCATACCTCCTTTTTTAAAGAAATTAAAATGCTGTACCACAAGATTCAAGATTGCAGGAAAAAATGTTATTTTTATGTGGATTCCATCTCGCAGAGGAATACCAGGCAACAAATCAGCTTATCAAGCAGAAAAAGAGGCTACCTACTAGTCTTCAAGTCAACGACCATCAAATTGCCACGCCACATTCTGATATCGCTTATATCAAAATCAAACTATACGAACTGGCTTAAAACTTCCACTAGCAACCTTCAAACAATTAAAATGATATCTATGAGAATATATCCTCTCCAAAACCTCACCAGACATGAACAAGTCTTAATCTCCTGACTGAGGATAGGACACACGAAGATCACCCACAACTATCTTTTAGAAAAGAAACAATCTCACACCTGCAGTAAATGTAACTGCTCTCTCACTGTCAAGCATATAATCTCAGAATGTCAACTGTATCACCATTGGTGCCAACACCACAACATACCTAAGGAAATGGAAGTGATACTTGCTTCTCCAGCAATGAGTCATCAAGTCATCAACTTCCTCAAGGACACTGGCTTGCACTCCTAAATCTAATTACATTATACTTATTTATATTTTTTTAATAATTACAATATTATTATTATTACTATTATTCTGTAATCATATGTAAGAGTTACGATAAGACCTTTGAGTTAAAGCGACCATAAACAACCCTAATTGAAAAAAAAAAAATGTTTTCATAAATACTTAAAAGATTGCCTTTGTTTTCTGTGCATAGAATAACAAGATCTGGATCCAAGGAAGAGAAGGAATCGTTGAAATCTGTCATGTGCTTGCTCATGGCAGCAAATCTATTATAATTCTTGGCGTTGAAATGTTTTTGATATTGGATTCTGAAACTTCTTCCAGTCTGGCGTATGCAGCTGGCATCGCACTGGGAATACTTAAGTTTTTAAACTCCAGAGTTCTGGAATTTATTATTATTATCACTATATGTTTAATGAATAAAATGGAGTTTGTATTGTTTGTCCTAAAAGCTATGTTGTAACTTAGTTTCTTAAAAATATTAGTGATCTGGTAAATATTGTCATTATTAATATGCTCCTAATAATCATGCTAGGAGGATTAAAATTAGCTCACTTATGACCACCTGGTTGAAGGGAATCCTGTCTGATGGTATTTAATGTTTGTGTCAGTTTCCAGAAAATATTAAAAGACTGAATATTCTCAGTTCTTGTAACAGTAAGATCCACGTAGTTAAGTGACCTAGTTTTTGGACTCTAATGTAAACTTAATGAATGAGTCCAAAGTATAAAGTTCGTCCAAAATTATAGAACTATTAGAAACCTGTTGGTCAATTATTACAAACATATCATCAACATATCTCACCCAAAAGAAAATCCCCATAATCTTGGTAATGATTCTATTCTTTTCTAAATTATTGACAAAAATGTCAGCTAGAATTCCAGAAGCTGGTGTACCAATGGGAAGACCCTTTTGCTGGTAAATGACATTATTAAAAGAGAGAAGAATATTAGAAAGAACAAATCGAAGATGGTCGTAAATTCTTCAATTTCTTGTCTGCTCAATTTACTGTGATTGATAAGATTTTCCTTGATTAAATTGATAGTGCTTGTTATGAGGATGATTGTGTACCATACATTTTAGAAATATAAAGAGAGTGTAATGTATGGTGCAGTTATAATTTTACAATTTTAGCAATATTGCAAAACTCGACAGAATTTTGAATAGAAATTTTGTTAGTGAAAGTGTAATGTTTTCTTACAAAATTGATTTAATTGGTTTAATTGAGAAATTTTATAAGTAGGGCTGTTCTTAAAGCTAATAATGGGTTTGTTAGGGATATCTTCTGTATGAATTTTGGGTAAGGTTCTAGCTGTTTAGCTGTTGGGAACCTTGGGTTCATGTCGATAAATTTATTAATATCTTGGTCACTTAGAACAACAAACAATGTTCTTTAGAATTTGTTTTAAATTCCTCTAAATTTTAGTAGTGGGATCTTTATTGATCTTTGAACAACTACTGTCAGAAAAGAAAGTTTCTGTCTTTACAATATATGTCACCTTGCATAAGTACCATACATAAAATGTATGCACATTACCTGAAGTGTTTTAGATAATGATGCACCTTACCGTACCTCTGTGTTTGGTTTTATTTCTATATTAGTGTAGAACGGGACTAGCTCTCATTTTTGTCGACATGTATCATCATATTAAGGTTTCTATATGTTTGAATTTAGTGATAAATTTCTTTTAGTGCACTGTGCATGTCTGCAGGCATACTTAATAATTCTCTAATTTCCCTTTGTAAAGGTTTTTCTATTTTGATTTTCTGTTTTTGTCTCTCTTATTTTAAAAATAAATGTTGTAATCCAAGGGCAATTACCCTCTCTGTTTTCTTTTATAGCAAAAGGCTACGTTCCATCACCTCTCAGGGTTCCATGCCGCTTTCCACATCCATTCTGTAGTTGTCATGTTTCCTAACCTGTTTGTTTACATTTTGTGCTGTGAAGCTTTTGTTGAATTTTAAGTCTTTTTTACTAAGGTTAACATTTATTTTTTTATTATTATTATTATTATTATTATTATTATTATTATTATTATTATTATTATTATTATCATCATCATCATCATCATTAGTAGTAGTAGTATAATCAGCCAATTGTGGTTACAATATATTCATTTTTGGACATTAAAACTCTAGCATTTCCTTTATCCATCTTAATGATTTAGTTGTTTTCTTTAATTTTACGCTTGAGATTAGTTAATTGTTTATCGGAAAACAATGGCAATTTAGGATCTTGTTCTATGTGTGAACTGTGTAATTTTTTCCGACTTCATATCTAAACTCATTTTACATGTCTAGTGGCAATTTAGATATTGCTTGTTCTGCTACAGCTATAATGGTAATTGTATCACTAAATTTTGAAAAATTAGGCCAGTTATGTTTTGGGCCTTTACTTAAGATGTTTTGATGTCTTTCACTAAGACTAACATCTGTAAGATGTATGATAGGGGGATAAAAAATGTGATTGGTACTAACACTGTGAGAACAATGTTCATTTTTGAGGTTACTATCATGTTTGAAACATCTGAGGTTCTCTAATTTATTGTCCAAAATATACTGATTTTCTTTGGATTTTTCCAGTTCTTGAATGAAGTAATCCTTGTGAGGGTCCTGTACATTGGGACTATTCTATAATTGTGGTCTTACCAGAGACTTACAGTATATACCCTCTCCTCTACATCCTTACTACAACCACTAAACATGCACATAACCATACGAAGAGACCTGTAACCTTTATTTACAATCCCCTTTATGTGATTTTAAGACGACGTGCACCATCTTTGTGGAACATATTTTAAGGGCATCTTGAAGGAAATCACTTACCTCTCGGGACAGGTGTGTAAATTTCTATCTTTCTCTGTTCATTCCTTTCCCTTATCATTATTTGTTTGGTTATCTACAAAAAATCATTCTTTCTAAACAAAAATGTAAATAACATACTCAAAAAATGCCTCACAACTCCACATATAATTTTTGAATGCATACACTCAACTTGTAATTGATCCAGTTTCTCTTTAGATGTAGGTTTAGCACCCATTTAGCACTAAGTTGCACTTTTAGTAATTTAAGTTCCACCGAGGCTCAGTAAACATTTGTACATCAGTACAAAACTCTTATGCAATTAACGACGCAGCCCATTTTCGTTAGGTTGCTGTGGTGCTTCACAAAATGTTCATCAAGTAGTAGTGGTGGTAGTAGTAGTAGTTAGGCCCCTTTAAACAACAAACATCATCAACAAACAACAGTAGTAGTAGTAGCAGCAGGAGCAGTAGCAGTAGTAATACAAGCAAAACTATAGGGAAAAGCATAGGATCTCGGAAGACATTACATTCACTTCGTCTAGCACTGATCGGGTTGCTTTTACCCAGGGGATAAAAGTAAAAGGCTGATTTTTAACCATCTGAGTAATGGAGGGATGAATCCACTTTCTTCTTCCTGGCCTTTTCACCATTTATCTAGGATTGGTGCTAATGTGGTTACAGCCACATGCCCTTCCTGTCAACTTTATGTGGTGGGATGTACTAATTATTGTGTGTGTTTCTGTGGTGATTAATAGTGTGATATATTCTGTGTAAATCAAGATGTGTATTGCTGCAAATAGAACACTGTCTGTTGTATTGTTTTAATTTAATATAGGATGACCCAATCAGTACACACACATGTACACACAATTGTACTAGATAATGAATGCTTACAGTTCACTAATTAGTGGCTATTTACAAAGTCTATAGTCATCACAGCAGGTCTTGAGCCGACTTGTATTTGCCTGGAATGGTTGATTCCTATGTAATCTTGACTGATAAGCTTCTCCTTTCACTTCAATGTGCACACACCAGTCTCTTCACTCAGCAGTTCCCTATAGGTGGGGTTGAACATAAGTCTGTTGACTGTCATGCAGCATGATGGCTGCACACTTGGCTCAACTCAAGACAAGGATGATAACTCTCACAATCAATTCATGTGACTGCTCCAAAGACTGTACTACTCAACATGTATCACTCAGCAATGACACAGCACCAATTCAGCTACTCTCGAACACTCCTCACAACAACACTCTCATTCAACAATACTCAGCAACGACACAATGACACACTCAGTGACAACAAAAACTACTCCAGCACTTCGCCATAATGACACTTCCTCACCACTCATAGCTCTGCTCCAACAATATACTCCTCTCTGCAGTGTGCCTGCTGTTATATCCCTGGTAATTAAGCACTAAAATATTCAAAGTGTGGCCAGAATACAAACATTCTAATTTTTCCTTCCAGAAAGTTCATGGAGACACTAGACAAAAAACACAATACAGCCAGAGGCTATCACATGCTCTCAGGCCGGCTTGGAGGCTCCTGGCCTGACTCACTCATTTCTTCCTGTAAATACTAAAGGGGCTTCATGAAGGCTGGTGGTCGCATGGGCTCATAACAGTATTAAGACGATCACAAACACCCAGCCTCCAAACCAGAGGAACTAACCAAATGCAGCTAAAATCCCCTGCCAAGCTGAGAATTGAATCCAGGCTATATGAATAGCATCAGTTGTACTGATCCTTTTGACAAAGCTGCATTGGTTTGTAGAAATGTTTATGATGTTTCATAGGCGACAATCAAGAATACACCATTTGATATAATAAACGTATTGGTCAGTAGTTGATGCATTCACTAACAACACCTTTGCCTTTCTAGATATTCACAACCAAATTGCAGGTATGCTACCTTCATGGCGAATTCTGTTAAACAGCTTCATAAGAATCACAGCTTCATTCTGTCCAAGGATATTCCAGACCCTAGATGGTATATCATCTGGTCCTGGTGCTTTGTTAAAGAATTCTCGAATGGTAATGGGTCGGATAGGTCCATAAACTGGGTACTCACATAGGGTCTACTATCAGTGGATGAGGAAATGCCTCATTACTCATATCCTTAAAATAATCCCTCTATGTGTGAAGGTCAGCTGTTTGGTCAAGTAAGGTTTGATGATTGTTGTCTTTGATCTGCATGACATAGCCAGCCAGGGATAATATCGCTCAAAATTAGCGTTTGTGTTAACTGGGGTGTTTCTATTAGTGGAGGATGAATTTTTGCCATAATACAGGAAGTTTACTGGGAATTACTGAGGATAAGAAAAAAAAGGAGAGAGAGATTAAGTATCCATCTACTATCAGTCTTAGATGGGATTTGTCGAGGTGATAAAACTTGTTTGCTCCATCTGATGTATCCAACTAATATTAAAATTTTTGGTAATAGTAGTTCTTTGCAGTAGTGATTGCATGTTTGGTAGCTGATCTGAGAGTTTTATATTGTTAGAGTTCCTTGCTAAGTCTGGTTTGTCACCAGGTCTTAAAAGCTTCTGTCTTTGCTTTGACAGCCTGCTGAATGCTCTCACTCCACCACCAAGTCTGCTTATCAATGAACAGGGATGACTGAGATAGACAAATATAACTGGTAAGTATGGTTCTAGTGTTTGGGACCCACACCAGGATTTCATGATACAAGAACTGGAAAAGATCCAAAGGAGAGCAGTATGATTTGTTCTGGGTGATTTCTGATGAAAGAGTAGTGTTACAAAAATATTGCAAGTTTACGATAAGAAGATTTGGGGGTTAGGAGACTAGCTTCTCTACTAAGTGGTATGTACCCAGCTGTCAGTGGAGAGACTGTGTAGAATAATATTAGTAGATGAATAAACTTGAATGAAGAATTTAAAGGTAGGAAAGATAAATATGAAGGTAATATTGGAATTCAGGAGAGCAAACTGGAGCAAATATTTGTATTAAGGAAGAGAAGTTAGGTGAGAGGAATAATTTACCTAGGGAGAAGTTCAATAAATTTCCAATTCCTTTGAAATCATTTAAGAAAAGCATAGGTAAACAATTGATAGGGAATCTGCTACGTGGCTTCAGCCCGAAATGCAGATCAGTGGCAAATGTTTGATAAAATAGTTCAGTCAAGGCAGCATGTAGACATAAACAAATATCTGGCTTAGATTTCAGTTGAAATTAACTTAACACTAACTCTTTGTTTATTATTGGAACACCCTGTTTGGAATATACCTGAATCTCATAAAGGGTAACAGATCAAGTTAAGAAAATGCTGTCCATTTCAGAATCAATTTCTGAACAAATTTTCTCTTCATATCAGGCTCTGCAATACACTACTAGCATTTCTTTGGGGACTATGAATCTTACTTAGCACTTTGCATGCTTATGATCTGTTGATAAGCATCTTCTTCTAGAATGATATTTAAATTTACAACATTGGCTACTGATGCTGTTTGTCTTAATTTGCATACTAACAACAACCTTTTGGGAATTTCTCCTTGAGATGTTTTAAAAAATATTTCACACTGAGCTTTGAGCAGTGGCATGATCATCTATACACAGTCTGATAGAACATAAATTTTACCATGGGGAAAATCTTATGGCCATTGTTGAGCAGACAGTATACTGTACACATTTCATATTCATAACATGGCTTTAACAGATCAGAAAATTACATCTTAAGAGCAAATTGACAGTGACTTTCTTGTTCGTTCATTTGATGCCAGGGATAATGTTGCTCAAAATTAGCGTTTGTGTTAACTGTGGTGTTTCTATTAGTGGAGGATGAATTTTTGCCATAATTCAGGAAGTTTACTGGGAATTACTAAGGATAAGAAAAAAAGGAGAGAGAGAGAGATTAAATATCCATCTACTATCAGTCTTAGAACAAAGTGGAAGGAACTGTAGCTATAAGTACATACTAAGGGAATATTAGCAGTAATTGTTCATGCTTGCCATGCAGGAGATTTATTAAATGAGCAAGTGGCTGCACAGTTTGGGTCATGTAGCTATCAGCTTGCATTCAGGAGATAGTGAGTCTGAACCCCACAGTCAGCAGCTATGAGAATGGTCTTTTGGGATTTCCCATTTTTACACCAGGCAGATGCTGTGCATTAATTAAGGCCAAGGTCATTCCCTTCCCCTCCTAGCCCTTTCCTATCTAATCATCGCCATAATATCTATCCGCGATGGTGCAATGTAAAGCAAATTTTAATTTTAAAAAATCTTGATGTACAAAATATAATGACTTGTTTAGAATTCGAAGTTAAGGAAAGAACAACTTAAAATTAGAATAGAAAGAAATAATGTCACCATTGATGCTTTCACAGCCCACACTCACAGACGTGATACAGGCTTTTGGATTTATGCCATGTCAAGAAAATAAGATGAAATTCTTTAAGTTTTGCAAAGAACTTTGCTCTGCATCTTCAGAAGAAAATGTCTACTGTTCACGAGGAAGACTTCTCCAAGAATGACGTTTGAATTTAGACGTTAATAACAGAAGTAGATGTCGTACGTTCATTCGTCACTAGGTGGCTCACTGTACGCGGAACAGCACTAGCATTCAAAGCGGAAGCTAACGGAACCATCAGCTACCAATTAAGAAATACGTGGTTGCCAGCCATTAAGGATTTCCCTGTCCCTTCACTATTGTTATTTCATTTAGGTGCTTTCCAAATTTGTACTTTTCTTATCACCAGATGTTTCATTCCAGGCTTGTGTCAATGTCATACTTTCATATGTGTGTACATCTGTTATGTGATTCACTCTCAGACTGATTCTGATGGTTCTGTCAGCTTCTGCTTCAAATGCTAGTGCTGTACTGCGTACGGTGAGCCATCTGGTGATTAATGAAGGTACCACTTCCATCATTAACATCTAAATTCAAACATCATTGGAGAGTCTTCCTCATGAACAGTCGAGATTTTCTTCTGGAGACGCAGAGCGAAGTTCTCTGCAAAATGTAAAGAATTTCATCTTATTTTCTTGATACGGCATAAGTCCAAAAGCCTATATCATGACTAGAAAGAAATAATGTTTGATATTAACCTAATGTGATTATATTTAATTATTAGATCATGAAGAGCATGAACAAGAAGGTTTATGAATTTTGGTTGATTGTGTTTTACAAAACTAGTAAATTATTATATTTATAATATATTTGAAGAACCACCTTTCCAATACACAAAATCCTTATGTTTAGGATGAAACTGTTAAATCACAAATTGGACATGTTTCACTCAATCTTAGTGAGCATCATCAGCAATAGAAAACCTAAAACATTGGCAAGTCAGGGCCCTGATCCTGGTGTATATCACAAAAGAATGTCTAAAATACATTGGTAAAATGTATGAATTTAACACTTTAAAAATAATCAATAAGATTATTTATGTCTATTAAAGCAAAAATTAATCATTCAAATTGTTTAAAATGTAAAACGGAATGGATGGCTTAAATGTTAAAAATAGTATATGGTAATTAGATGTTCTTAAAAATCGTTGTCCAAAATATCTACGTTCGATTGCACTAAACTGTTTATGATAAAACCAGTTTATCATATCTGGGTGAGCTCTTATTATAAACTATGTTGCTGTTTTTTAAAAATAAACATGATGAGAAACGCCAAAAATCACGCATAATGGTTGAAAAACGAAGTCCACTGGTAACAAAACGTTGTGTAGATCGGCGTAAATTAGCCCTTATGGGATTCCTTGCGCTGTAATTTCAGCCATTATTTTGTGCAGTAATATGTTGATTGTTCTCCTAACGGAGAATTATTGATCTAGTATGTGAAATTAAATTGGATGTATCCTGTAAAAGAAGAAAAAAAGAGGGGGGATATGAGTGTCATCTATTGGAAATTTAAGGAATGTAGCACTATAAGGAGATAATAACGGAATGCGCTTACCCGTGTGTGAACTGGTCCCTTGGTTGTTTATTGAGGTTTAATGGTAACTGTCTTAATGCGGTCGTGTGTTATACGAATGCGGTCGTGGAGACGGGGAAGGTAGCGGTAAGGGGAAGGGAGGCGGGGCATTACGCGAGTTGTCGGCCAATAGGGAGGATGTAGTGGTAGGAAGCGTTGTAGGTGTGGCTACTATTGCTGCTGTTGCTACAGGAGGATTGAAAGCATGTTTATAATGGAAAATCTTCATGAAATTATTAGCATTAATTCCGAATTTAGCAATTAATTTGGGGATTTGCTCAATTATGGGGCTGTTAATGTCCGAGACTTCATTTAAATTACTATTTTTATTAAAGTATTGGTCCAAAGAAATGTAAACATTTTCATAACCGGTCATTAAACTGCTTTTATTTACGTATTTGAGTATTTGCATATCTTGATCAATAGTACTGAAATTATGCCCTGTGTCCCTCATATGAATACTCATAGCGGAATGCTTTCTGTGTTTCAGGGCATTATAATGTTCTAAATACCTTATTCTAAAACTGAGGCCAGTTTGCCCTATATAAGAAAAATTGCACTGTGTGCATTTAAGTCTATACATTCCCGAGTTTGAGAATTTGTCGTAAATTGTATTGACGGAATTGGAATTGAAAAAGATATTACAGTTGGTGTTACAGGTTCGGTATGCAATGTTAATATTATGCTTATTTAATGTAATTTAATTTAATTTAATTTAAAGTGTTAAATTCATACATTTTACCAATGTATTTTAGACATTCTTTTGTGATATACACCAGGATCAGGGCCCTAAACTACCAATGTTTTAGGTTTTCTATTGCTGATGATGCTCACTAAGATTGAGCGAAACATGTCCAATTTGTGATTTAACGGTTTCATCCTAAACATAAGGATTTTGTGTATTGGAAAGGTGGTTCTTCAAATATATTATAAATATAATAATTTATTACTCTGAACTCCAATACAGTTGAAAAATGAGATTTATAACTTGTAATAAAACTAGTTTTGTTAATTTCCCGAAGGAGTGATCATATCACACGCGTTCTTGCTCCTTTCTCTTCTCAGTAAATCAGGGACAAATGTGGTAGATTTGTCTAATGTCCTCTCTGTTACTTCTCATGCACACACAGTGTGATAGAAAATCTTAATTGGAGCTTACCGTTGTTGTCAGCTCCTGCTTAGAGCACTGTGCCTGCATACAGCGATCCAACCGGTGACGAATGAGCGTACCACTACAGCTCGAACATAAAGCATTCTTAAATTCAAACCCTCATTATTGTAGACGTCTTCCTTGTGAACAGTCGAGATTTTCTTCTGGAAACATGGAGCAAAGTTCTCTGTGAAACGTAAAGAGTTTCATCTTGTTTTCTTGACACGGCATAAGCCCAAAAGCCCATATTTTGTCTACAAGTAGGGGCTGTGAAAGCATGAATGTTAACAATGTACTAAATTTGTTGTCCATTCATTCGATGCTAGGAATAATGTTGTGACAAACTGTGTTTAGTGAAGGATACATTTTTTGTTTTTTTTGCTAGTTGCTTTATGTCACGCCTACACAGATAGGTCTTATGACGACGATGGGATAGGAAGGGCCTAGGAGTTGGAAGGAAGCGGCCGTGGCCTTAATTAAGGTACAGCCCCAGCATTTGCCTGGTGTGAGCTTTTTTGTCATAATGCAGGAATATAAGCAGTGCATATTGATAAATGTTCCTTGTATCTTCTGTGCTGGTAAGGATATCAAACAAGGATGACAAAAGAGAAAAAAATACTTACACCTGGAAGCACTATCAACACCTGTAACTTGTGCCTTTAAAAAGAAATCAACTAAACACACACGTTTCTAATGTTTAATACCAGCTTCAAATAAATTTATTAATGAAACAAAAACTGTTTCATTAAATTAATAACCACTGGCCCATTTCAAATACTACTAATACTCTCATATGCAGGATCTACTTTAAACAGTACCTTTGTCTAAGGAACAGTCTACTGAATGGTAACTTTGGGGGATGCATCAACGGAGAGATCTTATACCGTGCTTTCTCTATGCTGCTGCGACTGCTGTTGAGGAATGAGTGGTGTCTCAGCATTTACAGAGGGCTCGTCCTCATGCATTCTGGGAGAATGCTGTTGCAACATGTGGAGAGGAGGTTGGTGGTAGGCAGCCAAATGGTGGTGGTGCAGCAGGGGTAGAGATGCAGGGTGTGATTGCTGTAGGCAACCTTCTGGCTGATGTTGCAAGGGTACTTTCTTCGTCACGTCAATCTGAGCATAAACTGTAGGCTCCTGGCGGCGTATTATGGGCGTTGGGTGCACTTGCATGTGCGGAGTTGAGGATGCATACACACTACCTGATATAGGCTGCTGCTTAGGAAGTGAGAGCTCTGCATATGTAACCTCATCATTCTGAAAATTGAGAAAGTAGCATTTCCTTTTAATTTCCTCTTCGAAAAAAATTTAAAAAATTAGTCATATAATACATTTGGTGTATTACATTATGGAGAAAAACACCACCAAGTTTCAGTTCTAAAGTTTTATACAGAATAAATTACTTCCTTTCAAAGCATTCTCTTATAGGGACAATATTCAGTTTCTAAATTTATAATGGGGTCTGCATACTGGTAAATTACACATGTGCATCCAGCAAAGTTGGCAATAGAGAAACAATTATCAATTTGAAATTTAGTTTTCATCATTATACTAAAAGCAAGGGAAGAAGTTTGAACATTGAAGTCCATTATATATTGATGACATAACATTAATTACACTTATGCTTTTTATTTAAGTAAACATGGTACCTTATTGAAGGGCTTTCTGAAATGAATATAGCTTCCGTCAAAATCCAACCTAGGACATGATAGCCAAGTGACATCATCATAAGGCAGCTATAGATCAAGGTTCAAATCCCAGCCAACGTATGGGGGAGATTTGAAAAGAAAATGTTATAGATTATAAATAATTATGATCAAAGGAATTAACTGAAAATTGGTTTCAATGTCAACAACATTTAAGGTAATCTCAGAGTGGAAAACTATTAGGAATTAATAAAGAATTTAATGAGAAAATATTAAAATATGAGACAACATGCAAGGTGATAATAATGGTGTATGGCATCTGGAGAGGTTGGGTGCAAGTCTTTTGATCTGATGCTCTTGGGTGAGCTGCGTGTCTGTGAGGATGGGGCCCTGCCTAGGATGCAATCTAATGCTGAAGATGGCACACACACCCAGTCACTGAGCCAGAAGAATTAACCAAATAAGGTTAACATCGCCGACCTGGCTGGGAATAGGACCTGGGGCACCTTGGACCAAAGGCCAGCATGTGAAAGAGTTAGACATGGTGCTGGACAACTTACAGGGTGATTCACCAAAGATGTTCACTATAAATATCTTCTCAGTCATTAAAGATATTGGCATTCTGCTTTCAGTGGGCTAAGTTGTAATGAGTAGAATGGCCTGCCTGTGGTGAAAATTGTTGCCTGATTTCATCACTTTCTGTTGTTTTTATTTCATCAATAATTTTGCTACCTTTTATTACCACTTTTCAGCAATAAGAGCTCAACTAAAAGATAGTTGGTAGCATATTCAGAATAAAACATCATATTTTATTTTTACATATGTATAAGAAAAATGAGAGTTATACTTCTGTTGAAAACGCGTATTACGTATATAAAAACATGGATGTTTGAAAAAATTTCATCCTGCCACTTTAAAAAATAGGGCCTAGCATACATACATAATTGACACATCAGTCTGTAAAAGACAGAGGTACCATGAGTTCCATATTGTTGGGAGTCAGAGCTGTTATCCTGTCAGATATTATATTACAGTAAGTTCAAAATGACCTCTCACTATCAATATTACTGACTGGGATCCATAAAGCCTTCACTGCAGCTTCTACAGAGTGCCAATATTCTAATTTCAGAGAAAGAAGAATGGTGGTCGCATCAATATATTTACCTGCTCTACATGAACTCCAAACTAGATCCCTAAACAATGTGTATGGTTCAGGATATATTGAAAGTTCTCATAGGATGGGAATTTGCTTTATTAGATGAGAGAATTCATCATTTTCTAAATCACCTTTCATTATGCTTCTTGGATCAAAGAGTGATTCCACATCATTTCATTAATAATTTCACTATTTTGCTTAAAGGTAAATAGTTTTGTGTTCTGAGCCAAATTTGTAAAATTTCACAAATACTTTGTGATTTCATGCTTATAATACAATGGACACCTATATTAACATTATTCATCACTATGATAGGGAAACTAACTTCTCTTCTTGTTTAGAAACTGTACTAATTTCTACCACTAGTATAATAAATTTTGCTTGTTTGTGATTAGTCTTGTGGTTGTTATTGAAACTGGACATACACTTTTGCAGAAAACAGGACTTCTAGAAAAAGCAATGAGTCAAACACTCGCTGGACTTGCCAGCCAAGAAGCCAACATAGTAGCGGTGAGATATTAATCATAACATGCCAACAAACACATACTGAGGTTTTCTCAGTGATTTATGCATTTACTTGTACATACATGCAATAGCGTTCAATGCATGGCATGGAAGTTTTAATAAAATATGTAAATATCTGTCAGTGGGTACCAATCAGAGGTGCAGTGTGTAGTGACTTACAAATGTGGCTAGAACTGACAGATTAATTACTTTTCTCATTGTCAAACAATTGACTTAATTGCTGGGCCATCAAAGACATGGTTACACAACTATTGAAGATGGCATTTGCTAATAATGAAGAATGTTAGACTGTTCTATACTCTATGCATTACTTATTTTGTTTTACTGTTATTTTTATGCAAGTACACATTCTGGTAGTACAATGTTCAGTGATACTAACAGGTGTAATATGGGTTTGACTAATGTATTACAGGGTCCTTTTGGAACGTTTGATGAGCCTCTGGAGAGGTACATGAAAAGCAATAGCACGGCCAGGTGACTCATTTGCTAAGAGATATATTGCTTTATGTCCGGCTGAGGTAATATAACACGTAGTGGTAAGTCCTGTGACTTCACTGCCATAGTTTAGTTTAACATCTATGGTACTGATAGTGTGTTCAGTGTATTAGCTTTAATATAGTATAGTTTCTGTATGAATACAAAAGTTATCATGTGTTTAATGAGTGATGTATACAGTAGAAGAGCATATTTTCATTGTGCTGTGCTATGCGAAGCATTCTTCTGTTAGAGAGTGCCACTTTCAATTCATTTGCAAATTTCCTGGCATCCTTCCTCCCCATAGGGATACAGTATGTACTTTAGTGAAGATGTTCCATACTACCAGGTCCATTCTTAACAAGAAAATACAAAGGAGATGAACTGTTTTAACAAAGGAAAAGCTTGATGAAATAGGAGCTCTCTTGGAAAGAATCCCAACATCCCTGTGTTGTCTCACCGTACAAGCTAATGTGTCATTATCTTATGCCCACAAAGCAACAAAACTGTTAAAAGCCAAACAATACAAACTCACCACTGCCCGACATTTAAGAGGACCTGACAGTTTCGCTAGGGTTTGGTATTCTAGCTGGTTGCTTCAGTCAGCTCATGATGGGTATGTTGACCCAGAAATGTTAAGAGAACCTGACATTTTCGCTAGGGTTTGGTATTCTAGCTGGTTGCTTCAGTCAGTTCGTGATGGGTATGTTGACCCAGAAATGTTTATTTTTTAGTGATGACGCATGACTGCACGTAAGTGGCTTGGAAATAGTCAAAACAGTTAATAGTGGAGTGCAGAAAATCAGCATCAGCTGCACGTCCATCCACATTATGATATAAAGATACGAGTTTGGTGTGCAATAAGTGTTCATAGAATTATAAGGCCTATATTTTTTCATGATACAATAAAATGCTTACTTATATATAGACCTCATTCTCAGGTCATTCTCTCAAGAGCTGAGGAAGAAGAAATGAATAATGTTTCTTCTTCTTCATAGTACCGTATCAGGTCCCCCTGACGGCGATCACTGTGGCGAATGCAGAACGATCTCTAGCTAGGTGGAAAAGTCTTTCAACACTGTGAATTCCAGTCCATTCTTTGATGTTTCCATGCAATATAATGCAACAGCACACACTGCTAATCGGTCTATGGAGATAATAGGGAAGTTTTAGAAGACCATGTGGTTAATTAACCCACTAAATCTCCCAATTTAAATCCCTGTGATCACCTGTGGAGGATGTTGAAGGGAAAAGTGTATGTGAACCACCCTTACACAAGAGAACATAGCACAAGTTATTTTGTACATCACACAGGCTGGGATTTGCCGAGTGTCTGCAAACCTGTTTATGATGTGCCAGGTGTGTTTGACAGCTGAGGGACAACATTTTGAACAACACATGTATTACCAGGTAGGTTTTAGACTTATAGTTTAACTATGAATGTGAATTTCCACGATGTAGTGGGGAGGAAAGGTGCACATTATACCGGATAGCAACTGAGTGTTATTGCACCAGCTAAACCATGCTCTGAGTGGTACTGCTGCTGAAAGCTAAGAAAAAAAAAAAAAAAAATAAAAAAAAAAAAGATACACGGTACTAGTCATCTGCTTTTGTAGCATAAACTTATTATCTCTTTTCCAGATTCACAGGTATCAACCTGTTTTATAAAAAATATTCTTGATATAGGAGATGATAGCCTAGAGGCAAAATTACTGGCTTTTCACCAAGGTTGCTATTGTCACCTATACATTTGGAATTTTTGAAATTAAAAGTCATGTCACCATGGTTTGTATTCCACATAAAACCAGAAGTCCTCAGGCTTTGATCATAGTGTCTTGTAAACAACCTTACTTTAAAACATTCTATGAATTGTATGTGATAAGTGATGAAGTGTATGTGGTATTATACATTGAGAAAGTACCTGTGTACTATGTAAACCACCTGTAATTGGACAGTGATTTCTGTATGTGGTGCAGAATAAATAAATGAATGTACGAATGAATGAATGTAAACATGAATCATAATGGTACCCATCCAAGAATATGCTTATTTTACACTGATATCTCACTTAGGTTTGTGTATGGTAATAGAATAAGTCTTAAACTTATAGCTTAAAGGAATTAACTACTGATGTGAGTTCCCCACAAATTTTCCCACATGCTTCCTAACTTCAAGTCTTCTCTGTGTTCAGAGCTGCTAGTGTTGTCTGGAGATGATTGTTGTAAGAATGTGATCCCCATGACAAAATATATCAGAAAAGGAGTTTGATTTATATGGACGAAGGAAGTGTTGCACAATTTTTTTGTTGGGTTTAATTAATATTCTGAATACTTCTTAGTTTGTTTCATTATGTGAAGATTATGTTTAGGATGTATTTAAGTAACTGTGTGTTACAGACTGCGAACACTATGATATCTTCTAAGCCTGTTGTTTTGTGCTACAACCTTAAAAATAAATGATAGCCTAAAGGCATAATTACTGGCTTTTCATCAAGTTGGCTGTTGTCACCTATGCATTTGGAATTTTTGAAATTAAAAATCATGTTCCCATGGTTTGTGTATGGTAATAGAATAAGTCTTAAACTTATAGCTTAAAGGAATTGACTACTGATGTGAGTTTCCCGGGATCGCTTTGACTTGACCCAAATTTTCCCATTTTTTTTGCTCCTTTTCTGATATATTAATATTGCTACCGGCACTATTTGCTTATAATTTATGTGTTTTTATTCAGTAATGTGTTTTATCAGAAGAAATACTTCATTTCTCAAAATCAGTATTTTTGGATTTTCGGATCCATACTTCCAATGGTGGCCTGAGGGACATCATATCATGAACTGCCTTTTTTTCAGACCATAGGACACAGTGCATCATATGACACATCCTGACATTTTGATGGAAATTTAAGTAAAAATATAATTTCACAATATTTTCAAACAAAATTTTACAGAAATAATTTAATTTTTATATAAACACAAATTATCAGTAGGTAGTGCAATACTGTCACTGTTATAAATCACAAGTAGGTAGGTACTCACAATTCTCACTCTCATTCATCACTCATAACACAATTTTCCAAAATTTCAGTTTCTTATTCTTCTAACAGTACGATGAAGGGCATTACTTATACTGTATTTCTTAAATGACTTGCTGACAATTTCCTTTTTCAGTGACTTCCATGATGTCTTCACCCATTCACAGACTAGGCCAACTGATGGTCTCTTCATTCGTCCTGCTGGCGTTAGATCGTGATGAGGTGCAGCCATCTATTTTTTCCATTTTTCATGCACAAAAAACTTTTAATGGTTTGTTTATTGTGATGTCCAGTGGCTGCAATTGGCTTGTGAGGCCCCCTGGAATGGCCACATATTGAGTGTTCAAGTCCTTCATTCTCCTCTTTGTTGTATACGTTGCGTGGGATTTGAACTGGCCCAACTTTGCTCTTTCTTGAAACCACCAGGACGTTTAGCCCACATTTTTTCCAACCACACCTTCATTCTGTTTTCATCACCCATCCCTTCTCTTGAACATGAAGAAAAATACATTGTGGAATTTTATCTTTGGGTACAGTTTTTCTCTTAAAAATTACCATTGGAGCCAATTTTGTACCATCTGCACAGCAAGAAAACATGACAGTGTAAGTGATTTTTCATGGCTAGATGCTTTTGTTGTGATGGTCTTAGCTTCTTTACTGTCAACAGTTCTGTTTGATGGAACATCAGAGGTTAGAGACACTTTGTTCAAATTACCAACACAGCCGAGTTTGTACCGAGTTCATTTTCGTGCATTGATCACAAATTTGTGAAATTCCACTATTTTCAATTCATATTCTGCTGGCATCTTTTGCAAAATCCTAGTGCGAGTGGGCATCAATAGTCCATGTCTCTTCATAAACTGGTAACACCAGGCAGCTGTTCTTGCAAAATCAACAATGTTGTGTATGACCACATATCTCCTCGCTTCACAGATGATCATTTTGGTGGACACAGAGGTGCCATTATTTCTGTGGTTTGTCATCCATTCCTTCATTTCTGATCACAGGAAAGACCATTCTTCATCATGTATACTAAGAGTGTTTACTTTTTCCCAGGTTCAGCAAGTGATTTTCTTGTTTTTGCCATTTGTGTATCATTTCCTTTGATGGGGGAGATGTGAATTGTCTTTCTGCTGTCCTATTTCCTAGTAATTTTGCGTATTCCATAACTTTAAGTTAAATCATCTGTACAACTGACATTATGTATCATAAATTATCTCTACTGATTACAAAGTGAAAGATTTTCTTTCTACCCTTCTTTGAATGTTACCTATAATGGTAGTCAAGATCACAGCTCTTTGTGTTTGCCTGGTACAAAAAGGAGGCGGGCAGAAAAAGGGTCGCAAGCTGGAATTCGCTGATAGACAAATACAGGTATACCATAATCGTTGTTTCTTAACCGCAGTAATAAAAGGGGTCAACTGCTGAGAGTATTGTAAGGAATGTTTTGAGCATTGGTGTAGCAAATCACGTATACTCAGTGTTTGAATATAATAGACCTTTGGACCATAAGACAGCCATATTTTGGGCAGTATTTTTTGTAACAAAAATGGCCCAAAAATAAGGCACATACAAAATGTCATCATTAGTAGTTAGAGGTTAATAAATAGATACTTCCCAAATTCCTGGAATTACAGCTTGGTATGTTCCAGCCTAAATAAAATGCTGAAGTTAAGCATTTCAGTTACTGTCATATACAGAGTGAAGCAAAATTCGCGCACTCGGGCATCGCAGCGCGACTCCTCACATGCCAGCAATTAAAAAATGTATCTCATAAAAGTTCGTCCTGCGAGTATATCCGGCAGAAAAAAGACGTTGAAGAATGGCAATCTGGCAACACTGTAACCACATGTAGGGTAAGTACCTCTGTCAGCACATGTTAGTCGTGCTGTACAGTTGGTGCAGTGGATAGAGTTTTGGGTTAGCGTGCAGGAGGTTGAGGGGTCGACCCTGGGTTGAGGCGCCTGTTTTTTATTTCGTAAATGTAGTCCAGGTGGTATGGTATCTGGCATCTTAATCGTCAACAGAGAATAAATTCACGCCCACGACATGGGAAGGGCGTCTTTCAAAGCTGACCAATGAAAACGATTGTTCGTCCATTTCTAGGATCGTAGTATGTAAGTACACATGGTGTCTATAGGACCCGCTGCAATTGCTGTTGACGATTAAGATGCCAGATACCATACCACCTGGACTACATTTACAAAATAAAAAGCATACTCCTCAACCCAGGATCGACCCCTCGACGTCCTGCGTGCTAATCCAAAACTCTCTCCACTGCACCAACTGTACAGCACGAGCAATATGTGCTGACAGAGGTACTTACCCTACATGTGGTTACAGTGTTGCCAGATTGCCACTCTTCAATATCCTTTTTCTGCCGGATATACTTGCAAGATGAACTTTTGTGAGAGACATTTTTTTATTGCTGGCATGTGAGGAGTCGCGCTGCGACGCCCGAGTGCGCGAATTTCGCTTCACACTGTATACCACCAATGTATTAAATCTTTTCAATTTTATCTGCTTTAAGGGCAGACTATTTCACTGTAAATTAGACAGGCCTTCATCACAGTTTTAAGATTGCAGTTATGGTATGATATTCCCATTAAAAAGAGATAATTCAATTTATATTCTTAATAAAAGCTTTCCTTGTGCAAAGTAATAATGCTTGTTTTTAACTATAAGAAATATTTTGTGTACTGGGCTATTCACACACCATTCCAGAGAAGAGAAATCTGTGAACTATTCAGTTTTTGAATCAGAAGAAACAATAGACTGTACTACAGTATTGTCCAGATCATCCTCTACGTTAGTTTACTTCAGGTATGTGGCAATAAAAATTAAATTATACTGTAAAGTGAGTGAGATTAGTCTATAAATTGGGCCAATGACCTAGATGTTAGGCCCCTTTTACCAACAAGTATTAGTCTGTAAGTTAATTTCTTATATGTGACTAGCAATTGCCCGTGGCTTTGCTCGCGTGGATTTCGTAATTTGATCAACGTAATCGTTCCTCGACATTGTACTAAGACATTATCTGAAAATACCTAAATTATAAAAACTCACCCAAAAAACTGAGTTTCATTTACCCCAGAAATTCCTTGTAAACCATGTTTGTGGTATTACCTTTTGTTCTAAGATGACCATGCGACATAGAACCATACATGTGAGAAACAGTTTCCTCTCAAGTCCAAAAAGGTAATACACGTTTCTATATTTTTAAAGGAGATTACAAATACCTATTCCCACATCTGTAACATCTTCAGTTTTGAGATATACATATGTATCCCCATAAAAAGAATTCAACCCCTTGATCAGTCCTCCCCCCAACCCTCACCCCCATTTAAGTGTATTTTCCGAAAACAAAAATACATGTTTCTTTATTTTTAAAGGAGATTCCAAATACCTATTTTCATGTCTGTAACATCTTCAGTTTTTAAGATATAAGCATCCTCATAAAAAATAATTCAATTATTTTTCACTTCTTTTCATCCCCTGTTAAGTACCTTCTCTGAAAACAAAAAAGTACAGGTTCAAACCAAAAAATTGTTTATTTATAAAGGAGCTCTCAAATTCCAATTATCATGACTGTAACATCTTCAGTTTTGAGATATATGTATCCTCATAAAAAGGAATTAAGCTCCTTCTTCACTGCCCCTGCCCCCGAGTTGACCCCCCCCCCACCAAAAATGCGTGTTTCTTTATTTTTAAAGGTGATTCCAAATACTAATTTTCATGCCTGTAACATATTTAGTTTATGAGACATAAGTATCCTCATACAAAAAATTCAACTAATTTTTCAATTAATTCACCCCCCTTAAGTGGATTTTCCAAAGACAAAAGATTAAGTGTTTCTTTACTTTGAAAGAAAATTCCAAATACAAATTTTTATGTCTGTAACATCTTCAGTTTTTGATATATAAGTATCCTCATAAAAGTAAATCAACTCCTTTTTCAACCCCCCCCCCACTACCTACCCATTAAGTTGATTGCCCCCTCCCCAGAAGTGCATGTTTCTTTATTTTTAAAGGAGATTCCAAATCCCAATTTCCACATCTTTAACCTTCAGTTTTGAGATATACGTTTCTCCAGAAAAAGAATTCAATTTTTTTTACTTCCTTTTACACTCCACTCCAGTGAATTTTCCAAAAACAAACAGTACTCATTTCTGTAAAAGAGCTTCCAAATACCAATTATCATGAGTGCAACATCTTCAGTTTCTGAGATATATGTATCCTTGTAAAAGGAATTCATCTCCGTTTTCTTCCCCCCCCCCCCTCCACCTACCAAGTTGATTCCCCCAACAAATGTATGTTTGTTTATTTTTGAAGGAGATTCCAAACACCAGTTTTTACGTTTCTAACATCTTTGGTTTTTGATATATATACATTCTCATACAAATAATTCAACTAATTTTTCAATTCTTTCACCCCCCCCCCCCCCGTTAAGGGTTTTTCCTGAAAAACCAAAGAATACATGTTTTTTTGTTTTAAAGGAGATTCCAAATACCAATGTTCACGTCTGCAACATGTTAAGTTTTCGAGATATACCGTACTGTAGATACTCTCATTTTAAAAATTCACCCCCTTTCTCAGTTCCCCTTTAAGTGGATTATCCAGAAAAACATATTTATGTTTCTTTACTTTTACAGGAAATTCTAAATACCAGTTTTCAAATCTGTAATATGTTACGTGTCTGAGATAATTTGCAGATATAGTCTTTTTAAAAATTCACCCAGTTTGTCACTTCTGTTCACCCCCTATACATCGGATTATCCCAAAACACAAAAATACGTGTTTCTTTATTTTCAAAGGAGATTCCAAATTTCAATTTTTATGTCTATAACATCTTCAGTTTTTGAGATGTAAGTCTCCTCATAAAAGGTATTCAACCCCTTTTCCCCCTTTTTTCACCCCTCTTAATGGGATTTTCCAAAAACAAAATATATGTGTTTCCTTATTTTTGAAGGAGATTCCAAATACCAATTATTATACTTAGTAGAACATCATTAAGTTAGTATGTTGGATAAGACGTGTTTTGGACCATCCAGTGAGAAAATCAAATATTTTACCTTGCACAAATTAAAACAAATTAAACTTTTAAGTTTTTGAGACATAGATATCCTCATTTTAAAAATTCACCCCCCTTTTTACCCCGTTAGCGATGGAATATCCAAAAATCCTCCCTTAGCGCGCACCTACATGTTAATATGAATGTATCCCCAAAATTTCATTTCTTTATGTCCAGTAGTTTTGGCTCAGCGATGATGAATCTGTCAGTCAGTCAGTCAGTCAGTCAGTCAGTCAGTCAGTCAGTCAGTCAGTCAGTCAGTCAGTCAGTCAGTCAGTCAGTCAGTCAGTCAGTCAGTCAGTCAGTCAGGACAAGTTATTTTATATATATATAGATTATAGGGTTCAGTGTAATGAAAGTTTTAGTAAAACAGCAATAAATAGGCTGTACACTTGGAGCCATATGCGCACTCTTGCAGCTCATGCCAGCTCGCTTCCAACAAGTTGACGTATATCAGACGAGTTGGTGAATTGTCAGATCATCTGAGTTAATTCAACCCACAGTGTGAGTGGTGAGCTAGCATGTTGTCTTTGACTAGCCTGAAGTCTGAGCCAGATATATTACTAGAATTCTAATATTCTTGGTGAAATACACATTCAGTTTCAAACATACATTTTAATATCACAAATGAGGTGTTCTGTTCCAAAACTCATCTTATACACCATAAATGATTTCTCAGGAAGAGTCAAAAATGTGTAATTTTTGTAATATAGGTATCACCTATTTAATTGTATTACCATGCATCCAAGTCCAAGGTCAGAGGGTCATCTTATTGAGGGATTATTATAATTAGTAGAACATCATTAAATTAAGTTAGTATGTTGGATAAGACATGTTTTGGACCATCCAGTGAGAAAATCAAATATTTTACCTTGCACAAATTAAAAAAAAAAAAAAAAAGAGGAAAATATGTGAATATAATGTTATGATAAAACACACTAGTACAATACTCTATGTTCCTCCTATCAGTATAATGATATTCACTAATAAATTAAACACTCCAGTGTGATTTATCACATTTACATCCTATCGATCGACACTCAGTACCGGTACTTGGAGAAAACTCTTCCTACTATAGGCTACACTGCACTCACAATAGAACCAACGATAAAACATCACTTTGTTGTTTTTAATCATGTTAATAATGCATTACACTCTCAAATCTGATCCCTCCTGTTGAGATCCATCACAAAGAACTTCAACAAGTTTATTTACATCAAGACAGGTGAAGGTTGTGAGATAACATGCAGCTCAAACTTCAAGCTCATCTAGTTTGTGAATGCTGTAACCCTTTGTGCATATGGGTTTGTGTGTTCAGCATTCTGAAGAGAAAGTTGAGAAGTAGAAGAAAAAATTTGTGAAATCATTAACTAATGAAGAAAAAACTGAAATATTCATGTAGACGTAATGAAATTGTTCCCAACAGAAACATATTAATGAAGTCTCACTGTACTGAAAGGTGGCAACACTCTCAACTAAAATATTACTATGTAACATTCTGGTTTCTCCTGACACCTATATCTCAAGTTTGGTGTGAAGTAAGTTTGGTAGAGGGTTTGTTTGCACTTCAATGGAACTTTGTTGTTCCTTAATTGTAAGTTCTCTAACAAACGTTTCCTGTAACTCAGATCTTGTTGGCGAGTTCTTCATCAATGGAAACTTATGTTGTACTTCCTAGATACTGCAGCCCCATCATATAGTGGAAGCATGTTTTCTTGAGGGCCTAGGTTTGATTCCTGGTTCATCCATGTTGTCATGCTGATAACATGACACTTCTTTAATCACAAGTCATCTAGTTGTGCAGCAGTTGTCTTGGCAGGACAAGGCCTTCAACTGGCTGTATGTGCTGCAAGGTTTAGATTTTAGATAAATTTACCAGTCATTTTCAGCTGTTCTTCTTTCATTTCAATGGAGTCTGCACATAATTTTCTCTACATAACCATCACCATGATTTTCCTTAACTAAACATGATGCCATATTCTTCCATGTCTGGTGTATAAGTGTAAATTATTTTTTCAATAATGTTTGCTAATACACTTGTGCTGGTTCAGAACACTGCCAAAACATGGAAAGTACCATAATTTGATGTGTTGTCTGTGACAGTATGATCTACAATACTAAACTACTCTCTGCAAGGTGGGAAAACAGATTCTGGTTATTTCAACATCTGATCACGTGTTTGGTCATCATGGGTCTCCTTTTCCTCCCGTCATTGAGGTTTCTGCTTGAGTGCCTGTTTTGTCATGTTTTCATTTGGTCTGTGGCATATGCAGCTGATCTAATGCCATTTTCTTTTCTTGTTCTGCTTGTTGTTTAGTATCTGGTGCAAAGCGTAGAGGTCAGGACTTTCTCAAGTTACTGTATGATGATGATTATTCCTGAAATTCTCATTGAAGAGGATAGGGTCAAGATGAGGTTTCACCATCTGTCTTTTTGTTGCACATGTGTTTCACCTCTTTCCACCAAATTTTTAACTCTTTTCCTCCATTGATCCTGCATGTCATCCTGGGTCTCCATCTCCTCCTATGTCATTAGGTTTCTGCTTGAGTGCCTGTTTTGTTATATTTTTATTGGATCTGTGCCATATGTAGCCAATCTAATGCCATTTCCTTTGCATGATCTGCTCATTGATTAGTATCTAGTGCATTTTCTCCCTCAATTTCTCGTTTGGCATTACTCCTGGTCAATATATTGCCAGTAAACTCCTTAAACATTTGTTGGTGAATGTCTGGATATTTCATACCATATCGTAGGTCACCATCCAAGCGCCGCAGTCATATACCAAAACAGATTTTATATTGTTATCGAAAATCTAGAGTTTGGTTCCAATAGTGAGGTCTTCAACCTCCATATGGAAAAAAATCTTATGGAAGTACTCTTAGTTTCGTTAGTACGGCCGGCTCCATCCTCATTAATATCCATTATAATGCTCCCTAAAAGAAAAAGTAAGCATTTTCAGATCTGAGAGTGTTCAAGTGTGTAGGTCATGTGAAGGTTGTAGAAAGCCTCAATAGTGTGATTTATGAGAATCTATGGCATAGAGAACTAAACAACACTCAGTGAGATGCATCTGCAGCCACTGAAGTGTTCCAAAGTGCAATTTCCAGCCTTACACCTTGTTTTCAAATGGCAAGAAATGTTCAGTGAAGGAAAGGCCAAGAGTTTTCATGAGCAACTACAGTAAGGGATGACAGTGATCTCTTGTTAAAAGCCCATGGGATTAGACTGCAGAAAGTAATACAAGCTTTTAAGTTCTTTGAAATCCTTTCTTTAAAGAAAAGGCTAGGTAAACATTTGGCAGTGCATCTCCCACCTGGGTTACAATCCTAAATACAAATCAGGATTGATTGATTGATTGATTGACTGACTGATTGATTGATTGATTGATTTATTGATTGATTGATTCAAAATTGCATCATGCCCTTCAGACAGCATCAGGAATAAAGGTGACATCTCAAGTTGTATGCAATTGATTTCATTTAGGTGTGTCTCATCGACAGTGCATGAGCCTGTAAAAACTGGACATTGGAACATTGTGAATGGGAACATACAGGATGGAGCAGGATTGTGTTTTCTGATGAGTTACAATTGAGTGTGGAGTTTATCTATGAGGGAGTGTGGGACACAAAATAATCTTGCTTTTGTGCAAGAAACATCTGGATATGGTGGCAAGAATCTGATGGTGAGAATAGGAATAGTACTGAGGGTCATACAAATCTCCAATCCCAAATGGCACCTTAACAGCTTTGAGACAAGAGCCTCCGACCTATTGTTTTCGTTAATGAACAACATGTTGGAAGCAGTATATTGGGCAAATGCAATGGCCAGCTTGCTCAGTAGACTTAAGTTTAATTGAGCTTATCCGCGTTACACCCAACAGAGGCACTGAAGTTCATCCAGAGCTGGAGATTGCCTTTACAGAAGAGTGGTTATATATTTTAGAGGAACTCATGACTAACCTCATCAAATTGATATCATGCAGATACACAGCAGTGTTAACTGTTTGTAGATACTATATATCATACTAGAGGACAGTTACTGTTGTGATAATGTATGTTTTTGGGATGTTTTACTGATACGTTCATTGCCTTACAGTGTTTTCAAAAACATTTAACAAAGCTTTGATACATTTCTTCTTCTTTATCTGTTTACCCTCCAGGGTCAGTTTTTCCCTCAGACGCAGCGAGGGATCCCACCTCTACCACCTCAAGGACAGTGTCCTGGAGCTTCAGACTCTGGGTCGGGGATACAACTGGGGAGGATGACAAGTACCTCACCCAGGCGGCCTCATCTGCTATGTTGAACAGGGGCCTTGCGGGGGGATGGGAAGATTGGAAGGGATAGACAAGGAAGAAGGAAGAAAGTGGCTGTGGCCTTAAGTTAGGTGCCATCCCAGCATTTGCCTGGAGGAGAAGTGGTAAACCACAGAAAACCAGCCCTCGTACCACTATTCAAATTTCGTGGCAGAGCCGGGAATCGAACCCAGGCCTCCGGGGGTGGCAGCTAATCACACTAACCACTACACCACAGAAGCAGACCTTTGATACATTTCCTCTTGAGTTCCACTTGATATCTCATAGAAACATTTAATGAACCATTTTTCAATCAGCAATATGCAACAGTGAAACAATCATCTTTTATATAAATGGTGATCACAGATGAAGTATTGCTTGCCTATCCTATTGCAGTACAACATAGGAAATATCCTAGAGTCAAGCAGGAGTGTAACCATAACAAACACCGAAGGGAATCTCATGTAGTAAAGTAAGGCTGGCTAAAAAAGTTCACTTTGACCTGTGATAGAACATCTGAACATCTCAATTTACCCTCTCTAGCCCCATCAAAATAAAGTACTGAGTTATTGATGTTTATGTCATAGTTACAACTCTCAACTGAACAGACAGTATGTATCAGCGGTTCAAATTGTCAATCTCAGTTGTTAGAGAGTTTTGTAGTTTAATTTCTTTTCAGGATTAATGAACAAACTTACTGTGTATGAATATCATAGGAAGATCAAGTACTTACAGTCTTTTGCAAAGTCATCATGTTGTTATCATACATTCCATTATTTGGTGACTGCACACAAGATGTCACATTGGCATAAATTCGACCTGAGGTATTGTTGAGCTTCTCAAATGCTTTCTCATCAGGATCCTGATAATCTGTATCTGGAAATAGTAGAAATATTTATTTCAATCTTCTTCAGTTAAATGTTTACAGAAGCAAGTTTCACATTCTGCAATTGATGGTTTCAGTTATGTTCAGTTATGTTGGGGTGAAAAGTAAAATTGAATGAGTAGCAGTAAATAATGGAAAAAAATGTTAACATGTGACCAATGAAAGGCTGGTTTGCCTTTCAAGCAAGATCTGAGGTTCTATGGGAAATGTAAAAGATTACTTAATAAAAAAAGAATTTCATGTATCTGGAAGAAGAATCCATAAGGTATTAGATTCCTTTGAAGGTATCCGACTAACTACCAGTACCCAAATTTAAAGAATAAGGATATCTAAATGCACTCACAAGGGATCAAAGATCATCAGCCCCTCATTGAAATGTTATCATTGAAATGTTCATGCAAAGTATAGGAAGATCATGAAACATATTCATTTAAGAAATGTATGTACCATCTATCTATATATATATAAAATAACATGTCCTGACTGACTGACTGACTGACTGACTGACTGACTGACTGACTGACTGACTGACTGACTGATTCATCATCGCTGAGCCAAAACTACTGGCGGTAAAGAAATTCAATTTTTGGGATACATTTATATTAAAGTGTAGGTGCTCACTAAGGGAGGATTTTTGGATATTCCATCGCTAAGGGGGTGAAAAGGGGGGTGAATTTATAAAATTGAGATATCTATATCTCAACTTAAAAGCATACAGACGTAAAAATTGCTATTTGGAATCTCCTTTAAAAATAAAGAATTTCTTTTTTGGAAAATCCCATTAACAGGGGTGAAAAAAGGGGAAAAGTTGTTGTATACCTTTTATGGGGAGACTTATATCTCAAAAACAGAAGATGTTACAGACATGAAAATTGGTATTTGGAATCTCCTTTGAAAATAAAGAAACACATATTTTTGTGTTTTTGGATAATCCGATGAATAGGGGGTGAACAGGAGTGACAAACGGGGTGAATTTTTATAAAGACAATACCTGCAAATTATCTCAGACATGTAACATATTACAGATTTTAAGATTGGTATTTGAAATTTCCTGTCAAAGTAAAAAATAAATATTTTTCCTTGGAAAATCCACTTAAGGGGAACAAAAAAAGAGGGTGAATTTTTAAAATGAGCATATCTACAGTATATCTAAAAAACTTGACATGTTGCAGACATGAAAATTGGTATTTGGAATCTCCTTTAAAAGTCAAGAAACGCGTATTTTTGTTTTCGGAAAATTCACTTAAGGGGTTTGAAAAAGGAATAAAAATAGGATTAATTCTTTTTATGGAGATACTTATATCTCAAAAACTGAAGATGTTGCAGACATGAAAATTTGTATTTGGAATCTTCTTTAAAAATAAAGAAACACATATTCTTTTGTTTTTGGAAAATCCACTTAAGGGGGTGGGGTGGGTGAAAAGAACTGAATAAAGTGTTGAATTCTTTTTATGAGGATACTTATGTATCAAATACTGAAGATATTACAGGCATGAAAATTGGTATTTGGAATCTCCTGTAAAAGTAAAGGAACATGCATAATTTTTTTCTGAAAATCCACTTAACGGGAAGTGTTAAAGGGGGTGAATTTTTAAAATCTACAGTATATCTAAAAAAATACCACATATTACAGATGTGAAAATTGTTATTTTAAATCTCTTTTTAAAATAAAAGTAACACGTATTTTTTGTTTTGGAAAAAGCACTTACAGGGTAGGAGTTGTAAAAAGAACTGTAAAAATGGGTTGAAGGATTATTTTTATGAGGATACTTATCTATCAAAAACTGAAGATGATACAGACGTGAAAATTTGTATTTGGAATCTCCTTTAAAAATAAAGAAACACGTATTCTTTTGTATTCGGAAAATACAATTAAGGGGGGGGGGGGATAAATGAATTGAAAAATGAATTGAATTCTTTGTTTGATGATACTTATATCTTGAAAATGAACGATGTTACGGATGAGAAAATTGGTATTTGGAATCTCCTTAAAAAGAAAGACACACGTATCTTGTGGCAGGTGAGGGTGGTGGAATCAACTTAAGTATGTGTGAAAGGAGTTGAATTATTTTTATGAGGATACAGGCAAGAAGTGGACTTAAAACAATGTACCCCTAAGGGGGTTTTGACTGGGGGGAGAGGAATGATGACAAAAATATGCATTTATATGAAACCATTTGAATTATGAAGTTAAAATTTCAAATGATATCCTAGGTGTTAAATTACAGAAGGTTTGAAACAAATTTAACTGCACAGAGAGTTAAATGGGGGTTAAGATCTGAAAACAAATATATTCATTCCTTCCTCTGAAATGGTTTAACGTACAAAGACAAAATTCCAATTCCAAATCCTAGCTGTGAAATAGGAAATATTTTTTAACGTTCCTACCCTAAAGTGTTAAATGAGGTTAACTCCGTAAACTAAATTATTCATCCTTCCAAAACTGTTTGGTGTACAAAGTTGTAATTTGTAGTATTTTATGTCCGTAAACTAAATTATTCATCCTTCCAAAACCGTTTGGCATACTAAGTTGTAATTTGTAGTATTTTATGTCCTAGGTGTAAAATACCATATACTTCAGAATGCTAGTGCCTCAACCATCTGAACCACTCACCTCAGCTTATAACTCACCTGAAGTCAGTCATTCATAAACAAGCTAAATGAATTCCAACACTGTAATTCATTTACAATTACAAGACACCGGTAGTAGTGATGCTGATATAATTCCATATATAATGACCTCAAGGTGACTGCTGATGATCAGTCTTTAATTCCTGTCTAAGAAAAGCAGCTCAGGAGCCGCAAAAGTGTGCTTATCCAAGTTAAATTATTCTTTATGTTTGTATTTGTTGGTTATTTTGAATTACCACATGACATTAAAACTTACAAGCCAGTTTTACCATTTATTATTATTTGAAGTTTGTGGTTTCAAAAGACAGATTTAATTCTTTTGGTGCATTTGTAACTTTTAATAGATTTGAAGTCCACTGGTCTGCAATCATCCAAACATCATGAACACAAAGCTTGATTATAAACATATACAAAAGTTCACTGTCAAGCAGAAACAACAGCTAATTATTTATTTGCGGTTTGTATGTACTAAATTGATTCGTAATCCACCGTACTCAAAGGTAGGGAAAAAAGCCTGCAAAAATGAACAAATGGAAGTTAATGAAGAGCAGAAAGCAACTAATTATGTCTGAGAAACCAAATGGGAATCAGAGATAGTTTGGGAAATGTAATCTTACTTAACAGAATTGTTGGGAAATTATCATATCTTAAGAACAAAATAGTGGTCTTCAGAGAAGTTATTTATTACCTGCAAACAGGTTTATAATTTACTGGTATGATTTTCAGCATGACTAGTTCTCTATTACATTTGTTATTTAGATTTCTGAATATACTGTGAGGTAAGGGAAAAACTCAAAGGGCAGGGTCATCAGATCCAGCATGAAGCTTGACTTAGACAATCAGATAATGTTTGAATAAAAATTAAGCACCAACAAGGTATTTTAGCAAAAGAAACAGATGAACAATTATTCAAGCTTACATTACCCTTGCAAACATAGTAATGTGTGTCATCTGGAGCAATGTCGCCTTTCTAGTTTATCCCAGAGCTGTTCAATAGAATTGAGGTAGGGGCTTTGGGTTGGCAGTCCATTTCCAGAACGTTATTGTCTAAAAATTAATCACAACAGACTCTCCTTTATGGTAACGAGCACTATCATGTTGAAACACTCAATAATCATCTCTGAACTGATCTTAGGCAACAAGCCTTCCACCTTCTACTTTAAACATTTAACAAGGGCCCGCCAGCATTGCCTGGATATATTGCAGTGTACTGGCTTATTGTAGCACCTTTAACGTGCTCAGTACTATTACAAGGGGACCAAGTCCCTTCAATGAAAATCGCTCCCACACCGTCAACCCCCACCACCGTACCAAATTTCACTGTGGGCACTCAGGCTGGCATTTGTCACAACTAAACTTCCCATTGACTATCACATGGTATAGAGTGATACATCACTCCAAGTCACGTTTCCAGTCATTCACACACCACTCTCTATACTACCAGCACTTAGCATTCACTGGCAAAATGTGTGGTTTATGGGCGTGTGTCTTTGCCTTGAACCCCAGTCCTCATAAATACCAGTCAACACATGTGGCCTATCCAATAGTGGTTTTGTTGATGTGTCTTCCCATTTCAACTTCACAACCACATCCCCGACAATCGACTTCAGCAACTTGAGAAAGGTAGAAATAGCCCTGACTGATTGTTTGTTGAAGTGGCAACCAATGACCATTCCATGTTGACAGTCACTCAACTCCTTTGCCCCACCCATTCTGATGGTATCTTGTGACAGGAACAACATCGATCTCTCAGCTGCCTTTTGTATCAGCAACATCATTAGTAATGACATCTACATGTACAGAGTGATGCCAAGATATATTTCATCTGATAGTTTGTATATGATTACAATCGATCAAATATTCCTGGTTATGACCCTGATTTATATTTGAAAATTGTGGGAGCATGTGCCCATGTTAAAACAGTATTCCATACCTTGAGTATAATGTGCAATGAAAAGAGCAAAGAAAATTGTGAAAACACTAGAAATTATACATGTTAATCTGATACATTATATATAAACTGAATGTATTGTTTACAGAACAAATAAACTATACCTCAAAAACATCATTGTCCCTTCACTGCTAAGTTTACTTAAGCATTTGTTTGGTTTACTGAAGCAGTCACTTTATAATCACAGCATTTCACTCATGTGCAAGAATAAATTTGAGATTGATCTTCAAGCAACAATCATATGGTTAGTCATGAAGTGTATTTCTTCTTACAGTAAGGCACTGTAGAATTACAGAGAGTCTTTTCTTCTCTTTGGCTTTCTTTAGGCGAATGCTCAGACTTCAAATTATTCAGCTGGATATACAGTAATATGTAGCTTGCCTCTGATTCAATATTGAAAACTGTAAAACAACACATGACTTGTGTTCCCTTGCATAATGATTCCAAGTCTTCATACATGATAATATTTTTACTCTTTGGGGTCAGTAGGATTTAGCAGGACTTGATTGATGTAATGATTCGCATTCTAGAGAGCTCTGTCAGTCTTAATTTTCTCTACTAACTGTACACTTATAGGAAGTTTATTCCTGTTTCATAAATTGGTATTGGTTGTGATTTGATGTAAGGAAAATTTATATACTACATGGTCAAGTCAGTTGCCATCCTGACTTTTTTCTCTGAGGAGAATCAGCTAGCAACTATATCATTCCACTAGGAGCTGACGACACTAATATTTTTTACACAGGCTCTAGCAATCATGAACTTGAACAAAATATGCAGCAGGATATTCTATTACTTGAAACATGGCTTAAATCCAACCGATTAAGTATAAATCTAACAAAAACAAACTACATAAATTTTCACAAACCTTTATATGTATTAAATTTGGATAAAAATCTGCTTTTCTTCAATCATAGAGTAATGAAAGTGCACAGTACTAAATTCTTAGGACTGATTATAGATGAAAATCTGTCGTGGAGTAATTGCGTGGAGACTATTTGTAATTGCAATATAAGTTCTCTCATGGGTTATTGAAAGCCACATCTCTTATATGATACATGTCTGGGCATGCTGTAATAAAGAATTATTTGGAAAGGTAGAGGTCCTTAGGAAGAGAGCACTAAAAATAATTTTCAAACTGCCCATTCTGACACTGACTAAAGATCTGTATAAACATTGTAATATATTATCACTTCCAAACCTCTGCATAAAGGCTTCTATAATTATGATCTGTAAAATTCAAAACAAATTAGTCCGCTCAAACACATCAGTAATTACCAGTTCACAGATTCATAATTATGAAACAAGAATTATTTATAATATTCACTACAATAAGATTAATTCTACTAGTTATGGTCAAAGTTCTCTTTGACATTTTTCTATAACTATGTATAAGTCACTTCCAAAAAGTATAAAAAAATTACCAACTTTATCTATTTTCAAGAGTAATGTAACTAAATACTTGAAGTAGTATGGTAATTATGTTTAGGAAGCTTTGTCCTATCTTATCTGTTACATCATGTTAAATTATATACTTACTGTATTTTATTTTGTAATTACATTGTGAATACTGCTGCCATTGTAATTTATTTGTATTGCACCAAGGAGAGCCTTGGCTCAGGTGCCTATATTGAAATGAAAAAAAAAAAAAAGCACTCTGTTGCATCAGCACTCATGTGACAGTTTGTAGGTGGGGGGGGGGGGGGAGCCAGACGTGGGGGTACGTAGTATTTTTAATATTTTGGTTTTCCCTGAGAGCTAGGGTGGGGCCGAGGCCCTGCCTTGCCCCCGGGTATGGGCGCCCTTGCACTGTTGTGCTATGTGTTCAGTGTTGCAGTTGCTGTGTCCAGAGTTGGGAATTGAGTAAATGTAATCAAATTACTTGTAATGAATACTTCTTTAGGAATTTTTACTTGATATCTTTACTGTTTATAAAATGTAAAACTCATAAAATACTTCCTGAAATAAAATTGTAATTGTTACATTCTAGTAATTATTACATTCTACTAATAGATATATATTGGATTGAGAAGTTGGTAACGTTGGAGCAATGTTCCAAGGAATCACACCAAGGGTATAAAGCCAAGGATACTTTTCAATCTTCAGTGCTGTTGCATTTCATTTCAGTCCTTTATAGGACAGTCAACTGGGAAAAAATCCAAAGAAAAGCAGCTCGATTTGTTCTGGGTGATTTCCGACAAAAGAGTAGCGTTACAAAAATGTTGCAATGTTTGGGTTGGGAAGAATTGAGAGAAAGAAGAAGAGTTGCTCGACTAAGTGGTATGTTCTGAGCTGTCAGCGGAGAGATGGCATGGAATGACATTAGTAGACCAATAGGTTTGAATGGCGTTTATACAAGTAGGAAAGATCACAATATGAAGATAAAGTTGGAATTCAAGAGGACAAACTGGGGCAAATATTCATTTATAGGAAGGGGAGTTAGGGATTGGAATAACTTACCAAGGGAGATGTTCAATAAATTTCCAATTTCTTTGAAATCATTTCGAAAAAGGCTAGGAAAGCAACAGATAGGGAATCTGCCACCTGGGCGACTGCCCTAAATGCAGATCAGTATTGACTGATTGATTTTGAAAATGCTAAGGAAAATGTAATTTTTAAGAAAATTGCACATTCATCTTTTGCCCATTGTCAAGCTCTGTGAAATAAACAAAAATGTAATTTTTAAGAAAATTGCACATTCATCTTTTGCCCATTGTCAAGCTCTGTGAAATAAACAAAGAAACTACTGTGCAACCAATCAGCATTCCAAAAGTTTTTAAAACTCCAAATGCAACCAGATGGAACAGCATCTATGACAGTGTTAAGTGTCTAGTGTCATCAAGTAGAAAAATTTGGTCCAAGTGAATTAGAAAATATTATGGACAAAATTGGGTTATCTTCCTTTTGATGAGCAGAGTTAACATTTTAAATGGAATATTTTGTGGTAAGATTTTTTCATGCATTGGAATATCCAGATCAAATTCAAATTTGTTTTGTATCTTTTCAGTTGCCACAATCATGTAGGTCTGTTTGATTATTTAAGCTTTTATTGTATAATTGTTATTTCAGATCATGAAGTCTGAAGGAGTTGCCTATAACATATTGCAGGCAGAAAAGTGGCATGCACAATGTTGAACATGTTGAACAATAAAACACTGAGCATAAAAAATTGTAAAGTCTTGTATCGAGTATTGTTATCTTCAGGTGAGGCGGTACAGCTGCAACAAAAAGTCATGGAACTCGTTTATTGTTAAAGAACATGTTCCTGATGAAATGAGAATGTCAGTACACAATGCAACTGTCCACATATCAGAATAAGATAGAAGAATACAATGAAAGGAATGTGTTTTTTAAAAAGTAACTATGATCGGTGGAAAACAGTAAAAAAAATGTAAACAGACTTTGGGATGGGTTTAAAGCAATTGTTGAGGAATATGAAAAGAGGTTTGTACCTTTAAAGGTGGTAAGGAATGGTAAAGACCTACTATATTACAACAGAGAAGTAAAGAGACTAAGAAGGAGGTGCAGGTTGGTAAGAAATAGAGTTAGAAATGGCTGTGAAAGTAAGGAGAAATTGAAGGAACTTACTAGGAAATTGAATCTAGCAAAGAAGTCAGCTAAGGATAACATGATGGCAAGCATAATTGGCAGTCATACACATTTTAGTGAAAAATTGAAGGGTATGGTAAGGCAGAAACAGGTTCAAAGAAGGACATTCCAGAAATCATAAATAAACAAGGGAAGTGTGTATGCGAGGAACTTCAAAAGGCAGAAGTATTCAATAAGCAGTATGTAAAGATTGTTGGTTACAAGGATAATGTCCAGATAGAGTAGCTAACTAATATTAAAGAAGTATTAAAATATACATATGATAACAACGACATTTACAATAACATACAAAATTTGAAAACTAGAAAAGCAGCTGGAATTGATAAGATTTCTGGGGATACCAGTGTACAAAAGACAATAGATTGGGATACAGTACCATACTTGAAGTACTTATTTGATTATTGTTTGCATGAAGGAGATAAACCAAATGAATGGAGAGTTGTTATGGTAGCCCCTGTGTGTAAAGGAAAGGATGATACATAATGCAGAAAATTACAGGCCAGTCAGTTTGACATGCATTGCATGTAAGTTTTGGGAAAGCACTCTTTCTGATTATATTAGACATGTTTGCAAAATTAATAACTGGTTCGACAGAAGGCAGTTCGAGTTTAGGAAAGGTTATTTCACTGAAGATCAACTTGTAGGATTCCAGCAAGATATAGCAGATATCCTGGATTCAGGAGATCATATGGACTGTGTCTTTGGTTGACTTGATAGGGTGGATCATGGGAGACTATTGGCAAAAATGAGTGCATTTGGACTAGACAAAAGAGTGAATGGGTGGCTATATTTCTAGAAAATAGAACCCAGAGAATTAAAAAGGGTGAATCTTATCTGACCCTATGATAGTTATATATATATAAATGATATGAGTAAAGAAGTGGAGTCAGAGATGATGTTATTCTGTATAGAGTAATAATTACAGTAAGTTTCACGATTGTGAGCAACTGCAAAATGACAATGGTATGATGATAAACGGGGTTAAAATTCAGGTTGTAAGTTTGACAAATAGGAAAAATCCTCTGAGTGTTAATTACTGCATTGATGGGGTAAAGGCTCCTTATGGGAATCATTGTAAGTACCTAGTTGTTTATATAAGGAAAGATCCTCATTGGGGTAATCACACAAATGGGACTGTAAATAAAGGGTACAGATCTCTGCACATGGTTATGAGGGTATTAGGGGTTGTAGTAAGGATGTAAAGGAGAGGGCATATAAATCTCTGGTAAGATCCCAACTAGGGTATGGTTCCAGTGTATGGGACCCTCACCAGGATTACTTCATTCAAGAACTGGAAAAAGTCCAAATAAAAGCAGCTTGATTTGTTCTGGGTGTTTTCCGACAAAAGAGTAGCGTTACAAAAGTGTTGCACAGTTTGGGCTGGGAAGACTTGGGAGAAAGGAGACGAGCTGCTTGACTAAGTGGTATGTTCTGAGCTGTCAGTGGAGAGATGGTGTGGAATGACATCCATAGACGAATATGTTTAAGTGGTGTCTTTAAAAGTAGGAAAGATCACAATATGAACTTAAGTTGGATTTCAAGAGGACAAATTAGGGCAAATATTCATTTATAGGAAGGGGAGTTACAGATTGGAGATATTCAATAAATTTCCAATTTCTTTGAAATCATTTAATAAAAGGCTATGAAAACAACAGATCTGGGCAACTGCTCTAAATGCAGATCAGAAGCGACTGATTGATTGATACGAAGAATTGCTATAATCTATACGTATAAAATAACTTGTCCTGACTGACTGACTGACTGACTGACTGACTGATTGACTGACTGACTGACTGATTTATCTTCACCGAGCCAAAACTACTCGACATAAAGAAATGCAATTTTGGGGATACATTCATTCTATAATGTAGGGGCTTGCTAAGGGAGGAATTTTGGATATTCCGTCACTAAGGGGGTGAAAAGGGGGTGCATTTTTAAAATGAGTGTATCTGTATCTCAAAATTTGAACAGTTTAAAGACTTGAACATTGGTATTTGGAATCTAATTTAAAAATAAAGAACCATGTATTTTTTGTTTTTGGAAAATCCTGTTAAGGGGGGTGAAAAAAGGTGAAAAAGTGGTTGAATACCTCTCATGTGGATACTTATATCTCAAAAACTGAAGATGTCACAGTCATGAAAACTGGTATTTGGAATCTACTTTAAAAATAAAGAAATACTTATTTTTTGTTTTTGGAAAATCTACTTAAGGGGTGGTGAACAGGAGTGACAAACGGGGTAAATTCTTAAACTGAGTATATCTCAAAAATGTAACATGTTACAGACATAAAAATTGGTATTTGAAATCTGCTGCAAAAGTAAAGGAACATGCATAATTTGTTTTCTGAAAATCCTCTTAAGGGGAAGTGTTAAAGGGGGTAAATTTTGAAATGAGAATATATACAGTATATATAAAAAACTTAACACATTACAGACGTGAAAATTGGTATTTTTAATCTTTTAAAAATAAAAGTAACAAATAAGTTACTTGTTTGTTTTTGAAAAAAAAAAAAGAACAAAAAACAAACACTTCAGTGTGTGTGTGTGTGTGTGTGTGTGTGTGTGTGTGTGTGTGTGTGTGTGTGTGTGTGTGTGTGTGTGTGTGTGAAAAGGTCTGAAAAAGGGGTTGAATTATTTTTATGTGGATAATTATATCTCAAAAACTGAAGACGTTCCAGACATGAAAACTGGTATTTGGAATCTCCTTTAAAAATACAGAAACACATATTTTTTTGGAAAATGTACTTAAGTGGTAGTAAACAGGAGTGACAAAGGGGGTGAATTATTAAAATGAGTATATGTCATAAACATAATGTATTACAGACATGAAAATTGGTGTTTTTAATCTCTTTTAAAAATAAAAGTATCGCATAATTTTTTGTTTTGGGAAACTCTACTTAGTGGGTGGTGTGGGTGAAGACATGTGAACTTAATACTGAAGATGTTACAGACATGAAAATTGGTATTTGGATTCTCCTTTAAAAATAAGGAAAATGTATTTTTCTTTTGTTTTTGGAAAAATCCTCTTAAGGGGATCAAAAAAGGTGAGAAAGGGGTTGAATAACTTTTTGAGGATACTTATATCTAAAAAAATGAAGATGTTACAATCATGAAAATTGGTATTTGGAATCTCCTTAAAAAATAAAGAAACACGTATTTTTTTTTGTTTTTGGAAAATCTACTTAAGGAGTGGTGAACAGGATTGACAAAGGGGGTGAATTCTTAAAATGAGTATATCTCAAAAAAGTAATATGTTACAGACGTGAAAATTGGTATTTGGAATCTCCTGTAAAAATAAAGGAAAATGCATAATTTGTTTTCTGATAATCCATTTAAGGAGAAATGTTAAAGGGGGTAAATTTTAAATGAGCATGTATACAGTATATAACAAAAACTTAACATGCTACAGATGTGAACAATGGTATTTTAAATCTCTTTTTAAGTCCGGCCCTGCGGTGTAGGGGGCAACGCGTCCAGCTGTCACCCAGCGGCCCTGGGTTTGATTCCCGGCTGGGTCAGGGTTTTTAAATTGTAATGATTAATATCCCTGGCCTGGGGACTGTGTGTTTGTGACGTCCTTAAACTTCCTTTCCTCACACACAACATTCCACACTACTCCCTTTCCACTTACATGCAGGTTCATACAATATGATGCCAGGAGGGGCAAACGTTCCACATGGGTCGACGCCCCGAACAAAAATCATTAGGAAAAAAATCTCTTTTAAAAGTAAAAGTGACATGTATTCGTTTGTTTTCAAAAAAAAGAACAACAACACTTCTGCTGTGGGTGTGTGTGTGTAAAAAGGACTGAAATAGGGGTTGAATTATTTTTAGATGGATATATATATCTCATAACTGAAGATGTTACAGTCATGGAAATTAGTATTTGGAATCTCCTGTAAAAATAAAGAAACACATATTTTTTTTGTTTTTTGGAAAATCTAGTTAAGGGGTGATGAACAGGAGTGACAAATTGGGTGAATATTTGAAATGAGTATATCTCATAAACATAACAGGTTACAGACGTGAAAATTGGTATTTGGAATCTCCTGTAAAAGTAAAAGAAGCCATATAATTTGTTTTCTAAAAATCCATATAAGGGGAAGTGTAAAGGGGGTAATTTTTTAAAATCAGCATATTTACAGTATATATAAAAAACTTAACATGTTACAGACATTATAGACACGTTATAGACATGAAAATTTTTTTTTGAAATCATCCATAAAAATAAAGAGACACATATTTTTTGTTCTTGGTAAATCCACTTAAGGGGGTGGGGTGGGTGAAGAGAAGTGATCTTAGTTGAATTCTTTTTATTGGGATACTTATGCACCAAATACTGAAGATGTTACAGATGTGAAAATTGGTATTTGGAATCTCCTTTAAAAATAAGGAAACACGTAATTTTTTGTTTTCAGAAAAATCCTCTTAAGGTGTTGACATAAGGTGAGAAAGGGGTTGAATACCTATTTGAGGATACTTATATCTCAAAATCTGAAGATGTTACAGTCACGAATAGTTTTATTTGGATCTTCTTTAAAAATAAAGAAACAGGTATTTTATTGTTTTAGGAAAACCTAATTGGGGGGGGGGGGGGGGTTGATCAGGTCTGACAAAGTGGTGGAATTTTTAAAATTAGTATATCACAAAAATGTAACATGTTGCAGGCGTGAAAATTGGTATTTTTGATCTCTTTTAAATATAAAGTAACACATACAGTAAAAGGACTGAAAGAGGGGTTGAATTATTTTTATTAGGACACTGGTATTTCAAAACCTGACGATATTACAGATGTGAAAATTGGTATTTGGAATCTTCTTTAAAAATAAAGAAACATGCATCTTTTGTTTTTTGGGGAGGAGGGTGTTGTAAAAGGAGTTGAATATTTTTATGAGGATACAAATAAGAAGTGGACTTAAAACAATACACTCCTAAGGGTATTTTGACAGGGGGATGAGGAATGATGACAAAAAATAATATTCGGTTATATGAAACTGTTTGAATGCGGAAGTTAAAATGTCTTAAATGAGGGTTAAGATCCGAAAATAAGTATATTAATTCCTTCCTCCAAAATGGTTTAATATATGAAGACATAATTCCAAATAGTGGTATATATTTCTAATCCTAGGTGTAAAATAGGAAATATTTTTAAACGTTCCACCACTAAAGTGTCAAATGAGGTTAGCTCTTCCAAAACCGTTTGGCGTACTAAGTTGTAATTTTACGAGAAGGGCCTTCTTTTATGTCCTAGGTGTAAAACACTGCATACTTCAAAAAATTTCTCCCCTGAGGGGTCTAGGTGGTAAGGACCCTCAAAAACACAATATCCATTCTTCTGAAATCATTTCAGGCACTAACATTTTTTTTTAAATGAAGGGTGGTATTCTACATCTTAGATGTTAACAAATATTTCAAAACATTCACCCCTTAAAAAAGTATTCATTTCTCCATTACTGTTTGACGTATTAAATAAAAATTTCACAGGTTGGTCGCTTTTACGTCCTAGATGTTAAATCAGATATGGTTTAAAACATTCAAATTCTTCTGTACAAGGTCAAGCAATCAATACTGATCTGCATTTAGGGCAGTCACCCAGGTGGCAGATTCCCTATCTGTTCTTTTCCTAGCCTTTTCTTAAACGATTTCAATGACATTGGAAATTTATTGAACATCTCCCTTGGTAAGTTATTCCAATTCCTAAATCCCCTTCCTATAAATGAATATTTGCCCCAATTTGTCCTCTTGTATTCCAGCTTATCTTCATATTGTGATCTTTCCTACTTTTGTAAACGCCACTCAAACTTATTCATCTACTAATGTCATTCCACGCCATTTCTCCGCTGACAGCTCAGAACATAACACTCAGTCGAGCAGCTCATCTCCTTTCTCCCAGTTCTTCCCAGCCCAAACATTGCAACATTTTTGTAATGCTACTCTTTTGTCGGAAATCACCCAGAACAAATCGAGCTGCTTTTCTTTGGATTTTTTCCAGTTCCTGAATCAAGTAATCCTGGTGAGGGTCCCATACACTGGAACCATACTCTAGTTGGGGTCTTACCAGTGACTTATAATCCTCTCTCCTTTACATCCTTACTACAACCCCTAAACACCCTCATAACTAGAGATCTGTATCCTTTATTTACAATCCCATTTATGTGATTACCCCGATGGAGATCTTTCCTTATATTAACACCTAGATACTTACAATGATCCCCAAAAGGAACTTTCACCCCATCAACGCAGTAATTAAAACTCAGAGGACTTTTCCTATTTGTGAAAGTCACAACCTGAATTTTAACCCCGTTTATCATCATACTATTGCCTATTGTCCATCTCACAACATTATCGAGGTCATTTGGCAGTTGCTCACAATTTTGTAACTTATTTATTACTCTATAGAGAATAACATCATCCGCATAAACCCTTACCTCTGATTCCACTCCTTTACTCAAATCATTTACATATATAAGAAAACATAATGGTCCAATAATACTGCCTTGAGGAATTCCCCTCTTAATTATTACAGGGTCAGATAAAGCTTCGCCTACTCTAATTCTCTGAGATCTATTTTCTAGAAATATAGCAACCCATTCAGTCACTATTTGTCTAGTCTAATTTCACTCATTTTTGCCAGTAGTCTCCCATGATCCACCTTATCAAATGCTTTAGACAGGTCAATCGCAATACAGTCCATTTGACCTCCAGAATCCAAAATATCTGCTATATCTTGCTGGAATCCTACAAGTGGAATAACCTCTCCTAAAACCGAATTGCCTTCTATTGAACCAGTTATTAATTTCACAAACATGTCTAATATAATCAGAAAGAATGCCTCCCCAAAGCTTACATGCAACGCATGTCAAACTTACTGGCCTGTAGTGTTCAGCTTTATGTCTATCACCCTTTCCTTTATATACAGGAGCTACTATAGCAACTCTCCATTCATTTGGTATAGCTCCTTCAACCAAACAATAATCAAATAAGTACTTGAGATATGGTACTATTTCCCAACCCATTATCTTTAGCATATCCCCAGAAATCTTGTCAATTCCAGCCGCTTTTCTAGTTTTCAACTTTTGTATCTTATTGTAGATATCATTGTTATCATATGTAAATTTTAATACTTCTTTAGCATTAGTCACCTCCTCTATCTGGACATTTCCCTTGTAACCGACAATCATTACATCCTGCTGACTGAATACTTCTGCCTTTTGAAGATCCTCACATACACACTCTCCTTGTTCATTAATTATTCCTGGAATGTCCTTCTTGGAACCTGTTTCTGCTTTAAAATACCTATACATACCCTTCCATTTTTCACTAAAATTTGTATGACTGCCAATTATGCTTGTCATCAAGTTATCCTTAGCTGCCTTCTTTGCTAGATTCAATTTAACATCGTGGTGAAGCACAGGCCAGGTAGGCCTAGGAAGGTTCTCACGAGAAACCCAGGCCGACCAAGAAAGCACCAGGTTACTGAAAAGGAAGTCGGAGATCATCCAGATGTCACGTGCATAGCAGAAGTTCCCATCAAGTCCACTGGTCCTGATGAAGAAGACTGGTTGCAGGAGATGGCTGCCGAGTTTTCCTCAGTACTGAAGAATGATACCTGGGACTTGGTGGAGTGTCTGAAGAATAGTTCAACTATTGGGAGTCAGATAGTATTGAGAAACAAATACAGCGCTGATGACTCTATAACTAAATGGAAAGCTAGGATTGTCGCGAGGGGATTTTCTCAATGTCCTGGGATGGATTACAGCAAGACCTAGGCTCTCATGGGGCGATTCATTTCCCTTCACCTAAGTATGGCTCACGCAGTACAGCATGGGATGCATGTGCGACAATTCGATGTCTCCACCGCCTTCCTTAACAGCATTGTTGACAAAGAGATTTGGTTGGAAGTTCTGGAGTATACTGAAAGAGTTTTAAAGTACATAATTTGAAAGGAATTATGGCACTGAAGATGTAATCGACAAGGCTGAGGTATAGAAATGAAATAGAATATGCCGCATGAAGGTAATGTTATATGGGTTGAAACAGGCTGGATGCTGTTGGTACTAGCGATTGGATGAAGAGTTATGGAAGTTCATAGCAAAGCCAACCATCGGAGGCGCGAGTGTCTATGTAACAGCTACAGAGGATTACCTACTGATAATTACCATCTATGTTGACAATATTATTGTTCTATGTTGGAATTCCAGAAGAATCGATGACCTGTATGGATACTTGAAGAAGTCTTTTTGAGAATTAAATTCAATTGCACTGATTCGAAAATCACCATGAGTCAACAAGGGTACGTCTTGGACATACTCGATTGCTTTGGAATGTCATCATGTCACCAGTCTCCACGCCACTTGATCCTGGGACGAAGCTATTGAAGACAGACACTTGGACCATCAAGGACGGAGAGAAACCGCCATACCGCGAGCTCGTTGTTGCACTCATGTACCTGTCTGATTAACACGTCCCGACATATCTCATGCAACCCGTGTTCTAAATCAATTTAATGACTGTTTTGGTCCCAGCCATTGGCAGGCTGCAAAACGTGTGTTATGTTACCTCATGGGGACATTGGACTTAGGCATCACGTTCACAGCGAGAGGCGGCAGTCTAGTGGGTTATGTTGACACTGACTGGGCCGCCTGCATTGACGACGGGAGATCCTACACTGGATACACCTTCACAATGAGTGGAGGTCCTGTTTCCTGGGAGTCAAGAAAACAGTGCACAGTTGCACTTTCATCTACAGAGTCTGAGTACATGGCTCTCAGTGATGTCTCCAAAGAGGCAATGCACCTACGACGGCTGTGTGATGAGATTAGCAAGAGTCTACTGGCAGCTGTCAATCTACACATTGACAACTAAGGAGCACAGAAATTGGCTGAGAACCCTGTGTTTCCCTCACACACAAAGCATATTCATGTGCTTCGTCATTTTGTGAGGGAAGCTCTGGCTGCAGAGGAAATCAACTTGAAGTACCTTGCGACAGAAGAGATGCCGGCTGATGTGCTTACAAAAGGACTACCCAGTGTCAAGCATTGGAAGTGTTTGAACAACCTCGGTCTCAAGAAGTGAACTATTTGGGCAATCATCACTTTGAGAGGGGATGTTATCTATGATTCAAATTGAGCCACCTTCTTATGCTGCCTTCTGGTGTTATTTGGTGTTTTGTCCTTGACTATGTGCAGCCATATTGGTACAGTTCAGTTCGTGGTGCTCACTTGACCTGAGATTTATTCTTTGCACTTTAGATTAATGGGTGTCATGTTTCACCTCACAGCCCACAACCTTATTAATACATTTCATGCTCTGTGAGTATATATGTGGCAAGGAGGTCAGTTCTATCGCAAGTCAGAACTTAATAAGATGAAGAAAACCGGGCGAGTTGGTCATGCGGTTAGGGGTGTGCAGCTGTGAATTTGCATCTGAGAGACAGTGGGTTCAAGCCCCACTGTTGGCAGCCCTGAAGATGGTTTCCGTTGTTTCCCATTTTCACACTAGGCGAATGCTGTACCTTAATTAAGGCCATAAAACCTATCTGTGTCGGTGTGACGAAAAACGAATCTTAAAAAATAACATAAAAAAGAGATGAAGTGTTCCATAGAAAGTAAGTTCTAACTCAGGACAGGTTCTCAGATTTTCATTAAAAACTTTATTGTCAAGAGCTAGTCGATAATGTCTGATGTACAGCACCTTAGAAATAATCACCACTACTTAAATCACATAAGTAAATATAGCAGCCTAATTCCAATCTGGGTAGCACATATTTCTTTACGGTTATCATTAGTCAGGTTACTCTTTTCCAGATCAAGGCAAAATTTTAACTATATCTTGTAAAAGTATCAACGTGCATCAAAAATATATGATCAGTCCACAGCATGAAGACTGAACAGTACTTAAACAACCTTTGAGTTGATACAGAAGGAGAAAGATGAGAAAGAAACAAAAATGTTTTGTTAAATCAAATATGTATTTTATGTTACTGCAAATATGACAAAAATCTGAAACATTCACTGTCTGAAAAATAAGAATCCAGTAAAGTGTCTTCAAAACTATTTCTAAGATTGGTCTTTGCAGTATTTGAACAACCTCTGAGCTGATACAGAAGGAGGAAGATGTGAAAAAAACAAAAATGCTTAGTTAAATCAAATACATTTTTATGTTACTGCAAATAAGAAACACTGCAAAAAAAAACTTGAAAATATAATTTCTTCGTATTTCATTCTGTTACTAATATATAGGTTATTTTTTATGTGGATCCTCTTATTTATTATAAGGATGAACTTGCTAAAGGTGAATTGTTTAACATCAAGCATTATTTACTTAGAACCTGACTGAATAGGTGAAATGCTAGTCTATTTTAGATGTTAGATACTGTTTTACTTTAAACACATCAGTACTAACTTTTCACCAATCTTTTACTCTTATCATACAATTTAATTCTGGTGATTTCTGGTTTCTGTTTTATGGAGCTACTCTGTACATCGAATGAGCCAATTTTCTCTGAAATTTTATAATTGTATTTTATACATCTCTCAAACCAACTATGCTCCTGTTTTATCTGAGATGGTTAGGAAATTAGTCAAACACCCTTTGCCATTTAAAAAAATAATATACCCAAAAGGATACATAGAAATAGAATGAAACTCAGCACAGACAATGGGAATGATGATGCAAATAAATGATTACAATATCAAAACAAATGAGAAATTTATTCAGGCAAAATTGGGCATTTGAATAGTACCATTTAGTACTCCGTTGCACTGTCTATATATCAGGGCTGGTCAGAACAAGGCTCGCGAGCCGCATGCAACTCTTGAGTCAGTCTTGTGCGGCTCTTGACACCAACCTTAGAGTAAAATTAAATGATATAATTAATGGAATCTAACGATATCTCTCGGCTGGCGGCAGTCAGTAGCAGTGGTGTATGGCTTAACGTTATTAGCGCTACAGGTCAGTGGTAAGACATGGGAGGTGAAGATAGTTCTGGCGCCTTCCATTTGAAAGTGCTTTGAGCGGGAGAGTGTGTCAGTGAGCCAGTGTTGTGAGGTGAAGCCAGTCGCGTTCACGTCGATACTTTTCTGTGTGCTGTTGTGTGCTGTTTCAGTACAGTATCGACACTCGCTACTGCCTATACGTGAACGCGACTGGCTTCACCTCACAACACTGGCTCACTGACATACTCTCCCGCTCAAAGCAATATCTTCCTTGTAAAGATATTTCTGAATTGGCCCAGACTGTATTTAGCTTGCATAACAAGTTGAAGATTTTTGGGAAAGACCTTCAGACTAAAACATTTTCTCACTTCAAATGTTTGAAGAAAATTACTGAAAACCTTCCAGACGTACAGGTGGAAACTGAAGATTACACGAGTAAAATGGCTGGCCTTGCTGAAGAAATCAATGGCAGATTTAATGATTTGAGATCACTTAAACCTTCATTTTCATTCCTGGAAAATCCTCTTTCTGTTGATATTGTGGGCGATGGCAGTCCTGTTTCATCACCAATAACAAAGGATACAGCAGCTGTAGAGTTGGAGCTACAAGAACTGCAAGAGGACAAAGGACTAAAAGGACTCAAACGAAGTGGCATTTCTACCATAGTATTTTGGAAGAATGGTCCAGAAGAAAAATACATACTAACAAAACAGTGTGTCTAAAGACTAATCTCAATCTTTGGGACTACTTATGTGTGTGAATCACTGTACTCAACGATTAAATTCATTAAATCTACATATCGATCTGAACGAACTGATGAACATTTAAGTGAACTTGTGCGAACTGCGCTTACCAATTATCAGCCAGATTTCAAAAAACTAACAGCAAAAATGAACACTAAAAAAAGCACTTCTCAAAAGTGAAATCTCATTCATTGATCTGCACCTGAAAAATAATGTTCTGTGTAGTGTAGAAAACAAATATTCCTTCATTGGTTATAAAATGAAAAACTAGTCTTCATTTTATAAACTCTTTTCTAAACATACTCCCAATTTTTTGTCTCCTATATTTGCGGCTCCCAGAAGTAAGGTTAGTGGCCACCCTTGCTATATATGCATGCATATGATGCATTGTATACATGCAGCGATTTGGTGAAGCATGGTTCTGTAGAGACGCTGAATGTTCTCCTCTGGATAATTGGCCCATCCTTGCTACAACTGCCACTCAAAATGCAGTAGATCCAATGATGTCTGGAGATTCTATCCCAGCTTGTCTTGTACATGTTCTATGAGTGATATATTCAAGGACATGAAAGGCCAAGGAAGTGTGTCAGCAGCACGAAGACAGTCCTGGGAAACCTGGATTGTATGTGGGTGGGCATTAGCTAGTTGGCAACTATACATAGATATTTGGAGCTGCCTCAAGAAGGGAACCACATCAGGCTTAAGAATATCCTGAACGTATACTTGCATCATTAAATTCCCTTCACCATCACCAGGGGAGTCCTGGATATATAGGAGATTGCTCCCCACACCATCATGGATCCAGTTCTGGCGATGTGCTGCACAACAATGAAGGCCAGAAGTGCAAGCTTATTTGTGCACTTCCATCCTCTGGTACTGTGGTCATCCAAGCCGAGAAACATCTTGATTCATTATTAAAGAAGACCCGTCACAGTCATCAGCTGTCCATGCTGCCCGGTTGTGACAAATTCCAAGCGCTGCCACCGATGTTAATGTTTCTGTCAATGGCAGACAATGTAAGGGATGTCTTGAATGCAAGCCCTGTTTTCTGTGAGGCACCTCAGAATAGTGCTGCTGGACACTGAGGTCTCTAGCGATGCCACTATATGTCGTTGGATAGAGGACGGCATCTGTTTAGCAACGAGAAGATTTTTTCATCTGGTGGTCTTTCTGGGTTGCCCAGAACTTTGCCAGTGCGCATGTCTTCCCTCCTGTGCTCACCGCTCCCAACACCATCGCACAATTGGTGGCTGATTTGGCAGATGATCCATTCTGCCTCTTGTAGTCTAACAATCTGCGCTCTTTCAAACTCTGCGAAACTATCGAAACTATCAAATGTATCACCAAGGCATACTGGCTTCTCACTGACCTCCCCCTTATAAGCACATCAATAACACTGCATACAGCATCGTCATTCCAGTTACAAGTACTGCTGTTGTGGTAGTCCTGGTAGACCTCTTGCAGCCAAACTCAAATTGTTTTCACTATTACCTATGGCGGTGCTGCATACTACCTTCCATCTCTTTAGGACACTTTTAACACAGTGTATCTGATCACTTGTCTTAAAGAAGCGGAATGTGTACTATGATATTAAAATGAGAGGCAAAGCATATTATTTGGTTGTTGAGTTGAACCTATCCAAAACACACTCACCTGATACAAAGAAGGACATCTGTGCAGATAGAAACAGAGGTAACTCCTGTACACCATATGCATTTGAATAAATTCCAGTTTGGGGCCAATGACCTAGATTTTAGGCCCCTTTAAACAACAAGCTTCATCATCATCATCATCATCATCATCACCACCATCACCGCATTTCAGTTCACTCAGTAAGCAGCTGTTAAAAGACTGACTTGTTTCTTTCATGATGTTGATGCTGCTTTTTATGCAAGGAACAAAACTTGAGTTTTACCCATACAGTAGACTAATTTTAATTTGGAAATCATTACTATCCTAACTTATTCATAATCCTGTTTGATAGGAATATTCTCAGCACATAGCTGCCAACAGATAGCCTACATTTTTGGGTCCATATAATGGATTTGGAGAAGATTTTGGGGAAAAAGAATTGAAATGAGATGAGAATTCCAAACATATACGATCAAGACAGTTTTAATTAAAATTGCTGAGGTAAAAATTTTGATGTCATATACTTAATGAGGTTTACTCATGATAATTTTACGAGTCAATATCTTCCGAGTTTCAGTAAAGTAATGTTGTGAGTTTTCTTCATAATGAGATATTCTGTGAGTTATCATGCATTGCTTTTCTAGTATTCTAATAGTAAGTCCGATCACTGATACTCAACCTACCCACCATAATACTTCACATTTGACATCGATTAAAGTCTGATGCACATACATGCCCATTAGGTTGTTTCCATTTCATTTTCTTTTTCTGTATGTCACAAATCTTACGAAGTTTACTTGCTCATGTTTAGGAGAAAATAAGTTCATTAAACACAGAGAGTGAACCGTTATTCTTTGATAGTGTGTAAATTAATTTGCCCATCAAAAGAGTGAATGGAAATATAGCTGATTGTGATCATTATTAAGATCATACAAGTAGCCTGACACAAATATATAATCGTATCAAAATGTATGATCTCTTTTTTAGATGGATGCTTTCATGATTCAGAATAACAAGCATGGTATCTTCTGGATTTATGCTGGGTGAAGGAGACAACTACAGGTAAACTTTATGTTCCATGAAGACTTCATTGCACTTCCTCGGAAGTGAACCACGACCAACTACAACTGTTCTAATAATATCAAAATGATTTGAAAACAATTAACTGCTACTACAGCGAGAAATGGTACTCTTGTTCTTTATCCAGTATGAATGATGCTAGCCTCTTCAGGGCAATGAAACCTCAATTGTATAACTTGCTCATTTCCTCTGCTTTAGTGAATTCCTGCAGGTAAAGGATCTAAACAAAAATCATTGAAGAAACTTCACGTCAGGTACTCCAGATTCCACACAAATCCAGAAGTTATGTGGATTATGATGATCTAAACTTCCTTGAATTACATACAGTACACTAACTTTGATGTAATTTGTAGCTTATATCAGAACTATATCAACTTCTTGGATCTATCAAGAGAAAAATTCCCACAGGCCTGCCACGAAGTAAATACTTCTCAAACTGAATATCTTTCTCCTTGCACAACTTGTTTATTCTTAATAACTTGTCATATGCTGATTTATATATTTCCTTCACCATTTAATAGTGCTTCTTTCTCAGAATTCAAGAATGCAGCCACTATGTTCATGCTAGAATCTTATATCCTTTGTAGAAATGAGTCTTGGAGTCCAGCAGTTGGGATATTTGCTGTGATTTTTAGATACTGAAAATTGAAAACAGCATTTCTATGTGTTTTAGGTGAGGTATTTCATCACCAATATTAATTTTGTCTCATAAAATAAATATTAATTAAAACAAGTCAAAGAAATATATGTAGTAAAATGTGAAGAATATAAAATCTATCTTCTAGACAGAAAAGATTTCAAAATTTATAGTTTCATGAAAAGTTCACAGATGTGCAGGTAATATGCTTATAATCCAAGCTTTGTGAAAGGACTTATTTTCATTAGCATTGATTGTTTAAGATGTAGGGAAATATATATTTTTAAATCCTTGAAATATGTAGTGACCATACAACCCACATTCTAAGCAATTTTAGGGACTAATGTTTCTCTTCCAGGTTATATTACTGCTCCAAGAAAGTTAGGAAACATAAGGGGTGAGCAGTTAAGTTCAATAAGTTCAGTTAAGTAGTGGGAAATATGTCCATTATATGTTTGTATAATATATGTACTGAATAATGCCATCAGGATATGAGTATTTTCTGCAGCTTACTACAAAAAACAAATCTATCTATGTCACTAACTTAACATCCAGCCAGGGTAAATATACATGCTAAGGCTGTAGAGAAAATTACATATTTAAAGTGTGAAAATGCATATTTTTTAAAGTAGTACTCACACAGAAGTACATTTAATAGAAATTGTTCTCTTGAAAATTTAGATCAGCTTAGCGTGTATTGCATAATATCACAAGGCCTAAATATGAGAAGAAATAATTGTTATGATGGCGCACCACTGTTCTGAGGGATGATGTCTGGGTTCTTCTCATCCAGGCTGTCCATACTCTCATCTGTGTCCTTGCTGAGTGGCACAGAGCTTGCCTTGTCTCCACATGTGTTACGGCGACCAACTCCATTAGACCCCTCCTCGCGATCCTTCTCGTCATCACCACTGTGACCACGCAGGCGCATCACAACCACAATGATGACTGCTACCAGCACCAGGGCTAACACGACTCCAATCAGCACTCCAAGGATTGGTGTTATGTGCAGAATTGTAGGAGTAGCTGCTGGAACATATAACCTTACAATACATTCATTCTTCCAACATCATCAGTACCATTGTTGATATGAAGAACATGTCAAGGGCAGACTGTTGGGATAGTTGCTTTAATATGTATTAATATAGCAGTTCTTCTCAGTACATTGCAGTTATTTCTGCAACAAATTACTTAAAAATGCAATACAGATCTAAACCTCATCACACTGTTTTGAACTAGTCCTAATATTTGAATCTGATTGAAGATATCAGTTTATAATTCTACATTAATATACTTACTGCAGTTCATAATAATATAGTTCCTTATTTATAGAGGGATGTTAATCACCTCTGAAATTCAAGTATAAAATGAAAAAATCAAGAAAATTTTAAAGTTGTAAGTTCACGTGCAGATGTTAAGCATTTCAAAATATATTACAATGTGCTGTATAAAGCTTATCATGCTAATATTTGAGAAGTTATTTAAGTTTCCGGTTACAATTCTAGCTGCTCTTGATCAAATTAATTTCACTTTTACTAATGTTCATGACTAGCATTCCAACCAACAATTTTGGTTATGATGGTACTTTCTGAAATGACTATATAATGCACATATATGATGCTTTCAGAATAAAATTCCAGACCAATTAGTGTAGATGTTGTCAATAGGGTTTGTAAATGTCATATAAGTCTTCCTTTCCTTTGTTGATCGTGCTCAAAGATTTTGAGTATTGTAGCATTTCTAGGCTGAAAAATAGAACTGACCTTACAAGGACATGAAGATTTAGATGATAGAACTTCTTCTAATTAATAATTTCCTTTAAGGTATTATATATGGTTTTCCTCCGGCTGAGGCCTTTGGTTCAGAAGGTCCTGAGTTCGATTCCTGGCCAGGTCAGGGATTTTAATTGCCTCTGATTAATTCTTCTGGCCCAGGGAGTGGGTATTTGTGTTTGTCCCAACACTTTCCTCTTTATATTCACACACCACACTACACTACCAACCACCATAGAAACACGCAATAGTGATTACATCCCTCCATATAGAGTTGGCATTAGGAAGGGCATGTGGCCATAAAACAGGGTCAAATCCACATGTGCGATTTAGTTCACACCCACAACCCCACAGGTGTTGAAAAAGTGGTAGAAAAAAGAAGAAGAAGATATGGTTTTCCTCCGACCTTAAATCTCTGAATAATTTAACTTATGGGTACAATACCATTGTCAGATTTCTGTTCTTAGTAATAATGCGATGAAATGGAAGGCTGTTAGGTACTGGTACCATGCTTCAATTCATGGGTGCTTGCAAATGGGTCTTGAGGAGGAATTTCTTCACTTTTTTTAAATATAGGCTTCAAATTTGTTTTCTTCAAATATTGCTAAAAAATCTCAAAGTTGAAGAAAATCTTGCTGCACAATATTCTACCTCACATTTTGAGTACCGTAGATCTTGTGTTTTATATCAGACAGTGATAAATAATGACCCACTGTATATGGATTTTTACCAGTTTTATCGTGAATTTATGAATAAATAAGAAGTTATGTGTATACAATTATTCCCAAGGGCTTCCATTAATTCATTGTGACATTCCATCGCATTTCACCCTCGGAGAACAGCTATTTTGATGTAAGCGCGCTACTCAACACGGGTTACTTCCATCTCGCACGACACTCACCAACTGACTGATTTCACAGCCCTCGCTGCTCTACTACCAGCTATCACAGAGCCATCTGTTGTTTTGCATACACACTATGCCTGCAGAACTTCCACACGACACATATACATTTGTGATCCGTTCACATATCTACAAGAAAAAAAAAATAGTTGCCATGACTTTTGCCCCAATCTTTGTATGTAGTTCAGGAATGGTATCCCATCTTCATGAAGTCATCATTTTCATTTGCCCTTGTTCAGCTCCTGCTAAGCCTGGGTGTTGATGGCACTTTTCCACCTTTGCCTCTCCTTCCGCCACTCCTCTTCAGTAATTGGTATCCTTCCCTCCTCCATCGTCATAACATGTCCAAACCACCTCAATTTATTCTTCTTCACCCTATCACTCAGCCCTTCTACCCGTATGTTTTTTCTGACCTCAACATTTCTTACTCTGTCTTTCTTTGTCTTCCCTAGCATACTCCTCAGGAACCTCATCTCACTGGCCTGAAGTTTACTCTCATTTCTTGCTGTCAAAGTCCAAGTCTCTGATGCATATGTTAATATAGGGGTATAGTACACCCATCTTGTACATTATCTCTCTACATTTAATAGGGACTTATCTGTTCCACTCAAGGTTCCTTACATTTGGTAGAATGTATTTCCTGCTTGTACCCTTCTGCTGATCTCCTTACCCAACTTTGCATCTTGCATTATTTCACTTCCCAAATATTTGAAGTATTCAACAACCTCAAGGTTTTGTCTCCTGATACTAACGATTCCTTTTCCTAATCTTTCTCCTCTTGTCATCACCACTGTTTTGCTCTTCTCCACACTGACTTCCATACCATATTTCTCAATATTGTCATTTAAAGCTTCCAGTTGGATTTGCACTTCTGTATTGTTGACTCCCCAGATAACTATGTCATCTGAAAACCACAATATTTTCATATCCCCTCCATATCTTGCCTTTGTTTCCTTTAGAATTTCATCCATAACCATTATCAACTTTATGAAGTATCGGTGGATAATTTTTAAACATCTTCTAGACCTGTTTAGTTGAAAAATTGCATCATAACAAGTAATTGTCTTACACATCCAGCTCCTTGGCTGATTGGTCAGCATAATTGCCTTCAGTTCAGAGGGCCTGGGTTTGATCCTGACTGGATTTTGGATTTCAACTGTGTCTGGTTAATTTCTCTAGCTCTGGGGCTGGGTATTTGTGCTTGTCTGCTAATTCATATTCATTTACACACAAAACATCCCACCATAAACCACCATAGAAACATGCAATAGTGAATATATTCCACCATATAGGGTTGGCATCAGGAAATGGACTAGATTCACACAGAGTGCCGACCCCATTTGACTGGGAGAAGGCCAGGAAGAAGAATTAATTGTCTTACATTTGCACAATTAGCCAGTCTTCCAATTTAAAAATTTATGTAGAAGTTGTTGTTAGTAACATTTCTCAATCGAAATGATCACTCATACATCATATTTTGGAACTAATATAGGAGAATTGACATACATTACATCTTTCTTTTAGTATGGTTTCTCATAATGGATGTAATTCTGTATGAAATTTAAATCTGCAGAGCAGTATTTCTTCATAAGTTGCCTTATACTGTCATATTGTCTTAACTTCTGCCTTCAATTATGTCCATATTAGTATAGAATGATGGCACAAATTTCAATTTTTAATTAACAGACCAATAATTCAAAGAAATAATGAAGACCTGAAGTGCTAGTTCCAACTGGATCAAAATGACAGTTTCCTGTTTCACCATTTTATTTAAACATTGTGCACATAAAATCACAAATTTCAAAATATTTAATAGGTATCTTCACTTCTAATGCTCTACTGTTCCTTCAGGATAATGTCTTGACATCCAAAGCGTAAAATCAGAATTCATAATTTTATATATTTGCATTTTAAAACAAATAATTTCAGACTGGATGGAAGCATGTTCACAGTACTTCAGATTTTTCATGGACTTCAGAGTTTCATTTTCTGGCATAGTTACTTGAAAGAAAGTGCACATAGTTCCATAGTTCCATAGTTCCACAGGAAAGGAAACTAGTATTGTTGTCACATTTAGATAGAAGAATACCATATTCTGTTACATACGGTAATAACTAATTTATATTGATCTGTATGTTTATTTACTTCAGGATCATAAATGTTGGTTTCATGTCTTGCTTCAGATCTCAGTCAGTACTATGTAAAACTATCTTGGAGAAAACATATTCATTTTTTTTTTTAGATTAAAGAGAAATAATAAGGAAGAAATATGCTAAGGCCTTCTCTTGACTGATGCCATTAGTGAAGAAATTATTTTCTTATATACCATACAATTTTTATCTTCCTTGTTGTATTCCACTTGTTATTCACTTGAAAGCACACTTCATGGACTAATAATGTGATACAAGATATACACATTTTATGGAGGCCTAGCGATGACTCGTACAGAAGTAAAATGCTGTAATTTTAAGTATTATTGCTTACACTGAATAATCATTGAACTGAGTAACACCTAATCCTTTTTCACTGAAATAATTTTTTTCTTCCTCGATACAAATACTAAAATATGTTCAGTTGTTTTCTCTGGATGGTTGTTTATTTCTAAAACTGAATAATTTGTTGACTTCTACATCTTGTTATGCAACACCTACCTGGTTGGTATCTAGCCTGATTCCTGGTAAAGTAAATATGTTTAGACAAATGACTTCCTTCTAGATGCAGAAGCCTGAAAAAACAACTCATCCACTTACTGGTGATGGTTTATGCTGAAATGTTTGACTGATATCTGTTTTCCTTTCACTAATTTCCTTTGTAGCACATGTTACCTGCTTTGGAGCTCTTAACTGAGATTGATAGGCTTCATTTTTATTATCTGCAGTCCTCTATGAATGAAATACTGGTAACTCCAGCAATTCACATACCATTCCATACCTCTCATCCTGAAATCATTTAATAACACAAACTAACATCTCTTACTCTGGCCTGTTTCTTCTGTCATGTAAAATCTAGTAATCTTCACATCCCTTTTCATTACAAGGTATATTCAGTTATATTCTACTTTCCCTTGCTTTCATTTATGATTGAACAGTCACCATAAAAACTTTCCTTCAAATGCTGTTGTTAGAATCAAACTTCTCTTTGTAGTACTGTAATGTTTCTAACTAATGATATTTCTGAAGATAAATTACATTAAACTAAATATCTTCATGCTTGTAATGATTGCTATGATTTTCCTCCTTAGTAGTACCAGTAACTGATTTGTTTAAAATGAGCCTTAAATTTTCCTACTTTATGGAATATGTAGGCCTAGAAGTATGGCATCATCCATAGAATAAAGATGTTATACAGACAGAAAAGTTCAGTTTAGGATCAATGGATTGTACTTGTGAATCCATTATCAGTAAGTATTTAATGTCTCTTTTACCATTCTTCATACACCGTAGCAAAAATATTTGATGAAGAAATGCCACTAGATTTTATATTACATTCATAATGTTTCTTTAAATTAATATGAATATAATTTATACATCATTAATTTATATTTTTATGTAAAGTTGTGAATGTATTCTGTGTAAGCCAAATACTAACTGAAGATGTAACGGGCCAGGCTAAGTGGCAGGGACGGTGCGTGGTATTATCACAGTGTTGCACAACTCCCTATAATTTTACACTTCATTTGTCATCTTTTCTTCTCATTTTTTAGTTTAATAAACCTAATATATATTCTAAAATATGTTAAAATCAACCATCTTTGGTCGTTTGATGTTGGCCTACTAATGCTTTGTAATGGACCAATAAACGCTGCTGGCTTCAAATCAAACTCAGGGGGTTTGCTTTCCTATGACAACTCCCAAGTGGACTGCATGATGCAATGTAGTTTCAACAGAGATTAACCTAAGCCTGTATAGCAGGAGGTAGCATGCTTGTCACTATCGGTTCTTGAGTGTTACATGAGACCAGCAAGCCCCCTAACGAGAAACAATTTTGAAATGTCTCCGTTAGATTGCATCACTCTCTGGAGATGACTACATTCCTGCTTTCTATCCTCTCTCAATGGTAATTTCTTTTCCACAGCACAAGGGTACACCATACTGGATCACTCACAATATTACTAAGATTCAACGAAAAAAAATAGGAGGGAAAATTTTCAATTCAAGTCAGGTAAGAATAACTGTAGTTATACTGTGTAAATAACCTCTTATTTCCTGTGTTTTTGTTGCTGGATATATTTCAGTTTTAATAGGAATGCAGTTCATTACTTAACGATAATATAGTTTCTTGTTATTTCTGTAAGTTTCTCATATAAAAATTTGACATTGAAAATTTTGGTGCAACACCCAGCTTTAAATACCACCAGTTGCCATTGCTAAGTGACTCAGATGACTTTCTGAGCCCAGATTGGTGGGTTTGATTCTGGCTTAGTCCACTGGTATTTGAAGGTGCTCAGATACATCATTCTCATATTGGTAGATTTGCTGGCACATAACAGAACTCCTGCAGTACAAAATTCAGGCACCTAGGCATATCCAAAAACCATAAAAGTAGTTAATGGAATGTAAAATCACTGACTTTGTCTTATTGGAGACTGCGTTTGCTCTTTCTAGGCACTAGTCGCCTCCCAACCACGTCTGTAGAACTCTTCATTTGCAATTTGGGTGATGATTTTCAAGCAGATGTAGACAATATTTTCTTCTTAACTATGAAACTATAACTTTTTTAATTGAGGCTATTGGTATCAAAAGGAGCAATCTCCATCTTCCTGCACTTTACAGTGGGAGTGATTTTTTATCTAATGCATTTCTATTCACTCTATCTTGGTGATTTTTGTCTTATGTACACAACAGACAGGCTGTGAGCAAGTAATCAAAGATAACCTTTCATATAATTAATGGTATATTAGGTACCGGTACTTTAAATTGTAGTTCAGAGATTGTCCCTTTTGATTCTAACTTTCAGATTTTCATGGATATTGCTCTTTTTGATACCAATATGTAAGGAGATTGCTCTTTTTGCTAATAACTTACAGAACTGTGATACCTACACTATTTTTCTCTACACTAGATTGAAAGGTCAAGAATGTCACTAAAGAGTTACAAAAGTGATGAATAATATCACCTAGACTGAAAAATGGAAGACCACCAGCACGAAACACATCAGTTTAGATTTGCAAACAATCTTATTACCAATACATTCAATATAGGGTACAATAAAATTTAAAAATTAACATTATCCTTCAGATAGTCAGTAAAAAGAAGGAAGGGAAGTCTGTAAACTAAGGATAGCTGTTATAATAAAGTGCCCTGAGGTTATGATCAGTTCATATGGATATTGAGTATACAAAAGTATATAAGTCCATATAAGTCCATTTCCCATTTTAATTTCTACGTGGTAAAAAAATATTTACTGACTGAATGTTATTGCCACTTTTCTTGCAACAACTGATTTCAATATCCTATGATCGTGAGTCTATTTCCTCGCTTTTGTGGCAGGTGTCAAGTTTTGCGGTAGCATGTCCATCACAGAACACACTGAAGAAAGCTACAGTTTGTTTTGGTAATATAATATGTTCGTGCACGTTCATAAAGTTTCAAAACACCGAAAATACCTCCAGTATAACTCTAAAACCAAAAAATAGGCATGCATAAGCAAGACAGTCTCAATTTATAACTCAATTGAATCAATATGGCAGCACTTTCATGGCATGAGCAGAAAGAGCTGATTGGTAATTCTGGAGATTGTCCCTTTTGATACCAACAGATGGCGGAGATTGTTGTGTTTGAAAGTCACACTGTACTTTCATGCTCTGAAATGAAGGGATTTTGTTCTTTTTGAAAAAGGCAAACAACATAGTTTTATAGACAGCTATTAATACAATACAACAGTATCAGTAACTCATTTCCAACGAAAAGTGGAGATTGCTCCTTTTGATACCAATAGCCTCAATTACCGATATGTAATTTCCAAATGCTGTCATATCTTTCACTTTCACAGTATATCATTATACATTACACTGAAGACTCAGGGCCTCTGTTCATCAACGAATGTATTTCTGTGGCTGCATTACCACCTACATATTTATAGGGTTGAAATAATACTTTTTTAACAGGAAAAACAACACTGTTCAAGTCCTGCATGTTTGGCAAGTTATATTTTCTTTCTAATACATCTTATTAATCCTAACCCTTTGAACATTAATGAAGATTCAGATCATTAAGATACTTTCATATGTGAAGTCAGTAGGTACTTATTTAAAATACATTCCTTAACCTTCAATTACAATCTAGAATTGAAAAATTAACATTTTTAGGCAACAAAAGTGTAAGGTCTTGTTAAATTATTTCCTCAAGATGACCAAATTAGACATCATTCTAGAGGGTGTTACATAGGACTAGACAGAAAATCTAGATATACTCATACTACCTAAACAAATCTATGACACAGAGGCATGTGGAGTATGAATAGTGCAGCACAAGCGTTCACCTAGGGTACAATCGTCATGTGAGTGACAAATATGTAGTTTCTTCATTTTCTTTTGCTGTGTGAAAGTCTTTCGCCTACCTGCATGAGGAAGGAAAATAGAGAAGCTTAAACTTCTCATTAAATAAGGCATTCTTTTCATTCTGTTCATAAGATTCTTTCCTTTGTATGTATATCTAGTGATCGATTTCCTTTGAGAGTGAGGGGGGGGAAGGGGGATGGGGAGGGAGGTACAATGTCAAGATCACTAGTAAATAATAATAATAATAATAATAATAATAATAATAATAATAATAATAATAATAATAAAATTTAATACTTATCACAAATACTACATATAACATTTCATACTGTCTAAATCACAGTGTTAGAGGAGTTAATTAAGTAGACATACAAGTTGCTCTCTCCAATATTATATGCAGTAATTTTTCTTCTTTCTGGATAGACAAAGATTTACATCACATGATGATCTTGAGTATAGCCCATTAAGAAACACTGATTACTTGTGCAGTGAACATTTTCTGTCCATTTGTTTAGTTCATCTATGATCGTATTGATTCAGTGATATCCCTTTCTGAATACATTGCAAATGTAGAGTGGGGCCAGTTGGTAATTCAAGACGTGGTTGAGAAGGTTCATTAAGAAGTTGTGTTATTTGAAGGGTATTTAAAAATCTTGTTCAAGCTAGTGAAAGCATATTCTGTGATTTGAACTTGTAATTCAATGAGATTTTGTTTCAAGTGACTTTCCTCATGAAAGGACTGTTATGCCTTCTGCCATTCAGTGGTCAGTTAACAATGCACCTCCACAATAATCTATTTTCAACTAGCTCTGTGGCCTCATCTTGTTTTATACCAATTAAATCATTACAACTGAGTCTAACCAGTCATTTCAGTCTCCCTCTGCTTTTCTTATCTTCCATGGCTGAGTCTATTATCCTCCTGGGTAACTCACTCTCCTCCATTTGCCTCAAACGGACCTACCGCCAAAGCTGGTTTATGCATACAGCTTCATCCATTGAGTTAATTCTTAACTTAACCTTTATGTCATAATTCTTAGTACCCTCCTTCCATTGTTCCCACGTGCTTGTACTAGCTACAGGTATTTATGAACACGAATATTTCTTTCTTTGTTGTTATTTTACTTATCTCTAGTTCCTTGACCTACTAATTCATTTATATTTCAATTATCTAATCTATTGGAATTCATCCTAGACCATTTCGGATGATTAAACTCCTTAATCACAACTGGCATGTGAAGCTTTTCCTTCTCCATCATGATCTAACAAGTATGAACTATTACTTCCAGACAATGTATTTACGTTTTTCTGAAGTCTCCAACCATATTCATACATTTCTGTAGTGCTCTTAAAGAAGAGAACAGAGAATTCCGGTGAGGCTATAAGCTAGTGTATTTTGCTAAGCATAAATCTTCAATTGTCTATTCTATTGTTAAATTACAAGAGGTAATTTGTTCTTTTTTTTTTGGCCACGATTTCTTTCTGGTAAAAAATAGGCGTGTGCCCTCCGGAGAGGCCTGGTACAGGTGTTCGGATTTCACGCCAATGGGCGACGTGCGCGGACAGTGAGGGTGGGCCATACCTAGGATGAAATATTATGTCAAAGACGGCACAAATATCCATTCTCCGAATCAGGGGATATAATCAATGAAGGTTAAATCCTCGAACCAGTGGCGTATACTGAGGGCTACCAAGGCTATCAGTGAAGCCCAAACCTCAAATGCGAGCGATGGAAATCTAAAGCACATTATATTGTAAGCATCTGACACATTGTTCCATTTGCAAACCTTGAAAGCAATGAGAAAACACGTCGCACGTATTTCTGAGAACAAGGCTTCGGAGACTGATATTGCAGCCCAGACTCTCGTCCCTTCCCATCGACTCGCCTCACGCGGCTTGCTGCTGTCTGCCTACAGGTGCCGGGACCGGCGGAGGATAGCTGTGCTAGGCTTCGGTCCGTCAGATCGCCACTGCTGTTACCATGCGTTACTCATCGTATATACTTCCTCACCTCATCCTTCTGTCTTAAATATAGAGATAACGGAGTGCTGGTATTTCACTCCCGTTTACTTCTACATCCTTGTAGGAAGACACTGCAGGGTTGCTGTTATAGGAGTAATATAGTTTTCTTTTTATTGGTAGATCTGCTAAAATGAAACGCAATCTATCAGATTTAGTGTTCTCTTTTGTTGGTTGGAATCGTACCCGTGATCATGGGTCGGACACCACCACTGATCTTCCGAGGAAGATAATTAACCACTGAACGATGTGCTCCCGCCTGAGACTAACCCTGTCTGACTCAAGAAACCAGTCCAGTAAGGTCAGCCACTTTTCATCCGTTTTGTAAGAATGTCCAGAGACACACTCAGTCTTGATTTTTGTTGATTCCGTCAGTCGTTCGTTTCCTGATCCAGTTCTTCGCTTCTTCTTAACCTATATTGTCTAGCTACCATCTTTGGAATCATTACCTTGCGAAGGATCTTTCTCTGAAATTTCTCGGCTTCTCTGAGCTCAGCCTTTCTAGTCATTCCGAGGCACTCACTTTCATAAAACACTCCATTTTAATTACTATGTTGTAATGACTGAGCATACCTGGCCTTGAGATGGCCTTTTTTTTTGTACAGGCTGTATGCTCTGCGGAAGGCAATGCCCATCTTCTCTCGCCTGCTGTTATCAACTTCCCTTCTGCTAGCTTTCATCTGGACAATCTCCCCGAGATACCTTGCATATTCTGTTCTCAGGTGATGGGACGCAGTTTTGTTGTTTGTCATGCACTTTTTTTGGTAGTGGTTTAACTTCACACTAACACATCAAAAGTTTTCCGCGACGGAAAAATGGGAAAGAGCTAGAATTGGGAATGTAGTGGACGTGGCCTTAATTAAGATACAGCCCCAGTACTTGTCTGATGTGAACACTGAAAACCACGGAAAACCATCTTTAGGGCTGGGGGATTCGAACTCATCAACTCTGGAATGCAAGCTCACAGCTACGCGACCCTAACCGCTCAGCCAACTCGCTCGGTTTGTCATGTACTTCGTTTTCCCAAAGGAAGTCTGGAGACCAGCTGTTTCAGCTTATTTATTCTTTCTTTCTTTCTTTCTTTCTTAATCCGTTTACTCTCCGGGGTTGGTTTTTCCCTCGGTCTCGGCGAGGGATCCTACCTCTACCGCCTCAAGTGGAGTGTCCTGGAGCGTAGGATTTTGAGTCGGGGGTAAAACTGGGGTGCAGGACCAGTACCTCCTCCAGGCGGCCTCATCTGCTATCCTGAACAGGTGCCTTGTGGGGGAATTGGAAGGTGGAAGGTGTAGGCAAGAAAGAGGGAAGGAAGCGGGCGTGGCCTTTAGTTAGATACCATTCCGGCATTTGCCTTAAGGAAAAGTGGGAAACCATGGAAAACCACTTCGAGGATGGCTGAGGTGGGAATTGAACACCCCTCTACACAGTTGACCTCCCGAGAATGAGTGGACCCCGTTCCGTCCCTCGTACCACTTTTCAAATTTCGTGGCAGAGCCGGGAATCGAACCCAGACCTCCGGGGGCGGCAGCTAATCCCACTAACCAGTACACCACAGAAGCGAACTATTTATTTATTTATTTAGAAAGGAAACTGGAGATAAGGCTCATTTTGGTGCAATCCAAGTACTTCATGAGATAGAGTGTTCAATTACAAATCCATTTAAAGTTTGATGAAGGCTTATATATAAATAGTCTATATCTACCCCTTAATCCCGTTTTCCTGATAGGGGTCGGGGATATGAAATTATATGGCATGTTTTTTCGGCTGGATGCCCTTCCTGTCGCCAACTTCAGATGAGGAGCTAATGAAGACGAAATTAATCATTGTTATTGGGTAAGGAGGTGGAAGGGGGATGGACGGAATCGGCTGTGGAACTGTCCCGACATTTGCCTGGAAGTGAAAATGGGAAATCACAGGAAACCATTCTCAGGACAGCCGACGGTGGGGTTCGAACCAACTTGCTTCTCGAATTCAGACCTTGTCTCTATAGCCTTAGCGCTTTAACACGCGAGGCCACTTCGCTTGGTTGATGAAGGCCTATTTAATGCGTTGTAATGTTACATATCGTCCGCCTCTGTGGTGTAGTGGTTAGTGTGATTAGCTGCCACCCCCGGAGGCCCGGGTTCGATTCCCAGATCTGCCACGAAATTTGAAAAGTGGTACGAGGGCTGGAACGGAGTTCACTCAGCCTCGGGAGGTCAACTGAGTAGAGGTGGGTTCGATTCCCACCTCAGCCATCCTGGAAGTGGTTTTTCGTGGTTTCCCACTTCTCCTCCAGGCAAATGCCGGGATGGTACCTAACTTAAGGCCACGGCCGCTTCCTTCCCTCTTCCCTGTCTATCCCTTCCAATCTACCCCCCCTTCCGCAAGGCCCCTGTTCAGCATAGCAGGTGAGGCTGCCTGGGCGAGGTACTAGTCATCCTCCCCAGTTATATCCCCCGACCCAGAGTCTGAAGCTCCAGGACACTGCCCTTGAAGCGGTAGAGGTGAGGATCCCCCGCTGAGTTCGAGGGAAAACCGACCCTGGCGGGTAACCACTTAAAGAGGAAGAAGAATGTTACATGTCTAGTTAATCTAATAAAGGTTTTGTTATGCTCCGTCTCCGAAAACCGTTAAAGTAGTTAGTGGGACGTAAAGCAATTATTATTATTATTATTATTATTATTATTATTATTATTATTATTATTATTATTATTATTATTAATAATATTATTTTCTGTTTTCATACAATGGCTGCTCCGGCCTGTATTACATCTTTCTGAAGCGAATTCTAAACTACTGGTGGTCTGTTGGGGCAATACCCTCACTTTAGTGAGGATATTTAAGCATATTTCAATGAAGTGAGAAACTAAAGACTTGTTCATCAACAGAGTCAGCAAAACAGCCTAGGCGATTGCATCTCAATACGCTGGAAGCTCCAGACGAACCGAGTGGTCAACAACGAAGCTGATTCGAACCTACCAACCATCAGCCGACTACGTGATCCTCCCTCCCGCTCGACCGTCTCAGACTTTCGCCCAGACGTTGAATTGGAAATTAGAGGGGGCGTTAACTCAGTATATAGAACCCAGTGCTTCAGGAAACAACATTTTGGAACTGATACTGAAACTTAGGGTTTTCATTTAAGACGTCAACCACGGAAATCCCTTCTCTGGTTATCGCCGCGCCTGCCGTTTCTGCTTTTAGGTATCCCAACGAACGTCAGTGGGGTGATGGTCGATTTTCCTTTGCCTTACACCAAGCTACAGTCGCCTTTAAAGCACTTACTGCGTTATCACTGCACGATTTTTGCAAACACATATATGCGACAGGTATTTGCACTATACATCATACTGTCATACGGTTATGTAAAATGTACCTACCAATTATAAGCTTTCGATTGGTTATGAAATTATCGCTAAAAGCGATGGCATACTGATAAAACACGTGTGCGAGTTTGTGAAGCGGGACGTAGTTTTACGCCAAGTACGCTTTCTGATACGCAGGAAGCAACAATCACCGTGGTGTAGCCAGGCCCCGATTTCAAGTAGTTAGCGCCCTGGGCAAACAATATTTAGCCGCCCGCCCCTCTGCTCGTTTTCCTGTTCCTCTAAAATATAATTGTTTACAAATTAAATATTACAGTTTTCAAGATTATGAGTTTTAAAACAGCACATTATGCAAATACAATTAATTCTCATACTTAAACTTATCAAGCCAAATAAAGATAACAGCCAAATAAGAATCAGGCTGTTTTTATTTGTATTTAAAAAGCCGTTGGTTCAGTTTTATAGTTTGTATGTAAGTAAATAATTTTAGAAATAAGACACGTTTTCTTCACAAAATTTAAATATATAGATTAAATTCAGGTTTTAAAGTTAGAATAGTTTAAAGTATTTTATATAGTCTAATAAAATAATTGGAATAGTTTGTGGAATGTAAAAGTAATTTGAGTGTAATGAATTTAAGACGTAATTCACGCAGGCCATAATTACTCGATCCGCCGACCGCCGCCCCTCAAAAACTGGCGCCCTGGGCAAATGCCCAGTCAGCCCATTTGTAAATCGGGGCAAATAGCTTAATATGATAATAGTGGAAACTCTCCTCACTTAGCACGCAGAGCAGCGGCGACAGCACGTAGTGCTGCCATCTAGCGGCTCGCAGGGAACACTAACATAACGCGCCATTCAAACACTACACATTTCGACTTCCAACCCAACGAAATACTGATTTTAAGACGTTTGCGTCGTTCTTGTAACATAATATAGGGAAGGAAAAAGGTGGATGTTGATCTGAATGAACCAGTGATAAGAATAAAACAAATGTATTATCAAATTAAAGCATTAGACCGTCATGTTATGACTAGGGCCTACAGTCTTCAAGAGCAAATCACACATGCAATATCTTTTTAAACTTGGTATTTTTACAGGCAATATTTTTCACTGTTGAATCATAGGTTATATTCACATATGCCTTTATAAGGACTTTGAAATACTTGTCAGTCAGTAATTTTACACAGCTGTTACATAAGCCTACACTACATTCATTCAATGACAAAAACCTGTCATTTAATTTTCTTCTAATCCCATCTTTGCTTTCTAAAAAAAACTAAAAAGAAACTATCTTCAAATGTTCTTGATATTTTAGCATCTAACTTTCCCCCACAAATATTCGGAAACATAATTTTAGAATTGTCATACTTTTCATTTCTATGTGCAAGTTTCCCATGCTATAATCATTATCATCATCATCATCATCATCATCATCATCTGTTTACCCTCCAGGTTCGGTTTTTCCCTCGGACTCAGCGAGGGAACCCACCTCTACCGCCTCAAGGTCAGTGTCCTGGAGCTTCAGACTCGTGGTCGGGGGATACAACTGGGGAGTATGACCAGTATCTCGCCCAGGCGGCCTCACCTGCTATGGTGAACAGGCTGAGGGAAGGAAGCGGCCGTGGCCTTAAGTTAGGTACCATCCCGGCATTCGCCTGGAGGTTAAGTGGGAAACCACGGAAAACCACTTCGAGGATGGAATCGAACCCACCTCTACTCAGTTGACCTCCCGAGGCTGAGTGGACCCCGTTCCAGCCCTCGTACCACTTTTCAAATTTCGTGGCAGAGCCGGGAATCGATCCCGGACCTCCGGGGGTGGCAGTTAATCACGCTAACCACTACACCACAGAGGCGGCTATCATTATCATAAGATGACAATACATCCCTACACTCAGCATGGAGAAATTTGCTACATACCCAGCCCATGACATAATTGTCTGCATTTTTCCTGTATTATATCATAGTCATAATCAGTGATCACTTAACTCACACTGTCGAGTGACATTAGCATCAAACTTGCAATTTATCACATCATTAGGAGTCAGTAGAAAGTCTGCAACATCAGATTCACAATTGCTGTCATCAGAAGCACAGATCAATTGATTTATCATAACACTCCTTATGGTACTGCGAAATTTTGTTGCATCTGGAGTTACATTGTTACCTCCTCTTGCTCTGATGATGGAAAAAATGTTTTCAATGCAGTTCTGTGTGAGCCTCCTTGTTAGCAAATAATGAAAACCATAATCACTATATAATTCAGACCACAATAGTTTCAGTGCAGAAATATTGTCTATCCAACCCTGAATACAGAGAGGGTTGCCTTTGCGATTATTCAAAACTTTGAGTTGTTCATCCAGCTTTTTCATATGCCCTGAGTCATTGTTTAAGGGTCTCCTGTACTCTTTGGGGCTACTGAGACTTCAAGAATTAAAAATATCACACATTTCTATAAACTCTGCAGTGTTTGCAGCACTTATTGCAAAGAATTGAATGGCACATGAACTAGCATTCCAGAAGCTACAGAATGGCTGAGGACCCTGGTGGCTAAACATACCCTCATACCTTTCATCTAAATCTGTCCTTCTGCTCTTCACCCACTGAGTACACCTAAAAATCGATAAAATTCATAGGTTTAATCATAACAATATTTTAAAGAAAGTATGTTCTCATAAATAGAAAAAAATACCGGCACGTAAACATTTAACAGGTAGGCCTATACTCACAGCACTTTGTTGTTAGGAATCTGTAAAACGGCTTGCGATCACTTTGTCTTCTGTAATGAAAACATCCATACACAGCACAAATAACTCCTCTTCCTGCCATTTCCAAAATCGTGATACATAACAAGCACAAAACTATCTGAAGTACAAATAATTCACTTCTGGCGTACACAGCTGACAGCAGTAGCAAGAGTAGTTAGCCTCTCGAACCGCTAGATGGCACGCAGAAGCGGTGTCGCCAGTTTCTCGCTGGAGTTTCCACTATTATCATATTAAGCTATTTGATTGGGACCTGGGTGTAGCGGACTAACCACAGACGTGTTGACGCATGTTGCGTTGGTAGGTGGGTGCGAATCCCACCAGCGATAAATATTTTTATTCACATTGTAAACTATGAGGACCAAATAAGAGGCCATTCGTGCCACATTCGACCAATAGCATGCATATTGAATGTGTAGTGGCATGTTGTAAGGATATTGCATTGCAGTTTCTTTCGCGTGTATCATCTGTAACTACATCAAGAACTCCACGGACGAGATTTCGAAACTCGTGTTTATTTCTGTGCGTGGATACTGACGCAAGTGGCAAATGATCCAGTGTTTGTATCTCACATTTTATTTTCTGATGAGGCACGATTTCATAATAATGGCTCTGTGAATCGTGATAATATGCACTACTGGAGTGTTGAAAATCCATTTTTCACACCAGGCAAATGCTGGGGCTGTACCTTAAGGCCACGGCCGCTTCCTTCCCACTCCTAGCCCTTCCCTGTCCCATCGTCGCCATAAGACCTATCTGTGTCGGTGCGACGTAAAGCAACTAGCAAAAAAATAAATAAATAAAATCCTCACTGGGTAAGACGGCAGCATTTCAGGCACGTTGGCGAGTAAATGTCCAGTGTGGTATACTGGGTGATCACCTAAATGGACCATATTTTTTTGAGGATCATTTGACAGGAGCCCGGTACCTACAGTTTCTTCAAGACCAACTACCATTGCTGCTAGAGGATGTGTCCCTGGGTGAGCGTGTAACACGTGGTATCAACACGACGGAGCTCCCCCTCGCATATCAGCAGATGTTTGCAAGTATCTGAATGTTACACATCCCGGTCGATGGATAGGAAGGGGAGGACCTGGCACAAGGCCTGCTAGATTGCCCGATTTGACGCCACTGGACTTCATCCTATGAGCAGAGTCCTGCAGCCAGACCCACCGCGCAGCACTTCAAACCCACGGGCTCCGGCAGCCCAGCCCGTGCAGTGCCGTTCTCTTCTGACGCGGCAGAGTACTGGCCCACAGCAATGGGCTCATAGAGCCCACCGCAGTCCACCGCACTGGGCGGGCCCAGTAGAACAACCTTGAGTACTTTTCCACAATAACATGTGCGCCGTGCACAACGAAATGTTCACGTCACACTACTATTCGGATCATTCTCTCTACGAATTCCCGTACGCTAATAACATATTTTTAAGTGGGCTAATCGCATTTGGAAATTAAACGGTAGAGATTTCTCTTGCACTGTAATAATAATAATAGAAAACAAACAGAAACTTTATTATACACTAATATTCGTCTGCAATTGACACCAAATTAACTGAAAATGAATCTAAATAACACGAAGCACATTCATAGGACTTCTTTCGCGTTTATCTCAAAATAAAATACAAACAGAAATGACGTGCAATATGCCAACAACACAAACAAACCTGAACATAGCTTTTATTTAGTGTGCGTAGTTTATTGGACATTGCTAATTGTGGTGGAATGAAATTACTGTGAATGAAAATAAGAGCATCAGCAATCGTCTGGATGTAGAAGATAATGAAGCCCGCTGAATTGAAATTTATCTCTGAAGCTGAACTTGATGCTTGCATACATATTACTTTCTTAGCGAGCTGGTGAAATTTTGAATAGTTTTGTCCTTTTGTTCTCCAATAGGACGCCATATCCATCTTCTTCCATTCCACAATTTTGCTTTAAATATCTTTCCAGCTCATCTGTTGGAACAGGAGCATCATGAACGTCAGTCCACGAAGAAAATTTCATTACTTTGGCAGGTTGTGGCATAGTCGTGGAGTGCGATGACACGAAAACATTAGAATGCTCGTCATTCAACCACACCTCGTTCAACGTAAGTTTTTTTATCTAATCTAGGTCATCTGCCCCTTCCAATCTTCCCATCCCCCCACAAGGCCCCTGTTCAGCATAGTAGGTGAGGCCACCTGGGCGACGTACTGGTCGTTCTCCCCAGTTTTATCCCCGACCCAATGTCTCACACTCCAGGATACTTCCCTTGAAGCGGTAGAGGTGGGATCCCTCACTGATTCCGAGGGAGAAACCAACCCTGGAGAGTAAACGGATTAAGAAAGAAAGAAAGAAAGAAAGAAAAAGAAAGAAAGAAAGAAAGAAAGAAAGAAAGAAAGAAATAACCCACGACGTGAGGGCATTCGAATACATTGGCTCTGTGGATGATTCTAGAATTACAAAATACGAATAAAATTTACAGGCTCAAGTGGGATTCGAATCCACTTACCAAACGCAGCTGTATTAACAGCACCGCACTTAACCTATGACACCACGGCGACTCCAGCGAACACGTTTCCAGAAAGTTGGACTACTACTTCCGCTTCACAAATGCACACACGTTTTATATCAGTATGCCGTCACTTTTAGTGTTCATTTCATAGCCCACTGAAAGCTCATAATTGGCACGTACTTTTTACATAACCGTATGACAGTTTGCAAGCTGCTTTACGACGCACCGACACAGATAGGTCTTATGGCATCGATGGGATAGGAAAGGGCTAGGAGTGGGAAGGAAGCGTCCGTGGCCTTAATTAAGGTACAGCCCCAGCATTTGCCTGGTGTGAAAAATGGAAAGCCACGGAAAACCATCTTCAGGACTGCCGACAGTGGGGATCGAACCCACTATCTCCCGAACACTGGATACTGGCCGCACTTAAGCGACTGCAACTACCGAGCTCGGTGTATGGCAGTTTGATGCATTGTGTAAATGCCTGTCGCATACGGTACATATTTTGATGAGAATAATATTATTAGCTTTACGTCCCATCAAACTACATTTTTACGGTTTTCGGAGACGCCGAGGTGCCGGAATTTTGTCCTGCAGGAGTTCTTTTACGTGCTAGTAAATCTATCGACACGAGGCGGACGTATTTTAGCACCTTCAAATACCACCGGACTGATCCAGGATTGAACCTGCCAAGTTGGGCTCAGAAGGCCAGGGGCTCAACCGTCTGAGCCACTCAGCCCGGCGGTACATGCTTTTGCAAAGGTAATGGTGCGGTGAGTGATTAAAGGCGATTGTTGCTTGGTATACGGCAAAGGATAATAGACCATAACGACACCCGTGACGTTCGATGGGATGCCTAACAGCATAAAACGTCAGGCGCGGCTGACTCACCCGGTATTTATTCAGTGAAACATGATTCTGCGAGAAACAATTTTACTTTTACTGAGATCCTAGAATTATGTTCTGAAGAACGAGCCATCTGTCAAGGTCGTACGAAGTACCGAACTTCCGCAACTTTGTCTTCCTTATAGAATTATTTATAAGGATTGCACAACAAAAATTGCATCCTTATATAGTAAAATTTATGACATTTATATCATATGATTGTACTTCTGAATTACTTACCAACTTATGATCTTGTTTGCTGAGCATATTCGGAGGCAGAATTTTGCAATATACCTGGTAGATATTAATATTTGTAAGTTAAAACGTATTTTGAAGCTCTCCCCTGCAAGATTTCAACGTTTTATAAATCTAATTTTTTTTGCAACATCCTTTAACATGGATCATGTCTATAAAATGGTTTTCATTGATAAAAAATGGCAACAGTATGTAGGCCTATGTCACACCCTAGACCCGTTTTCCTGATGCGTGGTCGTAGATGAGGTGACATGAAATTAAATGGCATGTTTTTGCAGCCGGTTTGTGCGTTCTCTGTTATGATAGTACATATATCACACCCTCGTATTGTATTCCGAAGCAAGAGATATTATTGTCATTATTCGTATTATTGCTATTATTTAATTTGTGTATTTATTCTTTATATTTTAAGTTGGAAGGTCTTCATATGTGATATGAGTAATTTGTTTTGTACAAGCGGATGGGTAAACAGTGCTATTTCAACTCAGAAAGTTTGCGTGAGTCATGTGGATAGCCCAGAGTCCGATGAGGTGGCATTTTTGTTATTGTCTTGGGACCCGAAAGAGGTTCGGGGCGTGGTCTTGGTATGGCAAGAGTGTCTTCCACTCGTGATTGGATGGCCAGGATCAATCTAGACGTTCCATATGAGAGAAGGAGTAAGCTGAGGTCTATTTATCATGTGAGAAAACAGCGAGATACTTGACCAGTAACCTTAGTGGAACATGGAGGAGAGGACTTGGAACGTTGGTGATGTAACTTTTGTGAGACATGCTTGCCTTCAATCTTTGGTGGAACGTGAGAGGAGACGTAACTTTTGTGAGACATGCTTGCCTTGAATCTTTAGTGGAACGTGAGAGGAGATGTAACTTTTGTGAAACATGCTTGTCTTAAAATCTTTGGTGCTATAGAAGAGATATAACGTTTGTGGAACGAGGAGTTGCCTTAAAATTAGTGTGGAACGTGGTTGACGTGGTATTTTGTGAAATGTGATGTGTGGTACTGACCTATAAACTGTGGAGTGCTTAGGAACATGCTATTTTATCACTTGCGGCGGTTTGGTGTCTTATATGTTGGTGAGAGTTTAGGGGTGCTGTATTTCAGACTTTCCATAATTTACGTTCTGGAACAACAAACGTGTGTTGTTCGAGTGTATGTAATTTTAAACCAAGTGTTAGAGTCAGTGAACACAGTATTATAAAGGTACAGTATCTGTGTGATGTAAGAAGTGCCAATTATGAGAACATGCAAGTTGTGTTGATACACAGAGACAGTGAAGGGTATTTATCTATATTATGTGCTTTGTTCCACTTTGGGAGTGGCGACCCCATCGTAATAACAGCCTATATCTGATTCATTCATTACATCCCTGACCCGGTCAAAGACTGGTAAACAGGTTGTAGGTTTTTTTCATGTGCTTTATTCAACGGACTGACTGCAAATGGTAGCTTGATCCTCGCTTTTGGTTTCCCACTGTTTTTGTTGTTGTAAATATGGAGTCTTCCAGCAGTATGTTATGAGTGTATTTTATATACATTTTGGTGTGTTGATGAGGCGCTCACGCACGGATGTTGTTCAGAATATAGATAGTTATTTTAGAATCAGTGGAGTTATTAATGAACTAGGTGCAGTTGCTACCTATTTAGTTGTGTTCAGAAGGTTAGATGTACCAGTACGCACCTTTATGTACACGTCCTGGGAGATAGAATTATCATGCTTTATTAACATTTGAGGGATCCATTCTGGTGAACTCTGGCGTCCATACTACGGACGTTTCGATTAATTATTTTTATTAATTGTTGTATTTACTTTTATTTCAATGAAATGAAATGAAACAGCGTATAGCTTTTAGTGCCGGGAGTGTCCGAGGACACCCGTAGGCGACCTGCGCGTCGTGATGAAAATGAAATGATGATGAAGACAACACACACACTCAGCCTGAAATACAGCAATTATGGTTGAAATTCCCGACCCTAACGGGAATCGAACCTGGGACCCCTGTGACCAAAGGCCAGCACGCTAACCACTTAGCTATGGAGCCGGGCACTTTTATTTCAATTATTTTATATTACACTGTTAACACAAAGAACACCTGCATGGTGATGAAAGTTATTAGAATAGTTTACAGCGTTCGAAAAATGTATAAAGAATGAAAATGTTCAGTAAATGATTCGATGCTGAAGGAGTTTCCTTTTCTCCGTCCAAGTGTAAAAAAAATCTGCTGCCGTTCGTTTCTTAATGTTAAACAACCTTTAGTGTCAGAAACAGTGGGAAATCTCTGTTGTAGAACACGTGGGAACAGAAAGGCATGCTAACACGAAATAAATAAATAAATAAATAAATAAATAAATAAATAAACAGTATGCAAATAAAATGAGTATTTTCATCCTTTAACATTTTTATGAAACAATGTAGCCAGGTGGCAAACTTGTTTTTTGCTAGTGGCTTTACGTCGCACCGACACAGATAGGTCTAAAGCTGTGTTTACACTAGCGAAACTCCCTGGCGAAAGTCGCTCGGGCGAAACTTACTCACTTCGAGTGAAATCTCGCACTACCCAAAACAGAGCGCAATTCAGAGCGAAAAATAGCACGAGTGGGGCGAGCCGCCTTTGACAAGCCTGAAAGTTTCAGCTCTGGTTTTGCAGCTAACATGGAAACTTGTTTTGTCCCTCCAGCCGCTACAACTTTTTATCATCATATAGTAGATTAGTGTCATAAAAGTGTCATAAAGTTAAAATAAATTTCAGTTTTTGTAAGAAATTGAAGTGTTGCGTTTTTCGTGCCGTCAGTGTAAGTTCTTCACAATGACCCAAGAATGCTTCAATATGGGTACCGGTAGGTTCAAAAAAGTAATGAAATGACAATTTTGCATTATAAACCAATAGTAATTGCTTACATGATCCAGTTACTCTGCTCTTATTTTATTTCGATCTTTCGCTTCGATATGATCCCAGTAGCGCTTTCATCTTCCCTTTCACTGTAGAAATAGGATGATGATGCTTGTTGTTTTAAGGGGCCTAACATCGAAGGTCATCGGCCCCGTAGAAATAGGAAAATTTAGTTGAGAACTAATTTCCTTCCACGCATCTTCTCTTTTATTGCGATTGAAATAGTTTTTGTTCTTCGGATTCCACATAAAATCTCGATTTTTGTAGAGCCCGATGAGCTGCAAGCACTATTCTGGATTCATCCCTCGCGCAACTATGGGGTCTACGTTTACACTGAGCGAAATTCGATGAGCGAAACCGTTTGATGCGCGTACAAAAACTGACTGAGCTCCGGCTCGCAGCGAGGGCTCTCACTCCGCAATTACTCAGGGGTGGGAGAGCGAAATTATTTCGCGAGGGAATTGAGCCTAGTGTAAACGCAGCTTTACGGCGACGATGGGATAGGAAAGGCCTGGGAGTTGGAAGCAAGCGACCGTGGCCTTAATTAAGGAACAGCCCCAGCATTTGCCTGGTGTGAAAACGGGAAACCATGGAAAATCATCTTCAGGGCTGCCGACAGTGGGATTCGAACCCACTATCTCCCGGATGCAAGCTCACAGCTACGCGCCCCTAACCGCACGGCCAACTCGCCCGGTGATGGCAAACTCATACACAGCACACTACATAAGTAGTTTTTATATCTGTCCCCGGAAAAGATCTGGTAACGATACTCTAGTATCTTGATGATGAAACTTGTTTAAAAGGGCCTAACATCTAGGACATCGGCCCCTTTCGCAATATCTTCAAGATTACAAGGATGATGGAAACCCAGTGACTTAGAAATGGGTTTGTCATTAATACGTAGACAGTTTACAGTTTACTGGGTTTTATCTCAGGCTATTTAGAAACTTCTACTAATGCTCAGAAATTTAAAAGTGCTGAAAAGAAAATGTAAGGACAGCAGTTTGAATATCTGTTGTACTTTTTTGTGTCATGTGCAAAGTTTTATTATGCTGAAGGAAGACGTAAAAACGTATTTCACTATTTAATAAACTACTCATCGTAAATGCGTCCCAGTTCACTCCCTAAGCTAGTGCGAACTCCATACCGGTAATTATGGGTCGTGTATGTGTGTGCCTCTCTCACTCTTTTACTCAGGGGCCTTAGTTTTTATTCCTGGCTTATCCAACGATTTAAATCCTGTTTTGAGGGGTTGAAAAGGGGTTACTCATCCTATTAACTGTAACTGAGGAGTTGTCTCGTATGAAAGGCAGTAAATCAATACGCCTGAGGGATTCATCGCGATTATCGAATATTTGCAGACCAGTTGGCAGGGAAGGTATAGAGGTCTTTGTGAGCTCTGAGAGCTCAAAAAATATTACTTTTGAAACACGTCTTTAGAGTTGAGGAGACAAGGGACAATGCCGAGCTCTCCTGCCGATTGTAATATAAAGCAATGTCTTGATAAATGTTCTCGGTATCATTGCTTCTCCAAATTCATTGTTATTTAAAGCCTTAAATTTGAATATTCCTCTCTTTATTTTCAGGTAATTTTAAAGTTCAACGAAATGAAGTGAATATGATGACAATTAATTTGAAGTTCGTGGCTCAATTAATGCTAACTTCATATTTACAAAATGTTAACTTTATCACCTTTGTGGATGAACCAGTTCCTTATCAAATGCAGGATCCATTACAAGTATATTTATAAGTATATTTTAATGTTTATTTTGAAGAAATAGAAATGTTAACAATTAATGAAAATTTTCCACTACTTAGGATAATGTAAATTTGGAGTTAAAAAACATTCTTCCTTTCTTTCTGAATATGTTTACCCTCCAGGGTTGGTTTTTCCCTCGGACTCAGCGAGGGATGCCGCCTCTACCGCCTCAAGGGCAGTGTCCTGGAGCGTGAGACTCTGGGTTGGGGGATACAACTGGGGAGGAGGACCAGAACCTCGCTCAGGCGGCCTTACCTGCTATGCTGAACAGGGGCCTGGTTGGGGGATGGCAATATTGGAAGGGATGGGCAAGGAAGAGGGAAGGAAGCGGCCGTGGCCTTAAGTTAGGTACCATCCCGGCATTTGCCTAGAGGAGAAGTGGGAAACCACGGAAAACCACTTGGAGGATGGCTGAGATGGGAATCGACCCCACTTATACTCAGTTGACCTCCCGAGGCAGAGTGGACTTTTTAAATTTCGTGGTAGAGCCGGGAATCGAGCCCGGGCCTCCGGGAGTGGCAGCTAATCACGCTAACCACTACACCACAGGGGCGGACTGAAAAATAACATAATGTTTAAAATCCATTAAGTAGATAAATGTACATATAAAAGGAGCTGAATTTTATTATTGTATAATGCAGTACTGAATTCATACATTGAATGTATTCTTATGAGTGTCAAAAATAAATCATTTTAAAGACACAAGCCATCACCAATTCATCTATATATACAATTATACTTGATGATATTATTATCTCCACCACCAAAGAGTTAGCATGCTTCCCTGAACACCTTGTCCTTGGAAACCAACCCATAAGCATTAATATCTCAAGCAATATGTGCGTTGCCTTGCGTTCCAGTCATAACTCAATGCTAGCCTTCCTAATTCAATCGGTAATTCATGTGAATGAATCCTTTATCTACCGTACAGCAGTAATACAGGCAGCTTTCGCTGCTCATCACGCAGAGCGAAGATCTTTTATGTTTAATGGAGCTTGGTTTTGCACATATTAGGATATCAGTAAGAGATTTGAAGAAGGTAGTTTCCAGGTCAATTATCAGTGCCACCGTCAGTTACAATACCTTCACTACAGTTAATTTATAACATCATGAATCGTATTGTCCATTACAGTAACTGAAGAATGGCTTTATTCGTCGCAGCCGACAGTGCTGAGCTTATCCCTGTGTCATTAGATGTTACATCATGGTTAATAATAATAATAATAATAATAATAATAATAAATGGAGACTAAGGCCGTGAATTTCTCAAGCCATTTCTATGTTCGAAAGTTCTTGGCTTTGGCCGACTGAGTACCTTCAAGTGGTTTCATAATAATTAAGTCATTGCCCAGCACATGTCTCTTCTAATGATAACCATTTAATATCAAAGAGGTGAGTCTCTCTCTCTCTCTTCCCCCCCCCCCCCGCCCAGTTGGCAGCTTCCTCTGTTCACACTGTTCAGCAGTCTTCGTTATATTAAATGTAGAACATAGTACGAGTATATTTTTCTGTCGGTCACCTGTTTACAGAAATATTATGAAGAAACTATTAACTATTTCATTACAATTAAAGATAATCCTACATATATATCCTACATGTCTGAGGAATTAGTTATTTATTAACATGTTCTGAAAATATATTTATTCAGTTTAACCGACTTTATGACATTTAAGATCCTGGGAAGTCAAAACGGTTTCCTCTTGGACGAGACAGACTGCGTTTGGTCTTTCTATAAATGTACTGATGTGAATTTATTTCTTCACTTTTCGAAACTCGTTCGTCAACATTTGCAACCCTATATGATGTGCAGTTTGCGCGGCACTGCTACCCACTTGTTCAGTAGCTAGGTATTTCTTATGGGAGCTCAATTTCACAATATCAGTTTTTATTAATTTATGATTCGTATATAAATATCATTCACGCCCCAACAAATTTTACAACGCAGATTTACTAAACTGCCAAAACTATAAGGATTGATGTATTCAGATATTTTTCTATTGTTGAATAAACATAACATGTGAAATGAAATGTCGTATGGCTTTTAGTGCCGGGATATCCCAGGATGGGTTCGGCTCGCCAGGTGCAGGTCTTTCTATTTGACTTCTGTAGGCGACCTGCGCGTCGTGATGAGGATGAAATGATGACGAAGACAACACATACACCCAGCCCCCGTGCCATTGGAATTAACCAATTAAGGTTAAAATCCCCGACCCGGCCTGGAATCGGACCCGGGACCCTCTGAACCGAAGGCCAGTACGCTGACCGTTCAGCCAGCGAGTCGGACAACATAACATGTTAATGATTATCTCAATAATATCGTGAATAATCCACATGATTTAAATATAATTACAAGTCTATATTATGTGTGTGTGTGGCCTATATTATACGTGTGTGAAAATAAAATCTCATTCAATTTTTCTAACTGAAATGTGGCCTACGGAAGGCACGAAAAATGATATTATACGGTAAATTTAACGACGTTTACTGTGAATGCTGTTACAGTTCGGAAATATTTTTACATAATTTTGATTTTGAAGCTCTTCTACATGGAATTTAAAATTTCAGGAATTTAGAAAGGGATATAAGTTATTTTTTGTCCAACTTGCCGCGGAATGTCCCGCAACCGTCCGCAGAGTGGAGGACTCCGGTTCGAGTGCCGAGTGCGGTCAAATTTTCAACTCCGTCTTAGGATGACCTTCATAGACTTTTACGTTATTTACTGCAAAACCCTGTACCTTCTTAGTTGATTATGTAAACGTACGAGAGAAAATAAGGTGGTATGTCGTTGCTGTGTTGAGTGTTTTTCTGTTATGTCGGTAAACAATAGTTAAGACAGACCAGTTTCAACAGTATTTAACAGTATTTTAAACCGACCCCTATTGGATACAACATGCATGTGAAATGGCACGTCCTGAATGGAGCGGACTTAGAAATTTTTCTAAGGGAAATGGGTGCTTTGATGCCCAAGATTAATTCATCTCTATCGCACACGAAGTACGAGGCACACACTTTTTCAGACATCATCTTCTTTTGTTGCCGGCCTCGTGGTGTAGAGGTAGCGTGCTGCCTCCTACTCGGAGGCCCCCGGTTCGATTCCCGGCAAGGTCAGGGATTTAAACCTGGATCTGAGGGCTGGTTCGAGGTCCACTCAGCCTACGTGATTACAACTGAAGAACTATCTGGCGGTGAAATGGCACCCTCGGTCTAGAAAGCCAAGAATAACGGCCGAGAGGATCCGTCGTGCTGACCACACGACACCTCCTAACGTTTAGGCCTTCGGGCTGAGTGGCGATTGCTTGGTAGGCCAAGGCCCTTCGGGGCTGCTGTGCCAAGGGGTTTGGTTGGTTTGGATCTTCTTTTGTGTTTTCTTTAGCTTAGTTTATCAATCCACTGTCTTCATTTCTCCGTTCATTGTGTTCTCCCATTGAGGGAAATTTACAACCTCTGTTACTTTTATGGGATCTTACAAATCAAAGGCCTTGATGGCAATACCTGCAATGATTTACAACTCCATATATAATACTTCTCTAAATTCTTCCAGGACAGAATACTTAGTTTTTCCAAATGATTCACAGAAAAGGTCATATTTGTAAACATGTAGTAACACAGTCCCTTTCCTATCAAAAGAACCACATTCGAATACCATGACATGCCACCTAGAACCTAACGCCTGCCCAAGAAACTCAGTGAAACTATTCTCCGAAAACTTTCTTCTAAATGCATACATTTCTCCGGATTTTATCCATTTGGGTCAGGTATTGTAGGAGTTATTTATTTCTAAATATTAGAAAACCACTTAAAAATATCGCCACTTCTAGAAAAGTTCTGTATGTGGTTGCAAGTATTTCCGTCAAGATCTTTTGTCATTGTGGAATTAAATGAACTTTTCTGAGGTAAAAGGTAAAATTCCATACTGATTTTTCTTTTTGCTTGTTTATATTTCAAAGCTTAGCTGAGATACATTCCCTCTTCTTTCTCACATTAACCATGAAGTCATTGAGCGAGCTATCAGAGGCAGATTCTTCCAATGGGTAGTCCTAAATTTACTCTGTAGATAACACAAAAAGTCATTTTTGTACCATTGGACTTAGCCTCGAGATTAGTTGGTTGTCAAAAGTGCACAACAAGAAATTCATTCCAAGAGTTGAACAATTGATTTTGGTTGCTCCTCCCGAGACCTCACCTAGCGGCCCAATCCATCCCAAATATATTCTAAGCTCACTGGACACCTAGCGCGCACGGACAGATGGATCGTGAAGGCTGTACAGATGGCGCAGCGAACGAGTCCCGTACTCAACCGCAGGCACACTGCTTCTACGTGAGCGTAAGGCAGTAGCGATCAGTGCAAGATTGATGTTTCATGCGGATAGCGTACGGCAACATGGGTAGATGTAAGGATGTGACAGAGTGGCAAAAAGGGTCAATCGTGTTTGGCCGTGCCCATGGCCATAGGGTGCGTGAAGTTGCTGGATTTGCTGGTGTCTCGCAGTGGACAACTCAACGTGTCTACAAGCAGTGATGTACTACACGTGGCCACGAAACACGACGCCGGCATTGTGGTCGGAAAAAGATTCTGACTGAGATGGACCGAAGACGCATTTCACGGCTTGTGAATCAAAGTCGCTTCCAAACACTACAGGAATTGCTTCAGTCAGTGAATGAAGGCCCATTCCGACCCGTTAGTGAAAGAACATTGCGAGGGGAATTGCATGCAATGAACATTAGAAGTCGGTCACCTTGCAAGAGGCCATTGCTCACACAGGCACATAAAGCTGCGCATCTTCATTAGGCTAGAAATCATCGAACGTGGACAGTAACTGACTGGCAGAACGTAACTTGGTCTGGCGAATCACGTTTTTGTCTGTATTCCAATGACGCACGTCGTCGAAGCCTAAATGAAGCATTTCGTCTTGGATGTGTGCAACGTCAGGTTCAAGCCGGAGGTGGGTCTGTGATGTTTTGGGGGTGTTTTTCGTATCATGGATTGGGCTCGCTCACTGAGATGACCACTAACATGAACCAGCATGTTTATTTAAACATTCTGGATGATCAGGTGTTGCCTTTCAGTCAACATCTGCATGATGAGTATGCTATTGATAACCCGATTTGTCAAGATGACAACAGCAAAGTTCATCAGCCTGGATGCATATGTGACTGATTTTATGAACACTCACCCACCCTATTACAACTCGATTGGCCTACAAAATCACCTGACTTGAACTCCATTGAAAATGTGTGGGACATATTGGAACAGCGGGTAAAACACCGACATCAGCATCCCCGCAATTTGGTGGGATTGAGCGATCAAGTCCTCAGCGAGTGGCTTAAGCTGGATGCGAAGTACCTGCACAACCTTGTGGACTCACTTCCTAACCGAATCAAGGCGGTTATCAAGTCCAGAGGCAGAGTTACACGGTATTAAATGATGCTTGTAATTATTTTTTTTGTCCGGTGAGCTTATTGGATTTAGCGGGCCAGTCCAATCGGTGAACATTGTCGTCGGCGTACCACTGTCTAGTAGCTCACAAAACATGGCATCCAGCATTGCCATACTGGAAGTAACAAGGGCCCATTCCGTAAAAACACCTCAACGTTGGGAGTATTTCATTATTCAAAATGTTATTATGTGCCTCTGTGCTCATGCGGCCATGGACGAGCACCAGCTGTCCCACGCCAAAGTACGAGAAACAACCCCATAGCGTCACTCCACCACCACCGAATTTCCTGGTTGGCGCTATACACACCGGCAGAAGCCGTTCTCCGGGTAGAATCCACACCCATAGACGACCATCGCACCGAAATAACGTGATCTCAACTCATCACTACACAGAAGTGATTTACACTGCTCCATTGCCCAGCTGCATCCCTCCAAACACCACCTGAGTTCCCGATCTTTATTGGCTTTCGTGGAATGGGGCTTATGGGCCACTGCTCTCTTTCGGAATATCCCAGTTGGTGGGTGTCTGTACACAATGTTCCACTGGAAACACACTCATGTTGCTGCATGGAAATCCTATCGGTTGTGCCCTATTTTGGACAATTTCACGTTTCAGCGTTCTGCTATTTCTATCGGTCAAAAGTTTAGATCGCCCAGAATTTGAACCATTGGCACAATGCTCACCCACCTTCCACTTACGTAGGACGAATACTACTGTTGATTTGGACCTGCAATCGCCCTGCTAGAGAGTCCACTGAGGTGGTAGCCCACAATCATGTCCTTATCGATGTCCAATAGCTCTGTACCTCGTGCCCTCTCTTTGACAGCTGGTTCTTGTACGTCGTGAAGAATATATCACCACACAACTGACGTACCGTACTAAATTACCAACCATTATGGGCGCCCAATCACTGTTTCATAACTTAATGTTACTGGTTTTAAGTCCCACTAACTACTTTTACGGTTTTCGGAGACGCCGAGGTGTCGGAATTTTGTCCCGTAGGAGTTCTTTTGCGCGCCGGTAAATCTACCGATACGACGCTGGCGTATTTGAGCACCTTGAAATACTGCCGGGCTGAGCCAGGACCGAACCAGCCAACTTGGAGTCAGAAGGCCAGCGCTCTACTATCTGAACCACTTAGTCCGACGCAGTTACTTTTTGGTAGATAGTGTACTGTATATAACTACATTTAAATTCAACCTGTAATTGATGGTCACTAGTTATACAGGATATTCCCAAACATATGGGAAGCAATCGGGTTGGAGATGCATAGTATACCCCAAATCAACACAAAAGCCCCTATGAACATATGCCCTACGGTCGAAGTTTACCAGTTGCAGACTTTCCAACTTTGTACCGGAATTATTGGTTACAGCCTTACCTGGCGCATCCGATGACGAGTAGCTGTCATCATGTTGGTGCACCAGCAGTGATACCGGTACTGCATTCTAATATAAGAAGTCTCAAACTGTCCACTATGTGCCTGAATGCATGTCTGAACCCGCCACCTCACTGATTGTCGGACACGTTCGAACACTCCAGGTATTGCAAATTGCATGTATTCGATGGCAGCCTCGTTTCGCACGCTGGCGAAGAGCTGCAATGTCCGTAATGGTGGCATGCCTTGACTCAAAACTTAATCCTAAATACGAATCCTAAATACGTTCCAGCTAATAACTAAAACAAACGTAGTTCGTAAATGATCGTTCATGGGGACAGACCTGGATAGGGTGACGCCGACGATAATGCAGAATTATTTGGTAAGATGTCCGGCTCCATGGCTAAATGGTTAGCGTGCTGGCCGTTGGTCACAGGGGTCCCGGGTTCGATTCCCGACAGGGTCGGGAATTTTAACCATCATTGGTTAATTTCGCCGGCACGGGGACTGGGTGTATGTGTCGTCTTCATCATAATTTCATCCTCAGTACGACGCGCAGGTTGCCTACAGGAGTCAAGTAAAAAGACCTGCATCTGGCTAGCCGAACATGTCCTCGGACACTCCCGGCACTAAAAGCCATAGGCCTACGCCATTTCATTTTTTCATTTGGTAAGATAATCAGTCATGTGGGGAACGACACAGAAAGGAATGTAACTGTAGGACGTGATCTCACTTTACCAAATGTTGACTGGGAAGGTAACGAAAATGACAGATATCATGATCTACAAAGGGTAAATAAATTAAACTGGGAAGGTCGGCTGAATCAGAAAGTAAAGGAACCAACTAGAGGGAAGAATATTCTAGACATGGTGATGATAAAACCGGATGAAGTGCATAGAGAAACTGAAGTAACAGATGGCATAAATGATCACGATGCTATTTTAGTCGTAGTTAAAAATAAATGTGATAGAAAGGAAGGTTATAAAATTAGCACTATGAAACATTAACAAATGGTAGATTAGAGAAGCAAGAGGGAGTTTGTAAACAGTAATTATGATAGATGGAAAATGGTAAATAAAAATATGAATGACCTACGGGATGGTTTTAAAGCAATAGCCGAGGAGTGTGAAAACTGGTATGAAAAGGAGGTAAGGAAGCGTAAATACAAACTCTATTATAACAGAGAAATAGAGAGATTAAGGAGGTGCAGGTTAGGGAGAAATAGAGTTACCCTAATGATGGTTGTGGAAGCAAGGAGAGATTAAAGGAACTTACTAGGAAATTTAATTTAGCAAACACGTCCACCAAGAATAACACGATGACAAGCATTATTGGAAGTAGTATGAATATGAGGGGAAAATGGAAGGGTATGAAAATATATTTTAAGGAAGAAACAAGTTCCAGAAATGACATTCCAGGAATCATTAATGGACAATGATAGCGGATATGCAGGAGCGTAACGTGAGGGCCTGCAATGGAGCCTTACCTGGCGCATCCGATGACGAGTAGCTGTCATCAGCTGTCATCATGTACTTTCTGTGAATCATTTGGAAGGGCTCCTCAGTTATACGTATACTTAATAGGATGAGAAATCCCTTTTCAACGCCTCAAATCAGGTTTTAAATCATTGAATGAGCTGAGAATCAAAACCAAGGCCCCTGAATAAGAGAGAGAGAGAGAGAGAGAGAGAGAGAGAGAGAGAGAGAGAGAGACCTCGTAAAAAATATATATATATCTAGCCTAATGTTACTCTGCATAGAAATTATCATTTTGTAGAATCAGTCGAAATAGTTGTGAGTTTATTACACTTTGTACGAATAGGAATTGCTACTTGGTTGCACCTAGCATTAGTTTATTGCAGGGCCTCTCAAACGTCCAAAATCTCACGCGTGCAAACTGAGGCACAGAGGTCCTACGCACAGTGCAACAGTCCCACTCGGCTTGGCTCGGACCAACGGTTCGTCTCTGGCTACTCGGCTAAGCTCGGCTCAACCCGGCTGGAATTTGGAGCGCTACGGAGCAAGTGAGGAAGAGGGAGACAGCGGAGCGAGCAAGACAGGCGTGGGGAAAGAGAGAGAGACAGCGCTATTGCTTCAAATCGAGGAGTGGGGGTCTGCACACTGGTCAACCTAGCGAAGTCGTATTTTGCACCGTGCACAGCGCAATGCACTGGTGCATACACCCTGAGAGGCCCTGGTTTGTGTAAACAATGCTTGCCCTCGCCGCCTCTCGCATCACCGCGATACGCTCCTCACAAGAGTCCTGCACCAAATCATTGAAAAATAATTACAATAATGAAAATTGATACAAAAATATATCTTACTTAGAAAGTGATACTTTGTTGATGTAATGATACTTTGTTGATGCATAGGGCACCCGAGATCGTATCATGCATACATTTTGCTGGATATTTAACTTTTGGTACGCATTTATTAAACAACAATCTACAGTATAATGTCCACAAGAAGTTGATGTAGTAGCAATAAGTCAACTCTCAGCTGTCTCTCTCTGCGCAAAGTTAATAACAGACTACGCTTATCAGTTGTGCGGTTTGATACTTTTGAAACTTTATTTGAACAGTTTTTGATTTACTGTTGTTCTTTTTTTTGTTAAATTATTATAACCGAGACTTCAGTATCGATTAAGGAATATAGTTCAATTCTTACTGAATAATGAAACAAATTAAAGCTAAGTACGAACATCTTAGTGATGGATGTTTGTCAACTCAGCAGCTTAGCCGTTAAACCAGGGAGCCAGTAAAAGAAATCCAATTAAACATTATTTTTAATAATTTTACAATGCCGAATAATCCCTTTGTTTATATATCTTGACAATATATTGCGTTACATTAAATTTATATTGGTTATTCATAGGTTTTTACGTTTTATTGTAGTGGGTCCAAATTTTTATTTTGGCACGCGGGCCCCGTATTGCGTACATTACGCCTCCGTGTAGTCTATATGCGAGGATTTACAGAAGGCAGAAGGGTTCAGTCAACGGTATGTAAAGATAGTTGGGCATAAATATGCAGTTGAGATAGAGGAGGTGACTAATACTAGTGATGATAATGAAGATATTTACAAAAAGTTACAAAAGTTGAAAGCTAGAAAAGCAGCTGGACTTGATAAGATTTCTGGAGATATATTAAAGTCAATGGGTAGGGATACACCTAGGTAGTACCATATCTTAAGTACATATTCGAACAAACTCGAAACAAAAATAGTTATGTTGGCAGGATCAGGGTCGTGTTTCATACGATGACACCAAGAACGATCTCTAGTTTAAAATAACACACTTAATTCAGCGTGTTGAAGGGTAGACATATTTATGTCATAAAGAGCGTAATCGGATCGAAAGTGTTATATATGTGCTTAAAACATATTTCAGTCAGTTGCTCCTTACATAGCCTAGTAAGTGCTCGTGTCTGGAGATTACTCTGACCACAATTTGCGTCGTTCTCTCTAATGCAGGCATGTCAAGCAGATCTTTCATATCTGGTTAACCTGATTGACTATCGAGCAGCTCTCGAATCTGATTAGGCCTACTGATAGGCAGTTCTAAATGCACTCCATGATTTCTTATATAAGATCAGACGCGACCCACTAGAACGAACCACTGACCCAGTATAGCACGACACACTTTCAAATGCCGCGCTTTGTTGCTCCCCGTACGCATAACTAATGCACATGTTACTTTACACTAAATGGGTAAGAAGGTACTGATGTACTTGAGGTTTATTTTGTATTAAACTAACATTCTTAAATAAAGCCAACTTCTTCAAATCTCTTAAAATATCCTCAATTGAGATGCTTAAAGCTGTTATTAGTAAGGCGAGATAGATGGCAGCATGAGTGAGCCCTCTTACCGACGCTCTGCTCTTCCTGTTGTTTGTACATTTGAGTGTAGATGGTGTGAGCATCGCTAGTGGCATGCGCAGTGACCGTGCGCACTGTCAACACGAGCGAACTGTGCTCTGGAGGCAGATCGGTAACCTCGAGTCTCCCAGGCGTCTGGGACGTGGCACTTGCTATTAGGCGTCGGGTCCTGGCGTCGTAAGCTTGCAGCACGTAGGTGGTCGGAATGTTATAGGAAGGAGCGTTGCAAGCTACCCTCAGCGAACTGAATGTCTGTTGCACTATTGTGCATTTATCTGGCGGATCTGGTTTGGCAAGATGACCTGAGGTGTAAGAGCAGAAATTAAAGAAGAATTTTATGAAAACTATTAACTAATTTCAAAATATAACACTCCTTTTCAAGTAAAATCTTCATTTCCTTTCCTTTCATATACACAACACAATACAATAAAATAATAAACGATTGCCTTCTCTCATAATCTCGCAATTCTAACCCTAATCTACAATCGAGCTCTACTTGGTATTGCATTTTCACTCCTTTTTGAACAACACAAATGTAAGATAAGTTGATCAACCAATACTTTTTTTGCAATTTGTTTTACGTCCCACCGACATAGACCGGTCTAATGGCGACTGTGGCCTCTATGACTGCCTGGTGTGGAAATGTAAAACCACCTTCAGAGCTGCCGACGCGCGACGGTGGGAATCGAACCCACAATCTCCCGATTACAAACTCACAACTACGTGGCCCAAACCGCGCGGCCAACTCGTTCGGTAACAAGCAATACTGAACATTTCTTCTAACCATGTCCAATTCAGCACATTTCAGACACATGTTTGTAACAGAGTGAGTGACTGACACGATCATCTGAAATTATGTTAGTGATCAGCAGTTATTTGTTGAAAGTTTGTAAATGCTTTCAAATCAAGTTTCTTTCAACTGTGTGTTCGCAGTTCAGTACTCTGTTAGGCGGTATTAAAATTAGTTCTGAAGATACATGCAATAAAGGAAATATATGGAGAGTAGTGATTTCTTTTTCTTTTACTTCTTAATCTGTTTAACCTCCAGGATTGGTTTTTCCCTCGGACTCAGCGAGGGATCCCACCTCTACCGCCTCAAGGGCAGTGTCCTGGAGCGTGAGACTTTTGGGTTGGTGATACAACTGGGGAGAAGTGCCAGTACCTCGCCCAGGCGGCCTCACCTGCTATGCTGAACAGGGGCCTCCCGGGGGATGGGAAGGAAGATCGGAGGGGATAGACAAGGAAGTAGGAAGGAAGCGACCGTGGCCTTAAGTTAGGTACCATCACGGCATTTGTCTGGAAGAGAAGTGGGAAACCACGGAAAAACCACTTCGAGGATGGCTGAGGTGAGAATCGAACTCACCTCTACTCAGTTGACCTCCCGAGGCTGAGTGGACCACGTTCCAGCCCGTTCCAGCCTCGAACCACTTTTCAAATTTCGTGGCAGAGCCGGGAATCGAACCCGGGCCTCCGGGGGGGTGGCAACTAATCACGCTAACCACTATACCACAGAGGCGGACATTATTATTATTATTATTATTATTATTATTATTATTATTATTATTATTATTATTATTATTTGATTTACGATTCATTTTCGGAGACGCCGAGGTACCAGAATTTAGTCCCGTAGAAGTTCTTTTACGTGCCAGTAAATCTACCGACACGAGGCTGACGTATTTGAGCACCTTCAAATACCACCGGACTGAGCCAGGATAGAACCTGCCAGGTTGGGGTCGGAAGACCAGCGCCTCAATCGTCTGAGCCACTCAGCCCGGCAATTATTATTATTATTATTATTATTATTATTATTATTATTATTATTATTATTATTATTATTATTATTAGTGGTTCGTGGTGTGAGTTACTGTAGTCACGTCCTAGTTCGTGAACATTGGGCAACAGCTGAGTAGTCGGAATACCAGTTACTATGTCATGGGAGTTGGCATCTCGGATATATTCTGAGTCATGGCCCTCCTTGTGCTCAGGTAATCCACCTATGGTCTTTAACCCGTTAGAGGAGAGATCCTCACTGGGACAATGTGTAAGTAAGGGTAGTATGCTGCTTCACAGATTTTTCACCGAGCTCGGTCCGAACGTTTTAAGCAAGCCTCGGATCCATGGGAGTAACGGAGTCAACTCCCACTTGACATGCTAGGGACTCCTAGGAAACAACTTGGCGAACGAAGTGGAATTCGATGGAGGGCTATCAATATTAATGGGTCTTATGGAAGAAAGAAAGCAGGTCTGGCTGAGTCAGCAAAGTCTGGATGTGTTAGGAGATAATGATAATCGGGTAAAGGAAAATAACGAGGAAGAGAAAGGAGATTACAAAGTGTACTTGACGGTTGTTAAAAGGGGAAGGGCAGTATGTGGCTTAGGACGGTTAATCAGGAATATTATTGCACGCACCATAGTTTCTGTTAGGCAACTAAATGATCGTATTATGTGGGTAGATTTGGCAGCTGGAGGAATTGTTAAGAGAATTGTTTCAGTGTATTCACAATGTAAGGGTACAGATGAGGATGAAGTTGACAAGTTTTATGAAGCATTGAATGGCATCGTAGTCAGGGTCAACAGAAAGGATGGGTTAGTGCTAAAGAGTGATTTCAATGCGAAAGTTCCAAATAGAACTGATGAGTGATTGGTAATATCTTAACCGACTTTGAATTCAAGAAATCTGTTAGGAATGTGCGATTTTTCCGTTGATTTTTCGATAATTCTGACCCCTATGTGATCTGTAGTGAACTAAGTATCTCTAGACCTAGGGTATAGAAAGAGGAATCTATCTGTAGACGAATAACGGTAGAAAATCCCCAGGACGAGGAAATTAGACAGAAGTACATGGATATGGTTAGCGAAAAGTTCCAAACAATGGACAGTAAGCAGGTTAAGGATATAGAAAGAGAATGACTGGCATACAGGGATGCTGTATTAGAAACAGCAAGGGAATGCCTAGGAACAATTCTGTGTGAAGATGGAAAAATCGAACATCTTGGTGGAATGATGAAGTGACAGCAGCTTGTAAACTTAAAAAGAAGGTGTGTCAGAAATGGCTCCAACCAAGGTCTGATGCAGACAGGGAACTGTACGTGGATGGAAGCAAAGCGAAACAAATAGTTGGTGAATCCAAGAAGTAGTCGTGGGAAGATTTTGGTAATAACCTGGGAAGCAGCACAGAAACCTTTCTGGACGAGAATCTTACAAAGTGAGAGAAAAAGGAAATTAATGGTATTTTGGGTTAATCAGGCGAACTCATAATATATCCCAGGGAATCACTCGATAGGTAGAAGGAATATTTTGAAAAATCTTCTCAACTTAAAACGAAATCTTCGAGGTGACGTCACTAACAACCGAGCTAATGGGAAGGACAATGCTGTTGGTGAAATTACACTTGAGGAAGTGGGAAGGATAGCAAATAAATTCCGTTGTAAAAAAAACAGCAGGAATAGATGAAATTAGATCTGAAATGGTGAAAAATAGTGGGAAGGCAGGGGTGAAATGGCTTCATAGAGTAAGAAAGGAGTCCCACAAGAAAAATAAGAAAACAGCAGCGTACGAGGAGATTGCAAGACAAATATCTCAAGGAATCGGACAGCGTTTATGTTTATTACCGTACGGTAACATAACAGTAAACCCTATCAACAAAGTTTGATTTATGACGATCTTCACATATTCTTCTTCTTATAGAATTCCTAATATGTTTCCCTGTAATAAAGATACGAATTTCCGTTGCAATTCTATCATTTTTATTCAATCCATGTAAGTAAATGGTGTTATGGTAGTAAATGCATTGAAAACATCAATTTTTCCCCCATGTAAGTTATGCTTTATTGCGCTATTCTCTTCTTCTTAAGAATATATCCCATTGCTAGTCCAGGAACTACAACTGCTGCTTGCCTTTCCTCCATTTTAAAGCAAAATGTTATCAAACCTTGCCAAATCTTTTCAAATATTTTCAAACATTCAGCAATGTTCAACAATCTTTGAAAAGATTTGACAATATTTTTCTCGTGAAGTATTGAAGTAAAAGGATAATTTGATGGTGTACAACAGGTATAAGACCATCAGCAGTTGAGATAGGTTAAATCAATTTCATTAGTCTATTCTTCTTCACCAGAAACCTGTATTTGCTTGCAGTGGATTCATGGTTTCATCAATTACAAGTAGGCCTATAAATAACCAATACGCCAAAATTCAGCAGTATATTTTGAAAGAGAGAGAATAAATGGCATATGTGGTCTTCAGGATTGAATACGTTTCTAAATCTTCCTCAGAGATGACAACCACAAGATTAATAATGTTCTTTGCTTTACGTCCCACTAAGTACTTTTACGGTTTTCGGAGGATCACAAGATTATGAGTACTCCAAAGTAAAGGAATATCACTATTATTGCCTAAACTTGGAAGTATGATTGTACGATTATTTATTCGTCATTTGAAAAGAACATTAATGTCGGAAGCTTGGACTACTTCAGTCTAGACAAAGCTATCTCAAAATATTAGACCTTGTTCCTCTTCGTAAAAACCATATATTGTTTAACAATGTTGGAGAATAAACTCTCTTATGGAGGTAGTTTTGTAAACAAGTAAGCTGAAAAATGGACGCCAGTGGATTTTTAACCCGGATATTTTCGGATTTCTAGACGAGTACGACTTTCTCTTGAGCTACTAGGTCGAACCTATCTAGAAACCGCGGAGGATACATCCCCAGTTATTCACCTTTACATGTTTTGAAACTGTAAAGTGTTCGGCTAAAATGTACAAGTATACGTACAGAAAGTACCACCTACAGGAGATCATTATAAATTTTGGAGTTGCTCCATTTACAGTAGAATAGAAAGGAGTATCTCTGTCTTGTATTTAAACTTCATGACGATCTACTTCTTCTCTGGCTTTTAACCACTACACGGTGTCAAGCGGGCAGAGAGTTATATTCTGGTCACATTTTAAGTAACACTCACGTACCTGTTCTCTTCTCGGCCGCCTTCAAGGTGTAAGCGTGGAGTGGGACGGGGTCACTCCGACCTTTGGCATTGGACGCAAACAGAGAAATGTCGAATCCGAGACCCGACTCTAACCCGTTGACCGTGAACATAGGCATACGTGACGTCACGTTCGTGACAAGGTTCTGCGACACAGCATCGTACACCTCCATGACGAATTCTTGAGGCAGGCCACCGTCGAACCCTTCGGAACACTCCACGTGTAGGGACTCCGCAGTCTGGTTCAGGATCGTGCAGTTATGTAAAGGATCTGGTTTTCCTGCAATCACCAATACACTCATGTTTATGCAAATGTAACGTAAGTGTCCGGAAAAAAAAACATTCTAAATAATTCTAATTGTTTAAATTTCTTTACTTAAATATATGTATACTTTCATCTTATTTACGGTACCATGTTTCTTTTGGAAGAATTCTACCTTTTATATCCTCTACTCCTTACTTTCAAAGCTTGGGTCAAATTCAGTACACTCAGATTTAAGGTACGTGTGAATTTGTCTATGAATGTGCTGTATTTACAATGCTAAGTTAATAAATAGTATTATCCGCACACTTTATCTTGGTGCATTTGTGTACGGGGGTGAGGAGTAAGGAGGGAGCTGTACGGTATCGATAGTGCTGCCTGGTGCTGCCAACTGAATGAAAATGAAATCTGAATTGAATCGAGAATATGATCGATCGATATGAAATTTCTAAACCGTTATCATCTTAAGTCAACAACTATGTCACATACACATTATATAACATTATAAAACATTTCTCGATGCGAATCTTGTTCCTAGCATGAATTCTATACTTTGGCTTTGTTGTGTAAACAACAGCAGTACTAGTACGTAAAGTGTACGCCAGATGTCGCACAACGATGCTTAAGCGATTCATAGTTTGTGTTTCAAAGGTTGCCAGTACGAATCTCGAAGATCGCCGAGGTCGATCGATTCAGCACTAGGGTGTAAATGCACCAAGATAAAGTGTGCGGATAATAATTGGACCTCTCATAGTGTAAAATTTTGAAATACTTAAGGTACGTGTGAATTTGAATATGACGGTGTTGTAATGTTAAGCTAGTAGTAAGCTGAACCTATAGTATAGTAAGCCATAGTGTTAAGCACTGGAAATACTTAAGTTGTGTGTGAATTTGTATATGATGATGCTGGATTAGAATGTTAAATTAATAATATTTCTTGTAATATTATCTTTCCATGGAATAGCTTGTTGTACTCTTGTTGTAGTTGTTGTCGGGTAATTATGTTTTAACTTTACTTTATTATCACACTACTTACTATAAATAATCATTGCCACCAGTTGCGATATATTTGTTAATAATAAAATATACAACATTGTCTTTTCTTCAGAGGAGTTCAAGTTCTCTACAAGGCTATCAGTTACCTAGGCTTCGACAGTGTCCAACGTCGTGAAAATTTCAAACCTAGACAATATAAATAAGACTTCCCAACCGGTTTTCCATACATGAAAATTTTACCCTATAATACATGCACTTACAAGCCTCCGCGGGTCAAAGGCAGCTCGCCGGCCTCTCACGGCTGGATACCGTGGTTTAAATCCCGGTCACTCCATGTGAGATTTGTGCTGGACAAAGCAGAGGCGGGACAGGTTTTTCTCCGGGTACTTCGGTTTTCCCTGTCATATTTCATTCCACTAACACTCTCCAATATCATTTCATTTCATCTGTCATTCATTAATCATTGCCCCAGAGGAGTGCGACAGGTTTCGGCAGCCGGGACAATTCCTCTCCTCATTCCATTCCTGACCCGGTCGAATGACGGGAAACAAGGTGTGGATTTTCATTCAGTACATACACTTAAGAAGTAAAACATGGAAATAAAAAATTCCTCCCTCTAGTATGAACTTGTAATGCTGTTGTAACAGGGATGGTGATTGTAACAAATCATTCTAAGCCAGATAATACGAGGCATTGTGAAGAATTTAGGGGCTACATCGTCAACATTTATAAAAGACTGTTATCCCTGCCTCTTCTTCACAATTTCTAAAACTAGCTACATTTCGTAAACACTATGTTTTCTAAACTTGGCTCAGTAACATTATTCATTTTGAGGAGTTAAATCGAAGTTCTCTCCAAGCATTTTAAACATTTTCTTATGAAACTACATGAAGAAGTCTTATTGATGTGTTTGAAATATAGAATTTTCATCCCAGCATTTTTTATAAATTATTTCTTGGCTTCCTGGCTCTTTGTGTCCCTTAGCAGTATCATCTTCCTTACATTATTTCTACTCTTGATTTGATCTTCCTACCAGTATTAAAACCAAGTATCAGATTAATATTATAAAAGAAGACTATAGACAGATGTATAAAACCCTTAAGCGTTGCCGCGGTTATCTCCATATCAACTCTCCATAGTTATTTATCAGCTATCGGACTGAAATTTTCACACTACCGATACTGATATTTACATTATTTTTCACTTTATCCGTAAAGAGAATATAACAAAAAAATTGTTAACATTTTCTCATGAGCAATTTTCCTGTAAACCAACAGTAGTAGAGATACATCGAGTTTTATATCTAAGACCCTCTCTGAAGCCCCTTTCCTGCTAAATGTTTGAACAACCCATAGCTAAGATCCTACTCGCCCTTATCCTAAACATATATACTAAGTTTCAAGAAAATCCCACAATCGATTTTTCCGTGATGCAGTAACAGACAGACAGACAGACAGACAGACAGACAGACAGACAGACAGACAGACAGACAGACAGACAGACAGACAGACAGACAGACAGACAGACAGACAGACAGACAGACAGACAGACAGACAGACAGACAGACAGACAGACAGACAGACAGACAGACAGACAGACAGACAGACAGACAGACAGACTCCGATATAGGCTATTATTTGTCTTGTCCGGCATAAAAACCAAGTATTAGGTTAATATCCAAAAGGTATAGACAGAAAGACAATTACATAAATAATTATTAAATAACTAAATTTAACTAAATACAGTTTTCTTGGCAAAATACCCGCTTTCCACTGTGTTGGAGTTTGTAAAGAAACGCTGGGATGAAAAGTCTGTATTTCAAATTCTATATTTCAAACACATCAATAAGACTTCACCACTCAGACAAACAATGTTTTACTAGAAACTGTCTTATCATATAGCTACAGAATTCATTTTCAAGGACATCCTGGTATATATGTTTAAATACACATGTCTAAAAGAAGAAAATGTGTTCGGCATTCCGTATGACCACAAGGGTCCAGAAGAAACTGCCACAAATACATGTAAATACCTAAAATTACACTCTGAATTTATAATCTAACGAAATAATAATATTTTAAAGTTACCATACAAATAGAAATGCAAAATATTACCTGCTCTAGGTGCTACTTATATTTATTCCGTATGCAAATATATGAATTTTTGGCACTGTATTTATATACATACATATTTCTAAAAAATATCCTATCCTTGAAAATGCATAACCGAAGAACTTCAGTGTAACCATGTCATAGTTAAAGACGCAATCCTGCAGATTTCTAGAGGTGTTCTTGTGCAATCTAGTTTATCCGGTATGTTCATTTCTGGCTGAAAAATACGGTAGATATGTTGGAAATGAAAGATTTAGTTCACTTGTAGATGTTATTAAATTAAATTTAGTATCATTCAAGGAAAGAAATGTAATGTTTCTGTTTTCTTGTTATGTTATATGTAATAAGACAAACGTTCTCTCTCTAAAGGAACAACATGCGGAAATAGGCCCATGCAATATTCTGCCCTCTACTGATAGCTGGTAACGATGTTTTATCATAAGGTATTATTACAATTAATTGGGGCTTGGTTTGAGAATAAAGCTGTCACGGTTAGGTGCTATCCTGGCATTAGTAATTTTGCGGTCTATGCATTACAAGTGAAAAATGTACTTGAATTAGGAGGAGTGCTGAGGACAAGTGCTCCATAATGTCCCGCTGCTGTCGAACACTGGGGGTGAGTTCCATTACGTGTCATTGCCTCAGACATGCTGCACAATACGCATAGAGATCACACTTTTTCCAAATGGACGATATTCAGTAATTAGATGAGAGGAGATGCTCCTGCAAGGAAATGTCCGCCATTAGCGAGTTCTAATGATTAAGCCTGCCGTGACAGCTAAGCTCCTGAAACCCTTCCATTTTGCCGAGAAACGACTTAGACCGAGAGGGAGAGGCAATAAAGTTGGCATCACTGCAGAGTGTCACACTCATAAAGTGAATGTGGTGTTGGAGGGGGAATGGGTGGCTGATAGAGCCATTACTAATCGTGCGATACTTGAGTTAAACTTGAATTTTGGACGCGCACGGCATAAAAAGAAAAATCTCTCTTTTTCTCCCCCTCATCGTTTCATCCTCCACTCAGCGCGTTTTTCTAAAATGTCGAAGGGACGCCTTGTAACAGGGCGTACCAACATATTTAGTCAATAACGCAAAAACCTACGAGGGGTTCTTTCAATGGATTCAGGAATGCGTGAGGAGAAATGTTTCTGGCGATATGGGTTGTGTTCTACATTTATTTCTAAAACATTCAGAACGACTGGAAACAGTAATGGTGTTCATAAATCTATGAAGACTTTAAAGCGCCGTATAACGAAAGAAGAATCGTTAAAATGCTTAAAAACTTATTTGTCTTCTCTTTCCTTCTCCACTCCTCCAGTTTCTGTTAGATGAACTTGTGAAACTCATAATTCTCTCCGAAGGGAAACTTTAACGGTCCCAAAGTGGGTATTTCAACAACCAATAAACCTTTCGACGGTGAAAGCTTAGACCTATGTACTATCACAGAAACACTTTACGAGATATAATACATAGTGACGTGAATTACGATAACTACGAGTGCGAATGTGGATAATCAAGTGAAGAAAGGGTGTAAAATAAACACATAGAAAATCGGTAATAAATCTGAGATATTGAGACGCTGGACCGAGGAGGATACACGCACCAATGAACACGAGTAACCAGACGGGAGACGCACACAAGGGAGAGAACTGAAGGATAAAGAGCAGCTAGAGATGTGTTCGACCAAACATAAGATCTAGAAAAGCGGAAGACATTTGGAATCAAATTTAAGTGAATGAACTCTCATTGCAATCAGATGCCTGTCTTGTGCGGTCCTGCAGTATCGGGAGCGGAAATGAAGTTAGAGCACAGATCTTTGCTGGGACAACACAGTCTAATGATCATCTTATATGCAGAGATGGTCTTTTAACCGGCTCGGAATTTGACAAGTGTTAATAAAATATACAGAATATACAGATTATTTCACTATTCAGCAACACGGATGGTAAAAATGGCTTAATTAAATGAAATGAAATGAAATGAAATGTCGTATGGCTTTTAGTGCCGGGATATCCCAGGACGGGTTCGGCTCGCCAGATGCAGGTTTTTCTATTTGACTCCCGTAGGCGACCTGCGCGTCGTGATGAGGATGAAATGATGATGAAGACAACACATACACCCAGCCCCCGTGCCATTGGAATTAAGGTTAAAATCCCCGACCCGGCCAGGAATCGAACCCGAGACCCTCTGAACTGAAGGCCAGTACGCTGACCGTTCAACCAACGAGTCGGACATGAATGAAAATGTCTACTGCGGATGTCAATTGGGAAAGTTCTGAAACGTTTCGTAGGAAGACCAGAATGTGAACACGAAGTCCCATGTCATCCGACATGTAACTATCCTAGAACATTCCAATATACTTTGCTGCTCGTCTTGTGACTCGAACTATAGCTTCACGAATCCGAAGTTCTATCGTCTGAGTTATGTCATTGGATATGCAATGTTGCTGTATTTTAAATTTAAAATCACTAAGCCGTAATTACATCAGTTCTGCCTGGGGCTGTTTCTTAGTGGATGCATAATTTTTTCACCTGTCTCTTGGAAGAGGCCAGAGCGAAATGTAGCTTCCACCGAAGTCTCAGTCTTATTTATAGCTGTGGCAGTATGGAAGCAGCTGAGGTGTGGGTGGTGTTGAATAATTACATTTGAAACACGACTGGTGCGTCTGACGTTATGAAAGGTGCTACATACAGGCCGGTCGTGCTGAAATAGTGCTTCCTAGCCCAGTGAGAAAAGCAACGATAAACTAAATTACGCCTCATTATGGTACCGATATAAAGTTGGTGGTGCCATTTGAGGAGCCAACCAGCCCTCAGAATGAAGACTTGATAGACAATTATTACATTAACGTAGTGCCAGCTTTGTGGTGGAGGGGTAGCATGTCTGCCTCCTACCGAATCGATTCCAAGCCAGTCCAGCGATTTTAATCTTGGTATGGAACTATGGAGCTGTGTGATATGCGAAAAAGCGGATACAGTCAAGACGGCCAAGCAATACGGCTGTGGATACCACCTTTAGTCATAAACTGAGTCGATGATATATCGTTCGGCTCCAGTCTTAGAAGTGTGTGTGGCGAATGTTCGCAAACAAGGAGTATACCAGTTGGAACATGATCAGGAACTCTTTCACAGCTCGCGAACAGTAAGAAATGAAACTGACAAAAACTCACACAAGATATGATTCATAGCGTGTTATATTAGAAGTAAGAAATATATACTTCATACGTAAGGTATCATAATTTAATAGCTAGTTGGAGGTATAATACACTGCCTACCGGCGAGTTGGCTGTGCGGTTAGGAGCGTACATCCGGGAGATAGTGGATTCGAACCCCACTGTCGACAGCCCTGAAGATGGTTTTCCGTGGTTTCCCATTTTCACACCAGGCAAATGCTGGGGCTGTACTTTAATTAAGGCCACCACGGCTGCTTCCTTCCCATTTCTACGCCTTTCCTGTCCCATCGTCGCCATAAGGCCTATCTGTGTCGGTGCGACGTAAAGCAACTAGCAAAAAAAAAAAAGAAAAATACACTGCCTGGCAAAAAAAAAAAAAAAAAAATGAAGCACCCAGAAGGAACGGTCGGATGTAAATGTAACTTCATACACGAACACACCATCGGCGGGTATGTAAATGATTAGAGCTGCAATTCTCTGTGACAAGTAGAACGGTCACCAGAGTGCATTAGTGTTGTTACCAGGCCTGGTGGGGTATGAACGGCGTCAGATGAGAGGGGAGGAGGAAGTTGGTAAGGACGTACGTGATTCCCGCTGAGTCACTCTCCTCGCCAGGCTTATCAGTACTTTTAAGTACAAGTCAGGCAATTTGTGCTTTTCAGTACTGTTCCAAGAGATCAAGCTTTGTCACTAGGAGTTTACTTTAAAGTACACACTAAGAGCATTCATTGTCTGTCTATTAGCACTTCTCAGTGTTAACTCTATTTCCAGGCTTTACTTCAGGAGGAAGTATGACGGACGATGTAGAGTGCTGTCTAATTCACAGCAGTGGTTACTGTAAGTGAATCGAGGATCAGGAATAGGTTAGCCCAATTTCGTGAGGACAGTTGGTCAGTCATCTTTGAAATGTCCTCCCTGATTTTTAATTTCAGCTCCAGGTTATCAATGGTGTATTTCCCAAACCTAGTTTTGATAAGTATCCTAGTTTAGGCAATGTTAAATGCTGTAATCCATAAATACATATTATTTTTTTGTGAGTATCGGTAGCTTTTAATCAATGCTAAGAATATGTACAGTATATTATTTTACAAAAAGCAAGCACCAAATAAACAAAGATAAAAGAAAGAACATGAACGATAGCAAGTAGGAAAGTTCAAAGAATATGAGCTTATGTGCAGCCGGTCGTACACTACGGTCCGCCACATACTCCCTCCTCAGTGATAGCGTCCAATTTTTCGAGGGAAGGTGCACAGACTTGGTTGTTGCCAGCTGCTGTCTTCTTAAATCTGACAGTGATCTTCTAGTCATGACATTCAGTGGTAACTGGCTTTAGGCTGCTCATCTGTTCTTTCAATTTGGAAACGAAGGCTGGGGTGTCAGTTACTAACTCTTGTTCATTGAGGAATGCTCTTGGTAACATGATTGCTGAACCGTAGGTCATTTCCGCTGGTGTAGTGTCAACTTGTGGAATGACGTACGAGCGAGGACCTAAGAAGACTAGAAAAGCTTCAACAACCAGTCGTCAGACACTTGTGCTTTTAAAGCAGACTTTAAGTAACGGTGCCAGCGTTCAATTTTTCCATTTGCCGTTGGATGATATGCCGTAGTTTTGATGTGGGAGATGCCCAGTACGCTGGTGGGACATTTTAATAATTGACATTCCAATTCCCTTCCACGATCAGTAGTTATATTTTAAGGTCTCCCAGCGGATCGTACGCTACTTTGGGCATATAATGCGCCAAGATGGTAGTCTTCAAAAGCTGATTGTTGGGGGCAAAGTCCAGGGAACCAGACAATGAGGACGAGTATCAACACGACGGATTGACATGGTGAACGGCCCCCTACAGAGTTCTCTCAGAGCAACCACATTGAAAGCTTTAGATAGGGAAGAATGGCGGAGTATGATTCATCGGCTAGATGGCTTAATATTATGAAAGTCACGACGCCTCAGTCATGAGGCAAAACGAAGGAGAATAATAAGAAGAGAAAAAACACGATATCCACGTTGACAATATGGCAATTGAAACTGTTTCAGCTGTGATGTGAGCTAGTGGCACTGCTTCCGGCCATAGTGAGAAGCGATCAATAATTTTTAGTAAGTAGCGATATCCTTGCGATTGAGATAAGGGTCCCACGATGTCAACATTTATATGACTGTGTCTTATTGTAGTTGAAGGATACCATCAGTGGCGTAACTACTGTAAGAAAGGACTTTCCCCCACAAAGTACTATTCTGACATAGTGCCAGAAAGTGCAGTGACCGAGTTTCCTATTATCAGAAATTGGGCCAGTTATTTTCAGTTCACAGGTCACAAACGTTTATTTCCAAATATCTAACTCACCACTGTACCGGCCACGATGTTTCAATTATATTTTCCGCACTATCAGTTTCAAAATCTCTCTGTTTTGTTGAAAGACCAGTAATATAAATTTCAAAATTATTCTGTGCTGAAATGTCGCTAAACATTGCATTCCTCTTATTGCTGTGCTGCATTCTCATTTAAATTTTCAATCGAAACACGGGATTCGAATTTATCACAATACGTAACACTTTTGATACTGGAAGCTGTTATAGGATCTCCATCTACACGTTTAAAGAAACAATAAATTATTCCGACTTTTTAACACGATTCTTCATTTTCACGTTCTCTCTTGCAGTTTTGGAAATCACTCAAATACTTAGATGTATCGTTACTTGAACTTATAACATAAACTTCTGCGCTCGTCACGAAGTCACAAACTGAAGTGACCACAACTGACTCTGAATTACCATCCTGATCTGATAAATTTCATGTCAGAGATTTCCCTTTGAATGATGCAATGCGATCAAGTGTGAGTTTCGAGTTCTACAGGAAGGGGGGGAGGTGACCTAATCCGAGCGTACAACCTACACTGATTGCGGGAATGTACCTCTGACTTACAATCAGGTTCACTGTGATGATATTTTTGTGCTTGTGTGTGCATGTCCCACTCCAGCCCAGCTCAGCTGCCAGTTAATACACAGCTCTGGGGTTCAACAAAATTTATCAACCCTGTGTCGCATCAGTATACGCAACATTCTAAGAGAAAGTTGCAATATTATGTGCAACGTGAATCATATGTGTAAGTAGGTGATGTTTAGATATCATATCAGCACAGAAAACCAGAATAATATATTCCATTACATAATTTATTTTGGCACAGAACAGGCTCACCGATTTCATTTCAAATATAGACGAAATTACACATTCAGGTATCCTGTATTATAGAATGGATTTGTGGGCCCCCCACCCGTTAGTTACGCCCTTGGATTCCGTCCTATTGCACTGTTGGTGTGCCTCCAGACTTTGCTTCGCTGGCAAGGTATACATGCTGATGTTCAAGTCTTCAAGTCCTTCTTTAGTTATGACCAGATGAAGTGTTTCTGACTAAATTGATGGTAGCTTGAACACCAGGGTGTGCTAGATTGCGCAATGAGTTGAATATTGCTTGTCGGAGCTGTTGAGTTACATCTTCCGACATGTCACAAACAATTTCTTTATAGTTTGGTAACATTATTGTTTGGAGTACAAGTGACGTCGAATTTTTAACGTGTCTACGCTCTTAGTCACATTGTTGATGTTCTGCGATTTGTTCCATTGTGATGGCTGGAGGTATAGTGATCGAAGGAATTCGTGAACAAGCGTCAGCTGCGATGTTTTACTTTCCAGCAGTATAACGTATGTCTGCGGTGAACGGACCAGTAAAAGTAATGTATCGGATCTGACGTGGAGAAGTTTTGTCTAAACGTTGCTTGAACATGAATGTGAGTGGCTTGTTGTCGGTATAAATAGGAAAATCATGTCCTTCGAGCATGTACTGAAAGTCCTTCACCGGAGAGTAGGCAGCGAGGAGTTCTCTATCATAGGTTGAGTAGTTCTTCTCTGCACTTGTTAGTTTTCTGGAGCAGAATACTAATGGTTGCAAATTATTGTTCTTGATTTGCTGTAGAGATGCACTGATGGAAAAATCTGAGGCGTAATTATTGTTTTTGATTTGCTGTAGAGATGCACCAATGGAAAAATCTGAGGCGTCAACTATCAAATGTAGCGGGAAATTTGAAGATGAATGGGCCAGAAGTGTTGAGTCTGCCAGGCTAGTTTGTAGGAGATTGAAGGCTTGTCGAAGATTTTCTGTCCAATCAATCTTCCTCTTATCGTTCTTCTTTAGCGCCATAGAGAAGGTTCAAAAGCTTTACTTGTTTCTTGGCTGAGTCTGGAAGTGCTCTTCGGTAGAAATTAATGACGCCAAGAAATCGACGAAGTTCTTTTAATGTTGTAGGTAGCGGGAAGTTTATAATGGATTGTACTCACTCTGGCAGTGGTCTGATTCTATCTTCAGATATCATATATCCCAGGAATGTTACTTCTGTGGAACTGAAGATATATTTATTCAGGTTAGTTCTGATGTTGGACTTACTGATGCGTTCGATGAGCAATTGAAGGTGCTTCTTGTGTTCTTCTTCGTCTTATGATGCGACGAGTATGTCGTCTATGTAACAGTATACAAAATCTAGGTCTTTTAGTATAGTGCCGATGTATCTTCGGAAAGTGTGGGCCACGTTTCAAAGCGAAAATGGGAGTCATAAAAATTCGAATAACCCAAATGGATTTATCACTGCTGTCTTGGATATATCACCTGGATGTACATGGATGTGGTGATAAGTTTTGACTAGATCTATCTTTGGAAATATTCTTATCCCATCCAGTTGATTGTTAAAATCTTGGAGGTGAGGAACAGGATATCTGTCTGGCTTGGTAATGACACTGAGAGCATGGTAGTCTCCGCAAGGCCTCCAGGAACCGCCTCTCTTGGGAACTAAATGGAGGGGACTTGTCAAGGTGCTTTTTGAAGGTCGGCAGATTCCCATGTTAATCATCTGCTGGAATTCTGCTTTGGCTCTCCTCAGTTTTATGGGGGTAGTCGTCGTGCCCTTGTTGCTACAGGATGTGCTTCGGTGACAATGGTGTGAAAAACAGTTGTGTCTGGGGTGTCAAAATGAATGTTTTCATGAAGTAAATGGGATAAATCTTTCAGGATGACTGCATGTTTTTGGTCTGGTGGCATAAGTGAACTGATTGTATGCCTGAGTCATTAATCAGTGCACCAGGTGCCGCTGTTGAGGTCATCGAGTCAATGAGTCGCCTGTTCATTAGATCTACTATAAGTTTGTAATGATGAATGAAGTCATCTCCTATGATCGGTGATTATACGTCTGCAACCAGGAAATTCTATATTAAATTGCGCCGTAAACCTAGGCCGAGTCCTAATAGACGCTCGCCGTGAGTATTAATACAGGAACCGTTTGCTGCATAAAGTTTACGATCTGTTTCCTTCTGGCCTATTACGATCCTCTGCTTATGTCTGGAAAGAACAGGTGGCGTGAAGGACGGCTTCGGTCACCTGCCGCCGCTAGTGTGGAGCGTTTTAGTTTGAATGCTTATTAGAATGCCGGGAGGAAGGTGGTTGGTATGAGCATAGGCCCTGGCATTTCTTCGCTCTGTGGCGATATTTAATGTGATACCAGCAGTGTGCTCCATTTGGTTTAAAACGCTGGGTTGACCTCGCCCTCGACCTGTATCGTGATCTACTAATTTGTGAGGGCCGTGATAAAAATGAGCTACTCCTTGAAGAACGTTACATTGATGGGTAATGTTAATTCAGCGATCTGTGCTTCCAGTCTTGAAAAACGATCGTAACCGGTGTCGTTTATTCTATTGATCACACAAGGTTATGTTGACTGCATAGCTTGAGCACACATATTCCATCCGGGTGGGGAAAATACAATAATTTTGTCAGCCATAGTGGCTATGGTGTCAAGGTCGTCTTTACTGGTAGCTAGTATGGAACTACTGTAACGGGAAGAAGCTGCATAAATTTGGTTTTTAAGAAATTATCCTTAACCTGCATACCGGCTGAAGTTCGCATCTCTCGTAAGAGTTGAGTTGGTTTCTTGTCACCTAGTTCTAATTCTGTTAACAGTTTCGTCACTTTCCTATGTTCTGACTCTTCGAATTCCTGGGTTAGCCTAGTTTAAAGATGTGTGAAGGGTTGCGTCAAAACGTCTGAAATTAATTCCACGACATCCGCTTTTAACGATGCAACGATATGATTTAATTTCGTGGTTTCAATTTTGATACCTAATGTAGTAAATTGTGCATTAACTTGAAGGAACCATACCTATATGTTTTTTTTTCCAAATCGGCGGAACCTTCACTGAAATATGTACAAGTTCCACTTCATTCGACGCTGAGGTTAGTGGTGGATTAGTTTTGTCTCCGGTGTTGTTCATTTTAACACTTCACAAATCTCACTTCGTTCCGTTAATCAAGTCGGGGTGACCAATATGGGTAATATTATATGTTGTAATCCATAAATACAGAAAAATATTTTTGTGAGTAGCTTTTAATCAGTGCTAAGAAGATGTATATTATTTTACAAAATGCAAAGATAAATAAATAAACGTAAAACAAATAACATGCACAATAGCAAATAGGAAAGTCCAAAGAATATACCAAGCACAGGATGTTCTGAGCCACAGCCATCCCGGCAACGAAAGGAGCTTGCTAACGACAGAACTGGTAATAGCCCAACATTCCAGAACAAAGATAATGGCCATAATTAACCTGGATTAGTCAATACGAGAGCTGCTGGCATTACACCCTGCTTGATTTCTGCTCATCATGTCAATAAAAATGATATTATATCCCTGGGGATTTATGCGGCAACTTTGAGCCTTGGTAGTGAAGCGACAATCCAGTTTACTTTGCGAATGTAAATGATATTTTCAAAATTAATCCTATCCCCTTCAGCGCTGAACCAATTTCATATTATCACCATGTTCATATTACCGAGTTATTTTCATTTAATCCCTAACTTTGTCAGAATATACATAGTGGATTCTAGGCAAATGAAACAAAACATAATTGTTATTTTGGGAAACCAGTTACTCTGTTCTCGTACAAAACTAATTACAATTTCAATGGTTACCAACTTTCCCTCGCACAAACTATAAATCTGTATATTTAAAATAACATGTCCTGACTGACTGACTGACTGACTGACTGACTGATTCATCATCGCCGAGCCAAAACTACTGGACATAAAGAAGTTGAATTTTGGGGAAACATTTATATCAGGGTGTAGGTGCTCGCTAAGGGAGGATTTTTTGATATTCCGTCGCTAAAGGGGTGAAAAGACGGGTGAATTTTTGAAACGAGGATATCTATACCACAAAAAACTTAAAAGTTTACAGACGTAAATATTGGTATTCGGAATCTTCTTTTGGAAAATCCCATTAAGTGGGGGTGAAAAAGGGGGAAAATGGTTGAACACCTCTAATGAGGAGACTTATATTCCAAAAACTGAAGATGTTACAGACATGAAAATTGGTATTTGGAATCTCCTTTGGAAATAAAAACACGTATTTTTGTGTTTTTGGATAATCCGATGAATAGGGGGTGAACAGGAGTGACAAACGGGGTGATTTTTAAAAAAAATACTATATCTGCAAATTATCTCAGACACGTAACATATTGCAGATTTGAAAACTGGTATTTGGAACTTCCTGTAAAAGTAAAGAAACATAAATCCTTTTTGTCGGAAAATCCACTTAAGGGGAACAGAAAAAGGGGGTGGATTTTTAAAATTAGCATATCTACAGTATATCTCAAAAACTTAACATGTTGTAGACGTGAACATTTGTATTTGCAATCTCCTTTAAAAATAAGGAAACACGTATTCTTTGCTTTTCGGAAAAAACCTTTGAAAAATTTGGAAAATTAGTTGAATTACTTGTATGAAAATGTAAAATCTAAAGATGTTTTAAACCTGAAAACTGGTATTTGGAATCTACTTAAAAAATAAACACGCAATTGGGAGGGGGATCAACTTGGTAGGGGGGCATGAAATCGGAGATGAATTCCTTTTACGAGGATACATATATCTCAAAAACTGAAGATATTACAGTCGTGATAATTGGTATTTGGAAGCTCTTTTAAGGAAACGGGTACTGTTTGTTTTTGGAAAATTCACTTGAATGGGGAGTGTGAAAGGAAGTAAAAAATTGAATTATTTTTCTGGAGAAACTTATATCTCAAAACTGAAGGTTACGGACGTGGAAATTGGTATTTGGATCTCCTTTAAAAATAAAGAAACACGCCTTTTAGGGTAGGGGAAACCAACTTAACGGCCGGGAGTGGAGTGAAAAAGGATTTGAATATTTTCATGAGGATTCTTATATCTCAAAAACTGAAGATGTTAGAGGCATTAACATTTGTATTTGGAATCTTCTTTCAAAGTAAAGAAAAACGCGTTCTTTTGTCTTCGGAAAATCCACTTAAAGGGGGTGAATGAATTGAAAAATTAGTTGAATTTTTTGTATGAGGGTAATTATATCTCAAAAAAATAAAAAGGTTAAAGACGTGAAAATTGGTATTTGGAATCTCCTTTAAAAATAATGAAACACGTCCTTTTTTGGTTTGGGAAAATCCAGTTAAGGGTCTGAAAAGAATTGGAAAAGCGGGTGAATTTTTAAAATGAGTACCGGCATATCTACATGATATGACAAAAACATGTTAGAGACAAGAATCTTGGTATTTTGGAAGTCCTTTAAAAATACAGGAACATGTACCTTTTTGTTTTCGGAGAACGCACTTAACGGGGGGTGAAAAGAAGTGAAAAATAGTTGAATTATTTTTTATGAGGATACTTCTATTTAAAAACTGAAGGTGTTACAGACGTGACAGTTGGTATTTGAAATCTCCTTTAAAAATAAAGAAATATATATTTTTGTTTTCGGAAAATACACTTGGATGGGGGTTGGGGTGGGGGAAGGACTCACCAAGGGGTTGAATTATTTTTATGGGGATACTTGTGTATATCTCAACAACTGAAGATGTTACAGATGTGGGAATAGGTATTTGGAATCTCCTTGAAATGTAAAGAAACATGTATTTATTTTTCCGACTTGAGAGAGGACTGTTTCTCACATGTACAGTTCCATGTCGCATGGTCGTCTTAGCCCCAAAAGGTAATACCACAAACAGGGTTTACAAAGAATTTCTGGGGTAAATGAAACTTAATTTTTGGTCGAGTTTTATACTTTAGGAATTTTCAGATAATGTCTTAGTACAATGCCGAGGAACGATTACTTTGATCAAATTACAAAATCCACGCGAGCGAACCCGCAGGTAATTACTAGTGGGAAAATATGATACTAAGACGGATGAGGTCTTGTCAACTGTAACCCGGTATTGGGTTTGATCGAGTGCTTGTCTCTCTTCCCCTCTGCTACAGTTTGTAACTTTTACGGACGTGTGACCAATTTCCGTATCATCGTTCTTACTTTATTTACTTGTCTGGGAAGGTGTAGTGTGAAAACTTCATAGAACAGCAGAAGTTGGCTACTTTAAAGATTGAAACTCTGCCTTTCCTTACACTTTCCACATCCATTGAAGTGAATTTTTTCTCTTCTTCAGTCCACTGACTTACTTTATCCTCGAGACGGCTATTTTGTGACCTATTTTTTTCGGTGGCGGTCCCCTGGCCGGTATCAGTTTGGGAGAGAGCAATATATATGACACTTGAACGAGCAGAGGAAGCTATTGGATGTTACAATACAACGTAACACGTCAATAAAACGACTGCTTTGCCCATTTTTGTAAGAAAAGATCTGTTTGTCTTCCCAGACACTGCAAACAAATAAAAAATTTAGATACGCAATCGGGACATAAGATGTTATAGTATTAGTTAATGCCAAGCTACCAGGATCAGAAAAAATGGGGGGTAAGTATTAATAGCGAGAGACAACTCTAACGTTTAACGCTTCTTGTTTGCTGAGATACTTTGACTGAATAATTTAATTACAAGTTCCTTGTAACAGTTGCTATCATTATTTCATTGACTGGCTCAGAAAAATTCCTCATCGTAAGCCCTATTATACATAGTGAGAGTGTGGAATCTGGCTGATTATCCCTGTTATTATGGTGTAGTTACTAATCTGTGTATTTGGACTTTACATTTACAGGCATTTATGATATAAAATTCCAAACCTTAAATAAGATTCAAAAGGTGAAAATATTTTTTTTTGCTAGGGGCTTTACGTCGCACCGACACAGATAGGTCTTATGGCGACGATGGGATAGGAAAGGCCTAGGAGTTGGAAGGAAGCGGCCGTGGCCTTAATTAAGGTACAGCCCCAGCATTTGCCTGGTGTGAAAATGGGAAACCACGGAAAACCATTTTCAGGGCTGCCGATAGTGGGTGAAAATATTAGTCTTCAATATTGTTGAGTGGCGGGCACGTCAGATGATGCTAGTTACCACGAGCCGGAAGTGTTAACTTCCTCCCACACTCTCACTGCTACTATTGTACCTGCTAGGAGATCTGCCCACCTCATGACTTGGGCCCTGATAATCATACTAAGTGAACAAAAAATTCATAAAAGAGTTTGAGAGTCATTGTCTAAAAGCGATTATTGTTTTTAACTTAGTAGGTCATACAGTCAGTTTTCCGAAGTAGAATATCACTTTTCATGCACACCACTTATGGTTTGTGTCCCATCAGTTAACAGTTATTACGGCGCCATCCTGGGAGCGAACCTTTTGTGTTCTGTACTTTCAGTTTAAATAGAATGGACAGTATTTGTTGTTTTTAAGCCACGAAGTGAATTTGTTGGTGACTACATATCCGAGAAGGTGGAGTCAACCGGGATGAGGCATTTGGCAGGTGCTGAGGCACGTTCTGTGAGTATTAGATCTTAAGAGTGTGTTCAGCTATCTGTTAATGACGCTGTGTGATGTTTTCTACTTTCAAATGGGCGACTCCTGTATAATTAATGTCGTAAATACAGCCGCAAAAAGCTCATACCCTATCGCAGGGTCTCTAAAACTTCATCAAGGAAAACTTCCTTTACTATAACCTCAACATCATAATGACATTCTGGAAAATAAATCTGAAAATGAGTGGTTTGTTTGAGGATACATAATCAAAAGTGAGGTGTTGCTGTTTTGCACAGCTGGCTGAAGATAAACATTGTGGATACTCCTACCTGCTGGGATAATATGGAAAACACAAGGTTCCTTCTGCATCCCCAGTTCATTGCGACCCCAACACAGCAGTGTGCCGTAGTCTAGCTCCGTCATGGGCGTATACGTAGCCACACTGCGAGTCCTGTCCGCCGTGACGTGCGATGCCTGGATGTCCACAGTCTCCGAGGTGTTGTTGAACTTCCACACGAAGTGAACGTCAGTAGGATTCGCCTCCAACTCGCAGAGGATCTTAGCAGCCTCTTGACGTGCTACGCCGTGTACCTTCTGTTGGGATGGCTTGCATACAGGAGCAACTGGAACAGAGAAACGGTAATCATTTAGGTGTGATGACACAACAAATCACAGATTTTCATTATAAGTCTTTACGCCTTTCAGGTGTCTATCTGCAACCTGTGTGAATGAAACAGGCCCCTCCAGCTTATACTGTGGCTTCTTCTACTTCATTAAAAACATAGTATAACTACTGTTTTCTGTTTTTCTAAAACTCTACAGCCAAATTCATTCTTCTCTTAGGTAGGTATCTGCTTCAAATGACCATATTGTCGTAGCTAGTTTATATTCATAAGTTCATCCAACGTGTTCCTAACTTAGGCATTACCTCCTCATTATGCATACCTTCCTTCCATTGTGATGAACTGTTCGTACAAGTATCACCTCGACTTTCACATTCGATTTTTCCAGCTTATACGTAAAGCATCGAGAGTCCTGTATAATTATACAACAATCTACTCAAGCAAGCATGTATAGTTATAGCCACAGGGTCTCCACTTTTACGAGGAATCCCAATCATAGGGAGGTAACATTTTATTTTGAAAAATACATTTTTTAAAAGTTGCTTTACGTCGCACCGACACGGATAGGCCTTATGGTGACGATGGGATAGGAGTGGGAAGGAAGTGGCCGTGGCTTTAATTAAGGTACAGCCATTTGCCTGGTGTGAAAATGGGAAACCACGGAAGTCCATCTTCAAGGCTGCTGACAGTGGGGTTCGAACCCACTATCTCCAGAATGCAACTTCACAGCTGCGTGCTCCTAATCCCACGACCAACTCGCTCGGTTTGAAAAATACAGTCCACCCATACATTCACTCCAGTGGAGTCTTGGGCAACGAGATGAACCTCATGTTAGCACCGAGGTATAAGGACATGTTGGCTGGTTGGGCTTCTCTCACAACCTGCGCGATGAGGAATACTGAAAAGAGCTTACGAGGAAGTATCCGAGCTAACTGATTTAACCTCCGATTAGGCCAGCACAAATATCATACACTTACACTACTGAGAGTTGAGCAGTAACAGCTACATTTAATTATACTTATTATAGTATCAATACTACTTGTGTATTTTAAACGTCACGTAATATAAAGTAAATTTGCGGTAGTGTGGAAATGACTAAAATGGTCTATGATAACACGGATAACTGTTATTACTTGGGAAAAAAGCGTCCAGAGCTTGGAAAGAATCCTACACTATTACTGCAATTTCAAAGTGAAAGTTGAGATAAGTGGGAAAGCATATCCAGATACACAAGAATTGTGTATATTTATTCAAAAAATCGGCAGCCAAAATTAACTGAAGGTAAATAAGTGATCTCAATGAATACATTTAATGCAAGATCGTGAAAATCATAACATTTATCTAGGACATTCCTTTATGCAAGAATTGTGAATTTCTTTAATAGCAATATAAATATATATCGAGAATCAATTAATCCTTCAGTACCAAATGGGGCCATGTCAGCTGTTGATATCCTTATATGATTCTTACAAATGCGGTTGTGGTTCGATAACCAAATAATGCATGTGTGATTTTTGAAATGAGGTCTCACATACCTGTGACACGGACAATACGTAGAACATGTAAAACCGGAAGTCCGATGGTTGTGATCTCGACATAATCAGTGACGTACAACTGGATGTCTGATGCATATGATCTCGATATCATCGGTAAAGTAGAAACGAGAGGTCCAGAGATTGTGATGTCGATATCACCAGTCAAGTAAAAACGACAGGTCTAGAGACTGTGATGATATCAATGGGTGTCTTAAAACTAGAGGTCTAGAGATTATGATCTCGATATCACCGGCGTCGTAAAGCTAGAGGACTAGAGACTATGATCTCGATACACCGGCGTCGTAAAGCTAGAGGTCTAGAGACTATGATCTCGATATCACCGGTGTCGTAAACCTAGAGGTCTAGAGACTATGATCTCGGTATCACCCGTCAAGTAAAAAAGACAGGTCTAGAGACTGTGATGATATCATTGGGTGTCGTAGAACTAGAGGTCTAGAGACTATGATCTCGATATCACCGGCGTCGTAAAGCTAGAGGTCAAGAGACTATGATCACGATATCACCGGTGTCGTAAAGCTAGAGGTCTAGAGACTATGATATCGATATCACCGGCGTCGTAAAACTAGAGGTTTAGAGACTATGATCTTGATATCATTGGGTGTCGTAAAACTAGAGGTTTGGAGACTATGATCTCAATATCATTGGGTGTCGTAAAACTAGAGGTCTAGAGACTATAATCTAGATATCATTGGGTGTCGTAAAACTAGAGGTCTAGGGAATATGATCTCAATATCATTGGGTGTCGTAAAACTAGAGGTCTAGAGACAATGATCTTGATATCATTGGGTGTCGTAAAACTAGAGGTTTGGAGACTATGATCTCGATATCACCGGTGTCGTAAAGCTAGAGGTCTAGAGACTATGATCTCAATATCATCGGTGTCGTAACGCTAGACGTCTAGAGAATATGATCTCAATATCATTGGGTGTCATAAAACTAGAGGTCTAGAGACTATGATCTAGATATAATTGGGTATCGTAAAACTAGAGGTCTAGGGAATATGATCTCAATGTCATTGGGTGTCGTAAAACTAGAGGTCTAGGGAATATGATTTCAATATCATTGGGTGTCGTAAAACTAGAGGTATAGGGAATATGATCTCAATATCATTTGGTGTCGTATAACTAGAGGTCTAGAGAATATGATCTCAATATCATTGGGTGTCGTAAAACTAGAGGTCTAAGGAATATGATCTCAATATCATTGGGTGTCGTAAAACTAGAGGTCTAGAGAATATGATCTCGATATCACCGGTGTCGTACAACTAGAGGTCTAGAGAATATGATCTCAATATTATCGGTGTCGTAAAACTAGAGGTCTAGAGACTATGATCTCAATATCATTGGGTGTCGTAAAGCTAGAGGTCTAGAGACTGTGATCTCGATATCATTGGGTGTCGTAAAACTAGAGGTCTAGAGACTATAATCTAGATATCATTGGGTGTCGTAAAACTAGAGGTCTAGGGAATATGATCTCAATATCATTGGGTGTCGTAAAACTAGAGGTCTAGAGACAATGATCTTGATATCATTGGGTGTCGTAAAACTAGAGGTTTGGAGACTATGATCTCGATATCACCGGTGTCGTAAAGCTAGAGGTCTAGAGACTATGATCTCAATATCATCGGTGTCGTAACGCTAGACGTCTAGAGAATATGATCTCAATATCATTGGGTGTCATAAAACTAGAGGTCTAGAGACTATGATCTAGATATAATTGGGTATCGTAAAACTAGAGGTCTAGGGAATATGATCTCAATGTCATTGGGTGTCGTAAAACTAGAGGTCTAGGGAATATGATTTCAATATCATTGGGTGTCGTAAAACTAGAGGTATAGGGAATATGATCTCAATATCATTTGGTGTCGTATAACTAGAGGTCTAGAGAATATGATCTCAATATCATTGGGTGTCGTAAAACTAGAGGTCTAAGGAATATGATCTCAATATCATTGGGTGTCGTAAAACTAGAGGTCTAGAGAATATGATCTCGATATCACCGGTGTCGTACAACTAGAGGTCTAGAGAATATGATCTCAATATCATCGGTGTCGTAAAACTAGAGGTCTAGAGACTATGATCTCAATATCATTGGGTGTCGTAAAGCTAGAGGTCTAGAGACTGTGATCTCGATATCACCGGCGTCGTAAAACTAGAGGTTTAGAGACTATGATCTCAATATCATTGGGTGTCGTAAAACTAGTGGTCTAGAGACTATGATCTTGATTTCATTGGGTGTCGTAAAACTAGAGGTCTAGAGACTATGATCTCAATATCATTGGGTGTCGTAAAACTAGAGGTTTAGAGACTATGATCTCGATATCACCGGCGTCGTAAAACTGGAGGTTTAGAGACTATGATCTTGATATCATTGGGTGTCGTAAAACTAGAGGTTTAGAGACTATGATCTCATTATCATTGGGTGTCGTAAAACTAGAGGTTTAGAGACTATGATCTCGATATCATTGTCTGTCGTAAAACTAGAGGTTTAGAGACTATGATCTCAATATCATTAGGTGTCGTAAAACTAGAGGTCTAGAGAATATGATCTCAATATCATCGGTGTCGTAAAACTAGAGGTCTAGAGACTATGATCTCAATATCATTGGGTGTCGTAAAGCTAGAGGTCTAGAGACTGTGATCTCGATATCACCGGCGTCGTAAAACTAGAGGTTTAGAGACTATGATCTCAATATCATTGGGTGTCGTAAAACTAGTGGTCTAGAGACTATGATCTTGATTTCATTGGGTGTCGTAAAACTAGAGGTCTAGAGACTATGATCTCAATATCATTGGGTGTCGTAAAACTAGAGGTTTAGAGACTATGATCTCGATATCACCGGCGTCGTAAAACTGGAGGTTTAGAGACTATGATCTTGATATCATTGGGTGTCGTAAAACTAGAGGTTTAGAGACTATGATCTCATTATCATTGGGTGTCGTAAAACTAGAGGTTTAGAGACTATGATCTCGATATCATTGTCTGTCGTAAAACTAGAGGTTTAGAGACTATGATCTCAATATCATTAGGTGTCGTAAAACTAGAGGTTTAGAGACTATAATCTCGATATCATTGGGTGTCGTAAAACTAGAGGTTTAGAGACTATGATCTTGATATCATTGGGTGTCGTAAACTAGAGGTTTAGAGACTATGATCTCGATATCATTGGGTATCGTAAAACTAGAGGTCTAGAGACTATGATCTCGATATCACCGGCGTCGTAAAACTAGAGGTCTAGAGACTATGATCTCGATATCACCGGCGTCGTAAAACTAGAGGTTTAGAGACTATGATCTTGATATCATTGGGTGTCGTAAAACTAGAGGTTTGGAGACTATGATCTCAATATCATTGGGTGTCGTAAAACTAGAGGTCTAGAGACTATAATCTAGATATCATTGGGTGTCGTAAAACCAGAGGTCTAGGGAATATGATCTCAATATCATTGGGTGTCGTAAAACTAGAGGTCTAGAGACAATGATCTTGATATCATTGGGTGTCGTAAAACTAGAGGTTTGGAGACTATGATCTCGATATCACCGGTGTCATAAAGCTAGAGGACTAGAGACTATGATCTCAATATCATCGGTGTCGTAACACTAGACGTCTAGAGAATATGATCTCAATATCACTGGGTGTCATAAAACTAGAGGTCTAGAGACTATGATCTAGATATCATTGGGTGTCGTAAAACTAGAGGTCTAGGGAATATGATCTCAATATCATTGGGTGTCGTAAAACTAGAGGTCTAGGGAATATGATTTCAATATCATTGGGTGTCGTAAAACTAGAGGTATAGGGAATATGATCTCAATATCATTTGGCGTCGTATAACTAGAGGTCTAGAGAATATGATCTCTATATCATTGGGTGTCATAAAACTAGAGGTCTAGAGACTATGATCTAGATATCATTGGGTGTCGTAAAACTAGAGGTCTAGAGAATATGATCTCGATATCACCGGTGTCGTACAACTAGAGGTCTAGAGACTATGATCTCAATATCATCGGTGTCGTAAAACTAGAGGTCTAGAGAATATGATCTCCATATCATCGGTGTCGTAAAACTATACGTTTAGAGAGTATGATCTTGATATCACCGGTGTCGTGAAACTAGAGGTCTAGAGAATATGATCTCCATATCATCGGTGTCGTAAAACTATACGTTTAGAGAATATGATCATGATATCATCGGTGTCGTACAACTAGATGTCTAGAGACTATGATCTTGTTATCACCGGTGTCGTACAACTAGAGGTCTAGAGACTATGATCTTGATATCACCGGTGTCGTACAACTGGAGGTCTAGAGAATATGATCTTGATATCATCGGTGTCGTAAAACTATACGTTTAGAGACTATGATCTTGATATCACCGGTGTCGTACAACTAGAGGTCTAGGGAATATGCTCTCAATATCATCGGTGTCGTAAAACTAGAGGTCTAGAGACTATGATCTCAATATCATCGGTGTCGTAAAACTGCAAGCTGGTGTTTTCATCCTTTTGTTACATTCATCATGATGTAGCTATGAGTATTTAAGTTACGGTAACATTCACGAAAAAATTTACTCCGTTTGTTATTTTATATTTCAACCCTCATTCGTGAAGAGAAATGCTTTTTTTCTTGCTATTTTTCTTTACGTCGCACCGACACAGGTCTTATGGCGACGAAGGGACAGGAAAGGTCTAGGAATGGTAAGGAAGTGGCCTTGGCCTTAATCAAGGTACAGCCCCAGCAATTGCCTGGTATGAAAATGGGAAACCACGGAAAACCATCTTCAGGGCTCGAAACCACTATCTCACGGACGCCAGCTCACAGCTGCACGCTCCTAACCGCACGGCCAACTCGCCCGGTGAAGTGAAATAAAATACTGTATTTTTCTCCTTCTACTCAACATTTAATCTTAAAATGTAATGCGTCAGGATCGTGACTTATTTTATTATTAATAAAAATAAAAATTAAATAGGCATTTGCCCTACATAGATAATGAATAGACAGACCCACAAAAATATGATTAACTGAGGCTTTTAAAAGTCAAGAAATTATTTTCTCTTGCCTTTTTCTTAAATACATGGCTTCATTGTATATTACTGTACTAATATGGATATACTGTAGGCATATAGTTTTGCGCGTTTTGGGAATCAAATTCTCATAGCAAGACACATGGTAGGAAAAACAATATAAGATGAGTTGTCTTCCTCTCACAAGGAATCTGTGAGGCACACACCTACTGTGGGAGTTGAAAGCAAATTACGGAGAAGTTAGAAGTTATCCTTGCAGACAGCGAGTCGGTCAAACATGACATCACATCACGCGAGGGTTGCAAAAAACCCAAGAAAGAGTAAAGCAGAAAGTAAAGAGTGGAAGAGATGAGGGAAAGAGGAGCTAGAATGTGCAGGATCAAGTTGGACAGCGCAAGAGTGATGGAGAGACCAAGTTATAATACAATAAGGTGACGAGATACTCAGTGTCCACCGCCATCCCTCAAGCCCTACTTCCCTTCGCCTTTTGTGTTCAGTTCCCAGGTGGCTCTCACGTGAATGTTGATAATGATGACGATAAAATAGCATCATTTATATTATAAATTATATAATAATCAAATAACCTACAAATGCTGTGTCAATCGAAATAGCTTTCGAGTCACGTAGCTCCTTCTGTCAACCCCTGTCTTCGGATGTTCTTCTCGGAACCCCACCATGCTTAATATTTCTCCATGTAGGATTGAGAAGTCAAAGCTGAGGGCATAGAGTACGGGTAAAGACAACTTTCTGTGCTCATTCCGATTACAATTTCCCTCGGATTATTCCACATTAGCTACTGGATCTCCTTTCAAGCCGTGAGTAACTTTTTTCAATCCTAATCCTAGATAGAGCCCGGGTGTTTTGGGGCTCAAGGTTGTCAAAGTAGGCTGGTAAAATACAGGCAGAATATGTAAAATAGGTACTTCGTGTTAGAAAACGGCAATATAAAAATGAATAATTATATACGTACATAGTGCGCCCTCTGACGAGGGCTGTATTAAGTAATTATTGTGTTACTTCATGTGTAAATTCTTCAGCATGTTCGATTATCTTAATCTGGCGAGGAAAATGTTGTCGCCAATTCACTCGTGTCGACAAGATTACTGCGTTGTAGATGAGTAATATACGCTACATCACTTTTGTAGTGAATTTTATGGGTGTCAAACTAATAGCTAACTGAAACCATATCAGTACATTTTTATAATTCGCTACTTGTCAGTTCAACGGCATATCTAATGTTACCCCTGCATTACTTTTGGAATTGAGAAAATGAGAAGCCGTGTGATACTACGGAACTTTAGGGCTCAAAAACATTTAAATCAGCCTATTTTGGCAGATATTGATGGGACATAATGTAAGATCTTATTTGAAGTGTTCGAACTAAAGGTATATTGAACCAGGAAAAATCGAAAATTGAAATCAAATTGGCGACGCTAAATTTAAACCTCCCGCACCTAGATCCCACGAGCGGCACTGATGTAAACCCCTGTAGTTGGCAGGAGTCAGCTTTTGCATTCAGGGATCGACGTCCGAGAAAAATGGATCTTTTTGTCATGTTTGGAAGGCTGTCTCCGACTCATGATAACAACAGTTATACTGTGTGTTCTGATGAGAGGTAAAGGGTGAATGTGAAATATACTAACGATAAGTTACTACTTTGTGGCTTAGATATATTTACAGAACGAATACATCTACGTAATGTGGAACTCTGAGAATTTATATGGTTACCTTCCAAAAAGACATAGTAATAATTTTGAATTACTATAAACCTTTATTGTACCAGTAATGATGTGTGTAATATGAACTCATGAAACTTATATTAAGTCATACAATTTGATGTATTCCGTATAGTAATGGGAGAACTTTTGTATAAGAAAGTCTCCGCATTTTGTGTCCGTCTCCATAGCTAAATAGTAAGCGTGCTGGCCTTTTGTCACAGGGGCCCCGGGTTCGATTCCCGGCAGGGTCGGGAAGTTTAAATCATCATTGTTTAATTTCGCTGGCACGGGGGCTGGGTGTATTTGTCGTCTTCATCATCATGCCATCGTCATAACGACGCGCAGGTTGCCTAAGGGCATCAAATCAAAAGACCTGCACCTGGCGATCCGAACATATCCTCGGGCACTCCCGGCATTAAAAGTCATACGCCATTTCATTTCCGCATTTCATTATATGAGAAGTGTCGTCGACTTGTGTCGTAAATATTTGTATCGTCCGAGGAAAGAAGGCAGCCGGCCGATGAACTTCGTTGCGGTTCTGTGGAACATAACTCGATGCGTATATTAAACCTACAATTTTAATGTGCTGCGAATGTTCCAGTGACGAAGAAATATTGCGTATGATTATATATTTGTATGTGTTTAAATTCTAATCCATTGGTTTCCACAGTGCATATGTCAATAAAAGTTTCACATCAGTGCCAGAAATGTTAATAATATCAATCAACATGATCAAGACGAATAATTAAAAATATGAAGCTATGGCAAAGAATCCTATTCTAGAGGTATGTTGCCTCTCCCAAGGTAACGAATGATCCCCAGGATAATGTGAGTAAATTATATTACTTATTTCATGATAGTTGTTGGTTCTGTTTGCCAAGATTGATCCAGTTAAATTTGTTTGAAAGCATGTGGACTAGTACTGTAGGTTTAAAATTAGGGATGTTACTGTAGAGTTTTGCCTTTATTTAGAGTGGTAAGGTCCTCCTAATATCTGTAAGGCAAGGTTTGTGGTAGCAACCAACATTTGTTTCTCCGAGGTGGTGTGGATGTCATGTGTTTTATAAGAATAATTTGTCAGTATAAAATGCGAGTCATCTGACAAAAAATCAGAACTCTAAGGTAACTTCATGCATTAATTCTAACTCATCTGAATTATGCTTAGTCAGTGCTCGAATTATGCCTAGGTTTCTCTACTTCCATGTTGATAAGATGTAGCTTTTTGTGAATGAAGTTCTTGATTTATTTCTCCTGAATATTTTGTAATTGGATAGGTGTGCCTGTCATCAATAGATGTTTTCCACAGAGCAAGCCATGTGTATTTGCGGTGTATAGAAGTTTCCCAGTAAGGCATTATTCAGGATGTTATGCCATTTAACATTCCTCCGGGTACTCCGGCTTTCCCTCTCATCTTTCATTCCAGCAACACTCTCCAATATCATTTCATTTTATCTGTCAGTCATTAATCATTGCTCCAGAGGAGTGCGACAGGCTTCAGCAGCCGGCACACTTCCTATCCTCACCACTAGATGGGGTTTCATTTATTCCATTCCTGACCCTGTTGTAACTCGAAACAGGCTGTGGATTTTCATTGTTATGCCATTTAATAAGCCCTATGAGGTTTCCATAGGTGGTGTTAGAGCCTTCGGTAAGATAAGCCTTGCGAGGTAGTTGCACGTGAAATGTCTTCAGTAAGTAAACGGCAGTTGATGACCAGTGTTTCCCTTCAGGAGATAAGTTCCAGTATATTTTTTGGGTGTCATTCTACTACGCCCAAGGCAAATAGATGTTGAACATTTGTTAATTACTTTCTTTATGAACATCATTCTACTATGTTGAACCAGGCCTAGTTTTGAACTTTAATGTGTCTAATTACTCCTGTGCTAAGGATGGAAGCCTCGTGGGCATGTCTACAGACCCAAGTATAAGTTCATGTGTTATTTACCCAAGTATTCAAGTTCATTGTGTTATTTAAGGGAGTTGTGCCATGACATCAATCGACCATGTGATTTATGCTTATTTTCTGGGAAGTTTCATAGGTTATATGGCTAGCAGGCTCTCCTGAGCTGAACAGAAAGCTAATTTCAGTTTAGTGAGCTTCACAGATCCTAAACATGCCTAACATTAACTCAAGAGAGTGTCTGTGTGAAAGTCAGGTTGAAACACTCACTGTGTGAAGTTAATGAATTGCAATTTTTAATATTTATTTATATAATAGTGAGTTAACAGTTAGTGGTTGATAATTTAATTTCCCCTGCTTTTCATTGCTTGTAGTTTTCTGCAAGTTATTGTGAGTGGTTTCACATCCCCACACAACTGGAGTTGATTTATAATTGAGTACTAGGTGAGGTTATAATCACTTCATTGTAGGGGCAGTGTGGTTAGACAAGATGGTCTAGGATCATATTGGGGACCAGAATAATAATTCGTGCTAATGATTCGTATTAATATTAATAATAACATAATTCCTACTAACGATAATAATGTAAAATAATTATGCTAATAATTTGTAACCTCCTTCTACAGCTTTTTCCACATCGATGGGGTGACGAGTGCGAACTGTGTAGCATATATGGATTTGCCCATGTTTTACGGCCGAATGCCCTTCCTGACGCCAGCGCTATATGGAGGGATGTGATCACTATTGCGTGTTTCTGTAGTGGTTGGTGGTGTAGTGTGTTGTCTGAATATGAAGAGGGGAGTACTGGGACAAACACAAAAACACAGTCCCCGAGCCAGAAGAATTAATCAGACGCGATTAAAATACCCGACCCGGACGGAAATCGAACCCGGGTCCCTCTGAACCGAAGGCCTCAATGGTGACCATTCAGCCATAGAGTCAGACTATACTAATAATTTGTAATAATAACAATAATTTATAATAACATTAGTTTTGGTATCTAGTGATTGGGTTTTCTTAGGGTTTGACGTGCAATTTTTAATATTTATTTATATAATAGTGAGTTAACAGTTAGTGGTTGATAATTTAATTTCCCCTGCTTTTCATTGCTTGTAGTTTTCTGTAAGTTATTGTGAGTGGTTTCACATCCCCACACAACTGGAGTTGATTTATAATTGAGTACTAGGTGAGGTTATAATCACTTCATTGTAGGGGCAGTGTGGTTAGGCAAGATGGTCTAGGATCATAGCATAGGGTTCTATGTTTACCATTGCCATGCCTCAGGGTTTGTTGTTGTTGGATCAGTGGTGTAGTAGAATGCTGGACCTTTATGTTTTCTTATATATATCAATGACATGTGTAAAGAAGTGGAATCAGAGATAAGGCTTTTTGCAGATGATGTTATTCTGTACAGAGTAATAATTAAGTTACAAGATTGTGAGAAACTGCAAAATGACCTCGATAATGCTGTGAGACGGACAGTAGGCAATGGTATGATGATAAACGGGGATAAAAGTCAGGTTGTGAGTTTCACAAATAGGAAGAGTCCTCTCAGTTTTAATTACTGCGTTGATGGGGTGAAAGTTCCGTTTGGGGATCATTGTAAATACCTAGGTATTAATATACTAAGGAAAGATCTTCATTGGGGTAATCACATAAATATGATTGTAAATAAAGGGTGCAGAATTTAGGGGTTGTAGTAAGGATGTAAAGGAGAGAGCATATTTGTCTCTGGCGAGACCCCAACTAGAGTATGGTTCCAGTGTATGGGACCCTCACCAGGATTACTTGATTCAGGAACCGGAAAAAAATCCAAAGAAAAGCAGCTCGATTTGTTCTGGGCGATTTCCGACAAAAGAGTAGCGTTACAAGAATGTTGCAAAGTTTGGGCTGGGCAGACTTGGGAGGAAGGAGACGAGCTGCTCGACTAAGTGGTATGTTCCGAGCTGTCAGTGGAGAGATGGCATGGGAGGACATCCGTGGACGAATAAGTTTGAGTGGTGTCTTTAAAAGTAGGAAAGATCACAATATGAAGATAAAGTTGGAATTCAAGAGGACAAATTGGGGCAAATATTCGTTTATAGGAAGGGAGTTAGGGATTGGAATAACTTACCAAGGGAGATGTTCGATAAATTTCCGATTTCTTTGGAATCATTTAAGAAAAAGGCTACGAAAACAACAGATAGGGAATCTGCCACCTGGACGACTGCCCTAAATGCATATCAGTAGTGACTGATTGATCGAACTTCGCTTAGCCGAAACCCGACTTAAGCGAAATGCTCTCGCAAAATTGTATTATAATATTTTGTGTTTACCCTTTCCTTATCTACCGTCGATATTAGTACTTCTCAAAGACTTTAATATTACTTATCTAGACTCACAGAGCGCGCTGGTGCTATGCGGAGAATTGAATCCCTTCGCTCATCGTCATGTTGCGGGCACTTCAAATTCGAATGCATGGTTAACACGTTGTGATGTTTACAGTTCCTTGTGCGTTTTTCATGGTGATTCCTATCGGTTAGCGGATCTGTGTTTGTGTTATGTGATAATTTATAGTACTGACAACTATTTTTGTGATTAGTGCGAGCTTACATTGATCGGCGATATTAAAGGAGGGTAGGCGTAAGTTAAGCCGTACGCCGAAGTGTGGAGTAGAAAACTATTCACGATGGTGACCTCTTGTGCAGCTTTCAATGGTACAAATCGCTATCAGAAAGGATCTGGTATTTCTTTTCACAAGTGAGTAGAAATTGAAATGTTATAAAATTACCATAATCGAGAATGGACTACAGAGTGGTGGATTCAGGGATGTATGGACGTGGCATTCTCAGTGTTTAGGATAAGTAATATTAAAGTCCTTGGCGTTTAGGCTGCTTCTTCTTCTTGGCGTTTTTCATTTCATTAGGGAAATTTCTTAAGAACTAAACATCTATTCTGAAAAAGCGCACATTTTGTTCTTACAGACTGTGTGCCCGTATTAAAATTTCGATAAACACGGGCCTAGAATCTTGAAAATATGATTGATAAAGCTCGATAAAGCCATCTATTTTTAGGTCAAAAGATGCTTTCGAATTATTAACAAATATCAGAAAAATGATTTATTAATACCATTATCCGTGTTTTCACATCTCCTTTATAATAAAAAAATTGTTAAGTATGCTGTTCCAGAGAAGTTTGACTAGGCTGACTCCTACTTTGCACTAGAAAACACTAATCAAACTACCTGTTTAACTGTTATATTCATCTATGCGTGATATTCAAACTCCTTTATCTTCTTCTTCCTTATATGAATCATAATGCTCCTGTAATATATATGTTAGAATACATTTTCAATTTTAATTTGTGCTCAGAAAATCTCCTTCCAGTTCGAGTTTATAATATCAGTAGGCCTAATATTGGTATTTAAGATGAGAATAGTATGTGAGGGAATTTTGCATCCTAAATGATATATTTTTCCTCTCTTAAACCTAACCAACTACTAAAAATATATTTAACTCAGAGAAACTCAAACTAAACTAGGTATTCTTTTCATTGTTAGAGAAATTTAGAATTATGAAGCAGGGAAGCACCAGTTACAAACATGATCATTATAGTAGGCCCAATGTTAGCTACATATTCTTGTTTTGAAGATTATTAATTTAATGTACGGGTATACAATATTTTTCTTTTTCTGGAGAGTGTTCTCTAAATTTAATACATTTGTTTATCTACCTAGGTATATATTTACTATTATTAGTAGTGTATTTTGAAGTCTTCTTATCCAGTTTTCTAAATGTTGTTTTATTACGCCTGTTACTTATAGGCTAGCTATCCAAACTGTTTGTGGATATTAGTTCAATAACAATGCAAATGTGTTCAGTTTGTATGCACAAGTATCATTTTTGTGTTATTAACGTCTTGATTCTTGTACGGTATATTTATTGCGTGTATTCGCGTTAGTCGGTGTAGGCTGTGCCATTTATTATTAATGAATTAGGACCTGAGAATGGCGAAGTTTCCTTGATGCTTGGAATGCAACAGTATTAGACGCTTACGGGAAATTAATGTAAAGGAACACACAGACTTTCTCATTTCACGGTCCACTTGTACTCTTCAGACCTCAGGATTATTGCTCTGTATAACTTCTGCGAGGCTTTTGATTTAAAATTAGTACAGTAGTTTTGGTTTGCGAACTGACGGGAATTTCCGTACGGATCTTCTGCTTTCTAATGCGGCGCCTTTTAAACATTTTATTTTGGATGTATCTGATGAACATCTGTTCTTACCGTATTATCCTGTATCGCAGGAATAAAAATAACCTCTCGACAGGTGATTTCATTCGTGCGTAATGTAAGTTAATGCATGAATTCCATACTACGATCTCCTCGGCGAGCTGTGGAGTGCCCGCAACATGGCGATACGCGCGTCGACAGCTCTTCCCCAGTCACACGCTACTGCACAGCCAACGGTGTAGGGCCTTGGTAATTCTCTTGCTATGTGTGTTGAGAGCTACTAGGCAAACACTATTTTTATATTATGACTTATGCCAGAATGCACGTGTAGCATAAAAAAAACAGTTTCTTCTAGTTCGTTCCATGATACGTTTTTTCTTGAACAAGCAAGAATTATTATTATTATTATTATTATTATTATTATTATTATTATTATTATTACTGTATTATTATTGTTACTGTATTATTCGTCATGAAGATTATGTAGACTGTGTTTAAAGTTGCTTCAGTTGCGGGAGTTTCATCTTGTTTACTGCTCGGACTATACTGCAGCTTCTGTTAGGAAATCAGGGAAGTCCAGCGACCCTTCCCCATTCATATTTTTCTTCCACCCCATCGCCCTCTAGTATACATCAGCATTCCCACTTTAAGAATACATGCGAACATCAAGAAGTACTCACTTTCTCCACCGGAGCGCTGCAAGCGTGTTCGGTCTGCAGTGACTCTATATGTACAGTGTGGCCAAGGCCAGTCCAGCCGCCATGTTTTAGCCAAGTACTTAATGAGCTGACAGATGAAGGAGAGTGATGTTATTTGTATTTCAATAAAGAATAGACTAGGTATGTATATAGGCCTATCAGTATTTGTTATATCCAGAGTCTGACTACCTGACGTAAGACTTCAAAATTTAGTTACACGTGGTATAGGCCTACAAGTCACTATTATCGAAGAGGTTAGAAATTCTGTGTTGATAGCTAGGCCTATCATAACATTTATATTATAATACATGTGGCATAAAATAGTATAGTCATTGTCTTGAAGAATGTACCTGATGACTGTAAAGTTATTTGCTTTACGTCGCACCGACACAGATAGCCCTTATGGCGACGATGGGACAGAAAAGGCCTAGAAATGGGAAGGAAGTGGCCGTGGCCTTAATTAAGGTACAGCCCCAGCATTTGCCTGGTGTGAAAATGGAAAACCACGGAAAACCATCTTCAGGGCCGCCGAGAGTAGGATTCGAACCCACTATCTTCCGGATGCAAGTTCACATTGCGTCCCCCTAACCGCACAGCTAACTCGCCCGGTCATTTAAATTTAAAAAAAATATAACATTACCATATATCAGGTTACATGGTTTTACATATCAGAATATACAACGCAGTATCATAAAACTATACATAGAAATATACTTTTTATACATGACTTATCGGTATGTACATAATCTGAACACACGCAGAAGATATAAAATAATATGACTAGTTAATTGATGGGTAGACAAAATTGTATAACCTAGCTCCATATTTATGTTAACGTAATACAAGTTAACATAATATACTGTACCATTTTACTCGTGGTACTAATGGAAATAATAGCAAAAAACCTGCTACTCTTTAGTGGCGAAAACAAGCAACTGCCATGGTCCCCGGGTTGTGTATAGTGTTCCTTTAATGATAGCTACGGTTTGATCCCCGCAACTAGGAATTAAATATTAGTATCACTTCACAACAGGCCTATCGTTTGAGAAAATACTACTTGTTGCTCGGTGAAAACAGGCAATTTTCCTGGTCCCAGTGTAGGCCTTCTTGTATTCGGGACTCAATTATCGATCACCCGCTATTCGATTTCCCTGATGTGCGACTAATTCTGTGCCCCGGTTCGGTTAGTACTGATAGATATTCGCTGTATTTTAAACATTCTATTTGCTACTATCGGTTTTGCTAATACGTTGTTATAACTGTTATCATTACCTTATTCTTTTTCTATCGCTCTTCCCAGAACTGTGGGGGTTGTGTGGGGGAACTGCGTCATACATGTGGATTTGGTCCTGTTTAACGGACGGATGCTATTCCTGACGCAAATCCTATATGGAGGGGTGTAATCACTACTCCGTGTTTCTGTGGTGATTTGTAGTGTGGTATGTTGTCAGAGTATGAAGAGGAGAGTGCAGGGACAAACGCAAATACCCAGTCCCCAAGCCCGAGCTATTAGATACCCCACCCGGCCGGGAATCGAACCCGGGACACTCTGAACCGAAGGTCAGTACGCTGACCATTCAACCACGGAGTCAGACTATTATTGTTATTATTATAATGTATGGGAAAACTCAACTTGATGCTAGGCGGCACTTATAACCACGTCCTTTAATATATTTTTTAAAATTTAATTTCGTGTGGCTATTTCTAGCCGAGTGCAGCCCTTGTAAGGCAGACCCTGCGATGAGGTTGGGCGGCATCTGCCATTGTAGGTAACTGCGTGTTATTGTGGGGGAGGATAGTGTTATGTGTGGTGTGTGAGTTGCAGGGATCTTGGGAACAGCACAAACACCCAGCCCCCGGGGCATTGGAATTAACCAATTAAGGGTAAAATCCCCGAACGGCCGGGAATCGAACCCAGGACCCTCTGAACCGAAGGCCAGTACGCTGACTATTCAGCCAACGAGTCGGACCTTTAATAGATGAATAGCCATAAACGTTTGAATTCGAGAATATACCAATCATAATACCTCATACGGTGAAAATGAATGAGACTTACAGTGAATGATTAGGAGTGACCTTTCCTGTAAGTTTTGCTTCAGATAAAACAGATATTTTCGGGGATACTTGAAAATTTGTGAAAAATAATATAATCGTGAAAATCACTGTTATTTTCCTTACACGGTAAAATTGCATAAAACGTAAAATATCGGAAATTATATTCTAAACAACTTTCCTTATGTACAGGTTTTCGATGCTGTGAATATTAATGGAGAAATCTGACATTTACTGTCTTGACCTCTATAAAATTACTAACCCATTTTGTTATTATTGTTACCATTATAATGCACGAAACAACTTTACTCGTTGTTGGGAGCGTCTTATAACGTGCTGAAAACAAGCAATTGCCTAATTTCATTTTTTAAAACCTTTCCTGATTTGTTTCTGCAACCTGGGCCGGGCTGAGTGGCTCAGACGGTTAAGGCGCTGGCCTTCTAACCCCAACTTGGCAGGTTCGATCCTGGCTCAGTCCGGTGGTATTTGAAGGTGCTCAAATACGACAGCCTCGTGTCGGTAGATTTACTGGCACGTAAAAGAACTCCTGCGGGACTAAATTCCGGCACCTCGGCGTCTCCGAAGACCGTAAAAAAGTAGTTAGTGGGACGTAAATCAAATAACATTATTATTATTATTGTTTCTGCAACCATAAGCATAACAGCCTGGCGTAATTTTCTTCAAAACTCAGACCTCAGAAATACGTAAATTCACACACATTTCTTAACTATTAATACTAAATAATCGTCTGTGTTTAATACGAACATATTTTGGTGTATTAAGGTTAAAACAGGTAGCCTGTACTTCACTGAAATTGCATAAAGAGTGATCTTACCCTATGCTGAATACATACGTTTAAATCAGCTGACGGGACATTTGGCAAAAACATGGCGGAGCCAATCAGAATGAAGCACTCGTTGGCCACACTGTAGATATAGAGTCACTGTAGTTCGGTCAGAACGAGCCGCACGCAGTTCCCCACAGCTGTTAGGCCTACATTTTGATGATTTTCCTGTTGATCGGCTTACAGTTTAAGTATTTCACACTCTCAAAACGTTCAGTCACTTCATCTCCAATGTTTTTTAAGATACTCGGGATAAGAGCTTTGCACATTACCTGACCTAATTTCTCAGCATGATTAGAACTGTCATTTGAGTCACACTTTAAAACCTCCGAACTCTTCAAAACAGGCAGAACTACGGTAGTCAAGGTCGTACAAGCTCCTGTATTAACAAATTTTGCAGCTTCACACACGAAATCATTAACGATGTTTATAATCCACACCAACCGTTCTGATGGATGGAATAAGACATTACACCGATCTTGCTTAAAAATTATGTCCATTAGTGGAGAACTGCATTTTTCTTGTTGAATTAGGCTACGGTATGATTCACAAGTTACTTCTTTTCTTATTTCCTTCACAACGAAACCACTGAGGATAGGAAGCGATGCAAGTTTAATAGACACTACCTCCAGACCTGTAAAAGAAATAAGGGTATTAAGTATACTGCATAATAACAGTATGGTTATTATTTAGAACACTGTTATCTAATAACCAACAGTAAATAAATTTTGTAAAAGTGAGTATACGTACAATGCGGCTTGTGAAGATTTTGCAGGATTTCTGTCACTGTTCCTGGAATGTTCGGGATCACTTCCGATGGGACTGATTGAGATGACTTGACACAGCTAATAACATTCATCTCACGAGTATGTTGATTTCGCCGTTTCAATGGAATTCCTATCTTCAACATTTTGTTGAGGGCAAGTACTACAGCCCTTGAATCCAGCATGTCATTGTTCTCCACAAAATGCTAAAGAACATATCTAGGGAATCGCTGTTAATACTCAAGTTAGCACAAAATGAAAGCCAGACGACAATAAGTATCGGATACAGAGAACTGTAGAACACATAGTTAGCCGAATAGCCTCGTAAGTTTCATTGCTGAGAAAAATCGCTCCTTGCTCATGGCATGCTTCCTTCACATCCTCAAGATATACCAGAAACTCACTCTCCAGCCAGTGAAGCCTGTCATCATCTGTGTTGAAAAAATGGACCTTGTCAGGGCAAAACGTAGCGTTGTTGTGACTGCTAACATCATGGATATTGAACCATTTCTGAATCATTTCCATGAAGTATATAGTCGCTGTGTAGTCTTGGAACAAGTGGGCTTTTCGATGTCCAGAATGTTTTTGGAGACATTCCAGAGCTGTTATTACTGGTGTAGAAAATATATCCTTCGCTCGTTTCACATTCATTTTTTTCTATGTTGTTTGGGCTTACATGTTTTCGAGTCAGAAAGCGAACAGGTTTTACCACTTGACTTGCTTGCAATTCATATAAATTCTTCACGTGAGAGCCACTTATTGTGTCTTCTCCGTCAAACATGGTCTTCTCTAAAAATGTGTTTCTTACGTTCTTTAAAATGTGACATTGGTCAAATGCAAGAAATAAGGGCCGGGTCGGGTCATTTGGGCGAGTAATTTGTGGCTTCAAAATCTTGCTATTGGAAAGTCGTCTCATCATATTAACATTGGTCTTATGATTATCGGAAACTAGCCGTATTACAAGAAATCCACAAGCCTCAATCTCTCTGATAACAGACAGTGTCAAATTATACAGTTCCTTGCCTGAGATTCGTTTGGTAAAGAAGTACGCGGCTGGAAGTCTGTACTTAGTGCATAACCCCGCTATCATAAAACAAAGCAAATTATTGGCGAGAATTTCAGATTCCCTCACATTCTTGACGTTCTTAATTTCGGATAGAGTATTATCTGGAACAGATGTGGTTTTGTGACCAAAGAAAGTACCTAGCTTTTTGTCATATTGCAATTGTTGTTTTATTGCCATTTCATCCACTATCAAGGAACATACTCTTTCAGCCTCATTCAAACGTTCAGATTCTAAGGTTAATCTCTCTTTCATAAGGTTCGTAACTCCTGTGTCGCATGAAGTACCACCCAAATACCTGGTCAATGTGCTCTTAGAAGGCAACTTTAGTATATTTTTCCCAGCATACCTACAATCTTTCGGCGATATGCATTCCCAAACTATATTGTGTTTTACCGTGGATTCTGTCCATCTCGGAGAGCATTTCTCAAAATTTGCTATTTGCTCAAGAAGGAATGAAGACTTGGCATTTGAGGGATCATGCTCGGCTGTTTTAATTATTCGTGACAAGGCTTTATCATAATTATTGTTATAAATCTCCAACTCCTGATTAGTTTTATTCAGTTCGTTTTCAAGACGTGAAAGTTTAGCCCGCGCTCTCCAGAGTTTTAGTCACAATTTATTTGTTTCTATTTTGAGTAGCTTCTCGTCTAAAATGTCGCACTGGACATCAACGGAATGATGAAAGTCATGATTTGCGGGACACTCGTGTAGGGAAACAACTGAAGTATTACTTTCGTCACAGCTTGGCTCAGTTGATTCATATTTCCGTTTCTTACCTTTGGCAATGACTGAATGTTTCATAATAGGTCTACGTTCTGCTTTGATCTGTTGGACTTTGTAAGGTGGATAAGAAGGGAAAACAGAGGGAACAGCAGCATCCTGCAGTTTCTTAATTTTCAATCCAGGTCGATAGTCAGACTTACGAAAATGAAGGCTACATACCACAGAAGATCTAGAATTTAAATTGGGCCTGAAGTCTGCTTGATATAGCTTCAAGCCATTGTTCTCTGAGGTCAGTTCGGTTGGGAAATAGGTGAAATGATACTCCTTTTACTTTACTACTCCGGGTTGTGCAGCAAGGCACGCAGCAATACACCATTGCTATTGATAGATAGAAACCTGCAATAGGACATTAATATGCCAAGTTAATGTAGCCTATGGCAAGATCGTAAGCAATAACTAATTAAAGCAAATATGTTACGATAGCCTTCAGTGAAGTAAGAAATTAGATTAAAAGGGTATGACAAACTCGAACGGTGCGCGAGATTTAAGCATGCCTTGTAATTACTTCTTTTAAAAAATTACTACCATTACATACCTTGTTATGATGAAATAAATAGTCTGTACTTCCACCAATATCACAACTCAACACAATCTCAGTAAACTACATAAAGAAACGACACTCGGACACATTGTTTACTCCTTCTTTCTTGTTGTTCCTAACGTGCCTTCAGCGCGGGTCTCGTCCACGCTTCTAGCGCCACAGCGGCTAAAATAGTCCCTACGTGATGTTCGCAAAGAAGCACGCAAGACGAGCGAAGTGGGAAGGCTGAGAGGTATACTAGAGGGCGATGTCCACCCAAAGTCGTTTCACTCACCTTGCAGTTCTATGCTGTAGTTTCAATGCTTTCCTTACCCCATTGCAACATGGACTACCTGCTCATAACGATACTGTATATTATCTTATTCTTATCCTACCAACGCTGTCCCAGGCATCTGGACTGGGTTCTTTTGAAATACAGTAGCAAGGTACAGTATAGAGTAATCAGTTGTGTTAAAAGTACAGTGCCAAGTGCGTGCTTATTAAATGATGTCAACTAAACGCAAACGCGTTGTTGCAAGCATCGAAAAAAATCGAAGCAGTTAGGTGGAAAATGGTGCGATAATGCGAAATGATGCTGCGGATTATGGAGTTGGGGTGTCAACAGAGGCGGATTGGGTCAAGACAAAATCTAAATTAATTGAGCATTCCTCTAAGATACCAAACCGCAAAACTATGTACGAGGGTGAGTATGAAAAGGTAAACGAAGCGGTATTTCTTTGGTTTACACAACAACGTGAAAAAGGAATACCGTTATGCGGTCCTATAATTCAACAGAAGGCTAAATTATTGTCTACAAAGTTAGGGGATGATGGAAAGGGTTTCAAGGCTAGTTCAGGATGGCTAGATGGATTTGAAAATAGATATGACATACATCAGTTACATCTAACTGGCGGGAAGCTTTCCGCGGACCCACTGGCTGTTGATGTTTTTTAAATAAAATTTGAAGAGATCAGTGGAGGATTGACAAAAGAAATAGGGTTAAATTTTAAAACATCCTTAGCATCAATAAAAGAAACATCTGCTCCAGGTCACAAACATAATAAGGAGAGAATTACGGGTTTAGCAGGTGCTAATGCTTCAGGCACTCATAGGTTGCCCCTAATGTGCATAGGAAAATCGAAAAACCCTATAGCTTTTAAAAATATTGCCGCCGCTGCCTTACCAGTTTATTATAGAGCTCAAAAAAGTGCCTGGATGTTGTCGCAACTTTTCGAAGAATGGTTCTTTCAAAAATTTGTAGCAAGCGTTGAAGAATTTTTGAAGTGTAAGGGATTGACCAGAAAAGCAATTTTGTTGATTGTCAGTGCCCCAACACACGCAGGGAAGTTGGAAACTGGTGATATTGTTGTTCGCTTTCTGCCCCCTAATGTAACGAGCTTAGTTCAACCCATGGACCAGGATGTTCTGGAAGCATTCAAACGCCATTATAATGCGTTTCTGCTACGATCTATTCTCAGTGATTGTAAATTATCCGGTAAAAGTCTTACGGATTCGTTGAAGTCTATGAACATGAAACATGTGATTTATTGGTGTGCCCAATCCTGGGAAAAGATTACACCAGTGACTCTTTGTAATTCTGGGAACAAACTGTACGAAGGAATTTTTTCGGAAGATAAGGAGAATGATGACAACCTGCACGAGATGGCGAAACAAATTCCAGGATGTGAGAATGTTAACCAGTGTAAGGTTAATGAGTGGTTACAATCAGATGATGTTGAGCTTGATTTAACGGACCAAGAAATAGTGGATTCCGTGTTTCTGCCAAGGGTTGAAGCAGACGACTCTGACCTTGACAATAGCAGTTCTGAGAATCGAGTTACAGCAGATGATGGATTTAATGCATTAGAGGTAAGATTGATTTCGAATTTTTATTAAAATACAGTACCACACGCTTTAATTACAGTACTGTAATAAAATTACTGTATACAGAATTCAGTTCAGTAGTAACAAGAGAAATTGTTTCATTATCTCAGATTAATTTGCGCTTTGTTGAACAAAGCAATGAATCAACACCAGCTGATGTATTGTTGATTGAACGATAGTGCGATGTAGCTGCACGACAGCGCTGCACCAAGAAAATTCAGAAGAAACTCACTGAATTTGTACAATGAGTAACATTATGTAAACATTTTAATGTTAATATACAGTATGCACCTTTGCATAACGGAGTTTATGCATTTTTATTTCGATATTTAACTTCCGAAAATATTTACCATGAGTCATCCGAAACAACGCGTTAACCGAAGTGGCTCCGCCCACTTTATTTCGGATAAACGGGGTTCTACAGTATTATATTTTGAACTTGTGTGTTCGATAGACCGAAAAGCTTTAAGTTACACCATCTTGCTTCCCTTATTTTTTTCACTGACAAGATGGAACATACTTTTCAGGTTTACAATTCGTGCCAAAGCGAAAGTGATATTTGCCATTTCTATTAAATCTAGCTCTGCTCCTACTTCTACTAGGGAGCCGACGTCTATCTTCCCTTCTGCTCTCCTGACCTGTTTCTCTAATTCCTCGATTTTCACTAGAAGATCTTGAACTGATAGCGCGGATTGTGCGGGTGAAGTTCGCACTCTTCATCTGAAACATATGACCCGCCATTTGCACCATTTTATCAAGAGTTTCATCTGAAACACACAAGATACTTCGGATATTAGTTTGTTTTTAAGATATGTACTGTACAGTTTGCTTTATGTCGCACCGACACAGATACTGTACCGGTATGTCTTATGGCGACGATAGGATAGCAAACGGCTAGGCGTGGGAAGGAAGCGACCTTGGTCTTAATTAAGGTACAGCCCCAGCATTTGCCTGGTGTGAAAATGGGAAACCGTATAAAACCATCTTCAGGGCTGCCGACAGTGGGGTTCGAACCCCCTACCTCCCGAATGCAAGCTAACAGCTGTGTGCCGCTAACCTCACGGCCAACTTGCTCGGTAAATGTATACTGTAGATTTAAGTCATATTTACGTACTGTTCTTCTCTGACACTACTCAGCTTTTAAACAGAAAAAGTTTATATGTTTATGTTCTTCGCAAGTTCACTAATTAATCGTAACAATACTTCCACAAATTCCACATATACTTAGGACCTATCGTTGACGGTTTAGTCAGTTACTTTCTTTACTAAAATCGCCACTACTGGACTTTCCTTTGCCACGGATTTATGTTTCATACATATAATCCTTCTGTAATAAACGTTTTATACGACAATGAAAACCCACTTCAAAATCAGTTTGGTGGTTCTGATGATAATTTCGCACTAACACAGACACACACCTCCTGGGGACCGAATTTTATAACATGTATAGATAGCAGCGTTGTAATAAGGCAAATCATTTGGATTCACGCACATAGTTGGTGGGCGAATGACGACAGTGTTCCTAAGATTATTTTGTTAAGAAAAAAGCCATACTGTCCCGTATCGACTTAGTTAATATAAATTAAAAGCTCTTCAATCTGTCGAACGCACTAGTTCAAAACATAATATCGGGTGGTACACCTGCCCCCATTTTTTATCGAACATATGCAACCAGCTAGGAATTAAAAATATCCCTTAGTCCTATCTTGAGCAACGTCGTACAGCAATTTATGTGTAGTTATCCCGATGTAGACTTGCCCACACATTGCAAAAACGTTACAGGAGATAGTAAGTGAGGCCCGCCTCAAAAACACTGTATCATTTTATGTAGAGCGGAGTCCAATCCTCCAGTCATTTTTACGAAATGTTACTGTACTGTAAAAACCATAGCCACTCATGTAGCTGTCGGTGGAGAATTGTGCACCTGACTGGTTCAATAGGACATTTTCGTTTGATAGAATAGCGTGGTCACGGTATAACAGAAAACGTGATAGGTTAGCACCAATTACAGGCATGTCAATTCACTGCCATTTTGTATAGTCTCATCACATCGAAATTGATAGAAACGTGTTTTTCACAGTATTTTATAATCTATGGCACGCAAATGCTCTAAAGCAGATGTGATAGCTTACGCCATGTAATTACTACAGTTACAGCGTTCAATAAAGTCATAAAACCGGACCATAAGGTTCTAACACATGAGTAACTTTACGAAGCGAGGACTTTCACTCTCCTCGTGAATACAGAGTTGTAAGAGCTAGACGTTCACGCAGAAAGTAGCTGCGCGTAATGAGCCATGTTAGATGTACATGGATAAGCTACATGGATCAGTGAAGGTTCGAAACCTTGTTCATTTCGTATACTTCTAGACGTCCTTTCCGAAGACTTGACATTTCTGAAGTCTACTGAAAATAAAAACCTACAACCTGTTTTCCAGTCTTTGACCTGGTCAGGGATGTAATGAATGAACTATTTATATAAGCTAGTATTACAATGGGGTTGCCGCTCCCAAAGTGATTTAGTAATGACTGATAAATGCTATAAATGGAGAGTGTAGCTGGAATGAAAGATGACAGGGAAAACCGGAGTACCCGGAGAAAAACCTGTCCCGCCTCCGCTTTGTCCAGCACAAATCTCACATGGAGTGACCGGGATTTGAACCACGGTATCCAGCGGTGAGAGGCTGACGCACTGCCGTCTGAGCCACGGAGGCTCCTCTGAAGTCTATTATAACTTCCTTAGAAGAATATGTGAAACAGACGTAATAATTATCGCCACGTACGCACCAACTACGGACAAATTCATTATGAATACCACCTGTAACATTATGCTGGACTAATTAAACCAACTAAAAGGTACACACTCTACGCGTAGGGAATGGTTGCAACTATCTGGGCTTAAGAGATACATGATTCATTAGCATACTGTGGTGTTTGCAGCAAGGTAAACCTGTTTGCACATTCGAGTTCAGAACTTGTAACATACAAGATCAGTTTCGAAGCGATAGCGTAGATTATTCCGTTAGTAAAGGGATGCGAGTCCTACTCTTCTTCACCAGGAATGCCTCCATGGTACTAATCGCAGCCAGCATGTGATTTCTTCGACGCATTCAGGGTTCGAATCTAGCTACAAGCTTCTCATTTTTATTCTCTTGAAGTCATTCGTAATTAATGTTGAACTTGTTAATGTTTAATTTCCTTAAATCTCAAAAGTCACTTTTCACCTTTACAAAGAAAGCAATACATCAGAAAGGAATAATAATATGCGACTTTCATATGGCAGTCCGGATCCATGGCTAAATATTTAGCGTGCTGGACTTTGGTCACAGGGGTCTCGGGTTCGATTCCCGGCAGGGTCGGGAATTTTAACCGTAATTGGTTAATTTAACTCGCGCAGGGGCTGGGTGTATGTGTCGTCTTTATCATCATTTCATCCTCATCACGATGCACAGGTCGCTTACGGGAGTCAAATCAAAAGACCTGCACCTGGCGAGCCGAACATGTCCTCGGACACTCATGGCAATAAAAAGCCATACGATATTTCATTTTTTCATATCGCAAACGGCTACAACGAATGAAGCGCACTGCACTTATCGCCAGCATTATGATACACCCATTCAAGCAAGCAACTGCGCATGTTCGACTCGAAGAACGACTGGACTTCATACGTAGGGCAAAGTGCAGGCAGGTTCCACTAGGGATGGGATGCGAACGGAGTCGCAAAAAGTCGAGACTGCTGCCTCTGGAACCGACACTCTCGACTCCAGCGACTGATGCACTAACGCCATCTAACAACTGTTTTCGGAACTGCTTGGAACTATATTTCCACGTTCCTCCCTTGGTAACTTGTGATACGATGAATACAAGATGATTATTAGCCAGCAAACATTAATTATTGTTTTGGGTTATTATCATCGTTATTGTTAATGTTGTAGGTCTATTTTGGCGACGATAATGATGATGGTGACGATAATAGTAGTGGTAATAATAATCTGACAGTATAGGCCTACTTTTAAATAAATGCCAATATTTTTTTTGCTATGGGCTTTACGTCGCACCGACACAGATAGGTCTTATGGCGACGATGGGATAGGAAAGGCCTAGGAGTTGGAAGGAAGCGGCCGTGGCCTTAATTAAGGTACAGCCCCAGCATTTGCCTGGTGTGAAAATGGGAAACCACGGAAAACCATTTTCAGGGCTGCCGATAGTGGGATTCGAACCTACTATCTCCCGGATGCAAGCTCACAGCCGCGCGCCTCTACGCGCACGGCCAACTCGCCCGGTAAATGCCAATATTAACTTCAATGACGTAAAACAGAAAAAAGCGAGTGCTTAGAGTATGATTTTACAACAAATATTTTTCCAATTATTGTGCATCAGTCCGCCTCTGTGGTGTAGTGGTTAGCGTGATTAGCTGCCACCCCCGGAGGCCCGGGTTCGATTCCCGGCTCTGCCACGAAATTTGAAAAGTGGTATGAGGGCTGGAACGCGGTCCACTCAGCCTCGGGAGGTCAACTGAGTAGAGGTGGGTTCGATTCCCACCTCAGCCATCCTGGAAGTGGTTTTCCGTGGTTTCCCACTTCTCCTCCAGGCGAATGCCGGGATGGTACCTAACATAAGGCCACGGCCGCTTCCTTCCCTCTTCCTTGCCTATCCCTTCCAATCTTCCCATCCCTCCACAAGGCCCCTGTTCAGCATAGCAGGTGAGGCCGCCCGGGCGAGGTACTGGTCATTCTCCCCAGTTGTATCCCCGACCAAGAGTCTGAAGCTCCAGGACACTGCCCTTGAGGCGGTAGAGGTGGGATCCCTCGCTGTGTCCGAGGGAAAAGCTGACCCTTGAGGGTAAACAGATGATGATGATGATGATTGTGCATCATATAAGCCGCCTCCGCAGTCTATGGAGGCCCCGGGATCGATTCCGGCCAGGCCAGGGATTTTACATGTATCTCAGTTTTCGTGATGATGGTAAAATATGCGTGAATTATATACGGGCGTCATTGGTATAGTTCATTCGTGAAACGTCTTTTGTGGGAAGAATATTATTCAGTGTTCATTGTCGTACTGTATAGCCATCAATATGTGCGGGAGGCAACATTGGCGTTGTTTATTAAGGCTTCGTTCACAGTGTTTATTTTTAATGGTTTCATTTAAGTTCGAAAACATTTAGTGGCTTTATCCACATTAGATTTGTTTTCATCTTTCATGTGCATTTCATAATGATTTACCATCGATATTTGTTTATCAATTTCCTGATTGCGACAAATAAAGACGTGAAATTAAATGCCCGTGTTCTACTATGTCGATACTTTCTGACTTGACACGTTTTATTTTACTTCAACTACACCATTACGCTCGTTGTCTTCGTTAACGATACCGTACTTCATTCTACAATACTCTTAAAAATCCCAATGGGGAAATGAGCAGAAACATGGACAATATTTCATGTTATTTTCCGCGCTTCGACATGCTAGCGGCCCCGCAATGAGAGTCAAGTTAGCTTGGAGTTGTGAGGCTTCATGCGAAGCGACCGTGCGACCCCTCAATGCACATCAGGTCAACTTGGAGTCGCGAGGCTTCGTGCGAACCGAGTCCGGTGCTCGGAGCCGATGGCGTCGACACTCTCGATTCCAGGCTTCAGTCGCGCCCATCCCTAGGTTCCACCACATACGTTGCAGCAAGCAAGAATGACTCACCTCTACCGTGCTCAGATTTGCATTAAGGAACGAGGTGGTCATTCTGAACATTTGCTTCATTAATCGAATGGCCATGCACAAGCCAATTGCACCTCTATCGGTGATAGCTTCTTTTACTGCAAATAGCTCTTTTAAGAGCTAATTAGAAACGAACATAGCAGAGTACCTGCAACATGAGAAATGATCATAATTTAGATTTGTTTTCAACAATGCGACTCACACAAACATTTAACAACGAAATAAAAATGTCGTCCTATATCGGACTCGAGCCTCTGACTAACGATTACCGCTTTCCTCTTCTTCCTTAAAGCACGCTCTGCTATCACGAGCTGCTGTCTTCCATCGTTATATACACTCTACTTGTAGTCATTCAGCCACCATATTCTCTGTATATGAAGTTTCACGATTCTTTACCATCATTCGGTACTTTATCGTTAATGCTGATTTCTTTGACACGAATAAACGAATTATTGAACGCGTAGTAACACCAGACATGGCTGCGAGTAGCCAAGATGAATGTTTTTGGGTTAGGCTATCATCTGCCGGTTGCATAAACCTGAGTGAATAGGGGCAGTTGTACCACTCGGTGTATAACACTATAACATACCTGTAAACTTTATATGAAATGTTTCTAATTCCTAAATGAGGCAACATCAACGTCATTAATAGTGTTACGCCTAGTAGTAATTAGACAAGAACATTAACATCTCCGTACAATAGTTCATATTTACGTTCATATTTATAGAAAAGTGCGTAACTAGTAACTTATTTCGTTACATGTTTTTGCATTGAGCTCTTAAACTTCGTAAACATTTCAACTGAATGGAAACGTACAGTACACATACAGTCTGTTTCTATTATGAAGTATCTGGTCAACAATTCAAGTGGGTTTAGACATTTCTGCATCACTACTTCTTGTTTCTATCTCGAGAAACTGGCAAATTTCTGATAAATTTTACATGGCAAAAGAATGCAAATGTGTCTATTGGTCCTGTAGATAAATATGAGGGCAAGTTGGAAGAGATGGCGGGCAGCGTGCCACAGCACTGACACCGCTCACTTGCAAGTTAAATCTGTGGTGAGCTTAGTTTGTTGGGAACTACTGTATTCTCGAGAGAGCAGGATCATTCTATCATAGAGGTGTAGAACAAAGTTGCAAGTAAGCTTATATTGTCAGTGTGCACAGTAAACTATCCTTCTATAGTTCAACACCTAGATCAACTCCAATGTACAGACATGAAGATTTGGTTGTTGGTGCTTCTTATGAGGTCCATTATTTGAAACTAACAAGGATGAAATACACCGAGATCGATAGCTGCAGTCGCTTAAGTGCTGCCAGTATCCAGTAATCGGGAGATAGTGGGTTCGAGCCCCACTGTCGGCAGCCCTGAAGATGGTTTTCCGTGGTTTCCCATTTCCACACCAGGCAAATGCCGAGGCTGTACCTGAATTAAGGCCACGGCCGCTTCCTTCCAGTTCATAGGCCTTTCCTACCACATCGTCGCCATAAGACATATCTGTGTCGGTGCGATGCAAAAAAAAAAAGGATGAAATACAAAGGACGACACGTTTAATGTTGGAATTAAACAAACTTGGTAGTTCTACGTAACTGTTCACACTGTGATTATAGCCATTAGATCTTCAATTATTCATGCAATTCAGATAAGAAGAACGTGAATTTTCATTTCAAAATCCCACATACATTGATCGGAGTTCGAACCCGTGCCTCTGCCACTTTGATGAGAAGCTAGGGACGATTTCACTCGGCTATCTTGGTAAGGAAGAGATCAAAGCGCAGTTGTGTATATTTGCTTCATTCAGGGGTTGGGCAAAGTAATCAGCTTCGTGTGAACACTTTGTAAGGTTTCATGCAAAAATGGATGCATATTTTGATAGAACCAGGGACCGAGCGAGTTGGCTACGCGGTACGTGTCGTGTAGTCGTAAATTTAGATTCAGGAGATAATGGGCTCGAAAGCGTCCGTTGGCGGCTCCGGAGATGGTTTTCCATAGTTTCCCATTTGTACATCAGGCCAATGCCGGGGCTGAACCTTAATTTAGGTCACGGCTTTAATTTTACACAGTCTTAGTTCTTTCCCATTCCATTGTCATTGAAGACGTGTGTATGTAAGCTAGACTTTAAACATACTGGAGGGGGGCGGGGGGGGGGGGTGAGAGGACAGGGGCGAGGAGAGGAAATTAAGTGGTTCGATTGCGGGCGATGACGACGGTTGGCATTGAGTGTCGAGATTTTTCCAAGTAATTTTACACACTTCCTCCCCATTCAGTACCTAAATTCAATTTCTAAAATCGCCGTTCTATTACTAGACTTCAAATAATTATAATGATGCAAGTAGCTACACTCGCAGGGCCTCTCAGGGTGCATGCACCAGTGCTTTGCGCTGTGCACGGTGCAAAAGGCGACTTCGCTTGGTTGACCAGAGTGCAGGACCCCACTCCTCGATTTGGAGCAATACCGCTGTCTCTCTCTTTCTCGACGCCAGTCTCGCTCGCTCCTCCTGTCTCCCTGTTCCTCGTTTGCACCGCAGCGCTCCAAATCCGAGCCGAGTTGAGCCGAGCTTAGCCAAGTAGCCCAGAGACGAAGCGTTGGTCCGAGCCGAGCCGAGTGGGACCGATGCACTGTGCACAGGAACTCTGCGCCTCAGTTTGCACGCGTGAGATTTTGGGCGTTTGAGAGGCCCTGAGCTACAGGCTCCAAACTGATACCAGGCAAGCTTCACGTACGTCTGTATTAGTGCCTGCTTTGTTTGTTGGTTGGATTCTCAGGCAGTGCCACTCATGGCAGTACAATAATGAGCCATATTAGGCTTGGTAAAGTGTGAAGTAGTTCGTCGTCCTTTTCTTCACTGAGCAGAAGGAGCAATTACAGCACCATGGATAACGCAAGCAATTAGCGTGCTCTTAATGCCTTAAATCAGCACTGCCCACATCACCCATAATATCAGTGAATGAGATTGAGTCATATGTGACTGTTCTAGCCTGTGTCAATGGGTTGCGTAATAAGACGTACTAAAACATCCAGATATGGAACGGGCGGATCTGTAAATTAACTATAATTTCTTTGGTATAGCCTATGGTTGGACTGGTGTCAATGAAGTAGTAATAAGGAAATCTTCCATCGAGCTTTTAAATTCATAGGATTAATGACAGGTACCGGACATAGTGCATACGAATTATTCGTCTTTGGTTCACTGAATTAAGACGAATAACTTTAGACGTTCATTCGATCTTCAATTTCTCAGTCTTTTTCTTATTCTTCTTCCTGCGCCACTCTTCCCTCATCCTGGTGGAGTCATGGATGTGAAATATGTTGCATGTATGGACTTGCCGCTGTTTTACGACCCGATGCCCACACTGACGCCAACTCTAAGAGGAGGGGTTTATTCACAATTTTATATTTCTGTGGTGGCTGATAGTGTGGTGTGTTGCTTGTAAATGAAGCGATGTGTAGTGAAACTTATACAACACCCAAAATTTCCAACTTGGCCGAGAAGCGAACCCTGGGCCTTCTGAACCAAAGGTCGTGAGGTGGACCATTAATCATTCGGCACCGGTACACGAACATAAACAAAACATAGTAATAAATAATGTTATTGGTTTTACGTCCCAGTAACTACATTTATGGTTTTCGGAGGCGCCGAGACGCCGGAATTTTGTCCCTCAGGAGTTCATTCAGATGCCGTTAAAGCTACCGACATGACGTTTACGTATTTCAGGTCCTTCAAATAACATCGGGCTGAACCCGGGATCGAACCCGCCAACTTGGGCTCAGAGGGGCAGTGTTTCTACCGTCTGGGCTACTCAGCTAAGCATAAATGAAATGAAATGGCGGGAGTGTCTGAGGACATGTTCGGCTCGCCAGCTGCATGTCTTTCTATTTGACACCCGTAGGCGACCTGCGCGTCGTGATGAGGATGAAATGATGATGAATACAACACATACGCCCAGCCCCCGTGCCAGAGAAATTAACCAACGAAGGCCAGAATGCTAACCATTTAGCCATGGAGCCGGACAGCTAAGCATAAAAACATGCAAACGCTTTAAGAACCATGGCTTGCCAAAACGATTGCCCATCCAGATGTGTCACGTGATCAGCCTGACAATTTCCTAAGCGGGATTGCTTGACTTCCTTGGCTTAGTTCGCTGCCTCTCATATCACACAGCTCTCCATCGGTCTCAGAGGCTGAGTGAAACCTGTTCTATCCCTTAGTCCAGGATTAAAATTCTTGAACGAGCAGGGGTCTCAAGGCAAGATACAAATACCACAAACTAACATATATTAGTTTCCTGAAATCAAGCTGAAAGTAATTTGAAATACATCCATTAACTCACCAACTTACGATCCGTCTCAACGATCGTGTTCAACTTACCACCTACAGGTTATAAAACCCTACATGTGCTCCGTAGTGTACCGCAGTGTGTCCAGTGAGTTTGAGGAAAGTATCGATTAAGGCCTCTTAATGGCTACGTTTGTATAAGTAGATAGTCCATTTTGACTGCGGGATGAACGAAGCACTCTTTGCTTACAATGGAACGCAGATTTTTGGTCAAACACGCTTCACGTGTGCTCATGTTTAATTTATGAAGCACAATCAGGTTTCACATTTCATTGTGAGGATATTAGCCTATATGGGAATATATGCCTCCAAAGAGGCCCAAAATGAAAAATATAGTTCTTCCATACAAGTTACAGTACACTAGGCAATACGTTTCCTGTTCGTATTCTGACTACGGGAATTGAGCAGCTTACCATACTGTATATCGGTCAGTCAGTCGTTATTTGTTTTGTGTTACACTAAGTTAAAGTCAACCTAGATTCTTATTGACCAATCAATCAATCAATCAATCAATCAATCAATCAATCAATCAATCAATCAATCAATCAATCAATCAATCAATCAATCAATCAATCAATCAATCAATCAATCAATCAATCAATCAATCAATCAATCAATCAATCAATCAATCAATCAATCAATCAATCAATCAATCAATCAATCAATCAATCAATCAATCAATCAATCAATCAATCAATCAATCAATCAATCAATCGTCATTGATCTGCATCTAGGGCTGTCTCTCAGGCGGCAGATTCTCTGTCAGTGGTTCAGTTGTTTTCCAAGTCCTTTCTTAAATAATGTCAAAGAACTAGGAAATGTATGAAACATTTCCCTTGAAAATTTATTCCAATCCTTAATTCCTCTTTCTATAAATAATATACGCCGCAATTTGTCCTCTTGAATTTCAATTTTACCTTCATTTCCTACCTTTAAAAGCGCACTCAAGTTTCTGTCATTTCACGCCATCTCCCCACTGACAGTTCGGACCATACTACTTAGTAGAGCAGCTCCTTTCCTTATTCACAATTCTCCCCAGCTCAAAGTTTGCAACATTTTCGTACCACTACTATTTTGTAGAAATCATCCAGAACAAATCGTGCTGCTTTCCTTTGGATCTCCTCCAGTCCATGTATTAAATAATTCTGGTGTGGGTCCCATACAATGGTACCATACCCTAATTGGGGTCTTACCAGAGATACGCTCTTTCCTTTAGATATTTACTCATCATCTTCTTTGCATTTTTTCATTTATGTGGGGTCTTCCCTCTTGCAATGTTCCTCCACTTCAGTCGGTCCATAGAGTCCCGGGGGCCGAGTTTCGTGAGCCGCATGTCATCTCTCACCTAGTCCAGCCAGCGTTCTTAAGTTCGCCGTCCAGGTCGCGACCCTCGTCGTTCAGCTGAAACACGTTTTGCTGCTATGGAGTAAATGCCCATACCATCTCAGGCGTGATTCAAGCATTTTCTCTGTTATTGTGGCAACTTCGAATTTCTTCCGAACCTCATCGTTCCTGATATGATCTAGTCGAGTAAAGCCATGGGACCAACGTAGCATCATTTTTTCCATTGCATGAAGTGCCTCTTCATGCTTCGATGTTGTAGGCCAGAATTCAGCTACATAAAGGGCCACCAGTCTGACAACTGTGAGGTAGACTTTAATAATGTTATTTGCTTTACGTCCTACTAACTACTTTTTACGGTTTTCGGAGACACCGAGGTGCCATAATTTAGTCCCACAGGAGTTCCTTTACGTGCCAGTAAATCTACTGACACGAGGCTGACGTATTTGAGCACCTTCAAGTACCACTGGACTGAGCCAGGATCGAACCTGCCAAGCTGGGGTCAGAAGGCCAGCGCCTCGACCGTCTTCGCCACTCCGCCCTGCACGGTAGACTTTAGATTTTAGATGCAACGGCATTTTCTTATCGCACAGGACTCCAGTAACTTGGCACCATTTTATTGATGCGGCACAGACTCTTGTCTTGACATCCGGAATCGTACTGCAGTCCGAGGTGATGCATGACCCTAGCTATTTGAAGTGGGTTACTTTATTAAGCTGAACCACGCACGAAGTGATCGTGTCATCAGTTTGCTCACCACATTCCAGGTACTCCGTCTTCTTCAGTTTAATTTCGTCCCAAATTCATCGAGACGTATCTTCCATTCTTGTAGATGCTGTTCGAGGCGATTGTGTGCCTCATTAGCTAGCATGGCATCGTCATTGTATAATAATGTCCACGGATGCCTTGTCTGGATGTCATTGGTGATGGCGTTGATACCGAGTATGAAGAGCAATGGGGACAAGGCTGATCCTTGATGGACACCAACAGTGATTCCTGCTGTACACCATACTGAACTTGTAGACTTTCGGTACAGTAGTTTCACTAAGTTGACATAGGCTTCAGGTACATTGTGTAGTCTCATCGCTAGCCAGATGAGATCATGTGGTACCGTGCCGAACGCCTTTTCCAAATCAAGAATGGCAGAGTGAACTGTCTTCCTTTTCTCGTGGTGTCTTTCCATCAATAGACGAAGTGAAAGTCTGTTGTTCCGCTATTTTTAACACAACCACGCTAGTTAGATGAGACAGTGATGATGTTTCGTAATCTCACATCGAGAACATATTCAAGAAGTTTCATAGTGTGGCACAAGAGGTGGACTAGAAAATAATTTAAGCAATCATGTATGCCACCTTCTGTTGCCAGAATTGTGATACATTCATAATATTAATGCTGGATCTTGTAGGCTTATTTACGATCATACTAAAAAGGCACAGTAAATTGTTGAATATATCAAAACTATACCACTGTACCGTATGCCTGCATAGTAGTGAATTTTTCAATCTCATATATTAATATACATTACAACATCAATCATCAGGAAAGATGCTGTGTAGTAGAAATTCAAGGTTGCCCCAATCACAGAGAAAATGCCTGAACCACTTCTGCATGGTGTGGGCATGTACTCCGTAGCAGTGAAATTTCAGTTGCAAAGACTGCCCTTCAACTGAACGTGGAGGGTCGCCAATCTCAAGGGCTAGCTGGATGACATGTGGCTCACCAAACTCAGCCGCGGGACGCTATTGATTGACTGAAGTGGAGGAAAAATTGCAAGAAGGCAGACCCCACATAAATGGGAAAATGCAAAGAAGACGATGATCCGTCTTCAGGTTATTCTAACATAAATTAAGTGTACGCTAACACGCAGCAGTAGCACCAGACGCAACAACAACAACATAAATATAAACGTAGGTTGGTCGCGAAATGACACGAATTCACCAGGACAGAGCCTTTGCTCTCCAGATTAAGAAGTGACACTTGAGCAGAGAGTAGTACAAGTGCTGGTTACAGTATCAGCTATCAGATTAAAAAAAAAAAAAACATTAATAATTGGCAAGTTCTTTACCCCTATTATTAATAGTGTTACTTGTGCCAAGTGAACTATAATAATAATAATAATAATAATAATAATAATAATAATAATAATAATAATAATAATAATAATAATAATAATAATAATAATAATAATAATAATAATAATAATAATTTCGTGTGGCTATTTCTAGCCGAGTGTAGCCCTTGTAAGGCAGACCCTCCGATGAGGGTGGGCGAAGTGAACTATGACTGGTATTGTATAATAATAACAACAGAAGTTTGGAATACCATTAAAGTGTTTTATACTCTATGATCTTCTGATAAATTTCCGCCCGAACGTACGCTTCCTGTTTTCTTCTATTCTGTTGCAATTTAAGCTTGAGGAAACTACAACCAATCTTATCTTAGCATGCAGCTGTGTGCACAAGAATATTGGCAGGAAACTCTTTAATCTAGTTCCCTTTAAAACATACGTGTACGTAAATCACATCATAACTTTTTATTTGGTTATGCAAAGAGAATACGAGGGTATATAATCCAGTTCAGTAGTTGCGGCACAGGGCGGGATTAAAAATCTGGCTTTATCACCAATAACAATCCCACATAGCACGTGGCAGTGTGTGATAACTGATAACGAACGCAGAGAGATGTATGAAACAGTAGAAGACACAGCTATACGGCTTAAGATTCCAAAGTACAATCCTAAATGTTGAACTCGATTTAGTGCATTTTTAGCTGGACACAGCGCTGCCAGCCCTGATATTATTATTATTATTATTATTATTATTATTATTATTATTATTATTATGATTATTATTATTGCTGTTGGTTTAACGTCGCACTAATACATTGACGGTTTTTGGCGACACTAGGATGGGAAGGGAGCGGCATTGGCCTTAATTACAGTACAGCCCCAGAGCATTTGCCTGGTGTGAAAACGGGAAATCACGGAAAACTATATTCAGGAATGCCGACGGTGGGATTCGAATCCACCATCTCCCTAATGTAACATGACATTTTAAGGACAAGCTATGCAACACGAAAACTATACACATTTCAATGGAATTTCCAACTTAAATAAGTTCAATGTCAACATTCCATTAAAATATTAAAAAATTGCTGCCTAGCCGGGGTGATAAAGGAGTGGTCGGTTCACCCGGAAGGACGCGGGTTCAATTTCCCATTAGAAGTCGAAAAAATTAGAAACAATACTTACTCCTCTGGTGAGGTACGTAGCCCTAGCGGTTCATTCAGCCTATTCCAGAAATGACAATCAAGGTAATTCCTGGGAAACAAGGGAGGAAGGGCATTGAGATAACCACGCTATCCCACTCGGTACCGAAGTTACGAATATTCGAAGCCTACAAATACTGGAAGTTTCTGTCTTCCACTCCATTAAGGGCCATCACATCCAGTTTGGAGTCGTTTTCAAGATGCTGAACTGCCAGTATAGGAGAAATCGATTTAAACTGGAAAAGAACGCAGACATACTTAGCTGATAATAATAATAATAATAATAATAATAATAATAATAATAATAATAATAATAATAATAATAATAATAATAATAATCTATAGCAATATTGTAAAGAGAGAAATTTGTGGGATTTTATATAGAGGCTAATCCCTGGAACTACTCACCTGATTTCAATCATTCTTTCGCCATCATCAAGCTTATTTATTCCAGATTATTATTGGTGATATATAATTATGCTAGCTCTTGCAGCCTCACCTCAAGGAAAAGCGGACAGACGGAGAGGTCAGCACATTCTGTCCTAGCGAGCGGGCATCGACACACCGTTGTTTGTTTGAGTGCGGCAGCAGTGGACACGCGTAACTAGAGTGCGGTGTCAGCTTGTGTATTAAAATATGAAAGAATGCAATGGAAATTTAAAATATATTACTTCAGTATACTGTATTCAGTTTTCTTTCCCCCTTAATATTGAGAACACAAGATAGATTGCTAGTTTGTAAGAATAAGGGTTGGGTAGTTAAAAAGTTAAATATGTAAGGATGGTGAATTGTTCATGATGAACACGCGTCTTTCTTTAATTTGTATTTATAACATGTTTTAGATATAACTGATATGGTATCAGTTGCAAAACAACTCATTTGGTTGATACTGAAAACATTTCGTTTGGATCAATTAATTGTATATATCTCCGTACGTTCATTTCGAAACTTCCCGACTTGAATAAATTTAACAGTCCTTATTTTGTTTTTTTGGTACCTACTGAGGAAAAATACGTCAGTTTAATTTCCGAGGGGAAGTCGAAAACCACTGCTGATTAATTTTATGTACCACCCCAAAACTGACGTGTATTTCCTCAATAAGAACAACAATGATCAAACATGTAACGGTGTAGTGCAAACATTACCGTCAGCACAGCACCCGCTTCAGAATATCGGGATAACTCCACATGGCATTGAGTTGAATCTGCCTGCACTAGCCTATCAGGATAGCAGGTAGCTTTTTGTAAGTAAGGTAAGGGTTATTCTGCCCGAAGGCAGGTCCGAACCTCCGCAGAGGTGTTCCTGAGCCGGAGTTTACGTGCGGTAGGGTGGCCAGTTTCTTTCCGCTCCTCCATTCCCTTACCCCCCACCAACAGCGCGTGGCAACCCATTCAACTTCTGACCACGCCCAATGTTGCTTAACTTCGGAGATCTCACGAGATCCGGTGTTTCAACACGGCTACGGCCGTTGGCTTTTTGTAGAGGTAGTCGGAAAAATTGTGCGTCCGGAGGCCTCAAAAGTGCATACGCCGCTTGAAGAGATGGTCCTATTAAAGGATGGAGCCCGTCAAGTGTACTTAAAAAAATGTAATAAGCAATTTTCTTCGCAACTAGCAGTTTTACAGGAAATAATACATTTGGAACATGCTTTACCCGATAACAACGAAAATGACGGGTAAACTGTTAGTCGCATTAAAAAACCCCACGTATATTCATGATTTAAAATTTCCTACAAAATGGTCCATTTGCACTTTTTTAAACTGGTAGCCAGAGAATTAAGCTTTTACGTGTTAAAGGAGAATTTCGAGCGTATGGCCCGGGGCACTTGCACATCGAGTGCGGTACAGATGGGAGGTTAAGGGTAAAATTTGCTATTTCTATCCATTAGCAGTGCAAGTCTAGCAATCGTTACACTTTTTCAGTCTGTCAGAGAAAGGCAGGAATAATAATAATAATAATAATAATAATAATAATAATAATAATAATAATAATAATAATAATAATCCGTCGCCTTGACTGAATGGTGTGAAAATGGGAAACCACGGAAAACCATTTTCAGGGCTGCCGATAGTGGGATTCGAATCTACTATCTCCCGGATGCAAGCTCACAGCCGCGCGCCTCTACGCGCACGGCCAACTCGCCCGGTGATTTTTATTATGTCTGGTTAATTCCTGTAGCTCGAAGCTAGCTGTTTGTCATCGTCTTAATACACATCTTCATTAACATGCAACACATCACACTACCAACTATGACAGAAAGAGGCAATAGTGAATACATCCTTCGACATACAGTTGGCGTTAGGAGAGGCGTCTGGCGTCTGGTGTGAAATGACCAACTACGGTCTTATTTCGTCCAATACAATTCGATTAGGATGTCTAAATGTGGCTAAATCCACACAGAGTGCCGATCCCAAGTAATTAGGAAAAAGGTAATAATAATAATAATAATAATAATAATAATAATAATAATAATAATAATAATAATAATAATAATAATAATATAAATACGCTGACGTTTATGAAAAACGCAACACCACGAAGGAAGGTTGAAACTTTCAATAAAAAATACAAAGCTGGGTATGACAAGCACATGATGAGAATCACAGTGTGATTATGAATTCCCGCCGGGCTGAGTGGCCCAGAGGGTTAAGGCGCTGGTTTTCTGAGCCCAAGTTGCCAGGTTCGATCGTGGCTTAGTGCGGTTATATTTGAAGGTACTCAAATACGTCAGCCCCGTGCCGATAGATTTACTGGCTCATAAAAGAACTCCTGTGGGACAAAATTCCGGCACCTCGGTGCCCCAAAAGCCGTTAAAGTAGTTAGTGGGACGTAAAACCAATAACATTATTATTATTATTATTATTATTATTATTATTATTATTATTATTATTATTAATAATTCTTGATTCAGAGGAAGAAGATAAGAAAATGAAGGAGAGGTCGGGCTTCTCCATCACTAATGATGCCAGTTAAGAAAGGAGGTAGGAAAACGAACGAATATCATAATTTCAGTATAATCGGAAGAAAAAGGAGTTTACGAAGGGAGGGGTGATAGAACATTTGAAGGACTGGCTGAGTCCAGGATAGTTTATGAGGAAGTAACTCCGAACCTCTTTAGCTGTGGGTTCCTGAGTAGCTTAAAATAAGAACTGTCCCGGCATTCGCCTTAATGCAGAAGAAAGGAAAACTACGAAAAACCGTTCTCAGGACAGCCGGCGGTGGGCACCAGTCTCCCCAAGGCTAGTAAGACTGGCCGCTGATAAGTCGAAACCTACTCTACTCGGGGCATTCTTATATTAAGCAAGCATTCATTCCGTGCTGGTCTCCTCTCTCAGGCCAAGGTATTTGTAGCCGTTTTTAGAGATGCGGACAAGGTGAGAGGGTAGCGGCTGTGGTCTATAAAACATATGTCTCGGCTTGTGCTTTAATGCAGGAGAATGGGAAACCACGGAAAACCATTCCCAGAACAGCTGACCAGACCCTCCGCCTCCCGAATGTAGAGATGCAAGGCTAGCGAAAACCAGCCGCTGTTCTATTCCACGTATATGTTTACTTAAGTGAATTAAACCTAAAACTGTCTGTTAAAGTATTAAGCCATGCTATATGTCCATGAGACATATGTTATTGTCAGTCGATAACGACCCCGCATATAGTTTCCAGGAATGTCAAGAGATGCGGACTGTACGGTGCACTAATGATAGCTGAGCTGAAAAGACGGCCACGCTGTACCCATTAATAATGTAAATTGTTACTCAAGTAGAAAACATGTCGATAATGTCACATGGATATCGATAACTCATCACTGTTTGTGTGGACATTATGTGCGTACGTAGGTGTTGAGACAACTTCAAGGACAAAAATTCCAATAATGTAGTGAGTCGGCTACGTTGTAAGGGTCGTTTAGCTGGAAGCTTGCATTTGAGAGCCATTGCCAGCAGAATTGAAGTTCGTTTTACGGCATTTCCAAACCAGGCAAAGAACGGAGTTATACCTCAATTGAGAAAACTGTCGTACCTGTCCTTTCCTCCACCACCGAACACGTACCAGTTTTAATTCGACGTTAAACAATTGAGAACAAATACATAAATAAATATTTATGATTTCGTTTGATTAACAACGAAGATTTTTTTTGCTAGCTGCTTTACGTCGCGCCGACACAGATAGGTCTTATGGCGACGATGGGACAGGGAAGGGCTAGGAGTGGGAAGGAAGCGGCCGTGGCCTTAATTAAGGTACAGCCCCAGCATTTGCCTGGTGTGAAAATGGGAAACCACGGAAAACCATCTTCAGGGCTGCCGACAGTGGGGTTCGAACCTACTATCTCCCGAATACTGGATACTGGCCGCACTTAAGCGACTGCAGCTATCGAGCTCGGTACAACGAAGATTAGGGAGGGAATTATTCACTACTTAATACATGGGAGGAAAATGAAGTTCCAACACCAACGAGTTGTGCTAGTTAAATAATTTTTTTTTGCTAGGGGCTTTACGTCGCACCGACACAGAAAGGTCTTATGGCGACGATGGGATAGGAAAGGCCTAGGAGTTGGAAGGAAGCGGCCGTGGCCTTAAATAAGGTACGCGCCTCTACGCGCACGCCCAACTCGCCCGGTATAAATAAAATTCGGGAGGCGTGTTTGCACATATGAAAGATGACACTTGTTCATATTTGCGCGCTAGTCGACGAAAAATGGTGCTAGTAGCGCCACTATGACATTGCAAAGCAAGTTTGCTTTAAATACGTATTTGTGAACGACTGCCATCGCTAGGTGTTGACTTTGTGAGGTAGGTGCGAGTCAAACATACCCTTGAAGAGACGAAGAAACAGTATCAGCAGCTTACTGAGTTTAAACGAGGCCGTGCAACATGTCTAAGGCAAGGTGGATGTTCTTTCCGCGATATTGCAGAAAGACTGGGCAGGGATGTATCCAAGGTGCATCGGTGTTGGCACTAATGGACGGGAGGGCACTATCTCAAGAAAACCCTACTACGGTGAGGGATGTCCGCAGTATTCGCCGCATGGCTGTGGTGGATCGTACTGCATCGGCAGCAGCCATTAGTGCTGTAGTTGGCACTAGAGTAACACAGCAAACTGCAACCAATCGATTACTTGAGGGACAGCTCCGAACCAGACATTCTATAGCGGTCACGCCACTAACTCCGAATCACTGTCATCTGCGACTTCACTGGCTTCAACTTAGAGCTCATTGGGGGGCGGAGTTCTCAGATGAAAACTCTTTCTTTCTTTGTGCCAGTGATGGCCGTAGGTTGGTAGGAAGGAGGCCAGGCGAGCGCTTGGAACCAAGCTGTTTATGGCGTCGACACATTGGACCTAAACCAGGAGGTATGTTCTTTGGAACGATTTCCTTTGACAGCAAGAGCACTCTCGTCGTTAACCCAGGAAACTTTATAGGGGATTTGTGCGCCAGACTGGTGATTGAACCGGTTGTGTTTCCATTCATACGCAGTAGTCAAAGGGGATGTTTTCCAACAGGATAGCGCTCGTCATCATACCACTGCTGTCTCCCAACGTGCTCTGCAGAGTGTCGACCAGCTGTCTTGGCCTGCAAGATCACCAGACCTTTCACACATTGAACACGTGTTATGGGACGACAAATCCAGCGTCATCCGATACTAGCATTAACCGTTGCTGACTTGACTGTCCAAGTGCATCAGGCACGGAACACCATCCTACGACACCTGTACGACACAAGTTTGCATGCTTGCATTCAAAATTGGGACGACTACAGCGATTATTAATGTTCCAACACGTCACATATCTTCTCGCGCATCCTTGAACCTTTGACCTGGAAATATCAATGAAATAAATATGTCACCTAGACAATTGCTTAGTCTAAATCGCATTTCTCTAAACTAATGTCTTCTTGGTGTAGGAATTTCATTTTTCACCAGTTTACACTAATATGCAAACTTTTGGGTGGAATCAACGGAATGACACAGGTAATTCAGTGAGTTGGGGCATGATAGTCAAGTTGAATCACCACTGGTTTCTTAAGAAGGCGCTCGGGACTTGTGAAATGAAAAGTCTCGTCCTTGTGTTTCAGATTCGCCGTAGATATTGAGGTCCTGTGGCTATGACTGCGATATCAACAGTCACTTGAAACTGTAAATTTGCTCATATGTATCTGATTATCGATATCATTCACATTTTCCGCCAGACCAGGTCAGGTACAGCCCATTTCCCCTCACAGCCATTAGACCAATCCCATCAGCCAGTATTAGTCACTGGTTGGCGGGATTGATGGGGAACATAATCAAACATTGAGGTGCAGAGTGTGACACGATTTCTGCGTCTGAAGGTCATATCAACACCTGAAGGAGTAGAAGAGGACCTAAATCCGTCTTAAATGGCGTATTGCTGCTACTATATTCAACCAACTCTACACTTGAGTTGCTAAGGCACTGCTATAAGGCTATACTGGACCCACATCTCCACGGTCTAGCGCTGTATTAACGGGTCTGCCTCTTACCAGAAGACCCCGGTTAGGCTCCCGGCCAGGCCAGGGATTTTTACCTGGTTCTGAGGGCTGGTTTGAGGTCCATTCAGATTACGTAGGAACAACTGAGGACGTATCTGGCAGTGAAATTGCGGCCCCCTGCCTAGACCAAGAATGACGACCGAAGGGATTCATCGCTTTGACTCGTAATCTGCAGGTCTTCGGGATAAGTAGCGGTTGCTTGGTAGGCAGTTTGCAGAAAAAGCACGTAAAATTTGTAAACAACTTTTCAAATTAATCAGTTAGTCCTTGCTGAAATAAACTGCTATTTATCTCAAGAAACTAATGTAGATTAAAATGTAATTTGCAACATGCAATTTTCATCTCTACTTTCGGAGGTATCGTCATTTTAATTTTTTCGCGCCATCTCCATTGTAAAATATGGAGGCGTAAATGACCAGCATCAGAGCGATTTAGTAAATTGCGAGCCAGCCCCTTACCCAAGCTATCAACGATTCAACCAGCAACTAACGGTCGAGTTTCGCTATTAATTCGATTCACCTCGCATTTTCTGTATTGCGTCTGTGAACATTTCGTTTCACATGCAACTATACAATAATTAATAGTTTTCTAGTGCTTTTTCGTTAGTCCTATCTATATAAAGTCTATGATAATTCATCATGCTGAGACGGAAAGCGAATATATACTTTGCGTTCGAAAAACGTGCGTGTGTCACGAAACAGTGAAACTGACCATCAAAGAGATTCTCGATTGTCACAGCGCAGAGAAAGAAAGACTTCCCAAAGACAAAGGGAGTCATATTTGTCGAAATTCACTGCCCAGGCTCAAGTATATACTCCGTAGGCACAGCAGCCGATAGTGAAGAAGCTATTGATTACCCTATACCAGGGCCCCTCAAACGCCCAAAATCTCACGCGTGCAGATAGAGGCGCAAGAGCTCCGTGCACTGTGCATCGCTGCCGCTCGGCATGGCTCGGATCAACGCTTCGTCTCTGGGCTACTCGGCTAAGTATGGCTCAACTCGCCTATACTCGGCTCAAGTCAGCCCGGATTTGGAGCGCTACGGCGCAAGTGGGGTAGAGGAAGACAGGCGGAGCGAGCGAGACAGGCGTGAGGAAAGAGAGAGTAAGCGCTATTGTTCCAAATCGAGGAGTGGGGGGTCTGCACTCTGGTCAACCAAGCCAAGTCGTCTTTTGCACCGTGCACAGTGCATGCACCACGCGCATGCACCCTGAGAGGCCCTGCCCTATACAATCTTTGAATTATTTATATCCTTCCGGGTGTCCACCACACAAGCTGATTTTGAAAGTAGGGGTGCTTATTATACTGTTACGTAATCTACACCCGCCGAAATTATGCAGTGGGACGCAACTGGCAGTGAAAACTAAAACTGTTTGACTGAAGCTACTATTTTAACTGGCTGTGGCACAGGAGAAACCTTAGGATTCCTTCAGATTTACCTTTTGATTTCAAACGAATCCAACTCCCTATATGTGCCTGCTTTGGCATAACAATAAGCAAAGTATAGAGTCAGACATTTAGCGTGGATGAAGTTGATCTCATAGACAGCTTTACGGAGCCCTTTCGCGTGTTACTACTGCAGGAAAAACGACTAATGTTATAAACAAGGTAAAAATAGCCTGTCGCTTAAATTCGTAATTGCTCCCATGCGAACCCGGGGCAGGTAGCTCATAAATAAATAAATAAATAAATAAATAAATAAATAAATAAATAAATAAATAAATAAATAAATAAATAAATAAATAAATAAATACACCGACTGATATCCAGCTTTTTGTACCATTGCAGAAGTATCCAAGAGGAAGAATATTCAGAACCGACTGTGAAGTTCAGTGAGCCGCGACGTCCTCACGTCATCGTAGGTAGATATCTTGGCATTCAGTTTAATCAAAGGCGTTGGTAAATCAGGGTATTATGTATACAGTAAATAGCAAGTCTTCCCTTCACCGGGATTTCCAGGTTGGGCTATGTGACCTTTCAAAAATGGGTCAAATTCAGCTGTAAGTTCTAGACATGGTTCCATTCCTAACAGAGTCGAATACATCTTCACCCCAGAATGCTAATTCTTTAGAGGATTGTTTCTTGACTACAGAAAATATTCTCTGGAGTTCACATCTCCAATATTTAACTACATATTTTTCTTATTTTTCTAACTGAGAGAGCAGATGGCACTGGCAGCTCTACACAATTCACTACCCCGTTTTTTAAAACACAATCACGATAAGAGTCGGAATACTCGTGTTTCATCACCTGCTGATTTTCATGCTTCCACTCATTGAAGCTACTTGTGATGTAGCACCAGAAAGTTCAATCAATCATCATTGATCTCCATTTTGGGCTGTCGCCCAGGTGGCAGATTCCCTATTAGTTGTTTAACTAGGTCTTTCTTAAATGATTTCAAAGGACTTGGAAATTTATTGAACATTTCCCTTGGTAAATTATACCAATCCCCAATTTCTATTCTCATAAATGAATACTGAACCCAATTTGTCCTCTTGAATCCCAACTTCATCTTCATACTATGATCTTGCTTACCTTTAAAAGCTCCACTCACGCTGATTCGTCTACTAATGCCATTCCATGCCATCTCTCCACTGACAGCATGGAACATACCGCTTAGTCGAGCAGCTCGTCTCCTTACTCCCAACTCTTTCCAGACCAAAGTTTGCAACATTTTCGTAACACTACTCGTTTGTCGGAAATCACCCAGAATAAATCGTGCTGCTTTTCCAGTTCTCGTATCAAGTAATCCTGGTGATGGTACCACACACTCGAATCATACACGACCGGGCGAGTTGGCCGTGCGGTTAGGAGCGCGCGGCTGTGAGCTTGCATCCGGGAGACAGTGGGTTAGAATCCCACTGTCGGCAGCCCTGAAGATGGTTTTCCGTGGTTTCCCATTTTCACACCAGGCAAATGCTGGGGTTGTACCTTAATTAAGGCCATGGCCGCTTCCTTCGACCTCCTAAGATCTATCTGTGTCGGTGCGACGTAAAGCCACTAGCAAAAAAAATTACAAACACCGTTAATAATGAGAGTCAAACTACCACCAAACCACGGGTACATTCTTCGACAGCATCAACATTTGTTGCCTTAGGATTACTCAGTCCCACAATTGTTACCTTTAAAAAATTTTCTTCAGCAACTATTACAACACCAACTAGGATGGGATGAACCACCACCGCTTCGAAATCATTGGATAAAGTTAACCAACTCAGTTCATACCTTATCCAGTATTAAAGTCAATCGTAAGGTACTGTGTAGCAATGCGTCAAACCTTCAGCTTCATGGTTCCTGTGATAGTACTGACAGGGCTTATGGAGCATGCATTTATCTTCGTTCAAGAGACAGAGAAGGAAAGATAGTCTGTGCCTTGGTGTGTTCAAAAACAAAGGTACACCAGTTAAATGCACTACTATTCATCGCTAGGAACTGTGTGGAACTGTTCTATTAGCAACATTACTACGAAAAACAGTTTTATCTCTAAAACGCAATATCAAGTAAGTATTTCTGTCGACAGACTCAACACTTGTTTTAACATGGATTGCAAGACCTTAAACTAAATTGAAGACTTTCGTAGGCAACAGAGGCGCCATAATTCAAGAGAAAACAGCCATTGAAGATTGGCGGCATGTCCCATCATCTTAAAATGCTGCCGACTTGATTTCTAGAGGTATTAGTGCAGAAAATCTTGAAAATTGCAGCTTGTGGTGGAAGGGTCTATCATGGTTGGAAGAAGAACTATAAACGTGGGCAATTTTAGAGGTGAAAATACAACAAACCATCCCAGAAAGAAGAACAGTTGCTCTTCTGATAACCAAGTTGAATGATGACTGGATGATGAAACACTCAACATTGTCAAGACTATTGAGAATAACTGGCTACATAACAAGATTTATTAATAGCTGTGGAACTCCCAAAACATTCAAGAAGCTCATCATCACTTACTGCAAGGGAGATGCATGGTGCAATCATTACCTGCATTAAGGTTACACAGCATACATGTTATCATCAGGATATACAAGCATTAAAGAAACATGAAACCGTAATAGATAGTCAATTGAAGAGTTTAGTCCCTTTCATTGATGAAGGTGGGCTCACCAGTGTGGTTGGAAGACTAGAACGTGCAGATTTGCCCTATGATGCTATTTCATAAACTAATGTTGCCTCAAAAACATCATCTTACAAAACTCATTGCCGTCGACGAACACCAAAAACTACTTCATGCTGCCTTACAGTTACTAATTTCATCGCTAAGGCAAAGGTATTGGATTCAAGCTATTAAACGTTTAGCAAGATCAATCATTTTTCTGTGTATTAGGTGTTGCCGATGTAACGTAAATGCTTCATAACAGTTAATGGGTTCTATTACAGCTTCTAGGCTTCTACCAAGTCGTCCTTTCAGAACAACTGGTGTAGATTATGCTGGATCAATCACGTCGAGAGCTGTGGAGCATATAGCAAGACTACACCGAAGGGATACGTAGCAGTCTTTTGTTTGTTTAGTTTTCAAGGCAGTACATCTAGAAGTTGTAACTAGTCTCTCTACATTAGCTTTTCTTGCAGTACTGAATATATTTATTTCTCGTAGAGGCAAATGGCCTTGAAACTATCTACAAGAACTCCAGCAGAGGCGACGCTGGGTTCGCCATGATAAGGACTTTCAAGTGGGTAATGTAGTTCTTCGGCGAGAAGACAACCACTCTCTGCAGTGACCTATAGGGGTGATTCAGGAGATCCATCCAGGTAGGGATGAGCATGTTCGAGTGGTCACTCTTCGAACCTCTAGTGATAGCTTTACGAGACCAATCACAAAGGTGAGTTTACTGCTTATAGAATCTGAGGAATCAACAGTGTGGACTTCACCTATGACTCAGGCATGCGTAAATTCTTCAAGCCATGTTTAAGTGTAAATTGTGACAACTAAGAAACTGAAAACTCTGATGTGAAGTGAAATGTGTTCAGATCATTCGACGTCCTGCATTTTAAAAATTGTATTTGTTATGTTTTTGCGTGTATGATTTGGGATCAAGTTCTACAATTTTCTTTGTTGAAACAGTGTTTCAAGGGGGACAGTATGTTGCGTATCATACTTGTGTTTACTGTTTTATTTTTATGTTTTGTTAATTCTTGTATATTTTAATGTTGGACTCTATTGCTTCCGCCTCCCACCAGTATGGCGTCTTGTACTTGGACTGTTGTTAGATAAAATGATGTCTTCATGTTTGACATCACAAGTAGAAAAAGCCTTAACTCTCTGTAATTAATATCATCAAAATATGTGTGCTACTTATAAGTGGTATAAAACGTGTTTCAACTATCAAGGGTAAAACATTTTAGTTAACATAAGCCGTTTCTCGTGGTAATCATTTTTATACTGTCCACGTTCAATGCAACAGCCATATTTAATCAGCCAACCTGACCGTCGCCCATCCAATTTCCGAAAGGCTGCTACCCTCCTTTTCGATTAGCCAGTCCTTAGTCTGTCTCTCGACAGATAACCGTCCGATATGGTTGAACCTATGGCTCGGTTACCTGCTGTATTGGGACGCATGAGCCTGCCCACCGCCACAAGGTAAGTAATAATAATAATAATAATAATAATAATAATAATAATAATAATAATAATAATAATAATAATAATAATAATAATAATAATAATAATAATAATAATAATAATAATAATAATAATAATAATAATCCCCCACGGCACTTAACGCCCTTGAAAGGGCTTTGGCCTACTCAGCGACCGCTGCTCAGCCCGAAGGCCTGCAGATTACGAGGGGCCGTGTGGTCAGCACGACGCATCCTCTCGGCCGTTATTCTGGGCTTTCGAGACCGGGGCCGCCATCTCACCGTTAGATAGCTCCTCAATTCTAACCACGTGGGCTGAGTGGACATCGAACCAGCCCTCAGGTCGAGAGAAAAATCCCTGACCTGGCCGGGAATCGAATCCGGGGCCTCCGAGCGAGAGGCAGGCACGCTACCTCTACATCACGGGGTCGGCGTAATAATAATAATAATAATAATAATAATAATAATAATAATAATAATAATAATAATTTCCTTGCTTGCACTGTTTGGACTCTGGTGACATTTTAGCTTGCCATAACTGATCTAGACAGAAGGTATTTATTATGATGACTTTATTATACAATTATTTCAACTGTATTTATTTATCAACTCTTTGGAGGTGATCACCATCGGTCATATCTTACATGTACAATTTCCTTACGACTGATCATTACGTAATTTCAGAGAAAAATTTGAACATTTTGTGGACTTCGAAACGGCACACTCCAGAATTTATCAGCATGATGCGATATTTTCAGCTCACCGCCATGCTGAATGAAATGGGAGCTGTGAAGCCTTCAGAATTAGAAGCACTACATTTTTAATTCAGCGCCGTAACTTCGTGCCCAGTCTGAAGTATACCAAAGTTGGCGCCTTTATGACAGAAATATAAATGTAACTCTTTGAGAGTCAAATACTCGTAAGATATAATCGTAACATTGGTTTCCCTAAGATTGCTCCCTTGCTACAAGTCATTGAATGTTATTACTGTGTTTTGAACAACTAGGAGGTTCATATATCATTTCGTGACCATATAGATTCTTTAGAACATAGAATTAAATAAATTAATATTCTCTGAAGCACTATCCATGAATAATGTAAGCAAGAAATGGTGACCACCGGTAAGCATTATGAGGAAGGAATACTGAATCTGGTGGAAATATATGCATTATGCGTACTTGTGCAGTTCACAAATTTTGAGCTTCTAGAAAATGATCAAAGACTTAAACCTTCAGTTTCAAACTGACAAAAACAAGCAGGTTCATAGATTAATTCTTGTTTTTCTTTACCTGTTTACACTCCAGGGTCGGTTGTTCCCTCGGACTCAGTCGACATCCCGAGGCTGAGTGGACCCTGTTCCAGCCCTCATACCACTTTTCAAATTTCGTGGCAGAGCCGGGAATCGAACCCGGGCCTCCTGGGGTGGCAACTAATCACACTAACCACTACACCACAGAGGCGGACTCATAGATTAATTCACGAGGTATTAAATACAATAGCTTTGCCAATTTATGTACTGGAATCTGAATGATTTAATACTACTTATATATCAGTTCTTGAGTCCGGCTCCATGGCTAAATGGTTAGTGTGCCGGCCTTTGGTCACAGGGGCCTCGGGTTCGATTCCCGGTAGGGTAGGGAATTTTAACCATAATTGGTTAATTCCTCTGGCACGGGGACTGGGTGTGTGTGCTGTCTTCGTCATCATTTCATCCTCATCACGACACGCAGAGCGCCTACAGTAGTCAAATCAAAAGACCTGCACCTGGCGAGCCGAACTTGTCTTCGGACACTCTCGGCACTAAAAGCCATACGTCATTTCATTTTTTCATCAATTCCTGAAATAATAATAATAATAATAATAATAATAATAATAATAATAATAATAATAATAATAATTGAAGACGAAAACAGATCTTACACGTTCAACGCACATGAGTATTTCGTCCTATTTGGATGCCACTTAGGCTGCCTACGTGTCAATTTCTACGTTATATTTTACTCTACCAGTGCGGCCATTATCCAGTATTCGGGAGATAGTGGGTTCGAGCCCCACTGTCAGCAGCCCTGAAGATGTTTTCCGTGGTTTCCCATTTCCACACCAGGAAAATGCTGGGGGGCTGTACCTTAAATAAGGCCACGGTCGCTTCCTTCCCACTTCTAGCCCATTCCTGTCCTATCGTCGCCATAAGACCTAACTGTGTCGGTGCGACGTAAAGTAACTCGCAAAAACAAGTTGTCAGAGAACCGGTTCTTTGTTAGGCGATTTATGACTGAGTTTTTATTGATTTTGTCGGATTAACACCAACAATGTCACCAGCTATCTTCGACATGGCACCACATGAATGTCCGAATGGACTTCCTTTCGACTTACAAAAATTCGACTGGACCTACTGGGTTTGAGTCCACGATCTGAGATCCGGAAACTGACGCTCTACCACTTATCCCCAGAGAGGGTTGCGAAATAATACTGTGTAACCTTAGAAAGTACTATTTAGGGAGGGAAGTAGAAGTTGCTGTCCCATCCTCCTCAGCTTTTCGTCGAAAACAACTCTCTCCCTAACCGAGGCTCACATAAATAGGACACACACACAATTACAGAAAGCGCAGGAACACATATTTTCAGATACAGTAGTTATCATAAAAGCAAGTCCAGGCAGACGATGACGAAAGATGGTAGGTTCGATCCCGGCTCACTCCAGTGGTATTTGAACGTGCTTAGATACATTAACCTCGTGTCCATAGATCTACCAGCAAGTAAAAGTACTCCTGCGGAATAAAATTACAGCACGGTGGTGTCTCCGGACAAAGTAAACAAATTAGTTTGTGTGGCGTAAAACTCTTATATTATTACCATCACAATGCCCAAGGTCAACCTTGTAACTACAATATCAACAGTTTAAAGGAATAGCAGGGAATACCTTAGGCAATTATTGAATGGTCGTTATGTGTCCCTTGAAGTAGAAATTATTAATTGATTATTGGTGAGATAAGTGTCTTCTGTATGGGGTCCGACTCGCTGGCTGAATGATCAGCGTACTGGCCTTCGGTTCAGAGGGTCACGGGTTCGATTCCCGGCCGGGTCGTGGATTTTAATCGTGCCTGATTAATTCTTCTGGTTCGGGGACTGGGTGTTTGTGTTTGTTCCAACACTTTCCTTTTCATATTCAGACAACACACTACACTACCAACCACCACATAAATACGCAATCGTGATTACATCCTTCCATATAAGGTTGGCGTCAGAAAGGGCATCCGACCGTAAAACAGGGCCAAATCCACATGTGCGACACAGTTCGCACCCGCGACCTCACAGGTGTGGGAAAAGAGGTAGAATAAGAAGAAGAAGTGTCTTCTGTATGGGCTAGAACAAGTTTGATCTGATCAATAAATCGCCACTGCTCTGTGTTTAGTGCAGCCGTACACGTGGCGGACTCCATACCTGTTGTTTACCTAGTCTTTTCTTAAATAATTGCAAAGAAATTGGAACATTCATTGATCACCTCCCTTGGTAAATTATTCCATTCCCTAACTCCTGTTCCTATAAACGAATGAAAATGAAAATCCACAGCCTGTTTCCAGTCGTTCGACCGGGTCAAGAATGGAATGAATGAAGCCCCCATCCAGCGGCGAGGATAGGAAATGTGCCGGCTGTCGAAGCCTGTCGCACTCCTCTGAGGCAATGATTAATGACTGACTGATGAAATGAAACGATATTGGAGAGTGTCGCTGGAATGAAAGATGACAGGGAAAAACCTGTCCCGCCTCCACTTTGCCCAGCACAAATCTCACATGCAGTGACCGGGATTTGAACCACGGAACCCAGCGGTGAGAGACTGGCGCGCTGCCGCCTGAGCCACGGAGGCTCCTATAAACGAATATTTGCTCCAATTTGTCTCTTTGAATTCCAAATTTATCTTCATATTGTGATCTTTCCTACTTTTAAAAACACTCCTCAAGCGTACTCGTCTACTTATGTCATTCCACGCCATCTCTCCACTGACAGCTCGGAACATACCAATTTGTCGAGCAGCACGTCTCCTTTTTCCCAAGTCTTCCCAGCCCAAACATTGCAACCTTTTTTTGTAATGCTACTCTTTTGTCGTAAATCACCTGGAGCAAATCGAGCTGCTTTTCTTTGGATTTCTCCAATCAAGTAATCTTGGTGAGGATCCCATATACTTGAACCATACTCAAGTTGGGTCATACAAGAAACTTACATGCCCTCTCGTTTACATCTTTACTGCAACCCCTAAATGCCCTCATATCATGTGCAGAGATCTCCACCCTTTATTTATAATCCCGTTTATGTGATTACCCCAATGAAGACCTTTCCTTATATTAACACCAAGGTACTTACAGTGATCCCCATAAGGAACTTTCACCCCCATCAACGCAGTATTAAAACTGAGAATTAAGTGCGGCCAGTGTCCAGTATTCGGGAGATAGTAGGTTCGAACCCCACTGTCGGCAGCCCTGAAAATGGTTTTCCGTGGTTTCCCATTTTCACACCAGGCAAATGCTGGGGCTGTACCTTAATTAAGGCCACGGTCGCTTCCTTGCCACTCCTAGCCCTTTCATGTCCCATCGTCGCCATAAGACCTATCTGTGTCGGTGCGACGTAAAGGTAAGGTAAGGGTTATACTGCCCGAAGGCAGGTCCGAACCTCCGCAGAGGTGTTCCTGAGCCGGAGTTTACGTGAGGTAGGGTGGCAAGTTCCTTTCCGCTCCTCAATTCCCTTACCCCCCACCAACTGCGCGTGGCAACCCATCCAACTCCTGACCACGCTCAATGTTGATTAACTTCGGAGATCTCACGGGATCCGGTGTTTCAACACAGCTACGGCCGTTGGCCGACGTAAAGCAAAAAAAAAACAAAAAAAAAACAAACTGAGAAGACTTTTCCTGCTAGTGAAACGCACAACCTTTAACCCCGTTTATCATCATACCCATTGCCTGCTGTCCATCTAACAACATTGTCGAGGTCTTTTTGCAGTTGCTCACAATCTCGTAACTTATTTTTTACTCTATACAATATGATATCATCCGCAAAAAGACTCATCTCTGATTCCAGTACTTTATTCATATCATTTATATATATAATAAAATATAAAGGTCCAATGACACTGCCCTGCGCGACCCTACTTTTAATCATTTCAGGATTAGATAACACTTCACCTACTCCATTTTTCTCAGTTCTATCTTCTAGAAATTTAGCCACCCATTCAACCACTCTTTTGTCTAGTCCAACTGCACTCATTCTTGGCAGTAGTCTCCCTTTATCTACCTTGTCAAATGCCTTAGATAGGTCAATCGCAATACAGTCCATTTTTCTTCCTGAATTTAAGATATCTGCTATATCTTGCTGAAATCCTACAAGTTGAGCTTCAGTGGAATAACCTTTCCTAAGCCCGAATTGCCTTCTATCGAACCAGTTATTAATTTCGTAAACATGTCTAATGCAACTAGAAATAATGCTTGCCCAAAGCGTACATGTGCCACATACAAAACTGAATGGCCTGTAATTTTTGGATTTATGGTTATCACCCTTTCCTCTCTACACAGGGGCTAATATAGAAACTCTACAATCATTTGGTATAGCTCCTTCATGCAAGTTCGTAGGTTCGATTCAGGCTCACTCCAGTGGTATTTGAAGTTACTTTAGGTACATTAACCTCGTGTCGATAGATTTACCAGCACGTACAAATACTCCTGCAGAATAAAATTCCGGTAATTTCTCAGTCTTTTCTTTGCCTGAGGTATGAGCGATGTGAGTAACATCATCATCATCATCATCATCTGTTTACCCTCCAGGTTCGGTTTTTCCCTCGGACTTAGCGAGGGTTCGCACCTCTACCGCCTCAAGGGCAGTGTCCTGGAACTTCAGACTCTTGGTCGGGGGATACAACTGGGGAGTATGACCAGTACCTCGCCCAGGCGGCCGCACCTGCTATGCTGAACAGGGGCCTTGTGGAGGGATGGGAAGATTGGAAGGGATAGGCAAGGAAGAGGGAAGGAAGCGGCCGTGGCCTAAAGTTAGGTACCATCCCGGCATTCGCCTGGAGGAGAAGTGGGAAACCACGGAAAACCACTTCCAGGATGGCTGAGGTGGGAATCGAACCCACCTCTACTCAGTTGACCTCCAGAGGCTGAGTGGACCCCGTTCCAGCCCTCGTACCACTTTTCAAATTTCGTGGCAGAGCCGGGAATCGAACCCGGACCTCCGGGGGTGGCAGCTAATCACGCTAACCACTACACCACAGAGGCGGCTGATGTGAGTAACACCATTCTTTATGCTGCCAGTCCCTGTGACGAGTGATGTGAATGTACGACTTATGCAGTAAGATCTATAGACGTGGTAGGCTCATAAGTAAGGCAGAACATGACCACTGCTGAGAGGGGGGATAGAGAGAAAGGGTAAGAACTATTTTCTACTTCACGGTCCCCTCTTTATGACAGTCAGCACGTGGAGTGATACCGTGGTGGGGAAGAAGTTTCTTCCCCACCCTGTGCGTGTTTGGTCTGTTGAGCTATTGCACCTTCTGGTCCGGTGAGGATAGCAACGGGAAACTACATCACTCCTCATTTCCTTAGTACGCCTCTTCAGTGACACTCGGGTGGTTTAAACAGCTGATGGTGGAATCGAACTAGTGTTGGGAATGAGGAATTAAAAAATATATACATATTAAGTGTGGAATGTTCATTTAAGTGACTAAGAATATCATATGTAACTTTAAAGCTCGTCACTCTGTCGAACACACATATTCAATATAAATATTACACTAAAACATCCCTGTAAAAAGTACATTATTAAACAAGGAATGACACACATACTACTAAACAAAGAATGACACGTTTCTTTCTTAAAAGAACATCATCAGATTCTATCAAGTCATACTTAATATTTAGAAATACTTACATTAGTTATGTCTAAACACCTAGGCATTTCAAATTTGGAACTTATCTTAATGAAGTCCTGCTTTTTCACCATTCCAGCATACAATGCGAGGCATTTAGAAAACCATTACTCTTTCATTGGCTCGTATCCAAACCGGCTGCCAGTCCGCTGACACTCCAATTACGTCACGCCCCCCGCCCTGGCCAGGTCAATGACACGCTGCACTTCCCCTTCAGGTGCTTTACTCCTAGTATTCCCTTAGTTTTATCATTCTTATTGCTATCATTATTATTTCTCGTATTACACATTTTTGAAACAATATGCAAGGGTTATTAATGAACATTAACTGGTCTGCCTACTATACCGGTAATTGTATTATTATCATTATTTGTTTTGAATTAGAGAGTTCTTGTAAGATGTTATTTTTATTGATAAATGATAACCTAAAAGGTATGATAAGCAAAGCAAAGTCATCTCTGTACAGGCTATGAAAGCCCTTGGAAGACTTCCACTATCCGTAACTTCGGCACTTGACGGGGTAGAGTGGTTAGCTCTACGCCCGGCCGCCTTTGCCCCCCCAGGAATGAACCTGGTACTCATTTTTGGTGTGGGCTGAGCGAACCTCATGGCCATGTGCACCTCCGGAAGTGGACATCTCATTTATTAAATTTTACGACGTCCTGACGGGAATACGAACCCACGACCTTCCGAGCGAACCGAGCACGCCTTTACCGCCTCGACTAGGCAGTCCCTAAAAGGTATGATAGCGAACATTTTTCTAAATAACTCCGAAACATTTTCTTAATCGATCAGCATTCTAAAGGAATCTTACACTGGAGCAGATATGTAGATGACGCACAATGCATGTACGATAATGACGTCACAAATACGTGAGAGTTATTAAACATACTAAATTCTTTACACAAATCAATCAGGCTCAAAATGGAGCCAGAAACTAAAAAGAAAATAAACTTTTTAGACATCACAATCAGTGCGAATAATGACAACCTGTCATACAAAGTATACAGAAAGCCCACTCAGACATCACATACTACCGACAACTAATCGAACCACCCTTGCACACACAAAGTAGCAAGGCTGAATACAATGATACACAGAGCTATTTCTATACCAATGAGCACATCGGATTTCAAGGGAGAGATACAAATAATTAAACTAATCGCGAAAGAAAACAACAACCCTTCCGGCGCGGTAGATAAACTATTAAGTAAAGAAAATAAAAACGCGCCAGAAACCATACAGACTAGAGAAAAATACATTATTCTCAAGCACTTAACAAGAACACATACAAAATAGGTAATATTTTTGAAAAACAAGGTCTAGAAGTAGCCTTTAGAACGAACAACACACTACAAGGACATATCAGCAAATGCAACCCAAACAAAAAAGACCCGTTCTCCAAGTCAGGTGTCTGTGAATTCAAGTGCCAAGAACCTAACTGCAATACCAAATTATATAGGCCAAACAAGACGTCATTTTTGCACAAGATACAAAGAACACAAAAATAGATACAATCGACACTCAGCCTTCGGAGAGCACATATATGACAGTTTACACCATATCAACACAGATTTGATAATCTTACACATCGAAAATAAAATAAAATATTTGAATATTAAAGAAGTAATCGAAATTTACGTTGTAAAAAAGATAACGAAACCAACCCGAATGACCACGCACTTTTTAAAAAATTCTCCCGTATTCGCCCTACTTAATAAACATCTAGTCAACATTCACACTCTTGCATTAGCGCTTAATGATTCACACAGGAGGTAATCTCTGACATAAAGGTCTGGAATGTAGGTTAGGATATTCTTATATGTAGTAAATTCTCTGAATTTCCGCACGGTCTTCACCACTCGAGACGATCTTTTAGATTGCCATTTATCACTAAAATAACATCGTACAAGAACTCTCAAATTCAAAAGTAATAATAATAATAATAATAATAATAATAATAATAATAATAATAATAATAATAATAATAATAATAATAATAATAATAATTCACCTGCAATACCTACTGGGTGGATTGAGTAGCTCAGAAGTTGCTGTTGCCGGTCCCAAGCCCGGAGAAAGGAGGAAGGTTGGCTTAAAGCCGTAAAATTACAGCCAGAAAACATCTTGAGGCAATAAAGGGCACGACGGTTGAGAGGTGAAGATAGTCAACGGTTATGAAAGCGGATGAGGACATCAATGTCCCAACGGTGGATTAAGTGGAGGAACTATCTTCAGAGAGCAGCGTCTGTTCTTCAGTGAAGTGGCTGCAAAGGGCGGCGTCTGTACTCCAGAGGAGCGGCCTATTACTCAGCTCCGGGGCTTACAACCTCGGTTCTATTACCCTCTCTCCAGGGGTCATAAATATGGAGGGCCTAGGCTCAGGGTAGGAGTGAAGACCTCAGCGGCTACAGCAGAATACCAGCTACCCGTACGGATTAACAACCCTTACGATGAGAGTGAATCGGACATCAGTGATTCACTCGCCCCGGGCCCATGCCCCCATTAAAATCAACCATGACTGTAGCATGATGGAAACAACAGCAACAAAGCAACTACCTCAGGCCCGAGCTGACAACAGCAAAGGTAAACCTGGTCATTCGGATTCTGGGGGACCAGGACTTCATGCTGGGAAGAGTCGGAGCTTCCCAAAACTCCTCAAACATAAGGAAACCAAATTCATTGGTACACTTAACGCACAGACGCTGACCAAAATAGGGAAACTGAAGACAGTCACGGATACTTGTGACAGATTTCGGATACTGATAATTGCAATGCAAGAAACACGATTTGGTGACTCCGATCATTTTGATTTCGGTGGCTACCGCTTCTACAAGGGGAAGCCAGCAAGAAAAGTGCCAAATAGCAACTTATATGTGTTGGGCACTGGATTCCTAGTACACAACAGTATCCAGAACTCTGTGATAGGCTTCATGTCACCTTCAGAACGCCTCTCCTTGCTCACAGTTAAATGCGCCAATAAGGCCTATACACTAATTAATGCACACGCTCCAGTCAACAGCGAACCTGACAAAAACAAGGTTGAAAAAAGTTGGTCACAATTCGAGCGGGCACTTACCAAGATCCCTCAGCATCACGTAAAAATCCTCCTTGGAGATTTTAATGCGCAAATCGGCAGAGAAAGGGAACACAGGCACATCACTGGATGTTTCTCAGCACACAAGAAGACTCACGCAAATGGACACCGTTTAATCAACGTATGTGGAATGGCAAACCTCCAGCTGATGTCCACACACTTTAAGAAACCTCCACGAAAAATGGCCACATGGAAATCGCCAATCAGTCACCTAAGCGAATACCAGATCGACCATGTAGCAATTACCAGAAAGTTTCCCACAGGAATTATGAACGTCAGGGTACGCAATTATGTAGAGTCAGACAACCACCTCTCACAAATCAAAATCCATTTCAGACCCAACCGAAGGAAATACCAAAAACCTACAATCCCACGCATTGACCCAGATTATCTGCAAGAACATGCACATGAGATTGCACAGCCACTGCGGGCAAGTGAAAATACATGGAATGCACTTCTGGAGACTATCCAAGAATCATCTAGGAAACTTGGCCAACCACACCGTAAACGGAAACATAGATAGTGGACTTAGGATTGTGACAGAGCACTGGAAACACGTATGCGAGCCTGGAAGAATTGGCACAGTCATCAAACACATCAGATCTTTTCAGAAACTCAGAAGCAAACGTCCAAAAGACTGAGACGAATTAAGCGTGCATACCATAACAAAAGATTAGAGGAGATCGATAATGATTTCAAACGGTATGACAGAAGAAATTTCTACAAAACCTTTCGCGAAGAGCTCAGAAGCTACAAGCCACCCACTCTTTGTTTTTGGCGCTCTGACGGAACTCTCGAGACCAACACAAAGGCTAACTGTGACATCCTGAAACAACACTTCAAAAAGTTACCCAACTGTGAATCGCCAACTGAGAAACTCCAATTCCACATACCCACTCCAAACCCAGATTCACTTCCACCGAATCATGAGGAGATAAGGGGCATCATATTACATCTCAAAAACAGTAAAGCACCAGTAGAAGATGGTGTAATCGCCGAGATGCTGAAGATTGGGGGGATCAAATGATCGACCAATTACAAGTCATCATTGCGAACATATGGGGAAGTGGTGTCATACCTGTAGATTGGGAAACTGCCCTGTTCCATCCACTGCATAAGAAAGGTGACAGCCGGGCTGAGTGGCTCAGACGGTTGAGGCGCTGGCCTTCTGACCCCAACTTTGCAGGTTCGATCCTGGCTCAGTCCGGTGGTATTTGTAGGTGCTCAAATACGTCAGCCTTGTGTCGGTATATTTACTGGCACGTAAAAGAACTTCTGTGGGACTCAATTCCGGCACCTCGGCGTCTCCGAAAACCGTAAAAGTAGTAGTGGGACGTAAAGCAAATAACATTATTATTACTAGAAATGTGACAAGATGGATCCAAACAACTACCGAGGTATTTCTCTTCTGCCAATAGCATACAAACTTCTTTCACGTGCTCTGGTTACCAGATTAGAACAACAGACAGAAGATAAGATTGGCGAATACCAGGCAGGCTTCCGTCCACATCGATCGTGCTTGGAACAGATCTGGAACCTTAAGATGATACTCCAACACCGCCAGTCAAACCGTACAGTGGTCACTTTCTTAGATTTAAAAAAAAGCATACGACTCAATAGACCGCTGTACCCTGTTCAATGTCCTTCTAGAATACGGTGTTGATAACAATACAGTCACGTTAATCCAACAAACCTTAACAGATACAACCTTTAAGGTGAAGTTCATGGGTGAAATCTCTCCACCCTTTGAAATAAAAACAGGTGTTAGACAAGGTGATGGATTGTCCCCACTTCTGTTCAACCTAGTACTGGATAAGGTCATTAAAACGCGGGAGAAAGAAGTACTCGGAATAAACATGGGAACGAAAAGTAAACGGATTAACATTAAATACCTTGCCTTTGCTGACGATCTGGCAATAATTACCTGGACTCCCGAAGAAGCCAGGCGGGCCATCGAGAAGCTTCACGAGATTGCAAACAAAACTGGTCTCCAGATCTCCTATGAAACAACGCAATACATGGACTCCAAGTGTACACACCTAACATCACTAGCGACTAGTGATGGGACATTCGATTCATTTTACTGAATCGATTCATTTGATTCCGTTCACGTCACTGAATCGATACAGTGATCCGATTCACGGCACATTAGAGTCACCGCTCCTACTGCATCTGTATAGTATGTAATGGTAAGACAGCAGCAACAGCATTCATTGCTCGCTGCTGCCATCTGGTCTTCATACTATGAACTCCTTTCTTAGAAAAAAATGCTAGTCACTCTCATACATCGAAGGTTTCCGGCGACGCAGGATGGGAAAGGTCCTGAATTAGGAAGGTAGCAGCCATGGCCTTAATTAAGGTACAGTCCCAGGATTTACTGTTGCAAAAATGGGGAATCTACGGAAAACCATCTTAACGGCTGCTGACGGTGGGATTCGAACCCACCATCCTCCGAATGCAAGCGCATAGCTACGCGATACTAACCGCACGTCCAACTCGCTAAGTCGTTTTTGAAAATATGTACTGTATTTTTCTATCAGCAGAGGATTTTTTTAAATCGTCATATTTTGTATAGGCTACCCGAGATGTACAGTAGCCCACTGGTTTTCTGAATCAACATACTGTTGGTTAAGTTACTGCGTCAGTCGGCTCACTTACTGTCCACATATTATTGAAGTCTTGTGCAACGATGTGACATACGAACTGAGACAATACTGAGCCGTTCCTCCCAATATATGACACGTACTTTTGAGTGGTCACGAGCATGACTCATAGTCATAGAGCAGGCTAGAGTCGAGTTTAATTAATTGTCAAATGTCAACTAAGTTATAATACTAAGATTCATTAAACTAATAAATAGTATAATCTAATAGGCTACCTACTTACTAGCTACTTTAGAATTATGTTGGACTACCTTTTTAACTCTGAAAATAAATCTATCTATTATTTAAACCTCACTGTAAGAAGAGGACAGTGAATGCAAGTGGGTATTGTTTTCAAATGAGCCGAGCTCGGGAGTCCTTTTAGCGTACAATTCTCTCAGTGTACCATGGTCCTGTATGTATTGCTTCAGAGGAAGCCCGGCTCTCCGCCAATGTCCACTGTCCAGTGTGCCGATAAGGAGCCGTGTGTATCTTGTGCCTCAATGAGCCGTGCTCGTTCACGATTCTTTCGGTGTGCCATGGCTCACTGTATGTCTCCCTCGCTGCAGCGGAAGCTCGGCTCTCCGCCACCGGCCAGTGTCCAGTGAGCCGAAGGAGCCGTGTGTATCTTGTGTCTCACTGAGCCGCGCTCGTCCACGATTCTTTCGATGTGCCATGATTCACTGTCTCACTGCAGCGGAAGCTCGGCTCCCCGTCAACGTCCAGTGAGTGCGCCACTCAACACTGTCCGCTGGGAGTAAGCTGAATCGTGTGCCGTGAGCTCGCCGTTCCTGTGAATCGATTCACTCGGACACTTGAATGAATCGATACACTGTTTCGAATCATGCATTCAGTAGCCAACACTACTAGCGACCAAATATGGAAAAAACAATTCCAATACTTGGGTGAAATTATTGATAATTCAGGCAATGAAAAACCAGGCAACAAAATGCGCGCAGAAAAACTACGTAAAGCATACCTAATCACCTGGAACTTCTACAATAAGAAATCAATATCCACAAGAGCCAAATTCCGACACTACCACACGGTTGTCCTCCCTGAGGCACTCTATGCAACAGACATCATCACTCGCCATTAAAATCAAGGACATTGAGAAAATTGAACGACAGATACTGAGGAAGATATTCGGGCCCAAGTTTTAAGAGGTTATGCGAAAAAGCCCGGAAGAACTCTATTCATTAACTGAGCGATTCACTTCAGTCGCACGCAAACGGCGTGTGAAATTTTATGGACATTGAGCACGAATGGATGACTCACGACTAAGAAAATATTTCTTATTTTCAATGGAAACCGACAAACTGAAGTTCGCTGGCTAGTGGATGCACAAAAGGATCTCGCAGAAGTCGACGTTGATCCAATGGCAACCACAAGGAATACATACAGACAAGAGATCAACACCCATACATTTGCACCCAAGAATCCATCTGAGAAAACCTTGAAACTCAAAACCTCATGGATACAAAAAATACGGCAAGCCCATAGTGAAAGGTTGAGGAAGTTTTGGGAAGATAATAAGAACAAGAAGATGAAGAACACCAGTGCTATTTAATGGTTCCACGTGCTCCTTAAGGGGCTAAACGAATGTATATAATAATAATAATAATAATAATAATAATAATAATAATAATAATAATAATAATAATAATAATAATAATGATAGGGACAGCAATGATAATACTAAGGGAACACTACCTGAAGGGAAAGTGCAGCGTGTCATTTCTCCCAGCCAGGCTGGGGGCGTGACTTAATTGGAGGGTCAGCTGACTGGCAGCCGGTTTAGATACGAGCCAATGAAAGAGTAACGGCTTGTCAAACGCCTCGCATTATATGCTGGATAGGTGACAAAATAGGACTTCATTAAGATAAGTTCCCAATTTGAAATTCCTAGGTGTTTAGACAGAAATGAACATAAATATTTCCAAATATTAACTGTGGGTGACTTGATAGAATCTGGTGATGTTCTTTTAAGAAAGAAACATGTCATTCTTTGTTTAGTAGTGTGTACTTTATTCCTTTTTTTAATAACGCGTTTTTATAGGTTTACTATAGTGCAATATTTATATTGACTTTGTGTGTTCGATAGACTGGAGAGTTACATTTAACTGAGTCTGCACTGGAAAGTATGGCTTCCTTCTTAACAAATAGGATTATCATAATCATTATATTCCGAAAACGCGCTAATTTATATGAATAATAAGTCTCGCCGGAGACTTAGGTTGGACAGCATTGAATAGAAAGGAGCTTTTAAAAAAATGATATTTGTTCGTGGCGTCGGCCTCTGCAGAGAAAGGAGCTTACCCTCAAAATAAACTAAACTAAAATGTTAAGAATAGTGGCATTTTTGAATGTGGTTTGCAATTGCCATTTTTTTTGCAAAAGGAACCAGTCCTAAATCAATACATTATTAAATACTATTCTTATTATACAAATTTCCCGATATTCTATACAGCATTTCCATTTCAGGAGGAAGGAGAACCGAGATATTGGCTGTGCGGTTTAGGTCACGTAGCTATGAGCTTGCATTCGGGAGACAGAGGGTTCGAACCCCGCTCTCGGCAGCCCTGAAGATGTTTTTCCGTGGTTTCCCATTTTCACACCATGCAAATGCTGGGTCTATGCTTTACTTAACGCCACGGCCGCTAGCACTTTTCTGTCCCATCGTTGCCATAACACCTATCTGTGTCTCTGCGACGTAAAGCAGATTGTAAAAAGAGAGAAAAATGGACATATATTTAACCAATAGCCAGTGGATCCTTTGTATGAACTACCTTTTCCATTTAATTTCATTATAAAGGAGCCATTGGTTTAACTTTGGCTTGTTTTTTCTCGGAACGTACTCCATGAAGGTTGGTACCTTTCTGATTAAAGCTGTTCCGTTTATCCCTGACGGGACAAACTCGATATTATGTTCTGGCACAAATTCTGTATGATCTGTACTGTATAATAAGAGTCAAATGGCGTGGGATACACACACATGCACATGAACACGAACACACACGCCCTCCCGCACGTGATTTCTGCGCCATAAAGCAGCTCGCGTTCAAGCAGGGGGAGTCGGCGGTGCTAAGCTCGTCTTGGATTTGCCGAGTGCTGTAGCCCAATGCTCTTGGGAGTGTTCCATAGTAGTTTTTGCTTTATACTCTCATGTTTATTGCAATGAAATTGTTTGTGAAATCCGCGGTCTATACAGAATGTAAAGAAGAGGCTCTGTATAAAACGGAAGCGGAAAGAGAAGGAGATAATATTTTGGGAAGAAATAAAAGTAATAAATGGAATGAAAATACAGCAAAAGCGGATGTATAGAAATGGAAAACTGGTGAGAATAGAGCTCAAGAGGTGACCACCTTTAGAATGTACGTGGAGAATAAAAATATAAAAATTAAATGAAAAAAGAAATAGAACGTGTAAAGGGTGAGGGAAGAACGCTACTGCAGTTCAGCAAGCTAACTCAGTTCTTACATACGGACATTGTGAATTTCATGCAGGCTGGTCTATCGTTAACACTTCCTTTCCTCCCTTTTATCGAAGACGGTAGAAATAATTCTTCCTATCCCTCGTTGTCTTCTTCTCCTTATTGTTGTAGCTACAGTACATATCTGCTAAATTAGGGCCTTGAGGGGTAATTTGTAACAAATAGATAGCTTATGCACGCAACAGAGCAGGAAGGCTGGGAATATTAATAACCAAGAAGAGTCGACACCGCCACTCAATATTCTGGAGAGAGACGGCGTGATGAATAGACCATCTGAGACTTTTCCCCGATGACATTATTATTCATAAGTTGCTCATAATACCACGAGTGGCTAAGGCAATAAACAAACATTAACACTTAAGGTTTACTTCAATTAAGTTTCACGATACCCTCAGCCGTTTCCCGCTACGCGCACCTACTGAAATGATAAACTACAAATAACTTGAATTTAAGTTTTTAAAATCTAGTATTTGAAGATGCTGAAATACGTCAGCCTCGTGTCGGTAGATTTACTGGCACGTAAAAGAACACCTGCGGGACTAAATTCTGGTACCTCGGCGAATCCGAAAACCGTAAATGTAGTTAGTGGGACGTAAAGCTAGTGTAAAAGAGAACTTTGCAAAGCTTTTATACAGCGGAATTCCTGATCTGCTTCATCATCCACCCTTTTTCAGATCAGTTACTAGTACTGTGTCAAATTTATTCCACCGACTCCTCAAACAATCGTACTGTAGAAGTACCGATACAATCTGGGAAGTCAGCCCCCTGATTGGTGCACGCGGCGCTATTCCGAAGTCATTCGCGAAGTTCTACCACGACTACGGACTATCAGTGAGCTTCAGAGGTACCATCGTCAATACTGTCCTTAACAGGTCATTTCAGATTATATTTAAATACCCGATTGCTCATTCACTAGTGATATGTCACTGAACTTTACAGGTTGTCCGGAAACTGGTAGACCCGTACGCGAATTCGTAGAGTAGAGCCTATTCCAAGTCCGTTTATCTCGGTTAAAATTTTTGCAAGTGTTTCGGTGCGTCAGAATTGGCTGTTAAATCTGAGCGTCTGGCAATATTGCATCTGAAGTGTGCTACGGTAAGACGACTACAGTCGGCCTGTTAGTTCAGCGGTGAAACACTTTTACGTTACGTTTGTGAAACGAACGCGCGGTTCACGGATCAAACACCCAGACATACTTTTCAGTAAGATTTAAACAAAATGTTTTGCACATTTTAGTTTAGATATTTATCCTTTTATCGTCATTTTCTATTTACAAATTTCGAAGTTTGCACATTGGTATCAACTAAAACAGGTATACTATATTTCTGAAAAGAGTGAGGAGTACGGATATGACATATGCAATTAGCACTCAGAAACACAAATTTTGCACTGTGAATAATAATAAGTCCGCCTCTGTGGTGTAGTGGTTAGTGTCATTAGCTGCCACCCCCGGATGCCCGGGTTCGATTCCCGGATCTGCCACGAAATTTGAAAAGTGGTACGAGGGCTGGAACGGGGTCCACTCAGCCTCGGGAGGTCAACTGAGTAGAGGTGGGTTCAATTCCCACCTCAGCCATCCTGGATGTGGTTTTCCGCGGTTTTCCACTTCTCCTCCAGGCAAATGTCGGAATGGTACCTAACTTAAGGCCACAGCCGCTTCCTTCCCTCTTCCTTGTATTTTCCTTCCAATCATCCCATCCCCCACCAAAGCCCCTGTTCAGTATAGCAGGCGAGGTAATGGTCATCCTCCCCAGTTGTATTCACCGACCTAGAGTCTGAAGCTCCAGGACTCTGCCCTTGAGGCGGTAGGGGTGGGATCCCTCGCTGAGTCCGAGGGAAAAGCTAACCCTGGAGGGTAAGCAGATTAAGAAATAATAATAATAATAATAATAATAATAATAATAATAATAATAATAATAATAATAATAATAATAAAATATTTCGTGGTGTGGGTTACTGTAGTCTCGTCATAGTTCATGAACCATGGACAACGGCTGAGTGACCTAGTAAGTGGTCCTGCGAGTCGGCATACCAGTTGCTATGGAATGGGAGTGGGCATCTCGGACATTTTCTGAGTCATGGCCTTCCTAGTGCTCAGGCGACTAGAACTATACAATCCATCGGTGGTCCCTTACCCGTTATTAGAGGAGAAATCTTCACTGGGATTATGTGTAAGTTGTGAGTAATCTATGGGAGTAACTGAGTCCCGTTTTCATTTGACAGGCGAGGGACTCCGTGGAAACAACTTGGCGAACGAAATGGAATTCAATGGGGAGCTATCAATATTAATGAGGCTTACGGTAGAAAGAAAGTAGAACTGGCCGAGTCAGCAAAGAGGATGTGTCTGAATATGTTGCGAGTTAATAACATTCGGGTAAGGGGAGATAACGAGGAAGAGATAGGAGAACATAAAGTGTTCTTGACTGGTATTAAAGAGGGAGGGGCAGAGTGTGCAACAGGACTGTTCATGAGAAATACTATTGAACGCAGCATAGTTTCTGTTAGGCATATAAATGAGCGAATGATTTGTTAGTTGGAGGAATTAGGAGGAGAACAGTCTCAGTGTATTCACCATGTGAGGGTTCAGATGAGGATGAAGTTGACATGTGAGTGAAAACTGAGCATTGAGTAACATCGTAGTGCGAGTCAGCAGCAAGGATAGGATAGTGCTAATGGGCGAGTTAAAGGAAATGGAAATCAAGGATATGATGAAGGCGATGGCTAAATGTGGGTAGGATACGGAACCTAATAGGAATGGGAAGAGTCTACTGGAGGGAGCCTCCGCGGCTCAGGCGGTAGTGTGCTGGCCTCTCACGCTGGATTCCGTGCTTCAAGTCCCGGTCACTCCATGTGAGATTTATTTGGACAAATCGGAGGCGGGACAGGTTTTCCTCTGATTGCTCCGGTTTTACCAGTCTTCTTTCACTCCAGCAACACTCCCCAATATCATTTAATTCATCTGTCAGTCATTAATCATCGCCGCAGAGGAGTGCGACAAGCTTCGGCAGCTGGCACAATTCCTATCCTCGCCGTAAGATGGGAGCTTCATTCTTTCCATTCCTCACCCGGTTGAAACTGAAAACAGGCTGTAGATTTTCAAGCGCTTATTGGAGTTCCGTGATACTATGAGATGAGCAGTTACGAATGAATTCTTCAAGCATACGGCTATCCACAACTACACATCGGAGAGTAGGCTCATAACCGACTTTAAATCCAGGAAATTTGTTAGAAATGTGCGGGTTATCCGGAGATATTTCGATGATATGGACCACTATCTGATCTGTAGTGAACAAAGCATCTCTAGGTTTAGGATGGAGAATGTGAAATCTGTCTGCAGACGAGTAAGTGTAGAATATGTCCAGGTCGAGGAAATTAGACAGCAGTACATGGATATGATTAGTGAAACGTTCCAAATATTGGACAGTAAGCAGGTTCTGGGTATAAAAAGGGAATGGGTGGCATAAGGGGATGCTGGGGTAGAAACAGCAAGGGAAGGCCTAGCAACAACGGTGTGTAAAGATGGGAAAGATCGAACATCTTGGTTGAATGATGAAGTGAGAGCAGTTTGTAAACGTAAAAAGAAGGCGTATCAGAAATGGATCCATACAAGAACTGATGCAGACAGGGAATTGTACGTATATGAAATAAATAAACAGTTATTGAATCCAAGAAGAAGTCGTGGGGAAATTTCGGTTATTACCTGGAAAGCCTACTTCAAGCACCAGGGAAACCTTTCTGGACAGTAATAAAGGATCTTACAAAAAGAGGGGAAAAGGAAATTAATAGTGTTTTGAGTAGGTCAGGTGAACTCATAATAGATGCACTGGACAGGCGGAAGAAATATTTCGAAAATATTCTCAACGTAACAGGAAATCTTTCTGGTGACGTTGCGAAAATTCGAACTTATGGGGATGAGGACAATGATATTGGTGAAATTAAGTTCAAGGAAGTGGAAAGGATGGTAAATAAAATTCATAGTATAGATGAAATTAAGACTGAAATCCTGGGAAGGCAGGGATGAAATAACTTCATAGAGTAATAAGGTTAGCACGGAATGTTAGTAATGTACCTTCTGATTGGACGAAAGCACTAATTGCACCTACCCATAAGCAAGGGAACAGGAAGGATTGCAACAACTATCGAGATATTTCATTGATCAGTATACCAGGCAAGGTGTTCGCTGGTATCTTGGAAGGGTGGGTGCGATGAGTGGCTGAGAGTAAGTTGGATGAATGCCAGTATGGTTTCAGACCAATGAAGGGCTGTCAGTATCAGATTTTCAGTGTGCGCCAGGTAACTGAACAATGTTACGAGAGGAATAGGCAGTTATGCTTATATTTCGTAGATCTAGAGAAGTTATAAGGCAGAGTATCGGGGGAAAAGACGTTCGCCGCATTGGTGGACTATGATAGATTATTAAACCAATCAAAGGAATCTATGTTCACAATTGGACTGCAGTGAGAATTGACGGTGGAATGATATCTTGGTACAAGATACTTATTGGTATTAGACAAGTCTGTAATCTTTCACCTTTATTGTTCATAGTTTACATGGATCATCTACTTGCAGGACGGGATTCAGCTACGTGAAAATGTAGTAAGCAGTTTAGCCTGTGCCAACGACTTGGTCTTAATGACAGATTGTGATGAATGCCTGCAGTCTAATATCTTGGAACTTGAAAATAGGTCCAATGAGTATGATGTGAAAATTAGCCTCTAATGGACTAAAGTGATGTCGGTAGGTAAGAAACTCGAGAGAATTGAATGCCTCCCATGATGGTAGTCTGGTAAGTGAGATTGAATCAAAGTGCAGTAAAGCTAATGCAGTGTGTTCACAGTTGCGATCAACGGTATTTTGTAAGAAGGAAGTCAGCTCGCTGACGAAACAATCTTCACAAGAGTCCGTTTTCAGACCAGCTTTGCTTTTCGGAAGTGAAAGCTGGGTGGACTCAGAATATCTTATTCATAAGGTAGAAATAACAGATATGAAAGTAGCGAGAATGATTGCTGGTACAGACAGCTGGGAATAATGGCAGGAGGGTACTCGAAATGAGGAGATAAATACTAAGTTACGAATGTACTCGATAAATGGAGCGGAGCCGATGACCTTCGATGTTAGGCCCCTTAAAACAACAAGCATCATCATCAATAAATTGAGCTGTACGCTTAAATCGTCTTCGGTGGTGGGGTCTTGCGAGGCGAATGGATCAGGATAGGTTACCTAGGATAATAATGGACTCAGTTATGGAGGGTAGGAGAAGTAGAGGAAGACCAAGACGACGATGGTTAGACTCAGTTTCTAAAGATTTACAGAAAATAGCTACAGAACTTAACGAGGCCACAAAACTAGTTACAAATAGAGGATTCTTGTGGCGGTTAGTAAATTCACAGAGATCTGCCGACTGAACGCTGAAAGGCATAATTGTCTATAATAAAGATGTATGTATGATGTATGTAATAAAATAATAAACGTGCATCCCAGTCAAGTTACTCGCGCGTCATTGGCTAATCGACGGAAACTGTTTGAAGTTCCCCTCATTAGCAGCAGTACACATCTCATTTCGTCGAATCAACCCCGTCTGCATATTCGGCATTATTTCTTCATTAAATGCAACAACGTCAGTGGGAATGGTCCGTGTTAGCTCAAAAATGTCCTATGGGTGGTTATTTTCATACTCAACGGAGTTCCAATCAGGAGACCTGGCAGAAAATCTTATGGAACCATCACGAATAATCCAACGATCTGGTCAAGTTGCTTTCGAATGCCGTTGCTCCTTCTTGATGACACAACATTCTTCGACGTTCCGGTAACTGATGGGGTACGTTTTCTATTGGTTCCGGAAGGTCTTTCCGCAAGAAAGTATCGTATATGCGTGCCTGTGAGGTAGTAAATGCGGTCCTATGATGCGACTTTCTAGGATTTCAGCCCATACGTTAGGCAACCAGCGCTGTTGGAAGGGTTGAACATTATAGTTGGCAACGGCCCAGCAACGGGCATTGTGAATATTGAATACTTCTTCATTCGTAAATGTGGCCGCGTAACTTCCGAATACAGACGGAGTAAAGTTTGAATCCTAATGATGACATTGTAATACTTACACACGCAATTCTACCCTTAGATGACGATCCTCTGTTGCACCCTTTTGAAATGGAAACGGTAAAGAATTTTCTCCTGAAGTGTTTGATGCGCAGTCGTACGACCCAGCCCTATTCGACGTGATGAGTGACAGACAGATGTTCAAGGTAATTAGACAATTTCCGCAAAACACATTTTTTATTCTCAGGCATCCTGATGGTGGATTTTCACCCAGTATTATTATGCCTGCGAGGTGATTCTCTAAGACCCATTGTACTATGGGTGATCCAGAAGTGGATAGCGTTCCGCATACACATATGCAATCATTGTTAGCCACATATCGAGACCCTTCGAATAATATAAGGTAGCCTACATATTAGCATACCCATCTCAGCTGTACTACATACCGCGTGACGAATAGGCTAGTACGGCGTTCAACGTGCTACACCATAGATAACATTACTCCTTCACCGCCAGGTTCGCTGAATGCAAGGACAGTTTATTACGAGTTGTAGAGTGAACGTGTGTACAAAGGAATACAAAGGAAGAGACGGAATGTGAACGAAACTTGGCAACAAATGACAGGTAAATGGACAATTGCAAACTAATTACAAAGTTTTACAGTTGGAGATTTTAAATGAAAACCATACGTTCGTGGGACGAACGAAAATTAACAGCACTGAGCTGCACCAGCTGTTGCCAGATGCTCAAATTTAGCAGCCATTTCTGACGTATAATTGTAACCGAGATAAATCTGGACGTCAGACGTCGTAAATGCAAAAAAAACGACGATTTTGAAGTTTTTATCGTATTTGACTTGTTTTGGTTTTGTCTTCTTATGGGTATACTATAGTATGTGTACGTTTCGCAGGATTGACGATAAGCTATGTGATACTACGATATGTGCAAGGAGAATCCAGCAATAAACAATGATAAGTGATCATTCGGGCACTCGTTGGATGAATGGTCAGCGTACTGACCTTCGGTTCAAAGGGTTCCGGGTTCGATTCCCGGCCGGGTCGGGGATTTTAATCGCTTCGGATTAATTCTTCTGGCTCGGGGACTGGATGTATGTGTCCATCCCAATACTCTCCTCATCATATTCAGACAGCATACCACTTTACCAACCACCACAGAAACACGCAATAGTGATTACATCCCTCCATACATGGTTGGCGTCAGGAGGGGCATCCGGCAAGAAAACAGGGTCAATCCACATGTGCGACACAGTTCGCACCCACGATCCCACAGGTGTGGGAAAGAACGGTAGCAAAAGAAGAAGAAGAAGAAGAAGAAGAAGAATAAGAAGTGATCATTCGGGCTCGAATTTTTGGTAAATACATATTTTAAACATTTTTCTATTATTACATAAATTCCTGTTTTCAGTTATTAGCATAATTATAATATTTACATCCTTTCATCAGTATGCTAGATCTTTCAGTTCATTGCATTTTCTATTTTGTGTTACTTAAGCGGGGAAGAACGTGTGAGCTATCTAAACTTAATATAAACATCCGCTGACCTAAAAGCAGAGTGTATGTTATGCTATTTCTGCATATCAGCTTGAAGCTGCGTGTTTCTTATCTTATCGGTCGCACTCACCGTAGAAGCCGGGGACTCCCTTGCCCGTAGCGATATTGCATCACGTGTCTGACCTTCCTTCCCACTTCATGAGACCAGATCAGCGTCACTCACATGAAATTCATTTGTGGTGCTGTGAAGTGCAAGGCAATACCACAATACCTAAAATAAAAGCAACAACAAGTTATCGTCTGCAGCAATATGTTGCGGAATTTAAGGATAATTTTAGTTTAGATGGACGCGTCCTCTTCTGCCAACCACGTGGGAAAACAATAAAAGTTGAACAGCGACCTCAGATTACAGAATACCTGGAGAGCAAGAAACATATCACTGTAGTTTCTTGCCTGATGAAGGAACAACCTCTAATTAGAGATGCAGTTCCTGGTTTTTCTGCAGGATCTGATACATTTTCAGTTTATTGTGAAAAGTTATCTAGGGCATTTGTGTCAGCCAACATACTGTACCTCTTCTTAACGAAATAGTCCGGTGTTAAGGAAGTTTCTCTCCAAATAATAAAATCTTGACACTCCTGGAGAGTGAACATTGAGTAAAGAAGGAATGACTGGTATTTGCTTTACATCCACCGACACAGATAGGTCTTAAGGCGACTACGTCTACCTCGTTCAGGTCAGCTTTAGCGCGAGGGTCCTGCGTGACGTCACAGCTCCGCTTTGCTACTGCGCATCTCTCCCGTGATCCCTACCTTGTATTCTACGTACGGTACCCTGGAGATTGGGGGGAGACCCGGAGCTCCGGCCAGAAGTGTTCGCGATCATGCGAGCGAGCGGCACATGTCTTAGCCACCACTTCCTTAAGATATTCGTCTGGATTACTGCATAATTAATCACGAAAACACTAAAAAAGGCTAGCATATGATCGAAGATTTGGTTTCAATACCCAAAAGCAATAAGAAAATAGTTCTCAAGATAAATTTTGTTCCAGTTCAAAATAAATAAATAAATAAATAAATAAATAAATAAATAAATAAATAAATAAATAAATAAATAAATAAATAAATAAATAAATAAATAAGGGTACCAGGAATCATCCTGGGAAGAGTTCTTGTGACCCTGGACAAATGGTAGTGAAATGCGTCCTTGCCAAACTCCTGCAACAATAATATATTGGGTTCAGCAAGATAATCCAACTAGCCTCTTTCACTACAACTCCAGCACGTAACCTAAAAGAGGTGCCCCCTGTTAAGCTGAGCAACCCAGTGAAAAGTTGGGTAACCAATCGCAGCGGCAAGCTGGGCCAGTGAACCGATCAGTTTTGGGGCCTTCAAGGCTTACAGTCCTGGTAGTTAAGAACCACGTTACATTTGGGTAACCCCATTAAATGTTTCGTAACTCTGGAAACATGGAGCAAACGACTAATTGGAAATCTACCCCCAGGTGGTAACAAATCCACCCTCCCCCCACTCACAGTAGGCCAAGCAGGCCATCGGATTCAGGGAGCCTGCATCTTCATGTAAGAGGAAGAAACACATCAACTATCTGGCAACGATAAACTTTAATTCCCTCCTACAAACGGGAAAACTGAAACATATATTGAACTTCCTAACATAACATCCTTATAACGGCTTTGCAGGAGACAAGATTTACTGACGAAGAACCTTTTGAGCCACAAGGCCTTGTGACAGCCAGGTCAGAGAGTGATGATGAACATGCCTCGCCTGGGTACAGGCTTCACAGTCAGCAACACAATGATCAACTCCGTTATCTCCTTCTCATCACCCAATGGGAGAACGTCCACTTTAGCCTTCAGAAGTCTCAACAAAGCCTACACGATCGTTAACCTCACTGCACCTACCCATGATACTAATAAGAGTGATATTGAATGTGTTGAATGCTTTTGGGAAGAACTGGAAGAGACAATCGATAAGATTCCAAAACATCATGTGGTTATCATGATGGGCAGCAAACTAAATAGCCTTCAGAGAACGGCATGTATAGCCATAACTGAGGCAATGAAAACTACGCCGACAGAAGCCTTTAATATCCTACTAGAGCTCCCTCCATTAAGTAACTTTATAGGACAGGCTAGAATGAGCTCGTATAGATTGGAGCAAAATGGATGCTAGAAGGCTCAAAGGCCCAATCTTGGACACTGTAAAATTAACAGAGTAATAACAGGGGAAGTTTTACACATGCCAGCTGATCATACGATTCCAAAGTATATCTTTGAGAAACCATTTGAGACCCAGATAAAAAAAGGAAGACTGGGACATGAACAGATGGAAAACTGGTAGGGAAGGTATTGTGTGGTGGACAGTTGGTTCAAGGACTGAGATGGGAACAGGAGGAGGGATCAACGGAGAAAGACCTGAGAGATCAATCCAAATGAGTCTAGGCAGACAAACTACAATTTTCCAAGCTGAAGTGATAGCAATCATTACATGCTTTGAGGAAAACCTGAAAATGAACTACAGAGATAAGAACATTTTCATATTTAAAGATAGCCAAGCAGCCATTAAGGCACTTGAAGTTGTCCGGATTACATCCAAAATTGTTTAGTATTGTCACACACTTCTCCTGAATCTTTCAGAGTACAATGTTGTTAGAGTAATATGGGTAGCTGAGTATGCAGGCATAGAAGGTAATGAAAAAGCAGATAAACGGATAAGAAAAGGGTCAGAAACACCTTTTGTGGGCCCAGAACCAGTATGTGGGATCTCTTATAGACAAGCCCGACTTTACATAGGTAAATGGGTACAAAAGAGACAAATGGAAAATTGGAAAATTGGAAAATTGCTCCAGGATGCAGGCTTGCAAAAGAACTAATAAAGAGCCAAACAAGAAGCATACTAAGGAACTGCTGGAACTCAGCAGAAAAAATATAAGATGTGTAGTAGGACTGCTGACTGGACACTGCCCACTTTAAAAGCACCTACACAGAATTGGAGTAATAAGAGGCAATCTATGTAGGAAATATAACGATGCAGAAGAATCAGCCGAACACACTCTCTGAATGTGTGGCGCTGGGATTAATCAGAATCTGCACACTGGGACTACCTGGTGAAGAGAGAAGAAACATCCGAGAAGACCCAATAAGGAGGACCTGCAACTTTATGAAGGGAGCAGGAATAAGTAGGTGGAGGTGGTACCAAAAGATCTTCGAGGTTAACACTAAAAGGAACTTATTAAAGAGACCCCATGAATAAAGGAATAATAATAATAATAATAATAATAATAATAATAATAATAATAATAAAATACCACCACCTCTCCTACCCTGGCAGCTACCTTTCTGAAGGTGAATTTTTTTTCGATCAACGGGACTCGAATGTGCTAACCACAGTGTCAAGATCATAGATAAGGATCATGGCCACCAGGCGGGATATCCATAGAATAGCAAACTCATGAAGTGTTCAATAGTATCTTTATGTCATATGCAATGTACTTAAGACAAGCGAAATACTACCGGTGACAGTAACATCCAAACATAACCCTCTAGAAGGCTTCTTAATGAGCAAAATATAATTCAACAATCATTCAGATCACCATGCGCTCCGTTGTACTGAGGATTGTCTGACTTGAGAGGTGTATTGTAAAGATGTTGATGAGACTAAATGAGAACAATATCGAACTCGATAGCTGCAGTCGCTTAAGTGCGACCAGTATCCAGTATTCGGGAGAAAATGGGTTAGAACCCCACTGTCGGCAGCCCTGAAGATGGTTTTCCATGCTTTCCCATTTTCACACAAGTTAAATGCTGGGGCTGTACTTTAATTAAGGCACGGGCGCTTCCTTCCCACTCCTAGCCCTTTCCTGACCCATCGTCGCCATAAGACCTATCTATGTCGGTGCAACGTAAAGCAACTTGTAAATAAATTGGAGTAATGCTTAGCGATTACGCGAATGGAGTTATGGAAACAATGCAAGAACACCATTATGTATGAATATCGTAAAATATGTTGTTTCTAATGGTGTGGTGCTGTATAAGAGTAATGATTAACGTACTGCTTCTAAGAAAGTTAATTAAACAGGAGATGAGTAATCTATCAACCAATGTAACTAATTTATTTCCAATTTTTTGCTTGCAGATCACTACACACTTGAGGGTAGTGGATGGAAACATCTGAACAAACATTTTTAGCAAATAATACTGTATTATTAGAGCTCGATCAACTGTTTCCACATATTTGAGAATTTCTTCCACCATTGTTCTTTTGCTGAAAAAGAAATAAACGGAGATACATGAATGGCAATGGATTACTTTTGAAGCGAGGGGAAATATGGCATCAGGGGAATAGAAACAACCGTACCGAAAGAAGAAGGATATTGATTGATGAGTGATACAAGGCATCTACTGCATAACTCGACACAGCAGGGAATTTATCTCCACCCATCAACAGCTCAAACAAGTCAGAAGCAAGGTGAAAATACTTTAAGAAACATTTGCATTTGCCGTATGTTATGTAAGAAGTTGTATGATGTATCGTATGATGTACTAATAATTAGGGCCCGGATATTTTAAAAATGCATATGTGCATATGCAAATGCATATTTTGAACGTTAGTGCATATTTTGAGCGTTAGTGCATATACAGACTAATTTTTGTCTCACGTGTGATCGATTATCTAAGATTTCTGAACGAAATGAAAAGTCTAATGAACTCTGTATGTTACAAATCCCTTGGCAACGTAAGAAGCATTCCCTGATGAAGGAAAAATGCTTTTAGTGTCGCAATACAAGCAGGTAGATGGATAATGACGCTTTTCACAATAGCTATTTCCTTCTCCTTACAGTAGCCTCCCGAGGTTTGCTTAAACAAGTGCGTTTATCAGTTAACTTACTCTTCGTCTACTGCAGTATTTCACCAGATTAAACTGAAAAATGCCTAAAGATTTTACCAGAAGAATGTTTCGAGCAGTCAGTGCCAGTGTTCAAGTAATAGCCACTTACATCCGTCGACGTAGAACAATCATTTTCAGCATATAAATTAATTCTGGCCGACAACAGAAAGTTATTGACTCCTGAAAACATTGAAAAACTGTTGAAACCTACTGACGTGCATAATTTTGCAAGGAATTAAATATGTTTGTCAATTTAAGACAGAGTCAAAAATTAAATAATGCGTATGGTTCAAGTAATAGCCACTTACATCCGTCGACGTAGAACAATCATTTTCAGCATATAAATTAATTCTGGCCGACAACAGAAAGTTATTGACTCCTGAAAACATTGAAAAACTGTTGAAACCTACTGACGTGCATAATTTTGCAAGGAATTAAATATGTTTGTCAATTTAAGACAGAGTCAAAAATTAAATAATGCGTATGGTAAGTGTATTTTGTTTTATTTTTAGTGCATATTTTCGTGCATATTTACAACATTTTTAGTGCATATGAGCATGCATATTTTCGGAGTTTTTAGTGCATATGAATTCGGGCCCTACTAATAATATACTATGTAAATCTGCAGTATCGGGCAACCTAACCGTAGATCTAGGTCTAGGGGTAGCGCGCCTGCTTCTTATCCAGAGGCCCCAGGTCTATTCTCGGCCAGGTCAGGGATTTTTACCAGGATCTGTGGGCTTGTTCTAGATACAATCTAACTATATATAAGTAAAGGCTGTCGTTCTGATCGTGCGTATGCAGCACCTCGAATTCCGGATATGCAAGTATTTAGATCGATACTGAAGGGTAGTGGGTTCACCTAGCCGAATACATTGCCAGCAACTCTGTATTGATATGTTGTTCGAGATGCTGCCGTACTCTGGAGGCACTACGAGTCAGAGTAGTGTTGTCAAATGAACGCATTTATTTGGCTTTGAAGACCTGCGAGCTTGAAGCGCTCGCTAGGTAATGAGAGGGATGAAGTCGCACTCGACATGAGTTCCTCCGATGGTTTTTTTGAGAAAGGGTGTACGAAACATCAGAAAAAAGGACGTCTGGTCAATTTGGATGGTGGCTTATAACAATTGTTATAAACAGGATCCTGAAAGAAGTCGTATGATGTATCGTATAAGGTAGTAATAATATCCTATGTAAATCTGCATTATCGGGCAACCTAGACCTAGATCTAGGTCTAGGGGTAGCGCACCTGCTTCCTATCCAGAGGCCCCAGGTTCTATTCCAGGACAAGTCAGGGATTTTTACCAGGATCTGTGGCCCTGTTCGAGATCCACTCTACCTATATGAGAACACTTAAGAAGCCACCTGAGGGTGATATAGAGGCCACGGTCTAGAAAGCCAAAAATAACGGTCGAGAGGATTCGTTACATTGACCACGTGTCACCTCGTAATCTGCAGGCCTTCGGTTGGAGTAGCGGTCCCTTGGTAGCCCAAGGTCCGTCAGAGCTGTAGCACTGTGATATTTGTTTGTTTTGTTTGTTACTGGAGAATTTAATATTCCTCATTGTCGTATATATATGAGATAATCAATTACTTTCTTATACAATAGCAGCTCTATCGTCACCTTGTACATGATAAGTTGCATCAAGTTTAATTAAGGTAATTTAGGGACATCTGGGCACTCTTAAGTAAAAGAAACCTGTCATTCTGATCATGTTTTATTTAAAAATTATTTCAAGTATTTTCCTGGTAATTTTGTTCAGAGGTTATATTTATGGCAAAAATTAAAAATTACTTAACACGTTTTAATTATCAAATAAAGTTGTAAGAATGAAATTTCTTCCACACTTTAGGGAGAATCTGACACTATGTAAGATCTAGGAATAGTGATAGAACTATTGTACGCAGTGGGTAAATATCCACCGTTTATCGTTACCATTTTCCACACACTCCTCGTGGAACAATTTCCTGCACTCCCCGCTACATTGGACCCATGCTTCATTACAGTTGTCGTCATAGAAATAGCCATCACATACTGCGCAGTAATTCTCTGAGCAATTAAACACTGCTTGAGGAACCAGCTTCGTCGTTGCCAACACGCCGAGTTCTGGTTGGTGTACTGTGGTGTATTTCGATTTGAAGGATTCTTTTCATTTTGGCGTCTGGCGTTTCCCCTTCCTTGGATATTCTAAGGTAATTCTGTGAAGTTACCATGGCGGATTCTTCCTCTCCTTTCTTCCAGATTGTGGTCTTAATATCGGAATAGGAGACAGACCCTCGATTGGGCAACTGGCTCATGTTAATGCAGGTGAAGTTTCATGTTCCCGTGATATTGTAGGACTACTCGGATTATTCTTTACAGTGATATCTTCTCCAACATGTACATGATTTGAACCATTTTCATCCAGCGCAAGGTCATATTCAAAAATGTCATCTTGGTGGATAGCGGGATTGTACGGATATATGCCACATTTCCGAAATCCACGGGTAAAATGTTCTGATGTTGCCGATTTGTCTCAAGCTCTTGAAGGTTTCCAAGACTATCTTTAGTGACCCCTTTCCCCGGGTGAGTGCGAACAAAATTCCTGGTGGCCTCATTGTAAAACTGTTGGAAGCTCACGAAATAATACACATTAAGAGGCTGGTAGTGGTGGGTGCTGTACGGCGGGAGGCACAACATCTATTAATACAGCTGACGCCTTATCAAGCACATCCGGATCCTTGCAGTGCGTTGAGTGCCCCGTCAATCATCAACAGACTCGTTGGCTGAATGGTCAGCGTACTGGCCTTCCGTTCAGAGGATCCCGGATTCGATTCCCGGCCGGGTCGGGAATTTTAACCTTCATTGGTCAATTCCAATGGCCCAGGGGCTGGGTACTTGTGCTGTTCCCAACATCCCTGTAACTAATACACCACATATAACACTACCCTCCACCACAATACCTATATATGGCAGATGCCGCCCACCCTCATCGGAGGGTCTGCCGTACACGGGCTACAGTTCGATAGAAATAGTCACACGTAATTAAAAAGTTATCAACAGAATTCTGTCCTGTGGTTTGTCACGGTTTAGGCGATCAATAACTTGTAACTTCTACTTTATCATCATGTCCAACCTTCGCATTTTATGTTTAACTTATCAAAATATTACAAACTTCGGAATAAAACCGCGTTACAAGAAGATTATAAATATGCCATCATCATTGATTAATTTTAATAAAAAGTTGAATTATTAACGCAGCGTTAAACCCTGCCCCTCGAAAGTCTATCCTGTTCAGGTGGCTTGTATTTGTCGAGATCACCCAGCTTTTCATGTCGAGATCTCCTCGATTTTCGTTGGTGGGTAAGAGGTGGTAGAACTTACCAAGCTGAAGACTTGGCGATTTGGCCATGACATGGCCGCTTCCCCAAACGCTGCTGAATGGGCCAGCCCAATACATTATCTTACATCTTACAAATACCGCATATCTACCTATTTCCTTACACACCCTATTCATATATTATGGCAAACTTCCTTTTAATCATAGGTCACTTGCTTACTCAGTTTCAACAGTTCAGGTGGCTTGTATTTTTAATGATAATCTTTAACGGAAAGGATGACCATCAGTACATAAACACACGCTTTCAAGGAATGTAGTTAAGTGTCGAGATCTCGTGAACTTGGTTTTACGTCGCAATTACAGTTTTTATTGTTTTCAGAGACACCGAGGTGCCGGAATTGTCTCGAAGGAGTTCTTTCACGTGGTGGAATACCTACAGACGACTAACGTATTTGAGTACCTTCGAAAACCATCGGACTGAAGCAGGATCGAGCCCCTCTATCTTGGAATCAGAAAGTGAGAGCTCTACCATCTTTAAGCCTTCCATCCTGGCTTTCATAAATTCATTAGACTCGTTACTAATTAACGATACAAGTTGTTTTACTTCGCACCGACACAGATAGGTCTTACGGTGACGATGGGATAGGAAAGGGCTAGGAGTGGGCAGGAAGGGGCCATGGCCTTAACAAGGCTCAGCCTCAGCACTTTCCTGGTGTGAAAATGGGCAACCACGGAAAAACATCTTTAGGGCTGCCGACAGTGGGGTTCGAACCCACTATTTCACGAATACCGGACCCTGGCCGCACTTAAGCGACTGAAGTTATCGAGCTCGGTGACTCGTTACTAATTATGAGGCTTCGGATAATTATGCGTTTAAAAATGCCAAAATATGTGTAGTGGTAAGCTCTCATATATGCTCGCCACACTCACATTTTCCAGGGGCTTCATCGCATGCTGAGCTCCAAAGTGCTCACAAGCTAGAGATACCTCGATTGGTTGAGAACATATCACAAGGAAGGAATAGTTACCTTTCAAACAATAATAATGTAGTTGTTTAATACTTGGGACATCTTTAGTCATCAGCTCCGTCAAGAGAGTTCGTCAAAATTATCCTCTAAACCATGTTATTTTTATGTCATGTAAAGCGGAATTGTTTTCACTCAAGATTGAGATAGGCGCCCCGACACTTAAAGGAGGGTAACACTTCGTAATTTTCCAGGAGGATAGGGGAAACACTCGGAAAACATCATTCTCAGCATACTGGCTCTAGGCGTCGAGATTTAAACCTTACATCTCCAAAACGATGCGCTCCCCCAGGCCTATCGTCAATGAATCAACCACACAGATGGACGCAAGATAAGAAAATAAGTGGTAGAACTTGTTTACACTGTGCAATGCGATCTGAGGTGGTAGAGAATTTTCGGTGCTCTACAAAGGAGACGAGACAGAAATAACAATCAACGTCAACTTGGAAAGTTTTCGAAGCTACTTCTTTTTCCATTAACGTTTATAACATCTTGTGCATAGGAAAGAGGCAAACCCACCGTCAATTACTTTATTCGCCATTCCCGTGTACTACTATGCTAGGAAGAACAATATGTATCATCGGCTATCAAAAGTACCAACTTATTCTTTCTGCCTTTCCATCTTTTGTATCTGCCAGCTCGTCAGACTCTTATAAATATGTTATTACACTCCATAACATAGTTTAATTGATTATTAGTAAAGTGAAGAAGACGACGAATTCCTAATAATCGAAATCATCCTTGATAATCTCTCGTTGCTGAGAGAAAATCTTAGTTCTATGCCCTCCCGCCTTTGCCCCCAGGAATTAACCTGGTACTCATTTTTGGTGTAGGCTGAGTGAACCTCAGCGCCATATGCACCTCCGGAAGTGGAAATCTCGTTTCTTAAATTTTTTGCCTTCCTGACGTGGATTCGAACCCACGTCCTTACGGGCGAACCGAGCACGCCTTTACCGCCTCGGCCAGGCAACCCCTTACAAATACACTCACCAGTCACAACAACAATAATAATAATAATACTAATAATAATAATAATAATAATAATATCAAAGGAGTTGACTGCACAATAAGAGTTGTGTAGCCATAGATTGGCATTTAACTCTCGGCAGCTAAGCAGGTAGTTTCCCGTGGTTTCTCAATTTCACACCAGACGCACTCTGTTATCTTCTCCGTCCTAGCCGATTTCTCCTTCAGCATTACTGAGAAACTACGTGTGTTATACGGTCTTAAGCAGCTACCGAAAAGGAAAAATAGCGATGGCGGTAGTGTATAATTGTTCCAGTAGCTTCATTTTAGGTGCTTTGCAAATTGCAGTCAGCAATCTGGTATATTTAAAGGGAATGAGTGCTGCCTGATAATGCACCTAGCTGTTCTGTTCGTACTGGTGTGTTTGTAATTGATTAGGATAACCAGAAGTATGATTTTAATTTGTTTTTCTTCCCAGTCGTCCTTCGGACGCTAAACGCACCCGTTGCAGACTCTCAAACCAGTCTTATCCTTGGCAGAATCAGGAATGAAACACAGACTATGCCAGAACATTCGATGGATGACTACGGATGCACGAGGATATTCCATAAAAATATAGGTAAATTCTCTTACATTTGACGTCCAGGTAGACAGGGTTGCTCTCTCCATCACCTTCCTGGTTGCTCCCAACACAGGTGTACAGCCCAGCCCGTGAACGGGTCACGGACTGCAGTCCTAGACTTTGGTTGCTGACGATCGTACCCATGCTGGCGTTGTTGAACAGCGTCTTTCCCTGTAATAAAGAGAAAAAAGTGATATATTCGTGTGTTGCTATGGTGGTTTGTAGTGTGATGAGTTGTGTGTAGATGAAGTTGGTTATGAGACAAACACCCAGTCCTCGAACCAGAGGAATTAATTTTAGAATACCGGTACTCAGTTTAAATCTCGATCCGGTCGGGAATCAAGCCGGATTCAACTTAACCCAAGGGAAGCACGCCGATCATTTATACAAGGAGCCGGATAATAATAATAACTATAAGAAGAACAAGAAGTTGTAAGACAAACCACTCAAATTAATTGTTTAAAAACAGGAAAGTCCTCTTTGTGTTAATGATGTTAAATCTCATTTTTACCTGAATAATTCAATTCCATATTTTTCGACTAAGATTCTGGTAATGCTGATTCTTCTTATTTGACTTATGTCACACCGATTCAACGGGATAGGACAAGGCTAGGAATGGGAAGGAAATGGCCGTGGCCTTAATTAAGGTACAGCATTCGCCTGATATGAAAATGGGAACCAAGATTCTCGACAGTGAGATTCGAGCCCACTATCTCCTGAATGCAAGCTAACGCTTACATGCCTCGAACCGCGTAGTCATCTTGCTCGGTGTTAGTGGTGATGTAGGAAGTAAAGTTCTCCTCCTATTATTCTGTATCGTTGGCAGAGATGAAGGGGTGACAAGGAAATTCAAAACGCTGGACAGCATGCGTCTCTTATCGTATACAGAGTGTATACAAATCGGTGTCCATAAATCTCAGGATGCGTTCCTGACGACAAAACATTACAAAGAGTTCATATGAACATGAGTCCAAAAATCCTTCGTTATGGAGTTATGAAAAGAATTCCCTGTAGTGACCTATGATTATGTAAAACACCACAAACTTGCATTATTTTTGCCCAGTTCCTCCTTTACACTCATTGCATTTGTTTTTTTTCTGTCTGATTGTATTTTGTTCAGTTTTATGTTATTCTGAATAACTTGTTTTGTTTTGTCCGATTGTCTTTAGTTCTGTTTCATTTTATTCAGAGTAACTCTCATCAGATTACAAGACGATGAATGAAATGACGGATGTGCACTACATGTAAGGCTTAGCAGATGGGAATGAGGCAGCTGCCTGGAAACGTTATACGTGGGAGGCAGCTACCTTATGTATAAAGGTTTGCACGACTTCACCATCGCTTGCGAGAGACAGGCGCATTTTAGAAGAGAGTTTCAGATGTTGGGAGACCATGAGAGGTACTAAGCTGTGAGTTTGAGGAACGAGTTCTTCGTATAGTGGACGAAACCCTATCAACTAGTAGGCCTACAAGAAGAATTACGAGGGGGGAAAGCGTTAGTCCCGTGACCATGTGGAAAATTCTCCATCAAGTCCTTCTGTACCCGTATCACTTTCAACGGGTGCAAGGATTAAATGCGGTAGACTTTGAGCCAAGAAGAACTTTCTGTCAACGCATGTCACAGCAGTGTGCTGTGTTCATGCGTTTCTTAGCATTTACCCTATTTACTACTGACGCTGGCTTTACACGTGATGGTACCATAATTTATTATCATAACAATCACATCGGGGCTTACGAAAACCCTGATGAAGTACGACTGGACAAACACCAACAGAGGTTCAGCGTCAACGTGTGGGATGGAATCATTCATGATCATCTTACTGGCCCCTGTTTCTTCCCGCAACGTCTTATTCGACAAACGTATGTGCAGTTTCTCAGAAATGAGTTGCTTCATTAGCTAATAATAATGTTATTATTTTTACTTCCCACTAAGTACTTTTGACGGTTTTCGGAGACGCCGAGGTACTGGTATTTTGTCCCGCAGGAGTTCGTTTACGTGCCAGTATATCTACTGACACGAGGCTAACGTATTTGAGCACCTTCAAATACCACCGGACTGAGCCAGAATCGAATCCGCCAAGTTAGGGCCAGAAGGCCAGCGCCTCAACCGTCTGAGCCATTCAGCCCCGTGCTTCATTTACTTGACGATGATGTACCTCTAGACGTCATCCAACGAATGTGCTTTTTGCACGATTGTGTTCCACCTTACTTTACTCTGATAGTTCGCCGGTATCTCGTTAACCAGTTTCCGAACAGATGGAATTGTCGAGAGAGATCCATTGAATGGCCTACCCGATCGCCAGATTCGAATACAATGGATTTTTACCTCTAATGACATTTAAGTGCTCAGTTATTAAGTTAGTGCTAACACAAGGAACAGACAATTGCCGGTATTTACAATTTTCAAATTCCGATAGCTCGTAAACTACTTGTAAGAGAATCCCGAAGAAAAGAAAAACCACTATTGACAATCTAATTTACTCAAGTTTTATTTTGTTAATGTCATTAGGCACAGTTCAATATGAAAAATGTAACTTTCTAAAATGAATATACATTCTAATAATTATGAGTCTATGTAAGGGCTATAATTACGAGTCCTTCGTTACACTTAATTTCTGTGAAATCAGCACATGAATATCACCTTCGACTTCAGAAATATTTGGGGTGCAAAGTTTAGGGGATTCATCCTGTATGTACTGCAGTTAATGCCCAAATTCTGTAAATAGACCAGATGGATAAAATCCTCAAATCTTCCATGGTAAGCCCTAATTGGACACTCAGACACTATGGATGTTATCTTCTGTCTCTCAGCTCTACAATCACAGGGAGGAGAGGGCAATTACCGAGCAAGTTGGCCGTGCGGTTCGGGGGCGCAGCTGTGAGCTTGCACATTCGGGAGATAGTGGGTTTGAACCCCACTGTCGGCAGCCCCGAAGATTGTTTCCCGTGGTTTCCCATTTCCTCACCAGGCAAATGTTGGGGCTGTACATTCATTAAGGCCACGGCCGCTTCCTTCCCACTCCTAGCCCTTTCCTATCCCATCGTTGCCATAAGACCTTTCTGTTTCGGTGCGACGTAGAGGCAATTGTTAAAAAAAGAAGAGAGCAGCCTGTTACACCTTTACTGCTCACTGAGTCAGCACATACACCTTGACTGGTCCGAATTACGTTACACGCGTACTCACCAAACGTATTCCCTAGGCGGTGCTAAACGAATGAGCCAGATAATCTTTGGATCTCCTTGCTAATTTACACCAGGAATGCATTTTTTATTTGTCACTGTTAGAGAAAATGGAGCTCACTTACGTATTAGTCTCATTTACTGTTGGAATTGTAAGGAAGGTGCTGTTACATGGCTGTTGTTGACTGTGGCGTTCAGACTGAGGCGATTGCCTGTGAATGCTGTGAAATGTATTACTCACAGGGACAATAGTGTTGCTAGTTTCTGGCTCGGTCAGGAAGGTAATTGAAACTACGCCACTACTCACGTTGATGGTATACATCATCATAGCTTACTTTTATGTACTGTAATCATATAAGAACCAACCAGGCTCCAGGCAGATGATATAATAAATAAATACATTTTATTACTGCGTTTTCTGAGAGCCGTACACGTAAAGTAAGCTAATGTCACCTATGCCCCAAAGTCTCAGGGGATAGAATGTTGCGAATAGCTGTCATCGAGCTGACAGGCTCAACGGAGCAGGAAGTAGCTAGAGCATGCCAAACTGTGGAACTGTAGTCACATCGTTTAGAACTCCGAAGGATAGGCCCAGAGATGCGAAGAACATTATTCCGTCCCGTCAACAAGACATACAGTATCTAGCTACAGATCGGGCGAGTTGGCCGTGCGGTTAGGAGCGTGCAGCTGTGAGCTCGCATCCGGAAGATAGTGGGTTCGAACCCTACTGTTGGCAGCCCTGGAGATGGTTTTCCGTGGTTTCCCCATTTTCAAAGCAGGCACATGCTGGGGCTGTACCTTAATTAGGGCCACGGCCACTTCCTTCCCATTCCTAGGCCTTCCCTGTCCCATCGTCGCCATAAAACCTATCCGTGTCGGTGCGACATAAAGCAACTAGCAAAAATGAAAATTGGCTACAGTATACATGAAAGCAATTTGAATGTACTTCGCTTTTGTTCTTTTGAGATGGTAGTTTCGTAGTTTCATTTATACACATGCGTGTGACATTTACTGCTGTGCTTCGTTCTTCGGACATGTCAATGTGGTTGGCAATTGCAAGGTAAAAACAAGAAAATGTGTACATTTCCGTGACTTCTGATATCGTGGCCGTAGCCACGGTACCTCCAGTTTTACGTAAAATCCGAACTTCAGAGCGATGGCTTTTCACTTCGAAAATCCCACATGAATTGACTGGGATTCGAGCGAGAAGCCAAAGACAATGCCACTCGGCTATCGGGCCCCTCCCTCCTTGGCAGTTATACTGTATTTATTTTCATCAAATTCGATTTTCAGTATGCTATAATAATAATAATACGGTACGATTTTCATTTTTAAGTTAACGTTACTTTATGCCAGGAAACGTCTTCCATGTGGAGAATTTGCATTGTTTTATTGTTTTACATACTCTTGTGAAATTATGCTCCCTCTGATTCAAGTAGAGTTCTTTACAGGAATCTACTGACCTAATAGTACTTCCTCAAATGAAACAGAAAACAATCTCATAAGAACAAGTTAGATAAAAGTGAACCTAGCCAACATTCACAAGGAAAATACACGCATTGTTTGTGTAGGCCTAATGGCCACTGTGAGACGACATTAACAAATCTCGCTCAGCTGACGGTCTTCGCCTTCGGATACTTCAACTGCAGGCCTTGACGTTGTTGTGTCTGGTTTAACTGTGGTTCCAAATTTCAAATACGGAAACGATCCGGAATAGAAACGCATTGTCTTCCTCCTGTTAACGCAGCGGAGGAGGGAATGCGATGATTAATATCCACGTGTCGAACCAAATCACAAAATACTGCAGCGTTGATTTTGTTGGATCAATGCATCAATCTGTGTATTGTGTCGAGAGTAAAACACGATGCCGGCCTCGTGGTGTAGGGGTAGCGTGCCTGCCTCTTACCCGGAGGCCCCGGGTTCGATTCCCGGCCAGGTTAGTGATTTTTACCTGGACCTGAGGGCTGGTTTGAGGTCCACTCAGCCTACGTGATTAGAATTGAGGAGCTATCTGACGGTGAGATAGCGGCCCCGGTCTAGAAAGCCAAGAATAACGGCCGTAATCTCGTAATCTGCAGGCCTTCGGGCTGAGCAGCGGTCGCTTGGTAGGCCAAGGCCCTTCAAGGGCTGTAGTGCCATGGGGTTTGGTTTGGTAAAACACGATATTTCTTTCCAGATCTTAGGTCATCTCTGCAGCTGAAAAGTCCGTTCTTCAATCTTATGCGCCAACACTTCACTGTGGCCAACAACATGCAATGCTCGCCGTATATTATGGACACGTGGTATTACACTTCGTGTTGTGAAACAACTCCGGCAGTCAAGAGTCATACCACACGTTGTTTTTGTTTTGGAATCTCTATTGCAGTATAGATCTTTTCTTTAATACGCGTCATCTCCAGAATCGCAACGATATGCAGTAAAACCGTGCACAGGATGCCAACACAAGGATAATTGTGTCATTCTGACGGGCTACCTATCCCATCACTGGACGAAACAATTTGATCTGCGGGAAGGTCGGCTCACAATATTTTAACTCCTCCTTACATATACAGTAGGCCTAGGGGCCGATGACCTTAGATGCCAGGCCCCTTTAAACAACAAGCATCATCAGGATCAACATATACAGTATATATAACTGAGATAGATCACATCAAAACCCCAGGAAGTATCCTTGTGTGAACTAGAACAGTAGCTAGCGTTAGATGTCGCTACACAAAATGGTACTAGTCTACAAGACAGCTTCAAGTCAAGTACTTTCTGAGAACTGTACGAGATAGAATGTTAGGTTAACGGAGGCTCTTAGTGATAACATAGGGAATATTAGTATTCAGTCTTACGTGAAATTAATCGCGGTATGATATGGTGTGGAAAACGGAGAGCCCAGACAATGAACAATTAAGATTTCTCGTTCCATTTCCCCGATTGCACCTATTGTGCTTCACAACTTAAGATACCAGTATTGTTCGATTTACTTCTAGGTGCTTTTCTTAAACCACCTCTGACGACAAGAACTGTACGGTTCTTTCACTATACCTCAACCCACTTCTCTATTCTAGTATGTTGTGTTGTGCCGCAAATATGTGACATAATGAGGTTAGAAAAACGTAGCGAATATCGTGTATTAATCTGCTATAATTTATAAAACAAATACGGTAACGCTACGCCAGAGATCTCGGTTTGGTCAGCAAACATCACACCGAGCTGCAAATGTACAATGTTACAATCACCGCCCGGCCGAGTATCGAACCCAGGGCCCTCCGAACCGAAGGTTAGTACGCTGTTAATTCATCCAAGGAAATGTTCTACCACACAGCGAAATTAGCCAATTATGGTTACAATTCCCGACCCTGCGGGGAATCGAACTCGCGACCTCTGTGACCAAAGGCCAGCACGCTAACCATTTAGCGATGGAGCCGGACAACACATAGGTGTATCATCCGTTCTGTGAAGTAGGCCTGTATTTCCTTTCCAATACCAAAACGGAATGGATTTGCTGGAGAGACCTGGTGTTTACAGTCTACTATGTCTTCTGGTATGGGCTAGAACAATTTTGTTACTTTAATTGATCTGTCTCAGTCTTATCCTTGACTTTACGATATGAAAGTGACTAACGTATGAGCGATGCTAGTAATGCCATTTCTTACACAGCCAGTCCCTGCTAGGAATGCTATGAACGGTGTGAAAATGTTGCTCATACGGTCGGATGGTGCAAGCATTTCAGTGGGTTTGGCAGACTGATATGCAATAGCAACTTCTGGTTTAGCGAGGAAAGCAACGGGAAACTACCACACTCCTCACTTCCCTAGTACGCCTCTACAGAGATGCCTATGCCATCTATGGCAGCTAATGGTGGAACTGTTGAGGATCCATCCAGCCTTCAGGCTGAGGACTGAACATACATACATACATACATACATACATACATACATACATACATACATACATACATACATACATACATACCAAAAAGGAGTTACAGTATTTAGACTATTATAAGTTATAAATAAATAAATAAATAAATAAATAAATAAATAAATAAATAAATAAATGTTTCACTTCTTTCTGAATCTGAAAAGGACGAAGGTAATACGTGTATGCATCCACCTATCTCTAAAAACTGTGACTATTTCTTAGATCTTAGAAGTGAATATTCCACGGTGTGTAGAATTATGTAGTTCTTTCTTCGGGTTGAACCGTGTTGTTGTTTTCTGTACATTGCGTACAGTTTGCCGACGTTTCGAATACATTGCAGTATTCTTTGTCAAGGCGACTGAAATACCCCTACTCGATCCGATGTAATCAGTCTCCCGGGCAGCAATCACACTCCTTAAAATATTTCCTCGCCTGTCCGTGTTGCATCATTGCGATGAATGTCTTATCAAATAGACTGAACAGTACATTTCTTCATTTTTGAAACGATGCAGCGAAACATCGCCATCTCCTCTCGTCTGTTGTAATTGGTTTATAGCATTCTTTCCTAATGTTACTACAAGCTCGTGTTCCAAAGTACCGTGGTTGTCCTCGACTTCTCCCCAGCACGGAGCCGTCGGCAAGATCTGAATGAACCGTCTTCATGGAATTTAATCTCGCCTGATTATTGCCATAGCATCTGAGTGAGGCAGCGCTCTGCTCTATATTAGAGTTTCAATATAACGGGATTGGAAAACATGTTACTATGAGGTTATAATATAACGATATAATTTCCATCTCATTGAGATTGAAAGCTTTGTGTTTTGTAAAATTAATTATTGTAGAACATCCGTTTTTACAATACATGCCTGAAAATCTTATTTATTGAATTATACGATGTCCTTAATTAAATGAACATTCGTCGTGACCACAGAGAGACTCAATGATAAAAAATAGTACTATTTACGAACAGCAGTGCATTAGCTATATTAGTAGAATGTTTTCATTAGAGGCCAGGGATACTGACATTTGAATTTTCTGACTGACAAGTAGACCTTACCACTTCACCAGTGCGTTAGCAGGATAAAAAAATGTACTAACACGGTGTTACGTAACACTGGCATTAAATACAGATTTTAACTGCTACTGGTTACGGAGAATGTAGGCAAAACTATTGAAATACGGTTATTTGGAAAACATACATACATACATACATACATACATACATACATACATACATACATATTCATCATAGAATGTTTTGCCGAACAGCGGTCAGTCTGCAAGCCTCTGTGAGTAAACAATGCGCTTCCAGAATCCTCTGTTTGCAACTGACTCTGTAGCTCCGCTTAGTTCTACAGTATACCTCTCCTATCTTTAAATCATTACAAACTGGGTATGTCTTGATCTCCTCTTATCCTCAATGACCGAGTCCATAATTCTCCTTGATAATCTGTTTCCCTCTATTCGTCTCACTTAATCTCACCACTGAAGCCGGTTTATAAGTACAGTTTCACCCATCGAGTTCATTCCTAACTTAGTCTTTTTCTCCTCAATCCGAGTACACCCCTGCCATTGTTACCATCTGTTTGTACCAGCTATCATTCTTGCTACCTTCAGTTTTATTTTATTTATTATTACTGCTTATGGTCCTCCTCTGTGGTGTTGTGGTTAGTGTGATTAGTTGCCACCCCCCGGAGGCCCGGCTTCGATTCCCGGCTCTGCCAAGGAATTTCAAATGTGCTACGAGTACTGGAACGTGGTCCGCTCAGCCTCGGGATGTCAACTGTTCTATTTCCAAATCAGCCATTCTCGAAGTGGTTTTCCGTGGTTTGCCACTTGTTCTCCAGGCAAATGCCGGAATGCTAACTAACTTCAGGGCACGGCCGCTTCCTTCCCTCTTCCTTGCCTATCCCTTCCAATCTTTCCATCCCTCCCACAAGACCCCTGTTTAGTATAGCAGGTGAAGCCGCCTGGGCGAGGTACTTTTCCTCCACCCCACGCTCCAAGACACTGCCCGTGAGGCGTTGGAGGTGGGATCCCACGCTGAGTTCGCGGAGTGGGAGGGGGTGGTGGTGGGGGAACCAACCCTGGACGGTAAACTGATTAAATAAATAAATAAATAAATAAATAAATAAATAAATAAATAAATAAATAAATAAATAAATAAAAGCTTCTCTGTACGTGGTGGGGCTCAAGCTACGAAGCCTGCTGTTATGCCAAACCATATAATTTTACACCTATAGCACGTACATGCTCGGAATATAGTGTGCATTGTGATATTTAAATTTTAAAGTACCGAGCGAGTTGGCCATGCGCTTAGGGACCCGCAGCTGTGAGCTTGCATTCGGGAGATAGTGGGTTCGAACCCCACTGTCGGCAGCCCGGAAGATGGTTTTCCGAGGTTTCCCATTTTCACACCAGGCAAATGCTGGGGGTGTACTTTAATTAAGGCCACGGCCGCTTCCTTGCAACTCCTAGGACTTTCCTATCCCATCGTCGCCACAAGACCTTTCTGTGTCGATGCGACGTAAAGCCACTAGCAAAAAAAAGTAATTATCTTTCAGGTGAGGCAATTTCCTTCGTATTGTTAAAATATACTATTAGAATATACATTAGAAATAGCGTGTTGCTCCAGAAGGATAACTATGCTTTTCAATCGAGGACATATCATCACTAATTGGCGACAGGCGTCGAGTAATAAGGTTATCTTTTCAGTACCGTATGAGATAGAACCCAGGTGACCCTAAAACATAACTAACGAAAAAACACAGATATGCAAATGAGAGACGCAAATGCATTGGACAAATCTGAGAAACATGAGAAAAGAGACCGTGTAGACGGTGGAAGGAAGGTAGGAGGGAATTAGTACTAAATAATACGAGAAGGAAACAAAAGACTGTAGACTGGAGGATTTTATTGTAGAAAGAAATACAAAAAAAGTCTTTGTTTTGAGCACTCCTGCCGGGCAGAGAGAGTTCCATTACTTAATTTTGCCGTGCAGATTCGTTAACTTACTAACTGGCTCTTATATTAAATATCGTAGAGCTTTCAAAAGAAGACTTAAAACGATGTAATAACTGAATAATACTCCATCACTTACAACGAAACGAAAATCCCCGGTTAAAAGTCAATTCCTTAGGAACGTCAAGAACGTGAATGGATTCGTGTTGGCACTCAGATGATCAGTTGGGCAACTTCACTTCGCACACCTTAAAATAGTTCCTAAAACACCACTTTCATTAAAGTTACAAAAGGGGAACGGGACATGATGGAAACTGGAGGAAGTGCCACTAGATTAATTCCACGAATGTCCAACTCGTTGGCTGAATGGTCAGTGTACTGGCCTTCGGTTCAGAGGGTCCCGGGTTCGATTCCCGAACGGGTCGGGGATTTTAACCTTAATTGGTTAATTCCATTGGCCCGGGGGCTGGGTGTTTGTGCTGTCCCCAACATCCCTGCAGCTCACATAACACTATCCTCCACCACAATTACACGCAGTTACCTACAAATGGCAGATGCCGCCCACCCTCATCGGAGGGTCTGCCTTACAAGGGCTGCACTCGGCTAGAAATAGCCACACGAAATTATTATAATTCCACGAATTCGTAAACATTCTAGATATGTAGCTCGAATGACGCCTTTTGGCATTCTTGTACATCAGTAATGTTGCAATATATATTTTCAGGAATATGGACATTACTTTCCTCATAAATATAACACATATTCGTATCTGTGCACGTTAATTAACGCTGCTCAAAAGAACGTGGAAATTGGAATTTCAAGGTTCAAATTCTAGCGCTGACAGTGCCTATTCTGAGTGATGTTTTTTATTATCACTTCGTGTTTCCTCATATTTAACCCAATATAATGCTGGAATAACTCCTTACTTCATAATCAAAGTTACGCATCTCTGTTGTAGGCCCTAACATTATTCTTTATGACCTTAAAATGGTCCAACATCATCAGCAACAACGACAATAACAATCTCGTCAAACTTTTAAAAGGCTAGATAAATTCGCTATTTTGAAATTGATTTACATTTGGAAATCTATTTCAGTCTCGACTATAGAGTTACCATTCTGTAGAGTTTGTTACAAATGCACTGCCTAAGATTTGGGCGCCATAATATATTATTGTAGTATTTGTCTATCCCTTAGTCCCGTTTCCTGATACGGGGTCAGAAATGAGGTGATATAAAATGATACTGGCACATTTTTACAGCCGGATGCCCTTCCTGTCGCTAACTTCATTTAAGGAGCTAATGCAGATGAAATGAATGATGGTGAATGCCATTGGGTGAGGAGATGGAAGGAATCGGCTGTGGCCTATGAATAGCAACTGTCGAGGCGTTTGCCTGGAAGGAAAATGGGAAACCACAGAAAACAATTCTCAGGACAGTCGACGGTGGGGCTTGAGCCCACTCATCTCCCGAATGCAGAATGCTTGGCTCAATGGCCGTAGCGCATTAACACCCACGGCCACTTTGCTCGGTATATATGATATCTTTTTTGCCAATACCTTCCTGCCATTGTTCCCAGCTGTTTGCAATGACAATTATTCTTACTACTTTCATGTCTGTTACTTCCAGATTATACATAAGATATCCTGTCTCCCTCCAGCTTTCACTCACGTACCGTAAAATCTATCTGAGATCGGGTCGATGTTAAGAGTGTTTCGTCTGAGAGCTTCTTCTGACCATATGATGTCGTGTTTAGATGAACGTTTTACGGAAAAGGGAAGCAGCTTGTGAGTTTCTCTTCTCATGGGGTTCACTGAAGTGGCACCTATTTTTCCTGGTTACACTTTAAATTGCAATGAGTTCAACACGTAATCTATTTACTTTGTTGTACATCAACTGATACTAATTACTTTGTGAACTAATAGAATGACAGTGGCTTATGTGGTGATAGTTATTGGCAGTAAATTCAAACTCTTTGTTAAAACCAATTAGCTAATTACCGCACTTTGCTGCTATCAGATTTATTGATGGATGGTCTATAGTATGGGCTGCCGCGTCGCAGTGGATCTGATGAAGAAGCGTGACGACAATGTGGAAACTGAAAATGTGTTTTCAAAGCATAGCTGAGATTTAGAAAACGCCGGTTGTTCTGTGCAAGGCTAGCACTGCACAATTATAGGATGCCTATTCAAGGCGGTGAAGGCGTGCTACGAAAAACGCGGATTCGATTTCCCGCCAGGTAGTGGAAACATTTTGAAACGATATTTCCACTTCAGGAAAGGCACATGGTCCTGGGGTTCGGTAATCCCATGCCAAAAATGAGTATCAGGTTAATTTCTGGGGACAAGGGTGGTTGGACATAGACCACTCTATCCCATTTAGTGCCGAGGTTACGGATATTGGAAGTCTTCCGTGACCCTCCTCAAAGGGCCTTCGCAGCCTGTACAGAGATGGCTTTGCTTTGCAGCCCACAATTCGTTTGAAGACCTAACTTTTGTGGTAGTTTCTCGTTCGTGAAAGGATATGTAATTCAAAATGGATAACGAAATCATACCTGAAAAATGGTTCAAGAGCTCAGTGGAGAACAGAGCATATTAAGAAATCGATGCTCTCTGCGATTATTATTATTATTATAGGGGTCTTGAGTATCGGAATGGTTACCAAATCAGATAATAACTACTGTATATCTGAAGAAGATAATATACTCGTGTAACACATGTGAGGTTTCCAAATTAAGGGGGAATGATAGGCAAGTAATCCTGTGAATAGTTTTTCATTAAGGCGGCCGTAGTTTGAATCCCGACCAATGCACGTAAGATTTTTGAAATGAAAGTGACGTTCCTGTTGTTCGTATTCCACGCAACCGAAAGTACCAAGGTTATGATCACGGTATCAACAGCACGTAAACTTACAATTTACTTCCTTCGTTTCGAAATTATCGTGGCCACATGATTTGGATTCCACACGAATCGGTAGTCTTTCTTTTGCTAGTGGTTTAACGTCGCACCAGCTCAGATAGGTTTCTTGACGATGATGGGATGGGAAAGGGCTAGGACTGGGAAGGAATACACGTGGCATTAATTAAGTTACAGCACCAACATTTCCTTGGGGGTGAAAATAGGAAACCACGGAAAGCCATCTTCAGGGCAGTTGATTTAATTTAATTTATGGCTTGCTACAGAATTTTCATCCCAATTACAGCAACATTCTCTGTGATATAAAGTGAAATTAAAAAAAATAATTATTACTTAATATTATCTAGCCTAACTTAAATCTAATCCTATATATTTGTTGAAAAATCCAACGACTTTCCAGACATTCTGGATTGCTACAAGGGCAACGTTTAACTAACATAAAAAGTATCAAAGTTAAATTTGAACAATTAATAAAACGGTATACAGTCTACAGTATTAATATTTGGAAATACAAAATTGTAATTAAACAACAATACATTGGTTATTAGGACATTAAGGGGAATATAAAGGGAACTACTGTGAATACAGGTGTGACTTTAAAATTGACAATGATCCTCGTAAAGTGCCGATTACCAAAAGATTGATTCTAAACTTCTGTAAGCCGTATCATTCTCGAAATTAATAAAAACCTACTTGTAGTGTCACGTGCCCCTACTACGGTATACTAAATTGCACTTTCCCCTGTGACATTCGATGGTGGGTGTGTAGATGTTCCTCGTTTCGACGTTGACTACCTCAGGGTGGCCGGTGTAATGGTCCATTCTGACCGTGGGGTTAAATATGTAACCTTTCTTGCTGTCGTGAATTATTTTGGAAGTACTGTCTTTTTGTACTGAAATCAAGAGCATTATTTTTCCGAGATGAACTGTTATAGATACTGCATAGTCTGTAAAGTGGTGAATTTTGATGGGCAGATGTTCTAGCTTTTTCATTTGAAAATGTTAAACGAAATCTTCAATTTGGTCTCGGCACATGGAAATTCAGGAGAGAAAGGAATTCAGGATTATCAATTTGCGAATTTATTATTTGTACGAAACCATTTGAGGAAACTGGGATATTCCTTTAAAATATAAATATTTGAAGTATTACTTTTACACCCTTTCAAGTTGATACACATGAATTTTGCACCTAGGGCTCCACACCACGCTCGCGTATTCTAGTTTTGGCCTGACCAAGGTGTTGTAAAACTTAATACACGTTTTAATGTTTTTAAATGGCTTCACAATTCTTACCATAAATCCTAAAGTTCTACATGCTTCAGCGACCACCTTCTGTACCTGAGAAGTGAAGGTCAGCTTCCTGTCTAATAATGGTCCAGAGGTCCTCCCATTCAGTTACGGCTCTCAGATCATCGGAGCCCAACATATAAGTGTAAAGGGAGGGTTCGAACCCATTATCTGCCGAATACAAGTTAACAGCTACACGGTTTAAACCGTGCATCCAACTTGCTCGGTACGGCAGCTTTCAAAGTGATAGAGAACTGAAAATCGCTTCATTTTCTAACGTTGTTTGCTCAACGCCCATTTAAAACTTAGAGATGATAAGAGACGTTCAGGCGTCGAAATTCTACCCCACAAATTCTTTAACGTGCTGGAATATAATGTCTCGAAGATACTCTTAAATGCCCCTGACCTCAGTCGGAATCGGACTCGGGATAATATGAGAAGGATGACAACGACTGACCAATTGTATCACAGAGTTCGGCTTCTTGTTTTCATTTGTAGCTTTCATTGCTTACGTCCTATAATATGATGAGCTCCTCGAATAAATTATTCATATTCATGATTTCCCATCACCACCAAGGTACACAGATTATCCAAAGAACTCTGCTACCCAGTTGAGCTCCCGAGGCTGAGTGGACGCCGTTCCAGTCCTTGTACCACGTTTCAAATTTCGTGGCAGAGCCAGGAATCGAACCTGGGCCTCCGGGGGGTGGTAGCCAATCACACTAACCACTACACCACAGAGGCGGATAATAATAATAATAATAATAATATTAATAATAATAATAATTTTGTTGATTTTACGTCTCGCTAACTACTTTTGCAGTTTTTGGAGTCGCCGAGGTGCCGGAATTTTGTCCCACACGTGTTCGTTTACGTGCCGGTATATGTACCGACACGAGGCTGACGTATTTGAACACCTTCAAATACCAGCGAACTGAACCAGCATTGAACCTGCCAAGTTGGGCTCAGAAGGCCAGCGCTGTGCCGTCCGAACTACTCAGCCCGGCGACAGGGCTCCAGTAACAAGATAATGTTCACTTCACAAACGTTCAGAACAGAAAATCTTGTGGTGGTGGAATACATATGGAAATGTGGATATGCATTTTAACTTTAAGACAATGCTTTAATAAATTACGAACCAATACTCATTTCTTTTGCTAATGGTTTAAACTCGCACCAACTCGGACATATTTTTTTTGGGTTTTGTTTACAATCTGCTTTACGTCGCACCGACACAGATAGGTCTTGTGGCGACGATGGAATAGAATAGGGATAGGAGTTGAAAGGAAGCGATCGCGGCTTTAAATAAGATATACGTTCAACATTTCAACATTTGCCTGGTGTGAAAAATGAGGAGCCTCGGTAAACCATCTTCAGGGCTGCCGACAGTGGAGTTTGAATTCACCAATTCTCGAATGCAAGCAAACAGGTACACGATTCGAACCGCGCAACCATCTTTCTCGGTAACGAACAATTACACTCATTTAATTCTTAATCGGGTAATGCTGAAGACTACGAACACTTTGGGCTACAGATACGTGAGTATGAGGGATCTTCTACGAGCAGCGTGCGCATTAGGGCCAATTCGTTCTATGTGACTTCAGTCCAGAAACACTCTTCATTTAGGATCAACAGGAATGGAGAGGATTGAGATTTTATGGTGCAGTGGATACTATATAAGTAGAATCCTCTGGATTGGTATTAGAAGAGAAGAATTATTCACCAGCGCGAAAGAAATGTAAACAAGTGTACCTCAACATCGTTAATCTATTTCGAACGATGAGTAAATAAAAATGAATTAATATAACGACTGAGAACAATTTATAACGTATTCATAATTTTATTTGTCTCGTTAGTTTCAAAGAACATTATAGTTTTCTAAAAAATAAACAAAATTGGAATCGATGTAGTGTCGCTAAATAACGATCACTGGTAACTAGAGTTGAACCGATATTAAAAATACGTCGTTTGGGAAACACGCTAATTTCCATTTTAAACGCAACTGGTTAGACTGGCGATTTCACTGCACTCAAATAATGCACGAGCGGATAATGAGTAATATTATTTATATTCGCAAATATGCATAAAGAACTCGCTTTTAGTTATACAATATATCATTGAAAGTTTCGTAAAACTCGTGCTCAAGACAACTGCAGGAAAACTCTAATTTGAGAAAAACATTGCCAAACTTTTTTTTTTGCTATTGGCTTTATGTCGCACCGACACAGATAGGTCTTACGGCGAGGATGGGACAGGAACGGGCTAGGACTGGGAAGGAAGCGGCCGTGGCCTTAATTTAGGTACAGCCCCAGCATTTGCCTGGTGTGAAAATGGGAAACCACGGAAAACCATCTTCAGGGCTGCCGACAGTTGGGTTCTAACCCACTGTCTCCCGAATACTGGATACTGGCCGCTCTTAAGCGAGTGCAACTATCGAACTCGGTGCCAAACATTTTACATCACATGTATCTCACAGAATACATACAGTACACAATGTCGCTAAATAAAGCAAACAGTAGAACACATAAAAAATACACTGTCTTTCTGTATTCTACTATGTAAAATCTGATGTATGTAAAATTTATCAAACATTTTGTTCTTCACACGAAGACAGTATTCTAGAATTCAAACAATATGAACTCCTCTGTACCGAGGCAACTTGGCTCTCCTTATAGAGGACGGTTTGTTCATGATCTCCATTTTGTATTTGGATTTCTATGAGCTGAACTTGAAACCTGTTACAGTTTAGGGTGGAATTAAATGAAGTCTTGTAATGTCAAACAAGGGTAATTTTGAAAATTGGTATTAAATACTAATAATATCTCACTTGTCGGTTAAGGAGGATTCCTGTATTGATCATTGTATCCCAAGATCGCACGGTCAAGCCTGACGGAATAGGGTGGAAAAAATGTCCATTCGTCACTCTATGTCGTAAGTTGTCGGCATTTAGTGTGTTACCTGACAAAATGTCCGACTCGTTGGCTGAATGGTTAGCGTACTGGCCTTCGGTTCAGAGGGTCCATGGTTCGATTCCCGGCGGGGTCGGGTTAATTGGTTAATTCCAATGGCCCGGGGGCTGGGTGTTTGTGCTGTCCCCAACATCCCTGCAACTCACACACCACACGTAACACTATCCTCCACCACAACACCACGCAGTTACATGGCAGATGCCGCCCACATTCATCGGAGGGTCTGCCTTACAAGGGCTGCACTCGGTTAGAAATAGCCACACGAAATTTAAAAGAAAACCTGAAAAAAAATAATTAAAAGCCTACCATAGATTACCTAACAGAGATCCGATGATAGAGAAAAGTGGAACGTCGAAATTGATGCACAGGTTGAGAAGTGTGATAATGTATAATTGAGCGATTCGGCTCAATGGTCACACACCGATCTTCAAGTCAGAGAGCCCCAGGTTCTTTTCTCGGCCGGGCCGAGGATTTTGGCTGCGTCTTCTCGGGAAATGCCACCCTGCCACTCATAAACAGCAATTTGACCTATGTTGTATAAACACTAATAAACTCACCCTGTTCACACCTTCAGAACAGCCACACGGCTCTCTGCTTCCTATGACTGGACGGAGGAGTTGTTCTTTTCCTCTTGCTAGACACGGCTATTCACGTGACTACTCAGAAGATGGTTAAGGGCTTACTGACGCGAAATCTGATAACTGAAACGAACATCTAGACAGGTTGGGATTACCAAGTTTAGCTACCCACTTTAATGACTAACTCAAAAATCTCTGAAGCTTAAAAAGCTGTCTACACTCTATACAATGTGAAGTTTACGGTCAGTGACTACAGTACATCAATCAAGTCTAGAAGCTCGCTTATGCCTGTAGTCTGTTTTTGTTTTTAAACCCTTCGTTGACAGGTTTTCAAAATAATTTCTCCAGCCATTCATTCTGGAACTCTGACTGGGCATCATGAAACTATCAAGGTCCAATATAAAGCCACTGATAGGTACAATAACTTGAATTTTATGGGTCAGTTTAAAGAAGAACTTCACGTAATTAATTAACTACTTATGAAGTTTTATCTATCTCACGAACAAACTACGGGAAATTCTATTTGGAAAGTAATCTCCCTATTAGATGGATTTATAATGGAGGAATACAGACTGAAAGTATTGTTTTAGGTGAACCTTTAGTAAACCATTGAAATTTGCCCTGTAGGAAAAGGTAAAAGTGTAATGAAATCTAAATTTCGCAGTTTCAAACGACTAAGAGATTACAAAAGAACCTCTATAGCCAGTCATGAAAATTCATACTCTGACTAAATATTATACGCAGCACCACACGGAGGTTCTTAGCTCAAATTTGAACGCTAGCAGTTGCCTCTTAGGGCGCAATAGATAAGCGACTCCGTCACTGGATTCTCACCAAGTACATGAGGGGAAACTTTGTGGGTTTGATTCCATACAAGACTAGAAGCACCATGGATGATTATTATATCTACGCTTGCTTTTGTATTCTGTTCCGAAAGATCTACTACAACAAAGGAAATGTACCAGAAATGACATGTGTTATGTCAGCAAGGGGAGCCACCTCTCTGAATTTATATCGTAGAAAGTGAGGATTCTGTTAAAACCGGACGAAGAGAGAACAACAAAGTAACCGAATACTGAACGAACCGCTGGTTGTGACGTTTTGTCAACAAAGCGCAAGACACTTTCGACCCTAAATATAATAGTGTTACACTGCAAGATTCTCTAACTTACAAAATATATTTATACGATACTATTTATAAATACATTATAAGGAAACTGGCTGAGTACTCATGGATAATTGAAACATCTACTTTAAACTTTTCTGCTCTGACCCTTGCGATTGTTTCTGAATACCGTACACCGTATGGCAATACACTGATTGGACTCAGAAGATAGACATTCACCAAAATGAACAAATGTTTCCTCAGTTAGGCCTGTCTCAGTCACTTCTGGGTGGCTCGAGCCATCTTCGATTATTTTGGATTTTGGCCCGGAGTTCTAGGTCGAATGTATTTCGCGATGCAAAGTGACCTTTCAAGTGAACTTTTCAACCTGGAGTCGTCTGAGATTCGAGCATTACCCGTCAAGATGGAAAACCAGCATCTAACAAGGGAAGTACCAGCATCGAAAATTGTCTTGTCGGAATCCACCTCTCATTTTGATGGTTGATTCCATGGTGTAAAAAGACCACATGCATAAAATGAGCTGCGGCTTTGAACTGGAAGATTGACAAATCTACGACCAAATTACACTCATATAAATTACATGACTGCAACTGGTTGGATGGGCAGAGTCAATTCTATTATATTAGTTTAATAGGAAGTATTATAACTATTCTGAGGACCGATGCCATCCACCCATCTCATCTGGGGTCTTCCAACATTACTATTACTATTTAAATGTTCGCCAGTGAACAATCTTCGGGGAGGGGGGAGGGGGTGTTTTTGTTAACAGAAAACAATACGCTGTAGCTATTTCGAGGGTTGTTTAAATTACAAGAGAATAGTCGCAATGTGTTCCTTACAGGGAGAGGTATTAAATCCTCTTCACGTGTTACCTTTTGCTTTGAGTTACTTCTGCGATAGGCCAAAATATTTTCCTTCCACGGGAGAAATACATTCAAAAGAAGAAGAAATGGGTCAGTTTATAATTGATTCAATTGACAGTAATCAAACAGGCATTAATCGATTTATAGAGACGTCTCTTGATACAAATGAGAACAGTAACGGTAGTGAGAGCGATGGTGAAGAACCGAGTCTCCAACATGAATGCAACAAGTCTATCTCCCTGTAAGTCATCGGGTTTCAGTTGTATTCCTAATCCAGAAAAGAAACTTAGAGGACACCACTATTAACAATGCTTATAACGAAACAGCTGTGTGATTTGAAGGTGGCAAGAAACCGTGGTCACTTACAAACGTTCGAAGTCACTTTCGCTTGGTTACATCGGAACGTCTGCTTTACATATGGAAAATCAGGTGGAAAATCAAACTGGAAGATACATATCGTCGCTTCACCGGTAAAAGGTTGTAATCCACAAAGCTCTTCCTATCGATTATTCTCCTTAAGACTGGTCACGCCTCCCAGCCACGTATGGATATGCAGCCCATCAGAACAGTGTCCATTGTGTTCGTTTTCCTATGCCGGCGAGTAACCGAAAATGAACCTAACATGCATTATACAATAGGAGTGCGTAAATACGTAATGCAAGCATACATTCGTATAGTACGGTACAGTAAGGTTAATTTTCCTTTACACGTGGGCATAGGGAAATGAACACAACAAAATTTGTTCTGATGGACTGCATAATCATATGTGGCTGGGAGGCGTGGCCAGTCTTAAGGAGAATAATCGATAGGAAGAGCTTTGTGGATTACAACCTTTTACCGGTGAAGCGACGATATGTATATGGAAAGTTTTATTCTCCCTTTCAGTAGACTAGAAAAGCAGAAAATAAATGTTAATGATGAAGATTTGTGACTGTGAGCTCTGGATATATTGTAAGGACTTCGCCTATGAAGAGTGATTTTTACGCACCTCATGCTCGGATCGATTGATTCAAGAAAAAAAAACAGCAACAAAGAACTAAAAGAAGGAATATTACTAATTTTTGTTTCACGATTCTGTCTATATAATTTATAAGAAACTCACAAAGCAGCGAAGGAATTTATGAACAAAGCTAAAGAGCGATTTATTAACTATACCTCCTGGTATCCACGGGTCAGTGTGGATTTGAGCGAAAAACGCGGTCGAAATGGACCTTTCTTTTCTTGGTGAAAGACACACTCACACTGTAGCACAGTCTATTAGTGCACGAACTCACTTATGTATTATAACTAGCTGATGTACCCGCGCTTCGCTACGGGATTCTCAGAAAGACTGACTTTGTGGTTTTCCTAACTGAAATCAACATAGGTCATTACAAAAACGTAAGTATGAATGTAGCGATTAAAAGCAATGCTATCATATAAAATACTCGATCAAATGGAAAGCCGCACGATTTATCACTTTTAACGAACAGTGCTGCGATTAGATTGCGGTGCCAATCTAATAGTCCAAATTTCCAGAGCTGGGATGACCAGGTCGCAGATTGCCATGAACACTCATCTGCCATTATTCCGCTAAATATGCACACTGTTCATTCCAATCAGTGCCTCAGAGTAGGGATTGAATAGCCCAAATGCTATGATGATCCAGTGTGTTACGTACCAGTAGTATCAGAAAATTTATAAACCAGGGAAATGGAATGCTAAAGAAGAACGTTATCTAACTCCCCAATTACTTCCCATCAATATTCAGGCAGGCTGTTACACTCTGTACGACTGGGCGAGTTGACCGTGTGGTTAGCGGTGCGCAGCTGTGAGCTTGCATCCGAGAGATAGTGCATTCGAACCCCATTGTCGGCAGCGCTGAAGATGGTATTCAGTGGTTTTCCACTTTCACACCAGTCAAATGCTGGGCCTATACCTTAATTAAGGCCTAAGGCACTCCTAGTCCTTTCCTATCCCATCATCGCCATAAAACCAATCTATGTCGGTGCGACGTAAATCAAATAAAAAATACTCTGTACGCAGCAGTAATCCTATCTACCGGAGATGAGGGGCAATAGAAGACACAAAGCACATCACGACAAACAATGGTCAATGTAATGTTATTGTTGATCAATGTTATGAGCTTTCTATATTGTAGGCCTACACATTTAGTTTTCTTTCGACTCTGTGATTTGTAAAATATTTTATACCGTAAACTGTAGTTTCTTATTCTCCGACTTTACATACCGATTTTCATCAAATACTGTTTACCCATTTTCTCGTTACTCGGCGCTGATACGGACTTACTGTAGTAACAAAACTCCAAATTCATGAATATCTTTGTGATCACAGCCAGTACGGTAACAATGTATGAGACATGAATAATAGGAAATTTAATACTGTATAACCTTAGTTATGTAGCATTCATCGATTATACCTCTAATAAGAAATATTTGGGAATTACATTTTAGGCCTTCCCCTAAAGTACCATTTCACTCAGCGTGAATAAAATAACTTACAGCTTAGACTATAGCGACTTATTTCCTGACTTTGTATACCGATTTTCGTCACGATAGGACTACTAATAACAACAATATTTGAGAATTAAATTTTAGGCCTTCCCCTAAACAACCATTTTTCTAAGAGTGAATACAATCATTGACAGCCTAGATTGTAGCAATTTATTCCCCAACTTTGCATACCCATTTTCTTTAAAATACGACCACTAATAGCATAAATAGTTGAGAATTCAATTTTAGGCCTTCCCCTAAACTACCATTTCAGTCAGCGTGAGTAAAATGTTTTATAGCCTAGATTGTAGAGGCTCATCCCCCGACTTCACATACCGATTTTCATTAGACCACTAATAGCATAAATAGTTGAGAATTCAATTTTAGGCCTTCCCCTAAACTACCATTTCACTCAGCGCGAGTAAAATGATTTATAGCCCAGATTGTAGAGGCTCATACCCTGACTTCACATACCGATTTTCATTAAATTCTCTTCAACCGTTTTCTCGTGATAAGTGTACATACAGACAGACAGACAGACAGACAGACAGACAGACAGACAGACAGACAGACAGACAGACAGACAGACAGACAGACAGACAGACAGACAGACAGAAATTACGGAAATGTAAAAAGTGCATTTTCTTGTTACTATGGACATGACCGATACAGAAATACCATTATTTTCAAATTCTGAGCAATGTATAGACAAAACTCTTATTTTATATATATAGATGCCTAGGATCAGCATGGACGGTTACCTGTTGTTAAAATGGTATTTATTGTGTTTCAGGAGCCTGCAAGAGACTTCTGCCCAATAGTTTTGAAAAAAAGTATGTTTAAAGCTAATCATATTATTGCCACAGCTATAAATATGGGAAAACTGGAAATGAAAGTTAAGCCAGTGGTTTACAAAAATCTTCTTCCCGTATTCAGGGACCAGCTGTGCTTTGATTTTTGACTCCTGGACAACATATACTGATACAGCTTGTCTTCATGACATTTCACTAGGAAAAATCATCGAGTAACTTCAAATTCCTGCCCGCACTACCGGAAAATCCAACCCCTGGACAAGTTCTTCCTCTTCCGACAGTGGAAATCATTATACTGTGGATTGTCGGAGGTTATGATGTTTCGTCAAGACGTTAATATTAAACTTTTCCACAGATATACTATTCTTCAATTCATTTTCAGTTCTCATCCCAAAGATCCCGGAACATGAAAAAATATTTCTGGTTTAATGGGAAATACTTAACAGAGCGACCTGCCGAGTTTGTACGGTCCGGTAAGTACTAACTGGGAACGAAATATAAAATATGCGAGGAAGTGTGCATTCACTGTGCTTGGTGACAAAAGACTTGTGTTTCCAACATTCCATCACTGCCAGTCATTTCAGCATTACTTCCATCCTTCCACCAAAGTATTTGTCTTTAAAACACAGGTACCAAAAGACTCCGCTTCGCCGGCTCAGCTGATCGCACACCGCACGGCTCTCCCGCGCCGAAGTCCAACCGCGCTACGTTACTTGTGTGATATCAAGGATTCCAACTTCGATTTTTGGATGTTGCAGAGGAAAAGAGCTGCTCATTTGTAGCATGTGTTCTTCTTACAACATTTGGAGTCAACCATCAAAATGACAGGTGGTTTCCGACATGATAAGTTTCGATATTTCCCTTGTAAGCTACTGAACTAATCAAATGTGTGGTTATATCTAGTTCAACGGCGACATTTAACAGTCATTATGTCTGGCCTTCTCACACGTCCATGGATAGCATATAGCATATATTTTAAGTCACGAGGCACTTCCTAAACCAGGTCCTTAACAGCAACTAGTATGCTGAGTGAATCAATTGCCTCTGCTAATTCACATTTATGGACAACACAGATTTCAACGTAACTTTGTAATCGTCTTCTCTTTTTTCGATAATAATAATAATAATAATAATAATAATAATAATAATAATAATAATAATAATACAGTAATAATATCTATTTGGAAATTTCAAGTTAATGCTATTTAAAATGTTCGGTATTTTAAAGTACTTACGTTCTTTGGATTCTGTTACATTCTTCTCCTCCTACTGAGCTTGATAGCTGCAGTCGCTTAAGTGCGGCCAGTATCCATTATTCGGGAGATAGTAGGTTCGAACCCCACTGTCGGCAGCCCTGAAAATGGTTTTCCGTGGTTTCCCATTTTCACACCAGGCTAATGCTGGGGCTGTACCTTGATTAAGGCCACGGTCGCTTCCTTCCCACTCCTAGCCCTCTCCTGTCCCATCGTCACCATAAGACCTATCTGTGTCGGTGCGACGTAAAGCAACTAGCAAAAAAAAAAAAAAAAAGAAACTTTCTTCTCCCTTGAATTTTTAAAGACGCAGGAAGTACTGTAGCTGCGCGGCGTGTTAGATGAATTTTTAAAGTTATTTTGGGGACCGCACTAAATGCGGACTTTGAACTGTTTTGCGGCCGGATGCCTTTCCTGACACCAACCCTACATTATGTGGAGAGATGTATTTATTATTGTGTGTCTCTGTGGTGGTTGGTAGTGTGGTGTGACGTGGTGTGATGTTTATATGAATAGGTGTGTATTAAGACGAACACAAACACCAAATTTCTCAAGCGAGAGGAATTAATCATACGTGGTTAAAATCCCCGTCCCGACTGGGCATCGAGCCTAGGACCATTTGAAGTGAAGGCCACTATGGTGACCACTGAGCCAAGGAGCCGTACACTTTCGAATCTATTCATCATCCGTTATTGGTAGTGTATCCAACTGATTAATGAATCCGGCTTCTTCTGGGACAGTATATGTTTCCCATGTCCGGCCCGATGGCTAAATGGTTAGCGTGCTGGCCTTTGGTCACAGGGATCCCGGGTTCGATTCCCGACAGGGTCGGGAATTTTAACCATAATTGGTTAATTTTTGCTGGCACGGGGATTGGTTGTATGTGTCGTGTTCAACATCATTTCATCCTCATCACGACACGCAATTCGCCTACGGGCGTCATATCGAAAGACCTGCGTCTGGCGAGCCGAACTTGTCCTCGGACACTCCCGGCACTAAAAGCCTTACGCCATTTCATTTCATTTCATTTCATTTCATTTCCCATGGGTTACGAACTCCATTGTTTCATTACCACTGCTAAAAATAGACCAGCTTTTGTTATGAGTTTTAAATTTTCCCTGGAGTGTTATAACTTAGGTCTGAGTTTGCCTCATATAACCTCTCAAAACTGTATTTACATTGTGCCAATAAGATTTAACAACACGTTGCGAGGTGATCGCCCACCCAATTCCACACCTTCAAGTTTCCTTCATATATAATACAGCTCTAGAATCCCCGGCGAGGTTATAAAGCAAGTGATGTAAATAATAGAGATGTTCGTGTCTGATTTATTACTTAACCCTACATCCCATTATACGGCAAATAACGAAGTGATGCCCAGATTTCCGAGCACAAGGATTCCACGGGTCGCTGATTTCTCGACTCCATTTATCTTCTGGAACTTCATTTTGATTTATTTCTGTAAATACATGCAAGAGTGGCTTAAAGGAAACAATATATCCAGAGAACGTGCACGAACTAGATAATTTCTACCAGTCGACGCCCTTGATTTAACACTCCGCGACTATAAATTCGTTACGCAATCACGATATTCGGCACGTAATTCCCACAATCGGGAGTGAGTTAATTCTTTGTCCTGAAGTCTGCTTATGGGGTTGTAACTTCCTTAGGGAGAGGATAAAGAAAAGTCATCTCCATGCAGGCTATGACGACCCCTGGGGGAGTGGAAGGCAAAGGCTTCCACTATCTATAACCTCGGTGCCAAGTGGGATATAGTGGTTAGCTTTTGCTCCCAGGAATTAACCTGGTACTTGCAGTGGGCTGAGTGGTTCCCAGGGCCATGTGCCTCTTCAGAAGTGGAAATACCGCTCCTAAATTTATCGTTTTTTATTTTTACAATTTGCTTTACGACACACCGACACAGATAGGTCTTATGGCGACGATGGGATAGGAAAGGACTAGGACTGGAAAGGAAGCGGCCGTGACCTTAATTAAGGTACAGCTCCAGAATTTGCCTGGTGTGAAAATGGAAAACCACGGAAAACCATCTTCAGGGCTGTCGACAATGGGTTTCGAACCCATTATCTCCCAGACGCAAGCTCAAAGCGGCTCGCCCCTCACCGCACGGTCAACTCGCCCGGTATCGTATGTCTGAAAGGGAGTCGAAATCACGTCTTTCCGAATGAACCGAGCCTGTTATAAACTGCAGTCGCGCAGTTATTTTAGTAAGTTAGGATGATATTTATTGAGCATTTAGGAGCCGTGAATCACAGTGGATATCCTTCTGGCTTCGAAATGCAGGTGGAATTTTCACCTGAAGGGTCACATAGCCCTAAACAATTGGCTAAAAGGTAATGAAGAGCCGGAGTATTTCCAGGAATCTCAGGAATACTTGGGAAAAAAGTTTTAGAGCGTTTCTCACATGGAGTCCTCAGCGATTTAGTGTAAAAGCACCTGCTATTGTTTGACAATAGAAACGCCGAAGTGTGGCATGAAGTACCGAAAAACTGTTTTCTTTCTCAGAGTCTCTATACATAAGAAGAAGGAAAAAATGTATTTATTAGTCTTTAACATGACACTTTCAACTTTTTGAATTATTATACCATCCTACCAAATTGCTTTTCTTTAGTCATGAAAATCATTTGCGTTTTTACCATGTCAATGAAATAAACCGAGGGAATTCTTTATGTTTAGCGAAAAATTCGCGCAGTTTTCCTTCTTCGACACGACAGAAACCTGAAAGATTATCATATCTGTTAATACGGGCAGTGAATGCCCCAATATAAGTATGTTTCTTTGAAGATTTCTGAGCCACACCTTGGGAATCGACGGTACCACACTCGAAAACTACTCATTTCTATAATATCTATTATTATATCTATTATTGTTTTTACCTTTTATTTTCATTGTTAGGTTATTAATTTAACTATAATATGTTGTAGAGATGCAGTACGAAAGAAACAAATAAGTAACATATTTTAGGCTACAATGTGTCAGCTGGAAAATAATACATTAAAGATCATGTGATTCCAATGCTTGACAATCACATGTTGTTTAATGAATATGTGAGTTGATTTACTGTGACATGTTTGCAATGCAAGCAAGTAAACTCGTACTACGGATGAGGAGATAAAGGCTGAGTTAGGAATTAACTCTATTGATGAAGCTGTGCGCATAAGCCGGCTTCGGTGGTGGGGTTATGTGAGTCGAATGGAGGAGGATAGGTTACCTAGGGGAATAATGGGCACGGTTATGGAGGGTAAGAGAAGTAGAGGGGTCCAGGACGACGATGGTTAGACTCAGTTTCTAATGATTTAAATATAAGAGTTATAGAACTAAAAGAGGCCACAGAGCTACCTACAAACAGAGGATTGCGGCGGCGTTTAGTAAATTCAAAGAGGGTTGCAGACGGAACGCTGAAAGGCAGAAGATTCTAAAATGTATATCATTTCCCGTTTTTGAGTTTTTTGTATGTAAAGGTTACAACTTAATTAAACGTAAATATTTCCTCATTACAAAATGCTTTGGTCGATATTTACCACACTTTTGGCTTCAAAGTAACTGAAAGGTTCTTGGTAGTTGTAGCGTCAATATTAGAACCTCAGGTCATCGACGTCAAGATCTCATGTACTTGGTCCATTTGAAATATATCCGGTAGGACTGTGGTTTTTATTCTGGTTAGTATATTTATAATAGACTGGAGACAAAATCGTAAAGAGGATGACCGTGATCTGTATGTTTAAAAATATGAATTCACTACAACCATTTCTTTGATGAGTGTCGTCGGATTCCAAGTCACTTTCCTTCTCTTTGGTCTTCACTAGACTGATACATTCTCTTTCAAACCTTGTAAACTTCAAGGGAGTATCAGTAATCGATTTCAGTCCATTGTTGAACTCTTGACCACATTCTGTCATAGCATGGCTAATTATTATCTGATATCATAATCGCAAACTGTTTCTTATAATCCATATTGAGGACTGAACATCTCTCTTCCACAGTTATGTGGAATGATGAGGTCAAGAGATCCCGCATGGGGATGGATGTTGATCAATATTTCTCGTATCCACAAAATTGAAAATCACCTTGTTTCTATGTATTCAGCTCTAGGTTTATTCAATAGGTATAACGTTCCTATTTATACATCCTACATACGTACATCATAGTAGACATCTATGCACTTCAGCTTTTAGTCTGCGAGCCTCTATTAATTAACTACGTGCCTCCACAATCCTCAATTTGTAATTAACATCGTCGCTTCGATTGATCAACATCTCTTATCTTTAAATAAGTCATTGCCTTCATCTCCCTCCGCTTTGCTTACTCTCCATAGCCGAGTTCATTATTCTCAATGTAAACAAGCAAGCAAGCTTGTAGTTTTACGTAAGTGTTGAAATCGTGATCATAGCCACGGGATATCTGAATTTACTGTCGAACCAGTTGTATTTGATTCTTCATTTCAAAAACTCCACACGTATTGGTCGGGATTCGAACCACGGTCGCCTTGGTAGAAAGTCAGTGTCTATGACATTCTGCTACTATGCCTCACTTATTATTATCCTGGGTAGCCTATACTCTACCATTCGCCTCACATGACCCCACAAGTGCAGCCGGTTTATGCGCACCGCTTCATCCATCGAATTCATCCTTATCTTCGTTTTTATCCCCTCATTCCTGCCAATGTTTTTGTATGTAACAACAATCATTCTCGCTAACACAAACTTATTTATAAGAGACTCGTAATTTCAACTATAAAGTACAGATGAACTCTAAAAATGTAATGTTACTCACTTTTTCTCAGGAGTGTTGAAGAAATAGACATACTAGCGCTGTAACAGGTAAACTGCGCACCCACCCGATGCGTGCAAATATTTTTGGAGTCATATTTTGACTTGTGCCGAATAACCGGAGCCGGCTGATATTAAGCGCTTTAAGAATCAACTTAGTCCGCCTCTGTGGTGTAGTGGTTAGTGTTATTAGCTGCCACCTCCCAAGGCCTGGGTTCGATTTCCGGCTCTGCCAATTTTTTTGAATAGTGGTACGACGGCTGGAACGGGGTCCACTCAGCCTCGGAAGGTCTACTGTACAACCTCAGCATTTGTCAGGTGTGAATATAGGAAACCATGGAAGACCATCTTCAGGTCTGCCGACAGTGGGGTTCGAACTCACACTCTTCCATATGCAAGCTGACAGCTACGTGACTCAAACCGCGCAGCCACTCGCTCGGTGATTGGGATTCTAACTTGTTGCTTTGAGCAAAGAGGACGAAGACTCAACCTACTCAGTAATGCCGATTAGTATTCAACTAACAGCTCGCTGTATTCAAAGAAACATTCCGGGGATTTAAATTCAAGTAAATATGATTCCGACTCTTTTAATTTAAACATTTATAATGCTGAAGTGTTATATGTAGCCAAAGGTGTGAACTAGACGAAAGCGATGAAGTTGTTTTATTTATGTATTTATTTAGCGTATAGCTTTTAGGCGAGATGTTTGAACTTTACACGTAAAATTCGCCTTTGAGGCGAGTTATTACAGTATTACAGTACAGAGTTCTTTCATATCTTTGAAATTTTCTTGATCGCAGTTGTAGTTGAATGAGAAGGATTATTTAGAGATGGGATTAGAGTTGTAAATATCTTGAATTACAGTAGGGTGAGTTACTTACATTGTGTCTCCAACTGACTTTGTAGACCCATGGGTTCGATTTGATGTTACACTCGAAGTATACATCCACCCCTTCCCGGATAGTGCTACCGTTAAGGTTACTGCCTAGCTCCAGGCTCACGATGGGCACATCTGGAATGGAAAACAAAGCGAAATATTTCAATGCTCGATGCAAAAGTAATTGAATCGCTATTTGAGTAGCCACACATGTCCACTGCCATACGTATTAAGAAAAGTGCAAAGCTCTCTGTATCACATATTATATTGCTCGTAGGGCGAATATTCTTGCACGATCTTGCATATTTCTAACCATTCCTGGGGAAACATATACTGTTACATGAAAGCTGTTCCGTCCAACATGTGTGGCTTCTCAAATTTAAAATAATGCTTTGAGAAGGTAGAATATTTTGATGTCATTCTTTATCTAATGAATACAAAAAAAATACAGTAAAGTGTTATTAGTTTACAGTTATATTTGGTCCCGTATCCACAACTGAATCGTCTCTGTTAACAGAAGTCAAGTAATCAGCAGTAATGAAACCTCGTCCGTCAAGGTGAAAATCAGAAAATAAACTATTATTCCATAATAATAATAATAATAATAATAATAATAATAATAATAATAATAATAATAATAGTAGGCTCCGTGGCTCAGACGGCAGCGCGTCGGCCTCTCACCACTGGATACCGTGGTTCAAATCCCGGTCACTCCATGTGAGATTTGTGCTGGACAAAGCGGAGGCGGGACAGGTTTTTCTCCGGGTAGTCCGGTTTTTCCTCTCATCTTTCATTCCAGCAACACTCCCCACTGGTCAATGACTGGAAAACAGGTTGTAGGTTTTCATTCATACTTTCATTCAATAATAATAATAATAATAATAATAATAATAATAATAATAATAATAATAATAATTATCATCATCATCTGTTTACCCTCCAGGTTCGGTTTTTCCCTCGGACTCAGCGAGGGATCCCACCTCTACCGCCTCAAGGGCAGTGTCCTGGAGCTTCAGACTCTTGGTCGGGGGATATAACTGGGGAGAATGACCAGTACCTCGCCCAGGCGGCCTCACCTGCTATGCTGAATAGGGGCCTTGCGGAGGATGGGGAAGATTGGAAGGGAATAGACAAGGAAGAGGGAAGGAAGCGGCCGTGGCCTTAAGTTAGGTACCATCCCGGCATTTGCCTGGAGGAGAAGTGGGAAACCACGGAAAACCACTTCCAGGATGGCTGAGGTGGGAATCGAACCCACCTCTACTCAGTTGACCTCCCGAGGCTGAGTGGACCCCGTTCCAGCCCTCGTACCACTTTTTCAAATTTCGTGGCAGAGCCGGGAATCGAACCCGGACCGCCGGGGGTGGCAGCTAATCACGCTAACCACTACACCACAGAGACGGCGAATAATAATAATAATAATAATAATAATAATAATAATAATAATAATAATACAAAGAAAGGAACTTACAGTTCGAAATATACTTTCTTCTCTAACGATTCAGGGACCACTGCTGGACTGTATAGTCCTAGCCGCCTGAGCATAAGGAGGGCCACAACTCACAGTATCTCAGAGATGGGGAATGAAATCTAGGTGGACTCAGGATATCTTATTCTTAAGTGGAAAGTAACGGACATGGAAGTAGCGAGAATTATTGCAGGTGCAAACAGGTGGGAAGAACAGCAGGTGGGTACTCGTAATGAGTCTAAGTTCGGAATGAACTCGATGGATGAAACTGTACGCACAAACCGCCTTCGATAGTGGGGTCTTGTGGGGTGAATGAAGGAGGACAGCTTACCAAGGAGAATAATGCTAGTTGCTTTACGTCGCACCGACGCAGATAGGTCTTATTGCGACGATGGGACAGGGAAGGGCTAGGAGTGGGAAGGAAGCGGCCGTGGCCTCAATTAAGGTAGAGCCCCAACATTTGCCTGGTGTGAAAATGGGAAACCACGGAAACCCATTTTCAGTGCTGCCGACAGTGGGGTTCGAACCTACCATTTCCCTAATACTGGATACTGGCCGCACTTCAGCGACTGCAGCTATCGAGCTCGGTAGGAGAATATTGACTCGGTCATGGAGAGTAATAGGAATAAAGGGAGACTATGGTGACGATGGTTGGACTCAGTTCTTTTATTATTTAGGAATAGGAGGTACGGAAATAAACGAGGCCACAGCGCTAGTTGGAAATAGAGAATTGTGGTGATGCATAGTTAATTCACAGATAATAGCAGACTGAACGCCCAGGGGCATAACAGTCTGTGATGAAGATGTATGTATGTATGCATGTATGTATGTATGTATGTATGTATGTGTGTGTGTGTGTGTGTGTGTGTGTGTGTGTGTTATGGAGGTCTTCATGGCAAGTTTCGACTGTTCTTTCAAAATTTTTCCTTTTACATTAGTTATTTTATTATTTATTTGCTTGATATTGGAAGAGTCGAACAAGGGTTATTTAGAGACGGGATTAGAGTTGTAAATATATTCCAATTAGAAACACTGGCATTTCAGAAAAATACAAAATCAATTGCACTTAAGAAAGACTGTTACTTCAAAAATGTTAATTACATTGTCCATTCACAGTTTCCAGCAGGATATGTTACTGAGTAATTTTTTCAATTATAAACAATTTGTGGATGAGCATAGACCGTAGGGAGTATCCTGATATAATATCATATTAAACTAAGGCAGTCGTGTTAATTTTATGTCACTATCAAATCATATTCATATGATGTTTGCAATGACACATGAAATGAGAAAACATTTCTGTGTATGAGGGAGTAAAGAGAGCCCATATGATTTGGTCAACATCGGGGAAGTCTTACAAATTTTACTCGTTTGGGAATGTCGAATCATGGACTCGTTATGTGTACAGTTGGCAGGACTGAAACACTCTCAATAGCAAAGTTTTGGTTTTGTCACGAGTTGTAGTCTCCCTGGACGGATTTGGAAGAGATTAAGTTTGTAACTCTATATTCTATTTCAAATTGTTAGGAAATCTATATCCCATAGTAGATTTGCCATCATGTGACATAAACAACAATTGTTCTCTCGATCCTTGGCCAGTCTAGTTGCAGATTACGAGTGATATTTAGTGAAAACCGTGTTTGAAGTGTTCACTTATATTCGATTATGTGGCGTTGACAGATTGTTGTTTTAACACATGCTGACCGTGTCAGGAACAACCACATGGCAGCAACGTTCAGTGGTTCTCCGCAGTGACGTCACACTTAGGAACCTCATGCATGTGGAGGGGCGTTTAGTAATGTACCTTGTCCGGGGTTAAAATATGAGTAGAATTTGAGGCAAAACTATTGTTTTATTTTACAATGCGCGTTGGTCTTCATAGAGATTCTGAATCATTTACAGCAGATAACAAATGATTAAACAACATCGCATCAACGTTAGCTTATATAAATTACAAAGAAAGCAGTTACGACGTGATTATATTTATTTCGACTCTAGATTTCACGACTGAACTTATAAAATATTCTTGAAAAAGCAGTAACAGAGTTTTCAATAATATAATCCGAAATTTCCCGATGCTGAGTGACGATTTGATAATACTTACTAAAAAACACGCAAAACATTAAATCACTGCACAACTAACCTCAAATTTTCGTCCTGATAAGCTACGAATTAAAAAATCCACGAAGCGAGATGTATCTTACAAGGGGAGGTCACGATGTCCGATTTTGATTAAACTTTGTAGGTTGGTAGGACTACATCACAAAAACACACTGGAAAAGTAGTAGCACGCAACTCTCAAAATGTTTTCGAAGAAAGCGATTTTGAAAATGTCGAAAAATATTACGAGAAGTTTAGCATGCCAGGTACCATCAGGCAAGAGACTATGGCTCAGTGGTCGAGTGTTTAAGGTTCTCCGCTTCAGTTATGAAGGTGGCGAGTTCGAGTCACGCTCGTATCAACTCGCTTCCTTTTCTCTGACACAACCGTTACACGACAAAGCGCGGTCAGACAGTGCTGCTCTCATTCGCAACACGAGGAAAAAAGAATTGATGGGATTGCCATACAACAAAGTAAATATTATATAATATTTTGATCTATCCGTGGATACATTGCTGGGTTCTTTCACACATCCTCAAGGATTATTTCGGAGTCGGAGGTTCTGAGGATTCACCAGATATAAATACACTGTTCCGTTAAGTATATCGAGTTTGAAGACTTTTGGCTTGAGATCAGCTCTTACAGCAGGTCAGTTTTTAGCCTGAATCTGAGTGCATGTGTTTCCCTGATGAATCATTAAATATCAGTTGGAATGGAGCAGTGTGTTATCTCTGACACACCAGGTGTGTTGAGTCCACCCCTAACCAAAAGAAAGTTCGTTTTCTCTCCTGAAGCGGTGCAACACGACTTTATGACCGATCATCTTCTGTAGAGCACTCACCAGGATGACGATAAACGTACTTAACACGTCACAGTTAATCAAATGAAAACGAGGTTCATGTCGAAATTATGCACTGTACGGAAATGACGGTGTAAGTTCTTATTATATTGAAAAAAATCGTTCAATCCCTCCCTCGGCTAGGTCAGAGTCTCTGAATTTTTCACTTTATGTTGGTTCTTTAAGCCTCTTTCTCATTTAATGATCACTTGCATCAGCACAATTAACAAGATGTCGGTGTTCCCAGTTGATATATACCGTTCGTGGTGTCGGTTTTATCTGGTGGCATAATCTTCTGTCACACTTTAAAATTTCCAGACCCGATCAATGAGCCTAGTTTAACGTCGCACTAACTCATATACCCAAGGTTTGAACGACGATGGAACAGGAAGGGGCTAGGAGTGATAGGGTAGCAGCTGTGGCCTTCATTAAGATAATCCCTGGCATTTCTCTGATATGAACATGGGAAACTACGGGAAAACTGTTTCAGTGCAACGATAATTTAGATTTGAAACCACCATCTACTGCATACAAATTTACAGCAACCCCACCCGTCTCGCTTAGTCAGTTTCGATCACTGGGTCTGCCATTGACTTAATATTGTTTTGAGGGCCATAAAGGACAATAATTCGTTAGTATCCCACTTTTGCATTTCCTACAAGTAGTTTCTCTCTTCAACTGTAATAGAGTAGTGGAATAATGTATAACACGCGACAACATGAATTTTTCACAAAAAAAAAAAAAAACGAATGCTGAATCTAGTGCACTTTTTTATGTGAATACAAATATTTCATCATAGTTTTTATCAGGCATAGTTTTATTTTCTTTTATTTTATTTTTGTGGGAGTCACTTTTGAATAATATACTTCTATACATTAGGTTTCTTCTGTTATAATTTTTGCAAGTTACAAAAATTGGGAATTTTCGGTTAAATGTGGGTCGTTTCGCTCACACATGTGAAAACTTTATTCAGAATGGTTGGCAACATTGTGCATGTTTATTTGAGTGTCAAATATGTTGTAATGTTTATATATTGCATTGCTATAGTTAGCAGACAGCCAGTATTGAAATTGTAGTCAACCAGTAGTGTTTTGTGCTGTATATTGTTACTATTTTTATGTTTAATTAGCTTTCAAAATACTTTCAAGATGGTAAGAAAGTGTTTAAATAACCCAGACATTTTTTCTATTTCTGTGGTGAAATCAGACCGAAAATTTCACACCATTTGTAAAAATGTGTTATAAACTTGATTTTGGGTGTGCAGTTGATGATTTTGAAGATTGGACCCCGAATATTTTCTGAGTATCATATGTTAGGCTTCTCATTGGATGGATATATGGTACACATCATATGCCATTTGCAGTTCCTATGATTGGGATGGAACAGAAGGACCACTCAACTAATTGCTATTTCTGTTTAATTAACATAAGAGGAATCACATCTAAAACAAAATACAGTTAACTATCGCAATTTGCGATTTCCACTGAGGCCTGTGTTACATAGTGGAGAATATCCTGTAACAAAGTATCCACATTTCATGACCCAGAGTGATAATTTCGACTCCGAATCAACTCAAGCTGAAGAACAAAGAAACGAGGGAGTGATCCAAAATTTGAAGCAAGTTTTTAGTCAGAACCTCACGTTTTAACAAGAAAGTCGCAACGATCTTATTCGAGATTATTAAAGTAGCCTAAAGGACTGACTGAAGTTTTAATTTCCAGACTCGAAGGTTGAAATCTACTCAACCAAGATAGAAGAAAGGTGTAGTTTATTGTAGTAATGTTTGGCGACCAGTCGCACGAGTTGCTATTGTCCACAGACTCGCCGAAAGTAGGTTTGAAGGTTGAACTTCCACATAATAACAATGAATTTCCATCAATACCTCTGACGCATGCCACTGATAGGAAAGAGACATAAATATACTGTTAGAAACAATTCAGTATACAATTATATAACTCGAATATCTGTGGATATTTGAAGGTATAGCTTAATTAATGGGTTTGCAAATTAGATGCTGTTTCCTTTGTGAATGGGGCAACGGGAATAGGAAGTATTACTACATTAATAAACAATGGCCTATTGTGAATATCTGATTCCAGGCCGCAAGAATGTGCCAAATACCCCACTGGTTAATCCTAAAAATGTGCTTTTACCACCCCTGCATATAAAACAGGGACTTGCGAAAAATTTCGCAAACGTAATAGATTTGCTGCATTTGTGTATTTGAAATCTAAATTTCCCGAAGTTAATGACACAAAACTGACAGAGGGAATATTTATAGGGCCGTAAGGATGATTACTAATGAATTCAAATTTTTTTGAGAAATTGTTGAATCCACTGGAAAAAGCAGCATAGAAATCATTCAAAAATATCTGTTCTGGTTTTCTTACATATTATAAATCAGAATACTATCATGAGATAGTGAGTGATCTTCTGAAATCATACCGAGCTATGGGATGTAACATGTCTTTAAAACTTCACTTCTTGGACTCCCACCAAGATTTTTTCTCAGAAAATCTTGGGGCTGTCAGTGATGAACATGGTGAGCGTATTTATCAGTAGATTTCTACGATGGCAAATATAATCCCGATATGCAGGCCGACTACTGCTGAACCTTGAAGGGAGACACCACAAAAGCAGATAATACCTCAAAATCATCATTGCAACTTTTTAGGTAACCCCAAATGAGGTGAACTACTTATCATTATTTAGTGACACGTTAGTACTCATTCTTCAAAACTGAAACATGTGCCACAAAAGCTCACAATGAAAATCATAGTTAGATTCAGTCCATTTAGTTTCTGTGAAAGAAAAAAGTTTCATTTCTTTAGATGAGTGTTAACTATAGGACATTACCACTTCCTTTACCCATTGCCAGTAGAGCATGGCTTTTCGAGCCCAAGTTATAAGGTGCAATCCCGACTTAGTTAGGTGATAGGCCTACTTGAAGGAGTTCAATTACAACTCGATACTGTAGATCTGCCAGCAGGTGAAATACCTCCTGCGGGATAGAAGTTTGTGGTGCTTCGACGTCTCTGGAAACCGTTAAATAGTTAGTGGGATATAAAACCAATAACTTTATTATTATTATTATTATTATTATTATTATTATTATTATTATTATTATTATTATTATTACTGTAATGGCATACAAGGGCAATAGAGAGGGAAGAGCGACAGGGTCTAGGTTACTGGAAAAATGACCACACATAAAACATTCAAAAGTTAACAAGAACAAGAACAAGAACAACAACAACAACAACAACAAAAACAATGGAAACAACATTGTAACAAAAAAATAACGAGCAGAATTAATATTTAGAAACGGATATCACAATAGTAAGCATTAGAGAGGGGAGGAGTTCCTATTTCACAAGACTTGCTAGTCTTTACACATCTTTGGTCAGAGAATCTTTCGTATATTATATAACGAAGGAGCCAGAGCTTCCAATAACAAAAATGTTACTCTCAAGAGGGATATCGAACACACAACTTTGACAGTTAATGATCTAACGGGCCTAGAACCCACATCAGGGTACTTCAGCTTTTATGCCACTTGACACTCACTGCCCTTAATTCAGAGGGAAGCAGAAGCACAACATATGGATCAGAAGGATCCAGAAGACTCCTTGCCCGACTCCTTGGATGAATGGTCAGCGTACTGCTCTTCAGTTCACAGGATCCCGTGTTCGATTCCCGGCCGGGTAGGATTTTTATTCTTCTCTGATTAAGTCTTCTTGCTCGGGGACCAGGTGTTTGTGCCTGTCCCAACACTCTCCTCTTTATATTCCGATAGCACGCCACACTACTAACCACCATAGAAACACACAATAGTGATTGCATCCCTGCATATAGGATTGGTGTCAGGAAGGGCACCCGGCCGTAAAACACAGCGGGATCCAAATGTGCAATCCAGTTCGCACTCGCGACCCCACAGGTGCGGGAAAATCAGTGGAATATTATTATTATTATTATTATTATTATTATTATTATTATTATTATTGCAGTGAGTTTACTACCACCAGAATCCTTTCACACAAAAATTAACCTAAGTATAATTAATTAAAGTTAAAGGATTGTTCAGAGCAGCTTTGACTCGACTGTATTTCCGTTTGCGCCGTGGCGTAGAGAGTATAGGCAATACTTTGATCTGTGTTGTAAGGCGGACGTGTATACTCTACTCGAGTGGTGCTGAACTTGGTGCGCAAAGAAGCTCGATTCGTGTCGTAGTTGTTAATTCATAAAAAAAAAAAAAATGTTATTTGCTTTACGTCCCACTATCTACCTTTACGGTCTTCGGAGACGTCGAAGTGCCGGAGTTTAGTCCAAGAGGAAGTCTGTTACGTGCAAGTAAATCTACGGACACGAGGGTGACGTATTTGGGCAGCTTCAAATACCACCGGACTGAGCCAGGATCGAACCTGACAAGTTGGGGTCAGAAAGCCAGCGCCTCAGCCGTCTGAGCCACTCAGCCTGGATAAAGGTGAAATTAACGAGAATGATTCCTGATACAAACAAGTGAGAACATTAACAGGAGGATACTCAGAATAAGGAGACAAAATGCTAAATAAAGATTAAACTCGATGGGTGAAGCTGTACTCATAAAGGGGATTCGGAGGTGGAGTCTTGTGAGACGAATGAAGCTGATAATAATCATGTTGCAAGTTTTACGTCCAACTAAATAATTTTACGGTTTTCGGAGACGCCGAGGTGCCGGAATTTTTGCGCAGGATTTGTTCAATGTGTTGTGTTTGAACACCGTCACATGCCACCGGACTGAGCGGGAATCGAACCCGCCAACTTAGGCTCAGAAGGCCAGGCCTCTACCACCTGAGCTACCCAGTCCGGTGGACGAATGAAGGAGGGCAGTGTCTCAACCGTGGAGGATAAGAGATGTAGAGGCAGACCAAGACGACGATGGTTGAACGCACATTAAATTTAATTAAATATAAGTGTGCGGAACTAAACGAGGCCACGGGGATAGTCACAAATATAATATTGTGGAGACACTCAGTAAATTCACAGGGGCTTGCAGACTGAACGCTGAAAGCCACAACAGTCTGTAATGGGGATATATAGGCACTGTACGTAAAATTGGAAAGGAAGCGTCTTAGGCCTACTTCACATCTAGGAATGATGAATTTGGAATTTTGAACAACCAGTGATCTCAGTTTGTTAACTGCGGCCGAGAGAATACCGCCTGGAATCTAAACCAGGAATGCATGCTGACCTTTAGTGGTTAGCTGGCGTAGGGCGTGTTCGTGGATATGTTCGGCTTCCCTGATGCAGGTATTTTTAGTTGACGCCCATGAGCGATCTGCATGTTTGAGTTTTTAGATGACGATAATAATGAGAGGAGAGGGTGAAATAAGAGTCGGAACACAGCATGTCAAATAACATCAAGGTTTCTGTTCAAAGCTTAACGTCTCCATCCGTCGGAAGAATCACCGTGAACAGCGTTATATGCCCTCACTCCATATGAGCACCGTAGAGAGGTTTGGAATTGAATCCAGGCTTTTGTCACGCAAACCAGTGATTAGAAACTGTATACCACCACCTCTCCTATTCTGCCAGCCAACATTCTAACGGTGAACTTTTTTCCTCTAACGGGACTCAACCCGGCTACCACGGTGTCATACCATTTAAATTTGACACTTTAACTATCATGGCTACCAGGTGGGCACCTCTAGTGGTGAACAGGAGTAATGCGTAAGAAAGAATAATATAATGGCTATTGACTGTCATTTAAACCCTAGATGTACCTTTCAAATTTTACGAATGTAAAGTTTAATAACAAGAATTTCTAGTCCGATCATACTTATTTAACTCATTATCTCAAACGGAAGGTTGTAGTTTTAGGTGCCTTGCTATCGTATCAGAGTCATGGATCTCGAATTTTATGTAGAATCTGAACACCGAGACGTGACTATCCCACTTTTCATCAGCATGTTAATAGAAGGCATATTACTGATGGAATCAGAACAATCAACACCCAGAAGGAATGATGAAAGGTGAAATTTGGGGAGGGAATAATGGTAATGAAACTACGTTGTTGATTTGAAGGTGTATGTAAATGGTCCACCGTGCGGAGATAAAGGGGTAATCCCTAATGCACACATTGATACTGGGTACTGTTTAACCACCGTGAGTTGCAATGGACGCATCGTACAGATTCTGAATACAGTGCTGCGGTACAGGATCCCACGCCCATCCCTACTGATCGAGATTCCCAGCCAGAACTTGGAGCCGTTCCACCCAGTACGATACGTGCTCGATCAAGGACAGGTCAGAAGATCGAGCAGGCCACTGCAGCTAAGCCTCTAGAGCACGTTGTGTTAGGTGTGTAGCGTAAGGACGGGCGTCGTCCAGCTAGGAGTGATGATCCCTGTGGCTATGCATGAAGAGGAGCATGCATGGTTGGATGACTTTCAGTACCCTTGCTGCAGATGTCGGAGTACTGTTGATGACGTTGCTGTAATCGTTCACTTGCATGAACATTTCCTGTCACCTCCTCCACAGCGGAGTTTCCAGCTTGAGTAATACTTCTGTGTATTGTTGCCAGCTCCTGGTGTTAGATTTCGGAAGATTTTTTTTTTACTATTTGCTTTACGTCGTATCGACATAGATACGTCTTATGGCAACGATGGGATAGAAAAGGCCTAGGAAGTGGAAGGAAGTACCGGCATTTGCCTGAGTGTGAAAATGGGAAACCACGGAAAACCATCTTCAGGGTTGTCGACAGTGGGGCTCGAACCCACGACCTCCCGATTACTGGATACTGGCCGTACTTAAGCGACTGCAGCTATCGAGCTCGATATGTTTTCTTTTTTTTTGCTATTTGCTTTACGTCGCACCGACAGAGATAGGTCTTATGGCGACATGCCTAGGAGTGGGAAGGAAGCGACTGTGGCCTTAATTTAAGGTACAGCTCCAGCATTTGCCTGGTGAGAAAATGGGAAACTACGCAAAACCATCGGAAGATGATATAGTGGGATACAGAGGTCATAGGCGGTATTATAACAGTCAGTTGGGGCATACTTTCAGAATCGGTACTGCGTAACCTAGTATGATATATTTATTTTCTCACCCCATGAAATGCTGATTGACTCTGACTACTAGCATATGGTTTTTATATTTTGTTAGTGAACTTCCGTGTTCAGTGTTAATTGTTAGTGATAGTTATTACTGGCAACTTTACACGATTCATTTTGATTGTTACTGAAGGGTTGTAAATAATGACTTCGATCATTACAGCATGTCGTGTTTCTCATGTTAGCTGTCCACATGTGTTTTTTGATTTTTATGCTGTGTAATTTTCCTTTTAACATAACGGAATATTCTTTTTTTGGTATTTGCTTTTCGTCGCACCGACACAGATAGGTCTTACGGCCAACAGGTAAGGCCTAGGAATGCGAAGGAAGCGGCCGTGGCCTTAATTAAGGTACAGCCCCAGCATTTGCCTGGTGTGAAAATGGGAAACCACGGAAAACCATCTTCAGGGCTGCCGACAGTGGGGTTCGAACCTACTATCTCCCGGATGCGGGCTCACAGCTGCGCACCCCTAACCACGCGGCCAACTCGCCCGGTGCAGAATATTCTAACTTAAAAACTTGTTGAATGTGCATTTTCAGGTCAGCAACTCACGTCCATCTGTAAAATAACGGTGAAGTATATTTTGGAATCCACGACAGTTTTCATGATTGAAGCAACTCGAATGCCTAGACTGAGTCGGCGGATCTATCGACTCTAACTCTACAAAGTATTTTGAGAGTCCTTAATTTAATCAGCGTAGTGTCTATCTCAATCATAGCTTGAATAACAGCTATAAAAACTATTCGACTGCAATTTCATAAGTTATTAGTTGAGTTACACACACAGTCCACAGTCATGCACGACAACCAAAAGTTTATGATCCCCAAAGAATTCAATAAGAACGACAAAAACTGCCTTTCACCATTCATAACATACAAAACAAAGATTTCATCTCTATTTATTTTAATGATTTACTTGACGAATTATTGCAGAAGCTACCAAAATTATCGTTCCCAATTCCTTTTAAAGAGAAGAAACGCACATTAATTTGTAATTTCAATGAAATAACATAGCTTTGAACGAAACAATGGATATTCTTTTACTTGGGGTAATGCTCGTTATTTTCGAAGTGCACTCTCTTCTAGCAGTGAATAAAAACATTTAGTAGGCAATCACTTGCGACATAGCGTTCAGCAATACCCATCTCCTAGTAATTTTTGTGCACGCTTCGGAATTTCATGGTAACGATAACCGGGTAATTCAACGGGTTAATCTTACGATAATGCTATCGCACCACGAAGGCTGCGCGTGATGTTGATTACTTCAAAAAAAGACAGTACTCTCCCACTGGATACAACAGCTTACCAGTGACATCCCCATCCAAATATGTTTGTGGAATTGGACTTTAATTATATTTTTCCCCGCTGCTGCGTCTCTTAGATCGACAAGAGTTCCTAAGTACATTTTTTGACCAGCAAATACTGTATTTACTAACTTAGTCTCCTTTTGGCAGGAAGGAAGGAAGGAAGGAAGGAAGGAAGGAAGGAAGGAAGGAAGGAAGGAAGGAAATGCACATTAATTACCATTATACAGGGTGTATCAGAATTATACCGACAAAAAGCCAGAGATGCTGCAAATGGTGCAATCGGATTGACGGAGAAAATGTTTCTTTTCGAGAAAATAGGTTTACTTTTTTAGTTCCGCGCAATTCTGACGAACTTGCCGTATTTGCTATGTCAGATAGCCAGTCGCTGCCTGTTGCTGTGCGTAAGACGGAAGGGCAGGGAGAGGAAGTGGGAGACAAATTTCTCACTCGTTTCGCATAATCGCTTCCCAGGCGCAGTAGGCAGTTTTTTCTGCACAAATTGACTACTATGCGAACCCCGTAGAAAGAGAAGATGAACTTGTACCAAGAATACAGGCAGCTTTCCAGGTCGTTCACGACATACCGCACACCCTGAAGAGAGTCCAAGGGTCACTACTACACCGTCGTGAACTGTGCACGGAAGTTTGAGGGGGACATATTCAACATCGACTGTGATCAAGCCACTGGGCATATTATTTCCTTTGTTCAGTATTTCATTGCATTTACAGTGTTGTGAGTGAAGGAATACACAATCGTGGGGTGGCAGCTTTGCATGTTAGAGGAGGTACTGCGACCAACAAACGAGAGGAGAAACGATCTGGTGCAGTCTTTGACTGACAAAGGATTCTTAATTACAGTGTGCGTGTGCAGTAACGGCTGTTTAATAAACGATCTGTGGATATTGCCTTTAAGATACAAGGACAATCCTGTGCGAGTCGAACGAGGAAACTTGTGCATACGTACGGAGCATTATCTCTGCCTCCGTCATACACCCCACTTCCCCTCCCTCCCCTTCTCCACTCTGAAGTACGGCAGCGGCTTGTGCTCTAGCATAGCAAGTACGCTGAGTTTGTCAATTTGAATCGCGCGCCCTGAAGTAACAATGTAACCTCATTTTCTGGAAAAGAAAATTGTCTCTGCCCATCGTTCTTAACATAACACCAAGAGCATCACTGATTTTTTGTCAGTATAGCTCTGATACACTCTATATAATATTTTTTTTTGCTATTTGTTTTACGTCGCACCGACACAGATAGGTCTTATGGCGACGATGGGATAGGACAGGCCCAGGAAGTGGAAGGAAGCGGCCGTGGCCTTAATTAAGGTACAGCCCGGCATTTGCCTGGTGTGAAAATGGGAAACCTCGGAAAACCATCTTCAGGGCTGCCGACAGTGGGGCTCGAACCCACTATCTCCCAATTACTGGATTTATATAATAATAGTATAATATTTTCATCTGACAACTGCTTTCACTTACCAGATTTAAACATATGTATTACATAATTTGCTATTTAAGACATAAGTAATTTTCTTTCAGTTAAACTCTCAGAATTGATCAATGTAATATTCTCACACTACTTTTCACAATAATGCATAAATCAATCCAATTAAAATTAGTTGTAAAGATCTACATCATTGATATTTCCGAAATGTTACCGAATTAAAGTAACCTTCTTGTGTAAAATTCAGCATTCAGTCACGTGAGCAACAAAAGTAATTTGAATAACTCCATTCGGTATTATCCGGTTACTTCAATGACTTACATCAACAACTCGAAACAGAGTGCATGAGGTATGTGAATGTAGCCTGGAACTTGCAATATCTCAATCAGAATGTGCGTGAAATTAAAAATTATGGGATACAGTATTTCAATTGTATACATTTACTCATTCTTAAGTTAGAGAAGAGACATACTTTCTCTGTGTTTCAAAGAAAAGTACTATGGCATGGAAAATTCTGTAAGTTGTTTAGAATTTCCTTGCGAAGCAGAGAAAATACTGGAGACTTCTGAAAAAAAAGGTCTCAAAAATTTGATAGAATCTGAATTCTTTCAAATTTCAAGTTTTCAACTTCCTGAAGCAAGATATACAAGGGAACGCTAAGCAAGTTCCAGATAATGGAAAATTATACGAGGTGGGATCAAATGAAACCCTCTTGCTTCCCACTGCTCACTCCACTGCGCTCGCATCAATGAGCTATCGCGGGGAGGGAAAGTAGCAACCGTATACATTCATACTCCAGCTATAGTTGGCAGTTTGCGCGCGTTTGCCTGTAGGGCAGTGAGGGTATAATAACCACGATCCTTCTTTCTGGACGGTATCCGTGTCTGAACGCACAGGGTGGTCTTTTCCCCTAAAATCGTGCTGCATTTTTATACCTTAAACACTGTTCTTTCTGTTGCTTTTAGTTTGTAATTTCATTGTGTTAATAAACGGAATAGGGTGGATTTCGGTTGAACACGCCTCATATTCACTGCCTGACAAAAAAAAAATGAAGCACCCAGAAGAAATAGACGGATATCAGCGTAACTTGGTACACGTACGCACCATCGGCGGGTATGTAAATGGTTATACAGTAGTTGCAATTTTGTGTGATGGTAGAGCGGCCGCCAGGGTGCATTACTGTTCTTCGTGCTTAGTGTTGTTACCAGGCCTTGTAGGGTATATAAGAAGGGTGAACTGCATCAGACGTTGAGTGATCTATGTGAAGGACACGGAGATGCGGCGAACTCATGCGAGACAGCGTTATCAGCACCTAACAGAGTTTGAAAGGGGCCTCATTGTGGGTCTCTGTTTGGCTGCCTCATCGAATAGTGCAATGCCTAGTTTTGTGGGCCATTCTGATGTGACAGTGGCCCGATGTTGGACGACATGGGAACGTGAGGGCAGGCATACTCGTCATCAAGATTTCGATCGACCCCGTCTGACCACCTCAAGGCAAGATCGCCGTTTGGTTATCAAGCACATCGTAACCCCTTCACATCCGCGCCTGCCATCCCAGAATAAGTAATGGATTCCCTGCAATATTCTGTGTCATCTCAAACCATTGGTCGAAGTCAAGCAGCAGCCAGACTAGGGAATTACCGTCCCATGCACAGGCTGTCGTTATCAACACAACACAAACGGCTGCGTTTGGAGTGGTGCGTGACCGGGAAGCATGGACTGCTAGTAAAAATGGCGTCGCATTGTGTTCAGAGATGAATTGCGCTTCTGCACTACCCCGGATGACCATCGGCTGCGAGTATGGCGGCGACCTGGGGAGACGTCGCATTCATCCAATGTTTTAGAGAGGCACAACAGTGTTATTCCTGGCGCCATGTTGTGGGGAAGCATTGTGTACGACTTCAGGTTGAGGGAACTCTGACGGCACCGTGCGTCCTCATGTGCTACCTCTCATGAGACAGTATCTTGGCGCCATGTTTCAATAGGATAATGCTCGTCCGCACATGGCACGTGTCTTTATGAACTATCTGCGTGATGTTGAGGCACTCGCGTGGCCAGCAAGATCCCTAGATCTGTCCCCGATAGAACATGTGTGGGACCAGCTTGGACGTCAACTCCATCCCAGTGCCAGTATCCAGGATATCAAGGACTAGTTGCAACAGTTGTAGGCCAGCTTGCTCAGGCGAAGATACAACGGCTTTATGACACCCTTCCCAACCCAATCAGCACATGAATCCAGTCCAGAGGGGGTGCAACCTTATACTGATAAATGGGCTTGTACTCCCAAGTTCTTTGTCAATTTGATTCAATTTTATAATCACTGAAACAACATCACACTTCCTCGCAACATGTGAAGTTTCATTTCGTTTCCGTGCTTCAGTTTCTCTGTGTATATATGCCCATTGTCGGCGGAAAATGTCTGCATAAGGAAGGAGAACATAAAGGAAGTTATAGCGAACGATTAGGACTAAGAAATATCACTCATTTCGTCAGAACTGAACTGTTCTCAAGTACCTTAGGGCAATATCACAACTATTACATATATATCGATGAACACTATTTGGAAGAAAAACTCTGCGATAATTTTTCCAGTCATTCTTTGATGACATCAGTTCTCAGAGCGCCAGATCTCACCTATGGCTACTCTGCATTTCTGCTGTTTTGAACATGATTTTGTGTTATACCAACGTGAAGACTATAAAAAATCAAATACATTTATTCGAAGACGGTGCCTTTTATACAGAAGAAGGAGATGCCTCGAATCACGAACTTAACATATCACAATCGTTCTGAAGGTTGCGTCACGCACGGAATGGTTTAGTTCACGACATATTAAAGAAACATGCCATCGTTCGGTAGAGTATTCCACAAAAATGATCAAGTTATACTGAAACGAATTTCATACGGTCTGGATCGCAGAAGTAGGTACATTTTAATGAGCTTAATAGACTAAGAGTTAAGGGAATATTTAGTAAAGAGTAGAATTCACTCAATGACAAACAAAGGCCAATTAATTATTGGAGATAAACCAGAAAATATTGAGCGCTTCTTTCCAGAATATTGGGTTCTGCTGTGGCCGGCCACCTTGTCACTTCGACTGTTGTTTCTCTCGCGCTTGTACGAGCTGGAAAAAGAAGGTAATCAAGTCGGGAAATACATAAGTAACCTGTGAGGATGAAATTAATTGCATGGAAAGGAAGAACGAAGAACCTGTATCTTCACATGTTTGTATTGTTATTATTTCAAACGGGCTGATCAGCCGAGACGGGAAAGGCCTGCACCCGAGAGGACGTAGGCTCGGTTCCCCGTCAAGATGTTGACCAATTTTAAAACGAGATTTCCACTTTTGTAGAGGAACACGGCCCTGAGTTCCACTCAGGCTACACCGAAAATGAGTACCAGTTAAATTCCTGGTGGGAGATTCGGTCGAATAGAGAGGTAGCCACTCTGTCCCACTTAGTACTGAGGTTACGGATGACGGGGGACTTTACCTTCCACTATTTCAAGGGCCTCTATGGCCTGTACCGATGTGGTACTGTTTCTCTTGCTTATTACTGTTTTACGCTCCACACTTCTAACTCTGCCACTCCCAGCGATGAATGCTGCACCTCCCACAATAAGCCACATAGAGTATCTTCTCGATTACAGTCGTCACTAAATAGGAGACTGAATGATTTTCAGTTTCCTTTGTTAACACAAATCACGTGAGATATAAAATGTGAAAATAATCCAATCCATAGCTTCGTCCTCTCTTCGGAAATATTGTGGTCTCGAGTTATTATAAAACCTAGCATCCTGATATGTGTGCAACTCCTTGGCTGAATGTTCAGCGTTGAGACCTTTGGTTCAGAGTGTCCCCCGTTCGATTCCCGGCTGCGTCGGGGATTTTAATCGCGCCTGATTAATTCTTCCGGCTCAGGGTCTGGCTGTTTGAGTCTGTACCAACACTCTCCTCCTCATGTTCACACAACACACCACAGAAACACGCAATAGTAAATACATCCCTTCATATAGGGTTGCGTCGGGAAGGGCATCCGACTGTAAAACAGGGTCAAATCCACATATGCGATACAGTCACACCCGTTCTGGGAAAATCGGTATAATAATAATAATAATAATAATAATAATAATAATAATAATAATAATAATAATAATAATAATAATAATAATAATAATAAGTATCTTGATATTTTTACCGTCAGTATGTTTTAGTATATGTTAATTTTAATAGCGAGGTTCAAAAATTGGATGGCAATAAATATTATCACCTACACAAAGTTTCCAATATAAAAGTCTACAGGAGAGAGGCTACCATAAATGTAGATATAGAAAACGATTAGGTTTAAGTAATTTCAATGAACAATAACTCATTTCGTCAGAACTAAACAGTTCTCAAGTAACTTTGGACATCACAAATATGATGACTGTTGTATAACACTATACTGTATTACGTTTTCTTTGTGGACTGTTTTGTCTTTTCGAGTTCAGTTTCTAAATTTCTGTGAAACGCCTCGACTAAACACTATTTCCAGGTAAAATTGAGGCCTTCAAGATTCTATACCTCCAACCTCGAAAGTGTTTTAAATATACCGTAGAACCCAGCTATCAACTCCTGTTACCCTTTACAGATGGTCCTGTTAGTCTCCTAGATACCCTCTCTTTACTGAAGAGCTCGTTACCATAACTCACTAAAACAATGTTGACGAAATTGAAAAATCCGTTGGGTCTTGTTTGTAATGTGTAGTCCTACCTACGTCACTAATACTGTACTCCAAATTTCACTATGTCATTGTAAAGTGTGAGATTGGAAATAATATTTTTTTTCCAAAACTGTATTGTTTGGCCGTGATATCTTCCAAACTCAGCAAAGTCTAATACACATGCGTCAGAGTTAGTTCGTGTTTTCCATTTTTGATGAGGGACAGTGTGTTCTTCTGCACAAGAAATGAGAGAAAGGTGTTCTTTCCAAGAACGCCTTCAATGGAGACTTCAATAAGTACCAATTGGACTAACTCTTACAGATTGGTCAATGTAGTACAGTAATACAATAAAATATATGAAAAGAAGAAGAGGAAGAAGAAGAATTTCTGAAGTTTGTTTCTCGGTCTGAACAAGCTCAGTTATACTACGATAAAGCTCTGAAGAACAGATGATGCATATATGGTTGACCACACAACAGTACACTATGCTGAAGGAGAGCCATTTGTGTAGGATCACACAGGTTAAGACTAGTAGTAGGCCCTACAATGTTAAGGTTGGAGAAGTGTGTTTTTTGTGAATTTCCATGACAATATTTTACATTTTTTTAAATTTTAATTTTTAATTTTTAATGGCAGGTATTCGGCAATTCATCAACTGTTTGATTACCTCATTTCTTTTCAAAGGAGGTTTGTGTACCGTTACTTTTCAGTACATCCACAATATTACGTGATAATCTGCAAATCTGACATTTCTATGCACTTAATGAGTATGGAAGTAAATAAGAAGAAATCTAAAATAAATCACTAAAATCTAATTCTTTTGAGTGCTTGCCACCGAACTACGAAATATGTTGATCCTGCAATGTCCATGTAGATGTTGTATCCCAAGACTCACTATGTCTGTAGTTGTTATTACAGAATTGGCCTAAATTAAGTTATCCAATTTACTTTCGAAAAAACCCTCTGCCTTCTAACGTTAATACTTCAACATAGAATTTTAGTTTGTTAACATTGTTCTTAACATTACTTTGAAAATCTAGGTTTAGAGCATTACTATCGTAAGTAGCATTTTTAAATGTTACATTAAAGCACATTAAAATGTCGTGTATGTCAGAAATCACCATGGAGACTCATGGCTGCCCTGTCAGTATTGTCTAGAACACTGACAGCCAAAAGTCTAAGTGGTGATTTCTGACAAACTCGAACTTTTAATATGCTTTAATATAACATTTGAAAAATGCTAGTTATGATAGTATTGCTCTGAACCGTCGAAATGCTTATCTTATGTCATAATGAAATAATATTGCCGACATAGGCTTCGGTTCAAAAATTGCATTTCCTGAAAAATCAATATTCTTGACAGTTTTGGGAACGAGTTCTTCAGTTAATTCATCGTACATAGCTCCACTACTGTATCTAACCTCTAACCCTGATAGTTCACACAGTCGTGAAATAGCCACCAATGCGGCCGTGGTTCGAATCCTAGACAATTCATGGGGGATTTTAACAATGAAAACCCAATTCCCTTTGGTTCGGGTTTCACATACAACTGGAGGTCCTGTGGCTACGATCACGATATCAACAGTCATGTAGTCTTATTCAACGTGTTGGTTGTTAATTTGGTATTTAACTTTACAGTACAATATGGATTATCGTAACATGGTCCCTGTCTCTTTGTGACGGTAATTGTTCTCGCATCATCCAAGTAATGCCATATCCAGTTTAGGAATACTATGTACTGAATTCATCCAGCTTTAACTGCCTAATTCAGAATTAGGAGAAATACTGAAATAGGAAGTAACTTCTTTCACAATAAAGTAGATCGTATATGAGACTGACAGTGATAATTCTGCCGTACCTTAGTTCTGTTTTCCTCGGTATATTGCCAACCAAAGAGAATGCACAGTCTACGTAACTGAAATAATCCGCTCGCCTGAAGCTAGGTATTATAACTTGTTACTGCTCTCCCATAATGAAATAATTTTTTGTTTTAAAGATGTTCATTCCATGTCATAATCCGTACACTTATTTTCATGTTTCCAGATATTACACTACAATCTTTGCAAGGATGTTCTGATACTCGCTTCATATTTTACAAACTATATCCCAGACTGTCAGTTAATATATTTAAGTAAAATAGTCTATAAATGGAGTAACGGAGAAAAAATACAACCTTTGCAAAGTAACTTTTTGAAGTATGGAACCAACGACTCACACTGAAGTTATTTTCAACAGTAAAATATTTTATTGACTGTATCAATCAGACACAATCGAATTTCGGTACAAAAATATTCGGGGTGAATCACTAGTTTCGTTTATCACTATAGGTGTCCTTCCAGATATTCCTCTGGTCATGCGCTGGCTGTCTCCTTCCTACGTTGAACTCCTCCAGGAATTATGCATAACAGAAACATTCTTGGGTAAGAGCAATCCTATTCCAGGAGCGCCACAGATGTTCCGATCAGAATTATCAATGTTTGAAGTCCTGCAGCGTAACATAGGGAGTTAGAGGGTCGAGAAGGAAATTGATATGAGCCATATAACGTCATAAAGAGGTATCCAGTTCATTTATACATGAGGCCAGAAATTACTGATCAAATGTTTGACTTCATTAGGAGTCAGTGAGTGTCGTCGTAGTTCCTGAAATAAAATGTTATATTCTCAGTTTAATTGGTAACTCAGATTCACGTCATGGAATTGCCACGGCAGCATGTGAACCGCTCACAAATGGGGCTCATTTTCTTTCGATTGGCCATGTTCCCTGTGGTATTTTACTTTGTATGCTGTAGGCATGCGGACTCCCAGTGCAAAAATATCCTCGCTAAGTTAGCCTGCTTTTCTGAGTATTTTCCCAATCAAGCTTCTTCACAAGCCAAGGTTGCATGAGGTATCTTGAGTATACTCATTCATGCAACTATGAATTATTCATAGAGTATTTCCTATTCGATGTATTTACAACCTTGAAAGCTTTAATCCAATTCGTAGTTTCTGCTGTTACGTTCTTGATAGGTTTAAAAAAATAAAAACAGTCGTAGAGTTCTTGAGAATCATGACGCACAACCAGAAAAGCATGTTTTATACACAAGTCATTATGCATGTCTAGTAGAAGACTGGTTATAACGACCTAGAAAAACGCCAATGCTGGCAACAGAATACACTAAACAACATTAGGCATTTATGCGTGTCCAAGACCCTACTTTATTGCCTAGATTCTATTCTCAAAACTGAAAAAGTATCTAAATAAACTGTAATGCATATGACGCTTTATAATGATATCCTCACTGACTACTCTATAAGGTGGCTGTAGTTCGAATACCTCCCAATATATGTGGGAATTTTAAAACGAAATTTCGTGACCTAGTGTTTTAGATTCCATTTAAAACAGAATGACCTGTAGTTATTGTCACGAAATCACCGCCACACGAACCAAAAACAGCTCACTCTTTTCCGTTGCTCATAACTCATCAGGATCTGAATACTAAATGTAGGCCTACTACGCGTTCTCCACCGTCATAAATTTATCCGTATCAAGTGTCAAGAATTTTTGTGAAAGATACACCAGATTTATCAAGTATCTTGTTTAGTGATGAAGCAACATTTACAAATTATAGCCAAGTAAACCTCCGAAACATGCACTGTTGCTGCGTAAACAATCCCCATTGGCTTAGTTAGGTGGAAAGTCAGCGTCCATGGAGTTTAAGTATCTGGTGTGGAATAGTGAACCATCACCTCCTAGGGCCTCAAAATTATCTCAACTTTCTAACAGACCACCGTCCAGAGATGTTAGAAGACGTTCCACTGCAGACTACGAGAAACATGTTGTATCAGCATGATGGCTGTCCAACACATAGTGCACGACGCACTACAGCTTGTCTTCACCGATTGTTTCCAAATCGCTGGGTTGGACGAAGGGGACCTATACATTGGCAGCCGCGTTCAACAGATTTGATCTCTTTAATTTTCTTTCTGAAGAAAGTTCAAAGACACTGTTTACAAGGTCATATTGACTACATGAGATGATATGAAACGACGTCTTACTGCTGCCTGCGCTGAAATTTCTAATTAAATGCTAAAATAGTATAAAAAAGTACCAGTTGGTGTCCATATGTTTGTGCGGTTTAATCACGACGACCATCGAATTGATTCTGATGCGGTTCTCACCGTTGTATAGAGCGTTTATTGAGAATGTTGCAGGTGTATACAACAACAATCTATGACAAAAGGGAACCGAGCAAGGCGATTTATTGAAGGAAGTCAAATAAAAAAATGGCCATCCGAACACTTTCATGGCTTACACTGCCTACGATGAATGAAGACAAAAGTATCTCTACGAAAAGTAGTAGTTATCAATAATCTTTCTTATGATACATTTTACATTAAAAAGTCGACCTTAAAATTATTAACCATATTTTTAGACTGATTACGTAATCCTTAACAAAATAAATTGTTTGTTCGCCTCAATAATGTTATGAAGATAATACATTTTACATTATGTAATTTACATGGCTGGTTTAGGAGTTATCGTCGTTTAAGTACAAGTAATTCCGTGTGGCTCTCGCCAGCCTGGTGCAGCCCTTATATAAGGCAGACACTCCGACGGTGGCATCTGCCGTGTGGGAAACTACGTAGGACAGCGTTGTGTGTAGTGTGTGAGTTGTAGGAATGTTGGTGACAGCATGAGCGTCCAGTCTCCGAGCCAGCGAATTAACCATTTTAAGGTTAAAATCTCCGACCGCGCCGGAAATCGAACCCGTACCGAAGGTGACTGCGCTAACCATTCACCCAAAAAGCCGGACCATCGTTTAAGTGAAACCGCAGCAATGGGGAGAAAGGAGCGAGCTGTCAGGTTGGTAGCCAGAAGGCCGCACTGATCTACGTGCTTACTGTATGTCATGCGGAAAACAACTAATGTCGTTTACAAGTAAATCTTGTAAAAGTTTATTACCAAATTACTCCCGTGCGAAGACAGAGTGGTTCGCTAGTGAAACGATTAACTTCATTCTGATCACCTGTTTACTTCAGTGTTAATTGGATCAATAAAAAATTCTTCTCTTTACCTCTTTGGTGTATATTTACCTAAACTGAGGTCAACATAGTAGGAAAATAAGTCAAAATATCTCTCTCGACCATCCTATTTTTTCAGTACAGTACAGATACCAGATCCTCACAATTATTGCACAGGTTTGCACACAATAAGTGCTCAGTGCTATTGACTATGATCTCTCAGACCTCATCAAAAAAAACTATACCCATCACCTACAACAATCAATTCTTAAAGAGATGCAGGGTTACCACAATTTCGACCTTTAATTCGTCACTAAACCTTAAAAAAGGATCTCTTGTATATACATATTCTTAAATACATTAGGTGAGTGCTTAACCAGCTAAAAACACAGCTGACAGTCCTTTAAGACTGACTGACAATCTGCATACAGACAAAGGACGTGTTACACAAGTATTGACTGATTTCCTTTACTAAGACAGTAGTATGAGGGTCCATCAAATAAACCCACAACCCGACTTGTTCCACGAGAAAGTTTCGTTCTTTGATACATTACTCTACAGAACGCAGTTGTGTTTATATAAATGACGAAGGGACCCCAGGTAACGGCTGTTTTAAATCCTTATCTTAGATGGGATATTCAGGAGCTATGCTGTAAAGAAAAGCTTCTTGTATCCTGAAAGTATTGCCTCGAGGCATGTTGTCAATAAAGCTACAGCAGAATTGATGGCGATTCACTTTGTCATCCCCCGTGATATGATATGAAATAATAGCTGCAGTTTGTTATATACGACTTGAGGCGAAGACGTTTATGCAATATTTCCCAGCCGCTTTGTCGCGGCATAACATATTCAATTCCAGGCAAAAGCGCGATTGATAACTTGATCTTCGAGACACATGCTCACTGAAATATTTACCAACGTCAATCCTCTTTAAGACACAATGTCAGTAAGTAATCGAGCAAACTGAAATTATACATACAATTGGTTTTACGTCGCACTGACACAGATAGGTCTTATGGGGAGGACGGGACAGGAAAGGGCTAGGAGTGGAAAGGAAGCGGCCGCGGCCTTAATTAATGTACAGCTCAAGCAAAACTGAAATTAAATAAACAGTTATTCGTTTATTTAGCCAAAGTGGTATAACCTAGAGTTCGATATTTAAAATAATGGAGTAAATATATATATATATGTTAGGTAAAATGTTCCGTGATTATATTTTTGCTCCAATTCATGATGGAACGTAAACCGAAAGATTGGCTATACGGTTCTGGGTGTGTAGATTTTCGCTTGCGTTCGGGAGGTAGTGTGTTCAAACTCCACTATCGGGATCCGCGGTTTCCAATTTTTTTACCAGGAAATTAATAATAACTTCTGAATAAATAATACTGAATGAAGCAATTTCACAAAAAGTTGTATATAACATTTTAGTCTTATTTCATACTTATACACTACACCCTCAACGTTTCCATAGTAACTAAGGAATCACAGTGTACATCCCCGAATTTGGGGTTATAGTGTTCACCAGAATATTCAATAACGTTTTCAGTCAACTGGTTTTTCTGCACGACGAATCCGAAATATGATGTATGAACATTTCGGCTTCCTCCACTTTGTTCCGAAATTCAGTTATTTTGATTCGAATCCATTTATCTGGAATACAGTGTCTAACAGTCACTGGTATCTACTTCCGATCCTTATGGTCAGGTGTGTACACCATAGTTGACACGTATTTACGTATTTACACTTCTATGGCTAGCCTGCTTCTCACATTGCAAAAGTTTCTAGGACATTTACTGCAACTGATATGCGCTTCCTTCGACCATACGTATACTTCTTTCAAATAAATGTTTCATTCATGCATTCCATTCATCTTAAGGAATGGTAATGTTTCTCTCGTCGAAATGAAAATGAAGCTTCCATTGCTGCACGACGATTGCTTTCGACGATAATTTCTCTGTTTCATTTTTTGTAAAAATAAATAAAAATTATGTAATATTTAGCTTGAACTGCTAGCAGCGGCTGTTAGTTTATGTTTCTGCATATTCAATTGCTGTTTTATATTAGTGCGATTGAAAATAATTGAACGACCACTACATCACACCTTGCCTGTAGCAGCGTCTTCTTTCCAGTTCGGACTTATACTGTATTTCCTTTTCGGTACGACGTAAGGCATGCAATATCGCAGCCTTATTAACAATCATTAACACTTCACAAACAAAAGAATTCACTTAAGCCACTATGTCATAAGACGCATTGACTTCTTGGGGCAAGCAAGGAATACGAACACAGCCATATCATAATGCGGCATTTTTGCCGTTTTTGTTGGGGAAGCTAACACATTAGTGCTGCTATCAATTTTCAACTTCACTGGCGAGTTGGCCGTGCGGTTAGGCACGCGCAGCTGTGAGCTTGCATTCGGGAGATAGTGGGTTCGAGCCCCACTGTCGGCATCCCTGACGATGGTTTTCTGTGGTTTCCCATTTTAACACCAGGCAAATGCTGGGTCTGTACCTTAATTAAGGCCAGAGCCGATTACTTCCCACTCCTAGCCCTTTCCCATCCCATCGTCGCTATAAGACCTATCTGTGTCGGTGCGACGTAAAGCAAGTTGTAAAAAAATTCAACTTATTGAAGGGAGAGTGCATTCAGAATGATTGACACTCACGCTGTGAACAGGTATGCGATCTCGGATTATCTATACAACGATTTTTGCATGCACTATTAGCACAGCCTTCCGCGTATTTAACATTCAAAGCGTTCAAAGCTTCTGTAACTACTGTGGTTATATCTTTGTTTATAAAAGGGACAAACCGGGACCGGAATAAATGAAGAAGGACAGTTCAGCTTCCCCCTGGAGTTTCAATGGGACAACAAAACGACAATCGAAATAAAAAAATGACAATCCCGTTAAGAATGGAACGTCTGGTCACCCTAGCCTAAGGGCTCTAAAGTCGAGCTGTAAAGGCCCGTCCTGCTATGGCAGGAAATGTAAATAACGTAAAAATGATGTTTGATATTAATAGTAGTGTACGTTTCTGATTAATACTGAACCCTTTAGGTCCATATTGAGGGATACCTACCTTCCTTACCTATCAGCAAAACTCATGAGATCTGTCTCTTGGGTCGTTTCGGGTTCTTCGTCACTTGCTGAGGTAAAGGTAGGGTTCATTAATTCTAATCTATCTACTGGAATGAAAGGTCTATTTATAAGATTCCTATTTATTCAGGGAAATGAAGTAATTTACTATGTCAACGATGTCATAGTCAATTGTGTCCACTGGACACCACAATCATTTTTACATAAATGTCAGAACACTGGTGTGAGACTTTAACGCAATCGCCTGATGGGCATTCTTACTAGAAACCATTGTCTCAATTATTAATCATTTAAGAAAGGAAAGTCTGGAAATCCTTAAATTCGGCTTCCATGTGAGACCACATGTATCATCATAGTGATTCGTTATGGTCCAGCCCTCGTAACACGAACTCTGGACTCTGAGTATAATTAAGGCCGTCCAATCGGTGTGTGCCACACAGTGGTTCTACGGCATGGACCCTTAATTGAATCGATGTGACCTGCGTCTATGTCATGGACCGACCTCTAATCTTTTAAGTTACTTTAAAGTCATTGTGGATGATGACCGCAAGGAAATGATGCTACAATGGCATATGGCCCTAATCTAAGTCACTGAGGTTGATGACCCCCTGACCATCCAAGTTTCTAGGCTGAAGGCTAAACACAATTAAGTTACATCGGTTGATGACCAAAGTTTCCACTTTACTATCCCCAGCACCTTCACTGCTCAATCAATCAAAGTTCTATAATTACAACAACAACAATGCTCACAAACTTTGTGGCATAAAATCCATTTCCTTCGGATATGTCCCTTTTATCTTTACTTTATTTTTTTAATATTCCCCAGACAACAAATTAAAATTTCCAGAATGCATCTCCAAGTTATTCGCTTGATTAAAGTTATTTCAAAATGCGGTTTCACTGAATTCAATAATTTAATAAATTTAAATGATTTAACGAAATATTAACAAACAACAAATTTTATCTCCGCGGACTCTGGTTTCCTCACAAATTTCTACGCAGCTGTGATGTGAATTCAATATTGCGATGTTTATCTGGCTGGAAAAGAATTTGTTACATCATTCAGGTCCAGCTATATATCTCATCTCGTGATATTATGCTCAAAATCTAATCTAGTCCTAACCGTTATTAACACTTGGATATCCTAATAATCTACGTACAAACCAAACAACTCGCCATATAATTACGATGTCATATCTCGTCATCACTGAATTTTGCACACCCCTCGCAGACAAATCGATCATCACGACCATCGCTCTATATTTTGGACAATCCTGAAATTGGGTTACTCTGTTCCTTATACTCAAAGTTCATGGTTTCAAATGTTCATTCCGTCCCCAATTACAGTATTTCGCAATACTTAGATCAATACCGGCTATGAAATTTCAACTAAATCCAGCATTTAACATATCCCTGGCCGAGAATTACAGTACAATCTCAACTCCACTGTCCCGTTAGATAGCGGAGGTGTCTCACCCCCCTCGCTCGCTTGGCAGTTACAAGAACCACCTGGTTTATTCACAGTTGACTGACTTCTCAAATTGCTCCCTTTAAACTCTGCCGACATGATTAAACAAATACGATATTCTAACCAACAAAATGCACAGATATGCTTCAAGATGCCCACACTAATTATACGCGTTGCCAATTATACTGCTATGGATTTCTATGAATTTCTTTCCATTCTCAACATTATAAAATATTCCTCGGGTTATCATATCCCGGCTTCAATGACAGGACTCTAACCTGATTCGCACATCTCATCTCAACTCATATAAAACACTCCTCGGGCTCTGTATCCCGGCTTCAATGACAGGTCCAACCTGATCCACAAAACTAACCTCTGTTTCCCAGCTCCACAATTATCATCGACCAAGAACTGGAATAAAATTCCCACTAGAAATCCCAACATCTAATATCGCACAATGCATTACTCATGAATAACTTTGCATAAATGATATCGTATTTAATAACTTGATTTTTACGAGAAATGACTGAAACATTCTACTAGATCTTTTTTATTGTCAGTCAGACACAGTTTAAAATGGGCATTAAAAAAAGAACGTTTCTCTCCGTGACCAAATTCATCCCCTAGGTTCTCACCCGACAGCGCGCTTCCACTCGATTGAAAATGAGTGACCATGGATTATTATTATTCACGTCGTATTGCAGTCAGAAGAATTTTACGTCGAATGAACATCTTACTTTGACATCACAAAATATAGGCAGTACACTCACACGGATGACGATCTACATTGGACGTGATATCACTTCCGAACCCTATTCAATAACTTTTTACAACATTATATGGCACTCGCAAGACTTCAAAATTTTATCCAAGTGGAAAATAAAACAAATGACTCTTTTAGTCGTACCCTCACATTTACAAAACTTAGTAGGGGTGACCACTGCGTCGTAAATCCCCATTCAAATACAAGAAATCACGAGACAAGATATAAGAGGTAGTAAGATGGAAAGCCACCTACCTCATGTCCACGCCAGTATTCGTCTTAGGGCTCACCTGTGACCCTGGCATTTATTTAGCCATCTTTACATTCATGGCTGTACATCTCATTATGTTTCTTCAGGTTTCCTGGAATAAAGCATAAAAAAAAAGAAAATACCCTTCACTTGTTTGCTGGGCGCACACGATGGATTTCAATTATTCCCGCACACGAATTACTCAATCACATTAGAATATTTCAGTACTTTGACCGTCCTATCTGATACACTTATTTCTCTCAAGAAAACTATCTCCCCACGGAGTCAAGACTTAGCCACACTGGCTAAAATCTGCAGTCGAACTCAGTCTACTTTCGTTGATTTGATTTCGCGGAGCAACTCAACAATTTCGTCCGCTTTGTATCACAAATGCCGGAGAAGGAAGCTTCGTCATGGCGTCCCTTCATATTTATAGCAGTTACCCCCTCTCTTCGGATCTCTCCCTTTGCCGCCAAGAAAAATTTTATAAATTTTCTGACTTACCTAAACTGTAATTTCAAGAGTTTTGAAAGTGACTACATGCTTGCTACATTTCTGGCGGTAGTGTTCATGGACATTTAAAAATTTTACGGGTTCGATTTGTGAGATTGATTGACCTCCTTTGATAGGCACTATATTTTTTGACTTGGCGTTGTCACGCCGTGTACACGCGCTTCGAAATAGTTCATAAAAATTACTTGAGATTCTTCCGCCGTCGACACGAGTGGTTGACGTCACGTACCCCAGAGCGTGGGACCGAAGGTAATCACCCCCTCGTCACGTGTCAAATCCATGCTATCAAGAATCCAACTTTAAGTTTAATTTGTTACACTATGCATAATGTCCTTAGGGCACAAAGGTCATGGGTTCATATTTCCCCCAAGACACGAATTCCTTTCGCGCAGTGACAAGGAATTTCCTTTAAATATTCCAGATGGCGAAATTTCTAATTTTGACGTCTGATGAAACATGACCTTTGAATGTAAATTCCTTTCCTCCCTCTTATGTAGTTGTTCATCTTCTGGTGTACGGATACTGGTTGATGCCTTCAGCTTCCTGGTAGTTCTTGGTTGCTTGGAGAGTTCAGGGTTGCGGGGTAGATCTCCAGTGAATTGTAGTTGACTTATTGGAAGTTAGCTGGTTTGTCCTTCCAACTTCTCGACGAACTTGCATTCACATCAAAATGCGAAGTTTCTGGGTGCAAATCCCTGTCCTCATTACTGTCGTTGTCACTGACTTTCTTCATTTTTGCTGGTGGTTTACCGTTCTTCTTCCTCATCATTCTCCTCATCTTCTTCATTTTAGCAGCTGGCTGACCCTTCTTCTTCATCATCATCCTCATCTTCATTTTAGCAGCTGGCTTACACATCTTCATCATCCTCATAATCTTCTTCATTTTTGCAGCTGGCTTACACTTCTTCTTCATCATCGTCATCTTCTTCATTTTAGCAGCTGGCCTACACTTCTTCGCATTTGCTTGAGCCTTTCTTGACGGACTATAATCGTCATCACTGGCATCTTTGTCTGAACGTTCATCACTTCTACTTATCGTAGGCCTCTTCTTCTTATTGGCATCAAATCGTTTAGGTTTTGCCTTTTCCTCTTCAGACCCATGCCATAGATAAGAATGTCTGGATTTGTAATTATTCCATCTTCTATCGGCTTCATTTCTACAACGGCGTCTGCGTCTTTGGTAAGAATTTTCCCGACATCGACCCTGGTTCCTCCTACATGGATCACGGCGTCTATTCCACTTTCCGCACAGGTAGCTAGGCTGTTCCACGTTCTTACTATCCTGGTTTAGTATGGTTTCAAACCGTTGCTCATTATTCTCTTGTATGACTGCCTGCGAGACATCCCTATCCGGTCTACTCTCTTCGATATGGTTTGCGCCATTCACTTGGTTTTCCACATGCTTAGTTACTTGTGGCGCTGATTTAGGAGACTCCATGTTAGTAAAATATTCAAGTAGACGGGCGAATATAACCTCCACTGTTTCTAACTTCTTGTTCGAGTCTTTCGCATCCGCCTTTATATTTTCACTTGGTTCCTTCAAGTCTGCCTGTACCTCCTCAATACTCCTAAGCGTTTCTTCCTGAGTTGTACCTAAATTTCTTATATCCTCTTCTACCTCTGTCTTCAGATCGGCCCTAGGCTCAGCTTGATCTGACATCAACTGTTTATGTAGATCTCTACTTCCGTTGACGTGCCTATCGAGGTCTCCTCTACTTATGTCCTGATTTTCACTGAGAACACGATGTAGCTCGCGAGTTTCCATGAACTGCTGATTTATTTCATGTTTAAAGTCAACCTGTGCTTTAGTGTTCTGCTCCACCTTCACATTTAAGTCACCAATATCCTTCCTAATATCAACGCTAGCTTCCTTACAACTATCCTGAGTGTCCTGCACTTTAATGTCAACATTTTGAACAACTTCCTTCATACCTTTTAATTCTACGTCTGCACTATCTAATTTTTCACTGATAGATTTTATACTCTCACTTAAGTCCTTCCTATCGGCTTCCGCAACCTTCCTATCGGCCTCCATTTTCTCCATAAAGTCCTTCATCATTTGGACCACCTGCCCTTGGGCCAATTCTCCCTCCTGCATAAACATACTGTATTTAACAGAAAACGATAGGTCATCGGTGAGCCCGAGACTTCAACGGCGTATAATGGGACTACAACGACAAACATCACAACATCCTCCTATCTAACACATCACACTGTAAATGCAACATTCTCTAAAATTTTTATTTAATAAAATGTGAAATTCAATGTCCACTCGATCAAAGTGATCAGCCAAAACACTCAAACCAGTATTCAAAAATTTGGGAAATTACACTAACACACTTAAATTATACCTTTCATTCAGTAGATAAATTATTCTCATAGTGGTATCTCCTAGCCTTACTCATCGGGCGTTTATCTATTTCTTCGAGTTCACTATCAACTCTGGCGCACGATTTTATCATCCATAATGTGGCATAGCCTCAACATTATTTCTCTTTTCCTCTAGTACACGATTTTTCCAAAATATCTTTATCGTTATCGTGACTTAGGTTCCCTCATCGTTATCGTGACTTATGCCCCACGTTGGGCGCCATTTTAATGAACCCTTTAGGTCCATATTGAGGGATACCTACCTTCCTTACCTATCAGCAAAACTCATGAGATCTGTCTCTTGGGTCGTTTCGGGTTCTTCGTCACTTGCTGAGGTAAAGGTAGGGTTCATTAATTCTAATCTATCTACTGGAATGAAAGGTCTATTTATAAGATTCCTATTTATTCAGGGAAATGAAGTAATTTACTATGTCAACGATGTCATAGTCAATTGTGTCCACTGGACACCACAATCATTTTTACATAAATGTCAGAACACTGGTGTGAGACTTTAACGCAATCGCCTGATGGGCATTCTTACTAGAAACCATTGTCTCAATTATTAATCATTTAAGAAAGGAAAGTCTGGAAATCCTTAAATTCGGCTTCCATGTGAGACCACATGTATCATCATAGTGATTCGTTATGGTCCAGCCCTCGTAACACGAACTCTGGACTCTGAGTATAATTAAGGCCGTCCAATCGGTGTGTGCCACACAGTGGTTCTACGGCATGGACCCTTAATTGAATCGATGTGACCTGCGTCTATGTCATGGACCGACCTCTAATCTTTTAAGTTACTTTAAAGTCATTGTGGATGATGACCGCAAGGAAATGATGCTACAATGGCATATGGCCCTAATCTAAGTCACTGAGGTTGATGACCCCCTGACCATCCAAGTTTCTAGGCTGAAGGCTAAACACAATTAAGTTACATCGGTTGATGACCAAAGTTTCCACTTTACTATCCCCAGCACCTTCACTGCTCAATCAATCAAAGTTCAATAATTACAACAACAACAATGCTCACAAACTTTGTGGCATAAAATCCATTTCCTTCGGATATGTCCCTTTTATCTTTACTTTATTTTTTTAATATTCCCCAGACAACAAATTAAAATTTCCAGAATGCATCTCCAAGTTATTCGCTTGATTAAAGTTATTTCAAAATGCGGTTTCACTGAATTCAATAATTTAATAAATTTAAATGATTTAACGAAATATTAACAAACAACAAATTTTATCTCCGCGGACTCTGGTTTCCTCACAAATTTCTACGCAGCTGTGATGTGAATTCAATATTGCGATGTTTATCTGGCTGGAAAAGAATTTGTTACATCATTCAGGTCCAGCTATATATCTCATCTCGTGATATTATGCTCAAAATCTAATCTAGTCCTAACCGTTATTAACACTTGGATATCCTAATAATCTACGTACAAACCAAACAACTCGCCATATAATTACGATGTCATATCTCGTCATCACTGAATTTTGCACACCCCTCGCAGACAAATCGATCATCACGACCATCGCTCTATATTTTGGACAATCCTGAAATTGGGTTACTCTGTTCCTTATACTCAAAGTTCATGGTTTCAAATGTTCATTCCGTCCCCAATTACAGTATTTCGCAATACTTAGATCAATACCGGCTATGAAATTTCAACTAAATCCAGCATTTAACATATCCCTGGCCGAGAATTACAGTACAATCTCAACTCCACTGTCCCGTTAGATAGCGGAGGTGTCTCACCCCCCTCGCTCGCTTGGCAGTTACAAGAACCACCTGGTTTATTCACAGTTGACTGACTTCTCAAATTGCTCCCTTTAAACTCTGCCGACATGATTAAACAAATACGATATTCTAACCAACAAAATGCACAGATATGCTTCAAGATGCCCACACTAATTATACGCGTTGCCAATTATACTGCTATGGATTTCTATGAATTTCTTTCCATTCTCAACATTATAAAATATTCCTCGGGTTATCATATCCCGGCTTCAATGACAGGACTCTAACCTGATTCGCACATCTCATCTCAACTCATATAAAACACTCCTCGGGCTCTGTATCCCGGCTTCAATGACAGGTCCAACCTGATCCACAAAACTAACCTCTGTTTCCCAGCTCCACAATTATCATCGACCAAGAACTGGAATAAAATTCCCACTAGAAATCCCAACATCTAATATCGCACAATGCATTACTCATGAATAACTTTGCATAAATGATATCGTATTTAATAACTTGATTTTTACGAGAAATGACTGAAACATTCTACTAGATCTTTTTTATTGTCAGTCAGACACAGTTTAAAATGGGCATTAAAAAAAGAACGTTTCTCTCCGTGACCAAATTCATCCCCTAGGTTCTCACCCGACAGCGCGCTTCCACTCGATTGAAAATGAGTGACCATGGATTATTATTATTCACGTCGTATTGCAGTCAGAAGAATTTTACGTCGAATGAACATCTTACTTTGACATCACAAAATATAGGCAGTACACTCACACGGATGACGATCTACATTGGACGTGATATCACTTCCGAACCCTATTCAATAACTTTTTACAACATTATATGGCACTCGCAAGACTTCAAAATTTTATCCAAGTGGAAAATAAAACAAATGACTCTTTTAGTCGTACCCTCACATTTACAAAACTTAGTAGGGGTGACCACTGCGTCGTAAATCCCCATTCAAATACAAGAAATCACGAGACAAGATATAAGAGGTAGTAAGATGGAAAGCCACCTACCTCATGTCCACGCCAGTATTCGTCTTAGGGCTCACCTGTGACCCTGGCATTTATTTAGCCATCTTTACATTCATGGCTGTACATCTCATTATGTTTCTTCAGGTTTCCTGGAATAAAGCATAAAAAAAAGAAAATACCCTTCACTTGTTTGCTGGGCGCACACGATGGATTTCAATTATTCCCGCACACGAATTACTCAATCACATTAGAATATTTCAGTACTTTGACCGTCCTATCTGATACACTTATTTCTCTCAAGAAAACTATCTCCCCACGGAGTCAAGACTTAGCCACACTGGCTAAAATCTGCAGTCGAACTCAGTCTACTTTCGTTGATTTGATTTCGCGGAGCAACTCAACAATTTCGTCCGCTTTGTATCACAAATGCCGGAGAAGGAAGCTTCGTCATGGCGTCCCTTCATATTTATAGCAGTTACCCCCTCTCTTCGGATCTCTCCCTTTGCCGCCAAGAAAAATTTTATAAATTTTCTGACTTACCTAAACTGTAATTTCAAGAGTTTTGAAAGTGACTACATGCTTGCTACATTTCTGGCGGTAGTGTTCATGGACATTTAAAAATTTTACGGGTTCGATTTGTGAGATTGATTGACCTCCTTTGATAGGCACTATATTTTTTGACTTGGCGTTGTCACGCCGTGTACACGCGCTTCGAAATAGTTCATAAAAATTACTTGAGATTCTTCCGCCGTCGACACGTGTGGTTGACGTCACGTACCCCAGAGCGTGGGACCGAAGGTAATCACCCCCTCGTCACGTGTCAAATCCATGCTATCAAGAATCCAACTTTAAGTTTAATTTGTTACACTATGCATAATGTTCTTAGGGCACAAAGGTCATGGGTTCAATACCAATCAAAACACAATAATAACGTACGGAACTACGTTGAACATTGTTTTATTAGCATATGACCTAGGATGGTACGTACTAAACTTAGACTTTAATACTTGTCCCTATCACAGGATGCAGCTGCCTCTGTGGATCAGTGGTAGAGTGTCGGCCTCCGGATCCCAAGATAGCGGGTTCAAACCCGGCAGAGGTGGTCGGATTTTTGAAGGGCGGAAAAAAGTCCATTCGACACTCCATGTCGTACGATGTCGGCATGTAAAAAATCTCTGGTGACACATTTGGTATTTACCCGACAAAATTCATTAAATCTCAGCCATAGGCGCCCAAGAGAGTTTCGGTTTACTCGGTATGCCATCTAGTAGGCCTAGAGTAAAATGGAACGTCGAAATTGACGAGCAGACAGCCAGATGGCGTCAACCTGAAATGTCTGCACACGGTAGCTGAGGCCATACGATTATTATTATTATTATTATTATTATTATTATTATTATTATTATTATTATTATTATTATTATTATTACCACAGAGTGCGTTTGCAATGTTTACTTTTCTTACACAACTTAAGTTGCGTGGGTACTGTTTGCCATTTCAGCCATTATTTTGCATATGTTTCTAAGTTATGAACTTGATCATGCTCAAAATGCAGCCTACTGTGTTTACCGAAATGCTGCATTGTGGTCACCTAAAACTGGGAGTTGTTTTACTGCTAGGATGTAAATGTTGCACGCCGGTCGGTTCGATATAACTTGCAGCATGATAATCAGAATTACCCGGGCATGATGATCAGATGCTGATTTGTGATATGCTGCTGTTACTAGCAAGGTTGACTGTGCGTGAGCACAACGTCAGTGCGTTACAGTAACACACCGTTCAACATTATCAAGCAAGACAGTTCAGGCAGCCACACATTGCAGAGACTGACACAGAAGTTGTTCACGATTGAACTAGCATTTCTTTTCCGCGTTATTAATGAGCATTCACTCGGAGGAAGTTAAAAAGGCTGGAGATCGATTTTTGGTTCAGAGCAGTATGTTGTCTTAAAATTTCCGTAATTTATTTTCAGACACCCTTTTATTTTAGTTGGAATTCGAACTGCAGTCACCTTAGTGGGAAGCTAAAGAGTCTCCAAGACAGGTATCAGTAACCTGAGAATATGTGTTCCAGAGTACGAGGGCTGTAAATAAAGTAGTGTGGCGTTGAAGTGAAGAGTGTCGATTTCACGCTCTAAAACACGTTTTCGAGAGGTGATGAGCTTTCGCGGATTGACATCGAGGTTGTCTGTGGTGAAAATGCATCAGAATGTTACTGAGGATTAGGCAAAGCCTGTGGCGAGATTGCATTGCCGTATAGGATGGTTGCACGTTGTGTCCAGGAGTTTCGTGCGGGTCGAAATGAGTCTGCGGATTTGCACCGCACCGGTCGGCCGTCCACTCCTCAAGATCAGATTTAAATCGTAGACCATCGATGGACTGTCCGGGAATTATCCGTAGAGGTTGGTCTGAGTCATGAAACGGTGTGGCACATACTGACGAAATGACTTAACATGAGGAAAATTGCGTTTCGTTGGGATCCGTATCAACTCACCGATGTACAAAAATGGCGCCGGCATGCACTGGCTGGCATCCACTTGAACAGATGCTGCAACGAAGGAGACACACTTTTGCAGCGTATTGTCGCCATTGATGAGACGTGGGCACGAGCCTACGAGCCTGAATTGAAGCGTCAATTCAATGAATGGCGTCAGCTAGATTCGCCACGTCCACAGAAATTTCAACAGGAACCCAGTCTGGTGAAGCTTACGCTGATTGTGGCATACGACTACCAGGGTGTTATTCTTACGCATGCTGTGCCTGAGGGTCAAACCGACAAGTGACTACTATTGCCGATTTCTTGAGCGATATCTGCGTCCAGCTATGTGGCGCGAACGTCCACGTTTATTGCAAGACGATCGCCCTATCGTACTGCGTGACAACCCACGTTATCATGTCGCAAACATTGTCAAGCTCTTATTGCAACGCTGGAATTGGGAGGTCTTGGAAAACCCTCCGTACTCACCAGACATGCGTCCTTGTGACTTCGACCTATTTCCGAAGTTGAAGGAACCTCCTCCGAGGCCGCGGATTTCCTGACGTGGCATCTGTACTCCGCGCTGTAGGGCGCTCCGTCGCTGTCATCAAAAGAAAACGCCTTGTCAGTGGTCTCCAACGGCTTGACGTGGCATTTGTACTCCGCGCTGTAGGGCACTCCGTCGCTGTCATCAAAAGAAAGCGCCTTGTCAGTGGTCTCCAACGGCTTGACATGGCATCTGTACTCCGCGCTGTAGGGCACTCCGTCGCTGTCATCAAAAGAGAACGCCTTGTCAGTGGTCTCCAACGGCTTGACGTGGCATCTGTACTCCGCGCTGTAGGGCACTCCGTCGCTGTCATCAAAAGAGAACGCCTTGTCAGTGGTCTCCAACGGCTTGACGTGGCATCTCTACTCCGCGCTGTAGGGCGCTCCGTCGCTGTCATCAAAAGAGAACGCCTTGTCAGTGGTCTCCAACGGCTTGACGTGGCATCTGTACTCCGCGCTGTAGGGCGCTCCGTCGCTGTCATCAAAAGAGAACGCCTTGTCAGTGGTCTCCAACGGCTTGACGTGGCATCTCTACTCCGCGCTGTAGGGCGCTCCGTCGCTGTCATCAAAAGAGAACGCCTTGTCAGTGGTCTCCAACGGCTTGACGTGGCATCTGTACTCCGCGCTGTAGGGCGCTCCGTCGCTGTCATCAACAGAGAACGCCTTGTCAGTGGTCTTCAATGCCTTCCCGGCAAACGACTTGGCGGGTGACTACATTGAAGGAATGTAATGCAATTGTACTTATTAGGTCATCAAATATTGCGTTCAATCATTATTGCCACTATTTCATTTATAGCCCTCGTATAAATAAAGGTAACATGTATTTGAACTGCATTTGTTAATGGAGATTTTAGGTTATTTCATCCTTATTTGTAGTCAGACATAGATTAGATCTCCGTAGTGGTTTCCGGTTCGAAGGACCCAGGATTCGATATCCGGGTGGGATTTTAACTACATGTGATTAATTCCCCTTACGTGGGGACTGTATGCGTATGTATGTGTGTGTTCGTCTTAATACATCTGCACACCACACCACACTGCCAACCGACGCAGAAACGTGCAATAGTGAGTACATCCCTCCACGTGGGCACGTAAGTTTTGGGCCAGGAAGTGCATCCAGTGGTAGAACTAAGCCTTGTGTACTGTACATGAAGTGCCGACCCCAAGAAACTCTGGAAAACGCCAGCAAGTTGAAGACGTAGGTCCTATTTGAGGTGAAGCCTACCAAGACAATTATATTCTCGACTCATCAGTCAGATAGTGTGGTTCCTATTCTTCAATGTTCTTTATGATTTTTGTAATAAGTGAACCTTTCCTTGAAAATATTTTACTTCCCAATGCACAATTTATTTTATTCGCCTCGTCTGTTCACAAAATTTCGGGAAGTGATCTTTGTTTCTGTTCATCCAAACCATTACATTCCCAGAGTAACGCCTTACGTCACCCCCAGGTCTTCAATTTCGATCCTAGACTCAAATAATTAGAAGCACAGAAAACCGAATTATTTGCTGCACAGGGAACAACGGCAAATACGAACATAAATAGATGGGACTAACTAAGGTGGAGGCAGATGGACAGCACTGTGTCCTAACTGCTGTTGCAAATAATTAAATTACGTACACATGCAATGCACAGTGAGGTAATTCAATTGTGAAATGGATGATGAAAGTATGAATTACATTGAATATTCGGAGAAAAAAAATAGTTGGTGATTCTAAGGGGTAATGGTGAGGCGAGCTGACGGGTTGTGCATAACTGTTATCCGCTGACGAGATGACCATTACTGGAGGTGGGGTGTGCTTGGTGGAGTAGGATGAGGGATAAGGATATTTCTCAGTAGTCTGTTCTTATGGAGACGGCCCCAAATTTACTAATAAACCCCACGGCACTTAACGCCCTTGAAAGGGCCTTGGCCTGTCCAGCGACCGCTGCTCAGCTCGAAGGCCTGCAGATTACGGGGGGTCGTGTAGTCAGCACGACGCATCCTCTCGGCCGTTATTCTGCGCTTTCGACACCGGGGCCGCCATCTCACCGTCAGATAGTTCCTCAGTTCTAATCACGTAGGCTGAGTGGACCTCGAACCAGCCCGCAAGTCGAGAGAAAAATCCCTGACCTGGCCGGGAATAGAATCCGGGGCCTCAGGGCGAAAGGCAGGCACGCTACCCTTACAACACGGGGCCGGCCTAAATTTACTAATACCATGACGAATATAAGACCAAGTGAGAGGACTCAGCCATTATACTGTAGCATAGTAGTTTGTGGTCCCGCCACTGCAAGCACTGCAAGCGAGTATATCCAACACGTGCTGCAGTAGTTCCGGCAAGTCGGGTATAGAAAAGTGCGGGAGACTTTACTGTGCCAGATATTTCAGTGAACAAGTTGAATTTCCTTTGCTTTCCGTTCCTAAACTCAGTCCGTTGTGTGTTGTGTACTTCAAGCATGTATCTTATGCAGCTTGATTAATTTAACAGTGCAGCATGCTGCACTGTTTTCTGCCTGGCTGTAAGTCAGGCTATGGTAGAGTTGTTAATGATATGCGATTTTTCACCACCGAAGGATAGAAATCAATTTGAAAATAGGACAGAGCTATTCCACGGAAGGATACTGAGATAACGCGTAATAGCAGAATTTGTCATGTTCATTTCTCTGATGATTTGATATCAGATCATTTTATTGTGAATGGTGAAAAAGTGGATATCTCTCGCGTGAGATGGAAATTGCTTCCAGGAGCAGTGCCTCACATTTTCCCGAATTTGCCGAAATACCTTTCAAGTGAGATTAAATCCGGTGAAACTCCCAACGGGAAAAAGAATCTAGCCACCATCAGAAAAAGAAGAAAGAAGATTGAAGACGGGAGTGCAGCAGCGAATGGGGAATTAAAAGGTCAGTCTAATGTTGATCAAAATTCGGGTCATTCTAGTATACTTTCTGATGCCGAAAACCCAATATTATCGCTCAAAATTCGCCTAGAAAATGCAATTCGAAATTTAATTCGAGCTGGATCCAGTCTCAGCTCAGCAAAATCGTTAATTAATTTGCTGGAGAAGCAGGTTAGAAATACACAGGCATTTAATTATAGAGATAACAAACACCTTAGCTAGAAGGAAAAGATGATAATCGACACCATGATTAAGAAATGCCAGGTGAAATCTTCTAACCGAATGAGGTAATGAGGTACAGCAATGAATTCATTTTAGGGAGTTTATTGTTGGGAATAAAATCATCGAAACGATTCTATAGAAAAAATTTCAGTTGATCCTTCAGGAGCTGGCTGTTGTCTTCAACATGTTATGGATATAATCCCCAGACTTATTTAACATTATCTGAAGTGCCTATTTTTCTTCAGAACGAAGGAAATCCGGCGAGATTTTCAATCTCGAACATCCGCCAGATCTTCACGCAGGCTTTCGAAAGTCCAGTAACCTACAAATTGAGTTGGTAAGTAAATAGTTCATGAGTGTTTGTTTTAATATGCAGGGAGTTATGTGCTATTTATCTGTAGGTATATGTGTACACTCCAGTAAGCTGTGCTTTCCGCAACATGTGATGAAGGCCGTAGCTCTTATTCCCTGTATGATTTTTCCTATTCTACCCTGCCGTGGTATTTCAATAGCAATATCTCATTGGTTTTTAAAAGACAGTGTATATATTTCTCAGTTACGGAGTAATACGTTTCTTCTGGCGTCATTCCTAAGACCAGCTGATCGGTACTGTGGAGTACTGTGGAGTCAAGTGCTGCCTGACGAGGGACGCTTGAACTCAAGGAGTCCTCACACTTGTTCTTATATTCGTCGTGCTAATATCAAAGGATTTTACTCCTCCCCTGAAGGCGGAGGCGGGCGTCCTAGATGGTGACGCCGCCTCTCAGGCCGGGAGGCGTAGAGCCACGGTAGAGTCGTGGCCACCCCTCCTCTGCTCGGTTGGCCGGTCGGAATGCAGAGCTGTTGGACCACGGACCAGCCGTGGCAACTTGTGGGCCGAGACCCACTCTGCATCCACTGACCCCCAAAATTTACTACTACTACTATTACTAAAATTTGTTCATTTCTTCCCTGAAGAGGGAGGCGGACCTCTTAGACGGTTGTAACGTTCCAGACGTTACAGTGTAATTATGTTAATTTTATTATGTGTAATTAATTCAGGAATTTAACGTCATGATATTTATTTTGGTATGTAATTGTATTATAATTCATGTTTAATCATTTGCTCACTATCATTTCATTACTTTGTAACTACGACTTGTAAACGAGGGCTGAATATCCTAATATTCACTTAGATTCTTGCGACATTCGTTTAAAATTAACTTGCAGTAGATTTCCTCTATCTTGCCACATCACCGAGGAAGAAGGAAGGACAAATTTAGACACCAAGTTCTGGGAAAAGCGAGCACGTGTTCAAGCGTTCTAACGTAAGCTACCGTATTTCGACCAGAATTATTCAAACTGATCACCGCCTATATTTTCAAAGGAGCGTCATGTTGCCATGGATACTGAGTGAAAGGACTAATAGAAGAACAGTTGATATCAGGGTTAAGACCCGTCAACTCTAATATCTGGAGTGGGGAGAGACGTGTCATCTGATTGGACCACGTGTAGCGACCTGTAATTAGCGCCAGAGAAGGTTATAAAAGGGCGTGTTGGAGCTCTTGGCTTCATCTTCTACGTGATTCTTATTGAGTTTCTACAATCTTCTACTTGATCTTCTACTTGAGTCTTCTACTTGATTCTTCGGATTCTTCGTTTGATTCTGCATTCGTATTCTACATTAATTACTTCATTTACCACGACGTGGTACTTAGAAATTCTGAATGAGGGGTGTATAGCCACTCTCATCAGGAAGTACGTACAGCTCGGCTACAAGACCGGTTTGAACCAGTCTAAGTCAATAGGTAGTATTAATCTAGATAGAAATGAAACTTCAGAGCACATTTTCAGTAAAGTTGGAAGGATTCTTAATTGAGTATCCTCTCCATAAAACCCAAGGTGGTTCTTCTAACTATGACTTAGGGCTTATCTCCAATATATGGGATAGAGCATAATAGGGAGTGTTAGTTTTGAAGTCATCTTCCAATTAGTGGGAGGTGCAATTTGCAAGGTAGGAATGGTACTTAGCTGCAGATGAAGAGATCTCAAGGACGACCGGTGATGTTCCAGCTACAAGGATGGAAGCTTTCCAAGGACCAGCAGAACAAGACTACATGGTGAGCAAGCGAGTTAAAGATATTGCAAGTTTTCGCGAAGTAGAGTCATTCAATTTTTTGTTAAATTCATTTTCTATTTTAAATTCAGTTCTCGTTAAACCGTCGTCATTTATATTCAATATAATAAATAGTATTTTTCTAGTTCACTTTAATCAATCTGCCTTAATTAGCCTTTTGATTTCTAATTCTCCGGCTTAATGATTAGTGCACTATCACCCCACCCCTGTGATAAGAGTCCGTCCAAGCTTGATTATAAATTTTTATCTTTAAGTCCTCAACTTAAAGATTGGCGCCCTTAGCTTGAATGGTTGCATTTCTCGTTCGATGATTGTTCTCCGAGAGGGGAAGTCACATAAATGCCGCTCCAACGTGTGGCGAGAAAATCATTAAGTACGGAGCAGTTAATGACAGTAACGATATCAGAATTCGTATTATGGGCAAAATTTGGATATCCACGTTGCATTAGGAGTGTTTGATTGTGGGAAGGGTCATGGCTGATCAGACGAAAGAGGAGAGGATGTTGCGCAGTGGAAGGGTGATAAAAGGCAATAATGTATTGAGTTCAGAGGAAGAGTTCTGTAGTCTAGTAGAGGAAATTGAAGATAGAAGTGTAAGTAGTATGGAGAGTGAAGGCAAGCAGAAAGAAGTCAGTATGGAGTCAGATGATAGTAGGATGGGGGGCGAAGCGGAAGTAAACACTAACAATGAAAGTAATAATAATGATCAGTTAATGGGAATGATGCAGTTAATGTTAAGTAAGATAGAGGACAGTAAAACTGAAATAAAAAGTGAATTGGAACAAATTAAAACAGATGTAGAACAAACTAAATCTGAGCTTAAAGGTGAATTAGAACAAACTAAATCTGAACTGAAAGAACAGTTAGAACAAACTAAAGCTGAATTAAGCAGGGAGATGAGGGAAAATAAGGAGGAAGCGAATCGGAGAATGGACGAACACAGTAGGCAGTTACGCGATCTGGTGGTAAAAAATGAATATTTTAATAAGCGATTAGAGGACCAGAAAAATGAATATGTACGGCAAGGGAAAGAGGTAGAAGAAAAGTTTGCGGAGCAGAGAAGTGAATTCCTGGAATTAATGGGGAAGGAAAACAACTCTACTAGGGAGGAAGTAATGAGGCAGGTCACTAGTATTGATAAGAGAGTTGAGACTCAAAGAGGGGAAATACGGATATTCAAAGACCACGTCCAGCAAGAGATTGACACGGTAAAGCTTAGAATAGAAGATGAGACCCGGGCAAGTGAAGAAAGGTTTGCGATAGCTGAAGAGAATAAGATTGAAATTAGGACATTGAAAGAGAAGCAGGTTAATTTGGAGAGAGAAATTGATAGGAGAGACAGAGATGTAGAATGCCGGATGGAGAAAGCAGAAAATAAGTTAAAACAGGTGGCAAAGGATAAACAGGTTTTCACGGGAAGGCAATGTCTAGGAAATAGCTACATTAGGGAAATTGAACTACCTAAATTTAATGGGAAACAAACGAACCCGCTAGATTTCCTTAAGATGATAGAAAAACGATTTGAAAAGCGTCTAGAGGAAGGGTCTATGGACTGGGAAGACGTTATGGAAAATATTGACCATGCTTTTGTAGGAGAAACTCGGTCTTGGTTCATGGTATATAGGCAGACGATGACGAACCTGAAAGAATTCAGAAATAAGTTTAGAGAGAAATTCTGGAATGAAGCGATACAAGCTCGGGAGAGAGAAAGGGTGGTATTTGGGAGGTACAAACAGCATGAAGGAGTTACTATGACCGAGTACTTCCTGGCACATGTCATGATTTGTCAGAACTTAGATGGTATAACCGAGGGGTCTGATGTAGTAAGACTACTTTTGAGACATTTTCCGGACAGGGTGAGAGAAGCGGCCTGCATGCAAAAAGTTGGAACTATTCAGGAGATGGAGAACCTACTAGGCAGTTTTGATGCGTTAGGTAACCTTAGGAGTAAAACGGAGAATATTCAGAACTTTAGTCATCACAACGGAATGAGACATAACGGTAGAATACAGAATCACGAAGCTCGCAATCAGTTCAGACCTCAGCAGAACAGCAGGAGCGGAGCACCTGAATATCGGACAGGAAATTCCCAACGGAGGCCAGAGCAATGTACTAATGAGTCCAACGTCAATACACAAAGGGAACCTTTAAACTAACTAGAGGCTGTAATGTTAGGTCAGAATTCCAGCCTAGTACGAAGGTAGCGAAGTGTCTTGCCATGAAAGTGTTACCATATGACCTAGATGTTAGAGACGATTTGTTGTATGAACCCGAGCAGAATAATGGAGATTCAAGTAATAAAGTAGTCAATCCCGTTGTTAAATTGAAAGTCTGGGGGGCGTGGGTTAAAGTTTTGATTGATTCTGGTAACCAAATATCATGTATTAGTTCTCAGTGGTATGAGTCATTAGTGAAACAGGGTATTCAGTTGGAGGAAATGCCTGTTAAGTCTACTTTCATCATTACGGCTGTTGGAAAGAGGTCTAAGCAAATTTGTAAACAAGTAACTGTCCCGATCTGCATTAATAATTCTATTAGCGTTCAGATATGTTTGGTAATTCCGCATTTAATATTTGATCTTATCTTGGGATCTGACTGGTTAACGTTAAAATTGGCTCAGTTAAATTACAATGATCTAGTGCTAAATTTGAGGTGGAATAATGAGGATATCAAGGTCAAGTTTGAGGAGGAAATTCAGAGGAAAACGTAAGTTAGTACAGTGTGGAGAATGAGAGAGGTTTCTAAAGTAAATGAAGAGGCTAGTGAGGGCCTGAAGTTGTGCCAGTTGTGGATTAATGAGGATAAAATATGTGGCTTGAAAGAAGCCGTAAGTAGAAATCAGTTGAATGAAATCCAGAAGGACAAGTTATATGAAGTGTTATGTGAACACGTGGAGATTTTCTCCGAGAAACCTGGTGTTACCCATCTGTATGAACATTCTTTTTCTGTGCTGGATAAGACTCCATTCAGCGGACCGCGGTATCCGATACCACACAAATATGCCAAAGCCGTAGAGGATCAAATTCAAGCTATGTTAGCAGACGATGTGATTGAATTATCAAACAGTCAATATGTTAATCCCTTAATTGTCGTGCCTAAGTCTGATGGATCAATACGTTTGTGTATTGAATGCGAGAGCGTAGTGAGAGTGTTAGGTTTGCCTGAGGAACCACCTCGTAATGCTGAATTTTACGTCCGACTGGCACGGGAGAACCTGATTAAATCTGGAGATAAAAGTAAAAGGCAGCAGAAACGTAAGGTACTGGATAACTTTGAGGTAGGTGATATGGTTTTGGTGAGAGTTCCAATGTTGTCAAATAGTGAGGATAAGGTAACAAAGAAATTTTTTCTTTTATATCAAGGCCCTTATAAAGTACATAGAAAACTAGGACCCTGTGCTTACAAGTTAGCGGATGGCGAGAGCGTAATGAATGGTTCATATAACATTAGTAGTTTACGGAGATACCTGTCGTGTGAGGTGGCTGAACCGGATTGTGAGATATAGGTCAGTAACTCGGGGAAGTTGCTACTTGTTATGTCAGACTACGAGCGGAATGAGTTTACGTCTCAATTGTGGTGGTATTTCCTAGTTGTGTTTGTAAACAAGGGAGGTGTTTGTGTGGCGGTAGATTTACGCTCGTTCATTGACGATAGGTCATCTGTTTTCCGTATGTGAGGCCATGAAATTTTATATATTTGTTTTCTGAGATGTTACAGAAGGCTAATTAAAGCTGACGACGGCAAATAATTAATTTTCCCGTATGTGCATTTCTAACTTGCAATAATTTTACCGTGAGCTTAAATCACGTGGGTATTCGTGTGAAGTGTATTGCATCCTGCTTCAAGATAAGGTTGAAACATTCGAAAGAGTGATAAAAGTGTAAATTGTTTGTATCATTTGTTTTCCATGGTTCTAATGTAAAAGATTGGAAGAGAACGTGTTACTGCTATCTAGCAAAGAATGTCGGAGAGATGGGGAGTAAAAGGACAAATAGACACTCGGCAGAGTCTGTAATCTGAATTGTATATATATTATGTTATATTCTCTAGGATAATCTTGTTTTTTACAAAAATGGAAAGTTGCTTGTGTTGGGCATAATTTAGTATCTAAACCTCAAGATGAACTGAAATAACAGACATTCGCAATGGTAAGCAGTCTAAGAGAGATATGGAAACAGTGAGATATAATTAATTGTATGAAAATAATGTCGCTCGTTATGGGCAGGTAATAGAGGTATTTCAAGTCAATGTGGGAGTAAGTGTGTGAGTTCTCAACTCATGTGATATTTGTTAAGAACTCATGGGGGCGTATGTAACGTTCCAGACGTTACAGTGTAATTATGTTAATTTTATTATGTGTAATTAATTCAGGAATTTAACGTCATGATATTTATTTTGGTATGTAATTGTATTATAATTCATGTTTAATCATTTGCTCACTATCATTTCATTACTTTGTAACTACGACTTGTAAACGAGGGCTGAATATCCTAATATTCACTTAGATTCTTGCGACATTCGTTTAAAATTAACTTGCAGTAGATTTCCTCTATCTTGCCACATCACCGAGGAAGAAGGAAGGACAAATTTAGACACCAAGTTCTGGGAAAAGCGAGCACGTGTTCAAGCGTTCTAACGTAAGCTACCGTATTTCGACCAGAATTATTCAAAATGATCACCGCCTATATTTTCAAAGGAGCGTCATGTTGCCATGGATACTGAGTGAAAGGACTAATAGAAGAACAGTTGATATCAGGGTTAAGACCCGTCAACTCTAATATCTGGAGTGGGGAGAGACGTGTCATCTGATTGGACCACGTGTAGCGACCTGTAATTAGCGCCAGAGAAGGTTATAAAAGGGCGTGTTGGAGCTCTTGGCTTCATCTTCTACGTGATTCTTATTGAGTTTCTACAATCTTCTACTTGATCTTCTACTTGAGTCTTCTACTTGATTCTTCGGATTCTTCGTTTGATTCTGCATTCGTATTCTACATTAATTACTTCATTTACCACGACGTGGTACTTAGAAATTCTGAATGAGGGGTGTATAGCCACTCTCATCAGGAAGTACATACAGCTCGGCTACAAGACCGGTTTGAACCAGTCTAAGTCAATAGGTAGTATTAATCTAGATAGAAATGAAACTTCAGAGCACATTTTCAGTAAAGTTGGAAGGATTCTTAATTGAGTATCCTCTCCATAAAACCCAAGGTGGTTCTTCTAACTATGACTTAGGGCTTATCTCCAATATATGGGATAGAGCATAATAGGGAGTGTTAGTTTTGAAGTCATCTTCCAATTAGTGGGAGGTGCAATTTGCAAGGTAGGAATGGTACTTAGCTGCAGATGAAGAGATCTCAAGGACGACCGGTGATGTTCCAGCTACAAGGATGGAAGCTTTCCAAGGACCAGCAGAACAAGACTACATGGTGAGCAAGCGAGTTAAAGATATTGCAAGTTTTCGCGAAGTAGAGTCATTCAATTTTTTGTTAAATTCATTTTCTATTTTAAATTCAGTTCTCGTTAAACCGTCGTCATTTATATTCAATATAATAAATAGTATTTTTCTAGTTCACTTTAATCAATCTGCCTTAATTAGCCTTTTGATTTCTAATTCTCCGGCTTAATGATTAGTGCACTATCACCCCACCCCTGTGATAAGAGTCCGTCCAAGCTTGATTATAAATTTTTATCTTTAAGTCCTCAACTTAAAGATTGGCGCCCTTAGCTTGAATGGTTGCATTTCTCGTTCGATGATTGTTCTCCGAGAGGGGAAGTCACACGGTGACGCCGTTTCTGAGGCCGGGAGATGGTTACGGTGGAGGAGATGCTCGGAGAAGGTGAGGGGGTTGTCGGCCGTGGCATTCGCCTTAGTGTAGGAGAATGGAAAAGCACGGAAAACCATTCTCAGTACAGCCGACGGTTGGGGCCAGCCATGAGGTCCAGTCCTGTCCTGTCTCCCGAATGCAGAGGCGTACAGCCACGGTAGAGCCGTGGCCACCCCTCCTCTGCTCGGTTGGCCGGTCAGAGTGCAGAGCTCTTGGAGCACGAACCAGTCGTGGCCACTTATGGGCCGAGACCCACTCTGCATCTACCGACACCCAAAATTTAATGTGAACTCCACTTTTGAGGATAAATGTATGTTAATTATCTGTGAGTGTTAAGTTCTACGATCACATACCAGTCTTAACCTGTGACAGAAATACTGACCGACGGACAACGCTGTTGGTAGTTCTGCGTTCGTTTCAGCTAAGGGAGGTATTTAAATTTACTTTTACATTTTCCTCTGCGGTGCTATCTTACTGAGAACTGTTTGTGATGTGTGGACATATATTTTAGGAAAATCATCATATTGTTGGGCTCAAATCTACTTAGTAAACCTTTTTTATACTCATTCAATGTACGCATTCAAGGCCTGAATACTACACTGAACTTAGATATTATGTCAAGTTAATCCGTTGTTTTCCTTGTTATATGTCCTCATGCTGAAGTTTCATTTTGTTCAAGTTCTCTCATCTTATTGAAATATTGTAACATTTTTTCTTTCACACTAAGTTTGGCCGGTTTCGACTTAATCAACATTGTTATAACGTTATGTGTCTCGTTACTTACCACCCTGTTAATACCTGGATAATGTAAAATTTTCCTTTTCGTAGGATAATATAGAAAAAATATTATGTTTGCGCTGGACACATCTATCCCTTTCATTTGTGGAGGTTTTGATGTCTGATACCCCTTATATAAATGTTTTATTATTTTTCTATGTATTGTGACATGAATATTTTCATTCTTCAGCTACTATTGTTATTGTTAACTGGTTTTTGCATTCTTGTAATTTGTTAATGTTAGTTTGTTTAATTCAACATATTCATCTCCAAGCATAGTCTTGCTCTGTTCAGTCTTTATTTCCGTGCCGTATAGCTCAGTCGATTTTGTGCCATTCTCGCACCATCCTGCTTTCGTTGCGTGCACGCTATTGATCTTCATCAATTGCACGGCTTATATTGACGTCATCTACTCATATTTTCGGAGCAATTTATTCCTCATTAACACCCGATCCACGGATTTCTTGTTCGGCACCAGCATCTGCGTATCTCTGTTTCCTTACCACCAATCTTCCCTATTATTTGTGTTATCTTATGTTTTATTCACTGTGTGCGTATTCGGGCAAGCTCTCTTTTATAAATATCAAAGCATTGCGGTAACTAAACTGAACACGCACCCACCCACGCACCCACAGAGTAAACTACGAGTATAAAACGGTGTAAGTAGTGGACGCCTATAGGCTAAAGAAGATGGAGGTTATTTTGAGTTACGCAGGGGATACGTTGTTCAGGAGTTACGATGCGGTCTACGGCTTGTACGATGAGAGGACGAGAACCCTAAGACCATTATTTAATGTCAAACCACATAGTAATCGGCAGCTCTCTTTGAGGTCTGTTACTCCTAATTTCTTTTACATTTACCCCATGGAATGTTTTGGAAAATCTTTGAGCACCTTCCACATACAATAAAACATCACATTAGTACGTCCACCAAAATCCACAAGACATCGGACACACTGCAGCAACTGACGATTGTCATGTCATCCACTAGAAGAGAGGCAGTAGCATGAGATCAGATTTCATGCCACCCTCGTCGTTCTACCACATTATTATAAATTATCACCAGTTATCAACATTTTTTCATTGCAGCTATTTGCAAACTGGTCTGAAATGAAAATTAATAAAGGATGATGTTATCTAAGGGGATATATCGGAGAATTATCTACCCTAGAGTTTTTTTCTAGTTGCTTTACGTCGCACCGACACAGATAGGTCTTACGGCGACGTTGGGATGGGAAAGGGCTATCAGTGGGAAGGAAGCGACCGTGGCCTTAATTAAGGCACAGCCCCAGCATTTGCCTGGTGTGAAAAAGGGAAACCACGGAAAACCATCTTCAGGGCTGCCGACATTGGGGTTCGAACCCACTATCTGCCGGATGCAAGCTCACAGCTGCGCACCCCTTACCGCACGGCCAACTCGCCCGGTCCTAGAATTATGAAAGTGATGCAGAGTTTGGTTTTGATTTGTCCAACCTTTATCCCGTTTCTCTACGGGGTTGGGTATGAGGTGAAATGAATCTGACGTGGCTGGTTGTTATAATGACCTGATGCCCTTCCTGACGTCATTCTTACCAGAGAAGTTAATGATATGAAATGAATGACGTGATATATGATAGAAGAAAGGGAGAGGGTGAAACCCAATGCCGACACATAGCCTACTCCTGTCAAATAGTACCAAGGGGTCTGCTCAAGTCTCAACGTCTCCATCCGACGGACGAATCACCATCAACAGCGTCATATACCCTCATTCCATATGAGCACTGCGGAGAGGTTTGGAATTTAGGCCTGATCCAGGCTTTTGGCACGCAATCTAGTGATTAGAAATTGTATACCATCACTTCCCCTACCCTGCCGGCCAACTTTCTGATGGTGAAAGTTTTTCGACCAACGTGATGTGGTCTTAAAGTATTTTGGCAGATGTACTTAAGCAACCACAAGAAGAATTGTGGAAATTAATATAAAATATCTAACAACTGATTAACTTTCGGTAGATTACGAGCTCCAGCATCATGTACGTAACCCCAGTTTGGGGTTAGAGCTCGTTAACCGTGAGCCATAACACATTGTTTCTCTTCACCTGCAATTGTGACATCTCCGAAGGATTCACATACTACCGCCTCCACATCAACTTCAGGAGAAATTTGAACTAGTCAGATAATTTTCATAGATCGTGAACTACAATAATTCGTGTAACATGCACGTTCAATATGAGGAATTGTGCATTGCCCACACATCATAACATCCAACAAAACTGAATCGAGTTCAATTTGTGGCTGGAACTTCAGAATACGTTCTGAAATAATAAACTCGTATTTTTAACCAGATGGGTTATTCGAACCCCCGGTATTGCTGCACGAACAATGTGACCTCACTGAACGAGTCAGGACTGCTTCAATGATATGAATATAATGTTAAAATATTAATTGTAAGAAAATGTATGCACAATGTATATAAGAACTTTTGTTTTGCTTGCTCTCACAATGAAATGTTTTTCCCCGGTGTATTCAAGCAAATATAAACGTGCAAGCACAACTAGGAAAATGAAAGTACAAACAGCGCGCTCTTGTCCAGGCAAATGGGAATATAGAAAGCAGGAACGCTCTTGGCATATTTATTGTTGTTTTCAGATTTCCATCTATTTCTGTACCGTTTCACAGATGCTTCAATATTTCATTCATCGCATGCTCCACGCAGATTAATGACCATCACAACGAGAAAACATTTGTTCACACACATGTACATGATCAGAGCACACATTCTGCATATGAATTCATTTTTACGATATAATCCACTGAAATTGTAGAAAGGTGTTTTTGACAGTGAAGCGTACATAAAATCCAATCAGCACGCGAATAACCTCTGAGATTAGTAAAATTAAAATTATTTTGATTGAGTCAGTAAGGTATTGACCTCCCACAGCATAAATGACACACTCTCGTTGCTTAGATGGTAAAAATACGCTCATCAAAAGGACGGAGGAAACCGAAATTCCAAGGCGGGTATTCACAACATTTATTTTGAGCATTATATTCTCTCAGATGTTTTAGGTACGTACTTCAGGAAAATCCTCACTTCAGATCCCAGAGCATCCCTTTCAGTCCTTAACCCAAACAATTACAGGCATACGTGCTGTTACGGAGCCTGCAATAACACAGGTTATTGGACAGTCCAATTACACGTATACATGGTAGGTAAGGGTTATTCTGCCCGAAGGCAGGTCCGAACCTCCGCAGAGGTGTTCCTGAGTCGGAGTTTACGTCCGGTAGGGTGGCCAGTTCCTTTCCGCTCCTCCATTCCCTTACCCCCCACCAACAGCGCGTGGCAACCCATCCAACTCCTGACCACGCCCAATGTTGCTTAACTTCGGAGATCTCACGGGATCCGGTGTTTCAACACGGCTACGGCCGTTGGCACACGTATACATAAGCCTCTAAAATTAATAAACACACTGTTGATTGCTGGTAACTACTGCAGGAGCAGTTATGCAAGCTAAAGGTAAAGAAATATCTAAAAGCCAGTTCAGTACGTGTAATCTCAACCATAACGAACAGTATTTGCCAGTCGGTGACAGAAGTGTCCCAATGTCACTGGCCGTCCGCGGATTAAACCCAACCAATCCAAGTGAATATTTCAAAACTGAATGTGACGTCCTTGTGGTTCGAATTCTTCGTAAAACTGGATTCGTAGCTACGATATCGATATTGATACCGTCAGCTCTTTATTTACCAGTCACTATGCTTATCATAAATCCTACTAGTCTTACAAAAGGTACAACTGAAATAGACACACATCACAATATGCAGTATTAAAAATGGAAATTGAAACGCCATGAAAGGTGAGGCTGCAAACCTGAAATTGAGCATACAGGGTGAGGATTGAATAGTTATTGTATTATAACAGTTTTCACCAGTGTGCTTACGTCTGGATTAAAGTCAGTACGGGATGTGACCGTCTAGTATTGCAATAATTTGCTTAATTCTTCAAGGTCAGTAAGGCTTTGGATTATTTTCTGCAGAACTGTGGTCTATGCTGCACCGTGCATGTACGTTCTTCACCAGTTCGAGTGGTTGAGGAGAGTTGTACAGTCCTCTACCTATCATGTTCCTGAAATGTCCAAAAATGACGGTGGGCCTTTGCAAAGTTGTACTGTAGAGGTTTCTCTGAGAATGGGTACAGTGTGAGCGCGAACATTGCTTTGCTGAAACATTCCATTTGCAAGATCGCCATCAGACGGACGACCACTGGCTTTAGTATGCTGTCAACATATTTCCCTCAGCTATCACCGATTACGATGTATCATTAAATCCAACAGCTCCCTAGACGCTAATACTTGCTGCTATTTGCCCTCTATGCCTATCGAAAATAAGATCATTTCGGTGCCCCTGCCAATTACAGCGTTGTGTACGATTGCGCCCAAGGCCATTCTTAGATCTAGAGTGAATTTCCCTGAAACCAGGCCGGTGTTGTGGGGTCAATGGAGCACATGCTACAGCGGAGGTGCTCACGCTTGGCATTTATTCCCGCGGGCACACACCACTGTAAGCGGCCGGTCAGGCACGCGATAATAATAATAATAATTTCGTGTGGCTATTTCTAGCCTTGTAAGGCAGACCCTCCGATGAGGGTGGGCGGCATCTACCATGTGTAGGTAACTGCGTGTTATTGTGGTGGAGGATAGTGTTATATGTGGTGTGTGTTTACAGGGATGTTGGGGATAGCACAAACACCCAGCCCCTGGCTCACTGGAATTAACCAATGAAAGTTAAAATCCTTGACCCAGCCGGGAATCGAACCCGCGACCCTCTGAACCGAAGGCTAGTACGCTGACCATTCAGCCAACGCGTAGGACAGGCAGGCGATGAGCGTATGCTATTGAGCCACAGTGACATTGCGGTTACGTCACAGACCGTGAAGGTCGGCCAAAGTTCTCCCAGTTAGTCTCGATCACCGTGGTGGTACCAGAGTTTGAAATGGTGGCAGAAAATAATGAAAGAAATAGGGCAGAAATTCATGTTATTTTCAATTTACGTTTCAAGAAATAAGTTATTTATGTTCATTGCAGTTTATGTATTTTGACCGGATACAATAAAGAGTTAGGCCTACAACCTCAAATATATTTGTATTGTACGTAATGAATTACAATGTTCACTATTCTCTTTTAGGAGGTGCTTTAGAAACATTTCTAATATAATATGGAGTTAGGGTGGATAAGCTGTGGCTTATAGTTCCTTAGGTTTAAATTATCTGATAAACTCACTAACAATCCAGTCATGCTTGCCGGGCATAATATCAGTGAGGTTATTTATTTGAAGGATCTGTACATCTATTTAGTTGATACATTTTCATTGCTGTTGTATTTTAATCTTGGATAGCAAATGTCTATGACCACACTCGTGCTGAAACTCCCTCGACATCATCATCGGAAGCCTGATAAAGTTTTAAATACTATTTTCAGAAATGCAGTTAACAGGGAAAGTCACACAACACTACAAAACTGCGCAAAATCAAACGGTGAATTTGTTGAATTATGTTTTGAATTACGTTTTACTGAATGAATAACAAGAATTTTACTTTTTAAATGGAAATACTGTCATTCCCATCCAAGGAATTGTAAATCGTAGCTTGCACGATTAAATCCTGTACCTCTCTAAATTGGATCATATAAACAATTATAACTTGTCACTTTTTATTGTATATATATATATATATATCAAACCGGAATATCTTGAAAAGGTCGGTTTTCTTGCGATTATAAAGATACTGTACCCCAATTAACATTCCGCTGAGTAGTGGAGGAGAGCTTCGTTGTCACAATCGAGCGTCACTGCAAAGTGTGGTCGCTCTCTCCCTTCACGGTGACGTATGATTGCCACGTAATCTGCCCGCATTTACGTCAGGCCAGCCCGGCCGCTCTGGGCTAGCCTCAACGGGCACCCAGTTGAGCATCTCTGTGCTATAGGGACACAGGCGCGTATACTAGCTGCACGTAAAGGTTTACCAATTGTTTGTCACGTGACGTGGGGTGTCATTCTGACTGGAATTTGTGTCGATATGCTCGGGGGTCCCTTTAGATCATTAAAATGATGCCGTAATTCTTCCGTTTGGTTGTCCATAGGGTTGATTCTATGTCGGGTCTACGAGCATGTGTGCTTTCACTTCACCCCTGTTGCTATACAGGATGCACACTAGATCCAGTCGGCCAATACACGCAGCTACAGTCCTTACAGTTATTAATCCCGTATTATTCTCATTATCTAGCGGCACACCAAGCGATCTAGCTCCGAGTCAGCTACCCAGAACCGAATAATGCGTTGTTGCTGTTTTACTTAAACATGCGATCATGCAGTTGTTAATCAGAAATCTACTTGAACAAAGCCTGCCATAAGCAGCAGTCGTTGCGAACACCGCTATACGCTCCTTAATGACCTGAAAAATAGCAACACTGACTCAACTTGGAATAGGCATGAAAGCATCAGTACTATATTCTACTGCATCACTGCTATTGGAGAATAAGGCAAATGAACGCATGTAATTAATGCGGTGAGGAGAAACAGGTTCCGACTCTCCAGTAAAATTATCGCTCGCTGTTACCAAAGGTCTGCCGGTCCTTAACGAAGATAGTGTGCCTAGAATAACTCACTCTCACAGACTTAATACCGGTATATGAGCCCTTTTAAAATACAACACACGTTGATGTCACCAATGCATGTTTGGGAGGCTATTGTTTTCACTTAACCGACTACACGTGAACAAAGCCAACACTGTGCTCCATGTAATGGAGTTGGTTCGATCACGTGGGGATTACCATACGAACAAATAAAATGACCTGAAGCCACTACATGGCACCATTCCAAATCTCGAAAATCAACATGAACAATTCCTTCTCAGTGTTGAAATTTTCATTTTGAGTGGTCTATAGTACGTGCAAACCCGTAGATCTACATCAAATAACACGTCAAAGAGGATAATGACCTGCGTCAATATTAAGCACATTTATACGCCATTCAAACAAAGCCATGTAAATAACTTAGTTAATACAACAAAATTACACTTTTCTCAATCGACACAGATAGGTCTTATTTTTTTTTTTTTTTTTTTTAGTATTTAGTATTTATTTATGAACAAACAGGCTTTCCGCCCCATTACATGTTCACAAAGCAATAAGACACAATATTAATAATTATAATAAAAAAAAAATAATAATAATAAAAATAATAATAAAATAATGATAATAATAATATAATACATAAAAATAAAATAATGATAATAGAGATAATAGGAATAAATAATAACAAAAATGATAACAATTCTGTAGCAGTCCTCGGCTCGAGGATCCAGCAAACTCATCACTTGTCCTTATGCCTACAGCAACTTTCGTCACATTCCTTTTCCCTGACCTACTCCCGATCAATACCAAAACATCGACAGTCAGCACTTACATTCTAACCAGCCATAACACAAACAAAAGTCCTCCACGTTCACAACAATAAATAACACAATCCTAACCCAGCAGAAAATCATAATAACTTACAATCAAATTTCAACACTGGTCTCCCTCCACACTTACCTTAAATACCACTTTTATTTCAATGCATTACTACCTCTCATGTTGCAACTTGACCATTATTTAGCCATGCTTGATCTCATTTTAAAACCCAAGCCATGCTCAGCATTACATTTGCTATCGCAACCACCACTCATTCCGTGTCCTTGTGGATTCAGCACATACGTCATCTTCATTGTCCTCTAACTTACTCTCTGTCCAAACCATAACAACCAACATTCCGCAATTGCCCTTCAATCCATCATACACTACATTTACCAACCCGCACTTAATACAATCATCTCTCCAACTCCAAAAGTTTCAGCAATAAATTAAACCATCTCATTACCAAACCATCTTCGCCTATACCAACACTTCTCCCACACCACATTTTTTTTTTCGATAAATCTGAACTAATTCAGCAATAAATAAACCATCTACATACCAACTCCCGGATTCAGATACCACCTCTTATCCACAATTTCCATACCAGATCCACCTCATATACCTTCCACAATACACCACTAAATCTAAATTTACAACATCTCAGATTTACAAAATAACACCGCTTAACACCGCTTCTCACCATATTTCAACCATAGTCCTCAATAACTGCGACCATTTTATACCACCACTTCTCCAACACCTCATTTCAGCAATATGACACATCTTACCTTAATCGTATCTAGATACCAGGCCATCTTCACCTTAAAATACCAAACACTCAATATACCATCTCTTCACCAACACCACATTCCAATCTCTACCATCCAAAACTCTTGTCCCTCTTAACACTCACTTAGTTAGCATTAAATAAACCTCCTACCCAACCAAAAGCTAATACAGCTACCCTTCAATACCAACACATCGCTTCATATACCACCTCTCAATCTCATACCACACTATCATGCTATCCTCTCTCTTATATACATCAACAATAAATATACCACTTCACCCTTGCCACATTTCGGCCTTCACAAATAATTACCATCATAACCTAATAAATTTACAGTGAATAACAATTACTGACATATCGTAAGACTTACCAATCAGCGTCAACTCCAAATATCACAATAAATATATCACTTCACCCTTACCACGTCTCAGCCTTCACAAATTATTTACCATATTTCAGTCTTCACAAATAGTTACCATCCTAGCCTAATAAAATTACAATGAATAACAATTACTGACATATCATAAAACAAACAGACCATGCCATCCTGTCCTCTTACCCAACTCCCCTAACTAAATACTCAGTCCCTATATACACTAAACCATTAAAATTTTAACCTACTATCTCCTTCCCTTATACAGATAACTATTCTACCCCCCTATTCCCCTGCCCACCCTCTAACTCACTCTCCTTCATTTTACTCTCGCAGGCCTTTTTTGTCGCACAAAAATACCTGTTCAATTCACCCCCTTTTTCCCATTGTTTAAGAATCCATCTCAGTATTGCGTTCTCATCCCCTCTCCCCAGTACTTCCCGATTCTCGGCACTCAATAATCTATGTCTTAACCCCCTCGTTCCCTCACAGTCTCTTAGCAAGTGAAACTCATCATTCACATCTCCACAAAGTACACACCTTGTCTTATCCCTGCCCTGTAACCAGCCCTTATTCCTTGGCAGACCTAAAAGCCACCACATCATCCCATATCGATTTGACCTATCAACGTATCTAATATTCAACCCTGCTATCTCCTCTATTTTCGTCAAAACAATCAGCGAATTTCTTAGTCTGCTTTCCCCCAATAATTTCTGCCTATGGATATCCCTAATTCTCCTTTCTAGTATTTTCATCCCTCTCACTTCTGTCTTTGACCAAACCTCCCCCCACAGGTGCCCTAATCCTATCCTCTCTAAATATCCTTTTATTTTTTCTAACCATCCCCCCTTATACATGCTCTTAAATTGCTGTACATATGCAGCCTGTAAAACTCTCCCACCTTCCTGTCTTTTTAAATTCATCCAATATCTAACTATTCTTTTCACACCCTCTGATTCCAAATCCTCCCCACACATTAATTCCGCCCCTACGTTTGCTGTACACCTCGGTAAGCCCATCACTAACTTAGCAAAACTACTAACAATCTTTCTTAGTTCCTCTCTTTTTTCATCCAGCCCCCAAACTTCTGCTCCGTATAATACCCTCCCCACTATTACCGACCTGAACACGAGTCTCAGTGTTTTATAACTGATCCCCGGGAACTTGAGTAGCAAATTTCTGACTGAGGCTAAGGCTGCCAAGCCTCTATATTTCATTCTTTTGATCTGGTCACTCCAAGTTCCTTTATCATTAAAAATAACTCCTAGATATTCCAGCTTCCTTACCTGTTCCAATCTTTCTCCCTGTATTACCCAATTCCCTTCCATCTTTCTTCTTTTGTTCACCTGTACTATCAATATTTTAGACTTATTTCCATTAATTTTCAATCCCCATTTCCTCGCAAATAGCATCACTGACTCTAAGGCCCTATTCATCGCCCCTGAAGTTAACGTCATCAATAACACATCATCCGCAAATATCAGTCCTGGCACTTCCAAACCATTAATTACCGGTACAGCCCAATTTCCTGCCCCAAACCCCTCTAAAATATCGTTTATAAATAAAATAAACAGTATGGGCGATAACTTGCAACCTTGTTTTAAACCCACCTTGGACTCCAATGGTCCACTCATTCTCTCTTCTCCCAATTTTACACAAAACCTGACGTCCCTGTATATTCCTTCCACTGCCCTCAACATCTTCTCCGAAATCCCTAGCCTACCTAATTTCTCTCGTAGGGCCTCTCTATTTACCTTATCAAAAGCTTTCTCAAAATCTATTGCTGCTACATAAACCGTACTTCTATTCATATTCTTATACTTTTCTAAAATAGTCTTTACTATCATTATATTATCCACTGTTCTTTTCTTTTTCCTAAATCCCCCTTGGTAATCTGTCAAAATTCCATTTTCTTCCGCCCACCCACTTATTCTGTTCGCTAGCACCCCCGTATATATTTTACTCAGAGAATCCAACAGAGATATACCCCTATAACTGTTTACATCGTTCCTACTACCCTTTCCCTTGTATATAGGGCATATAATTCCTGTTTCCCATTCCCTAGGGTAATTTCCTCCCTCGAATATCCTATTGAATAGTTTCACCATGCCCTCTATCATTATCTCATTTTTACTAATTTCCTTCCAAAACTTATTATTTATACCATTACACCCCCCGGCCGACTTTGCTCTGGCTCTACTTATCACTCCCCGGATTTCCTCTCTTGTGATTTCTTTATCCAAGTCATAAATTGCCACTCCCCTATTACTCCAAATTACTTCTTCTCCCGAACCTCTCCATCTATCACCCCCCTTTTTTCCTAGTAATTCCTCGAAGTGCCTGACCCATTGCACTTCCTCAATACTCGTTCTCTCCATATTCCTTCCACCCTTAATAATTCTATTAATCTTATCCCAGACTCTCTCAAAATTGTTAGTCTTGCAGTCATTATTTATGGCTTCCATTTGTTCCTCTAACCACGTCTTTTTTGTCTCAGAAATTTTCTTTTTATACTCCTTCCTCAATCTACAGAAAAACTCCCTTTCTTGGCTTCCACCTTTCCTTCTATATTCTCCTAAAGCGTCCATCACCCTCCTCCGCAATCCTTCACACTCCCTATTAAACCATTCTTCTCCCTCTTTCTTATTTCCTTTTCTAGTTTTCACCTTCTGCGCTATCATCTTTATTGGATGTAGCAACAATTCCAAGGCTTTATCAGTATCATTCTCTTCTAACGCCCCTTCCCACCCATATTTCAGAAGATGTAACTCCTCCTTTACTACCCTATTCCAATCCCGGCCTACCTTCTCTGTCCATTTGTACTTATTATAACCCCTCCCTCGTTTATCCTTTGTCTCATTTTCCTTCATTGTATGCTTCTCTACCTCTCTTTTCAGCATAACCCTCACCGGGAAATGGTGTGACTCAATCCAATCTCCTATTTCCATACTTACAACTTCCTCCATCATCCCTTCCGAGCTCAGAACCATATCTATCACACTACCCCCTTTCTCCGTAACATATGTCAATTTCCCCGTCCTGTCACCCTCTATCCACCCATTCAGAATATACAAGTTTCCCACAGCACACATCTCTAGGAGCTTCTCTCCATAACTATTTGTAATTTTGTCCTCACTCCTTCTGCTTTCTAACAAACACATTCCATCCTCCCTACTATAAATTGGGCTCTGTTCTCCTATTCTCGCGTTCCAATCCCCAAATAACAACATATCCTCCTCCCCTGGATACATTCCCCTTATCCTACCAATATCCACCAATAACTCTTCAAAAAAATATTTATTTGCATATTCTGAATTACTAGGATGACAGTAAACAAAAGCTAGATTTATTTTCTTCCTCCGTCCCTCTCTCTCTCCCAAATTCAATCTCAGCCATATGGTTTCCATCATATCGGTCTCTATATCCTCTACTCTTTCACTAATTTCTTCCCTAATTAGAACTATCATCCCTCCTGGTGCTCGTCCCTTATTCCTCTCTTTTCTTCTATATTTATATTTTATCTCAAACCCCTTCCATGTAATCTCCCTCCCTGTTTCCAACCACGTCTCTAAGAGTGCCACAACATCGAAACTTTCAATTACTTCCCTAACTTTCTTGTTTCCTAATTTGCTCCTTACTCCTTCAATATTCACACATCCTATCTTCCAAAATTGTTATAACTTTCCCTCCCTCCCTTCTAGGTCTCCCACTCTATTCTTACTTCTAGTATTTATCGACCTCTCTCCCTCTGTATCCTCCATCCCTTTACGTACTTTTCCCCATATGTCTTTTAAGCTCTTACTCCTGACTTTACTCATAAGTTTTTTACCTTCTTGTCGATCTGTCTCCTCTTGACCTTTCTTTTTCGCTACACCACTGCACCCTGCACTCACCTCTTCTTGCTGCTCACCCCCACTCTCCCCTTCACTATTTTGGACTTCTGAATCCATCTCCCTTTGTCCTTTCTTACTCACTGCACCACTACACTCTCCTCTCCCAGTTTCTTGCGGTCCACTCTCACCGTCCACTTCACTATCTTGGTCTTCTGTCTCCCGGCTGCACTGCCCATTCTCTTCCGAGATGCCCTGCTCTCCTGCCACGTCCCTCCTCCTCTTCTTTTCTTCTTTCTTCTTCCCATCTTGCCTTGACCTCTCACCACTCTCAACCCTCTCGTTTTCGTCCATTTCCTTTAGCTTAGAAACTGAATGAACTCTGACCCATCGCCCGTTCGTCACCTCCAACCTCAGACCTCTTATTCGGGCCTTTAGCCCCTGGTTCCTCGCTCTCCAAAGGTGCCTATTCAAGATCTTCGCGTTTTCACTTCCTTCTCTTCCCATGTCTCCTTTCACCCCTATTTTCCGCCCTTGTAAATTCTTGCTGTTTCTTAACACAGAATCTGCCATTAGGGTTGAGAACAATGTAACCCTAATTGGCCTCCGACCTTTGATTCTACCAACTCTCTCTACATCATCAATGTCTACCTCACTAAAGTTTACCTTCATAACATCACGTATAGCTTCCACCACCTTAAATATCAGCTCAATCTTGCTCTCTCTCGCCCCTTCCTCAATTCCATATAAAAATATGGCTTTTTTCAATCTCTCCTGCCTGTACCCCTCCGCTTCTTTCTTCATCTTCATCACCTCGTCTTTCAGATGCTTCACTTCCCCTCTCAATAACTCGATTTCTTTCTCGTTATTGACCACTCTCCTGCTCGATTCCTCTGTCTTCGTTTCAAGCCATTTCTTCATGTTCCCTATCTCCCTTCTCTGCTCCTCCATCATGTCCTTTATTTCCTGCACCTTATCCCATTGACACTTTTCCTGCATCACTTCACTTACAACCACCCTGAGTGCGGCCAAATCCTCTGCGCTAAATTTTCCACTGGTATTTGGGCCTGGGTTCACTTCCACCCCCCCAATAACCAGTAACACTGCTATCACTGTCACCACCAGCACCGCTTCACTCATTTTCAATCCGTCCGTCACCAATCCATTCCTGACCTCCTTCTTCTGCCTTGCCTGCCATTTCCCAATAGCGGCCCGGTACTGTTCAATGCCAACCATGATTACAGCACGCACTTCGCTACGCAACCTCTCTCCTCGACTGCTCGAGCTAGACTGGGATAGGTCTTATTGCGACGATGGAATAGGAGAGCGCTAGGAGTGGGAAGGGAACGGCCGTGGCCTTAATTAAGGTACAGTTCCAGCATTTTGCTGGTGCGAAAATGGGAAACCACGGAAAACCATCTTGAGGGCTGCTGATAATGTGATTTGAATTCACTTCGCTCGCGTGGATTTCGTAATTTGATCAAAATAATCATTCCTCGGCATTGTACTAAGACATTATCTGAAAATTCCTAAAGTATAAAAAATCACTCAAAAATTGAGTTTCATTTGCCCCATAATTTTTTTTTAAACCATGTTTGTGGTATTACTCCTTGGGGCTAAGACGACCATGCGACATAGAACTGTACATGTGAGAAACAGTCTTGTTTCAAGTCGAAAAAATAAGTACATGATTTTTTATTTTTAAACGAGATTCCAAATACCTATTCCCACATCTGTAACATCTTCAGTTTTTGAGATATACATAAGTATCCCCATAAAAAGAATTCAACCCCTTGTTCAGTCCTTTTCCCACCCCCACCCCAATCTAAGTGTATTTTTCGATAACAAAAATACGTATTTATTTTAAAAGGAGATTCCAAATACCAATTTTCACGTCTGTAACATCTTCAGTTTTTAAGATATAAGTATCCTCATAAGAAATAATTCAACGATTTTTCACTTTTTTTCACTCCCCATTAAGTACGTTCTCGGAAAACAAAAAGGTACATGTTCCTGTATTTTTAAAAGGAATTTCCAAATACCGAGCTTCTTGTATCTAATATGTTAAGTTTTTGACATACAATGCAGATATACCGGTACTCATTTTAAAAATTCACCCGCTTTTCCAATTCTTTTCAGCCCCTTAAATGGATTTTCCGAAAACAAAAAAAATACGTGCTTCATTATTTTTAAATGAGGTTCTAAATACCAGGTTTCATGTCTGTACGTTTGTAACCCCTTCAGTTTTTGAGATAAATATATACTCATAAGAATAATTCAACTTCTTCTCAACTTCTTTCCACCCCTTTCCCGCCTTAAGTTGACTTTACGAAAACAAAAAGTACGTGTTTATTTATTTTGAAAGGAAATTCAAAATACCAACTTTCTCATCTGTAACAGCTTCAGTTTTTAAGGTAATAATAATAATAATAATAATAATAATAATAATAATAATAATAATAATAATAATAATAATAATAATAATAATAATAATAATAATAATAATAATAATAATAATCGTATGGCCTCAGCTACCGTGTGCAGACATTTCGATTTGACGCCATCTGGCTGTCTGCTCGTCAATTTCGACGTTCCGTTTTACTCTAGGCCCACTAGATGGCAGACAGAGTAAACCGGATCTCTCTTGGGCGTCTATGGCTGAGATTTAATGAATTTTGTTGGGTAAACACCAAATGTGTCACCAGAGATCTTTTACATGCCGACATCGTACGACATGGAGTGTCGAATGGACTTTTTTCCACCCTTCAAAAATCCGACTACCTCTGCCGAGTTTGAACCCGCTATCTTGGGATCCGGAGGTTGACACTCTACCACGGATCCACATAAACATATTTCAACTCCTTATTTACTTATTCTCAATCCCACACCCCTTACGTCGATTTAAAAAAGAACAAAACAAATGCGTGTTTCTTTATTTTAAAAGGAGATTCCAAATAATAATTTTCGCGTCTGTAACATCTTCAGTTTTTGAGATATAAGTATCGTCATAAAAATAATTCAACTCCTTTTCCAACCAAGCCCGTTAAGTTGATTTTCCCCCTCCTCCAAAATATGCGTGTTTATTTACTTATAAAGGAGGTTCCAAATACAAATTTTTACGTGTGTAACCTTCAGTTTTTGAGATCTAAGTTTCTCCATAAAAGGAATTAAATTTTTTCACTTCCTTTCACCCTCTCCCTTAAGTGAATTATCCGAAAACCAAAAATACTTGTTTCTTTATTGATAAAGTAGCTTCCAAATGCCAATTTTCACGACTGTAACATCTTCAGTTTTGAGATATATGTATCTTCATAAAAATATTTATACTCCTCTTTCACCACCCCGTCCCCAAGTTGATTCCCCCCCCCCAAAAAAAACCATGCGTGTTTCTTTATTTTTAAAGGTGATTCCAAATACTAATTTTCACGTCTGTAACATCTTTAGTTTTTGAGATATAATTATCCTCATAAAAACATAATGTGACGTATCGTAACATACCCTGGGTGTGCAACGTTATTGTATGACTGGCGAACACACAACGGGGAAGGGAGATTAAAGTTGTATTGTTTTGTTTTGACATGTAATAGGTTGCGTTAAGTTTATCGTTTTTCCTCACGGATGGGAATAGGAAGGATTTGGAAAGGAAGTCGGCCGTGGCCTATCACAAAGGTACCTATCCGGTATTTGCCTGGTGTTGAACATGGGACACCATGAAAATCACTTTCAGGTTGGGCGAGGCAGGACTCGAACCTACGCTCTCCCGAATGCAAGCTACTACAGTCGCGCTGGGGCTCTGCGGATATTAATGCGTTTTAAATAAAACATAAGTAATAGTGTTGCTGCCATCTCACCACGATCAGCTCTGAACATTTGCTTTTCTAGAAGGATCTCTTCCGGTGTTTTGTGTTATGTTTATTTCTCAACTCATAGAGTAGTATGAACTGTACACTAAAACCAGTGACAATTATAGCTTTCGTTATGTTCCTTTCAAGGCAAATTACTTATTTTATTCCTTTTAAACACATCAACCCTTTCTGTCCTGTCATGTGTACGCCTGTCATACACAATTTGCAAAACCATCACATGTGTACGAGGTGCTTACATGCCTGGTATCAATTCTGTGGCTGAACTCACTCCCAGGAAACTGCTTGAGCCTCAATATGCCATTGCCCGATTTCAAGCCGTCTGATGCGGCATGCAAAACAGCGCATGCTGTTCTTATTTATATCTCAAAAAGTAATTGTCCGATTTTGAAAATACTTACATATTTGAACTTGTACGCAGATGAACTTTTACATCAGCTGTATGAATTTGTGCCATTCCATTTAAAAATATGGAGTTAGTATCAATATCTCGGTTGTTAATCACCCCAAAAGACTAAGTAGCACGTTGGTTTACAAGACCCTGCGTACCGTTTACGAATATGAAAACAGAATGCTGATATCTTTAATGGTTTAGAAGTTATTTCCGTGTAACATGTTAGGTGAACAACCCTGTATATATATATGGGTCCTTACTATTCATTACCACTTTTAAAGATACATATCTGTTTTCACATTTCTCAAAAATGGCTTTAAACCCGTCCCATGGGCTGTTTACATTTTTATTTACCATTATCAATTGATCCATTGCTGTTAAAAATGTCCCCATGCTTCTCTAATCAACCATATGGTATTGCCTAATAGCCCTACATTTACGACTTTCCTTTCTATCGCATTTTATTTTAACTACGACAAAGACAGCTTCATGATCACTTATAACATTCATCTGTCCTTCCCATATTAACTTATTCACATTTGTTGGTTATGTTTTCTGTTGCTCCCATTCCCTTCCCAGTTAACATTTGGTAAGTTCAGATGACCCGATAAAATAACGTTCCTTTCCATGTTGTTCCCCACACAGCTGATTATCTTATCAAATAATTTCGCATCAGCATCAGCGCCAGCCTTACCAGGTCCGTACACCCCAAAAACATCAAGTTGCCTTTTATCTTTTTAGTTAAGTCTTCCACCTACAATTTCACGCCATCTTCATACTCTCTCTGACATTAGTTTATATGCAAAGCAGTATCACAAACACCTCTGAATAGTACAGAAAAAGGAACGTAAAACCTAACAATGAAAACAAATATAATGGTCTGTAAAAAAGAAAATAAACTACAGAAAAAAGAAACATGGTGGATAAAAGGTGTAGAATCAGAAGTAGTCAATAAAATATTTAGGAATTATATTAGCATCTAACGGTAAGGAAGTGAGCAAATAAGACGAACAAAAATGAAAGGGTTGGCTACTCTATCTAGCATGAGATGTTTGGGGAGGAAGATGCAAAATATAGACTATAAGCTGGAAAACAACTATTCTAAATGATCTTGTAAAACACCTAGCACTGTATGGGCCAGAACTATGGGACATTAAAGAAAGCTGTAATGAACTAGACGTGATAGGTGATAAGTTCTGAAAAATAATGACGGGGTTATCAGAATGTACAACTAATAGTGTAAATGGTGATTATTGTTCTAAGAGGAAGTACAACTGGGCAACCATCCAACAGTTGAGTTAGAGTTATATATATAAAGATTAGAAAGGTTAAGGTTACGGAGGAGAAACTGGGAGGAAATATTGAATTTAACATACCAACATCAAATGAAACATCTACACGATGATTACTTTGTAATCAAGGTGAAAAAGATGCTCGACAGAGCAGGAGAATACTGGGATAAAGAGATTCAGAATAAAGAAAATAACTACTAGAGTGAAAGATGTTCAGAATCAGATGATTGTGTCGAAATGTGAAGCCTAGGGAACATTACTAGATTTGTGCGAAATTAGCAACAAGTAAGATGTATGGTGTGGTGGTTAATGAGTATGTATAAGAATAAAGGTCAAAGAGAGAAACACGACGAGAATCATTGTTTGTTCTGTAGAGAAACAATGGAAGAGGCACTTTTGAGAGTACGTAGGGGGACAGACTCACTTATTGTTAAATATCTGGGTAGTGAATATAAAGAAAAAACGGAATGAGAGAAAGAATTCCATACCGATGTAACCATTATTAAACAATGAGTGGATCGCACCCGGAAGGACAGCACAATTGTACTGTATTTAAAAATAATACACGTGGAAGAAAATAAAGAAAGGAAATATGCACTGATGGAAATAATGAGAGGTAGGGTACATGTCTGTCTGTTTAACAGAAGTTGTAATTAGTAAAATGGTTAAGAAAAATTAAAAGCATGTATCAAAAGAAATTTAGACTTCGATAAACGAATACTCTCCTCATTTTCAGGTGCTCCGGAACTAGGGGATGGGAGTATTGTGTTTTCTTCTATTAGGCTATATTCCATTCTATTCTATACATGTGGTACAAGATTCTAGAACTTCGGCGTCACTGAAAAATGTAAAAATACTCAGTGAAATATTTATTATTATTATTATTATTATTATTATTATTATTATTATTATTATTATTATTATTATTATTATTATGGTTCATGGTGTGGGTTACTGCAGTCACGTCCTAGTTCGTGAACCATGGGCAACGGTTGAGTGGCCTAGTAAGTGGTCCTGAGAGTCGGGATACCAGCTACTATGGAATGGGAGTGGGCATCTCGGACATATCTGAGTCGTGGCCCTCCTTGTGCTCAGGCGGCTAGGACTATACAATCCACCGGTGGTCCATAACCCGTTCGAGGAGAGATCCTCACGTGGACTATGTGCAAGTAGGGTAGCATCCTGCTTCATGAATTTACCGAGCTCAGAACATTTTAAGCAAGCCTCGGACCTATGGGAGTAATGGAGTCCCGCTCCAATTTGACAGGCGAGGGACTCCTTGGAAACAACTTGGCGAACGAAATGGAATTCGATGGGGAGCTATCAATATTAACGCGGCTTATGGAAGAAAGAAAGTAGAACTGTCTGAGTCAGCAAAGAGGATGCATCTGGATGTGCTAGGAGTAAGTGATATTCGAGTAAGGGGAGATAACGGGGAAGAGATAGGAGATTATAAAGTGTACTGGACGGGTGTTAGAAAGGGAAGGGCAGAGTATGGGGTAGGGCTGTTTATCACGAATACTATTGCAAGCAACATTGTTTCTGTTACGCACGTAAATGAGCGAATGATGTGGGTAGATTTGTCAGTGGGAGGAATTAGGACGAGAATTGTCTCAGTGTATTCACTATGTGAGGGTTCAAATGAGGATGAAGTTGACAAGTTTTATAAAGCATTGAGTGACATCGTGGTCAGAGTCAACAAGGATAGGAAGGTGCTAATGGGCGATTTCAATGCGAGAGTCGGAAATAGAACTGAAGGATACTAAAGGGTGATTGGTAAATGTGGGGAAGGTATGGAAGCTAATGGGAGTGGGAATCGTTTGCTGGACTTCTGTGCAAGTATGAGTTTAGCAGTTACGAATACATTCTTCAAGCATAAAGCTATTCACCACTACACATGGGAGGCTAGGGGTACCAGATCCATAATAGACTATATCTTAACCGACTTCGAATTCAGAAAAATCTGTTAGGAATGTACGAGTTTTCCGGGGATTTTTCGATGATACAGACCACTATGTGATCTGTAGTGAACTAAGTATCTCTAGGCCTAGGATAGAAAAAGTGAAATCTGTCTGCAAACGGATAAGAATAGAAAATCACCAGGACAAGAAAATTAGACAGAAGTACATAGATATGATTAGTGAGAAGTTTCGAACAGTAGACAGTAAGCAGGTTCAAGATATAGAAAGAGAATGGGTAGCATACAGAGATGCTGTAGTAGAAACAGGAAGGAAATGCCTAGGAACAACTGTGTGTAAAGATGGGAAAAGGCGAACATCTTGGTGGAATGATGAAGTGAGAGCAGCTTGTAAACGTAAAAAGAAGGCTTATCAGAAATGGCTCCAAACAAGGGCCGAGGCAGACAAGGAATTGTACGTAGGTGAAAGAAACAGAGCGAAACAAATAGTTGTTGAATCCAAAAAGAAGTCATGGGAGGATTTTGGTAATAACCTGGAAAGGCTAGGTCAAGCAGCAGGGAAACCTTTCTGGACAGTAATAAAGAATCTTAGGAAGGGAGGGAAAAAGGAAATGAACAGTGTTTTGAGTAATTCAGGTGAACTCGTAATAGATCCCAGGGAATCACTGGAGAGGTGGAGGGAATATTTTGAAAATCTTCTCAATGTAAAAGGAAATATTCCTGGTGATGTTGCGAACAGCCAAGCTCATGGGGAGGAGGAAAATTATGTTGGTGAAATTATGCTTGAGGAAATAGAAAGGATGTTAAATAAACTCCATTGTCATAAAGCAGCAGGAATAGATGAAATTAGACCTAAAATGGTGAAGTATAGTGGGAAGGCAGGGATAAAATGGCTTCATAGAATAATAAGATTAGCATGGAGTGTTGATAAGGTACCTTTAGATTGGATAAAGACAGTAATTGCACCTATCTATAAGCAAGGGAACAGGAAGGATTGCAACAACTATCGAGGCATCTCATTGATTAGTGTACCAGGCAAAGTATTCACTGGAATCTTGGAAAGGGAGGGTGCGATCAGTCGTTCAGAGGAAGTTGGATGAAAACCTGAGTGGTTTCAGACTACAGAGGGGCTGTCAGGACCAGATTTTCAGTATGCGGGAGGTAATTGAAAAATACTACGAGAGGAATAGGCAGTTGTGTTTATGATTCGTAGATCTAGAGAAAGTATATGACAGGATACCGAGGGAAAAGATGTTCACCATACTGGGGAACTATGGAATTAAAGATAGATTATTAAAATCGATCAAAGGCATTTATGTTGACAATTGGGCTTCAGTGAGAATTGATGGTAGAATGAGTTCTTGGTTCAGGTTACTTACAGGTGTTAGACAATGCTGTAATCTTTCACCTTTGCTGTTCGTAGTTTACATGGATCAACTGCTGAAAGGTATAAAATGGCAGGGAGGGATTCAGTTAGGTGGAAATGTAGTAAGCAGTCTGGCCTATGCTGACGACTTGGGTTTAATGGCAGATTGTGCCCAAAACCTGCAGTCTAATATCTTGGAAATTGAAAATAGGTGCAATGAGTATGGTATGAAAATTAGCCTTTCGAAGACTAAATTGATGTCAGTAGGTAAGAAATTCAACAGAAATGAATGTCATATTGGTGATACAAAGCTAGAACAGGTCGATAATTACAAGTATTTATGTTGTGTGTTCTCCCAGAATGGTAATATGGTAACTGAGATTAAATCAAGGTGTAGTAAAGCTAATGCTGTGAGCTCGCAGTTGCGATTAGCAGTATTCTGTAAGAAGGAAGTCAGCTCCCGGACGAAACTATCTTTACATCGGTCTGTTTTCAGACCAACTTTGCTTTACGGGAGCGAAAGCTGGGTGGATTCATGATATCTTATTCATAAGTTAGAAGTAACAGACATGAAAGTAGCGAGAATGATTGCTGGTACAAACAGGTGGGAACAATGGCAGGAGGGTACTCTGAATGGGGAGATAAAGGCTACGTTAGGAATGAACTCGATGGATGAAACTCTACGCATAAACCGGTTTCGGTGGTGGGGTAATGTGAGGCGAATGGAGGAGGATAGGTTACCTAGGAGAATAATGGACTCTGTTATGGAGGGTAAGAGAAGTAGAGGGAGACCAAGACGACTATGGTTAGACTCAGTTTGTAACGTTTTAAAGATAAGAGGTATAGAACTAAATGAGGCCACAGCATTGGTTGCAAATAGGGGATTGTGGCGACGTCAAGTAAATTCACAGAGGCTTGCAGACTGAACGGTGAAAGGCATAACAGTCTATAATGATAATGTATGTTATTATTATTATTATTATTATTATTATTATTATTATTATTATTATTATTATTATTATTATTATTATACGTTCAAAAATCTTAAGAGTTGTTACGTGTAACGGCGTAAACGTTTAACTAGGGAATATACTGTGAACACATTTGAACAGAACGATCAGAACAAGGCTGTATTGCGGAATGTAGATATTGCATTTTACACGACGTATCAACATTTAATACTAAAACTATTATGGACAATAGAAAAGACTTAAAAACAGATATTTATAAGTTAAATATCCATAGGCTTGGAATCAATAGCTGAAGCACATTTTGAGGTGGCTGATAATAAAATTATCCCATGCCAATTTAATTGTAATGCTTTACAAAAAGGTTCAAAAGTGCGTCCTTCTGCTTCAATACACGCTCTGTAACGACGTGTCATTGACTGTCGTACACTTTCAAAGACCCCAGACGTGTGCTGTAGAGAGTACGGAGAGGCGAGCACCCGAATTCTTCCTCAGATTCGAGTGGAGTTTTCAAAACTCTCCCGTTCTGTTCTAAACGAATGAAAACTGTTGCGTGCTGTCACAACACAGACGTTTTATTCTGGAGTCATGGCATGTTTAACAGAATATTTAATATTAATTTAATTTTTAATTTCGTGTGGCTATTTCTAGCTGAGTAGAGCCCTTGTGAGGCAGACCCCCCGATGAGTGTGGGCGGCATCTGCCATGTGTAGGTAACTGCGTGTTATTGTTGTGAAGGATAGTGTTATGTGTGGTGTGTGAGTTGTAGGGATGTTGGGGACAGCACAAGCTCCTAGCCCCCGGGCCATTGGAATTAACCAATGAAGGTTAAAATCCCCGATCCGGCCGGCAATCGAACCCGGGACCCTCTGAAGCGAGGGCCAGTACGCTGACCATTCAGCCAACGAGTCGGACTTTAATATTGATAGTTTAAAAGAATGAGAGTTATACTTAATTCATACACCTACAGTACAGATTCTGATTTCGTCAGTCGATAATTCATTTCACGCTGTGATAGTACATATATCACACCCCAGAATTATATGTAGAAGGTAGAGATATTATTGTCAGTATTCGATTTATTATTATTATTATTATTATCGGTATTTCATTTGTATGTTTTGTCATTTATATTTATAAGCTGGAAGATATCCACATATGTAGGTATGAGTAATTTGTTTTGCGTGAGTGGGAAAACATTGCTTTAATAACTCTGGTAATTTGAATGAGTCATATGGCTGCCCCAGTGCTTGTTGTGATGTACTTGTGTCGGGAAATTCATGAGTCACGTATATATCCCAGCCTGATGAGATGAGCTTGTTGTTGTACCAGGGAAATTTGATGATTCATGTAAAACTCCCGAGTGTTTGTTTATAACTTGGGAGAAAGAAGAGGTTCACTTATGATTGGTGGGCAAGCACCAATCCAGACGTCTCATCTGAGAGGAGGGGGATGTTGATGTCTATAAAGGTTGATCATACGGCGGCAACCAAGAGAATTGTAAGGAACATTGTAAGGGTGATTGTAAAGGAACGAGAAGGAAGATAACTACAACTACAACCACAACTGAGACACTGTACGGGAAGGAAGTGGTGCTGATACACGGTACTGGAGTGACACGGCTGCAATGGACTGGACTTCAAACGTTCGTGGAGCGTAGTCTTGTTATGTTTGTGGAAAGTGGCTGATTGTGGAGAGTGCTTGCGCATTAAGTATTGTAGCACTTGTGGCGGCCTAGCATTATATGTTGGTGAAAGCTATCTCAGACTTTCCATAAATTTATATGTTGAGGATCGACAGACGTGTGTATATATCTTTACAACAAGCGTTAAAATATGTGAACACAGTAGTACAAGGTACAGTATCTGTGTGATGTGATAACTGCCGATTATGAGAATCGGTAAATCGAACTGATATAGAGACAGTGAAGGGTGTTTATCTTCATACATGTACATTGTTCATCGGACCATCTACAAATGGTAGCTTAGTTCTCACTTTCGTTTTCCCACGGTTTTCATTATTGTTGTTGTTGTAAATATGGAGTCTTCCAGCAATATTTTATGTGTGTATTATATGTATAATGTTGTATGTTGATGAGGTGCTCATGCACGGAATTTGTTCAGAATATAGTTAGCTACTTTAGAATCAGTGTTATTGATGAACCTAGGTGCAGTTCCTACCTGATTAGTCGTTTTCAGGAGGTTAGGTAAGGCCTGCAGCAGATGTACCAGTACGCAGCATTATGTACACGCCCTGGGATATAAAGTTTATCATGCTCTTATCTAAATTCGAGGGATCCATTCTGGTGAACTCTGGCGCCCATACTACGGACATTTCGGTTAATTATGCTTATTAATTTTATTAAGTTTTTGAGTAATTTTATTTATATATTTTTATTCCTGATTTTAATTATCAGTAGTCATCAACTTATTACAATTGGCTTCCCAACGTGTGGCTGAATGGTTGGTACATCTGTTAGGCTTATAAGCGTAGGTGCACTTGTCAGGTGTGGATGGAATTCTACAAACTATGTCAGTGAAGTGTTTTATATGTACGTGATATGTATGTTGGAGTATGAAGAAATGTTGTAGCGAGTCGAGTATTATAAAATTGAGAAGTAGAGAGGTTGTTAAAGTTGCTGGTACCATGAATCAGGATAAGAGAAGTTAAAAGAATTCCACCACATTGAGTTTATCTAATTTAAGTGAGAATAGCGAAATGGCTGATAGTAGGAAAGATCAACTGACAACGATAGGTGAGGAACCGAGTAACCCGTCTCAAACTCAGAATGTAGGGGATCAAGGGGCGACCTTAACTCTTAGTATGCTTCAATCACTATTTAATCAGTTCAGTAAAGAGTTGAAAGGTGAATTTAACAGTAAGAGTGATGTATTGTCCAGTAAGGGTGATGAATTATCCAGTAAAATGGATAGGAAGAATGAAGAGTTAAAGGATGAACTCTCCAGTAAAATCGATAATAATAATGTTGAATTGTCGAGTAAAATCGATAATCAGAGTGTTGAATTAAATTCAGTGAGTGTTGAACTGTCCAGTAAGATTGATAGTCAGAGTAAAGAGTTGAGAGTGAATTGAGTTTTTTAAGTAATGAAATATACAGTATTAATAGTGAATTAAATTCAGTTAGTACGGAATTGTCCAGTAAGATTGAGAAGCAGAGTGCAGAGTTAAATTTAGCTAGTGTTGAATTGTCTAGTAAAATTGATAGTTTAAGTAGTGGTGTGAATGGTAGAATAGATGAATTGAACCAGAAGTTTGACCATCAAAGCAGGGAAATTCAGGAAGTCAATAATAAGGTTGAATCTCAACGCTTGGAATTGACTGAGAAAATCGAATGCCGATTTAATGTAGTTAGGGAGGAATTTGTTGAAAACAGCAAGGAATGTGATAAAAGAATAAAAATAGTGGAAGATAAAGTCGAAGAAATAGATAGAATTAAAACCAGCCAGAATGTTTTAGCGAAGCGAATAGATGAAAAGACTGATAAATTGGAGAAAGACCTCAAGTCAGTAGAAGGAAATGCCAGAATGGTAGTTTAAGAAGGAATTAAAGCATGTCATGTGAAGTTAAGACAGGAGATCAGTCAAATCCAAGTAGGTAGCAGTATATGTAATAGGTACGTATCTTGTACGAAGGACTCTGAATTACCCAAGTTTAATGGTCGGCAGTTTAATCCGATGGAATTCTTGAAAACGGTGGAGAAACGGTTTTCCAAGAATCTTGACGATGGTTTGATTGAGTGGAGTATGGTTGATGAGCTGTTGGATGTTGCATTTGTTGGAGAAGCGAGATCCTGGTTTCAAGTTTATAGACAGGGTATTTCGAGTTTAGAGGAATTTAGGGAGAAATTTAGTTCTAAATTTTGGAGTGATGCTATTCAGGGAAGGGAAAGAGATCGCGTGCTATTTGGCAAATATAGACCTCAGGAAGGTGTATCTATGACGGAGTATTTCTTAGCGCATGTTCTGATCAGCCAGAATATTGAAGGTTTAGCATCGGAGAGAGATACAGTCCGCCAGATGTTGAGGCATTTTCCTGAGAAGGTCGGATTAGCTGCATGTATGCAGAATATTGTTACGATTAAAGAATTAGAGCAGCTGTTAGAGAGGTTTGATGCTTTGGAAGGGCAGGGGAGGACTAGGCAAAGTGAAGGTAGAAATTACGGGGATAATGGGAGACAAGGTAATCAGGTAGCGGGAGATAGGAATAATCAGAATTTCAGTCATTCTAGGCAAGGGAATCAGGATGGTAATTCTGAAAGAGGAAACAGACAGTCTAATCAGGGAGTTAATCACCAGGAATATTTTGGCAGAAGACCTAATCAAGGGGAATTTGAAAGTAGGGGGCGTACGGATCAAAGACCGCCAGATCAAGTGCCGAGACATGATAATAGTGAACAGTCCACGTCAAGTAATTTAAACCGGAATCGGACTTCTTAGTTGGGTCAGATAGGCAGTCCGATACCGAAATTCCTATTCATGTGATGAAACAGGTAAGTTACGAGGTAGACGTGAAAGAGGAATTATTGTATGACCATGTGTTTTGTGTTCAGGGTGATTTTGTGTATAGGGGGCGTGATGAAAGTAAGAAAGATGTGTCGGATGTCTTACTTTGTGCTAGTGGTGATGGTAATAGCGGTGCTGCGATCGATAATCTTGTAGAAGTTTCTGAAATTGAAGTTTTTTGTGAAGTTGATGAAGGTTGTTTAGTAAGTGAAGAGTGTTTACAGAGTATACATCATGAAGATGTTTTTGTTGATTTAAGTGTACGTGAGGAGAGTAAAGTTAGGTCCATTATGTGTGAAAATGGTGACTTTGAGACTAATGAAACTTCTGATAAGAGAGTCGAAAGTAGCAGTGTTGTTGGCATGAAAGTGGTGCAAGTGGGAGCTGATATGGAAGGTGGTGAAGATGGATTAATTGTTGGGTCATTAAGTAGTAATGACAGCAATTTCGAAGTGTGTTATGGTAAAAATTTCTGTAATCGAGTGAGCGTGAGTGAGAATGAAGTGCGTATGTTTGACAAGCGAGTGCGTAATGTTTTATTTAATTCTGAGAGATGTGTGAATGATTTGAATGACGTGCTATATGATACGACGTGGAATGTGTGAAAAAGTATGTGATCTGTTTGCTTGCATTAATTGTGGGTTTGTGGAAAAGACAACGTTGTGAGATTCCCGAATGTTTCAGAAAGAGGGATTTCTTGGTTATGAATGTTCCGAATGAAAGCTTGTATGATTCTTGTGTGACTGGATGGGATGAATGTTTGTGTGTGAGATAGATTGTATTCTAGACGTAGTTATTTTTATTGCGGTACGCATTCCTCGTCTATCGATGCCAATGTTAAGTTTATGTATAGTTTTTTCATTTATATCAGGGTCCGTATACGGTGGACAGTAGAATAGGCAAGTGTGCTTATAGGCTCCTAACCACTGACAACAAGGTTCTTGGAACATTTAATATCTATAGCCTTCGCAGATATAAGAGATAGGATCTGCACCTTGGATGTATGTATTATCATTTATGAGTTATGTGTACAGTAGTAAGAAGGGATTGTGTTCAATGCTATATGAAACAATCAGAGTTGTGTGTATATAGCCAGATTATTATTATTATTATTATTATTATTATTATTATTATTATTATTATTATTATTATTATTATTATTATTATGACAAATTGTATTTCGTGTGTGCGAATACAATGCAGTAGACGCAATGTATATATCATTATTACAGTAAATTAAGTGTTCAGTTATGTCATTATAAGGTTATGTATGAAGTTCTGTTTTATGGTGAATCATAATATGTGATATCATCGATTCACCAAGGGGGCGTTATGTGATAGTACATATATCACACCCCAGAATTATATGTAGAAGGTAGAGATATTATTGTCAGTATTCGATTTATTTTTATTATTATTATCGGTATTTCATTTGTATGTTTTGTCATTTATATTTATAAGCTGGAAGATATCCACATATGTAGGTATGAGTAATTTGTTTTGCCTGAGTGGGAAAACATTGCTTTAATAACTCTGGTAATTTGAATGAGTCATATGGCTGCCCCAGTGCTTGTTGTGATGTACTTGTGTCGGGAAATTCATGAGTCATGTATATATCCCAGCCTGATGAGATGAGCTTGTTGTTGTACCAGGGAAATTTGATGATTCATGTAAAACTCCCGAGTGTTTGTTTATAACTTGGGAGAAAGAAGAGGTTCACTCATGATTGGTGGGCAAGCACCAATCCAGACGTCTCATCTGAGAGGAGGGGGATGTTGATGTCTATAAAGGTTGATCATACGGCGGCAACCAAGAGAATTGTAAGGAACATTGTAAGGGTGATTGTAAAGGAACGAGAAGGAAGATAACTACAACTACAACCACAACTGAGACACTGTACGGGAAGGAAGTGGTGCTGATACACGGTACTGGAGTGACACGGCTGCAATGGACTGGACTTCAAACGTTCGTGGAGCGTAGTCTTGTTATGTTTGTGGAAAGTGGCTGATTGTGGAGAGTCCTTACGCATTAAGTATTGTAGCACTTGTGGCGGCCTAGCATTATATGTTGGTGAAAGCTATCTCAGACTTTCCATAAATTTATATGTTGAGGATCGACAGACGTGTGTATATATCTTTACAACAAGTGTTAAAATATGTGAACACAGTAGTACAAGGTACAGTATCTGTGTGATGTGATAACTGCCGATTATGAGAATCGGTAAATCGAATTGATATAGAGACAGTGAAGGGTGTTTATCTTCATACATGTACATTGTTCATCGGACCATCTACAAATGGTAGCTTAGTTCTCACTTTCGTTTTCCCACGGTTTTCATTATTGTTGTTGTTGTAAATATGGAGTCTTCCAGCAATATTTTATGTGTGTATTATATGTATAATGTTGTATGTTGATGAGGTGCTCATGCACGGAATTTGTTCAGAATATAGTTAGCTATTTTAGAATCAGTGTTATTGATGAACCTAGGTGCAGTTCCTACCTAATTAGTCGTTTTCAGGAGGTTAGGTAAGGCCTGCAGCAGATGTACCAGTACGCAGCATTATGTACACGCCCTGGGATATACAGTTTATCATGCTCTTATCTAAATTCGAGGGATCCATTCTGGTGAACTCTGGCGCCCATACTACGGACATTTCGGTTAATCATGCTTATTAATTTTATTAAGTTTTTGAGTAATTTTATTTATATATTTTTATTCATGATTTATTTATCAGTAGTCATCAACTTGTTACAACGCTCAAAGCCATTTATCAGAAAAAGGTTTGATTTAGTCTCTTCTATCATACCTAGAAGTTGGAGTAGTGAATTTTGATACAACCTGTATAAGTAATAATCAGGAAATTAGTTTAATAGAGACATTAAACATTCAGGAGATAGTATTTTTGAATAGTAAGCGTTATTTTAGGATCTTCATATTCATAAAACACACTACACTGCCTAACATCACAGAAGTCCGACTCGTTGGCTGCATGGTCAGCGTACTGGCCTTCGGTTCAGAGGGTCCTGTGTTTGATTCCCGGCCGGGTCAGGGATTTTAACCTTCATTGGTTAATTCCAATGGCCCGGGGGCTGGGTGTTTGTGCTGTCCCAAACATTCCTGTAACTCACACACCACACATAACACGACAATAACACGCAGTTACTTACACATGGCAGATGCCGCCCTACCTCATCGGAGGGTCTGTCTTACAACGGCTGCACTCGGCTAGAAATATCCACACGAAATAATATATACAACCACAGAAAACACGTCACAGTGAATACATCCCCCACCACATAGGGTTGGGTCAGGAAGGGCATTCGGCCGTAAAACCGGCCACATCTACACAGCTCGAACACGTGACCCCACCAATCTGGGGAAAGCAGCAACACAAGCATAATAATAATAATAATAATAATAATAATAATAATAATAATAATAATAATAATAATAATAATAATAATAATAATAATAAGAATAAGAATAAGAATAAGAATAAGAATAAGAATAAGAATAATAATTAATAAAAGTCATTTTAGGGTACAGCTGTAGTGGAAACAACTTTATTCATTACTACCACACAAGATATATATTAGGTGAACACAGTTTTTAGAACTATGATTTTTCGCTAACTTCCCATACTAATTTGGGAATATTTAATACATCGTGCCACAACTGTTTCGGGTGAACTTATCTTCAGTAACGCTGGGCCTGTTGTGCAATAAGTCCGGACATTGAATACCGAAGAGCTAGAAGGAGTAAATACATCTCCGTTACAGGCCAAGTGACCCGTGGAGGAGAGTCGTAACTTCAGTACCAAGGGTGACTGAGTGGTTACCTCAATATTTCTGAAGACAACGTCAGTTAGATTCTTAGTTCAAAAGTTCCAGAGCCATATTTCTCTCCAGAAATGGAAGTTTTGTTTCTCAATTTAACAGCTTTACAACTAGGAATCCAACCCATATCATTCCTGTCGAAATAAATGGGCTTCGGCTATGCAGACCCTGGTTCATTCTACTGAATAACATAAAATTGAGGTAAATATGAAATTGTCTGTTTCCTGCACCGCAAATTCTACGTGGAAATTAATTAGCATCTTTGCTGTTGTATTCAAATACAATAATTACGTACACTATATCAATATGCATTTTAAAATGTATTTTGCTCCCAGTGATCAGTGGTTGTTGATGAAGAGGTCCAGGTGTGAACAAATGAATAAATATTAGTTCATATCCTGCTATCCCTGTGCCTATATGTTGCTGTTGTTATTGTTGTTGTTGTTGTTACGGCGCTTGGGATTTCGTAGTGAATACTTATACATACTTCGTGCATGAGAAATCTGTCTAATGACGTACGCCTATGTGGCTGCCGTGTGTCTATCGACGTGTACATTAGGAGTTGGGAGTGCGAAAGATGCCGTAGTACTCTGTGTGTTAGGTATCGTCGCAACATCCACCTGAAGTTTAAACTGGGACTGACCTACCTTCTCACTTCTTCGCACGAGGTTGAGTGGGTTCCGCTCCAGATCCTCAAGCCAGTTGGGCAAAGTGGGCGGTAAAACTCCTGTTGTACATTACGATGGCGGTAAAGCTTGGAAAAGTGAGGGATATGTATCCATTACTCTGACCTACCCATACTAAAGACTATAAAAGAACAAGTCAGTTGTAGTTTTAGGTGACTCTTGATATCGTTCAACATAGCCATGGGACCTCTAGTTTTTCGTAGAATCCAAACAACAAAGACTTGCAATTTTATTTCAGAAATCTCATATGTATGGGTCAGGTTTTGAACCACAGCCGCTTAGGTGAGAAGCAACTGGCTATGTTTCTTGGCTATCACGCTCTCGCATTATCGAGACTATTTGAAGGCTCACTGTGATACTAACATAACTACAAATCTCAAAATGTCAGGAGAGACAAAATGGCATTTGTAAATACAAAATTATTGATATCCCTCATATGAATGAAAACAAATATAAATTTTCTTAAGAACCCAAACATCACATATAAAGGAAATATTATTTTTTACAAAACACGTTTAGAATGTTAACAAAGTCATTTCACTGCACATATCCTCTTTCTCATCTGGTTTTAATTGATACTGGATGTAGAAACTGTAGTATTGGGTATATATATGTTTTATCCACATTAAAATGCTGAAGTTCTATTCGCGACAAAATTGTTATCGGGCAATACGTATATTTCACATAAAACATAGCATCATATTTGGTGGTTACGAACTTTATTACACACAGGAGTGTTTGGAAATGAGTTACGGTCTTTTGTCACCAAGTGCAAGAACGAATTTGCTATCAAGTGTTGTAGAAAGTGTCAGTGTAGTTACGGCACGTTAGTTTCACTCTAAATCATCGTATTGAGAAAGAAACAAAGAAATCTAATGGTGCTGGAGTCATATCAAGCGACAGCTGCGCAGCTCGAATCACTGCGAAATATGAGGTGACGGGTGGTCGGTGCGACGAGTTCTCTCGGTATTTTTTCCTGACTTTCCAGACCACCGTGAGATAGATCCTCAATTGTTCTCTTACAGGCTGAGTGGACCTGGAACCATCCCTCAGCCCCAGGAAAAAAATCCTTGATCTGCCCGGGAATCGAACCCGGTGTGAGTGGCAGGCCAGCTACTCCTAGACCACAGAACCGGCAAAGCCCTTTTATTAACGTGTGAACCCTGGTACTGTATTCTTCACACGAGTGTGCTAATTGTAATCTTATTTCAGTATGAACTAATGTGAACAGGAGAAGTAGGGGGAAACTTTAAAACTTTCTCGGGCTTATCCCAGATATTTCGATGGCCGCTGGAGCTACCTAGGCTCATTTTGTTTTTTGGCGGGGTTTTACGGCAGGATGCCGTCCCTGAATCCTCATGACATTTGAGATGAGAAATCTCAACGCAGGATCGACCAGGATTCGAACCTCAGCCTTCCGGGTGTGAAACCAGTAAGCCACTACTCATAAACTCCGTACTAAGTGGGAAGGAGTGGTAAGCTCTACGCCCGGATGCTCTTGGACCCAAGAAATTACCTGCTGCTCATTTATGTTGTAGGCTGAGTAAAGACTGGGGAGGGAAGTGGTCTTCCTGACAGTGAATCGAGCTCACGTCTTTCTAGGTGAAGGGAGAGTGCCTTTACTGCCTCGACTAAGTAGCTCCATCAGGAAATCTCAGTGCTATTTAACTTAAAATAGGCGTACTAAACCAAGATGACAGGAAGGAAGGAAGGAAGGAAGGAAGGAAGGAAGGAAGGAAGGAAGGAAGGAAGGAAGGAAGAAGCTAAAAGAGCATAAAAAATGAGAAGACAGCAGCAGCCGTGAACGTTTACATAAATATGATAAAGCCAGGCGAAGCCAGTACTGCTGTTTTAAGTCGTTGTTTATGTTATTTTTATGGACGCCGTCTTTTGCTCCCCATGACACAGATTTTTAGCTTTACTCTATGCGTCTCTCTTAACCACAGCTTTCTAATATTAATGCTATTTGCTTTACGTACCACTAACTACTTTTACGGTTTCTGGAGACGCCGATGTGACGGAATTTGGTCCCACAGGAGTTCTTTTACGTGACGGTAAAGCTACCGACACGAGGCTGACGTATTTGAGCACCTTAAAATACCACCGGACTGAGCCAGGATCGAACCTGCCAAGTTGGGGTCAGAAGGCCAGCGCCTCAACCGTCTGAGCCACTCAGCCCGGCACAGCTTTCTAGATCTCAAGAACACAGGCAAATAGGTTAGAACAGCAAGCTGATAAGAACATTTACTGGATGTTGATAGCGATAATGATGCACCATAACTCACACTATAACTCAAGCCCGTATCTCAGCTACAGAGAGAAAAATCTGGAGAAAGACGGTTTATGAAGTCAGAAAACCAGCAACACCCGCTACTTCGGAGCAGACTTCCAACTGTCGTCAGTTAGGGAACAAAGAAAGAGAAGCAGAAGAAGAACTAACTTACAGGGGGCAATATTTGAGGATGGTCAACGTCGATCACGAAGACTGAGTCTCAGTTCCACACGCAGATATGGTGAAATTATTAGAATAACTAGCGTTTATCACCTGCTGCCGTCTTCATTATCTATCTATCTATCTATCTATCTATCTATCTATCTATCTATCTATCTATCTATAATTAGCATATTTATATCTATTTACTGATATTTGCATTATTTCTTGTTTTAGAGCTATTCTATTTATCTACAATAGTTTATTCGTTAAGAAGGTTAACGTTTGAAGGAGATAATGACTCGTTGTTTGCAATATTTCACAATATTGTTAATCGAAGAGTAGACTACTAATATACCAAAATACTCAAAGAGTCGCAAATATTAAAATACCAACCGCAGTGATGCAATTGGTTCTTTACTGTCTTCACGACCAAGTGAGTTGGCAATACGGTCAGGGTCGCGCAGCTGTGAGCTTGCATTCTGGAGGTAATGCTCGAATCCCATCGTAGGCATTTCTGAAGATGGTTGTCCGTGGTTTCCAATTTTCACACCAAGCAAGTGCTGGAGCTGCACATTAACTCAGGTCACGTCGCTACTTTCCCAATCCTAGCCATTTCCCATCCTTCTGTCGCCGAAAATCTTCGGTGTGTTAGTGCGACTGTCTTTATGTTTCCAAGATATTGCCGAAAACCTCGGATGCGTTTTTGTGACGTTAGATCACTAGTAAATAAATAAATAAATAAATAAATAAATAAATAAATAAATAAATAAATAAATAAATAAATAAATAAATAAACTGCTGTCATGTCACGTATGGTGAAACTTACATCTACAAAGCTATATCAATAATTTTATTAAACCGAGTGTGTACATTAGTTTGGGTTTGGCTTTCGACAGTCTTTTGTCAGCATGTTTAAAGATTGAGTTCTGTTCCCACATTTCGCCAAATTGTACTTGGAGCATGGTTGGTTGCATAGATTACAGATGCAGCCCTCCTTGGGTTCATGGAATGATTCATTCTGGCAAATTTCCCGAGGAAACTGTGGGCGGTGAATCTTGTGTAGAGATAGCGGGGCTCGAAGTTTGGTCCCTTCCTGGTTTCTTTTTCATCGCTTCTGTGTCCATTATTTCTCTATGTATCTCGTTGGCTTTGTTACGTCTCTCCTCGATGACGGTTTTGTATGCTTGCATTTCTGGCAGCCCGAAGCAACTTGTTATGTCTTCGATAAAGTAGGATTCCTGCGCTATTATGTACGCATAACTGTTCCTTATGAACTTAGATACTGGGTGAGCTCTTTTTAGAAATCTTGCTTTAACGTTCTCTAGTTTCCTACAATGCTATATTGAAATATTTATACTTAAAATGTGTCAGGTAAGTTCTATTTCTTTTGTTCGATTGGTTGAGCAAGCCTTATGTCATAGAAGACATTTTATAACATAGGTTCTCTTTAGCATATTTTATGTTACAATCTGTATGGTCCAAACCCTTTCATCCTTATTTCTTACTACATAATAGTGTCTCTCATTTCTGAGGAAATTATCCTTTTAAACTGTTTGATATCCAGGTACTGTTCTTGCACAAGTTGTATTGCCGTTTCCCAATGCACGATCACACTTGCTTTAGAGTGAGTAATTGAATTCTACGTTCGTGGTCTCAACTGTTAGTCATGCGACGTGTAGGATTTCCTTCCCTCGCCAGAGGAGGAAGGTAAATGTTCAACTAACTCCCCAGGGAGTTTGTAATCCCAATATATATTCGCTACATTACCAATATTATAACGTCTGTCGTCGAGAAATGCGGAGTAATATATATGCAAACTTCACCATCAACGCGATGTACTATTAATACGATATGGTGTTTGTGAACGAAAAGTTCTAGCTATGACCTATAATGTTAGGCGAAGAAATTCAACTTTACGAAACTCAGTTCAGGTTTAATTTAGTCTTATGTGAAAATATGATATTTTTCAACGCGAGAATAATTATGTCTTGGAATGCAATTATTCCATGGCGGTATTGAATAATAGTTTATGTAGTATTCAGCTGAGTCCAACCGTTCCTGGACAGTTCCCGAAATAATTTTTATCAAGTGAAAATGTTTCTCACAGTTAATTTTTCCCAGAGATTTTCTTTCACAAAACACATTCCCCTAATAGCAATTAATCTATCAGTAAGCTATTTTTATCGGGATATACCACTTTCCTAAGGGGTGGATGGAGGGATAACAGAGAGCACAAACATACTGACAGCATATTTATAAAAATCAGCTAAAGCAAACACAAAATAAATATAATACAAGTACAATACAGTATTCAGGTGGAATTTTCTGCATTTTCAAACCTAACATTATCTCAGTCACTTTTTGTCTGTAATAGTGCATTGTGTGAAACTTCCCAAAACACTCGCCGGGATGTAATCCAGGCTTTTATCTGCAGGTATTGCTGAAAAAACCACACTTGCACCGTAATTTAGGCTTACTGTTCCTTGCCATATTTAGGATTACGCATAAAAATGTTTGAATTCAGGAAAAGTAACATCTATCCACGACCCCCTAATAGACTCACGTGTGAGAGGCGTAAACTTTTGAATGTTTACACTAGCATACCGGTTAGTCTCGCGCACAATTTCCGACAATAACTCGTTCGTCAAAGGTAATAATTGGAAAAAGTCAAGTTCATTCAACCATGCGGTTGTTTATAACCTGACGTACCTGTGAATGAGCTTTTGAAATCCAAGTCAGTGTCGCGGTATTTCCTCCATCCATCAGAAGAGGTACCAGCATTGCCATTCATCATAATTTTCTCATTATCTGGAATTTTATCACTCAACTCACCAACACTATCTCATTCCGCAATATCAACGTTACTTTCACCTAAAAGTCTGGCGATTTCTTTCTCACGCTGCTCGAACGACCCCATGTTGCTGAGCAATGTTTGTTTACAAACTCACATGCTCTGCAAAGAATCTGCACAAAGCCTGATTTCAGAGAGATTATAGCTATACATGATTTCAAATTTTCATCGAAGGTTTGCAGTACCTTACTGTACCTGTAATTCATGCACGCGTAACCCGACAAAGGAGTTATATACGGAAGAATGTCATGTCGGGCATTGCCCGACATAGGACCTATGCGGGATATTCTCGTTGTCGGGCATGGCCCGCCGCGTGAGTGCTAAGGGTTAAAGTTTATCTCCATAAGTTTCTTTTACAATTGGGTTTACGTCGCACCGACACAGAAAGTTATTATGTTGACCCAAAGGGCAAGTAGTGGGAAGGAAGCGATTGCGGTCTTGATTAAGATACAGCCACAGCATTTGTCTGGAAAAAGTAAACTCGTCACTCGTCCTATGGTGATACAGCTCTTTTCGGGCACAACCCCCAATGGAGGTGAGCTGCATGTACCATTTTAACCACATACCAGCCCTCCTACAATTCCAACATTTCTGGCAGTACCGCGAAGTGGACCCAGGCCCTCCGAGGACAGCAGTTAATAGTGATAACCGTTACGCTACGGAGGCGGACATTTGTCTGGTATGAAAATGGGAAACCACGGAAAATCATATTCAGGGCTGGCGACAGTGGGATTCGAATCCTCTATTTCCCGAATGCAAGCTGACAACAAAGTGACACAAGCGCCGCAGCCACTCGCTATGATGTGGTAATAATAATAACAATGGCGTGTGGCCTCCGGAGAGGCCTGGTGCAGGTCTCTTGATTTGACGCACGTAGGCGACCTGCGTGTCGTGATGAGAATGAAATGATGATGAAGACGGCACATACACGCAGTCCTCGTGCCAGGGGAATTAACCAATTATGGTTAAAATTCCCGACCCTGCCAGGAATCGAACCCGGAACCCCTATGGCCAAAGGCCAGTATGCTAACCATTCAGCCATGGAGCCGGACATGATGTGGTTATTGATTTTGTATTTATATGTAAAATTTATCACTAACTGTTGTAACAGCTGCCGGGGTTTTCGTACGCTTCGAATGTCTTTCAGAACACATACCAGAGGGAATTTATCAAATAGGAGAATATCTTAAGGACACAATACATCTTCGGCAGGCCGTGAAGAGGAAGCGGAAACCCATGTCCCGTACCACCACGTTATCCACCTGCCATACTACTCAAGTACGACGTATTTGGGCATCTTCAAACATCTCCAGACTGAGTCGGGTTCGAACCCAAAAATTTTACCTCAGAAGGCCAACGAGATTATTATTATTATTATTATTATTATTATTATTATTATTATTATTACTGTGCCCGTTCTCATCTCGTAGACCATTCACAAAATGCCGGCGTAGGAAGGTATGGCCCATGCGATCTATTAAGGCAATGAACTTCTTATTAATACAGCATATAGGAGGCTATGCACGTCATGGAACGGACTGATTTGGAAGACACTGCAGAACAGTAGAGGCTCATTTTGAATTGTTTTAAAAAAATATAGCAGCGGAAGGATTGTTTAAAAATATACTCTAAAAATTGCGACTGCAGAAGTAAGACGCAGATACGAGCGAAGCTTCACTACTGAAGAATATCCTAAACTACTGAGGAGGATATTAACTATTTACAATCGGCGATAACATACGATAAAATAATTCACCGGCGTATGCTAAAAAAGGGAGACGAAATATTATAGAAATAAATAACTTGTGGTGAGATACGTCTGACTTGGATCCGTGAGCAACCACTCTACGATTGAAGAAAAAGTGACTCACCATATTGCAGAACTGATAATTTCATACGAGAAGATAGTTACCACTGTGGTAGTAAACTTAATATCTATTTACGGAGAAATTATTCCAACCGAAGAAAACTTCGTCGTTTACAATAAGTAATAAAAATATGGAATATATCATGACTGATTGCTCCGCAAAAGGAATTTTCTTCGTTGTCTGCAGATTCGAAATGATGACTGTCTGGTAAATCTACATGATGGACTGAACTGGGGATATGCACCGTCGAGCCAGAGGACCAGCTGATGATGATTGGACCGGCCAACCAGTGGACAGAATGATGAGGATGAGCACCGGCCAGCCAAAGACCGGACGATGAGGAGTGGACCGGCGAGCCATGTGACCAGCTGATGACCAGGAACATGCTATCCAACTAGAGTTCCAGATCCGATCGGAGGGTCTAACTACAACCGAGGAATGGAGCAACAACCAGACCAAACGTAGCAACTGACGAGCTAAGTCCATACATTTCTTTAGTAGAGTAGTTTCTTGTAATCTACACCCTCAATCTAACTCGGCATGTGCTGAATATTTGGTGATATGTATGAATTAATTAAGAACGTGTGTGAAATATAAAGTGAAGTGTGAGATATTTAAGGCTATAAGATAAGATGGAAGTGTAGAATTAGAATTCTATAATGACATATACAGGCTACCGCACTTGCTGACCAGTAGAAACTAGCTTGGATAAAAGAAAGAAGTGTTACTTGTGAAGACCTAGTAGCAATGAGTCTATTTAACTCGTGAAATTTCGATTAATCTCGCTTACCTGTACATAGATTACGTCACGAATTACCTGCGCGATACAGATGAATATTGTCAAGTTAAGTATTCCTTTCTTCATAGAAAGAGGGCATTGAACTCAAACTGCTGTTTTTAAGATAAAGGTTATTAAATGCGTATTTTACAAGGCAATTCTAGAATGTTTGGCATATAGTTTTGAGTGTAATTGGCTATATGCATACGGCAATATGTATGCCGGTGTTATGTTAATGTATGTTGGAATGGTGTTGAAATGTGATTATTTACTGGAGCATATTGATGAATAGTTGAAGTATAGAGGTTTGTTTATATTCTACGGTAAGAGTAAGAATTGCTATTCGACGAGGAAACGTTGTGTTAGAATTACGAGGTGAGTTTCTGTGCCATATGGAAAGAATATGTCAATGTGTGAACATCGCGCAGATGACCATTTTAAGGTAAGATTGACATGTATTATGGTAGAATTGTGTATCGTGACAGTTGTATTTATCTGATATTGGTAAATGGCAGGTACCAAGTATAAGAGAGTACTTTAATATACGGTTCACTAGGCTCATGACTTAGTATACATCTGATATTCTTTGGTGCAGTGACGTTACAGTATAATACGTAATAATTTCATTCTATACTGTCCATACGAGTTGAGTAGCTCATATACATATGAGATATTGAAAAAGATCAGTTTGCTAAAGCACATTGAGCCGTTGATAGAGGAGTGTGTGGATTGGAAACTACTTGAATAGTTAGATAGATGTTTATTTCTTTTCATGCAGTAATGATTTCAATTGAAGTATTTTAAATATGAAGAATATGATAATGGTTAGTTAGGAGCCATATGTCGTAGGCTTTAGGGAGGTATTGTCTTAGCCCGTAAGTTGTTATTTGTGCGTACTCGAGATATGTGACCAAATAATCAGAGTTCAGATTTATGAATGGAAAAGTTGGAGAACACTTTTACGATTTAATACTCACGCAAGAGTTTGTTTGGGAAATACTTACGTGAAGATATGAGCAGATTTACATTTACAATCTGACTTTTTCCCATTTAATTTTATTACGTTTCAAGTTAGCGAACCATTCATTTTTATCTCAGCCAGATGACTTAAATGTTGTGTGGATTTATTCATACCGTGATTGCTCAGTGATCTCTTGAATATAATTGGAGAAAATCAATTACTTTTCGGAACATGGCTACGAATATTGAGGTAAATATTAATATGAATTTGAACATTAAATAAGAAAGAATGTAAATATTTTAAGGCTTAATTGTTTTATTTTTATTTGAGCCAGCGCTGACTCTAATCCTTCATGCTTAAATATTACTCAGATAATACTACCCAGATTTCACTTTATCTCACATTGAACATTATTTATTCAATAAATAATCTTATATTTTTCTTTTAGTAAGTGACTGTGTCTTAATTTCTGTTTGGGTAACGGCTAGTTTGTAAGTTAGTTAATAAGTTTTGTAGATATAAGCAATTTATGAGTTTCACAAATGGAAAGAGATTCCTTTTGAAGTTATCGGCCACAGGTTCTTACTTGAGCGTGTAGGTACTTCCGTGATGTTCATCCCAACGGACTGATTCTCATCCGAAACCACGTAAAATAACTAACTATATAAAATCACAGATTTTATGAGCGAAAGTTGGAATACCCTGAGAAGAAATCGAGCTACCGGGATAACTTGGCACTGACCGCTACATAGGCGGGTGCACTACTATTATTATTATTATTATTATTATTATTGTCATTATTATTAGTACTATTAGTTCTTTTATGCTGGGTGTGTCCTACCAAGTATAGAGTAACTATACACGTTTTATTGTTAACTATTTGTTTCATGCTCTCGCATTAACGAACAGTTAATTTCTTTTTTTGCTAGTTGCTTTACGTCGCACCGACACAGATAGGTCTTATGGCGACGATGGGACAAGGAAGGGCTAGGAGTGGGAAGGAAGCGGCCGTGGCCTTGATTAAGGTACAGCCCCATCATTTGCCTGGTGTGAAAATGGGAAACCACGGAAAACCATTTTCAGGGCTGCCGACAGTGGGGTTCGAACCTACTATCTCCCGAATACTGGATACTGGCCGCACTTAAAAGACTGCAGCTATCGAGCTCGGTAACAGTTATTTTAAAGTATTGTTTTTGTTAATTCATTAGGAGCTTTGTAACACGAAAGCCATCAGCCTCGTATACTTGTACATATGTAGAATTTGTTTGATAACCTGTGTTGTTGTAGTAAGTGTAGTAATGTGTTAAAGTATACTAGTGTCAGAGAGCAAATGACAATGTCCCTTAAATTAAAAATTCATTATATTCAAAACTGGTGGTCCTAGAAAACCGTTTTTAGCTTAAAATTGATCAAAAATAATATTTTAAACTCTTTCTGTCAAAATTTAGGGTAAAAATAACCTTCAAACTTGAAAACTTTAAATTACTCTTTAGAGTAAAAAAATTGTTGGGGGGTAAAAATCCCTTAACTCAAAAATGTATTATCTCCTAAACCGATGGTCCCAGGAAACAGCTTTTAGCTTAAAATTAATCAAAAGTAACCTTTTAACAGTTTATGTAAATCAACACACCCCTAACTGTTTCTTTTCAAAACTTTGGGTTAAAAATAACATCTAACGTTAAAAATAGTCTCGGATTATACTTCAAATTACTTTTAGAGTAAAAATACTTTGGGGTGAAATCATAAGGCTGTCTCTCCCTCTCTTGTAAACGCAAGTCTTTAAATATGCCATAAGAAGGAACTTTTATTTAGTCGATAAGATCCTGTGCTAGAGTTGCGTGCATTTTATTTCATCATGACGACGAGAATATTGACAGTTGATGTTCAAGCCTTTGAAGTGAATGGGTACACATTTGTGTTTAAAGAGGTAGTTTAAAGAGGTAGTGTGTTGGAATACACTGTGTTGTGTGCGCCAAAAGTCGGGAGTTTAGTATTTAGCCCGTCTTTCCCTTACTGTCTGCAAACAGATCAATATAAAAGGCAGACTCAATGGATTAAAAAGAATCTGGGACTGCAGTGGGAAGAAAAAGGTATTTATTATCGCTTTCTAGCTATGATCATGAATGCTCGTTTGTCAGGAGCAGATCTAGTGTTTGATGATGATGATGCTTGTTGTTTAAGGGAGCCTAACATCTAAGGTCATCGGCCCCTAGTGTTTGTGAAAGGTTGTGAAAAGTAGGAATGGTTGCATAACTATCTACCATCAACATGTGAAGTTATCGATCTGCATGAATTAGGATGTCTACCATTAGAAACTCTTCTCAAGGAACATAGTGCGGAAAGAGTAAAATATCTTTGCGCCATGTGTGTGCGTTCTTTGATTGGTTATGCCGCAAATGTATGCTGGGAGGTGAGCTACATATGTAAACTGCAGTGTTCAAATCTCGTCAGTGAGAAATAAACATTTGTAGAGTAAAGCCATCTTGTCATTTCTATCTGATACTAAGTGCAACGCTATTGAAAAGGCGATCGTAAAGTTTTATGCTTGCAATAAGAAGCTAAACACTTTACTGAAGAAGAGTTATTACACTTATTACTAAAGGCTTCCAGTCAATATAGCTGCGAATGCTGTAAAAGGATCTTCAAGAAGGTGGCTCGTGAGCGGATGAAAGATCCTGTTCTGTCGGAGCTTCAGACTTGCATGTAAGTCTACCTAAGAGACACCCAGTGAGACAGTGTGGTACATATCAACTCATTAAACTGTATCGCAGATGTAAGAAGAACGAGTTGACTTCGTATATGAACACCTACCATGGGTACGAAGGGAGCGGACAAGCAGACGCAGAAGATGGTGAAGAGCAATGCTGGAAGAAGGTTGAGGAAGCTTGCTGCTCATGGGCTCATCAATAAAGTAACTGTTCTTCCTTTTGAGCTTCATCTTCATGTCTACCAGTACTGTGGTCCTGACTCTGGAGTCGATGTTCGCATGGCACGTGGTGATCCTGGTATCAATATATTAGATGCTGCTCACAAAGAACACGATCTTACTTTCCGTGCTAGTATACGTGAAAACAAACCTAAACTGAGACGTGTAGCTGATGAAAATCTACATCGAAGGGTTATGCAGCGTGTGACGTCACCTAAATCTGCAGTTGCTCAGAAGATAGGAGCGCTTTCCGTTGCTGATGAAATGAAAAGGACACTGTTGCTAAGTGGAGTCTTTAGAAGACAAAGACGAGGACAGCAGAGATAATCTATGTCAAAAAGGACTAAATATATTTTCATGATAAAGAATGTAGGCCTACACATTCTGAAATAAATAAAATTTGTGCAACATCACGCAGTTGTTGCATGATTTTTTTCACTTGTTACGTTAATCCTATTCAACTTTAAGTCCTAACTTTACTAGTGGTAATTATGTTGACTAACAAGTTTAATCTTGTTTTAAACAATAGTAGAGAGGGGAGGTAAGGGTTCTTGTTTCTCTGTAAGAAGAATCCTCTTTTTTAATCCGTAAATTGAAGTTGGTATTGAAACCAAGCCATTTGACATACAGTTTATTACCACGACGACGAACAGCACCCTCTATTAAATAGTGATACCGATATTTTGTTTTTGCAGCTCTTCGATCCAGAAGCCACCTTCGATAGACTGTCCTGAAAGATCATGAAGTAAATAGACAACTGAATTAATGAGCTTAACGCTGTTGATTTGAAAACAACCTGTGCTCCAGTTAGGGGTGTATGCTTTTGCGAAGGCAGACTTGTGTTTGCTGATGCGAACAAAATCAACCTTTTTGAAATCGATGACGCCGTGGATCAACTGTTTTGATCACAAGATGAATAGCGTCTAAGCGTGGTGTATTCTTGGTGGCGAGACGTAGCTTTGTAGTGATAGTGCGATGGGGCGTATCGTTGTAGTTAGTCACAAGTCTAGGCAGGAGGTAAATCCAGCGATAAGAGTCTTGAGCTGTAAATTCTCGCCACATCAGTGTTCTTTGAGAGTGGGATAAAGCGTTCTACAACACTTGCATTGAGATTGCTTTACGTAGAATAGTGATGAATGCCGAGTGACTAGAGATTAGCACTGTCGTAAAACTTTTTACTTTGATCAGTTTGAAGAAGACGTGGGCAGCGTTTTGATTGTTGAAAAATACGTTTGAAACCGTCTTTGACTTGAGCTGCTGCCTTAGAGCGCACAGGTTCTGAAAAAGCAAACTTAGAGTACACATCAATGACAGTGAGTAGATACTTATACCCCTTTTTGCTAGAGACATAAGGAATCATTTCTAGTACGTCACTTTGACATAATTCATCCTTTCCACCTGTGATGACACGTCTGCGACGGTAGGTGCGACGAGCTGGCTTATGTAACCCTGTGCGGTGCTTGTCTTTACAGGTAAGGCCATACTTTGAAGAGCCATTACGCAATAATACCAGCTTGACGTAATTCCTTCTCTATTTCTAGAATGTCTGATCCATGACCTGTGTGGCCGGTATCTTGAGAAGCTCTCAGCATTTGCAGACGTTCTACGAGTACATTAGGGCCATTCCATTATCTTACGTCTACATAGGGTAACATAGGATTTTAGATAATATTAAGACCAGGTGCAGGCAGTTAATTTGAAGGAAACAACTTAGAAATAAACTCTCGGTACTTGCGACTCTTATTTGCGTTTACAACTTCTGTCCTTTTGTAATTACTTCGAGTAGCGTTAGTAACAAAAGTAATCAAATGATATTTCTTAAGATCATCCGGCGAACTTATATTCTTGTCAGGTATCCGAGAAAAGGGGAGTTATAACAGACCTTTAGTAGGTTCATACGTCACACCTTTTACAATGAGACTGTTGTCAGTATATTAACATCAGCATTACCAACCCGGAAACAGTCGTCGTCACAGCCAATACCGTAGGTTGTGTCGGTTTTTCCTGTAATGAATTTTCCTATGCAAGGAGCAGAGAGTGAACCATACAGTAGGTGTTTTGAGGAAATGTATTTAACTGATCACGATACTCTGGTGTGATCATAACCTCAGACGAGGTGGCAGATCTTATTTTGATATAGTAGGCGTTTCTGCAATAACGTCCGTAGTTAAAAAAGTTTTTTTGCTATTTGTTTTACGTCGCACCGACATAGATATGTCTTATGGCGACGATGGGACAGGAAAGGCCTAGGAATGGGAAGGAAGCGGCCGTGGCCTTAATTATGGTACAGCCCCAGCATTTTCCTGGTGTGAAAATGGGAAACCACGGAAAACCATCTTCAGTGTTGCCGACAGTGGGGTTCGAACCCACTATCTCCCGATTACTGGATACTGGCCGCACTTAAGCGACTGCAGCTATCAAGCTCGGTAGTAAAAATAAAGTTAACTTCCGTAGATGATAAAGAGACATCAAAATCTTCCTCCTCTTCCTCATCCTGTTTCTCCTGTTCTTGCTTCTCTTCTTCTTGATTTTCCTTCACTTGAAATGTTTGCATAGTAAAATAACTTGTAGTGAGCTCAGATGTTGTAGTAGAATGAAAATCCCTCTTAGAGGTGTATCGAGTTGCGTTTTCAAAAGGAAATCAGTATCTGCTTGATTACGTTTAAGCTCTTTGAATTTACCTCGAACATCGTTTCGTGCAAGGATGATAATTTGCTTAATCTCTTTGTTGCATGTTGACATGATATCGGTTTCGGATTAATTGCAGTCAGTATCCGCCGTGCTGATGCTTACAAAATGGTCAAAGACCATGCGATACCGTCCGTGATGATCATCAATTCTTTATCAGTAACTAAGAAGCGGTAACGTTACGATGGCCAAAATGTAGCACATCAGTATTAACTTGGTCGCAATACACATGTTGGATGTTGCGCTCATCTTGTCAATAAAGCACAATGATATTGGCGTTGTCACGTATCTGCTGCTTAGGCACACGAGGGTAGGTTTGACATAAATACAAAATTAACTACATATTAAATTATGCACGAATAATGTTTTGTTGTTCTGCGGCATCATTGTCAAAAATCATGAGAGAATTGGGAAGCACATCATCCTGTGGCAGCACTTGCTCACGCGCAATAAGATGAAAATATCTCAAACTAGCTTTATCCAGAATCTGCATGATAAGCTATAGAATCAGATATACGGTTGATAAATTGTATTTGCGAAAATGTAAATATTCTGGAAGCGTATGCCATTTGAAAGGGTAATGAGTGTGGGTAAAATATTTGCCTTGCAACTTCCCGATGGTGCGGTAATGATACGTCGAACTGTAGAGGGAAACCATGTTCCATGACACACAATACAAAAACCTTGCATGCCGGGATGAGTGGTTCAGACGGTTAACGTGCTGGCCTTCTTACCCCAATTTAGCAGGTTTGATCCTGGTTCAGTCCGGTGGTACTTGATACTTGAAAGTGCTCAAATAGTACATCAGCCTCATTTCGGTACATTTACTGGCACATAAAAGAACTCTTGTGGAACTAAATTCCGTCACCTAGGGCCTCGCCGAGAAGCATGGAAGTAGTTAGTGGGACGTAAAGCCAATAACATTATTATTATTATTATTATTATTATTATTATTATTATTATTATTATTATTATTAAAACCTTGTACAATGTAGTGAAGAGGTGACGTGGCAGTGGTGGTAAAGGTGGAGGTGGAGGTGAAGGTGAAGGTGGAGGTGGAGGTGGGCAATAGAGCCCGTTCCAGTAGCAGAATTAGTTAAAGCTCACAAGAATCGAACTTTTGACCTTGAGCCAGAGGTAGTCTCATAATAGCATGCATAAAGTAATGTCTTAATCAAGAATAGGTATGAAATTAGTTATTTTGTAGGCACGCCTACCCGATATTTTTGAAAATATACGGATGAAAGGAGGAAACGTTATGTTAAGACGTAGAGCATGTAGGTACATCGACACATTTTAAGCTAAAGAACAGTTTCTGGGACTACCGGTTTAAAAGATGAATTTGTAAGTTAAGATATATTTTCACCCCCCAACGTATCTTTTTTACTCTAAGAGTAATTTGAATTATAATCCGAGACTGGCTTTTAACGTTAGAAATAATTTTTTACCCCGAAATTTTGAAAAGAAACAGTTACGGGTGAGATGATATACATAAACAGTTAAAGGATTATTTCTGATGAATTTTAAGCTAAAAATCACTTTTCTAGGACCATCGCTATAGGAGATAATATATTTTTAATTTGAGGGATCTTTGCACCTCAACATATTGAAAATGAAAACCTACAACCTGTTTTCCAGTCATTGACCGGGTCAGGAATAGAATGAATGAAACAGATATAGGCTATTAGTACGATGGGGTCGCCATACCCAAAGTGATTTAGTAATGACTAATAGATGCTATGAAATGAGAATGAAGAGTGTTGCTGGATTGAAAGATGACAGGGAAATCCGGAGTACCCGGAGAAAAACCTGTCCCGCCTCCGCCTTGTCCAGCACAAATCTCACATGGAGTGACCGAGATTTGAACCACGGTATCCAGCGGTGAGAGGCCGACGCGTTGCCGTCTGAGCCACGGAGGCTCCACGTCAGCATATTATTTACTCTAAAAGTAATTTGAAGTATAATTCGAGACTGTTTTAACATTGGAGGTACATTTCATCCAGTTTTAAAAGAAACAGGCGTGAGTTGATATACGAGGTATATAAATTGTTAAAGAATTATTTTCTATACATCTTAAGCTAGAAAGCTTTCTTTGACCACCAGTTTAGGAGACAATAAATTTCTAAGTTAAGGGATGTTTTCAGCCCAACTATTTTTTACTTTAAAAATAATTTAAAGCATAATCCGAGACTGTTGAGGTTGAACGTTGAAGGTTATTTTTACCAGAAATCTTGAAAGAAACATTTGGTGGTGGTGGTGGTGGTGGGGGTGAGTTGATATGCATCCCGCCGCGTTTCCTACAGTTCTGATACATCGGTCCCTCTCCCTAAGACGTAGTAATATAACGAGATGTGTGATCACGGGCTAAAGACCAGCAGGAATCGTGAGCGTCACTATTAATTCATTGAGAGAACCCCGAAAGAATGCGTAAAACGTAAACCTTACAGCAGGAGGTGTACACACTGACCAGAAACAGTTATTGTACAGGCTGGAAACTGCCCGCTGCATTTCAAGCCTCGCAATAGCTCACTTGGCAGGGGCGGAGTGCTGGAAGGTTTGAATCCCGCGCAAGTAGTTTCTGTTCGCTTTTACAGCCAGTTGACTGGGATGTGGCAAGTTTGCATAATGAATTATTTCCGCAGACTGATTTGTTTATTTGTCCTGAAAAGGGCCATTGGTATGATGGCATATGGTATGGAGCTGGGTTGGAAGAGGCTGGGAAACTTATGGCAGGATTTCAGTTACATAAGTCTTTTGACGCAACACCTGCTCCAACTGACGACCTCCGTGGTGCATACAGAGCTGCGCGCGATGTTGTAAGGACCGTCTGGTACGTTGTAACATCTGCGGTGTAACGGATCAGCATGACCATGATTGCTAGGTTCTTGTGCATACACCAGTTGTTTTATATTCTCCCACAGAAAAAATCCAGTGGCGTAAGATCGGGCAATTTGGCAAGCCAGGGGACAGGTCCTCCACTTTATATCTTTATCAAGATGTGTCTCAAGGAGATGGTTCCGGATGACCACCGCAGCGTGCGGTGGAACTTCGTGATGTTTAAGCCACATTCTGCAGCGGTCAAGGAGTGGCACACGTTCCAAGAACGGTGGTAGGTCATCTTGGAGAAACCGCAGGTAGCGTTCTCCCGTCGGAGGTCCCTCAAAGAAACGAGGACCAATGAGGTGATCACGCACGATGCCACACCGTACGTTCACGCCTCACTGTACCTGAAAAGCTGCCTGTCGTACCCTATGGGGATTATCCACACTCCAACAATCGATATTATGTCGATTAAAGGCTCCATTTTTGAAGAACTGCGTTTTGTCCGCAGAATAAGGCCACTAAAAAGGCAGGATCAGTGTCTACGTGCTGTATGGTCCATTGACAGAACGCCACTCGTGTTTCGAAATCATGACCATGGAGCTCTTGGTGTAAGTGCAAATTGTACGGGTGAAACCGCTGGGTATGCAATATCTGCATAACAGACGCCCGGCTGATGTTCGTTTCCTGTGCAATGGCCCGTGTGCTAATGTGAGGGTTATGCCAGACAGCGTCCAACACAACCTCATCACTGTGAGCGGATGTCACCGGATGATCTCGAACAGGCCGTGTCCTTCCCATGAACGCAGTTGCCCGCAGACGTCTTTCCACACTCCGAAATATCATGCCTGTCGGTTGCAGTCTATCAGGATAGCGTTCTTGTGCCTGTTTTGCATTCTGTCTCGTTTCACCATAGACGAATAACATATCCACATACTCCTCGCTCGAATACAATACGAGGCAGTGAATAAGCTTTGCGTTGTGTTGTGTTGTGACTTTCTTCGAAAGAGGAAAGTTCACGCAGCTATATACCTACGTGGCATCGCATGTTGTTATCGTTCCAATAGGGCACACTTTGCCGTACCTGTGGTCTACGAAGCTTGGAACATGTACGACGTAAGTAATAGGTTGCCTGTGCCCTAGCCACAGGCTGTCACTTCCTCATCCTCGCCAAACCCAGCTCAATACTCTATGCCATGATAAATACGACCCATTACAGGGCCAAATAAACAAATCAGTCTGTGGAAGCTACGAAGTATGAAACCTTACCACATCCCAGGCAGTTGGCTGCAAAATTAAAGAAATACTTGCGTGGAATCGAACCTGCGAGCATCGTCCACTATCACAACTCCTACAGCGCCTCTGCCAAGTGAACTATTGCGAGGCTTTGACATGCAGTGCGCAGTTTCCAGACTATATAATACCTGCTCCCAGTCTGTGTGTGCAACTCCTGTTGTAAGGCACGGGTTCTTCGCATCTTTTCTCATATTCACGGGTTCATTCGAGGTACCCATAATGTAATAAATAATAAAGGCGCTCTCGATTTCTGCTGTCTCCTAACCCGTAAACACACATTTCGTTATATTTCCCCGGTTTAGGGAGAGGGACCGAAGTATTTCAGAACTGTAGTTAAAACGGCGTGATTCATAAAAGTATATCATAAGGGGTTTGTGAAGGACCTGGTATAAACTGTTAAAAGATGATTTTGAATAAATTTTAAGTTAAAATGTCAGTTTTCTGGGACCAACGACTTAAGTTAAGGGATTTTCCCACCCCTCCCTGACATTAGTACACTTTAACATATTACCACAGTTACTACAGCAACACAGGTTGTCCAACATATTGTACATACAAACAACTGCACGAGGCTGATGAACTCGATGTTATCAAGCTCCTAATGAATCAAGAACAACAACATAAAGTAACTGTTCATTTATGAGGGAGCATGAAACAAATATTTAAGAACAAAACGTGCATACTGTAGTTAATTTATACTAGGTAGGACACACCATGCATAAAATAGATAACAATAATACTTTTTTTAAAGAATTTGTTTTACGTCCCGCCGACACAAACAGTTCTTATGGCGACGATGGGATAGGAAAGGCCTAGGAGTGGGAAGGAAGCGGCCGTGGCATTTTCCTGGTGTGAAAATGGGAAACCACGAAAAATCATCTTCAGGGCTGCCGACAGTGAGATTCGAACCCACTATCTGCCGGATGAAAACTCACAGCTGCGGGCCCCTAACCACACGGCCAACTCGTCCGGTAATAATAATAATAATAATAATAATAATAATAATAATAATAATAATAATAATAATAATAATAGTGTAGTCAGTAAGGTTGGCACCCGTGTAAGGTTAAGCCTGGAGTCGAATTCAAACTATGCCCACTAAGTGATATCACACCCACATCGCGCGCACACTTCTGAAATCTCCCGCGCTGTGACGTTACACGCTCAACAGCCAACCAGCGCTTGTTCCAGTATTCCTCCAGCCGCTTCTGACTTTTATCGACAGATTTTACTGGTACATTACGGAATTCCTGTGGAAAAGAATTCCGGCATCTCAGCGTCTCTAAAATCTGTAAAAGTGGTGTAACGTAAAACCGGTAACTTAATTATTGTTCTAATATGTCATCACCATACAAGTAACATTTCCCAGGAATTTCATAATCGATCTCAAAGCGGAGTTGGGAAGTACCATCCCTCTCTGTACACAACATTAAACGAATTCAAAAATGAAAGTGATATTGACACAGCTCTTAGGCAGGTATCCATTGCACAAAAATACAATTCCAACCTAAAATAGACGTGGATTTGACTTCAGGACAGGATAAAGTCAGTAGCGCTGGAATAAAATACAGTATATATAAAGACGAGTGGTTGCCCGGCCGAGGCGGTAAAGGCGTTCTCGGTTCACCCGGAAGGACGTGGGTTCGATTCCCCGTCAGGAAGTTGTAGAATTTAAGAAACGAGGTTTTCACTTCCTGAGGTGCACATGGTCCTGAGGTTCACTCAGCCTACACCAAAAATGAGTACCAGGTTAATTCCTGGGGGCAAAGGCGGCCGGGCGTAGAGCTAACCACTGTACCCCATCAAGTGCCGAGGTTATGGGTGGTGGAAGCCCTTACGTTACACCCCTCCAGGGGCCTTCATGGCCTGTACGGAGATGACTTTGCTTTGCGTTTTATATATAAAAAAGAAAACAGTATTTATGATTATTTTAGAACATTAGACAATATTTTTATGCTATACGTCACCGGCACTACAGTAATAATTTTTACGCCTGAAAACTGTACATGATAAAATATGTAATGATTTCAGATTAATTATTAATTCTACTTGGAAAATATATTGGAAGAACATTAATTGGAAAAGTTTCATTGGGTATATTGTCGATGGGTAAAAACTGTTTTTGGAAAGAATTGTTTCTGGAAAGAATTGGAAAATGTAGCAGTGAATTGAGCCCGTCGTATACAAAATTCGCTTAATTCAACATCTAAAAATAGCAGTTACACATAAGATTCAATACTCGTTGCTTGCAGTTGTTTACCAGAACGCATTCAATTTGACCAAAATGTTTATAATTTATCTTCCTGAAAATTCAGTAAATTTCTGTAGAATGTAGGCTAATGAAATCCACAACAACGATTGATACCGGTACTGTCAAGCAAGTTACAATTTAACGTGACTTCTGATATCGTGTTCGTAGTCATGGACCTCTTGTTTTACGCGGAATCCGAATCACAGGGACCTGGCATTTAATTTCAAAACTCCCACATGTATTGGCTGGGATTCGAACCTCGGCGACCTTGGTGAGAAGTCTGTAACGATACCGTTGATACAAAACTCATCTGATTTAACTCAAAATTTGGATAGGGGATGGATGTCTAGTTATTTTCCCTCTTAAAACAACAATTAGCAGTTTCGTCTACAACTTAAAGTTATATTCGCCTTATCCAACGCATGCTGTACTATCACCAATAAATTTAATATGTAGAGGAAAGTAGCCTGATCCAGCGTTATGAAGGAATACTCTAACTGTGGGTCCCGATTTTCCTGTATTGGCAATAATGAATTGAAATCCTTAACTCAGTTACTAGTTTCAAGTGTTTAAGTCTTAGAAAATAACCCAATAAAAGCTACATTATTAGGCCCGTTACGAATCTGAATATTGTTGTTTCTTTTCAGTTACTCACAGTTTGTCACCAATTTGCAAGCCAGAGTATTAATTAAAACGTTTAACGTATAATAAGAAGGCACGTAAAAAGAAAAAAAATCATGTCATTATTTCTAAAAAAATGTTCCTAAACCTTCCATAAAACTCGAAAATTCAATCTGTGTATTTTTACTGCGCCACGTTTTCCACTAACAAGTAAGTGAATTTCTTCACGAATTCGCAGTAAGATGGTGTTCTGTTTCTGCACACAGAAGAAGTGGAGTCCATTAGTGATTTATTTCTTTTAAATTACCGACAGCGGATTTCGATGGCAATCCGACAATAGATGAAAATGACAGAGCAAGCAAATTATATTGATATGAAATCAAACGTGAGATAGCTATATCGGGACAAATTTCATTTAAGTAACATTTCGGTTGATGTTAAACTGATATATCTCCACGTTCTGATTACACTCCTCTGCATGGATTTCTATGCCTAACAGTGAGTAAAGGTTCATAAGCGTATTTGTTTTACGTAGAATTCAAAAATGCAATTCGTTTATTTCTATCACGTCACGTTTTCCGCTAACAAGTGTTCTTGTAAGCATTTTGCAAGCAAGAGTATGATTTATAATATTTGATTTATAATAAAAATGTACATAAAAGCCAAAAATTTATGACATTATTTCCATGAAAACGTGACGTGGTGGAGAAAAACTGGTAATACTTGCCCTTTCAGCGCCCCAAATTATAACAAAACACAAAACAATATTCAGAACAAAAAACATCGGGAAAAATTCAGATGAACAGCAATGTTATAACGCTATGTTATATTTAGGTGTAGAAGTACCACAAAGTTTAGTTTTGTAACTTACATTTTCTTCCCCATCAAGAAGCTACAACATTCTTCTTAGAATTCAAGAACTCTAGGTATAACAATATTCAGGATAATGTTATAGAAAGTTGTGTTAAATATTGCTGCAAAGAGAGTCATAAACACATGTTACTGTCAGTATGGTCTAAATCGCATCCGATAAATGATGGAAACTCATATGTATACGACCTCATTTGCTGTCCCCAAGGCCAAAGGATTATGAATATCTAGTTCCCATCTATCCATTTCACTAACTGCTTAGTCTGCTGGCCCCGTCTCCCGTCCCGCATCTGCTTGCCACAACACAACCGTTCACCATACTTATATAGCTGAAGACTAAGAGGTCGTACTGAACTAGTTTTGGAACTGGCTTCGTCCGCGAGTCAACAGACATCTAGAGAAAGATATATATTACTTCCATAAGCACTTACCATAGCCAGACAACGAATACCCGCCTGGTTCCGCGGCTAACTGTTTTGCATGCTGGCCTTCGCTCCAAACCGGGTTCGATCCCCCGAACGGGTCGAAATTTTAAATCTTCATTGATTAATTCCTTTGGGACTGGATGTGTGTACCATCTTCAGCATTATATTTCATCCTAGGTAGAGCGCAGGTCACTCATGGGAGTCAACTCGGAGGATGTGCACCAGGCCTCTTCGGAGGCCATACGCCATTAAAATCGAGTACTGGATATAGAGATGCTGGTTCCTTACTTCGTTTCCCGAACCAAGGCGTCTTATTTTGAAAGTATGGTATAGTCTCTCCAAGTTTTCCTAATTGACCAAGTCCATTTGTAACTTCGTTTAAATCTAAGAAACTAAATCTCTAGCCATAACTGTAGCAGTCAACCAATCAACTTGCTGTGCAGCAAGGGAGTAAGAGGAATGTCCACAGAACACTGAGGGCAATGGTGCGCTACCGAATCTTTAGTGAGGTACGTTGACGCAGCCTCAGACAATAGTGGAATGCGAGCACGTCTGTCAGGATCAAACATCTATTACCGGTACTTGATAAATTATATTTAATGGCCACAGGAAGTAAATCTCTCACCTCCTAATGAGTATATTATGAGGCCATGATATGTACTTTCAATGAAGTTGTAGAATTATTAAAACAGACATATATGAAAGAAAAATGATTTTCACTTGTAGTGCAATACAGGGTCTTTATAAAAGATACACTCGATTTTGAATGAATACACATTTTATGTTTAAAACCTCATAACGCCACTAGATACCACTAGGCCTATTTACGCTTTAGATTTCCAAGCATGGAATGTGAAAGAAAATGATATCTAAATAGTGATTTAGTTTTCTAAGCTCAATCAAAATAACTGTACAACACGCATTTCGACGACGTTACCGAAATGGTGCACGGGGATTCAGGTACGCCTCCCCATGGATGGTATAGACTGAAGCTTGCATGAGAACAAGAACATAACGTCCAAGGGTTAGCTCGCCATTCGATTGGTTATAATTTATCCAGCGATTTGGTGCCAAGCAGTTGGCTTCCCTGGTCATGACATGTAATCTTTTAATTGCTTCACAACAGAAATCCTGATCATAGTTCCCACATTGTAGAATTGCTAATTTATTAGGTATTTTTTTTTTTTGTAATTTTTGCCATTTTATATTTTGAGGTCATTTTCAAAAATTATACGTAATTATTTGGTCATGTTATGGAATTTATTAGACTATTATGTGCTTTTTGAGTCATTTATTACATGTTTGAGGATTTTGAAGCATTTACGCGTGTGGTATTGGATATTATCGCAACTGTAAGTAAGGATGAATACGTAGACTCGAGGATCTTCACAACGCTTTGTCCACATTCCAGGAGAGACACCTACCATTGGATGTCTTCCTCGTGAACAGTCGAGATATTCTTCTGAAGATGCGGAGCAAAGTTCTCTGCGATAGGTAAATAATTTAACTTTGTTTTCTTGACATGGCAAAAGCTCAAAATGTTGTTATAAAATCTATAACATAAATATAGGGCTATACTAACTCGATTAGTAAATTGATTGTAAAATTCATTTACAATTTGTCATTTTTAAATTTTCGGATCATTTTACTGGAATTTTGCCGTCATTTAACAGATCATTTTAAAAATCTTTAGGTCATCAAAATCCTGGCACTAGTGATGACATATTGTTGACATCATTTCCCACAAAGTGAAGGAAGCTTAGGAACTGTACTGATACTGCTTCGAAGTCTATCACAGCTCGCATACTGATCGGTGTGCGGCAGAAACTTGACTTTCATCTCCACGTTGTTCAGATTATTTGAATTTTATGTGTTTCCTTTGACATGGACTCATCATCTGTCACTTGCAAACTTGAAACATTCGACCATTCAGAATTGGAAAAAATCATCTTGGAAGTCCTGTAAATTTGTCTAAATCGCATGTAGGCCCTATTCAGTCCAGACTGAATATAACTAACTTCAAATGCCATGCTGAGATACTTCGAAGAAACATTAAAAAAATGGTACTTAAGTAACGAAAGGGGCATTCTAAATCTACCGTCCTGTAATACTGCCACGCATGCAATACGACTCCTCTGTCATTAAACTGGTATATTTCTGTTAAGAAGTTATAAGAATCTTTATGACATACGATCCGAACGAGGAATGATTTATCAGAATGTATTCCTGATAATTAAAGTCGGGTCAACTCAATCCAAGTAATGCTTATTAATGCGGGAGGAAGGAAATACGAAAATCTCCAAGCATCATTTTCTTAAAAAGAAGAAACCTGACGAGATCTGTCGTCGTACTAGAATACAGAAGTAGTAAGTTGAATCTGGGCAAATTCAAAGATATTGATGAAGCAAATGAGTTTGTGACCAGACTGCGGGACAAGCCTCGGGCCTCTGCAAGATAATTAAGAACTTGCAGCCCAGTCTGGCCGTTGAAGACGTGCTGGCACCTTGTATGGAAATGAATGATCCAACTTAATTCCCGAAAAACTTTCATGTGAAAGAATATAATGATGGAGCACGATTCTAAGAATACGAGCTGATGCAAAGTTCCCGAGGGAAGCACAGCCATTGTTATGGAGTTATTAAAAAACACAAACTTCGGAATCTCACTTCAGCGAGGGATTCGCTATGATTCCGAGTCCTTTATATCACTACGCAGCTCAAAATATTAAAGCCCCACACTGCACGCAGAGAGGGATTATGAAGGCTGTATAGGAAATGTTTCGGAATGAAGAAAGTACGGAGCTAATTATTGTTATTGTTTGGGAACATAAAACATTAAGGAATATTATTCAGGAACAAACACATCGGTATAATGGAGTAATGATCTAAAATTTTCACGTAACGATGAATGAGACCCTAAAACATTTACCGAATATATACACTAGGTATGTTGTACAATTTGCTTTGACGCACCGACACAGATACGTCTTATGTCGACGATGGGATAGGAAAGGGCTAGGAGTGGGAAGGAAGCGGTCGTGGCCTCAATTAAATTATAGCACCAGAATTTGCCTGGTGTGAAAATGGGGACGCCATGGAAGACCATTTTCAGGGCTCTCGACACTGGCGTTCGAGCCCACTATCTTCAGAATGCAAACTTACAGCTACGTGCAGCTATTCGCTCGGTATGTATGTATGTATGTATGTGAAGAGCAAAGAGAACAGAGCATTCTCATTGAACTAAACACTCACGGACTTTTCATATTTTTACGTATGAATACTGTTTAGCAGAGGTCGGCACATAGAATCATGTCCACTCACTGAAACGGCGTATGGCTTTTAGTGCCGGGAGTGTCCAAGGACAAGTTCGTCTCGCCAGATGCAGGTCTTTTGATTTGACTCCCGTAGGCGACCTGCGCGTCGTCATGAGGATGAAATGATGATGAAGATGACACATACACCCGGCCCCCATGTCTGCGAAATTAACTAATTATGGTTAAAATTCCCGATCCTGCCGGGAATCGAACCCGGGACCCCTGCGACCAAAGGCCAGCACGCTAACTGTTTAGCCATGGAGCCGGACTGTCCACTCACTACTTACTGCGTTCTCACCAAGATGTCTTACTTTCGCATACTGAACGTGTCAGTACACGTTTGGACGTGGGAGATACGAATTTTTGAGGTGAGCGTGGCTATTCGTTATTACTCCTTGGCTGATTGGTCAGCGTTGAGGCTTTCAGTTCAGAGAGTTCCGAGTATGATCCCCGGCCGAGTCGGGGATTTAAATCGCGTCTGATTAATTCTTCTGCCTCGGAGACTGGGTATTTGTGCTGTCCCAACACTTTCCTCTTCATATTCAGACAACACATCACACTACCAACCACAGCAGAAACACGCAATAGTGATTACATCCCTTCAAAAGTGGTTGCATAGGTAAGGGCATCCGGCCGTAAAACAAGGCTAAATTCACATGTGCGACACAGTTCACATCCGCGATCGCATAGGTGTGGGAAAAACGATAGAAGAAGAATACGAAGAAGTGGATCGGGCGAGTTGGCTGTGCGGTTAGGGGCGCGCAGCTGTGGGCTTGCATCAGGGAGATAGTGGGTTCGAATCCCACTGTTGGCAGCCCTGAAGATGGTTTTCCGTGGTTTGCCATTTTCACACCAGGCAAATGGGGCTGTACTTTAATTAAGGCCACGGCTGCTTCCTTCCCATTCCTAGGCCTTCCCTATCCCATCGTCGCCATAAGACATATCTGTGTCGGTGCGACGTAAAGCAAATTGTAAAAAAAAAGAAAAAAGAACAAAGAAGTGGTTATTGACGATTGCACAGTATTTTCTTCGAAGTGCTGGTGATGTTCTGAGTTCCAGGTCCAAGAGATGAGAGTTATACAACCCTTTACCAAAAGAGGGTATTACACGTTCCTACACACTTCATTTCATAACAGAAGTCAAGATATTACCATTTTGTCCCTCAGGATTCTTTCAGCGTGCTGGAAGCACACATTACGGAGTTGTAGCATTGACTTGCCATTAAATGCAGTAGATCTCAGCTGGAATTGAATCCACTATCTTGGGAACTGAAGATCAACTTCCACCGCCTCTCGAGATAACCAATCTTTGATCTCAACTACTGCGAGAATCTCCCTTATTCGTGTCATCAAGAATATACCATGTCGGGAGTAGCTCCACACATGAATATTGTGTAAGTCCTCGGGTCCGTTCGTATGTAGGCCTGTGTATGTATGTAAGTATGTTGACTACTCAGCCCGAAAGCTGGTTGGATCCTCGATAGTACTGCCTTTAGCTGTCATAGATGGCCCAGGCGTCACTGAAGACGCATCCAAGAGAAATGAGGAGTGAGATAGTTTCCCGTTGCTTTCCTCATCGAGCCAGAAGTTGTTTGTGCATATAAGTCTGCCATGCCTACTGAAATGCACGCACCACTCGCCGCTATGAGCAAAATTTCACACTTTTCATAATAGGGACTCTCTGAGTAAAGAATGGCATTACTAGTATCTTTGAAAAGTCAGTCACTTTCATATTGTCAAAGCCAAGGATGAGACTGAGACAGATAAATGAAATTAACAGTTTTTTCTTGTCCATACCAGAATACACAGTGTAATATAAACATTAGGCCTCGTCAAAGACCTGAAACCATCAACTTAGTTACCGATACATGCGAAGAATTACACAAAAGCTTGTGGATTGTTTCTCGAAATAGCGTACTGCTTCGTGATGGACAACTGACGTACATTTCGTTGAAGGCTTCTGAGAAGTTGAGGCAGCTCAGTGACGTAAGGGTAGCGTGCTTGCCTCTAGCGTAGATTCTGCGGGTTCGATTCCCGGGCAACTTAGGAATTTGAATTCTGGACTGAGGGGTGGATCACTCACGAAAGCCAAGCAATACGGCTTAGGGTGTCTTGACGCTGACAGTTACGCTGTATTGTTATTATCACCACCATCATCAATTATAACATGTGGAACTCCAAAAATGCAGAAAATGTGGATGGGCAGCAGCCATATTGGCAGGCCAAAGTACTTTAGGATTGCTGTACCACGGGCTTTTCCTCCAGAAATGTTGATTGTTTGCTCTCATAAGGTCACTTAGCAATCAGCACGACAATCCTTCTTCTTTCCAGTGATTACGAGCAGCTCTCAATGGGTGTTACGGTAACCACATCACTGAAGGAATGCGTATAAAATTACTAAAAATATACTGAATAGTCTGTACTCGGGTTCACTGAGTGATGAATAGGGACATTAATATGTGAAATATAACTTCGAATTCGTTTCACTCGAGGAAAAACATGTTCTTAGGGCCGATGGCCTTCGATGTTAGGCCCCTTAAAACAACAAGCATCATCATCAAGCAACATATTCTTAATTCAAAGTTATATGTTACTTGAACTAATAATTGAGGCTTTTGCTGAAGACAAGGTGGCAGACAGGCTTGAAGTTAGTGTCAGGGAAGTTTTTACATTTAAACACCCTCATATGTCACTGATCTGAGCTGAGATCGAGTCCGCTATCTTGGAAACAGAAAGTCAACGACTAAGTGACTATGTCACTGAGGTCAGCGTTTCAAGTTATATCTGCACATATAACACAGACAAAAACACGGTAGTTCGCGGCTGTCCAATGTACGTTTCCATACATACCACAACTCTAGCCCAACGCTAAAAAAACCCGGCCAGTAGTGGCTTTCGCAATCGTTTCGCCACAAGCCTGCACCCAGAGCTCGAAGATCCAAGCAATACGTCTCAGGATGTCGTTCCGCTGACAACGTGCCCTCGTAAATATGCAGGTAACCTGGATGTGCAGCAGACATCTTGTCAAGCACTGTGAATAGAAGTCAAAAGAAAAATCCTACTTTGCGTAAAAATAATTATCAGTAGGGGAATGTATTCCTATGAGGAGTTGCAGAACAGAGTGGAAACATTATTTTACAGATGCATTTGTTATTGTTTACCTTTGTGTTTCGTTTTGCCACGTTAAAGAAAACGCAATTTGCTTTATTATTATTATTATTATTATTATTATTATTATTATTATTATTATTATTATTATTATTATTATTATTATTATTGCTTCTCTTTACGTCACACCGACGCAGACAGACCTTAAGGCAGCGATGGGAGGGAAGGATTTGGACTGGGAAAGAAGTGACCGTGGTCTTAATTAAAGTACAATATCTGCATTTGCCTGGCATGAAGATTGTACACAACGGGAAGACTTTTTCCAGGGCTGTCGACAGTAGGGTTCAATCAATCACTACTGATCTGCATTTAGGCAGTGGCCTAGGTGGCAGATTCCTTACCTGTTGTTTTCCTAGCCTTTTCTTAAATGATTGCAAAGAAATTGGAAATTTATTGAACTACTCATTTGGTAAGTTATTCCAATCCCTAACTCCCCTTCCTATAAACGAATATTTGCCCCAATTTGTCCCCTTGAATTCCAACTTTATCTTCACATTGTGATCTTTCTTACTTTTAAAGACACCACTCAAACTTATTCGTTTACTGATGTCATTCCACGCCATCTCTCTACTGACAGCTGGGAACATACCATTTAGTCGAGCAGCTCGTCTCCTTTCTCCGAAGTTTTCCCAGTCCAAACTTGGCAACATTTTTGTAACGCTACTCTATTGTCGGAAATCACCCAGCATACTGCTGCTGCTAGTGGCTTTACGTCGCACCGGCACAGATAGATTTTATGGCGACGATGGGGGAGGAAAGACGTAGGAGTTGGAGGGAAGCGGCCGTGGCCTTAATTAAGGTACAGCCCCAGCATTCCAACCAGAATAAATCGAGCTGCTTTTCTTTGGATTGTTTCCAGTTCTTGAATCAAGTAATCCTGGTGAGGGTCCCATACACTGGAACCATACTCTATTTGGGGTCTTACTAGAGACGTATATCCCCTCTCATTTACATCCATACTTCAAACCCTCTACTTCCCGAATGCAAGCGGACAGCTGCGTATTATTATTATTATTATTATTATTATTATTATTATTATTATTATTATTATTATTATTATTATTATTGCAAGTTACTTTAAGTCGCACCAACACAGGTATTATAGCGATGATGGGATAGGAAAGGGCAAGAAGTAGGAAGGAAGCGGCCGTGGCCTTGATTAAGGTACAGCCCCAGCATTTGCCTGGTGTGAAAATGGGAATCCACGGAAAGCCACCTTTAGGGCTGCCGACAGTAGCGTTCGAACCCACTATCTCTCGAATGCAAGCTCACAGCTGCGCGACCCGAACCGAACGGCCACTTGCTCGGTTTATTATTATTATTATTATTATTATTATTATTATTATTATTATTATTATTTAAATACAACATGTCCTTAAATACATCACCTACTTTGCCTTTTACCTCGTTCTCTCATGACTGCTTTTAATGAATAAAAAATCATTTGTAAAAAACTAAAGTTCTACATGTAGTCGCCAGCATAAACCGTACCTGCTGCAATGTTATTTCTTTGCGTCTACTCGCTCAAAATGGTGTTGTTCCGTCATCTGTCCTAATATTTCACGCTTTCAGTGTATGTGTTCCGGTGGCATTTGAATCTACACAGGATTCCGTAATGAATACATGTCCAGAGATTTAGAGGTCACTCTCTTAACTCCTGGAGCAAGAGCGGAAGTACTCTCGGCGTATGAGCGGTGGCGAACTACAAAACAGCTCCGTTACGAGGATCTGTACTCTTATACATTACAGATCTACTATCCTCATAACTAACAGTCTTGTCGGTGTTCCTGCTGAGGTAACTGCCGCTCATCTAAAGCGGCGTCCGTCTAGAAGAGGTAGCCATCGTATGTTGTTCCTGTCCAGGAACAGAGCAATGAATAACATGAATCAAAATAACATGAAAACTGGATATCAGATTAAGCTGTGTCTTATTAAACTAAATAGATGTCACTCGGACAGTGACACATTTTCGCCACACATTATATCCGCAATGAAGCATACGCAAAAGTGCCGAACGCTTACAAATCTATATTAAAACGAGCATCCTCCAGCATTCCGTGCAGGAAGAAAAAATTAGAGTTGCAAATCACCAGAGGTCTCTAGCACATGACATTTGAATGCGGCCCCACACTGCATTGCGGAGTTGGAACAACAGGGCTGGCTTGTAATCCTCTGCTTAGGATGTGGATATGTAGCACTGTGTTCAATTAGCCTGATTGAGGGGCGATCGAAACCCAACCTCCGGCTAGACAGGCCGTCACGGGAATCACACCGTTAATAGTGGCTATGGACAGCTACAATCACAGCGCTTCATTGTTTAATACGAAACGTGATCTAACTCTTCTATGAACTAGTTAGGTACACCTTTAATGTTCAGTTTAAAAGTTATTTAATTTTCTCTTCGAAATTACATTATAGCGAGGTAAATGTACCATATGATTACAGGAAAAAGAAAGAAAAGAAAAGAAAAGCGAATATATGTTCCCTTCTTCTCCACTACAGGAGCAAATACACGTCCTAGTAATCTGTCAAGAAAGTTGGGGCAAGTTCATGAAGCAGGACATGACAACCAGCAAGTTTAACTTCCACGTACGGAAAAGTGATTACAAAAAATTGACTGGATTCTTCTAAGCTCCATGTCTCGTTTTCTCTAAAACTTTTTTTCTTGTCACCGAGCAAGGGCGGCAGTATATCTGTCACTTCGTCCAACGCGTTATGAGGTCTTGCGTTTCACGACATTCTAAATGTTCTTGCTAGCAGAATCCTGGGGAACAACGGGCACTGTCACACACCTCAAATAGTGGTATGTCGCAGTACATGCGTCGTAGGAACTATGCCCTGTTTTACCTCTCAGAACACAATGAGCATGCATCGTAGGAACTACAGGATTTCTAGTATTGCTTACTACGGTAGATTATGGAGTACCTACAATACCATCTCTTTTCCAAAGAACGGATTTCCACGAAGCATGTTCATTTTTGGGTTATAAATATCTCATTCAGTTAGCTGCTCTTACTCGAAGGCCACCGCTTCGACTTCAGCCAGTCCAGGAATTTTTAATCTGGAGCAAGTGCTGGACGGAGCTCACTCTAAATCGTGGTACCAACAGAGGAGCTCTCGATACAAGAGGCAGCGGGCTCGGTCATGAAAGCCAAGTCGCGAAAGCTGACCTAGTGGCACTTCGGTACCTGGAGCCCATCTGGCTGGGCAGCAGTCCTCTTGGTAAGACAAAGTCCAAAAGTAGATTTTATGTTGCATTTTCCTATAACTGTTCTTTCACGCAATCTATGCAATGATGACTCATAATTGTTTCAGTGTATTTCTGCAGTTTATAGACTGTTTTATTTTATCTTTAAGCTCGGCAACGTGCCTCATTATCGACCTAATTATTCAGCAAGTTAAGGTGTAATAATTGTGTTATCTCTGCAAAAAAGCCAGAATGTTACTGTGCTATAAATCTAAAAAATTTAAGCCTCTCAATCAGAAGCTGGTAGCTGAACGTCACGAAGTAGGAAGTAAACGACCTATAAATCTTCCGCTACATACCTGCCTCCTCCTCTCCCCCCCTCACACCCTGGTGGGGTCGTGGGTGGGAACTGTGTCCCACATGTGGACTTGATGCTGTTATACGGCTCATGCCCTCCTGATGCCAAATGTGTGTGGAGGGATCTATTCACCATTGCGTATTTATGTGGTGGTTCGTAGTGTGGTATTTGCATATGAAGAAGTGTGTATTGAAAGAAACACAAGCACCCAGTCCGAGCCAGAGAAATTAACGAGACGCGGCTATAATCCCCGACCGATGGGGCATGGAACCAAAGGCCGTCTGAACCGAATGCAATCTTAGGAAGATATTCAGCTACGCTAGGATGAGAAGGAAAAAGCCTGGCCTTAATTTAGGTACAGTATCGGCATTTGCTTGGTATGAAAATTGGAAACCATGGAAAATCATCTCCAGGTCTGCTGACAGAGTGTTCGAACCATCACCGAATGCAATCTTACTGTGAAGCTAACTCGACCGGTCACTGAGACTTGAAGGCAACAGTGCCATTCTTTACCAATCTAAGCCACGAATATTCCTCAACAGGATTTATGCATACTGTGGAACAAATTGAACTCTCCAATTTTAGTCAGTCAATCTGTCTGTCTGCCTATCAGTACGTCTGTCTATATATCTGTGTGTTTTTCTACTTTCATCATCAAAGTACCACGAATTATACTACAGTATACTGCTTACTTATATGAACATGTTCTGTGAGCTTGCATTCGGAAGATATTTGGTTCGAACCCTAGTAACGGCGGCCCTGAAGATGGTTTTCCGTGGTTTTCCCATTTTTACACCGGGCAAATGCTGGGGCCGTACCTTAATTAAGGCCACGGCCGCATTCCTCCCTCTCCTACGCCTTTCCTATCACATCGTCGCCATAAGACTTATCTGTGTCGGTGCGACGTAAAACAAATTGTAAAAAACGAAAAACAAACAAAAACGCGTTTCTATACAAGAGAAAACTTTCAGTGTAATTTTGACAGTACAGCTCAGTACCCAGTTTTTGCTTTTTCCCAAACGTGCTGTCAGCACAATTCCATAGTCTTTCAGAGAGTGACATCGTATCGTCATATTTCTGGGATCCTTTGTAATGTGTTGACATGTATTTTTACGGTTTGTTTTGCGTCGCACCGGCACAGACAGGTCTTGTGTGACGATAGGATAGGAAAGGACTAGGTTTGGAAGGGAAATGACCGAGGCCTTATTTAAGGTACAGCCCCAGCATTTGCCTGGTGTGAAAATGGGAAACCACGGAAAACTACCTTCAGGACTGCCGACAGTGGGGGTGGAACCTACGATCTCCCGAAGGCAAGCTCACACCTGCGTGACCCAAACCGCGTAGGCAACTTCATCGGTGTGTTGAAATAAAACATACAACTGAAAGTTTTAAATTTCAACAACTTTAGACCGAGGAATTGCTTACATTGGTTACTGGATCATATTAATAATATCAATCTTACAAGAAGTTCACAATTATTAATTTGTCTTTGTCCTGTTTTCATATTGCATCACGCAGCATCACGATCGAACGCCTGTTAACATGTGGTATAAGTTTGCTGGTTTAGGGCGTGTATCAAATCATTTGCACACATTTTCACTTGATTACAGCTACTGTAAACAAAGTTCGATTATTCTAGGGAATAAAACGTCTACCAAGTACGCGAAAAGGAAAGCGGGAATTCAAGAATATACCGAAGATGGAGAAACGCGCTTCCAGTGAGATCTGCGGGATGCTTTTAGATAGTCTGAGCTGACGGTAAAAGCAGACAATGGAATTAAAGGAAAATAATACGTGTTCCTCTTCTTCTTTTTATTATTCTACTTCTTCCGATTTCCCCCCATATTTGTGGGGACGCACATGGGGTGCCCTTCCTGACGCCAACCCTATGTGGAGGAATATAATTACTATTGCGTGTTTCTGTGGTGGTTGGTAGTGTGGTGTGTTGTCTGAATATGAAGAGGAGAGTGTTGGGACAAAGACAAACACCTAGTCCTCAAGCTAGAAGAATTAATCAGACGCGATCAAAATCCCCGATTCACCCGGAAATCGAACCCGGGACTCTGTGATCCGAAGGCCTCAACGCTGACCATCCAGCCAAGTTGTCGGACAAGGAAAAAGTAACACAGGTAATTCAGTATAAAATATAACTTCCACCGCGTTGATTTTCATTTCAGGAAATGCCTGGAAAGGCCACTAAGATATTCTGCTTCTGAAAGAACGTGGGTTCGGTTTCTCCAAATGAAGGTCAAAACACTTAAAACTAGACTATCGTGATGTAGCCTAGGCCCTGCGGTTCACTCAGACTACTATGGAACTATGGAATTGTGTACGTGGTTAGTCCCTGGAGGAATATGTGGTCGGGCATAGTGCTAAACATTTTATTCCGCTTAGAGTCAATGTTGTGGAAAGTAGAAGCATTACATTCACTCTTCCAGGGGACTTCATGATCCGTACAGAGATGGCATTACTTTCTTTATGTTTCAATTCAATCCGCTGTGTGATGTCTGATCAATTAACATGCAAGCTGATGTTGTTATTTACAGTATATGAACTCACGGAATCTGAAGTATATGCTAAGTAAGACGTCTCCTAGCGGCTGCAGCACATTCAGTACGAAGTATTTGAAGATGTCAAGCTTTATGCGCGGTAGAAATATACTTGTGGAGTAATTTCCTTGCGGAATTTCTCGCCCCGTCATCAGTTCAAATGTCAGAAAATGAAAATCTAGCTCTGTAGAAGTTGAAATATGTGCTGCGAGCTGTAAGGGAATTGTACTTGATACAAGAAAGACGCGAGGTCGATGCAAGTGCCATGACTCCAGTTGCGAGTGCACTGGGGTGTTAAGCTATGATAACCTAGTTCGAGACCTGAGACTAATTGTGAGTTACAAAGTTACTCCTGTCGAAGCAAAACAATAATCCCATGGATTTGGAGCTCTTGCACCAGAATAAGACTTTTAAAGGACAATACAGTCTGTTACATACTTGTTTTGCAATTAAGCTTCTTAAACAAAGGAAAATGTTCTTACAGCACTCCAGACGTGCTTACATGACTAGAATATTGTTAAGAGACGTGTAACGATAAAGCTACCAGAGCACACTGAAGTTGGGTAAATTCGGTCTTATGCAGTAGGCCTACATTCTTTAAGCACGATGCCGTTACGTCTCTAAAACGTACTATGGCAAGCTTGTTGGTAAAATGCTGATCTGCAACAGGTATACCATTCAAGGTGATGATCCTTCGATAAATCTTGCACAATATCAGCCTTGTGGCATAGTAGAAATATCGAGAGTTGTGATACTTTACTTACCAGATTTTGCAGGTGCAACAAAGATAAACAGATTGGGCACCTTTGTAACATTTACAACTTCTATTTTGTCCGGAGAACTCAAGACCCTTTCCCATTAGATTTCGCAGTGCCGTCACTCTGTTGTGACACAGTTTCCCCCGAGCATAACCTCAGTACAGGGCTTTGATGTACTAACTGGTTCACGGCAAGTTACATCTCAACGTTGCACGCGTCATTGGGTGACATCACCTTCTCCAGCAAACTTCCTGCGTGACTTTTAAAATTCTTTCTTGTTGATTAGTATTTAACATCTAAAATGATTAAAATATTAGTCGTCTACCTACTCTGTGATTCGTTTTATATCACGTATCATTTGGTATCAATGGCAAGGCTGGTTTTGCTCGAGGTCCGTCTCTGAACATCGGAGGTAGCGAGAACAACATCGTGTGCCATGCCGCGGAGCTTCAATTTTCTCCTTGAATGTGATCAAACGAGAGGTGAGAACGAAGCTGTTGGAGTCTGAATTCTTCTGCCTTCAGCTTATTTGGAGACATGACGCTGGGCGGTAAAGTCTTTGTTTCGGTCCTTGTCAGTATTTTTCCTCTTATATTTTTCAATGAATGGTTGTGAGGAAGTCTGACTTTGAAAACGACAGAAACTTTGTTTGTGCTGGTACTTCGGGTGGGCTTTTACTGAAGCTCGTAGAGCTCCTAGCTCTCGAAATCTTTTTAAAACTGAACAGAAGTTAAGTTCTCAGAGCGAAGATTAACGTACTAAATAACTTGTTATTAGTCAGAATTGTTTATCAATCTTAAAGGCTATGCACAGTATGCCAGTGCCATTTAATTGAAAGATTTCAGTACGTGTTCGCCAAAGGAATTTTATGTATATTGAGGTGAAATATATAAGTACCTGATTCAATGTCTTAGTTATTGCACACCAGTTAATAAAAAACAGTGTGCTATCATGACATCTAGTAACGCTAAACAGACGACACAGCAACGAGAATTGCAGCGGCTCTGGTCAACCAGCTCCACGACTCTCTAGAACTTCTGACGTGGCTATAGCTGAAACCAGGAGTCCTGAAAGATGGAGGACGAAGCTAGTAAACAGGCCCGTAGAATGTTGGACCGTGAAACTCTCAGCGCGGACAACAGGAAACGCCGTGTCTTCATACCTGAAGGCAGCCCAAACACCTCTACTGTTAGTACCTACACACCAATGTCGGACACTGGGAACCCGGATCCAGCCATCAGCGGTATCTCACCACTAGGACTGATGATCATGATGATGCTTGTTGTTTAGAGGGGCCTAACATCTAGGTCATCGGCCCCCCACTAGGACTAAAGGCATCAGACATCGGGGCTCCATTTCACCTGCCACCAGGTCAACGATCACAAGGTTACATGCCGCTGAACTCCATCAGTTACGCCGATGCAGCTAAAAATCCCCCGCTGCCCAACTAGGTCCGGCAACGTAGGGGATTTCTCCTATATTAGTGAACAACATTGGACTAGCTAACTTTGGAAAGCACACAATGACACAGAATCTAACGCAAAAACCAAAGCGCAACATACCACCTTCACGCCCGGCACCAATCTTATCACTTGTTTCCTACGGTGTGGACCGCAGCTACAGTGAGGATGAAGTAACTGCCCAAATGCAGCAGCAAGGCTATCACAGATACAAGACCATCCGAATCAAGAATGCCAACGGGCCAACGTCCTTGATGCGCATCCTGTCCAGGAACACGACAACGGACCACTACTGCGGGATAGGGTGCTAATCTACACCAAGCGCCACAGGGTGGAAGCTTCCAGATCCTAACCACAGCAACGCCATCGTGCGACCGCTGCCAGGCGCACGACCACCAGCCTAACACACCCTGTTTTAGTGACCGGGTATGTGCTATTTGCAGTGGTGCTCGCGCCCCGACCAATTGCACTAACCGAACATCACACAGGTGCAGTACTTATAATGAGACCTATCCTACCTTTTCAGAAAATGTAAGGGCAAACCCCTCACAAGCCGAAATCATACTACCTATTACCCCACTGACCTACACTCTTCCACACTCTCCCTCTCTCTTCCGAGAACATTCTCTGGTTCCTTACATTGGTGTGCCATAATGTCTTACCCTTCCAACGAACTCACGCCCTGTATCAATTCAACTAGCGGCACGACTTGTCTTCCAAACACACATCGATGCTACAAATACAGGGACAAGAATGCACTGTGCATTCTTTCCCCTAAACCCCTCTCCATTAACGCAAACTTTCAAGATTATGCTAATGTTTGCATACTGAGGGCCAAGCGTCCGCTGCTGGATCTGCAAATAAGTCATCACCGTTCGTATGCCATAATTTTTAATGAATCGTTCTTGACAAAAAATATATTCATAGCCACATATTCTACCTTTCCGTCCCGATAGGGGACGAGCTATCGGTGTACAGAAATCTATTCCCTCCAACCAGCATTATCACTCACTTAAAGATTTCCTGCCAGAAAATGTAATATTTGAAATAACTACAGGAAATCAATCGATGGCGTTTGCAACCGTTTATATTCTCCCTAGTTCCTCTGCACCTAAAAATATGTAGAGTATGTTAACCGTAAATACGCTACTTATTTAATTATGCCGATGTTAATATAACGTCTTACGATCTATTGCAACAAAACACTTACGATCAAGTTTTACATGACATCCGGCGTGTTAACTTACCCTTCCCCTCCCCTACCCGCCCTGTATCAAACACTACCACTGGCATTCTTATCCTCTCTCCCTCCCTTGCAACTTGTGACATTACTATGCTACCATTCATCGGAGGTGATAACGTCCCAACACTACTAACCATGTCAAATATATAAACGAACCAACACAACATAATCAACGTCCCCCACCAGTTCGACAATACAACAAAACCGATTGGTTAGAACACCGGCAGAACATAACAGACTAGTTATGAACCACCTACTTAACCAGACGAATTACACAACGTAATTAAAATACCTAGAATCTACCTTAATCTCTGCAAACCAAATTCACATACCTCGCCACTCTTCCCGCCCCCGAAAACCCCACTCCCACCCCGAGAACATCATCTCCTAAAATACTACCACGAACTATATAAAATATATCTTCGAACCCATGACTCTAACACCCTACGGGTAATTCGAACCACACTCCGACATGCTCGTTCAGTCATTAAAGCTATCAAAAGGGAAGCCTAGATTAACATTTGTACCGAACTGTCTACCACAACTGGCCCCTGTAAATACTGGACTAAATTAAAACAGCCAACAAACAGTAAATGATCCTACCATTGCTACCCAATACTACATAATCAATCCGCTCCCAGAGACCCGTAAGCAAAAGCTGACAATTACCGGGCGAGTTGGCCGTGCGCGTAGAGGCGCGCGGCTGTGAGCTTGCATCCGGGAGATAGTAGGTTCGAATACCACTATCGGCAGCCCTGAAGATGGTTTTCCGTGGTTACCCATTTTCACACCAGGCAAATGCTGGGGCTGTACCTTAATTAAGGCCACGGCCGCTTCCTTCCAACTCCTAGGCCTTTCCTATCCCATCGTCGCCATAAGACCTATCTGTGTCGGTGCGACGTAAAGCCCCTAGCAAAAAAAAAAAAAGCTGACAATTTCGATGATTATTTTAAATAAATTTTCTCCCCTTTCACTGATCCCCATTTCTACCACCCTGACCATGAATTAATATCCGAATACTCGGAATTAACGCAACCACCCTTCAATCTTTCCTTCAAACCCCCTCTTTCTCATGACTTACAACATCCATTAAATAAACCCATTACGTACTCAGGACTAAAAAAGCACACTGCGCCTGGACGAGACCAGATTACTTACAGACATATCAAAGAAGCTCCCCACTCCTTCCTACAACGCTTACGTGCAATATATACAACTACTGTTCAAACCGGGTTTTCCCTCCCCATGGGGTCATGGTATAATTCTTTTATTCTTGAAACCTATACATTACCCTCCCAAATAAGCTCACCTAGGCCTATGAGTCTTTTACCCGTGTTATCCAAAGTCCTAGAAACTATCCCAGCCCGACGTATGTACACTTACTTAAACGGCCTCCATCTTATACCACAATCCCATGCAGGCCTCCAACCACAGTATTTCACACATGATTATGTGTTTCATATTTCCGCAAACCTAACAACCTACTTAAAACCAAGAATCGAAAAACCTTGATCAGCCTCATGTTGAAAAAGCATTTGACAAGGTTTGGATCTCGGGACTCATTTACAAGCTTCGTCACCTTCCTCTTCCTGTAACATTAATCCGTTTCCTCGCCAATTTCCTTCATTCCTACTCTTATACATAATACCCTGTCATATTCATTTCCTCTCAAAGCGGAAGTACCCCAGGGTAGTCTACTACTCCATGTTTTATGTCCTTTATTGTATCGATATCTCTCAACCACCCCCTCCAATTAGAATATATCAATATTCCGACGACACTGCAATACTCGCCCGCGTAACTACCCTCCAATCCATACAGACCTGCCTTCAATCCTGTCTAAACGAACTCGAAAAATGGCTTAATCTCTGGCGAATAAAAATTCTCCGTTGGTTGGTGGGTCGAATCTATGGTTTAAAAGCACTGCAAATTATCAAAACCTATAAAGGCTTCGTTCGACCTATAATAATGTATGCCTCCCTCTCCAAGATTGCAGCCTATCCACTCCAATACCTGGAACGCCTTAAACTATACTACTAGTTTACAGACTGCGACCAGAAACAAGAATAGAAATAATGAATGACCTATACACTTTTCCAAACATCCTTTTCCATCTCCACTCCATCCGTCTTCATTACTTCGAAAGATGTGTATCCCGTAACTTTCCCCAACCACTGGAAGATATTAGCTTATCTCCGCTCGCCCACACTATCCTTCACGATCAACCAACTAACACCACCAAACTCGTATTTTCTAAACTAACCTCCTCCCACTCTTAAATGTATTACCCAATAAGATGAGTAACTGCAGATAGCACATGCCTGGGCACGAATCCCACCTCACAATCGTTACCTGGCTGTTCGCGATGATGTAACTTACAGCGATACCACCACCATCTCATGTTGCGATTGTAAACAAAGTACTACATACACATACGCTAACAACCGGACTATGTTTATGGACACGATAAAAACAAATTTAACAAAGTCGTAATCAAACATTTCTACCTTTCATTGAAATTAATTTTCTCCAATCGAAGACAGTAACAGCATTTTTTAAAATTTGTGTACATAATTTCTCGAAGTCTTCTTTCAATTACTTCCGTGATGACGAACGTTACGGAAGAATAAATTATACAAGATAACGTTTTGTTAAATTTTCCGTAGTTTTCCATTCCTCTGCACTAAGGCAAACGCCAGGACAGTTCACTGTATAGGCCACGGCAACCCACCCTCCCATGTTCTTCGCATATCTGCTTCTCCGGTACAAATCTCCCGGCATGAGAGACGGCGTCACCATCTAGGAGGCCCGCCTTCCCCTTGAGGGGAGGAATAATATTTACCAGTAGTAGTTTTGTTACATTTAAGCCAGGAAGAATAAACCATTTTTGAAAATGTATGTCGTATGTATAGTATGTATAAATAACAGTGCATTAATCAAGACAATTTAAATTAGAAATAAAGAACTTTAATCCACAGAATTCGAGAGAGCAAAAACATTTTTTTGTATATATATGTGCGCGTGTGTTTTTCAAATATACAACTTACAAAATGTACAACTTATAAAAAACATCACATCCACCAAATAAACAAAACATGTAAATAAAAATCATGTATCAATGGCCTAAGAGCTCTTTGTAGAGTTGACGGCCCACTCCCGTAAAGAGATCCTCTTTCTTCGCTGCTGTGGGCCAAACTTACATTCATTTTCTCGGCTGGTCCATTTACCTGTAAGACCTATTTTAATTCATGTTGGGAGAAGGAAATACATTTACCGGGCGAGTTGGTCGTGCGGCAAGGGGCGCGGGGCTCTGAGCTTGCACCCGGGAGATAGTGGGTTCGAATTCCACTGTCGGCAGCCCCGAATATGGTTTTCCGTGGTTTTCCATTTTCACACCAGGCAAATGCTGGGGCTGTACCTTAATTAAGACCACTGCCGCTTCCTTCCAACTCCTAGGCCTTTCCTATCCCATGGTCGCCATAAGACCTATCTGTGTCGGTGCGACGTAAAGCCACTAGCAACAAAAAGCAAGAAAATACATTTTGAATGCGTTGTTGGAGAAGCCTCCGTGGCTTAGCAGGCAGCGCGTTGGCTCTCACCGCTGCGTTCCGTGGTTCCGTGCCGGACAAAGCGGAGGCGAGACGGGTTTTTCTCCGGGTACTCCGGTTTTCCCTGTCATCTTTCATTCCAGCAACATTCTCTAATATCATTTCATCTAACAGACATTAATCATTGCCCCAGAGGTGTGTGACAGGATTAGGCAGTCCTATCCTTGTTTTTCTTTTGTTTTACGTCGCATCGACACAAATAGGTTTTATGGCGACGATGGGGCAGGAAAGGGCTTGGAGTGGGAAGGAGGCAGCCATGGCATCAATACAAATATCAACACCATATCTTTGGATTTTACTTGTCGCACTGTTGGCAGCCCTGAAAATACTTTTCTGTGGTTTCCAATTTTTACACCAGGCAAATCATCGTCACCATAAGACCTATCTGTGTCGGTGCGACGTAAAGCAAATTGTAAATAAAATATTAAAACAATTGTAACATTTCCTGTTTTGCTTTCTAACAAAAGCAAAATATATATGTGGTAAGAGTTATTTCTTTCTTTCTTTCTTTCTTTCTTTCTTAATCTGTTTACCCTCCAGGGTTGGTTTTCTCTCGGACTCAGCGAGGGTTCCCACCTCTACAGCCTCAAGGGTAGTGTCCTGGAGCGTGAGACATTGGGTCGGGGGATACAACTGGGAGAATGACCAGTACCTCGCCCAGACGGCCTCACCTGCTATGCTGAACAGGGGCCTTGGTGGGGGATGGGAAGATTGGAAGAGATAGACAAGGAAGAGGGAAGGAAGCGGCCGTGGCCTTATGTTAAGTACCATCGCGGCATTTGCCTGGAGGAGAAGTGGTAAATTATGGTAAACCACTTCCAGGATGGCTGAGGTGGGAATCGAACCCATCTCTACTCAGTTGACCTCCGGACTGAGTGGACCCCGTTCCAGCCCTCGTACCACTTTTCAAATTTCGTGGCAAAGCCGGGAATCGAACCCGGGCCTCCGGGGGTGGCAGCTAATCACACTAACCACTACACCACGGAGGCGGACGTGGTAAGGGTTACTGAGTAGTTACGCACTTCATCAGTTGACCCTATCTACTGTCATGGGTTAGCTCCTACAAATATCTAAACTGTTTTTCTTATATTTCGTTTGGCACTATCCACTATTTCACACAATTGTTTTTTGTTTTGTTTTACTTCGCACCGACAGAAATAGGTCTTATGGCAACGATGGAACAGGAGACGGATAGGAATGGGAAGGAGGCGGCCATGGCATTAATTAACGTAAGGTACAGCCCCAGCATTTGCCTGGTGTGAACATTAGAAACTACAGGAGACAATCTGAAGGGCTGCCGATAGTGGGGTTCGAACCCACTACCTCCCGATTGCAAGCTTACAGATGCGTGACCCTAACCGCACGGCCAACTCGCTCGGTCGCTATTTCCAACAATTTACGCCGCACCAAAACAGATAGGTCTTATTGCGATGATGGGATAGGAAAGGCCTAGGAGTGGAAAGGAAGCGGCCGTGACTTTAATTAAGGTTCAGGCCGAGCATTTACTTGGTGTGAAAATAGGAAACCACGGAAGACCATCTTCAGGGTTGCCGACAATGGGTTCGAAACCCACTATCACTCGGATGCAAACTCACAACTGTGCTCCCCTAACCGCACGACCAACTCGCCTGGTAACTATTTCCCTCTGGATGGCCTAGTGCCTATGTTGTGTTACGTCATGACGCACTATGTTTAGAGCGACTTTCAGAAACAATTCAAGAACGTTACATCTTTTAAAAATATTCGGTAGCCACAATAGTTCATAAATAGGTAAATCGACGAAGATCTACGGACGATTGAAGTTTCTTTTGATGTAGCGTGTAAAACCGTTGCACGAAAGGGCTTCACTCGCTTTCCGTGTGGCTTAAATACAGCGTGATTCAGCCGCCCCTTCCAATGTTGTTTTATGCAACCCAAAATATTCATTCCGTCCTGAAAACATCTGTCCTTCCGGTATGCTCAGACAACACAACCGGATATCTTGGTATTCACCACCCCACCATGATAGGACGCCGTAATGTTATACTCGCATTAAACACTGGAAGACATGCGCGTGCCTTCTAGATCACATGAACCTGACCGCAGCAAACATTCACCTTCTTCTTCTTGATAGGTGTTATGGTCTCTCTTAATGTCACCCAGTCACACGTACAGTAAACGTAATACTTGCTATAAGCTTCCCCGTGTGCCGTACTGAACCATAGTGTAGTTGGTAAAGGCGTGGTGCAGCAGGCTTGCGTGACAGGTAAGAGGTTCGAGTCCGGGGCGAATATGACTAATTTTAACAAATATTTGTGTAATACGTACCGCACGCAATGCAAGTTTAATACCCGCTTTCATGCAAATTATGTGTGAATGAATGTGTTTGTGGCCGTAAGAAGGGCCGATTAGTTAGTAGGCCGAACACATACAGACCGGAAATAACAGGAACACAACTGCCCAGACAATGATTTGTCGCAGCAAATGCTCGATGTGATGACCGTTTTGGTTTAATTGCTCGACAGGCGTCCGTGATGAGTTGCCGGATCTGTTCGAGGTTTTGCGGCGCTTGAGTGTAAACAACGTTCTTCAAATGTCCCCACAAGAAGAAGTCTAACGGCGTTAAATCAGGTGATCTGGCGGGCCAAGAAACAGTGTAACCGTCCAGGCTACTCCAGCCCTACTAATTTAATATAATATCATTTTACGCGATATCTTTTGATGTCAAGTTTATCCGCCATCGGCAATTATTTGTAATAACATATTTATTCAACGTCAATCATTTGTAATCAAGGCTTTTTGTAATCATCTTGCATATATGATAACATCGTTTTATTATTTAAATTATTATATTATGTAGGATAAGAATTCATTATGTTGTAAATACGGTCAATATGTTGAGATATAGTTGTTTTCATTTTATCTCATGTTTGTGTATACGGAGGGTTATTCTTGAAGCTTGGGATTTTGCGTGAGTCATGGGTTTATTTTATGACCTAGGCTAGTAAACAGCGACGCGTGCGCGAGGCTTGCAAGCTGGTCAGCTATATCATCGCCACGCCTTCTGGACTTGTCGAGGAAGAAGAAAAGGGGAGTTGATGCTTCGATCTATCGAATCAGATACCTCGTTGTATATGAGTTTTGAGATTGAACTGTTACCAAGAGTGGGGGTGAGCCCGGATATATACTGATTCTCAACACGAGAACGGGGCCTTACGACCTTACAACCTTACAACCTAACTACGTGTACTCCATCACTAGTACTTCTACTGTGAACATCTACTGTGAACGACGTGATTTGATTTTTGAAACAGTGTGTGGTCGCTCCGCGACAGAGTTATTTTTGTACAATGTATTATCGCTTCGATACAGTACTTAGGTGCGATTATGTTATCGGATCTACGAGAAACGAAACAAGCTTATGGCTTGTGTGATATTCAGTAAATATTGTGGACGAAGAACTATGTTTAGCTCAAGTCTACGGAATTTTGGTACAAATCTGTACCGTATAAATAGTATAGCTCAGTTGGATTGAGATTTCTACTAATATGGAAAAATTCATATATCTGAATTTTCTCCTCATACGATCAACGCTGATCAGTTTTTACAAGTATAGGGCCAATGTCTAATTTAAAGACTAGGCAAGCAGGGAGTGCTAGTCCAGATAGCCCGTACCATATCAGAGAAGGAAGGAAGGATGTCCATGGAGCAAATTCAACATCGAGAAGAAGAGAACGAGTAACCACGGAAACCAGATGACTTCAACGGAAGCTGCAATTGGTGAGCTTCAATTAGATAAAGCAAGCAATAAGTAAATTCAGTAAATTAAATTCTAAATTCCTCCACGCTTTAAGGAAACTTTTCCGATTCATCTCATTTTTTGTATAATAAATTCATTTGTATTTTATATTGCGTTAATGTTCTTTCTTAAGCGATACTTAATGGTTAATTATTTAAAATCCTACCCCTGTGATTTAAGTGTAAGTCTCTATGCTAGTAAATATAAATTTTGGTTTACAGTTTTGTTTAAAACTGTAACCATGGCGCCCAAACATTACATAGAGGAATGGGGAACCATGGAATGTTAATTGTTTCTATTTGCGTGGCAATTTCCGGGCAAGCCACAAATAGTTTATTTGATATTCATGTGTCCCAAGATAATAATTTTCATCTCCTCAAGTGTTTTGACGAGGAGGGAACAGTTACAACAGGGCCTCCTCGTCCTATCCATTTCCCTGGCAGTTCCTCGTTCTGATTGTTACGAACGGGCGAAGTCGAATGTGGTGGAGCTCCATTCTGTTGTAACTACATCACCAAACGATCGTGCAAGGGCACATCCTCCAGCAGCAGTGAGAGTTCCTGACGCAGAAAGTGCAGGTAGCCTGGGCCGTCCAATGGCCCTCAAAGAAATAAGGTCCAATCAGGCGATCCCTCAAGATTCCACACCAAACATTCACTCCCCACCGTACTTGATGGGTCTCCCGTCACACCCAGTGAGGATTGTCCGGACTCCAGCACGTTGTGACGATTGACGTTTCCATTATTGTGGAAGCGCGATTTGCCCGAGAACAAGATACGCGATAAGAATGCTGCATCATTGTCCAGCCTGTCTAATAGCCACCGACAGAACTCCATTTGAGCTTCGAAATCCCGCCCATGGAGCTCTTGGTGTAGCTCAAGATGGTATGGGTGAAATTTATGTTCATGGAGTATTCGCCAGATGAACGGCTGACTGGTGTTCACCTGTCGTGCAATCGCCCTTGTACTGATGTGTGGATTATTACGAGCTGCCTCCTGAACGGCCTCTTCTGTTTCACCCGATGTAACGGTCCTATCGCGGACTGGTGGCTGTTTGGAAATCACGCCTGTAGGCCTTAGGCGTCTTTCAACACGGCGGAATGTTGTAGCAGCCGGGTGTCACCTGTCGGGATACCGTTCCTGGTACAAATGTAGTGCCTCGCACGCGTTTTGTCTTGTTTCCCATATATGAGGAGCATGTCAACGTATTCCTCTGTGGAAAACATGCCGAATGACAGCAGAGATTACAGTACATTCAGGCCCTAACGAGCGGTGTGTGCACAAGGCACAAGATTAATAATAGCGTCATTCTACTGTTTGAATGTGGCAAACGTGGGCTTGTGCTTACGTATTCAAACATCATACCGATGCAAACATATTTGAAAGATGCAGAATTCGAACCGCCACTGGCACATTCCGTCCATTGCCACGCAAATGCCTACCACATCCGCTAGGCTACACTTCTGGAAACATGCTGGTAGTAGAACGAGAGCAGAGTATACGCCGTCCGGTTCGGTGTTTAAGATAATAATTACTGCACTGTTACCTATTTTTATGCATTGATTCCCCTCTTCGTTACACCCTAGCACGAGGCACAACACATTAACATTGTTACATGGTAAAAGGACGTTGCTACATGATTTCAGGGCATCATGTTTTGCGAACGGATGATATAATATTGCGCTAGGGTCCAGAATCGTGTGCAAAATGTGCTCGCTGAACATTAGTACCATACAGTACGCCTGCAGGGGAATAGCACCCCTATAACCATATGCACGTTAGTTAAACTGCAGCAAACGATATTGGAAGGGGCTGCTGAATCACACTGTATACTACCCTCAGAAAAGCTCAACTGATGTGACATATGCAATACTTGTTTGTTAGAAGTCACACGAGATATCAGTATGAAAAACTGGCTGGGTTTAAAAGAGGCCTTGGAGTAGGGTTGCGAAAGGCAAGTTGGACAGTACGACGTATCACCTGTTATTTGGGCAATTCGGATTTCTGTCATATATGGCAGATCTGTTCTGAACGACTCCTCCAGATCAGTAGGAGGATTTGACCGTTTAATTACCATACAGAGGCCAACAGATCCAACGGTGTCCACTATCCACGATTGTGACATCTTCAATAGGGCACCAGTACCTCTATCAGAAACAGGAAAAGATGCTATCTTGATGATCGTCCCGTTTTATGCAATTAACACCTTAAGATATTCATTTTCATTGATGGCAGAATAATGCAACGTGAAATACTAGGGATCGGTGACGTATTGGCTTTAGCGACGATCATGCGCGTCTTTGACAGCCGATGACCACCCTGGAAGTGTTATCAGGACCGCAGGTGAGCGTTGTGTTATGCAGCCAATTATGGATTATGAAGTGAGCGCCAACATGCTGGGTAACGTGGCTTTCAAATGCAATCATTGTCCACATATATTATATTATATTATATTATATTATATTATATTATATTATATTATATTATATTATATTATATTATATTATATTATATTATATTATATTATATTATATTATATTATACAGTATTATATTATATTATGTTATATTATGCAGTTATATGTGCGTATTAAGTATATTATCTAATATAAATTGGTGTATCCATGCAGCCTTTGCATTTTTAGGTGATATCAGCTGGGCACCCAACCTCACATAAGGACTTAACTGAGAATTAAATCTGGATGTCCTACTTGATACCTCGCGCTGGTCCTCGAAATTGCCGAGATTCGAACGCTGGGCACTCGAGATGGGACATTAGTAGTAGGAGCATTGCATCAGCTCCCCCCTTCTCCCGCCTATAGAGGAGCTAGAGATGCAAACATGGGTACTGTAGCGTTCTCTCAAACTTAGGAAAGAAAAAATGGACGGACGTGGTAAAGTTCTAGATCTTGGTCCAGTCTGTCAGCTTACAGCTGGCACAGTATTGTGGGATAATTTGCATTTCAACACAGATGAACAGCGTACGCCAAAACACTCAGGAACACACTGGGGTTGCTAGACTGAAGTATTTCTTTAGCTACAGAACTTCTCAGAGTAATACTTTAGATATAATGATAAATAACTTATAGAAATGGGAAGACATTTTATTTCAAGGCTGTGTGCGCTGGACGACGTATAAACGCTCCCAAAACTTCACGTATTACACACCGTATCAGGCATATTCTGTGCACAGATATTAGTGTTTTTTTTACAATTTTTTGAAGTCGCACAGACACATGTAGGTCTTATGGCGATAATGAGTTAGGGAAAGACTAGGAGCGGGAAGAAAGCGAACGTGGCCTTGATTAATGAACAATACCCGCAGTTGCCTGATATGAAAATGGTAAACGACGGAAAACCATCTTCAAGGCTGCCGTCAGTGGTGTTCGAACTCACTACCACCTGAATGCAAGCTGATTGCTACGTGACTCAATCCGCGCAGCCACTCGCATTGTGATATATTATTAATAATCATACTAAATTTACTGCCTGTATGCGGAAACATCATATTTTTGGAATTCTAATGATTCCTTATATTGAGTTTTATTTCAGTCATATGACCCAAAGCTCAGCTTTGTTTGTTCATATGGCCTCCGGAGAGGCCTGGTGCAGGTCTTTCGAGTAGACACACCATAGGCGACCTGCGCTTCTCCGAGGATGGGGCCCTATATAAGATGAATTTTAGTGCTGAAGAAGGAACAAATACCTAATCTCCGAGCTAGAGGAATTAACCAATTAAGGATAAAATCCCCAGCTCTGGCGGGAATCGAACCCGGGACCCCTTGGACCAAAGTCCAGTATATTAACCGTTTAGCCACGGAGCCGGGCAGCTCAGATTATAGGATTTGAAAGAGCAGAAAAGGAAAGTGTGGGTTATAAAATAATTATTAATTATAGTTGAAATGTATAAGGAAGATTATTGAAATTATCTATATATAAAATAACTTGTCCTGATTGACTGACTGACTGACTGACAGACTGACACACTGACTGACTGATTCATCATCGCCGAGCCAAAACTACTGGACATAAAGAAATGAAATTTTGGGGATACATTCATATTACAATGTAGGTGCTCACTAAGGGAGGATTTTCGGATATCCCGCCGCTAAGGGGATGAAAAGGGGGGTGAATTTTCAAAATGAATCTATCTATATCTCAAAAACTGAAGATGTCACAGACATTGAAATTTATATTTGGAATCTTCTTTAAATTAAAGAAACGCGCATTCTTTATTTTCGGAACATCCATTTAAGGGTGGGTAAATGAGTTTAATTCTTTGTATGAGGATACTTATATCACAAAAACGAAGGATGTTACGGACGTGAACATTGGTATTTGGAATCTCCTTTATTCTTAAAGGAACACGCATTTTTGTTGGGGTAGGGGGAGAAGGAAATCAACTTAAGGGTGGATGTAAAAGGAGTTGAATTCTCTTCATGAGGATACAAATAAGAAATGAACTTAAAACAATACATCGCTAAAGGGTTTTGACTGGGAGATGAGGAATGATGACAAAAATATACGTTTATATGAAACTGTTTGAATTGCGAAGTTAAAATATAAAATGATATCCTAGGTGTTAAATTACAAAAGGTTTGAAACAAATTTAACCCCTCAGAGTGTTAAATAAGGGTTAAGGTCCGAAAACAAGTATATTAATTCCTTCCTCCGAAACGGTTTAACGCACGAAGACAAAATTCCAAATAGTGGTATACATTTTAAATCCTAGGTGTGAAATAGGAAATATTTTTAAACGTTCCACCGCTGAAGTGTCAAATGAGGTTGGCTCCATAAACTAAATTATTCATCCCTCCAAAAACCGCTTAAAGTTGTAATATTACGAGAAGGGGCTTCTTTAATGTCCTGAGTGTAAAATACCGTATACTTCAAAACATTCCTCCCCTAAGAGGTTTAGATGGTAGTTGACTCTCAAAACACAATATCCATTCTTCCGAAACTATTTTAGGCACGAACAAACCATTTTATAAATGAAGGGTGCTCTTCTATATCCTAGATGTTAATAAATATTTCAAAATATTCACCCCTTAAAAGGTATTCATTCTTCCATTACTGTTCGACGTACAAAATCAAAATATTACAGGATGGTCACTTTTACGTCCTAGATGTTATAGTTTAAAACATTCAAATTCTTCCGTACCAGGTTACTTTTTTTAAGAAGTTGCTTTACGTCGCACCGACTCAGATAGGTCTTATGTGACGATGGGACAGGAAAGGGCTAGGAGTGGGAAGGACGCGACCTTGGCCTTAATTAAGGTACAGCCCCAGCATTTGCCTGGTGTGAAAATGGAAAACCACAGAAAACCATCTTCAGGACTGCCGACAGAGTGTTTGAACCCGCTATCTCCCGAATACGGGATACTGGTCGCACTTGAGCGACTGCAGCTATCGAACTCGGTCTACAAGGTTCAAGTGAGTGGTTGATTATAAAATAAACAATCATTCCCCAAAACCGTTAGACGAACGAACTGAGGACGTATTTACAGGCTCATCTGACAGTGGACTCTCCAAAATATAAAACTTTGAATAATAACTTTCCTTTTAAAGCCATAGCGAAGCACGGGTTTCTTGCTGGTATCAAAATTATAATCAAAATGAGGATCTGAACTAAAACTGAATCGATTACTACTACTACTACTACTACTACTACCACTACTACTACTACTACTAATAACGGCCTCTCCCTAGTGGTAGGCAACACCTTCAGCGCCTGATGGTAGTGTAATCTTTCGGAGAGCCTCAAATTTCTGATATATACTTGATTTTCTTGTTTGTTAACAAATGTCACTACTTTTGATTATCCAGTGCCACCTAAGGCTTGGAATGTGAATTGCTTAATGGAGTATTGTAACTGTTCTGGGGTTGGCACAAGGGAGCTTACGTCAACTCATTCGAAGTTGTCACTGCAATTATTAGAAAAAGACCTGCACCAGGCCTCTCTGGATGCCGTACGCCATTATTATTGCAGCTATTTCAAATTATCCAACCAATCATCGCCCAGATCGCCCGTATAAATACTGGTAATCTTCTACCTTATGCACCTATCTGGAATTTTTTGAGCGAGGTTCTCATCACAGGAGTCTACGGACGAGCATCTAAGGTAGACGGCAAGACCTTCTCCGTCATATGAATATGTTTTCGTGTGGCTACGCGATGACACTAGCGTTCCCCTCCATCACGTAACGGTTAAGTTATGCCGCGGACCCTCCTTTCTCTTGCTCACTTTGCTTTTTAGTGACTAAGCTTTTCTAATTTCCTAAATGTTTATACTTATTTTTCGCCAATTAATTTCCTTCCCGCCTTAGTCACCAACGTAGTATGGCTTATCCTCTGAGTCCCCGGGCTTTCTGCCCCATAAGGTTCCATGACGAGTCATATCACCGGTATGTTTGTATGGTTTCAGAATCCTGCTATATTTTATTCTAGGCCTTTCTATTAACCTTTGTTTGCTATTGGCTTAACGTCCAACCGACACAGATATGTCTTATGGCGACGATGGGAGAGGAAAGGGTTAGGAATTGGAAGGAAGCGGCCGTGGCCTTAATTAAGGTACAGCCCCAGCATTTGCCTGGTGTGAAAATGGGAAACCACGGAAAACCATCGTCAGGGCTGCCGACAGTGGGATTCGAACCTACTTATCTCCCGAATACTGGATACTGGCCGCCCTTAAGCGACTGCAGCTATGGAGCTCGGTCTATTAACCTTTTATTCTTTCTAGTATGAGATTCGGCTCCTGTTTCTCTGGATTCTTCTGATCCGTATGTTGTGTGTTGCTACCCTCTGAATAAGGACAGTGAGTGTCAGGTGGTGTAAAAGTTGAAAAGCTTTTAATATGAAGGTACGTGGATGTGAACTCTAAGCCCGTGAGGCCATTGTAAAACAAAGTTGAAGGACCGAAATCCCACTTAAGAGTAACATTTATTATTGGAAGCTCCAGCTTCTTATTTACCGACAAAACCAAAGGATCTGACATACCAAACGTGTTTTAAGAATAGCAAATCTTGTATTGTAAAATGGGAGCCCTTTTTTCCCTGTTAACCATTAAGCTCTAAAGCATACTGTTCAAAATTCCATTCATAATTCTTATTTTGGTTATTGATATTTGTATTGTTGTTTTGAACAGAATTTTGAACGAGAGAAAAAGAGAGAAAGAAATATAATTTTGAGAATACATTCAAAAATATTTTTGTGTCCAGTGTTTTGTTCAGTCACATACGACCAGCCGCTTCTTCAACTCACATGCCTTATTCTCTTAATAATAATAATAATAATAATAACAATAATAATAATAAATCTGCCAAGTGTATCACGCTCCTTCAAGTATTATCAGTCTAAAAACATGTCCAGACGCGACGATTTTGTTCTAAAAATGGTTCCTATGACGAATTAGAAAATCTACATCACATATGTCTCATATCCAAACATCTAGTAGGATTATAAGAAGTACTGTAGTGAGATTCAATCCCGAAGACTTAAAAAGAAGAGGTGAGCGCCCAGTCAAATACACTATACACTTCCTACTGTACTCCTTACATAAAGTCGCAATGAGTCCTAATTTTAATAGCAAAACCACCATGGGTTACGTTCATGGAGAGAATACACTTGTATTCTTCCGTATTACGGAAAATATTGCGTAACTAAATTCATAACAAAATCTCACCTTCCCTATACCAGTCAAAACCGGTCTCCCGTTGACTTTATCTCTCGTCATTGAGATAACAGATCCCAATGAGTGTACTTAAGAACAACCGCTGTCTGAAACCTTCTTTTAAATCATTAAAAGCTCTGTGGTGACATTCTGTCCATCTCCACTTACTGCCGGATTTTAACAAATCTCTAAACGGCTCAAGTAAGTTTCCAAATCATAGTACAAAGCGTCTAAAGAAATTGCATACTCCAATATATGACCTTAATTCCTTGATATTTCTAGGTGTACTGGTATCCAATATCTTCTCAATCCTTGTACTCCCAGGCGTAACCCCTATCGCAGATACACGGTGTCCCAAAAATGTTACCTCCTGTCTACCAAAAACACACATGTCTAACTTCAAAATAAAACCAGCACGCTCTAACTTAGTAAACACCTTCTCTAAGTGATACAAGTGCTCTTCAAAGGTCCTAAAAGAAATGACAAGATCATCAATATAAACCGTGGCGAAATCCCCTACATGATCACCTAATGCAATATTTAATGCTCTAATTAAAGCTACAGAACTTGTCTTCGTCCCGTAGGGAACGCGCTGAAACTGATACAAGCTGTATTTATGACTAAATGCCGTAAGAGGCCTGTCCTCTATTCTCAAAGGAATCTGCCAAAAACTACTTCTTAAATCAACAGATGAAAACAATTTTTTCACTGAAAACCCTGAATTAACACCTCAATTGGCTTCGATTTTAACTGGTCAGCACAAATACGTCTATTCATATCTCTCGCGTCAATACAAAGTCTAACGCTTCCATCACTCTTAGGCACAACGATTAAAGAATTTCAATAGTGGCTATTAGAGACATCAATAATCCCATCGGCTAACATCGCTTCTATCTGATCGTCAAATGCCTTAGCGTATTTGTGTGGTATATCATACCGTGCCTCGCTGAAAGGACTGTCATCCAGCACTGAAGAAGAATGTTCATAAACATGTGTTCTACCGGGTTTCTTAGAAAAAATGTCAGCGTGTTCACATAACACTGCCAACAATTCGTCCCTCTGGACATCCTCTAATTTACTGTTACTCGCAGCTTCAAATAAGGCATCCTTCTGATCCTCTTTTAACCACAATTGGTATGAATTAAACCCCTCACTGGGTTTCTCCTCATACCTAGAAACCTCAATAACACTCCACATAGCACAAACATTCGTCTTCCTCTGAATTTCATTTTTCAGTTCGAGTTTGACATACTTATTATCCCACTTCAGATTTACCATTGCTTCTTTGTAATCTAAAGGGGCTGATTTCAAAATCAACCAGTCACATCCTAAGATGAGATCGAATACCGGGTGAGGAATAACCAAACATACCTGTACTGAAACCCTCTATACAAATCGGCACCGCGGCTTGCTTGCAGATTTGTTTCGACTCTTTACCATCTTAATACGCTGTTTAAATAAAGAATCATACCACTCTGAGCTAATACATGATTTCTGACTTCCTCTATCAACGCATTATCATACGCCCCCCAAAACTTCTAATTGAACCACAGGATTACCCACTTCATCACCTGAATCTAAATAATTATGATCTGGTTCACACATAAGATCTTCCTTAACATCTAGGTCATATGGCAATAGTTTCATAACACAATTTCTAACTACTTCCTGGTAAGGCTAGAATTCTGACCCTTCATTACAGCCTGCATTTATTTTAAAGGTTGCGATCGTGTACCTACACTTGGCTCGTTAGTAACTTGTCCTCTGACTTGTTGGGCATTTCCCGTTCTATTTTCAGGTGCTCCAACCCTACCGTTATTCCTTGGCTGAAACTGATTACGATTCTCGTAATTTTGCTGTCTCCTATTGTCCCTTGGTTCACTATGAGGAACAAAATTATGTGAGTTTCCTGTTCTATGCCCAATATTTCCTAGTGCATCAAAACTCCCTAATAACTGCTCCATTTCCTGAATAGTTTTAATACTTTGCATACACGCTGCTTCGCGTACCCTGTCCGGAAAATGTCGTAACATTAATCTGGCTACATCTGAATCAGCCGTAATTCCGTCTAAATTCTGGCAAATCATAACATGTGACAGGAAATATTCAGTCATAGAGACCTCTTCATTATGTTTAAACTTCCCAAATACTACGCTTTCTCTTTCACGGCTTTGAACGTATTCGTTCCAATATTTATCTGTGAACTTCGTCTTGAATTTCTTCGGACATTTCATGTTGCTTTTATAGACTGAAAACCAGGAATGCATCTCTCCCACAAAAGCATGATCAATAATGTCGATCCCCCCTTCCCAGTCCATACATTCCTCCTCAATCCGTTTCCCAAGCCGTTTTTCTACTATCTTAAGAAATTCTAGTGGGTTGGTTTGTTTCCCATTAAACTTCGGTAATTTTATTTCCTTACTGTAAATCCCTCCATGACTTTGTCTCTCAATGTTACCCCGTCTTTCTCTTACTTCTCGTCGAATGCATGTTTCTGCCATCGCTATACGGTTATCTAATCTTTATCTCTTCTTTCAGTTTCATTCACTCCAGTGTTCTGTTTTTCTTTCAACGTCTTAATCTCCACTGTATTGCCTTCTACCATCGCAAACTTTTCTCTTTGTTCCCTAATGTTGTTTTCAATCATACATTTAACTGTATCGATATTGTTTTCTACCTGTTCTTTAAATTCTCTTATTTGTTCCTTTTGGGTCTCAACTTTATTGTTAATACCTGTGACCTGTGTCTCTAACTCCTTTCTGGTGTTGTTGCTTTCTTTTTCCATTAATCCCAACAACTCACTCCTCTGCTCTACAAATTTCTTTTCTACCACTTGTTTGTTTTGCTTAGTTGTCTCTCTCTGTTCCTCTATCTGCTTGTTAAATCTTTCATTCTCGTCGCCATAAGACCTATCTGTGTCGGTACGACGTAAAGCCCCTAGCAAAAAAAAATCTTTCATTTTGGTTACATAGTTCTTGTAACTGTTTGCTGTGTTCGTCCATACTTTTATTAGCTTCGATCTTGTGTTCATTCAATGCCTTACTTAATTCTCGTTTAGTTTGTTCTACTTCGTTTTTAATTTCTGATATAGTTTGTTCCAGTCCCTTTTATATTTCATTTTTTATTTCAGATTTATTTTGATCCATTTCATTTTTTATTTCAGATTTATTGTCCTCTATTTTGCTTAACAGTAACTGCATCATTTCAAGTAACTGATTATTATTACTCTCAATGTTAGGGCTAACCTCCGCCTCGCCCCCCATCGTACTATTATCTGAATCTAACGTAACTTCGTCATTCCTACTCTTATTTCCTTCGCTATCTTCGCTCCAACTATCTGCTTCCTCCTCTATTCACTTATCTACATCTTCCTTAGAATTATTTAAAACATTACCCTTCAGCACGTGCCCACTATTCAGCGGCACGTCTTTCTCTTCTTGCTCAGCCATGCTACCCCCAAAATCAAACACTCAAGAAAAATATACTGTGGATACACAACAGTTACCGCCAAACTACTGATTCTAGCCGTTCTATACAAGTACTTAATGGTTTACGAGCTCCACACTTGCGGCGACAATATGTGTTGTACCCACTCGGCCCACAGATGTTTGACAAAACTGTGACGTGTCGGGTCAACTTAATGTTAATATAAATAAGTAATATATCGTTGTTTCTCCATAAACCATATCCCATGGGCACCAGCCTTCAAGTTTAGGGCTTAAAAACGGTAGTTCGTAATTAATAATGATAATAATATTACGTAATGAGACTCTAAAAACACCCAGGGGTGGGGTGACGGAACACTAACCATTAAGTATACTAACTTGGAAGTTAAGGATCATTAATAATAATTTCAGAAAATACAAATTGAAACAGCTATTTATTAGGATGAAGAATGTGTCGTAACGGCGTATTAACGATATATGAACTTACGGAAACAAAAGAAAAATTGAATGAAATAAACTCTAAGAAAATGAACTGTTGCGCGAAGATTGCAGTAATTTATGCCATTAGCTCACCATTTGTAGACTCTGGATCTATCGTACAGGCGGCGTCATATCTTGTGGATTCCAGTCCTATTTCTGCTTTGTGCATAGTACACTAGTTGTACTATACTTTCCTGCCTTTAACACTTCCTACTGTACGCTTTACATAAAGTCGTAATGAGTCCTAATTTTAATAGCAAAACCACCAAGGGTTACGTTTATGGAGAGAATACACTTGTATTCGTCCGTATTACGGAAATGTAGCGTAACTAAATTCATAACAAAATCTCACTAGCCTTATACCAGTCAAAACCGGTCTCCCGTTGACTTTACCTCTCGTCATTGAGATAACAAGTCCCAATGAGAGTAAATTTTGAGTAGTACACTACTCAGATGCGAAGTAAACTAAGTTAAGATCTTCTCCGATGTCAAGACGTACAGCCCTCCTCCGATGATAGATTAGATACGTAGAATCGTCGTAAGAGTCTCTTCCAAGTGCCTCTCCTGCCCTTGTCGTCAAAGTAAATAGGTTCAAAAGTCTCCCTCCATCAACCATATCACATTGTCCAGAAAGATTTGATGTACCATCCCTTCTCCTGTCCATTGCTATGAATCCATCACGTTGCTTCACTACGTCCATTCACACAGGTTGAACTTTCCCGCGGAAATGAAGCGTCAGGTAGCGAACTTCGAAAAGTAGGCGTCAACAAGGTTTCAACTGTCTCCTTTGGAAGGGGTACGGTCTGTCGTAAGCTAGACGACGTACATTTCCTGGTAATGGGCTGAAATTAGCCTGCTGACTCCGGTCGCCTCACAACGGCTATTGGAATATTAATTGCAAGCTATTAACACGAATGACGTTGAAATACTTTACACAATAAGTTGTTCGTTCAGAATACGTTATAGCCGCGATACAAAGAAATGAAATGATGATGTGAAATGGATGAATAAATCCCTATATATATACATAATAATTTAAAAATGATCTACCAGTGATAAAATATATACACGTTATCAATGAATTATACAGTTCAATAATTTAATACATGCTGTGATGTTCCAAACATTACAAAGTATCTACCCACGATACTGATTGGGTATATTTTTATAATGTTGAAACATTCAAAAACACATTCCTAAACTGGCAGTTACCCGCGGCTTCGCTCGCGTGGATTTCGTAATTTATCAACATTAATCGATTCTCGGTACCTGAAAATCCCTCAAATGAAAAATTGAGTTTCATTTACTGCAGAAACTCTTTGTAAACTACGTTTGTGGTATTGCCTTTTGGGGTTAAGATGACCATGCGACGTAGAACTGTTCACGTGAGAAACAGTCTTCTTTCAAGACGAAAAAATGTTTATTTTTAAGGAGATACCAAATACCTGTTTCCACGTCTGTATCATCTTCAGATTTTGAGATATAAGTATCCCTATAAAAAATTCAACCCCCTAACTGGATTTTCCGAAAACAAAATAATATATATTTCTTTATTGTTAAAGGAGATTACAAATACCAATTTTCACGTCTGTAAGACGTCTTCAGTTTTTGAGATATATTTATACTAATAAAAAGTAATTCAACTCGTTTTTTGCTTCATTTCAGCCCCGTTAAGTGCCTTTTCCGAAAACAAAAATGTGTTCCTGTATTCTTAAAGGACTTTCCAATACCAATTCTCACGTCTGTAACATATTAAGTTTTGACATATAGGTTACTGAAGATATACCGGTACTCATTTTAAAAATTCACCAGGTTTTTCAATTCTTTTCACCCCCTAAAATTGGATTTTCTGAAAACAAAAAATACCTGTTTCTTTATGTATAAAGGAGATTGCAAATACCAGCTTTCACGTCTGTAAAATCTGAAGTTTCTGAGATATTAGTATCCTCAAAAATAGAATTCAATTTCTTCCTCAATATTCTTTCCGCCACTCTACCCCCTTAAGTGGATTTTTCTAAAACTAAAAATGTGGTTCATTATTTTTAAAGGAGATTCCAAATACCAATTTTCACGCGTGTAACCAGATTTAAGATATAGGTATCCCCATAAAAATATTTGAATTTTCTAAAAAGGGAAAGTACGACTTACTTTGTTTATGAAGGAGCTTCCAAATACCAATTATCACGACTGTAACATCTTCAGTTTTTGAGATATATGTATCCCTATAAAAATAATTCAGTTCCTTTAAGACACCCTCCCACCAAATTGATTTTCCCCCAAAATGCGTATTTATTTATTTTTAAAGGGGATTCCAAATGCCAATTTTCACGTCTGTAACATCTTTAAATTTTTAAATATAAGTATCCTAGTACAAATAATTCAACTAATAATTCAACTCACTCACACCCCCTTAAGTGGACTTTCCGAAAACAAATGTACACGTGTTTCTTTATTTTAAAAGGACACTCCAAATACCAATTTTCACGTCTGTAACATCTTTAGTTTTTGAGAATAAAATATCCTCATACAAAGAATTCAACCTCTTTTTCAGCCCTGTTTACCTCCCCTAAGTGTTTTTTCTGAGAACAAAATTACGCGTTTCTTTATTTCTGAAAGAGGTTAAAAATACCAATTTTAACGTCTGTAAAATGTTACGTTTTTTGAGATGTACGGCACTGTAGATATATTCATTTTAACAATTCACCCCCTTTTTACCCCACTTAAGTGGTTTTCCCGGAAACAATTATCTGTGTTTCTTTAATTGCAAAGGAGATTCCAAAACCAGTTTTCTCGTGTGTAACGTGTCACGTTTCTGAGATATACTCTAGATATAGACATCTTAAAAATTCACCCGATTTGTCATTCCTGTTCACCCCGCATTATATGGATTTTCTTAAAACAAAAAAGAAAAATTCGTTTATCTTTATTTTTAAATGAGATTCCAAATATCAATTTTAATGTTTGTAACATCTTCAGTTTTTTGAGATACAAGTAATATCAGAAACGGTATTCAACCCCCTTTCACCTTTTTTCACTCCCCTTAAGGGGATTTTCCCGAAACATTAAATACGTGTTTTTTCTTAATGGAGATACCAAATACCAATATTTACGCCTGTAAACTTTATAAAGTTTTTGATACATGGATATATTCATTTAAACAATTTTCTTCCTTTTCACCCCCTTAGCGACGGAATATCCAAAAATCGTCCCTTAGTAAGCACCTACACTCCAATATAAACGTATCTCCAAAATTTCATTTTTTATATCCAGTAGTTTTGGCTTGGCGACGATGAGTCAGTCAGTCAGTCAGTCAGTCAGTCAGTCAGTCAGTCAGTCAGTCAGTCAGTCAGTCAGTGCATGTTATTTTATATAGGTATATAGTTAATATTATCATATTTCCGAATTATGTTTTACATCCGAGACTTCATTACCAGTATCGATTGCTATTACTATGAGGTAACTTTTAAGTAATTAGCCAACGTTTTAAGACTCACATGTAACAGAGTGAATCATAAATGTCAGAATATGACGGTATAAAATAATTAATGTTGAAAAAAGTCATGGATGATACATGCTAGTAGGTTGCAGTATTGCACAACTGCAACACTCAGAATGTCTCATGGTTCACCGTGTTACCTGTGCCAAAAGTATTTACAGAAAAATGCAGGATGGAATGCAAAACTCCGTTATCTTCATGGAGAAATGCGAAATATTAAGGAAAGTCCTTCAGATACAGCACGGAGAGACTTCACGAGTAGCTATATTTTATTGAAGGCCTGTCGTCATGTGCTCAGGAGTTATTATTATTATTATTATTGTTATTATCATCGTTATCATCATCATTTAATTACTCTTCTCAATATGATATTGCAAAATCTGACACAGAATGTCATTCAAGCTCACTGACAGTTCTCAGATAATAAAATTAAAACAAAATACATAATTTTGGTCTGGTGGCCATGATCGTTAAGGCGCTGAAATCTAAACGGTCTGACACCGAGGTTAGCCGGTTCGAGTCCCGTTGGTGGAAAAAATTCGCCATAAGAATGTTGGCCGGCAGGGCAGGGGATGTGGTGGTATGCAATTTCTAATCACCAGATTGCGTGCCAAAATCCTGGATTAAATTCCAAACCTCTCCGCAGTGCTCATATGGAGGGAGGGCATATGACGCTGTTGATGGTGATTCGTCCGTCGGATGGGGACGTTAAGCCTTGGGCAAACCCCTTGGTGCTATTTGACAGGAGTAGGATGTGTGCCGGCACCGGGTTTCACCCTCTCCCTACTATCATGTATCACGTCATTCATTTCATCTCATTAAATTCCTCTGATGAGGTTGACGTCAGGAAGGGCATCCGGTCACAAAAACCTGCCACGACAGATTCATCTCACCTCATACCCGACTCCATAGGGAAACGGGACATGGGTTGGACAAACAAACAACGTACTTGCTTTTGGTACTAGAATATTCAGCTAATATTTAAAGGGATTTTTACTTGGATCTGAGGGCTGGATCGAGGTCCACTCAGCCTACGTGATTACTATTACAATTGAGGAGCTGACTGACGGAGAGGTAGCGGCCCCGGTCTAGAAATCCAAGAATAACCGCCGAAAGGATTGGTCGTACCGACCCCACGATACCTCGTAATCTGCAGGCCTTTGGGCTAAGCAGCGGCCACTTGGTAAGCCATGCCCCTTCGGGATTTGGTTTGACAGGTTTCTAACTGGCGAAATAGTGATGGTGTCGTAAGATGGGTATTGAAGCTTTCAGTACGTCAATTCCCCAGTTATTTATTGTTTCCTTGTGTACACGGATGCGTCTCATAGCATCATAACATTCAATCTTTTGGAAACTATAAAAGAAAGCAATCAGCTGATATTTTAAAACCTTGGCATTCATGTGCAAAAATTAAAGAAGGTAACGGACGCCAAAACCATGATTGATTACAGAGTTTGCACCTAGCCTGTCTATATTTTATGAAAATGTTGGTTTGTGGTACCAAAGGCCTCAATAGGGCTCCGTAACACATCCTAGTCGGAACAGTTTACAGTGGGCGTGTTTTTGTTGTTAAGTCGTCCTACATTTGACTGCTAAAGCTCAAGGGACCCATTTCAGTGATATACGAGGAAGAATGATCGGATGGCTTGAAGCAGGCCATTCAGATGACAATGTACGAAACGCGAAGCGTCACAAAGTGTGTCCTACCAAACGTCTGGGAAAGGTTGCGAAAGAATCCCAATCGAGCCTTCAGGAGTGGATGTCCGAGGACTCCAATGCTAGGAGAAAATATATCGTTATTGGTCTTAGTGGCCTGATGATGCAGTCGGAATCCAACAGACGACCGGAGAGTAGTATCACATGCAGGTGGAACTCTATGCTCGGGGAACGATAATTTCCACTTTATCGACCAGTGACTACGGTACTGCCCATAACACTATGCTACCAAGACACTGAGCTTTAAACAGGGACCGCTGGAGCTGATTACTGTTTACGGACGGACTTGGTTCAACCTTCACAGCAATTCACAACTTGTTCACAAATAGCAATAACGGGGATGTAGGTCCACTCCATTTAATGTTTTTGGTAGGGACCATTATGGAGGTGGTCTGGCCGTGGTGTTGAGCTTCATTATGGTGGGCTTACATACACACTTCTACGAGTTAATAATAATAATAATAATAATAATAATAATAATAATAATAATAATAATAATAATAATAATAATAATAATAATAATACTGGATTTACATACCACTAACTACATTTACGGTTTTCGGAGTCACCGAGGTGCTGGAATTTTGTCCTTCGGGAGTTCTTTTACGCGCCAGTAAGTCTATTTTTTGCTAGTTGCTTTACGTCGCACCGAAACAGATAGGTCTTACGGCGACGATGGGACAGGAAAAGGCTAGGAGTGGGGAAGGAAGCAGCTGTGGCCTTAATTAAGGTACAGCCCCAGCATTTGCCTGGTGTGAAAATGGGAAACCACGGAAAACCATTTTCAGGGCTGCCGACAGTGGGGTTCGAACCTACTATCTCCCGAATACTGGATACTGGCCGCACTTAAGCGACTGCAGCTATCGAGCTCGGTAGTAAGTCTATTGACCCGAGACTAACGTATTTGAGCACCTTCGAATACCTCCGGAATGAGCCACGGTCGAGCCCACCAAATTGGGCTCAGAAAGCCAGCATTCTACCATCCGAGCCACTGAGCCTGGTGGGGCAGTAACACGGCAGGTGCATGGACATACTACACACCATCAAAAATCAAGCTTTTCTGGAATGGAATATGTGCACGATTCTTGTTCATATAATATGACAGCGTCCATCCGTAATGAACTACATTGGGAATGGCCATCAGAAAACCATGGTTATCATTCGCCTGAACTGGCCAGCCGGTTTTCCTATATCTAACTTTATGGAGAATGCTTTTGTTTCTGTTTTTTTGTTTTCATTCCGCACCCTTGTGATGTTTGGGACATCACTGCATGTATTAAGTTATTGAACTATATAATTAATTGATAAGATGTATACATTTAATCACTGGTAGCTCATTTTTAAATTAATATATATACATACATACATATATAGGGTTTTAATCATCCATTTCACATCATCATTTCATTTCTTTGTATCGCGGCTGTAACGTATTCTGAACGAACAACTTATTGTGTAAAGTATTTCAACATCATTCGTATTAATAGCTTGCAGTAAATTTTCCAATAGCCGTAGTGAGGTGACCAGAGTCAGCAGGCTAATTTCAGCCCATTTCCTGAAAATGTACGTCATCAAGCTTACGAGAGACAGTACCCCTTCCACACTATTAAGAGACAGTTGAAATACACTGACTGACAGAGCAAATGCAACACCAAGAAGGAGTGGTCAGAACTTTATGCCAATTGCAGGGTAGACTGACGTCACTGAGGTATGCTCATGATGTGAAATGCGCCGCTGTGCTGCGCACGTAGCGAACGATAAATGGGACACGGCGTTGGCGAATGGCCCACTTCGTACCGTGATTTCTCAGCCGACAGTCATTGTAGAACGTGTTGTCGTGTGCCACAGGACACGTGTATAGCTAAGAATGCCAGGCCGCCGTCAATGGAGGCATTTCCAGCAGACAGACGACTTTACGAGGGGTATGGTGATCGGGCTGAGAAGGGCAGGTTGGTCGCTTCGTCAAATCGCAGCCGATACCCATAGGGATGTGTCCACGGTGCAGCGCCTGTGGCGAAGATGGTTGGCGCAGGGACATGTGGCACGTGCGAGGGGTCCAGGCGCAGCCCGAGTGACGTCAGCACGCGAGGATCGGCGCATCAGCCGCCAAGCGGTGGCAGCCCCGCACGCCACGTCAACCGCCATTCTTCAGCATGTGCAAGACACCCTGGCTGTTCCAATATCGACCAGAACAATTTCCCGTCGATTGGTTGAAGGAAGCCTGCACTCCCGGCGTCCGCTCAGAAGACTACCATTGACTCCACAGCATAGACGTGCACGCCTGGCATGGTGCCGGGCTAGAGCGACTTGGATGAGGGAATGGCGGAACGTCGTGTTCTCCGATGAGTCACGCTTCTGTTCTGTCAGTGATAGTCACCGCAGACGAGTGTGGCGTCGGCGTGGAGAAAGGTCAAATCCGGCAGTAACTGTGGAGCGCCCTACCGCTAGACAACGCGGCATCATGGTTTGGGGCGCTATTGTGTATGATTCCACGTCACCTCTAGTGCATATTCAAGGCACGTTAAATGCCCACCGCTACGTGCAGCATGTGCTGCGGCCGGTGGCACTCCCGTACCTTCAGGGGCTGCCCAATGCTCTGTTTCAGCATGATAATGCCCGCCCACACACTGCTCGCATCTCCCAACAGGCTCTACGAGGTGTACAGATGCTTCCGTGGCCAGCGTACTCTCCGGATCTCTCACCAATCGAACACGTGTGGGATCTCATTGGACGCCGTTTGCAAACTCTGCCCCAGCCTCGTACGGACGACCAACTGTGGCAAATGGTTGACAGAGATTGGAGAACCATCCCTCAGGACACCATCCGCACTCTTATTGACTCTGTACCTCGACGTGTTTCTGCGTGCATCGCCGCTCGCGGTGGTCCTACATCCTACTGAGTCGATGCCGTGCGCATTGTGTAACGTGCATATCGGTTTGAAATAAACATCAATTATTCGTCCGTGCCGTCTCTGTTTTTCCCCAACTTTCATCCCTTTCGAACCACTCCTTCTTGGTGTTGCATTTGCTCTGTCAGTGTATTATAAACGCCTACTTTTCGAAGTTCGCTACCTGATGCTTCATTTCCGCGGGAAATTTCAGCCTATGTGAATGGACGTAATGAAGCAAGATGATGGATTCACAGCAATACATAGGAGAAGGGATGAAATCTCGAATCTTACTGGACCATGTGATATGGTTGACGGAGGGAGATTTTGACGGCTACATACTCGACGACAAGGGCTGGAGAAGACACTCGTATTCACACTCAGATTCACATTCACACTCGTATTCACACTTCTACTCGTACTCTTGGAAGACACTCTTACGACGATTCTACGTCTGTACATTGGAGAAGATTTTAACTTAGTTCACTTTGCATCTGAGTAGTATATTACTCAAAAGTTACTCTCAATGGGACCTGTTAACCCAATGACGAGAGGTAAAACAACGGGAGGCCGGTTTTGACTAGTACAGGACAGGAGAGCTTTTGTGATCTATTTAGTTACGCTACTGTTCCGTAATACGGAGAAGACAAGTGTATTCTCTCCATGAACTTAACCCATGGTGGTTTTGCTTTTAAAATTAGGACTCATTACGACTTTGTGTAAGGAGTACAGTAGGAAGTGTTAGAGGCAGGAAAGTCATAGTACAGCTAGTGTACCGTGCACAAAAGCAGAAGTAGGACTGGAATCCACAAGAGATGACGCCGCCTGTACGAGAGATCCATCAATCATCAGCCTCTACATAACAGAGTCTACAAATGGTGAACTAATGGCATAAATTACTGCAAGTCTTCACGCAACAGTTCATTTTCTTATAGTTAATTTCATTTAATTTTTCTTTTATTTCCGTAAGTTCATATTTCATTATTACGCCGTTACGTCACGTTTATCATCTTAATAAATAGCTGTTTTAATTTGTATTTTCTGAAATTATTATTAATGATCCTCAAATTCCAAGTTAGTGTACTTAATGGTTAGTGTTCCGTCACCCCACCCCTGGGAGTTTTTTGAGTCTCATTGCGTGTTATTATTATTATTATTATTATTATTATTATTATTATTATTATTATTATTATTATTATTATTAATTATCAACTATCGTTTTCAAGCCATAAGCTTGAAGGCTGGCGCCCATAGGATATTGTTTATGGAGAAACAATGAGATATCATTTATTTATATTAATATTAAGGTGACCTGCCACGTCATAATTTTGTCACACATCTGTGGGCAGAGTGGGTACGTCACACCCTGAAGTTTTAAGGCGGGCCACCAAGAGGGTTGCGCCCTCGCTCTGGCTGAGAGCTGCGGGCGTGTTGGGGGTTGTGTTGAAAGACGAAGGTGGGTAAGTGGGTGTAAAAGTGGAAGGGGAGATATGGCCTTTTTTCTAAGTTTCCATACGATGTATAAACGCATGAATTAATATATTTACACACATTGGTTCAACGAATAGGTTATATATAATTTTTTATTAAACCTGGGTTTCCAAGTGTTGTTTGTAATGATATGAACATCGGATTCCATTTTTGGCAACAGATAAACAAAGAGAGATATAGATTATAAAATAAGCCTACTTCAGGTGATACAATACAGCATTGTTTTAAAAAGACATACATATAAATAAATGAATATATGAATACATAAATAACTCAATACATATTATGGATATGATAGTACCAAGTGAGAGTGGAGCTGTTCTGATATCCCTGATAGCTCGATGCTGGAGATAGTTCTTACGGAGCCGATCTGCGGGTTATGTAAGAGCTTGGAAGTGGTGGACTAGGGGTGAGGATTCGGAGAGGCGTTTGAAGGGAACTTGGAAGAGTTGGGTTATGAGAGGATTTCCTTGGTCAAGGGATCGCTAGATGAAGCGTTGGAATATAGCTGAGGCGTGGGCATCGAATCTGGGGATTGGGAAGATGTTGTAGAGGTCACGGTTGTGGCAGAGTAGGGGAAGGCGGAGGGCGATGCGGATTAATCTTCTCTCCATGGATAGGAGTGGACGGAGGAGATGGTGGTTGGTGCTAGTCGCAGCGAGCGAGGCTGGATGTCCATACGTGATGAATGAGCGAATGAAGGATGTGTACGTAAGAATTAGAAGTTGGGAGTTGAGACCCCAGTTGGTTCAGGCAAGCCGGAGGAGCAGGTGGGATCTCTGCTGGGCTCGGGTCTTGATATGAAGGAAGTGTGGGCGGAAGGTCAGATGTTCGTCTATGATAATTACGAGATATTTGAGGGATGGTTGAGGACTGATAACGGTATTGCGGATGGTGAGCTTCAGTGCGTCTGGATTTCGGGTAACTGAGGGGCGTCGTTTACGGGGACGGATAAGGGTGGGCTGGGTTTTAGTGGGATTGAGCCTGAGGTGCAAGCGATCACACCATTTTACAAAGGATTTACGGAAGGGTTGGAAACGCTGTTTGATGTTTTGGACGCATGGAAATGGAGCGAGAATAGCTGTGCCGTCTGCAAATTGTAATAGATGTATGGGGGGGTGGGGGGCTGTGGAATGTCCGCGACAAATAGAAGGAATAGCAGTGGGGACAGTGCGGATCCTTGGGGTATGGCAATACTCATGTGGAAGGATCGGGAATGGTGGCCTTGGAAGTGAATAGTTGCAGAGCGGTCAGTGAAGTATGATGAAAGGAGACGGATGTATGGTTGGGGAAGAGAGAAATTGTGCAACTTGAAGATGAAAGCGTCGTGTCATACGGAGTCAAGAGCTAAATGAAAATAAAATGTGATCAGGAGTGTAGGACAGGCTTGATTATAGTTACTGAAGGTCAATAGGATGAGACGGAAGAGTTGGTGTTGGGTGGCGAAGCCAGGTCGGAAACCGCACTGGCAGGCTGGGAGAAGGTGCACGGAGTGGATATAGTTATAGAAACGACGGGCTAGAATTTTATCAAGGATCTTATCTATGACTATGATAAGGCAGATGGGGCGATATGAATCGATGTTAGTGGGGTCCTTACTGGGTTTAGGGAAGAGGAGCACGATGGCCTGTTTCCAAAAGGAAGGGTAGTAGCCGGAAGTGAGAAGGAAGGTTAAGAACTGAGCTAATAAGGATATAAAGGCTGGAAGGGCTAATTTGAGATGTTGAGATGGCGGTACTGGAGTTAGCGAATCCTGGGGCGGTGTTCCTTCTCCGGCGGAGGGTGTCTAGTGTGTCTGTGATAGGGTTATTGAGGATGTGATTGGTTAAGGCGTGTGTAGAAGTGGAGAGATTGGGTGATGTACGGATTGTGTGGTAGAGTGTGTCGTTCGTGTAGTCGAAGTATCTGTCCAATGGGCGTGTAAAACGTCGTTCGTAGTGGTCTGTGAAGACCTCCAATTTTTCCGTGGTGTCTCCGGGACCTTCCTTGGTGAAGGTACTTAGGGAAGCTTGTTGTCCAAGGAGCGAGGATAGTCGGGATGGGTTGGCATGGAGGGAATTCAAGGAGGAGCAGGTGGCTCTCCAAGATCGTCTTTTGTACGTCTGCAGGTAGTTTTGAATGGTCCGCAGTGTCTGTTGGTGAAGGCGTAGGAAGAAAGTATCTCTAGTCCGTTGGTATTCAGTTAGGTAGGATTGGGAAAGCTTTTGGAGATGGTGGAACTTACGGGTAATCTGGGTCTGGAAGGGCTATAGGAGGTGGAAGGAATATGCTTCTCAGCTGCCGTAGTGAGAATATTTTGGATGCATTCGGTGCAGGTGTCGGTGGAGGCAGCATCTTTTGGAAGTGGGAACGTTGTGAAGGAGCAGAATTGATTGAATCTATGTAGGCGAGCCAGTTGGTAGGGAGTAATTTGATCTTTTAATAGGGGAGGTGGGGTGGGGCGTGGAGAATGGGTACGGATTTGGAGTATGATGGGGAGGTTGTTACTCGCAATGTTTGGTAAATAGGAAACGGCGAAGTGATGCAGGAGAGAGTTGTGGACGATAACTGCATCGGGAGTGGTTTGGGAGCAGGGACCGCGTTGTCCGGGTAAGGGGTTAAGGAGGAGTCGATATGATTGAGAAAGGTGGAGAAGTTACTGGTTTCGTGTTGGGTGCGGCTATGGAGGTTAAGATCTGAGAGTAGAATTCCAGAGGGAGAGGTTGTATGTTACGGTTGTATATGGTGGCGACGTGAAGGATCTAGGATGAAAAGTAGATGGTTGCAATGATGGATTCTGGAAAGCGAAGGGGGTGCAGAGGATGATGGAGGCGAATAGGAAGTGCAGGGCGGATGGCGAGGGCGGCGACCCCTTGACTGATATCAGTAGGGTGGTCTGATCGGTGGAGGGTGAAGCCTGGGAGGGGGGCAGATTGGCCTAGAGGAAGCATTGTTTCGTTGAGTAGAATGGAGTGTACTGGGTGCTGGGGGAGGTAAGGGTCTGAAGGTTTAAGCGTTTGCCGTGAAAGGATTGAATATTCAGGAAAAGAATGGAAATAGGAGAGGAGGCCGGAATTCATTGGGAGCTACCTGCCATGATTATATCAGTGTTTCTAACCATGCGAATATAAAATGAGCATTTAGTCCGGCGTGGGAGGTTTCAGAATGAAGATTGAGAGCCTGGTTCGCTGCAGCTTGCAAGTATAAGAAGACTATGTGGCTTTGGTGGGGGTAGATGTTGAGAAGGGAAAGGGTTATAAAACGGACGACATCTTCGACCTAAGTGGGGGGAAAGAGAATTACTGGGGATGGTAGGAGGGTCGATTGTTCGAATGGGGGCTACTAAGTCGGGGCGATTTTCGGGAGGAGCGGGTCGGGCTTTGCGAAGGCGTGAGTACGTTGGGTGGTTCTGTCCGCAGATTTGACACTGGACAGGAGCCTGGGTGTTGGGGCATTTTGGGGTGGGATGTTGTCGGTTGCAGTGACCGCAGACGAGCCGTCCGGTTTTACATTGTGCAGCGGTATGATTATTATAAGTCGGACACCGCTCGCATTTCAATGGCTGCGGAGAGGGGCACGGAAGGAATCTACACGGTAGTGCTGACGGAATATGGAGACCCCGTTGAAAGCAGGCGATCCACCCCTGCGGCCGTCGGGAGCATAACCCTCACCATGCAAGTCGGCCCAGACTCATTTTTGATTCGGAAAGCTTTTCGGGCAGGTATATCTTCTGAATTGAGTTCAGCTAGGATTTCTTCTTCAGTTATGTCCGGGTCGACTTCCCGCACCACACAGTTAAAAAGGCTGTATCGAAGTGGTGGAGGAGGGGTTTTATGAGCAGAAATGGTGAGTGGTTTGAAGGGGGTAGTGGGGCCAAAGTGGGATGAGCCTATGGAGTTAATTTGAAGGCAGCTGCTTCCCCATTAAGCTTTATAATCATGCCGTTGGTAGTTGGTCTGATGTCCGCTACTTCTTGGCGTTGTATGTTGAACCTTGTAAGTGCCTGGAAGATTCTCGTGGTGGATCTGAACTCGGGGGATGGGTTTAGAAGAAGGAAAGAGTGGGTCGGTGCACACTGCTGGATATCTCGGACGGAGGTTATGGGACAACGAAATAGAGGAAGAGGAGGGAGATCATTATGGGAGGACGTGTGTGGGGGAGGTTGCTCGATGTCTATAGTACTGTTTCCTTGGAATTTCGAAGAAGCGATTTTTAACGAGGGTAAATATCAAGTCTGTGTGACAGCCAGACGGCGTGATGATGGTTCGGTGTCGAGTGGACGTGAAGAAGCGTGTCGTTTGTATTGTCGTCTGAAGCTGGTATCCTGGAGTGAAACTCCCCGATTGTCGCTCGGTCGACCTGACGGAAGACAAATCAAGGGCAATAAACCCAGTCTCCGTGTACTGTGTAGGTACAATCGCTGGATATAAAGTTGAAGTAGTTTCCAAATCTCCCAAGAGAACGCAGAAGCAGGAAAGATGCGGAGCATGCTTCAGCGCAGTCGGACATCGATACGTACGTCCAGGAATCACATAGGAGTGCCGGGTGACTTTTGTGAAATGCTGCTGGAAATTCTTGGTCTCAGTGTAGATGTCAATGCATTACATTTATCGTTATCTGGGGAGATCATAACTAGTATTGCCTCTTTATCATATCAGCTAACTCAGATTTGTATAGCATGGATCATGTCCAATGTCATGAAGTTACCAGATATCCTTTGAAATATTTTTCTGTTATGCATGTCTTTGGATATGCTGTTGATGTGAGCTGACAGTTTGTTACTCCTTGTGTCGGTAGAAATGAACTAACCAACAGTAATCAATACTTAATTTTTGGCCGGGCTGAGTGGCTCAGACGGTTAAGGCGCTGGCGTTCTAACCCCAACTTGGCAGGTTCGATCTTGGCTCAGTCCGGTGGTATTTGAAGGTGCTCAAATACGACAGCCCCGTGTCGGTAGATTTACTGGCACGTAAAAGAACTCCTGCGGGACTAAATTCCGGCACCTCGGCGTCTCCGAAGACGTTAAAAAAGTAGTTAGTGGGACGTAAAGCAAATAACATCATCAAATAACATCATCACTTAATTTTTGAAAATGAGCGTAAACCAGTGTTGCATACGATTCACCACTGAAAAATAAATGAATAAATTTACTGAGCCCAAATTAAATATGCAAAAATGTTGCGTGAGGCGTATGTTGTTATTATTACTATTAATTTGAGAATCTGATAATAATAATAATAATAATAATAATAATAATAATAATAATAATAATAATAATAATAATAATAATAATGATGTCAGATTTCCGTTCCACTAACTCTTACCGTAGAAAATCACATATATGCTTATTACTTCCACAACTACTTTCCTCCTCAAAGGAATAAGATCATTTTACATTCTAAAATGAAAATGAAAACTATGATAATCCAACATCTTCTGACAGTCATCCTTTAGTCTCAGCATAACCAATAGTATTGTTATTCATCTTAGTAGCTGAACACGAAAGTCCATCGACGCTTTCGCGATGGCATATACCACCGGTGGTGCACAAACATCACTCTCAGAGCCGCCATATACCACCGGTGGTGCACACACATCGTTCTCAGAGCCGCCATATACCACCGGTGGTGCACACACATCACTCTCAGAGCCGCCATATACCACCGGTGGTGCACACACATCACTCTGAGCCGCCATATACCACCGGTGGTGCGCACATATCACTCTCAGAGCCGTCATGTACCACCGGTGGTGCACACTCATCACTCTCAGAGCCGCCATATACCACCGGTGGTGCACACACATCACTCTCAGAGCCGCCATATACCACCGGTGGTGCACACACATCATTCTCAGGGCCGTCATGTACCACCGCTGGAGTACACACATCGTTCTCAGAGCCGTAACGTACCACTGGTGGAGTACACACATCGTTCTCAGGGCCGTCATGTACCACCGGTGGTGTACACACATCATTCTCAGGGCCGTCATGTACCACCGCTGGAGTACACACATCGTTCTCAGAGTCGTAACGTACCACTGGTGGAGTACACACATCATCCTCAGGGCCGTCATGTACCACCGCTGGAGTACACACATCGTTCTCAGAGTCGTAACGTACCACTGGTGGAGTACACACATCATCCTCAGGGCCGTCATGTACCACCGCTGGAGTACACACATCGTTCTCAGAGTCGTAACGTACCACTGGTGGAGTACACGCTTACATATTAATTTTTATAATTATCTCAATATTCTCGGTTGCAGGAGTAGTCGTTGTAGGCCTACATGGTGTGACTCTCGGTCACGTCGGAGGTAATAAGGGACCTACGATGAGAAATAACTCCCGAAACCGTCAATAATGGCAGGAAAGTGTGGCGAGTGTACAGATATCAGTATTCTCATTAACAGTTAACAGTTGAATTAATGATCCTAAAGAAAAATGATCTACCGTGCAAGTGGCCGTGCGGTGCGCTGAATTACATATATTTCTGATACAAAAATGTTTTCTTATGGAAAGGAATGTTATAATGAATTAATGGTGCAGACAGCACTAAGAGAATGGTGCTGAATAAAAGCCAGAGAGGCATATTACATTTATTACCTTTACACATTATTCTGTCCGCCTCTGTGGTGTAGTGGTTAGCGTGATTAGCTGCCACCCCCGGAGGCCCGGGTTCGATTCCCGGCTCTGCCACGAAATTTGAAAAGTGGTACGAGGGCTGGAACGGGGTCCACTCAGCCTCGGGAGGTCAACTGAGTAGAGGTGGGTTCGATTCCCACTTCAGCCATCCTGGAAGTGGTTTTCCGTGGTTTCCCACTTCTCCTCCAGGCGAATGCCGGGATGGTACCTAACTTAAGGCCACGGCCGCTTCCTTCCCTCTTCCTTGCCTATCCCTTCCAATCTTCCCATCCCTCCACAAGGCCCCTGTTCAGCATAGCAGGTGAGGCCGCCTGGGCGAGGTACTGGTCATTCTCCCCAGTTGTATCCCCCGACCAAGAGTCTGAAGCTCCAGGACACTGCCCTTGAGGCGGTAGAGGTGGGATCCCTCGCTGAGTCCGAGGGAAAAACCGAACCTGGAGGGTAAACAGATGATGATGATGATGACACATTATTCTCCTGTACATTTTGTGTCTGAGAGAACTTTAGACCTTTAACTGTTCGGCATGGTAGCTTTACCTCTTTGTTGTCCGGCTCCATGGTTAAATAGTTAGCGGAGGATCCAGGTTCGATTCCCTGCAAATAGTTAACAGAGGATCCAGGTTCGATCCCCTGCTGGATCAAGGATTTTAACTTTCGTTGGTAGCGAGCGAGTTGGCCGTGCGTTTAGGGGCGCGCAGCTGTGAGCTTTGCTTTCGGGAGACAGTGGGTTCGAACCCCACTGCCGGCAGCCATGAAGATTGTTTTACGTGGTCTCCCATTTTCACACCAGGCAAATGCCGGGACTGTATCTTAATTAAGGCCACGACCGCTTACTTCTCACTTCTAGCCCTTTCCTATCCCATCATCGCCATAAGACCTATCTGTGTCGATCAGACGTAAAGCAAATTCTAAAAAAAAAAAAAAAAAAAAAGATATTAACTATTTTTGAAATATTCTTGAAGAGAGAAAGCTAAAGGTCGCACATGTACCACCGGTGGCCAATGCTCGTAGGCCATGGTGTTCCAAGGATGGAACTGGAAAGTATGGACAGAAAGGCACCGAAAATACACTGTCTGCGCTGTTAAAAGGAGGTATCTTTCGAATATCTAGCACAACACTACGGAAGACAGAAAATATCCACTTTCGGCAGGGAGGAAGAAATGCAACATTGAACTCCGTCGTGAAGACAAAAAAAAAGAGCAAAGTCATCTTCGTACAGGCCATGAAAGTCCTTGGAGTGGTGGAAGGTAAAGGCTTCCACTATTCGTAACCGCGGCACGTGATGGGGTAGAGTGGTTAGCTCAACGCCCGGCCGCCTTTGCCCCCAGGAATTAACCTGGTACTCATTTTTTGTATAGGCTGAGTGAACCTCAGGGCCATATGCACCTCCGGAAGTGGAAATCTCGTTTCTAAAATTTTACGACTTCCTGACCGGGATTCGAACCCACGTCCTTCCGGGCGAACCGAGCACGCCTTTACCGCCTCGGTATTCCCTGCCTGTCGTAAGACGCGACTAAAAGGGGTGACCGAGGGATGATTGTCTTAGAACCATGAAACTAGTGATTAGTACCACCACGCCGGGAACACCATGGGTCGCTTTTACTTGCGCGTAGTACCACTATGTTAGGTACCAAATAGGTTTGTGATTAGCAGCACACAGGAGCACCGTGCGGTCAGCCCCCCACTTAGAGTGGACTGTCGGCTTTTACAGTACCTGTGATTAGTGCCACTATATGAGCGACGCCATGGTTCTGGTTTCCCTTAATACCCACTATATGAGGAACACCACGGGATAGTACGATTCCCTGTGGTTAGTACACTTATGTGATGAAAACCATAGGTTTGCGTTGCCTGTAAATGGCGCCACAATGTGCGAAACACCATAGGTCTGTATTACATGTGCGAAATTCATTGCCTGTGAGTAGTACCATAATGTGTGGAATACCGCGAGTCTACGCTACTTTTGACTAGTACCGCACCATGATAAATACCATGGTTCTACTTTCCTAGCGATAAGTAACATTTTGAGGGGCCAATGACTTGGATTTTGGACCCCTTTAGACTGCGAGCATCATCAATTCAGCATCGTGCTTTAGAATCTGTCACTTGGTCAGTAATACTATTGTTTTACGTCAGTTTCTGTGAATGTGAGGCACTGCGTGTCGGATCCACTGATTGTTTAAAATTCATATCCATCCATTCATTCTTCGTCCTCACGTTTTGAATTCTGGTCAGTGGAGGATTTTGGACTTTTAATTTGTCATTACATTTCCTCTCATTTCGTACCATTAGGGGCCGATTACCTAGATGTTAGGCCCCTTTAAACACAAGCATCGTCATCATCATCTGTTGAACAAATATAAGAACTTCTGAGTCTCTTACGGATTAAAAAATATATTAATGGCATGTGACCTCCGGCGAGACTTGGTTCAGGTCTTTCTGGTAGACACCCCATAGGCAACCTGCTTTTCGTTGATGATGATGCTCGTTGTTTAAAGGGCCTAACATCTAGGTCATCGGCCCCATCCTGTTTTCTGTCGGAATAGTGCCCTACCTAAGATGAATTCTAATGCTGAAGACGTCAAGAACACCCAGTCCTCGAGCCAAAGGATTTAACCAAGGAAAGATAGGTTTTCTGGCGAAGACGGGATAGGAAAGGGCTAGGAATGGACAAGAAGCGGCCGTGGCCTTAATTAAGGTACAGCCTAAGTATTTGCCTGGTGTGAACATGGGAAACCACGGAAAACTATCTTCAGGGCTGTCGACACTGGGGTTCGAACCCACTATCTGCCGGATGCAAGCTCACAGTTGCGCGCCGCTAAACGCACGGACAACTCGTCCGGTACCATGGAAAGTTAAAATCCCTGATCCGGCAGGGAATAGAACCCCGACCCCCTGCTAACCTTTTAACCATGGAGCCGGACAACAAAGATGTAAATCTACCATGCCGAAGAGTTAAAGGTCAAAAGTTCTCCTCTCAGACACAAAATGTACAGGAGAATAATGCCTAAGTAAATTATACATGTAACATGCCTCTCTGGCTTTTATTCAGCACAATTCACTTAGTGCTTTCCCCAGCATTAATTTATTACAACATTCCATAAGAAAAATCTTACTGTATCAGAAATATACGTAACGCAGCTCATCTCCCATGTTCCCTTGCCCTGTTTACAAATCGTTTGCCGTTGGCTACCTTTTTATTTACGAATCTTTAAAGAAAGAAATCAGTTGTATCTGCAGTTGAAAACCCATATGGAATTTAACGTGGATAAAATGTTCCATTTAACAGAGCTTTATTTTCTCATATTTCTGATCTAATCTTCCGTTCATTTAGAAAGTTACATAACCCCCTTTCTCGAAATTAAGACAAAGAAGAGAACAATAGGGAAAGCTTGTTGACATATTATTTAACGATTGCGTCATCTCACAGACTAATGGTTCTCTCAGCCCCATTACTCAGGATGAACTAGGTGAGTTTCTGGGCACGTACAAATCCAGTTGTACGTTCTAGTGTGAGACTGTTATTACAAACAAAGCAGTGAGTTCTTTGGTTTAAAGACCGAGCAAGTGGCTGCGCGGTTTGGGTCACGCAGCTATTAGTCTCCATTCGGGTGATACTGGCTCGAACCTCACGGTCAGCAACCCGTGGGTTCTCATATTCACACCAGGCAAATCCCGCGGCAGTGCCTTTCCACTTCTAGCCCGTTGCTATCCTATTGTCGCCAAAAGACCTATTTTTATTGTATTTAATTGTAACAATATTATTATTATTATTATTATTATTATTATTATTATTATTATTATTATAAATATTATTTTATTATGATTAAATTAGTAATATTATTAGTATTATTATTAGTAGTAGTTTTCTAGCATTATTACAGTGTGAACATGTATCGGGGCTAATCGCATGTATTGTTCAATGTTCAATAAACGATAAACAATTTAGTTCCATAAGACCTATTTGTGTCGGTGCGACATAAAGCTAATTCTATATAAAAAGTATGTATTTTTTACAATTTTACTTTACGTCGCACCGAAACAGATAGGTCTTCTGGCGTCGATGGGATAGGAAAGGCATATGAGTGGGAAGGAAGTGGCCGTGACTTTAATTATGGTACAGCCCTAGCTTCTGCCTGGTGTCAAAATAGGAAACCACGGAAAACATTCTTCAGAGCTGCCGACAGTGGGTTCGAACTTACTGTCTCCCGGATGCAAGCTCACAGCTGCGCGCCCCTAACTGCACGGCCAATTCGCCCGGTTATACAAAAAGATAAATAGGAATTATAAAGGTGAAATATATATGAGTGATGTTAAATAAAATATTCTTTCTTTCTCAATCTGCTTACCCTCCAGGGTTAGTTTTTCCCTCGGACTCAGCGAGGGATCCCACCTATACCGCCTCAAGGGCAGTGTCCTGGAGCTTCAGACTCTGGATTGGGGAGACAACTGGGGAGGATGACCATTATTTCGCCCAGGCGGCCTCACCTGCTATGCTGAACAGGGGCCTTGGTGGGGGATGGGAATATTGGAAGGGATAGACAAGGAAGAGGGAAGGAAGCGACCGTGGCCTTAATTTAGGTACCATCCCGGCATTTGCCAGGAGGAGAAGTGGGTAACCACGGAAAACCACTTCCAGGATGGTTGAGGTGGGAATCGAACTCACCTCTACTCAGTTGACCTCCCGAGGCTGAGTGGACCCTGTTCCAGCCCTCGTACCACTTTTCAAATTTCGTGGCAGAGCCGGGAATCGAACGCGGGCCTCCGGGGGTGGCAGCTAATCACACTAACCACTACACCACAGAGGCGGACAAATAAAATATTTCCAGGCAATTTTCTTCTAATTGCTTTTCCCCAGATACACTACTTCCAGGTCAGTATTACCACAAATATTCTTTCCTATTCAATTATTCTCGACGTTCCTTCAACCGACCAAACTTTTCCCTGCTCTAAAATTACTTAGGAACACTTTCTCATGATTGTTCGGGAAGTGGAGAACTAAATGGATGTAGGCCTACACCGTCACTAGGTGGAATTTAGTCCAAAACTCGGAGGTAGCATAAAGTTCTTTTTTCATTTTGTATATTTCTTGGTTCAAATGTGTGGAAGAATATCTAAGGGTGTTTTTATACATTATATATATATATATATATCTGTGTTGATATTAGTGAGAATTCTTATTAAATTTCCACTAAATGGTAATAGGTTAAGCTATAGCCTGCATGGGTCTGACTCCTTGTCTGGATGGTCAGCGTTGGGGCTTCGATTCAGAGGGTCTCGGGTTCGATTCCCGACCGGGTCGGGGATTTTAATCACGAGTAATTAATTCTTCTGACTCGGAGACTGAGTGTTTGTCTCAGGGTCGAAATTGAAGTAAGTGACATCGAATATTTAAAGACTAATTCAAAAGGAAAGGTATTAACATATCCAGTCAGCAATATTTTTTGAAATATTTCATGATTCGAAATCGAACTACTATCATTTAATATGTATCTTTAGTGGCACTATCACTTGATTCTCACTGAAGTGGCTGTTATTCGATTCTCGTGAGAATTTTGAAATTAAATATCACACTGTAGGTTCCGCTGTTTGTGATCGGAGGACTAATACGTAAAACAGTAAATTTGCTTCGTCTGAAAAAATCCTTAGCTTTATCAGTCACGAATGTGTGTATTTCACAACGATGCTTTATATTATGCCAGATTGGGAATAGTGCCAATTAATTTGATTCGACCAATCGGCGTTCAATAAAATCCCGATTCTTCTTCTACTTCTTATTGGACTAATCAAGTATCGCAATGGCTTACGCTCAAGTATGGGTATGAACCTTAAATTTTTGCAATTTCCTTTACGTCGCACCGACACAGGTAGGTCTTATGGCGACGATGGGACAGGAAAGGGCTAGGACTGGGAAGGAAGCGGCCGTGGACTTAATTAAGGTACAGCCCCAGCATTTGCCTGGTGTGTTCCGAATACTGGATACTGGCCGCACTTAAGCGCCCGCAGCTATCGAGCTCGGTCATACAGACTTTATTGAACACATTAATGTCTGTGTAACTTTTATACTTTAATCGACATAACTGCGGTCTTTTTCATATTTGTTTTGTAAACCGGAGTGAAATGAATTCTTAAGAGGTAGGGAACTGTTTCTAAAAGAAATATCTTCCTATGTATAACTATTGAATTAATTCATTTCATTATAAATTGAAAAATGAATTTAAAAATACCAGGAATTACGTTACACTTAAGAGGAAAAACTAAGTACTGTAAATATACAACGGATGGTTAGTTAGCCGTTCTCTTTCCGTGCCAAAGAATGGGTGATCAAGTCCTTGCGTAGCAGTTGATACTTAAAAGTGTTCAAATGTGAGAGATCCTGTCACTAATGTCAGGTTAATGATCTACTTCACAGTGTCTCTTAAGAGCAGTAGCGCAGGAGGTACTTTATAACCGTAACATTTCAAATAGATATACATTCATCCCACAATAAATAGCTCTTATAGCTTGGAATACATCAAAAGTCATCCTTTTCTTTATTATTTATTGCGAATCATTAAAATCAACCAGTGAGATAATTGTCGAAGGAAAGTTGGAATTAATCATGTCTATCTCTTTACCGGAGTACAATAACTTACAGCGCGATCATAGCGTCGACTTAGAGAGCTACCGAGGTCGGCTCGAGGCACGCACGAGCCCCACTGCAGCCCGGCACCGAGTTTGCGTGACGTCAGACCGATCGATCCCTCTACATCCACAGTGTGTCCCGGCGTGTCCCGGAGTTGCCCGGGAAGCTGCGGAGAGCTGGCGAGTGGTGTCGCCAACAACTCTGACATCACACCTTCACTACAAAAAGCTAATTTCATTGAAACCAGCAAGAGGAGGGGCCAAAGGTTTCACCTGAGCAAATAGTATTGCCGTGAGTTGTATCGTTACGAGTCGCGCAGGTTAGAACTGCGATATTCAGAGCCCCTCGCTACTGGAAAACTAGCCCATGTTAGATGTTCTCTGTTGACGGTGTATACTTTAATTCAAGTTGCAGCACAATGAATGGACATATGAACGAAGAGAAATAAATAATAATAATAATAATAATAATAATAATAATAATAATAATAATAATAATAATAATAATAATAATGCGCGCGGCTGTGAGCTTGCATCCGGGAGATAGTAGGTTCGAATCCCACTATCGGCAGCCCTGAAGATGGTTTTCCGTGGTTTCCCATTTTCACACCAGGCAAATGCTGGGGCTGTACCTTAATTAAGGCCACGGCCGCTTCCTTCCAACTCCTAGGCCTTTCCTATCCCATCGTCGCCATAAGACCTATCTGTGTCGGTGCGACGTAAAGCCCTAGCAAATAATAATAATAATAATAATAATAATTTTTAATCGCATTTATGTAATTATTATTATGGCTCGGTGATATACACAACAAGCCGCACTGTCAACCCCACACAGAAACTCGCAAAGATGAAGATATCTCTTTACTCAGAACTGGCGTCAGGTAGGCATCCGGACACAAAACATGAGCTTAATCCGTACTGCCATCCACAAGTAACTGGGAAAAGACCAGAAAAGGTATAATGATATGATGCTTGTTGTTCAAAGAGCCTAACATCTAGGTCGACGGTCCTTAATGGTATGAGAGGAGACGACGTAATAATTTAATAATATACACAATAATAATTTAAAATGTAAAATTACTCACCAACTAGAATTAAAAAAATGATGACCAAAAATTATTATGAATTTAAAATAATTCGTGGATCTAATTCACAATGCCTTAATTTCTTATAAAAGGATTTAAAATTGGATTAAAACGTAATAAAATTAAATAAGGCATTGCCTGTAAAGTGAAATATATCTCATTCAAATTAAAGGTATAAAAACTTTAGAAATACACAAAGAAAGATAAAAAAGAGTTAAACGAATAAAACATGGTTAACAAAATTAAAATTAAACTAAATTAAAAATTGAAAAAAAAATAGAAACCTCACGTTTAAACACAAAAAACCAGGCCACTATCCCTCATAAAAAGGACGACGAGGTCTTATGACTGCTCGTCATCTCGAAGATTAAAGGAGAGGGTACTCGGAAGTTTTAGACTACGGCGCAGATTGGTCGGGTCCGCTCACTCCGTAAATAATAATACGTATTTTTTTTACAATTTTGCGCCGGGCTGAGTGGCTCAGAGGGTTAAGGTGCTGCCCTTCTGACCCCAACTTGGCAGGTTCGATCCTGGCTCAGTCCGGTGGTATTTGAAGGTGCTCAAATACGTCAGCCTCGTGTCGGTGGATTTACTGGCACGTAAAAGAACTCCTGCGGGACTAAATTCCGGCACCTCGGCGTCTCCGAAAACCGTAAAAGAGTAGTTAGTGGGACGTAAAACAAATAACATTATTATTATTTACAATTTTACTTCAACGCTGCCGGCAATGGGGTTCGAACCTACTATCTCCAGAATGCAAGCTCACAGCTACGTGACGCAATCAGCACAGCCACTCGCTCGGTACTACTACTACTACTACTACTACTACTACTACTACTACTACTACTACTAATAGTCCGGTTACTTGGCTGAATGGTCGCTTTCAGGCCTGCTGTTCAGAGGGTCCTAAATTCGATTCCCGGCCGTATCGGGGATATTAATCGCGCCTGTTTAATTCCTCTCATTCGGGGAAAAGTTGTTCGTGCTTGTCCCAACACTCTCTCTCTCCTTCAGATACACCCAACATACCACACTACCAACTATCACAGAAACACGCAATAGTGAATATTATTTCACTCCATATAAGGTTGGCGTCAAGAGCTCATCCGGCCGTAAAACCAGGCCAAGACTACATATGCAACACAGTTCGCACCCACACCATGGCGTGGGAATAATCGGAACAAAAATAAATAAATAAATAAATAAATAAATAAATAAATAAATAAATAAATAAATAAATAAATAAATAAATAAATATAATAATAATAATAATAATAATAATAATAATAATAATAATAATAATAATAATAATAATAATAATAATAATAATTTACACATTTTGTACGACATTTGATTTGGGCTCAGACTAATGTGGTAAGAAGTAAATGCTGATTTTCTCTAACACAAGTTCCTTTACACTATGATCTACTGAAGAAAACAGTTTGAACAGGGAAATATCTGAAAGTGCACTTTGAAGTAAGGAATTCATTATAGAGTCAGCCTTCTCAAAGTAAAAAGAATAAAAAAATAAAAATGAAGTCCCTCACACACTGTTATGGAAGTATTACGCCCAGCTTTAAGGAAGTTTATTTCAAATCCTCCTGCTGTAACATTTTTAAGAAAAAAAGGTGAAGGAATTTCTTATGTTTGATGTCAACAACAATTAATTTCAAGCTGTACAATGCGATACGTTTTAGGATTGAATACATTATTATTATACTGATTAGGGAAGACATAGTTGAAAAATGCCTTCACATTCCTCATAAACATTTCTACGGAACTCATGAAATGAAGGAAATTTAGAATCGTTATAAGAATTCAGGAACCGGGCGAGTTGGCCGTGCGCGTAGAGGCGCGCGGCTGTGAGCTTGCATCCGGGAGATAGTAGGTTCGAATCCCACTATCGGCAGCCCTGAAGATGGTTTTCCGTGGTTTCCCATTTTCACACCAGGCAAATGCTGGGGCTGTACCTTAATTAAGGCCACGGCCGCTTCCTTCCAACTCCTAGGCCTTTCCTATCCCATCGTCGCCGTAAGACCTATCTGTGTCGGTGCGACGTAAAGCCCCTAGCAAAAAAAAAAAAAAGAATTCAGGATGTAGCGATATCTGCTAGGAATAAGAGCGAAGGTGGGAAAACAATCTTTGGGATTTTCTAGGGTGATGCGTAAGTAAGTTAATAATTAGATATTGAAGTACAGTCCTTGATCTTAATTACGGCGAATGTCAATTCAGAGCATTGATGCAAGAAGTATCGAGTGAAGTACTCCGACTCTGTTAGATATTTTGCTATTTGTTTTGAGTCACACCGACGCAGACAGGTCCTATGGCGACGATGGGAGAGGACAGAGCTAGGACTGGGAAGGAAGTGATCATGGACTTGATGAAGGAACAGCTTTTGTCCGGTGTGATATCGGGAAGCCAAATTCAGACCATCCCTCAACGGGGTATGAATTCACTATCTCCCAAATACAAGCTCAGAGCTACGTAAATAAACTGCGTAGCCAACTCGCTCGGTATATTTCTGATTTCACTGAAGGTTAAAATTTCATTCGCGGCCATCGCAGAAGTGGTATTCCGTGGTTTCTCCAACGCAACTCCAGATGAAAGTCGGAATAATGCAGGAAATAATGCAGGAAATATTCTTGAAATGAAACATTACATCCATGTAGTGTGGACGAGGGGCTACAAGGTTAGGTGCTTCAGTATGAAAACGAATAAGTATTAGTAGCCGCGTGTATTATAACATCTTAATCGTGGAAATTTAAATAAATAAATAAATAAATAAATAAATAAATAAATAAATAAATAAATAAATAAATAAATAAATAAATAAAGACAACTGTATTGCTGAAATGTGTATCGTGAACGCCATAGAGGCTTCGCGTTTAAAGCCAGGCTGAGATGACTCTTCGTAAGCGGTTCAAGGCTCCTTTTCCCCTTTTCTTGTCAGAGGGTTTGAACTTAGATCGGAAAGGAGGTTTTTATTCCACCCTTTCCTCTATTTCTATGTTGCCTGCTCGATCCAGGAAGTCCTGTTCCGACGTCACGAGCTGAGACAGGATCGGCGGAAGGGTGGTAGGGGAGAACATGCCAAGGGGACGCGGACGGCGGGATAGCACAACTTGTGCGATATTACCAGCCACTCCAATAGCTGAGAGACAAAGGGTCAAATAGATGTGCGTTAGTCTGATATTTCTTTTCTTGACGTAATTGTTTTACCTAGCTGAGTGGCCGCGTGTGTAAAGGCGTTATGGCTATGGAGCCAAGCTCTGCATTCGGGAGACACGTGGGTTCGAACCCCACTGTCGGCTGTCCTCGGAATGGTTTTCTGTGGTTTCCCATTTTCACTTCCAGACAAATGCCGGGAGAGTTTCCATTCATAGGCCACAGCCGATTCCTTCTACCTTGTTACCCAACTTCATTCACCATCACTCATTTCATCTTCATTAGTTCCTCAACCGAGGCTGGTGTCAGGAAGGGAATACGGCCGTACGTAAAGCCATGGCGTTTAAATCCTTCTCACCTTATCCCCGACCCCGAATTTTGAAACGGGACTAACGGGTAGACAAACAAAACAGCCATATACATAGATATTTTCTACTTGTGTTGTGGCATTCTCGTGTAAAGGCGGGATTTACAGTACACTTTCGCTAGCTTAAATTTAATCATTTCTTTTATAGCTCAGAAACTACAAACGCTACTCATACAGAATATTGTATGCTTCTTAAAACAGTTTATTTTACGTCACACCGACACAGATAGATGTTATGGTGACCATGGCACGGTAAAATGTTAGAAGTAGGAAGGAAGCGGCCCCGGCCTTAATTAAAGCTACAGCCTTGTGTTTAAACGGGAAACTACGGAAAACCATCTTCAGGATTGCCGACAATGAAGTTCGAACACACTATCTCCCGAATGAAAGCTCACAGCTTCACGCCCCTAACCGCATGGCCAACTCGCCCGGTCATCCACAAACTAATCTTTAGATGCTGTTCCATATAAGTTCCCAGAATCTGACGCAGAGTTCACAACATTGGAAATGTCGGGTGTGTTAATTTACAGTAGTTTTCTTCCCAGCTTGAAGATCTCTGCAGATGGCTAACAAATGTTCATCAGTAAGCTGGAACAGCATTTGAGCAATGCTGGAATGCTGAATGTATGTTTCACTTTCACTTAACTAATAGGCCGCCCAGCTCCTTGCCTGTCAGCATAGTGGCCTTCGGTTCAGAGGGCCCCGGGTTCGGTGATTCTAATGTTAAATGGTTATCCCTTGTTCTGGGAAATGGGTGTTTGTACTGATCCCAACTTCCCCGTAATTCACACATAATACTATCTGCCGCCACCACAACAACACGCAATCTCAAAAACACGGCAGATGCCACCCACCTTTCTCGCAGGGTCTGCCTTGCAAAAGCTACCCCAGGCTAGCAAGAGGCACACGGAATTATTATTATTATTATTATTATTATTATTATTATTATTATTATTATTATTATTATTATTATTATTATAACTAACAAGCATGAAGAATTTTGAGTGCATCTATTGGGCCGTGCGATAACTTTATTATTTCCATCATTCAGGTTTCACATAACTGCTCGAAATCTCTCTGCAGAGATTTTAACTACCGACCCACTTCGTGAGGATTTTATGAATGAATGAATGAATCAATCAATCATGTTAATCTTATTGGTTTTATGCCTCAGTGAATACTTTTACGGTTTTCGGAGAAGCCAAGGTGTCGTAATTTTATCCCACAGGAGTTCTTTTATGTGCTGGTAAACCTACCGCTGCCTGGCGTATTTGAACACCTTCAAATACTAGCGAAATGAGCCAGGAACGAAGGCTTTACTGTCCGAGCCTCTCAGCCCAACGGAAATAAATCAGTAAGGGAATGGACCGTAGTAACGAAATAATGATGACGAAGAAATTCTTTAAGGGAGGGCGTGGTACCTGAGTGGCATCGTCATTAGCTTCTCACCAAGGTGGCCGGGGTTCCAATCCTGGCTAATACATGTGGGACCGGGCGAGTTGGCCGTGCGGTTAGGAACGCGCAGCTGTGAGCTCGCATCCGGGAGATAGTGGGTTCGAATCCCACTGTCGGCAGCCCTGAAGATGTTTTCCGTGGTATCCCCATTTTCACACCAGGCAAATGCTGGGGCTGTACCTCAATTAAGGCCACGGCCGCTTCCTTCCCATTCCTAGGCCTTTCCTCTCCCATCGCCGCCATAAGACCTATCTGTGTCGGTGCGACGTAAAGCAAAAAAAAAAAAAAAAAAAAAAAAACATGTGGGATTATTTTTGCAAGGAAAGTCATGTAACAGTGATTCGTATTACACGTAAAATTTGAGATTCCGTGTCTCTGGTTACGATATCAACTGTGACGTAGAACTGCATGTGTACTTACCATGCTGAAATAGTTTCAGTTTCATTTCTTACGGTGAAAGTACGATGGAAGTGCTCATCCTGTACTTTTTTTTTGCTAGGGGCTTTACGTCGCGCCGACACAGATAGGTCTTATGGCGACGATGGGATAGGAAAGGCCTAGGAGTTGGAAGGAAGCGGCCGTGGCCTTAATTAAGGTACAGCCCCAGCATTTGCCTGGTGTGAAACTGGGAAACCACGGAAAACCATTTTCAGGGCTGCCGATAGTGGGATTCGAACCTACTATCTCCCGGATGCAAGCTCACAGCCACGCGCCTCTACGCGCACGGCCAACTCGCCCGGTCATCCTGTACTAGAGAGTTAAACTACATCTATACGAGGTGAGTACACAATACTTTGGCGATTCGATGCGCTAAAACTGCTGCATGCCTATAATAATCATTACAATATTTCATGCATTAAAAATCAATATTGAAGTCCATTATTACACTATTATTAATCTCTGTTGCTGTTATTAGTTTTCTTATCAGTCACCTTTGCATATCAACTTAAGCTTCTCCTTCAAATATCTAGGGTTCGAATCCAAAAGCTGCCAAGAGACTGTTGTCCTCTTTTGAACTCTACAACAGACCTTATAGCATCACAGATTAAGATACATTCTGAAGGAGGAAGATGAACGAAATAAGTTCCAAACGTCTGTTATGAATTACTAAACGTTCTTATAATCAGTTCCGAAAGGTAAATATTTTGTTCAATGTTAATACTTTCCTTTCTTCGAGAGTCACAAAAGTCATTCAAATTTTTGGATGATGTATGCCAATGGTATTTTGTTGCAGATTCATTTCACGCTCTGGGGATATAGTAGTCGTTCTAGAAGCTTGGGCCCCTGTGATAAACAGCCACATTAGAGCGAATGAAGTTCAGTAACATGTATGGTATGTGTACCATTGTGCATCTCTTTAATTAAACTTCGGATGCAAGCGGCCGTGTTGTACAATATGTTAGGCATCATCTCAATATTCGCGTACAAGGAGGCACAACTTTCTGTATGTCACTGATTTATTTGTGCTTTGGAGAGATTAAAGGGGCACTTCTAATGGTTTAACATGATGTGTAGTATAGGGCGCCAATAACTCCCCGTTTTACAGATATTCACGATTATTGATAATGGTGTCGTGTCAAGTAGCTATTGCGAAACTCTACCCCTGTCTTTTATGGCAACTCAGTTGTAGGGCGTGGGAATAACATTTTGCGGACCCTCGTTCGAAATCCGTCGTCCATGAACGTGTTTATCACTCATTATTATAATGCTTGCTCTTTATTTTGTTTACTTTTTGTCTCACAATTACTTCTTTTTTTTCTAGTTGTTTTACGTCGCACCGACACAGATAGGTCTTACGGCGACGATGGGACAGGAAAGGGCTAGGAGTGGGAAGGAAGCGGCCGTGGCCTTAATTAAGGTACAGCCCCAGCATTTGCCTGGTGTGAAAATGGGAAACCACGGAAAACCATTTTCAGGGCTGCCGACAGTGGGGTTCGAACCTACTATCTCCCGAATACTGGATACTGGCCGCACTTAAGCGACTGCAGCTATCGAGCTCGGTACAATTACTTTTCTTCTAGTACAGATTACGTCTAGGGAAGTTGAAATTACCTTTCATTCCATCATTCCATCACTCGTTTTCAACTGTCGGCACGCATTATCAGACCGATGGTGCAGTATGCTTGGTATGCGTCAAAAATGTCAAAGGTTCGACAAATGTTCAGCAATGTAAAAGACGTGCAGGAAATATCAATGCTTGTTTCGTTGTATCATAAAAAACCAAATCAAACCCCATGGCACTACAGCCCTTGAAGGGCCTTGGCCTACCAAGCGACCGCTGCTCAGCCCAAAGGCCTGCAGATTACGAGGTGTCGTGTGGTCAGCACGACGAATCCTCTCGGCCGTTATTCTTGGCTTTCTAGACCGGGGCCGCCATCTCACCGTCAGATAGCTCCTCAATTCTAATCACGTAGGCTGAGTGGACCTCGAACCAGCCCTCAAATCTAGGTAAAAATCCCTGTCCTGGCCAGGAATCGAACCCGGGGCCTCCGGGTAAGAGGCAGGTACGCTACCCCTTGACCACGGGGCCGGCTGTATGTATCATAGTGAAACATTTTCAGAACAACGTAAAATGCAGTAACCATTTGATTAAAAAACACGCAAATCCGTGAATTGTTTGCGTTTATGTTCATTATGCATTCTAATTCCACTGATCGTGAATAACAAAAACAACCTTTGTTAAAATAATCTGAAGAGTACTAAAAAAATAAAATAAAGTAAACTTGATGGGTAGTAATTGAAGACATGACATTCAAAAGGGGTTACGCCCCAAAAGCTAGAAGTAGGAGGCAGTTACACTGCCCCCGTTGCCTTTCAAGGTTCCAGCAAGTGATATTCGCACTCAGCTGAGACATCTGGTTATGTCCCATTGGGAGATGGAGTGGCAGGCCATTCCACTTCCAAATAAGCTGAGAGCGATAAAAGGAGCAACGAAGATATGGAGGACTTCCCTTCGGGCTTCGCGGAGGGAAGCCGTGGTATTATGTCGTCTTCGGATCGGCCACGGTATCCTGACTCATTCGCATCTTTTGAAAGGAGAACCCCCTCCGGTGTGTACCTGCGGCGATCATCTTACCGTGGTACACATCCTTACGGAGTGTGTGGACCTGGTCGATCTTCGCCGTAGTCTTAACCTCTCGAGTACAATCTTCCTTATCTTGCGAGATGACGAGCAGTCAGCAGACCTCGTCATCCGCTTTATGAGGGATAGTGGTCAGTTTTATCGTGTATAATGATGTCCTTTGTACTCGTGTTTATGTGTCAATTGCGCTTTTATCCCATTGACTTCATTTTAGTTTGTGTTGCGTATTTTAATGTGTTATTTTAACGTCTAACGTACATTATGTATATATATCTGTACTACCAGGTAATGCCTTATTCTTTTGTCTCCTGTATATTCTTTTATTTTATTAGAAAATAAGGCATTGCGAATTAGATCTACAGACTGTTTTAATCTCATGCTCATTTTTTCATCACCATTTTTTTGACTCTAGTCAGTGGATACATTTTAAATTTTTACCTATCGTATACCATGTTGTCCATCTCGTCTCATTAGGGGCCGATGACCTGCGATGTTAGGCCCCTTAAAACAACAAGCATCATCATCATCATCTACTTTAAGAGATAATGATGATAAACACTATTAAATGCTCCAATCAAATAATTTTGACTATTTTGTGTGACAAACCCATCATTAAATCATATACACAACCAACAATGTACACATAACGTATTATATCTGTGACATCTCTCAGAAAATCACATTTGAAAATGAAAATTGCAGAAGGGGTTGTGAGTAATAGGCCTACATTATTCATTCTGTATGGGCTCCGTCCTGTATACGTATACAGCTTCATCAACGAACAAAATTAAAAGTAAATGATATTAACTTCAGTTCAAGCTTTTTGAATTATTATTATTATTATTATTATTATTATTATTATTATTATTATTATTATTAGTCCGCCTCTGTGGTGCAGTGGTTAGTATGATTAGCTGCCACCCCCGGAGGCCCGGGTTCGATTCCCGGCTCTGCCACAAAATTTGAAAAGTGGTACGAGGACTGGAACAGGGTCCACTCAGCCTCAGGAAGTCAAATGAGTAGAGGGGGTTCGATTCCCACCTCAGCCATCCTCAAAGTGTTCTTCCGTTTTTTCCCACCTCTGCAGACAAATCCCGGGATGGTACCTAACTTAAGGCCACGGCCGCTTCCTTCCCTCTTCCTTGTATATCCCTTCCAATCTTCCCATCCCCCCACACGAGGCCTCTGTTCATCATCGCAGGTGAGGCCGCCTCGGTGAGGTACTGTTCTCCTCCCCAGCTGAATCCCCCAACCCAAAGTTTCACGCTCCAGGACACTGCTGTTGAGATGGTAGAGGTTGATTCCTCGCTGGTCTGAGGAAAAACCAACCCTGGAGGGTAAACAGATCAAGAAAGTAAGAGAGAATTATTATTTTTATTATTCCGGTCTAGGAAGCCAAGAATAATGGCCGAGAGGATTCGTCGTGCTGGCCATACGACCCCTCGTAATCTGCAGGCCTTCGGGCTGAGCAGTGGTCGCTTGGTAGACCATGGCCCTTCGGGGCTGTTGAGCCATGGAGTTTGGTTCGGTTTTATTATTATTATTATTATGATTATTATTATTATTATTATTTCCGCGATTTCGTGGCTCACAGAGGAACAGAAGGCGCCTGGGTTGAGTGGGTGAACAGGGGATCACTTAGAGCAAACATTTACTTTAACTAAATTTGGGAACTTTATATCTTTCTTTTCTTAAAATAACAACGAGCTTGTCAGCTCCAACAATGCATTGGACTTAAAGTCCTTAATCAGGTACAAAATTAATTGGAAGAACTCCCGGTTGTTAACTTACATATGAAAGAGAATAGCTGCTCCGAACAGGTACAATTTTATAGGAGTCTCTGCTCCAAAAATACAATAGAGGCTAGCCTTAATCAAGCAATCCCTACTTCAAAGTGTTCATACGCTGGTTACCCCATGGTGGACTTATCTATTACAAAGTTCCACAATTAATTTAAGTACTGTTCCCAACGGGAACCGAAATGGAGACACGGTTACCCTAAGAACTATGAAGAACAAACAGGGGAATAATTACCCGTACTACAGGGTCTTAAGAATTAGAAGAAAAGGTTACACACAACAGGCCTTTGACAAAAGACAAGGAAGCGAAACCCCAGTACTCCTTAACATACATTCTGGGAGGGACAAGAACCTAAGTGGGCTTAAGGCCAAATGACACAGAGGCTAATCCCATGCTAAAAAGGGTGACTGAAGGGGGAGAAAATTTAAAAGTTCAGACAAGATTTCCAAAATTTAGAGGTTGAAAACTTTTGTCACCCAGCTCAGAAGTTGAAGGGGAGAGATCCGATGTTCACCACTCTTGCTCCCTTACATTAAATGCTTTCCCAGTAGAGAATATAGAGTTCGAAAACTGCGCAGAAGGTCCTATATCTCAGCCCAAAAGAGAAGATTACATATTAGATATTAAGAAAACTGCTGAAACATTCCCGTCGAACTACCCGCAGGCACAATCACATGTTTAGGTAAATTATGCCATTACCTGTTAGCGCTGGTTCTCCTTCAAGCCGGCCGCACCCCTGACTGCTGACCTCTCTAAACTCCGTCGTGTCGCACTCACAATATCCGGAGCAAATCAGACAAGACGGTCCTAAAGTGCTCTCCTTAAATAGTTTCGTAGGGGAAAGTTCCAGATCAAATTAAAATACAAATCGCTGATAGGCTAAATTTCCATACCCCAGCCCCCACGGATTTGACTGGCCAGAGAACATCGTTACAGGCATGTGATAGGCGGATTACATTAGAGGAGAAACCAAGTGAAGTGTTGATAACTTCGGTGCATATAAAAGGGTCACCAGTAAAAAGGTTTACCAACTACGACAACAAAAATATCTTCAGTAATTAGTTTGTGTTAGGTCTACCAGACATCACTAGAAAATAGAGCACTCTCACCATCGGAGAAGAAAGTTTCAGAAAGTTTTAAAAAGTTCATGTTCACTGACATAGATGGCCATAGAGAAGGCGCGCAGTTTAAGTAGCCGGGGAAGGTAAATGAAATGGCGTATGGCTTTTAGTGCTGGGAGTGTCCGAGGACATGTTCGGCACGCCAGGTGCAGGTCTTTTGACTTGACACCCGTAGGTGACCTGCGTGTCTTGATGAGGATGAAACGATGAAGACGACACATACACCCAGCCCCCGTGCCAGCGAAATTAACCAATGATTGTTAAAATTCCCGACCCTGCTGGGGATCGAACCCGGAACCCCTGTGACCAAAGGCCAGCATGCTAAGCATTTAGCCATGGAGCCGGACGCCGGTGAAGGTGTATCCCTGGTACAGTTATTATTATTATTATTATTATTATTATTATTATTATTATTATTATTATTATTATTATTATTATTATTATATCTTCAGTCCAATATCGTAATTCACGATAGTAACCAATCTTTATTTTCTTCCACAACTACACAAATCAACATGAATCTGGCGATTTTCTTGTGGGAGATATTAAAGCATTGCTTCCTGATCCTTTATTTTTTCAGGGAATATCTTGTGATCATCGTCATATGCTGTTAAATGTATACTCATGATATTACTAACGGTTTTGCCTCTTTGTATGAATGCAATATTTTAACATACACAATACCAGGACGAGTAATCCGAATACCTGATGCAGTACTGTACTCATTTTTAACTTTGTAATATTTAACGCACGATGAGCTGCAGCTTGCAAGTTAATGAAGTCGCCCAGTGCCATCTTTTGCACTTTAAATGGATGAGAAGGATGGGATGACGTAACTGCTTCCTGTGCCCAAGATCATCAGCTACATATGATTTCACTGTCTTCCACTTTTCAATTCAAGCGAAATAGTGATCACAGGCCAAAAAACAATGGTCCGATAACTGATATTTTTGTTAAATGCATTCAAAGCAGGTGTGTACCACTAAAAGTAGAAACATAAAAGGCAATTCATGGTTCTTACAGTATTTTGCGCGCAGCTGTTGTCAATCCATGCTGTTAAGTTCTTTTTATCTCCTGTAATATTTGCTGTGGAATAGTCAGTAACATTATTTAGCAAATCATATCTCACTGTTCTTTTTCATTAACAGCACATGCTTAGAATAAACGAGATAGTGCAAACATTTCACAATACATATCTTTGTTGGTATTTTATCAGGGATTCCTTTGCCGGAACATCATGTATATTCTAGACCTTTACCTTCGTTATTATGACGTTTAATCTTTTTTGATGAATGATCACCGGCAGCTCTAGGTTCACTATTACTCAATTTTATCAAAAGTACTTATTATAAGCAGTCGAACTTGCACACATCTGAGAAGCGGAGATCGTGTCTGGGTCTAATCTACACATGACCCCCATAGAACGATGGTGCGTGGGGAGATACCTCAAACACCATTTGTCGGCATATGAATGAGTCACTTACAGTTAACCTACGACAGAGCACTTTCAGTATGATATGCACATACCACCAATAGGTCCAATACAATGAAATCTGACAAATTGGCGCTTAGCCCCTTTAGAATGCTACGTTTACAATTACGAAACAAAAGTAAACACCATAATTCAAGAAAGAAATGCTCGTAGTACACAGGTTTCGAACCCGGGTCCACAAATTCTGATTTCCGCGCGTTAGCACTGAGCCGTCATACAAAGGGCACTAGGAAAGTTTTGCAATGTGAGTTAACGCTTTAGACTTTTTCAAAATAATTTCCACCACACTCAATACACTTCTCCATACGTCGGAACCAGTTCACTGAACAACCTCTGCCACTTTTCTTCGGTTACATTTTCACACTCTTGGTCCCATGCTGCCAGAAGCTCCTCATCGGATGCAAAACGCCGCCCTTTCAGCTTCATCTTCACTTCTGGGAAGAGTGCTAAGTCACATGGGGCAAGATCAGGACTGTATGACCGGGTGAGTTGGCCGTGCGCGTAGAGGCGCGTGGCTGTGAGCTTGCATCCGGGAGATAGTAGGTTCGAATCCCACTATCGGCAGCCCTGAAGATGGTTTTCCGTGGTTTCCCATTTTCACACCAGGCAAATGCTGGGGCTGTACCTTAATTAAGGCCTCGGCCGATTCCTTCCAACTCCTAGGCCTTTCCTATCCCATCGTCGCCATAAGACCTATCTGTGTCGGTGCGACGTAAAGCCCATAGCAAAAAAAAGAAAGAAAAAAAAGGACTGTATGGAGGGTGACCAAGCACAGTCAACCCTGATCTGGCAGAAAATCATTGTTACGTTAGCACGATGTGCTGGAGTATTGTCGTGATGCAAGAACCAAGTGTTGAGCCGTGACCTTGGACGGAGCTGCTTGAGAGCCTGGACAACCTAAGGCAGACAAGTCTCACTGTACAACTTCGCAGTAACTGTCCTTTGTGTTTCTAGCACAACCCGAGTCAGGATGCCCCGTTTAGAGAAGAATACTGCAATCATTCTTTTCTTCACTGACCTTGACTTTCGCACAGTCACACCTTGTTCTGGGATTTTGTTGGGACATCGTAATAATAAAGCCAAGTTTCGTCACCTGTAACGATGCTATTGACATTACGCGAATTCCCATTTTCAAAGTGTTTTAGCATTTTTCGGCACCATTTCACTCGATGTGCCCTTTGTTCCTCTGAAAGTGAATGGGGCACCCAAAATGAACAAACCTTTCTCTCATGGAGATGGTCGTGTAGAATTGAATGAATAGCTGGTGCAGGGATGCGGAGGGTCTCTTCTACCTGCCGATATGTCAACCGCCTCTCTTTCTGCAACATTTTCCTCACAGTTTCAATGTTTTCCTCAGTCACTGATTCAGACGGTCGCCCGGAACGAGGATCGTCTTCAAACCCAAAATTTCCCCTCTGGAACTCTTTGTACCAGCAAAAAATTTTTGTCCGATGTGGACAGTCTTTCCCCAGCACAGGAGTCATTTCCTCCAGGCACTCATCAACAGTTAATCCATGAGCAAAATTGTAGCGGATAATTGCGCGATATTCACCTTTAGACCACACTGCAATCCCACTGCTTGGTAACAACTGGTGTGAAGGTCGCGCCTTGCTGTCTTCTAGACCGGTTTTCACCCCTCTTTTCATCCCCACCATAACAGAGGTGTCCAGCCAACCGTTATGCGTATTGCAAAAATTTTCTAGTGCCCTTTTTAAGACACATGCGTAACGTTCCGTAACAGCGAATTTAAGCGACACCATTTTCAATAATCGGGAATATCTCTAAAACTTGGTGTTATTAACACCGTAAACCATAAAGCACATTAAACATTAAAGGTGTCCTTCACCGAGTGAGTTGGCTACGTGGTTTGCATTACGTAGCTATCCGCTTGCTTTCGGGAGATAGTTGGGCTGAACCCCACTGTCAGTAGGACTAAAGATTGTTTTCCGCTGTTTCCCATTTTCACACCAAGCAAATGCTGGCTGGGGATGTACCTTAATAAAGGTCACGTTCGCTTCCTTCCCAGTTTTATCCCATCGTTGCCCATCGTCTCTGCCTGTGCAACGTAAAACAAACAGCAAATAAATCTGTGATATACAGAACGTGGTGCCTCCTTGAAAGTGTTAAAGTGGCAGAAAATCCACAGAAGATCACCTCCAGAATTTTATCTCAATTCTCTTCTCATTTGTGTTCACAAGGTTGATTACATCCCATTCTATTCCTCTCAGACGCACATGGATTTTAAATCTCCAAGTCATAATCATGTTCTAGCCAGTCTAGTGGTAAGCTACTGACCTATGCTAACTCCAGGACACCGGTAACTACTACTACTACTACTACTACTACTACTACTACTACTACTACTACTAATTTCGTGTGGCTACTACAGCCGGGTCCACCTCCTTGGTGTAGTGGTTGGTGAGTTCGGCTCCTTGGCTGAATGGTCAGCGTTGTCGTCTTCGGTTCAGAGGACCCCGTGTTCGATTCCCGGCCGGGTCGGATATTTTAAACATACATGGTTATTTCACCTGGTTCGGAGATTGGGTGTTTATACCTTCCCCAACTTTACAGCAACTCACACAAAACACTATCCTCCACTACAAAAACACGCAGTTCCCATACACGGCAGATGCCACCCACTCTCGCCGGAGGGTTTGTTTTACAAGGGCTGCACCAGGATAGAAAAATCCTGACGAAATCACTGTTATTAGTGGTTAGTTTGATTAGCTGCTAGTCCTGGGTTCGATTCATGGCTCTGCCACTAAATTTCAAAAGTGGGTTGAGAACTAGAACGGGGTCCACTCAGCATCGGGAGTAGAGGGGTTACCACAAAGCCTCTGCTCAGCAAAGCAGGTGAGGCCACCTGAGCGAGGTACTCGTCCTTTACCCCTGTTGTATCACCGAATAAATGTCTCGCGGCCTTGGGGTGATAGAGATGGGACCCCTCGCTGAGACCGGGAGGAAAAACAAACTCTGGGCAGGTTAAATGAAAACTACAGCCGGATTTAACCCTTGTAAGACAGACCCAAACGAGGGTGGGTGCCTTGTATGGAAAACGGAGTGTTATTGTAGGAGAGAAAAATGTAGTGTGTAGTATGTGAGCTGGAGAAATTTTCGGGACAGCACGAACACCCAGTCGCCGAACCATGGGACTTAACCAGTTCCTATTAAAATCTCGCACGCCAACAGGGAATAGACATTGGGATCTCGAGGTCTGAAGGACAAGACGCTGACCACTCAGCCGTAGAGCCGTACATAGACAACGTTTACAGCTTTACGACTTCGAGATCTGGTGTAAGTAAATGTGACATCATCCAAGTTGCGAGAAAATTGTAGACGGACGGGAGAGGTAAATTTTGTGTTTTTACATATCAGATTATAGTGATGATGATGATGATGATGATGATGATGATTGTTGTTGTTTTACTGGACCAAATTTCGAGCCCATCGGTTTATCAACTAAGAAATAATTATGCACGATTTCGTTCACAGCTCTGTGTGAAGAAATATTCACTAATATTAACCACCTGCCTGCTTTCACATAAGTTTAAAATATATCGAGATAAATACAGTATATCGACAATATGGAAAACTACAACTTACAAGATTCGTGGTTTGAATTCTGGAGTTGAAAGTAACCATTTTACTATCTTAGGGGCCGATAACCTAGATACATTAGGTTATAATAATAATAATAATAATAATAATAATAATAATAATAATAATAATAATAATAATAATAATAATAATAATCGTCGTCATCATCATCATCATAATCATCATCATCATCTAATCATCCAGCAAGTAGCTTTTCCAAGAGCTTTCCACTTTCATGCCAGGCAGATAATGATACTGAGCCTTCATAATTTTCTAGGGTGGCTTTACACGATTCAGAAGTTGTCTTATCCCGTAAGACAACGTCAACAGTCATGAAAGTGGTTTTCATGTTTACAATTTCACTCTGCAGCGCAGTAACACACAATATTTGATAAGATTACAGGGATGAATACCAGGTAATCTGTAGCCTAGAAAATAATGTAACCAAAAAACAAGAAATTCAACGAGAAACAATTCGAGTGATTCTACCTATTTGATTGAAATCTTCATTCACATATATTGTTGCTGTAGAGTCCGGTTCCATGGCTAAATGGTTAGTGTGCTGGCCTTTGGTCACAGGGGTCCCGGGTTCGATTCCCGGCTGGGTCAGGAATTTTAACCATCATTGGTTAATTTCCCTCGCACGAGGGCTGGGTGTATGTGTTGTCTTCATCATCATGTCATCCTCATCACAACGCGCAGGTCGCCTACGGGAGTCAAATCAAAAGACCTGCACCTGGCGAGCCGAACCCGTCCTGGGATCTACCGGCACTAAAAGCCATACGCCATTTCATTGCTGTAGAGAAATGATCGAATGGATAAAGAAATTACACCAATGTAACATATTTTTAGAATGTTCCAAGAGTCCCAAAGTACAAGCTCGCGAAATCAATTCAACAGCGAGGGAGAAGAGAAGACGAATGGTATTGTTCAAAGGATTGTTGGGAAACTCTGACATTGATTTTATTGCATTCTGTCATTTATCCCGTATCCTCCAATATAGCCGTCACGTCTGTAGAACTCAACAGATGGGTAGTTAACAAAATCTCAATTTGTCTCTTATTGTCAAAAGCTGCTGTAGAGGGACTTAAAGAAATGATGGATTGAAATTTGCTTGGAAATGGACGCTTCAGGATAGAATGTGTTGGTAATTTAATATATTTCTCCCGTCCGAAGACCTCTATCATAAGAAAATTCGAATTATGTGATATAATCCACAAGAATATTAGAATATTTAGCGTTTAGTAGAGTTATTAATCAATAGGCTAACATTATATCCTCCTCATCCTCACGAGGTGAAAATAATTTACAAAGTTTGTTTTCTTCTTCCTGGATCTGTAAGCTATCATAAAAGAATAGAAGAGAAAAATCATTTTACTTCTGAATTTAAATTTAATTCCTTAAAAGAGTGTTTAGCAGGTTGGACATCGCCTTAAAATTTTTGTAAATACATGTAAATTACAACAGAAAAGAAGTTGTCTTGGGATCTTCGAAATCACACATCTGTTTCTGTCAACAAAATTTGAATAATAATAATAATAATAATAATAATAATAATAATAATAATAATAATAATAATAATAATAATAATAATAATAATAATACCGAGATCGATAGCTGCAGTCGCTTAAGTGCGGCCAGTATCCAGTATTCGGGAGATAGTAGGTTCGAACCCCACTGTCGGCAGCCCTGAAAATGGTTTTCCGTGGTTTCCCATTTTCGCACCAGGCAAATGCTGGGGCTGTACCTTAATTAAGACCACGTCCGCTTCCTTCCCACCCCTAGCCCTTTCCTGTCCCATCGTCGCCATAAGACCTATCTGTGTCGGTGCGACGTAAAGCAACTAGCAATAATAATAATAATAATAATAATAATAATAATAATAATAATCATAATAATAATAATAACAATAATAATAATCACCATTTAGGGCCACAGCTACCACGAGCAGGCAATTTGATTTGTCGGCATTTAGACTGCTATTCATGAAACTCCAAATATGTCACTGGAGATCTTTTACACGAAGAAATCGTAATACATAGAATGTCAAATCGACTTGTTTCTGTACTTCAGAAATCCTCTTACATCTATCGGGTTAGAACACGTAATTACCGAGATCGATAGCTGTAGTCGCTTAAGTGCGGCAAGTATCCAGTATTCGGAAGATAGTGGGTTCGAACCCCACTGTGGGCAGCCCTGAAGATGGTTTTCCGTGGTTTTCCATTTTCACACCAGGGGGCCATAATTACGGCCACGGCCACTTCCTTGCCTATTAGCCCTTTCCTGTCCCATCGTCGCCATAAGGCCTATCTGTGTCGGTGCGACGTAAAACAACTTGTAAAAAAATGAACCCGTAATCTCGGGATACAGAGGCCGACACTCTACCACTGATCTACAGAAAATTGCTGCCTCATCTAGCATTCAATACAGGCATTGTGCCTTCTGACTATGAATGGTTCTGGACCACGATACTATCCTTTCGTGGAGAACCGTCTGTTAATCTTGAAGAGATAAGAAATAATTGCCCAGATATTTTAATTTCGTAATGGAATGTTTGGTACTTCCAAAGAAATTGGACGCTGTCTGCGATATATTGGCAAAAGTAATCCAAATCTGTGTAGGCTCTATTTTACTTTGAAGAATAACACTAGCAATGAGACACTCTAGTATCTGAAGGCCATCTGGCTGGACAGATGGTTTCTTGATGGGTCTGAAGAGTTCTGTTAACTTCAGATTATTTTGCTCTCCTTAAAGGACGACCTTATAAACGCATTTTTTTATTCCTGTTGTATAGGTAAATTTATAATATTAGTCATCATCAATGATATATAATTCAACTTACAGATTACCGTTAAATATCGTATATTTCTTATTTGGAAAAAGCCTAATAGAAGTTTCAACATGTCATTTCATTACACATCGAATGACTGACCTACATAGCTACATTCACAGCTTCTCTAACTAATGAAGCAATTATCTGACGGAGGGGATCTTATAAACAAAGCCTAATACATTCACCCTTAATGATTACATAATACGATATTCATCAAATGACATGCGTGCTAAAGTGTCATTCGTGCATGCAGCGTCTGCAGCATGCGTATGTCCCATTAATAAGAGATTTTGCTTACTAACGGAAAATTATCTAATTTTATTTCGATAACTATCAATCACTCTCGAAACTCTCAAGTACTGAAGTGACGAAAGTATCGAGGTCCTAATTGTAATAAGAAACAACGTGGCTTCCATCTGTTTTCTATTGTACACGAGGTGGTGGAGATACGAAACAAGTTCTGCTTTATGGACAATTCACAGTGTCTGTTCTTTGAGCATGGTGCGCAGAATCTCATGCGAAGGTCGTCCTGAGGGTGATTTGCCTCCATTACCGAATCTCCTGAGCCAATCTGATGCTCTTCTAACACTAAATTATCCTTCACCTTCTACCTCACATATTTCGTCGGCTGCATTCTCCGTAATCCAAATGTTTCTCCTCACGAATCTAAATACAGGAATAGTGATCTTGTTGTCACACATTTTCGATAATTGTTTGAGAATATATGCGGAATATACCAGATGAACCAACTGCCCCTACCAACATTTTGTTCTGCAGCCCGACAAACGTGTGAGGCCGTCGTGAGGTCGATATTTCTCAGCTAGCATTCTGTATCTTACTAATGCACTGTAACCACATCCTGCAAACAATTCTGAACACTTGCCATGCAGCCGGACATATCTTGCAATGGTAAGTAGTGAAATCGAGAATATTTGTAGAACTGAAATATGTATTTAGTAAATCTGATGAAATCATGAACTTCATTTTTTCCAATCTCCTAACACACTGTTTCGAAACAGGAATTACCATGATAAAATGTTATGGTTAACCTCCTTCAGCTAGACCTGTAGAGTATTATTGCTTATGAGAGTTGGTACTTACTTCACTTTCGATCATTCACATTGTAGGATACTCGTCAGTTTTTCACAGTGATACACCACTTAACAAGCTACAACATGCTATGTAATTGTCATTAACGAGCACCAATTAACAAAGTATAAAACGGGAAAAAGAGATTGTGATCTACATTCAGCCTGTCCGTGACTGAACAGAATTGATTAACTGCAGCTTAATTGTTGCTGAGAGTCGTGCAATATCTACTAACAACGAATTTCGACGCTAGGATTTTAGTAGAGAACAAAAATGAGAAGTACCATTCCTAGAATTGTAAGTTTACAGATGTTGCGAAAAATGCCATTTCACAGTTTAAAGTTACGCGTGAAATGTGGATAATTATTTACTTATTTTTATGTAATTAAGCCAAGGAAGAATATTGTAATAAAATACTTTATACCCAGCAAATTTCCTCCTCATTTCCAGAGAATGTTGGTTAATTCTATGTTATCATTTGGTAATTTTGATGATAAATTCACAATGGACGTCAGAAAGAAGAATTTGCATGTTTTATAGTTCTGTTGTGTCTTTGGAATAACCGAGCTCGATAGCTGCAGTCGCTTAAGTGCGGTCAGTATCCAGTATTCGGGAGATAGTAGGTTCGAACCCCACTGTCGGCAGCCCTGAAAATGGTTTTCCGTGGTTTGCCATTTTCACACCAGGCAAATGCTGGGGCTGTACCTTAATTAAGGCCACGGCCGCTTCCTTCCCACTCCTAACCCTTCCTTGTCCCATTGTCGCCATAAGACCTACCTGTGTCGGTGCGACGTAAAGCAACTAGCAAAAAAAAAAGTCTTTGGAATATTACAACTTTCATATAAAATATAGACATTAATCATTGGCTTATATAATGTATGCGTGTATGCGTACCCCTTAGCCCTGTTTCCTGAAAAGGGGTCCAGGATGAGGTAAGGTGAAATTATATGGTATGACTTTACGGCCGGATGCCCTTCTTGTCATCAATCTCAGTTGAGGAGCTGATGAAGGTGAAATGAATGAAGATTAACGAAATTGAATAAGGAGGTGGAAGGATTCGGCTGTGGCCTATGAATAGGAACACTCCCGGCATTTGTCTAGAAGTGAAAATGGGAAATCACAGAAATTCCATGCTTAGGACGGCCGAGTGTGGTGTTCGAACCATCTCGCCTTCTCAATGCAGAGCTTGACTTCATAGCCGTAGTGCGTTAACATGCGAGGCCATTCCGCTCGGTCATTGGCTTTTATAATGAAACAATTATTTATATTATAAAACATAATTTAGCTCTCCATTTGCACTAACACATGATGGCAAATTGTTGAAAGGTTAAGGCAGCAAAATCAATCAATCAATCAATCAATCAATCAATCAATCAATCAATCAATCAATCAATCAATCAATCAATCAATCAATCAATCAATCAATCAATCAATCAATCAATCAATCAATCAATCAATCAATCAATCAATCAATCAATCAATCAATCAATCAATCAATCAATCAATCAATCAATCAATCAATCAATCAATCAATCAATCAATCAATCAATCAATCAATCACCACTGATCTACATTTAGGGCTGTCACCCAGGTGGCAGATTCCCTATGAGTTGTTTATCTAGTTTTTCTAAAATAATTTTCAAAAAGTTGGACATTTATCGAGGTGAGGGTCCCATACACTGATGTACTGTGGTGTAGTGGTTAGGGCGATTAGCTGCCACCTCCGGAGGCCCGGGTTCCATTCCCGGCTCTGCCACTATATTTGAAAATTGGTACGAGGACTGGAACGGGGTCCACTCAGCCTAAGGACGTCAACTAAGTAGAGGGGTGTCCTTCTTTTCCAACAATCTGCTTTACGTCGCACCGTCACAGATAGGTCTTATGGCGAGGATGGGATAGGAAAGGCCTAGGAGAGGGAAAGATGCGGCCGGGACCTTAATTAAGGTACAGCCCTAGCATTTGCCCGGTGTCTAAATGGGAAACCAGGGAAAACCATCTTCAGGGCTGATGACAGTAGGGTTCGAACCCACTATCTCCCGAATGCAAGCTCACAGCTGCAATTCCCTAACCGCATGGACAACTCTCTCAGTAGAGGGAGGTTCGATTCTCGCCTCAGACACACTCTAAGTGGTTTTCCGTGGTTTCTTACTTCTTTTCAAGACAAATGCTCGGGTGGTATCAAACTTAACGCCACAGCCTCTTCCTTCCACTATTTCATCCCTCCACAAGGCCCCTGTGCAGCATAGCAGGTGAGGTCGCCTGGACGTGATACTGGAACTACTCCCCAGTTGTATCCCCTAAACAAATGTCTCATGCTCCACGTCTTGACTATTAATAATGTACAGTATTTGCTAGCATTTTCTGCTCTTTAATCTACTGATCCCTCCAGTCGTTCCTCTCGTATATGCAGTATATTACTTTCTGAATAATAAATTGCTCATAATTAATCTGATTTCACTACTCTAAATGGTAAATTAATTAACCCTTAAGAGCTCCTTGTACATTGTGACAAAGTCATTCTCAGAAAATGAATCTCAAGAGACGATTTCTTGATGTCTGGCGTCCATTTCCAAGTCTGCGGTTAGAAAGGCATTTCTGTATGAAGTTCATGACACTTGTAAACTCTTTTAAATAAGAATTTCGGTGGTTTGGTGTGTACTTTGTCTCATTTCACATTGTTCCACAGTGCCCAAGTTGTGTAATTTAGATCTGATGAATAGGATTTCCACGCTTGTATTGATGTTAAATTGATAAACATATTCACGCCACAAGATGTAGGGGTAGTGTGCCTCCCTCTTACTCGGAGGTCCCGGGTTCGATTCCCGGCCAGGTCAGAGATGTTTACCTGGATCAGAGGGTTGGTCTAAGGTCCAATCAGCCTACGTGTTTACAATTGAGTAGCTATCTGACGGTGAGATGGCAACCAAGAAAACCAAGAATAACGGCCAAGTGGATTAGTCGTGCTGCCCTCACGACAACTCGTAATCTGCAGGCCTTCGAGCTGAGCAGCGGTCGCTTGCTTGGCCATGGTTTGGTTTTCTATGTTGACATTCAAACCACTATTCAAAGGTATTCACTTAGGGTTGACATACGCCTTGAGAAAGCGAGATTATCCCAAATTTTAGCTTCAAAAAGTACATCCGATCTGAATTTTGAATTCCTGCAAATGTTCTGAATTTTTACGATTGCTGAGAAAAAATTAAAGCTCCCCTCTGTGTACATAATTAGGAGCTTTTTAAGTTTGAGTAACGTTTTAAATTCTATCAAAATGTTTTTTATTAACTTTCTTCTAGTGTGATCAGCTGACACTCCCGGAGGCTTGGGTCCGATTCGTGGCTCTGCCACGAAATTTGAAAAGTGGTATGTGGGCTGGAACGGGGTCCACTCAGCTTCGGGATGTCAACTGAGTAGAGGGGTTCTATTTCCACCTCAACAATCCTCGAAGTGGTTTTCTGTGGTTTCCCACTTCTCCTCCTGGCAAATGACGTGATGGTACCTAACTTAAGGCCATAGCCGCTTCCTGTCCTCCTCCTTGTCTATCCCTTCAGATCTTCGCAAACCCCCACAAAGCCCCTGTTCAGCATAGCAGGTGAGGCTGCCTAGGCGAGGAACTGGTCCTCCTCCCAGTTGTATCCTCCGACTCAAAGTCTCACGCTCCAGGACACTGCCCTTGAGGCGGTAGAGGTGGGATCCCTCACTGAGTCCGAGGGAAAAACCAACCCTGGAGGCTAAGCAGGTTATGAAAGAAGAAGATTAACTTTCTTCCTTAGCAGTGGCAAATGATTTCGATGTTTTTGTTACCACAGATGGCACAGCATTTTGTGAATTACTTCCAAAGCTGCAAAAAGCTGAATTCCTATTGTTTTGTTTCGTTTTTTGCTCCATTCTGAATCGATGAATATCGACAAACGTTACTGGTTAGTTCATGCTTTGACATTCTTTGCTTTGTCTTTGCTGTTGAAACGTGTATTCTCTCTCTTTAGTGCTTGTTAATCAGTTCAATAAATAAATAAATAAATAAATAAATAAATAAATAAATAAATAAATAAATAAATAAATAAATAAATAAATAAATAAATAAATAAATAAATAAATAAATAAATAAATAAATAAATAAATAAATAAATAAATAAATAAATAAATAAATAAATAAATAAATAAATAAATAAATAAATAAATAAATAAATAAATAAATAAATAAATAAATAAATAAATAAATAAATAAATAAATAAATAAATAAATAAATAAATAAATAAATAAATAAATAAATAAATAAATAAATAAATAAATAAATAAATAAATAAATAAATAAATAAATAAATAAATAAATAAATAAATAAATAAATAAATAAATAAATAAATAAATAAATATGTGACTTAAGAAATATCAGTTTTAATGTTAAAATATAATTCTAAAGACCTGTCATGTGTTGCATTTCATGATTAAAAAGTAAAACCAAACCCCATGGCGCAACATTCCCGAAGGGCCATGGCCTACCAAGTGACCGCTGCTCAGCCCGAAGGCTTGCGGGTTATGAGGTGCCGTGTGGTCGGCACGACGAATCCTCTCAGCCGTTATTCCTGGCTTCCTAGATCGGGGACGCCATTTCACAGTCAGATAGCTCCTCATATGTAATCATGTAGGCTGAGTGGAAATCGAACCAGCCCACAGATCCAGGTAAGAATCCCTGATCTGTCTGGGAATCGACCTCGGGGCCTCCGTGTAAGAGGCAGGCATGGTACCCCTAGACCGCGGGGCCGGCACGCATTTTAGGATTATCTCATGGATAAATATATTTTGTTAATTAAGATCACAATTTGATTAGTATGATTGGTACTCAAGAGAGTAAGCAATCTGTAAATTATTCTTTTTCTAACTCTTTTCCCACACCTGGTGGTGCGAACAATGTAGCAAATGTGCATTTGGCCATGTTTTACGGCCTGATGCCCTTCCCGACACCAACCCTTTATGGAGTGACGTAATCACCATTCCGTGTTTCAGTGGTGTTTGGTCGTGTGGTGTGTTGTCTGTACACGGAAATAAAAGTTTTGGGATAAACACCCAGTCCCCGAGTCAGAAGAATTAATCAGACGGGATTAAATCCCCGACAGGGCTGGGAATCAAACCCGGGACCCTCTGAACCGAAGACCTCAACGCTGACCATGCAGCCAAGGAGTCGGACGTAAGCAATGTGTAACTGTACAAATTAAACCAAGCTTAATGTTATTTTGTTGTGCTACAAATACATTATCTCACGCATTGTCGTTAGTTATTTGTTTCTGCAATAGGAAGTACGAAAAGAAATGTGCAGACTTTTGACATCAGAATGTCCTGAATCATAGCATCAGTCCTTTCGCCGGAAGACCTACCTTAAAGAAAAGTGTGACAAAATAAAGTAAAGGAATGTCGCATATAAGGAAATCCTTCAATAAATATTTATCCCATTGACCGTCATGTCTTGACGGGTTTCAGCTAGTTGTTATTTAATTCCTTTATAACAACAGAAATCTTTTGGCATACGCCATATGCAGGTGATACTGAGACTGACAGCCCTTTGTCATTTAGGTCCGATATTAATTTTCTTTTATCATAGGACGTGAATTACTTTAATACATTTTCTATACTTGAGGGAATATGCTGGATTTCATCAAAACTTCGTATAGACAAATATATCTAGTTACTTTACTTTACAGAAACAACAGATCTTGAAGTTATGCGTGACTTTAACTCATGTGATCATTGGATAAGAAACTTACTGGAATGTGACATATCACAGTATCTCGAAAATCTCACACAATTATTGTCCGGGATTTGAACCATTCGTTCCTTGACGAGAAGGTGGCGATGCTGCCACGGAGCTATTATGTTCTCTTCGCTTAACATATCAATTGTATTGATCGCCTGACGCAGTGTTGTCATTCATTAACCGCCACATATGTGCCGGAATTTTTCTTTTTTTAAATAATGGTATGCATACAATCACATGCATTCTTGCATGTCCTGTAATTGAATATTTGTGGTCTGCTGTTTCAATGGTTCTGTTCGTAACAACCTACATGCTTGTATATAGGCGAAATGCTGTATCTATTTTTAATCTTCATGGTTCAGTTGTCTCAGCAGCCAAGAATTGAATTTGTATTAGTACATTTTAAAATATGAATAAGGAGATACTAAACTCTTCTTGTAGTGAAATATAATAATAGTTTAATGTTATTAGCTTTACGTCCCACTGATTACATTTTTTATGGTTTCCGGAGACGCCGAGGTGCCGGAATTTTGTCTCACAGGAGGTCCACTACGTGCCAGTAAATCTACCGACACGAGGCTGACGTATTTGAGCACCTTCAAATACCATCGCACGAGTTCTTGTAGTTCTGCATATCCTGTCCTTAGGAAGTTCCCTTGGAAGACTTGCATTTAACAGATTATGGGCCGGGCTGAGTGGCTCAGACGGTTGAGGCGCTGGCCTTCTGACCCCAACTTGGCAGGTTCGATCCTGGCTCAGTCCGTTGGTATTTGAAGGTGCTCAAATACGTCAGCCCCGTGTCTGTAGATTTACTGGCACGTAAAAGAACTCCTGCGGGACTAAATTCCGACACCTCGGCGTCTCCAAAAACCGAAAAACGTAGTTAGTGGGACGTGAAGCAAATAACATTATAAAAACATTATATTATTATTACAGATTATGAAGTTTGGAGAATGTTTCAAACGTATAGTCACTCAAAAGAAAAAGTAAGTAAATCGGAATGAGCACATGTATTGCATGTTCACCGCATTTAATATTTTGTCAGCATTAATTATCTTCAAAATATGTGTACCTGAGAGCGAAACCAACGAAAGTCACATTTTATGAACCTTAGAGCCGTACTGTACCCATAAGGCGAATAGCTTGAAAAGGGCACAATATCAACGTAAGTCCAATGTCATTTTACTTTTATGGCAATGCAAGCATAATTAACCATTTTAAGTGTAAATGGTGAATGTGTTCAGTGATAAAATTTACACAAAATGTACCACATATTTTTCAACAACATTTATTGCTGTGAGAAACACTGTCATTTATCTTCGACTGACTGTATGTAGGTTCGAAACCACGCAACCAAGATTCGTAAATGGAGCTTGTCATCCACGACTTCCGGCGTTGCTTTCGTACATGACCGGTAATGAATTCACACCTGAAAAACAGCGAGGCTTCGCCGATTTTCCTATCTGTAGAAGTTTTCTTTTCGGTTCCCGTCATATTACCTCCCAGCATCACTCTAACCCTTTCTTTACTTGTTAACTATTTCTCACAAACTACAAATGCTGTATTGCACAGTCAATGTTGTACAAAATTCGAGTTAACGAGTATGTTTTGCTTCAAGCGAGGAAACGTTTGCTTCGAGAAATCGAGAAATTCGTGTAACAGAATTTCGAGTAATAGAAAAATAAATATAAGTGCAGAATATAACAAATACCTGGGAAATTTAAGTTACTCCCAGATACTGAAAATCTGAGTAATGGAGGTTCGAGGTATCGAGGTTCGACTGTAATAATAATAATAATGATAATAATAATAATAATAATAATAATAATAATAATAATAATAATAATAATAATAATAATAATAATAATACCCGTGTGCGGATTTACCGGTTACCTCCATCGGGAGCGTCCCATTGGAATTGGGGAAGCTCGCTGGCTCTGCCGCCAGCAGAGTCAGAGGGTAGTAGGGAAATAAAATACCACCGTGAAAAAAAAAACTGGTCCCTTGCCAGGGTTACGGCGAAGACTGGTAAATGACCAGAAGCCAGAAAACATCTTGAGGCAACCTCTAGGGCTAACAACCCTAGTTGTAAAAGGATGGGTACCCGTCCAAAGCAAAGTCAAGTCAAAAAGCATGATGGCACAACATTTCAAGAAACATACCCCAGGTGGTAAATCTTCGGGTAAATCCCTCGTCGTGAACGCCACGGCGCACGAGTCTCGTTCGGATTCTGGGGGAGACTCGACATCATGCAAGAGACGAGTCGGAGCGTCTCGGTGTACCCCAAAGAGTCAAAAACTCAGGCCAAAATCTAAAACCTTTCTAGCAACTTTCAACATAAATTCACTTACACAAACTGGCAAGCTGAAAACCCTCACCAAAGCTCTTCACGAAAATCAGATATCCATAGTGGCCCTACAAGAAACAAGGTACCCACATGAAGAGATTTTTGAATCTGAAGGCTACCGATTTTTCAAGAGCAAAGCGCAAAGAGGAATCCTCAATGGAGCTGTGATGTTTGGAACCGCGTTTGCTGTTAGAACCAAGATCCTTAAATCGGTTGCAAATTTCGAACCTGTGAATGACAGATTGTCTATACTCACAATTAAATGCGCGAACAAAACCTATGCCCTAGTTAACGCACATGCTCCTACAAACGATAAGAACAAGTCTGATCTAGACGAAGTTGATAATTTCTGGGACCTACTGGATGAAAAATTAAACAAAATCCCCAAACACCATGTCAAGCTTCTTCTGGGTGACTTCAATGCCCAACTAGGTCGTGAGCAGAAGTACAAGAAAGTTATAGGAAATTACCCTGCTCACAAAAGAACCAATCCCAACGGCAAAAGACTGGTGTCCATTTGCGAAAATCACAACCTGCAGGTCATGTCGACCCACTTTCGCCATCTACCCAGAAAGCAAATGACTTGGCGTTCTCCTGTCCAAGCTCTCGGAGAGTTCCAAATTTATCATGTTGCGATCTCTAGGAGAAACAGCCCTGAGATTATGAATGTCAAGGTAAAGAAAGGCATCAATGTGGCCTCAGATCATTATATGTCTCTTATCAAATTCAAACCAATTCCCGCAAACACAAGGAAGACAACCAAACAGATCACACGCTTCGACAATGATAAACTTCGGCAAAGGGTGGAGGAGTTCCAGGAGAAGGCTACACCAAATGACTGTGACTTTAACAACGCAAAACGTCTCCTTGTTGAGGCCGCCAAAGACGTTGCAGAAATCAAGAGAAGCAAAAAGCATGCCTGGTGGAATAGTACCTGCGAATTAGTCCTCCAAGAAAGACTCAATGCGTGGAAACAGTACAGCTCTACGAAATCAGAAAATGATTGGGAAACCTACAAAACCCAACGTGCCCAAGCAGCTAGGGTGTTCAGAACTGAGAAACGTAAATACGAAAAATCCCTCATTGAAAAGATAGAACAAAACTTTAGGAAGAATGAAAGCAGAGAGTACTACAGGGCCTTCAAACGCGAACTCACTGGCTATAAACCACCATCTCTATGCTTTGAGCGAACGGACGGCACACTGGCGACGTCAAATGAAGAAAATTGCAGCATTCTGGCAGATTACTTCAAGAATTTACTTAATTGCTCTAAACCGCAAAGCGCCATTGAGACCAAGGAACCCTTACTCAGGTACCCAGATTCCAGACCACCCGACAGAGATGAAATCAAGCGCCACATTGCCCGTCTCAAAAATAACAATGCGCCGGGGGAAGACTCAGTAGTAGCAGAACTATGGAAATATGCCCCAGAAGAATCACTTGATATCTTGCAAAAGCAAATAGAAGAAATTTGGAACAAGGAGACCCTACCCGAAGATTGGAAAATAGCTTTGATCCATCAATTACACAAAAAAGGCAGCATGAAGAACATCAACAACTACAGAGGAATATCTTTGCTACCCGTGACTTACAAAATTCTATCACTTGCCATCCTGGAGCGTTTGGAAGCAGAAGTCGAACATCAAATAGGTGAATACCAAGGAGGGTTCAGAAAAGGTCGCTCAACAGCTGAACAGATCCAAAATCTCAAAACGATCATCAGATATTGTACACTAAGGTCCAAGCAGTATGTGTCTGTCTTTGTGGACTTTAAGAAAGCGTACGACTCCACTGACCGGGAAGTCCTGCTAAATGTCTTAAATGAATTTGGAGTTGATTTGAAACTGCTGGCATTAATTAGAGCCACCCTGACCGATACAAAATCCAAGGTGAAGTTCCACGGATGTCTCTCGCATTCCTTTGACATCAAAACAGGAGTCCGACAAGGTGACGGGCTATCCCCGATACTCTTCAACTGTGTTCTTGAAAAGATCATCAGAACATGGCGGGTGAGATTACAGGAAACCAACTACAGTCCATTGAGAATAGGAACCAAATCCAAGGGGATCGCAACAGACTGCTTAGAATTTGCCGATGATATTGCTGTTCTCTCAACCGACATAGAAACCGCTGGAGCTCAAGTTGAAATTTTAAAGGAAATTGCCGAACAAACTGGTTTGCAGATATCGTTTGAGAAAACAGAAGTAATGACTAACATCAAAGAGGCTCCACCAAAACTCCATACAAAATACGGGGACATCACCCGAGTAGACAAATTCAAATACCTGGGTGAGATCATCATGAAAAATGGACTGGACAAAGAAGCACTTCAGGAGCGAGTACGCAAACTGGAAATAGCCTACCAACCATCCCGCACAATCTACAACAAAAAATGCCTTTCCCAAAACACCAAGATATGTCACTATGAAACTGTTCTGAAGCCAATAGTTCTATATGCAGCCGAAACCCTGTCTCTAAATGCCAACAAAGGACTGCTTGAAGAACTGGAGAAAAGAGAACGCAAAATTGTGAGAGGAATCTTGGGATCAAAGTACAGAAATGGAATCCATCAAAAGAGATCCAACAAGGAAGTCTACAGCAAAATAGAGAAAATTACCGACACAATCATAAAAAGACGGGCACGATTTTACGGTCATCTGAAAAGAATGGACAGAAGAAAGTTAACTAAAGAAATCTTTCACTTTTTTGATTCAAACCCCAAAACCACAATTCCCTGGTTTAGAAATACCAAAGAAGACCTGCAAATGCTACATATCTCAGCTGAAGACGCCTTTAACAGAGATCTCTTCCGCAAGAAAATATTGACGAACGGGCTAAACCGAGACGAGCAACCGAAGAGAAGACACGGTGCCCCTTGGACGGAGGAGCGTAAGCAGGCCCACTCACAAAGAATGAGGGAAATTTGGGCTCTAAAGAAGGCCAAGTTCAGTGTCAAATGCAACAAGACTTAACGTGGTCCTTGATGGCCCCAGCGAATTATATATTATAATAATGATAATAATAATAATAATAATAATAATAATAATAATAATAATAATAATAATACAAATAAAATGTTTGGGTCACGTAGCTAACAGCTTGCATTCGGGGGATAGTGAGTTCGAACCCCACTGTCGGCAGATCTGTACATTCTCTACCTGAGATCTAAACTGATGTAAGTTACATCTTAGTAATTTTACAGGAGATAGGAAAAACGTCAGTCGCAGAGCATTTTTGCTGCATTGTGACTTAGGCAATACATGTTCATACTTTAAAAATGTTTTTGTGTAATTTTGATCACTGAACACATTCGCTAATATAATTTACATTTAAACTGGTTAATTATTATATTACTGATATAAAAATGAAATGACAGTGGACTTACGTTAATATGGCTCTATGTTTCATAAAATGACTAAAATGTGACTTACGTTGGTTTAGCTCTGAGGTACAGATTTTAGTCACCTCGCATGTAGATACAAACCCTGTGGTGGGATCCACAACAAACATTATATATAAGTTCAATTGATTCTGAGAAAAGTATACCTGCGAGGAACTTGTACAACATTACGCTCTCATTCTTTTCCTGGACGACTGTGCATCTTCGATATGGAAACGATCCTCTCAGTTCTTACATAGATTACGTTTTTGTCTTTCAATTTTAAATTATACTTTACAATTGCATTAAAATAACGTAGAAGGTTTGAGAATAGATTAACACGAAGGGGTTTCGAATTACTTTTCGTTCTTCTCCCTATTTTTGTCACACACAATTTTTCAGACTGATTCCTCAATCAGTATGTTCTATACTGATATATGTATTATGTCCCTCAATAATATTTGTGCACCGAACACAAATTATAAGACAACGTAAGATAACGTAAAAATAACTTTCAAATGAAAATTTTTGTCAATACATGTAATGTTAGTCCGCCTCTGTGGTGTAGTGGTTAGCGTGATTAGCTGCCACCCCCAGAGGTCCGGCTTCGATTCCCGGCTCTGCCACGAAATTTGAAAAGTGGTACGAGGGCTGGAACGGGGTCCACTCAGCCTCGGGAGGTCAATTGAGTAGAGGTGGGTTCGATTCCCACCTCAGCCATCCTGGAAGTGGTTTTCCGTGGTTTCCCACTTCTCCTCCAGGCAAATGCCGGGATGGTACCTAACTTAAGGCCACGGCCGCTTCCTTCCCTATTCCTTACCTGTCCCATCCAATCTTCCCATCCATCCACAAGGCCCCTGTTCAGCATAGCAGGTGAGGCCGCCTGGGCGAGGTAATGGTCATTCTCCCCAGTTGTATCCCCGACCCAAATTCTGAATCTCCAGGACACTGCCCTTGAGGCGGTAGAGGTGGGATCCCTCGCTGAGTCCGAGGGAAAAACCGAACCTGGAGGGTAAACAGATTACGAACGAACGAACATATAATATTAGCCTACTTGATTTCCTTTCTCAGAAGAGAAAGTTACTCGAGGAATGTCATACTTCTCTAGTAAGTGTTATTTCCGTTTGATTTTAAAATGCACACAGTTCGTATTTTTCCTTGTGAGACGTGCCATTCAGCAACATATTTCACGCTCGAGAGAGTTCAAAGTCTCCTTTATACAGTACACACCGTGGGAAATATTATATGGCATTATCCCAGGCTCTTCCAAAGCCAGTAGGACCGTACAGAAAAAAATTCGATGCATCGATACAGAATATATCGTATGGCAAGGAGTAGAGAGACTTCAAGAGGAGAGTCCGCCGTCACTCGAGCACTAGATATGAATGAAGAGATGACGCAGCTCAACTCGGAATATATGAAAGCTAATACTATAAACACAAGAGCCTGCATTCAAGTTGGGTGGCGCCATATGCTTGACCCGTCCACTATTTATTGAATCTTTCCAGTTCGGAGCCGGCGACACTGAATGCATCACATGTGGCCATACATAAGGCAATACTACATCAGCATTGCGTTAATAATAATAATAATAATAATAATAATAATAATAATAATAATAATAATAATAATAATAATAATAATAGAAATGGCGCATGGCTTTTAGTGCCGGGAGTGTCCGAGGACAAGTTCGGCTCGCCAGATGCAGGTCTTTTAATTTGACTCCCGTAGGCGACCTGCGCGTCGTGTTGAGATGATGATGAAGACGACAAATACACTCAGCCCCCATGCCAACGAAATTAACCAATTATGGTTAAAATTCTCGACCCTGCCGGGAATCGAACCCGGGACCCCTGTGTCCGAAGGTCAGCACGCTAACCATTTAGCCATGAAGCCGGAAAATAATAATAATAATAATAATAATAATAATAATAATAATAATAATAATGGCGTGTGGCCTCCGGAGAGCCCTGGTGCGTGTCCTTCGAATTGACGCCATGTGAGTGACTTACCACGTTTATGAGGATGGGGCCCTATGTGATAATATTTCAGCTTAGAACTGTGAGCAGAAAGGTTCCGTCATCTTAGGATCAGGATTGCATGATCTACTGTGTATCAACGAATTGTCTTTGTAAGTGATACATGTGCTGCGGGTCAGTATATCTCCCCTCAACATTGTCACATAACGTTATTTCAAGGCGCAACGACGATATACAGAATAATTCAACGGCCGAGCTAGTTGGCCGTGCGGTTAGGGTCACTCAGCTGTGAGCTTGCATTTGGGAGATAGTGGGTTTTAACCCTGCTCTCAGCAACCCTGAAGATCGTTTTACATGGTTTCCCATTTTCAAACCTCTTAAATGCTGTGGGTGTACCTAAATTCAGGCCACGGCTGTTTCCTTCCCATACCTAGCCCTTTCCTATCCCATCGTCGCCATAAGATCTATCTGTATCGGTGCGACGTAAAGCAACTTGCAAAAAAAAATTCAAGTGCAAAATTTAAGCAGTAAGTAGGGGAATATATTTTCTTTTTTTCTAGAGGCATTATTAGCATCTAAAGCAGCAAAGACGAGAAGTCCGTTTCTGAATATAGCCTAATGGGGTTGTTTACGTACATTTCTTCACTGGAAATGAGCTAAAATTAAAAGAAAATAATACCCTATGCGTCCTTATATTCAAAGATCATTGCTTCTTGTTTTGTTTGAAATTTGTTATCATGATAAATAGAGAACAAAGAAGCATATTTCTGTATTGTGAATTTATAAAAAGGGGCCTTGTTAACCTGATCCCATCCAAAAAGCCAGGGGTTAAAACTGCAACAACACCAAGTCATAAGGATATGTCGATTAACACGTACGATTTCATAATAAATACTTTAAAACTGAGCATTTCTGGACAGAATATGATGAAAATATTGAATTGAGGAAATCACGAAACTCGTCTCATCTCCACTGGACAAATTTGATACGCTCCTCAAGAAGACTGTCCGCAAATGCAGTGGTGTCCGATATTATGTAGTCGTGTGAGGCAAAGAAAGGTCCTTATGTGGGACAGAAGCTTGCTCTGACCTCAGGGGAGTAACAGTTTTATTCCGTATAAATGGAAGGACTTCAAATTGCACTCATAAATATATTACAGATACGAAATTCACGATACTTTAATTCTAGTTAGACTTCTTTCATAGAATATTGGTTGAACAATGTGGTGTAATCAATGCTTCTTTATTAGCATTATTTCTCTCGCCATAAGACCTATCTGTGTCGGTGCGACGTAAAGCAAATAGCAAAAAAATTATTAGCATTATTTAACTTAGTTTCAAGTGTTTTTCCTGGTGCTCAACATAGATTCTACACATGAGTAGGCCTATAGCTTTTGAAACTGTTACAATTGTAAGGTTACTGAGTACATTTGAAAAAGTAATTTTATAGATACGGGTCCTAGCATTTCTAGGATGGATATATATACCCGTTAATGACCGTTGCGTTTCGGGCTAAAATCACCATAAGTACGTGTGTAATTTGTGCTGAACAAAGTTGAGAGATGATAGACCTACCCTAGATATATGGGCTTCTGTACCATTTTCGTTCCGTACATGCCCTACTATAATTTCAGTATTATCGTTTAGTGTCTCTTTGTGTATGGTTTTTCTATTTTGCTATTTGTTTCACGTCACACCGATACGGATAGGTCTTATGGCAACGATGGAATAGGAAAAAGTTAGATTCTTGAAGGAACCGACCATGGCCTTAATTGACGTACAGCCCCTGGTGTAGAAATGAAAAACGATGTAAAATAATCTTCAGGGCTGCGGAGAGTAAGGCTTGAACTCACAATCTCCCGAATGCAAGCTCACAGCCTCGTGACTCAAACCGCGTGGCCAACTTGCTCAGCTAACTTCTTTAATTCTAGAAAGATGGGATATCGTGGCCATATTTTCTATACATGAGATAATTCTGTCTGATAATCTATATTACTGTGGTGTTTGCTTTAGTATTTAGATTGTTAAATAATTTCCGTTGGAATTTGAAATGAAATGGTCATCACTTTGAGCAAGACATCGTGTCAGTAATGCCTAGATTTGTGCTAGAAAACCATTTCAAATCACATGTCAGCCGAAATTGGATTTTATTTATACAGTGTGCACATTTTGAGATTCCCATGTGCATGGTAGGAACTGCATGGACTGCTCGGCCTGTTCTCACGGCCGGACGTCAACTAGAGCTCGCGTGTTACCAAACTATATCTTTAATCTTAGAGTCACTTGCTAGTAATATTGAAAAAAGGCACCACATAAAAAGACATGAATTCACCCGTGTCACGGAAGGAAATTTTGAAACTGCTTTCTTTCATTTTCCAAACATTTCTGGCATCAACTAATAAAATGATAGGCTATATCACTCTTCTTAATTCCTTTGCGGAAATTGAATTTATTTTTGACGGGTGATCGTTTTCAGTTTCTCTAAGGAGTGTGGATTTGTCCTGTACACTTTATCTTTGATTGAATCACAGATATAATTTGATCGGGTGAGCGAGCGGGCCAAATGTTGTTAAAGATAATTCTATCGCAAACCGATTCCTCATTCGTTCGCTATGAAACGTTGGCTGTATGAGCCATCGTAGAGTTCACCTGGAAGACAATTCGAAAGTACGTTTTCCCTCAGCTGATTCCGCAAACAAGAATTGCAAACTTATTTACACCTCACTATTAACTGCATCTTTATAAAATTGGGTCAGTTATTCTTTTAACCGTAACTGTACACCACACTCCTATTTTTTGGTAGGAAATAAACTCTCGTACTTAGTCCTGTTATTAGCCATAGCTTCTGTTACGGTGTTTCCGTGGTTTGCAGAGGTATAGGAAGCGCCTGGGGTGAATGGATGGACAAGGAATTAACTAGAACATAAGTTAACACAATACATTTTGAAAGTTATTTTTTTAAAGTAGCCTCAGTGGCTCAGGCGGCAGCGTGCCGGCCTCCCACCGCTGGGTTATGTCGTTCAAATCCCGGTCACTCCATGTGAGATTTGTGCTGGACAAAGCGGAGGCGGGACAGGTTTTTCTCCGGGTACTCTAGTTTTCCCTGTCATCTTTCATTCCGGCAACATCGAATCAGAAATACACATTTACGTAGCAGAACTAGTGTGAAGGACGCATTGATTCAAACTATATCCCTGAAATAGAAACGGACAGGACATGTCATGTCATGAGAAGTCCAGATGAAGTCCATTCACGGAATGGGGAAACCAAGATGAAGTGTAAGCCAAGGAAGAAGGTTACGTTGCGAGCTGAAGATCCATGTGGGATCGTCTTGACCAACAACAGCTGGAAGCAGAGATTTGTGGAAACAACTGGTAGAGGCCTTTGCCCAGCAATGGAACAAGACCACTACTATTTTAACGGTTTTTTGAGACATCGAGATGCCTGAAGTTTTGTCCTGCAGGTCTTCCATTACGTCCTGAAAAAACTTACTGACACAAGGTTGGTGTATTTGAACACCTTCAAGTACCACTGGGCAAAGCAGTGACCACGCTAACTCGGGCTCGGAAAGCAAGACCTCTTTTCTTTCTTCTTATTTTCCTACCGCTTTTCCCACATCTGTGGGGTCGCGGGTGCGAACTGTGGCACACATGTGGATTTGGCTCTGTTTTACTGTCGGACGCCCTTCCTGACGCCAATCCTACATGGAGAGAAGTAATCACTATTGCGTGTTTCTATGGTGATTGGTAGTGAGCTATCTGAATATTGAGAGAAAAGTGTTCGAACAAACACAACATCCACTCCCCGGGTCATAATAATTAATCAGACGCGATTAAAATTCCCGATCCGGCCGGGAATCGAACCCGGGACCCTTTGAACCGAAGGCCTCAACGCTGACCATTCAGCAAATGAGCCAGAGCTCATTTATTACTATTATTATTATTATTATTATTATTATTATTATTATTATTATTATTATTATTATTATTATTTTGCTAGTTGCTTTACGTCGCACCGACACAGATAGGTCTTATGGCGAAGATATTATTATTATTATTATTATTATTATTATTATTATTATTATTATTAGTAATAATGTCAGTTATTCTGTATACCCATGAGAAGATTTCCCATTCAGCCGTTTGAGAATTGTTAGACCAGAAAATGCCGATCTTCCGAGTCTCATTTCACAAGCAATATCTAGTCAATCAATAAGTGGTTTGTGCAGAAGGAACTGAGCCGGAATTGCTCCAGTTTCAACTTGACTCTTGCACTGTTAAACATGAGATTACCAGCTTCACCCTTTGAACGGAATAACAAGCACTTTTAAGAAGTACACTGTGCTTTATATGATGTCACTATGATAAAATTGTCTACTATGTACAATCCAGCCACAGAAGTTGTTTAATGAGTCATCGTTCGGAATAGCATTAGTTTTAGAGGGAGAAGGACAGACAGCTAAGTCAACAGGCAATGCAATAACAGACTGAACAACGTTCTTAGGTGGCCACGGTTCTATTTAACAAGAACAACCGCAAACCATGAACATGCCGCCCTATTTGCCAGTCCCACCCCCACTGTGGCTTCAACTAACACCAAGTGTGCTTTCATATCCGTTCAACCAATACAGAAGCTTCATATAAATCCCAGTGAGGCATGGTATTCGTTCATCTACCATCACCGCCTATTTCAACAGAGCATGTATAGAGGACTATCGGTGATACGTCAAAGTAGACCCGGAATCAAACTAATATGAAGAAATCATTCAAATATCGCTCTAAATGCAGGCAACGTCAGATTCCTTTAACTTGAAAATGAACTAAAGACTAACAGTGAATGACAACATAATATTGTGCTTAAGTAAAATCAGATACATATACTTGCTTGTTCATTAGGTTTACATATTTCTTTGTCAATTAAAATAATTCATACCAAAACCTACCGTCCACCTTCAGTCATACAGTGAACTGACCAAATTCATATGTTCTCAGTTCTGAGATTAATTAAAAAATGACCGAACAAGTTGTCCGTGCGGTTAGGGACGCGCAGCTGTGAACTTGAATTCAGAAGATAGTAGGTTTAAACCCCACTGTCGGTAGCCTTAAGGATAGTTTTACGTGGTTTCCGATTTTTCACACCAGGCTGTAAGGCCACAGTCGCTTCCTTCCCCCTCCTAGCCCTTTCCTATCCCGTTCGCCGCTCTAAGACCTATCTGTATTGGTGCGGCGTAAATATAGTTGTAAAAAATTTCACTTCCAAAATTTCAAATTTTCGCCTTATAGTGGTTTTGTTTCAAACCACGGTCGCCTACAGTTGCCAGTGACTTTTTCATTCACCTATCAAGCCCCCAGTTAGATTCCTGCTCAGAATGGCTGAATTCATACACACCTGGATTCGGATTCAAGTTGTACATAACATGCAGGGCTCTGCTGCGCAGTTGCTCCCACGTCAGAGGTGTAGAAGATCAACACCAAACCCCATCAGCGGCTGTGATAAAGTGGACTTAATATTCTACCACATTTTGACTGGCGGCAATCATTTTACAACGAAAGTGAGGTTTTCATATCGTCTTCCGGTCCCTAAATCCCATCGTCAATGCACTTGTCGAGTTACGGGAGACTTCAGGTTTCCTGATTGTTATTTTATCCGTTGTGAGCCGCTCATGATACACACAGCCAACGGGTTATCCTCAGCTGAACGAGAAGATAGTTACACCAGAAGTTTACGTGAAAATCGTATTGGACAATATATGGCAGAATTATTTTTTCTGTGTAAGTTTAATGCTACATGACATATTTTTTTTGCTAGGGGCTTTACGTCGCACCGACACAGATAGGTCTTATGGCGACGATGGGATAGGAAAGGCCTAGGAGTTGGAAGGAAGCGGCCGTGGCCTTAATTAAGGTACAGCCCCAGCATTTGCCTGGTGTGAAAATGGGAGACCACGGAAAACCCTCTTCAGGGCTGCCGATAGTGGGATTCGAACCTACTATCTCCCGGGTGCAAGCTCACAGCCGTGCGCCTCTACGCGCACGGCCAACTCGCCCGATGCTACATGAAATAAATATTCGATATGTTCAATAGTCGCTTAAAAAGGAATGTTACTATGTTCGACAGTAATAGTTGTTAAACTTTTAAAGGACATGAGACATCGTGGTTAAGAATTAAGAACATGTGCATATGAAACTTGTCTAAAAACTGGTGTGGTACTGGTGTCTCCTTTCTCCCCAGCTTTTTCCACACAATGGCGGAGTTAAGGCTGCGATATGTATCGCATACGTGGACTGGGCCCTGTTTTACGTACGAGTGCCTTCCCTAACACCAACCGTATGTTGAGGGATGTGTCATGCAGCCTCAACTCAAGGAAATGTGTGTAACTTAGAGGGCAAGGTCAGCACATTCTTTCCTAGTGAAGGGGCATCGAGACACCGTTATTTATTAGAGCGCGGCAGCAGTGGACCCGTGCGTAGTCGGCTTGTATATTGAAATATGAAAAAATGGGATGTAATTCTAAAATATATTACTTCACTATGGTGTATTCAGTTTTCTTTTCCCTTTAACGTTAAGAACAAGAGTTGGGTAAGAATGTTGAACTGTTAACGAAGAAACGATGCATTTATTTATTTGCTTATTTATTAAAACTGAATATATTTAGATGTAATTCGAATAATAACATTTATAAAATAATTAATTTGTTTGATATTGAAAATATTTCGTTTGCAATCAATTGATTTTATGTGCCTCTAATTCATCATGGCACTACAGCCCCGACGAGCCTTGGTGTACTAAACGACCGCTGCTCAGCCCGAAGACCTGCAGATTACGGTGTGACGCATGGTCAGTGTGACAAATCCTCTCGGCCGTTATTCTTGGTTTTCTAGACCGGGGTCACTATATCACTGTTAGCTAGTTTCTCAGTCGTAATCACGTAGGCTGATTGGACCTCGAACCAACCCTCAGGTCCAGGTAAAAATCCCTAGCCTGGCCGGGAATACAACCCGCGGCCTCCGCGTGAGAGGTAGGAACGCTAACCGCACACCGTAGGTCCGGCATGCCCCTATTATACCTCGGGTTAATTTCTAAACTGCCGGCAGGATCGATCCTGACTCAGTCCGGTGGTATTTTAAGATGCTCAAATACGCCAGTGACGTGTCAGTAGATTTACTGGCACGTAAAAGAACTCCCGCGGGACAAAATTCCGGCACCTCAGCGTCTCCGAAAAAACGAAAAAGTTGTTAGTGGGACGCAAAGCCAATAACATTATTATTATTATTATTAATTTATAAACTTTCGACCTTGAATAAATTTAATGGTTTTTTTATTTTGATCTTTTGGTTTTCATTGAGGAAAAGCTCGCCAGTTCAGTTTTCTAGGGCAACAAGTTCCTTTTTTTTTGCTAGTAGTTTAACGTTGCACTAATCCATCGAAGGTTTTCGGTGACGAAGGGATGGGAAAGGGTTCAGCCCCAGCATTTGCTTGTTGTGAAAATGGGAAATCACAGACAATATATTCCGGGGTGTGGACGCTGAGATTCAAACCCAATCATCTCCTGAATGCAAGCTCACAGCAACGCGACCCTAACCACATGACCAACGCGCTTGGAAAGAAATAAACAAAATTATGAAGCATCCAATTTATTCAAAGTGGGAAGTTTTTAAAAATGAACACACCGTATATTAAACGTTAACATTAGTGAGAGGATAATTTCCTCAATATGAACACCAGTTATCACAAATGCAACGGGTTCGCCCTGCTAACGTTATCGTCAGTACGGAGCAAGTGGCTGTGTGGTATGCGTCACGTAGCTATCAGGTTGCATTCGGGAGATAGTGGGTTCGAACCACACTGTCGGCAGCCCTGAAGATGGTTTTCCGTGGTTTCCCATTTTCATACCAGGCAAATGCTGGGGCTGTACTTAATTAAGACCACGGCCACTTTCTTCCCAGTACTAGCCCTTTCCTAACTCATCGTCGCTCTAAGATCTATCTGTGTCGGTGCGACATAGAGCAGATTGTAAAAAAAGGAACAAAAAACGCGTTTTCGTCAGCACAGCGCCAGCTCCAGAATAACTTCTATGACTAGGGCCAGGATTTTTATGTAATATCAAATTGTGAAATATGTACTGTACATAGAATGTAGTAAATATCAGAGAAATATGTAATATTCACAAAATATGTAATATTCATAAAATATGTAATATTCACAAGATATGTAATATTCATAAATATGTAATATTCACAAAATATGTAATATTCGTAAATATGTAATATTCACAAAATATGTAATATTCATATATATGTAATATTCACAAAATACGTAATACTCACAAAATATGTAATATTCATAGAATATGTGGTAGTATTAATGCATTCAATTAAAAAGTGTTCGTGTATTTCTTTTATTATGACTTATGGGTATGATATGAGACAAGGAAATGAAATTGTTACAAATACCTGCATATTTTATGACAAAGCTATCGTTGTTGCTTTAGATAATCTATTTAATCGACTGTTTTCTAATTTTGACAGTACGTGTACTGTAGATAATAAACGAATTAAGAGCATAATCGAAATACTTCAGCTACAGTATATAAAAAGAACGTTATGCACTGTAAATCGCGGAGTGTATGTCCAACCCTTGTCCCGTTTCTCCACGAGGTCGTTTATGAAGTGAGATGAATCTTAGTAACGAGTTTTTACGACCGGGTGCCTTTCGTAACGTTACCCCATTAGAAGAGTTAATTAGATGAAATGAAGGCGTGATATTTGATAGTATAAGGGGATGGGTAGAAACCCGATGACGGCACATAGCCTACTCCTGTCGAATAGCACCAAGGTGTCTGCTTAAGTCTTAACGTCTCCATCCGACGGACGAATCACCATCAACAGCGTCATATGCCCTCAATCCATATGAACACATCGGAGAGATCTGGAATCGAATCTAGGCTTTTGGCACGCTATCTAGTGATTAGAAATAGTGTATCACCACCTCTCCTGCCACTCGAACCGGCCAACCACTGTGTCACACAATATGGACTTGGCGCCTTAACTATCATGGACACCAAGCATGCTACACTCCAAATTGCGTGGTATTTTACATGATTTATTGTTGCAACTAGCCTAATTTCCTGTTGTCCCTATGCCCTGATAATGAAGCAAATAAACGTTACTAAACAATGTTACTATCGCTGATAGTTGGCCGTGCGGTTAGGAGCGCGCAGCTGTGAGCTTGCATCCGTGAGACAGTGGGTTCGAGCCACACTGTCGGCAGTCCTCAAGTTGGTTTTCCGTGGTTACCCATTTTCACACCAACTAAAAGTACCTTAAATACCTTAAGTACCTGTACCTTAAGTAAGGCCACGGCCGCTTTCTTCCCACTCCTAAGCCTTTTATATCCCAGCGTCGCTCTAAAACCTATCAGTGTCGAATCGACGTAGAACAAAATGAAACCTATATATAACCATATCGGAACCACAATTCTTCGACATTTTTCGTTTTCGATTTTTTACAAGCAAAGGAATGGAATATGTAACTTAATTACATAAGAATCCCGGCCCTAGTTGTGACGTCATAGGGCACTGAGCTGAGGCTATCTGCATTACGTGCTTCCGTGGTGGATGGTAGCGGACAGATTTCTAACCCGCAATATTATTCTTTTTGCTACCCGTTAAGCGTCGGATTAACATAGATTACTGGTAACCTTGGGGAAAGAAATGCCTAGGAGTAGGAAGATGAAGGGCGTGGCCTGTTCCACGAACGAACTTTGCAACTTTTCAACGTTGCACTTTTCACTTTTCAATTCCTGCAAAGTGCAAAGTCTTTCTGTTCCACCATGATCTAGGTTGTACTTTTCAATTTCTTCGCAAAGTGAAAAGTCTTTGCGAATGAGTGATCCGATCGAGTTTATTCCATGAGCAAACTGTATAGGCCTAATACTATATGATTTTAATGCTTTACTTTTCGCGGCGTACTTGACGGTATAATTGTGGTACCGTTTACGTTTTTATCATGGGAAAGAAATGTTAATATTACAAGAAGCTGGCTGTGTTGGAAGTTGTCAAGGAGAAACGTGACATCCTTTTTGACAACTTCAAAGATAATCTCTCAAATGATGGCACACATCAATGTTAACGAGAGTAGGCTACCGTCAATACATCCGCACACAGAAGGAAATGCACCCTTCATTAGAAATCCCGTCGCTATATTGTGTGGATTATCAGGCCAACGTACTGTTAGGAAATATTACATTTACTATAACATCTACGACTTTGATAACAGTTCTGGAAATAATTGATTTTGATGTCCCATGCAATGGTGCTACACCGTGCAGCTGGGCACCGTTTACTAACCAATGTATATAAGCATTTAAGAATTTGTTCTTTTTCGGAAAGGAATTGACTTCTTTTTGTTGCATGTTTCAATAAATGACCGATCATTTCATGAATATAGTCAACCTGTGTTGGGGTAATACGAAATCACTCGCGAAAGTCCGTCGAAGTGAGGTTATGAAAATTAATCTAGTCTTTCTATTATTGGATTCTTCATCACTGTCCTCACTTGATGCTAACAAAAGCTCACGTCGTAACGTGTTTATATCACCAAACAAAATTCTACGCCGAGAAACTAGTGTACATACTTACTGATTAACAGATGAAAAGGGAATCATCTCTTTGCAAGATTTATGAAAACTTTTCACTTCATTTCTTAGCACTTTGCATTTCTGTACCAATTAAGGAACATGACAGGTTTGAAAAGTGAAAAGATTCCTAACTTTTCACTTTTCACTTTTCAAGCCAAATCTGAAAAGCGATGGTGGAACAAAATCTGAACTGAAAAGTGCAAAGTGAAAAGTTGCAAAGTTCGTTCGTGGAACAGGCCCTAGATCTGAATCTTCTCGAGATGAAAATAGTAAACCATGGTAACTGGGTTCTCACCAAGGTACCCTACGTTTCGAATTCCGAGCAATGTATGTAGGAGTTTTGAAATAAAAAGTCACGTCGCAGTTGTTTTTATATCATGAAAAACTGGAGGTCCCATGGCTATGATCACGACGTCAAGAGCCACGTAAAATTACAAATTTGCCTAGAAACCGATATAAACAGTTCAGGGGTGTCGACAGTGGAGTTCATACCCACCATCTAACAGCTACACAACATGTACCAAGTAGTCATGTAGACAGCTCATTCGGTTTGACAAGCTAAAAAACAAAGATAAAAACTTTGTTCTACTCTTCTTTCCATGGAATTGCTTCTTGTACTCTTGTTGTTGTTGTTGTTGTTGTAGGGTAATGATGTTTTCTGCTATTTGCTTTACGTCGCACCGACACAGATAGGTCTTATGGCGACGATGGGATGGGAAAGGCCTAGGAGTGGGAAGGAAGCGGCCGTGGCCTTAATTAAGATACTACCCCAGCATTTCTCTGGTGTGAAAATGGGAAACCACGGAATACCATCTTCAGGGTTGCCGACTGCGGGGTTCCAACCCACTATCTCCCGAATACAAGCTCACAGCTGCGCGACCGTAACCGCACAGCCAACTCGCCCGGTAATAATTATGTTTTAACTTTACCTTATTGAGAATGTGTAATTTTACTAACTGAACCTTAATTATTGAGAGATTGAGCCCTATGAGAAAGTATTTAAGAAATACATTTCAGTGAATGAGTAAGTGAGGAATCGTATCTATCTCTGAGTTTGCTTTGTATACAGTACTGTATATGGAAATGTTAGTTTTAATCCAAGTGCTGGAAAAAAGTTTTATTCTTAGAACCATGTACGTGACGCAGGAGCCATTCTACAAATAAAACCGGAAATTAGTTCACAAGAAGTGTTCTTTAATGTCTCAGTAAATCTACTAACACATGTCTCTCATATTATAGTACTCTTGAATGCCAACCATCTGCGCCAAGTCCGGCTCCATGGCTAAGTGGTTAGCGTGCTGGCCTTTGGCCACAGGGGTCCCGCGTTCGATTCCCGGCAGGGTTGGGAATTTTTTTTTTGCTAGTTGCTTTACGTCGCACTGACACAGATAGGTCTTATGGCGACGATGGGACAGGGAAGGGCTGGGAGTGGGAATGAAGCGGCCGTGGCCTTAATTAAGGTACAGCCCCAGCATTTGCCTGGTGTGAAAATGGGAAACCACGGAAAACCATCTTCAGGGCTGCCGACAGTGGGGTTCGAACCTACTATCTCCCGAATACTGGATACTGGCCGCACTTAAGCGACTGCAGCTATCGAGCTCGGTGGTTGGGAATTTAACCCCAACATTGGTTAATTTCGCTGGTTGATTTATCCGGTTCTTGCTCCGGATGCCTCCAATATGTGATGGTCACAATTGTATTGCTACAGTATTCTTCCACAATTGCAAGCAAATGCCGCTAGTGTTAACACTGACTGCCTATGCAAAGCCCACGATGATTATCTACATCATGTGAATAAATCACACATAATATCTTAGGGTATGGACAAAAACTTCGTGCATTGCACTGATAAAAAAATAATCCACCAATCCTTGGATCAGCCTAGCTATACAACTTTACAAAATAACTTCTGTATGAAATTTCCAGCACAAGCTGGGCACACTTTTTCTTCGCTTTAAAGCATATTTTTTACGCAACATAGAATGTTCTAAAGCTGAAAATGAAGAACAAGATCTAGGCAATTGAACTTGAGCATTATAACATCCAGAGTAGCGGAGTAGACAAATTCGTTACCCTTTAAGAAATCTCCCTGTTGTTCTGCAACTGCCTATAAGAATCAAATTAAATATTGGTCGTCTTAAGTCCTCTTTCTTTTTAGTACCATGCAGGCCTACTCCATTTGAAGAGCATTCCTCGGTACTATAAATATGATATCAACGCAGTATTCGCAGAGAGAGAATTTAAAATTCTTCTAGAGTGAGGATGGATTGCGGCATCGAATATTCCTCTTTCATAGAATATAATAATAATTTTAAGTTTAGACAAGGAAAGGAACGTCCTTCTAAGATATTGTTGATTTCGGCTACCACGGGTCCAATTTATATATATCAGAACACGTGATAATAAACTAAGCATCGTCGCCATAAGACCTATCTGTGTCGGTGCGTCGTAAAGCCCCCAGCAAAAGAAATAAAAAAATAAAAATAAACGAAGCCTTTCAATGAATATCAGAAAACATTTAGTTACCTTCTAATTACCAGCTTTTGAAATGGTGAAAAACAAAAATAAAAATCAGTTTACGCCCAGTTATTGCGTCTTCTGCTTTCATGTTTACTCTCGGTTTTGTAAGCGACTGCAGAAAACGAGCATGGCACCAGCAAAGCTCGATATTCGGCAGTGGTTTGCTTACTGCGATGCTACGAAATTGATCTGTATGTGTAACCGACAATGTGTATGAAGTTGGAATTTTTACATGATTTCATATACATTTCAATTTTGATGCAGTCTTTATTTATAGATTGGGATTCAATCTGCGGCCGCCTCGGTTTGACGGTAGTGAGATATTTGAAATAGAAATTCACCCCTTTGTGGTTGGAATACCATATGAAGCAATAGGTCGCATGATCATGTAAAACTATAAGCTTGCTTGAAGTATCTTACGAGATTTGCTATTTTTTTGCTACTTGCTTTACGTCGCACCGACACAGATAGGTCTTATGGCGACGATGGGATGGGAAAGGCCTAGGAGTTGGAAGGAAGCGGCCGTGGCCTTAATTAAGGTACAGCCCCAGCATTTGCCTGGTGTGAAAATGGGAAACCACGGAAAACCATTTTCAGGGATGCCGACAGTGGGGCTCGAACCCACGATCTCCCGGATGCAAGTTCACAGCCGCGCGCCTCTACGCGCACGGCCAACTCGCCCGGTATTTACGAGATCTGAGTGTCTCATTTGCTTGTATTTAACATTCTTCCAATTACTGTAGATTTTAAGAGATCTCAAAGTACCGGAAATTAGTTCTCAAGAAGTCACATTATAGTACTCTTGAATGTCAACCACCTGCGCAAAAATTCCATACCGCAACGATGAACAATGAACCAGCTACACTTAATTTAGCAATTTTTTTGGTTATATTATTGCGAACAAAAGAAATAAACCAAAAGTTGCCGTAGAGTTCCTTTAGATTTCCCTCCCTTTTCCCATAACCTAGTGGAGTCACGGGTGCGAACAGTGTCACTAATGTAGACTTAGCTCTGTTTTGCGACAAGATACCCTCCCTGACACCAACTCTATGTGGATGTATTCGCTATTGCGTTGCTCTGTTTGTTGGTGTGACTTGTGTACATGAAGATGTGCGTATTGAATCAAACTCAAATAGATAGATAAATTAACGAGACGTAGCTTAAATCGCCGACCCAGCCGGAAATCAAACAACGGACGGACCCTCCGAAACTAGTATCGCGACGCTGATCAATCAGACAAGGAGCCGAACCATAGAGTTTCATTAGATTGTTCAATACAAGAGAAATCTGGTTTTCTCTGTGCTCTAGAAACTAATCTTGATCGCAACAGCTCAGTTTCAACATGTCACTTCTAATCGAGGCATATGAGGAAGCGAGGCGGGAATTACGAATCCTAGCTAAGGTTGAAAAATAATATGTAATAGTATTAGGCCTACATATGCCCGGTTCCTTGGCTGAATTGTCAGCGTAGTGGTCTTCAATTCAGGGGCCCCAGGTTCGATCCCCGACATTTCGGGGATTTTAACTGTGTTTGGTTAAATCCTCTCATTCGGGGACTGTATGTATGTGTTCGTCTTAAGAAACAAGAAAATTTAAATACAACACGTAACGCCATAAGCCGCCACAGAAACACGCAATACTGAACACATCCTTTCACACAGAGTTGGCGTCGGGTAAGTATTTAATAATATTCTCGGTTTTTTTGCTAATTGCTTTACGTCGCACCGACACAGATAGGTCTTATGGCGACGATGATATTATCGGTTTAGTGTACCACTAATTACTTTCTCGGTTTTCGCAGACGCCGAGGTGCCGGACGTTTGGCCCGCAGGATGTCTTTAATGTGCCAGTAAATGAAGCGACACGAGGCTGACGTATTTTGGCACCTTCAAATACTACCGGGCCGGACTGAGGGCCTCAGACGGTTGAGGCGCTGGCCTTCTGACCCCAACTCGGCAGGCTAGACTTAGCTCAGTTCTGCGGTATTTGGAAGTGCTCAAATACGTCAGCCTCGTGTCGTTAGATTGACTGGCACGTTAAAGATCTCCTGCGGGACAAAATTACGGCAGCTAAGCGCATCCGAAGACCATAAAAGTAGTCAGAGAGATGTAAAACAAATTACATTTTTATAAATACAATCGGACTGAGCCGGGATCGAGCCCGCTAACTTGAGCTCAGAAGGTCAGCGCTCTACCACCTGAGTTACTCAGCCCGGCTCTGTCAGAAAAGGTATCCACCCGTAAAACTGGATTGAATACATACAATTAGCCAACCCCAACCTCAAGTAACTGGAAGAAGGAGGAGGAGAAGAAGAAGAAGAATTACAGTATATAAAATATTGTTTACGAAAGTGTAAATGTTAACGAAGTATTAACTGTATAGATCGAGTTAATCTATTGTAATTTCGTAATTTCACCTTCTGGGATGTCCAACTTATTCAAAGCTATGCGGCTAAAACGGAGTCGTCTGCTTTAAGCGAGCTCAAGAAACGCGAACAATCAGACCAGCTTGTAGGTTGCGACACCACTCGCGTTCTCCACGTGCCCTCTGCGCTTCTTCCACTCTATTGGAGAATTAACTGCGTTACATTCGAGATTAAATGTAAAGGCAGCCATATTTACATTCAAGAGGTGACTAGTATCTCTTCCATTAACCTTTTTCTTTGATATCTCATTTTCACCTTTATCTTGACGAGTTCAGAGGGAAAGAATTATAGATTCATTTTCACTTTGAATAACTTGGTATTATCAGTATTCGTGTCTTTGGGCACGGCTACACTGAGGAGATAATTGCTAACAGGATAGTAAGAGTTTCCATTCCTGTTTCTGTTTCATTCAGGGGCTGCCTGGCTGAGGTGGCAAAGGCATGCTCGGTTCACCCGGAAGAGCGTGGGTTCAATTCCCCGTTAGGAACTCGAAAATTTCAAGAAACGAGATTTCCACTTCTGTAGGTACACATGGGGCTGAGGTTCACTCAGCCTACACCAACAATGAATTCCAGGCTATTTCCTGGAGTTAAACGCACCCGGGAGTAGAACTAACCACTCTACCCCACCAGGTGCCGAGTTTACGGATAGTGGAAACCTTTACCTTCCACTCCTCGAAGGGCCTTCATGGCCTGTATGGATATGACTTTGCTTTGCTTTTGCCTTTTAGCTATTTCATTAAGGAGAATGTAACGTATGGTATATGCGTTATATACTTCTTGTGGCCTTCCTCCTTGCTCCTTGTCCGTCCCAATGAACCAGGTAGCCAAGCCATAGGTGCAATCATATCCTATGGTTAACTGTCGAGAGACCAGACGAACGAATGGTTCATCGAAATTGGGAGGGTGGGGTTGGGAGGGAGGATATCAGCCTTTTAGAAGTTGCAACAACGACAGTCTGGATGATTGACTGATACGGCCTCGTAGTAATATTTAACAAAGATTAACTATGTTAATACTGTTAAACTGCTAAAAGCAATCTGAAACTACAGTCGTAACTTACTCCCGAGAACATGCATCTCTCTCTCTGTATGAAGGAACGATGTAGTAATGATGGCTTCCTTTCGGGTAAAATATTACGGGGGTAAAACAGTCCCCCATTCGGATCTACGGGTGGGGACTACACTACATCATCAGGAAGTTGATCACTGACATTCTGCGGGTCGGACCGTCGAATGTTAGAAGTTTGACCGTTGTGATAGGTTGGAGAATCTGACATGGGAAACTGATGTACTAAATTTATATGTAGTTTTATAAGCTACGTACGTTGACAGGAAGGGGAGGATTTTGGTCCGGTGACTACAGAATTATGAACACAATATTAAACAGGTTTCATAATGAATAACAAAATAGGGCAGCGGGTAAGCTACTATGACCAGCATAGTGAAAGGATTAATGTTGTCAAGGACATCATGTTGATGGTCACCCCAATAGTGCGGGTATATATGCCTACTAGTTCAGTAGAGGATGAAGAAATCGTAAGAATATATGAAGAGACAGACGACTGTTTTTGCTAGTGGCTTTACGTCACACCGACACAGATAGGTCTTAGGGCGACGATGGGATAGGAAAGGCCCAGGAGTTGGAAGGAAGCGGCCGTGGCCTTAATTAAGGTACAGCCCCAACTTTTGCCTGGTGTGAAAATGGGAAACCACGGAAAACCATCTTCCGGGCTGCCGACATTGGGATTCGAACCCACTATCTCCAGGATGCAAGCTCACAGCCGCGCACCTCTGACCGCACGGCCAACTCGGCCGGTGATAAAAGATTTAATACGACACGTAAAAAGGGGATGAGAAACTACATGTGAAGGGAGACTGGAATACAGTGGTAGGCCAAGGAAGAGACGGTACTGTAGTAGGAGAATTCAGACTGGGACAAAGGAATAAAAGAGGAAGTCGGGTGTTAGAATTCTGCATGGATCATAATATAGTCCTTCCTAATACTTGGTTCAACACCACAAACGATGGTTGTAAACCTGGACAAGACCTGGGGACGCTGGAAGGTATCAAATATACTTCATTATGATTAGGCAGAGATTTAGAAACCAAGTGTTGGAATGCAAGACATTCCCAGGAGCAGGCGTGGATTCTGACAACAACTAGATGATCAATAAATGCTGTCTGAAGTTGAAGACATTGAAGAAAGAAAGGAATGCAAGGAGAACGGTTCATGACAAGTTGAAGGAAGAAAGATTGAGGGATTATATCAGAGAAAATGTTGCACAAGGACTAAATGAAAAGAAATGAACGTGACCTCGATAATGTTGTGAGATGGACAGCAGGCAATGGTATGTTGATAAACGGGGTTAAAAGTCAGATTGTGAGTTTCACAAATAGGAAATTCCTCTCAGTTTTAATTACTGCACTGTTGGGGTGAAAGTTCCTTTTGGGGATCATTGTAAGTATCTAGGTGTTAATATAAGGAAAGATCTTCATTGGGGTAATCACATAAATGGGATTGCAAATAAAGAGTACAGATCTCTGCACATGGTTATGAGGGTGTTTAGGGGTTGTAGTAAGGATGTAAAGGAGAGGGCATATAAGTCTCTGGTAGGACCCCAACTAGAGTATGGTTCCAGTGTATGGGACCCTCGCCAGGATTACTTGATTCAAGAACTGGAAAAAAAATCCAAAGAAAAGAAGCTCGATTTGTTCTGTGTGATTTCCAACAAAAGAGTAGCGTTACAAAAATGTTGCGAAGTTTGAGCTGGGAAGACTTGGGAGAAAGAAAACGAGCTGCTCGACTAAGTGGTATGTTCCGCGCTGTCAGTGGAGAGATGGCGTGGAATGACATTAGTGGACGAATAAGTTTGAGTGGCGTCTTTAAAAGTAGGAAAGATCACCATATGAAGATAAAGTTGGAATTCAAGAGGACAAATTGCCGCAAATATTAATTTATAGGAAGGGGAGTTAGGGGTTGGAATAACTTACCAAGGGAGATGTTCAATAAATTTCCAATTTCTTTGAAATCATTTAAGAAAAGGCTAGGAAAACAACAGATAGGGAATCTGCTACCTGGGTGATTGTCCTAAATGCAGATCAGAATTGATTGATTGAGTGAAAGGATACATAATGGATGAAGAACGGACAGTCATGAAGAATGTGCTGCTGAAGAATGGTTAGGATGAAAGGCGATATCAAGGAAAAATCAGTGGATAACTCATGATATACTAGACTTGATTGATGAAGAGGGAAAGTACAAGAATGCAAGAAATGAGGATGGCAGAAAATACAGGCGATTAAAGAATGAAGTAGATGGAATGTGCAGGACAGTTAAGGGATAATGGCTGAAAGAAAAATGCAAGGTCGATGAAGGTTGTTTGGTTGTAGTAAAGGTATATGCTACATATAGGAAAATCAAGGAAATCTTTGGAGAAAGGAAAGCTAGGTGTATGAATATTAAGGGTTCGGATGGAAAATAACTTCTGGGGAAAGAAGACAAGGAAAAAGAAAGATGGCAGAAACTTATTCAACAATTGTATCAAGGGAAATAAGTAGATCATTCGATTCTGGAACAAGCAGAGGCTGTTGATGGTGATGAAAAGGGGGACCAGTTTTCAGGTCCGGATTCGACAGAGCTTTGCGTGACCTACATAGGCGCAAGGCACCTGGAACTGATGACATACTTTCAGAATTACTGACTGCCTTAGGAGAAACCGCGATGACGAGGTTATTTCATTTAGTGTGCAAGATGTATGATACAAAAATGCCATCCAATTTCATTTTTTCTCTTTTACAATTTACTTTACGTCGCTTCGACACGGATAGGACACCAAATCTGTTTTAATAATCAAATCATGGGCGAATACGCCGTGTTTATTTATTAATTTGCTGATGGTGATTATGAATGTAGAATTAGTTTTTCTTAAGTGTTAATATTTTGGACGTAACAATGAATTTTTCAATTTTCTTAAAAGCTACTAATATGCCATACTAATTTAATACAACTAAAGTCCCATAGAATAAATAAAACATACAGTGCTTAAAGAATTGGTAGTAATAAGTGCAAAAATACTGAATGACACTGAATCTTCATTCAACAATGGGGTCATTCAAAAGTGTACATTTGAACAGCTTTTCCTGTAATGTTCTTCTGACATCCCTGCACTTACTGTACCCCGTACGTTGTCTTCCATTACAGCACAGTTCCAACGTCCCTGATGCCTTTTTCTATGCAGTGAATGTCTTATTAAAAGCGTTCACCATGTTCCGCGCTTGCAGCTCCTAAAATTGGCCTAACGAAATCAATATGAGAAAACAAAGCATTTTCACTAACATTGTACATCCAGGTACATGGCAACTCGGCATCAAATTCTCTATCAGTTGCATATAATTCTCACTTGATTGTCGCCAAGAAACTGTTGCACTACCTTTCTAAAAGCACCCAAAGCATTTCGTGCAAAGCTGCATCTACATTCACAAACGACAGGAAGAAATTTTGTGAACAGCATCAATATATAGCTATATAAGCGGGCTCGTTAAAGAAGTCGATATATCGAACCCTTCCAGCTTTGCATTAATAAAGTTGGAACATCACATTAGAGCCATCTCCTGGTGATCAATCTGAACAACTACGATTGCTAGAAAACGCGTGAATTTATAATTATACATAAACCATTAGAGTATAGACAAGTATCGACATCGGAAAGAAACAATGGCATATTCGCTTCCAGCGCGTTGCTTTTATGCAATAAAAATCTATATATCTATATATATAAAATAAGAGTTTTGTCTATACATTGCTCAGAATTTAAAAAGGATGTTATTTCTTTATCGGCCGTATCCATAGTAGCAAAGAAATGCATATTTTAATTTTCCGTAATGTCTGTCTGTCTGTCTATCTGTCTGTCTGTATGTATGTATGTATATATGTATGTATGTATGTATGTATGTATGTACACGCATCACGAGAAAACGGCTCAAGAGAATTTAATGAAAATCGGTATGCAGTGTCCGGGAATAAGCCGCTACAATCTAGGCCATAAATTATTTTATTCACGCTGAGAGAAATGGTAGTTTAGGGAAGGCCTAAAATTTAATTCTCAAATATTTATGTTATTAGTGGTTATATCATAATGAAAATCGGTATGCAAAGTCGGGAAATAAGTCGCTGCAATCTAGATCATAAATAATGTTATTCACACAGAAGGAAATGGTAGTTTAGGGGAATATCTAAATTTTAATTCTCAAATTTTTATGTTATTCGTGGTCCTATCTTAATGAACATCAGTATGCAAAGTCAGAAAATAAGTCGCTAAAATATAGGTCATAAATAATATTATTCACGCTGAGTGGAATGGTAGTTTAGGAGAAGGCCTAATAATTTAATTTTAAAATATTTGTGCTATTAGTGGTCCTATCAACAAATACTACATTACAAAAGTTATATAGTATTAAATTTACGATCATTTATGTCTTATACATTTTTACCGTACCGGCTATGATAACAGAGATATTCATGAATTTGGATTTTTGTTGCTAAGTCCATATCAGCGCCAAGTTACGAGAAAATGGGTAAACAATTGAATGAAAATCGTTATGTAAAGTCGGGAAATAAGGAACTACAGTCTACGCTATAAATAATTTCGTAAGATGCCCTAATATCACAGAGTGGAAAGAAAACTAAATGTGAAGACCTACAATACAGAAAGCTCATAACATTGAACAACAATAACATTACATTGACCACTGCTGCGATGTGTTTTTCTCTTCTGTTGCCAGTCATGTCCGATAGATGGGATTACTGCTGTATACCAAGTATTTTTTAAAATGTGCTTTACGTCGCACCGACACAGATAGGTACTGTGGAAAGGAAGCTGTTCTGGCGTTAATTACGGTACAACCCCAGAATTTGCCCGGTGTGAAAATGGGAGAAGACGGAAAACCATCTTCAGGGCTGTGGACAGTGGTTTTCGAACCCTAACTGAACGGCCAACTCGCCCGGTCGTACCGAGTATAACAGCCTGCCTGAATACTGGCGGGATAGCTGTGGAGTTAGATAACTTTCTTCTTAAGCTTGCCATTCCTCTGGTTCATAAATTTTCTGATACTACTGGTACGTAACAAACTGTTTCATCATAGCATTCGAGCTATTCACTCCCTACTTTGAGGCACTTATTGGAATGAGCAGTGTGCATGTTTAACGGAACAGTGGCAGAGGAGTGTTCATGGCTGTCTGCGGCCTGGTCATTCCAGCACTGGAACTTCGGACTGTTAGATCGGCATCGCAGTACTGTTCGTTAAAAGTGAGACAATGTGCAGTTTTTCATTTGAGTGAGTATTTTATATAATAATATTGCTTTTAATCCCTGCATTCCTACTGACGTTTTTGTAATGGCCTAAGTTAACTGTAGTTAGGAAAACCACAAAGAAAGTCTTTCTGCGAATCCCGTAGCGAAGCACGGGTACATCAGCTAGTAAAAAAATAAACATAAGGAGTTTCTTGTTACGCAGTGTTATCTTTGTCGAATAAATGATTTTTATGTTATTTATATGTAGGATAGAATTAATAATTGAAACTTATATTTATTTGAATTAGCTAGGATCTGTCACTTGGTCTACATATTTCTGCTAGCTTCATAAACAGTGTGAATTGCTTGTCATTAGCGCAGCAGTGAGCTTATGCAGTAAGATAATCTGCTTCGCAAAGTTATCGGCTTCACACCTTGGGAAGCGAAGATAACCCACTCGCCGTCCACTAAGGATACTCTCAATCTGCGACATATACGTTTTCAATATATATACACATATATATTTGGATGGTGAGGACATACGAGGATATTAGAAGACCGAATTCCAATAAATGACATTATTCACGATCTGTTGTTTGACGTTATTCAACAATGACCAAAAGAGATAAAAGTCTCGTTGTCATCAGGTCTCGAATTTTATAAAAGAATACAAGTTAAGAAATAGTACAATATAAACTACAAAGATAATTAAATTACCCGTTGGAGACATGCGCTATTTGTAGATAGAATCTGTACTGAAATTCTTCTAGATTTTGTTAACTGCCATTGGCTCTTGAATTGTTACCGAAGAACAATGTGCATTATTAGCAAGGATCATTGTTTCGTCAAACAATTTATGGAAGATTTCTAACGATGGACCAAATATATTTCACGAACCCAGAGCGTTTCGAGTATTCCAGGTACAGAGAGAGGGAGCTACTTATTAATCCTTAGTTTTTGATGGACAGTACTCACGTTGAGCCTGCTTCAAAATATGCCAATTTTTTTGTACCATGTATTAACTTAAGTTTCACACTGGATGAAGTACTTAATATTAGTGGCACCAGCAGCGTAAGTCCATGAACGAAGTAATCATATGACTGAGATGCAGCTATTCGAATCGGATCGGTTCCTTTGTCCTGTAGGTTACTGAAATAACAACACGTAATTCACCACTAATTTAAGAAGGTGGATACATGATTCATACTGTACCTATAAGAACAAAAGTTTATCTTATGACAAATCCAGTATTACTCGTATTTTGTCTGCTGGTATATAGAAAAAATTCTCCTTGTTCATTGGCATTTAGTGACATATTTATAATGTATGTGTTAACCTATTTATTTATGGCACCAAAGAGAGAAATTTGGATCCATGTGCTTAGAACAATCCATTATGCAAACTATTATACTTACGGTAGATGTTCAATTTCCAGACGTCCTCGAGGTAGCTGTCGGGAATTAGCGGAGTTCCGGCACGGCACGTCAGAATTTTACCACTATCCTCCATAGTTGGCACAAAGGTTAAAATGCTGACAGTTTCGTTGCCATCTGGACTTGTCTGAAACATCAGAATTACAGAAATATAATTTGCCAGGTATGTTATGACAAATCAACGTACCCCAAACTGTACAGCAGTAACCATCAATAAGTGAAGATGCTGACCTGCACGCCCAGTAACCAATGCTTCTGAACAGAGTCAGATCAAAAACAGTGGTTGCTCTTAAGAGCAGACACGAGCAAGGCACAACGCGAGAAAATCACATCTCGGAATCAAACTGTATGACACAAAAGTGAACGTAGCTAATATTAATCCGCTCGTGTCGCATGTCGTTGTTGGTTACTGCTGTAGAGACACGTTAATAGGGAAACGACAAGATAATCGGACCCTTCAACAGAGACAGAGAGAAGGGGGGAGAGGAGTTTAAGTATGATTGCAGATGGTAAATACAGTGTGAGAGCATGGGTTACATTGCATTCATGGGATGGGCAAATATTTGTCCATTCTGAAAATTATTAACTCGTACTCTTCATGATTTACGTAAAGAAATACAAGTTAAGAATGAGTACAGCGTAAACTATAAAGATAATTAAATGACCTGTTGGTGACACGAGGACAACGTGTTGGGTTAAATGTGATTACGGGACCAGTACACGATTTTTTTTTTGCAAGTGGCTTTATGTCGCACCGACACAGATAGGTCTTATGGCGACGATGGGAGAGGAAAGGGCTAGGACTGTGTCGGTGCGACGTAAAGCAACTAGAACAAAAAAATAAGAAGCCACAACCTGACAAAGCCCTCTCATATGTCTAGGAATCGGAAAGATATGGTTTCGTCTACTGATATCATTCCAACGTTTAGTTTTATTCTATTCATTAATGCTAGTTCAAGTGTTAATCACATCGAGAGCTAGAACATGAAATCAGCAACGGTGGAAACTAGTTCACAGAATGGATAGAAATGGTTTGGTTCACTATTTGGACATTTCACAACACATACATGCTGCACCTGCCTGCTGTTATTTCTTGATGGTTACAGTACTTTTGCATCCATCTCTTGGCACAGGCCAGAGTAAAGTGTAGCTTCCACTGAAGTCCCAGTCTCATCCATGGCTGTGACAATATGGAAGCTGCTGGGGTATGGGTGGTGCTGATTAATGACATTCAGAGCACAACCAGTGTGTCTGAGTGTCATGAAAGGTGTTGCTCATAGGGTTAGTTGTGCTACAATAGCACTGTCTAGCCCAGTGAGGAAAGCCATGGCAAACTACCTCACTCCTTATCTTGCCTAGTACGCCTCATTTTGGTACTGCCATTGGTTTTTATGATTTCCCTATAACTGCATAGCCTTTGGTGATGTTATTTGAGGATCCAACCAGCCTCTGGGCTGATGACCTAACAGACAGACAGGCAGACAGACAGACAGACACATGCTGCACCGCCATTGTGACGATGCAAATTTAATTACAATAATATAAAGGAAAAGTCTGTACAAGATTCTCTTCCATCATTCAATCAGGCTGTAAAAATAAAATACATGGAATTCCTAGGAGATGAACATATTCGACGTGGTAAGGTTGTTACTCTAGTCCAAATATACCATACTTAATAGGGAAAATCTCTATTAATAACAATTATAAATTATACGTTTAATATCCATTCAACTAATTTTGGTGCCAAAGGGCGCTGGAATACCCAAACATTTTCCAGCAAGTAGATTTTTAACATAACAGTACGTCCACTGAGACGCGCTTTCTTTTCTGTTCAAACACTCCTAAATAACAACTGACTGTCCCAGGAATCGATCGCACAACCTAGAGAAAGGAGGTCAGCGCACTCAAGTTCACAGCTCTAGTTCACTGAATATACACATTCGGACTAAAACGATTCATAATTAAGTTACTCCAGGGCATGGTTTCCGTATTGCACTTGACAACCGCAAAGAAGTAATTAATTTTTTCCCCCAGATATTTGCAAGTTTTCGAGCCAACGTTGGTTTTATGAACTTGTCAGAAGTGTATGCAGTTAAGTTTCGAATCAGAAGGAAGTATTTATTCTATGCTGGAAATTCACTGAGCATGGGTCAGATACACATTACTTTTCATGATGATCAACAGGGTCTTGTTTCGAGGATCAGTCAACATACATACACATTTCGGTCAGACCTTCTTAATTAAGGAGTAAGGTAATGGTGTATTCTGCCCGAAGGCAGGTCCGAACCTCCGCCTGAGCCGGAGCTTACGTACGGTAGGGTGACCAGTACCCTTCCGCTCCTCCATTCCCCTACCCCCACCAACAACGCGTGGCAACCCATCCAGATCCTGACCTTGTCCAATGTTGCTTAACTTCGGAAATCTCACGGGGTCCGGTGTTTCAACACGGCTACGACTATCCAAGTACGGTGTAATGGAGAACAATAGACTACATGAAGAGTGGGGTTTCATCCTTCTCAGTTCAACGTACGTGGAAGCCCTGGAGGGATAATTCGTGAAATTAACGAGGTAAGTACGTATCGGTCCGCCTCTGTGGTGTAGTGGTTAGCGTGATTAGCTGCCACCCCCGGAGGTCCGGGTTCGATTCCCGGCTCTGCCACGAAATTTGAAAAGTGGTACGAGGGCTGGAACGGGGTCCATTCAGCCTCGAGAGCTCAACTGAGTAGAGGTGGGTTCGATTCCCACCTCAGCCATCCTGGGAGTGGTTTTCCGTGGTTTCCCACTTCTCCTCCAGGCAAATGCCGGGATGGTACCTAACTTAAGGCCATGGCCGCTTCCTTCCCTCTTCCTTGTCTATCCCTTCCAATCTTCCCATCCCTCCACAAGGCCCCTGTTCAGCATAGCAGGTGAGTCCGCCTGGGCGAGGTACTGGTCATTCTTCCCAGTTGTATCCCCCGACCCAAAGTCTGAAGCTCCAGGACACTACCCTTGAGGCGGTAAAGGTGGGATCCCTCGCTGAGTCCGAGGGAAAAGCCAACCCTGGAGGGTAAACAGATTAAGATAGAAGATAGAAGAAGTACGTATCGGGTAAATATTTGTTCAACCAGGGTAAGTAGCTCAGGCGGTAGAGCGTTGGCCTCCAGAGCTCAAAGTGGCGGGTTCGGTCCAGGCTCAGTCCGGTGGTATTTGCCAGCCTCGTGCCGGTAGATGTACATATACTCTGAATTTAGATACTTGTAACAAGCCTAGATAACCAATTGTGCGAACAGCATGTGATTCTTCAGATATTTTTGAATAATCGTATCACTGGGACATGACAAGATGTTGACCTTTGAGACCCCATGATCATTTAGGGTGTAATTGCTTTATTAATATCATAAATCATCTTTGCAGATGGCACGTCATTTCTGCAAACCTCTGTATCATCGTTCCACAATGGTCAACAATATGCAATATCAGCCTCTATTGCAGACATGCGGCGATCTTTGCAGACGCAGTGCTGTGACTGTCAAAAATATCATCCCACCAAACCGTTCCTCTAGCGGAGACTCCATTGCGACACATTCCATTAACTCTACTGTAGAGTGGCAGCGAACCCTGCTCAGAATGCTAGTGCAGGGGTTATTGCGTCATTCAAACGGGCTGCCAACATCATGGGACGAAGCCGTTCCATGTGGGGGAAGGCCGGCACATTTTCAGTTGATTCGACCTTACATAGGGTATATCTGTATGCCTTCAGTGTACCAGTTAAATTACGTCTCATGCGCTCACTGAGTAGCCAAAGTTGGCCGGTGAAATTTATCTAATCCAAAGGTGAGAATCTTAAAGATTTAGGTCTCCTAAGAATTTCAGTGTTCCTTTGCGTTCCAAAAATGGTTCTAGAAGAGGGCAAATGGAATTCTGAGGGGAGATACAGTGAAAAAAGTATTACACGAATAATTTTCAGAGCTATTTACCACCATACTAATCCGCTTGAAGTTATAGGAAGTAGATTTAAACTTAAAATGAAAAATGGATTAATATTTGAGATTTCGTTACAGAAATTACAACGTTTTTAAAAAGTTCTGAAATATTAAACATTAAAGAGGGAAGGTTATACCTTAAAGCTCTATCGGAGTGTACGAGCAATGCTGCTGATAGACGAGAGGATAATCTGTTACCGGGTACAGTGTACGATACTTTGAGCAAAAAGTAAGCATTTCCCAAAATAACATCTGTTTTATTTATGTCCCAATGCTTGACGAACAATCTGTATGGATACCTCTCCTACGACGCCCAATAGAGCCTGGATTAAACTGAAAGACGACGAAGCTCGTCAGCACAGGCACAACCGTATTAAATTAATTCCCGTCTCATCTAATTGTTTCGCATTAATATTAAGCAGATGTTTAAAATACTTCTTCCTCGGAAATATTTTACTCTGTGTTTGAGTTAATCTATATGCATTTTCTGGGAAAGGAACGCAGTGAGAAGACAGTCCTACCAAGACAATGTGGATCATTATTTGCTCATAATTACACAAGATGCACGTGCGTTTACTTGTTCTTGCTTGGATGCATCTGGAATAAAATTCTTCATTAGAAAGTTAGGGAAGGAGGAGTTTGTAAATAAACCAAACGGTTCCATTATTTTAATCTAGTTTGCATTTGCCTCCGTCATAATTGCTGACTGTGTTTTATATAAAATATTCCAGGCTGTGTTCAGTTAGTTGTCGGGAAGAGAAAAGTTGCCGGGTGGCTATTAGTCCAGCGAGCACGTTCGGCTGCCTTGAGGTATTAAGCCTGGCTGACAAGCTCGAACGGATGCTCGAAAATTATTCAAATTCGTTAACACGCATGTTTTATTTAAAGCTTCCAACGTGACGCAATAATGCACGGCATATCTCTGTGGAATATTTCATGCTGCACCGGCGCCAAGTTAACTGAGGATGGGGAGCAAAGGATAAAAGGGTATTAATTGAGAGAGAGCTGGAGACTGAGATGGTACAGGCCACGTCTCTGTCGTCGCAAGTCTCCGCGTTATATGAAAGATTTGTCGCTGTCACCGAAGTTTCATTACTCATTTGTGGAGCGAAGACTCTCGACTTTGCCCAAGCGAGGTAAGTAATAATCATGGTCACTCCTTTGCAGCAGACAAACTACATCTTTATAACTGCCTTGAATCAGAATGCCTCTACGGTCGGTAGATGCAGAGTTTGTTGTTGTCCCATATGTTCTGTACTCTGACCGGCCAACCGAGAAGAGGAAAGCTGGCCACGGCTCTACCGTGGCTCTACGTCTCTGCATTCGGGAGACGGGCCTGGGGCACAGTGCCGGACTTTACGCCTGGTCCCACCCGTCGGCTGTCCTGAGAATGGTTTTCCGTGGTTTTCCATTCTCCTGCACTAAGGCGAATGCCGGGACAGTTCGTAGTATAGGCCACGGTCGCCCACCCCCTCACCTTCTCCGAGCATCTCCTTCACCGTAACAAATCTCCCGGCCTGAGAGACGGCGTCACCGTCTAAGAGGCCCGCCTCCCCCTTCAGGGAAGAATCAAACCGTTTAGTAGTTAGTTATGCCTCTAACAGTTTCTTCTCCAGGGAAAGGAACATGATGAGAACTGTTTTCCTTACAACAATACGGGAGCGGTGCTAACAAGAAGTTATTCTGTAACATCAAATATATTGATATTTGATCCATCATTCGTCAACTTTCTACGGACGTTAAACCACTGAGGTACAGATGGAGACCACGAGGCTCATAAATGAACGTTGTCCTTACTTTATTGATCGAGACTTCTTTCCATTCTACCAGATTCCAGAGAGCTCCCAAAGGCTGAGAGTTCTCATTTTCCCACCCCTCTTGCCCGACAGTTCCTCGTTTCTGATCATTCAAGGATCCAGCGTACTCTTTCATTTTCTTCATTAGGTGGCATTTATGCAAAGCTCAGACGCTTGCAATGTCCCCGTAGGAAGAAGGGAGCAATATAGTCTCTACCACGGGTATTGCGAGCACCATAACGTGGAATATTATTCTTTTGTCCATGAGAAATTTAACATAAACCCTAATTCAGGACTGCTATGCGGTACAAAAGAACATGTCTGGTTGTCACATGTTATTTTAATGAACAGGAACCGGGAGCAGATTCTGAGAATAGTGCGTGATAGCCGAGTGGCACTGTCATTGACTTCTCAACAAGCAGGACCCGATTCGAATTCCTGAAAATACAAGTGCGGTTACTGAAATGAGAAGTATGTCACTGTTGTACGTAAATCTGGAGGCCCCGTTGCTACTGTACAATCACACTATTAAGAGTGGCATAAAACCACAAGTTTTTACGAGAATGCCACTTTTCAAATATGATTTTTCAAAATGTCGGAGCACTTATAATTTGCCTTTAGGTGATGAAAATGGGAGGTAGTAGAATAATTACTGTGTTCATTAGTATTAAATGTCTGGCTCCATGGCTAAATGGTTAGCGTGCTGGCCTTTGGCCACAGAGGTCTCAGGTTCGATTTCCGGCAGGTTCGAGAGTTTTAACCATAATTGGTTAATTCCCCAGATACGGCGACTGGGTGTATGTGTCGCCTACATCATCATTTCATCCTCATCACGGTGCGCAGGTCGCCTACGGAAAACGAATCAAAAGACCTGCACCTGGCGAGCCGAAGTCCTTGGACATCTCCCGGCACTAAAAGCCATTCGTTATTTCATTTCATAGAACAATTAACTTTCCTGAAATCTAACGCATACTTTCAAATCTTAGCGTACTGATTCTATTAGAGAGCCGGGATATTCTCAGTTTTAAGTCTTTTTTAATTTCGTGTGGCTATTTCTAGCCGAGTGCAGCCCTTGTAATGCAGAGCCTCCGATGAGCGCGGGCGGCATCTGCCAGGGGTAGGTAACTGCGTGTTGTTGTGGTGGAGGATAGTGTTATGTGTGGTAGTTTTAAGTTGGACCCCCTAAACAAATCAAGCTGAGCCATTTGTCCCTGGTTCACGGAAAATCCACCATCCCACGTTAACAGTATTTTAATAAAGCAACTTATCTTCTCTGTTATACGGTGAGATGGCGCTACTCGTGGTGCACCATAACAATAAGCTGATGTAGGATAAACTCTACCGTACACGTGTTCTGTATGTATCTTAACACAATTTGCAAAATTCGCAAATTTTCCCACAGTTCTAAGATAATTCTTTCCTTTCCTCGCATTCAAAAGAGCTGTATGGTGTAAGAACTCATCCTGGCCACAGATGGCTACCGTAGAAAGATACTGAACGATAAACGAAGCCAAAAATAATAAACAAACTTGACTACATTGAAGTAACCACTTCATAGCTGTCAAATAAGAGGACAACCAAACGTTACACTGCAGCCTGGTGTCTATTCATAGCTATAGTTGACCTCCAGCTCGGTGGGTTATGATTTGCACATCACATTTTTCAATATTATTATTATTATTATTATTATTATTATTATTATTATTATTATTATTATTATTAACAAATGCGTCGCAATTCGGAAATATCCCGGTGACAATGATCACTTACAGTAGTGTGATAATAAAGTTAAAATATAATCGCCCACTGTCGGCAGCCCTGAAAATGGTTTTCCGTGGTTTCCCATTTTCACACCAGGCAAATGCTGGGGCTTACCTTAATTAAGGCCTCGGCTGCTTCCTTCGCACTCCTAGCCCTTTCCTGTCCCATCGTCGCCAAAAGACCTATCTGTGTCGGTGCGACGTAAAGCAACTAGCAATATATATATATATATATATATATATATATATATATATATATATATATATATATAATCGCCCAACAACAACAATAACAACTACAATAACAAAAGTACAACAAGCAATTCCATGGGAAGAAAATATTACAATCCTAGGCAAGCAACCTACAGTCACTAGGGACTCCAACGATACACCGAGGCAATGCCCAGCAAATCGAAGTCTGCCCAGATTTATCGTTAACTATGTGTACATCAGGGTTAAGCTTCCCAAGATTACACGTGGAATAGTAATTTGCTTCTTTAGAAGTACAGACTCTTCCCACTCGCCTCCCGGAGGTATGCTTGTAACTCAATCTCCCTCGCACAAATGACAATCTACCTCCTACGGCTATATTGATAAAAGTCTTCGAGTAGTTCGTTCCCCTCGCGGCACCTATATGCCTTCAAATTCCTCCCTATATTCCACTTCACTAAACACGATCGTTATCATTTCCTCGTCACCATCATCATCGTAATCATTATACGTTTATCACTATTTAATGATAAGAACAGAGAATTTCTACGGAAATATTTCTGAACCAGTTTTAGAATTCGGATATTCAGTGACACACGTCTGTTAACTATTATTATTATTACTGAAAATCCACAGCCTGTTTCCAGTCATTCGACCGAGTCAGGAATGGATGAATGAAGCCCCCATCTAGCGGTGAGGACAGGAAATGTGCCGGCGGCCGAAGCCTGTCGCACTCCCCTGGGGCAATGATAAATGACTGATAGATGAAATGTTAATGGGGAGTGTTGCTGGAATGAAATATGACAGGGAAAACCGGAGTACACGGGGAAAAATCTGTCCTGCCTCCGCTTTGTCCAGCACAAATCTCACGTGGAGTGACCGGGATTTGAACCACGGTATCCAGCGGTGAGTGGCCTGCACGCTGCCGCCTGAGCCACGGAGGCTTCTATTATTATTATTATTATTATTATTATTATGATTATTATTATTATTATTATTATTATTATTATTATTATTATTATTATTACTGTATTATTATTATTATTATTATTATTATTATTATTATTATTATTATTATTATTAATTTGTTATTTACCACAAATAATATAATGTTATTGATGGTCTAGTGAAAAACGACAAGCCCCATGCACATTAGCTGCTTCACAGAACCAACTACCCACAGAAAATTATGTTATATTGAATAATAATAATAATAATAATAATAATAATAATAATAATAATAATAATAATACCGAATTCGTTGATTACGCAGTAGCGATCCTAAGGACATTGAGCAGCCACCGACTCAGGAGACAGGTCAGAACAAGTGGACCCCAAACAATTACAAATACATACGTACAACGAGCTCGATAGTTTCAGTCGCTTAAGTGCGACCAGTATCCAGTATTCGGGTGATCGTGGGTTCGAACCCCACTGTCGGCAGCCCTGAAGATGGTTTTCCGTGGCTTCCCATTTTCACACCAGGCAAATGCTGGGGCTGTACCTTAATTAAGGCCACGGCCGTTTCCTTCCCAGTTCTAGCCCTTTCCTGTCCCATCGTCGCCATAAGACTTATCTGTGTCGGTGCGACGTAAAGCCAACAGAAAAAAAAACATACGTACATTAAGGGCATGGAGCTGTTGCTCACGATGTCCCAAGCTATGAGCATGGACCAAATCTCAAAAGCGATTAATGAATTTGTTGTTGAGCTTATAACTGCTAGTTACAAGCTCATGTGCTCACTGTGTTTGACACCTGTGTCATAACCTGTGATATCGCGGTGTGATAGCTGATAGCTGGTGTTACTCTTGAGGAAAGCTGCATTCTAACTCTTTCTAGGAGTTAGAGTAGAAGACCACGAAGAATTTCTTTCGGCGGCTGTCGACTTTGTATGTTGAGACCACGCGTCTCCCAAGTCTGTGAACAGGGGTCACCAGGTCAGCGCATAGGGCATCGAGCTTTCCTGCTCGGGCATCTGGGGGGATAGAATACAAGTAAGTAAAGTTTCATGTGGTTAGAATATTGACTTGAAAGGTAATTTAGGTCTAGCTTTCCACGTGGATCTCCCGGGTTCCATTCTCGGCCTTGTCACGAATTTAAGACTGGTTTCTGAGACTTGAGTGGGGTACACCCAGTCCCATATAACACGACTCAGGAGAGAAATGGATTAATATCTTACTGTCAGCCATCCTAAAAGTGGAAGTGTATTTATATTGGCCGCAACTACTTTAATAATAATAATAATAATAATAATAATAATAATAATAATAATAATAATAATAATAATAATAATCATCATTTATTACAATATGCTATCAATCGTACCGACACAGATAGGCCTTCTGGTGATGATGGGATAAGAAAGGGTTAGGTGCGGGAAGGAAATTACGTGGCCTTAATTAAGGTATACAACTGAAAACCATCTTCAGGGCTGCTGACAGTGCGGTTCGAACCCACCATTTCCGGAATGCAGGCTGACAGTTACGTGACTCAAACTACGCAGCCACTGGCTTCATGCATACTAATAAGAATAAGAATAAGAATAAGAATAAGAATAAGAATAAGAATAAGAATAAGAATAAGAATAAGAATAAGAATAAGAATAAGAATAAGAATAAGAATAAGAATAAGAATAAGAATAAGAATAAGAATAAGAATAAGAATAAGAATAAGAATAAGAATAAGAATAAGAATAAGAATAAGAATAATTTCATTGCTATTACGTCCCACTGACTACTTTTACGGTTTTTGGAAAGTCCGAGCTGTCGGAATTTTGACCCACAGGAGCTCATTTACTTGCACGATTCCTCCCTTTCCAGATATTTCCACGACTAGTTATAAGTATACATACCAGTAGTCAACACAGACACTTCACTGAGGGCGTTGGTAATGTGGTACCGGTTATGTAGCTGTAAGCCTATGTTCGGGAGTGGTGGGTTCGAACCTTACGGTAGGCAGCCTTTAAGATGGTTTACTGTGGTTTCCAATTTTCACACCAAGGAACTATCGAGGCTGCAGCCCTACCTTAATTAAGGCCATAGTCTTAGGGCTCTCTCCCTTTCCAATGTTCAGGAAAATCTGTCAGAGGTACTGTAACGTTGAACTGCTACCAAAGAATAAAGGTTGAACGTAGTGTAGACACTCCAGCATATAGCACACAACTTCGCGAGTAAATATATATGAGCCGTAGCGTAAAATGTTTTTAGAAGAGAGATGGGTTCATTATGAAAGCCAGGGACCCAATCCGTCCGCTCCAAAAGCTACATTTACTTTCATAACCTAATGAAACTTTCCACGCACCATTGGCCATTAGTCGACCAGCTACTAGCACTGTCATTGGCCGACATGATATCATTCCCAGATTTCATAACTCGCAGCTTCTGTTACCAACCCGCCCTCAATAAAAAAAATATATATATATAAAAAAACAAGAAAAGCTTGTCTTAGTGGCTGTAATCTATATTTGCAAATCAAGGCCAATCTCTGTCATGAGAACAAAGGCCCTTTTGGGGCCACATTCTCTTTGAGAGACTTTTTCCATGGCCGAGGCACTTACTGCCCGCACGGCAAGACAAAATGTATTTTAGTAGCTTTTTTGCTAGTGGCTTTACGTCGCACCGACACAGATAGGTCTTACGGCGACGATGGGATAGGGAAGGCCTAGGAGTTGCAAGGAAGCGGCCGTGGCCTTAATTATGGAAATGGGAAACCACGAAAAACCATTTTCAGGGCTGCCGACAGTGGGATTACAACCCACTATCTCCCGGGTGCAAACTCACAGCCGCGAGCCCCTAACCGCACGGCCAACTCTCCCGGTAATTTAGTAGCTGCAACCTATCTTTCCAAACCCCTAACCTGGGGTATTACGCCACCAAATCCCCTATGCTTGTAATCGTAATCACTCTGCAGGCTTACGCCCCCAGACCCCCTTTGCTTGTAATCGTAATCACTCTGCGAGCTTACGTCCCCAGACCTCCTTTGCTTGTAATCGTAATCACTCTGCGAGCTTTCGCTCCCAGACACCCTTTGCTTGTAATCGTAATCACACTGCGGGCTTACGTCCCCAGACCTCCTTTGCTTGTAATCGTAATCGCACTGCGGGCTTACGCCCCCAGACCTCCTTTGCGTGTAATCGTAATCACACTGCGGGCTTACGTCCCCAGACCTCCTTCGCTTGTAATCGTAATCACTCTGCGGGCTTTCGCTCGGCAGACCCCGTTTGTTTGCGACAGTTATCACTCTGGGGGCTTGCTTCTCTACACCCCGTTTGCTTGCAACAGTAATCAGTCTGCGGGCTTGCACCCCCAGACCCCCTTTACAGTTCTTGCCACAACCGCGGAGCATATTGTCCGCACGGCAAGGAACTTCCGTAGCAGTTGGTAACAGTTCGTAGAACATAAAGACTGTACCGTAAAGGTTGTACGTAAGGCTGTACCGTGAACTAATCAGAAAACAGAAACAAAGGAGCATCACCCTCCACCGAGTCCCCATGTGCAATATGTGGAGTGCGTAAACGAGGCTTGTGTCAGAATAAATAAAAAAATAGCAGACTTCATACACGTTAGGTACATGGGGTTTCTGAGTGCGATCTTCTGAGCCATTTCACACGTAAGAAAAATATGTATTATATGGTTATCACAGTAAATTAGTAGATTAGATGTCGGAAGAAGCAATTAAACAGCGTTGTAAAGTGCGCTAAGCGTTTCGTAATGTAACTAATGGTACAGATCTCACATGGTGTGTGCCTCAATCAATAGCACAAGTGTCTCGCGAGTGGCAAGTGCAGGTCGTAGCGCATTACCGCAGATTTCCTCCCTTCATCAGTCACCGAGCTCTCGCTTTGCCTCATACATCACTGCCAGCCTGCCCGCTGACCGCCTTGCGTCATAAGAACAGCCTCGATCGGCTGCTGCAATAAGGGCTCCAAATACAAATCGAGCACAAAGGGGAAGCGGCAGGCAGTACTGAATGATGAGATTTACAGTAAGCTCTTTCTTGGATCTCTACTATGTATTCCGACCAGGCCAAATGACGTCAAGGGATTTTAGCTGAGATTTTTCTCTATGATTCTGTGGCGGCGATAACAAAGCGCCTATTCTGTTCTGGTTACATTTTCTGTTAAGAGCGCCTGCAAGAGGGCTACCACGTCACAAAGGGTAAGATATCATAATGAATAATACTGATAAGCGTTAAATATCTCTGCCGGCCCCCTGGTGTAGGGGTAGCGTGCCTGCCTCTTACCCGCAGGCCCCGGGTTCGATTCCCGGCCAGGTCAGGGATATTTACCTGGACCTGAGGGGTGGTACGAGTCAACTCAGCCTACATGATTAGAATTGAGGAGCTATCTAGAAAGCCAAGAATAACGGCCTAGAGGATTCGTCGTGCTGACCACTCGACACCTCGTAATCTGCAGGCCTTCGGGCTGAGCAGCGGTCGCTTGGTAGGCCAAGGCCCTTAAGGGGCTGTAGTGCCATGGGGTTTGGGTTAAACATCTCTTTAATTTATCGATTATGAAAGATGCCGGAATTTTACCCCGGGTAGGTGTTCTTTGACGTGCCAGTAACTTAACTGACTGGACACTCTTAATCACTCACAAATATCAAATGATTGCGCCGGGAATCGATCTCGCAATCTTCATTATAGGAAACGAGTGTCTAACAAAGTACGTAAAGCAACCAGCCTGATAAAGCACAGTGCATGGTTTTATATTAGGGCGAAATAGCATTTAAGTCTGAGGAGGATTTTTCTTTCACTATTTGAATATTCTATTTATAATGAAGAAACGAAAATCAAATATGTCCTACACTAAACGTGTTTTATGCATCTGCTGTACAGCTATACTCCTATACGATCCCATACATGGGGAAGTAATCAGGTTGTTGACAGCACACTCCAAAACATCGCAAAAGGTCCCTTTTGAACCCTTGGGTCACCGTCGATCGTCGGTCATCTTTCACAACTGCTCCGGTAATACATTTAACTCTTGAAATCCTAAGGCGTTACGGATCCGTTCTTGTCATTTCGCCGACCGGTCGACAGGGTTCAGCGGAAGGCATAACTACTTCAAATGAGAGGCGAAATATTCTCACTGAAATGTATTATGTTGAAGGTTTCAAGTAAAATTTGATTTGAAAAATATATAACATCTCACACTGAAACAAAAATATGACAGTCACATTTGATGAAAAAAGTTTAAAAATAGATGAAACAAAGTACGTTTCATTCTTTCAGTCTACCATTAAAAATAAAAATGAAATGTGAGGACGGCAAAACCATGAAAAAGCAAAACAAAACGCAAAATCCTGAAAAATCTGAAACTCCGAGTCCAAATTAAAACTGATTTTATCTATACGATCCGTGGGAAATCTGGCTTTCACAGCTGAACTCCAAATTTTCATTTAATTAAGTTTGTTCACGGGTTATAAATACCAACGCAGGAAATCATACAGCTCCTGAATGGACCCTTCATCGAACGAAACTAACTTCCAATTGCTTTGGATCGGTTACAAAACTTTAATTACAAAATATGGTGCTTTTACAAGTTAAGTTACAATAACTAAGAAAAGTAAAAGAAAATCGCATCATCTAATCTTACGATAGTACACCCTTAAATTACTCTTAACCCAACGCTTAAATAAGCATTACCATGAAAATATGTTTGGAAGGAACCAACAAATGATCACGAAATTGTCTTACCTGTTATGTTCCGAAGGAACAAAATGAATTTGAACATGTGTTTAATTAATCATACGTTCAGAAGGAACGCCAGAGTAATAACGCTAAAGAAAAGTCCCAAGTTCGTCTTAAATAGGAAATAACCAACCAGAAGCATTAAATGCAGAAAGGAATAATATATGAGTCAACAACTGATTACTTCAACTAAAAGGATCATCTGAAATACCTAGAACTAATTGAACTTATAGTGTCCCTCAGTGACATTCTTAATTCCTTTCCATCTTCTCTGAAACAGAGTTCACACACTAATTAACTGTCAAATATTTATTGTTCTCTGTTTGTATTCCTGTATTTAATCTATTTAATCTTTGCTATATTTCTTGTTTATTGATGATCTGCTGTCCAAACTCAACGAAGCAGCAAGTACTTGCTCTTTGCTGACGACTGCAAGATATTTAGGGAGATCAGGAGTCCAGCAGATGCAGCTCTTTTACAGTTCTCACTTCATGTCTTCTCGAACTGGTGCCGTACTTGGAAACGTATCCCCAATCCATATAAATGCAGCCACATGACCATAACCCTAAGTACATTTCTTCTACCGACATCACATTACCTACTCGACAAGCCCATCGCTGTAGTTACTCATCAGCGTGATTTACGTGTAATATTCGATGCAAAATTACAATTCAAGATCCATATAGGAACATATACAACCAAGGCTATGAAATGACTAGGCCTTCCCTACCGCTTCACAGAAATTTTTAATCCCACCGCTCTTCTCCACTTCTTCCTCACGACCATTCAACCTCTCTTGAACTACTACTCTCCGACTTGGACAACAGCCTCTCCCTTCAACATTAACCAGTTAGACAGAGCAGTGTCCTTCTTTGATGCAATTGTAAGGAACAGAAACTCCAAACACAAAAATCTGGCTACTAAATGTGTCACCACTGCACAGCGGGCGACAGGTAGCTGACCCGAGTTTCCTCCACGGAATCGTAAATGGGCATTGCCGCTCCGAATATATTGTTCCACTTTTCTCTCTCCGCGTTCCTTCCCGCTCCACGTTTCTCCACACTCCCCACACTCAGCTCGATAGCTGCAGTCGCTTAAGTGCGGCCAATATCCAGAATTCGGGAGAGAGTGGGTTCGAACCCCACTGTCGGCAACCCTGAAGATGGTTTTCCGTAGTTTCCCATTTTTACACCAGGAAAATGCCGGGACTGTACCTTAATTAAGGCCACGGCCGCTTCCTTCCTATTCCTAGGCCTTTCCTACCCCATCGTTGCCATAAGACCTATCTGTGTCGGTGCGACGTAAAACAAATAGCGAAAAATAGCAATACTTCTACGATCTTTTCTAAACCAACTCCCAACTCTCTTTAACACTATTAATAGGAGACAGGAGCATGATATAGCATTAAGTAAAAGTATATTCTAGAGGGTTGCAAATTATCTCTTAAGGATAAGTTGATATGAAGTGGTTATACCGCCATCTTGATCCACAACGACTTGGCTATGAACATGGACATTTTCATGGTTTTCCATATGGACTGCTGTTATTAGTAGGCTGTGTACCTGAACTTATTGATATGTTTGTTATATTTTATTATGAAAGTTTACATTTGTTAATTAGTCTGTTGAGAGTACAAGTGAAATGCGCACGCTCAGTGTAGCTTTATCTTATGGTTCGTGAATAAATAAATAAATAAATAAATAAATAAATAAATAAATAAATAAATAAATAAATAAATAAATAAATAAATGTCGTGTTCAGGCCAACCACTCCTAACACATGCGGGTACCCTTGTCAGTAGCAATGTTGACGGGCAAGTTGTTTAGTCCGGACCATACACCAATGCCTTTCGTGGAGTAATGTGATGACATGTTTCCATAGTCTTCTAGGTATGACGACTCTGAATTGATCTCCCGTTTCAAGTTATAGCACTCCCGCTCGAACAGTGAGTTTAACTTGTACTCTTCTGAAGACCTTCGATGTTAGGCCCCTTAAAACAACAAGCATCATCATCATCATCATCATCATCAAGACGTCAATACGGGTGATAATCTGGGATGATCACGGGGGTGTAGAATGCCCGTACGGTAGAGTTTCTGAACTTGCTTGGTGTCACCAGTGGGCGTAGCAACATACAGTATATCGCACTTTGGCTCACAAGGGGAGGTCACGATGTCCACATCACCAATTATGTCCAAACTTTGCAGGTTGGTAGTACTACGGTACATCATAAAAACACACTGGCAAGGTAGTAGCGCGCAACTCTCAAACATTTTCGAAAAAAGCGATTTTTAAATTGTCGAAAAAAGTTAATAGAGGTTTAGCATGCCAGGTACCATTAACCACTCGACCACCGCGCCATAGTCTCTCGCTTGATGGTACCTGGCATACTAAAGCTCTCGTAACTTTTCTCGACATTTTCAAAATCGCTTTTTTGGAAATGTTTGAGAGTTGCGCACTACTGCTTTGCCAGTGTGTTTTAGTGATGTAGTACTACCAACCTACAAAGTTTGAAAGAAATCGGTGATGCGGACATCGTGATCTCACCTTGTCAGATATAATTTCGAAAAGACGGTCTCAAGTGTCCTTTGTCTCTGCAGTAATTCAGACGAAGCAGCATAAACGCTCGCCAAGCACGTGGAGCTGATAAATGAGTTGGTCATATACCGTAAAGCTGCCGATACCTGATTTATGTGGTAATTCTGCCACGGCAGGAGCCTACCTGTCATGAAAATTTTCTGTTTCAAGCAGGTAAATTCTCTTTCTCCTTGAAATACTTTCACCCTCCTCTCATCTATGCAGTACAGCATTATCTTCTGATGGGTAAGAGTCCACATTTGCATTACAGGAATGGGAAAATTTTTGAGTGATTTCTAGCCCTCCCTAAAGGTACGATGACAATAGAAACGTAAAATGTGAGTAAAGATAAACTGTAGTGGAAGGTGAAACAGAGAGTTGTGGCCATGAAATGTTTATAAGGAAGAGAGAAAACGGCAGGAAACGGAGCGTCTGAGTTGGATAAGAATCGAGAGGAACGTTCCGGAGAGCAAGGAGTAATTAATATCAAGCCCAATTAAAGTCAGCAATGGTCAGTTAGTGAATGTCGTGACGGGAATAACGTATGCCCAGAGAAAAAGATATGCTCTGTGAGGGACAGAGACTTCTATACTGGTACGGGCAGATGAAGCTCCTGAAGATCCTGATCCAGATACGCTTTCTTATTAGGGGAGAAGGGGACTATCGTCAACAACCTCCTGTATATACTCAGTGTAAATTACGTCTGATAACCTGTTAAATATACTTTTTAATTGGGCAAAGTGTGTGTAATTAATCTAGTTCAGTGTGGAGTTAAGAGTCTGTAGTAATTGGTTTAAGAAATAATCCATCCTCTTATTTTTCTCGATTAGGAAGTACCATTTGAAGGATGGCATTCGGTGGGATTCGAAGCCATCTGCCTCACGGGTTCATGAGTACGCGCCAGGTGGTCACTACTTCACCATGACAGCTACAGCTACGGAGGTACAGAATGCTAAGTCACATAAAACATAACATTTGTGTACTGAGTACTTGGCTCGAAGGTCAGTCGCTTCCCAAGCAGCTTAATCATTCGCTGTCATTCACAGTTCGGAAGTCCCTGAAGAGGGTAGTACGGAAGTGTTGAGTGAGGTGTTTCCTATTGCTTCCCACAAAAATAAAAACGAAGTAGGTTATTATAATTCATACTAACAGAACAGAAAACTTTTTTTAAAAAAATTGCTATTGCTACTTAACTGGTCGGATAAGGGGAATACCTCTTCCAGTAACCGATCAAATACAACTAAAGTAAAAACAGGCGCGCCTCTGTGGTGCAGTGGTTAGTGTGATTAGCTGCCACAACGGAGGCCCGGGTTCGATTCCCGGCTCTGCCACGAAATTTGAAAGGTTGTGCGAGAGCTGGAACGGGGTTCTCTCAGCCTCGGGAGGTCAAATGAGTAGAGATGGGTTCGATTCCCACCTCAGCCATCCTGAAAGTGGTTTTCCGTGGTTTCCCACTTCTCCTCCAGGCAAATGCCGGGATGGTACCTAAGTTCAGGCCGCGGCCTCTTCCTTCCCTCTTCCTTGTCTATCCCTTCCAATCTTCCCATCCCCCGCAAGGCCCCTGTTGAGCATAGTAGGTGAGGCGGCCTGGGCGAGGTATTGGTCATCCTCCCCAGTTTTATCCCGACCGAGAGTCTGAAGCTCCAGGACACTGCCCTTGAGCCGGTAGAGGTGGGATCCTTCGCTGAGTCCGAGGAAAAACCCGACACTGGAGGGTAAACAGATAAAGAAAAAGAAGAACAAGCCACTGATTTCTGTACCGATATGTGTATTCACAATTAGTTGAGAAGCAGGAGACGGTTGTAACTTTTGCACTAAGTGCCAATCCGGTCACCAGCCTTGTGCATGCCTTTTGCTTAGGGTTAAGAGGATCGATTTCCGCTTCTAGACTGAGGGTTGGAATGGTGTTCACTCAGCCCCGTAAGACAAACTTGCATGAGAGGCAGTGGACCTGGTCGCCAGGCAATAGGCTGACCACGTGGCACCCCAATACCTGCAGGTCACATGGCCGGATAACGGTAGTTGTGGTAGGACCGTATGTACTAAGATTTTTCATCATCCCGGTAATTGGCTTCTTAGCCGTGTTGTGGTTGAGTGTTTCCATCAAATCTATCAAATACGTGACCAAGTTGGCAATAGAACCAGAGACTAATTGGACTAGACCACGGGGGCAGATGATCCAAAGGCACCTAGGGATCACATTTGAATAATTATTACCCTGATATTGCTCAACGAATAGCAGTTCGAGGTCTTCTAGGAATGACTGTGAATTCTTTCACTATAAGACTCAATCTATTTTCAGTGAAACTTTATAAAGACTTCTCGGAAGCAGGTATTATGCAAAATATCTGTGCAAATGAAAGACTACCATGGTAGTACAAAAGTCTCAATTCAACTCTCGGTACACAAAGAAAGACGGCTGTCTGTACAGATTAAATGTTAGCAGAATGAAGGAAAAGCTGGAGTTACTTTGGTTGAGTGAATATATAGCCTATGTTGAATACGAGTGAAATAATGGACTGGTCATTTGAAAAGGCAGAAACGTACAATTCAAATAAATTTAACTTACTTAAAGAAATGTAGAGCCGGCCCAGTGGTGTAGGGATAGCATGCCTGTCTCTTACCCTGAGGCCCCGGATTCGATTCACGGAAAGTTCAGAGATTTTTTTTACCTGGACCTGATGGCGGGTTCGAGGTCACTCAGTCTACGTGATTACAGTAGAGGTGCTATCTGACCATGAGGGAGCGGCCCGGTCTAGTAAGCCAAGAATAACGGCCCAGAGGATTCGACACCTTGTAATCTGCAGGCCTTCGGGTTTAGCTGCGGCCACTTGGTAGGCCAAGGCCTTTCTGGGCTGTTGTGCCATGGGGTTTGGTTTGGGTGTCTAAAGAAATACTCCCAACTGCACAAAAAAATGGCCGTCGCCGAAGGTGACTTTCCTTCAAAATCCTCTTGTTTGATATAGGATGAACACATCGTGCAGGCGGTAGCATTCCAAGAATTTTCACTTCGGTCACCGGCTAGCCACAGTGTACTAATATCCTCAGGTTTCGAGAATGCATAATATTTCTTTGCTGACCAATGTTTGTGTGGTCCAGTGTAAATAGTCCCACAGGCTATGGCTGCCACCTTTCTAGTCCTAGAACTATCTTATCTCCTCGACGCAGAAAACATACATGTGTTAGTGAGTCATTAAAAAGCTGAAGAAACCTTCATAATGTAGGGAATCTCAAAACAGGATTTCTAGACCTGACATCGTTTTTGAATAAATAAACAGAACTATATTATTAAGACAGGTCATTTAAACGATGCTACCAGAGCGCGGTAACGTTGCCGATGATTCCAGCCTGAGGTGTGCCTCGTTGGCTGAATGAAAATTCCGACACTCCGGCGTCTGTTTAGGCCAATAGCAGTTCGAGCGGGCGATATACAAATAATATCTGATTCTGTAATTAAATAGGACTTGGGATGAAAAAGAAGTAGTCAGGCTTTGTAGTCTATGTTTGTTAACATCGCAACAATCTCCTGGAATTGATGTAGGAAAAATGATAAGGAAAATATTATCTGATATTCGAGAGTGTAATTAAAAAACTCTTCACTGTTCTTTTCACGGGCCTTCATTCATTCCATACAAGTCCACATACTAGGTGTAAATGTTCAATTCCAGAGTTGAGAATCGAATCCGTGTTGGTTCCCTACACCACGTCGTGGACTACTTTCGGAATAGTTAATCCAACGGACATCGGTACCTTTATAAATTGGAGACCACTGGAAATGTAGTTAATCATCAGGACATAACTCAAATACACAATAACGGAGAACAGCTGTCGATATAACTGTAGGATCAATCAGCACGAAACACGTTATAGAGGAACGTGAAATATTCAAACAGAGCACATAAAGTACGGGCATCCCATGGGAGTGCAGAATAACGTCAAGGGACAGGCCTCAGGAAGCATTAGGGAACGAGTTCTTTCCTGATACAAATCCAAATGTTGTTCTGAGAGACGTGGCCAATATCCAGAAAAATGGTGAGCAACGCTTGCGTCGTTAGTGATACACTGTATGCGGGACATGTCGTAGGCCAGGATGCAGTCTGCTTAGAAAGTCACAGCACATGTCCTGTTTTCAATTTCAACTCAGAATAACCATATCTATCCTGGAACTGAACTGATCGATTTTGCTGAAAATGATTTTCAGCACTATCACTTTAGTTTCTCCATAAAAATGTAATAGATGTTTTAATAATTATGGAGTGAGTTGGAAGATGGTCAACTTCCCAACGTTCATAAAAGAACGAAATGCAGGGTGAGAAACTATAATCTGCGTAATTTATTGTTTCCAATATGTGGGTTGGTGATCATGAGTACCGGTAACTACCCTGAATATTTTACATTCCTGAGTGTCTATTGAAAACGAAATGGTTTACTTCTTTACAGACAATTAATCCCATATATTGACACATGTATGACATAAGTTTTTCTCAAAGTCCTCATAATCATAATTAATGTTAATGGCTTTACGTCCCACTAACTACTTTTACGATTTTCAGAGACGCTGAGGAATTGAGTTCCGCAGGAGTTCTTTTAAGTGCCAGTAAATCTACTGACACGAGGCTGACATATTTAAACACCTTCAAATACCACCGGACTGAGCCAGGATCGAACCTACCAAGTTGAGGTCAGAAGGCCAGAGCCTCAACCGCCTTGAGCCACTCAGCCCTGCAGTCCGCATGATATACAGTTTACCGCCACTCATTATACACGAGTGATGATCATCTAAGATTTGAAAATCTACAGAGTACCAATTGGTGAATATGCAGTAATAATAATAATAATAATAATAATAATAATAATAATAATAATAATAATAATAATAATAATAATATACTAATTTCGTGTGGCTATTTCTAGCCGGGTGCATCTGCCATGTGTACGTAACTGTGTGCTATTGTGGTGGAGGATAGTGTTATGTGTGGTGTGTGAGTTGGAGGGGTGCTGGGGACACAAACACCCAGTCCCGGAGCCAAGGGAATTAACCTTTTAAGGTTAAAATCTCCGACCCAGCCGGGAATCGAACCTGGGACCCTATGGAGCAAAGGCCAGCACGTTAACCATTTAGCCATGGAGCCGGAAATAATAATAATAATAATAATAATAATAATAATAATACGAAACAAACTCAGGGCTCATATGTAATACAGAAAAATAGGTAATAACAATATGGATTCAGAAATGCTTTATTTCTGAGTGATGTGATGCTTGTTGTTTAAAGGGGCCTAACATCTAAGGTCATCGGCCCTTCTGAGTGATCTGACTTTCAAGTACGATACTAGTGTATTGTAATACGGTTATTTACTTGGACTATGGAACATGCTTTTATCATTAACTTGAATGAAATCTTCAAGTAAATACGAATCGCAGGTCGGCATGTCAACGAGTTCTTAGGAATGCTGAAGCAGGTGATGGTGAATAAAAACAATCTAACCGCTGTAACATCCCTGGCGTAGTACGAATTGACCGACTGACACCACAGTTTGTTACATTATTGACATTCTGTACCATTGCGTCAGATTTAATACCACCAAAAGACGAGAACTGCGTCCACTGAACAGAATGGTAACGCAGAGTAAGCATTTCCAGTCCCATCGAGCGAAATGGCCTTGCGGTACGGTCGTGTGAATGTGAGCTTGTTTTCGGAAGATAGTTGTTCAAATCCCAGCGTCGACAGCACTGAGGATGTTTTTCTGCGTGATCCCATTTTCATACCAGGCAAATGCTGGTGGCTGTACCTTATTACGGCTACACTTTCCCACACTTGTGTCACCGAAAATCATAGATGTGTTAGTGCGACGTTAAACCACTAGCACTGGGTCTAATCCGCATATAGTGCGTAACACAAGTATTTGGGAAAAGTCCAGGTGGGAGAACAACTAGACGCCACTATACCGCTGTAGTTGGGCTACTGTTCTCGAGATAGAAACATATTCAATAAATAATAATAATGTTATTTGCTTTACGTCGCACTAACTACTTTTATGGCTTTCGGAGACACCGAGGTGCCGGAATTTAGTCCCTCAGGAGTTCTTTTACGTGCCAGTAAATCTACCGATACGAGGCTGTTGTATTTGAGCACCTTCATATACCTGCAAAGTTGGGTTCAGAACGCCAGCGCTTCTACCGTCTTAGCCACTCAGCCTTGCTGAATCATATTCAGTATTCATGTTGAAATCTGTAATAGTGTTAAAATACAGTAGTTAGATAGTTACACTATTTTATATAGCTTGGAGGTTGTCCGTGTGAATTGGCTACGTAGTATAGGCAGTGTGCCATTCAGGATATGATGGGGTCGAGCCCCGCCGTCAACAGTTAGTGGCTTTCCATGTTCACACCAGGCAAATATCAGAGTTATATTTTAATTAAGACCACAGCCGCTACCTTCCTAGTCCTACCCCTCCGTTACCCACCAGTCGTCGAGAATCTCGGTGTGATACTGCGCCGTAACAACAAGCAGAAGTAGGCCTATATGACTAAGCGGGGATTATTTTGTTTACTCCATTAAATAATTAGAGATGGCTTGGACAAGGTGGCAGAAGAAGAAGAAGAAGACTATATTTAAAAAGTTAGAGTGTTGTTTTGTCTAAAATTGTTTTCTTTAGTTATCTGAGTCCTGGGATTAAGATAATTATACGACCGCAAACTTGAAATAAGGTACTATATTAGCATTTGTCCAAGAAAGAAAAACTGAGAGGTATCAAAAATCACTATGACCAATTCAACTTTAGCTCCTTGAATGTCTTAACATGCATGGTTATGATTTCATTTCTCACAAGTACAGGAATTACAGTGAAATAGATTTACATCGAAGATTTACCCACTAATTTTTTTTTTTGCTATTGGTTTTACGTCGCACCGACACAGATATGTCTTATAGCGATGATGAGACAGGAAAGGGCTAGGACTGGGAAGGAAGCGGCCGTGGCCTTAATTAAGGTACAGTCCCAGCATTTGCCTGGTGTGAAAATGGGAAACCACGGAAAACCATCTTCAGGGCTGCCGACAGTGGGGTTCGAACTTACTATCTCCCGAATACTGGATACTGGCCGCATTCATGCGACTGCAGCTATCGAGCTCGGTTACCCATTAACTAAGCGTGATAGTAATTGTGGCCGAAAAGTTCCTCTGAGGGGCTACAACAAATATGCGCGACTAAGAATGAAATATAACAATATAATTCGAAGTTGGCGGTATAATCTTTCGATAAACGTATGCTTGTGGTCTTTGAAACGGATTGCATGAGTCATTCTTCCCTAACGATCTTTCTGGGAGCATTGAAACAGTCGTAAGTTATTTTATTTGACATAATGCATATTTTTGGGCATGCTTTAGAACATTGTGATACGTTGGAGGCTGCAAGTATATCAAACGAGTTAAGTATAGAACAGCCACTTCTAACAGCCCATTATCCCGGCCCATTACCGCGAACCCCCACACGTTTTACGGGATACTGACGAGCAAACATGCTCTTTTGGAAGTGGCGGGGAAGGCGGGAGGGGTGATGTATTTTCAGTATTTTGCGTCAAATTCATGGCCTAGTGTGTGCATTTGTTTACTGAGGTGCGAGTCCAAATTATGGTAACCAGGAAATGTCGTGTTTCTGGCCGTTATTGAAAAATGTTGACTTTTATCAACAACAAACGATAACGACTTCACGACTTCACCTCATTTATAAGTCATCTCCATTTTAAATGTAATTTTTATGTATTAACTTAGTCTCACTTGAGAGTTTCCTATCTTTCTGACTAATTTAACAAATATTATAAATCTGCATTTAACTTGAAAAATCTGAATATCTGCATTTAAAATGGAAATTATGAAACTTAACATTCATTAAATAAAATACACACTCGTCGGACCTTGTACTCACACTTACTTGTTACCTGCTTACTTACACATACGTTATTTGAAGGGCGCCAGCTGTCACTCAGTGCAGCAATAATAGAATGAGACTCTTGACTATCTCTAGGGTGTGGGGTAATAAGCTTACTTTTGACAACATACCATATAAGTTCTGGGAAAAGGAGATTGGCGTTCGGTTTCCCCATTAATTTTGAGGTTAAGATATTTTACTTTCATTGAAATAAAACTATGAATTCGTTTTATAGAACAATATATATTCTTTAAATAATATATCAAAAAATAGTGAGTCTTGTTGCGATAAAACAGATGAGAATATGAAATTATGACATTGCAACTGAAAGAAACTAGGCATGAATTTGAATTCTTCTTGACCGGACATTTAACAATTTATACGAAATATTTCCCTCACTGATTCACTTGACTGTACCTTCAACACTTTGAGTGTAATTATGACGTAATCCTTTGATCTGGTGTTTACTGTAGATGTGTCACGCCTAACTTGGTGATACATCCTTGTGACTGCTTCTTCTCCATATCATCTGACTTCTTTGTAAGTCAATATGGTATTACCTCTTGGCAGGTCCAGGGTTGCCCTCTCTGACTTCATGGTAAGCCCTTGCGTCCGTGTCTTCCACTGAGTGACGGACCAAGTTTGGCCTCACTCTCTCAATGACCAAAGAATAATGGCTCACTGAGTCTTCTCCATCTCTCGTTCACACTCGTTGACTGACCAACTAAGGCCTCTTGATCTAGTAGACTTCTTCACTGTACTGCATCCGTATAACTAATGACTGACGCTACAATATGCATCCACCTTATATAGACGTTGGTTGACACAGCTACGTAATCTCCAGAAATAACTATGACATACTCCCACAACGCGGCAAATATTACATACAGTTGTGAAATAGCCCGGGGCGGCCGACTCTCTGAGCGCATATCTAAATAAATACGATGACGTAGCCATGGAGTGGCGATGACTTGGCAGAATCGCCAACAATATTGCACAATGCACCAACGTCACATCCAATCTCTGATATATACAACAATTCTCACTGTACAGGTATTGAGTGTTATTCTACACATACGTATATATGCATACATCTAAGTACAATCTTGCAAGCAACAGGCATTGCAAAATAGAGTTGAATAAGACTGATAATTACAATAATAGTAACAATATCACAGATAACCTAATAATAATACTGACATAATAATAATAATACTAATACTAATAATAATAATAATAATAATAATAATAATAATAATAATAATAATAAAATACAGATAAAATCATACAATAATAAAAATACAGATATCATCTTGTAACGGGATTTGAACCGTTACACACTATCTATAGCCCTAATAAACTACTGGTAAAATATGGCTTGTAACTGGATATTGAATAATAATAAAAAATATGTTTATGGCGATTGAGTTTTCTCATTTGAGTGTCTTCAACAGATTTTATTCGGTAAATGAAATGTCGTATGGCTTTTAGTGCCGGGATATCCCAGGACAGGTTCGGCTCGCCAGGTGCAGGTCTTTCTATTTGACGTCCGTAGACGACCTGCGCGTCGTGATGAGGATGAAATGATTATGAAGACAACACATACACCCAGCCCCCGTGCCACTGGAATTAACCAATTAAGGTTAAAATCCCCGACCCGGCAGGGAATCAAACCCGGGAGCCTCTGAACCGAAGGCCAGTACGCTGACCGTTCAGCCAACGAGTCGGACATTTTATTCGGTCATATTCAACGACATTAAACACTACAGTTAAAAAGACGGTTCTGTGTGATGTGGTCATGTAATCTGAATAGGGTATTTTATTGACAGTACGCAAATACTATACCCCCAATGTACTAATGGGTATCCTTACTGATGGCGAATTGATTTCCTCTACCAAGAGGTCTGGCGCTGTTCTTTCTAGTTGACGCCGTATGGGCGAACCGCGCCCCTGTGAGGATCCTACATATGATGAATTTTAATAGTGAGGAGACACCCAGCCCCAAATCATAGTAGTTAACCAATGAAGGTTAAGATCCCCGTCCCAGCCGCCAATCGAACTCAGGACCTCCTGGACTAAAGGCCAACACGCTAACCATTTAGCCATGCAGCCGAACGCTACTAATATGACTGTTGAACACCTCGTACGATATTTTAAGTTCATGAAATGGTATTCTGGTAGAGCTTATAACATTTTAGCGTTAGCGAATACACCTAACGATGGTAGATTGTAATAAGACGATAATTAAACACTCATCCTGTACTTACATCTAATTTGACTGTCCCCCTGTACACTGCTAGTATGTTCCGCTTGTAATTAAAATGGTTCACTCAGTTGTGCATCATCGCGTATCTCTTTAAGCATCGTATCTCCTGAAACTCCAGACCAGTGCTTATTCAATTAAGCTCAATAAGTATTATTATTAGTAGTAGTGTTTCTTATTTTTAACAATTTTGGTCTACGTCACACCGACACAGATAGGTCTTATGGCGACGATGGGATAGGAAAGGCCTAGGAGTGGGAAGGAAGCGGTCGTGGCCTTCTATAAGGTACAGCTCTAGCATTCGCCTGGCGTCAAGGACGCCCGTAGGATAGTTTGTAGGGTGTGAGGGGCTAGACCTGGGGGTATGTAGTACTTTTAATATTTTGGAAGATAAATGGCGTCTTGTATTCCACAGTAGAATACCACCCACGGTATCCCCTACCACTTCTACGTAATACCGATTTTTAAGTCATTTTTTGAAAGAAAAACACCTGACTACGTTAGATTTTTTCCTTTCCCTGAGAGCTAAGGGAGCGCCCCCCCCCTATCCCCCGGAGAGGGGTGCCCTTGCCTGGTGTGAAAATGGGAAACTAGGGAAAACCATCTTCAGGGCTGCCGACAGCGGTTTTCACACCCACTATCTCCCGGATGCAAGCTCACAGCTGCGCAACCCTAAACTCACGGCCAACTTGCCCAGTAGTAGTAGCAGTACGTAAAAATAATAATGGCGTGTGGCCTCCGGAGAGGCCTGCCGCAGGTCTTCGAAGTTGACGCTTATGGGTGACCTGCATGTCTGTGAGGATGAGGCCCTAGCTACGATGAATTCTTATTCTGAAAACGGCACACAGCCCCCGAACCATCGGCTTAACCAATTAATGTTAAAATTCCCAGCCCAGCCGTGAATCGAACCCCTGACCAAATGCCAGCACGCTAACCACTTAGCCATGAAGCCGGTAGTAGTAATCGTAGTATTAGTAGTAGAATATTTCAGGACAGCATATTCGTCTCAGATTTATTTTTTAATTTAATCTCTTTAATTTCGTTTATTAGAATGATGAATTACACTTGTTAAATTATGCATTGAGCAAAAAGTGCTTAAGAAATTTAAAAATAGTAACAACCAGGATGGTAATATAGTAAGTGAGATTGAATCAAGGTGTCGTAAAGCTAATGCAGTGAGCTCGCAGTTGCGATCAACAGTATTCTGTAAGAAGGAAGTCAGCTCCCAGACGAAACTATCTTTACATCGGTCTGTTTTCAGACAAACTTTGCTTTACGGGAGCGAAAGATGGGTGGACTCAGGATATCTTATTCATAAGTTAGAAGTAATAGATATGAAAGTAGCAAGAATGATTGTTGGTACGAACAATGACAGGAGGGTACTCGGAATGAGGAGATAAAGGATAATTTAGGAATGAACTCGATGGATGAAGCTGTACGCATAAACTGGCTTCGGTGGTGGGGTAATGTGAGGCGAATGGAGGAGGATAAGTTACCTAGGAGAATAATGGACTCTGCTGTGGAGGATAAGAGAAGTAGAGGTAGACCAAGACGACGATGGTTAGACTCGGTTTCGAACGATTTAAAGATAAGAGGTATAGAACTAAATGAGGCCACAACACTAGTTGCAAATCGAGGATTGTGGCGACGTTTAGTAAATTCACAGACGCTTGCAGACTGAACGCTGAAAGGCATAATAGTCTATAATGATAATGTATGTATGTATGTAGAACCAAGTAGGTAATATAGAGGATTGTCGTGGACTTAGTAGAATCTTTTAGTGACAATTTGTGACAAGCTGACGACATAAAGATACAATGAAATTCCATTCAGACATATAGCGACCATACTTCAGCAAATTGCAAACAAGGGAGATTACCTTCAGACTAGAGAAGAGAAGGAGAGGACGGGTGGCCACGGCTCTACCGTGGCTCTACGCCTCCCGATTCGGGAGACAGGAAAGGGCTGGCCCCAACCGTCGGCTCTCCTAAGAATGGTTTTGCGTGTTTTTTAAATTCTCCTTCACTAAGGCGAATCCCGGAACAGTTCCTAGTATAGGCCACGGCCGCCAATTCCCTCACCTTCTCCGAGCATCTCCTTCACCGTAACAAATCTCCCGACCTGAGAGACGGCGTCACCGTCTGAGGCCTGCCTCCCCTTTCAGGGGAGGAATGAAAACGTTTTAGTAGTAGTAGAGGAGCAGCCCATTTCAAGTCGAAAAAGTTGCCTATATCTCCAGGCGCCAGCCTAAACCCGAGGCAATGATGTTACCAGCTGTCCGACCCAAACTAGCTAGTGTTCACGCTGAGAAGTGAACAAGCTCAGCGGTTCACAAGGTCAAGTCATGGTAAGCTAAAAGACCATGGGCCACATTAACGACGAATCCAGAACACTGTGTTCATTTCAGTGCGGTTAGATGCTCGTTGAACATCGATACTCTAAGTGAAGGTGAGAGTAAAATCACAAGTAAATCGTAAGAATTAAAATAAAATAGTGCTGGGAAGAGTGATGTATGGGAACGATATGTTATTGCTATTGATGACAGGGAACATAAAAACAGAATTTGCGAAACAGACCGTAAAAGTAGTTGATAATACTCGGAAGACCCACTCATTTGTACTTAATATGACTGGCCACTGATACATGCGTATTCAGTATTCAAGAGGTGTGCAGTATATCTCATCAGTAGATTATTTCTTCATTTGTGTGTAAACGCATAATTTATGTGGTACTTACAATCTGGTCCATAGATTTTTCAGTGAAATAGTTATAAACACACAGTCTTTGACTGAGTAGTCAGCGTTCAGGCCTTTGGTTTAGAGGGTTCCGGGTACGATAATCGACTAGTCGGGGATCTTAATCACGACTGATTAATTCTTATGGCTCGAGGAATGGGTATTTGTGTTCGTTCCAACTTCATATTTACTCTTCATATTTAGACAACACACCACACTATCATCCACCACAGACACACGTAATAATCTCTATATATATAAAATAAGAGTTTTGTCTGTACATTGCTCAGAATTTGAAAATAATTGTATTTCTGCATCGGTCATGTCCACAGTAACAAGGAAATGCACTTCTTACTTTTCCGTAATTTCTGTCTGTATGTATGTATGTACACGCATCACGAGAAAACGGCTGAAGAGAATTTCATAAAAATCGGTATGTAAAGTCGGGGTTTGAGTCACTACAACCTATGCTATAAATAATTTTTTTCACGCTGAGCGAAATGGTAGTTTAGGGGAAGGCCTAAAATTCATTTTCAAATATTTATATTATTAGTGGTCCTATCGATAAATACTACATAACTAAAGTTACATAGAATTACATTTCCTATCATTTATGGCTTATACATTTTTACCGTACCGGCTATGATGACATAGATATTCATGAATTTCGATTTTTGTTGCTAAGTCCACATCAACGCCGAGCCACGGGAAAATGAGTGAACAGAATTTAATGAAAATCGGTATATAGAGTCGGGAAGAAACTATAGTGTAAGCAATAAACGATTTTACTGACCCTGGATGAAATGGTAGTTTAGGGGTGGGCGCCTAAAATTTAATTTTTAAATACCTTTGTTATTGGTCTTACAGAAAAGTACTACATAACAAAAGTTATAGAGAATACAATTTCAGATTATTTATGTTTTATTCAGTTTTACCGTACCGACTATGAAAAGAGTAGTATTTCAGAGTCGGAAGAAAACTAAATTTGAAAGCCTACAATATCGAAAGCGCATAACAATGATCAACAATGACATTACATTGACCACTGTTTTTATGATGTTCTTTGCCTCTTATTTTGACCTCAACTCCGATAGATGGAATTACTGTTGCGTACCGAGTATAACAGCCTGACTGAATATTGGCGGGAAAAAGCTGGGGAGTTAGAAAACTTTTTTCTTTAGCATGCCATTTCTCTGGTTCATACATTGTCTGATACTGCTGGTACAAAACACACTGGTTGATCATAGTATTCCAGCTATTCGACCCCTACTCTGACGCGCTGTTTTGAATGAGAAGTGTGCACATTTGGCAGAGGCTCACTTAGTATTACTTCCAAACTCAACGCCATCCCCACTGCTCAACCTCACAATCCCACCCCCACCACAACCGAACCCAGGACCTGTCACAATTGCCCCAACCACTCACACCCAGACACAAGCACATTTCTACATCTGCTAATACTGAACCTACTATCCAAGCAGACCAGCCTACCAATCCCAACACCCTCCCCACCCAGTATCAACACAAACCCTCACTTCCAGCCCCAACCAAGTATAATCCCGCCAAGCCTAACAAGATCAACGAAAAGTTCTCACTTCCTATCAAAGCCAAGCCAAACAGCCTTCTAGCCTTGTACTAATCTCACAAACAGACCCAAACCACAACAGCCTGCCAAAAACCACAAACCCACAAAATAATAATTCAAAATCCACCACAACAGAAGCACTGGAAATTCAACCCTGATAAGAGCCGTTTCTTAAGAAAAGCGTCTTCATCTTCACTTTTATTAAATTCTACATTCATTTTATTCCAAATTAGCAGTGAAGAGAGGAAAAATTTGCCTCCAATCAGATAGATTTTTCCGCCGCCAATGCAGTGAAATGAGATTTTTCGACTCATCGGGTACTCCAAGGAAACAGATCAGTAAAATTGCATAGATTTGTCCTGGGACTCTCCACAATTCGACCCCCCGCCGCCCAAGAGTGTTCATGGATCACGGCTGTCTGCGACTTGGTCATTCCAGCTCTGGAACTTTGGACTGCTAGATCGGCAGCGTAGTACTGTTTGTTAAAAGTGAGAAAATGCATGGTTTTTCATTCGATCGAGTATTTCATATTGCTTTCAATCGCGCCATTCCTACTGACGTCATTGTAATGACTTATGTTCATTTTACTTAAGAAAACTACTAAGACAGTCTTTCTGAGGATGTACAAAAGCATGTGGAGTGTGAGTGTCTGCCATTTCAATGAAAACTCCCCAATGTGATTGTGACTGAAGGTAGGCAAGCGTGCCTACCATTTTTAAAATGATATTTGTTTGTGGCGTCGACCTATGGAGACCTTTTGCCACCACTTTCACCATTTGAGAGGAAGCTGCGTGTAAGTGGAATTGCGGACGTGCAGTGTGTTGAATGTGTGGCAAGGAATGTTAAGGACGACACAAACACCCAGTCTCCAGGCCAGGGATATTAATCAATTACAATTAAAAACCCTGATGCGGCCGGGGACAAGCGGACGCGTTGCTCCCTGCACCGCGGTGCCGGACGGGCCTACTATTACAATGGAAATTCCCTAACCCAGTCTTGATATGAGGAAAGATGTTTGGTGACTTCCCCGTCGCGTTTCTAGGGCAAAGTTAAGAGCTATACGACATAATACAATCTTGCTCACAAGGTGTACACTACCTAACCTAGAATTCTGTGTACAACGTAGAATTCCGTAGCGAAGCACGGGTACATCAGCTAGTAGTGAATATATCCCTTCACAATCCACATAGGGTTGGCGTCAGGAAGGGCATCGTGCCGTAAACAGGGTCAAATCCACATGTGCGACATAGTTCGCACCCACTACCCCGCAGGTATGGGAAATAAGTAGAGAAAGAAGACGAAGAAGGTTTAATCATAAAGTAAGATGTTTATTCATGTAGAAGCATACTGTCGTCGGACGAACTTGATGTAAGTGTTACAAAATAAAGAAATTCACTGAACACACTCCATGACTACAACAGAATAACGTAACTTTCTCAGTAATTACTATAAGATCATATTCTGGAAACATATCAATTTTGATTATTCTTTCAGCGTCCTAGATGGCTGTGTTTCCGCTCGAGCCCATAGAGGAAGGGAAGTCCCAATGCTTCCCACAGGCGCATTTCTTGGTTTCCTGACCGGTGCAGCTACTCACTGTAACTCTCTAATTGTCCTCACCATTCTGAGCCAACGCCCTTCCAGACTCCAGGCTTTTCCAAATTACTTGCTAGTACAGAGAATAGAAACTGAACGCGGATGAGGAGCTAGAACGCTATCCCGAGATTATTTATTAACGGGCTGGCCAACCCGAGCAGCATGGCGCAATTGTCAGCGGCACGCCAATCCGGGGAGTATGCTTCAATTCGCATGGTGAGTGGTTTGAATCCCACTGCCTGCCGTCTTGAAGATTGTCTTCTGTGATTTCCCATTTTCGATATTGGTATAAAGGGCAGGAATCATCATCATCATTGGAATAGGCCAAGTTTCGTTTAATGTCATATTGTTGTATAGTTACCGAACGTTCATTACGTTAGTTAAGTTAAAGCGTGAAGTCACGCCCTGTACTGTCACAAAACTCGGTCAGTGCCCTAGTGCCAGTCGTTCCTGTCGAAGGAAGATATGCATGTTTTTTTGCTTTTGTTTACTGTGGATGATACACCTTGAAGATACAACAGCACGCCGTAACCGGTTTAAACATTTGCAAGCGTACCCTAGTCGCCTCATCAGTAGGTACCACCAGCTGCTGCATTGCAGTTCTTGCAATTCCAGAAACTCCAGTTTCATCGAAAACGGTGCAAGCTACAGACCTGAAACTTGGGACATTGTGATCCTCTCCCCAAGATCTATTACTTATGTTTATTTTGTACATCAGTACTTTCCCGCCTGTATGTGAATATCAGTGATATTACACAATAATACGTAACAATAATAATAATAATAATAATAATAATAATAATAATAATAATAATAATAATAATAATAATAATAATAATAATAATCGACAGCATTGGTATTGAAATGCTGTAGTGATATCTCGAACAGAGGAATAACTATTTGGTTGTAAATTTGATAAAGGAGCATGAGAGAAGGAATTCACTTTACTGGAAAACACTTTTTTAATACCGTACGTCGTGGTATGTGAATTAGACCATGTACCACCGCAGCCAGGATTATCTTAAATGTTAACTTATAACAAAAATAAGTCGAAGTGGGACGGTGGTTTGTGAGAGATGGTGGAAGCTAAGGAAATATCGATAGTAAGGGATAGGAGTATTCTGGAGTTCGGTTATCATATAAAATGGCAGCGGTTAGGGGTGAGAATGTAAGAGCCTCTGTGATTATGTGGTTGTTCTGAGGGTGCCTGTCGTCAGGAATTTATAGTGTAGGTCAGGGCCTCTCAGGGTGCATGCACTCTGCACGGTGCAAAAGACGATTTCGCTTGGTTGACCAGAGTGCAGACCCCCACTCCTCGATTTGGAGCAATAACGCTGTCTCTCTCTTTCCCCACGTCTATCCCGCTCGCTCCCCTTGTCTCCCTCTTCATCACTTGCTCCGTAGCGCTCCAAATCCGAGCTGAGTTGAGCCGAGTTGAGCCGAGCTTAGCCGAGTAGCCCAGAGACGAAGCGTTGGTCCGAGCCAAGCCGAGCGGGACCGATGCACTGTGCTCAGGAACTCTGCGCCGCTGTTTCCACGCGTGAGATTTTGGGCGTTTGAGAGGCCCTGGTGTAGGTTAATGGATATGCGTTAGGATGGTGAGGAATGTATATAGAGGTTGGAATTAGGCAGAGAGAGTATCGAGAGGAAGATGATATGCGATGCGTATCGCATGTCTTTTTTTTGCTAGGGACTTTACCTCGCACCGACACAGATAGGTCTTATGGCGACGATGGGATAGGAAAGGCCTAGGAGTTGGAAGGAAGCGGCCGTGGCCTTAATTAAGGTACAGCCCCAGCATTTGCCTGGTATGAAAATGGGAAACCACGGAAAACCATCTTCGGGGCTGCCGATAGTGGGATTCGAACCTACTATCTCCCGGATGCAAGCTCACAGCCGCGCTTCTCTACGCGCACGGCCAACTTGCCCGGTGTATCGCATGTCGATCAAGCCTGTGTAGTCTTGCGAATTCGATTGGGTAGCTGTTATCCATGTCAAGAAGGCATAAGTAACTACAGGTTGGATAAATTATTTGTAAATATTCAGGTTTTTTGTTTAGTTTCCCGCGTATAATCTGTAAGGGATCGAAGAGCTCGGAAGCAACTTAGTGCTTTCTGTGAATCTGGGCGAGGAGGTGGTTCCATTTGATGTTATTCTGTGCCAGTATTCAGCCAGATAAGGAAACTTGTGGGTTATTCTTAGCACAATACTTGAATGCCTAAACACAATAAGATAGATATGTAACTGAATAGCAGAATAAAGAATATATTTTCTGTTGTACACTTTTCTCAGCATGATTTCGAAAGGAATATTGTTGACGACTGCTAAATATATATATCTTGACACCTTTTCCAGTACTCAGCCATTTATATACACTAGTCAACCATTCAGCCAGCTGTTCGTTTCCGAGAAAAACATGGACAATTCCACAAAAATACAAAAATAATATTAGTCTAAATTCAACAATTATGAGCTGTTCAGCTTTCCATTCATTTCCTGATAATAGCCTACTGACTGATCTCTGATGAATTACAGAAGGAGAACAGTATCAGACTTGAATAACACAAAATGCACTAAATTACGACCACATTATTTATATTCTTGAAATACACTGACTGACAGAGCAAATGCAACACCAAGAAGGAGTGATCAGAACTTTAAGCCAATTGCAGGGTAGACTGACGTCACTGAGGTATGCTCATGATGTGAAATGCGCCGCTGTGCTGCGCACGTAGCGAACGATAAATGGGACACGGCGTTGGCGAATGGCCCACTTCGTACCGTGATTTCTCAGCCGACAGTCATTGTAGAACGTGTTGTCGTGTGCCACAGGACACGTGTATAGCTAAGAATGCCAGGCCGCCGTCAACGGAGGCATTTCCAGCAGACAGACGACTTTACGAGGGGTATGGTGATCGGGCTGAGAAGGGCAGGTTGGTCGCTTCGTCAAATCGCAGCCGATACCCATAGGGATGTGTCCACGGTGCAGCGCCTGTGGCGAAGATGGTTGGCGCAGGGACATGTGGCACGTGCGAGGGGTCCAGGCGCAGCCCGAGTGACGTCAGCACGCGAGGATCGGCGCATCCGCCGCCAAGCGGTGGCAGCCCCGCACGCCACGCCACGTCAACCGCCATTCTTCAGCATGTGCAAGACACCCTGGCTGTTCCAATATCGACCAGAACAATTTCCCGTCGATTGGTTGAAGGAGGCCTGCACTCCCGGCGTCCGCTCAGAAGACTACCATTGACTCCACAGCATAGACGTGCACGCCTGGCATGGTGCCGGGCTAGAGCGACTTGGATGAGGGAATGGCGGAACGTCGTGTTCTCCGATGAGTCACGCTTCTGTTCTGTCAGTGATAGTCACCGCAGACGAGTGTGGCGTCGGCGTGGAGAAAGGTCAAATCCGGCAGTAACTGTGGAGCGCCCTACCGCTAGACAACGCGGCATCATGGTTTGGGGCGCTATTGCGTATGATTCCACGTCACCTCTAGTGCGTATTCAAGGCACGTTAAATGCCCACCGCTACGTGCAGCATGTGCTGCGGCCGGTGGCACTCCTGTACCTTCAGGGGCTGCCCAATGCTCTATTTCAGCAGGATAATGCCCACCCACACACTGCTCGCATCTCCCAACAGGCTCTACGAGGTGTACAGATGCTTCCGTGGCCAGCGTACTCTCCGGATCTCTCACCAATCGAACACGTGTGGGATCTCATTGGACGCCGTTTGCAAACTCTGCCCCAGCCTCGTACGGACGACCAACTGTGGCAAATGGTTGACAGAGAATGGAGAACCATCCCTCAGGACACCATCCGCACTCTTATTGACTCTGTACCTCGACGTGTTTCTGCGTGCATCGCCGCTCGCCGTGGTCCTACATCCTACTGAGTCGATGCCGTGCGCATTGTGTAACCTGCATATCGGTTTGAAATAAACATCAATTATTCGTCCGTGCCGTCTCTGTTTTTTCCCCAACTTTCATCCCTTTCGAACCGCTCCTCCTTGGTGTTGCATTTGCTCTGTCAGTCAGTGTACTATACAATATTCTAAAACCTAAAAACTCAGCACAGAAGGAATTTCAGGCACGGAATGGTTCGAAAAAATGTTCGTGTATATGAGCCCATGTTCTAACAATATTTACACTGGAATACTGACTCAGATACGGGGTCAAAGATCAAACATTTGAATTTTGTTCATTTTAAATGGAACTGGTTTGGACAGTTTTAACAAACAACATTTTTTTACATCGTCATCTTCAATATCAGTTACCAGTTCTTCCTCAAATTCTATGCACTTAATAGCTCCACTATCACTAGAGATTCTACTGTGTGAACTCTGATTCCTTTGCATTTTGTTTCATTTAATATTGTCTCTTCTGTCAATCTCTTCCTTTCCTTTCTTCCTTATGTTTCTTTTGCTGTTCTTTTCTCGAATACCTTTCTCTCCATGCAGTTGATGAAATTGCCTTGGGTGGTGTCTTCGATATATTCTCCCCACATTCTAATGCCTTCTTCTGCTTCTCTTCTATGGACATCGGAACAGGAGACGGAAAATACAAATGGCTATCAAACAGAAGGAATTTTTTAGTGGTTGATGAAGTAGGCGTGGTTCTTGATGACTATAAAGGTGGCGCCGGCAAGGAAGGAGAGGAATCAGGGGTCCCACAATTAGAAATTCAGCCGTGATAATAGTTGAATGTTCACTAACTTCTTCAGAAAGTGTGGGACGTTTCTTGAGATGCGATCACTAAGTTACCATCTGATAAAGGTACTGAATTTGAAGAAGGACCAGGAGCAGCCACACCGCGTTCTCGTGAACTGTCATGGTGCTGCTAGGAACTTAACTAGGAGTCTTCCTAGGCATTTTGAGTTATCCCAATAGGGGAAACACAAGTTCGCATATTTGAAACAAAGAAATCTGACAACTAGGGCCCTGTTTAATGTACTGTTACATTTCAAGAAAATCTGTTACTAGGAAATGAATCACGATGTGGATGACTACTGGGGGCTGGCTTACCTTAGACAGAGTTATCCGATATACAGAAAGGGGAACGTGTGATCCTTGGGGCAATCCAGAGATTGTATGGAAGTTGTAAGAATGACTGCTATGAATAATTGTTTCAGCTTGTCGTGATATAAGGTAATTGAAAATAAATCGGATAATGATGGAGGGAAGCGGCACTGCCAAAGTTTATTTAGGAGTCCTTGGTGCTAAACACAATCAAACACTTTGTCGATATTTAGGCATACCAAGGCAGTGAGATGTTGTATAGGGTAGGTGGTCAGGGAGGAGGTGATGTGGAAAGGGTGGAAGAATTGCTTCGGAAGTCGGCTTGGGATGATGGAATTAGGTTTAATGAGTAAAGGTACTTGGAATAATAATAATAATAATAATAATAATAATAATAATAATAATAATAATAATAATAATAATAATAATAATAATAATAAAAACACCGGGCGAGTTGGCCGTGCGCGTAGAGGCGCGCAGCTGTGAGCTTGCATCCGGGAGATAGTAGGTTCGAATCTTACTATCGGCAGCCCTGAAAATGGTTTTCCGTGGTTTCCCATTTTCACACCAGGCAAATGCTGGGGCTGTACCTTAATTAAGGCCACGGCCGCTTCCTTCCAACTCCTAGGCCTTTCCTATCCCATCGTCGCCATAAGACCTATCTGTGTCGGTGCGACGTAAAGCCCATAGCAAAAAAGATAATATTAATAATAATAATAATAATAATAATAATAATAATAATAATAATAATAATAATAATAATAATAATAATAATACCCATGTGGGGGTTTACCGGTTACCTCCATCGGGCGCGTCCCATTGGAATTGGGGAAGCTCGCTGGCTCTGCCGCCAGCAGAGTCAGAGGGTAGTAGGGAAATAAAATATCACCACATTTCAAGAAACATACCCCAGGGGGTAAATCTTCGGATAAATCCCTCGTCGTGAACGCCACGGCGCACGAGTCTCGTTCGGATTCTGGGGGAGACTCGACATCATGCAAGAGACGAGTCGGAGCGTCTCGGTGTACCCCGAAGAGTCAAAAACTCAGGCCAAAATCTAAAACCTTTCTAGAAACTTTCAACACAAATTCACTTACACAAACTGGCAAGCTGAAAACCCTCACCAAGGCTCTTCATGAAAATCAGATATCCATAATGGCTCTACAGGAAACAAGGTACCCAGATGAAGAGATTTTTGAATCCGAAAACTACCGATTTTTCAAGAGCAAAGCGCAAAGAGGAATCCTCAATGGAGCTGTGATGCTTGGAACCGCGTTTGCTGTTAGAACCAAGATCCTTAAATCGGTTGCAAATTTCGAACCTGTGAATGACAGATTGTCTATACTCACAATTAAATGCGCGAACAAAACCTATTCCCTAGTTAACGCACATGCTCCTACAAACGATAAGAACAAGTCTGATCCAGACGAAGTTGATAATTTCTGGGACCTACTGGATGAAAAATTAAACAAAATCCCCAAACACCATGTCAAGCTTCTTTTGGGTGACTTCAATGCCCAACTAAGTCGTGAACAGAAGTACAAGAAAGTTATAGGAAATTACCCTTCTCACAAAAGAACCAATCCCAACGGCAAAAGACTGGTGTCCATTTGCGAAAATCACAACCTGCAGGTCATGTCGACCCACTTTCGCCATCTACCCAGAAAGCAAATGAGTTGGCGTTCTTCCGTCCAAGCTCTCGGAGAGTTCCAAATTGATCATGTTGCGATCTCCAGGAGAAACAGCCCTGAGATTATGAATGTCAAGGTAAAGAAAGGCATCAATGTGGCCTCAGATCATTATATGTTTCTTATCAAATTCAAACCAATTCCCGCAAACACAAGGAAGACAACCAAACAGATCACACGCTTCGACAATGATAAACTTCGGCAAAGGGTCGAGGAGTTCCAGGAGAAGGCTAGACCAAATGACTGTGACTTTAACAACGCCAAAAGTCTCCTTGGGCCTCCAAAGACGTTGCAGAAATCAAGAGAAGCAAAAAGCATGCCTGGTGGAATGGTACCTGCGAATCAGTCCTCCAAGAAAGACTCAATGCGTGGAAACAGTACTACTCTACAAAATCAGAAAATGATTGGGAAACCTACAAAACCCAACGTGCCCAAGCAGCTAGGGTGTTCAGAACTGAGAAACGTAAATACGAAAAATCCCTCATTGAAAAGATAGAACAGAACTTTAGGAAGAATGAAAGCAGAGAGTACTACAGAGCCTTCAAACGCAAACACACTGGCTATAAACCGCCATCTCTATGCTTTGAGCGAAACAACGGCACACTGGCGACGTCAAATGAAGAAAATTGCAGCATTCTGGCAGATTACTTCAAGAATTTCCTTAATTGCTCTAAACCGCAAAGCGCCATTGAGACCTAGGAACCCTTACTCAGGTACCCAGATTCCAGACCACCCGACAGAGATGAAATCAAGCGCCACATTACCCGTCTCAAAAATAACAAAGCGCCGGGGGAAGACTCAGTAGCAGCAGAACTATGGAAATGTGCCGCAGAAGAATCACTTGATATCTTGCAAAAGCAAATAGAAGAAATTTGGAACAAGGAGACCCTATCCGAAGATTGGAAAATAGCTTTGATCCATCAATTACAAAAAAAGGCAGCATGAAGGACATCAACAACTACAGAGGGATATCTTTGCTACCCGTGACTTACAAAATTCTGTCACTTGCCATTCTGGAGCGTTTGAAAGTACAAGTCGAACATCAAATAGGTGAATACCAAGGAGGGTTCAGAAAAGGTCCCTCAACAGCTCAACAGATCCAAAATCTCAAAACTATCATTAGATATTGTACACTAAGGTCCAAGCAGTATGTGTCTGTCTTTGTGGACTTTAAGAAAGCGTACGACTCCATTGACCGGGAAGTCCTGCTAAACATCTTAAATGAATTTGGAGTTGATTTGAAACTGCTGGCATTAATTAGAGCCACTCTGACCGTTACAAAATCCAAGGTGAAGTTCCACGGATGTCTCTCGCATTCCTTTGACGTCAAGGCAGGAGTCCGACAAGGTGATGGGCTATCCCCGATACTCTTCAACTGTGTTCTTGAAAAGATCATCAGAACCTGGCGGGTGAGATTACAGGAAACCAACTACAGTCCATTGAGAATAGGAACCAAATCCAAGCGGATCGCAACAGACTGCTTAGCATTTGCCGATGATATTGCTGTTCTCTCAAACGACATAGAAACCGCTAGAGCTCAAGTTGAAATTTTAAAGGAAATCGCCGAACAAGCTGGTTTGCAGATATCGTTTGAGAAAACGGAAGTAATGACTAACATCAAAGAGGCTCCACCAAAACTCCATACAAAGTACGGGGACATCACCCGAGTAGACAAATTCAAATACCTGGGTGAGATCATCATGAAAAATGGACTGGACAAAGAAGCACTTCAGGAGCGAGTACGCAATCTGGACATAGCCTACCAAACATCCCGCACAATCTACAACAAAAAATGCCTTTCCCAAAACACCAAGATACGTCACTATGAAACAGTTCTGAAGCCAGTAGTTCTATATGCAGCCGAAACCCTGTCTCTAAATGCCAACAAAGGACTCCTTGAAGAACTGGAGAAAAGAGAACGCAAAATTGTGAGAGGAATCTTGGGATCAAAGTACAGAAATTGAATTCATCAAAAGAGATCCAACAAGGAAGTCTACAGCAAAATAGAGAAAATTACCGACACAATCAGAAAAAGACGGGCACGATTTTACGGTCATCTGAGAAAAATGGACGGAAGAAAGTTAACTAAAGAAATCTTTCACTTTTTTGATTCAAACCCCAAAACCACAATTCCCTGGTTTAGAAATACCAAAGAAGACTTGCAAATGCTATATATCTCAGCTGAAGACGCCCTTAACAGAGATCTCTTCCGCAAGAAACTATTGACGAACGGGCTAAACCGAGACGAGCAACCGAAGAGAAGACACGGTGCCCCTTGGACAGAGGAGCGTAAGCAGGCCCACTCACAAAGAATGAGGGAAATTTGGGCTCTAAAGAAGGCCAAGTTCAGTGTCAAATGCAACAAGACTTAACGTGGTCCTTGATGGCCGCAGCGAATTATATATATAATAATAATAATGTTATTGCTATTTACGTTCCACTAACTACTTTTACGGTTTTCGGAGACGACGATGTGCTGGAATATAGTCCCGCAGGAGTTCTTTTACATCTACCGACACGAGGCTGACATATTTTATCACCTTCAAATAAGGCCGGACTGAGCCAGGATCGAACCTGCCAAGTTGCGTTCAGAACGCCAGTGCGCCTCTCTGGTGTAGTGGTTAGCGTGATTGACTGCCACCTCCGGAGGTCCGGCTCTGCCACGAATTTACCGGGCGAGTTGGTCGTGTGGTTGGGGGCGCGTGGCTGTGAGCTTGGATCCGGGAGATAGTGGGTTCGAACCCCACTGTTGGGAGGCCCGGAAATGGTTTTCCGTGGTTTCCCATTTTCTCACCAGGCAAATGCTGGGGCTTACCTTAATTAAGGCCACGGACGCTTCCTTCCCACTCCTAGGCCTTTCCTATCCCTTCGTCGCCATAAGACCTATCTGTGTCGGTGCGACGTGAAACAAATAGCAAAAGAAAAAATATGATCAGTGCTTCAGCCGTCCGAGCCACTCATTGCACATTTGTTTGGTAAGGATCCCTTCAAATAATACTGCGAGAAGAGAAATCGGTCTGTAGGAGCTTAAGTCAGAGGGGAGTTTATTGCGTTTAAGGAATAACACGCTGTTAGCCTTATCTCGGTGTTCAGGATAAGCACTGGTGTAAAGCATGGTTTTATAGAAACCGGCTAGAATGTGAATATTAATCATAGGAGCTTCTTGTGTGTGGCGACATAGCATGTGGTCACGCCCGCAAACAGTCTTACTGCTGTGCTGAATGAAGTTTAAGATTTATTGGGAGAGTAATTGGAGCGTTCGACCGTTGGGAATGACCTATATTACAAAAATGTTGGAAGGAGAGTTCTAATTATGATACCTAGTTCAGGGTGACAGTACTGGTGTATGACGGGTTCATCAGCGTGATCATGTCGAGTATTTACGGTTGGAGAAAATATTTTCGAATAGTAGTCGGCGAAAGCGTCAGCTTTTCTTTGTCTGTTATGGAAAGGTTGGGTGGTATGATTGGAGAAGTAGGAAGAAGATTTTAGATTTTAGTCAGTTGACGGAATGTCGTCCGGGATTTTCTTCAGTAATTTATGTCAGAAAGTTCAGAAAAGGCGTGTGTCCATTGTTTTTGTTTAATTGCTTTAAATCACACTGACCCGGAGCCTTGGTATGCCTAGATGTCGACAAGGCATTTAACTCCGTATGGCACCAAGGGCTCCTATACAAACATAGCCATCTCCCGTTCCCAACACCATCATTCGATTTCTTTTCAATTACCTAACATCACGACAAGATCGTGTATATTCTTGTTTGTGGCTGTAGTGTTGTCGGATCTCGGGTTCGTACATAAGAATTGTATATCATGGGAGTGTTTAAAAGGCACAGGGTTTTGGGTGGGATTGGGCACTTGGTTGAATTTTAAGAGTCTCTAGGTATGCGAAGTCTGCTTGACGTTATGATAACATGTTCTACTGTTTTAATAACGGAGATGAAATTAGGTAAATTGCTTGGATCTTGCTAGTGTTGGACTCTTCAATTTTATTCATGTTTTACTTCTTTGCTGTGAACGACGGACCTAGGCTATGCGACCATCTACATAATATTTCTATCAATAGCTTTGTTAAATCCCCAAATTCTTCTAATGTAATTTACTTAATGACTATAACACCTGTTCCAAATTTGTAACTGGTGTTGTAAACTTTGCGTATGAATATTATTAGCTTTTCATTTCATGAAATTAAGGTATTCATCCAGAAAAAACATTATGAGGATAGATTGTTATTATGAACTTTTTACCTTCTCAGCTTAGTCTCAGCAATTCGGATGTACTAACAGAGTGAGGAGCCCTATGGTTTTTCCAGAGTTTGTCTTTAAAACATCGCGTATTCACATTTTTACCGCCTATAAGGTGTTTGATCCCATTCTTTCTTTGTTTATAGCCAGGCTGAGTGGCTCAGACGGTTGAGGAGCTGGCCTTCTCACCCCAACTTGGCAGTTTCGATCCTGGCTCAGTCCGGTGGTATATGAAGGTGCTCAAATACGTCATCCTCGTGTTGGTAGATTTACTGGCACGTAAAAGAACTCCTGCGGGACTAAATTCCGGCACCTCGGCGTCTCCGAAAACAGTAAAGAGTAGTTAGTAGGACGTAAAGCAAATAACATTATTATCATTATTTAATTATAACGTGGTCTACGAAAAGATTATTCCCATTTGTACATTCTTATATCTTACGTGTAAATTAATAATTTGTAATATCTTTGGATTGTAGTATGAAATATTTCATCTAATATCCCTTCAATAAATTTGCAACCTTGTGTCGTTCATGATGAAAGGAACCAGCAGAGGTCGAGAGCATCATACTTTCATACCACAGCCAAGACGACGTCACAATTACACAACAGCTCGACGCTGTATAGCTCAAATTGTAACCAAGTAGAATTTCTGTAAACTCAAATCTCCTTCTCACAATCTCCGAAATGAAACCTACGGAGCATGTTGACCATAACAACCTCACTCTTATAAACTAGCAAAGAAGAGTAGTATGTGAGAAATCATTACAACAGCACAATCCTCTAACAACAGGGATTCCGAAGCATCTTATGCCCGACAAACCTACCGATAGCCTGACCTTCAACACACCAAACAGAGACTGATCTCACGAAGTGGATGACAGTATGGATATACAACCGGAAGAAAGAGAAGTCTCATAAACAAGCACTATTCAGGAAGAAAACGCAACAGCACTCTCCAAGAATCCCAAGAAGTTGGAAACAACGATACTATCGAAAGATGGCGTTTACTATACCAAACCGTATTCACATCCAAAGACCCCCGTCTTCGGGGAAATGACGCTATTTATTTATTTATTTTCTTTGCTAGGGGCTTTACGTCGCACCGACACAGATAGGTCTTATGGCGACGATGGGATAGGAAAGGCCTAGGAGTTGGAAGGAAGCGGCCGTGGCCTTAATTAAGGTACAGCCCCAGCATTTGCCTGGTGAGAAAATGGGAAACCACGGAAAACCATCTTCAGGGCTGCCGATAGTGGGATTCGAACCTACTATCTCCCGGATGTAAGCTCACAGCCGCGCGCCCCTACGCGCACGGCCAACTCGCCCAGTAATAACGCTATTTTGTCGTCGCCATAAGACCTATCTGTGTCGGTGCGACTAAAACAAATAACAACAAAAATACAAAAATAAGGCTATTGAGAGACGATAGTGTGAGCGCACTGCAGAATCAACTCTGTATACGAAGCCTTGCATATTTCTTATGTTAATTAAACACACTTTAAATGCACATTTCTTCAAAGCGGTAAATAAACTACAACTAATGGGGCAGTTAATCCGTGACCAAAATAGAGACATTGCTATGCTGCAGAAGTGGCAATAGAAGATCTCGTTCCGATTTTTGGTTACGAATAGGTGTTAACGCAAATGAAAACTAACGTGGCACTGCAATTTATATGAAAAATAATATTGAACACTCCGAACCGATTTTTCTTGAAAATTCCCGAGGGATTAGTTGTTGTGTCGGTGACTTCTTCATTGCTAATATCTATGCACAGTCAGGTCCCAGGGGAGATTTGCGTGTAAACAGTTCTATGGAACAGACATTATACACCCGTTTCACAAAAATACTGGGAAAATTAAACTACGCGGTGAGTTTAATGCAATTCTGTCTGAAAAAAATCAGAGTAGTCGGTTTCATGGCTGTCCCGAATTATCCGAACTAGTATAAGGCCTCCATCTAAAAGACACACATGGGAATAAAAGAAACTGATCCAGGCTATACCTACTACTGTCCGAATGGTGCCTCACGCCTTGACAGGATATACGTTAGCAAGAATTTACAGGAATATATACGAGAAGCTGGCGTATGCCCAGCATAATTCTCAAATAATTGTGCTTATATATGTAAAATTCGGCAACGGCTTAGAGCACCGCACGGAAGGATCAACGAGGATCTGAAGGAACAGTTTCACACGGAATGGCTACAGTGGAAGAAGCAGAGACCACGTTTTCAAAACACACACGACTAGTGGCTGAGGTATGCGAAACTAAGAAGCGTACAATTATTGAAAGATCCAGTGCGGAACGCAGACGTCAACTTTATGACACAACGGATTTTTACTACAAATGCTTGCGGCAGTTATATAAAGAAGATCCAAAAATCCCTTAACGGTTCAACGCATGAAGGAAGTAAGAGTTCAGCTCTTAACAGCATACCGGAGGAAAGCAGAAGGGGGTAAAATTCGGCTCCAGAGATAAACTGAAGCACCTTCTCTATACCATCTAGTGAGAGAACAAAGAGGAGAACGATTAACGAACATTCAGATACTCGTATTACACTGACTGACAGAGCAAATGCAACACAAAGAAGGAGTGGTTCGAAAGGGATGAAAGTTGGGGAAAAACAGAGACGGCACGGACGAATAATTGATGTTTATTTCAAACCGATATGCAGGTTACACAATGCGCACGGCATCGACTCAGTAGGATGTAGGACCACCGCGAGCGGCGATGCACGCAGAAACACGTCGAGGTACAGAGTCAATAAGAGTGCGGATGGTGTCCTGAGGGATGGTTCTCCATTCTCTGTCAACCATTTGCCACAGTTGGTCGTCCGTACGAGGCTGGGGCAGAGTTTGCAAACGGCGTCCAATGAGATCCCACACGTGTTCGATTGGTGAGAGATCCGGAGAGTACGCTGGCCACGGAAGCATCTGTACACCTCGTAGAGCCTGTTGGGAGATGCGAGCAGTGTGTGGGCGGGCATTATCCTGCGGAAACAGAGCATTGGGCAGCCCCTGAAGGTACGGGAGTGCCACCAACCGCAGCAAATGCTGCACGTAGCGGTGGGCATTTAACGTGCCTTGAATACGCTCTAGAGGTGACGTGGAATCATATGCAATAGCGCCCCAAACCATGATGCCGCGTTGTCTAGCGGTAGGGCGCTCCACAGTTACTGCCGGATTTGACCTTTCTCCACGCCGACGCCACACTCGTCTGCGGTGACTATCACTGACAGAACAGAAGCGTGACTCATCGGAGAACACGACGTTCCGCCATTCCCTCATCCAAGTCGCTCTAGCCCGGCACCATGCCAGGCGTGCACGTCTATGCTGTGGAGTCAATGGTAGTCTTCTGAGCGGACGCCGGGAGTGCAGGCCTCCTTCAACCAATCGACGGGAAATTGTTCTGGTCGATATTGGAACAGCCAGGGTGTCTTGCACATGCTGAAGAATGGCGGTTGACGTGGCGTGCGGGGCTGCCACCGCTTGGCGGCGGATGCGCCGATCCTCGCGAGCTGACGTCACTCGGGCTGCGCCTGGACCCCTCGCACGTGCCACATGTCCCTGCGCCAACCATCTTCGACACAGGCGCTGCACCGTGGACACATCCCTATGGGTATCGGCTGCGATTTGACGAAGCGACCAACCTGCCCTTCTCAGCCCGATCACCATACCCCTCGTAAAGTCGTCTGTCTGCTTGAAATGCCTCCGTTGACGGCGGCCTGGCATTCTTAGCTATACACGTGTCCTGTGGCACACGACAACACGTTCTACAATGACTGTCGGCTGAGATATCACGGTACGAAGTGGGCCATTCGCCAACGCAGTGTCCCATTTATCGTTCGCTACGTGCGCAGCACAGCGGCGCATTTCACATCATGAGCATACCTCAGTGACGTCAGTCTACCCTGCAATTGGCATAAAGTTCTGACCACTCCTTCTTGGTGTTGCATTTGCTCTGTCAGTCAGTGTACTATCGGGGGAGGAGAGCACGGGTCATCTGGAAACTATTGAAAACAACATGCCTTTGCTGGCAGGACCTAGTATTTACAGTGCACTATGTCTTCTGGTATAGGCTAGAGCAATTTTGTTACTTTCATAGATCTGTCTCTGTCTTATCCTGAGCTTTGACAATATGAAAGTTACTGAGGTATGAGCGGTGCTAGTAATGCAAATCCTTATGCAGCTAGTCCCTGCTACGAATTGTGTGAAAATGTTGCTCGTGTCGGTTGGTGTATGCATTTCAGTGGGCTTGGCAGACTGATATGTAATTGCAACTCTGGCTCGGTGAGGAAAGCAGCGGGAAACTACCTCACTCCTCATTTCCCTAGTACACCTCTTCAGTGATGCTTAGGCCATCTATGACAGCTGATGACAGAGCTGTTGAGGATACCACCAGCGTTAGCGCTGACAGACTGAACATACATACATTGAAAACAACATTTATTCACTGTTTGAAGAGACCTCGAAGAAAGAAGTAAACAGTCAACATACACATTTGGATATCATCAAAGGAAGAGTAACAAACTGCCAGAAAGAAGATCTCAGTTCCCATATGAGCAAGGAAGAAATTTACAAAGCCATCCGAAAGAGCCTACTCAACAAATCACTAGGATCTGATGGCCCTATTAGAGGATTCTATCTCACTTTCTGGTCAATTATACAAGAAGAACTCGTCCATGTTCTAAATTATACGCTTGAATCGGAGTCAGATATCAAACACCTAAATAATGGGCCGATTGTACTGATACCAAAGAAAGCTATACAACGGAAGGTAGAAGATTTTAGACCCATCTCCTTGCTAAACTTTGATTACAAAGTACTTACTAGATGCCTAAAACAAAGGTTAACTACTTTCATGGGAGACGCTGTATAGCAATACCAATCATGTGGAGTTCCGGGTAGATCCATCATCAACACGGTGTGCGCTATTCGAGACAGAGTAAGTAAATCCTCGATCAAAAAGAAACGGAACTTCTAATTACTATAGACTTTAATCATGCTTTTGATCCAGCCAATCATGCCTCGCTAACTGAAGCACTTACAGCCCTAGGATTTGTAGAGAAATTAATCATAAGGAATGCCCTGCAACGAGCAACTTCAAGAACCACATTCAACGGTTATCTTATCCGACCTGTAAACATTAAAGAAGGTGTGCAACAAGGATGACTACTGTCGATCCTTCTGTTTGTTTTGTCTCTTGAGCCACTACTCGGTGCTCTAAGTGCTACAGGCAACCCATACGCCCTAGAGGTTTACGCCTATGGCGTCACTATTATTTGTCGACCGAGCGGTTACTTAATACAATCAGTGAATATAGTAGACTTTCTAACGCCAGATTCAACTTGCTAGTAATAGGCGAAGACAAACGTAGGACATTCACCGCACCAAACTGGCTTAGCCTTGAGGAAAAAGTGAGAGTCTTAGGGATCACATTTTACAGCCGTATTCAGAAAATGATACAATGGAACTGGACACAAAAACTAAACTCTCTCAGAGGCCTATTACAAAGAGAGAAACTTAGAACAGAGAATACAATATGTCAACATATTCGTCGTAAGCAAGATATGTTATTTGAGTTAAAGTCTCCCCATGCAATAGGTTCGTTTCTCTGGTATGGCTCACTTTTAAGAATGGTACATAACTCTCTCACTCAACCGAAGTCTCTTGGTGGTGGAAACGAATGAAAAATCCCTTTTTCTAAATAGAAACTAAATGGCATTGAAAGGCTTAGGCCATTCGACCTCTCAACAATTTCTACAACAATGGTACAACTTGCAAGAAAACTGCATCCCTCCAGCACACCATGTCTTATATCATCTAGCTTCCCATAACGAATTCTAAAACTTCAACTTAACTATCTCCCTTCTGATATGCTAAAGAATAGGACATCTTCTAAAGATATACATACCTTCATCCACAATTACATGGCACCAAGAATCACGAAGTCTGCTCTTGTGGTGAACCGGAATCGAGTCTGGAGGAACAATTATCATAAAGCCCTTCCAAACATAGCAGGCGAACACTGGTATATGGTAGTGTGTGAACTGATCCCAACTAACAACAAATTACACCGTGTCCGTATGCTAGACAATCCAAGTTGCACCGTATGCAAGAAAAAAGAAGACACCATAATGCACCGTTTAACACGCTGCACACAAGTTCAAGTAGTGTGACGCATGGTGACAATCTTAATCAGTTAACGGGCCAACAAATTAGTGGTATAGTTCCCGAATGGATCATAAGACCCAATTTCAGCCTCTAGCCAGCACAACTCCAGGCTGCAGTAATGTCACTTCTTGGTGTATACGTGCATTGTGTTTCAGGTGTAACCCGATCACATAATGCTAACATTGTGAGCCTCCAACTAGACGTGTAATACTTAAGATATCCAAATACGAACAAATTTTAGGTATACTGTATATGCTGACAAACTATGCCAACTTGCAAAGGAACAGAAGCTAAAACAGTGAACTGAACCAATAGGGATTCATCAAGTTTTCATTGTAATTATTTGTATCATATTTATCTTCGGATCTCATTATTGTCAATATTGTATTTGATAATGCTAATCTTAATATTTTATTGTTTCTCAATACTGTAACATGAATTGATGTAAAAAGAGATGAAGTGGGCGAACTGTAATTTGCCTTCTCACTCACAATCTTTACTCTACTGGCGGAAATACGGCCTAGTCCTATGGATTAGTTCTCAACAGTTCTAATAATAATAATAACTCGCTACCCGCAACGCAGAAATGTTACAAGGTTATACGACCAGTTATCAAGTTCTTTCGCTGAGTTACGAGTAATACTGTATAGACGATTACTTTCTTGATGTCTCCCACCTGTATCCTAAACACGAAAACCGGTCATATGTAAGATATTATACTTCAGGACCCTTCAATTGATTCTTTGCAAAGGGATAAGTCCCGCTTTCATTTTTCAGTCATGCGAGTTTCGTTAACACTGCCAACTTCTAAACCTGCCGCTCGACCTTTAAAGCGGTCCAGGACTCTGTGTCGCATGCAAGGTGGAGTAAACATGATTTCATTTCACACCAACATTTCGGCGTGCGAAATGAGACCATTAGGACATCAAATTACTATCAGTAGCCTGCTAATATATTAAGAATTAGGAAGATTCCTGCGTATGGTCCTTATTGCTATCTGTTTACTCTGAGTGAAGTATTTTGGTAGTATATCATACATGAATTTACGTGTTGCTATTAAAAATCTATAGGTCCTGCTATCCAATGGAAGGTTTATGAGTGTAATATTTCATGCTCTTTACGAGAGCGGAGCGGCCGTAAATGAAATGTGTGACGCATGGCATCTCTTTGCACGGAGCCCGCTTTCTTCCTCTTGTACCTATCATTTAACTATAACCATAAATCCTGGCCGACACTCCACCTGCCACTAATATTGATTCGAAGTGCATTAAGATGGCAAGCCTGCCGCAGGTGCCTGCAAGTATTTCGCTTATAGGATTATTACTCTTTTATGGTCTGTATGTGGATATAAATCACCCTCTCTAGAGAGTCTTAAGTGAAATTTTAGATCATCATAAACGTTAAATCCTCTCTCTTAACTGCTCACTGACACTGACATGAAATGTACGTGAGACATGTTGAGAGATTCTCAGCAACTCCTCCCTCTAACAAGCCACTTTTCCGTTCACTAATAGGTTTAACAGTAAAGCAGTAGCTTAACCATCACTCACTAGAATCAGGAGTTGCAATTGAGAGACTTATAAACCTTCTCGGTGTTCCCGCGTTCCGCAGTCAATATTCTTGGCTTTCTGTATACCCATGTAGGTTACTTGCTTAAGAGTTACCTGTAATAGGTCTTGAGGACTCAGATCCCGCTTCCGAAGGGGTTGAGTGGTTACTACGATTACGATGAAAAATATATTTTAGAAGAAAGATGGAGAGTTAGCAAAATTCAGAGCAGTGGCAGAAATGGTAGTGGAAGTGTATATTTTCATACCCAGACTTAACCGCCATAAGTGCACTAGCAAGCCTAAGTGTAATCCGTGTTACGCTCATTTCTGATAAGGGAGAAACCTGAACTGGTAGTCACGCACTTGCAAAGCGTGGAGTGGACATATTAAAATCCATAGCCTGGAAAAGGATGTTGCGAGTTTACTTGTTTGTATTCCTGATTCGATCAGGTATCATGAAGCAAGAAGGGAATGCGTAAGATTATTTTTATTCAAACCGATTAGATCAAGTAACGGATGTCCAGTAGAGAAGGTACTGAGTCACAATCATTGTTGTCAATACATCCAAATGGAACAGATACAATAGTTTTAAGAATCAGACTTGATCTGTTGTTGTCAGCGATCTTCAAAATTACTCTCATTCTTACTCTTATTTCGTTGGCAGATTTCGTACTCAAGTCAACAACTGTGAAGAAGACATGATATCTGGTAAAGTATAGCCAATTTCAGAAGCAAAATTTCCAAAATTTTCAAAGTGAAATACACGTCTGGAACATACTGGGCAACAGGGGAATTATGTTTTCTTTTAATTTTCAAGCCGGGTAGAGACCTGGAAGAGGCAGTTTGTAATGGTACAGCTATAGACGTACGGTACACAGCTTTAACTCTTGTAGTAAGCAGCACATCTTAGAAGGACATGCCAATATGTTATTCACCATGACCCCAACGTCAGAGACAAGTCACCAAATGCAATGTTTTATGACGCATTTAGTGACAGAATTTCACAGAGAACGAATAAATATTTTTCTAACTACGTGAGGTTTCATTAAGTTAATTTCTGGTAAATTATTAATTTATCGTTTAATTTTTTAATTATATACTACACTAGCAACGACCCGCTGCTTCGCTCGCGTGGATTTCTTAATTTGATCAAAATAATCGTTCTTCGGCATTGTACTAAGACATTATCTGAAAATCCCGAAATTATAAAAACTCACCCAAATATTGAGTTACATTTACCCCAGAAATTCTTTGTAAACCATGTTTGTGGTATTACCTTTTGGGGCTAAGACAACCATGCGACATAGAACTGTAGGGCCTACATGTGAGAAACAGTCTTATCTCAAATCGAAAAAATAAATACATGTTTCTTTATTTTTAAAGGAGATTCCAAATACCCATTCCCATATCTGTTACATCTTCAGTTTTTGAGATATACATATCCCCGTAAAAAGAAGTCAACCCCTTGATCAGTCTTTCCCCCACCTGATCTTATTTTCCGAAAACAAAAATACATGTTTCTTTATTTTTAAAGGAGATTCCAAATACCAATTTTCTCGCCTGTAACATCTTCAGTTTTTAATATATAAGTATCATCGTAAAAAAAGCAATTCAACTATTTTTCACTTCTTTTCACCCCGTGTTAAGTGCCTTCTCCGAAAACAAAAACGTACAGGTTCCTGTATTTTAAAGGACCTTCCAGAAACCAAGTTTCCTGTCTCTAACATGTGAAGTTCTTGAAATATAATGTAGATATACCGGTACTCATTTTAAAAATTCACCCGCTTTTCCAATTATTTTCAGCCCCGGAATTGGATTTTCCGAAAACAGAAAAATACGTGTTTCATTAAAGGAGATTCCAAATACCGGTTTTCATGTCTGTACGTCTGTAATACCTTCCGGTTTTGAGATAAATGTATACTCATACGAATAATTCAACTTCTTCTTCTTCTTCAGTTCTTTCCACCCCTCCCCCCGCTTTTAGTCGACTTTCAGAAAACAAAAAGTACGTGATTCTTTATTCTGAAAGAAAATTCAAAATACCAACTTTCACGTCTGTAACAGCTTCAGTTTTTAAGATAAAGTATCCTCATAATCGTATTTCAACTCCTTATTTACTTATTTTAACCCCACACCCCTTACGTCGATTTTCCGAAAAAACAAATGCCTGTTTCTTCATTTTTAAAGGAGATTCCAAATACTAATTTTCACGTCTGTAACATCTTCAGTTTTTGATATATAAGTATACTCACAAAAGTAATTCAACACCATTTTCACCCCTCTTCCTACCCGTTAAGTTGATTCCCCCTCTCCAAAAGTACTTGTTTCTTCATTTTTAAAAGAGATTCCAAATACCACTTTTCACGTCTCTAAAATTTTTAGTTTTTGAGATACAAGTATCCTCATACAAAGAATTCAACTAATTTTTAAATTCATTCACCCCCCCCCTAAGTGGATTTTCCGAAGACAAAAGAACACGTGTTTCTTTACTTTGAAAGAAGATTCCAAATGCAAATGTTCAAGCCACTAACATGTTCAATTTTTGAGATATAAGTATCCTCATAAAAATAATTCAACTCCTTTTTCACCCAAGCCCGTTAAGTTGATTCCCTCCCTCCAAAATGCGTGTTTCTTTATTTCTTTAAGGTGATTCCAAATACAAATTTTCCCGTGTGTAACCTTAAGTTTTAGAGATATACGTATATTCATAGAAAGAATTAACTTTTTTACCTCCTTTCATCCTCCCTTCTTAAGTGAATTTTCCGAAAAAGAAAACTTGTTTCTTTATTTATAAAGGAGCTTCCAAATGCCAATTATCAGTTTTGAGATATATTTTTCCTCATGAAATGGAGTTAAACTTCTTTTTCACTGCCCCCGCCCCCAAGTTGATTTCGCACCCCCTCAAAATGCGTGTTTCTTAATTTTTAAAGGAGATTCCAAATACTAATTTTCATGTCTGTAACATCTTTAGTTTTTGAGATATAAGTATCCTCATACAAAGAATTGAACTAACTTTTCAATTAATTCACCCCCTTTAAGCGGATTTTCCAAAGACACACGATTACGTTTTTCTTTACTTTGAAAGAAAATTCCATAATACAAATTTTCATGTCTGTACATTTTCAGTTTTTGAGATAGAAGTATCCTTATGAAAATAATTCAACTTCTTTTCCACTTCACTCCCGCCCGTTAAGTTGGTTTCGCCCCACCCAAAATATGCGTGTTTCGTTATTTTTAACGGAGATTCCAAATACCAATCTCCACGTCTGTAATCTTCAGTTCTGAGATATAAGTTTCACCACAAAAGAATTCAATTTTTTACTACCTTTCACACTACTCACTCAAGTGAATTTTCCAAAAACAAACAGTACCCGTTTCTTAAAAAAGCTCCCAAATACCAATTATCACGACTGTAACATCTTCAGTTTTTGAGATATATGTATCCTCGTAAAAGGAATTCATCACCGTTTTCATCCCCCCCCCCTTCCAACAAGTTGATTCCACCACCAAATGCGTATTTCCTTATTTTTAAAGGAGATTCCAAATACCAGTTTTCACATTTGTAACACCTTTAGATTTTTTGGTGTATACATACATTCTCATACAAATAATTCATCTGATATTTCAATTCTTTAACCCCCCCCCCCGATTAAGGATTTTCCCCGGAAACCAAAGAATGCGTATTTCCTTATTTTTAAAGGAGATTCCAAATACCAATGTTCACGTCTGCAACATGTTAAGTTTCTGAGATATACTAAAGATACGCTAATTTTAAAAATTCACATCCTTTTTCAGTTCCCCTTAGCTGGATTTTCCGAAGAAATATTTATACTTCTTTTCTTTTATAGGAAATTCCAAATACCAGTTTTCAAATCTGTAATATGTTACGTGTCTGAGATAATTTGCAGATATAATCTTTTTTTAAATTAACCCCTTTTCCACTCCTGTTCACCCCCTATTCATCGGATTATCCAAAAACGCAAAAATACATGTTTCTTTATTTTCAAAGGAGATTCCAAATTTCAATTTTCATGTCTGTAACATCTTCAGTTTTTGAGATATAAGTCTCCTCATAAAAGGCGTTCAATCACTTATCCCCCATTTTCACCCTCCTTAATTTGATTTTCCGTAAAGAAAAAAATACGTGTTTCATTATTTTAAAAGTAGATTCCAAATATCAATTTTTACGTCTGTAAACTTTTAAGTTTTTGAGATGTAGATATTCTCATATTAAAAATTGACCCCCCCTTTTCACCCCCTTAGCGACGGAATATCCAAAAATCCTCTCTTAGCGAGCACCTACATGTTAGTATGAATGTATCCCAAAAATGTCATTTCTTTATGTCCAATAGTTTTGGCTCGGCGATGATGAATCAGTCGGTCAGTCAGTCAGTCAGTCAGTCAGTCAGTCAGTCAGTCAGTCAGTCAGTCAGTTAGAACAAGTTATTTTATACATATAGATTATTTCTTTTGCATCACCTCGGATCAAAGAGTTCCTGACTTTTTACAAAAATACGGAAGAGAAACATAGAGAGATACCATATCAGCGTTATTTATTGCCCAACAAAACAACAAATGAGAGCTTCTACAAGTATACAGTTCAGCTTTCTCAGTTTGAGTTACTGAATACAGCAAACAACCTTTAATACCAGGCAACACGTCCCCTTGCACCGATGAATGCCTGAATTCGTCTTGGCATTCTAGTTCATCAAAATTTTGGTTCAAATCCTCCCACTCCTCAATGGTGATTCAACGCAGATCTCGCAGAGTGGTTGGTGGGTCGTGATGCCCACAAACAGCCTTTTTAATTTATCCCAGGCATGATCGATAGGGTTCATCTCCAGGTGATATGGCGGCCACTTTAGTCGTAAAATATCGTGATCACGAATAAATTCAGCATGGTGAAATTGCGTTCAGGGTTCCTCCACGCTAAAATTCGAAGGTAACGGTAGTCGATTGTAGTCGTAGCCCTTGGACGACCTGTCCGAAGCAAATCATCAACAGATCCTGTCTCCCTGTACCACTTCCATATTAGAGCCACGTCACATTTATTACGATCAACATGTGGAGCAACTGCTCTTGTTGACCATCCTCTTGACATAATGTGATTATGCGTACACGTTCACATGGCGACATATCGTGGTATATCGTGCCATCCTAGGAGATCACTACACTGCTTAGAACACACCTCTAATGCTTCCACACTAGTGTTACATCATCAACTGAAATACTACCTCCCATTTGAGCGTGGCGTTCTGCCTATGGGTTAGGGGTACGTGCAGTTGTATGTTTACAGACACCCTAAGGTTGATCCTTCCGGGCTGCATAGGTTACAAACACAGTTAAATGACGCACGGGGATGATGCAAAACCTTTTTTAAGTGTATATAGTCCTTTTATATAAATCGATGTCTCGTTAAAGATATTCCTTCCGTTCCACACGGAGGTTCATGACGAGAGCCTATGATGATGCATCATAAAATTGGAGAGTACGCTAGTGAATCTTGTTTCAATACGCATTTGCACACTTAATCTGTATATTAGTTGCATTGTTTGTTTAGTCGGAATTTACGACACACTGCTCACTAAGCTTACTGTCAAAGTATTAATTACGTTGTTTGTAGACGAGGTGTATCCTAATGCGACAGCTAAGCATTATGGGAAAGAGTGAGGCTGGAAGGGGTGGAATCTCGCAGTACAAAAATGAACTTAATGCGACGTCTACAGGTTTAGAAAGAATGAACATTACAAGACGTCCACCTGTCTACTGAGAAGATAGGAAGACATACAAGCGCTGCTCTCTACAGGTAATTCCATCTATTTAATTCATCTCAGCCTTGCACAGTACTGCGATATTTTGATGCTCTGTGAAGACTTGTCTCGTAAACTGCTAGCTAGACGCTGGAGGTTATCGGGGAGTATATCATGAGCCGATATTATTCCACCGGGCGAGTTGGCCGTGCGGTTAGGGTCGCGCAGCCCTGAGCTTGCATCGGGGAGATAGTGGGTCCGAAGCCCACTGTCGGCAGCCCTGAAGATGGTTTTCCGTGGTTTTCCATTTTCACAACAAGCAAATGCTGCGGCTGTAACTTAATTAAGGCCACTTCCTTCCTACTCTTAGGCCCTTCCTGTCCCGTCATCGGCATAAGACCTATCTGCGTCGGTGTGACGTAAAGCAAATAGCAAAAAAAAAAAAAAAAAAAAATTCAAATTTTCTTATGATTACAATCTTGAGATATATAGGAATACGAGGGAATTCACTTATATTTACCAACAAAATAAAAAATATTATAAATTGGGCTCCAACATGTGAAAAATTCTTACTTGGCACTTTTCTTGCCATTGTGGCTAAAAAAATACTATTTTTGAACACAGTGTATTTTATTTCACTAATATATTGAACCCATGACCTTTTTTCCTAATGATTACAGTAGTTTTAAATTTTTTTCACCTTATTCTCCTTCTCTCGAAACTGACCTTAGGACGAGTCCTGAGTAGTAACCATGTATAAAGGAAAATTAACCTTACGGTACCATACTGGAGGAATGTATGTTTGCATGACTTATTAACCCTCTCGTACAGTTGAATCTATTTAATAGTAGTTTTTCTTTGCGTAGGAAAGTGAACAAAATTAAAATTGTTCTGATGGACTGCACATCCATATGTGGCTGGGAGGCGTGACCAATTTTAAGAAAAATAATGGATAGGAAGGGCATTGTAAGATACGCGGTATTAGAACAACGCCGTCGATATATGTGTCTTCAATGTGTAGCAACAAAAAAATTTACGTGGCTTCGAAATCTAAAAATCAGAGCTACGATACCTATACTGATGCATGGTTTTCAGTTCCTAAAAACTTAAAATTCCCATTAGTGTACATAAAGACATTTCACTAATTATGAAATGATCGTTTACACGACGCACATTAGACTAAATCTAATTCTACTCCTGGAAATAATGCTGTCACCTGTAAGAACTTCGGAATTTGAACCTTTGTACGATATGTAAGAGGAATGGAATACGATTGAAACTGGGGTATACATAATGTTGGGAGCATTTAAAATTCGGGTCATAGGATAGAAAATCTCTACTCTGTCCAACGAAGTGTGCGTTACAGGATCGTCACCTCTTTATTATTATTATTATTATTATTATTATTATTATTATTATTATTATTATTATTATTATTATTATTATTATTATTATTGGTATTTGCTTGGTGTGAAATTAGAGAACTTACTTCTCTTTATTAACTGTGTTCCACTTTATTAAGATTTTTCATGGTCATAAGCGAAAAAGTCCGAGTAGGAATAGAATCTCTGTTTTACAAAAGGAAGACATTTTTAAAGAGAAATACGGATCTTAGTTGCATAGCTGCACACATGTAACATCACTTGATGTGTGTTCCAGACGAGTAGTGTTACTTCAGTAGCCGTCCTTCCAGAGGGTGAGAATGACCACGTGCTGTGCCTTTTTTACCCACATCACGCGCCACGCCTGCCTGGCTTACTTTTCAACTGACAAACTATACAACACTTGTTTTGCTTTAAATTATTCCATTCGGGACTTCCTCAAGTGGAACGTTCCTCAACTTCATGTCTACATGCAACTGATGCTCACGAGAGCCTCATCAATGTTTTATTTATATATTTTGATTCATTTTGCATTAATATGAAATATGCTAGCTTTGAAATTCCTCTACAGCTGACGGCTATGAAATAAAGTGATGAAGAATCGCTCCTATATTTCAATAAAATGTCAGACTGTATGAGTTTCCAGCTAGTAATAAGATTTATCTTCAGGTTTTACAGAAAATTATAATTACCTTTCCAAGAAAGGTTCTGTCAAAATTTTAAACCAGCTCTTGAACGTCAAGGTTTATGAGAAGCATTATCAATTACTAAGAGGATGCAATTTATAGCTAAGATGTCTTTCCTGTAACAGGATAGACATATAATACTGCGGATACTGCAGTGTGTGACCCTTATCTTTCTGGTCTAGTGGCTGACTGGAGAAGCTTGACCTATTTTTGATTCCCAGTGCTGAATTTGGCCGTTTCTCTAGCACTGTGTCTTGTGTGGCTTTTAACATCAGAGGAAACCTTTCCGGTTACCTGGAGCCACTTGGAAGCCAGGAGACAGTCTTCCGGCTTACCGTTCGGAAACTTAACGATTCGAACCCTAACAAGATCATGAAGATAATTTTATTTTACAAGAGTTCATCATAGAGATCGATAATGCGCAACGTGGTAACTGGTGATTACAGAAGTTCACCAAGTGAGAGGGGAGGGAGAAGACTCACAATAGTGATTAGTGATATCCTGGTCATAAGTCCTGCCTGTTTTGAATTACCTGTGAAACGTGCGTATGATGAGACAGTAGCTTAGACTTGGCAAACATGTCAAGTGGAGGTAACCCCGATTGTTAAACCTGGGAAATATTAAAATATGAAGTACGCAGGGCAAATTGAAGCACCTTAGACGAACCGAATAATATCATCCACTAAGATGCCTTAAGGAGATGTAAAAATGTGTGGAAAGTAAAGGTAGGCAGTTTCAGCATTTCTTTGTGTGACACGGGTGAGTATCGAACAGTCCCTTTATAATAGCGAATTTAACCACAAAATGTTGTTGCCGGTTGACCAGAAACAAAGTCTTTTCGGCATGTGAACTCCGCGTCGCGCGCAATTATTACTGATAATCCCCTCTTTGTATACTGGGAAAGTTGGCGCTGCGGTTTGTATACGGAACTATGTCAGTATTGTCTAGAATTGTGTTCTCACGGATCATGTTAATAGAAGGATATATTTTTGGGTCTAAGCTGTGTGTAAAGATACAAGTTGCACTCACACGACAAAACCCCGAAAGATATCATGTCTATCTCAGTACTTTTAGTGGGGGTACAGGAAGTCCTGAAAGAAACCACGAATATGATATTCACTGAAAGTCATCTTGGCTCACTATGAGTACCTTTGCAAAAATGGCTGGGAAGATAAGTGATAGTGGAAGCGTCTTGTAAATTTCAAGAGGCTCGGATATCTATGGTTTATGACCGAATATAAAAGCAGAGAACCCATTTTCTTCAAGGAAAACTTTAATTTAAAATAAGGAAAAAATTGGAACCACGAAGATACCGGATCCCAAACACGTTTGAGAAGATATATATGGCAGAGTGGAGGGACAGGTTAATCAAAACTCTTACTTCAGTGACTGGTTCATAATCTAGGTGTGACAGATAATTGCATATAGTTCCCATAGCTGATATTTACAGTAATAACTGCCTAGCGGGAAGCTCTGCGTTCAAGCTCATTGCCAAATGTTTCAGGCTTTGAATATAATAATCTTCTCTTCCAATCGTGGATGCCCACCAACTGGGAAGAGTGTGTTCTAAGCATTTCACGTCTTGGTTTGATACAGATTTGCTTGCACCTGTGGGAACATCTGGAATCTGTCTGATGCAGCAGCAAAGAACTAACCACTGTACCGTACGCATTCTACACCTAATTATACACTTGCCCTCACATCGAAATGATGAAGGATATCCTACAGTTTACAAGATGTATACCCCTATACACAAGTTCGCATGATAATAGTTGAATACAATTATTTTCAAAAAGAATTGCTCACCATGAAGGAGCCAAGGCAGGGGCACATAAGCGGGTACAGGCGCAGGATATGATAATGTAAAGAAAATATAAAAATATTGTATCCTACCAAGGATGTATTGCAAGATAACAAACACTTGTAGGATGCACGTAGTTCGGTGTTTGACCACCTGTGGCACGGAGGTAGGTGGCGATACGGTCAGGTATGGAGGTATACGAACGTGGGTATTCTTCTGAGGAAGACACTGCCGCAGCTGGCACAAGTGTCCCTTACCGTAGATGCCACTGGCCAAAATTGTCGTCCAATCTGGTCGTAAGCGTCATCGTTGGGAGAGAGGTCTGAAAACCATGTTGGCTAAGGATGTATGGTGACATCAAGAAGGCAGGCCAGAGATACCCGTGCTGTGTGAGGCTGGGCATTATCCTGCGGGAAAATGGACCTGTCGAGCTGCACCAGCAAGGGAAGTAAACACGGTCGCAGAATTTCCTGAGCGTATCGCCTCACCGTCAGGGTTCCTTCAGTCACGCCCAATGATGAAGGGACACCGTAGGAAATGACACCCCTCGTTGGGGCGGCGTGTCGCTTTACATTGAAGTGAGGATCATTGCGCTGGCCAGGACGTCTCCAGATTCGAACTCCGTGGTCCTCTGTGTCCAAACAGAACCGTGATGTGCCACTGTACGCCACTTGTCAGCAGTACGCAAGCTGCCATACTGCCCATTCCTGGCAGGCATTCGAACGTGCTTGGTGATGCTCAGATCGCAATGGTAGACGTCGTAAAGGACGCCGCGACGACCGATACTGTTCTGCTAGCGGCATACGTATGATACTGATAAACACAGATCTATCCTCAGCTTCCGTGACATGTCTCTGGATGGTGCGATGCGACGCTCATAGAGTGCTTACGGCCTGTCGCAGTGTGAAACGATCCTCCCTGCTGGTGGTCCGCTGGAGTTGATCAGAGCCGCCTCGACGCACGTTCCCTCTGCGTGCAGCACTGACGCACAGTGTAGTCTGAATGGTCCTTTGGCGAGCAATGCGCCGAAACGTCCAACCTGCTTTTTTAGTCCTAAGCTGCGGATTCTCTCAAACTCGTCTAACTGGTCAAGGGCTTGCGGACTGTACCTCCGGGGCATGTTCTGTTTTCACTCAGTGGCCCACACTGCTACTTAGGCCTTATTCGGCGTCTTGGGTCTATGAATGAAGGAAGTACATATAAGCTCCCTAGTGGCACATCCACGCAAGTAATCGGCATTAAACGTAAACGGGACAAATACCAGTCTATGATGCTACTGTGTGGCAACCATTGTTGTACTTGCACAATTCGTTCATGTTGTGCATTTTGTTATTGCATATCAGTGTACGACCTTACTCACTAAAGTGATTTGACTACGTAACAAAACAAATAAACTTACTGAAGGTGTCTGTCTTCTTACCTAACTCGAGGAAGTCTAAGCTAATGGCTGAACGCTGCACGAACACATCGACGGTTTTTGGCAACTAGGGGATGAGGAAAGGTTAGGACTAGACCTTGGCCTTAATGAAGGTAAAAACCCAGCATTTGCCAAAGTGAAAATAGGAAATCACAGGAAACCATCTCCAGGGTTGCCGATGCTGGTGTTCGAAGCCATCATCTCCAGAATTCAAGCACATACTACGTTACACAAACCACTCTGCCAACTCGCTCAGTTAACTTGAGAAATGGTCCAGTGATGAGTGCCCATGTGACGTTCATAGACAAGAATCTACTCATGTATTATGGGTGACTATTAGACAGACAAACAGCCTACAACGACTAGAAAATTCCATGTTGGGGTAACAAACGACCTCCATGGTGGACTAATTACGCAAAACAGTTGATATATTTAATTATGATTGAGAGTTTTACGAACACTGGCAAGATTTAAAACGTTCCGACACTCGATAAAAATAAGCACTTCCCACAGTGAAGAACATGAAAAGTTTTATATATATTCTCGTGAGGAATTTCAGTGACTAATTTGTCACGGAAATCGAAGGTCAAACGGAAGAATAAAACGATTTCATGTTCTTAGAAAACTTCCTATAGTTGTGTGTTCAACCAACAGTCAATTGTTTTTGAAACGGTTGCCATATCCTTCATAATAAAACATGATCTAAATATATTTTGTCGGTTGTCTACGTTTTGACACGCCCGTGTTATTTGGAGGATTTATGTTACGTTAAGAATCGGAGATCCCACAGGTTCAGTATTTCTGCCGATCTTCAATAAAATAATTACACATTTGCAGACAAGTAATCAATGAAATTCATAAATAACTGTTGTGGTAGAATGGCAGACGTCGACACTTCTGATTCCAACAGTACGTCATGGATGTTTCAAAGCATTCACTAGATTTATTGAATTCCGGTTCCATGACTGGGTGGATAATTGGAGGACGTATTGGACAGACAAACTGTTGGGCATTAGCTGTGAAAAATATCATATATGCCGCTACTCAATTGCAGAAAGTACGTCTTCGTAGCATTATTTTCCGGTTTTAGTTACTGGCATGATTCAAAACATTCCGACACTCATTAAAAAATAAGCACTTCTCACAGTGAAGAACTTGAAAAGTTTTATATATATACATTGCACCTTTGTAGTCAATCAAAAGTCGGTCACCTTAGCCTCATCGGAGGCATGAAATTGTTAATTCTTGTGGTCTCACTCGGTTAAAGGGTTATTCTGTAACTTGTTGACATGATGATTGTGGTACGAAGGGAAATATCTGCTACTTGAAATAAAATCCAATAATATGCTAATTCAAATTTATTAAATCGAAAAGAAAATCTCCAAAAGAACTATTATGATGTGAAGCATCACCAAAACAAATTTAACAGCACAGACGATAGGTATAAGAAAATTCGAAATGTAAATAAACTTACGGCTTATTTATAATTACCTTTCATTTACTTCTTGGGCTGCTGAAACAACTACCATTGCTAAAAATAAAAACCTGAAAATATTTCTTCGGCTTCCAAGTAATACCATTGCTTAATTCACTTCATCCGAGAAAAATCATTTTCCGTGACCGAACTCCGAACGCTTCTTTAACTAAGGTTATCCACCGATTAAAATACCACGTAGGATATCAATCGACGATCGAATGAGCCTTAAAAGTATCGAAACAACCATTAGTTGTACTAGAATCAGTTATGAAACTGCTATAAGACATCATTAAGTAGACTGCTTGCTTGTTGTTTAAAGGGGCCTAACATCGAAGGTCATCGGCCCATTAAGTAGACTAACTTGCTTATTTGGAAGACACGAGGGTCCAAAATTCCATAGCAAATTATTATAAAATAAAATTTATTGCACCACGTTCTGTCATAAAATGGCATCATGAAAATATTTTACATTAAAATGCTTAGATACGCACATAAACTGAAATTGTTCAATTGAACCGAATATAAATTAATAAGGTGCTTTAAATTAAAATTTAAACAAATAAAACAAGTAACTTTCAGGTTACGCTTGAAATAATTTTACAATAGAAAACCCCAATAAGCACACGATGTAATCTTAAAACAACCACGTCTATGAATGACAAGTAAATTTCTTAAAACCACAGTCTATAAACAGTGAAAATAAAATAAAGCGAATTAAAGCACACAACCGCTTAGGAACGGTGGAAATACAAAATAAATCAACTAATGAACACAACTGTGTACGAACGGCGAAGGAAAAACGAATGAACTCTCCCGTAGTCATGAATGCAATTAATCAGCTGTAGGCAAGGTGTGAAATAAAGAACACATAAAATGTATCTTTGGCACGTTTTACTAGTCGTAACATAATACAACTCAAAATTAAAAAAATAACCACGTGTGGTATCGTAGTATAGTAATCACCATCATCAAGATAGAATCCAATGCGCACTCAAATGCCACACGATAATATCACAACTAGGATTAATAACGTCTAACCATCATCATCTTCAACAAACCCACGAATATTTTCGGCAATTAACTGTAGCTGTGCAGTGCACACCCCGAAAGTACTTTATGAAAATCTGTTCTGCTGTTCATACACGAAAGGAGAAGTACAGTTTGACATAATTAAATGTTTATTAACCAGTCAATCTTATAATTGAATGGCCAGCAGGCCACTCTCATTTATTACTTAATTTTTTATTTAATATCCACAGCATGATTAACACAACAGGCTTTGCGACAAGATCTACAATATACTATGTAACTTTTCTTTACCTTTTTGAGCTGTATCATCCTAACACAATACAGACTAAAGGTTTTAATTCTGGAAATTTTTCCCTATTCAATCCATGTTCCAAAATTTAGCTATTTATCGGAAAATGGGCCACAAACCTATATTTCTCACTTTTATCGACATGTCTATCAGTCAGCTGTGGTCAGGTATATATATTATGTTTATGTCATTCACAGGAAAGTGGAGTATAAGGTAACGGTGAATTTATTACAAATTTAACTTAGCAGGATCAATATGGAAGTATTACAAAATTAAGTGAAATTCAAAAAATTAAGTGTTATGAATACCGTTGTCTTAGTTGGATTTGGGTTCACGGCATATTAAAAATGGTAAGACAAGGGATAACTTTCTCGAGCTAAGTGATATATATATAAAATATCATATCCTGACCGATTCATCATCGCCGAGCCAAAAACTACTGAACATAAAGAAATTACAATTTGAGGATTCATTTATATTACAGCGTAAATGCTCACTACGAAAGGATTTTTTGATATTCCGTCGCTAATGGAGTGAAAAGGGGTTGAATATTTTAAAATTAGTATATCTCTTTCTCAATTACTTAACAGTTTAAAGACGTGAAAATGGGTACTTGGAATCTCCTTTAAAATTAAGAAACAGGAATTTTTTTGTTTTCGGAAAATCCACTTAAGTGGCGGTGAGGCTGAAAAGAAGGGAAAAGGTGGTGAATGTTTAAAATGAGTATATCTCAAAAACTTAACATGTTACCGATGTCAAAATTGGTATTTAAAATCTCCTTTAAAAGTAAAGAAATTCGTACATTTTATTTTCGGAAAATCCACTTAAGGGGCTGGAAAGAATTGAAATAATGGGTATTTTTTTAAATGAGTGTAACTATAATATATCTATAGAACGTAACATGTTATAGACTTGGAAATTGGTACTTGGAAACCCCTTTAAAAATAAAGAAACATGTATTTTTGTTTCCGCAAAATACACTTAAGTGGGATTGGGGCTGAAAAGAAATGAAGGAGTTGAATTCCTTTTATGAGGATACTTATATCTTAGAGAGTGAACATGTTACAGAAGCAAAAATGGGTATCTCGAATCTCCTTTAAATAAAGATATTGTATTTTTTGTTTTCCGGAAGTCTTTTTAATAGGTGTGTGTGAAAAGAAGCGAAGGAGTTGAATTATTTTTATGAGCAAACATATATCTCTAAAACTGAAGATGTTACTGAGGTGAAAAATGGTACTTAGAATCTTCTTTAAAAATAAAGGAACACCTATTTTTTGGTTTTCGGAAAATTCACTTAAGGGGTGAGAATAATTGAAACAGTTTGTGAATTTCTAAATGAGTATATCTATATCATGTAAGGTTAAGATGTTTCATACGCGAAAACTGGTATTTGGAATCTACTTTAAAAACAAAGAAACCCGTAATTTTTTGTTTTCGGAAAGTCCACTTTGGGGGGGGGGGATGGGAGGTTGAAATGAAGTGAAGAAGGAGTTGAATTATTTTTATGAGGATACTTGTATCTCATAAACTGAAGATGTTCTCCCTAGGTGAGGAAACACGTGCTTTTTTATTTTCGACTTGAGAGAGGACTGTTTCTCACATGCACAGTTCTATGTTTCATGTTCCAGTAGCCTGAAGATATTAGCCCCAAAAATCAATATCGTAAACGTGGTTTAAAAAAAGAGTTTCTGCGGTAAATTGAATTAAATTTTTCGGTGATTTTTATACTTCAGGGATTTTCAGATGTTGTATCGCAGTATCGAGGAGCGATTACTTTTATCAAAATACAAGCAAACACTCCTGATCTGCATTTAGGCCAGTCGCCAAGGTGGCAGATCCACTATCTGTTATTTTCTTAGTCTTTTCTTAAAATTTAACATTGAATGCAAAGTAATTGGAAATTTATTGAACATCTCTCTTGGTAAGTTATTCCAATCCCTCACTCCCCTTCCTATAAACGAATATTTGCCTCAATTTGTCGCCTTGAAATCCAGCTTTATCTTCATATTGTTATCTTTCCTACTTTTACAGACACCACTCAAACTTATTCGTCTGCTGATGTCATTCCATGCCACCTCTCCACTGACAGCTCGGAATATACCACTTAGTCGAGCAGCTCGCCTTCTTTCTCGCAAGTCTTCCCAGCCCAAACTCTGCAACATTTTTGTAACGCTACTCTTTTGTCGGAAATCACCCAGAACAAAACGAGCTGCTTTTTTGAATTTTTTCCAGTTCTTGAATCAAGTAATCCTGGTGAGGTTCCCATAAACTGGAACCATACTCTAGTTGAGGTCTTACCAGAGACTTATATGCCCCTTCATTTACATCCTTACTACAACCCCTAAATACCCTCATAACGATGTGCAGAGGTCTGTACCCTTTATTTACAATCATATTTATGTGATTACCCCAATGACGATATTTCCATATATTAACATCTAGGTGTTTACAATGATACCCAAAACGAACTCTCACCCTATCAATGCAGTAATTAAAACTCAGAGGATTTTTCCTATTTGTGTAACTCACAACCTGACCTTTAACCCCGTTTACCATCATACCATTGCCTACTGTCCAGCTCACAACATTATCGAGATCATTTTGCAGTTGCTCACAATCTTGTAACTTATTTATTACTCTGTACAGAATAACTTCTTCTGGAAAAAGCCTTATCTCTGATTCCACTTCTTTACACATATCATTGATATACCTATATAAGAAAACGTAAAGGTCCAATAACGCTGTCTAGAGGAATTGCCCTCTTAATTATTATAGGGACAGATAAAGCTGCGCCTACTCTAAATCTCTGAGTTTTTTCTAGAAATATACCTACCCATTCAGTCGCTCTTGTTTCTGGTCCAATTGCACTTATTTTTACCAGTAGTCTCCCATGATCTACCTTATCAAATGCCTTAGATAGGTCAATCGCGTTACAGTCCATTCGACTTCCTGAATCCGGGATATCTGCTATATCTTCCTGGAATCCTGCAAGTTGAGCTACAGTGGAATAACCTTTCGTAAACCCAAAGTGCCTTCCGTCAGATCACTTATTAATTTCGCAAGCATGTCTAATATAAACATAAAAAATGCTTTCCCAAAGCTTACATGCAATCCATGTCAAACTGACTGACCTGTAATTTTCAGCTTTATGTCTATCATCCTTTCCTTCATACACAGGAACTACTATAGCAACTCTCATTTACTTTGGTATACCTCCATCATGCAAACAATAATCAAGTATGTACTTCAGATATCGTACTATATCCCAACTCATTTTCTTTAGTATATCCTCAGAAATCTTATCAATTCCAGCCGAAATCTCCGCGAGTGAAGCCGCGGGTAACAGTTAGTGAATCATAAGAATTTATAGGGAATTGTTTACGAGAAGCAGAAGAAGTTTGAACTTTGCACCGTGCTGGACGTACATGTCACATCGTATCAGTACAAGAGAGATTAGGAACCACTTGATTAATCTCTAAATGAATGGATATACATAGAATATTGTCTGTTCTTCTATATACTCCTCATGTCCTCCGCAAAAGGAAACTTCCCAATAACCCTTGTCCCCTTGTCCCCTAAGTATTATCTGTTGTGTCGGAGTCCAGAGAAGCTGCGAACTTGCTATAACGGTGATGCTCCCGAGCGTAGTCCAAAACAGAACATCCCATTAGCTTTACCTCATAATTTAAGCGTTTGAAACTCTCAGGCGTATTCATTGTGCAGTTAGTTTAGCACAACGGTATATGCTTTCTATTGAAAGTTTGCTTCATATGAGCCCGTTCTTTGTAGTATGAATACCATAATCTGATGAACGCCAACCCATGACAATAGGATCAGTATAACAAAGCTAAAAGTTATGTTATGATCATCCTTTGACAGATTAAATTTGGATCAATCGATGCAGGACCAAAAAGCGAGGAGGCGGAACTTTAAACTAAGCATGAAAACTGCCCGGACGTAAATTGCAATAAGGTGTAACCATTGTTACAAAGGCATGGTCTTTACTTCAGTCTGCCCCATGAGGATATGTGATCGATAAACATTATGACTATCGCCAACTGTCTACACACCATTAACTTCACGGTGCAGGGCTTTTGTTTTTCCTGAAATTTATACCTACACGCTGAAAACAAAACGAAACGACACATACAATGCAGATTTATTCATCTGCTTGAAAATACAACAGTACCTTGTACACCACACGTTTAGTAGATTTTTGCTCGTATTATGCTGCAAATACATTCTCTCTCACAAAGGAATGCTCAGCAGTATGTATAAATGAGAGTCTCCTTTCAATCTGTAGTTTCTGACAGATCGAAGTAGGTTTATTTACCACAGTCATCTGAAATATTCAGATTCCTTTTGCACCTGAAACCAGAGAGCGTTCGCAATGCCTTCCAATGGTAGTTTAAGGTTTTGCATATCGAAATACGTCCCAACAACGGTATCTCGTAGATGTTAATTTACAATGGTATATTCAACATTGTGTAGTCAGTGTCTTTATCACAAGAGTAAATATATCATATAAATACACAGGAATAGGAGATGCACAGGTAGCAATTATTCAGAGTAATATTGAAAATGCCTTCTAAATGTAATATACTCTAACTGAAAATGTTACGCCAGTAAACACAAAATATAAGTACGTGAAATATAAATACCACAAAAGTTCACAAAATGGTTCTGAGGTAATATAAATGAGAGTACCCTTTCAATATTTAGTTCCTGTGAGATCAAAGTAGGTTGATTTACCACAGTCATTTCAAATACTCAGATTCCTTTTGTAACTGAAACCAGAGAGCGTTCGCAATGCCTTGCAATGGTAGTTTGAGGTTTTCGTATCAAAATACGTTATGAGCTATGTTAAGCAACAAGCTACATAAACCTGCCACATAACACGTATGCAATTTGCAGTACATTATCATTACAGTATAACAATATACAACTGGAGAAAGATGGTCATTACACCATCATTGCAAAGGGGTTAAGCTAAGCAAATGTACATGATTCAGTAGCCTTTTCTTGAAGCAACGCGCCGGCACCGCGGTGTGGAGGCCCCGGGTTCGATTCCCGGCAAGGTAAGGGATTTTACTTGTATCCGAGGGCTGGTTCGAGGTCCACTCATCCTAAGCGATTACAATTGAGGAGCTATCTGACAGTGAGGTGGCGGCCCCGGTCTAGGAAGTCATGAATAATAGCCGAGAGGATTCATCGTGTTGACTACATGACACATCGTAATCTGCAGGCCTCCGGGCTGAGCAGCGGTCGCTTGGTAGGCCATGGCCCATCGGGGCTGTAGCGCCATGGGTTTTCTTAAGCAACCCAGTTTATTGTACTTATTTTCAAAGGTGCCTTGTGTCAAGCAGATGCTGTCTCGAAAATTAATAATTCCTCTTGGTACCGATAAACGAAATTTTAGAATGAAAGAACAATAGAGTAGAACGCATGTCACAGAAATTGCGGTGTATTTCGAAGAATAAATGGTAACGGATCACGGATGGATAAATAAAATAACTGGTATTTCACTAAGGATATCGTAATAGATCAGTGTGATATCTCCATTGGATTCTCATCGACATGGCTGTGTTTTGAATCCCGGCAAAATGAGATTTTTGAAATGAAAAGTGACGTTCAGACAGCACGTAACTCCAGAGGTTATGCTGCTATGCCAACGATATCAACAACTACGTAACACTACAAGATTTCTTGCTTTTGATACTATCGAAAAGATATTTCTTAAGTCTCTTCATCAGGAGAATATCCAGCTGACATTATTTTTGTAGCGAGGCTGTTTGTGGACAGGTAATTCCAGCACTGTAACTTGGCAATGGTAGATCGTACGCGTAGTTCTGCTTGTAAAAAATGTATTCCTAGTAATTAGCCAACGGTCGTAGCCGTGTTGAAACACCGGATCCCGTGAGATCTCCGAAGTTAAGCAACATTGGGCGTGGTCAAGATTTGCATGGGTTGCCACGCGCTGCTGGTGGGAGTTAAGGGAATGGAGGAGCGGAAAGGAACTGGCCACCCTACCGCACGTAAACTCCAGTTCAGGCACACCTCTGCGGAGGTTCGGACCTGCCTTCGGGCAGAATACACCCTTACCTTACCCTAGCAATTATACCTTTCAAGCTAAAGGACTTCAGTTCCCTATAAATGTCTGCTTTGCCATGTCCATGAATAATTCGTAAGGAATAGAGCTTGGAAATTAAATGTCTCTACCATTGCAAATTCTACGTTGTCTTTTATACATGCGCCGGGTGTTTAGACCCAAATCCTGTTTATAACGAGAGTGTCCAACAAAAAGGTATCCCTTCTACTATCGAACGAATTATCTCATAATTACTCACCAGTATCACCCACATTGTATTTCATACCTTTTCGACAAAAGAGTAGCGTTAGAAAAATGCTGCAAAGTTTGGGCCGGGAAGACTTCGGAGAAAGGAGACGAGCTGTCAGTGGAGAGATGGCGTGGAATGACATCAGTAAACGAATAAATTTGATGCTGTCTGTAAAAGTAGGAAAGATCCAAATATGGAGATAAAGCTGGAATCCAAGAGGACAAATTTGGGCAAATATTCGTTCATAGGAAGGGGAGTTAGATGATGATGATGCTTGTTGTTTAAAGGGGCCTAACAACTGTCTTATCATCCCCTAATGGCACGAGATGTAACGAACAGGCATGATAATTAGAATTGAAAATATATCCACTGACTAGAATTTAAAATAAATGATGATGAAAAATGATTATGAGATTAAAATAATCAGTAGATCTAATTCGCAATGCCTTATTTCCTAATAAATATAGAAAATATTGATTATAATGGAATAAGGCATTGCCTTGAAGTACCTACTCAGATATATATCATTCAAGTTAAAAAATTAAAATAATACATTAAAATACGCAAATACGAACTAAAATAGAGTCAAAGGGATAAGAGAGCAGTTAACAAAATTACATTAATACAAGATACACTTCTACACACGATAAAAAAGGCCACAATCCCTCATAAAACGGAAGACGAGTTCTGCTGACTGCTCGTCATCTCGTAGGATGAGGGATATGGCACTAGGGAGTTTTTGACAACGGTGAAGAGCGGCCAGGTCCACGCACTCCCTATGAATGTGTATCACGGTTAGATGACCGCCGCAAGTACACACCTGGGCGGGGGGGTGTTCACTCTTCAGTAGGTAGGAGTGCGTTACTATGACCGATCCGCAGACGACATAATACCACAGCTTCTCTTCGAGAAACCCGAAGCGAAGTCCTCCATGTCTTCGTAGTTCCTTTTATCGCTCTCAGCTTATTTGGGAGAGGGGTGGCCTGCCACTCCATCTCCCAAAGGGACATAACCAGATGTCTCTGATGAGAGCGGATGTCACTGGCAGGAACCCTGAAAGGAAACGAGGGCAAGGTAACAGCCTCCGTGGCAGCCTTCTCAGCTAAGTCGTTTCCCTCTACACCCATGTGGCTTGGGAGCCAAATAAACGTAATTCTGGTGCCGGCATCCGAACTTCCGACCAGCAGGTCCTGGACCCGCTGCACCAGAGGGTGCTGAGGGAAACATATCTATAGATTGTAGCGCGCTCAAGGAATTGGTAGAAAGCAGAAATTGCCGGCGCTCATCGGACAGTGTGTACGGCAGGGCTTCACAAATAGCATAGAGCTCTGCTGTGTACAAACTGTACAGACTTTCGGTAGAGAAAAACCCTGTCGTTGTCAACAACGAACCCACAAACTACTCCCGCTTCTGCCCTCGAACCATCCGTGAAAAAGACTGAATCGGTATACCGGCCAACAACGGACAGGAAGATTCTCCGATAAAGGGAGGTGTCCGTGTTCTCCTTCGGGCCGCTGTGCAAATCAAGAATAATTTCGGGTCGTCGTATTATCCACAGAGGTACCCTACTTTGTAGTCTGGCAAGACAAGGAACCAAAGGTACATCAAATAATCTGTGATTGCTATCCAAGCGTATTCCAACCGACCGCGTTGCTCGAGGGTAAGCAGAGTACAGCCGACGGTTTCCATTGTGGAATACGCAAGGATAGCTTGGGTGAAGTGGCATCTGTCGCAAATTTGCAGCATAGGACAGAAGCATTTTGATGGTGCCTCAGACATAAAGGCGGCACACCAGATTCAGCGAGCAGGCTAGCAATGCGGCTTGTACGAAAAACTCCCGTTGCCAAACTAACTCCGCTGTGGTGAATGCTAATCAGTTGGGCTAGGACGCTTTGCCTTACTGATCCATATGCTGCACTGCCGTTGTCTAACCTGGATAAAATGTTTGCCCTATAAAATCGTAGGAGCACCGTGCGGTCTGCCCCCCAAGTAGTGTCGCTAAGAAAGTTCAAGATATTAAGCTTCTTAGCGCATGTCCCTTTTAACTGCCGCACGTGTGGCTCCTACGACAATTTTCTATCGAAAAGGAGCCCAAGAAGTCGGTAGGTGTCAACTACAGATAGAGTGACATTCCCTTAGAAAAGCTCAGGATCCGCGTGAAGAGTGCGCTGCCGGAAAAAAGTGTACAACAGAGGTATTTGCGGTTGAAAACCGAAAGCCATATTGTAAGGTCCATTGTTCCACTCTTCTAATAGCGAGCTGTAATTGTCGCTCAGCGACGGCCATACTTTGTGAGCTATATTGCAGAGCAAAATCGTCTAGATATTGCGACGGTGTTACTTCTAAACCAGCAGCAGCGACAATACCGTTTATGGCAATCGCGGACAGAGTAACACTATGAAACGTTCTCTGTGGGACTCCATTTTCCTGAACGTGGTACTGCGAATATGCCCTTCCTATTCGGACACGGAATAGACGAAGGGACAAAAATTTCGCAAAAAATATCGGCAATTTATCTCGGAAATTCCCTTGATGCAAGACTAAAAGGATGCCGTATCGCCATGTGGTGTCATATGCCTCTTCTAAGTCAATGATAACAGCCACCAAATGCTTTTTGCGGAGAAAAGTGTCCTGGATAGAACTCTCCAGGCATACCAAGTGGTCAGTGGTCGAGCAAGCGCCTCGAAAGCCACATTGGTATTCGGACAAAAGTCCTCTTTTCTCCAGGCACCACACAAGTCGGCGATTCACAATTCTCTCGAAAAGCTTACACAAACAGTTTGTAAGACAAATAGGTCTGTAACTTCCTGCATACTTAGGATTTTTGTCAGGCTTGCGGACAGGAATTACTATGCTCTCTCGCCACTGTGACGGAAACTCACCCTCAACCCAGATTTGGTTGAACACACGAAGGAGATATAAAAGATTATCCTTACTAAGGTGTTTCAACATCTGGTTATGGACATTATCTGGTCCGGGAGACGTGTCCTTGCAAAGCGCCAAGGCGCTGCGGAGTTCCCACTCCGTAAAAGGCACGTCATAGTCCTCTGAAGCTTGAGTGGCAAAACGGAGTTGATGACGTTCTGCCTCCCACTTCAGAGATAAGAAATCACGATGGTAATTACCGGAATCAGAAACATCCATGAAATGACTGGTTAGATGATTAGCAATAGAAGATAAGTCTGTGACGATACTGCCTGCAATGGAAATTCCAGGTACTAAGTATGTATAGCCGAAATACGTCGAAGTTTAGTCCACACTTGAGATAACGGTGTGACGACACATATCTCTCCCACGAAGCTTTCTTACTCTGTCGAATAAGAACTCGCGCCTTAGCGCGTTCCACCAAGGAATCAACGGACGAGTTTTCGTTGAGGAGTTCCTGAAAAGGATGGAAAGGATTCCTTAGCAGCAGCAAGAATAACTTGTGTGTGATGTAAGTTATATCGCTGTCTACGCTCCGGTCAGATGTGTCGGTAAAGGTGAACTTTGGCCAATCAGCAACTTTAAGAATCAATCGAATAGCCTCGATAGACTTTTGTTTCAACAAAGTAAGAATAATAGGGAAATGGTCACTGTCAAAGAGATTCGCGTGTAAATTCAACCGACGCACCCACCAGCGCTCGACTGCATACACTAAGATCTATGCGAGAGTATGTGCCGTAACGTACGCTGAAATGAGTAGTTTCCCCTGTATTCAAAATACATAAATCAAGCTCTGTTAGTAATATTTCCAACTCCCTTTCCCTGGGGCAAGGCGTTTCAGAGCGCCATTTAGCGTGATGGGCGTTAACATCGCCCAATAAGAGGAATGGAGGTGGAAACTTATCTGTAAGATCAATTACATCATTTATATTAAGAGGCTGGCCTGGTAGAAAATATACATTATACACTGTTGCTATGACAGGCAGCGGTATCCGCACCGCAACTGCTTCCAGCGGGGTTCTTACAGGAACCTCTTCGCTATAGGTACCAGAACAAACAAAAATTCCAACGCCACCGGATGCCCGGTAAGCACAATATCGTTCTGTAGGGTACAGTCTGGAATTTCTCAAGGAGGTATGATGACCTGGTCTGAGATTAGTTTCCTGAATGCAGTCTATACTCACCACGAACTCACTAATGAGCTGGCGCAGCTCAGCAAGATGCTTGTCATAACCGTTACATTTCCACTATAATAGTGCCATAGTGTGGACTAAAAGAGAGAGAGTGTTAGGTTATGAGCGACAAGGTGCTCTTAAACCTAAACACTATCAGTATCAACATCTACACCCGTAGATGTAGATAACAGCTCGACGTCCATCCCGTTGTCAACAGACGGTGGGACTGACGCCCAGAACTTCGATGTACCTTGGGGGCGGGATGTCTTCCTACGAGGAGAGCGCTCAGGTTTAGGGGCAGGAGTTCCTGCTGGCGCTGATTCATACCCTATAAAGATGGAGGGCATAATTTTTGCTTCGTAGGAGAAGTGCGGGAGCGCCCGGTAAGGGCGTTCGCCTTCTCCGCCTTCTTTTCTTGTTTAGACGGGCTGGGAGATAATATCCCAATTCTGGTCGACAATTCAGCCTCCGCCGGCCACCCCTTCTGTGCTGGCTTAAGACTGCCAGTGATCCCCCTTTCGGGCTTTTACTCTTTACGACTTTGCTCTCAGGAGCAACAGCCGCCTTTGGCGCAGCGATCTTCATGGGTAACGGTGTCGTGAATGACTAACCTGGGAGACTGTGAGCCATCATGCTGTAGTCAAGTGTATTGGCAGGTATATTCGTGGAATTAAACTTACGGAGCGCTTCCTGGTAGGAAAGACAATCCAGGGTTTTGATCTCCTGGACCTTCTTCTCACTCAGATATGTTGGACAGGTCCAATCTCGAGGAGAATGAAGACCAGAGCAGTTAGTGCACCTGTACGAGTTGTGTACTCCTCCGCGCCGCGCCGTGAGCTGCTCTTCCACATGTACCACACCTAGACTGATTCGAACAACGAGATACCATATGTCCGAATCTCTGACAATGACAGCATCGCAGAGGAGGAGGAATGTACGGCCTCACATCGCAACGATAAGTTGTTACCTTGACTTTGTCTGGTAACACTGACAACTTGAAAGAGACAATGAAGGCACTAGTGGCAACGTCTTCACCGTAGACTTTGCGCGTAATGCGCCGGACGTGTGTCACACCATGGTTCTTCATGTCTTCCGTCAACTCTTCGCCAATGTTCAAAATAAGGCCGCGGTGGAATATTACTCCGCGAACTAGATTCAAAGATTTGTGCTCCTCCACTTTGACGGGTATTTCGCCAAAGTTGTTACACTTAAGCAACTGATCGGCTTGCAGTGCTGTACGAGTCTTCAAAAGCAAACTACAGTTGCGCATTTTCTTGAGATCCTCAAGTACGGCGTAGACGCCTTCAATTTGTCTACTAAAAAGGATCGATTTTACCAGCTTAAAATCGTGCCCATCGGTTCTGGTATCAACCAGAAACCTTCCGAAACTGGATTCCATTCCTTCACGCTGCGCATATTCCCACGGGGTTGAACCCCTAGAGGAATCGAAAGTTAACGACTTCGGTGGGGGACCACCTTGGGCAGGTCGAAGACGTTTCGAAGCCATGCACGAAATCATCCTCCCTGAATACCACCCACTCCGATCAGGAGCCTCTGTAGCCGAACCAAGCAGCCAAGGCAATACCCACATGGTCGTAGCCGGTATTGCTTAAGAGTCCGATGTTGGACGATGCCTAATACGGAATGACTGAGGCAATGAGCACTAGGCCTCCCTTCCTCCAATCACCCGCAATAGCATGTACTTCATAGCGTGTAGAGAAAAAATAATAAAAACTATTAATAATAATATGTCATTCTGGCATTCGGCTGTGCGGGGACCTGTGTTGTCAGGCGGATACTACTGCACGGGTACATGACGCTCCCACTCGCCGCTCCCTGGGTGGTCACAAGCAGGCTTTCGGGTGTAATCGCACACGTAAGCACGCAATTCAAGAATTTTGAATCGGTCTAAAATTAACCCTCAAAAAAAGAAAAAAAGAGGGGACCGATGGCCACATGACCCTTTTAGTCGCCTTCTACGACAGGCAGGGATTACCTGTGAATGTATTCAGCCTCTCCCATCCACAGGCGGCCCAACACATTATATCAAACCGCAATCCATGTCCGCGCCAAGGTCGCCCCTTTCAGTCGCTTCTTATGACGGGCAGAGGATACCGTGGGTGTATTGTCCGTCCGCGTCCCCCACCCACAAGGGGTGAAGGAGAGTTAGTGATTGGAATAACTTACCAAGGGAGATGTTCAATAAATGTTCAATTTCTTTGCAATCATTTAAGAAAAGTCTAGGAAAACAACAGATAGGGAATCTGCCACTTGGGCGACTGCCTTAAATGCAGATCAGTAGTGATTGATTGATTGATTGATTGATTGATTGATTGATTGATTGATTGATTGATTGATTGATTGACCACCTTATTAATACTTTCTTACCAGGCGCGAATCAGATGGCTTTTATCCATTTACCTGAACCATCTACATCGCTGACCAGTCGGAGAAAAGTACGATAGCTAGTGTTGAATTTCATGTCGACTAGCATCCGTCAGAAAGGGAAAGGAATGTCATTTACACGTATTATTTCTGTAAATAATCACGATTTTTTTTTAGTGTATGCACTGTCATCCAGAAGTTGTAACTGATTTCTCTTTTTGCTAGTTGCTTTACGTCGCTCCGACACAGATAGGTCTTATGGCGACGATGGGATAGGAAAGGCCTAGGAGTTGGAAGGAAGCCGCCGTGGCTTTAATCAAGGTACAGCCCCAGCATTTGCTTGGTGTGAAAATGGGAAACCGCGGAAAACCATTTTTAGGGCTGCCGACAGTGGGATTCGAACCCATTATCTCCCGGATGCAAGCTCACAGCCGCGAGCTCCTAACCGCACGACCAACTCGCCCGGTGTAACTGATTTAAGGTCTCTGATACCTTCATATTACTATGACAAAGCAGGCAGTAGCATGTCTAGAAATGAATTCCTACAAAGTAATTAGTCATACTATACTGAACTATGATAGCAGAGCGTACGTACTTTTTTTACAACATAGGACGTTGGCATTCAGGTCTGTGCACTGACTTTCTGAATTTCTCTAGACTAACTCTCCTGCTTTATTCCACTGAAGATCAACATGTGAGATTCCAGCATGATATTACAGATATCTTAGATTCAGGAGGTCAAATGGACGGTTGACTTATCTAAGGCATTTGATAGTGTAGACTGCAGATCATGGAAAACTACTGGCAGAAATGAGTGCAATTGGACTAGACAAAAGCGTTCCTGATTGGGTGGCTATATTTCTAGAAAATAGAACTCAGACAATTAAAGGTGAAGCATTATCTGATCCTGTAATCATTAAAAGGGGAATTCCTCAAGGCAATATTATTAGACCTTTATGTTTTCTTATATAATTATATAAATAATTGAGTAAACAACTGGAATCAGAGATAAGGATTTTGCGGATGATGTAATAAATACGATATAAGATTATGAGCAACTGCAAAAAGACCTCGACGGTGTGAGGTGGACAGCAGGCAATGGTATGATGATCAACGGCGTTACAAGTCAGATTGTGAGTTTTACTAAAAACTCCTTAGAACTGTAAAGTTCCTTATGGGGTCACTGTAAGTACCTGTTTGTTAATATAAGGAAAGATCATCATTGGGTTAATCACATAAACGGTGTTGTAAATAAGGGGTTCAGATTTCTGCACATGTTTGTGAGGTTATTTAGGGATTGCAACAAGGATGTACAGGATAATATAAGTCTCTGGTAAGATCTCAACTAGAGTATGGTACTAGTTTATCGGACCCTCACCAGGATTACTTGATTCGATAACTGGATAAACCCAACGAAAAGCAACTCGATTTGTTCTCGGTGATTTCCAAAAATAGAGCAGCGCTATGAAAATGTTGCAAAATTCGGGCTGGGAAGACTTGGGGGAAAGGAGATGAGCTGCTCAACCAACTGGCATGCTCCGAGCTGTCAGTGGAGAGATGGCGTGGATGACCTTAGTACACGAATAAGTTTGAGTAGTGTTTTTAAAAGTAAGAAAGTCCACAATATGAAGATGAAGTTGGAATTCAAGAGGACTAGTATTCGTTTACAGGAACAAGAGTTAGTGATTGGAATAATCTACCAAGGGAAACGTTCAATGCATTTTCAAATTATTTGCAACTGTTTAAGAAAAGACTAGGTAAACAACAGATAGCAAATCTGCCACCTTGGCAACTGCACTAAATGCAGATCATTGGTGATTGATTGATTGATTGATTGATTGATTGATTGATTGATTGATTGATTGATTGATTGATTGATTGATTGATTGATTGATTGATTGATTGATTGAAAACGTTTCCATTAAAACAAACAGCATCACTTGCTAGGGACCTTTGATAAAAATACGCTGAAATATGAATCGGTAGTCTACTGAATCTGTCCACGTGTGATTCAAAGATCCTTGCCGGATTAAGATGAAACTTCGATATAGCATGTAATTTTTCGTAATATAAGTGAAAGCAAGCAGGGAACATAATTAGTGACATCTACAGTTGTCATTGTGTCCAAGAGTTCTACGCCTATTTGGAGATTCGAATGACGTTTAGGAGTCATATCGCGGTTAGGTGTAGTGCATTTCGTTTATTGTTCCTCTACAGCCTATACAATCTATTCAGAACAGGTGGACTGACCAAAATTTAATGAATGAGTGAATGAATGAATGAATGAATGAATGAATGAATGAATGAATTCATTAATTTGTATATTCGCACACATGAGGTTTAAAGTATTTCCTGTCAAAACTCGACTGCGCGGTTATTGCAGTTTTAACTAAGGAGCAGTAAAATTGTAACAGCAAGATCGTTGAATTTTCCTGCTCTCATACTAGATATTATTTAAAGTGAAAATACATAAGTAAAGCACAAGAGCACTCTTTTCTTCGTATGGTGTGAGATGACATTTTGAGAATTCTTGTGGTATAATACTCCAAACCTCGCTGCGTATTGATTGGCTCTTACTTTATGTATGACGGCTACGGATAACAGCATCACTTGTCGTATATCGCTGGCCTGTCGGTTCGATACAGGCCGGCTGAAGCTCTCGTATGTGGAGTGGATTCAATTCATTTACGGCCGCACCGCGTTTCAGCCCCTCCCCGTGGCGACCGGAGTTTTATGGCTCAATTACAAGGCGGGCCTGCTCGGGTTATCTTGACCTGGCATCCAATTGGTTCCCTCATTTGTTCCGCTCATGACAGTGACACCACTGACAGCAGACAACCACGTGATTCAACATTCACATTCTAATTGCTCATGTGATTTAAAAAAAAGAGCACTTTCAAATCCATTGTGCGAGATTCATTGCCATTTTTAGTAGATATGTTTGCCATTAGTTCTGCTGGAGAGGAAACAAAGTTATCGCTTTTTGTTCCTTTCCTTGTTAATCTAGCGTGACATACTCAAATGGACTGTTTTTTTATATTGTTTCAAAAATGTTAAATAATTAAATGAATTGTATGTAATTTAAATCATTTACATATATACACTTTCATTGTAGACTCTTATACACATCACTGTTTAATCTGTAAGCCTCTATGAACAAAGTATTGTTGGATGCTCTGGTGAATGTTTGGGTGTTTAAAGTGCTCTGTCTTATCGCAGTGATACAATTCTGTTAATATTGTGTGTGTGATCCATTTACTGCAATAAATATTGGTGTTCAGAGTTTACTGGGAGTAATCAAGATCAGTGAAATTTTGCATTGAGTAGTTCGTTGATGTGCGGTAGATTATGAGCCCTAGGTTACGTAGGTAGGTTAGGTTTACAGTATTTTGAATTGATTTCAGGATGTGGAAACAGGAAATAATATTTCAATTTTTGTTTAATACCTGCAGATTTGTTATTAAAATACATATAAAGACTGAGTTGTACCATCCGTAGATTTTACATCCGCGCATCCAATAGACACGGTATTTTGCATAGCACGTCAAATATCCGTTCCACATATCACGAAGGCAATACTTTAATAAAATAAATAACATGGTACATTTAAACATTTTGTTTAATAAAATAAGTTGAAGAGAATAATAGTTAACGGTCTTAGCATTGTTGGTAATTAACGCTGCTTTCCGTATCGCAATATTTGTAGTTCTGCGTAGTTCAAGTCTCCGGCATATTTTGTACTTTTCATCTTCGATCTTTCAGCATTTACAAGTAGATTTCATTTCTGCTAGCTCTTAGAAAACAATCTGTCTAAGAAATATTTAGTTTTAGGTACAGTTCTGTTGTTTCCGTTAACCTATTTTAATGAGGATACTTCGAAGCGCAGTTTAGAATTGTAGGGTAGGGTACTTATTTTATTAGAAAATATCTTGCTTTCTGTACTGCTCTGTAATTATTGTGTAGTAGAGTAAAAATTGCTCTAGGAATTAAGTTCTAGTTACATTTGTATTGTTCAGTTAACCTGTTGTAATTAGGATACGCTTAAGTGCAGTTTAGAAGTGTAGTGTAGTTATTTTAATACAAGATCATGTTTGCTTCGTTATTGGTAATCCTTGTGTGGTCCTTTATATATTTCAACATTTGATGGCAGTTTTCAATTCTGTTTGCGCATAATAATAATAATAATAATAATAATAATAATAATAATAATAATAATAATAATAATAATAATAATAATAATAATAATAATAATAATAATAATAATAATAATAATAATAATAATAATAAATATGATTTCTATGTACTTACGTTCATATTAGGAATAACAGTCTAACTGAAATTACAGAAATGTAAGTTATTCCTAACATTTTATAATTACGTACACCAAAGTTGAATTCTACTGCAGTTACTTTATCAGTTTTTATCTTGCTCGTTTTACTGTCGTGACATCCTTGGACAGTATTTCCTTACTCTGACATATACCAGGTGGTACAGCTGCCCTTTTTATTTCTCGAACATATGAAAACTGCTAGGATTTCAATGTCCCATAGTCGTATCTTACTCAACATCTTACAGCAATTTTATGTATAGTTAGCCCGATATAGGTTTCGCTGCACAATGCAATAACCGTACGAGAGGCAGTAAGTAAGGGCGATCTCGAAAGCACCGTACCCTTTATGTAACGCAGGGTTCGGTTCTCTACTCATTTTTACGAAATGTTACTGCACAAATCATATCCACCCCTCTAGTTGTCGACAGAGAATTGTTCACCTGATTGATCCAAGAGGCCATTCTTTAATAGGATATGGAGGTCGCGGTATCACAGAAAACGTGATAGGTTAGGATAAATTACAGACTTGTCAAGTCACCAACATTTTGTTCAGTATCATCACATCGAAATTGATAGAAACATTTTTTTCACAGTATTTTATAATCTATAGGATGCAAATGCTGTACAGCCAATGCGATAGCTTACGCCGTGTGATTATTACAGCGTTCAGTAAAGTCGTAATACCGGACCATAAGGCTGTAACACATCAGTCATTTTTCTAGGCGAGAACTTTTGCTCTCCTCGTGAACACAGAGTTATAATGCTGGAACATTATCGCTTGTAGTAGCTGCATGGAACCATGCATGGTAGGCATACATGGATACTCCGAGCAGTAAGCGTTTAAACTTTCCTTCACTTATGCTTTTGTAATTTTCATTTCGTACTCCACTAGGCATCCTTTACGAAGACGTGACTTTTCTGAAGTGTCATTTATTTATTAATGTCTTTCTGTACATTTATTAATGTCTTTCTGTACATGGCGGGGCTCAGGCTATGAAGCTTGCTATTATGCCAAACCATATAATTATGCACCTGCATAAACATAATATACTGAACATTATAACTACTTAAAAAATAAGTTAATTATAATTTAAAGTTAATGTGAAATGTAATTTGTATGAAATGTAAAGCATCATAAAAATCATTTTAACATTTTAAAATTAATTTATAATATTTACTATTATTAAAGCAATATCTCGAAAAATATAAACTATAATGTTTCTAACCTTACATTGACATTTTATTCATTTAAATTAATAATCTAAAATTTAATTGTACTTCTAAGAGTAAATCAATCTGAGTGTAGGTAAAATTTCCAGCACATTCTTCTGAATAGCTTTAGGTTGCTTATGTCTCTAATTTCAGCCGGGAGAGAATTCCAGGAACGTATGGTCCCCGGTACAAATGACTTGTTATACGTACTACTGTGATGAGTGGGGATGGACAGCAGGGTTTGTACTGATGACCTTGAGGGTGTTCTGCCTGAGGGAGAGAGGTAGTTGAAATCTATTCTCAGATAATGTGGTTTACCTGTTCGCAGTATTTTGTGAAGAAGAGAAACAGCATGGTATTTACGTCTATCACATAATCTTAACCAGGACAGCTGATGGAGGAATGGGCTGATGTGGGAATGGAGCGGAACATTTAGAATGAATCGAATGCAGGCATTATGCGCCCGTTGAAGTTTAGAACCAAGTGAACAACTTATGTTATTATAGACTACATCACCATAATCAAATATTGGTAGTATTAGTCCTTGAATGAGCAGTTTCCTGGTTTTGACAGGTAGAAAATCTCTCAGTTTGTATAGTGAGTGTAAAGGAAGATATAATGAATATCGACACGTAATCACCGACTACGTACAGTACAAACGGAATGTGAATACCATCCGTAACATTACGCTGGACTCATTCAGCGAAGTAATACTGTAGACAGGGAAAGGTTGGAGCTACCTGGGCTTAAGAGAGACATTATTCTACAGTACACTATGGTGCTTGCTGTAAAGTAAAGTTGTCTGCACATTCGATTTCAGAACGTGTAACGTACGAGATCAGTTTCGAAGCGGTAGCCGGCATCATTCCATAAGTACAGAATTACGAGACCTACTGTTCCTCGCTTTCAGTAGCGGCAATTGGGAATTCAAAGTGTGTGGGGGGGGGGCAAAAAATGTACAGACAACAAAAAGTACTTGGGTTAGTGGGATATAGCGGACGGGGGTGTGGGGGGAGGAAGACGGCGTGGTGTATGCATGTAAACTAAGAAAAAACCCTCCAAAGTGGGAATTATTTATGCTCTCTCAGCTAATTTCCACAGAGAGGTAAATGTTTTAGAGGCTTAAGTGTGGCAATAATTTAAGATTCTGATTCAATATTAGACTATACAATAAAAATGTCACCAAAGGAATAATATATACATCTATTACAATTAAATAGAAGTACGGCGTGATTATGCAATTAAAATCATTTAGTATTTGACTAGGCCTATACACTAAGAAACTAATAGACAGTAAAGAGACTGTTAGACGGACGAATGTGCGCGGCAAGTCGGTGAATCATACCTCAGTGCCCATGATCTTGGCAAAAATTTATACCTCTGGTACCCTTTCTCACAGCATATGCAAAGTCCCCAATACTTGCTGTGGCGCTATGCAAATCAGTTAGCCGCGACGAGCGACATTTTGTGCGTATTTCCGCTAATAATTAACGAAAAAGTAAAGAAATACCTGATTAGAAAACAGGGCTTGTACAAAGTGCTTTTGTAAAAAAAACTCCTATATTCATAGTTTCAGACGGCTAAAATGAAAAAAAAAATCTCCACAAAGTGGGAGGGGGGCAACTGCCCCCCATCGCCCCCCTTTGTCGCCGCTGCTGCTCGCTTCGAGTAACTACGTGGTACTAATCGCTGCTAAAATCAGTTTTTTCTCCAGGGATTCAGATTTCGAATCTAGTTTCGAACTTTTGCATTTAATTTCATATTATACTCGTAAAATCATTAATTAATTACAGTAGGTCTCAAAAGTCATCTTTCACCATTACAAAGAAAGCATACCTAAGCAAGGAAGAATAATTTACGACTTTCATATGGCAAACAGCTACAACAGTCCTCCTCGGTGCTGTAGTGGTTAGGGTGATTAGCTGCTACCCCAGAAAGCCCAGGTTCGATTCCCGGCTCTGCTACGAAATTTGAAAAGTTATACGAGGACTGGAACGCCGTCCACTCAGCCTCGGGAGGTCAACTGAGTCGCGGGGGTTCGATTCCCACCTCAACCATTCTCGAAGTGGTTTTCTGTGGTTTCCCATTCACCTCCAGGCAAATGCCGGGATGGTACCTAAATTAAAGCCACGGCCGCTTCCTTCCCACTTCCTTGTCTGTCTCTTCCGATTTCCCCCCACAAGTCCCTGTTCATCATAGCAGGTGAGGCAACCTGGGCGGGGTACTGGTCATCCTCCTCGGTTGTATCCCACCTACCCAAGGTCTCACGCCCCAGGACACTGCCCTTGAGGTGGTAGAGGTGGGATACCTCGCTCAATCCGAAAGAAAAACCATCCCAGGAGGGTAAACAGATTAAACAAGATAGACAGAAAGAAAGACACAGCTACAACGAACGAAGCGCACTGCAGTTACTGCCAACACACCCATTCTAAACAGAAACAGCGCACGTTCGATTCGAAGGACGTCTAACAGCTCTCTGGACTGCAAGCAGGTTCCACCACGTAATGCAGTGTGCAAGAATCTCTCTCCTCCACTGTGTTCAGATTTGCTTTAATGAAGGAGGTGGCCAGTTTGAACATTCGCCGAACTCGCTGAAGTGCGGCCAGTATCCAGTATTCGGGAGATGGTAGGTTCGAACTCCACTGTCGGCAGCCCTGAAGGAGGTTTTCAGTAGTTTCCCATTTATACACCAGGCAAATGCTGGGGATGTACCTTAATTAAGTACACGGCTGCTTTCTCCCCACTCCTAGCCCCTTCCTGTGCCATCGTTGCCATACGACCTATCTGTATCGGTGCGACGTAAAGCAACTTTTAAACAAAATTGAACATTCTCGTCGTGAATCGAACGGCTATACACAAGCCCATTGCACATCCGTCGGTAAGATCTTCTTACAAACAAACATAGTAGAGTACCTGCAATACGAGAACTGATCATGATTTAGATATTGTCCTCATCAGCGTATCTCATACGAACATTAACAACGAAATGAAAATATTTGCCCTACTTCGTCTCGAACCCCAGACTAACGACTACATGTTGTCTCTTCCAGCTAGCATGGTCGGCTATCACGAGTTATCACGCAGTTCTATTACATCAGTACTACTTCTAGTCATTCAGCCTGTCATTCGATCCCTGTACATTAAGTTTATGTTTACGTGATATAGGATTTTCACAATTCTGTACGATCATTCGCCATTTTACAATTAATGTTAATATGGTAGACAACGAATAAACGAATTATGTCGCCATAAGACCTATCTGTGTCGGTGCGACGTAAAGCCCCTAGCAAAAAAAAAACGAATTATGGAAACAGTAATGAGATCAGATATTATTGCGAGTAGCCAAGGTCAATATTTTTTAGGTTGGATGTAATCTGCGGGTTCCATACTACTGAGTGAATAGGCGCAGCTGTACCACACGGTATACTGTATGTAAGCATTAAGGAGTATGAAGGAAGAGAGAGCGAGTTTGAGGGCGATAATTAAGCTTTAGATGGAGGACAGGAATGAAGGTAGGTTTCCCTGAGTCAATGTACAGGGTATGGCAGGTAGGAAAGAGGGACGAGAAAGAAGGGGAGACGTTTCGGAAGAGAGTTGGACTAATGTTTTAGGGTGAAGGAAAATGAGGGCTAACAATTATCTTCAATGAATGAGTCCAGAACAGGTATCGGTGAGGAATCGATATGAATCACTGCAGGCAAAAGAGCAGAGGGAAGATGAGGAGCAGGGAAGTGTTACAGTGGCAGGGCGAGGCAATAGCAGTGGGAGGGAAAGGAGGTGGAAGTAGGTTCTTCACCCGTCAGGCGAGATAGGAGAGGATATAATGAGGTGGGGTGGAGATGAGGCTCTGATCTTGGGCGACTCTATTCTTAGGTATGTGAGGAAAGTGTGTGGAGGGAAGGAAACCAGGATAGAGTAGAGGGAAGATGAGGGACAGGGAAGTGTTACAGTGGCAGGGCGAGGCAAGAGCAGGGGGAGAGAAAGGAGGTGGAAGTAGGTTCTTCACCCGTCCGGCGAGATAGGAGAGGATATCATGAGGTGGGGTGGAGATGAGGCTCTGACTTTGGGCGACTCTATTCTTAGGTATGTGAGGAAAGTGTGTGGAGGGAAGGAAACCAGGATAGACTATTTTCCAGGAATTTACTTTAGGCAGATGTTCAGAAAAGTAGCAGGGAAAGGAGAGGGCGGTAATTGACAACGTTGGTACCAACAACGAAAGGAAAGCAGGAATAGGAATAACATAGTTGGGGATGTGTGGGATGTAATTATGACGGCGTGGGATAAATTTGAGGCAGTAGATATTTTTATTAGTTGGGGTACAGTGTAGGAGAGATACTGATCGGGGATTTAAATGAGACTATGCAGTGGGTACGTGGGAAATTCGGAGTAAAAATTGTAGATCCTAATGGAAGTGTAGGGGACAGTGATTCACACTCAGATGGCCTTCTATCGAACCGCAATTTTTTCGTTAGAAGAGTTATAGGGAGTTATATGGAGGTACAATCAGGGAAACGGGGTGGACTAGGCAACGGGGATGAGAGTATAGGGAGCTGGAATTAAAGTAAGAATGGCGTAAAGTTGTTAACGTTAAACTGTAGAAGTATGTGAAAGAAGAAAGTATAAGCTATGAAACAATTAAGCAATGAGAAACATGAATTCTAGGTGTAAGGTTCGTATGTACAGTCCTGGAAATGCTGGTGCTGAATTATTTAATAAGATAATCAGCTATGTGTGAACGACACAGAAAGGAACGTTACGGTAGCGGGTAATCTTAATTCACGAAAAGTTAACTGGGAAGGTAATGCGAATGGCAGAAAGCATGAATGAAAACTGGTAAATAATTTAAACTGGGAAGAGCAGCTGAATCAGAAAGCGATGGAACAAAATAACGGGAAAAATATTCTAGACGTGGTGCTGATAAAACCAGATTAGCTCTATACAGAACGTATTTCAAAATCTGCTGTACGTCGCACCGACAGAGATAGGTCTTATAGCGACGATGGGATAGGAAAGGGCTAGTAGTGAGAAGGAAGTGACCGTAGCCTTGATTAAGGTACATGCCCATCATCTGTCTGGCGTGGAAATTGGAAACCACGGAGAACCATCTTCAGGACTGTCGACAGTGGGGTTCGAACCCACTATTTCCCGAATGCAAGCTGATAGCTACGCACCCCAAACCGCAAAGCTACTTGCTCGGTATATGTACAGAGAGACAGTGAAGTGATAGGTGATCATCAGGCGGCTTTTGACGTAGTAAAACATAAATGCGGTAGAAAGGAAGATTGTAAATGTAGGACTATTAAGCAATACCATATGGCTGATAAGGCGAGTTAGTAAAGGTAATCATGATCAATGGAAAATGCTAAATAAAAATGTAAACCGCCTATGGGATGGGCGGAAAGCAACTGTTTAGGACTGTGAAAGCAGGCATGGACCTTTAAAGTGGCAAGGTTTGGTAAATAAAAATGTCAAGTTTTAGAAGGAGGTGCAGGTTAGAAAGAAACGAGTGGAACTAAGGAGAGATTGAAGGAACTTAGTAGGAAATTGAATTTAGCAAGAAATTCAGCTAAGGATAACATGGTGGCAAATATAATTGGTACTCTTATGAATTTTAGGAGAAAATAGAAGTGTATTTGCACTCATCAGCAATTGAATAAGAGATAGCTGGAGTTTTGGCGAAATGGTACTGTGGTCAGCTCGGCGACTGTAAAGACGTGGCGTGGCACGTGACTGTGATGTCGTCAGGCCGCGTTCTTACCGTGTGAGTAACAGCTGAGCATAGCATGGGTAAGATACGAGACCTCAGTGCATTTTTTCTGGACAACTTTGTTGTTGCCACATGTATTGGGCCATTCCATCTACACGGGTGTGCAGGAGCTGGTATATTTAGCATATACCGTGTCAGACGTGTACTGTGAGTATGTGGATTTGGACGAACAACCGGCGCCAGTGTAAACTGTCGTGGTGTACAACGTGTTGATGACTGGGTTCATCATCGGGCAGCTTATATGATAGGACACGTCTCAGTGTAGGTGTAAGTCGCAAATGCTGGACAACAGCGAACCTCGAGCGACCATGAGATCAAGACCCATCTCGATGAAATGGGGTACAAAAGACTCCGTCCCACTGGGGTAGCTCTGCTGGGCACATGTCGCATGGGACAAAGACTGACAAGGGAAAGGAACACCGCCATTGGTCTCTCGAACCAAGGAAAAAGGTCGCCTGGACAAATGAATCAAGAGACCAGTTGGAACACGCGAATGGCAAGGGTCGTGGGAGTCGCCAAGGACATGAGGCGACGGATTCCTCTTTCCAGCAGGGTAATGTTCAGGACGGTGGAGGTGTTCCCTCGTATGGGGTCTGTTAGCCTATAATAGCTCTCAGTTTTGTCAGTAATCGCCCATGATCTACCCTATCAAAAGCATTGGATAGGTCAATAGTGATACATTCCATTTGATCTCCTGAATCTAAAATGTCTGCTATATCTTTCTGTAATCGTACGAGTTGCGCCACACTGGAATAAACTTTGCGAAACACGAACTGTCTTCTACCAAACCAGTTAGTAATTTCGCAAACGAGTCTAGTACAATCAGAAAGAATGCTTTCCCAGAGCTTAAAAACAACACAGGACTCGCCTGCAATTATCCACTTTATGTTTATCATCCTTTCCCTTGTACACTTGGTCTACTACTTCAAGTCTCCATTCATTTGGTATCGTTCCTTCATGTAAACTGTAATCAAACAGGTACTTCAGATATGGCACTATATCCCAACCCATAGTCTTTAATATATCCCCAGAAATCTTATCAATCCCAGCTGATTTTCTTGCTTTCAACGTTTGTATCTTTTTATAAATGTATTTATTATCATAGATATATTTCAGTAATTCCCCAGTATTAGTCGCCTTCACAATCTGGATATTGTTTTTATACCCAACTATCTTCACATACAACTGACTGAATACTTCCGCCTACTGTAAGTCCTCACATATGCACCCTGCGTGTTCATTAATGATTCCTGGAATATCCTCCCTGGAACCTGTTTTTTTCCTTACAGTATCTATACGTATCCTTCCACTAGTCCCTAAAATTCACATGCTTGCTATATATTTGCCATCATGTTACCATTAGCTGACTTTTGTGCAAAATTCAATTTCCTAGTAAACTCCTTCAAACTCTATTTACTCCTGAACATTCCTAACTATTTCCTTCTAATTTGCCCCTCCCCCGTCTTAATCTATTTACTTCCATGTTATAATAGAGTGGGTCCTTACCAATTATGACCACTTTTAAGACACATACCTGTCTTCACACTTCTCAACAATAGCTTTAAACCCATCCCATAGTCTGTTTACTTTTCCTTTACCATTCTCCGCTGATTATAATTGCTTTTGTAGAATGTTCCCATACCTCTTTTATCAACCATATGGCATTGCCTAATAATGCTAATTTTACGACATTAATTTCTATAACATTTATTTTTTACTGCGACTAAGACAGTGTCATTATCACTTACAACATCTATCACTTGAGTTTCACTGCAGAGGTCATCTGGTTTTATCATCACCACGTCTAGAATAATTTACCCTCTAGTTGGTTCCATCACCTTCTGATTCAGTAGTGCTTCCAATATTATCTTATTTGTCATTTGTTGGTCAAGCTTTATGCCGTTTGAATTCCCTTCCTAGTTAATATTTGGTAAGTTCAGATCACCCGCTACAATAACATTCCTTTCTGTTTCGTTCCCCACATAGCTGATTATCTTTGGCGACGCAAGTATGGTAAATTTAGCGACTGTGGCCTTAGTAAAGGTACAGCCGCAGCATTTGGTTGGTATGAAAATGGTAAACCACGGAAAACCATCTTCAGGGCTGCTGACGGTTGGATTCGAATCCACCGTCTCTCGAGGGTATTTGCACGGCCAACTCGCTCGGTCCTTATACGAATAGTAAATTACATTGTCATACCAATGTAATCAACTATTAATATCAGGAGGTAGCCGAACCCAATGTTCTTGTTGAGTGGCATTTAAACGATCTGGAAGAAGGTGGAAGGGGTTGCCTGTCCGAGGCTGTAATCGTGTGTTAGGTTCATCCGGTAGGACGTGCGTTCGATTCCCTGACAGGATGTCGACATTTTCGAAACGAGATATCCACTTCTGTAAGGCACATGGCCCTCAGGATCACTCAGTCTACATCAAGACTGATTATCAACTTAATTCTTAGGGAAAATGTGGACGGGCACAGAGCTAACCACTCTATGCCACTTGGTGCCGAGGTTACAGATAGTGGAAGCCTTAAACTTCTATGCCTCCAAGAGCTTTCCGAGGCCTCTGTGTGCTTTGCTTTGCTTTGGATTTAGGCGAGAATAAATAAAACTCTTTTAGCAATGAAGGAGGGGCTCTAATTTTACGCAGTCAGACTGTTAATACTGAAGGATAAATATTGAGGTATTCGTTATATTTGGACGGCTGCTTCTATACATCGCATTGTTTTCGTCTTCGTCTTTGTGAGACCATAAAAAACCGCAGTGGTCGAAAATTAGCGAGCGAAGACATAACAGGACGGCTGTACATCAAAGGCTGGTGCGCCACTGTGATACCTAGAGCGTCCGCTGCCTGCATGATGAATGGCAGAAATCCATTTCACGGTATGTCATGCTATACGCTTTCTGGACCCGAATGTTAAAATAATGAATGCTCTTTGGAAGCACACAGGACACACATATAAGATCTCTGTGGACTTGTCACTTCGCTACCAACTATACTGGGTGTATCGTAAGTATACCGAGAAAAAATCAGGGAACAATGGTGCAATCGGACTGGGGAGACCAATTTTCTTTTCGAGAAATTTAGGTTACTTTGGTATTTCCGGACGCGAGATTCAAACTGACGAACTCGCCGTATTTACTATACCAGAGAGCCAGCCGCTGCCTGTTGCCGTGCATCAGGGGAGGGAAGGGAAGGGAGGGGAAGAGGAAAGTGGGAGAGAGAGGCAATGCGTGACACATCACACATCATGAACAAAGTTCAAAGGTCACTACTACACCGTTGTGAACAGTGCATCGAAGTAGGAGGGGGCATATTGAACATCTACTCTAATCTACTCTAACATTTGGGCGAATCGTTCCCTTCTTTCAGTATTTCCTTCTTATAATGATGTGAGTGAAGGAATACACAGAGTTGCATCATTGAGCATGTTAAATAATAAATAACTTTACTGCGAACAACAGACGAGAGGAGAAACGATCTGATGCATTCCTTGACTGACAAGTGTGTCTTAGTTGCAATGTGTTCTTGTACTGTGTGTGCAGTAAAAGCTGTTTAATAAACGAACTGTGGATGTTGCCTGTAAGATACAAGGACAATCCTGCGCGAGTCGAACGAGGAAACTTGTGTATACGCGCGAAGCATTATCTCTGTCTCCTTCAAACACCCCACTTTCCCTCTCTCATCTTCTCTTTCCTGAAGGACATCAGCGGCTTGTGCTCTGGCACAGCAAATGCGGCGAGTTCTTCAATTTGAATCGCGCACCCGGAAGTAAAAAAGTAACCCCATTTTCTCGAAAAGAAACATTTTCTCCGCCAATGCGATTGCACCATTTTTCTTAACATAACACGAAGAGCATCATTGATTCCTTTGTTTTGTCGATATAGTTATGATACACCATATATTTTTATGTTGTGGTTTACATCCTAGAATGTGCTCCATATGGTCATTTTAGAATTGCAGATACATACTTTATTCGAAGGTTCACCAAAACTGGGAAAAAGATGAATCCTCCACTCTCTGTCTGCATTTGATACCTAGATCTGTGACTCTTTTCTTACATAAAGAAGGTATAAATAACCAAAGAATGAGTAGGTTCCTTGCCAGTCCTCTTATTATAGCACCGGCATTGTTGATAATATAATCATCATCTAATCTGCTGCGGCTTCAAGTTTCATACTCATCTCTGAACATTTTCCACTTTGCAAAGTAACACTCTACGTAATCCAAGCGCGCATCTTAAGCTGTATTCTAAACCGCAGTACAGTACTACACAGCAGTGTGATAACTTTGTTTCCACTCATTACTGCGTTTTGTCGAAATATTGCAGTTAATAAATCTCTATTGAAGTGATTAAGTCGGCAGTTAACCAACTAATTGAATAAATTATTGTCAATATACTACTACTACTACTACTACTACTACTACTACTACTAATAATAATAATAATAATAATAATATTAATAATAGACCTGAAGTTTGCGACAAATGGTCCAGGGAGGTAAGAAAGAATCTTGATCAATCTGGATTAATTCGGGAAGATATCCTAAGCCGAACAAAGTATAGTTATAGATCGACGGCTTCAAAGGCTTTCATAACGAACAGAAAATGATTAGGGGATGATCAGGGGAAAGAAGACAGATTGCCAGAGAGGGAATGCAAAGATTTTGGGCTGCAAAGAAGGCTTCCAATAATGTATATTTGTTGCTTAAACTGGTCCCAAATGGCCGTAAACGAATACATTATTATTATTATTATTATTATTATTATTATTATTATTATTATTATTATTATTATTAATTTTATTATAATTAATGTACCGGTGGTACACCTTCCCGGGCCAGTTAAACTGCGTGCATTCTATAAGGTCATCTATCTAAACAAATTTGCACTGGTGTTCTACAAGATGCTTTGGTATTCAGCTGTTAGACGCCTCTATCATCGTTTTGTTTTCTCTCTCTAGCGAGACAAACTTTACTTATTGTATAAAGAAATGTTTATTTTTGAAGTTTGCAAACCTTACGTTTTGATTATTGTTTTGTTTGTGTATCAGTGTTGTCAACACAACACTTGGTTCTTTATTCAGTAGGAATCAGGAACTTTGAAATATTTTCTCTAGCCAATTAAAACTGGGGGTGTGTACAGGAATCCAGCCTATCAGTAAAGAGTTCTGGAAGCTTCCCCTCAAAAGTACTATAAAAGCTGGGCGCTTTAGGGCCGTATTGTCTGAATTACTTCAGTGTGAGGAGGGTGTATTGACGTGAACCAGGAGGCAGGGCACGGGCGACGTTCGGAAGGCCCAGCAACTCCAGCTAATGGCATAATTTTCATAGCTATATTTCGAGGGGAATGTTTCAACCTCTTTTATGTAAATTTCTAAATTTGGTGGTCGAAGTGCAGAATTTTCGGCATGTCTGAGGACTCTATTCTATTCCCTGCTGGGAAACATGCAATGTAAGGGAACAAAGAGTGACTACTCTCTGTCGGTTCCCATTCAGCTTGGCATGGGGTGACTACAGTTCTCAAAACCTCTACATTTCTTTATTCACATTTGGCTTTAATATTTCCTACTTAGTCACCCTGTGTAGAATAGGTTTAGGTTCTGTACTTTCGGGCCATAAGCCCACTTAGGGTTTTAACTATTTCTATAAGGAGGGCAAGTGCTTCGCCTCCTAGGCTTTTGTTTATGGCCGGTCATGTGCAACCTTTTCTTTGTACACTAAAGCCTCTTAGTATGGGCAATTGTGCCTCTGCAAATTTATTGGCGAGTGTAGAGTTTTTTGGGGGTTAGTTCCCTTTTGGGAACAGTGAAACATATAATTGTTGAGCAATAGATAAGCCCACATCGGGGCAATGGTGTGTAAATAGTTTAGTTGAGGGCAACAGATAGGTTGTAAGTGTGCCATGAGAAAATTGATACCTCTGCGAGGCTGGACTATGATAATAGTTGGAGCGCAGACTCCTACGAAGTGTATTTTCATGGAGCTTTTCTAGCTCTTATAACATTTTGTACCCGGCAAGAGCACTAACGCCCTTTTCTATGTAAATCAACGAAACTATTAGCAATTGTAAATTCTGTACCTGATTTTCGGACTTTTACGTCCTTGTTATTGCTAGAGCTGTCGAGCTCATTAATATTGTTGTTATTCATTCAGATTTCTTCTTTATCAATTTTTAAATTATAAAAAATGCGTACAGAAATAATATTTTAAAGTAAGTTGTGTTAAGTTCTGCTCTAGTTAATTGCTTTCCACTGGCTCACCCCAGGCGCTTCTTATCCATCTGCAATCCACGAAAAACCCGGAACAATTAATATTATTCCACTTACCTCATGCAAATGAACGACAAATTGTCTCAGTGTCTGTGTTGTGTGTGTTCGTTTCAGTCAAGAGTAAATGGCCTAGAATGTAGAAACGTTACTGAACAAAGTCGGAAATTGATTAAGGTCGTACTCGCGCCATGCAGTGGTTGTAGCTTGCAATGTTTCTTCCATTTCCGTACGTCGCATATTAATTGAGTGGTTGAGTGGAACAAAATAATATTTCATCTGCAAAGGTTTCGGAAAAACGAAAAGAACTGTTTGTTACTAAAACTACACGTCTGTTTGAAAGATTCGGTATTAGGCGATTGTAGTATTAATAGTACTTTTTTCTCAAACATCGTAGTAAGGTTATTTTCACGTACCCATAATGAATTGAGGCGTCTAGTATCAAACACTTCCACTACATGGCACGAATACGGACTTAATACATTTCCGAATTTGTTCAGTAACGTTTCTATATTCTAGGGCAGGGCCTGTCAGGGTACATGCACCTGGTGCATGGCACTCTGCACGGTGCAAAATACGACTTCGCTTGGTTGACCAGTGTGCAGAACTCCACTTCTCGATTTGAAGCAATAGCGCTGTCTCTCTCTTTCCCCCCGCCTGTCTCCCTCTTCCTCACTTGCTCCGTAGCGCTCCAAATCCGAGTCGAGTTGAGCCGAGTTGAGCCGAGCTTAGCCGAGTAGCCCAGAGACGAAGCGTTGGTCCAAACTGAGCCGAGTGGGAACGATGCACTGTGCACAGGAACTCTGCGCCTCAATTTGCACGCGTGAGATTTTGGGCGTTTGAGAGGCCCTGTTCTAGGGGATACACTATCGACTGGAACAAACACACACAACACAAACACTGAGGCCATTCAATGCAACCATGATTTTGGATCAAATCCCGACATATCCCATTATAATGCGTAGTCAGATATGAGGTTGAGTTTCAATATCCGTCAAATCCAAAAGATGTAGTGACATTTGCAGTGTTAAACTCCACCAAATACCTGTCAGCCAATCAGCTCTTCCTTGGACTTCCCAGCATGCGCTGCTTGTATGTTTACTGTTACTTCAGATATCACACTGTTGAAGCCATTTCTTCTATGTGAATGAGGTTGGCTTTAGTTTGGAAAAGATTTATTTATAAAACTAGTGCTGATAATTTTCTCTTCCGTTTGAAATGGGGAGTGCGGTGGGCTCTACTTTAAATGTGTTTCCTGCAAACGAAGATAGAAAAAAAACTCCAAACAAACAACGATGGAAACGTGAGAAGTAATGTATAGAACCGTAAGATTCTTATTAAAATATTTATCTATATAAAATTACGTCAGGATTACGACGTAAGTAAAAGAAATTTATTAGGAGTCAGATTTTTGCTCAGTTTCTTTGTAGTATCGCGCTGCAAAGAGATATTTCCCTCCCTAACGTAGATTTTCAGAAAAGTGCCATTCTTGTTCCAGATATTCACAACCTGGACCACCTGGTTTGCGGAAATGTAACCATAGCAAGGAGATTGTTTACGAGTGTTAATCGATGTCCCTTCCAGATACGAAGAAATTTCATTGGGTATTTTATTCTTCTAAGTATAAAATTCAACAAGCAATTTTATTAATCCCCATGCCGAAGTACTGCCACCAAAAACAAAACAACTTAAATTAATGCTATTGATTTAACGTCCCACTAACTACTTTTACGGTTTCCGGAGAAGATAACAACCTGTTGACTACGGTCGCTGAGGAAAAAACCTATCGGTGTTATTATAGTAAAAGTGGTGATTCACAAGTTCGAGTATGTCGTGAAACTTTTCTACCCATCCTGAACTTGAAAAACTATCGAGTACCAGCAGTTACCCACGGCTTCACTCGCGTGGACTTCGTAATTTGTTAAAAGTAATCGTTCTTCGGTACTGTACTAAGACACTATCTGAAAATACCTAAAGTATAAAAACTCACCTACAAATTGAGTTTCATTTACCCCAGAACCTCTTTGTAAACCACGTTTTTATTATTGCCCTTTGGGACTAAGATGACCATGCGACATACAGAAGAACTGAACATGTGAAAAACAGTATTCTCTCAAGACAAAGATAAAATTGTTCTTTATTTAAAAAATGATTCAAAATACCTATTTCCACGTCTGTAACATTCTCAGATTTTGAGATATAAGTATCCCCATAAAAGAAATTCAACCTCTTTATTAGTCCTTCCCCCTCTTCCACCCCCGCAAACAAAAAAATATATGTTTCTTTATTTTTAAAGGACTTCCCAAATACCAAGTTTCAAGCCTGTACCATGTTAAGTTTTTGACGTACCGTCGCTGCCGGGACAAAACCTCCTATGTGAAATATTTTAGCTCAGAACTTTGGCCGGTAAGGTTCTGTCATCTAAGGTGCAATATTTTGTGAATAAGGTCAAGGCATTCTCGCTCTTCATAATGTATGTGGTGCGGGTCAGCATATCTCCAAAAATATTATCACATAGAAGTTTTTGTCCCGGCAACGACGACATACTGTAGATATACCGGTACTCATAAAAATTCACCCGCTTTTTCAGTACTTGTCAACCTGTAGTCTTGTGCCTATAATCGATTAAATATGTTACCTCGACAATTCTATTGCCAAACTTTCTGTATTCTACATTCCTTATTTCATGGTGATCGGATATTTTTTCCGCCAGTGTATTTATGAAATGTTCAGATACTTATGGATGGGATCACAGATAAATGTAATAATTGTACTGCATTAATATGCATACCTATGTTGTAAATAATGAACCTGTCCGATAAAGTAATAACAACAACAACAACAACAACAACAAAAATACAATTTCAAGGTCTATTAGTTCTTAGCGGAACTTCTTCTTCGTATTATTATTATTATTATTATTATTATTATTATTATTATTACTATTATTCTCGTGATAAACGCAGTGACATAGCTACATAATATCTACGGTTCTAATCTCGATGGGTTTCAGATTGAAATTCTCACATCTCACAAACTGAGCGAATGCGGCTCCAGCGACTCCTCAAATAACTTAAATAAGCTGAAGGAACATTTTAGTTTTTGTTATCGTCGTTGTCGTCGTTGTCGTAGGAATGTAACGATACTCTCACTGACATATCACCAAGGCGGCCGCGGTATGAATCCCAGAAGTTATGTGGAATTTTTGAGTCTTAAAATCACGTTCCTGTTGTTCAGATTCCATGTAAAGCTGTGATCACGACCATAGTTTCAAACCCCACCGTTGGCATACATGAATATAGTTTTCCATGATTTCCCATTTTCACAGCAAGATTCACGCCTAAGCCTCTAGTTTATAAGTAACTATTACATAAGAAAGAAATGTGAGGGTTTGTTAATAGGACGGTGAAAATATGTGCAAAAATATCTGCAATTGCAGGTCCTAAAAAGAAACCATGGACAGCTAGAGATGAAAAATTCGATGAGCTTTTTGTTACATTCGTGTAGTTCTTGGGAACGTGGCAGCTCTAGATGAAGAGCTCATGGAGTTTCATTTTCTTAACAATATGAAGTATTTAACATCTTTGATGCGTTGAAACATTTAGTAACGTTAATGGATTTCCCAGTGGCTGCTCAAATAAAGGTTCAACTATACGCTGTTCTTTGTTAAAACCTTCATATGCCTTCCTTTGTTCACGGAGTCATTGTGTGCCGGCTATTTCATCTCAGCTATTTTGCGATGTGTTAGAGCTAATCCAATCCCGCGTAATTTGACATGTTCCTTAATCCCCTCTTCAAAGAGGCCGGTCTCCCGGGATTCCTTAGATTTAATCCATCCTCTTGCTCTTGCTCGTGTTGAGCTGAGACTCACCTTATCTCTCAGACAGAAGTGAGAACTCCATGACCGGCTGATTAGCACTATAATTTTAGCACTCATGAATAAGCAACTGAATTACTCAAATGCGGCAAATTGTGCTGGAGTATTAGTTACGAATATTCACTTTCGTCTCATTAAATTGGAATGTATGACAGATACAGAATAAGGTAACGTAACGACTTCAATTCTAGGAACAGAGTAAGTTGAAATCATTATAGTCATCATCATCATCATCATAGTAAAATCATCTGAAAATCATGTTCCATCCAAGTTTGAATGAAACACGGTGATAATTAGACATCCTGAGTTCTTCCAAATTTATTGCAGAGGTACGTCAGACAGGGTCCTTGTTTTAGACCGAGGGAAAGAACTTAAGTCCTAGTTCCACCAAATAACTATCTCCCCTGGTGTACACACTGCAATTGCACATGACGTCATGCATACATATTGTAACGGTTCAAATCCCGTTACAAGATGATATCTGTATTTTTATTATTGTATGATTTTATCTGTATTTTATTATTATTATTATTATTATTATTATTATTATTATTATTATTATTATTATTATGTCAGTATTATTATTATGTTATCTGTGATATTGTACTATTATTGTAATTATCCGTTTTATTCAATTTTGCAATTGCTTGTTGCTTGCAAGATTGCACTTAGATGTATGCATATATACGTATGTGTAGATTATCATTAAACACCTGTACAGTGAGAATTGTTGTATATATCAGAGATTGGAAGTGACGTTGTTATATTGCTATACCAGTGGAGATTCTGCCAAGTCATCGCCAAGCCATGGCTACGTCATCGTATTTATTTAGATATGCGCTCAGTGAGTTAGTCGCCGCGGGGCTATTTCACAACTGTATGTAATATCTGTCGCGTAGGTGGGAGTATGTCATGGTTATTTCTGGAGATTACGTAGCTGTGTCAACCAACGTCTATATAAGGTGGATGCATATTGTAGCGTCAGTCATTACTTATACGGATGCAGTACAGTGAAGTAGTCTACTAGATCAAGAGGCCTTAGTTGGTCCGTCAACCAGTGTGAACGAGAGATGGTGAAGACTCAGTGAGCCATTATTGGTCATTGAGAGAGTGAGACCAAATGGTTGGTCCGTCACTTAGTGGAAGACGCGGACGCAAGGCTTACCAAGGAGTCAGAGAGGGCAACCCTGGACCTGCCAAGAGGTCATACCATATTGACTTACAAAGAAGTCAGATGATATGGAGAAGAAGCAGTCGCAAGGATGAATCACCACGTTAGGCGTGACACATCTACAGTAAACACCAGAGCAATGGATTACGTCGTAATTACACTCGAAGTGTTGAAGGTACAGTCAAGTGAATCAGTGAGGGAAATATTTCGTATAAATTGTTAAATGTCCGGTCAAGAAGAATTCAAATTCATGCCTAGTTTCTTTCAGTTGCAATGTCATAATTTCATATTCTCATCTGTTTTATCGCAACAAGACTCACTATTTTTTGATATATTATTTAAAGAATATATATATTGTTCTATCAAACGAATTCAGAGTTTCATTTCATTGACAGTAAAATATCTTAACCTCAAAATTAATGGGGAAACCGAACGCCAATCTCCTTTTCCCAGAACTTATATGGTATGTTGTCAAAAGTAAGCTTATTACCCCACACCCTGTTAGTTAGTTAGTAATGAATGTTTACAAGTGTCGACGCAACGTGGGACTCGAATAAATTCAGAATCTGTTCTGAATGACAGCATATCATAGGTTCATTTGGGAAGAGTATGCACATTTAAGCCAACGGAATTATTACCGGTAAATTTCAGGACTATAATTTTGTGATATATATTTGTATTTTGGGGATATGTCAAGGGATTTGAAGAGGGAAATTAATTTGAGATCGCATACTATCGCTAGTGAACCAAAGATGGACAAGGAAGACAATAACAAGTCATGTGAGGACGAGGTCATTGCTTCTGCAGACATCCAAGGTGAAATTCAGAGTAGGGAACAGGTGAATACGATGGAAGCTTCTGTGATAATTCAGGAAAGTGCAGAAATTGAGAAGCATACTGAAACCCAAAAGGAAAGCGTAGGGGGAATGAACCAAGATTTTTTAAATTTTTTTAAGGCCGAAATGACCGGGCTCAAGGAACAAATAAATACAAGTAGTGAAAATAATAAGAAAGAGATGAAAGAGATGAAAGAATTAATTAGTAATAGTAATGAAAATAGTAATAAACAAATGGAAAAGATGAGTGAAAATAATAAGAAAGAGATGAAAGAATTAATTGATAGTAGTAATGAAAATTGTAATAAACAGATTAACTCTCTAAGTAGTAAAATGGAAGAATTAATTGGTAGTAATAAAGAGAATTTTGATGGGATTAATGATAAAATAGATGGGCTAAGTGAATCACTAAATTATAAAATAGATACTAAGATAGTAGAGGTAAATAGTCAAATATGCAAGTTAGAAAATAAGTTAAACAAAGAGTGTGTTGACCGTAGAGAAGGTGAAATGAAGTTGAATCGGAGCAGTCTTCATATTCAGACCGAGCAAGTCAAAGAAATATGTACAGAGGACAGTAACAAGATCGTACCGGTAATTATTAAGTTGTCAGAAATGTCTAGTAATCGGGAAGAAATTCATGAGGTAGTCGAGAAAAGATTGGACAAGATTTGCAATGTAATTGGGGAAGAGATGGGGGAACAGATTAGTAGAATTGAACAAATTGAAAGCAAACTTGTGGAAGTCAGTGTACTACAGAACGAACAGGAAACGCTATCACAGCAGGTGAGAGAGAGAGAGGAAGAATGGCAGGAAGACGTGAGAATAGTGGAAGAGAACGCTGAGAGGGGAGCGGAAGAAGAAATTTTGAGTTGCCAGGAAGTGATACGGCATGAAGTTACAGGTAAAACGGCGGTAGAGGTGCTAGTAGCGAGTGGTTTGTTCAGTAGGGATCGTGATTTAACCAAGTTTTCTGGAAAACAGTTTAATCCTATAGAGTTTGTAAAAGTAGTTGAGAAAAGATTTGTAAGTAAGTCGAGGAATAATATTAATGAATGGGAATACGTGGTGGAAATCTTGTCGAATGTTTTTGTCGGTGAAAGTAGAATATGGTTTCGAGTATACTGGAATAATATGTCTGATTTAGGAGAGATTAAAGTGCTCATCGACAGGCTTTGGGAAGAATGTTTACGCGCGCGCGAGAGAGAGCGCATTATGTCTGGAGAAACTAGTATAGTAGAGAGAAGGGGAAAAATGTTAGCCGTGTATCAGAGAAGGAGTAATCATGATCCGCAGAGGATTAATAGTTGTGTTGAAGGTGATAGTGGTCAGAGGAGTAACCAGAGAGAATCGGAAGATGGGAGGCGTATGGATTTGAGTTGTGAGAGAGAATGTCGGAAGAGTAATCAGAGAGAATCGGAAGATGGGAGGCGTATGGATTTGAGTTGTGAGAGAGAAGGTCAGAAGAGTAATCAGAGAGAATCGGAAGATGGGAGGCGTACGGATTTGAGTTATCAGAGAGACTATGATAGTCTTAATATGAATGTTATCAAGGTGTCGTTATCGAGCCAGAGTATTTCAGATTCACAGGGAATCGGGTAAATTAAGTGAACAGTCCGAAGGTAGAAGATGAACTGGTATTTAGTATAAGTAGTTATGTAGTGAAAGTAGATTTAAGAGTACAGCGTTATTGTGACCTAAGTAATGTTAAGTGAGATATTTAAGTAATGACGTAGTCGTAGATAATGAAGTAATTAATGGTAGCAGTAAGTTAGACGTAAGAAGTGTTCTGGTAAGTGATGTAAGTACTTGTAATGCTGAGAATATACTGTAAGCAGTGAGGTAGTTGATGATGGAAATTGTGATATGAAGAAGGTACTATCAGATCTTATAACAGCCGTTGGGTAAGTCAAAGTGAGTAAATAAGTTGAAAGAGGTACCAGTCAATTGAAGATAATTGTAAGTTTCAGCCATGCCTTGTGGTACCAAAACTTGTGTATTCAGTTGTTTTAGGAGCTGACTTGGTTGCAAATCATGGAAGTAGAGTAGACTTTAATATAGGTAGTGTGTGTTTGTTCTGTGAGGGAACTGGCAAAGAAGTACGTGTTAATTATGATGGTCTGAGGTAAGTGTTCGTTGACGTGTGCTCTTTGAAATATATGAGAGGTAAGTGAAGTTGTTCCTAGTGAGAGGAAATGTGTTGTTGGGTGTGTTACGTGTCTATACGACCAGGATCTGAGGGATCGTCGGTATGAGGCAGTGACGTGAGGTAATTTGAGTGAATTACAGGAGGAGTACTTGTATGCGATGTTAGGTAAGCATCGAGAGGTATTTAGTGGTAAGTGAGGAAGAACACGTATATGAACATAAATTTGTAGTACATGACCATTCATCATTTGTGGGAGGTAAGTACCCCAGTCAACTTAAATGTGCTAGTGAACTCTAAAAACAAATAAACATTATGCTGGATTACGGAATAATTGAACCATCTTGTAGCCATAGTATTGATTCTTTAATTATTGTTGCCAAGAAGGATGTGATCTATTGAGATATGTAAGTTAATAAGGGCAAAATTGATTCAGTTTGGGTGACAGAGTGCTACTCAGAGTTCCATTTTCATCATCTGCAGAGGCGGGAAATATGTTGAAGTTATTATTTTGTATCAGGGGTATTTCACTAGTGTGAGCCGTATCGGGAAGTGTGCATATTCTTTAAAAGATTAGGAAGGGGATATTGTCGCTATTTATAGTATAATGAATGTAAAGAAGTACTTCACGTGAGATTTGTTGAGATAATAATAAGATGATTATATTTTGTGAGAAACTGGCAAAATAAAATTAACATCTGCGAATTTGCGTGTGAACCAAGTGTCGTATTGGTGTATTGGAAGAATAAGTGCTACATTGTCATGTACTGTGTGACAAAAAAACGGAGAACAGGACATTGGACAGTTAACTGCGATAACAATATGCGAGAACAGTTCTCATATAAGTGATATTTCACAAAAAGTTTTGATATGTTAAAAAAAAGAAGAATGTAGTGTAATCATTTAAAAATATTTGTATGTGTTAAATTGAGTGCTGTACTCTTGTGATTTGTATGAGAGAAAAAGAGAATGGGACACTGAACAGTTATCTACGATGGCAATGTGCGAGAAAAATTCTCATATGTGATGTATTATAAAATGTATGGATGCTGAAAAAGAAAATTATTGTTGTATACTCATTTAAAGTGTTTATCTGTGTCAGTGTTATATATATAATTTTGTTCATAAATCAATCGATTCTTTGTTTTTCGATATATTTATGAGGGAGGCGAATTGTAACGGTTCAAATCCCGTTACAAGATGATATCTGTATTTTTATTATTGTATGATTTTATCTGTATTTTATTATTATTATTATTATTATTATTATTATTATTATTATTATTATGTCAGTATTATTATTATGTTATCTGTGATATTGTACTATTATTGTAATTATCCGTTTTATTCAATTTTGCAATTGCTTGTTGCTTGCAAGATTGCACTTAGATGTATGCATATATACGTATGTGTAGATTATCATTAAACACCTGTACAGTGAGAATTGTTGTATATATCAGAGATTGGAAGTGACGTTGTTATATTGCTATACCAGTGGAGATTCTGCCAAGTCATCGCCAAGCCATGGCTACGTCATCGTATTTATTTAGATATGCGCTCAGTGAGTTAGTCGCCGCGGGGCTATTTCACAACTGTATGTAATATCTGTCGCGTAGGTGGGAGTATGTCATGGTTATTTCTGGAGATTACGTAGCTGTGTCAACCAACGTCTATATAAGGTGGATGCATATTGTAGCGTCAGTCATTACTTATACGGATGCAGTACAGTGAAGTAGTCTACTAGATCAAGAGGCCTTAGTTGGTCCGTCAACCAGTGTGAACGAGAGATGGTGAAGACTCAGTGAGCCATTATTGGTCATTGAGAGAGTGAGACCAAATGGTTGGTCCGTCACTTAGTGGAAGACGCGGACGCAAGGCTTACCAAGGAGTCAGAGAGGGCAACCCTGGACCTGCCAAGAGGTCATACCATATTGACTTACAAAGAAGTCAGATGATATGGAGAAGAAGCAGTCGCAAGGATGTATCACCACGTTAGGCGTGACACATCTACAGTAAACACCAGAGCAATGGATTACGTCGTAATTACACTCGAGGTGTTGAAGGTACAGTCAAGTGAATCAGTGAGGGAAATATTTCGTATAAATTGTTAAATGTCCGGTCAAGAAGAATTCAAATTCATGCCTAGTTTCTTTCAGTTGCAATGTCATAATTTCATATTCTCATCTGTTTTATCGCAACAAGACTCACTATTTTTTGATATATTATTTAAAGAATATATATATTGTTCTATCAAACGAATTCAGAGTTTCATTTCATTGACAGTAAAATATCTTAACCTCAAAATTAATGGGGAAACCGAACGCCAATCTCCTTTTCCCAGAACTTATATGGTATGTTGTCAAAAGTAAGCTTATTACCCCACACCCTAGAGATAGTCAAGAGTCTCATTCTATTATTGCTGTACTGAGTGACAGCTGGCGCCCTTCAAATAACGTATGTGTAAGTAAGCAGGTAACAAGTAAGTGTGAGTACAGGGTTCGACGAGTGTGTATTTTATTTAATGAATGTTAATTTTCAGATTTTCCATTATAAATGCAGATATTCAGATTTTTCAAGTTAAATGCAGATTTACGTATGTTGTAAAATTAGTCAGACAGTCAGAAACATCTCAATATACCATGTGATTCAGCCGCCCCTTCCAATGTAGTTTTATACAACCCAACTAACATGCGACATAGTTATCAGGTGGCTATTCCCCTCCAGGCGTACTCTATTGTACTAAACTGCAGTGAACACATTTTACACACTATTCTGAACCGTACCGACAGGTTCTATCGTCCTGTTGCAAAACACGATGCCTTCAAATCTTGTAACGACATCCTTTGACCATGTAACTAGGTTAATATGTCGTGCCTCGTGACCGGGAGAAACGAAGACGAGAATCAATGCATAAATCTTGGTAACAGTGCAGTAAAAATAGCAAACTCGTGTCCTCATCCCGAGGTGGTGCAGCTCTTTTCATGCACACCCCAAACAGAGGTGTCCTGCATGTACCATTTCAACCACATTCCAGTCCTCCTGCCATTCTAAAATTTCTGACAGTGCCGGGAATCGAACCCGGGTCCCCGAGGACGGCAGCTTATAACGCTAATCGTTACGCTACAAAGGCGAATAATATTGAAGTAATTAATGTTTTAAACACCGAACCGTATGGCGTATGTACTCTCGAGGTACTACCAGCATGTTCCCAACCGTGGAGCGTAGCGGATATGATTAGGCGTCAGCATAGCAATCGACGGAATGTACCATCGGCGGTTCGAATCCTGCATCGTCCAATTATTTTTGCGTCGGTATGATGTTTGAATACGTAAACATGATGATGATGATGATGATGATTGTTGTTTAAGGGGGCCCTACACCTAGGTCATCGGCCTAATACGTAAACACAGGTCCACATTTGCCGCATTCAAACAGTAGAAAGACACTGTTATTCATCTTGTGCCCTGCGCATACTCCGCTGTTTAGAGCCTGAATGCAATCTCTGCTGTCTTTCGGCATGTTTGCCACAGAGGAATACGCTGACATGCTCCTCATTTATGGAGAAGAAAGACAAAACGCGTGCGAGGCACTACGTCTGTACCAGGAACGGTATCTCGAAAGGCGACACCCGGCTGCTACGACATTCCGTGATTTCCAAGGAGCCACCAGTCCGCTATAGGCCCGTCACATCGGATGAAACAGAAGAGGCCGTTCTGGAGGCAGCTCGTAATAATCCACACATTAGTTCAAGGGAGACTGCAGGACTGTCGTCTCTCAGGTGAATACTGCATGAACATAAATTTCACCCATACTATCTTGAGGGACACCAAGAGCTCCACGGGCGGGATTTCGAAGCTCGAATGGAGTAATGTTGGAGGCTATTAGGCAGCCCGGACAACGATGCAGCATTTGTATCGCACACCTTGTTCTCGGACGAATCGCGCTTCGACAATAATGGGAACGTCAATCGCCACAACATGCACAATTGGAGTCCGGACAATCCTTACTGGGTGCTACAGGCGGCCCATCCAGTACGATGGGGTGTGAACGTGTGGTGTGGAATCTTGGGAGATCGCCTGATTGGACTTCATTTCTTTGAGTGCCATTGGATGGGCCCATGTTACCTGCACTTTCTGCGTCAGGAACTTCCACTGCTGCTGGAGGATGTGCTCTTGCACAATCGTTTGAGGATGTGGTTGCAAGAGGCTAGAGCTCGGCCACATTGGACTTGACCCGTTCGTAACAATCTGAACGAAGAACTGTCAAGTAAATGGATAGGACGAGGAGGCCCTACACCTGCCACATCACCGGATTTAACGCCTTTAGACTTCTTGTGGGGGCATTTGAAGAAGGTCGTTTACACTCGAGCGCTGGGAAACCCCGACCAGCTCCGGCAACTCATCACGGACGCCTGCCGAGCAGTTACACTTGGAATGCTTCAGCGCGCAAGACAATCAGTTGGACACCGTGCCCGAATGTACCGAATGTACATAAACCAAAACGGACATCACATCGAGAATTTTCTGCGATGAAACATAGTCAGGGCAGTTGTGTTCCTACTATTTCCGGTCCGTGTGTGTCCGGCCAGCTAACTAATCGTCCCTTCTTAGTGCCACACACAATTTGCACGAAAGCGGGTATTGAACTTACATTACGTATTAAACAAATATTTCACAAATATGGAATCTTCGCCCCTGACTCGAACCTTCCACCTCACACGTAAGCCCTCACCACCACTTTTACCAACTACGCTATGGTTCTTCACGGCACACCGTGCAGCTTATAGCATTTATTAGGTTTACAGCGGTCACAATGTCAATTTGTTGTTTCGCCGTCTTGTCAGGTTCATATGATCTAGAAGGCACACGCATGCTTTCCAGTGTTTAATACGAGTATAATATTGCGGCGTCCTATCATGGTGAGGCGGTAAATACCAAGATATCCGGTTGTTGTGTGAGCATACCGTCAGGGTAGATGATTTCAGACGGAATTAACATTGCGGGTTTCATAAAACTACATTGGAAGGGGCAGTTGAATAACACGGTATATGTGCCAGACTGAATGGGTGAGGTGGTAGAAGTCCAGGCCTTCTGAGTTCAAGTTGTGGCCTTCTATTCCGACTCAGTCTGATGGTATCAGAAGGTGCTTAAATGCGCAAGATTCGTGTCGGTAAATTTACCGGTATATAAAAGAACTGCGCGACAGAACGTTTGACATCTCTGAAAACCGTAAAAGTAGTTAGTAAAACCAATATTATTATTATTATTATTATTATTATTATTATTATTATTATTATTATTATTATTATTATTACATCCATATAGGGTGGTGTGTGCTAGCCGAGTAGTACAGTCACAGACTTTGCACAAAACATACAAGGCCCTTGTATTTGCCTTATGTGACAAAATGACAAAATGAAACCACGGAATATCATCTTCAGCGCTGCTGACTGTTGGGTTAGAAGTAGAGATGGGAGTGACATACCGTAACATGATACTGTATCTTAATCCATAACAGTAAGCTGTTCCAGAAATATTATGTTCCCCCGGATACCCTAATACAAAAGTAACTGTCTCAGCGAAACCAAGGGAAGGCTAGGGAGTTTCTGATTGGCTAAGGGATATCAGGAAACACAGCAGCTCGCTTTAAGCGTGCACTCCTGCGCAGGCGCGAGCGATACTTTTGTAACAGTTTAGTGGCAGTACTGATATTCCTATCCTGTTACTTGCTGGTCGGTTACAGATATTCTCTAGTTGTTCGAAGTGCTTTGTATTAGTCTTACTGGTGGTAATACATATAGTAGCGTACTTCCTCGGAACAATTACGCGTGGTCTTCCCAGCTTGCATCTCGAGTTTCACTCCGTGTTCTGGACAATGAGTGAGTGGATGTATTACATCCGATACGATTTATGTGGACAAAAACTCAATTACAGGAAAATGGATTCTTAGCAACGCGTTGAAATAAGGTGCCCAATAATAATAATAATAATAATAATAATAATAATAATAATAATAATAATAATAATAATAATAATTTTTAGAAATTAAAAATTCTACTGGTTCATATAGTTCTGATAATGTACATGGTATTCAAATATCAGGTCCTGAAAAGCTATCGCAAGTCCCATCACGTGAATCTGTGCGTGCTGAAATTTCGTCATCGACTGCAACCTGTGAGGTAATGCAGCAAAAGCTGCTATCATAATTTCTACCAGTACAAAAGTGATATCCAGAAAAACAGACGGGGGACAAGCCACCTACACTGTTGTTTACCACATATCCACAACCTTCTGTAAATGACAAAAGACGATTTTGGATCCTTTTATACTCGATTTACGGAGCGAGTTGGCTACATGGTTTGTGTTACGTAGCTGTTAGCTTGTATTCCGCAGATGGTGGATTCAAACCCCATTGGCGGCAGTCCTCAAGATGGTATCCGGTGGTATCCCATTTTCACATCAAGCAAATGCTGGGACTGTTCCTCAGTTAAGGACACGGTTGACTCCGACCTAGTCCTGTCCTATCCTATCCCATCGTCACCGTAAGATCACTTGTGTCGGTGCAACGTAAAATAACAAAATAAAGTAGTGGATTAAACTCTGCTTACGTCTTGCCTGGTAGGGATATTTTCTCGTGACCCATTCCGGGGGCATCTGAAGTGTATATGACACTCGTTCATCAACATATTTTATAAAGTATGGTCCTAATGTCTGTTTAACTACAGATCCTTGGACATCTATGAATGCACATAGCAGGCACGGCACTTCTTATACATGAAGGTTTCGAAGTATTAGTTTTCGGAATGTAAATGGTTCATTGCAAACATTTTTCTAGGAATACTTAAGAATGTGAGTGACGAGATAGTGAAAGAGACAGTGGGAGAGAATAAAGCGAGATGAAGATATAGTATCGCTATTTATAAGTACTTACTAAGGTGCGGTTAGGGGCTACAAGAGACAACATGTATAAGGAATGTTCCTTCCAAAAGTTGACCTGCAACTTGTATTATGCTACTTTTATATCCTAATAAACAACCTAATATTACAGTGTAACGGATACACAGGAACATAATACTGGAAAGTAAACATTTGTTCCATCCCTAGTTAGAAGCAAACATCTCCTGAACGCATGCCCATAGCTACGCGACGCGCACTGCGTAGCCAAGTCGCTCGGTAATGTGTTGTCCTTTGGGTTTAGGCCGTCTTATGATTTATGATTTCAGTTTCACGAAATGAAGTAGGCCTGTATTCTGTTCAGTAAAAATGATGTTTTATAAACGAACGTTGAGTAGTTGTCAATTTATCTACTCAAATGAGATACAAGTTATCTTCTCATGCTCAATGTGGAGTGTGACCGTGAGCCATTGATAATGATGTACACAGCCCCGAAGATCTGCTTTCATATAACATTTCTTTGGATTTGGAATCTTGATTGATACTTTCTTCAGCAGATTTACTGACACGTTAAAAAAACAAAATCAACCCCTTGGCATTAATGCCACTGTTAATTGCTATTAAATATATTGTAATTGCTTTGTGGTATATCACGCACGTATCTGAAATATTAGTAAGATTTTAATTTGTAATTAAATTACTCTTTCCATGAAGCATATTAAGAAACTAGCAAATTGCCCGCGGTTCCGCTCGCGTGGATTTTGTAATTTGATCAAAGTAATTGTTCCTCGGCAATGAACTAAGACAATATCTGGAAAGTCCAAAAGTATAAAAACTCACCCAAAAACTGAGTTTCATTTACCCCAGAAATTCTTTGTAAACCATGTTTGTGGTTTTACCTTTTTGGGCAAAGACGTCCATGCGACATAGAACTATACCTGTGAGAAACACTCTTCTCTCAAGTCGAAAAAGAAAATACATGCTTTTTTAATTTTTAAAGGAGATTCCAAATACCTATTCCCACATCTGTAACATCTTCAGTTTTTCAGATATACATAAGTACCCCCATAAAAAGAATTCAACCCCTTGATGAGTCGTTCTCCCACCCCCATCTAACTGTGTTTTCCGAAAACAAAAATACACGTTTCTTTCCTTTTAAATGAGATTCCAAATACCAATTTTTACGTCTGTAACATCCTCAGTTTTTAAGATATAAGTATCATCATAAAAATAATTAAACTATTTTTCACTTCTTTTCACCCCCCGTTAAGTGCCTTCTCCGAAAACAACAAGGTACATGTTCCTGTATTTTTGAAGGACTTTCCAAATACCAAGTTTATTGTCTCTAACATGTTAAGTTTTTGATATATAATGTAGATATACCACTCCTCATTTTAAAAATTCACCCGATTTTCCAATTCCTTTCAGCCACTTAACTGAATTTTCCGAAAAAGAAACGCGTTTCATTATTTTTAAAGGAGATTCCAAATACCAGTTTTCATGTCTGTAAGAACTTCAGTTTTTGAGATAAATGTATAGTCATAAAAATTATTCAACTTCTTCTTTTCTTCCCACACCTCTCCCGCCTTAAGTGGACTTTCCAAAAACAAAAATACGTGTTTCTATATTATGAAAGGAAATTCAAAATACCAACATTCAAGTCTGTAACAGCTACAGTTTTTAAGATAAAGTATCCTCATAAACATAATTTCAACTCCTTATTTACTTATTTTCAACCCCACACCCCTTACGTCGATTTTTCGAAAAATACAAATGCATGTTTCTTTATTTTTAAAGGGGATTCCAAATACTAATTTTCACGTCTGTAACATCTTCATTTTTGAGATATAAGTATCCTCATATATGTAATTCGACTTCTTTTTTGCACACCCCCCTTCCTACCCGTTAAGCTGATTTCTCCCTCCCCAAAAGTACGTGCATCTTTATTTTTAAACGAGATTCCAAATACCAATTTTCACATCTTTTTCATCGTTAGTTTTTGAGATATAAGTATCCACATGCAAAGAATTCAACTAATTTTTCAATTCATTCACCCCCCTTAAGTGGATTTTCCGAAGACAAAAGAACTCTTGTTTCTTTACCTTGAAAAAAGATTCCAAATACAAATGCTCATGTCTCTAACATCTTCAGTTTCTGAGATATAAGTATCCTCATAAAAATAATTCAAATCCTTTTTCACCCCAGCCCGTTAAGTTGATTCCTCCCCTCCAAAAAAAACGGGTTTCTTATTTTTAAAGGAAATGCCAAATACTAATTTTCACGTCTGTAACATCTTCATTTTTTGAGATATAAGTATCCTCATAAAATGTAATTCATCTCCTTTCCCACACACCCACCTTCCAACCCGTTAAGCTGATTTCCCCCTCATCAAAAGTACGTGTTCCTTTATTTTTAAAGGATATTCCAAATACCAATTTTCACGTCTTTTTTATCGTTAGTTTTTGAGATATAAGTATCCACATGGAAAGAATTCAACTAATTTTTCAATTCATTCATCCCCCTTAAGTGGATTTTCCGAAGACAAAAGAACTCGTGTTTCTTTCCTTTGAAAGAAGATTCCAAATACAAATGTTCATGCCTCTAACATCTTCAGTTTAAGAGATATAAGTATCCTCATAAGAAGAATTCAAATCCTTTTTCACCCTAGCCTGTTAAGTTGATTCCTTCCCCCCTCCAAAAATGCGTGTTTCTTTGTTTATAAAGGAGATTCCAAGTACAAATTTTCACGTGTGTAACATCTTTAGTTTTTGAGATATAAGTATCCTTATACAAAAAATTCAACTAATTTTTCAAATAATTCACCCCCCTTAAGTGGATTTTTCCAAAGACAAAAGATTACACGTTTCCTTACTTTGAAAGAAAATTCCAAATACAAATTTTCACGTCTGTAACATCTTCAGTTTTTGAGATATATGTATCCTAGTAAAAGGAATTCATCTCCGTATTCATCCCCCTTCTTCCAAGTTGATTTCCCCCCCCCCAAATGCGTGTTTCTTTATTTTTAAAGGAGATTCCAAATACCAGTTTTCACGTTTGTAATATATTTAGATATTTTGGTATATGTATTCATACAAATAAAAATTAGCTCACTTCAAACATTGATATCGGAATTAGAAAGATGTTTTTGAAGACTTTCGTGTGGAGCGTGGCACTGTATGGAAGTGAAACATGGACGATAACTAGCTCAGAAAGAAAGAGAATAGAAGCTTTTGAAATGTGGTGTTACAGAAGAATGCTGAAGGTGAGATGGATAGATCGAATCACGAATGAAGTGATACTGAATCGAATTGGTGAGAGGAGATCGATTTGGCTAATTTTGACGAGAAGAAGAGATGGAATGATAGGACACATCTTAAGACACCCAGGACTTGTTCAGTTGGTTTTTGAAGGAAGTGTAGGTGGTAAGAGCGGTAGGGGTAGACCAAGGTATGAATATGACAAGCAGATTAGAACAGATGTAGGATACAATAGTTACGTAGAAATGAAAAGGTTAGCACAGGATAGGGTGGCTTGGAGAGCTGCATCAAACCAGTTTATGGACTGATGACTCAAACAACAACAACAACAACAAATAATTCAACTTTTTCAATTCATCCTCCCCCTCCCCCGTTAAGCGTTTTTTCGAAAACAAAAGAATATGTGTTTCGTTATTTCTAAAGGATATTCCAAATACATACCAATTTAAACGTCTGCAGCATGTTAGGTTTTTTAGATATACTGTAGATATAATAATTTTAAAAATTCACCCCTCTTTTCAGTTCCCCTTAAGTGGATTTTACGAAAAAAGTATTTATGTTTCTTTACTTTTACAGGATATTCCAAATACCACTTTTCAAATCTGTAGGCCTAATATGTTACCTGTCTGAGATAATTTGCAGATATAACCTTTTTTTTAAATTCACCCCGTTTGCACTCCTATTCACCCCCTATTAATCGGATTAACCAAAAACACAAACATACGTATTTCTTTATTTTCAAAGGAGATTACAAATACCAATTTACATGTCTGTAACATCTTCAGTTTTTGAGATATAGGTTTCCTCATAAAAAGGTGTTCAACCACTTTTCCCAATTTTTCACTCTCCCTAATGAGATTTTCAAAAAACAAAAAATACGCGTTTCTTTATTTTTAAAGTAGATACCAAGTACCAATTTTTATGTCTGTAAACTTTCAAAGTTTTGAGATATAGATACATTCGTTTTAAAAATTCACCCCCCCTTTTTCAACCCCTAAGCGACGGAATATAAAAAAATTCGCCATTAGCGAGCACCTACATTGTAACATAAATGTATCCTCAAAATTTCATTCCTTTACGACCAGCTTTTTGGCTCGGCGATGATGAATCAGTCAGTCAGTCAGTCAGGACAAGTTATTTTATATATATAGACTAGCAAGATACCCGTGCTTCGCTACGGTATTATACTGGAATTTATAATTGAATGCTTATTGCTTTTGATATATAATCCGCCGAAATTCGCGATCCGATTCGTTTCCTGCGAGAATCCGCCAAAATTCGCGATCTGACTCGTTTTCTAATAGATTACGGCAAGTTTCCTCCCATTTTTTCAATCCTTCTTCCCGGCAATCGATTTCGTACCTCCCGAGCTAGGTCCAGGTATTCCACCCGGTCAATTAGCTCCCTAAATCTTTGCCATCTTTTACTATAAGCATTTTTAATATGGATCAAATCCTTCAGTAGATCCGCCGTCGTGTCGTCTTGGGTGCCTTGGCGGTACTGAACTCGCCGCCGGACTGCATTCTTAGTCATTACCCGTCCAGGACCCGTTTCCAGCGGGGTCCGCACATTTGACGACGGTCCAGAACATTATTATTATTATTATTATTATTATTATTATTATTATTATTATTATTATTATTAGATGTGCTGGACCCCACAGCAAGATGCAAGATCGCTACTTGGCGGTAAATTACATCTGCTGCCATTGTCAATGTTGACAATGTGACCAGCACCATTGTCGCGCGTAGGCAAATGTGCGGGATATCTGGCGATACGAATGACATACTTCCGTGCATTACTGACCTTATTATAGAGGTGAACAATTTGACGGTCAATCTCATTCCTATCGTTTATTTCAAATGCGCTTAAATTTTTATTTATATGCCAGGAGAATCTACTGTAATCTAAGAACGTTCCCCGAAGGAAAAAATGACTGTTGAAAACGAACCCAGGAAAGTTTGAAAATGATCGGTTTATGATCAGAATAAGTACATCGAAAATCTACAGCCTGCTTCCAGTCATTCGACAGGGTCAGGAATAGAATGAATAAAGCCCCATCTAGCGGCGACATTAGAAATTGTGCCGGCTGCCGAAGCACTCCTTTAGGGCAATGATCGGAGAACGACAAATGAAATGAAATATTGGGCAGTATTGCTGGAATGAATGATGACAGGGAAAACCGGAGTAAACGGAGAAAAACCTGTCACGCCTCCGTTTTGTCCAGCACGAATGTCACATGGAGTGACCGGGATTTGAACCACGGAACCCAGCTGTGAGAGGCCGGCGCGCTGCCGCCTGAGCAACGGAGGCTCCTTATAAGTACATTATGAACAGTGAAATCAATTTGTCTCACCTCCTTTTACACCCCACCGCTGTTAAGTTTATTTACCACCGGGAGGGGGGGGGGGCGTAAACAAAATTAAAAGAAGGCGTGTTTCTTTATGTTTAAAGGAGATTCCAAACACCAATGTTCACGTCTTATTACCTTCAATTTTGAGATATAAGTATACCCATAAAAATAATTCACTTTCTTTCATTTCCTTTCACACTCCCCCCCCACCATAAATGAATTTTCCGGTAAAAATTACTTGTTTCTTTAATAGTAAAGGATCTTCTAAATACCAATTATCACGACTCTAACTTCTTCAGTTTTGATTTTTGTGTCCTCATGAAAGGAATTCAACTCCATTTCACTCCCGCCCCCTAAGATGGTTTCCTCCCCGAAACGCGTTTTTCTTTGTTTTTAAAGGAGATCCAAATACCAATTTTCACCTCTGTAACAATTTTAGTTTTTATTAGATGTATGTATTCTCATACAATTAAGTCAATTTATTTTTCAATTCTTTCATCCCCCCCCGCCCTCTTTATTGGATTTTCCGAGAATACGTGCTTCTTTACTTTTAAAGCAGATTCCAAATATCAAAATTCACGTCTGTAACATCTTCATTTTTGAGATATCAGTAGCTTAATTAAAAAAATCAACACCAATTTGAGTCACTTTTACCCCCCCCCCCCATTCCACTCAAGTGGTATTTCCGAAAACTAAAAATACACGTTTCTTTATTTTTAATACAGATAAAAATACCATTTTCACTTCTGTAACATGTTAAGTTTTTGATATATACTGTAGAAATTCTCATTTTAAAATTTCACTCACTTTCTAGTTCCCCTTAAGTGGAGTTTCGAAAAACAAATCACCTATGTTTCTTTACATTTACTGGAGATTCCAAATACCACCTTTTACGTCTGTAACATTTTACGTTTCTCAGATATTCTGTAGATATAGTCTTTCAAAAAATTCACCCCAATTTTTCACTCCTGTTAGAGCTATTAATTGGATTTTCCAAAAACAAAAAATCGTGTTTCTTTATTTTTAAATTAGATCCCATATACAAATTTTAGTTCTGTAATATCTTAAGTTTCTGAGATATGTATCCTCATTAAAGGCTTTCAACCCTTTTTTCACCCCTGCTATTGCGATTTTCCGAAACAAAATACATGTTTCTTTATTGTTAAAGGAGATTCTAAATACCAAATTTTTACATCTGTAAACTTTTAAAGTTTTAAGATGTAGACACACTCATTTTAAAAATTCACCCTCCTTTTCACCCCCCATTATTTGGATTTTCCAAAAACGAAAAAACACCTGTTTCTTTATTTTTAAAGTAGATCCCAAATACCAATTTTCAGGTCTGCAATATCTCCAGGTTCTGAAATATAAGTAGCCTCATTAAAGGCATTCAACCCCTATTTCACCCTTCTGATTGGGATTTTCCGAAAACAAAATAATACGTGTTTCTTTATTTTTAAAGGAGATTCTAAATATCAATTTTACATCTATAAACTTTAAATGTTTTGAGATATAGATACACTCATTTTAAAAATTCGCTCCCTTTTCACCCCCCCCATTAATTGGATTTTCCAAAAACAAAAAATACGTGTTTCTTTATTTTTAAAGGAGATTCCAAACGCCAATTTTTACGTCTGTAATATCTTCAGTTTCTGAGATATAAGTATTTTCTTTATAGCCATTCAACCACTTTTTCACCCCTGCTGTTGGGATTTTCCGAAAACAAAATATACGTGCTTCTTTATTTTTGAAAGCGATCAAAAGTACCAATTTTCAGGTCTGTAATATCTTCAGTTTCTGAGATATAAGTACCGGTATCCTGATTAAAGGCATTCAACCTCTTCTTCACCCTTTTTCACCCCTCCTATTGGGATTTTCTGAAAAGAAAAAAATACGTGTTTCCTTATTTTTAAAGAAGATTCTAAATACTAATTTTCACATCTGTAAACTTTTAAAGTTTTGAGATATAGATCCACTCATTTTAAAATTTCACCCCCCTTTTCACCCCCTTAGCGACGGAATATCAAAAAATCCTCTCTTAGCGAGCACCTACCTATATCCCAAAAATTGTATTTCTTTATATCCAGAAGTTATTTTATATATATAGATTAATATTGAGTGATTTTTGTGCAAAAATGAATAACAAATCTTTGAACTCTGGAACTCTGGACTTCTAACAACAACAACAACAACAACAACAACAACAACAACAACAACAACAACAACAACAACAATAACAATATCATCATCATCATCATCTAGCTCAATCGAGTGAGTGACTGAGCGGTTTGAGTCACGTAGCTGTCAGATTGCATTCGGGAGATAGTGGGTTCGATCCCCATTCACGGCAGCCCTGAAGATGTTTTTCCGTGATTTCCCAATTTTTATACCAGGCGAATGCTGGGGCTGTACCTCAATTAAGGCCATGGTCACTTCCTTCAAACTTCTAGCCCTTTTCTATCCCATCGTCGACATGAGGCTTATCTGTGTTTGTGTGACGTGAAGCAAATTGTAAAAATATATAGAAAATATATAGTATATCCTTCCTCATTTGCTCTCTGAACTAATGTCAGTTCAGTAACCTGTGTTTCTGTGGTGTGTGGGTGGTATCAGTAGCTTTTATGATACCGTTCTGAAGTCCAGACATGTGCCCTGGAGATTGAAGTAAGATGCTTTTGAAATATAGTAAGAAGTAGAAAGTGAGAAGTAGAAAAATATTGGAATTAATACACGTAAGTCGCCTAACGACTCAACGCGGTTCTATCATGTTTCTGTCTTAGCGCATAACTAAGACAGAAGAAAGTGTTTTAAAGGGAAACTTGATTATATCAGTGTTACTTCACACTCCTCCCGCAACAAAGAGCACTCGAATCACCCATTCAAATGAAGAGTACGTCCAACGAAAATTTTACCATTATATTAACACGAACAGGCATGAAACGTTTAGTTCTGTCTTTCGTCCACATATTTCTTTGAATTATACATGGTTTCCAGAGATCCAGTGTGCAATGCGATCATTCGAAACACACAGAGTTGTGAAATATATATATATATATATTGTGCCCTTTTCAAGGCAACAACTGCGGTGAACTCTTCCTTCTTCTGTGCGCCGGCTGTTCCTGTAATAAATGACATGTAAATGATACTCACCGCTGCATGTAGACTCTTCTTCCTCAGTCGTGACCGTCCGCTATCCCCGAAGAGAGGCCACCCGTCGATCAAGGAGTGAGGAAATGAAAAGATGGGGTAAACTAACTATAAATGACGGTACCCAAAGACTGAATTAAATTTAAATAAAAGACTGATTTATTGAATAAAATGCAAAATGCCAAAAGTGAACGTAAACTGAACTGGTGAAAAATGAAACAAAATGAAATAAATGAGATTAAGAAAAATTAAGATTGAGATCTGCCTTACAATAACACCATAATCTGCCTAATAAACTGACTGATGGTCAATCACATTAATTAAATATTCCAGACTATGTTGACACTGTCTCCAAGTTGATAACGTGAATCAATTTAAAACTCCGGTCAGAAAGACCACCCTCTTTGAACTACAGAATTATATTACGTAAAAAAAATATCTCTCAAAATAAATTAAAAGTAGTTGAATCATAATAAAGTAATTAGTTACGTCATCAAATCCACTGTCTCAGAGGAGTTATCAAATATTAACACATGTGGCTCATTTGGGAAAACACCCAACTTTAAAACAGTCATGGACTGCACTAACCAAGTGTATCACATAAGGAATAATTCGAAGAAAACAGCCATGAACATCACCCTTCATTTACCACATAAACATTGTCTTATTCAAACACCTCATGATTAAACAAAATAAATTATTGAAACATAAATCTGAGTGTCATAACCACTCATCTAATTTTTATACTTCACTTGCATGCCTGTGATAGACTGGACTTCTTAAAAATAATCCAAAAGATTAGGCCAAGTGCCTCACGTTAACATTTCAAATGACAGCGATCCTTGTACATTAAAATTCTTGTTGAATTTGCTGCTAACTGCATTTCATTATCAACTCATTATTTGTGGTACCACCACTAGATGGAGGCAGATGCCATCTTGTTCACCTAATTCATTGCGGCAGTTTTTATACAATTGGTTTATTAAAGATCGCTTCATTTTCTAAATAAAATGTAGTGGATTTTAAAAGGTTTGGTAATTACTAAATGCCTGGTATGAGCATACCACTACTATGGTTTCGACTGTGACTTAATCGATGATCCATTAACCTAACATCTGAAATCTTATTTACATCATTAAATCTGTTAACGGAGAAACACTGCTCCGACAAAGAAAATACAGAAATCAAAACTAGCCTATCTACACCTATCTATTTACATCAGATCAAATATAAATAATTCACATACGCTCACGTCCTACAACAAACGGTAATAAAGTACACTCAGAAAGAAAAACAAATAAGCAAAACTAGATCCCACCATCGCGGCCTACTGGAAATTAATAAGGATGGAATGCGCAAAATAAAATCGGAGTCTCCAGAAAAATATATCCCGCTGCGAGTAGCAAAAATATTGCGAATTTGACGGCAATCTCTAACCTCAGACGACAAATGTCTGGACATGATACCATTTAACCTTTATGGACAATGACTACTGTTATTTCATGTCATCCATGACTTTACATGACTATCGAAAAACACATTGACTCGTCGCCCTGCTCACATTGTACAATGGCTAGCATAATTGCCGAGCATCTACTTTCCCTGGAATTATTTAAACAAATACAGGCTTCTGCCTACAATCATAACCCATGTCGTAACACATTTAACACTCTTGGTTAAATTATTCATTTCACAATTCTATTCACTCATTAATTGTCGACGTCATTATTATCCATTATTCTCACAATACGGCCTCGCTCGTATCCGGCGGGCGAAATATCTGTCGTGCATATTACGATTTCTTACGACAGTTCATGACATGGTCCAAATCTCACATTTCCATTATCAACGTAGATCATCAGGGATATTATTCATCTAGCTCGATCTCTTGATCATTCTCTGCTTCACATATCACAAAATATCAGAGCTGACTCATCAATGGCTTCCTGGCACTCACTGTTTCTTAAAAAAAGATGACGAGATTGCCTCTCAAAACACAGAAGTTGAAACATGTGTAACCGCAACTACACAGAAATAAATACTCGCGTCTTCCAAAAATCGTCGCAAAAATACATGGGATAAGTACTACCAGAAACGGTCACCTGAAGGATGATCCCACAACATAAACAAACTGAATGCGCATAAAGCAAAAAAAATAAACATTAAAAAACAACGAGGCGGCGTCTACAAGATCAAAATTCCAACAAAATATGACTCAAAACCAACGATATGATAACATGATGAATAATTATAAATAAATCAGCGTTACACTCATAGATCAAATATCATAGCTTCCTAAACTGTCAAAGTGACATACTACAAAAATAATCCATAACAACACGCAAACAACATCTACCTCAACGAAATGCACACATAACCCTAGATGAAAGTGCAACATTATTATTATTATTATTATTATTATTATTATTATTATTATTATTATTATTATTATTATTATAGTAGTATTATAAAACTGTGAATTATTTACAATCCTACCTAATACTCTAAGCTACATTTTGATCATCGATTAGTCACGGTCCTACATATTTATTTACATTATTTATTGATGCTCATACCTGGTGATGGAGGCATGCTGGCTCACACTCCGGACTCGGTCATGGTGAATTAGAATACCATCTTGATGCTGCTGTGGTATTCCAAATTTTCACACACGCAAATTTGACACATTTTTGTCATGCCGTAACACACGCTTACATTAACATAAAACACTCGCATTTCTCGCACTCCAGTGAAAGTTAGACGATAGCACTGTAGACTCGTGTCGTGAAGTTGTCCGGTCGTCTCCGCTATCTACCTGAAAATCACCTGTTGGCCTGCACTCTGGTCTCTCAGCTTTTGTTTACCTAGAGCTTACCGAACATTAACCCCAACGGGACATAGCTGTTTGCTCAAGGTCTACCACTGCGGCCTTCATTAAAGAAAAGTCATTCTCCTCCCTGTCCGCCTTTACTAGTCTCTCCCCGTAAACATCTCGCTTGCCAAACAGTTTATTAAGTGGTAAAAGCAAGCTAAAATAAAGCTTCAAATGTTGTGGAGAAGTTTATGCTGATGACAAATGTGAAACTACCCGTGGGTTAGAGAGGTTTTATGTAATTATGCTGAAAACATGGACTTGTTCCTCTCGACTCGTGATGTGAGTTCATTTAAGCCAAGTGTTGAAAGTGTAGCTCTTGCCTGCATAAATAGTAAAAGTTCGTTAAAGTGTTCATTTTCTGAAATGTTACTCTCCCAAGTAAAATAATACAAGGCTTTCTCAAAATGCCTACAAGTGTCTCTACTCGCTTTCCTACCAGCCAAAAGTAAAGCTGACTAACTGAGTTAGCTGTCACACTCTGTCACACTGTCGCTCTGATTCACACTGTCAATCTGAAGTTTCACTGAAGAATCACTGCGACTACTAAAGAATCACTGAGAATCTGAGGAAACACTGAGAATTCTGAAGAATCACTGAGAATTCAACCCCCTGGTCGCTGGGTTTTGTAAAGAGTTCTCCCCCCACCTTGAAAATAGTTCTGTGGAAGGGATGTGGCGTAGTGATCTAGCCCTCGGGAGCGCTTTATCGTACATCCGTAGGTTAAAGTTTTCAAAATTTATGTGCAAAACTTCCTAATTTTTGTCTGACTTACATGTAATATTGCGTCGTGGGAAATGATCACAGGATAATCCACACGACGGCGCGCGTCACTGGTGTTATTTTCTTCCAGCGAATGGCTCCATCCCGCCATGACACTTCATTCTCCTGGAGACTACTACCCCTCCGTGTGGAGTTAAATTTTATTAATTAGGCACTAATTAACCCCAGATTCACACTGATAAATTTCCAAATATTATAAAGAAATCAGGACACTTTTTTTTCACCACCACACCGGGCTTCAGATAGCGAAATACTGACTGTAGATTCCCGCTATGACAGTTCATTCAAATTTAGAATTTTGTGATTGGCTGAGACCTTCGCGCTCTTCGTAGCGTGGATGCTTCCATTTCCTCCCAAGAGTTGGCGGGTATTGTCGTTGTCCCTTTGTCCTAGCTAAGTAGGTCAGGCCTCAACGCGTGATTTTCTCGTGAGAACCAACAGAAAGTCGCCACTCCTAGGCGGTATCATAAAATTTATTGGAAGGAGTACTCAGGGCGGTTAACAAGTTGGTCGTGCTCTAAGAAGAGTTTCGAGGATTCTACTCGCCGCCACACTGGCGCCAGAAAGTTCCTTTGTGACTGCTAGTTTCCCAGCCTACTGTAGTGTCCCATATGCGAAATATTCAACTTTTAATTTGTAAATTAATTAGGTAAATTCGCTTATGGGTCCAATATATATATATATATATAGAATAGTACTTTCGGGATTGCTTTTATAAGCCTGCCACTTCATGTGATTTACAAGAAATACTCCAATATCTATTATGTGCATGTTATATACGACTTCATTACATGTTCTTTATTAAATCACAACTGGGCATAAGTAATTTTAGTTTCTCTTCTCTCACAAAACCCTATTTGTTTCAAATAATCTAAGTTGGACATCCTTAGGCCTTTCTCAGTAGTGCATTCACGGGTATTATTTAATTACATTTCTGAAACTAACAAAGCACTTTAAATAGAATTTTGTGACGAAAGCGTTCCTTAATATGTTTCAAGTGCAATTAATGATTGTTTACAATGAACATTTCGAGGAAAAGTGACTGATCAGTAGTGCCTACAGAAAGTTACTACATTTTTATTATCTCAGTTAATATCAACGAGCTCGTTCATTTCACATTCACCTAGAGTAGTGGGAATGTCATTACCGTACACAATACGCACACTCAATGTTTTACAGAAGAGTACCGGTATGCTTACAGTCTACAGTGCATAGGAGAGAGAGAAAGAATATTATTTAACCTACACGCATTTCGCTTAAGGAATGGGTCGTTGTTTCAGAGTTGCTTTAGAATACATTTGCAGTTTGAAATAATACCTAGGTGGATTTTTGTCTCCCGTTTTGAAGTCTTTATTTTTATGCTGTTATACTGTGACGTATTTATAAAATGCTGACATGCTACAGGGTACAATGTTCGAACTTATTTCGGTATGCAACTTTAATGGCTTCTTCGAATCCCTGTTTTTCCAACTAATTCCTACGAGATCCTACCGTAATTCAGATACACCCAATGTCAGTATATTTATCGCAAATTCGTATTATAACATGTGAATATATCCTGGAGAAATTATAGATACATTCCCACAAGAACGCTTAGTTATCTAAAACACATTAACAATGAATGACAGCAACTTTCCTTCGTTGGAACGCTATCAGCTGAATATCATAATACTACAATAATACAGTACAATCCATCTATGTTCCAAACACTGACAAAGGTCAGGGGTGATTCTCAGGATCAAATACCTGTGAATATAGTCTTATTATGCATTGGTGGTGAGGTACAGGCATTGCACATGGCCACTACCATATGCACGTTTTTGCCGTCCATCGTCTGTTTTGTTCACCTGACGAGGACACATTTGGAAGAGACGCAACTTAAACCTGCACAACACAGACATATGGGCAGTTGAAAATTCGCAGTTGTCGCTAATCACCAACAGCATTTTGGACGCAATCAGCCCGACGTCTGAATGGATCAGCGAATCAGACCTCCTCGTCCTGAAATTTCAACTGCTTTTCCAATGCAGAATTTGTAATCACTGCATATGAGTCGTATGTAACAAGTAAGTAACACACGTTTGCGTCCCGGATGAATTCGGCTGAACATTTTGTTCTTTTCCTGAACGCTGTCTCGCAGTTTCCTGAAGTTTTGGACGAGACAGAGAGGGAGGGAGAAAGAGAGAGATTGTTAATATACTGTGTGTGTTAGTGTGACACATGTCTCTTCGTTTTGATTTTCGCATGATTTGTGTTAGTTGTTCTTTATTATGTGTAGAACGCTGTCGGTGGGGATGTGGTTGGAGCTATTAGCAACTGTCAGGCACTTTATGGTGTGTAATAATTCAATATAATCTTCTGTGGAGAGGGGTGTGTTGTTGAGTTTGTGTGACTTGAAACGGAATACTGAAGGCTTGTTTTGTGTATGTTTGTTTAAAATGTTTTGTATTCGTGAGTCAGATATAGCAGGATTTTTGTAGATCTTTAATTTGTGTTTTTTGTCGTTAACTTTTGAGATTGTTAAGTCTATTAAATTATCAGTATTCAGAATTTACCATTTAAAATACACCACCAGTAAGAAAAAACATTTTAAAAGTTATAATTTACGGAGCAAATCATAAATAAACCCACATTTTACATCTGTAGCTGGCAAACTACTTTGACAGAGGTTTTCTAAGGGACTTGTAGTCACCAAAACACTCATATGTTTTATGGCATGAAGTTGAACTCAGAGATGCATAGCTCCCAAGACTTACCTTACATTTACACTCGATAAGCCAGTTCCACACTAAGTTTCCATTCTTTCTCTATCACGTCTTCTGTTTGAACATACTTCCCCAGCCAACCATATAACACCGGCTTAGTGGTTCAGAGGTTAACTTCGATGGAATCTCCGTCTCCTCTCTTCTACTTCTACTTCATTTTAACCCTCCTTTTTCTCTCTTCTTTGTCCTTCAGAGCTGCCAAGCTGAGTAACATGGATGCTATATACATTCCAGGAAGAAAGTTTGTAGATTAACGGCAGTGATTTTCGCGCTGCACTTCAACGCAAGTTCTGATCCGATTAATGAAACTGATAGCGTCTAAGAAGTGGCCGGCTTAACTCTGTCCTAGAAAATGGTGACACGCCCAAGATTAGTGGCTGGTAATCACAATGGCAAATGGGAGTTAGTCTTAAACAGGATATGGCATAACGCAGTCAGTTTTCATTCCACAACGTTATGTCTAATACTGAACTATGTAGGTACCCCATTCGCTAAGGAAATTTGGTGGAAATCACTTGCTGAGTGTACCCAGTAGACTTGTATGATTAGTGGATTATGAATGAGAAAGTGAATAAGCACATTTCTTAAATCATACGTACATGTTAATTATAGACTGTTATGCCTTTCAGCATTCAGTCTGCAAATCTATGTGAATTTATTAAATACCGACACAATACTCTATTCGTAGCTCGTTTAGTTCCACATTTCTTATCTTTAAATCATTACAAAATGAGACTAACCATCGTCATATTGGTATCCCTTTACTTCCCTTACCATCCATAACCCCGAGTCCAGTATTCTCCTAGGTAGCCTATCCTTCTTCAGTCGCCAGATATACTCGTACTACACTTTAGTTTTCTTTTCACACTCGTTGGTATAATTATTGTTATCTTCATTTATATTGTCGAATAACGAACAAGCTCATGGTAATGTATGTTCTTTCATTTAATGTTTGGTCAGATATAATTATTATCAAAATATCATTCACGTGTCTCGTAGATATAAAATCTGTGGGTACAAACAAGAAATATTGTATCTATACAGTATGATGCATTTTTTCCTGAGAAAAGCGTACCTGCGAGATACTTTTACAATATCATTTGTCTTTTATTTTTACGACTGTACATTCTATACGTGGTGTGTTATCATTATTTCTATTATTGTTTTCTCTATTTTGTTTTCCTATTCGTACTACTATATTATTTACATTTTTAATAGTTTGTTGTTATTTTTATTATTACTACGATGGTGTCCGCCATTTCATTATAAAACATTCGGAGGAGCAAGATAGCCTGGACCCGGCCTCGAGTAACGTCACCGAGTTAAGACTACATTCACTCTCCACGCGACGAACCAATCCGAAACGAGCCAGGCGAGTAAGGTCAGCCCCTTCCGCCACCAATCTGTTATCAGACTGGGGGCCTCCCCATCGTGGGAGAAAGACCTGGATAGTGAATCCAGATCATTCAGATTCGTTAGGGCTATAGGGGATTCTCCTTTAGCGAAGTACCTGGAAGGGCAGGCCTCCCTATTTAAGGCGGGCTGGACGCGCTCAAGTTGTTCATTATGGGGTCAGTTCAGTCAGAGAGTTAGTGCTGTTGTATTAGCGCTGTTGAGGAGTAATGCTGTGGAGCACTGGGTCAGTCAGTGGACAGTAACGGTCCAGATTAATTGAGTTTCAGTCCGAGTTGAGGAGTCAGTGCAACGAGGGCAGCTCTGTCCGTGAAGTGAGCGTTTGTTAAGCTGCTCTGAGTGAACGTGTATGTCACTGGCGAAGCGTGACAGAAGTCAGCAAGGAATGGTTAACGAAGTCTGCTGTGAGTGTACGGACAGTGGACAACGTACAGGATTGTGAGACTGTGGTACCCGAGCTGTGAACTGTGTGGCTGTGATAGCGTACTAGAGGGTACTGACTTAGACTATAAGTGACAGTTGTGGAAGAGTGTGTAATTTGATTGTTTAGTTTGTAAGCAATAGACTGAACAATTGATGCCACTGAGCAGTGAAAGCGCGAAATGGTATTGTTGTGTTTATAGTGTATTGCGAGGAGTGGTCTTGGTATGTCTGCATGTCTGCGTAGTGTGTAAGCAAATTGTATTAATTAATAAATCTCAGTCATAGAATTTAACGCTGTAAGTTGTTGTTTCAATTTACCACCCACACGAGTTACATTACTACTATATAGGGTTTTTCTAAGTAAAATGTAATTCCAATAAAAATAAATAAATTCATTTGTCAAATTATGCTCGAACAATTCAAATTTAATGTATTGAAAGGAATATTTTATACAAATAAAATTTTCAGCCATTATTCTGCAGGATGTGAAATTATCGACAATATTTTTAAACGGCAACCTATTATTTTCTTTAGTTGCATTGAATTTGCTTCATACAGAGGTTTGGTTGCCATGGATTTTTTTACTTCTTTGATCAGCTTTCTCCACATATTACAAAACTACTACAACAAATTAATTTCAAGTTATTTAATAACATGTTCACAATAATCCCCATTTATAATGTGGCAATGGTTCAGTCGGACTATGAATTCCTTTCGAACATTTTCAATTACCGCTGGTGGTAAATTTCTGCATTCTTTCCTGAAGTTCATTTACAACTCTTCCGTATTAGCAGGCATCACAAGAGAGTCTCTACATTACAAATATTCCCATAAAGGCAATGAAGTGGAGAGAGGTCCTGTGATATTGTAGGCCACTCAATAAATCTTCTTTTTTGGTACCAGCCCGAATCATCTTTTATGTCTGGATCTTCCAAAATTTGGAGGCAAGGGAGAAAGGGATGGTATTAAAATTTCACATAAGAATATCTAATAGCGGCCACTTGTAAGAGTCTCGTCAAAGGAAGAAGGATTAAAATTCTGGTTCCCAGAATCCCTGCCTCCACATTTATTTTCGAGGATGCTGTGTGTGTGTGTTTTTACCTTCCAGTGTGAATTCTTTTTACTTTCAAACAAGTTCATAACTTAAGGACACAACAGTTCCACCTGATCAATCAATCAATCAATCAATCAATCAATCAATCAATCAATCAATCAATCAATCAATCAATCAATCTTGATCTGCATTCCGGGCGGTCGCCCAGGTGGTGGAGTGGCTATCTGTTGTTTTCCTAGCTTTTTTTCTTAAATGTTTCAAAGAAATTGGAAATTCATTGAACATCTCCCTTGGTAAGTTTTTTCCAATCCCTAAATCCCCTCCCTATAAACGAATATTTTCCCCAATTTATCCTCTTGAATTCCAACTTTATCTTCATATTGTGATCTTTCCTACTTTTAAAGATTGAAACGTATTCTTCCACTAATGTCATTCCACGCGATCTCTCCACTGACAGCTCGGAACATATAACTTAGACGAGCAGCTCGTCTCCTTTCTCCCCAGTCTTTGAAGCCCAAACATGGCAACATTTTTGTAACGCTACTTTTTGTCGGAAATCAACGACAACAAATCGAACTGCTTTTCCTGGTATTTTTTCCAGTTCTTGAATCAAGTAATCCTCAAGTAATCCTGGTGAGGGTCCCATAAACTGGAACCATACTCTACTTGGGGTCTTATCAGAACACATTCATAACCATGTGCACAGATCTGTACCCGTTATTTACAATCCCATGTATATGGTATCCTTCCTTATATTAACACCTAGGTACTTACAGTCACCCCCATAAGGAACTTTCACCCCATCAAAGCAGTAATTAAAACTGAGAGGCCTTTTCCTATTTGTGAAACACACAACCTGACTTTTAACCCCGTTCATCATCATACCATTGCCTGCTGTCCATCTCACAACATTATAGAGGTCTTTTTGCAGTTGCTCACAATCTTGTAACTTATTTATTACTCTATAAAGAATGAAATCATCCGCAAAAAGGCTTATCTCTGATTCCACTTCTTTACTCATATCATCTATATCTATATATATAAAATAACTTGTCCTGACAGACTGACTGACTGACTGACTGATTCATCATCGCCGAGCCAAAACTACTGGACGTTAAGGAATGAAATTTTGAGGATAAATTTATATTGCTATGTAGGTGCTCGCTAAGGGAGGATTTTTGGATATTCTGTCGCTAAGGGGGTGACAATGGGGGTGAAATTTTAAAATGAGTATATCTATATCTCGAAACTTTAAAAGTTTACAGATGTAAAAATTGGTATTTAGATTCTCCATTAAAAATAAAGGAACACGTATTGTTTGTTTTCGGAAAATCCCACTAAGAGGGGTAAAAAAGGGTGAAAAATCGGTTAAATGCCTTTAAGGGGGATACTAATATCTCAGAAAATGACGATATTACAGACCTGAAAATTGGTATTTAGAATCTCCTTTAAAAATAAACAAACAAGTATTTTTTGTTTTTGGAAAATCCAATTCATGGGGGTTCAACAGGAGTGAAAATCGGGTGAATTTTTAGAAATCTTTAAAATTAGAGTATCTATATCTCAAAACTTTAAAAGTTTGCAGGTGTAAAATTTTGTATTAAGAATCTCCTTTAAAAAATAAAAAACACGTACCGGTATTTTTTGTTGTTAAGGCTGTGAAAAGGGGGGTTAAATTTTGAATGGGGATATCTATATCCTAAAAACTTAAAAGTTTACAGACGTAAAACTTGGTAAATGGGACCTCTTTTAAAAATAAGGAAATACTTTGTTTTCGCAAAATCCCATTAAAGGGTTGAAAAAAGGGGGAAAGTTGGTTGAATACCTTTTATGAGGATACTTATTTCTCAATAACTAAAGATGTTACAGACATGAAAATTGGTATTTAGAATCTCCTTTAAAAATAAAGAACAACATATTCTTTTGCTATTGAAAAATCCAATGGATAGGGGGGTGAACGGGTGTGACAAGCGGGTTGGAAATTAAAAAATATATATATAGGACTACAATATATCTCAGACAGTTAACATGTTACAGACGTGAAAACTGGTACTCCTGTAAAAGTAAAGAGACGTAGATTTTTCGGAAAATCCACTTAAGGGGAACAAAAATGGGGATGCATTTTTAGAATGAGGATATCTACAGTATATCTTCAAAACACAACATGTTACTGAAGTGAAAATTGGTATTTTTTAATCCCTTTCAAAAATAAGAAACACATATTTTTTGTTTTCGGCAAAATCACTTGGGGGAGGGGCGAGGGGCGGGTAGAAAGAACTGAAAAGTGGGTTGAATTCTTTGTATTAAGATACTGATATCTCAAAAACTGAAGACGTTACAGACGTAAAAATTGGTGATTGGAATCACATAAAGAAATGCATATTTTTTGTTTTCGGAAAATCCAATTTGGAGGCTGTGAAAAAATTGAAAAATTAGTTAAATTATTTGCATGAGTCTACTTATATCTAAAAAATTATAGATGTTGTAGACATGAAAATTGGTGTTTGGAATCCCCTTTAAAAGTAAAGTAGCACATATGCCTTTGATTTCGGAAAATCCAATTAAGGGGGTGAAAGAACTGAAAAATTTATTGAATTACTTGTATGAAGATACTTATACCTTACGAAAACTAAAGTTGATACAGAAGTGAAAATTGGTATTTGGAATCTCCTTTAAAATAAAGGAAAGCGCATTTTAAGGGGAAAATAAACTTGGGGGAGGGGGTGAAAAGGAACTGAATTCCTTTTATGAGGACAAATATCTAGAAAACTGAAAATGTTACGGTCGTGATAATAGGTATTTAGAAGCTCCTTTATAAGTTTATATTGTTTTCGGGAAATTCACTGAAGGAGGGGGGCGGTGAAAGGAAGTGAAAACATTGAATTCTTTTAATGTGGATACTTATGTCTCAAAAACTGATGGTTGCAGACGTGAAAATTCGTGTTTGAAATCTCCTTTAAAAATAAAGAAACACGCATTTGTGGGGGAGCGGTGGGGGCGGAATCAATTTAACGGGAGTGGGGTGAAAAAGGAGTTGAATTATTTTTGTGAGGATACTTATATCTCAAACAAAAGATATTACAGACGTGAAAATTGGTATTCGGAGTCTCCTTTAAAAATAAAGAAACACGTCTTCCTTTGTTTTCCGAAATCCACTTACGGGGGAAGGAATTGAAATATTCGTTGAATTATTTGTATGAGGATACTTATATCTCTAAAAGATAAAGATGTTACAGACGTAAAACTTGGTATTTGGAATCTCCTTTAAAATAAACACGTATATTTTTTGTTTCCGGGAAACCGACTTGGTGGGGGAGGGGTGAAATTAAGTAAGGAAGGGGTTGAATTCTGTTTAACAGGATACTTATATCTCAGAAACTGAAGATGTTACAGACGTGAAAGTTGGTATTCTGAATCTCCCTTAAAATAAAGGAACATACATTTTTATTTTCGTAAAGTCCACTTAAAGGTAGAGGGGTGGAAAAAAGGGCAAAAGAAGTTGAATTCATTTTATGAGGAGACTTATATCTCAAAAACTGAAGATGTTACAGATTTGAAAGTTGGTACAGCATTTTGAATCTCCTTTAAAAATAAAACACGTACATTTTGTTTTCGGAAAATCCACTTAAGGTGTTGAAAAGAATTGAAAAAGTGGGTGAATTTTGAAAATGAGTACCGGTATATCTGCAGTATATGTCAAAAACTTAACACGTTACAGATCTGAAACTTGGTATTGGGAAAACCCTTTAAATATACAGGAACACGTACTTTTTCTTTTCGGAAAAGGCACTTAACGGGGGGTGAAAAGAAGTGAAAAAAGAAGTGAATAACTTTTAATGAGGATACTTATATTTCACAAACTAATGATGTTACAGACGCGAAAATTAGTATTTGGAATCTCCTTTAAAAGTAAAGGAAGATCTGTTTCTTTTTGTTTTCGGAAAATGGGAAGGACGGATTAAGAGGTTAATTATTTTTATGGGGATCCTCATAGCCTATCTCAAAAACTGAAAATGTTACGACGTAGAGATATATATTTGAAATCTCCTTTAAAAATAAGCATTTTTTTCGGTTTGAGAGAAGATTGTTTCTCATATATACAGTTCTATGTTGCATGGTCATCTTAGCCCCAAAAGGCAATTACACAAATGTGGTTTACAAGGAGTTTGCGGGGTAAATGAAACTCTATTTGTCGGTGACCGTTTATACATTAGGGATTTTCAGATAATGTCTTAGTACAGTACCGAGGAACGATTACTTTTATTATTTTACGAAATCCACGCGAGCGAAGCCGCGGGTAACTGCTAGTATATAATAAAACCTAAAGGTATAAAAATACTGCCTTGAGGAATTCCCCTCTCAATTATTACAGGGTCAGATAAATCTTCGGCTACTCTAATTCTTTGAGGTCTATTTTTTAGAAATATAGCCACCCATTCAGTCACACTTTTTAAAATTGCATTCATTTTTGCCAGTAGTTCCCGTGATCAAACTTATCAAATGCCTTAGATAGGTCAATCGCGATACAGTCCTATTTGGCCTCCTGAATCCAAGATATCTGCTATATCTTGCTGGAACCCGAACTACCTTCTCTCGTTCCAGTTATTAATTTCGTAAACATGTCTAATATAATCAGAAAGACTGCTTACCAAAGCTTACATGCCATGCATGTCAAACTTACTGGCCTGTGATTTTCAGCTTTATCATCAGAAATCTTATCAATTCCAGGCGCTTTTCTACTTTTCAACTTTTGTGCCTCCTTTAGATGTCATTGTTATTGGTAAATTTTAATATTCTTGAGTATTTGTTACCTCCTCTATCCGGACATTGTCCTTGTAACCAACAACCTTTACATACTGCTGACTGAATACTTTTTGTCTGAACAAAACCTACAATTTGGTCTGTTCGCTTCTCCGTTGAGAAAAATGAAGCTTTTTGGAAAAGGACACATTTGATACAAAGTTCGACTTCTATCGCAGAGAGTCATTCACTCACAGAACCGAAACCTTCCATCAAAGTCGTCTTCCATAAAATCCTACAACGGCTGGTCCTTATAAGGGTGGTGTTCATATCGCTGCAATATTTTCCAGGCTGTTGCTCTCGAGATATCAAATATAGATTTTAATTATTATTTGAGAGAAGAATGTGGTTTCTCTTGAACTATTTTTGAAACACCACTTTGGACATTTTGGTACCTGAATGGTCTTCCGGACCATTTTGTATCTCTGACATTTACTTGTTCTCTGAATTTTGTTTCTATTCCACTCACGGTTGCCTGTGAAATAGGTTGCCGATTTGGATGAGTTACGTTGTAAAGTGTGCATAATTCTTATTGTGTACGTCTTCTGGCACCAACTCCTACCATATTTACAATTTTAATGCTTACAGATTCCGTTAAAATTGTCTATTTTGGACTGATTATCACGATTGAAACCGTTTTTCCTCACAAAATATGATACACACAAGCGACCAAACCTTCTGTATGAAAAAAATTACATTTTTGATGTAACTAAAGGAAATACATATCTTTCAGAAATAAATGGTTGGTATTTAAAATGTCTGAGGGTAACGTCACGTCCTGTAGAATGGTGGCTGATAATAGTTTTTCTTTGTTTGTTTGTTTGTTTGTTTGTTTGTTTGTTTGTTTGTTTGTTTGTTTGTTTGTTTGTTTGTTTGTAAAATATTCCACTCAGTATATAAAATCTTATCTGTCCGAGCATTGATAAAGGAGTTAATTTTAGTTTTATAGGTATTATACGTCATTTAGTAATATCCTATGTAGTTAATAGCGTTAAACGACCTACTTCGTTAATGCAGTGGTTGAATGTAGGAGAGCCCTAACTTTGAATATAGACGTTGTCTACTAACTAACTAACCAACTAACTGTCTATCTATCTAGAAGCCAAGAAAACATTGGATAATTTCCTCTCAGTGCAAAATACATCGAAAAATGCGTATACATTTATTATTTGCCGTATAAATTTTGAAAATTCTACGGAGTTAACGCATCATTTGTAGTTCCGACTCAGAATACGAGATAGGTCACTAAACATGAATTCAATTATATTTTCAGTAGCACGTTATTAAGAATGGTTAGAGGAAAAGCACTGAACACGTCCTAACGATACAATAACATAGCAGACACAAAATAAGCGATCCAAAATGATGGACATGTGCGCAGAAAGATTTTTCTTTTCTCAGTTGGTTTGAAGTCACACTAAGACATCGGAAATTGTCGGTGACGCAAGCACGGGAAAGTTCTGGAATGGAGAAGGTAGGAGTCAGCCCCAGGATTTTCCTGATGTGAAAATGGGAAAACATGGAATGCTACCTTCAGGGCTGTCGACGGTGGAATTCGAACTCATGATCTCCCGAGTACAAATCTCACAGTTCCCTGACGCGAACAGTGTAGCCAGCTTGCTCGGTCATGAACTTCATTTAAAAGCATGCACTTCCCATTCACATCTACGGACAATGACACTGACATTGTAAAGAAAGTGCGCAAATACCTCAATATCGAAACTAATTTGCGGGCCAATGAATAATTCATAAGCATTTTACATTTAGTTCTGCTTGAGACGAGAATATCATCAACCTAGTTTTGATATTTTTTCGTTAACTGACGTCCTTAATAAGACAGTACTTCCGTTTAAATGCACGAACCCGATTGTGATTAATGCGAAGTTTCAATTTATTTCCTCATAATATTTAGCCTATAAAATGCCAAGAGGCTTCCTCTAGTATTGAACGTGTAGTGGCAAGTGTTTAAATTCCACAAGTATAGTGGGACAAGGAAGTGAATGATAATTTAAAATATGTATATACAAGAAGTTGAGCTTTCAGAAAATGTTGTAAGATATACAGTATGGACCACTGCATAATGTGTCAAGTCCCCTGTTTACTTCAGAGAATTGCGTATCATAGCTGTTGCTGAAGAATGCCATATACAAGGTACGGACACACAGCACACTACTGATATTTTGGGTCAGGTGACTACCAGTCGTAAAAATTTGTTGCCATATCCTCAAAACTGATGGAAGGGTTGACTTAGCCATTTTCTGGTATGTTACTTCCGGACATAGTGGTGTGCTTCAAAACGCAATACGACATACAGCAAACTATTTCCAATCTTTGTTGGTATTCCCATTCACGTCCAAGGACAATGACATCCTCACTAACTTCTCACCAAGGCAGCTATGGCTCCATTTCCGGCCGATGCAAATAATAACCGAAATAAAAATCATATGCCACTAGTTTGGATTCCACGTAACATAGGATCGCATGATTACGATTACGATATAAAAATGATGTAAACTTTCATCATTCATCTAAACGAAAAAGGGACCGATTACAGAGATGTTACTCCCCATTAAACAACTATCATCATTATCATTCATGTAAAATACTATTAAAGGGATCAGCGTCATTATCAAACAATTTGGAGGGGATTAATTTCTAAAGTAATTTTAATATTGGCATAATTCTGAATAAAAACACTTCCCAATTATTCGAAATATATTTCTAAATACTATTTTAAACATCAGTTGTACGGAAAAATAAAGGAAAAATGACATGTTTCACCCCATGAAATGGACATCCCTTGGACATCTATATATTTTCAGAATCTACAGATGTCATCTTTATTGAACGAGTCATACAATCTGTTTTTAATAGAAATTCGTTCTTCTTTGTATTTGAAGTTGTATCCATACGTTGTGTATTGATTGGTTAGATTTTTTTCTACTTTACTGCTGCAAGTCAACACTGTATAAACCAATTAGGTGCGAACTTCACCGCAACAGAAGTTCTCGAGTTGTACCTTTGCATTGCAATGCTAGCCGTGGTTTACATACATCTGTGCTATGTTGTACTTCCTGGAGGATGGAGTTTGTGCTTTCATCCACCCTCCCTTAGCTCATACTTGGAGTCCTTAATATAATTCAGACGGACCCTCAGACTCCTCACCCCCGTAATATTGATAACTTCCAAGGGACGAGAGGCATAGATGTGATCAACGTCGTGGCGGAAAATATCAATATCAGACCATCTGGGGTGGTATAGTTTTGTAGGGATTCCTCAATGTAAAGGAATGCCTTGTAAATCACGGATGACTACAGAGGCAATCTGCAGTTACCAATAAACTTCACTCTCTCGCTTTAACAATATATGAGAATCATCTGTTTAAATAAGAGGGGTTAGAATACGAGGGTGAGAAATGTATATTCCATTTGAAAAAAAATTCATGTGGCCTTAAATCTACTTTAAGGACTAAAACAAATGAACTTTGAATGCGTTAAGACTACGAAAACTGCATGAAATAACGTAAATACTGCAAGAATTAAAGTACATTTTGTTATTATCATCCCATAGAAAACAATGGTAGAATATCATTGGCTGTATTTGTGGAAGAAATAAGGAAATAGACTGAAAATATTAAAAATGTAGTTTAATATTAGACTGTATAATGGGCTACAGGCATGAGGAGGAATGTGATGTATTCGAGAACTGTTTACATTGTACATTGTAAACCTATTTGTATTAACCTACATAAATCTACGTTAAAAGTCACCATACGTAATTTTATAGGAAAGAGAGAAGACGAGCTTTTCGATGGACGAGTGCTTGAAACAAGCCTTATAGACATTGGTGATAATTCATAGTTAAAAGATCTGAAATAGACAATAATATTGAGTTTCAAAATTGAAAAATTAAGAACCTGCGAGACAGAATTTGGATGATATTTAGATTTGAATACGATCTAAAAAGTATCCAAGAATTCATTTACTCTGTGCATGTGGAACGGGAGGAGATAACATACATATTCACTTCTTCAGATATAGGCTATAAGCTTAGAATATTCCACGTCCAAAATTAAAAGAAATACACAAAATAGATTGTACATTAGACTATAACATACATTTCTTAAGATTCCATTTAATTGTTATAGACAAAAATACCTTAAATAATTTGGAATGACAAATTGTGGAAATTAGGAAAAATATTCCATATTGTCTTGTAAGTATATTTTGGAATACATTCAAATTTACCTTTAGTTTCTTTATGTTAATCAGTTTAGAATAATTATTAATGTTCCAGATATGTATGTATATGAAGAGAGTGTTACGGAATGCTGAATATTTCAGTGCCATCACGTTAAATCAGGGTAAATCAGAGTTGCTTTAAATACGACAGTTCTGTTAATAGTTATAATGACTACTATGGTGGGTATCACCTGTGCATTTTATAGCTGAACTCATGTTATGTTTAGGAGCCGAAATACTTCAGTAGATCATCCGTAGCAACAAACATGTAGGAGAAAAAATAACGCGGCTATTGTTCCATTCATAAAGAGGGGGTGTGTGTTTAGTTTATGGCATCATTTGAAATAAATTTGATAACCTAGTTACAACCAGCAATCCATCCCATGTTGTAGAGCTCTCCCGACATTCAAAACAATTACGTTATCTGGACGTACCTGAATACATCAAGTGTACGCTATAATAATAGACAGAGCGCATTTTACCGGGTGTTACGGAGCTGGTTAATTTGTTGTAATGAAGATAAATAGGCTCAGTAAAGCAGCAATTCCACTTCATCAGCGCTGGTACACATTGGGATATGAAATGAATATCACTGAATGTTACAGGAGTGGGTACGTTTGTAAATCGCAGGCAAGAACACAAATACGGGAAATTTTGACTCATTAATTCACATTGCAGACTGAGGGACGACCAAATTTTTAAAGGCGAAAGAGGAAATGAAGTTCTGCTGTACCGTACAGTTTGTTTCAAAGAAGAGTACTAGTACTGCAGTACATCAGTCTGTGATAGCTAGGTTAGATTCTACGTCGCTGGACGAGTGCTTGAAACAAGCCACATCCACATTGCTCATAGTTTATATTTTAACTGGTCTGAAATGGAACAATAACACTGGATTTCCAAATTTAGAAAATAGGAAAGCACGAGTTAGAGTTTGGATGACACGAAATCATCCGCTGTAAACAAGAGAGTAACCAGGTTGTAGTTCTTTCACCGAGGACAACACATCTGTTGTTTTGAAGATTGCTCGTTTAAAACTTGGGGTAAATTGTTAACTGTGTATAATTTCTTAAACAGGGTGGAAATCAAATTAATAGGCATAGGAATTTAATATTGGAAATGATTTTTCTCAAGTACTCTTCCTATTCATTTCAAAGAAAAAATTTACAGGTCCATATTTTCAAATTATAACAATAGAATAACAGGTGTATGTTTTATTTAATATTAGTATGTCTGTCATAGTTATAACATTGTTAAAACCCAATTCTGATTTAAGGAAACGTCATATTTCTGTTTGTCGCTAATATTCAATAGAACACAAATTTGTTATTGTAACCTGGGTTTAAAGCTCAACACCACTACAAAAGTGAATACCACTTGAAGAAAGTAGTTTACAATTAAAAAAACTATATTCAAATAAGCATCATTCAGAAGGAATATCCGAAGAAAGCGCAGAGAGAGAACTGTAATTCTCGGTGGGCAAAAGGGAAGAGATTTGTATGATGGACGTAACTTTCAAAAGTTGTAGCAAACACTTTGTCCAATTTTACAATAACTATGCTGATTATGGGAGCTCTAAAGAAGAAACTAACGTGTATCCAGTAGTGTTTGCTTTATTAACAACTTACATTCGACTTTCCTGCAGTATTTAAATATTATCATAGAATACAAACCAAGAAAAATTTAAGTTGATCCTGAGGCAGCGGCGAGTTTCGTCTTTACGGAAGCCTGTTTCCTTCCTCGGAAATAAACGGGTGCTACTTCCATATGAAAAATTGTCTGTGGAGAAGGGTGCAAGACAATGGGCTCATTAATGAACCCCACGAAGACAAGAAATAGATTACTGTATGGAACTTGTTCGCGAGAGTAGTTTTTGAGTAGTGGCTAAATACTGCCAATCTACATCTAGAGTGAATTCATTGGTGCTAGATGTGTTACACACTTCCGATTGATTGCACCATTTGATAATTGATAAGCTCTCTTGATTTCGGAACTCGATAAACTGATCCTACGAGAAACTCTGCACCATTGCTTGTAAATTCCACCCTCATAGCCTTGGCGTAGGTCTCAGGATGCTTCAGGCAAACAGGACACAGTTACTGCTGTCTTGAAGCTTTTCTTTAAAGTGCACGCGTTAAACGATTGTAGGTAGGGTAACCATGTCAGTTTCCCCGGTAGTTACGTCACTATTTACACTATGTACACTTTCAAGTTTTCAGGGAATTGTCTTTGCGCACACACTATGCGTTGGGGAACGGCAAATAGTACATAAAAGAAACAACTGGTTAACACGGCCCTTAGAGCTACATATCATACACACCTGGATTGGGCCTGGGTTCATCTCTACATCTCCCATTAGAGTTATGGACAGTACTGTAAGAGGACCGCTCAACTGAGCGCCCTCTGCATGTTGTCGTAGCTTGTCGCAACCCCTCATTTCACACTATGTTCAAGATGATATTTTACATTTCGTCATCAACAGGAGCTCTTCTTTCGGATGAGAATGTACGCGCAGGTCATCTTTATTATCTGCACGTTTTATGCAGTTTTGAAATTCTTATCTTGCTTTCGACTACACAAAATACAATAAAAAGTCGGAGTACTCCCACCGCAATACACCTAATGGCTGTCATCTTGTATTCCATCTACCTGTCTACTGATGATTAGAAAAGTCACCAGTTAACCGAAATATTTTCACGAGAGACGACTACGTCTTTTCACCCATTTAAGGAGGAGATGTTTTGGGATTACAAAATCTGTTTATTCAATATCATAAGTTCTTATATTAAATTACTGAACGAAAGCTAATGCACCGGGCGAGTTTGCCGTGCGGTTAGAGGCGCGCAGCTGTGAGATTGCATCCGGGAGATAGTGGGTTCGAACCCCACTGTTGGCAGCCCTGAAGATAGTTTTCTATGGTTTCGCATTTTCACACCAGGCAAATGCTGGGGCTGTACCTTAATTAACGCCACGGCCGCTTCCTTCCCACTCCTAGCCCTATCATATCCCATCGTCGCCATAAGACCTATCTGTGTCGGTGCGACGTAAAACAAATTGCGAAAGAGAGAGCTAAAGCAAGGAATGAAAGGAGAAAACCATACTGCTGGGGATAAGCAAGTCATTCTCCCGTAAAAATTCTAGCATGCAGTTTAGCCTACTGCCAAACGCTCCACACATTTACAGACAATAGATGTTAAGAGACATTGACTTGTAATTTTTCAACTCTTCCCTTATTGCCCTATTTATATACCAACATCACATTAAAACTTTTCCATTCACCCGGCTCGACAGTTTTAATGATGGAGTAGTCGAATTGCGCGCGCACACGGAGGGCGCTACAGATTCCGCATACTGCAGTAAGATCCGTCCAGGGATGTTGTCCGGACCTATCAGAGCATGAAGTGTAAACGGTTGAATGGATCTCGACCAAACTTCATATTTAGAGTCTACTTATCCAGCAGCAGGTTTCAATACGCATATCATTTCACTGAATAGACGGGGTTTATAGACAGACCAGAAGATATTTTCTATTTCCTCTTAACACCATTGATTATATGTAAAATGTGTAGACTATATGTAATTTTAATTCATTTTAAATAATTTTTGAATGAACTTAATTTCGCTTACTCTTCAAATGACGGAGAAACTAACTATTTTCTATGGGCTTCATTTTCTGCCGCCAGTGACAGACACCCTCACAGACGTAGAATTATTTGAAGGATCCATAACAGGAGAAAATCAGAGGATGCATCAGATTGAAAATTAACCCCACCTAATGTAAGTGAACATCGAGAAAACATAAGGTAAAACTTTTCCCTTTGGTGTCAGTGTATCTGTCTGTCTACAAGTCTGGTTATCTATCTGTTTGTATATTCCTAAAAGTGGAAAACTGTTGAACTTATTTGGAATCTACTCACTCGGGTTTGTGTTATCACGTGCATATGATGTCATGGTAATCACATGGAGTTGGTATTTATAGGAAGATAATTCTGAAATAGTCCAAGTCCCGTGGGACATGTCGTGTATGTCACTTCAGGGTGGGTAACGGGAAAAACTAAAGAAAAGTGTTACTCTTTTCGAAGGGCAGATATCAAGGGAGGTATCATAAAGGGCCACGCCAGTGGTCAGCGATACAATATGCAACCTGAGAACCATGGATCATTTCACACAAACCGAGCTCGATAGCTGCAGTCGCTTAAGTGCGGCCAGTATCCAGTAATCGGGAGATAGTGGGTTCGAACCCTACTGTCGGCAGCCCTGAAGATGGTTTTCCGTGGTTTCCCGTTTTCATACCAGGCAAATGCCGGGGCTGTACCTTAATTAAGGCCACGGCCGCTTCCTTCCAATTCCTAGGTATTTGCCATCCAATCGTCGCCGTAATACATATCTGTCGGTGCGACGCAAAAAAAAAAAAAAAAAAAAAGCGCATTTCGCACAACTTCGGACAACTCATTCTCTTTCGACTTTGTTCATCTTCATCATATTTCACGTTACTGCCAGGAAAATATAATTTTAACGTGCCGCATATGAGTCTTCGTGTTAGTTTCAAATTCTTGAACCAGACATGCGTTGGGATGGTAAGCTGAATTCTAGCATATTGCTTTCCTCGTTTTCCAGTGTTCGGGTCATTCCGTGTAGACCTGTTGCTTTGTTGTGGTCTGGAAATCAGAAAATGGTAAGCGTTAATGAGTGTTTGGAAGGACCAAACTCTAAAATGCGCTCAACTTCACTCGACAAATGTGTCTACAGAATTGTCCGTGTTTTCTGATGACAATGATGAGAATCGAGGAACTGGAAAACTCGGAAGTTTAAGTGACTCATTCACTGGTACACTGTTGCCACAAGCATTGGTTCTTAGAACCTCTTTCTTGTATAGCCATTGCATCTAACACTCTTAAAGAAAAAACAAGACAAGTCGCAGTTTGATCTCTCATCGAGTGACTGGACTACTGAGTGGACTGTTATACCAAGCTTATCAGAGATTTCAGAGTTTAGGTACCGGGCGAGTTGGCCGTGCGGTAAGGGGCGTGCAGCTGTGAGCTCGCATCCAAGAGATAGTGGGTTCGAATCCCAATGTCGGCAGCCCTGAATATGATTTTCCGTGGTTTCCCATTTTCACACCAGGCTTAATTAAGGCCATGGCCGCTTCCTTCCCATTCCTGGGCCTGTCCTCTCCCATCGTCCCCATAAGACCTATCTGTGTCGGAGCGACGTAAAACCAATAGAAAAAAGCTTAGGTTGACTCACACAGCTCACTGTTCAAATGTCGCCCATTTCGACTGAGCAGAAATGAGCCTGGTTCGAGGCTGACCAGACTCGTTCATTTATGAGTCTCCTCTGTTCGTTGCAGCAGAAGGCTCCTTCTCTAACCAAACGAGCTGCGTAAAGGTATAAGCTGATGGAATGAGCTCAGACTCACTCAATTCACGGCTCTAGTCCACCTCAAACGAGCTGCCCTATGATGTATTTTAAGACGAGCGTTTGGCATAAACCGCTCTGGTATCAGTCTTCCGTCGCGCAACCGATTTCGTGGAGTCTGATCAGACACATTCACTCGAATGGTCCTCGGAAGACCCTGGTGGAACAAGGTGGCGGTTGCAGTGGACCTACGACGTACTGAAAGCAACAAATACTGACTCTCCCTGCGAGTTGTTTTGCGTGGGCGTCCCGTCCGTTGACGATCAGCAACCGCTTGGGTTTCCTCGAACATTTTCCTGGCTCTGGAGACATCACTTTGACTCACTCCAACACTAGTCGCCATTCATCTTGCAGCAATGTCACGATTTGAATGCGGTCAGTAACAGGAATGAGTACTCTTGCCATGTTTTCCTCAGTCCTAACCGTGCTGTCTATACACCACCGACCTCACAATTGATGTTAAATTGACAAGCACGCCAAATGTCTCCTATCGGACTAAATATCGTACTTGATCTGAGTTTAGCGTTACAATTTGTGTCATACAATGGGCTACAGTGTATACTGTAAACATGTTATCTCCATACAAACCATGAAGGCCCTTGGAGAGGTGGAAGGTAAAGGTTTCCACTATCCATAACCTCGGTACTTGTTGGGGAAGAGTGGTTAGTTATACGCCCAGATGCCTTTGCCCCCAGGAAGTAACCCGTTACTCATTTTTAGTGTAGGCTCAGTGAACCTCAGGGCCATGTGACCTCTGGAAATGGAAATGTCGTTTCTCACATTTTTCGACTTCCGGGCGGGCAATCGAAGCCGAGTCCTTCCGGCTGAACCGGCTGCGGCTTTACCTCCTCGACCAGGCAGACTCTAGACATGTTTGAGACACTGTGACGTATACCAGGTGAAATCGTAATATGCAGTTGGCACCAGAGTGACACAGCGAACTGTACTTGAGGGACAGTTCTGAGCCAGACGTCCTGTAGCGTTCATGCCACTAACTCCAAACCACTTCCATATGTGACTTAAGTGGTGTCAAGCTAGAGCACACTGGGAGGCGGAGTGGAGGTCTGTTGTGTTCGGAGATGAGAGCCTTTTCTGTCTTGGTTTCAGTGATGGCTGTAGGTTGGTGAGGCCAGATGAACGCTTCGAACCAAGCTGTCTGCGGCGTCGACACACTGGACCTACACTGGGAATTATGGTGTGAGGAGCGATTTCCTTTGATAGCAGGAGCACTCTGGTCTTTAACCTAAGTACCTTGACAGCGGATTTGTACGTCACACTGGTAACTGAACCGGTTATGCTGCCATTCATTCGCAGTATACAAGGGGCTGTTTCCCGACAGGAAAACGCTCGTCATCATACCGCTGCTGTGTCTTAACGTGCTCTACAGAGAATCGCCCAGTTCTTTTGGCCTGCGAGATCACCAGACCTTTCTCCCATTGAGCAAGTATGAGACGTTATTGCAGGAAATATCCAGCGCCATCCAATACCGGCATCAACCGTTGCTGATTTGACTGACCAAGTGCAACAGGCGTGGAACTCCATCCCACAAAATGACATTCGGCGATTGTACCACAAAATGCATTCACTTTTGCACCCTTGCATTCAAAATCATTGTGTCTACAGTGGTTATTAATGTGTCACAATGTCACGTGTCTTCTCGCGCAAATGTCTTGAAACCGTGACCTGTAAACTGTAATCAAATAAATGTTACTTAGGCAATTGATTAGCTTAAAATGCATTCCTTTAAAGTTATGTCTTTTTTGGTTTTGGGGTTTCATCTTCCGCCAGTGTATTTGAGGATAATTTAATTTTGTGCTCATATGTTATATTTATTTTATTAGTATTGTAAGCAAAATGGGAACAATGGAAAATGTATTAGTTAAATATATATAAATCCACAGCCTGTTCCAGTCATTCGACCGGGTCAAGAATGGAATGAATGAAGCCCCTATCTAGCGGCGAGGATAGAAATTGTGCCGGTTGCCGAAGCCTGTCGCACTCCTCTGGGGCAATGATTAATGAATGACGGATGAAATGAAATGATATTGAAGAGTGTTGCTGGAATGGAATATGACAGGGTAAACCGGAGTAAACGGAGTACCCGGCGAAAAACCTGTCCCGCCTCCGCTTTGTCCAGCACAAATCTCACATGGATTGACCGGGATTTGAACCACGGAACCCAGCGGTGAGAGGCCGATGCGCTGCCGCCTGAGCCACGGAGGCTCCTATTAGTTAAAAAGTAATTTAATATCGTACCTTGTGAATCTTCTTATTCTACGGCTTTTCCCCACGCCTGGGAGGTCGCGAGCGTGAGATGTGTCGCACATGTTTATTTGGCCCTGTTATACTGCCGGATGCCCTTCCTGACGCCAACAGTATGGAGGGATATATTGACTATTGCGTGTTTCTCTGGTGGTAGTAGTGTGGTGTGTTATCTGAATATGAAAAGGGAAGTGTTGGGACAAACACAAACACACAGTCCCCGAGCCAAAATAATTGAGTGTCTGAGTAAGAGAATTGGCTAACCCATACGCCTCGGTCAACTGGAGCGGAGGGGCGGGAGTGACATGTAGTTACTTTTTTAACCAGAGAATGTCTTGTGATGCTACAAATAGTAAGTAGTGTTAACGTGAGTAAAATATCTTGTGGTGGTACAAACAGTGGTTTTAATGTGAGTAAATATAAAAAACGTAAACGAAATGAAAACAATTAGAAGGTCCGTAGCTAAAGGATTGAGAAATAGTGATGAAGCTTATGTGAGAAACGTGTGCCTGCTAAGAGAATTGGTGAAGGATGTAAGTGCGCAGTGAAGAATGAAAAGGCTAATGTTAAGTGGTGTTAGTGTTACAAACAATCTGATATTGAAAAAGAAAACTGTTTTTAGGATTTTATAAACTTGCAAATTACAATACAAAATGCGTTTTTGTTCGGTCTTATTAAACAGAAGACATGTAAGAGAGCCTATGCGAAAAAAGTAACGTGAGCCTAAAAGAAAGGTGACATACTACTATTACAAAAAAAATGAAAGCGGTGAAAGTGTTAGAGTGTGTTTTAAAGCTTTTCATGACACTTTTTCTGTATCTAGAAAGCGTGTTTCAGTTGCTAAACGTGGGATGAAAGAAGAACAATCGTGTGGAAGAGTTGACGATGATTTTAGTGATAGTGATGCAAGTCTGAATGGAACTACTGCATTATCTGGGTCACTTTCCGTCCCATCAGTGCCATGTCAGAACAAGAGAAGAAGGCATGGGAAGTGTTGGAAAAAGTAACTGACTGCCAATTTAATTTTGCGTGTAAACATATTAATATGTTTCCTAGAAAGAAAAACCCACACAAGAGCTACATAAGGTCGGTGGCATCAGTTTCTGAAATGCACAGACTCTATCTCAAAGAATACGAGGAACAGAGTGACAAGGTCCTCCCCATTCATATGAGAAATAATTCTTCTTCTTCTTTATATGTTTACCCTCCAGGGTCGGTTTTTCCCTCGGACTCAGCGACGGATCCCACCTCTACCGACCAAGGGCAGTGCCCTGGAGCTTCAGACTCTGGGTCGGGATACAACTGGGAAGGATGACCAGTACCTCGCCCTGGCGGCCTCACCTGCTATGCTGAAAAGGCGCCTTGCGCGGGGATGGGAAGATTGGAAGGTATAGACAAGAAAGAGGGAAGGAAGCGGCCTTGGCCTTACATTAGGTACCATCCCATCATTTGCCTGGAGGGGAAGTTGGAAACAACGGAAAACCACTTCCAAGATGGCTGAGGTGGGAATCGAACCCACCTCTACTCAGTTGACCTCCCGAGGCTGAGTGGAACCCGTTCCAGCCCTCGTACCACTTTTCAAATTTCGTGGCAGGGCCGGGAAACGAACCCGGGCCTCCGGGGGTGGCAGCTAATCACACTAACCACTACATCACAGAGGCGGACATGAGAAATAATACGAGTTTTTTTCTATTGGCTTTACGTCGCACCGACACAGACAGGTCTTGTGGCGACGATGGGATAAGAAAGGCCTAGGAGTGGGAAGGAAACGGCCGTGGCCTTACTTAAGGTACAGTCTCATCATTTGCCTGGTGTGAAAATGGGAAACCCGGAAACCATCTTCAGGGCTGCCGACAGTGGAATTCGAACCCACTATCTCCCAGATACAAGCTCACAGCCGCGCGCCCCTGACCGCACGGCTATTACGCGTTTTTAATGAAAACTTTTAACATTGGAATTAAGGCACCTTTAAGTGGCACCTGCGCAGTATGCGATGAATGGAGGGCTACGGGTGGGGATGGTGTCCCCTACGCGGTTAGGTTTCATCAAATAAAAGCAGAACGAGGATACAAAAGTAACTGAGGCCAGAAAGGACTTTAAAGTTTCTACTTATGAATACTTAGTTAACACATACGACATACAGCAGACTTTACCTTTACCTGAAATACCTACGGAAAAGTGTTCTATGTTAGGTAGTTGTGGATGTATAACCTACGTGTTCTTGTCTGCAATGACAAATCTGCTATCATGAGTATTTGGACAGAAAATCTTGCTTCTTGGAGATCCTGTGAAATAGGTTCATGTCTACCAAACTTTTTCGCTAACAACCAGTTAATACAAAACAAACCAAAACTCTATTTCTTCTCAGATTATTGTAGCGACCAAAATAAGAATATGGTTATCTTTATTCTGCATTACATTTTGGTACATACTGGGAAGTTTTATGAAATAAAAAATTCGTTTCTGGTGCCTGGCCACACATTGTTGCCAAGTGATAGTGATTTCCGAATGATAGACAAAATGTCACGACAAGTTAATTATGTTTACACTCCCAAAAAAACTGGAGAAACATTGTTAAAAGGGCCCGGGTCAAAAAAAAAAAAAAACATTTACAGTAGTGGACATGGAATGTGCAGACTTCAGTCATTTAAAAACACTCTTAAACATTGTAGTGAACGACAAACTAAATGATGAGGGTAGAAAAGTACTGAGTAGAGAAATAACAACTATAAAAGTAACAAAAGACAAGCCAGCTATCCTGTTCCTTAAGTTCTCGTACAAACATTCAGAGTCACGGACAAAAGTTCATATTTTCCGAAAACAAGCTGGGAGGCAAATAAGAACAAAAAAAAAAAGAAAGATGAAAGTGTTGCTCACAAACGAAGTGTTGAAACAAGCACTGGAAAATATGATTGCCCTGTACCCATCAGGAAGGGATATTAATCACTTAAAATTAAGATATTTGCTACGTCTACTGTACTACATTCCAGCAGTGCATCACGGACTATATTTAAGTATCAAACCAATTACCAAGAAAATGAATAAAGATCTTGACACTGAAAACCAAGAAGGGGGAAAAAGTCTTGATTTACAATATTATATTCTTTCCATACAGTATTATTTTAAAACTAATATCGTTTCATTAACGATTAAACTTAAAATTTTATTCTACTCTTAATATTCTAAGTTACACAAGTTAATTTAAAGACTATAAATTGATAATTACATTTTAAATTTTGCTGTATGCTTTGTATAATATAACCTTATTAATCTCAAAAATCTCTCTCTCTAATCCAGGCACTCAGTTAATAACACGCGATTAAAATTGCCGACCCTGCCAGGAATTGAACCCGAGACCCTCTGAACCGTACACCTCAACGCTGACCATTCCACCAATGATTCTGACAATATTATACCTTATGCATGAGTTAATTAAACTTTTCACATGAATTTTAGCTTTCTCGGGAGACTGATTTTCTCGGATCGAGTAGGAGTACATCAGCCGCCTTGATAATGAATTCTGTAATGTATTCAAAACGTCTGTGACCTGTATATAACGTGCTGTACAACTCGGGCGAAGAACGTAATAGTAGTGGAATCTTCAACTCAAAGATACTGTATTATATGTTCTGCCTTGATCCTGCGCAGAAAATGTATTCCATTGATTTATATCGAGACCATGCTGTATCAGGACAAAATGGTTGAGTACATGGTTGACATATGGGCATTAACGATTTATCCTACTTGATGTACAGCAGCCTAACAATGGCGACCAAAATAGGGCGAGGTTCTCAAGCCCCTTATTTCAGGGCCAGTTTTCTGAATTGTATTATCTTCTATACGGCACATATTACGTGGTAAACTCGCTCGATTTATTCCAATCGTTGTGGCCGATCTCCTTTATCTGTAACGTAAAATTGCATGAACCCATTTTGGGAACTCACCTGCTCTCGAGTGTTGCGCAAGGATATGCTTCCCTTGAGCCACGTAATTACCGGTGCTGGCCTCGTACCCACGGCTTGGCATGACAGCTCGTACGGGTTGTCTGCGGATAAGGGCTTATTTTCTCCCAGAAGTTGGACCCATAGAGGACGGACTGCAACAAAAATGACAGAAAAGGATATTATAAACAGGTGATTCTCAAAATTGTGTGTAGTCATCTTTCAGGGGATATAAATATCATAAATATTACAGATTTCCATATAGGAGTATCTCAAAATTTAAATGATAGCTACGTATTCAGTAAATGAGTTAATGAGATTATAAACCATCGAAGTCCACTTCTGTTAAAAATTAACACAGACCTGTAGTCGATCTTGATGCACTCTTCCATATGGAATAGGCTATGAACCATTTTTGACAATACATTACATATCATACTGATACCTCTCCTTATCCACTTACACTGAAAAATCAACGTCAAGTTTTCTAGTTCGCCCAGAGCTACGGTTTTGTAACAAAATATTTCTTATGTTACTCGTGGGTATACCTTTATCCAATGAAACATTTCCGATAAACTTGTGTAGACTTATTAAGTTAGGAAACTGACAAAAAGCATAGAAGTCTCCACTTTTACAAAGTAAATAAACCTCCGTGTATTCATTAGTTAAGAGATCTTTATGACAACTTGTTTCCTCCCTACGTTGTGCTTATACTCGAGGACTTGATAATTTGCAGTCGATCATTTTTTACGCCAAGAAGGGCACATTTTCAATTATCTTAACAAAACGAGTTATGGATGGTTGACTGAAAAAGAAGGAAGAAAATATAACCAACTCTGAAGTAGTCTATGAAACTCAAAACAACGAGATTTCGTCAGTAATGCTCCAAAAACGTGACTTAGTTTACTACGTTCAAAGCTTGTATTGGAGCTAATTAAACAATATATTCTATATTTAACTTATTTTAACTATTGGATACCTAAATCTACCTTGATTATGAAATATGAATACGGCTCTAGTTGTCTTGTTACTTAATGAGTTGATAAACTGCTATAATAATTGAATAAAGCATTTCTCTGCAAGAAACTTTCTGCAAGTGTACAAGCTAAGTCGAATCTTGTATTATATCAACATTAACTTATTTTCGTTAAAGATTCTACTGTTTGCCTATATCTACCGGGGGAGTTGGCCGTGCGGTTAGAGGTGCGCAGCTATGAGCTTCAAACTGGGAGATAGTGGATTCAAACCCCACTGTCGGCAGCCCTGAAGATGGTTTTCCGTGGTTACCAATTTTCACATCATATCATGATCTAGCTGCATTAGAAAGGGATATTTTTGATCAGTTATTGAAACCATTAAAATGTTACTGAACTTCACTTTTAATGCTCCGTTTTACGATTATTACTATTCCATAGCCATATTTGTAAATCGACGAAGTATAAAAATTTTACTTTTTATGTTGTCAAAATCATCATCATCATCATCATCATCTGTTTACCCTCCAGGTTCGGTTTTTCCCTCGGACTGAGCGAGGGATCCCACCTCTACCGCCACAAGGGCAGTGTCCTGGAGCTTCAGACACTTGGTCGGGGGATACAACTGGGGAGTATGACCAGTACCTCGCCCAGGCGGCCTCACCTGCTATGCTGAACAGGGGCCTTGTGGAGGGATGGGAAGATTGGAAGGGATAGGCAAGGAAGAGGGAAGGAAGCGGCCGTGGCCTTAAGTTAGGTACCATCCCGGCATTCGCCTGGAGGAGAAGTGGGAAACCACGGAAAACCACTTCCAGGATGGCTGAGGTGGGAATCGAACCCACCTCTACTCAGTTGACCTCCCGAGGCTGAGTGGACCCCGTTCCAGCCCTCGTACCACTTTTCAAATTTCGTGGCAGAGCCGGGAATCGAACCCGGGCCTCCGGGGGTGGCAGCTAATCACGCTAACCACTACACCACAGAGGCGGTCATGTTGTCAAAATAAGGACATGATATTATGATTTTCTTCAATTACAAAATGTCTTGTTTATCAATTTCACTATAACAACATAGCATGTAATTACGAAGTTGCTGGTTTTATTTCAATGATTTGGTAACACTGAGAAGAACTGTTTTTGCGCGCTCACACCAAGTGTTTCTGAGTTCGTGAATGTTTTGTCGTTGCAGGTGTTATTGTATGTTTAATTGGTTTTGTATGAAGAATGTGTATATGTGTTGGGGTTGTTGGCGTGTTTGTTCAGTATTGAAAACTCAGTGGAGAGCCTCTTGAAAACGGCATACGTTTCTGAATATTTTTCGGAACTAAATTACGGCATCCCGACGTCTCCGAAAACTCTAAATGTATTTCGTGGGATGTACAGCTAATAAAACTATTATTATTAAACCAGGCGAATCAGCTGCTCCTGCCAATATGTGACCCATTGCGCGAAAGGGACCCGTAGTCAGCAATGGAAATCGGTTACAGCAAACAACTGATTTTCTGCACCAGCCGCCACTGAGTCTAACCGAAGCATTTTACTTTTGTTGCCTCTCATTCGACCTTCGGTACTCTTTCTTAAGTGTCTCTCTCACCTATGAACGAGAAATGATGAAGTTTATGATGACCGTAGCCTGCAATTCATGGCACCATTGAAACTGCTCTAAACCAGGCGAGCCGGCCTTAGTGGCTCAGATGGTCGAGTCGCTGGCCTTCTGACCCAACTCGGCAAGTTCAATCCTTGCTCAGTCTTGTTGTATTTGAAGGTGCTCAAATACATCCGCCTCGTGTTGGTAGATTTACTGGCAAGTGAAATAACTCCTTCGGGACTAAATTACGGCACCCCGGCATTTCCGAAAATTCTAAATGTAGTTATTGGGACGTAAAGCTAATAAAATTATTATTAAATCAGGCGAATCAGCTGCTCCTACCGATATGTGACCCGTGACGCGGAAGGGACCCCAAGTCGGCAATGGAAATTTTACAGCAGAGCTGAACAAATTTGTCTGTGGTGTGAAAATCTGCATTTCTATGTTTTGACTTCTTCCACTATCTATGGGTATTCTTAACAAAATAAGTTACGCGGCAGTTCGAGTCTTCACCACTCGATGTAATGAAAACATTGTTCAATTGCTGAGAAAAGTAGTGAAACCTGTAATTGCGCTTTTCTAAAAATACAATTTTCTTAATAGCAACAGTCAATAATTCATATCTTCTGAAGTATTGCACCTAGAAGCATGAACTATTGTTTTAAATTTTCGTTTTCTGATGTCAATTTTAGAACTACAAAAAACTCAAAAATGAAAAATCCGACTTTAGATCCCTTTCCGTGCAACGCGTCACATATTCTGTTTGTTAGCTCAACACACGCGCGAGATTGTCCCGAGTTTGATATTTCTCTGTTGTATCCCGTATGTTACTAATGCACTGTAACCATGTACTACAAACAATTCTGAACACTATTATCGTTCCCGCCAAGTGACTATACTGTAGACCGATAATACGGCATCATTTCAATCTTTCATCGTACGCCAGTCCGCCATGTAAATATTATGTTATGATTATCCTAGTAACCGGGTATAGAAAAACGCATAAAGCTTAAAATTATGTTACAGTAACGTGGAGAGCGTACGGAACACCTGGCTGGAGGAGTAACGCACTCTAAGGCATTCTGAATACTCACAGCTGTGGCGTAGTGTGTGTGGTGGGACGCTAGTCCACCGATAAACGGAATGTAGTATTGCTAATTCGAGTCCTATATAGTACAAAAGTAATCGCATCGATATGAAGCTTCATTGCTTAAACATAGGCCAGTGTGAGCCACACGTAAGCTGTAAAACGCCGTTTTTGTTGTTGTTTCTGTATGCTGCGCGCACTGCACTCTATATAGTATGAAATCTCTCCTGTCAACCACCACGTATTCCACGGACGAATAGGTTGACACGATCCTCAACGGGAAAGCGGGAAAGCAAGATACAGTTCATTGCAGGCACTACGTCTGTAACAGGAAAGTTATCCGGACAGGCGATATCCGACTGCTAAGACTTTCCACAGTGTTGAAAGATGTTTACGAACAGCCGGAGTCCTTCAGACGATGCCACCTGTCTGAGAGAACATAACGTCTGGTGAGAATGAAGTGACTGTTCTGGACACAGCTCGCAATAACCCACGCACGAGTACATGGACAATTGCACAACAGGCAACCTACAGCTAAACCAGGAGCTCCACGGGCGGAATTTCGAAGCTCGAATGAATTCCTGGCAGCATTCCTAAAGAAAATCTTGTTCTCGGACGAATCACCATTCCAAAATAATGGTGCCGTCAACCGGCACAAGTTGCACTAGTGGAGTGCTGAGAATCCCCACTGGGCGTGAAAAGCAGCCTATCAAGCGCAAAGGGGGAAAATGTGTGGTGTGGAATCTTGGGTGATCGTCTTATTAGACCGTATTTCTCTAAGGGTCACCTAACAGACGCACGCTACCTGCACTTTCTACGCCATGAACTCACATTTATGCGGGGTGGGGGGAGAGGAGGGGATGTGCCACTTGGAGATATTTTAACGATGTGGTTTCAACAGGATGGAGCTCCATCACGTTGGTTGCTAGAGATATCCGTAACTATTTGAATGAGATACATCCAGGAAAATGAAAAGGAAGAGGAGGACCTGTTCTTTGGCCCGCCAGGTCACCGGATTTAACGCCAATAGACTTCTTCCTGCGGGGGCTTTTGAAACAAACAGTTTATCCACGGGGACGAGGAAGTCCTGCGCGCCTCCGACAACTCATCACCGAAACCTGCATATCAATAACACCGGCTACAGTACAGCGCATTGGCGTGCTCAGATGTGCATAAACCAAACAGGTCATCACTTCCAGCTCTTGTTAACGTAACTAACCATTTTTGTGCAGTTGTTTCCATCTCCACCCATCCCGTCTTCGTCCAATCCTGATGATATACCGTCCCTTCTTAGATATACATACAATTTAATTCACTAAAATGTGTAGAAGGAAGGATATTTCACGTACATTAGGAGACGGTGAAAATAAACCAAAAATAAAAGGGATTGCTACCATGTACTCGACTTACTACATGTAAGACAGGTGCACCTTAGAGTTCGGCTTGCACTTTCTATCTACAGATACCTCCATAATTATTCGTATACCTGTGCTGACGAACGGTGTGTAGCATTGAGTCAGCTGTTGCACGATACTTGATGTAGCTAGAGTAATAGGAATGAATTGAATTGGCGTATGGCTTTTAGTGGCGGGAGTGTCCGAGGACAAGATCGGCTCGCCAGATGCAGGTCTTTTGATTTGTCTCCCGTAGGCGATATGCGCGTCGTGATGAGGATGAAATGATGATGAAGACGGCACATACACCCAGCCCCCGTGCCAGCGAAATTAAACAATTAAAGTTAAAATTCGCGATCCCTGACGGGAAACGAATACGGGACCCCTGTGGCCAAAGGCCAGTTCGCTAACCATTTAGCCATGGAGCCGGACAGAGTAATAGGAATGATGGTATTACAAAACAATACATTCCTTTTTTTATACATCTACGATTTGAACAAAACGTGTAAAATATCTAGTATTAACTAAACCCCCCGGCACTTAACGCCCTTGAAAAGGCCTTGGCCTGCCCAGCGACCACTGCTCAGCCCGAAGGCCTGCAGATTACGAGGGGTCGTGTGGTCGGCACGACGCATCCTCTCGGTCGTAAAACTAGGGTTAGTCCACACTAGTGCCTACCGCACATAACTGGGAAAGGCTTGGGAATAATAATAATAATAATAATAATAATAATAATAATAATAATAATAATAATAATAATAATAATATTAATAATATTAATAATATTTTTACGTCCCAACAACTATTTATTTATTTAATGTAGAGACCAGGAGTCAAGTTACCACATTCTGTCTAAAGATAGTAGAACTTTAACAATTTCCTTCTTAGAAGTAGCGACTATTTTTAGTCCAATATAAATACAAGCGGAATTTTTAAAATCGCTAAAATACGCGAGTCAAGCTATGAACACCACGACGAGAATATATTAAAAGGAGTCAATTTCAAATTCAAAGAGCTTCTTCGCTACTCACTCACTACAAGTATACTACGTGCAGTAATTAGGTAATAACACTCATTAGGTTGGCTGACTAATTGGTCACATGGAGAGTCCAATTATGAATTATTCAATATTTGTATAATGTATTTGCGGTGTTGTCAGCCAATTTAATATATGAAGTTCGAACTGTGAAGCAATGATTTCGGACTGATGTGATAATTCTATAATTTATTGAGCTTGTTTTCATTTAACATAATTGGTTGAAGCAGCCTATGCGCCAGATTACGGTGGAAGGTTACAAAATATCATTTTCATTTGATTGTATTTTTTTACAATTTGCTTTACGTCGCACCAACAAAGTTCGGTCTTATGGCAACGATGTAATAGGAAAGGGCTAGGAGTGGAAAGGAAGTGGCCGTGGCCTTAATTAAGGAACAGCCCAAGCATTTGCCTGGTGTGAAAATGCTAGTTGCTTTACGTCGCACCGGCACAGATAGGTCTTATGGCGACAATGGGATAGGAAAGGGCTAGGAGTGGGAAGGAAGCGGCCGTGGCCTTAATTAAGGTACAGCTCCAGCATTTGCCTGGTGTGAAAATGGGAAACCAGGGAAAACCATTTTCAGGGCTGCCGACAGTGGGGTTCGAACATACTATCTCCCGAATACTGGATACTGGCCCCACTTAAGTGACTGCAGCTATCGAGCTCGGTGGTGTGAAAATGGGAAACCACGAAAAAAAACGTCTTCAGGCTTGCCGACAGGGGGTTCGAAGCCGCTATCTCCAGAATGCAAGCACACAGCTGCGCGACCCTAAGCTCACGGCCAACTCACACGGTCATTTGACCGGAGCTCTAAATGCCTAACTACTAAGCAAATGGAATCACCACAAACAATGAAAATGAAAACCTACAACCTGTTTTCCAGTCATTGACCGGGTCAGGGATGGGATGAATGAAGCATATATAGGCTGTTATTACAATGGGGTCGCCACTCCCAAGGTGATTTATTAATGAGTGATAAATGCTATGAAAGGATAATGGAGAGTGTTGCTGGAATGAAAGATGACAGGGAAAACCGGAGTACCCGGAGAAAAACCTGTCTCGCCTTCGCTTTGCCCAGCACAAATCTCACATTGAGTCACTGGGATTTGAACCACGGTATCCAGCGGTGAGAGGCCGACGCGCTGCCGTCTGAGCCACGGAGACTCTACACCACAAACAATATTCAGACGTATTATTATTTGTACAGTGTAAACGAAACGTAACATTATTGGTAACATGGCAGTGGTGAAAATTGCTTCGGAGGACATTAACAGGAATGTAGGAGCGGCCACCCATAGTAAATTAGAAGTCATACGCACTGATGTAATAAGAGTCGTTGACAAGTGAAAGTGGCAGGAGGGATATTTAATTATGGATATTAAGAGGTAGAGTTAATTGAAAACCGGTTACTAGCTTTTGTAACAAATATAAGAAATACAGCATAACATACACACACTCGACGTTAGTACATGTTCTATATATTATCAGATGGAATGCGTCAGAATATGAGTGTCCGATGGCCTAGATATTAGGCCTCTTAAAGCAACAGTCAGCATGACCATCATCATCATCAGCAGCAGCAGCAGCAGCAGGAAGAACAGAGTCATCACCAGAAGGGCAAGATGTGCAGATATTCATCGTTTAGGACGTAATGTTGTGAGAAACGAGAGGTGTTCATACCCGTACGTTATACAGAAACACTGACGACTACGATCACATCACCAGTTCAGGAAGCCGCAATAGTTTCTGAATGGGTTAGCTTTTTCATGATAATGCGCTTCATCGTAATCCAGAATTTCATCTCGGGGGCACTTTTGTCTGTTGGTAAGGCATAGGTATTATTGGTATGTTACATTCACGTGTCTCACGTCAATATTTGTGCTATACATATAAACTGTTCCGTGAATACGTGATGCATAATTCTGTAATGTGTGTAAACTTATCATTTTTCTGTGTTTCAGTTCAAGGTAAATTTTTCATTGCACGATTCTTCATTTCAAAAATGTTCACGGTATGAAACATGCAAAAGCATGTTTGTAATGTTACTATCTGTTTTATCGACCGATTTCATACTAGGATGGCAAATTAGTACACACACAATTCTACTCAACCATGATTGACCACACTCCACTAATTGCTGCCTACCTCTTGCACTGCAAATACTGTATATTGCGCGACTACCAGAGCCCTCCCTGCTGAATTAAAATAGTATAAAAAATTATGTGAAATATATGAAAAGTCAGCAAAAATAATAAGATATATCATCTAAACTGGGAAATAAATTCCAAAATACCATTCAGTTTTCTAATTTTCTCTTTGCACAAAAAGTAAGGACACAGAAAATCAGGATTGTCAAAGAGAGTCATAAATACTCTATGCTATAAAATGTTATATATCCAATCACTGATATCTGAGTACTCATCTTCCACTTCAAGAGTATTCACAGCTTCTGAAAGTTCGAACTCCGAAAGCACACGCTGTCCGCTACTTGCAGCCATTTTTACACACTCTGGACAAAGGTACTTTTCGAGACTGTCAACGACTATTGCCTACTGAACTGAGTGCATTACTGCAAGTATTTAACCACAAATAGCATGAAAAACAATTTGCGTTTTGAATTTTTGTCCATTATGTTCTTAAAAGATGTAACTTACTGCTACTCAAGTTTAAAAACCAAAGGAAACTCGAAATTTAACTGAAGTTGCCGACGATATATCTCGGGCCCAGCAGTGACGTAATATACTACCACGTACGAGATATCTCGGGCGTAGAAGTGTACGGGCTGTTTACATGTCTCCCACAGCAGGACTCCTGTCTTTCCCTACTATAGTTCTCTCAATTTCCTTGTTTACGACCGGCGACTCAAACGTTAAGCAGTACCACCTCCCGACAATAACCAGTTTTATGTCTGTTTACACTCGCCTTCGTTGTGAACAATAGCAGATGGCTCTCGACCAATAGCATGCTTGCTTTTTCAGTGACAGTCCACGCGGAGTATTTCAAAAGCGATTTTGGCCTGAAGCCGGCTCGCTTGTCAGGTCTGCAGTGTTGCACAGCCGCACGCAGTTCTGTCCAGTCTCGCTGCTTGCTGTTAGAGGCTAAGTAGTAAAAACGGAGAGTTGACAACGCTGTGTATCGAGTTGGGAAAGTCCTGGAACCCCGCAGACAAGGAATGTAAACAAAGCCGGCCAGCTAAGCTTCAAAAGCGTGCCGGTCGTTAACGAGGAAATGGCCAGAACTATACAGGCTATAATCCTTATTGACCAGCGTCACCTTTTGCTTTCGCGTGCACGCTCTTCCACACACAGACTCCAAGTCGGTCTACAGTCGACGGTAGTACACACCCAGCACTCGAAGGCAGTACACAGACAAAACTCCGCTCAGTACTCCAAGGTAGTACACACAGTGCTCCGCTCAGCTCACGACGACACTCTATTTTTTTACAATTTGCTTTACGTCGCACCGACACAGGTAGGTCTTATGGCGACGATGGGATAGGTAATGGCTAGGAGTGGGAAGGAAGCGGCTGTAGCCTTAATTAAGGTACAATCCCAGGATTTGCCTGGTGCAAAAATGGGAAACTACGGAAAACCATCTTCAGGGCTGCCGACAGTAGAGTTCGAACCCACTATCTCCCGGATGCAAGCTCACAGCTGTGCGGCCCTAACCGCACGGCCAACTCGCCCGGTCGACGCCACTCTACCTCTGGAGGTGACAATGACGACAGCCCGAACTACTGTTCTATAAGGTGCGGGGGAAACCAGACGAAGAGAACAATAGAGGATGGACCGCAGCATATCATAGCCACAGGACACCCAGTCTTATGTGGAATCCAAACAACAGGTACGTGACTTTTCATTTCAAGAATCCTACATGCATTTGCTGGGATTCGAACTATGGTAGCCTTGGTGAGAAGCAGTTACAATACCACTCAGCTAACTCGATCCTTTCTTGTTTTTATTGCTTATTTACGCGATATTTAGACCTACTCCACAACTTCTGATATTCCGTGTTTTCCTCTGCATTATCTTACCAAACCAAACCCCATGGTACTACAGCCCTTGAACGGCCTTGGCCTACCGAGTGACCGCTGCTCAGCCCGAAGTTCTGCATATTACGAGGTGCCGTGTGGTCAGCACGACGAATCCTCTCGGCCGTTATTCTTGGCTTTCGAGAACGGGGCCGCTATCTCACCGTCAGATAGCTCCTCAATTCTAATCACGTAGGCTGAGTGGACCTCGCACCAGCCCTCGGGTCCAGGTAAAAACCTCTGACCTGGCCGGGAATCGAACCTGGGGCCTCCGGGTAAGAAGCAGGCACACTACCCCCACACCACGGGGCCGGCTGCATTATCTTACACTGAAGTTAAATTCGTACTTTTCGCGAGATATATTTTCCAGATGCACAGTATAATAATAATTTCGTGTGGCTATTTCTAGCCGAGCATACCTTGTAAGGCAGACCCTCCGATGAGGGTGGGTGGCATCTGCCATGTGTAGGTAACTGCGTGCTACTGTGGCGGAGGATAGTGTTGTGTGTGGAGTGTGAGTTTCAGGGATGTTGGGGACAGCACAAACACCCAGCCCCCGGGCCATTGGAATTAACCAATGAAGGTTAAAATTCCCGACCCGGCCGGGAATCGAACCAGGGACCCTCTGAACCGAAGGCCAGTATGCTGACCATTCAGCCAACGAGTCGGACAGAAGCACAGTGAAGAAACAATAGAATGAAGTCGTCAACGTAAGACAATTGTTCTCGGTCCGACTCGTTGGCTGAACGTTCAGCGTATTGGCCTTCGGTTCAGAGGGTCCCGGGTTCGATTCCCGGCCGGGTCGGGGATTTTAACCTTAATTGGTTAATTCCAATGGCACGGGGGCTGGGTGTATGTGCTGTCTTCATCATCATTTCATCCTCATCACGACGCGCAGATCGCCTACGGGTGTCAAATCAAAAGACCTGCACCTGGAGAGACCCGAACTTTTCCTCGAACACTCCCGGCACTAAAAATCACTTTCTATACCGCGTGATAGCCAAGTGGCATAGTCCCCTGACTATGATCACGACATTAACATGTACGTAAAACTACAAGCTTGCTTGCTTGCTCTACTCCTCATGAGAATTATAAAACATGTGTAGAGAAGTGTTTTCTTCTCCGTGGCCATCATCTTAATTTTTCACCACAGCAAGGGCGAGAAATACAATCTAAAATTAGAATTTTGTATCATGAATTTCTCAGAGAATTTATTCGGACATCAGTTAGTAAAATTCCAACTAACCTCTTGGGTGTAAGGCGTTGGTTTCAATATGCAGAAAGTGCCACTGGACTTGTGTTACGAAAACTGGTTCATAAATTAAGACAAACGGTTACAGTTTACCTTGACTGTCTGTATCCACGTGGGTGTTACACCGCAGAGACCATCTCAATTATTGAACAACAGTATTCGTACCAGCAGGCTAATGAGATTGTGGACACCCACTGCAAACACTTCCATTACAAAGCTATGGACCAGCTACCTTTCAGGAGCCGTGGCTGTCTCCCAGGAGGCGCCAAGCCCGTGTTGACTCAGAGGCAAGAGGAATAGCAAGGCTTCTGGTAAACACACTAAGTACTCTGCAGCTGCCTTCAGCGAAAAATACCATAACACAATTACCCATCAGTCTTAACAGTAATGCAAACATTATTAAGCTAAAACAATAGGTAAAGTCATTTAGGGTAAACGAGATTGTGTTAACTTGAGAGTTTAGTGTCGAAGTTCGCTTGCCCAATGTGGAAGGAAATCTCAAGGAAGGCGAAGTAATTTATTGTAGAGAAGACAATTGGCTATTGGACATAGACTCTAAAAATGGTCTAAGGTAGTTAATGACAGAGGACGCTTGACGTGTTATAGAGCGGGTCATCTTGGAGAGAACGCAACAGCACATAAATCCTATTTTCGGCCATCCTTGAAGTGGATTTCCGTAGATTTATCACTTCAACTTCAGAAAATATCTGGTATGGCACTGACCTCAAAACCGTGACTACTCTTAGTGTTCTTAGTCCAAATTATTTACAAGCTCAGATCACAATATGAAGATAAAGTTGGGATTCAAGAGGACAAATTGGGGAAAATATTCATTTACAGGAAGTGGCGTTAGGGATTGGAATAACTTACCAAGGGAGATATTCAATAAATTTCCAATTTCTTTGAAATCATTTAAGGAAAGGCTAGGAAAACAACAGATAGAGAATCTGCCACCTGGGCGACTGCCCTAAATGCAGATCAGGATTGATTGATTGATTGATTGATTGATTGATTGATTGATTGATTGATTGATTGATTGATTGATTGATTGATTGATTGATTGATTGATTGATTGAAAAGCAAACACCGCGGTAAACCATAGTAAAGGATGGGTACAAATTTGTAGGCTACTTCCTCTTAAAACGACAATCACCACCACCAACATCAGCACTAGACCCCATAGTAATACAGATATACCATAACAAATTTGCACACACCGCAGGTCTATCGAGTGTATGTAAATCCGAGTTCATGAACCATGCTATGTCTGAACTAAAGACTAGTGTTGTAATTGGAAATGCTCCCCAAGGTACAAGGCAACATATCTTTTCCTACAACAATGTAGAAATATTGTGGAAATCCTCAACCAGTAAAAAGAGTGAAAATTACTGTGGCCTGGGGTTAGAACATATACAGTTGAAAAACATATGAATTTACGGGTCTTTTTATTTTCGACGGATTCTGAAGACAAGAGCTTGTATGGACGAGGAATAATCATACTTCATTCTGTTGTGAAATCTGCGGTTACATACACAATTACTGTAAAACGTTATCCCTGGCTAATTTTCTAACCGTAACTCTGTCCTAAGGAAGCTTCGAATTAAACTGTTGCTGACAACCGACTAACCTTCTTATATCAATATGTATCTTGTTTTACACAAGGACTTGTCAGATGAAAGTGCCCTTAGGAGGAACACCGTACCTTTATATGAAATGAACTTCAGGAATGGAACACCAGTTAATAGTCTCTTGTTCATATAAGCTCATGCCCTCAGAAATCTTCAAAGTCAGAAGAATGGCAACTTGGATGTTATTTTTGTTTGCTAGGGGCTTTACGTCGCACCGACACAGATAGGTCTTATTGCGACGATGGGATAGGATAGGCCCAGGATTTGGAAGGAAGCGGCCGTGGCCTTAATTAAGGTTTAGTCCCAGCATTTGCCTGGTATGAAAATGGGAAACCACGGAAAAGGATGTTATTCAGCAGCAGCATGTACCAGATGGAAATATTTCCACTTATCATTAAGCAACACATTCACCGAGGTGGTACGGATAACTTCATCCTCGACTCGGATCGTTTTTCCTTTAGACGCGTGTTCCATAGCTTTAATGTGACGAAGTGAGAATAATAATTAAGTACAAAAACCTTCAATCATAACAGTGTTCGCTTTTTTGTAGCCTCTCGTTCAACCGAAATCCACTCAGCTTTTATGCATAACTCCCAATATCTCTCGAGAGACAAATGCAGAGTTAAAAAACGTGCCAGGCTGACCTTAGTGGCATAGTCTTGTAGTCATTAACCTCCTGTTCCCACTATAATAGGTTCAGTACCAGCTGAGGTCGGTAGCATTTAAGAATGCACCAATGTGATTACTGTGTGTTGTTCAATAAGATCTCCACTGGGTTCCGATACCCTAATGTCTGTTAAGATCGTTAATTGTTAGAATAGATATTAACCAAATACAATTATTAAACACACACACGAAGTTCTGTGGGCCGAACCACTGAGCCATGGGAAAGACTGACTTACTTTCACTTGACCATCTCATATAATACAGGGTGGTCCACCTAAGTTTAGCACCTCAGGTATTTTCTGACTAGTTGAATAAAGCAATAGGCACTTTTCACCAGGTGAATAAAAAATAAGGGACAAATGAAAGGACGGGCAATGTATGTCCCGTACTTTAATAAGCACCGACATAGCGACACGAAGTTGTTAATTTAAAAAATGAATGCACACACACACACACACACACACACAGCTCGTTGTATGGAGCCACACTCCGCGAAGCACTACTATTTCCACAGTCAGACATGTGGTGCCGGTGAAAAGGAGTGACTAAACTTGTAAAATTGACAGTGGTACCCTGAGTCAAACGGATATAAGTAACTGAGAAACGGATAGATTATTATTTGTATACAGGTTCATTCGTGAACGTTCGACTCGTTGGCTGAATGGTCAGCGTACTGGAATTCAGTTCAGAGGGTCCCGGGTTCGATTCCCCTCCAGGTCGGGGATTTTAATCGGTTCTGATTAATTCTTCTGACTCGTTCCGTTCCAGAATTCTCCTCATCATATTCAGACAGCATACAACACTACCAACCACCATAGAAACACGCAATGGTGATTACATCCCTCCATATAGGGTTTGTGTCAGGAAGGGCATCCAGCCGTAAAACAAGGCCAAATCCACATGTGCGACGCAGCTCGCACCCACGACCCCACAGGCGTGGGACAAAGCGGTAGAAAAGGAAGAAGAAAGAAGACAGTTTTATTCGTGAACAAGAATAATGAGGAACACTACCTGAATGTGGTACCTACGAACAACTAGGCCTATATATGCGACAGAAACGGGTTTAGTTCAATTTTAAAAAAGCACCTCGTTACCGCTGTCTCGGTACTTATTAAAGCACGAGACACATACCGCACGGCTTTGAATATCCTTCCACCTAGGTGAAAGCCACCTATTGCACTTTCGACCAGTCAGAAAATATTTATGGTGGAAAACTTCAATGGTGTACCCTGTATGTATAGCGATCAGGACAGTAGCAGAGCAAGTGCTCATACTGATGTAAATTATTGAAACCTACCAAATATCAAACTATAAGTTAACTCGTTTCTTCTACATTAGTAACTTATATTAACCGGACGGACGTACTTAGCGCCAAAATGTTGAAACTCACCTCTGAAATTCTCTATATATTCTTAAAACTGATACTTAATTGAGATTTAATGGATTTATATGCTACTTGCTGATGCTGGTATTTGGCCATAATAATTTATTACCTACTAAAATATGATATTTAATAATTATTTACGTGTTATATAGGTATCTGGAGAGTGCTAATCTTCAGCCTGTGTGCACCAAACGTCGGCCTGGATTCTGTTATATTACTGTAGGAAAGATTTTACTAACTTTAAAATACTCTGTTGTTTTTGTTGTTGAAATTATCTATTGTTAGCTATAATACAAATTACTCTTCCTACTTTCTTAATGTCTCTGTTGGATTAGACTATTTTCCAAGACAGACTCCTCCTCAGTACTGTTCCAAGTTTTGCAGCGTGAACACTCACTGCAGGAATGGGGGATAATTTACTACAAGTGAAGACGCGCGTTCTGTGGCATGTGCCTACAAGGCAATTGGTTCGTCAAACCCGCAGATTGCAGCAAAATTATAGATTTCTTAATTTGGCGCCCGCTCTACTCCGAAGAGAAGAGAAAAGAAGTGACAGGCACTCACAACGGTCGAGTACGTAGTAGACGTCGTAGAAGAATCTGTTGCTGAAGATAAATACATTGTGGTCTTAACCCATTGACGCACTTCGACGGATGTGCCTGTCCATCTCTTCAAGAACAGTTAAGCACTTTGACGGATGTGTCCGTCCTCACACATGTATTGCTTCAGCGTATTGTCAGTTCGTTACTATGTTACCAAGACAATTTGTAGTCGCTTCTTGTTGCTGTCGATAGATGGAAGATTTTAAATTTTCTTTGCCGTCTTTTATTTCATGCATAACTTGGTAAAACCGAATGAAATATATAATAGACATGATATAGGGTTTTGGGCTTATATATGCCGTGTCAAGAAAATAAAATGAAATTCTTTACGTTTTGCAGTGAACTTTGCTCTGCGTCTAGAAGAAAATCTCGACTATCCATGAGAAAGGCTTCTCAAACAATGAGGTTTGAATTTTCAAGTTAAGACAGAAGTGGAAGAGGTACGTTCATTCGTCACCAGATGGCTCCCCGGACGCGGTACAGCGCTAGCGTTCGAAGCGGAAGCTGACGGAACCATCAGAATCAGTCTGAGAGGGTCACATAACACAACAGGTGTACGTACACATGCACATTACCAGGAGGCTGATTATCGGAATGAGTTCAAAACCATTCGCTATTTGAATTAAGCCTACCTGCTACAGCTGCCGCGGGAGGTGCAAGTCCCTTTCCAGTAGGTTTTCGTGTATGTGCGCTGGAATCCTCATCAGAACCATCGCTGGAACTTTCTGATTTACTAAAATCATTTCCTTCATTTTCAGAAGCCACAAGATCACTTTCATCTTCACTTTTGCCGTGTCAGAATAGAATATCATCTTCACTCACCACCGCCATGTTTGTTTACATGATCGTCAAAACATTACATATTCACGTACAGCTCTGTGGCCCGATACACCTTGCAGACGGGCCGCGCGGTTGTCCTCCATCGTAATCCCATACTCATTCACCTGTATTGTGAAAATAATAAAGATAGCAACAGAGAGGGGTGTTGCCCTCTCGCGGCTACCCGTCGCCTCCGCTGACAACCCGGTGGACGGTCCCTCTCGGGAAGTGCTGCGCGCAGTACACGCGAGCCTCATGAGGCAACATAAATTCTGTTGTCAATAGACGTCTTTGTGAAAATCCTAGTGAATTAGAGGTTATGAACGAATTTCTAACCTTCCAGTTTTGGAATCATGTTACCAATGAGACCAATGCTTATGCTTGTCAATTTCTTGCTGCGAACTCTTCCTCTCCCGGAAGGTCCTATGCAGAAGATCATTGATTTCCAATAACTACAGATGAACTGAAGGTCCATTTTTCTTTGTGCATACTTATGTCATAGACTAAAAATCCTGCAATAAGAGACAACTGGTCCAAGCGAAAGGTGATAGAAACCCTTTTATTTTCAGCAACAATGCCATTCAAACGTTCCATTTCAGTGAACAAGTTCTTACACTTTTATACAGAAACTCCTAGCTCTTCTGGTGATGAGTGTAAGAAGATAAGGCCTGTTTAAGATTTGTTATTAGACAGGTTCAAATCTGTTTATTTTCCTGGGCAGGCTATTAGCATTGACGAATCTCTAATGAAATTGAAGGGAAGGCTATCTGATATCCAGTACAAACCATCCAAAAGAGCTCGATTTGGAATTAAAATGTATAAAATTTCTTCTTCACAATATGATTATTGTTGGAACTTCAAAACTTACACTGGGGAAGATACGCCGGGTAATGTTTCTACCGGTATTGGAAATAGTCACACGGTAAGTGTAAATGTTGTGCTTGACTTGTGCCATGAGCTTCTGGGTGATTGGAGAACAATTTTTAAGGCTAACTGGTATAGTTCGCCTGAATTATTCAGAACTCTTTTGAATAATAATACGCATGCTGTAGGTACTGTTAGATCAAACCGGAAAAATATGCCGAAGGTGTTCCAGGATTGCAGCCTCAAGAAGCGAGAACTTACTTTTGACTCATACAATGCGAATTTAGCAATAAAATGGATGGACAAGGAAGCTGTTCATATGTAATAAACTCAACATAGTCGACGAGATTTTGTGACTGTGAAATCGAAATCCGGAAAAGAGAAAATCAAACCCAACATGTCAGTGAATTACAGCCAGTCAATGGGTGGGGTCGACATTCATGACCAACGTTTGGCATCCCATCCACTCATGAGAAAATATGTGAAAGGTTATAAGAAGATCTATTTTTACATGTTGGATATGGCTCTATTGGACAGTTTCATTATCTGGCAGATTTTGAATCCTGGAAAGAAGCGAAGGGGGTTCACATCATTTCGTCTAAGTGTAAGTGAACAACTTTTAGAGACAGTTAATCTGCCTGCTTACCCAAGCAGAGGCCGTCCCTGCCAGGGGGACGCACCACTGAGGTTGCAGGGTCAACAATGGGGCCATTTTCCTTCCAAAATTGCGTCAACCCTGAAGAAATCCGTTGCTTCAAGGCGTTGCAGGATCTGCAAAGGACGTGGCCTTCTCAAAGAGTCGTCCCTTGAATGCCACAGATGTGGTGTTGCCCTTCATATGGAAGAGTGTTTCAAGGTCTACCACACTCAGATTGACTTCTCCTAACTGGGAATGAAAAGACTGGAAATGAAGAAAATGGTGTTTATACTCATTTGTATTCCTGTATGTTAAATCTACCAGAGAGTTAAGACACACTTTACGAATAATGGTGTTCATGTGATCATCCTACTCCTAAAATGGTGAGTGAAGCGTAACAGAAGGCTTACAGCAGTGGACATCTGCGCTGAAATCAAGAAAACAACCAGTGTAGGTATCAACTGCGAAATATCATTTACGTGATGTATGGGCGCATGTCTGTCATTAATCCCCTTTTAGTACACAGGAATAAATTTCAGAGACTTCAGTGGGCCAGGCGACACCAGAATTGGACCACTCGTCAGTGCTATGGTCTGACGATCTAAATTTTAGAATTTGGGTCAAATCGTCGTCAGTATGTCAGTATGTCCGCCGTCGTCTAGGAGAAAGAATGCTAGAAGCCTGCTTAACACCAACTGTGACGCATGGGTATGGTAGCGTTATACGTTTATGGCGTGGGATTGTTTCGGTATAAGTAAGGTGGGAGACTTAGTGACAGTGGAAGGAGCAGTATCGTCGCATTCTATCGAGCAATGCAGTAGCATATGGAACTCAACTTATTGGAAGAGGGTTTATTCTGCAGCAAAGCAACGATCCGAAATACACGTCAAAGCTGTGCAAAAGGTAGGTGTATGTAAGAAACAAATAATCATTCGAATTTCTACAAGTAACGACCTGGAACACCCCAGTCACCCGATTTATCACCCAGTGAGTCGTTGTGCGATGAACTCGACTGAAGACAAAACAATCTTTGTTGGCAGCCATGAAGATGGTTTTCCATGGTTTCCCATTTTCATATCAAGCAAATGTTGGGGAATCACCTTAATTAAGGCAACGGTCGCTCCCTTAGCACTCCTAGCCCTTTGTTAAACCATCGAAACCGAGCTCGATAGCTGCAGTCGCTGAAGTGCGGCCAATACCCAGTATTCGGGAGATAGTGGGTTTGAATCCCACTGTCGTCAGCCCTAAAGATGGTTTTCCGTGTTTTCCCAATTTCACACCAGGCAAATGCTGGGGCTGTACCTTAATTAAGGCCACGGCTGCTTCCTTCCCACTCCTAGCCCTTTCCGTTCCCACTGTCGCCATAAGACCTATCGGTCTCAGTCCGATTATATTTAAAGGTGATCATATATGTCAGTCTTGTGTCGGTAGATTTACTGGCACGTAAAAGAACTCCCTTGGGACAAAATTCCGGCACCGCGGCAACCGTAAAAGTAGTTAGTTGGACGTAAAAAACAATAACATTGTGGTTAGACCTATCTCTGTCAGAGCGACGTAAAGCATTGCTAAAAGAAAATCTTCAATCAACAGTAGTGAAGATCATTGGCAATATATTTTGCAATCGTGGGAACTATAACCACAGAGATGTTGGAAAACTAACCTGAGGAATGCCACGTATTTGTCGAGCAGTTATCAGAACAAAATAGAGAGACATATGCGAGCGCAGAGTTTGAACAGTGTAGCTCTAAAAGACTGTTTTCCACTATTTGAAGCATAAATTATTTTACAGTATGTCATTTGTATGTAGTGGATGCCTTTTTTGTAGTTTTATCTACAATATAATATCATTTAAAATATCACTAATATGCAACCTAATAAATAAGAAGAACTGGAGTTTTCTTAAGGTGAGATTAAACTTTTAATGCTAGTGTCTAAGAGAACAATCTGAAATTTCAAATGTTACCAACTTACGACAACGTATCGTTACAGTACGTTGATATGAAGCAGAAAGGAAATAAAGAATGGGGAAAGAATCTTTTTTTTTTTTTTTTGCTAGGGGCTTTACGTCGCACCGACACAGATAGGTCTTATGGCGACGATGGGAGAGGAATGGCCTAGGAGTTGGAAGGAAGCGGCCGTGGCCTTAATTAAGGTACAGCCCCAACATTTGCCTGGTGTGAAAATGGGAAACCACGGAAAACCATCTTCAGGGCTGCCGACAGTGGGATTCGAACCCCCTATCTCCCGGATGCAAGCTCACAGCCGCGCGCATCTACGCGCATGGCCAACTCACCCGGTGAGGGGGGGGGGGGGGAAGAATCATTTCCAACATTTGTCATACTAATATATATGGAAGTCATATTAAAGTACAACACAGATCTGTTATTCGTTTTATGAAATATTAAAATATTTTCATCTAGCAGGAAAGCAATATTCCTTCCGTGTAATATCAGTGGTTCATATGTCACAGAATTCGAGAGAAATAGGGCAAGAGGGAGAGAATAGAGGATACATGGAAGGTTGAATGAGTATCTGTATTTGCCATTCATCTTGGCCACAGAAACAAGAAACTCTCTCCAGGAAACAGAAGCTGCACAGCTATTGTACTATGTATATCTAACAGGTATCCACAAGCTCTACGGCGAATTACATGAACTCTATTAAGTGAGTATGTTCCAGATAATATTTACACTAAAAGGGCTTGGAAATTTCTATGATATCTAACCGCAGAGAGCAGAAAGAACAATGAACCTCAGAAATGAAAGGCAGTCAGCATGACACGGGGTTAGGCTTTACTAAGGACAACAATACCTTGCTCCTAAATTAGATAGCTTGTATCTCGACTAAATTATTATTATTATTATTATTATTATTATTATTATTATTATTATTATTATTAGTTAGACCCGTTGTGTACGGACTGCGCACCTGCCTCTTACAGGGAGGCCTTGGGATTGATTCCCAGCTGGAACAGGGACTTTATTTCTGGTCTAGAAACTGGAACGGGATTCTCTCAGTCTCATGAGACGAACTGAGGATGTGTCTGATAAACGAAGCTGCGGATAGAGTCGCATAAAAGACCGATAAGCAATGCAGTTGAGGATGTCGTTTCGCTGGCCACGTGTCACTCCACTATCTGCTGACCATCTGGCTGGGCAGCAGACTTCTTGGCAGTTCAAGAGCCTCAATGGCTATATCTGTCACGGGTTTTTAAATTATTATTATTATTATTATTATTATTATTATTATTATTATTATTGCTTTTTACATATTGCTTTACGTCGCTCCGACACAGATAGATCTTATGGTGACGGTGGGATAGGAAAGGTCTAGGGATGGGAAGGAACCGGCCCTGCCCTTAATTAAGGTAGGCCTACATCCCCAGCATTTGTCTGGTGTGAAAATGGGAAACCACGGAAAGCCATCTTCAGTGCTGCCGACATTCGGGTTCGATCCCAGTATCTTTCGGATGCTAGCTCACAATTGCGCACCCCTAAGTGCACCGCCAGCTCGCCCGATTATTATTATTATTATTATTATTATTATTATTATTATTATTATTATTATTATTAAATACAAATATAAACGTGAACCATATAAATCTCACATACATGCAATATACGAGTATATTGTTCATCAAGTGGACAAATTAAATAATGCCTCATCAGGTAGAGAGAGTAGACCCGTCAGGTACCTCTATACACGTCAACCGCAGCCAATAATGGAGCTCGTTGTAAGTGGTGCATGCTTATATCTGTCTTGGTATCCCGTCCATCAGACATTCGAACCATTGCGGCTTCTATTTGTCTCATTCATAAATGACGGCGCTGCGTCTTGTAGATTGTGTGCTCTGTCATGGCTGCAAAAGTAGCTTGCTTTATTGATTATGGGCATGTTCAATAGGGTTTATGTAAGTGCATAAACGAACATTGTATAGCATTACTATATCAGTATTGAGATGAAAGACATTGACGATACCTGCATAATGAGTTGTCCCCATGAAGACGAATTCTGTTGCGAAATGCCCTCGTATACTTCCACCATGGGGTGGAGGATGTTGAAAATGATTGAGGTTGTTTTGAATGGTCATAAAATGCGTGCGGTGACCCCATGTAATGATACCGCTAAACACTGAGACATGTAGCATTTACGAATTATCACCAGAGGGGTCTCGGGTTCGATTCCCGGAAGGTTTGGGAATTTTCACCATAATTGGTTAATTTATCTGGCACGGGGACTGGGTGTATGTGTTGTCGCCATAATCATGTCATCCTCATCACGGCGCGCAGGTCGCCTACGGGAGTCAAATCAGAAGACCTGCATCTGGTGAGTCGAAATTTTCCTTGGACACTCCCGGCGCTAAAATCCATACGCCATTTCATTTTTACCAAAATCCTTGCTGGCGGTTGTCAAAAACGAGACATATGTGACAAGCATCGGTTAATAATACCTTGTGGTAAAGGTGAACAATCCATCCTTCAAGATGTTGCACTCCTTCATAACGTGCCCCGTGATATCGCGGTGTAAGAACTGGGCCTCACCATGATTGGCAAGAGTAATGGATCGGCATCGTGTTCCCCGTTCATTACCGTTTGATTAAGACACTTGATATCCTGTCCCCGCATGGCAACATCGGCCTCGGAGTTCCTTCGATCGTAAAGTACAAATATCGCCCATCGGGTGGAGTCGTGGCCCTTAGATGACTTCAGTACCACATGTTCGATGTCTAGGCCGCATCACTTACATTCACTCTTAGGTGTGTAGCAATTATTCCTATTGATAGCCCTTCCTTAAGAAACTATGTACCGGGCGAGTTGGCCGTGCGGTTAGAGGCGCGCAGCTGTGAACTTGCATCCGGGAGATAGTGGGTTCGAATCCCACTGTCCGCAGCCCCGAAGATGGTTTTCCGTGGTTTCCCATTTTCACACCAGGCAAATGCTGGGGCTGTACCTTAATTAAGGCCATGGCCGCTTCCTCCCCAGTCTTAGCCCTTTCCTATCCCAATCGTCGCCATAAGATCTATCTGTGTCGGTGCGACGAAAAGCAAATAGTAAAACAAAAGAAACTATGCGAACAGGTGACATTTCATAACAGTTTTTTTAACTTCAAGTCATTATTCACAACAAGAAGATAATTGTTCCTTCCTACTGGTATATTCGTTTATTTATAGACTAGCCGACGTAAGCACCGCTGTTACTTTTAGATGCAAAGCGAAGGTAATGTATCACCCCTTCTCTACGTGCCCACAGTCAAAAGCGCTGTTGTGGTATTTGGTTGTGAAGGTTTACGTGTGTATGTATCAATTAAAATGTGGAAGTATTGGAAACATGATACAAGTGAAATGCAGAACGACGTTCTTGAAGACAGCGTTGTAGATGTACCGGTATCCACCGGAAGTATTCGAAAGTACAAACAACACAGATATGAGAGGAATAAACGTGACAAGGTCATTGCGTGTGGGAGCAGTGGTTTGGACAGTACAGTCTATCTACGCGTCACTCCTAATACAAACTTCTTCATCATCATGTTGGCAATGATGTAATAGGGAAGCCGTGACTTGTGATCCGATATAATTAGTGATTTATCTTGTTTATACAGAGGGTAACAAAAATGTACGGCACAAATTGTAGGATACATTCCGCACACATAGACGAAGAAATTGTTATATGAACATAGGCCCGGAAACGCTTTGTTTTCATGTTACGTCTCTTTGTCTCCAACTCATTAATCAAGGGGGACCGGGCGAGTTGGCCGTGCGCGTAGAGGCGCGCGGCTGTGAGCTTGCATCCGGGAGATAGTAGGTTCGAATCCCACTATCGGCAGCCCTGAAAATGGTTTTCCGTGGTTTCCCATTTTCACACCAGGCAAATGCTGGGGCTGTACCTTAATTAAGGCCACGGCCGCTTCCTTCCAACTCCTAGGCCTTTCCTATCCTATCGTCGCCATAAGACCTATCTGTGTCGGTGCGACGTAAAGCCCCTAGCAAAAAAAAAAAAAATAATCAAGGGGAACACACAAGAACAGAACGTGCCAGCATACCACATGCAACTCTTTCTCACAGGAGACGTTCAATATGCCCTCCGTGAGCAATGATGCAAGCTTCAATCCACCATCGTAGTGAATCTCTGATGCGCAGATGTATCTCTGGAGTACTGCGTATCGTTTCGCAGCCTTTCATAATACGGGCATGGAGACTCTAAACATCTTGTACTGGGGTTCGATACACAAGATCTTTCAAATGTTCCCACAAATAGAAGTCCAGTGGGTTTAGGTCCGGAGAGCGTGGAGACCAGGCAATTGGTCAACGTGTACCTATTATCTGTCACAGAATCTGTTATTTAGAAGCCAACGCACATTAACACTAAAACGAGGATGTGCTCCGTCGTGCATGAAGTACATATATTGTCGCACAGCTAAAGGCACATCTGCTAACAGATCAGGTAGAACATTCTCTACGAAATTATGGTAGAGGCTGGGTGGAAGAACGTGACGCCCTACCAAACAGTCACCAAACATTGACAGAAAATCCTTGTTGATGACTTGCTACAAGAGTTGCCTGAGACTGACATGCCTCATGTTCCCTAAGACGACGACCAATCGCTTCAAACGTTTTCGTGTCGGGGCACCTTCGTCCTGAAAACCTCTCCCGGTACAATCGTTCAGCGCGAGCGCCATTGCCGTCTGCTAATCCATACATCAAATGGGCATCTGCCATCTCTGCATTTGTGTACACTGCCATTGCACGAGCCAGTTCTGTAATGAACTCTATGTACGTAGTAACCCTTGTGCTTTCCAAGGTCGTACTGAACAGTTGATGTTAACTGTAAACAAGCAATGACGTAAGTCGCTGGCAACAGGGACATGTAAAACGAAACAAAACAAAACACTGGCGGTGCACCTACGATAATGATACCGTAACCAGACGAAGCCAATAGTGCATATTCCCCATGATTCCAACGTTCTGTTCTTGTGTGTTTCCCATGATTAATGAGTTGGAGGCAATGAGGTGTAACATGGAAACAAAGCGTTTCCGGACCCGTGTTCATATAATATAATTTCTTCGTCTATGTGTACGGAATGTGTCCTACAATTTGTGCCGTACATTTTTGTTATACACTGTATAGTGTTTGGCGTGTTGAGAACGTGAAATATTTTGACTGTGAGTACATTGAAATGATCTAATCTACAAGTTTAATTCTCTTCTCTGTTTGTTTGTTCGGAAATTTAATATCAGTATACTGATTGTGTACTACAACAAGTTTCAGGATGTGTTTATGTTAATGCTGCCAACTTCAACATTTTTAACAGTCACGGTTTATAATCTGTAGTTACTCAACAAAATTATCCCATCTACCGTCTAGGAACGGTACTGCTGAAAAAAAAAAATGAAATGTCGTATGACTTTTAGCGCCGGGATATCCCAGGAAGGGTTCGGCTCGCCAGGTGCAGGTCTTTCTATTTGACTCCCGTAGGTGACCTGCGCGTCGTGATGAGTATGAGATGATGAAGACAATACATACACCCAGCCCCCGTGCCATTGGAATAAACCAATTAAGGTTAAAATCCCCGACCCGGCCGGGAATCGAACCCGGGACCCTCTGAACCGAAGGCCAGTGCGCTGACCGTTCAGCCAACGAGTCGGACAACGGTACTGCTAATCTTCACTATCGATAGTCGCGTACTACTGCCAACATCATGCAATAAATTTATCGTAAACCGGGCACAAGTATTTCCTCTGATAAAGATGAGTACATGCAGTCTTTGCTTAAAACCGGTGTCACGACTTGAGATTAATTAAAAAATTCAGTGCACTGAAGGTTGTAATATATTTCATGGTGAATGTATAAATTTGAAAGAGGACGATGCACTGTATCTCCGATCTGCTGATAAAGCTATAAGGAATGTATGGAAGCTCATCGTGGAAGCCTATGTAGGACGGGCCCGGGGATGATTCCTAAAGCTAGATGATTCAGAGCAGTATGGTAAGCGTAACATTTTATACGTCTTCGGTATTCCCGAAAAACAAAATGGAAACCGTGTTTCTGTTATTAAGAACGTTGGTCGCGCTCTTGACATCAATATAACTGGCGACATGATTGATGCCTGTCATAGGTTGAAGAAGATATTGCTGGCATTATTGTAAACTTTTTGAGACGAGTTGACAAAGATGGGTTTCTTTTTCTTTCTTAATCTGTTTATTGTCCAGGGTTGGCTTTTCCCTCGGACTTAGCGAGGGATCCCACCTCTACCGCCTCAAGGGCAGTGTCCTGGAGCTTCAGACATCGGATCGGGGGATACAACTGGGGAGAATGATCAGTACCTCGCCCAGGCGGCCTCACCTGCTATACTGAACAGGGGCCTTGGTGGGGGATTGGAAGATTGGAAGGGATAGACAAGGAAGAGGGAAGGAAGCGGCCGTGGCCTTAAGTTAGGTACCATCCCGGCATTTGCCTGGAGGAGAAGTGGGAAACCACGGAAAACCACTTCCAGGATGGCTGAGGTGGGAATCGAACCCACCTCTACTCAGTTGACCTCCCGAGGCTGAGTGGACCCCGTTCCAGCCCTCGTACCACTTTTTTTCAAATTTCGTGGCAGAGCCGGGAATCGAACCCGGGCCTCCGGGGGTGGCAGCTAATCACGCTAACCACTACACCACAGAGGCGGACGATGGGTTTCTTCAGAATCGTAATGTTAAGAGAAATGTTAATTATAATAATATTGGCATTACATCTGTGGGGCCTTACTTTTGTCAACCCTAATCTTTCTTTAAAGAGACGAATTGTATTCACTGAGACTAAGAATGTCAAAAAAAAAATGAACTTGCATATTTATGATTAGATGCAGCAGGTAATATCATCATCATCATCATCATCATCATCATCATCATCTGTTTACCCTCCAGGTTCGGTTTTTCCCTCGGACTCAGCGAGGGATCCCACCTCTACCGCCTCAAGGGCAGTGTCCTGGAGCTTCAGACTCTTGGTCGGGGGATACAACTGGGGAGTATGACCAGTACCTCGCCAAGGCGGCCTCACCTGCTATGCTGAACAGGGGCCTTGTGGAGGGATGGGAAGATTAGAAGGGATAGGCAAGGAAGAGGGAAGGAAGCGGCCGTGGCCTTAAGTTAGGTACCATCCCGGCATTCGCCTGGAGGAGAAGTGGGAAACCACGGAAAACCACTTCCAGGATGGCTTAGGTGGGAATCGAACCCACCTCTACTCAGTTGACCTCCCGAGGCTGAGTGGACCCCGTTCCAGCCCTCGTACCACTTTTCAAATTTCGTGGCAGAGCCGGGAATCGAACCCGGGCCTCCGGGGGTGGCAGCTAATCACGCTAACCACTACACCACAGAGGCGGGCAGGTAATGTCAAATGAAGAAAAAAAAGGAACATGCAATGTATATACTGTAATTTGATATCTGTTGAGGATGTTAAGGCTTTGGGTTAAGGAGATGGATAATATAGAAAATACTTTTATCTCTTTATTGTTAAAATGCGAGAGGACTGAATACCAAAGTAAGTGACATATATATTGGTATCCTTGCTCACAACTACAACGTATTTATTCTGACTGAAACCTGGCTGACTGAAAATGTCCACAATAGTGACAAACTTCATTACAGATATAGTGTTTCGCCATAATCGCACATCAAGGCAGGGTAGTGAGTCGTTCTTGAAAATTTTATAAATATTTAATCAACGCAAACTGACACTGGAATACATACTGCAGAATGTGTATTTGGCTGAACGGTCAGCGTTGAGTCCTTCGGTTCAGAGTGTCCCGGGTTAGATTCCCGGACGGGTCAGGGATTTAATTGCGTCTGATTAATTATTCTGTCTCGGGGACGGGGTGTTTGTGTTGTCCCAACAATTTTCTCTTCATATTCATACAACACACTACACTACTGACCACCACAGGAACATGCAATAGTGATTACATCCCTTCCTTTAGGGTTAGCACCAGGATGGGCATCTGGCTGAAAATCAGGGCCAAATCCATATGTACGACGCAGTTCGCACCCGAGACCCCACAAATGTGGGAAATGAGGCAGAAGAAGAATGTAGAATGTGTATGTATTATATTAATACTATGTGGGAAAACATATTTTATATTAACAGTCTCTTTTCCTTCGAATACTTGTGTCGAAACTTACGAAAATTTATTCTATATCATCATCATCATCTGTTTACCCTCCAGGGTTGGCTTTTCCCTCGGACACAGCGAGGGATCCCACCTCTACCGCCTCAAGGGCAGTGTCCTGGAGCTTCAGACTCTTGGTCGGGGATACAACTGGGGAGAATGACCAGTGCCCTTGAGGCAGCAGAGGTGGGATCCCTTGCTGAGTCCGAGGGAAAAACCGACCCTGGAGGATAAACAGATTAAGAAGCAGAAGAAGAAGAATATTAGAGTCTTGTACAAACTCTACGGAAGCTGTTTATTTGTATGAAGTTAATACAATATTGTTAGCATGTGTAACTAAAAGGACCGTGTAAAAAATGAGAGCTTATATGCCTTGGTTTACTCCAGATATAATTAAGTTGTTGAAATATAAAGAGTACCACAGACAATGCATGAAACATTCTGAGTATAGCCTTCTCCCAAGTAAGAAAGGACTCCAAGAAACTAATGTAGACTGTACAATTCTCGGCCGGAAAGTAATATTAAAAGGGATCCTAAATCGTTCTGGAATTTTATCTTAAAAATGTAAAAGCAATTTACTTCCGAAATATACGACCCTGAATGGTAACGGTCTCTCTAAGCGTAAGAAAATAGCAGATGGATTTGCTTGTTTTTTCCAATCACTACTGATCTGCATTTAGGGCAGTCGCCGAAGTGCAGATTCCCTATCTGTTGCTTTCCTAGCCTTTCCTTACATGATCGCAAAGAAATTGTAAAATTATTGAACATTTCCCTTGGTAAGTTATTCTAATCCCTAACTCCCCTTCCTAAAAAAACGAATATTTGCCCAAATTTGTCCTCTTGAATTCCAACTTTATCTTCATATTGTGATCTTTCCTAACTTACTTTTAAAGACACCACTCAAACGTATTCGTCTACTGATGTACTCCCACGCCATCTCTCCACTGACAGCTCGTAACATACCACTTAATCGAGCAGCTCGTCTCCTTTCTCCCAAGTCTTCCCAGCCCAAACTTTGCGACACTTTTGTAACGCTACTCTTTTGTCGGAAATCAGCCAGAACAAATCGAGCTGCTTTTCTTTGAATTTCTTCCAGTTCTTGAATCAAGTAATCCTGGTGAGGGTCCCATACACTGGAACCATCCTCTAGTTGGGGTCTTACCAGAGACTTATATGCCCTCTCCTTGACATTCTTACTACAACCCCTAAATACCCTCATAACCATGTGCAGAGAACTGTACCCTTTATTAACAATCATATTTATGTGATTACCCCAATGAAGGTCTTTTCTTGTATTAACACCTAGGTACTTACAATGATCCCCAAAAGGAACTTTCACCCCATCAACGCAGTAAATAAAACTGAGAGCACTTTTCCTATTTTTGAAACTCACAATCTGACCTTTAACCCCATTTATCGTCATACCATTGCCCACCGTCCATCTCACAACACTATCGAGGTCACCCTACAGCCGCTCACAATCTTGTAACTTATTTATTACTCTGTACAGAATAACATCATCTGCAAACAGCCTTATCTCTGATTCCACTTCTTTACACATATCATTGATATATATAAGAAAACATAAAGGTCCAATAATACTGCCTTGAGGAATTCCCCTCTTAATTATTACAGGGTCAGATAAAGCTTCGCCTACTCTAATTCTCTGAGTTCTATTTGTAATTCCCGAAGTATCTTCGCGACTCAGCCTTGCTCTTATGTTTTCCATGAACCAAAATTTATAATAATACTGTTACTTGTTTTTACACCCCGCTAACTACTTTTACGGTTTTCGGAGATGCCGAAGTACCGGAATTTAGTCGCGTAGGAGTTCTTTTACCTGCTAGTAAATCTACCGACACGAGGCTGTCGTATTTGAGCACCTTCAAATACTACCGGACTGAGCCAGGATCGAACCTGCTAAGTTGGTGTCAAAAGGCCAGCGCCTCAATCGTCTGAGCCACTCAGTCCGGTCCCAAAATATATAATTACACCAGGTTATTTACGGGCAGACATTATAACAGGTGATGAATAAAATCAAGCAGTTTCTAAGTTAAAGCCAAGTAAGTCGGCTGGGTCGTATAAAATACCAGGGTACGTAATCACAGGATGTGCGGACGTATTGAGGTTTTCATTGTGCTTCATATGCAACCTCATTATCAAGACTCAAGTGTTTCCTAATATGTGGTAAATAAGCACAGAATGTCCAATTTTAAAATCTGGAGATGCCTCAAATATTGAAAATTACGTTACAATTATACGTGCTCCTGCAAAAAGGTTTCTACATATATTGTATGTTAGGTTAGTTAAGCAGATTAGGTGTCTTATTTCTGATTCAGAGCACGGGTTTTACACTGGACGATCTGCTACCACTAATTTTGTTAACTTTATTCAGGATGTTTCTAATTCAATAAATGAAAGGATTCCTACTGATGTAAGTTATACTGATTTTGTAAAGGCTTACGACAAAATGGACCATGATGTACTATTGCAAAAATCATCAACGTTTGGTCCAGATCTAGATATGTTATATTTGATCTCTTCTTATCTGTCACCAAGGTAACAATTTTATCAAGTTTATCATTCCAATGTAATGTTAGTTCTGGAATCTGGAGTGTCCCTGGGGTCTCATCTTGGCCCTATACTCTTCTTGGGTTTTTTACAAGTTGCTTTACGTCGCACTGGCACAGATAGGTCTTATGGGGACGATGGGATAGGAAAGAGGTAGAAGTTGGAAGGAAGCGACCATGGCCTTAATTAAGGTACAGCCCCAGCATTTGTCTGGTGTAAAAATAGTAAACCATATTCAGGACCGCTGTCAGAAAAATAATATTAAGATGACCAGACAATTCTTCAGTCCGACAAAATATTGCTACGTTTGGAGTATTAGAAACAGACTTTCCTTTAATATAAAAAATGCTGTGTGATCACCTTCTCGAAAAATAAAAGTCTCTCTTCTTTTTATTATTTTGATTATTCACCTAATAGCCAAATGTTACACCGAGTTGATGTAATGAATGACACTGTTGTTTCTGTTGATTACAAAATTTCTATAAATGCTCATATTGAAGGAATTGTCAATGGGTCATACAAATTAAGTTTTATAGTTAGGAATTCACAAGAACTTAATGATGTGTATTGTATAAAGGTTCTTATTTAATTCTCTCATAAGAAGCAAGCTGGAATATGCATTAGTAGTCGAGAATCCTCACTTCTTGAATTCAGTTAATAAAATTTAATAAATGCAAAATTCATTTCTATGGTATTTGCATTATTAAAAATACAAGCGTTCATTACACAGTATATCAAAGGCAGTTCTTATAAACGTCTGTTAACTAACTTTGATTACATGTCATTAACAAATCGCAGAACTCTAACCCAACAGACAGTCTTATATTACAACTCTGTCAACGGAGTGATTTATAATCTACAGTTTCTTAAATACATTTACTTCTATGTAAAAAACGTTAACTTACGCTTGCATCGACCCTTCTACTACATTGCTTCCTAGTCACTTTTACATAAAAAAAATCACCTGCCATAAGAAAGGTAGGGGAATGTAATAAAATGGTAATGCACTGTAATGAATTTGACTTGTCTAAATATTGTTTTCAGTTAAAATATTTCTCATTTATTCATCAGGAGAGATCGAGCATGACTGTACAAATAAAACAGATTAGATATGTCCAGAGACACTACCATGTACTGATGACTTAAAACCCGATAATCATTATTGTTTTAGTTTCTTTGATTTAATTCAGTCTCTCCGTACATTTTAATTTTTTAATTTGATTGCTTCATTGCTAATAATTAAATATAATGATTCATTTTTATTATTAATATTATGGCCAATATTCGTACATATATTCAATTTCAGTATATTATAATGATACTTAGTTAATATAGGTCTATATAAGCCCATAGTGGTAAGGAATTTATTCGTATAATTGTTTGCATTATTATCATTAATATAATTGTTATTGTTGTTGTTATTATTATTACTATAAATTTTATGTAGTAGAAATTAGTCCCTCAACGTCCGTTGGAATTGGGGAAATATCCCTCTTATGGACGAAATAAATAAATAAATAAATAAATAAATAAATAAATAAATAAATAAATAAATAAATAAATAAATAAATAAATAAATAAATAAATAAATAAATAAATAAACAAACGTCCAGGCTGCTAGAGGTATTATATCGTACCAGCATAGAGAGTTCTTTCTTAATGCGACGATGGGACACGACAACGCTCGGACTCGGAAGGAAGCGACCGTGGCCTTAATTAATGTACATACCGAGCTCGATAGCTGCAGTCGCTTAAGTGCGGCCGGTATCCAGTATTCGGGAGATAGTAGGTTCGAACCCCACTGTCGGCAGCCTTGAAGATGGCTTTCCGTGGTTTCCCATTCACACCAGGCAAATGCTGGGGCTGTACCTTAATTAGGTCACGGCCGCTTCCTTCCCACACCTAGCCTTTCCTCCCTGTCCCATCGTCGCCATAAGACCTATCTGTGTCGGTGCGACGTAAAGCAACTAGCAAAAAAAAATTTAATGTACAGCCCCAGAATTTGTCTGGTGTCAAATTAAGAAACCACGGAAAATCATCTTGATGGATTCCGACAGTCGGGTTCGAACCACCTATTTCCGAATGAAAGCTCCCAGCTACGTGACTCAAACTGCAGCCCGCTCGCTCGGTCTACGTTCAGGCTATACAGCTGTAACTGATATGCTTCCCATCTTCTCTGTTTAACTTTCGTGGCTACATTAAGTTTATATATCAGTTTTATGAACTGTTCCGTTTACATAATCAACCATTCAACAACGTAGAGTGTTTACAACATAGGCATAGATGATATCACAAGTTTCTTTGATGAGTTTGTACAGTGTAAAGAAAGTACTCTTTGTTATAAAACATTCTGCAACACCATGTTTCAAATGTGTTCAGTGAAGAAGTATTTCTATATTGAATTAGTCGTCTCTCTTATACTTAGGAATGCATGAGACTGAAAACGAGCTTTTCTACAAAGGCAATTACCGGAAAGTGTTCATTCATGTGACGTACTCTAAGCATAACTATGTTGACCTAATGTGATATAAGTGTATCCATTTCACAGACATTGGCTGAGTAGCATAGGTGGCCATCCTCCATGCTGAAGGATTTGTAACTGAATGATGGGATAGCTGGTTGGTATTTAGGATTGTGTATTATATTTTTGCCCCTACTGGCACCAATACATCTGCGTGTAATTGGAATGGCGGTAGTGTGGAATATTGTGTGTGAGGAAAGGAAGATTAAGGACGTCACAAATACCCATTTAATCATTACAATTAAAAAACGCTGACCCGGCCGGGAATCGAACCCGGGGCCGCCGGGTGACAGGCGGACGCGTTGCCCCCTACACCGCGTGGCAGGACTAGGACTGTGTGGAGCCTCCCTGGCCCAGGCGGCAGTGCGCCGGCCTTTCAACGCTGGGTTCCATGTTTCAAAAACCGCTCACTCCATGTGAGTTTGGTGCTGGACAAAGCGGAGCCGGGACAGGTTTTTCTCCAGGTACTCCGTTTTTGCCCTGTCGTATATAATTCCAGCAACACTCTCCAATATAATTTCATCTGCCTGCCATTAATCATTGCCCCAGAGGAGTACGACAGGCTTTGGCAGCCGGCACAATTCTTAACCTCGCCGCTAGATGGGAGCTTTACTCATTCCTTTCCCGACCCGGTTAAAACTGGAAACAGGCTCTGGATGTTCATTTTCATATCTCTGTCTGTACATTAAATAGCACATTGAAGAACCCCTTTTCAGGGCAAAATTCCACTGTCCTGAGGCCGATAATAATAGACAATAGAAAGTATGTTTATTATTATCATTGTTATCATCATTATATTCCCAAATCCATCTGGATGGTTCACAACACACAATTGTAACTGGGCTGAGTAACTCAGGCGGTAGAGCGCTGGGCTCCCGAGATCAAGTTAGCGCGTTCAATCCCGGCTCAGTCCGGTAGTATCTAACGGTGCTCAAATATGCCAGCCTCGTGCTGGTAGAATTACCGGCACGTAAAAGTAACACTTACGGGAGAAAATTCCGGCACCTCGGCGTCTCCGAAAAAGGTGAAAGTAGTTAGCGGGACGATAAACCAATAATTATTACTACAATTGTAAATACGGATTATATGAGATTTTATGAAAAGACCAAGGGAAGAAGAGAAAATTTCCACTGTGAAAGTACTTCATTTCACTTTAAACAATATCACTTATGTAGTTCCCTGTTTCCACTGCGGTCGTTCTTATCAAGTAACAACATTTTAGCTTGGCGCAAGTGATATTTGCCTGCACCTTACCCGGAGGCCCCGGGTTCGATTCCCGGCCATGTCATTGATTTTACCTGAATCCGCGGGCCGGTTCGAGGTTCACTCAGCCTACGTGATTACAATTGAGGAGCTATATGACGGTGAGATGGCGGCCCCGGTCTAGAAAGCCAATATAACGCCGAGAGGATTCGTCGTGCTGATCACACGACACCTCATAATGTGTAAGCCTTCGGGCTCGGCAGTGGTCACTGTGCAGGCCATGGCCCTTCAGGGCTGATGCGCCATGGGGTTTGGTTTTTGGCAAGTGATATTTAACACACTGAAATTTTCCACGGAGTGCAACGCATCAAGCGAGTGAGATAACATAGCAACTCATTGGTTGAAAAGTTTGGAGTAGAACCTCGTGGTCAAAACGGTTCACATTTGACGCAGACTATAGTTGATAGAACCTTACCAGCCAGACCCCTGTGACCAAAGGCCAGCACGCTAACCATTTATCCATGGAGCCGGACTGCGACCGATGATCAAGTATATTCCAGAGTCATAATACATCATCATCATCATCATCATCATCATCTGTATCTGTTTACCCTCCAGGGTCGGCTTTTCCCTCGGACACAGCGAGGGATCCCACTTATACCGCCTCAAGGGCAGTGTCCTGGAGCTTCAGACTCTTGGTCGGGGATACAACTGGGGAGAATGACCAGTACCTCTACTCAGTTAACCTCCCGAGGCTGAGTGGACCCCGTTCCAGCCCTCATACCACTTTTCAAATTTCGTGGCAGAGCCGGGAATCGAACCCGGGTCTCCGGGGGTGGCAGCTAATCACGCTAACCACTACACCACAGAGGCGGACAGTCATAATAGAAATCAACAAAAATCATACATCTTTAGACAGGGTGAGTCGGCCGTGCGGCCGTACATCTTTAGGAATTAATCGGGAAGCACGAAACAGAGGAATGTGCTGAAAAATAAAAGCATGGAACCTCATAATCGATATCTAGACACACTAACAACCGCTTTGCTTATTGAAGATTACTAAAATAAATATTTTCACATTTTGGTTTATTTTTTATTTTTTATACAGCACTGATATGCGAGCATCCATAGCGCCGTGGACTGTTATTCAATGGAAAGAATATTTCCAAGGTTGTTCCTTTGTTAAATAGACAGACACAGAAGTCAATGTTTGATTGCTACGCTACCACCCACGGCGTGCTCGCTGGTGTTCGCCAGAGCTCCGACGAGATTTGTAAACTAAGTATATAAATCATCTGCTAGGAGAATAAGACACTTCACCAAGAAAGATGCGTTTTTCTGTATTTCCTGCAATCAATCTTACAGCTTCATAACATCAACATATTAATAATATATGAGATCAGTTCAGTTCAACCCCTCAGATGTAGCCGATTTATCAAATCCACAGCGGTGAAGAAATGCACTAGTATTATTTAGAAAGTGGTATAAAAGCTACAAGTATAAAACGAGAGAGCTAAACATCCGAACGATAAAAATCGTTCGTTAGACTGCGTCTGCTTCAGGCTCGATTGAAAGTAGCTGTGGAATCGGACCACCTTAGTTATAATAATAATAATAATAATAATAATAATAATAATAATAATAATAATAATAATAATAATAGTAATAATTCAACTGTGTTCTAGAGAAAATTGTAAGAATTTGGAAGGTAAAGCTTAAAGAGCATAACATTTTGCCGGTAACTTTGGGGAGAAAAAACAAAAGCATTGAAATTAATTGCCTAGCATTTGCAGACGATTTCGCTATATTGTCAGAAAACCTAACAAGTGCAACAACACAAATCAATCTCTTGGAAGAAATAGCCAACAAGACAGGTTTGAGAATCACCATAGAAAAAACAAAATTTATTTCAAACATCAAGAATGCTCCAAAATTTTCGGCAACAGATATTGGTCCAGTGGAAAGAGTAACGAAATTGAAATATCTGGGAGAAATAATTCAAGAAAATGGTTTAAACAAATCTGCAGTAGAAGAAAGTGTACACAAGATGGAAAGAGCATATGGTATCACAAATAATTTTTATAACAAAACGTGTCTATCTAAAATTCTTAAAGTAAGGCACTATACTACAGTGGTGAAACCAGAATGCTTATGTGCAAGTGAATGCCTGGTACTAAACTATAGATTAGATAAACTTGAGGTACTAGAAAGGAGAATCATGAGAAAAATCTTAGGCCCTGTGAAAACAAGAGAAGTATGGGAATTAAGATCTAATGATGAAATATACAGGAACATAGAAAACATAACAGAAACTGTAAGAAAAAGGAGATTGCAATTTTTCGGACATATTTACAGAATTAATGGTTCCAGATTAACAAAAAGGATTTTCAAGTACCTTTGGGACGAAAAGGTTACAACTATCTGGATTCAAGAAGTAAAGAAAGATTTAGAAAGAAATAATATAAGAGAAGAAGAAACTATGGACAGAGAAATTTTTATAAAGATGGTAGTAAGTATGGAAAGATTCCAAGGAAGATTGAACAAGAAGCCTTGTGCGAAGTGGTCCGAGGACAGAAGGAAACAGCATAGTGAAAGGATGAAATAATATTGGAAGGAGCGGAAGAGAAAACAACAAAGTATGAAGAACTGAATTGAAATTGGCACGTCGTCCTTAGCAGCATCATCGGAAATAATAATAATAATAATAATAATAATAATAATAATAATAATAATAATAATAATAATAATAATATTGGTTTTACGCCCCGCTAACTAATTTTACGGTTTTCGGAGACGCCGCAGTGCTGAAATTTTGTCCTGCAGGAGTTTTTTATATTCCAATGAATATACCAACACGAGGCTGACATATCTCAACACCATTAAATACGACCGGACTAAGCCAGGATCGAACCTGCCAAGTTGGGCTTAGAAGGCGAGTGCTCCACCACCTGAGCTACTCACCCCAACAATAACATAATTCTATCCACACTTCCAACTTTTGTCTCATATTTCGAATCCATCTAGTACAAAAGTCGAAAGTCAGTTCAGTCCTCTATCTGTCTGCCTGCTTATTTCTTAAGACGTCACGGGAAAAAATGGCGGAACAGGATTTCTCAAAACTCGGCATTTAAGTTACATACCATTCGATTAGTTTACAGTAATGTAGTGATATTAAAAGTGTAGAAATAGGAACTGGCAATTTTTTCCCCTCAATATTAACTGTGCCGCCTCTGTGGTGTAGTGGTTAGCGTGATTAGCTGCCACCCCCGGAGGTCCGGGTTCGATTCCCGGCTCTGCCACGAAATTTGAAAAGTGGTACGAGGGCTGGTCCACTCAGCCTCGGAAGGTCAACTGAGTAGAGGTGGGTTCGATTCCCACCTCAGCCATCCTGGAAGTGGTTTTCCGTGGTCTCCCACTTCTCCTCCGGGCGAATGCCGGGACGGTACCTAACTTAAGGCCACGGCCGTTTCCTTCCCTCTTCCTTCCCTATCCCTTCCAATTTTCCCATCCCTCCACAAGGCCCCTGTTCAGCATAGCAGGTGAGGCCGCCTGGGCGAGGTACTGGTCATTCTCCCCAGTTGTATCCCCCGACCAAGAGTCTGAAGCTCCGGGACACTGCCCTTGAGGCGGTAGAGGTGGGATCCCTCGCTGAGTCCGATGGAAAAGCCGAACCTGGAGGGTAAACAGATGATGATGATGATGATGATGATTAACTGTACTGTAAGTCTGTATAGTCGCCAAGGAAAATAATGAGCAAATGGTATTGTATGTTCCTATCATTTAATATTTTTTCAGACATAATTTTAATTACTATCCACCTCCCATGTAGATACAAACCGTGGACACCCAGAGCAAACATGGTATCCATATCTGAGAAGAGTTTATACTACACCATGCGCTCATTCTTTTCTTACTTTTTTCAATTCGCTTTACGTCGCACCGACACAGATAGGTGTTATGGCGGCGATGGGATAGGAAAGGGCTAGGAGTGGGAAGTAAGTGGCCGTGGCCGTAATTAAGGTACAGTCCCCAGCATGTGCCTGGTGTTAAAATGGAAAGGTACAGAAAACCATCTTCAGGGTTGCCCACAGTGGGGTTCGAACCCACTATCTCTCGAATGCAAGCTCACAGCTGCGCGCCCCTAAGCACGTGGCCAATTCAGCCGGTCATTTTCTTCTTGAGCTACTATACATCATATAAGTTGTGTAAATCATTTTCTCCGATCCTTATGTTTCATGTGCTTTTACTGTACGAGGAATAATAACTATTATTATACCTTTCCCAAACTTCCAAATACCTTGAGATACATTAGATTTATCTACGAAGTTGTAAGGAGTATAAAAAATCGATTTCTAATATTTTATACCTGATATATTATTACCGCGTCCGCTTCTGTGGTGTAGTGGATAGTGTGATTAGCTGCCACGTCCGGACGCTCGGATTCGATTCCGGACTCTGCCACGAACTTTGAAAAGGGGTACGTGGAATGGAACTGGGTCCATTCAGCTTCGGGAGGTGAGCTGAGTCGAGGGGAGTTCGACTCCCGTCTCAACCATCCTCGGAGTGATTTTCCGTGGGAATGGAGGTATTGGCAAATTATTTTTTTCTACGAAGTCCATCAACGCTTGCATCCAGAAATGGAAATATTGTTCAGTCTTCCTTGCAACGAAATGAACAACTGTGTCCAGCGATGTTGGTGATTGTCGTCGTGATTGTTTTTACAGGCTGCAAAACTCCGTAGTCACTCATCACAAAGATAACGAAGATTACTACAGAAATGAGAAGAAAACATGGAGGGACGATCACGGGAAGAATGGGAAGAGTAAGGATTCATAACAGAGGTAGGGTGGAGAGGGAGTTCAAAATCTTAACCTCGAATCCCGTAATATCGCCTGGCTAGAAGAAAACAAATTATGATGGCCACAATTTATCAACACAACATAATTACATTAAGGAAAAATATGAAAAGTCGTATGGCTTTTAGTGCCGGGATATCCCAGGACAGGTTCGGCTCGCCAGGTGCAGGTCTTTCTATTTGACTCCCGTAGGCGACCTGCGCGTCGTGATGAGGATGAAATGATGATGAAGACAACACATACACCCAGTCACCGTGCCATTGGAATTAACCAATTAAGGTTAAAATCCCCGACCCGGCCGGGAATCGAACCCCGGGCCCTCGGAACCGAAGGCCAGTACGCTGACCGTTCAGCCAACGAGTCGGACATTACATTAAGTGAATGTTGTCGGCAGCTGAGATGTACTTTTTCTCTTCCGCTGCCTCTTATCTCCGCTAGATGCCATTACTGTTGCACTTACAATAACTACAGTAACTTATTAACGAAGGGTTCACAACAGCTACTTTGGTTTAATAATGAATTTGAGTATTAAATGCTACAATAATATTAACTGGTGTTACTATAGCCGGCCCCGCGGTGTAAAGGTAGCGTACCTGACTCTTTGTGTACTTGGGCTCAGTTTTACGTCCAGATGTCCTTCCCGACTTCAACCCCTGTGGAGCGGTGTAGTCACTGTTGGTAGCTTTTGTGTTGATTGGTGCGTGATGTGCTGTGTATAAATGTGAGAAATGTTTTAAAATAATCACATTTCCGTGGTTTCCCATTTTCACACCAGGCAAATGCTGGGGCTGTACCTTAATTAAGGCCACGGCCGCTTCCTTCCCACTCCTAGCCCTTTCCTGTTCCATCGTCGCCATAAGACCTATCTGTGTCGGTGCGACGTAAAGCAACTAGCAAAAACAAAATCACAAACGCCCAGTCCATGAGCAGGAGGAATTAACCGTACGAGGCTAAAATACCCATTCTGGCCGTTAATCGAACCTATGAACCTGTGAAATCAAAGTCATTACGCTGGCCATACAGCCATAGAGCCTGGCGTATTTCCATCTTGTTCGTTTTTCTTTTTGCTAGTGTCTTTTGTATGTCGCACCGCCGGCTCATTTAGATGTTTTGGTGACAATTGGAGAGGAAAGGGCTAGAACTGGGAAGGGAGCATCCGTTCCTTAATTTTGGTTCGCCTCCAGCATTTTTCTGCTGTGAATGTGGGTAAACATGGAAAACCATCTTCAAGGCTGTCAACGGTGCGTTCGAACCCAATATCATCTAAATACAAACTCACAGACAGGTGACTTGAACCACGTAGCCAATTTGGTCGGTAGTTCTGAGTGTGATAAATGCCTGAAAATAGAAATAAACTGAATTCAGAATTTATTGAAGCTGTTATAATGACGCACCGGAGTCTTCGTATCCATCAATCGCGAGGAGTTTCTACTGAAAACATGTACATCATTGCTCTGTGAAAACGTTGATTCTATACTTCTCAGTCCATCATACTGGCTAAAATATCTGTCATAGCAAGCCAACTTACAGCACAGTGATTGAAGGCCCTTATTTAAGCAAGTCAACTTCATTAGCTGAAAACTGTTGTCTCTCGGTTAGATATTTATGTACACATTCATACATCTCTAGACGGTTAGTAAACTGTCGATGGGACAGTCCATGACTCGTAGTGCACCACATGATTCATTTTCACCGATTTTACGCAGAGAGCCTCTTGGTGGATTAGACAATGCATTGCAAGGACGGAGCGATTGTATTCTGATTTCATTTTGGAGTTTAGTCTGCCAAGGAAACTAGATCTTGCTCCTATCATCGATATATGTTAACCCCCCGATAAGCCAAGCTCCCCGACAGATTGCACAACAGCATTGAATATGTCTTCACCAGTTGTGATTTTTTTTTTTTTTTTTTTTTTTGCTAGTTGCTTTACGTCGCACCGACACAGATAGGTCTTATGGCGACGATGGGACAGGAAACGGCTAGGAGTGGGAAGGAAGCGGCCGTGGCCTTAATTAAGGTTCAGCCCCAGCATTTGCCTGGTGTGAAAATGGGAAACCACGGAAAACCATGTTCAGGGCTGCCGACAGTGGGGTTCGAACCTACTATCTCCCGAATACTGGATACTGGCCGCACTTAAGCGACTGCAGCTTTCGAGCTCGGTATGTGATGTTTTATTAGAGGAATCAAGTCTAATAACTCCTCTGTTAATTGCAAAGAAGTGTTTAAACAACCAATAAATACAGCCAACTGTGCAATACCTGCAACATCCGTAAACTCATCAACCGCTAATGAAAATGCTATCAATTTCCTGCTAACACTCCTAACCTGAAACGTAGTATCGTCTGCAAGCTCTTGAATTATCGTAGCAACGGTATATCGTAATAAACAGATTGATTTATAACTTTCCACATTGCTAGGTGACAATGTTTGTACCGCAACCACAATACACTCTTTAATAAACTCGCCGTCTTTAAAGGGATGGCTACTCACTGCAAATTTATGGGACAGTTCATACGGAACCCTCAGCGCTCCTCATTAGAAACCTCGCAGGTCGAGTTCACCTCGGCCTGTGAAACACCGGAATACCAAATATAAATAGTAATATAGTTAGGTAAATTGATACGTAAATAGTAAAAACAGAAATATCTTTGCTCCGTTTTTGCAACTAACTCTTCAGCATAAATGAAATCAAAGTGTCCTTTGTTGAGCTAACGGACATCTACATGTAAAAATGACGATATTAGGAACTCTAACTTCCGTTGTTTGGACATTACTGTTTCATGTTTTAATAAACTACTTTTAAAAGACACATCACGTAAGTATAATTGCAGCTTTCAAAGTACTTCGTAGTTCCACTATTAATTTCAGCCACTCATCACCAGTAAAACTACTGTAATGATGTGCATGATACAGCTCACATTGACGCCTAACATTAAGCGTTTTACAGATGACATGCTCTTTACACACTAAGCACTGAGATTCTCCTTCATGTTTGCGACTTTGGAAACAGTGCGACCATTCCGGGTCAAATGTACCGTAAGTTTTCCTATTACCAATCTCGCCGTGCATCGTCCTTTTGTTTCACGTGTACACGAAGAGATATGGTTTACTCATCCCTGCTGTGAGTGAACGTAATCTCAGTTTAACTCCCCTCCGTCCCGCCTAGAGAGGAGAACTTCTGCTCGTACGTTTGTGAGGTCATTTCTAGGCCGTGAGATATCTATAATTTGCTATAATTTGAGGCATTCAGGCTATTATACTCCTTCCTAGTTAATAGCTTTGGATTGGCCCTTTTTGGAAAGCATACCATGGCTCAGAACGTCGTCCAGCAGCCACAGCGACACCCACCATCGATGTGATCAGCACCTACCCTATCTGTTGTAGCCTATGGAGTGGACAGGAGCAACTGGGAGGATGAAATGGCGGCCCACCTGGTGCAGCAGGGACTTGATATGTTCAAGACCAACCGGATCCACTAAGACAACGGCCCAATGACACTAATGCGGATCCTTTCCAGGAATATAACAACCCTGGACCAACTGCTGCGGGATGGACCCTAATCTACGCCCGACGCCACCGCGTGGAGCCTTCTAGTTCATCACCCCCATAACGTCGAAGTAGTGAACGATGCCAAGGGTATGAGCATCTTCCAAACCAGTCATGCATTAGGGATCAGGTATGTGCTGTTTGCAGCGGTTCTCATACCTCTGCTACTTGTTCAAATAGGGTTACTCCCAAATGTAACACCTGTACAGAGAACTACGCAATCTTCTCTGCCAAATGTAGGGCCAAGCCCTTACCCAGTCCTGTCCAAACTGAATCTCTTCTTCCTATTACCCCCACTGAACTACCCATAGCAACATCCTCCTCCCCTATCCCCCTCCACCCCATCCCGCCCCCACGAACATGCTTTGCTTCATAACTTTGGTCCTGCAGAATGTTCTTTCTTTCCAAAGACCACATATCCTACCTCAAATTCAGCTTGCGGCTCGTTTGATTTTTCAAACATATCTTGATGTAACGTAATCCGAGAGTAGAATACACTGAGCATTCTTTCCCTTGAATGTCTCCGTTGATATAAATTTGAATATCTGTTATGGTAAAGTATGTTCACTGAGGGCCAAACGGCTGCCCCTTAACCTCCAGATTGACCAACACAACCCGGATGTCATGATATTTAATGAAACTCTTCAGACAAAAATATCAAATGCCGCAATTTAATGATCACACGTTCTACCGCTCCGGCCGCATAAATAAGGGTGGCAGAAATGTGGCTAAATGTGTTTAAAATGCCATTCCATGTAAAATTCACTATCACTCCCTTCCAAACTATAAAACAGAACATTTAATTCTAAAATAGTTATTGGAAATCAAACCAGTCAAACTAGCCAGTATTTACACCCCTCCTGGCTCAACACCGCCCAAACAATTTGTCAAATAAATAGATAGTAACCAATATATTAATCGCCAATTTTAATATCACGTCACATGATTTTTTTACAACAATATGTTTATGATCAATTGTTACATGACATCCGGCGTGTTGAAATTTCCTTTCCTTCCCCCAACTGACCCATATCCAACACAACCCCTGATAACCTTATTCTCTCCCGTAACTTAAAAAATATTTATTTTTTAAGTTACGGGTGACGAGACTATGCTACCATCTATATGCACTGACCACACCCCAGGCCTACTAACACTTCCATATACTGTATACTAAATAACCCCCACCAATGCAACCGACGCCTCCACCAGTGCTGAAATATAATCGAACCACTTGGGTAGCATACAGATAGACTACTACAGACCTATTTCAGAATATTGTACTTCGAACAAATCTACATCTATATATATAAAATAAGAGTTTTGTCTGTACACTGCTCATAATTTGAAAAGAATGCTATTTTTGTATCGGTCATGTTCACAATAACAAGAAAATGCATTTTTTACATTTCCGTAATTTCTGTCTGTCTGTCTGTCTGTCTGTCTGTATGTATGTACACGCATCACGAGAAAACGGTTGAAGAGAATTTAATGAAAATCGGAATGTAAAGTCGGGTGATTAACCGCTACAATCTAGGCTATAAATTATTTTAATCACGCTGAGTGAAATGGTAGTTTAGGGGAAGCCTGAAATTTAATTCTCAAATATTTACGTTATTAGTGGTCGTGTCTTAACGAAAATCGGTAGACAAACATGTGAAATAAGTCGCTACAATATAGGCTATACACGCTGAGAAACATGGTAGTTTAGGGGTAGGCCTAAAATTTAATTGTCAAATATTTATTGTATTAGTGGTCGTATCTTCACGAAAATTCTTGTGCGAAGTCGGGGAACAGGTCGCTATAATCTAGGCTATCAATAATGTTATTCACATTGAGTGAAATGGTAGTTTAGGGGAAGGCCTGAAATGTAATCTATATATATAAAATAAGAGTTTTAACTGTACACTGCTCATAATTTGAAAAGAATGCTATTTTTGTATCGGTCATGTTCACAATAACAAGAAAATGCATTTTTTACATTTCCGTAATTTCTGTCTGTCTGTCTGTCTGTCTGTCTGTCTGTATGTATGTACACGCATCACGAGAAAACGGTTGAAGAGAATTTAATGAAAATCGGAATGTAAAGTCGGGTGATTAACCGCTACAATCTAGGCTATAAATTATTTTAATCACGCTGAGTGAAATGGTAGTTTAGGGGAAGCCTGAAATTTAATTCTCAAATATTTACGTTATTAGTGGTCGTGTCTTAATGAAAATCGGTAGACAAACATGTGAAATAAGTCGCTACAATATAGGCTATACACGCTGAGAAACATGGTAGTTTAGGGGTAGGCCTAAAATTTAATTGTCAAATATTTATTGTATTAGTGGTCGTATCTTCACGAAAATTGGTGTGCGAAGTCGGGGAACAGGTCGCTATAATCTAGGCTATCAATAATGTTATTCACATTGAGTGAAATGGTAGTTTAGGGGAAGGCCTGAAATGTAATCTATATATAAAATAAGAGTTTGTACATTGCTCAGAATTTGAAAAGAATGGCGTTTCTGTATCGTTCATGTTCACAGTAACAAGAAAATGCATTTTTTACTTTTGCGTAATTTCTGTCTGTCTGTCTGTCTGTCTGTACACGCATCACGAGAAAACGGCTGAAGAGAATTTAATGAAAATCGGAATGTACAGTCGGGTGTTGAACCGCTACTATCTAGGCTATAAATTATTTTAATCGCGCTGAGCAAAATAGTAGTTTAGGAAAGGCCTGAAATTTAATTCTCAAATATTTATGTTATTAGTGGTCGTGTCTTAATGAAAATCGGTAGACAAAGATGGGAAATAAGTCGCCACAATATAGGCTATACACGCTGAGAATAATGGTAGTTTAGGGGAAGGCCTAAAATTTAATTGTCAAATATTTATTGTATTAGTGGTCTTATCTTCACGAAAATTAGTATGCAAAGTCGGGGAATAGGTCGCTATAATCTAGGCTATCAATAATGATATTCACACTGAGTGAAATGGTAGTTTAGGGGAAGGCCTGAAATGTAATCTATATACAGAGTGAAGCGAAATTCGCGCACTCGGGCGTCGCAGTGCGACTCCCTACATGCCAGCAATAAAAAATGTCTTTCACAAAAGTTCGTCCTGCGAGTATATCAGGCAGAGAAAGGACGTTGAATAGTGGCAATCTGGCAACACTGTAACCACATGTACGGTAAGTACCTCTGTCAGCTTCGTATATCCATGCTGAGCCGTTGGTGCATTGGATAGGGTTTTGGGTTGGCATGCAGGTGGTAGAGGGTTCGATCCTGGGTTAAGGCGCAATTTTTTGTTTACTAATTTCCATCGGACATTACCTTAGGTCTCATGTATCCTACATTTACAACATTTTGTAACGCTGAACACAACAAATACCTTGCTAGGCCTACTGGTAACGTAAGCCCTTACGAAATACAATGGACTTGAACGAGGCAAGAATAACAGTTGCTACTAATCTATGAGATCGTTGGAGGACGGTAGAAAGAAAACAGGTTTCGCATTTAGTATATGAATTTGTGCGAATAAATTCACGCCCACGACGTGGAAAGGACGTCTTTCAAAGCTGACCAAGGGAAACGATTGTTCGTCCATTTGTAGGATCGTAGTATGTAGGTCCAAAGGGTTTCTAGAGGACCCGCTGCAATGGCTGTTGACAATTAAGTTGCCAGATACCATACCACCTGGACTACATTTATGAAATTAAAAAAAATACGCTTCAACCCAGGATCGACCCCTCGACCTCCTGAATGCTAACCTAAAACTGTAACCACTGCACCAACTGTACAGCACAAAGAATACGTGCTGACAGAGGTAGTTACCCTACATGTGGTTACAGTGTTGCCAGATTGCCACTCTTCAACGCCCTTTTTCTGCCGGATATACTCGAAGGACGAACTTTTGTGAGAGACATTTTTTTATTGCTGGCATGTGAGCAGTCGCGCTGCGACGCCTGAGTGCGCGAATTTCGCTTCACCCTGTATATAAAATAAGAGTTTTGTCTGTACATTGCTTATAATTTGAAAATAATGGTATTTCTGTATCGGTCATGTTCACAGTAGCAAGAAAATGCATTTTTTACTTTTCCGTAATTTCTGTCTGTCTGTCTGTACACGCATCACGAGAAAACGGCTGAAGAGAATTTAATGAAAATCGGAATATAAAGTCGGGTGATTAACCGCTACAATCTAGGCTATAAATTATTTTGATCACGCTGAGTGAAATGATAATTCAGGGGAAGGCCTGAAATTTAATTCTCAAATATTTATGTTATTAGTGGTCGTGCCTTAATGAAAATCAGTAGACAAACATTGGAAATAAGTCGCTCCAACATAGCCTATACACGCTGAGAAAAATGGTAGTTTAGGGGAAGGCCTAAAATTTAATTGTCAAACATTTATTGTATTAGTGGTCGTATCTTCTCGAAAATTGGTATGCGAAGTCTGGGAATAGGTCACTATAATCTAGGCTATCAATAATGTAATTCACACTGAGTGAAATGGTAGTTTAGGGGAAGGCCTGAAATGTAATCTATATATAAAATAAGTGTTTTGCCTGTACATTGCTCAGAATTTGAAATGAATGGTATTTCTGTATCTGTCATGTCTACAGTAACAAGGAAATGCATTTTTTTACTTTCCCGTAATTTCTGTCTGTCCGTCTATATGTATGTATGTACACGCATCAAGAGGAAACGGCTGAAGAGAATTTAATAAAAATCGTCATGTAATGTCGTGTGATGATCCACTACAATCTAGGCTATAAATTATTTTATTCACGCTGAGTGAAATGGTAGTTTAGGGCAAGGCCTGAAATGTAATTCTCACATAAGTTATTTATGTCATTAGTGGTCGTATAGATAGATCTATATATATCAATCTCACAGCTGCGCGCCCCTAACCACACGGCCAACTCGCCTGGTCGTACCGACTGAAACAGCCTGCCTGTATATTGGCGGGAAGTAGCATGTCATTCCTCTGGTTCATACATTTTCTGATATATCTGGTTCGTAACACATTGGTTCATCATAGTATTCGAGCTATTCAATCCCTACTCGGAGGCACTGATTGGAATGAGTAGTGTGCATGTTTAACGCAATAATGACAGAGGAGTGTTCACGGCAGTCTGCGACCTGGTTATTCCAGCTCTGGAACTTCGGACTCTTGGATCGGCACCGTAGTACTGTTCGTTGAAAGTGAGAAAGTTTGCGGTGTTTCATTTGATCGAGTATTTTATATGATAACATTGCTTTCAATCGCTACATTCCTACTGACGTTTTTGTAATGACCTATGTTGGATTAAGTTTGGAAAACCACCAAGTCAGTCTTTCTGAGAATCCCGTAGCGAAGCACGGGTACATCAGCTAGTAAACTATAAAACGTTATTAATAAAGTAGAAACACCTGTAACCACTGCAGACCTATTACACGTACCCCGACATACGAGTAGTTCTCACCCCTCAAAACCACCTCCACGACTCCTTCAACTCCTACAGTATTTCATAACCTATACAAAGCCTACATTCGTACACATGACGGTAACAACCTTCCTGAGCGCAGAACTACACTCCAACATACCCGATACTTTATTAAAGCAACAAAAGGAAAAGCCTGGACCAATATGTGCAATGAATTATCAAATACTAGCGACTCCCGTAAAATATTGTAATAAAGAAAAACAAGTAACCCAAATCAAAGAATCTGACCACCATTACCCTACAACCCAAAATAAAACCGCACATAACGATCCCAAAACCAAAGCCAACTTCTTTGCCGATTATTTTAAAGCAGTCGTCTCTCCATCAACAGACCCCAATTTTTACTACCTGGATCACGATATAACATCCCAACACACTGAAATCATACAATCATCCACATGTCCCTCCTTTAATACCCTACCTGCTCCTGACTTAACAAACAAACCTATTACAATTCAAGACATTCAAAAGTTATTAAAATACAAAATAACACATCTCCTGGAAAATATCAAATCACCAATAGACATATTTAAGAAGCCCCTTACCTAGAATAATTATTAAGTACTATTATTAATATCATAATCCAAACCGACCCTCCTCTCCCCCTGGGGCCACACAACAATACTACTTTTCCTAAAACCTCAAAAGCTACCATTCCAATTATCTTCCTATCGCCCAATTATTCTTCTCCCAGTATTTTCCGAAATCCTCGAAAAAATCCTGGCCCATCGTATACACACCTGTGTAAATTTCCTACAGCTTATTAACCAATCTCAAGCAGGTTTCCACCCCAATACTCTTCCTATGACCAAGTTTTCCACATGTCCGCATCCCTAACACAATATCTCTCTCCAAGGAGACGAGCAGCACTTATTAGCCTAGACATAGAAAAGGCATTGGTTTAAGTATGGATATCAGGCAAAATATTTAAACTGCGCTGTCTCCCGTTTCCAATCACTATCACCCGTTTCCTGCCCAAACTTCTTAATTCCCACTCTGTCCAGATTATTATGCATCATACTCTCTTCTACACTTTCACTGTCAAAGCTGGCGTCCCCCAAGGAAGTCAACCCTACCCCTTTATCTACATCCTGTATTGAGTCCATTGTATAGGTATCCCCAACCTTCCCTACCTCTAAGACAATATCAATTCTCAGCGACATAGCAATCATAGGTAATCATAATCCCTCCCTACAAATTAATTTCCAACCCTATCTAATCAAGCTCGCACAATGGATAAATCTCCAGCAGATCGAAATTAACGTACACAAAACACAATTTATAGTATTTAAAAACCGTAAACGTAGATACCGCCCTACTAGCAGAGTCCACCTCGACCAACCACTCACAGAAACCAAGGTATCAGGTTCCAAAATAATCTCCAATGGACTATACATATTAGCATAATTTACAAAAAGGCAAACGATAGGTTTCACCTCCTCCACCGGTTGGTAGGTCAAACCCGGGTAGTGAGAACCGCCCAAATTATTATTACATACAAAACATTTATTCGACCTGCAATAACACATGCATCCTGATGCTGAATTTCTACCTCCCCCGTTCATTACGTTGAAATCCTTTAACTTGACAGACATGCCATACATGTCGCCTAGCGACTTCGGAGAGACACAAGAATTGAAACTATTAACGACTTATATTCTTTCCCAACAATCCTCTCCCATATTCATGCACTCTGCCTGCGATACCTCCGAAATGAAATTTCCCGCGAACTTCCACAACCTCTCGAAGCCATTGACATCTCCCAGCTCGCCCACTCTCTTCTACATATCAAGCTAACCCCCACTACCAATCACCTATTCCCAACTCCAGCCTCTGCCCCAAGACTGTGATACAAATACACTCAATATGCTGAGACCCTGTAGGAAGCACATTCCTGGGCAAAGGCTCATTCACAACCAATGTTACTAATGTCTGTACACTTTATAGAGGTACAAGGCAATACCACGACCGTCTGTAGAGAACAATAAAAACTAAAAGATGGATTATCATCAAAGAACTACGAGTGCCTGGCTATGAATACGGAGAGATATGGTAATATACGTACTTTTTTAGAAGAAATGTTTAGTTACAAGTTTTCCATGCTCTTTTCCTCTTTTTTATGAGCTATGGACAACAAATGATCGTTCCATTATCAGAAAGTGCCAACAATCCTGTTTTAAAGTCGAAGGTGATTTTCATTTGCAAAACTTACGGCACAGCACACTATCCCAACAAAAATTTACAACAACAAAAATTCTGTATCCTAGGCCTAAGAGCTCAAAGTTCAGCTGTTGACCCGCACCCATAAGGGAGAATAAAGTAACAATAAATGAACAAATAGACAACCTTTGTCGTACTGAATGCTTCTGTTGGTAAGTGTCAGAACTACGTTTGTTTTCAGCCCAACGAGCACTCCACGCCATAATCTATCACGGAAGCCACAGCTACGTAAAACCGTGGTCAGCCAGGGAGACCGAGTAGTGTTTCGTGAAGTTTCACCTCCGGACTTTTCATTAAATTTCCCCGCCTCGTTTTGAGGTTCAAAACTCCATTTCATCTTGGAGTTGGGCTGTATCCCCCTCACTTCGATGTTCGAAACCCGCTTCTTCTTGGGGCATTTCACCTTACTTCGAGGGCAGGATTGCTGGGTTAGGTATCCACGTCATCTTCTCCCTATCTACAGGCACCACCATGTCCTCGTACTCCCACTACTCCCCGTCACTCCCACCATCACTACCACTGCGTCAAACCTCGGTCAATGTATGATACGCCAGTGCATTAATGTCAACTTATGCCCACAATCCCAGCTACCCCAGACAACTCCCTGTCCCTCGAACCCTCAGTACACTCCAGGCGTGCAGTATAAATGCCCAAATTCCCACACCCTTCCTAAAGCTGCAACAGCCACTTGCCGTATTGTCCACATTTACCACCGCAGCAAACCTCATCTCAGGAAGAACAACTCAGCATGGAATCGACACGTACAACTAACGCTCCTTTGGGTTCAGAATACCCCTCCCTCCAGTGCAGCGTTCCATCACTTGTGTCCGCTCAATACAATCTCACACATAAGGCTCTCAGGCATGTCTTCTAGTTAAGGCCGCTCCTGAATTCCGTTGCACCCGTAAGTTTATTACCATCCAGCTCAACTTTAACGTGAAGAAAGAAGAGATAACCGATATTCGACCAACAGGGAATGGTATCATAATAAAAGTGAACGGCTAAGAAGTGGCTCACAAACTATCAAACACAATTGTAGTGGCGCAATTAAGTTCTTCTACATCCTTCCAACCTCTCAAACATCCCGGATTCAAGACTCAATCTCCATCCCCTAACCGCCCTCTTTTCAGCTGTGTGGTCAGAGGATTTTACCTTGCCATTACGGAAGACGCCATCGTACAAGAATTGAACGCCGACGGAATTCCTGTCTGGAAGACACTCCGAATTAGGAACTCCTCGTACCGAGCTACGTGACTCCGTTACTGCTCTCGATAACCGAAGACATCGATTGCCTGCTGTCACAAAGCGTCTACAGTCAACAGTATCTCGTGGAGCCATCTGATGCTACACCATCTCAACCCATGTGACGTAAACGCTGCCTGTAATACAAAGGTCACATCACCGATCACTGCTGTGAAGTGCGTCCATATTGTGGCCACTGCAGCCAAACATATTCCACACCCCACTGCCCAAATATTCAGGCATTACCTTTGTGTAGCGTTCAGAAGGGGCAGGAGACTCTTCATCATAGGCGATGGTTGGAGAAAGAACTACTCATCATCCCAGCTAGAAGCCTTGGCGCGAGAAGGAAGTGCCGTCTGTACATAGCCAAGTCATATGATGATGATGCTTGTTGTTTAAAGGGGCCTAACATCGAAGGTCATCGGCCCAAGCCAAGGCATAGGTTAGGCATTTTTGTGAATCCACTTGAACGATGTTAGTGCTTGCAGTAGTGGATACGAATGTGGAAGACATTAGCAGGTAGTATTTAGGCCATGTTTCGGCATAATTCTTACTAGCCGGAAGGTGCTCCCATAAGAGCGTTGCATCAGTAGTGTCATGAATGTAAGGGTTGTCCCACGTGGAAACCTGGCTAATGGAGACTGATCCCTACTGCTTAGCCGCGTGTGTTCAAGTTCGATGAACTTTCGTTTCTATTTGTTTCTTTTTTTGCTTTAAGATCTATTGTTCGAGTGTCCGCTATATTATGATAGTGCCGGGAGTTGACACTTAGTTGATTTATGTAGGATATACACTATGAATGCGGTTTCGATTCGTCAATTGTTAATATATTTTATTTTCATTTTTTGTTATTCACATTATTTATGTGAGACGTTGATCTACCGATCATAAGTAGTTTGATTTAATGGGACAAGTGTAGGTAGACAGATTTGTAATTATTGTAGTCGTAGTTATTGAAAACTGGAAAGGTTTCCTGTTGTTTGTTTTATATTGTGGACTTGTATTTTAACGAATTTAACGACGTAACTGTTTCGTAACTTGAAAGTTGGTTTAGTAAGAACTTTTTCAAGTGGTTTATCACTTTTATTTAACTTCAGCGTTTAGCGTTTCTTCTAAACGCATAATGAATTAATATTTTCCTGCATTTCGCAGTTTAGTTCCTTCATAACGATGTAACGTAAGATCCCATCGGATCAAGTGTTGTTGATTCCTTCTGAACATCTGTTTGGGGTGATGCATGTTTCAGCATCGGGATTCCTCTGTGACTTAGGGGTGTCACAAGATGACAATACATGGTGGAATTTAATTCTGATTGTAACAATTGCTGTTAACTAGTAATGAACACCATGCTTTCTAGTAATATTTCGCAACCGATCCAAAATAACTGATAGTCGATTTGGTTCGATTAAGGATCCATTCGGGGGATGTTCCAATATCCGATACGATAGTCGGCTGGTAGATAATCTTAATTAAATGCAAATCTGGAATTCCACTTGTTGAAGGTCAGATTTTCCACGGATCGTGTGGGTTAACTCTCAGTTATCGCTTGGATCAATGGTGCCCGAGTTTCAGGTTTTTCTATTCTGGTTTCTTGTTTTTCCTGTCCACGAATTTTACATTGCGTTTCCATTCTTAGCAAGACAATAATAAACAATTTCAAAATACAGTATATTTACCACTCACGTTATGCATTATGACTGCGTTATAACATGTTGTAAAAAATTTAAATGACTTTTCTTTCCTATTTAATAAATAAATTATCGTGATTTACATTGAATAAATATTTTAGTAAACACGCTTTGCTCCTCATTTGAAGTAGTTATGCTCTTCTCGAACCCTATGCTTTGGTCGATGAAATGGCAGAAAAGGACTCGGAACGACTCCATAATCCGAGAGTACGACATTGCTCTACCGAAGTAGCCGAGGCAGACGACCAACGATGGAACGGTAAGTTCAAGGGTTCAGTATATGGTCTTGAACTACCGGGTATAAGCCCAATGACTTTCAAATTAATTAAGAATGGCAGCTTTCGAAAAAATTATGACATCTTTCGCAGAAGTGCACGTTTTCCCATAAATTTCGATCACGAAAACATCATGTCCTAAAATTTTGGCTTGTAGTTCAATAACATTTGATCCGTCATCATCTACAGAGGAGGTAGTCGCCGTTATCGATTTCTTGCAAAATATCAGCGAATTCCTTCTTTTTTTTTGTTTCGCCCGCATGCTTGCGTGTTTTGAAAAAAGGGTCAAAGAGGAGAGTAGAGTATTTAATACAATTATAAATAAACTATTGTTTGGCGATACGCATGTGGCAAAACGGGCAAAACCTTTATGAAATATCCCCCAAGAACAATAATTTTCCCACCAGGTGGAATGCAATGTCGTTTACCTGTGATATATTTTAGAAAACGATTCGATCACAATAATGAATGAATATTTTCCATTTGGGCTTTATCTCATATTGAGCCGTGCTAATGGAATATCGTCAGCTACTTTGGAATTTAATTTGAAACCAGGCACCAAACTCTCATTTAAATGCAGAGAAATTTTGAATGCAATATGCACCTACTGTTCAACTGCTGGGCACCAAAACAGCGGCTATTCCTGTCCACGAAGTACAGTTGACCAAGAAGGCGTCTGATTGCGCGTGCGTGCCTTCCCTTTTCCACCTCCCTTATCGTGCTACCTGCTCCGTAATCTCACGGTTCAGGAGGCCTTTTTTAAATCTATTTATTCGGGGCGTCGACCTAAGAAGATCTTTTGCTCCTACTTTGCACCATATGTTGTGAACCTGCGTGTATTTGGAAATGGCGGAAGTGTAAAGTGTTGAATGTGAGGAAGGGAACATCAAGGACATCACAAACACCCCGGTCCCCAGGCCAGGGATATTAATCACTTACAATTAAAAGACCCTGACGCGGCCGGGAATCGAACCCGGGGCCGCCGGGTGACAGGCGGACGCGTTGCGCCCCTACACCACGGGTTCGAACTTCAGGAGGCCTAGAAGAACTGGCGAGCGCTTTAGTCACACCGAATACTACATATTTCTTTAATAACTTAAAAATATAAGACAATTTTTTTAATGCTTTAAAAGACACTGTGCAAATCTACAGACCAAGAGCTTTAGTCAAACTCATGGTCACAAATATCAGCCTATTTTGTTAAATATATAAATAATAATAATAATAATAATAATAATAATAATAATAATAATAATAATAATAATAATAATAATAATAATAATAATAATAAAAATAATCATGTCCGCCTCCGTGGTGTAGTGGTTAGTGTGATTAGCTGCCACCCCCGGAGGCCCGGGTTCGATTCCCGGCTCTGCCACGAAATTTGAAAAGTGGTACGAAGGCTGGAACGGGGTCCACTCAGCCTTGGGAGGTCAGCTGAGTAGCGGTGGGTTGGATTCCCACCTCAGCCATCCTGGAAGTGGTTTGACGTGGTTTCCCACTTCTCCTCCAGGCAAATGCCAGGATGGTACCTAACTTAAGGCCACGGCCGCTTCCTTCCCTCATCCTTGTCTATCCCTCCCAATCTTCCCATCCCCCCGCAAGGCCCCTGTTCAGCATAGCAGGTGAGGCCGCCTGGGCGAGGTACTGGTCATTCTCCCCAATTGTATCCCCGGACCCAATGTCTGAAGCTCCAGGACTCTGCCCTTGAGGCGGTAGAGGGGGATTCCTCGCCGAGTCCGAGGGATGAACCAACTCTGGAGGGTAAACAGATTAATAATAATAAACATAATAGATTATGATATATACATTATAATACATTATTACTATTATTATTATTGTTATTATTATTATTATTATTATTATTATTATTATTATTATTATTATTATTATTATTATTATTATTATGTTATAGATTTTTCGTCCCACGAACCACTTGCACGGTACTTCCAGACGTCGATGAGCTAGAATGTTGTACCACAGTAGTTCCGTTAGGGAATGCCTAGCCGAGGCGGTAAAGGCATGATCGTTTCACCCGAAAGGACGTGGGTTCAATTCCCCGCCAGGAAGTCGAAGAATGTAAGAAATAAGATTTCTATTTCTGGAGGTGCACATGCCCTGATGTTCTTTCAGCCTACACCACAAATGAGTACGGTTTTTTTTCCTGGAGGCAAATGAGGCCGGGCATGGAAAGAACCACTCTATCGAACATAGTGCCAAGTATCAAGGATAGTGGAAACCTATACCTTCCACGCCTCCAACGGCCTTCATGACCTGTTTGGCGATTGTTTTGCGTTGCTTTGTTTGCTTGTTAGGGAGTTAACTTTGTGTGCGAGTACCGATACCGGCCTGGCGTATTCGAGCACCTTCAAATACCACCGAACTGAGCCAGGATTGAAACAGCCAACCTGGGCTGAAAACACCAGCGCTTCTACTCATCTCGACTGTGAATACAGAGATTTAGTTGTCAATTTCAACACATGAATGTTATGTCAATAAACAAGTTCTAATACCGAAGCAGAAATTTCCACACCATATTAACTTCATGTACATCTGTATTTTACAACTATAAATCATTTTCAACCCATCTTAGTAGAATTTCCAACGGCCGTAGCCGTGTTGAAACAGCGGATCCCGTGAGATCTCCGAAGTTAAGCAACATTGGGCGTGGTCAGGAGTTGGATGGGTTGCCACGCGCTGTTGGTGGGGGTTAAGGGAATGGAGGAGCGGAAAGGAACTGGCCACCCTACCGCACCCTAATTCCGGCTCAGGAACACCTCTGCGGAGGTTCGGACCTGCCTTCGGGCAGAATAATCCTTACCTTACCTTAGTAGAATTCATGCTGAGCTTCAGTGGCTCGGTGCCCCGGCCTCAAACCGCTGGGTTCCGTGGTTCAAATCCCGGTCATTCCATGCGAGAATTGTGCTGGACAAAGCGGAGGCTTGACAGGTTTTTCTCCGATACTCCGGGTTTTCCTGTCTTCTTTCATTCCAGCAACACTCTCCAATATCGTATCATTTCATTAATTCCATTCCTGACCCGGTCGAATGACTGGAAACAGTCTGTGGATTTTCATTTTTAGTTGAATTTATACTCTGGCATGCTTCTATCTGGTTTCTCTTTCTAGTATTTCTTATTCTAACTTGTGTCCCAAAGGACAGTGATCATTATTGGTTGAAATATGCGACCCTGTGAGATGACACATGTTTCCTGCGCGAGATAGGAAAGAAGAGCGAGAGCTGGTTGTGAGGACAGAGGGGTCCAGCTCACTCGCCATACTGGCTGCACAAGCCACGACGCACCAAATAAAAAGCCAAAAATCATGACTTTTTCTTTCTTCCCCGGTTTTATATACACACAAAAAAGAGAAGGAGCTAGCGAAGGCGGCAAGATTTCTGGCGCGGAAATTAATCGTATTGAAAAAGGAGTGCGCGAATAAGGACTGAACGGAGCAGGACGACGGAGGGGTGGAACGTACAAGGACTTCTTTACTCCCACCTCTCCAAGAGCTTTGAAATATTTGTTCTTGCAGTTGCACAGGGCACCCTTTTCTCCTCATATTCTCTGCTTCTTACGATCATCTTTTGTTTTTCGCCCGTGAATGTGAAGTCACGAACTTAGCCTTTATCATAAAATATCATCACCCTGTCTCTGGAAGTCTTTGAATTCATCCAGTAGAGTTCACACACGTGGTGCTCATGACCAATCAGATAAAATAATGACAGAGTAATCAATTTTACAGTATCGCTCACGGTTCACCTCTCTAACAGAGAGCAGGAAAGTTAGTCACATATTACTGCCAATTTTGGAGGCTATATTGAACGTCATTTGTCGTGTTTTCCTCTCCCCTCTCTGTATTCAAACCCGATCCGAGCAAATACCCAGGCAGCATGTTATTTCAGTGTCTCAGGCGTCTAATCCAGTACTAGTCGCGAATAATTAGACCCAAACTTAATCCTAGGAAACCCGGACCAGGCGAGTTAGCCGTGCGGTTAGGGGAGCGCAGCTGTGAGATCGCATCCAGGGGATAGTATCAGAAGAATTTTTCGATCAGTGGATTTCTCCTTTGGGTAATGTTCGTCCAAGAAGGAGATCAGACCGCACAGGAAAGGCACGATTAAAGCTTACTCCTTACTCACAACTAGACCAGAATGAGCATTTCATACTTACTTTAACTAGAACGAATACAGAAATATTGTTATCTCTCTCTCACTGTGCGGCACCAGTTTAAGCTACGGCGACTAATCATACCACATCCCACTGTAAGCTCTTCCTGTATTTACCCAAACAAAATATTGTACTGTTTTTTAAACGCTTATATACCGAATTTAGAAACTTTCTTATCAAGAAGGCATGGTCAACATTTTCCGTCACCCCTGATTTTCAATGAAAATTTTCAAAAAAGGAATACACTAGAAAATGGAGGTTATGAACAGTTGCTGGTGAATAACTTTTCGAATAAAATGGAACAACTTGAACTGCTTCAAAATACGCTTACGTTACTAAGACCTTAACAGTATTGGTGTGCAGAGTAACCAAAATTCGTGCGTGGCAGTGTTTTTTTGTTTTGTTTTAAAATTTGCTTTACGTCGCACCGACACAGATAGATCTTTTGGCGACGATGGGATAGGAAAGGCCTAGGGGTGAGCAGGAAACGGCCGTGACCTTGATTTAGGTACAGTCCCAGCATTTGCTTAGTGTGAAAATGGAAAACCACGGAAAACCATATTCAGGGCTACCGACAGCTACCGACAGTGGCGTTCGAATCCCCCGAATTCAAGCTCACAGCTGAGCGCCCCTAAATGCACAGCCAACTCGCCCGGTATGGCACTGTTTAATGTGCTGAATTTTGTCTCGCAAAAATTTGACCTTCCATACAAATGTTATAAAAGTTCGGAGAACAAAACTGTCCTCGAGATTGTGAGGTATCAAGGTGAACATCGCGTCGCTACCTTATCTATACACTCTGGTGTGATATTTATCTGCCTGCCGGCAGCCCCTGTCAGAATTGTACTCCTTGCCCAAAAGTAAGTGATTTTAGCTCTTGATCGGTCTGTAAAAGCAAACTCCCCACTGCCTTTTCTGTCCGTTCACCACGCACCGCCTCACGGAAATCCCCTACAAGCTACAGGTAGGTCTACCACTAGCTAGGTTTGTTCTTTATTTTACAGCAAAATTGGTCGTTGTTAAAGTTGTAACGATTCAAATCCCGTTAAAAGCATTCACCTGTATTACTATAATAATAATAATAATAATAATAATAATAATAATAATAATAATAATAATAATAATAATAATAATAATAATAATAATAATAATTATTATTATTATTATTATTATTATTATTATTCTATCTGTATTATTACTATTATTGTAACTATTATTGTTGGATTCAATTCTATAATATGATTTCGCTATGTATTAATTAATTATCGCTTGCTTCATTGTAGTTAATTTATTGTATTATTGTATTATTGTATTAGCATTAAACCATGTAGAGTGAGAGTTGCTGACTAATATCAGAAATGGATATATTATTTGTGATTCTACCTTTCAAACATTGCAACACATGGTGCAATACTGTTCCAGTAACTGTCGAGTCATCGTTCTGTCATTGTATGCTTTTAGCGATGAGATAATATTTAGGGAGTTCCAAATCTGCCTGAGGCTATTTCAACACAATATATAACATTTGTAGCTGGGTGGGAGTAATATCATATCTGTTTTTAGAAATGACTTGTGTGTGACAACTTATGTCTATATAAAGAGCTGTATCCTATAGCTGCAGGCAGTTGGATAGTACGGTTAGTTGGAAGGAGAGTGAGGCCACAGTTTTCTGGAAAGAGTTGAATGGAGAGACTTGCCATGAAGTCAATTGGGGCGAACAGTGATATGGAAACGTAATCGTCAGTGACCAAATGGATTATATGTTCGGAGTGTGTTTCGTGTATCTGTTCGGTAGAGTTCTTGTGTCAGTTCGGTGACAGCCGAATACTGAGTCGTCGTAATGCAGACTAACAGTTATCAGTGAATTACTCGTAAAGTTGATTGTGAAGTGTGAATATAATTTCAAGTCATGCTATATCTCGTTTATGAAACTAAAAGGATACATCACCGAATTATGTTTGAGATACCTCACAGCTGATACCAACTCAAAGGAATACGTCGTAATAACACCCAAAGTGTTGAAGGTACTGTTACGTAAACCAGTGAAGGATAAATTTCTTGTACAACTTTTAAATGTCCGGTCAAGAAGATTTCAAATTTAATGCCTACAGTTTCTTTCAGTTGTTAGTTCAGAGTTTTATATTATCATTGATATTATCGCAGCAGGTCTCACCCGTTAAAGTCAATATTTAAAGAATATATTTCGCTTAGTACCAAATGAAATTAATTGTTTCATTTCAATAGTTGATCAGATAACCTCACATTTTAATGGGGAAATCAAATTTCAATGCCCTTTTCCCATAATCCATATGTTATGCTGCCAAGTAAGCTTATTACCTCACACCCTAGAGATATTCAAGATTCACATCCATATATTGTACATGTATTTGTGACCAGAGTAAGTCACAAAGTCACACGTTTAAAGGAGCTTGTCGAACCCGTTGGGAAGTTGCTTTCACATTTCTCAGTCCACCATCCAGGTTAAAACATCTGTCGTTTCAAATTGACTTAAGGCACGGTGCCTGTAAGTCCTCATTTCAGTAGGATAAGTGTCCGGCTCCATGGCTAAATGGTTAGCGTGCTGGCCGTTGATCACAGGCCCGGGCGAGTTGGCCGTGCGGTTAGGGGCGCGCGGCTGTGAGCTTGCGTCCGGGAGATAGTGGGTTCGAATCCCACTGTCGGCAGCCCTGAAGATGGTTTTGCGTGGTTTCCCATTTTCACATCAGGCAAATGGTGGGGCTGTACCTTAATTAAGGCCACGGGCGTTTCCTTCCAACTCCTAGGCCTTTCCTATCCCATCACCGCCAGAAGTCCTATCTGTGTCGGTGCGACGTAAAGCCATTTTAAATAAATAATTTTGGTCACAGGGTTCCGGTTTCGATTCCCGGCGGGCTTGGAAATTCTAACCATAACTGGTTAATTTCACTGGCATGGGGACTGGGTGTCTGTGTCGTCTTCATCTTCATTTCATCCTCATCACGACCCGCAGGTCGCCTACGGGAGTCAAATCAAAAGATCTGCACCAGGCATCTCCGGATGCCACACGCCATTAATATTATTATTATTATTATTATTATTATTATTATTATTATTATTATTATTATTATTATTATTATTATTATTATTATAACTTTCTTAAACTCCAAATTTTTGTCGCTCCGTGAGATTTACAAGGCGACCAAGTGGGGATTGATAAATATGAAGACTAGCAATGCTGTCAGGTTCATATATTCGTGAGAGAAGAAACTGCAGAATACCGTAAGCCTTGTGTTAGGGAATTCCACCTTCTAAGATAAATTCGGGTAGTTACTACCTGGCTCTGGTGCTTCAGACATGACTGAATGTCGAAGCCGTGTCACCTGCATATCTTAACAGCGAGTTTATACGATATTCCTCTTCATTAAAAGTGGTTTTTCTACAATGTACATCAATATTTATTTTAAAATCTGTAAATTACAAGACTCGCCGCGATACTTTCGTTATCCGAGGTTGGCAACCCTGTTCTCTACATCTCAATACAGTACAGCAGTTGCTACGCTGACTCAGAGGTACCCCAATAGTGTCTCGCTGACGTTGGATAATACGAGTAGCAGTACCCCTGTAAGACTGATGGGCCAGATGGTACGATTGGAATCTGGTGTTTAGAGAATCAGAGGTGCCAATCTACAATCCCTGAAGAGACCGCTTAAGTTCGGAAGTTTACATTTAGTTAAAGGTCTATTACTGAAAGAACATTCTTAGTAAATCTGGGACTTTGAGCGAGAGATTACTCCTACCATTCACTTCGGGTTCCTTGGTTCTTGTGGTGCCCCGTAAAAAAACCGATATGGCATACATCTACTCAATTTATAACCTCATAAGATTCATAAAGGATCACGAAACGTCACAGAAATCCTCTAACCTTTGTTCGCATGGCAGTTTCTATTCGCTTTCTCTTGGGTTTCTTCACGAATTGTTGTGGACCACACGAGTCAGACATTGTTACCAGGAGTAGAGGCAGGTGGTAAAGGCATCTCAGTTCAGCCGGAAGGATGGGGGGTCGAATCCCTGTTAGAAATTCTACAAATTACGGTACGAAATATCCAATTCTGGAGAGACATATGGCCCCGCCGTTCACTCAGCCTACACCACAAATGAGTGACAGATTATTTCATTTGGGTAAAGGCCAGACAAAGGGCTCTATCCCTCTTAGTGACGAGGATACGGAGAATGGAAGCCTTTTCCTTCCACTGCACAATGTACGGAGATGGCTTCGTTTCTTGTTACCAGGGGTGTGGCTGATGGTCTATATTAGTAATTAATGTTTAGGTAAAAATTCTGACAAAAAATGACAGGGGAAGCAAATGAGAGTGGGCATAGCCTTTCACATCTCTTTATCAGACAAGATACATCTCCAACTCACGGCATCTGTGGAATGTCCTAGTCGAATCACTGAAGAAGTGGAGGGATATGCACACAGAATCACAAGTGTGTTTAAATATTCAAGACATTCAATTCTAAAAGCCGGAAATAAGGGAAATAATGTTTAAACCAAATTAGTTCTCATCACTTGGGAGGATTTATTTATATAACTCATCCATCATTTTGTTAATTTTCCTATTTTTTGAAGCTTGCTGAGTTCTGTATTTCGTCTTGTGTTCCAGTAAGAAAGAAAGATTTTTCTATGGGTGTTTAATCCATTGTTACTAACGGCCAAATGAATTTTAACGTTCACAAGTTCTACGCGATTCAGTGCAAGTAAGCTTCCATTTGGAAAGTAGGAAGCTTTTGGCAGGAGACCCTGTATTCTAGCAATAAACTTAACAGATTTCAAGGAAATTGAAGAGAAAAGGGCGCCAAAATCTGATTTGTGGCAATGGACCAGCACTGCGCACTCCTTATGTATTATTATTTGTGGCTGTTTGAAAGGGGAGAAAGGGGAGGTGAAATACTACCCTCTATAAGCTGACGTCAATAGTAAGGTCCATATCGCTGGTACCCCTCCAACAGCACAACGTGACTTCCTAAAAAGTTCTGCCCTCCCTGTTCCCTCTTTCGATATCACTTCCTTCCTTCCTTCCTTCCTTCCTTCCTTCCTTCCTTCCTCTCTTCCTTCCTTCCTTTCTCGTTTGCCACCAGTTTGGTCTCCAATTAGTTTGGCAAAGTTGGCTCTTGTCACAAGGGATATCTTATAAGGTATATCACCTCAGTTTCCAGTTCATAAGATTCAAGGCCTTATGTTCCACATTGTTATTGTAGACTTAAACCTCCCGCAATTTGACAGTGCATGACATTTCTTTAATGAAAAATTATAATTCTTTCTTAAATGTAATTTATGTGTCTCATTTCTGTACTTCAATTCTTCTCTCCTGTTAACCCACCAGTGCATCATCCTCAATTAAACTTCCATAAAAATAAAGCAAACGAATAAGCAGAAGTTTTACAGTTCTGAAGTAAAGCATCTTCGTCTCAGACATCATTTTATAAAAGTGGGATAGTGGCTTAATTAAATTTGCAGCATAGAGTAGAATGAGAATCAAATGGTTGACTGGAGGAAAACTTGCAGTAGGTACGTAATGCAATAAAAATAACTTCCAAATGCACATCATCAACAGAGCTAAGTGGTATGCTTTTCTTTCAGATACATAACAAGGTACCCAACGCGTCTCGTTAGAAATGGTTACTAAGGAATTCATCTCTTATGCGTTCACTGAGTTTTGAAGTCTGGGAGTGGTTAATATAATTGGCATAACGTATTTGAATACTTCCAGGCAAGTCAAGTAATTTGAGTGAGTTTGTATTCTCGTGGAATTTAATACACTAGTTACATTCAAGAGCACCGCTTAATAAATATTAGATTTAGAGAGAACTGAGCAAGAAAGCATTATTTGTAAGGCCAATTAGAGTGGAAACAAATATTACACGAAACTAATTTACCTACAAGTTTTTAATTATACCGGGGACATGGTTAGCGTAGTAGCTTTCAACCTATATGGCTGAGGTTAGAATCCAGGCCAATTTCAGTTTGGAATTTTCGCTGAAAAACACGTGGTTTCAGGAAGGGCATCCGGGTCTTAAACCCGCGGCCAAAACCAGGGTGAGTTCAGTGAACCCAGAAAAACTTAGGATAAGCTGAAGAGGGTTTAATTAAAGACATTTCAACAACCGTTGTTTATTATTATTATTATTATTATTATTATTATTATTATTATTTTTATTATCATTATTTATACACATCGATAAAGCTAACTGTGGCTACGAATACAGACGATACTTCTTGATCATTTTTGTTCTCAGGGCTCATGCCTGTTTCTTTTTTTTCTTTTTTTTTTTTTTTCGCCGAGGTGTTCCAAGGTTTAGCTGATTGTTTCTCAGGATATTTCCTAAATCCCTCAGCTTTCTTTCGGCAAGCAAGTCTGTCTTGATTTTACGCCGGTTTTATACCACCTTCACGTAGATTTTTATGCACCTCTGTCAACCAGTGGGGTTGGGTTTTCCACTTTTCCCTGAGGAATATGTATTTTATGAGCTATCTCTTTCTATGGGTTTATCCTCTTCAGATATATATATATATTTACAATCATGACCAAAGCCATTTAAATGAGATTATACCATAAATCATAGTGTCACGCACTACAGTTCGGTTAATAAGTTCATTAACAGTAAAGTAAATCACGAATTGTCACGACGAAAAGGGGCGTGCGTTTTCTTGTCAACCGGAGTACCATTTTCCTTAGGGCTCGTCTTCAGTCGAATTTCCGGTTCCATGGCTAAATGGTTAGCGTGCTGGCCGTTGGTCACAGGGGTCCCGGGTTCGATTCCCGGCAGGGTCGGGAATTTTAACCATCATTGGTTAATTTCCCTGGCACGGGGACTGTGTGTGTGTGTTTTCATCATCATCATTTCATCCTCATCACGACGCGCAGGTCGCCTACGGAAGTCACATCCAAAGACCTGCACCTGGCGAGCCGAACCCGTTCTGGGATTTCCCGGCACTAAAAGTCATACGTCATTTCTATTTCATTTCAGTCGAATGAATGGGAGGTTTGCTCATCCAGTGAACTATGTCTACGTCCATATGCAAAAACAAGATCTCCGCCTATTTGTTTACATCAGGATTAAGCTCTCTTGAAAAAGAGCACAGGATACCACTTTCTCTAGTCAAGGAAAGGAGACTGTTTTACGCTACGGCACGGGTCAAAGCACAATACTTTTTTTAAATAAATAACATCACACAAATGATAAACGTCACTGCAATGAAGTGAAAATTGGTACTATCTCATCATGTTTTCCGCTCCAACAATGCTTCAATAACTTTGGTGATTATACTGAATAATAAAGGAGTGATTCTCAAACAAACAGTATTCTTAATCTTTACCTGCTCACTTACGAAATATTCGGGACACTTACTTTTTCATTTACTGTTTTATGAACATTGCTTTTAATATTATAAGAAGGAAATCTCTGCTTTGTGAAGAATAAGCTCGGAATTTAACACACAACTATTCGGTTACGACATGGCGAAAATCTAAGGTATGTAATTGAATACCGGTGTGAGAAGTATGTACTAAGTGAAAACAAGGAATGGACGCGGAACACCGTGTTAGTTCATGAAATGCTACTATATATTCATCAGGCTGACGTTGAAATAAAAAAATGGAGTATGTTTTAGAACCTTAAGTCACATATGCATGAGAAGTTTGTGTGTTTGTAATTGTCATCGCTACAAAACACCTTCTCAAATGAAGTAAAGCAGAATTCCCAGTTTGATGTGGATTATTTGCCAAATGGCTGCAACATTGTGTCTTCCTATACTGCATGGGCGTGGAATTTTGTATAAGTTTATTACTGAGCATACGGTATGACTTACTATTATTTATACAGGCTACCGGTATTTGAAGTTTAGATTGCCGTATCGTGTAGCACAGGTATATTGTCTATAGACATATTACAATATAAGCTGTAACAGGTTGCTTCGGAGTAGACTTTTTAGAATAGAATAGAATACACCCATCTCCTAGTTTCGGATCACCCGAAACTGGGCTCCATTTGCTTGATATATGCGTTAGATTCTCTTCGTTACAACTGTTTGTGTATTACTATATTAAATATTGTTCTCCAACTTAATAGTATTTATATCCATTCTACACATTATCATACTGCTTTTTTGTCCTAGATGGTATACAAAGTTACATATTCTAGGACAAACGTGTGTTCCACATTCATTAGTTTCGTTAGTGCTTATTTTCTTTTGCAACATATTTGTTTTACATGTAATACATAGAAATGTTGCTGTTCTTCCTGGTGCAATTTAAAATTTATTTAATAATTTTACAGTTGTATGAAAATCTTTTTTTTCTTTCTATTATTGTTTTATACTACCCAGGTATTTATCTCTAATGAGTCAGTCTCCCTACATACACTCAATAGATGGCTTCAACTAGGTAGCGGGAATGATCATGATATTCATCTGCGATGAAATGAAAATAATCATAAGTCGCTTATTTCCTCTCCAAGACTATCACAGACTGAATACGTACTGCCGAATTTATGCTGGATGGGTCGCCAATGTCGAATCCCAATAATCTGTCACAAAGGAATGTTAACAAATTAGACACTAATTTCACTTAGTAAAACACCACAAATAATTTCTACTTGATATGTAACTTGCTAGTAGTATTTTAGAATTGAGTTGCATATATCTCCTAGAGGGATGCTTTTAGTTTTTCTTGTGTTGTTCCGAGCAGAAAACTCATATTGGAATTCAGATTATTTGACCATAGATTAGAATCATGTCTTCATAATGCTCCAGTTTTAATTGTCTGTCAGTACTTTGTTCACAGAAACAATGAAGGAACTTTAACCAAGCTATTACTCATAGAAACATTCCAAGCAGCTACTTATATTCCATCAAAATTTCGCTCAGGAACATAAGTTTACCGCATTACACTCTGTGTCTTCCCCCGTTCATCAATTTTGGGGTTAGTTATCAAAACTGGTTAGCATAGTTTCCCACTGTTCAACAATAGCTTGGCTGTTAACGCATAAATTATACGCCTGAACTTGCAGCATTCAAATACGCACTCACGCGCAATTCTCTCTCCTGTTTCAGATCTCTCCGGCTACATTCAATTTTAAGATCATTTATTCGAATGGAAATTCCTCCCGTAGTTTCTACACAAAGGCTTCAAAGCAGGTTACGAATTCCTTTGACTTTTGCAGTAAGTTATTGCTGACGCAGACCTAAGGACTAACACAGAAGCTTATGGCCATTTCTTAGGGTTTCATTCCTTTCAGAAGAATCACAGTTGAAATAAGAAAAAGCCCCATAAAGCTGAGAATTAAGTGTAACAGCTTGCAGGAAATGTGCTTTCAATGTGAAAGAGATTTAGGTGAACACAGGACGGACTACCCCGTGCGCGCCATGCTGAGGTAATAAACACCCGTTATATTTGTTCTCGACTTGCTAGGATACTGAGCGATAGAAGTTCTGTCTTCAAGCACTTATTTGTCGTTGTCGTAACGATCCTGATCCTGATTATTATTATGATTTATTTTACAGTTTGCTTTAAGTCGCACCGACACAGATCTATGGTGACTATGGGAAAGGAATGTACTAAGAGTGGGAAGGAAACGGCGGTGGTCTTAATTAAGGTACAGCACCAGCGTTTGCCTAGTGTGAAAGTGGAAAACCGTGGAAATCCATATTCAGGCCTACCGACAGTGTGGCTCCAACCCAGTATCTCCAGAATGCAAGCTCATAGCTGCGTGCCCCCAACCGCACGGCCACCTTTCACGGTATGTTGACACCATCATTTCTCGGGTTTTGATGGTGTTCAGTTGCCTAATGAAACGATTGAAATGAAATGGCGTATGGCTTTTAGTGCCGGGAGTGTCCGAGGACATGTTCGGCTCTCCAGGTGCAGGTCTTTTGATCTGACGCCCGTAGGCGACCTGAGCGTCGTAATGAGGATGAAATGATGATGAAGACGATAGATACACCCAGCCCCAGTGCCAGCGAAATTAACCAATTAAGGTTAAAATTCCCGACCCTGCCGGGAATCGAACCCGGAACCCCTGTGACCAAAGGCCAGCACGCTAACCATTTAGCCATAGAGCTGGACAATGAAAAGATTGATCTTCTGATTGTCCTTATTTATGAATCCTTCAAAATCCTCTTCAGCATATTCTTCATAATCCTGCATGTTTTTAAGACCACTACATTCTGCAGCTCACTGCAAATGTTCTTGAGATTTAGCTGGCGAAGAGCATTGTGCAGCTCTTGGGGAGTGCTCCCACCACTATTGGAGCAACAATTTGCTTTACGTCCAGTCGTACCGACACAGATACTTCTTACGGCGATGGAATAAGAAAGAGTTAGGAGTGGGAAGGAAGCGGTAGTGGCCTTTATTAAGCGACGGCCACAGCATTTGCTTGGCGTGAAAACGGGAGATAGTGGGGTTCTAACCCACTATTTGCCAGAGGCAGGTGCTTGTTGACCTTTGTCCTGAACTTGCTCTGGTTGTTCTAAGGAGCTGGGATTACATTGTCGACCAGGAAACTTTATAACGCTTCTGACGCATTATCTGTCGGTACGCTATTAGGCTGTTCTATCAGTCTGTACTTCGCTGTTGCTCTCCTAGTTATTATTATTATTATTATTATTATTATTATTATTATTATTATCATTATTATTATGGTGTGGAGGAACATAGACAGGGTTGGTCCAAAAAAGATCTCATTGACATAAGTGTAGAAATAAAGAAACCATTTAACAATACCAATAACATTAGCGTGATAAAGGAAAGCAATACACTGTTAAATAATTTAAAAAAGATTATAATCTTATTAAATTATTTTTTATTATTATTAGTATTATTTTACGATTAATACAGCAAACAAGAATCTATATTTGTTAAAGTGTTGATGTGTTTGCACCATTCACTACTGGCTCATTGCAAAGGCTACCGTATTTGGAAATGTTTTGATGCCAACATTTCAACTCGGTTAGTGCTAATTTCTTGCATGGATGACTTTGCGTTGTTTGCCAAGCTGCCCGTGTCATTTGAGTTCATCCACCAATATTAGGAATTAATTAGGAGATTTTCTATTACTCTTCTTACATTACACCAACCGAAATATTCTGTGAGAACACAGGTAAGGCTTTACGCCGTGATTCCTAGTTTCCGTTTGTATTTCCTACTTCTAGCGGGAAATTTAATTATGACCCTCGTTATCAACTAATGGGACAGAGACGGTAGTGATTTTGTCCCTTCAACGGGAATAAACTGTTTCTTCTTGCATTCTTTACGAGATCCCCAAGGAGAAATGCAAATTTAAAACTCAAGTGTGCTTAATTTATAAGTAGGTTACTCAAATGCTCACTGACTCTTACGGATATCTTAACAAGGAACACCCTAACGAGAAAAGTTAATTACTGTCATCAAACCTAAAGATTAATCTTCACATATGAGTAACTGAGTAGCAATTAAGCAATGCTGCAAGGAGTCCTCGTCTCGAGGATAAATACTGTAAATGTATAAATAAACAAATCAATACATTTACCTGTTCCTAATAATAATAATAATAATAATAATAATAATAATAATAATAATAATAATAATAATAATAATAATAATTAAAATTTACATCCTACTAACTATTTTTACGGTTTTCAGAGAAGTCAAGGTACCGGAATATTTGGTCCCGTACGAGTTATTTTACGTGCCGATAAAGCTACCGATACGAGGCTCGCATTATCTGAACACACCGCGCCGGTTTGGAGCCCGTCTACGTGGGCTTAGGAAATCTGAGTCTCTACCGTCTGACACACTCAGCACAGCTTGCATTAACAAGCGTTAACTTTAGGATCTACACAGAGCACCATCAGAACTCAGCTCGCTAAGTGTCTAGAAGGCAGACAGCTTCAATATATTGGTTAGTTTCGACTTATTTCATGCGGAATATTCAAAATAATAATAATAATAATAATAATAATAATAATAATAATAATAATAATAATAAGAAGAAGAAGAAGAAGAAGAATAAGAAGAAGAAGAAGAATAGGAATTATAGGAATTATAATAAATGTTTAATATCCCTTTTCTGCCATCGATCTTAGAAGATGTTAAAATTTTGCTCATAAAGAGTTTTTATCGAGACTTTATGTACTCATAGATGTCCTTCGCATTAAAGATCCTTACATACAGGTAGAATATACGAAACTGGAACAAGTGGATACGTTCAAATAGCTAACGTTCCGAAAATGGTACTGTAGCAAGTGGTTGTCAAATTTAACGAGCTCGCGGTTGCAATCTACGAAAATCTAGGAAAGAAGCGAGCTATTTACTTCCCCCCGTTTTCAAACAAATTTGCCGTAAGGGAGTAAAATCTTACTCAGGATATCTTGCGCATGAGTTGGAGGAAATATACTTGAATGTAGCGAGAATGAGTGCCGGTATGAACAGGTGGTAACAATGGTGGGAGAAGGTAAGGACTAAGTTAGAAATGGACTCGGTGTATGCATGAACCAACTTTTTTGTGGGGCCATAAGAGGCGAATGGAGGACGATAGGTTACTTAGGAGAATAATGAACTCGGGCATGGAGGGTAAGAGAAACAGAAAAAGACCAAGACGACGATGGTTAGAATCACTTTCGTCCTAAATTTAAACGTGAGGTGTGCAGAAGTAGCCTATACGAGGCTACAGAGCTAATTTGAAAAGAGGATTGTGGAGGCGCTTAGTTAATTCAGTCCTACAGACTGAACGGTCAGGACCATCCGATTTTATGATGAAATATGTATGTATGTATGTATGTATGTATGTATGTATGTATGTATGTATGTATGTATGTATGTATGTATGAAGATGGGATAGTGTAACCTCCAGCCGGTCTACATGAACAAACTCCTGCTCTTTAAATTGTGTATTTTCTCTAGGTGAGAAGCTTTCTGATATTACTATTATGATGGTGCGTGTTGAAATGAATAAATGACGTAAGTTATTAAGCAGTGCACTATTTTTGGCCCCACGAGGAGGAGGTACCGTGCAAAGAGAACACAACCGAAGAGAAACACGCAAGAAGAACATGAAAAGAAATGGGCTACAAATGTACACAACTAACAATCTTGCAGTCCAACTCATGAACCATAAATACGAAATGTTGTGGAGTTGCGCATACAGTCCCTGCATCGCGTTTTTTATGCTGAGTCATTTTAACACAAGTTTCACACGTACTATTCGCTTTCGTAAGACCGATATAATGGGGCAATAAAGCAGCTCCTTTGCACGTAACGTTCAGGAGACGCAAAGCTGTGTACATGAAGAACATGCTCATTTCAGTAGAATAATGTTATTATTTTTACGTTCCACTAACTACTTTTGAAGCCGACGTGCCGAAATTTTGTCCCTCAAGAGTTTATTTATTTATTTATTTATTTATTTATTTATTTATTTATTTATTTATTTATAACAGAGTATATCCCCAATTACAATGGATGGTACAAAATGTATTCAATATATAAATGATACAAAAGAATATATAGCAATTAAAAAAACAAGATTGCCATGACTAAATTAAGAATAATTTAAACATATTTTCAGTAAAACATACATATAAAATATCAAAGTTAAAGGAGAGAAAACAAATTAGCAGGGAAAAAAAGAAACATATTCATAAGAATAGTAAATACACAAACACATATATATTGGAAAAATAATAGTGGCATAACATACGTCATATTTCAGTGTTGAATTAATTTCCTCCAATAAATTATTCATTTGAATCATTCATTACGTACCAGTAAATCTACCAACACGAGGCTGACGTATCTGAGCAACTTCAAATACCACCGGACTGATCCAGGATCGAACCTGTCAAGTTCGGGGTCAGAAGGCCAGCGCCTCAATCGTCTGAGCCAATCAGCCCGGCCATTCCAGTAAAGTCAGAATGTGTAATTGTGGTCAGAACTTACCAACAAATCTATCAAAGATTACCTTTGTGGTTATCGTGGTAAGGTATTCGCAGTTAACTAGAGTAGCTTTGCAGAGACTGTGCAATCCGTCCCTAACTAGAAAATCACCGGATGCATTGAAGCGATAGTTAGAAAAAGGATTTGTGAACAACTTTGGGGTTTGTGAAAACTATGGACGAAATATAATTTCTATGTCATTCTGATTAGAAACCATATTAATCACAAAAAGCTCTTTGAACATTGCTGTAATAACAATTTGGGGGAGCATGCTTTTGCTTGTTGCTTGTTGTTTTACACAGACAAAGAATACTACTTTAAAAAAGACATTTTGGAGGCCTTTACTCGGATAAAGAGTTCATTCAAACAAATTTACTTCCATTGTCGTTGCTTAACCGAAAGCAAGCCGTCTATATATTTTTACGCTTTACTTTGGGATATTCTGTTAAGTTAGTTCTTTTGACTTTTGCACATATTACATATTTTTCTATTTGATAAACTAATCAATGTATCATCTTGGGATGACTTCGTTTTTCCATTTTAAATCTTCGGAAGATATCTTCCATTGCATCAGCTGCCAAGGTATAGAAGCACTTGTACCAAAAGTAGGAGTTACTGATCGAGAAAAGTTTCATCTTCAATAATTTTACCTTTAGAAGTCACATACGTAATACCACGTTGCCTTTTCACTTTTCCTATCGTCCTTTTATATTCCGATATTAGCACAATTCAATGACAAATAATAACGTCCTGACCACCTTTATTTTGAACTGCTGGTGGGCTGATGTTTATATCGTATAACTTGATAACAGTGTTATGTGTGTTCACTGAACTGGCTGCTATGAAAGAGGCATTTGTAGAAAAGTGTATGTCGATATACAGAATCGAATGGAAATCTCACGCAAAAAGGGTCTACACGTCTAAGGATCCGACTTCAATCTACTACCTGTATCAGCATCTTTCACATATGTCTTTCAAATACCAGCTCATCTCGACCACAGAAGAATTTAAATATGAAAGACGCTTGTGAGACCAACCAGTATATTACTGTCGGTAAATTGATTTAATGGCTACGTCCCTATCAGACCTGAACTAAGGTACTACCCAGGAATTTGAAGTCATGGAAAGCCACCTTCAGGGCTGCCAACAGTACAGTTCGAACCCACTATATCCTAACGCAAGCTCACAGCGACAAGATATGAAACGCATAGCCAACTCAGTCAGTTTGAAGTCTTCATTGAAGTTTTTCACTAGTCTTATGAGATTTAAAAGTCTAGTCATACTGATACGGTATTGACTGTGTTTAATAGCTTCTGACAAAGATCGTGAGAAAGATTCCTTTTTAAGAATTTTTTCGCCATCGTTCCTCATGGGCTCAATGAGAGCTAACATACGGATCTTAGAGCAACGTACGCAGGAAAGAAAAGCCATCTCGAACTTGACGTCAGTGATCCTTCCTTCTATTACTCTCAAAGATTGAATCCAGCAACCCCCACCCCATCCTGCCACCTACTCACAAAAAAATATATGGAGGAGGTGTTTCTCCCTCCTCATAAAATAAAAATGAAAAATACCTCTGTATTTCCATTTGCATATATTTAAATTTTTAAAATGATACTCCTACTGAGAAAAACAACCATAGTCACCCGAAAACTTATCAAAGTTGTACATTTTCGCACAATTCTGCTTACTGCGTACCAACTGTTAAGAAACCAATATCCCTTAACGCAAGTTCACAGCTACATGATAAGAAATGCATAGCCAACTCACTCAGTTTGAAGTCTTCTGCCTCTATCAGTCTCTTTCAGAAATTTCTTTCAAATACAAGCTTAACCCTCTACTGCATGAATTATTTTTCGTTTTCGTTTGGTGAAGAAAATTTCAAGCTTTAATGTTCAGCATACGTTCAGTGTATTAGATGTAACTGGGGCTAATAGCTTAACACTCATATGTGATGTGGATTGTCATAGTTGAATATATATACGATTTTTCACGATTTTACGCTAAGCTTTTAACATTCAAAGACCGAACATTACTACCTACTGGCCATGGGTACGTACTGCAAGGCGCAAGTACAACTTGCAGAACCGTAGGTCGGTAATGTCTTTGAGGTTGAGCCAGAGGTACTCCTGAAGCTTGTGGTAATGTGATGGGGAGGGCCCACGTAAAATAAACGGTGGTTGGTTCACGTGGATGTTGACGGGGTGGAAGGAGTACCATTGGTTGTAGGGCTGTTTTGACTTATGTTATGTAAGAAAAAACAAGGCATCACTGGGATATGTGTTTAATTGATTGTACAGTTGAAGGTGTGCCGTAAAACTACCTCTGTCTACAATATTTATCCATTTATACAGGTGAAAATTTATTTGTTGCCTAAAGGCAACAGTATGCAGTAGAGGGTTAACCTGACCGCCGAAGGTTTCAAATATGAAAGCCTCTTGTAGGGCGAGCTAGTAGTTTACTGACGATAAATTAACTACGGTATTTAATTGCTATGTCTCTATCAAATCTGCGACGTTAGAAATAAATGGACTGGTATAGCAGTACCCACACTGGGGACATACACAATGGGTGGCCAAAAGTCATGGAAAGGCGTGTACCATTAGAAAATATGCCGTGTATGACCACTGAGCGTTGCGGCTAGCTGCCGTGTAGCTGAACATTCTGTTACAGACGCCAGCGTCGTGAAGATGGCAACACGTCGCGAGTTGACCGACTTTGAACATGGGATTATCATCGGGGTAAGGGGCATGGGGAGATTACGGAGATTACACGCGAATTCGGGTTTCCGAGGTTAAGAGTATCGAGGGTGGATCTTCAATATCGCAGAGAGAATGTTACCACCCGCGTAAACCGCCGCACGAGAAGACCACAGGTCTTTAACGAACGGACAACATGTCGCTTCCGCAGAACCATATTGGGCGCTCGACGGGCTACTGCGAGTTAGATCACCGCCCAGTTGAATTTTGAGAGTCAGGAACCCATTTTTACCAGGACTCTAAATAGGCAACGGAATCGCATAGGCTTCACCAGCCGACGACCAACTCGTGTTCCTTTGCTGACACCTCGACACAGAGCTCAACGCCGTGCATGGGCTCGCGAACATCGGCCATGGACTAATGAACAGTGACGGCGTGTTGTATGGTCCGATGAATCCCTGTTCCAGTTGTATCGAGCTGATGGGCGCGTGAGATGGTGACGTATGCTGCATGAAGCTATGGATCCTGCGTGTCAACAAGGTTGTTCTGGTCTGAGAGGCGTTCTCATGGTCGAAATTAGGCCCCATTGTCCGGCTGCAGGGAGCGCTTACAGGTGCACGTTGTGTGGACATTCTTTCAGACTATCCGCATTCCTTTCTGGCCCTAGAGTAGCCTGAAGGAGATGCCATGATTCAACAGGACAATGCACCATGTCACCGCTCTGTGGAGGCAAGCAGGTGGTTGGAGGAGAACTTCAGTGAATTTATCACCATGGATTGACACTCCAGAATCCCGATCTTAATCTTATCGAGCATTTATGGGATGCTGTCGATGCTGGTGTACGCTCCATGAACCCCGCACCAACTACACAAGACAAAATGTGTGTAGAAATGCAAGATGCGTGGGTCCAGATCCCTCCAGAACGATTCCAACACCTTGTAGTGTCGATGCTTCGCCGTATTACTGCCGTTTTGAGGGCTCGCGGAGGAGCAACTCGTTATTAACGTCACATTCAGTGTCTTCCCATGACTTTTGGCCACTCGGTGAAGAGCATTCACTTATGAAGGGTACATAAATAGGGAAATATATTGATTTATTGATGGCTGGATTAAGTAGTTATTTGGGCGTTTATTTCTCATACTCAGGGTTATGGAATCGAATTTTCGAATGACCAGTAAATATTTAGGAATTCTTATATGTGAAAAAGCCATTAAATCCTCTGTTCTTTAGAGAAAACCTGTTAAAAGAAAAATCCAGCATTAGTTAAGTTCCATAAGGGATCTCAAATACACAGTATGATGTAGATTTTATTAATTTGATGATGATTATTATTATTATTATTATTATTATTATTATTATTATTATTATTATTATTATTATTATTATTATTATTACAGAAGAAAGTAGAACTCGCCCCAGTAAGCAAATAGGATGCCTCTGGATGTATTGGGAGTTAATGATGTTTAAGGGAGGGGAGCTAACAGGGGAAAGATTAAAAGTTTTCTAAACAGGTGTTAAAAAGGGAAGAGCAGAATGCCGGGTAAGGAAGCGCCAAATAAACATTTTTGGACAGTAATAAAGAATCATGCAAAGGGAGGGGAAATGAAAATGAATTGTGTTTCGGGTGGATCAGGTGAGAACATAATAGATCCCAGGGAATTACTGGACAGATGGAAGGAATATTTTGAAAATCTTTCATCGTGAAAGAAAATCCTTGCCTTGATGTTGCGAACAACCGAGCTCATTGGGAGGAGGACAATGATATTTTGAAATTACACTTGAGGAAGTGAAAGGGATTGTAAGTAAACTCCATTTTCATAAAGCAGCATGAATAGATGAAATTAGAACTGAAATGGTCAAAAATGGTGGGAAGGCAGGGATGAAATGGTTCATACTGTAATGAGATTAGCATGGATTGTTAGTAAGGTACCTTCTGATTGGAAGATTACAATAATTGCATAACAACTGAAGGCTGCTACTAGGGTATGCCATGCTATGTAACGTCTTCGCCAGACGGGTTTTGTGCTTGTTAATATTTTGTTCTCGTCTTAGGGACTGCAGATACCCCTGGTCATCGGTTTCGGGCCCTAGAGATTTATCGAATCGTCGGCATTAATACTGGTTATTTTGCTGTTACGACCTTTATGGGATTGGGATAATTATGGTCATCAGCCAGATGGTCTAGTGAGTATGGGAATGAGCTGGAAACCTGTGACGGTGCGGGAACAGTACGAGCGTGTGATAATTATTTGAGCGTAAGGTTGGGATAGTCGCGCTGGGACGTGAAATACGGCACGATCTCAGTCGTGCATTGCGTAAAGGTAGAAGAAAGAAGGCAAGATCGAGTTGACGTGTATGTAAACAAAGTTCTTTGCGTCAATGAAAAAATGCATAGGATAGGATGTTCAATTGAATAGTATCAGAAATGAATTATCGAAGCACATCGAACGTTTTGTTTCAAACGAATAATGGACGTGTTATACAACTAAATAAATTAAACGTGATTACGTTTCGTGCTTCCTGCCGAGCTGAGTTGCTCATATGGTTAAGGTGCTGGCCTTTTGGGTCCAAATTCGCAGGTTCGAACCTGGCCCAGTCCGGTGGTATTTGAAGGTGCTCAGATACGTCAGCCTCGTGTCGGTAGATTTACTGGTACGTCAAAGAACTCCTGCGCGACAAAATTCCGGCGCCTCCGCGTCTCAAAAACCGTCAAGGTAGTTAGTGGGACGTAAAAAATAACATTATTTCGTGCTTCCAAACGAAAAGTATATGTGTTATAGTAAAACAAAGCACTATAACTTAATGCTGCTTTTGCAATGCTTATTAAACGCATCAAAATAAAAGTTGCCAGTCCTAGTTGTTCAGAAGGTTAAAGCACTGGTTTCTTGGTCCCAGCTTAGCAGGCTCAATCCTGGCTCAGACTCAAATACGTCAGCCTCGTGTGGGTATATTTAATTGCACGAAAAAAGAACTCCTGAGGGAATAAATTTCGGCACTTCGGTGTCACCGAAAACAGTGAAAATTAGTTAGTGGAACGTAAAGATATTATTATTATTATTATTATTATTAGTAGTAGTAGTAGTAGTAGTAGTAGTAGTAGTAGTAGTAGTAGTAGTAGTAGTAGTAATATTATTATTACGGAAGCTCTAATTGAACGGTTCAATTAGAGTCATCATTTTACCTATTGGCACTTACTCTCCAGTAATAAACCTTGTATTATAAATACCCTGCGGGACTTCCACAGTATCTCTTTATACTTCGAACAATTTTCACGCATGGATGCAACTACACTTTGTGAAATTTGTCTCGTTAATAACAATTTCACTGAATACTTATAGCCTTTTTTAGTATCCACCGTCCTTTCATTGATCTGAAAATGTTATGAATATAGCATAGACAACTCGCATTGTCCGTTGTCAAAAATTCATCGTAGACTGTCACAATAACAGCACAGAGATGTTGCACCCACTTTTTGTTAACTCATTAACTATTTCCCTTCATTTTTGTTAGCTTCGATCACTGGATAATGTTATTGACGTCTTATAAATCACACACAACTGCACAACACTTCATTCGCATGTATGTGCTGGTACAAATATTCGACGTCACGTATTGTTCGTAAGTGAGTACAAAATAACATTCGGTGGCAAAGTGAGAAGGCACAAGTGTGGATACTTTTGTAAAGATTATGTGTACTTTTCACACAGAGTACCCTAATTCGGTGTTCGAGTACAGCAAGTGGCTTGGCACGTGAGTCAGCCTCCCCTGCTTGCCAAGCGGGTAGGGGAAGACCCCACAATATGAGTTGGCCTGCGATAAGAAACAGGTTCAACAACTCCTATACTCTGCTAATGTACCTTCACAACAAGAGGACAGAATGACATAACAGGCGTATCTTGCTACGGTCGTTCAAAACACATTAGGTCCTGAAATATTTCGCTCAGTTATGGGAAAACTAATGGGGCAAGTTAAAAGGTACATAGCATATATTGTGAGATGTATTTTTCTTTGCCGACTAGCAAAATATCTGCACGTATACCCTTAATACCCTGTTTAGTTTCCCAACATTCACCTGGAGTGAAATGCGAACTTTCTGACTACAATTCTTGCTTTTACAGATATTGCTTGGCTATCTGAAATACAAAAGGTACCGAGCTCGATAGCTGCAGTCGCTTAAGTGCGGCCAGTATCCAGTATTCGGGAGATAGTAGGTTCGAACCCCACTGTCGGCAACCCTGAAGATGGTTTTCCGTGGTTTCCCATTTTCACACCAGGCAAACTGTACGTTAATTAAGGCCACGGCCGCTTCCTTCCCAGTCCTAGCCCTTTCCTGTTCCATCGTCGCCATAAGACATATCTGTGTCGGTGCGACGTAAAGCCAATAGCAAAAAAATATATACAAAAGGTTATTGGATGTCATTTTGAAACCCAGACTCCAATAAGTAGCCGATAGGAAATAACGTCGCATAATACCAAAATGAGCGTCCAGAATGCATATTATCTTGTCTCTAGGTTTCACTCACCCTCATATCTTCAGCACAGAGTTTCTTCAAAAATTATTCGTTCCAGAGGGGATAAAAAGGTCAGGATTTTTTCCATAATTGACAATCGTCTCTTTTTTCATGTTTAGATAGCTTTCCGCAATAATTCAAAAGTAAATTTTAGGTACGAAAATAATAGAAATACATACTACGATAAGGTTCTGGAATGATGGCATCCTAGATGATGTTTTTCTGTGGTTTCTCATTTTTACACCACTGGTAAGATTTAGTGTTTACAGTGCACAATGTTTTTGTGTACGGGGTAGAACAACTGTGTTACTTTTGTCAACCTGTCACAGTCTTGGAATTTGAAAATCAACTCTGGTATTAGCAATGTTAGCAACGCCATCCACCATGCGAGTTGGCGACGTTGTTCGAGCCATGTAGCAGTTTGCTTGCACTCGTGAGATAGTAGTTTCGAAACCTGCTGTTGGCAGCCCTGAAGATGTATTTGGAGTTTTCCGATTTTCACACTAGGGAAATGCTGGGGCTGTACTTTAATCAATGCTACGGTCATTTCCTTCCCAGTCCTAGCCCTGTCCTATCCTATCGTCGCCATAAGAAGTGTCTGTGTTACTGTGACGCAAAAAAAAAATAGCAAGCAAATCAAAAATATTTACCACCGCCTTTCCTTATGCAGTCAGGCCCTGAGCTGGGTGGTATGAAAGTATAGCTTGTAGGATCAGTTAACGAGCATATTTTAGTGAGCCTAGCCGAGAACATCTTCAGTTTCAATGAAGAGGCCAACGCTGAACTACGGTACCTTCCTCTTTATTAAATATGTTTCCTATGTGTTTAATAATAAAAATGAGCCACTAGTACATACATGCACTATGTGACTGTGTTATGGTAAAATGTGACAGAAATATAATAGTAATAATACTACGAGAACTTTGTTGGGATGCGCTCCTGTTTTACCACGATAGGTAGAGGCTCAACTGGTTTTGCCCAAAAATGATATTTCAAGTGATTCTCTAAACAGCAGAGATTACGCAATGTAAATTTCGAAGTTTGCGTGCAGGGGACGTTAAAGTATTCATGGATGGTACAGATTAGTAATTTTAAAAAATAAAGCTTTCTGGAACAAAACCCAATGGAAATGAACCAGTTCTTTCGAGATACCAAAAGGAACACGGTAAGGAGTATAGGAAACGAGAAGAAAGTCTAATCCAACACGTGTATTGCTAAATCGTTCACTTTGTTGTTGTTATTTGCTTTACGTCGTACCGACACAGACAGGTCTTATGGTGACGATGGGACAGGAAAGACCTAGGAGTGGGAAGGAAGCGACCGTGGCCTTAGTTAAAGTACAGCCCCAGCATTTGTCTGGTGTGAAAATGGGAAACCACGGAAAACCATTTTCAGGGCTGCCGACAGTGGGGTTCGAACCCACTATCTCCCGGATGCAAGCTCATAGCGGCGCGACCCTAACCGCGCCGCCAACTCGTCCGGTAAATCGTCCTCTAGGTAACAAGAAATGTTTTTAACAAGAGTAAACACTCATATAAAATAAGACCAAGCATGTTTAATTTCGCACATTGCAAATCTTGTGTAAGGAATCTTGGATAATTACCTACACATCCAATGTGAACAATTTCCAAAGTGATATCAGGTACTTGAAATATACCCGTACATAAACTCTTAGATCCACAAAGAGAAGACAATTGAAGAACTAATTTACAAAATTTGGTGAAATAGTTCTTTCCCCGACCGTTCGACTGGTTGGCTGAATGGTCAGCGTACTGGCCTTCAGTTCAGAGGTTCCCGGGTTCGATTCCCGGCCGGGTCGGGGATTTTAATCGCTTCTGATTAATTCTTCTGGCTCGGAGACTGGGTATATATGTCCGTCCGAACACTCTCCTCATCATAATTTTCAGACAACACACCACACTACCGCCCATTACAGAAACATGCAATAGTGATTACATCCCTCCATATAGGGTTGACGTCAGGAAGGGCATCCGGTCGTAAAACAGGGCCATTCCACATGTGTGACGCAGTTCGCACCCGCCACCCCACAGGCGAGGGACAAAGTGGCAGGAAAGGAAGAAGAAGAAGAAGTTCTTTTCCCGACCATGACGAAACAACAATCATTGAAGAAAAGAAATCCCTAATGAACCCTAAGTCATACTCTAAACCAGGTACATTTTTCAGAATTGAGGTACTCCAAACATCGTGCATAGTTCCTACCAGAATTGCACGGACTTTTCGCTAAAAATTAAGAGAGATTAGCACTGCAAACTTTTAGAAGGTAATGAGATCACTTTCATAAAGCGAATTTTATCCAAAGTGGTCCAGTTCTGACCAATAAGTACAACTTGAATCATTTCCAGCAGTAATCATAATGGTTGTTTGATGAATATATTGCGATTTAAGTTCACAACATGATCAGATAAACCAACGTATTCATCGTCTATGCGTGAGAAACATCACTTGACACAAATATAGTTGAGTTCGACACAGAGTAGACCCCAACTTCAATGGGAAGACGGTAGAAAGACGTTCACACAAACTAATCCTCAGCGACGAAGATGGAACAAAGGTGGGTGGCCTGATTGAGTGTGACAACTCTCTTGGCCAGAGAGTAGGTGTTCCCCATTAGGTGGTCCGCCTCCCCCGTCAGGGGAGGAATGAAAGCTTAGTTAGTTAGTTGAGTGGGTCTGGGCCCACAAGTGGGCATGCCGATCCGTGGTCTAGCAGCTCTGCACTCTGACCGGCCAAGCGAGCAGAGGAGGAGTGGCCACGGCTCTAAGCCTCTGCATTCGGGAGACGAACAGGGCTGGACCTCACGGCTGGCCTCCAACTGTCCGCTGTCCTGAGAATGGTTTTCCGTGGTTTTCCATTCTCCTGCACTAAGGTGAGGGCTGGGACAGTTCCTAGTATAGGCCACGGCCGCCAACCCCCTCACATTCTCCGAGCATTTACTTCACCATAACAAATCACCCGGCCTGAGAAACGGCGTCACCGTCCAAGAGACCCGTCTCCCCCTTCAGGGGAGGAATGAAAACATTTTTGCAGTAGTAGTTCAGTTAAATCCAAATTCTTGACAAAATCCTTGTTCGCCATCTTCACCCTTATCTAAGGAGTAATAATTCACCTCCCACACTTCGTCCTCCATCTTGGCTTGACCAGCACAGACCAGCTCCTACATCTCGTCCATATCACATCCACTAACTTAAACCGAGTCCGTCCCACCCTTCTAATTACGTTTGATTTCCACCTAGCATTTGACTCCATCTGGCATCCTACCTTCCTTTGCAAGTTACATTGTTTTCACACCCAATCTCTTCCGTCCGGATCATCTCCTCCTACCTCAGCAACCACACGACCCTGATATCCATCAACCAACAGATCTCCTCCTCCTTCCGTCTCACACTTGGTGTCCCACAAGGCTCTCCACTCGCCCCCCTTTCTTTTTATCCACTCTGTGGCAGATATACCACAACCCGCAACTTCAATGCAACTTCTTCAATTCGCTGATGCTACCGCCATTCTCCCTCCCTTCTATTTCTACTCCGTTCAATCTATTAGCAGTACTGTCCAACCTTACCTGGACTCCTTCTATTCCTGGTGTGACCAGTGGCACCTCAATATCAACCCATCCAAGGCCCAGTCCCACCTATTCCGCCGGAGATTCGGCAACAGCCGAGATCCTCACCATCTCCAAATCCACATCCGTACCACTTCTGTCCTGTCCAACCCTCTCTCAACTACCTAGGAATCCTCTTTGAAGAACACCTGACCTTCCATCCTCACTTCTTCCACCTCAAAACCAAGATCGCCTCCTGTGCCCGACTTTTCCGACTGTTAGCGGCACCTGGTGGTGTCTTAGCTCTCCTCTACTCCTCTTAACCAACAAGTCCTTTGTCCGACCCCATCACCTATGCCCTCATTGCCTGGGCAGCTTTCGCCCACTCCAAACCTATCCTGTACCGTCCTCTTATTTCCACTGAGTGCCGTGTTGTCCATCACGCCCTCCGCTTAACCATCTGCTTCCACACGTCCGACCTATATGACATCTTCCCCTTTTCCAAACAGTATTTCTCCGTACTCAACCAATTCCAATGAGCCATACTCCGCCCTCTCAAACGAGCGCATCCCCCACTAACCCAACTCCTTAACTGCCCAACCCCTGCTACCCCACTCTTCACCGAGTACCTCTTCAGGCGTATCGTTCACTTTCTGTCGACCAAGACCTGTGATGTGTCCCCAACCTGGATTTCATCCCTGTTCCCTTATCACCCTCATCAATAATTAAACAAATTATCTTGTCATAGCGCCCCCCACCCAATGGAATGATTGTTATCTTCTGCATGAGCGCCCGCCGATTTCTCCCTTCTCATATATATATATATATACACCCAGCACCATCGTCCATTCTTGTTCTCTCTTATATAATGTCACTCTTTTATGCATGTTCACGCCATTCATCACCCATTTCGTGTAATTCATATAATTCTAGTAACATTACAGTACAGATCAGTAATTATGTAATTATGTCGTGTCGTTGTAAAAAATTCTAATAATATTATTGTATTTGTTCCCTTAACCTACTATATGTGTTCACGTCCATACATTCCATTCATTGTCATTATCTGTATACCAAACAAGAACAAGGAGTATGCACACATCAAAATAATGTTTCATCAATATCATGTTCATCAGTGTCATGGAAAAAATGTACCCATCCAATTAATTAGTTTAATGTTATCGTATGACATTACCACCAAAGCACGAATATATAAAATAATTATAATGCACGTCCAGGGAAATTCTTTGCAAATCATTATGAACTAATGCATGCCACCTGCTTTATAATCTATGTGTGATAATCCATACATATACTTCTCCACATCGAAATGTCTTGTTCAGATGATGGCTAATTTAAAGGCTACAATACACTTACAATAATTATAATACATATTCTCAAGCTTATCCCTTAAAACATTATACCTCTATGTCACTGTTTGTAAGATAAAAGAAGTACACGGGAATGTCAAATAATTTCAACGTGTCCTTCATCTTCATATTAATAACTTAATAGAAACTATTTCCACAGTTCAGAAGCCAATAGCCGGGCTGAGTGGCTCAGACGGTTGAGGCGCTGGAGTTCTGACCACAATTTGTCAGGTTCGATCCTGGCTCAGTCCAGTGGTATTTCAAGGGGCTCAAGTACTTCAGCCTCGTGTCAGTAGATTTACTGGCACGTAAAAGAACTTCTACGGCACTAAATTCCGGTACCTCGGCGTCTCCGAAAGCCTTAAAGGTAGTTAGTGGGACGTAAAGCCGATAACATTATTATTATTATTATTATTATTATTATTATTATTATTATTATTATTATTATTATTATTATTATTATTATTATTATTATTATTTTCATCAAAAGCCAATAGGACTATCACCTCCCAGTAGTGTTCAATCCATTCCTTACCCGTCCTATCTGTTCTTCACTCCTACTCGACCCGCCTTCATCTCCTTGCCGGAAGGAAGGAAGGAAGGAAGGAAGGAAGGAAGGAAGGAAGGAAGGAAGGAAGGAAGGAAGGAAGGATTTACCTTCTTGGTGGCTCACACCACCTCCTCAAGGAGGGGAATATAATTTTTTTCTACAATATTGGCTTTACGTTGCACCGACACATATAGGTCTTATGGCGTCGATGGGATATTTTTATTAGCAAGTTGCTTTACGTCGCACCGACACAGATAGGTCTTGTGGCGACAATGGGACAGGAAAGGGCTAGAAGTGGGAAGGAAGCGACCGTGGCCTTATTTAAGGTACAGCCTCAGCATTTGCCTGGTATGAAAATGGGGAAACCACTGAAAACCATCTTCAGGGCTGCTGCCAATGGGGTTCAAACTCAATGTCTCCCAGATTTAAAGCTCGCAGCTGCGCAGACCTAGCCGCATGGCCAACTCCCTCGGTAATCGAAACTTTTTTTTTTTGCTAGGGGCTTTACGTCGCACCGACACAGATAGGTCTTATGGCGACGATGGGATAGGAAAGGCCTAGGAGTTGGAAGGAAGCGGCCGTGGCCTTAATTAAGGTACAGCCCCAGCATTTGCCTGGTGTGAAAATGGGAAACCACGGAAAACCATTTTCAGGGCTGCCGATAGTGGGATTCGAACCTACTATCTCCCGGATGCAAGCTCACAGCCGCGCGCCTCTACGCGCACGGCCAACTCGCCCGGTAATCGAAACTTTAGTAGTAGTAGTAGTAGTAGTAAAAACGGCGGTGGATGCGGAGTAGGTTTCGGCCTGCAAGTGGCCACGGTTCTTCTGTGGTCGACAGCTCTGCCCTCTGACCGACCTACCGAGCAGAGGTGGTCACGGCTGTACCGTGGGTCTACGCCTCTGTATTCGGGAGACGGAGAGGGGCTTGTCCATACCGTCGGCTATCCTGAGAATGACTTTCCGTTGTTTTCGACTCTCCGACCTTCTGAGAGGCCTGCCTTACCGCTCCAGGATACGGAATGTAAACTTGTGTAGTTGGTTAGTTAATTAGTTGAGTTTAAGCGGTCGGCGATTGCAGAGTAGCCTTCAACATATAAGTGGGCATGGCTGGTCAGTGGTCCGACAGATCAGCACTCCGACCGACTGCGGCTCTACCATGGCTTTACACCTCTGCACTCAGTAAACGGAGAGGGGCTGGTCCCCAACGTCGGCTGTTTTGAGAATGGTTTTCCATGGATACCCACAATAAACATTATATCTATAGGTTCAACTGAGGAGTGTCTGCTCAATAGGCCCCATTTTCACCATTACAAACTTGCGGGAAAACGTAAGAAACTTATAATAAAAGACATAAGGAACGTACCCATGATTGGGCATGGCACAATTTTTAAGGACCTACATCCTTCTGATGAGACATGCTGACATAGCATGTCCGTAAAAGGCGATGTTTCCCTTATTGCTAAGGCTTGTATCAGCTTTAGCTTGATTGACTTAACTATTTCCAAGGTTGTACTACAGAGGTCAGCAACCTCAGTTGTGAACACCGGGGGTCATTCTTTCCGGCGAGTCTGTAACTTTATCTCTTTGACTCGAATGTTTGTTGCGGTTATGAGAGAGGAATATAAAATGGATTCCCCGCAGATCGGAGTGGCTTTTCTGAGCTACAAATGGGTATTTAGTCGATTTAAACTCGGCCTATACAGCTATCCTTCTTTTTAATTTTTACGGCTGATATTGCAGGCATGGTTCCATGATTATCTCGTGGTTTTCTTGTGCCGTTAATCATAGCTGATTGACATGCATCTTTCTGCTCTGCGGCGAGAATGGACCGCGTGTTTGTTGATGTTATTGTGATGGTGTGATATGGGTAACTGGGTCTCGGATCCATTCTATTTATGTGCACTGCATTCTAATGTATTTTGCCCTCAAATGTACGTATGTATGCTCTGTGTGTCGACGCGGAGATCCATTCGTGTCGTACGGAGTGCGTATGCTGGTGGACCTATGCGTGACCAATGAGTACCTATTATCCTTCTGATGAAATGTTTGCGTCGTGCACGTTACTCTGACATATGTGAGACCTTTGTTTGTGACCATGAAGGTCGTACTACATGAGTTTGTGACCAACTTTTTGAATGGAGCTACTGCTCACATTGTTGCCCGATACCGGCAATGTCTGAATGTTTGGGTGTGTGTTCGTGAGTGCGGGGAGTAAAAAGATGACGTATCGGTCAGTTTAATTTTTCCTTTTGATCTTGTTTCCGTACCTTGTGTTTGTTTTCTGTACAGTGTTAATTATTTTGCCTTGGTCCCTGTTTTGACCGTTTGCTTGCGTGCGTGGCCGCTATGTTTGTTTACTTAAATTCAGGTGATATGCATGCCTGTGAATCTCTTTGGATTTGACACTTGTTCTTTGGTCCAGTGCTGTTTTCTCTCTCGGCCATCCCGATACCTGCATTCGTTTAATATATCTGCTCTGTGTTTCTTCTCCGGGATGCTTGGGGATGTTATCTTTCTAAAGCAATTGTTGTCGAGATGATGATGGAGTTTGATGGACGCGTATGAAAAACAATGTAATTAATCTCGTGGAACGAACGACCAAACAAATCCGTGTAGATTTTTCAAATTAGCTAATTATGTAGCGAAATTATAATTGAGACGGTGACCACGTCATAAATTAAATATTAATTTGGGTGTTTGAGAAATGCTGTGCTCACGGATTTATGTTACTACTTCGACTGAACCAAATGAACACAAATATGTATCCTTCTTATTTTTTTCTATTGGTGGCATCATTTTCTTTTCCTTTGAAATCTTATTATATTAATAAACCCTCACTTAAAATTTATTTGAATTTTATTGCTAGTAGTTAGTTTTATCCCTGTTGTGCATTGTTAATGAGGGACGTTTCCAGTTCAGGGCTGTCTTGGCCTTTCCTAGTCGGGGTCCACGCCTCGAATCTCCCGATGTGCGTATTGTATTATGTAGTATATTATCGGTAAGGGAGGGGTGTGGTTCACTGGTCTGGATTGCTCATGTCATTCGATAGTACTCAACTACAGCATTGCATGTTGTCGAAATACTGACTTCTATTTTGCAGTCGAATTAGCACTTTTTGAACAGACACTCCTCAATTGTTTCTGGGAAAAGCACAACTGCGAGGAATTAATTCAATGCCATGCGTCATTCTTCTTCTTCCTTTTTTAGTTGGCCGGGCTGCGTAGCTCGGACGGTAGAGCACTGAATTTCTGAGTCCCACTCAGCATGTTGATCCTGGCAAAGTCCGGTGGTATTTGAAGGTGCTCAGATACATCAGCCTCGTATCGGTAGATTTACTGGTACGTAAAAGAACACCTGCGGAAAAATTCCGGCACCTCAGCGTCACCGAAAACGGTAATAGTGGGAGGTAAAAATTAAAAGTATAATAAGAATTATTATTATTATTACTATTTGATGCGACTATAAATAAATACATACATATAGGGTCGACAACCTAGATGTTAGGCCACTTTAAGCAACAATCATAATCGCTATCATACGCACACACTTTTAAGTAAAGCCACGGTCGCTACTTTCCCACTCATGGCGCTTACCTATTCCAGTGTCGACGAAATTCTATCTGTGGTTGTGGAAAGTTGAACAGCTAGGAAAAAATAATGCACGTTCATTCACTGTGCTCATTATTGCTCGACTGGTTACGTCTGCACCTCATTCGAATTCCGTAACATATCAGAACACCAGCGACGCCAATCTAGTGTTGCAGAATTTAAAATGTATGTTTAAATCATTTTAAGTAAAATCCACGGAGAACTTCACCATTTTATCATCTATATCGACTAAATAGTCGTATACACCTAGCAACGAAATTGAAACGAAATTCACAACACTGGGGATATCATCGGTCGGTAGATGCAGAGTGTGTCTCGGTTCATAAGTGGTCACAGGTGGTCCGTGGTCCAACAGCTCTGCACTCTGACCGGCCATCCGAGCAGAGGAGGGGTGGCCAGGGCTCTACCGTGGCTCTACGCCTCTGTATTCGGGAGACGGGACAGGGCTGGACCTCACGGCTGGCCCCAACCGTCTGCTGTCCTGAGAATGGTTTTCCGTGGTTTTACATTCTCCTGCACTAAGGCGAATGCCGGGGCAGTTCCTAGTATAGACCACGGCTGCCAACCCCCTCACCTTCTCCGCGAATCTCCTTCACCGCAACAAATCTCCCGGCCTGAGAGACGGCGTCACCGTCTAAAAGGCCTGCCTCCCCATTCGGGGAGAAATGAAAACATTTTAGGAGTAGTAGCAGCAGCAGTTATCATCATTTTCGTTTTTATGAATACATCCTTTCAATTTTACTATATTGAAGCTAAGTCATTGTCCAATAGTTCACATACATACTTCACTAGTAAGAAGGCATAATTATTGTAGCCAGGTGAACGAATGCGAGTTTATCTTTTTTATAATTATGCCGACTTCATATCACTCTGTGTTTATTTGATAGTGCATTTAAGTTCACTTTACATAGACTTGATGCACTGTATATATGAATCGTTTTTAAGACGATATCAGTCACAAAAGTTAAACTTTCGGATAATTGAAGAAAACTAACTCTCGTATGATCGAGTACAAGAACTGCACTTTCGAACATTTCAACAGACTTATCTTGGATGCTTCGACACAATGTTAAATCAACACATCTATTATCAAACCTTTTATATATATTTCCAATTGAGAGACTGGTGCTCTTTCAAAATTCATATTTCACTGGACGCAACTGATTTTATTTTCGTAATTAAGCTACCGGTACATTTATAAACATTGGAAGACATGGACGTCAAGGTAAGTCAAGAGAGAACAAATTTTTATAACATTAAACAAGTTATACTCTTTATTTATAATATTTAAAAATACGTCAGCGTATAAATAACAAAAGCCAAAAGCTTGAAACAATACTGTATAACTAGAGTTATTAGTCACAGAAGTCACTGGCCAGTTCAAAATCTCTGTGAATAGTGCATAGTGCACAGACGGCACACAATCTGTACTGATTTCTCTAGGATTTTTAAGAGTAAAGAACTGATATTATTTGAAGCTCTTCAGAGATATGGCAACAAATAAATATATTCTATGAAACGGCAACACTTTTCTTATCGCCATATTGTATTTGGTTTTTCAAACAAATCTTGATAATGACGGTTATCATCACGCCGTATGGTCATTGGTATTCCAATGAGATGAGCCAACACGTACCTGCTAGCGATTTAGATTTTATTCTTCCACATATAATTAGTTATAGTGTTCTGCTTGGTGAATAGGTTTCCCTTTTAGGTGGTATACATTGAGATAGTCATGAAGAAAATACACGCTTATTTATTCTAGGATTATAAGAAGTTGCAAATTTGAGCTGCGGTGCAGTGTAGGACGACTCTTTGGAGACTACTAGGACGGTCCTTTCCACCATATATAGGGCACCTTACGCAAAGTTATAGAGATGTCATCACATTCCGCTGGCAAGAGGTGAGCAAGAAAGTATATGGTATCTTTCAACTTCAGCTTAAGTAGCCTAATGAGCGGACGTTGGGTGGAATGGAAGGCGTGACCTAAAAGAGTCCGGGAGACGGCCATGCTTCAGAACCGGCCGAGTGCTTCTCGGTTTCACCTCCTTTTAATGAAGATAAAATTACATAAATGATGCGATTGTTTGAGTTCCAGAATGTTCATTTACAGTTAGGGATAACTCATGAAATCTAAGAGCATAAAAGAACAACAATAAGTCAAGATGCATGATTCAGGTACACTCGATAGTACCGGGCGTGTTGGCCGTGCGGTTATGGGCGCGCAGCTGTGAGCTCGCATCCGGGAGATAGTGCGTTCGGACCCCACTGTCGGCAGCCCTGAAGATGGTTTTCCGTGGTTTCCTATGTTCATACCACGCAAATGCTGGGGCTGTACCTTAATTAAGGCCACGGCCGGTTACTTCCCATACCTAGGCCTTTCCTGTACCATTGTCACCATAAGACCTACTGTGTCGGTGTGACGTAAAGCAAAAAAAATCTCGATGGTCTCAAATTACTTTAGTTTCCAACATGGAAAGTTTGTGACCCGTTTCTTACTGTGAAGGAGATTTCGAGAAATATGAAGTTAATCTCGGGTGACCTGTAAACGATAATTTTTTGTAATAATAATAATAATAATAATAATAATAATAATAATAATAATAATAATAATAATAGTAATAATAATAATAAGGGTTTTTGTGAGGTACTGATTTAACCAGGGCGCCTCTGTGATGAAATGTTCACTTCCATCTGCTTTTTCTGGTCCTAAACTTGTAAAATATTGGCACACCTTACTAGCTAGCGTTTCAGTTTTGGCATAAAGCCACTCGTTCCTCTGGAAAAAGTTATTTTTCTGAGTTAATATCCAACAATCGCGCCCGTCTTGGTCAGAATTACTTCCCTCTTGAACTGCAGTAAATCTATCGATATTTGCGATGTTTTCTTCACATTCCATGTTCAAGGTTCAGGACATCCAGTACTTCGAAAGAATCGTCATGCTTTCCTTTATTACACACCGGTACTAAATAATTAGTTATGTTATTCATTCCACCTCTCTAACTTGTGAACCACGTGCACACCCCTGCTCCTACCAAAAACTATGAACTCGCCTGCCTCGGCAGTACAAAGCAAGTGTTTACGCTTTTCAAATTATCTAAAAGCAACGAAACCAGTTAAATTTAAACACATTAACCCCAGATTACCTATGATGGTTAGCTATTTACTAGTTGTTTGCTGCTACGTTGATATTAACGGCAGAACAAACAAGCTTGATTTTAAGCCATAAGCCAACATTTCATAGGAAATGCGATAGTATTATTACGATTAATAGAATAGAATGCTCCCATCCCCTAGTTCCGGATCGCCTGAAACTGGAGAGAGAGCATTCTTTTACTGCAATCCATTAAGTTCAATGCATAAATTGTACACCCTGTGACAATAAAGTTCTGTGAATGAAGTTAAAACGGTCGATCCGGCAACACTGGCGACACACAACGCTGCACCTGCGTAGCAGCAGCTTTTGATCACCTGCTCCCCATGTTGTTGAGTTGAGCATCGTGTGTGTGCCGTGTAAGACCTGTTTGACACAGTGCGTGTTTAGTGCGTTGGTTCTGAACTCCAAACACGAACATGAACGACCAAAAGATCAATGTACAGTTTTATTTTAATTTTGGCAAGACACCGAAAGAAACGCATGCGATTCCGGTACGTGTTTATGAAGATCAAGCACTGTCCTTGAAGTGCGTGTACGAGTGATTCGCCCGTTTTCGAGGAGGCCGGGAAAGTGTTTCTAACACCCCCCGTAGCGGAAGACCGGTGACCGCCGTCAGTGACGAAAACTTTGAGAAGGTGAGGACATTAACCACGAACGATCGGCGATTATCTATGCGAATGATAGCGGATAAACTGCAGATTAACCTTGAATCCGTGCGACAAATCGTTACCCAGAAGTTAGGGAAGAGGAAAACGTGTTCTCGTCTTGTGCCACATCACTTGACTGACGATCAGAATCAGGCACGTTTAGAGGCTTCACAGGATTTTGTCGAAACAGCGCATGCGACACCAAATTTCTTGAACTGTATTCATACTGAGGATGAAACCTGGTGTCTCAGGTACGACCCTGAAACAAAACGGAAAAGCATGGAATGGCGTGCTCCGGGATCCCCTCGTCGGAAAAAGTTCAGAGCCGAGAAGTCACGCATCAAACTCGCTTTGAAAGGAAAGAGTTTTGACAATATTCCTGACATCCAACGAAACCTGACGAGGATTTTGAACACCATCTGAAAGGAAGCCTTCTTGCGAAGTATCCAGGACATGAATGGCCGATCTCAGCAGTGCATAGTTATGGGAGGGGACTATTTCGAAGGAGAGTAAGGTCACTGTCGTGCATTGTTTATCTATGTTGATGGTACATGACTATTTACCGAACTTTATTGTCACAGGTTGTATTTTCCTGTTACAATCATTTGACTATTTCTACACTAAGTATAATTTTTTTAGTCCTAGACGTTAGCAATGCTATATAGTCCAAGACAACATGTATCTTCCCTTTCCTTAGCTTATTTAATGCTTACTTTTGTGTCACACGTCTTTTGGGATATCCTACCATGCCTTATGACTGAAATGGCGTATGGCTCTTAGTGCCGGGAGTGTCCGAAGACATGTTCGGCTCGCCAAGTGCAGGTCTTTTGATTTGACTCCCGTAGGCGACCGGCGCGTCGTGATGAGGATGCAATGATGATAAAGACAACACACACACCCAGCCCCCATGTCAGTGAAATTAACCACTGGTGGTTAAAATTCCTGACCCTGCCTGGAATCGAACCCGGGACCCCTGTGACCAAAGGCAAGCACGCTAACCATTTAGCCATGGAGCCGGACGCCTTATGACTGAACTGAATGGGTGGATGAGTGTATGCATTTGTCCTGCCTACCTAAATGAATGAATGTATGGATGAATGACTGACTGTAGGAATGAATGGACATTCCTAGTCCTCCCTCCCAGTGCGGATAACTACAACTGCGGAAAGAGTTTCGTGTTTGATTGTGAATTGATGAAATAACTTGAAATTTTAATTGTTTATTCCGAATAATATACAATTTATTTTTGTTTATTTCGAGGAGAAGGTTCTAGTACTGCGTACCGCCACAAAAAGCACGGGTGATAATAACAATATGACGATGAAGAAGGAACATGTCTTAAGAGCGCTGGATTTCTTCTTCAGGTACATTTATTTACAATGCCTTTTGATCTACTGGCACGAATTGCTGAAATGCTGATACTGGTGGAGTGCAATTGTGGAAACTTGGATGCAGGTAGCTAGTGCCTTGTAAATAAATTATGGTAAATGTTAGTAAATCCTGTCTAGTCTACGTAGCACAAGATCGGTCATCCTCACCTCCTTGGAAAGTTCATTTCTTCACGCCATCTTCTCAGCTTCAATTTCAGTTTAAGGTCGGTAGATATTCTTGTCACCTTGTGCTGAACCTGTTCAATATCCTACCCGGGACTCAAACCGTGGACTCTTCACTGGAAGCCATCTGGTTAGTCTATGACTCCAGAGTTGTCCTTATGCATGAACTAAATGCATCTTCGTACATACTCAATAGCATGATCTGATTGGTTAGAAATTTGCAGAAGCATGCATAAAGGCAGTTTCGAAATCCATCTGTAGTTCTGCCCACAAAGGGACGAGATAAATGGCCCTTACTCTAAAGGACTTCAGTTTATACGACTGTTTGGAACTCTCCTAGTACGCTGACGACAAAGAGGCACTTAGGAGCATAGCTTCTTGTTTTATTCAACGATAATTATTTCTTCTACTAAAAGGACTTAGCTTTACAGTAAGTTGAACACGGGAAGAAGAGGCTGGATGAAATATATATTCATAAGAATATCACAGCTATAATTTCCTAAGTAAATTTTATTTTTCTATTCTTGCCATTAGTTCCTCTTCCGAGGAGGCGGTGAGAGAAGTCTGGTGGGAGTATCATGCAGGATACGTAAACAAGTGAACAGCGACGGGCGTCCTCCGTGATGAGAAGTAATGGACTGGTGACGCTTTTAATAAACCGCGGGGCTTTAATACGGGCGTCTGCTGGCAGGAGGGATGTCGTCAAACTAATTTATAGCGGGAAGAGAGGCGACGCCAAGGAGCAGATAAGAGTCGCGTCGCAGCGCGGTGATGGATCTCGCTCCGTAAGGTCGTCATGCAAATGTGAAAATGGCGTCGAAAAACAACAAAGAAGCATCATTATCGTCTCAGAATCTTCCATGTTTATGTACGACACCGCTGTAGGAGAAAAAACGATGTAATTTGCCAGGTATCGTCAGTAGTGAATACTAGAGCATAAGGGGATTTCCAACTTATAAGCACACGTAATCAAGGGAAAATATCATGGTTGTACGTTATAATTAAGCGGATTAAATATTCGCTTGTAATCTATATTCGATTTAGTTGTTCAGTGATAATATTGTATCTTATGTTGAGTGTGTATGTGTTTATTTAATCCTATAGTTTGCCATGATCTAGGGTACATAGACAGGGTTAGGCATACTAAACCACCCGGTCAGGCGACGATCTACTGTGTTCGCTCAGTGATAGCTCTGTGTCTAAACTACTTGAGACTTCATTCCCTGGTTGTCAAGCATCATAGCGAGGGACGTTTAGATAAGTGTCACTTCGAAATAAATATTAACATTTGTAGTCCATTATGGAGTGGAACTCGTTACGTATACGTTCTCTCCGCTGCAGTCCTTCGCCCAGTCTCGCTGACCAAGGTGTGTTTCCTAATTTATCTACACAAGGAATTGTCCTTATATTGTGACTGTGTACCTTCTTCCTTGACTTCACGTGACAACCGCCTTCGTACTCAGACCAGTACACTTTTAGTGTACGCTGAGGCTCATGATCGTGAAGTTTGCCCCATGAGATATAGAGTTTGATTTACATTTGTCGAGCAGTCGAGCTCTTCTTTTTGTTCTTCAATATTCGCCGATTGTGTTCCTGTACGAGTTTGTAGTCAGCTATAAGCAGTGGCTTTAGGGTAAACCTAGTGGGCTTGGTATTATGTTTAGACAGCTGTATCAGACTTGATGTTGTCATCGTTGCTTTTTGCCCCCTTTATTTCACGTGGTATCCGCCTTCATATTTAGACCGTTACACATTTAGCGTGTCCTATCGCCGATGATCGTGAAGTTCAACACCTGTGATACAGAGATTTGATTTATTGCGTCGTGCAATATGTGTGTGTGTGTCAGTACGGGTCTTACTTCTACATTGGTGTCATTCAGAGCATATAAGAACCTTTTTATAAAGGAAAAAAATCGCGTGGGAATTTCAGCCGAACACAGCCCTCGTAGGGCATACCCTCCGACGAAGTTGGGTGGCGTCTACTGTTTATGAGACTGCGAGACAATTCCATGACCAAGCCAAGAAGCGAAACCAGGGTCCCGACGTCCGTAGGCCAAGACACTGACCACTCAGCCATGGAGCCAGACAATGATAGAACGATCAATGTGTATACGAAAATGAAAATACACAGCCTATTTCCAGTCATTCGACCGTGTCAGAAATGAAATGAATAAAGCCCCATCTAGCGACAAGGATGGAAATTGTGCCGTCTGCCGAAGCCTGTCGCACTCCTCTGGGGCAATGAATAATGACTGACAAATGAAATGAAGTGGTATTGGAGAGTGTTGCTGGAACAAAAGATGACGGACCCGGAGTAACTGCATCTGCTTTGACCAGCAAAAATCCCACATGGAGTCACCACGATTTGAACTATCAGTGTGTATATAATACTAATTTATTGTACGGACTTGCATTTCCTTTGAAATTGTTTTACTTACAGTAAATTCCAACGCAGTTGGAAGATTACTCACCTCCTTGTATTCTTGTCTCGGAGAATTTTTTAGCAATTATACCACTCCAAGATTGATGCATGATCAGCAATTGAAGCATCTGAGTACGTTTTGTCTCAATCGACAAAACACCGAGCTCGATAGCTGCAGTCGCTTAAGTGCGGCCAGTATCCAGTAACGGGAGATAGTGGGTTTGAACCCCACTGTCGGCAGCTTTGAAGATGGTTTTCCGTGGTTTCCCATTTTCACACCAGACAAATGCTGGAGCTGTACATTAATTAAGGCCACGGCCACTTCCTTCCCAGTCCTAGCCCTTTCCTGTCCCATCGTCGCGTAAGACCTATCTGTGTCGATGCGACGTAAAGCCAATAGCAATCAAATGGACAAAACTGGCAATTATGCTAACAATATAAACTCTTGATTACTTATTTATCTAGGAATCTTTCCAGTTTTATGAAGTCATCTCCAAATACTGTTGAATTTGCGCTACGTTCATTAGGATGACTTTTAAAATTCTTTCTAATTATGAATTTTCGTCGTGGAATTCTTTCTCGTTTTGTAGCAATCGTATTTCAATACTTTTCTGTCTAATTATCTCGTTATTGTCCGACTCAATGGTCAGAGTATTGGCCTTCGGTTCAGAGGGTTGCGAGTTCGATTCCTGGCCGGGTCAGGGATTCTAACCTCCATTGGTTAATCCAATTGCTCGGGGGCTGGGTGTTTGTACTGTCCCCAACATCCCTGCAATTCACACAGCACACATGACACTTTACGTCGCACCGACAATGATAGACCTTATGGCGGTGACGGGATTGGAAAAGGCTAGGAATTAGAAGGAGGTGGCCGTGACCTTAATTAAGGTACAGCCCCATTATTTGCCGTAGGGCCTATGTGAAAATAGTAAAGAGCGGAAAACCATCTTCAGGCCTGCCGACAGTGGGGTTCGAACCCACTATTTCCCGAATGGAAGCTCACAGCTGCGCACCCTTAACCGCACGGCCAAATCACTCGGTTTCATTAATTTTGTCTTGATAGCTCCTCAAATGAATTTGGCGTCAGGAAGGGCATCTGGCAGCAAAACATGTCATAATTTCATTTTATCCTATCACGGATACCATACCAGGAAATTGAACAGAGGGTTTGTCAAACATTATTATTATTATTATTATTATTATTATTATTATTATTATTATTATTATTATTATTATTATTATTATTATTATTATTATTTGAACGATTTCATATGCAGGTAAGGTTCCAGACCATGAAGGTTATAGAGTGCATTGTACAAGGACGGCCATAATGACTGGGCTTAGTGGGTGTCGTGTTTCTGTGAAAGAGTTAAATTAAACTTCGTAGGTGGCTGCGATGGACGGCACACGCGCTAATTACCATAAGAACTGACACCAGGGTAATGGATGGGGTGAGTGAAGAATTGCAGAGAAAAGATGTGTTGGTTGGGCGGTCTGCGCCGGTGGATGGCCCCTGGAGTGTCGGTTCGGTTTAAGTTATAGGGAAAGGAGAGATGGGGAGGGGTCGCGCCTTTTCTATCAAACAAAAAAATAAAATAACACATGAACGTAGTGGCTATGTACACAAGCATTCGTCCATTCCCAGCGGCAAGTACATAATCTGGGAGACAATGTGTCTAGAAATAATAGGAAACCAAAATCTTCCTTCAAGCGCTGCTATATTTCGCCTCACGTGTGGTTTTAACATTACCATACTTTAGTCGTACACAGACTGAAAAAATACTAGATTTTAACAAGATCCATATTATGTTGAAGAGGAGCAAGAACGAGCTCTGGATTCAGAGGTGTACGTTATCTGGATGACAAGGAGAAAATTTCCTGAGGTAGGAAGACGTCAGGCAGATAGTCTTAAATACGGCAGTTCATTATTTCCTGCGTCAGTCTGGTGGCTAAATATATAATTTGTCATCAATTCTGTGAACTTGAGTGAATATGGAAACTACTTAAATACAATACCTCCAGAAACGTTTACGACAATACTATGTTCGAGTTTACTTATGGTAAAGGATACCAGTTTTTTCCAGAGCCACATACAATCGTAACGTCCTAGTCTACTCATGGCAGAGTGGTCAGCTTCTCGCAGAAGCGTATGAAGTCGTATTACTGCAAGTCCGAGTCTGCTCATGACAGAATGATCAGCTTCTTCCAGAAGAGTATGTAAACGTATTAAGTCTGACTTTACACATGGCAGAGTGATCAGCTTCCTACGAAAGTATATGTAATCGAATTAAGTCTGAGTTTACTCATAGCAGAGTGATCAGCTTCTTACACAAGGGTATGTAATCGAATTAAGTCTGAGTTTACTCATGGCAGAGAGATCAGCTTCTTACAGAAGGGTATGTAATCGAACTGAGTCTGAGTTTACTCATGGCAGAGTGATCAGCTTCTTACAGAAGGGTATGTAATCGAATTAAGTCTGAGTTTACTTATGGCAGAGTGATTACCTTCTTCTAGAAGTGTATATAATCGACTTAAATCTGAGTTTACTCATGGTAGAGTGACCAGCATGTTCCAGGAGTGTGTATAATCGAATTAAGTCTGCGTTTACTCATGGCGGAGTGATCAGCTTCTCCCTGAAGGATATGTAACCGAATTAAGTCTGAGTTTACTCACGGCGGAGAGATCAGCTTCTTCCAAAATGGTATGCAATCGAACTAAAACTGAGTTTACTCATGGCGGAGTGATCAACTTCTCCCTGAGAGGTATGTAATCGAACTAAGTCTGAGTTTACTCACGGCGGAGAGATCAGCTTCTTCCAAAATGGTATGCAATCGAACTAAGTCTGAGTTTACTCATGGCAGAATGATCAGCTTCTTACAGAAGGGTATGTAATCGAACTAAGTCTGAGTTTACTCATGGCAGAGTGATCAGCTTCTTACAGAAGTGTATGTAATCGAACTGAGTCTGAGTTTACTCATGGCAGAGTGATCAGCTTCTTACACAAGGGTATATAATCGAATTAAGTCTGAGTTTACTCATGACAGTGAGACCAGTTTCTTCCAGAAGCGTTCGAACTGGAAGCAATGCTCAGCGAATGCTGTGAGTGTCCAGTAACTCAGGTTCAGTTGATCATCCTTGGATGCCTTGGTTTGTATTTTCTCCTAAGTTGCAAGGTGCACATTTCCCATCACTTTCTTGCGAATCGATTGATTAAAAAACCATACACCGGGGTATACCACGGTTAAACGTGTTATCAGTTGCTATCCACACACAAAGCAAGAACACAAAGATTAATGACTATGATGATCCAAGATCCACAATAGTTTTTTTTGCTAGGGGCTTTACGTCGCACCGACACAGATAGGTCTTATGGCGACGATGGGATAGGAAAGGCCTAGGAGTTGGAAGGAAGCGGCCGTGGCCTTAAGGTACAGCCCCAGCATTTGCCTGGTGTGAAAATGGAAAACCACGGAAAACCATCTTCAGGGCTGCCGATAGTAGGATTCTAAGCTACTATCTCCCGGATGCAAGCTCACAGCCACGCGCCTCTACGCACACGGCCAACTCGCCCGGTATCCACAATAGTAAACTACAATGTCCCTTCTTCTATAGAAAAAGAATGACTTTCGTTTCATACTTGTACGTTCTATGAAAAATTTTGTAACTCACTGTAAATCCCCGGAGACATTTTACTTCTACCGAATTAAGTCTGAGTTTACTCACGGCTGCTAGCTCTCGGGAGAAAAGTGGGTTCGAATACCCCGTCGGCCATACTCGAAATGGTTTTCCGTAGTTTCCCATGTAACTCCAGGCGAATGTTGGTATGGTACCTTTACGACGCCACGGCCGCTTCTTTCTCATTTTTCTTAGCCTATGTAATTAAACATACACCTACAAACAACACCTTCACACGGCGGCACATATCGCTAATCCACAAGGCGTGTACCGAGAAAGCAGCTACAGAACAGGTGAGCTGAACATGTCCCGGCACTAAAAACCATAAAAATAAAACTTCCGAAAGTGTTTAAGTTTGACAGCATCTGGCACATTAACGGACACTTCTGAGACAAAATTCCGACACTCCGCTCTACCTCAAATAGTCTACAGCAATTAAAGGGACTTTAAAAAAATGTTCTTTTAAGAAGTTTTATTTCATCACAATCATTAACTTACATTTACTCAGTAATAATAATAATAATAATAATAATAATAATAATAATAATAATAATAATAATACGATGATAATAATAATAATGATGCACTTCTACGAACGGTGTAGATGGCACCGGAAAATGCAACAGAAAATGATGTAACTGAATATTACCGGTAAACTTTTAAAATACGATAATAATGTAGCTAAAAATCAATTCAAAGTAGCCGCTGACAGTGTCAGAATTCAAACCAGATATGAATAAAAGTCCAGCACGACATAAGGAAAAATTACCGACAAACTAACCAGCTGACCGCAGGCCAATGATAGAGAATTATACCACCTCGCACTCTTCCTTGGACTAGCAAGGAGAGAACGTAACACTGGAGTCTTTCATTAAGATAAGTTCTAACTTTCAATTATTAAAGGATATGAAGAGAATTTTAACATCAATTTTGCTACATTTCTAAACATTATTATTCATGTAAAAAAGCGTGGTTTGGTGGAATCTGATGACATTCTTTCATGAACGAAGTATGCCATTCTTTATTTAATAGTGTGTTGTGTTTACAAACATGATACAGTAGTATAGGAGTTATATTTAGTGTTAGATTGAAAAGCTTTAAAGTTACTTTAAACAAAGAACTGTATTAACATGATATTTGACACACGAGTATCCCGCTGCATCCTGTTCAACAAGAGTAGAAAGAGCTGTAGACAACAATGATTACCTGTTTCTTCTAATTGTTTTGCTCCTCAATGCATGTAGATCACTGAATTCCCACTTGTACGTAATCTGTGGACAGAGCCAACATACTGGTGGACTTATATTCATACCTAGTTTGAATGCTGACACTCTCAGCGACTGTTCTCAAAACTTATTTTTCTGATTATTTATCCGAAAATGTCATATAATTTTTAAATCCAAGACCCGGAGCACCTTTCTCAGTCCTAAGCTAAAACAGTAATAGTTAAAGACACAATCACAGATTCCTAAATAACACAGGTTGTAAGATATTCCCAGCACATACATATATACGAAGCTGATAACTGAATATGTCTGAGCTTCAGAAATATATCAATAGTAGCATAATGAGTTGGAAGTAACACTTAACAGAGAACGCTATTGATAATTAGTGATATACAACCCCAGATTCACAAATTTATAAATTAACATAATGAAGGCAATTCATGATATATGAAAAAATTGTCAGATTTGATCAAACTAACGGTATTTCTTTTTTTTTTTTGAAATCAGCACAAGTAACATGCTACTTGTCCGGCCCCGCGGTGTAGGGACAACGCGTCCGCCTGTCACCCGGCGGCCCCGGGTTCGATTCCTGGCTGTAAATGATAATATCCCTGGCCTGGGGACTGGGTGTTTGTGTCGTCCTTAACGTTCCTTTCCTCACATTAAACACTCCACACTTCCTCCATTCCAATTACACGCAGGTTCATATCACATGGTGCAAGTAAGGGCAAAAGAGTTCTATAGGTCGACGCCCCGAACAAATAGCATTAAAAAATGCTACTTTATGAATTCGATAGGTTTTGTAAAAAGTTCAGTTTTACAACTGACACAATAAGTTTTAATATTAGACACGACATCTCATGAGTTTTTGCCGTGTGAAGGAGGCAAACAATAAGGAATCTACGTCTAGCGAAAACTTTGCTGCGCACCCCATTCCCCCTGTCTCACTTATTCCTTTTCCGCCCTTTGTCTTTTTTCCCATTGCTCTTGACTTTATTTTTGTTTATTTTCCTCCCTTCCTCGGTCATTGGTTAGTCTGATGACTTTGTTATTGTCTATTCTCCAACGCACGGGCAAGAAAATACAAAGCCTCTGAAATGGAGCAAATATGGCGACATCAATTCTCGGAATGAAATAGCACGTAGTGGGTCACCTAGTGATCAATGATAAGCATAATTTCATCAATGGGCAATACTGATTTCCAACCTTTCGGTATATTTAAAACAGACGTAGTCGGTGGTCGGTCGAGATTCTCTTCTGAGGACACGAACCAAATTCTTCGCGAAACGCAAACATTCTCTTGCAGGATGCCTCTTTTAAGCGGAAAAAAAGATACAATTTATAATAATACGGGCCTGTAAGACAGCAAAATATGTGGCGAGATAAAGTAAGACAAAATAAAGAAAGCACTAATTTAACTAATGAAGAGTAGGTTGCATGTTGTCCTAGATCATATTACACTGTTTAAGATCTAGGAAAAACAAACACTGATAATTTGGAGAATGGGTGTAAACATTTATTAGGATTAATTTTAATGCTTAATGTAGTAATTACCAAACTAAGGGTAATGAGAAAAATAACATTCAAGTAACAAAACAAAGAATGGATTACAGTAAATGAATACATTCCCACCATGTTCAGATGATCCGGAACTAGAGGATGGAAGTATTCTATTCTATTACACGGACAGTAAAAGCATCAATCTTACTAGCAGATCCGCCATCCTTAACCATTTGGTACAGTCCTTTCCACTTGTTTCGATATAGCTGTTCACACTTTAGCCGCCAGAAAAAAAGTATCAGTAATGAATATTGCTGAAACTAAAATGATATGTCTTTAATTTTAAATGAATATTATTAGAGTTGTCATTCATAAATGGAAGCGGTTTTTACTTCAGTGTTGTAATATATTCGTTATCAAGAAGAGTTAAAAACTGAGAACTTTTTCAGTTGTATAGAGACGTACGAAATAGATAAAATGTTAGAAAGCGTTATGCCATATGTAACCATTCCTCGTTGTGTTCTGGGTGACTTCGCGTATTTTGTACTGTCATTAATTCCGATTTAGTCTACTTAGTTGTATGAAAGTACATACAACTCATTATATCAATGAAGAAGTATAAGTTGAATGTCCGAAATGATGCAAGTAATATGCATTTCGGTGATTGATTTTTAAATTGTAACTTTCAGCTCGAAATGACCCAGCAACTTGTCGCTAAAGTTGGCATCACTGATGGACGGAGCAATCTAATAAGCGTCGTGCGATTCTTGGAGATGGGGAAGAAAGAGACATGTAAGATGGAAACAGAGTCACAATTAAATGGAAGACCTTGATGAAATTAGCTGCAGTTAAAGTCCTTTACGTGGAGAGAAGTTATCCCCACAGCGGTTTGCGGTCATTGCTCCATTCCAGCCTTCTGTGAATCACTCTTCTGGTATTTAATTTATCTCGGGATAACCTCTAGAGCCTGCAAAATGACCTAGTTCCCCACGGAGCTTGAACTGGGATGAGCCACGCCCGTTTCACGGAATCAACATGTTGTGTATTGCTGAATACCTCTCGACTCGAAATTACCTCTTCACGTTTAATGATTTAAAATGTGGGCCTTGCACTTGAGAGCTTTCTAAATTGGTGTTTGCTCAGATTCTATCCAGCTACTGCAACTGAAGAACAGAATAACTCATACAGAGTGAATACAGTTAAAGTTTGTACGAACGGAACAAATGGAATGAACGATAATTTGAAATAAAGTGTAGTAGATTCCGTGGAACAATTTAATATTACTCACAGTTCTATTCACAGTTAATAGTTATTATTTAGTCGCGTGTAAATCGGAGATAGTGGCAATCAGCCCCGTGAACTTACTATGCGCGAGAATTTTGTCTTAGTGTGTTATGATATTTGGTTTAAAGTCCGCCTTCGAGGTCTTCAGGTACACTCCGACTTCAAACACGTAGGTCAGGGCTCAAGATCTAAAAAGTGGTGTAAGTGCTGAAACAGGGCGCACTCAACCTCTTGGGAGAAACTGAATAGAGGTGGTTTGAAATCCCAGTTTTCAGTCATCCTCGATCTGGTCCCCAGTTCGTCTGCAGCCAAACGCTAGAATGGTACCTAATTTAAAGCAGCGGTCACTTCCTTCCAAATACCAGCTGATTACTTTCTAATTCCTGTCCCTGGAAAGTACCTTGTAGGATATGGGCCACCTGAACCAAGAGCCAATTCCCCTTTAAGGTTGTAATCAAGATTCAAGTTGCAGAATACTGTCCGTCGGCGGGACTGAGGAGAGGTCGAGGTCTGCCGGAGAGAAACGAAGAATGGGAAGAAAAAATTATAAAATTGAACGAGGTTTGATAAAGAAATATCTGTGACTTTGGGAAGGTACTAACTATCTTAGTGTATTCATTATATAAGGACATTTCAATTCAGAGTAATAGTGATCCGTGAGATTTCAAACCCTTGGAATGAAACAGCAGCGGTAACTAGTAGGGTTGTTTTTGATACGGTGGGTGTTATAAACAGCACATTCAGAGAGAGCTCAGCCTCCACATGCCTTCTAAATGAGGAAACGTGCGCGATAGCTTCTCACCAAGATGGCTGCATATTTGGAAATAAAATACATTCCCTGTGGTTCAGGTTCCACGTAAATCTTAGGTCTCGTGGTTACGACCGTAGTATCAACAGTCACAAGCTTTCTTTCTCTATTTGATGATAATCACCATCATACAACGTTAGCAACGATAACCCCACTCACTGAAACACAGAATATTATGTGATAGTCTTCATAAGTTCCCTTTGCTCACTCTCCCAAGACCAGTTTCACGTAGGTAACTTTGTTAATGTTCACCTTACCACTAAATGTCAAGTCAGTTCATCTAAGTAAAGCCTACAAAGGTCCTTAGAGGAACGAAATAAGTGGGTTCGAGTGGTCAGATCTACAATCGGCCACCTTTGCCACCAGAACTTAGCATGGTACTCATTTTTTAGGCAGCTGAGTGAGCCCCATGGCCATGTGCTTCTCCAGAAGTAGAAATCTCGTTTTTAATTATTTTCGACTTCCTGACGGAGAGTCCAACCCAACACGCCTCTACTACCTCAGGTAGATAGAAACCCCGCTTACTAATTGCGTGAAGTAGCTGAATTCTCAAGGCATATTTTTGGTGGATAGCCTTGCAAACACCCATCTCACCACCAGCCTGAAAGACTGCATTCACTTACTATTAACAAGGACATATAAAAACTTACATATGAATTGGTAGACATGAGTACCGGGTACTTTCTTGCTCAAGGCATGAAGAATCCACGAGACATTACGAATATTTACGCTGTCAAGATTTCTTTTAGTGTATTACTCTTACCACCGACTTCCTCTCTATTGACACAAAACCCTGAAGATTGCTTACAGTGGTTTCCTCTTTCCACATGACGCAATTATTGGGACAGAACTGAGAACAGAATAAATTACTCCCTTCCCCTCGTTCCAGATAGCCTGAAACTGGGAAAAGAACATTCGTTTATTGGAATTTATTAAATTCGAAATATCATTACAATTATTTGACAATTACTGTACAAAATATCAGTTATTTTGTCCTAGACATTAACAATTGCTATGTAGTCTAGGAAAACATGCATCTTTCTCTTCCTTAGCTTATTTAGTGCTTACTTTTATGTCACAAGTCTTACGGAGTATCCTACCATTGTCCGACCCCGCGGTGTAGGGGGCAACGCGTCCACCTGTCACCCGGTGGCACCGGATTCGGTTCCCGGCCGGGTCAGGGTTTTTTAATTGTAACGATTAACATCCCTGGCCTGGATACTGGGTGTTTTTTGACGTCCTTAATCTTCCTTTCCTCACACACAACAACCGCCATTCCAATTACACGCAGGTTCATACAATATGGTGCCAGTAGGGGCAAAAGATCCACATAGGTCGACGCCCCGAACAAATAGCATTAAACATGACTAAATTGAATGAATGGGTGACGAGCAGCACTGTTCCCGTTATGATGATGATCTTCACTTGGCACGGTTTAAGCGGAGACGAATACTTATTGACTCTTGTACATTTCAGGGAGCTTAATACTGCTCTTCTACTCACTTCGTCGAATAACTCGACGGGATAAGAAAGAGGATATATTATTAGAAAGGATAGGATTTTAGTTGTGTTTATTCATATTTATTATTACAAAAACGAAAAATGCAAACAGAAAACTATGAAAAAGCTAATAAAATTTAAATATATGAAAGCAGAAGTGAACAATTAAAGGTAATAATTAAACAAATTAATAACAGGAATACATTGACCTCTTAAATCTAGGTTTCAACTTGATTTCTTTGGCTTTGTTATTTTAGAACACTGTTACCAAATAAAAATTAAAAAATAAACCTGAAAAAATTACAGTCTGGTTCCAAGCAAGACCGCAGGTTAATCGGCTTTAATCCTGAACATACTATCTCCCATTACTGAGCACACTTGACAGAGATGTGAGATCTGAATTTTGTCTTCTTAGGGTTATCGACCATTTGAATATCAGCGCAGGATACCATACAACAACATCAAGTTCAACTTGGAACCACTCGTAAATTACCCGCAAAAATATTTAATGGTGTCGAGTGTACTCACTGACAAAGCAACATTCAAGATGCAGTTCAAATAACTGAAGAACATAATGAATTACTGCAACATTTGAATAGAACTGAATGGTAAATAAGTGATTAAGTACTAACAGAAACCAAATATGTTCCAGTGAACAAATTAAGGATTAAGAAACACTTTACATTATTATTAAGCAGAGTTTGTTAAGTTAAATAATTAACTTTCAGATTAGCTTTGAATAATTCAATTTAACAAATGCGTTCGATAAGATAATAGTTGGTTTTTGTTAACCTAAATAACAATATTACTTTCCGGGTCTGCAAAACAACTCATACCGAGCACGCGGTTTCCCATCTCCCCAGTGTGCCGGCTACCTAGTGGATGTTTATCACACCATTTTCACAGCTACGAGAAACATTCTTGCCGTACACCTTGCGAGTAATGTATAATACTTCGTCATGCTGACAAGAGATATCACACTTTGCACATTACATAGAAATACAGCACACGACAATCACCCATTTCGTTGCGTTGAAATTACGCCTTCTTCACAGTTATATTGAGTACAAATCTCACGGTTTTAAAACATAAACCCTCATTAAAGTACCGTAAGATCGACAGATGCTGGCTAATGGATGGGACATCCAGACAGATAAAAAAATCTCCCCTCAACACCGCGACAATATTAACCAACTCTCACGTAGCTGAGACGGGCTACCTTGTTTCTACTGGATAGAAATAAGACGTTTTATTTTCGCACTTCTAATGTCGCCACCTCGAAACCTCAATTTAAATATAGCTAAGTATGCTGCTCGATGAAGATGTTTTAGTTCATTACTACGCACTAGTGAAATTCATACAAGTACAGTACTTCGGATTCTAAACGTGAATCTAACGTAAGTTCATTTCATAGTCTTGAGAAAATGTCAGAGTTCAAATATCTCACAGATGACATGTTTACAAGGTGCAGTTCTTCAGAAGATATTAATTATTGACTGTTGATTTCAAGAAAACTCTATTTTGAGAAAAACACAATTAGAGTTTTCACTAATTTTTTAATAAATGTGGAAACATTTCTTTACATCTAGTGGCGAAGAATCAAACTGCTTCATAACTTATTTTATTTAATGTCCCGCAGGTAGCGCAACAAGTCAAAACGAAGAAATGCAATGTTTAGTTCTCAGACACTTTCTTCAGCTCTGCTGTAAAATTTCCATAGGCGATTTTGGGTCCCTTTCTATGTAACTGGTCATAATTATTCTATGACTAACTTACAACTATTTTAACTAATTCATACCTATTCCTTCCAAATTGGTTGATATGAGGGAGAAAAATTTGCACAAACCATCTTACATACTGTAGGTCATGTCATACATATATCGGAGATACGGTATCATTTAATGTGCAATCTATTTTTAAACAAACTTTACTTCGTTATTTTTTGAGTTAGTATGAACATTTCGAAATAACACGTCTTTATTCATACTTCTCATTATCATAAGATCTCTGACTCGTCGGTCAGCGTACTGGCCTTCGGTTCAGAGGGTCCCGGGTTCGATTCCAGGCCAGGTCGGGGATTTTAACCTTCATTGGTTAATTCCAATGGCCCGGGGGCTGGGTGTTTGTGCTGTCCCCAAATTCCCTGCAACTCACACACCACATATAACACTACCCTCCACCACAATAACACGCAGTTACCTACACATGGCAGATGCCGCCCACCCTCATCGGAGGATGTGCCTTACAAGGGCTGCACTTGGCTAGAAATTGTCGCACGAAATTATTATCATTATTATCATTACCATCATAAGATTGAACAAATGTAACGAACGAGTACGCGGGTAATATAAGAATCCTTTTTTTAGTGAAGAGGTACTCAACTCATACGGGTAACCGCTTCAGCCGGGTATCACCAGTCCTAATCCCAACATCATCCAAAACTTGTATGTGTTAGTTCGACTTTAAACCACTAGCAAAAAGAAAAAGATAAGTTACGTATATTTGCTCAAAAAAGAATGAGCGCATAGTATTGTACGTTCCTCAAATTTAATATTTTATCATACTTAGGCCTACTCTTAATGATTATCAAAATATAATCACAATACAATCCACAACTCTGTGGATACTCAAAACAGACATATCTATGTTTTCTGAGAAAAGAGTTCCTGTGAGGAACTTATACAATACCGCGCACTCAAGTTCTTTGATTTTATAGTTTTTTGAGCACTAAGCAAACTGGTTGTGCGGATTTGGTCACGTACCTGTTAGCTTGCATTGAGGAGAAAGTGGATTTGAACTCCACTGAAGATGGTTTTCCGTGGTTTCCTAATTTAGCACTAGGCAAATGCTGGGGCTGTACCTTAGTTAAGGCCACGGTCGCTTCCTTCCCACTCCTACACAATCGTTGCAATAGGATCTATCTGTGTTGGTGGGACGTAAAGTAGACTTAAAAAATGAGCGAATGTACATGGACTGAACTACCCTGGAAACTTGTTGATCATTTTAGCTAAGCGATTTATTTGTTCCGTTTGGCTATTTATCGTGTTTGACACCACAGCCGGCTGCAGTTTGTGTTTATTTAAAAATATTTGAATGCTATCTTCTAGTTAAGTACCATAAGAAACTGATATTGTAATGAATTTAGAACTAGAGACAACATAAGTACCTATGTCAAGGCCGGGTTAGAATCAACAGCAAACAAAAATCGAATTAAACAGTTCCTTAACCTCACACAAGGTCTCTGAGCTACGCCTGCTGACAGAATATCCCAAGATGATCTTCATACATCCTTTTAAAGTTTACGCAGGTTATGTCCCTCTCTGGCTATGGAGGCTTCCACTTTAATGGAAACACAACGTTGCGATATATTATACGGCTTGTTTTCTTTAGCTTTTCTGCCCGCTTAGGCAATTAATTGTAAATAGAGTGGAAATTTTCATTAGCAGAGAAAAGAAGAAAGTAACTTCCATAGGTTAAGCAGTATACAGTATATGTACGTATGCATTATGAGCAGGAATATTATTTGAGTGTGTGTCACGTAAATACACAGTTCAAAACAATTAGGGGAACATGTTTTTTAACGTATGCCATGCTCCACAAAACAATACCTCATACCCAGGTATATCACTAACTAAACCTTTATTCTTTACCGTTGAAGTATACAAAAGTACATCGATGGATTCGCGTTCATTTTTAGAACAGAAACGGAAATGTCCAAATACGGGCGAAAAAAAAGTGATAACAGTCCTGCAACTTGGATTTTATCACATTTGGAGAGCTGCAGCATGGTGTATGTCCTCCACGAGCATTTATCACAGCTTGGCACCTACACGGCATGCTCCGTATAAGTCGACGGAGGTCACGTTGCGGTATCAGGTCCCATTCTTCAATGAGAGCCTGTTCGAGGTCTTGCAGAGTCTGTGGTGGAAAAGGACACCCACGAACACTTATGTCAAGCCTATCTCATATATGCTTGATGGAATTCAGGTCGGGACTCACTGCTGGCCATTCCATCTCTTGAATGTCCAGTTCTCGCAAGACAGTTCTGGTGATGCGAGCTACATGAGCCCTGGCATTGTCGTTCATGAGTACGAATTCAGGGCCAAAACCGAATGCAGCAACTAACACATACTGTAACACTATCTGCTCGATGTACTACGCAGCGGTAAAATTACCACGGCCGACGCGACGACAAGATCCGTACGGCCATCCATACCCCCACACCATCCCAGAACCTTGTCCGAATCGGTTGCCTTCCTGGACAACATTTGGCATGTACTGCTCACCACGGTGTCACCATACACGTTGATGTCCATCACGCTGTATCAGGGGAAATCTGGACTCGTCTGTGAATAACACAGATCTCTATTGGTGAAGTTGTCAGTAGACGTGAGTACGGGCAAACAGAAGGCGAGCTGCGCGATGTTGCTGCGTTAAACGGGGCACTCGAACAGGACGTCTGGGTAATAAGAACACTTCTCTTAACCTGTTCCTTACTGTCTGATCAGACATGAGTTCTCCCGTTCAAAGGACTGTTCGATTACACACTTATTAGTATTTTTTTGCTAATTGTTTTACGTCGCACCGACACAGATAGGTCTTACGGCGACGATGGGACAGGAAAGGGCTAGCAGTGGGAAGGAAGCGGCCGTGGCCTTAATTAAGGTACAGCCCCAGCATTTGCCTGGAGTGAAAATGGGAAACCACGGAAAACCATTTTCAGGGCTGCCGACAGTGGGGTTCGAACCTACTATCTCCCGAATACTGGATACTGGCCGCATTTAAGCGACTGCAGCTATCGAGCTCGGTCACTTATTAGTAAAGACAGCAATTTCGTAGATAAGTTACATACATACGATGTAAAGGTACGGGTGCATTCGGACATTGAGTGTATTACAGGAATCAGGAAGCTCGTAATTTCACGTGAGTGTCTTCTCAAAAATATTTTAGTGCTCAATCATGCAGCCAGCGTCTATGTGTGTATGGATGTATGCGTTATTTTTGTATGATATTTACTGAAAATCCACAGCCTGTTTCCAGTCATTCGACCGGGTCAGGGATGGAATGAATGAAGGCCCCCCATCTAGCGGCGAGGATAGGAAATGTGCCGGCTGCCGAAGCCTGTCACACTCCTCTGGGGCAATGATGATTGATAGATAAAATTAAATATTAATGGAGAGTGTTGCTGGAATGAAATATGACAGGGAAAACCGGAGTACCCGGAGAAAAACCTGTCCCGCCTCTGCTTTGTCCAGCACAAATCGCACATGGAGTGACCGGGATTTGAACCACGGTATCCAGCGGTGAGGGGCCGGCGCGCTGTCGCCTGAGCCACGGAGACTATATTTACTACTATATGCAATTTTCTACTAATTGTGAATTAACATAAAAAAGTGGACTAAAAAATTTGAGGTGAACACAAAATCTCAGTCCTCGTGTCAGAGGAGTTAACTAGGCGCGGCTGAAATCACCAACCAATCCAGGAATCGAGCCCGGGTCCCTCTAAACCGAAGGCCGTTATGTTAACCATTCAGCCAAGAGCTGGACTCACGTAAGTGTTGATATAATGGTTACACCTATACGGGACCACCAGTTTTACGTGAAATCCAAACCGCATGGAATTAACGGTTCATTTCAAAACTCTCTCACATTGAATGGGAGACGAGCTTGGGCTACATCTGTGACAAGCCAGTCATGATACCAGTCATCTTCCTCGGCACTGAACCGTATAGAGGAGGACATTATAAATATATTATAGATATGGGTCAGAGTAAAATGGTGTTCATGTTATAGGTCACGTTTTACGCAATTATTTGCGCATCTCTACAGTTAATAATACCATTCTGCAATAATACATCGGCTACTAACAAGACTGCTGTTAAAGAATGTCCCATGAAGTTGGAATTATTATCCTCTTAGAGTTCCATTTAAAATAACAATTAAAGGAGCTGACATATTGATGCATGTTAGCGCAGACTGGAACTTTGAACTGTTGAATCAATGAAGTATGAAGTGTCTTGGAGAAGGTGCGGTATCCAACTGATGAGCCCATGCCGCACTCTGGGCGAAACACTGTTAACTTAGACTGTTGAGTTTCCTGAATTTTATTTCTAATGAAGTATGGAATTGTAACCGCTACTGTTGCTTAATGACCTATTCACCACCAATTACCCGAAATGCTACTTGCCACTTTTCTGAAGTGTTAGAACTCGGGAAGTTTACTGGCAAAGTGTGTATTAGACAATTACGTAATCAATATTAAGGCAAGAAATATTCTGTCAAGACAGAGGTATATAACCTTTGACGCCGATTTTTTCGTACAAGAGACCATTCGGTTTCTTACTGTTAAGAAGGGTAAACTTTTTGACTGTTTCTATCATGATGGTTTCCATTTCAAGCAAACAACCCATATAAGTTATATGTGCAGTATTGTCAGGCAACATTTGGTGCATGAATTCGAATTGAACGAGTTCCATATCTAGGTCTAAATTCTGCTACGGTATCTTCATTAAGAAGACGGATAACCTTCGACATTTATAATCAACTCACGAATTCAATCAATCAATATTGTGAACAGCTTGCCACTTTGATTAAATTATTGTCAGTCTTCAATTTATTCAACAGCTTTCAGTTACATTTCTCTTGCGTAAAAAATAACTGTTTGACGTTAAAATCGTGACACTGCATTCAAACATTTTATATTAGAAATACAGACACGGATTCTGCCGAAAGCATGACGTATACTATAGCTTTCGAACGAACCATCTAGAACGTTCCGATGTTTATGCATTTACCTACCATAAGGTTTCCATGCCTGTAACTGATATTCTATACTTATGAATCTGAATTCGTGACTTAGAGATATGCAATATGAAGGTAATTTTAACATTCTTACTACATACGTTTCATTGTTATTTCCTAGCTTCGTAATATACTTTATCCCCCGCAATATTTTATTTTCCGATAGAGAGAAGATCGCAGTGCGTGGGAACAGAATTTTCGTAACACATATTGCAACCGGAACACGGAACATGAGCCCCGCTTTCCAGATATGAATGCTACGGGGAGAATAGTGGAAGAGTAAAGAAAGGAAATGATGACATAGACGGAAGTTAGAACGCCGGCGCCTAACATAGGGCCCTGTTTGACACCCCACTCCATCATAGCCTCACTCATCTTCACAGAAAATCCAACTTCACAATTTGATTTGCAACAACAACGGTGCCATATACTATCTACATGTTCGGTCTAAATAAAATAATAATAAAAAACTTGCACACCTCCAAGCTTTAACTGTGACCTTTTTCTCTACTTTCCTGCCCTCTTCCGTCTTCAGCAAACGGAATTGGAAGTAAACTTCTTGTATTTTCAATAACACGACAAAATGAGGCTATTGCCAATCCTCACCCCTTTACAGCTACAGTGGGACCAATAAAAATTGAAAGTAGGAGTTAAGGAAGGACAAGGGCTTAACTTGAATGGTGATGTATCTGCTCGGCAGTTCTCACTCCACAGCAAACAGATAATCGGTCGATAAAAGAATACGTCGTTCTTCCCTATATTCGGAATGAACTTGTACAGGCAGAGACTGAGTTAAATAATACGTTTGCATGGTGTGCAGTTAGGACTGGGACGTTATTATGTAGGGCTTATTGAAATCAGACTACTCACTTGTGTGGGAAACGTAATTAACAGTGGATTTTATATCCACACCCTACGACGTTAGAACCAGTACCTTTCAATAGAAGGCAAAAGCCCCAAAGTTACGAGACCAATGGCGTGGGTTAATATGTTCATGTAGAATAACTACATATATCTGGTTGATTCAAAGATGCCACTGAATTTGGCTATAGATGTTACAGTAGGGGAAGACTCCGGTAATGGTTTGTCCCATTTTCAAGATTACAAACATAAATCGTCGTTGCGCGTGCGAAAACCACTATGTGAAATAAACTGGCGTAAAAAATTCAAACACCAAGAAGGGGTTGTGCTAGATTAACGAACGTTGGTAGGCGTATTTATATATCTTAAAGATGACGCTGATTCAAATTTTCTGAAAATCGCATCAGTGTGGCGCTAGTAGCGGCACCATAACGTAGTACATCACGTTTGTTTTAAATACGGGCTGTACTGTGCGAGAGCGTTAGTTACCTGTGAGATTGGACGGGGCGACTGTGACTGCGTCGCGAATGCCTTTACGACGACGAAGAGGCCAGTATCAACAGCTCACTACGGTTGAACGAGGCCATATAACAGGGCTACGTGAAGGTGGATATTCCTTCCGCGCTATTGCAGAACGACTTGGCAGGAATGTCTCCACTGTGCATGCGTGCTGGCAGCACTGGTCACGAGAAGGTACGCTCGCAAGAAGACCGGGCTCCGGACGTCCCCGTGGCACCACCGAGAGTGAGGACCGTCGTATTCGGCGCAAGGCTGTGGCACAGCGGACTGCGTCTGCAGCAGCAATTCGAGCGGCAGTTGGCACAACAGTGACGCAACGAACTGTTCGAAATCGGTTACTCTAAGGACAGCTCCGAGCCAGACGCCCTATAGCGTGCAGTTCACTTACGCCAAACCACTACCGTCTGCGACTTCAGTGGTGTCAGCGAGAGCTCATTGGAGGATGGAGTGAGGTCCATTGTGTTTTCCGATGAAAACCGGTTGTGCCATGGTGCCAGTATGTTGGTTAGAAGGAGATGAGGTGAGCGCCAGCAATCCACCTGTCTTTGGCGTCGACTCACTGGACCTAAACCGGGAGTTCTGGTCTGGGGAGCAATTTACTATGACAGCAGGAGCACTCCCACGAAACCTGACTGCATATGTGTACGCCCGTCTGGTGATTTGAACTGTTCTGCTGCCATTCATGAACAGCATTCCCGGGGGTGTTTTCCAACAGGACAATGCAGGCCCCATGCCATTATTGTAGCACACCGTGCTCTACGGAGCGTCGACAGGTTGCCTTGGCCTACTCGCTCCCCTTATCTGTCCCCAATGCGTATGGGACATTATTGGACGGCAACTCCAGCGTCATATACAACCGGCATTAACTGTCCCCATCTATAGACCGACCAAGAGCAACAGCCATGGAACTCCATCCCACAAGCTGACATCCGGCACCTATACGACACAATGCGTGCACGTTTGCCTGCCTGCATTCAACAGTCAGGCGATTACACCGGTTATTGGACCACCATGGCACATTTGCGATGGCTTTTTTCGTGCGGACATTAACCTGTAGTCCTGCACCTTTAATCAGTTACATATGTTATCTCGACAAACATATATTTCCAAAATTTACGTATTCTACATTCCTTATTTCATAGTGTTTGTATATTTTTCCGCCAGTGTATTTCAGCTTAGAACTTAGGCAGGTAAAGTTCTGTCATGTAATTTTCAATATTGTGCGACTAACTACCAAGAATTCTCGCTCTTGATTATATATGTATTACGGGTCAGTATTTTCCCACAATTTTATCACATAGCGGTTTTAGCAGGCCAGCGACGAAATTCTATATACACAGTTCAAAAAAAATAGGGGAACATGTTCTTTAACGTCTGGTATGTGAACGTTAATTTGGTAGATGGAGTTCCAATGGTCGTTCAGCATACCTTGAGACATTAGTTACTCAGAGTATGTCAAATCGAAGTTAAACTCAATCTGTAGGCGTAGCCATGAATTAAACTGTAAGGTGACCCCTCAAAACAAAGTAAATAGCGGTGCGTCCGTGTGTCGTTGTGAGTTACACAGACTACTTCATTCATTTGAGCTCGTTGTACGTCAACAAGCATATCCCATGAGACATCTTAACGAGGTTCAACTCGCAAGGACCGTCACATTGATCCAGGAAGGATGGACTTAACGTCGTGTACTTGTGGATCGCAATGTCTCTCCGTCAGTTATTCACCACTTGTGGAATCGATACAATGATATAGACCAGTTCACAAGGAGGGTTGGGCAAGGTCGTGACGCATCACAACCCCACAGGATGACCCATATCTGACCATCTGTGCGTTCCGGCGTCGTTCAGCAACTGCCAGAAAACTGACAACAAGACCTCAGGTGGGTCACTGGAGTCACGGTGTCTGAGAGGTTATGAGGTGATGAGAAGTGTTCTTATGGCCCAGACGTCCTGTTTAAGTGCCCCGTTTAACGCAGCAACTTCGCGCATCTCGACTTCTGTTTGTCCGTGCGCACGTCAACTGGCTACTTCGCCAATGGAGACCTGTGTTATTCACAGACGAGTCCAGATTTCTCCTGACATGGACGTCAACGTGTATGGAGACGCCGTAGTGAGCAGTACATGCCAAATTTTGTCCAGGAAGACGATCGATTCGGACAAAGTTCTGTGATGGGTGGCATCAGTATTGATGGCCGTACGGATCTTGTCGTCGTCCGTGGTAATCTTACCGCTGCGGGGTACATCGAGCAGATACTGTTACAGCATGTGATGGTTGCTGCATACGGTGTTGGCCCTGAATTCATACTCATGCATGACAATGCTAGGGCTCATGTAGCTCGCATCACCAGCACTGTCTTGCGAGAACTGGACATTCAAGAGATGGAATGGCCAGCAGTGAGTCCCGACCTTAATCCTATCGAGCATGTGTGAGATAGACTTGACGTAAGTGTTCTTGGGCGTCATCTGCCACCACAGACTCTGCAAGACCTCGAACAGGCTCTCATTGAAGAAAGGGACCTCATACCGCAACGTAACCTCCGTCGACTTATACGGAGCATGCCGTGTAAGTGCCAAGCTATGATAAGTGCTCGTGGAGGACATACACCATACTGAAACTCTCCAACGGTGATAAAATTCAGGTTGGAGGATTATTATCACTTTGTTTTCGCTCCTATTCGGACATTCAGTTTGTGTTCTGAAAATGAACGCGAATCCATCGATGTTCTTTTATGTACTTCAACGGTAAAGAATAAAGGTTTAGTTGGTAATATACCTGGGTGTGAGGCATTGTTTTTTGGAGCATGGCATACGTTCAAAAACATGTTCCCGTAATATTTTTGAACTGTGTATATTAAAAATACTGTATGTTCTGTGTTAGTGAAACTGTAGTATGGGTTTTGATCAAGATGTTTCCAGATAACTAAAATTAAAGTTGAGAGATCAGTTTACAACTTTAAGTTTGTAGTACAGACAACGAATACAGCTTATTAAAAGACACTCTAGAATGGATTCAATTAGAAAATATAGCCATTGGTGCACCACCAACACTATGAGAAAATTCCGGTAAGTATCCGACTGCTGAAATAAAATGTCTTGCAAGAAGGAAATGGGGCGTGAATAGCACTTCCACTGTCATTCTCACTCAATATGTTTACAGGTGAACTTGTTGATCATTCGTTATGCCTATTTGATATCCGGGAGTGCTTAGACATTGTCATTCATTGAACAAGAAGTCAAATTTGAGTGGTATGGCGACTTTCGGGTACTGTTTTGACTGTAGCTTCAACATTGTTGTTTCGTCAAACTTCTAGAGGGAAAACTGAGGCTTAATGACATTTTCAAGTGGTTGGGCGTCCTTTTTTTCCATTTCAAGTATTATACACAACAAAATAACACCAATTATATCAGAGATTAAAGTACACATAGAATAGGTATATGGGAATGATATCTTTAATGTCCCATGATGCCAGGAATAGCTAAAAAAAACTAAATGTAGAGGATTATTAACGAAACTACAATAGCGTTATAAAGGAAATTACTAAGAATGAAATTTGGAGTAAAGAGGTGATCTTAATCTATCATTAAAATATTTTTGTTCAGCAGAATAGTGTATCACTATTGTTCACGGTAACAACCATCTTAGAAGTGGTTCTCCGTGGTTAACCTACTTCAACTCCAGACAATTATGGATGGTATCAAGCAAATAGATCACGGCCATTCCTACCCAACTCTAGTTCCATTTAATAACAAATTCATACACTGTACAGACTATAGATAACCAGCTTGATTGCCTTCACACACACACACACACACACACACACACACACACACACACACACACACACACACACACACACACACACACACACACACACACACACACACACACACACACACACACACACACACACACACACACACACACACACACACACACACACACACACACACACACACACACACACACACACACACACACACACACACACACACACACACACACTAAATACACGTGGCTTTGGATAAGATGTATGTTTCATAAAACGACAACAACAACAATAACAACAACTTGCGATGATCTGAACTTACGTTTTCCTGTCGAAAATTGTATTTCCTGATCTGAACAACAAGCCGCTCTGCAAATATAACAATGTAATGTAAGGATTACAGTCAATATAGCAAGTCTGAATTTTGAGGGCTGATATCTCGCTGCACCAAGACGTGCCTAAGTAAACTGTTCTTTATAAATTCCACCAGATCCATCTCAAGACCTCTCTCTAAAGAATCGCTCAACTTTGCCACGAAATGTTCTGCCAAAACAAACTTCCAAACCATCAAACTTGATTCTACGACTCCGCTAGACAAACTGGGACGTGGAGAGAGGGGTGATTGATCACTGGCGCCCTTGTTTCATCAACACAACGCTCCTACTAGACTTGCGGCCTGCTGGACACGATTTCCACCAAGATTGCTAAGAACGTGAAATTATTACCACTTGTGGCGTAACCACAAATCTTGTATTTTACCTAAAAATATATTTGTACATAAATTTAAGGAATTGCTGTAAGGAAACTGCGTATATTTCGTAAGTGTAGTGGAGAAATATATATATATATATATCTGCTACGGGAAGATAAACGCATTCCAATGAAGCCAAATGAAGTTATAGTAATGGGCAAGGAATAGGAATTTGCACCTAGCTGGTCTCTCAATAGTGATTAGATCGATGTCTAAGTTTGGTAGGAGACCTTAATGGAACAGTTAATAGTGCTGTTATCGTCTGTTCCCAAGATAGCTGAGGTCAGAGGCATTTTTTAGTATCAAAATGCGACTGCTTCATGTTATTGCCATCTAGCACACGAAAGTAATCCTGCGGAACTAATTTCCACCATTCTGGTTTCTCTTAAAAATATATAGAAATTGAAGAAACGTTAAACAAATACCAGTAGTATATTACTGTAGAAGATTTAGCGTAAAATACATTAGCCTCCATAAGTATTTTCGTGACAGATGCCCTTGTGGCCTCTTATATTTCTATACCTCGTACCATAAAGTCATTGAACACCGAACCTAGGTAACATTTTCTAGGGCCTTCCTCTCCTTGTCTGACCAAACACGGCTGAGTACAAAATTATCCTTATTGATCTACCCACCTCTATTCACCTCATTAGTTAGTAAGTAACTTACTTACTCAGTTAGGTAGCGAAGTAGGTATGAATTTGTTTACTTCATTCCCAGACGCTCGCAAAATAAATACGTAAAACCGAAATACTCCATATTGAGTATGTAGGCCCTATATATATATGTGTGTGTGTATGTACGTATGTATGCATGTATGTAATGATATACAGGTGTATGTGTACTTACGTAGGTGTTCCCAAAAATGTGGAAAGTAATCGGGGTGTCAATAGCATTCCCCAAAACAACACACAACATCCCTATAAGTATACGTCCTATGGTCAATCGTTTCCGATTTACAGACATTCCAAACATGTACTAGAATTATTGGCCACGGCTGTACCATACACATCCCACTTGGAGTAGCTGTAGCATGTTCGTGTACGAGCTTTTTTTTTTTCTATTTTCTTTAAGTCGCACCGACACAGATAGGTCTTATGGCGACGATGGGATAGGAAAGGCATAGGAATGGGAAGGAAGCGGACGTGGCCTTAATTAAGGTACAGGCCAAGCTTTTGCTTGGTGTGAAAATCGGAAACCACGAGAACCATCTTCAGGGCTGCCGACAGTGGGGTTCGAACCCTCTATCTCTCGAATGCGAGCCCACAGCTGCGCGCTCCTAACAGCATGACCAACTCGCCCGGTCGTGTACGAGCAGTGATACACCACTCCGTAGGCTAAGTAGTGCTCAAAGTGTCCGCTACTGAACAGCGCAATTTCAAGTATTGCTGAGAAACGTACATGACGTTGTCAATGAGAACATACATTACTGAACTCGTAATTATATAGCGTACATTAAAGGATACGAGACCTTATGACAGAGTTCCTGACTCCAAAGTGAATACGAAATATCGTCTCCATTGCAGCTGATAACTCGTACAGGAACGACCATAGGACGTATGTTCATAGGGACGTGTTGTATTGCTTTGGGGTGTACTATCCATGTCATGATTACTTCTCACATTTTTGGTAACATTCTGTATTTGCATATACATGACACTGACAACCCTTTCAACTAGGACTCTTCATTTTATCGCCTCACAACTCCTTGTATTTTTTCCTCCACGTTCCTATCAATTAATACGCATCTGAAAATATTATGAAAAATGACACGATAGTTACACAAACTTCAATTTATAAGCAAACAAGTAAGTGTTGTATATAATATACAGTATCTACAGTGCAGAATGTTTGATATTTAGATACTTCCACAGAGAGTTCATGAATAAGAATAAATGGAAACAATTTTATGATCTTACTAGATTTAGTCTGTGAAAAGGGACGATTTTATTGTTGACTTCAATACAGAGCTTCATTCGTCACCAAATGCCGGAGGGTCCCGAAAAACTTTCGAGTTAATTTTTATAGGTCCTCAATGAATCCACTTACACTCTGGTAATGTCATGATCCACTGACGGTCATTTAAGGAAGATGCACTGAAACTGAGGAGTGTCTGTTCTAAAGTTCCTATGTCCACCATAAGGAAGTTGAGGGGAAATGCAAGAAACGAGTAATAAAAGGCACATGGGACGTAACCCTGACCGGGTATGTTTCCCGTACAACTGTGCTGATCGAGCTCGGTAGCAGCAAGTGCGGCCAGTATCCAGTATTGGGGAGATAGTAGGTTCGACCCCCACTGTCGGCAGCCCTGAAGATGGTTTTCCGTGGTTTCCCATTTTCACACCAGGCAAATGCTTGGGCTGTACCTTAATTAAGGCCACGGCCGCTTCCTTTCTACTCCTATCACTTTCCTATCCCATCGTCGCCATAAGACCTATCTGTGCCGGTGCGACGTAAAACAAGTTGTAACAAAAAAAAGGAAACGGGTGTGCTTCGTAGCTTGACACAGGGTACTCCTAAGGCATTTTCTGGGGATGAGTATGGCTGTTACTCAGAATAATTACTAGTAATGCCGGGATTAAAACCTTGGATCTCTGAATGGTGCTGCTTCCCAGGCGCTTCATGGAGCGGACATACTCAACGGATAAAATGTGGATCTTAGCCCAGTAATCTTCTAATTATGTACAGAATAAATTTCTTGTCTCGAATGTTCGAAATTAGGCAAAACATTATAAATACTTCATTTTGTTTTTTGTAATACGAGAATATGTTTTAAGAAACCGGCTTTATGAAATAAAACATTTGTAGGCCCTATATGTATTGAAGATAAGTGCGATGATGAACATAACACAAGTCTAAGTTACGTGACGAAAGATAACATATTTACTTTCCATGTTGACATTCCCACCAATCTCTTAAAAGCGCGAGAGTTGAGCGCCATGTAGATATCAGATTTACAACCGTTCTAAAAGGAGCAAAGTACTAAAAGAAACGTCAATGGAGGATTTCATTGACATCAGAAGTTGAACAGAAAGTTTCCGCGAGGGAAGCCAAAAGTGGTTTGGGGTGACGTTAAAGAAATCCTGGGAGATAAAGAAACACCACCGGTTAGAGCGCTTCTCCAAACAGACATTAATTTTGAAATGGGTGAAAGGACTATTTTAAGCAAACATTAGAGAAATTGCACGGCTAGCCTCTGGGCTTGAAGCAGAATTTTATTGAAGACAGAGGGAAATGTAATTTAATTCACTGAAAGTATTTTTAAACACACCTTTCAGGTAATAGCCTACGTATTAAAGAGTGAGCTCTTGGAATTCCCTCACCGTTAGAAGTGACTGAAGGGGAACATCACAGATTCTTGGAAAATGAGCGTCGTAATGTGCTCTGAAGTGACTTCATATTTGTTTATTCCTGTCTTTCTCACATTATTCCTTCCTTTCCTTTTGTTTTTGAACTTCTCTTACCTGTCCAGAGAACGCGTAAAATGGCAGGTTATTATTATTATTATTATTATTATTATTATTATTATTATTATTAGTTTTATTATTATTATCATCATTATTATTACCGAACGGAGTGGCGGCGCGTATTAATGCCAAACGGCTACGGAGCTAAAGCTCTGTATTGGGAAGACGCGTGGGTTTTCTCTGTGGTCTTATTTTCACTTCCAGATAAATGCCTGGACAGTTCATTTTGATAGGCCACAGCTGATTCCGTCCACCTCCTTACCCAATTGCATTCACAATCATTCATTACATCTTCGTTAGTTCCTCAACTAAGGTTGGCGCCCGGAAGGGCAGCCGGCCGTAAAAAACCATGACACAAAAATTAATTTCACCTCATTCTCAACCCCACATGAAGAAACGAAACTGAGGGATAGACATACATATTTTATTTTTTGTTTCCGTTACACCACGTTAAGCATCATTCCTTTATGGTCCTCCTTACGATCAGCCCAGTATACCTTCATCCTTTCGGAATGGGCTTATTTGCGTTCTTGCGACCAGGTGTTGCCGGTCCGTTTCCTATTCGCCTCATTTTGGTAGAACGTTTGAACTCGGAATCCCGTAATTTTGGTGATGGTCTTCCTATTATAATGTTTACTCTATACTGTATCCTGAGGTATGTTCTTTTCCTCCATGTCCTCCTTTACCCCTTTAAGCCAATTAATTTGTTTCTTCCTTCTCTCCAGTATTCCAGAATTCTCTTAGCTCTTCTCCCTGGAGGCATCCTTTTGATTTTTCCGTAGAAACATAGCCTTCTCTTCTTAAATGACGATGTAATTTTCTGTGCCTTTTCATATAATTCAACATTTGGTTGCAGGCGATATTCGTGTCCCACTTTCCTAGGTCCTAGTAGTTTAATCAATGCTTTCTAGTAATTTCTTCCTGTTCAATGAAATGTATACAAACTTTCTGGCTTTATCACAGTGTTGTAATGTATGGGTTTTGCAATGATTCAGATTGATTTGTTGTTATATACTGTACATTGCGGCGTAGCTCATATGCTTTTTCCATCTTTTTTTCCCTTTCCTGTAACGCTATTCCTGGTAGCCCTGTAGGAGTTATCCACTCCCCCAGATATTTAAACTTCTGTACTCTGTTAATACGTCGCTGTTCGAGCAATAGGTCATATCTCACAACGCTATTACTATGCATTATTTCCGTTAAGACTGGTCACGCCTCCCACCCACACAGGTATATGCAGTCCATCAGAACAATTTTCGTTGTGTTCATTTTCGTATGCTAGCGTGTAGAGGAAAATGAATCTTAAAGACATTTATACTGTAGGAGTGCGTACATAAGTCATGCAAACATACATTCCTAGAGTGCGGTATTGTAAGGTTCATTTTCCCTTACACGTAAGCATAGGAAAATGTACACAACGAATATCGTTCTGATGAACTTTCTTTCCTTACGATATAAGAAGTCCTGTCTTTAAAACAATAGCTTGAAGCGTTTATTATTATTATTATTATTATTATTATTATTATTATTATTATTATTATTATTATTATTATTATTATTATTATTATTATTATTATTATTTCTAGTTTCATAAGCGAGAGATCAACGTACTGGCCCCTTTAGTCCTCTTGGCCTGGAATGGAATTCGACTCCTGGTCGGGTTGAGGGAATTTTATCTTAATTATCTTAAATTGTTAATTCCCTTGTCTCGGTGTCTAGGTATTTGTACTGTCCGTAATATTCCTCCAACTCTCATTCCACACACAACATTATCCTTCACCACACCAACACGCAGTTCCCCATGCACGGCAGACACCACCCACCCTCGTCGGAGAGTCTGCTGTAAAAGTGCTACGCCACACGAATTTTTAAATTATTATTATTATTATTATTATTATTATTATTATTATTATTATTATTATAAGTTGCTATACGTCGCACAGACACAGATATGTCTTATGGCGATAATGGGATAGGAAAGGCCTAGGTGTGGGAAGGAAGTGGCCGTGGCCTTAATTAAGGTACCGCCCCAGCATTTGCATGGTGTGAAAATGGGAAACCACGGAAAACCATCCTCAGAGCTGCCAACAGTGGGGTTCGAACGCACTAGCTCCCGAATTCAAGCTCGTAGCTGTGCGCTCCTAACCGCACGGCCAACTCGTTCGGTATTATTATTATTATTATTATTATTATTATTATTATTATTATTATTATTATTATTCGTCTCCTGAATGGCCATGGCAGTGGCTTTCATTTCAGACGGTTCATGTTCGATTCCCCGTGGGTTCGGGGAATTTAGCCGCATCTCGTTAATTGTTCTGGCACGCGGTCTAGGTGTTTGTATTCATCTTAATATACGCCTCTTCGTTTACACTTTACGCATCACACTGCCAAACACTACAGAGAATCGCAATAGTGAATACATCCCTCGACGTTGGTAGGTGTCAGGAAGGGCATCCAGGTATAAACGTGAGCCAAAAGCACATGAAATGCTGACCATAAGCAATTGGGACAAAGGCAACGATTATTATTATTATTATTATTATTATTATTATTATTATTATTATTATTATTATTATTATTACTACAAAAAGTGTTTTACAATACAAGGGTAAAAAGTAGCTTACTACTAGGTGGTCAACATAAGTTATTTTAAGCCGTACGTAATACTGTATATCTGATGGCTGTTCACGTTCTGATTTTTCCTTTGTACGACGTATTTCAATAAAATGAATACTTACTACTTGTCCACTGACAGTACGACTTTCTCTTGAGTTCCGCTATAAGGCTACACCAGTACCACCAGTGTCAGTTATAAATTATAATTACTGTTGCAATCAATAAACGTTTTTTCAGCTATCAAGCGTTGCGCCTGTTGTTTTCTGTAGGCCAGCTGCCTTCACTCTTGCACATGAAACATTCATATGGTACCCTACAAATAGCTCTGTTCCGATCGAGAACCACCGGTCCCATTAAACTAACCAACAACAGTTGCTAACCCTAACCTCTGCATAATGCCGTAGTTTATTATCTAGCTCCAAATTTGTTACATCCCAATATCCTGCACATTAAATGATTATAACTGGAGCAAGTAACAGGCTGTAGACGAGTTACACATTCTTCAGTGCGTATTGCCTCTACCATCAGAATAAAGAAGGCCAATCAATCAATCAATCAATCAATCAATCAATCAATCAATCAATCAATCAATCAATCAATCAATCAATCAATCAATCAATCAATCAATCAATCAATCAATCAATCAATGAACTGCATTTAGTTTTTTCTAAAATGGATGAGATAGGAAAGGGGCAGGACTGGGAAGTAAAATATCGTGTGCTTAAATAAGGTACAGTTCCGGCACTTTCCAGGTGTGAAAATGGAAAACGACGGAAAAGCGTCTTCTGGCTGCCTATAACGAAGTTCGAACCCAGCAGCAAAAAGCTACATGGGCGAACCGTGCAGCCAACTCGCTCTGAAGGTGGCATCGAAATGTAAGCAACGCTAAGAAATTGACGTAGAGAGTAGGGAAATCAATGTACATTAATTATTATTGGCAAGTAGTGAATCTAAACTGGCGAAATAATGTATTAAACGACCCAACCGCTGATTAATGATATTATCATAAACTGCCTTCGGATGAAATATTCAATTTTTAAAAATATACGAAGACAAAATATCGGCAGAATCGTTCTCATTGAAAACTTTTCTAGAGTCTTTGAATCAGTGTTCATGTAATATGTAATTTATGTTCTGTCGGTGCAGCGCAATTGTTCCTCTACGACTTGATTTGAGAAGAAGATATTTTGTTGCGTTTTCCAGCACATAACGCTAAATGATGATCACACTTCTTTGTACGGAAAAACAAAAAAGTATTACCAATGTTTATACGTGGTTGAGTAGCATTTGATTTCTCTCTTAGTATTTGAAACTGCTAATTCTAACCGGGATTGGTGGTACTACATCCTCTATAAATGTTTACACCTACAGTTCTCTTTACACCAAATGATTCCTGATTGTCACATAACAGGTCGTTAAAGAGCAAACGAGGACCGTAACAGAGATTAACTCTAACAAGATTACACAAAATTATTAGATACTCTAATTAAATTTCCGAATAGAACTACATAACCGACCATAACTATTGAGTGCCTTCCATCGTTTGATTTCCCACAGGTTTCATAACACAAGATGGGGAATTCAATTTGCAGCACACGCTTTGTTTCGAGTCTTGCAGGGGCATATTCAGTAGCCTTACAGCCCATCGCTTAGCGTATTCCATTCTGGGCTGCCTTTTAAGATAGCCCAATATCCCACAAGGAAAGAATATTGCAGTCTCAGCCATGGAATTACCTTCGTGGAGATATAAGTCGATGTGTTGTATGGATATAGCTGTTTCATACATTTTATTCTTTTATTTCCATGCTACTTCCTTCTACGTAATGGTGGTTGCTACCTATGTGATGGTCACCTATTTCTAACACAACCGGAAAATTAGGACAAAGTCTTATACTGATCTTCTCATTGTTCATGGTAAAATTTAATGTTTCACTTACATTCAATTGGTATAAATAACTTAAACGAAACCACCGTCCTTGATGCACAAAGAGGCATCTTTATCCTACGGGATTAGCCAACATACATATATAAATACATACAATACATAGAGTACATACAGCTTCATTATTGATCTTAATGCATTCCAGCGTTCAGTCTGCAAGTATTTGTGAACTAACAGAGCGCCTCCATAATCTGCCACTTGCAATTTACACAGTGGCTTTGTTCATTTCTGCACCGCAAACCATTAAAAACCGAGTATAACTATCGTCGACTTGGTCTCCCTCTACTTTTTTTTTGTTTTGTTTGGAATTTGTTATACGTCTCACTGACACACATAGGTCATATGGCGACCATTGGTTAAGAAAGCACTAGGAGCGGGAAGGAAGCGGACTTAGCCTTAATTAAGGTATAGCCCAAGCATTTGCCTGGTGTGAAAAGAGAAAACCTCGAAAAGCCATCTTCAGGGCTGCCGAAGTGGGAATCGAACTCACTAGCTTCCGAACGCAAGCTGACAGCTACGTGCCCCAAACCACGCGGCAACTCGCTCGGCTCCTCTACTACTCTTGCATTCCATGGCCGAGTCCATTATTCAACTAGGTAACCCATCCTCCTCTCTTCGCCTCATGTGACCCCATCACCGACGCTGGATTACGCATACAGCTTCATCCATCGAATTCATTACTTACTTTGTCTTTATCTTCGTATTCCGAGTACCTTCCTATCCTTCTTTCCACCTGTTTATCCCTGAAGTCATTCTTGCTACCTTCATGTCCATAAATGTCAGGTTCTTCACCGTATCAACATTAATTTACGACCAAATAAAATTTAGAAAATGCCTGAAAAAGAAAACATTTAACAGCATATTATAATTGAAAAAGAAACAAATAAATTCAAATTCATTCCTGAGAGAACATTGTCAGTTCTATCAAGTCACAATTTTTAAATTTAATTATGAATTGATTAGCATTACTAAGAAGTGTAAAAGTATACATACATACATTATCATTATATACTGTTATGCCTTTCAGCGTTCAGTCTGCAAGCCTCTGTGAATTTACAAAACGTCGCCACAATCCTCGATTTGCAACTAGAGTTGTGACCTCATTTAGTTCTATACCTCTTATCTTTAAATCGTCAGAAACTGAGTCTAACCATGGTCGTATTGGTCTACCTCTACTTCTCTTACCCTCCATAACAGGGTCCATTATTCTCCTAGGTAACCTATCCTCCTCAATTTGCCTCACATGATCCCACCACCGAAGCCGGTTTATGCGTACAGCTTCATCCTTTGAGTTCATTCCTAAATTAGCCTTTATCTCCTCATTCCGAGTACCCTCCTGCCATTGTTCAAACCTGTTAGTACCAGCAATCATTCTTGCTACTTTCATGCCTGTTACTTCTAACTTATGAATACGATATCCTGAGTCCACGCAGCTTTCGCTCCCGTAAAGCAAAGTTGGTCTGAAAACAGACCGATGTAAAGATAGTTTCGTCTGGGAGCTCACTTCCTTCTTCCAGAATACTGTTGATCGCAGCTGCGAGCTCACTGCATTAGCTTTACGACACCTTGATTCAATCTCACTTACTATATTACCATCCTGAGAGAACACACAATCTAAATACATGAAATTATCGACCTGTTCTAGCTTTGTATCGCCTATATGACATTCAATTCTGTTGAATTTGTTACCTACTGACAACAATTTAGTCTTCGAGGGGCTAATTTTCATACCATACTCAATTTTCAAGTTCCAAGATATTAGACTGCAGGCTTTCGGCACAATCTGCCATTAAAACCAAGTCGTCAGCATAGGACTACTTACTACATTTCCACCTAACTGAATCCCTCCCTGCCATTTTATACCTTTCAGCCAATTCTACTTTCTTTCTTCCATAAGCCCCATTAATATTGATAGCTCCCCATTGAATTCCATTTCGTTCGCCAAGTTGTTTCCAAGGAGTCCCTCGCCTGTCAAATGGGAGTGGGACTCCGTTACTCCCATAGCTCCTAGGCTTGCTAAAATGTTCTGAGCTCAGTAAATTCATGAAGCAGGATGCTACCCTACTTACACATAGTTCAAGTGAGGATCTCTCCTCTAACGGGTTATGGACCACCGGTGAATTGTATAGTCCTAGCCGCCTGAGCACAAGGAGGGCCACGACTCAGAATATGTCCGAGATGCCCACTCCCATTCCATAGCAACTGGTATCCCGACTCTCAGGACCACTTACTAGGCCACTCAGCCGTTGCCCATGGTGCACGAACTAGGACGTGACTACAGTAACCCACACCATGAACCACGTGTAAAAGTATTTATGTTAAATCTGTGTCCTCCCTTCTTTGTTGAAGTATTATAACTTATATTAGTGAAGTACTCATCATCGTATTTTAAATTGTTTTGAATGATTTAGGGTATGTTTAATGAACATTAGTGAACTAATCAATTACATAATACAATCGAGTTTGAATTATTTTGTTATATGCTTTAATTTATCATAGTAAAGATTGGACAATTTCTTGGGTGTGTGTATTTGTTGAGTTTTTTTAGTGTCATTCTATAATGACGAAATCGGCTTTCGTGTAACCGTAACTGTAGTTCATTATTATTGTTAATCGTATTTTAAAGGTTTTGGAAATAATTTACGGGCTGTTTAATGTGTTTTAGAGAAAAAATAAATTATATAATTTCTTTTTTTCTTGCTATTTGCTTTACGTAGCACCGACACAGGTAGGTCATATGGCGACGATATGGAAGGAAAGGCCCAGGAATGGGAAGGAAGAACGCATGGCTTTAATTGAGGAACAGCCCCAGCATTTGCCTGGTGTGAAAATGGGAAACCATGGAAAACCATCTTCAGGGCGACCGACAGTGAGATTCGAACGCAGTATCTCCCGCATGCGAGCTCACAGCTGCGCGCCCCTAACCGCAGGGCCAAGTCGCCCGGTATATAATTTCTAATAGAGTTCGAAATGTTGGGCTTTTCTAGTACGGCATGTGATTTAATTAAGTAGAATGAAGAATGGGGAATCTTTTGTATGTGTGTGATCGTTGAGGTTATTCCAGTTGGCTTCTTTAGTGGTGCGAATTTCTATTGACTCCTTTACGTCTGAATAGTTTAAATATTTTTGACGTGTAATATTTTAAGATCTGTGCTGAAGTCTGTGAAGTAGCGAGTGTTATTTTATGTGGGTGTGCAGGAAGGCTGAATGTCTGCTCTGTCTAATTGCATTTTTGTATTCTTTGTACCTGTTGTGAAAATTACATTTTTTGGCCGATATGTGTGGTATTACAATTTGGTTTTTGCCATTTGCCTTGTTATATTTCTGATTTGGACAAATGGTATTTTAAATTTAGATTGCATTTACTGTAATTTGATTTTCAATGTGTTGTTTGTTCTTGTTTTTTTTAATGGCTTTAGGTCGCACCGACACAGATAGGTCTTATGGCGACGATGGGATAGGAAAGGGCGAGGAGTTGCAAGGAAGCGGCCATGGCCTTAATTAACGTACAGAACCAGCATTTTCCTGGTGTGAACATGGGAAACCACGGAAAACCATCTTCAGGGCTGCCGACAGTGGGATTCGAACCCACTATCTCCAGGATGCAAGCTCACAGCTGCGCGCCTCTAAACGCATGGCTAACTCGCCCGGTGTTGTTTGTTCTGAATGCTATTTTGATTCCGTGCTTTTCGTATATGTTTTTACTCACGAAATCGAGAACTGCAGTACGTATTTATCGTTTTCATGCTATGGTTTGTTTAGGTTTTTCCTTTCTTTATAGCCGGTCTACTGTGTTAGGTTGATGGTTCCTTTCTACCGCAATTTGTTTTATTATTTTTATTTCGTTATTCATATCTGTTTTGTTCATTGGTATGATTACATCATCATCATCATCATCTGTTTACCCTCCAGGGTCGGCTTTTCCCTCGGACACAGCGAGGGATCCCACCTCTACCGCCTCAAGGGCAGTGTCCCGGAGCTTCAGACTCTTGGTCGGGGATACAACTGGGGAGAATGACCAGTACCTCGCCCAGGCGGCCTCACCTGCTATGCTGAACAGGGGCCTGGTGGAGGGATGGGTAGATGGGAAGGGATAGGCAAGGAAGAGGGAAGGAAGCGGCCGTGGCCTTATGTTAGGCACCATCCCGGCATTCGCCTGGAGGAGAAGTGGGAAACCACGGAAAACCACTTCCAGGATGGCTGAGGTGGGAATCGAACCCACCTCTACTCAGTTGACCTCCCGAGGCTGAGTGGACCCCTTTCCAGCCCTCATACCACTTTTCAAATTTTCGTGGCAGAGCCGGGAATCGAACCCGGGCCTCTGGGGGTGACAGCTAATCACACTAACCACTACACCACAGAGGCGGACGGTATGATTACAGCTCTGCGTATTACTGTCTTCAGTCTTGCTAATTTGTGTGTGGTCGGGTGATTGGAATCGTTGTCTATTGTGTGTAATATCTGAGTGGGATTCCTCTATATGTTGTATGCCGATTTATCTTTACTTTTTACTGATTGTGATGTCCGAAAAGTTGATCTTCCAATTTGCTTCTGGTTCCAGTGTGAACTTGATTGACTTGTGTAAAGCGTTAACAATGGAAACAGAAACAATGACTTTACAGATGAACCGAGTACGCTTGAACAACCTCAGGTAAATGCTATCAACGTTTTCCAATATTATTTGGCGCGTTACAGACAGTTCAAATTACGCTGAACAGTTTACAATGTCACACCATCAACAAAACTGGAAATTGTTCGTGTTGAAAAGTGAATATGGCTTTATTTATTATTGCATGTTACAATCTTATCACATAAAGTTGTGAGAGGCAATAAAACTAACGCGCAGCTCACAACAATGTAATGTTACTTTTACAGCGACGGAGAAACTACTACACAATAAATCGCTGTACTCTGAGCTAAATGAACCCGTGGATAGCACTTTCGTGTTTTTAAAACGGGAACGTTCGTTTCCGATTTCTTAACCATATGGACTTTTTACCTCTGTCACAGTCACCATTTTATTATGTATGTACAGTACAGTATTCCAAGTACAATATTGAATCCGTGCAAGATATAATGTAGAGAACCTTATTTTTGTTTTTTATTTCTTACAATATTTTTGAGATGACGTTCGTATCGTTTAGGAATCGAGTAATAATTAATTGTGTGCCCTCAGAGCCGAAACATCATGTTTTCCATAAAAGGAGAATTAAGCTAATCGACTCCCCACCTCCCACTTCTCTCACTACCGGGCGAGTTGGCCGTGCGCGTTGAGGCGCGCGGCTGTGAGTTTGCATCCGGGAGATAGTAGGTTCGAATCCCACTATCGGCAGCCCTGAAGATGGTTTTCCGTGGTTTTCCATTTTCACACCAGGCAAATGCTGGGGCTGTACCTTAATTAAGGCCACGGCCGCTTCCTTCCAACTCCTAGGCCTTTCCTATCCCACCGTCGCCATAAGACCTATCTGTGTCGGTGCGACGTAAAGCCCCTAGCAAAAAAAAACTTCTCTCACTATCTGTCTCTCTCTCTTGTGTGTGTGTTTGTTATTGCTTCCCAAATATGCTCCGAGTTTGCCAAAACGTGACAAATTAAGGATGTCACTTCAAATGTGACCGTTTTACGTCAACTTCAAATAATACACAATAAGAAATTCGTAGCAAAACCTTCACTTTTGGTAGAAACTTTAATACTGTATCTTCCAATATTTGGTATAATGTTAGTAAATAAACACTTCAGGTAAATAAGAACGAATATAATGAATACCTTGAAGGAATGTAGTCGATGACAAAACGAGGAAATTATACATTAAATTTAAAATTGAAGACTCAGACCTTACATTTTTATTAGTTACAGTGACTAAGAAAATATACCTACATCTTCAGAAAATGTTTTATAAAATATAGCATTTCATCAAACGGTGAATTCAGATGATGAGATATTCTAGATCTTCGAAGTTTAACTAATTTATTCTTGCGAAATGTAACTTATGGAACACGAAAGTTAATAGAAATAAATGGTCCTAATACTGTTTAATATTTGTAATGAAATAATAAAATGAAAGAGTAATGGTGTTTAATTGTAGAGAAATTGATAGTGTATGCCACTGTTATACAGAACTACGAGGTTCAAATGAAAAGATCAAATAAATGTGTTGTTTTTCGTTACTGTTGGCATCGTGAACATATGCACTTACAATCTGAACCATAGGGATGTGATATTTCATTTTTGAAGTCCCATATATATTGACTGGAATTCAAACCATCGCCACGTTGGTGGGAAGGCAGTAACGATGCCACTCAACTACCACACCCCTCTGTCCGGATATTCAAACACATTCCGCACCGAATATCTGTATAGCGAGTAAAATAACAAAAATACCTCATTTGTAATAATTTCAAGTGCACATGGAGAGTATTTAATGATGAACTGAAACGTGTTCACATATCACATAACGACGAATTTCAACGAGTTATCACTGGAAACTATTTGTTAATTACAGAGGTGACCACATCTAGTTCATTTGCTTTCACCTCTTGGCGTGATATATGTACTGTTATGAGTATATTTCCAGTGTTCATCGGTAACACATGGACCAATGAAAAAGCAGTATGCTCAAGTGTCGATGGTAATAATAATAATAATAATAATAATAATAATAATAATAATAATAATAATAATATGTTCGTAATAAGAAGTCCTACCTTCCAACTTTCAGCTGGACGCCTCAGTGAATGATCTAAAAGCTTTTCCCATAAACTTTATAATAAAGCTCAGAGTCTTCTTCCTGCAACACAACCTCTAATTAATGCATCATTAAGTTCAGAGTTTAACCATGTTTAATTGTTTCTTTCCATCTTACAATTAGCCATTGAACGCCAAGATAACGCTCACATAGTTTTGGCAACGTGAGATAGGAAATGGATAGGACTGGGATGAAAGCGGTATGGCTTATTATTAAGACACAGCTCTGGCATTTTTCTGGCGCGAAAATGAGAAACCAAGGAAAACCTTTTCTAGACTGCCGACGGTGGGGTTCTAACTCACCATCTCTTGAACAGAAGAGTACAGTTTCACAATCATTACTTCGTAGCCCACTCGCTCGGTCATGATGATGGTGAGTGGATGATGATGATGAGATGATTATTATTAATATTATTATCATTAAGGCTATTTCTACTAATATTATACTTTCCTCATGATCGTCACTCTTCAGAAGAATCTAATTATATTCCCCTCCTGTCACGTATGATACGATTTCCTACGTAGCGAGACGATGATCTTTATTTATTTAAGATCAAGGAAAGGAAGATAGATAAAAAAGCTTGTTGATAATGTCCGTAAAACGTAGAACACCAATCCACTTTCACTGAAGAATTTCATTGAAGATAAATTTGTGAGCTTATTGGCAAATTTCACTGACATGCTCAAAGTCTTGAGGTAAGGGTCTAGCATCGTTTAGGCCCTCCTCTAGCTCGGCCAAGTGCAGCAACTCGTCTGGCATTGATTCCGCAACTGGAAGAAACACATCTGGAGAGATTCTGACCCATACCGTTTGGACAGCTACCCACAGGTTCCTACTGTTTATAGTTGCAGGGTCTTGAGTGTGATTGTACCTCACCACCACGTTCCATAAATGCTCAACAGGGTTGATATCAGGCAAACGAGGTGGTTAGAACAGTAGTTGAAATTTTACAGAACACTCCTCGAACCAATTCTGGACATCTTAGGCTCGATGGCACGGTGTTTTATCCTGTTGGAATATCTCATCGTTGTAGGGGTATTCGAAGTCGATGAAAAGCTGCAAGTGGTCATCAAGCAGTTCAACATAGCATCCATCTTTTCAAGTAGATTACAGTATCCAGCCCATGCCACATGAACACACCCTACACCGTTATGGAGCCACCAACAGCCTGCACTGTGCCTTGCTGACAACTGGGGTCCATAGCTTCATGGGGACTGCGTCATATCCTAAAACTACCATCAGCTAGAAGCAACTCGAACAGTGACTCATTGGACCAAGCTACTTGTCGATAGTCCTCCAGGATCCAATTATCGTCACACGCCCTGGAGAGACGCTGTGACCGGTGTCGTGGTGTTAACAAGGGCACTCAGGTAGGTCTTCTGCTCCCATATCTGCACTGATCTTCTGGATATTCATCTGGTATTTCCTGCAATGAATGCGGATGTGGTTTGAGTTAGTGTGGCCTGTATGTTACCACGGACAGTTCTAGCGAGGCGCCGCTAATCGCAATCATTAAGCATCCCTTGTCGGCCACTGTGGGTGGTAATGCCTTCCATGAGGTATTCCCGATAACACGTGATACCGTTAAACGTCCACACAACTTCGACACTGGAATGTTCAATCCATCTGACTTCCACTATCATGCCCCGTTCGAAAGTCGATAATTCACGCAGCCTTACCACGACCAGCACAGATGGTGTTCGCACTCACTCTCGAGATGTCAGATCACACCTTATGCAGGTCTGGGCACTTCCAAGACGTCACTGTATGATGCGCACCACCGACTATTACCTTTACGAACTGTTATCCCGTGACTTTTGGCATCTCAGTATATTTTTTTATGTAACTGGAAAGTGAACTGACAATGAGTAGTTCTTTTATGGGACATTCCATTTTAACATTGTTTTAAATCAATCTAGTAATTTACTGAGGAACGTAACTTCTATGGTCAACTTCAAGAGATATATCCAAGCACAGTTTGAAGTCGTCACCTTACTCTCTTGCAGTTGTTGTTTAGTAAAATTTTATAACATAATTTGTGAAGTACCTTTCAGCTAAGAAATTATAATGTGCTGAACGATCTTGTTACTACAAGTCTTAATAGACACCGAAGTGTCGGGAAAATGAAATAGCGTATGACTTTTAGTGCCGGGAGTGTCCGAGGACAAGTTCGGCTGACCAGGTGCAGGTCTTTTGATTTGACTCCCGTAGGTGACCTGCGCGTGGTGATGAGGATGAAAGGATGATTAAGACGACACATACACCCAGCCCCCGTGCCAGTGAAATTAACCAGTTATGGTTAAAATTCCCGACCCTGCCGGGAATCGAACTCGGGACCCCTGTGACCAAAGGTCAGCACGCTGACCATTTAGCCATGGACCCGGACGAAGTGTCAGGATATTGCCTAGTTGGTTCGAATTACACGTAAAAGTGGAGGTCCCATGGCTATGATAATGATGTCAACAGAACAACTACACATTCGTAGCATTACAGCCATTAAGGATATTGGTCTGCCAAGAGCGGTTCTATCCAGCCAGATGGTCAGGAGATTCATCGCGCTTCGGTACACTTACATGTCAAACTACTGAACCGTAATGTGATCACACAATCTGGAGCACAGAAGACGAACATCCAACCAACTAATGTATCCACACGGCGAACTAAGGAATGTGCGAGGTTATTCAGAGATAGTAAGAATAATGCACAGGTAACTCCCCCGGACACTGAAACTCCAGTTAATTACGCATGGAGATTAACACTTATTGCCTTAACACGTGCGCGAAGCTTGAAGTGTTTGGTTGAATATTTACTATAGCTATGCAATAGAAAGCAAGAGACTTATTAAAGCGTATAATTTTTTTTCGCTTTCTTCGGTGACGAACTACTCAAAAATGTTAAAGGAAGCATTTAAAATTGTATTACTCCGTGCCTCTTAATACAGTGATTATAGACAGACACAGGAACTTCAGATTTACACAGAATACGCACCACGGGGACGTGATATTTCATTTCAAAAATCCCACATGCCATTGGCGGGATTCAAACCGCGTCCGCCTTCTTGAGAAGCCAGTAACTATGTCTTTTGGCTACTACGCTCTCAAATGGGATGATCTGAACGAATTCTCATTCACATAAGAAATGGACCTCAAGGACTATTTAAGTTGAATTAATGATTCTACAGCTTAGAGTGATGGCAGTATGAAATAGACACCAATATAATTATATCTGTCATCATGGTGGAGGGACAGAGGGGTTCATATGGTTTATTTTATGAATGCTCGACAATTAGATTTAGATAGCTCATATTTTGTATAGCTTTTTTCTGACTATTTCATGAATGTTCAGTTACATTAACGCCCTTGTCAATGACACGTAGCTTATCCCTTGCCTGTCGATAGTTAGGTGCATCGGTGTGACAAAATATTTAATAGCAAGTGCTTTTACGACAAAATTTTACAAAATACGTCATCAGAGAAAATGCTTCCGTATAATGCCGCTATTCCTGTATCAGATTTAAAGGTTTCATATGAATTAACGGCACGGTAAAGATGATGAATCACATAAAAGTCGCACCCCAAATATTTCTCAAAAGGAAGGTGCTACTGATGTGCTGTTTTTGCAGAAATGAAGCGGCATATGGCGTTTAGTGCCGGGAGTGTCCGAGGATATGTTCGGATCGCCAGGTGCAGGTCTTTCGATTTGACTCCTGTAGGCGACCTGCGCGTCGTGATGTTGATGATGATGATGAAGACGACACATACATCCAGCCCCCGTGCCAGCGAAATTAACCAATGGTTAAAATTTCAGAACCTGCCGGGAATCGAACCCGAGACACCTGTGACCAAAGGTCATGACGCTAACCGTTTAGCCATGGAGCCGGACGTTTTCACAGAAATGAAGTGTAATCAAGGGCTCATAATTGTATCCCATACACAGATTTTAATAATTATTAGAATGCACATTATTTCAAATGCCTTTTGAAAATAAAAATATAAACCTAGAGTAAATTATAACGTCATTGGTGTTTTTTCAAGATTCTAGTAAAAGTAGTTTACGAGCTATCGTAGTTTTAAAATTGTAAATACCGACATTTGACTGCTCCGTTCAATTGCTTAGTTGCGAGACTATGATGTTATGTTTGTTTCCTTTACAGTACACTGATTGCATTGCGAATTCCTTGTCAGTTACTTAGTGATAGTTCAAAAAGCAGGACGTGGTGGAAGGTTTTATTTACCAATGCTGAAAAGCTGACATGTTAAAGGTGTATGGAGAATACTGTTCGTTCTTGTGCTCCCAATAGAAGATATCCCATTAGATGTCACCCATCTTGACAATTATTTGTGAACCCCTTCAATCAATCACGTGAAACTGGAAGTGTAACACCTAAGAAACATAACAAAAACAAACGAATGACTGGAAAGAGGGAGGCATGAATGTTCTAGCTGCTGTTGCTGTACTGTACGTTAGTTCCCGTGCAATCGCAGGCGGAAGTGGCATGAGTCAGGCGTTCTCCGACGTCGTATGCTCCATCTGTATCATGTCTCTCTCTTAAAATGTTTTCAAAGAACTTGAAAATGTATCGAACATTTCACCTTAATAAATTATTCAAATCCCTTATTCCTCGTCCTATAAATTAATATTTGCTCCAATTTTTCCTCTTGATTTCCACATTTATCTTCATATTATGATCTTTCGTACCTTTGAAAGCTTCACTCAAGCTTCTAACGTCATTTCGCGTCATCTTTCCACTGACAGCTCGTCTCCTTATTCCCATGTCTTCCCTGCCCGAAATTTACAATATTTTCATAACACTAATCTTGTGTCGAAAATAACCAAGAATAAATCACCAAAAATTAATACAGATAACAGTTCACTACTCTAATTATCTGAGTTCTGCCTTCTAGAAATTTAGCCACCCGTTCAACCATTCTTTTGTCTAGTCCATCTTTCGTCAGTGATCTCCCATGGGCTACCTTACCAAAAAACTTTGATTGATTGACCTTCTGAATCTAAAATATCTGCTATGTCTTGCTGCTGGAATCCTACAAGTTGAACCTCACTGGATTAACATTACTTAAACCCGACAGGCATTCTTTACTTTCAGACTGATAAAAGTCCACAAGTGGCAACATAAAAATTATATTATTATTACATATGGTTAAATTTGCTTAACATCTTTCAAGACCACGCTAATGGATCCGCAGTTTTTTGGTAAGTCTTTTATTTCCAAGATATGTAGAGAAACACAATACCGAACAATGATAATTAGGAGAAAGTATTTCCTAACCTGCCTCAAGCACAAGAAGTGCACCCACCAGTCTTCGCACCCACCCGTACGGCCAATAGTATACCTCAAGGCAAACACCAATGGAAACGAGAAGGGACTGGAAACAGCAGTTATATAACTTTCCGCTTCAGTAGAGAATTATCCTCCCAAGCGCCAAGAAAAGTGCCAAAAGTGAAACCACCACAAAGTGTATTTTCACTTCAGCTAAAGAATGAATTTGGAAAAGACGTGTTTATAGCAGATGAGCGTGTTCTATTTTGTAAATTGTGTAGTGCTACAGTGAGTGCTGAAAAGAGGTTTGTTGTACAACAGCATATTAAACGAGATAAACATCCGAAAGCTGTGACGAGTGCGAAGAGCTACAAGAGTTCCGAGGTTCCTGGGGAGCAGATTTCTAGCACATTCATATACATTTCCAAGTAAATTAGGAGATAATTATTTCTGTAAAAACGAGAGTTGCCCAGTGAATAAAACAGGACTATATTACTTGTAAAACCATTGTCGCACAGATACCAGAATTCGATTTAGTCTAATATTTTCAAGTCATTTTTTCTTATATTATACCATTTTTCTATAAATTTAAAGGAATTTTGTTGATCATTTTCAGTTATTTTTTATATCATCAACATCTCTAGTTACATTTTTTTTGCTATTTGATTTATGTCTCACCGAGTGGGAAGGAAGCGGCCGTGGCCTTAATTAAGGTACAGCCCCGGCATTTGCCTGGAGTGAAAATGGGAAACCACGGAAAACCATCTTCAGGGCTGCCAACAGTGGGGCTTCCTTCCCACTCCTAGCTATTTCCTGTCCCATCGTCGCCATAATTCCCAAGATATTAGGACTTCAGAATATCGCTGTAATGGGCTGCTGATCGGAGCACGAGAAACAATTCAAAATTCATAATCATCTCATTACGACAATGGCCGCTGGAGCAAATTCACGGATAGTGGTTCCGTTATGAGCGTCTCCTGTACCGAAAATCTACACGCTGGAGAGCATTAACCTCCAAACCTTCCTTGTGTCGTGATGGCGCAAACAATAATTTCACTACACATTCATAACAAATTGAAATAACACAAGAGGAAATTTGACCTAATATTCGACTACGGCTGGCCGATAAGAAGCAGACCTCGCAGCATTGTAAACATCGTTCTTCGTAAAAGCGTCATCCTTTAACCATCGGAAGGAAAAACTGAAGTACGCCAAATGAATAATAAAATAGTGGTAAATTAAGCGAGGCGTGCAACACTGAACGTGAAGAAATCGTCAGTAGTATAATAGGACAGTTCGGCCACCACCACCTCCTCCGGCTCCCAGAGGCCTCCTCCACCACCACCACAGCCAGAGGCCTCCCAGAGGCCTCCTCCACCACCACCACCACAGCCAGAGGTCTCCCAGAGGCCTCCTCCACCACCACCACAGCCAGAGGCGTTCCCAGAGGCCTCCTCCACCACCCGCGGGAAATTTGAATTGGTAAACAAAGCCACGTGCTTTTTGACAGCTATCATCGACAACAACGCATCGCTAACCTCAGTACTGCCATCTTGACGGGCCTAAACCTCAGTAGTACCAACTTAACCTAACTAGCGCGAGATTTGAATAGGTAAACAAATCCACGTGCTTTTTGACAGCTGTCATCCGCCATCTTTAATCTATAGAGCACAGTGCTGCCCTCTTTAGCTACTTACCTTTGAAATGTGGTGGCGGATAATTTGAAAAATGCTTTTTGACAGCAGTCATCTTTAATCTAGAGAGCACGGTGCTGCCCTTTTTAGCTAGATACCTTTGAAATGTGGTGGCAGGCAATTCCACATGACAGCAGCCATCTTTAATCAAGAGAGCACCGTGCTGCCCTCTATGTGGTGGCGGCAATTTGAAAAATTCTACATGCTCTTGTTTGGAAACAAACTCACGCGCTCTTTTGACAGCCGTCATCCGCCATCTTTAATCAACAGAGCACAGTGCTGCCCTCTTTAGCTAGATACCTTTGAAATGTGGTGGCGGCAAATTCCACGTGCTCTTGTTTAGAAACAAAGCCATGTGCTTTTTTGACAGCTGTCATCCGCCATCTTTAATCAACAGAGCACCGTGCTGCTATCATGTGGGCAATTTCGTCAGCTGTCATCCGCCATCTTTAATCCACAGAACACCGTGCTGCCCTCTTTATGGCTACTACCTTAAGCACGTAGTAGCGGGCAATTTGAAAAGTTCTGTTAGCTATCATCCGCCATCTTTAATCAAGAGAGCACCGTCTGAAAGAAGTCTCAGAGAAGGATACATCTAGAATAGCTAACTTACTGAAATTTTAATGAAGTACAAATACAGAAGACAGAGTGACGACGAAATATTTCAGAATATAGGATTTGGATCTTTCCAATGACGGACGGTCGAAACACAGTTCTGGAGAACTGTAGAATTTCTGATAAACTCTTGACTGCTCGTTGTAATAAAATGATGATTGTATTGTTGATTGGAGCTGGAAACTCCTTCCACACTAGGGGGATCAATATTTTGATGTTTAAACGACAGCTCGTAAATCGAGGAAAGATCATCTTCACAAGAAGAAGTGCCTTAGGACCTGAGTTCTTTGCTACTTTACAGTGAGGCTGCTAGAACAATGTATCAAACCATATCGACGCCTCCTATGTCACAATGCTCTTCCTGTCCATTATTTTTGGGAGGCGTGACCAGTCTTAAAGAACATAATGGATAGGAAGAGCTTTTGATTCTTAAGTGACTGTATGACACCTTACTCCAGAACAAACTGTGTGATACCAGTAACATGAAGCCGCTTTCAGTCATTAATAAGGTTTATGTGAAATGTGATGGCACACGAACACCGCTGCGAGGAAAGTGATTCCATACGCATAATATTCTAGACTGAGCGTGATACTACAGTAACATTATGTTCCTTTTATTATGTCTGGTGTAGCTGGATTTCTTGAATTTGGGAGGGACATTCGTAAATCGATTACTTTCTTTTAATTCCTCATATATCCGAATGCTCCTCCTACCCACATATTACTTAAGACTGGTCACCCACATGCTTATATGCAGTCCATCAGAATAATTGTCGGTGTGTTCGATTTCCTACGCTAATGTGTAAAATGAACCTCACCATACCGTGTTTTAGGGACGTTGTTTGCGTGGCGAATTTACGCACATACCGAGCTCGATAGCTGCAGTCGCTTAAGTGCTGCCAGCGTCCAGTGTTGGGGATATAGCGGGTTCGAATCCCACTCCCGGCAGGCCGAAGATGGTTTTCCGTGGCTTCCCATTTTCACACCAGGTAAATGCTGGGGCTGTACCTTAATTAAGACCACGGCCTCTTCCTTCCCACTCCTAGGCCTTTCCTATCCTATCGTCGCCATAAGAACTATCTGTGACGGTGCTACCTAAAGCAACTTGTAAAAAAAAGAATTTACGCATCATTTTCCTTTACACATTAGCTAGAAAAGTAACAAAACGAAAATTATTCTGATGGACTGCATATAAGTACGTGGCTGGAAGGTGTGACCAGGCTTAAGGGATACAATGGGAAGGAAGAGCATTGGGCATACGAGGTTTTAAAAGAAAACCATCGAAATGTAACACCCTGGGTCGCATATACATGAGAAATTGAACTCCAGTGAACGCTAATGTTTGAAGGAAAAACCTAAAAACTCATAATAAAACAGTTCTTAGAACGAGAGGGCCTTTTAAGATTAAATACTTCTTTTTCTACTTGCACCTTTTCTGCACTTCGGTGGGGTCGAACATTACAATTGCGACGCGAAGCCTATGTAGAGGGATATAGCCTATTCAACTAGTGTCGTGTATTGAGCGTACCCGAACCAGGGATGTTACTAGATAGGCTAAACTCTCTGATCCATTCGGAAATCAAATCTGGGATGCCTTGAGCCAAAAATGCTGTCCATTTAGATAAGGAACAGGACGACCAGTATTATGAGAAAAGTAAAGCAGGCCTAGGGCAGCAAACGCAACAGTGAATTAATTTTAAAAATATATCGTTAATTCAAAAATGAAGGCTTAGGAACAGAAGAGAATCGTAGTAGTTGCATAGACTATGCTGCTTCGAGTGAAGAATTTCTGGTCAATTTGCTTTTAAATACTGAATCACAGATACACTAGCCCACATATATAAGCCCTGTTTCAGCACATAGCTGGAAATAAATGATCAAATGATACAGAAAGGGGAGAAAAGGCGTGATTGGCACCAGCTTCAGATCAAGATGAATTCCAGCCAATTTTCGCAGTATTATTTTCATGGAAATTCACGTCACTTTGGTTTGGTTTCCATGTAGAACTTGAGGCCCCATGCCTATGATGACGCAAAATTACAAACTTGCTTAAAATGCGATGATGAAGACAGGGCGGAATTTAAAATCTGAGTTCTAGTACATAGGCCAGCCGTAAATCCGGAGGGAGCCCCTCGCAAGTTGTAGCAGTTCTTCGTAAGTATACGAAGAGCACAAAGTATGTGTATCAGTAGTAAATATACAGTATGACTGGGAGGGTGCTATAACGTGCAAGAAAAAGGAAGAATGCATTTGTTTGACGTACAGGAATTAAACCAGAAGTTCGATTGGGTGGCCAGGGATTTGGAGACAATTGCTACGAACACATTCCTATGGCATGTGGAGTAATAGACAATAATGTTGTATTTACGTCCCACCAACTACTTTTGATGTTTTCGGAGACGCCGAGGTGCTAGAATTTTGTCCCGCAGGAGTTTTTTACGTGCCGGTAAATCTCCGACACGAGGCTGACGTATTTGAGTACCTTCAAATACCACCGGTTTGAACCAGGATCGAACCTGCCAAGTTGGGGTCAGAAGACTAGCGCCTCAACCGTCTGAGCCACTCAGCCCGGCGAGTATTAGATTTGAAGCACGGCAAGTGAACACTGAAATTGTTTTGTTTTTCTTTTAGTGGCTTGCATCACACAAGCATATAGAAGGTTTTCGCTGACGCAAGGGTGGGAAAGAATAGCCCCAGCATTTCTGTGGTGTGAAAATGGGAAACCACGAAAAACCTTCTTCAAGGCTTCCGATGGTCGGATTCAAATCCACCATCTTCCGAACGAAAAGATACAGCTACACGACCCTAACCACAGGGCCAGCACACTCGGTTCGGCTTTCTCTGTGCAGTGGGCGTCATGGCCTAGCCGGAAGTGTATGTTAGTTTGACTAATTAGTCCTGAAGGTAGAATATTCCAGTTTTAAATTAGTATTATTCTCGGATGATTTCGTGAGACTAGTAACGTCTCTATGTTTTCTCCTCGTCTTACGAAGCGGTATTGATGAAGCGCCGTAACCATATTGAGCCCTCCCTAGGGGTGAGAGCTCATGGGTGTTCATGCGTATATTTTAGCTCTAATAATTTGATAAATAAGTTACAAGAATCTTTTACTTTTTGGCCGCGCAGTGATGGGAAGACAAGTAAACCGAACCATCAAGGGTATGAAATATAATACCCGTTCTCTTGAGAGATTTCCAAGCTTTGCCTTGTTTGGATGACACACCACTCACTCAGGCTCTTTCTCGCTAGTTCACGATTTTCGTACCAATAGAAAAATAAGGAAATCTTTCATCGATGGATGTGAAGGGAAAAGTAAAAATAGTCGCTTCATCTTATTGTAAAAGGGGTGGGGAAGAGAGAGAGAGATATGTGGGAAGAGAAAGAGCCGACCAGTCAGAAGCCTGCTTGTCTGGCAGAAATAATAGCTGGGATGTCAGGAGAAGCTTTTAGCACCGTGTTTGATGGGAGAAGTGAGAGATAAATTGTGTGCTGTACAACAAACACACGCCCACACACCTTCGCTAAGCAGAACTGTGAAAAACAGCACGTAATTATTAGACGTAAACAGAAAATACAGGTCAAGGACTTCTATGAAATGATCGACACTTACAAACTACGGCATCTTCTGAGCTCTTTCTATATTGGCCACTGTTTGTGTTGAAACTTCAAATTAGAGTAAAAACTGCATGTGTTTTCTCCAGTTGACTTATCTCTATTACTGCATAGTCGGCAGTGTAACTGTTAGCACTATTGGCGTCCGTCCCCGGGGGCACGGATTTGATTCCCGGTACTGCCAGAGATTTAAGAATGGCAGCAGGGCTGTTTTCTTACACTTTGCTTTGCGTCGCACAGACCCAGATAGGTCTTATGGCGACGGTGTGGTAAGAAAGGATTAGGAATGGGAAGGAAGCAGCCGTGGCCTTAATGAAGTTATAGCCTGATGTGAAAATAGGGAACAACGGAAAACCATCTTCAGGGCTGCCGACGGTGGGATTCGAACCCACTGTCTCCTGCATGCAAGATCACCGCTGCGCGACCCTAACCACACGGCCAACTCGCTCGGTGGCAGGACTGGTATGTGATTAAAATGGTAGATGCAGTTCACCTAAAAAGAGCTGCACCACCTCGGGACGAGGACACGAGTTCACTACGCCAGTCATTGTTTTGCCATGGTGGAGAGAGAAATAAATTTACCAGGAACGTCTGCGGGAAACCACTGGCTGTCAGTCAAATAGTCCCAGTCACATGTTAGAATACACACTCACTGTTATCTGAATGAGGTTTCATAATAATGTGATTGGTTGATTCCCACTAGCTACTTTTAGGGTTTTCGGAGGAAATAAGTTTTAAGACTTGAGTCGATTTCTTCCCAACTCATCCTTTTGCTCCTTTGCCGCGTTTTATTCCCATAAAAATTAAGCAAAGGAAACCGAACGTCTGCGGCTTAATCTACTTCCTCCCCTGCACTTTTTTTTAATAAATGGAAGAAACTCGCATTTTTTGTATGTTTATTGTTAGAATTTGCGGTCTTTAGTGTGGTACCAGTATCCTATTACCTTTGCTTCAGCGCAGTAATGTAAGGCAAAAGCATTCAGGTTAGTTTGTGCTCAATGAACTCCCATCAGGCAAAAGGTTCAAAAATCAGTTTGTGCTTCGTCGTACTACAGGAAGAAGAAGAAGAAGAAGATGAAGAAGAAGAAGAAGAAGAAGAAGAAGAGGAGAAACGTGAAATCAAATTGACCAATTAGCAATCCCGTCAATCAGTATATGGAATGGGGAGCGAATTTAAACTGTTGTAATTTCTCAGTCCGGAGTATACTTTGGCTAGTGTGTAGTTTCTTTGTCATTCTCCTTTGTTTCCAATATTCAGCATGTCGAAACAGGAAATGAACGCTGGGAAAATGCGTGATGATGTTAAAATGTTTTTCAGATGGTATTCAAAGTGATAGGTCTATTCTGAGGAGCAATATATGTGATATTGATGTAAAACACCGAAGTAATCGCCTTTTTATTTAATAGAAATCGTTACACAAAAATCTTTTTATGATGACGAAACAGCATTCCCCCTCCCCTCTCGACTGAACAGAGTTATTACCTACAGCATTACCCTCACCCCCTGCATAGCAACCACGACTGCAACAAGAAACTGGCTTCAGTCCAAACGTAGTTACTGGAAGTAACGGATGATCAGCGGCGGAAAACTTGCTCAAAGTTACTGAGGTGACGGAGGAGGACTACCACAATCATAATTTGTCTCACTTGATAACATCACCAATTGATAATCATTAACAAGTTAACGCAACGTATATATACAAATGATTTAAAGTGATTTGACTGAATAGGAGTATGTCCCTGTAGAGCGAAACATGCAGTTCTTTGTTTTCGTGTGTTTTTTACAGGCATGTTATAGTATTGTATGTGTTATAATTAGTATTTTCAAGCTTTAAAGTTACTTCATCATGTTACTAGTACGTCAAGGTTGCTCATGGAGTGTATCCTTCGGGTTCGTAAAAAGCAAGCTTGATTGGTGAGATATTCATTTGTATTTGGCATATAACTGATTATCGGAGTATAGCCTTTTTTGCGATAACGTCGTGTAACACATTGAAGGATATCGGCTACGTATGGATGGGAAAGGGCTAGGATTGGAAAGACAGCGGTTATGGCCTTAATTATAGTAAAGCCCCATCATTTGCCTGGTATGAAAATGGGGAACCACGGAAAACTAAGCAGAGCTGCCTACAGTGAGATTCGATCATCCCCCGAATGCAAATTCACAGCTACGGAACCAAAAAGTGCTGAAAACTAACTCGGTGTCTTTCTTCACACTAAGATAATATTATTTCCTTTCCAAACGTAAAACAGAATTTTACGAATTTACTTGAACTGGTGAAATTATTTCCTCTGTGCTGGGCTGATAGTCCCGACTTGTATTACGAAATAAATGAAATACTAGATAAAAGACAAGAAAGCTGAAAAAACTCAAGAGGAAAACTCCAGGCCTTAATGGAATCTGCTCTAAAACTGACTACGTTATTATTTCCAAGACCATGTCCTCCATCACTACTCATTTGCTTCGTCAAGTGTTGTTGAAACTGAAAACTCAGAAACTGTTCTCTGTAAGTAGGCCTATTATCTTTGGAACAAATCCTCTGTCATCACATCTCACAGATTGAAACCCATTTTATTAGTTTAATAGGGTCTTTTTCACGCAACCCGAAAATTTTTCGTAACATGTATTTCGACAAGCATTACTGCATTATACGATCGTCATCTGTCTTTGCTATACTGTTTTCGAATGTTACATTTTCGTAAGTATTTGACGGCAGTGTAACGAGTGTGTGGTATCTTTTTATTGATGAATAAATATTGAAAGAGTGTACTGCAACGGAGACAAAACGACAGTAATGAGTAACTATACGTATGGAGAACGGAAATATAATTTCATTAGTGCTCTGAATAACCGCATCGGAGGCTCCATTTATCTAATATATTCCGGCGGTTCTAGTGTTAACTCAGATAAGTTTCGGTGACACCGTGATAGCAAAGGGAGGGGCTGTGACTTTAATCCAGGTACAGTACTAACATTTGCCTGATGTGAACATGGGAAACTACCCATCGCCGTATTAAGACCCCTTTATAAAATTAATGCAAATGTTGGAACCAATAACGACATTTATGTGTTTATACAGATGTAGGTGTGGCAGTTCAAGTAAGATCTAGTTCTCCTTTACGTCTACAAAGAGGGCCATTGAACCCAGAAAGTTTCAATGTTTGAAAAAATCCGCTTAGCTACAAATCTGATGAATCAACTATTTAAAGGGAAAAAGACTTGGGAAATGGTAGAGATTATATCTCGTAAGTTGAGCATCTTGGTTTAACAATGGAACAACTTGGCAGGATTTCGTTTTTCTACAGAATTATGTGTAAGATATTCATTATGGGACCCTGTAAACCATGTAACTCCTCTTACTTTCTGGAAGGACCTTTGCTCAAAAGATCCTTTCTATTTTATTATCTCTCGCATTTTGTACGTTCCGGCGACTTGAGCTGCGTCTGACATGAACTGGCCTACTCGTGGAAGAAGCCATACAAAACTTAGAACTAGGCCACCTGTTTAAAAGGTGGATAAACTTACTGAAGGTACCTGAAACCTCAAGTATACTGCTTCTGGCACACCAGTCTGAAACACCTGATGGATCAACATCCGGTAAAAATCAAAGACATGAGCAAAAAATGAGGGAATTGGTTAAAAGTAAAAATGTTTGGTAATGTAGGCTCGCATATCATCATATAAGCATAAAATGAAACCTGTGAAAAATTTTCAAAATGATTTTAAACAACACTGCTTTCAAACCAGTGAAGTTGAATGGTATTTCCAGGAGTAATTCTTAGAACTTAGTAATTTATGGCAATTATTGTGAAAGGAATGTAATACAGACAGCGGTTCTCAGTGCTCTCATTGTTTGCACTATACTTTTAATTTAATTTCCATTTGAACTTCTTTCTTTGAACAAGCACTAGAGAAAATGCATTTAATTTAATTAAACTCTCCTACCTCACTCAGAAAATAATTTCTCAGAAAAACTATTCCTCATACAGCAATTGCTATAGGATTGAGCTATACTAAATTCAAAAAGTAATTTCCTTAACAGAAATTATAATAAAATTATACAGATAATGTTGACAGAGAAGTGAATTATCTTTGGGCTAATCATCTCCATACAGGCCATGAAGGCCATAGAGGAATGGAAAGTAACCTCTGTACTAACGTAAGTGGGATTGAGTGGGCAGCCTATGCTTGGCCGACTTTGCCCATAGGAATAAACCTGGTGCTAATTTATGGTGTAGGCTGAATAAACCTCAGAGCTACTGTATGTTCCTCTCGCAGAAACCTTGCGATTTCTTAACAGCGAATCCAATCCATATCGTTCCGGGCAAATCGAGCACTGCCTCAATAAGAAGCCCCAACAATCATCAATATTCTTTCGTTGTTTTCCTTTTTTCTGACAGAGTGGAAGCGATTTCCTCTCAGTTTAGACTTAGTTAATCTATAATTGTGAGGTTTGTCTGTCTAACGAAACTAATTCAGTTAAATAGAATTAGATAATACCTTGCAGAGAAAACATATAATAACAGATTGTTCCTGAAAAAGATATAATTTATTAAAGAGAATGGCATGTTTCGTTCTTGAAAGAACGTCATCAGATTCTAAAAAATCGTACTTTTAATTATCATTATTAATTGGTCAATATTATTTACATAATTAATATAACATAAATATTTTTAACATTAATGATAAAATTCTGTTCACACCCTCTTAATAATATAATTGTTGAAATATTTGAACTTGTATTAATAAAGCACTCGTCCTACGCTTCCTCTCTCCTCACTAGTCTACCTTGGAGTGCAATGCGTCGTCCATGGCGTCATGCTTGCTGGCTTCTTTACCAGTAATTTTACCTTACGTCATGCTTCGGTGACGTCATCAGCTTTTACGGAACTGTTCTTGAAGTCTATTATTATTATCTATTCCTATTATTCTTCTTATTATTATTCATTGTTTGGAAATGATTTAGAGGATTTATTTCATGACCACACAAAAAATTTCCGCTAACTTAAAATTACATAGGGTAATATGAAGTAAATTTATTAACTAATACACTGCAATCCGTTCCATCCAATTATAATTTAAATTACGGTATTAGTTTTCAAACGTATTAAATATTACTCTTTCAAATATTACAAATCTTAATTCATTAATTGCACCTTAATTCTTAAAAAAATGAGATGAAAATATCCAATGTCATATTTTCCATGTTTTCTTATTTCGATTGTCTTGCACGGAAATTCTGTAGAATATTTAAAAATCTTGTATTAGAGAACAGTCCCCACCGTGTTAATCCGTTCCGATAACGTTCCTTCACTTCATCGAATGATCTGTGAAGCACATACACGATACGTTTCATGCATCATACATTCTTATTATATATAAATTATATTTACTAGCGGATTACCGTCGCGTTACCTTACAGATGTTTTCGGTAACAGTGAGCCAGGAAATAGCTAAGGATAAGAAGAAAGTGGCTGCGGCCTTAATTAAGGTACAGCCCCAGCATTTGCCTACTGTGAAAATAGGAACCACGGGAAAACATCTCGTGCTGGATGACTTGAGTGAACAGCAAATTTCTCCTGCCCATAAAGTTGTTGTTAATGAATCCCTCCTGCCAGGATTATCCACCTTGAGTACTACCTGCATAGTGGCTGTTTGTAGATATAGCTTGTTTCATCACTCGAAACATACAAGTGATTGTTTCAGAAACTGCTTCGGAAATTGTTTTCTGATTCTTAATATTATATCTTCGCTGCGTAACTTCTGTAGTTTCCCGTCTATGGGCTGATAACTCCAACAAAAACAACAACAACAACCATGAAAATTGTTATTTATTGTTTCCAATTTTGACTGTAGGAAAATTCCGGGGTTGTACCTTAATAACAGGCATGGTTGCTACCATCGTGATTCTAAGCCATCAGAAAAACATACAAGAAGAATTAAACATAATAAATAAATAAATAAATAAATAAATAAATAAATAAATAAATAAATAAATAAATAAATTGCCGGAACAACATTTCCTACTATATTTCAGTGAATCCCACACTAAACGTCTGGCATGTAGGTTAGGATATTCTTATTTGTACTAAATTCTCCAATAATAATAATAATAACAAAAAATAATAATAATAATAGGAAGAAGAATGTTATTGCTTTTACATCCAACTAACTACTTCTGATGATTTTCGGGGACGCCTAGGTACCGGAAATTTGTCCCGAAGTAGTTCGTTTACGTGTCAGTAAATCTACCAACACGGGGCTGCCGTATTTGAGCATCTTCAAATACCACCGGACTGAGCCATGATCGAACCTGCCAAGTTGGGGTCGGAAGGCCAGAGCCTCAACCGTCTGTGCCCGGCACTAAATTCTTTTAATTTGGGGTAGGCCTACATCTGAAGATTTTTCATGAATACGTTGAATAACTGTAGATGGGGTTTTGAGCGTTGGGAACAAGTTGAACCGTTTCGGTAACGTTTCTTCACTTCATCGAATACTCTGCAAAGCTAGGGGCTTTACGTCGCACCGACACAGATAGGTCTTATGGCGACGATGGGATAGGAAAGGCCTAGGAATTGGAAGGAAGCGGCCGTGGCCTTAATTAAGGTACAGTCCCAGCATTTGCCTGGTGTGAAAATGGGAAACCACGGAAAACCATCTTCAGGGCTGCCGATAGTGGGATTCGAACCTACTATCTCCCGGATGCAAGCTCACAGCCGCGCGCCTCTACGCGCACGGCCAACTCGCCCGGTAACTCTGCAAAGCACATACAAGATACATTTCATTTATCATACAATTTAATTTTATGTATATTTGTTTTTACATAAGTAGCTAGTGGAAGGTAAAATCCATATTATAATAATCGTACGCCGGGGTAGCGTGACTGACCCTTATCCGGAGCACCCACGTTCGATTACCGGCATGGTCAGGAAATTTTATCTAGATTTGAGTGCTGGTTCGAGGTCCACTCTGCCTACGGGATATAAATTGAGGAGCTAGCTGACAGTGAGCTGGCGGTCCCGGTCAAGAAAGTCAAGAATAATATCTAGGATGATTCATCGCGCTGACGACGTGGCACTCGTAATCTTCAGGCTTTCGAGCTGAGTATCTGTCGCTTGGTTAGCCAAGGTTCATCAGTGCTGTATTTCCATGTGGGTTGGGTCTTAATAATCGTGACCTCAGCTACTGAGTTACCGACCGGGCGTATTGTCATCTATGCAGCCTGCCTACCAATTACGGCATTCCGATTGTTCAGATGTCTGGCAACGAAAGCGGAATTCTACCGGACAACTCCTATAACTGAGTTAATTTACTTTTGTGAGACTAGGTGTCGCTGAGCCGGCCCCGGGGTGTAGGGGTGGCGTGCCTGCCTCTTACCCGGAGGCCCCGGGTTCGATCCCCGGTCAGGTTAGGGATTTTACCTGCATCTGAGGGCTGGTTCGAGGACCACTCTGCCTACGTGATTACAATTGAGGAGCTATCTGACGGTGAGATCGTGGCTCCGGTCTAGGAAGCCAAGAATAACGGCCGAGAGGATCCGTCGTGCTGACCACACGACACCTCGTAATTTGCAGGCCTTCGCGCTGAGCAGCGGTCGCTTTGTAGGTCATGGTCCTTCGGGGCTGTTGCGCCTCGGGGTTTGCTTTTCTTAGGTGTCGCTGACCTTTAACGTTTTGGGTTCGTACCCCACTGTCGGTAGCCCTGAAGATGATTTTTCGTGGTTTCCCATTTTCACACCAGTCAACTGCTTGGGCTGTACTACGATCGATTCCATTCAACTTCTAGCCATTTCCTATCCCTTCGTCGCCATAAAACCTATCCGTGTCCGTGCGACGTAAAGCAAACAGCAACAACATATAGTGCCGAGATTTTTGTACCCCCTCCACATGCGACCTCCTCAACCGGGATCAAACCCTTGAACTTGTGATGAACAGTCGGACGATCTACCACTGATCTACCAAGGAAGGTATTTCATTTAAAAGTAGAAGATAGTGTGTATTGCAGAACGTGTCCTGAGTCCTAACGGCCGAACTTTACTGGAGGCATAACTGTTTAGACCGATGACGTCTGATGTAACATTTCTTAGCGACTCTATATGATATTATTGGTTTTTAGTACTGCTGTGACGTGTGATATAAAAAATAGGAGTCCAGGTTAAAGTAAATGAATTTAATCTTCTTTACCTTTTCGGATTCCTTAATATATTCAGTATGCATCCAATCCCGCGGCAGATCAGATCTGTATCTCGTAGTTGGTGCTAGAGGAAATGGTGCCCCTTAACGAGATTTCCAGCAGCTGTCCTGCGTATCGAATTCGAAAGAATGCGTGAATCAAGTTGAACAAGACACCTTCTGCTTCTATTACACTAGTGCTGAATTACTACTATCTACACCATTCTTCCTATTCTCCAATTTATCTCACACGGAATCTTCGGCAGTGTTCTGCTGATACGTTCTCTATCTCTAACAGTCAGGTTTATTACAAATTCCATCTTCACTTCCTCCCAGACCCACTCCACTCTTCATATATTGACTTCCTAGAAACACAAGATTTGTTCCTCTCTCACTCGAGCCATGGTCTTGTTTCCTCCTCTCTTCTTCTAGTTCCCTTGCCTTACCCATTCCGCTTCATTAGAATACGGGCAGGGCTTCATTCCCCAGGAGTTATTTTTCCTTCATAGCTCTTCATTGTTTATCCTTTCTTTCTGTATTTTTATCTTCTTGTGAGATTGATCATTTCTCCATTTGTTCCACTTTACGCGTATATCCTTCAACTCGTATTACAGAATTTAATCCCGATAACTCACAAGTTGCCACATATTGAGCTTCAGCTGAAGAGAATATCACCAACGAGTTACATTTCTGGGGGATACAAAATAAACAATGTGTAAAGGCGTTATGGAACTCAGGTAGGTGCTTAAGCTCATCCTACATGCAAGTTGTGAACGTGGAGTCTACCGTGAGGGATCTTTTTCTCCAAGGGGTTCAGAGTCGCACTAGATTAAAGTTCTCGACATGGATGGAGTAGGAAAGAGCCTGGGAAGATATTAGTCGTGGTCTTAATTAAGGAACAGCCTAAGAATTTGCCTCTTATGGAAATGAGAAACGACGGAAAAACCTTCTTTAGGTCTGCTGAGAGCGGAGTTTACAGCTACGCGGCCCGTATACCACAGGCAACTCGCTAGGTCCTCATAACTTATTATTCTAAGGGTCAGTGATCTAAATTCTACAAAAGATGTGATGTTTTAAGAGCGAAACCAATTCCTTTCGCACAATTTCCTCCAACATAAATTCAGTAGATTTCGCAGTTTTTCTATTAAATAACAGTCATATGATGAATAAACACGAATTAATCCCTGTGTTTTGATATAGCATTATATTATCCCTACCACTACCACCACCACCACCACCACCACCATCACCACCAATTTATTTGTTGTTCCTTCATGTAAGGGGACGGTGTCATTAGCCCCTGTACTCGTTGTGTGAGTATGTGAAGTGCCATCTGATAACCTATTTCTATGTCATATCGGTACTGCTTATTTAATTAATTAAGTAGGGCTAAGGCAATATTCAGAAGCCCTGCAGCTGTACCCGTGAAATGCCACAAACTGTTCCTTATCTTTTATTTGAGTGTCCAATTTTTGACAGGATTAGGTATGAGTTATTAATGGATTTAAACATGTGTAATATTGAATACCAAGCACCTCTCACTATGGTATTTCAGAGAAGACACTGTTATAAAGTGTTCGTTAAATTTCTCCACCTCATTTATAAGTCACCTCCATTTTATATTCAGTTGTCATGTATTAACTTAGTCTCCCTATTTATAGCCCTAATGTACTACTTGTAATTGTAAAATAGGGTTTGTAACTGGATAATAATAATAATAATAATAATAATAATAATAATAATAATAATAATAATAATAATAATACCGAGCTCGATAGCTGCAGTCGCTTAAGTGCGGCCAGTATCCAGTAATCGGGAGATAGTGGGTTCGAACCCCACTGTCGGCAGTTCTGAAGATGGTTTTCCGTGGTTTCCCATTTTCACACTAGGCAAATGCTGGGGCTGTACCTTAATTAAGGCCACGGCCGTTCCTTCCCACTCCTAGGCATTTCCCATCCCATCGTCGCCATAAGACCTATCTGTGTCGGTGCGACGTAAAGCAAAATATCAAAATAATAATAATAATAATAATAATAATAATAATAATAATAATAATAATAATAATAATAATAATAATAATAATAATAATAATAATAATAATAATAATAATAATAATAATAAGGTACTTAGGAATATGGACTGAATATTGGCACTGTCTGACTTTCACCCGTAGTTGAATTGCTGGACGTTGAACTTTTATCGTCACTGGCTTCTCACCGAGGAGTTCACGGTTCCAATCCAGGATTCTACGTAAATCTACAGGTACCATGTCCATTTTGACATATATTTTCCGTTATGTTATCTGAAAGTGAGCACACTCCACCATCCATCAAATCAATCTGGAATTCGTGACAGAGCCGAGAATTGAGCTCGAACCAGCCTGATTAATATCTACACCTCTGAGATGGAACTCAGGATTTTAGCTCACCTCTCGTTAGACCTGCGTATAATCAGTGGCGCTGATACTTAATAGAGTATATTCAGCGTAGTGAGGACATCTGAGAAGAGAAGTAGATTCGAATCCCACTCTCAGACATCGGAGAAGTAGTTCTTGATATTCCGCTTCAACTCTGGACGAATGATAAGATGTTGAAGAACAACCAGCGGCCGTTTTCTCCTCAGTCTTGATTACAAGTAACACACATGAACATCAATACTGGCTCCACGACCACGTTCATTTCAGGTTGAGAACTGTGTACGGGACTGTCAACCACGACGTCCTCCAATGTTTGTATATGAAGCAATTCTCATCCACGTATACGTTGTATATTGTTTTTAATAGTTGCTTTAAGTCGCACCGACACAGATAGGTCTTATGGCGACGAGGGAACAGGAAAGGCCTAGGAATGGGAAGGAAGCGGCCGTGGCCTTAATTAAGATACAGCCCCAGCATTTGCCTGGCGTGAAAATGGGAAACCACGGAAAACCATCTTCAGGACTGCCGACAGTGGGGTTCGAACGTTGCATATTTACAAGATAAATGGCGTCTTTGGACACAAACCGAGGCATAAAGACACAGCAATAAACAAGGAATTATCACGCCAGTAAAAAAAAATATCTGTTGGTGTTTTGGTTGTCAGAGAGGTTACCTTGAAGTGACTACAGCTCAGGAATAAGCTCTGTCTCTCTCTCTCTCTCTCGCTGACGAACAACTACGTATCTCTTTATGTATGCCACGTATTCACTTTCTTACGAGACTTCCCAGCATTAAACTGGACTCGGTAGAACATGACCTGTGACCTGAACACAAAAAGGGACTTTATGAAGCCATTTCAGACTGCGGGAATCTCGCATGTCAACATGACAGTGGCGTGCGCCGTGATTGGTAGGCAAGCCGCTAAGCTCCACTGACGGAAGGGTTGCATCCACAACGCGCTCGGTACGTTGGTTGTTACCCTTCTATCCCTCACAGCGAGAATACTGCAAAACGTTAACTCTCTTTCCTATCCTTTCGTTTGTCCAGGTGCAAATGACTGCGGTATATCACCGAGAGTATGTATTTAAGAACTTAAATAGCGTGAAAAAACAATGTTTACTGTTTTGTGTTATACTCGCCGACTATAACAATGGTATAAATTACGTCCAGAGACGTATTGTCGTCACTATTCTATTTCGCTGCGTAGATAGATTCGAAGGGAAGCATGATACCATATGAATGATAGCAAATTTTCTGCATGAAAAGTGAAGTGTTCTTAATTTAACTTGCAGGGATCGCGGTGTGTGTGTGTGTGTGTGTGTGTGTGTGTGTGTGTGTGTGTGTGTGTGTGTGTGTGTGTGTGTGTGTGTGTGTGTGTGTGTGTGTGTGTCGAGACTGTTTCTGATGTTGCTGCTCATCTGAGGAAGTCGGGGACGTCATGACTAAGAACAGCTGGATTTAGTCTCAATGCGTCACTCTGGTGTCTGTATTAGTAAGTATATACACTGGATGGCTAAAAGTCACGGAAAAGGGTGTCCCAGTCCCAGTCCCAATCCCATGTGCCGTGTATGACCCGTGAGCATTGCGGCTAACTGCGGCGTAGCTGAACAGACTGTCACAGACACCAGTGTCGTGAAGATGGAAACACGTCGCGAGTTAACCGACTTTGAGCGTGGGACGATCATCGGCGCACGGCGCATGGGTCATAACATTGCGGACTTTACACGCGAATTCGGGTTTCCGAGGTCAACAGTGTCGAGGGTGGATCTTAAGTATCGCAGAGAATATGTTACCACCCGTGTAAACCGCTGCACGGGAAGACCACAGGTGTTTAACGAACGGATATCATGTCGCGTCAGCAGAACCATACTTAGGCGCTCGACGAGCTATTGTGAGTCAGATTACCGCCCAGATGAATGCTGGGAGTCAGGAACCCATTTCTATCAGGACTGTAAGGGGGCAACTGCACCGCGTAGGCTTCACCAGCCGACGACCAACTCGTGTCCCTTTGCTGACACCTCGACACAGAGCTCAACGACGGCAATGGGCCACGAAGAGTGGCGGCGTGTGGTATGGTCCGATTAATTCCGGTTCCAGTTGAACCGAGCTGATGGGCGCGTGAGAGTGTGGCGTATGCCCCACGAAGCTATGGATCCTGCGTGTCAACAACGTTATGTCCATGCGAGACGTGACTCAGTTCTGGTCTGGGCGGCGTTCTCATGGTCGCAATTTAACCCCATTGTCCGGCTGCAGAGAGCACTGACATGTGCACGCTATGTGGACATTCTTTCAGACCATCTGCATTCCTTTCTGGCTCTAGAGTACTCTGATGGAGATGCCATGTTTCAACAGGACCGTGCGCTATGTCACCGCTCTGTGGTGGCACGCAGGTGGGTGGAGGAGCACTCCAGTGAATTTACGACCATGGATTGGCCCTCCAAATCCCCCGATCTTCATCCAGTCGAGCATGTATGCCATGCTGTCGTTGCTGGTGTATGCTCCGTGACCCGCGCACCAACTACACAAGACCAGTTGTGGGTAGCAGTGCAAGATGCGTGAGTCCAGATCCCTCCAGAACGATTCCAACACCTTGTAAAGTCGATGCCTCGCCGTATTGCTCCGTTTTGAGGGCTCGTTGGGGAGAAATTCGTTATTGACATCACATTCAGTGTCTTTCCATGACTTTTGGCCACTCAGTGTACAATGTGGCAACCGTGACCATCTAAGCATTCTCTCAAAGGTAAATTTGGGAAACATATGTCTATCACGGATGGCGGGAAGTGGGGTTCGTTCCCATGTCTCTTCTAAGTTGTCCACACGATGTTGAGTGTACATTATCCAATTCCTCGTACCACGATTTAAATCCTCCACTATAGAACTAGGAATCGAATCCATGTCACTTGCGGAATGCAAATATACTAACGTCTAGGCCAAAACTATGGGTGAGAGAGAATTGAATTGAGCTGAATTTATTGATGACTTACGTGCCACTTAGTCTGATAAACCCCTTTATAAAGCGTTTTCATTGGTTTATGATATTAAAACATAAAAATAAAACATTATACTTAAAAATTAATTAAACTACACATACCAAATCCAGTAGAATTAATCCGTGCATTATAAATAATAAGTAAAACAATAAATCATTAAGCCTCTTACTTATTTTTGACCACAAGAATCTAAAGAATCTAAAACTGAAGCAGTGAGTAAAACAATTTCTCTAAGAAATATAGGCGTACATCTGGTTGATAGACACAAGATTTCGTGATCTCAGCTCCTTGCGTATTCCTCCAGGAAGATAGATGTTAAGGACTGCTTTAGTTAGTGGTATTTGTGAAACGGTAATTATTAATATTTTTTTTACAAGTTGCTTTACTGTACGTCCCACCGACACAGATGGGATAGGAGTGGGATGGATGAAGCCGTGGCCTAATTAAAGTACAGCCTCAGCATGTGCCTGGTGCGAAAATGGAAAACCACAGAAAACCATCTTCAGGGCTGCTGACAGTGGGGTTCGAACCCACTGTCTCCCGAATGCAAGCTCAAAGCTGCGTTAATTAATTAGTATGGAGTAGGCTTACCTAATTATAATATTTAAACAAAATCAAACCCCATGGCGCTAAAGCCTTGACGGGCCTTGGCCTACCAAACAACCACTGCTCTGCCAGGAGGCTTGCAAATTACAAGGTGACGCGTGGTCTGCACGACGAATCCTCTTCGCTCTTATTTTTGGCTTTCTTGGTCGAGGTCTCCATCACATCGTCAGATAACTCCTCGATTACTCTCAGCGTAGGCTGACTCACCCAGGCTCACTGCGCCTAGACCGCTTGGACCGGTCTCGTCGAACAACACTTAGAGTATTTCAATTAACATGGAAATCATGTCGTTAACAATACCTGCACAAGGTAAATTCGATTATGGTTATTATTATTATTATTATTATTACTATTATTCGGGAGATTGTGGTTTCGAACCACACTGTCGGCAGGCCTGAAGATAGTTTTCCCTGGTTTCCCATTTCCACGCCAGGTAAATGCTGGGGCTGTACATTAATTAAGGCCACGGCCGCTTCCTTCCCACTCCTAGCGCTTTCTCATCCCATCGTCACCATAAGACCTTTTAGTGTCGACGTGACGTAAAACAAACTTGTAAAAAATATTAATAATAATATTGTTTTTACGTCCAACTAACTACTTTTGATGGTTTTCGCATAGGCCGAGGTACCGTAATTTTGTCCCACAGTAGTTCTTTTACGTGCCAGTAAATCTACCGACGCAAGACTGACATACTTGAGTACTTTCGAATACCACCGAACCTGCGAAGCTGGGGTCTGAAGGCCATCACCTCAACCGTCTGAGCCACTCAGCCCGGCGAAATATTATTATTATTATTATTATTATTATTATTATTATTATTATTATTATTAATATTATTATTATAAAACGGTATGCAACCCGCATGTCCGCTGCTCTCTTGTCACGTGACTTACAGCCGTCCCGAGCGGAGCAAGTAATATTCGGCTCCCTAGAGCAACTACGTGATGACGTCTTTTTACACAACCTTCTCTGTTATTATTCTCAGTTACTCTTTTATACACTCTTGTATCTCCGTTTCGTTATATTGTTCCGGAAAAATCTCTAGTTTGTTCCGCCTGACAAGCCTCTCTGACTATTTCTTTGATATTCTCAGTCTCTTTCCAGCCAATTGATCCCGCAAGTCCGGGACCAGGATTCACCTCGACACCTTATCTTACAAGTAGTATTGTCATCACTACTGAGCAGTGGTCGCTTGGGAGGCCAAGGTCCGTCAAGGCTGCAGTGCCATGGGGTTTATTTGTTTGCTTATTTTCATCTAACGAGAGCTTTTGCTACTGTTTAAATCGCAGCAATAACGTATTCTGCTTAACGTTTAGTTGCATGCACGTGATTCGTAGGTTGTAGCGGGAGAGTAGTCATGTTACAGGCATTAAACAACTCTACTAAGTGATTAATGCCATGGGTCATATTAAGCAGGTTAGAATTAAATTCACCCATAATAATGATGTGTTCATAAGTGGCCCAGAAGTTTATTAACGACGTTTCGAATTCTGTCATATCTATTACACCAGGCGGTTTATATATGACAAAAATCATCACCTTTTGTCTGTTAACATTTACTTCAATGAACATGAACTATGGCCGCATTCGTACACGCTGGAATGATGTGGGTATCCCTTGGCTCCTTAGGATATTTTTTTTAAATCGTTGTCCCTTCTCCTCCGACCGATCGAAACGTATTAGATCATATCGATCGATTTAAAACATGGAGGACGGAATGCTAGGAGTCGGCCACGTCTCAGAAATGCAAAGGACATGCCATTCATTTTCGTTTTGTATTTTGAATTTCGTCATATTGCGCCGGAAGGGAAAGAGTACTTACATGATAACACTGCAGCCTGTGTGAATACGACTACAATGCTTGTTTCAACAGAGCCCAGACGGGAGAGATTACTGGTACTGTCACTGCCAAGGTCAGGTCGTTAGCACAATCACTATCTAGCTGGATACTGACAATTCCAATAAATATATTATTAGATAATACATTCTATGTAAAAGATGAAAACTCAAATTCCTGGAGAATGGGACTGCTGACTATCATTCACTGGCACTTACACACACATTCGCACATTCTTAAGAGTACCATAATTAATAACAATACAAAAAACATTGGTTTTATTCTTTATCCGATTAAAACTTTAAAGTTTTGAAGTCCGCATCTGTGGTAATAATATGCTTAGTGGCGTCTCCTGTGATTAATTCTTCTGGACCAGGGACTGGGTGTTTGTGTTTGTCCCAACACTTTCATCTTCGTATTCATACAACACACTACACTACCAACCCACACAGGAACACACAAAAGTGGTTAGATCCCTCCATTGAGAGTTGGCGTCAGGAAGGGCATCCGGCCGTAAACCAAGGCAAAATCCACATATGCTACACAGTTCGCACCCGCTATCCCACAGGCGTGGGAAAAGTGGCAGGAAAAGGAAAAGAATAATATTGTTAGTGGCGTCTGGAAGCAGAACTACGATACGTCCATCTTGTGGCCACACATTTTTCATGGAGAATCGGTCCGGTGTAGGATTTAAAATGTCTTTACGTTTCCTCGCCAGTGATTCAGTGATCAGCATTTTCGTGCCTTTCAACTTGTGCTTAGCACCCCACATGCGTTCACGTTTCCAGTAGCGAGCGAACTTTACGATAGTCGGTCGGTTGCCCGCTGTTAGTACCTCAGCTGCTGTCCTCTGAGGCTTTCCAACTCGGTGGATTCTGTCGAACACTTCCATGATCACTTATAACTCTATATGTTTGGAAAACACGTCGTTCATGTTTTATAAACGTATTAATTTGGCTTCTCGGCGATACCGTGTATGAGCAAGCAATTTTCTCTACTGTACTGCTCAGCGTCATTCTGTAGTTCATGTTCCTGCAATTTATGTTTGAGACTGTTTATCTCCTCTTTCCAGTCTTTCATGTGCACCTTTGAATGAAAGCAGTTTCCAAAGTACACTAGTTTCTAGATACTCAACACCGCTTTTCACACAACTTACGGACTATATACGCTGTTATAAATGCAGTTATCATGAGGTAAACACAGATCACTGTCACAGCGTCACCACAAAGACCACCATGTTACTGTTGCGAACAGAACATTGACTGTTGTATTAAACAAATTTACTCGAAGATGATCCAATTAATAAACACAAAATTATATCCGACAATGAATGACAATACTTCACTAATTACAGGCTATTTACAAACATCGGCTGTCTCCACACCGTGATTTCAGATGGCAGTCTAAAATCTGGAACATGCCATCCTTCCATAATATTGAATGACAGGTTTCAACTTTCATTTCGCTTCGAACTCACCACAGTCACTTCACACAGCAGTTCCATTATGTCAGGCTCGAACACAATAACGTTGGCAATCACAACCCACCACTACTGTACACTTAATTTCACTGCAGACAAGACCAATAACGGTGCACAATCAACTCCTGTGACAACTCAACACACATCACTCGAAAAGACAACAACATAAAACATCTCGACAACAAGAACTCCTGTACGAGGCGAGCGCACTTTTACAAACCTGATGATGAAGCTCTAGCACCTTTGGGGTGTGGCCAGAATACGAATGTTCTAGTATCGCCTTCCAGAAAATTCACGGAGACACCAGACGAAAAGAACAATAGAAGCCGAGGTCGTCACGTGCCCACAAGCCGGCCGATGCCCGACTCACTCATCCCTTCCAGAAAATACCAAAAGGGGGCTTCAAAAGGACTGGCAGCCAGATTACCGCGTAACGATACGAACGACGTGCTCTGGCGAGAAAGGTGTAACTCCCATCTTAAAAATGTCAATGTTCAGGCTTCTACTTAACATTCTGTGTTCAAATGCGAAATCTATGCCTTTGCTGGTGAGACCTAGTGTTTATAGTGCACTCACTATGTCTCCTGGTACGGGCTAGAGAAATTTTGTTACTTTCACTAACCTGTCTCAGTCTTTGACAATATAAAAGTGACTGAGGTATGAGCGATGCTTGTAATTCCATTCCTTATGCAGCCAGTCCCTGCTATGAATGATGTGAAAATGTTGCTCATAAGGTCGGTTGGTCCATGCATTTCAGTGGGCTTGGCAGACTGGTATATAATAGCAACTTCTGGCTCAGTGAAGAAAGCAACGGGAAACGACCTCACTCCTCATTTCCCTAGTACGCCTTTCCAGTGATGCCTAGGCCATCTATGACAGCTAATGGTGGGGCTGTTGAGGATCCAACCAGCCTTCGGGCTGAGGACCGAACATACATACATACATACATACATACATACATACATACATACATACATACATACATACATACATACATAATTACGTACACATACATACATACATACATACATACATACATACATACATACATACATGCGAAGTCTAGAGTTGTTATTATACTACCACACTAGCCCAGTTGAAATCCAGTTCACAATTATTTCTCATTTAAACGAATGGGTGCAGGCCATGGTGTACGGTATTAACAGTAAGAATGTGGAAATATTTCAGTCGGTAGAATACAATTAAAGACATAAAAATTGTGACTTAGAAACTGAAATAAGACGAGTTAATAAGCACAAAATGACATGTTTCATACAAGTAATTGAGACTGGGAAGAAAGATGCATTCGCATTGAGTTGGAATGTTCAACCTCGTAAAACCACTTCTGGGATGACAGAGAATGAATTTTAATCCACTTATCTCCTTGGTAATTCGACAGTCATTTCTGATGAGACAGAGTGTTACAGTGCTATGAGCTAGAACAAATTTGTCACTTTAATAGATGTGCCTCAGTCTCATCTTTGGCTTTGACAATATGAAAGTGACTGAGATACGAGCGGTGCTAGTAGCACCATTGCTTATACAGGTAGTCCCTGGAATTAATTGTGTGAAATTGTTACCGAGTGCATAGCCCCTATCTAGGGGATGAATCTAGAATGGAAAATGAAGCTACAGCCTGACCACTAGCAGCACGTCGGATAAAAATGGAGACGAGGTGGACTGCCAGCCAGTGATGAGGTGAACGTTGGAGAGGTTAGGAAGCAAGAGGGATGGCGAGTAAAAATGTATCGCGAGTCACATTTTCGCCACGGTTGCTCTATGCTAATTTCTTTGGCACAAGTAATTTACCTTTTAAGAATACTTAATAGAGCAATCATGAGAAAATGACACGAAAGGCAGCGATTAAGAATGAAATATTTTCTAAAGGAATACCTTATCGATTCTTGATATCATTCTAACTTTTTTCAGAAATGGAATCAGGTAACGGTAGATAATCTATCCTGTAAATTGTTGGGCACGAAGGCAATATGTAAATTTGATAATTATGAGTCACGCTGAGTGGCTCGGATGGTAGAACACTGGCCTTCTGAACCAAAGTTGGCGGGTTTGAACCCAGTTCAGTCCGGTGGTATTTAAAGATGCTCACATACGCCAGCCTTGTGTCGGTAGATTTACCGGCACGTAAAATGACTCCTGTGGGACAAACCTCCGGCACTTTGGCATCCCTGAAACCGTAGAAATAGTTTTATTTTCTGTTTGCTTTACGTCACACCGACACAAATAGGTCTTATGGCGACGATGGGACAGGAAAGGCCTAGGAATGGGAAGGAAGCGGCCGTGGCCTGAATTAAGGTACAGCCCCAGCATTTGCCTGGTGTGAAAATCATCTTCAGGGCTGTCGACAGTGGGATTCGAACCCACTATCTCCCGGATGCGAGCTCACAGCTGCGCACCCCTAACCGTACGGCCAACTCGCCCGGTGTAAAAATAGTTTGTGGGACTTAAAACTAAAATTATTACTGATAATTATGAAATATCCGAATATTATTTCACGGATAGGAACGAAGGTATGTTAAACACGCAAAGTTCTGTTTAAGTAGCATATTCAGTTGCTACGCCAGTTGTAAAATCTGAATTTTTCTCAATTTAATTTAGTGAAAGGTGTATCTCCTCATTTAAACCAACCTTACTTCACTTGTATGAACTATTTCTGCATTAGCTAGTAACAGAAATTGCTTAATTTATTTTTTAAAGTATCTACTTTATCGACCTCGATGTCGATATGACATTCTTCATGGTAAACATTTTATCCGGTATCCTGGACCATATCCTTTATACAGGCTAATGGATAATGCAGAGAACATTAGTATCCCGTCATTGTTTGAACAGATACAAGCGCACGTTTTCCTACAGCACGGGAAAGCCATGGTCGAAGCGCCTGCGTTGCTTCGCTTTACTTTTGTGACGCTAGAGCAGCTTATCGAAAGCGTCTGGAACGTGACCAGAATTACTGCATGCGACACATTTGCAGCCTACCTTTCTCTCACCAACATCGCTATTCTCTGACCACCTTTCCCGACCTCACCATATCCTAGTTACCACACATCTCAAAACACTAATGTGCTTCTAATGACGTTTACTGTAAAAAGTATTTCTTCTCAAACGTGCAAAACTCCTCCAACTAAGCCGAGCGCTTTCATGCATAGAAAAGCATAGTAAGATGTTTTATGGAGCCAATCATAAATGAAGATATGTTTTTACATGAAGAATTTTCAGTTTTGTTCTAGGTACAGAGTTAAGCTGGTACTAAGTCACTGTAACACTCAACCTACTGTAAATCATAGTCTTCAGGTATTACGTTTTCTGCGTTATAATTATTATGCTCCACCAATTGTAATGGGGTACTTTAAGTTATGTTTCTTGAGCAAGCGTGCTGTAATTCCGTTTTGTAATTGCGTTAAGAAACTTGTATTGGAATATTTTCGGTTTTTTCATAAATTCCATATGAATTACCATGAGACTGCTTGCTTGTTATTATTATTTAGTTTTCAATCCGTTTACCCTCCAGGGTTGGCTTCTCCCCCAGACTCTACCGCTTCAAGATGTGTTTTTACATGAAGAATTATCAGTTTTGTTCTAAGTACAGTGTTAAGCTAGTGCTAAGTCACTGTAACACACAACCTACTGTAAATCATAGTCTTCAGGTATTAAGTTTTCTGCGTTTTTTTGGAGCGTGAGACCTTTAATCGGGGATACAACACAGGAGAAATACCAGTACCTCACCTGCTATACTGAATAGAGGCCTTGTAGAGGATAGGAAGATTGGAAGGGGCAGGCATGGAAGATGGAAGGAAGCGGTCGTAGCCTTACGTTAGGTACCATGCCGGTATTTGCCTGGAGAGGAAGTTGGGAAACCACGGAAAAATACTTTGAGGAAGGCTGAGGTGGGAATCGAACCCCTCTTCTCAGTTGACTTCCCGAAGCTGAGTGGTCCCCGTTTCAGTCCTTGCACCAGTTGTCAAACTTCATGGCAGAGCCGGAATCAGAACCGGGGCCACCAGGGGCGGCAGATAAGCACAGTAACCATTACACCAAAGAGGCGGACTCGATGTGATGATACTGTAGAAAATGGCGGTGAACTGACATGCCTGTAATTGGTCATAACCCACCACGTTTTCTGTAATACCACGACCGCCCTTTCCTATAGAAAAAATGGTCTCTCGGACCAAGGCGAACAATTCTCTACCGACAGCTAAAGGGTTGTATGGTTTGTACAGTACATTATCATTTCGTAAAAATGAGTAAAGTATTGGACTCCGCTCTACGTAGAAGGGTACAGTGCATTTGAGATGGGCCTCACTTACTGCCTTTTTACTGTTTTTGCGTTGTGCGGGGAAGCCTACATCGGGCTAATTGTACACCAAAATCGTTGTAAGATGTTGCGTAAGATATGACTACGAGACATTTAAATCCTAGCAGGTTGCATATGTTCGAGAAAATGCAGGGCCGCTGCACTGCCCGGTATATACATATACCAAATCCTTAGTTCCGTTTCCTGGTTCGGGGTCGGAAATAGAGGTAAGATGAAATTATATGTCATGTTTATAAGGCCGGATGCCCTTCCTGACGCCAAGCTCATCTGAGGAGCTATTGCAGATTAAATGAAAGATGGAGAATGAAATCAGGTATGAAGGTGGAAGGAATCGGCTATGACGTATGGACAGGAACTGTAACTGGATTTGTCTGGAAGCAAGAATGGGAGAACACAGAAAACCATTCTCAGGACAGCCGACGGTATGGTTTGAACCCACTCGTCTTCCGAATGCAGAGCTTGGCTCCATAGCCGTATGGCGTTAACACGTGCGCCATTAGCTCGGTCAGACCAACATACACATGCGGTAAGTAAACGGTATTACAGTGCTCAGGTCTTCAATATGAGATAGGAACATGAAAATAAAAATGTCAGTTCGTATTGTGTAGAATATCTCAAGTAATGTAGCAAGTATGGCTGAGACTGTAACGCAGTTTTCAGAGAAGTAACCTTCGCAAACGATTGTAGTGAGCGGCACTCTTTCAGTGACTTATGTTTTGATTTATTTTGAGTTCCACATTTAACAAAGATACGAAATGTTAAATATCAAGCGTACAAATGATCACCCGTGTCTCGTGGCTTGAAGTCGCATTCACAACAGAGCTCAGTTACTACGTTTACATCCTGTTTCCGAATTCAGTCCAAGGAAGAATATGTGCAGCTCCTTATCTCAAATTCTGCACTGAATTATTACAGTTAGGCACGTGATTATAGGAAAGAAATCAATTATACCATCCGTCTGAGGTGAAGAGTTTGAAATTTTTGGGATCAGTTAACTCTTTCAGACCCGACTTTTCCTCCGGACATAGAAACATTACACTTTTCAATGTTCGGTCTTCTAAGAAGTTACGAAATGCATACCACCATAAAGAAAATATTTTCTTCCTTTTCACTGATATTTCTGCCAAGTCCATGTGTACGTACAAGATGCAATAAAATCATTTTAATCATTAATTTTTTAATCATTAATGACAATTACAATTTACAGAAGCTAAGTTATAGTCAGGGTATGTGTTCCATTAAATAACATTTAGTTACTAATATGAAGAACATTGGGATTGCCTCACCTAGTACATGCAACATCAGGCTCGCAAGCTTCTTGTTGCTAACTTCTTTACTCGAAGCAAATATTTACATCTGACAGGACGTTACACGTAGAAGCCTTTCCAAAGGTTGTAAAATGTGATGAAGCATTATGTAATAATGTATACATTGTGGACACTTGGTTTAAAAGGATTAAGGGAGCATTTCGAAGGAGAAGTTCTCAAGAAACACGATCCTTTCATTTCATACTCGACACATCAAACGAGATTTGTTTTGTTAAAGATGCTCAATGCTTATGCAATGCTTTTCACAACTAAAAGTGATTAACAAATGAGAGCAATGATGCAAAAATGTTATTGTAATCGATGATGTGCGGAGCACCATATCTACTAAAGTATTGGATGTGTACATCAGAGAAGTAAGAGAATCATATCCAGTATTCTGATTTTCTCTGTCGGTATTAGTGTGTGATTCTAGCTCTTTCCTTCTCCCCCTGTCCTTCCTTTTTTGCTTGTGTGTGTGCGCGAGTTTCCCCCAGCGCTGGTCGGGTTTAATTGGTTCCTACTTAGCAGTCATTTGAGAGCCGGCTTCTGAGAGATTTACTGCCCTAATTAGGCTTGTCATGCGCCCAAGACTCCTCGGGGATGGTCCGAGACCACCCGCGTAAACAGACCACTTCAGGATATGTTAATTAGTAAACCTCTATACAGTTGGACATTTCTTACCTGTAGATTTCAGAAGGATTCATGTGAACGCTACCATCAGAACGAACAGAACATTTAAAGAAATGCAAATTATATGTATTATGGAGATAAGGTATGATTGTGTTGAAAAGATGAGGGCTGTATTATTATTACTATTATCATTATTGTTATTATTATTAAATTATTATTAATATTAATATTATTATTAACATTATTATATTGACTAATTGAGCGATTGGATTATCTGTTTTATTTCTTGAGTTGTTGGGGGCTGTGAGTCTGGCTTTGGTGAGGGGTTTTCAAACTGTTGCCTTTCGATTGGTGGATCGCAGTTCAGTAAATTTTGGAAATAGTCAGCCAGTATCTTGCAATTCTCTTTACTGTTTATCTCTAGTGATCCGTTAGGTCGACGAAAACTTAATGTTGGTAGTGTGTACCCTGATAAGTCCTCACGAGATGTCTTGTAGAAATTCCGAGTGTTGTTGTTCTGGAAATCCTGTTCTATCTCTGCGAGTCTGTTTTTCTCGTATGTACGTTTGTCGCGGCGAATTGTTTTTGAGGTCAGTTTTTGAGTCTTCACTAAATTCTCCCATCTGTCGACTGTTCGGTGTCCATTCCATTGATTCCATACTGTCATTGATAGCTTCATCACAGATTGTGTTCCACCATCTGTGTTTACGTTTCCTGGGTGGCTGTCCGAATTTCATTGCTGATGACTGTAATGTGTTGCGAATGTCTGGCCATACCTTAGGATCATGAACGTGTATGTCACATACGAAAACGTCAGCGTTCTTCTTCATTCAATCCGGATCAACTCTTGTAAAACGGTTGCCTCTGTTTGGTTTGAAACTAACCTTGATTTGCGTAAGGTAGTGATCCGAATCGACAACTTCCTTCCGTAATTTAACATTCTGAATCTCAAGCATATTCTTTACGGAAATAGCAACTTGATCAATCTGAAATTCCCCTAGTAATGGGATAGGTGATCTTCAAGTTTTCTTTTTATGTAAAGTTCTCATAAAGTGCGTGACATGAGTTATTATAATAATTATTTTGTTAATAATTAATATTTTCTATCTACATTTTAACCTAATGATAACTCTACATCATACTTTCTATAATTCACTCTAATAATCGTACAACCTGTTCATATATTTAAGAGAAAATCTCGACAAGACTGCTTAAATGAGTCTAATGAAGTGCTATTTAGTATACTGACAGGGAGAGTATCCCATAGCCTTGCCCCAGACACCTGGAAGGAGCGGCTGTATACTTATGAATGATTAAATGATATCATACGGGTAGAAGTCGATCTGGCTTTATGACGACGGATAGAGGACAGAAGGTTAAAATTTGGGGATAGGTGTTGAGATGTGGATTCGCTCAGATGACGAAATATTATCGACGCGGTGTGTAGGTTTCTTAGTTTACCAATTTTCAACCAGAATAGCTTCTCATAATAAGGGGAGATGTGTGTCCGAAGATTCAAAGAAAATATACATCTTATACAGGAGTTCATTGTCTTCTGAAGTTTCATTGCTTGTTTTACAGTTGCGTCGGTTAGTAGAACACCACACTAATAATATTAGTTACTAGCTATCACCCACAGCTTCGCTCGCGAGGATTTGGTAAGTTGATAAAAATTAATTGTTCCTCGGTAATGCTCTAAGATATGATCTGAAAATCCCTACCTAAAGTGTAAAAAAACTCACCGAAAAATTGCACTTAATTTACCCAGAACCTCATTGTAAACCACGCTTGTGGCGTTGCCTTTTGGGGCTAAGATGACCAGGCTACTGGGAGAACTAAATCTGGAACATGCGGCATGGAACTCTACATGTGAGAAACAGTCCTCTTTTAAGTCGAAAAAAAAGGGTTTCTTTCTTTCTAAAGTAGATTCCAAATACCGATTTTCACGTCTGTAACATCTTAGTTTTTGAGGTATAAGTATCCTCATAAAGAGAATTCAACTCCTTCACTTATTTTCGATCTCCAGCTTAAGTTGATTTTCCGAAAACAAAATGTACCTGTTTCTTTATTTTTAAAGGGGATTAAATATACCAATTTTCACGTCTGTAACATGTTAAGTTTATGAGATGTACTGTAGATATACTCATTTTGTAAACTTCCTACTCTTTGGCTGAGTGGTCAGCGTTGAGGTCTTTGGTTCACAGGGTTCCGGGCTGGGTGGGGGATTTTAATCGCGTGTGATTAATTCATCTGGCTCGGTGACAGGTAGTTTGTGTTTTGTCTCAACACTCCCCTCTTCATATTCACTCGACACACCACATTACCAACCACAACAGGAACACGCAATAGTAATTACATCCCTACACACACACACACACACACACACACACACACACACACACACACACACACACACACACACACACACACACACGAGGTTGACGTCAGGAAGGGTATCCAGCCTTAAAACAGGGTCAAATCCACATGTGCGACACAGTTCGCACGCGCGACCCACAGATGTAGGAAAAGTGGTAGAAGAAGAAGATAGGCCTACTCATTTTAAAAATTCACACGCTTTTCTTATTATTACACTCCCTTAAGTGGATTTTCCAAAAAAGTGTGTTCATTTATTTTTAAAAGAGATTCCAAGTACTAGTTTTAACGTCTGTAACATCTTCAGTTTCTGAGATATACAGTATGTATCCTCATATCAAGAATTCAACTCCTTCCTGACTCCTTCCCCCCCCCCCCCACCCTCACCCCTTAAGTGGATTTTCTGAAAACACAGATTTGTGTTCTTCTTTTTTTAAAAGGGATTCCAAATGCCAATTTTCATGTCTGTAACATGTTAGGTTTTTGTGATATATTGTAGACAATCTCGCTGCTGTAAGAATACTGGAGCTGACGTTGCCATGGTTACGGCAGTGCATTTCTTTATCCGATTCCTAGAGCAGGGATAGTGTGGTGCCAATATCTCCATAACGGTTGGTTTTAGGGCCTTAAAACATGGTTTTCGGCCCCGTAGGGCCTACTGAGTTTTGTTTTTTGCGACAAGGGGCTCAAAATAAGGTTTGTTTCGTCCTTGTACTACAAATTCGATTTCGCCTATATTAGCCTATTATTTTTATATTTGTATATCTCCCCGCGTCGCCCCCCTCGAATTGTTTTGGAAATAAAATACAGCCCATGTTACTGGCAATTTAGCTTTCTATAGGTGAAGTAATTTTTAAAATTGGTTCAATAGTTTTTGAGTCTATCCATTTCAAACAAATATACAAATTTTCCTCTTTATAATATTAGTATAGGTTGGAAAATATGATTGTTTGAATAAGTGTTATTTTAATACTATGTGGAAGAAGGGATTGTATGAATTTTAGGGGATGAAAAGATGCATATACATTTTTGAATACGCTTGTTATTTGATCTTTCTACATTACTATGTCATTCAAGACGACACCTAGGTTTTCTACAGAAATTTCGAAGGGTATAGCTTAACCAAAGATCATCAGAGTAGTCGTATGTGTGATGTTTAGGGCATTTAAAAGCGAGACAGCCGGAATATTGTTCTGAAGAGAAGTTCCTTGACGTGACATTATATCTACTGGCCAGGGTTCTCGAATGACAACCAACAGAGCCAAAATTCGATTCGAGAAATTATTTTTGGACGGAATGGCATAATAAGTCCTGCCATCAAGGTATTTTTTACATCTTGAGAACAGTTCGATTTTCAAAAAGCCTGGCGTATCGATCGAGATTGAACAATCGAATTGGGAGAGAATGTGAAGAACTCTATGACACACGATTGTGGAAATTATATTTATTTCCGTTCCTGAATGGTACAAAACTTTCTAAATGATTTCCTCACCTCTCTCAAGTTAAACAACAACAAGAAACCAACAAGAATCTTTGTCAGGTAGTGTTACTAATTCAGACGTATTTTTACTAAAAGAAGAGGTGTCACTTGGCAGAAAATGTTGCGTGAGCAAATAAAATGGATTTTTTAATTCTTTAGAGAACCTGCTTGGATGGAATGTTCCTTCTTGGTTGAGCAGAATCCAAACACAGAAATATAGGGGTGATTATGGAAGGCGCAAGGTGCAATTTGTTTCCAAAGCTCTCGAAGTGGCCCGACAGATTAGTCTACTTCGGGAGGGAATGCAGCCCATTTCTTTCCCACACTGTAGAAAGAGTAAAACATCGAGCATGCACCTATTTGTGTGCATCAACTTGTGAGAGGAACACGGCTCCAAATGGAAGTGCGATTTCTAATACTCAACGCCTCACGGAAAAAAATTGGAACGAGAATTACTTTTCAGTAGCATGAGAAGTAAATGTGTTACTAAATGTTTCGTGAATTAGGTGCGTTATATTATATGGACATTATTCACTCGTTCTGATTTCCGGATAATTCCTACAGCATAAAAGTAGGCGCCTTCATCATTTCTCCATCCCTGAATCGAGGAACTAATATTTCGGTTATATGCAGTCAGAGGCACAAAGAACTTATTTGTATGTAAAGGGAATGGTTTATAATCATTGAATGAAAAATATTCGTAATGAGTTATTAGTATTAATAATTATTATTATTACAATTATTATTACTTGATTTTGCCCGTTATCTTGGCCGAATGGTGAGGTTCGGTGCTCTGAACCGCATATCTCATCGCTGACCCTTTAGCAGAAGAAGCAGGACATATACGAAATAAATAAATGCCCGCACTGTGACCATGACCGCAACGCATTAAGTCTCTGACACCATGTCTAGCTGTTGGTGAAAAAGAAAAATATGCATCAGCATGCTAGCCGGTAGGGTCGTGGTATACAATTGCTAACCACAAGTTTGCGTGCCAAAAGCGTGGGTTCAATTCCAAACTTCTTCTCAGAGCTCATATGGTGTGAACTGTTGATGATGACTCGTCTGTCCCATGAAAACGTTAAGCATAGAGCAGACCCCTGGTTGTTATTCGACAGGAGTAGGCTATGCGCTGAAACCTGGTTTTACCCCCTCCTTACCTCATTATCATCACATACTCAGACCGACAAACTGGATGTTACGCCCCTTTAAACAATAAGCATCATAATCATAATCATCACCATCATCATCATCATCATCATCACACATTGGACACAGAAACATATACACTCGCATAATGACCTTCGCCTCTGAGGCAAAATGCAACTTAACTCCTTGACCAAAGATGGTGCGCACGAATAAATTACAATCACAAACAATCCATTAATACATCACGGCCAAGTGGCGGGGCAATAGAGCACAGAATATAAATAAATAAATAAATAAATAAATAAATAAATAAATAAATAAATAAATAAATAAATAAATAAATAAATAACACCTTTACTTTAATAACTATTATTTAAGTTTAACTTCATAATTAATTATATGTAATAAGGAACCTTACAACTCTGTAGTTTTTACCATCTAGCATATATAAGATGTTTTAGCATAACAGCAGGCTTCATAGCCTGAGCCACGACGTTTAAAATATGCCAATAAATAAGTATGCACGTCAGTAAGTAGTATTTTTCTCAGTTCTTTGGCGATGTTGGTTAGGTTCTCATATTTTGTTACCCAAGCTTGCAGGATGAAATTCTTGACACAGTCAACTGGTATTTAAGGGTATTTCAATATGACGAGGGATCCATGTCAGTAGGCTTACTGGTATATTATACTGAGAGTATAAAGGAATTAAAATTGACGTAATATATGCAGCTAACTGGTAGAATGTGGGCTGATTCTCCGCCAGGAATTTTGAAAATTCACAAAAGAGATTTCAAATTCTGGAGAGACACGTAGCTTCGAGGTTCACACAGCCTACACGAAAAGTGAGTACCAGGTTAATTCTTGGGACGAAAGCGGCCGGACATAGGGCTAACCATTCTATCTCACTATGCGCCATTGTTACACTTAGTGGAAGACTTTGACTTCCACTCCTCCAAGGATGTTAATGGCCTGTACTGGGAACCAGGTAGTATAGATTAGCCAACAATGCGACTGTTTAATAAAAGCCTTGTTATTAAATAACCATGACTCCTAGAAACTTGAGATTTTCATCCATGGCTGTGCGCTGATAGTAAATTGTAGTACGTTAAAACATACTTGAAAAAATAATGAAAATTTGAAAATTCTGAATATTTTAGACTACTTCTAGTTTGGTACCTATTCCTCTGATGTTACAATATATAATTGTATGAAATCTATACTTCGTAATCTAATGTTAAAATTTTTACAGCTTGTGAAGCAAACATACTGTTGACGGGAAAGTTGGTTTCGATTTTATAAATTTTTAATTTCGGCAATGTTTTTACATATTTTTTGAGTTCTTTCTTAATTTAAGTTTTTAATTTTTGGTCTGATTACTTCCAACTTCTGCTTTGTAAGCATCTATAAGTGTACAAAATTTCAGTTTGATCGGGCATATGTTTCCTGAGAAGAAAAGATGTAAAATTCCGAAAATTTCAAATCTGGAGATAACTAAGGTTGAAGTTTGTTACAATTTATGAATGTTTACCTAGCACTTTAATAAGTTCCAATGCCATATTCGTCATCATCCACTTCTTTTCTACATTTTTTCTTGTCTTCCTTTGGTCTTCGCATCTTTGGCTCATAATTCAGGTGCTTTATTTGCATTAAATATGCCCTCCTTGTCAATGCGTTGAAGACTCGCCTGGTAGTTTCTTCCCAGATTGCAACCCATTTCCCGTAACACCAATTTCCTAGCCAGAGCTCCATCATTAAAATTACTTACAGCATCCTTTACCCCGATATTCAGTACCTGAAGACCCACAAACACAGATTTGGGAAATCGCTTCCAGATGCACTTATTAAGACGTTCATTTGGGTTTTGAGTCTTTACGTGCAAGCATCTCTTAAGGAGTTCGGCTTTGCTCAGGTCCCTGTAAATAAATGCATTTTTTACATCGCACAGACAATGGGATATGAAAGGCCTAGGAGTGGGAAGAAAGCAGCCGTGGTGTTAATTAATGTACAGTTCCAGCATTTACCTGGTGTGAAAATGGGAAACTACGGAAAACAATCTTCAGTGCTGCCGACAGTGGGGTTCGAACCCAATATCTCCCGGATGCAATAAATAGTTTTTTTCACTTCCGTTACTACATAAGGAAGAGAGTGTTTGGCTGTACTATTTCCCAGTAATTTGGGATCGCTGGTACTTACACCAAGAGTCTGGACGTTTAGGGCCCACACAGCCTTACGCACGGCGTTGAAGTTGTTGGTGTTTCTTCTTATCGATAATCCAAAGTATGTCTGCAGTAAGTCTATTTCACAGTCTGTCAGGAGCTCCTAATGCCTCACCATCGGTAAGCAAGTTCTTTTAAAAGTTGCTTTACGTCGCACCGACACAGATAGGTCTTACGGCGACGATGGAATTGAAAAGGGCTGGGAGTGGGAAGGAAGCGACTGTGGCCTTAATTAAGGCACGACCTCAGCATTTGCCTGGTGTGAAAATGGGAAACCACGGAAAACAAGCCTTAGGGCTGCCGACAGTGGGGTTCGAACCCACTATCTCCCGAATACTGTAAATTAGTCACACTTAAGCGTCTGCAGCTATCGATCTCGGTACCATCAGTAAGCTTCTGTCCCTTCATATCCCTGTTCAACTTTCGTAACCTACACACTGAAAGGCGGGCAAACAAATGAAAACCGATAACGTGTACAAAGAGTAGGCCTAGCCAACGTATGTTTAGAAACATTCTCTCGAAGGCAGAATACTTCCTCCAAATTTCTCTAATCATTGTAGAACAAAAGCCATATATTAAGCCATATGTTAAGTACGAAAAAGGGGGCGTAGCACCCGAGTGCATGGTTCAACAAAATCATCAATGACACCTAGTAAACAATCATTATGCCCAATAAAATGTATATTGTAGTAATTCTGAAAGTCCATGGATTATTTTTCACTAAAATTGACCTATTTTTATATATTTGGTATTTTTACATTAATGGGATCAGTACGTTAAAACTACCGAATTTCTGGAGGTGACAAATGTAACTGTAGCTCAGATAATTTTGGTCAACAACTCATAACATTTGAAACTGAAAATACAAATATATAAAAGCATCTGTGATGAGAAATATATCACAATACGTCCAATGGTTTTAAAACAATGGAAGAAGAATATTGATTATGAGTTGATAACGCATAGTTAATACATGCCCGGTCTAGGAAGCCAAGAATAACGGTCGAGAAGATTCGTCGTGCTGACCAGGCTGAGCAGCGGTCGCTTGGTAGGCCAAGTTAATACATGAGGTACACATATCTCTCAAGCTGCTTCACCAATGGGCTCGAAACGTCTGTTGTTTAAAGGGGCCTAACATCTAAGGTCATCGGCCCTCAAAACGTCTACATATACAGAACACCACATGAAGTAACATATTCAATCAGTATACACTTTCTGAAAGAAAAATACTATTTCATATTATTTTCTTACGTAACCTTACCCACAGAGTTTTCTTTAATATTCGCGCCTAATAAAGTAAATATGTAAGCAAGCATGTTGCATCTTGCACGAAATTATTCCTCACTAGCTGATGTACCCGTGCTTCGCTACGGAATTCTGCATTGTATACAGAATTCTAGGTTAAGAGTACACGTTGTGGGTAAAATTGAATTTAATTGCATAGCTCTTAACGTTACCCCAGAAACGCGACGGAGAAGTCACCATATGTCTTTATTCATGTGAAAACCGGGTTCGGGAATTTTAATTGTAATGGCAGGCCCTCTTGTCCACTATCAGTCAAATCAAATTGGGCAGTTTTTCATTGTAGTGCCAGACACTCCCTCTCCACCTACCTTTTTACATCTTCAGAAAGACTCTCTCTGTGGTTTTCCCAACTGAAATCAACATACTGTAGGTCATTACAATGACGTCAGTAGTAATATCGTGATTAAAGTAATGTTATCATATGAAATACTCGATCAAATGAAAAACCACACATTTCCTCACTTTTAACGAACGGCAGTACTCTGCCGATCTAACAGTCCAAATTTCCAGAGCTGGAATGACCAGGCCGCAGACAGCCGTGAACACTCCCCTGCTATTATTCCGTTAAGTGTACACACTGCTCATTCCAATCAATGCTTCAGGGTAGGTATTGAATAGCTGGAATACTATGATGAACCAGTGTGTTACGTATCAGTAGTATCAGAACATTTGTGAACCAGAGGAATGGCATACCAAAGAAGAAATTTGTCTAATTCCACAGCTACTTCCCGCCAATGTTCAGGCAGGCTGTTATATTCGGAAGGCAGCAGTAGTCCCATCTATCGGAGATGAATATTAGCAGAAGATAGAAAGATCACAACAAACAACGGCCAATGTAATGTTGTTGATGAATGTTATTAGCTATCGATATTGAAATTCTTCACATTTAGTTTCCTTTCGACTCTGTGATATTAGGGAATCTAATGTAAAGGGAGTCATCCTTTTCTTCATGAATCCTTCTTGTCTTGTTCTTCAAGCAATAGTTCCTTTACGATTTTTCCTAATTTTTTAATCATCTTCGCAATTTTCCTCGTCGATATGGACCGATGACCATGCGTTTTTACACGTTAAGACAATCATGACAAAAACTATCGTCAGTTAACACGATTGAAAAATATTTCCACGTCGGCGTTGATAAGGACAAAGCAACAAAAGTCTAAATTCATGAATTCCCTTATCATAGTCGTCCCCGTAGGTATGGGGGTGGTAGAGTAACAGCCACGGTATGTCCTGCCTGTCGTAAGGGGCAATGAAAACGGGATCCAAGCGGGCTCTGAACTTGGGATCGTGGGTTGGCGACCGCGGGACCCTTAGCTGAGTCCTGGCATTACTTCCATTTACTTTTGCCCGGCTCCTCACTTCATCTATTTGATCCTATCGTATCCTATCTCGACTCTTGTTCTTTTCTGACCCCGACAGTATTACGTATGGAGCCTAGGGAGTCTTTCATTTTCACAACCTTCGTGGCCCTTGTCTTTCTTAGGCTAATACCTTTATTTTTCGAAGCGTCAGAGTCCTCCCATTTTTTTCTCTCTGATTAGTGATATATAGAGAATGGTTGGCTAGTTGTTCTTCCCCTTAAAACAATAACCGCCGTCACTCTTATCATAGTCGGTACGGTAAAATTGAACAAGACATAAATGATCGGAAATGGTATCTCTGACTTTTGTTATGTAGTACTTTTCGATAGGAGCTTTCACACAGGTATTTAAAAATTAAATTTTAGGTGGCTTCCCATAAACTATCATATCATCTAGTGTGAATAAAATTATTTATAGCCTAGTTTGTACTTCCTTATTCTTCGACTTTGCATACTAATTTTCATTAAATTCTGTTTACCCCTTTTCTCGTCGCTTGGCGTTGATATGGACTTCGCAACAAAAATTCAAATTCGTGAATATCTCTGTTATCATAGTCGGTACGGTAAAAAAATGTATAAGACATAAATGATCGGAAATTTAATTCTCTATAACTTTTGTAATGCAGTATTTATCGATTGGACTGCTAATGACATAAATATTTGAGAATTGAATTTTAGGCCTTCCCCTAAACTACCATTTCATTTAGCGTGAATAAAATTATTTATAGCCTAGATTGTAGTGGTTCATTTCCCGACTTGACATACCGATTTTCATTTAATTCTCTTCGGTCGTTTTCTCGTGATACGCGTACGTACATACATACATACATACATACATACAAACAGACAGACAGAAAAGTGCATTCCATGTTACTGTGGACACGGCCGATACATAAATACCATTCTTTTTAAATTCTGAGCAATGCATTGACAAAACTCTTATTTAATATATATAGATATATGTTATGATTTATACGCTGGTTCCGCGGTCTGGAGGTAGTGATTCTGCCTGTGTCCAGGAGGCCATTGGTTCGATTCCTGACCACATAAGGGATTTTTACCTGGATATGATGGCTGGTTCGGAGTCCACTTAGCCTACGTGAGTATAATTGAGGAGCTACCTGACGGTGAGATAGTGGCCCCGATCTAAAATCGAGAATAACAGCCGAGAGGAGTCGTTACGCTGTCCACGCATCATCTCGTATTGTAAAGGCCTTTGGGATGAGCACCGGACACTCGGTAGTCCAAAGCCCATTGGGACCAAGGCTTCTTTTGAGTTTTGAACTGATTTATAGCCTACTCGTTGGATTTTTCAAAAACGATATCCTAATACTTCTTGAGAAAATTTACTTGACTTACAAAATAATCGATTTAAGAAACAGATTATTCTGTCCTTATATCACAAATAAAGTATTTTTATATAGTTTTCACCACAGCTGCTGTTATATTTTCAGTTACGAATGTTAAAACTTATCGACCATATGTAGTTCCATATACAGTTACTTTAGTCAGCACCAAAAATCAGCAGGATTGTTGTACGGGTCCCTCAAAGCAAGTAGTAGTCTAATAGTAGTATTAGTCTTATATTAACTAAAATGAGCATATCTAATACCGGTAGGTGTTCTATATCATTAGAGTCATATTTTATAACAATGTTTTCCCACATGAAATGGTCTTCTCTTTATTCGATATGAATGACGTAAAAAAGAACTTAAGTTAGTTCAATATGAAGAATAAGTACTGAGAGTCGCCGGCAGTAAATTCGTGATCCATTCCATTCAGTTCTGCGGTGTACGATGAGTCCATTAGCAGAGTTCACACGGTAAACGTCCAACGACGGTCAACGATTTATTTATTGCTGGCGACAGGCTCGAAAACGAAATATCAAATGAAGAGCTCATTTGTTTCCAGAACCAGCAGTGAATGGGATTTCTAGTCGGCTGACAGTACCATGCACGCGGTTTCATTATGGACTGTCTGAGTCCGTTCCACATCAATTATCCTTATTTTCACTTTACAGCACACACGCATGAATAAATTGCATGAACTAGATGTTCTAGTTAATTTTCCAAGCAAATAAGCAAATATTCAGACAACAAATTAGCGAAATGTGTAAAGATACGGATATTACAAAGGACTTCAAAATTAAGCAATCATTTACTAAGCTGGTTTCCAGATATTTCCTTGTAAACGTTATGTTTCTTTCTGTTTGACTAGCTAACAAAAAGTATTTACGTGGTGGGGCCGTGTGACGAGAAAGGAGGGAAATAGGCTACCTAGGAGAATAATATATTTACCCATGGATGGTTAGGGAAGAAGAGGGAGACATAGACGACGATGGTTAGAAAAGTGGGTGAAGAACTAAACGAGACCACAAAACTAATTGCAGACAGAGGATTGTGGAGGAGCATAGTTAATTCACGAAATGCTTTCAGACTGAATGCCGAAAAGCATTAGTCTCGAGTGAAGATTAATTTATTTATATTTTTATTTATTTATTTATTTATTTATTTATCTTATTTATTTATTTATTTATTTATCTTATTTATTTATTTATTTATTTATTTATTTATTTATTTATTTATTTATTTATTTATTTTCTTTTTTGCTGGAAGATTTTAGTATTACTTGATTGTGTTTATAGCAACGTGAACGCTAGATTTTCATGGAATCTGAATCACAGGGACGTGATTTATTTAAAAAAAACTGATGTACATCAACCGTGATTCGATTGCTGCTGCCTTGGTGAGAATCCAGTGACAATTCCGCTCGGCCACCTCAGCTCCCTTCTTGGTAATATTTTGAATAGTACTTCAAAGGAATGTCATATAGGCTATTCTGCGTATAATGTATTACATTTTACATATTATATTCTCCTGAACATCGTAAATATCATCACATATACGCGACGATAAAATAACAGTTCGGATATTTTCGATTCTTATGGGGTAACGGTTTCAATGGTATGTCAGCAACCAGTTTTGTGGTTTAGGAATAGCTTGTACTAATTGCCCATCGTCTCGATTCCCAGATCATCCAGGAATTCTTAAGCTGTCTGAGAGCTCTCAACATCGTGAGCGCAACTGAGAACCTAACTCGATCATGATATTGTTTTTACAAACTGCTTGTCCGACTCGTTGGCTGAATGGTCAGCGTACTGGCCTTCGGTTCAGAGGGTCCCGGGTTCGATTCCCGGCTGGGTCGGGGATTTTAACCTTCATTGGTTAATTCCAATGGCCCGGGGACTGGGTGTTTGTGCTTTCTCCAACATCCCTGTAATACACACACCACAAATAACAACACCCTCCACCACAATAACACGCAGTTACCTACACATGGCAGATGCCACCCACCCTCATCGGAGGGTCTGCCTTACAAGGGCTGCACTCTACTAGAAATAGCCACACGAAATTATATATTATACAAACTGGTTTACGTTGCACCGGCCCAAATACGTCTCATAGCGACGATGGAATAGGAAACGGCTGGGACTGGGAAGGAAGCGACCGTGGCTTTCATGAAGATACAGACAGCCCCAGCATTTGAGGAACCACGAAAAACCATGTTAAGGGCTGCCGACAGTGAGGTTCGAACCGACTGTCTCCTGAATGCAAGCTGACGGCTACGTGACCCACTTTCTCGGTATGAAAGCTGAACAGCAGGCTGCGGAGTCGTTATGGTGACCACATGGCACTCTGAGTTCTGCAGACCATGTTGTTGGGCAGCTGTCTTCTTTGCAGAGCAGAGGCCTGTAAGGGGGATAATTAGTCTTTTATGATATGGATCCAAGCAGTGATCAGTTCTCAGCACTTGTTTTCGATCTGAAATAAGGGATCGCAGGGACAGCGGCATTTAGAAGCTCATTCCATCCATACACTGGTTAGAGCTTCAATTCTCTGAGCAACACTGTTGAAAGACAACAGATGAAGTTTTATCGACATCCAGGGAAAAAATAATTTTGATGTCCGAAATGCATCGTAATATACAGTAAGCTATAATAGGTTTCTACTTATAGACAACATTAATATTATCTCCTACGTGATATTTTTAAATATCTTTTTAAAATGGTTGAGAAACGATTACTAATTATTCAACACACTCCCAGTGTATTTTCTTTTCTTTTTGCTATTTGCTTTACGTCGCACCGACACAGATATGTCTTATGGCGAAGATGGGATGCGAAAGGCCTAGGAATGGAAAGGAAGCGGCCGTGGCCTTAATTAAGGTACAGCCCCACCATTTGCCTGGTGTGAAAAGGGGAAACCACGGAAAACCGTCTTCAGGGCTGCCGACAGTGGGGTTCAAACCTACTATCTCCCGATTACAGTGTATTTCATTTCCATGCTGTTTCAGTTTCATTAGCTCTCCTCACAGCTCTACTTGGTAAATATTTATCAACTTTCATGTATACTATCCAAATAATTACAGTTTTGTCAAGAACGCTACAATACAGAATTTTTTTAAACAGTTTCAACGTAAAATGTATACGTCAGATGCTTGTGACTTAAATGTCCCTACATTGCAAGTGGCCTGTAACAATAATAGATCTGCTGTATAGTTCATTTGGAAGCCAAGAATAACGGCCGATATGATTCATTGTGCTGACCACACGACACTTCATAATCTGAAGGCCTTCGAGCTGAGCAGCAGTCGCCTGGTAGGCCATAGCCCTTAAGGGCTGTTGTGGAACGGGGGGCGATATAGGTCATTTCATTATACGATCGCCTCCTGTGATGAAGGCAGTGGGAGTGACCCCCGACGAAGTCAACGTTTAATAATGCTCGGTTGAATCTGTAGACTTGCTGACAGATCAGAAAAACCCCTTTCATGCCAAAATTCCAGCACTTCGGCGATTCTAACAACTGATAATGACAGGTGAAGAGTGGTGGTGGTGATTATTATTGTTTTAAGAGGAAGTACAACTAGGCAACCATCCTCTAAAAACAGGTGAAGAGACTTTAAGTACGTAGTATTAAACATGCTTAATTTTTAATCTACCTTTTCAGTTTTCCTTAGTCAGTCTGATCGGGGCGTGATAGCTAGGTGGCATAGTCACTGGTCTCTCACAAGGAGGCCACGGTTTGTATCCCGACCAATGCATCCTTGTTATTGAGATTCCACGTAAAACTTGAGGTCCCTTGGCTATGATCACGATATTGACAGTTACGTAAAACTTCAAGCTTGCTTGGCTTCCAGTCAACATTGGTCACTGCATATATTTTTATGATGTGCTCCCGATGTTGTGATAGTTAACGCAAGAACTTTACAGACGAACTCAATTTTAACTAATTTAACCGTGTACAAAATTTTGCGATGTTGGTGTCTGTTGTATTTATTGATGATGCGTTCTAGAGGAGGATGGCCCAGACGTCCTTAAGGAATGTCAGAATGTCAAAACAAGTTTTAGCTAATGTTCTTAAATTAATTTATAATATGGTGTACAGTATTAGCCAGTTTTTCAAAGCTTGGTGTTATAGGTGTAAGATCTGATCAAGAAAAAATGCTCACTGGTATTTTGGACCTGATAATTACAAAGCCAAGACTGATTATATTTCATGACTTACTACTGCACATGTAAGGGCACAGAGAACGAAGGAAACACTGATGGAGAATTGAGTCAAAAGGAAGTCAAAAGAGCGTGGATAGTTGTACATAAGGGATGAATGAACTGCAAGAACTCGCTCCAAATAAATGTGCCGCTCGCTACGCGAAAGAAGAAGTGTCCACTCGGTTCTACTACGGTTACTACAACATTTCCTACCGTTCCCTTCGGAACATTCAACATCTCAAACTGAACGACTTGGGATTCGATGTTCTTGGTTTAGTATGGATCAGAAACCAAAAACATTCCCCTGAACAGGGGTGGTGCTAGAGAAGACTTGGCTACATCGTTCACTCTACTGTGGACCTTAACAGCGTTAACATAATTTACGAGCAGTGTGCTAGTAACGATCTGTTGTGATCGGTAACAGATAAATGACAATGGTGCCTCATACTTCTGCAGTTTCGTCTGTGACTTGGTTCCTTCCCTGACCAGCAAAGATACCAGATGTACGTCAAGTCGTCGAGCGAGCTAAGCCTCACCAATTGCTTCAAGGATATGTTGAGAGTGTGCTTGCCACCATGGGAATTAAATATTGCAAATATTGCAAATGGGTCTGTAAAGTTTGCCCACTGGTGGGGCAGTACGATTTTTGGTTAGTGCGCGCAGCTCAGTTATTTGCATCAAGTTCTAGAAACGCCCTTGACTGTTGGCCGGAGTGAACTTGCAACATCAACAATGGGTCATCATTTTTCACTACCCTCCACTACGAGGATATGCACAAACGGCCTGTTATTCCTCAAACATAATCTGGTCTTACGTTTTCAGTGAATTACGTTTGCATAGCCTTAATCGCTTTCGAGTCTTGCTGAATCTATTATAACCACTAGAATCTAAACTCAATAAGTCACGAAAGTATTATAACCTCAGTCCAGGCAGGCCACAAAATAAGTCTCGGGGTGCCGGATGAGTCGCCCGGTCGAAGTTTAGGTGGCCATATTCTAGAGGCTTGGTACATCGTCGCTTATCAAGTACGAGTATCTGTCTTTGGAAGTGTAGGAACTCCAGGATGATCTCTATTAATGTAATTAAACTAAGTGTAATAATTTGTGTCTTGGACAGGGATTGTTTCCTGAAACTTCAAACAAGTATAATTCCGAGAATGTGCACGGACTGAATGTGGAGAAACCACTCCCAGGTAGCCTGTAGGGATTTGAAAGTCGAATCTCGAAATTCTAAAGCTTCTAAGTCTTATCATGCAGCGCACTCGTTTATGAAGATGTGTATATTTTAAATCAAGTTGTTGCGAATTTGTTCTTTAACGCTAGTTATAACAGTTATGTTTGCGCTGTGAATGCTTTAGTGAGATTCACTTTGCTTTGTGACCCAGCTGAATAATGATCGGTTCTCGTCGAACTCTACTGTGGCGATAAGCTTGTGACGTCATCAGATTGAAGCGCTAGCTCAAGTCTAAGTGTCCCATATGTTAGCTGTTGTAAACTCCATCGTACTCAAGAGAGTTGGTTTTACCTGTTCACCTGTATAGTCCACGGAGACATTACTTCCCTTGTTGGAGAGACTCTGGACACTAAAATACTGACAAGTCAACAGTTTTTTCTAGTAGCTTTACGTCGCACCGACACAGATAGGTCTTATGGCGACAATGGGAGAGGAAAGGCCTAGGAGTTGGAAGGAAGCGGCCGTGGCCTTAATTAAGGTACATCCCCAGCATTTTCCTAGAGTGAAAATGGGAAACTACGGAAAACTATCTTCAGGGCTGCCGACAGTGGGATTCGAACCCACTATCTCCCGGATGCAAGCTCACAGCCGCGCGCCCCTAACCGCACGGCCAACTCGCCCGCTCAAGTCAACATATTAATCTCAAGTGTTTCACTTCTTTTTTAAGCTGGCCAGATATGAATAATCGAATTAGAAACAGATTTAGGCTGTTGATGAAGACTTGCTTTCTAGCAAATAAAACTACTAACGGTTGGTGATAAGGTTGTCGTGTTGAACATAGACCAGATACTTCCCATAGGAATGAAATGTGTTTTCTGCCAATATACAAAATAAGTCTATTTACCTTAACATTCACTTAACAGCTCACGAAATTGTGTAAGGAAGACAACACTAATATACTGGATCTGGCAACACAGTTACGTGACTATTATTATTGTGACCATAGCCACGAGAACTCCAGTATTCTGTGTAATTCGAATCATAAGGACATAATCATTCACTTAAAAACCCATGTAATGATCAAGATTCGAGCCATAGTCATCCTCGTGAGAAGGGATCCTTTAACGTGGCAGAAAGTCTACTGACAAGAATCAGCTTGAAGAATTAAGGCAATGTGAAAATCTAACATTAAGGATAGGCTTCACAGGCTTCAGACTACTGAGCGATTGGCTGTGCGACACTAGCCATGTAGTTTGAAGCTGAAATTTAGGTGATGGTGGGTGCGAACCCCACCGTCGTAAACCCTGCAGGTGTTTTCCCGTTTTATGCTGGGGCTGTAGTTTAATTAATTCCACGGATATTTTCTTCACACCTCTCTTGGAGGACTGACAGGCTGCGCTAAGATACGGCTCCACAAACGTGAGTACAGGTATTCATTTGTAATTACAATTAATCTCCATCGAACCATACATTTCTAACTAAGGGCCTGAATGTTTCTTGCCGTAACATAGGATACACCTCTTTCATCAGTATATACCATTCCACTCTTTCTGCTTCCTTTCTTTTGGGAGCAGCGATCCATTTACTTTGAGACTCTTGAACTTTCCATTCTGTATAGTTCCGATGGTTATTCCTCACAGAAACTAGAGATGAAATTATACAGAGGTAATACAATGGTCGTATCGTGGAGAATCTCCCACTGATCGCAGTGGTGAAGTCACCGCCTGAAGGAGGGAAAGCATTACAGGCTAATTTATATTTTATATCTCATTTGCATATTTTGCTTAGGAGTTCCTTTCCCTTAACTTCTTAGGATAAACTTCATTTAATGTTATTACAATCTAAGATAATTTGATTTTCTATTTGCCGAATTAATACGCTTCTATAAAAATGTACCTCAGTCTTGCAATATTAAAATGTAAGACGTTCCTTTTTGTTTGTGTATTTATTAAAGAGTTCAGCCTTTTAACTTGACTAAACTTTCTATTTAATTAACTGATGAACTTTGCTCCTGTAGCTGTTTGGGTTTTGTATTATCCTTCTCAGTAGCAAGGAAGAAGCTTTTGCTTAGTACGTTTGCTCATTTTTGCTGCAGTACACTCATGATTTGAAATTAACTGCAGTCAAGAAAGAACGTCCGCGGCTTGTAATATCCTGTAGATTCCTCTCAACAAAGCAAGAAGTGATGGTAGTGCGAGTAGAAGAAAAGGAAAATCTCAGCACTGTGACTATCTATCCATCTATTCCAGTAGATCTACATACCTACATAAATACAATTACAATTTTGTCTGTACACTTCAAATACCTGTCTCGTATTTAGTTTATGTCTCGGATTAGGTATACAAATGTCAAACGTAGGTTCAGATACATTTTTGTATATTTGTTCATTAGGACATCACGGAAAAATTACTAACCGGAGTAATAATAATAATAATAGCCACGCTGGGTGGCTCATATGGTAGAACGCTCAGCCAAAGTTGGCGAGTTTGTTCCCACCTCAGCCCAATGGTAATGTACGATGTTCAAATACACCAGACTCGTATAAGTAGATCTGGCAGCACGTAAAAGAACAACTGGCGGAAAAACTGTACGTTTATCGGAGAGGTCGAGGTGCCGAATTTCGTCCGACTCTTTTAGCGGTACGTGAACCCGATACTACTACTACTACTACTACTACTACTTATATTAACAATAGTAATCTCATTCAGTTTTTCAGGGTTAGAGACGTTTGGTCAAACATTAATACATGCCGTTTTACACCCATTTTAAGTACCTTGAAGCAATTATTATTATTATTATTATTATTATTATTATTATTATTATTATTATTATTATTATTATTATTATTATTATTATTATTATTATTATTATTATTAATGCTAAGCAACTTCGTCATAATAGCCTTGTTTGAAGAAACACATTTGTAAGAGGTTTATTACCTCCTCAAAGAGTCATATTTGATAACTGTAAAATTTTTGGAGAAGTACAAATATCCGACATTTATGCAGAGTACCTCCAAAATAGTCATTTTAACCCTCCGTTGGTCGCGGGTGAGTGCGGCGCCCACTTTCCTTTTTAAAGATGTGCCGTGCGAAGCTAAGTAGCACTATACTTCTTAATCACCGAGTAGCTGACTTTTGGAATGTTCTGAGCAAGTCCAACAATGTTGCAGGGTGCGGCGCGACTTTCATTACCAGCCAGGCAATCGTTAATGACCACGGTGAACTATAAGTCAGCGAGTCGCTCACCCGCGACCATTGGCGTTACATTTTTTCCAACTTCCACATTATTCCTATCATATTAGCCTACAAGTCATGAATCAAGATTTCATGATTTGTAATTGTAATTTGTAATTAGAGGAGTCGGATGATGAAGCAGTTCTCTTAGCTGAAGGCAATAATGAAGATTCTGAATACTCAGATACAGAGCAACCCGCCAACAGCGATCACGACAGCGCCTCTGATGTTTCTGGGGACGAAGCCGTTCCTGGTCAGCCAGTCGAGCCTGCTCCTCAATATGTTGGTCGTAACAACATTACTCTGTGGAATATTCATCCCTCTCGCCCCAACAAACGTAGGAAGAAAATAAACATCGTGATTTATCCACCAGGTGTCACATGTGTTGCACAGAATGCGAAGACAGTACGTGAATCGTGGGCTCTCTACTTCCCAGACAGTGTGTTGGAGAAAATTGTATTTCATGCGAATGTTCGCTTACGCATTACGAGAGCTAATTATTCTCGGGAGAGGGATGCTGTGGATACCAACATTGATGAAATCAGAGCTCTTATAGGATTATTTTACTTATCCGGTGTGATGAAGTCCTCCGTCGATAAATTGGCAGCGATACGAGAAATATTTGAGGGCATTGTACAGCGCTGTAAAGTTTGCTATTCCGTAGGAGAGTACGTCACCATGGCGTTTGCATAATTATGTGTATTCTGTTTCAATGAATATTGTACTTAACTTAACCTGTCAACAAAAAAGTAATTAGAGAATAAACAAGTATCAAAATTAAAACAATAACACCAAAAATAATAACAATACAGGCCTCAAAAATCATATTACATTAATGGTGAGCGCTCCGCTCACCCGCGACCAGCGGCATTAAGAAATGAGGCGCGACCAACGGAAGGTTAATAACGAAAGGATCAGGAGTGACTTATAAAATTATATTACTTTACAAACACGGCAATGTTAGCTGATGGTGCATTAATATTTAGAATTAGCTAGTGCCTCCACTTGGTAATGTTACACATTTATTATTATTATTATTATTATTATTATTATTATTATTATTACTCCTGAGTCTATGGCCGTTACTAAGCGTGGGAAAGGGCTCAAATCTTCTGAAGAAGTCAAGAATTTCTGAAAGCAATACCGCAATTATTTTCCTTCCGTCAGTTTGCCGATGAACCATGGACTTTGGGCCGATGACCTTCGATGTTAGGCCCCTTAAAACAACAAGCATCATCATCAACAACCGTGGACAGAGTGCTGACACGCTAGCATAAGTAAACTAAATTTTAATTAAAATGTTATGTGTTCCAGTAACTGGAGATAAATAAAGGTAATATTTACTTCATTACCTTCTTCTTTCGGTGAAGTTCTTGGTATGTCCTTCATTGTTGATAGATACGAAACTGCGATTTCTTGGATGATGACTTTGCATGTTAATGACTACCACATACGCCGAGTTCTGCAGATGGTGCGGAACATCAGACGAACAAGAAGAAGCATTCCTCATACACTCCGGCTAATGCCAAGCAATTAACATTACAAATTGCACTGTAGAGTAAAAAGCAGGGCCGGCGGATTGAATGGTCTGACACTAACTCTCGACACGAAAATTTCCAATGATATCTCCCGGCAGCTCATAATTCTTTTCATTGAAGTGGAGATCACCGGATCTGTAAGACAATTAGTTAGCATAAATTTTGCGACCTTTCATATTGAGAAGGTATAAGAGGCTTTTTGGACTGGGTGTAAAATTGAAATTATGGTTTCGAAAATTTTCTAACTGTTTTACGACAGGGATGTTTCTTCGAAATAATCCCATTTTATTTCCGCTGTCCATCCTAAGGAGAACAGATTTCTGACATGTGGAAGAACTTGGTCTAATGTTGTACTTGAATATGTAAGAAAATGAAATATACGATGCGTAATACCGTAGAAAGTCCGGCTCCATGGCTAAATGGTTAGGGTGCTGGACCATAGGGGTCCCGGGTTCGATTCCCGGCAGGTTCGGGAATTTTAACCTTAAATGGTAAATTTCGCTGGCACGGGGGCTGGGTGTATGTGTCGTCTTCATCATCATTTCATCCTCATCACGACGCGCAGGTCGCCTACGGGTGTCAAATCAAAAGACCTGCATCTCGGACACTCCCGGCACTAAAAGCCATACGCCATTTCATTTTTTTACCGTACAGATAATGTTTCAAAAAGAACGCCTTTAAAAAGATATTTACTCTGAATTTCATTTTCGAGCAAGCTAGTAACATTTCAATTATGTCATCACATGATCGCAACTTTCGTAGAAATTGCTTTCTGAATAGCTATAACTTTGCACTGTATAACTTTCTTTGTATAATGGTAAACATCTTATAGGCCTATTTAACTTGTCTGTAGTAAGCAGTGGATTCGCAAAAAAAATACGACATTACAATAGAACATTCTTCTAGTAATATAAAAGTATTGTGTACTTTATTACATCTCAAAACTTGTATTATTGCTGTCTGCTCTCACAACGGGCTCACCTTTTGTCCCGTCCAACATTCTTCGCCGTCGTAGAAAGTCTTTTCTCCTTAATGGATTTCAAACTGAATTAAAGTTCGCGAAGAGCACTGAGGAAGCTTGATACTGTACATTTGAATAAAGAGTGAATTTAACAACATTAGCATCAATGTTAATGAGAGGAACTTCACCGCCAGGAGTAGATCTTAATGTTTAGATAACCTTCATGGGAATGATGCATGCTTTAATATATGTATAATTACTGCCATCATCATCATCATCATCATCATCATCATCATCATCATCATCATCATCATCTCTTTCTACAGCTTTTCCCACATCTGTGGGGTCGCTGATGCGAAATGTGTCGCACATGTGAACTTGGTCCTGTTTTACAACCGGATGCCCTTTCTGACGCCAACCCTATATGAAGGGATATAATCACTATTGCGTGCTTCTGTAATGGTTGGTAATGTAGTGTGTTGTCTGAATGTGAAGAGGAAAATGTTGGGACAAATACAAACACCCAGTCCCCGGGCCAGAAGAATTAATCAGAGGCGATTAATATCCCCGATCCAGCCAGGAATCGAACCCGGGACCCTCTGAAACGAACGCCTCAACGCTGACCATTCAGCCAATGAGTCGGACATCATCATCATCGCCATCATAAAAATAAATAAGAAAGCAACCAAGTGCTTTTATGTGACCGTTGATATCGGGGTCAAAAAACGCGATCTCTAGTTTTACGTGGGAACCGACCCACAGAGACGCAACTTTACATTTTCAAAAACTAACGCACATCGTTCAAAATTCGAGAGAACCCAATGACGACAACACTTAGCTATTATGTCCTCGCCAAGCAGGTGGCTGCGAGGTTTGGGTCACGTAGCTATTAGCTTGCATTAGGGACAGTGTGGGTTGGAACCCCACTGTCGGCTGTCCTGAAGATGGTTTTCGCTGGTTTCCCCATTTTCACACCAGGCAAATGCTGGGAATGTACCTTAAGGCCACGACCGCTTCCTTCCCACTCATAGCCCTTTCCTATCGCATCATCCCCGTAAGACCTACCTACTGTATTTTGGTGCAACTTAAAGCCAATTGTAATAGAAAAAAGTTCATGAAAACATGGTAATACCGAATTTTCATCCCTAGCTTATGTTGACCACGTACGACAATATCTAATCAGGACTATTTCTCCTATAGTAATAATAAGAACTTCATTTTAGGGAACTCGTAACGAAAGAGAGAGTAAGGGTCTCAGTGCGAAACTATGAAGTCAAACTAATGTATTCATTCAGCCTGACATATAATATGTTTATGTAGTTCTACATTGTGTAGGGGGCTGCCTGGCCGAGGCGGTAAAGGCGTGCTCGGTTCGCCCGGAAGGACGTGGGTTCGAATCCCCGTCAGGAAGTCTGAAAATTTAAGAAACGAAATTTCCACTTCCGGATGTACATATGAGCCTGAGGTTTACTCAGCCTACACCAACATTGAGTACCAGATTAATTCCTGGGGACAAGGGCGGCCGGGCGTAGAGCTAACCACTCTACCCCATCACGTGCCGAGGTTTACAATGGCCTTCATGGCCTGTACGGAGGTGACTTTGCTTTTTTACATTGTGTACCGTTCGCCGACGTTTCGAATACGCAGTATTCATTATCAAGACGACTGATATAGCCTACCCCTACTCACTTTGAGGTAATCTGTCTTAACACTCATTCATCCTAAAAGTGGATATTGCAATATATTCTCTACGCTGACAACTTTCGCATCGTTTCAGTAGTCCTGGACTGGTATATTTGTATTGATTGAGAAGAACTAAGAGACAGTCCAACCTTGACGGGGCATATATCGCGAATAAATTGATGGTCTTCAACTTATTGTTACTGAAGGCTCACTTTGAAAACATGGACATATTCCAAGCCGTGTACATGTCTCGTGAAAAGAAATGTCGTATGGCTTTTAGTGCCGGGATATCCCAGGACGGGTTCAGCTCGCCAGGTGCAGGTCTTTCTATTTGACTCCCGTAGGCGACCTGCGCGTCGTGATGAGGATGAAATGATGATGAAGACAACACATACACCCAGCCCCCGTGCCATTGGAATCAACCAATTAAGGTTAAAATCCCAGACCCGGCCGGGAATCGAACTCGGGACCCTCTGAACCGAAGGCCAGTACGCTGACCGTTCAGCCAACGAGTCGGACTACATGTCTCGTAATCCTTATGTATACACCACCGCCGTCTCGATCCTCTTATACTGCCTGCTCTATGCCAATAGTTTAACACAGGAAGGCGCGACTACCAATATTTCTCCAAGTCGCCGTAAGAGTGCAGCAATAGACGCACTATATTCGCTGTCAGTGTGGGTGTAGCTGTGTTATTGGTGCATGAATGTGTGTGAAAACCTGAGTTATTTCGTACAATGAGTAAACGTATGTGGTCACTTCCGTTCGTACAAGATATATTTTGTATAGAACTGTGAAATGAATTAATCATGCTATGCTTATAGATATTTAAAAAGTGATTTTAAGGTGTTGGTACTTGTTTCTTTCCGTTTGTGCAAGGTTTATTTTTCGTAGAAATGAAACTTGAGATTCTTTCCCCGAAATATTCAACTGCTGTGTACTATTTTGCCAATCTCGGCAAGGTGGTTCGCAGCCAGAAAAGATACGACTCCATGAAATACCGTCTAGAAGGGAATTAAGAGAAAAGCGTCTGTCGGCTTTATCTAGGCAAGGACCTAATAAAGGAAGTAATTGGATATCCTCAGATTACTCTCGCATCTGTGCCTTTACACCTTATTACAGAAGGTGATGGAGCCTCCGCGGCTTAGGCGGCAGCGCGCCGGCCTCTCACCGCTGGGTTCTGTGGTTCAAATCCCTGTCACTCCATGCGAGATTTGTGCTGGACAAAGCGGAGGCGGGATAGGTTTTTCTCCGGATACTCCGGTTTTCCCTGTCATATTTAATTCCAGCAACACTCTACAATATCATTTCATTTCATCTGGCATTCATTAATCATTGCTCCGGAGGAGTGCGACAGGCTTCGGCAGCCGGCACAAATCCTATCCCCGCTGCTAGATGGGGGCTTGATTCATTCCATTCCTGACCCGGTCGAATGACTGGAAACAGGCTGCGAATTTTTTTTTCAGAAGGTGATTAAAGCCGTGGAGGATAGAGGATTCCTTGTGATAAGAATTGTGACGGACAATCACAAAACAAACGTCTTCATGTTTAGACATTTTGGACAACTTCAGATATCCAGACGATATTCCAATGAAACTAGAAACAGGAAATCAAATCCTAATTTGCGGGTACTAGGTTCGTGCTGTTGAAGAGAGGATGGAGTGTGACATTTGTGTCAGCAACATCTCACTGCCGAGAGCTTCGACACCGCTAAATGGAACTGATTATGCATTAGGACAGAGGAGTTCGATACCAAAACCTTGTTTTGTTGCTCTGGTGAAACATCTGCAGGAGTTCGTTTAAGCTGCTGTGCCCTATTGTCGAAGTTCTTCAAACGTACGAGCGTAATAGGAAGAATTGCGACGTGTTCCCTTTCAGAATACCGGGCGAGTTGGCCGTGCGGTTAGGAGTCCGCAGCTGTGAACTTATCTACGGGAGATGGTGGGTTCAAACCCCCACTTTCGGCAGCCCTGGAGATGGTTTTCCGTGGTTTCCCATTTTCACACGCCGTCTCCTTCCAATTCCTAGGCCTCTGCTATCCCATCGTCGCCATAAAACTTATCTGTGTTGGTGCGGTGTAAAACAAATAGCAACAAAAAATCCTTTCAGGGTGTGTTTTGTTACAGTGTGAGGTCAAAGAACATCAGAAAACTGTTAGTGATGTTATACTAATCAAGTTCGTAAGACCTCTATTATTTGATATTGCGTTGACAAGAACACAAAAAGTACGGTACCACTCCAAGCCTTCGTCCGGGAAAATCCTTAAATTGTGCATGAAGAGGCCAACTGCGACTTCATACAGGTAATATTGAATATTACTGATGTAATTTACGAGCTTAAGTGAACATATGACCATACTGCATAGTGTTTTGTAGGCTATCGTCATTAGAATAAATTTAGAACATTGTGCGTCTATGTCTGCCATCTAGCGGAGAAATTTTGTCGCAGCGTAGTCGCAAAAAGGCTCGCATAGAGCAGGCAGTATAGAAGGATCGAGACGGCTGTGGTATACACAAGCCATTAGGGGCAAATAGAGAGAATTTTCGTATCGGTTCAGAAATAATTAATAGTTATCATCATCATCATCTGTTTACCCTCCAGGTTCGGTTTTTCCCTCGGACTCAGCGAGGGATCCCACCTCAACCGCCTCAAGGGCAGTGTCCTGGAGCTTGAGACTCTTGGTCGGGGGATACAACTGGGAGAATGACCAGTACCTCGCCCAGGCGGCCTCACCTGCACAGGGGCCTTGCGGGGGAGGGGGAAGATTGGAAGGGATAGACAAGGAAGAGGGAAGGAAGCGGCCGTGGCCTTAAGTTAGGTAACATCCCGGCATTTGCCTGGAGGAGAAGTGGGAAACCACGGAAAACCACTTCCAGGATGGCTGAGGTGGGAATCGAACCCACCTCTACTCAGTTGACCTCCCGAGGCTGAGTGGACCCCGTTCCAGCCCTCGTACCACTTTTCAAATTTCGTGGCATAGCCGGGAATCGAACCCGGACCTCCGGGGGTGGCAGCTAATCACGCTAACCACTGCACCACAGAGGCGGACATTAATAGTTACCACAATATAATTTTCCTATAAAATATACATTCATTGTAATAAGTAGTACTTTTAAACTAAAATAAACTACAATAACTTTGCAAATATAATGGTTATTGCTAAGACACTCTATTTGACACGTCCAGTGTTTTTCTTCCCCTTACTTACTATTGTTAGGTTAAGACAGCTACTTCAGGTGAACTCTCCAGATAGAGTTGGATACTCGAGTATTCAACCAATAATATTTGTGACATGCATTTTCCCAAACAAGAACATCAGAACATTTGATGAATCTATTTATGTTTAAACATCCGCCGGGCTGAGTGGCTCAGACGGTTAAGGCGCTGGCCTTCTAACCCCAACTTGGCAGGTTCGATCCTGGCTCAGTCCGGTGGTATTTGAAGGTGCTCAAATACGACAGCCCCGTGTCAGTAGATTTACTGGCACGTAAAAGAACTCCTGCGGGACTAAACTCCGGCACCTCGGCGTCTCCGAAGACCTTAAAAAGTAGTTAGTGGGACGTAAAACAAATAACATTATTATATTATTATTATTATGTTTAAACACTATCTTGTGCTAGTCAATAAGTTTCATTTCGTGAACACCAACAATACGTAATTTCGAAGTTTGTTCATGGGTGGCAGAACATACTTTCGATGGTCTGAAATTTGAAAACGTCTTATCTGTGAGATGGGTAGGCTGAGAGCTAATATGCTCTTAATTTGCATAATTTATTGACGTAATGTTGAGTAGTATATTTAGTTTATCATTACACATAGTTCCGATGATATCGCTTCTCCATTATTACAATTTTTCCTTCTACTTTGCACACGGGAAAACATTCAGAATAGAAACATAAGCATAGATAAGACAAAATAAGTGATTTTTCCAGACCGTTAAATAGGTAAGACAACCATCATAGGTAACATGTCGTGAGAAACAGAACAAATGCTTTTAGTGAACTGACATCACGTTCTGAGGGGGCATGGTTAGCGCTATGGCTATGTTCGTGGCTTTCCACCAAGAAGGTCGAGATTCGAATCGTTGTGGATACAAAGGTGGAGTTTTCACCTGAAAGTTACATGGCATCAGTAAGGGAACTCTCACATCCGTAGTGTGTCCGGCTCCATGGCTAAATGGTTAGCGCGCTGGCCTTTGGTTCAAGGGGCCCCGGGCTCGATTCCCGGCCCGGTCGAGGATTTTAAACATAATTATTGGTTATTTTCACTGGCTCGGGGGCTGCATATACGTGCCGTCGTTAAATAGAAAATAAAACGAAAACAAGACAAAAATGCGAAAGATAAGACAATATTAGTAAAAGAGTCTCAATAATATTAGTATATCATCATCATCATCATCTGTTTACCCTCCAGGTTCAGTTTTTCCCTCGGACTTAGCGAGGGATCCCACCTCTACCACCTCAAGGGCAGTGTCCTGGAGCTTCAGACTCTTGGTCGGGGGATACAACTGGGGAGTATGACCAGAACCTCGTCCAGGTGGCCTCACCTGCTATGCTGAACAGGGGCCTTGTGGAGGGATGGGAAGATTGGAAGGGATAGGGAAGGAAGCGGCCGTGGCCTTAAGTTAGGTACCATCCCAGCATTCGCCTGGAGGAGAAGTAGGAAACCACGGAAAACCACTTCCAGGATGGCTGAGGTGCGAATCGAACCCACCTCTACTCAGTTGACCTCCCGAGGCTGAGTGGACCCCGTTCCAGCCCTCGTACCACTTTTCAAATTTCGTGGCAGAGCCGGGAATCGAACCCGGGCTTCCGGGGGTGGCAGCTAATCACGCTAACCACTACACCAGTGGCGGACAATATTAGTATAACGGTTAGAAATATTAGCTGCCATCCTCTGAGGCCGGGTTCGATTCCCGATACTGACAAAAATTTAAGATTGGCAGGACGTCTAGTACGTGGTTAAAATGGTACGTGCAGCTCACATCCATTCTTTTTTAGACATTGAAGAATTTATTTAATTTATGAAAAGTTACAACTCTACTTGCTGATGTTAAATTCACACATGCAAATTCATATTATTCATATCTTAATATATTTATTGTATTTGTGTATCTTAATTATTTAATTGAGATTTCGTTGTTCTTTATTTCTTAATTTGTTTTAATTATTTACATGTAATCGAATACAATATTAGGCATTTTTATTGGAATTAGTGTCCAGTTCCATGGCTAAATGGTTAACGTGCTGGTCTTTGTTACAGGGGTTCCGGGTTCGATTTCCTGTCGGGTCGGGGATTTTAAGATTAACTGTGCAATTCGGATGGCTCTGGGGCTTGGTTTGTATGACGTCTTCATCCTTGGAATCATAATAGGTAGTGCCCCATTCTCATAGACGCGCAGGTCGCCTATACCGTGTCGACTCCAAAGACTTGCACCAGGCCTCTTCGGTGGCCCTACGCCATTAGTATTATTGTTGTTGTTGTTATTATTATTATAGTGGAATTAGTACACGTTTGAACGCACTGAATTTAATATCAGTGTTAGGTAACTTGGTTTTATGTTTTATGGTTTATGATTAAATTAGTTATACCATATACTGTTAACTACATATCTGATATCTCAGTTATCAATTAATTAGGAATATCTTGATAGCTTTTCTACCGGGAGAGTTGGCCGTACAGGTAGGGGCGCGCACCTGTGAGCTTCCACCCTGGAGATAGTGGGTTCAAACCCCACTGTAGGCAGCCTTGAAGACGATTTTCCGTGTTTTCCCATTTTCGCACCGGGCAAATTCCGGGGCTGTACCTTCATAAGGGCCACGGTCGCTTCCTTCCCACTCCTAGGTCTTTCCTATCCTATCGTCACCATAAGACCTTTCTGTGCCGGTGTGAAGTAAAGCAAATAGCAAAAAAAAAAAAAAAAAAAAAAAAAAATTCTCACCACAGTTGGGCAGCGCGTAAGTTCTCTCTTGACACGAATAGAACGTACTGCACTATGAAGCCTCCTCTTGAATATAAATACTGTTTTCTTGTGTTTTACTTTCAAGAGATAAACTTGGTTTATTTTCCTCCAGGGAACCACTTGAAAGAAGCCAATTCCGTGCATGAACTCTGCGACCGTAAGTAGCGAAATGTAGCAAGCAAGGCGAACACCTCGGAAAGATGAAGAAAGTCACAACCAAGTGGTCAATATATTGGACATTAGCAGTAAAACTCTGATCTTCGAGGAGAGGCATAGAGGGAATGCGTGCGACAACATCCAGTGCCACGCCGCACAGAATTTATCTCGAACGATATATTCGAATCCTGTTCTATTTTATGGAAGATATATACACGACCGAAACTGCTCCCAAAAATTAATCATGGAACAAAAAATAGTTTTTCTAAATATTATATGTAGTATTTAATCTGGGAAATTTTCGTGTCGGTAGATTTACTGGCGCGTGGAACTCCTCCTGCGGGACTAAATTAAGCACCTCGGCGTCTCCGAGAACCGTTAGAGTAGTTAATGAGACGTAAAGCAAATAACATTATTATCACTACTGACTAGGCTAATGCTACATCTCATTGTTTACGAAACTGAGAGAGTTTGTAACACAATCCGCGAAAATTATTTCATTGAATCAGATGGTAATGTGATATAGCACGATTAAATGTACGATCCTATAGAACACTGTTCAACAATACTAAGGTGAGGTGCAGAATACAATCTTCATATTTTCAACGAATTTCTTTCCAACATCTACAGTAACTGAAGGATAAATATTTTCTAGCTAAAGAAGGTAAGTTACCATTAAAATTCTTCAGCATGACATATTCTGCACAGTACAGGTATCTAACCAATGGAAAACTTCAGGTCTAATCGTCTGAGCACCATTCTGTAACCAGTAGTCTTAACGATGGATGAGTCTCAAACGGGTATAAAATTGCAAATCTGTTTAGAAAGCTATTTTACAGTCCGTTCGTTTGATGAAAGAATTCAAATAATTAAAGCTGGGAAAACTCGCCCTTCTCTCGCAATTTTACAAACAGAAGCCACGAACTGTGCTCGCATATTCAATCTAGAAACTTACAGTAAAGCTCCGCGACTCTGAGTCACTAAACACATTATTCTGTTGGCCTTGTTTATGGTTTCTTGGTGAAAATTACCCTTGAAACAGCAAGAAACGTGGATATGGAGATCTGAACAATCTGTAGGCTTCTACTGCCATGGTACGAGAAATCAGATTCTCATATCCACGCATGGATATTCTTAGGTACCTTTGGTAAAACTAGGATAGATTTACAGTTGTATAACCAGAAGCAGGAAAGTGTTCTAAGACACAACGAAGCCAGTAAGAAAAATCTCGAATTTCTAAAACGGCTGACTGCGGTGACATGCTTTTTGGGAAAGCAAGAGTTACCATTCCATGAGCACAACGAGGCTATTGAGTCCAAAAATAGAGGAAATTCCACTGAACTATAAAATTGTTAGCGGAATTTGATGAAAAATTAGAGTCACTTCGCAACATCGTGTGCACATACAGGACCTTCTCCACACATACGGAACGATTTAATTCAAAGCATCTGCACCCTAATGACCGCTGAAATAAGGATCCAGCTTCGGGAAGCTAAATTCTTAGGAATTATGACCAATGAGACTTCCGATGTTTCGAAATTTTCACAGTTGCCTAACTTATTGTCCTCAGATAGTTCATAGTGGTGATGTTGAAAGATTTGTTGATTTCTATAATGTGAGTTCTGATAGGAGAACGGATGCATTGGTGAGACATGCGGATAGGTGTCTGGATCAATTTGACTGCCGCGAAAAGTTAGTGATGCAGAACTTCGATGAATCGGTGGCGCTTGCAGCTGAATGGCGTGCAAGCTAAATTAAAATAAGTGGATCCAGAAGCTGTATTCGCCCACTGCTACCCGCACAAGCATTTTTATTTTTTTCTCGAGCCGTGTCATGCACGAAAGAATGTATATCATTCCCAACGATGAGTGGCTTTGCGGCATATTTCACGCAGGTATACAGTGATGTCTAGGACCCTTGTGCCTACGATTTTAGTTCCCTAGGTGCTTATCGTGACGGTCAGTTTTCATTTCAGCACAGAAAACTACAGTATACCATACTGTAAGATGTTCTCTAAACCAAGCACGAATTGTTCAAGAGCTAATAAAACTAAGCGTTAGGCTTTGGCTCACACTATACAGCAATAACTAGAGATAATTAATCGTCTCGGAAAAAAAAGTGAACCAGAAACTCCATAGATAATGTATTTTTCTTTTATACCATATTTCTCTTACTACAAGAATATCCAATTGTATAAATAATCAGTGTTTGATTTAAATTTTTTTTACGTTTTTCCTTAAATCTCGCAGTTGCTAGAATGACGAAATTGAAAGTAGAGTACTGACGTTCGATAATTAGGCAAAATCTCCAATCCGGCACCGCCGTGGTCCCCGAAAGTCTATTGTATGATGTACATTTGTTATTAGTTTAACGTCACTAACATGTATTGAATTTCGGCGGCGATAAGATAGCTACCTGCCTGTTAAGGTACAGTCCCAGCATTTTGTTGTTTTGAAAATAGGAAGTCACGGAATTCAATTTTTATGGTTTTCGACGGCAGGGTTTGAATACAAGCCTACAGCTATGTGACCTATACCTCACCCCCAACATTCTCAGACTTCTTAATACAAATAACATGTTGAACTTCTGGGTGTTTTCATCCCTAGCTTCTCACCAATTCATCCTGGGTCCGAATCCCGGACTTTTGAAGGGTAGAGAAATGTCCATTTAACACGCCATGTCGTACGATACCGACGTATGAGATATCTTTGGTGTCATATTCTATGTTTACCCGATAACATTAATTAAATCTCGGCCATAGGTCGCCCAAGAGAAACCTGGCTTACTCTGCCATGTGCTAGAATAAAACGGAACGTTGAAATTGACGTATCGGCTGCCTAGATGGCATCAAATTCAAATACTTGCACATGGTAGCTGAGGCCATACGATGACGGTTATTATTATTATTATTATTATTATTATTATTATTATTATTATTATTATTATTATTATTATTATTATTTATATAAACCATGTCAGTCTGTAAGATGTTACTACAATAATCTTGTGACAGGATTTATACTCGGCAAGACCAGAAGCAACTTGTAGTTTCATCGGAGGCACATGTACTTCTTTCCGCAACAAACTTGTTTGTTGTTAAATACGTTTGGAGGGAGGTATTTAAATGAGATTGGTGTTAAGATCTATCCAGTAATCCCAGAGTGCCGTCTCAAGCACGGGTAATTAGGCTCACGACGCTGCCCCACTGGCGCCAACGATGGTCTCTTCGCCGGAAGTCGTTTACTTGCTCGTTTTGTGAGGTATTCAATACTTCTTAATTAAAACTTTATCACAGTTCATCATTACGAATACTTTAAAAAGAGGACTTGCTCCTAATTAATTATTTCTTTGTATTCCATGCCCAAATTATCAGATACACGCAGTATTAAAAGCATTGCCAATTATATAAATATCTGTGAGGAAATGAAAGGGAAAGTAAAGTGGAATAAATACAACCAAACTTCTTTGATTGAATATGCATATAACAAACCCCATGGCGCAATAGCCCCGAAGGGCCTTTGCCAATCAAGCGATCGTTGCTCAACCTGAAGGCCCATATTACGAGGTGTCGTGTGGTCGGCACGACGGATCCTCTCGGCCGTTATTATTGCCTTTCTAGATTGGGGCCGCTATCTCACCGTAAGACAGTTGCTCAGTAGCACCTCACTTGACAGTAAGAACATCGAAGGCTGGAAGATAGGACATTCGACAATCAAGAAGATTATTTAAAGTCGCCCAATTTGTCAATATGCCATTAATTTCCGAATTGATAACATAATCTAATACATCACCACAGAAAACTTGTCAAGATTCTAAAAGTCCAATGCTTCCAGTCATAACACGACCGGCATTCATCAAAACAACATGCCAGAATTTTATTACAGTGACGTCTTTTCATGGTGTCATTCGATTTGCAAGGAAGAAATTAATAGAATATTCTCTACCTCACAAATCAGTAAAGCAACGTCCATAAAAAGATGTCACCCATTCTGTTGCAAAATCAATGTGTAGTTTTAATATGTTTTATATATCTTTGTAATGACATTTCACTTTTTAAAGTGTATAGATCAATTTTGGTTACAGCTGAAGGTGGCCAAATATGATAGGTCAAAACATGTCCTAATGTATTAAAGAACTTAAGTATTGAACAGGTGGCCCCATTAATCACATTATTTTTATAAGTATTGAATCTCTGTACATTACATTGTCAATACGGAACCAACATGAAATTCATTAGTTGTAATGTTAAAATGGAGTTACAAGCTTACCTCTTCAGTTGTAGATTCAGAACCCTTCTGTTGATTAGCATGTTGTAGCAGTTTGTCTGCAGCGGCAGTGAGAGCACTCAAACTGCGAAAAACTTCTCATTTTGTCCAGGGATCCAACAGCGTTGCGATGGAACACATTTCGTTCTCTTCGGTGTCTTTATACCGCATATTAATTGCATCCAGCAATGACTATTTCCGTAACAGTTCCCGATCCACTGTGTAATGCCTTCTGAAGGTGACTGTTTAAAATGGGGATTGTCTCGGACACTGTCATTGTAGAAGTGTTTATGGCACTGTGTTAATATGTTCCCACTGCGATATTGCAAGATGTACTGAAAGGGTGAGATCGTCAGATGGGAATACAATGGCTCTATTCTATTCTTGAAGTCTTTTTGTAGCATGTGAAGAATTGAATTCCATCGTATAGGTTCATTTTGAATCAGGCGGTGTTGTGATAGAGAAAGATGTTTCTGTGCAGCTTTGATAATCTTTGTAGATATTGAGGAATGTTTAAAACTTCCTACTAATTTTCTATTATAATGCAATGCGGTTCTCAATATTACTTGGATTAAAATAATGGCGTGTGGCCTGGTGCAGGTCGTTCGAGTTGACGTCTGATGAGCGACCTGCGCGTCCGTGATAACGGGGCCCTGCTTATGAAGAATTCTAGTGCTGAAGGCGGCACACCAAAGCACCGAACCATCGGAATTAACCAATGAAGTTTAAAATCCCGACCCGGTCGGAAATCGAACCCGGGACCCTTAGACTTAAAGCCAGCACCCTAACCATTCAGCCATGGAGCCGGATACATTATTTGGTCTGACAAGTCCTCTCTTTCAGAGAAGTTTAGTGTATGAGATACACACGGCAAACGGGGAAAATCTCCCAAAGTCGTACCACTTAATATATTAAAACCGTTGTCTTAAACGACAGATACTATTTTATCCATTAAACCCAAAGTATCTAATGTATTATTCATGAAATTCGCAATGCATATACACTGAAGTTTGCATTCCTGGTCTACAAAGTGAACAGTGACATTTAGGTAGTCATAGGTTACTGTTGATGTCCACGAAACCGTCGTAATAGCTATACTACCTGTATTTCGGGGCCCATCTTTCACTATTGTTTCTACATATTAATACAGTTCCGGGAGGATGTCATTTGATATGTATTTACGAGTAGGAATAGTATATCTGGGTTCAAGGTGTTGAATCAACTGCTTAAATCCTTTATCTCCTAAAATACCAAATGTCTAGTTGTCCATGCATATCGTGTAAACTATTTTCGTGGTAATTACCTTCGATCGATTATCTCACAGTTTAAATTTGGATTTACAGCCCAGGAAAGAGTAGACTGTCTAGTATTTGAGTACTGTGATGATGTTTATCACAATGAAAACGAGGACAATGGCTCAGAAATGGAACGAAGGGGCAAAGGCACTTCCACAGCCATTTCTTCACTTGCTACGCTTTAACTGACCGAATTTTTGTTGTTGGGTGTACATGTTCAGTAAAAACAATTTCACGAAATGAGGTGGTATGATTCTTCGGGTTGCTATAACGTTGTGAGATTTTTCCTCCTCGCGAGAAATTCTTTATACAAATGCGGCAAATGGCACGGTTATCACTGACAGGGTCTAATATTGGAAATAGTTCCACACTTTACTCATGTAGATTACCAAACGCACCGGCTTCTGTAAGTTTAAAATAACAACTGACTTGAAATTTTAAAACAGTAATCTAATATCAAAATCAGTTCTTATGCTAAAGATGATGACAATTTTACATTAAGTTGATTCCTTGCTTGTGATTTAATAATTTAAATCACAGAATTTGTTTACTCTAAGTCTCTCCTATTGGTTACACTCATAACTGGGTTATTTTGTACGTGGGGCGTGGTTATTCAATACGCATCTAAATTGAAAATAAATTATGCCACATATTAGTGGAATATCACTTTCGAAGAAATATCATCTCAAGATAGAGTTTGACACGTTTTGTTGCCCTGGTAAACGTGTACTTCAGACATACTGGCACCAGAACAAGTGCAGAGATCCGAGGAAGAACTCTTTTGTTCTGGGATCAGTAGAGCAATAAATGAACAAAATTTCTTGCTGTACCTGCTGCCTGCTATTTTGAAACTTAAGATTTGAGACACATTGTGCTCCTTACGATCAACTTAAAATCTGTTACTTTTGGCAAGTTAAGAATATTATTAAAAATGTAGTAGTCTATTAACACAATGCTGAAAAAGTTTCGAGCTTAACTGCAGTAGGATAACCATAGTTTTTATGTAATAAAGAGGACACTAGTTACAAAGGAAAACTGCTACAAATATGGCTACACTGCTTTACTGAGATAAAATGAAAACTAATATTTGAACTTAAAAATACTCATATATTAATAGCCTAGAGCCTCCGTGGCTCAGGCGGCAGCGCGTCGGACTCCCACCACTGGGTTCAGTGATTCAAATCCCGGTCACTCCATGTGAGATTTATGCTGGACAAAGCGGAGGCGGGACAGGTTTTTCTCCGGGTACTCCGGTTTTCCCTGTCATATTTCATTCCAGAAACACTCTCCATTGCCATTTCATTTCATCTGTCAGTCACTAGTCATTGCCCAAGAGGAGTGAGACAGGCCTCGGCAGTCGGCACAAGCCTATCCTCGCCGCAAGATGGGGCTTCAGTCATTCCATCCCTGACCCGGTCAGTGACTGGGAAACAGGTTGTAGGTTATCATTAATAGCCTACTTAAAAACATATTTCTCATGGCACTGCATCATAATACGGTTGATCAAGTTTTTCAAGGTTTGAACCATAGTTTAAAATATGAAAAAAAATTATTAAATAATTCTTAAGAAGAAACCAGTAGACATAGACAACCTGATGAACATGACCTTGTGGCTTCTGAATCACGAGCATCACTATTAACTTAGTACTTATCAGAAGACGTGATATCTTGCAAGAGCTTTGAATTTCATAACAGCAGAATGTAGAATTCCTTTTAGCTAAGCTCTTGAAAACGTGTATCATGAATAACAATTGCTTGAATTGTTTTCGTAGTAAAACATTTTTATCTGTTTTATTTTATGTGCCACCGTCCGGTTATCAGTTTTGAGATCAGTGTTGAGGCGTTTCGAAATCGTGTCATCTTCTCTGAACTAGTATGGTTCCTAGCGAAGGATGGTTTTATCTGAAGTGATTTTCGCCACCGTTCTGTGGTGTTTTTGTGTCGAGAACACGTTGTATTGGTCCAGTTAGTTGTGAGTCCCTGCTATTCATGTTGTGGTGAGTGATATTCCAGGCTGTCAGTCCTGATGAAATGTTCTTTTTTTTGCAACTTGCTTTACGTCGCACCGACACAGATAGGTCTTATGGCGACGATGGGATAGGAAAGGGCTAGGTCTGCGAAGGAAGCAGCCGTGGCTTTAATTAAGGTACAGCTCCAGCATTTTCCTGGTGTGAAAATGGAAAACCACGGAAAACCATCTTCAGGGCTGCTAGCAGTGGGGTTCAAACCCACTATCTCCCGGATGCAAGCTCACAGCTGCGCGCCCCTAACCGCACGGCCAACTCGCCCGGTATATGACAATTTCTATTCGGCGAAATAATGCTGTGGTTGTTCCAAATTGTTGAAAAAATTGAAGTAGGCTATAATTTTGAAGAAATGATTTGATGAATAGTGTTCAGATTTGACGAGCACAGATTCAATACTAGAATCTCTGCTAGAACTAACGTGATCAAATGATAGTCACTCGAATAATATTTGATAATTTGATTTCAGCTCGAAGTTTTTCACCAGCACGTAGATCGTAAACTTATTACGTAACACAAATGTCCAACTCTAAATCAGATTTTGTTTCTGTTATTCAACTGCAATTCTGCGGAGAATATGTTTTGTTTTCATTCCTGACAATATCTGATAGATACAATGAGTTATGTACATATCTTGAAGCTGCACACATTCCATTGAAGCAAACTCTGACTTACACGAGAATATACGTGCAGCATTAATTAGTCTGCTGTTTCATGTATGAAAATCCGACACTGAAGTTTATTCCACGAAATAGCGCAGCAGGAATATCCTATGGAAATAAATGAAACCCTTAATAGGGAAATGCATCCTTAGTTTAGTGTACGTTAACCAGAGGTATCACCCACCTCTATTAAGCTTCATTTGACAAGCTTAAAGCCAAAAGCGTATTAAAGTTAATTACTGAAGACTCCTGCTAATCCTAGCTGTGACCGTTATTAGAAATTGGCTACAAGCAGATTCCACCCTCACACAGAGCCAACGAGATGTGATATGTATAACAAGACACAAACCAAAGCTTTACCGACTGCGCAGTGCCTCCACATGTTTCTAAGTATTATTCGATTATACACCAAAAGCAGCCCCATAATACTAATGGAGGAACGAATAATGTAACATTAGTATTGTACTCGACCCTCGAATTCGGAATTGTCTCTTCAGATCAGTATGGGATTGGCATACAAGCTTCATTCTCGTCCGTGTCTTGATTCAAGACTGATTTAGGGTAAAGAACAGATAACGCAAAGGCTACCGATACGAGGCAATACATGCATGCCCACTTCACCCGGAAGGACATGGATTCGATTCCCCGTCAGGAAGTCGGAATATACAGAAACTAGAATTCCACTTATGGGGAGGCACATTGCCCTAGAGTTCACTCAGCCTGAATAAAAAATGAACACCAGGTTAATATTTGGGGGCAAAGGCAGCAGAGCGTAGGGCTGACCGTTCTATTCCTCGTAGTGCCGGGGTTATGGATAATGGAAGTCATTTCTTTCCCCTCCTCCAAGAACCTTTATGTCCTGTGCAATGATTGCTTTGTTTGTCTAGTTATACATGGACAAAGGAAGAAAGCTAAAATTCTAATCACGGTTGGCTGATAATTAGTTTCCTATTCTATTCCACTTCAGTTCCTCGTGAATGTCAGATCATTATCTAGCTCTTAGGTCATCGCAGGTTCTTCGCAAACCTAACTCTAAATAACTACAAATATTCAGACCCGTAAAAACGTCAAATCTTCAGGGGTTATACGACTATTCACACACTTAAGTATACGGAGTTTTGACCATGATATCCCAACAATCAACCACAAGAACAACATGACTACGTAACAAGATGCGGAGTAATGAAACAGCATTTCACGGTAAGTGCATCGTAGTCCGGCCCCGCGGTGTAGGGGGAAACGCGTCCCCCTGTCACCCGGCGGCCACAGGTTCGATTGCCGACCGGATCAGGGGTTTTTAATTGTAAATGAATAATATCCCTGGCCTGGGGACTGGGTGTTTGTGTCGTCCTCAACGTTCCTTTCTTCACATTCAACACTCTACATTCCATTTACCTGCAGGTTCATATCACATGGTGCAAGTAGGGGCAAAAGATCTATATAGGTCGACGCCCCGAACAAATAACATTTAATTCGTTTACGAAAACTTGCGGATTGGACGTTTTGCAAGACTGAAGAATTCCCAGCCTCAAGACGGCAACAAACTTTTCCTGACAGTGAAGATTTATGCAACACGTATTGTCATGAAAAATGACTAGATTATTATGATTTATTATTAATTTGGAGACTATTAACCGCGTTTTCCGGATTTCGGATTTACGGATGAAAGCTACTGGAACGTCCTGAATAGGAATAACTCAGGTTCTAGAAATAATGCATGACTGCCCCTTAGTCCCACTTCTTGATACGGGATCGGAGTTGAGGAATAATGATTGATACGTTATTAACGTGTTCCCAGTGCAGCTCGACGGTATACTGTACTGTGCAGCTTCAGGAGAACAGATCTCAGTGGTACAATCTTTTAGTCGTTGTCCGTTTGCTCTCAAGTTTGCGGTTATCGTCAGGGATGAGATAGGTGGTATTAGGGGAGTTTAAATGCGATAAGTAAGTGCCACTGGATTCAAGGAATTTAAAGAACTGCTGTAGGATCAAATTCTTACACCCTGAGGTCTGTTAAAAATTACTGCAATTGAAGAGAATTATTATTATTATTATTATTATTATTATTATTATTATTATCATTATTATTATTATTATTATTATTATTATATTCCTTTCGTTTTAAGCAGTCTAACAAATCCATCCCGTAGGGATGTTTCTGTCGTCTTAATTATCAATGAATATCCATAGCCTGTTTCGTCATTCGACCGAGTCAGGAATTGCGTAGTGCCGGCTGCCAAAGCCTGTCGCACTCCTTTGGGGCAATGATCTATGATTGACGTGATCTGGTGATCACGTATAATCTGGACATTCGTCCCCACTTTGTCATCATACCTGGATTTGTATCGTGTTTGTATTCGTATTTGTGTTCACTTCGTACTGTAAGTTAGTTCTGTGAAGACGAGATTTTTCATACTTGTAAAAAATAATTTCCACAAGATTTGTGCTATATTTCTCCTGAAGTTGGACGAAGCAGACGCGGTCAGAACTCGAGGGTCGTATGAGATAATCACTTTAACAAGAGTACTCTCCTTTCCACTCCAGACCCAAATGATTACAAATACAGTAATTCATTAAAGAGACCGCTGGGCACAGTAGGGAGCTTTCTGATCCCAAGTTGTCTGGTTCGACCTCTGCTTGTTTCGGTGGTATTTGAAGGTGTTCGAAAACGCCAGCCGTATGTCAGTAGATATACGGGCATGTAAAGTAAATCCTGATGGACAACATTTCGGCATCTCGGCGTCTCCAAATACCGTAGTAGTCATTGGGTCGTAAAACCTATAATTCTTATTTAGAAAGACTTCAGGCTCACTAAGTTCATTAACCGGTTGATGAAGATGTATTAAGGCCCTTCCGTGGGACAATAACAAGATTAGAAAGAAATGCGTAATGTTCGTACAGAATAAGATAAGGCTCCAGCTGGAAGTATATCGGGTATTCCATTGTCTGAGCTTGCAATTGTCAGCAGACTTCCCAGTTCTCATTTTGGACGGTCTCCGGAACTCTCATGCACAACACGCACTGAGAATCTTATAAACCTTGAGAATACACCCCCATTACCAGTCTAGAGGCGCCTTTCTGAGAGAAAGAGGAGGAATACAGCCATTCCCTGGCAAGTATTCGTATGAAAATGAAGACGGTTAATTCCCCAATTCTTTCGCTAAGTTCTCATAGGAGTACTCTGCGGGCAATAACAGTTACTTCTTACTGGACCGAGCAAGTGGCTATGAGGTTTGGGTCACGTAGCTATCAGCTTACATTTGGGAAATGGTGGGTTCGAGCCCCACTCTCGGCAGCCCTAAAGATGGTTTTCCGTGGTTCCCCATTTTCACACCAGGCAAATGCTGGAGCTGTACCTTAATTAAAGAAACGGTCGCTTCCTTCCTACTCATAGCCCTTTCTTATCCCACCATCACCATAAGACCTATCTGTGTCGGTGCGAAGTAAAGCAGAGAAAGAAAAACACTTCTTATTGGAGAGTGGTCGCAAATGTCACAAGATATTTCAATAAATAAATCAACGCATCTTCTCACTCCGGCTCCTTGGCTGAATGGTCAGCGTAGTGGCGGTCGGTTCCCGGCCGGGTCGAGAATTCTAGACCTTAACCAACGGTATATCGTTGATTTCTATGGTTTTGGGACTGGGTGTTTGTGTTGGTCTTAATGCACATCTTCATCTACATACAATATACCATGCTACTAACTACCACAGAAACGCAATAATAATGATTATATCTCTTCATATAGGGTTTGCATCGGGAATGGTATTCGGCCGTAAAACTGGCCTAAATCCACACGCGTACCGGCCCTAATAAATCGAAGAATAGGTCATGCAGAAGAAAAAGAAGAAGTCAATATATTTTCCTAACATTTTTATCCTGCCATCCATTGAAGTGCAAATTTCCACAACTATTGTCTGATTCGACCTCGGTCATCTCATTCCGCTAATATCACGTTCCTCATTTACTGTGTCACCTCCTAGAGAAATTAGAAAACTATGCCGATTGGAGAGTCGATAGGTAATCAGTGGAGGTGGAAACGGACATCCTGAGTGTGAATTTTATTTACTCGCTTTAGGTAAATACACTTTATTTCCTTACGGGGAACCTCTTCCCCGTATGTAGACTCAAATAACTAGTTATACACATGATCAGTAAAACATAATACAATAATATTATTTGAGACATATTTATTTAGGAAATTTCAAGATTTCTCGGCGATTCGGTATATTTAAGTCACTTTATTGCTTTAAGCTAAATGATTTTCAAAATTCTTGGCTGACTGAGGACTATCCCACTACTGATGCTGTTACAGTAAGAAACCTGTGTATCATGGACCTCAGTCTCGTGTACCACTGTACGAGAAAACTTTCTGCTGACCTATGTTATTGTGGGGCCTGCACTAAACTGCCTTCCTCAAGCTATCTGGGGAAAGGATTGCATTATGAATATCGGATCCTTCAAATGATGCTATTTCCCAATCTTTTATAAATAAACGGGGAGTAGTTGGGGAATATCTAAAGTAAGTTTAGCTTAAGAGAGTAAATCAGCCAAATTTCACATTGGAGTTCTCAAATAATCTCTGTCACGGCAATTTGAGTATGAAGCATTCATGGAAATACTCGTAGTTTCAGAAATGAATAGTTAGTGATAGAAATGTAAATTAAAAATTAACACTGGTTTCGTGGAGACGTCTCTCCTCAAGCTGCGGTGCTTTAAGGACAAAACTAACCAGTCGTTGAACTTAATCAATAATAATAATAATAATAATAATAATAATAATAATAATAATAATGAAATAGCGTATGACTTTTAGTGCCGGGAGTGTCCGAGGACAAATTCGGCTCGCCAGATGCAGGTCTTTTGATTTGACTCCCTTAGGCGACCTGCGCGTCGTGATGAGGATGCAATGATGATGGATATGACATATTCACCCAGCCCCCGTGCCAGCGAAATTAACCAATTATGGTTAAAATTCCATACCCTGCCGGGAATCGAACCCGGGACCCTTGTGACCAAAGGCCAGCACGCTAGCCATTTAGCCATGGAACCGGATATAATAATAATAATAATAATAATAATAATAATAATAATAATAATAATAATAATAATACCGCCACGTGGCCTCCGGAGAAGCCTGGTGCAGGTTTTCCCAGTTGACTCAATATCGGCCACCTGCGCGTCTATGATGATGGGGCCTTACGTAAGGTGTATTCTAATGTTGAGGACGGCACAAACACCTAGTCCTCGGGCGAGAGGAATTAACAAATGAAACCTTAAATCCTCAACTCAGGCGGGATTCAAGCTGGGGACCTCTTGCATCAAAGGCTAGAAATTTAGCCACGGAGCTGGACAACCACAAATTACAGGGTGAGTCCCGCAAGGGATGCCGTCCCTACTCCACACCGCGTATAGGTAAACGGGAGCGCGGTCGCTTCACACCGATCCCGTACACCAGTAGAAAGCCCATCAGCTTCGATGAATGTACAATCAAATCGAAAAACAGATTTTATTTTACCCCATTACAATTTCTTTCTTTCTTAATCCATTTACCCTCCAGGGTTGGTTTTTCCCTCTGACTCAAGAGAGTGATGCCACCTCTACCGCCTCAAGGGCAGTGTCCTGGAGTGTGGGACTTTGGGTCGGGGGTAAAACTGGGAGGAGGACCAGTACCTTGCATAGGTGGCCTTACCTGCTGTGGTGAACAGGGCCTTGTTGGGGGATGGGAAGATTGGGAGGGATAGAAAAGGAAGAGGGAAAGAAGCGGCCGTGGCCGTAAGTTGAGTACCATCCCGGCATTTGCCTGCAGGATAAGTGGGAAACCACGGAAAACCACTTGGAGGATGGCTGTGAAGGAAATCGAACCCCTTCTACTCAGTCGACCTCCCAAGACGGAGTGGACCCCGTTCCAGCCCTCGTACAACTTTTCAACTTTAGTAGCAGAGCCGGGAATCGGACCCGGGCCTTCAGGGGTGGCAGCTAATCACACAAACCACTACACCACAGAGGGGGACCCCATTACAATAAGTGTTGAAAATGATCTCCCTCAGCCTGTAGATAAGCGTTGTAGCGTGTGATGATGTGCAATTCAGCCTCACGAATATGCGAAATTTCGTCGAGAACTGGTTTTTAAAATCTACAGCATACCAAAATACAATGTTTAGCAGTTTAATTGGGAATCTATGACATGTACTAAACCGAACTGCTGTATAAGAAGCAATCAGGCTGTACGCTGTACGGGGAAGCTAGTCGCAGAGTAGCTGAGACGATGTCCTGCGCCATGGCTAAATGGTTAGCGTGCTGGCCTTCGGTCACAGGGGTCCCGGGTTGGGTTCGATTCCCGGCAGGGTCAGGAATTTTAATCATAATTCGTTAATTTCGCTGGCACGGGGGCTGGGTGTATGTGTCATCTCCATCATCATTTCATCCTCATCACGACGCGCACGTCGCCTACGGGAGTCAAATCGAAAGACCTGCATTTGGCGAGCCGAACTTGTCCTCGGTCAATCCCGGCACTAAAAGACATACGCCCGTTTCAGTTTTTAGCTGAGATGATGGCATCACTGGGTGAGCAATATGGGTCAGGCGGCTATCGGATCATCTACTTGCCAAGATACGGCAAAGGGAATAACCGCCGGAAACTTGACTGTAGAACCTATGAACTGGGAGAAAGAGAAATCATACTGAAGTCAAAATCAATCTGTGACTCTCTTGTTTAATCTTATTTAACGCCTTACTTCCATTGAAATAGGTTTTGAAAACAACGAAAGTGGTACAACAAATAAGATACTCTATTCAACAATTGAATCTAAGGAATTACCTCCTGACCTCCTGGGGCTTCGGACTTATTTTAAATGTTTCTGCAAAGTATGGTTAAATTTGTTTGACCTGATAAATAATTTGTTTCCTTCTTTGATTCTTAATCTGTTTACCAACCAGGGTTGGTTTTTCCCTCGGACTCAGCGAGGGATCTACCGCCTCAAGGGCAGTGTTCTGGTGCGTGAGTCTTTCGGTCAGAGGATAAAACTGGGAAAGAGGACCTGTACCTCGCCCAGGCATCTTCGCCGGCTATGCTGCACAGGGGCCTTGTGGGGGGATGGGAAGATTGGAAGGGATAGACAAGCAAGAAGGAAGGAAGCGGCCGTGGCCGTAAGTTAGGTAACATCCCGGCATTTGCCTGGAGGAGAATTGGGAAACCACGGAGAAGCACTTCGAGAATGGCTGAGGTGGGAATCGAACACTCCTCTACTCAGTTGACCTCCCGAGACTGAGTGGCCCCCATACCAGCCCTCGTACCACTTTTCCAATTTCGTGGCAGAGCCGGGAATCGAACCCGGGTCTCTGGGGGTGGCAGCTAATCACGCTAACCACTATACCACAGAGGCGTACCCAGGTAAATACACTTCATATATTTGCTGAGCTTATGAGGGTGACAGAATTCTGTGCCACAGATGGCTCGATGAGAATAACTGACACGAGGCATTCTGCTTATTGCTTATTACTTTTGAGAATTACTACCACCCTATCCCCTCAGATTTCTATTTCATCAACTGAACCTTTCAAAGGTAATGAAGATCTCCGCGTTCATTAATATCGTTAGCTCAAGTTTTACCATTTAGATATCGATGGAAAGCGAGGCAGGAACCAAAGCAAACAGTTGGATAAGAAGAACTGTTTGTGTTCATCTAGACTAGAATTATGTTTACCGGGCGGTACAGCTGCCCCTATACATTCAATTTTATGCAACCCGTAGATTATATTTTAACCTAAAAATATTGACCTTGCCTACTCACGGCAATGTCTGGTCTTACTATGCATTCTATAATGCGTTTATCAGCATTAACGATAAAATCCCGAAAGATGGTAAAGAATCGTGAATATTCTGTATCATAGAAACGTCAAGTACAGAGAATATGATGGCTGACTGACTAGAAGCGGCGACAGCCAAGCGTGCTTGGAGTTAGACGAGATAATTAAGCACTTGTGGTTACACTTTTGGTACAGGTTAAATCTTTCCGAACCTAAAAGTATTAAAAGACTGGCAGTATTTTATAGTTTAATAGTGTAACTGTAAACGAAGACTAATTTGTAATGCTGATTGGTGTTGGTCGGAACAAAGGGAAGATAGGTCTACACTTACATTTAATTGCGTTAAACAAGAGCGAACTCAATTAAACGTGAATGTACCATACGGCGGAGACAGTAGCGCAGGACTGGCGACAAAAAGATGGGCTCTTCTCAACTTAGTGAAAAGTCCTGAACAACACCATACAAACTCCTGAACTTCCGTACAACCCCGGCTCAATACTCATTCAATGCAGAATACACCATCTTCTCGGTATACTGCTACAAACTGTTAACAATTCTGTCATTCCCAAGCAAGATAATGCCAAGTAACCACCTTGCGGAAAAAAAAATTCCTAATCATGACAGTTCGAAGCAGTAGTAGGGGTTATTACGAAAGAATCGCTCAAGGTTTAGTAACTTCCTCGTTGATAGTGAAACAACTTGCACTAATAATGCGTTAATGTTTCGCTGCCCTTGTTTCTTTGTTCCCCTTTCTTTGTTGAGATTTTGATTGTAACTACGAAAAACCATCTTCGGGGCTGTCGACAGCCAATTGCTCGGTGTGTACCCAAATTAAAACGACGGCCGATGCCTTTCCGTTCCTAGTCCTTCACCATCCAAAACCTGTGTGTATCAACGCGACATTAAACCAATTTAAATAAGAAAAGGGAAAAAAAAGGGATAAAGGAAAAAGGATTACTGTAAAATTATTTACGACTTGCTCTGAACAGCTTAGCTCATATTGTTCATTCCATTGAATATCTTCAATGCAACAACACTTTCCTCAGATAACTGGGAGTCTACACTAACTTGGGATAAAACAAGTTTTACCGTTGGATGCCCTTCCAGGCGGAAATCCTATTCGGAGAGATGTATTCACAGTTGCATGTTTCTGTGATAGTTGATAGTGTGATGTGAACAACAGAAGTAGTATGATGGTGAAGTAATGAGTTTCACTTCAAGAAGTACACCATGATATTCATAATTAGTAAAACTTGTATACTCGTTTCTACTCGAATTCTCTTTTTATGGGGAGGAGTCCGAGACGAGGAGAATGAAATGTTTAAAAGCATCAAGAAACCCCATTTTAACAGCATATAAGCTGTGGATAGCGTCTGGAGGTAATTCTCATAGTACTGCGAAAGATTAAACTGACCACAGTTTGCTAAAAAGCATACAGTAGTTTTCTTATGTATTGTAGCTAGAATACTAACGGACTAATTGAAGCGCTTAAATTGGTTAATATATACCTAAGTTGCCCAATTGTTTTACGTGTGTAATAATTCAATATCATTAATAGTTGTCCTTTCAACAGGCTGATTCAGGAGTTAGCACCATTTTACGCAGTTAATATTTGAGGGAAATTTAAGATATAAAGAAAAAAGAACAGTTTAAATCGCACCACACACTCGACAATAGCAGAATTACATAATTTGAAAATTGCTTATAAGTGTACTTTTTCTTCTAATGAAGTCGCTACATCGTTTAGGAACGAAGAACTGGTTTTGTCTTAGACAAATAGCTCCGTTTTTTTTTTGCTAGGGGCTTTACGTCGCACCGACACAGATAGGTCTTATGGCGACGATGGGATAGGAAAGGCCTAGGAGTTGGAAGGAAGCGGCCGTGGCCTTAATTAAGGTACAGCCCCAGCATTTGCCTGGTGTGAAAATGGGAAACCACGGAAAACCATTTTCAGGGCTGCCGATAGTGGGATTCGAACCTACTATCTCCCGGATGCAAGCTCACAGCCGCGCGCCTCTACGCGCACGGCCAACTCGCCCGGTAAATAGCTCCGTAGCGACAGACATACACTGCTAGTTAATAAATAGAAATAACATGGTAGTAATTTCAGTCCATCGGAATAAAATCGATATGGAATTTGGACCTTAATATAGTCTACTGGTTCCCGTTTCCAAATGAAGCTTCAAGTTCACTGATAAGGCTATTAAAGTCCATATGAATGTTTCTCATTTCATGTCGTATCATTCGTCAGATCGCACATCCCACTGAAACCACTATAAAATTAAGGCAACAGTAGACAAGAAGTCAGAATGAAGTCACTGGCTGGAGTGGGCCAGGCCAGAGGGACAGTATCTTGATCGCTGAGCAATTGCGGCCCATGTTCACAGCAGGATCTGAGCTGAGGCTATTCATAACACAGACCTGCCTCCAAGTTTCTGCTCTTGGCATACCCATCACGATGTTTTATGCTCCCTCTGTGATTACTTATTGCAGAATTATTTTTCGACTGAGGTTTGGGACAATTGTGTCCTTACGTAAAACCGCAAATAAACCCTAAAATGACAAAAATACGTTCTTAAATTTCGACTTACGTTCTTGAAACAAAAAAGGATATCGTAGTTGTACCAGCAAGAAAGCGCCAGGTGCTCACAAACTTGGCCGAAAAATCTTTTTGTTCAAGGTTGAATAACGTGCAAGATACATCAAAGGATTCTTGTTCTGAGTTGCATGTATGGTGTGGATCAATATTTCTCCGACAAGACTGGCATACAGTGCTTTTCTCTGATGCAATTACGATGAAAAAATTGTTTTGTTTCTTTAAAAGAACAAAACGTCCTCTTTCATACTGTTATGTTTAGTACTTACATTCTAATCAGTAAAAATTACAGCATGTTGGCCCCACTGACTTAATGTAAGTTCCAAAACAGAAGAAATATAGACGCACGGGAGTAAAAAGCTGTTTCACTTCTGCCAGATTAGCGAGAGAGAGAGAGAGAGAGAGGGATTCAAGTTCACAGATTCCATGTCGAATTGCTTCTACACTGCTTAAACGTGAATTAATAATCCGCCTGATTATGTGACGCGACAATTTTACGTTGTCGGAGTTATCTTGCGTCTGATCTCCCAAATAGCCGGACTGCTCGAATAAACACACTGATCCGAGTGATCAGCTCCATAGATGCGCACACATCTTCCTCTGTGATACGGCTCCACCCTAATTGTATTTACTTTGGCCTTCCTTGACCATTACTGCTCCATATAGTACACAACTGCGCGGTGCAGGCTGGACATTGAGGGACAATCTCAAAAGTACAACACTGACACGGAACACTCAGCTCCTTCGAAACTGGGATTTCGACCGGGTTATATATGAAGCTGGCTGATGTGATGTTATTCTCAGAAACTGAAACGGTTTTAGCCCAGAGCGATATTTAGGGCCGTTTCAGAGTGTTATGACATTGCTTTGTTGAACTGCATGGACGTAAACATCCATCGCCGCAATAACATTCTGCGTACTCAATCTTTCGCGCACATCCAACTTTCTTATTCTAGGTTTAAATGGATGTTGAAGCACAGCTGGTACAAATCCGCTTGCACACGAAAAATAGTCAGGGTTTGAAAACACTGTGCCGTTTGATTTTAAATCCAGCGATGTAAGTACAGTCTGTGACATGTGCTAGTTGAATCGCTAGCAAAATGTGCTTGGTGTAAAAAAAATACTTTTGCAGTGTTCACCTTTCCAGTAAGATTCATCTCTGTGCCAACCATCAAAAATAGGTGGAATAAAGAAGTACGAAGTGGTAGGCATTGATCATTGCATTAATAATGTTCATGTGTTTCGATATAATACATTTGATTGCACACAATTTGCAAAATTTGCATATTACATCAAGTAAATTACAATTCACTCAAGGAGAACTTTGTTAAGAGCAAAATTGATTCAGAGAGACTGTTCTCTTCTTGCACTTCATTACGTAATATGTATCACACTGTTCATTGCACAATACACATACACACTCCTGGCTGGCCCGGTGGTAGTATTTCTTGGCACAGATACGGTGGTGAAAGCCGTGTATTGCAAAGCGTATCACCAAAAGTCTCAACTCATATTCCTCTTCCATCCAAGACTTATTTATCAGTGTGTCTGTACTGTAAAAGCTTTCCTCGATCAAGTCCCTTTTCTCTTGTAGTTCTCGTAACAGCTCCTCGAATGCCGGAGTTTGCTGTAGAGGCATTTGTAGTCTTAACTCCTCTATCAAGGAGATTTCCCGGGCTAAAACACATACATACCGGGATCGGGTGAATTTAGATACCCCTAGGACCCTCTTGAGGTATCTCGGTTTCATGCTGTCCAGTTCTCGTAGCTGTTTACGTGATAGGTACTCACATATTACTTCTAATCCGTATGTGAGTGTTGGTAGCACTTTGACTTGGAAAAGTTTCATGGCCGTCTCCAGCGACATGCTTTGCAGATGTTTGATTTCATTCATGCTTCTAAGTGCAGCAGCTCGTCTCTTCTTTATGTGTACTGAGAAGGCCGTCCCGGAGACTTGTGGTGTGATCCCTAGATATGTGAACTGGTTTTTCGGTGTTAATGTATATCCCCCATGTTGTATGTCCGGCGCTCCCTTTCTCGCTCCGCCAGCCAGCTGCACGCGCGCCTGTGTATCATTCTGCCAGCTTCGACGCGCAGCCCTCAGTGCGCGTGCCTGACCATCGAGTGTACTATAAATAGGAGCTCCCTGTCTGCTCACTTGCCCACTCGCCCCGGTGTCCAGCTCCAGAATACACCCTACGTCGAGCACGGAGGCTACTCCTCTTGAAAATGTGCTTCGACCAGGTGGACTGAATTTCTGGCAGTACGAGGTTTCACCTCTGGTCACCGCTCCCTTACCTGTTTCCGCTGCCTATGTTCCGTAATTCTTTTACAAGCCATTTTCATTCCCTAAGTTATGCAAGCTCCCTTAGTTTCGCTAGGTGGAATTTCTTCAATCAATTGAACTTGCTTTTTAGGAATTCAGGCACTTCAACAAACAAGGACTCTCATGAACATTTATGTTAGTGTGCCAGATAGTTCTCGACTATCAAAGTGTCAATTCACAAAGACTATCTTTTCAAGATAGAAGTGTATATGAAGACTGCAAACCTGTACATATTGTATAAAGACAGACTTTTCTCAAGATTCAATATTCCTTTTTGCTTCAAAATAAATTTCAGTTATTTGTGTAAATATCATAAAGTGAAGCAATAAAAGTTGTGTTCTGTAAACTTCAACCTTGGTTACAACACCCCACATACTATGTAGTCCCCTTTCGATAAGCTTCCTCCTATCCTGAATACCACTAATTCTGCCTTCTTTAGATTCATCCTTAACTCGCCATCCGCTCATTGTGTGATAAGCTCCATTCCATTTCGCAAATTTTATGTTACCAGCGGCTAGTGCCATATAATCCGCATATATGTATATGATTACATTTTGTGCTCCCGCTTTGATTTTGTAGGAAGATCCTGGGTTCAAGGGCTCAATGGATCCCCTTATAGCACTCCGACGGTTTAATCAATCCAGTCTGATTGGGGTACCCCGTCAGTGATCTGCACTTGATTTGCCACTAGTATGTTAGCTATTAAATTCGTCATATCCGAGCGTCCCACGAGACTTTCCAGTTTATCGATTAATTTCCTTCTATTGACAGTGTCAAAGGCTTTGGTGTAATCAATGAAGATTACATATTTCTTCCCGTGGGCTTGTGTTCTTTCTTGTATGTCCTTTAGCAGACTGCTCACCACTATCAGGGTGGATCTCGCTTTTCGGAATCCAAATTTTTCATCAGGTAACAGTGGTTCCATCAGGTTATAGGTTTCCTGTGCTGATAGTTTGGTGAGTATTTTGAATGCCACCGATTCCAGGGCTATACGTCTGTAAGGTTCTAGTTTGCTCGTGTCCCCTTTTCCTTTATATATCAGCTTTATGAATGCCTTCCGTCATGCATTAAGTATGTTACTGGATTCCACGGACTTGTTCACTAGCCTTGTCCACACTGATTCTAGGTATGGTATTGTAGCTTTTAGAGGTTCTGCGCAAAGTACGTCTATTAGCGGTGTCTTGTTTATCTTGCTTGTTGAGATGGCCTTCCTCATTTCCTCACTTGTGAAGATTGTAGTACTTTCTATCACTTTCCTCGGGTATGTCTGCGGGGAATCGCGCTGTCGCGGCTGCAGTGGTCCAAGTGTCTATTAAAGGTTCTTCTCAGCATCCTTTACAAGCTTTTCGTCTTCCTTTGCCCTAAATTCCCGCTTTTCAGCCTTAGTAGCGCCTTGAATTTCTTCTTCGCTGTCTGGTAGCATTCCAGGTCTCTTTTGTCTTTCGTTCTTCTAGCTACGTGCAATGTTTCTAGTGCAATTCGCCTTTCAAGGTAACACTCCTTGTCAAACCATTTTTGCGCTTTCCTGGTGTCCTCCCTTACTGAATTTCCTTCTTCGATTAATTTCGTTATTCTTACCATGGCCTCGTCCAGATTTCCCTCACTGATATCTTGTAGTAGGCGTGGTAGCTTACCAGTGTTCTCCTGGAGCGTATGTGGGTTCAACCTTCTCTGTATCCTTTGTGTTTTTATTTGTTTATTCATGTGCGTGTTTGTCTTGAGTGTCGTTCTTACTGGTATATGTTTTCTGATTAACGCTGCCTCATTTCTTATTAGGACGTTATGTTCCAATGCATCGAAACCTCTGATGAGTGTGAGGTCTATGGCACTTCCTCCGTTGTGGCATATGTATGTGAGTGCCTTTTTGTCGTTCACTAACGTGAACCCTTCCCCTAGCAGATAGTCCAGCACTATTTCCGCATTGTTGTTTGCTTTATTTATTGGGCAGTTCAGATCTCCCGCAATAATCACTCTTTCATTCGACTGTATAGTGTCTAATGCTCTCTGTATACCGCCTACTATGTCTATTGCGCTGTTCTCTGGTCTGTAGTATACGCCTACTAATGTTCCTATTTTTGTTTTAATCACCAATTCATTCTCCTCCTTGAGATTTGTTTCAAAGGGGGTAAATTTCGAGTTGATTGCGCATGTTGTAGAATCCTTTCACTTGGCACTTACATTCCGCGGTAATAAATGTCTCTGTCAGTATACAGATGTCGAACTCACTGAAAATCTCTCTCGGTATCTGTGTTAATACGCCTTCTAGTCCTTCTACGTTCCCTCTGAGAACTTTCATTTGATCCGGTTCCACCTTATGATCTTTTCTTGTACCTTCAGGGATCTCGAAAGGCCCGGAATATGACGACCTTTGGCGGACAGTATGGAAGCGCGAATCGAATGTGCTGTAAGAAGTTTAGTGAACATCGCGAAAGCAGGAGGCTACCTACGGAAAGACGTTTTAAGGAATACATACATCAAATTTTTCTTACACTATTGATTATATCTCGACCAAGCTTCATATTTACAGTCTACTCATCCAGGAGCAGGTTTCGATATGAATATCATTTGAACATCACTGAAAAGACAGAGGGTTTATAGGAAGACCAGGAAAGGTTTTATTTTCAATGCCCTCTTACACTATTGATTATACGTAAAATCTGTAAAGTAGATATGAAACGCCCCTTCAATTTAAATATTTTTTGCTTCGTACATAATTTCACTTAGGACTACTCTTCACATGATGGAGAACATTTATATTTTCTACGGGCTTGATGCTCTTTAGCCAGTGACGGACACCCTCGCAGATTTGAAGGATCCATAAGAGGAGAAAATCAGAGCATGCATCAAATTTCGTTCCGCTTGAAAATTAACCCCACGTAAGTAACTGAACACCGAGGAAACATGAGCTAGAACTTTTCCCTTTGGTGTCAGTCTGTCTGGTCATCTATCTGTTTGTATATTCCTAAAAGTTGTAAACTGCTGGACTTATTTCAACCAAACTATGTATTTGGAATCTACTCACTGAGGATTAATTACATTTTGGTAACGTCGAGTATTCCAGATAGTACGTAATAAAGGTGATATTGATTAACGAAGCGTTTAGCGAGTGTATTGGAGAAATGCAGTTCTTCACCCAGCTTGGAAAACATTACGTAGAGCAACTATTGATCTGTTGGCTGATGAAAGGAGAAAAGGGAACTGGCTAGCCGACTTCGGAAACTCCTGTTTTCTTGAAGCTGTTTAGTTCACTGGTCTCGGAAACTCGAGATTACTCAGCTTTATCTGGAGGACTCATGTCCGTAGCACGGGAAAGGTACATTTCAAATTGGGTTAACCTACATCCCGAATCTTCTCATGCGCTAATCGAAATTGATTACATATCTTTCTCCAAAGAGATACTGTGGAGCCAACGACAAGCTCCCTACTCTATGATTCATAAAATCCGTCCTTTGTCACAAGAACTTGAGCAGCTAGACCCAGTTTTCACTACAGACTGACTGGAACATCAAAATACACCGGGATAACGATACGCTTAACTGTCGTACGAGTTCCACTACACTAATGGGAACAGGTTGTGGCGTTGGCCTATTGTACTACATAGACTTAAGTTTATTATATACATGACGTCATTAGCTATTCCAATATTTCAGGATCTAGGAGAATCATGACGATCGGGGAGAAAATACTCTAATAAACACCTTGTTTTATGATGTGGCAGGCACGCGCGACTGTGAATTTAATTTCCAGCTTTATGGTGTGAATAACTAAGTGCAAATTTACATCAATTAAATTGAATTGCCTATACATTCAGGACTATAGTTATAGTTCCGTTCACAGTAATATAATTCCAACATCCTACTCTCAAAGGACATAGAGTCTCCCAAAGAACTGTTACACCCAGTGTGAATCTCGTACATCTGTTTTGATAGGAATGAACAGAACATGAAAGACCAAAGTTGAGAATTTCAATGTGATGCGATGGGGGGGGGGGGGGGGGGAGAATGACACCAATAGGGGAGAACTTCGAGTTATACGCATGTAGAAGTGGCAGAGGTATTAATTTCCTTGTGTGAGGTGCCACACTCAAATCGTGCATGATTAGTAATTTCAACGCACATTTATTCGAGGAAAATAGTAACGGACCAACTGAATACAAGGCACGATTAAATTAGGTGCGTGTTCAGAGAAAGTTTGCAAATTCTCCAGTAAGGAAATAGTTTCATATGAATGATTTTAGGCAGCTTGAGAATGACAGGTACGCCAAACTTTATTTTCTGAGTACACGTGGCCGCGCTGAATATTGTGCTAATCTAAAGAGTTGCAGAGAAGTTTGTTATGATTGAGGAATGAACAGGTAAACTGGAGTAAATGTTTCTTATTTAATCTTCACCTCAAAGGAAAGCAAATCCACCATTTTATTTAAAACGGGCGAATCAGCCACCCCTATTTCTTCGAATGTCCGGCTCCATGGCTAAATGGTTAGCGTTCTGGCCTTTGGCCACAGGAGTCCTGGGTTCGATTCCCGGTAGGGTCGCGAATTTTAACCTTAATTGGTTAATTGCACTGACACGGGGGCTGGATGTATGTGTCGTCTTTATCATAGTTTCATTCTCATCACTACGCGCAGGTCGTCTACGGGAGTCAAATCAAAAACCTGCATCTGGAGAGCCGAACTTGTCCTCGGACACTCCCGGCACTAAACGCCATACGCCATTTCATTTCATTCCTTCGAATGTATGAAATCCACAGTTTTTAACGTAACGTGAAAATATCTCCCCTGTCGTCCGATAGTAAGTTTTTGTACTGGGGCTGTAAACTAATTCATGCCACGGCCTCTTTCTTCCCACTCCTAGCCCTTTGCTATCCCATCGTCGCAGAAGGTGCGATATACGGCAACTTACAAAAAGTTCTTGTGTGCGTATGTGGCTTGATATTAATATATTCATTGCTAAAACACCAGCGATAACGGGGTTATAATGAACCGTGCTACGCCTATAAAACGATTGCTACGTGTCAGTCAGAAACTGTGTAGAATTTTTTTTTTGCTAGTTGTTTTACGTCGCACCGACACAGATAGGTCTTACGGCGACGATGGGACAGGAAAGGGCTAGGAGTGGGAAGGAAGCGGCCGTGGCCTTAATTAAGGTACAGCTCCAGCCTTTGCCTGGTGTGAAAATGGGAAACCACGGAAAACCATTTTCAGGGCTGCCGACAGTGGGGTTCGGACCTACTATCTCCCGAATACTGGATACTGGCCGCACTTAAGCGACTGCAGCTATCGAGCTCGGTAAACTGTGTTGATACTGAAAGTTTACGGTATAAGGACAGTTGCAGAAGACTTCTCCGTGGCCGTGGTGGTAACGGTCAAAGCTATGTGTTGTGTACGAATGTTCAAATCCCAGTGCTAGCAGAATGTTAGTATGCATTTATTTCAATACCACGTGGGGCGCAATAATGAAGACCAACAGTAAATACGATCACCCATCACATTCCACACATTTTACTATATTTGCGTGTTAAGTATCCCTGAATAAACTGTTTAGAGGGAAACCAGCTCTTTCTGCCAGAGACGCGATAGGATTATGGACCACCATTCGATTTCTTGACCTACGGTGAGCTATGTAATTTTTTTTTTTTTTTTGCTAGGGGCTTTACGTCGCACCGACACAGATAGGTCTTATGGCGACGATGGGATAGGAAAGGCCTAGGAGTTGGAAGGAAGCGGCCGTGGCCTTAATTAAGGTACAGCCCCAGCATTTGCCTGGTGTGAAAATGGGAAACCACGGAAAACCATCTTCAGGGCTGCCGATAGTGGGATTCGAACCTACTATCTCCCGGATGCAAGCTCACAGCCGCGCGCCTCTACGCGCACGGCCAACTCGCCCGGTAGCTATGTAATCCTATATTGTGCTATATACATGCAATTGTTATAAGATATTGCCCAAGATACGGCTAAGGGACATTTAGTCCTAGTAGCTTGTATATTTCAAGAAAAAATAGGTGTAGCTATTTTCACTCGGTATAAACAAACTATTTATTCAGCCAGTGTTAAAAATGGCTGGTATACGGGTTGTTCTTGACAGCTTCTTCGTTATCACCGGAAGTCACTCCAGCATACAGAACTGGTGGTTCCCTCCAAATGGACATCGGTTGACACTGGTGTCCTTCAACAATTCGAAAGGTATTCGGCTGCCCTCGCCCAGAAAATCGCACTTAGCATTAGCGTCGTGCCTAAATGCATTACGTCTTGCTTCTATGTACAGCAACATCATATCCATGTTATTGGTTTTACGTCTCATTAACGGTTTGTATGGTTTACGGGTCATATCTATGAATTCAACAAGCAAATACGTAGTGGTTACCTATAAGCGAACTGTAACTCGAATGTGTAGACAACTACCACAATGCTACTACTACTAAAATGTTTTAATTCTTCCCCTGAAGGGGGAGGTGGGCCTCTTAGAAGTTGACGCCGTCTCTCTGGCCACGAGATGCTCGGAGAAGGTGAGGAGGTTGGCGGCTGTGGCCTATACTAGGAACTGTCCCGGCAATCGCCTTCAGTGCAGGAAAACCACTCTCAGGACAGCCGATGGTGGAGACCAGCCCTTTTCCGTCTCCCGAATACAGAACCGTGGCCACCCTTCCTCTGCTCGGTTGGTCGGTCAGAGTGCAGAGCTGTCGGACCACGGACAAGCTGTGGCCACTTTTAGGCCGAAGCCACACCCCCGTTTGTTGAAGAATCATGCCTCTCTAAGCCCAGATGTTTTTTTTTTTTGTTTATTAATCTTTCCCAATAGGTGAACTATGTACCTTTACTTGGTCGAGGGAGTCTAGACGGCTGACAGTGTTTCACAAACTGCGTCACCGAGCTCGATGGCTGCAGTCGCTTAAGTGCGGTCAGTATCCAGTAATCGGGAGATCGTGGGTTCGAGCCCCACTGTCGGCAGCCCTGAAGATGGTTTTCCGTGGTTTCCCATTTTCACACCAGGCAAATGCCGGGGCTGTACCTTAATTAAGGCCACGGCCGCTTCCTTCCACTTCCTAGGCCTTTCCCATCCCATCGTCGCCATAAGACATATCTGTGTCGGTGCGACGTAAAACAAATAGAAAAAAAAGAAAACTGCGTCTTTCCATAGGCGGTGTTAACGTGGCGATGTTTACTTCATTTACCGTATAAAACACCCAAACAAGCAATAACAGTCAGCTATTGTGGTGCAGACAGCCTCCGTGGCTGAGGTGGCAGCGCACCGGCCTCTCACCGCTGGGTTCCGTGATTCAAATCCCGGTCACTCCAGGTGAGATTTGTGCTGGACAAAGCGGAGGCGGGACATGTTTTTATCCGAGTACTCCGGTTTTCCCTGTCATCTTTCATTCCAGCAACACTCTCCAACACCGAGCTCGATAGCTGCAGTCGCTTAAGTGCGGCCAGTGTCCAGTATTCGGGAGATAGTAGGTTCGAACCCCACTGTCGGCAGCCCTGAAAATGGTTTTCCGTGGTTTCCCATTTTCACACCAGGCAAATGCTGGGGCTGTACCTTAATTAAGGCCACGACCGCTTCCTTCCCACCCCTACCCTCTCCTGTCCCATCGTCGCCATAAGACCTATCTGTGTCGGTGCGACGTAAAGCAACTAGCAAAAAAAAAAAAAAAAACCACTCTCCAACATCATTTCATTTCATGTTTCATTCATTAATCATTGCCCCAGAGGAGTGCGACAGGCTTCGGCAGCCGGCACAATTCCTATCCTCGTCGCTAGATGGGGGCTTCATCCATTCCATTCCTTACCCGGTCGGATGACTGGAAAACAGGCTGTGGATTTTCATATTGTGGTGCAGACTTTCTGAAGTGGTGCTGTCTAGGCGACTTGCCTACTAGTTTCGGCATTACATTTGTACTGATATCTAGCACATAAATTGGAATTATACTGGAACGGATACTGTGACTGAGTTAATTATGTAGGGCGCCACTGAGTTCGCCACCAAAGATCTTTAACATACCAACAACAATGACATGGAGTTCCTAGAATTTTGATCATCTTTCAAAAATCGATTACCACAGCTGGAATCGAACCCACGAACTTGGTGTCATGATTCAGACACTATACCACTGATTCACTGTGGCGGATTGTTTATAAGGAAAACTGAAATTTCAGGGAAGTCAAATCTTCAGAAAAGATGCCTACCCGAGAACAAAATGGAAATAAGAAGGGAATGAGTGGAGAAGGGTTTGAACCATCACTGCTCTGAGAAGCAAGCTTTATTCCTTCTCTCTCTCTCTCTTAATCTGTTTATCGTCCAGGGTTGGCTTTTCCCTCGGATCCCAACTCTACCGCCTCTAGGGCAGTGTCCTGGAGCTTCAGACATCGGATCGGGGGATGACCAGTACCTCGCCCAGACGGCCTCACTTGTTATACTGAAAAGGAGCCTTGGTGGGGGATGGTAAGATTGGAAGGGATAGACAAGGAAGAGGGAAGGAAGCGGCCGTGGCCTTAAGTTAGGTACCATCCCGGCATATGCCTGGAGAAGAAGTGGGAAACCACGGAAAACCACTTCCAGGTTGGCTGAGGTGGGAATCGAACCCACCTCTACTCAGTTGACCTCCCGATGCTGAGTGGACCCCGTTCCAGCCCTCGTACCACTTTTCAAATTTCATGGCAGAGCCGGGAATCGAACCCGGGCCTCCAGGGGTGGCAGCTAATCACATTAACCACTACACCACAGAGGCGGACATCAAGGTATATACCATACAAAATTCCACGCAGCTACTTGAAGCTTGCAGCTTTGCGCATTGTAACTGTGTATTCATTAGACTTACGATCTCACTACAAAAATTTGTTAAAGCCGTATGACCCCGTTTAAATCGTTTGTTGAATACTTTAAAGGTAGTAATTACATGGCGTAAGCTATCACGTCTGGTGTATACCATTTACGTGCCATAGTTTATACCATAAATGAAATAAAGAAAACATTTGTGTACAAATTTTGATGTAATAAAACTACGAAATGGTGGTGAATAGACAGGTATTAATACCTAGCCCAGGTCTAAAATATTAATTCCACAGGCTTACAGATGAAATGAAATGAAATGGCGTATGGCTTTTAGTGCCGGCTGTGTCCGAGGACAAGTTCGGCTCGCCAGGCACAGGTCATTTGATTTGTGATGGGGATGAAATGATGATGAAGACGATGCATTCACCCATCCCCCGTGCCAGCGAAATTAACCAAAGATGGTTAAAATTCCCGACCCTGCCGGGAATCGAACCCAGGGGCCCTGTGACCAAAGGCCAGAACGCTAACCATTTAGCCATGGAGCCGGACAAGCTTACAGGTAGTATCTTCTCTCACAAGCACAATCTATGCGGCTGATGACTGGAGGTCCCTGGTCTCTAAAATAAATCAACTACAACACCGAGGTAAGACTGGCTGACACTGTATGTACGACAGAATCTATTGTAAACAACATAGTGAGATTCCGTGACTTAAAAGGATAGGTCAGCTTCTCCAATGAGATGGCATTAAGTACGGTATTTGAATTTAAATCAGAGGGTTAAGTTGCCATCAAGCTACCTGGCGTTGAAGATGGCCCATGAATGAGGTCCTTTTCCGCTATTACTCTACTCATAATTAAATTCATGTAGTAATCTCACGCTACTTAATGATATTCGGATCCAAGATTATAGACTCGCTAATTGAGCGGTATATCATCCAATATAGCCCGAGTCACCAAATAATCATTAGCACTTACATTCAAAAGCAATATATTCCCCCACTAATTCCTGCACTAGTATCAAATCCCAACCCATACCATAACGATAACTGTAATGACTGGGAATTGGGCCTCACGCTCGGAAAGTAATATAAATTTATTTGTTTGTTTACTTATTTATCAGCCATTTGTTATGGTATTAAACTTATAATCACAATGGCATTTTATTTAAAAATGATTTCATTTGTCCATTCCCAGACAGCTGACTAATGAAATGTCCAAGCCCACGAGCCCATAATTCACTGCGGCTCTTATCTAATCGGAAGTGTTATAAACCTCCAGTCCGTGTTAAACAGAAATGCCAGCATTAACGGATGAAATGTTATTTGGAAATTTATTACATGGGTTGGTAAGTGAAACACTTATCCACGCTATGGATGAAAACACACCAGCCTGTTTATGTGCAGTTTTTTTCGTTGGCGAAATGTAACCAACTACAATGGCTGCACAGCTCTCCAAGAGACAATCGCGCAACGTTGATTCAATAAGCCCTATTTTATTACACACAATTCCTATTATTACTGACGTAATTTTAAAATTAATCGCTTTCGAATGCCATTTTCATTGTGACAGAATACACGCCTCATGTTACACTGCTGCCAACTCTACCAAATTCCATTCATCACGCGAGCTACAGTGTTTCATCAAAGCCAGCATTTACAGGAAGGAACGTATTACGTTTCATACAAGCTCAATAAAACTCACAATTTCACACTCCACATACTACTACACACCTGTATCATTGGCAGGCCTTTCTTATGCAATTATCACCCAGAGAATAGTACATTGCTACACATTCAAACTACAAATGATCTACTTATGGGCTAGGCAACCATATTCATCAGCCCTGAATAAGTTTTCGTTATTGGCAACATTGTCTTGTCTAAATTTACTTATGTAGAGGTTAGGAATAGGAAAAATCATCCCAGATCTTGAAATAAGGCACAGTATTTGTTAGAATAATGAGAATGAAATATCTCCCCAGAAGAATCACAATAAGGGTAGACACCAAAGTTCCTGGGACTACTCATTTACGACAAAAGAGTAGTTTCATAAAAATGTTACAAAATTTGGGCTGGGAACACTTAAGAGTAGGAGAGAAGCTGCTTGAATAAGTGGAAATAATAACGGAATATTGGATTGGTGTAATATGTGCTGCGACTCAATAAAAGGAAACCGAATGTGTTAAGATGTTAAGCAGAGTAACGCGAAAATCGGAGAACAGTAAGTAAATCTATACAAAAAGGGGTGCCTTGTATTATTTTCCTTCACACATTATACTCCAACATGTGCCCGGAAACTCAAACTCGAACAGCATACTAAAGCGCTTTCAAATGGAAAGTGCACCCGTACGTATCCCACTGCTGGCCATCCTTCAAATGATTTCCACGATTTCTCATTCTGAACACACACTTTGGTCGAATTCCTGTACTTTATAACAAGACATGACTAACGTTTCCGAAGCACCTGAACGAAAGCAACAAAGATATAAACAGAAATTCTTGGCATATTCATCTCCTTAACCCTCAGTTGATTAAATAGCGTTCTCATCAAGTGATATACGGTAATAGTATTCTATTCAGGAATACCTTAGAACTTACCAGAACAAGAGAAAGGTTATTATGCAATGATTCTGATCGGGTGCAGTCCCGAGGCTCGGATGTTGACGCCGATTGTGGCTGTCCTATGTTCATGTACGATGACGGGACCTACATTTTATCTTAAACTTTTGCCCAAATTGCACCTACACGTCAATTACACATTCTTTCAGAAATGTTCAATACCAGACTCGTTTCAGCTTATTTTCTTGCCCCTAGATAAATAAGCAACAAGAGCAAACACCAAAATGTGGCTTACTTACTTACTAAAATGGTTTTCATTCCTCCCCTGAGGCGGGCCTCTTTGACGGTGACGCCGCTTCTCAGGCCAGGAGATTTGTTACGGTGAAGGAGATTTGCCGAGAAGGTGAGAGGGTTGGCGGCCATGGCCCAAACTACGAAATGTCCCGGCAGTCGCCTTAGTGCAGGAGAGTGGAAAACCACAGAAAACTATTCTCAGGACAGCCGGCGGTGGGTACCAGCCCCTCTCCGCCTCTCGAATGCAGAGGCGTAGAGCCACGGCCACCCATCCTCAGTTCGTTTGGTCGGTAGGAGTGCAGAGCCGTCGTACCAGCCAAAACTCACTCTGTAACCGCTGACCCCAAAAAGCGGCTCCCTTGAGAAATAGGTTACCATTCATAGAAGAGTCATTATCTACGAATAGTTTAGTGGTACAATAGAGAATATCTGTAACATAGATTTATTTGCATGAGGGCTTCCTTAGTATTCATTTTGAGTTTCCATTTGCCTAGAGTTTTTGTTAGTAGGTTAAATATTTTGTTCATTCCTTTTCCTGTTTTTGCCAATATAGCAATGTCTTCGGTAAAGCTTATACAATGTATCTGCTTTCCGTTTATTTTGATCTCGGTTGATCTCAGTTTAATGACTGTTCTTGCTTAATCTGTGACCATGTTTAACAGGTGTGGACACCCCTGTCTAACTCCTCTTCTTATTTTGGTATTTCATCTGCTTTCATTGTTTTCAGTCTCGGTGTTATGCAGTTCATACACATTTAATATAAAGAGCCTGTCTCTCCGGTCAGTACCTATTCCCTTCAATGTTCGGCAAAGCTGTTATCAGTCTGCACGCTCAAAAACATTTCTTCCAAATCGATAAAGGTCACACATAATTTTCTGTGTATTTCAAATCTTCTTTTCAAAATTTAATGGAGTGCCAGGATTATTTGATCCAAACTGATGTACATCGCATTCTATTTTTTCTTTCTTTTATCTGTTCTTGATGATCTTGAGCAGTACTTTTGGAGCATGTGATAGAAGTGAGTTCTGTAACAAGAACAATCAATAGCATTGCTTTTCGGGTAGCGCAACAGTTCTGCTTTGGCTGAAGATACAAGGAATTACGATTTTCTCGTAAAAGTCAGTGATTAGCTCAAAAAGACTTTTCTTCATGTCAGTGCCTGCTGCCATTAAGAGATCTGCTACAATTTTTGGCATCTTATCATCTTGAAGACTTGACAGTGGTACATTAAATTCAGCCAGTGTGATAGGTGGGTCCAATTTATCATCTTATTCCTCTTCGATGTACATTCTTACATCCCGTCCTTTGTACATATCTTCAATGTACTCTTTCAAAAGTTCACATACCATTTTCTACTAAGATACTTCCATTCTTGTCCTTAAAAATGGTGTTCCTAATTTTTGGCTCGTACTATAGATACCTAATAATGATAATAATAATAATAATAATAATAATAATAATAATAATAATAATAATAATAATAATAATAATAATAATAATAATAATAATAATAATAATAATAATAATGTTGTTTTAAGTCGTTTAACGTTGCGCTAAAAGAGATACGTTTTTGGCAACGCTGGAGGTGGAAAGGGCTAGAACTTGTAAAATAGCGTTTGTTACCCGAAGTAAGGCAAAAGAAAGCTATTTGCCCTGTATGAAATCGGGAAACATCGAGCGAGTTGACCGTGCGGTTAGGGCCGCGTAGCTGTGAGCTTGCATTCGGGAGATGGTAGGTTCGAATCCTATGCTCGGTAGCACTGAAGACGGTTTCTTGTGGTTTCCCATTTTCACACCAGGGAATAGCTGGCTGGGGCTGTATCTTAATTAAGGCTGCAGCCGCTTCTTTCCCATCCCTTCGTCGCCGAATAAACCTTCGATGTGTTAGTGCGACATTAAACCACTAGCATAGAAGGAAATACTTCCTTCCCAGTCTTAGCCCTTTCCTATCCTATCGTCACCATAAGACCTGTCTGAGTCTGAGCAACGTAAAACAAATATCAAATCGGGAAACTACAGCGAATTATTTTATGCATTACAGACATGAAGGTGCAGTCTGAACTCACCATTTCCTTAATGAAAGATTACCAGCTACACCTATTCGTTTTTAACACCCCTTTAACTATTGATGATTTTAACTTGTCCCTGTAGGGTGATTTTCATACGCGATAGTAAACCTTGTAACATAAGTTTCTCGCATGTAGCCACTTTGACATGTTTCGATCTCCCAATCTCGAGTATGAACACAAAACTAGCCACGTTACACGTCATCTGTTAGTTCCTAATGTAGGTTATCATGTAATACTCGGTAAGTATACATACCTGATGGCCACGGTATAACTAGTGCAAAATAATTATGAAGACAATAACAATGAGAGTACCACAAGCCTGCTTATGACTGAAGTTTCCCTAGGAATCATGATGACCAAATTCCTTCCAGTGAGACACGATGTTGTGGCAGTGTGTGTGTCAATCTCGCGAGGCATAGGGTGTAATTAACATCCGCAGCGAACCGTGTGGACGCGATGGCTGTTGTTTATCTAACACCGGGACTCACTTTGTCACGCGTCCCCTGCCCAGTTCATCGTGTCGGACCAAAGACAGTCCAATTCACATTCTTCGCCCTACCTCACCCAGGGAATGTTTAAATTTCAGAGAGAGACAGAGAGAGTTCAGCTATGCCTGTGTATCCATCTCAGTTCAGCGATGAAGTCTATCTACTATAAATCACCCATAACTAGAAAACATTTAGATATTAAAAACATTGATCATATTCTGTAACGTCCGACTCGTTGGCTGAACGGTCAGCGTACTGGCCTTCGGTTCAGAGGGTCCCGGGTTCGATTCCCGGCCGGGTTGGGGATTTTAATCTTCATTGGTTAATTCCAATGGCCCGGGGGCTGGGTGTTTGTGCTGTCCCCAACATCCCTGCAACGCACACACCACACATAACACTGTCCTCCACCACAATGCCGCCCAACCTCATCGGAGGGTCTGCCTTACAAGGGCTGCACTCGGCTAGAAATAGCCACACGAAATTATATATATTCTGTAACTCCCGAGTACGAGGCAGAATCCTTATCTCAACTTCAGATAGAGAAGGCGGTTGATCCTAAAACTACCAACGCAGCGAAAAAGTTATAACTGCCACAAATTACCATATTTTCTTAGTGTTTCTAAAAATCGACCTCAAAATAAAATTATAAATTTATGAAGTGTGTGACAAACATGCCATACATGTCACTAGAAGTTAGAGGAAAACCAAGTGATGACCTTTTCCTTACTATTCACTGAAATACGTTTGTCACATAATCTTAAACAGTCGTAGGTGGACATTTAACCCTTTACAGGGCGAAACAATTTGTATGAATAATAAAACAAGTTTATCGTTGACTACCATCAATAATGCTGTAGCTCAATATTCATGTTTTCTCCTTCACATGGAAAAGTTATAAAGTGATATGCCATGGTTTCAGTTGAACAACAGTCATCTTCAAATAATCTATCTATCTATATATATATATATATATATATATATATATATATAATAAGAGTTTTGTCTGTACATTGCTCAGAATTTGAAAAAACTGGTATTTCTGTATCGGTCATGTCCACAGTAACGAGAAAATGCACTTTTTACTTTTCCGTAATTTCTGTCTGTCTGTCTGTCTGTCTGTCTGTCTGTCTGTCTGTCTGTCTGTCTGTCTGTCTGTCTGTCTGTCTGTATGTATGTATGTATGTATGTATGTATGTATGTATGCACACGCATCACTAGAAAACGGCTAAAGAGAATTTAATGAAAATCGGCATGAAAAGTCGGGAAATAAGTCGCTACAATCTAAGCCATAAATAATTTTGTACACGCTGACAGAAATGGTAAGTTTAGGGGAAGGCCTAAAATTTAATTTTCAAATATTTATATTATTAGTGGTCCTATCTTAATAAAATTGGTATGCAAAGTCGGCTAGGCTATAAATAATTTTATTCACGCTGAGTGAAATGGTAGTTTGGGGGAGGTTCTAAAAATGTAATTCCTAAATATTTACGTCATTAGTGGTCCTATCTCATTGAAAACTGGTATACAAAGTCGGAGAATGAGCCACTACAATCTAGGTTATAAATAATTTTATTCACGCTGAAAGAAATGGTAGTTTAGGGGAAGGCTTAAAATTTAATTCTCAAATATTTATATTATTAGTGGTCGTATCGATAATTACTAAATAACCGACGTTATATACAATTACATTTCCGACCATTTATGTCTTATACATTTTTACCGCACAGGCTATGATAACACAGATATTCATGAATTTATATTTTTGTTGCTAAGTCCATATCCACGCCAAGCGACGAGAAAATGGGTTAAGAGAATTTAATGAAAAGTGGTATATAGAGTCGGGGAATAAGAAACTACAGTCTAAGCTATAAACAATTTTATTCACACGGGATGAAATTGAAGTTTAGGGGAAGGCGCCTAAAATTTAATTTTTAAATACCTATTTTTGGTCCTATCGAAAAGTACTACATAACAAAAGTTAAAGAGAATACAATTTATGATCATTTAAGTTTTATTCAGTTTTACCGTACCGACTATGATGAGTGGTATTTCTGAGTCGGAAAAAAACTAAACGTGAAGGCTTACAATATGGAAAGCGCATAACATTCATCAACAATATCATTACATTGACCATTGTTTGGTGTGATGTTATTTGTCTCTTATGCTGCCTCTCAACTCCAATAGATGGGATTACTGCTGCGTACCGAGTATAATAGCCTGACTGAATACTGGCGGGAAATAGCCGGGGAGTTAGAAAACTTTCTTCTTTAGCATGCCATTCCTCTGGTTCGTAAATATTCTGATACAGCTGGTAGAAACACACTGGTTCTTCATAGTATTCCAGTTATTCGATCCCTACTCTGACGCGCTGTTTTGAATGAGCAGTGTTCATACTTATGGTGGAGGCTCACTTAGTAGTAGTAGTAGTAGTAGTAGTAGTAGTAGTAGTAGTACCGGGCGAGTTGGCCGTGCGCGTAGGGGCGCGCGGCTGTGAGCTTGCATCGGGGAGATAGGGGGTTCGAATCCCACTGTCGGCAGCCCTGAAGATGGTTTTCCGTGGTTTCCCATTTTCACACCAGGCAAATGCTGGGGCTGTACCTAAATTAAGGCCACGGCCGCTTCCTTCCAACTCCTAGGCCATTCCTATCCCATCGTCGCCATAAGACCTATCTGTGTCGGTGCGACGTAAAGCCCCTAGCAAAAAAAAGTAGTAGTAGTATGGCCTGGTCTAGAATAACAACTTAGGCCTATTTTAAATTATAGCACCACAATTCACTAAATAACTCAAAATTCAACCCTGAATAGAGCCGTTTCTTAAGAAAAGCATCTTCCTCTTCAAATTTATTAAATTCTACATTCTCCAAATTATCAGTGAAAACTGCCTGCTATCATTTCTTGATGGATACAGTACTTTTGCATCCATCTCTTGGCACCGGCCAGAGTAAAGTGTAGCTTCCACCGAAGTCCCAGTCAACATCCATGGCTGTGACAATATGGAAGTTGCTGGGGTATGGGTAGTGCTGAGTAATGACATTCAGAGCATGACTAGTGCATCTGAGTATTACGAAAGGTGCTGCTCATAGGGTCAGTCGTGCTGCAATAGTACTTTCTGACCCAGTGAGGAAAGCAATGGCAATCTACCTTACTCCTCATCTTGCCTAGTACGCCTCATTTTGGTGCTGCCATTGGTTTTTGGGGTTTCCTTATAACCGCATAACCTTTGGTGGTGCTATTTGAGGATCCAACCAGCCTCTGGGCTGATGACCTAACAGACAGACAGATCAGTGAAAAGGGGGTTTCTCCTCTGGCTTGGAGGAAAAATTTGCCTCCAAGTCAGATAGATATTCCGCCGCCAGTGTAGTGAATTGATATTTTCCGACTCATCGGGTATTCTTAGGAAAAAGATTAGTAAAAGGGCATAGTTTTTTCCTGGGACTCTCCAGTATTCGACCCCTCCCCCGCCGAAAAAGCACGAAGAGTGTTCACGAATCACGGCTGTCTGCGGCTTGGTCATTCCATCTTTGGAACTTTGGACTGTTAGATCGGCAGTGTAGTCCTGTTCGTTAAAAGTGAGAAAATGGTGGTGTTTCATTTGATCGAGTATTTCGTATGAAAGCATTGCTTTTAACCACGCCATTCCTACTGACGCCATTTTAATGTATGTTCATTTCAGTTGGGAAAACCACTAAGACATTCTTTCTGAGGATGTAAAAAGGGAGGTGGAGAGTATCTACAATTACAGTGAAAATTCGCTAACTCAGTCTTCATATGAGAAAAGATGTTTGGTGAATCTTCCCCGTCGCGTTTCTAGGGTAACGTTAAGAGCTATGCAATTTAATACAACCTTGCTCACAACGTGTACACTAGAATTCCGTATACAATGTAGAATTCCGTAGCGAAGCACGGGTACATCAGCTAGTCACTAATAAATTAATCACCGACCAGCTCAGATGCAAGTAATTTTTTAATTACCATCGAAACGGAAATAGAATATCAAGTTATTACTGGCCCAAAAATAATATATTTTCTTAGTTTATCTAGGTGTGCGTCAGTAACGGAAGGGTTAGCACTATTAGCTGCCGTCTTCGGAGGCCCGGTTCGATTCCTGGTACTGCCAGAGGTTTAAGAATGGCAGGAGGGCCAGTATGCAATTAAACTAGTATAGACCCCTATGCAGCTCACCTCCATTGGGGGTGTACTGTACCTAAAGAATAGAGCTGGACCACCAGAGGACGAGGATATGTATTTGTCCGGCTCAAGGACTAAATGGTTAGCGTGCTGGCCTTTGGTCCACGGGGTTCCGGGTTCGATTTCTGGCCGCGTCGGGGATTTTAACCTTCATTGGTTAATACTGATGGTTTGGGGTCAGTGTGTGTCGTTTTCGGTTTTAGAATTTATCACATGTATGGCCTCATGCTCACAGACGCGCAGGTTGCCTATAAGTCGTCAAGTCGAAAGACCTGCACCAAACCACACGCCATTATCATCATGATTACTTTATCTCAAAATCGACCTCAAAATATAACATCCAAGGAGGTGTTGCACCGGTCTAGCAGTTTAATTGTTTAACATTCTTAATTACTTATTGAGGTCTAGATGCAAAATCTTAAATAAAATTAGTTTTTTAGCATGGGAATACTTCACATTTCAAGCATACCATGCATACCAAATCAACATCTATTAATTAAGAATAGTTTCTACTGTTAACAAAATCAATTTACTGAACCCTTAGGTACGCCAGGATATGCCTATTTTTTGTTAAATTCACTTGAGTGATAACAGAGGTCGGAAATGATAAATGAACTAGGTTACAAGGGTGGTAAATTATTTTACTAGTGACCTATAACATACAAAGTGTGAAACATTTGCCAAATTCTTGGTATCTGCCGTCATTTGCAATGAAAAATAGGTCTTACGGCGACGATGGGAGAGGAAAGGCCTAGGAGTGGGAAGGAAGCGGCGGTGGCCTTAATTAAGGTACAGTCCCCAGCATTTGCCTGGTGTGATAATGGGAAACCACGGAAAACCAACTTTAGGGCTGTTGACAGTGGAGTTCGAACCCACTATCTCCCGTATGCAAGCTCACAGCTGCGCGGTAGGAATGTTGTTAACACTACTAGCACTGACGTCAGTTGTCTTGACAACATCTCACTTGATTTACAGAGCTATGCTGATTAAATTCAAGAATGTTATTCCTTTTACTTCTTATTCGCTGCCAGAGTAATAGCACTGCAAATGATGCCTGTGAATAATTCACAGGAAGCGTAGAAAGTAAAGAAATATTAGCTAACAATTACAACATTTGACTGACATTAACTGAAAGGAAAAGCAACAATAAACATTGTTTAATTCCGCAGGAGTTCTTTAACGTGCCAGTGAATCTGCCGACAAGAGGCTGACGTATTTGAGCATCCTCAAATACCACCGGATTCAGCCAGTTTCGAACCTGCCAAGTTGGGGTCAGAAGGCCAGCGCCTCAACCGCCTGACCCACTCAGTACGGCTAGTGGTATACTATTTCAGCTCTTTAATTAATATATATGCGAATGTGTTTAGTACACGATCTAAGAGCTGAGAGTATTAATATGAAGATAATGTGGTCAAAAATATTCCGTATTAAATATTACTCGCGATTTTGAAATAGTGCGTTTTGATGTTAAGTCTTTCGGGTGATTAACTATTTCCTTGAAGGAAATTTGGTGGCGTTAACTTGTCTAACACGCCAGTTGTATAGTAGTCCAATTAAAAAGAGTGATATTATATTAAAACTTTTAGGATCTTCAAATGTCCATTCATGAATTCCCGAACCACCTACTGAGTACGATAGGTAGAGTAGGATTAAAGCAGGTTGCTTATTCATTTTTCTCTTCTGTTCATTTGAGCATTTAACCTCTTTGTCCCTACAGCGGTCACCATCCGAAGACTGCATCCATGGTTTTTTAAATCCTTTATGTAGGCAGTGAGCTCCTCCATTGGCGGGCTTTTTGCTCTCAATTTGCTGCTTAATAAGAGCAGACTTTCAAAAGCAGTAATATAATCTCAATTTATAATTATTTCTCAAGTCATTAGTATTCTTCATGTTGAAACTTTTGGATTGAACGCAGAATTAGTTTTGTATTCAGGAAGCTGACACCTGGAAACGGATAACGCCACTGTGTGATTATCAATTTCACTGTCTGCTCTGTCGTGAAGTATGTTTATTACGACCCTTCAACTATTGCTAGTTTTAATAGATGCCGGAGTGCGCGCATTATGCAGTTCTGCAGTGAAGGTTGGGTCCTCTACAGTGTTAGTAAATTTGCCGGTACGGATCTGTTGTATTTAACCATTATTAAATCCCGAACGACTTAACCGATTTTCGATTCCACAGAATAGACGCCAGGGTATTACCAGTCGTACCACGCAGCTGGTCGCTGGAGTATATAATTTGACTCACTTGCCATCAATATATCAGAATAGACTTCCCCGTCTTCAGACTCCATCAGTAGTCTTCATTATCCAAGGGCAACCCACATGATGCGGCACATCTGTCGATAATATGAACAGAAGTTTCTTCCACTTTCAATACATTACTAACGCTTCTTACACATCCTACTTTCAATAAAATTCTAACCTTAATGGAAAAGATGATGTGCGCAAAGAATTACATATTTGGTGTTCCTTAATAGTGCAAGGTGACTGAAACTTTCGTCTTTAATGCGATAGTTACATCTCTCGTTAGCTTGAATTTAGTAACAAGTATTAGGTGGATTGCCGAAGGTACTTGTTTGATTCATGAAAGTAACTTGCTTGATTCATGAAAGTAACTTGCTGGGTGTGCGCGGTATGAATACATGAGTGCACCATAGTAATACGGCTGGTTCCGGGATTATTATTTTCTGACTCTTTTCGTCATTGTATTATAATTACCATTATTAACATAACAATAATACAAATAATAATACTTTCTCCACGCATAAGGCTATTCATCATTGCACACAAGGACGTAGGGGCAACAGATCCGAAATAGGCTACAACACAACTAGCTTTGAACTCTGAAAATCTATTAGGAGTACCGTATTCGTGTATTCCGGGGATTTTTCAAAGAGGCAGACCACTATCTGATCAGTAGTGAATATTATGAAAGATCTTTGTGTACAACATATGTCTTACGACCCTTCAACTACTGTTACATGGCGGAGTGCCAGCATTATGCATTATGCACTTCTGTTATATTACTGGAATGAGCTGGGATCGAACCCGCCGACCAGAGCTCAACAAGCGAGCGCTCTACCGTTTGAGCTACTCAACCCGTCATGTACAAAGCACTGATACCGAAAAGTGTTGAGCATTATCCTGGTTTAGTGATTACTTTAATGGGCCTCGTGTTAGATTTCCAACTCGTTTAAATCTTGACATGGTCTGAACACACCCCATGCTGCAGAGAGGCAAGGAGAACTAGTCAACCTACCATGTGTAAACTCTGGCTCAGGATTTCTGTGCAGCCTCCAAGGACCTTCATCAGGATTAAAAACCTAAGTGAAGGATATTCTTGATACTTCTTGATGCTACAGTAACGATCATACGACCAAACGCGAGAAACTGAACTGACTTACCATTAATGGAACATGGAATAAGTGTTATTTAGCATTCGCAATCATCTGTACAACTGATGTAGTGAATGTTTGGACTAAAGAAGCCAGTAGCAACTTATCTTGCGAGGTTGCTCGATGTGAAACAACACCCCCCCCCATGGTGCTAGGCCTAACCCAATACACTCTCATCAGGCCTAGCTTACGCGACATGAATACATTAGCCACTTCCCTGGCTCTCTCCGCCTTCCTTGTGGAGATTAAAATGGTTTCAAGCTTTCTTTAAACAGCTATATATATATTATTAGTTTCTCGCAACAAAGGAGATGGTTTCGTATAATTTGCTACGATTCAGAAGACAGTAAATGGTTAAGTATTATTCTCAGAGAAAGAGGTACGGCCCATCGTGCGCATCCACTTCTACCAAAAGGCAAACAGCTGCCAGTTCATTGGCTGACCAAGTACAATAAATTTCGTTGTTCTATCCGACGTCGTATACCGGTATTGTGATTAAATCCCACGAGACTACAGTATTACGTGAAATTAGAAAGAAACGTGTCTACTCATCTCACAACTTTTGCATGCACTGACAGAGATTCATGCAGTCACACCATTGAATGCATTATTATTATTATTATTATTATTATTATTATTATTATTATTATTATTATTATTATTATTATTATTATTACTATTACCATCATTTTTATTATGCTTTTGCCCCCACCCACGTAGAATCGGGGTGTAGACTTGTCCCTGTTTCACAGCCGGATGTCCTTTCTGACGCCAACCCTGTGCGGAGGGTTATATTCACTAATGCATGTTTGTGATGGTTGATAGTGTGGTGTATTGTGTGCGTTGAAAGGAGAGTGTTCGGACAGACAGAAACACCCATTCCCCGAGAGAGACACGATTAAAATCCCCCGAACTTGCCAGGAATCTCATCCGTTACCTACTGAACCGTAGGCTTCCACGCCGACCATTCAGCCAATGAGCCGCAACATTTTCCTTACTTGCTGTTTGCTTTACGTCGCTCCGACACAGATAGGTCTTACGGGATCGATGGGTTAGGGTAGGGCTAGGAGTGGGGAGGAAGCGACCGGGCCCTTAATTAAAGTACAGCCCACTGTCTCGCGGACTATTATTATTATTATTATTATTATTATTATTATTATTATTATTATTATATGAGTTGCATATCCCACTAACTACTATTACGGTTTGCGGAGGCGCAAGAGTGTCGGAATTTTGTCCCTCGGATGTTCCTTTATGTGCCGGTGGATCTACAGACACGAGGGTGGCGTATTCAGGCACCTTCAAACACCAACGAACAGAGCTGGTATCGAACCCGCCATCTTACGCTCAGAAATCCATCGTTCTACCTCTTGAGACACTGATCTAGACGTCTATGAATACATAACATAATTTATCACTCTTATTCTCCTTGATTATCCATTATGGGTAGTGAGATATCGTGATCAACTGAGAACATAGAGCATGTAAAGTCTTATACCTGTACCTGAGAGCTGAACCAACGTACAGTAAGTCACATTTTATGAAACTTAGAGCCATGTAAATGTAAGTCCACTGTAATTTTATTTTATGGCAGTAAAACAATAATTAACACTTTTAAGTGTAAATTATATTAGTGAAAGTGTTCAGTGATCAAAATTACACAAAATATATCAAGGACAATGATGATCATTTATTGCCTAAGTCATAATGCAGCAATAATTCACTTCAACTGACGTGTTTCCTGTCACCTGTAAAATGTGACTCTAAATATGGCTCTAATTTCATAAAATGACTAAAATGTGACTTACGTTGGTTTAGCTCTAAGGTACAGATATTGTTTCTGATCTCTCTAAATCATTCACACAGTTTTTTGGCGACACTGGGATAGAAATAATTTAGACTGTAAGGAACCCAGGTCTACAGGACGCGAAGCTACTTTGCAAACTACAGACAACGGTTTCCTTCTCTCAGTTTCTGAATTTATATCAAATATGATACTGTTGCCAACAATACTACGTATTTACTTCGTTTTCCGGACTGATTGGCTCAGGCTGGCCTTCTGTGCCCAAGTTGACGGGTTAGATCCCACCTCAGTCCGGTGATATTTGAAGGTGCTCGCAAGCACGCCAGCGTCATCTCGGTAGATTTACCAAACGTAAAAGAATTCCTGTGGGACGGTCTGGCATCTCAATGTCTCGGAAAACTGTAAGAGTAGTTAGCGGGACGTTAAATTAATAACATTATTACCTCGTTCATAAATCTTGCACTAGGGCGTTTCTTGATGTTGTGCTTAGGTCAAGAATTTCAAGAGATAATTCGTGACACAAGAAGGAAATCAGTTTTCAATCCAATTTGGTCATACTAAGGATGAGTATAGTATTAATAATGTTTACGCGTTTACCATTAATATTGTCTATTCATTGACGTAAACTATTTTGAAGTTATGTCAACAATAACGGATATTTTGTACACAAAAATCACTTCATTGTTTAACGTAGAAACAGTTGTAAATAACAGTTTGAACCAGGGACCCTCTGGATGAAAGGCGAGCACGCTAACTATTTAGCCATGGAGTTGGACAATATATGTGATGCTACTCGTACTTTATTCCATGCTTCGCACAATAGACAAAGCAATGTTGTGAATAAGACCATTTACAATACACTTATGAACGCTATTTTTCTTGTAACCTCTGTGTGAAGGAAGAATATTTCTTTAAGTGTACAACACGGAGTGATTATGGTACTACTTTAAGAACAATGTAAGGATGAATTCAGAATGAAATTTAAAGCTGGGTAAGTCCGTGACTTTTAAGTAGAAAGAATAACAAATGAGACCGCTTACCGTGACTGTATCTGCGATCGTTGTTTAACTACCGGCATTGCCCCACTCGGGACTAGAAAATACGGGCGTTCTGATTAGTCCTCTAAGTGATAGCAGCCAAAAATAATGGCTTAAGGCCTGAAGGGACCTGTCGATAGCGACGTTAGAGTGGAAGAAGTGAGTTCATTTAAAAAATGTTCCCACATTAAGGGTGGTTGTGTTCTCTGACCGGTGGACCATCAATAATTGAGTCAAGTTTCACGGATTCTCGCCTGAGATTAATATGAGCATCCAGCCATTGCGAGGGCCTCATTTACAAGAGGAGTGCCTGGTGGGGATAGCGGCAGAAACCCTCGCAGACAGCCTGCAACTCTTTGAAGTCAACTGCCGGCGCTTATATACTTCCTTTAAACAGCTGAGAATAAAGCCGTCCAACCTTAAATGAATGGCATTTCTAAATACATCAAGAATAATCCAACCCTCATTTGAGAAGAAAAAATCTTTTACAGGCTAAATATATGTTAATGGCTCGTTAAAATGCATTAAACAATTTTATTCAAAACAGAGAAAGAGAGAATGTCTACTTAAAGAGTCTCCGTCATTTACAGCCTTGGCAGCCTCCCTTTACCCTCGTAATAGCTTAATTTGAAAGAAATAATTTTGTTCCCTCCGCGAAGGCGGAATCTTTAGGCCATTCAAACGTTTAGAACAATTGATATAAGGCAAAAGTTTGAAGTTCCTCGGGACATCGCATCTACCCACTTCGAATAGGGAAATCTAGCGGCTGACGATGAAAAACCTTCAGACTACCAAGGTGTAAGACCAGTGAAGACTGCACTTTAGAAAGCTAGTTGTTTTACGTAGCACCGACACAGATAGGTCTTACGGCGACGATGGGACAGGAAAGGGCTAGGAGTGGGAAGGAAGCGTCCGTGGCCTTAATTAAGGTACAGCCCCAGCATTTGCCTGGTGTGAAAATGGGAAACCACGGAAAACCATTTTCAGGGCTGCCGACAGTGGGCACTTTAGAAAGAACAATGAAAGCGTTATACAACAAAAATACACAAAGGAAACAATAAACACGGTGTATTTTTAAAATGAGTCATATTTAATCAATGGGTTCAGAAACAATGCAAGTCCAGTTTTACTTACTTGACTTAATTCCTCACATTCCCACTGAAACATAGGGCATTCGTGAAATGTCTCCATTGTAGTCGTCAACTTTCGAATGCTTTAACTTCCTTCCAAGTCTTCCCTGCTTCAAGAGCCTCCTCCTCTACAGTCCTCCTCCAGGTCTTCCTAGGACGACCTCTCTTCCGTGCCCCTTGCAGATTCCATTCCAATGCTGTGTGTTCTATAGATTCCGCTGGCTTTCTCAATGTTTGAGCTATCCATTTCCGTTTCCTCGTCTTGCTTGCCAATACGACTGGAACTTGGTTTGTTGTTCACCATAGTTCGTCACTGGATATAAAATCAGGCCATCAGATGTTTATGACGCGTCGTACGCGACGGTTTACAAATGTCTGCAAGAGATTAGTGATAGTTCGTGTAACCTTCCAAGTTTCACAAGCATATAGAATGACTGATTTAACATTTGTATTGAAAATTTTTATTTTCGTCTTCCTTGAAACGTTGTTATTCTTCCACACCGTATACAGCGGCATGAAGGCTCCATTTGCTTTCCTTATTCTGGCTCTTCCGTCCCTCCTTCGCTTGTCACTACTCCTACCAAGTAGGTAAATGTTTTAACCTCTTCAATCTCTTGAAGTCAACTGCCGGCGCTTATATACTTCCTTTAAACAGCTGAGAATAAAGCCGTCCAACCTTAAATGAATGGCATTTCAAAATACATAAAAAATAATCCAACCCTCATTTGAGAAGAAAAAATCTTTTACAGGCTAAATATATGTTAATGGCTCGTTAAAATACATTAAACAGTTTTATTCAAAACAGAGAAAGAGAGAATGTCTACTTAAGTGTCTCCGTCATTTACAGCCTTGGCAGCCTTCCTTTACCCTCGTAATAGCTTAATTTGAAAGAAATAATTTTGTTCCCTCCGCGAAGGCAGAATCTTTAGGCCATTAAAACGTTTTGAACAATTGATACAATCTTTCGTCAATTTTAGCATTTACTCTCATTTCCTTGGTCTTAACAACATTTATGTCCTACTCGTTGTCTGAATGGTCAGCGTACTGGCCTTCAGTTCAGAGGGTCCCGGGTTCGGTTCCCGGCCGGGTCGGGGATTTTAACCTTCATTGGTTAATTCCAATGGCTCGGGGGCTGGGTATTTGTGCTGTCCCCGACATCCCTGCAACTCACACACCACACATAACACTATCCTCTACCACAATAACACACAGTTACCTACACATGGCAGATGCCGCCCAACCTCATCGGAGGGTCTGCCTTACAAAGGCTGCACTCGGCTAGAAATAGCCATACGAAATTATTATTATTATTATTATTATTATTATTATTATTATTATTATTATTATTATTATTATTATTATTATTATTATAACAACAACATTTATATTGAGTGCTGTAGCCTCTGCTTCCTTCTCTAATCCTTCTAACGTGTGTTTCATATCACTAATTCTTGAAGGCAAAGACAAATATCATCTGCGAATTCTAAATCTTCTAGTCTTTCCCCCATTCTCCATTGAATTCCTCTTTACCGGGCGAGTTGGCCGTGCGCGTAGAGGCGAGCGGCTGTGAGCTTGCATCCGGGAGATAGTAGGTTCGAATCCCACTATCGGCAGCCCTGAAAATGGTTTTCCGTGGTTTCCCATTTTCACACCAGGCAAATGCTGGGGCTGTACCTTAATTAAGGCCACGGCCGCTTCCTTCCAACTCCTATGCCTTTCCTATCCCATCGTCGCCATAAGACTTATCTGTGTCGGTGCGACGTAAAGCCCATAGCAAAAAAAAGTTCCTCTTTTACATTTACCCAACATTTTTCTCATGGCATTATCGAGCACCACTAAAAGGATTGTCGGTGAAGGAATGCGTCCCTGGCAAACTCTAATTGTGACATTCACATAGTCTGTGAGCTTTCCCTCATGTACTACTTTGCATCTGTACCCTTCACACATTGTCTTCATGAGATTCAAGATCTTATGTGGTACTCCACATTTCACCAAGTTCTTCCACATTACGGTCCTACTTACTGAATCAAATGCTCTTTCGAAGTCTATGAATGTCAAGTACAATGTGGCCTGCCATTCATTACTTTGCTCTAGAATTATTCTTAGCGTATTTATTAGATCAACGCTGCTGCGATGTCTACGGAAACCAGCTTGTTCTTTTCGGAGACGCTGCTCAATTGAGTCCTTTACTCTGTTTAGAATTATTCTTAGAATTTTACTTGGTATACTCGTTAGTATTATTCCTCTCCAATTCTTACACACTGTGGTGTCACCTTTCTTGGGACGTTTCACAATCAAGCCCTCTTTCCAATCAGCTGGAATTCTCTCTCCTTTCCATATTTTCCCCAGTAATGGTAGCAGCAAATTAATGGCGGCATCTTCATCCCCTTTTAGTATTTATGGATCTATATTATCTATACCTGCTGCTTTACCATTCTTTAATTGTTTCAATGCTAACCTAACTTCATGCCTTGTTGGGGGATCTAGATTTATTCTTGAGTCTTTACTAGCTAAGCCTTCATTTACTTATTCTTTAATTTCCTGCTCATTTCCATCATCTTTGTTTAAAATTTATGAAAAATACTGTTGCCATCTTCTCAATTGTTCTTCTTGTGATAACATCATATTTCCTTGCTTATCTCTCATTGTTTTACTCTTCCTATAACCTCCTCTTGACAACTTCCTTGTAATAGTATAGAGTTGTTTCATATCACCCTTCTTCTCAGCTTCATCTACAATTTGTGTCTGCTGGTCAATCCATATTCCTTTATCACTTCTCACACCCCTTTTTACCATTTTGTCAGTTTCCGAATATTTCCTTTGGGCTTCTGGCATCTGCTGTCTTGTTCTGCTTTGTCTCTTTTCGTTTTCGAATTAAGTACCATGTTTCCTCAGACATCCAGTCTTTCTGTTGATAGCTCTAATAACCAATTACTTTTTTATACGCTTGCATATAAGTGTTCCTAACATTTTTCCAAGTTTCTTCCACACTCAACTCTTCCTCTTTTTCAAGATTTGAAAGGACTTCAAACCGATTTTTCAACTCCAGACTAAATTCTTTCCGCCTCTTTTCACTGTTTAACCTTTGTATGTTGAAGCACATTTTTCTAGTTGCAAACTTCACCGATTCAGTCTTTATTTTCAATTTAAACTCACCTACTACTAGATGATGATCAGTAACAACATCAGCTCCTCTTCTACTCCTCTCATCTGTTAATGATTTTCTAAATTTCTTACTAATAGCTACGTGGTCGATCTGATTTTCTATTTTGTGATCTGGCGATACCCACGTAACATAATGACACCTTTTGTGAGGAAATATTGTCCCTCCAATCATCATTTTATGGCTGGCACACAAATTTACACATCTCCCTCTATTATCATTCATTTCTTCTAATCCATATTTCCTTATCACATGATCTAGTCCCTCATTAATTGATCCAATTTTCACATTCATATCACCCATAAAAATAGCAATATCTCTGTTATTTATATTCATCGTAGTTGCATTCAAAAAAATGATAAAATTGATCCTTCATGTCGGCATCAGATACTTCTGTTGGTGCGTAACAAACTACTATTGTTACATTTCGAATTTTCCCTTGAAATCTAGCTGTCATAATTCTGTCTGAGATGGGACTCCATCCAATTAATCTGTTCTTGGATGTCCTACTTAGCAACATACCCACTCCTTTTCTCCTTTCAGCATCCTCCCCAGACTGTTCAGAATAAATAAGTGTATTCCCATTTTGCGTCATGATCTCTCCAAAAAAGCACCAGCTCACTTCACTTAAGCCAAGAACGTCCAAGCCATAATTTTGCATCTCTTTCTCAACCTGCTTTAGTTTACCTTCCTCTGTCAAAGTTCTAACATTCCAAAAACCAATTCTCGTTTTCCGTTTTGGGCCAAAGTTCGTCATCGAGGTATCCATCCGGTTTCGTTTCACTTCAGTTTCTTTAACAAGTGGATTTAAGATGTGCGACTTATTAGCCCACAGCACCAGAGCTTGCTGGTGGGGCTGCCACCTGAGACTCCAAGCCTGCCGTTTTCTGTAGGGGTTGTCTCCCTTAGCCTTGGAAGATCCCTCTTCACCACAATGCAGTGATCACCCCCATTTATTTAACCCCACGGGAGAATGGTTGCCCCGTCTGCCAGATTTGCCGTTCCAAATGTCTCCTTCTCCGCCGCAACTGCCATTGAGGACTTCACCAGAATCCCGTTAGCCGTCATTTTTCACGGTTCCTTAAGGGCCTTCACAGCTACCGTAGCGGTCCTGGGGCACACACAGTCCCCGCTGTACATCACCCCTACAGGTAATCCCCTACTCCATGACATTGCCCACCTCCCACGATGTGGGCGAAGGGTTGGACTTATGGGATGCAGTCCAGTTTTAGCTAAGCTGAACATTCTTTCTATAATACTTTATTCGGCGCGTGGACTTCGGCAAATTTTTCGAGCAAGACATTCCGTTTCTACGCGTAATTTTAATAAATCTGCAAATCACCGCTATTCCATTTGCATCTTGATCTTCATCAGCATCATTGTTTTCCTGGTCCATCTGTTATTTCTTCATCAACTTGTATCACAGCTCTTCCTCATTTTCATTCTCACGATCACTTTGTATCATATGAAACTCTTACACAATATGCTCCTTATTATGCAGGTAAAATATTTTTCTCTTTGACATTTTTATATATCAGAAACGATGGTCGCCCGAAATATAAGACTCATTCAATAATCGACTGAACTATAGGTGAAGATAAACACCCAATAAAAATGGACAACAATTTGAAATGCTGAAAAGGCATATTATTATTACTATTATTATTATTATTATTATTATTATTATTATTATTATTATTATTATTATTATTATTATTATTATTATTATTATTATTATTATTAATGGGAAGATAAAACGGTGAATATTGTTTTGTACATCACAAACTACCAAAATAAAAAGGAGTTAGTAGATATGAGCCGATTTATTTAAACCAACATTGTAGAGTTGATATGATTAACAAATTTTACAGAAGCAAGAAGTATTAATATGCATAGGTACGGACTTCATAGGTATAAACTTTGCTTTGGGTTCTCTACTGACCCTGTTTGGTAGTCTGAAGGGTAAGTCACTGCTTCGATTTACTCATACATGACTGATGATAATAGCGACATTATACGAATTAGTATGATATGAGCAGAGATCGCATGTAGGTCCTGTTCAAGATTTCTAATAGAGTTAACATTTCCATTTAGAAGTTATTTCTGGTGATGTTTTTACTACATATTAGAGGCTTAGGCCTTGCGTAACGGATAATATACGAGTGTTAGCATGTTATATTTTACTTGCATACTGTCGGACACCAAAGTCTACATACGCCCTAAGAACAACACTTCAAGACAAAAGCAATCAAGAAAATATTATGTATCCACTTTCTGCTTCATTAACAGACATGTTACAAACTGAAAACAACATACCGGTATATACTGCATAATTAATAATAGTTCCATATACTGACATCTTGAGCGTACAAATGAAACACCGGTTAGGTACAAAAGTCAACATACACTGTGATGTTGCTCACTTTCATGACGATTTAATATTTTGTATTGCCGCCTATTGCTTCGACCACAGCTTACAAACGTCGAGACATAGCTTCCACCAACTTCTTTTTTGTCCGCAGTTGCAAAGTTACTCCACTCTTTCACTAAGACCGCTTTCAGATCATCTTTGCTTTTGCTGTTGTATTTTTTTATCCTTCGCTTTAGTTCTCCACAAATATGTTCAATTGGGTTGATATTTGGTGACTGGGGAGGCGAATGCAACTGTTTTGGTACATTGTAAAGTAGCCATTCTTTTACGACAATGGCCGTTTAATTAGGGACATTGTCTTGCTGAAACACCCAGTCTGTTCTTAGTCCCAGTTTCTCCGCAGATCGTTTCAAATTCTCTTTTAAGATGGTGAGATACTTCCATTTATATTAAATACCCAACCCCAGCTCCAGACATGCAACTCCACACAAGAATATTTCCACCACCATGCCTCACAGATGGTACAAGATGTTTATTCTTTAAACCTTCATTCCTATTTCGCCACACCTTTTGCTTTCCAGCACACTGGAAGGTGTCGAACTTACTTTCATCCGTGAAAAGCACTATATTCCAAAATATGGAATATTTAGTACGATGCAGAGTTCCAAATTCTAGCCGCTTCTGTTTCATTTACATTGCCTATGAACGGTTTATGCCTTGCTGTTCTACTGTCAAACTCATGATTGTTCAAAAGTCTTCGTATTGTGATGGGATGAACAATACTGCCACAAGTATTTGCGACATCTACCGCCAACTCCGTAGCTGTAATTCTGGGATCGGCATTCACTTTTCTAATGATGTGTCGGCGCTCCCTGTTAATTAATTTTGGTGGTCGTCCACATCTAGCTTTGTTTTCTACACGTCCTTGATCACTGGAGTTTCTTATTACGGTTTGGACAAATGTATGGCTTCTTCTAACAATTTTCCCAAATTTACGCAGAGAAAAGGCCTTTTTACTGAGCTCAGTGAGTTTTTTCCTCACCTCCACTGGTATTTCGGTTCTTCTTGGATCCTTATTACGCAGTCCAATTCTGTATTGCAATACACGTCTACCGTATCAACAAGTCGCACAACTTTCACTGTGTTCACTGCAACATCTCCCCTACAACTGACGAGAGACTCGAAGTGTATGTTGAATTATGTACTGTTGCATCTATCACGCTTGTCGCGCACGATACTGGTCTGACGACCTTAGTTTATGTGGACGCAGACGAGTTACACGTACACCTCTGTGCTTCCAGGGTTGTACACAACATGCTACAAAATTGGGGTGTATGTAGACTTTACTGTCCCATTGTATATCGCCTTCCGCAACTTACTTCGTAGTGGCAGGTTGTTCTCTAGAAGATAAATAGTAGTGATGTTTTATTTAGAGACCCTATACCTCCATAGTGCGTGTACTGGATCATGTATTACGAAACGACTACCCAGCACTAGATGAAGGATTCATTCCTAGGTTACGGTATTTTTCAGGTTAAGAGAATAATACAGAGAGTTTCCTATATCCAGTTCCGTGGTGAGTCATAACCCAAAATACAACATACTCTACTACAAACTCCTCAACAATATGGGCAATCAGAAAACGTGCATACAATTATGTTCACAAGCCTGATGATAATGCGTCATAAAACAATTACTATGGTTTTTTCAGTGATCGAACATACATCCCGTTAAACATTTCTAAAAGAACTAACATGTCCATTTAGAAGTTATTTCTGGTGGTGGTGTTGCTACTTCACTTCTGATTCTTGGTGTCAGGACCTGCCAACGAGCAAACTATATCCATGACGCACTTTGTCCATAGATGTATTTAGTCCAGTGGGAAACTTCGTCCAAAATCACATTTCGTCCTACCGGCATTGTCCACACTCCAACTAGTTTTAAATTCGAGACACTGCCAGGAGTTACATCCGAGCCACCTGGGTAGGAAGTTACAGTACTCACTCGTGTATCATGGTGGTGGCCTGAAGACATTTAGGAATAGGTTACAGAAGCTCAGTTGCCTGGGGTTGCTATTATCTACGGGAGTAAAATGGAGTGATGAATCGCTTGATTTGCAGAGGCTGAATATTCTGAAACTTTTCTGAGCTTTCTGACAAACAAGTTGTTAATAATAATAATAATAATAATAATAATAATAATAATAATAATAATAATAATAATAATAATAATCTGAGTGCCACTTACTACAAAGCCACTGGCTGTCAGGTTGGGAGCTTTCTGGATGTTGTGTTTATAATTGGCTTTACGTCGCTCCGACCCAGTTAAGTCTCTTGGCACCGAAGGGATATGAAAGGGCTAGGAGTGGGAAGGAAGCGGCCATGGCCTTAATTAAGGTACAGCCCGAGCATTTGCCTGGTGTGAAAATGGGAAACCACGGAGAACCATCTTCAGGGCTGCCGACAGCGAGGTTCGAACCCACTATCTCCTGGTTGCAAGCTCACAGCTGCGCGCCCCGAACCGTACGGTCAACTGAGTTTCTGCCTCAGGTGGATGATATTTGAGGATATTTACCTTCAATGAGTGAAACATATAAAACCGATTGGAGTACTCAATGGGATGGAGCTTGATGAAGAGGACATTTATACAAAGGAACTTCCACGTACCTGTGACCACCAGCGCGCATGCTCCAGCGGGGATATTCCTTGCGTGCATACTTTCACCCCATGTGTTTGCAGCTAGAACTAGTGCATTCGCCGTATCTGCATGTTGCATCAATGTCTTTTAATATCTACCTGTGATCAGAATGGCGTATCAAAGATGCTTTACCGGGCGAGTAGGCCGTGCGGTTAGGGGTGCGCAGCTGTGAGCTTGCATCCGGGAGATAGTGGTTTCGAACCCCGCTGTCCGCAGCCTTGAAGATGGTTTTCCGTGGTTTTCCATTTTCACACCAAGGAAATGCTGGGGTTGTACCTTAATTAAGGCCACGGACGCTTCTATTGCCAATCCTAGGCCTTTGCTTTCCCATCATCGCCATAAGACTTATCTGTGTCGGTACGACGTAAAACAAAATTGAAAAAGAAAAATATGCTGGTGTGTCAAGACAACTGCTGCCCAGCCCAATAGCCTGCAGATATTAAAGTGTCATGTATTCAGTTAGGCTATGTTTTACTTGGCTTTCTTGATCGAATTCTCCGTCCCTCATTTAAGAAAAACTCCCCATTTGACCTGAAAATTCTGAGCGAATCCCATTCCATCCCTCACACCAGGAGCCCCAAGAGAATTTCTATTTACTGGAGAGCACCTGTGTGTTTGTTAATCAGTATCCAAATATAACTATAGCTGCTTCCAGTAGAGTTAGGATATGTAGGCCTATAATTTTGCGGAATATTTCATATATAGGTAGGTATCTGCTTTCATATGATTCTTAGACTATTGCATTTGAATTTTGGGGAAAATATGGTATCAGTACAAGTATGTAAATATATCTTGGTTGGAAATAGAGACGTGATGTCAGAGTTCCGATGAAATTGTAATTAGATTTTGTAAAATCTAATCAAATGTGGTTGTCATATTTCAGTAACAGAATACTATATGGTACAGTCAACATCAATAATTTTCTGAGCACAGAGAGAGGTTTCACGCAATAACACAAAATTTATTTGTGAATGTTAATATCTACTGTTGTGGCTCTTCACCTATTCATTTGGGGAGCCGAAGTCCTTGGACACCTCCCGGCACTAATAGCCACACGCCATTTCATTTATCTATTCATTTAAATCATGGCTAAATGGTTAGAGAGCTGGCCTTTGGTCACAGGGGTCCCGGGTTCAATTCCCAGCAGGGTCGGGAATTTTAACCATGATTGGTTAATTTCGCTGACACGGGGGCTGGATGTATGTGTCGTCTTCATCATCATTTCATCCTCATCACGACGCGCAGGTCGCCTACGGGAGTGAAATCAAAAGACCTGCATCTGGCAAGCCGAACTTGTCCTCGGACACTCCCGGCACTAAAAGCCATATGCCATTTCCATTTAAATGAAACCACGACTCCTCCGAAAATTATAAAAGCTACGGGTCAATCAAGCTATCTTTCACAGATTCCAGATTACATTAATATTCACTCTACGAAGAGGATCTCCATCTTTCAAAACATTTATTCGAGTATACAGATAGGATTTCAGGCTTAATAAATGTGTTGCGTTTCTAGCGTGGGGGGGGGGGGAATACACCTGACTGTTGAGCTAATTTCGTAAGATATTTTTCGCAGCGAATGTTTTAGATTCTCAATTTCCAGTGAAATGAAATGAAATGAAATGAAATGAAATGAAATGAATTGGCGTATGGCTTTTAGAGCCAGGAGTGTCCGAAGACATGTTCGGATCGCCAAGTGCAGGTCTTTTGATTTGACTCCCGTAGGCGACCTGCGCGTCGTGATGAGTATGAAATGATGATAAAGACAACACATACACCCAGCCCCACTACTATCGAAATTAACCAATGATGGTTAAAATTCCCGACCCTACCGGGACCCCTGCGACCAAAGGCCAGCACGCTAACCATTTAGTCATGGAGCCGGACTCAATTTACAGTACCCTACCCTCTTGTTAAAACTGACTTTTTCATATGATACCGAACTTGGAGTATACAATTTATTCACTACCCTGTAGATGCCTGATCGTCAATGTGCTCTAGTGGTAGGGAATTTGTTAACGAATACTGTATGTTCACAGCAAGAAGACTCAAAATAACCCTAAAGGCACTTTCTTCTCCAGGAATGTGAAACACAACAACAATAATCTCGCATATGGCTCTAATGCGTATTTGAAATATACTTTACAGATAAACATAAATTTGTATATTGACAAGTGACGCACTATAACATTCAGTTCACAGAGAGTTACGGCTTTCACTGATAAATGATACTGGCAGCAGTCAGCGGACTAATGCAAAAACTGAAGAGCGAACCAGTAGGCGGCCAGTGTTAATGTCTCCTGCCGTGAACTTACAGGTCGGGAAGTGGATAACACATTAAATAAGGGCCTTGAACCTGCACGAACTAAGTAAATTCGCCATCTTCTGGAATGTAATTACTCAGCTAAAATGTTTCATTTCTGTAAAAGGAAATTGTCAGCGTTTTTGTGACTATCAATGTTATGGCCGTGAGCCGCGGAACCTAGTTTTCCTTGGAATTCCAACAACAGGGATGTGACTTCCCAATTTAAAAAATTCAGACATGCACTGGTCAAGATTCGAACTGCGTCATCTTCATGAAAGGCAAATGACGATGTGACTGAGCTATAACGGCCTCTTGGAAAATCTGTGACGTTACAGGCACAATTCCCTTATCAATTGAGGGGTTGTTAGCCGAATGGCACTGTCAATGGCTTCTCACCAAGGTGGCCATGGTTCTAATCCCGGCCAATGTGTGTGAGATACTTGAAATATTCTCGTCCCTATGGTTCAGATTCCACGAATAATTGGCGGTTTTATGGCTGTTATCACGATATCAACAGTCTAATGAAGCCGCAAGCTTCCTTTCTACATCAGGTAATACTGAGGGAATAAATTGTCTTACTTCACTAGTAATGCTATTTCTACAGATTACGTCGTTACTGACGGTCCTTTCTCTATGACAGTAAAATAATTTGAGTATTTTATTCCACAAAACGCGAGCGATCAGTTTAACTTCCCAACTATACGCCTCTTTCAATACAATGGTTATGTCGTAAATTCTCACGTGACGTACCAGGTCCACCAGTCTAACTAAGAGTTCGTTAACTACAGTGAAAAGAAATCTTACATCCTGCTGGTATTTCTATAGGAAGTGTCTGTCCACTCTCCCAGTAGCGTATTGCTCTGGTTTGAGATGCTTTATTGGAGGAGCAATCAATAACTTCCCCAAAGTACAAAATGTAATCTTGTTCCTTCAAACCAGACAGCCTACGGGGACATCACATTATATACTGTATTTCATTTTCCCATTCTCCCAGAACGAGCCAAGATTAGGAGTGGTAATATGCTTACTGTCGGTCTAAAGATGAAGTTAAGAAAAGAAGTAATCAAGTGTCTGGGTCTCATAAGACTTGACCTACTACATGGTGGTAAAAATACAAGGAAACAAGGAAAAATCTCCACGGTTGTTCTGTTAAGTGTGATACTGATTGTTAAATGGACAATAAAAAAAGTACGAGAGTTAAACAGTGTTCTTACTTCATACTAGTGACATCTTGCTCAACAGTTCCGTGCGCTTAGTGCAAGAGAATTCCGGCTCCATGGCTAAATGGTTAGCGTGCTGGCCTTTGATCACAAGGGTCCCGGGTTCGATTCCCGGCAGCGTCGGCAATTTTAACCTTAATTGGTTAATTTCGTTGGCACGGGGGCTGGGTGTATGTGTCGTCTTCATCATTTCATCCTCATCACGACGCGCAGGTCGCCTACGGGAGTCAAATCAAAAGACCTGCATCTGGCGAGCCGAACTTGTCCTCGGACATTCCCGGCACTAAAAGCCATACACCATTTCATTTACAGTATGTCTGTACACTGTGTTGCTGTGGCGTCTGTACTAATGTGTGTATTTTTAAAAGCAAGCAAGCAGATATATTTAAGTGACAGTTACAGTCATAATCACAGCCACGGAACCTCCAGTTTTACGTGGAAAAATCAACCACAAGGACGTGACTTTTCGTTTTAGAAAGTCCATATGCACTGGTCAGCATTCGAACCACGGTCACCTAGATGTAAAGCTAGTGGCATTGTTATTCGGCCATCACATCCCTCTGTATTTGTGATAATTGGGGAATAGGACTGGCGAGGAATGAGCTGTGGCCTATATTCAAAAGACTATCCCAGAATTCACCTGGATTTGAAGTGAGAGAACTAGTATGAATGGGATTTTACCCCTCTTTTTTTGTCAGCCATGTTACCTTTGGCCGCGTACTCCCAGTTTCTTCCCTAGCTAGTGACTCAGTAGAGCGCCAGTTTTCTGAGCCCAAGTTGACGGGTTCGATCTCGGTCCAGTCCACTGGTATTTGGTGTTCAAACACTCCAGCGTCTTGTCGGTAGACATACTGGCACATACAATAACTTTTGTGGGACAAAATTCTGGCTCCCCGGCGTCCCCGAAAATCAAAAAAATTAGTTAGTGCGAAGGAAAAACAAACACGTATTTTTGCTAGCGGTTTAACTCATAACAAGAACATTATTGTTATTATTAGGCCTATTGTTGTTTTTCTTCCAGGACGACTAAGGACCACGATAATCAATTATTGCGTTTGATGTTTGCCCACATCCTGTGGTTGTGTTGTTCTTTCCTCTCCTCTGTCCAGGGGGTACCTGTCTTTCTTCTCGGTGGTTTGTCCTGGAAACCCTTTTGTTTAAGTACCCACCTGAAAGATGTCCCTTTCTGTTCCTGCAGATCTTTGTTTACTTCCATCAGCCATGTTTACTTGGTCTTCCTCTATTTCCAGTAAACGAGAAGTGGATTGGTCAATCTGGCATTATGCATCCTGTAGACGTGTCCATAAAATGATTTTTTCACAGTATTTGTAGAGTTCCCTTTCTTGGCTGGTCCTAATAAATTCCTCAATACTCTTGTCCAATGGATTTCGAGCTTATCGGTGAGTCCGTTCCTGTTGAATATTACCCATTCTGAAGCATATATGGCTTCAGGGCGTATGCCTGTCTGGTAGAGATTCATTTCATTTTTGCTAGTTCAATCAATCAATGAAAATGAAAACCTACAACCTGTTTTCCAGTACTTGACCGGGTCAGGGATGTAATGAATGAAACATATATAGGCTGTTATTACAATGGGGTCGCCACTCCCAAGGTGATTTATTAATGAGTGATAAATGCTATGAAATGATAATGGAGAGTGTTGCTGGAATGATAGATGACAGGGAAAACCGGAGTACCCGGAGAAAAACCTGTACCGCCTCCGCTTTGTCCAGCACAAATCTCACATGGAGTGACCGGGATTTGAACCACGGTATCCACCAGTGAGAGGCCGACGCGCTGCCGTCTGAGCCACGGAGGCCCTTTTAATCAATCAATACTGATGTAAATTTACGGCAGCCGCCCAGGTGGCAGATTCCCTATCTGTTATTTTCCTAGACTTTTCTTAAATGATTTCAAAGAAATTCGAAATTTATTGAACATCTCCCTTGGTAAGTTATCCCAATCCCTAACTCCCCTTTCTGTAAACGAATATTTGCCCCAATTTGTCCTCTTGAATTCCAACTTTATCTTCATATTGTGATTTTTCCTACTTTTAAAGACGCCACTCAAACTTATTCGTCTACTAATGTCATTACATGCCATCTCTCCACTGACAGCTCGGAACACACCACTTAATCGAGCAGCTCGTCTTCTTTCTCCCAATTCTTCCCAGCCCAAACTTGGCAACATATTTGTAACACTACTCTTTTGTCGGAAATCACCCAGAACAAATCGAGCTGCTTTTCTTTGGATTTTTTCCAGTTCTTGAATCAGGTAATCCTGGTGAGGGTCCCATACGCTGGAACCATACTCTAGTTGCGGTCTTACCAGAGACTTATATGCCCTCTCCTTTACATCCTTACTACAACCCCTAAACACCCTCATAACCATATGCAGAGATCTGTACCCTTTATTTAAAATCCCATTTATGTGATTACCCCAATGAAGATCTTTCCTTATATTAACACCAATGATCCCCAAAAGGAACTTTCACCCCATCAATGCAGTAATTAAAAAGTCACAGGACTTTTCCTATTTGTGAAACTCACAACCTGACTTTTAACCCCGTTTATCAACATACCGTTGCCTGCTGTCCATCTCACAACATTATCGAGGTCACGTTGCAGTTGCTCACAATCTTGTAACTTATTTATTACTCTATACGGAATAACATCATCCGCAAAAAGCCTTACCTCTGATTCCACTTCTTTACTCATATCTTTGATATATATAAGAAAACATAAAGATCCAACAATACTGCCCTGAGGAATTCCCCTCTTAATTATTACAGGGTCAGATAAAGCTTCGCCTACTCTAATTCTCTGAGATCTATTTTCTAGAAATATAGCAACCCATTCAGTCACTCTTTTGTCTAGTCCAATTGCACGCAATTTTGCCAGTAGTCTCCCATGATCCACCCTATCAAATGCTTTAGACAGATCAATCGCAATACAGTCCATTTGACTTCCTGAATCCAAGATATCTGCTATATCTTTCTGGAATCCTACAAGTTGAGCTTCAGTGGAATAACCTTTCCTAAAACCGAAGTGTCTTCTATCGAACCAGTTATTAATTTCACAAACGTGTCTAATATAATCAGAAAGCATGCCTTCCCAAAGCTTACATAAAACGCATGTCAAACTTACTGGCCTCTAAATTTCAGCTTTATGTCTATCACCCTTTCCTTTATACACAGGGGCTACTATAGCAAATCGTCATTCATTTGGTATAGCTCCTTCAAGCAAACAATAATCAAATAAGTACTTCAGATATGGTACTATATCCCAACCCGTTGTCTTTAGTATATCCCCAGAAATCTTATCAATTCCAGCCGCTTTTTTAGTTTTCAACTTTTGTATCTTATTGTAAATGTCATTGTTATAATATGTAAATTTTAATACTTCTTTAGCATTAGTCTCCTCCTCTATCTGGACATCATCCTTGTAACCGACAATCTTTGCATACTGCTGACTGAACGTCGCACCGACACAGAGTGTAGTTACTTTTCAAGAGTATATGATTCAAAGTACCTTGTTGTTTTAATAGGATGATTAACCGTGAAATAATATTCCCTCCTTATTTAAGTTATTTCAGCAGGTACTAAGGTTGTCGCGGATTGACATTGGTTACGTCAACATCGAAATATCTATGTATTCTTTGTATATGTATAGTTGCCTTCTTTACTCTGTGGCGTGTGTGTATTGTTGATAATAATAAACGTGATATTGTGAACACGACGGTGAAGTCCTCTTATAATTCAGTAGTTACGATTTATAACACACAAATCTTGGTGCCGAAACCCGGGAATATTACGAGTTCAACGCGACACGAGAGAACAGAAGAGGATTTTCACACCACGGACACGTATGTTGAGCGACTTAAATCTCGACATAGGTTATCTACGCATCTCTGAGGAGGAGAAAGGATCACCAACGCAGAACTAGCTACAACTTCAAACCAACAGATAAGACGAAACACAATTGCAGTGTACGTAGTGTTGACCGTAGATTGGTAATTTTTTCTGAACATTTAATGCATAGAAGTTTGAAGGAATTTCAATATTACTCGTAACAAGAAATATAACCCCACCTACGTCAAAATATCCGTAATGGCTTCCATTCCAAAGAGATCTATGCATGCAACACTCGAGTAGAACACTAGCGCCGTCCGTTGTAAAAAGGGAGTAACTAAGCTATGATCTTTAACTTTTAATAAGACATCTCTGGCAACCATTCATTGACAATAGTGTATGACGTAACGTTGAGCCGCGCAATCATTCCACATGTTTATTTTTTTGTCTGAATATTTCAAGGAGTAATACTTTTCAGATCAGTGAAGAATTAATTTACTAGTAGGAGACATTATGGAAGGCAGCATAGCGAATCAGCTCACGAAATTGAAACGTAGACGAGTAACTCAACGTTCGAACACTACGCGTTTTATTAATCAGATTCATTCGTTCAATCAATCCACGGACTTAGATGAAATAGAGCATATCCGCGAGCGTCTACAGGAAACGTTAGCGTCCTTAAATGCGTTAAATGACAGTATCCAAGATTTACTCGATGACGCGGAGTACGAAGACGACGTGGCAGCCTGTGAAGAATATCTGGACAACTCCAAACGGGCGATTAGAAAGGCCACGGGCCTCATACAACAGAAAAGCGCGAGGAATGAGGCCGACTCTACCACTACGTATCCGAGTGTCCTTGTTCAACCCACGACTACAGCGGAGATAAAGCTTCCTACCATTAAACTGCAGTCATTCTCAGGGAACGTAGAAGAATGGCCGGGATTCTGGGAGCAGTTCGAGTCCTCCATTGACAAAAATTCGTCGGTGTCCGTCGTAAACAAACACGTATTTCTCCGTGGGTATTTAGAGGGAGAACCAAGGCGTCTTGTAGACGGTATATCTATAACGGCAGACACATACGAACAAACTAAACAAATTCTGATAGCACGATATGGTGATAAGAACAGGATTATTCAGTCTCACCTCGATTACTTGGAAAATCTCGAAGTTGTAGTCTCGGAGGCCCCTGAAGTATTAAACACGACCTACATTGAATGCCATCGCCGGATACAAGCATTAAGAGCACTAGGTGAAGACGTCGACGCATATGGTCGAATTTTAGCACCCAAACTATTACGAGCCTTTCCAGAGGACATGTGTCGCCGTTGGCTCGTCCACGCTAAAAGACTAGGCATACAAGAAGGGGACACGACTCGACTAATGGCGTTCCTTAACGAAGAAGTGGAAGGAGCTCTTAACGCTCAAAAGATACGGGGTGACGCCCCATTAACGACTTTTTCATTACCCACAGCAGCCACTCTTCACGTAAACACAAAACCAAACAAACAAAAGGGGAAGCAGACACCTCAACCAGACCCGTTCTGTGTGTACTGCGAAAACCGAGGTCACTGGGGTCAGGATTGTCAACAGATGAAGGATCCCCAGGTGAGAGTCGGTTACGTTCTCAGCGGAAGTAGATTTGGCACTACGACCAACCAAATAATGGTCCATCATGTCTCACTCACAACGGATCAGATAACTGATGAAAGCGTGCGACAGTTCTGGGACTTAGAAACTATTGGAATTGTGGATAACCAAGAGCGAAAATTATCCATTAAAGAAAACACTATTTTTCAAGAGTTTCGCGACTCTTACCGCACCGAACATGGACGGAGAGTTGTATCATTACCTCGAAAGTTGGGCATTACGGGACCAGGACATGAACCAGAGCTGCACGTCTTCTGCGATGCTTCGGAGAGAGCATACGGAGCTGACGTCTACACGAAGTCAACGCTTAACGACACTCCGGTCACAAAACTCGTCTGCAGCAAAAACAGACTAGCACCCGTGAAGAAGTTAACTCTACCAAGACTAGAGCTGCTAGCCGCACTTGCTGGTACACGCCTTCTTCACTACTTCTGTCAAGAGACTGGCTGTGACATCAAGAATGCTCAGCTATGGAGCGATTCTACTGTTGCACTTGGATGGATTCGCAACGATCCGAATAAGTGGAAGACCTTTGTCTGCAACCGCGTGACAGAAATACATAATCACGTAAACCCCAGTCAATGGAGACACTGTACTGGAGATCAGAACCCTGCAGATCACCTCACTCGTGGAGGTATATACACAGACCAGCTAGCCTCCTTAGAAACATGGTGGCATGGTCCTCGCTGGCTCATCAAAGACAGAGGCGCATGGCCACGTGACCCAACACCCACCTGCGCGCAGTTGCCAGAAGCCAAGAAGACGCAACAAGCTCTCACGATCACTATAGCGGAACCCCTACTGGATATCTCGAGGTATAGCTCATACTGGAAATTGCTACATGTCACAGCTTGGGTACTTCATTTCGTCAGTATGTTGAGCAAGAACACAAAACACCCCAATGCACTAACGGCAGAAAAGCTACGTGCGTCACTCACATACTGGATCAAAAGGGTTCAAGAGGAACGGTTCACTGTTGAACTAGCTGCATTGCGAAATGGTGAACGATTACCAGGCACTTCACAGATTGCTAGATTTAATCCATTTCTACATGAAGGTATCATTCGACTTGGTGGCAGACTACAGTTTTCAAATTTGTCTCAAACTGAGAAACACCCAACAATTCTGGACGGCCGTCATCGGTTCACTGAGTTAATCATTCAAGAGACCCACATCAAACTTCACCATCTTGGAGTACGCATAGTACTGGCAGAACTACGTGAAGAATTCTGGATTCTGCGAGCTCGACAAATAACTAAGAAGATTCTGCATTCTTGTCTACCGTGCAAATTAGCGCACAACAGCAGACCAGTGGTGATTGAGGCGCCATTACCAGCAGACCGCCTACAGTTGACACAACCCTTCTCTGTGATTGGGATCGACTTCGCTGGACCCCTGTACGTTAGATGTGGCAGCAATGTTAACAAATCGTACATCATTCTTTTCACTTGTGCCACCACCCGTGCTATCCATCTCGAGCTATCTACGGATATGTCTACGGATAGATTCTTGATGGCCATGCAGAGGTTTGTCAGCAGACGAGGTGTGCCGCACACCATATATTCTGACAACGCTCAGACCTTCGTCACTGCTCATAACGAACTTATGGAACTCAATAAGATTATGACAGACACCAAGGTGCACCACCACTGTGCTCACAATGGTATTCGTTGGAAGTTTATCGCACCAAGGGCGGCTTGGTGGGGAGGCTTTTGGGAGAGAATGGTTGGCTCTGTAAAAGGATGTCTAAGAAAGGTACTCGGCCATTCCCAGCTGAACGAAGAAAGTCTCAATACAGTATTGACAAGTGTTGAAGCCACCCTCAATAGCAGGCCAATCACCCAGGCCACAGACACGGGAGATCTCCTGACACCATCCCATTTTTTAGTTGGAAGAAAACTAACGTCCATCCCAGAAGGGCCAGAACCGAGCACGAGGAAAAATCTCGTAAAGGAATACAGATTACAACAAAAGGTCTTGGGGGACTTTTCACGACGCTGGAAAAAGGAGTATCTGCTTCAACTGAGAAGTCACCATGAGGTCAAAAATCAAAAGACCAATACACATTTGCCCAATATCGGAGACATCGTCCTCCTCCAAGAAGACGTCAGACCTCGCCACATGTGGAAGAAAGCGAGGATAGAAGAGATGCGCCCAGGAAGAAACGGACATGCAAGAACGGTCGTTCTGCGGCAGCCTGACAACACGCTCATTACTCGGCCAGTGCAGCTGGTCATCCCTTTGGAGATAGGCCAGGGTGGGGAGGATGTCGCGGATTGACATTGGTTACGTCAACATCGAAATATCTATGTATTCTTTGTATGTGTATAGTTGCCTTCTTTACTCTGTGGCGTGTGTGTATTGTTGATAATAATAAACGTGATATTGTGAACACGACGGTGAAGTCCTCTTATAATTCAGTAGTTACGATTTATAACAAAGGTAAGATCATAACTTTGGATATCGTTAGCCCATGAGTCACCCCTGAGATATGAACAGAGCTCATACTAAGTAATATTTGTGTGTATGGTTAGATTGGCGCATACATAATTCATATTGATTGTGATTTCATTTTAATAATCCTTGTCTCGAGTTTGATCGAGATTTTTATTGATTTAATTCGAAGTAATATGTAAATATGTTGGAGGATCAATATATGCCAATATCATGATATATATTCATGTCGGCAAAATAAGGTCAAATTAAATAATTGTGCAATTCATTTCAGTTCAATAATAATTAGAAATTGCTATATGACATGTATGAAATTCATATTAGAAAGTTAATTTTTTAAACATTCAGATTCACAACTGCATCACTCGAACAAAAGGAATGGCCAGTGTTGAGGCCTTCGGTTCAGAGGGTCCCGGGTAGGAGATTTTAATCGCATCTGATTACTTCTTCTGTCCCAACACTCCCCTATTCACATTCAGACAACAAACAATACCACACTACCAACCACCACCGAAACACGCAATAGTGATTTACGTGTCTATCAAAAAATCGTAGTCTCGTTTCTTATTTTTGATCTCCCTAAGAGGAATCGAATTAAAATCCTTTCGAGTACACCAGCATACTCTTATCGCCTCATCGGGCGGTATTCGGGATAACTGCACGGGTTACAGTAGATAACAAAAACACGCAATTCAAATTGATAATGCTGTACGGTATGTAGTTCATGCATAACGAACGAAGTTTCACAGCTATCCCTATACGTTGTTGTTGTTGTTGTTGTTCTTGTTGTTTTTGTTGTTGTATCAGGGGCTTGCGACATCTGGTCAACAGCCCAAGTAGTCTACCGGTACTTCGCCTATGTGAAATCAGTCTGACCGAGGGAGGTCTTGTGGCTGTAAGCTTGCATATAAGAGATAGTGGATCCGAATTCCACCCTCGGCAGACCTGAAGCTGGTGTTCTGTGCTTTACCATTTTCCCACCAATTAAATTCTGGTGGTGTCCCCTAATTAAGGCCATGGCCACATTCTTACCAGTCCTAGGACTCTTTTTTCCAGATAGTTAACAGCGGCACGGAACCACAACAACTGATTTTTCTCTAGCAAGTAAAAAAAGGTATGTTCGTGATTCCCAGGTCGTCTCTAAGCTCAAAATGTTAAAATCAAACTTCTGTGCAGCAAATGTCAGTGACCGTACCACTTATTTTTGAATATCGGAAATTTTCGCCATCGCAGCTTTTCAACTTTCGGGGAAAGGGTATATTTTTGACCGGTTACAAAAATTGCCTAAAAGGCCGATTACAACAATGGGCGGTGAATCCTCAAAACCGAACAAAATATCATCTTTGTTGCAAGCATTCTTACGAGTAAATTTGTTGCGTTCGTGGCCTCATGTCACAGAAAATTTACCGGGTGGCGCTCTCCCGAAAGTTGAGAACCGCTGCACTATGTACGGTGTCCATTTGTACTCAGTACGGGAACATATCAGGATAATACCTGATTTCAAGTCTCACTTTAGTTCTTCATGTTAACGCGAACTTACGCTAATTTACGAAGACACAAACTAGCACCGAGATGGCAGTAACAAAAATGTCCGGCTCTTTGCTGAATGATAAAGGCACTGGCCTTCGGTTCAGAGGGCCCAGGATTCAATTCCCGGTCGGGTCGGTAATTTTAATCTTAAAAGGTTAATTCACTTGCCTCGGGGACTGAGTGTTTGTGATGTTTCCAACATCCCTACAATGTACATACCACATACATCACTACACTCCACCACATTAACATGAAGCTTCACTTACACGGCAGATGCCGCCACACACGTCGGAGGGTTTGCCTTAGAAGGGCTGCACCAGGCTACGAAATAATTATTATATTAGTAGCAAGGGTTACCATACCAGTTAACTGCTAGTACAACTGTATGGTGAACATGAGTCACGTAACTAATATGGTACGGGTCAATAAAAAAATCTTAGTGGACTAGTACCACAAATAAAAGAACGTGGTTAATAATTATTTATTGTGTAAGAAAGCATATATTTTTTGTAAGAAAACAAAATATACTTTCTAAAAGGTCAAATTAGGTATTTTACGAATTATATTATTTAAAAAAGAAGTCTGCTTTATCTTCCTCTTGCTCGGCGACTCAGCATTTCTGTTTGTCTAAATACACTCCTCTTCATTTGTATACAACACACCACAAAACCTACATCCTTAGAAACGCTTTATAGTGAATAGCCTACATATATCCACTTTGAGTTGACGTTAGGAAGGTCGTCCGGCCGTAAAAATAGGCCAAATACATAACCCGTGTCAATCCAAGAAATTGGGGAAAAATGTCGAAGTGAGAAAAAGAAGTTATTGGAAATAACGCAAGCTTGTAGTTTTACGTGACCCTTGATATCTCGATTATAGCCGTTATTAGAGAAGAGAACGTGTGATTCAAATTAAGAACAGATCTAGGCTTGTAAGTGACATATCTCTTCGCACATTTTAACACATTTTGGATCACAGTTAGGGCAGTATCGCACAGTACTCTTTCCTCATCTCTGTCGAGAAGAAAAGAGTATCACCACCATCTTGAATATTTTTCTTGTCTGTATACTGTCCACTTTCCGTGTAATGTTCAATGTCTTCAAAATCAGATCTACCGAGCTCGATAGCTCCAGTCGCTTAAGTGCGGCCAGTATCCAGTATTCGGGAGATAGTAGGTTCGAACCCCACTGTCGGCAGCCCTGAAGATGGTTTTCCGTGGTTTCCTATTTTCACACCAGGCAAATGCTGGGGCTGTACCATAATTAAGGTCACGGCCGCTTCCTTTCCACCCGTAGCCCGTTCCTATCCCATCGTCGCCATAAGACCTATCTGTGTCGGTGCGACGTAAAGCAATTAGCAAAAAGAAAAAAAATAATCAGATCTGTCACCATCCAGGTCAATCACTTTTATTTAAAACAGCAATAATTTGCACTTCATTAAAAGCCATATTTTATCTTTTACAGCTCGCTATAGTTGCTAGAAATACTCACATAGCATTAAAAAAAGCTCACTAGGAAAACATAACTTAAGAAATGAAACAGAGTGTGTTGAAAATATATATACCCAACTGATAAAATGGTAAAAAAGCAAGGTCACCTCCGAACAGGTCATAAAGGCCCTTGGAGGAGTGGAAGGTAAAGGATTCCACCTTTGTTAACCTCGGCACTTAATGGGGTAGAGTGGTTAGCTCTACGCCCGGCCGCCTTTGCTCCCAGGAATTAACCTGGTACTCATTTTTGGTGTAGGCTGAGTGAACCCCAAGGCCATATGCACCTCCGGAAGTGGAAATCTCGTTTCTTAAATTTTACGACTCCCTGACGGGGATTCGAACCCACCGCCTTCTGGACGAACCGAGCACGCCTTTACCGCCTCGGTCAGACAGCCCCTGATAAAATGGTACAACACTCAAATAGACCCAAGTGCTCTAATACACAACAAGTTACTATGGAGCTAGAGTGAACACTCACTTGCAAAAGGGATGAGACAGGAGGCAGTTATTGGTAACTGGAAGCCCCTGGTGTAAAAAAAAAATGCAGTGCTTTGGCAGTCTAATTCGCACCAAACCAAGTAGGGTTTAAGTACCCGATATTTATGAAAATTATGTACATAGTCCCCGAAAAGTCATAATAAAATATGAAGTCTTACGAAGAAACTTCCAGACTTTCCTGATTCTAACACACACTCCAGTGTGTGAGAACGGAGGGAGAATAAAAATTGGTTATGCAAATCTCTCGCCTTCAGTGTAACCAGTGATGCCTGCATCCTCCATGATCGTCCTGTATACATGAAGTGGATATACGACCAGAGCTCATTTAAATTTAATTTTTGTGCTCGTTACGTACACAATGAGTTCTGAACGTTCGGTTACGTACTTTACAGAACTATCGATAAGAATATGAGAGGCTTGAATAACAGAGACTGTCTAGCCGAGGCAGAGTAAAGACGTGCTCGGTTTACACTGATGAACGTTCTTCAATTTCTCGTCAGGAAGTCGGACATATAGAAGCGAGATTTCTGACATACAAGACACTAAGGTCCACTCAGCCTACTCAAAAATATGAGTATCATTTTACACTCATGTTCATAAAAACCAGAACACATTGGAAGACTAGAGATAGGAAGTTCCTATTCACAGGACATGTGCATTATTATGTTCTGAACCATGTCGGCCCTCAGATTCAAAGTCCACATCGATATCTCGGTGCACCACCACCGATTGGTAAAGTAATGCTAAAGGTAATGGATCAATGTGACTTGAGCAGACATGCAGGATGCCTCGCAGACGTATGCGAGAACCGTACCGTCAAATGCGTGAGTTTGGCATGAGAGAACGTGATGCGTCCGTCCAGGATATTGCTTCTCCAGCACTCCTTCCTCAGGAGAAAGACATTTCAGAACCCCATAAAAGGTGATGAGCATTAAAACTTCCCAATGAGAGGAAAGGCAGTGAGAGCTGATACATAAGGTCAGTTACATTCTGGAGGGTAATATACATTACAACTTTAGTCATGACATGATACGAAACACGTTTTGCTATTGCCTCCAGCTCGGATTTTGGTATCCGAACGAGTGAAAATACCAACGCCATCGGACGCCTGGTTGGCATAATCGCGTTCTTTCGAGTATAGTCTACAATTTCTCAAGACCGCATGATTATCTACTCTGAGGTAAGTTTCTTGAATACAGAATATACTCGTTGTGACCTGATTCAGTAGCTGACACAGTCCAATAAAATGCGAGTCATAGCCGTTACAGTTCCATTCTAACACTGTCATAATGTGAACTATTGCTTGTTTGTGCTAGGTGTCAAACGGCGAACCGTTTCCTAACCTAAACACTACTTCCGTCTGAAGATGGAGGTTAACCCTCAATCTCTCCCAAACCTTGTCCGGTGACGAAGTGGTGAACAATGAGGGGCCCGGCAGGCCTCCGAGACGTTTTTCGGATATCAGGGTACTCCTACGGGGAGAGCGCGAGCTGGGTTAAGAGTACATGATCCACTTAGCACATATTCTCCGGATGGAGATGGGGGGGGGGAATTACCAGCCCTTGTCAACGATCCTTCCTCCGCCGGCCTTTTTTGCGGTTTTTGCTGACGTTTTTGCGGGGGTGGGTGGCTTATTCTTCCACTAATGGTGAGGCGGCTTACTTGTCTCGACCGGCACAGATTTTCTTGTGACCGAATGTAGGTTATAAGGCACCTTCGGGCTTTTAATATTCGTGCGTTGCTCACTGGAGCAACTTCTGCCTTGGGCGCAGTGATCTTAGCAGGTTAGTTGGAACAAACGACGAACCTGACAGACTCCGTACTATAACGCTATCTGCTTTGAAGGTACCTTCATGGAATTTAAATTACGGCGCGCTTCCTTGTACAAAAGACCACCCAGAATCTTAATCTTCATCTCACTGAGATGGACAGGATTGTTTCTATCTAGAGGGGGATGAGTACCAGGGCACTTGGTACATATGTTTGGAGGTATGAACTGTTCCACGCTATGAGCTTCTTTTCCACAAGTAGCACAGGCAGATTTGTTCGAACAGCGAGATACTATATGTATGAACCTCTCGCAATTACAACACCGAATCGGAGGTGGAATGTAGGCCTCACGTCGTGTTACGTTGGCTTTTCACGATAACAATGACATATTCAAGGAGATGATACAGGCACCGGTGGCAAAGTCTTCATCGTTGACTTTGCGCATAATGTGACTAACGTGTATTTCGCCATGGTTTTTCATACCCTCCGGCAGTTCATCGTCAGTATTGATGATCAGACCGCGTTGAATGGTCAGTCCGTGAACCACATACAGAAAGTTGTGCTCTTCTGCTTTGACGAAAAGATCGTCAAAGCGGTCGCACATAAGCAAGCGCTCAGCTTGAGACGCGGCGCGCGTCTCCAACAACAAACTACCATTGCTGTTCTCTTTTTTGAAGGTGCTCAAGTTCGCTGAAGGCACCAAAATAGACTTCACCAGCTTAAAGTCATTCCGAGGGTCCTGCCAGGAACCTAAGGAAGTTGGATCACAAACTTTCACCTGGCGCTTACTCCCAAAAAGTTTGCCGCCTGGAGGGAATTAAATGTAAGAGACTCGAGTGGTGGACAACCCTGGACAGGTATCGTTCTTTTCTTGAGGCCATCCTCCACGAATGTCACCAACTCTGATCACGGGCAGGCGCAGAAACCACCATGAAGCCATGGCAGTACTCAACTTGCTCAGTAGGTATTGCCCTGGGTTAGATATTAAACGATGACGTTTAGGAATGTCCCCCATAACATATACAGAGGGGTTCCTGCTCAGGAGCTCGGCTGTGCAGGGACATGTGTATTCAGACGGATACTACTGCGGGGTTCATGACGCTCCCGAGCGATGGGTTATGGATAAAGTATCGGCTTTTGGGCATATTCGCACATGCAAGAGTCCATTACCCAAGCATCAGGCGCATAAAATTTTGTATCAGTCTATAGCAAACCCTCAAGAAAGCAGCAATGACCAAATGACACTTTCAGTCACCTTCTACGATAGACAGGAGTTACTTAATGGTGTATTCCCACCTTCCCACCAACAGGGTGTCCAGTTCAAACTTCCAACGCCGTAATCTAGTTCCATGCCGAAGTCGCCACTTTTAGTCACCTCGTCTGACTGGCAGGGAATACCGTGAATGTGTTCTATGAAATACTGATCACAAAATCTTACTTGTGGTTTTTTTGCATTGTAGCGATCCTTCACACACAAATCTGATATTACCGAAAGAAGTACAAATCTATAGGTTGCCGATATTTTGTTTCTGTTTTCGGTGACAACATCTTTATTTGGAAAAAATCACCTAAAAGGGTACGATGTGTATGACCTGACCAGGAGTCGCACAGCAATAGGCTCTTTTCATTTATATCATCAATGATTGAAGTTAGACAAGTGATTCATATGTTCATCGTCGTTATTTTTTTTTCAATTTTGTTTGCCCCAGCGTGAATGGTTGATGCAAATGTTGCTTCAAGTTTCATTGAAATTTTATGCAGAAAGTGTATTGTTTCTTTTGAAAACAGATATACATATTGTTAGTTAATCTGCCACTGACTGGTAATGCCATATCAAATGTTTAGCTGTATGTGCAAACTGCAGTAGACAAGCTGTAGTTTGCTCTCCTCTGTAGTATAATGTTAACACTATATGAAACTGACCCTGTTCCAGGCATATCCGTTGTCCACACTGCCCTCTGCTATAAATCCGTTAATTTCCTCCAGAAACTCCTGCCCCTTCCGACGATTCTTCTTCCGTGTCCTTACGTGAGACGAATGCAGTAATATGCATGGATTAAATGCCATATTCAGACAAAAGATCGTGGATAAAAGTACCGTAATCAAAGCTTTGAAATTGTCCAGGTCAACCATTTTAGACGCTTCCAGTACCTACATTTTACAAATGCCAATAGTGAATGTAGATCTATCCACCATTAATCTGTGAAATTGTGACTCGTTTAAAATCTGTAACTGTGACGGCCTGTTTCCTTTGAAGTGAGCTCCTTCTCGTCCTTTGCTACTCATATAATTAAAATTTTACTAACCGAGCTCGATAGCTGCAGTCGCTTAAGTGTGGCCAGTATCCAGTATTCGGGAGATACTGGGTTCGAACACCACTGTCGGCAGCACTGAAGATGGTTTTCCGTGGTTTCCCATTTTCATACCAGGCGAATGCTGGGACTGTTCCTTAATTAAGGCCACGGCTGCTTACTTCCCATTCCTAGACCTTTCCTGACCCAACGTCGCCATAAGACCTATCTGTGTTTGTGCGACGTAAAGCAACTTGTAAAAAAATACTTGGGATTTGATTGACTTGTAACGCACTTACAGCGCCTCATTAGTTTGCTATAGGAGTTGAAGCTACGATTCCGATAGTCTTCAATATCTTCTAATACCCTGGACTTCAACATTTTGGGTGGAGATAGTCCAAACTCACTTTGACTTGACGGTTCCTGTTGCTCTGGAGGTGAAAGTCTTGTACCGCTTGAGCTGCCACCTTCAGGTGCAGACTCTTCCTGTCCTTCGAAATAACTCCATCTACCCAGTGTAAAGTCAAGCATTCCTGTTTCATCCCAATTATAGTTCTGCATTATTATGGTATGCAACATACAGTATTCGCGAACTACATATCCTCGACTTCGGCTGCGTTTCTATATTCAGCGCGTCGCAACTTTGTGTCTAATAGTTTGACAACATTTACGGGATTAATTCTCCTCATGATGACAATGTACATAATTTAGACTGTCGCCCGCAACCGAACACTCCAAAAGACGTACCCGTACTTCAGCTATATTTGCCAGTGCAGATGCAACACGATACTGTCTAGATGGAGCTAGCTGGGCACTGCTGAGGTTCGCAAGGAGAAGTCATAGATCACTATTTTTGTGATGAAAGATCTATATTAAAAACATATTTTCGTACGATTCAGAGCACTCGAGGTCAAGAGCGCTCCTTATTAATACCGAGGTCACGAATGGTGGAAACCTTCACCTTCCACTCCTCCAAGGGCCTTCAAGTCTTGTACGGAGATGGTTTTGCTTCATAACTGAATAACTGTGAACTTAAGAGAACTTAATATTCTGGTGTCATTACTAAGATCAGGTTCCGGTTTCTTGAATAATGCGTACTTACGTACGATGTAATATAGAAGTTTTGATATTATTGATAAGGAACACATGTAAGTATCAGTGGGATTGAATTCCTAGTGCTTTGTCGTCGAAGAAACTTTCTGATGGTTTTTGTTTAATGTGGAAAGCGAAATCTTCTGAAAACCTTTCATTTAAAAAATAATATATGAATACTAACCTAAAAATCATGCTTTAGGTTTAAATTATTTTAGTCGTCCTTTATTGAATAGAAAGCCAACGGCCGTAGCCGTGTTGAAACACCGGATCCCGTGAGATCTCCGAAGTTAAGCAACATTGGGCGTGGTCAGAAGTTGGATGGGTTGCCACGCGCTGTTGGTGGTGGGTAAGAGAATGGAGGAGCGGGAAGGAACTGGCCACCCTACCGCACGCAAACTCCGGCTCAGGAACACTTCTGCGGAGGTTCGACCTGCCTTCGGGCAGAATAAACCTTACCTTACCTTATTGAATAGAAGCGCAAATCCCTCGGATATTACAAGCAGGAAGAATAATGGAAGGATGTGACTAACACTGTTCTATTATCTATTGCTTATCTAAGATATTCCATAAATAGAAGTGACGTCGGCTCCTGGTGGATCGTCTAATGAGCGAAATCCATAGGTACCCATCTCGGATGCACTTAGAAGATTCTATAAAGTAGAAGGTAAAAGACGGATGTACTAATCTGTTGGCTTACTCACCTTCTCTTCTGCGCCAGGATCATATTGGGCGAGACCACACCTGGCAGCTGAACGGAGCAACGTAAATTCAATTGTACGCTCCAAGCTTAATGATGTTCTATCTTCTACCAAAACGTAAATCAACGCTCTCTCAATAAAGTAGACAAATTTCAGTTCCGGTTCACTGGAATATGATCAGGGGCCATGTCCTCAACACATACGAACGTTTTCCTAGAAGGATCGGAGCCATCGCTTAGTCTTCGACGCCAGTTCCTCGCAGGTAAGTTCTTTTTTTTTTTTTTGCTAGTTGCTTTACGTCGCACCGACATAGAAAGGTCTTATGGCGACGATGGGACAGGGAAGGGCTAGGAGTGGGAAGGAAGCGGCCGTGGCCTTAATTAAGGTACAGCACCAGCATTTGTCTGGTGTGAAAATGGGAAAACCACAGAGAACCATTTTCAGGGCTGCCGACAGTGGGGTTCTAACCTACTATGTCCCGAATACTGGACACTGGCCGCACTTAAGCGACTGCAGCTATCGAGCTCGGTAGGTAAGTTCTTACTTAGTAGATTACTTGAAGAATTCTCCCCAGTTACTCGCCACCTCCAAATACTGAGAGACTTCACCCTGCATCACAGTGCACCAAAATGGCCAGAAAGAGTCTTTATTACACAGTTATAGATGTCTAATAACGATTCTATCACCGATTCCACAACGCAGAGCATAGCATGCATATGGCTTTCCTTACTCAAGTCTAGTCTTATCAAGGCTTATTCCCCGACAGTCTGCAGCCACAAACTCTAGGACTGACAGGCAATTACATTTCAATGATTTTACCCATGCTCAGTGGCCGAACGCTCTCCAAATATTCAACCATGGATCGAAGGTTCCTACACAAACTCTAGTCGGCTGTGCATATCACTGTCCACAAACATCTGAAACAGAGGAACTGAAGTTGCCATCTTTCTCGTTCTTCGATATTTACAGCAGAATAAGTTGCAATACACCTATGCTGAAAATCTTCAATGCACTGATATTTTAATAATTTCAGACTTACTCAGTGTCCTCACAATGTTAGACTCCTTGGAGTTATAAGCCTGTTGAACAGTCCGCCGCGAAACAGCAACAAATCCAGCAACTTTACGCATGGTATGGTCATGGGCACGGTCAAACACTATTGCACCTTTTGGCCGCTCTGCCACATCCTTCCATCTAACCATGTTAACGTCCACTGACCGCTTAAAACATCTACAATATGTATCACTGCCCTATACTCACGTAGTGGTGCGCCTGAGGTTCAGCATGGCGCTCATTCGCTGCGCCATCTGCGCAGGCTTAGCGAACATCTGTGCGTGCGCACTGGAGTGACTAACATATATGTGTTTATTATTTATTATCCAATCTTCCTGCAACATCTGCGGGTTGCCCAAGAAAAAAGATTACCTGAATAACAATAATAGATACAGATCTCTATTCAGCCCAAAGGTATTGCAAAAGTTGACACAAAGCGAAATAAACTGGTGTGAGTGATAAATAATTAATAGTAAAACGTGATGACGGAGCAGAATATAAAACATAATGATATTTAATAAGAAATAAATAGTCCGACTCGTTGGCTGAATGGTCAGCGTACTGACCTTCGGGTCAAAGTGTCCCGGGTTCGATTCCCGGCCGGGTCGGGGATTTTAACCTTCATTAGTTAATTCCAATGGATCGGGTCTGGGTGTTTGTACTCTCCCCAACATCCCTGCAACTCACACACCACACATAACACTATCCTCCACTACAATAACACGCAGTTACCTACGCATGGCAGGTGCCGCCCACCCTCATCGGAGGGTCTGTCCCACAAGGGCTGCACTCGGTTAGAAATAGCCACACGAAGTTATTATCATTATTATATATATTATAATAAATAAATAAATAAATAAATAAATAAATAAATAAATAAAGAATAAATAAATAAATAAATAAATAAATAAATAATTGATGATGATGCATGTTTGTAACTGAGTTGAATGGATATACACCATTCCCATTCATTTTTCCAGTTTTTAGAAATATCCAAATCAAAGCAGACACTCCGGTGACATTGGTTATCGGAAAGATTTTAGATAGACAGTCAGTTAACAGATCTGATGCCCACGATGTCCTAAACATCAGATACCAAGCAATAAATACATAAATTAATTTAACGGCCTAAACAGCCATTAAAATGGATTAAAATGTCAAGAATGTTAAGCGTGGTTTCAGTTATGTGTGTAGAATGATATTTCTCTCGTTGAACTTCCAGCGTGCCAGCAATGTCGTAAGAACTCTCGGCATCATAATGATTAACTGGAGCAGTGTAAGCGGGAGAAGGGTAGCGGGCACAGTGCTATATAGATTGGCGAAGACCGGCACTAATTTCCGGTCACGAGACATACATACGGTGCTAGCATTCGCCCCTTACCTCTCTCTATGTCTATAAACTGCCTCCCATCGCTTCTATCGCCGAGCATTGCCGGCCCTCAGATCACCCGTAAATAACTTGGGACAGGGCGGGATATAGCGAGTCACAAGCATTTATACTCAGTCGTAAATAAAATATTAAAGCGTAACTTTTAGTCTACGGGCTCTTTACATTTGATATAATATTCCAAATTACAATCGGGAGGCATATATGGGGTTGAGAGCTCTCTATAGCAGCCTGCGCGTGACCTATCTCGTGAATGTGCTGTATATCGCCTACATTATAACCGAGTAAATTCGTTACGCGGTCAGGGCTGACAAACGAGTTCTCCCTTTCTCTGACCCAAACAAGCTTCTTCTCCACTGTCGGCAGCCTTGAAGATTTTTTCCGTGGTCTCCCATTTTTACACGAGGCAAATGCTGGGTCTGTTACTTAATTAAGGTCACGACCGCTTCCTTCCCACTCCTAGGCCTTTCCTAATCCATCGTAGCCATAAGACCTGTGCCGGACCTACGCCAAAGAAATTATCTAAAACAACCTGTTGTAAATTAATAAACAGTTACGTCTGAATTTACAGTACTTACTTATAATCACTGTTTGATACACCAATATTATCAAACCTCGTCCAACGTTAGACTCAGGAGGACAAACAATTCCTTGTTGGTCGGAGTACCCTATCATTTACCAGTAGACCTTGTTCTAGACCATTGATGGTCAAGATGTCGACAAGCGAGACACGATTGTTAGTTCGCTGTGATCTATCTAGTACCGCCTGCGGCAGCAGATGTCGTTGTCGTAGGTTTCACACTTGCAAGAGCGGGAGAGCAGACTACAGGTACCGAGTGATTTCTCTATTACTGATGATGATGCCTGGTCTCCACTGGAGAAGTGTGTAATTACCCACCAAAGAGAGTTTCCCCTACGGATACTCTCGAATTCTTGATTTATGCGTTTCATTTACGTATTGACAGATTACGCATGTACAGATAAGAAAGGATTTCCACCTTATCAATACTGTTTATTGTAAGAATTAGCTTACAGTACCGGTTTCGACCCTAACTGGTCATCATCAGCTGAACATAAAATACCTTTACATATGTATCAAACAATAATTGACATTACCCTGTCTAAAGGAGGATGCCGTAAGGAAACACCGTATCTGATTGTGTCCAAATTGGGCATGTTGAGTGTGAGTTAGTTATGTGTTATGATTTGACTTTCAGATACATGGGTATAAACCTATCTTCTTCTGGGCTAGAAATTTGACAAGCTCTCAGATCGTACACAACCCAGCCACGACAACAACAACAACAACAACAACTATAACACCAGCACACAGATACAGACGAGGAAGGAGTCACCACAATAGCCTAACATCAAGAACAATACACGAATGACCAAGTCCACATCATCTGCTTCCAAACTCAAGGAATAAGACTCCACTCACAGCTGCTCTGTCTGTATAATCGGATTTGTTAACAACAAAAGCAGTTTATCGTATACCACGTGCGGTCATCATTTAAGCAAACCATAAGACTTCTCAAGAGACCTACAACATTACTGACGATCGCAAGCACCAAATTATGTACCGCACAACTATGGACTCTAAAGACGGGAATGAAGATATACTCTAGACACGCACTATCAAGTCCATGAAACGTTTTATACTCATTATTTTAATGTATTTTAATATGTTCTGTGTATTTGTGTATAGAACTTAGATTTAAGCTTAGGATAGATTTTTACAGTCAAATTTCTAGTCCTGCAGAAGATAGCTTTATACCCATGTACCTGAAAGTCAAATCATAACACATAACTAACTCACACTCAACATGCCCAGTTTGGACACAATCAGATACGGTGTTTCCTTACGGCATCTTCCTTTAGACAGGGTAATGTCAATTATTGTTTCATACATATGTTCAGCTGATGATGACCAATTAGGGTCGAAACCGGTACTGTAAGCTAATTCTTACAATAAACAGTATTGATAAGGTGGAAATCCTTTCTTATCGGTATGTGTGTACTCTCGAAATCTCCTGAATGCATTTCAGTCTGACAAACACTGTCGCTTCTACTGTCACCTGCTGCGTTCTGCAGCCGTACTAGAGGGGTCGGCGCACCTCCCGCGGGGCGAGAAGGGTAGTATTCCTACTTGCGTCAGCGTGACAACTCTCATTTTGTAAGGGATCGTGTTGAAGTCTGCTCAGGCGCGTGATGATCTGCCTGTGAACACTGAGGCTATGCTTTCCGTTTGGGCAGGACGACTTTGTCACTGCTCTTCACCAGCTGATTTCCTCTCCGTGCGGCCAAAGATGCCAGCAATAACAGCAGAAGGATCGTCATACCATTGCCTATATCAGGGCCACTCAAACGCCCAAAATCACACGCGTGCAGAGCGAGGCGCAAGAGCTCCGTGCACTGTGCACCGGTGCCGCTCGGTATGGCTCGGATCAACGCTTCGTCTCTGGGCTAAGCTCGGCTAAGCTCGGCTCTACTCGGCTATACTCGGCTCAACTCAGCCCGGATTTGGAGCGCTACGGCGCAAGTGGGGCAGAGGGAGACAGGCGGAGCGAGCGAGAGAGGCGTAAGGAAAGAGAGAGTAAGCGCTATTGCTCCAAATCGAGGAGTGGGGGGTCTGCACTCTGGTCAACCAAGCCGAGTCGTCTTTTGCACGGTGCACAGTGCATGCACCCTGAGAGGCCCTGGCCTATATACTCACTGAGGCTTTAAATAGAGTAGACTAGTGAAGTGCAGGTTCGTTGCGGTACAAGTCGACTATATGATTTATAATTCTGTTCAAGTACAATTTTGTTTTGCGTTACGTTACTTCGAAGGTCCAAATTTGAGATCAATTTTGCGGAACTTTTTGTCATAACGTGTCAGCTAGGAGTCAATAAGAAGGAATCACAGTCTTACTAATTTCAGGCCTAATGGGAGAACACAGTCCTGTTTATTATTTCGAATGATAAGCATACTGTACTGTCGAGGTCGGACGAGTTTCTCCTCTGAGGACGTGGAACGTAGAGAATTCGCACAGGTCATTCTGTTATACGGCAACAACCTAAAGGGTTATCGTGTTTATTAATACGGGCCATTAAATCATCGACCTATAGCAAATACAGTAGTTCTTGTAATATTTGAAGACATCTCTTTTCAGTTTCTACTCAGTTAATTTTTAACTAGGGCCCGGATGTTTATGCAGTTATAGAATGCAAACTTACTGAAGCGAGTAACAAGTAAAGTCTACCCGCACGACGGTAGTGCTATGAGGTTTGCATAAACATCAGGGTGTCGGCCCATTAGAACCCACTAGAATGTATGTTACTCCCACTACATTACGTTAGAGCATGCTAGTCGACATTTCCTACTAAATAATTTTGTTACTAAATAATTGTGTTAGCATAAACATCCGGGCCCTATTTATAACTGTTAGGTTCTTCAGTCTACCGAAACTAACTTTGAATATATACATTTATTCAATACCTGTTATCACATGTTATCTCTTTCATGTAGTTTATAAATTTGAAGCATGCCCTCAAAGAACGTTGTACATCAATATTTGGACAAGTTGAATTTTTCATAGAATGAGGTTGTATGTCATCTAGGGAATATCTTGACACCAGAAGGTTACTCTATATTCAAACAAATGAGAGAGAAATTTATGTTTGAAAATTGGCTTCCCTGCAAGAACGTTGTACATCAACTAACATGGCCGAAGTCAGTAATCTGAGTGTCTCACCTCGATCGATGTTAACACTGAATAAGGGCAGGAGAAGAACTGGAAGGATAACGTACGCAATCGATTGAGGGATAGCGGCAGAAGCTATACATCAACATCAGGGCGTGTACTGGAAGAAAACTAACGTCGAGCGCAGGTAAGGGAAGAAGATTTTATATCACATGGCCGGTTGTTTAAGGACTATACTTGCGTAACGTTATCTTCATAAACATATGTGACATAATACGATTACTATTTAACAAAATAGTTTATTACTGAAATGTTTGTTTCCTTTTAGGCCCGGTACTGCAATCCCAAAGGTTGTTTTTTAGAGGAGTATTATACATGTATTTTGCGGCCATTTAAGTTACAACAGTACACATGCTCATTTCTTGATATTGTATTTTTTAAACAATACATATTACGAGTTTTCTTGTATTCAAAACACAAAAGTACCGTGCTACAGAACTCATGATGTCATATACAACGTTTTAACTATCTGGTGACATATATACAACTTTATTCCAGCGAGTTTGCTGTTTTCTCGCTGTAATCCTTCCATGATACCATTTACATTAAATTTTTCATTTATTATTTAACTAAGAAGGAAAAGTTTATTTTAAGGCAGAATTAAACCCAGACTTCCATTTTATAAAGATCTACCAGTTTGTTTTTCATTTCTGTAAAATTGCCAAATGTGATATACAACTTTATTTGAGGGCAGGCTTCATTTATAAAATTTATAAAATAGGCCTACTTTATTTACCTTACATGTTTCTCACCTCTAACATAAATAAGTAGTTAGTGGCTTCACCACAGTATTGACCTGTACGGTTTCCAATCCTATTTGCCTGTGACAGGAAGTTATTGGTAGATCACCAGTGCACTAATTTGGTAAATACATTCGTCAAACTTAACAAAGGGTGATCATCCACTATAGATTAAAGCTGGCTGAAACTATTCCAGATTCATAAAACAAGTGCATCGCGTATACCAGCTGTCGTAGGTACATTTATTCAGCCGTAGAACGGACAAGTAGAAGGACGCGAGTCAGTGATCAAACTCTATGAATTTATCATTTCTAAAAATCAGAATATTTCAATGATAATACCAATTCCAAATATGTTGCATTGAAATTTGAATAAGTAATTGTTACGTGTCAACAATACCCACCTAAATATTAACTTGAAAGTACATTTTTTATCTTATGGGTAGGGTGCCTGCCTCTTATCGGGCTCAGTTCCCTGATTCAAGGAATTTAATCCTGAAGTGAGGGCTCGAACGGGATTCACTCAACCTGAGGAGTTGTGTGATATAAAGGACAGTGAAACCATTTGTGAAAACCAAGCGATAGTGCTGAGGTTTTCGTTACGCTGGCCAAGTGACACTCAAATAACTGCAGGTCATCGGCCTGGGCAGCAGTAGTATCGAAAGACCACGGTTTAATGGGTTGTATGTGCCATGGGTTTTGTTTTCTTCGGTTTTATGTAACTTTGTTGAGGTAAATTCGAACAAAATAGCACATTCTTATATTTTATTACGAAAATATTCAGGAAAGCGACATTGACGCCATACTGCATACATAAGGGTGAAATAAAAACATTACGAATACAAACAATACCTTAGGGTATTGAATCATTGAGTCATATCACGTGCATCAAATACAAAACGGTTAATTGTTTTCACAAACATATTTCATTTCAAATTAAATTTCCAATAAGCAAACAGAATTTCGTATAATTCCGAAACCTGTATTCCTTTACACTAATAGAGCGGTTACTGTAGTACTAGTAAACTTTTATTTAAATCCCATGTATGACTGTAGCCAAATTGTTTCAATCTGAATATCAATTTTTACTTTTCTGACATCTACGAAGAAGGAATATTGCAGTACGCAGATCGTTTTTCCTATCAGTCTAAGCTGTGCAGAATGATGCACCGTAATTCCATTTTCTAAGCATGTGTAACTCCTGAGGTTATACGAAGGACAATATCAGAGAGAAATCAAAGAGAATTTGTGGAACTGTTTCTCCTTTAAATGTTCGCTCCAGAAATATAGAACAGTATCAGAGAGAAATCAAGGACAAGTTGTGGAACTGGTTCTCGTTTAAATGTTCACTCCAGAATTGTAGATTATTAACAAACGCATTGTTCAAGCCAAGTAAATACCGAAATTAATTTGTTTTCGACCTTGCACGGGAATATTGAGTGTATACAAATGATCACAAACGTTGTACATGGAAACTAAATCACAAATTCATTCGTCATTGCTTAACTCCCTATTGCATTCCATTGCGGTTTCATAAATTCATCGGTCACGTTCCGAAGATCAAAGATAAAATCTACTCACCCCTCCCACTTCACGAAATAATTACGATCTGTACTTCGAACAGAGCGTCCGAAGTGGACATGTTTCAATGCGTTGTTCCTTATTTTGTTTACAGTTTATCTCACTGCATTTTTAACCACTGGTAGGCCCATTCGAAAGTAAAAGAAGCAAAAGAAAAATAATAAATTCTATGCGATCGTCTTTTCAGACGTACTGAATTGTCTATATCGTAATATGGATAGCTATTAATTGGCTAATTTATAAGATAGACGCAGAAACACCGAAGTTTTCTACATGCAGAGCCAGTAATTAACCAAGCGACTGACCACGGGTTACATGCACAGTTTAATAACATTATACAAAATGCGAAAGAGGTTTTAGATAATGTGTTTAAATGAATGTTTATATGGTGTACTAAACAGTTTTGCAAAGCTTGTACTATAGATGTAATAAACAGATGTGAAATTAATCGCTTAATGAGAAGTGTGGTACTGGTGATTTGAAATTAATAAGAAACGTAGGCTGAAGTGTGGAATTGTGGGAGAAACTTGTTTCGCAGACTGAACACTAGATGATGCAATATTTAATTAAGACCTAATATACATCTTGTCAAAAGCTCTTAATGTAGCCTCAATTTGTGTGAAACGTGTGCTTAACTCTATTGAAATATCGTCAATAATGGGACCATCTACAGAGGTAAAGTAAAATCAAAATATAGGGAATAAGACAGACAAATCTGAATTGGATATTAACTTATAGGCACGTTATATCTTAATATGATTTCTGATTCCATATCCTACGTTACGAAATACATTACTGGTGTGGGAGGGGTTTGTAACGCAACTTTCAACCAGTGCTGAGTGACAGGCTGGCAGTTCCTGACTAACGTTCTCCATTTACCATTTAATATTGCTCCTGCGTCACATTAAAGCGTTTTCACCAGAGAGGAAAATTCCAAACTACCTCTAATGTAATCAAATCGCTTCGTTGGGAGTATTTCGTGGTGATATATTTGTGAATAGAGAGTGATTCACAAGTATTTCGCCGTTTCCCCTTATCTTATGAACACGCATGTTAATGCTCTTCGTGGTCACAACCTTGTGAACATTGTGAAAATAGAATCAGTTTTATGATTTCCTATATACATTTCTGGAATATTTCCAGATATCGAATTAATGTATTCCTTGAGGCATACATTTCCTGACTCTTCAAACTTACAACGTACTCTATGAATTCTTACGTAAATTTATATTAAATTTGGAGGCTTGCACACATGAAGGTTGAGATATTCATTTCACCCTGCCCGAATTTTCGGACAATTCAGTGCATTCCGAAATTAGTACAGAACTTACGATGGTGTTGATTTTATTATTTATATGTTTATTTATGTTTAATTATTGCACTTCTGACAAGAGTTTCTTGAAGGTTCTAATTTCAAAAGCGCTATAAACCTTTAATTTATTCAGGTATCGTGTTACTCTCAATGGCATTAATCAAACTGCAACCCCCTCTGTTGCTCAGAAGGATAGGTGCCAGTCTTTCAGCTCTGATTCCTACCTTCAAATCCAACATATTTCACATGATTTTTGCATTGGGCAGCGTAAAGGCGTTAATCTTCCCTCCTAGATTTCTAACTTCTGTCATCTTCGCTCTGCTGATCGGTGATGCTCCATATATTTAATTTGCCATCATCCTGGAAGTGTAGAGTACGCAATCACCAAACAGCTCATACTTCACACTAAGTGGAGCTTCATCCCGTGTCCTGGAACTTGAGGTCTGATTAAGTAGATTGTTTACTTTACCGAAGTATAGGATAATTCCTACGTAAATATAATTAATTTAACGATAAGCCACGTGAACGATTTAATCACAGTGGGAATATGAAAAGTGCCATCTTTCACCGAGCAAGGAGTGGTCCTGAGAAAGTAAGGCATCATCTCGGTCCAGAAGAACGCCTTCTCTTGCCCACCATGAATTACACCTGATGCTGTTAAGTAACGGAACATTGTTTTCCACCAAGAATGCAGTGCGCCTGGAAATGATGCGTACATACGCCTATAAATCATGAAGTACAGCCTGGAATGAACAACACTCTCTCCCACTGAACATTAACTGATTGGAATGACGAGCACCGGCTCCCACCAACCATGAAGTACTCATTGGAATGACGAGCACCGTCTTCTCCCAGTCATGAAGTACTGATTGTAAAGGCGAGAACCGTCTCCCACCAATCATGAAGTACTGATGGGAATGGAGAGCACCATCTCACACCAACCATGAAGTACTGGTGAGAATGAAGAGCACCCTCTCCCACTAAACGTTAAATATCGCTGGGAATTAATAAAATCCTCTCCTACCATGCGTGTGTTGTATCTGGGCATGAAGAACATCCTTCACACCAAGCACGAAGTACTGCTAGAAATAAAGAGTACAATTTACCATCGTGTGAGAGCGTTGAATGTGTCGGCCTAGCTTGAGTACATGTGGGGAGCGTGAGTGTGCAAGTAGAATTAATTGTTGATACACAACAAAACCTGTGAATAATTGTGTAAATACAATGGCTGTATATGCCAGTATTGTACTATAATTGTAATTATTATACCACTGTAACTTATGTGGGGATGGAGGCACCTTGGTGTACGTGGGACCATGCCCTTGCCACATTCATCCTCCCTACATTGTGCTGATCAACTTTTGGAACATAAATAAGTAATAAATAAAAGAAGCATGCAGAACAGCTGGAAATAAAGAACACCCTCTCCCACGTAGCATGCAGTGTACAGCTGGGAATTAGGTGTACTCCCTTCCCCAACCAGAGAGAACCAACAGCTCATGGACTGACTGAAAAGTATCACTTCCTTTTCAGCATGAATGTACCTGAATTACTCGTCTGAGAAGGGGCAGTATCACAGTAAATTGGTAGCTTGCATTACCATTTGAACGTATGGATCATTGTGTTTACCGATACAGTACTTATTACACTATGGTAAATTTGAATTCAATTTTCATATTCATAACTATATCAAACGAGTTCAATGCATTTGTAATTAACATTTAACCTACTCACATTACTTAACGGGAAATGATGCATGAAATGTATTTTATGTACTTAAATTGCCAGTGCCATTATTTATACGTTGTGCAAGTTTTATCGATAAATTTTGTTTCTGCTTCATTTCTGCCAGTTAGTAGAACTCTTCCGTCTACTCCGCTATTATTACGGGAATGATTATATGTTTCAAACATTGAGTCTGCAGTCAAAATCCTCTGATGCAAAATTATTTGCTGTCCTATAACGAGCTACCGAACTCACTGCCTGACTGTAACAAAACTAAAATGCTAATAATAATACTGAGTGAGTTGGCTGAGGAGCTGTGAGCTTTTATTCTGGAAATGGTGGGTTCGAACCCCAATGTCGGCAGCCCTTAAGATGGTTTTCCGCCGTTTCATATTTTACACCAGGCAAATGCTGGGGCTGTACCTTACAGTAGTTTAGGCCACGGCTGCTCCTTCCTAATCCTAGCCCTTTCCTATCCTTGCGTTTGCAATATTGTAATATATATTATAACCAAGTTTCGTTAAACTCGGTCTCGGTGATTCGGTATTTGTGTTTGTCTTAATACACACTTCTTCATTTACAATCATCACACTACACTACCAACCACCGCAAGAACGCGTATTGTTATCAGGAAGGACTTCAACCGTAAAATTTAACTGAGATCCATGTATTGTGTCAAGCGCAAATAATTAAAGTAGGAATAACTTGAAATGTACATGAACGGCGTAAACAACAACAACAACCACCTTACAGGCCATGCAGCTACTTAGCCACTGACATTCTAAGCTGAAAGTAGCTGTATCGAATCCCAGAACAGTCCGTTGTCGTTGAAGAGTGTATAAATAGGAGAGATCCGTGTCAATTTGCATAATGAATATACCTCGGATTTTTAGGTGGTAATAGGTTAGAATGCAAAGTAATTTGGTTTGTAGGAAGTGTTATGCAATCCGTTGTACCATAACGTAGGAAGTGTAGAGTAAATTCAAGGAGTTCTATAGGCTGTACCCCTAATATCCATGCAAACCTCATAACATAACCGTTGTACAGTGTAGGGTATACTTGTTACTGGCTTAAGTAAGTTTGCATTTTAACCTGTCAGCACCTAATAATCCTGATTCTAAATTAATGACACATTAACCGTTCTCAAGGAAAACTTCTACAAGTCCGGCGTCCCTTGGGCCTACAAAGGATGCATTATTCTTGTTATTATTGTGCAATGCGTCTAATGATTCTACAACAATCAAAACGTATTAATTTGTTATTGATTCTTGAATTTTCATGGATGTTAATAGACCGTTGAGTGTAAGAATTTCACACTGAAGAAACGTTCTTAAACATGCCAGCAAATCTATAGAGCGCTGTCATTTAAGGGCTCTCTAATGTTATCCGATTACGTCGTGATTCGATCCAGCGACTTTCAACCCAGGGGACGAGCTCATAATCACACGCACAATATAATGCCCTTCTTCATTTCAGATACGCCCTTCGATACGCCATTGCAGACTGGCTATTCATCTGCTCGTGTGAACGACAAGAACGCAAACCATGCTTAATTAACGGCGAACGTTTGCTTAGTTAGTCTGTTCGCTTACTATGCACTAACACACTAAATGAAGCAAACGGTCACTCACGGACATCCCTACATGGTGATTATGAGTTTTCTTTTTACAATTTGTTAGTCTCGGGCGCCCGGAATGTTCTCTCCACGCAGCACATTCTTCTTGAAATCATTCTCCGCACACTTGCTGCCCAACTGAAGCACTGTGTCACACTGGTCGTCCAAATTCCTGCAACGACATATTACACACTCGCACGCTAACAATGTGACCTTTTTCTAATTCACGAACTTGAGTGCACGGCTGTCTTACATGCGTAAATGTCATCATTAATGGTTTCGTCAGGCCATTGGTAAACAACGATTAACAATTTGACCCGAACCTGTTAAGTATTTCACAGATTATCATTCATATTACATCACGTAATTTTGTGCTACTATACATGGACCAATAAGTAAGCAATGATAGTACTTTCATCAGCATTACATCTAAACCTTTAATCTAAAGCGCGGAACAGGATATCTCTGGCATTTATTAGCTTCTTTCAGAACGACATTCTAACTTCTATAGAGCAGTTCCCAGTGAAACCGTCGGATAATTTTCAATAAGACGGTGTTCTTCTATTATAGCCTATGACGTTTTGAAATTAAAAGGGCACAACGCAACGCTGTAGGAACTATGGATGATGATCACAATGTTTACAGTCACATAAAATACAAGATTTTTTAGTTCCTTCCTTTGTATTTAAGAAGCAGGCTTCTTCTGCCTTTATATTTTCCATAAAACAGTAGATATACTGAATGTACACAATTTGTCCAGAATCGAAGTAAATCAAAATAAAGAGTGATAATATGGAACTGATCAACGTATATCCTACGGAGATGTGAAATAAATTGTTTCCTGTTTGAAGTTACCTGTCCTTCTTCTGGGTTCATTTCAAACAATTCTTTGTGACAGAAGCAGAAGTTCCTTGAGAATGGTTAATTTATGACATAGGTCTTTGGCGTCTGCGATCCCTGGACTTAATCGGTATGAAATTGTAAATCTGCTACCTCTGCAGCTTGCCGGTCTTATATGGAAGTGACCTGTTCTTTTCATCCAAACACAGACTTGTGTTTCCTTTCATAGTGAAGGAGGACATTGTAAACATTTTTTCCCGTGAGAGGGGAAATGCACGGGAGTCAACTCTTGTAATCTCCTGATCATCGAAGGAAACTCACTCGACGGTTTAGAGTATATACATTTAGAGTGCTCGAAGGTCGTACCCTCAATAACAAAAGAACATAATTTTGGCAAATATGGCAGAATTCCAATATGCAATATCGACAAAATCAAAATTCATTCATAAGGATATATGTATATGAAAGAGAATCAACTATCCAAAAAAGAGCGAGGCAGTGTTAGAGCATGTCCTCTCTCATTTTTAATATACATATAAAACAAGTGGTATATAAAACCAAGAGGAATTTGAATAAGGAATCACTGTTCAAGGAAGAGAAACAAGAACTTCAAGATTTACGACGTATGTTGTTGTGCACAAGCTGAAAACAAAAGAAATCCGAAAGAAATGTAATGAAATGCAGTCAAATGTTAGGTGATGCGGGGGATCTGAAATCAGGAAATGAAATCTTAAATGAAGTACTGTAGGTAAGTACTGAAGTTTGAGGAAATACTTTTTCAGTTTCTGAAATAATATCCGTGATTACATATTCTTCCTTTTATACGTCGATTGTCTAATTTCTGAGCTACGTGACCGCATTGTTTCTTGGTCTTCCTAGAGCAAACTGAAGAGCCACGTCGGTAATATTCTCAGCCTGATCAATCCATCTGCTTGGTGTCCCTCATCGAGTTCTATTGTCGTTAAATGTGCCCTGTATGTTGGATTTTTTTTTAATTCTGGCCATCCTTCCTAGAAATTAACCCAACGGACTGAAGGATTCTTACAACGTCACAGAAGGAAAATCATTTTGAAAAATTCAGTTGTTGAATAATTGACGAACTCACTTGTCAACCCTTCCAAGCTATATAAAGTTTAGACTTCATTAATTCCCGAACATTAAACGGATAACTTCAATTAAATAGCACCTATTGAAGGATTAGATTTCTGAAGGCTGGGGGTGTGTCACAAAATGGTATGATTGTTTAATTCCATTGATCACAGTGAAGCGCTGGACAAGGGCGCTTCAAAGACATCATCATTATAAACTGATCGTTGTGTTGGCGAGACTAAATCGAAACATGTTCTTAGGTTGAAGAAACAGATAAAGGATTCAAAATGTTGCAATTGATGTAGTAACGGAAATAATTCTATGAGCATTAAATCTCCAGACTCAGCCTATGGGTCTACGAAGGTGGTTACATTCTTCATTTAAAAGGAAAACTTCTTTATTTACTTTCGTCCTCCAAAGAAATTTATCTCAAAACTATTGTCATAAAGTATGATTTGTACGTTGTGACGTTTCTGCTCCACTTAAGTTGTCTGTGAAGTTTTTGACCGAGCAAGGAGGCTCATACAGCACTGTAGTAAAGTGCTGGCCTTCCTAACACAAGCTGGTGGATTCGAACCTGGCTCAGTCCCGTGGTATTTGAAGGTGCTAAAATATGCTAGTTTCAGCCGGTAGATTTACAGTCACTCAGTAGTACTCATGTAGGACAAAAAATAATCACCTAGACATTTCTGAAAATCATAACAGTAGTTAATGGGCGGTAAACTATTATTATTATTATTATTATTATTATTATTATTATTATTATTATTATTATTATTATTATTATTATTATTATACAGTTGGCTTTACGTCACACCGACACAGGTCTTTTGGCAACGATGGGATCGGAAAGTGTTAGGAGTGGGAAGGAAGCGGCCAAGGCCTTAGTTATTCACGCCTACATTTATTGAATGTGGATTTATTGAACCATACAGGCCTTCGCCCAATACAGAGTTCAAATCCGTAATAGACTAAGCCAACAAAATCATATAGAGAATTGTAAACAAATTGATAAGTTGAGAATAAATGGCCAACGGTCAACACGCTGCCGGAATGCCGTTGGCCCTGTGAATAAATCTAATCTATGGATATAAGTACTGTACAGGCTATGATCAGTATAGTGGACTCCTCACGCAGTGACCATCGCCCGGCTGAGCTTGATACGGTGGGGCTGCTCACCGCAACAGAGTGGGTTCACCAGGCAGTGCCCACCGCACACCTGAATCTGGTGCAAACCAGAAGTACGGTTATTTGCATGGCATTCATTACGGTACACTCCCAGCATTTGCCTGGTGTGAATGTTGGAAACCACGGAAAACCATCTTCAGGACTGCCGACCGAGCCCACTATCTCCCGGATTCAAGCTCACAGCTGCGCGCCCCTAACCGCACGGCCAACTAGCCCGGTATTCTTCTTCTTCTTCCTCTTCTTCTTCTTCTTCTTATTGGCTAAACGGCCAGCGTAGTTGCCTTCGGTTCAGAAGGCCACGGGTCCGAACCCGGCCGGGTTGGAAATTTTATTCTTAAATGGTTAATTCCCCTGGCTCGGGGACAAGGTGTGTGTACTGTGACCAACATCCCTATAACATACACACCACACACAACACTACACTCCAGAACAATAAAACGTAGTTACCAAATGCGGCAGTTGCTGTCCACCCTCGTTGGAGGGTCTGCCTCACAAGAGGCCATAATAGCCATACACAATTTTTATTATTATTATTATTATTATTATTATTATTATTATTATTATTATTATTATTATTATTATTATTGTTGTTGTTGAGTTTGCGATCATTTCTACTGACGGTTTATCTTCAGCAGATTCCTATAACTCCGGAGAATAAGGAAGAGAAGAGGACACACATTACATCCAGGTACTTCCAGCTGTTTAGGTCCTCCTAAAATTTGCACCGAAAATATTGAAAACGGCAGTGATAAATTTTTACACAAAGAAATAATCTTGTCACTAAAACCACTGAAGAAATAAAGCAAATATATCTGAGTACAAAGGAAAACAAAATAGTGAATTTCTATTCCTTTACAAAATATGCCAATAAAAATGGCATTATGAACTAAAGCAGTGGATCATGCATCAATATATCGACTTTTTAAACGGTTTCTATCAAGGAAAAATTGGGTTTATTCTCTTGAATACGAATTTAAGTAACACATGCTTTCTAACACATTAATGATAATTATACGTGTTAACGTTACTTTAATGCTGATAATCTTCAAGAGAAGCTGGAGAGTTCAGAATTTTACGTGCCAGTAAACCTATTGACACAGATCACTCGAATTTAAACTATCTTAAACGTCTACCGACGTGTTAGGATTTGATACCGCAATCATTTTCGAAGAGGAAGTATGCGCCACACCAACTGTGATACTCGTGTACAGAATTCTTGCACATTTCGAAATGACAATAACATTCGTTTCAAAATCACTCAGTTCAAATATAGTAATTTTGAAACTCAGAGAGAAAAATGCCTGGGTACTTCGCTACTCCTACCCTGTCAGACCTGTTCAAAGGTAAATAAAACGCGTTGAAAAGTTGCACCATGCCCACATTCTGTCGATAAATCTATTCTTAATAAATTGTCTTTGTTTTAGACCGTATGTTTTTCTTGTGAATTCTGCCACTGGAACACAGTTCTTACTACGCATGAGCCGTACACGCACGTCCTTTCAAAGTATTCTCTGTCTTCGTTGGCGAATCAATGACTTGGTGAACGAGAGCTCAGTGTAATCACTTTGGTTGTTACAAAGGAAAAACTTGCAGGGAATGAAAGTAAACTTGTGAAAACGGCATAAATTGCTTTTGACTTCGTATTCAGTATTCAGACGTTATCCACAAAGCCACAAGCCAACAACATTCTTAACTTCTCTGAGAATGCTCATAAATCACCAGTATACGGAATTGAAATTCACCACTTCCTTCATTTTCCTAGTGCTTTCTGTTTCATTACATTTACAGAGGAAAGTATCTTATTTAATTTGAACTTATGGTAAAAATTATAAAAACAATAGTGATAATGGTTATGTTCTAATTCTTATTCTTATTCTTCTAGCTGGGCTGAGTAACTCAGGCGGTAGAGCACTGGCCTTCTGAGCCCACTTGTCAGGTTCCATGGTATTTGAAAGTGCTCAAATACGTCAGGTTCGTGTCGGTAGATTAACTGCCACGTAAAAGTAATACTGCGGGACAAACTTCCGGCAACTCCGCGTCTCCGAATACCGTAATGGTAGTTAATGGGACGTAGAATGAATAACATTATCACTTCTTCCATCTTCATCAAGGGATACTCTATTCGTTCTGATCAACAGTTCACTCACATTTGCCGGAACACAACCCCATGGAATTCGGGCTGACACATCGTCAGTCTACAACTACTACTATATAGTCCAGATCTTTAGGCGTGTTTTCAGTGAGATCCCCTTACTACCCCACTCGCCATATCGGTTTCTTTCAGAAACAATGGTAAGTATTTTCGGGGTAGAGAGTGAGGAAAATTATTGTAGCCAACACTAACGTAGGGAACACCATCCGTGGTAAGATATTTAACACTGTCTGCAAATCAATGCCAAAATTAGACAACAGTATTGGAATCTATTGCATAAACTGAATTAAGAAATTAAATGTGAAAAATTAAAAGATTTATTTGAGAGAAAATGCTGGAAATCTCAGCTTTCCTCTTTTTGCAGAAACATACCCTGAACGTGATTTCTCGCTCATTTGTCTCAGTTCGGAGATACCTGAACGTGCTCAAATAAGCCAGCAAGTAAGAGAACTCTGTGGAACAACATTCTGTCATCTCGGCGTCTCGGAAAACTGTAAAGCTAGTTAATGGAACGTAAAACAACTACATTATTCACCACTTGGCTTGTATGTTAGGGGAGTGAAAGTCGAGTGGCTTTGTCACTGGCGTCACACCAAGGGGGGTGTGGTTTGTACCCGGCCAATGTACTTGGGATTTAAAAAATTCTAATTCACGTCCCTGTGGTTGCGATACAACGTAAAGTAAGAGGTCCCGTGCCTACGGACACGATATCAATAGTCACAAGAATCTGTGAGCCCCTAACCTCTACCCCTCCCCCATCGGTCTTTTATTGTTAGTTCCTGTAATTTATTAGTATGGCCATCTTTGTGTTTCCAAGTACCTTAGATATAAATGCGCGACTCACACCGCATAACCAACTTGGTTCCATTCTTCAGCAGGCTATGGGTATGTTTGATCATGGATGAATATGGCATCTACACTGCCGGAAAAGGAAATAGTACACCTGGAAAGACGTCATCGATTTTTATCCGATGACGGCAGATGACACCTGAGGGATAGATGAACTGATAATGGTTTCAACGTCGTCTGCCAACAGATAGCGTAGTGACATAGCTGCCCGAGCACCATATGTGTGTACACCTTAATAGGAAATATTTACAGCCATAAGTCTCAGTGTGATGAAATGAAATGTCGTATGGCTTTTAGTGCCGGGATATCCCAGGACGGGTTCGGCTCGCCAGGTGCAGGTCTTTCTATTTGACTCCCGTAGGCGACCTGCGGGTCGTGATGAGGATGAAATGATGATGAAGACAACACATACACCCAGCCCCCGTGCCATTGGAGTTAACCAATTAAAGTTAAAATCCCCGACCCGGCCGGGAATCGAACCCGGGACCCTCTGAACCGAAGGCCAGTACGCTGACCGTTCAGCCAACGAGTCGGACCTCAGTGTGATGTAAACGTGTGAAACAAATAGGCGCCGTGCCACGGAGATGCACTCGTGCTTCCTAAGCCAACTAAGCAAGTTTGTGGCCTTCCGAGTGGCGGGAAGGTCCTTTCGCAGAAGTGCCACACAAGTTGGACGTGCTGCGTCAGTTGTGCAACGATGCTGGTTGCAATGGTCACGTGAACATTCTCACACCCGTAGACGAGTTTCTGGACGTCCACGCAGCACAGACGTCCGCCAAGATCGTCGTATTGTAAGGGCAGCAGTGGCAGATCGTACAGCTACCATAGCACAGATAAAAGGGTTTGTGAGCCCAGAAGTGTCAACACGAACTGTTGCCAACCGGTTACTAGCAGTGGGACTACGGACACGCACACCTCTAGCCGGTCTCCCACTCACGCCAAGGCATCGACGTGAATGGCTCGACTGTTGCCGCCAGAGCCTCACTTGGACAATGGATTGCCGGGCCATGGTCTTCACCGATGAAAGAAGATTGTGATGGTCGTTTGCGCGTACGACGTAGACATGGCGAGCGCTGTCACGTAGAGTGCATTCGTCCAAAACACACTGGCCCCACCCCAGTTTTCATGGTCTAGTGTGCGATAAGCTACAACTCTCGTTCACCTTTGGTATTTGTGGAGCGAACGCTGACGAGCGCTCGCTACATGCAGAATGTTGTAAGACCCATTCTTTTGCCATTCTTGCAACAGCAAGGTCAACCCACAACTCTTGCAGAACTGCGTGAACAGGTCGAACAGGCGTGGAATACTGTATCCCAAGACAGTATTCACCATCTGTATGATCGAATGGATGCCAGAATCAGCGCCTGCATTGCCGCCCGTGGAGGATACACCAAGTACTAATATGAGTGTTTCAGCATGGATCGACACCTGGTACTTCAGTAGCGCTTCAGCTATTGATCTGTAAATGTAATCATTTCATGTACTCCATACGCACTGTTTCAATAATAAATCTTGAGTGAACTGGAAAACTCTAAGAGGGTGTACTATTTTTTTCCGGCAGTGTATTTAATAACGTGTGAAATTGTAGTGTCTATAGCTACAATTAATTGGAGTCTATACACTTTGTAGGGACTTCTTCCGCCCTCTATCTACCCCGGCATCAGGTAGAGAATTATAATTTCCTCCATCCCCATAAAACGAGTATCAGCACCAGAAGAATCAGAAGCATCAAAAACGTTCCAATAGTTGTACTTAAGAGCTTGGGTACCCCCATATGACCGATACAAGACTTTTATCAAGCGAGTTGGCTAGGTGGTTTGGGTAACGTAGCTGTGAGCGTGCATTCGGGAGATGGCGGGTTGGAACCCCACTGTCGGCAGCCCTAAAAATTGTTTTCACACCAGGTAAATGATGAGACTGTACCTTAATTAAGGCCACAGCCACTTCCTTCCTATTTCTAACCCTGTCGTATTCCATAGTTGTCATAAGAATTCTGAATGTCGGCGCTATGTAAAACAGATAGCCAAAAAGAAAGAAGACATTGAAGATTTTGAGGGAGCCGTTGACTGAACTAAAAACTTCCTGCTATAATTTGGCTTGAGATATGATCATGCTTTAGAGAGATAGTACTTATGAAATTGGAAGTTTGAATGTCGTTGCCGATAAACTTCGGTGAGTCCGGCACCATGGATAAATGGTTAGTGTGCTGGCCTTTGGTCACAGGAGTCCCGGGTTCGACTCCCGGCACGGTCGGAAATTTTAACCATCATTGTTTAATTTCGCTGGCAGGGGGGTTGGGTGTATGTGTCGTCTGCAACATCATTTCATCCCCATCACGACGCGCAGGTCGCCTACAGGAGTCAAATCAAAAGACCTGCATCTGGCGAGCCCAACATCTCTTCGGACACTTCCGGCACTAAAAGCCATATGCCATTTCATTTTCACAATTTCGGTGAGCTGGTGTGACGTTAAACCACTAACAAAAAATAAAATAAAAATGAGTGTAGTCAATGTCCATGACACTTGAGATAATTTTTTAGAGTTAATTACAATATTAAGAGAACGCTTCATTATTTACAGTATACTTCAGGTCATTAAAAGCTACTGACAGTAAAATAAGAAGGCATTTCACGAATTAAAAGTAATTACGTTTCATTACAGTAGAGTTCATGGGCAATAATCTAAATGTTTGAAAAACATATAGAAACAGATGTGTTTTTTTTTTGTAAAATTCAACTTCTTACCATCATTTACTAAAGTATGGCAACAGTAAATTTGATGGAGTTGTATGAAATCGGATCCGTGTTAAGAAAATGACACTGTGCAGAATAATAGAAAGTAAAAGAAGAAGGCGTCCGCCTCTGTGGTGTAGTGGTTAGTGTGATTAGCTGCCACCCCCGGAGGTCCGGGTTCGATTCCCGGCTCTGCCACGAAATTTGAAAAGTGGTACGAGGGCTGGAACGAGGTCCACTCAGCCTCGGGAGGTCAACTGAGTAGAGGTGGGTTCGATTCCCACCTCAGCCATCCTGGAAGTGTTTTTCCGTGGTTTCCCACTTCTCCTCCAGGCGAATGCCGGGATGGTACCTAACTTAAGGCCACGGCCGCTTCCTTCCCTCTTCCTTGCCTATCCCTTCCAATCTTCCCATCCCTCCACAAGGCCCCTGTTCAGCATAGCAGGTGAGGCCGCCTGGGCGAGGTACTGGTCATTCTCCCCAGTTGTATCCCCGACCAAGAGTCTGAAGCTCCAGGACACTGCCCTTGAGGCGGTAGAGGTGGGATCCCTCGCCGAGTCCGAGGGAAAAGCCGAACCTGGAGGGTAAACAGATGATGATGATGATGATGAAAAGAAGAAGGCATTTTCCAAACACAGTGAACAAAACCTTTATTGGAGGTTCCATTTATTACATATATGCCAATAATAATAATAATAATAATAATAATAATAATAATAATAATAATAATAATACAATTATTACTTTATTTATTTTCTAAAATCGCTGCTGCAATTTGTGGACGACAGATGGAGAAAGAGAACGCCCTACACACCCACAGAAGAGACCCCCAATTCCGTTGATTAAATATCAGTTCATCATCATCATCATCATCTGCTTACCCTCCAGGTTCGGTTTTCCCCTCGGACTTAGCGAGGGATCCCACCTCTACCGCCTCAAGGGCAGTGTCCTGGAGCTTCAGACTCTTGGTCGGGGGATACAACTGGGGAGTATGACCAGTACCTCGCCCAGGCGGCTTCACCTGCTATGCTGAACAGGGGCCTTGTGGAGGGATGGGAAGATTGGAAGGGATAGGCAAGGAAGAGGGAAGGAAGCGGCCGTGGCCTTAAGTTAGGTACCATCCCGGCATTCGCCTGGAGGAGAAGTGGGAAACCACGGAAAACCACTTCTAGGATGGCTGAGGAGGGAATCGAACCCACCTCTACTCATTTGACCTCCCGAGGCTGAGTGGACCCCGTTCCAGCCCTCGTACCATTTTTCAAATTTCGTGGCAGAGCCGGGAATCGAACCCGGACCTCCGGGGGTGGCAGCTAATCACGCTAACCACTACACCACAGAGGCGGACTTAAATATCAGTTACTGTACATAATAAAATCTGCCGATGTTACATATATGTATGCCTATATAAATGTACTCATTAGCATTTCTATATCGAGTGGTTCACTAACTCCTTGCGATTTAGTTTTATACCTACCGCCGCGTTTACTACAATTCTGAAATACATTGATCCGTCTCACAAAACCGTGTTACGGGTAACGGGCTAAAAATCAGCAGGAATCGTGAAAGCCACTATTAATTCATTATGAGTACCCGGAATGAACGCTAAAACGAGCACAGATACGAAGAATATGTACCTAACAGCAGGAGGTGAACCACAGACCAGAAACAGGTATTGTATAGGCTGGAAACTATGCGATGCATGTCAAGCCTCTCAACAGCTCACTTCTCAAGAGGCGGTGCTCCGAGGTTCGAATCCCGCGCAAGTATAAGAAGTTATTTACAGCCACTTGATTAGGATGTGTAAAGGTTGCATAATTAATACCTTCCACAGACTGATTTGTTTATTTGACCATGAAAAGGGCCCTTGGTACGGGGGCATATTTTTTTTTTTGCTAGTGACTTTTACGTCGCACCGACACAGATAGGTCTTATGGCAACGATGAAATAGGAAAGGCATAGGAGTTTGAACGAAGTGGCCGTGGCCTTAATTAAGGTACAGCCCCAGCATTTGCCTGGTGTGAAAATGGGAAATCATGGCAAACCATCTTCAGGGCTGCCGACACTGGGGTTCGAACCCACTATCTCACGGATGCAAGCTCACAGCTGCGCGCCCGTAACCGCACGGCCAACTCGCACGATGGGGGAGTATTTTAACGCAGCACCTGCTCAAACTGACGACCTGCGTGGTCGATACAGAGCTGCACGCGCTTTGAAAGGAGCGTCTGTCACGTCGCAACATCTCTGGCGTAACGGATGGGCATGCGTCGGTTATCCTAAGATGATCAGGATTGCCCGGCTCCTGTACATACAGAAGTTGTTTTATATGGTCCCACAGAAAATATCCAGGGGCATATGATCGGACGATCTGACGGGCTATGCCAGGTCTTCCCTTTCTTATCCATTTATTAGGATATGTCGCATAGAGATGGTTCCGGACGACCGCCACGTGCGGTGGAGTTCCGTGATGTTCAAACCACATCCTGCAGCGGTCAAGGAGTGGTACATTTTCCAAGAATGTTAGTAGCTCATCATGGAGTAACCTCAGTTAGCATTCTCCCGTCAGAGGTCCCTCAAGGAAATGGGGACCAATGAGGTGATCACGCACGATGGAATACCTACATTCACGCCCCGCTATAGCTGAAAAGTTTTCTGTCGAACACAATAGGGATTATCAACACTCACTAATTCATATTACGTCGATTAGTGGTGCCCTTGTTGTGGAAAATGGTCGCTTAAAATGCAGTAACAATGTCCACATGCTGTAGGGTCCATTGCCAGAACGCCACCCATTCTTTGAAATCATGACCATGGAGCTCCTGGTGTAAATGCAGATGGTACGGGTAAAACCGCTGAGTATGCAATGTCCGCAGAACAGACCCTCCGCTGGTGTTTGTCTCCCGTGCAGTGGCCCGTGTTCTAGTGTGAGGGTTATGCCGGACAGACGGGATGATCTCGAATAGGCTATGTCCTTGGCAGAGACACAGTAGGCCTCAAACTTCGTTCCAAACTCCGGAATGTTATGTCATGTCATAGCGTTCTTGATGCATGCGTTATGCCTGGTATGAATTCTGTCTAGTTTCTCCATGGAAGAGTAACATATCCACATACTCGTTGCTGGAATACATCACGAGGCAGTGAATGAGCTTCGTGTTCGGTTGAGTTGTATTGTGACTTGCCTCGAAGGAAAGGAGATCGCGCAGCTACATACCTACCTGCCATCGCATGCTGTTATCGTTCTAATAGGGCAAGCATTGCCCTAACTGTGGTCTACGAAGCTTGGAACAAGTACAACATAGCTAACTGGTTACCTTTGTGCTAGCCACAGACCATCATCTCCTCATCCTCATCCAACCCAGCTAAATACCTTATGCCACGATGCATACGGGCCATTACAAGGCCAAATAAACAAAACAGTCTGAGGAAGCTATGAAGTACGCAAACTTGCCACACCCCAGCCAATTGGCAGTGAAATTAAAAAAAACCTTGCGTGGGATTCGAGCCTTCGAGCACCGTCCACTACCACAACCCCAACCGCGCCTACTGCCAAGTGAGCTATTGCGAGGTTCGTCATGCAGCGCGCAGTTTCCAACCTATATAATATCTGCTCCTTGTGTGTGTGCGTGAATCCCTTGTTGTTCTTCGTATCTGTACTCGTTTTACGAGTACATTCGAGGTACCCATGATGAACTGATAGTGGCAATCGCGGTTCCTGCTCTCTTCCTCGCCGTAAATACACACCTTGTTATATATCCTTGGTTTAGGGAGAGGGATCGATTTATTTCAGAATTGTAGTAAAAGCGGTGAGATGCATACTACTAAATCGCAAGGGGAAGATGAACCACCCGGTATATACAAAACTGCGAATGATCGCATTAGAGAGAAAGAGAAAGTTACTTTTTACAGACACTTTCAATTTACACGGGTATTAAGGCCCTTGTCCGCCTCTGTGGTGTAGTGGTTAGTGTGATTAGCTGCCACCCCCGGAGGCGCGGGTTCGATTCCCGGCTCTGCCACGAAATTTGAAAAGTGGTACGAGGGCTGGAACGGGGTCCACTCAGCCTCGGGAGGTCAACTGAGTAGAGGTGGGTTCGATTCCCACCTCAGCCATCCTGGAAGTGGTTTTCCGTGGTTTCCCACTTCTCCTCCAGGCGAATGCCGGGATGGTACCTAACTTAAGGCCACGGCCACTTCCTTCCCTCTTCCTTGCCTATTCCTTCCAATCTTCCCATCCCTCCACAAGGCCTCTGTTCAGCATAGCAGGTGAGGCCGCCTGGGCGAGGTACTGGTCATACTCCCCAGTTGTATCCCCCGACCAAGAGTCTGAAGCTCCAGGACACTGCCCCTGAGGCGGTAGAGGTGGGATCCCTCGCTAAGTCCGAGGGAAAAACCGAACCTGGAGGGTAAACAGATGATGATGATGATGATTAAGGCCCTTTAGAGCCTTCACTTTGCGGCAAAATTGTTATAGAGGAAAGTCCTTTATTACACGAGGAAGGTTATTCCAGAGCCGAACAGTGCGATTTTAAAACGCGGTTTGGTATGCTGTTGTTCTAGTGAAAGGGGCTGAGCGATATGATAGTTGTAGGTGGCGAGGAGGGACTGTTTAACAGTGCCAGTCAGAAATTTTCGAAGAAAGATTAGGACTGTTCGGTTACACGACGTTCTTAAATATTTAGTTGCAACTTTACTATCTTGTCTCTAAATGAGTCGCTGTGCTCGATTCCTCTCTGATGGGTTGCCAAACTGGGAGGTCGTATAGTTGAGTGGGTAGTATTATAGAAATATACACCGCTCGAAGTGCTCGGTTTCTAGGCCCTTGAAGACTACGATGGATGAATCCTACTAACCTGAAGGCTTTACACCTAGTTCCCTCTACGAGTACATTCCACTGAATGTCAACAAATGTAAATGCATGTAAATGCCAGACAGCCCTCTACACATGACCTCTCACTGTGCGGGAAAATTATGCCTGTGTGGAATTCACTGCGAATGCTGGGAATAAACATTTCCATCAACTTACAGTGGAATGTACTCCGTACACTATGGAGTCGTCCGCATATACTGCGCCATAGCGGACGTCACAAAGCCTGGATAGTAGAGGGTAAAAGGCATGTACACAAAGGCCCAACCACCGGCCCCTGTGACACTCCCGAGGTTATCACCCACCAGGAATGATTCCAACCATGTCATCAGTGGGCCTTCGATGTCATATTTGCTACGTTTTAATAAAAGTCTTTGATGAGGTACTCGGTCAAAAGTTTTGCTCAAGTTCAGAGTGACGCAGTCTACTTGAGAGGCGTTGGTCTTTTCTAAAGAATCAATCATCAATACCTTTGTTAGTTCTACAGAATTTTCTTGGAACGAAGTCATATTAGCTTTGATTTAACACCTTTCGTTCGCTCAGGAATTCCAGTATGTTCCTTGCAGTCATTATTCTAACAAACTAATGACTTGATGAAGTTCAGTGTTCAAAAACTACGACCTACAGTTGCTCGAGATTATTCATAATCCGTAACGGATATCGTTGATAGACTTTAGAACAGTATGCGAAAGGGTGTAGAACGTTAACAGCCTGGACATTGGCTATCCTGTTCATATCTGTAGAAGCTGAACGAATAGTTATCTTCGCCAAATTCAATGAATGAATGAATGAATGAATGAATGAATGAATGAGTGAATGTATGAATGAATGTTTCCTGGGTTTTTGAATAAATCAGCCCAGAAATGTGTAAACAGTGTTAGCTCGTAGCGAGTGGCTACCATGTTGAAATTAACAATTGAAAACCCATTGTGCTCGGAATGTGTGGAGTGTCTCAGCTGACCTGTTGTTCTTGTCGTTGTTGTTGTTAGTGTGGATGTTTGTGGATTCAATAAATAGATTGGAACGATGTAGCTATTAATTTCGCCCTATTCTGTGCTAACCCCATCTTTTATTGCATCCTACACTTACTCTAGTTTGTCATATTCAACTCTTGGCTTTCTTCTAACATTCATAGCACTTCACACTTCCCTCAACAACAAACTAAGCAAGTCGTCGGTCATGTCATATTTCTGCCAAGTCATGCTCCCCTCATCAATTTATTCAGTATTTCTTCATCTGTGATCCGATAGCCTCGTTTTTCTTTGAACATCATTCGTTTTTCACTTCCGTAAATGTCCATGCTTCACACAAACATCTTCAGGAACGTCATATGTGTGTTCGAAGAGAGTGAAATTCTTCTTAAAGTTATATTTCTTGCACGAGTTGTAACATTTTATGTCCTCTTTTTTTGCTAGTGGCTTTACGTCGCACCGACACAGATAGGTCTTATGGCGACGATGGGATAAAAAGGCCTAGGAGTTGGAAGGAAGCGGCCGTGGCCTTAATTAAGATACAGCCCCAGCATTTACCTGGTGTGAAAATGGGAAACCACGGAAAACCATCTTCAGGGCTGCCGATAGTGGGACTCGAACCTACTATCTCCCGGATGCAAACTCACAGCCGCGCGCCTCTGCGCGCACGGCCAACTCGCCCGGGTTTTATGTCCTCCTTACACCTGCCATCATTTACTATTCTACTATCCGAATAGTCCGCCTCTGTGGTGTAGTGGTTAGTGTGATTAGCTGACACCCCCGGAGGCCCGGGTTTGATTCCCGGTTCTGCCACGAAGTTTGAAAAGTGGTACGGTGGCTGCAACGGGGTCCACTCAGCCTCGGGAGGTCAAATGAGTAGAGGTGGGTTAGATTCCTACCTCAGCCATCCTCGAAGTGGTTTTCCGTGGTTTCCCACTTCTTCTCCAGGCAAATGCCGGGATGGTACCTAAACGAAGGTTGCGGCCGCTTCCTCCCCTCTTCCTTGTCTATCCCTTCCAATCTTCCCATCCCTCCACAAGGCCCCTGTTCAACATAGCAGGTTAGGCCGCCTGGGCGAGGTACTGGTCATTCTCCCCAGTTTTATACCCCGACCCTATGTATCGCCCTCCAGGACACTGTCTTTGAGGCGGTAGAGGTTGGATCCCTCGCTGAGTCCGAGGGAAAAACCAACCCTGGAGAGTAAAGAGATTAAGAAGAAGAAGACTATCCGAATAACAATTTCCTTCTAATTTTCAATTTGGTATCGACTTTATTTGACTGCATTCCATTACTATTATTTTAGGTCGATTTTCATATTGAACTCTTCCTTCAAAATGGCATCCATACTATTCAGCAATATATGTATATATCTTCTGCAAATTCAGAGAAAATTTCAAAATCTTCGAAAAATCTTGAGTGTTAATTTCTTCTCCTTATCTCTGATACTTCTGCCAAGCACATTTCTGATTTCCTTCAGAGGTACCTAGCATTATTCTTTGTCTCACATGCTCCCTTACCTTTTACTAAGACTACAGTTCAGTTTACGACAATGAGCTCTCCACTTACCAATACGACCGCCTTCATAAGGCTGCATATTTGGATTGTTTCATTTTCGTTCTATTTCTTAATAAATACATATATTTGGATAATTTCGCCCGACTCATTAGCTGAATGATCAGCGTTGTAGCCTTCGGTTCAGAGGGCCCGGGGTTCGATTCCCGGTGAGGTCGCGGATTTTAATCACGTGTGATTAATTCTTCTGGCCCGGGGACTGGGTGTTAGTGTTTGTCCCAACTCTTTCCTCTTCATATTCGGACAACACACTAAACTACCAATCACCACAGAAATACGCAATAGTAATTACATCCTTCCGTATAGGGTTGGCGTCAGGAAGGGCATTCGGTCTTAAAACAGGGCCAAATCCACATGTGCGGCACAGTTCGCTCCCGCGACTCCACAGATGCGGGAAAAGCGGTGGAAGAAGAAGATGCAGATGTGGAAAATTCCATTTTAATTCTATTTCCTAATAAATACATAACCATTTAAAGATATAATAATTACAGCAAAACTAACTGCAAATTAAAGGTATTGTAATCCTTCGAATGATATTAATAACTAGATTATATGATTAATCAAAATTAAATGTAATACTCTTTATGTGTTAGCAGTTATTGGTAAGCAAGAGTTTTGTTCAGCCTAGATCTTTGTGAAAGGTATTTGCGAATCCAAAAATTTGAGGAAATGCTGACTTAGACCGAAGTGTGGTAGTACCTTCCGTAGATCATTGCACAGCTTTGCATACAGGCAAAACATTCAAATCTCATTATATTTGACACTGAATCGACAAATATTTTAAATTTGTTAATGATTATGGATTACATTTGGAACGAATTGAATTAATATTAAGAATAAATAATAAATTGCTCATTCAAGGGTTAAGAGTAAACTAACAAAACGTGATACTAAAGTGTGATTTTTTAGAGTATCTTTTCCACTGGTCCGTTGAAAGCATTCTCTGATAATGTAGAATAATGACAAAGCGCTTATAGCTAGGGAGTTTAATTCCTATACACCTCTTTAAGTAAACACACGACAGATATATTCCACAGATGTCTTCTTTTGCTTGACTTCGTCTTTGTATAGCGTGATTTACACTACCTCGAGAAGGCTGTTACGTGCTCTCGCTCGGGATGATAAACGATGCAGCCATCAATAAGATTAAGGAAAAGTCTCATTTTATGTGATTGTGCACGAAGTAGATAATAAGCCATCACATTGAGAAATACAGCTGAAAGGGATATAAACTATCCCCTCAGGATACCGTAAGGAGATTACGAAGACTTCTTTATTATTTTTACCGCTGTAGTCTTTATTTCTTCATCTCATTATTTCTTTCTTTCTTTCGTTCTTTCTTTTACTTTTCGAGCCTATACCGACACATGTCCTGTATATACAGAGCAAGAGAAGACATCTGTGGAATATATCTGTCGTGTGTTTACTTAAAGGAATTAAACTCTTTAGGCATAAACGCTTTGTCATTATTGTACATTATCAGAGAATGCTTTTAATGGACCGGTAGAAAAGATATTCTAAATAAATCACACTTTAGTATCACATTTTGTTATTTTTCTCTTAACCCTTGAATGCGCAATTTATTATTTCTTCTTACGATAATAGGTCGACATTTACTGTTCATTCCCTCATGAGAAGTGTTAACATACTATACACAAGTACTGAGAATGACTGTCATCGTTTAGACATTTTAGAAACTCATTGAATTGAAAATACTGTTGGAATTCAATCGGAACTCGAACCCTAATTCATACATTGACTTCCCTGGTTCTATCACTTTTCTATCGATATCAATCAATCAATCAATCAATCAATCAATCAATCAATCAATCAATCAATCAATCAATCAATCAATCAATCAATCAATCAATCAATCAATCAATCAATACTGATCTTCATTTAGGGCAGTCGCCCAGATGGTAGATTTCCTATCTGTTGTTTTCCTAACCTTTTCCTAAATGATTTCAAAGAAATTGGAAAATTTATTGAACATCTCCCTTGGTAAGTTATTCCAATCCGTAACTCCACTTCCTATAAATGAATATTTGCCCCAATTTGTCCTCTTGAATTCCAACTTTATCTTCATATTGTGCACTTTCCTACTTTTATAAACGCCACTCAAACTTATTCGTCTACTAATGTCATTCCCCGCCATCTCTCCGCTGACAGCTCGGAACATACCACTTAGTCGAGCAGCTCTTCTTCTTTCTCTCAATTACTCCCAGCCCAAACTTTGCAACATTTTTGTAACGCTACTCTCTTGTCGGAAATCACCCAGAACAAATCGAGCTGCTTTTCTTTGGATTTTTCCAGTTCTTGAATCAGGTAATCCTGTTGAGGGTCCAATACACTGGAACCATACTCTAGTTGGGATCTTACCAGACATTTATATGCCCTCTCCTTTACATCCTTACTACAACCCCTAAACACCCTCATAACCATGTGCACAGATCTGTACCCTTTATTTACAATCCCATTTATGTGATTACCCCAATGAAGATCATTCGTTATATTAACACCTATATACTTACAATGATCCCCAAAAGGAGCTTTCACCACATCAACGCAGTAATTAAAACTTCAGCTTCAGGCAAGTAACAATCAAGCCAGGCTTCAATTTATGCTCAAGTAAGTAATGTTACTGCCAGCCGATGATGAGGAAGGGAGAGATTAAACGGGAAAACAACGATTGCTGCCCTTTCGTATTCAGATATTCCGCTGCTGGCATGCAGTCCAATAAATTAGCTGATTCGTATATTTCGACATATACACTGACTGACAGAGCAAATGCAACACCAAGAAGGAGTGGTCAGAACTTTATGCCAATTGCAGGGAAGACTGACGTCACTGAGGTATGCTCATGATGTGAAATGCGCCGCTGTGCTGCGCACGTAGCGAACGATAAATGGGACACGGCGTTGGCGAATGGCCCACTTCGTACCGTGATTTCTCAGCCGACAGTCATTTTAGAACGTGTTGTCGTGTGCCACAGGACACGTGTATAGCTAAGAATGCCAGGCCGCCGTCAACGGAGGCATTTCCAGCAGACAGACGACTTTACGAGGGGTATGGTGATCGGGCTGAGAAGGGCAGGTTGGTCGCTTCATCAAATCGCAGCCGATACCCATAGGGATGTGTCCACGGTGCAGCGCCTGTGGCGAAGATGGTTGGCGCAGGGACATGTGGCACGTGCGAGGGGTCCAGGCGCAGCCCGAGTGACGTCAGCACGCGAGGATCGGCGCATCCGCCGCCAAGCGGTGGCAGCCCCGCACGCCACGTCAACCGCCATTCTTCAGCATGTGCAAGACACCCTGGCTGTTCCAATATCGACCAGAACAATTTCCCGTCGATTGGTTGAAGGAGGCCTGCACTCCCGGCGTCCGCTCAGAAGACTACCATTGACTCCACAGCATAGACGTGCACGCCTGGTATGGTGCCGGGCTAGAGCGACATGGATGAGGGAATGGCGGAACGTCGTGTTCTCCGATGAGTCACGCTTCTGTTCTGTCAGTGATAGTCACCGCAGACGAGTGTGGCGTCGGCGTGGAGAAAGGTCAAATCCGGCAGTAACTGTGGAGCGCCCTACCGCTAGACAACGCGGCATCATGGTTTGGGGCGCTATTGCGTATGATTCCACGTCACCTCTAGTGCGTATTCAAGGCACGTTAAATGCCCACCGCTACGTGCAGCATGTGCTGCGGCCGGTGGCACTCCCGTACCTTCAGGGGCTGCCCAATGCTCTGTTTCAGCAGGATAATGCCCGCCCACACACTGCTCGCATCTCCCAACAGGCTCTACGAGGTGTACAGATGCTTCCGTGGCCAGCGTACTCTCCGAATCTCTCACCAATCGAACACGTGTGGGATCTCATTGGACGCCGTTTGCAAACTCTGCCCCAGCCTCGTACGGACGACCAACTGTGGCAAATGGTTGACAGAGAATGGAGAACCATCCCTCAGGACACCATCCACACTCTTATTGACTCTGTACCTCGACGTGTTTCTGCGTGCATCGCCGCTCGCTGTGGTCCTACATCCTACTGAGTCGATGCCGTGCGCATTGTGTAACCTGCATATCGGTTTGAAATAAACATCAATTATTCGTCCGTGCCGTCTCTGTTTTATCCCCAACTTTCATCCCTTTCGAACCACTCCTTTCGAACCAGTGTATATAGTTCAGCTCCCCGGTATAGTTCGGAAAGAAGTTATTGAGTCCTGTTTTAGAAATCTTCCATTGTACTTTCGATATATTAGCAATCAAGGACAGTTTTAACTTCTGCTAACCTAGTAGAAACTAATAATATGTAATCGTTGTGTTAACTTGTCAGTTCTGTTATAGCATAGTACGTAATAATAATAATAATAATAATAATAATAATAATAATAATAATAATAATAATAATAATAATAATAATAATAATAATAATCTCCCACGGCACTCAACGCCCTTGAAACGGCCTTAGCCTTCCCAGCGACCGCTGCTCAGCCCGAAGGCCTGCAGATTACGAGGGGTCGTGTGGTCAGCACGACGCATCCACTCGGCCGTTATTCTGGGCTTTCGAGACCGGGGCCGCCATCTCACCGTCAGATAGCTCCTCAATTCTAATCACGTAGGCTGAGTGAACCTCGTACCAGCCCTCAGGTCGAGAGAAAAATCCCTGACCTGCCCGGGAATCGAACCCGGGGCCTCCGGGCGAGAGGCAGGCACGCTGCCCCTACACCACGGGACCGTCAATAATAATAATAATAATAATAATAATAAAAAAAGAGAGAAACTGGTAGCGTTATACTCTAAGATCTATTAACTATATACTTATTCTACACATTAGCACTCACAGGCATACCGAGACCACAACTTACACGTCACAGTCCAAATCACACACAATTACCCAGTTCGCGCGCACTCTCTCAATTCTCTCTGTTCATTCGCACTAAAGCACACTGGGTCTTCGTCCATTAGCACTAACAGTCTCACTCAGTCACAGTTGCTCTCGTGCCGCTGTCGCAGTCCTCAGTTCACAGCCCGCACATATCAGTCTCGCAGTTCAGGGTGACGAAAGCTGCCCGTTCACTCCAGTAAAACCTCCTTACCCCTGCCGATATCAAGTGTTACCTTCAACACCGCTATAGCACACACGGTCACTACACAAGCGCAACGAATACTTAGTTCCCGGACAGTACACTCTATACAGGCTGTCCAGCTCGCTGTCGGACTGTTTTCACATAACCCTCGACTGGCGTTGTGGGGTCTTTAAAGATACCAGTGACTTTGTACAACCCTGGCGCTCCCTCCGTATTCCGTTCTGGCTATCGCCGTTCACTGTAGCTGCTGCTTAGTGCAAGGTCAACTGCTATATGGATTTGTAGCGTTGGTTTTCTCAGGAACTTGATAAAAATATTGTGTGGTGCCGTTTACGACCCCACAACGGCGTTTGTGTTACAAAGTATGTCGTGACTTAAAATTTTGTAAGGGTTCATATTTCATTCAATGTGCGTGTTTGGTACTTTTTCTTCGTATAAGCCTTGCTATGGCTTCCACACCTCGCCCTGGCATGTCAGTGTGTGATGCGAGGATCGTAGTGTTTTAGAGGAAGATGCCGAAGGAAGTGACGACAGTGATCTCTCAGATGAATATGATCCAGATTACAATTCCGAGCACGACACGGATTCGGGACAAGAAGAAGGTGAGGAAGACGAAGAGTGAAGTTTGACGGACAACCTAGACCAGGGCCTCTCAGGGTGCATGCGCGTGGTGCATGCACTGTGCACGGTGCAAAAGACGACTTGGCTTGGTTGACCAGAGTGCAGACCCCCCACTCCTCGATTTGGAGCAATAGCGCTAACTCTCTCTTTCCTCACGCCTGTCTCGCTCGCTCCCCCTGTCTCCCTCTCCCCCACTTGCGCCGTAGCGCTCCAAATCCGGGCTGAGTTGAGCCGAGTATAGGCGAGTAGAGCGGAGCATAGCCGAGTAGCCCAGAGACGAAGCGTTGATCCGAGCCATACCGAGCGGCACCGATGCACCGTGCACGGAGCTCTTGCGCCTCGCTCTGCACGCGTGAGATTTTGGGCGTTTGAGAGGCCCTGACCTAGACGTCCATAACCAGCCGTCATCTTTCTCTGGTAGGAACAGATAGAAGTGGTCAGCTACCGAACCCAACAGGCAAGTGAGACGTCAAAGTCAGAACATTATTGTCAAACTTCCAATCATTAAGCGGTTGTGAAAATGACGTAAATGACTGTGAAATTCAAAAGGTTTATGAGTTTTGTATACTATAATATTTAAGTTTACCTTTGCATTTGCTTTGGAGCAATGAACATTTAAAATTTGTTTTCATTTAAGTTTAATTCATGGGAGTGCGATTTTCTTTTAAAATCAGTGACGGTAAAACAATTGTGCATTATCTCACAATCTGTAATCAGTAAGGATATTCATTTCTCATTGTAGGTAATGTAAAAGGTATAAGGAAACATAATTGACATGTATTCATTTTATTTATGACATGTATTTATGTATTTATTTAAATAAAGCGTGTTTGAGGTCATCCATTCTATGGTATCAGTTTCAACCCCACAACGCCATGTACGTACCAAAGTGTTCACAACGCCAGTCGAGGGTTAACTCACTGACGAAGCTCAAACTAACTCACATTACCAATGAACTACTAACTCACAGGTCTCACGTGCCTTATGTACCTGGGTGGCCCTTCGAGATACATCGGGCACTAGAAGCTTGTGGATTGGTAAACATACCAAACTATTATCTTGTAAATAGGATACCCCTGAATAGTGATGTAGTATTGTACTGTACTATATTACTAGAGGTTCCGGTAGTTATTGTATTGGTATATTTCTTTATTGTCATGTAGATTATTTTACTATTTGCTTTACGTCGCACCGACGTTTTACGGCGACGAATGGATAGGGAAGGACTAGGAGTAGGAAGGAAGCAACCGTTGCCTAAATTAAGTTACAGATCCGGCATTTTCCTGGTGTGAAAATGGGAAACCACGGAAACCCATCTTCAGGGCTGCTGACAGTGGGGTTCGAACTCATTATCTCCCGAATGCAATCTGAAAGCTACGTGACCCAAGCCCCGCAGCCACTTGCTCAGTTTGTCTGAAGTCCTTGTGTAGTATATATAATTTTCCCTTGGCATTTTCAAATTCACAGAATTGGTTATTTTATTTTTGTTGATCTTTTCATAACATTCCATACTACAGATGGGTGAGGAAAGCAAGTGAGAGGTGTAAAGATTGTAGGTGTGAGCAGGTATAAAGGAGTATGAGAGAAGAGAGTTTGAGAGAGATGTTTAGGACTCTTTTTGCTAGTTGCTTTATGTCGCACCGACACAGATAGGTCTTATGGCGACGATGGGACAGGAAAGGCCTAGGAGTTGGAAGGAAGCGGCCGTGGCCTTAATTAAGGTACAGCCCCAGCATTTGCCTGGTGTGAAAATGGGAAACCACGGAAAACCATCTTCAGGGCTGCCGACCGTGGGGCTCGAACCCACGATCTCACGGATGCAAGCTCACAGCCGCGCACCTCTGCGCGCACGGCCAACTCGCCCGGTGTTTAGGACTCTAACTGAGGGCAGGAGTGAAGGTAGGTCCCCTTCAAACAGTGTACAAGGCACGGCTGGGAGACAGGAAGAGAGGAAAAAAAGGGAAAATATGTAGACGACAGTTGGGCTAAAGTTTTAAGAGGAAGGATATCGAGAGCCAAGGGGTCTAGTCAGGGAATGAATTCAGGAGATGTATAAGTGAGGTATCGGTATGAATCACTGCAGAAACATAAGCAGAGGAAATATGAGGAGCGGGGAAGTGTTACGGAGGAGGGGCAAGGTAAGAAGGAAGGGAAAGGTAGGAAAGGGTAACACAGAGTGAACAGGAAGAGGGATGTGGAACAGAGTCATGAGAGGGAGGAATGGAAGAAGTAGGTACTGCAGCAGCCAGGGAAGGTGAGAAGGACCAGGAGGGTAGGGGATCTAATGTGGTGGGCAGGGTTGAGGCTCTGGTCATGGGGAACTCCATTGTCAGGGATGTGGGGGAGCGAGAGAACCGGGCCAGAAAGTTATCCAGACATTAGGTAAAGGCAGATGTTAAGGAAAGTGGAAAGGATGAATGAGGATAAGGAGAAGGTGGTAGTGTTTGACGTAGGAACTAACAACGTAAGGCAAGCAGGAATAGATGGCACCATTTTAAAAGATGTGTGAAATAAGGTTATGACAGCGCGGGAGACGGTTAATTAAGGAAGGGGATATTGTTATCGGTGATGATGGTAAAACCTGATGAGCTATATAATGAAGCTGAAATGATAGAAGGGATAAGTATTCATTGAGCTATTTTTGCCGTAGTTAAAAATAAGTGACAGAAAAGAAGGTTGTAAAAGTAGCAATATTAGGCAGTACTATATGCTTGAAAAGACAGGGATGAGGGATTTCTGAAGAAGGAATTATGGCAGGTGAAAAATCGTAAATAAAAATGTAAACACGCTACGGTTATCGTTTTAATGTAATTACGAAAGTGTGTGTGAAGACAGGTATGTACCTTTGAAGGAGTTAAGGAATAGCAAATACCAAGAATATTCTAACAGGGAAATATAGAGATTAAGATGGAGGTGCAGATTAGACAGAAATAGATTTCGGAATGGTTGTGGAAGTAAGATGAGATTGAAGGAACTTACCAGGATATTGAATTTAGGGAAGAAGTCAGCTAAGGATAACATGATGGCAAGCATAACTGGCAGTCATGTGAATTTTAGCAAAAAAAAAGGGAAAGTATTTATAGGCACTTCTAGGCAGAAACAGGTTCCATGAAGGACATTCCAGGACTCATTAATGAACAAGGGGTGTGTATAAGCAACGTTTTACAGAGGGCAGAAGTATTCAATCAGCAGCACGTAAGGATTGTTGAATAAAAGGATAATATCCAGGTAGAGGAGGTGACTAATACTAGCGAAGTACTGAAATTCATCTACGCTAATTAAGATATTTACAAAAATTAAAAAGTGGAAAATCAGGTGGAATCGTTAAGATTTCTGGGGATATACTGAAGGCAATGGGTTGAGATATATTACCACATCTGAAGTATTTATTTGATTCCTGTTTGCATGATGGAGTTATACCAAATGAATGGAGACTTGCTACAGTAGCTCCTGTCTACAAAGGAAACGGTGAGAAATAGAGCCCAGAAGTTAAGCTATAAATCGAAATGTTACATAGAATTAAACATGTTTCCGTACGTTTGGGAACGGTAGGACCAGTTATTATTTTGCATTTCTTGCCTATATTAGCTTCCGTAGTCTATTTGATAGTTTAATGCCTTTTTTAATTTGTTGTGGATATTTTCTGCTGTTATTTAGGCTATGTATTAAAATTAATGAAAATATATAATCCCAACGTACTGCATTAATAATAAAGAAAAACCTTTTAACTTGATAGATAAAAATAACATTTAGACCAAAATATTTTCATATTACACAGATCTCTACTGAAAACTCCACTAGCCAAATGGCCGAGAAGGTTGCCAGGTTCCGTCCTTGCTACGTAAAATTTAGTGCTATTGGTGATTATTGTTTTAAGAGGAAGAGCAACTTCGTAACCATCCTCTACAAACACTAATTAGAAGGAAAATGGAAGAGGTCGGATACTTTGTAAAATGAAGGTATCTGCAAAAGAAAAGGAAGGCGCACGAAAAGCGTGGAAATGAAAGACTTGCTTCGCAAATCTAATACCGTCGGGGTAGGAAAAGAACAAGGGTTGACCAAGGGAGGTCAGACAGGAAAGGTAAGAACAAGGAACCTGACACAAATAAGTGGGAGCAACGGCAAACTCAGGTTGGGTAACCGTGGTCGCCAACGCACACTCCCAAGTTGACAGGACCTGGTCCCACTTATCGTCGTCTCTTACGACTGACGGGTGTTACCACTGACTTTATTCTGCCATTACCACACACAGGATGGATGTAAGATTAAGTACTAAAATGTGAAAATATGATGCAGATGTGTGTTACGTAGATTAAATTACAGCATCTTTATTATTTTAGAGCCCATTTTGGTCATTATAAATGCCTATTTTAATCATATTACTGCCTATTTCTTAAATGTTTAAGTGCTTATTTGCCTGCCTATTTTAGTAAAAATAAATGCCTGAACTTCCGGGCTTTAGTGATAGATATAAAGCGGATAATTACAGGCCAGTAGACTTGATATTCGTGTTGCATATAATGTAAGCAGTAGGAAAACAACCGTTCTGATTATATTAGAAAGATTTGCGAAATTACTAACTGGTTTGATAGAGATCAATTCGTGTTTCGGAAAGGTTATTCCAGTGAAGCTCAACTTGTAGCCTACTTTGAAGAAAAGTATCACATACCCGCCAGTTGCTGGGAGGTGATTGGGTTGCTCTTCGGTGCGCGAGGATCTGTCACAAAATTTTCAGTTCATTTTTTCCTTCGTTTTGGTATTTCTGTTTCGTTCTTACAATATATTTGCTTAGATGTTTTACGTAATTAATTGCCAATGGTAAATCACCATTTATACGTCGGGGATAGCTGAACAACAGGGAAAATTGAAAATTAAAGAAACATGTACGCTCATTTATCCTAAGATAAATAGTGTGAAAATTGCAAAGTCATTAATTACATTACTGTTAATTTGATGCTATTACCGTACGTCCTAGGGCAGCTATCTCTTGTGGTTTTTTTTCTCTCTCTCTAGATCAGGGCCTCTCAAACGCCCAAAATCTCACGCATGCAAACTGAGGTGCAGAGGTCCTGTGCAGAGTGCATCGGTCCCACTCGGCTAGGCTCGGACCAGTGCGTCGTCTCGGGGATACTCGGCTAAGCTCGGCTCAACTCGGCTCGAATTTGGAGCGTTACGGAAAAAGTGAGGAAGAGGGAGACAGGCGGAGCAAGTGAGACAGGCGTGGGTAAAGAGAGAGACAGCGCTATTGCTCCAAATCGAGGAGTGGGGGTCTGCACTCTGGACAACCAAGCGAAGTCGTTTTTTGTGCACCGTGCACCGCGCAATGCACTGGTGCATGCACCCTGAGAGGCCCTGCTCTAGATTAAGCAGGTCAAATGGACTGCAACCCTACTAACTTATCCAAGGCTTTTGATAAGTTAGATAATGGGAACCGAGCGAGTTGGCCACGTGGTTCGAGGTGTGTAACTGTGAGCTTGCATTTGTGAGATGGTGGGTTCAAATTCCACCGTCGGCAGCTCTGAAGGTGACTTTCCGTGTTTTCCCATTTTACAGCAAGAAAATGCTGGATCTGTACCTTAACTAACGCCACGGCTGCTACCTATCCATTGCTAGCCCTTCCCCATCTCTATGCCGCCAAAAACCTTCGATGTGTTAGTGCGACGTTAAACGACTAGAAAAAAAATATCATGGGAGACTACCGACGATAAAGAGTGACTGAATGGACGGTTAAATATTTTGGGAAACAGATCTTAGAATATTAGAATAGGTGAAGCTATATCTGATCCTATAATGCTAATTGCTTTACGTCGCACCGACACAGATAGGTCTTATGGCGACGATGGGACAGGGAAGGGCTAGGAGTGGGAAGGAAGCGGCCGTGGCCTTAATTGAGGTACAGCCCCAGCATTTGCCTGGTGTGAAAATGGGAAACCACTGAAAACCATTTTCAGGGCTGCCGACAGTGGGGTTCGAACCTACCATCTCCCGAATACTGAATACTGGCCGCACTTAAGCGACTGCGGCTATCGAGCTCGGTGATCCTATAATGATGACAAAGAGTGGTGATCCGCGAGGCAGTATTACCAGGCGATTCAGGTTTTCTTGCCGGCCCCGTGGTGTAGGATTAGCGTGCCTGCCTCTTACCCGGATGCCCCGGGTTCGATTCTCGGCCAGGTCAGGGATTTTTACCTGGAGCTGAGGACTGGTTCGAGGTCCACTCAGCCTACGTGATTAAACTTGAGGAGCTACTGACGGTCAGATAGCGGCCCCGGTCTCGAATTCAAGAATAACGGCCGAGAGGATTCGTCGTGCTGACTACACGACACCTCGCAATCTGGAGGCCTTCGGGCTGAGCAGCGGTCGCTTGGTAGGCCAAAGGGCTGTAGTGCCATGGGAGCTTCACGTTTTCTTATGTATACACACACATAAAATATAAACTGAATCACCTCTGTGTGTCATTTAACCGTGACGCTATTTTGGCCCGTTCTAAGATGACCCTATGGATACCTGTAAACATACACGCAACTGCACGAACCCAGCCCACAGGGAGAACGCCACGCTCAAATAGTAGGCTAAATTTCAACTGACGTTTTGGCACTGGTGTGTTCTAAGCAGTGTAGTGAGCGCCTAAGCGCCTAGGATGGCACGACGTCCAAGGTCAACATGTGAACGTACACGGATAATCACATTACGTAAAGAAGGATGGTCAAGAAGGGTAACTGTTCGACATGTGGGCCGTAATAAAAGGGATATGTTTCGAACATGGAAGCGGTACAGGTAAATAAAAGAAAAGATCTTCATTGGGGTAACCACATTAACGGGATTGTAAATGAAGGTTATCGATCTATCCATACGGTTATGAGGGTATTTAGGTGTTGTAGTAAAGGTGTGAAAGAGAGGGCGTGTACATCAATGGCAAGAACCCAATTAGGGTATGGTTCTAGTGTATCGGCCTATTGCCAGGCTGATTCTGGAACTGAAAATGATCCTAAGGGCAGCAGGAAGATTTGATCTGGGCGATTTCCGACAAAACAGTAGTGTTACGAAAAGTTTTCAAAATGTGGGGTAAACAGATTTGGGAGTATAGGAACGAGTTGCTCGACGAAGCAGTATGCTCCGAGCTATCGGCAGGGAGACGGCTGGGGATACAATTAGGAGAAGAATAGGCTTGAACTGAGTTTTTAGAAGTAGTAAAGATCATAATATTAAGATAAATAGGAAATAAAGAGGTCAAATAGGGGAAAATATTCGTTATAGGAAGGGGAATTAGGGATTGGAGTCATTGACCAAGGGAGATGTTCGATAAATTTCCACCATCATGGAAATCATTTAAGAAAAGGCTGGGTTAACAAGTGATATGAAATCTGTTACCTGTGCGACAGCCCTAGTTGCAGATGAATAGTGACTGATGACGGAAAGTTGCGAATGAAGGCCAAGTTAAAAAAAATTGCATGCAGAAAAAACTAAATGCAAAATAAATGAGTACCAAAGAAAAATACATTTTGTCAGATAATTCAAAAAATTCGCAGAATTTCCAAAGAAAAGGAAGATCTCTATAGCATTAAATATACATATTCTAAGAGAGAAATATTAAGCTCTCTTGCATCACAAGTCTACAGTATGTTGAGTTGAAGGACCTGCCTTTAATAAATTGACTAATGGCTTTTGTTGACACTTCTTTTACTATAACGGAATGACAGTCCGTATGATTCGTAATCAGATCGATCTGGGCCCAAGTTCTAACTGAATTTGAAATTTTAACTAAATTATTACCAGTATTGATCTTCTCTCTTGAAGCTTCACTTCAGTGTTCTTAGCCCTAGCAGCTTTCCTGGGTAGATTGTTAGAGGGAGGTAGTAAAGAAAATTGAATACATAAGAACATACATACATATATACATGGGGATGGTTCCATTGATAACGAGGGGGGGGGGGAGCGCGTGATATTCGAGTAACATTGTCACTGGCTTCTCACCAAGGCGGCCGAGAATAGAATCCCGGCCAATGCATGCCGAATTTTTGAAATGGGAACGTCCACGTGGTTCGAATTCTACGTAAAACTGGAGGTCCCGGGGCTAAGCTCACGATATCAACAGTGACGTGGCACTAGAAGCTTGCTTGCTTGCTTTCTCCCCTTTAAAATAATATACATTTTTGTTTCACACCATTGTGCGTTTCAGTGGTCAGTCTGCGTGTTTGTATGTGCTAAATAATAAATTACATCTACTTCTTTATTAGGTAGCTCGATGGTCTCCTTTGCTTGCATACCTGATGCTTACTTTTAAGGTCGACACCATCAGTTTCCTCTGTACCGATTCACGTTCAGTCCCTATTTAGGATCCAACAACATAATCTGATGCGTATGAACAGTATATTCATTCTGACAATAGAGGTGATATAATTAAAAAGAAAGGAGATTAATGTGTTATATCAGGACTGTCCTAGCTCAAACTTACGGGTTCATGGATATCACTAACCATAAAAATGATCCTGCTTAGCCGTTGATCCACGAGCAAGTTGTTTACTTCGCAACCCTGAAAACCTGAGACTTGGATTTAAAATCTAAACTGAGACCCATCTTCTAGGTAGTTTCCCTCGAATGCGCTAGCTGTCCAAATCAGCACCAAAAGGATTTGGCAGATTCTCAGTAGGGGTGGGTGTTGAGACGCTACAACTTGCGCGTGGGGACATGACAATGTGTTACTCATCATTTTCCCTATTGACCACGAGGTCCGATGAGGTACTTAAAATATATTTATCCTTTGAAATGTGTCATTTTAAATTACCGGGTATTCTTGTCGGTATACTGCGTGTAATGAGACCCGATTAATCTAAACGCGAGCTAGTAAACAATAACACAACCCTCACACATTCCTTGTCGTTTACAATACTTGTGCAAGAAATAGCTGCAGCGTGGTGAAGCTGCAAGCTAACCTCTGAGGCATCACGACAAGACAAAGGACGCGTCTCCCAGGCGAGGACTGGAATGACAAAACACTCGGCGAGCACAGACAGATATGAATAATTCGCGCACATAACGCATGGAATGGATGGAACCCGCAAAGGCGTGAAAAAAACGGCGCTTCCGCTTTCAAAGACAAAAGAGTTCACAGGCTAAACAATACATAAAGTCAACAAATCAACAAAAAATAATACAACGGAATTATTTGTGTATAAAAATGGCTCTAGACATTCTTTTGTTGGATTTTACAATGTTACACAAGGTTTATGATGCAGTTCTACAACCTTTTGTTCAGGAAAAATATCCCACATTTAGAGAACATTATACAGTTAATCTGTCTTACACTGTGCCCACGATCCCAGCCTCCTGATTTACTTAGAATGAAGCAACAAAAAATAAGGGGAGGGAAATATCTACGCTACTTGGCGTTGAAATAAAAAGTTGACCCTCCATATTCGCAAGTGCTTCATTTAAATACGAACAACTTCATTATACATGTATATCAGAGGAAGAAGGTCCCACGTTTTAAGATCAGCCTGTGACAACTTGACGAGCGAATCTTCAGAGAGAACTACGAGAAATGTGGACAGATTTCATGATCAATTATCAAAATGCCTGCGTGACAGACATACTAATAGGTTGATTGAAAAAATGGACAAGAATTTAAATAAACTAATAAGGATGGATTTTTTTACTATCCAAGACTGTGATTCTTCATATTTATTACCTTAGAGATTTCCAAGGAGCGAACAATTTGCAAAGAGCTAGTCCAAACGAAACACCATGGCACTACAGACTTCGAGGGTCCATGACATGGGTCGTGTCAGGAGGTCAGCACTACAGTTACACTACTAACTACTGAACTGTCCTCAATGAAAGTGAGTGAACTTCAATACAAACGTTGAGATCAGTCTTGGTTTCCGACAGTAGCACTGGGTGGAGGTCCGATCCATAGCTGCAAAACTCACCTTCAAAGCATCAACCTGATCATGCTCTGCTCTTCCAATCAATTCACTCCTGTTTACAAGATTTCAAATTTTAAAATCTTGACTATAAATTCAACAGGTGAAGGTATGAAGAAATGAGCTGACTCGTAGGAACACCTCGGTAATTTAGTCGGTCCAATGCACTGTCCGGCTCATGGGCTGAATGGTGACAGTCCCAGCACACACCTCATCATAAACACACTTCACACTACCAAGCAACCGCTACAGGTAATATAATGATATTGTTTTCTACGTCCCACTAACTACCTTTAGCGGTTTTCGGAGACGCCGGGGTGCCAGAATTTTGTTCCACAGGAGTTCTTTTACGTGCCCGTAAATCTACCGACACGAGGCTGACGTGTTTGAGCACCTTCAAATACCAGCGAACTGAGCCAGAATCGAACCTGCCAAGTTAGAGTCAGGTGGCCAGCGCCTCATATAGTTTATGAATTGATTAATCAAATTAGTTTCGACAGACTGAAGAACTTAACAGTTACACAAAATAAATAAGAAACAACGTATATCGACAAACTCATTCTCTCACCTACTCACTCACTTTTTAACCTACCTTTGACATCATAAATTTTCTATTCGACCTATATCGTTTTCCTAGGTATTCTATCAAACTCCAACCCTATGGCTACGACACAATTGTTACCAAATAGTGTATATTATTCTTGTCCAAACCAAAACCAAACCCCATGGAACTACAGCCCTTGAAGGGCCTTAGCCTACCAAGTGACCGCTGCTCAGCCCGAAGGCCTGCAGATTACGAGGTGTCGTGTAGTCAGCACGACGAATTCTCTCGGCCGTTATTCTTGGCTTTCTAGACCGGGGCCGCTATCTCACCGTCAGGTAGCTCCTCAATTCTAATCCCGTAGGCTGAGTGGACCTCGAACCAGCCCTCAGATCAAGGTAAAAGTCCCTTACCTGGCCTGGAATCGAACCCGGGGCCTCCGGATAAGAGGCAGGCACGCTACCCCTACACCACGGGGCCGGCATTATTCTTGTAGTATTTCTTAGAAACTTAGTGAATTGTAATCATACAAATTGGTGGAATTCGAAATGAATTGGGCTTACACTGAGGAAGGGAAACGAAGCCATCCAGAGAGGGTCTTGCGCTAGAACCCGCTGACGAGAGGGAAGAAAAGGAGATCCAGACATTTTAGACGAATCTCTGTCCACACTGGGGCACTGGAAGAAGAAAAGACCTGCAAGGAAGTGAAGAGGTTGGCCAGTTCTTGATGTCCTATGTTCCACGAGAGCAACAGGATTTAAGCCAAGTAGTGTATAACGAAAATGTTATGTTATTTGTTCAATTCTCTACAACTGCTATAGATTTTTATGGACATAAAGTTATGGTATTTTATCCGTAAGGAGATTTCTAGTAGCCAAAAACGCGGAGTTGTCACATTTGCCCTCGAAATGCCATCAACCTGGGCCGGGATCGTACATGGTACGCAACCGAACGATAACAGATAACCGACTGCTCCACTGTGGTCGGCCACTCTCAATCTCGTCCAGACTAAATCAATCCGAAAGGTGAACCTATCATAAAAGGGAACCGTGCTTTATAATTATATTTTATCTTGGTTTTGACGATGTATTTGACTGACTGACTGGTCGATTTAATGAATTATTTATTCACTGATATTTCAGTTTGGCTGTCTCAGTGGCTCAGACGGTTAAAGCGCTGACTTGCTGAGCCCAAGTTTATTAATGAATGATTTATTCATTGATCTTTCAGTTTGCCGGAATCAGTGGCTCAGGCGGGTAAAGCTGAGTCCATGTCTACAGGATCGATCCTGGCTCGGTCCGGATGTATTTGAAGGTGCTCAAATACACAGTACTCAAATACGTCAGCCCCGTGTCGGTAGATTTACCGGCAAGTAAAAAAAAACACATGCGGGACAAAATTCCGTCTCCTAGGCGTCTCTGTAAGCCATAAATATCGTTAGTGGGACCTAAATAAACAAATACCATTATTATTGTGTTTCAGTTTAAGGTGCAATAACATGGAAGTCACCAATAATTGGATATTATGCCATTAATTGTACAACAGGTTCCGAATTATTAATGTTAAATCTACTGTCATCATGGAATAAATCCCAGGTAAGCTGGAGTACATGTGGTAAACCTGTAGTTGATGTGTATTTGTTTAGTCCTACTGTTCTCACCTCACAGGTGCTGAGAGATGATATGACAATGTATATCACCACTTTCATCGGTGTTATTATGCATGACGTTTCTTTCGTCATGTTACTCCAGGCGAACGGAATAGCTTTAACATGATGGTAAAGGCATGCTGTTTCACCAGTCGGACCCCGATTCATCTCATTTGTCACGTTAACCATATCCTCCTACTCTCCTAGCAACAATGCTGTAGAGGGACGGCATCTACGGTCTACTTTACATAACAAAGCGACGTAAGACAGCCGGCGTCCGAATACTTTCCATATATCTCTCCGGGAAATAATAATAGAACACCAATGGATCGAAGCACGAACCGCAGTGGAATTTGAGAGGATTATAATATCGACAACATAAAATAATGTATTTGTATAAGATCTATGGAAGTCTCGTAAGCTGGATTACAGAGCGGTCGTAAAATTGTGTTGGGATCCGCAGAAGTAATTCTTATGCATGCTTCACAGTGCAGGCTACTTCTCTGAAGTAATACAAAACTTATACACAATATTTTTTTAGAAGAAGCAACAAAAACAAATAAATAAAACAATGGCTTTAGTGCGTTCCATGCTAGTTTGGATATACGAGCAGATATTAACAGATGATCTGCCTATAGATGCTTAACTTACGGTTCTGCAATTGACTTGAAATATCATTGACCGAGCTCGATAGCTGCAGTCGCTTAAGTGCGGCCAGTATCCAGTATTCGGGAGATAGTAGGTTCGAACCCAACTGTCGGCAGCCCTGATAATGGTTTTCCGTGGTTTCCCATTTTCACACCAGGTAAATGCTGGGGCTGTACCTTAATTAAGGCCACGGCCGCTTCCTTCCCACTCCTAGCTCTTTCCTGTCCCATCGTCGCCATAAGACCTATCTGTGTCGGTGCGACGTAAAGAAACTAGCAAAAAAAAATCATTGTATTTTCAGATGATTTAAAATAGGCCCATGGAAACCAATACTGGGCTACATACCTTACTAATTATGGATAGTAGAAAGATAAATTCCGTGCATTTTCTTGTGTCTGAGTGGGGGGGGGGATGAGATAGGCAGATGGCATAGTCACAAGCTTCTCACCAGGACGGTAGCGGTTTGAATCCCGGCCAAATGAATGTGAGATTTAAAAAATAAAAGGCACGTGTCTGCGGTTCGGATTACACTTAAAACTGGGACCCCACATGACTGTAATCACAATATCACCAGTCACGTAAAACTACACACTTGCTAGCTTCCTCGCTGTCCAGAAGACACACATGAATATAACTGTATTAGAGGCTAGCTTTTGAACCCGTCGTTGACGTCATCTAGCAGAGATGAGTGGTAGCCGAAGAGAGGCAGCACATCTCAACTTACAACAGTCAGTATAATGTTACTCCTGATCAGTTTTGACGTTGTTGCTCACAGCAATTAGTTTTCTTTCGGCTTGGCGATCCCAGGGTATCCAAGGTCAAGGGAGTCTTTGATTTCCACCTCCGTTCGTGACTACCTCTTCTCGTGTTTTTTTTCTCTTCGTGTTTTACTTCTCATTTTAATGGTAATTTTAATTATCTTCGTGATCGATATGGGCTGATGATTACGCGGTTTTGTACCTTATAAAATAAAATCTCGACAACAACGACGATCATAACCACTTAACCTGTTATAATGGCGATTGGACAATATTTCCATATCAGTGATGTACGGCGTAGCGAACACTGTTGGCCGTGCGGTTAGGAACACGCAGCTGTGCGCTGTGGGTTCGAACTCTACTGTCGGCAGCCCTGACGATGGTGTTTCGTGGTTTCCCATTTTCACACTAGGCAAATATGTCATTAAGGCCACGGCCGCTTCCTTCCCACTCCTAGTCCTTTCCTATCCCATCATCGTCATAAGACCTATCTGTGTCGGTACGACGTAAAGCAACTTGTAAGAAAAGGTACGGCGTTCATGGACTTTCCACCAAAAGTCTCAATCTCCCTCTTATCATCGCCCGTACGATATAATGTATGAGATACGAAATATCGGAAATTGTAGTTTCTGTAATTTCGTTATGTGCAGGTTTTTGATGGAACAAATATCTCCAGAGATTGTGGGAAGGTCGTGAAAAATTCAGTAATTAAGAATATCTCCGTTATTACTCCTCGTAAGGTAAAATTGCGCAGACCATAAAGATCTAACATTTTATTTCATACATATAATGAACAGTTTTTTGATACAACTAGTATTAACGGAGAGATTTGACATTTCCTGTTCTGGTCCCCTTTGCTACGCCACTGTATACTAATCGAATAATATACAGCCTTGTACACTCTCCGAATATGCTTGAAGTTAAACTCCGAATTTTCAGAAATTCTGTCCAGTCGTTTTCCCGTGATATCCACACAAGCAAACAATCATAGACAAAAACTTAACTAAGACAACTTTCGACTTTCGTATACCTAATCCAAGAATAAAGCCAAGTATGCGGCAAAGAAAATTGAAGTGTGCAGACTAAACTGCAATGTTACTTGTATAATTATTCAAACGAAGAAGCATGCTTGCAAGTTTACGTGACTGCAGATATCGTGATCCTAATCATAGTTCCTTAGATTTTCCGACCAATTTCAACCACAGGGAAGCAACATTCCTTTTCAAGAATCTCACGTGTATTGGCCGGGATCTGAGCTGCGGCCACCTAGGTGAAAAACCAGTGGCGATATCCTATGCTAACACGCCCCGATATTATAACTTTCACTAAGCCTAGCAGTTTATCACAATTTTTTTTTTACAATCTGTCTCTCAATTATAAATATTGTCTATGACCAGTAATAGAAATTTGGAGTCTCGGGCCAGTGGACCCTTTTACAACCATTTACTGTAGATTTATGGTCTCCGACAAATCGAAATTTGATAAAATTTTTATACATATTTCTCCAAGTTGAGATGAGAGACAGTGACTGTTCCTGTTGCTCTTTCGAAAACCTCAAATCCCCACTCAAAAATCCATTACTTAAATACATCTTTGTGTTGCTGCCAGTTTTAACTACGTTCTGAATGATACCCGTTCATATAGCCGAATTCTCTTGGGGTAAATGATACTGTATTATACGTTCCATTGTTCTTTCTTCCAAAACCTTCGTCATAAATCTCTATCGAATATTTGCAAATATAACAATTGTTTAATCAGACACTTCGACAGATAATTTCCAAATCCTTTGATAACAACTGGGAAGTTTGTGTCAGTGATACAAAACAGGCAATATAATTGCTTGTATCTGACTGCAAATGGGATTCTAGTGACAAATCATATAAATGTCAATCAGAGCCAGGCAAGTATTTGTTTTGAAAATAGCGGAGTCCTTGGTGAATGACGTTGCACTGATGATAGCCCCACATTTCATCTTTTTCAGTGACAGATTCGGGACAGATATAGAGATAAATGAACGAGATGATGAAGTAATGTATTATGTGCGTGTGTGCTGTGGCAAGCCTTGTTCTCTGGATGAAACCTAGCTTGATTGTGTCAGCTGGCCAGCGCAACTAGTTATCGAGATCCGGACAGTCACCTCTAACTACAACTGGATCAAGTACAAATTCTTCCCTTTCCATGAGGCATGGTTTATATTTCAATTGACCATTTATACATGAAACTTCACAGCATAAAATACATTGTAAAATATTTGAGAGAAGAAGCACATAGTAATGCATTGGTTTTACGTTCCTAAACTACTTTTAAGGGTTTTCGAGGTGTTTCATGCACCGAGGTGAAGACATTTCATCCCTCAGGAGTTTCTTTACGTGTCCGTTAATCCGTGGGCACAGGAAGTCAGCGTTTCTAGCATTTGAGCCACTTACCCCGACAAGAAGAAGAAGAAGACTCAATTTTGTTTGCATGCTAATTATTAAACCCTCCAGTGTCTTGATTTAACGACGTCAGGACGAAATTACACTTGTTAATTTTCAATAATCCAGGCTGAGTGGCTCAGATGGTAGAGCGCTGGTTTCCTAATCTCAAGGTTGCAGGATCGATCCCATTTTCTCACGTAGGCTGAATTTACATCGAACCAGCCCTCATATCCAGGTAACAATCACTGACCAAGCCAGGAATCGAACCTACACCGCGGGGCCGACACCTGCTCTACAGTATATCCGTACCTCACCACAATAATTTACGGCTTGGTTAGCCTGGCTCTGATTCATGACATTGTCATGAAATTAAAAATTGTTTGAGGACATCTGCCAGCCCAGTAGTGCTCAAGTAGCGTGACTGCGCTCGATGCCGGGCTCAGACAAGAATTTATAATCCTGGACTATGGGCTGGAGTAGTGTTTATTCCTCTTAATGAGTTCAACTAAGGACCTGTGTGATATGAGAGGGAGCGGACAAGGATAAGAAAGCTTCGCCAAGCTTGTACCGTGACTCCGCATCTGGATATGCAGCAGTCGTTTTGGCAGGCCAAGGCCTCGAATTGCCTGTACATTACGTGCTAAAATGTGTATTTTTGAGGACCTAGAAGGGAGCGTAGGTATACTCCGACTCCGGAACAAAACAGAGGTGGGTAATGATCCCCTTTTTGTCCATCCTAGAAGTGTTCGCCGTGCCTTCCCATTAAACTCCAGACGAATGCTGGCGTGGTATACCGTACAACTTAAGTAGCATGACTTCGTACATTCCACTCCTAGCTCTAATAAATCATAAACACATATGGGGCGTTCCACGTCAAGTCTGACAAAAAACACCAAAGGATGATTTCGGTTTCTAATGACGGAATGTTTTAAATAGATGTAGAAAAGCTTCAGAATAAATTTTGTTTAAATATATTTTCCCAACTGTAATGGCACTCAGAAATTGTAGTTAAATTTAATGTATAGCAATATTTGTCATGATTTCCGAGGTCCATATTTCAGTTGTCTTCAGAGGTAGAAAATCGAATGAGGTTTCATTTTTCACAGGTATAGTATAGGCATTTTATGATAGGTAAATCATGTGGGTTGATCACTATATTACAGAGATAAACATTAAAATGCTGATTTTATTCTTATTCCACAATAGAAAGAATACCTGAATAGATCAGTACTTACATCAATCAATTGAATGAGGATTTATTTTCACGCAGTAAATATAGGTATTCTCATTGTATGTAAATCATGAGGGTTGTTCACGATATCTGCACTGGCAAATATGTGGGGTCGTGAATGACATACGAATAAAAGTAATAAAGAATTGCTATAGTGAGATGATCTCCCACTACCAGCACGTAGCTACTCTACAAGCGCGTATTTAACTGAAGCGCGCATCCTGCAATTCACGTTAGGTTGCATAAAATTCAGGCGCGAGTTCCGAATACTGAACTATAAATTCACTTCCAAATAATTACAGGAACACCCAAGTTTTTGCAAACACAGTCCAGTACTTGCTTTGAAGAGGAAACCGTAGTGAATCTCAAAATACAGTTTTAATGGGGGATGTCCGTCAAATTTATAAAATATGTTTTCAGCAAATGTTAATAAATACTGTAAATGAATTCTATGTATTCTATAAACTTTTTCTATTTCGCTTTACGTCGCACCAACACATATAGGTCTTATGGCGACGATGGGATAGGAAAGGCCTAGGAATGGGAAGGAAGCGGCCGTGGCCTTAATTAAGATACAGTCCCAGCATTTTCCTGGTGTGAAAACTGGAAACCACGGAAAACCATCTTCAGGACTGCCGACAGTGGGATTCGAACCCACTATCTCCCGAATGCAAGCTCACAGCTGCGCGCTCCTAACCGCACGGCCAACTCGCCCGGTAAATATTACTTTTACAACTGTAAATTGAAGCAGTGAGAGCCAAAAGTTGATAAGCCCACTTTAGGCAAATTCCATAATCAGTGCAATGGGCTATTTTATTCATATACTACATGTGTTGAAAAAGGATTGTGCGGAGGAAATGTTCGTAAGACCATCTTTGAGGCTTTCTTGAATGAGAGCTTTCTTGAATCAGACATGCACATTATTATGCGGGCCATATGATTCTAAGTGCACCTTATTTGAGTCACATATCATCCGGGAGATAGTGGGTTCGCACCCCACTGTCGGCAGCCCTGAATATGGTTTTCTGTGGTTTCCCATTTTCACACCAGGCAAATGCTAGGGGCTGTATATTAATGAAGGCCAAGGCCGCTTCCTTTCCACTCCTAAACCTTTCCTATCAAAGAGTGATTATTTAGTGTGTTCTCTACCGGCTGGCAATGATTGTGGTCACATAAGACACTAATGTAATATCACTACAGTAAAACATATCTGTATAGTGATCCCGTTATGGATAATCCCGACCAGGAACATCAACTTCATCAACTTGGGGCAGAAAATCCAATAGATCTGCTTCCAAAATAACGGAACTCTCATCCCAATAAATGGCAAACAAATATCCGCAAGCGTGCTTGATCCGTAGGTGTGTATGTTAGTTCATATAGGCCTATTAGTTTCACAGGAGCATGCAGGATTAATCAGAAAATTATACCATTCATCTAAACATTTTCATGATCTTCATCATTTAAGAAAGGAAAACACATCAATTATTTTAAACTTCTGACCTTTTTTAATTTTATGTGAGGAACCTGCTTGTATTATGTAAATGGCGGAAGTGTAAAGTGTTGAATGCGAGGAAAGGAACGTTAAGGACGACACAAACACCCAGTCCCCAGGCCAGGTATATTGATCATTTACAATTATAAGCGAGTGACCCGGCCGGGAATCGAACCTGAGACTGTCGGGTGACAGGCGGACGCGTTGCTCCCTACTCCGCGGGGCCGGACAAACTTCTGATTTAGCCAGACGTGTTCTTTCACGACCATAAGCTCTAGTATTACCTGTCCTGTGCTCTTCGTTACATCTGGTTCATATTCCTCACAGCTACAGGAGGTAGAAGACTGGTTGAAGAACGATTCAGAGGCATCGGGAATATTCTTCCACTTTGTGAAGGACTTGCCACTACTAATTACTAATATCGGACAGGAGTATTACAAACGCGTTATGGCTGCACAATTTTGGAATAATGGACTTGAAAACCAGTAAGGCTATCATGGTCGTATATGGTGAGCATTACTATGACAAGGATCCAAATGAGGTCCTGAGCCGCTTGCTTTGGTATGTGAACAACAGGGTACCTAGTAGTACAAAACGCCTGCATGTCTTCGTGGATGACCGTTTTTTACAGTGAAAATGTAAATATATTTTTGAATTTTGGCAGTATCCTGTAAATTCAGAATACAACAATGTTCATTTTTATTATCCCTCGCCTGGACACAGTTTCATGCCCATTGACAGGGCATTTGCCAAAATTGAAAAGGAGCGACGACGAATGGGGAAAGTTGCAGTGCCTTCTGTACGGATAAAACTCAAAATGGTACAAAATTCCACACCATTTGAAGTCATCTATTGACTGAAGGCTTGGAAAATGATGGGACCCCTGTGGTAGAGGCCTACAACTTGAAATAATCTCTCGACCCTATCATACGTCCAATTCTCAACATTTGACGGTTGAGAGGTGTTTCGTTCTTATGTGGAAACCTTCGGAAAATTTGGGTTACTATGCCCATCACGCCGACCAACACACATGTAACTCTCAAACAAATGAAAGAAACCCATTGTTCTCTTGCATGTTATGGGGCATCTCGCTAAGCTAAGTGATTTATTCAGGCCAACACGAAGAGAGAAGCTGCAGAACATACGACACCTCCATCAGCACATTGCCATTCCAGAAAAACTCACATTCTCTGAGATGATTTGTATGCATCAGACAAAGTGCTACATGACTCAGTTATTGAGAATGTATGATAATGTACATATATTGCTGATAAATTATCATAGTAGCAGTATTGTCTAAATTTCTCATGTTCTGCAGTTTCCATGTTGAAAGTTGGTTAGTCAATTTCTTAAATATAATTTTTCTTCCTCCCCTATGCATCGGAAAAATAATAGGAATGTATGAAATTGTGCTTACACAGGAAACATTTCCACAAAAAACAAAATCATTCCACTATCCATAAATAAACCCTTAATTACAATGTTTTGAAACCTTCAAATGCTTCTCAGGTTCGATTCCTGATACTGCAAGAGATTTAAGAATGGCAGGCGGGCTGATACGTGGTTGAAATGGTACATGCAGCTCACCTCCATTGGAGATGTGCATGAAAAGAGCAGCACCACCCCAGGACGAGGGCACGAGTTTTCTTACTTACTTCTCGATTTATTTATTAAAATCGAAGGTCGCTGTAAGCCTATGCAGTTCTGCATGGAGCAGTTGGAACATTCTTGATCCGTAAGAGAAGGTGATTATTCCTGCCTCCGAATTAAAAAATCATTACTTCTTTATGCAAACAAACAAAACAAACTGATGATGATGATGTTGGTTTTATACCCGACTAACACCTTTTAGAGTTTTCGGAGATGCCAATGTGCCAACACTTTGTCACGTAGTTGATATTTAACGTGCCAGTAAATCTGCCGACACAAGGCTGACGTGCTTGAGCACCTTCATATACTCGAATAACACCGGACTGATCGGAGATCGAACTAGCCAACTTGAACTTCAAAGGCTAGCGCTCTACCATCTGAGCTACACAGTCTGACAGGCAAAGAACAGCAAAGGTGCTTGGATGGCATTTTTCTGTTTGTGAAACATATGATGACAATTGTATGCTGATCATAGGGCAGATATTAGGAAGCTATATTTTAGTTGTAGTCTTCCTTACCAAATATTCAAGAGCTTTATGCTTACACCCTCCCCAGCAATTGATATCAGTGAATCAGTTTGTGACTTCCCCTTTCGGAGAACAATCATTGAACGAGAAATGCAACCATGCAAGCTAAGGGCGCCAATCTTTAAGTTGATGACTTAAAGATAAAAATTTATAATCAAGCTTGGACGGACTCTTATCACAGGGGTGGGGTGATAGTGCACTAATCATTAAGCCGGAGAATTAGAAATCAAAAGGCTAACTAAGGCAGATTGATTAAAGTGAACTAGAAAAATACTATTTATTATATTGAATATAAATGACGACGGTTTAACGAGAACTGAATTTAAAATAGGAAATGAATTTAACAAAAAGTTGAATGACTCTACTTCGCGAAAACTTGCAATATTTTTAACTCGCTTGCTCACCATGTAGTCTTGTTCTGCTGGTCCTTGGAAAGCTTCCATCCTTGTAGCTGGAACATCACCGGTCGTCTTTGAGATCTCTTCATCTGCAGCTAAGTACCATTCCTGCCTTGCTAAGTGCACCCACCACTAATTGGAAGATGGCTTCGACACTAACACTCCCTATTATGCTCTATTCCATATATTGGAGATGAGCCCTAAGTCATAGTTAGAAAAACCTCCTTGGGTTATGTGGAGAGGATACTCAATTAATAATCCTTCCAACTTTACTGAAAATGTGCCCTGAAGTTTCATTTCTATCTAGTTTAATACTACCTATTGTCTTAGACTGGTACAAACCGGTCTAGTAGCCGAGCTGTACGTACTTCCTGATGAGAGTGGCTATACACCCCTCATTCAGAAATTCCTAAGTACCACGTCGTGGTAACGCAGTAATTAATGTAGAAGTGATAAACTATCACACTAGTCCACTATGGTACAACAACCATAAGACAAGTTCACAGACCTACAGCGATATACAAGATCGAGGAATCAAGAATCCAGAAGAATAATAATAATGAATGCAGAATCAAGAAGAATGAAGCCAAGAGCTCCAACACGCCCTTTTATAACCGTCTCTGGCTCTAATTACAGGTCGCTACACGTGGTCCAATCAGTTGACACGTCTCTCCCCACTCCAGATATTAGAGTTGATGGGTCTTAACCATGATATCAACTGTTCTTCTATTAGCCCTTTCACTCAGTATCCATGGCAACATGACGCTCCTTTGAAAATATAGGCGGTGATCAGTTTGAATTATTCTGGTCGAAATACGGTAGCTGTCGTTATAACGCTTGAACACGTGCTCGCTTTTCCCAGAATTTGATGTCTAAATTTGTCCTTCCTTCTTCCTCGGTGATGTGGCAAGATAGAGGAAATCTACTGCAAGTTAAATTTAAACGAATGTCGCAAGAATCTAAGTGAATACTAGGATATTCAGCCCTCGTTTACAAGTCGTAGTTACAAAGTAATGAAATGATAGTGAGCAAATGATCAACCATGAATTATAATACAATTACATACCAAGATAAATATCATGACGTTAAATTCCTGAATTAATTACATATAATAAAATTAACATAATTACACTGTGACGTCTGGAACGTTACATACGCCCTCATGAGTTCTTAACAAATATCACATGAGTTGAGAACTCACACTCTTACTCCCACATTGACTTGAAATACCTCTATTACCTGCCCATTACGAGCGACATTATTTTCATACAATTAATTATATCTCACTGTTTCCATATCTCTCTTAGACTGCTTACCATTGCGAATGTCTGTTATTTCAGTTCATCTTGAGGTTTAGATACTAAATTATGCCCAACATGAGCAACTTTCCATTTTTTTAAAACAAGATTATCTTTGATAATATAACATAATATATATACAATTCAGATTACAAACTCTCCCGAGTGTCTATTAGTCCTTTTACTCTCCATCTTTCCGACATTCTTTGCTAGATAGCAGTAACACATTCTCTTCCAATCTTTTATATTAAAACCATGGAAAACAAATGATACAACCCATTTACACCTTAATCACTCTCTCGAATGTTTCAACCTTATCTTGAAGCAGGATGCAATACACTTCACACGAATACACACGCGATTTAAGCTCACGGTAAAATTATTGCAAGTTAGAAATGCACATACTGGAAGATTAATTATTTGCCGTCGTCAGCTTTAATTAGCCTTCGGTAACATCTCAGAAAACAGATAAGATATAAAATTTCATGGCCTCACATACAGAAAACAGATGATCTATCGGCATGAACGAGCGTAAATCTACCGCTACACACAAACACCTCCCTTGTTTACAAACACAACTAGGAAATACCACCACAATTGAGAGGTAAACTCATTCCGCTCGTAGTCTGAAACAGGTAGCAACTTCCCCGAGTTACTGACCTATATCTCACAATCCGGTTCAGCCACCTCACACGACAGGTATCTCCGTAAACTACTAATGTTATATGAACCATTCACTACGCTCTCGCATTCAATACACAGACGTATTGATCCATTACACTTAGGCACGACAATTAAGGGATTAACGTATTGACTGTTTGATAATTCAATCACATCGTCTGCTAACATAGCTTGAATTTGATCCTCTACGGCTATGGCATATTTGTGTGGTATGGGATACCGCGGTCCGCTGAATGGACTCTTATCCAGCACAGAAAAAGAATGCTCGTACAGATGGGTAACACCAGGTTTCTCAGAGAAAATCTCCATGTGTTCATATAACACTTCAAATAACTTGTCCTTCTGGACTTCACTTAACTGATTTCTACCTACGGCTTCTTTCAAGCCACATATTTTATCCTCATTAATCCACAACTGGCACAACTTCAGGCCCTCACTAGCCTCTTTATTAACTTTAGAAACCTCTCTCATTCTCCACACTGTACTAACTTCCGTTTTCCTTTGAATTTCCTCCTCAAACTTGACCTTGATATCCTCATTATTCTGCTCGGGTTCATACAACAAATCGTCTCTAACATCTAGGTCATATGGTAACACTTTCATGACAAGACACTTCGCTACCTTCGTACTAGGCTGGAATTCTGACCTAAGATTACAGCCTCTAGTTAGTTTAAAGGTTCCCTTTGTGTATTGACGTTGGACTCATTAGTACATTGCTCTGGCCCCCGTTGGGAATTTCCTGTCCTATATTCAGGTGCTCCGCTCCTACTGTTATGCTGAGGTCTGAACTGATTGCGAGCTTCGTGATTCTGTGTTCTTCCGTTATGTCTCATTCCGTTGTGATGACTAAAGCTCTGAATATTCTCCGTTCTACTCCTAAGGTTACCTAAAGCATCAAAACTGCCTAGTAGGTTCTCCATCTCCTGAATAGTACCAACTCTTTGCATGCAGGCCGCTTCTCTCACCCTGTCCGGAAAATGTCTCAAAAGTAGTCTTACTACATCAGACCCCTCGGTTATACCATCTAAGTTCTGACAAATCATGACATGGGCCAGGAAGTATTCGGTCATAGTGACTCCCTCATGCTGTTTGTACCTCCCAAATACCACCCTTTCTCTCTCCCGAGCTTGTATCGCTTCATTCCAGAATTTCTCTCTAAACTTATTTCTGAATTCTTTCAGGTTCGTCATCGTTTGCCTATATACCATGAACCAAGACCGAGTTTCTCCTACAAAAGCATGGTCAATATTTTCCATAACGTCTTCCCAGTCCATAGACCCTTCCTCTAGACGCTTTTCAAATCGTTTCTCTATCATCTTAAGGAAATCTAGCGGGTTCGTTTGTTTACAATTAAATTTAGGTAGTTCAATTTCCCTAATGTAGCTATTTCCTAGACATTGCTTTCCCGTGAAAACCTGTTTATCCTTTGCCACCTGTTTTAACTGATTTTCTGCTTTCTCCATCCGGCATTCTACATCTTTGTCTCTCCTATCAATTTCGCTCTCCAAATTAACCTGCTTCTCTTTCAATGTCCTAATTTCAATCTTATTCTCTTCAGCTATCGCAAACCTGTCTTCACTTGCCCGCGTCTCACCTTCTATTCTAAGCTTTACTGTGTCTATCTCTTGTTGGATGTGGTCTTCGAATACCCGTATTTCCCCTCTTTGAGTCTCAACTCTCTTATCAATACTAGTGACCTGCCTCATTACTTCCTCCCTAGTAGAGTTGTTTTCCTTCCCCATTAATTCCAACAACTCACTCCTCTGCTCTACAAATTTCTTTTCTACCTCTTGTTTGTTTTGCTTAGTTATCTCTTTCTGTTCCTCTATCTGCTTGTTAAATCTTTCATTTTGTTTTAATAATTCTTGTAACTGTTTGCTATGTTCGTCCATCCTTTTATTAGCTTCTACCTTGTGTTCATTCAATGCCTTACTTAATTCTCGTTTAGTTTGTTCTACTTCATTTTTGATTTCTGATTTAGTTTGTTCCAATTCCTTTTTTATTTCAAATTTATTTTGTTCCATTTCATTTTTTATTTCAGATTTACTATCCTCTATCTTACTTAACATTAACTGCATCATTTCCATTAACTGATCATTATTATTACTTTCATTGTTAGTGTTTACTTCCGCTTCGCCCCCCATCCTACTATCATCTGACTCCATACTGACTTCTTTCTGTTTGCCTTCACTCTCCATACTACTTACACTTCTATCTTCAATTTCCTCTACAAGACTACACAACTCTTCCTCTGAACTCAATACGTTATTGCCTTTTATCGCCCGTCCACTGCGCAACATCCTCTCCTCTTTCGTCTGATCAGCCGTGACCCTCCCCACAATCAAACACTCCTAATGCAACGTGGATATCCAAATTTTACCCATAATACGAATTCTTATATCGTTACTGTCATTAACTGCTCCGTACTTAATGATTTTCTCGCCCCACGTTGGGCGCCATTTATGTGACTTCCCCTTTCGGAGAACAATCATTGAACGAGAAATGCAACCATGCAAGCTAAGGGCGCCAATCTTTAAGTTGATGACTTAAAGATAAAAATTTATAATCAAGCTTGGACGGACTCTTATCACAGGGGTGGGGTGATAGTGCACTAATCATTAAGCCGGAGAATTAGAAATCAAAAGGCTAACTAAGGCAGATTGATTAAAGTGAACTAGAAAAATACTATTTATTATATTGAATATAAATGACGACGGTTTAACGAGAACTGAATTTAAAATAGGAAATGAATTTAACAAAAAGTTGAATGACTCTACTTCGCGAAAACTTGCAATATTTTTAACTCGCTTGCTCACCATGTAGTCTTGTTCTGCTGGTCCTTGGAAAGCTTCCATCCTTGTAGCTGGAACATCACCGGTCGTCTTTGAGATCTCTTCATCTGCAGCTAAGTACCATTCCTGCCTTGCTAAGTGCACCCACCACTAATTGGAAGATGGCTTCGACACTAACACTCCCTATTATGCTCTATTCCATATATTGGAGATGAGCCCTAAGTCATAGTTAGAAAAACCTCCTTGGGTTATGTGGAGAGGATACTCAATTAATAATCCTTCCAACTTTACTGAAAATGTGCCCTGAAGTTTCATTTCTATCTAGTTTAATACTACCTATTGTCTTAGACTGGTACAAACCGGTCTAGTAGCCGAGCTGTACGTACTTCCTGATGAGAGTGGCTATACACCCCTCATTCAGAAATTCCTAAGTACCACGTCGTGGTAACGCAGTAATTAATGTAGAAGTGATAAACTATCACACTAGTCCACTATGGTACAACAACCATAAGACAAGTTCACAGACCTACAGCGATATACAAGATCGAGGAATCAAGAATCCAGAAGAATAATAATAATGAATGCAGAATCAAGAAGAATGAAGCCAAGAGCTCCAACACGCCCTTTTATAACCGTCTCTGGCTCTAATTACAGGTCGCTACACGTGGTCCAATCAGTTGACACGTCTCTCCCCACTCCAGATATTAGAGTTGATGGGTCTTAACCATGATATCAACTGTTCTTCTATTAGCCCTTTCACTCAGTATCCATGGCAACATGACGCTCCTTTGAAAATATAGGCGGTGATCAGTTTGAATTATTCTGGTCGAAATACGGTAGCTGTCGTTATAACGCTTGAACACGTGCTCGCTTTTCCCAGAATTTGATGTCTAAATTTGTCCTTCCTTCTTCCTCGGTGATGTGGCAAGATAGAGGAAATCTACTGCAAGTTAAATTTAAACGAATGTCGCAAGAATCTAAGTGAATACTAGGATATTCAGCCCTCGTTTACAAGTCGTAGTTACAAAGTAATGAAATGATAGTGAGCAAATGATCAACCATGAATTATAATACAATTACATACCAAGATAAATATCATGACGTTAAATTCCTGAATTAATTACATATAATAAAATTAACATAATTACACTGTGACGTCTGGAACGTTACATACGCCCTCATGAGTTCTTAACAAATATCACATGAGTTGAGAACTCACACTCTTACTCCCACATTGACTTGAAATACCTCTATTACCTGCCCATTACGAGCGACATTATTTTCATACAATTAATTATATCTCACTGTTTCCATATCTCTCTTAGACTGCTTACCATTGCGAATGTCTGTTATTTCAGTTCATCTTGAGGTTTAGATACTAAATTATGCCCAACATGAGCAACTTTCCATTTTTTTAAAACAAGATTATCTTTGATAATATAACATAATATATATACAATTCAGATTACAAACTCTCCCGAGTGTCTATTAGTCCTTTTACTCTCCATCTTTCCGACATTCTTTGCTAGATAGCAGTAACACATTCTCTTCCAATCTTTTATATTAAAACCATGGAAAACAAATGATACAACCCATTTACACCTTAATCACTCTCTCGAATGTTTCAACCTTATCTTGAAGCAGGATGCAATACACTTCACACGAATACACACGCGATTTAAGCTCACGGTAAAATTATTGCAAGTTAGAAATGCACATACTGGAAGATTAATTATTTGCCGTCGTCAGCTTTAATTAGCCTTCGGTAACATCTCAGAAAACAGATAAGATATAAAATTTCATGGCCTCACATACAGAAAACAGATGATCTATCGGCATGAACGAGCGTAAATCTACCGCTACACACAAACACCTCCCTTGTTTACAAACACAACTAGGAAATACCACCACAATTGAGAGGTAAACTCATTCCGCTCGTAGTCTGACATAACAGGTAGCAACTTCCCCGAGTTACTGACCTATATCTCACAATCCGGTTCAGCCACCTCACACGACAGGTATCTCCGTAAACTACTGTTATATGAACCATTCACTACGCTCTCGCATTCAATACACAGACGTATTGATCCATTACACTTAGGCACGACAATTAAGGGATTAACGTATTGACTGTTTGATAATTCAATCACATCGTCTGCTAACATAGCTTGAATTTGATCCTCTACGGCTATGGCATATTTGTGTGGTATCGGATACCGCGGTCCGCTGAATGGACTCTTATCCAGCACAGAAAAAGAATGCTCGTACAGATGGGTAACACCAGGTTTCTCAGAGAAAATCTCCATGTGTTCATATAACACTTCAAATAACTTGTCCTTCTGGACTTCACTTAACTGATTTCTACCTACGGCTTCTTTCAAGCCACATATTTTATCCTCATTAATCCACAACTGGCACAACTTCAGGCCCTCACTAGCCTCTTTATTAACTTTAGAAACCTCTCTCATTCTCCACACTGTACTAACTTCCGTTTTCCTTTGAATTTCCTCCTCAAACTTGACCTTGATATCCTCATTATTCTGCTCGGGTTCATACAACAAATCGTCTCTAACATCTAGGTCATATGGTAACACTTTCATGACAAGACACTTCGCTACCTTCGTACTAGGCTGGAATTCTGACCTAAGATTACAGCCTCTAGTTAGTTTAAAGGTTCCCTTTGTGTATTGACGTTGGACTCATTAGTACATTGCTCTGGCCCCCGTTGGGAATTTCCTGTCCTATATTCAGGTGCTCCGCTCCTACTGTTATGCTGAGGTCTGAACTGATTGCGAGCTTCGTGATTCTGTGTTCTTCCGTTATGTCTCATTCCGTTGTGATGACTAAAGCTCTGAATATTCTCCGTTCTACTCCTAAGGTTACCTAAAGCATCAAAACTGCCTAGTAGGTTCTCCATCTCCTGAATAGTACCAACTCTTTGCATGCAGGCCGCTTCTCTCACCCTGTCCGGAAAATGTCTCAAAAGTAGTCTTACTACATCAGACCCCTCGGTTATACCATCTAAGTTCTGACAAATCATGACATGGGCCAGGAAGTATTCGGTCATAGTGACTCCCTCATGCTGTTTGTACCTCCCAAATACCACCCTTTCTCTCTCCCGAGCTTGTATCGCTTCATTCCAGAATTTCTCTCTAAACTTATTTCTGAATTCTTTCAGGTTCGTCATCGTTTGCCTATATACCATGAACCAAGACCGAGTTTCTCCTACAAAAGCATGGTCAATATTTTCCATAACGTCTTCCCAGTCCATAGACCCTTCCTCTAGACGCTTTTCAAATCGTTTCTCTATCATCTTAAGGAAATCTAGCGGGTTCGTTTGTTTACAATTAAATTTAGGTAGTTCAATTTCCCTAATGTAGCTATTTCCTAGACATTGCTTTCCCGTGAAAACCTGTTTATCCTTTGCCACCTGTTTTAACTGATTTTCTGCTTTCTCCATCCGGCATTCTACATCTTTGTCTCTCCTATCAATTTCGCTCTCCAAATTAACCTGCTTCTCTTTCAATGTCCTAATTTCAATCTTATTCTCTTCAGCTATCGCAAACCTGTCTTCACTTGCCCGCGTCTCACCTTCTATTCTAAGCTTTACTGTGTCTATCTCTTGTTGGATGTGGTCTTTGAATACCCGTATTTCCCCTCTTTGAGTCTCAACTCTCTTATCAATACTAGTGACCTGCCTCATTACTTCCTCCCTAGTAGAGTTGTTTTCCTTCCCCATTAATTCCAACAACTCACTCCTCTGCTCTACAAATTTCTTTTCTACCTCTTGTTTGTTTTGCTTAGTTATCTCTTTCTGTTCCTCTATCTGCTTGTTAAATCTTTCATTTTGTTTTAATAATTCTTGTAACTGTTTGCTATGTTCGTCCATCCTTTTATTAGCTTCTACCTTGTGTTCATTCAATGCCTTACTTAATTCTCGTTTAGTTTGTTCTACTTCATTTTTGATTTCTGATTTAGTTTGTTCCAATTCCTTTTTTATTTCAAATTTATTTTGTTCCATTTCATTTTTTATTTCAGATTTACTATCCTCTATCTTACTTAACATTAACTGCATCATTTCCATTAACTGATCATTATTATTACTTTCATTGTTAGTGTTTACTTCCGCTTCGCCCCCCATCCTACTATCATCTGACTCCATACTGACTTCTTTCTGTTTGCCTTCACTCTCCATACTACTTACACTTCTATCTTCAATTTCCTCTACAAGACTACACAACTCTTCCTCTGAACTCAATACGTTATTGCCTTTTATCGCCCGTCCACTGCGCAACATCCTCTCCTCTTTCGTCTGATCAGCCGTGACCCTCCCCACAATCAAACACTCCTAATGCAACGTGGATATCCAAATTTTACCCATAATACGAATTCTTATATCGTTACTGTCATTAACTGCTCCGTACTTAATGATTTTCTCGCCCCACGTTGGGCGCCATTTATGTGACTTCCCCTTTCGGAGAACAATCATTGAACGAGAAATGCAACCATGCAAGCTAAGGGCGCCAATCTTTAAGTTGATGACTTAAAGATAAAAATTTATAATCAAGCTTGGACGGACTCTTATCACAGGGGTGGGGTGATAGTGCACTAATCATTAAGCCGGAGAATTAGAAATCAAAAGGCTAACTAAGGCAGATTGATTAAAGTGAACTAGAAAAATACTATTTATTATATTGAATATAAATGACGACGGTTTAACGAGAACTGAATTTAAAATAGGAAATGAATTTAACAAAAAGTTGAATGACTCTACTTCGCGAAAACTTGCAATATTTTTAACTCGCTTGCTCACCATGTAGTCTTGTTCTGCTGGTCCTTGGAAAGCTTCCATCCTTGTAGCTGGAACATCACCGGTCGTCTTTGAGATCTCTTCATCTGCAGCTAAGTACCATTCCTGCCTTGCTAAGTGCACCCACCACTAATTGGAAGATGGCTTCGACACTAACACTCCCTATTATGCTCTATTCCATATATTGGAGATGAGCCCTAAGTCATAGTTAGAAAAACCTCCTTGGGTTATGTGGAGAGGATACTCAATTAATAATCCTTCCAACTTTACTGAAAATGTGCCCTGAAGTTTCATTTCTATCTAGTTTAATACTACCTATTGTCTTAGACTGGTACAAACCGGTCTAGTAGCCGAGCTGTACGTACTTCCTGATGAGAGTGGCTATACACCCCTCATTCAGAAATTCCTAAGTACCACGTCGTGGTAACGCAGTAATTAATGTAGAAGTGATAAACTATCACACTAGTCCACTATGGTACAACAACCATAAGACAAGTTCACAGACCTACAGCGATATACAAGATCGAGGAATCAAGAATCCAGAAGAATAATAATAATGAATGCAGAATCAAGAAGAATGAAGCCAAGAGCTCCAACACGCCCTTTTATAACCGTCTCTGGCTCTAATTACAGGTCGCTACACGTGGTCCAATCAGTTGACACGTCTCTCCCCACTCCAGATATTAGAGTTGATGGGTCTTAACCATGATATCAACTGTTCTTCTATTAGCCCTTTCACTCAGTATCCATGGCAACATGACGCTCCTTTGAAAATATAGGCGGTGATCAGTTTGAATTATTCTGGTCGAAATACGGTAGCTGTCGTTATAACGCTTGAACACGTGCTCGCTTTTCCCAGAATTTGATGTCTAAATTTGTCCTTCCTTCTTCCTCGGTGATGTGGCAAGATAGAGGAAATCTACTGCAAGTTAAATTTAAACGAATGTCGCAAGAATCTAAGTGAATACTAGGATATTCAGCCCTCGTTTACAAGTCGTAGTTACAAAGTAATGAAATGATAGTGAGCAAATGATCAACCATGAATTATAATACAATTACATACCAAGATAAATATCATGACGTTAAATTCCTGAATTAATTACATATAATAAAATTAACATAATTACACTGTGACGTCTGGAACGTTACATACGCCCTCATGAGTTCTTAACAAATATCACATGAGTTGAGAACTCACACTCTTACTCCCACATTGACTTGAAATACCTCTATTACCTGCCCATTACGAGCGACATTATTTTCATACAATTAATTATATCTCACTGTTTCCATATCTCTCTTAGACTGCTTACCATTGCGAATGTCTGTTATTTCAGTTCATCTTGAGGTTTAGATACTAAATTATGCCCAACATGAGCAACTTTCCATTTTTTTAAAACAAGATTATCTTTGATAATATAACATAATATATATACAATTCAGATTACAAACTCTCCCGAGTGTCTATTAGTCCTTTTACTCTCCATCTTTCCGACATTCTTTGCTAGATAGCAGTAACACATTCTCTTCCAATCTTTTATATTAAAACCATGGAAAACAAATGATACAACCCATTTACACCTTAATCACTCTCTCGAATGTTTCAACCTTATCTTGAAGCAGGATGCAATACACTTCACACGAATACACACGCGATTTAAGCTCACGGTAAAATTATTGCAAGTTAGAAATGCACATACTGGAAGATTAATTATTTGCCGTCGTCAGCTTTAATTAGCCTTCGGTAACATCTCAGAAAACAGATAAGATATAAAATTTCATGGCCTCACATACAGAAAACAGATGATCTATCGGCATGAACGAGCGTAAATCTACCGCTACACACAAACACCTCCCTTGTTTACAAACACAACTAGGAAATACCACCACAATTGAGAGGTAAACTCATTCCGCTCGTAGTCTGACATAACAGGTAGCAACTTCCCCGAGTTACTGACCTATATCTCACAATCCGGTTCAGCCACCTCACACGACAGGTATCTCCGTAAACTACTGTTATATGAACCATTCACTACGCTCTCGCATTCAATACACAGACGTATTGATCCATTACACTTAGGCACGACAATTAAGGGATTAACGTATTGACTGTTTGATAATTCAATCACATCGTCTGCTAACATAGCTTGAATTTGATCCTCTACGGCTATGGCATATTTGTGTGGTATCGGATACCGCGGTCCGCTGAATGGACTCTTATCCAGCACAGAAAAAGAATGCTCGTACAGATGGGTAACACCAGGTTTCTCAGAGAAAATCTCCATGTGTTCATATAACACTTCAAATAACTTGTCCTTCTGGACTTCACTTAACTGATTTCTACCTACGGCTTCTTTCAAGCCACATATTTTATCCTCATTAATCCACAACTGGCACAACTTCAGGCCCTCACTAGCCTCTTTATTAACTTTAGAAACCTCTCTCATTCTCCACACTGTACTAACTTCCGTTTTCCTTTGAATTTCCTCCTCAAACTTGACCTTGATATCCTCATTATTCTGCTCGGGTTCATACAACAAATCGTCTCTAACATCTAGGTCATATGGTAACACTTTCATGACAAGACACTTCGCTACCTTCGTACTAGGCTGGAATTCTGACCTAAGATTACAGCCTCTAGTTAGTTTAAAGGTTCCCTTTGTGTATTGACGTTGGACTCATTAGTACATTGCTCTGGCCCCCGTTGGGAATTTCCTGTCCTATATTCAGGTGCTCCGCTCCTACTGTTATGCTGAGGTCTGAACTGATTGCGAGCTTCGTGATTCTGTGTTCTTCCGTTATGTCTCATTCCGTTGTGATGACTAAAGCTCTGAATATTCTCCGTTCTACTCCTAAGGTTACCTAAAGCATCAAAACTGCCTAGTAGGTTCTCCATCTCCTGAATAGTACCAACTCTTTGCATGCAGGCCGCTTCTCTCACCCTGTCCGGAAAATGTCTCAAAAGTAGTCTTACTACATCAGACCCCTCGGTTATACCATCTAAGTTCTGACAAATCATGACATGGGCCAGGAAGTATTCGGTCATAGTGACTCCCTCATGCTGTTTGTACCTCCCAAATACCACCCTTTCTCTCTCCCGAGCTTGTATCGCTTCATTCCAGAATTTCTCTCTAAACTTATTTCTGAATTCTTTCAGGTTCGTCATCGTTTGCCTATATACCATGAACCAAGACCGAGTTTCTCCTACAAAAGCATGGTCAATATTTTCCATAACGTCTTCCCAGTCCATAGACCCTTCCTCTAGACGCTTTTCAAATCGTTTCTCTATCATCTTAAGGAAATCTAGCGGGTTCGTTTGTTTACAATTAAATTTAGGTAGTTCAATTTCCCTAATGTAGCTATTTCCTAGACATTGCTTTCCCGTGAAAACCTGTTTATCCTTTGCCACCTGTTTTAACTGATTTTCTGCTTTCTCCATCCGGCATTCTACATCTTTGTCTCTCCTATCAATTTCGCTCTCCAAATTAACCTGCTTCTCTTTCAATGTCCTAATTTCAATCTTATTCTCTTCAGCTATCGCAAACCTGTCTTCACTTGCCCGCGTCTCACCTTCTATTCTAAGCTTTACTGTGTCTATCTCTTGTTGGATGTGGTCTTTGAATACCCGTATTTCCCCTCTTTGAGTCTCAACTCTCTTATCAATACTAGTGACCTGCCTCATTACTTCCTCCCTAGTAGAGTTGTTTTCCTTCCCCATTAATTCCAACAACTCACTCCTCTGCTCTACAAATTTCTTTTCTACCTCTTGTTTGTTTTGCTTAGTTATCTCTTTCTGTTCCTCTATCTGCTTGTTAAATCTTTCATTTTGTTTTAATAATTCTTGTAACTGTTTGCTATGTTCGTCCATCCTTTTATTAGCTTCTACCTTGTGTTCATTCAATGCCTTACTTAATTCTCGTTTAGTTTGTTCTACTTCATTTTTGATTTCTGATTTAGTTTGTTCCAATTCCTTTTTTATTTCAAATTTATTTTGTTCCATTTCATTTTTTATTTCAGATTTACTATCCTCTATCTTACTTAACATTAACTGCATCATTTCCATTAACTGATCATTATTATTACTTTCATTGTTAGTGTTTACTTCCGCTTCGCCCCCCATCCTACTATCATCTGACTCCATACTGACTTCTTTCTGTTTGCCTTCACTCTCCATACTACTTACACTTCTATCTTCAATTTCCTCTACAAGACTACACAACTCTTCCTCTGAACTCAATACGTTATTGCCTTTTATCGCCCGTCCACTGCGCAACATCCTCTCCTCTTTCGTCTGATCAGCCGTGACCCTCCCCACAATCAAACACTCCTAATGCAACGTGGATATCCAAATTTTACCCATAATACGAATTCTTATATCGTTACTGTCATTAACTGCTCCGTACTTAATGATTTTCTCGCCCCACGTTGGGCGCCATTTATGTGACTTCCCCTTTCGGAGAACAATCATTGAACGAGAAATGCAACCATGCAAGCTAAGGGCGCCAATCTTTAAGTTGATGACTTAAAGATAAAAATTTATAATCAAGCTTGGACGGACTCTTATCACAGGGGTGGGGTGATAGTGCACTAATCATTAAGCCGGAGAATTAGAAATCAAAAGGCTAACTAAGGCAGATTGATTAAAGTGAACTAGAAAAATACTATTTATTATATTGAATATAAATGACGACGGTTTAACGAGAACTGAATTTAAAATAGGAAATGAATTTAACAAAAAGTTGAATGACTCTACTTCGCGAAAACTTGCAATATTTTTAACTCGCTTGCTCACCATGTAGTCTTGTTCTGCTGGTCCTTGGAAAGCTTCCATCCTTGTAGCTGGAACATCACCGGTCGTCTTTGAGATCTCTTCATCTGCAGCTAAGTACCATTCCTGCCTTGCTAAGTGCACCCACCACTAATTGGAAGATGGCTTCGACACTAACACTCCCTATTATGCTCTATTCCATATATTGGAGATGAGCCCTAAGTCATAGTTAGAAAAACCTCCTTGGGTTATGTGGAGAGGATACTCAATTAATAATCCTTCCAACTTTACTGAAAATGTGCCCTGAAGTTTCATTTCTATCTAGTTTAATACTACCTATTGTCTTAGACTGGTACAAACCGGTCTAGTAGCCGAGCTGTACGTACTTCCTGATGAGAGTGGCTATACACCCCTCATTCAGAAATTCCTAAGTACCACGTCGTGGTAACGCAGTAATTAATGTAGAAGTGATAAACTATCACACTAGTCCACTATGGTACAACAACCATAAGACAAGTTCACAGACCTACAGCGATATACAAGATCGAGGAATCAAGAATCCAGAAGAATAATAATAATGAATGCAGAATCAAGAAGAATGAAGCCAAGAGCTCCAACACGCCCTTTTATAACCTTCTCTGGCTCTAATTACAGGTCGCTACACGTGGTCCAATCAGTTGACACGTCTCTCCCCACTCCAGATATTAGAGTTGATGGGTCTTAACCATGATATCAACTGTTCTTCTATTAGCCCTTTCACTCAGTATCCATGGCAACATGACGCTCCTTTGAAAATATAGGCGGTGATCAGTTTGAATTATTCTGGTCGAAATACGGTAGCTGTCGTTATAACGCTTGAACACGTGCTCGCTTTTCCCAGAATTTGATGTCTAAATTTGTCCTTCCTTCTTCCTCGGTGATGTGGCAAGATAGAGGAAATCTACTGCAAGTTAAATTTAAACGAATGTCGCAAGAATCTAAGTGAATACTAGGATATTCAGCCCTCGTTTACAAGTCGTAGTTACAAAGTAATGAAATGATAGTGAGCAAATGATCAACCATGAATTATAATACAATTACATACCAAGATAAATATCATGACGTTAAATTCCTGAATTAATTACATATAATAAAATTAACATAATTACACTGTGACGTCTGGAACGTTACAAGTTCGCAAAGAATTGCATTGACTAGAGTAAATGAAAAAAAATGAAATGCCGTATGGCTTTTAGTGCCGGGATATCTTAGGACGGGTTCGGCTCGCCATGTGCAGATCTTTCTACTTGACACCCGTAGGTGACCTGCGCGTCGTGGTGAGGATGTAATGATGATGAAGACAACACATACACCCAGCCCCCGTGCCATTGGAATTAACCAATTAAGGTTAAAATCCCCGACCCGGCCGGGAATCGAACCCGGGACCCTCTGAAACGAAGGCCAGTACGCTGACCGTTCAGCCAACGAGTCGGACACTAGAGTAAATAATTTAAATGTTATTACGATAAAGAAAAACGACACGTGAACATTTATATTTCACGATTTTCGTTGGTTTTGGTCTTCATTCTTTCCGAACACATCTTTAAAGAATTTTGTTTATTACGCCTGCTAGAACCGCCACATTCAGGGAACATTTGGTTGATAATTATTGACTATCCTCTTCAGCTGGCATGCCCTATGCGGAATGGCCTCGGATCATTTTTGAGTAATAATTAAAATTATGTCGGTCTGCTGAGTGTGACGTAACGGTGTCAAGAACAGCTCTGCTGCAAACTACCCCACATCTCCTACCATGTAGTTCATTAAAGCTTTTTTCTCTCAATTTCACTCTCAGTTTTTAGCTGAACAATTCATTTGAGAGACGCTCCGTGATTTGCCCATTAAATGCTGTCACAGCCGCTCCCACCAGGATCGTTGGCGTGTCTCTCACGTTCACTGACTGACGAATAATGTGTACGTTGGCGTCACAGCATCCCGACGTCCTGTTTCTCGCCTTTCAACTCAGTTTCTAGTAAAATGTATTTTAAATAAATAAATAAATAAATTATATTACTCACTAGCATAGGCTATGGCTGCAACATAAAAATATCTGAGACGAATCACAAATTAAGTAACCACCTATACATGGATGACCTTATGCTATATGCCATTAGCAATGAACAACTGACGCAGCTTCTGGCCTGAACGAAGTGATTCTTTGATGGTATACACATGGAGTTCGGAATGGAGAAATGTAGATTAGTCCATCTGAAACAAGGAATACTTGAGACTACTGATGGATTTCAGATCTCTGGAAAAGACATAGACTAATGAAGGATCTTAAACCGGTGGAATTAAACAAGTAGGCTACTTTGGTTTCCATCAACTTAAAGGAATCAGCCACTCAACCATCAAAGAAAGAGCCGCAGCTGTTTCAAAATCATTCCTAAATGCAGGAAACAATGTAAAGGCAAATAAGTCTTTCGCAACCCCTATTCTCAGCTACTCATTTGGTGGCATTAAATGATCTGAAACAAACTTAATATACTTGGAGAGACAAGTGAGGTCATGTCTGACAACAAATAGAACCGGAATGCTTCATCCTAATTCTGCAATTGAGTGAATGAACTTTCCACGTCTAAATAGAGGAAGAGGAATAATAAACCGCAGGAAGATATGCCATGAATAGACAAAAATAGTTACGAAGATAATTCCACTCGAAGCGAGAACAAAATCTATTCGCAGCTATCTGTTGTGCTGACGATAAATTTACTCCACTAAATCTTAAAAGCATATCGACTCCTCCTCCAAAATTTGCTAACCCAGAAAAACTACAGCAAGCCTGACAGCAGAAAGAACTCCATGGTGTTCGTATTCCTAACATCTTAGTGAACCATTTGTTGACAGAGCGAAATCCACTATCTAGCTAAAACACGGCTATCCGCACGGAGATACAGAAGCGGTTCTCGATAGCAATCCAGGATAGTCATAAACAATCGTAACTACCACAAATATACACTGCCTGACAAAAATATCGAAGCACCCAGAAGAAATGGTTTGATGTCAATGTAAAAGTAAACACGGTCAGGAATAGAGTCTTCATAATTATTCACTACCGCACAGCCTCGATGATTCTGCATATAATGTGACATTAACATGTCTTTCGAAAACTCCATGTGATTGAGTCGTTAAGTCTTTTAATTCAGGAGTTTGTCTGCCATTCGAAATAATATTACTTTTCTCGCTAAATTGTTTATCGTCATCCTAAGAAACGTTTTAAAAGGCATGTCACAATCGTAGGAGAGTAATAAAGTGCAATCTGTTATTCGAAATTGTGAGGTTTTATTGACCGTGACTGCTGTCGTTATTGAGCAATCACATTTGGTGAGTAAAATGTATGTACTTAATTGACTTTCAACAGACCAGTTGGTTAAACGCTCACCTCCAGTAATAAATGTTGCGAGATCAAATTCCGACACAGCCGTCTGTTCTTCATGTGTATTTGAATTCGATAGACTACTGACTTTAGTTACTGGTGCGTTAAAGAACCTGTTTTTCATGGCAAAGGATTGGCACTCCGATGTTTCCTAAGACTGACAGCAATTCAAGGGACGTTAATAATAATAATAATAATAATAATAATAATAATAATAATAATAATAATAATAATAATAATAATAATAATAATAATAATAATAATAATAATCAGTATTGGTTTTACGTCCTGCTAACTACTGTTACAATTCACTTCCTGTTTTATCGATCTAATTTCATTCAGGATGACCAAATTAGTATACACACACAATTACATTCAACCATGAATGACTAAACTCTACTAATTGCTGTCTATTTACAAGCCACTTACTGCAGGAGTCCAGCTGGGCAGTCTTTACCTGGAACGGGCCATAATCCTTATTGGCAGGATTCGCTTTCACTTCGCTCTGGACTCTCAGTTCCACTCAAGCAACTACACACACAGGTTTGAATCCGTAGTCTACTAGCAGTCACGACGTACTTGGTTCGACTCCAAGTAAGTCCAGTAACTCACACAGTCAATTCAGTTAACTCACAGAAAACGTAACTGTCCTAAACTGTGAACTACTCAACACTGACATCTAAACAGTGGTCACATAACCGCAGCAACTCAATAGTGCTAACCAGCAGGAAAATACTCACAACAATGACAATAAAGACTGTTCCAACTCTACTCAGACTAATTGTTCAACACACTGACTCCACGTTGGTACACACACAGCGTTCAGTACTCCAGGTCAGTAGTACATACACATAACTCAGTACACCATACTCCAACTCTACGATACCCAGATAGCGTTTCTGGTGAACATCCACCACACACTAGACACTACAACACAACAATTTTCCGATAACAGTCAACAATACCGCTGTCTATCTCCCTACTACTCCAGCTTTGTTCGCGGCTAGCCTCCTTTTATATTGCTGGCGATGGAGTACTAAAATCTTCGGGGCTTGGCTAGAGACGAAACATTCTCGCTTCATCTTCGAGAAGGCACACGGGGAAACCAGACGGAAGCAAAACAGTGGGAAATGCCATGGCATGACCTCGGGCCGGCTGAGAAGTGCCCGGCCTGTCTTACTCATCCCTTTCAGGAAGTACCGAACAGGGCTGCGGCAGGGCTGACCCGTAACACTGCTCCTACGGTTTTCTAGTAACAACGATGTGCCGGAATTTTGTCCCGCAGGAGTTCTTTTACCAACCAATAAATCTACCGACAAGCGGCTGGCTTATTTGAACGCCATCAAATAACTTACTCCCGGAATGAGCCGGGATCGAACCAGCCAACTTGGGCTCAAAAGGCGCTTCCACCACCTAAGCCATCTCGCCTAAATTCTATAGGATATATCCAGGAGGTTTTGTAGACGGAGTGCCAACGTTAACTTCAAATTTGTTTAGTTTATATATGCATTCAGGTAACTTGAGGCATCGTGGCCGACAGCCTCATCTGGGCGTACATTTTCTGTTGAGACCTGTTTAGCAACTTGTGTTATTGTGGTATCTGTAGGTATGTGTGTAACCGTGCTAACATGGGATTTAAGTTTGGGAAAAGTGTTTTCCTGAGACTAGAGTGGAAAGCTTCTCTCTTGATGTCTACAGCACTCCCAGCGCCTAGATTCAAACATTGGTTTTCTAATCTACGGAGCTTCAATAGCTCTATGGAATGACGTATTTCAGTAGATGAATCATATTTGAGTTCTCCGTCTAGAGCGAGCACAAGCAGCGTTCCAGCCTCAATATCCATGAGTTGGAAACCACTGGGCTGGAAGATTGAAGAATCCCTTGCGGTAGGGTATATCTCCGTCACACGTCGAGCTGCCGCTGCTGCTTGCTGCAAAAAAGAGGAATTAGTTGCTATCGACAGGATGTCGTTCAAACTGTTATTAGAGAATATCTCTGCGGTGACGTGGCCGTTTTCCACTTAGTAAGTGACCAACACAGCGTACACAAACTTATTGGCTGCTCTCCAGCGTCGTAATACACTTGCAGGATGCCTCTCCCCCTATCAGGATGGTATCTGAAACCTGAGGAACGTAACCTACAGTCAACATGACATTATGGGTTAATAGGTAGTCCACTTCCTCAAGATATACGCCTCATGATGACAGCTAGGATCAGTAATATCTGGCAATCCCTAATGACCCAAGAATTTACAAATGTATTTTCCATTTTGCTCATGATTCTGTGGTAATATAATTACTTGAGCTTTTTAGTGGGTAAACGTGCGGTAAACATTTAACTGATGTGTAATTCATTTCAATTTCATATCCATTTCCTAAAAAAAAGATTTGATTCATTTTGTTTTACTTCTACCTTACGACTGCTTTCATATTTATTAAAAAACTGATACCTGGCCAATTACTTTGGAAGTTCAGTGCTTGATGACCAACTGAAAAGGTCTTAGTTATATGAAAAGCTGTTAATATATTGACTCATACTACTTATTAATCATTGAAGTCGGCCCCACGGTCTGGGAAGTGTGATTCTGCCTCTTGTCCCCTGCCTCTGCCTCGGGTTCGATGCCAGGTCAGGGATCTTTACCTGGAGCTAAGGGCTTGTTCAAGGTCCACTCAGCCTACCTGAGAATAATTGAGGTATCTGATGGTGACAGAGCGGTCCCTGTCAAGAAAGTCGAGAGGATTCGTCGCGCTGAGCAGGCGTCACCTTGTAATCTGCAGCCTTCAGGCTGAGCAGCGGTAGCTAGGTAGACCAAGGCCCACCAGAGCTGTAGCGCCATGGGGACTGATTAGAGTTAGGCAACACTGAATGCTATGGCTTCTTAACAAACCCTGACTATGTGTTGTCCTCTGCCCTGCATTTTCCTTCTTCACAGCTATTGCTATAGAAAGGATTATTAACAATATCTTCTATTCAAGGATTGTAACTACAGTAGAAAGTTTGCCCTATTTCTTCCCATTAATTGCAAGATGATAATAATAATAATAATAATAATAATACTAATAATAATAATAATAATAATAATAATAATAATAATAATAATAATAATAATAATAATGTTATTTCCTTTACGTCCCACTAAGTACACTTTTACGGTTTTTCTGGAGACATCGAGGTGCCGGAATTTTTTCCCGCAGGAGTTCTTTTATTCTTTTACGTGCCAGTAAATCTACCGACAGAGGCTGACGTATTTGAGCACCTTCAAATACGACCGGACTGAGCAAGGATCAAACCTGCCAAGTTGGGGTCAGAAGGCCAGCGACTCAACCGTCTGAGCCATTCAGCCCGGCGGAATATCCTTTAAAAATAGAGAAACACGTATTCTTTTGTTTTCGGAATATCCAATTAAACGGGGGGAGAATAAAGGTATTGGAGAATGAACTGAATTATTTGTTTGAGGGTACTTATATCTCGAAAATGAAGGATGTTACGGTCGAGAAAATTGATATTTTGAATCTCCTTTAAATATAAAGGCACACGTATTTTGTGTCGGGGTGGGGGAGGGGTGGAATCAACTTAAGATGGGTGTAAGAGGAGATGAATTGTTTTTATGAGGACACAAATAAGAGGTGTACTTTATACAGTACACCTATACGGGAGTTTTGACTGAGGGGTGAGGAATGGTGACAAAAATTTGCTTTTATATAATAATTTATTGCAGCGAATGGCCATACACACAATAATACACAATGATTAGGTTATATAGTGCACCCGCCCACCTCCTGAGTCCCAGACTAGCATTTATCTCAGGGGTGATCAGTTCGAAAACGAATAAAAAGTTTTATATCAAAAAATATATATATCGGCGCATCAAATGAACACAGGGATGAACGGGGCATGAAATTTTAAGGTTACGGGGGACGACTCATTCATGGATACAAAATTCTGACTCCACAATAGGAATGGGAAGTGACAACTTAAATTCCATGGGCATACTAGACTAACTACAATGAAAAGATATGGAAGCTGTTTCCTATTGAAATTGCAATGAGGAGCAATTTATTCACTTATTTTGCATACTACACATGATGACAAATTTACATTGTGACACTTTAATCCTGAAAAATAAATGACATAATACTTGGATTTTACCTCACTACTCTGGTAGTGTAAAACATCTGGTGAATTCGTCCCAATTGGTTACTGGGGATCGAATTCACATCCGTATGATTGGACGTTTCACCGCTGGAGATCTTCTTTCGGAGACGAAGGCACGACAGTAACTTCTTACTGTCGTCTCCTCGTTCCGTTTGGACATGAGACACTTCCGGTATGTACATTCTGGTGAGCCGGACACCCACCGTAGAAAATGTTATCGCCTTGAAAAAACGGGAATTTATAATACGGACAAACTCTAGCCTATTATTTCCAGATTCACAAACACACCAGGTAGAGTTCATTAACTCAAAAGCTACTTTAATATTTACACTTGTCAATACGACAAGACGTACGGAAAGGTTCATTACTCTGCTCTGACCCTGCAAACATGTGCCGTCCGTGGGTTATTTACGTATCTACCGCTATCTCCCCGTGAAAACCCAACATGTGGTTCGGAGCAGTTCGACACAGGATGACTGTCCCTAGCATACCCTCCTATGATTATCAAATAATATCATTACCATTCTCTGTCTGATCATTAGCATATACTTTGACTACCATCAATTAATTTATTATTATCATTAATTTCAATTATAATCCGGTATTTGATTATTATCATTTGTCATCCGGGATGATTATATGCCAACCCTTGCCGACGTTTCAAACGAAGGTTAGTTCTTCCTCCTAAATTATCCGCACAATATAATGATCAGCTTCCTCATAAATATTTTTATTATTATTATTATTATTATTATTATTATTATTATTATTATTATTATTATTAGTATTATTATTAATAGTGGAAATCGTGATTATCGTAACCCGTAATCAACCTCGCTATAATACTTCAACGTCTCGCTCTTATTAATTTCATCAAAAAAATAAGTTTAAAAAAAAGTACCTTCATTGGTTATTCTTCTTCTCCTTTTTCAAATATTTTATTTATTATTATTATTAGTTAAAAATCTCAAATCTTTCATTTCATCTCCCAACATCATTATTATGTCCAAAATAAAAAAAGTAAATTCTTCAAAAAAAAAGTAGCTTAGTTTTTATTATTATTATTATTATTATTAAAAATGGAAAGATGATATTTTAATTTCCACTCTTTAGAATTTAGTCACATATGTTAAATCCCGTTATGAACCACTAAGATCTGCTTTATATCGGTCGGGACAACACGGTATTCGGGACCGTACCTTCAACTTCGTACTGCCGTTAATTTTATATGGGGACACCTGTCCTCCCAAGACACATCTCACAACCTATGGCACATCGCGGCTGGGCAAATACCTCCAATGCCGGCGATTGCTAAACTATTCCTTCAAATTCGAAGTCCATTTCCTTTCATCGGAACTCTTCAAACATTTAATTCATAAAATAATCCTCGGTGCGTGGATTCTACCACTAAGAACACCGGCATATGCATTTATATCATCTTAGGCCTTGAGATTCATCTATTTCATCATTACGAACAATACGGCTCAACTTATTTCACGCCGGATATTCGTCCCTCATGACTTCCAACTCTAAATATGGGCTCAACTCATTCTGGGCTTTTAACATATCGTGACCATTCTAATTCACGTGCCTATATCGCTCTTAAACAAAATTTTAATGGTTAAATTAAAGTCCAAAAACGTAAAATCAAAAATTTACGTAAAATCAAACTGACTACGCGAATGAAAGTCTTTAACGCTACATGTCATCTCCACTTTGATTATTATATCTGCACTGGCTAACTCGCGAAGCACCGTCATTATTATTATTATACTCTAACTCGCAAACGCATAAATATTATTATTGTGATTACTTTACTTTCCTTTGTCGACTCACAAACATGATTATTATTAGTATTTTAATGACCTTCCGTACGCAACACAAATCTTCCATACTCTGGCTCTTTCATAATCTGGCTGTCTAATAGAAATTATTCCTAATTAAAATACAAATGATCACCGCAGTGAATGAAATTCAAATAAATGGGTTAGCACAAAAAAAGAATTTAACACTTGAAATGAACTTAATTCATAGTATTACAAACAGCATGCATTAAGTGAAAGAAATACATCCCATATTTACATTATATACAACAAACAATTACTCAAATTAATTAATCTAACCCATTATTACGTTAATATAAATTAGTTCGTCCGTCTAACCAAAAAATAAAAATCATGGACTCGGGAAGCGGACCATGTTAAGTAACCATAATTAATTTACACTGAACCCCGTTTAGTCGCGATAACATCCCCTAAATATCAAAATTGTGTACTCATTCCTATAAAGAATTCCATTGTCTCGTAGCGGAGGAGATATAGGCTTTACGGCCCCATGGTGATTTACACGTCCATCATGTCGCACAATACAAATTTTACACAATAAAACACTTCTGGGTGACTACCCATGATTAATACCTTATTACACTATTTTACACAACAATACTAATAACAAAAAAAACCACTTATAGGTGCTCCTAGACCCCTGACACTCGCACAATATACTCTTCATATACGCCCGAAACACACGTCGTGACACATTACGACGAAATGTCGTTCATTTGAACCGGCGCGTATCGCGTCTTCAACCGGCACTTCCTGGTTTATTTTCAAGCCGTCTTGATCATCGCCTAGCTCCATATAATTCCCTGCTCGGATAGTTATTCACCGTCTATCTTGAGGTGTTTACTTCAGGCTCCGCACACTGCCTTCCAAAGGTACTATCGGCGTTCCGTTAGTTAGTTATTATTTAAACACATGACATTCATTAATTTCAACATACAATTGTACTGATTATACACACTCGGTACTATGGATAATTTCACTGTTCGTATTCATTCTCCTAATAATTCACGTACTTTCAGCTCTAACTGACTTCGAATACGTCCCGAGGTACTGACTTACAGAGTCAACGTGTCAGAGTCTCAACTACTTCATTACGACTGACACGACTGGTGACCGATAACGACTGGTGACTGGTAAGAACTGAGTGATGTGAGGTCCGCTTCTGGACTTTTATGGACGATCTGATTTCCCGCCGGGGTCATCCGCGGTCACTTCCTGGAGAGGGGGGTTGGTTTCCTAAATTGGCATATGCAGGTGGATTTGGATCTCTTGCTTTATCCTACTTAATACACTGGCGATACACATTCATGTGTCGTATTCTGAACTCCTATCGTTCGGTGATCATGGAAATATCACTTAATTTCTGTCCTCCACCTTTCGCGCGCTAACTCGGCGTCCCTGATGGCGTGCTCATCTCGACCAATGGCGAGATAGCGTGGGTCATTTCCACGAATTCATTACTTTAATTTATTACGATTACCATTATTCAACATGGGAACGATATCACAAAAATCCCCTCTATTCAATTATGTGGTTGGAATAATTTAATTATTGTTATCGGAGAAGCTAACTGGAGTTCACTCTGAGTTTTTCTTATGTTGGTTTATCTGCGGGCCTACGATACATTTTCTCATTGGTCAGGACCGCTTTGGTTAGTTTGAAATCTCTCCCTGTGAAACGTGGCCACACCAAATGCCTCGGGCGTGGACGAAACCCGTACGTCATATTCTCGGTATTGGCGATGCATCTTGCTCGGCCTTGGTCCGAAATATATACTCTTTCACTTCCTTGTAGTCATTATTCTGTTGTTGTGAGCTCTAGATTTAAATCCTCTTATCTTTTGACCAGGAAACCTTCTTCCCCTTAATGACAAGCTTACCGTGGCGCCGGACTGTCGCGATCATGTGGAAATTCTCCCGTCCACACAAAACTGACACTGTATTTATTTAATATTCCAATATATCTGTATTTCTCATATCAAAATCAAATCATGAAACTAGGGCCTATCTCATCAGGGTACAATAGGTAATTAAATTCCATAGGTAACAATGTACACAGTCAGATAGTCATTGTCAGGTACTCACTAGCAGTCATGTCCGACTCGTTGGCTGAACGGTCAACGTACTGGCCTTCGGTTCAGAGGGTCCCGGGTTCGATTCCCGGCCGGGTCGGGGATTTTAACCTTAATTGGTTAATTCCAATTACACGGGGGCTGGGTGTATGTGTTGTCTTCATCATCATTTCATCCTCATCACGACGCGCAGGTCACCTACGGGTGTCAAATAGAAAGACCTGCACCTGGCGAGCCGAACCCGTCCTGGGATATCCCGGCACTAAAAGCCATACGACATTTCATTTCATTACTAGCAGTCATAGTGGGGATCGACTTCCGTTATAAAACTCTTATAAAACTCCCTTGGAGCTCCTTTAGGTTAAATCCTCTCTTGGGTCATGTACCGTTACACATAGCCCATTGGTTGTTCTATTTGTGGGAGTGCATTTAAGCGATCTTTTTTCTTAGGGACACATTGATAGTCATAATGATAGAAGGCTGTTCCAGTGTCTCACGTGTGGGGTGGCTTTTAAGGGGAGAGAGAGATAGATGGCCTAAGTGCGTTTGTTGATCATACTGGGAGACGACTATTCTAGCGTACAGCTTGTAAGCAGGTCTATGTGAAACCGTTTGAATTATAAAGTTAAAATTTCAAATGATATCCTAGGTGTTAAATAACAGGAGGTTTGAAACTAATTTAACCGCTCAGAGTGTTAAATGGGGGTTAAGATCTGAAAAGAAATATATTCATTCCTTCCTCCGAAACGTTTTAACGTACAAAGACAACATTCCAAGTAGCGGTATATATTTTAAATCCTATGTGTGAAACAGGAAATATGTTTTTTAACGTTCCACCCCTAACATGTTAAATGAGGTTAGCTCCGTAAAGGAAATTATTCGTCCCTCCAAAACCGTTTAACGTGCAAAGTTGTAATTTTACGAGAAGGGTCTTCTTTTATGTCCTAGGTGTAAAATTTGGTATTCTTCAAAATATTTCTCCTATAAGGTTTTTAGATTGTGGTTGATTCTCAAAAACACAACATCCATTCTTCCGAAATCCTTACAGGTACGAATTTAAACACATTCACCCCTTAAAAATGTATTCAATCCTCTATTACTGTTCGACGTACAAAATCAAAATTTCACACGTTGGTCGCTTTTACGTCCTAGATGTTAAATAAGATAGGGTTTAAAACACTCAAATTATTCCGTATGGGGGTTCATATGAGTGTTAGATCAGAAAATAAATAATAATTCCCCCAAAACCTTTTGACGTGCGAACTGAGGGCGTATTTTACAGGCTCAGCTGACAGTGGACTCACCAAAATGTAAAACTTTGAATACTAACTTTCAGATTAAAACCGTAACGAATCACGGGTATCTTGCTAGTTTATATATGAATGGATGAAGACCATAACGGTATAAGTAGCATTTTGGTCATTCAGAGAAAAAGGCATTTAAACATCTTAACACTCATATAAGCATGCTATTTGTAGTTATACCACCTATCACTAGAGCGCAGAATATTACCGCTATCACTTGTATCTCTTTGTTGGTGAAAAGATACATCCTCCCGGTGTTACATTCTGCAGTTAACTCATTTTTTTAAATGTCACTAAGTCGTTTTGTCCCGTGCTTTTTTTGTTTTAAGTCCTTGCATGATTTGGACTACTTCGTAATCATCAGGTGGCTTTGAGTCGGGCATTGTTGGATGTTGTCGCTCTATTTCCAGGCTTTTCTACGGACCATCACAGTTCAGTAGTTTGTTGACGTACCAGGCAAGGACTCCACAATTTTCCTTGTTGGTCAGTCTTAACTTCCCTCCTTCACCCTTGATGCACAATCCTGGTTCCTGATACCTTCTTAGTCGTGATTTAAAAGTCTGATAAAAGTTACAGATATCATTATTCTGAAAAGCTGCTTCCGTTCTGGTCTGTTCCACACTGTCTCTTCGTCTGTCGGGAAGTTTGGGCAGTTAGGTTCCTTTGAGTAGTGAAGGCTCATATGTCACAGTCCCTTCTGCTTGAGTTCCACCTCTTCCTATGTAATACATCTGAGCGCTTTGTCATATTCTTCATTCCTCTACTCATGCCTCTTTTCTTTCTTTCTTTCTTTCTTTCTTTCTTTTTATGGCTTGGAGAACCGTCCTCTCTGCCATCTCTTTGACCGTATATCGAATCTCTTCCCATTTTCCGGATTTGAGAATCTCCACGACTTTACAATAGTTTTAATTCTTTTCCTCCTCCAGCTTTATTATTATTATTATTATTATTATTATTATTATTATTATTATTATTATTATTATTATTGCGAGTGTCTTAATGTCTCATTAAGTCATGTTTTTGGCGATGATAACATAGGAAACGGCTAAGACGGGGAAGGAAGCGTCCATGGTGAAAATGAGAAACCACGGAAATCCATCTTCAAAACTTGCAATAGGGGTGTTCAAACCCACCATGTCCCAAATGCACGGGGCTGATAATCGAAGATCTACCAATCCCTTAAAGAGAAACAGCATCAATAATCAACGTCTATATACGGAGCATGAACATAATTTCACTTAGAAGATGATACAAAGGTTCAATTCCTAATTCATTTATTCTTCAACCTACTTCTTGTAGACCTACGGAGCATTTACTTTTTACCAATCTGTACGGGTAAGAAGAGTTTCTACCTTTTATTTTTCCTCGCTGAGTGCCTGCTTGCCGAGAGCTCCCGTGGATGAATGAGCAGCGAACGGCAGGATTTCAAATAAGGGGAAAGCATCAGCAAGACATCGGCTGAAAAGTTATTTGGAACCAGCCGATATGTACAAATATTTCCATAGACATTTTTCAACGGCCCATGTTTGCGAGTTGCTCTTGAAAGGGAAAGAGTCAAGACAGTTAGCACTTAACAGCGCATTGGCATATCGAAAAACAAATTGTCCTCGCCAAATATAGCAAAGAGCGCAGAGAGACAGGGCAATGTATACAGTATAAATGATGTTCGCCACGCAAGCCTGCCAATAGAACACGGACAATAGATTGTTTTTTCAGTAAAGATTTTGACCAAAGACCTGTATTTTCCAAATGTATATAGTAGGCTGGGATGTAAATATATAGTGTGCAACTTTCATTTAACTCAAGTGCTATCAGGTCATGGTAAATTCAATGCCTACTTCGAGCGATTCAAAATTCCAACACAAAATGGCTCACTGTGCTTCTGCACTGAAGACATTCAAACTGTAGAATACGTTCTGTTCAACTGACCTACTTTTGAGAGAGCACGTTTTGAACTTAAGATGCATTTGTCAACTTGCAGTTGCTATTTTGAAAACCACTAAATTTCATATTTTATAAAAAAAATGCTGCACTTCTCAATTTTCAGAATTTATTGAATATGTATTTAAACATATATGATTTGACACTGTCTGCTTTATTAGCTGCTTAACATATGTATTGTATATATTTTGTATGTCTGGTATTTTTAAATATTAGTACGGTACTCTTAGTATTAAGGATTGTATATATCATACTTTTATTTTTCCATTTCTGTTCAAGTCTATCTTGCTGTTTATGTATTTTGAATTTTATCAGAGAAATTGTATATTTTGTATAAACTACAACCCTAACATACCTTATGGTAAAATAGGGTTCACAGCACTTTGGAGATTAAATAATATATAAGTATAGTATACTTTCTCATGCTAATGAGGTATATGTAAAATTAACTGTCCATCTTCGGAGGCTTAGGTGTGCCGAGATATGAATTAGAGAAATATTCCAGCATTGGGCTGAAACGAGCGCAGGAATTGATGAAGTATCACTATCACTGCAGCGTAAAAATAAATAGTACCATCTAGGTGCTGTGACTCCAGGTTCCAACAGTTTCAGGTCCCTGGTTCCGTCATATGACGTGTGTTAGCAGGCTGGAGGAAGGACTGATCAGCCAATGTACCCTACATTGATAGCTGTGTAACGGTAAAAATTACATAAATATAATGTGAATCAGGACTGCGGGACATACAGCACAATGATGATATGACACAAAATTTTAAATTCACAACCGTAATTAGAAAATCGTTCTTGTTCCAAAGTGAATTTCGTCTGTAGACAACATATACATGATATAGTTTCTGCATGGGGACAACCTTTCCAGCTAAGCTGCTGTGCTGGAAGGCCTTGGTTTAATCAGTGGTTCTGCCGTTGCTTTGATGGTCTGGAATTCTGGGTACCCAGATTCGAGAGGGTAACTAAGAAAGTTACTAATCTGTACGGGTAACCGTCTCCACATTCGAAAAACGTCATCATCATCATCATCATCATCATCATCATCATCATCGTCGTCGTCGTCGTCGTAATCGTCGTCGAAGTAGAGAGAAATAGCGTCAAAGTCATAGTGGTAATGAATTATTTCAATATAGTAGTAATTGACCGAGCTCGATAGCTGCAGTCACTTAAGCATGGCCAGCATCCAGTATTCGGGAGATAGTGGGTCCGAACCCCACTGTCGGCAGCCCTGAAGAAGGTATTCCGTGGTTTCCCATTTTCACACCAGATAAATGCTGGGGCTGTAGCTTAATTAAGGCCACGGCCGCTTCCTTTCCACTCCTTGCCCCTTCCTTTCCCATCGTCGCCATAAGAACTGTCTGTGTCGGTGTGACGCAAAGTAACTTGTACAAAAAAGTGATAATACTTCGTCTACTTTTTTTCCAACCTCGTGGCCTTTTCCGAATTACTTAATGTCAGCACTAAGTGTGAATTAAGCCTAGTTTTACGGCCGAGTGTCTTCCCTGACTCCAACCGTATGTGAAAGGATGTACTCACTAGTGCGCGTTTCTGTGGTGGTTGATAGTGTAGTGTGATGTATTTAACTAGACGGCTAAAATTACCAACCGCCGGGCTGAGTGGCTCAGACGGTTGAGGCGCTGGCCTCCTGACCCCAACTTGGCAGGTTCGATCCTGGCTCCGTCCGGTGGTATTTGAAGGTGCTCAAATACGACAGCCTCGTGTCGGTAGCTTTACTGGCACGTAAAAGAACTCCTGCGGGACCACATTCCGGCACCTCGGCGTCTCCGGAAACCGTAATAGTAGTTAGTGAGACGTAAAACAAATAACATTATTATTATTATTATTATTATTATTATTATTATTATTATTATTATTATTATTATTAAAATTTCCAACCCGGCCGGAAATCGAACTCGGGATCGTCTGAACCTAAGGCTACTACGCTGTCTATTCAGTCCAGGAGCCGGACTTCAAAGTGATGACAATAATAATAATAATAATAATAATAATAATAATAATAATAATAATAATAATAATAATAATAATAATAATAATAATAATGGAGTAAATATTATTTAGCTACTTGTTTTACGTTGCACTCACAAGGGTAGGTCTTCAACGATGCTTCATTAAGAAAGGGCAAGGACTGGGAATATACCGGCCATGGACTCAATTAGAGTCATGCCTCCACTTGCCTATTGTGGAAATGGGAAACTACAGAAAGACATCTTCAGGACTGTCGTCGGCAGGGTTTGAATCCACCGCGTCGCGAACACAAGTAGCCAGCTACATTAATCGTACCGCGTAGCCAACTCGTTCTAATAATAATAATAATAATAATAATAATAATAATAATAATAATAATAATAATAATAATAATAATAATAATAATAATAACAAGAAAGAAAGCCAAACTGTACGACAGAGAATATCGCCAGGCTGACCACGTGACACTCGAGTATCTCCTGACCTTCTGACTGAGTAACAGTCGTCCTGGCAGACCAAGTGTTTAATGAGCTGTTGCAGCACCTCAGTTTTGTAGTGTTGTATTATTATTATTATTATGATTATTATTATAGGCATTATGTGACATTATATGAGATGCACGTGGTATTGTTAGCCGCTGAGGAGAGTATAATTCCAACGCTACAGTCGCACGGTTCAACATCAGGATTATAAAAACGGGGGCAGGGATTCATGAGAGTAAGACCCCCACGAATGGCTACTGAATGTTAATTCAAATGGAATCCACCTAAAGAATAACTTACAAATTTATGATATATTTGGCAGGCTGGGTGTAACGAGTCAGCACAAATGGGACAATCGGAAATAGGTTAGAAGCATTTGCAGCAAGAAGAGAAAGATAAGACATAATTTATAGGTAATAATGAACAAAATTCTCTGTCAGCTTCTCTGTCGTTGAGTCAGTGCGATTATGTGTGACTAAATTGTCTACTGGACGATTATTCCGACCATTTGTCGGAAAATATAATTGCCATTTCTAGGACTGCAGCTTGTGGAAAGAGTAATCTCTTGCAATACAATGAATGCGAAATGATTTCTAAATTCTTATCTATATTCGAGTATCTTGTAAATAAATGCTAATTTCATATGTTATATCACCTAAATACACTAGCATTTCTTTGAGTGTGTATTGGACGTGGGCCTACGGTAAAAGGTTTCTCCCTAAAACAACAACAACAATAATAATAATAATAATAATAATAATAATAATATTAATTGTACCGGGCGGTACACCTCCACGCCGCTAATTTAAAATGTGCGCCAGTTGAAACTCCTCTGCTGGAGGAAGTCTGAACCTTATCGACGGTATTAATTTTCAAGTTTCTCAGAAGATGTCACTACTTGGAAAGTTTGGAGTTTTTGAACTGTGCCACTTTTGATGTATTTTTGTTTTACCGGTAGTAAGAAGTGTGAACTTTCTCTTCTAGAGGACACTACTGAAGAACTACAATAGTGCACCCTAGTGCGAAGAAAAAGAACTGTTCTTTTGGAGAAAATTTAATTTCAAAAGTTTGTTCTTTGTTAAATTTCCTTCTGTCATTGTTTAAGTTGGCAATATTAACCCTTTCTTTCCCCTTGTTTTAAATCCAGCCAATCCCGAATTTCTTTAATTAATTTTCCACCAATAATATGTTTCTTCTTCGTATTGTGTAGGGGTTTTCTCGGTGAACCAATAAAATGATTGTGGGCGGGTGTTTTCCTTCCTGAAACGCCTCGAACTTTCCGCGAGAGTATATAAACTGCTGATTTTAGGGTCTCTGTGCCACTTCAGTACCATCTTTCAGTGTGTAAAGTACATAGCAGGGGGCGGGGAGCGCCTCTTTCTTTGGGGAGCAGTTCTACACCAAGGTAATGGCCTTTTAATATCTTCTTTTCTTGCTAGCTCAGCAGTTTAACTCTCGGGGCGGGTCCGAAGCGTTCCTACCATGTAACCTTTTCCTAAAATGTAACGTCTCTTAACTCTATTCTCTTTAAAGTCACATATTGGGATAGAGAGTGCTTAACCCTCTCGAGCTCCCACTCATATTATTTATTTTGAGGTGAACTTATTTTTCACAACCGATTCTTCCTTAATATAATGTAAATTGTTCTTTTCTGAAGTCACCTCTGTAGTATGGGATTAGCCCTTGCATTAACGGCCTAGTGCCAAGTAGGTTTTAAATAAAGTGTATTAGGAGTGCGGAGAGCTTCCTTTCAACCTTTTCTCACTTAATAGGCCTCAGTAGATTGGGTATTTTACCCCTGTGTTTATGTCCGTTGAGGACAGCTTGAAGGTGGAGTTCGGTGTGGCCTGGGAGAGGCCTAAATTTGAGAGCGGGTCGCTCTTTAGTGTAAATTGTTGTTGTTGTACGCCTCGAGGAGGCTTTACTGTGTATTTGGAGCAAGTGCTCCGGGGCTTGATTGGGGTCTTCTGCCCCTCTGTTAAATCTTGTTTTGAGGTAAAGTTGGGCTAGTTGCCCAAGAATTGCGAGGTCGGGGCTCGAAGCCCAAATCCTGTAAATACTGTAATTGTACTTTTGTTGCCTTGCTACTCTGTACCTGCCATTCGTGTTATTTCTGAATTTTGGAAAGAAAATATAACCTTGTTAAATTTTACATTAACTTTAATTTCGTAGTTTGAGACCTATTCACACCCGCACCTTCTTTCACCTCTACCTACCACGGAAATCTCCGTAACAAGTGGTAGCAGAGCGTGGTTGAATGGGTCTCTATTTAGCCCCTTTTGACGGCTAAACAGTGTTTTGTCCGAACTCTAACCATTTTCTCAGTTGCTGGAATTTTTTGAGTTTTTCAAAATTGTTCTGTCATCATGCCCGGTCCTCGCGATGTTCTCCATCTTAACTATTTGCGCAAAGAGGAGTTGATCTATGAGTTAACTATCAGAAATGTGCAATCTGGAGGCACGGTTGCGATAGACACCAACAAGCTTAGAGAGTCCCTTGATTTGCCCATTTCCATCCCCAATTTGGGAGAGAAAGAAATTGACGACTCTCTTTCCACGATCACCGAGAATACTACTGGGCTAGCATCGGTAGTTAGTTTTTTTGACGAAAATGATCCTTCTCCTAATCAAATTAAGCGTGTGCAAGCCAGGCTATATCATTTTTCAAATAGAGTTAACGATCTGTTGTCTCTGAAGTTGAATGACGTTCAGAGGAAGGAAGCTAGTACGTTGCTTGAATGTATTTCTGAATTATCTAGCAAGGTCACTCAATTGTTAACTGGGGAAGTTCCTCCCAAAATTGATCAACCCACCACGATGAATGTAGGTAGCGAGGAAGAGCCTCCTAAGGGAGAAGCCAATAGGATAACCGTTGCCGCTCAAACTATCTCTGCCCCATTGGACAACGAGTCTGAACGCCGTGCATCGTTGAGTAATATACGTTCTGAATTAACTTCCTTGCCATTGAAACCTTTACCTACTATGTCACCCGGGTTTAGCAGCTTGCCTCATCCATTGGCAATGTTGCTCAGAGGTATCTCTAAGTTTTCCGTTAATACCACCAGTGACGTAATTTCATTTTTAAGATTTTTATTTGAATTTCAGGATCATGCTCTTGTGTTTTCTCTTTCTCCATGTCAAATTTTTCAAATTATCTATCCCTATGCAATAGGTATTCTCTCAGACAAAATAGTTAGAGCCATTGCCGAGCAATCATCGATTGAAGACTTCCACGCCCACTTGCTAGCTAACTTCATCCCGGCCAGGGCAAGGTCCTCCCTTATTCAGAAGTACTATTATCGGGTACAGCGCTTGGATGAAAACTTGGCAGATTTCATCCAAGATATTAAGTTCTATACTAGGGTGTTTGCTCTTCACTTCCCGGAGGATCAGATTGTACAAGCTATTGTGGAAGGAATTTCACCATCCTATAGGTCATATTTGTGTTTCGCGGCGTGCCCGCAAACCTTCTCTGAACTTGAAGCATTGGCCGTCTCAGCGGAAGGAGTTAGATACGCCGACTCCTTGCGTGTCGCGAAAGAACCCCCTCCCTCTTTTAGTAATCTTCGGCCTCCGCCTCGCCGACCAGTCACACCCCGTAAATGTTATGCTTGCGGGTCGCCCGACCATCTGCGCAATAAGTGTCCACTGATCAAGCCGAGTGGGACAAGGAATGGGGCCGGTTCATCACAAGGCTGTTTTAAATGTGGGGCTTTCTCACATATCGCCAAAAGTTGCCCAAATTCAAATAGCACCCCCTCCTGCTCAACTTCTGGTGCAAACTCCACCAATGCCAATAATAAAAAATGACTAGTGGCTTCGGCTGAGTCGACTAATCCCTCTTCCCGAGGCTCAGCCCCTGGTAAACAGGCCGTAAATTCAGGGAATGTTCAATCTGCTAATCTATCTTTTGAATGCCCCAAAGAATGTCTTCGGATTGCGGCGGATACCCCCTCACCTGTTCCGTTCCTTAAGATTGAGTTAAATAACGAGCCTATAACAGCTCTATTAGATTCAGGCAGTTTTTGTTCAATTATTTCGGACCAATGGTATTCAAAATTGAAGTCTGTTTGTAAACTACCTGACTATGGCTCATCTACTGTTCAATATGTTTCGGCTAATTCATCTCCATTAGAAATTCTAGGTTCTGTACAGGTCAAAATTCGTATTTTTAAATTTACATGGAAAACCAAATTGTTTGTGGCTAAGCACTTGTCTTGCCCCATTATATTGGGAGCTGACTTCATTTCTTACACTGGTCTTGTGCTCGATCTCCAGAGTAGGTCGTGCACATTCAAATTTGCGTCCAATTGTAAAATTCCCTTGTTAAAGTGTAATTCTGTATCATGTTCATCTATTTCGCCTACCCAGGATGAGATGTTGTTAGACCGTAGACATCCACCTGAGGAGCAGGCTGATAGTATTCGTAAATTTTGTCAGTCATTTCCAGAGGTGTTCTCTGATACTCTTGGTGTTACTGACCTTATTGAATACAAAATTGAGGTAACGGATTCACTTCCTGTCCGTTTTCCACCTTATAGGCTATCTCCACCTAAAATGAAGGCTCTGAAAGAAATCATCGATCAGATGTTGAAGGATGGTATTATTAGGCCCTCTAAGTCGGCGTATTCTTCGCCTATTTTTCTAGTCCCGAAACCCCAAGGAGGCTTCAGGCCTGTCATTGATTATAGGGCTCTCAATCGGAAGGTGGTGTTGCAATCTGTGCCCATTCCCGACCTTCATTCTTGTTTTTCATGGTTTCGTAAGGCCAAGTTCTTTACTATCTTGGACTTGAATCAAGCCTACAATCAAATTCCCCTGGCGGAAGAGTCTAAACATCTTACAGCGTTTGCCACGGACTGGAATTTATACGAATACAACCGGGTACCTTTCGGGCTCCCCACGGGAGCAGCTGTACTCACCAGGCTGCTAGATAGGGTCTTCCCCGACATCAAATTTGAGTATTTGTATCACTACTTGGATGATGTCGTCGTATTTTCGGAGACATTTGAAGAACATCTAGATCATCTGCAAGAAGTTCTCAATCGCCTTCGTAAGGCTGGGTTAACTGTCAAGTTGTCCAAGGTTGCCTTTGCTAAGCCCTCTATGTCATTCCTAGGGCATATTGTGTCACCTGATGGTGTCGCAGTCGATCATTCTAGAACACAGGCCATCCGTGATTTTAAACCTCCCAAGGACATCAAAGGTATCGCCAGGTTCATTGGTATGGTGAATTTCTTCAGGAACTTCATTCCTAACTTCGCTAATAGAGCGGCGCCCTTGAACCTTCTTCGTAGGAAAGGCATCAAATTCGAGTGGGGCCCTTCTCAACAAGCCGCTTTTGAAGATCTTAAATTAGCTCTCTGTAATGCCCCTGTCCTTGCTATGCCGGATTTCTCAAAGAAATTCATCGTCCAAACTGACGCATCGTCGTCAGCAGTTGCTGCAGTCCTTCTTCAAGAGACTGAACTAGGGAGGCGACCCATCGCCTATGCATCTAGAACTCTATCGGCTCAAGAAGCAAAGTACTCCATATATGAGCTCGAAGGTTTGGCAGTCTTATTTGCCTTAGAAAAGTTCCGTCTCTATCTGGAACATGTCAAATTCGACCTGGAGACAGATAATCAAGCCTTAAGCTGGGTCTTAGGTAGGCCGCGTCGTACTGGTCGTATAGCCCGTTGGGCCATCCGTATTTCTGCCTTCCAATTCGATGTCAGGCATATCCGAGGTACCGAAAATGTTGTTGCTGATGGACTCAGCCGTATGTTTTCCAACGAGGTCGAGACCCATAATCCGGTCGATAGTTCTTCACCTCGCGAGTCCATGCTATCTGAGGTTAATGCCATCTTAACAGATGCTCCCATGCTCTTTAGGGATATCGAGAAATACCAACGTGAAGATCCGACGCTAGCTCCGATAATGGAAACCCTTTCTTCTGGGGAACATGTTGTCCCTTATGTTCTGAGGAATGGTGTTTTATGTTGCCCATCGAGGCATGATAAGATGATGAAAGTTGTCGTTCCAGCTGTTCTTGTACCTATGATCTTCAAGTATTATCATGAGACCCCATTAGGAGGGCATCTTGGAATCTTTTAAACTCGTGAAAAGATTCGTGAAAGGTTCATCTGGAAGGGTATGGACGGTGAAATCCGTGAACTAGTAAAAGCTTGTAAATCTTGTTTGCTCAGTAAACCAACCATGTCCACCAAGGTAGGCCTTCTGTCTTCGCATCAAGCGTCGCGCCCCATGGAACGCCTGTATATTGATTATGTAGGACCCTTCCCCCAGTCAAAGGGAAATGCCAACAAGTTCATCTTTGTATGCGTAGATGGTTTCACAAGATTTTCCTGGTTATTTCCGACTAAGCTGGCTACCGCTCAGTCCACCATTACTTGCTTAAATTCTATCTTTGCTTCTTTTGGTCCGTGTCAATATATTGTATCTGATAATGCTAAGGCTTTTACATCTAATCTATTTCGTAAATTCTGCTTTGACCTGTCCATCTCTCATGTGACTACTTCTGCTTATTACCCTCAACCATCTCTGGCTGAACGGGTTAACCGTAATCTCAGGTCCGCGCTTATTGCCTATCATCATGAAGATCATTCCAGGTGGGACACGTCCCTGCATTGGTTAGCTTTTGCTTTGAATTCGGCGGTTCATGAATCACATAAATTTACTCCAGCTTCTTTAATGTTCAAGTTTGTTCCCAACACGCCGCTCTCTAACCTCTGGTCTCTGAGTGACATTCTACCTGAGACAATAGATCCGGACAACATTAAAGATCTTTGGAAGAAAGCTAAAGCCAATCTTAAAGTCTCTCATGAAAAGGTTAGGGAAAGATATGATCGTGGACGGAGACCCACCCCTTTGAAGGTAGGTGACCAAGTAATGGTCAAGAATTTTGTTCCCGCGGGCAAGCTTGCCCCCAGATTCCATGGGCCGTGTGTCATTCTCGATTTCCTTACGCCGGTTACGTTGTTATTAAGTAATCCAGCCACCGAGAGGATATTTAGGGTTCACCTGTCACAGGTGAAACCGGTGTAACTTCTGTGTTAATATGTTTCATATTATTTTGAAAGAAATCGGAAGGTTATATATTTTTTTTTTTTGAGTTTTCACCTTTGAGGCATTCTGCCCCTTCTATAATATTGTGTTTTATAAGTAAGCAGTTTGTAAACCTCCCCCGAGCAGCTGAACTGCCATTCTGTCCTTGATACGGCCATTACCACGCTCCCGTCCCCTGCTCCACTACACACAGTGGCTTGCTTATATAAAATGCCATGGATATCTGCACGCCGCTGGCCCCTCAACCTCGCCACCAAGTCTGTGCCCTCAAAAAAGATGATGGACCAACAAATTCTGCCGCCTAGCTTTAATGTTTCAGTGCCCCCGCAGCCGCGCGGCGCTGTACCGCTACTGGAACAGAGGAAGGGCCCCCTCTCTTCCAGCGAGGTCGACCAGTGTACGGCGAGCCGGAGCCCTCCACCCGGCCAAGGCTGATGTGCGGCGCACGGCCTGCTACTTGCCCGCAGCCTGTATACGTTCACCGCGGGCGCGGCGTGCTTCAACACCACTGCTCCCCTCACAGTGCGGGCGAGCGGTATCTCAGGGTACTTGAGGGGCCCGGGCGGCCTCCTCTGAACGCAAGCAGTGGCGGCTGGTCTGGCCGTTAAAATCATCAATGTTTGAAGTACATATCCAGCTATATGGATATTCCAGTTCAATTTTACTACCTTTTCTTGGGAATTCAACAGCAATATTTGGTGGACTTTGAAAATTTTCCTCAACTTTAAAAATTAAAGTTTTCCTTCTGAATTCAACTTCTACAAACATAAAGACTTTACTTCACCAGATACAACAAAAATTTTGAAACTGAATCAAACCAAATTAAGAAAATCTTATAAATACTTCTGCAATTAATCTCCATATCAACATCAAAACTTGAACCTTATTTTCAAACAAAAGTTTATGTTCTTCTGTGTTACCCCTTGGAGGAACTTTTGGGGGGGGGGGGGAGGTCTGTACCGGGCGGTACACCTCCACGCCGCTAATTTAAAATGTGCGCCAGTTGAAACTCCTCTGCTGGAGGAAGTCTGAACCTTATCGACGGTATTAATTTTCAAGTTTCTCAGAAGATGTCACTACTTGGAAAGTTTGGAGTTTTTGAACTGTGCCACTTTTGATGTATTTTTGTTTTACCGGTAGTAAGAAGTGTGAACTTTCTCTTCTAGAGGACACTACTGAAGAACTACAATAGTGCACCCTAGTGCGAAGAAAAAGAACTGTTCTTTTGGAGAAAATTTAATTTCAAAAGTTTGTTCTTTGTTAAATTTCCTTCTGTCATTGTTTAAGTTGGCAATATTAACCCTTTCTTTCCCCTTGTTTTAAATCCAGCCAATCCCGAATTTCTTTAATTAATTTTCCACCAATAATATGTTTCTTCTTCGTATTGTGTAGGGGTTTTCTCGGTGAACCAATAAAATGATTGTGGGCGGGTGTTTTCCTTCCTGAAACGCCTCGAACTTTCCGCGAGAGTATATAAACTGCTGATTTTAGGGTCTCTGTGCCACGTCAGTACCATCTTTCAGTGTGTAAAGTACATAGCAGGGGGCGGGGAGCGCCTCTTTCTTTGGGGAGCAGTTCTACACCAAGGTAATGGCCTTTTAATATCTTCTTTTCTTGCTAGCTCAGCAGTTTAACTCTCGGGGCGGGTCCGAAGCGTTCCTACCATGTAACCTTTTCCTAAAATGTAACGTCTCTTAACTCTATTCTCTTTAAAGTCACATATTGGGATAGAGAGTGCTTAACCCTCTCGAACTCCCACTCATATTATTTATTTTGAGGTGAACTTATTTTTCACAACCGATTCTTCCTTAATATAATGTAAATTGTTCTTTTCTGAAGTCACCTCTGTAGTATGGGATTAGCCTTTGCATTAACGGCCTAGTGCCAAGTAGGTTTTAAATAAAGTGTATTAGGAGTGCGGAGAGCTTCCTTTCAACCTTTTCTCACTTAATAGGCCTCAGTAGATTGGGTATTTTACCCCTGTGTTTATGTCCGTTGAGGACAGCTTGAAGGTGGAGTTCGGTGTGGCCTGGGAGAGGCCTAAATTTGAGAGCGGGTCGCTCTTTAGTGTAAATTGTTGTTGTTGTACGCCTCGAGGAGGCTTTACTGTGTATTTGGAGCAAGTGCTCCGGGGCTTGATTGGGGTCTTCTGCCCCTCTGTTAAATCTTGTTTTGAGGTAAAGTTGGGCTAGTTGCCCAAGAATTGCGAGGTCGGGGCTCGAAGCCCAAATCCTGTAAATACTGTAATTGTACTTTTGTTGCCTTGCTACTCTGTACCTGCCATTCCTGTTATTTCTGAATTTTGGAAAGAAAATATAACCTTGTTAAATTTTACATTAACTTTAATTTCGTAGTTTGAGACCTATTCACACCCGCACCTTCTTTCACCTCTACCTACCACGGAAATCTCCGTAATAATAATAATAATAATAATAATAATAATAATAATAATAATAATAATAATAATAATAATAATAATAATAATAATAAGAATAATAATAATAATACTCATTACCATCATCATCGCCACCAACAACTATATTCCTATCCATCCTTTCTCCATGTCAGTACGCAACAGACGGAACGTACTCGGACGTCTGGAGTTCCGGACTACTTACCACAATCATACTGACTTTCATAAATCAATGGGTAGACTTGGGAGGAATTACTGCACTGATTACTAGTGATGGGACATTCGATTCATTTTACTGAATCCATTCATTTGATTCCGTTCACGTTACTGAATCGATACAGTGATCCGATTCACGGCTCATTGGTCACCGCTCCTACTGCATCTGCGTAGTATGTGCTGGTAAGACAGCAGCAACAGCATTCAGTGCTCGCAGCTGCCATCTGATCTTCATACTATGAACTCCTTTCTTAGAAAAAATGCTAGTTACTCTATTACATCGAAGGTTTCCGGCGACGCAGGGTGGGAAAGGTTAGGATTAGGAAGGTAGCAGCCATGACCTGAATTAAGGTACAGTCCCAGCATTTCCTGGTGTGAAAATGGGGAAACTACGGAAAAACCATCTTAACGGCTGCCGACGGTGGGATTCGAACCCACCATCCCCCGAATGCAAGCGCATAGCCACGCGATATTAACCGCACGACAACTCACTCAGTCATTTTTCTTAAAAAGTATTTTTCTATCAGCTGAGGATTTTTTTTAATAGTCATATTTTGTATAGGCTACCCGAGATGTACAATTTTGGTTTTCTGATTCAACACACTGTTATTGCGTCTGTCCACATATGATTGAAGTCTTGTGCAACGATGTGACATATGAACTGAGAGAATACTGTGCCGTTCTTTCCCAATATAAAACAGGTACTGTTGAGTGGTCATGAGCATGACTCATAGTCATAGGGCAGGCTAGAGTCGAGTTTAATTGTCAAATGTCAACTAAGTTATAATACTAAGATTCATTAAACTAATAAATAGTATAACCTAATAGCCTACCTACTTACTAGCTACTTCAGAATTATGTTGTGACTACCTTTTTAACACTGCAAATAAATCCATCTATTATTTAAACCTCCCTGAAAGAAGAGGACAGTGAATGAAAATGGGTATTATTTTCAAATGAGCTGAGCTCGAGAGTCCATTATAGCATACGATTCTTTCAGTGTAGCATGGCTCACTGTATGTCTCGCTGCAGTGAGCCGAAAAGGAGCCGTGTGTATCTTGTGTCTCACCGAACCGCGCTCGTTCACGATTCTTTCGATGTGCCATGGCTCACTGTATGTCTCGCTGCAGCGGAAGCTCGGCTCTCCTCGTGTCCAGTGAGCCGATAAGGAGCCGTGTCTATCATGTGTCTCACTGAGCCGCGCTCGTTCACGATTCTTTCGATGTGCCATGATTCACTGTCTCGTTTCAGCGAAAGTTCGGCTCTCCGCGTGTCCAGTGAGCCGATAAGGAGCCGTGTGCATCATATGTCTCACTGAGCCGCACTCGTTCACGATTCTTTCGATGTGCCATGATTCACTGTCTCGCTGCAGCGGAAGCTCGGCTCCCCGTCAACGTCCAGTGAGTGCGCCACTCAGCACTGTCCGCTGGGAGTAAGCTGAATCGTGTGCCGTGAGCTCGCCGTTCCTGTGAATCGATTCATTCGGACACTTGAATGAATCGATACACTGCTTCGAATCATACATTCAGTAGCCAACACTATTGATTACTAGGCAGTATTTCTCAGCTTCTCAACCCTCAAGTGGCGACTGTGGCAGGTGATGAAAAGGAAACGAATACTTAGTTGAATTTCAAAACAACACAATTACGTGGGCGCTCTTTCCTCCTAAATTATAAGAGGCCATGGTAACGATAATATGTTTCTAGGTCTGCGGAAAGGTTCAGAATGTTTGACATACAGTAAGTGAAAGCCAGTTTACTAGACATGTGAGCTCTTTGTTCTGAGACAGGCTTGTCAAAATGCTTATTCATCTGGGGATTGAAATACTGTACGTTACGTTAGAATTTAGAGTATCTCCCTCACTGCAATACGTCATGACGCGGTATTTTCATTACATATCGGGCAGAGTGTCTTAGACAGTAGAGCGCTGGCTCTCTGAGTCTAAGTCTGAGGGCTTGATCCCGGCTCAGTCCGGTGGTATTTGAAGGTGCTCAAATACGTCAGCCTCGTGTCGGTAGATTTACTGGCACGTAAAATGACTCCTGCAGGACAAAATTTCGACACCTCGGAATCTCCGAAAACCGTAAAAGTAGTTAGTAGGATGTAAAACTAACCTTTTTCCTAGCTTTTTCGTAGTTTATTGGGCATGGCATATCATTTAGGTTTGGCCCAATTTTGCGCACGGATGTTCTTCCTGACACCAGCCTTATTTGGAGGGATGTATTCACTATGATGATTGGTAGAGTGATGTGTTGTGTGTAGATGAAGATAATCCTCTTAAAACGAACATGAACACCCAGTCCCTGAGCCGGAGGAATGAACCTGATGCAGTTAACATCCTCGGTCCCAACCCGGCCGGGAATCGAACCTGGGACCCTCTGAAACAAAGTCTAGTAGGCTCACCAATCAGCCAAGAACCTGGACATGTAAAACGAACAGCATTATTAATTATAACAAATGAAGTGAAGTGAAGTAATGTCCCAAGTAAAATCCGTCCTTCCGTACAATATTGTGAATAGCGGATGAGTCTGAAAGCAATAAAATTTAATCTAGGAAGAAACAGAAGTTACTAGGCATGCTTGAATCTTATTGCACGATGTTCTATTATTCTCCTGCATTTCGACTTGCTCATTTTCGTCCTCGCTCTCCCAGAACTCTTTTGGCTCTTGTCCATCCCACTTCTGTCAGTTTTTATTGGGAATCGATTAGGAGGACTAGGGATTGACAGGGAGGCAACGTTTCGGAATTAGCAATATAATTTGAATGGACCTGACCGAACAATTCAGTTAGGCAATTGAAAAACCCTGTTCTTTTTAGAATGGTAACCAAATCAATGAACTGTGCTTTTAGTGCGCGTCACACGTGGATTAGAGACGGGTGGGGTTCGACTGTTGGCCAAATTCACAGAGAACTGTTGAATTTTCCACATGTTCCATGTTCTATTCAATGAACCCGACTCCAGAATAAATTAAATACTGTGAAGTAGAAGGATTAGATCAAACAGATCATAAATACGTGACCAGACGGGCGGAGAATAATAAAGATCATCTGCAATACAGGGAGATGGTTCGTCCTTTTCTATAACAAAATGAATTGATTCGATGTTCACAAACGGTAGTTAAAGGATAATGTTCTCAAAAGGCAACATTCAAATTTCGTCCAGCGGACTTGATCAACTTTCAGTATACGGTACATAGTCCCACTTTCTACAAGGGACGTATTTTTCTGCAAACCAGTATAGATCATTGCAGTTTGGATGGTGTCTTTCGAGCGAGTTGGCCGTGCGGTTAGTAGCGCACAGCTGTGAGCTTGCATTCGGGGGATAGTGGATTCGAACCCCACTGTCGGCATTCCCGAAGATGGTCTTCTGTGTCTTCCCATTATACACTGTCTTAGTAAATTCAGATTCACTTTCCCTTTTAAACTAAAGAAAATTGGGATAAAGTTTACAACAACCTAGGAGTAAAATCCTGAAAGTAATTACAGTGTGCTCAGAATGCTTGTGTAAGATTTATCTGCGGACTTCGTTACGCCGTTACACCGTCGTACACGCGGCATGGGTGGCTTCGCTTCCAAGAGCGACGCACACTCCATACTCTGCTTTTTGCACAATATTCTTAAAACTTCTCAAGCAACCTATTTCCGTGATCGCATCAAACTCCTCTCCACAGACCGTAACAAAAATATCCGATCTTGCAGCACCATGTGTTTATCCCTTCCTGTACACTACGAAAGGGTGATTGGTAAATGTGGGGAAGACAGCACCTCAGTTATCAATTCCGACTTATGTTTATTTAATAGAACATATTCGTTTCGGTCGCTCGTATCATCATTGGAAGTTTGAGTAGGCTGTTGAATATTGCTTCCCCCGGGATGCCTGTAGATTTTAAAGTAAGAATACGGACTTGTCTCTGATTAGTGATAATGTTCACGAGACTGTTGATACGAATATTCGTCTTAGAAGTGACAAAGTATGATTTTGATAGAGATTGTTGTTGCTGTTCTTGTTGTTGTTGTTGTTGTTGTGGTTGTTATTGGTGTTGTTGTTGTTGTTGATGATGATGATTTTTTTTTGTTATTTGCTTTACGTCGCACCGACACAGATGAGTCTTATGGCGACGATGGGAGAGGAAAGGCCTAGGAATTGGAAGGAAGCGGCCGTGGCCTTAATTAAGGTACAGCCCCAGCATTTGCCTGGTGTGAAAATGGGAAACCACGGAAAACCATCTTCAGGGCTGCCGACAGTGGGGCTCGAACCCACTATCTCCCGATTACTGGATACTGGTCGCACTTAAGCGACTGCAGCTATCGAGCTCGGTGTTGTTGTTGATGATGATGATGATGATGATAGTGAAATTTAGAATTTCCATCATGGTACATGTACTGCAAAAATGTTCCCTAATATCACTGCTAGGTTTCTCCAGCTCAGTTGCTAAATGGTTTCCGTGCTGGCCTTTGGTCCAGAGGGTCCCGGATTCGATTCCCGGCCGAGTCGGGGATTTTAACCTTCATTAGTTAATTCCAATGGTTCGGGTACTGGGTGTGTGTGTGTGTGTGTGTATGTCGCCTTCAGCATTACAATTCATCACAGGTAGGGCCCCATCCTCTCAGATGTGCAGGTTGCCTGTACGGCGTGAACTCGAAAGACCTGCTCCAGGCCTCTTCGGAGGCCACACGCCATTAATTTTACACTGGCGGAAAATATATCCATACATTATGAAATAAGGAATGCAGAATACGGAAATTTTGGCAATATATTTGTCGAGGTAACATATTTAATTTATTAAAGGTACACGACTACTGGTTAATATCCGCGCGAAAAAAGCCATCGCAAATATTCCAAGCTGGTGCATTGTGTCGTACAGGGGCCGGAATGTCAGTTTGTGAGAAGGGTTCCATGCCTGTTTCACTTGGTCAATACAGGGACGGATAATGCCGGTTGTGGATGACGCTGGAGTTGTCGTCCAATGATGTCCCATACGTGCTCGATTGGGGACAGGTCGGGGATCGAGCAGGCCAAGGCAACATGTCGATACTCTGTAGAGCACATTGGGTTACAACAGCTGCATGGGGGCGTGCATTATCCTGTTGAAAAGCACACCCGGGAATGCTGTTCATGGATGGCAGTACAACAGGTCGAATCACCAGATGGACGTACACATCTGCAGCCAGAGTGCGTGGGATAACCACGGGAGTGCTCCTGCTGTCATAGGAAATTGCTCGCCAGACCAGAACTCCCGGTGTAGGTCCAGTGTGTCGACGCCGTAGACATGTGGCATGCAGGCGCTCGCCTGGCCTCCTTCTAACGAACACACGGTCATCACGTGCACCAAGGCAGAACCGGCTTTCATCGGAAAATACAACGAACCTCCACTCCATCTTCCAATGAGCTCTCGTTTGACACCACTGAAGTCGCAGACGGCGGTGGTTTGGGGTAAGCGGAATGCACGCCGTAGGGCATCTGGCTCGGAGCTGTCCTTGAAGTAACCGATGTCGAACAGTTCGCTGCGTCACTGTGGGGCCACTGCCGCTCGAATTGCTGCTCCAGACGCAGTCCGCTGTGCCACAGTCATACGCCGGAAACGGTGGTCCTCCCTCTGGGTTGAGGCAAGGGGACGTCCGGAGCTCGGTCTTCTTGCGAGCGTACCTTCTCGTGACCACTGCTGCCAGCACGCATGAACAGTGGAGACATTCCTGCCAAGTCCTTCTGCAACAGCACGGAAGGAAAACCCACCTTCACGTAGCCCTATTATACGGCCTGGTTCAACCTCAGTGAGCTGTTTATACTGGCCTCTTCGTCGTCGTAAAGAAATCCTTGACCCACTCACAGTCACTCCAGCCAGTCTCACAGGTAATTAACGTTTTCGCACTGTACAACCAGTATTTAAAGCAAATCTCATGGTGCAACATTATGGGGACGCTACTAGCGTCATGCTAATGCGATTTGCGGGAAATTTGAATCAACGTCATCTTTCAGATGTATAAACAAGCCTACCAACGTACGTTAATCTAGCAAAAACCTTCTTGGTGTTTTGGGTATTATTTTCTGCCAGTGTAGGCCTATTATTATTATTATTATTATTATTATTATTATTATTATTATTATTATTATTATTATTATTATTATTATTATTATCATCATCACCATACTATAACGAAAATACTTTTGACTTTTTGTAGATGGCGGCAAATACGACAAATATGCCTGTCAACTAAGTATAAAGAAGAAAAATCGGAAGTAGGAAAGTGGCTCTATTACTGCTTTGAACTAACCTATCTTGGCCCTGAAAATGTTTGCGAAGCTATTCCTGTTCAACCGTCTGACGAACGCCTAACGAAATTCGCAAACTACCTCACGGAAAGTTACATAGCTGACGGAAAGGAAACCCCACTTCCCCCTCCCATGTGGCCAGAAAAGTCAGTATGTAGCCTACCTACAGAACTACCAAGAACTACCAATGCTTGTGGAAGTTTTCACGCACGCTTCAATGCATCATGTGATTCCTCGCATCCCAACATATGTGTGCTTTTGAAGAACCTCTAATGAAGCCAAACGGTGATCTATTATACTTAAAAATAAACAGCGTTTCAAATGGAGCTTCTTCAAGGGCAGACAAGAATACAAAAAATTAACAAGACTTTATTGGAAACAAAATCCATCAACTTGAAAATGGTAAGTTTTTACAATTGGCTTTACATCGCACCTACACAGATTGGTCTTAAGGCAACGATGGGATACGAAATGGCTAAGAGTGGGAAGGAAGCGGCCATGGTCTTAAGGTACAGCTCCAGAATTTGTTTGGTGTGAAAATGGGAAACCATGGAAAACAACTGAAAGCCATCCTCAGAGCTGTGCCGACTGTGGGGTTCGAACCCGGTACCTCCCGTATACAAGCTCATAGCTGCGCGCCCGTAACCACACGGCCAACTGGCTCGGTGAAAATGGTGAGGCTGACAGACTGACTTTTATTAAATGCGTCTCATACAAACCAGTTTTCAATGTGTAGGCTTGTATTAAACCAACACCTGATAATATTTTTCAAGGCACATAACAGCATTTCGCTCAGGTCGAGTGTTTGCTGGGAGAAGCAGTTTATGGTCAATCGCTCAATACGAACCTTTTGATTTAGGTGAGGTGGGTGGAAATCCTCAGCTCGTGTGCACCAAAATTAGGTGCTCCATGAAGGAGTTGAGACAAAACACGTAGGCCTACTATGAGGACATGCAGACTGGCTTTCAAGAGGATGAACACAGAGAGGCTGATCCACGAGATACTGACTCTGCAAGGAAAATGGTAATCCCAACCGCTATGGCCGAGGGAGGAACACAGACTAAGAAGAAATGGCTGTTGCAGTGAAAATCGGTCTTTAGGGCGAAAATTACGTATTAAAAAAAATGCAAACTCGTGTCCTCATCCTGAGGTAGTGCAGCTCTTTTCAGGCACACCTCGAATGGAGGTGAGCTGCATGTACCATTTTAAACATGTACCTGCCCGCCTGCCATTCTTTAATTCTGGCAGAACCGAGAATCGAACCCGGGCCCCCGAGGACGGCAGCGAATAAGACTAACCGTTACGCTACGGAGGCAGACGGAAAATTATGTGAATGAGGGACACACCCCAGAAACAACTAGCCAAGCCACGAAACATCTCGGTGAAGAGCGAGAAAGAAGGAGCCAAAGACTTTAAAGAAACTGGCAGGAGTGCAAAGAAGACACGTTTGAGCGATAGAAAGACATGTTCCTTGTATAAACGTGGTCCATAGATGACCGTAACGATCAATAATTATAATGATAAGATAAATTCACCATCATAATCATCAACTTAACGTCAGTCCCATCAATCGCAGTAGTCATCTGAAATTCATGGAAAGAGCTGGACACTATCATAATGAACATTTTTGACAGTGATAATTATTTGATGGCTCAGTGCTCAGTGATGGCTAAGAGTACCTGGTTCAAAAATATACGATGTTAACATCATCACAGTTTACCCTAGTGTGTTGTACCTGAAACCAATTCCTGCTGGCGCGAGTTACTGGAAGCTGTAGAGCCACAAGCCAGGAAGGAGCGGCCACGTGGCTCAGCGTGGTGGAGGGGAAAGGGCCACGCGACCGGCTGCAGCCTCTTCGTCCAGCTCCTACAATTGAGATCAGATAGCCCCGGGCATGTTCCCACAGTCCACACCTCGCCTAACCTGTTTTCTGACCAGCCTTGGCTGCTGGACTGGCCTTCAACCAATCACCTTCAAACACTAACAGTAATTACCTACCTGCTTGTGCACTGGCCAGCTACTCATCAATTACATAGCCAACCATTGTTACGTAGGACCTCAAGTTGACATATCAAATGCCAGCTGATGAGTTCGTGTCTTGCGTGAATGGTTCCACTCGCATATAGCAGTGCCTGTCTTGTGGGGAGGAAGGTATTCACCGAACTCACGGCAAAAATATGGCAAAGAACTCTGATATTCCGCATATTGCGCATGGTTGCTTTGGGGCAGTAAATTTGATACCTGATAGGAGTGAACGACTTATGGTTTTGGGAACTACAGACTTACACAAAAATACAATATATCACGAAACAAAGAATTAAATATGTTATGCGTCTTCTGTTAATAAGAGCAGAGCGTGCTGGTCACGGCTGCTCCGTGGTTCGTGCAGCTCTGCACTCCGACCGACCAACCTAACTGAGGAGGGGTGGCCGCGGGTCTGCTGTGGCTATAAGCCTCTGCATTTGAGAGACACCATCGGCTGTCCTGATAATGGTTTTCCGTGGTTTTCCATTCTTATGCACTAAGGCGAATGCCGGGACAGGCCACGGCCGCCAACTCCCTCACCTTCTCCGGACATCTCCTTCACCGTATCACATCTACCAGGACTGAGAGGCGGCGTAATCGTCTAGGAGGCTGCCATTCCCTTCAGGGACGGAATAAAAACTTGAGTAGAAGGAGATAGAGCTAGAGTGGATCAGTAGTAGTGTGTCGGACTCGGGATCCCAAAGCAGTGTATTAAAAACCAGCAGATATGATCCATTTTAAGGGCTTTTTGCATTATGTACAGTTATGTTGTCTCTATGCCTCAGTGGGAGCGAACTCTGTCGTACAGCCAATGAACTCCTCGAATACAAATCATAAAATTAATACGAAATCGTCCACCTCCGTAGCTTAACGGTTAGCGCTATTAGCTGCCATCCTCCGAAATCTGGGTTCGATTCCCGGCACTGTCAGAGATTAAAGAATGGCAGGAGGGCTGGTGTGTGGTTAAAATGGTACATGCAGCTCACATCAGTCGGGGGGTGTGAGGACACGAGTTTACTAAATACAACAGTATTTACATTTAGGATCCCCAGAGGAATTTTCGAACTCAGAGAAGGTATAGGCCCTAGCAGGTAATGGAGGATATGAGCTAGCTACACTTTCTTGGAGGGAGAATGGAGTACTCCTACAGACTTTTCGCACAAGTAAAACAATAAAAGTAATAATAATAATAATGTTATTTGCTTTACTTCCCGCTAACTACTTTTACGGTCTTCGGAGACGCCGAAGTGCCGGAATTTAGTCCCGCAGGAGTTCTTTTACGTGCCAGTAAATCTACCGACACGTATTTGAGCACCTTCAAATACCACCGGACTGAGCCAGGATCGAACCTGCCAAGTTGGGGTTAGATGGCCAGCGCCTTAACCGTCTGAGCCAATCAGCCCGACAAAACAATAAAAGTGCGATACGAACATATCTACAAGCGATTTTCGTGATCGATACCGATGCTGAGATATTTAAGACTCTTTCACATTGGGTTAGAGAGAAGAGTATGGAATCAACATAATAGAGGACAGTAGCAAATTAATCAACACAAGGAGGACATAGACTAGAAAATGTTTGCTGAAGAGAAGAAACTTGTCAACCTCAAACACACGAATGCGTGTTAGAAAGACGTTCCTGAAGCCACTTTTCTGGAGTTTTACATTGTATAGAATTGAAATATGACCAGTTAGGTTGCAGGAAGAGAGAGTGAAAAAGTGCTTTGAAATGTAGTGTTACTTAAAGTGATTGGTTCAAAAGTGAAAGAGGAAAATAAATTATTTTTTGTGATATTTGACCGGAAAAGTGTTGAATTGTTTGGACATATCTTTCCACATCCACGACTCGTCAACACTATTTTAGAGACGGTGTAAGATGAGGCCAAGAAATTAATATTGAATAACAGGTTAGAAGAGTAGTGGAGATGTAGGATTAAATATTTAAGATGAGGGTGGCATGGAGCAAGTCGATGGTGAAATCTAGAGAGTTGATCATGTGTGCGTTTGTGTAGCTGTACAGTAAGCTTCGAATCGGAGATGGTGGATTCGAACCCACCCATCAGCAGTCCTGTTTTTCTATTGTTTGCCATTTCACTCCTGGAAACTGACGAAGCTACACCTTGATTAAGCCTCTTATTTCCAGCCCTAACATTTTCATATTGCAGCGTTGCCGAAAACCTACACTTTTTATGTCACCTTAAGGGTGCAGTATATGTTAGCTACAGAGTACTGGAGCCCTGCGCTCAACTTTTAAGTTGAGATGACTATCGCGCTTGGCTGCCAATTACGTTCCCATGTGCTCCTCGGCGTTAATATAGTCGGGATCCGTTTTGGAAGCGCTGCTCTATCTTGTACTGAAGCAACGTAAATTCTGGATTTATGGGCGTCTATCAGAAGCGCGCACTCAGTCAGTGAGACAGTCCGCTTTACGATCGAAAACGAAGCTTCACTCTTCGTCCCGCCGGCAAGTCTTCTCAAGATGTTTCCTGTAGATCGCTGGGGATCACAAGACTTCGCACACCTGCCCTCGCTTACATCACATCTGCGTACAACTTAACTGAGTTACAAGGCACAGCGAAATTGCATTGCTTCTATCTGTACGTTACCACACCCTGACAAACTAGTCATGTAATATTACTTAAAAAGCGAGCCACATCGTTGAGGTTAGCTAGAATTCTACCGGGGAAGATGTGGAGTCGTCATGTGAAATATTTCTAGTTTACTTAAATTCATTTTAATTTACCTGCGCTATCCTTCGATTCTCTCTGATTTTAATGGCAATTACGGTATTTTAAGGACTTCTCCAGGCATCGCCCCGTCTTAAAGTGAGAAGAAAACATCTAATAATCTGTGTCTATAGGGATGCTTGTAACTGTGAACATTTTGGACCCAGTAATGGGAAAGTTAATATAATAACTTAGGGTTTGCAGCCGGTCAACATGTGATCAATTCTCAAATTAATGTTGGGTGAGTGATCAAAGTAAACATCATAGAATACTCGTTAGACATAGGCCTAAATCTTCTTATTATTATTAATCTTTATCTACTTTCTGGCCTTCTACTAATTACTTGGGGTCGGCACTACGTATTGAACACATTATCCCTATCACTAAAGACAATGCATCATAATTATATTACGATGTTCTTACCACAACAGCACGCGATCGCTATTTTTCTGACCTACTTTTGCTTTTCTGTGCCGGGAGTCACAAGACTTTGTAATCTCCTTGGACTGCTATATTGCTCTGGACAGTCACTCTCCAAGCCTAAGAGCTGGAATAATCATTCGTAACACTTCGTAAGTCGGCATCGCTCTGGAACCTTTTGTTTAGAGAATAAGGACATTTCGGCCTGTTTAAAGCCCTTATTAAGGTTTGATCTTAAAAGAAAATCTGGTTCCCACGAGAACTGACACAATAATGTTCTCATGGCAACCAGTTTTCTCCTCCACTGGATTTCACAATGTTCCTAAATTTCCAGCTACTTCGGTATCCATTAATCTACCACATAATTTTTTCGACGTTATTTAGAGTCGTATAGCTCAAAGTGTCACACGGACATACTTCTTAACCAGGGTATTCTAAACATAGGTTTAAAGATCTGAACATTTTGTACGTATCCGGTGGAGTTTTTCTCAGACTTGAGACTTATAGGACATGTCATAGTGGGAAATTACCATATATCTACAGTAATATATCGTTAATGAAATGGAGTGAGCGATAAACAGTTAATCGTAAAATTGATGAGTGAATGGAATACAAAAAATAATTATATTTAAATAATAATAATTGATGATGAGAAAAGTTTGTAACGGGTTGAACCTTTACAAAATGGAGTTGAACTCTAACTTAGGACGGAAAATATACTCGAGGACTCTGTTGAATTTTCAGCTTGAAAATTCCCACACGGGTGGAAACTAATATTCTGAATAATTTTCGAGGCGCGCGGCTGTGAGCTTGCATCCGGGAGATAGTAGGTTCGAATCCCACTATCGGCAGCCCTGAAGATAGTTTTCCGTGGTTTCCCATTTTCACACCAGGCAAATGCTGGGGCTGTATCTTAATTAAGGCCACAGCCGCTTCCTTCCAACTCCTAGGCCTTTCCTATCCTATCGTCGCCATAAGACCTATCTGTGTCGGTGCGACGTAAAGCCCCTAGCAAAAAAAAAATAATAATTTTCGAGGAACCTATTACGAAACTCAGTGGAATTAACACTACGCTTTAGGACCGTTGGTGAACGTTTTCTGGCTGCCACAGCTAACTCTAACGTTGTCTAGTGAGGAGGAAGGGTTTGAGGTAATTAATATTGCATTTACGTTACTACCAGTTCGGGTTAATAACTAGCAACAGAACATTGCTACTTTATGTCTGACTTCTGAAAATAACAGGTGTACGTGAAGCGCAGGTGCGATAGGCTCTCCAATAGCGGGTTGTTAATGTACTGAACCACTGAGGAGGGAAGGACCAGTATTTGTCATTCCGGAGTGCGCGTTGTGACGAGTTGAAGTATCGTAGGAAGAGCTGTACAAATACGGTTGGTGATACCGCCTAGTGAAGGGTTATGAATATATTATGCTGTGTACAGTATGTAAGTCGTGTCAGGAAGAATGGTATACAGGTTTCGGTAGGAATGTGACCTATTGTTTCCATGGTCGCCGTGGCTCCTGTGCTTTAAAGTGCCGTGTAATATGGAATATTTTCAGGGAAATCTTATAACGCACTTGTAAATTTTGAGAGACGCTTGTATTGCTATTCCGTAAAGAATGACTCTATCCGACGGTTCGTACTCCTCGTATAGTTGTATGTTCAAATGGTTCATCGTTATCTTCGTCCCACAAATCTAAGTTCAGCTTTCGAAGTGTAGATCAAGTTTAGCTTAAGAAGTGTAGATCATCATCAGCCTTCAAATATTTGAATAGTTTCAAAGTAGAAAGGGACGTGTATTTCAGTTATAATGTCAGAATTTGTTCATCTTACAATGTCGCGTTTATTTGATGGATTCGTTAATGAACATTATGTATTAGTTCGAATATCTGTAGGGTATGGGTAGACAGCTTTTATGGTAGGATGATATACGTTTGGTGCTGGACACAGTAGGGTTTTGTTTCATAGTTTGAACATTTACTCAGCAAATAATTACATTTTCGGATCTTCACAAGTAACCATCGGTAATGGAGGTTGCGCGAATTTTCATACGCGACTACAGTTTATTGGTTTTATTAGTTTATTATTACCATTGGCTTAATTATTCAGATTTGAATTTGTTTTGTTGGCATAGATTACAATAGGACTGCACAGGTACTTTACTTGTTTGTAAATAGTTGTGAGTTAATCTGAGATTCAGTTACTGAAGAGATCGTCGTGTGATAAGTGTGCCTGCGTATTTAATGGTTTAGGTCGGGGAAGGTTGTTAGAGGGACTTATGGATGGGCATAATAGATGTGTCCACCTCCGTAGTGTAATGGTTAGTGTTATTAGCTGCCGTCCTCGGGGGCCCGGATTCGATTCCCTGTACTGCCTGAAATTTAAGAATGGCAGGGCGGCTGGTATATGGTTGAAACCAGCACACGCAGCTCACCTCCATTAGGGGTGTGAAAACTGCTGCACCACTTCGGGACGAGGACACGAGTTTTCTTTATGATAGGTATGAATTACTGATTCAGCTGTGGTACGTATTCCGATTTAGTGTTGCGTAATCAGGCGTGATGTAAATGTCACCGCATATGGAAATCCAGCTAACGGTGACTAACTTCGACCACTATTTTATGGATTTTTGAATAAATGCCTTGTTTCTTCCCTTTGTTGTATTCACATGTCATAGGTCACTTTGGATGTTTAATATTGGAATTTAAGGGTGATTTAATACTGTAAAAATGTGCGTGTCTCACGTACCTTGTGTTTTTCGAGTGCAGCTTAGACTCGTCAGCGGAAACTGATTATTTGATTAGACTTCCACACGTGGTTGTTTATTTCTAGTTGTGCCATTATCTTTTTTTATCATTGAAGCTTTCACAGCCCATATCACCTCTCACATCTTTTTGTTCGGCGAGACTTGAAAATTACAAAGATAATTTTTGTGCACATTTATGTCTGACACTGTAGTTTACTATTGTATTAGTAAAAGGAAAGGGACCGATAGTATTTGCCTTTCAATAGATATAAAATTTTGTTGTATTAAGTTGTGTGCTTATTTATATGGTTTAAAGTTAATTTATTTATTTCTTTAATAGTTAATTAAAGCATTATCATAATTGTTAATTGGATCGCTTGAACATTTTCAGTTTCTATGTGTATTTGCGCATTTTTCTTCTTAATATTTTCATGATGTCAAGTTGAGATGTAAGATGGTACAAACATATTTTATTTCTTTATTGTAACTGAAATTTTAGAGCACGATGCTTTACAAATATTAAATTATGACTGGTTCAAGATAACTGGAGGATGTTTCTATTCTCGAGATTACATTTTCTTACGCCAGTTATAACCTGTCATGTCAGCGTTTTTGGAAAGAATTCTCGTAGCAGATTGGTCAAGTCGCTCGCTACGTAATAGAAAGTACGCAGGTTTTCATCGTCTTTCTCATTTTCATTAAAAATTTATTTTCGTTCCCTGCCGTTGTTCTTAACTCTTTTTCACGCGCTTCCATAAACGTATATACACCCACATTTCCTTACGGACTTATTGCCTTTGAGCATTCTATCTGCAGGATTCTGTGAACTGATTAAGTATCTCCATGATGCTCTATTTTCAGCTAGCTCTGTGACCTCGTTTAGTTTCACATGCTTCCATTTATTGATAATGCATTCCATTCTAATGTTTAACTTTATGAAGATAAAATTGGAAGATCGGGGTAAATATCCATTCATAGGAAGAGGAATTGGGGAATGGAATAGTTTCCAATTTCTTCGAAATCATTTACAAGAAGACTATGTAAACAACTTATAGGAAATCCGCTACCTGGGCGACAGTCCTATTATGTTATATTAATCGTAACATCCCTTTCTATAAGTAGCACACATATAAAGCATCATCATCATCATCATCATCTGTTTACCCTCCAGGTTCGGTTTTTCCCTCGGACTTAGCGAGGATCCCACCTCTACCGCCTCAAGGGCAGTGTCCTGGAGCTTCAGACTCTTGGTCGGGGATACAACTGGGGAGTATGACCAGTACCTCGCCCAGGCGGCCTCACCTGCTATGCTGAACAGGGGCCTTGTGGAGGGATGGGAAGATTGGAAAGGATAGGCAAGGAAGAGGGAAGGAAGGGGCCGTGGCCTTAAGTTAGGTACCATCCCGGCATTCGCCTGGAGGAGAAGTGGGAAACCACGGAAAACCACTTCCAGGATGGCTGAGGTGGGAATCGAACCCACCTCTACTCAGTTGACCTCCCGAGGCTGAGTGGACCCCGTTCCAGCCCTCGTACCACTTTTCAAATTTCGTGGCAGAGCCGGGAATCGAACCCGGACCTCCGGGGGTGGCAGCTAATCACGCTAACCACTACACCACAGAGGCGGACGATTAAACATTTCAATGAAATATATTATTAAGAAAAGAACGTATGTAAAGAGGCATACAGATTAATACAACGCTAATAATGAAAATAACCGAGCTCGATAGCTGCAGTCGCTTAAGTGCGGCCAGTATCCAGTATTCGGGAGATAGTAGGTTCGAATCCCACTGTCGGCAGCCCTGAAAATGGTTTTCCGTGGTTTCCCATTTTCACACCAGGCATATGCTGGGCTGTACCTTAATTAAGGCCACGGCCGCTTCCTTCCCACTCATAGCGCTTTCCTGTCACATCGTCGCCATAAGACCTATCTGTGTCGATGGGACGTAAAACAACTGGCAAAAAAAAGTAATGAAAATAAAAAGATTCGTAATAATGAAGACTCGAACCTACAAACCTAGTATTATGAACTGAGCGCGTTAGGCATTACGCTACGATTAAGCTTGAGGTAAGTGGGATACATAGGACGAAATTATACCTGGTGTCTGATAACTAGAAAAGTAGAAAATTAAATTCCATTTCAAATTATTTCCAAATAGGTTTCGATTTTATATCCTCTTAGAGTTTCTTTGCAAAAGCCTGACGTATAAAATGTGTTCCCTACGCTATCAATACGAGAGGCTGGTGTGACCGTTGCTACACAAAGGAAGCATTATTGTTCAAAATCCTGCAATACAATATCGATCACTGTTACAGTATAATGCTTTTTTCAGTATACTAAGCTAATTTAAGTTGTATATCACCAGAAATACAGCTAATAATGTTCAGCTCTCAAACCTTGCCTGGCAGGTAAAAATCTTATCGGGCCCTCGAAGTGGCCGATAAATTACGCGCCGGGTAACGGCGATTTATACTGCCGATTGCGCTACCTGGGAGTGGTCGAACGGAAACATCCGTTTACGCGGAGGGCAATTGATGCGCTACTTTACCAGTAGGTGGTAGAACTGGCCCTTTAAGAGTCCATTAGATGCTTGTCTGGCAATCTACGTTGGTATTTAAATCGGTGGACGACCAGAATTAAAAGAAAATTCCGAGTTCGGTTACGAAAACTGAATTTTCCACAGATCAAGTGGATATCTTCCGTTCTACTCGAAAGTGGAATTTTATAAATTTTAGGTTGTTCATTTGAGAATGATAGTGTAATTTTAAACCAGCGAAATTCAGTAAGGTCCGCCTCTGTGGTGTAGTGGTTAGCGTGATTAGCTGCCACCCCCGGAGGTCCGGGTTCGATTCCCGGCTCTGCCACGAAATTTGAAAAGTGGTACGAGGGCTGGAACGGGGTCCACTCAGCCTCGGGAGGTCAACTGAGTAGAGGTGGGTTCGATTCCCACCTCAGCCACCCTGGAAGTGGTTTTCCGTGGTTTCCCACTTCTCCTCCAGGCAAATGCTGGGATTTTACCTAACTCAAGGCCACGGCCGCTTCCTTCCCTCTTCCTTGCCTGTCCCATCCAATCTCCCCATCCCTCCACAAGGCCCCTGTTTAGCATAGCATGTGAGGCCGCCTGGGTGAGGTACTGGTCATTCTCCCCAGTTGTAATCCCCGACCCAAAGTCTGAATCTCCAGGACACTACCCTTGAGGCGGTAGAGGTGGGATCCCTCGCTGAGTCCGAGGGAAAAACCTACCCTGGAGGGTAAACAGATTACGAACGAACGAACGAAATTCAGTAAGTCAATAAAGTTTAAATTTAAGGAAGCAATGTGTTTATTTTTCAATTATTCCTAAATGTAATCATCATTTTCATCTGTATATTATTCTTTGCTCTCAAGGTAGCACTCGAAAAATTATTTTTATATTTTCTGTCTTTCTTACTAAATAATCTTGAATCAGTATATTTCCCGTATTTCATTTAAATTAGTTACATATTATTTCGTATCGTGTCAATTAATCGGCAAATTGACAGGAATAACCGGTCAACGCCCAGAGATGGAAGGGTTCAATGATACCTGCCACCGCTACTGTCGTGCAAGTCAATGATGTCAATTTAAGGGTGTATGGATTACGCAAATTTTTACGGCCGGATGCTTTTCCTGTTGCCTACACTACGCTGAATGATGTATGCACTACTTCGTGTTTCCGTAGTGTCTGGCAGTGTAGTGTGTTGTTTATAGACGAAGAGGTGTCTGTTATGAATAACAAAACCACCCAATCCCCATGTCAGAGGTAAGTATTAACTATATGGGGCTAAAATCCCCAGTCCAGCCGCGAATCGAGGCCCGGATTCTCTGAATCGAAGACGCTACGCTGACCATTCGTACAACGAGGTGGACTTTGGTTGGATATAGGCCTAAATAAGAACATGAAATCATTTCATCGGTTTTATGTCCCACTGACTACTTTTACAGCTATCAGAGACGTCCTATTGCCGGAAAATATGTCCAGTAGGATTTCTCTTACATACTGGTAAATCTATCGACACGAGCCACCTTCATGCAACATGGAACTGAGGTGGGATTGAATCCGCAAACATGGGTTCAGAAAACCAGCGGTCTATCCTATGAAATCATTAAGCCTGAGAAGATTATAAAATAGTAGGTGGGGCCGATGACCTAGATGTTAGGCCCCTTTAAACAACAAACATCATCATCATCAAAATAGTAGGCTAATGTCTATCGTTTCTATAACTGACATGAAACTGAAAGGAAAGACAGAACGCGTCTGACAAAAGCAATTTGTTGTTGTTGTTGTTGTTGTTGTTGTTGTTGTTGTTCTTTGGAATATCACACCATATATTGGTTTGATGCAGTTCTTCATGCCACACTATCCTGTTTAGGATAAAATTCTTAAAAAGAATTTACAAATATTAAGTCCTACTGTGTAGCATTTTAGACAGACCCTTTTATAAGTGGCAATAATTTGCATTGAATAGACGTACTTAATACATGTAATTCCTTTTTAATATTTTTATCCTAGATATTTATAATCAATACGGAACTGAAATGAAGTTCATTACTTGTAACACTATCCTTTGCTAAAATTTGTCATTTCTACAAAGCTACGGTATCCTACATTTACGCTAATCTGTTTGTCATATTAATGCCTTCGTCTACCCCGACAGATTTTACCCCCTACACTTTCTTCCAAAACTACCTGAATAAGACGTGGGTATCCCAATTCATCCTTTCTCCTGGTCGAATTTTGCCAAATCATTCTCCTCTCGCTGACGTGACGGCACTAAAATGATAAGCGTCTAGCAGAGAAAGATATCTACAAAAAGAATTAATATTTATGACATCGTCAAGGATCGAACCACTCAACTCAAGGTTCTCTGTGCTATCATAGGCTATAATGATGTATGTATCGTAAGGAATGTTATTACCTGCTCCATACAAGCCCTATACAAGTGAATACCAGGATACCGTAATATTTCAAGTCCGGAGACAACTTCCTCTATAAGGGTTCGTTTAGAGGACGTAACTTTCAATAATGCTTAGTTAGAGTTAATAAAATAACTTGGCTCTACAGTCATGTCAACTCATCAACTTTAACTAGGCAAAACTGATAAGTATGGCTTCTAAGCAAACCTTGTTTATCACCAGTCGGACAAATCGCGAAATCAAGAGATTAATATCTTTAATACTAAAATTAATGAATTAAGACAGGTTCATCTACTTGATTAGAAAGTAGTATTTCCACTAAACAACGTAAACGATATAATTTAAGAATTAAATCAAATTTTCTGCATTAAGAAAACAGCAATGTGGCATAGAATTCAGAACATTTCAAATAGTGTGATCTGAATTTGAACCGGGCTATATTACTCAGGTAACAGGGACTCGAATTACTTCACGTGCATTCAAGTCTCTCAGAAATTCGTTTTAATTTCAAATATACTAGCACGAAAACCCACTGTAACGTAGTTTATTCACACAGTTATAAATAAGATTGACTAATATTCTGATCATAATAATAATAATAATAATAATAATAATAATAATAATAATAATAATAATAATAATAATAATAATAATAAACCTCATTACAAAACCAACTGGATTTAGAAATAAACTAATGACTATTATTTCCTGTGAATTAACGTGTGACGCACTTAGCGTTAGCAGTTGTTTATCATCTTAGCAGACTGAACATTCCACAGTATGCAGTAGGCTTAAACATTTTACTTATTTGGAGTGTAACCGTACAACAGGGTTACAGACTCCATTCTGTATTTATTATTATTATTATTATTATTATTATTATTATTATTATTATTATTATCATTATTATTATTATTATTATTATTATTATTATTATTATTATTATTATTATTAACCCGATTCATTAGATTTTATATATTCTGTTTCTCATCAATTAGACTGTAATAATTAGGCATCACGTATATTATTGTATTTAATCATAGGTTAAGTGAATATGTTTGTAATTATTCTGTATTGTAGTAAGTGAGATTTGTTGGTTTCATATTGTCATGCTGTGGCTTGTAACTTTGGCTAGATGAGCTGGCATAGTATTTTGCAATCGAGGCTATGTTTAACTGTGCAAGGAGATTTCCCGGTGACGCATTCGGCATAGTCATTCTCCGACCGCTTGGGTACGCTTAGACGACACATGACTGATGACATCAGTGCGTGGACACGTGATTGCGACCAAGTGTCAGTATTCGCCAGCTACTGTATGTGGAAGTGGAAGGGATGAACAGTGAGTGGGGAGATGAGTCGTCATCGCGAGGTGATATAAAGTCGAGGCGACGGTGGGGAGAGGTATTCAGTTCATTATTCTGTTCTTACTCAGTCAGATGATATCAATCAGTTCATAGTACTCAGTTCATAAGCAGTTGATATCGTGCAGCTCATATGCAACAGTCAGATGTATCAAATGGAAGAAGTGGTCTTAGTGTGATGGTCAGAGCTAAGAGTTGTGTTTGAAGAAGTAATAATCGAGGAGGTCTACAAGTGGTGGTTGTATCCGAGCAGAGACGGGTACTATGCTGATAAAGAAACATCATCTTCTTGTGAGGATGGACTTCACAAGATGTTTCAATAATATTTTCCAATTATTTAAAATATATTGAGTGGACGTAATTACATTGGAGCTCCCTACACGCGTACATGGTATGTAGGCCAACTCCTTGTTATATAGGAAGATTACAACAGACGGCTTCCGACTTCAGCTCACAGGTTTTCCCAAGAATTTCAAGTTCAACAGCGGTGTATGCAGACAACAGGTAATTAAAGCATCAGACATGTTATGCATTCATAACATGAAGAAGAGTGTAATCAGCGGCGATATCACAACTCACTTCAAGTTCATGCCAATAGCTTTTTTTTGTTTAGATTAAATGTTCCTTTTCTTTGTACCGCAAATCTCACGATATATTTCTTTTGTTAAATTAAAAGACGTAAATGATTGTTCATTGTGACGTAAATTTAGTCATAAACTCAGTTTTATTTTTAATTATAATAAGTGATTCCAGTTCCATGTACAATCCTCAATTGTAGAAATGCAACAGTAATTTAATATTGTCCTGATCCATATCCCTGTATATTGCCAGATATGTGAGTTTATCACCTCACGCCTTGAGATAATTGATATAAGAGGTATGCTCTACCGAATTTTGATGTTTTTCTTAAAAAAGCAACTGGCGCTCAAACAAATGTTATTTATATTATGTGGAAGATATGAAGGTATAAGAGTAGTGGTCAGAGTAGCCACAGGAGTACGGAGTTGCCAGTCTTACTTGCTAAAATTTAAGAGTTAATTTCAGTAGAATTTTCCAGTTATGGAACTTAAATTTCGACTTATTCCCGATATTTGATATAGATACTTCTTAATTTGAAACCTATCAGCAGGTAATATATTTGTAATTAATATTTATTGGAAACATTTTCTGGAAATTGGCCAATGACCTGCAATACATTCAAGGAGACTTCCAAAATATATTATTATTTACTATTATTGATTTTCCCTCTTATAATGAGCTTGTTTCCATTCCCCTGTGTTTTCAACAAATATATTTTTAAAATTTAGCTATGAAAGAACAAAAGGACGAGAGATATGCAGATTAAGAGATTGCAAAAGGAGGACATTTACAGTGAATTCAAGATACCTGACAACACAGGTAGGATTATCCTTTATATGGACTTCATGATTACAAGTTATTGAATTACCGGTAAATAATTTTTCCATAATTATTTAAGAGTCTGGCTTCTTGAATGGTCAATGTTGCTGTCTTCGGTTCAGGGAGTCCTGGGCTTAATTCTGGCTGGGTAGGGTAGTTTAGCCGCGTCTGGTTAATTCCTGTGACTTGGTGACTGGGTGTCTTAATTTGTCTTAATTCACACCATACTACCAACCACTACAAAAAAATGCTATAGTGAATACATCCCTCCATGTGGAGTTGGCTTTTGGAAGGGCATACGGACATAAAACGGGGCTGAGTACACATGTGTGATACAACTCTTGCATCCTGGGAAAAGCAACAGTAGACAAATATTGATATTTTTTGAAGATTTATAGTGGTTTGAGATTCTCTCCCTGACAGGCTGCTATATTTATGAAGAAGTAATCTGGAAATCATGATAGATGGTTGGACACATCACGAAATACTTACCATGTCTACAACCTGTACTGGGCTGCGGGAAAGTGTGTACTTCTCCCTGTGTAGTGACTGTAAGAAGTTATGGTTGAAGGACTAAGCTCAGCTTATTCACTTGTTATCTCAATTTATGAGTGTTCCTTCACATACAGTACACTGCTACAGACTTGTGAAGAGCCCCGCTTTACCAGTGAACAAAACATAGGTCATCAAATAATTAAGGAGTGCATCTGTTACAAGCAGTCAACTAGCTTGATGTAAGAGAGATAAGGAACCTCTTCGGCATACATTTACAATAAGACGAGCATTAGACAATAAAGATGGGGCCTGAAGATATGAATACTATTTGAAAACAAGTTCGAGGCAGTGTATAGGACACCGGAGATAACAGAGTTAATGCTTGTGGAGATGTGGACATAAAACAACTCACACCAGATAAGTCCCAGCTGCGCACTAATACAGGAAGGTATTTGTAAGTTAGCGAGATCTACCACAATGGACAATTTTCACCGCGCGTGCTGGTAAACTATTACAATTGGGAGAACTCCTTATACAAATATGACAATGCCTTGAATCATTCATCAGTCTTAATTTATGTATAAGTGATGTAATGCAGATCTAATCTTCACATCTTCGCACGAGCAATACCGCGTACCTGACAATACGCTTCCTATCCATTGTTTTCCTTAAGAATGGTTACGCTTGACAGTCACGTGTTGATAAGTCCATTAGAACAATTTTTGTTTTGTTCATTCTCCTATGCCGACGTGTAAAGGAAAATTAACCTTACCGTAGCGCACTGTAGAAGGAGGGGAGAGAAGAGGAGGTGCAGAGATGTGGCACGAGGCAGGCTTAGCATTGGCCAGCAGGTGTTCATCTCTGTTCGCGCGGAACTCGAAATGTCGCAAATTTTAGGCCCCTTAGTTAACGCCCTAATGAATGTCAGCACCCAAAATTGATGCTGACATCTTTTGTACTTGTACCTCAATGTGTTTTCCAAGTTTCATCGTGATCGGAGAATTAACCATTGCCGATGTTCTCTGAGCAGCTAAGACGGTAGAACGCTGGCTTTCTGAGCTCAACTAGACAGGTTTGATCCTGGTTTAGTTCGATGGTATTAGAAAGTGCTCAAATAGGTCAGTCCCGTGTCGGTAGACTTACTGGCACGTAAAAGGACTCCTGCGGAACAAAATTTCGGCCCCTCGGTGGCGTCTCCGAAAAGCATAACAATTTGTTTAGTGCGACGTAAATAATAATAATAATAATAATAATAATAATAATAATAATAATAATAATATTAATAATAATGTTCGCCTCGTGGTGTAATGGTTAGTGTGATTAACTGCCACCCCCGGAGGTCCGGTTCGATTCCTGGCTCTGCTACGAAATTTCAAAAGTGGTACGAAGGCTGGAACGGGCTCCACTCAGTCTCGGGAGGTCAACTGAGTCCCACGTCAGCCATCCTAGAAGTGGTTGTCCGTGGTTTCCGATTTCTCTTCCAGACAAACGCCGGAATAGTACCTAACTTAAATCCACGGCCGCTTCCTTCCCCCTTTCTTGTCTATCCCTTCCAATCTTCCCATCTTCTCACAAGGCCTCTCTTCAGCACAGGAGGTGAGGCCGCCTGGGCGAGGTACTGGTCCACCTCCTAAGTTGTATCCCCCGATCCGAAGTCTCTCGCTCCAGGACACTACCCTAGATGCGGTAGGTGGGAACCCTCGCTGAGTCCTAGGGAAAACCAACCCTGTAGGGTAAATGGAGAAAGAAAGAAAGAAAGAAAGAAAGAAAGAAAGAAAGAAAGGCTAATAATAATAATAATAATAATAATAATAATAATAATAATAATAATAATAATAATAATAATAATATTTGTTTCAAGTCCCAATAACTGTGTTTACAGTTTTCGGTGAGGCCGAGGTGCCGGAAGTTTGTCCTGCAGGATTTCTTTTACGTGCCCGAAATCTACCAATACAAAGATGACACCTTCAAACACCACCGGACTGAGCCAGGATCGAATCCGTCAAGCTGGGCTCAGAAGGTCAGCGCTCTGCAGTCTGAGCTACATAGCTCGGCAGTGGGACGTAATACCGATAACATTATTTATTTACTCCAGCTCCATGGCTGAGTTGTCAGCGTCTTGGCCTTCAGTTTTCGTGGCCCCCGGGAATATTAAATGGTTAATTCCCTTGACTCGGGCACTGGGTCTTTCTGTTGCCCCAACCTTCCTGCAACTCACACACAACACTGTTCTTCACCACATTAACACGCTGTTTCTCATGCACGGCAGATGCAACTCACCCTCGTCAGAGTGTCTGCATTAAAATCTTGGAGCACGTCCAGTAGAACAACAATTTGTCGTGCGCTGTTAATTGGCCACCAGTGCAAATAGACGCCATCTGACAGAGGCACATAGCAGCCCCAGTGACAGGTTTTCAGACGTATATTCTGGACTTAACTGAGTTGCCTTAATTAAGGTTGCAGTCTTGGACTTCCAAGACTTATGAAACGACTTCCATAAGTATACACCTTAACAAAAGTATGAAACAAAGCTATAAATATAATCTACGTTATCTAATAACGAAAATAATTCTTCGTCATACGTTTTTAATGCTTCTTCACAGGTGCATGTCCTGTCAGGAGGGCTACCGTACTATGAATGTTAGATAAGATCAACCATAAATTTAATATTGAAGTCTATTTGGTGCAATAGGAGTAAAATCTTGTTAAATCCTGGATATGTTACTTTAAATCGGACATTCTAAACTTTGTTGTGAAGATATGTATATAAATGAATGCTTTGAAGATGTCCGAAAATGTAGTTGGTGTTATGTGATAGCCATCATCAATCAACTTTCACAGGGATTATGACAAGAACACTGTATGTATTCAACTACAACACAAGTATGTACAGTAAAATTGTCGGGCTGTTAATTCCTCATATTCTGATGACAGATGTGCAGTTTGTACAAAAGGTACAAAACACAGTTTAATTCTGAAGGGTGACGAGCTTGCAGAGTTTGTTTTATTTATTTAGAAATAAAACAGCGTGAAGCCGAATTATATTGACACGATTATGAACTAACTTATGTAAACATTACAAATATATATACTGTATATTTAAACAATAACACAAAATATACCTTCCGTGAAGTAATGAGAATAAATCCACTCTCTGCGAACAAAAACCGGGCTGGTAAGTTTTTTTTTTTTTTTTTTTTTTTACAATTTCCTTTACGTCACAACGGCACAGATCGGTCTTATGGCGACGATGGGATATGATAGGCCTAGGAGTGGGAAGGAAACAGTCCTGGCCTTAATTAAGGTACAGACCCATCATTTTCCTTGTGCGAAAATGCGAAACCACGGAAAACCATCTTCAGGGCATGCCGACAGTGGGGTTCGAACCCACCATCTCCTGGATGCAAACTCGCAGCGCCCCTAACCGCACCCCAACTCGCCCGGTGCAGGTAAGGTTAAGGATGTAGTTCTACCGACTCCAAGTATAAACGATTCGCGTCCTCGCCTTTGCTTCATTGAACCCCGGGTTCGAATCACGGCCTCGTCAGGGACTTTAACCTTAACTTTTAATTCCGCTTTCTTGGGGACTAAGTGTGTGTGTCCTTAACATAAGAATTGTGTTTACTTCATATACGTAAGCCTATATGTTCATGTCATCATGAGCAACGAGAGTAGGAAAATATATCTGCATAATACAATTATAGCCGGCCCCGTGGTGTAGGGGTAGGGTGCCTGCCTCTTACTCGGAGGCCCCGGGTTCGATTCCCGGCCAGGCCAGGGATTTTTACCTGGACCTGAGGGCTGGTTCGAGGTCCACTCAGCCTACGTGATTAGAATTGAGGAGCTATCTGACGGTGAGATAGCGGCCCCGGTCTAGAAAGCCAAGAAAACGGCCGAGAGGATTCGTCATGCTGACCACACGACACCTCGTAATCTGCATGCCTACGGGCTGAGCAGCGGTCGCTTGGTAGGCCAAGGCCCTTCAAGGGCTGTAGTACCATGGGGTTTGGTTTGGTTCGGTTTTATAATACAATTATAGGCTGGATGAATGTTAAAACAATCCAAAGCAAAAATATTATTGTAAAAAATAAAGTAACTTGTTTAATAAACAGTTCGGGAGCTGGCTAGTAAATAAGTGTGTTATAATACTTCAAACATTGTCCGAACATTTATATAAGTAAAATGAAAATATAGAAAGCTAGCGGCTCTGAAGCTTATATGACGGTCTGGGTTCTGTTTTTGTGTTATCGAAGAGTCTTAATCCTGTTGTGAGGTTAGAAAGAGGTGTCCACTCAGCCTTATGAAATCAACTAAAATTTCTGATATGAGAGGCAGTGAGCTCATTCTAGAAAGCCAAGCAATACGACTGAAGATGCCGTCACAAATACTAAAGACACTCCGATATTCACAGGACATCATACTGAGCAGCAGTCGTCCAGGCAGGCCCACGGCCATTCATGAGCTGTATGGGCTCCAAGGTTTGTAAAACAAAACTATAAACTTCTCCTTCGATAGAAGATGACTACTACAAGAACTTCACTGAAGATTTCCATTTTCATAAGCTCCGATTCCACAACGAATGTTACAAGAGTCTGTACTACAGCAGCACAAGAAGTCAATAATGATATCGGCTTTGCTAAATGGAATAGTCCTCATATACCCTAATTCCATGATTTGCATATTGAAGAATACTGAGGTTCAATTTCCAAGACTTTCCTACAGCGAACAGTAAGCCGGCAGGATGGGGCCTCAACACTCTCACCAGATAAATGCCACCCCCACCCCCACCCCCTCACATCGACATCGCTCGCTCTCCTTTACTGCACTTTGGAGCCTTCTTCTTTGCAATATTGTCTGCAGTTTTCATTCTAAGTGCAAGCTAAGATGGACTTTTATTATTTACGGTGCATCGCATCGAGTGAGCGACTAAGACAATCACAATAAATTCATAGTCACTGTTGTTGCTGCTTCATTATAGGTTTGGGATATCGCGGTCAACAATTACACAGTATTTGAGGTTTTGTAGTAACTTACATGGCTGTGTTGCTGCATTGATGTGTGCCTGTAGCTGAGGTTAAAATTGTGAGGGAATATACCGAGACCTATATCTTGGGTAACATTTCGCCATGAACCTGGAGGTAAAGTCGGAAAACCCTTCGTAATATCCAACTCCGTTGTTGACTGGTCCGCATAGTGGATTTCGGTTCAAAGGATCCCGGCTTCGAAAAATTCCTCTAGCTCAAGGACTGTATATTTGTGTTTGTTTTAATGCGCACCTCTTCATTTACATACAAAACACCACACCACAGGAAACACGAAATAGCGGAATACATCCCTCTACACAGAGTACCGAGCTCAATAGCTGCAGTCGCTTAAGTGCGGCCAGTATTCAGTATTTCGAACCCTACTGTCGGCCGCCCTGAAAATAGTTTCTGTGATTTCCCATTTTCACACCAGGCAAATGCTGGGGCTGTACCTTAATTAAATCCACGGCCACTTCCTCCTCACTCCTAGCCCTTTCTTGTCCCATCGTCGCCAGAAAACCTATCTTTGTCGTTGCGATGTAAAGCAACTTGAAACAAAAATCTACATAGAGTTGTGTCAGGAAGGGCATCCACACATAATTCTGGGCCAAATTGACATGTGCGACGCAGGTCTGACCCAAAGTGTGCGGAGAAAAAGTAGCGATTCTCAATTCACGTTCCACTCTCTGACTATCTACTTTTCCATAAACTCTTCCCTGTTTGACCTAGTTTCGTTGTGTTCATATTATAATGAACGATAAAATTAGTGATAAAACAGTACACTATTTATAGGAATCCAAAAAAACAAAACAAGGAGAGCTAGTGCTCACTCATAAGAAAGAAAGGACGTTAGCCATACAACTCTTCTATAGTACAAATCACGTCTTCCTCCCGGAGTGGTGCAGCTCTCTTCAGCTCTCCGTTCGGGGTTAGTTGCATGTACAGTCGCCATCAGAAGAATTCCTGGTGGAAAAGGAAACAGGTAACGTTTGGGCGAAGATTTTGTCCAACCCTGAGGATGAAGGAGAAGTAACCAAGGCAACGTCACATGTGTTCGTCGTCCAGGAGTTGTGGCCTGTACCGTTACGCACCCAAAGGTCACTCTCAGCACCATTTTCTCGGGAACTGATTAAGATGGTTCTGTGATAAAATATTCTGGCTTCTCCTAATCAAGGAAAACAATTAATTAACTGTAATTTACGTGTGAAAAATTGTGCAGGATGTAATTCCGCCCCAATACGTGTGCCATTTAATCGTTTGATCAGCGCTGTCAATAACTCCATAGGAACGGTTTTCCAAACACCCTTTCTATTCTTTCCTTTTTTTTCCTAATTAGTTTCCTGCAATCATTTGAATTGCTAGAAAATTATTATTTTAATGAAAAACTAGTGCACTGTTTAAGATTATACAAATGCAATTATTTTCGTGTGCAGGAAGCGTTCACTTTATTTATTTAAATTTTTCTTACAAAATGCATTCCTTTGTTTCTTTTAAGACATTTTACTGTGATGTTATGAGAGTATCTTATTTTTATTATTACCTACCATTGTTTTTCCCCTGGATTGTGAAAAATATTCATTTACATGTCTTTTAAATGTAAGCACTGTTTCTGTCTTGTATTTGTATATGTAATTTGATCACATTTAATTTCTATCCCATCTCCCATAATTACATTAAGAAAAACGAATGGTATAATATTTCAGTAAAAGGGTAGGCCATAAATCTTTATATGAAACAGTTACCTTCTTTCCTCTTAATTTATTGCGTTCAAATGTGATATCAGTCTATATTTTAGTGCAAAGTATATTAATTCTTCTTTTGACAGTGTCTGCATGAGTATTAAAGTAGTTTGGTTTAATAGCGCCAAAATTGACGAAAATATGGGTCATTCTTTCTTGCAGAGGTTGAACGCGATGAAAATGAAGTCATGGTCGAGACCGCTATTATTTTAGGCAGCCTTCGTACACAAGAATACAAAGAAACTGAAGAATTTGACTCTCAATGAGTTGATATACACAGTACGTCAGTTGCCTTCAAGGACTCCCCTCATTCCCCTCTCTCATCATTATCAAGCCAGTGAGGAAGTGCGGGCAGGTGGGGAGCAAGTACCTTCCCCTCCGGGCGTTTCGTCCATGCTAGATATCCCGAATTTCAGTCTCCCCACCTCCTCTTCACTCTTCAGATGCGTGCATGTGTTACGTGTCTGATGGATGTAAACAATGAGAGAGAATGTGTAAGCTGGTAATGGGCGGTTCCGAGGGCTGTACTGATTTCTTGTCTGAAATGGATATTTCTGGCCACGAGACACTAAAGTTCTCGAGAGTACCATGTTAACCACATATCAGCCCACCTGCCACTCTTAAATCTCCGGCAGTAGACCTGCCAAGATTCGAACTTGAGTTCTCGAGAACACCAGCTAATAGTTCTAACCGTTACGCTAAGAAAGTTTGCAGTGCGCAGTTTCACAGTGTATGAGTAACCTACCTTACATTGAAAGTTTTCATGCATCTATGATGATCAGAAATTAACATAAGAATAATACTTTTAGAGTGATAGACGTCAAGGAACACATTTTAAGAAAGGATATTATATGATATTTGAAAGATGGCCCATGCAAATATTGTGAATGAGCAGAAGGGACGCACTGGAGATGTGGTCTTAGCCACTTGGCTCCCAACCTCAGAATTCTGGGACCGAATCCAATATTCAATAGGGCCAGCGCATGGCTTACTTATACACTGCCTGACAGAAAAATTGAAGCACCCTGAAGAAATGGTCGGATGTCAATGTAACTTCGTACTTGTACACACCATTGGCGCGTATGTAAATGACTAGAGCTGCAATTCTCTGTGACACGTAGAAAGGCCACCAGGGTGCATTAGTTCTGTTCGTGTTTGGTGTTGTACCAGGCTTGGTATTGTATGTAAGGACCGTGAACAGCGTCAGATGTTGAGTGAGCACTGTGAATGACATGGAGACAGCGTGAGACAGCGTTATCAGCACCTGAACGGGCCTCAATGTCGGTCTTTATTTGGCCGGCTGGTCGAATGGTGCAATATCCAGATTTTTGGGGCATTCAGTATGATAGTGGCCTGATGTTGGACTGCATGGGATCATGAGGACAGGCATACTCATTATCAAGGTTCCGGTCGAACACGTCTGACCGTCGCATGGGTGGACCGCCGTATTGTGCGCCACACACCTTCACATCGCCCATGCCATCCGAGAACAAGTAGTTGACTCCCTGCAACAGTTGCGTCATCCAGCTCGGTAAGTCGGAGAACAGCAGCAGCCGGACTTGGGATCTACCATCCCATGCGTAAGTGCCGTTAACACTACAACATAAACGGATGGCATGGTGTAGTGACCGGGAAGCATGGACTGGTGATGAATGGCGTCGCATTGTGTTCAGCAATGAATCGCGGTCCTGCACTACCCCGGATGACCGGCTCCTTGGCTGAATGATCAGCGCAGTGATCTTCGGTTCAGAGAGCCCAGGGTTCGATTCCCGGCCAGGTCGTAGATTTTAACATTAAATGGTTAATTCCTTTGGCTCGGAGACTGGGGGTTTGTGCTGTCCCAACATCCCTGCAACTCACACACCACACATAACACTATCCTCCATCACAATAACACGCAGTTACCTACACATGGCAGATGCCGCCCACCTCCATCGGAGGGTCTGCTTTACAAGGGCTGCGCCCGGCTAGAAATAGCCACATGAAATTATTGTACACTACCCCGGATGACCATTACTTTCGAGTATGGTGGAAAACTGTGGAGTGGTCCCATTCTTCCAATGTTTTGGAGAGGCACAGCGGTCTTACTCCTGGCGTCAGGGTGTGGGGACCCATCGGGTATGACTTCAGGTCACGACTGGTAGTGATTAAGGGACCTCAGACGGCACAACGGTACGTCACAGACATCTTGCGTCCTCGTGTGTTACATCTCATGCGACAGTATCGTGGTGCCATTTTTCAACAGGACAATGCTCGTCCGCACACGGCACGTGGTTCTATGAATTGTCTGCGTGATGTTGAAGTACTCCCGTGGCCAGCTAGATCACTAGATCTGCCCCCGACAGAACATCTGTGGGACCAGCTTCCCAGTGCCAGTATCCGGTATCCATAAGAGTTGTAAGCCAGCTTGCCTCAGGAGAGAATACAACGACTTTATGAATGGAATCAGTACATGCATCCACGCCAGAGGAGGTGCAACATCATACTGATGAGTGGGCTCGCACTGTCAAGTTCTTTGTAAATTTGACTCAATTTTGTAACCACTGAAATATCATCATAGACCCTTTCAACACGTGAAGTTTCATTTAGATTCCTTCTCCTCTTCTGCGTACGTCAACTTTGTTGTCAGGCTGTGTTTTATTCTCTATCTGACATTTTATTTATGACCTGATATTCTCATATAATTCTGCATCTTCTTTCTTTATAAACTTTCCCACGATTTGTGTAGTTTGGTTGCAAGATTCATGATTATGAAGTACAATAATTACTTATATTATTCTACGAAAAATATACAGGAGTTAAGTGGATCCAAACGGAAAGAAATCTAGAGATCGCCCGTTCTTCCATTTAACACAACTGGGTAACTCTCATACATGACAGAAGGCAGCAGTCATAAGATTCCTCCGGAGTTTTATGTTCCGCAATGCCTGGTTAATGTCTCTTTCACGGGAAGCGGTGAAGGTGCACTGGCACAGTGGCCGGCCTAGTCGGCTCCAAACCCGAGAATCCTCGATTCGAATCGAATTTTAAACAGTGTCAGCCTGTGGTGAGACGGAGAGCAGGGATGGGGAGGAATGAATCAAGTGACACCAGTGGCGTTGTGCCAGGCAGTCAACCACTGAATCGGTATCGTAATTTTAACAAATATAAATAAAACAAATTCATTTTACTTTAAAACGAAGGATATACGATTTTTTCATTTTGGGACCTTAATCTGCTTAAAATAGTTTAGAACGAAATAGCTGGTTTTGTTCTAAAGTAATTATGAAAATGAAAGCACTGATCGTTTGTGCCATGATATTTTCTAAGTCGAGCATTTATTAAATGCAGGTATAGGGGTAGCGTGCTTGCCTCTTACCCAGTGGCCCCGGGTTCGATTCCCGGCCTGGTCAGAGATTTTTACCTGGACCCGAGGGCTGGTTCGAGGTCCACTCAGCCTAGTTAGTTAGTTAGTTAGTTAGTTGAGGAGCTAACTGACTGTGAGATAGCGGCCGCGGTCTAGAAAGCCAAGAATAATGGCCGAGGGGATTTGTCATGCTGACCACACGACACCTCGTAATCTGCAGGCCTTCGGGCTGAGCAGCGGTCTCTTGGAAGGCCAAGGCCCTTTAAGGGCTGTAGTGCCATGGGGTTTGGTTTTTGGATTGGTTTTATAATAATATTAATAACTTAAATTATTAATGATGCATTTTATACTTGAAACTGTAGTGAACAACATGCATCCCACCTCTGCCCATCAAGGGCTCCTTGACGGGAGCGCGAGCCATTTGATCAGGGATACAACTGGGGAGTAGGACCATAACGTCGCCTAGGGGGCCTCAGCTGCTGCGCTGGGGAAGATTGGAAGGGATAGGCAAAGAAGAGGTAAGGAAGCAGCCGTGGCCTTAAGTTACGTTCCAACCCGGCATTTGCCCCTCTACTCAGTTGACCTCCCGTGGCTGAATGGACTCCGTTCCAGTCCTCGTACCACTTTTCAAATTTCGTGGCAGAGGCGAGAATCGAACCACGGCCTCCGGGAGTGGTAAGTAATCAACTAACCACTACACCACAAAGGCGGACGTTATAATTCATAATTTAATTGTTGTCCCCGTAACACAGTCTAATTCTTTGCTTTACTTATTCCATCAAAAACATTTATTTTCCTCGATATTACAATACGTCACATTTTAGAACTCTGTCAAACAACCCACCACAGATCTGCAGTTAACGAGCTTTCTCCCCTCGAGTGCACAAACACCACTGCTCCGTCATACATGCGGCGCACAAACAAAACTACAGGTCAGTTGACGATGCACCGCCTTCAAAGAAATTCCAGACAAACATATTACCAAGTGGTTGGCCAGCTGAGGCGGTAGAGGTGTGAAGGTCGTAGGTTCGATATCCCATGAGGAAGCTGAGACATCTGTGGTCGAGAATACCACTTCCGGAGGAACCATGTATTCCTAGGATTGACTATACCGCTTTTCACGAGAGTTTAGTCCTGATGTGAACAAATAGGCGGAACACCTTGCCTTTCCACGTGGACACAGACGTAGTTGATTGGTGAAGAAACCGTCGCAGTCACACGATTGCACGCGAGCTCGAAGAAAAGTAGTACGCCGCAATTATTTTATTTTATTTTATTACATTTAGAGAGTTTGGAAGAGTACGTAATCAAATTAAAATACAGTTGTCATATATACCTATATATATATATGAGTGACTAGCAAGATACCCGTGCTTCGCTACGGTATTATACTGACATTTATAATTGAATGCTTAACGTTTTATATACAATCCGCCGAAATTCACGATCTGATTCGTTTTCTGAGAGATTACGACGAAGTTCCTCCCATTTTTCAATCTATATTTCCAGCAATCGATTCGCACTTCCCGGACTAGGTCCAGGTATTCCACCCGGACAGTTGGATCCCTAAATCTTTGCAATCTTTTCCTATAAGCATTTTTAATATGGATCAAATCCTTGAGGAGATCCGGCGTAGTTTCGTTTTGGGTGCCTTGGTGGTACTGAACCCGCGATGCACTGCATTCGCAGACATTACCTGGCCAGGACCCGTTCCCAGCGCGGTCCGCACATTTTGACGACGGTCCAGATTATTATTATTATTATTATTATTATTATTATTATTATTATTATTATTATTATTATTATTATTATTATTATTGATGTTTTGGACCCCACAGCAAGATGCAAGACCGCTACTTGGCGGTAAATTACATATGCTGTCATTGTCATTGCTGACAATGTGACCAGCACCATTGTCGCGCGTAGGCAAGTGCGCGGGATTTCTGGCGATACCAATGACATACTTCCGTGCATTATTAACCTTATTAAAGAGGTGAAAAATTGCAGGGTCAATCTCATTCCTAACGTTTATTTCAAAAGTGTTTTAATTTTTATTTATATGCCAGGAGAATCTACTCTAATCTAAGAACGTTCCCCAAAGGAAAAGATGGCTCTTGAAAACGAACCCAGGAAAGATTAAAAATGAACGGTTTATGACCAAAATAAGTACATTGAAAATCCACAGCCTCTTTCCAGTCATTTGACCGGGTCAGGAATGGAATGAATAAAGCCCCATCTAGCGGCGAGGATAGGAATTGTACCGGCTGCCGAAGCCGCCTCCGCTTTGTCCACCACAAATCTCACATGGAGAGACCGGGATTTGAACAACGGAACCCAGCGGTGAGAGGCCGGCGCGCTGCCGCCTGAGCGACGGAGGCTCCTTATAAGTACATTATGAACAGTAAAATCATTTAGTCTCAACTCCTTTATCACCACTCCGCCGCTAAGTTGATTTACCCCCTGCCCCCCAAAAAAGGAAGGCGAGTTTCTTTATGTTTAAAGGAGATTCCAAATTTCAATGTTCACGTCTGTTACATTCAGTTTTAAGATATAAGTATCCTCATAAAAAAAATTCACGTTTTTACACTTCCTTTCACACTCACCCCCCCCCCCCAACCCTTAGGGGAAATTTCTGGCAAAAGTACTTGTTTCTTTAATGGTAAAGGATCTTCTAAATACCAATTATCACGACTCTAACATCTTCAGTTTTTGAGATATGTGTCCTCATGAAAGGAATTCACCTCCTATTCACTCCTGCCCCCCAAGATGATTTCCCCCACACCAAACCGCGATTTTTTTTGTTTTCAAAGGAGATCCAAATACCAATTTTCACGTCTGTGACAACTTAATTTTTTTAGATGTATCCTTGTACAATTATTTCAATTATTTTTTCAATTCTTTCACACCCCCCCCCCTCCTCTTCATTGGATTTTCCGAGTATACGTGTGTCTTTACTTTTAAAGCAGATTCCATATACCAAATTTCTCGTCTGTAACATCTTTAGTTTTTGAGATATCAGTATCCTAATTAAAAGAATCCAACCCCATTCCAGTCACTTTTACACCCACCCCCCAACCCCAAGTGGTTTTTCCGAAAACTAATCAACCACATTCCTTTATTTTTAATGGAGATAAAAATACAATTTTTCACTTGTGTAACATGTTAAGTTTTTGTGAAATACTGTAGAAATTCTCATTTTAAAGTTTCACCCCCTTTTTAATTCCCCTTAAATGGAGTTTCCAAAAACAAATCACCTATGTACGTCTGTAACATTTTATGTTTCTGAAATATACTGTAGATATAATCTTTCTAAAAATTCACCCCAATTTGTCACTCCTGTTTATCCCCCATTAATTGGATTTTCGAAAAAAAAGCCGTCTTTCTTTATTTTTACATTAGATCCCAAATACCAATTTTCAGGTCTGTAATATCTTCAGTTTCTGAGATATAAGTATCCTCATTAAAGGCATTCATACCTTTTTTAACTCTTTTTCACACCTCTTATTTGGATTTTCCGATTACACAAGAATACGTGTTTCCTTATTTTTAAAGGAGATTCTAAAGTCCAATTTTTACATCTGTAAACTTTTAAAGTTTTGAGATATAGATACACTTATTTTAAAATTTCACCCACCTTTTCACCCTCCTAGCGACGGAATATCCAAAAATCCTCATTTAGCGAGCACCTACATTTTACTATAAATGTACCCTCAAAATTTCATTTCATTATGTCCAGTAGTTTTGGCTCGGCAATGATTAATTTGTCAGTCAGTCAGTCAGTCAGTCAGTCAGTCAGTCAGTCAGGACATGTTCTTTTATATATATAGACTGGCAAGATACCCGTGCTTCGCTACGGTATTATACTGAAATTTATAATTGAATGCTTAACCTTTTATATATAATTCTCCGAAATTCGCGATCTGACTCGTTTTCTGAGAGAATCTGCTAAAATTCCCGATCTGACTCGTTTTCTGAGAGATTAGGGCAATGTTCCTCCAATTTTTCAATCTTTCCTTCCAGCAATCGATTTCGTACTTCCCGGGCTAGGTCCAGATATTCCACCCGGCCAGTTGGGTCCCTAAATCTTTGTCATCTTTTCCTATAAGCATTTCTAATATGGATCAAATCCTTGAGGAGATCCGGCGTGGTGTCGTCTTGGGTGCCTTGGGGGTACTGAACTCACGGCCGGACTGTATTCGTAGTCATTACCCGGCAAGGACCCGTTTCCAACGCGCTCCGCACATTTTGACGACGGTCCAAAACCCTATTGTTATTATTATAGATGTTCAGGACTCCACAGCAAGATGCAAGACCGCTACTTGGGGGTAAATTACATCTGCTGCCATTGTCATTGCTGACTATGTGACCAGCACCATCGTCGCGCGTAGGCAAGTACGCGGGATTTCTCGCGATACGAATGATATACTTCCGTGCATTGTTGACCTTATTATAGAGGTGAACAATTGCACCGTCAGTACCATTCCTGTCGTTTATTTCAAATGTGTTTAAATTTTTATTTATATGCCAGGAGAATCTACCGTAATCTAACAACGTTCTCCAAAGGAAAAGGTGGCTCTTGAAAACAAACCCAGGAAAGATTAAATATGACCGTTCCATGATTAGAATAAGTACATTGAAAATCCACAGCCTATTTCCAGTCATTCTACCTGGTCAGGAATCGAATGAATGAAGGCCCATCTAGAGGCAAGGATAGGAATTGTGCAGGCTGCCGTAGCCTGTGGCGCTCCTCTGGGAAAGTGAATAATAAATGACAAATGAAATGATATTGGAGAGTGTTGCTGGAATGAATGATGACAGGGAAAACCGGAGTACCCGGAAAAAAACCTGTCCCGCCTCCGCTTTGTCCAGCACAAATCTCACATGGAGAGACCGGGATTTGAACCACGAAACCCAGCGGTAAGAGGCCGGTGCGCTGCCGCCTGAGCCACGAAGGCTCCTAATAAGTACAGTATGAACAGTAAAATCAATTGGTCTCAACTCTTTTTCATTCCGCCACCGTTAAGTTGATTCCCCCCCCCCAAAAAAAAGAAGGCGTGTTTCTTTATGTTTAAAGGAGATTCCGAATTTCAGTGTTAACTTCTGTTACCTTCAGTTTTGAGATGTAAGTATCCCCATAAAAATAATTCACGTTTTCACTCCTTTTCACAATCTCGCACCCCTCCACCTCCTCCAAGTGAATTTTCCGGCAAAAATACTTGTTTCTTTAAAAGTAAAGGATCTTCTAAATACTAATTATCACGACTCTAGCTTCTTCAGTTTTTGAGATATGTGTCCTCATAAAAGTAATTAAACTCCTTTTCACTCCCACCCCCCAAGTTGATTTCCCCCCGAAACGCGTTTTTCTTTGTTTTCACGTCTGTCAAAACTTTACTTTTTATTAGATGTAAGTATCCTCAAACAATTAATTCAATTAATTTTTCAATTCTTCCCCCCCCAATTCGTTGGATTTTCCGTGAATATGTGTTTCTTTACTTTTAAAGCAGATTCCAAATACCAGATTTCACGTCTGTAACATCTTCAGTTTTTGATATATCAGTATCCTGATTAAAATAATTCAACCCCGTTTTCAGTCACTTTTACCCCCTACGCCCCCCCTCCTCCCCGCCCACCCAAATGGTTTCACCGAAAAAAATATACGTTTCTTTATTTTTAATAGAGGTAAAGAATACCATTTTTCACTCCTATACATGTTCAGTTTTTGAGATACTCTGTAGACATTCTCCCTTTAAAATTTTACCCCCTTTTTAGTTCCCCTTTAGTGGATTTTCCAAAAACAAATCACCTATGCTTCTTTACTTTTACAGGAGATTCCAAATACAAATGTTTTCGTCTGTAATATTTTACGTTTCTGAGATATACTGTAGATAACGTATTTCTAAAAGTTCACCGCAATATGTCACTCCTATTTAACCCCATTAATTGGATTTTCCAAAAACAAAAAAGTACGTGTTTCTTTATTTGTAAGGAGATCCTAGATACCAATTTTCACGTCTGTAATATCCTCAGTTTCTGATATATAAGTATCCTCATTAAAGGCATTGAACCAATTTTTCACCCCTTTCACCCCTCCTAATCGGACTTTCCGAAAACGGAAGCGACGGAATATCCAAAAATCCGCCCTTAGTGAGCACCTACATTGTAATATAAATGTATCCTCAAAATATCATTTTTTTAATGTCCAGTAGTTTTGGCTCGGCGATGATCAGTCAGTCAGTCAGTCAGTCAGTCAGTCAGGACATGTTGTTTTATATATGTAGATTGAATGACGATAAATGAAGGCACAAGGCGTGGTGTAAAACAGGAAGTCTTCTCGCAGTGAGGGAAATTCCCAAGCTGTACAGAGTAGAGGAATACCTAAACATCCCTGTTGAGCCGGTTGTTCCTAAGATGAACTAATTCGATCAAATTTTGAGTTAAAATATGGCAAATCTCATCATCATCGTACGGGGCGTTCAAAGAGGCGGATAGGCAAATATAGAACAATATTAGAACCACGCACATCACTCAGGTACTCAAACACGTGAAAGCAGCAGTCAATGTGAGTATTCATAGTGACAGAAATGGAGCAAGATGTAGGACAACCGCGTGTACAAAAGAGGAAAACCGCTCAGAAGTGACCATAGGAAGTGTGTTCAATAAACTAAGTGAACAGAATCCAGGTTTAGTGGTTTATTCATAAGTGCAGATCTTCTCACTGTTGTATGCGACGCGCAGTCCTGTACGTCCGAACACGAGACGTTGACGGGGTGGAGGTCGGTACTACACGCTCAGCGAGTCACAACTCCTTCTTTGGCGGAGGCGTGGGCATACGATGTTTACATCATGATTAAACTCTCGTGAAAAGACATATAGTCCAATAACAGAAATAAGTACCAGCTGGGTTCAATAGCGCTGTAGGTTAATAGCTATCCTTCGATTTCCAAGATACGGGTTCGATCCCGAATGAGGTCGCCAACATGTGAATGTCTTCAAATGCGAATACTACAAGTCACCGATTTCCAGCACGGTAACGAACTCCTGTGGGAAAATCAACAATATGATATCCTCCGGGCGGTTAGGATCGCACAGCTGTGAGGTTGAATTCGGGAGAGAGTGGTTTCGAATCCCACTGTCGGCAGCCCTGAAGATGGTTTTCCGTGGTTTTCCATTTTCACACTAGGCAAATCCAAGTTCACTGTTGCGCGTCACTAACCTCACGGCCAACTCTCTCGGTTTGGTATTAATAAGTACCTGGTCCAAATCGTATTTTGTAAGTAGAGAGTTACCGTTTAATTAGCTGGCGTTTCTGAAATTATCCACTGAATTTCATAATGGGGTCTCCTGCACCTATAACTGATTGGATTGGAAACGCTGCTCTATCTTTACCTGTGCTGAAATTTGATACTGCAATGAAATAGGTCATTTGCTCCCAGCAAAAATGACGAATTGCTTCAAGCTTCCGGATGTACATTTCTGTCTCTATGCTCGTTTATCACCACAGTCTGTCGGGATTAAGTTATTTCATATGACAAAGGATGACGAACATAAAGAGAGCGCGGAATACTTTGATATAATCCATGCACAATTTGAACAAAACCGGTACGAACTTCTCTTTTCCATTAACGTGCGCGGTGTCTCTGGCCAAGTGAAGCCTCATAGACGTATCTGACAGCATGTGTTTGGCATAGACTCAGAGAAAAACTAGCAGTAGTTTGTTGTTTATGTCTAACAAGAGGAAAATCAACAGTACAAAATATCTGGATTACTTGTACTATTGTGGTTCTCCTCAGCCAAGCCAAGCTATCTCCGGGACATGATGGTAGTATTCCACTGTTTGAGGACTATCGTTGCAAACCGTAGTATGTCCTCCACTGTAAAAACTGACCTCAGTTGACTACTATACAGATTAGACGCCAATCGCTAACAATAACACTAGACAGTCTTACTTGCATTTTAGTCTCAAGTAGGAGCACGATATTAGTGTAGGGAAGCATTCTAAAGCTAGCCGAAAGACACAGAAAAAAGAGAAGGATTCAAGGTAGCAAAATCCCAGGAAAAGTACATACGAAGTGCAAAAACCATGACAAATTCTTCCATGATACAAGTCTATAATGCTGAAGTGCGTTATTAAACACGTAAAAAAATGAAATGAAATGGCGTATGGCTTTTAGTGCCGGGAGTGCCCAAGGACAAGTTCGGCTCACCAGATGCAGGTCTTTTGATTTGACGCCCGAAGGCGACCCATGCGTTGTGATGAGGATGAAATGATGATGAAGACGACACATACACCCAGCCCCAGTGCCAGTGGAATTAACCAATTATGGTTAAAATTCTCGACCCTGCCGGGAATCGAACCCGGGACCCCTCTGGCCAAAAGTCAGCACGCTAACCATTTAGCCATGGAGCCGGACATTAAACACGTTATTTTAGTCCACGTCGTATCAACTATTTACATGCAGACGCAATGTTCATATTGCTCATTCTAGTATTGATATTTCTTTTTATATTGGTTGTGGTAAAGATCCTTACATGTCGAAAATTGAGCCACTGCTTGGAGCCACTCGGAGGCATAAAAATTGTAAAATTTCTCAAAGGAAAGAGTGTATCCCGAAGCTAATCTTAACAATGAGAGTGGTTTCTTTTTAATTACATACGCATTTCAGAAATTATTAAAACCTGATTCCTATATATTTTGTGGATCAAACCATATTACGCCCAGAACGCCTTTCCAATTTCCATGAAAACCAATTTTGAAGTGATTTTATTTTCAGCGGATTTTTGATACACGCCTAACGTTTGAGTATTCTGGGTAATCTTGCAGCCTTTGCTCGCAACCGGTATTTTTGCTGTTCCTGTAAAATTCTGTTCTGTGTACATAACACGGTACAATTAAAAGCTACCTAAGGGTTCACCATCCTTGAATAATTTTACATTCGACATGCAAGGCCTAACTTAACTCTCCTTTAATGTTGTCCTTCAATTTAACTACTGAAAAAGCTCTCACTTATTCTCTGAAAAAAGTTGGCAATATATTATTACACCATCACATATAATACTACAAGAAATCAGCTAACCGCACGATTCAGTAAGAAAGCACGCAAGGAACTGTAAACATTATCACGTGCTAACCATGCAGTCAAAGCTGAAGAGCCCACAACATGACGATGCGCGAATGTGTTCAATATTCCTCATAGCATCAGCGCGCTCTGTGAGACTAGATAAGTAATATTAATGTCTTTGCTTCAGACATTGTCTAGAAGAATTCGGAATCCGCCGATAGAAAGCAGCACAATCGGAACGTCGAAACTGGTGGGCAAACTGTCTAGATCAGGGCCTCTCAAACGCCCAAAATCTCACGCGTGCAAACCGAGGCGCAGAGGCTCCGTGCACTGTGCATCGGTCCGACTCGGCTCAACTCGGCTTGACTCGGATGGTATAGTGTGCTGAGAGCGACGAAGCGTTCGGTGATAGACGGCTTGTTTATCAGTGAAATAGATAAGCGCAAGACAACAACATGATAATGGAGCAACCTGTTTCGAAGAAAGCAAAGACTTCCGAATGTCCATTTCAGTCGAACTGTTAATTTTCGTACTTTTTTCTAAGTCGAGACGACAAAGCCAAATGCTTAATCTGTGGGACAATACTTACGTGATCATCAAAAAGATCTATTTTTCAATACAAAGGCTTTGCTCGAATTCTACGAAAATTTATCGAAGGAAGATTTTCTTAAGCTGCATCGAGAAGCAGCTAAGATTATTTCTATATTTGGTTCCACATGCATATGTGAATTTTTTTCTTTTTCTGTTTTCACTTGTACGAAAACTAGATTGCGTGGGAGTATTTCTGATTGTAATTTAAAGAATGCTCTCAGAATTGCTGTCAGTCAATCCCTTGTTCGAGACATTGTTGGTATACTTGCAAAGAAAAAGAAAAATGAGTGCTAGAGAAGATAAATTGTCTGCTCAAACCAAACTGAAAGAAGAGAGTTTTAACACAGGTAACATTGTCCCATACAACATAGTGTCTCCGCTCACCGCACGTAAACATTTCGCAGTGAGAGGAGAATCAGCGGGAAAGGTGAAGAAGGCGGAGTCAGGCCGAACGGGTGAGACAGATGTAGGGAAAGAGGAGTGGGGGTTTGCGCTCTGGTCAACCTAGTGAAGTCGTCTCCTGCACCTTGCGCCGAGCAGTGCATCGGCGCATGCACCCTGAAAGGGCCTGGTCTAAATGGTACCACATCAGAAGGACTGCACACCATACCATCTTTAGTAACAACAGCTGTAGTAGTAGTTTACGTGGGTGAAAGGTGAGAAAGGTTCCAAGCGATTAGAAGTTAAGAAACTATTCCAGAGACTTACTTAAGTGCTTGGTGAGATTCACAAGGGGTCCGATTTCGTTTAAACATTGGGGTGTTGATAGCCCGAGGGTTTGTGCCATTGACCCTTATTTAAAGAGAAAATGGTCCTTTAAATTTAACAGACTACAGAACAGCCGGAACCTGTCGCACTGCTGGCCTTGGGGCCTGCGTATCTGACATAACGCCGGGATCACAGGTTCGAGGCGCACAGTGTCTCATTTTTACTACTTCTTTCCTTCTCCCTTATTGTTTTTCATTTATCTTACATCTCTTTTATTCATTGTCCACGCAAACTTATCGTTAGGAAATGGGCAGATTAAATACAAACTGTATCATAACAAACACGTTTACTATCGTCTGAGGTTGTTTGTTGTTGTTGTTGTTGTTGTAAAACGTAAACTGTTGCTCTATCCCTTGTCACACAACTGCAGCTATTGTTATAAAACAACCGAACGATTTGCCAAGCTACGAGTGGCACAACACTAAACGAATTTAGGCCTATGGTACAGCTTATATTTTATCTGCGCAGTTCCTTGTTCGCATTAATAAAGGAAACCAGATAAACGAAAGAGGAGGCAGAACACTGAGGCGGTGGCCTTGAACCTGTCCATTAGACCAGCGGTTCTACAAGTACTCGCATCCAAACTGATGAAAGTAAACATCCTGTTTAATTTTCTCGTTAGATAAGGGTCAATGGCACAAACCTTCGGACACCTAACTGTTTATTTTTTAAGTAGATTAACCTCCCAAAGTTTGAACGAAATCGATGACACCACAGCTAAGCCTATGCTATAGTGCCTCGTTCAAGCATTATGGACTTGGCTATACTGTTTCAACCAGGCGAAGCACAAGGCAGCTCAAGGACCATCCCAGGATGTATGATGATGATGATGCTTGTTGTTTTAAGGGGCCTAACATACCCCAAAATGTATAGTTTATATTCTTTTGTAAAAATATCACCCTCTTTTAGTAATGAATGATGAATATTTGCATTCCATTTGCTCCAGATACACGTAAGTTGAGTATGTTTTACTTTGATATTTGCTATCTTTATTTGCTTTCCTTATCCAGTGACTATACTGTTCTATTATCTCGCTCGTATTACGCAATACCTGCGAATGTCAGACGGGTGCATTGGTAGGGAATACATTTGAAAACTTGGTCGGATGAACTGTTTTAACCTTTGTAACGTTCACACATCAATAACACCAAACCCCTCTCTTTTAAAGCCAGCTAGTAAAAACATGCAATCGCTTATTGCCAAACTCGATAACTCGCCATTACACTGTCCAGGGTAACTTATAGGCCACTTTAAAACAATAGCGGTGTGGAATGGAACATAGCTGGGCTGGCCTCCGTGCTCTACTTTATGAATACCATTATGTTGTTTACCCTTTTAACATCAGCAAACCGGGCGAGATGGCCGTGCGGTTGGGGGCGCGCAGCTGTGAGCTCGCATCCGGGAGATAGTGGGTTCAAACCCCACTGTCGGCAGCCCTGAAGATGGTTTTCCGTGGTTTCCGCATTTTCACACCAGGCAAATGCTAGGGCTGTACCTTAATCAAGGCCACGGCCGGTTCCTTCCCATTCCTAGGCCTTTCCTCTCCCATTGTCGCCATAAGACCTATCTGTGTCGGTGCGACGTAAAGCGAATAGCAAAAAAAAAAAAAAAAAAATCAGCAAAGAGTTAACTTCAGCCTGTTAATACTGAACAAGACCTAGCAACACATAACATGACACTGCCTGGGGTAGTTCCCATATTTATGTGTAGAGTTTCTTTAAATATTCCTTTTACCGAGCGAGATGCCATGCGGTTAGGGTTTGCGCAGCTGTGAGCTTGCATTCGATAGTTAGTAGGTTCGAATAGCACCGTTGGCAGCCCTGAAGATGGTTCCGTGGCTTCCCATTTTCAAACTAGGGAGAGCCGATGACCTTCAATGTTAGGCCCCTTACAACAACAATCATCATCGTCATCATCATCATCATCAAACTAGGAAAAGCTGGGGCTGCACCTTAATTAAAGTCACGGCCGCTACCTTCCCAACCCTAGCACTTTCCCATCCTTGCCTTGCTGAAAACTTTCGATGTGTCGGTACGATGTTAAACAAATAGGAATACGTATTAATTCAAGGTTACCCACTGACACAATCTCTAACACCAACGCAAGCTGAAGGAATGTTCAACACTTTCCTAGCTGTATGCAGTCTTATGCAATAGGACTGACATTTGTACCGATCTGACACAGACTATCCTGACTATGGTTTCTTCCTCAGATTTCTTCACACTCCTTCAAGAAAAAAATTAATCGACCGGATTAGATCAGTACGTTTAGGAATGGAGACCTCGTTTTCGGGTATAATAATAATAATAATAATAATAATAATAATAATAATAATAATAATAATAATAATAATAATAATAATAATAATAATTCTTAGCATCCGTTCAACTGTCAGCGTGAAGTGACGCCGGGGTGAAGTAGCATAGCCCCGTTCTTTGTTTCTTAACGTGCTACCATATTTATGAATAAGGTTCGAGCGTATCTGAACAGTCTTCGATGTCAACACACGTGAGCGTAGACTGTGAATGGCACGACTCAAGTGGAAGATTTCGAATATATTGTCCTATTTCGCGTTCTGGTTCATCTGGGTCTATGTAAGTAGATAAACATAGGCGCACTAAACCTCATCACTAAACAGATACAGACCAGGTAAGATCAGTGCGTGAAGGTCGTCACGTTTTACGTGACACTGTTCAGATTAATCTGGCTATGTAAAACTCGTGGATGGAAAGGTCATATTTTAAAACACTCAACGATATCTGATCATCCCATTATCTCATCTTCTTTTCTTCTGCGGAGCCAGCAGCCTAGTCAGGTCCCAAATATTCCCATCATCAGCTATCACTCGTCACCAAAGAGGCACACTAGGAAAATGGGTGACAACGTTTCACGTTGCTATCTCCACGGGCCAGAGACTCATTCACATATTCATTACGGGAGCTTCATGCGTGACGAAAGGCGTTTTGAGCGTCCTCATACCACTGCCATTTTCATATTATTCCGCCAAGGATTAAACTGATAGTAAAACAAATCGCTAAAAATTATAAACGTGTTCTAGTCCGCAACATAAGACGTAATGGGGTTGTAAACACAATGTTCCGTTGAGGATGAATAAGGGCAAAGCAAAGGCCACAAGTACGAACAGGCTATGAAGTCCCTTCGTGGGGTGGGAGGTAAAGGCTTCTACTATCTTTAACGTAGGCACTACGCCCAGCCGCATTTACCCCCCAGGAATTCACTTCGTACTCATTTATTAGGTACGTTGAGTGAACTTCAGGGCCATGTGTACCTCTGGAAGTGAATATCTCATGACTTAAATGTTTCGACTTTCTCAAGACGAATCGAGCCCGCGTCCTTCCGGGCGAACCAAGCACGACTTTCTCGCCTCGGCTAGGCAGCCCCCAGGATCGGCATGGTCTTTGTCTTCTTCTTCTTCTTCTTCTTCTTCTTCTTCTTTTGCCGCTTTCCCCACACCTGCAGGGTTGCTGGTGCGAACTGTGTCGTTCGTGTGGATATTGCCCTGTTTTACGGCCGGATGCCCTTTCTGACGCCAACATTATGTACAGGGATGTAGGCTATCATTATTGCGTGTTTCCGTGTTGGTTGGTAGTGTGGTATTTTGTCTGAATATGAAGAGGAGAAAGTTGGGACAAAAGGAACTCAGTTCCTGAGCCAGAAGAATTAATCAGACGAGATTAAAATTTTCAACCCGGGACCCTCTTAACCGAAGGCGTCAGCGCTGACCATTCAGCCAAGGAGCCGGACGGGTTTCTCTAATTCTACTGTTCGTAATTCATGTTGCAGTTAAGTGACAGTCTAAATCGAAGCTAGAGAAAATGTGAGATAATATAGATAGAAGTCAGGGAACTACTGATATACGTCTGTTCCCTATGTCGAAGAATGAATACGATCACTAAATCTTTTTTCCAGAAAGGTTCTCGGTAGTCTGCCCGCTTGAAATAGGTACGAATGACGTCAGCTTTGACGTGCTTGAGTACCTGAGTGATGTGCGTGGTCCTAATTGTTCTATATTTGCCTATTCGCATCATTGAACGTCCCTGTACGATGATGATGATGAGATTTGCCATATTTTAAATTAAAATTTGATCGAAGTAATTCATCTTAGGGACAACCGGCTCAACAGGGAAGTTGAGGTATTCCTGCACTCAAGCAAAGCAAAGTAAAGCGAAATAAAGTCAATTAGAGCAATGTAGGCCTCAGAAGGAGGAGCTGGTACCTGCTGGTAACCTCGATGGATAGAGTAGTTAGCTCTATGCGCAATCGTCTTTACATCTAGGAGTTAGTCATTTATAGCGTAGAACGAGCGAGTCCCAGATGCACGCGCCTCTCCACAAGTGGAAGTAACATTTTTAAATTTCTGAACATCCTGACGGGAAATCATCTCTTCATCCTTTCGGGTGAATTGAGCTTACCCTTACCACTTCAGCTAAGCATTTTTCCTCCTATCATCCACTATCTGTAGGCTATAAATGATCAATACAGACTTTTAAAGTGAAAGTTTTAGCTAAATCAATGAGATACGTGTTTATACATGAACGTTTAACTAAGTAAAACTGAGTGAAGCTTACGATTTTCATTACATTTAACACAATCATAACAAAATAAAAGAGACAGTAATTTTACCTTCATTCAGAAAAGCTTCTATTACCGCCTACGCGATATGATATCACTTTCCGCATGTAGACTAGAGGCCACTCGAGCTCAATCGACCCACCCGCTTACCTTCAAGCGAAGTCCGAAGCCTTGAATGCGGCGGATGTATAAAATATCAGCTTCAGGGTAGTTATGGTCATGAAAACGAGAATATGAAATGAAGGAGCTCTGTTTAACATGAACTCCCTATTTACCTTCAAATGTAATTAAAGAGTTGAGAACCGGGCGAGTTGGCCGTGCGGTAAGGAGCGCGCAGCTGTGAGCTCACATCCGGGAGATAGAGGGTTCGAACCCCACTGTCGGTAGCCCTGAAGATGGTTTTCCGTGGTTTCCCATTTTCACACGAGGCAAATGCTGGGGCTGTACCTTAATTAAGGCCACGGCCGCTTCCTTCCCATTCCTAGGCCTTTCCTATCCCATCGTCGCCATAAGACCTATCTGTGTCGGTGCGACGTAAAGCCAATAGCAAAACAAGTTATGTTAAGTAATGAATATATAACAATATGTAGGTACTGTATGTTGTTGTTGTTGTATGTATGTTGAGTCCTCAGCCCTAAGGTTGGTTGGATCCTCAACAACTTCGCCATCAGCTGTCATAGATGGCCTAGGCATCACTGAGAGGCGTACTAGGGAAATGAGGAATGGGGGTAGTTTCCCGTTGCTTTCCTCGCCGAGCCAGAAGTTGCTATCATATATCAGTCTGCCAAGCCTACTGAAATGCATGCACCGAGCTCGATAGCTGCAGTCGCTTAAATGCGGCCAGTATCCAGTAATCGGGAGCTAGTGGATTCGAGCCCCACTGTCGGCAGCCCTGAAGATGGTTTTCCGTGGTTTCCCATTTTCACACCAGGCAAATGCCGGGGCTGTACCTTAATTAAGGCCACGGTCGCTTCCTTCCACTTCCTAGGCCTTTCCTCTCCCATCGTCGCCATAAGACATATCTGTGTCGGTGCGACGTAAAACAAAATAGCAAAAAAAAAAAAAATGCATGCAACAACCAACCCTATGAGCAACCTTTTCACACCATTCGTAGCGGGGACTGGCTGCAGAAGGAATGGCATTACTAATATCGCTCGTACCTCAGTCACTTTCATATTGCCAAAGCCAAGGGTAAGACAGAGACCGATCAATGAAAGTAACAAAATTGCTCTAGCCTACACCAGAAGACATAGTGCACTGTAAACACTAAGTACTGCCAGCAAAGGCATATATAACAATATAAATAACCTTATTAGTTGTTCGGCTCCATGGCTAAACAGTTGGCGTGGTAGTCTTTGACCCATGGGGTACCGGGTTCGATTCCCGGCCAGGTCAGGGATTTTAACCTTCTTTGGTTTATTCCGACGGTTCGGGGGCTGGGTGTGTTTGTCATCATCAGCATTAGAATTCATCATGTGAAAGGATCCATCTTCACAGACACGCAGGTCGGCTATACGGCGTCAAGCAGAAAGACTTGGACCAGGCGTCTTTGAAGGCCATACGCCATTCTTCTTCTAATTATTATTATTATTGTTATTATTATTATTATTATAATTATTATTATTATACCGTTGGAATTGACTTTATACTACGCTTTTCCTTATGATAAGGAGAGTATTTTGTATTGATTATTACAAATTCTTTACAGAAACGGTGTTCAGCACGTGTGAAATTAACAAAATGTATCGCAGAAGTGAACTTTAAAATAGGATTCATACATTTTCAAGTAACAAATTGTCTTCATGCCAGTTATTCTTACACCGCTCTCAATTTGTTGACGCCAGCCATGACGACTGCTCATCTATAGTACTAAATGAAAGGAGAAGAGTGGTGGTATAAATTGGCAGGTAAAGAAAATTGAAAATAGGCATGAAATCATGAGGCATTCCAACTCGATACTTGGCACTAGAAAACCTCATACCCTCAACACACATCGGGCAATACCTACAACTCTCCTAAAAGCCCGATCTTGGGGAGTGGGAGTTCAAAACTGGGGCTCAGAGGCAGTTTTTTCATCCAGTGGGGAACTTCTTTCTCCAAAGCGATGACCTATAGTTTCCGTGGGCTTAAGATATTCCTGAAAATCAAAGTAGCCTATATTTGGAACTTCAAAACCCGTAAAGGTGTTGTGGGTGATAAGGATAAATAATTAAATAATTAATGACGGAAGTTCCATTCTGTTTAGTATTAAAAAAGTTAATTAATGTTATCATGTAATACGGTAAATTCCATTGGTATTCTTCTTCTCCTTCTTCTTTATCTGTTTACCCTCCAGGTTCGGTTTTCCCTCGGACTCGGCGAGGGATCCCACCTCTACCGCTTCAATGGCAGTGTCCTGGAGCTTCAGACTCTGGGTCGGGGATACAACTGGGGATGATGACCAGTACCTCGCCCAGGCGGCCTCACCTGCTATGCTGAACAGGGGCCTTGCGGGGGTGGGGAAGATTTGAAGGGATAGACAAGGAAGAGGGAAGGAAGTGGCCGTGGCCTTAAGTTAGCTACCATCCCGGCATTTGGCTGGAGGAGAAGTGGGAAACTACGGAAAACCACTTCCAGTATGGCTGAGGTGAGAATCGAACCCACCTCAACTCAGTTGACCCCCGAGGCTGAGTGGACCCCGTTCCAGCCCTCGTACCACTTTTTCAAATTTTGTGGCAGAGCCGGGAATCGAACCTGGGACTCCGAGGGTGGCAGCTAATCACACAAACCACTACACCACAGGGGCGAATCCATTGTGGTGTTCTAAAATGAATTTATTGCTGAATATTTTTCTGGAAGCTCATTGTGATGCGTACATGTAGAGAAATACATCGACACTGCAATAGTGGACATAAAAATGATATAATGAGTGAGTTTAAGATGAGAACTGAGCAAATTATACAGTAACAGATCCTTATATTTTAATGCTACGAGAAATTTAAAAAACCCAAAGGTATGCAAATTAATATTTATATTTTGCTTCCCGTGGTATAGTACTTCCCATAGGCCTCGGGCAATCTCAAATACAGTAATTAGTTCCATGGCAGTGGTTGTGCCACATCGACATGCTGAGCATACACGTCACCAGCTACTGCAAGAATAATAACTTTATTGCTCCTGTAATTAGATGATCCTCCCTCCTCTTGCCATTGTTGGAGCGAACGTAAAACGGGCCATAACGCTCGCCAGGGTAATGTAGTGAGAGTTGCTTTTTCTCGCACATCGCCAACACGCTCGCATATTGAGCGACCTCGCTGCCTGCTCCCCAGTTTTCTCTTTACTTTTGAAGTTCTCTTCGTGGTTAGCTTGTGGCTGATTTTTGCCGGAACGCCTTCCCTAACCTTTCTCCTCAAACTTTTTATTTTTATTTTTGAATCTCACTTAAGAGGGAATCTTAACTTTTTCTCTAATTATGAACAAATAGTTATTGTAAAATTATTTGTGATCACAAGAGAACACGTTATTATGTTCGCAAACGTCAGTTAGCTGGCATATGCATCTTTGTTTAGCCTAGTGTTCAGTTTCCTCATAACAACCAGCTGTAGTATAATTTACCGGCGATGTGAATATTAAATCATCCTCCATAGCCATACGTGGCTCACGTAGTCAAAGATATAAGGTTCAAATCCAGGCTACAGTAATTTTTGTTGACCATTCTGAGTTAATGAAATATGTCATTCAGTTATTAATCATTTTTTTCAGGTGAGTACTATTATTTTATTAATTTGTTCCCTGTGTTAAGAAACTGAAAAACTTTAAGGTTATTTTACATTATCTTTTCGAAGTCTACTCTAAGCTGAATCCAGGCACATATGTGACGATAACGTACTCTAAACTCCGGGGCAACGTTCCTTACACCAAACGTTGAGGTTGCCTAGCCGAGGCGGTAAAAATATTCTCGGTTCATCCAAAAGGACGTTGGTTAGATTTCCTGTCGGGAAATCGGCAAAGTTAGAAGTGAGATTTTCACATCTAGAAAAGCTCGTTGGTCTGGGCTCACTCAGCCTTCAATACGTTGATGTCACAGAGCAAAGGCGACCGGACAAGGAACTAACCACTTTGTTAGAATAGAATACTCTCTTCCCCAGTTACGGATCACAGAAACTAAGGAGAGGATATTCGTCTGCATTAAACATTATAAATACATCAAAATATTCTTTCATATCCATTTTACAAATTATTAGACTTTTAAGTCCTAGATTTTAAACGGTGTTATATATTCTAGGGCAAACATGTACCTTTTTCTTTAATATTTATATTCATACTTACATTATGTTCTCTTACTTTAGCTGGTCACACATTTTTGTAATACAAAACAGTCTTGCTATCTTTCCCAGTGAGATCCACTTCTTGAGCAATACTTTTACAATTGTGTGGAATTCTTTATCTGTCTCTATTTTAACTTCAGATTCACTATCAATTTATTTCATTCTAAGTAAATATGTGTCCCTACAAACTATTGAATCCATTGTTTCATCATACAACAAACAACCATACTCGTCATCTTTATCTCTTTGCTATTTGCTTTACGTCGCACCGACACAGATATGTCTTATGGCGACGATGGGATAGGAAAGGCCTAGGCAGTGGAAGGAAGCGGCCGTAGCCTTAATTAAGGTACAGCCCCGGCATTTGCCTGGTGTAAAAATGGGAAACCACGGAAAACCGTCTTCAGGGCTGCCAAGAGTGGGGCTCGAACCCACTATCTCCCGATTACTGGATACTGGCCGTACTTAAGCGACTGCAGCTATCGAGCTCGGTCTTTATCTCTTTGACCTTAATTTTATTATACACCAATTTGCTACCTCATCATACCTCTTACATTTATTTTTGTACGTTGCAAACCAATTTATCCGATTTAGTGTCCAGGTTACTACGTCTGGCTTCTTGGCTAAATGAGCAGAGTAGTGTCCTTCAGTTCAGAGGGTCCAGGTTCGATTTCCAGGCGGGCCGGGGATTTTAACCACATTTGGTTAAATCCCCTAGCTCGGGAGCTGGGTGTCTGCGATCGCCTTAATACTCGTACACATCTTCATTTACACACAACATATCACAATACTAACTGCCACAGAAACAAGCAATAGTGAATACGTTCTCCCATACCAGATTGGCGTCAGGAAGGGCAATCGGCAGTAAAACTACACCTAGTCCACATAAGTGCTGACCACAGATAACTGGGGGAAAAGGCCCGGAAAGAGAAATGTCGGGGTTACTAAAAGCCATCTCTATTGTCCTTGGGGTCTTCATGGCCATAAATTGAAATTGTTTTGCTTTTTGATCAATGTCATTTAAAGAGAAAGCTGTACAGGCTTTCTACCTCTGTTCTAAAGCTGATGGAAGAATCATGGCGCAGGTGGTTGGTATTTAATAGTGTTTAAATATAATTAAAATTTGCTTTCCATCGCACCGACACAGGGATGTCTGATGGCGACGATGGGATATGAGAGGGCTAGGAGTGGGAATGAACCGTCCGTGACCTTCATTAAGGTACAGTCCCAGAATTTTCCTGGCGTGAAAATGGGAAACCACGGAAAACCGTCTTTAGGGATGCGACAGTGGGGTTCGAACCCACTGTCTCCCGAATGCAAACTCACAGCTGCGCGACCCTAACCGCACGGCCAACTCGTTCGGTGTTTAAATGTCAGAGTACAATGCAATTAGCTTCCTTGGTACGTTATTTAACCGCCTTTTGGGAAGGAAAATACAGCAATCAGACGTCTCAACATCGACAATAACTGAAGGGATATTATGTTCCGATTTTTCATTTCCAACAAAAGAGATATAAAAATAATATATATATTTTCAGGAGAAAGCAAAATTTAGTAGTACATGAAGACACTCACTGCATTTCTAGCCCTCATATGAGCATAAAATCGAGCTTATGATGACTATCTGTCTCATTTATTGAAACAAACCTACCTACTCAGCCGAGCAGGTCATGCGACGCTTCTCGATACGTATGGTAAGTTGCACTTTCGATGATTGCCATAATTCGAACTTAAAAGCTTAAATGGAATTTCTGCGGCCACGTTCACTTTATCACATAGGTTCGGCAGTCAGAAATGAATTTACAGCCTTAAACCGAACTTAGGTTTTTTTTTCACGTTTCAGTGAAATGAAAAATTCAAACGAAAACAATTATACTGAAATTAACTTCTTTTTTCATACCATCCGATTTTCAGGAGATTTTAATTTACCTGCAGTTTTTTGTCGAAATTTTGCCCGCGGCACGGAAGTGGGTGCCGTCAATTTTGTAATTCTGTAGCTCGCTTCATCACCCGATCTCAAATGTCATCAATTACACACTTATATAAATTCCAGCTCATTTCCCATCCTAAAGTTTTACCGAAATGTGATCGCAGAATATTAAACCTGCTGTTCCTTCCCACTGCAGAATATGCGTTTAATCAACCCGTACAGACCTGTCAGTGGTACGATGTAAGTAAATCAGACCAAACCAAACTAAACCAAAGTCTTCTCCGCACAGGCCACGAACACTGGTAGAAGTAGAAGGGAAAAGCTTACACTATTCGTAACCTCGCCACTACGTGGGATAGAGTGGTTAGCTCTTTGTTTGGCCACCATTTCCTGCAGGAACCTGGCACTAATTTATTTTCTTGGCTGAGTGAAGCCGAGGGCCATGTACTTCTCCAGAAGTGGAAATTTCGTTTCAAAACGTTTTAACTAATTTACGGGGACTCGAACCCATGGCATTCATATTAGCAAAATGAGTAAAATTATCCTGCGGTGTAGTGGTTAGCGTGATTAGCTGCTATCCCCGGAGGCCCGGGTTCGATTCCCGGCTCTGCCACGAAATTTGAAAAGTGGTACGAAGGCTGGAACGCGGTCCATTCTGCCTTCGGCTGTCAACTGATTAGAGGTTGATTCGATTCCCACCTCAGCCATTTTCGAAGTGGTTTTCCGTGGTTTCCCACTTGTCCTCCCGGCAAATGCCCGGTTGGTACCTAACTTAAGGCCACGGCTCCTTCCTTCCCTCTTCCTTGCCTGCCGCTTCCAATCATCCCTCCCCTCCACAAGGCCCCTGTTCAGCATAGTAGGTGAGGTAGCCTGGGCAAGGTACTGGTCCTTCTTCCCAGTTTTATCCCCAACCCAATGTCTCGCACTCCAGGACACTGCCCTTGAGGCGGTAGAGGTGAGATCCCTCGCTGTGTCCGAGGGAAAAACCGACTCTGGAGTGTAAACAGATTAAGAAAGAAAGAAAGAAAGAAAGAAAGAAAGAAAGAAAGAAAGGAAGAAAGAAAGAAAGAAGTAAAATTGTCCTTAATTGTACATGGTTGGCTAAAAATGTCCTATTTATGTTCTCATAATTTGTCTTTGAGTTGCAGGACTATAAACAAATTATTTGTGTTTGTTGTTCGTATTCAGCCTCTTATAATTCATAAAGATGCGGATTTGTAAATGTTTATGCTTCCTCACAGGGAATCAGTCCGTTGGTATTTGAAGGTGCTTCAATTACGTCAGCCTCGCGTCAGTAGATTTACTGGCACGTAAAAGAACTCGGCGTCTCCGAAAACCATGAAAGTAGTTAGTGGGACGTAAAGCCAATAACATTATTATTATCCTGGCGAGGAATAGAATCCACGTGTTTCGAAGTACAGCAAGAAAACGCATCGTACAACGAGGACTGAAACAACTTTCCAATCCTGTTAATACTGTATATTCTGTGCGAATAATATTCGAAGTGAACAATGATAGTTTTACCATCCTGCACGTTATTCCGGTGTGCTTACTTAGATCATCCTGTGGAAGAAAATCATTACTGTACTACAATGTTTTAACTCTAGATCGAAGTGTAGTAAATGTCTGAATATTTTAAACACTTGGGATTAAAATTTCGATACTGAGGCAGTGAAGGAAACCTGGAATTCGAAACTGTATGTTAAACCATACTTTAATACTTTATGTAGGTTGTGTTCTGGTCCATCTGTCTTTAAATATTACATTCGTAAGTAGGCCTACATATGTAGATTCAACGTAACCATGATGGCATTGAGGATGTTAAGTACTGTGCATTAAAAGCATACTCACAGCTAGTCAAAATATTAGCGTATTATCGGCGAAGGATCAAAGCTTCCCGGATAATGTTGTTCAGTAGTCAGTAGAGCGCATCCTGTACTGTGCTATGGTCAGCAAAGAGGACATCATTAAAACAGATCGGTAGCTATCGTTTCAGCTCCGGTATTTTATTAAACGTGCGTGCTTTTATATAATTGCGAACATGTGGGATATGAGAGAATAGTAGGTTATTACCATCAAAAAGCTGTTCATTGAGCCATAACAACCATTTTCCCTGCAATTATCAAACGTCGTCTTCCTCAGGCATGGGCCAATTTTATACTGATTTGAATACCTGAGCGTTTAATTACCTCTTACTTGTTAGTCCAATGATTCAAGGTAAAACGAATAGAAAAATCTATCTTCAGGTCTAAGTATTCGAGCACAGTTTGAATAATCAATTTAAAATTATTCAGAACACTCAATTAACTGTATCGTTCGAAGGGCTTCGCTCTAACGAGAGCGTAAGAGCAGCGTTTCTGCCTCCTACCCACAGATCCTAGTTGCGAATCCTGGCTCGATCAAGAGTTTTTGTTCCTGTGTCATGAAGTCATCTGAGGGGCAATCTAACACAAGAGGCAGTTACCTAGCTCCAAGGCAGTCGTTTTGGCATATCAAGGACAATGCATTGTCTGTAATGGCCATGTGTTTAGTTTAGTTTAGATTTTCTTCAGTCTATCAAGGAACATTCATGAAGTGCCTGGCATACAACACTGAGCGAGACGATAATTTCAGCATTAAAGAATATAATGTTAGTTCTCCATGGCGGTTATTCTACAGTTCAACTTTAGAAGTCAAAGCTCATAGGTAATGTTCCCTGAATTCTTTAGCGTTAGGAAATTACTCTCCAGGATTCAAGACACAGTTACTGAAACGATTTTCGGAAGATTCAAGCTGAAAATCAGTACGAATGTGAATAAAATATTGTGAACTTAAAATTGGAATAAGTGCCCCAGGATTTGAAATAAGTTACTTTTCAAGCAATTGTTCGGAATGAGTGTAGAAAATTTGAGAATTTAGCATGTTCATGATAGCCGCTGACGGCCCAGAGATTCAGAAATTGGTGTCTTTTTTTTTTTTTTGCTATTTGCTTTTACGTCGCACCGACACAGATAGATCTAATGTATGGCGGCGATGGGATAGGACACGCCTAGGAATGGAAAGGAACCGGCTGCCGACAATGGGGTTTGAACCCACTATCTCCCGATTACTGGATACTGGCCGCACTTAAACGACTGCAGCTATCGAGCTCGGTAAAGTGGTGTCTAGAGACAGTTTGGTATAGTAAATTCTTCTGTAGACTGTATTAATATGCATAATTTCAAATATTTAGGCGAAAGACTGCAATTCATGGCTATACTTCCGTAAGATCCATTCTAGCATTTTCCTGGTATGAGTAAGGAAACAATCAACTTAGTCGTAGTACCGGAATTCAAAACTTCGGAATCAGAATAGTCAGTTCCACGGTCTATCGTCAAATAGACTTTAAAATGGGTTACGAGGCTAATTTCTAGTATATTGGAACTGCTTTTCGTCACGCAGTATGTGTTCTGATTTCTGAGGAAAAATTAGCCAACTTGAAGTCTACATTTAAAAAATAGTTTGCCCTGTTCAAGGGAATATTCGTAAAGATAAATGCACCTGCTTTAGCGTGTACATTGAGAATAATCCATTTTACACATACATACATACATACATACATACATACATACATACATACATACATACATACATACATACATACATACATACATACATACATACATACATACATACATACCGGGTGAGTGCACTGCACCTGACGTTTTCTGTTGTTACGTGTCCCAACGAATGCCATTGGTGGTATGATGGTCGATTCTCCTTTATCATCCACCAAGCCACAGTCGTCTTTAACCTCTTACTGCACCATCACTGCAAGATTGTTTCAAAAATATGTATGCGGTAGGTACTTACACAATGCATCAAACTATCATACGGTTATGTATAAAAACGTTTCCAGTTATAGCTTTCAGAAGGGTATGAAATGAACGGTAAATGCGATGGCATACTGATAGAAAACGTGTGTGCATTTGTGAAACGCAAATTGTTGTCCGTCTAGTACGCTTTCCATTCAATTGCTGGCTGGAGTCGCGGTGGTGTCTAGGTTAAGTTGGGTGATGCTAACACAACTGAGGTTGATAGGTGGATTCGAGTCCCACTTAAGCCAAATAATTTTGTTCGCAATTTGTACTTCGAGAATCATCCGCAAAGCCAGTGTATACGGATACCCTCTCGTTGTGGGTTATTTATTTATTTATTTATTTATTTATTTATTTATTTATTTATTTATTTATTTATTTATTTATTTATTTATTTATTTATTTATTTATTTATTTTGGCACTGTCATTGGTCATCTGGGCTGCTTATGTGGATGTTTTATAAGCAGGGTTCACGAGAACAGAATGCTTGGTCGTTTCAACCCGCTTGACTGAACAACAGCCTGTTAGTGCTGTAAGTGTTCCAATAGATTGCCTTCTGCAGTAACACACATTTCAGCACGCCGTTGAACTCACATTCGAGCTCGTTGTAGCATTGAAGGTGTTACGGATTCACAGGCTTCCATAATAAGGTTTCGAAGGTTTTCAGGACCTTCCGGCTGCTGAGTGTACACTACATCCTTCAAATAGCCCCATAGGAAAAAGTCCAGTGGAGTCAAGTCTGGCGATCTAGCAGGCCTGGTGACAGGTCCTCTCCTTCCTACCCATCGAGCGGGGCGTGTAGCATTCAGGTGGTTGCGAGCATCTGCTGACATGTGAGTGGGAGCTCGGTCGTGTTGATACCACATGGTTACATGCTCACCCAGCAGCACATCCTCTAACAGCAATGGTAGTTGGTCTTGAAGAAACTATAGGCACCGGATTCCTGTCAAATATCCTCAAAGAAATATGGTCCAATTAGGTGATCGTCGAGTTCACCACACCAGACACTTCCCATCGTACACAAAATTCTGCCGGCCTGTATCGGTGCAACGTATAACACATCGCAAAAAGTAACTTATTCCTAAACTTGGAGATTGTTTCCCAGTTTCTGTTTCAAAAAATGTTACAGAATACACTAACTAGAAAAACGAAATGACACCCACAACTTTACATACACCAGGTTTATGTTCTGATGACAAAGCTCCTGCTAGCCTCTAAATTAAGAAACAAATAAAGAAATTACAGCTTTCAAATAGTTAATTGTTCACGTCGTGTTAACTAACTAGTCGTTAAGCCCTGTAACTTTCGCACCTTTTGTCACGCAATAGTGACATCCCAAATTTACAAGAACAAACCAGAATTTCAATTAGCATTTCTCCTAATAGGGTCATTTTTTGTGCTTCAGGTAGTTAGTCCCATGAATTGTCACGCTATTTATTAAATCGAGTAGTTGCTGTCTTTCTCTTGTGCATTTTGTGAGCTCACATTTGTATTTCGTCAAGCCCAAAAATAATGATGGTACTTGACAGCGTTACGTTGGACAGGAAGGTTGATATATTGAGAGGTCAGCTTTAACAATTGCTTCTGTGACATGCAATTTTGTCTCCGGCAACGTGCTGCCACCGATACGCAGCAACTACATCAGGCATTTCTACTTCGCATATAGTCATGTTCGTCTGAAATGAACAAGCGTTCAACTAATGTTGGGTCCACATGAAGGTACTTCCCACAATGTTCTATCTCTACCCATATTAAATTTTAAGAGTGTTCGAAAGTGAGTTGTCCTGTATTTAGATGCGAAAACATTAACCTGTTCAGGTGAAGCCAGAATTCAAGCAATATTGCAAGGACATGCAGGTACTTTTCATACAATTAAATTCTTTCTGGTGTTATGCAATGTTTGAAAATACATTAAATGAATATACAGGTGAACGCAGACATACAGTACTTTTTTTTTGCTAGTTGTTTTACGTCGCACCGACACAGATAGGTCTTACGCCGACGATGGGACAGGAAAGGGCTAGGAGTGGGAAGGAAGCGGCCGTGGCCTTAATTAAGGTACAGCCCCAGCATTTGCCTGGTGTGAAAATGGGAAACCACGGAAAACCATTTTCAGGGCTGCCGACAGTGGGGTTCGAACCTACTATCTTCCGAATACTGGATACTGGCCGCACTTAAGCGACTGCAGCTATCGAGCTCGGTATACAGTATTTTAAATTGACCTGGGCCCACATTCAGCTAACAAGATGACGACATAAATGCAATTTTTACAAATATTTTAAGACTGGAGTTAATAGAGTTCTTAGTTCAAAGTAGTTACAGAGGTTAGACAAGGCTGAAAACTTTCATAGTTCTTTCTTTTTCTTTCTTTCTTTCTTTCTTTCTTTCTTTCTTTCTTAATCTGTTTACCCTCCAGGGTCGGTTTTTGCCTCGGACTCAGCGAGGGATCCCACCTCTACCGCCTCTAGGGTAGTGTCCTGGAGCGTGAGACTTTAGGTCGGGCGATACAACTGGAGAGTTGGACCAGTACCTCTCCCAGGCGGCCTCACCTGCTATGCAGAATAGGGGCCTTGTTGAGGGATGGGAAGGCCGTTGCCTAAAGTCAGGTACCATCCCGGCATTTGCATGGAGAAGAAGTGGGGAAACCACGGAAAACCACTTCCAAGATGGCTGAGGTGGGAATCGAACCCACCTCTACTCAGTTGCCTCGCGAGGCTGAGTCGACCCCGTTCCAGCCCTCATACCAGTTTTCAAATTTCGTGGTAGAGCCGGGAATCGAACCCGGGCCTCCGGGAATGGCAGCTAATCACGTTAACCACTACACCACAGAGGCGGCCACTATTATTCATAGTTCACTTGGATAACTTTACTGAAAGCGGCAGAGTTTCATCTGGGTGGAAATGAGTAAGCAGCTATGCCTATGGCGACGACTTTGTTCCAAAGGCAGACTGTGCCCAAAGCCCCTAATCTAATATCTTGAAACTTGAAAAGAGATGCAGCGAACATGGCACGAGAATTAGCATTTGCAAGACTAAAATAATGCCAACTGGGAAGAAATCTAGTAGATTTGGATGTCAGAGCAAACCTGGAACAGGTGGATCATTTCAAGTATTTCGGATATGTATTCCTCGGGGCGGTAGTGCAGTACGTGAAATCAAATTGAGGTATAACAAAGCAATTAGGCTACAGTGAGCCCGCAGTTGCTACATGTACTTCAAGATGACCATTATCAGTGCTGCGATAAGCAGTTTGTATTCCGAACTACACATATCCCCACCGTGCAATTAGCCGCACTCATCTCTGAAGTAATTTTCAACGCTTCTTTAAAAACTTCAGGAATACCTTGATCAGCAGTCCTATATACTTCTATGAGTTAAATCACTCAGCTATTTAAGTTTGTTAAGTGTCGGTAGTAATGCAAATAATTTTACTATTTGAGTCTAGGATCGAGATTAGAGACCTGGGGTGTGACATAAGGAGTTATTCAGGGAAAGTAATGATTTGGATGAACAGAAAAAAAAGAACACTTCCCGAAATGTTGTAACCAGACGAGAGGAATAAAATATATTTTGCCGGTCTGAGTGGCTCAGATGGTTAAGGAGGCGCTGCCCTACATCTTCATCTTTCTGGCCTTTTCCACATTGTCTTGGGGTCGGCACATAAGGCTCAGTTCTACCACGGGGAGCACTTCCTGACGCCAAACTTTTGTGCCCACGTGGAGGGATGTACTCATTATTGCATGTTTCTGTGGCGGTTGGTAGTGTAGTGTGGTTGCGGACGTATTAAGACGAACTCACACACAAAATCCCGCGCAAGGGGAATTAGCCTCATGCAGTTAAAAACCCACCCAGAAATCGAATCCAGTGTCATTCGAAACGAAACCCACTACGCTGTCCATTCACTCACGGAGATCCAATCTGTGTCTGAATACACAAATAAGGACGAAATAGCCTATTATCTTAATCAACAAATACACTGACCGCTTCTGTGGTGTAGTGGTTAGTGCGATCAGCTGGGTTCGATTCCCGGCTCTGCAACGAAATTTGAAAAGTGGTACGAGAATTGGAAAGGGGTCCACTCAGTCTCGGGAGGGCAAATGAGTATAGGCGGGGAGAAGGAGGGCGTTCAATTTCCCCCTCAGACATCCTCGAAGTGGTTTTCCGTGGTTTCCCACTTCTCCTCCAGGCAAATGCCAGGGCGGTACCTAACTTAAGGCCACGGCAGCTTCCTTCCCTCTTCCCTGTCTATCCGTTCCGATCTTCCCATCCCCAACAAGGCTCCTGTTCAGCATACCAAGTGAGGCCACCCGGGCGAGGCACTGGTCCTCTTTCCCAGTTGTATTCCCCGACCCAAAATCTCACGCTCTAGGACACTGCCCTTGAGGCGGTAGTGGTGAGTCCGAGGGAAAGATCTGTGGCGGTTTAAGAAAGAAAAGAAACAAATATACTTAAAATGCCTATTACCTTTATTTATATATCTAATCATCTTTGTGCCCGCGATAAACGCTATGTGATGAAATCTCAAAGAATTTTTCTCGCTCTTGATGATATATGTGGTGCGGGTCAGTATTTCTCCCACAGCATTATCACATAGCAATTTTCGCAGGCGCAATGACGGTACATAATACTGAAGATGAAATAACTATTTAAGAATCTAACGGCACATTGTAATACAAAATAATTGTACATGCACAATCAATCGTTATGTAATCAATTATTGTAATAGAAAAATGTTAAAATAATCAATTACCGTAATATAATTTTACGAGTTGGTGGTTTCCAGATTATATTGGATAAAAGCTGCTAAAAGGATACTACAGTGTAGTAAGATTTACAATCCTGATTGCATACCACTGTTCTACAGAATATCTCGCGATCACACAAATACCTCTGTTCCGGTACACAGCTCATTTCAAAGCCATTCTTATATCTGGAAAATTCTTCTCACGGTGATCGAAAGTTTTGTTTTTGCTGTCAACTGAGATAAAGGAAGCAGATCCTTTAGCACATCCTCAAGTATAACGCAACTGTTAACATTGTCTGTCTGTTAGGTCAACAGCCCAGAGGCTGGTTGGATCCTCAAATAGCACCACCAAAGGTTATGCTGTTATAAGGAAACCCCAAAAACCAATGGCAGCACCAAAATGAGGCGTACTAGGCAAGATGAGGAGTGAGGTAGTTTGCCATTGCTTTCCTCACTGGGTCAGAAAGTACTATTGCAGCACAACTGACCCTGTGAGTAGCACCTTTCATAACACTCAGATGCACTAGTCGTGCTCTGAATGTCATTACTCAGCACTACGCATACCCCAGCAGCTTCCATATTGTCACAGCCATGGATGTTGACTGGGACTTCGGTGGAAGCTACACTTTACTCTGGCGTGCGCCAAGAGATGGACGCAAAAGTACTGTATCCAACAAGAAACTGTTAACATTATTGCGGTAAAATTTCGTGTACTGTGAGCACCATGTTTTGCTTGAGGAACCTTTTCTACAGCTGATATGTTCTGAGGCTGTGCGGCGTTAATTCTACAGGATTTACATGTAACGCAAAACAACAAAGCGTAGGCAACGGAAAGATTTGATTGAAAGGTTTTCAAATATAACTAGGCCTACTTAGTCAGGAAACGGTGTTGAAGTCATGATAGCTGGGCCAGCAATCAAAACGGAACACAACTATATCCCTTCAAATTTTCACGTACTTTGGACATTATGAATTGCATCCTGCTGTAGGAATATTAATGAGAATTAGGTTTGAAAATAGTATATTCAAAATGAAACTGCGTGAATGGTATGTTGATAAACGGGGTTAAAAGTCAGGTTGTGAGTTTCACAAATAGGAAAAGTCCTCTCAGTTTTAATTACTGCGTTGGTGGGGTGAAAATACCTTTTGGGGATCATTGTAAGTATCTAGGTGTTAATATAAGGAAAGATCTTCATTGGGGTAACCACATAAATGGTATTGTAAGTAAAGGGTACAGATCTCTGCACATGATTATGAGGGTGTTTAGGGTTCGTAGTAAGGATGTAAAGGATAGGGCATATAAGTCTCTCGTAAGACCCCAACTAGAGTATGGTTCCAGTGTATGGGACCCTCACCATGATTACTTGATTCAAGAACTTGAAAAAATCCAAATAATAGCAGCTAGATTTGTTCTGGGTGATTTCGGACAAAACAGTAGCGTTACAAAAATGTTGCAAAGTTTGGGCTGGGAGTAATTGAAAGAAACAAGACGAGCTGCTCGACTAAGTGGTATGTTCCGAGCTATCAGTGGCGAGATGGCGTGGAATGACATTAGTAGACGAATAAGTTTGAGTGGCGTCCGTAAAGGTAGGAAAGATCACAATATGAAGGTAAGGTTGGAATTCAAGGGGACAAATTGGGGCAAATATTCGTTTATGGGAAGGGGAGTTAGGGATTGGAATAACTTACCAAGGGAGATGTTCAATAAATTTCCAATTTTTTAAAAATCGTTTAAGAAAAGGCTAGGAAAACAACAGATGGGGAATCTGCTACCTGGGCGATTGCCCTAAATGCAGATCAGTAGTGATTGAAAATACTCTCTGTATGCAGCATATTTCAAGAGCACGGTTCGAAATGATTTCTTGATCAGATATTTCTTTACAGACAATAAACACTGACAGTACTTGTGATGAAGTGTATAATATTTTTGTGACACTATACTATATTGCCTATCTGGCCCGCCCCGTGGTGTAGAGGTAGCGCGCTTGCTTCTTACCCGGAGGCCCCGGGTTCGATTATCGGCCAGGTCAGTAATTTTTACCTGGATCTGAGGGCTGGTTCGATGTCCACTCAGCCTACGTGATTAGAATTAAGGAGCTATCTGACGGTGAGATAGCGGACCCGGTCTAGAAGGCCAAGAATAACGGCCATGCTGACCACACGACACCTCATAATCTGCAGGCCTTCGGGCTGAACAGCGGTCGCTTGGTAGGCCAAGGCCCTTCAAGGGCTGTAGTGCCATGGGGTTTGGTTTGGTTTAGTTTATACTATACACCTCCACCTATCCTCACCATGATTTACAAAGGAACTTAAAAACTCCCAAGTATCCACTGAAAGCCGTGCAGGATTGTGTCACTATTGCATCTAGGATCAATAGCGCTCGGCCTGTGGCTGAGACAGCCACACGCTATGTAGAGTATACGCAGAACGTTCAGTTCCACTTCTCGCTGTTGTAGGCTCCCACTCGGCAGTCAATAATGTCGAGCAGAGGGCTGAATTGGCAGTTTATGTGACTCAACCGAGAGTATCGATATCAAAGAGACGGCTAGTCGAGCATCTCTTGCAGGAACTATGTGGAAGAGGAGAGTACCCTCAACAAGCCCTATCTTCTGTCACTGTTCTCACATGGAATTTGCTACTATTGTACATACTGGACAATGAATTCAGTCACCCGTGAAATTCACTCTCCTTTGTGAGAAGCTTTCTATTCTTCAATGATAATAATAATAATAATAATAATAATAATAATAATAATAATAATAATAATAATAATAATAATAAGCTCTATAAATGCGAAAGGCATTCTACGAATTTAATACATTCGAAGAATCAAACATGAACGTTATTAAAGGAAAATATGTATACATATGTATTTGAATACACTATATACTGTCCTGAAAATATGTAACTAGTGACGTGAATAAATATCTATAGATAATAATAACAAACCAAAAGAAAAATGGAACAGCAGCAAAACTCTGGCGCAACAGTCCATTTGGGTCTTGGCCTAACAAGATTACTGCTGCACAGTCAGAAAGCCTACAGATACTGGGAGTACCACATGTCGAGAGTGACACGCTCAGCGTACTGCTTGGCTTCCTTGATCGGGTCCGATTTCTCTCGTATCACACAGCTCCTCGGTTGGAATCACAGCCTGATTGAAGCCCGTTTCAGCCAAAATTAAAATACCTGGTCTAGCCAGGAATCGAACCCAGCGACTCTGGGTGAGAAACAGGCATATTAGCCCTAAGTCATTGGGCTGGCAATAATAATAATAATAATAATAATAATAATAATAATAATAATAATAATAATAATAATAATAATAATCCGCTGCTTGCTCAGCAGACGTCTTCACTGAGAGTACATTCTATCTCAAAGACCTGAGTCAGTCTCTCTCAAGTGTTGAGTGTCCACCAGGAATCAATTAACACTCGCACGGCGGGAGAGAGAAGGATTTGGTTCAATTCTTGATGGCAGTCAGTTTTCCAACTCTGAACTCTTACGGTGATAATGGTATTTATAACGATGACTAAGAAAAACTAATTCGCTTACTACGAGGCAAATGTTCTTGTATTCTCGCTAATATCAACCATATCCTTCTCCTCCGCCAATACAAAATTTATATAAGCAATTTGAAGTGCTATTCGGTTAAAAGAGAATCAAAACGGACTTACTGGAGAACAGCTCAGCAGGAATGTACTTACCTGAAAAGAAAAGAAAAATATTGTTAAGTTGGTGGCAGTGAAAGTGAAAAATACATATTGCTACAACAAGATGCAATGTAACTGTTGTGGACAATCATTAAACTTATCCATGATGCTCATTATTATACAAACGAATACAAAGGGTGTACGAAACATGCCGTCGAGTTATCACAGGTCATGGTAAACGAAATAAGAACAATTAAGATAAGGACAAGCACTCAAAGTTTTTATCCAGAATCAACTGCGGAAAAGTAACGTAATAATGTAAATTGTTGTAATGGAAGTAATTGTCCTTTCAGTTTCTTTTGCTAGTTGCTTTACGTCGCACTGACACAGATAGGTCTTATGGCGACGATGGGACAGGGAAGGGCTAGGAGTGGGAAGGAAGCGGCCGTGGCCTTAGTTAAGGTACAGCCCCAGCATTTGCCTGGTGTGAAAATGGGAAACCACGGAAAACCATTTTCAGGGCTGCCGACAGTGGGGCTCGAACCTACTATCTACAGAATACTGGATACTGGCCGCACTTAAGCGACTGCAGCTATCGAGCTCGGTCCTTTCAGTTTCGACTTAGTTAATGATAACTATGAATTTTTGCAGTCTGTCCAAACTATTGCAAGAACTAAAAAAAAAAATTACCTGAAAAAGAAAACGTTTGATTAATAACAAAATATACCTGAACAATATAACGTTCATTAATAACGGAATTACATGTTTTGATATTGAAAGGTCGTCACCAGTTTCTGTCAAATCACATTTATAATAATAATAATAATAATAATAATAATAATAATAATAATATTAATTTAAGATTTGATGAACGTGAGAAACAATGTTAAAGTGCCGAGTAAAACTTCTAAATAAATATGAAAATATTTGAACTTATCTCAATCCCTTCTGTTGTATTTCCTCTTTCACCAGCTGTCCAGTATGACTGTGACAGTGTTCATAATATCAGTAGTCACATTAAGCTACACATTACCGGGCAAGTTGGCCGTGCGATTTGGGCCGCGCGGCTGTGAGCTTGCATCTGGGGGATAATGGGTTCGAATCCCACTCTCGGCAACCCTGAAGATGGTTTTCCGTGATTTCCCATTTTCAGACCAGGCAAATGCTGGGGCTGTACCTTAATTAAGGCCACGACCGCTTCCTTCCAACTCCTAGGTCTTCCCTGTCCCATCGTCGCCATAAATTTGTCTGTGTCGGTGCGATGTGAAGACACTAGCAAAAAATACTACACATTTACTTTCACTGTAAATGAAGAGCTGAGGTGAGAGGAAGCACACTAAGAATGTATCATTGAGATACGTTCAAACATTTCTACGTTTGTTAGAAAATTTCTATACGGAATTTTTAAATCAAATCTTTTTACACTTGCTCATTATGTACATCAATTCTTGAGAACATACTACTGCTGCTACTACTTAGAATTTTGATTTCATGTTCTTTGAAGAACGAAACGTTATTCTGCTATTAATTAAATGTTATATTTTTCAGGTCTATTCTCTTATTAACTAAACGTGCGTTTTCTTTTCACGTTTAGTTATATTTACCTTGAAATAATTGCTACAGACTGAAAACTTCCAAGTTATACATCAAGTATAATTCATCAGACGGGATTCTTCGTGGTCGTTCTATTTTTTCGCGATCCAATATTTTCACTTTCAAATGACGACACGAGTGAAGGAATTATTGTATCCGTGCAAAACTTCTACGATGGATCTGGGGAGTTCATGGCCCCCAGACACAGAAAGGATGTGTTTCGAAACATAACTGTGATTTAGGATGTCCTCGGGGCTCCTTCCGAGGCATTGTAAGGAATATTTGAGCAGCAGACCTTGCTTAGAACTTCATTATGTTCCTTGACCCAATTGAATCTGGATGAAAATTGTGTGGTGGACGGGTGGTTTCAGCTCTCCCTTATCGCGACCAGCGATTCCCGAACAGCACTTTTCTTACACTCTGTACAGTGCACCAAACAATCCATATCTAGAGCAGCACTAGACGCGAACTGTGCATGGAGCGCGATACCTGAGTTACACTGTCACTGGAATCTCACCAAGGCGACCGTGGTTCGAATCGCAGTTAATGCACGTAGGATTTTGGATGTGGTTTAGAATCCACGTAAAAGGGAGGTACCGTAACTGTGTTCCAGTAGCCACATTAACCTATACGCTTGCTTTCGCACGAACTGCTCTGGAGACTTCATGCAATAGAGAGTTCACTTGCTCCCATTTCTTAGCCTGCATTCGTACAGAGAGGATAGATAAATGAGGTAGTTAATACTACCAGAGTTCACAAAGTCCATTCATGTTTATAAATTTAATTTCAGAAATGCCATAATTTGTTGCAGTGTTGTATTCTTTCTTAATGCTTATGCCTCTTTGACCAGAAGCTATGTTAAACATAATTAAATTTATTTAATTAAGATTTTCACTCTGAATATAAACGGGGTGTATCCGTGATTATATTACAAACTTTCAGAGATGACGGAGGGCGGCAAATGGATCCATTTGAGATAAGGAACCGTAGTCAGGAAACGGTCTAGTCAAAAGTTATTAGTAATCCAAGTTGTTTCACGTCCGTCTGCTCTTAATACACGCCGGGGTGTCGGAATTTTGTCCCGCAGTACGGCAGTTCTTTAACGTGCCGGAAGCCAACGACATGAGGTTGTCGCCTTTAAACACCCTCAAAAGTCACCGACCTGAGTGAACCCGTTAACTTGAGATTGGTAGATTAACGCCGTATCCACTAGACCACTGCGGCCGGCAGTGAAAATTTTAGCAAAAATCGGTCTGATACCTCCGACTGTATTGTACACTACATGTGCTAAGAGTACAATAGGGTTCCGTGGTTTCCCATTTTCACACCAGGCAAATGCCGGGGCTGTACCTTAATTAAGGCCGCTTCCTTCCACTTCCTAGGCCTTTCCTCTCCCATCGTCGCCATGAAACATATCTGTGTCGGTGCGACGTAAAACAAAATAGCAAAAAAGAAAAAAAAAAGAGTACAATAGGGGAGACAATCCCGCCGAACAGAGAAGGCTAGTATAATAACTCCAAATCAGATGGCGTACTGTGTACTGACGTGATCGGTGTGCAATGTCTGACTGTAGGCTTCAGTCTGCGTTTACGGGTTGAGGTGGTACGTTGATCAGCCCTATCCAAATGGAGATGTACCCGGTTACGCAACTTGCAGATATGGTGTTCGTGTATGGAAGCAGCAGAGAAGCCGAAAGTTTGTACAGGGCCAAATATCCACGTAAGAGACATCCGGTTCACAGAATGTTTCCGCGCTTCCATCGATTAAGTTAAACAGGGCAATTGGTACCACAGTACTATGACCAAGGAGGACGATTAATTGCACGGACTCCCGACATAGAAGATGCAGTGGTTGCTCGTGTGGATGAGGCGCCTGCAATCAGCACTCGAGCAGTTGCACATGAAATGAATGTTTCGCATATGACTACACCCCTACCATCCACAGAAAGTGTAGGCTCTGAGTCCTGCTGACTTCGCACCTCGAGTAGTGTTCAGCCAATGGGTCTTGCAGCGCCTTGCAGTCGACACTCACTTTCCTGGGACGGGCTGAGTGGCTCAGACGGTTGAGGCGCTGGCCTTCTGACCCCAGCTTGGCAGATTCGATCCTGGTTCATTCCGGTGGTATTTAAAGGTGCTCAAATACGTCAGCCTCGTGTCGGTAAATTTACTGGCACGTAAAAGAACTCCTCCGGGACTAAATTCCGGCACCCCGGGATCTCCGAAAAGCGTAAAAGTAGTTAGTGGGACTTAAAGCCAATAACATTTTTATTAGCACTTTCCTGCGTATCTGCTTTTCACAAATTAAGCCTGTTTCACCAGATATGGAATGCTAAATAGTCACAATAGTCATGTTTGGGCCAATGAGAATCCCCACGCTACAGCAGTAAAGAGCCATCAGCACAAACAATCAGTCAGCGTGTGGGCAGGTATAGTCAATGATTACGTAGTAGGCCCGTTTCTTATTCCTCCCCCCACCCCCCCCCCCCACCCTAAATGCAGCAGTGTACGCAGTGGTGCTCAGAGAACGTTCCTGGAACACATCCCATTTGCCCTTCGTCAACTGATGTAGTTCCAACATGATGGAGCCCCACCTGGGTCAGACATTCCCTGCGAAGTGGACAGGAAGAGGGGGTCCTCCTTCGTGGCCCGCTCGTTCGCAGGATCTTACCCCACTTGTTTTCTTCTTGTGGGGTCAAGTGAAAACCTTGTGAATGAGACACCTGTCGAGACTGAAGAGGGTCTCTTGGCAAGAATTCTCGCTGCCTGTGACGCTGTTCAAACGACACCGGAGGTATTCGAACGGGTACCACAGAACTTTGTGCGACGATGCCATGCCTGCACCGACGCAGGGGGACGCCTTTTCGAACATTTGTTGTAAATGGAGCAGCTTGTGAAACTTGTGCAGGTGAACGGACTTAAATGAGTAGAATTTTGCTTAAATTTGACTCTATCGTTTCCCGAATATGGTTCCGTATCTCGAATTGATCCATTTGCCGTTGTCCATCATCCCTGAAAGTTTGTATCATAATCACGAATACACCCTCTGTATGTCGCTCTTAACAACTACCTTGCAGCTTTCCATGTCAAAGCAATGCACACAGAGTTTCCTCCACCACCCTTCGCCGAAGATTCCACCTCCTTATAGATTCGCGAAGTGACTGGTCTAGATCAATGTCAAACACTGCTATACTGGCGGGATGACACAGCGTTGAATATTACTGCATTACTGCTACTCTTCATTTGTACCAATGTCCTTGCAATCTACAATAATCCATACAAAGAATAAAAGAATGTATTTGATTTATCTTCACCCCAGTTTTAAACGAGGGTACTGGTGTTCGAAGTATAATTTGAAAGAACATAGGAAATGCACTTCAGGGTTTGATACTCTGATAAAATCAACCACCATATATAGATTTCCCAAGTGGAGACGTCCGACCGTACTTGCAGATGACATGGAACCGAAAGACAAACAAATACTTATATTTTTAGAAAAAATGGAAGTTCTCAAACAATGATAGGGTACCAAACCTGAATTACCAAGACATTAAAAAGAATATTACCTATCAAAGAAAATTAAACACTGAAAGACAGGTAACAAAATATAAATTTGTGGATAAAAAGGACAAAAAAATCCTTCAGTACCATAAGGACTGATATTGTAGATCGCTGCCCTTAAAGGAGGTTCCTATAGCTCCAAAGGGAAGACCCTTCAATTCCCATGTGCATCCAGTTGTACTGTAGCTCTCACTTAAGTGAAGAACATGTGGGCAGTAAGCAGCTTTCTTCTCCTCGTCCACCAGTGACGCCTGCTGTGTGTTCTTCTGAAAGCGTATTGTGAGATACAACGGAAGGCATATCTTCTCCCTGCGGTTGAAAGTCCACTGAAATGCATGCATCGACCGACCCTACGAACGATAATTTCACACCATTCATAACAGGCACTGGCTGTATAAGGAATGGTATTATTTGCATCGCGCATACCTCGGTCACTTTCATATCGTCATAGCCAAGGATGGAAGTGAGACAGGTCAATGAAAAAATTCAAGCTCATACCAGAAGACATAGTACACTATAAACACTACATCTCGTCAGTAAAGGCACTGTAGGAAAATACGCATCCTATGGATACTTGAAATAATTCACATGTTCCAGTTTTATGTTCCCAAACTGAAATTTTATTCTCTTGGGTTTCTTTCCTACTGACATCACTTTAGTCTTGTAAAGACTAATTTTCCTCTCAACAATTGCACCTATTTTCAAGTTCCAAGATGATAGATTGTAGGCTTTCAGCACAGTCTGCCATTATGACCAAGTCGTCAGCACAGGCCAAACTGCGTACTACATTTCCAGCTAACTGAATCACTTTATACTACTCAGTAGATGATCCATGTAAACTATGAACAATAAAGTTGAAAGATTACAGCATTATCTAACCCCCAATAAGTAACTTGAACCAAGAATTCATACTACCACCAATTCTAACTATAGTCCAATGGTCAACCTAAATGCTTCGGATTGCTATTAATAATCTACCCTTAATCCGATAATCCCTTTCTACCGCTAACATCGTTGGGTACTCCGTCATACGCTTTCTCTAGTTCTACAAGACGCAAACATAACTGTCTATTCCTCTCGTAGCATTTTCAATTACCTAACGCATAGTGAAAATCTGATCGCGACAGTCCCCCAACACAGGTTGTCATACACCTCACTCTCAACCACTGATAGCACCTTCCATTCCAAAATGCCAGTGAACACCTTGCCTGGTATAATGATGAATGAAAAACCTCTATAGTTGCTACAATCGTTCTTTTTCCCTTGCTTATACAGTAGATAGGTGCAATTACGACTTTCGTCCAATCAGAACGTAACTAATATTCCATGCTGATTTCAGCCATTTCATCCCTGTCTTCCCACTATATTACACCGTTTCAAGTCTGTTTCATCTATTCCTGGTACTTTTCCACAATGGAGTTTTATCCACCATCCTTTCCAATTTCTGAAACGTAATTTCACTAACACTGTCCTCTTCTCCACGAACTTGGTTGTACTCAACGTCAACAGAAAGATTTACTTTTACGTTGAGAAGATTTCCAAAATATTACTTCCACCTGTCTAGTGATCACATGGGAGCTCCTAGGAGTCCACCTGATTTAGCGTCCGGTTTCTGAATGGTCAGCTTTGTCGCCTTCGGTTTAAAGGGCGCCGGGTTCTATTCCAGGCCGTGTCGGTGATTTTAAACTTAAATGGTTATATCCCTTGGCACGGCGACTTGGTTTTGCTACTGTATCCAATATTCCTGCGAATCACACCACACACAACACTATCCTGCATTACAAGAACACGCAGTTTCCATACATATAGGTTTCCCTGCCGCTTGACCTATCCTGTCCAGGTTATTACCGTAAGCTTCCCATGACTTCTTGGATTCAAAAATATTTGTTTCGCTCTGTTTCATTCATCTTCGTACAGTTCCTTGTCTTCATCATCCTTGTTTGGAGCCATTCCTGATACTCTCTTTTACGTTTGCAAGTTGTCCTCAATTTCTCATTCCACCTACATCTTTGCTTTTATCTGTTTTTTGCACACAGTCGTTCATAGACATTCCCTTGCTGTTTTTACTACAGTATCCTTGTATGTCACTCGTTCGCTTTCTATACCCTGAAACTGCTTGCTTTCAACTGTTCGGAATATTTGAATAGCCATATGCATGTACTTCTGTCTGGAGATTCTCGACCAATATTCGTCTACAGACCGATTTCACTCTTCTCTATCCTAGGCCTAGAGCTACATAGCTCACTACTGATCAGATTGTGGTCTGTATCATCGAAAATCCCCGGAATACTCGCACACTGAAAACAGATTTCCTAAATTCAACGTTGGTTATGATATAGTCTATTATGTATCTAGTGCTCCTACTCTCCCATGAGTACGGTGATTAGCCTTATGCTTGAAGAACGTATTCGTAACTGCTAACCCCACACCAAAACAGAACCCCTGTTAAATGTTTTCCATTCCTATTAGCTTTCATATCTTCCGCAGATTTACCGACCACAATCTTATATCCTTCATTTCGATTTCCAACTCTCGCGTTGAAATCGCCCATTAGCACCATCCTAACCTTGCTGCGGACACTGAATGCGATGTCATTCAGTGCTTCATAAAACTTATCAACTTTCTCCTCATCAGCACCCTCACATAGTGAATACACTGAGATAATTCTCGTCCTAATTACTTCAACTTTTAAATATACCTACACATTCGCTCATATACGTGCCTAACATAAACTACGTTGCGCGCAATAGTATTTGTGATGAACAGTCCTTCCCCACACTCTGCCCTTACATTTTTTTAACACTTGTTAAGAACACTTTATAATCTCCTCTTTCCTCCTCGTTATCTCCCGTTACACAAATATCATTAATTCCTAACACATTCAGACACATCCTGTTTGCTTACTCAGCCAATTCTACTTTCTTTCTTCTGCATGACCCACTAATATTGATAACTATCCATCGAAGTCCATTTCGTTCGCCAATCTGTCTTCAAGGAGCTCTTCGCGTGAATGGGACACTATTACTCCCATAGATCCGAGGCTTGCTTAAAATATTCTGAGCTACGTAAATTCTGCGAAGCAGGATGCTACCCTATTTACACATAGTCCCAGTGAGAATCTATCCTCTAACGGATTAGGGATCACCGGCGGATTGTATATTCCTAGCCACCTGGGTATAAGAAAGGCAATGACTCAGGATATGTCCCAGATGCCCACTCCTATTCCGTATCAACTGATATCTCGATTCTCGGGACACTTACTAGACAACTCAGTTATTGCCCATGGTTCACGAACTAAGACATGACTACATTAACCCACACTAAGAACCACCGTAAGGTTTCACATTGTTGAAATCATTGCTTAGTATAAACCTTTTCACCAGTGATTATAGTCATCCACAATAGAGAGTTTACTAAAGGGTAGCTAATGACAGGATGTGAAGTCTAATATATAACTGAGGAAATGTCTTCAAAGTCAAGGATTCAAGGAATATTACTTGATTTGTTATGTCATATTAGGAGCTTTGGATCCCCTTGCATAACATTATGGAGTACTAGTGAGAGCAGAAACGCTCTGATAACGTTTATATTTGTGTGTGTGTAGTATTGCCCTTAACTGCAGTTACAATTAGGATAGGTGAACAGAGACTTAAATTAAGGAACTATCGAAGCATTTTTGTGTAGTGGGTATGGAATAAACGTGGGAAATTCCACATTCAGGATAGACACTGTTAATATTGTTATCCAAAATTAAGGTTTCCAAATAATGTTTTCCAGCTCCACCTCGAGGTAGACTTAATCACTCAGCTACAAAACATCAGTCCCAGGAAAATGTGCAATAATTGCAAGAAAATAGAATGTTTCCAGAGGATTTGCTTTTAAGAAAATAAATACAGTGACGAAAGCATATAGAAATAGGGTTATTGATTAGATGTATTTTGAAAATTCCTACATACTGGCAATGATTAACCAGAGAATGAAATTATCTAAGCTGGAATTGTACATTACGACAGTTATTGATGGAAAAAGTAACGTATAATTTGAAAGCCTGACGAGAGTCAGGAAAGAAAAGTAAACAACAGATACATGTCAGCACTGCTCATGGATATCAGGAAGGCATATAACAGCGTGTGTAGACGAAGTGTTCGTCAAGCCCTGAAGCACAAGAGCGAAGTGGGGAAGTGACAGACGGGGACTATGAAAGCTATACCAAGAAAGGGAGAGGAATTCCAATTAAAATATCGCCTGAAGGGAGGTAATTTCTTGTTGACACTGTTACAGTTACTCACTAGGATCATAGTGATCATTAGTCCCCTGTACTGATCGTGTGAGAATGCGTAAAATTGATGTGATGATTTTTTTTTGTCTTCTGTATACCTAATTGGAGCTAGGACTTAAAAGATCGCCCTGGTACTTGTAAGAAGTTTTCACTTCAAGCAGAATCTACCCAGATGAATGTTAAATAAAGAGGACTGTTGCAGCCTTGATCGCTCAATTTTGGTTTTTTATTTATTGATGTATCACGACCTGTTAAGTGTAGCTAACTCAGTAGGAGTGAGATTTCGTATTTTCTTTTCCTTATTCTCACTAAGAAAGGAACTTTCTTGTTGAAGCTATAACTGAAGGAGAAGTCTCTTTTCCAGTATGTGGGTCCGGTGATACCTGTTAAAAATCTTACCCCAACCCCCATGGCACTACAGCCCTTGAAGGGCCTTGGCCTACCAAGCGACCGCTGCTCAGCCCGAAGGCCTGCAGGTTACGAGGTGTCGTGTGGTCAGCACGACGAATCCTCTCGGCCGTTATTCTTGGCTTTCTAGACCGGGGACGCTATCTCACCGTCAGATAGCTCCTCAATTCTAATCACGTAGGCTGAGTGGACCTCGAACCAGCCCTCAGGTCCAGGTAAAAATCCCTGACCTGGCCGGGAATCGAACCCGGGGCCTCCGGGTAAGAGGCAGGCACGCTACCCCTACACCACGGGGCCGGCTGTTAAAAATCTTACTTCTAAATAATTTTACTCTTACACAGATTATCAGACTATCTCAAAACACATATACATTTGGAAATTGTGTTGAAATAAATAAATAAATAAATAAATAAATAAATAAATATTATTAATGGATTTACGTCCCACTAGCTACTTATGCGTTTTTCAGAGACGCCAGTGTACCAGAATATTTGTTCCGCGTGTGTTTTTGGTTGCCGGTAAATCTAGTGACACGAGGCCGAAGTAGTTGGGCACATTCAAATATACCGGACAGAGCCGGGTTCGTGACCGCCAACTTGGGCTCCGACGGCCAAGGCTTCTACTGTCCATGACATTTAGCCCAGATGTTGAAATATATTCGAATTTCCTAAAATTATTAACAACAAAGACAGTAGCAGCATCAGTATCAACATCAGCAGCAACATAATCCATAATTCTCTTAACAATGTTCCATGTTTTGCTATCCTTCAACTTCCTTTTGTCTTAAGGGACACCGGAAAGCCTAAATACCATGACAGGAGGTTCTTCAACGTGCCAGTAAATCAACTGACTCGTGTTTTTCGAATTTAAGCACTCTTAAAACACAACAAACTACGTTGGAGTTAAAGCCTGTACCTTAGTACACATAAGGTGGCGCTTAACCAGCTGCTGTACACTCCAAAGACAGGTTCAACCAGTCTCACCTTATCAATCTCAAGCCGGTTCCGTGTTCTAGGGTTAGCAAGACTGCTTCTTACCTTGAAGCTCCAGGTTCGATTCCGGCCAGGTCGGGAATTTTTATCTGGATTGAGGGCTGGTTCGAGGTCCACTCAGCCTAGTGAGAACAATTGAGGAACTAACTGATGGTGAGACAGCGGGCCCAGTCTAGAAAGCGAAGAATAACGGCCGAGGGGATTCGTCGCACACATTACGCGTCACCTCGTGATCTGCATGCCTGCGAGCTGAGAAGGGGTCGTTTGGTTGGCTAAGTCACATCAGGGGCTGTAGCGCCGTCGGGTTTACTATTTCTGAAATAAGTCTCCAGAAATGTATCCAGAGTTACTGTATGTTATCTCTGGCTAAATGGTTAAATGATAGTTCGTGCGCAACCTCGACCGAGGTAACACAGCAAGCGGCCAAGCGGTTACAGTGAGCTAGTGAGAAAGTGAATGCGACTTGTTGAGTGTTATAGGGGCCGATGACCTTAGATGTTAGGCCCCTTTGAACAACAAGCATCATAAAGTGTTATAGTTAACTAGCATCAGTACTGATATGGCAAGTATACGAAAAATTACTATTAAGTGCGTGTTTGAGGATAGAAACAATAGGCCTGCTCCACTGGAAATTCATTGTTGGATAGGAACAGAACTCAAAGTTAACAAGGACCAAATTATATCAATTCAACTGCACAATGGGGAAAATGGTGTGTGTATAATATTAGTCTCTGTTGTACTATATGGAAACTTATTATCCCGGTTATGCCCTTGCTGGGGAGATGTAGTGTTCACAGTGCACTATGTCTTCTGGTATGGGCTAGAATGAATTTGTTACTTTCATTGACCTGTCTCAGTCTCATACTTGCCTTTGACAATATGAAAGTGACTGAGGTACTGTATATGTGATTGCTAGTAATGCTTTATGCAGCCAGTCCCTGCTATGAAAATGTCGCTCATAGGGTCGGTTGGTGCATGTATTTCAGTGGGCTTGGTAGATTGATATGTAATAGCAACTTCTGGATCGGTGAGGAAAGCAACGGAAAACTACCTCACTCCTCATTTCCCTAGTATGTCTCTTCAGTGACGCCAAGGCTATCTATGACAGCTTTTGGCGGAGCTGTGGAGGATCAAACTAGCCTTCGGCTGAATACCCAACATACAGTACATACATATATTATCCCGGCATGAAGGTGTGAAAGTTTTCCGTCTTTCTAACGGTTATTCAACTAATGTGACAATTACTGCTGCGGACACCTCGACTAAGCGTGTGCGTATATTCAACTTACCCACTGAACTTAACAACGAGCGGCTTGCCCGCGTGATGTCAACTTACTGGCTGGTCAAGGACATTCGAGACGAGAAGTGCAGTGACCCTTATGAATTTTCTGATGTGAGTAATGGCATTCGTGTTGTCAATATTAAACTTAAGTAGGCCTACCCTATACCAACTCAACTAACTGTTAATGACTGTAGAATTCTCCTAACTTATGAAGGCCAAATTAAATCATGCTTTGACTCTAAAGAAACAACACATTTACAAGTAGATTGTCCGCATCGTAGAAGCCGACCGGCTTTGAAAGTCGGACAGCAGACATACAGCACTGTGTTGACTGCTTCTGACGGAACTTTTAGTATAAATAACATTATTGAGGCTCGTAGAGACGTCACTTCACCAACACTTCCTAGATTAGAAGAAATTAATACTTCAAATGCAGATCTCACAGACAACGAAAACACTATGGAACCAGCTGTACAGCACATTAACACAGCTGAACCACCCTCACATACACAAGATATCGAGGAAGTAGTACTAGAACCTTACTTTGAGGGATACAAACATAACACAATGATAGGACAGAATGTTGAACAGGGACAAGAGGATAGCAAACTTATCGTTAATGAGGCCACCATAGCGAAACCCAACTCATGGGCGGAACACATGGACGCTCTAGAAGAGAATGGGCCCCAGTTACATCAACTCATTACAGTGGACACTCATCCTGAGCCTGCCAACCATATGATGCCGTCACACCAACACCACTTAGCGCCTGTAGATCTCACTAAGGACACTGAAGTTGAACCTACTGACATTTAAATGGTACAGCAATTTGAGTCTACACTAACACGTAAACAGAGGATGGAATTCGTAGCCGTAGAAAAACGGATATTGCCTAGAGGAAACCTGGATAACAAAACACCCACGCCTATAGTTTCTAAAGATTCATACACTCTACCACCAAAAGCTGCTAGTAAAAATAGTGCACGAGCGGTAGCTAAACCATATGGTCCATAAACCTGCAGTAATTGACGAAGCCGCCGTAAATGTCCGGAGGTTCGTAAATAGATGGATCGTGGGACGAAATTTTGATAGAATATTGTGTAAAAGGGAGTTGGTTCTATTGCTGATGATGAATGTACTGACTGTAGCTAGTGTGAACTTAAATTTCACCTTAAATTCACCTTAATTTCACCTTAAATTTCAATTGCTGGAAAGATTTCTCCATGTTAATGATAATGATATCGGTCTTTACAAGAAGTATACGAAAAATTACTATTAAGTGCGTGTTTGAGGATAGAAACACTAGGCCTACTCCACTGGAAATTAATTGTTGGATAGGAACAGAACTCAAACTTAACATGACCAAGTTATAGCAATTCAACTGCATAATGGGGAAAATGCAGTGTATATAAGTTAATATCAGTCTCTGTTGTGTTACGGTGAGTGTTGACACATTTAAACAGATATGTACTTTCGAGTGCTTGCAGCAATCACTAAGCATAAACCGACCAAGTTCGACGTAAAGTAAGCAAAGGGACTCAAGAAATACTTGCCGGTGCGGGGAGGAAGAGGACTCAGCAGAGCAATGCACAGGGAAGGGCGTAAAGTGAGGTAACACCAATATCTAAATGTCGTGTCTAGAATAACCAGATAGCAGTGATCACATCCCAAATCAAGTGGTGATTTCAATTATGGGGCCTTTCCCCAGAGGAACTATCGCGGTAGGGACACGTGGAAAAGGGGGGGGGGGGGGGGGGGAAGGAGAACACTCAAGAAAACTCCCACAAGCACAGGTTTCAAAAAAATGAACACATATATTAAAACAACTCCAAGAAATAACAATTGTTTACACTATAAGAATGAGAATTTCGACCATTTGATACACCATTAAAGTGGGAAATTGTACAAATTATCAACAGGTTTTCTCTCCTTTTTTTTGTTTAGCGTACTTATCTTAAAGGGGTAACCACCAAACTACAATAGAGCTTGGGGGGGGGGGGGGCGCCAAGCACGAAACCAGAATAAAATTTTATACCATTGTTCACGCGAATGCCACAAAGTAGCAAGGAATTATGGAAACAGGAACAAGAAAATTAACATTAGTTAAAAGGAATTTTTCCAGTGCTCACAAAGGCACGTGATAAAAGAACAGGCTATCCCCCTAAAACTAAGGCACACCTTTTTTTCTTTTTAAAGCAAGTAGACACCAGAATAATCGAAAGGCACACGCCAGATGAAGTATAAAAATTTAGCAGAGCACCAAGCTACAAATTTATTAATATGTTACTAGAGGAACAAAAGGTAGACGAAAAGAAGGAAAAATCGGGAAAGAGATTCAAGCAGGGAAAGGGGATTGACCAGGGTACGATGTCCGCTCCAAACGAGAGAAAAGGTTCCAGTACAACTGTTCAAAACTTGAAGCCCAGCACGCTTCCTCCTTCATATTTCCATCATAAAGTCAAAGTCAATAATTTGGCACCGTGAAATTTCGCTGTGTCCTGAAGGGACGATAGTTCAATATCGAAGCGTTATTCAAGCCCATATGATGAATGAGAGGGCGAAATTAAAATGAATGGTAAAATAATTACAGTAAAAGTCTGCTCACCCAACACGTAACGGAGAACCAAGAAAAGTCCAAATGCACTCGGACCAGCCGGTGCAGGGCTTGAGCTCCCACTGCCGATTACAACACCAAGTCACACCTGATCGCCGGACAGGAGAAAGCGGCGAGTATATATACACGGAGCGAAGCGAGCTCGAGAACACACTAGAACTAGGTGACGTCACGGAGATTGCGCGTGGCGGTGTAGCAGATGAAGCAGTGGTGAGACAGCATAGCAAGCAGAAGGTTCATAGAGCAGCGCAATATAGTGTGCACTAAATCAAGACGGAGAAGCAGCCATAAGGTAGGCGAAGTTGAGCTCGTAACAGTTGTACTGTATGAAAACTTATCCCGGCTACTACAACCAAAATATAAACATCGGCAATGCTAGTAGGGGAACATTACACGATCTGGAAATCGAAGATGTGCAGAGTCACCATTCAGGAGGGTCATATCTGAACACATTAAGGACACTATCCTAATAAATATTTATGCACCACCAGAGAACCTAAATCGTGTTCAGCGCAAGACATTCTTTCAGAACGATATACTCCCACACCTGCATAATATAAAAGGGAAAAAAAATCCTCGCCGGGGATTTTAATTGTGTTCAATGAATAGAAGATTCGATAGAGCAAAATTATGCGGCCTACCCTGCCTTAAATGATCTCATAACCTCCTTGAACCTGGCAGATGTTGTGGATAAGCTGAATGTACCCCTTCCTCACTATACCTATATCCAGTATGACTCCTCCTCACGCCTGGACCGTATGTATGATTCACGAACACTCATTCAAACTAGAACTTACGAGGTGATCCCTATTAGCTTCACCAATCCTCGCGCAGTTGTAAGTAAAATAAACTTCCCACAGAAAGTCTACTATATAGGGAGAGGATACCTGGAAATGACAAAGACAAAGACACCTCCGTACAGGCCATGAAGGCCCTTGGAGAAGTGGAAGGTAAAGGCTTCCACCATTGTTAACCGCGGCACGTGATGGGGTAGAGTGGTTAGCTCTACGCCCGGCCGCCTTTGCCCCCAGGAATTAACCTGGTACTTATTTTTGGTGTACGCTGAGTGAACCTCAGGGCCATATGCACCTCCGGGAGTGGAAATCTCATTTCTTTAAATTTTACGACTTCCTGACGGGGATTCGAACCCACGTCCTTACGGGCGAACCGAGCACGCCTTTACCGCCTCGGCCAGGCAGCCCCTACCTGAAAATGAACTGCTCATCATTACAGGATGATAAATGTCAGGAAGCTTTTTTAAGACAATGGAATGAACGGATACTTCAGGAATGTCAATATAGCGATAGTGCAGAATGGTAGGATCGGTTAATTAAACCAGGGATAAGAAGAATCTTCAAAAACTTTGCGTATCCAAAGGCACAAGAGAGACGGGATACAACTGAATTCTATTACAGTGTTCTCCGACAGCTGCAGGAAAGGAATATTTCTGGTGTACAAAATTACAATGAGATTAAAGATGTTAAAGATAAACTGTTGAAGATACAGGAGAGGACGCTCACACAATTAAACGTAACACTGTAGGATCACACGGCACTACCTGATGAAGTTGCAAGTGCCTATTACATAGCACGTACACAGCGAGAGCAACAACGCCGGTACAATCATAAAATAAGATCGCCCATTGGACGCGAGATGACGTCACAGGAAGACATAAGGAAATAAATTGCCTCATTCTACCAACAGTTATACGCCAGAGAATCTATCGATATAAACAAAGGTTTGATACTTAGCTCAAGTGTTCCCGCTACCGAAAAGCTTTGAAAGCCAGATCTCAAAATATATTGGCTGGTTCATATGGCAAGGCCATCTATTTAGAGCACAAAGGGAACAACTGTATCTCCCATGTGAACTTGGTGGATTAGGACTCATTGCACACATAAGGAAATGCCAAGCTCTCCTTCTTAAGAATGACATTTCTACATTATTACAGTCGGATACCCAACTTACTCCAGAAAATAAAGAACTGCTTAACATGGAAATTACCGATGATGAATTTCAAGCCATCCTGAAACTTCTTCCGTCCAATCGCTCTCCAGCAATCGACGGGCTCCCATATGAATTTTATAAATACTACTGGTTTATTATCGGCAAGGAATTCTGTGACGTTATCCGCACTATCTTGGAACGGCGTGGCTTATGTAAAACCCACTATGAAGGTATTATAGTTCTTATCCCAAAAAAGAAAGGAACGCTTCAGGTGGAGGAATTCAGGCCAGTTACTCTACTATTCAGTGATTATAAAATATTAACCAGAGTGTTATCCCCTCGTATGAAGACTGTCCTGATAGATGTAATTGGAACCGAACAGTGACGCAGTGTTCCCGAACGTATAATTTTAACAAACCTACGAACATTACGTGATATCCATCTGAACGCAGACTCCCAGCCGAGTGACCACATCAGCTTCTTGAATATAGATCATGATAAAGCATTTGATCGTGTTAGCCATCAGTACTTATACATCGATTTAAAGCACATCCAATTCCCTGATACAGTGATCGATTACATTCGAATGATTAATTGCCACTCTATATCTCGATTCCTTGTTAACGGATTCCATTCGACGGCAATGCCGATAGAAAGTTCAGTAAGACAGGGATGCCCCTCCACATGTTACTCTTTGTCGTAGGACTGGAACAGTTTATTAGGACACTTCAACCACAGCTAAAGGATGCAGAGTGAATATACATAAATTTTCAATGTGTGTTTACGCTGGTGATATTTTGATATTAGTAAGAGGTGAACAGGCCATTCAACATATCTCTCAAACTTTCAGCACATATCGCGCCGGTTCAGGGGCGAAAGCCAATCCCAGGAAAACTACTTTACTTAACTTAAACGATGGGACAGACATCGTACAGAAGGACTGGTTTAACATGGTTGATGAGGTGAAGATCCTTGGTATTAAATGGAAAAAATAACTGTGATCGGTACTTTAGAAACCAACTGGGCTACTGTTAATGCCAATGTTAGGGGCGTGATTATGAATTTTCGTCAAATAAATTTGAACATAACTCAGACGATTGTGGTGACAAACATCTATGTTCTCTCAAAGGTTTAGTACTTAGTTCAAGTGTCTCCGCGACCTAAAAACTTTGAAAGCCAACTCTCAAAATATATTGGCTGGTTCATATGGCAAGGCTATCTATTTAGAGCACAAAGGGAACAACTGTATCTCCCACGTAAACTGAGTGGATTAGGAATCATAGCAAACGGAACGAAATGCCAAGCTCTCCTTCATAAGAATGATATTTCTACATTGTTACAGTCGCATAATTTCTCGAAGGCACTGTGCAAAGACATTTGGAGTACAGATAAGGGTGACAAAATTTCTTTACGGAAAATATTTAGAGATCACCAACCGAAACTCCAAAAGTTCGTGACCTACCGTCAGGAAAGAATGCCACTACCAAGACCATCTACAATATGTTACGAAGAGCTGTGAACTTCACCTCGCGGATTGAGTCCACGGCACTCTACACTCACGGGCCTACGGTGTGGGTTAATTTTAGCCATATGACCCTTCCGTCACAGGCACGTTCCCAAATATTCCTTTTCCTAAAAAATATGGTACCAAAAGCACAACATCGCCACAAAATACATTTGGAACAATCGCCTTGATGTACATTGTGTGGTCAGATGAACACAGCGATACACCGCTTGACAACATGCACAAATGCCGTGCGCACATGGAGCTGGTGTAAACGACAGATCACCTCATGAACCTTCCTCTTGGAGACATCGATGCCAGGAGGCTGATTCGACTGTCTGTAACGGCCTTTACCCAGATCAAACAGCAAGCGATTGTATGGCTAATAAGTCAATTCATTACATACATGTTGGACAGTGTTGATGGTGTCATACTACTAGCTCTCTTGTATCACATAAGGAAAGAGAGATGGGAACTGTGTGAATGTGGACAGCTAGAAGAAAGGAATGGCCACTATTTCAACTCTATTGGTATATAACGTGTATTTGTGTTTTTATGTTCTAGTTTGAATTAACACCTTGAAGGTACACGTTCTTTTACCGGACAGTGAATGAACTAAGGAACTGTTTCAAAACGATTTCACCGATACCTGTCAAGTACAGGTTTATTTCATGTATGAATGTAAATATTGAAGCATGGAATAAAAGTTTCATTAAAAAACAAAAAAATGGTTTGCTGGCCTTTGGCCACAGGGGTCCCGGGTTCGATTCCCGGCAGGGTCGGGAATTTTAACCATAATTGTTTAATTCCGCTGGCACGGGGGCTGACTGTATGTATCGTCTTCGTCATCATTTCATGCTCATAACGACGCGCAGATCTCCTACCGGCGTCAAATAAAAAGACCTGAATCTGGCGAGCCGAACTTGTCCTCAGACACTCCCGGCACTAAAAGCCATACGCCATTTCATTTACTTTGTTGTGTATCGTGGCAATACAATTGACCGAAGAACGTCATTAAGCTTGAATGACCGATCAATATTGGTGGAAAGAGGAAATAAGTCATTTATGATGTTGCAGTTCGTTATTACATGTGCACTTAATCTCAAGAAGGATCCCCCTATAAGGGTAACATATTCATTGTAACAGAAATCTCACGATAGATATCTTCCAAGGGTATCTACGAAAGTAATATGAGTTTGCATTGACATAATTGGGGAAATATCGCAATCGTTTCCCTTTAGTGGCCGAACCCGCCCCGATGCTATTCTCCTGAATGTTCTTTTATGAAACAAAATCCGCAGCCTTCGTGAAACATTGAATCTCGTCCAACTGGCTGCATCATTTCTTACGAACAACGCCAAAGCGTCTGGGTATGGTTATGAGGTCTCATGAGAGGAATGATGGAGAGCAGCGATTTGCACGGCAAATTAACTTTCACACTAGATCTTCACAGGTGTGTAGTTCAAAGTAGCTGTGACGTTTATAACTTCCACAACTCTAGGTATGGAGAACCGCTATATAAATTCCTTGCTGCCGGCTTCCCTTAACGTCTTGCTCTCTTGTGAACGTGGATTGCTCACATTTGGGCAACTGACCTTTTACAGGATATCTCAAATCGTGCATAGAAATTCACATCTCGATTAACTTTCTTCACCCGTGTGTCGTTTGTTCACTGCCATTAAATCACCTATTATTATCACTCGTCCTCGAACTTGCAGTTCTTACCTTAGACGGTAAAAGAGGCAAGCTAAGGGGATACGCCCTTTGGAGTTCCTAAAAAGAGAATGTACGAGGAACCTTATCTCTACTTTTCTCCTTTACCTGCCTTCCAATATTTATTTTTCAACTCTTACACCCACTCCTCAATTCATAATTTACTCCAGGAATAATTTGAAACTGTATCTCAACAACATCCGATAACTTTCTGTATCAAGTTAACTTCTCCACTTCGTATTTCGCAATGAACGTAAGTCACTGTGTGAAAGTCTTAGCTATATAACGCACCTTAGAATCCCAGACAGCAAAGATTCAAATATTAACATACGTAGTGACTCTCAAATACACATATTTTAAAATCTCAACACACTATATTAAAATTCAATAACACTATAGTGACAGAAGTAACAAAGAAGAGAAGAAAGGCCATCACCCACATAGACTATGAAGGCAATTGGAAGAGCAGAAAGAAAAGGCATCAACTTTACGTAACCTCGGCTCTAAGCGGGATAGAGTGGTTAGCCTTACGTCGTAACATATTTGACCCCTGAAGTTAACCTGTTACTCATTTTTGGTGTACGTTGAGTGATCCTAAGGGCCGTGTGGCGCTCCAGAGTTGGAAATCTCATTTCTTAAATTGTGCAACTTCCTGGCGGGGAATCGCACCCACGTTCTTCCTCTTGAACCGAACACGCTGAGCAAGGTAGGTGAGTATCTAACCAACTAAGATTCAGAGGTGGCCATACTGAGATCAAAGTGTGGTATACCCAAGCTAGGAACCTCGAACCTGAGCCACGGTGATATTCGGCACTTTAAGAGCGAGTTTCTTCTGTTAATTCACCTCAGATAAACGGTGGGGCTTCAGTATTCGACGCAATACGATAATACCCAGTTTCAGCATGTATATTTCACAGTTGCTACGATACTATTTAGTCCAGTTCCAGGTCTCTGTACTTCTGTACTTAGGAGGAGTATTAGGAGTATGTGCCTGCCTCTTACGCGGAGGCCCCGGGTTCGATTTCCGGCCAGGTCGAGGATTTTACCTGGACCTGAGGGCTGGTTCGAGGTCCACTCAGCCTACGTGATTAGAATTGAGGAGCTATCTGACGGTGAGATAGCGGCCCCGGTCTGAAAGAACAAGAATAACGGCCGAGAGGACTCGTCGTGTTGACCACACGACACCTCATAATCTGCAGGTCTTCGGGCCGAGCAGCGGTCGCTTGGTAGGCCAAGGCCCTTCACGGGCTGTAGTGCCATGGGGTTTGGTTTGGTTTGGTTTATTAGCATAACATCGGCAGGAATATTCTGGACACAATGAGAAATGATGTCACATTAGTTTGGAATCCTTGAGAACATGATTCATGCCCTCGGCCCTAACGTAATCGAGAATTATGTATAAGCTTTTGATGTGAAAAATAAATCTGCCATTGCAGTAAACGTAGAATTTCATCACAAGTAACAGCGATTTATCTAAACCTTCCTAATAGTACATTTTGAGGGATTGGATTTATTTTGAGGACTAATACAATTACATCTAAAAGTAGTTCAAATCGATGAGGTACGCAGGACGCATATCAACTATAAATGCTACGGTAGCTATGGTAAACATAATTTGTTGCCCCATTAGCCTGTATTTCCGGCCTCAATTTGTTGAAATTTGTACGCAGGGGCAATCACCAGCATAGGTACTATACAATTAGCAGCCAGCAAAATGATGATTAAAGTCGTCGATATGCATCTGGCTGCCTACATTCAAAATTCAACTAGTCATTTAGCGCTCTCTCGATTGTACAGCACGTCTGCTGTGACTTCGGGCCATTCAAGCTAGCAATGAGCTCACAAATACCGGGTTCCAGTAACAATATGACAGGCCCAATAAACTAGTAACAGACCTTACTATTTTTAGAAGTTCTATTTACACATGCAAGCTCTAATTTACCGATGTACATTGTAGAGAAAGGCTCTCTTTTTTCACCTACCTTAATATAATTATAAAATGATTTCAATTGATGTTGATATTTTGATGGATGTTTTTAAGGGCCAATGTTTCAGATATACCTACTGCATTGCAAACGCAGAGAGAGTTTTACAGCTATTTACACCACAGATAGCGTACCGTGGATCATGTTGTCATTGTGCTGTCCACAATGATATACTGTGTGCATCAGTGCATACTCGTTCCACGGCGTTCCAGGTACAATTCCTGCATGCATTATGGGCATGTGTACAAAGAAAACATCTCCTAAACTACTGAAATACCCATGATAACACCCCGGCAATGAGAGCTTAATGACTCATGGTTTTGTGACCTGTGCTACAGTGCGTTCAGTTCACACGAGTGGACGTTACTTTAAGCTATCTCTACGTCCTCTTACATTTTTGGTTTAGTATGTTTACCTTTTTTAACTGTGTTTTTATGCATGACGAAAAATATCATAATTAGTGACTTATGTTGGAACACAGAAAGTCGTTAAATAAGGAAAATGCATTCAATTCCATTTAGAGTTAGATTTTTCAACAGAAAATTCTTCGATTAGTCACTCTTACAAAGGTGACACAAGTTACGTACTACATATGGTATAGATAGTTTTTTAGAATTTGTTGACAATTTTGTCAACAATAGAACGTTGACAGTAACGTCTCATTTCATTGTCCTAAACAATATAAATTTATTTTGTATATTTGTTAAGGAATATACCGGTACCCTTGTTCTAGGAAACATTTGAATCTCCACAATCATATAAAAATACTTATACCATAAACTTTTCAATTACATTCAGGGTCTTCTGAACGAGTTGGCTATGCGGTACGGGTTGTGTGGCTGTAAGCTTGCTCTCGGGAGGTAGTAGGTTCAAACCAACCATCGGCAGCGCTGAAAATGACTTTCCATTGGTTCCAGTTTTCACCACGCCACTGCCACTGAAAATCATTAAAGCAGATTTAATGCTCAAACCGGGGGAAAAGATTCCAAAACTGAATTTTTTCCTAATAAATTGAGATTTCGAAGCATATATCAAAACCTGATCAAAATCCTAAAAAGAAAATATTTTGGCCACATATGGATTTTGGTTGGCATGTGAGAGAGAAGATGATGCAGAATTCAGAAGCATTAAATCATGAACTATTCGCCAAGGCTCTACTTAAAGCCTATGAAATGAAAAACCACAGTCTGATTCTAGTCATTTGACCGGGTCAGGAATGGAATGAATGAAGCGCCATCTAGCGGCGAGGATAAGAATTGTGCCAGCTGCGGAAGCCTGCCGCACTCCTCTGGGGCAATGATTAACGACCGACAGATGAAATGAAATGATATTGGAGAGTGTTGCTGGAATGAATAAATAATAATGTTATTGGCTTTACGTCCCACTAACTACTTTTACGGTTCTCGAAGATGCCGAGGTGCCGGAATTTAGTCACGCAGGAGTTCTTTTACGTGCCACTAAATCTACCGACACGAGGCTGGCGTATTTGAGCACCTTCAAATACCACCGGACTGAGCCAGGATCGAACCTACCAAATTGGGGTCAGAAGGCCAGCGCCTCAACCGTCTGAGCCACTCAGCCCGGCTTGCTGGAATGAAAGATGACAGGAAAAATCGGAGTACTTAGAGAAAATTCTGTCCCGCCACCGCTTTGTCCAGCACAAATCCCACATGGAGTGACCGGGACTTGAACCACGGAACCCAGCAGTGAGAGGCCGGCGCACTTCTGCCTTAGCCACGGAGACTACTTCTATTTAAAGCCTATCATGGTGCATATAAAGCGATGATATTTTGCACTGCAAGCATTTATCCTTCAATCGGACAGAAAAATTAAAACTTTTATGCCTCTTTCGAGTCCTCTAAAAGCTCCAAGTCCTTCCATTTCCATAGAGAAACAAAGAAAAATGTAATACAATAATCACAGCAGTGCATTAGGACAAGAATATATACAAATTTCTTCCTCTTGGCTGTGATGGTTCGTCAGCATTTTCCGAAACATACGTTAGCTGGGGGAAGTACTGTAGATGAGTACATCAATGGAATGTGTTTGTTCAAGAACCAGTGTGAACGTTCAGAGCTTGTCTTGGGGAAGTCTGCTGTTTGGTGTATCTTATCTCCAAAAGTGAATCATGTTGCCTTTCGTAAATACTGTATTTTCTCTCTCTCTTTCCTTAATCGATTAATATTAATTCCTAACTTGGTAAGTAGCAGAAATTGGAGAGCCTTATCGAAAATAACGTTGTTTGTCATTTACGTGTTGTACAAGCGATATTACATGTCGTAAACAACTGCCAGTACGTCAAAGGTAGGAATGCAATTATTTTTCGTATTTTGTTTATCTGTCCTTCCTGCGAGACACTCCGGACCAGTTCGCGGTACAATATTGGTAACAGGACCGCTACTAACTTCAGAGGCAAACGCCATACACTTCATGACGTCTTCAACTCTCGACGATTAATATAGGGCTATGGTGGCACCGAAGGTAGGAGTTAGGTCACCAGAACTGATACAAATGCGACTGAATTCCTTACGTTTAAAACGAGACTCCCTAATTCTATTCAAAGGCCGTCTGACGCCAATTAAATAGTCTCGATTCCCCAGTACAGAGAACTGTGTTTCACGATTTTATTTGATCATTCTTCTGTAGAACTCCACATTGAAGGACAATTTATACACATCGTATTAAAATGTCTACTGCATCATTATTATTATTATTATTATTATTATTATTATTATTATTATTATTATTATTATTATTATTATTATTATTATATCGCGGGGCTATTGCTAGCCTGTTGCAACCCTTTTAAGGCCCTCGAACGAGGGTGGGCGGCATCTGCCATGTGCGGGAAACTGCGAGTTATTGTAGTGGAGGATAGTGATGTGTGTGATGTGTGAACTGTAGGGATGTTGGTGACATTACAGACACCCAGTTCCCGAGCCAGGGGAATTAATCATTTAAGGTGAAAATCTCCCACTCGACCAGCAATCGAACCCGTTGCCCTCTAAACTGAAGGTGATTACGCTGACCATTCAGCCAACGAGCCGGACATTATCATAATTTGCGAGTATATACAGGAATAATCAATGTCATGAAGCCCAGTATACATGTTTGACTAAAGCAGCATTTATTGTAATTCGCGCAATCCATTCCCTTTTGTATTTAGCATTAATTAATCGCATAGATTCTTCTGCTATCGCCTACGTGAACATATGATGGTAATAAATTAGCTTGTCGCCATTAATGGCCGAAGCATCTTTTTAAATTCATCTGTGCATTTTCGTGATTTTTTATGCATAAAAAGATAACTGCAGGCAATTTTAAACCCAACCACTAAAAGCTGATCGCTTGTAATACACAAAAGGTCTATTCAGAGAATAAACAGAACCGCATACTGTACGGAAGGAACTTATGACACTGAAATATCTGTATGTGAAAATATGGTGAAGAGCGTGTGACAGAGATTTTGAATGGTTTTATAAGGAGTGGAATTTACTGAGCAAAACTGATGTGGACCTGATCATCCACAAAGAATTTTCAGTACAATCAAAAGCAAGCGGGCAAATAATATTGTAATTTTACATGACTATAGCACTCCGGACCGAGAATTTTACGTGGAATTCCAACAATAGATATGAACTTTCCATTTCAGAATATCACAAATATTTTGTGTGACATCTGAACTTTCGCTACGTTGACAAAATTTTGCAACAAAATCACTGAGCTGACAAGCTAGCTGCTATTAGTACAATCAACGAAATTATTGGTTTAATCAGGACATTTCCTTCATCCAGTATTGAAAACAGCATCCATTGGGTTGGCAAGAGTTAATACTTTCTGCTTATATTACACACGTTTGTTAAATTACTAAGTGGAAAGGTTGTTCCTGTGAGGCTCAACTTGTAGGAATCCAGCCAGATATAGGAGATGTTTCAGATTCGGGAGGTCAAATGGACTGTATCGCAGTTGATCTACCCAGGGTCTTTGAATGGGTAATCATGGAAGATATACTGTTGAAAATGAGGGCTAGTAGACTAGAAAAAAGAATGGCTGAATGGGTGGCCAAATTTCTACAAAATATAGCTCAGAGAATCGGAGAAGGTGAAGCATTATCTGGTCCAGTTGTGATGAAGAGAGTCAGGGTTCCCACAAGGCAGTATTATTGGACCTCTGTACTTTCTTATATGTATAAATGGTACGAATAAAGAAATGGTATCAGAGATAAGGCATTTTGCGTCTGATTAACAGTATTATGTTGATCGAGGGGGCATCACTGTAAGTACAAGGAAATCACGTAATTTGGATTGCATATAAAGGTTACATATCTCTTCATATGGTTATGATGGTATTAAAGGGTTGTAGTAAGGATATAAAGGAGAGGGCGTGTAAGTCAGTGGTAAGACCGTAATTAGAGCATGGTTCTAGTGTATGGGAATCTTACCAGGAATATTTTGATTCGAGAACTGGAAATTGTCCTAAGGGAAGCAGAAACATTTGTTCTGGATGATTTCCGACAAACGAGAAGTGTTACGAAACTCTTGGAAACTTTGGACTGGGAAGACTTGGGAGTAACTAGACCAACAGCTCGACTATGCAGAATGGTCTTAGCTGTCAATGGAAAGATTACTTGGAATGACATTAGAAGACGAAGAAGTTTGAAAGGAGTCTTGAAAGTAGAAAAGATCATAATATGAAGATACAGTTGGAATTCAAGAGGACAAATTGAGGAAGATAATCGTTTATAGAAAGAGGAGTTAGAGATTGGAATTATTTTCCAAGGGAAATGTTTGATACGTTTCTAACTTCTTTGATATCACTTAAAGAAAGTATGTAAACAAACAGTAGGAAATCTTTCAAGTGGGCGATAGCCCTGAATGCAGGTCAGTGGTGATCGATCGATTGATTGATTGATTGATTGATTGATTGATTGATTGATTGATTGATTGATTGATTGATTGATTGATTGATTGCGAGAACATGCCCTAAGACAGTGATTATGGTTAGTTAGATGTTAGCGCGTTGGGTGAATGATGCACGCGCTGTAGTTGACTCAAATGGAGAAGTGAAAGATGATGTGAAGCGTACTGATTCCAGGAGATTATCTGGACAGACTGAGCTCAGCTGTTCAGGATTGTAAAAAAAGAAGAATACTCAAAAGGCATTGGTTGGACTGAAAAATTAGTGCTTCGAAGTTAACTGATCAACATAATTTTTGAATGTTTTTCCAACACGCGAAATGTACCTTGCAAACTCCGGAATTCAAATTTTACAGTTTACCTTCTTACCAACAGCCCTTCATATAAACACTATTTCTTTAGAGACCGTTATGTTTTCACTGTTCAGTGTGCAAGCATCTGCCAATAAAGAATGCGCCTCCATTGTCTCCTCATCGCAGCGGTGTTTGCCATCAAACCTCATGCCTTGAAACCGTAAATTTAGAGGATCAATGAAGACCATAAAATGAATAAGAGCGCACAATCAATAAATGTCTAAAGTTCAGAAGACTTGCACCACCACTTAGTGCGAGGTATTGACAGTCAATAATGCAACAGTCTACAAAACTGTCGAGCTGAGTGACTCATACGGTTCAGGCACAGGCCTTCTGATGTCAAGTAGGCAGGTTCGATCCTGGCTCAGTCCGGTGGTACTTGAAGGGGATGAAATACGTCAGCCTCGTGTCGGTAGATTTACTGGCATGTAAAAACCACTCATGAGGGACGAAATTCTGGCACTTCGTCGTCACAGAAAACAGTAAAAGTAGTTACTGGGACGTAAAGAAAATAAGATTATTATTATTATTATTATTATTATTAATCTAAGTATCACGTGAATGATACCGCCCACAAATCACAATAGAAGTGTGAGGAGTTAAGCACACAGTGGGTAGAAAAATCTCAAAGAACTCTGTCGACATATCACTAGCAACAGTGTGTGTGTGACATTGACCATTTTTACTACATTCTCTGAAATGCATTCATTATGCCGCTCTAGATTTAACCAACGGACTCCATATAGTATTTTGGAGGACAAGATGCGAACGATATTTACCCCCCGCTGCTCGTTTCCTTACGGCTTTTCGAAAGAATCACACACACATATGACCAGCTATATGTACCTAGGCATAGCTAGGCAAAGCTGTGGTTGTGATGCGTGTTAAATTAAGTGATAAGGAAAGGTCACGGTGCAGTACGTCTTGTGTGGACTCCAATTTCGCTCCTCCAACCTGCCTGACGTTCATTACTTGCGAGTCAAAATTTGCCAAAATATGGCACACGAATTATGGCGAACGTGTTTCCATCTTACTGTAGGTATGGTAGCAGAAGTCAAGTGAAGGCTGAACGTGTAAGTGGAAATATTTTCATCATGTAACGTGTATGGCAGCCGTGGTCATGTGAAGATTGAATTTATTCGGGGAAATTATTTCACCGTGGAAATGATGTGATACCAGTGGTCAAATAATGAAAAATGAAAATCTACAGCCTGTTTCCAGTCATTGATTGGGTCAGGGATCGAATGAATGAAGCCCTCATCTAGAGGCGAGGATAGGAATTGTGCCGGCTGCCGAAACCTGTCGCACTCCTCTGGGGCAATGATTAATGATTGACAGATGAAATGGTACTGGACATTGTTACTGGAATGAATGATGATAGGAAAAACCGGAGTACCCAAAAAAAATACCTGTCACGCCTTCCCTTTTTCCAGCACAAATTCCACTTGGAGTGACCGGTGTTTGAACCACAGAACCCAGCGGTGAGATGCCGGCGCGCTGCCGCCTGAGCCTCAAGTAATGTACAAATGTATTAAAAAAACGAAAATCCTCTACCGTACAACGGGCTATTGTTCAGTATGTCAAATACTTCCGTGAAATTGAACGCGTTAGAGGAAAAACATATTGCAGTTGATATAACAATGAAGGGACAAACGTGCAGGAAGAAATTCTTCTACCATACATTGGGTATGACAGCAGTGTTGCTCTGAAATTGGAACGTGTAGGAGGTAACCGCACAATTGAAATGGCAGGAGTGATCAAACGAACGTACAAGTAATCGCAATCCTGACACAATATAACACGGAATCAGACAGAAATGATTTATATCACTTGGACGGCTCTTACAAAGGAACTACTTGGGTCAGGCCAAACAATAAAGCTTGGGTGAATGATCGGTAAACATACCCTAAATTTAATGGCCACAATGGCAACGGTGGTGTTATAATTAATTGCTGCCGTGCTGAGTGGCTCAGGCGGTTGAGGCGCTCGCCTTCTGCTCCAACTTGGCAGGTGCGATCCCGGTTCAGCCCGATGGTGTTTGAAGGGGCTGAAATACGTCAGCCTCGTGTTCGTAGATTTACTAGCACGTAAAAGAACTCCTCCGGGACTAAATTCTAGCACCTCCATATCTCCGAAAACCGTAAAAGTAGTTAGTGGGACTTAACATCAATAATATTATTATTTATTAATTATAGGGGCACGCAGCTGTGAGGTAGGATCCGGGAGATAGTGGGTTCGAACCAAACTTCGGCATCCCTGAAGATGGTTTTCAGTGGTTTCCCATTTTTACACCAGGCTGTACATTAATTAAGGCCAATGCCGCTTCCTTCCCTCTCCTAGGCCTTTCCTATCCCATCGGCATAATTCGTCGTACCGATCACTTGGCACCTTGTAATCTGCAGGCTTTTGGGTTGAGCAGCGGTCGCTTGGTAGACTGAGGCCCATCAGAGCTGTTGCGTTATGGGATTTTGATCTTTTAAATAATATTATTTTACGGCAGAATTACCAATACAATGAATTTTCCAACGTCTTAATTGACCGTCCTAACTATTTTCATTGTAACTGATCTACTCCAACCCATATAAAAAGGATTACTTGATCGAGAACGTCCGCCTCTGTGGTGTAGTGATTAGTGTGATTAGCTGCCACCCCCGGAGGCCCGAGTTCGATTCCCGGCTCTGCCACGAAATTTGAAAAGTGGTACGAGGGCTGGAACGAGGTCCACTCAGACTCGGGAGGTCAACTAAGTAGAGCTGGGTTCGATTCCCACCTCAGCCGTCCTGGAAGTGGTTTTCCGTGGTTTCCCACTTCTCCTCCAGGCAAATGCTGGAATGGTACCTAACTTAAGGCCACGGCCGCTTCCTTCCCTCTTACTTGTCTATCCCTTCCAATCTTCCCATCCTCCGCAAGGCTCCTGTTCAGCATAGCAGGTGAGGACACCTGGGCGAGTTAATGGTCATCCTCCACAGTTGTATCCCCCAAACCAGAGACTGAAGGTCCAGGACACTGCCCTTGAGGCGGTAGAGGTGGGATCCCTCGCTGAATCCGAGGGAAAAACCGACCCTGGAGGGTAAACAGATAAGGAAGAAGAAGAAGAAGAAGATTCGAGACCTGGGTAAAATCCAAATAAAAGCAGCTCGATTTGTTCTGAGTGATTTTCGACAAAAGAGCTGGAAAGACTTGGGAGACAGAAGACGAGCTGCTCGACTAAATGGTATGTTCCGAACTGTCAGTGGAGATGGAATGACATTAGTAGATGAATATGTTTAAGTGCTTTTTTAATTAGGAAAGATCACAATATGAAGGTAAAGTTGGAATTCAAGAGAAAAAAATTGGGGCCAATATTAGTTTATGGGAATGGGAGTTAGAGAGAAGAATAATTTACCATAAGAGATGTTCAATAAATTTCCAAATTATTTGCAATCATTTAGGAAAAGGCTAGGAAAACATCAGGTAGGGAATCTGCCACCTGGGCGACTACCCCAAATGCGGATCATTGGTGACTGACTGAAAGAATCAACTTCTATTGCATATCTATTTAAACTGGTAACCATGTATTTAAAAAATCCTTGTTAAATAGCCTCAAGGAACTTCCATTGAAATTAAAGCCACTAGGGCACCTAACATTACAAGACAAATATTGTTTGAAAGATGATTCACTTTCCGTACTAGATGCACTGTATTATGCCCGGGGTTGATAATCTCGCTGTTTCTACTTACAAGAAAATCATCACCGTTATTATATATTTTGCCATCGATATCGAAGGTAATCATTAATTATTATATTGGAAACTGCTACACGAAAAACTAGTGTTATATAACCGTAATTCTCCGACACCCTGAGCTTGAAGGCTTATTATTAAATGGTGTGGTAGATAACCTTAGTTACCATCTCTTACGTTGCCAGCAAATATTTCATCAACTATTCAAGCCTTCTTGTTTTATAACGTAACTTACAGGTACAGGTGGAAATGGCACGGTGTTAAAAGTTCTTTACATAGACTATAAAATTGGCCAGATACAACAAATTCACTTTACTACTCATGTTAGGATTCGAGAACAAACGGCTGACATGTTTTGCTGCAAAACATGTGACTGGAATGCCACAGATTTATTTCTTTAATGTGGATGGACGTTACAGATTTCAGTTCGAGACAACTGGAAATATATTGGATTACCGGATAGCTCCACAGCTTAAAACTACAATTACACTGAAATTATATTTTTCGTCCGATGTCAATGAGTTTAGATTTGATCGCTTGTCCATGTCAAAGCGCAAGACAGTGTGGCGTGTACCCACGGGCATAAACCGGATCATAGCACAAATTCTACTTTCGGTCATCCTAGAAAAGGATTTAAAATTAACCTATTTTATCTCCACACAAATCATCTTATGGTATTCGTTCAAGGCTGTTGTTGCACTATCTTCCCTATAAAGGTTTTGAAAAACGACACACGATTTAAGATTCAAATGAAATTACGTTACGGGGAGAATACTGTTACATAAAAACGTTTTACGGTGTTTTCCTCAACGATAAAAATGTTAACACTGCAATCGACAGCGCTAAGACAATACTGTAAAGTAACTGAAGAACAGTGTAACCGTACAACAAGGTTACAGATTCCATTCAGTATTTATTATTATTATTATTATTATTATTATTATTATTATTATTATTATTATTATAATAATTATTATTATTATTATTATTATTATTATTATTATTATTAACCCGATTCATTAGATTTTACATATTCTCTTTCTCATCATTTAGACTGTAATAATTAGGTATCACGTATATTATTGTATTTAATCATAGGTTAAGTGAAATTTATTTGTAATTATTCTGTATTGTAGTAAGTGAGATTTGTTGGTTTCATATTGTCCTGCTGTGGCTTGTAACTCTGGCTAGATGAGCTGGCATAGTATTTTGCAATCGAGGCTATGTTTAACTGTGCAAGTAGATTTCCCGGTGACGCATTCAGCATAGTCATTCTCAATCCGCTTGGGTACGCTTAGACGACACATGACTGATGACATCAGTGCGTGAGCACGTGATTGCGACCAAGTGTCAGTATTCGCCAGCTACTGTATGTGGAAGTGGAAGGGAGGGACAGTGAGTAGGGAGATGAGTCGTCATCGCGAGGTTATATAAGTCGAGGCGACGGTGGGGAGAGGTATTCAGTTCATATTTTTCAGTTCATAAGCAGTTCATATCGTTCAGATCATATGTAACAGTCAGATGTATCAAATGGAAGAAGTGGTCTTAGTGTAATGGTCAGAGCTAAGAGTTGTGTTTTCAAGAGGTCTTGTTATAATCGAGGAAGTCTACAAGTGGTGGTTGTATCCGAGCAGAGACGGGTACTATGCAGATAAAGAAACACCATCTTCTTGTGAGGATGGACTTCACAAGATGTTTCAATAATATTTTCAAATTTCTTATAATATATTGAGTGGACGTAATTACATTGGAGCTCCCTACACGCGTACATGGTATGTAGGCCAACTCCTTGTTATATAAGAAGATAACAGCAGACGGCTCCCGACTTCAGCTCATAGGTTTTCCCAAGAATTTCAAGTTCAACAGCGGTGAAAGCAGACATCAGGTAATTAAAGCATCAGACATGTTATGCATTCATAACATGAAGAAGAATGTAATCAGCGGCGATATCACATCTCACTTCAAGTTCATGCCAATAGTTTTTTTTGTTTAGATTAAATTTTCTTTTAATTAGTACCGCAAATCTCACGATATACTTTTTTGTTAAATTAAAAGACGTCAATGATTGTTCATTGTGACGTAAATTATAGTCATAAACTCAGTTTTATTTTAATTATAATAAGTGATTCCAGCTCCATGTACAATCCTCAATTGTGGAAATGCAACAGTAATTTAATGTTGTCCTGATCCATATCCCTGTATATTGCCAGATATGTGAGTTTATCACCTCACGCCTTGAGATAATTGATATAAGAGGTATGCTCTACCGAATTTTGTTGTTTTTCTTAAAAAAGCAACTGGCGCTCAAACAAATGTTATTTATATTGTGTGGAAGATATGAAGGTATAAGAGTAGTGGTTGGAGTAGCCACAACGTGTCGCCAGCAACGTGGGACTCGAAAGGTTCAGAAAAAGTGTTTCTGAATGGCAATATACATTGATCAGTTCTTTTAATGAGTACGCACATGTTAAATTCACCGAGTAATGTTAGGAAGGTCATTTTGTTGAAGTTTGTATTTAAGGGGTAATGTCAAAGGAAGTGCAAGGGGAAATAGCTTTGAGATCGCGAAAAATTAGTAGGAAACCGAAGATGGACCAGGATAGCAATATGCAGTCAGGTGATGAGGCTGAGGTTATTGTGTCCAAGGAAATCCAAGGTGGTAACATAAATAGGAAGTTGGTGACTAAGTTGGGACCTGCGGAAAGTCAGAAAATAGTAGAAAGTGAGGAAAACGCTGTCACGCAAGATCAAAGTAAAGGGGTGATTGACCTGGGTTTATTTAATTTGCTGATGTCCAAAATGACTGAGCAGAATAATGCCATTAGTGAGAAAATTGAATCTCAGAATAATATTATGAGTGAGAAAATTGAATCTCAGAATAATATTATGAGTGAGAAAATTGAAGCGGTCATTAGTGAGAAAATTGAATCTCAGAATAATATTATGAGTGAGAAAATTGAAGCGGTCATTAGTGAGAAAATTGAATCTCAGAATAATATTATGAGTGAGAAAATTGAATCTCAGAATAATATTATGAGTGGGAAAATTGAAGCTCAGAGTAATGTCATAAATAGTATTAATAAGAAGATTGATGATGTTAGTAATAAGATAGATCATAAGGTGTTAGAAATAAGTAAGCAAATTAATAATTTAGAAAGTAAGGTAAATAGGGAGTGTAGTGACATCAGAGCTGAGATGGAATTGGGTCGGAGCAATCTCCATACTGAAATTGAGCAAGTTAGTGAGACATGCATCAAACAAGGGCATAAGATTGATGAATTAGGCGCCAAGATCGAGTCTAATAAAGGAGAAATCCATGAGTTAGTAGAAGAAAGGTTTGAAAAGATAACCAATACAGTGGGGCAAGAAACTAGGAAATGTATTAGTAGGGTAGAATATGTGGAAAGAAAACTTGGAGAAGTAGGTGATCTGAGAGTGAACAAAAATCATTATCACAGAAGGTGAGTGAATCGGAAGAAAAGTTGCAGGAGGAATTAAGAAAAATTCAAGAAAAGACTGAGGAAACAGTGGAAGAAAAATTTCTGAGTTGCCAGAGAGTACTCCAGCAAGAAGTGCGTGATAGTAAGAATGTACGTGAGATAATTGTAAATAATGGTTTAATCACCAGAGATCATGATTTACCTAAGTTTTCTGGGAAAGAATTTAACCCGATGGAATTTATGAGAGTAGTAGAGAAGAAATTTGCTGTTCAATTAAGAGACAATATTATTAGCTGGGAAACTGTATTGGAGATCTTATCTAATGCTTTCGTAGGAGAGACTAAGTCTTGGTTTCAAGTATATAAAAGCTCGATGTCTAGTCTAACTGAATTTAAGGAGAAATTCATGGCTAAATTTTGGAGTGAAGGTGTTCAGAGTAGAGAGAGAGAGAGAGTAATGTTTGGCAGGTATAATTCTAACGAGGGTGTTAGAATGACTGAATACTTTTTGGCTCATGTTTTGGTGCGGAGAAATTTAGAATGTATTGGACCTGAGGCTGATATAGTTAGACTTATGGCTAAGCACTATCCCGATAGAATAAGAGAAGCTGTTTGTATGCAAAGAGTGGAGACTATTAAGGAAATGGAGATTTTGTTGGAAAGTTTTGATGCTTTAGGTAGTAGCTTGAATAATAGTAGGACACTAAATAGGAATGTAGAAGGAAGGGGTAACCAATCTAATAATCAGGACAGGCCTATGAATAATCGTAACTACAGAAGAAAATATCAGGAGAGACCTAATAATAATTTCCACAGGGAGAGAAATTATCAAAATAGTTCGGAAAATTTCAGGACTGGGAGGCGTGATTATGGTAATCAACCAGAAGCTGGGAGGCGGGAGAATACAGGCCATAATAATAATAATAATAATGACGCTAGAGGAAATAGGCAACAGGGGAGGCCGACTGAGGTGTGTAACCAACAAGTCGTAACCGAACCAAGTACTTTAAACGCGCAACGGACTGTATAAACAGGTCACTGAGACAGTCCGTAAATGGTGAGTTCACGTATAAGGTAGATAAGTATGTTAATGTCGACCAGCCTATAGTTGTAAGTGAACATGATTGTGACCTAAGTAGCAATAATTCAAATGTTTTAAGTGACGACTTAATCGTAGACAATAAATTTTATAAGTGTAATTTAAATTTAGATATAAGGCAAGATTTGTTAAGTGATCTTATATTATGTAATGAGGATAATTTAAGTAGTGTTACTGTTACACCGACGATTGAACTGCTGATATGGGGCAGAAAAGTTAAGATTTTGTTGGACTCTGGTAGTGAGAAGTCATGTGTAAATTCCAAGCTGTATGAGGAAGTTTTGAGAGAGAAGTATGAGGTAGCGGAAATTCCAGTGAGGAATACGTTCATCGTAACAGCTGTTGGAAACAAGTCTCAAAGAGTGAATAAACAAATAGCTGTCACCATTAGCATAAGTGGAGAATGTATTTTCCAACCATGCTTAGTTGTGCCTAATTAAGTTTATGCCGTTATTTTAGGTACTGACTGGTTAACGTGTCACAAGGCTAAATTAAATTTTGATCTGTGTAATGTCAATCTTATTTGGGGAAAGAGTAGCAGGGAAGTCAGTTTACCATATGATGTTTTGTCAGAAATTAGTGCGAATAAAGTGTGTTCTAGTACGGAAGGGCCTTGTGAAATTCCTAATATTAGGAAAAATATTGATGTCTGCCATGTGTCTATACAGAGAGATTCTAGAGATGAATTGTATGAGACAGTGGAGAAATGTAATTTAGCGGAGAGTCAGAGGGACGAATTGTGTGAATTATTGATATCACAGAGTGATGTTTTTAGTGACCGGCCTGGTAGAACACATCTTTACGAACACAAATTTAATGTTCTTGATAACTCAACTTTTGTAGGACCGAAATATCCCATTCCGTTAAAATACGCTAGCGCTGTTGAAGAGCAGATTGACATTATGCTAGATTATAATATAATTGAACCATCATGTAGTCCTAATTTAAATCCACTTGTTATTATACCTAAGAAGGATAACACGGTAAGATTGTGCATTGATGGCAGATTAATGAATATGAGAATTGAAGCCGATCAGCAAAGGGCGGAGACGGTAGAGGAACTTATTCAACGTTTTGAAGGTAGAAAATGGTTTTCTACTTTTGATTTGTCGTCATCTTTCTGGCAGATTCCACTTAGAGAAAGCGACCGTCCACTTACGGCTTTTGCATACAAGAATTGCTTGTATCAGTTCGCCAGGGTGCCTTTCGGGACCCGTACTTCATCTGCAGCATTAATTAGAGCCATGAGTAAAGTATTAGGGAGAGATACGGGTAGTTTTGTGACCATGTACATCGACGACATTGTTATAGCATCCCACACGTTTGAGGAACACATGAAACACTTACAGATTGTTCTACATAAAATCAGGGAAGGGGGATTTACATTAAAACTGAGTAAATCGACATTGTGTTCACAACAGATTACATTTTTGGGGCACACTGTATCTGAACAGGGGGTAAAACCGGAACAGACGAGATTAGACAAGATAAACGACACTCCTACTCCACGTAATGTTAAACAATTGAAATCTTTTCTGGGAATGTGTAATTACTTTCGACGTTTTGTGGGTAAATATTCTGCGCTGTTAGAGCCGTTTCGGGAGCTATTGAAAGGAGGTGCGAAGTGGAAGTGGAGGAAAGAACATGATGAGGCTTTCCAGAAGTTGAAGGATGGATTTAATGAAGCAGTTATGTTGAGATATCCTATGTCAGATCGTGAATTTATTCTCATGACTGATGGTTCAGAGAAGGGAGTTGCTGGATGTTTATGTCAGAGAGATGATAACGGCAATTTAGGCATAGTTTCCTTGGCAAGTCGTGGGCTCAGTATGGCAGAAAAGAGATATACGATCACTGAGATTGAATTTCTTGCAATCATGTATTCGTTAAGTAAGTTTAGAATGTATGTTTTAGGTAATAAATTCGAGATATGGACTGACCATCAGGCCTTGCTATTCTTAAATACTTATAAACTAACTAGTAATCGTATGACTCGTTGGATTTTAGCCATAAGTGAATATGATTTTAAGATACGTCATATTAAAGGGAAAGATAATGTTATGGCTGACTTTCTCAGCAGGTATCTCCCTAAGGAGGAAAATACTGTCTCTTTAGAGGTGAAAGAAGGTATTTTGATTTGTGTTGGCTCGATGACTGATAATACTGCAGAAAGGGATAGACTTCGTTATTTGTTGTCCGAGCAGGAAAGAGAAGAAGAGTTGGCGGGACTGTTGACCTCGCTTAGAGATAAAGAACCAGGTACTGTTCTTGTGAACGGTAAACTTACGTATAAGTTATATAATGGTTTTCTCACTCGGAAATGTTATTCTGGGAAGTTCAATATATGTGTACCTAAAGCCCTGCAAGAGGATATGATTTGGTTTTATCATAAGGAGCTGGGTCATTTTGGAGCAAATAAGGTCTTATATGCTATTCAGGGTAACTTTGTGTGGAGGAATATGGGAAGGCACGTGAGGAAAATACTCGCTACGTGTGATCTCTGCCAACGCTCTAAGCACCCGACTAGACTACTAGAGGGGCCCAGGCAGGCTGTTATTGTTGACAGACCCGGGAAGCTTATTAGTGTTGATCTGTTTGGACCGTTAGTTAAATCCAGATATGGTTACCAATTTGTTTTTGTCTTGATTGATGCCTTCAGCAAATATGTCAAGATGTACCCATTGAGGAAAGCTGCAGGGAGGGGTTGTCTCAAACAGGTCGTGGACAGATATATTCCTGAGTTCGGATGTCCCCTCAGAATATTATCTGATCATGGCAGCCAGTTTATTTCGAAGATCTGGAATACCAAACTAAATGAACTGGGGATCAAAACTATATTTTCATCGGTACGTTGCCCGCAAAGCAATATGGTTGAAAGAACGGTGCGTGAAATAGGACGTATATTTAGGGCATATGTGCATGACAAACACAACTCGTGGTTTTCACAGTTGAGTAATGTCGAACGTTGGTGTAATATCACGTTGCACGAGTCCACTGGATTTACGCCCTATGAAATTCATCACGGCAGGAAGCCTACTGATGAAATTGCGAGTATGTTAGGCTTGGACTTGGGAGAGGAGAAAACTAAGGATTTTTATATCCAGCTGGCTAGGGAGAATTTAAAGAAAGCAAGAGATAAACGTATTCGCCAGCAGAAAAAGACTATATTGGATGAATTTGAGCTTGGTGACAAGGTTTTACTCAGAGTGCCACTCTCGTCATCAACAGAAGCTGGTCAATTTTCTAAGTTTTTCTTGTTATATCAGGGATACTTCACCGTAGTGAAACGGATTGGGAAATGTGCTTATTTATTAGAAGACAAGGAAGGAAATATCGTAGGCACATACAATATAAGAAATCTTAAGAAATATATCATGTGAGTTTGTTGATTAATTTTCATTATTATGTTAATTCACCATGTTTATGAAGCTGGCATTGCGAACAGGACTTCAGTGAAATTAGCGTGTGTTGTGATATTAAGTGAGCACGGCAGTGCAATAAACTCCAGTGCTTGGAGACAGTGTATATAATGAAATGTCTTCGAGAATTACTTTTGAACACTCAATGAACGCTTGAAACGACAGAAGTGAGAAAGAAATGTAATCTGTATGTAAATAATACTGTATAATCAAAGTGAAAATGATAATTGATCAATGTTTTATATGTGTAACAACGAACATCCAGATGGATGGTAACATGTACCCAATTTGTAAAGGGCATTTTTATACATGTATATATGCTGTACTCGATTTCAGGTGATTATGTATATATTTCATGAATCAATCGATTTATTTAATCGATTATTTCATGAGGGAGGCGTTCTGTAACCGTACAACAAGGTTACAGATTCCATTCAGTATTTATTATTATTATTATTATTATTATTATTATATTATTATTATCATTATTATTATTATTATTATTATTATTATTATTATTATTATTATTATTATTAACCCGATTCATTAGATTTTATATATTCTGTTTCTCATCATTTAGACTGTAATAATTAGGTATCACGTATATTATTGTATTTAATCATAGGTTAAGTGAAAGTTATTTGTAATTATTCTGTATTGTAGTAAGTGAGATTTGTTGGTTTCATATTGTCATGCTGTGGCTTGTAACTCTGGCTAGATGAGCTGGCATAGTATTTTGCAATCGAGTCTATGTTTAACTGTGCAAGTAGATTTCCCGGTGACGCATTCAGCATAGTCATTCTCAATCCGCTTGGGTACGCTTAGACGACACATGACTGATGACATCAGTGCGTGAGCACGTGATTGCGACCAAGTGTCAGTATTCGCCAGCTACTGTATGTGGAAGTGGAAGGGAGGGACAGTGAGTAGGGAGATGAGTCGTCATCGCGAGGTTATATAAGTCGAGGCGACGGTGGGGAGAGGTATTCAGTTCATATTTTTCAGTTCATAAGCAGTTCATATCGTTCAGATCATATGTAACAGTCAGATGTATCAAATGGAAGAAGTGGTCTTAGTGTAATGGTCAGAGCTAAGAGTTGTGTTTTCAAGAGGTCTTGTTATAATCGAGGAAGTCTACAAGTGGTGGTTGTATCCGAGCAGAGACGGGTACTATGCAGATAAAGAAACATCATCTTCTTGTGAGGATGGACTTCACAAGATGTTTCAATAATATTTTCAAATTTCTTATAATATATTGAGTGGACGTAATTACATTGGAGCTCCCTACACGCGTACATGGTATGTAGGCCAACTCCTTGTTATATAAGAAGATAACAGCAGACGGCTCCCGACTTCAGCTCATAGGTTTTCCCAAGAATTTCAAGTTCAACAGCGGTGAAAGCAGACATCAGGTAATTAAAGCATCGGACATGTTATGCATTCATAACATGAAGAAGAATGTAATCAGCGGCGATATCACATCTCACTTCAAGTTCATGCCAATAGTTTTTTTTGTTTAGATTAAATTTTCTTTTAATTAGTACCGCAAATCTCACGATATACTTTTTTGTTAAATTAAAAGACGTCAATGATTGTTCATTGTGACGTAAATTATAGTCATAAACTCAGTTTTATTTTAATTATAATAAGTGATTCCAGCTCCATGTACAATCCTCAATTGTGGAAATGCAACAGTAATTTAATATTGTCCTGATCCATATCCCTGTATATTGCCAGATATGTGAGTTTATCACCTCACGCCTTGAGATAATTGATATAAGAGGTATGCTCTACCGAATTTTGTTGTTTTTCTTAAAAAAGCAACTGGCGCTCAAACAAATGTTATTTATATTGTGTGGAAGATATGAAGGTATAAGAGTAGTGGTTGGAGTAGCCACAACAGGCATTCCAGGTATGAAGTCATTCAGAATTTTAGGTTTATATATTTTTTAGGAGAAAACTCTAAATGATGAAGCATAATAATAATAATAATAATAGTAATGTTACTGGTGCTACAATCCACTAACTGCATACCTTTTGGAATTTCGGAGACAACATGGCGCCTGAACTATGTACCGCAGGAATAGTTTCGCGTGCCGGTAAATCTACTGATACGGGGCTGGTGGATTTCATACATACATACATACATTATCATTATAGACTGTTATGCCTTTCAGCGTTCAGTCTGCAAGCCTCTGAGAATTTACTAAACGTCGCCACAATCCTCGATTTGCAACTAGTGTTGTGGCCTCATTTAGTTCTATACCTCGTATCTTTAAATCGTTAGAAACCGAGTCTAACCATCGTCGTCCTGGTCTCCCTCTACTTCTCTTACCCTCCATACCTTCTTTCTTCCATAAGCCCCATTAATATTGATAGCTCCCCATCGAATTCCATTTCGTTCGCCAAGTTGTATCCATTACTCCCATAGGTCCGAGGCTTGCTTAAAGTGTTCTGAGCTGCTGCCCTACTTGCACATAGTCCAAGTGAGGATCTCTCCTCTAACGGGTTATGGACCACCGGTGGATTGTATAGTCCTAGCCGCTTGAGCACAAGGAGGACCACGACTCAGAATATGTCTGAGATGCCCACTCCCATTCCATAGCAACTGGTATCCCGACTCTCAGGACCACTTACTAGGCCACTCAGCCGTTGCCCATGGTTCACGAACTAGGACGTGACTACAGTAACCCACAAACATGGATTTCAGTAACTCTGAAATGATCAGGAATCGAACCCACCAACCTGTTCTCAGGAAACTACTGCATTGTCGTCCGAACTACTCCACCTGACGAAAATGAGGAAGCTTCCTTAACAATAATTGATACACGTTCACTGCACTCTGTCGTGCTATGGACTACTACTTGCTCACGACCGATGCTTTGTCATCCAGCTTTCATCGCGCACAGTAGTGCGTTAAATCTATGACTGCTCAGTCAGTCAGTCAGTCAGCCAGTCGGTCGGTCGGTCAGTCCTTGGTAATACAGTGGTTCTCTTTATTCTGATGTCACTAGCCCCTGAATGATCAACGCACATTCCATTCTGAATTCGTTCTATTGTTTTAGCATTTGCAGCACTGACAAATTATTCTCCAAAATGCATTTTGTCCTGTCAGTAGCGCAAAACTCATGTGGTAACTGTACTCGATCAATGGTATGCCCGTTTTTACTATTACTACTACTACCAAAATGTTTTCATTCATTCACTAATGTGGTAACTGTACTCGATCCAGTGGTGTGCCCGCTACTACTACTACCAACATGTTTTCATTCATCACTAATATGGTAACTGTACTCGATCCAATGGTATGCCCGGTACTACTACTGCTACCAAAATGTTTTCATTCCTCCCCTGAAAGGGGAGGCGGGCCTCTTAGAAGATAACGCCGTCTCTCAGGCCGGAAGATGTGTTACGGTGAAGGAGATGCTCGGTGAGGGTGAGGAGTTTGGCGGCCGTGGCTTATACTAAGAACTGTCGCGGCATTCGCCTTAGTCCAGGAGAATGGAAAACTACGGGAAACCATTCTCAGGACAGCCGACGGTTGGGCAAGCCGTAAGGTCCAGCCCTCTTCCGTCTCCCGAAGGCAGAGTCGTAGAGCCATGGTGGAGCCGTGGCCACCCCTCCTCCGCTCAGTTGGCCGGTCAGACTGCAGAGGTGTTGCACCACGGACCAGCCGTGGCGACTTATGGGCCGAGACACACTCTGCATCTACCGACCATGCCCGCTGTTCGCACCGCTGTTATCTACCAACTTCAATAGTATTTAGAGTAACGTAATACGCAACATTCCGGTAAATCTAAAGCAATTCCACGTCCAGCTCGGTGCAGGGTAAGAAACACCATTGACCGATCTCAGGAAATCCTAACGGCTTCCAAATGGTAGCACAATAGACTAGAAGGTTCAAGGTATACCACAGTTTTCGCTTCATCTTGCGAAACAAGCTGGCAGTTTGACGTGAAATATGCAGTCCAGGGTGGTTTTTCTGTACATATTTCAAGAATTGTAACTGTGGATGTCTAGGGGATTCTTTCGTGTTTTCTCTCTGGAGAGAAAATTACAAATTGGGATAAATTGTTAATGTTTTATTATATGCCTTATGGAAGGAGACAAGAAGGTAATACATCCCAATCGGTACTTCAAATAATGTGATTTCTTCGTACCTGGTACTATATGTCTTTCAGCATAACGCGATGAAGTCAATTTATTGTCATACAGAGATCGTCAATGTGCAACGTTGTCCTAGGGGGTTGGGCATTATCAATATCAAGTCACCACAACCACCGATCAAACTACCTTAATTTTGCACTTGTATGATAATTAACGTTGAAGAACTGCCTGAGTAATATCCACCCCAATTTCATAGCCGCTGCATAGGTGTGCCCCAATCCTTCTATTGTACATTTCCGAGCAAAAACATGTGGCCCATATAGGAACAGCGATTTAAGTTGGTAATTAAATTCTTAACAGCTCCACCTTCTCCAATATTACTCTCCTTTGTCCTCTTGTATGCGTCTAACTACATGATCGATAAGTTACTCACCTCTCCACAAAAGAAGTGGTGGTTTACACTCTCCCCTTCCTGTTCATCATGTTACATTGGGCTTGGCTATTTATCTTTATTTTCTCCAATCAGCAAATTTCATTGAGGGAGGCTATTTGTGACACCTCATTATTTCTCACTGAACATAACATTGCTCATTGGTTCATATTTGTTCCTCCGGATTTACTTCAAACCAGTAACAGGAAAGCAGTAAGGGCTGGGTGAAGTCAGGTGTTAGGTAAACGTGGAAACGTTACGGAAGGAAACACTACTGCGATCTACGTTTATGTTCCAGATTTTCTGCACGCAAGTCTACATGGACAAAACTAAGATGAAAACACTTCAGATACATTTTCGGTTTAAAATAAAGGATTAGTGTAATATAGTGCAACTTTGATGTAGGTTATGCAATTGTGTCACATAGTGCTTTATATGTCTACTGTGCTTCCAGTAGCTATAGAGAAAAGAAGAAGCAAGCATGCAAGTGCGTGGTTGTACGTGACACTGTTGACATCCTGATCATAGCCAAGGAACCTTCAGTTTTACGTGGAAAACGAACAAACGGGACAAGACTTTTTTTTCTTCAAAAATCCCACAATTATTGGCCGAGCTTGGAACCGCCGCCACCTTGGTAAGGAGTCAGTGTCATTACTACTAGTCTGTCACGCCCTCACTTCATGTAGAAATTTAATTTTCTCTAGAAGAATATAACGCGATTAATTCTGACAGAAGGGCAAATTTACTTTGAAGATCGCAGTCGCACTTGGATAGGAAACGTCAATAAACATGAAAATGTTTTGCACAGTTAGACATCACAAAAGCCCGCTTTACTCTCTTCTGTTCATAAAAAAGGAAGGGAACAGGCATATAATAGAAGACGAAGAAGAAGTAGAAGAAGGAGAATCGTCAGGCCATTTCTCCAACTTAGACTTAAGGTATTTAGAAGCACACTAAATGGAAACTTCGTACGTCTTGAACTGAAAGACAATTTCGCACGACAAAGAATATATTCGTCTTGTGTCATCTAAATTCGGTATATACTGGAAACTTTCAACTACATAAAGTAAAAACAATCTCTACTCCTTTATCAGCTTGATCACAAATAACTTAAAACAGAGGAGAGCTCGGGAGACAGATGCCAGAGGAGGACTTTCAACCTAGAATAAATAAGTACACTGTTAGTAACCCTACCTCGACTAATTAGCCCCATCATTATCAGTGACAACACAACTCCACGTAATAAGAAATGTGATCCCAGTTAGCATCTCTCCTCATGTGACACTTACCGAACAATTACGGGCATTATACATAGTACAGACACACAACGACGCCAAGGGAGGTAATGCGTCACTACTTCATGAACAGCGATGAAAAGACGTGTCATTAGAGAGATTCACTTGTAACATTTCAGGGGAAGAGCGATTTATTCATATTGTGTCTGTCTGCGGTTCATTGTTCGAATTCCATCTCAGCAAATTTGGAAGACAGCCCGAATATCGCTTTATCTTGGTTTTTACCATCACGCTCAGCATATGTCGATGGCTTAGTGCACAAACATTGTATGTCCAGAACCATGATTCTGAGAAAACTCAAACTGAAACCTTATGAAGTTGCAGTTACTTACGACAAATAATATAGCTGTAGCCAGTGTTACTGATATGTAGATTATTTCTTTGTAATAGTATTTCAACAACTGGACCATATTTTTGTGCATCAATAAGGAATTATGCACTATATTTTAATGGACGTTTGGGACATACACAATTTGGCACTAACAATGTAAAATAGAACTTCAAAGCACAATCGTTGTATTTCTCAAAGGAATTGATTTCAACATTCTTTTTCATCATTTATTATTAAATGATTTTATTTTCTTAATAAAAACACAAGGTATGAATAATAAGTAATTAAATAAAGTTGAATAATCACTGTTCAGTTATAAATATGACTCATATTTTCCAAAACAGTGTCCAGGACATACAATATTTGTGCTCCATCAAGGAAGTAAGAACTTGAAATGTTCAACAGCATAATAGTATGTCCGCACATACAATATCTGCGTCTTCAAGTGAAATGAAAACCAAATACGGGACATACACTATTCGTGAAGTGTAGAGTTGTTGAAGCAATATGCATTATTTGCACTTTAGAAATCAGCATGTTCCCTTTCGTTTGGACACACTATAATTGTGAATTAGCTAGATATGCTTGAAAGACATCCAACTATGGCATTAACTGCAAACTGGCCATAAATGGACATACACTATTTGTGCACTAACCCATCGATATGTGTTGTGCTGGTACGTTATGCTATATATCCGCACACCTTCCCCATTAAAGTTACCACAAACAGAAAATGCAGCCCATCCACTCGTAGGTTCCGCCCGAAAGAGGAGCTTCAATCGAATTCTGGAATGCAAAAGAAAATATCTCTGAGATCAGGTGTTCCGTACCTGACCTATACCGTGAACGAAAGACTACGGCGTTCCGGATCTATTTGAATAATAACATGGAATACGAACCACTGAGGTGTGATCTTTCACACGAAAAATCCACATGCATTGTCTGAGAATCTAGCCGCAGCCGTCTTGGTAACCATAGCAAGCCAGTTTGTTCGAATCTATGCTATTATTATTATTATTATTATTATTATTATTATTATTATTATGTTTATTATTAATAATAATAATATTAGGCGACTCCTTGGATGAATTGTCAGAGTCGAGGCCTTCGGTTCAAAGGGTCCCAATTTCGATTCTCAGCCTAGTTGAGGATTTTAATCGCGTCTGATTAACACTTCTGGCTTGGGGACTGGGTGTTTGTGTTTCTTCCAACACGATCCTCTTCATATTCAGACAACACATTGCACTACCAACCACTATAAAATAATTCCTGTTGAGAGATTTGGCATCAGGAAGGGCATCCGGCCGTTAAACAGGGCAGAATCAGCATGTGTGACACAGTTCCCATCCACGACCCAACACCTGTAGGAAACGTGCTATAAAATTATTATTATTATTATTATTATTATTATTATTATTATTATTATGATTATTATGATTATTATTATTATTATTGTTATATAGCAATTCTACTTGAAATCCTAACGTTAAACTTGCGGTAATAAATTTCAACGTGCCGTTGACTGGTCGTTATACCCATACTCACTGACCCCCCTCCCCCAAACCAAACCCCATGGCACTTGGGCCCTTGAAGGGCCTTGGCCTACCAAGCGACCGCTGCTCAGCCCGAAGGTCATGTGGTCAGCACGATGAATCCTCTCGGCCTATACTCACTGACACTGAAACAAATTCTGGTTAGAATGCTTCACCCCTCCCTCTATCTCGTCCTAATAATTTAATTTCGGAAAATGAGAGACAATAAAAAAATGTGCGTAGGCTATTGGTCATTTTATAGTAAAGTGCCTCTCAGGCAATGCCTGTTAACCCACTTCAACTCTACCACTCCTGTCGCTCTGAATCTTCTTACGGGTTGCCTGCTATACGTATATTGCCTCTTGTGCAATTATGCCAATCACTGCCATAAATAAAATAGTAACAACATTAACAACATCTCAGCACATTGCAGTGGGAATGTGCAAACGAGGGAAGTTTCGTGTACATTTTACAAGCACTGCAACTGTGAGTATCAAGCGGTTCCTTTCTGGTCCCGTCTCTATAGAGAAAATTTCATTTGGAATAAATACTTAAATTTAGGTATTATTTATTTATTTATTTATATATTTATATTTATTTATTTATTTATTTATTTATTTATTTATTTATTTATTTATTTATTTATTTATTTATTTATTTATTTATTTATTTACCTTATCTACATGGTATAGAAACAATAATCAATTTGCAGATTGATATTTGATTATTTCTCTGTCATTGGCCTGCGAATTCCAATCATTGCATGAAGTTTACATAGTGATCTCTTATATTTTGAGCATGCTGATTCCGGAACTGAAGTCAGTTTTTCCCTATCACATCAGGATTTTGTGCAAATTCAAAATGAAAATTTGATAAATATGCAGCACGCGCACATGTAAGATTACTATTATCACATGTGAAGAACGCTTCTTTCTTATACTTTTCACCCATCTGAACACTCCTATCTTACACTAGTAAGTTTTATACTTATAAACATAATATAAAGATATGTAGTGTATTATGTTAACAGATCTGTAGAAAAACACAGCCAAATGGACCAAAATTTACCACTCATTAAGCCTCATAACGTACTAAGAATGGTAAGTCTACTTGATAATGTCCTACCTCAGTAAGTATAAGGAAGGTCTTCGCCTGGCTTTTCGTGTGTGAGTAGGAGTTGGACCTTCTCTCTTTAGTAACCATCAGTAATCTGCCAGCATGTTTTTGTTCCATTTCCCTTGATATCTGCGTTCCATTTCCTGTAGACCCTGATGGAATATTTCTCCTTGTTCTTCGCTCAGCATTCCTAGGTTCTCGGGGAAATAGTCCAGATGTGAATGTAACGTGTGCACTTTCAAGCTAATTTTGCAGCCTAAATCTCGGAAAGAAACAATCAATCTATCCACCATTTGTTCGTAGTCTGAATCAATTGTGTTTCCAAGAAAGTTTTTGACCTCATTCCGGAATGCTGTCTATGTCGATCGCTCTGCAGCGCACATAACGTATTCAAAATTAGCATCAGAAAGAAGTTTTCTGATATCTGGACCTGTGGAAATACCCTCCTTGATTTTGGTACTACTGATGCCTGGGAATCGATGGCATGTTTTGAAAGCATTCACCTTCATTGTTTAGGGCCTTAACGAGTTGCTTCAGAAGCCCTAGTTTGATATAAAGCGGAGGTAACAGCATTTTGCTCTCGTGAACAAGAGTTTCTTGTTTTATGTTTTTCGACCCTACAATCCATTGTCTAAGTGGCCATTCTTTTTGAGTCCCGGGATGTAACCTTGCTCGACTGTCCCACTCACACAGAAAGCAGGGGTACTTCGTGTAACCTCCCTGTAAACCTAACAGATTACCTATCACTTTGAAATCACCACACACTTGCCACTTGTGTTCCTGGTACTTCAGTTTACACAACAGCATTTCGAGATTTCCACATTTTTCTCGCATAATAACTGAATGAGCAACGGGAATGGATGCAAGTTTGTTTTCATTGTCAAGAAGGACGCACTTCAAGCTACGCTTGGAGGCGTCTATGAAAAGTCTCCCGTCAATAGGGTCTACTGTGGTGCTCCTAGTTTTAAGATAACCACCAGAATGTTGTTGCTGTAAACCACGGCTCCCTCTTTAGATAAAAAGGGTGTAAATTCTTGTTCATGTTGTCTGTACCAATATTACGTCGTCCCCGGTGCCAACATGTTCCTTTCACGAAGTCTAGACCCGAGTAAATCGGCAGATTCCTTAGTAAGGCCAAGATCTTGAACGAAGTCATTTAATGCACTTTGCTCGAAAAGTGTCGGTTGTTTTTCAACGCATTCAGGGGAGAAATCACAGTCAGAGTTAGTGACCGCCATTGTTGCGTGAGATTCAGAAGAGGGACAATCCTGTAAATGTTCTGGACGCTGTGGTACTGGTGTATTAGGGCCATGAGGAACGGATAAAATTGCAGATCGAATATTGCTTGGATACACAATGTTACCTTTGTTGCTGTTGTTAAATCCCTTCTCTTTCACAGAACAGAAGTAGCAGTGAGTACTGTGGTCTGGGGGTTCTCGCCACACCATTGGAATACCGAATGGCAACGCAGTTCACTTACCGTTCACCCAATGCGGTAATTGCTCTGTACAGGTTCTACAAGCCTTACGTGGTGCCCAAGGCTTGTCTTGGTCTCCAAGTTTCAAGCCAATTTAGGCATAGTAGGCCTTTCTCACGAACTCGGTTATATTGCGCCGCTGTCTCATCGGCACGAAACTTCCACATACATAGCAGAATGTATCTGGCTTGTTCTTGCAGCCACGTCGTGGCATGTTGATAGATGTAAGTTCAATAAAAATATTAACACAGAACGTCACTCACATATAGAACGCTTATGAAGACAAAAATCTCTTTTCAATAGCAAGCGGAACACAACTCAGACTGTCGCGGACGAATCACAACGAGAGAATGACGCCACTCAGCCAAAACTGGGCGTTGCCGGCTATGTTGTACATAGTTGCCGGCTCTACACTATACGCGTGGTAATACAGTACTACGAGATGGCTAGAATACGTCGAATTAATAAAATAATAAAATAAATTAATATAAGAATGTGGAAATCTAAATTCAAGCAACAGTTTTCATAACAACGTAAGGAGTGCATTAGTGCATGTGATGAAATAAACGTAACATACGAATTTTGAGAAAATATGATGTATTGGGGAAAAAATTAACATCGAATCCTGATGCAGGATGCAGAAGTCATCCCAAAAAGCAATGCAGGATGGCGGATATGAAACCATCGCAGGACAGTGATATCGATTATGAATTGCAGAAGCTGCAGATTCATATTTAGTTTAAAAACGAATTAAAAAAAGGTCGCCAGGCTGAGTGCCTCAGACGGATTAGGCGCTGGCCTTGCCAGGCTCGATCCTGGCTCAGTCCGGTGGTATTTGAAGTACTCAAATACGTCAGCCCCGTGTAGGTAGATTTACTGGCACGTAAGAGAACTCCTGCGGGACTAAATTCCGGCACCTCGGCGTCTCCGAAAACCGAAAAAGTAGTCAGTGGGACGTACATCAAATAAAATTATTATTTAAAAAATTGTTTACGCGGACCTCGTGTGGTAGATAATAGAAGGGCTGGATTGGCAACATGTCAAAGGAGAGACGATGTAGTTTTCCTGAGGTCCACCAGAGTACCATTTTTCGAGATTTCCATCCACTTATGGGAATCGGATGTATCCTGATTTTTTCACTAGGTGCTTAAAAATACTCGAGAGAAAGAAGAAGAGTTAACAATTCTATTAAACTAATCGTTAAATGAAGAACTATTCACTTGCATTTCATTACATATTTTACTGTTTTATAGGCCTATTGCAAACAGGTATGTGTCAGGTACACTACAGCGGCAGTGTGAGTGTTCTTCTAATTTCTAGTGAAAATGTGATGTTTCTGTGCAAGTAAGAGTTAAATAGTTGCTGGCTCCTAATTCTGTGAGTGATGCACGTAGTTTGTAACATATACGCCAAAATGTATAACTATTGAATTTTCTTCAATAATGGAAAAGTACTTATCATTAATTCAGTGAGTGAGTTCTAAACTTTCATATCAATGCGGATAGAAACGAGAGTGTGAGTGTTAGCAGTCAGAAGGACCAACCTCTATCGTAACACAAACCGCAACAGCAGCAAGTGGAGAGCGCTAGTGTCACATACAATCATAAGTATATGTGAATCCTGTTCCAAACTAGAGTCTCGGGCGGATATGAATGTCAAAGTTCAGTGTGCTGCACTTAGTAATTTGTCTCACAATACCTGTATAACTCTTAAGGAAGAGTACATTCAATATTTGAGGTCTAAAAGTAAGACCCGGAAATGCAATTCATGTGTCCATGCAAGACGTGGAAATCCGGCAGGCGAGGCTGAACTGGTTCCTGATTATCCTACTGAGTGTCCAAGGAGTATGGAGGTTTAAAAATCCTTGCTATCAATTCAACAACAGATGACAAATTTAACTATGGGACTTAATAAATCGTTCGATTTCCTACACGAGAAGCTTCATCTTTATTGATAGTTCAGGCCGAAAATTTGTAACGTTGCAGGACTCAGTAGATATTCATAGGAGTGAAAATACAGCCCTGAAGCGATAGGCTGAAGACATGAAGCTGCAGGCGGATGACCTCAGTCAATATGAAAGAAGAAAATACTGTTGAGATCTATGGGGTACCGGAGGTTCAAAATGAAAACCCTTTAAAAATTGTTAAAAACGTGGGGCGAGCCGAAGATGGTGTGATGGTGTGTCATTGCCTCAAGAAGTCGGAGAATAGGATAAGTGCCGGTATTATTGTAAATTTCCTTACGAGGACTGACAAAAATAAATTATGCATAGACGGAAGTTGAAATACAGGTGACATTGGTTGTAATAAGATTGAACCCATGTACGTTAACTAAAGTTTGACAACTTGTAGAAACGAAATATTTGCCCAGGCCTGAATAGTTAAGCGGGAAAGGAACTATTCGTATTTTTGGAGAGATGGGCCTGGTAATATTAAGTTACAGAAGCAGGAAAATTATAGATATGGATACACCTTGAGGAGGGTGGAGTTTGTTAAGTGTCTGATGTTATAGAGCCTTTAATAAACGAAATTAAGGATAGTTCATCATACATTATCAGAACTTTAGAAGATTAAACACAAACATTTCCGAAATATATACGAGTTCTCTTGTAACTAAATTTAATACTATGGTGTTAACGGAGACTTAGCTTTGCAGTGGTCTTTTCAATAACGAAGTTATTTGCAATAGCTACAATGTCCTCCGACGGGACTGAAAAAATAAATGCTGACGTGGTGTTCTAATAGATATTTTGAAAAATATTGATGCAGTTAACATTGATATGAAATTGGGATATGTAGAATCACTCCGAGTAGAAATTACAATAATGTAAATGAAGTACATTATACTAGCAGTGTATTTTTCGCCAAATTCTAGCACGCAGCTACATACAGATTTCTGTGATATTTGATAGCATGGACAAATTATTTTACAGAAACATGTTGATTTTAGATAATTTTAGTCTTCCTTTAATAAATTATGCAAATATCGATCTGTTAAAGAAGGGCCTGGTTGAAAAGTTCATCAAATTTTGTACAATTACATCATACAATCTGTTAATTCCGTGCAGAATTCATAAAATAAGAATCTGAACTTAATTTTAACAAGTATTCCAGTATCACAAGTGTAGCCAGAGCATCACTTCCTTTAATACCTGAAAACACCTTACACTCTGCTCTGTCGGTTGAGTTGTCTATTAAAAGAACAAAACTTTCCATTACACCTCAAGTGGTTGAAAGTTACAATTTTCATAACGTTAATTTTTGCCAACTGTATGTTCAACTACGAGAAGAATTATTGTGGAAAGAATTGGGACAACCTTAGCGATCCAAATGAGGCACGCACTTGTTTCTACAAAATAATTAATTCGGTGATGGAGGATGCTGTACCAAAGAAAAGATTTTACAAGAAAGGAACTTATCCACGTTGCTATACCAATGATATTATTTCGTTATTAAAGATAAAGGAATATCACATAAAGTGACTTACATTTTCAGATCAAAATCTTAAGAAATACAGACACCAGAAGAGAATCTAAATATCTTACAAAATTTGCATATATGCATTGCTGAATCTAAGAAAAGTATTAAAACAAATCCTGAAGTTTTTTGAATTTTATTAAGTGCCGAATGAAGAGCAATGTGCTTTCAAACTGAATGAAATTTAATGGAACATCATTAAATAATAGTAAGGAGATTACAGATAACTTTATTGAGTTCTTGAAAAGTGTTTTGTTTACCCAGTCCTAGCATCTTCTTTTCTATTGTCGAGTCAGATAAATTGGAAGTATCTCACGTCTTGCCAATATATAGTATTAGTGAGTCTGAGTATCCGGAGGCAATTCAATATCTAATTTGAGGAAGTCAACTGGACATGATGGCATACCTGTGTACGTTTAAAAAAACCAAAAACTAAACCAAACCCCATGGCGCAAGAGCCCCGAAGGGCCATGGCCTACCAAGGGACCGCTGCTCAGCCCGAAGGCCTGCAGATTACGAGGTGTCGTGTGGTCAGCACACCGAATCCTCTCGGCCGCTATTCTTGGCTATCTAGACCGGGGCCGCCACCTCACCGTCAGATAGCTCCTCAATTGTGATCACGTCGGCTGAGTGGACCTCGAACCAACCCTCAGGTCCAGGTAAAAATCAATGACCTGGTCGGGAATCGAACCTAGGGCCTCCGGGTAAGAGGCAGGCACGCTACCCCTACACCGCGGGGCCGGCGTACGTTTTAAAATGATTTCTGAAATAATGATGAAACATATAATATTATTATTACTAAAATATTTTCTTATTTATGGAAGATTAGCAGGGAATCGAATCAGACCATTTTCAAGTCTGGCGATAGTGCAAAGCTGAAAAAAAAGATAGACCTGTAAGAATATTGTGTGCTACGGCGAAGGTGTTTGAACAACTAATGAATTTCGGAATTTTTCTCCTGTAAAATGTTACACTCCCTTTCAACATGTATTTTTCCCCGGGCAGGTCCACATTTTCTAAAATATTTGTTCGTGGCGTTGACCTCTGTAGATATTTTGCCACTACTTACACCATATGATATGAATAGCGTGTAATTGTAATTGCGGAAGAGTATTGTGTTGAATGTGAGGCAAGGAACGATAAGGACGACAAAAATACCCAATCACCAGGCCAGGGATATTAATAATTTACAACTAAAAACCCCTGACCCGGCCGGGAATCGAACTCGCCACAGCCAGGTGACAGGTGGACGCGTTACCCCCTACACAGCGGGCCCGGATAGGTCCACATTTACTAAACTTGCCAATTTTACTCAAGATGTTTTTAATGGCACGGATAATAAGAATCAAACAGATGTGATTTACACTGATTTTCCAAAGGGCTTTGATAAACTGGATCGCGATATACTATTGCAAAAACTTTCTAATTATGGCCCGTCCAATGAGTCTATAAAATTTAAATAATATTATCATCCTGGCAGAAAGAATATGTAATGTATCTCCAAACGAAATCCTTTGTTTTCAATGTTACACCTGATGTGCCTCAAGGCTCAAATTTAGGTCCTCTTTTTCACAATATTTATTAATGATATATTAAAGGCCATCAGGTATTCAAAATGTCTAATGTATGCCGATGATGTTAAATTGTATAGAACTGTAACCACTCATGTGGTTGCTTTAAAATGACAGAATGATACCAATAATACGCACATGTGGAGTAGGAACAACAGAATGTATTTTATTTTCAATAAGTATCCCATAGTAACCTCTTCAAGGAATACATCTACAGTACTGTTTGAATACAAAATAAATAACGTTGTCTTATGAAGGTCGAAATTAGTGAAAGAATTGGGAATTTTAAACGTTAGTACATTTTACTTTAGACGGCACTTTGAAAAATAAGTTGCAAATGAAACGTACAGATCCTTAGGTTTTGTACTTCGGAATTCGCGTGAACTCAAAAATATCGGTACATTAATTAATCTCTATAATGAAGTTGTCTGTAGTAAACTTGAATGTGCATGTGTTGTGTGGACATCTGAAATTAACATTTATACTAACTGTGCTGGTGGAAACAACAAGCGCACTATTATTTAAAATGTTTGTTTTTCTTTCTCTCATATTTTTTACCTTTTGTAATCTATTTAATAATAGTTACTTGTTATTTTTTACAAATTATATTCCTTATTACGTACATTATTTTGTATAAAGTCCACCTGTAAATGGAGGATGTATCTGTTGGTGGTGATCGAAAAATTTCAGAAAAAGTTTCTTTGCATTCCGTGTTACAAAACACATCATACCTCACCATTGAAAGAAAATAGTTCACACACGAACTTTATATAGTAAATTAATTTAAAGTTTCGCCGTTATGTATCGTACGGGAGATTCTTCAAAAAATATTCTTGTACAAAATCATAAATAATGTGATTGATAGAGATGAGCTACTTGCTAGAGTGAATGTTAATGTAAAAATTACGAATTTACGGACATGACAAACGTGTTATTGTGAAAATTCTAAAGCTGTGAGTCACAAAAAGTTTCCAGTTGTTAGACTGTGTAATATTTTAAACAAAATGGCTGCATATAATCAGGGAGTTGACAGGTAATATAATCTGAACTAAAATCAAATATTATATAATTATTGTGTAGTTAGTGTAAATAAGAAACGGGTAGAACAGGTTTCGCTGTTAAAATATTATGTTAGAAAATTGTATTACTGTGTAATGAAATTAACATTTATACTAACTGTGCTGGTGGAAACAACAAGCGCACTATTATTTAAAATGTTTGTTTTTCTTTCTCTCACATTTTTTACCTTTTGTAATCTATTTAATAATAGTTATTTGTTATTTTTTACAAATTATATTCCTTATTACGTACATTATTTTGTATAAAGTCCACCTGTAAATGGAGGATGTATCTGTTGGTGGTACATGTTCAGGGACTCCTTGGAAACAACTTGGCGAACGAAATGGAATTCGATGGGGAGCTATCAATATTAATGGGGCTTATGGAAGAATGAAGGTAGAACTGGCTGAGTCAGCAAAGAGAATGCATCTGGATATGCTAGGAGTAAGTGATATTCGGGTAAGGGGAGATAATGAGGAAGAGATAGGAGATTATAAAGTGTACTTGACGGGTGTTAGAAAGGGAAGGGCAGAGCCTGGGGTAGGGCTCTTTATCAGGAATACCATTGCACGCAACATAGTTTCTGTTAGGCACGTAAATGAGCGAATGATGTGGGTAGATTTGTCACTTGGAGGAATTAGGACAAGAATTGTGTCCGTGTATTCACCATGTAAGGGTGCAGATGAGGATGAAGTTGACAAGTTTTATGAAGCACTGAGTGACATCGTGGTCAGGGTAAACAGCAAGGATAGAATAGTGCTAATGGGCGATTTCGATGCGAGAGTTGGGAATAGAACTGAAGGATACGAAAGGGTGATTGGTAAATGTGGGGAAGATATGGAAGCTAATGGGAATAGGAAGCGTTTGCTGGACTGAATACATTTTTCAAGCATAAGGCTATTCACCGCTACACATGGGAGGCTAGGGGTACCAGATCCATAATAGACTATATCTTAACAGACTTTGAATTCAGGAAATCTGTTAGGAATGTACGAGTTTTTCGCGGATTTTTCGATGATACAGACCACTATCTGATCTGTAGTGAACTAAGTATCTCTAGGCCTAGGATAGAGAAAGTGAAATCTGTCTGCAAACGAATAAGGGTAGAAAGTCTCCAGGACGAGGAAATTAGACAGAAGTACATGGATATGATTAGTGAGAAGTTTCGAACAGTAGACAGTAAGCAGGTTCAGGATATAGAAAGTGAATGGGTGGCATACAGGGGTGCTGTAATAGAAACAGCAAGGGAATGCCTAGGAACAACTGTGTGTAAAGATGGGAAAAGGCGAACATCTTGGTGGAATGATGAAGTGAGAGCAGCCTGTAAACGTAAAAAGAAGGCTTATCAGAAATGGCTCCAAACAAGGGCCAAGGCAGACAGGGATTGGTACGTAGATGAAAGAAACAGAGTGAAACAAATAGTTGTTGAATCCAAAAAGAAGTCATGGGAAGATATTGGTAATAACCTGGAAAGGCTAGGTCAAGCAGCAGGGAAACCTTTCTGGACAGTAATAAAGAATCTTAGGAAGGGAGGGAAAAAGGAAATGAACAGTGTTTTGAGTAATTCAGGTGAACTCATAATAGATCCCAGGGAATCACTGGAGAGGTGGAGGGAATATTTTGAACATCTTCTCAATGTAAAAGGAAATCGTCATGGTGGTGTTGCAAACAGCCAAGCTCATGGGGAGGAGGAAAAGGATGTTGGTGAAATTATGTTTGAGGAAGTGGAAAGGATAGTAAATAAACTTCATTGTCATAAGGCAGCAGGAATAGATGAAATTAGACCTGAAATGGTGAAGTACAGTGGGAAGGCTGGGATGAAATGGCTTCATAGTGTAGTAAAATTAGCGTGGAGTGTTGGTCTTCAGATTGGACAAAAGCAGTAATTGCACCTATCTATAAGCAAGGGAACAGGAAGGATTGCAACAACTATCGAGGTATCTCATTGATTAGTATACCAGGGAAAGTATTCACTGGCATCTTGGAAGGGGGGGTGCGATCAGTCGTTGAGAGGAAGTTGGATGAAAACCAGTGTGGTTTCAGACCACAGACAGGCTGTCAGTATCAGATTTTCAGTATGCGCCAGGTAACTGAAAAATGCTACGAGAGGAATAGGCAGTTGTGTTTATGTTTCATAGATCTAGAGAAAGCATATGACAGGGTACCGAGGGAAAAGATGTTTGCCATACTGGGGGACTATGGAATTAAAGGTAGATTATTAAAATCAATCAAAGGCATTTATGTTGACAATTGGGCTTCAGTGAGAATTGATGGTAGAATGAGTTCTTGGTTCAGGGTAATTACAGGAGTTAGACAAGGCTGTCATCTTTCACCTTTGCTGTTCGTAGTTTACATGGATCATCTGCTGAAAGGTATAAAATGGCAGGGAGGGATTCAGTTAAGTGGAAATGTAGTAAGCAGTTTGGCCTATGCTGACGACTTGGTCTTAATGGCAGAATGTGCCGAAAACCTGCAGTCTAATATCTTGGAACTTGAAAATAGGTGCAATGAGTATGGTATGAAAATTAGCCTCTCGAAGACTAAATTGATGTCAGTAGGTAAGAAATTCAACAGAATCGAATGTCAGATTTGTGATACAAAGCTAGAAAAGGTCGATAATTTCAAGTATTTAGGTTGTGTGTTCTCCCAGGATGGTAATATTGTAAGTGAGATTGAATCAAGGTGTAGTAAAGCTAATGCAGTGAGCTCGCAGTAGCGATCAGCAGTATTCTGTAAGAAGGAAGTCAGCTCCCAGACGAAACTATCTTTACATCGGTCTGTTTTCAGATCAACTTTGCTTTACGGGAGCGAAAGTTGGGTGGACTCAGGATATCTTATTCATAAGTTAGAAGTAACAGACATGAAAGTAGCGAGAATGATTGCTGGTACAGGAGGGTATTCGGAATGAGGAGATAAAGGCTAATTTAGGAACGAACTCGATGGTTGAAGCTGTACGCATAAACCGGCTTCGGTTGTGGGGTCATGTGACGAATGGAGGAGGATAGGTTACCTAGGAGAATAATGGACTCTGTTATGGAGGGTAAGAGAAGTAGAGGGAGACCAAGACGACGATGGTTAGACTCGGTTTCTAACGATTTAAAGATAAGAGGTATAGAACTAAATGAGGCCACAACACTAGTTGCAAATCGAGGATTGTGGCGACGTTTAGTAAATTCTCAGAGGCTTGCAGACTGAACGCTGAAAGGCATAACAGTCTATAATGATAATGTATGTATGTATAAATAAATAAATAAATAAATAAATAAATAAATAAATAAATAAATAAATAAATAAGTCAATAAATAAATAAATAAATAAATAAATAAACAAATAAATAAATAAATAAATAAATAAATAAAATAAAAAGCCCTGTTTTCTTTTTTATATTTATTTACGTCGCAGCGACGTATGCAGGTCGTATGGCAACAATGGGATAGAAGAGGACTTGGAATAGGTAGGAAGCAATCGTGGATTTAATGAAGGTACAATCCCAGCATTTACTCAGTGTGAAAACAGGAAACCACAGAAAACAATTTTCAGGACTACCGCAAGTGAGGTTCGAACGCACTATCCCTCGAATACAAGCTCACAGCTACTTGACCCAAACCGTTTAGCCAATTAGCTGGTTTTTAAAAGCTGTAATAAGTTATGAGTGGATTGCGCGAAACATTATCAAATGATAGATCAATAGAGTTACCATAAATGTTTTTCCGATGGTAATTGTTTTCAGCATGCCTTCTTCACTGTTTAAACAGTTTGCGATTAAGAGGTATCGTTCAGTAACTCTCCATCCTGTCATCTTCTTTGCAACTGACGTGCTTCATTATCGAGAATGAATGAATCTCTGACACGTGTCCGTCTTGAACACGTGTCATTGCTAAATAAATAATTTATTTCATTATCCAGAGGTTCATCAAGAAAATTCAAACTTTATGTGGGAAGAATGAGGTAGAGATCTACATTTCAGTTGTCTCACTATAGAATCTTCTTTGTCAGATACCGCTACCTAATATTTTGAAGATGTATCTATTTATCTATCTAAATTAATTAGTTCATGAAAATTAGTTAATTTTATATTTAAACAATATATTTTTGTAGGCATATGTTATATTAATATAAGACACGTGTCATTGCTAAATAAATAATTTATATATGTCCATAAACTTGGGTCTTGCGGTTTAAGAAGGCACACAAAAGTTTTATCACTAGTTGCAAGTGACAATTTTCTATGGATGGCAAATGACATGTGACCCTGTGAGCAATTTTTAATAAATAACCGTCAATCACTGCCTGCGAGGGTAGATCAATGGTTACCACCTGCTCTGAAGGAAACAGGTTAAAATTAATTAGTTCATGAAAATTAGTTAATTTTATATTTAAACAATATATTTTTGTAGGCATATGTTATATTAATATAAGACACGTGTCATTGCTAAATAAATAATTTATTTCATTATCCAGAGGTTCAGCAAGAAAATTCAAACTTTATGTGGGAAGAATGAGGTAGAGATCTACATTTCAGTTGTCTCACTATAGAATCTTCTTTGTCAGATACCGCTACCTAATATTTTGAAGATGTATCTATTTATCTATCTATCTATCTATCTATCTATCTCGTTCCTGAGTTCTGAATCCTCCATGTGAGGCAAAAGACTTTTAGCGTTTGACTCTGTGAATACTTGCTTGTCAATATTTCGAGACGTGCTGTATATGATACTTTAGTGTTACATACTTCATGAAAATCCTTCTATTTCTTGAAAATTTCTGGAAATGCCAGGGTCCCTTTAAAGGACATTGCAAGAATTGGACACAATTTGTGACCTCATAAATTTGTAGTCTGCTGGTGCTATTTTATTCCAAAGTTCACAAATGTTACGAGACATTTCCACATATCTATTATTTATTTCTGGAATGGAGCTTCCATTTCACCATTTTCTCCATCTTTCTCCGCTTAATATTTCAGCTCACGTCTTCACAAATCATACTTTTTATCTTACTTTTTCTCAGTTGGTGATTTGATTTCCTATTTAAAATGTATTTATATCACACATTGCTGTTCTTGACCACTAAGTGATGAATCACCTTGTAATTTTACTTCGTTGATGGTAGAAGTGTCTTCTATATATGCATTAAATGTCTTGGTTGTTAATTGTTACGATTATACTGAACTAATTTTGCTTAGAATGCAAATTAAGGGAATCAGAAGGTACTTGGCAACCAGAGAGATCCTTGCTTCCCACCCTGTCTTGAAATGATAGTCCTCCACTTCTCTTTCAGCATTGGAGTGTCTATTCAGAAGTTCTTATTACCACCATAAGAAAGTTGTGGAAAACCCAAGAGACGTAAAATAAAAGGCACATAGCACGTATCCATGATCAGGTATGGTACAACTGTTTAGAAATATGCTGTGATCCCAAATGTACATGATGGGTGTTCTGACGATAATATTAACGTCAATATAAATATAAACAAAATGGAAATAATCCATTTTGCTTGGATACCACACAAATAGTTTTCTGTTTAGACACATGAGAAATAACCCCTATTGAATTGGAATGAGGAAATAGCACACAATGAACAAGCAAAAATTATATCATCGATTTACCGCCATACACATCACGTTCGATGTAATCACAATCCGTTCCTCCACAGTGTCTGCGTATTATCATTGCATAATGTGTATTACATACGGTCCACTAACGCTTTAAATTACCTTACAAAAAATATGAACAGAGACATCTACCTCACCATTAGAACACAACTGACAAAACCAGAAGACCATCACACTACTACTTTCCACTCAATCACAATTTTCATTTCCTTCATAATCATGCACCTCATATCATGGCGTGTGTTTTTCGCATCATGTAAGATTACGCATTCATTAAAGTCCAATTCCAGCAATTCACTTCACTTTCCCCCACAATTGTTTTTCAAGCAGGTTTTTGACATGTATTCTCTTGTTTTCATGCATTCTTTGTGTACGAAGAGGTAACCGATTGATGTTCGTCGGGTGTTGTTTACCTCCCTTAAGTAATTGAATACCTTTCTCCGTACCAGTTTCAATCATATAACGTTCATGTGTAACGATACTACTGCCATTTCTTTGACCCCTTTTAATGATCATTCGTTTCCCTTGCGCTTGTTATAATAATCCTCTAAATTTTTGACATAATAGAGGTCCCAGTATGCTTCTAACACTTCCACATTGCCATATTTCTTGAATGTCAAAACACTGGCTTTTGTCTCACAAAATGGCCTGTTGTTTAATGTCCTTCTCCAGTCTCGCAAACACTCGGTCAGGAAACTATGTCCTCCGACGGTGAAGAATAAGCACATTAATCGCAGATTATCAGGTGACTTATTGTGAAGCCAAAATAGCCGAATGTGAATGACATGGCTATTCGTATTGTTCTCCACATCCGCCACAGCCTTAGGGTATGGATATTAGAAAGTATTGTCTAATTGGATAGATATTCCAAAGTAGCCGACCCAATTTCTCCTGCTCCTCTCCCTGAATGCGTTTCCAACCATTTGAATAATGTTGGATTTCTTCCAGACATTTGTACAATGCATAGATTGTACAACCTTATTTGCCTTGAGTATTATGCAGACTGGATAGGTGTCTTTGGCAAAGGTTGCACTTTTAGCATATCAAAATAAAATGGCATGCTGTTATTCACATCCTGACGAGCCAGTTTAAAAAAAAGCCTTGGCCCTTAAGGTGTGGATTCTATTTTCTAAGAGAAACCTCAGTTTTGTGACTGGATTTGCCTCATTCATTATCCTGTTCTTTCACAACGATGAATAGATCCGCTTACTTTTACGTCTATTGTAGTGGCTTCCAGACGCAGACGCAGATAAGGTGCTCAAGAACTTTCTAATGTCATCCGTTTTCGCTGCGGAGTTTACTGATTTTCTACATCCACCTTTTTTCTTTTGGCTTTCAACCTTCAAGAAGAACTGTATTCAGGTTTTCCAGTCGTTCACGCGAAATGCTGAATGTGTTCATGAAGAATTCTTTGTAAACTCTCACCATTCGCTTTGTTTTCATAATCAATTTAACGGCTTCGTGTAGTGGATCTCGGAGTAGAACCGCCTGTTCTCCGCGGTGCTGTAGGGTCCAGTAATTTCGTTAAATACGTATCTTAATGAACTTTACCTATTGTGTTGTAATTTCGTTTGCAGTTTTCTATTAAAACTACTGTAGAAATAGCAGCACATTTAAGCATGCCGTCATTCCTGTAGTGGCATGGCACTTTGAAGTTCACACATAGGGGGTCGTTATCAGAATATCTGTGTAAACAAGAACACAAGTTTGAACGTCAAGGGCAAGTAAATATTAAGAAGTCATACTTTAAAAATAATGATTCATGGTTTATACATTGCGAGTGGGATGTGATGGTTCAACGACATTATCGCTAGATTTACATAGAACTATGGCAGAGCCTGATTAGATTTTGTGAGATATTCTAAGTGAAAGAAAGTAACAGTTGTGTAATTTGAATTTCATGCAACTCAGTGATCACTACTCACTATTAATTCTTGTTCTAAACGACCTCCATGTCGGAGATTCCTTCCATACACTCAATTCAAGCGATCGTCATTAAATTAAAACGTTTACAGAGTACTAAAATTTTACTGATTTGTATTCAGACAATGTACGCGCGACGCAAAGCGTGAGAGCATGGTTTTGTCACGAAGTCAATTGGTTCCTATGCGTCCATTAAGATCATTCATCTCCGCGTTTGTTACTGTTACCTCAATGAAAATCAAGTACACCTTAATTATCAATAAAACATGCCTCTGCATGCCAAGTCCTATCCGTTAACCCGTATTATTTTGGAACCAATGCCATTTGTGGTGGTGAAGGTGATTGTACCTCCAGGGGAAGCAACGAGCCATATCTTGATATGCCTCAATTTATTTATTAGAACGCTGTGGCACAATTTTGTTTAGCGTGTCACAGAGTCGCAGGGAGTGAAGGCAAAAACCCAGGATGGCCGTGCCATAGGCCGTTAGAATCCCGTATTGGTCCGGAAGAAACGAATTCCTCGAGTCGTAATTGAGCCGCAAGCCGCGAATTCAGTCATGCAGACCCTTACTATATCACCAAGCCCAGCCGCTGTAACCTGGAGGGGTGAGATTTGAACGGGGAGATCTATAGAATATTGTCACAGGTTGACAAACCTCTCTTTCTCAGGGCTGGAATCATCGGAATTTAAATCAATATATCTGCCACTAAGCTAAATTCCACAGATCTGACTCTACACATAATTAAGAACAGAATTATCGAATGCTAGGAGTCGATAATATTATTTACGTGTGCTCAATTGAGAGAAGTGCACATTTACAGATGGGGCCGTTGACATCTGGTGGGCCGATACAAGGGAGAAATTTTTTGTAGGCGGGGAATGACCTCGAGATCGGCGTCTTCTTAAGGCTATACAAGCTTGCTTCATGGGGGAACTTGCTCATTCTGTCAGTCTCTCAGTTACGCTCATTCGCATCTCAGTGATTCGCAGCGCTCATTGTGTCTCATTATGTTAGTCTCATTGTGTCTAATTCAGTTAATCATATTCGGTCAGTGTTATTCGCTCAGTCATGTTACAGAAACTCATTGATAGTCAGTATCTCGGTTGATGCTAATTCGTTGTTTTGAAACGCCAAGTGCGACATGACGTAATTTACGAACGTATTAGAAACTATATTAAGACTATTATTCAATCACCCTGAGTCAGCTCACAAACGCTAATAACAATATCAAGTAACACAAACATTCATAACGCGTACGCGCACCGCGATAGTAACGTGTGCGAACAGTGTAAAGTTTAACCGATGTGAAGGACTGATTTCAACCAGGCTAGCTCAAATAATTAGTGACATACAGATCGGGACTAAAATTCTGCGGAGGCTATAGTCAATGGTAGTCTAAAACTAAAGTTGAAATCATGTGTACAATCACACAAAGCACCGAAGCAGATGTTCTGTAGAAAATCACCATTCCAGATGATTCCAGGATCAAGCAGACGACAACCATGGTGTATCTAGTACTCGAAGCGACGACCATCAACCCCATGCTGACTGATGTTACCATGGGATAAATAAGCATAACATACTGGTCATGTGATTCGTCGCTGGTAGAGATATGGCTGATAAGTTAAGTCCTTAAGTTCTGCAAGCACGTGAAGTAAGATTCATACACTAGTATAGGTTTCTCTCATGTCAGTTAAATAATTATTAAATGTAAGCCAATGCGGCATTTGCTTTGCTTTGTTTTAGTAAAGTTAAATATGTTCAGGGCTGCAATGCATGATTAAGCCCCGAGCTAAGTGTTTATATTTCAATTAGATGGGAACAAGGGATAGAATATGTTAGATATAGGTGTGTGTTTTTTATTAATAGTATTGTATTCTTGTATGAGTTGATTCTGATAGAGATGCTGAACAGACACTTCACAGTATCAAATGGGCTGCGAACTTTCAGCGCCGCGAGATTATACAGAGTAGGTTAGAGACAGCATTAGATCAGGATGTTTTTATATGCATGAAGCATGAAATTTTCAGCTGCAAGGTGTTGTGCGGTAAAGTTATGTTCACCGTTGAACACCGAGCAGAGTCTTCAGTTTTGGTGGCAGGCCAGTTCAGAAAGGTAACGGTTATCGAACCAAGGCTATTTTATGTGAGAGGATAGAAATGCCGTGAGATGTCGATGGGGCTGAAATGACAAAAGAAAGGCTATGAAGCCATAGTGTTTCACTAGGAGCCCTGATTTACATGTGTATTAATAAGCCAGCCTGGATTATGCACGTGAATGTGTTGATTGTGTGGTATTTTTCTCAGAGAGAAATTTGTGCGATTGTGCAGAGATAGGAAGTCGGCATTGTCCCGACCAGATATTAGCTCCCAGGTAAAGAAATCCCGAGATAGCTGTAGCCTGTGAGCCCACTATGAATGAAAATATTTTACGATAGACCCCGTTAGTTCCACGAACTGCTGACTACCTGTCCCAGTTATTTAAATGTTTTTTGCTTAACAGCTGATGTCCTTTCCCGTGTCGAGAGATACGGTAGTGTAGTGTCTTTGTGAGACATACAATCTTCGGAGCCTGTATATGTGGGAATAGAATCCCGGCGCCTCTATCATTTTCAGCGCATATTTGTTTATGTTTTATTTCATAGGTGCGAATGTATCTTGTGATGTTTATTATTGCCCAGTGCATTCATTGTTTTTGTCTTGTGATGCTTTCCTTTGTTGAGTAAAGGGCATACATTAAACCGTCGGCTAATTTTAGAGAAGCAAGGTTCTGCCATTATTCTTTGCTCACGGGTACGGACCCATATGATTGGAGTCTGTGCTATTTTGGATGGGTAATTTAGACGCAGCCCTGAACAAGTGCTTTTATATATCTGTGTCCGAGTAATCGAAATGCACATATGTACATTAGGACCATTACTGGTGTATCGAGTGTTATTTTCGCATATTATGGACGGTTTTAGATCGAGCCTACGGGCAAAGGACATAGGGACTTAACGAAGCAGTCAACCAATTGAATTAATGTAACATTCCGATTCCATGTAACTTAAGGTCACATTTACGGGTCGTTGCCCGTGTTTATTATGTGTGCATGAATGTTAAATTCATGTAAATGTACATATTGCTTTCTCTGACCAATTTTACGGTCGATTTTTCCTTTATTTGACTTTTGTAATTTGAATAGTATGATTTCAATTCATGTTTTTAAATTAATAAATCCATCTTACCCGAATACCTGCGTTCTCATTCACTAGTTTTATATGTAGGTATTTCATGTCCATATACGGTTAGTATAATTTAATCAGTAGGGATTTTATTGCCCACGTTCGTACGTTCCACGCGCTTTTACCCTGAGCTAGGCCGAATTTGAGACAGGATACGGTACATTAAAAGCAAAGAAAAGCCAATCCATATCCACACAGGTCATGAAATCCATTTGTTTTTCTTTTTTTACAATTTGCTTTACGCCGCACCGACACAGGTAGGTCTTAAGGCGACGATGGGATAGGAAAGGACTAGAACTGGGAAAGAAGCGACAATGGCATTAATTACGGTACATTCCTAGCATTTGCCTGGTATTGAAATTGGAAACGAAAACAATATTCAGGGCTGCAGGGCTGTCGATATTGGGGTACGAACCCAATATTTCCCGAATTCAAGCTGACAGCTACGTGACCCAAGCCGCATACCCACTCGCTTGGTACTATGAAATTCCATGGGGAAGTGGAAGGTAAAGTCTTCCACTATTCGTAACCTCGGCACTAAGTGGGATGGAGTGGTTAGGCCTATGTCTGGCCCCGTTTGGCCCCATGAATTAACCTGTTACTATTTTTGGCGTAGGCTGATTGAGCCTCTAAGCCTCTCCAGAAGTGTATACCCAGAAGTGTATAACTCGTGTCTAAACGTTTCAACTTCATGACAGGGAATCAAAACCATATCCTTCGAGGGGAATATAACGCAGTCACATTTTAGGGAAAGTAGCTTACATTTATAAAGGAAAGGGTGATAAAAGGAAACCAGAAAACTACAGACCAATCAGCCTGACCAGTATAGTTTGTAAAATACTGGAGAGTTCAATATCAAAGTACATCAGAGGGATATGTGATGATAAAAATTGGTTCATGAGGAGCCAGTATGGATTTAGAAAGAAATTTTCTTGTGAGGCACAACTGGTGGGATTTCAGCAGAACGTATCAGATCAATTGGATTCAGGAGGCCAGTTAGATTGCATAGCCATAGATCTTTCCAAAGTCTTTGATAGAGTGGAACATGGAATATTATTAAAGAAATTGGAGGGAATAGGACTGGACGTAAGGGTTACACGTTGGGTGAAAACATTTCTAAATTCAAGGGTTCAAAAAGTCAAAGTAGGAAATAACGTATCGCAGGAAGAGGAAGTATGGAAGGGAATTGCACGGGGTAGTATAATCGGTCCGTTACTTTTCTGATTTAGGGAATAATATAACATCAAAAATAAGGTTGTATGCAGATGACATAATTGTTTATAGGGAAATAAATACTATTGAGGACTGTTCAGAATTACAAAGGGACTTTGAGAGTATCCAACAATGGGTTGAATAGAATAATATGAAGGTTAATGGAGGCAAATCAACTGTTACGACACTTACAATCAGAAGTTTTAAAACTGAATTTGTATATACTTTGGATGGGGTAGTTATCCCAAAAGATGGCAAGTGCAAATACTTAGGTGTAAAATTTGAAAGTAATTTGCACTGGAAGGGTCATGTGGATGACATTGTTGGGAAAGCATACAGACCATTACATGTCATAATGAGGCTACTTAAAGGATGCAACAAAGAATTAAAAGAGAAAAGTTACCTAAGTATGGTTCGTCCATTATTGGAATATGAAAACAGTGTTTGGGATCCTCACCAAGAATACCTAATAAAAGAAATAGACAGTGTGCAGAGGAAAGCAGCAAGGTTTGTTACAGGGGATTTCAGGAGAAAGAGTAGTGTATCAGAAATGATAAAGGAACTAGGGTGGGAAACTTTAAGTAAGAGAAGGGAGAAAACTAGACTTATAGGGTTATATTGAGCCTATACAGGAGAAGCAGCATCGGGAGATATTCGTGAGAGGCTTCAGTTGGAAAATAATAATATCGGCAGGACTGACCACAAATGTAAAATTAGAAGAAATTTTAGTAGAAGCGATTGGGATAAATTTTCATTCATTGGGAAGAGTGTAAAGGAGTGGAACAGTTTACCAGGGGTAGTGTTTGATCCTTTTCCAAAATCTGTACAGATATTCAAGAAGAGAATAAACAGCAACAGAGAAAATAAATGAAATGTTAGAGGCCATTCGACCAGTGCAGGTTAATGTAAATAAAAAATGTGTGTGAATAAATTAATTCCATCCCCTAGTCTAAGGAGTTTGGACAGCCAAAGTAGGGGACTGCCTGTAGGGGTGAAGTACAGTGGGGACTTCGAGGGCCATGGGACCGCTACGGTAGCTCTGAAGGCCCTTCAGGAACTCTGAAAAGTGGTGGCAAAAGGGGCTCTGGTTAAGACGCAGCAGGTAGTTATGCTACTTAGGTTCCAGAATGGGTAAAGGAAAAAAGAAAAAGTAAATAAATGCAATGTAAATTTTAATCTTATACCAGTTGTACAGTATCATTTGAAGTAATTGCACATAAAGTATATCAGTTGTCTATATTTGTAAGTAGTACAGGAGATATTATTAGTAGTATTTTGTAAACAATATAAATTTACTAAGGATGAGCTGTGTGTTTAATAGAAAAAAATGTTAGCGTAAATTGTATAATATTGTATTATAGGAACATTTTGTTCTCTTGTTAATTTAATACTTAGTGCTTGACAATAATGTATTTTAGTGTACCATTTGCCACCGAGGTAGGCACCTCATTTGCAAATAAAGAGATTTTGATTTGATATGTAGGAAACCATACCCTCTTAACTCTAATCAGAATAGAAATACGAAGAGGTAGAGTTCTTCGACGAATGAAGGTATCAGCAAAGGTACAGGAATTGTAACCGTCGGAGTCGGTTTTCTAAAAGAAAAATGAATGTCTGGTACCTGGCCTATTGTGAGACTCAGTTAGGGGCCCCCGGAGTCGTGTGAGCGTTTGTTTCACTGAGCGGAACTATCACGATACCCATCTATTCTACATCCAACTCAGAGAAGAGACCAACACAAATTCTTCTTCCGCAGCTGTTCCCACTTCTTGGTGGGGTCTGGGTGCGAACTGTGTCGCACGTGTGGATTTGGCCCTTCTTGACACCAACTTTTTGCGCAGAAATATATTCACCATTGAGACGCTGGCCATTGAACTAAGGAGCCAGGTTATATCCATACCAGTTGATGTAACAGAATTCGAAAGATTGCAACAAGCCCAAAATTATTAAACCGTTCTAGGACTTCCCAAGTGTCAACACATTCATATCTTCGGTAAAAAATATTCAGAGTGATCTCTCTTACCATCTGTGTTGGGCCCTCGAATTCTTGAGCGTTGGTAATTACTAGTATGTGTCTCTGCTCCTGCAACGAGATCATTCTATCTTTTTTTCTCTTCCTTCTTTCCATTTCCATCGTAATTCCCCGATTTGTACCAATAACCATTCAAGAGAATCATTCTTATAAAGAAATATTGGTTTGTACTAAATGAAGAGAAACCGGTCTTTTTTGTGACGATTCTGACGAAGGAATAGTTTCAAAACCGATGTAAAGGCCATTCATCTAAAATGCAATAGAAATGTAATTAAATTTTCTCAGTCGTCTGAAAACCCGCCTTTCTCGAACCACTAATCTCATTTGAAACTCATTCTCCTCTTTTTGACGCGCTTAAATTCCACTCGGAGGGAGATTATCTCCATCTAAAATTATTTCTCATTTCATTACACTTCGTAGAAAATAAACTATTACCATATGGGCTCACAGTGTCACCATTTATTATGTAAAGTAGCGTGACTGGTAGCCACATCCGTCATACTTGATACGATTTTTGCGTTGTTGTTGTTGTTGTTGTTGCCTTTGTGTAGGGAATTAGAGACACGATGGTGTATCTGTACGGGAGTGTGACGTCTTGTCTGACAAACTGCGTCAATGTGATTCTGCCGATCTCAATGACACAGGTGATTAGTTGTTGTACCAGGGTTCCCAAGATAGTGGGATCGATTCCGGCTGAGGTCGATAAAATCTGAATGTGTTTAAATGTGACATCTCTGTGTCGCAGGCATCCGACACTATAAAGAACGCCTTGGGTCTATAAAAATCCTTAACCATTGACGGAACGGTAAAATAATAACATAATTCATTGCAGTTTCTGTTCAAGACGATATTAAAATAACGAATGTTACCTCAACTTCAATCCACTTGCCTTATCATTGGTGTAACGTAATGTTCAGTGAATTCCGAGCCGATCCCTCAAACCAGTCTGAAATTTGTGTCAGAGACATAAATCGGACCTGCGTCAATCACAGCAGCGAACGCGACTTTTGCATTTTGTAGGATGACTTTCCAAATAACTTTAAACATATAGGAAAGTATAAAATTATTTCACGATTTGAATAATGGTTTTCAAGAAAATTAAATTTAACTGCGTTTGAAAAGTTATATTATCTTATACAACAGGAAACATTAAATTCTTTTTCTGTGGTGTGGAGTTATATTTTTAGATTTCATCATAGTTTACTGGACTCTTTCTTTTAGTACATTGTTAATGCACGCGTAGTAGCAATTCTATTATGGAGAATGTTAAAATTCCCCGGGAATAATTTTAATTATTTTTGCAGAAGTAATCTTCTTGTGACCCCAATTTTTTTCTGAACCAGAAGCATTTCTTTTATTAGACTATATATACTTTAAATTATTTACAACGTGCAAACGGGGATTTTCTTATTTACTGTGATTGTTATTTTAGACGGTAGGAAACGGGATCATCAGCCACGATTTTCTGACTTCTGAGGCCATGATAGCTGAGTGACATAGTCACTGGCTTGTCATCAAGGTGGCCGTGATACGAATCCTTGAAACTAAATTGACAGCCTGAAAAATTTGACATTGAAAGCGACATCTCTGTGATTGTATTCAATGTAAAACTAAGGGTATGGAAGAGGATATGTTACTATAAGAGAAATGGACTCTGTTATAGAGGGTAAGAGAAGTAGAGGGAGACAAAGACGACGATGGTTAGACTCAATTTCTAACAATTTAAAGATAAAAGGTATAGAACTAAACTAGGCCACAGAATAAATTACAAACAGAGGATTGTGGCGGCGTTTATTAAATTCACAGAGGCTTGTAGACTGAACGCTGAAATACATAACAGTCTATAATGAGTATGTATGTATGTATGTATGTATGTATGTATGTATGTATGTATGTATGTATGTATGTATGTATGTATTTTACCGGGAACGCCGCTACGAGAGAAGTCCGAAGTATGTTTGTTGAACTTCGGGCGAGGTGGAAAGTAGGCAGCCCGCCGAACGCAGTGACGTACCCAGCGAGTGACGTGCCCGCCATAAGCAAGCTATACGTGCCATGTATGGTAATGTTCCAGCTTACCCTCAAAAGTACATTTTGCGCTACTTTATCGCTATTTCGACACTGCCATCTTAAAAACCATTACAATGGACGTAATCTGTCAAGATTTCAAGAAAATCCACCGAGTATTATAGGAGTTATATGGGTGGATAATACCCGAGTTCTAGACACTTCCATGCGAACGTGTGTAAAAGGAGGACCACCCGACCTACGAATTCAGTGTCTGTCACTCCGCCGTCTCTGTGACACGGGTGACAGGAGGAGTATTGTGTGTGTCGAACTTCTAGTTGACAGTCTTCGAAATCCAAGTATTGGAACTTCGGTATTTTCTCTAAGTGTTGTGTCGGGACTTTATCATGTTCATGAAGTGCCTGATTGGGACATTGTTATTTTCTGCGAGCATCGTGTTGGAACTTTGTCATATTGACACATTGGAACTTCGTTATTTTTCATGTGTCGTGATTTGACTTTGATATTTTCTTAAAGTGCCATATAGGAACTTCGTTATTTTTTCGAAGCGTCTCATTGGAACTTAGTTATTTTCGCCAAGTGTCGCGGTAAGACTTTATTACTTTCTTAAGGTGACATACTGGAACATTGTCATCGGAACTTTATTTTCTTCGAGTGTCGTGTTGGGACTTCAATATTTAAACACATCCGAACTTTGTTATTTCTACACATTGGAACTTTGTTATTTTTTTGAAGTGCCACATAGGGACTTAGTTATTCGATAACGATTGAAAGGACTTTGAATTTCACGAGTGTTGTGTACCACATTGAACTTACGTTTTGAACTTATTCGAACTTGTATTCTGTGAATCAATTTCTGGAACATTGAAATTTTCCGAGCGTGTAGGATGAACTTTTGCCCCATCAACATAAACTTTCTTGTGAACGATATGACTTGTTTTCCCAAGTGCCTCATTGTAAAAACGTCTTGTAAAACTGTGAAACTTACGTTTAATTGTGAAATATACAATACTTTCCAAGTGCTGCACTGGGACTTGTGTTTTGATTCTTATCCTCGTTAAAGACTGTGACAATTCAGAATACGCATGTCGCGTTCCCAGAAAGCCTAGAACTTTCCAGTAGTTTGAGTGAATCCATAATTTATGAAGTCAGATTTTTTCCTTCAAATATAATTTTCTTTAATGGCTATTCACTTCGCCTATTGACGGAACAAGGCAGTTTCCGAGTGCTATTTATTCAGTTCATTGCCAATGTGTTTTAAATCTTCAGAAACTATGCATTAAGAACTGTGGTGACTATAATCCTCTAGAACATTCCAATTTACAGTAAGCTTGTATTATGAACTTGCATTTCTACTGGTACAAGGTCAAAATCACCTTGTCTTTCGAGTATTTATTCCAGAACGTTTTGATTTAATATCTAGAGTGCAGTAACCATAATTAAAAGGTCATATCTGTTCAGACAATGCCATGAATGTGTGGAGTGCCGTGCAGAAAACTCAAATGAAATTACGTCTCTAATCGAACCCAGGAACGTGTGACAATCTTCGAGACATTCCAGAACGTCGAGACATTCCAGAACGTCGAGACATTCCAGAACCTCGAGACATTCCAGAACTCCTCATCCGAGCAGGTGTGGTCCCTGCCCAGGCGATGTCCAGCGCCATCCCAGGACTCGGAGGTACCAACCAGCCATGACACATCCATGCTGCTGTACGAAGGTGACATGAACTTGCTTCTGATGATCAATAAACTCAATTTATCAAAAGAATCTCTAAAATTGATAACTATACACCTCTCTGTACCAACTCCAATGATAAAGCCACTCCCTAGGATAAGATCCATGCTCGTTAACTTAATATCAAGCGCCTTAAAGATATGAACACTTTTGACGGGTACAGTATGTATGTATGTATGTATGTATGTATGTATGTATGTATGTATGTATGTATGTATGTATGTATGTATGTATGTATGTATTGCAACTATGAGACGATTGGCCAGATGTATGCATTGATTAAATTATTAATTTCTACATGTGAACATTGCAAATGGCAAGTCAGTGCAGATATTTCACAAGTTGCAACAAAGTGACCCCACAGAAAGTAGATACATCCCCTCAACTTGTTTAAAAGCACGTCTGAAGAAGGCCTTCGCTAATAGCCCTCTCCAACAAAGTTTTGTGGTCCCGACAATGTGAAACTCTCAGCCGAACCTTTTTCAGGAGAAAGAGGACATTAGAATTTGCCACACCTTAATGACGGACGGAGACAGCCTATGAGACAGAGTTATACCGATACCCCTCTGTGAAAATGGTTGAGTCCTTGTTTAAGTACGTCAGTACAGCTGTAGGTAGTTTTCGGCGAATCAGAAAATTACAAAAATAAGCCTCCCTGTTTTAGCAGAAATATTATTTAGTCTTTTGTGATTTGGAGAAGAGAGTTAATGGAAATATACTGTGCTCCAGTCTTGGACTAAATTTTAAGGAATTGTTTGTGTGATTATGTGATAAATTATTTTATAAGTAAGAAATTATCCGTATTTACGTCGAAAGTTTCTGAAGAATGGTTTCACCCACAAGACTGCGTCTCATGGCGGGAAACCGCCATTATTCATCAGTAAAATAATCCCAGTGACGCTCAGCAATCTGTGGAAAAAGTAATGATCATTTCTTATATTCTAGTGCAACGTTAAAACCACACCGATTTTTGAAGTCATCAGAGTTTATTCAGTGAATAATTAACCTACGGACACTTGGAAATTTGACGTCAGGGTGTGATAGCACTGCGCCATACGCCTCCCCATGGGCCACTCCGAAGGCGTGGTTTCCAAAATTTACAAAACCAACGAAGGAGTCCTACCAAACAGCCAGTCTTAGTTTCAATTTCAGAGTCTCCTGTCAAGCTTCAGACGAGCCGCGGAAAGTGAAGTTTTCAAGTGTATCTAAACCCGCCGTTGTATCTGCAGTCACGGCAAGTATTTCGGTGAGTTAAATAATGAGATGGATCTTGGAGAACTATTAGGATATTACGAGCTAGTGTAGAATATGAACTGTTGCGACACTTAGAATGGTCGCAATATCGCAGAATTTCCAGTATTATTTCTCACCAATAGACGTTAAAGTGTTAATTTCACGGCGTACCCAGATGAACTATACTATTTTCGAGGGTGATGGCGGCCAGAACAATTATATTTGCATCAACTTACTACCTCACATATAGATTTCGTAGTAGGAGTTGCTCAGGAAATTCACAAAATTCAGGACAAATTAAGCGGGGGTTTTTGTGATCAGTAACGTACCCGAGATGATCGACGTTACATTAAAGACAATGTTAGCTGGGACAATGGAGTCGGTGGCAGGGCGAAGACACTTGGCAGCCACGGCAAGTAACGGGACGTATCGTTTCTATTCCGGTAGCAGGTGAATGGCATTTTAATTCCCAATACAAACAAGCAAGGGGAGGGCTAGTAGCAGGCAGTACGAAAGGTGAACATCAAATACAGCATGTTTGTTTCTGATGTACAAACGGAAGCCAAACTTTGTGTGTGTAAATTCTGTATATATTATGTAAATTGTGTCTTAATTTAAGCTTGAAGGATGCGTGTGATTTAACCTACCTGCGAGTGCTATATAATTAAAAATGGATCCAATCCGCGTGTGCGAAGTGTTTTGTAATATTTTCACCATGTCCAAGATGGATTAGTTCAAATCCAAAGCGGAGACTGAGAGGATGCAGCCCACGTTCAACACAAGGTAAAGAGCATGTTGTGTTTATATCTAAGGTAATTAAAAGACGTGAATAACGCGTGGTCCGGTTAGGTTATGATTCCATAGTTTTTATATGTAAATTTGCGTACCTGACATGGAGTAGAGTCGTGTTTAAATCAGTTTTGTAGCGTAATCCGTGATCGTGGCCGGAGGAATCGCATTCAACGATCGGGATGTAAATGTCCAGGCCTCGACAATATAATAATAATAATAATAATAATAATAATAATAATAATAATAATAATAATAATAATAATAATAATAAATATGAGGTATCAAATAAATTCAACTTTGAGTCCTTGATTGATGTAAGATTTTTTGTTGTGGTTAATCAGATATTTACTCGACCTTAGGATTAATTTAAAGTTCAGGTATTGCAGGCACTCTGGTGGTCATAATAATAATAATAATAATAATAATAATAATAATAATAATAATAATAATAATAATAATAATAATAATAATAATAATAATAATAATAATAATAATAATAATAATAATAATAATAATAATAATAATAATAATAATAATATAGTTATGTTGAGAAGTTGTCCAGTCATTTAAATTCAGATGAGGTGTTTAATTCAGCAAGCTATTACTGTATCGTTCATGTTGTAATGAATTATAAAAATATTTAGGTCTAATTATAATATCAGTCACACGATGAGTTTATGGATTTGTTGTTGTGCTGATGAACGATTGGAATGCGCGATTTCTTTTGGTGCACAGTTGAAATTGGATAGTAAAATATTGGCAGGCATTCATAGTTCTAAGTTCAGGTTTAAGTGAGGAATCGTTGCTGACCAGCTCAGGTTTGACATGTTGAGATGTACGGCGATTTATGGAATATGAATGAAATATGGAAATATGAAAACAAGTATGAAATATCATCCCTGATAGTAATAATTATGAGGTGAAAGACTAGAGTCTTGAGGACCATGTCGTGCACATCAAGTGAATGTCGTATTGTGCTTACGAGAACGACAGAATAAATTTGTGAGATCATTTAGCTCATGTGTAATAGAGCGATGCTGCGTTGATAAAAATGAGATAATAATGGGAAATTATAAAAATCAGCTAAAGAGCTGTGAGTTTAAGTCTACGGTAAAATAGATATGATATTTATGGACGGAAATGTTAATTACGCAAATCTTAGCAGGGATGATGAGGTACTCGGAGATATTCCAAATATGGGGCCGAGTTGAAGCATGAAATCCGAGCGGGGCTAGTAATGAATTTCGGGACTTATGTTGTGATTATTGTGGAGGTGTTTATTTCTAGTTTAAAGTTTTGGAGTATCAGCCACAGAAAAAATGTCTTATGCAATGTGATTGCCACCAATAGCACCTCAGCGTCTCTAAACCTGGTAATAAATGTACATCGGATTGGTTTTGATTAATCGCGTACTTAATTTTTGATGTAGGTGAGGATTATGTTCATTTGATATTATTGATTTTCCTTTTATTTGTTTTTTATGTTCGATTAACCGTGGTTTAAGATTAGTTACATTGAAGGTACGCGGATGTCAGATTATTTATATAAAATTCATTGTAGGTGTAGCTTAGATTTATTGTTGTTGCGACTTTTTCTTTTGCTTGGGAACTATGTGGACAGTGCTGTGTATATCTTGTAAATATAAATTTCAAGTTTTAGGTTAGTATGACCACCTGGTATTCACAGTCAAAAAAGTACAGCAAGTTCTTTACGCTTACATAAAGGCACCGCAAATAAATAAAGTACCACTACAAATTTAGGTAAATCAACGTTAAATTCTGCAAAGGAACCGACCCTTGGTTGACTGTTATGAAATTAATGCCGCAAGTTGATCTAACAAGGTGGAATCTGCCGCCATCAACAATGAAATGTATCACAATTGGTTTGTTTAGGTTGAGAGTAAAAAGCGGCTAATGGAACTATGTTAAAAAGCGAGTTCATTTGGCTCATGTAAATGCTGAGGAATTTAGCCCATTATTTTGTAATGATTTGTCCAGAGCCATCATAGTAATTAAATTTAAGTTGTACTATGGCTGAATAAGTAATTTCTAACATTTAATTTTATTTCAATGTAAACATAGCCTTTTAGATTTTCTTTCAGACACTGGAGGCAATTATGTGGCAAAGTTATATAATTATAAGTGAAATAATATCCAACTGAAAGAGTGTTCATGGTTCTTTTTTATTTAAATCTTATTTTTAACAGTTTTGGTAAATTTAAAGGTTTGTAATTCAAGAGTAGATAGATAAGCAAACATGTGAGTTGTCTCAGACTATTTTAATTAGTTTAATTAAATAATTATTTAATTTCATCTGATTTACAATCTTAAATATTTTTAAATCTGAGACTTAATTTAGGAGTGTTGAGCCTAATCTGGAAGGCCTCAGGTTTTTGAATAAGCGTCTAGCAATGTATATTTTGTTTATTCATAGTGTTTATTATTTAAATTTTACCTAATTCAACTAATTTTATGGCATAATGTTGCAAAACTTGTGAGTTTTTATTTTATTTTAGCTACTTACCTTTTAATCCAGTTTGTTTTACTTCATTTTCATTTAATCCTGCTATTTGCAATTTTTGTTAACAAATTACATTCATTTAAATTCGATTCAGTCTTGGGTAATTTTATTCGTAGATAGCTAGACCCGTTGTTCTTTCATGTCCTCACCCCATTATATTTTTGGCCCTACGACCGCGAGGAAAACCAGGGGACGTGCCACACCCGAGGAGAGAGTCTACGTGAGCGGTAAGTATTTTTATTTTTCAGAAGCATGTACGTACGTACGTATGTATGTATGTATGTATGTATGTATGTATGTATGTATGTATGTATGTATGTATGTATGTATGTATGTATGTATGTATGTATGTATGTACACTGACTTGGCAAATGTCATGGGATAGTCACCTAATAGCGTGTGGGGCCTCCTCTAGCCCCGCGAACTGCAGTGAGATGCCGTGGAAGTGAGTCGACAAGTCCCTGGTAGTCCTCTGGACGCAGCTGACACGAAATCGTTTGCAGAGCGGCTGTCAATGCTGGTCTGTTTGTGGGTGCAGGATCCATGGCACGGAGCCTGCGTTCCAGGACATCCCAGATATGCCCGATAGGGTTCATATCGGGGCGCCTGGGTGGCCACGGCAGTCGTTGGACCTCCGCTGCATGTTCCTGGAACCATTCCCGGGCGACGTGGGAGCGATGTGGCGGCGCGTTATCATCTTGAAACACCGCGGAACCGTCTGGGCGCTGGAAGGCCAAAAATGGGTGGAGATGGTCTCCGAGCAGCTCAACATACCGCGTACCATTCAAAGTCTCTTCCAGAACAACTAGGGGGCCCATTCCATACCAGGAAATTGCACCCCTGACCTTAATAATAATAATGTTATTTGCTTTACGTCCCACTAACTACTTTTTAAGGTCTTCGGAGACGCCGAGGTGCCGGAATTTAGTCCCGCAGGAGTTCTTTTAAGTGCCAGTAAATCTACCGACACGGGGCTGTCGTATTTGAGCACCTTCAAATACCACCGGACTGAGCCAGGATCGAACCTGCCAAGTTGGGGTTAGAAGGCCAGCGCCTTAACCGTCTGAGCCACTCAGCCCGGCACCCCTGACCTTAACAGAGACACCAGCGCCCTGGACCACACCTTCGAGGCAAGCGGGATCCATCGCTCCATGTGGTCTGCGCCGTACACGGTGCCTCCCATCGGCATGGTGCAGTTGAAATCGTGATTCGTCCGACCATGTCACGTTACGCCATTGTTCCAGTGTCCATCTCTGGTGACTGGCGACAAATGCGCGCCGTTGTGCCCGATGGCGTTGGGTTAACAGTGGCACCCGTGTGCGGCGTCGGCTCCCATACCCCATAGAACCCATGTTCCTACGGATTGTCCACTGGGAGACGTGTTTAGCACGGCCTGTGTTGAATTGAGCCGTGATTTGTTGCACGGTTGCCCGTTTGTCACTATTGACAATCCGTCTCAGATGTCCCCAGTCACGGTCATCGAGGGTGGCTGGACGGCCGGTCATTCGTCTGTTGTGGACGGTGACACCCGCAATCAACCATTCACGATACACCCTGGACACGGTTGATCGTGTGAAGCCGAATTCCCGCACCACTTCCGAAATCGCACTTCCCATCTGTCGGGCACCGACCACCATACCCTGTTCGAACGGTGTCAGCTCACGACGACGTTCCATGTTACACATGTCACATGCACAGCCACTGCTCACAAGGTCTCCTATACAACTGCCGCTGGCACAGGGGGCGTGTTGTGCGCAGACAACACACCTGCGCATCATTGCTCCGCTATCCCATGACATTTGTTCAGTCAGTGTATGTGTGTATATAAAACTAGAGCTCCCGTGGCTGTGAACACGCTATCAGCCACGTAAAACTAATAGCTTGATTGTTTTGTTTCTGACTTCTCGTGATCTTATTTTAACTCAATACCGAAACCACGGCCTTTCTAATTTTAAAACTAAATAATTATAATAATGATAAAAACAATCATTCTTCAAAAACTGCACTGACTTTCAGGATGTGTGGAAAGCTGAGTCTGGTCGGTTGATGGTCTGGCGTGATACACACCACAAAAATATGATATCCTAATAAATCCGTCAAGCTGCGAGAACAATAATTTACGAAACAAAAATCAATAATTGGAAATGCATTCAGCAGTGGACGAGTTAGCACGTGATGAATTGAACACGCGACGAGAATATTGCTGGCGGCGAGTTTTGCTGCTATAAATTGCGCGATGACGAGCTGTACGGGATATGAATTGAGGTGATGTAGGACCCAGCTGAACAGATCACAGCCATAGGGAGAATGTGTCTACGGGGCAGTTTCATCTGCGTATCTAGGACTTAAGACTATGATGGTGTTTACAGAGTTCGAACATAAGGCAACTGAAAAACAATCCAATCAGATTTTAGGTTAGGCCTGTATTCGGCTAGTGAAGGTTTACTTCAGTATTTAATACTACCATAATTGCATTTGTTGTCGATCACATATTCAGCCTTCTACACAGAATTCACTTAAACTAGATTACAACAAAAATAGTCTATGTGATACGTATTTACTTACCGTACTGTTCTGTACTTTTATAGTACTAGCAAGATACCCGTGCTTCGCTATGGTATTACAGTGAAGTTTATAATTGAATGCTTATTGTTTTATATATAATCCGCCGAAATTCGCGATCTGACTCGTTTTCTGAGAGAATCCGCCAAAATTCGCGATCTGACTCGTTTTCTAATAGATTACGGCAAGTTTCCTCCCATTTTTCAATCTTTTTCTTCAGCAATCAATTTCGTACTTCCCGGGCTAGGTCCAGGTATTCCACCCGGTCAGTTGGGTCCCTAAGTGTTTGCCATCTTTTCCTATAAGCATGTTTTAATAAGGCTCCAATCCTTCAGGAGATCCGGCGTGATGTCGTCTTGGGTGCATTGGCGGTACTGAACCCGCGGCCGGACTGCATTCTTAGTCATTACCCGTCCAGGACACGCATATCTGACGACGGTCCAGAACATTATTATTATTATTATTATTATTATTATTATTATTATTATTATTATTATTATTATTATTATTATTATTATTATTATTATAGATGTTCTGGACCCCACATCAGGATGGAAGACAGCTACTTGGCGGTATATTACATCTGCTGCCATTGTCATTATTGACAATTTGAACAGCACCACTGTCGCGCCTAGGAAAGTGTGCGGGATTTCTGGCGATACGAATGACATACTTCCGTGCATTATTGATCTTATTATAGAGGTGAACAATTGGACGGTCAATCTCATTCCTATCGTATATTTCAAATGTGTTTAAATTTTTATTTATATGCCAGGAGAATCTACTGTAATCTAAGAACGTTCTCCGAAGGAAAAGATGCCTCTTGAAAACGAACCCAAGAAATATTAAAAATAATCGGTTTATGATCAGAATAAGTACATCGAATATCTACAGCCTGTTTCTAGTAATTCACTTTTTTAACTTCCTTTCACACTCCTCCCCCCTAAATGAATTTTCTGGCAAAAATACTTGGTCCTTTAATAGTAAAGGATCTTCTGAATACCAATTATCACGACTCTATCTTCTTCAGTTTTTGATTTATGTGTCCTCGTGAAAGAAATTCAACTCCTTTTCACTCCCGCCCCCCAAGATGAATCCCCCTCCCCCAAAACGCGTTTTTCTTTGTTTTGAAAGGAGATCCTAATCCCAATTTTCACGTCTGTAGCAACTTTAGTTTCTATTAGATGTAAGTATTCTCATACAATTAAGTCAATGAATATTTCAATTCATTCAACCACCCCCCTTTCATTGGATTTTCCGAGAATACGTGTTTCCTTACTTTTAAAGCAGATTCAAAATATCAAATTTCACGTCTGTTAAATCTTCATTTTTGAGATATCAGTAGCCTAATTAAAACAATTCAACACCATTTTCAGTCACTTTTACACCCCCCCCCCCGCTCCACCCAAGTGGTATTTCCGAAAACTAAAAATGCACCGTCCTTTATTTTTAATAGAGATAAAAAATACCATTTCTCACTTCTGTAACATGTTAAGTTTTTTTAGATATACAGTAGAAATTCTCATTTTAATATTTCACCCCCTTTTTAGTTCCCCTTAAGTGGAGTTTCCAAAAACAAATCACCTATGTTTCTTTACATTTACAGGAGATTCCAAATACCACGTTTTACGTCTGTAACATTTTACGTTTCTGAGGTATTCTGTAGATACAGTCTTTCAAAAAACTCACCCCAATTTGTCACTCCTGTTTAACCGTAATTAATTGGATTTTCGAAAAACAAAAAAAATACGTGTTTTTATTTTTAAAGGGGATCCCATATACAAATTTTCAGTTTTGTAATATCTTCAGTTTCTGAGTTATATGTATCCTCATTAAAGGCATTCAACCCATTATTCACCCTTTTTCACCCCTCCTATTGGGATTTACAGAAAACAAAAAATACGTGTTCCTTTATTTTTAAAGGAGATTCTAAATATTAATTGTTACATGTACAAACTTTTAAAATTTTGAGATATAGATACACTCATTTTAAAAATCCGCCCCTTTTTCACCCCCCACTATTTGGATTTTCCAAAAGCAAAAAATAACTGTTTCTTTATTTTTAAAGTAGATCCCAAATACCAATTTTCAGGTATGTAATATCTTCAGGTTCTGAAATATAAGTAGCCTCATTACAGGCATTCAACCCATTTTTCACCCTTTTCCACCCTTCATATTGGGATTTTCCGAAAAAATACGTGTTTCTTTATTTTTAAAAGAGATTCTAAATGCCAATTTTTACATCTATAAACTTTAAAAGTTTTGAGATATAAATACACTCGTTTTAAAATTTCACCCTCCTTTTCACCCCCTTACCGACGGAATATCCAAAAATCCCCGCTTAGCGATCGCCTACATTTTACTATAAATGTATCCTCAAAATTTCATTTCATTATGTCCAGTAGTTTTGGCTCGGCGATGATGAGTCAGTCAGTCAGTCAGTCAGTCAGGACAAGTTATTATATATATATATATATAGATTTACGATGGAGTGAATCACAATCAGCGGTTATGTACCATGAAATATATGACACAAGGGACAGTCCGGTAACTGTCAACTTGACTACAATATTTGCCATACGATATATTTTATTATATTTAAGATAATTTCCCTGGAATTATAGGTCAGGGATTCAGTTATACTTACTGCCAAGTAAGTATACATAATAGTGACACTAAAAAGTAGGTTGCGTGTGTGTGTTTTTCTCTCGGTTAATCGTCGTGCTAATTCATGCAAGTTTTGGCAACTGTGAGATAGGAAAAGGCACGAACAGGGAAGGAAGGGCCATTGCCATAACAGCCCCAGTATTTGCATGCTGTACAAATGGGGAAATAATGGAAAACATTCTTCAGGGCTGCCTATGGTGAGTTTCGAACCTATGATCTCCAGAATGCATGCTACATCTTTTTTTTTTGCTAGTGGCTATACGTCGCACCGACACAGATAGGTCCTATGGCGACAATGGGATAGGAAAAGCCTAGGAGTTGGAAGGAACCGTGGCCTTAATTCAGGTACTGGTATAGCCCCAGCATTTGCCTGGTGTGAAAATGGGAAACAACAGAAAACCGTCTTCAGCGTTGCGGACAGTGGTATTCGAATTCACTATCTCCCGGATGCAAGCTCACAGCCATGCGCCCCTAACCGCACGGCTAACTCGCTCGGTAAAAGCTAGATCTATATGGCCCGTACAACTCATTCGGTTACACAGTACTGTAGTTTAATCTTCCCTTCGTCGAAGCTATTTACATTATACTCACTGTAACAACAATGTAATCAAAGCTGCACTTCCTCGTACGGTGGCGTGTCGCTGTAGTGTCGATAACATTATGAGAATTCATTTCTACCGAAAGCGATATTCTCATCTGTGGCCAATTCATACTCATGCTTACCCATATTTGAGTAATTTGGAGGAAGATGACAGCTGACTAACCTTTGCGCGCGCACCGACAAATTTCATTGTTTGCATAATAATGTTATTGGCTTAATGTCCCACTAAATACTTTTCCTGTTTTTGGAGACCGAGTTGCCGGAATTTGGCCCCACATGTCTTCTGTTACGTGCCGGTAAGTCTACCGACACGAGGCTGACGTATTTGAGAACCTTCAAATATCACCGGACTGAGCCGGGATCGAACCTCCTAAGATGGGGTCAGAAGGCCAGCGCCTCAATCTTCTGAGCCAATCAGCCCGGCTTCATTGGTTGCAACAAGCAAAGATTGTCATGGAAGATACGTCTATTTCCATTTTAGAACCAATATTGAAACTTTAAACGACGTCTTGCTAAACACCGGCTGAACATTGTTTATGCAATGGAACACTGCACGTAACTTAGACGTTGTCTAAGGCTTAAAACTAGTGATCGTTTCTGCAATCAGCTTATTGTCTTTGTTATCTGTTTGTCGCAGCATTAACTGAACATGTTCAACCTTAGAACTGAAACAGGTGCCTCAGGATATCACATGCGGTATAATCCAACATTTTTGTTGAAGAAAATTGTAGAATTACCCGATGAAATTCTCATTCATGACAGCCGATCTCAATGATGCAATGTAAACTTCGAATCTCTGAATTATGTAGCTTCACATTTTTGGGGGTAAATTTAATTACTGAACCACGAAGTTGTAGTCTGGACGAATATTCGGAATTAATGGCTTTGAGTCATATTGTAAGAAGTATTTTCTCTGCCGTCGAGCTTGTTACAGCATGTTCCGTGATCACTAGGTGTGACTGCATTGAGAACAATCACATGGTTCATGACAATTGTTAATGTTCACGTTTCCACTAAAATCCAGCAGTTGATACGTAGATATTTTAGAATCCTGTTCTCCATTCGAAAATATCTTGTCCATCGTAAAACAATATTAAACGCCAACTGCCAGATTGAATAATGTTAGAGAATGCTAAGTTTACTTTATAATGCCAAATTCTTAGTTTGTAAATGTTAAAATCTACCATCTCTAATTTTTAGATAGGTATTTCACAGCGGCGTGATAGTTTAGAGATATCAATGCCAGGTTCTCACTATGGTAGCTGCACTTCGAATCTCAGTTAATACGTAGGTAGTGTCATAAGTCATGGCTACTGTTTCTTTTCTCGCGAACAGGAGACAATACTGAAAATATAAGATATGCATTTGGAAACGTACGGTATGTACTTGCGTATGATGCCACTAGATGGTGCATGTAAACAACAGTGTGGGTCTAAGCATGCCCCCAAGTTCAGTGTGTGCGTGAGAGGGTCACAAAATGGAAGTCAACAAGCAGGAGCAACGATCGTATATTAAAATAGCAGTTCTCCGCGGCAGAATTACAGGCCAATGCCATGCAGAGCTGCGGGAAGTATCAGGTGTGCATGCCATGCCCTATAGAACAGTGGCGAGGTGGGTGGAGACGTTCAAATGGGTAGAGTATCAACTGCCGACTTGCCTCGTCCAAGCAGTCCAGTGGCCATGGACAATGATGTACTGATAATGGTGATCGATCACTGTTTACATGAGGACAGGTGGTGGACTCTAGCGGATTTACAAGAACATACAGCAATACCAGCGGCAACAATACGGCGCATTTTACACAAGGACCTACAGGTGCGTAAACTTTGTGCAAAGTGGATGCCACGTCTCTTAACTGAGGTACAAAAGTGGACTCGTTACGAAACATGTCACAACAATCTGGAGAGGTTTCAGCAAGGATGACAATCCATGTTGAATCGCATTATTGCAGTCGATGAAACATGGGCACGTGCTTATGAACCTTAACTGAAGAGACAGTCAAGTGAATGGCGTCGTCAGGGGTCACCACGGAGGCACTAGGTTCGATAAAATCAGTCGCCCAGTAAGGTTATGGTAATCCTGGCATACGATGTTCAAGGTGTTCTTGTGTGTCATCCAGTGCCTGAGGGGCACACTGTTAATGCAGTTTATTACAATTCCTTTTTGTTGTACCAATTGCGCCGTGTAGTGGGAACCAAACGTACAGATCTTTTGGACAACGCCATAATCCTACACGATAACGCGACAGCTCACACAGCAGCCATCGTTCAGCGTCGCTTTCGACGATGGGGATGGGAGGTTCTTCCACACCCGCCTTATTCGCCTGATCTGACCCGATGTGATTCTGATCTAATCTCCATACGTGAACAACGGTTTGCTAACAAAGAGGACATCGTAACAGAATTTCGGAGAGAGGTGTCACACGTTAACGATACACATGCAGCGAATGGTATTCAGCGCTTGCCCCACCGCTGGCAACGCACAGTGGAAACATTGGGTGATTATTTCGAAGGTCTGTAACCAGTGGAGACCTGTCCTTTGTACGCAGTCTTGTGTATTTGCTACCTATACCATAATAAAACAATGTTTACCAATGGCATGTGTTCTGTCACTTTCCTACGAGAATCTCCTGAAGTCAGAATTTGTCTTCAGGCACTATGCATAAGTACATACCCTATATTTCCAAATGCATATCTGAGATTTTCCGTGTTGTCTCCTGTTTGCGAGAAAAAATATAGTTGCCATGACTTATGACTCGACCCTCGTATATTTCTGATTGTCGAAATTGGAAGCCACGACCCTGTGAATAGAATTTCAAATAAAACTCTTCGTCTTGTGACAATTGATCGCAAAATTCGATTAACTTTACTTCATCTGGCAAGACTAGTCCATTTACACCTCTTTCCCATGTAACCAGGTATTTAAATACGAAGTTACTATATTACAAAGTTATTATATTAATAGACAAAAATTAATTCCCTTATAGTACTTGATATAACACTGCCAGCGACGTAGAAGTAGCATCTGTACCTCTTACCTGGAAAACTCGATTTCGATTCTCATGAGGATTAGAATGGCGTTCCTCCAGGGTGGTGAGATCAAATAAGAAGCAATTTTATTTGAGGTGCAGCTAACACGGTCATTAAAGAATGCGATTGAGTATTCATCACACTGACTACATACCAGGACAGTGTGTGGGTTATGTGAACGAATCGGATCCACGAAATGTCACTGTAATATTTGTCCCAAACGGAAGATAATAATTGCTTTCACTGAAATAAAGTGTAAAATCTGCGGTAAATTAAGAAATACCGTCGTTACTAGATAAATATCTAGAGAAATATGTGTAGTCACTTACGTGCTGTAGACAGGACTCCATTATGTTATATACCGCTGCTTGTGCCGTCTATGGTTTCTTTCTTGAGTCCAGGGCTAGCACCGACGAATGGGAGTGTTATGTCTGTGAATTCTCATTATCTTTGTCCACATGACTAGCGCGGGCAGTTCAAACAGCAAAATAGCATGATCTCTGGACCAATAAATATATTACTTAACGAATGAGTTAAGGCATAAAACGAATGAGCAACGTGAAAAACACGACACCTAATTAATGCAAACAACTTCAGTCAGCAAAAACATTACACACGAAAGTGTTAGACAAAGAAAACACATACGGAAGCGCTGCGACATAGCAGAAACAATAGTTGTAAGATAGTAAAGTATGTATCCATATTATTCTCTACAAGTAAAATATACCGGGCGAGTTGGCCGTGCGCGTAGAGGCGTACGGCTGTGAACTCGCATCCGGAAGATAGTGGGTTCGAATCCCACTGTCGGCAGCCCTGAATATGGTTTTCCGTGGTTTCCCATTTTCACACCAGGCAAATGCTGGGGCTGCACCCTAATTAAGGCCACGGCCGCTTCCTTCCAACTCCTAGGCCTTTCCTATCCCATCGTCGCCATAAGAACTGTCTTTGTCGGTGCGACGTAAAGCAAAATAGCAAAAAATCAAGTAAAATATTTCGTACAATTTCATAATTTACCGCAGATTTTACGTTTTATTTGAGTAAAAGCAATTATCTTCCATTTGGGATAAATAATAATGTTATTGATGTTTACGTCCCACTAAATAGGCCTACATTTTTGACGGCTTTCGGAGACGCCAAGGAGCCCCAGGAGTTCATTTACATACCAGTAAAACTACCGACACGAGTCTGACGTATTTGAGCACCTTCAAATAACACCCGACTGAGCCAGGATCGAACCTGCCAAGTTGGGGTTTGAAGGCCAGCGCCTGAACCGTCTGAGTCACTCAGCCCTGGTACAAAAGGGTAACAGTGGTAGGGGTAACCCCCATTGAGAAGAAAAAAAGCTAAGTTATGAATTAACTCGATGGAGAAATTGTGTGTATGTATCAGCTTCAGTGACAGGGTAATGTGAGGCATTTAGAGAAAGATAAATCACCCAGGAACACGGTGGACTTGGTCATGAAGGGGAAGAGAAGAAGAGGGATACCAAGCTAACGAAGATTACACACGGTTTGAAATGATTTGAGGATAAGAAGTCAATTAATTTCGTGTGGCTATTTATAGCCGGATGCAGCTCTTGTAAGGCAGACTCTCCGATGAGGGTGGACGGCGTCTGCCATGTGTAGGTAACTGCGTGTTATTGTGGTGGAGGATAGTGTTATGTGTGGTGTGTGAGTTGCAGGGATGTTGGGGACAGCACGAACACCCAGCCCCCGGGCCACTGGAATTAACCAATGAAGGTTAAAATCCCTGAGCGGGCCGGGAATCAAACCCGGGACCCTCTGAACCGAAGGCCAGTACGCTGACCATTCAGCCAACAAGTCGTGCAGGATATGAGGTGAAAACTGAAAAGGCCACATAGATAGCTAAAATTAGAATATTGTGGAGGCGCTTGCGGACAGAATACTGAATGGTAGGCTATAACTATATGTAATGAAGATGTATAGATGGTGTTTGTATCATAATAATAATAATAATAATAATAATAATAATAATAATAATAATAATAATAATAATAATAATAATAATAATAATAATAATAATAATAATGTGTGACGTCTCTTCAATAACCATGAGCTTTATGTGACACTGATGAATCAGAATTTCGCCCTGAATGGGGATTCTTTGATGAGCCAGTAAATATATTTGCACATCTCTGTCACATCAAGCAATTCTAAATGCCAATCTTCATCATTAGAATTCAATCTCGCAACCGCATGCATTGAAAATTAGCGGCTAAGCAGCTGCGCTAAATAATCCGGTCTCTTGATGTCGAGTTGATATTGTAGATTAACTCGATTTGGGGATATTTCTGTGGTTAAGAGTAACATAATACTCCGCTGTATAGCATGGTTTCTTTGATTTCACGCACTTAAAAGAGCACGAGATACGTTCGACCGAAGATAAACCTAGCCTTTAAACACTCATCACCCGTGACCACAAAGGTAATCACGTTTTATGACATACTTTATTGCCTTCACGATGCCGCAGGTATGTTCGCGCAGTTGTGGCCAACGCTGCACCCATCAGTGCCTGGCAGGAGCTTTAGGGAGGAATTCCAAGCACTTGTACAATGCCGTGTTCCATAAGACTCATCAGTCAATCCCTAAGGCGACAAAGTGACGCCTTTATAAAACGTCAAGGGCCCCGTGTTTTTTGCTACATCGCCCCGACTGACACTTTTATTTGGAGCACAATAAATCAGCACGTATTACATTGTTCACTCATTCATTGATCTCTCTCAAGCCGTCAGCTAGTGTTTGTGATGTGTTTAACACGACGGTAGTGCATTAGCGTAGCTTACGTTCAGTCTGCATGCACAGACAATAACGCGATGAGTTCTCCATATCTTCATCCGACTCGTTGGCTGAATGGTCAGCGTACTGGCCTTCGGTTCAGAGGGTCCCGGGTTCGATTCCCGGCCGGGTCGGGGATTTTAACCTTAATTGGTTAATTCCAATGGCCCGGGGGCTGGATGTTTGTGCTGTCTCCAACATCCCTGCAACTCACACACCACACATAACACTATCCTCCACCACAATAACACGCAGTTACCTACACATGGTAGATGCCGCCCACCCTCGTCGGAGGGTCTGCCTTACAAGGGCTGCACTCGGCTACAAATAGCCACACGAAATTATTATTATTACAAAATTAATGAAATGAGAGTATAAAATGCAATAATGGATTCTTTTAACGGCGCCGGTTTTAAGGAGCAACATAAGGACTTCAGATTTTTGAGGTTTGGTCAGGATTAGTTACGGTTTGAGCCACCAGCAACACAATTAAATAGAGCACTCTCATCTACGTCAGCTTAGAGATGACTTTTACGGTTTCTCAGTTCAACTACAGGTGAATGAAAAATCGTACACTTCGTGACATGAAAACCGAGTGGGTTCTTGTACGGAGGATTCAGTGTCAAACTCGTCCAGCGGTAGGGTCCTTCCTCTGTAATAATGATTTGTCCAATACACATTTTTGTCTATAAACTTGTGTAGTTATGTTAGAAAAGTTACAGGCAGCGTTTAGGGCAATTTGGAGCCAATGTTATCATTTAAACTATTCTACATGCATAAAAGTGCCCACTTTTCTTCGTAAAGTGCAGATAAACCTCCCTGTATTAACGATCCAAGAAACCTCGATGTTAATGTGCTCTTTCCTTTCGGTCGTGCCTGTACTCGGATACTTAAAAATTTTAGCCTACCACGTCCTGTTTCAGGAAGTGTATCTAAGATGCAGACTACGGTCGTGCCAAGAATGACAAGCCTGCAGTTTTACGTTATAATTGGCGAACTATACCTTGACGAGGAATGCGAACGACAGTCAAGTGCCATCTCATCATCACGGTTCTTGTTTGATTCTGACCAATACACGAGGGATTTTGGAATGAGAAGTAATTACGTCCCTTTCTTTCAGATTATGCGTAAATCTGGAGGCCCGTGGCTACGATCGCAATATCAACTCTCGTTTACATTTACAAATTTTCCCAAATGAGTTTGGCGTGACTTCTCAGTTAAGAAATCCATTACGTACTGGCAAGGATTTAAACGCGACCAACTTGGTGAGAAGTTACTCAGCTATCACCTTCCCATGACGGCCGGTTCCTTCCCGATCGTAGGTTAAATTAATTATAAATACTCACAACAGCGTAGATATGACATCCACACATATTAGAAGGCGGATTTCACACGTGCTAAGTACCCGGGACTGTTGACCTAAATGTCCCTGCCCCCTTACATGAAACAAGAAAGCAAGCGAATTTTCCAGACCTCTTAACCTCATGCCATAAGCCATAACACCTGCTGTATTATGTACATTGACATCGATCTACTGGGATTACTTATAATTTCGAAAATCGCCCCGGCTTTGTTTAGTGTAATAAAAGGACTTCAAGTTAACAACTCATGAAACTTACACAATTAGAGTAACTAGGAATTACTGTTAAGAACTAAACCATAACATAAAGAAAATTGTATTACAAATTTAATAATAATAATAATAATACTAATAATAATAATAATAATAATAATAATAATAATAATAATAATAATAAAACTAAACTAAATTTAACAGTGATGATAGTCACAAATAAATTGAATGTTAATATTTCTTACATTGGTATGTGAATGACGAAACCAAATACAGGCTGCGTAACTCGTCTGGTATGGAGTTCCAGACCCAAGCAGGAACTACTGTGAAGGACTGGGAGTACAGTTTCGTGGTATCTGCAGGGATGGACAGAATATTCCTGTCGTAGGAGCAGGTGTTGAGTTAATGAATCTGTGAGAGCTTGGTAAACCTGGATCTTTTCTCTCGTACAGAGGTAAGAGTTGGAACCTGCTAACCGTGAGGACCGGGGATCGATTCCCGGATCTACCGCAAATGGTTTACTTGAGAATCCGGAAAAGAGTACATTCAACTTCGTAAAGAAAATTAAGTAGCTATCTGACCAGAAAATGTAACATCCCCAGTGAAGTTTCTGTATCTGGTATCCATCTGGAGACTACACAACCCAGTCCTGCTACATGGAAGGCAGACGAGCCGGCAGTAGACCACTCGATATGTAATGCTACGAGGTTGAGCGGTTGTATTCTTCACTGAGCCATCCCAGTGAGTTAATCTTCAATACCATATTTACCAGCATGCACTGGCCACGTTGAAATTTGAAGTAAATCGAATCATTTTACATTAGTGAAAGTCTTCTGAATGAGGTGTCTGATCAAAAGTTAGTATTTCTACTTTCGAAAGATAAATCAAGATTTCATCCACATGCATCACAGTAGTTGAATATTATCAATTGCCATGAGCAATCTCGACCAGCAAGATGTAATTCCCTAGTAAAAGTTGTACCAAACCAGATAATGGGTACGTTCCCTGTGCCTTTTATTTTACGTTTCTTGCGCTTTTCACACAACTTCCTTATGGTGGACATAGCACCCTTTGAACAGGCACTCCACATTTATAGTAATCCCATGTTCATAGCCAAAATAATTAACTCCTGCTTAAAGACTGGAAACTACACTCATGTTCATAAAAACCAGAACACCTTGAATGACTAGAGATAGGAAGTTCATATTCACAGGACATGTGCATTAGTACATTGTGAAAAAACTATTAGCATTTGAACCATGTCGACCCTCAGGTTCGATATCTCGGCGCACCACCACCGGCTAGCAAATTGTGCCTGTGGCTCTCGTTGTCGCTATAAACTGAAGGTAATGGATCAGGGTGACTTGAGCAGAATTTCAGGATGCCTCGCACAGGTATGCGAGAACCGTACCATCAAATGAGTGAGTTTGAAAGAAGGTGCATTATTGGCATGAGAGAACGTGATGCATCCATCCAGGAAATTGCTGCTCGTGTAGAACGAACGAAGTGTGCCGGCAGTGCAACGGGTGTGTATAGAATGGTTCACAGAAGGCCGTAGAATACGACGAGATGGGTCTGGTCCCACCACCCAGACCAACCCCCGAGAATATCGACCCTCATCCGAATGGCATTGCAGGAGAGATCTGCACCCTCCTCGGCTCTAGCGAAACAGTGGAACAGTCTAACACATCGTACACTAGCAGGAGTGACAGTTCGTCGCCGTTTATTACAGTCTGGGTTACCGGCGCGTCGTCCACTTTTCCGCCTACCTTTGACTAATGTGCATAAACATGTTAGAGTGCAATGGTGTATGGAACGACGTCACTGGGGACAGGAATGGCAGCAGATAATGTTTTCGGACGAATCGAGATTCTGCTTGTTTGAAAATGATGGCCGCATTTCGGTTCGCCGCAGACACGGGGAGAGTCATCACATCACTGACTGCATTAGCACAAGACATACAGCGCCAACTCAAGGCCTTATGGTGTACAACCACAAATCACAGTTGGTCCGTGTACAGAGCACTGTGACCAGTTTGACCTACGTGAATGATATCCTGCGACCCGTAGCCATACCCTTTCTGCACGACACCCTAGACGCCATATTTCAGCAAGACAATGCGTGACCACATGTCGCTGCACGAAAACGTGCCTTCTTGTTGTCACAGGATGTCAGACTGTGGCCTTGGCCCGCCCGATCACCGGACTTGTCGCCAATCGAAAATGTGAGGGATGTGTTGAAACGACGGGTGCGGCGCTGTGACCCAATGCCAACCACTAAAGATGAACTGTGAAACCAGGTGAATGTAGCATGAATGGCGATACCCCAGGACGCCATTCGCGCTTTATACACGTCGATGCCATTACGCATGGAACAAGTTATCGGTGCCCATGGAGGACGTAGTTGACTGAAATGCTAATCGTTTCTGCCGAACATACTAATGAACATGTCCTGTGAGTATGAAATTCCTATCTCTAGCCTTTCAGGGTGTTATTTTTTATAAACATGAGTGTACATTGTTTAGAGATCTGAAATTCGAATCTCAGCGCTGACAGGGATTAATCTTAGATTGGATTTGTATCACAGATTAGCTACGCTCATTGTGGTATATTGGTGTATCACATTTCAAGTTTCGGGATACCTACCCCAGCAGATACATTCACTTCACACATCAAATAACACACCATTAGGCTGTTTCTAGACACTTATGTGGGGCTGATTTTCAAAGTAAACAAATCTTTTAATATAAAAGGGTAATAATTTGAAGGCAAAGATATTCGCTAAAGATTTCTATAACAATAATATTTGCTATGAAAAATTCTATGGTTCATTCTGAACCGGATGTTAGTTGCTTTTGCACCTGCAAACGGAGATAACACTGACAGAAATTGTCTTAGGGATAATAAATGTGTCTTGCAGGGGAGTGCATGATAAGACTTGGAAATCAAAGAGCTGGTTTCTCTTCGAGCTACAGTAATTTCTTAACGGAATTTCATGGTAATAATTCACTCCAGTTTTTATTTCAAAACTTAAAGCACATTTTCCTATCTTCGACACTACATGCACATTTCTCCAGATACTATATGATTCAGGTTACCAGACGAATTCTTCATGCACAATACATCACCGATAACCAAAACTATTCGTAACTCGAGAAAACTACACGTAACTGTGTTCACTTCCTTTTAACACAGTCTGTTAATTCTCTCAGTGAGTTTCATATGAAGATAAAACTTCTTTTCTATTTTACAACTGGCTTTACATCGCACCGACAAAGATAAGTCTTAAGGCGACGATGGGACATGAACGGCCTGTGATTGGGAAGGAAGCGGCCGTGGCCTTAATTAATGTACAGCCCCAGCTGTTGCCTTGTGTGAAAATTGGAAACCACGAAAAACCATATTCAAGACTGCCGGATAAAACTTCTCTTCGGCCATTAAACATGTTATATTTCATAGTGGAGGCCATCCTACTGTCGTGCTATGCTTACTGTGAACTATATGAGGTCTTGCTTAATTTCTTCTCTCATGACGGCCATAATAATATGCACTTGAGTCGTACAAGTAAGTACCGCCATGCAACAAGAATTTTAATAAGAGAACAGTCGAGTGTAATATTTTTTAATGAAGTGTTTGTCCACATCTGTGTAAGACTTTATTGCAAATATGTTACAAGGGTGGGACAGGGAAATGTATGGGTGGCTACTGGCGAGAAAGTTAGTGTCTAGTCAGAAAGGCCCACGCAGGGATAACCCTGCATTCCAGTTAAATGAGAAAATCTGCCCTCCCATGGAGTAGCCACCCGGAGGGATGCTGTCCAGAGCAGATTGCGGTCAGGTGGAGTCCGCTCACGATCGATTCTTGGAGCAATCAATTTCAAACTGATTTCTTTGATGAATTTGTTGCAAACTACACTTTAGAACAGACAGACAGTAAATACAGACACGAAATAGAGATTTAAAGGATGCGAAACTAACGATCAAGCACTTCCGAAGTAGGGCGAAATCGGCAATGCAGTCCCAATTTGAGACTTCAGTTTAATCACTCTTTGTTATAATTCACAACTTCCTGGCTGAATTTTCAGTGCCTTGTCCTTCGGGCGTTGGGGGCTCCACGTTCACTTCCCGGCTGAGTTGCGGGATTTTAACATAAATGGTCAATTCTCTTGGCTCACTCGGGAGATGGGGGTTTGTGCTGTCCTCAACATTCCTGCAAATCGCACATTACATTCAACACTATCCTCTACAACAGTAGCATTCAGTTTCCCATACATGACAGACACCGCCCACCATAATGGGAATAGACGTTAAACTTCCTTCTTTCTTCTTCTTCTTTCTTAATATGTTTACCCTCCAGGGTTGGTTCTTCCCTCAGTCTCAGCGAGAGATCGCACCTCTATCACCTCAAGGGCAGTGTCCTGGAATGTGACACTTTCGGTCATGGGATACAACTGGGGAGGAGGAACAATACCTCGCGCAGGCGGCCGCACCTGCTATGCTGAACAGGGCCCTTGTTGGGGGGATGGGAAGATTGAATGCTGTAGAGAAGGAAGAGGGAAGGAAGCGGCCGTGGCCTTAAGTTAGGTACCATCCCGGCATTTGCCTGGAGGAGAAGTAAGAAACCACGGAAAACCACTTCGAGGGTGGCTTAGGTGGGAATCGAACCATCTTCTACCCAGCTGACCTCGTGAGGCTGAGTGGACCCTGTTCCAGCTCTCGTACTACTTTTGAAATTTTGTGGCAGACCCGGGAATCGAACCCGGGCCTCTACGGGTGGCAGCTAATCACACTAACCACTACACTACCGAGCAGGATATAGGCGTTAAACACAAATTATTATTATTATTATTATTATTATTATTATTATTATTATTATTATTATTATTATTATTATTATTATTATTACCGAGCGAGTTGGCCGTGCGGTTAGGGGGCGCGGCTGTGAGCTTGCACTTGGGAGATAGTGGGTTCGAATCCCACTGTCGGCAGCCCTGAAGATGGTCTTCCGTGGTTTCCCATTTCCACACCAGGAAAATGCTGGGGCTGTACGCTTCCTTCCAACTCCTAGGCCTTTCCTCTCCCATCGTCGCCATAAAACCTATCTGTGTCGGTGCGACGTAAAACCACTAGCAAAAAAGGGAATATTTTTATTATTATTATTTCCTGGGAGAAAAGTTGGCATTCTAACTTCATTTATTCTCAGGTTAAGAGCCCTTTCCTATTCCATTGTTCCCAAAACATATCTTTATTCATCCTATTTTAAACAGGAAATCATTATCATTATGTTGTCAACTTGTTCTACATTCTACGTCCCAACTTCACATACTGATTGACTTAACCTCTGAACAGGCAGGAATTCTACAAGGTGTAGAAGACTCCTGTATATCTCCAAACTCCGACATGATGCTCATATAACACCATACTAGAAAAATGTTACGATGGTTATGTTTTAACGACCGGGGAAATGATCCCCATCTACTACTTGCTTTCTGCAAACAGACATTCCTATCCTCGCTGCTAGATGGGGGCTTCATTCGTTCCGTTTCTGACCTGGTTGAAACTGGAAACAGGCTGTGGATTTTCATTTTCACTCAATAAAATAAGTTTCGCAAGCTACTGAATAGATACGGTTGTATTAACTTAGACATTCTCCGGTTATTAATTTTATAGTCTTTCTGTGTTTATTCCACACGTTTAATTACAATAATTGTAATAGCAAATAATTGTATTATTGTTTAATGATTGTCTGAATTACATGTTTTCTTCGTATTTGTAATTGATTATCATGATGTATCAAATTGTTGCTGTAAAAGCTTAAAGAATTTTAGGTGGTTCGGTTAAGAGTGGGCCAATAGCTCTAACTTCCCTAATTTATGAAGATATAAACAAGCAAACAAACAAACAAACAAACAAAAAACAAACAAACAAACAAACAAACAAACACAGAAATAAATAAATGAAACTTCTAGGGTTTGTGTTGTTCTTTCCAAGAAGATATAGCCCTCCTGAGATGGCCCTAGTTCTGATACAGACACTCAGGGCGATTTCTGTGATATTTAGGCTGTAACTCACTGTATTTTTGACAACAAAAGTCACCTAATTCAATTCTCTTTAGTACTCTTTGTCTTCAGTCTCAACACGAATTTCAAGGGAAACGTATTCCTGGGATAAGGACACTTGGGAAACTAACCCAACTCTCAAGAGAAAGCTAGAATTTCAACGAAATTATACATTGATAAATAGTTAAGAATTCGGATTCATTTCTTGCAAAACTTACCTATATCTCACCGTGGAAAAGTCCGCCTCTGTAGCGTAATGGTTAGTGCTATTAGCTGCCGTCCCCGGAGGCCCGGGTTTTATACCCGGTACTGCCAGAAATTTACGAATGGCAGGAGGGCTTGTATGTGGTTGAAATGGCACATGCAGCTCACCTCCTTTTGGGGTGTGCCTGAAAAGAGCTGCACCACCTCGGGATGAGGAAAAGTGTGCAGGGAAAGGAGGCTTTACACATATACTTTTAATGAGAAGAATATTGTTTTGTACCGCTGTATGACGACAGGATACAATTGTTTCCATCTCTTCATGTCTCGTGTCTTCAGTTTTTCTTACTCACACTCCAAGTTCCACTCTCCTTCATTGCCATGCAACAACGCAACTTAGTCGTCTTCTGTCTTCGCCCCATCAGGCTTAGCTTCTTTTGACGACATTGATCCAGGAGGAGAAACAACGGGGGCGCTGCTGTACAGTTTGATTAATTACACTTAGCTAGTGACAAGTGACCTTTTCATGTCCTCAGCCTTGTGAGAACATGACGCGCACTTTAAGCCCTCCCGCTACAAATTATGCTGCGGTGTTCTTTATTGATGATCTGTGCCTTTTCTATTCTGTGGCATTATCTGGTCCTCCTTTGATTGTACATTACACTCATCCTTTAAAGAATGTCACAAATATGTTCGAAGAAAATATGGAATTATCTTTCCAACCCATAAGCCCTGATTCGACTTCCGATTCTCCTTAAGTATAAAATCCTGATTAAAATACCACTCGCAACCATTTAATAATTAGTATACTTTTCCTTTGTTTCATACTCCAGCTTCAGGATAATACCACACTAGTAGCTAATACGCAGGTAAAGACGCATGCTTCCCAATATTAGGCAGCATAAATGAGAATTGTTCACAATAGTAGGGAGACAACAATCACTCAGGTTATTAAAGAGATTTCACATGATCTAAGTACACGAGACTGTCACCGCAATATCGCAGCCCATTCATATGAATAATGAGCAACCATCAAGTTTAGAGGGATTTCGAATTTTGAGACATATATAACTAGTCTCAGAGAACGCACGTTGAGTCAGCACGGTGAACAAACATGATCGCCTAAATGGTTTACAACACCAGAGGAGTTCACTGTAGATTTCTACATAGTGAACATTCGTGATAAGCGGAGGGAATCGTTCTTTATTCGCTGATTAAGACTGATTTAACAGTGATAATACTGTAACATGACGCCGTGTGACTCATTAGTAGAGCTACGAATTTTTGGTACAAAATTTTGGTTAGAAAGGCACAAGAAAGGTGCTTTAATGGAGTCGCTAGTTTCTTTACGTCGCACCGACACAGATAGGTCTTATGGCGACGATGGGATAGGAAAGGCCTAGGAGTGGGAAGGAAGCGGCAGTGGCCTTAATTAAGGTTCAGCCCCAGCATTTGCCTGGTGTGAAAATGGGAAACTACGGAAAACCATTTTCAGGGCTGCCGATAGTGGGGTTCGAACCTACTATCTCCCGAATACTGGATACTGGCCGCACTTAAACGACTGCAGCTATCCAGCTCGGTAATGGAGTCGAAAAAGGTGCAAGAAAAGATGCAAATTAGCAATGTATTCATACAAGCACCACCAAAACAAATTTTACATCATATAGAAGTACACAAAATACACCTAAGTTTCATGTATTAAAAATATGGCTAAAATAAATCCCAGAACACAATGTTATTAAAATCACGTGTCCTGAAAACTGTCAAAACGAATAACATTTAACATTTCAATGTTATTTTCAGTGAAGTTGCATCTCCGGTCACTAAGAAAATGCGTATATGTAGAAAAGGAATGTTCAGCGTCAACGGATATAAATAGTGCATATTTTGTTTGCAGTCGGTATTAAATGTCTGTTTGTTGCAACATCCCTAACATCAGGGTTTTTCGCTAAGCGCTGTTCTGGTATCTGCTTTGCAAAACCCTCCAGTGCTTCCATCATATCCATCACAAGAACCCATTTTAAGACATTTCATATAGCCTCCCTATCCTTCAAAAGTTTTGTCATAACTATATGATGCATAACATGATCACATCTTTTTTTTTTTCAGTCGTTATTTAAACATCACAAGTTTTGCACCCCAGAATAGACCCGTCGCTCTGAATACCACCAGCACTAAACTGTTTAGAACCGAGCTCGATAGCTGCAGTCGCTTAAGTGTGGTCAGTATCCAGTATTCGGGAGACAGTAGGTTCGAACCCCACTGTCGACAGCCCTGAAGATGGTTTTCCGTGGTTCCCCATTTTCACACCAGTCAAATGCTGGGGCTGTACCTTAATTAAGGCCACGGCCACTTCCTTCCCACTCCCAGCCCTTCCCTGTCCCATCGTCGCCATAAGACCTATCTGTGTCGATGCGATGTCAAGCAACTAGCAAAAAAAACCTGTTTAGCACTATCACACACTTTCTCGGTGTTCATTTACTGTTTCAGCATGCTTGATACTGATACTACAGTAATAGCAAATAGCGTAACATTAAAACAATTTATTAATTAGGTTAATTGTAGACACTACACAAAGTCAAAACGAATTCTGAACCGTCACCCACGTAATAATAACAAGGCTGGTTGATAAGCAGCTGATGAAGGGTGGCAAGCTAATAGTTCAAAAATTGTGAGGTTCGTGCTTAAGCTCCCGATTAATGCTGTATAGGGAGCCTACTGTTCTGGTGATGAATTGAGGAACTACGTAGAACCAAGTTTTACAGACGAAATGTTCGGCTTTTCTTGTCTAATTTCTTCAGAAGTAAAATGCGACAAAGGAGCCAAAAATGTAGTAATTAAGTGTAAAAAGGTATTGACATCAAGAAAAGGTGCAAAAAGGTGCTACATTAAGAAAATTTGCAAAAAAGTGCAACTAAAATACAGTTAGGGTCGTTTATTCTATGCTTTCTTTGCAAGAGAAGTTAATTTAGGCATTTTAATAGTGAAAAGGAATTAACGTGCAGCAACTAAAATTCCTAGCTCTAGTCATTAGTGGTATTAGTAACATTGTGTTGTTGTGAGCTTGCGTCCGGGAGATAGTGGGTTCGAACCCCACTGTAGGCAGCCCTGAAGATGGCTTTCCTTGGTCTCCCATTTTCACACCAGGCAAATGTTTGGGCTGTACCTTAATTAAGGCCACGGCCGCTTCCTTCCAACTCCTAAGCCTTTCTTATTACATCGTCGCCATAAAACCTAGCTGTGTCGGCGCGACGTAAAGCAAATTCTAAAAGAAAAAAAACAAACATTGTGTTATCTCGGTCTTGAATTACAGTGAGTTCCTCGTGAATACTGGACACATTTTCAGTGTGTGTGTGTGTGTGTGGACACGACTAAGGCTCCTTTTATACTTACATGTCACATGCTACATGCCACATGCTTGAAGCCAGGCATGTGGCGTTCGCACTTGGAAAGGACCCTTTTATAGTTTCGTATCTGTCGAGCAGGTACAATGGCAGATTTTACATCTAAAGTATTCGCAGCTGCATACCTCTGCGAGATAATGGCAGTAAAAAAAGAGGAAAAGGCATTTCAGTTTCCATCCTCTGAACATTCAAATATACAGTATATGATAGGAGCTTTCAAAACCCTTAACAATGACCTACGAGAGGACGAAACAATATTTTTAGGATGACCCCAAAATCATTTGATGAATTATTTGGAAAAATATAATGTCAGTTCCATATTACAAGAAAACACTTCCTGTCCATTCGTCCAATAGAGCGGTTCTGTGAAACTACAATCTACAGATGTATTAAATACAAAGAACATTATATAAAATACCATGTAAACAACTAAATGTAAATTATTTCTAACATTATGTTTGTAACTTTAGCTTTGAGTAACGTTAATGTCCTTTGTATACTGCTGACTAGTCATTTCACATTTAAAACTATTCAGAACTTGCTGATTTCCAAGAATGTGTAGATTCATCTAGGCAAATATATGATAGCCGGCGTTGATGTGGATCATTATAGTAAATTTGGAATTGCCCTGGATCAGACAAAGATGTAAAAGGTTGGTTTGGGAGGACATCGCTCAATTGGGACTGACCCGATCGGTTTGGTTTCGAGAGTGTGCATTATATGAATCTTTCTTCATACGTAGGGGTGATAACGCTGCAGATTTACTCCCACGCCTTATTCCGGAGATCTCGATTTTTGTAGTCTTCGTTACCTGGATCCCATAATACCGATCTACACTGCATTCGCTAATGAGCAGTTCCGTATCTAATCCAGCATCCATTGTCCTGGTTAGCACTAGACTACACCACAAACTGTACTGAACCGCCCGGCATGAAGCGTCAACTATAAACATTCCCATAAGGTTTTGGTCCCACCCGCGCGGCGTGACATGTCAGGCGTGGCGGCCACCTGCTCGTCCCGACCCGCCTCAGTCACATGCCTGGCGGGAGGAAGCGACCGCGAGACGGGATCAGGTAAGTATAAAATGGTCCCATTTAAACAATGTTAATTCACATGCTTGGCGTGTGGCGTGTAGCATGTGGCATGTAACTATAAAAGGAGCCTAAGGTATTATACATGTACATATTTCTGTTGGAAAATATCAGGTGTCAATAATTTCAATGCTAGGTTATTATTATTTGTTTGCACAAGCGAATCAAATTAAAAGGCAAACTCATGATGATTCATAGAACACATTGTACTTGCTCTTCTAAGGCAATTCTACAGTGTGCAATATTTTTAGAAGGTTATAAGTGGCACCACGACCAGTGTAATTGGTGGTATGCTCTTTTCCTGAGAAGGTCTATAAGGCTTGTTTCACACCTACCCGGCTGCCGCGTAACCGGTGCCGGGTACACGGTTGTCAGGGCGAGAATTGTACGAGACGTTTCACACTTGCCCGGTAAAAGCCGTTGCCGTATAAACGGCACCCGGCTGCCGTGCTATTGTAGTAGGAAGCCGGCAGCCCCCACTGTACAGGCCGGCTGCCGGGCGAACAAAACCAGATTGGGAGGGTAGTGCGGGCTGTGAGTCAGTGGAAGTTTACACATCTAGCCAGCACGGCAGCTGTCTACAGTCTTCTCGAGTGTTGTGTTTCCTTGATTTTACACTCTATAGTGTATTACGTATTTGTTCTTATGGCAGAAATTGACACAGAAAGTTTGCACACTCATCCTAAAATCGTTGAAAAATTTGTCGCTCTCATTTCTTAAGTCTTTAAAAAGTATAAAGAATGCCCCAACCTCGTCTCTTCTCATATTGACTGGATGCACCCTTAGCAGTTTATTTTTTCTCCTTTTCTTCAAACGCCTATACAAGACCATAAACGCTAGTAATTTATTGCGATCCATTCCAACCCACGATGTGTACACAACTGCTGCCGTGTTCTTGCCGGGTATATGTGAAAAGCATCCCCATTCCTGCCGGAGCCGGCTACTGGTTACCCGGCAGCCGGACAGGTGTGAAACAAGCCTAAGACATAGTGCGTTACGGTATTATCATAATTTGGATGTTTTTTGGATGTGTATTTCCGTGAAAGCCACAAATGTCTTCTAATTCGTGCTATTTCTAACAGAATACACATGCATATAAACCAGTCCTAAATAAAGTCATTTTCTTACATGACTGATGTTTTTGGAATAATCAATTCATTGAACACAAGGGTTTGGCGTGGTTATACGTATTTCAAACCAATTTATGTTATTCCTCATTATTTGGAAGAATAGTTGTGATATAGGTTTGAAGGGATTGTCTTTACTTTTATGTGATGTAGAACAAATATCTCAAATACAAAACCAGACTTTGTGTGAACACTGACACCCATCTAAAGCAGATTATTTATTTATTTATTTATTTATTTATTTATTTATTTATTTATTTAACATTCCTAGCAAGATTAAGGCCAGGTGGCCTTCTCTTACATCTCACCAGTTTACTACACTATTTACAGCAAGTTGTTGACGACCATACAATGCGAGTCTTCTGTCGCTATGAATGTAGTTTTAGATCATACTTGATACACATGCATTTTATAGACAATCTAAAAACATCGGGCCATGCCGATGTGCACATACAACAGATGTTATTTAGTACACTCTGTTGAGCTCTGATGGCCTTATGCCATGGATTTGAGAGCAGTAGCCTTCCTGAATGAACTCATCAGCCATTCGCAACAGCGAATGGAATCTTTATACACGTGGAAGTGTGCACTAGGTCTAAGGTAAGCATAACGGTTACAGTCGCCACCTAGATTCCTCGTTAGTTCAGCTGGAACCGGCAGTGAATTCATGAGTGACCGGATAAAGTGCGTGCTGGTTCGCATCTGCAGGGCTCTTTTAAAATATTTTTATTTCGTGTTACTTCGCGTGTGTGTTGTCTCACGTAAATGTTTTGAGCGACTGGATGTTTATGTGGCCCTGAAAAAGGCCGTTTGATGATCAGGTAAGGACGGGAATATTATGGCCAGTGAGAGGTACTTAACGTACGTGAACACAAGTTCGCTAACGCAGAATGTGCTGGAAATGGTGACCTGCTTGATTAATGCACATTTGGGCATGCCGTTGAACCGAGACTCTGACTTACTGGAACATGTTAGGTGTAACGGATCTGCAAACCTATATCTTCTAGCTGTTGTGAGTAGACTACTTGTTTTAAATGGCCCCACAGAAGCAAGTCCAATGGTGTTTAATCTGGTGATCTGACGAACCGGGGGCAGGTCCTCCGCTTCCTATCCATTGAGCGGGGTGTGTAGCAATCAGGTGGTTGCGGACGTCTGCAGAATTGTGTGATTGAGCTCCATCATGCTTGGTAACACGCTGTCCTAGAGGCACATCCTTTAACAACAGTGGTAATTGTTGGCGAAGAAAATGCAGGTAGCGGGCTCACTTCAAATGACCCTCAAGAAAATGTGGGTCAATTAGGTGGTTACCCAAAATACTACACCAAATATTTACTCCCCATCGTACCTGAAATGATGCCTCTCTTATCCAGTGGTGATTGTCAACGCTACAATAGTGCATTATTGCGTAACCTTGATTCGCCCGAAAACAGCATTTTCGAAACGGGCGCCCCATTATTTGCCACTTGCCTCAGTATTCATTCACAACAATCGATCCGAGTTCCGAAATCTGCCCCGTGGAACTCCTGATATAGATGATAGTGGTAAAAGTGACTGTCCTGCAAGAAACTTACTACAAACGACTGATCGATGTTAACCTGTTGTGCCACTGCTCGAGTACTCGTTTGCGTGTTATCCGTGATAGCTTTCAACAAAACCTCTGCACTAGCTCCAGAATTCACAGATGCCTCTCTAACTAGAGGCAGTCGGGAGAACAACCCTGTTGTAAGCACCGTTTGACGTCTCTGTGGATAACTTATCTATCTTGGTAAATGTGTTGTTCTTGATGCACCATAAATTAGGAGCAGATCAACATGCTTATCCGTTGAATACATAGCAAAGGAATACTGCGGTATTTGAGTGAGCAAGTTAACATCCACTAATAATAATAATAATTGTACGTTCACTTACGTTTTTCCAAGTTGAACACTCTTAATAACTCCGTATCTTTGTTTACAGCCATCCCCTCAAGGTTGTCAGATTATTTGGCACGACACATAAACATAATTGTTTGACAGATAGATGTATTTTTAACTACCACATTCATAAAGGTTTTTACAGCCATCTTGTTGTGATGATGTCATGTGGTGTAGCTGCCACCCGCGGAGGCCCGAGTGCGATTCAAGGTTCTGAGACGAAATTTGAAAAGTGGTACGAGGACCGGAAAGGGCTCCAACCATCCTCGGGAGGTCAACAAAGTAAAGGAGGTTCAATTCTCAGCTTAGCTATCCTTGAAGTGGATTTCCGTGGTTTGCCACTTCTTCTCCAGGCAAATGCCGGGATGGTACCTAACTTAAGGCCACGGCCAGTTCCCTCTTCCTTGTATATCACTTCCAATCTTCCCGCTCCCCATAAATCCCCTGTTCACCATAGCAGGTGAGGCCGCCTGGGAGAGATCTCCGACCAAATTTTTCACACTCCAAGACACTTCCCGTGGAGTCCGGGCAATGAAACAAACCTGGACGGTAAACTGACTAAATAATTAAAAAAGAGAATACCCACACTGTATATATATATATATTGTAGGGTGTAATAGTAACGTACGAACAGGGCGATTTGGCCGTGCGGTTAGGGCCGCGCAGGTGTGAGCTTGCATCCGGCAGATAGTGGGTTCGAACCCTATATAGACGATATAAAACGTCCAGTGGATATACTTCATATACAGTATTTTCAATAAACATAAGCTTGCTGTTTTCCTCGGTAATTTTATGGATCGCATATCCAGGCTGTAACAATAAAGTAGGCCAGAGTTTCACAACACATTCCTGACACGTAGAAGAAGAAAATATGTCACGTCGACATGGGTCCGGAAGCTCTTAATTTCCATGTTATAAGTCACCTTCTACAACTCTTCATAGTACAGTACATTAACCATGGGCAACACACAGAGGCAGAATGTACCAGCATGCCGCATGTCCTGAAAGTCGCCACTCGTATTACAGAAATGTTCTTAAAGTAAGCCACTGGTGGCTTTAATATTCTTAGACCTACAAAACGTAGCTCTTTGAACAGTCCCAAAATTTGTGAAAAGGGTTCATATTGTTCATTTTCTAATATGATATCAGTTTCATGTTATGTCTGGTACACGAATCAAAACTGTGCCACAATAACTGAAATGTGTACTGTATGACTGCTTATTTTCTAACACCTGTATTTGTACTCCAATCAAACTGAACTCTAAGCATATTTAGAAGAATTTATGTATTATTCCGGGGAAGGGTTCCTATTTTCTTATATTTCATTGATGAGGCTGCAAATTGTACATAACCGTTTGCATGTTAAGAATGTTGTAGAACATACAAAGATGAACGAACTCCTGTAAATCACGTTTCATATCATATATGGATTTGCAGACTGGAGACATTGAACCAAGAGGTATGCTCCTTTGTGACAAAGTATGTTCTTATAAATACCAAGAAAATTCATCAATTTTCTTTCCAGGACATAGTCATAGCTTAGAGGTGAGTGCAGAAACTGACCACGAATATTACGTGAGGTGGACTCTGAGGTAAGTACAGCTGGTGATAATGAGTTCCCCAGGTTTCTCTCCTTTCTCCTGTTTTCTCATTCCATGGACGTTTCATTCCCATCTGTTTCATGTTATTTGACTGGTCACGTCCGACATGGCAAGCCCAGTGGAGTAATATCCTTTATGACTTTATATCATCTCATTCCCCAGTCCGCCAAGAGGGAAGCAGAAGGCGGACTTACTTTAAGAGTAAGCTCTCTTTTGATGACCCTACTGCTTGTCCCAGATCCATTAGTGCATGTGACCTACCATATGATGTTATACTGTATAGAGTAGTTAATGCGATACATAATGAGCGCGACTGTAATAAAGACCTCGACAAAGTTGTGTGATGGACAGCGGACAATGGTATAATTATAAGCGGGGTGAAAAGTCAGGTTATACGTTTTACCAACAGTAAAAGTGTTCCCTCTAATTACTGTGTTGGTGGAGTGAAAAAGTACTTCATGGTGACCACTGAGGATGTAAAAATGTGGACTACGCACTCCAATGTTGAGTTTAAATTCCCCTTCATTTACTGATCTCCCATGGTAAGTTTTCTTTCGCCCACGAATTAATGTGATCTTGAGTGGTTCGAATATTTACAATTTCACCTGTGTTGAGCATTATCTTTAGCACTACGACATGCTAAATGTTCACTGTTATCCCACAATCTCCCACAAAACACATGCTCCTAGCGTTGACACAAGTGGAATTAGGGATGATTCATTTCACCACCATCATCATCTCTTTGACTTCTCGTAGGGAACTGCGTGTTTTTGTAGTGGAAGGTAGTGTTGTGTGTTGTGCGTGAGTTGCCGCGATGTTGGGGACACTACAGGCGCCCAGTCCACGACCCAGGGGATGAAGTCATTCAAGTTTAACATCTCCAACCGGGCTGGTAATCGATCCCGGGGCCTTCTGAACTGAAGGAGACTACGCTAACCATTCAGTCAAGGAGTGGGATATTCTTCTGTAAATAATACGTGTTAAAATGTTCACGCGTGAGATACTAAGCTAACGGTGCAGTAGATTTCACACTTGTCAGTATCTGCTTTCCTGGGAATAGGTATACCAAATAGCATCATTCTGTATAAAATCGGATGTCACTTCTCTTATATCATACATCTTATACACTAAGTGGAATAACCTCGCCATTCGGGCTCTCCTAAGGCAGTAAATGATTCTGAAGGTGTATCATTAATCATTAATTTCAGATTCTTATTCAGGTCTCTCGAATTCTGACCTCAAAATTGGGTCTCCCAATTCATAAGCATAACAGCCTCTTCTTGTTCCATAAAATTATAATTCTATTCTTTCGCAAGGTACAGTTATTGGATACGCTCTTGCCATCTTTCTGCCTTGTCTTCTTTCCCTGGAAGCGGTCTTCCGACTGAGGTCTTAATATTCATACACCTCATTTTCCTTTCTCCAAAGATTTCTTTTATTTTCCTTTATGCGACATCTACATTTCCCACAACCATGCAACCTTGCTTACACTTCTTCAGCCATCATACCTTAGCTGTCCCGCACTTTCTATCAATTTTATTCTTTAATCACATGCATTCTTTTTTGCCCTTTTCATTTTATGCATTCTTGTATTTTCGGCGTTCGTCAATCAAGTCTAATATCTCTCAAGTTATCCATTGAGTTTTACTTGATTTTATCTTTCTTCTTAACCTTCCTTCAGTAGCCCTACTGATCTCATTCTTCAAGAATTTCCACTCATAATCTATTGTGTTTCCTTCAGCCTTTTCACATAGTCCTAGTGCAATATGTTCCTTGGAACGATCCCCAAACATTCCTTTCATTCAACTTATCTAGAACCCATCTTCTTGCATTCCTTCCTTTCTTCAACTTCGGGTGAGAGTTCATGACCAACAGATTGTGGTCAGACTGCACGTCTGCACTTGGGAAGGTCTTGCAATCCAATATCAGTATTCATCATCTTTATGATTGCCCCTTCTCATGTAATCCCCACCTAGAGATCCGAATGAGGGACTATTCTACTTCCGGAATATTTTACCCGGAAGGAAGCTATCATCAGTACATAATTCATTCGTACAGAGAGAGCTGCATTTCCTCGTGAGTTAGTTATGGCGATAGTTTCCGTTGCTTTGGGCCGCGTAGCAACATGAACACACCTAAGCTATGTTAATCTTCTTACAAGCTATAATAGTCAATCATCCAGACTGAAGCCCTTGCAGCTTCCGACAATTTCGATGACCGATTCGCTAGTCTCGTCCCTCGACAGGTACCCATCCGACATGGTTGTATCTATATCTCGGCTATCTACTTCACTGAGACTCACAAGCTTCCCCGCCACAGCACGGTCACATGGTTCACAGGGGAGGATTCACATATAACTGTTACATTTTGAACACCTTAAAACTACCATTTGCAGTAGACTGAGCGCTACAAAGACTTACTAGTAGCTTAATATTGTGAATAAAGCATTACAAAAATATCCCAGGCTCTCGTCAGTTTGCAGAAGGTCTGTATTCTTCGCATCAGAGCCATTCTGTAAAGGGGCTACTGCGATGTTGGAATCACATCAATTATCGGCATCAACCATTTTGAATAACGCTGTTGTGAAGGTACGTTCTTTTCACTGTGTTGCCCAGTTAAATAACAGTATATTTTCAGTATGTTTCAATCATATTTGCCTTTTGCTCGAGAGCGAGGAACGGACTACAGGTCTACAATTCAAGATTTAGTGATGAAAAGACGAGGGAAAGATCGAATATAGACCCTACCCGTATAAAATGACATAAAAAATCTCAGAGATTCTTTGGGATGATCATGAAGTGGAAGAATTATCAAAGAGTTCATACGTGAAATTGCCAAAATTTTACAAATATAGAAAAGCTATTCAATTCTTGCCAAAAGCAAGGATCACTTATCCTCAGGTGATTGTTAGACCACCTCATTTCGCGCGTGCTACTTGAAGAATGCAAACAGATGCGTTACATTATATGAAGTATTGGAAAAGAATAAGGCACTGTAATATTACATTTTATGTACTCTAGTGCCGGTACGTATTATTACTTATTGAATTGGAGAGATTTTATTGCTTTGTGCAAACTGAAAATAGTTTGTAAGCCCTATACATTTTTAAACTTTCTATTAGCTGTCTGGAAAGCAATAATCCATAGTTTACCATTGTGGAAAGAGTTTGTGTTACCTAAATAACATATAATAATGCACCGAACAAGTTGGCTGTGCGGGAAGGATCGCACAGCTGTGAGTTTGAATTCGGAAGATAATGGGTTCGAACCCCACTGTCAACAGCCCTGAAGATGGTTTTCTGTAGTTTATCATTTTTTGCACCGGGCAAATGCTGGCGCTGTACCTTAATTAAGACCACTGTAGCTTCCTTCCTTGACCGAGCTCGATAGATGCAGTCGCTTAAGTGCGGCCAGTATCCAGTATTCGGGAGATAGTGGGTTCGAACCCCACTGTCGGTGGCCCTGAAGATGGTTTTCCGTGGTTTCCCATTTTCACACCAGGCAAATGCTGGGGCTGTATCTTAATTAAGGCTACGGCCGCTTCCTTCCCACTCCTAGCCCTTCCCTGGCCCATCGTCGCCGTAAGACCTATCTGTGTCGGTGCGACGTAAAGCCAATAGAAAAAAAAAAGCTTCCTTCCAACTCCTAGCCCTTTACTATCAAATCGTCGTCATAAGACCTTTCTGCATCAGTGCAACGTAAAGCAAATTGTAAAAAAGAATTAAAAGTGCTTAATCGAATTCAGATATTCACACAAGTGAATTCCTACCTGGATATAGACTGAAGAAGAGTGTTAGTAAATACGTCATAATTTCCATGAAAAACTGACAAATAGAAATTAGGAATCTCCATCGTAAGGCACTGGCTGACTAGTTGCATGTATGATTATTACTGTTCCCAGCGTTAAGCAGGTAGTAAAACAACAAATGAATTAAAACTTGGTACAACACTGCAACATTAACTCGCTGGCTTTAATGAAATAGTACTCACGACGGAATGAACTCAGTAACTAAAGCCCGCATTAATACGCACGGGCTACGTGTTATCAAGATAAAATACGAACATTAATATCCACTAAGCTAAATTGGCAGTAAAACTGGACTAAGAAGAATTTATGCACTTTCAAAGACATATTTCACGGCGTGTGTGATCGTTATGACGGTACAGAGACTACAGCTCAGTGTCGCTTGTCAATTTATGGCGCCGTAACGTCTCATAACGTGCACTCAAAAGGAGACGAAGGAAATGGTTCTTATTAATTTTCATTCAATGATACATATATTTTCATTTATATTCCACGTAATAATGGACGGTTTTCGAAGCTTACGCTATACTGCACACACAAATGAGAAGTTATACAAATTTAATCTAGTCTATTGGGCCGATGGCCTAGATGTTAGGCCCCTTTAAACAACAAGCATCATCAATATAGTCTACTCGAACACAATGAACAGAGTACTTGAAGCATTGAAGCAGTTCGGGGAAACGACAATACTCTGACTGACAAAAAAGTTAACCACTTAAAAGGAATGGTCCGATGTCGGCGTAATTTCGTACACATGCACAGCATCGTCGGGTATGCAAATGATTAGTATTGCAATGATATGTGACGACCAGAGCAACCGCCAGAGTGAATTAGTTTGGTCACCATGTTATTAGGGTATATAAGGGGAGTGCGCAGTGTGAGATGGTTGGAGAGTATTGTGACGTGCCACGGAGAATGCAGCGTGCTTGTGTGAGAAAACCTTACGAGCACTTTACAGATTTTGAAAGAGGCCATATCGTGGGTCTGCATGTGGCCGGCTAGCCGAATTGTACAATATCCAGGCTTGTGGGGCATTTGGATGTGACAGTGGCCCGATGTTGGCTGACTGGAAATCTGAGGGAAACCACACGCATCGTGAAGGTTCCGGTTGACCATGTTTGACCACACCGAGTGAGGATCGGCATATTTTGCGCCAAACGCATCATATTCACTTCACATTTGCACGTGCCTCTGGCACAAGTAATGGAGTCAAGGCAATATACCGTGTTGTCCCACACAACTGGTCAGAGACTAGCAGCAGCCGGACGACTGAAACATCGTCCCATGAGTAGGTTGTTGTCAACACCACAACACATACGGCTGCATTTGGAGAGGTGCCGTACTCGGGAAGCTTGAACTGCTGATGAGTGGCATCTCATCTTTACACCGATGAATATAGATTCTGCGCCACCTCGGGTGACCATCGTCTGAGAATATGGCGATGTTTTGGTGACATACACCGGCGTTAATCCCGGCGTCATGGTGTGGGTAGCCACAGGGTATTACTTCATTCTCATTCATGTGTTACCTCTGATGAGACGGCATCCTAGCACGACCTCTCAGCAGGACAATACACATATTTCGTGTCTTTATGAACTGCTTGTATGATTGAGATACTCCCACGGCCACCAAGACTCCTCGATCTGTCCCCGGTAGAACATGTGTGGTGCCAGCTTAGATGTCAACTCCGTCCCAGTGCAAATATTCAGGACATCGAGGGCAAGTTAGAACAGTTGTAGGCCAACATGACTCAGAAGATACAACACCTGTATGAATCCCTTCCTGACCGAGTTACTGCATGCATCCAGGCCAGACGGGGTGCAACATTCTACATACAAAGGACTGCCAGTGTGCTCGTACTGCCAACTTCTTTGTACGTCTCACTTGATTTTGTAATCACCGACATAAAAACACATAACCTCTCAACAAGTGAAGTTTCATTTCATTTCCTCCTCTCCTTCTAGGTGCTTACATTTCTTTGTCAGTCAGTGCAGATACACCTTCTCTCTAAAATATACAAACCAAATCAAACCCCATGGCACTACAGCCATTGAAGGGCCTTGGCCTACCGAGCGACCGCTGCTCAGCCCAAAGGCCTGCATATTGCGAGGTGTCGTGTGGTCAGCACGACGAATCCTGTCGGCCGTTATTTTGGCTTTCTAGGCCGGAGCCGCTATATCACCGTCAGATAGCTCCCTGACCTGGCGGGGAATCGAACCCGGGGCCTCCGTGTAAGAAGCAGGTACGCTACCCCTACACCACGGGGCCGGCCTCTCAAATATATAGCAGGTATGATATTGATAATATAAGGTTTCTACTGCTAATCATTTATATACGAAGTTATAATGTTTTATAAACATATTTAAAATGATCATAAATCCACTTAATAACAGGAAACACGAAAAACGATATGAAAATGACCACTAGATTACTTTACAAGGGCTTAAGTAAGCTTGTAAACGTTCTAATTTTGTTTCAGCACATGCACACTGCGAATTATTAAAATAGCTCACGGAACTGAACGTACTATCAAGCACTTTAAGAAGGAAATCAGATATCAGGAGGGACAGACAATAAGATATTAATTCTGCACTGATGCATGCTAACTAACTTTCCAAGCATTTATTTAATGCTACGTTGCATCATAAGCTTTTATGTTTTGGGGATCCAGATATGTGTTTATTCAGGCTAGGAGACGATTGTAGAAAACTGCTGGGTAAATCCCCAACATTTACTTAGTTAAAATGATAGCCTAAATTATAATGAATCTACTCTACGTTTTTGCCTATTTCGAGTGAGTGGTAATTTTTAAAATCTTCCAAAGAACTTACTGTATGTCAGAGAATTTAACAATATTTACACTTGAAAATTCTTATGATGGCAATATTCAATTACAGATGCAGTGTTAATGAATCAATTTTGAATAGAAGGCTGCACAATTAATTTCACATTAAACAGCCATCGGTCGGTCAAACAAAACCCGAGAGTTTTGGTTTGTTTGATTACTTTTATCTTTAAAAATATTTATACCAAGCTTTTCCTTTCCATTGCACAATATAAAATATGTCAAAGGGAACGTTACTGCATAAAGTAATGTTTTAGGTAGGGATGTACTACCACAGTTTATTCCTTAAATAAATATTTGCGATCCTGTTTCGTTTCTCAACTTCTCGTGAAGTTTTTGCTTATGGCCACCTTGCCTTTGAAAGTCTCAGTTCTAGCTATGGCGAGGCGTGTACAGACTCAGTTTTAAAGTGGATAGGCCAAGTTAAGCTTAGGGCCAAGGCTGGAGGCGGATATAAATAAAACGGAAATTTCAACATCACAGACGTGAATATAGGAAGATCTGAGTTTCTATTTATAAAAATTCATGTGAGAGTTAACCCCACTCCTAATCAAGAGACGAAAAATGAGCTAATCATGAAATTCATTCTCAGTTACGTGCGATGTTCCTCACCATTATAAATTAATATTTTTTCTGCCTTCTATTAAACGTAATTCCAGAAGTATGATGGCAAGGTGAGTTAAGTGTATCGACTGGCGAGTCCTGTCACTCAACTCTGGGGCGATGGCAAACGGGTATTACTGAAATGAAAATGACGTGGAAAACAGAAGATCCTGGAGAAAACCTATTTCACCTCTAGTTTGAACAGCGAAAATTTCCTTCGCAATCACGGAAGAATTTCCATGTTAACGTTGGGCATCATCACGGACTTTTCTTTCGCTTTACCATGTGTAATATTTCAGTACAATGTCTCAGCAATTAAATTAGACAGTTTATCTACTATCTGTTCGAGGCCTATCGCTAAAGTTGCAAGTCTGCCGAGCCGAACAGAAAATCACACTAATGTTCTGGAAAAATGATGTCCAGTAATCAGTGGTGGTGATCAAGAGGATCAAGACAGTTAAAATGAGGATAGGTACTAACCTCTAACCCACAGTTTTCATCTAGAGTCAGCTAGAGGAAGGTAAGTTAATGTACTTTACAAACAAAATTTATCATATGGGAATCTCCGCGGTCTTTCTATTTGCTCTCAGGTCGATTTCTTACTTTCAAACGGCGGTGTATGTGAAGGGAGTAGTGTATTTGTGAAAAAAATCTGCATCTGATATTTGACGGATCCTTATGTTTCTCGATCGTTATTGAAAAAAGTGGGTTTCGCAACATAACTGTGATTTTAAAAGTTCTAGAGCCTACTTCAGGGGCATTTGTACCGCAGACTTCGTCTAAAACGACATTGTGTTACTTTCCCCATTTGAATCAGGATGAAAATTGCAATTTAGAGGGATGGTTCCAATCATCATTTTACCACAGCCTGGTGTTATTGGACAGCAATTTTCATACACCCTATAGCCTATAATACTCTCATGTTGATAAAAACCAGAACACCTGGAAAGGCTAGAGATATGAAGTTCATATTCACAAGACATGCGCATTGAAGAAATGCGTAGCATTTGAACCATGTCGGCCCTTAGGTTCATGTTCCACATCGATATCTCAGCGCACGACACCTGACTGGTAAAATGTGTCTGCGGCTCTCGTTGTCGCTATAAAGTGAATGTAATGGATCAGTGCGACTTGAGTAGACGTGCAAGATGCCTCACATACGTATGCGAGAACTGTACCGTCAAATGAGTGAGTTTGAAAGAGGGAGCATTATTGGCATGAGAGAACGTGAGGCATCCATCCGGAAAATTGTTGTTTGTGTGGGACGAAGTGTGTCGGCAGTGCAACGGGTCTGTACAGAATGGTTCACAGAAGGCGTAGAACACGATGAGATGGGTCTGGTCGTAGCACCCAGAATAGCAACCAAAAAGATCGACACCTCTTCCGAACGGCATTGCAGGACAGATCTGCGTCCTCCTCGGCTCTGGGCCAACAGTGGAACAGTGTAACACATCGTACACCAGCAGGAGTGACAGTCCGTCGCCGTTTATTACGGTCTGGATTCGACCGGATCAGGAATGGAATGAATGAAGCTCCCATCTAGCGGAGAGGATACCTCTGACTAAGTGCATAAACATGCTAGACTGCAATAGTGTTTGGAACGACGTCACTGGGGACAGGAATGACAACAGATAGTGTTTTCGGACGAATCCAGGTACTGTTTATTTGAAAATGACGGCCGCATTTTGGTTCGCCGCAGGCAAGGGGAAAGGCATCAAATCGACTGCATTCGCACAACACATACAGTTGAAACTCAAGGCTTTATGGTGTGGGGTGCTATTGGGTATAACCACAAATCACAGTTGGTCCGTGTCCAGGGCACTGTGACCAGTTTGACCTACGTGAATGACATGCTGCGACCCGTAGCACGAGGCCCCAGACGCCATATTTCAGCAGAGCAATGCGCAACCACATGTTGCTGCACGAGAACGTGCCTTCTTGTTGTCACAGGGTGTCAGACTGTTGCCCTGGCCCGCCCGATCACCGGACTTGTCGCCAATCGAAAATGTGTGGGATATGGTGAAACGGCGGGTGCGACGCTGGACCCAGTGCAAACCACCAAAGATAACTGTGGAACCTGACGAATGCAGCTTGAACGGCGATACCCTAGGACGCCACTCGCGCCTTATACGCGTCGATGCCATCATGCATGGAACAAGTTATCAGTGCCCTTTACCCGGTGCCTATTAGGCAAGAGGACACATGCTGAACCTAAATAACTGACATGCAAATCGTATCTGCTGAACATACTTACGAACATATCCTGTGAATATGAACTTCCTATCTCTAGTCTTTCAAGGAGTTCTGTTTTTTATATACTTGAGTGTATATTGCTCCCTTGTTTGCCATTAAGTCTCCGGCTACTTCAGGATTCAGGGTGCCTTCAGTACTTAAGGTTACACGTAGATCTAACTAAATTTAGTGGCTAGGTAAGGAAAGGTACATCGTACTATCTACTTTAAGTAAGGAGGAAAATATCTGGAAAAAACAAGTTTATTAAATCTAGGCAACACGGAATCACTGACATAAGAAAACATTCAAATTGAAAAAGACATATTACACTGAGCCATCGGCTCCAAAATTAGGCCACGCTTTTCTTGCGACAAGTTCAATAAACCGTGGTTGTGAAAAGTAGGTTATGCGTAATATTTTCATATAGATAAACCCTTTTGATAGTTTGAGACATACTGCTCTGTGATTTGTTGCAGTGATAAGTGAATGAAACTCACCGACATTTGAAGTTACTCCCTCTATTGGGCACACACGTTAACACATTGAAAACTAAACTGAATGAGACCAACCACCTAAGTTCCGATCGTACCCTAACACTCACAGAGGTAATGACACAAATAAATCCCACAGAAAAACAAATTAGCCCGTGCATAAAGTCACAGCTGAACCCTATGAGATCAGAACCAATATCAGTACACAAAGAACCAACATAAATAACATGAGATATACAATGCACAACCCCTGAAAAGGTCACCTCATTAAAAATATAAACAGTCCCTGGAGAGAAAAACATGCATTTGGCTGTGAGTCAATTGCGAACCCGGGTCTTTTAAAGATGGCGAAAGACTATCTTCCAAATTCATCCACCACTGGCTAAAGGCGGTCTAGAAATTAAGATTGGCCCTTTTTCTCAATTCTTTAGCAATGGGCTTTCAACCCTCAGAAGACTTTTAATGCTTCGGGTGGTTTTGGAAGACGCATATCTTCGGTACTTGTTGGCTATTGCTGTGTACCGCACGTAATCGTCAAGATCGACCAAAGGGACACCCCTTCGCTCGCTGGCTTCACGGGAAGTATATGTTCCTCCTAGTATTTCCGCTTCACATCTCTATCTAGGCGTAAATTACCTCAGCTGACTGAGAATGAATCCAGCCTACTTGAACAAATTTTCACGGCATTTGCAAACCCTTATTATTATTATTATTATTATTATTATTATTATTATTATTATTATTATTATTATTATTATTATTGTCGTCGCGGGGAAACATCAGTTCTCTCATCTCACCATTACCCCGTGTTTAATGTTCATCTCATTATTTACTTCTTGGCTTCGCATCAGTCACACTTCTCATGTTAACACACACAACTCTGTTTCTTACAAGTGCACAGCATGAAGCCCACAAACATAGATATTCTTCAAATCATTTATTAGTCCACCGCAGACTCGTTTCCTTCGCAGCACTTAACCCCATTCTCTACGTCTCTGCCCTCACAGCTCAAAATATTTTGATGACACAGCATATGGAGGACGGCTCAGATATGATGTTGGGTTCGACGCCGGACTCGCAACGATGCCTCTGCAAACACAGCAACAATAATACAAAAGAAGAGGATTTTACGTGATAAACATGTCTTCAGTAAGGTATTAAATACATGACAAGCTCAGTGCTTCGCTAACCTATCCTAGGTGCGATTCCCTATCCTTATCATAACGCAGTAGACATTATTCTTCCACAAATACACATCAAATTTCCCCCTGTTGTAACCTTTCGGGATATCTTATTCTACAAGGAAAACAATATTACTTTACCCAAACTGAGGCACTCATATAACTACAAATGATAACTCTGAAAGAAATATAAAAGCAAACATTGGTCCCATTCCTAACTAATACTGCGGGCATTGCGCTTCAAACTACTGTATTTCCTATCACATTCTTTTACATATTTACATTAACGAGTTTATTCAGTGATAGCATGCTTATGTATAAAAAGGGTCACTAATCTGGCGCCTGGGCGATGATTCCGGGGCCATCACAGGTCCTCCATATTTGCAATTAGCACATACTTGCAATAGTGGTCACTCTAGAAGCCTGTCCATTGGTAGCGGCGAAGATCAGCATTCCGAAGTCCATCTTCCCTTTTCCTGACGTCTGATAGAACTCAGCGGTTAGACTTCCCGTTTATACACTCGCGACCATCCGCACACTAGGTTAGTTAATTGACGACACAGGTGATACAGTTCTAAGAGTGAATACTAGTTATCCCGTTCTTATATTTCAACTTAGCTGTCCAACAAGCCCTACTAGGTGTAATTATTAGCATAGTGCTGACCGTACTACAAAGTCTGTTGAACAGTTTTCACGCACGCGAATTAATTCAAGCATGATTCACAGCTCAAAGTGGCGGACCATTTGCATGTCCGTATACAAAGTACTGTTCTTACACACAGACTAAGGGTATAATTTTTACGCCTTTAAAACCTAACCGAATCAAAGTTCATTTCAATGATCAAGTCTTTCGGATACCGAAATAGACAGTCACTCAGCTACGAACTCGACTGGTAAACACGCGATAATCTCGAGGCGCACTTCTATGACTGGAAGATAACTTGTGAATGGAGGACGAGGCATCATCGTCTGCCAAATTCCTTTCTAAGGCGGCACCCCTAGATGACCCGGGGTGGGGCTCATTACGAAAAGGAGCTCCTCTCTCCGTGGTTTAAAAGTTACGCCAATGGTCTCAAATCGTAGCTCTTAGGTGACTATGATCCGATATCCATTTGTGATCGGAATCCGATCGCACAATTCTCCGTAATTAACCTATTTAGAGGCATGCTCCTGGGGGGTCACTGACCCTCTTCACTAAGCTGGCCGTGAACGTCGGTCAAATTCTGCCCGGGTGACCATTAAGGTTACCTAATTAGACCATATCCTCAGGTTGGATCAAGTTGGCTTATTGCTGGGTTCGATAATTCGTGACTGCTCAATTTGTTTCCTTAATTTGAATTTCTGATGTCTGGATTCAGAGATAATGAATTTATTCCATCAAAATGTTGTTGGGGCGGTCTTCTTTTGTTTGGCGACCACTCGCCGAAATTTAAAAGTTTAAATGAACCTTCCATTATTCTCTGGCCCGTCTGTGTTTCCTAGTCTTCGGCAATCGCATCCCCTGCGTAAGTGCGTGTGGGTCTCTCCCTGGCGAGCCGACTGTTCGAATTCTGGCTGCGTAAACTCATGAAGATATAGAGCAAATTTCCTAGATTTCTGTGTTCATATACCGTTCTGGTATAATATTCCATTACTACAGTCTGCTATCTTCCCTTATTTAATAGTAAATAATATACCAATGGCTGTTTAACGTACATCCATGGCTGTAGATTTTGAGAGACGCTGGGGTGTCAGAATTTTGTCCTGTAGAAGTTTCTTAGCGTATTGGGAGCCAACAAGAGCCACCGACCTCATCTGGGATCGAACCTGCTATCTTGGGAACAGGAGGCCAGTGACTATCCGACTGTGTTTACTTCCTCTTAGCGTTGTGCTTCCTAACCAATAATGATATATTCCAAGTAGCAAACAAGAACGAAACATGGCATGTGAAATATCCAAACGTTTCTGTAATTAAACTTCTTAAAAGGAGAATGCTGAAAAGAAGACGAAGAGGCGGGGCGGAAGAGAGGAAGAGGGTAAGGATGAGGAAAGGGAAGAGCCATTTCTCACGGCTTGTGCGCTAGTTTGAGGCCGGCCCTGGTAATGAGACCAATATTTCGCCTGTCTATGCACAGACTGGCGGGAGTCTGGTGGCGGAGCGAGGCGCCGCGGGGCGTCGTCGGGAAGACGTACCGTGAATGACACAAGTTGAAAAGCGGAAGTAAAGTGAAGGAATGGGAGAGTGATGAGTGGTTTGTATTGCTTCATATATATAAAAAAGGGATATTCTAAAACAAGTTCCAAGTGTTGCGATAAATTCTCTATCTACCTTCACAACAAATTAAGATCTCGAGAAATTTCAGACTCACGTTGCGTTATGTTTATTTCTTTTATTACTAGCAGAAAATTTTGAAGAAGTCATTTTAAAGATCGCAAGAAAGATCACAGTGAGGAACGGAGTATAGCTTCCCATATTTGTAGTCGTTAGAGTAATTAACTGTATTTAACATAATTATGAAGGAAGGTGAGTCTTATCCTAAACTACCTTTTATTAATATATCTTATTAATAATTATGAAAGGAAAAGCCTTCTCTACAGATTTCATTGTAGAGAACTTGCTTCGTTGGAGTACCTTCAACCAACTATACTCGACCATCTTCTACAACTTAATTAATGCCCCTACAATAACGCACACAACCGTAATAGTGTATTATTCAAATAAAATATGCATTCCTGGTTACATCGATTTATTTCCATAGCTGTCTTCTATTAATTTAGACGATCTAGATTCACAAATTTAACACTGCGATATTATCTTCAGAGTACAATTATGTAATTTCTAAGGCGACGTCATCTTGTTCATTGAATGCTAGACGGCATAAAGACTTGTAAACATCGCGAGAAGCAGGAAATAGCCCATTTTCTTCATAGAATGGGTGGTAATAAGAGCGTAGAAACACCCGATAAGAAAGGTACTTCAGGAATTAATAAACTGAAATATAAATAAATAACCAAATTCTCAGACAAATCTTGATATGAAATATTTATATGCTAGACTTTATAAGATGCAGATTATTTGACTATTCAGTACCGTGCGACTAAAACCTTCGTAATAGACTACATATGGGGCAAATATCTCACATTTACATAATGACAATTACCATATTAGCTTAGATGCAATACAACGGACCACCAGTATTCAACATAATATGTGTATAACATCAAAATTAAGTAATTCGAGTTTTGTTGATGGTGGTGGTAATAGCTCAACGTACTGTAAAGGTAATAGTGCCGCTGAAGCGAAGCTTACTGCGTTAAATTGCTTTTGTAGTACGCACAGTAATCCTTTTCAATAACAAATATAAAATAGGCCTAATATGTTACCTGGCACACTGTTATCATCATAATCCCCAATTAATGGGTAAATTGGGTACTATATTGCATTACCCTGACAAAACTGAGTTCTACTCTTCATCGTATCTAATACTGTTTTAATTAAATTTGTAATGACTGTTGGATTGTTTTTCGTTACGAACAGGTTTGGGGTCAGAATGTGTTATCTATAGTTCCCAACTTCCATCGGCCATCCAACACTTATCACACAAGAGTGCCACTTTCTTATTGTCAGAAGTAACAATTGGTGCAGTGGTCGGAAAAAAAAAATCCTTATACAATACAATCTCGAATAAAATGTAATATTTACCTTATATGCAATAATCACAAATCAAGTAAAGCACAAGGCTTTCTTGTATGATTTATTGTTACATTTCAGCGGGCTTGGCGGACTGATATGTAATAGCAACGTCTGGCTCGGTGAGGAAAGCAACGGGAAACGACTTCACTCCTCATTACCCTAGTACGCCTCTTCAGTGATACCTAGGCCATCTATGACAGCTGATGGCAGAGCTGTTGAGGATCCAACCAGCCTTAGGGCTGAGGAATGAACATACATACATGGTACCACAATCTTCACCATGCTGATTTCAGCATCATTTTCAGCAAGATGATAACTGAAACATCTCTGAGCCTCCCAATAGGGGCCCTGCTGAATTTTCTACATTTATTAATTTAGGCTGATTTACACCGACTTTTCTGAGACAGTTAATATAATCTAAATTAAGAAATATCAACATTTTATTTTAATTGAGCGTTTAGTTCCGTAATTATGGTCCTTTTTCTGAAATGTATTTTATTCTCTTTTCAGCAAAGGAAATGAACTTAAATATTCCATTCAGTATTTTAGAGATATAGAAAAAGACAAAATGAAAAAAATGAAATTCCATAGCTTATTGTCAGTCATTTGACCTAGTCAGGAATGGAATGAATGAAGCCGCCATAGAAAAAGGACAAAATAGAGAAGCAAAGTATTCTACATTGAATGTCGCACGCAAGAGCGTTACACCTCTTCTTTTTGTCTCTCGGTCTTTAATGCATATGAAACCCATAGCTGCATAGCACGTCATACATCATTTGTTGGTGTGTGAACATGTAAACCAGAGTTGCTCAGCTGGGCGCCAGTTGTGTCTAGCCCAGTGTGGCTAGGCAGGCTTGGCGCAACTGTAGGCAGCTTACGTGTCAAGCGTACGTCACAGTCAAGAGAGAGAGTGAACAAATTCGATACGGCACAGGAGTGCCGCTAGAGAGATTTCCTCGCCCATTTTCAATGAAATGTTGATTGGAGTACAACATAAAATAGATATTATTATCGCAAGAAATACTCACCTATTCCAAATATTCATGTGTAATTTATACTACACTTGATATTAATTGACATGGTTTCAATTTTCTGTATTTAAACTTTCAAGGAAAACTTACGCATTACAATTTTTGTTAAAATGCAGTCATTAAAAGAGCAATGAGCACATAGTATTGTATGCTCCTTCCACTTACTATTTTATCAAACTTAATTTTAATTATTATCAAGATATAATTCACCTCTTATGTGGAAAACAAACCCTGTAGATACCATCAGCAATCATTATATCTATAGGTTCACTTATTTTCAAAAACGTGTTTGTGAGGAACTTTTACAACACTATGAATTTTTGAGTGGGGGCGGATGTACAAAAGATAGAATGTCGAAACCTGTACAGTAAGCTACAATTTACAACTTCTTGTATGGGAATGGCAGAATTTCCATCAGGAAAATTAAAATCCGATTATACATTTTTGGCTTTTTGCTTGATTTTGCGCTGTATTCTAGTGTTTTTGTGATTTTTCCTGTTGGTTGAGTTTCTGAAAATAGAATCTATCTTCAACTACTTTTATTCGAACATCCCCTAGAACTGTATCATGCAAATTTGAATATAAGAGATGCCCTCATAGTGGGCATTTTGCAAGGTCCTCTGCTAGCACAAGCAAGAAAATAAAAGTACCGTTCTTTCTATTGGCTATCTGCATTGAGATACGGCTAGGTTCACTCTTTTTCATTAGTTTTTGCCACCATTTCGAACTCTTGGGTATCACCGCAATGATCGAGTTTGATTAGCAGGCCATCGCCTGGCACTGACCGTCACAACCAGCGACGTAACCACTCCAGTGTGGCCGAATGAAAAATGAAAACCTACAACCTGTTTTCCAGTCATTGACCGGGTCAGGGATACAATGAATGATTCATATATAGGCTATTAGTACGATGGGGTCCCCACTCCCATAGTGATTTAGTAATGACTGTAGATGCTATGAAATGAGAATGGAGAGTGTTGCTGGAATGAAAGATGACAGGGAAAACCGAAGTACCAGGAGAAAAACCTTTCCCGCCTCCGCTTCGTCCAGCACAAATCTCACATGGAGTGACCGGGATTTGAACCAGCAGTGAGAGGAGTGTGGCTGAATAGCGTACGCTAATCTCCTGCCCACCCGCTTACAATGCTGTGCGCCCGCGGGACGAAATGCAGAGCGTGAGCACTTCTGTTATAAACTGTACATATTGCCTTCTTTTCTTGAGGACCAGAGTAGTGTCCCATATTGTTGAAGCGTGCTCCACAGGATACTCTGTTCTATGCTATGTTACTGCAAGTCCTGGCGTTCTCTATAGCAGCAATAATTCTTCATCATAATAGCTACATCACTTATTCCAGGATTTCTTTTTTTTTTTTTTTTTTTTTTACATTTTTGCCTTACGACCCACCAATAAAGATAGGTCTTGTGGCGACGATGGGCCAGAAAAAGGGAGCCCTTTCCTATCCCATGGTCGCCGTAAGAACTATCAGTGTCGTGGAGATGTAAAACAAACTGTAGAAAAAAACACCATTAAGGAGATATAAAGAATTATTTCCCATAAAGTCTAATTTCCCCCTTCAAAGAATATATTCTATTGGAATATTTTTAAATTTTTTAAATATTGTAATCCCACTTCAATACGGAACATGAAATTTCTAAATATTAATAATATTCCATTGGTGCAAGAAATAACTATCGAAATACAAGAATCACTTTACGTGAAGGTAATACAAGTTCCAGAAAACTCACAAGATTTCATATTTAGAGCTCTAAATATTAAATGTGAAAACTTTGACTTGATACTAAAATCTGCCAGATAATATAATGACAGATTCAACTTGTTAATTTGTAAATATCGATTACTCACGCTGCACAGTATTTGTTTAATGAATGAAACTATGTCTTATGCAATGAAATATTATTACTCCAATTAAGAGAGTACCTGCACTGTTGATCATGTGGTGGGGAACCAAAACCAAAACAAACCAAACCCCATGAAGCAACAGCCCCGAAGGGCCATGGTCTACCTAGCGAGCGCTGCTCAGCACGAAGGCCTGCAGATTACGAGTTGTCGTGTGGTCAGCATGACGAATCCTCTGGGCCGTCATATGTAGTGCAGAGCACACATCCTAATTTGAAAAATAAAATATTTGTCGAGTGTGTTGAATAACGTTTGATGTTTCAAAATAAAAACTGTGATAGTTAAGACCACTAAAGTTCCTGGATAATTTATAGCATGTTGCTGAAAAGACGCTTGTCACGTGGCGCACGTGAATAACTCAAGGAAGTAATACAATGTCACATATTTCACGGAAAAAATATAAATATAATTTTGCAGGTTTGAGTGGCTCAGACGGTAGAAGCGCTGGCTTTCTGACCAGAAGCATGTGCGTTCAATCCCACCTCGGCCCAATGTTATTTAAAGGTGCTCAAATACGTCAGCCTCATGCGAAAACATTTACCAGTAACTAAAGAAACTCATATAGGATAAAATTCTGGCACCTCAGCGTCTTCAAAAACAGTAGAAGTAGTTAATGGGACGTATAACTATTATTATTATTATTATTATTATTATTATTATTATTATTATTATTATAAATGTAATTTCTGTACAGGTTTCTTTCCAGAAACCGTCTAGCCGGGCTGAGTGGCTCAGACGATTAAGATGCTGACTTTCTGAACCCAAATTTTTAGGTTCGATCCTGGCTCAGTGTGGTGGTATTGAAGATGCTCACATACGTCAGCCCCATGTCAGTAAATTTATCGGCACGTAAAAGAGCTTCCAGGGGACAAAATTCCGGCAACTGGACGTTTCCGAAAACCGTCAAGGTATTTAGTGCAGCGTGAAATAAATAATATTATTATGATAGAAACCGTAGAAGAAATGGAACGTACACTTCTTGACACCTTAAAATGAAATAATGTTTATTTTATTCGTATAGACGGATAGCGTTTCATGCAGTGGACTTATGAAATATTTTATACGTTGCAGTATAATGCTAGAACTTGATGGCAGTGATATATCATAAATCATTATCATTGCAGATATGGAAACAAGCGCAACATTTGTAGACAGCCCATCGTAAAAATGCAGCAATGAAAATGGTTTACAACCGTGCACATAAATTGCAGATTGAACAGACCAAATACAGCATAGCCTAGAGTAAATAGGCAAGATGTTTACCGTTAATCTGCATGAAAATATCGTCGCTGCCGGGACAAAACCTCCTAAGTGCAATATTTTAGCTTAGAAATTTGGCCGTTAAGGTTCTGTCATCTAAAGTGCAATATTGTGTGAATATAGTCAAGGCATTCTCGCTCTTCATAATGTATGTGCTGCGGGTCAGTATATCTCCAAAAATACACTGACTGACAGACAGAGCAAATGCAACACCAAGAAGGAGTGGTCAGAACTTTATTCCAATTGCAGGGTAGACTGACGTCACTGAGGTATGCTCATGATGTGAAATGCGCCGCTGTGCTGCGCACGTAGCGAACGATAAATGGGACACGGCGTTGGCGAATGGCCCACTTCGTACCGTGATTTCTCAGCCGACAGTCATTGTAGAACGTGTTGTCGTGTGCCACAGGACACGTGTATAGCTAAGAATGCCAGGCCGCCGTCAACGGAGGCATTTCCAGCAGACAGACGACTTTACGAGGGGTATGGTGATCGGGCTGAGAAGGGCAGGTTGGTCGCTTCGTCAAATCGCAGCCGATACCCATAGGGATGTGTCCACGGTGCAGCGCCTGTGGCGAAGATGGTTGGCGCAGGGACATGTGGCACGTGCGAGGGGTCCAGGCGCAGCCCGAGTGACGTCAGCACGCGAGGATCGGCGCATCCGCCGCCAAGCGGTGGCAGCCCCGCACGCCTCGTCAACCGCCATTCTTCAGCATGTGCAAGACACCCTGGCTGCTCCAATATCGACCAGAACAATTTCCCGTCGATTGGTTGAAGGAGGCCTGCACTCCCGGCGTCCGCTCAGAAGACTACCATTGACTCCACAGCATAGACGTGCACGCCTGGCATGGTGCCGGGGTAGAGCGACTTGGATGAGGGAATGGCGGAACGTCGTGTTCTCCGATGAGTCACGCTTCTGTTCTGTCAGTGATAGTCACCGCAGACGAGTGTGGCGTCGGCGTGGAGAAAGGTCAAATCCGGCAGTAACTGTGGAGCGCCCTACCGCTAGACAACGCGGCATCATGGTTTGGGGCGCTATTGCGTATGATTCCACGTCACCTCTAGTGCGTATTCAAGGCACGTTAAATGCCCACCGCTACGTGCAGCATGTGCTGCGGCCGGTGGCACTCCCGTACCTTCAGGGGCTGCCCAATGCTCTGTTTCAGCAGGATAATGCCCGCCCACACACTGCTCGCATCTCCCAACAGGCTCTACGAGGTGTACAGATGCTTCCGTGGCCAGCGTACTCTCCGGATCTCTCACCAATCGAACACGTGTGGGATCTCATTGGACGCCTTTTGCAAACTCTGCCCCAGCCTCGTACGGACGACCAACTGTGGCAAATGATTGACAGAGAATGGAGAACCATCCCTCAGGACACCATCCGCACTCTTATTGACTCTGTACCTCGACGTGTTTCTGCGTGCATCGCCGCTCGCGGTGGTCCTACATCCTACTGAGTCGATGCCGTGCGCATTGTGTAACCTGCATATCGGTTTGAAATAAACATCAATTATTCTTCCGTGCCGACTCTGTTTTTTCCCCAACTTTCATCCCTTTCGAACCACTCCTCCTTGGTGTTGCATTGTCACTGTCAGTCAGTGTATTATCACATAGGAGGTTTTGTCCCGGCAAAGACGATATATTGTAAAGTGCGAACTATTTTCAGGAAATATCAGGTTACTGATGCTTGGTTCAGTTCTTATGTTATGATCGTTCGACTGAGAAATATTAAAGACTAGTTTTGTGGATTAATTTACAGAATTTATTACCAAAACTGAGTAAAGAAAGCCAGTTCTTCAGGTGTGTAATATCAACGAGGTTAACTGGGGATGATAGCTATTTGTACTTCAGAGACACGTAGAACATATTTGGTGATTTTGATGGTGTTTCTGAAATAAAAATTCACATCTCTGTGGTTAGCATTCAACTTAAACTGGACTTCCAGTGACAATGATTATGATATCAACAGTCACATAAATGCTACAACTGGCGAGAATACTTCTTCAGAAGAAGAGTATCCTTTCTGGAAGATAATCCTTTATTATCAAAATGAATGTGTTTGCCGATGGCGGGGAATCACACCGGATGTCGTCACTAATCGGCTGGCCAAGCAAAAATAAGTCTCTCCTGAAAAATCTCACCACATTCTTTGTCTTATTCATCAGGAAGTACATTTAAAAGTTTGAAAAATCGTATATTTTCTTCACCCTGCGGGCCTGATTCTATTTCAGTTTTCTTATTTGTTTAAGGGCGTAGAACGTGAATGTGAGGGCTTTTCATACACTGCGTAGAAGTCCGTTGGCGTTCTTGCTTCAGTGAGGTGTAAAAGGTTTGACGTCTTCGTAGGGATACCCGACTTTTTCTTGTACAGAAAAATTAACTTTGTGACGATAATTTCCTTCAGGATGTGTCATGTATTGTAAAAAAACAAGACATTTAAATTACAGTAAATTTAAAGCTAGAGGAATGATCAAATGAAGATCTTATTATACGACCATACAAATGAGTCTAAGCCTCAAAAGGGCAACTAGACAGTGTCGACATTTATTTATTTATTTATTTATTTATTTATTTATTTATTTATTTATTTATTTATTTATTTATTTATTTATTTATTTATTTATTTATTTATTTATTTATTTATTTGTAGTATCGAATTGAGTCTCCATGCGATGCGTGATAACAACCAACTTCATTTCAGTGTCTAGATCTTGTTCGTCTTTCGGCTTTGGAATCCTCTAAGTACTTCTTGAGCCTATCAGCCAGCGCCTTCTTGTGCACTTCGAGTAGAGGTCTTCTCCTTCTTTAGGGTTTTGATTCCATCTTAAAACCTTGATATCTCTTTATCATCTGTCTAAATTTGACCCTGCCATTAACTTTCCTTTCTGGAATACCGATTTGTCTCAGATACTTTTCACATTCCTAGAACCAGCTCGGCTATGCCGACTTCGGTCTGATGCTATTCCACATTCTTTCCTGATAGTCGGTCATCTGACGTCCTGAAAAAAGTGTGCGTAGAAAAACAGCCTTCTTTTTAAAGGATGCTGTGATTGGCTCTATCTTGCTGTATACCACTTTATTAGGTCTCAATATTGTACCTTCCCATTGACCCATCGATAACCTAGGATCTTCTTTCGGTTGGGGATGCGCAGTTGTGAGCTTGCATCCGGGAGATAGTGGGTTTGAACCCCACTGTCGGCAGCCCTGAACATGGTTTTCCGTGGTTTCCCATTTTCACACCAGGCAAATGCTGGGTCTGTACCTTAATTAAGACGAGGGCCGCTTCCTCCCCACTACTAGCCCTTTCCCATCCCATTGTCGCCATAAGACTTATCTGTGTCGGTGCGGCGTAAAGCAAATTGTAGAAACAAGAAAAACATAGGTCTTCGTTAATATTCTGCGTTCCATTTCTTCCAGTTGAATGACTTGTCCTTGTCTACTCATAGTCAAAGTTTCTGGTGCATATAGTTCCTCCGTTTTAACAATTGTGTTGTTGTGTTTGAACTTGGCTGCTATACTCGCCCTTTTGTTGTATGTTGTATGTCACAGCATCTTACAAACTGGTAGAATTCCCAGATTGACTATTATGTTTGCCTAACGTAAAATAACTAATTAATGAGTGTGAACAGAAGTTTGAAAATTTGACGTTGTCTAAGGTTCATTTCAATTTTTTAAATCTATTCTTTTTTGATATTCAGACAGCGAATTGTAACATTTAAATGGAACTTACTGGCATTTAATACAGCACTGTCTGAGAAATAAGTATAACAAATTTGTGATTATTTTCCACCAACGAATCCAGTTTATACGCACAGTTTCGTCAATTGAGTTCCTTCCTAACTTCGCCTTTATCTCATCGTTTCGTGTACCGTATTGCCAATGTGTATGAACAACCATGCTTTTTACTTCCATGTCTTTTACTTCCAAAATGTGAATAGTCAATAAGTAAACTCGTGGTGTATTTCTTTTTAGGTACACTCCGAATGTAGGTTGGCTGCGCGTACCATTTAATCCACATAACAGACCTCCTGCCATTCTTAAATCTCTGGCAGTAGCGGGAATCCAACTCGCGTCCCCGAGGATGGTAGCTAATAGCCTTAACCGTTACGTTACGGAGGCGGACAGTCTGTGAATAAGATACGCCGAGTAAGCTCAAATTTCTCTCCCCAGAGCAAAATTGGTCTGAAAAGATATGTTCTTACAGGAACTGACTTCTTTCTTACAGAATATCACTTGATCACAACTGCGAGCTCACTGCTTTAGCTTTGCTACACCTTCATTCGATTTCGCTTAATATACTACCATCTCGGGAGAATACAAATATTAAGTACCCCACGTGGCCAGTTTTGCACTCCCGACCTGATGCCCTTCCCTACAGACATCACTTTAAGCCTGGAAACGCTAATTTTATATCATGTTCATTGCACCTATTTTCAAGAATGCAGGCCTTGAGCACAGTATGCTGTTAAGAAATCGTCGGCATAGACGGAACTCTTCATTGTATTTACTCGCAAGCAAATCCCTCTCTACCATTTTTTACCTTTCAGAAAATGATCCATATAAACTATGAGCAATAACGGTGAAGGATTACTGCTTTAGCTAACCCCTGTAAGTACTTTGAACCATGAACTCATTCTACCATCAATTCTCACTGCGGCTCGATTGTCAACATAAATCCCTTCGATTGCCTGCTATACCCTACTCTCAACCGCCCAATCCACTGGTACAGCTAACATCATTTCCATGTGCCTTCTACAGATATAAGAAGTATTAGCGAAACTGCGTGTTCCACTCGCAGCACCTTTCAGTTATTTCACCCATACTGAAATTCTGATCCTAACAGCATCTCTGTTCTTTGAAACTACCTGGTTTTTATCCGACTTCCTTCGTTCTCTCTTGCTTATAGATGAGTACAATAACTGCTTTCGTTCAATCAGAATGTATCTTACTCACATTCCTTTTCTTATCTTATTACTATGTGAAGCCCTGGCTTCCCACCGTATTTCATCATTTCACAATTTTTCCGGGTGGTTCGTAACTCTGTCCTTGACTTAATCCTTTACAGTTGAAACAGGTACCGATGCTAAGGAAACATAGATTCGAATACCACGAAAATATTTTGGTAGTAATACTTAGGGTGCTATTTCAATGACCAAATATTAAGTTAATTAAAAAGAAAACGTGAGGTTTTGAATTAGTAAACTTGTGTCCTTGTGCTTCATTTTCGTGAAAATTGACCGATGAGGCTATCTGGGAGTTCTTACAAACATATTATTTAAGAAAGAGGTGTATAGATACTTGCATTTTACATTTGAAGTAAAATCGTAGTTCTGGTAATGATAAACAGTCCCATAGTAAAACACTGATGCTAATAATTATGGTGGTAGGAATTGTTGTTTTAAGGGAAAAACCAAATGGATTTCTTCACATTTTCGGTTTGAAGTGAAATGAACATTATATCAGATATATTCTGTAAATTCGCTCATTTCATAAAAAAATCCTCTTCACCATGGATTACAATTAAATTCTAAATGAAAATGGAAATTACTTTTTAATGTAGTAATACTAAGGACTCACACTAATTTTATTTTCAAACGGTAGAAGAGAATTCTGCCCCAGCATTAAGAAATGTCAGAAAGTACACAATCACAATATAGGATAATGTTCATTGTTGGAGAAACATACTGAACTTATTGGTCAGATTAACTAACACAAGCTGAATTCCATGATGGATTCGTCAAGAGCAAGTAGTTGGATTACTCAGTGTATCGGTCAAGAGAGTTCCGTATATTTGACGAATACATTCATACATTTCTTCTACCATGAAAATGAGAGTGGTATGGAATCATCACTTCTTCATTCTACCTCGACGCACATGATTTTTTTTTTTTCAAAATTAAACGTGGACGCATTCTCATGTCAAGTCCATTTTTACGGCTTTATTATTGTTGCTGCGGGACTTCAGAGCAATTCTTCATCTCACAGCTAAGAGTGAGTCCACGTTTAACAACCTAGTTATAACAGCTCTGGCTCAAATGAAATTCTTCAGTGTGATTCACGAGCTCCTCATATAAACTGACGATACTGGACACAATTACGCTGCAGAGTCTTATGAAGCAGAGATAAATATTAAAATGGTCATTCTACGATATTAATGTTCAGCGCTGGAAAAGGTTTATGAAACCATAACGATTTCTTAATTTTAAAACTGATATTTTGACTCAGTCCAAACTTGTATTGGTTCGCTGGTTCGTACTGAACTCAACTGATGGTCTAATTAAATTCTGTTCCAGTTTCCTGCAAGCTACTCTCATCAAACATACAAACCTTGTAATGGTCAAAAAAAGAAACAGAATCGGAATTCCGAAAAATCGGAGATGAAATTTATTATATTCATATATGGGTCACAATATTCTAGTTTGGAAACTGGATTACGCTTTCTCAGTATTAAAATTCTTACTTCGCACCAGTAAGTACGTGCATCTCATTGGCGTGCACCAGGTTAAATACAATCAGTTTTCCTGAAAACATGCACATAAATATCCCATGCATTTTTACTACATGCAAAAAACATTCGTAGCTGTATTGTTTGTGGAAACTATTACTTTAAGAGTAATAGCAAGGATGCTATTGAAGTAACAAAATGCAGTATTAAACTTGTATTTTAAAAGAAAATGTGAACTTTTCAATGAGTAAACTCGTGTCTATGCATTGCTCCAGATGGTGCAGCTCTTTTCAGGCACGTCTCCAATGGAGATGGGGTGCATGTAGGTACATTTTAAAACCACATATAATCCCCCTATCAATCTTAAATCTAACACAGTACCGACAATCAAACCGGAGCCTCCGAGGACGACAGATTATAGTGCTAATCGTTACACTACGGAGATGGACAACTTCTGAATTAGATTGACCGTTAAGGTAAGGCGATTTACTACGTTTCGTCCGAGATGAAATATGAAATATCATCTGATATATAGTGAGCTAAATGATGAACTGTTGTAAAACAGATTCATTGAACAGAAATGTTAATGTGTAAAATAAACTATGCTTTCGAATGGCAACATTTTTTTCAAAGATTTAGTCAACACACCCAGATATATGCAATGCTTATTCAGTGTTCTTGTGTCTAATTATTTTGTTACGCCAAACATGCAGACGAAGTGGACAGATGTTGAAACATCTTCCAACAATAATTGAAATCGAAAATGAACACTATTTAGCTGAACATCTCCATGTGTAAACCTAGTCTGAAAGCATGTACTGATGAACTATCACCGAACATTATATAGGCTTTTGGTAAAGAAAATCATTTTAAATGCAAATCTTCGAAAAGGATCAATCTTATTTTCACCTAAAACATTGCACACATTATTTAATTATTTATTTATTTATTTATTTATTTATTTATTTATTTATTTATTTATTTATTTATTTATTTATTTATTTATTTATTTATTTATTTATTGACAATCAGAAACAACAAAGTGACGAATTGCATAGATCCGTAATAAATCTATTATTTACAATAATTACAAGGACTATTTTAAAATGTACAAAAATTTTAAAAGAACGCAATTATACACAGTAAACTGTACAATCCGAATGCAACTAAAACCCTATACTTCACATATTCACATAAAATGCATTCGCATACTGTACGTATTGGTCAGTTCTGTCGGTATTTAGATAAGTAATATATATGAACTAGCAAGATACCCGTGCTTCGCTACGGTATTATACTGAAATTTATAATTGAATGCTTCTTGTTTTAGATATATAATCCGCCGAAATTCGCGATCTGACTCGTTTTCTGCGAGAATCCACCAAGATACCCGATCTGACTCGTTTTCTATTAGATTACGGCACGTTTCCTCCCATTTTTCAATCTTCCTTTCCAGCAATCGATTTCGTACTTCCCGGGCTAGGCTCAGGTATTCCTCCCGGTCAGTTGGATCCGTAAATCTTTGCCATCTTTTCTTATAACTTTTTTAATATGGATAAAATCCTTCAGGAGAACCGGCGTGGTGTCATATTGGGTGCCTTGGCGGCACTAAACCCGCGGCCGGACTGCATTCTTAGTCATTACCTGTCCAGGAGCCGTTTCCAGCACGGTCCGCACATTTGACGACGGTCCGGAACATCATTATTATTATTATTATTGTTATTATTATTATTATTATTATTATTACTATTACTATTATATGTTGCTGGAATGGCTAATGACAGGGAAAACCGGAGTATCCGGAGAAAAACCTGTCCCGCCTCCGTTTTGTCCAGCACGAATGTCACATGGAGTGACCGGGATTTGAACCACGGAACCCAGCTGTGAGAGGCCGGCGCGCTACCACCTGAGCAACGGAGGATCCTTATAAGTACATTAAGAACAGTAAAATCAATTGGTCTCACCTCCTTCTACACCCCACCGCCGTTAAGTTTATTTACCGCCACCCCCCCCCCCCCAAAATAAAAGAAGGCTTCTTTCTCTATGTTTAAAGGAGATTAAAAAACACCAATGTTCACGTCTATTACCTTCAGTTTTGAGATATAAGTATCCCCATAAAAATAATTTACTTTTTTCACTTAATTTCACACTACTCTCCCCTCCCCTAAGTGAATTTTTCCGCAAAAAATACTTGTTTCTTTTATAGTCAAGGATCTTCTAAATACCAATTATCACGACTCTAACTTCTTCAGTTTTTTATTTGTGTGTCCTCATGAAAGGAATTCAACTCCTTTTCAATCCCACCCCCCAAGATGATTCCCCCCTTCCCAAAAAAAACGCGTTTTTCTTTGTTTTTAAAGGAGATCCAATACGAATTTTCACGTCTGTAACAACTTTAGTTTTTATTAGATGTATGCATTCTCATACAATTAAGTCAATTAAATTTTCAATTCTTTCATCCCCCCCCCCCACTTCATTGGATTTTCCGAGAATACGTGTTTCTTTACTTTTAAAGCAGATTGCAAATATCAAATTTCACGTCTGTAACATCTTCATTTTTGAGATATCAGTAGCCTAATTAAAAGAATTCAACACCATTTTTAGTCACTTTTACCCACCCCCCACCCCCCAAGTGGTATTTCCGAAAACTAAAAATACACGATTCGTTATGTTTAATAGAGATAAAAAATACCATTTTTCACTTCTGTAACATGTTAAGTTTTTTTTACATATACTGTAAAAATTCTCATTTTAAAATTTCACCCCTTCTGAGTTCCCCTTATGTGGAGTTTCCAAAAACAAATCACCTATGTTTCTTTACATTTACAGGAGATTCCAAACACCCACTTTTTACGTCTGTAACATTTTACGTTTCCAAGATATTCTGTAGATATAGCCTTTCAAAAAATTCACCCCAATTTGTCACTCCTGTTTAACCGCCATTAATTGGATTTTCCAAAAACTAAAAAATACGTGTTTCTTTGTTTTTAAAGGAGGTGCCATATACAAATTTTCAGTTCTGTAATATCTTCAGGTTCTGAAATATAAGTATCCTCATTAAAGGCATTCAACCCATTTTTCACCCTTTTACACCCCTCCTATTGGGATTTACAGGAAACAAAAAATACGTATTCCTTTATTTTTAGAGGAGATTCTAACTACCAATTTTTACATCTGTAAATTTTAAAGTTTTAAGATGCAGACACACTCATTTTAAAAAATTAACCCCCCTTTTCACCCCCCAATATTTGAATTTTCCAAAAACGAAAAAATACGTGTTTCTTTACTTTTAAAGTAGATCCCAAATACCAATTTTCAGGTCTGTAATATCTTCAGGTTCTGAAATATAAGTAGCCTCATTAAAGGCATTCAACCCATTATTCATCCTTTTACACCCTTCCTGTTGGGATTTTCCGAAAACAAAAGAATACATGTTTCTTTATTTTTAAAGGAGATTCTAAATACCAATTTTTATATCCATACACTAAAAGTTTTGAAATATAGATACACTCATTTTAAAAAATCACCCCCTTTTCACCCCCCATTAATTGGATTTTCCAAAAACAAAAAAATACGTGTTTCTTTATTTTTAAAAGAGATCCCAAACACCAACTTTCAGGTCTGTAATAGCTTCAGGTTCTGAGATATAAGTAGCCTCATTAAAGGCATTCAACCCCTTTTTCACCCCTTTCCACGATTCCTATTGCGATTTTCCAAAAACAAAAAAATGCGTGTTTCTTTATTTTTAATGAAGATTCTAAATACCAATTTTTACATCTGCAAACTTCAAAAGATTGGAGATATACATTCACTCATTTTTAAAATTCACCCCCTTTTCACCCTCGCATTAATTGGATTTTCCAAAAACAAAAAAATACGTGTTTCTTTATTTTTAAAAGAGATCAAAAGTACCAATTTTCAGGTCTGTGATATCTTCAGTTTCTGAGATATAAGCACCGGTATCCTGATTAGACATTCAACCCCTTTTTTACCCCTCCTATTGGGATTGTCTGAAAACAAAAAAATACGTGTTTCCTTATTTTTAAAGAAGATTCTAATTACCAATTTTCACATCTCTAAACTTTTAAAATTTTGAGATATAAACACACTCATTTTAAAATTTCACCCCCATTTTCACCCCCTTAGCGACGGAATATCCAAAAATCCTCACTTAGCGAGCACCTGCATCTTAATATGAATATATCCCCAAAATTTCATTTCTTTATGTCCAGTAGTTTTGGCTCGGCGATGATGAATCAGTCAGTCAGTCAGTCAGGACAAGCTACTTTATATATATAGATGGAAAAGTAATTGTTTAACGAGGGAGAAAATATTCACATACAGTGGTATGCGCACTGCAACGAAACTGAAAATGATCAAACAATTATAGGAAGGAAGGAAGGAAGGAAGGAAGGAAGGAAGGAAGGAAGGAAGATGTTCCAATCTAATATCGTGAAATATCTCGACATCCTTAGAAATGCAATTTATCTACGAATTCACGACGTACATTTTCGTTAATTGACTGTTGAAATTGGAGAGCCGCTGAGAAATATAAAAAGTGGTAAGTATTAGACATTTCAGATTACTTTATCGCGTCGGGATTTAACATTTTTTTCATGTATATGTTAACAGTCCGTTTATGGCGGTATTTTAAAGACAAGATGTTTCGCTCATTGTGTAACCAGTTATGGAACATGTACCATAGGTTTTTCTTACTTTATTTAATGCCAAACGTTATGTATAATATTATATAACATGAAACATTTAATTTAAATGACTTAAACATCGATATTAACTACAAAAAATTATTATGTCGTATATTTTACGTATCAGTTAATTATACATGCTATAGATATATTTCACTGGGAACTGTCTTCATTCGCATAAATATGCGAAAGAAGGTGACTCATTGTTATTCTCACAGAAACTTATCGATAGGATTAAAAAGGTTAATTACAGCTTACATTGCCTCTGGCTACCTCACATCTCTCTCTCTCGCCTTCCTCATCTCCCTAATTTGTAAATTACACATCTAGTGTTGTGTGTTGTCTCCGGAAGTCACAGGAAGACATTTCCTGGCACCAAAGACGAAGATATATGAACCCTGCTGATGAGAAAGGTGTCTGCGTCAGTGGCACAAAGTGTGTTTCTTGACAGCAGTTAATTCTAAGGTGGTCGTAAACCGAAACTGTAGGTTAATGAACTCCTCTGATAGAGGAGCTCCTTGAATCAGCACATTGATGAAAATCAAGTTAGGTTTACAAAATACAGAATTGATTTCTTTTAATGTATTACTTTACAGTTTACTTCTGACACTAGTGGGTCTCTTGGTGCAGTATGTATATCGAATATAACATGCAATGACTTAAAAACATGAGTGATAATTTTTTGACATTTTGCTTTACGTCCTGGAGTGAAAAATGAGCTTGAACTTAGAGGTAAATACTCACTAACAATTAAAAACATTAAATATGGGACATACATGAACAAGAGAAAGAAGTTCAGAGCTGAAATGGAAAACAGTCTGGCGTTAATATGGCAATACTGCAAAACGATCAGTATTACTGCCAGCATAGAGACGATTAAATCGGGGCTAGTGATGAGGACAGTGTTGTATGAAAGTTATCAACATTACAACATACCGGACGGTGAGTCAAGGGCTTATTACGGACACCATATTAAATCTCTACGATGTACCATTATAAGACTAGGAAGATAGATTTCAGTGGCTTAAACTCATTTCGGAGTAAATTTCAGCAATTATCATGAATATGGGATTTTTATTTTTCATAAAGCCAATCACGCGAAGAACAGTTGAAACTTTGATATGAAAATATATTCAATTTTTATTGTACAACAGTCTTCGCTACATACTGGTAGAATTATTTTGCATCAGCTTCATTCGGAAGATAGTGGGATAAATTCCCACTGTCGGCAGCCCTGAAAAATGCTGTATTATATTAAAGGCTACGGCCGTTTCATTCCCAATCCTAGCCCTTTCCTACACCATTGTCGCCATAAGACATGTCTGTGTCAGTGCGACGTAAAGCAGGTTGAAAAAAATATTTTGTGAGTATAATATTCTTAATAAGAAACAAGTCTTGCAGTGCATGTTCATATTCTATTTCACGCACCATAATTACTACTACTGCTGCTACTACACATAGCTGTACACGTAGAGCTACTAATTTTAAGCCAGAGTGAATCAGATAATTATGTATGTCATAATTAATGAAACAGTACTTGTAGTAGAAGCACTCAAGATTTGTGCATAATTAAAGGAGGATTAATTTTATAATGGACACGCACCAAATATATTTTCCATCGCCTTTGCCCTGAACAGTTGTACGCATTAACTGGCATCGAAAGTGGGGTCATGTGAGGTGAGTGGAGGAAGATAGGTTACGGCGATGGAGGGTAAGAGAAGTAGGGGAGACCACGATGACGAAAGAGACTCTTTCTAATGATTTAAATGTAAGAGGTATAGAACTAAACGATGCGAGAGAACTAGTTACAAATAGAGTATGGCGGCAGCATTTAGTAAATTCACAGAGGCTTGCAAACTGAGCGGTGAAATGCATAACAGTCTAAAATGAAGATGTATCTATAATAATAATAATAATAATAATAATAATAATAATAATAATAATAATAATAATAATAATAATATTTTTACGACCTACTGACTACTTTCACGGTTTTCGGAGGCACCGAGGTGCGGGAATGTTTTCCCCGCTAGAGTTCCTTAACGTGCCAGTAAATCCACTGTACATATTTGAGCACGTCTAGATATCATAAGAGTGAACTGGGATCGAACCCGACAACTTCAGCACAGAAAGCCAGTGCTCAACGGTCTGAGTTTCTTATTCTTATTACCATCATCATCAGCAGCACCAGCAGCAGCAGCAGCAGCAGCAGCGTATGTCGCTCTCCACTGACTCAGTGATCAGCGGTTCGGTCTGAAAACCTCAGGGTTCCGGGGTTCCGAATCTCGAATGAGTCATGTGATTTTAAACGCGTATGCTTACTTCCTTCAGCTCGGGAGCTGAGTGTTCGTTCTATTCCTTACATTCCTACAATTCACACACCACACTACACATTCTCCATTACAATGAGATGCAGTGGGCTTCCAACGCCAAATGGCTTATAAGGGTTGCAAAGGACACAAAGACACACAAAACTGAAACTTATAGTCACCTTCTCAGTTAAATATAATAGTTAACATCTAATACAAATGTATAACGGTATCATTTATTCAAACCTTACGTTACTCACAGAAGAGTGGAGTTTTTTGATCGTCGTAAAATGTTAAGGTTTCTCACGACGTCCCCCTTCCAATACGAGGTCGGGAAAGCAGAATAATATTGCTGTCGTTGAAAGTGCCAAACGACGTTTAGTTCTAGTTAGATGCTATTGAAACACCTTGTCTACAGGGGAATGATGGAAAGTATACCTTTATATGGTGCGAGAAGCATCCGTTTCCGAATAGGAGGATGAATAAGAGATGCGAGTTATAGGCCTGTCTTAACGAGCTCTCATTTTCAGAGATCACAAGGTGAACAAATCATACTTCAAATTTGTACACTGAGCAGAGAATGAAGAACAATGCAAATCACTGATCACAAACTCCATTCAAATCAAAAGCGAACTACTTCGGTGTTGTAAACCTTCCAGAACGGCCACAATTGTGTAATGTCGTAATTCAATACGCTTTCTTAAAGAGTAGTAACACATCTTATCATCCTGTCTGATTTACACAATGAAAGAGTACACTTTCGTGATTAGCGCAATGAAACTTTCTTCATTCGCTGCTCATGTTGCAATTTTACAGACTTCTTTGAGCATTTTTTGAACTCTGATGATAACGATCTTACTACAAATCATCTGTTTACACAGAGATAGACAACCTTCGCACCCCGTAAATGTGAAATTGTTAATGCTCTCCTTTGATGAAGCTTTTATGTTCGCGGCTAATATTTCATAAGCGACCTAGACGTAGTGTGGCGCCTTCAACACTGCGCCTCCCTAACTAAAATTAGTAGATGTTTCTCGCCAGTCGCTTGTCACCCAACATAAACCCCGAAGATTCAGTATTCCATGCTGTGAAAGTGTGGATTAAAAAAATTCATTGAATTTGACGCTCAAGTGCATTAGCTCAACACTTGCAAAAGATCTCTAAGGTTATACTGAATAATGTTGAAAAATAAGAGAAATGTAGACTGCAAGGAAGGAAAGCAATACGACAGTACTCACACAAGACTTTGTTCACAAGCCATGATTGTTAATGAGAATGTGGAATAATTTTCCAGTCGGTCGAACATAATTTACAATAAAAACCATGATATGAATCGTTACTGAACACAGAATAGCATTTTTCAACCAAAAAGTGGACTTCTTCAGATTCCTCAACCATATCAAAAAGAAAAATGAAATTATGTGAATAGTAGAAGGCTGGTTCTAAGCCAAGGCGGGCTATTTTAATTTTTCTAAGTCAGCATTTCTGACTGGTGCAGCGTCAGCTAACTCAATGACATCTGGCACCACAATAAAGTCAGAAGGTCATGCCGTCATAACCTAACCTTACACGCTCTACGGAGAAGCCCATCGGGCAGATTAGTGATCGGTTTAGGGGGTGAAAGAAGTTCTCTCCTCTGAACCGTCACACGTTCCACCAAAATATTGAGGGAGAGGGTGTCCCTATGGACCATCCTTCGGTCCACCAAAAAAATAGCCTGTCTTCTTATCAGCCCTCCTCAGGCTTGATGCCCGAGGGTGGTGGACCGCTGGATAGTCCAGCAAATGGCCGGCTTTTCGTCCGGAAACGAACTGGCATGTTGTGGTAGAGCTCAAGCTATCTTATGTGGCGGTGTGAGGTAGAGAGTGGGGGGGGGGGGAATGGCAAGGTGGAAGGGGAATAGACGGCACTGCCAATCCAAGATGACTATATGGGAAGGTGATGGGGTTTTTGAATGTTTTGTCAGCTGATAGATCACGGTTGGTATCTCAAGATATTTTGAATGTTGACAGCTGTCAAGGGAGTGTGAACGGTGGCCTGCCAGATGCGACCGTGCCGCATGCGACCCGTGCCACTAGCGACCGCATAATCTGTAACCGTGCCGGATGCGACCGGCGTTGACAGGATGCGACCGGCGTTGACAAGCAAATTGTCATTTGATAAGTTGTGTCATCACCCAAGATAAGGTAAGCTAAACGAAGTGCAATGTAATTTAAAAATCTTATGAGCAGCTACTGCCCCTAAACACTTCTGGGGGAAACTCTTTTTACAACACGAAATATAGTGGTGCGTTTACGTTTTTTCCCACCGGGCGAGTTGGCCATGCGGTTAGAGGCGCGCGGCTGTGAGCTTCCACCCGGGAGATAGTGGGTTCGAATCCCACTGTCGGCAGCCCTGAAGATGGTTTTCCGTGGCTTCCCATTTTCACATCAGGCAAATGCTGGGGCTGTACCTTAATTAAGGCCACGACCGCTTCCTTCCCACTCCTAGCCCTTTCCTATCCCATCGTCGCCTTAAGACCTGTCTGTGTCGATGCGACGTAATACCACTAGCAAAAACAAAAAAGATCCTAATTCTCTGAAATTATTTACGACTTAGGCCTACTTACTTATCGTGTCCTATTAGTGCCGGGAGTGTCCGAGGACGTGTTCGGCTTGCCTGGTGCGGGTCTTTCTACCTGACGCACATGGGAGGCCTGCGCGTCTGGATGTGAGATTATGATAATGAGGTAGGGAAAGATGAAACCCGGTGTCGGCACGTAGCCTACTCCTTTCGAATAATACCAAGGGGTCTGCTCAATGCTTTACGTCCCCATCCGACGGCCGAATCACCATCAACAGCATCATATTCCCTCACTTCATTTGAACACTGCGAAGAGGTTTGGATTTGAATCCAGGCTTTTGGTACGCTATCTAGTGATTACAGATTGTATACACCAACTTTCCTACCCTGCCGGCCTACATTATGATGGTGATTTTTTTTTCATCCTGGCTAAGTGGCTCGACGGCTCAGACGGTTGAGATGCTGGTCTTCCGATTCCAACTTGGCAGGTTCGATACTGGCTCAGTCTGGTGGTATTTGAAGGTGCTCAAATACGTCAGCTTTGTGTCGATGGATTTACTGGCACGTTAAATAAGTCCTGCGGGACTAAATTCCGGCACCTCGGCGACTCCTTAAGCCATAAAAGTAGTTACTGGGACGTAAATCCAGCAACATTATTATATTTTTCTTTCGCCTAACGGCACTCGAACCTGCTAACAACGGTGTCAGACCTTTATTTTAGAAAAGACCAAGTTAGCTACTGATAAACAATCTGCCACTTGGTGACAGCCCTTAATACAGATAAGTTGTAAGTGATTGATGGGTCGCATGCGGCACGATGCATATCCGCTCGGTCGCTATTGGCACGATAATGGCCGGGTCGCATCCGGCACGGTCGCATCTGGCACCTAACCGTGTGAACATGGGCGGGCGCGTCATTCGAATTTGAGAGAGCTGGTGCTGGTCGAGATTTGCCTGTGCACCGAGACAACTTTAGAATGCTTGTTTTGAATGTTGATCGCTGATCGCTGAGAGAGTTCTTCAAGTAGCTCATAGAATGCAGTTCATATCACATGTAATAGTGTAATTTAAAAATTAAACACAGAGCACATGCTAGGGTGACAGGTCGTGTCTTGCGGTGATCACGTGTCCTGCTGCACTATCATCTGCGTGCCTCATATGCGTAGAAGTAAAGTAAACGATTGTGGTCGAATATCCAGTCCTTCGTAATACAGGGTGTAGGAAAAATGCCGTACAATATTCACGAAGTATGAGAAAGGAAACAGGACAATTGGAAATGTAATTTTACAACCATAATTTATCAGATGGGGATCTCCGCTGTCTCAGTTTTTTTTTGCTATTTGTTTTACGTCGCACCGACACAGATAGGTCTTATGGCGACGATGGGATAGGAAAGGCCTAGGAATGGGAAGCAAGCGGCCTTGGCCTTAAGTAAGGTACAGCCCCAGCATTTCCCTGGTGTAAAAATGGGAAACCACGGAAAACCATCTTCAGGGCTGCCGACAGTGGGGTTCGAACCCACTACTTCCCGGATACAAGCTCACAGCTGCGCGCCCCTCACTGCGTGGTGAAGGTTGCATTGTGTACAAGAATTCGACGTTTCATGAACAGCAGACGCCGCGTTTCACAACACAACCCGCGTTTACACCGGTGTTGCTAACCCATGTTACCTGCTAATATACATAACATTTCGAGAAATGCTTATAAATATGTTATCATCATCTCCTGTTAGCAACAGGTTCGTCGTGTTGCCAACAGGAATTTCGTTATCCACAAGATGTTGGGTAAAAATCAAGGACTGTTCGCAACATTTATTACTAACACATGTTAAGTTGTGATAACACTAAATGTTACCAACACACTTCGCACGAAACGATGCTCTCATATTCGCCGACCGGGCGAGTTGGCCGTTTGGTTAGTGGGCAGCTGTTAGTTTTGCCTGAAATGAAATGAAAATGCGTATGGCTTTTAATGCCGGGAGTGTCCGAGGACAAGTTCGGCTCGCCAGATGCAGGTCCTTTGATTTGACACCTGTAGGCGACCTGCGCGTCATGATGAGGATGAAATGATGATGAAGACGACACATACATCCAGCCCCGTGCCAGCGAAATTAACCAGTTATGGTTAAAATTCCCGATCATGCCGGATATCGAACACGGAACCCCTGTGACCAAAGGCCAACACGCTAACCATTTAGTCATGGAGCCAGACTTAGTTTTGCCTTTTTATGGTGAACTGAATAATCGGTGTGAGGACTTGTTGATATCTGTAGCCTACTTGTCAGAATCGACTGTGAATTATTTCAGTGTATTTTCCTAAATAGAGTTACAGAGTTATTTATTGTGTGTAATTGTGTAGTCCTTAAACGAACTGAGTGGGAACTGTGTGTTGTTAAGGAATAGACTGAGTGACAATATAGACTATATTTACACCAAATAAAATCGCAATTGAGAACGAGGCAACTGGGACACATGGCTCATCTAACGCATTGTACTATTTGAATCTGGATGAAAATTGCTCTTTAGGAGTAAGATTACTGTCTTAATTTTGATTTTAATGATCCCAATCATTTCTCAAGATTTTATTGTACACCACTTTCCCTACATCCTGTATGTAGAGTATACTGATATTAGAACAGTTTTGGTTATATACAATACTCAAGAAATTCTCATAGCACTTGACTTACACTTATTCCATGTGGTTATAAACTCGTGTATGAGCTCACGCGCCCTTGAGTTCAGAGGAAGGGCGAGGGTGAGTTCGCACACGTGGAGAAGATGTAAATAGGAACAATATTCATACCGCACTCATGTGAATGTGTTTTCCCGCTGAACTGGCAATGCAGTAATAAGATGGAGCCCGCTGGAGGCTCCATACATTCAACATGCTTACCCTGCACACCCGGAGGCACTCTTCAGCTTGTAAAACCATTCTCGGAAATTTCGTTACTCTTCCTACTAGAAATACCTCCGCGTATACCGCACATATGCCCCTTCTATAGCCGCAGCAATTTTTATGCAATGTCGGCATATTCAGTATTTCATTCACTGGGTCAATTCATTCGAATATTTATTTTCCATCTAAACCAGGAAAATACCGTGTATCGAGCAAGTGGCCTCGTAGTTTGGGTTACGTAACTATCAGCGTGCATTCGGGAGATAGTGGATTCAAACCCCACTGTCAGCAGCCCTGAATATGTTTTTCCGTGTTTGCCCATTTTCAAACCATGCCGCGGTTGCTTCCTTCAATATCCCAGCCCTTTCCCATCCCATCTTCACCATGAAACCTATCTGTGTCGATACGACGTAAAGTGAATGTAAAAAAAAGTTGTGTAGACTGCAAGCTCCTGTAATTATTATTATTACAGTATTATTATTATTATTATTATTATTATTATTATTATTATTGTTATCCATATAGAAATTAGACCGTTATTATGTTTAGAAGGCAAAAAATTATCTTAAATTGTGTACAATATGTTAGAATATTAAGCGTAGGCCTATTAGTAACGCCGACCCCACCATGTACGGGTAGCATGCCTGCCTCTTACCTGGAGAACCCGGGTTTGATTCCCGGTCAGGACAGGAATTTTCTCCTGGATCTAAGGGCTGGTCCGAGGTCCACTCAGCCTACGTTAGTAGAAGTGAGGAGCTAACTGACGGTAGGATAGCGGTCCCGGTCTAGAAAGCCATTAATAACGGCCGAAGGGATTCGTAGTGTCTACTACACGACACCTCGTAATGTGCAAGTCTTCGGACCGAGCAGTGGTCGCTTCGTAATCCATGGCCCTTGTGATTGTTGCGCCATGGGATTTGTGGTTTTTAGATAGCAATAAGAGAGCTGCTGTAACGTTCAGTAGCAGGCCTACTGCCCAATCCAGTTTTAGAATATTTGCATATTGCGGTCAAGTGAACTCGAAGCTGGTACAATAGTCTCTGGGTACTCACGATGGTAGTAGCCACGTAAGTATAAACTCACTGAGATAATTCATAGGGTTTTTTCTACTCAAAATGAAGAGTTGCTAGTTGAATATCAATACATAATTATACTTTAAATCAATAACAAAAGGGTTAATTCCTTCCAAGCTGTATAAAATTATTTGTCAGTAAGTACCAAAACCGTATCTTATTTAGAAACGCCGTCTGATAATTTGTAATATACCATAGGAAGAATGTTAGCTTACCAAATATACAATCCACAAATCCCTCTATATTTAAATTTTGCAGGGTGGAAGTTTCACGAAAAGTATTCTGGTCTCCAATGCACAAATCAAAGTTATTTATAAGACTGACCTTAGGACTGAAGGTCCAACAACTGCTATTTCGTAAACAATGTTCTCCCATGTACTTAAGAAGCGTGTATCGTATATTGTGATAGTGCGCTCCTTAGACGCAGTTGTCGACCAAATGAATAAAACTCCTTTGTTCTCACTGATCCATGTTGTGACTTTACCTGATATTCGGTTAGAAACTGATTTTATACCTGAGACAGAGTGCACGGTCCAATGTATTTCACCTATTTATTTCCACTTTCGGCTCCATGGCTAAATGGTTAGCGTGCTGGCTTTTGGTCACAGGGGTCGATTCCCGGCAGAGTCGGAAATTTTAACCATCATTGGTTAATTTCCCTAGCACGGGGGCTGGGTGTATGTGTAGTCTTCTTCATCATTTCATCCTACGCCTACGGGCGTCAAATCAAAATACCTGCACCTGGCGAGCCGAACCCGTCCTGGGATCTCCCGGCACTAAAAGCCATACGCCATTTCATTCCTATAACTACGAATATAGGGTAGTCTGCCTGAGACTGAGAGCACCCTATATCCTACACCGACTCTAAGTTCATCTTCCATCAAATGGCTACACATTTTTTGTTGTTATGCTATCTGTTTAACATCGCACCAACTGAGCAAGGTCTTATGGCGACGATGGCATAAGACTGGAAGAAAGCGACCGAGGCCTTAATTAAGGTACACCCCATCATTTACTTGGTGTAAAAGGGGAAAATCACCGGGCGAGTTGGCCGTGCGCGTAGAGGCGCGCGGCTGTGAGCTTGCATCCGGGAGATAGTAGGTTCGAATCCCACTATCGGCAGCCCTGAAGATGGTTTTCCGTGGTTTCCCATTTTTTTTTTGCTATTGGCTTTACGTCGCACCGACACAGATAGGTCTTATGGCGACGATGGGATGGGAAAGGCCTAGGAGTTGGAAGGAAGCGGCCGTGGCCTTAATTAAGGTACAGCCCCAGCATTTGCCTGGTGTGAAAATGGGAAACCACGGAAAACCATCTTCAGGGCTGCCGATAGTGGGATTCGAACCTACTATCTCCCGGATGGTTTCCCATTTTCACACCAGGCAAATGCTGGGGCTGTACCTTAATTAAGGCCACGGCCGCTTCCTTCCAACTCCTAGGCCTTTCCTATCCCATCGTCGCCATAAGACCTATCTGTGTCGGTGCGACGTACAGCCCATAGCAAAAAAAAGAAAAAGGGGAAAAATCACGGAAAAGCATTCACGGATGCCGACAATGGGGTTCGAACCTCCTATTTCCCAAACGCAAGCTCACAGCTACGTGATGCGAGCTACGTAGCCAGTTCGCTCGGTGTTCAAATACTCGATTCATAACTTGTATTTTTTACTCTCTCCACTGATCCACGGTTCTCACCAATCTATTCCCACTATATTTGTAAGTTTTACCTCCAGGTTATGAATGAAAAATCCCAAGTCCGTCCAGCTTTTACTCCCGTAAAGACAGTCCGAATGAATACACAATGATGCACGGATAATTGAGTACGCAAATCATCTTTCATTTTGCACAACACAGTAGATTACAACTGAGAAATTACTGCATTAAATTTCCTTCAAAATTATGGTATTTCTTTCTCGGTACTGCATCCAAGAAATTCTCCATCGTCTCCTACGCTATGTCTTCACTCAGACATTAAATTTTCTTACGCATTTTCTCTACTGATATTGCTTCCTATTTTGGAATATTTAGGTTCATACAGTTTATTCATCTAACTTCTTTAAGAAGTATTTTGAAATCCATAAGGTTTCCGCCCAGAGAATAATAATAATAGTCTAATAATAATAATAATAATAATAATAATAATAATAATAATAATAATAACAATAGAAAAATACAACTTGTTTTCCATCCAGTAACCGGGTCAGGGATGGAATGAATTAAAGCCCCATCTTGCAGCGAGTATAGGAATTGTGCCGGCTGCCGAAGCCTGTCTCACTCCTCTGGGGCAATGACTAATGCCTGACAGATGAAATGAAATGATATTGGAGAGTGTTGCTGGAGTGAATGTTGACATTGAAAGCCGGAGTACCCGAAGAAAAACCTGTCCCGCCTCCGCTTTGTCCAGCACAAATCTCACATGGAGTGACCGGGATTTCAACCACGGAACCCAGCCATGAGAGGTGACGCGCTGCCGCCTGAACAACGGAGGCTTCAGTAATAATAATAATAATAATAATAATAATAATAATAATAATAATAATAATAATAATAATATCTAGCCCTAACGAGGAACTTTTGTGGTGACTGTAACCGACAGTGCAACTTCTTCGCTTTCGGTGCATTAAGCGGTTTTATATTGATCAAATAAAGCTCGTTTTCTATGTAATAGCACGTCTGCCTCTCACTTTTGCTTAAATTAGTCTCCTGACACGATGCTTATCGGAGTGAGAATTTACTGAAGAATGGAATGAGAGCGTGTCTTAAGGGAACGTAGAGAAACTGATATGAAGGAACGCTTCAAATAAGGTACTAAGTTTGAAAGGTATGGGTGATCAGGTTCTAACTACGATTCACAAATGGGGGGGGGGGGGGGTACGAAGAGTTCGGCTGTGCAGAAGATCGAAGTTGGGCAAATGCTGACTGATAATTACACCGTATACTCAGTGACTTTGAGTCACTCTCCCACGGGAATTTCACCTTATAAAACGTAACCTCCTAAAACATAACATTTTTGCAAATGTGAGAAAAATAAATTTGCACATGTAGATGAGGTAGTTGTAAACTGCTTTGTAAGCTATGCATACTAAACCCTTATCCACACTACCGCCCCTGAAGCTCAGATCTGACTTACGTGTTACATATTATGATCTGTACGACGAGTTAAGAGAATATTACCGCCAAGCGTTCGAAGGACTTACGGCTCGGAGAGGGGCCAGGAGGGATGAATGGTCTTGGAACGTATAGCATGATGGCCAGTAAGTCCATGCACCCTACGGACAAGAAAACTCACCACAATTTCATTATTCAAACGAGCAGTTTGTCTTTGTTAGATATTTTGTGCGTGCGTAAGTAGCGGGAGCAGCCTTTGTATCAGTGTTGTTCCAAGTACTGCCATACATCCGAGTACACAACAGAAGCCGCAAAATCAAACGTACGACCCAATGTAGGTTTAGTTGGAGATGGATGTGTTAATGGCGTTATTTGTTGTTTTAAGACTTGTTTTATTTGTGTGTTGGTTTGGAGGGATGGGTAAAGAATGTGTTCAGACACGAAGCTAGTCTGTCACATGGATCAGTTCTTGAAAATGAGTTTGAGGCAGACATGGCAGATCGTTAATATCTTTTAGTAGAGTTGGGAATCGATCCGCGAAAGCTACAGGATTATCAAAAACTATAATTGGTATAGAGTTTTACTGGAAAAATCTAAAGGGGTCCTGAGCAGTCCTGTCAAGAAACGGCCTCGTGAAATCTCAAAAGCTGAATTTGGCAGGTTTAATCGTGACAGGTTACGAAGGCTTGTGCTGAATCTGTACAACGAAGATACTATTCCGAGTATAAATGACGTTATGGATGCCTGTAAGGGCAAGTTAGGACTCGATACATTCACCGGCGGACTTTATGGCATATTCTAAAACCACAGGCTTTCACTAGAAGATAATATTTTTTGTACAATCTGTTTTACATCGCACCGACACACACAGGTCTTATGGCAAGGAAGGTAGAGGAACTGGCTAGGAGGGGAAAGGAAGCATCCGTGGACTTATTAAAGATACAGCCCCAGCATTTGCCTGGTGTGAAAATGGGAAGCCACGGAAAAGCCTCTTCAGGGCAGCCGACAGTGGGATTCGAACCCACAATCTCCCGAATGAAAGCACACAGCTGCGCCCCACTAACCGAACGACCAACTCGCTTGGTAATACAAGAGAAATTATTGTGGTAGGCTATTTCTTATGGAACGGTCAGACATCATAAGTAGAAGTAGCATGTTCCTCCGTGCAATGAGGGAAGCAAGGAAGACAGGAACACATATTGTATTTCTATATGAAACTTGTGTGAATATTAGCCTCACACATGAGAAAATGCGATTGTTGGACGACTTAAAGCAGGGCTCAAAAATGCCCGTTAGCAAGGATGCCCATACTTTAATAGTAGGCCTACATGCTGATTCCGAAGGCAGTTTCGTACAGGGTGCACTTTTAGTTTTTAAATCTATAATTACTACAGACTATCATGAAGAAATGGACAGCGATAGGTTCACTATGCGGCTTAAGGAACAATTGTTAACGAACAACCCTGAAAATTTCTTTATTTTCATGGATGACGGTCGTTATTACTCCCGTGAACTGCGTCAAGCACCAGTATCTATTAGGCTCTACCCGTAAGTCAGATATACGGGCGTTGTAACGAGAAAGTAATGTACAGTTTGATGGTGCCACATCACTTCAATATTCATCATAAATATTATCTTCACGAGGCAACAAAGCATCCTTATGAACCTGCTGGCTTGCAGATAAGCGTCAATTATTTAACATTATAGCTCGACAGCACTGGATAATATGGATTTCAAACTATCCATCATTCTGTGACTGGCTGACTAGGACCATTCACAGCATCCTGTTTTCATGTGGGCATACAAAAGAGAATGTACTTTCTTTAACAGCATAGAAATTGATCGATGTTATACGTACGTACCCATATTATAGTTTTCACAGGTAATAAATATATTAAATAAGCGAATTTTCTATGTTTCCAAGATCCCCGAAGGCGGAATTAATAGTATAACCGCTGGACAGAGAGGTTTTTGGATGCATATGAAATTGGAATATATTTTTGTTTTACAGCGAAGTCACGTAAAAGGAAACGTACAGGATATTGTTTGCACGTATGCTGCTGAGCGTCTACACATAAATGAGACCTGAAATTAGCGTAGGATATCAGACAAAGCGTTAAGTGACATTGAATCTCAGCCTGGGTAATAAAAAACAGCTTCGTTGGTCGTAATTTATGTCATGAATATCACGGTCTCCTGTTTCTTACAGCTGTATCAGGCAGGATCATAAAAGTGGATAAAAATGGATAGACTTACTGAAACAAAGCACCGTTGAAAACCTGCGTTTCGTAGTGATGAAAAACGTGTATAAAAGATCGTCAATACTGCTCCGACTGGTTTTGAGACGCCCAATGATTTTTCGGATGATCCTGTTATAACACGTTCGTATGACACGTTCGTATAAAATCCTTTGTTTTATTGCTAGATAATGTGCCCTGTTATGTGTGCCTAACTGCGTTTAAACAGTATTTCTCCTGTCTTTAAGTAATAAAGTGCAGCTTAAAAGAATACATTGCCAATTGAAAAATCAAAGCCAAAATTACAGGGGAGGGATACAGACCGGTTGGCTAAACCACTAAACTTTTCGGCAATTGTCCTGCAGCTCATAGTAAAACAGACAATAACTAGACACCAACATGTTGTAAAGCGGAATTTTAAGGTGGCACATTCTTCTGCTTTTTCTTCTTCTTCACCGACAATTTCTTGAGAAATGTCCGAATCAGAATGTCCAAACTAAAGAAGGCAAGTCAATAATTAAGGCCACGCCCACTTCCTTGTCACTCCTAGCCCTTTCCAAATGGTGCCCCCTTTGTAAGCTTTTCAAATCCTTTGCAGCGCCAATACAAATAGTTTTTCTTCAGAAACACTTATATTTGGGAATAATAAAGAATATGTGAAAAGATTTTAAAATTCATAATAGCACAGTAACAATACTTTAATAAAATCTAGGATATGTGGCTGCACTAGAATGTAAGTTGAAATACAAAAAATAATCATACGTCAAAGAAGTTTCAATATTAAGCTGCTGCATCAAAAATCCAAAGTGTTCGCCTCGTTAATTAACCTGAAATTTAAAAAAGATGCATTGAGAATTGAACCTGAACTTCAGCACATGGACACTCAAACACAAAGCGAGAAGAGACAAGTTGGTTGAATGGTGGATACCAGTACAAACCCTGCAAAAATGTGCCAACTCGGAAGAGATCTACTGGACATCCAATGAATAAATCAACCAAGTCCGTAACGGACCACATGGTCTTTGATATGATAATTGCGTATCGCCTCCAGACAGGCCTGGTGTAGATCTCTCAAAATGACGCCTATAAGCGACCTGCGCATCTGTGTGAATGGAGCCTACCTATGACGATTTCTAATGTTTAGGAGGGCACACACACACACACACACACACACAGTCCTAGAGCCAGAGGAATTAACCAATTAAGATTGAAATCTCCACACGGCCTGGAATTGAACCCTGAACCCCGGGACTCTTTGCATCAAAGACCAACATGCTAATCATTTAGCCATGGAGCCAGACAAATTCGTGTCCCTAGGTGGTCAAGTTCCTATCGATCACACGCCTATTTAACATACCGGCCCTCTTGCCGATTTTAAATTTCTGTAAGTATCGAGAATCGAACTCGGACCCTCCGGGGAGAAAGCTAATACCGCACATCGTTACACTACAGGGGTGGAAATAATCCGTCTCCTCGTCCCGAGGCTGTGCGGCTCTTTTAAGGCACACCCCGAACTGAGGTGAGCTGCTTGTACAATTTTAAGCGCATACCAGCCTTCCTAAAATTCTTTAATTTTTATCAGTACCGGGAATTAAACCCTGGCCTCCGAAGACAGGTGCTAATAACGCAAACCGTTAAGCTGCGGAGGCGGACATTTTGATGATGATGATGATGATGATGATGATGATGATGATGATGATGATGGGGAAGAATTGAAATACACAGAGCACCTCTTTGCACTTCTGGGAACCATTTTTTGTTTGGTTTCAACCTCACAGAACAACTGTAACTCAGAAGTTTTAATAGCGTATGTGTATTAATTTCTCTAGTTCTCTTTCAGAATAAGTTGTTTATGCTCCATTTATCAATCCCTCGCGCCCCCCATCCCCCGCCCACCCCAGTTCGGGAACCAATGATCTAGTGATAGATAATCCAAGTGAACGATCGCCTTTCAATATTCAATTCTAATGATTAACATCAAAGTTAGTGCATGGTTATGCAGTGATGAGAGTAATGGGACAAAGGTAAATACAGATGGATCATACTTAAGCTGGTTGTGTGTTGCAACATGCTGTTGTCAGTATGCGGTTTTCAGATTAACCCTATTATTACATTTTAATGGAATGGAGAAGGGCTGTTATATTCCTTCACTAAACCTTCCTACTTCATTGCTCTGAAAGTGAATAATAATGAGCAGCCACGAAGCCTAAAGAAAAAAAACCAAGTCGAGCTGAGTGGCTCAGACACTAGAGAACTGCCCGTCTCAGCCCAGTTTGGCGGATTCAATCAATGCTCAGTCTGGTGGTATTTGAAGATGCTCATATAAGTCAGCCGTATGCGATTTACTGGTACGTAAAATAACGCCTGTGGGACGAAATTCCTGCACACTGGTGCTTACAGAAACCGTAATAAAGTAGTCAGTGCGACGTAAAAAATACAATATTATTATTATTATTATTATTATTATTATTATTATTATTATTATTATTATTATTATTAAACACTGCTTCAGTTCCAGTCTTCGTTGATTAGTGAGCTGTGTTTATTACACGTTGTTCTGTAGTGAGACGGATGGTAAATACTATATCGTTTCAATTAATAGCATCTGAGTGAAGTAAAAATGTATAATAAGCGGCATGTGCTCTCTGAGGAGGATCAATCGGTAATTTGGATTACTGCAATAAAACGATCACTCAGTTCCGTCAAAGCACAAAATGATACAACAAGCAACTTTTCGGCATTTCTACCATAGCAACTGCATCCGAAATTTAAATTAGAAATGTATGTGAGCTCTTTGACAAAACAGCAGTAACGGAATGTACATATGCAGTAATCACAGTGTAATAAAACTTTCATCCATTGGTAACAAGTAAGGAATTACTTTTGAAATATATCAGAAAACGATGAATTTTACGGTAGAGTGACTGCCTTTGAAATGTTGTCCAACGGTATGATTCCACACTTTCATCTCCAGCTATATGAGAGAAGTGACCTATGATGTGGAGTGTTAGTTAGCTTTGACGTACGGTAACAGTTAGATTCAAGTATTATTAGTAAGTGGTTAGGAGTGCATGCAATTCCATATGGTAAAAACCGGTGCAGAACGCTTCACACATATTTAGTAGTTTCCACGCCGTCTTCTTTCTAGTGGTTTATCGTCTCACTAAATCAGTTAGGGTCTTCGGTGACGATAGGAAAATAAACGCAAGTGACCATGGCCTTAATTTAACGTACAGCCCCAGCATTTGCCTGATGCGAAAGTAGGAATCCACTATAAACTTTCTTCAGAACTGCCAACAGTTGGGTTCGAACCCACTATCTCCCAAATGCAAGCACACAGCTGCGCGCCCTAAACCGCACGGATAACTCACTCGGTTTTTCAGGTTCCAAGGTTTTTATACGCTAAGAGACATCTTCACGTAGGCCTATTGTATTGCTTTTGTTGTGTTAATATTACAGATCACATCTTCCCTCGTCTTGAGTCCAAATTTCCTGCAATAATTTCTGCTTTATTTTAGTGGAAGCCAAACCTTTTAAGTTTCTACATAGTCAGTCTATTTTTGTGAAGTTCTTCAGCCTGTAAAAACTAATCCAGGATTAATACAATTAGAAAATACCTATGAAAGGAAACAGATTCCTATATCAATTATATTACACTAGATTCCATTGAAGTGATGACCTCCCCGGAATAAGGATATAACCACCAAATTTTTGAAAAGTGAGACTTCAGCAGAAATGAGGTGTATCATCACACCTCTATGCTGTGGTGTCATCCTATGTCTTACATTTGAAGTTCAAGGTGGTTTACAGCCAGCAGAACATTGTCATCCGTGGTGTAAGGATGGAACATCAGTCAGTATGGTGGATAGTAATTGTGTTGGTTCATCACCAGGTGTAATAGATAACTTAAATAGTCCATAGACGAAATCACACCTATATTTAGAAATATTTTCTTGGCATTTTTATTGTTGTTATTTTTATCATTACACCAATACTATTTACTATAATTGTTGTTCCCAGTGCATGCACAGGATTTCTCTTCTGTAATATACAAACGAAAGGCATACTTGCACATTATTTCCTATAGTATCGCTTCCAATTGATATATTATTTTTAAAACCTTAAGTTATAAGAATAAAATATTTTTAATAGATGAACTCATGTGTAGACTTGCATATGCAGGTGGTTCAAGTAGTGTATGCCACGAAATAAATCCGAAAATAAGTTTCCTCCCTCCTGAACCGTAATTTATTTGTTGGTTACGTCTTCATTCCGGGGAGGTCTTCTAATAAGTACTGTATTTTAGCGGCTTAGTCCCTTCTGTACCAACTCTACATAGATATTATAGAAACCGTCGCTAATCCATCTACTTTATTGCTGACAAAATCATTCCGTAAGCTAGGTTACGCATTCCTTTGTGGAATTCCGAATGCTACTAAGTTACGTACAATAATGATGAACTTTATGTTATATTGATATATCGAGTGGTAAAACTGCCCCTATTTTTTCCGAACATATGCAACCAGCTAGGAATTAAATGTTCCTTAGTCCTATCTTGCGCAATATCTTACAGCAAATTTATATGCACTTGGCCCGATGTAGACTTCCCCGCAAAATGCAAAAACGGTACAAGAGAAAGTAAGTGAGGCCCATCTCAAAAACACTGTATTATTTTATGTAGAGCAGAGTCCAATACTCCAGTCATTTTTACGAAATGTTACTGTATTGTACAAACCATAACCACTCCTTTAGCTGTCGGTAGAGAACTGCGCACCTGATTGGTTCAAGAGGCCATTTTCTTTTGATAGAAAAGGGTCGTCACGGTATCGTGGAAAACGTGATAGACATGTCAATTCACCACAATTTTTTATAGTCTCATCGGATAGAAATTAATAGAGACGTGTTTTTCACAGCATTTTACAATCTATAGCATGCAAATGTTGTACAGAAGATGCGATAATTTACGCCATGTAATTACTACCGTTACAGCGTTCGATAAAGTCATAAAACTGAACCATAAGGCTGCAACACATCAGCAACTTTACAAAGCGAGAACTTTAGCTCTCCTCGTTAATACAGAGTTGTAAGAGCTGGACGTTCAGGAAGAAAGTGGCTGCGCGGAATCAGGCATATCGGTTGTACCTGGATAAACTACATGGAGAGGTGAGGGTTCAAAACGTTATTGATTCATGCCTTTTTTCTTTTTGTACCCTTCTAGGCATCCTTTACGAAGACTTGGCTTTTCTGAAGTCTCAGATATTCTTCTAAGGACGTTACAATAAACAGATATAATAATTATCCCCACGTAAGCAATGACTACGGGCAAATTCATTGTAAATACCACCTGAAACATTATGCTCGACTCATTTAACCAAGTAACAGGTACATACTCTACGCGTAGGGAATGGTTGCAACTATCTGGGCTTAAGAGAGACATTGCCTTAGTATACTGTGGTGTTTGCAGCAAGGTAAACCTGTCTGCACATTCGAGTTCAGAACTTGTAATATACAAGACCAGTTTCGAAGCCATAGTGTAGATTATTGGATTAGTACAGAGATAAGAGACCCACTCTTCGTCAGGAGTGATTACATGGTACTAATCGCAGCCAGCATGTGATTTTTTCGATGGATTCAGAGTTCGAATCTAGCTACGAACTTTCCATTTTTATTTTTATACTCTTAAAGGCATTTGTAATCAAGGTTTAACTTCCTAAAGTCTCAAAAGTCACTTTTTACCTCTAAACAGAAAGCATACTTCAGAATGGAATAATAATAAACGACCTTCATATGACAAACGGCTACAAAGAATGAAGCGCACTGCACTTATTGTCAGCATTATGACATATTCATTCAACCAAGGAACTGTGCACGTTCGATACGAAATACGACTGGACTTCATAGCAAAGTACAGGCAGGTTCCACCACGTACGCTGCAGCAAGCAAGAATGACACACCACTACAGTACTCAGATATGCATTAACGCACGAGGTGGTCATTTTGAACATTTCCTTCAATAATTGAATGGCCATGCATAAGACCAGTGTACCTCTATCGGTGATAGCTTATTTTACTGCAAATAGCTCTTTTAAGAGCTACTTAGAAACGAACATAACAGAGTACCTGCAACATGGGAACTTACCATGATTTAGATTTGCCTTCAAGAACGCGACTCACATGAACGTTTAACAACGAAATGAAATAATCGTCTTATATCTGACTCGAATCTCTGACTAATGAGCACCTCTTTCCTCTTATAACTTCAAGCACTGTCGGCTACCTTGAGCTGTCGTTTGCCAGCGTTACAGGCCTATCAACACTACGTCTAGTCATTCAGCTATCATATTCTCTGCACATGAAGTTTTATAATGCAGAATGTTCACGATTCTTTACCATCATTCGGTATTATATCGTTAATGAAGATTTCGTTGACCCGAATAAACGAATTATATAAAGCGTAGTAATACCAGACATCGCTGTGAGTAGCCAAGGTAAGTGTTTTTAGGTTAGGTTATAATCTGCGGGTTCCATAAAACTGAGTGAATAGGGGCAGCTGTACCAGTCGGTATATGAAAATGGCAGAACTACGGAAAGTGCATTCTGAAGACATCTGTTGTGAGGAACGAAAAAGAAATCAGTCTTCCGACATAATGGTTGACTGGCTCAAATTATAACTTTGCAAATCACAAAACACATCCCAAGATGTTTTCACAAGAAACGCCTTCATACAGTTCACGAATTAATTTGTAACATCTTCGAATGCACATGCATCTACTGACTTTAACGAAACGGATAAGAAGCAATGTTCATTCTTGCAATTTACCAGCTACCACAGTAAATTGCACTCCACCTGGGACTTATCTGGACTATATACTGACATGATCACCTTGTATCCTTCAGCCTTTTACCAGTGAGGAGCACCCTGCCACTCTCGAAATAGTTCCTCCCCAGTGTGCAAACGCCTCTCCATATAATATCATTCTGGTTTCGAAAATCGGCGTTGTAGTGCTTATGTATATTTGTCTGGCTCGTTGGCTGAACGGTTAGCGTACTGGAGGACTCCGGGCTCGATTCCAGGCCAGGCCGAGGATTTTAACTGCGTACGGTTAATTCCTCTGGCTCGAAGGCTGGGTGTTTGTGTTCGGCTTAAAACTGATATCTTCATTTTCATATAACAGATCACACTACCGAACACCACAAGAAGACGCAACCGGGAATACATCCCCCACATAGGCTTGGCGTACCGGGCGAGTTGACCGTGCGGTTAAGGGCCCGCAGCTGTGAGCTTTCATCCGTGAGATAGTGGGTTTGAACCCTACTGTCGGCGGCTCTGAAGATGGTTTTCCGTAGTTTCCTATTTTCACAGATGTACCTTAATTAAGGCCACGGCCGCATCCTTCTCACTCCAAGGTCTGTCCTATCCTGTGGTCGCCATAAGATCTATCAGTGTCGGTGTGACGCAAAGAAAAAATATAAAAGAAGAAAATAATGACTTGGCGTCAGAAAGGCCATCCGGCCGTAAAACTGGCCAGATCCACACCACGTGCTCAAGAAATCTAGAAAAGGCCAGGAGAAGAAGGACACAGATTATGTTCACTTATGCCTCGTAGGCTATAACTTGTGAAGTCTAAAAATAGGATGCTAACCGTAGGTTCAATATCACTTTGATGCTTTGATGAATAAAAGTAACGGTAAATGCAGCGGATATTTATATCACAGTTTTGTCTTGGAGCTCAAGTTACAAACGGGGTCAAAATTATATTTTATCGACCAACTTGGCCATGTACATGCGGCTTTAACATATTCATGTGTACATCGTGGTGAGTGACAACTTAATATGCAGACACCGCACTTGTTACTGCAGCAACATCAAAATGCATTGCTGGTACATGATTCTGCTAACTAGCATGGGCTGCAAGCGGTTACTACTTTATATTTAACTGCAGATGATAACGTAGATCTAATGAGGTTCACACTTACACCTTGGCTGTCTATAATAAGGGACTTCATACAACAATTTAAACCTATTCAATTTCACGTCGTAGGGGTGAGTGAGGTTTAGGAGTATTAGCATTTTACTCTGCCATTTCAGCAATACCGCAACACTCATATCTTCTTAATACAGTGGAGAATTATGGTACAAATTTCCGATAACGGATCGTTAATGCATTGGAATAAGTTTGGAGAATAAAGCTAGGAGGTAGGAATAGAAATTACAAAGTGTACTGGAGTTCGTATCGTGAAGAAATCTATTTGATATTACATAAAACGTTGTCAAGTCAATCACATTTTATATGGGGTTTATTTGAGTTCTGCACCAACTTTTTCTACACAACAGAAACAAAAATAATGGTAACCTAGTTCGTATTCATCTTTTCTGTACATTTAGGAATACCTTTGTTCTTCCATTTAACAATTTGAATTGCGGCAGGAACGTGAAGTGAGGCTGTCAGGTGGTAGCATTATCTTAATCAGTCAGATGTAATATATCGGCAGGAGAAACTAGGTACTTCAGTTAATAGGCTAACACCTGATCGTGTTAAGCTACCGCAGCTTTCCGGGTAGTATAATGCACGGTACATAATTTTGATATAAGCAGTTTTGTGACACATTTTAGGACATCTAGTTTTTCCATGGCAAAAGTTTATTGGGCGTATTTTATTTTTATGTCAGCCACAGTACCAAAATTATATTAAGACGTACCGAGTAAGTAAAATCTCCCTTAAGAAGAAATAACTACACAAATTACGGAATGGCACAAATCCCATGGCGTCGTCAATATCAGTGCGACTTGTGCAGACAGGAAGCAGAAGCATTGGTTGAATTAGGAAACAGCAAGAATATCGGGCTGTATGTATCAATAGCTTCGGGATGTTCGGAATTAGATTAAAAGGGAATAGAAGAAGGCGCTTATTAACTGTTCTGCACTGGTGGCAAGAGCTGTGATACAGAGCAAGGAAAAGATGCGGCATTACATCAAGAAATTCATGTTAGGCTTAATAGGGGTAAGTTTGTTTTATCGCTGAAATAAGTGTATTCACCATGAGAAAAATCAAATGACGATCACTGAGCGTGTTAGCTCCGCGGTTCAAATAGAGTCCCTGAGCTTGTGTTCAGGGGATGGTAGGTTGGAATAACACCAAAGGCAACTCTGAAAATGGTTTCCCGTTGTTTCCCATTTTTACACCAGACACATATTTGGGCATAACACAATTAAGGTTAGGTTATTACCTTCCCAGTCCTAGTATTTTTCCATCATTGCGTGCGTCACCGAAAGCCTTCGATGTGTTGCTGCGACGTTAAACCACTAGCAAAAGAAGGAAAAAGCAGAGAAAAAGAAGAAAAGAAATGAGAATGACGTAGACAAAACTTAGGATATATACTTATTATATAGTAACACTTCCTAAATTCAGTTTAGAAGCTGCCTAAAGGATAAAGTATACTTTGTACCAGCTAAAAGTGTATAATAGAATACTAAATAAGTTAAATCAGTCTATTGAATTTTAAAGAAAACCACTGGAGATATTTCTTAAAATACGTATTGACAATTTTAAGGCAGAAGGTATGTCACTTATCAAAGATTTATCTGTTCACTCACTGAAAACCGTAAAAGTAGTTAGCGGGCCATAAATCAAAATAACATTAAATATCTGTTCACTGCTCATTGCGGACTAAAAGGAGTTCTATACAAGACTGGAATAGCTGTGAATCCTTCTTGTATTAGATGTCACAAAGCAGATCACACTTTCAAACACATACTTTAAGAATGCGAAGCCTATACCGTGCTAAGAGCTAATACTAGATATGCAAAGGTATCACAGTATAATGTGTAAGAAAAAATGCAATTGCAGGTCGGTAGATGCAGAGTGGGTCTCTGACCTCAAGTGGCCACGGCTGAGCAGAGGAGGGATGGCCACGGCTCTAACGTGGCTCTACGCCTCTGCATTCGGGAGGCGGGACAGGGCTGGACCTCATGGCTTGCCCGAACCGTCGGCTGTCCTAAAAATGGTTTTCCGTGGTTTTCCATTCTCCTACACTAAGGCGAATGCCGGGACAGTTTCTAGTATAGGCCACGGCCGCCAACCCCCTCTCCTTCTCCGAGCATCTCCTTCACCGTAACAAATCTCCCGGCCTGAGAGACGGCGTCACCGTCTAAGAGGCCCGCCTCCCCCTTCAGGGGAGAAATAAAATTTTAATAGTAGTGTGCAAGCGCAGACGCGCATTTTCCTAGTAGAATTGGTAGCGTAAGATACAACCTTAGTTACCAGTATGTTTAGCTTGTTGCCTGCACATCAGGTGATCCCGTCTATTGACTGCATTGTGAATGTTTCAAATCGATGTCATGCTCGATTTTTCTAGAATTCGAAACCGTGTAAAGTTCTAGAAGCTGAATCATGTCATGTAAACAATCTCTTAGCCCATGCACCATTAATGCTTAATCACAGTTCTTCACTATTCGTTATTGTTCAGCAGTTATATCTGTATTATTAGTATAAGGAATAAACGAAGTGCGACTGAAGTCCTCGACCCGGCCGAGAGTAAAACACGGGGCCCTATAAAACAAAAGCCACACGTTTATCGTTCAGTCAAGAAGCCGGGAAAACAATAATAATAATAAGAAAATTAATATTTTGCTCTTTATGCATGTGGAATGAACTATAATCAAAAACCAATTACAGGTATTTTGATCGAGTAAAACCAGACAATCTGTTGAAAATGGTGTGTAAGCATTATAAAACCATTAACATACATACTGTGAAAACACAATCCGAAACAATAGATTAGTTCTGGACCAAAGTGCAGCTGCAAATATGACAAAATATAGTCAAGTCCTACTTTCTATCCTACACGTGCATTTAAGTCATTTCCCAACCAATACTACTAATGTTACAACTAATATTATAACATGTACTACGCCATTTCTGTATTCTACTAAACCATTGCACCGGTAGAAATCGAGAGCGTGACCCTAGCTAACACTCTTGGGAGCCACTTTATTGATTAAAGTGAACTCCCCAATGTCCCCCTTAGTAGACTCACAGCATTTATCAATATGTGCGGTGTTGTACAGGGAGACTCGAGTGGGGGAACCACGATAGATCTAATTGGTCGCAGTGTGAGGTCATCAGGTGACCTTCCCGTTCTAGTCTAACTTAATCTAAGTAGGTCCAGGGTATTTGAATGCGATGCACATAAACTTTCCTTTGGGTGTGGTGACCCCATCGTAATAATAGCCTATATATGGCATGGTACGTTACAATCAATCAATACTGATCTGCATTTAGGGCATTCGCCCAGGTGGCTGATTCCCTATCTGATTCCCTACTTAAAGCGACGTGCAGTTCTCAGGCTACTGGGGGAACTGTGAGAAATGGGTGACCAGTAACCGACATTAAGGCATTAATAGCACATCTTATGACCCTGACAGGAAAGGCGGAGGAAGTAGTATATTTCATGGAGAAGGAGAAGGTGGAAACAATGGTGCTAAGTGAAGTGAAATGGGAAGGTAACGGAAGGCAGAAATTAAGGAAAGGATACACATTGTACTGGAGTGGTGGCCAAGAGGCAATAAACGGAGTGGGACTAATCATTTCGAAGCAATTGGAGGAGTATGTTGAAGTGGTAGAATGTGTTAGTGACAGAATAATGATTAGATTAAAGTTGAAGAATGAAGTGATGGACTTCATACAAGTGTATGCACCACAGCCGGGAAACAGGGAAGAAGATATTGAAGGATTCTTGGAGAAAGTAGAAAGAGAAATTTCAGGTGAGGAAGTGGTTATTATGGGAGATCTGAATGCACAGGTCAGAAACAAGCGAAGAAAAGAAGAAGGCATTGGACCATATGGATATGGGAAAAAGAATCGCGAACTTGAGAAACTAGTGGACTTTTGTGAAAGGAATGGACTTATAGTGGGGAACACAAGGTTTAGAAAGAAAAACAGCAGGAAAATTACGAGATATGGGTGGGGTGACAGAAGAACAAAATCAGTAATTGATTACTTTTTGGTGGAAATGACGAATCGCAGGAAGTTGATAGATGTGATAGCTTTACCAGGAGATGGAGACCATAGAGTTGTGGTGGCAAAATTACGGTTGGGGAAATGAAAAAGCCTAAAAGAATAAAAGTATGGAAATTGAAGGAGAAAAATGTACAGGAAGATTTTCAGGATATATTGAAGTAACAAATCCCGGTTACTGAAGTGGAAAATGTAGAAGACGAGTGCGCCAATTTTAAAAAGGCATTTCTTAATGCAGCAGACAGTGCTTGTGGCAGGACATTTACAAGAGTGAAAGAAAAGGAGACACCGTGGTGGAATGAAGAAGTGAGGAAACTGTTGAAAGAAAAGAAGAGAGCATGGGGAGAAAAGAACCGAGATCAAGCAGAAGAAAGCAAGAGGTAGTATCACAACAGCAAACAGAGATGTAAGAATATGGTAGGAGAAGAAAGGAAGGAGAGTTGGGAACAATTTGCATAAAGAAATGGAAGCGGATATAAGTGGCAGTAAAAGGTGTATGGACTTATAAGTAAGAGGACAGAAGAAGATACCACAAAGGTAGTGAAAAAGGGAGATGGGGAATTGTTAACACACACAGAAGAGATAAAGAGAAGATAGGAGTATTTTGATAAGCTATTGAATGTGAACAACCGAACAGGGGAGATAGAAGCAATACAGTGTGAGGAATCAACAACAGAGGATGATATAACAATGGAGTTTGTGGTGCAAAAGATGAAGATGGGAAAAGCAACAGGGATGGATGAAATCAGTGTGGAAATGATAAAGGCAGCTGGAACTGTTGGTATGCAATGGCTGTACCGACTGCTGAAGTGTATATGGAAACACAAATGTGTACCAGAAGACTAGAACAAAAGGAATAATAATACCAGTGTTTAAGAAAGGGGACAAGAAAGTATATGGTAACTATAGAGGAATCACATATCGCAGGTAGTTAAAATACTGGAAAGGATATTAGAAAGAAGAATGAGAAGAAAGATTGAATGAGGGTTACAAGAGGAACAATATGGCTTCAGGAGTGGAAGATCTACAGTGGACCTAATCTTAGCATGAGCCAGCTGATGGAAAAGATCTGGGAATATTGAAGGGATCTGGTCATGAGTTCCATAGATATAGAAAAGGCATATGATAGTGTCCCCAGAGAGAAGGTTTGGGAAGCCACTGTTATGAAGAGACTCGGAAGAGAAATGGTAGAAATGTTGCAATCATTGTACAACAACTGTGCTATCAGAGCAATAGCCCCAGCTGGAAAGACAGAATGGTTTAGGAATAAGACTGGCCTAAGACAGTGAAGTGCGCTGTCACCTCTTTTGTTTATTATGGTCATGGACGAAATTGTGAAGGAAACAAAGGAAGTCTATGGAGATAAAGGGATGAAGATACTGCTATTGGCAGATGATTTTGTGATCTTGGAAAAGAACAGAAAATAAGTGCAACACCAACTAGATGTACTGAACGAAATAATTGAGAAGTTTGGTATGACCAATTAGTACAAAGAAAAGCAAGATTACGGTGACGTGAGGGGAAAGGCAAGGAAAGGGGACTGTGAAAATTGGAAGTCAGAGTCTGGTAATTATGGAGAGCTTTAAATACCTAGGGTGTGAATTAATGAAAAATGCTAGGGTGGACATGGAGATTAGCAGGAGGGTACAGCAGAGTAATGCATTCTACGAAAGTGTAAGAAAACTTGTTTGGATCAAAGAAGTACCAAGGAAAATTAAAAATATAATGTACAAAATGTACTATGTACCCATACTGACCTATGCAGCTGAGACTTAGACTCTGACTAGCAGGCAAGAGAGTAGAATTCAAACAAGTGAGATGAAATTCTTAAGAAGTATGATAGGAAAGACAAGGAAAGACAGATTGAGAAATGAAGATGTTAGGAAGGAATTTGGGATAGGAAAACTAAATGAGAGAGTTGAAAAGAATAAATTAAGGTGGTCTGGACATGTAAGGAGGATGGAGGGGAATATAATCCCAAGGCACGAGCTTGAGGCAAAGTGCAAGGGCAAGAGGGCAAGAGGAAGACCTAGAACAAGGTGGATTGAATAAGTGAAGAGCGGCATAAGAAGGAGAAATTATTTAGACTGGGACAAGATCGTGGAAGAGAAATGGTGGAAGGAAAGAGGAAGATGGAGAAGTGCTATAAATACCCGACCCGACAGGAGCTGGATAAGGGGAAATGATGATGATGATGCACATAAATTTAGCATACTAATACTGTACGAGGGACAAGAAGGGCACGTCTTGGCACAACACTGTGAAGTTGGAAAATGCTATATATTCTGCTAGAATGACACTGTGACGCAAAAGCAATCATATAGTTATACGTGACTGTTGTTATTGTGATCATAGCCACGGGAAATCCCAATTTACGTGGATTGCGAACCAATGGGACGAGATTTTTCATTAAAAAATCTCATGTACGTTGGCCGGGATTTGAACAGCGGGCACCTTGGTGAGAAGTCAGTAACTTTTAACTCGGCTCTCACACCCCTTCATGTCGTTTATCCAGTTTCTTGTCGGCAATCTAAACACTGCATGTTAGTAATTGTATGACCCCATTGTACCTAATGAGTGTTTACAAATTGTTTACTTCGATGACATAATTAAACTTTATTAGGGAATTCATCTCCTGTCGATCAACTGAACATCTCAGTTATTATATTAACTCAGGCAGGGAAAGACTCAAAGTTATGGCCTCTAAACAAAACAGGTTATTGTCAGACGAAACTTAACGTACACTAAGTACACAGCCTGATGATCAAGATGCCGATAGCCCCTTACAAATATCAACAACACCAAGTCTTACAATCGTGCTTAAATATTAGTAACGCAGGTTAAAATTCAAGATTTTTGTCTAACAGGACTTTGGGTTGAGATATTATCAACTGTTTGCCGTCTGTACTTAATATCGGCATTGTTCATTCTATACGCACATAAAATATACTACTATATGCGATACGTAGACTCGCCAACATGTCATTCACGTTCAGGCTGAGGACCAGTAATAATAGATGTGTGTTTAAAAAATCCGAATGTTTAGCGAACGTCCATTCTGACATTCGAAAATCGCAGTTGGCTCCGGCCTGGTTAAATCCCTGCTCTGTGAACAAAGAAACTCGGTCGATCAAAACAAAGATTTAGAGAAGTTAGTCTGCTGCGGCCATTTTATTTGCCATTGAATACAGACCTGAGTGTTATACGTAACACGTCGAAATAAAGGATCTACCATTAATAATAATAATAATAATAATAATAATAATAATAATGAATTCAAATAAAATAAATTTCACGTCTGAGAGACAATTTTGTGCGTGTGTCCATAAAGCACAATAATTGCGTGAACGATACGAGTATGGAAATACGAGGTGCAGAGATTTTCATCTGCTATATTCAGTGAGATATTTTCTTCAGTTTCAAAAGAGGACAACATGGGGATACTAGTTAAAATACGGGTCATGATAAATGAGTGGCATCGTCACTGACTTCCCAACAAGACAGTCGGTAGTCAAATTTCGGCCAATGCATGTGATATTTTGAAATGAATCGTCACGTCCCTCTGGTTCGGATTACACGTAAAACTGGAGGTCGCATGGTTATGATCACATCATCAGTCACGTAAATACTACAAACAGGTAAAGTCTACAACTCTATCATCTACAAAAATATAAAATAACAGCTATTGAAACAATACTCTGAAAGATTGCTGGCAAGAGGACAATACCTACGACATTTATCAGTTTGTGTAAAAATTTCGGTCTGAAAGATGCCTTGATTAATGAAGGGTTCCGTAAGTATCCATAGGGACCATTTATACAGCCAATGATTAACCCACTGGCTTCATAGTATTCAAACGAGATTTTAAGGAATTGGTTACAGTTTAATAGAATTACGGTAAAATCAAAATTAATCAAAATTAATGATATTTTAAGCTTGCCATTTTAACTGCAAATGCTATACTATTTTTGACTTTTTATAATATAATTGTATATCTTAACTAAAATGCGTCTTAGGCTTTGTCAATCGAGGCAACCTCCAATTATGGGGAAAGCAGAATAACATTTATTCAAAATAAAAGGCTTGCATATTCTTTAAAATGACACTATATCAAAAATTGAAAAGGTAGGGATACCATTATGTCACACCGTGGTCTCATTTGATTGGAAGCTTAAGCACCTGCTTGTGGAGGAAAGTGTAAAGTAATAAGGAAGGTACCTGTACTCAAGGTAATCTTTCTATACTAGCATAATTCCACTGAAAGCTCTGCATAGATATTTTTCTCAAATTCCTAGGCTGGTGTGGTGGATTCCATTCGAGAACATGCTACAGCTCAAGTATGAAGTGACTCTCGATATTATACTGTAAGTAACATGGGCCGATGACCTACACTACCGCTCATTAATTTCAATACACCCAATAATTGACATCTCGTTCTCTGTAGATAAGGTCTAATACGTGGGTACGGTTGAGGAAGCAAAGGAATAGTACAACAGTTGTGCACATGACATGATTTTTGTTTGTGGTCATCGAGATACAATAGTACCCAACAACCAATGTTGTGTACATAAACGTTGTGTACCTATCGGATATGTTTGTTTACCTATTTGCCGACGGACGCCGCATTTGGTGCATCTGCGTTGTTCCCTGTAGTGATGTGATATCTGCAGCGAACGGCAAACATTGCTATGATACATAACATGTGGTTCCTGCATGTCAGTTCCTTCGTGACAGTTGAAGTGTGCACATCGCTAGTATGGCTCCACGAGTGGATATATCCATAGAAAAACGTGCTGCAATTGTAATTAGCCAAGCAGGTTTATCTATTCGCCAAATTGAGAAACAGTATAGTGCGTCTATAGGAGAGTGAAATACACCCTACACACCCTTCACCGCCAGAAGACAACAGGTAGCAATAAGGACATACCACGACCAGGACGACCTCGTAAAACAACAAAAAGTGATGATAAATGTATCAGAATTACCAGTAAGAGAAACAGATTCAAAACAGCGCCCCAAATGCGTGCAGAATTGGTAGAAACGAATACGACAAAAATATATGTTGCAACAGTAAAAAGGAGACTGATTGAAGCGGGCTTGAAAGGATGTGTTATAGCAAGAAAACCCCTTCTAAGGCCCATAAATAAACAAGGCTTGAATGGGCTAGAAAACATAGTAATTGGACATCGGAAAAGTGGACGAAGGTATTATTCACCGATTAATCGAAGTTCGAGATTTTTGGAACCAGAAGGAGAATATTTGTTCGCCGACTTATAGGGGAAAGGGTATCCTAGCAGTGTGTTCTACCTACAGTTAAACACGGCGGAGGTTCTATTATGGTTTGGGAATGTTTTGCCGGAGATAGAGTTGGCGACATTATGCAAATAGAAGGATGTATGGATCAGAAGCAGAACCACCGCATACTTCAGTATCATGCAGTACCAAGTGGATTGCGCTTAATAGGGATAGGGTTCACCCGAAACAGGATAATGACCCAAAACATCGGTCAGAATACTGTACGAACTACATTTCATCAAAGGAAAAACAGAAAGTACTGAAAGATATTGTATGGCCGTCGCAAAGGCCCGATTGCAATCCCATTGAAATGGTTTGGGATGAAGTGGACAGACGTATCAGGGAAGCTAATATATCCAGCAAGGAACATCTCTGGAATATTGTTAAGGATGTGTGGAATCATATAGATTCACGATACCTACAAAAACTGATTGCCCGCATGCCGCGAGTTTGTGAGGCAGTCATTAAATCCAAAGGAGGAAACTTTGATGAAAGTAAAATATAATATTTGTGATTGTATTATATATGTGTAAGTTAATATAATTATCTTTTGTGAGAAATAAAGTTTGATTTGTGTTTTAAATCTGAAATACCAGGGTGTATTGAAATTAATGAGCGGTAGTGTAGCTGTTAGGCCCTTTAAACAACAATCATGATGATCATCATAATCATAAGTTACATGAAATAAAAATCAAGAGGACGTGAAATATTTGAAAGTTATGTCTCTGAGGGAGGTTTCCGATGAAGTCCCATTCACATTTTAGCACATCAAAACAGCATGCATCACGTTTATAAACAATAAAAATTCATGAAATGTACCATGTTGTGTCCGCCCTTTAAACTACACATCACCGATCTTCACTGAGGGTTGAAGAGTGAAACAGATGACAAGTTTGGAGTTATACTTCAGTATAGGTAAGATTGTTTGAAGTTGATAACCAAGACAGCTCGGTACACCAAGAGCTCCACTCTACGGACTTAATCCAGTCATCGGTTATTCCTGAAATAGTTTTTCATTTAATAGGAAACACATGATAATATCTAGCCCAATACATAGGCTACTGGAACTTGTTCTTCCTAGAAGCATCAACGATTGCTAAATTGCTGGCAGTATGTGATAGGCGAAGGTCACCCGCTGTGTTCAAGGGTGAAATCGAACTTGCACGGTAGAGACCAAGAAAGAATGAAAGAAAGAAACGAAAAAATCAACGATCTGAGTCCGTTTTGGGTTTTAAAAAATGAACTCCGTACTACCATATGAGATTTCGGGTGCATGGTGAATATTCTGAGTCTTGAAACAACTATATTTTATATTTTATTTTTAAAAACTACCTTCCAGCGAACTGCCTTCCCATAGAACATAGTATACTCACTAACATAAATTGTATTTAATATCTTCTTAGAAAATCTTACTCAAATATTTGTAAGAAGAAGGAAAATATTAGTTACAATAACCCTAATATAGGCCTACTGTATGTGAGATTAGGTTAGTATGAAGCCTCTTGACTTGGAAAAAAGTGCTGAGAAAGTTTGAAAATTACATTAGTGTGATAAATCGTATGAGAAGATTGTATACTTTATATTAATAAACCTGTATGGAACTTCTACAGCACTCCAAAAGAAAACATATACTTTCCTAGATAAGGATTAAATCAGCTCCACGGTACCGCTGAGAAGCTAAACCGTTCCTAGGGCAAATAATTGAATCCCGGTACTGCAACCTACTACATTGAATAAATCGATATACTTAGTATTTCTCACATATAAGTCTACTCCACAAAGCGCTCAAATTATTCGAGTTCCCTGATTTATAACCACACCCTAAGCCTAAATAATTATAATGTCACGTAGATATTCGAATATCCCTATAGCAGCAATGGGATTTCGACGAAGACGAACTGGTCAAGGCTGAACATCTGCACATCCGAATGATTAAATGTTGTGGTCAATCCACCATAATATAGTCATATCTAAGCCTGGATGTGTACAGGTTAGACTTGTATTAATCTTGTGACCTGGCCTTTGAACTATTCTTATCTTCAGTATGATTTTCGAAATCATGAACCTCTAAACGAATCTTTAAATCAGTATTTTAATCACATTCTGTGATTCGTCCGACCTCCTTCCCGCGTTTGATCTCAATATTTTAACTGTGAGTGTAGTTTCATTCTAGAAAAGTATAGGAGATCCACGACGAAATTTTCTAAATGAAGTGAAGTGCTGTTATTCGTACCCCAAAATAATGCAATTATTTTCCCGAAAGTTTAAATTAACAAGTAGAAATCGTATAAATAGTGTATTTTGTACCTGCACCATATAAATGAGACCAAACTGCAGTTATATAACCTCTGATTCATTAATTTACGAGCTAAATATAGATTAGGTACCAGCAGTGTGGTGACCACTAGGACAGACGCTTTGTTCACTCCAGCAGCACTGGTGCGCCCTTCCCCTCCCTTCCAGTAACCACACCAAACTTTGTTATAGACTCGTAACTCGGCACTGAATTGTTCGCATGTGATAATTCCCAAAGGTGGAAGGAGTCTCTGTTCTCCTTCCATCCACAAACACCATAATAGAACCCAATTGAACTTTAACTTCTATTGAACGCGATATAAACCCATGTAACTGCATTCATTGATAATTTCTCAAGTTTTCATCCTCTGAATGCTTATGATTTAAAGGAATCATAATTACATATACCATATGGATTCTCCCATTTGAATTTTTAAGTATTTCTTACATCTCGCGAATCAAATAAACGTGATCCGAATGTCATTTCAAGAATTTCCTTACAACGGATTTTTGTATTACGGTCACTGGTATGAAAAGTCACATCCCTGTGATTCGGATTCTTCAAGTGATGGAGTATTAATACTTTGCCAGGTTGAGTGGTTCAGATGGAGCCCAGCTGGCAGGTTCGATCTCGGCTCAGTCCGGTTTTATTTGAAGGTGTCAAATAGTCTAGCCTCGGGTCTGTAGATTTACTAGCTCGTAAAGGTACTCCTGTGACGGCATCGAAGCTTACAGTGGTTAGAGGGATGTAAGCCGAATAACAGTAATTAAAGTTATAGCTCTAATCAAGGTACAGTCTGCCACCTAAATCAAAAAGTTTCCTAAATGTTTGCAATCGCCGACGCTGGTTGAGACGAGTTATAAGCCAATTCATTACATCGGTCTGTGCAAATAGAGCTACTGAAGAATTTCCTGTACACAAAGTAAATAGTCAGTTGAAATCAGCATGACAAGAAATCAATACGGTGTCATTACAATTCCAAATAAACCAGATTTCTTCCTACAAGTACTGCAGCCTAAAAAAGGGCATAGAGAAGTTACGAATAACAGCTACCAAACGCAGCGATGAACAGAGAGACCTAATGACTGTGGAATTCAGCCCTTGAAACATCAAACAGAACACTAAGACTATCAACGTGTGCTAGAAAACTGCAGAAAGCCTTTGACTATGACACAGTATAATGAGGTTATTCTCAAATGAACTATTAACATTTGTCACTATTGAAGAAACTTGGACAGTATAATGAGGTTATTCTCAAATGAATTATTAACATTTGTCACTATTCAAGAAACTTGGGTTGAAAGTCACATAATTTTATAATAAATATGTTCCTTTCTACAGGAAAGGTGATGCATCCATAAAGCTGTACTAAAGTTTAAATGTATCCAGGAAACATGCATACAGCGATTGAGACGATTTTCAAGTATTACGTTGTACTGAACTCCTTCTTGAATACAAGTTCCTAAAGAATCTTCTCAATAATCGAGAAATTATAGCAGACTCTCACCCGATTAGCTTGAGTTCGAATCCCGGCTCTGCTGTCAAGTTGACTGGCTTGAGGGATTCCAAAAGTGTTTAATACAATCGAGTAGAACTCCAGCCACTTAGGAGTAGTTTTCTCACTTCAACATCAGAAGAGTACCGGGATGGTATTGAACCCATCATTAAGATGTCCTAGGAAATGAAAAATGAAATATTTATTTAATTTAATGTATCGGTCTAGGGAGAGCGTCATTTTGGCGGTGTTAAAGCGAGGTGGCTCTGTTGTGCGTCTGGCCTTGACGCGGAGACAACTTCAGAAACATGGAATTTTTTCGATACATATGGTGGGGATAAACCTTGTGAATTTTATTTCTATTAGGGGAACTGGTAATTTATAATAAATGAAGCGATTTTTTTGTATACTTTGATTGCATTTCACACACTAGAGTCCCTCAACAAAGAAGTGGTCAAATTGCAAAGTATTGCGCCACAAGAGTCAATGTTCCAACAGCAAGCGTTCTAGTTGACATCAGTCGCTGGTGAGATTTTGACGGAGGAACACTTTAACCCATAGTAACTCTGAGGACGCCCCAAAAATTATTCAGTCACCTAAGGTGATAGTGCAAATTCAGCCTATGTGGCGAGGTTGCCTCAAAACCTCAAGTATCAGTTGTATTTAAAATGAGTTGTTTGTATTTCGATGCAAAGTGATTTTTAAATAGTGGAGTAGACATTGTTGTAAATTATCTGCTTTCCATTTTTACTCAGAAGGAAGATGGGAGAGAAATGGTTACGCTAGACATTGTCATTTGGTGCGTTGTAACGGTCTGTCTGTCATTAGCCGAGAAGGTTGTTAATGTCAGTAAACCTATTGTATGTCATGTGCGGGCGAAAGATCAGACTTTTGGCTATTGTGCGCGACGTATACAGCGTGTGTTCGAGGTTTTCTTGTTTTGTTTATGTTCTTTTCTTATACTTCCTTCACGTCGTACCGACACAGATAGGTCTTATGGCGACGATGGGATAGGAAATGTCTAGGAATGGGAAGGAAGCGGCCTTGGCCTTAATTAAGGTACAACCCCAGCATTTTCCTGGTATGGAAATGGGAAACCACAGAAAACCATCTTCAGGGCTGCCGACAGTGGGGTTCGAACCCACTATCTCCCGGTTGCAAGCTCATAACTGCGCGCCCCTAACCGCACGGCCAACTCGTCCGGTTTTCTTACAGGTCTTTAAGTATAACCCTAAGGAAGAAAATCCTCTAATTTTCCCGGATGTTGTCAGTGAAAAGATGATTATATTTGACATGGCTTATTAAATAATTCAGAGGCAGCTGGTGTACAAAATGGAAGCTGGCGGCAGCATTTCCTTCAGTTATATTCCTTACACCTGTTCTTTGAAGTAGTCCTGTAATAAACCTCGTCTTCATTCCGTCCGCGTGAGGGCAAAATTATGTCGGATTCATCTTTACGTGTGTGCGACTTTTACCACGGTATGTAGTTAATTTTGTACGTCGTGGACAACGCATGGGCAAATTTTTGTTAGGGTGTGTGTTGAGATATTATTGGGAGATGTAATGATGTCCTGGGTGTTGTATATGAAATTTTCGTGGGAGATAGTGAAGACCGTTCATTTTTCTGCGTCATTCTTGTGTTATTCAGTTAGATGCCGCAGAGCGCAGATTCGCGGTCGTATTGTGGAAGTTAAAGTGTTTTGTGTATGTCATGTAGAAGAGGTGTGTAAACGTGTTAGGGCGAGGTATTTCATGTTTGGATGAAGATTCATGAACCTGCGTGAGTCAGTCAAAATTTGGGGTTAAATTACCGTAATAATAATATTAGTAATGGCCCTAGTAATATGTATTCTACTGGGGAATGAGACACGGCACGATTTAGGCCCATGTATTGAACCCATGACCTTTGTGCCCTAAGAACATTATGCATAAATTAACAATTAAATTAAAAGTTGGATTCTTGATAGCATGGATTTGACACGTGACGAGGGGGTGATTACCTTCGGTCCCACGCTCTGGGGTACGTGACGTCAGCCACACGTGTCGACGGCGGAAGAATCTCAAGTCATTTTTGTGAACTATTTCAAAGCGCGTGTACATGGCGTGACCCAAGCCAAGTCAAAAAAATATAGTGCCTATCAAAGGGGGTCTATCATCTCACAAATCGAACCCGTATAAAATTTAAATGTCCATGAACACTACCGCCAGAAATGTAGCAAGCATGTAGTCACTTTCAAAACTCTTGAAATTACAGTTTAGTTAAGTCAGACAATTTATAGAAATTTTCTTGGCGGCAAAGGGAGATATCCGAAGAGAGGGGGCAACTGCTATAAATATGAAGGGACGCCATGACGAAGTCTCCTTCTCCGGCATTTGTGATACAAAGCGGACGAAAAATTGTTGAGCTGCTCTGCGAAATCAAACAACAGAAGTAGACTGAGTTCAACTGCAGATTTTAGCCATTGTGGCTAGGTCTTGACTCCATGAGGAGTTTTCTTGAGTGAAATAATTGTACCAGATAGAACGGTCAAAGTACTGAATAAATTCTAATGTGATTAAGTAATTCGTGTGCGGGAATAATTATAGTCCATCGTGTGCGCTCAGCAAACAAGTGAAGGGTATTTTCTTTTTTTAATGCTTTATTCCGGGAAACCTGAAGAAATATTAAAATGATCTGTAAAGCCATGAATGTATAAAAATGGCTAAATAAAATGCCAGGGTCGCAGGTGAGCCCTATGACAAACAATAGTGTGACTACATAAGGTAACGTGACTTTCCATCTTACTACCTATTATATCTTGTTTCATGGTCTCTAAAGTGTATTTGAATGGGGATATACGACGCAGTGGTCACCCCTACTAAGTTTTGTAAATGTGAGAATACGACTAAAAGAGTCATTTGTTTCATTTTCCACTTGGATAAATTTTTGAAGTCTTGCGAGTGCCGTATAATGTTGTAAAAAGTTATTGAATAGGGTTTCGAAGTGATATCACGTCCAATGTAGATCGTCATCCGTGTGAGTGTACTGCCTATATTTTGTGATGTCAAATTAAGATGTTCATTCGACGTAAAATTTTTCTGTCTGCAATTTGACGTTAATAATGTAGGAATCCATGGTTACTCATTTTCAATCGAGTGGAAGCGCGCTGTCGGGTGAGAATTTAGGGTGATGAATTTGGTCACGGAGAGAAACGTTTTTCTAGGCCCATTTTAAACTGTGTCTGACTGACAATAAAAAGATCTAGTAGAATGTTTCAGTCATTTTTCGTAAAAATCAAGTTATTAAATACGATATGATTTATGCGAAGTTATTCATGATTAATGCATTGTGCGATATTAGACGTCGAGATTTCTAGTAAGGATTTTATTCCAGTTCTTTGTCGATGATAATTGTGGAGCTGGGAAACAGAGGTTAGTTTTGTTGATATGAGATTTGTGAATCAGGTTGGACCTGTCATTGAAGCCGGGACACGATAGCCCAAGGTATATTTTATAATGTTGGGAATGGAAAGAAATACATAGAAATCCATAGCGGTATTAATTGGCGACGCGTATAATTAGTGTGGGCATCTTGAAGCATAATCTGTGCATTTTGTTGGTTAGAATATCGTATTTGTTTAATTATGTCGGCAGAGTTTAAAAGAGAGCATTTTGAGAAGCCAGTCAACTGGAACAAACCAGGTGTTTCATGTTACTGCCAAGCGAACTTGGGGACGAGAGGCCTCAGCTGTGAGGGTTACACCATATGATAACGGGACAGGCGTGGAATTGAGATTGTATTCTCGGCCGGTGAGAACGTTAAAATGCTGGATTTAGTTGAAATTCATAGCCGGTAATAATCTGTGTAGTGTGGAATACTGTAAAATTTGTTTAATTGGGGACGTAATGAACATTTGAAATCACGAACTTTGAGTATAAGGAACAGAGTAACCAAATTCAGGGTTGTCCAAAATATAGAGCGATGGTTGTGATGATTGGTTTGTCTGTGAGGGGTGTGCAAAATTCATAAATGGTATGGCGAGATATGACATCGTAATTATTTGGCGAGTTGTTTGGTGTGTACGTAGATTATTAGGATATCCAAGTGTTAATAACGGTTAGGACTAGATTAGATTTTAAAATGTGAGATCATGAGACAAGATATACAGTATAACTGGACATTAATTATGTAACAATTCTTTTCCAGCCAGATAAATATCACAAGATTGAATTTACATCACAGCTGCGTAGGAATTTGTGAAGAAACCAGAGTCCGCGGAGATAAAATTTACTGTTCTTTAACATTTCGTTAAATCATTTAAATTTATTTAATTATTAAATTCAGTGAAACCGCATTTGGAAATAACTTTAATCAAGCGAATAATTTGGAGATGTATTCTGGAAATTTTAGTTTGTTTTCTGGGGAATATTTAAATGTAAAGTAACGATTAAGGGGACATATCCGAAGGAAATGGATTTTTCTGCCACAAAGTTTGTGAGCATTGCTATTGTTGTAATTATTGAACTTTGATTGATTGAGCAGTGAATGTGCTGGGGATAGTAAAGTGGAAACTTTGGGCATCAACCGATGTAACTTAATTGTGTTTAGCCTTCAGCCTAGAAACTTGGATGGTCAGGGGGTCATCAACCTCAGTGACTTAGATTAGGGCCATATGCCACTGTAGCATCATTTTCCTTGCGGTCATCATCCACAATGACTTTAAAGTAACTTAGAAGTTTATATGTCGGTCTATGACATAGCCGCATGTCACATCGATTCAATTAAGGGTCCATGCCGTAGAACCACTGTGTGGCACACACCAATTGGACTGCCTTAATTATACCCAGAGTCCAGAGTTCGTGTTACGAGGGCTGGACCATAACGAATCACTATGATGGTACATGTGGTCTCACATGGAAGCCGAATTTAAGGATTTCCAGACTTTCCTTTCTTAAATAATTAATAATTGAGACAATGGTTTCTAGTAAGAATGCCCATCAGGCAGTTACGTTAAAGTTTCACACCAGTGTTCTGACCTTTATGTGAAAATGATTGTGGCGTCCAGTGGACACAATTGACTTCTATGATACCGTCGACATATCAGATTGCTTCAGAATTTCCTGAATAAATAGGAATCTTTTAAACAGACCTTTCACTCCAGTAGATAGATTAGAATTACTGAACCCTACCTTTACCTCAGCAAGTGACGAAGAACCCGATACGACCCAAGAGACAGATCTCATGAACTTTGCTGATACGTAAGAAAGGTAGGTATCCCTCAATATGGACCAAAGGGTTCAGTATAAGTTTATTTAGTCGGGAAGAAGTCATCTTGAAAATTTCAGTGGGGAGGCGAAGTACCAGTGTTAAATCTGATGAGACTTGGGATAATGCGTTAGAAGGAAAATACCACGTTCACGTCTGGAGTGGTGTGATATCAAAAGGAGGAATGGAGAGAAGTTCGTAACTGTTCGAAGTTTGTTCGTGTAGAAAGAAATTTTGTACATGTGTGTGAGACCATGAGCCATAGTGTTCTTTCCTTGTGACGTGATTCTGTAGGTAATCCAGAATTGTTGTATTCATGGTGAAGATTCCAGAGGAGATATATTGGTACCAGGGCATTGTGGAAAACTCGGAGGAGAAAACCCTAGAACAGTGTTCGGTGAAATGTGGGAATGACCCTAATTGTGATTCTGTGTGAGCAGAAAAGAAGGGAAATGTGGTTATTTAACTCCAGTGAAAATGTGCAATTCGAGATGGCATGTAACGCATTCCAGGTTATTAGGTTGTTACAGGATAAAAGGGATGGATATTATACCCCAATATTAGGTGTTGAATTATATACTTGTTTGAACTGCATACACTGTAAATTGAGTTAAGCATAGTGAGATAAGAGCGTCTTCAGGTAGGCAGCTCTTGTCGGCGAACAGGTGTGCACGTTGTGTTGAGCGAAATGGTTCACTCTAGTTGAAATTAAGAGCAGGGCATTGGAGGCAGTCTTGTCTGAATTATATTACACATATTATTTGGATCATTTTTCATTTCCCCGGAAATTCAATGTGATATGATGGTAGCCACGGCTATCAGGCCGAGATAGTTCACGTTTCGAGTCCAATGGCCTAGATTGGGGAGTTTGCACTTCAGTTTAAGGAATTGGACCGGAATCCTTTGCTTTAGTTTGCCTTCTAATTTTTTTGCTAGTGGTTTTACGTCGCACCGACACAGATAGGTCTTATGGCAACGATGGGATAGGAAAGGCCTAGTTGGAAGGAAGCGACCGTGGCCTATTAAGGTACCGCACGGCTAATTCGCCCGGTATCCTTTTAATTTCATAGCAGTTAATGTTTCTTTATGAATATCGCTTTTGTATGATGCGGTCCGGCTCCATAGGTAAATGGTTAGCGTGCTGACCTTTGGTCAAAAGGGTCAGGAATTTGAACCATCATTGGTTAATTTCGCTGGCATGGGGGCTGGGTGTATGTGTCTTCTTCATCTTCACTTCATCCTCACCACGACGCGCAGGTCGCCTACAGGGGTCAAATCCAAAGACCTGCACGTGGCGATTCGAACATATCCTCGGACACTCCCGGCACTGAAAGCCATACGCCATTTTCTTTGTATAGTGCGAATAGAGGTGTGTAAATAATAGGAGAACGTTATATTTAGTCTTTATAGTCGTATTTACAGTAGTTTGATAGTGTAGGATCAGCGTTGCTTGACGGGTATTGACTAATGGCCTACATGAGGATGAATCCATGAGATAGTTGGGCCGTAAATAGGACTGGACAAGTTATGCAGCAGGCTAATTCACCCTATGAGAATTTTGAATTTGCTAGTAAAGCACATGGGACGGGATTACATGGATGAGGTAGCCCTGGCCATTGGCCAAGGGACATCGTTGCATTCTGACGTGTTGTAAGTAGTTAATCGAATTATTATTATTTTCTTTTCTTGTACGTCTCATTACTTTCTTCATGGTTACTTTAGTGTCGTATTGTGTTCGTGTTATAACTAGGGTGTGCATGAGTTGGGTAAAAATCATATTTCTAATGTAAGATAATAGCAACCATAGATGATGATGGGAAGGTTTATTCGTATTTACCATGTTTACCATGTAGTGGTACAGGATTTATTTTCCAGATCTTCGATTCGAATCAAGTTCCGAAAATTTTTGCTTCGAGATAATAAATGTTGTAATGTAATGGTCGCAAATTCAGTTTCAAAACCGCTAGGTAATCCGGGCAGTTAATAGTTTTTCATACATCAGGTGTTTCTTTGAATAGTAGTTCAGCAGTTAAGTTCAGAACAGGGTGCGTGTGCTAAGTTAGGTTCAAGTACTCGCCTGAAACTTAACCTGGAAGGTATAGTTGTTGTTGGTTAACTTTTAAATCGTTTATTAATTTTGCATTTTGTGAGGGGATTTTATAGTATTTAGAATTTAATTAACGTTACTTCAATAAGATTATCATGACCTGCTCTTGTTTTGGAGGGATACGTTGGCTATCAGTCACGCTTATTTAATTTTATTTCAATGCATATTTGGTCAATGTGGTCATCGACCACTTTTTACTCAACTTAACATAACCTCGCTGGAAGATCATTTGGGTCATCAACCACTTTTTAATTCAACTTCAGTGAAGGGACATCATGGTCATCAACCATGGATGCTTATTTTAATTTCACATTAAGGTGTGTCGACGATCGGTTCCTGGTGGTAACTAAGGCTACTCAGTTCCATTAAGGGTCCATGTTGCTCCTCCTACGTGATCGTCAGCCAGTGGACAGTCTTAATTTGAAGAGAATACCTGGAAATCAGCTCGTGATGTTTACGCATTCCTGATATTGCAGCTTGACTCGCAGTTGTTTATGGAACCGAATATTAGTGTTTCGAGGTTGTTGTTATTGTCGTTGTTGTTTTTGTTGTTGACGTACCTGTTGTGTAGGAAGTGGTTTCGTTAAGTGACAGCCTTTCAGGCAGATTGTAAAGGTGTAGCACATCCTGAAATCGTTCAGCTGTTCAACTTTAAGGTCATTGACCCCACATTTTCCGTCATGGCCTACTTGTTTCTGCGAAATAGTTCTTGCTCATATTCTCAAATAAATACAGTTAGTTTACATATGAATTTGATTTACCGTAGATAGTTTATCTTGACAGCCTAAAGTCACGTCATCAAGTGACGAAGAGCCGTCAACACACCCTGAGAAAAGAGGATGTATTAACATGCTCGAAACCTAGAACAGGTAATTTTCCATCATTTGGGGTGACGAAGGGTTCAGTTCCTAACATATAGTCCGTAATCACTTACTTTCCAATCATATACCCTGTTAGTTACAAATAGGTACATTACTGCACACATCACACTCACATGGGTAATTATAGAAACTTCATACGTGCTACCTGCATGGGGCTTTTTTAATTCGTGCGGCGTCTGTCGTGTATGAGAAACTGTGTGTAATTCTCGAAGAAGATTGTGTGATGCGCAGTCAGGAATGTTGGGCAGCACAAATATCCAGTCATGGGAATTAAACTTTTAAGATTAAAATCCCTCGACACGGTCGAGAAGAGAACCGGAGGCCCCGAGGACCGAAAGCCAAAACGCTGGCCACTCAGCCATGAAGCCGGGTATGGCACTGTTTAACGAGGTGGCACAAACTCCTTATATGAAACAAATACAACAAAACAACAATAATAGGCGGCTCCGTTCCAAGAAGCAATGTTATGATATTATTAACTAGCAGTTATCCGCGGCTTCCCTCGCGTGGATTTCATAATTTGATACAAGTAATCGTTCCTCGGTACTGTATTAGGACATTACCTGAAAATCCGTAAAGTATGAAAAGTCGTCGAAAAATTCAGTTTCATTTACCCCAAAAACTCTTTGCAAACCAAGTTTGTAGTATTGCCTTTTGGGGCTAAGAAGACTATGCAACACAGAACTGTACATCTGAGAAACACTCTCTTATCTCAAGTTTTTTTAAAAAACATGCTTCTTTTTTAAGGAGATTCAAAATACCAATTTCCATGTCTGTAACATCTTCAGATTTTGAAATATAAGTATCCCCATATAAAGAATTCAACTTCTTTATCAGTCTTCCCAACCCCACCTCTATGGATTTTCACAACAACAACAAAACATGTTTCTTTATTTTCTAAAGGAAATTCCAAATACCAATTTTCACGTCTGCAACATCTTCAGTTCTTGAGATATAAACATCCTCATAAAAAAATTTCAACTAGTTTCTCACTACTTTTCAGCCCCATTATATGCCTTTCCCGAAACAAATATATATATATTTTCTTGTATTTTTAAAGGACTTCCCAAGTACCTAGTTTCATGTCTGTAACATGTTAAGATTTTAACATATACTATAGATATACCGGTACACATTTTAAAATTTCACCCGCTTTTTACATTGTTTTCAGGCCCTTAAGTGAATTTTCCGAAGACCAAAACTGCGCGTTTGTTCATTTTTGAAGGAGATTCAAACTACCAACTTTCACGTCTGTAATATCTTCAGTTTTTAAGATATAATATCCTCATAAATAATTCAACTTCTTTTTCACTTCTTTCCATACATTACCACCTTAAGTGGACGTTCCGAAAAAAAAAAAGAAACGCGTTTCTTTATTTTTAAAGGAGATCCAAAATACCACCTTTCACGTCTGTAACATCTTTAGTTTTTGAGATATAAGTATCCTCTTAAACAGAATTCAATTCCTTCATTACCTACTTGCACTACCTCCCCAAGTCAATTTTCGAAAAACAAGAAATACTTTTTCCTTTAGTTTTAAAGGAGATTCCAAATACCAGTTTTCACGTCTGTAAAATCTTTAGTTTTTGTGATATAAGTATCCTCATACAAGGTACGTGGTTCTCTATTTTTAAATGTGATTCAAAATACCAACTCTCACGTCTGTAACATCTTCAATTTTTGAGATCCTCATAAAGCTTCAATTCATTCACCCCCCCCCCCTCTTAAGTGGAAATTTTCGAATACAAAACAAGATATGTTTCTTTATTTTGAAAGGAGGTTCCAAATACCAATTTTCACGGCTGTAACATTTTAAGTTTTTGAGATATAAGAATCCTCATACAAAGAATTAAACTATATTTTCAATTCTTTCACCCTCTTAAGTGGATTTTTCGAAAACAAAAGAATACGTGTTTCTTTAATCTGAAAGAACATTGCAAGTACAAATTTTCATATCTGAAACATCGTCAGTTTTTTAGATATAAATATCCTCATAAAAAGAATTCAGCTTCTTTTTCACCCCAACCCCGTTAAATTGACCTAACTCCAAAATGCGTGTTTCTTTATCTTTAAAGGAGATTCCAAATACCAGTTTTCACGTCTGTAACCTTCAGGTTTTGAGATGTAAGTATCCCCATAAAAAATTCAATTTTTTACTACCTTTCACACCCCCCTTGAAGTAAATTTAACGAAAGAAAAAAACGACGTGTTTCTTTGATTATAAAGAAGCTTCCAAACACCAATTATCACGACTGTAACATCTTCAGTTGTTGAGGTATGTACGTCCTAATGAAAGGTATTCAACGTTTTTTTACTCTCCCCCCCACCCCACTCGCCGAGTTCATTTTCTCCCCAAAATCCGTGTTTCTTTATTTTTGAAAGGAAATTATATAGTACCAGTTTTCACGTATGTAATAACTTTAGTATTTATTATATATAAATATCCACATAAAATAATTGAATTCATCTTCAACTCTTTCACCTCACCCCCCTCCTCCCTTAATTGGATTTTGCAAATCAAAGGAGTACGTATTTCTTTACTTTTAAAGGATATTACAAATACCAATTTTCACGTATGCAACATCTTTATTTTTTGAGATATAAGTATCCTCATACAAATAAATCGACTAATTTGTCAATTCTTTCACCCCTCCCCTAAAGAGGACATTTCAGGAAACAAAAAATACATTTTTCTTTAATGTTAAAGGAGATTACAATTAACAATTTTCAGGTCTGTAACATCTTCAGTTTATTTATTTCTAAAAGTGATTTAAATACTAATTCTCACTTCTGTAACATGTTCAGTTTTTGAGATATACTGTAGATAGGTTCGTTTTAAAAATTCACCCCTATTTATTTCCCCTTAAGAGGATTTTCAGAAAATAAATTATCTATGTTTCTTTATTTTTACAAGTGCTTCCAAATAACAATTTTTACGACTGTAACATGTTACGTTTTTGAGATATACTGTAGATACAATATTTCTAAAAATTCACCCACTTTCGACATTCCTGTTCACCCCCCAATAATTATATTTGCCAAAAACAAAAAATGCGTGTTTCTTTATTTTTTAATGAGATTCCAAATACGAATTTTCGATACTCCTCTACGCGCAGTAGAGATCCCACGGTATGTGTCGTATTTAAAGTCCATATTAAGAAATGTATACGTCGTTGTGCATAAATGAATAGGTCTCTTTTTTTTTGCTATTTGCTTTACGTCGTACCGACACAGATAGGTCTTTTGGCGACGATGGGATAGGAAAGTCCTAGGAAGTGGAAGGAAGCGGCCATGGCCTTAATTAAGGTACAGCCCCGGCATTTGCCTGGTGTGAAAATGGTAAACCACGGAAAACCATCTTCAAGGCTGCCGACAGTGGGGCGCGAACCCACTATCTCCCGATTACTGGATACTGGTCGCACTTAAGCGACTGCAGCTATCGAGCTCGGTGAATAGGTCTTGACAATCCACTTCGAACCGTTGACCGATAAATACATAGTACATATGTTAGTACTCATATCTCACTAATAAATAATGAAATATAAGGTTGAATATTATTTCCCTCTTTAAGTTGTACAACTTTTCTATGAAACACTTATTCGTTTGTAGTTTCTGTACGTAATTACTGTAGGTGCACAAGATAAATAGTACACTGTCTAATTAATTATATTGTAAATTTTGCAACAGATTTTTACCGTGACACATCGGAATCTACTATAATAATAATACTAATAATGAAAATCCACAGCCTGTTTTCAGTCATTCGACCGGGTCAGGAATGGAATGAATGAAGCCCCCATCTAGCGGCGAGGACAGGAAATGTGCCGGCTGCCGAAGCCTGTTGCACTCCTCTGCGGCAATGATAAATGACGGATAGATGAAATGAAATGTTAATGGAGAGTGTTGACGGAATGAAATATGACAGGGAAAACCGGGGTACCTTTAGAAAAACCATTCCTGCCTTCGCTTTGTCCAGCGCAAATCTCACATGGAGTGACCGGTATTTGAACCATGGTATCCAGCGGTGAGAGGCCGGCGCACTGTCGCCTCAGCCAAGGAGGCTAATAATAATAATAATAATAATAATATTCTTATTATTATTATACACTGGCTGAAAATATTATATCCAAACACCAAGAAGAGGTTGTGCTAGATCAACGAACGTTGGCAGGCGTGTTTAGACATCTGAAAGCTGGCGTTGATTCAAATTTCCCGCAAATAGCGGCCCCGTGACGTTGCACGTCAGTTTTCCTTTAAAAACGGGCTGTACTGTGCGAGAGCGTTAGTTACCTGTGCGATTGGACGGAGTGACTGTGAGTGGGTCAAGAATGCCCTTACGACGACAAGGAGGCCAGTATCAGCAGCTCGCTGTGGTTGAACGAAATCGTATAATAAAGCTATGTGAAGGCGGATTTTCCTTCCGCGCTATTGCAGAACGACTTGGCAGGAATGTCTCCACTGTGCATCCATGTTGGCAGCAGTGGTCACGAGAAGGTACGCTCGAAAGAAGACCGGACTCCGAACGTCCTCGTGGCTCCACTGAGAGGGAGGACCACAATATTCGGCGTATGGCTGTGGCGCAGCGGACTGCGTCTGAAGCAACCACTTGAGTGGCAGTTATCACCACAGTGACGCAACGAACTGTTCTAAATCGGTTACTTGAAGGACAGCTCCGAGCCAGACGCCCTGCGGCGTGCATTCCACTCATCCCTAATCACCGCCGTCTGCGACTTCAGTGGTGTCAAACGAGAGCTCATTGGAGGATAGAGTGGAGGTCCGTTGTGTTTCCCGGTGAAAGCCGGTTCTACCTTTGTGCCAGTGATGTCCGTGTGTTGGTTAGAAGGAGGCCAGGTGAGCGCCTGCATTCCACCTGTCTGCGGCGTCGACACACTGGAACTACACCGGGAGTTCTGGTCTGAGGAGCAATTTCCTATGACAACAGGAGCACTCTCGTGGTTATCCCACGCTCCCTGACTGCAGCTAAGAAAGTCTGTCTGGTGATTCGACCTGTGGTGCTGCCATTTATGAACAGCATTCCCGGGGGTGGTTTCCAATAGGGTTATGCACGCCCCCATACCGCTGTTGTAACCCAACGTGCCTTAAAGAGTGTCGACATGTTGCCTTGGCCTGCTCGATCCCCGATCTGTCACCAATTGAGCACGTATGGTACATAATTGGACGACAACTCCAGCGTCATCCACAACCGGCATTAATCGTCCCTGTACTGACCGACCAAGTGCAACAGGCATGGAACTCCATACTACAAGCTGACATTCGGCACCTGTACATCACAATGCATGCACGTTTGCATGCCTCCATTCAACAGTCAGGCGATTACACCGGTTATTAATGGACCAGCATGGAACATTTGGGAAGGTTTTTCTCGCGCAGATATTACCCTCTAGTCTTGTACCTTTAATCAATTAAATGCGTTACTTCGTCAAATTTATTGCCAACATTTTTGTATTCTAAATTCCTTATTTCATGGTGTTTGGATATTTTTCCACCAGTGTAATAATAATAATAATAATAATAATAATAATAATAATAATAATAATATCATCTTGAAAAGAGCAGAAGGTTTGCTTGCATTATCTGACACTTGAGGTAGGTGTAGCTTGTGATATATTCCTGACAGTTTTCCGGGTGAGCTCTTTGCTCGTACATTGCTACACTACTTGAAGCTAAGCAATTACGGAGGAGGATGCAACGATATCACGAGAACTTGGTTCATTATACGTCTGCGTTTGTTAGACACGAAACATCGGTTTATAAATCTCCTTGACAGGAACAAAAGAGCTCCTATTCCAAGTTCACACATTCAGACAGGTAATACGCGATACCATACGGAGGATCTTTACTAGCACAGATAGAACTTAATTCATTCCTCCAGACAAGTAGAGCAATAAAATAAGGTTTTCTGTCGACTTAATTATTTAACGTTAATTAGATCATAGATTAAGCGAGTGATGGTGACTGTATGTTTAAATGTTCCCAAGGAATAACATCTAAATTTTTGTCATGATTCCGTAAAAACATCTCACGGGCATTTGATGTTTTAGGTTTTCAACATATCAGAGCCAACAGAATCCTTCAACTTTACTTTCACAGCTTCCTGTTAATGTGCTTTGAATGATTAATAAAATGCCCAGGAACGGGAGTTCTGCGATATCGTTGTTTGATTCTCACAGAGATGGCGATGTCCGATGTTGTACTATGGTTGAACGAATTGCGAAAGACAATGTCTTAGCCTGTAGGTTCGGATTCCATATAAATCGTGGATTCCGTGGCATATGAACGTAAGCAGAGTTCTAATACTGTGTTTACGATGAAGAAGTTGGGAATATGCCTAGACAGGCCCTAAAATAATAAAATATAACCGGACATATTGGCACATGTAGTATAAACTTTGTCAGATTATTTTTAACAGAAACTAATGAAGCCAATATATATTGTATAATAAAACAACAAATTATAGAAGGAATTGTCCGACTCGTTGGCTGAATGGTCAGCGTACTGGCCTTCGGTTCAGAGGGTCCCGGGTTCGATTCCCGGCCGGGTCGGGGATTTTAACCTTCATTGGTTAATTCCAATGGCCCGGGGGCTGGGTGTTTGTGCTGTCCCCAACATCCCTGCAACTCACACACCACACATAACACTATCCTCCACCACAATAACACGCAGTTACCTACACATGGCAGATGCCGCCCACCCTCATCGGAGGGTCTGCCTTACAAGGGCTGCACTCGGCTAGAAAGAGCCACACGAAATTAAGTAAATAGAAGGAATTAAAAATTTAATGATCGCTCATGAAACAATGTAACTGCCTCTGTAAACAATATAAAAATTAATAAAAAGCATCTGCCTAAAATAGTCTCAGAGGAAATAATCTCATTAATCTGTGGATGAAGATACGTATTCAATGGTTCATTCGGCAGCACAGGGAAAGTGTTAAACTCTAAAATATGCACATATATTCACTAAATTCCAACTATGGAAGTGACGTGTGTTATTTGATGACATAACATCACGTAATGAGGTCCTTACTCCTGATGAAACCTACATTCTAATGAAGAATGTCTACGAGTAGATTTTTATTCTGGTAGATTAACCAATATAGCTGACATTTGTCAGTGAAGCCCTGAGTATAGAGGAAAAAGCCTTTCGTACTTCATTGCATATTTGGTGGTAGGCTATTGGATATGTATGCTTGTTGACGTGCGAACTTGTAGGTCAGAGAGGAAGTACTCGTGTAGGTTTTCAAATAGAATATACTAAACAATAACCTGGACTAACTGATACATTTTCTTAATTTGTTTCAAATCTGATTGATTTAAATGAATTCGTAGGCATGTTTTATCAGTGATCATCCTTCACTCAGTTACCTGTGACAGTAATAACTTGAAGTTTGGAACGTGAGAGCTTACTATTAAGATATATATATATAAGTTAAGTAGGTTCTTGTCTCACTTGTTAGAAAAAATAAATATGTTTCTTGGGAGATGTTCCTTTATTCTAACAATATATAATTTTAACGCCGCGGCTGTTTGGCTGAATGGTCAGGGTATGGTCTTCAGTTCAGAGGGCCCTGGTTTCAATTCCAGGCCTAGCCGGAAATTCTACCTACGTATAGTTATTTCCTCTGGCTCGGAGACTGTTTATTTGTCTTCGTATTAATTCAATTCCCTTCATTTACATGCATCACACAACACGACTAGCCACCACTGAAAAACACAAGAGTGTTTACATACCTTCAGATAGGGTTGGGGTAAGGAAGGGTATCCGGCCGTAAAACTGCGCCAAATCCACATTAAATTTCAATGCCAATAAATTGAGAAAAGGTCAAAAAGGAGAAGAAGAATATATATTTTAAGATGTGATTCAGTATTCGAGTATTTGAGCATGTAATAGAAAACATGATTGCAAAAGGGCTAGTATTCGTTTCCTGAAGCACGGTGCTTCTGTGTTCCCTCTATCTGATTTATAAATTTTTACCAATTGGTTGAACATGACGTGTGCTGCAATTTGTTGCTAGCAGCTTTATAAATATATGTACATCATTAAAAAGCTTTCCTTTCAATACATTGATGTTATTGACAACCACGGGTAATCTCAAATGCTACTCTCAGGCCCTGTCAAGAAATATGTTATTCGAAAAACTTTGATACCAAAATACTCGTATATGCGACTCTTGAGAGGATATCATACAGACATCCTCAAATAATATTAAGGAACAGTTTCTTTCGTTTGAGGCGTGTAGCTATTAGTTTGCATTCGGTAGATAGTGGGTTCGAACCCCACGGTTACACTGCTTACCGATGGTGTTGGAGGTTTATGTCGGTTTGAGATAAACAGAGAACGATTTACCGGGTATGACCTGATGGCAAGTACATCGTGATAATTTTTCTTCCTCTGTGATTCAGATTCCATCGTAAATTTGATGGTTTATTATGCGTTAAGTGGCTGTAGTAGGCCGTCCTTAGTTGTGCGTTGTATGTATGTATGTATGTATGTATGTATGTATGTATGTATGTATGTATGTATGTATGTATGCCTACGTACGTACAGTTCACAGCCCGAAGGATGGTTGGATCCTCAAGAGCTCCACCATTAGCTGTCAGAGATGACCTTGGCATCACTAAAAAGACAAACCAGGAAAATGAGGAGTGAGGTAGTTTCCCGTTGCTTTCCTCACTGAGCCAGAAGTTGCTATTGCACATCAGAATGCAAAGCCCACTGCAATGCATGCATCCCAACCGACCTTGTGATTAAAAATTTTCACACCATTCACAGCAGCGACTGGATGCATAAGGAATGGCATTACTAGCATCGCCCGTACCTCAGTCACTCTCATATCGTCAAAGCCAATGATAATTCTGAGACAGATCAATGAAAGCAACGAAATTACTATAGATCATACCAGAAGGCGTAGTGCACTGTAAATACAAGATATCGCCAGCAAAGGCATAGTTGTGCGTTATGCATTATAAGTTAAAATTACGTCGTTTGGGCATTTTCATCCGTGTACTCATCCAATGGACTCCCCCTTTTGCAGAAGTTAGTCCTTTAGAAGGCCATAGGATATATGAGCGTCGATTTAAAACGAGATCGAACCCGTTGAATGGCCGTCGGACTATCTGTATAGTCAGTTTAAAGAAAGGAAAATGTTATTTAAATGTGAGTTTTAATACGTTATTAGTTTAGTCGGTTTTTGTCTATAGTAGGTAATTTGATACTTAAGACGGTTACTTTCGTCGGGACTCCAGTGTACATCGAAAGATACGGTTTTGGCTCGCGTTATTCATAGCCAAGTTCGGTCGGTTTATGTGGTCTGTTACCTTCATGAATGGCGTGCCCTTGTGCCAGAATAACTTCTTCTTTTACATTTTGAGCAATTCTCAGCCAAACACAAAACTTCTGAATGTGACGTTTGCCGTGGATCTACTGACCGATCGAACTTCTGAAGAAGAATATTAGTTGTCGTTTATCTTGATCGTGTTATTCCGGCTGATTATGCTTCACTAACTCCAACAGAATAAGAGTAATAATAGACTATATTAACAGGAAGAGGAAAGTACATGTTTCAATTGTCATTCGATCATCTTTAACCTCAGACAATTATTAATTCTACGCTTGGGAATGCATTTACTGCTGTGGAGATGTTAAGCACTGTAAATTTCCGAAAATGATGTCAAGCTATTCAGTCTAAAACGAACAAGCATTATGACTGGAAACAACTTATACCCTGTTGACTGATCGTAAAGACCAAATTATTATATTAACTCTAAGTAGACAACACGGGAAGTTAGGGTTTCTAAACAAATTTCAAATGGCATACTGACTTCATTAATGACCTCTTTTACCATCATCACATTCCAAAATAACAACGCGAATCAGCTGCACATAACGAGGCGTGTAGCTGTAGGCTTGCATTTGAGATATTATGAGTCCAAACCAGTTTGAATAGAAGAATATATGGTCATATGTACTGTGTGGGATTTTTCTTTTTCAACGACATCACCTGTAGGCTACGTGGTTTGTGATAGAAAATTGTCAGAAAAAAAGAAAATGAAATTACATAATTCGATTAGCAAACGAGGAATAAAATGATACTAAGACTTTTAAGCAGGCAAAGTAAAAAGGGCAGAGCCATCTCCGTACAGGTAATAAAAGCCCCTAGAGTAGTAAGAGGCAAAACCTTGCAATATCGGTAACCTCAGCACATACTGTAGTGCGACAGAGTGGTTAGCCATATGGTCGGCCGCCTTAGCCCCTAGGAGTTAATCTGGTACTCATTCTTGGCTTAAACTGACTGAACCTCAGGTCCAAGTGCCTCTAGGAGTGGAAATCTCTTCTCTTTCTTTTCTAGTTCCCGATGGAGTATCGAACCTACTTCCTTCTGGGTAAAGCGAGTACACTTATACCGCGTCGTCTAGGTATCCCGTATAACTTTCAAATGCCTGGTACACTTTCGACCAAAATTATTGTTGAGGTAGAATAACACTGAAGATATATTTTGTGGTTCTTGATTTTAAAATTAGGAAAAGGCCGGGGGCATGGTAGCTATCTTCGAAGCCATGGCCTTTCTCTACCATAGCATCACTGGAAATCTACTATACCTGTGTTGGTGGGAATATTAAAAGCTAGCACATTTCAAACATAGAAATTAAAGAGAACTCTCGGTAAGTATTGTACTAAGGTACGGTATATAATGGAAGGGCCTTCTGAGTTTTAAAATCCCATTTGATGGACAAATCTTATCGTGAAATAACGAACATTTTTTTGCTAGTTGCTTTACGTCGCACCGACACAGATAGGTCTTATGGAGACGATGGGACAGGAAAGGCCTAGAAATGGGAAGGAAGTGGCTGTGGCCTTAATTAAGGTACTTTGCCTGGTGTGAAAATGGGAAACCACGGAAAACCATCTTCAGGGCAGCCGACAATGGGGTTCGAACCCACTATCTCCCGGATGCGAGCTCTCAGCTGTGCGCTCCTAACCGCACGGCCATCTCGCCCGGTAACATACTTTTACCCTGATGACAAATGGAAATCATTCGCCGCCTATTTCGTAATTTTGAAGGTTGGCAATTACATCTTCTCTGTATGGATTTGTGGTAAAACTGCATTTATCGTCGTCTTTATAAAAAGGGCTGCCGCAAGCGTGAAAATTAAAAACCATGTTTCATCCTCCCTCTCCAACAATTCATTTAAACGGAAGAGGGGACCACTCGATCGTACATCATCAGGGTGGCAGGCGCGAAAATCGAAATTGTTATATCCTGAATGATGGACAGTGCCACTGAGCAGCCCAGCTGACATATACGTAACTCACTGCTTACACATCTGGCTATTTGTCACTCACTTCGGGATTCGAATTCCACTTGCCCATGTGCTGCCTGAAGTAAGTTTCTTTAAAACCCCATCTTTCACTGATATTTCATAAACATTTCGTATCTCAGTCACCATTTGATTTAATACTACACCCTCATTTAAAATCGTTTTGTTTGATATTGGTTTCAAGGAGACGTCGAGATGTGGAAATTTTCCCCCACAGGGTTGTTTTAACGTGCTGGAAGCCAACGACGTGTAGTCGTCGCATTTAAATACCTTCAAATGCCATCGACCATCGACTTCATCTAGGATCGAACCGACATCTTGGGAACGAAGGACCAAAGAGTGAGTAACTAAAGATGACTATCGATATATTATCTAAGAGGCTACGTATGACTTGGATATGAAATGAGAGACAATCTAGGCCTAAAATATATGGTTATATTTGATATTTAGTAACAATAAGATGGTAGGGTTTGAAGACGTATATGAGTCTGTAGTACTAAGTACAGGTTGTTTATTAATGCACTAGACTGATGATCTAAATGTCAGGATCCTTAAAACAATAATCTCCATATCATCATCATATTCATTATCATTAACTCACTCTCAGAAATTAACAGATTTAACATTCGAATTCAAACGGCAGTGTAGTGTACTAGGGTTGGAACTCACTCCACTAATCGAGTTTGAAGGATCGAAGCCTAAGTAAATCACTTGCCCCTTTAGGGGTATAACAGAGAAGCCTTGTGTCAGTAAACGAACTAACGCATCAAAAACCCTTTTAATTGGTAAAATTCTGACACCTAAGAGTATTCGAGAATCAATAGCAATTGAAGGGATATTAAATATATACAAGCCGGGTTGAGTGGCTCAGACGGTTGAGGCGCTGGCCTTCTGACCCCAACTTGGCAAGTTCGATCCTGGCTGAGTCCGGTGGTATTTGAAGGTGCTCAAATATGTCAGCCTCGTGTCGGTAGATTTACTGGCACGTACAAGAACTCCTGCGGGACTAAATTCCGGCACCTCGGCGTCTCCAAAATCCGTAAAAGTAGTTAGTGGGAAGTAAAGCAAATAACATTATTAAATATATACAGCAGATACGTGGAAAACCGCTCTTCAAGGGATCATGTGTAGACCGCGTATTAGCCGGGACTGCGTACTAAGCTAATGACAACCAAACACGTACACTGCAACAGATACAAGACATGTTCAACATTTTTACTGAATATATTTAGTTAGGTATATGTTACATGTGTAGTACGACAAGGTATTATACACTATTTACGTTTTACAAAAGTAGACCTATTAATGATATGGCCCTGCTATGCATAAGTCTTACTAAAAAGGAAGAATCCTCAAAATTGTAGTCTGCCTTGTACACGAACCCGTATAATGAGTAACAACATTTTGTGTACAACTTAACTGTGAATTAACACTTTCTGACAATTTCTTTCGTAACCTTCATAGCGTGCAGTTCCTTCTGTGTTCGCTCCGTGCGACTCACTTTCACTTTATGTACGGAAGTACGAACTTGGTGTTTGTGTGTTGCAAGTGTTCATCATTCGCGTTTCTCCAGTGACTGAGAGTGTTCAGAGTGTAGGTAATTTATTTTGCTAAATAATTAGTAGTTTGTGCTATGGATGGGACTTTAAGGCGTGGGTGGTCCTCTTCTGAAATTAACTTGTAATTTGCCCAAGCTGAACGGTATACAACAGGTATATGATAGTGTTGTGAGTTCTATGCCAGTGCTAAATTCACCTTCTACCTATGACTGTAATATACAGTCGAGCTGCGTTGCCGGCAAACAGGCGTGCTTTAGAGGAGCCTTCAGGTAGCATTGATAAGAAGCAAGCAATTACACATAGTCCCACCTGGTCCAATAATTTTTTGAATATTAACATGACGCTATAATTTCATTGCGTCGATTTAGCGCGTCTACATCGCATACTTCAAAAGTTAGACGCTGTCTGCAAAAATCAGCCCAGGGTCCTCCCACACTAGCCTCGTGCTGGACGTCAGGTAGTGCGTCCGTTAGCGTTTCTATTATGCTTCCGGGTTTCCCCTGGCTTCAAATATAACTTTGTCGAGATGATCCTGGCTTGAAACAACGGCGGACATTCTTTTGTCTCATAATAGAAAGATCCTTGCTTAATATTCCCTCCAGAAAGCCGGCGCCATGGGCATCCGGTCAAGTTGCCGCGTATCACAGAATGGAATGAAAAATTATGATGGCTAATATTACAATATATCTGTAATTTTCCCCTCAATTTTGCTGTATTAATCGGTTTGTACACTGAATTAGGGCTCAGTATGTGTAGGCTCATGGTCACATACAGTGTTCCAACTTTTGATCCCAGACTCTTCCAGAGAGTGGATGAATATGCTGTATTGGGCACGTTATGAGGTTTCTCCATATATATGGCGCCAGTGCGTATTGGCTATAACTGTTTACGCTTTGGACACATTAGTAAAAACTGTCGGTTTCAGGCTAGATGCAATAACTGTGGAGTGTCACATGCTCCCAACCCTCGCTCACAGCTGCAGCCTAGGTGCGTACACTGCCATGGTCAATACAACGCACTAAGTAAACAGTGCCCGGAGTATAATATACGATTAGAGACAAACGAGATTTCGGCCCTTTAAGGAAGCTAAGGAAGCTGTTATGAAAAAAGGAAGTGGTTAAGTCATTACTTCTCCAAGATGAACAAGCTTTTCCTTCCATACCAGGACAACAAAATCACAGAATCACCGTTTTCCAGCGTCGGCGACCTCCCCCAGAGTTTTCCAGACTATTCACCCTTCCCCACACTGTTATTTTTACCATCCTCCTGAAGTCTTTGGGGAGCCAGTGGACACTAACCCCTACCCACCTCAGCCATACTTGATCGCACCCCGCAGAGATAGTTCTTTAACTAGCAGCTTTTCTCAGTCCCCACTTACTGTATATCTTCAAAATCCCTTATTACTAGCATATATAACCTAGTCACTCAACTTTTACAACGGATAGTGTATTAATAGGTCGCTTATTACCGGCATTCGACTGCAGCTTTGTTATGTTAAGAGAACAACGATCGACCGAAGATTGACACACCTACAATGCAGCTAACAAGTCGACCAATAGATCGACCAACCAACTTGGTAGTCGATCGGCTGGCATATAAGCACGTCAACCAAACAAGGTCGAGTTTCACGTGGCTAATAATATTTAGTCATTACCTATGGGACCTACAGTTTTACAGAAATTCCCAACTACTGAGACGAAACATTCCATTTAGAAAATTTCTCTTATAGTGGCCGAGATTTTTGACCCGTTGCCATCTTGATGAGAAGCTTCGGGATGAAGTTATCAATCTGCGAGGTCTAACCTTTCAATTGCGCGGGCAAATCCTGAATATTATGCAAATAAATTTACTTCTACACTGACCTGGACGACTTAAGAATAGTTGAATCATCAACAACACACAAACATTGAGAGAGAAAGAGGGTGAGTGTCAGGTTGTGTGGCACATATGGTAAAGCGCTGGCTTTCTGAGTCTAAGTTGGTAGTTCGATCCCGGCTCAATCCAGTGGTATTTGAAGGTGTTCAAGTGGGGAAGAACTCCCAGGAGACAAAATTCTAGCACATTGATTTCTCTGAGAACCTTAAAAGTATTGGGACGTAAAGTTTTTTTTTATTGCTATTGGCTTTACGTCGCACCGACACAGATAGGTCTTATGGCGACGATGGGATAGGAATGGCCTAGGAGTTGGAAGGAAGCGGCCGTGGCCTTAATTAAGGTACAGCCCCAGCATTTGCCTCGCGTGAAAATGGGAAACCACGGAAAACCATCTTCAGGGCTGCCAACAGTGGGATTCGAGCCCCCTATCTCCCGGATGCAAGCTCACAGCCGCGCGCCTCTACGCGCATGGCTAACTCGCCCGGTTATATATTATCTAAGGAGTACAATCCACAATAATGAATTTACTGCTGTAATATTGATTAGAAGCCCAAGACGAAGTAGCCAGGTGTCTTCTCGCTTCGCGGATAATGGCTGTGTTCGTTAACGAGCTAGGGGGCGCATTCCAACTGAGGTCCACCACTTATCTCATTAAGTTGAACCCTCATCACAATCTGACCGCTAGCCCAGTTTACATGTCCCGAGTGGATTACTTGGACACTTATTACAGGGATTTACATTTTAAGGATTTTGCGTTACTAAATCCCATTTACGTGAGAGCTGGGAGAAACTTTATAACTACAGTTCCGAGGCAACATTCACCAAGGATCAATTTCACGAAATATTTCACTTAAATTAATATTTCTCCTCGCTTATTAGCAGCAGGCCTACCTTATTTCCACCTGTATATACCGTTTGCGATATCTATTCTTCGAACACTATATTGATAGAGACCGTAAGAGGAGAAAACCCAAAGTTTATTTAAGATTTATCTGGATATTTACAAGTTTAGAAAAGTATGTTTTAGGAAAAGTAGTTTCTCCCTTAAGTTGTCAATTTTACATCATCGCAGAAATAAGGTCATGAAACTGAGTAAAGTTTCAACAATCACTACGCAGGAAATAATGATATCACCAAGGAAATAACTTAGACATATTATCTTCATGGACTTGCGTCAAACAGCACTGTTGAGATGTTCTTTTCAGCATCATCATCTTCATCATCATCATCATCATCATCTGTTTACCCTCCAGGTTCGATTTTTCCCTCGGACTTAGCGAGGGATCCCACCTCTACCGCCTCAAGGGCAGTGTCCTGGAGCTTCAGACTCTTGGTTGGGGGATACAACTGGGGAGTATGACCAGTACCTCGTCCAGGAGGCCTCACCTGCTATGCTGAACAGGGGCCTTGTGGAGGGATGGGAAGATTGGAAGGGATAGGCAAGGAAGAGGGAAGGAAGCGGCCGTGGCCTTAAGTTAGGTACCATCCCGGCATTCGCCTGGAGGAGAAGTGGGAAACCACGAAAAACCACTTCCAGGATGGCTGAGATCGGAATCGAACTCACCTCTACTCAGTTGACCTCCCGAGGCTGAGTGGACCCCGTTCCAGTCCTCGTACCACTTTTCAAATTTCGTGGCAGAGCCGGGAATCGAACCCGGGCCTCCGGGGGTGGCAGCTAATCACGCTAACCACTACACCACAGAGGCGGACTGTTCTTTTCATTTCATGTCAAATTTCAAAGGCTGACTGTAATTTTTCCGCCGTGTTGTTTTGAACTTACCGAACGCTTATACATTTTTTGCTATTTGCTTTACGTCGCACCGACACAGATAAGTCTTATGGCGACGATGGGAGAGGAAAGGCCTAAGAAGTGGAAGGAAGCGGCCGTGGCCTAAATCAAGGTACAGCCCCGGTATTTTCCTGGTGCGAAAATGGGAAACCACGGAAAACCATCTTCAGAGCTGCCAACAGTGGGGCTCGAACCCACTATCTCCCGATTACTGGATACTGGCCGCACTAAAGCGACTGCAGCTATCGAGCTCGGTATCTTATATTTAATAGGGTATCTTGTATCAGGTCCGAAGACAAAAATCCCAAGGTCAAATAGGCTATAAGTGATTGAAGTTACGTAAACTTACGTGAACATAACAATAATGCAGCTCATGAGGTGCATTCACAAAACCAGACTCTAGTATACATAACCATTCAGCAAGTGAAAAAAAATGTAGGAATAACGGATTTGCAGTATAATCGTTGAAGCTTGACATCTAAAATCAGGGTTAAGGTAACAACAAAGAACAAAATTACTTTCCTACAGTTCAGGACACTAGAAAAATTATTTAAAAAATAGCAAAAGGCTAAGTGCGCAGCTGACTGCACTTTAGAAGGATAAGTCTCTTCAGGGCTTGTCGTATGCAAAGTAAAAATATCGATTTTTCAAATGTATTTTATAAAATTCTGTTTAGACAATGTAGGCCTAGAATTATCCACCTAATAGTGAGTGAAGTTTGATCTAGTGTCCTGAACATTGCCAACATACCACGCGCCGTTACTATCCATAAAAACCCGTTTATTCCATACGAAAATTGAAGTATGAAAATCGATTAAACCTACATTTTCACACGTTGTAAGGCCTAAGGACTAATAGCCAGTCCCATGTTGTAGGGGTTTTGTGCCTGCCCCTTACCTAGAGAAAGCGTGTTCTGTTCCCAACCATCTAGGGATTTGATTTCTGGACTGAAGCTGGAATAACGTTCACCCACCTAAGGAGCTATCTGATACGAGATGCAGCGAACTCGGTTAAAAAGGCTAAGCAATAAGTAGAGGCTGTCGTTACGCTGACAACGTGGCACTCCAGTACCTACAGGCCGTCTGAATGGACATCATTCGTCTTGGCTGAAAAATTTACTAACGGCAGCTGCGACACGGGTTTGTTTTATTTCCGTGCAAGGATAAAATGCAATAAGCAGAGCAGATCAAGAACGATTAAAAGGAAAACTCTCCCTTCAAATGATAATCTGTATATGGATATCGATGCTACGTATAGACACAAGTGAGTGAGACAACTTATAATGAACTTCATATGTCTGGCAGGAGAGATTCGCGCAGTAAGTGTGTGATATAGAGAGTTATTTCAGACGAAATTACAGAGAGCTTCAGACTTAAATGTTAACGATTGTTCAGATTAATAGATCTTATGTTTCATTAGCTAAATGCTCACTGTACGGAAGTGATTTCGACTTAGTTTGAGAAAGTTTATTTGATATCAGGTTCTAGAAGAATATTGACATCCTCATGAGGACAGATAAAGCTTGCAGTTTTTCATGACTGTTGATATCATTACCAGAGCCAGACAGTTTAAAAATGGTGTAGGAGTTCGATTAGAGAAGTAACAAGATCTCTCATTTCTTCAAATGCCCTGCCAGGCTTTGTCCCACGGGCAACAGACCAGGTGTTGTGTTAGAAATACTGTTCCAACTTTATTAACAAGATGGTGCGGCTGAAAGGAACATGATCAAACACTGAGGTGCGTAATGCGAAATGCTTTCTGTGTAAGGAAGGTAGATCGCCAGTTGAAATGCATCAAGTACGATCAGCTGTCGCTAACGGGTAATATGAAATGGAAATGGGGTATGGCTTTTAGTGCCGGAATGTGTCCGAGGACTTCGGCTCGCCAGTTGCAGGTCTTTTGATTTGACACCCGTAGGCGACCTGCGCGTCGTGATGAGGATGAAATGATGATGAAGACGACACATACACCCAGTCCCCGTGCCAAGGGAATTAAACAGTCACGGTTAAAATTCCAGACCCTGCCGGGAATCGAAACTTGGACCCCTGTGGCCTAAGGCCAGCACGCTAACCATTTAGCCATGGAGCCGAACACTCGTAGTATACAGTCGCACGATAATGTTCGTAACCCCCAGCCAACCGATAGGGTAAGTTACGAGGTGCTCTCATCGGGAGATATTGAATCTTCCGCTCTACAGCCCGGACGAGGCACTGGGAGAGTTCCTTTCAATTGAACAATTGACATAGTACCGAAGACGAGTAGCAACCAAGGGCGAAGTTCATCAAGCTATGACGCCCCGGCTTCAGGTGTTTGACTTCTCATTCCTTTTATGTATAATGTACTGGTAGAATCATTTCTTATTGGCTTTACGTTCTACTAACCACTTTTACGGTTTTTGGAGACGCAAAGGTGCCGGAATATAGTCCTGCGCGAGTTCTGTTACGTGCCGGTAAACCTACCGACACGAGGCTGACGTATTTGAGCACCTAAATTACCACCGGATCGACCCTGCCAAGTTGGGGTCAGAAGGCCAGCACCTGAACCGTCTGAGTTTCTCAGCCCGGCTACTGGTAGAATAAATGTGCAGACAAGTACAGAGATTATGAAGAAAAAATATCTGTCTCAAATTCATCCTGTGGGGTATTACGATGTAGTATGTACGAGTTCACTACATTTGCGCAATTTAGAGATTTTGTTACCTTACTTAGCGAACCTCTCTCGCACACTGTACATACCGAAGCCATCCTCTTCATGAGAACACACTCGATGGCAGGGGAATTGGTAATAACAGAGGAGTAATTCGTCAGTTTGTAGGTCTGGCTTAAACCGGGGACGTTATGTCACAACCAATTTTAATTCAATCGAAATGCGTTGATGGGGGCTAAGATTGAGAAGGAAGTGGGCGTGGCTTACTTGTTAGAGATTATTCCACCACTCGCCTTGAGTATAAGTGAGAATCCAACCCACGGAATTTCGGTTGTAAAGTGCCGAGAGTATGGCTGTAAACCAACACTCTTCTCAGTTGTGTATATCCAAGGCTGCGTAGACTCGACTTCAGACCCTAGCCAGTCACACATTCGAGAGGGCAACACAGCTACTGGACATAGTCACCGGCTTCTCACCAAGGCGGCCGCTATTCAGATCGCAGTCAATGCAAGTGAGACATTTAAAAAATGAAATGTTACGTCACAGTGGTTCGGATTTCTCGATAAGGATGTCCCATGACAATGGTCACTATATCAATGGTCACGTAAAACTACAAGATTGCTTACATTCCTAGGCTCAAATTCGTAGTGGGATCAATCTGTCAGAAAGCTTCCACCCTTTTACCATCAATCGTATGTTACTTAATAATTCAGTTCAGTATTAGTTGCTGGGCTGAGTGGCTCAGACGGTTGAGCCTCTGGCCTTCTGACCCAAACTTGGCAGGTTCGTTCCTGGCTCAGACCGGTGGTATTTGAAGGTGTTCAAATACGTCAGCCCCGTGTCGGTAGATTTACCGGCACGTAAAAGAACTCCTGCGGGACTAAATTCCGGCACCTCGGCGTCTCCCAAAAACCGTAAAAGTAGTTAGTGGGACGTAAAGCAAATAACATTATTATTCAATATTCGCTGACAAAATGTAGATATCTATACATGCATTGTGTGTGACAATAATGATTAACGATATCATTTTTATGATAAACGTTTCCTGGGTACACCTGTGCCAATTGTTAACGATTTCGAGGTTTGAAGAAGAGATCTCCATAACCTCAGAGAATCAATCAGTTCTAATACTTTTTAAGGACAATGCCAACTTGCAGCTAATCATATGCGCTTGATCTCAGTAGAAAGTACCTGCCTTGTTTTCGCCGGGGAACGACGGGCTATGTTCCAAGCTTGCTCAAAGAGAAAGCCTGGGTTTGGCTATGTGTCGTAGCGGAGGGAAATAAATTTTGTACCCCATCCCACGCTGAAACCGCACTGGTCTCCTCCCTTGGCGACTTATTTAATTACGAGATAGTATGGAAAACTAACACACTCTTAGATCTCAACCCGCTGTACGATTCAGTTGTCTCTAATTATATTTTATCGATTAAACGAAGATGCATTAATTTGTTTACCGTCGCCGACTGTAACGTGTTCTCATTCTGCAATGGCTGTCGACTTCTCTTTGTATTCCGAATATATAGTAATATAGGCCGTACGTTCTTTCCTTTACTGAGTACGGCAATGGCCAAATATTATTATTATTATTATTATTATTATTATTATTATTATTATTATTATTATTATTATTATTATTATTATTATTATTATTATTATTATTATTATTATTATTATTATTATTTCAAAATCTCTACAATCGATATAAGAACGTATTACATTGAAGACATGTAGGCCTACTACAGTCACTTATTTGTCATTTCTGTGTGGATTGCGGTAATTACAATAATTACAGTATATTAAAGCTGACGAAAACATATCTTCTTCTACTCCTGATTTTCTTCATTCAGTAATGAATGACACCTCTGTTGACCAACGGATGCACTTCTAGCTTCTTTTCCGTCATTGCACAACAATTTATTGATGTATTGTGTGAATTAAAATAATTGTAAAAATGTGCTGAAGATCAGATTGTCCGCCAGAGTAACTCGAACTAAGCTGGAGATAGCGAGATGTTGGAGGGGTCATCAGGCTAGGAGTGCTTTGAGGTGAGAAACTGTTACCAGTAGATTTCCTTTCAACTAGTAACATCGTATGACGAGCAACACCACGCTTCAACTGACACATCCTCTCTAAATCATTATGTTTCGGAAAGTACTGCACAGGGTGCAATTTACATTCGTTACACACTCCTGAGAATGGAGAGATTACTACCTATTTCCTTCTGTAACTCGGCAACGCTACTGGAAAACCAATTCCCTCAGAAGTGATTAGATGTGGACAAGTTAACGCGGGGAGGATGACTAGCGCACGCTTCACTCTGCACAGTCCACTTATCGGGGACTGAGTATTTGTCATGTCTTACGGTACAGGCAGTTGTATATGAACACCTTTTCTAGCACCATTCACCTTCAAAAGGCTTAAACTTCGATGTAATCATATTTCGTTTCGCGTAACTCATACATCAGAATTTCTTACCGTGTTTTTCGAAATCATGGCTGAACACTTGGTACTCTACAAAGCCATAACTCATTCTATGAAAAAGTTCACTATCAGGTCTCACACGGCTCATACCATTTGAGGGAAACAGAAATTTATAAGCGTTTATTGTTACATTTTATCCGACTATTATCTGTCTTCCCAAAGTCTACAGTAAGTCACACTGGATACAGATTATAGGGCAACATTCCTTCGTTCTTAATCTGCTTACCGCCACGGGTCGGTTTTTCCCTCTGACTCAGCGAGGGATCCTATCACTACAGCTTCAAGGGCAGTGTCTTGGAGCGTGAGACTTTGGGTCGGAGGGATACAACTGGGAAGGAGGGTAAGTACTTCACTCAGGTGGCCTCATCTGCTATGCTCAACAGGGACCTTATGAAGGGATGGGAAGAATGGAAGGGACAGGCAAGTAAGAGGGAAGGAAGCGTCCTTGGCCTTAAGTTACCTACCATCCCGGCATTTGCCTGGAGGAGAAGTAGGAAACCACGAAAAACCACTTCCAGGATGGTTGAGGAGGGAATCGAACCCACCTCTACTCAGTTGACCTCCCTCCACTCCTTCGTACCACTTTTCAAATTTCGTGGCTGAGCCGGAAATCGAACGCGGGCCTCCGGAGATGGCAATAATCGCGCTAAACACTACACCACAGAGGTGGACACATAAGATAACATTAACATTCAAAATGCTTAGGATTCCTAGACATAACATTCTCAACTCTTTAACTCACCAGTGAAAACAGCTAAATGCACTAGGACGAATTCCGCAATGATAGTGGGAAGCGTGTGTGCATCAAGAAACAAGCAAGTCAGCTAGCTTGGAGTTATACGTCATAGCAAAAATAAGCTAAGAGAACTACAGAATTTCCTTTTCATAGATTCCAAACAAGAGGCGTATCATTTCATTTTGAAAACTACTACTAATACTATAGTAATTTAGGGATATCTCGACACGCTAAGCAAAAACCTGTAATTTTGATCATGCTTTATTTGTAAAATATTTCAATTATTTCCCAGGTGATTTTGTACACAGTTAGTTTAAGTTTTCTATTATTTATGAAAAAAATAACATTTCATAACATGTTAAATCATCAGATAAATGAAGGATGCAATAATGTCCACTTCTCCCGCACTTAGGGAGAACCTGACAGTAGGTAGGACCTCCGAATAGTTACGCAACTATTGTACACATTGGGTACATATAAACTGCTCATCGTTTCCATTTTCCACACACATCTCGTGGAACCATTTCCTGCATTCCCCACTACATTGGACCCATGCCTCATTACGGTTGTCGTCACATACTGCGCAGTAATTGTCAGAGACTGCTTGAGAAACTAGCTTCCCCGTTGCCCACGCCGAGTTATCGTTGTTGTCCTTCGATTGGAAGGATTCTTTTCATTTTCGCGTTTTCTATTCTTTAAATCTTCCCGATAATCCTGTGAAGTCACTGTGGCGGATGGGAGGGGAAGCAACACATCCCTATTCATACAGCTTATGCCTTATCAAGCACATCCGGATCTTTGCAGTGCGTTGAGTGTCCGTCGATTATGAACCGAATCCTGCCCTGAGGTTTGTAACGGTTTAGGTGATCAAGGAATAATGATTCGGACATTTTAATAACTGATCCACTGGGCATTCCTTTTGAATGTATCTTTGCCTTACCCCTTTCATTATAACAAAGGTTAGGATAGCATATTCAATAGCATTACCACACACCATTACAGTTACCGTAGATCCCTTTTCTGCCGTGGTGCTGTGAAACACGTTTTTCTTTCCTTTTCCACTAATAATCTTCCCTGCCTTAAATATGAGCTGAACACCAGTTTCATTGACATTCAAAATATTACCAGGCTCTTGAAAAACCCAGTCATATCCAACCATTGCCTTTTAGTTTTTAAATATGCTTCTTAACACCATTCCTCTGAGTGAACCTAAAAGCCATTTCTCGTAAGTCGGTCACTGTTCGCCAAAACCCTTTAGAATCGAGATGAAAAAGATGGTTGACTAACTGGTCCTCCATAGCTTTGTCAATTGTTGCTCCTTTTTCCGGTTTTCTATTGGTAGATATACCAGGTAGTATTCTGGATCTGAGTGTATTCGTTGGAATACTGAAATACTTCGCAGCTGTTGCTAAAGTAGTTCCATTTTCTTTCACATCCTTAATAGCAGGAGCCATATCTTCTGCATTCCATCGTCCAAGCAGACCTTTGTACACAATTTTCCGTGGCATCCTCCACCTATAACCATTTGGATGCAAAACTATTGATGCGAAACTTCTATTTTATCATCAGTCTTCAACCTTCGTAATTTGAGTTTAATTTAACACTACAAACATTATTATAAAAATATCGCATAACAAAAATATTATACATATCCTAATACACTACATTGTCATAATTTATTACTCCCACTAAACTGTACAATTAACGCACCATTAAACCATGTCGCCAAAAATGTATCCCGGCTTAGAGATTCAGGGAGATCTCCACAGTGTCGATATCTCCCAGCTTATCGTGTCTAGATCTCCCCGAGTTTCATTGGCAGGCAGGAGGTCGCAACATTTACCAAGCTGACGGTTTGGCGATTTGGAAATGACATCACCGCTTCTCCGAAACTTGCTTAGTGCGCCTAACCTAAAACATTATCTTAAAAGTATCGCACATCTTCCTATTTCGTTACACAACCTACTCATCATATTATAGCAAGTTACTTTTAAATCATATATAACTTACTTACCTTCAATTGTTCATATGGCTTGTATTTATAGTGATAATATTCAGCTAACAGGGTGACCATGAGCACAAAACCATACGGCTCCAGTAAATGTAGTTACAAGTTTGACCTGTGCAGTACTGTGCTTACCAGAGGCGCTAAGCTTAAAAGTGTCGAGTTCTCCCTCATGTCGGGATCTCCCTTAGTTACCTTACTACTACTGCTACTACTAATAATAGTAATAATAATAATTTTACATTCTTTACGGCCCACTAACTACATTTACGGTTTTCGTAGATGCCGAGGTGCCGGAATTTAGTCCCGCTGGAGTTATTTTACGTGCCAGTAAATCTACCAAGACGAGGGTGGCGTATTTGAGTACCTTCAAATACCACCGGACTGAGTCAGGATCGAACCTGCCAAGTTGGGGTCAGAAGGCCAGCGCCTCAATCGTCTGAGCCACTCAGCCCGGCATTTTATTGTGAAGACACCATTGTTCATTAATAGTGATTTCAACCATAGTTATCGTAGTGAGAAACAGTGACGATATCATCGACCAACCACGTGCTCTGTGAGTTCCAAACTGAGGCAAGGCAACTTCCTGTGGCTATCTTGAGAGGAATTTTTCCACACTCACTCTTTTCGAATGCAGGTCCAGAACCTCGTATCTCAGTACTAGGCCAAAAAAAATGACAACTAAACTTCTTCAGCCGAGCGTCGACGCTCCTTCGACTACAAAAGCGGGAAGCTGAACTCTCTGGAGCTCACAATAATAATAATAATAATAATAATAATAATAATAATAATAATAATAATAATAATAATAATAATAGCTCTTAATTTATTTGCTGTATTTTTATAAGACGATTGTGAGTCGGAATTTTACTCTCCGAGAGTTCCTTAACTTGCTGAAAGCCGCACGGAATTGCATTCAAGAACTCCCAATGTCACTCATTTTCCGGGACTGAGCTCGCTTTCATGGGAACGTAAGGACAACGAGTAGCCGACATATTAAGCTATGGTGTTGCTTCATATTTTTGTTATAATATTTAATCTATTCTGTTATCCTGAAATTTTGAAGTGTGTTCTGTGATCAAAATGTGACATATTTCACGGTCTTAATCTTCTTACAATTAGCCTTTTCCTAATTTCATGTGGTAGCAGTTAGTATGGATATTGGTCTAGTTGTATTGCCGGATGCCCTTCTTGCCGTCAACCTTATCTTAGTGTATTCACTACTGCGTGTTTTTGTAGTGGCTATTAGTGTATAATGTAAATGAGGATGTGTATTGAGACGAATATAAAGCCACAGTCCCCGTGGTGGAGGAATTGCCCATACGAAGTTAAAATCCCCCTTTTTTCCTTTTTCATCTTTATTACAATTTGCTTTATATAACACGAAAAAAAACAGGTCTTGTGGCGACGATGGGTTATGGAAGGCCTAGGAGTTGGAAGGAAGTGGCCGTGGCCCCAATTTAGGTACAGTCCCAGCATTTGCCTGGTGTGAAAATGGGAAACAATCGAAAATATCTTAAGGGCTGCTGACAGTGGGGTCCGAACCCACTAATTCTCGGATGCAAGCTCACAACTGAGTGCTCCTAACCGCCCGGTAATCCCCAACCCCGCCGGGAATCAAACCCGGGCCCAGGATCACTATTCTGACAATTCAACCAAGGAGCCAGACGCATTTCATGCGTTTAATAAAATTCGTTATTCATCAAGGTATCCTTTATATTTATTCCATGAATGTATTCCATCACTTCGATAATATTTCATTGCAATGCGTTTAGAATAGTTTAGATTCGAGGTAAGGGAAGCATCGAAGAACCTTTTGGCAACGTTTAAACTACTAGATAATTCCCTATTCAAAGAATGTCGGATACACCACATCACGTATTAATACGTGACAAGATATCGCAATCAATCTCGTGAAACCTAATGAGCTAGAAACACAGTACTGATCGTGTAGATGTAAGCATGCGTTCAGGAGATGATGGCTTCGAACGCCACTGTCGGTAGTCCTGAACATAGTTCTCTACGGTCCCCCAATTTCACATGAATCAAATGATGACGTTGTATCTTAATTAAAGACCCGTTAGCTACCTTCAAATTCTAGCCCTTTCTTCTCCTATCCTCGCTAAAAACGTATGTGCGTAAGTGGGATGTTAAGAAGATATCACATTTCTCACCTTGTTTAAGCGGAACGCAACAAAATTCCTGTTCACTTGTTCCGAACTCTTGTATTAAATAATACTTGTTGTAATTTGTTCAATCCGCAACAGAGCACATCTGAATTTTTTGTTTGACTGTATAGGAGTAGTTCATAGTAAATATTCATAATGCAGAACACGGAGTGTGAATCACCATTTTCAGTGTTTGTTTTGAAGGTTCAGCACTTTAACCGCAGTATCATCTCCGCACTACTTTGTCAGAGACAAAACCATTTTTCATTTCCAAACATCGTTCATTTCAAAACGGCTCCATTTCAATATATGTTGGGAGCGTAATGCAGTTGGATATATCGGTCCATGCATTTCTTCTTGAAACCGTTGGTTAGAAGCCAACTTGCCCACGCTGTTAATAAGAACACAATGTTTTCTTTTTGGTCGGACATTATTTATGATATAAACGAATAGTTACAACATAAAAGCTGAAATTAAAACGTCATTAAACTCAAAATTATATGCTAAGACTCTCCGAATCTTATCAGATAAAAATGAAGTTATCTTGGAAATACAGAGTACAAAAAATATGTGTACAAATGTGTTTGGGATGTGAACACTTATAGTACTGCACCATTGATGATATAACACGCGAACTGTTTCATACTTAGAGGCCTATTAGTTTCGCTTTTAAACATATTTTACCTCTTTACTAAAAGACAGAGTAATGTACGAAAATATCCTCTCTGAGAGGAGTTGTTTAAGAAAGTATGATGTTCATGGGGAAGACCTAAAATGAGAGGATCGTGGATTCTAATGAGAACCAAGTTAGATATACAAATTACCGGTATCAATTCCAGGAAATTTACACATTTCAATGAGATATTTATTAAATGCGTAAATAATCAGTTTAAGGACAATTATCTCACTTCATCACTCTGTAATATAGAGTTCGTATTATTTCAGATCTTGTCTACAGTTCACGATGAGTGGGTAGAAACGCCGACTAAAATCATCTGCAGTAGTTCACTGAATAAATTGCGCTCCCTCTTATGCATATATATATTTCTCGTTCCATCTTCACCACATATTTAAGCTTCACAGAGGTTAATAGGCATCCCAGAAAATTTGTCTATAATAAAAATTTCCGTGCAGAGTGCCGTGTAATATGAGAAGGAAGTCATTTCCTCAATTCAAGAAAGAAAAGTCCCCTCCTTCCATCTTAGTCTCGACCAGAAGTAGTAGATGGGCTCTCAGTCTCACATTAAAAGAAACTCTGAGTATTATGACTTAAGTAAAATTGGAGCAGGGTTATTTATATTAACCTCGTATATGGTACATGATTGCCATTTTCTCTCAATCTGGAAACTTTCCTCTTACGTACCAAATGCTAATGGGAAGAATAACGAAGTTTCCCCCGATTCGACGAAATAACTTCTACTTAAAACGAGTAAATTTTTTATTATTTATTTCAAGCGAGTAGTAGCTCTAGATTACATTTCAGAGCTACGATAGAGTTTGTTATAAAAGAGATGTGGTGAGAATATAAATGAGAAGCAGGAGTAAATTGACAATCAAAAGTACAACCAGAAATATGAGAGAGTAGAAATTAATTAAAAATATAGTCGCTAAGTAAGAAACTCAACCCTGAATATATTTTCTAGGGGTTCTCATCATAACACTAAGCAAATGCCAGGTTCTACCTCAATTGAAGCCACGGCTTCTTCCTTTTTAGTCCTTTACCATGGTCGCCTAAAAACCATCAGTCAGTGTGAGACCATAAATTGTCCCCAAATATAAACGTTAAATAAATAAATAAATAAATAAATAAATAAATAAATACATAAATAAATAAATAAATAAATAAATTTTTTACAATTGGCTTAACTTCCCATCGACACAGATAGGTTTTATGGCGACAATGGGACAGTAAATGGTTAAGGGTGGGAAGGAAGCGGCCGTGGCCTTAATTAAGGTACAGCCCCAGCATTTGCCTTGTGTGAAAATGGGAAACTTGGGTAAGCCATCTTCAGGAATGCGGACAGTGGGGTTCGAACACATAATAATAATAATAATAATAATAATAATAATAATAATAATAATAATAATAATAATAATAATAATAATAATAATAATAATAATAATAATAATAATAATAATAATTAATAATAATTGCTTTGCGTTCCACTAACTACTTTTACGGTTTTCAGAGACGCTGTGGTGCCGGAATTTAGTCCCGCAGGAGTTCTTCTACGTGGCAGTAAATCTACCGCCACGAAGCTGACGTATTTGAGCACCTTCAAATACCACCGGACTGAGCCAGGATCGAACCTGCCAAGTTGGGCTCAGAAGGACAGCGTCTCAACCGTCTGAGCCACTCAACACGGCTACATACATACATACATACATACATACATACATACATACATACATACATACATACATACATACATACATACATACATACATACATTACTATTGTATATTTACTCCTTGCATTTATCTACACACAGTACACTATATTTAACATACGTGTAACTGAACAGGGAAGATGCCTCCCAATTTCTAATTTAATCGTAAGTACTTAATGACTGCTCAAATGTGTCTGCTTTGTACAGATAAGCCTAGATGAAATATTTAACTTACCAAGATTTTTATGTTCAATATTAAATAAAAAAGTTACAGAGTCCGGCTCCTTCAATGGATGATCAGCGCCGAAGCCTTCGGTTCATAGGGCCCAGGATTCGATTCTCGGCCAGGCCGTGGATTTGAACTGCTTAAAGTGAATTCCGCCGGCTTGGGGACTTTGTATTCGAGTTTTTCTTAACACAATTCCCTTCATCAACACGCAACATACCACAGAACCAACCACCATGGAAACAGGCAATAGCGGTTGCATCTCTACACATGGGGCTGACATCAGGAAGGATATCCGGCCCTAAATTGGAGCCAAAATCACTTCCAGTGCGGACTCCAATAAATTGGGAACAGAGCCAGGAAGAAAAAATATGTAACTTGAGAGAGATGTAATCCTATTCCTTTTTCCTTAATCAGCATGTGATTTTACTTCTAAAATGTGAAACCAGAAGAGGATACACATCGTCTGTTCATGTCTGAGAGTATATATTGTGTTTTCTGAGACTATATGCATTAATTTATGCGAAATATCCGGGAATTAATACGCAATGAATGCGACGTTACTGATGCTAGAATTACAGCTTGTGTACTGGCCATGCTAAATATTTTTCTACGTATTCTGTTTACCACAGGTAATGGAGAGTACCGAATAAATACACCGTTTACTAATCGTAAACTCACTCAGTAGTAATAAAATGCAAATAGGGAGAGCCTTATGAGTTGTTCAAGTATACAGTGCCGTTTTATTAAATCCACATCGCTGAAAGCTAATATTTTACTCAAATATGGCATAGGTTTGTTTCTGAAATACTTTCATCATCCAGCTAACTTTTACTGGACTTGACAACCAAAAGATTATCAGGAAAATGGTAACTACTTTGGTCTGGGCTGAGTGGTTCTGATCCCAACCTGGCGGGTTCGAGGTATTGGAAGGTGCTCATTTCCGAATCCTCATGTCGGCTGATCTACCAGCACGTAAAAGAACTCCTGCGGAACAAAATTCTGGCATCCCGGCAACTGCGAAAACCGTAGATGTAGTTAGTGAAACGTAAAACCAATAACAATATCATCTTTATTTTTAAAACTCAAGGAATTATTTCTCATTTCTGTCCCGGAGACATTATGGATACAAGCATCAGTTCAACTACCTCAATAGCATAGCTTCTGAGTTCACAATAATGGTGTGAGTGCAAAGAACTGATGAATGTAGTACCTGTGGTCGCCAACTTTTACCATCCCGTTCCTCTTTGTAGTATGTCTTATAGAAAGTTTGAAAATCCAATCTACAGAGTTTCGTACCCTGGCCAGGACGAACATTGCATCCATTCTGAGCGCACCTTATCCACATTGCCTCCTAGAAAATGTGGACATAACTTAGTACTTTATTTCAGGCCCTATAGTACTGAACCATATCGTTTATGATGAGAGAATATAATATTTAACGCATCAGGAACGCTGCGCAAAGGAGTCGAAATTGGAATGGTGCGAAGAGTAGCTTCGAGCGCGAGGGGGGCAGAGCAAGCCAGCACGGGCGTGGCAAGATGTGTGGGAGAGCAAGAAAACCTAGAGTAAAGGATAGAGCGACTCGAATGTTGTTAGGGAATTCACATGTTCCACGTTGATAAGAAGAAACGCGGCAGAAAGCAGGACTGGCAAGTTATGAATTTAGGATGATAACTACTCCTATGAACGAAATCCGACGAGACCAAAACGATAGAAAATTTCATCATAACTTACTGAGTGCCCTGGACTGACCTGATGTGTTAATATTCATCGCCTTTCTTTATATGACTTGATCGGAAGGAGCCTGGGAAACAAGCTCTCATATGCACAAAGGAATAGCGTGTGTAACTCGGGGGTTACCCTTGTGTGGCGTCTCTGTCTGAACTGATAAAAAGGGGAGCGCAAATTGGAAAGGGGGTAATTTATTCTTGCTTGCTGTGGACGTTGGACGTGAAGGAGCTGCGTCGTGAACTCGCATAAAGCACACAAATAATCCGTTTCAGAATATGTAGTATCGAACAATATTAATAATTGTAGCCTGGAGAAATAGCCAGTACCCGAAATAGGATACGTGTAATTAATAAACTTCAATCTAGAGTTCGTGTGCGGTAGCACGCTGTAAACTGGTCAAGTAACTTTCTACCCGATAGGCAATTTTTTCAGCCCTAACTCGTAACATGCAGAAATAAGAGTGATCGGAGTGTGCAAACAGGTATCTTAACTGTGTGTATAAAATTGCAGTTATCATGGCATGGGAATCTACGACAAGAGCTGTTATAGCACGAGACCTTCCAACACTTAGCAGACGGCATCGCGATGGACCAACACCAGGAACTGAGTCGAGGACCAGCTACCTAGGACGACGATAGCGAGATGTTGGGCTAAACCCAATATACCAGAGTCCGTCATGGAGGAGCCGTGAGGTCACCGTTTTACAGATAAGTTTGAACATATTTTTAGCATGAGATAGGGACGGTTAACTTCGCATGTGTAGGAAGTCTTTTAGCTTTGTATCATCTGTTTATTGTAATGAGGGAGTTAGGTTTGAACTAGGTTGATTTATTGTCATGTAAAATAATGTTAACAGATGTCAAACAAGGGAGAAGCTATGAACAAATGAAGCAAGATGCTCAGGACAGAGAATCATGGAGGCTGTTCAGTTGATACCTGTCTCAAGACAGATTCACAGAAGAAGAAGACGAAAATAATGTTATTCCTTTGGGGAATCGTTGTATAGAAGTTTCGCGGAGCTAGGGTCGTTAAAACCTAACGGACAAGGTTGCCTTGTAAATAATCGTGTGCGAGACCTCCACTGGAAGTGCCAGGCAACCTAAGAATAGGGACTGCATGCTATATAAATGTGCTTGAGTTTCACAGGAATGCAGAAGAAGCTGAGGGCCATGTATCCTCAACGTTGTATTAGAGAGGATTATCAATATTATACCGGCGAGTTTTCACATGGCTTTGCACGTGGCATGAACTGGGGTCCAATGCACGAAGAGATGAAGTTTATGAATGGTATTCCGGATGATTTGAATGCCCTGAAGCAAGGCCCGGTGTATAGGCCGAATTATGAGTCTGAGGAAAGTGGCTCCCGTTTAAGAGAAATGTTTATTACGTTACTGAGAGGCCGAAAGCGCCCGCAGTTTGCCCGTAATAGAAGGGATGTCCGCTCAGCTGAGAGTCGCATTGGAATGCTGGTTAGAAGGGTCCCGGTTTGCCATGTGACGAAACCCAGATATAAGGGAGGCTCGGCCGTGAAGCTGTGTGTCTGCTGACGTACTGTTTTGTTTATATCCACGAGGGAGAGACGAAATTGCCGACCATTTTTAACAAGGGAAGTTCAATGCCATCGCCCAGTAAGATGACCCGAGAGAGAGGCGACAACTGCGCCCAGCCCGCAAGATCAGTGTATTTCTTTGCATGTGTTTATTTCAGATCAGGCGGTATTTCGTGATTTGTTCAGTGGTGTTTTATTGTGTATTTTTGTTGTTATTATCGTTTGTCATTTGATTGTACATTGTTAGAGGGGTTGCACGTTTGCATTCTAGGGGTTACAACTTCTACTCTCGTCCTCGACAATGAGGACGGGCTCATATTAAATTCAGTGCCTTATGGGGTATCAGAAAGTCCTATATTAGCATTCGTGTGATGTTGTATTCCAGGTTCATTGGAATTACATAAATTTTAGTTTCTTTATGTGCGAAGTGTTCTGTTCCTTATCTCGTGAATCAGAACGTTTAAATACGACGATTATAGTCGAATCTGCTCGAACTTATCAACATGTATAACGCAGTGTTTATGTAACGTCCCCACGGTCTCCGAAATAATTAATTTGTTTTCCTGCCACTTCATGGCCACTGATGATATACTTGTAATATATTTGCACCGAGTTATGGGATTATTAATTCTTATTCATTCGATTTTTATGTTTTGATCATTAAAGTTTGGTTTTATGTAAATTCGTATCTTCATTCACTCACACAAACGCAATTCCTGTCCTACTTTCATCCTTAAGATTTTACTCAGTGTATTTCGAGATTGAGTCTACGAACGTTCCTCGGGCTTTGTCACTGGACTCGCCAAGTCAGAAGAGGACAGGAAATTTTGGTAATTTGCGCCTTCTCATTCTTTGACCCACCTTTTGTATTATTCATTTATTTGTTACCGACCCACTAAGGTACAGTACTTCTGCCCGTCGTACGCTTAATACTTACCATCATAGACTTCAAAACATGCAGGTTATCAGAAGTTACCCTTGGCTTTTTTCAAAGACATGGTTTGTAAGCCGTGTCAAGAACAACAATGGTATTCTAAACTGCATCAACAACAACAATTGTTAACAACCTAGAGCAGATATCGCGAAGTTAACATCCTGAATCATGGGAATAATGGGTCGGTTTCATTGCATTTATTGTCACTGCGCGAGCAATACCGCTTATCTGACAATACTCTTCCTATTCATTATTTTCCTTAAGACTGATCACGCCTCCCAGCCACATATAAACGTGCAAACCATTAAAACAATTTTCGTTGTGTTCATTTTCCTACGCTAACGTGTAAAGAAAAACGAACCTTAAAATATAGTATACTGTAGGTGTGCGTAAATACGTCGTGCAAACATGCCATGCGGTATGATAAATCTCATTTTCCTCTACACGTAAGCATAGTATTGTGAACACGAAGAAAATTGTTCCGATGGAATACATACCCATATGTAGCTGGGAAGCGTGACTGGTCCTAACGAAAATAATGGATAGGAAGAGAATTGTCGGATACGCGGTATTCCTCGCGCAGCGACGACATATTAATTTATGCAGTTTATCATGTAAAGAGTGATATTCACAGCTCACAGCTCACAGGGCCTCTGCCTTCTCGGAACTTGTCTGTTACTTTCATTGACCTGTATCACGAGGAACCTACCCCACTTCGAGGTTGGGAAAGCACAACATTGTTAACGTTGAATGTGGCACAATATCTAGTTCGTATACTCAATATTGGATGCTACTGGAAAAGCTTGCCGAAAGGAAAACGATGGGAATTTAATCTTCTTTTTTTCTTTTCTTTTGATAGTGGCTTCACGTCGAACCGACACAGATAGGTCTTATGGCGACAATGGGATAGGAAAGGACTAGGAGTTGGAAGGATGCGGCCGTGGCCTTAATTAAGGTACAGCCTGGTGTGAAAATGGGAAACCACGGACGACCATCCTCAGGGCTACCGACAGTGGGATTCGAACCCACTATCTCCTAGCGAAAAGTAACTGCTTCTGTGTAGGAAGATGACCTGTAGAATACTGAAGTTATATTTCAAAAATTGGCCATCGTCATAGCTATGTTCAACCTGTACCACGAGCAGTGAACGAAGGAGTCACTAAACTAGTTAGAACAATTCACTCGATCTACGTTAAATGCGAATTCCTTTTGATTGGTGAGCCATTCAAGACTCATATCTGTACGACGTGGTGATTGAATGTAGGTTTATCAGGAGCGAATACTCATATCAGAGTCTTGGAGGAGTTCCCTTTTGGTTAAGATGGAGTGGACCTTTGTGTTCAACTGCAAGGATTCGTTCCTCATTCGCCGCTCATATGCGCAGCACTACAGCCCTAAAGGATCTTGGCCCATCAAGCAACCACTGCTCAGCCCGAAAGCTTGCAGATTACGCAAGTAACCGTGGTCAGAGCGACGAATCCTGCCGGTTTCTAGACTGCGGCCGCCATCTCACTGTCAAATTGCTCTTCAACTGTTCTCACGCAAAGTGAGTAGTTCTCGAACGAACCCTCAGATACAGATACCAATTCCTGATATGGCCGCTAACTGAACCCGGGAACCTTGTGTAAGTAGCAGGCTACGTACAAGAGTCGGTATTCGCTGCTCATGGTGCAAGTTAAAAAGTCTTACATAATTTTGTGACTTTTGACGTTGACCATTTTGTGAAATGTAACTCGTGTCTCCTATAAAACATCTTCCTATTCTGAGCCATTGGCTTTTCGCCCCACCAAAAGAATAAATTCCCATTTTATTTCCTGTGCACAAGGTTTTCCATTAGCAGCTAGTATTACGCGTACGAACTAGACATTGCAGTACACTTTCAACGATGCCAACAATATTGTGCTTTCCCAACCTCGTGATACTAATGATTGGCTTCGGCAAAACGAAAATGTACGACAGTCGGCCGCTACGCGCGGTGAGAGGAAGGTAACGTGCCTGCGCTCCGTGTGTGTGTAGTGTTCTCAGCGTGTGTTGTACTGAGCAGTATGGCAGTATTGTAAACAATTCTAATAGTTTGGAGAGTTAACTTTAATTCAAGTGGTTTCATTGTGTAACTACTGAGAAAACAAACATGGCAACACAATGCACTCGTAAAAGTACTCTGAAATGTATCTTTGAACGAGACAACAGACCTTAGGCATGGGAAACTCATGTATGCGTCCAACACTTGTTGAAACTGAATGCAGACCAGATAGATATGATTCAGCTGGACAACCTAGAAAATGCCACCTGCATCAAGGTGATATAAACTACTCGTTTTTAATGACTGATTTAGTCTATAAAAATCAGGGTACACACAATATAACATTACAGGATGGTTGGATAGGCAAGGTTAAAATCAGTAATGCAGAAACGGTACAGAAAACGGTTCGAGTGTCAAATGTACCACCAGAAGTCCCGATAGAATTCTTTAACTCGGTGATTAGTAAATACGGCAAAATTATCGATCACAGGAGAGAAGAATGGTCTCAGCAATATCCCTTCAAAGTGCATAATGCTATACGTGCGTTGTGAATGGAAATTAAAACATCTATTCCAGGATACCGTGCGCAAATTATTTATGATTGACAAGTGCGTACATGTCTAGCCTGTAATTCCACAACTAATTTGCGACCAGAAAGTCCCTTACGTCAGACTAGGTTAGCCGAGAGGAGGTTTGTAAACACTGCAGCTGATGCAGGTGACGCAGGAGAGTTAGCGACTAGTCAACCGGACCCTGCTCCAGTGACTTTGCCTGACAACACAGTGAAACCAACTCAGAGCGTCGAAGAGAGGAACGTAAACAACACACAAGTTGGTCCGGTTGACCCCACAGAGTTTCCTACTCTCCAAGAAATAACATCTAAAAGGATGAAAATAGACTTCTGATCCTCTTCACTCTAGTGATGATATAAATCAAAGCAACAAACTTCCTGTATGAACTCTCATCATACCTACATCCCAAGGGAATAATAGACGTTTTTCCGACCTGATGGACACTGATCAAGTAGTAGAACAGCAAGACAGTAATATAGCACACTCCCACCAAGGCAAGCATAAGTTGAATTCACAACAGGTGCAACGCGATGGGGTCTCCCACGGAGAGCGACCGGAGTTGACAGTGAAAAGTAGTAGAGGTCCTTGCTTGTGTATGCCTCGGAAAAGTGTTGACCGGAAGGAAGACCACCCTAAGTCACATAAATAATAGTTCGGGAGAAGGTCATTTTTGAATCCGAACAAAATATTTATATATGTCATGTCTCTGCCGGCCCCCTGGTGTAGGGGTAGCGTGCCTGCCTCTCGCCCGGAGGCCCCGGGTTCGATTGCCGGCCATGTTAGGGATTTTTCTCTCGACCTGAGGGCTGGTTCGAGGTCCATTCAGCCTACGTGATTAGAATTGAGTGACATCTAGGTTTTCCATACCAGCTAATAGTGGAACTGTTGTAGGTTCAATCGACCCTTGGACGTACATACATACATACATACATACACTGCCGGAAAAAATAGTACAACCTTTTAAAGTTTTCCAATTCACTCAAGATTTATTGTTAAAACAGTGCATATGGAGTACACGAAATGATTACAATTACGGGTCAATAGCTGAAGCGATACTGAGGTACCAGGTGTCAATCCATGCTGAAACACCCATATTAGTACGTGGTGTATCCTCCACGGGTGGCAATGCAGGCGCTGATTCCGGCATCCATTCTATCATACAGATGGCGAATACTGTTTTGGGATAGAGTATTCCACGCCTGTTTGACCTGTTCACTAGTTCTGCAAGAGTTGTGTGTTGACGAGCCGCACGTGTCAGTTGTCGTTCCATCATATCTCACACGTGCTCCATGGGAGACAAGTCCGGAGATCATGCTGGCCAGGGAAGTTGCTGCATGTCTTGAAGAGCACGTTGAGTTTCACGCGCAATCTGTGGGCGAGCAGTATACTGTTGGAAAAACACATCACCTTCCTGTTGCAGGAATGGCAAAAGAACGGGTCTTACAACATTCTGCACGTACTGAGCGCTGGTCAGCGTTCCCTCCACAAACACCAGAGGTGAACGACAGTTGTAGCTTATCGCACCCCAAACCATAAAGACTGGGGTGGGGCCAGTGTGTATTGGACGAATGCACTCTACGAGACAGCGTTCGCCAGTTCTGCGCCGTACGCGCAAACGACCATCACTTGCGTACAGGCAGAATCTGCTTTCATCGCTGAAGAACACGGCCCGCGATTCCATTGTCCAAGTGAGCTCTGGCGTCACCAGTCGAGCTGTGCACCTCGATGCTGAGGCGTAAAGGAAGTACGGGCTAGAGGTGTGTGTGCCCGTAGTCCCACTGCTAGTAACCGGTTGGCAACAGTTCTTGTTGACACTTCTGGGCTCACAAACCCTTTTATCTGAGCTATGGTAGTCGTACGATCTGCCACAGCTGCCGGATGTCTGTGCTGCGTGGACGCCCTGAACCTCGTGAGAATGTTCACGTGACCATTGATACCAGCATCGTTGCATAACTGACGCAATACGTCCACCTTATGTGGCAGTTCTCCGAAAGGATCATCCCGCCACTCGGGAGGCAACAATTTGAACCCTATCAAACTCGCTCAGTTGGCTGTAGGTTGCACGAGTGCATCTCCGTAGCACGGCGCCTATTTGCTTCACACGTTTACATCACACTGAGCTTCATGGCTGTAAACATTCCCTATTGAAGGGTACAGGCAGATAGCGCTTTGGCAGCTATGTTACTACACTATCTGTTGGCGGACGACGTTGAAACCATTATCAGTACGTCTACTATCCCCCAGGTGGCATCTGCCATCATCGGATCAAAATCGATGTCGTCTTTCCAGGTGTAAATTTTTTTACGACAGTGTACATACATACATACATACATACATACATACATACATACATACATACATACATACATACATACACATTCAACACATTTGCCGTAAATTGTTTTGACAGGTATTTAAATACATTCCTGTACCGTATGTTTCAAAATACTATGTAAGACCTTAACCACGTTATATCCTTTGAAATTGGAGAATTTGAAACTCCTCCCAGTACACATATTTAGTTTTAAATTCAATGACCTTTTTCATTAGACCTTCAAATGATTTGCCAACTAGAGGAATTTACTCTGCAGACTGAATATAAAAAGCTGCATAACGAGCTGCGCTTTTCATCATGCGTGTACAGCTAAACAGATAGACTTCTCTATGAAATATATTCAAATACTCCGATAATTATGCCCAGAATTACTCGTGAAATAATGTAGAAGTTTTAGCATCATAGGAATGGAGATGAACTTCCAGCACTCAAAGGAATGAAAGTGTATAAGTATGGGTATTCAAAACAGAAAGCGAGTAAGGGAGGTTATCTTACCCTCATAATAGTGTTCTGACTTTCCGTTGCATCATACCGTATGTTTACTAATTTTAATCGAAATTATTCATATAATACCACAACAGTATCGTTCTATTTTCAGTTGATTAACTTAGAACAGCGCGGTCAACAGTTCCTTATTCGTTTTTCCTTCGTGAATTCTGTCTAATAATCGTCCTTCTGGTATCTGTTTCGAAGCGCTTATATTTTATAATTGATTGTGGTAAGGACTGGGATGCAGACGACTATGCTCAGGTGCAAAGTACCTTTCAAAAAATTACCAAGAGTTGAAACGTAAATCAAAGGAAACGCATTTCGAATTTCACCGACGATTCGATCCGAATACATCTGTTTTCCAAGACGATGCTGCTCATCACATGTTGCTATATGTTGATGCTCATTGGCTGCATAATTATTAAAGGGACAGACCAGGATATCTCGTACATTTTATGTAGTCATAATGGCTGAAATTACAATGTATTCCACTTTCACATATTCCATAATCATGAACTTTCTTTTTCTTACGCGCGATATTTTTTTCAACTTGTCTAGCTAAATACAAAAGATCGGCCTATTGAGATAAGTTATATTTGGCACTTATAAACCAACGCATTATATTTTAACATTCACAATTTAAAAAGCTTATTGAAGGCCCAACTTCAAGGAAGAGAACACTCTCGGAATACTATATGATACAACAGTTTCAAATTAAATACGGGAGCCGAAAGTTGTCCATAATATAATGTGCATTCGTTACTCACGCCAGGCGATGGACAACGAGAGTCTTTTGAAGAGAATTTCGCACATTTCACTACTTTATGATTTTTTCCCAATTTAAATATTCATGCAACAATTTTGGTTGAACGTGAGATGACTGAAGATTTGACGTGACCTTTGTATCATACACTGCCACCCACCCAGAACTCAGCTTTCCTCCCTGCAGTTATCGAAAGTTTGCATAAATGCTTCGCTGAGTAGTAACCTTGTGAACAGTACTAACATGGCATGCTTACGAGTTGATGGTCCCTTAATTTACACAGTTATTGGATGCCCACAGTGCTGTTTAAGTGTATATTGTAATATTTTATAAAGTCTATTTCCTGCCTATCCACACATTTTAAAAATATATTTTAAGTGCCTATTTTCTCTTTTAAAAGCCTATTTACTTGTTTTAAAAGCCCATTTTAGGTGCCTAAAACTAATTTTTTAGAGCCTAAAATCCCAGGTCTAGACAGTAGTCTTTGTATTTCTAAATACAAACATCGATACAGACGTCACAACCATACCGACAGACATTAAGCAAATAAACTAAGTACATAGGACCGTTTACCATGATGCCTAAGCTTCTAATACGAAATAATTAACAAAAACTAGCCGTTGCCTTTCTGTTCCCGGCAAAGCAGCAAGAACAATCTAACTGTTTTTTACGTGACTTATGATATCGTCGTCTTAGTCATGGAACCGCCACTTTTACGTGTATTTTGTCGTTCAAATATACCACACGCACTGGTCCCGCGGGTAAGAAGCCAGTGACACTGCCACTCTACTATCACGCCCCTCCTTGCCGATCGCTCTCTCACCAGCCGAACTTACGCCGGTTATACAATGTATTTTGGAGCTCTCTAGTCCCCAACACCCAATTCAATAAAATCTCTCATAGCTTTTTCAATTATCATATAATAATAAAAAATTATTATTGCGATACATTGTGTTTTCTCCATTGACTACCTACTGACGTGACGTTCGCGTTCTATGCTCAGGATTGCGGAAATGAATCCTGGTGCAATCGGTTGGCGCTAGAATATTTCAATACGAAAGAATATGTTCGTAACATTACCTTCATGTTAGCGAACAAATTTTAAGGAAGAATTCTGGCACTCTGATGTCTTTTGAAAATCTATTGGAAGGAATAGAATATTATTATTATTATTATTATTATTATTATTATTATTATTATTATTTCATTACTGCTGTCTCTAGATCCGTATCAACAACTGAAGTTTTGACGAAAGCACGTAGGCAGTTCAGAGTGGCCTTGGATGACTTCGAACACATATAAGGCATTTCCGGTGAACAAGTAGAAACCAGTTTCTATCAGGAAAAGGAAGGTCAGTTTATTTCAAAATAACAGATTCTACGGGCTGAAAGTTATTACTAACTAGTTATGACACCGGAACTGTATAATGAAGTATATGGAATAAATTGGTCACCAAGATAATAGCATGCAAATTGGTGAATAGATCAGCATCGTGTTACGCAACAAGCACGACTTGACGATAATGTGCTGGTGTCACATAGATATAAAGACGTAAGTAAAAATGTCGCGGTGTATGATGACAACAAGAAATTAACATTTTAACATACCTACAACAAAATGACAATGGAGCATCTGGATTTCACATCGATGAACATAAAATACAACAACACACATTAATCCTCATGTATTATATTCTCGGCAAATGAGTAGTAATATACTCACAGAACAACAAACAGTATAACATCAAATAATCTGAACAAAGGGCACGGTGTGAAAATTTGTCAACATAAAATTTAACTGCAAATAGGAAATTTATGGCATTATTTGAACAAAGACACTAAAAACCAATATCACGACCGGTTTATGCCCGTATGACAATTTATCAGTATTTATAATTCAGACGATATAGAGGAGTTGGTGCAAGATAAAAGTGACATATAGAAATAGTCCTCTCTCATCCATATCTAAAAAACAAAGGCCTTTCACAATACGAGCACTAAACTATAACATTATCGGGCGAGCTCGCCGTGCGGCTAAAAGTCGCACAGCTGTGAGGTTGCATCCGGGAGATAGTGGGTTCGAATCCCACTATCGGCAGCCCTGAATATGGTTTTCCTTTTTATCCCCATTTTCACACCAGCAAATGCTGGGGCTGTACCTTAATTAAGGCCACGGCCATTTCTTTCCCACTCCTAGGCCTTTCCTATCTCATCGTCGCCGTAAGACCTATCTGTGTCGGTGCGACGTAAAGCAAATAGCCAAAAACAAAAAGAACTATAATATTAATAACCAAAATCTAGAATCTAGAAAACGACCGACCATTCACGGAGAGGTAATCAAATAATCATCATTTGGAAATGGTATGGAATTTCATGGTTTCTTAATGTGTATCTTTCCATAATTTCTCGTTTTGCACTGAAATGCAGAGTGGCCCACGGAAAAGTCGCCTACCTAGCTGGTTGCAGCTGGCTGTCTCATTCATTTGACCAGTCATATGGGCAGCTTTTTCGCACAGATCTTTCACAGTTGGAAGTAAAATATCTTATTGTGATTATCTTGAATGAAAGTCTGTTCATAATCTATGTAACAGGACTTTCATAACTGAGTTTAGTTTTGAACCAAGAAGCATCATATTTCTGGGAACCTTCATTTGGCATAAAACTGTGGTATTTAATTTCCGAGTGCATTTTTGTATGTAATTACAGCATTCCCATTTTAAAGCTACTTACAGAGTGGTGCAAGTAATGGCCGAACACCTGGACGGCTGCATCTGGCTGATTCACTCGGTCACCAAACAGATGGGTAGCTTTTTCATGCGCCACTCTGCATTATGCTGATATAATTATACAAGCGCAGTGTTTCCATACAAAAATGTACATGTTATACACATTAATTTATACACATGTGAATATGTTCTTTACAAATTACAGTGATTTAACTCTCTGTCTTACAATGACCAACTCCTGCCTCCAATGCGAGCGCGCTAATGTGTGCTCAATAGTATTACTTCGAAGTAAAAGTTACGAGGCCTAATAAGTGACCAAATGAAAATGAAAAAGGAATTCTTCTCCCGGAAATTTAATTGTGCCAATCGTAAGGTACAAAACAATTATAATAACGCGTGTTGGTACAGATTATACAATTACACACGCTATCTGATAGTTTCCTTGATTGATGGACTAATGAACTTAAAGACGATTTTCTGTGATTTCTCAATTTCATCAAAAATGCTGAAATGGTAACTTCCTCCAGGTCACGATCAGTTTTCCCTAATTCTACCTGCTATTGCTTAGAAATGTACACATCAGAATACATACAACTATAACAGAGCAGAAATCAAACGAGCCTGTTAAGTACGACATCCCTCATACCTTGAATAAAATAAACAAACAACTTTATTGCACTCCTAGGCAAAAAATAAATAAATATAATCTATAACGAGAAAATGAAGAAAATTATTGGTGAATAATGTAATGTATTTCTGAAGAACAGGGAAAATGTGATTCAGAGCAGCAGATATCTGAACTTGATTTCTTTTCTGCATTATAATGGAACAATACTGACATATATTTCTAAGGAAAACTTACGAAGTTTGAATTACGTGTCCTAAGTGACAATAGAGAGGGTTTAATTGATCAATCTAGATCAAATATATTAACACCCTCCTCTACCCTTTAATTGTAGGTTATAAACTAAATCTTAAATGAAGAGAATGCTGAGCTCCAGGTGCGTTACTGCACGCTCAAGTACGCTCTGGTTGTGCTCATCGGGCTGTAGTTTCACCCCTGCACTACGCTACATACGAGCTGACAGGCCTGTCACTCGGTATACATCATCGGCTGTAATCTGTTGATTCCGATATGCTATTCATGCATGGGTTTTGTAACGAGCGTGTATAAATTTCGTTCCACCCGTCAGATTAGGTTACGATGTACATCTAAAAACTGAAATACTGTGTCAGCTCTGCTTATCGCAGAACCCAACAACATCGTCAGTTTAAGATATCCATCCCTGCTGTATTGACGAATGAAGAAACAAAACCACACCAGAAAGTAAATCAGGCCAAAAATCAGCTCTCTAAATGATCACTAGGGTTGAGGGCTTCATGTAAGGACCAAGGAAAACAAAAATCGTGAAACATAATCTAGTAGTAATATTTTTATGATCTTTGTGCGTACATATTGGCAAATCTGATTGTTGTAAGCCCGGCCTTTCGGTGTTTACTTGTTGTTAACCGCTAGATCGTGAACTGTAATATTCCAGTTGGTAGAACCACATGCATAATAAAACCACAAAGAGTGGAAGACAATAATGATAATAATCTACCGAGGGAGTTGGTCGTGCGGTTAGGGTCACGTAGCTGTTAGCTTGCATTCGGGAGATGATGGATTTGAATCCCACTATCAGCAGTCCTGAAGATGGTTTTCCGTGGTTAATTAAAGTCACGGCCACCACCTTCCCAATCCTAGCCCTTTATCACACTTGCGTCGCCGTAAACTTTCGATGTGTTAGTTCGACGTTAATCCACTAGCAAAATTAAAATAATTATCGTATAGCCTCAGCTACTGTGTGGAGGCTTTTCGTATTACACCATCTAGACTGCCAGCGTGCAACTTTTGACGTTCAATTACTCTGCCAGGTGGTAGAGAACCGGATCACTTTTGGGCGATTTATGGCTGAGTTTTAATTATTTTTGTCAGATAAGCACCATAGTGGTTTGTGTGATTAGTTTGCCATCCCCAAAGGTCCGGTTCTGATTCCCGGCTCTGCCACGAAATTTGAAAAGTGGTACAAGGACTGAAACGGAGTCAACTCAGCCTCGGGAGGTCAACTGAGTAGAGGGGTGTTTAATTTCCACCTCAGCCATTCTCGAAGTGGTTTTCCGTTGTTTCCCATTTCTCTTCCAGGCAAGTGCGGGATGGTACCTAACTTCGGGCCGCGGCCACTTCCTTCCCTCTTCCTTGCCTATACCTTATAATTTTCCCGTGTTTAGCATAGCAGGTGAGGCTACCTGGGAGAGGTACTGGTCCTCTTCCCCAGTTGTATCCCAGACACAAAGTATCACGCTCAAAGACATTGCCGTTGAGGCAAAAGAGGTGGGATCTCTCGCCGAGTCCGAGGGAAAACCCAACCCTGGAGGGTAAACGGATTAAGAAAGAAAGAAAAAAAATAATCTCTTACATGCCAATATCATACGGCATGGAGTGCCGAATATATGTTTTCCCATCTTTCAAAAATCCGTATATCACTACCGGGTTTGAACCCGCGATTTAGGAATCCAAAAGCCATCACTATAAAGCGGATCCACAGGAGGAGCTAACAACAGAGTCGAAACTAAACACAGAATGAAGTGTTCCTTTACATGAGTCTATAGATTCATCAAATCACAATCAAAATACTGTATATTAAAGAAATCTTCGAAAAACTAAGTACAAGTATTTACATTTAGATATTGCAGACCTTTAATGTGCTGGACGTAAAAATCGAGTTGAATGTTTGCAAGATGCAACACTGCTGTTTTTGCTGGGGCAGGGAAGAGACCATTTCACCAGGAAATGAAGAATAACCTAAGTATTCCAAAAAACAACACATTCTTAACTCACAACCATATAACGTTGATTTTTTTCTAACACACTAACAAGTTTACACTTCGTAAACGGGTCTGTATATACCACTTGTGTTCATTTAGCCATTGTCGTCTACTACTCATCTACTGTATGATCGAACGCGCTGTTCTGGAGGGGCGTGATAGCAGAGTGGCAGTGTCACTTGCTTCTTACCCGCGGGGCCATTGCGTGTGGTATATTTTAACGACAAAATACACGTAAAAGTGGAGGTTCCATGATTAAGATCACGATATCATAAGTCACGTAAAAAAACAGTTAGATTGTTCTTACTGCTTTGCCGGGAACAGAAAGGCAACGACTAGTATTTGTTAATTATTTCGTATTAGAAGCTTAGGGCATCATGTTAAACGATCCTATGTACTTCGTTTATTTGCTTAATGTCTGTCGGTATGGTTGTGATGTCCGTATCGATGTTTATATTTAGTAATACAAAGACTAGACCTGGGATTTTAGGCTCTAAAAAATTAGTTTTAGGCGCCTAAATTAGGCCTTTAAAACAAGTAAATAGGCTTTTAAAAGAGAAAACAGGCACTTAAAATATGTTTAAAAAATGTGTGGATAGGCAGGATATAGACTTTAAAAAATATTACAATATATATATATATATATATATATATATATATTTTTTTTTTGCTAGTTGCTTTACGTCGCACCGACACAGATAGGTCTTATGGCATATTACAATATACACTTAAACTGTAACGTGATACTTTTTAACTTTAACAAACGTGGTATACTTATTCTTAACCGAAATAACTGCAAAATTAAGACAGAATAAAAAAGACATTTATCAAAAACAATATAAAAATCATTATCAGTACTAATCTAAAACCTTAAAACTAAAATCACTGTACACAATTAAAGCACTGTAGGCATCCAATAACGGTGTAAACGCGAATGGAGTATGTGTTTATTATTTGTGAGGAACATTCCTACAGTACTTTCATTCGTCGTTTGCTTTACAGTACATAACAATAATCTTCTCCAAATTTTCCACAGTCAGGCTGTGTCGTTTCTCTGTTAAAATCATTTTGAAAGCAGAAAAAGAGAGCTCCACACTGACAGATGTTAGAGGGCATAGGACAATTTACATACATTTTTCAATTCAATTTCACTTGGTAAGTCTACCTTTCCCCCATCCATTACCTGATGTGCCCTTTTCAGCACTGAATAACCTGGGTTCTTCTGCAGTACACTAGACCACTTGTCTTTTATTCTATCCCCTACCTTGCCCCTAGCACTTTGTATGTTATTCTCAGCTTCCTCAATTACAGAAAATTGCTGTTTGAGACTGTTTCCTTTTTCCTCCATTTTTGTAATGGTGACTCGAAGAAATAAAAAAATTTACCTGAATATACGCAATGTCTCTCTGAACACTGGAACAATCATTTAACAGCTCTTTGAAAGACGACACACAGGCAGAGTTGTCCGTTAAAGGTAAATTGTCTATCACAGTTATGATTTCCTCAAGATGTTCTGCGTAATACAGGGCAGCTTCCATCCAGGAACCCCAACGGGTGATGATTGGCTGTGGTGGAAGGGGAATAGTGGGGGAGTTTCTCTCTAAAGATGGCTGTTCTTGATGAAGTCTTACAGATCACTTTCTTCATTGTTGAAATGAGAGTATTTACTGCAGGAAACTCGGCCCTAACTGTTTCTGCGAGTCTATGCAAGGCATGGACCATGCAAGTAACATGAATTAAAGAAGGATAGAAACTTTTGAGGATAGGTGCAGTGGCAATCATGTAGGAAGCAGCATCGGAGACAAGGAGAAGGACTTTAGAATCATCAACACTCCCAGAATACAACAATTGCAACCCCTTGTTGATGAAGTATGCAATGCTTTGACTATTGACTTTCTCAAGCTGTTTAGAGCAAAGAAGGTGAGCGGTAGATGCCTGATTGGGTTCCAGTTTTCCTACTATAAGGTTAGCAATGTACCTGCCCACAGAGTCGGTGGTTTCGTCCACACATAACCATATGCAAGACTCCCCAATATCCTCCCTGATTGACAAAATGACCTCATTGTAACAAATATCAAAGTAGTTTTTCTTTAATGTAGATGCTGATGGGATGTGCTGCTTGGTGTATTTCTGTAAAAAATCTCTGAAAACCGGATTATGCACAGCATTCCAGGGGATATTTGCTGCAACTAGGGCTCTACATATATCAGCATAGAAACCATTATGGGTTGTAGGAGATATAGTTTGTGTGAGCAGAGTGTGTCTAATGTTACTTTTCATGGCTGCTTTCACTTTGTGACTGGCAGTATCTGCATGTTGCTGAAGGTGGCATTTTTCCTCATGTGAAATCTAAAACACAATGGAGTGATGTCAATTAGAGACTAAGATGAGGAATAGAAAAGGTGAGCTATTGAATAAAATTTTTAATTTTGAACTATTTAAATTAAGCCATTATTACTCTAAAGTTAATTAAGAATAAGAACACTACAGTCCCCGAAGGGCCTTGGCTTTCAATAACGGTTGCTACCCAGCTCATGGCCTGCAGATATTGGGTGGCGTGTGGTCAGCACGATACATCCCTCAGCCGTATTGCCTTGCCTCCGTGACCCCTGACACTGTAGCTTCTCAACTGTCCTCACGATGCTGGGTCAACACCGTTCCAGACGTCATAGATTTCTAAATTACTGCTGGTACTAGAAATCGAACCCAGGTTGCCTGGACTAGGTCTCTACAATTAGAGGAGCCAATATCAAAACCTTAGTTTTAAATGAATATGAAATTTAAGATATATGCACATACCTGTTTATTGCAATACTGGCAGAAAATAATCTTGCCAGCAGAAGTCATCCCTGGTAATTGTACAAGCCATTGGTGTATAAGCGCACTCTTAGATGATTTCGTTTTAGGCATGATGAACTATATTCACTTAAACAGAGCTAATTCTCCACCTCCACACTTTACTCAGCATTCCTTTGGTGACAGTTGTCTGGGAAGAGCACATTTCTGTGAAAAACCCACCCTCTGCTGTTCTGCTCGTTCCAGGGATGTCCATTGTGTGATTGTAAAAATACAGAAGTGGAATTTTATTTTAAATGTAGAAAATAGGCATTTTAGGCAGTAAAATAGTAAAATAGTCTTCAAAGGTCCAAATAGGCAATTTAGGGTACTATAAAACTCAATGTAAGGGATTTATCATGAAACGTCAACACATTTTAAAAAATCATGTTATTTCGTAAGGAACGAAATAGACATTTGCCTTAAAATCCCAGGTCTACTAATGACTAATGAGAAAGCGTCTGTGGGTTATGCTTTAATATTTGGAGTGAAAGTGAGTAACAGTTGCGGTCAACGGTATTCAGTAAGAAAGAAGTCAGCGCTTGGTCGAGACTATCTTTATATAGGTCTATTTTCACGACATACGTTGCTGGAAGGGAGTGAATGCTGGGTGAACTGACGATAACTTATTCATAAGTTGGAGGCCACAGATATGAAAGTAGTGATAATGATGGTTGGTATAAAATTGTGGGAACAATGGTAAGAGGGTACTCAGAATTAGGAGATGAGGGCTATCTTTTAATTGAACTCGATGGATGAAACTGGCGCATTAACTGGCTCCGGTGGTAGGGTCATGTGAGGCAAGTCGAGGAGGATAGGGTGCCTATGATAATTATGGACTCGGGTAGGGAGGGTAAGAGAAGTAGAGGAATACAAGGGCGACAATGGTTAGACTCAGTTTTTAATTACTAAAACATAACCACAGAGCCAGTTGCAAGCAGAGGATTGTGGTGGTGCTTAGTGAATTCACAAAGGCTTGCAGACTGAACATGAATATGTATGTATGTATGTATGTATGTATGTATGCATGTATGTATGTAAGTATGTATGTATGCATGTATGTATGTATGTATGTATTCAGCTGACTTATGACGGGTGGCCTGGATGAGTAGCAGATAATAACCCTACTCTGTCGACCTAACTCTGCTCAGCAGGGCATAGCGTTTGTCTAGAGCACTATTTGTTCATGATTGTTTCCTTTCTCCTTTTGGGTACCCTTCGAAATGGGAACAAGTTCCGTTTGCGTAACGTGTGTGTATTTGCAGTGTGTGAATATTTGTTCATCTTCATGCAGAAATAACTAGGATGTAGAGAGTGGTAAACAAAATTTACATATCGGCACTCCCGTCCATACTGTGATTCACAAGGTTAGTTAACACATCACACAAGCTAACAGACTTACGTAGCTCCCTCTGGGGTTGAGAGGTGGAGTGGCTGCCTCCGGATCCCGAGACCCTGGTTTCAAGCCCGGCAGAAGTTGGCCAAGATGGATTTTTGAAGGGCGAAAAGAGTCCGTTTGATGCTTCATGTCGTACGATACCGGCATGTACTGTTAAAGATCTCTCGTGACACATTTGGTGGCGCAGCTCATTTTAGACTCACCCCGAATGGAGGTGAGCTGCATGTACCATTTCAACAACATACCGCATACCAGCCATCCTGCCATTAAGCCATTCTTAAATCTCTGACGAGTTGGCCCTGCGGTTACGGACGCGCAGCTGTGAGCTTGCATCCGGGAGATAGTGAGTTCGAACCCCACTGACGGCAGCCCTGAATATGGTTTTCCGTGGTTCCATATTTACACACGAGGCAAATGCTGGGCCTGTACATTTTTTAAGGCCACGGCCGCTCCCTTCCCACTCCTAGCCCTCTACTATACCATCGTCACCATAATGACCTGTGTCGGTGCGACGTAAGACAAATTAAAAAAAAAAATATCGAAAGAAATTTTTATTTCAGGACACTTCATTAGGAATGGTTCTAGATTCCTTTTGCAATAGAAAATTAAATATGCGATCATAGCAGCCATAGGATTCGCCCCCGAAGGATGGCAGCTAATAGCACGAACCGCTACGCTCCGGGGGCGGACATAAAATGAACACCATACTTAGATACGGTATACTCTGCCATTTGGTAAAGAAAAATGGAACGGCTAAATTGTCGCGCAGACAACCTAGAGTCAAATTAACATGTCTGTATACGGGAAATGGGGCCATACAATAATAATAATAATAATAATAATAATAATAATAATAATAATAATAATAATAATAATAGTAATAATAATAATAATATAATAGTATTATGTAATATATATGACATATTCCTCTAACTACTTTCACAGAGCTCATGCGGTAAAGCGCTGAGTTTCTGAACTCAAGTTTGAAGGTTCGACCCCGGTTTAGACCGGTGATATTTAAAGGTGCTTAAATACGCTCGTCTCGTGTCGGTAGATTTACGTATACGTAAAGGAACTCCCGCATGACAAAAATCCGGTGCGTCGGTGTCTCGAAAACCCGTAAAAGGGGTTAGGGGACGTAAAACTTATTATTATTATTATTATTATTACTAACGAATGTACCCGTGCTTCGCTACGGTATTCTACATTGTATTCGGTTATCGAAGTAAATAGTGTACATGCAGTAAATAAGATTGTTTTAAAATTGCATGTCTCTTAGCGTTATCCGAGAAAGAGCATGGGGAGTTCCCCGTACGTTGTTTCCAATGTAAAGTGTTTGTTACGGATTTGTGATATAACGGCAGGCTCACTTGCCTACTGCCATTCACAATCGAGTTGGGATGATTACGTTATAATTGCAGGCCCCATTGCCTACTACGCGGACAGAATCGATTTGGGGAGTTTTCGTTAATATGGCAGCCCCCTTTCCTACTTCCAGACAGATTACAGTTGAGGAGTTGCTATTATAATGGCAGGCAATTACCCTACTATCACTCGAAATTGAGTTGTGCAGTTATCATTATAATGCCAGGCCCATTTTCCTACTGCCAGCCAGCTTACTGCCAGTCACACCAAGTTGGTGAGTTTCCATCAAAATAGCAGGCCACTATGCCTAATGCCAGTCACATTTTAGATGAGGACATTTCTTTATAATGATAGGCACCCTTGCCTACTGCCAAACACAATCGGGTAGGGGAGTTTTAAACAAAACTGCATGCTCACTTGCCTTCTGCAAGTCAAATCGAGAAGGGAACTATTCATTACAATTGTAGGCTTTCCTTACTAATGACAGTTACACAGGAGTTGGAGAAGGAACCCTTTCATACTGCCAGTCAAAGTCGGTGTGGGGAGTACTGATTACAATAGCAGACCTACCCTTTCTCGATCGCTAAAAATCGACATCAGTGAATATATATAGATCGACATACGAAAGTATATGCGTGTTTACAATATTGAAGACCTTCATTTACAGATTAACTGCTACTAAACGTACGTCATATCGACAAAGGATTATACCATAAGACACGCCGGATTTAGTGGCCTAAATGGCTGGTCCTATGATATGTCATCTATTCTTGGGTCAGATTGAGTTAGAAACGTGGAACAGGGTAAAGGTTTTGTAAGATTATCTCACATTACATTACTTTTGGGATACATACATAGCATTTGGCTCACATATGGCTACTGGGTGGGCCAATTTTCGTGAAGAGTTTAATGATTCTGTATTTCATATAAGTAATTGAAAGTATGAATTATGCATGTGAAAATTCCAAATTGACTTAACATCGATTAAAGAGAAAAATCAAACGTAAAAGGGATACAGATACGGCAAAAAGTCATAAGACCACGGTTGTAGATCATTCCAAATTGAACGGAGATTGTGCAATCCGTTATGTGATAGGAATTTCCGAAGGTGTGCACCATCATTAAAATTGCCTGCATATTTCGATATTCTTCGGGGATAAAAAGTGAAAAATTTTATGATCTAGGATGTTTTCCGTTCGTTACAGGCTAAAACGTATAATTTTGTCAAATTTCAATTATCTTCTTTTTCTTCTGGCAGATTATAGCGCAATTTGGATTTTGGGCGAGGCGGGTAAAAATTAGTACTTTCAGGAAACTAAACCAAAAATTACGGAGATGGTCATTATTACCCCTTAAACGGAAAGCTGTAAGAAAATTTCGCCAAAATAGTCAGTGTAGAGGCACACAGTCGTTACGATTTGATTTATATAGATAAGGAATCTGCTCCATGTAAAACACCTTTTGGGCTATGTCCGCTGGACTTAACCTGCAAAAGTGACCATTCATGATATCTCCCTTAATAATCCTCCTGACGAAAGAATACACATGAAAAAAAGGTTTAGAGGTGGAATTCCATCACGTTTGGTCGATTTCCAGTCAGGTTGGTCTTGTTCTGTATATGTTGTGGAAGAGTAAAATCACCATTTCGGTTCCCTATAAACCGCCAGTCCATTCCGGAACATGAAATGTTATTTACGTTTAAAACCTACCTTTGGACAGGTGGATGCTAAATATAAATTTTGGTTCGAATGTCTTCAGTAGTTTTCAAATTGTAAGGAGTACGCTTTACACGCACCCGCTCGGGAGTTAAGTCCGATGGGACTTGTACAGAAAAACGGTCCGTTAATGATATCTCCCTTATTAATCCTCGTATCGAAATGATGCACATGAGAAAAAAGGTTTAGAAATTATTATCTACCAAGGTAGGTAGATTTCCATTAAGTTTGGTTGTGTATATTTTGTGAAAGTGCAAAATCACTGTTTCGGTTTCGTATAAACCCCCAGTCAATTCAGGGATTTAGAAACAATATTTGCCGTAAAACCTATCAAGGATAGGTGTATTCTAAATATGAGTCTTGGTGGAAATACATCCAGTAGTTTGTAGCACTCGCGTACATACGGCGTAATTAAGGAAGATATAATACAGTTAAGAAAGTTGAAAGTAATAGAAAATGGATTATAACTGAGGACAGCCGGATAACGACAAATATGTAAATGCCAAGTGAATGTATTGGAAAATCAAATGCCCCTCAATAAATTATGCTAGTGTGAGTAATGGATATAATAAAGCGGTAACAGAGGAGAAATTTAGGTCAGTGATTCTTAGGTAAACAAATAATAAGAAGATGACTAATGGTGTTATTACTTAATCTATTCGAGGGCGGTTATAATATCCAACGATATTCCGCCAATATCCCGCAGATAGGCCGATTGACGCCTCTCTTGCCTTCTACCCAAGGAACAACCACTAATTTAAAAGCATGATGAGGAAAATGGCAATACGTTACTTCCCTGCTTCCATGCAGTCAGTGACGTTGCCATGGTAACCTGTAGGTTCGTTGTCGGTCTGTCGGTCACTCAATGCAGAGCATGATACCAGCGGAAAATTGTAAATTTCTCCGTCATGTGAAGAGTAAGGTAAATTATGAACATAACGAAAGTTGTTTATAATGAAGAGACGTTTCACATACGGTAAACGAAGTTTACAGAAAATCAATAGTATAAGAGAAAATGGAGGAAAACCATTCTGGTTTTCCTATAAACCACCCGTCTATTCAAAGATTTTAAAATAACATGCATATAGAAATCTTCCCCGAGATGTGTATACTCTAAATATGAAGTTTGGTTGAGATCTATCCAGCCGTTTCGAAGTGATGGTGGAAAAAACCATTCAGGTTTTCGTATAAACCCCCAGTCTATTCAAAGATTTTAAAATGATATGCATACGGAAGCCTTCCCCGGGATGAGTATACTTAAATATGAAGTTTGGTTGAGATCCATCCAGCCGTTTCGAAGTGATGGTGGAAAAACCATTCTGGTTTTCCTATAAACCCCCGGTCTTTTCAAAGATTTTAAAATAATATGCATATCGAAACCTTCCCCGAGATGAGTATACTCTAGATATGAAGTTTAGTTGAGATCTATCCAGCCGTTTCAACGTGATGGTGGAAAAACCATTCTGGTTTTCCTATAAACCCCCCGAGTATTGAAAGATTTTAAAATGATATGCATATCGAAACCATCCCCGGGATAAGTTTACTCTAAATATGAAGTTTGGTTGAGATCTATCCAGCCGTTTCGACGTGATGGTGGAACAGACAAACAGACAAACAGACAGACAAACAAACAGACAAACAAACAGACACGAAACGTAAAAACCACCGATTCGGTCTTGAGTTGACCTAAAACGGATAAATATCTGAAAAATTGGCAAAGCAAAAGAAATTACAGACAGCGGACCCCCTACAATTTTATTTATATAGATTATTATTATTATTATTATTATTATTATTATTATTATTATTATTATTATTATTATTATTCATTTTAAGGTTCTCATAGACGTCAAGGTGCCGGATTTTTGCTGCAGGAGTTCTTTTGCATGTCGATAGGAGGTTGGGGAATAGAGGACCATGAAATATCACCGGACTGAGCCGGGATCGAACCCTCCAACTTGGGCTCGGCAAGTCTGCGCTCTTTTGCCACGGCCACCCAACTCGGCTAGGTAAGTTGATATCGCGATCATAGCCATGGTACCTGCAGTATTGCATGGAATCCGAATCACTAGGACGTACCTTTCAATTTAAAAATTACCGAGCTCGATAGCTGCAGTCGCTTAAGTGGGGCCAGTATCCAGTATTCGGGAGATAGTAGGTTCTAACCCCACTGTCGGCAGCCCTGAAGATGGTTTTCTGTGGGTTACCATTTTCACACGAGGCAAATCCTGGGACTGTACCTTAAGGCCACGGTCGCTTCCTTCCCATTCCTAGACCTTTCCTGTCCCATCGTCACCATAATACCTATCTGTGTCGGTGCGACGTAAAGCAACTAGCAAAAAAAAATATAAAAAGTCGCACTTTCATTGGCTAGGACTGGAACCAGGCAACGTTGTAGAGAAACAAGCGACAATACCTACTCAGCTATAATGTCCCCAGTCAATCGGAATATTTAGCTGAAAATCTTCCCTGAAACAATTACTTCGAAACCTTAATCTCACCATCGGTTGACAGGAGCTTTGTGATTTAAAGAAACAGCCTCCATAGCTGTGCTTCGGTGGTTCTTCTGATATTTTCATCAATTTCTCCAGGAAAATTCTCCAAGTCATCGTAGCATACCAATGCAGACATCACGGCCATAAAAGTTTGCAGACACACTGAATGAGCGCGTGGTTCGGGTTATGTGGCTGTGAGTTTGCATTCGGGAGATGATGGGTTCGAAACCCACCGTTCGGAGCCCTGACAATGGTTTCCTATTTATACACCAAGTAACCGCTGGGCTTCGTTTCCAATCCTAGCTTCTTCCCAACGTTATGCCGCCGGAAACTTTCAGTGTGTTTATGCGACATTTGAACTCAGGCATAATAATAATAATAATAATAATAATAATAATAATAATAATAATAATAGTAATAATAATAATAAATGAAATTAAAGGTTATCAGACACTTTTCACACATATATATTAAGTATAAGGGACTGTTAACCACGAAGTCTCCAGTTTCTGACATTAAGCCACAATCTAGAAGTGGTACAAATTCAGAAAATTTCACACGTATTTTTCAAGTCAACTCTGGACACTGTAGGCTATCTCAGTTCAGATGGAGTGACAATGGCTTATTTGGAGATGTGTGCCTAGAAATTGATGGATCCTAGGTTGAGCATGCTTCTTTGAAACCGTTCCTTAATCTTAAGTATAACTGATATAAGCAGCCCAACTGGGAATTAAATCTTCATACTAAAAGCGTACGGTAGTAATTCCTGCCAAATGTTCTTATCTTACAGTTGCTCCTCAGGGCAATGGAAACTGGAAGGGCACTTCTCAAGACAAGCACTTCGTTTTCTATTTGAAGAGAATTCTTGAAAGAGAATACAGCACGATTTTACAGGGAAACTTTGATAGATTAAGAGAACGAGTTCGGCGATCACTCACAGAAGTACTCTTCTGCATCGGAGTGTTCACTGTTCAACTTTATGTCCCATACAATTTAAAGATTTTGCACTAAGTTCTGTAGTAAAGAAGAGAGGGTAGGTAATTCTCATCATCACTGAAAGCAGACTCGATAAAAACACACTGACTGAGTCGTCAGAAATTCCTCTAGAAGAGAGAAGTTTGTTGTCACTTTCCTCCTTGAAGCCATCCGGCTAAAAGGGACTCCCTTGACATTAAGGAGATTTGCTTTGTAGCTTGGAGTCGTGCGACATTAGGTCACTTGAGAGCAGCGGAGCAAAGACGAGGTCAAGTGGGAAGAGAAGAAGCAAAGAGACTGCAATATCACGGCCGGGTGGGCTGGTTCGCTCTTTGAAGCAAGACGTCACTGCATTACCTGACACCTATTGCCCACGCGACAGGAAAAAGAATGAATTGCTTGAAATTCGCACCGGCAAGCGCTTGTCTTTTGTTTTCACGAGTCACTCTACACACACACTGGTCGGTTCGCCGGCTCGCTTCGACAGTATTACCCCTCGGCACTTAACTAAATTGTAGGAAACACTTTGGAATCACTCCACTTTATCATTCTTCTTCCTCAGAGGTTTAATATACCGAAGCTGACTGAACAATACCCAATAGATTTAAAACACTCTTGTTTAAAACAAAATAGGAATTGATAAAACCTTCACAGTCACTCTATACTGCTTTAAGATACTGTCATTTTTAAATTCCCTTCCTTACACAAGAGAATTTAAATTACTATAAAGCAACGATACATTGGCGGACGTTCGACAGCTTATTTCGTACTAAAATAAATGTGACGAAGAACTTTGGAGTGGCTTTAACTGTAGATGCTTTGGAGATCGACTCTGTATGCGAATGCTATGGCTGCTATGATAACATATTTGATTTGCTGCTGCAAAAGAAATCTAGAACCGTTCCGAATGAAGTGTCCTGAAATTATTTCATTCAAAAATATTTTAGCAAGAACGTCCACTTCGATTATTATTATTATTATTATTATTATTATTATTATTATTATTATTATTATTATTATTATTATTATTATGTGCCTTTGCTGGCGGGACCTAGTGTTTACAGTGCACTATGTCTTCTGGTCTGGGCTACAGCAATTTTGTTACTTTCATTGATGTGTTATGGAAAAGATCTCATGGACAGAAAAACTCACCAATGAAGAAGTTCTTCGACGAATAAGTGAAAAAAGAACCTTTTTAGCAACAATAAGAAAAAGAAGAGACCAGTTAATTGGCCATCTCTACAGGCACAATGGATTCATAGTTAATGTCATAGAAGGAAAGATTCAAGGTAAAAGAGGAAGAGGAAGACCTAGACTGCAATATGCAAGACAGATCAGAGATGACGTAGGAACAGGCTCATATGTGGAAATGAAGAGATTAGCGGATTACAGAGAAGAGTGGAGAAGACGAATTGCTGCCAACCAATCTTAGGATTGAGAATTATGAAGATGATGTCTTCTGGTCTGGGCTACAGCAATTTTGTTACTTTCATTGATCTGTCTCAGCTTTATCCTTGGCTTTGACAAAATGAATGTGACTGAGGTATGAGTGATGCTAGTAATGCCACTCCTTCTGCAGCCAGTCCCACCGAGCTCGATAGCTGCAGTCGCTTAAGTGTGGCCAGTATCCAGTATTCGGGAGATAGTAGGTTCGAACCCCACTGTCGGCAGCCCTGAAAATGGTTTTCCGTGGTTTCCCATTTTCACACGAGGTAAATGCTGGGGCTGTACCTTAATTAAGGCCACGGTCGCTTCCTTCCCACTCCTAGCCATTTCCTGTCCCATCGTCGCCATAAGACCAATCTGTGTCGGTGTGACGTAAAGCAACTAGCAAAAGAAAAAAAGCAGGCCGTCCCTGTTATGAATGGTGTGAAAATATTGCTCATAGGGTCGGTTGGTCATGCATTTCAGTGGGCTTGGCAGACTGATATGTAATAGCAACTTCTGGCTCGGTGAGGAAAGCAACGGCAAACTACCTCACTCCTCATTACCCTAGTACGCCTCTTCAGTGATGCCTAGGCCATCTTTGACAGCTGATGGCAGAGCTGTTGAGGATTCAACCAGCCAACCAGCCTTCGGGATGAGGACTAAACATACACATACATTATTATTATTATTATTATTATTATTATTATTATTATTATTATTATTATTATTATTATTATTATTATTATTATATTAACACTATTCAAATTAGCTGGTATGCTGGAGTTTTGTTTCAAATAGGCATTTTTACGTCTCAACAGATCTCTAAACAAGATGCCGTCCCATTAGTAGATTGGTAAAGATTCTGCTAGTAATCATTTCCAAAAATATGATTCTCTCTCAGTGCACCATAGCAAAGGATAGAGGCTGTACACTGCAGCCTTAAATGATCAGTTACTTGGCGCGACTGATGCGGAAGAAAAAATTGCCTACCGACTTTCGTTTAATCTCATGATTTTCTTGAGTTCTTGAAATTCATCATCGGGTAGTCGATGGGGTAAGAAAGAGAATTGAATGCCTATCCGTTAGTTCCGTTTCTTCATACTGAGTTGGGGATGAGGTGAGATGAATTGCGAACTTCAGTTGAGGAGCTAATGAAGACGAAATTAAGGATGGTGAATGAAACTGGGTAAGGAGGTTGAAGCAATCAGCTATGGCCTACGAATAGGAACTGTCCCGGCGTTTGCCTGGAAGTGTAAACGGGAAATCATAGAAAACCATTCTTAGAACAGCCATCGGTGCGTTTCGAACCCATGCGTCTCCCGAATGCAGAGCTTGGCTACATTGCCGTAGAGCGTAAACACACGCGGCCACTCCACTCAGTGGTAAGAAAAAGAATATTAACTTGAAATAAAGGATACGAATTTTTTTTTTTTGCTAATGGCTTTACGTCGCACCGACACAGATAGGTCTTATGGCGACGATGGGATAGAAAAGGCCTAGGAGTTGGAAGGAAGCGGCCGTGGCCTTCATTAAGGTACAGCCCCAGCATTTGCCTTGTGTGAAAATGGGAAACCACGGATAACCATCTTCAGGGCTGCCGACAGTGGGATTCGAACCCACTATCTCCCGGATGCAAGCTCACAGCCGCGCACCTCTAACCGCACGGCAGGATACGAATTGTACTGACTCAGGGTTGTTTAAAAAAATTAATTGCAGAAAAAAGCTCTATGAAGGTTAATAAAGTTAAAGCTATATAAAAACAATTTTATAGTAGTCTAGAAATGTACACACGAAAACTCTGGCCTCATTTCTCTCTGTTTCACATTGCCTTCTTGGTCTCCCTTGTCTTTATAATACTGTTAACGAAAAGCCTGAACAATTTAAAATCTGATGATGATGATGCTTGTTGTTTTAAGGGGCCTAACATCGAAGGTCATCGGCCCCAATTTAAAATCTGATTCGCAACTAGAAAAAATCTGATTCCATATGAGACCGTAGGTTAATTTGTTTTAATCCAGAGAGTTCGGTCTCCCACGATCAAGCATACTCAGTCTGAGTTAGCTCCTAACTTTCTGTTGTAGCAAGATCCGACAACTGGAAATCAACACAGGATACCATAAAGCGTTGAGTGGACCCTTAATTAAAACGAGCTAACTTCCATCTTCAACTTGGAACAGTCACAGACTTTAAGCAAAATCATTCTTTCTTTCTTAATCTGATTACCCTCCAGGGTTGTCCGGCTCCATGGCTAAACGGTTAGCGTGCTGGCCTTTGGTCACAGGATTCCCGGGTTCGATTCCCGGCAGGGTCGGGAATTTTAACCACCAGTGTTTAATTTCGCTGACACTGGGGCTGGGTGTGTGTGTTGTCTTCTTCATCATTTCATCCCCCCATGACGACGTGAAGGTCGCCTACGGGAGTCAAATCAAAAGACCTGCACCTGGTGAGCCGAACATGTCTTCGGACACTCCCGGCACTAAAAGCCATGCGCCATTTCATTTTTTCCTCCAGGGTTGGTTTTTCCCTCGGACGCAGCGAGGAATCCCACCTCTACCGCCTCAAGGGCAGTGTCCTGGAGCGTGAGATTTTAGGTCAGGGATACAACTGGGGAGGATAACCAGTACCTCGTCCAGGCGGCCTCAACTGCTATGCTGAATAGGGGCCTTGGTGGGGGATGGGAAGATTGGAAGGGATAGACAAGGAAGATGGAAGGAAGCGGCCGTGGCCTTAAGTTAGGTACCATCCCGGCATTTGCCTTGAGAAGTGGGAAACCATGGTAAACCACTTCCAAGATGGTTGAGGTGGGAATCGAACCCCCCTCTACTCAGTTGACCTCCCAAGGATGAGTGGACCCTGTTCCAGCCCTCGTACCACTTTTCAAATTTCGTGGCAGAGTCGGGAATCGAACACGGGCCTACGGGGTAGGCAGATAATCACACTAGCCCCTACACCACAGAGGCGGAGTTAAGCACAATCTGCAGAGTAAATATGTAAGTCACTCATTAACAATAGCATGACGCTCAAATTTTCAGCACATGGCTGTGAAAATTAAGAGAATGATTGGGTACATTGAATAAAGAGTAATGTCATTGATAGTTTAAAAAAACGTGCTGAAATAAACAGACAAAATAAATATGTTCAAGTGAACAAATAAACGATCAAGAAATATTCCTTGTTACTTTAAAGTTTGAACAAGTACGTTTAACAATTCGTAATATACCACAAGCAATTTTTAATAAAAATTGAATATACGGGTTTTCTAAATATGGCTCAAAATATGGCGAAATCGCTCCGTTTTCCATAAAAATGGTTCTTATCCACCGTGAAACCGTGGAACAACGACAGCTCTCACTGGTCGTACCTTGTACCTGGAGAACGACGTTTCGGAGTGATCGTATCCATCCAAGTAGATCATACTAATTTCTTTCTCACACAAAACAGTAGAAAAATGAAAATTTTAAAAAGTATTGTTCGCTAACTGCTCCGGCAAGGAGGATAACACTTGGAAAATGTTGTAGTGTTCACAGAGATTAGAATACGGCACGCTGTCTCTAGCGACCTTAGATAATGAGTTCAATACGTAACTGGCATTTCTCCGAGAAATGTCAGTAATGTACTGTAGCCTATATAGAACCTATCCTTGCTATGATGCAATCACGTTCTAAGCGCCGCCAAGCATCAAGAAGGGTTTTAGCATACATTATACTTACACTGGTGGAAATTGAAATTCCAACACCAAGAATGAGTTGTCCTACATAACCGAAATTCCTGAGGCGTGTTTGAACATCTGAAACATGACGGCTATTCAAATTTGCGCGCTAGTCTACGAAGAGTGGTGCTAGTAGCGCCACTATGGACTTGCAGAGCAAATTCGTTTTAAATACGTCTTGTGAAATTCATGAGCGTTTATCTTCGACCGGTGTTGACATTGTGAGGTAGGTGTGAATCAAACATGCCTTTGAGACGGAGAAGACAGTATCAGAAGCTTACTGAGTTTGAACGTAAGGCTACGAGAAGGTGGATGATTTTTCCGCGATATTGAAGGAAGTCTTGACAGGGATATATCCACAGTTCATCGATATTTTCAACACAATGGCCACAGGAAGGAACTATCTCATGAAGTTCGGGATCCAGCCACACATGGGCCTCTACGGAAAGGAAAAAAACGCCGTATTTGCCACATGGCTGTTATGGATCGTACTGCCTCTGCAGCAACCATTAGAGAGTCAGTTGGCACAAGAGTAATACAGCGAACTGTAACGAATGGATTACTTGAGGGACAGCTCCGAACGTCTTGCAGCGTCCATGGCACTAACTCCAAATCACTGCCATCTGCGACTTCAGTGGTGTCAAGCTAGAGCTCATTGGAGTGTGGAGTGGAGACCTGTTGTGTCCTCAGATGAGAGCTGTTTCCGTCTTCGTGCCGGTGGTGGCCGTAGTTTGGTACGGAGGAGGTCAGGTGAGGGCTACCGGCAGTGCGGTTCGAACCCACTTTCTTCCGCCCGCTGTGCTGCCATTCATTCGCTGTATTCAACGGGGTGTTTTCCGACAGGACAATACTCGTGTTCATCCCGCTGCTGTCACCCAACGTGCTTTACAGAATGTCGACCAGTTGCCTTGACCGGCGAGATCACCAGACCTTTCAACCATTGAGCATGTATGGAATATTATGGGATAGCAAGTCCAGCGTCATCGAATACCAGTTTTGGCCGTTGCTGATTTGACTGACCAAGTGCAAAATGCATGACATTCCTTCCCACAAAATGATATACGGCACCTTTACGACACAATGCATGCACGTTTGCATGCTTGCGTTTAAAATCGTGATGACTAGAGCGGTTATTAATGTACCACCATGCCACTTCAACCTGTGACCTGGAAACATTAATCTACCTATCTCTATACATATAAACCCCATTCTGTCTGACATTGACAGCGATGTTGAGAAAACGAGAATGATTCAACAGGCGAAATTGGTACCAGCTGTAGTTTGATATGCCTTCCTTACAAGGAAAACACAATGAACATTTTTGAAGAAAAATACATTTTTCTTAGCGAAGTTATTTTCTCATAATCGCCATAATGACGTAGGTACACAGCTATATATATCGGCATGAGTTCGAACTACGTACACCTGACTTCTTTTGCGTTCCACAGATATATTGAGAAAACGGGAACGTTTCAGAGACTTAAAATGCTACGAGATATGGGTTAGAAGAACAATGTATTGATGACCATCAAACTTGAACTGTTCAGTGAAAAATACTATCTTCCGCTGAGTATGAGGAAATTACAATAATGCAGTATTCAATATATGTGTGTTCTGTCCATTTAAGTGTCTGGCATATAGACATCGTCTCCATTTGCTCGCACTATAATGGCAGACTCGATGAGTGAATTAGAATCTGGTGATTATTTATCGGGAGATGACGTTCATTACTTGTTTCACGATATTGTCTCCAGAAAAACATACACCTATTTTAGGCCACAAAACGTTTTTTCTTTCCATTGAAGCTTAGTTTAACCGGCTATACGTTCACATATACAGGTAACAATTACAGGAAATGCCCACTGGAAAACAATTTTAAACTTACTTTCTGTTGACTTCAGCTTTTATCCAGATGTTTACTAAAGCAGACATCCTAATTTTGAATCTGCTATCATTTTTCTTGTATCACATCAGGTATTTTCTCTACCGCTTACCTCCTTGGGACAGGTACACTGATTTTGGGCCAGTCCCAACTGGCCATTCGGTTTCTCTTCGTGAAGGATATGGAGACATAAAAAGAGCCATTGTGTTATTGAAATAACACACACACAATTGGGTCATATGTGCACTTCTTGGGCAGCAGCACGGATACAACAAATATCTCTGTATGTGGAAAGTAATTGGCCTCCACGATCTTCCCTCAAACCAGCTGATCCAAACATTCTACATGAGCCACTTCTTGATAGAAAAAATATTATATTTCCACCTTTGCACTAGAATCTTGGACGTATGAAGCAGTACGTGAAAGCTTTGAAAATTGAAGGAGACTGTTTCAAGAGTCTCCTTACCACATTTCCCGCCCTGCCACATGAAAAATTAAAGGCCGGTGTGTTTAATGGTCCGCAAATTCGACAGCTTGATCAGAGATCCACATTTCATTCGGACAACGATAGAACTGGAAAGAAATGATTGGTTTTGTCATTCAGGGCCATTATCACGAACATTATTGGAAATACACGAGCAGAGAATTACATGGAAATCATCCAAAATCTCTTAGACTCGTACAAAATGCTTGGATGCAACATGAGCATCACGGTGCATCTTCTGTATAGCCATCTACAGTAGATATACGCTACCCGAAAATCTTGGTGCCACCAGTGATGAACAAGGTGAACGATTCCACCAAGATTTGAAGGTCATGAAAGTACGCTATCAGGGTGGATGGGATCAATATATGCTGGCTGACTACTGCTGGAGTATTGTAAACAGATTTCACACTCCACGAAAAGCTATAAGCGTAAATTTTAGCCAGAAGTGGAATGAACTGGATAAGATTTTATGTTTAGAAGTAATATATCCTGTGTGTGAACAAAATTTCTGTTTGAATTTAAGTTTATTCCTTTACTTTTCATTCTACGTATACAATTTTAATGATTTTCGAAGGTACACGGTATCGTAAAAACCTGACGTGATAGAAAAAACTGAGTATTTGGATTCCCTATCCAAAAAATAGTGAAAAAATGTCTCAGATCTAAGTCAACAAAACTCTGTTCCCCAGTGTCACGTCACGCATTGTACAGTATATGTGTTTATAATGATGGCTTCGACATTATTTACGATAGTTTAAACACTAATACTTTGTTGCAATGACAGAAGGATTTTATATCTAGGCTGTTCCTGATTCCTGTTCCAAAGTTTATCACCGTGTAGATCATTTGCCTAACATAATCGATTGTGGAGTTCACGACATTGCTTTTGCTACATCCGGCACTTCATCAGAAATCCGTCGGGAGAACATGACGTCCATGAAGGCATGAGGTCACTCCTGAAAGAATTTTCTATCGTCGAGGGCTGCGCGAATTTCGTGTGGGCCGAACATCCAACGTACTAAAATTCCACGACGAAGACGAAAATAATAAACAAAGGTAAAAGTGGCAAAGATAAAACATGCCGTTACAGACACGTTTGGAGAAAGAAGAGAGAGTAATGACTCTAAAATCGTAGACCTCTACGCCTAACGTAAGAATGTCAGAAGACGTGGAGTAAACGAGATAAGTTTACTTAATCAAATGGGACGAGGTAAGCATGGCCCCCCTTTACGCACTTTAAGCAGTAGGTCAGCTGTTTTTAATGAACAACAAATCACCTTTCGCTGGAAAAGTGATATTGCTTAGTGCAGACTTCAGACAGTGTATTTCAGTAATTGATCACTGTTTCATAACAGGAGATATCCAGTCGTTTTAAATACTCTACTTTACGGCCCAACATTATTTAACTTCACTGAAAGGCTTCTGAAACTTTAAAACGGAGAACTAGGTCAAATGACACTATTGAGATTAAACAAAGTAATATTTCAAAAAGTATTATACATGATTCAGTTGGTTCCTCTTTTCATCCAAATCAGAGTACAATGTTTTCCACAGTAGAAATTTATTTTGCCCAAGAAACGATAAAGTTAACATCATCAAGCAATAGGTTTTGAATCGTTTGGTAGGTGACCAAATAACGTTTGTTCGTTTAGTCCTTTCGTCTTTGAATCAACAATGTGCGATGATGTTAAGGATACTGTCTCGTGCAATGGGACGAGATTGAATCTAAAGAAGGTGGACAAAAATACCTTTCATGCAGAAATTCAGACGGACTCAGCTTCAGGAAGAAGATGTTTTACTCCAAGAATAGATTTAGCACCTTTGAATCCGTGTATACCATTCATTCCTCTACATTTAGACTTCTCTGTCACAATGAATAAGTCACCAGTATTAACTTTAAAGCTGGGATAAATCTCCCCACTCCAGTGTTTTGGATAGTTGCACGTAGCTTTCTCAAGAGTACGCAGATCCATAGACGTCAAAGTACAACTCCGAGCTACAGCTCCATTCAATATGGTGTGTAAGGGAAAACTACAATACCTGTTTCCATTCCATTAAAATGCCGTATAAAACCCGGAAAGTTTATATTTTATTCATAAGATATATATATTGCACCCATAAGCGAATTTACGTAATTAATTTATGAATTAAAAGTTGAATGTTTCGCATATGGAATACTACAGTAGGCTGTGAGAGCTAGCAGTCACAAAGCAACATTCTGGCGCCAGTCAGTCGGCAAGGAAATCCTCGAAACTCTTCTTAGAGCACGAACAACTTGTAGACCGACCTGAGTCCTGCATCCAATAAATTTTATGGTACCGCCTAGGAGTGGCAACTTTCTACTTGGTTCTCACGAGAAAATCACGCGTTGAGGCCTGACCTACTTAGAAGGACAAAGAGACAACGATAACACCCACCAACCCTTGGGAGAAAATGGAAGCATCCATGCTGCGAAGAGCGCGAAAGTCTCAGCCAATCACAAAATTCCAAATTTGAATGTCCTATCATAGCGGGAATCTACAGTCAGTATTTCGCTATTTGGAGCCCGGAGTAGTTGTAAAAAACAGTGTCCTGACTTCCTAATAATATTTGAAAATTTATCGGTGCGAAGGTGTGGTCAATTATTGGCTAATTAATAAAATTTTAACTTCACACGGAAGAGTAGTATCGCCCAGGAATTGAACTGTCATGGCGGGAAGAAGCCATTCGCTGGAAGAAAATAACGCCGGTGACGCGCGCCGTCGTGTGGATTATCCTGTGATCGTTTCCCACGGCGCAATATAACAAGTGAGTCAGACCGAAATTAGGAAGATTTTGTACATAATTTTGAAGCTTTAACCTACGGATGTATGATAAAGCGCTCCCAAGTGCTAGATTACTATGCCACATCCCTTCCACAGAACTATTTTCGAGGTGGGGGGAGAACTGGTTACAAAACCAGCGACCAGAGTGGTGATTCTTCAGTGTGTGTTCACTGTGGATTAGTTGATTCAGAGTGTGTTTAGAGTGTGTCAGCTAATTCAGTTAGTCAGCTTTCAAATTCAGTCTTGTGTGAACTTTACTCTTATGAATTACGAGTCTGGTAGGAACGCGATCAGAGACACTTATTGGCATTCGAGTGAGCCATGTATTTACTTGGGAGAGTAATATTTCAGGAGAAATGAACACTTTAACAAACTTTATTTTATTTTGAATTTATGCAGAGATAACAGACAATAGCTATATTTTTCAACACTTGCCTTAAATGAACTCACATTACCAACCGAGAGGGACAATGGAACATGTTGCGACACGTAACTACATAAAACCTTTCTAATCCACGTGTAGTTTGACATTTGTTGGAAAGCTATTTTATTCTTTCATTTTGGGAAGACGATCAGTATAAATTTCCCCACATCATTGGAAACTGCACTTTTAGCTTGCTTTTACCACTTACAATAAACTGTTATGGCAAGTGAGATGCTTCGGGGAGAAACTAGTTAAAGCAGACAGGGAGGAGAAGGACTTTTCATTAATGGAAGGCCGCGATGTTAAAGACCTTGAGCAAACTGTTATGTTCCGAAGAGGTGAACAACCGGTAAGCTGTAAGTAAACAAACTGAGAGGGGTGTGGAGACCAGCAGGAGGCGTTAGGCAGGTAGCGGAGAGGAAACTTTCGACTTCACGTCAGATGTTATGCAGTGCTGTTGTATCATCTTCACTGAAGTGCTAAATGCGTGTGTTATGTTAATGTGAGCGTGTGTAACGCCATGATAAAAATGTATCAAGTATGCGTGTGTGAAAATTTGGAATACCACATCAGTTTCAAGATGGAATTCTAATTCATCATGACGGAGCCCGGAGGGTGATCCAATCTACCTCCAGCACCCAGGTATGAGCAACAACAAAAATAATGTGTAAATAGAATATGTAGGACTGTGAACTAATCGATGATCAAATGTAGCTTAGACTGTTAGATAGGATTGTAAATAATTCACATAATAATAATAATAATAATAATAATAATAATAATAATAATAATAATAATAATAATAATAATAATAATTTTGCACTTTTAGCTAGGGTTATTTTGCGCATTTCCTTTACGTAGATGTGTTTTCGGATTATTGTGGATCGTTTTGTAGTAAATCACTTTGACAGTTTAGGATGCTATATTATTAGATTTCAATGAGTGTAATGCCGATTTTTATAATTATAATAATAATAATCATGTTGCTATAACTTTAGTTATGTGCGATATTTCTGTTGGAGTTGTGATTTTTGTAGATGCCGCCTTGTTGATTTTAATGCTTATTTTGCTACTTGCGCATTTAGCTTGTTTTATGTTGTGGAATCATCATTCAGATGACCGTTTCCGGTAGTTCTTATACCGTGTATTTTGCGACGATTTGGTGGACGCGAGTATTTATTTCTGTGTGTAGTTACGGTTACACATTTTTCAATAGCCGTGTTTTTGAGAGGCAATCTCGTCATTTTTAGTAAACAGTTAGTGACAGGAAGCCATTGATGAGTCAGCTCTGATATTTTGTGATAAGTGAAGCAAAGAATGATCTAGAGATCGAGCTAAGTGAATAATATCCCTGATGATCTACGTTGATAATGGAAATGTGATATTTGGACCATGTCATGAACTGTCGTAAGAAATAGAGATGTGCACGACAGATATTTCGCCCGCCGAATACGAGCGAGGCCGTATTATGAGGTACTACGTCGAGATTAATGATGAGTAAATAGAATTGAGAGATGAATAATTTAACCAAGAGTGTTAAATATCTTACGACATGGGTTATGATTGTAGGCAGAAGCCTGTACTTTGTTTCAAATAGTTCCAGGGAAAGTAGATGCTCGGAATATATGCTAATTAAAGCAAGAGGTATACGTGGGCAGAGCGACGAATCAATGTGCATTTTGACAGTCATGTAGAGGCATGGTTGACATGAAATAGCAGTAATTGTTGTCCATAAAGGTTAAATAGTGTCATGGACAGATATTTGTCGTCTGAGGTTAGAGATTGCCGTCAAATTCACAATTGTTTTGCTACTCGTAACGGGGAAAATTTTCTGTAGACGCCGATATGTGCGCATTTTATTCATTTATTTTATTTTATTATTTTCAGCAAGCAGCGATGTTGGGATCTAGATTTGTTGATTTCTTATTCATTCTTCATGTACTTTTATTACCGTTTATTTGTAGGGTCATACGTGAATTATTTGCATTTGATTTGATGTAAATAGATAGGTGTAGTTAGGCTAGTTTTGATTTCTGTATTTTCTTTTGTTGGAGCAGTGTTTCTCCATTAACAGGTCTAATTATGTAAATAAGATTTCATGTGTTAAGATAAGAGATCGTCGATTAGGTCATAGTCAAAACCAGAGTAGTGGTATGCTCATACCAGACATTCAGTAATTACCAAACCTTTAAAATCCACTACATTTTAATTAGGAAATGAAGCGATCTTTAATAAACCAGTTGTATAATAACTCCCGCAATGAATGAGGTAAATAAGATGGGGTCTGCCTCCATCTAGTGGTGGCACCACAAATTATGAGTTCGTAATGAAATGCAGTCAGCGGCAAATTAAGTAAAATTTTAATGTACAAGGATCGCTTTCATTTGAAATATAAACATGAGGCACTTGGCCTAATCATTATTTATATTTTAAAGAGGTCCAGGCTATCACAGTCATGCAAGTGAAGTTTAAATAATTAAATGAGTGATTGTAACACTCAGGTTCATGTTTCAATAATTTCCTTTTCAACCATGAGTAGTTGTGAATGTGGCAGTGGTTACGTGGTAAATGAAGTACGATGTTCATGGCTGATTCTTTGAATTATTCCTTACTTGTTACACATGGTTAGTGCAGTCCACGATTATTTTAAAGTTGGGTGTTCCCAACTGAGTCACATGTGTTAAAGATTTGATAAACACCTCTGAGTCAGTGTTCATTTGATGACGTAACTAATTAATTAATTATTCAACTACATTAATTTATTTTGAGAGACATTTTCTACGTAATACAATTCAGTATTTCAAATGAGGTGGTATTTTCTGACCAGAGTTTTGTATTTATTCACGTCATCGTCTTGAAGACAGTGTCAACGGAATCTGGCACATAATTAATTTGATTGACTTTCAGTCAGATTTATTAGGCAGACAGTTGTGTTATTGTAAGGCAGATCTTTAATTTTTTTTAAATTTCTATTTCATTACACTTTGTTTACATTTTTCACCAGTTTAGTTTACTTTCATTTTTGACACTTTGCACTTTGTTCAATAAATCAGTTTGTTATTTAAATTTTAATTCAGTCTTTGGGTACCGTCATTGATAGTTAGTTTACCCCATCTTTTCATTTCCTCACTCCCTGATCGACGTGTGGCCTATCTTCGGGGATATCATCGGACGGTCCGCAACTGAGGAAGAAGAGTCTACATGTAGCGGTGAGTATCATTTAAATGTCATTTATTACAGGAGCAGCCGGCGCACAGAAGAAGGAAGAAGTTCACCGCATTTATTGCCTTGAAAAGGGCACAATATATATATAAATAGCCCATTTAGAATTTTCAATTACTTTATAGGAATTTCAACTGTCGAAGACAGTCTTACATACTAATTAAAAAAACATGGCGCAACAGCCTCGAAGGGCATGGCCTACCAAGCGATCACTACTCAGCCCGAAGGCCTGCAGATTATGAGGTGTCATATGGTCAGCACGACGAATCATCTCGGCCTTTATTCTTGGCTTACGTACTAGTGAAATAAATATTCTACCTGGACAATTGCTTAGCCTAAATTTCATTCCTCTAATCTAATGTTTTCTTGGTGATAGGATTTCATTCTTTGCCAGTGTGTAACATGTCTGCCTCCCTAGAGTAACAGTTGGCACTGTTAGATGCTGTCCTCGGAAGATCGGATTCAATTTCCGGTACTACCAGATATTTAAGAATCGCAGGAGGGCTGGTTAAAATGGTACATGCTACTGATTACTTTTACGGTTTGCGGAGACGCCGAGGTCCAAGAATTTATGTCCCTCATAAGTTCTTTCACGTGCCCGTATATCTACCGACACGAGGCTGGCGTATTTGAGCAGCTTCAAATACTACCAGCATGAGCCGGGATCGAACCCGCCAACTTGAACACAGAAGGCCAGCGCTCTACCATCTGAGCTACTCAACCCGGCGGTTTCTTACACAAAAATGATTAAATAATTCTTAGAAATACAGATGGAAAAGCAATGCCTGGTTTCAATAGGACGCAGTTCCTCAGTCTGTCACTGCGGACAAAATACAATGAAGCAAGCCTAGGCCATACTTCGGGACCCCTTGTTTTTTTCAGGAATCCGAACCGTAGGAACGTGAGTTATCATTTAAGATAGCCTACTTGCAAAATACCAGGGATTTGAACTGCCACTGTCCTGTTAGAAGCCAGTAGCTACAGGAGAACTATTCCCCTATCTCACCCAGATACTCTTCTCACAGCGAAATACGCGATGTGGTTGTACTTTCAGAAATTCGTACAACGATCCCCTTTGTTTCCAACTGTGTTGCTTTACAGTCAATTGTTTGCAGCCTCTGCACATTTAGAGGTATTCTGCTTGTATAATATACATGCTGTTCCAACATAAATATGCTTCTCCTCGTCGGTATGAGGTAAGATTTAATGAGTGAAACAATAGAAAACGAGAATTCAATAAGCTCCATTTAACCTGGAACTGGAGAAATTATAAAGCAGCTTCAAAAGGGCATTCACGTTTCAAAAATTAATATTATATTATTATTAATAATATGATGGCATCCTACTGCTATAATTTCAGGAGATAGCAACAACATACAGATAATTCTTCTATCATTAAACTTCAGTGCCTCTATGAAAATAGTAAACACTTTCCACGATCCCTGTTTACCAAATAGAACCGTTGATCCCATCTCTTTTTCAGTATGAGAATGCAAACATTTTCCGGTCAAACAGAATTTATAACATAAACGAAAGGTTAAGACACAAGAGATGAATCTATATTCTTTCTAAACACAGAATGACATGCGTACATCTGTGCTAGCTGGGCCATAGTGAGAGGACGTCGTACAGAAACTGTAAATTAAGGTGAATTTTCTAATAATTTTCACTCCACATTAGCGCAAAGCTTTATCTGTCTATTGTTTACAGTGTCTACATATTTACAGATATTCTGCTTGTACAGAACACATGCTGCTTCCACCCTATAATGTCGCGAGTAATGTCGGCGTGCCTTTATCTATCAGTTATAAGATACTTTGAATGTGTTAGAATAACTTTATTTAGTATTAATAACGATAACATTAATAATCATTGTAATAGTCCTCCGACTCGTTGGCTGAATGGTCAGCGTACTGTCCTTCGGTTCAGAGGGTCCCGGGTTCGATTCCCGGCCGGGTCGGGGATTTTAACCTTAATTGGTTAATTCCAATGGCACGGGGGCTGGGTGTATGTGTTGTCTTCATCATCGTTTCATCCTCATCACGACGCGCAGGTCACCTACGGGTGTCAAATAGAAAGACCTGCACCTGGCGAGCCGAACCCGTCCTGGGATATCCCGGCACTAAAAGCCATACGACATTTCATTTTTTCATTGTAATATATATTAATTTGTTCAGTGTCTAAGGGAAAGCCTAATGGCCTTAACTACACCAATAAAGTCATTTTTCTATCTATCAATCTATCTTTCTTCCTTACTTACTTAATCTGTTTACCCTACAGGGTTGGTTTTTCCCTCGGACTCAGCGAGGGATCCTACCCCTACCGCCTCAAGGGCAGTGTCCTGGAGCTGGAGACATTGGGTAGGGGAATACAACTGGGGAGAATGACCAGTACATTCCCCGGTGGCCTCACCTGCTATGCTGAACAGGGGCCTTGTGAGGGGATGGGAAGATTGAAAGGGATAGACAAGGACGGGGAAAGGAAGCGGCCGTGGCCTTAAGTTAAGGCATTTGCCTGGAGGAGAAGTGGGAAACCATGGAAAACCACTTCCAGGATGGCTGAGGTGGGAATCGAACCCACCTCTACTCAGTTGACCTCCCGTGGCTAAGTGAACCCCGTTCCAGCCCTCGTACCACTTTTCAAATTTCGTGGCAGAGCCCGGAATCGAACTCAGACCTTCGGGGGTGGCAGCTAATCACACTAACCACTACACAACAGAGGCGGACATCTATCTATCTATCTATCTATCTATCTATCTATCTATCTATCTATCTATCTATCTATCTATCTATCTATCTATCTATCTATCTATCTATCTCCATTCGCTGACAACTTAAGCACTTTGTTCTCTGATACATATCGTATTAGGCCTACGTGTGGACTTGAGTTCCGACATTTTCTGTCGTTTCGTATTGTTTGCCGGGCTGAGTGGTTCAGACGGTTTTAGGCGATGGCCTTCTGACCCCAACTAGGCAGGTTCGATCCTGGCTCAGTCCGGTGGTATTGGAAGGTGGTGAAATACGCCAGCCTCGTGACGGGAGATTCAATGGCACTTAAAATAACACATGCGGGACTAAATTTCGGCACCTTGGCGTCTCCGAAAACCGTAAACGTAGTTAGTGGGACGTAAACTATTAACATTATTATTATTATTAGTAGTAGTATTGTTAGTATTATTTTTGGGCTATCTGCTTTACGTCGCACCAACAGAGATAGGTCTTGTGGCGACGATGGTACAGGAGAGGCCTAGGAATGGGAAGGAAGCGACAGTGGCCTTACTTAAGGTACAGTTCCAGCATTTGCCTGGTATGAAAATGGGAAACCGCGGAAAACCATCTTCAGGCTGCCGACAGTGGGGTTTGAACCCACTATCTCCCGGATGCGTTAGTATTATTGTGTGAAGTGGCATTAACTAACTATTCTAAATATAGATTAGGATGTAGAGTTTATAATATGTCATTTATGGATAGTGCTTTAGACAGGGAGGGTGGATGTAGAGAGTGCTTTACATTAATGTTGAATTCTCCGGTAAGCTACGACCTCGCGATGGAAACTTCTTCCAACACAGACGAGCTGAGTGGCTCGAACAGTGTAGGCGCTGACTTTCTGAGCCCAAGTTGGAAGGTTCCATCCTGGCTCAGTCAGGTGGTATTTGAAGGTGCTCAGGTACGTCAACCGGGTGTTGGTAGATTTACGGGCACGTAAAAGAACTTCTGCGCGAAAACATTCCGGCACCTCGGTTTCCCCAAAAACCGTAAAAGTAGTTAGTGGGACGTAGAATCAATACTATTATTATTATTATTATTATTATTATTATTATTATTATTATTATTATTATTATTATCCAGCACAAACAAACGCACAGCGGAAGATCCTACTGAAAACAGGGACAAGAAACAAGTTCGTCTACCAGAAGATTCATCAGGTAATGTGTTAATACATCACAACCTCCTGTGAATAACAGTTCGCATTATTTAATGCCCTTGACTAGTTCTAATATGGTAACAGGTGATCCACCTATTATAGTTCAAATGCGGTAGCAGGCACAACAGTGTTGTCAAACACTACATTTGCGCCTCGAATGACTGCGTATCATTTCAATAAATTAATTTTTTACCAGCTTCATTCTGCGGGATCTTACTACATTTATCTTGATGGAAAGGAGGGTAATGTTGGAAAATTACAACCAATAGCCATTTGAAAAATGTTATATTGGGCCTACAGCTATTCCGTCTAGTCTACACGCAATTAACGACATCTCTTCAATCAGACGTAATCGGATTGAGACTGAATTCAATTCCACCCAGGGTGCTCATATGGTAGTTGGCTCACCTTTACTTACTGATAAATACGTATATGTTGAATCCTACATTTCCTCGCATGTGATTACTCGTCAAGGAGTTGTCTTGGATGTGTCTATAGACTCAGGAGGGTAAGAACTAACAAGTTCATTGATTCACCAGCGAATGTTTTCCGCATTCCTCGTTTGATTACACGTACGCTCAAATATAATATAGGCCTACCAATAGTGATCCCACTACAGATTTGTGTTTTCAGTTTCGACTTTCAATTCTTACCGGAAAGCGTATCAATACACAGCGGACGATGTTCAGTATCCCTATTATGTCGCCCCAGTTCGTATTTGCTATAACTGCTTCCGGTTCGGTCACTTCAGCAAGCTCTGCTGATCACATGGTAGATCCGTCAAATGAGCTAGTAAACACCACCAGGCTCAGCGCGTTGAACCCCAACCTACCTGTGTGAACTCGAAAGGATGTCATGACACCCTCTGTAAACAGTGTCCAGAGTTCAATAAAAGAGTTCAGATAAATGAAATATCCACAAAACCTCCAACTGTAGTCACCCGCAGACTATACGAGGAAAATTTAAGTTATAGCTCAAATAGTAGTCACCTGAAGACTATACGCGGACGTTTTAAGTTATACCCTAGTATATAATTAATATATCAGCCCCCACCCGCCCATCAATGCCGAGCCTTCCAAATTTCTACCAATTCCATGAATGGACCGAACTCATACCCACACCAGCTCCACCGTGTAATCGCTCCGACCAATACTTCCGATCCCCACCAAAAGAACCGTCATCAACTACCACCTTATGCGCTCGTGACAATATTTGCAACTTAATTACTCAACCGATACAAGGAATTTGTACTTCCAAACAAGTCGGAAGGTTGTCATCGGGCGAAATACGACACTCCTTAACGCAAAATATTCACGATGGCTTCTAAATTACAATTAGAATTACTGCAATGGAACGCGCAGTTCACAATATCGCATAAGGACAGACTTTTAAAGGAATTATTATAGAAATGCTACCATTGGTGCAATATCAGAGACACGGTTCTAATCCAATACTGTAGTTTGACTTCCGGGATATAATGTGATCAGATCAGATAGAGCAGGAGGTTGCAGAGGCAGTGCCCTACTACAAGTTCAAACATTTCTTTCTCACCTATTACAATTACACAATATTTTAACCAAGCTGTCCAAGTTGTTGCAGACCGGATCTATGTGCTACCAGTTGATTTCACATTAACATCTACTGTAGTTTTACTGTCCCCTACGAGTCATTATCCAGCAAGTTGATTGGTATCAGTGGCTCTAAAATTTTGAAGGACCTTTTGATCTTTCCCTGGCGCAGTGTTATTGTTTTGTTTTATTGTTGGAAAGAAGATGGTTTGTGTTCTGCTGTACCAGAAGTACAGTGTGGGGATGCGTCATAAACGATCCTGGATGAAATGCACTCTATGAAACACTGGACGATTACAGTCTCGTCATTATGAATGATGAAACACCTACTTCGATACCTCAGCGGTAGAAGTTATCATTTATTCACCGAAATTCGCTAAGACATATCATGGAAAGTTCTACAATATTCAATATGCTCTGACCATCGAAATTGTGTTTCATACTTCTATATCAGTATCTTTCAAAATATGTCTAAAATTGAAATGGAATACTACGCACGATGAGAACATGATCTCCAAAATATACAAAAATATCCAGATTTGGTTGTCAGATATGCAGTGTTACTAAAAGTAATTATTGACGCGGCTGAAGTTACTATGCCAGTGAAACAACCTTATACTAGTCACTTGCTTCCGGGAGATAGTAGGTTCGAATCCCACTATCGGCAGCCCTGAAAATGGTTTTCCGTGGTTTCCCTTTTCCACACCAGGCAAATGCTGGGGCTGTACCTTAATTAAGGCCACGGCCGCTTCCTTCCAACCCCTAGGCCTTTCCTATCCCATCGTCGCCATAAGACCTATCTGTGTCGGTGCGACGCAAAGCCCCTAGCAAATATACTAGTCACAACGTACACCATCGCCATGGTGAGATAATGACTGTTCACGGATAATCGCGAAGAGGAAAGCTGCCTTCGCCCAATACTGATGATTTTCCGTTTGGAACAACTACTAGAGTTTTTAAAATAGAAATGCGGAGGCAAAAACGGTACCATGAAAGAGAAGAACCGTAGCAGCCTGGCGAAAATATTGCGAAGAGATCAATAAATATACCATGTGGTAGAAAATAAGAGCCCTGAAGGGATCATAAACTAATAAGCCTTATCGATCTCCTCAAGACTTCATCTTCTTTCCAACAAGCTTTAAAACAGCAATAACACTGCCCCAGGGAAAGATCAAATCCAGTATTCTATGTCACATTACCCTCCACGGTCAGCCAACGAAGTATTATTAGGCAGTTTTTGTGACTATTGGACCCATCGTCCATTAACTGTCGAGTGGATTACTCGCAACATCTTACCGATTCTTAAAGATGGTAGGACAAAGCTGATCCTGCTTCCTACAGACAATTGTGAAGCTACCGGAATTTGAGCAGCCAAAAGAACCACTGAAATGTTTGTTAAAAGGAATTACTGGTGATTCAGAACAATTAAGAAATTACAATTCCTGTTTTCAGAATGGTTTCAATTGACGTTGTTGAGACTACTGTGCTGCTCTTCTTATTCTTCTCGATTCAACTCGTAACACTCGTACTATGGCTGGCGACGATCCACTACTTCCAGAGTTTTGCGAGCGCAGGAAATATTTATTCATGTTTATTCACATTTACAATAAGAGGCAATGAGTTGCTCAGTTACATCTCGATCACGGCATGTTGGATTACTATTTCCAATTACCAGACAATGAGTTGCCTAATTACATGAACCTCCTAGCAAGAAGGATCCTTCATGAAACATGGCGGCGTTTTCCCCTTGTCCTATGTACAGCAATTCTTACTGGACTATAATAATTATACAGCGTAAGTCTTCGTCGTCTAGCGACAATCTGTCCATCAAGGTCGATCTCATCTTGGTGCGGCTTTGTAATTAAATTCATTCCATAAAATTACTAATTATAAAATACAACCTATCCGATAAAAAGCAACTTATCCGATTTCGTTCAAACCACTTCCCAAACACAATCGTATTCGAAGGCAACATTGTGTCAAAATTTCAAGTGAATCGACCGAATACTTTTTTAGTTTTGCGGTCACAAACATACGCAGGCTGGATTTTTATATATAAATATATGGTAGTTATAACGATTATATATACATTTTAAAGAAAATTACTTAAAACATCCTTGTCCAGTTCGTCCGGCGGTTATACTGGACCGACATTTTCTCCTAAAATTAAATCACTAAATGACCAGTCCAATAATTTCTTACGAAGGATTACCCTAGTCTGCAATACATTCTGTACTTAGCGGGTTTCACAGAGTTACGGAGTAACATCTTGACGTAAAGATATCAGCGAAGCTAAACGATTAATAATTAAAGGCGTCTATAGGCAAATCTGAAATTTCAACCAAACTTGGTACACATATGACTTACTATCTGGAGAAAAATACTGTTGGTGTAAGACACCCTCCAGCACCCTACGGTTGCGGGTTGGGAAGGAGTGACATGTAAACATAATCGAAAAGTATTAGACTCCGATCCACTATCTCCCGGATGCAAGCTAACAGCTGCGTGCTCCTAACCGCAAGACCAGCTCGCCCAGTCGGTCTGTTTTCAGACCAAATTTGCTTTACGGGAGCGAAAGTTGGGTGGACTCCGGATATCTTATTCACAAATTAGAAGTACAACCACCAATTAATAAGTAAGTTTAAATGTTTCTTCACACTTATTTTTCATTTCTTTTCAATACTGAATTTTTGACACACTGATTTAACCCTGTTTTTGATTATATCACACTGCAAAATTTTTGGACTAAGAGGTCCACAACCTAACTAAAAACACGAATTGCTCGTTTCCGTCTATCTTATTGGCTTCGTTGTTATCTTCGTGGATTTCAACACACTTTTTAGCTAAAATTGTGTAAAAATGTTTACCTTTTTTTTCACTGAAGATGTCTCGATCGAGTTGTTTGTTGCTCCACCCAATAATGGAGATGTGTAGACTATTATTATTATTATTATTATTATTATTATTATTATTATTATTATTATTGCCAGCATTAGGAATATAATTTTTATAGGTATCATAAATATCTCCGCCGAGCAAGTGGCTGCGCAGTTCGAGTCTAGTAGCTGTCAGCTTGCATTCAGGAGATAGTGGGTTCGAATCCTACTGTTGGTAAATTTGGAGGTGGTTTTCCGTAGTTTCCCATTTTCACACCAGGCAAATGCTGCAGGAGTACCTTAATAAAGGCCACGGTCCCATTCTACCTACTCCTACCCTTTTCCTGTCTCATCCTTGCCATAAAACCAATCAGCGTCAGTGTGACGTAAACAAATTTGAAAAAAATTAAACATCTTCATTATCATTCATTTCGTTTGTAATTTATTTTCGGAACAAGCATTCCCCTCCCAGGACACTACCCCGTATTTAATCTGTTGTTCATTTTATTTCCAAAATAACACACACCCGTCATGTACTTTTAAATCTGTTACTCTAAAAAAATAAAATGAGTTCAAAATCTGGTGAATAAAAGTTGTAATTCTGTAGCTTTCCTGGCTTGGTTCTCGTGAATATTAGGGCCCGTCACTTTAAAAAAGGAAGTAGCCTACATATTAGCCTCCGTAATCATCAAAGTGCGCAAATTTTTGACTCCCGATAGAATCATATAAGCTCTCTAGTTTCTGGGAATGGTTTAAAAAAGGCTGGTGGTTTTAGCAACACGTGATTTATGAGGCTAAGAGGATATTAATAACATCTCTAGTGAAGAGTAAATACAAAAAGGAAGTGTGGGTTATAATGAAAGACTGCGAGGTACGGAAATGTGGCGGGCGTACTCGCTTTTAGCAAACAGCTGATGAGGACGATACTGTTGCCACAATTAATCAAACTCTCAGCGAAAGAATAATTAATTACTAAAGCCCGCGATGTGAGGGAAAGGGATGGAACTATGTACAGGTGTAACAGTATGTTCCTGATTACACACATCGCTCGGATGGAGGGAGGAGTTCATCAGACCAGCAAAAGTTCCTAATAGTTTTCTTTCTACAATAATTAATGAATTATACCGCTCATCGACCACTAGAGGTGCCGTTAGTGGGAGGTCATCTATCATAGGTATTCATCCTGTGAGTTCGTGGTACTCATTACATAAGCTGATAATTAATACGGACGAAAACCTGTGAACATCACAGTAAGCCCTCAGTGTAATAAAAAATAAAGAGAGTACTCTCTTCATGGGAGTTTACGGATTATGTCATATTAGCAGAACGAAAAACTGTAACTGTCTTAATTATCATACAACATTATTTCATCACAATTCAGTATCGAGCCCGTGTTTGATCATAGGAGTGTTTTACTTGGGGGAGAGGAGTTTCGTGACCACGAGGCCTAAAGCTCATTGTGATTTTACACTGACTGACAGAGCAAATGCAACACCAAGAAGGAGTGGTCAGAACTTTATGCCAATTGCAGGGTAGACTGACGTCACTGAGGTATGCTCATGATGTGAAATGCGCCGCTGTGCTGCGCACGTAGCGAACGATAAATGGGACACGGCGTTGGCGAATGGCCCACTTCGTACCGTGATTTCTCAGCCGACAGTCATTGTAGAACGTGTTGTCGTGTGCCACAGGACACGTGTATAGCTAAGAATGCCAGGCCGCCGTCAACGGAGGCATTTCCAGCAGACAGACGACTTTACGAGGGGTATGGTGATCGGGCTGAGAAGGGCAGGTTGGTCGCTTCGTCAAATCGCAGCCGATACCCATAGGGATGTGTCCACGGTGCAGCGCCTGTGGCGAAGATGGTTGGCGCAGGGACATGTGGCACGTGCGAGGGGTCCAGGCGCAGCCCGAGTGACGTCAGCACGCGGTGGCAGCCCCGCACGCCACGTCAACCGCCATTCTTCAGCATGTGCAAGACACCCTGGCTGTTCCAATATCGACCAGAACAATTTCCCGTCGATTGGTTGAAGGAGGCCTGCACTCCCGGCGTCCGCTCAGAAGACTACCATTGACTCCACAGCATAGACGTGCACGCCTGGCATGGTGCCGGGCTAGAGCGACTTGGATGAGGGAATGGCAGAACGTCGTGTTCTCCGATGAGTCACGCTTCTGTTCTGTCAGTGATAGTCACCGCAGACGAGTGTGGCGTCGGCGTGGAGAAAGGTCAAATCCGGCAGTAACTGTGGAGCACCCTACCGCTAGACAACGCGGCATCATGGTTTGGGGCGCTATTGCGTATGATTCCACGTCACCTCTAGTGCGTATTCAAGGCACGTTAAATGCCCACCGCTACGTGCAGCATGTGCTGCGGCCGGTGGCACTCCCGTACCTCCAGGGGCTGCCCAATGCTCTGTTTCAGTAGGATAATGCCCGCCCACACACTGCTCGCATCTCCCAACAGGCTCTACGAGGTGTACAGATGCTTCCGTGGCCAGCGTACTCTCCGGATCTCTCACCAATTGAACACGTGTGGGATCTCATTGGACGCCGTTTGCAAACTCTGCCCCAGCCTCGTACGGACGACCAACTGTGGCAAGTGGTTGACAGAGAATGGAGAACCATCCCTCAGGACACCATCCGCACTCTTATTGACTCTGTACCTCGACGTGTTTCTGCGTGCATCGCCGCTCGCGGTGGTCCTACATCCTACTGAGTCGATGCCGTGCGCATTGTGTAACCTGCATATCGGTTTGAAATAAACATCAATTATTCGTCCGTGCCGTCTCTGTTTTTTCCCCAACTTTCATCCCTTTCGAACCACTCCTTCTTGGTGTTGCATTTGCTCTGTCAGTCAGTGTATTTCCAGTTACTTGTTCCAGTCTACACACACTATCATCGTTCCTATTCGACCTTCCTTAGTCATTTCTTATTCCCTTTCAACCTCAGTGATACAGTAGAGTCCCGCAAACAGTGAAGACTGAGAAGGTGACGAGTTACCGAAAAATGACGGGTTGTACGGACTCAGGGATGCATTATTCATAACACGTAGTAGTTAATTGTTATCCAAACTAATCTGTCTGAGTTGTTGTCACATTTTGGTTCTTCGTATTTTTTTTTAATTTTTTTAATTTTTGTTTTTTGCGGATCCAACGCTATGTCTTCGCAAATGGCTCGGTTTTAGCTTGGATAGACACTTGTTACTTTTTGGTTGCATGTATATTTTTGAGTTGTGTATTTGAGAGTGGCAGTTTGACTAGGGTACGTGGAGTGTAGTTCAGGAGGACTAGGATATTACATTCAGGCGGTAGTTTGGTGATTTTTTCTGAATGCATATGTGTATTTGCTATTTAATTTTTATTCCTTGAATGGATGGGGGTGTCTCTTGGAGGAGGTGGGGGGGGGTATCACATTTATGTTGTTCTGAACAATGGAGTAGATATTTTCCAGTGGTGTGGGGGTGGAATTTTCCTCGGAAGATCTATAACACTTGTTTAAAAGAGTAGCTTTATGAAAATTTTGCAAAGTTTGGGCTGCGAACACTTGGGAGGAAGAAGACAAGCTGCTCGACTAAAGGGCCGGTTCTACCATCTGCTGGTAAAGTGGCTGGCAGTTGCCCGGTAGGTAAACTACCTGGAGGTGTAAATCGGCTGGTACTTTTGGCTTACGTCCAACAACCTCCGCGCAAGAGCTAGGTATCTACCCGAAGCTAGACACCAATATACAAAGTTGGCTAGACTGATTTTCAGCGACTTCTCGCTTTCGAGTGTGGTGCTATCTATCGACAGATGCATGAAACTCATTTCGATTGTCTTATTTCCCTGTGCTTGCGTCTGCTGATTATCACCAAAAAGCCTAATAAGGGGAGTTTTAAGAGTTATGGACAACGATGTATGTCAAGCTTTCGTGATTTTAATCTATGATTTTCAGTATCAATACCTAATTGGGATTAAAATCTCGAGATTACATTTTCTTACGCCAGTTATAACCTGTCATGTAAGGCAGCGTTTTTGAAAGGTATTCTCGTAGTAGATTGGTCAAGTCGCTCGCTCCGTAATAGAAGGTACGCAGGTTTTCATCATATTTCTAATTTACATTTTAAAATATAATTTCGTTCCCTGCCGTTGTTCTTAACTCTCTTGTACGCACTTCCATATACATATATACACACACATCTTATTGCCTTTGAGCATTCTATCTGTAGACTTCTGAGAATTGATTAAGTATCTCCACGATGCTCTATTTGCAACTAGTTCTGTGACCTCGTTTAGTTCCACATGCTTCCATTTATTGATAAAGCATTTCATTCTAATATTTAATTTTATGAAGATAAGGTTGGAAGGTACTGTAAATGTAAAGAACTAATCGGGATAAATATCCATTCATAGGAAGAGGAATTCTGGAATGCAATAATTTCCAATTTTTTCGAAATAATTTACAAGAAGACTATGTAAACAACTAATAGGGAATCTGCTACCTGGGCGACAGTCCCATGCGCTATTAAACATAACAAAACTTTCTATAAGTAGGTAGCATACATATAAAGCAATTTCCTAGTAGACATAATATTGTGATTAAATATTTCAGTGAAATATATTATTAACAAAAGAACATATGAAGAGAGGCATACAGATTAACACAACGGTAATAATAGAAAAAAAAAGACCGAGCTCGATAGCTGCAGTCGCTTAAGTGCGGCCAGTATCCAGTATTCGGGAGATAGTAGGTTCGAACTCCACTGTTGGCAGCCCTGAAAATGGTTTTCCGTGGTTTCCCATTTTCACATCAGGCAAATGCTGGGGCTGTACCTTAATTAAGGCCACGGCCGCTTCCTTCCCACTCCTAGCCCTTTCCTGTCCCATCGTCGCCGTAAGACCTATCTGTGTCGGTGCGACGTAAAACAACTAGCAATAAAAAAGAAATAAAAAAGATTCATCATAATAAAGACTCGAACCTGCATACCTTGCATTACGAAGTGAGCATGTTAGCCATTACGCTACGACAACGCTTGAGGTAATTTCGATACATACATTAACTTATACCTCGTGTCTGAAAACTGAAAAAAGTAGAAAATTTAAGTTCATTTGAAATGATTTCCAAATAGATTTTGATTTTATATCGTTTTAACGTTTCTTTACAAAAGCTTGACGTATAAAATATATTCCCTAAGCTACCGATGCGAGAGGCTGGTGTGACCGTTGCAACTCACGGGAAGCATTAATGTTCAAGATCCTGCAATACAATATCGGCCACTGTTACAGTATCATGCTTTTTTTCAGTATACTAAGCTGTTTTAAGTTGTATGTCACCAGAAATACAGCTAATAATGTTCAACTCTCAAAACTTGCCCGGCAGGTAAAGTCTTATCGGGCCCTCGAAGTGGCCGACAAATTACGCGCCGGGTAACTACGATTTATGCTGCCGATAGCGCTACCTGGGGGTGGTCGAACGGAAACATCATTTTAGGCTGAGGGCAATTTACGCGCTACTTTACCAGTAGGTGGTAGAACTGGCCCTAAGTGGTATGTTCCGAGCTGTAGAGAGATGGCGTGGATAGACATTAGCAGATGAACAAGTTTAAGTGGAGTTGCAACTCCACCCTTCCCAAAGCACGTAGTACGTCGGCGTTGCATTGTGCTTATCACAGGATAGCTTGCAGCGGTGTCGGTTCGGTAGGTGCAGAGTGGGTCTCGGGCCAGAAGTTGTAATTTTTGACCACTTTTATTTAGCTATCTCAATCGGGGGCCATATTTTTGGTCAAGTTTAAGTGGTGTTTTTTAAAGTAGAAAAGATCACAATACGAAGATAAAGTTGGAGTTCCAGAGGAAAAATTGGGACAAATATTCGTTTATAGAAAGAGGAGTTAGAGATCGGAATTATATACCAAGGGAGCTGTTCAATAAATGTCCAAATTCTTTGCAATTATTTAAAGAAAGACTGGTAAACAACAGATAGGGAATCTGCCACCTGGGCGACTGCTTTAAGTGCAGATCAGTGGTGACTGACTGATAACCATAATAAGCAACACCGGTATTTGAAAATACAAGTTTTGCCCACGTGGAACACAGACTTCAGTCTGAGCGTCGTTATTTGAAGAAGGAGAACACTGCGCATGCGTCGGTGGATGGCTATGTATGTCAGGATGAATTCTGGTATCGTTGAAAAGTGTTAATGTGTTGTTTGTACGTGCGGAAGCGAAGTTATTAGGTACGGTTTTGGTATGGAAATGAGTATCACTCTGATAGGTGCTCAGGTGTTACTAGGAATGTCATCATGGGCGAGTAAGGACGTGTCAAAACCAAGCCAGGCACTATGGGCACCCTGATGAACTAATTAACATACTACCAGTTGTACTCTGTACCCAGATCGCAATGCGATTACAAGTTGTCGTCATCGACACCCAATGCATACTACGTATCCCGTTCTATGATCTTCAACTGTAACGTAAATACCAACGTTCAGGCAATCTTACAGACTACCTGACCGGATTTCATGGATATTTACACAGATGGCTCCAAGACTTCAGATGGAGAAGGCTATGCGTATTACTGCCTAGCTACAAATGCAATCGAACAACGACCTCTTCCCGAGCAATCATTAGTTTATACTGAAGGAACTCAGGAAATCTACGCAGCAATTCAGTATGTTATCACCACTAGTTCAAGAAAATTCTCATTGTGACAGATCGCACTACAGAGAATGATCAAACCCACCGCATCTATGATATACTACAACTTGTGGGAAACGCAGAACGTCAAGGAACCATCACACATTTATTCTGGACTAAAGACCACGCAGGAATACAGCACAACGAAAATGTTCATCTTCTTGCAAAGCGAAGTAAAATGAACGCTCCATTCGACGCTATCCCACGTCCTTCCAACAACCTTCTTCGTAGTATCTGCCAGAAAACTTACGACCGATGATCAGCCAAATGGACCCCTTTCTACCTATGCAAATTACGATACTACACCGGTCTTTCCACTCACAATATACAATAAACATTTGTTCAACGATCTCAAGCTCAGCCGACGATATCTGGTATCTATCATCCGCATGAGACTAGGGCACGGGAGCACCCCAGTCATCTCTACAGAATAAAAGTGTTGCGTTCACCCCTCTGTATTTATACACCCCCATGTGACGCTTGATTTAAGCCACATCATTTTAGAATTTTGAAAGTGCGGTGCAGCGCAAGGCAGATTATATGCACAACTCGTTCAGTCAGGAACGTCATAACCAGCAAGTTTACTGGTGCTTCTAACCCCTTTCCTCCACAGGATTTACTCAATCATCGCACAGTTTCGAAAATATTCAGACATAAAATTATAAGTTCCCAGTTATACAATCCAATACAGCATAAAGTGATATGAACAGAGTGACAGTGCTTCCTTAAAAAACGTTCTCTTGTTCATTTCGACTAATGGAGTCTTCACAGTGTGTATCTTGTTACATTTCCTTATACAGAGATTGATCAGTGTCATACTCGTTAACGTTGTACAGTGTATCATAAGCTCGCTGTATAGTCGATTGGCCAAAAGCCAAAATGAAAATTTCCAAAAATGGGCAGCCTGGTCAGAACATTAAAAAGGAACAATCAAGAAATGCCGATTCGCGGTTCGCGGGCAATGGTGAGCCCGAAAAGCCGTTAAAGAATTATACTACCGTCCACCACGGACGTTGTTCACTCGGGATATTCGTCATCAAGTGGACCGGTCGGACACTTGCTTGAACCAACAAGGTGATTATACTTAGGCATATATATCACCCATACATCACTAATTACTTCCTGTATGTTCACGTAATCCGAACAATAAACCATTACGGAAGCCAATAGAAGTCTCATTTTCATTTGGGCATCCCTTATAGAAGATAGTACAAATTCTCTCTTGCAGAAATGGTTTTCGTTACCTCATATAATTCATGAAACATTTATGATTGGTGCATTTTAAAATCTAGGAAAGTTCTAAGGACACTCAGAAACAGTAGCTCTGATTAGATATGCCCCTCTGTCGCAAGTATCACCCGTAACCACATGAATTACCTGGACCCTCAGAAATGAAATGAATACACGATGTTTTTTTTCAGGTTACTTTACGTCGCACCGACACAGATAGGTCTTTCGGCGACGATTGGATAGGAAAGGGCTAGGAATGGGAGAAGCGGCCGTGGCCTTAATTAAGGAGTGAAAATGGGAAATCACGAAGAACAATCTTCGGGGCTGCCGACAGTGGGGTTCGAACCCACTATCTCCCGAATACTGGATACTGGCCGAACTTAAACGACTGCAGCTATCGAGCTCGGTAATACACGATGTTAGCTTTTGTTTTCTGATCAATCTGCTAATGCAAATTAAAAGAAAAATAGTGTTAAATGTTCTGTACTATCGCCAGCGGGTGACGAGTTATACGGAATGTCGAGTTATCGAGTGACGAGTTGCCGGGACTCAAATATATTTCGTTTGCGAAGCCTACGATCGCTTTCACTTTCACGCCTTTCCTGGCTCTTGTCTTTAATTTGTTGATACCTTCATTCCATGAAGGTTTGGACTCCTTAGACATTCTTCTATGATTTGGATGAAGACACATGGTAATTTTCCACGTTGGTATCAATGATATAAGGCCAGCAGGAATAAGTACTAATATAGTTTGGGATGTGTGGTATCCGGTTAACGTAGCAGGAAGACTTTTAAAGAATATGAGATTGTTATCAGTGAGATACTGTATAGGAGCTATACTGACTGGAGGGTGATTGGGGATTCAAATGAGACTATGGAATGAGCCTGCGGGAAATTGGAAGTGAGATTTGAGGATCCTAATGGGTGGGTAAGATATAGAAATCTAAGTTCAGATGGCCTTCATTTGGACCACAGTGGTACATATATGTTAGGGGATTTGTTTAGAAGAGTTATAGGGAGGTGCATTCGGGGAAACGGGGTGGACTAGGGAGTGGTAAAGACAGTATAGGAAGCAAGAATTAATGTAAGGGAGGCATAAAATTGTTAGTGTTAAACTGTAGAAGTACTGCAAAGAAAGGAATAGAATTAAGTAATTTAATTTTTATATATATATATGAATACTATCCATTTTATCGTACCTAACCTGACCTTAGGTACGATAAATGGAGAGTACTCATACTGGTGAAAGAAGAATGTGTAAGCTACCAAAACGTTGACGGTGAGAAACATGAAATTCTAGGTGTAAGACTAATCTCTAAAGGTAATAGGCAAGTTGATGTTTTTAGGGAGTAGAAACCTGGCAAGGCTGGCCCTGACGCTGATACGGAATTATTTGATAAGATAATCAGCTATGTTTGGAATGATACACAAATGCACGTTATTGTAGCGGGCAATCTGGATTTACCAAATGTTAACTGAGAAAGGAAGGCGAACGACAGAAAGCGTGACCAATATTTTATTTACAATTTGTTTTACGTTGCACCAACACAGATAGGTCTTACGGCGACGATGAGATAGGAAAGGGTTATGAGTGGGAAGGAAGTGGCCGTGGTCATAATTGAGGTGTGATAATGGGAAACCACGGAAAACTATCTTCAGGGGTGCAGACAGTGGAGTTCGAACCCACTATCTCCCGAATGCAAACTCACAACTGCGTGACCCTAACCACACGTTCAACTCGCTCGGTGCATGTCCAAAAAATGGTGAATAAGTTGATATGGACAGGACATCTGAAAGAGGAAAGTGACATAACCTGCAAGGGGGAAGTATATGCTAGGCGTGGTGCTGAAAAAGCAGAAGTCCTCTATAGAGAAATTGAAGTGATAGATGGTGTAAGTGATCACGAAGCTGCCTTTGTCTTCAAAATAAATGTGATAGAAAAGAATGTGGTAAATGATGGAGTATGTTTTGAAAAGCAATTATGATCAACGGAAAATGGTAAATAGAAATGTAAACAGTCTATGGGATGGGTTGAGAAGTGTGAAAGCAGGTATGTACCTTTAAAAGTGGTAAACAATGGTAAGGACCCATTATACGAAAACAGGAAAATAAAGAGATTAAGAAGGAGGTGCAGATTGAATAGAAATAGAGTTAGAAATGGTTGTGGGAGTAAGGAGAGATTGAAGGAGCTTACTAGAAAATTGAATTTAGCAAACACGTTAGCTAAGGATAACATGATGGCAAACATAATTGGCAGCCATATGAATTTTAGGGAGTTGTGGAAGGATATACATAGATACTTTAAGGCAGAAACAGATTCCAGGAAGGACATCGTAGAGACCATTAATGAACAAGGGGAATGTATTTGTGAGGACTTACAGAAGGCAGAAGTATTCAGCCAGCAGTATGTAAAGGTAGTTGGATACAAGAATAATGTCCAGGTGGATGAGACGACCAATACTGGTGAATTACTGAAATTTACCTATAAATACATTTACAAAAAGATAGATAAGTTGAAAGGTGAGCAGCTGGGATTGATACGATTTCTGGGGATATATTAAAGGCTATGAGTTGGGATATCGTGCCATATCTGAAACATTATTTGATTACTGTTTGTATGAAGGAGCAATACCAAATTAACGGAGAGTTACAATAATAGCCCAAGTATACAAGGGAAAGGGTGATAAACATAAAGGGGATAGTTAGAGGCCATTCAGCTTGACTTGTGTTGTTTGTAAGGTGTGGGGAAGCATTCCTTGTGATTATATCAGAAACGTTTGCCAGATTACTAACTGGTTTGGTAGAAGGCATTTCGGGTTTAAGAAACGTTATTCTAGTGAGGCTCAAATTGTACGATTCCAGCAGAATATAGCACATATTTTAGATTCAGACGGTCAAATGGGCCGTATCGCTATTCACCTATCCAAGGGTTTTGATAGGGTAGATCATGGGAGAATACTGACGAAAATGAAGGCTATTGGACTAGACAGAATAGTGGTTGAATGGTTGGCTGAATTTCTAGAAAATACAACTCAGATATTTAGAGTAGATGAAGTGCTATCTGATCCTACAATGATTAAGTGGGGGATAGCCCAGGGCAGTATTATTGGACTTTTATGTTTTCTTATAATATGTCCGACTCCTTGGTTGAATGGTCAGCATTGAGGCCTTTGGTTCAGAGGGTTCCGGGTTCGATTCCCTGCCTGGTCTGGGATTATCGAGTCATTAAATTTACGGCTCTGGTACTGGGTGTTTGTATTTGTCCCAACACTGTCTTCTTCGTGTCCAGACAATATGCCACACTAACAACCACCAGAGGAACACGCAATAGTGATTACATCCCTCCACATAAGGTTGGCGTAAGGAAGGGCATCCGGCCGTAAAACAGGGCCGAATCCTCACCTGAGACATAGTTCGAACCCACGACCCCACAGGTGTGGGAAAAATGGTGGAAGAAGAAGATGTTATCTTATACAGAGTGTTTCAAATATAGAAGGCATAATTTCAGGTACGTATTCCCCATCTGGAGACGATAAAAATGTTCATTTCAGCAAGTGCCCAGAAATGCTTAGTTTCCAAGTTATGGCCTTTAGAACAGTGATATTCACCGGGAAGTTATTTTTCCAGCAGGTAGTTGACGTAACGTAAGTTTTTGACAAAACACTGTTGGCAGTTAAGTCTGAGGCAAAGGGTACATTGAGTGTTGTGTTTGACGTTCGACTATGCGACATGTACTCAAATCAGGAGCTGGCAGATATGCACTTTCATGTACGGGAAGGCCACATTGGCTTGTCGTTTGTAACAGGAGAGGTACCTAGAGCGAAGATGTCCAGATCGGAAGACATTTGAACGTCTCCATCGACGTCTGTGCACTCATGGGAAGTTTACATATCCTGGTTTGGATAGGGGACGAATAAAACGTACAACTGCAGATGTAGAGGAGGAGATTCGGGATTCTGTGCACACTGCTCCGTTTATCAGTACACGAAGGTCAGCGTTGTAAGTGAAAGTTACTCATACGACTATCTGGATACTGTTGCGAGAGCAGATTGCCCTGCACGAGTTATGTTCTGCCAGTGGTTCTTGTGCCAGTGTGCTACAAATTCGAACTTTTCTGCCTTAGTATTATTCACAGATGAAGCACAGTTTACACGAGATGGCATTACAAACTTTCACAATCAGCATGTATAGGCATATGAAAACCCACATTCAATTGTTGTATCTCATCACCCAGTGAAATTCTCCCTTAACATGTGGGGATGTATTATTGCTGATCGGTTAGTTGGACCTCATGTGCTTGTAAACGTACTTACGGGGCAGGCGAATAGAGACTACCTGGAAAACACCATAGCTCATGTTTATGAAAACACTGCACTGATCATTCGTCAACAAGGTCACTTCTTGCATGATGGTGTTCCTGCACACTTCAGTCGTACGGCTCGCCGGTACTTAGATCGAACGTATCCTGATCGATAGATAGGTAGAGGTAGCCCAATTGCTTGACCTCCACGCTCACCTGATTCGAACCGTCTTGAATTATACTTGTGGGGCCATTCAAAATCATTGGTGTATTCCTCTCTGGTGCCCGACATCGAATCTTTTCCAAATCGAATTGTGGCAGGTTGTGAGGAAATACGAAGTACTCCTGGAATTTCTGACTATGTTCGCTGGAGGTAGATATTTTGAACATCATCTGTAAAGGCAACTACTGTACCTGCAGGAAGAAAAATGATCCGGTGAATATCACTGTTTTGAAGCCCGTAACTCGGAAACCAAGCATTTCCGGATTAAGTTTGTAATGAACTTTTTTTATTGTCTGCATATGGAGAATAAATATCTTAAATAATGCCCTCTATTTTTGAAACTCCCTGTATATAAATTAAACGAGTAAAAAACTGGACTACGAGGGTATTTAGGGGTTGTAATAAGGATGTAAAGCCAGCCTTGCCGTGTAAGGGTAGCGTGCCTGCCTCTTACTCGGAGACCTCAAGTTCGATCCCGGCCAGGTCAGGGACTTCTACCTGCATCTGAGGGCTAGCTCGAGGTCCACACAGCCTACGTGATTAGGAGCCAAGAAAAACGGCCGAGAGGATTCATCTTGCTGACAACACGACATCTCGTAATCTGCAGGCCTTCGGGCGGAGCAGATGTCGGAGCTGTTGGGCCATGGGGTTTGGTATAGTTTTTAACAAAGATGTAAAAGGAGAGGGCCTATAAGTCTCTTGTAAGTCACCAATTAGATTATGATTGCAGTGTATGTGACACACAGCAGGATTACTTGATACGAGAACTGGAAAAGATCCAAAGGAAAGCAGCAGAATTCGTTCTGGGTGATTTCTGATAAAAGAGTAATGTTACGAAAATGTTGCAAACTTTGGTCTGGGAAAACTTGGGAGTAGAGGTCGAGATGTTCGATTAACTGTGATATTAGTAGACGAATAAACTAGAATGGAGCTTTTAAAAGTAGAAAATATTATAAAGTTTGAATTCAAAGACACATTGGCGGAAATATTAATTTATTGGATGAGGAGTTAGGGATTGGAATAATTTATCAAGGGAGTGTTCGATAAATTTCCAAAACCTTTGAAAACATTCAAGAATACGCTAAATAAACAATTGATAGGGAATCTGTCACCTGGGTGACAGCCCTATATGCAGATCACTGATTGATTGATTGATTGATTGACTGGATTATAGCAATCAGCATCACTTGAAAGCAAAATGCGCGCGTTATTTAAGAGAAAAGTCGCTCAGTTTAACCCTATTTATCACATAGAACAATGAGAATATCCGATCTAACCTACGGCTCACTCTGGACCTCGAGCCTCGTGGTAATCACTTTTATGTACAGTAAATGTGAAACCTAGCAATATAATTGACTGCGGTTTCACAGTGTCTATGTATCTCTAATTAATTCCTTCCCCTCACAGAGTGTGAGTGAAATTTTTTAATAACCCTCACGCAGGATGGACAATATCAATAGCCATTACTGGCACTCGAAGAGTTCAACTGAAATCAAGTGCGGCAAAACCGATCTAACCTTAGATCTCCTCAAACGGAGAGTCACATAAAAACCATGACATTCACCTTATCATAGTCTACAATGAACGATTTACAGGTAATAATAATTAATTTCGTGTGGCTATTGCTAGCTGAGTGCAGCCCTTGTAAGGCAGACCCTCCGATGAGGGTGGGCGGCATCTGCCATGTGTACGTAACTGCGTGTTATTATTGTGGTTGTAGTGGATAGTGTTATGTGTGGTGTGTGAGTTGAAGGAATGTTGGGGACAGCACAAACACCTAGCCCCCAGGCCACTGGAATTAACCAATTAAGGTTAAAATCCCCGACCCGGCCGGGAATCGAATCCGGGACCCTCTGAACCGAAGGCCAACGAAACGGACGATTTACAGGTGAAATGCGTTCGTTTGTACGAGCAGAATCATTGGGAGAATTTAAAATTAATTATATTAATACCTAGCATTGTCTATTCTAATGGAAATCCACAGCCTGTTTCCGATCACTTGACGGGGTCAGGAATGGAGGATAGGAAATGTGTCGGCTGCCGAAGCCTGTCAATGATTAATGACTGACAGATGAATTGAAATGATACTGGAGAATGTTGCTGAAATGAAAGATGACAGGGAAAACCGGAGTACTCAGATAAAAATCTGTCCCGCCTCCACTTTCTCTTGCACAAATCTCACATGGAGTGACCGGGATTTAAACAACGGAACCCAGCACTGAGAGGCCGCCGCGCTGCCGCTTGAGCCACGGAGGCCTCTGCCTATTCTAACATGAAGAAAAATGGTCCTTAAAAGGTCCCTCATTGCGTTCTAAATATGTTCCAATAGGTTTTACCCAAGTTATTAACACCATTTTAATAAAAAGTTTGGCTACATATATTTGGTTACTTCTTCACTTGGTTGGACCATTTTTGCTCTTCACAAGAATATCTAGGCAGACATAGCTAGTACTCATCTCAACCAAGAGATGCCACTCTAATTCTCGAATTTCTCAATTTAGAGTTTAGACTGTTTTTGCACATAATTCTTTAGTTTGATTTGTGTGCTATAAATGTCTAAGCAGCAAATGGATGCAGCTGTTAACTATTGGGGGTAATAATATTCTGCTGTTAATTAAATGACTAAAATATAAGTGTACTGCATTCCTTGTATGTATGAGAGGGAATATATTAACTCATTTGTACAACTATGCTATTTCACTCAGTATTAAACTACATAACTGTACATTGTTCCATTTACAACTATGCTAAATGTACGGTAAGTGTAGGATTACACTAGTGGTTTTCTAATCATACATCATTTAAGAGAGGAATTAAATATATTGTCATGTACCGATTTGATATTTAAGTCCAGTAATTTGAAGCAAGAATTGCCGTCGGTGTAATATTCCACGCTCTGGCTCTAATTCAGCTGCAGTAGGTACAGTACCACACACCGCACCACCAATTACCTTCACCATGTTAATGACATGACAGACATGTTCCTTCTTTCCCCGTGTGACTTCCTCGTATACTGTATTTCGTTCTGTAATAGTTAAAATTCCCCCTTTTTTTTTTACAAGTTTTCCCATTGTTCCATATGGGGTACTGCACCAACGGTCACAAGAGACCACTGGGCCTGCAGCTATCGGGTACTACTCACCGGGATAGGTAGAATTTGTTCTTCGAAAATGTTCAGGAGCTAGAAAATCTTTAGTACTGAAAGAAAATAACAAGTACTGTAATTGAACACTTCAATAAATAGACTAGGATTTTTAAATTACTTTTTTCAAGGTAGTGAAGATAAAAAGAAAACATAATTTAATTTTACTAGTATTTTCTTCTTCTTCTTCTTCTTCTTTTTTGCATTTTCCAAATTTTATTGGGGTCAGCACTTGATATGGATTTGGGTCAGTTTCACGACTGAGCCAATCCTATGGGGAGGGATGTATTCACTATCATGTGTTTCTGTGGTGGATGGTGGTAAGGTGTGTTGTATGTAAATGAATAGAAGTGAACTAAGAGGAACACTAACACCAAGTTGCTGAGGCAAAGATATTAACCTAAGCAGTTAAAATCACCGATCCGGCCGGAAACCGAATCCAGGACCCTCTGAATCGAAAAGCAGTACACTGACCATTCAGCCAAGAAGTCATGCTTTGGGGGTATACTATTATTTTTAAGGTATTAAACATTACAGGAATACGTATAGAGAAGTACCTTTGAGCAAGAGAAAGCCGGGAGTAAGGAATGCGGAAGAGGGTCTTCATTCGTCGTTATGCTGTTCTTTCTTCCTTAATCCATTTACCCACCAGGGTTGGTTTTCCCCTGGACTCAGTGAGAGATCCCATCTCTACCGCCTCAAGGGCAGTGTCTTGGAGTGTGAGACTTTGGGTCGGGAATTACAACTGGCAAGGAGGGCCAGTACCTCACCCAGGTGGCTTCACCTGCTGTGCTGATAAGGGGTTTTGTGGAGGGATAGGAAGACTAGAAGCGATAGACATGGAAGAGGGAAGGAAGCGGCCTGGCCTTCCGTTAGGTACCATCCCGGCATTTGCCTAGAGAAGAAGTCAGGAAACCACGGAAAACCACTTCGAGGAAGGCTGAGGAGGGAACCGAAACCCCCTCTACTCAGTTGACCTCCCGAGACTGAGTGGACCCCGTTCCATTCCTCGTGCCACATTTCAAATTTCGTGGCAGGTGGTGCAGCTCTTTTCAGGCCCACGCCGAATGGAGGTGAGCTGCATGTACCATTTCAACCACATACCAGCCCCCCTGCCATTCTTAGGCTTCTGGCAGCACCGGGAATCGAACCCGGGCCCCCGAGGACGGCAGTTAACAACACTAACTGTTACGCTACGGTGGTGGACAATAATAACATATATATACATTATCATTATAGACTGTTATGACTTTCAGCGTTCAGTGTTGTGGCCTCATTTAGTTCTATACCTCTTATCTTTAAATCGTAGAAACTGAGTCTAACCATCGTCGTCTTGGTCTACCTCTACTTCTCTTACCCACCATAACAGAGTCAATTATTCTCCTAGGTAACCTATCCTTCTCCATTCGCCTCACATGACTCCACCACCGAAGCTGGTTTATGCGTACAGCTTCATCCATCGAGTTCATTCCTAAATTAGCCTTTATTTCCTCATTCCGAGTACCCTCCTGCCATTGTTCCCACCTGTTTGTACCAGCAATCATTCTTGCTACTTTCATGTCTGTTTCTTCTAACTAATGAATAAGATTTCCTGAGTACACCGAGCTTTCGCTCCCGTAAAGCAAGGTTTGTCTGAAGACAGACCGATGTAAAGATAGTTTCGTCTAGGAGCTGACTTCCTTCTTACAGAATATTGTTGATCGCAACTGCGAGCTCACTGCATTAGCTTTACGACACCTTGATTCAATCTCACTTACTATATTACCATCCTGGGAGAACACAAAACCTAAACACTTGAAATTATCGATCAGTTTTAGCTTTGTATCACCAAGCTGACATTCAATTCTGTTGAATTTCTTACCTACTGACATCAATTTAGTTTTCGAAAGGCTAATTTTCATACCATACTCATTGCACCTATTTTCTAGTTCCAAGATATTAGACTGCAGGCTTTCGGCACAATCTGCCATTAAGACCAAGTCGTCAGCATAGGCCAGACTGCTTACTGCATTTCCTCCTAACTGAATCCCTCCCTGCCATTTTATACCTTTCAGCATATGATCCATGTAAACTACGAACAGCAAAGGTGAAAGATTACAGCCTTGTCTAACCCCTGTAAGTACCCTGAACCAAGAACTCATTCTACCATCAATTCTCAATGAAGCCCAATTGTCAACATAAATGCCTTTGATTGATTTTAATAATCCACCTTTAATTCCATAGTCCCCCAGTATGGCAAACATCTTTTCTCTCAGTACCCTGTCATATGCTTTCTCTAGATCTACGAAACATAAACACAACTGCCTATTCCTCTCGTAGCATTTTTCAGTTACCTGGCGCATACTGAAAATCTGATCCTGACAGCCTGTCTGTGGTCTGAAACCACACTGGTTTTCATCCAACTTCCTCTAAACGACTGATCGCACCCTCCCTTCCAAGATGCCAGTGAATACTCTGCCTGGTATACTAATCAATGTGACACCTCGATAGCTGTTGCAACCTTCCTGTTCCCTTGCTTGTATATATGTGCAATTACTGCTTTTGTCCAATCTGAAGGTACCTTACCAACACTCCATGCTAATCTTACTACTCTGTGAAGCCATTTCATCCCTGCCTTTCCACTATACTTCACCATTTCAGGTCTAATTTCATCTATTCCTGCTGCTTTATGACAATAAAGTTTATATACTATCCTTTCCACTTCCTCGAGCGTAATTTCACCAACATAATTTTCCTCCTCCCCATGACCTTGGCTGTTCGCAACACCACCAGGATGATTTCCTTTCACATTGAGATGATGTTCAAAATACAGTATTCCCTCCACCTCTCCAGTGATTCCCTGGGATCTATTATGAGTTCACCTGAATTACTCAAAACACTGTTCATTTCCTTTTTCCCTCCCTTCCTAAGATTCTTTATTACTGTCCAGAAAGGTTTCCCTGCTGCTTGACCTAGCCTTTCCAGGTTGTTACCAAAATCTTCCCATGACTTCTTTTTGGATTCAACAACTATTTGTTTCGCTCTGTTTCTTTAATCTACATACAACCCCCTGTCTGCCTCGGCCCTTGTTTGGAGCCATTTCTGATAAGCCTTCTTTTTACGTTTACAAGCTGCTCTCACTTCATCATTCCACCAAGATGTTCGCCTTTTCCCATCTTTACACACAGTTGTTCCTAGGCATTCCCTTGCTGTTTTTACTACAGCATCCCTGTATGCCACCCATTCACTTTCTATATCCTGAACCTGCTTACTGTCTACTGTTCGAAACTTCTCACTAATCATATCCATGTACTTCTGTCTAATTTACTCGTCCTGGAGATTTTCTACCCTTATTCGTTTGCAGATAGATTTCACTTTCTCTACCCTAGGCCTAGAGATACTTAGTTCACTATAGATCAGATAGTAGTCTGTATCATCGATAAATCCCCGGAATACTCGTACATTCCTTACAGATTTCCTGAATTCGAAATCTGTTAAGATACAGTCTATTATGGATCTGGTACCCCTAGCCTCTCATGTGTAGCGGTGAGTAGCCTTATGCTCGAAGAATGTATTCGTACCTGCTAAACCCATACTAGCACAGAAGTCCAGCAAACGCTTCCCATTCCCATTAGCTTCCATACCTTCCCCACATTTACCAATCACCCTTTCGTATCCTTCAGTTCTATTCCCAACTCTCGCTTTGAAATCGCCCATTAGCACTATTTTTCCTTGCTGTTGACCCTGACCACGATGTCACTCAATGCTTCATAAAACTTGTCAACTTCATCCTCATCTGCACCCTCACATGGTGAATACACAGAGACAATTCTAGTCCTAATTCCTCCAACTGACAAATCTACCCACATCATTCGCTGATTTACGTGCCTAACAGAAACTATGTTGCGTGCAATGGTATTCCTGATAAAGAGCCCTACCCCAGACTCTGCCCTTCCCTTTCTAACACCCGTCAAGTACACTTTATAATCTCCTATCTCTTCCTCGTTATCTCCCCTTACCCGAATATCAGTTAGTCCTAGCACATCCAGATGCATCCTCTTTGCTGACTCAGCCAGTTCTACTTTCTTTCTTCCATAAGCCACATTAATAATGGTGAATACACGGAGACAATTCTAGTCCTAATTCCTCCAACTGACAAATCTACCCACATCGAATTCCATTTCGTTGGCCAATTTGTTTCCAAGGAGTCCCTCTCCTGTCAATTGGGAGCGGGACTCCGTTACTCCCATAGGTCCGAGGCTTGCTAAAATGTTCTGAGCTCAGTAAATTCATGAATCAGGATGCTACCCTACTTGCACATAGTCCAAGTGAGGATCTCTCCTCTAACGGGTTATGGACCACCGGTGAATTGTATAGTCCTAGCCGCCTGAGCACAAGGAGGGACACGACTCAGAATATGTCCGAGATGCACACTCCCATTCCATAGCAACTGGTATCCCGACTCTCAGGACCACTTACTAGGCCACTCAGCCGTTGCCCATGGTTCACGAACTAGGACTTGACTACAGTAACCCACACCATGAACCATGACAATAATAATAATGATAATAATAATAATAATAATAATAATAATAATAATAATAATAATAATAATAATAATAATGAAATGAAATGGCGAAGGGCTTTTAAGTGCCGGGAGTGTCCAACGACATGTTCGGCTCGCCAGGTACAGGTATTTTGATTTGACACCCGTAGGCGACCTGCGCACCGTGATGAGGATGAAATGATGACGAAGACGACACATACACCCAGCCCTTGTGCCAGTGGAATTAACCAATGATGGTTACAATTTCCTACCCTGCATGGAATCGAACCCAGGACCCCTGTGGCCAAAGGCCAGCACGCTAACCATTTAGCCATGGAGCCAGAAATAATAATAATAATAATAATAATAATAATAATAATAATAATAGTAAAAACTTGTATGTAGGCCTAAATGCATGTTGAGTCCACAGCTCGATGGCTGGTTGGATCTCCAACAGCAACATCAGCTTTCAAAGATAGCGTAAACGTCACTGACGAGGCATACTACGGAAATTAGGAGTAATGTAGTTTCCCGTTGCTTCCCTCGATGCACCAGATGCTGCTATTAAGCATCAATGTGCCAAGCCCAGTGAAATGCACCACTAACCGGCCATATGAGTGACAACTTCCCGTCATTTATAACAAGGACCAGCTACAGAAAGAGCGAAGCTAATAGCATTGCCTGTTTCTCCGTCACTTTCATATTGTCAGAGTGAAAGAATAGACGGAATATTACAAATTTTACTAGTCATAAGACAGGGTACTATTAAAATTGTTTCACCAGGAATAGATACGGGCAGAATAACGACTTAATGAATGAAAATTTATATACAGCTGATCATGTTAACAAAAACTGATGAATCACAGAATGAAAGGAGTAACTTCAGTTCTTCCAATAAAACATTAATATACAAGTCCTTCCTGTATCTCATACTTCAAAACTATGAATTATTATTATGATTATGATTATTATTATTATTATTATTATTATTATTATTATTATTATTATTATTATTATTATTATTATTATTATTATTATTTACACTAAATACTTTTACGGTTTTCGGAGACGCCCAGGTGCCCGAATCTTGTCCCTCCGGAATTTTTAACGTGCTAGTAAATCTACCGACACGAGGCTGATGTCTTTGAGCACCTTAAAATACCACCGGAGTGAGCCAGGATCGAACCTGGCAACTTGAGCTCAGGCGCTCCACCACCTGAGCTACTGAGTCCGGAAAAAGTACTTAGAAATGAAGGAGATCCCATGTAATTCAAGCATTAAAACTAACTGGAGAGTCTAATGAGTGTATTAGTTTGACACATGATGTATGAGCGCCTATTGCAGATATTGGCACTAGACCAGTTTTGATTATATTGTAATATCTTTCAATACTTTTTGCTTTTCTCAGAGCTCTCTTGTTATGAGCGATTAGACATGAGACCCCCGTGTCCGCAGATTTATTAGCTCATTAAAGAAACCCCATCAAGGCAAAATTATAGATTTCGTTGTGTGTTGAATTTGATACTATTTGAAAGGACGCCATTTGCCTTAGATTTCGCACCTAATACGATGATGACTGCAAAAGGTACCCTTTCATGGAGAGAGATAAATATGGCACAGGCTGCAGGACGAGTGGTATGCTGTTTCACCCTGACTGAGGTTTACGGAAATGAAGTACAGCGAACATTATTTATCTTACTTGCTTGCAGAATATTCATACTGTGTAATGTCTGAACATGCAGAGTTGAAATAAAAACCTGTGAAAAACAGAGAACTACTAAGTGAATTGGCTACGCGGTACGAGTCGCTTGCATTCGAGAGGACGTAGGTTCGAATCCCACCATCGGCTACCGTGAAGATTAATTTTACGCCAGGCAAATGCCAGAACGGTTCCTTAATATTTTTTGCTAGGGGCTTTACGTCGCACCGACACAGATAGGTCTTATGGCGACGATGGGATTGGAAGGGCCTAGCTGTTGGAAGGAAGCGGCCGTGGCCTTAATTAAGGTACAGCCCCAGCATTTGCCTGGTGTGAAAATGGGAAACCACCGAGCTCGATAGCTGCAGTCGCTTAAGTGCGGCCAGTATCCAGTATTCGGGAGATAGTAGGTTCGAACCCCACTGTCGGCAGCCCTGAAAATGGTTTTCCGTGGTTTCCAATTTTCACACCAGGCAAATGCTGGGGCTGTACCTTAATTAAGGCCACGGCCGCTTCCTTCCCACTCCTAGCCCTTTCCTGTCCCATCGTTGCCGTAAGACCTATCTGTGTCGGTGCGACGTAAAACAACTAGCAAAAAATGGGAAACCACGGAAAACCATTTTCTGGGCTGCCGACAGTGGGATTCGAACCCCACTATCTCCCGGTTGCATGTTCACAGCCGCGCGCCTCTACGCGCACGGCCAACTCGCCCGGTGTTCCTTAATTAAAGCCACGCCCACTACCTTCCCTTTCCTATTCCAGCATCACTGGAGCCTGTTTTTATCAGTGTAAATAGCTAACGAAATGGAAAAATACCTGTCTTGGCATGCGTATTTGAATAAACAGAATATTACTTATATTGGTATTGTGGTCTTGTGTAATGAGATGTTGTTCTGACATTGTTCAGGAAGAGTTGCAGTATTGTCATCGAGAATCACAACGAAACATAGCACAGAACTATAGTACGGTATGAAGCAGTGGTTGTCAACAGGTATCCCATGAAACTTCCGAAACTTTGTGACATTTCCGGTAAAGTTAAAATAATTTCACTAAATATATTGAAGAGTAGCCTATAACCAGTTATTGTACAGGGGCTTGGTTGGCTTAAGCCTTGTCATAAAGGATATGAATTAATAACACGAACGTTTAGTTAGTACTAGTGCACAAAAGCTCAGTTCGATAGAAAAAAAACACACACACACAATCTCTCACGTTTCTAGTCCCTCTTGTTTCCCTCTATCCTGCTTTCACAACTCTTACACCTGGAATCGGTTCCTTCTCACTTATGTTAGATTCTGAAACAGACTCTCAACTTTTCTCATTTTAATCAGAAATTCATCCAGATTGAACACAGTTTTTCGGGCAAAGGAAAATTAACACAATCATACACATAATACCTCTCAAATTAATGACCACAAAACATGTCAGGACACATCAGAAATCTTCAAACAAGTGACTGTTGAAGGAAATTTTGCTCGTGCAATCCAACATTATCAGCCCCTACGTTAGTGTGTCGCAGTTACTCACTACAATGGATAGTGTTCTTTTGCTAGTGGCTTTACGTCGCACCGACACACAGATAGGTCTTATGGCGACGATGGGATTGGAAAGGCCTAGGAGTTGGAAGGAAGCGGCCATGGTGGCCTTAATCAAAGTACAGCCCCAGCATTTGCCTGGCGTGAAAAGTGGAAAGCACGGAAAACCATCTTCAGGGCTGCCGAGAGTGGGATTAGAACCCACTATCTCCCGGATGCAAGCTCACAGCCGCATGCCCCTAACCGCACGGCCAACTCGCCCGGTCAGAAAATTGTTGAGAACCTCCTGGGCAACTTTCACAACCGCCACTAGTCGTCATACTAGTCAAACATTTGGACAAACTTATGCCTTCAAACTGCGCAGGGTGTGGCATAGTACCTTCTAGTACTGACACTACGGATGTCGGCTGCGTTCTTGGATGTACTTTGAAAACCGGTGTTATGAGGTGGTATGAGGATATCACTGTCTTCTCACAACACAATGAGTAAAATTTGTATATGGAGTATTGTGTCTATCTTCTGATGCTTTTATTTACTTTACAATTAAATTGTTTTGTATTGTGTTGTCTATGTTGCCTCATCATGCGTACTTCACCATAGGAGAAAACAATAACTTCCAAGGAACACAAACAGAGAGTCAGGAACAGAATGCGTTTCCTCATGAACGCATGTCTCTTCCGAGTGCTTACACAACTTGCTTCATGCTGTAAATAGTCCTTCCATGTCAAAGGCTCTTTATATTGGAAAGGGCTCTAGAACAGGGAAGGAAACGGCTGAGGTCCTAATTAAGATACAGCCCCGGCATTTGCCTGGTGTGAAAATGGAGAAACTACGGAAAAAACATATTCACTTCATGTTTTATCGCTACATTATACAGTGGTGGAAATATTTATTGCATCACCTTTCATAATTAACACTTTTTGTGAAAATCACTGAATAACTGAGCTAAATTGCCTTGATTTCTCTGTATTTCTATCAGAAATTAATATATGCAATAATTTTTGTCAATTTTTATTTTATTCTTAATTTTTGTTTCTATAAAAGGTCTTTTTTAAATCAATTTTCTACTTTCTTGAAAAATTGATGCAAGGGGATATGTCAGCTATTCTGTTTGATCTTCTGAAATATGAATATTAATGTTGAAAGAAACACTGCATATTAATGTTGTAACTTAACACTGATCGACTTTAGTGTTTGTAAATACACAATTGTCTCATACGATTACACTGTTGCCATTTAATACTTTATGTTCCACCGCGCGCCTTAATCACCTCTTGACGTCGTGAAGGCATTGAAAGAATTAAAGTTTTAATGTATTCCTCACTCAGTTTATGAAACCACATGCGCACAAGGGTCTCCAACAGTTCCCGTTTATCCCGTGGCTTATTTTTTGCAGATAGCATTTCCCGTATCCTTCCAACTGTTCTCAGTAGGATTGAGATCTGGGCTATTTCCAGGCCACTCTAACACCCGAACCCCATTTTGTCGAAGGAAGGATTTTACCTGAATTGTAGAAATACGTGATAATTAACCATGAAAGTCATCTGCTTCGTGCTTGGTATAAATATTAATCATAGGACTCACCTAAAGCTTTGTGGCAAGGAGCGGAGTCATCCTGAAAAATGCAACTGGAAACATCTTCAAACTGGTTTCTTATCACTGGGATAACCTTCCTTTCAAGGATGCTTATGTAGGCATCCGCATTGCCAGCACGATTTATGAAGTCCAGAGGACCTACTCCGTGACTGGATATTCACCCCCAGACCATCTGTCCTTGTGGGTGTTTGACTGTATGTGTTACACATGATAGCAAAAATTCTTCACCTTCCCTTCGACACACAAACAGATTTCCATCTGAGCCATGCAGATTAAATTTGGACTCGTCTGAAAAGATTACTCTATTCCACATCTCTGGTGTCCATGTCCCAGGTGCTTCTGCCCATTTTAGCCGCTGTTGTCGCATTGTCTTGGTCAATAAAGGCTTCTTTCTAGGACGACAGGCTGAGAGTCCAGCTTCCAGTAGTATATTTCATACAGTTCTACTGATTACTGTGTTGTCCCACATTTCTTCCCAGTCTCACTTTAGTTCAGTTGATGAAAGGCGACGATCGTTGAGCGAAAACCTTTTCAATTCCTTATCCTGTTTGGCAGTAGACGCCCTTTATCGACCTCTTCCTTTCTCGCGAGCAACATTTCCTTTTTCCCTGTATTTTTTCAGTAATCTTGTAATAGTAGACTGATTAAAACCTGTCTTAGAAGCTATCTCTCTGGTGCTGAGACCAACAGATGAATAAGCAAGTATTGCAGCTTTCTTTTCTGGCGTTAATTCTACTGACCTGCCTATCTTCTCGCTGCAAAGTCTCAACTCAAAATGGCTTCACTGTAAAAACCAACAACAACAACAAGTTGTGTATTCTTGGAAAAATGTGAGAAGTCAAACTATTAAGGCAAGAATATGTCAGCAACGTTTAACAACAACGGGACTGGTATAACCTGAAGCAAACAGCTGTAAAAGACAAAAAGACAAAGTAATTCATGGTGATGCAATAAATATTTCCACCACTGTAGGTGTCCTTCACTCCAGCTTTCAACCGTTTATCAAGAACTATAAACGGTTGCGAAACGTAGTACTTTCTATACGTTGTTACGGTCTTATCGCCCATTGTCGATAGTTTTGTTGTGATCCTCGTGAATGACCTCAGAACGTCGTTTGTAAGCATTGTTCTTAGTGAGATATGGTAACTCTCATGAGAAATACGCCCATGTGGACCTAGCATGCATAATTTTGGTCCTAATTTAGACATGCATTGGTATTAGCTAACATATTATATTTTAGTCTCTTCCAGATATTTCTTGTGACAACCACTGCACTTCCTTCTTAGAACTACTATCGCTACAAAGCTGCGAGCTTCTGTTTCTAGCCTTCTTTTTCATATAACAGTTCACAAAAGGTTCCGCCTCATTTGCTGCTTACTCTCTGCTCACCGACTGTTCCCGCATCCTAAAATCTCTTTCGATACCCTTTTCATCTCTACTACTAGAGCGGTATCATGTTTCGGCTTCTTAATCGCCCTTTCAACACGTTCTCTTTGTTAAGTTCACATTTTCTAATGAAAAGTTAACTCTTATGGTTGATGTTCTGTATTTAATTCTACTTTCTTTCATGTGAATATGCAGCTTTGTTCCTATAAATTTTCCATTATGTGCCATTTACATTTTTACCTGTTCATTTATTATTTCCTTTGCTTATTTCATTATCCTTCTCTTTTTTCCTACTTCACCTCTTACACTTCTGGTGCTGAACAGTACGCGCCATATACCATCCTACCCCTGAATCTTAATATTTCTCATTTGTTGGAAAGCGAGGCTCATAAGCTCGAACACGGAGGAATTTCAACATATGGATGCACAATTTTCACTAAGATTCCATTATTTCGCCCATTATTACTCTCAGATGAGTAAGCTGATCCTAACGGTGGTAAAATTTGCAAATCTTATCTCACGACAAACCTTTGATCCATCGAAATCAGTCGTTATTCACTACAACCAAGTTAGTTAGCTGCGCGATTTGGGTTACGTAGCTATGAGCTTGCACTCGGGAGATGGTGGGTTTAAACTCCACCGTCAGCAACCTTGAAGATGTTTCCCGTGGTTTACCATCTTCCTACCAGCGAACTGCTGGTGTTGTATCTTAATTAAGGCCACGGCAGCATCATTCCTAATTCTAGTACTTTCACTTCCTTAGCTCACCGAAAACCTTCCGCGTGCCACTGTGACATTAAACCACTAGCAAAAATAAAACTCAATATGCTCAATACATACAGAGTCCACAAGGCTGCGCAGTCCAAGGTCCTTCTAACTTCACTAATATTTTCCACTGCGGGGAATTTCCTTCCAGTATTCTTGCTTACCAAATTCGCTTCGTATCATGTACACCAGATGTTTGTATAATGTTTCGATACCTACCATAGAAAGGCAGCGGGGAATGTCTTTCATTCACGAACTTCCGCTATGCGCAAAAGCAGCATGGGTCAGACAACCACCAGCTGTATGACCCATCAGACAACCAGAGAGAACCATATTCCTAATTCAGATGGTGGCTCGTACATTTCACAGTCATTTCGAAGAGGATCCCAGGAAGCCACAGAGATGAAATGTACAGTTTCATTAGGGACCAGATGAGTCACGAGGAGGGCAGAACAGAATGCGGCTGAGTAGTTCCATAATATATTATTTGCCTCTTTAAAATATCATACATAAACATCCACACGAAAGCAGAAGAATATATCTTCAGAGAAGAGCAGTAAAGAAAAGACCATGTTGAATGACATGACTAGATAATAAGAATCTGCCACGAGATTCAATGGCCACTCTGAACGAGGCAATTTTTAGTCATAAATATTGATCATATATCGGCTATCTCACGCGTTGGTAGACTTTACAAGTCCTTGGATTTCCCAACTTGCTTAATTTTTAGATCACCCATCACCCATTGGTTTACGAGTGGAGATGAATTGAACACGAGATTTTCGTTTACAGAATGGATGGCACCCGATTCATTACAACCATGGAAGTTTCAAATACTTCTCCCTGACAAAACGCATCATGTGGAATCTCAAATGAGTAAGATGTTTGACGTTCAATTCCAAGTTTCCGTACTCTGCTACTGGTCTTACAAAGAACGTCCATGAAGTGTTTCACAGATATTGACTGACTAAGACGGGAAATTCGGCTGCAAACTCCCACGGTATCCCCTGCCTGTGGTAGGCGGCGACTAAATGAGGACCCAGGAGCTCTTAGTTTGGGAGCGGGGATTTACAACTACAGGCCCCTAGCTAAGTCTGGTATGAATTCCACTTACTTGTGCCAGTCTCCTCAATTTCATCTTTACTATCTGACTTCTTTTTTTTTTTTTTTGCTAGGGGCTTTACGTCGCACCGACACAGATAGGTCTTATGGCGACGATGGGATAGGAAAGGCCTAGGAGGTGGAAGGAAGCGGCCGTGGCCTTAATTAAGGTACAGCCCCAGCATTTGCCTGGTGTGAAAATGGGAAACCACGGAAAACCATCTTCAGGGCTGCCGATAGTGGGATTCGAACCTACTATCTCCCGGATGCAAGCTCACAGCCGCGCGCCTCTACGCGCACGGCCAACTCGCCCGGTATCTGACCTCTAGTGGTGAACACTTGTCCTCTTCTGACCCTGACAACATCCGCTTTCCGAGACCTAGATAGTCTTCCATCTTCATAGCCTTCCTGGCAATTCCCTTCCTTTTGCCTATACCTCCATTGGCATCATTCTTCGAAGGATCGTACCTCTTCATTTATCACTTTGATTAACGTCAAAAGAGAATGGATGACCTTTTGTACTTTCTCTTAAGAAATAATCACCGCCAACACCACACGCCATGTAGGGGCGATTGTCTTTCACACCCAATGTTAAAATAAATGCATCTGCTATTTTATCCTTTTTTCATTCAATCAACAAATTCTCTTCGCAATTTCAGAAAACACAAAGAAATGAACAATAATTCTACCCGGTATAAATTCTCTGGTTCACCTTATTTCTTCAATGGAAAAAGTTTGCCAAGCGCTTTCGCAAGCGAGTTCTACTTGACAACTATGATACCGCTTGCCAAAGCTGTGGTCAAGATGCATGCTCGAATTCATAATCTATTTACTGAAACGCTCCAGTGTATAATAATATAATTAAACAAGTATGGAAGAAACTTGTATTTCCAGCTAATGTGATTTCTGATGCTCCAAACAACCTTATCTGGAAGAGAGAAAGTTCGAATTGTTCAACTCATCCAGTGCGCCGTTTAAATCAAAACCTATAACATGTACAATGACTGCTACGGAATAAACACGTTTTACCGCTTATATTCTAGTCTTATTCAATATTATGCTAATATACCGTATTTCATGCACAATGTGGACATTCATTGTGGGGAAAGTTCTATACATGACACAATTGGCTCTGGATTTGATTTACATAGGTAAATATAAATCACAGAGGGGTATTCGACTCGGAGATATAATAGTAGCTCGTTCTCTCCCACATCACAGTTCGTAATTTTAAAGTCATCATTTATACAGATCTGTTTCTGAGACAACAATGTCTTCACGTGTACTTAAAAATTGTGACGTGTAAACCAATTTATGGACGTACTATTTTACATTGGTAGGGAGCTGCTAGCCAAGACAGTAAAGGAGCGATCGGCTCACCAGTAAGGATGTTCGATACATTTCCAAGTTACTTGACATCATTTAAGAAAAGTGTAGGTGAATAACGGATGGGGAATCAGCCACCTATGTGACAGACCTAGATGCAGATCAATGATTGATTGATTGATTGATTGATTGATTGATTGATTGATTGATTGATTGACCGACTGATTCCCCGTTAGTAAGTAGGAAAATTTAAAAATGTAAGGAAGTCTGTAGTCCTAGCCTTTACCCTCCACTCCACCAGGGGGCTTCGTGGCCTGTGTAGAGAATACTTAATTTTCTTAATTTTACATTAATGATAATCTGCCTATCAGCCTATAGCTGAATATGGTTTATACTTCCAATTGACGTAGCAGTTAGATAAATAAAATACTTACAATTTGCTTTACATCGCCCAGACACACATAGGTCTTACGGTGACGATAAGATAGGGAAGGGCTAGGAGTAGTTGGGAAGCGGCCGTGGCCTTAATTAAGGTACAGTCCCAGCATTTGCGTGGTGTGAAAGTGGGAAACCATGGAAAACTACCTTCAGGACTGCCGAGAGTGGGGTTTGAACTCAGTATCTCTCAGATGCAAAATCACAGCTGCGCGTCCCTAAGCACACGGACAACTCGCCCGGTAAAGATTATCTAAATTTAATTCACCTCCCTATCCATTTTATATTCATCCTTTACATCCATCGTTGTAGTCCATGAATTAGCACTGTAGATCCTGCCCGGCTTCACCACAGATTTAAAACTGTATATAAGAACACAATGGGTTACATTAGACTTCTGGAATATAACTAGGAAGAGATGAACGTTTTTATGTTCCACATGAGCTTTTCACTTTAAATTCAGGTGAATAAAGGGATGATATCTCTCTTCTGTTAGTACCTACCTGTTTAATGTCGCACTAACTGAAAGAGGTTTTCATTGACGCAGGGATCGGGCAAATGTAGGACTGGGGATGTGGCGAACGTTGCCTTAATTAAGATGGAGCTCCAGAGTTTCCCTTTTGTGGAAATGGGAAAACACAGAAAACCATTTTCAGGGCTCTCGATAGTACAATTCGAATTCATCACCACCCTAATACAGGCTTACAACTATACGACCCGTAACACGTAGCCATATTTCTTCGTGATACGTGCTTTCTTCCCAAACCTAGACATAATTAGTTACCACAGCCTCACAGGTTATCAGAGTTTACATACCCTCAGCAGATGATTTATTCTTGTTTTTACCCATTTAACATCTTGAGATTGTTCGGTTCCATGGCCAATTTGTCTGCGTCTTGGTCTTCGGTCCTCGGGGCTCCAAGTTTGATTGCCGGCCGGGTTGAAGGATTTTAATTGTAAACAGTTAATTCCCTTGGCTCTGGAATTGGGTTTTCGTGCTGTCCCCAACTTTCTTACAAATCGCCTACCACACAACAATCCTAAATGTTTGTAATCCCTTATAAAGAAACAACAACAAGCAGAATTATGTGTGGTTGTTGATATAATGACCACAGACACGAAACCTGCCCCTTTATACGGAGTCCGAAAAACAGGTTCGTGACTCTGCATTTCAAAAATTCAAAATGCATCCGCCGGAATTCGAACCACTCTCACATGAGTGATAGTGTTTCTCAGCTATCTCGTGCTCTAATATCGTCAACAACAGCATTCTTTTAGATTACGGTTTGATACATATTTGGCCTGTTGGGAAGCGAGGTGATGCTCCCGGGGGCCGGCGCAGCAAATTGCGGGGCCCTGTCCTTGTAATTGGTGCCCTGTTGTTCACCACTGCTCCCCTGGGAACTGCCTGCACTAACCGTTATCATTAGTCACGGGCTGGGCTGCAAGACAGCACACCACCCCGCAAATTCGGGCAGGGATACAATGATATGCTACGCAACATATTATTCTAATTTCATGCGACATCCTATACGTATCCATCGTACTTCATAACTTCGAAAAGAAAGGATTGGAGACGTTGCATAGTGTAGATGGTTAAGCACACGCCTATTCTGCTCAAGGTAGCGAGATCGCATCCTGGCGCAGTCGGCTGGCTTTTAAAGGCAGCTTAAATTCGAGAAATTCCTGTTAACAGATTTACTGTCACGTTAACTTACTCAGAACCTATTTTTTCCCATTAGTAAGAAAATGAATTATCATGAAGTTCGGCCACCTGAATGGATCCAAACTGAGTACCATCCTTTGAAAGCAAATACATCATTTTTATTCGTTTCCAGTGGGATACATTTCGAACACACTGAAATGTCTTAAAAACTATAGGAAATTAATGAATGTTAAAAAAAAGGCCTTAGAATACCCAAAAAATCAACGATCCACACCATTATAGGGAAAGTCAATAATTTCAATTTGTATTATTAGACTATTAATATTACTAAGCTATAATAAAATATGTTCGCGGGAGTTTCAGTTAAAAATAAATTAATAAAATAACAAAAATAATAAATTAGTGTGGCTAATGCTAGCTTGGTCAGCCCTTGTGAAGCAGGCCCACCGACAAGGGCGGGTGGTGTCTGCCCTGTACGGGAAACTGTGGGTTGCTGGGGTGGAGGAGGATAGTGTTGTTTCTGTGTGTGTGTACAAAACATGTGAACATTAGCAGGAGAGCACTCATAATGAAGAGTTGGAGGCTAGGTTAGGAATGAAACTGATGGATGAGGCCGTGCGCATGAGCCAGCTTCGGTGATGGAATCATCTGAGGTGAACGAAGAAGGGCAGATGACTTAATGAAGTGTAATAAACTTGGCAGTGGATGGTAAGAGAAGCAGAAGCAGCCCAGAAGGACGATGGTTATACTAACTTTTAATTAGTTTAAGGCAAGAGATGAAGAAGTAGAGTTCCACAGTGTCACTTGCTAATAGAGGATTTTACTGTAGGAGCACTCAAGTAACTCAAATAGGTTTGTAGACTTCCTACTGAAAGGTTCTATCAGTTATAATGAAAACAAAGGATCAGATATGTATTTATTATTATTATTATTATTATTATTATTATTATTATTATTATTATTATTATTATTATTATTATTTTAACATATATTTTTAAGTGCAAATTCTAGATGAAAAGTTTACAATCGTTATTTATTGGAAAAGGTCTACGAAGACAACACTGGGAAGCTGGCGGTATTTCGAATGAAAATCTGTTTTGGAGAATATTGCCATGTACGAGTATTAACACTTGGGGAGAATGATTGACGTAGTTGCTCTGCGACAGGCTTTATACCCTTACAACCTAGGCTCAAATCCCCCTATGGATTCCAGGTTGGAATTTTCACCTGAAAAGTAACATACTGTCAGGCATGGTATCTGGACTTAAATCTCTTTCAGAAATCTAAAATGCCGGGCTGAGTGGCTCAGACGGTTAAGACGCTGGCCTTCTAACCCCAACTTGGCAGGTTCGATCCTGGCTCAGTCCGGTGGTATTTGAAGGTGCTCAAATACGACAGCCTCGTGTCGGTAGATTTACTGGCAGGTAAAATAACTCCTGCGGGACAAAATTCCGGTACCTCGGCGTCTCCGAAGACCGTAAAAGTAGTTAGTGGGACGTAAAGCAAATAACATTATTATTATTATTATTATTATTATTATTATTATTATTATTATTATTATTATTATTATAAATCTAAAATGAGCTAGTGTGGCTCCACTGACCCGAGACATTACTGGGATAAGCTGAATGAAATGTTCATGCCATAAATTAATACTTCGAACAATGGACGCAGTATACTAATGTATAAAACGGTAAACGATGGTGACAATTTTGCATGGGAATATGTGTGAAATAATTTCAAAGCCACGATTGTAAAAATGAGAAATATTTATTGTCGTAGTACTTAAGTTACCAACATTTCGGAACTGGAAGAGAACCCATTGATTAAAAGTATCAAACTATCATCTCCCTAAAGGGGAATGTGAAATAAATCAGGGAGGTTACTGAAAGTGACAGTACCAATACCGGAGTCTACGAAAGTAACCTTGTAGTTTTACTTGATTTTTGATATATTTGGTCACAGCCAAGGAACCTCCCGTTTTATATGTAATCCGAACCACAGGGACGTGACCGACCGAAACCTCGCGGCTAGGATTGGGGCGTTATCCTGAAATCAGATGGAATTGTGATTCTGGTGGATGAAGGAACATGACCTTAGGAAAGACCGAATCGTTGTAGAGGAACAAGTGCACTTCATTGAATGAGGGAGAGGTAGCCATAAGCTTAGTGTGAAAACAAAACTGTGCCTTGTCAAATTATATGACCTACTGTAAGTAAAGGAGAAAAAGGAAGTAAATTATAGGATAAAAACTTGTAACTAACTAAGTAAGTAATTAAGTAAGTCAGTAAGTAAGTAAAATGTTCCTTTGCTATTAGCTTCCGAAATAAAGAGCTATTCTCAGCACAAAACAACAGGAGAAATTATGTACACGAATAAATTAATTTGTACGTCCCCATTTTTGGATCAATTAACAGATAATCCAGCAATAAAACATATCGAAAGTTTACGACAGATAACTGTGCCAATGTGTGCAAATGTGTGTTTGACCAATCCATTAAACTTGAAATTTCAACGATTAATTCATATTTTTTTAAACTGCTTGTAGTCTTAGCTGCATGCTCCGCACTGCGCCAAGCACCTGGCCACGTAGACCCAGTCGAGGTAATCTACAGGCAGTTCGGTTCTGTTTGTGTAATGTGCCAGCGCTATGTGAAATATTAGCAGGTAATTGTGTGGTTGTTATCAACAGCCAGGGATGGGCCCATGGCCCTAATGCGCGGCTGAAGGTGGGCTTTCAGCGAGCGAACGGTCTGGTCGTTAATAATGGCACAGAGAGATAGAGAGCGGCCTGTTTTATGGACTAAAACACCAAGAAGGCTTCCATTCGCACTTTAATGCCTTAAATGTACAACTTGCCAGAATTTATTAGCTCAGCTTAACTTCCACCTGCTACTAAGGAAACAACTGCTGAGCTTAACGGAAAGTTCAAAAATAATACTTCGTTCACTTTTCTATAAACAAAAAATTGCGCACCCACACGAAAGTTAACAGAGATTTTCAAGGTTAGGGACGTCCAACTTTCCAATATTGAATGAATTCGTGGGACCTAAAGAGTTAGTTACAGTTCATTTATATCCCAAAGGCAACGCCTCGTCGATTCAAACAACTTTTGTTCATCATTTTCTGTACTTTTCAGTTTTATGCAATTGTCACGTCGTAGTCTCTTTTGGGTGTCTTCCAAGTACTTCCCCCTAGGCCATTCACTTCCTTTCTTCCCCAACACTTTCCCTTCAATGCTAATGCTGACATTTTTACGTCTGATTTTTGTTTTTCTGCTTTCCATTTCCTTTGATAATTTTCTCCCTTCATGGACTTCCCTGAAGCTTTACAGGCTGGTTCTTTCCTTCCAGCTTGTTCTTGTAATTTTGCGCCATATCCACATTTCTGCAGTTTCAATGCGTTTCCTTTGCAGTTAGCCGAGCGTCCAACTTTCACTGCCACAGAGCAATGTACACACGAATTTGCAAAGGATTTGCTGACATTTGTTAAGAAGTATTTTTGTTGTTGTTGTCTTAGTGCACATTTTGCCAGTGCTATCCTTCTCTTCATTTTCATCAAACATCTATTGTCCTCTGTGATCAAGCTGCCCAGATAACAGAATTGTTTCATCTGATCAATTCTGACGTCATCAATTTTATATGGGGACATAAAAATGGGAGGCCGGTACGTCGCAAAACGATTTTCTTTTCACGGCATAAGAGAAGGGAGGTCGAGACATCACGTCCCACCTCCCTTGGGATGTGTATATTTTACTTAATTATTGCCTTTAATATTTCTTTAATATTCTTCCGTACTGCCTTTGTTTTCGTTTTCTTTTTTGTTGACATTTAATTCCATTCTTTAAGAGTGTCTAATAACATTTGCAGCATTTTGTTAATTTCTTTTTCCTAGTTTGCAACTATTACGACGTCATCAGCAAATCTGATACGCTGTGTCCTTTCACCTTTCATTTTTATTCCCCTTGTTTTCTTCTTAGTTACAATATGACTTCTTGTTTTCTAACTTTTTTAAATAACTTAAGGTCAACACTATTTATTGATTAAGCCGAGTTTTACGCCAGATGCCTTTCCTCGCTCTAGGCCTATATGGATGGATGCATTCGCTTTTCCATGTTTTTGTGGTGGTTGGCAGTGTGGAATGATATATGTAAATGATGAGGTGTGAATTGAGACGAATTTATAATAATATTATGTGCTTTACGTCCCACTAACTAAGTTTTCGGTTTTCGGAGACGCCGAGGTGCCGGAATTTTGTCCCGCAGGAGTTCTTTTACGTGCCAGTAAATCTACCGACACGAGGCTGACGTATTTGAGCACCTTCAAATACCACCGGACGGAGCCAGGATCGAATCTACCAAGTTGGAGTCAGAAGGCCAGCGCCTCAACCGTCTGAGCCACTCAGCCCGGGGAGACGAATTTAACTGAGTCCCTGAACCGGAGGAATTAACCAGATGAGGCTAAAATCCCTGGCCCAGCTGAAGGCCTTCTGAGCCACAGGTATTAGACTACATTGATTAGACCATATGTTAATTAATTTTTTTCCAAACTTCAACAATCAGTTTCATGAGCTGTTATGCCTTTCAGTCTTCATCTCTAATCTCAACTTCTTAAAGGCTCTGCAGCCTCCACACTTACGAAGTAAAAAGGCCACGTATTATATCCTAGCTGTCTTTGCCCATTTCCTACTTTGAAAATACCGACTGACTGTGCTTGAATGTGATGGGCCCGTATCAGATTACGACCACGTTAAAAAAACAATTTTGAGGGCAAATTGCCAGCAAAACAACGTCTCTTAAGACCGATAGCATAGTAGCTGAAGGGACAACAGGTCGTGTAGTTAACTTCACAACCCGTGTTTTGCCCAGTTGCTAGTCTCATTGTGTTCACAGTTGGCTTTACGTCATACCAAAACAGATAGGTCTTATGGCGACGACGGGATAGGAACAGGCATGAGTAGGGAAGAAGCGTACGTGGCCTTGTTTAAGGTACAGCCCCAGCATTTGCCTGGTGTGAAAATGGGAAACCACGGAGAACTATCTTCAGGGCTGCCGACAGTGGAATTCGAACCCACTTCCTCCTGAACGCAAGCTGATAGCTACGTGACCCAAACCGCGCAGCCACTCGGTCGGTCGTGGTGTCACTGGCTGCAGTCAGACCCCACAGTCACTTCCTTGAACGAGTAGTATTCCCCAGTTGTGCTGAAATCTACAGCTGTTCAGCCTTCAAGCGGCTAAAATCAAACTGTTCTCTCACACTGTATTGTGATAACAACATCGTTCTCAGCTTTCCAGTTCCTAAAGTGAAGTGTAACTTGGCTCGCTGCGTAATGAAGACGAGTCTTGGAAGCGGACTCTTCACTGAAATTTGAAGCATCTCTGCCAGTCTTGACAGTCGCCAAAGGAATAAAGCTTCCCCTTAACTTTTAGAATAAAATGTAGTCTGATCAAATATGGTAAATCTTCACCCGTTGTTACACGGAATTCATCTGGTACCAAACTTATTTTGAGAAACTTTCCTTAAAATTTCACACAGTGACTACTTGGGTAGTGTCGGAATGAGTAACTCGGGCGGTAGAGCGCTAGCCTTCTGAGCCCAAGTTGGCGGGTTCAATCCCGGTTCAGGCCGGTGGCATATGAAGGTGTTCAAATACATCAGCCTCGTATCGGTAGATTACTGGCACGTAAATGAACTCCTGCGGGACAAAATTCCGACACCTCGGCGTCTCCGAAAACCGCAAAAGTGTAGTTAGTGAGACGTAAAGCCAATAACATTTTCATTTTCAATAATCGAGCGGCGTGGTTGCACTTGTTAACGCACTACGGCCATAGAGCCAAGCCCTGCATTCGGTAGACGATTGGGTTCGAAACCCACCGTCGGCTGTCCTGAGAATAGTAGTTTCCCAATTTTCACTTCCAGGCGAATGCCGGGAGAGTTCCTATTCGTAGGCCACAGTCGATTCCTTCCATCTTCTTAGCCAAATTTATTCATCATTCATTTCGTCTTCATTAGCTCCTGAACTGAGGTTGGCGTCAGGAAGGGCACCGGCCGTGAAAACTTGCCATGTAAATTCATCCCACCTCATCTCCGTCACCGTAACAGGAAACGGGACTAAGTGGTAGACACTCTACTACTACTAAATGTTGAACATTTTGTGAAGCTCCACAGCAACCTAACGAAAATAGACTGCGTAATTTATCACATAGGAGTTCTATACTGATGTACAAATGTTTACTGAGTCTCGGCTGGATTTAAAATACTAAAAGTGCAACTTAGTGCTAAACAGGTGCTAAACTCCTTTAAACCCACGTCTAAAGAAAAACTGGCCCAATTACAAGTTCAATGTACGCATTCAAAAATTACGTGCGGAGTTGTGTGGTATTTGTCGAGTACATTATTCACATTTTCGTTTTCAAAACAAGGATGTCTTTTTTTAAGATAACCAAACAAATAACGATACGGGAAGGGAATTACAAACCAGGCGAGTTGGTCGTGTGGTTAGGGGCGCGCGGCTGTGAGCTTGCATCCAGGAGATAGTGGGTTCGAATCCCACTGTCGGCAGCCCTGAAGATGGTTTTCTGTGGTTTCCCATTTTCACACCAGGCAAATGCTGGGGCTTCCTTCCCGGTTCCTTCAAACTCCTAAGCCTTTCCTATCCCATCGTAGCCATAAGACCTATCTGTGTCGGTGCGATGTAAAGCCACTAGCAAAGGTGATTAAAAGAGGAGCAGAAAATTTCACATCTGCCCGAAAAGTAAGCGATTTCCTTCGACACGCCCTTAAAATATCTTCTACGATGATGGTCCGCGTCGTCTTAAAATCACAGAAACGGGATTGTAGAGAATGGTTACAGATCTCTTCATATGGTGATGATAATATTTAGTGGTTGTAGTAAGGATGTAAATAATTAATATCGTGTAGCTATTTCTAGCCGAGTGCAGCCCTTGTAGGCAGACCCACCGATGAGGGTGGGCGGCATCTGCCATGTGTGTTATTGTGGTAGACGATAGTGTTATGTGTGTTGTGTGAGCTGCAGGGATGTTGGGGACAGCACAAATACCCAGCCCCCGGGCCATTGGAATTAACCAATGAAGGTTAAAATCCCCGACCCGGCCGGGAATCGTACCCGTGACCCTCTGAACCTAAGGCCAGTACGCTGACCATTCAGCCAACGAGTCGGACAGAATGTAAATGAGATGGCACATAAATCTGTGGTAAGACCACAATTAGAGTATAGTTCCAATCTATGGGACCCTCACCAGGATTACTTTATTCGAGAACTGGACAAATCCAAAGAAATGCAGCAAAATTTGTTCTGGGTTATTTCCGAAAAAAGAATAGTGTAGCGAAAATGTTTGCAGACTTTGGGATGGAAAGACGGCAGAAAGGAGGCGAGCTGCTCGACTAAGCGGTATGTTCCGAGCTGTCCGTGGAGAGATGGTTTGGAATGACATCAGTAGGTGAATAAGTTCGAGGGGTGCATTGAAAAGTACGAAAGATCACAATATGAAGATAAAACTCGAATTTATGAGGACATATTTGAGAAAATATTATTTTATAGGGAGAGGAGTTAATGATTGGAATAATTTACCAAGGGAGATGCTCGATAAATTTCCAAATTCTTTGAGATTATTTAAGGAAAGGGAATGTGCCTACAGGGCGACTGCCGTAAATACGGATCAATGGTGATTGATTGAACGGCTCTAATTAACAGTGCACTGAACTTTGAGCAGACAAGGTACCGTCACACAGGAGTGGAATCAGAATTTAAGACTGTAAGATGTGTTGAAGTTCTGATCATTCTTGCTGCTATTTGTTGAAATATTATCATCACGAGACAATGAATAATATAGTAACTTATATCACTGCAGGTCGGTAGTATATTTATGGTCATTCCTTCACTTCATGTAGATATCATTCTTTGCTGATCTCAAAGAGTTTACAGTATGCGTTGCACTCCGTGATCATGCATAGAACTGTACGTGGAAGATCCAGGCTGAGTGGCTCAGACGGTTGAGGCGCTGGCCTTCTGACCTCAGCTTGGCAGGTTCGATCCTGCCTATGACCGGTAGTATTTGAAGGCGCTCAAATACGTCAGCCTCATGTTGGTAGAATTACTGGAACGTAATAGAACTCCCTCGGGACTAAATTTCGGCACCTCAGCATCTCCTAAAACCGCAAGCGTAGTTAATAGGACGTAAAGCGAATAACATTAAAATTGTAAATGGAAGGGAAATATGCACTATTCATATTTTATTTATGATATATACCGCAAGAAATCGATAATTTGAGCTAGACGTAGGAACAGATAACGGATGTTAAACGCATCAAGTGTCTGGAACACGAATCAGAGCTCTCGCGTTCGGCATTTCAACCTCTTATGAGGTAGATATAAAACGGAATTCCTTCTACAATTACTGTGTAATATTTGTGAGTTTTCCCATGACATGTGGTTCCAAGTTCAATTCTCCACATGGGCCTAAATATTACTGCTCATCCTATTCAAATACTCTTGATGACATTGTCCAAACATGTGGAGCGGAAACCATACTACTTCGACGTTTTTATTGTCATCGTATGCAACAAGTTGAATAGAGCAACATAATTCCAGCAGTATGAGTCAATTTTGTGTCCACGATGATGTTATAAACTGAGTGAATCTTCTGCTCACACCTCAATTCAGGAACACATTGTACGATATTGGCCTGCAATTGAAATTTAAATAATTTCTACCTTCCCATTTTTTTGTAAATATCTCATGACGAAAGAGCAAGTGAAAATATGGGCGATTGCGTTTCTGTCTCCTCCAAAAATCACTACCATGAGTTAAGGAAGAATGGTTTAAAGGGATGGAATCTTTTGGATAAAGGAAAATTAGGTGTGTAGCTATTAAGATCTCAGATAGAAAACACCTTCTAGGGAATGGAGATAAGACAGAAGGATGGCAGGAACATATTCAACATTTGCATCAAGAGAAAGAAATAGATGATAAGTTTCTGGAAAGAGATGTGGCTGTTGAGGCAGGTAATTATTTAGTATTAAGTATTGTTGCTAAAATGAGTTGAAAATATGACATTCTTTGGCTAGGTCATTACTTAGTCGTCAATATATGGACGTCGGTGGCCGAAGGGTGACAAGCATCCTAAACCCTCAGTGTAGTGTCCATATCTCGATAATGTAATATCACTAACTACAGATCAAATGCCTCTCCCAGAGAATATTTTCAACGTAACATACAAATAAAAGAGCAAAATGGGAGAAAGCCATTGTGATAATGAAGATATAATTTTAAGTCAAATAACTCATGAAATGTCATTTTGGCTGTCACGCCAGATTCATTATACCCATTCACACAAACTTCGGTCTGATGAATAGGCTTACATACATAGTTATATCTCAAACACTCTAGTTGCAAAATCTCAAGAATTATATATATGCAGATTTACTGTTGCTACAGTATGACCTCAAATGTAAAAGATCGTATTTGGATAGAATAATCGAATATTTTGATTACATGTATATGTTGAAACTTAAATACAGAGTTACAGTACGTTATAGAAAAGATATTCAGTACGACATTCAATATAGACGACATAGTTCAAACAGTGCTATTGTTATTAAATTATTCATAAACAAACTTAATGCGTTAAAAATAAGTAACACCAGTAACATCCGTACACATTGCTTTAAACATATCATATTCGTAGCTTTGTGTCTATCATAGTCTAGGTGACCTTACATGAGCTACTGAATTGCATGGCCTCAATTTTAATATGATCTTCTAAAGGGTGCGATTCTAAAGAAAGAGAGTGAAGAAAATTAAGTGTTAAGTTTTCTCTGGTGGTCTGCTGCTTCCATTGCTCTCCATTAACGTCTGAAAATCTACTATCAAAGCCGCAAGAGGAAACTCCCAGGGAGGCAGCAACAAACTTTTAGCTTGAATCGAGTTGAAGTTACCATCCAAATACAATATAAGTTTCTACCAAAATCTTGGCAAATCTTGTCATCATACAAAGTGTAAGGATGAGTTGAATCTAGTCTCCAAATACTACGGCAACTGAGTTGGAAATGATTACACAAATGATTTTTTTGTACAATTGACTGTACATTATGTGGCTACACAAACCATCTATAACATAGATATACATAAATTGTTTGAACTTACAACGTAAAAATTGTTCGATGATAATGATATCTATATATTTAATGCCCCTTCAATTGCTATCAGTTTTAAGAATGATGAAATTTGGAGCCAAAAATTTGTTCATTAGTGCGTCAGTGCATCTACTCTCTCCTGTTCATAATAATCTTTTTATTTTACATGATTCAAAAATCGTGTCCTTCGCTCTTTAGCAACCAATTTGTGTAGATATTTATTTATTTATTTATTTATTTATTTATTTATTTATTTATTTATTTATTTATATGTATATTTATTCATTTATTTACTTATAATTTCAAACATTTTTCTCGTATAATTGATTGTTGTATCACTAATGTACAGGTTAAGAGTAGCAAACGGTCTACGGCTGTGGGAAGATGCTGAACATCAGTGGCAACTTCAGTGACCACAACATTGTAAGAGAGGTTCATAATGCCTAAGACCTTATATTAACTTTAAAACTAAAATTGGACTTTCGAAAATAAATTCTAGTGATATCTAAAACAGAATATTAAGTTTTAACAACAATACAGTTTTCATTACCAAGGGCACAATACTTACATTTTATATTATATACTGTATGTAGACAGTCTGAAAATCGCACTACAGAATATAACATTATTTCTGTACTAGGCATCAATTGACATTAGAATGAAATAGAGTGATCGACGAGGCGAGATTTATTTAGATCAGGTGTACATGCAAACAATAATGCCAACATATTATATACATCTGTTAAACGTATGGCAACAATAGTTTCCACAGAGCTTTAATGGGTAAGCATTCTTAAATGCCAACAGATTGGTATATAAACATTGAGAATATGAGTCCCTAGACAACTACGTTACAAGTTCAGAAAGCAATATTCGTTTCTGCATTGCCTGAGTGGAAATTTAATACATCAACGCTCAAATAAAACAAGTATAGTTCACAACAAGCCGCAGAGGCATATTTCCAAACCATTATCATTATCGTTTACCCTCTCATAAATTTCATACGAAATTTTTACTGCGAATAAATGAGTGTAGCCTTGCTGTACTTCAAGGAGCTCCTTACGAACATCATACTTGTGGTTAATATTGCACCTATATTTCAGTAAAACATAACAAATCAACAATATTGCGTGTTAATGGCAAGTGCACTGCACGATACTTCAAATAATCAAGTGGATTATCTTTCGTAATCACTTACATTTAGAAGATTTTTCATGTGGTGCTTAGTGTTTTACTACTGGCAGTTTTCTTTCTTTTTCCTTTGACGAAAGAACTACGAAGAGCAGGAGAAAATGTTGTTTCATTCTTTGTCCCCTCATACTGCATATCTCTATATTTCATAATGTATTGGTATTTTTTAAAACAGGAGTTTACCTTTAAGAAATTTGTACTAAATTTGACAATCAATTAATTAATTTTTTCCTGTTACATGAAGTTCATGAGATATCATGGGGAACTGCTCAGTGTACCATACAAGTGTGAAGTCTGCATAACACATCCGTGGTTCTGTACTGACGTGAATATACAAGTTCTGGCTTATTTACATTACGTTCCATTCTGTCAATTCCTAAGAGCTGAAGTGGGAAAATGTAAACAACACTTTTAGGATGGTCGAAATTGTGATGTGGACATACTTTTCTTCTCAGTTGATTTTCTGAGGATCAGTGCGGTCCATTAACGCCCTTAAATTAGTCTCAAATCAGTGATCGACCCGGAAATAGATGCCATTCTAAAAGGGTAGGATCTTCTATGGCAAATCTTTCACCATTTATTTTCACTACAGTACAGTATCGTCAGTCTTGATACGGAATGGTGCACGGATAGTTGGTTATATGGTCTGACTTCAAAGTGGAAGAAACTGCGGCTGAGATCTAACTGAATTATATTTGCTATACCATGATTCTAATTTGCCCAAAACACCAAACCTGTGAATTTCCCGATGTTCAGCAACAATGGATACGTTCACTACCTGGATGAGCATTACGGGATGACTTTCCACGCTTCCGGCATCTTATGAAGTGCCTGTCCCTCGCGAATTCAATGCTGGGTAACAACGATGCGTGAGCAGCCACACCATCCGGGACCCCTTTCTCGAAATGAGGTACAGTAGTCACCATCCCACGTGCTCACTGCAAGTCACAAGGCACAAAGCATGACATTGGCACAGGAACACCACCATTGAGCTCTCGAAGTATAGAGACAGATCGCCTGGACAAATGCTTCGTGGTAACCCGTTTGTACACGCCGATAGTACTGTACGAATGCGTCACCAAGCACTCGAGGTAATGGATTCTCGTAATAATGATTTCATGTGGCTATTTCTAGCCGAGTGCAGCCCTTGTAAGGCATGCCCTCCGATGAGGGTGGGCGGCATCTACCATGTGTAGGTAACTGCGTGTTATTGTGGTGGAGGATAGTGTTATGTGTGGTGTGTGAGTTGCAGGGATGTTGGGGATAGCACAAACATCCAGCCCTCGGGCCACTGGAATTAACCAACGAAGGTTAAAATTCCCGACGCAACTGGGAATCGAACCCGGGACTCTCTGAACCGAAGGCCAGTACGCTGACCATTCAGCCAACGAGTCGGACATGGATTCTCGTGTCAGAAGGGTACAGTTCAGGCCAGAGGTGGTCGTATCATCGTATGGACCTGTTCACGTGGAATGAAATGGGAGTCCTGCTACACATGACAAAGTTCCTCACCGACGATGGATACAGGAACCTGCTGTCAGATCATACCCACCCATGTGTTCACCTCCAATACACCACACTGCTAGAGACCTGTACGTACATTAAGACATTGCATCATACAGTCGCTCGCGAACTGTGGCAGATTAGTTCGATGAAAACTCCATGGACATGAGATTTGTTGCCTGCTCCCTAAGATCACCAAACCTCAATCCTATTGAGCAAATATAGGATGCTATCGATATAAGTGTGCACGCCGTTGACCCTGCTCCGAACATTCTCTGGACATTACGCGATGACTTTCACGCTTCCGGCATCTTGTGGAGTCCCTTTAACGCCACGTTACGATCGTAATCAGGGTAAAATGGCGCGCTACAAGCAAAAAGCTAGGTATCTCTTATTCAATTGATATTCAATGTATTAACCATGCTTATCAATGGTTACATGACAATTAAAACCACAGAAGCACCTATTAATGTACCTGAAGTTGAAAATAAATATCAGTAATGTGAATATTTTCACGTCTCAATCTGCGGTTGGTGTTTATATTAATTATCATTATGGCCACCAATATTTAGCATCGTCAGTTCACTGAAATATTTTCTCGAGTTTCTTGGCATTTACTACATTATAGCAAAATGTCTACTGTACATTTTCGCCATTGTCAATAGATGATTCCCGACAAAATGGCAAATGTTCATCATGTTGAAAGTGCAGTGACACTTGTTTCATCAAAATCGGAGTGTACACTTTGAGCAGTGTCTGTTGTGAGTGAACTACCATCCTGACAGATGTTTGGTGCGTAAACTGATCCGATGCTCCCAGTCAAACTCAGTTTACCAAGTATTCCGTTCTGTCTTCAACCGATGGTTTGAAATCATGACTTCCCTCCGATACCTACTACGTTCAAGTCAAAACTTGTCAAATTGCTAGCTTCCTACAGCTAGATGATCAACATGAGCTAATATGCTTACTTCGATATGAATTTCACACTGCCAGTATATAACCGGTAAACTACCCATGTATACAATGATAAAGGATGGTGAGACATTAAAAAAGAAGTTAAAACCACGAAATTATTTAAGTAAACATTTATGGTCATCCCTAGTAGTTAGCTTAGCCGCTTCCCGCTTGTTTGGTAAAGATTCATTTTGCAGTTCTAACACGAAAATGGAACAGAATGTATTCATCCTATGATAATACAAGAGAGAAGTGTAGTGGGTTAAATACTAGAAGCGTTTGTTGCGTCCATTCTCATTTCAATTCCAGACGAATGTCGGGTTATCACCTAACATGTAGGATACGGCATCTTCATTCATAATCTGAACCACTTTTAAGTATAGAGACACATCCTCACGGTTATCAGATAGATTTCGAAGACAAATAGACGGGTAGTTTGATGAAGTCCTTCACAAACAGCTACAGCACATTATTTCAAATTGTTTCGGACTGTCGTTTCAATTTTGGAACATCAATTTTTACACTATTCATCCTGGGAATTCTTATCGTTGACAGATGTTGAATTAGTGCTAGGGAAGTTCACAAGGACAACGGAATATTCACAGAACAATCAGAGGTAAATTGCGTCTCAGAGTTATGGAAGAAGTCCGCTTCTTTTTTTCCACGGTTGATAGAGTTTGTAATTTTAGACTAATTTTACTCTCTTTCCAATCTTCACGCACAACCTAAACTATGATAAGGTAATTAACATTGAAAGAATAATTGTATTGTAGAAAACCATAAATATTGCAAGACATTACAATATATTCTAAAGTCGAAACAGGAGGAACGACCGTTTTGAAAATCTTGACTGCAGAATGGTTGTTCACTCATTTACTCGCTTTTACCGGGTATGAAGGACAGCTGATGAGGAGTAGTTTGATATCTGTAATTCTTCTGTTTATAGAGTCATTCTTTTCTTAGCTAATCATGTTTATACGTTACAAGATATTCTCTTGGGTTTCTTGATTTCGTAATTAAACCCTGTTTCGATTCATTCAATTTGTATTTCAATCCATAATAATAGCAGCTAAAATTTACAAAACCGACAGTTATGCTTAACATAGAAGAAGCATTCCTAAACCGGTTAAACATTGAAGAAGAAATAATTCATCCAATTATCCACTGACACGCACCAGTTGAAGAGAAAATAACATATATACTTGATTAATGAATTTCAAAAATACACATTTTTAAATCCTGGTACTCACGGTTCATGTCGAGCGTGACAGTGCTAGAGATGGGTGCCACGAGGTTGTTGTTCGTGGCCTGGCATGTGAGTACGGTGTGCAGCTGGCGGCGTTCAAGTTTTTCTAGGCGTAGCACGTTCTGTACTCTTCGATCCGGCAGTTGCTCGTAAGAGTCGTCTAGAAGAGCATTGGCCTGCCACCAACTTACTCGCGGGGTCGGTCGCCCTGGGAAATGAGAACAGAGGTCATTCAAAACACAACATGAGACAAGGACTACAGACAGCAGTGATGCTGAAAGTCAATTCGTTGTAACGGGTAATGTTGTAAGATGAGAACATTAAGGGGGAAGTACACATATGTTGTTCAAACAATTATATTTTTCGAAACAGACTTTCAACGTATTAGGTCGTGTTACGTACATGTAGTACGTGTTGAAGAGATGTTAAGTACAGAACAAAAATGGCCAGCCGGATACCAGTGGGATCCGAACCCACAACCTCCCGATTTCGCGTCGGTTGCTCTACCAATTGAGGTATGGTGGCCTAGGCCATCTTTGTTCTGTTTGAAAGGATCTGAGCTACTTTCTGCTTTAATCCGGAAAATAATTATTTCCACTATTCACAAAGGTATGTTTGTACTACATGTACGTAACACGACCTAATACGTTGAAAGTCTGTTTCGATTACAATGCGGTCGTGAAAATTCATTATTCAATTATATTTTTCATTTTATTTTTCATTAAAGAATATACTTTCTGCTTTAATCCGGAAAATAATCATTTCCACTATTCACAAAGGTATGTTTGTAAATGCCCATGGATATAGCTACAATAAGTACGTCACACTCTGTTTATGATTGTTCATTTTCTATCATTCTTTAATTTTACACATTCCTCTCAATATAATTCACAAACTATAAAAATATTTTCCTGAAAGTTTGCACGGCAGTGCATTTCTTTAATATAAACAACATGCTTTAGATTCGTTTCTATGACACATGTAATTTAACAAACATTTGAAAAATAATCATGTTATTGGTTTTATGTCACACTAACTACGTTCATGGCTTTCAAAAACGCCAAGGTGCCGGAATATTTTGTCCAGCAGAAGTTCTTTTGCGGGGTAATAAATCTACCGAAACGGGGCTGATGGTATTTGAACACTTTCGAAATCCGCCAGACTGAGCCAGGATCGAACCTGCCAACTTACTGAGCCACTCAAACCGGCAAAAACAATTGAAGAAAACTGGTACGAAGAAAATAATTCAGAAGGATTATGTGGAACTTCCTGGAGTATGTTGTTGATATACGTCTTTCAATAATTCCGGTGAGTTAGAAATAACAGACATGAAAGTAGCGAGAATGATCGCTGGTAACAATGGTTTTCCGCGGTTTCCCCATTTTCACACCAGGCAAATGCTGGGGCTGTACCTTAATTAAGGCCACGGCCGCTTCCTTCCCACTCCTAGCCCTTTCCTGCTCCATCGTCGCCATAAGACCTATTTGTGTCGGTGCGACGTAAAGCAACTAGCATAAAAAAGGTAACACTGTTAGAAAGGTACTCGAAATGAGCAGATAAAGCTAAGTAGTAAGTAATAAACTCGATGGATGGAGCTGTAAGCATAAACCGGCTTCGACGGTAGGGTCATATGAGGCGAATGGAGGAGGATAGTTTATCTAGGAGAATAATGGACTTTGTCATCGAGGGTGATAAGCGTGATAAACTAGCAGTTTAAACAAGAACAGCATTGCAGGCTATGTTTTAACAACTGTATGAGTTAGAAGGACTCCCCACAGTAGCCGATAATTTGTTTCGTTGCTAGTAGCCTATATGCACCCTATGCATTTCTTATAGCAGAACTGACACCGCTTATTTCCTTTTCTGCATGAGCTTCAGGCTTAAAACTTCGGGATATTAAAGTCATCCACATGAAATCTAACCGCATCATGTACAGATATTAGAAGCGTGTTTACCTACAGTATTTGAGATCTCCATTATTTCTTGTGTAGCATGACAATGATATAAAAACAATAATCAAGGAAGTAACATAAGAGGAAGTAAAGCTCTAATACACCTCGTGGACCCCACGTTGTGTGCATGTTGTGTACTTTATTTTTATGTTTGTTGTATGTGCATGTTTATTTTGTGGTTGTTTGACATTTACTCTTATTTTTGTCTACATCCTCGTGCAGGAGGAGCGAGCGTTGTATATTTATTCTTGCTGTCGTATTATTGTTTCTTTTCCAGGATCTCTGGCAGCGTTATGATACTTGTGCAAACTCCACCTCAAGTTTAGCTAGTTTGTTTTAGCATTAATATTTACTACTTAAAATGATAATTTTATATATCTCTTGGGGACAGGAATCTTTTGCCTAAAGGAAAATAAAGAAAGACGACACTAATTAATCACATGACACGATAAGGATTAAATTCAACGAAAGCATTTATTTTTTAAATTAAACTTGTTATGATTTACACTCATTTGTAGGATTATTTTATCGGGTTACATAATGTTTGTTAGGGCTTTAAGAATCTTAATTGTTGTAAACGAGTTGTGGAATGCATATATGGCATTGTTAAAATTTACGAACTCGTCAATTCGTCTGTTATTGAATGTAATCGATATCAGTCGATCTTTATTAACAAGAATGTCCTTTATTGTACGATGATAATTAAATCTCCACAAACATCAACGTCCAGCTTCTACTTCATTATAGATTCGCTTTTATTTACTAAGGAACCTTTTCTCTTGATATATTTCCCAACAGGCCAATGGTTATATTCACTTGTTATATAGTATAGAGTTCCTCACCTTAATCCAGCATTAGAATGACGCCGGAAACGCAACCAATAATCAGTTCGACATCCCTCCCGAACCTGAGTGGTCTCATGTTATTTGTATTTCATAACGCCGTGTCCGGCTCCATGGTTAAATGGTTAGCATACTGGCCTTTGGTCACAGGGGTACAGGGTTCGATTCCCGGCAGAGTCGGGAATTTTAACCATAATAGATTAATTTCGCTGGCACGGGGCTGGATGTATCTGTCGGTCTTCATCATCATTTCATCCTCATCACGACTCGCAGGTCGCCTACGCGAGTCAAATCAAACGACCTGCATCTCCAGAGCCAAACTTGTCCTCGGACACTCTCGGCACTAAAAGTCGTACGCAATTTCATTTTCATAACGCCGTGGGCTTAGCTGGGCGTGAAGAATAAATATATCATATGACATAGACATAAAAATAATATACGGTACCGGTACACAGCAAAGAGCTTGAACGAGGCTGAGGCAAGAGTTAACATCTGAATCTGATATTTAATCGGAAACTAGCAAACAAAACGTAATTTAATCAGCTCTTGAGTGAGTACGTGCATATTCATTCCAAAATGTCAGCGCGTATTGTGTAGCGTTCCATCAGAGAAACTACAAACCAAACCCAATGGCGCCAAAGCCCCGAAGTGCCATGGCCTACAAAGCGACCGCTGCTCAGACTGAAGGCCTGCAGATTATGAGGTGTCGTGTGGTCGGCGTGACAAATCCTCTCGGTCGTTATTCTTGGTTTCCTAGACCGGGAATCAGTGAATGTAGCCTGCGTAAAATGCTCACTAACTGCACACGAAATGAGAAGTTGTTGACTTGCAGACAGAGGACGTATGACTGCGCACTTTGGACCAGGAAACTCGTATGAGTATCCGCGTGAAACTCGTACGAGTATTCACGTAGTTCAAGTCTACGGCATAGTTTCGAGAGAAGTTATTGAGTCGTTATTTAGATATCTTCCCCTGTACTTTCGATATTTCAGCATTTAAGGATAGTTTTAATATCTGTTACGGCTTAGTAGGAAAAAATCCATATAAATATCAAAGTACTTAGTTCTAAATACGCATGTATTGTTTCATTTAACATATTATTCCGTTCAATTTGCTATTTAGAAGTAGTGTAATATGTTATTACTAATTATTTTACTTTATTGTTGGGAAATCCTTGTTTAATACTTAAAAAATATCAGCATTTAACGGCAATTTAAATTTATGATAGCCGTAGTAGGATATAATAATAATAATAATAATAATAATAATAATAATAATAATAATAATAATAATAATAATAATAATAATAATAATAATAATGTGTCAACGTATTTACGCATTCAGTTTAAAATACATTTCCCCACTTTACGTTAACCTGTTCTTCCCAATTACGTTATAATTAGGATACGCCTAAGTAGACATGTAGTGTAGTTATTTTGTTAGTCAGTCTCGTGCTTGTTTTATAGTAATGTAATCCTTGTGCAGTATGCAGCATTTCTTTCCTTTGATATCTGTGTTCTTCTCACGGAATTCGCTATTTTATTTTTCTTGAAATTGTCATTATGTTTTATATTTATATGGAAGGTGAATAAAGAATGGCTGAGGAATACAGGTGTAGGGATTGCGGAGGTTAATGGGCATTAGGGAGTATGAGGAACGAGATAGGGAGTTTAGGGGAGATAATTAGGCTACTAAATGAGGACGGAATGAAGGCAGGTCTCACTCAAACAACACACAGGGTACGCCAGATAGAAGAAGGCAGAGGAAGGAATGGGACAAGTTGCGGAGAGGAGAAGGGCTAATGTTTTAAGGGGAAGGACATTTCTGGATATGTATCTGTTGGGAATGGGTACGAATCACTGCTGGTACTAAAGAAGATAGAACAGGGAAGGTGTTACAGAGGAAAGTGGACGTCAGAACAAAGGGCAGGAAAGGGAAACGTAGAATAGAGGATAGAAAGAGGGACATGGAACAGGGTCATGAGAGGAAGAGATGGAAAGAGGAAGTAGGTTCTGACTCCGTGGAGGAAGAAAATGTAGATACTTGAGAATTACATTTGAGTCCATCCACTTAACTACCATTTCACTCAGACTGAATACAATTATTTATAGTCTACAGTGTAGTGCATTATTCTCCAACTGTACATACCGATTTTCATTAAATTCTCTTCGGCCATTTTCTCGTGATGTGCGTACATACATACATACATACATACATACATACATACATACATACATACATACTGAAATAATCGTTTCATGGTGATAGAGAGATTATTTAACGAATCAGAAACGTTTTACCGGGAGTTGAATCTAGAAAGGCGCGAGGAGAAGCTTGGAGCTCGAAGGCTAGCTAGACCGGGCGTGGGAAGATCTGTGAGAGAGCAAAGAAACCAGGGTAAAGGATAGAACGACTCGAATACTGTTTGGATATTGACAGATACCACACTTATGAGAAGAAACGCGGAATGAAGCAGGCCCTGGCAAGGTATGGAAATATGACGTGAATTACGCCTGTGAACAAATTGCGGCAAAGTTAAATAACAGCAAATTTTGTAGTAATTTACTGTGTGCTTCGAGCTGATCCGAAATGCTAAGTATAATTGCCTTTCTTAGTATGATTTGAGCGGGATGAGCGTGGGAACCAAGCGTTTGTTTGCACAAAGGAGAAGCGCTTGTATCATAGGGTTTCCCCGCGTGTGGCGTCTCTGTCAAGAACATATATAAAGAGCATTGAGAGGAGATGGGATTCATTATTTGGAAGGCAGACGATGAGACAGGGTGTGTCGTGAGCTTGTAGCAATTACACAAAGCCAGTATTAGAATATATAGTGTCGGTCAGTTTTATCATTCGTAGCCTGAAAAAGTAGCAATTACGCGGTGCTAGGAAGTAATATTTTAATAAACGTTGATTCAGAAATCGGTGTGCAGTTGCATGCTACAATTTTTAACAAATACTTTCAACTTATGATTAGGACGAACTATAAGCCCGGATGGGAGGCATGTTCTATAGTTTCTTCAGTACTAACCCACGATATGCTGAACTAGGAGTGACGGGAGCGCGCAAACAGGCATCTTAATTGTGTGCGTAAAATATTGTAGTTATTGACGGTACGGGAATCTACGACAAGAGCTGATTAAGCACGACATATTCATACAAACTAGCGCTCACGCAAACGGCAGCACGATGGACCATACCATGGAATTGAACCGAGGACCAGCTTACCAAGACGACGCTAGGAAAATGTTGCGCTAAATCCATATCACAGTCCAGCATGGAGGAGCCGTGAGGTCGCAATGTAACAGATAAGTTTGAACAGATTCTGCTTTTAGCATTAGAGAGGGACAGTTCAGCTTCGCATATTTATCTTTGTAAAATAATCGTTCATTATGCCTTAATGGTGATCATTTATATATGCTGAGGACTAACGCATGTGTTCTCCGTGTTATTTAGCTTTAAATCATTTGCGTACGTTACGATTGTATTAGGATTAAATTAAGTTTGGTCTATAGTCACGTAAAGTTGTGTTACTCTTATTGGAGATTAATTTATGGAAGCTTGTGGAGCTAGGATCATTGAAAGTTAAAGGATGGGGATGTCTTATAGGTATCGAATTCGGAGACTCTTACTGGAGTGCGAGGCGAAATAAGGTATACAAATTCCATGTTATGTTAATGTGCATGAGCTTTTCAGATACGCAGAAGAGGCTGAGGATACTAAGTCTCAACGTTGCACTAGAAAGGGTTTTCGTAATAATTCCGGCAAGCTAACACATGGCTATGCTCGTGGCATGAACCGGGGTCCGTTGCATGAAGAAAATAGATTTACTGAGTATATTTCGGATATTTTGAATGGTCTGAAGTGAGGTCAAACATGTAGGCCTGTGAATTACGAGTCTGAGGAAAATGATTCCAGACCAGAGAGACATGCTATTTTGTGTTATTGAGAGGCCATACGAGCCCGCAGCCTGTCCGTAGTGAAGGGATGAGATTTGGCTCAGATGAGTGCTGCCTTGGACTGTTAGGCGGAAAGGGGACCCATTAGCTATGTGACGATAAGCAGATGTGAAAGAGGCTTCGCCATGTAGCTATGTGTTTCTGAAGATAGATGTATGTTATTGTTTGGAACAGCGAGGGTAAGACGACCTTGCCATTCCCTCAGTAAGGTAAGGTCAATTAACGTCGCTCCAGAAAACGACCCAGAGATGTGATTACATCACCATTCCCGCAAGACCAGTGTGTATTTTGTGTGTTTATTTCATATCCAGTGGAATATTTGCGATTTGTTTATTGTTGTTGTTTAGTTGTGTCTCAATGTTCATGTTTGTCATTTTATTGTACATTACTAGAGGGGAAGCACGTATGCATTTTAGGGGTTTAGAGGTTCAATCCTCGTCTTTGATCATGATATCGGGCTCACATTAGCTTCAGTGGATTTTTGGGGGTATCAGAAAATCCTAAACTAAGCATTCTTGTGGATTAATCCCAAATTTAAATGGGTATAATTTTAATCTTAGTTTTCATATATGCGAAGATCTCTGTTGCTTATCTCATGTACCAGGATGTTTAAGTACGACGCAGATAGTCGAGTCTGTTCAAACTTATTTAAATATACAGTACAGTGTTTATGTAACGCCCCGATGATTCCAAGATTAATTATTTTTGACTTGTTTAGACAGGCTATGTTCTGTTGCCACTTGATGGCTAACAACACTAGTTATAATAGAAATTGTATCGAGTTATCTAAGGGAATTTATTTTTCTTGTCCATCTTTTATGTTTTAGAGTATTAAAGTATTTTCATGCAAATATTAGTCCTCATTCACCCACACAAATGCAATTCCTGTCCTACTTACATCTTTAAGAGTTCTTATTTGGTGGTCCTTGGAGACCAAAATTACGGACGTTCCGCGGGCGATGCCGCTAAACTAGCCAGATCAAAAGAGGACAAGAAATAGGATAAATTGTTGCTTATTTCGTGATGTCTCACTTTGTTTTAGTGATTTATTTGTTTGCCGATTCAGTAAGGTACAATACATACATACATTGCAGACAGACAGACAGACAGACAGACAGACAGACAGACAGACAGACAGACAGACAGACAGACAGACAGACAGACAGACAGACAGACAGACAGACAGACAGAAAGACAGACAGACATGATGGGAAATTAAAAAGTGCATTTCCTTGTTTCTGTGGACACGACCGATACAGACATGCCATTCTTTTTTAATTCTGAGTAATTTACAGACAAACCTCGCATTTTATATGTATATATATATATACAGGGTGGTCGGATACAACGTGAAGCGGGTATATGAGTGTTAGAGCGTCGGTCATACTGATAAATTATTGCAACAAAATAATTACATATCTCGCGCCGTTGTCATTTTTTCAGCTGCTTAATGTAGCCAATCAGATCACTTCGTGGACGACTTCAGACGGGCTTTGTGAGGTGGTGTTGCTAAATCTGCTCGTGGTTTATGACCGACTTAGGAGCGCTAATACAAGAGATAAACTTCTCCAATGGGGGGTCTTGAACAAAGACCTCCCTGCTGATAGGCTCGGCCCATAGCAAGCACGCTACGGTAGCACTGGATGAAACCCACGGTGTGTTAGAGTTTGATGATAATTTCTCTACATGGTTATCAAGCCCGACCAAGCCACGTGCAGATTTAGCAAACCACCCCCGTAAAGCCCATTTGAATTGGCCCGTGAAGCGATCTGTTTGGCCAACTTCAGCAGCTGATATAATGCCAACGGCGCAAGTTATCGACGTAATATTTTCAAATTATGTATCAGTATGACCAACGCTCTAACGCTCACATACTCGGTTCACGTTGTTTCCGACCACTCTGTATAGATAGATAGATAGATAGATAGATAGATAGATAGATAGATAGATAGATAGATAGATAGATTTATCGTAAACCGATCAAAATTATTTTTTCTGATCAAGACGAGAACATGTAGCGTTTGCTTAAAGCCAGTGTCACGACTTGAGGTTAATTGGAAAATTCAGAGCAATGAATATTGTAATATATTTCATGATGAATATGCAAATTTGAAAGAGGACGATGTGAAGCATCTCCGTTCTGCTCATAAAGCATGGCGGTGTAAGGAATTTATGAAAGCTCATCGTAGAAGCCTACATAGGACGGTCCCCGGGATATTTTTGAGGACACCATCATTAAGCGAGGTGTACAGGTTGTTGTTGACCATTAGCCAAGCAGTTAAAGTTCTTCAACAGTCGAACAGGAATACTGAGAAGGATCTCAGTAAGTCTCTTGATTAACTCATGAGAAACCAGATGATATGCCAAAACTTGTGACATGTCGAGGGGAAGTATTTAATGCCTGTTCGGCGACGACTGAGGGACTAAATAACGAAAAATTTTCTTTAAGAAACAAATTAGAGACTTAAATCTAAACCTAGATGGTATAGAGCAATATGGTAGGGGTAACACTATGGACGTCTTTGATATTCCCGAGAAACAAAATGAAAACACTGTTGTGTTATTAAGGACGTTGGTCGCACTCTAGACGTTAATATAACGTACGAGATGATCGGTGCCTGTCACAGATTGAAGAAGCCTGCTAACCAAGCTAATGCTGTCGTTACTGTAAACTTTGTGAGACGTGTTGACAATGATACATTTCTTCAGAAACGTAAGGTTAAGAGGAATCGTAATTGTAATGGTATAGGGCCCTCTTTGTCAACCCTAGTCTTTCTTTAACGAGAAGAATAAATTGTATTCGGTAAGGCTAGGAAAGTCAAAAAAGAAATGAACTTTGCATATTATTTTATGGTTAGATGCAGCAGGTAATGTCAAATTAAGGAAAAAGGGAAATGATATTTATGTATATACCTTGAAATCAGGTTGAGGATAATAATAATAATAATAATAATAATAATAATAATAATAATAATAATAATAATAATACCGAGCTCGATAGCTGCAGTCGCTTAAGTGCGGCCAGTGTCCAGTATTCGGGAGATAGTGGGTTCGAACCCCACTGTCGGCAGCCCTGAAGATGGTTTTCCGTTGCTTCCCATTTTCACACCAGGCAAATGCTGGGGCTGTACCTTAACTAAGGCCACGGACGCTTCTTTCCCATCCCTATGCCTTTTCTGTCCCATCGTCGCCATAAGACATATCTGCGTCGGGGTAACGTAAAACAAATATAATAATAATAATAATAATGGTAATAACAAGAACAAGGAGGAGAAGAAGAAGAAGTCAAATAGTGTAGATATTTATATGTAACTTACACTAGCTAAAATGATGGCCTCTATATGCTAATTATTTTGGAGAACTGACATCTACAGGATGCAATGGGAGAAGGATTCCTATTTTAAATAATGATACTTGTTTTACATCCCACTAATTTCCTTTTTATTGTTTTCGGGTAGGCCGAGTTGCCGGAATATTGTTCCGAAGTAGTTCTCTTACGTGCCAGTAAACCTACGACACGAGGCTGACGTATCTGAGCATCTTCAATACCACATGACTGAGCCAGGATCAAACCTGCCAAAAAGCTACTCGCCCACGTTGTGTACAAGAAACTTGTCCCTACTGAGACCGAAAGTTGAGAAGTAAGTGGCTTCATATTTTAAGACATACGTTAAGAATGATTTGAGAGCACAGGACGGACACATCGTACTAGATACGGTATGTCACAATGATTTGGCCTATTAGAGATGTTCCACACACAACCCCTTTCTGCTCACATGAGCTAGACCAGGCATGTAGAGGTCACGAGCTAACTGACAACTTTGCGTGCATGAGAAACAGCTGTTACGAGCGCTAGACCAGGGCGTTATCAGACAGCGCATGCGTAAGGGGTGTACATTACACATTCGTAACTACGGCACTCCTGCATATCGATGCCCGAGAACGAAAGGGTTAAAATTCAAAATCCATTATTTTTCAGGCGAAGAGTTTAAAGTTTTAGCAGTTTGTATCACTGCCTCTCAAAAGTACAATTTTACGCAATGTTTATGCGAACTGTTGTATACAAATTTCTTGCATCATTTATTATAATCTGGCCAAGCGGCTAATATCAGAGCTTTGAAAATCCTTAAAAGTGCTTCCTGGCATGAATACATTGTGCTGTAACATTTTCGGAGATAGTAGATGTGGAAATAAGCTATACAGAGTGGTCGGACACGTCGTGAACCGGGTACATGAGAGTTAGAGGGTTGGTCATAATTCCATAGCTCGCGCCCTTGTTATTTTATCAGATGTTGAAGTTAGCCAACCAGACCGCTTCGCTGGCGAATTCAAATGGGCTTTGCGCGGCGATGTTGCTAAATATGGAGGTGGCTTAGACGGGCTTGCCGACCCCACGGTGCAGGGGTAACGTGCCTACACATTTCCAGGGTTTGATTCCCGGGCAGGCCAGGGATTTTTTTACCTGGATCTGACGACTGGTTCGAGGTCCACTCAGCCTACATGATTACAATTGAGGAATTATCTGACGGTGAGATGGTCAAGAAAGCCAAGAATAACGGCAGCCAGGATTCGTTGTGCTGACCACATGACACCTCATAACCTGCAGGTTTACGGGCTGAGCAGCGGTCGCTTGGTAGGCCAAGGCCTGTGGGGGGGCTGTTGCGCCCTGGGGTCTGGTTTGGTTTAGACGGGCTTGAGAGCCATACCGATAAATCAGCACCAAACACAAACATACCGTGGTTCCAGCCGGTGCCACGTAGCATACCTGCTAAGGCATGGTCGGTGCTCAGTCCCTCCCATATTTCTTCTCAAGTGCGTCTTAGGCCACGCAACACCGCCTCGCAAAGCCCGCTTGAATTCACACCCGAAGCGATCTGATTCGCTAACTTCAGCAGCTGACGACGCGAAATATCAATTTTTTTAGATTATTTCTTAGTACGACCAATCCTGTAGAGGTCACATACCTGGTTCACGTACGTTCTTTAAAAAAACAAAAAATTAAGTAATGTCGTTTTCACTGCACACTTTTGTATCATTCCATATACATTAATGGAAAACTCTCAAGAATATATTTTTTAGTAGTAACCCTTTCGTTCTCAGCCATCGATATGTTCTCTCATATAATATAATTAAATGTGTTCAACACGGCGTTTGCATAAAATGCGCGGAACAGCATTCTTTGTAATCACCGTGTACTAGGAAAATAAACAATTACTTCAAAGATAGTCGTATAGCATGAAGTGAAAAATAAGATGCTTTTTTGGGGGGTGGGGGCTTAACATGCTCAACTCTCCTAAGAGCAATTATGAAGCAGAATAATACCAAATACTAGGCCGCTTCTATATCTCTTCTGTGGCAAATCGTCATGTTTTTATAAACTGAAACAAAGGAAAATAGTCTTCAGTAAATCTAGCTTCTTTACATGTAACCATATTGATACAAAAGTACACAAATACACACACACATGAAAAATTACTGTGTCGCTTTGCTGGCAGGTCCTAGTGTTTACAGTGCTCTGTGTCTTCTGGTATAGGCTAGAGCAATTTTGTTACTTTCATAGATCTGTCTCAGTCTTATCCTTGGCTTGGACAATATGAAAGTGACTGAAGAATGAGCGATGCTAGTAATGCCATTCTTTATGCAGCCAGTCCCGGCTATGAATGGTGTGAACATGTTGCTCATAGGGTCGGTTGATGTATGCAATTCAGTGGGCTTGGCAGACTGATATGTAATAGCAACCCTGGCTCGGTGAGGAAAGCAACGGGAAACTACCTCACTCCTCATTTCCTTAGTACGCCTCCTCAGTGATGCCTAGGCCATCTATGACAGCTGATGGCAGAGCTCTTGATGATCCTACCAGCGTTAGCGCTGACGGACTGAACATACATACATACATACATACATACATACAATCCTTATGCCACAGCTACAGCAGCCGTATGTTTCAACCATTACATGTAGACCAAAACAGATAACTAGAGCCTGTCGTCGACAAGTGTGCACAGTTCTGAGTCAGCAACATGAGGAATTACAAGCCGAATGAGGGGATGAGACTTGCATCTGCGTGCTGCTCATAAAGCATGGCGGTGTAAGGAATTAATGGAAGCTCGTCGTAGAAGCCTACATGGGACAGAGCCCGGGAATGATTTTGAGAACACTCCATCCTTAAGCGAGGTGTACAGGTTCTTGTTGCAAATTAGGCAAGCAGTTAAGGATCTTCAATAATTGAAGAGGAATATTGAGAAGCGATACTGCAGAAAGACTTGATAGGGATGTATCCAAAGTGCATCGGTGTTGACAACAATGGTCACGGGAAGGCACTGTCTCAAGAAGACCGGGATCCGGCCTCACACGGGCCACTATGGAGAGAGAAGACGGCCGTATTCGCCACATGGCTGTAGTGGATCGTTTTGTGACTGTAGCAACCATTAGAGCTTCAGTTGGCACCAGAGTGACACAGTGAACTGCAACGAATCGATTATTTGAGGGGCAATTCCGAGCTAGATGACCTGTAGTGTCCATGACACTGCCACCTGCGACTTCAGTGGTGTCAAGCTAGAGCTCATTGGAGGGCGGAGTGGAGATCTGTTGTGTTCTAGATGATAACCATTTCTGTGCCAGTGATGGCTGTAGGTTGGAAAGGAGGAGGCCAGGTGAGCGCTTTGAATCAAGCTGTCTGCGCCGTCAACACACTGGACCTACACCAGAAGTTATCGTCTGGAGAGCGATTTCCTTTGACGGCAGGAGCACTCTCGTCGCTACCCCACGAACCTTGACAGAGGATTTGTATGTCAGACAAGTGACTGAACTGGTTGTGCTGCCATTCATTCGCAGTATTCAAGGAGGTGTTCTCGAACAGGATAACACTTGTTCTTATACTGCTGCTGTCACGCAACGTGCTCTACAGAGTTTTGAACAGCTGCCTTCACCTGCGAGGTCACTAGACTTTTCGCTCATTGAGCATGTATGGGACATTATGAGATGACAAATCCAGCATCATCCAGTGTCATATTGACAACTGCTGATTTGACTGATCAAGGGTAACAAAATGACACAATGCATGCATATTTGCATACTTGCATTCAAAATCATAGCAAGTACAGAGGTTATTAATGTACCACCATGTCACATATCTTCTCGCGCATACTTGAACCTACGACCTGGAAACTTTAATCAAATAAATATGTTACCTGGACAGTTGCTTAGCCTTAATTGCATGCCTCTAAACTAATGTCTTCTTGGTGTTTGGGATTTCATTTTTCGCCAGTCTATATCTCAAGTATACATTAGCTGCCTCTATGGATCCGTGGTATAGTGTCGGCCTCTGGATCCCACGACAACGTGTTCAAAACCCGGCAAAGGTAGTCGGAATTTTGAAGGGCGGAACAAAGTCCATTGGACACCCCATACCGTACGATGTGGCATTTGGTGTTTACCGGAAAAAATAAATAAAACTCAGCCATAGAAATCCAAGAGATATTCGGTAGGCCTAGATTAAAACGGAACGTCGAAACTGACAAGCAGATAGCCAGATGGCGTCAGATTAAAACATTTGCGGTTGGTAGCTGAGACCATACGATGATTATTATTAATAATACTGTTATTTGCTTTACGTCCCACTACTGACTACTTTACGATTTTCGGAGACGCCGAAGTGCCGGAATTTAGTCCCACAGGAGTTCTTTTACGTGCCGACTAAATCTACTAACATGAAGGTGACGTATTTGAGCACCTTCAATCGAACCTAAGAAGTTGGTGTCAGAAGGCCAGCGCCTCAACCGTCTGAGTCACTCAGCCCGGCACGATTATTATTATTATTATTATTATTATTATTATTATTATTATTATTATTATTATTATTATTTGCAGTTGGCTTTACGTCGCACCGACACAGATATGTCTTATGGTGACGAAGGGATAGGAAAATCCTAGGATTGGGAAGGAAGCGGCCGTGGCCTTAATTAAGGCCTCGTGTGAATATGGGAAACCACGGAAAACCATCTTCAGTGCTGCCGACAGTGGGGTTCGAACCCACTATCTCCCGGATGCAAGCTCACAATCGCGCGCCCTTAACCGCACCACCAACTCGCCTGGTACGATTATTATTATTATTATTATTATTATTATTATTATTATTATTATTATTATTATTATTATTATTATTATCATCATTATTTATAGACTGCGTTCAGTCTGGAAGACTCTGCAAATTAACTAAGAGTATCCACAATCCTTGTCTACAAATAGCTTTGTGATCTCGTTCAGTTCCACATTTCTTACCAATGAAGCATTAAAAACCGAGTCTAAACACTGACACCATTTTCTCCCTCAGCTTCTCTTACTCTCCATGGTCGAATCCATTATTTTCCTATATAATCTATTCTCCTCTATTCATCTCACTTGACTCCACCATCGAATTCTTTTTATGCGGTCAGCTTAATGCACCCAGTTTATTTATAACTTTTCCTTTATCACGTCATTTCGAGAACCCGCCTGCCATTGGTCCCACCTGTTTCTACCAGCAATAATCTCGCCACTTCCATGCCTATTACTTTCAATGTATAAATAATGTATTCTGAGCCCATCTAGATTTCATCTGGTACTGAAAAGTCGTTCTGAAAATAGACCGTTATAAGTATAGTTTGGTACGACAGTACCGTTGATTACAAGTGCGAGCTTCTTGCATCAGCTTTGCTGCACCTTGATTCAATTTCACTTAGTATACAGCAGTCCTAGGAGAATATACTCGAAGTGATACACCCGTCCCAGTTTTGTGTTACCAATTTAACATTCAATTCTCTTACGTTTCTTCCCAACTTATATCACTTTAGACTTGGAAATGACAATTTTCATACCACGTTCGTTGCACAGTCTGCCATTAGACCAAGTTGTTGACGTACGCCAGACAGCATACATTTCCACCTAACTGAATTTCTCCGTGCCATTTTATATCTTTCAGTAAATAATCTGGTTATAATACTAGATTCATCGCGCTGCTTATAGAAAAGAATAAATTTTTCCAGATAAAATGCGAGTAGTCTCTTGTATCAATAGACACTTCTCGCGAGTTTTTAACACTAATAACGTGGGTTTTTATTCGTATGGCATATGTTCGGCACGCCAGTTCTGTGGCTGCTTTTTCTGGTACACCCAATGGGGATAAGCTACATGTACCGCCGTGTGAGTGTGTTGTGTGTGGGTGAAGGTATATACGTGAAGGAAGGGGCCGTGGGCTTGAGAAAGGTCCTGACATTCACCTGGAGCAGAAATGGGAAACCACGGAAATCCTCTCGAGGTTGGCCGACGGGGGATTCGAACCCACGTGTCTCCCGAGTACAGAACTAGCATTCAAAATTTGCCGTGCCGTAACGCACTGAGATAACCTGTTCGGAACTAACTAGCGTTTCTAAGCACAGACAGGGAAAGGTGATTTTATTAAACAACTGTATGTAAGTAACGCTGTTACTCGCTGCACGATCCACACATTACAACCAAAGTGCACAGTTCAGATATCGCGAATGTCACACTGACAACACACCAGAGCAAATTCAGCAGCTCCCTGCAATATAACCCGCGAAACCACCAGGTCAATGAATTCGACATACACGTTACAAATGTCAATAAAGCTATCATTTTATCCACTAATCCCAAATTTTATTACATTGCGTAGGGTGTTTGAAACACCACGTCATAACGAGCGAAACTATTATTGTACATCTATCGTACATAACATTTTGTACTAATCTATATAAATAAAATTGTAGGGGGTCCGCTGTCTGTAATTTCTTTTGTTTTGCCAATTTTTCAGATATTTATCCGTTTTAGGTCAACTCAAGACCGAATCGGTGGTTTTTACGTTTCGTGTCTGTTTGTTTGTCTGTTTGTCTGTTTGTTTGTCTGTCTGTTTGTTTGTTTGTCTGTTCCACCATCACGTCGAAACGGCTGGATAGATCTCAACCAAACTTCATATTTAGAGTAAACTCATCCCGGGGATGGTTTCGATATGCATATCATTTTAAAATCTTTCAATACTCGGGGGGTTTATAGGAAAACCAGAATGGTTTTTCCACCATCACGTCGAAACGGCTGGATAGATCTCAACTAAACTTCATATCTAGAGTATACTCATCTCGGGGAAGGTTTCGATATGCATATTATTTTAAAATCTTTGAATAGACCGGGGGTTTATAGGAAAACCAGAATGGTTTTTCCACCATCACTTCGAAACGGCTGGATAGATCTCAACCAAACTTCATATTTAGAGTATACTCATCCCGGGGAAGGTTTCGATATGCATATCATTTTAAAATCTTTCAATAGACGGGGGTTTATAGGAAAACCTGAATGGTTTTTCCACCATCACTTCGAAACGGCTGGATAGATCTCAACCAAACTTCATATTTAGAGAATACTCATCTCGGGGAAGGTTTCTATATGCATATTATTTTACAATCGTCGAATAGACGAGTGGTTTATAGGAAAACCAGAATGGGTTTCCTCCATTTTCTCTTATACTATTGATTTTCTGTAAACTTCGTTTACCGTACGTGAAACGTCTCTTCATTATAAACAACTTTCGTTATGTTCATAATTTACCTTACTCTTCACATGACGGAGCAATTTACAATTTTCCGCTGGTATCATGCTCTGCATTGAGTGACCGACAGACCGACAACGAAACTACAGGTTACCATGGCAACGTCTCTGACTGCATGCCAGCAGGGAAGTAACGTATTGCCATTTTCCTCATCATGCTTTTAAATTCGTGGTTGTTCCTTGGGTAGAAGGCAAGAGAGGCGTCAATCGGCCTATCTGCGGGATATTGGCGGAATATCGTTGGATATTATAACCGCCCTCGAATAGATTAAGTAATAACACCATTAGTCATCTTCTTATTATTTGTTTACCTAAGAATCACTGACCTAAATTTCTCCTCTGTTACCGCTTTATTATATCCATTACTCACACTAGCATAATTTATTGAGGGGCATTTGATTTTCCAATACATTCACTTGGCATTTACATATTTGTCGTTATCCGGCTGTCCGCAGTTATAATCCATTTTCTATTACTTTCAACTTTCTTAACTGTATTATTTCTTCCTTAATTACGCCGTATGTACGCGAGTGCTACAAACTACTGGATGTATTTCCACCAAGACTCATATTTAGAATACACCTGTCCTTGATAGGTTTTGGGGAAATATTGTTTCTAAATCCCTGAACTGACTGGGGGTTTATACGAAACCGAAACAGTGATTTTGCACTTCCACAAAATATACACAACCAAACTTAATGGAAATCTACCTACCTTGGTAGATAATAATTTCTAAACCTTTTTTCTCATGTGCATCATTTCGATACGAGGATTAATAAGGGAGATATCATTAACGGACCGTTTTTCTGTACAAGTCCCATCGGACTTAACTCCTGAGCGGGTGCGTGTAAAGCGTACTCCTTACAATTTGAAAACTACTGAAGACATTCGAACCAAAATTTATATTTAGCATCCACCTGTCCAAAGGTAGGTTTTAAACGTAAATAACATTTCATTTTCCGGAATGGACTGGCGGTTTATAGGGAACCGAAATGGTGATTTTACTCTTCCACAACATATACAGAACAAGACCAACCTGACTGGAAATCGACCAAACGTGATGGAATTCCACCTCTAAACCTTTTTTTCATGTGCATTCTTTCGTCAGGAGGATTACTAAGGGAGATATCATGAATGGTCACTTTTGCAGGTTAAGTCCAGCGGACATAGCCCAAAAGGTGTGTTACATGGAGCAGATTCCTTATCTATATAAATCAAATCGTAACGACTGTGTGCCTCTACACTGACTATTTTGGCGAAATTTTCGTACAGCTTTCCGTTTAAGGGGTAACAATGACCATAATTTTTGGTTTAGTTTCCTGAAAGTACTAATTTTTACCCGCCTCGCCCAAAATCCAAATTGCGCCATAATCGGCCAGAAGAAAAAGAAGATAATTGAAATTTGACAAAATTATACGTTTAAGCCTGTAACGAACGGAAAACTTCCTAGATCATTCAATTTTTCACTTTGAATCCCCGAAGAATATCGAAATACGCAGGCAATTTTAATGATGGTGCAGACCTTCGGAAATTCCTATCCTATAACGGATTACACAATCTCCGTTCAATTTGGAATGATCTACAACCGTGGTCTTATGACTTTTTGCCGTATCTGTATCCCTTTTACGTTTGATTTTTCTCTTTAATCGATGTTAAGTCAATTTGGAATTTTCACATGCATAATTCATACTTTCAATTACTTATATGAAATACAGAATCATTAAACTCTTCACGAAAATTGGCCCACCCAGTAGCCATATATGAGCCAAATGCTATGTATGTATCCGAAAAGTAATGTAATGTGAGATAATCTTACAAAACCTTTACCCTGTTCCACGTTTCTAATTCAATCTGACCCAAGAATAGATGACATATCATAGGACCAGCCATTTAGGCCACTAAATCCGGCGTGTCTTATGGTATAATCCTTTGTCGATATGACGTACGTTTAGTAGCAGTTAATCTGTAAATGAAGGTCTTCAATATTGTAAATACGCATATACTTTCGTATGTCGATCTATATATATTCACTGATGTCGATTTTTAGCGATCGAGAAAGGGTGGGTCTGCTATTGTAATAAGTACTCCCCACACCGACTTTGACTGGCAGTAGGAAAGGGTTCCTTCTCCAACTCCTGTGTAACTGTCATTAGTAAGGAAAGCCTACAATTATAATGAATAGTTCCCTTCTCGATTTGACTTGCAGAAGGCAAGTGAGCATGCAGTTTTTTTAAAACTCCCCTACCCGATTGTGTTTGGCAGTAGGCAAGGGTGCCTATCATTATAAAGAAATGTCCTCATCTAAAATGTGACTGGCATTAGGCATAGTGGCCTGCTATTTTGATGGAAACTCACCAACTTGGTGTGACTGGCAGTAAGCTGGCTGGCAGTAGGAAAAATGGGCCTGGCATTATAATGATAACTGCACAACTCAATTTCGAGTGATAGTAGGGTAATTGCCTGCCATTATAATAAAAACTCCTCAACTGAAATCTGTCTGGAAGTAGGAAGGGGGCTGCCATATTAACGAAAACTCCCCAAATCGATTTTGTCCGCGTAGTAGGCAATGGGGCCTGCAATTATTACGTAATCATCCCAACTCGATAGTGAATGGCAGTAGGCAAGTGAGTCTGCCGCTATATCACAAATCCGTAACAAACACTTTACATTGGAAACAACGTACGGGGAACTCCCCATGCTCTTTCTCGGATAACGCTAAGAGACATGCAATTTTAAAACAATCTTATTTACTGCATGTACACTATTTACTTCGATAACCGAATACAATGTAGAATACCGTAGCGAAGCACGGGTACATTCGCTAGTCAAATTTAAATTTTTGCTAGGACAGAAACTCTCACTGCAGAGCAGAATGGGTTTCAATAACGCAAAATAAAATTACACAGATTTATCGCTTGAATGATGAACTATTCATCACGATGAAGCTTAGTAACAGCGAAAGCAATTTCTTGAACGGTTGTCACCATTTTACTAAAATAATTATATCCATTCTTGTGTAGTGTATATAATGGGAACAAACCGATTATTAATTTTGTTCTTGAATGATTACATCGACGATGAAATCGTGACAAAAATGTACAATTATATGTCCACGTTCTTTACTCTGAAGATACTTTTCAAACCTAAGCGAGAAATCAAGGAAATTTTTAGTTTTAAATTAAAGTTGAAATATAAGAATGTCTATAATTTTACGTGGCTGGTAACTAACAAGTTACTTTACATTTTTACGTAATTGTAAACAAAAAAGTTTCACATTTTGCGTCACTGTAAACAAACGAGCAAGTCTGCAAATTTACGTGATTTTTAAGAAATAAATTACTTCCCAATTTTACGTGAATATTAACAAACAAGCAAGTTACGTGACTGTTAACAAGTAATCAGCCATGCTTGTAATAATACTTGATTGGTAACAAGTAAACAGCCATGCATGTAATTTTACGTGACATTTAACATGTATGCAAGCTTTTCAGGGTGGTGCGAATGTTTGCCATGATCAAAGCCACAGAACGTACAGTTCTACGAGGAATCCGGTTCAAAGGAGAACACTTTTCAATTTAAAAAATCTGCATGCATTAATTGGAATTCGAACCGCGACTATGTTGGTGAGAAACCAATGACGATGTCACTCGACTAACGCGCACAAAACAGGAAATATTTTGGGTTAATTTGTTTATAGACTGGTACGGCTACTTTATCTATAGGCAGGCTTAGGAAAACTCACATGTTCTTCTAATTTGGGTTCATTTTAAGAGGTTTGGACATCGTGGACATCAGCCTCAAGTGTTTAGTGCATGTGAAGTATACCTTAAAACCTGAGTGACTGTGGTGTCTGTACTGGTAAATTTGCAAATTACTGATGTTAGGATTGGGAAGAAAATGACCGTATCTTGCACGTATGCCAGCTTTCATTTGAAGCAGAACTATCTTTAGGCTGTTCGAAAGTGGGATTCAAACCCACACCAATTTTCAGTCATCCCCACAATATTGAGAGCCGCTATTCGATTTGTCGTACCAGAATTAAACATCGTCTACGACAGAGCACCGAATTTTGCCTATTTTCTTGTTGTTTAATGTTTCCAAAGCAACGAGTTCAATCCTGGCTGTGGTCAGTGGAATCTGAAGGTGTACACATGAGATAACTCTGCTTCGTTAAACAACTCCTGCGGGACAACATTATTTCATCTGGCATATTTTAAAAATTATATAAATTGAAGGGATTTTAAAAATTCCAAATGCATGTATTATTATTATTATTATTATTATTATCATTATTATTATCATTATTATTATTATCATCATCATCTGAACGACAAAGGGCTAATTTCTATGCATCCTACTCATTACTTCCCGTATTGTGTTATGCTGCTGTTGTCCATCCTTTCCAGATCGGCCCATTAAACCTGCGGTCCATGATGGAAACGGGAAGATATTCTTTTTGGAGTTCCGATGGGTTTTTTCCTTGCTAGTTGCTTTAGGTCCCACCGACAAAGATACGTCTTATGGCGACGATGGGACAGGAGAGGGCTAGGAGTGGGAAGGAAGCGTCCGTGGACTTAAGGTTCAGCTCCAGCATTAGCCTGGAGTGAAAATGGGAAACCACGGACAACAATCTTCAGGGCCGCCGACAGTGTGGTTCGAACCCACTCACAGCGACCTCACAGCTGGTCTGGGATAGTATTATTTTAAGTTCAATGTACTCAAGCTGAATACTAGCTCCAATGATACACACCTACAAATAGTACTACAAACGTCACAAGTTACACAATTCATGCTCTTCTCTACCACGTGTTTACGACTGATTAAAGGGATTTGAGCAGGGTTCTCTCAGATTCTAACGTAACTCAGTAGAGAATGGGGATACTCTTCATGCCGAATGTGAATTTCTGCGAGAATCCAGGTGAATACCGGGATGGCACGTAACACGACAACAACGCCATTACCTCCCTAATCTCAGCCGCACGCCTTAATATATAAGGATGTGATTAGCACAGTGTTTAGCAGCTGGATTTCCAACCAGACGACTCACCTTCAAATCCCAGTCGGTCTTAGGGTGGAAGTTTTACATGAATTAGCACGTGCCATGTGCCACGAAGCTCCAGCGAGTCCAGATATAACCCGAGTAAGATGAAGAAAGTCTTACAAGGCAGGTGTTCCTCATAAACACACGGAACTGTTGACCACAATATTTCAAGTTCCGTACATGAAGGAGCAGCGACAATAATAACAAAATTCATATCCCTCAGGTGCGTACGCTTGATGGTTAATGAACATAAACGGCATGTTCTCGAAATACCTTTCTTGCTGAAGTAGGGTTTTGTCAAATATTTGTCTAATTTGTCAATAAAATTACATACTAATTTTTTGGTATGTTCATATTTTTCTATATGACGGTCAGTACAATCTGTGCTCCCTGCCGTCTAAAGAGTACTGCTAATATATATGTAGAAGACGAAACTGTTACAGACATAACGAAGAAATACGGTATGTTCTAGTTTAAGTTATACCTACAGCCAAGATGAAATGTGGAAGAACTACAAAATGTTGGAGCCAAAACGGGATTAAGAATTTGCTTTGAATAAAACAGCTTTACTATTCGCAGACAAAGCAGATGACAGAATTGTGACTTAATTTCGGGACACACCGGGCGAGTTGGGCGTGCGGTTAGGGGCGCGCAGCTGTGAGCTCACATCCGGGAGATAGTGGGTTCGAATCCCACTGTCGGCAACCCTGAAGATGGTTTTCCGTGCTTTTCCATTTTCACACCAGGCAAATGCTGGAGCTGTACCTTAATTAAGGCCACGGCCGCTTCCTTCCCATTCCTAGGCCTTTCCTGTCCCATCGTCACCATAAAACCTATCTGTGTCGGTACGACGTACAGCAAATAGCGATTTCGGGACATCAATCGCAATCATAAATTTAAATACCTGGGAGAAATCCTCACTCCCAGTGGGAATGAAATTGAGATATTAAAAGAGAGACAAGGTTGTGTTCAATAAGAGTTTTCAATATTGAGGCGTAACTCTGTAACCTAAGGGAAATACCTTTAACAAACATATCAGAGACAGGGCTATTCATGCAGTCAAAGCGATACTTGACATCAAAGATATAAGTAGCAACGATAAAACTCTTAAACATAAAAGTACTACAAATAGCTACATGCGACCTAGTACTCGTACGGAGAGGTGAGAAGGTGAAAGCAGTGACCTCCACAAACGCGTCTGCCCTTTCTAATTACGCGCCTTCACGCACGGTAAGCTAACAAGGGAATCATTCCTCTTAGAGGAGCTTCGTCTGAAGCTGCCTCTGCCTTCTATATCAAGCTACGACGAAGTACTAAACGCAATGAAACAGAAGAAAAAGGCGATTTGGCTAGACTTCTGCAGTACTGATGCCATGACTTCAGAAGACTGGAAGAAGCCTAACTATGGGTGGCGCTATCCCGTGACTCGGCTAGTAGTACACGGATTCAACCATGGGATGTGCAGATTGAAAGAATTCCAGAACCCTGGACAAGACTGTGCGAGCAAACTTTGTGGTGTGACATGGGATTGATACCATGTGTTAAGATATGAAAAGAGAGGACACTCTCTGACAAAGTTCTGTATAGAGGAATAACCGCATACCTATATCACTGTAGTATTGTACCATTATTGATGTTCATTGGCTGGAACAGATTATTATTTATAAAAGAGGGGGTGAGGAGAATGGAGATGGTCTTTAGACTATAATCATGACACCTACAAGTCCAATTCCATCTCCATTCAAGGCAAATTAAAACATTACGCACAGTGGTCTGAACGGAGTGCCTTTATGGAGCGGAAACCCTGACAAAAGTGGAAGACTCAGACCTTGGAAAAAAAAGGTCCTTCAAAAAATCTTCGGTCCAAAAAAATTGCAAAATGACCTACGTACTTTCCGGTTGAGATCGAACCAGTAACTGCATTAAGCCATCGAAAAACTTACGACGATAATGAGGAAAAGGAGACTGGTCCTTAATGGACACATTGAAGGATGAATCAAGAGAGGTTGGGAAACAAAAAATGCTTCTTCTGCAAGAAATGTGGAATCCACAGCCTGGGTGACTCACACAGATGCAAAATGACCTAGCAGAAGTGGGTATCTAGGAGGACGAGATACAGTACAGAACAACAATTAGGAAAAACTTTGCGGGAATGAGGGATGTACCAGAAAAGCCACTGGCCAAGCCACGGAACATCTCGGCGGAAAACTTTCGAAAGGATTTTTGGCGAAAGTGCGAATAGAAGGGCATTAGTCTGCGTGAAAAATGGGCAGGAAATTGTGTAAACGTGGTCCAAAGATGGCCGTATCGTTGAATGAATGAAATAATAATAATAATAATAATAATAATAATAATAATAATAATAATAATAATAATAATAATGTTATTGTTTTTATGTCCCTCTAACCAGTTTTATAGTTTTAGAAGACTTCGAGGTGGCGAAATTTTGTCTCGCAAGGGTTGTCCTACGTGTCCTTAACTTGACCGGCAAGAGACTGACGTCTCTGAACACCTTTAAGTTGGAAGTCTATTTTCTTCGTGCTCATCATGTATTTTCAGATTATTTACTGTCACAATATTAGATAAATATTGTCGAAAATATTCTTGTTACCTTCTGACATAAGAGAAATTCTCCATCGATAAACTTTGTTAAGTTATCGTGAAGTACTTTTGATTTAACATGCATATGAGGACTGCGGAAGATATACGAGGTAGAAATTTAAATGTATTATTACCAAAGAGCTTGTCACAAACACATGTGACGCTAAACGTGTTATAACATGTAATTTTCACGGCTAGTAAAGCTTGAATACCGAGTTGGTTCACTTACTAGTGTACATTTGCAACGCAGCGGGTTCAGGAATGAACCGCAATCAAGTTGGCACATCTACTGCACAATCTGGCCAACAGAGTTCTAGGATTGTTGTTTTCGTCATCCATGTACACTAGTTATCTAGAACTACGTGCTACTGGTTTCCATAGAGACATCTTGAAACTACTCTGAAAGTAAATAAACATACAAAAGTCGTAATTCATCTTCTGAGCTATTCGTAACTTACAATTGATGAGAAGATAACTCTAGGATACAGACTTGGACTGACTTCGTATGTCTAAGCATGTAGTGAGGTACTTTGAAACGTGACTTCGTTAAACTTTCAAATTATCATACACGAAAGATGGTTCCATTAACCTGACAAAGAACCCACCATTTACCTATTTATTGTACATGTTTCTGTACATCTACTGCATATTAAATGTTATTGCAATATTATTGCACGAAATGCCGAGCAACCTGGCTGCATGGTATGAGTCACTTAGCTGTTAGTTTGTATTCGGGAGACAGTGGGTTTAAACCAATGCATGAGCAGCCCTGAAGAGAGTTTTCCTTTCTCATTTTAATATCAGGCAAATGATGGGGCTGCAGTTTGAGGCCACGGTCGCCCTTCCCTATTCCATTCTCGCTATAAACCTACCTACGTTACTACGACGTTAAGAAACTAGAATACGGTACATTGATTTTAATAGACATAGATATAGTGCCTACAGTAAGTCCGGCTCCTTGGCTGAATGTTCAACGTAGTAGCCTTCGGTTCAGAGGGCCCCGGGTTCGATTCCCAGCCGTGTCGGAGATCTTATCTCTGTCTGGTTATTTCCTCTAGCTCGGGAGATGGGTGTTTTGTTCGCCTTAATACACACAACACATAACACTACCAACCACCACAGAAAAACGCAGTAGAAATACATCCCACCACATGGGGTTGACGTCAGGAAAGGCATCCGTTTGGAAAATTTGGCTAAATTTACACGAAATACCGACCCCAGGTGACTGGGAATTGGTCAGAAAGAAGTAGTGTCTACAGCAAATATATTTTGTTTCTCTGGCAGGCTGCTTAACGTGGCACTAATTCATAGGCTATACATTTTCGGGGACGCGGGAATGACAAAAAGCTAGGACTGGGAAAGAAGCGGCTATTGCCTTAACTAAGGTGCGAAAATGGGAAACTACAGAAGACCATCTTCGGGGATGCCGACGGTGTGGTTCGAACCCACCACCCATGTTACTCGATGTCCCAGAATGAAATAATTTTGTCCTGCTGGAGTTCTTTTAGTAGTTATATGCAATAGAAATTAAGTATTGTTTTCAGACTTTAAACAAAAAGGTAGAATCGTGTATCCCCTATTACCTATTTTAAATTAATTTTATTTACAGCGGTTTATGGATTCTGGGTTATACTGGTCTGTTTCGCATATTTAAGAGTGTACATAATGACGTGATAATCGAAAGAATCGGGTAATGGGAGAAAGACAATAGATCTGGTAACGTCCAAGCTACTGGAGTACCCTAAATTAAACATGCCTTACTGCAGAAAATACTATGTGCATGTGAGTAGGCCTACGTCTCATCCAGGTGAGCACAGAGAGATAACTGTGAACAGCCATGTAAGTTCAACTGAATGTACCGATGAGGAGCGTGCACACTCCTTCTCAAGAGGATAATCCACAGAATCTTAATTGAAACAACTACGCCAAGTTGTACAGACGTTTGGTCAAAAATTTACTGAACTTTTTTCTTTTTTTTTTTTTTTGCTAGGGGCTTTACGTCGCACCGGCACAGATAGGTCTTATGGCGACGATAGGATAGGAAAGGCCTAGGAGTTGGAAGGAAGTGGCCGTGGCCTTAATTAAGGTACAGCCCCAGCATTTACCTGGCGTGAAAATGGGAAACCACGGAAAACCATCTTCAGGGCTGCCGATAGTGGGATTCGAACCTACTATCTCCCGGATGCAAGCCCACAGCCGCGCGCCTCTACGCGCACGGCCAACTCGCCCGGTCTACTGAACTTCCAGAAAAAAAATCGTGTCCTCTTAAATTAAATGAACTGCATAATTGCAATATCAAATTAAGTTAGTTCATCAACGTGCTACAGGAATTTGGGAATAAACTACCTGGACCTGAAAATAGTTACACGATTTGTTGAAATGTGGAAAAACAGACGCGCGTTTGCCTATAAGGATAGGAAGTACTGTGAAGCTAGTAATCCTAAAAGGCGTTCCAGAATATACAGAAAGAACAGGAGTCAGAAATGTAACTATGATCTCATCCAGTATCAGTATTTTAATGTACGTAAGATATATGTGAGGTCAATACCGAACGCAGATAAGAACCTTGAACTTGGTATAATAGAAATGGAAATATTACAGAAATCTTTCGATTAAAAAATGGTTATCTCCTAATGACGCATTACTGGACAATTATAACTCTATCCGATCTAGTACAGAAAAGGATGCTACTTGATCAAATGTTTCGAGCATCAGCTGAAGCCACTGAAAAACCCTTAAGTAAGATGAAGTCAAACTCTTTCCCGGGACCAGATAAAGTTTCAGTACGAATCTCCAATCCATCAATCGAGTTAATCCTCAAAGATTTATCGGAGGAAAAAATGACCGACTCATTTGCTTTTGAAATTTTACCTGATATGGACAAATTATCAGTAGTTGCCTACATAGAAATGGAAATCCACAGTATGTTTCCAGCCATTCGATCGGATCAGGAATGCAATGAATGAAGCCCAGGATAGGAAATGTGCCGGCTGTCGAAGCCTGTCGATCTCCTCTGGGGCAATGATAAATGCCTGATAAATGAAATGATAGTGGAGATTGTTGCTGGAATGAAAGGTGACAGGGAAAACCAGAGTACCTGGAGAAAAACCTGTCCCGTCGCCACTTTGTCGAGCACAAATCTCACATGGAGTGACCGGGATTTGAACCACGGTATCCAGCGGTGAGAGGCCTGCGCGCTGCCGCGGGAAAAGGAGGCAAAGATACCATTAAATATTTGAGAGTAACGTTTAAAGGTGAAATCCTTTTTGACCCAGAAAGGATTCTAATATCACTTTCGGAAGACTTTTCTAACCTAAAATCAACACCAATGCTACGTCCAATTAGAAACTAAATATCGTTAACCAGTATATATGGTCGAAACTAATAAACCTTTTACAGATGGCACCGTTGCACCAGTTACCACCGGCTTTTCTAAGGGACATAGGAAAGATTATTCGAAGTTCTGTTAAAGAGATGCTTTTCTTACCAGTTGGCAACCCCAATAGTATGTTGTATTCAAGGAGAAAATGTCAAAGGTCTAAGGTTAATTTAGGCTGCACGGGAAACCACCCCCCTTCACTGTAATGTATGTATAGCGATATTGACAGCAGATAATACACACATAAATGCAGTTACGATAAAAAAATGAAATGGCGTATGGCTTTTAGTGCCGGGAGTGTCCAAGGACATGTTCGGCTCTCCAGGTGCAGGTCTTTTGATTTGACACCCATAGGTGACCTGCGCGTCGTGCTGAGGACGAAATGATGATGAAGACGACACATACACCCAGCCCCAGTGCCAGCGAAATTAACCAATTATGGTTAAAATTCCCGACCTTGCCGGGAATCGAACCCAGGACCCCTGTGACCAAAGGCCACCACGCTAACAATTTAGCCATGGAGATGGAAGCAGTTACGATATTGGAAGGTAAATTAAAAACTTCATGTGATGCCTTAACTTTCCTCCACCATCAGATATGACAAAGTCATCTGTGATCAAATTCCGGGAAGGACTGCGTAGCCGTGAGTTTGAAACTTGGAAATCTATGTGTGGAAGAGGTAAGGTGATAGTAATGTACAGCAATGTACGGTACCTGAGGCTAACAAGTGGATACATAACAAGAGCGGACTGTCTACTTTGTTGTGGGTGACGAGTTTGAAGATGATTTCAAATGTTGCTGCAGTTCGAACCATTCCCGTTCGGTTCTTCGCCGGTACCCGGTGCAGATATAGCTGCCGGGAGACTGAAACCCTTGCTCAAGTCTTCGGAGAATGTGACCGTGGAACGCTCATTCGGAATTCACGTCACCACATTATAAGGTCAAAGATAGCTGACGCGCTGAGGAAAAAGAGCTGGACAGTAGATACGGAAATTTCCTGCCTTGCTGTGAATCGATCAACTCGTAGCATTGACATGATAGCGTACTTTACTAGCACAAAGCGAGATGTAAGTATGGATCCCACAATAAGATTTGAGTTGGGAGATGGACAGGATACAGTGATACACCAAGAAAGAAGAATATCTATGGACCCAAAATTCAAGGATAAATATCACCCGGAGTCAATCGAGGTTTATGTTCTTTTACCGGAAGTCCGACTCGTTGGCTGAACGGTCAGCGTACTGGCCTTGGGTTCAGAGGGTCTAGGGTTCGATTCCCGGCCGGGTCGGGGATTTTAACCTTAATTGGTTAATTCCAGTGGAACGGGGGCTGGGTGTATGTGTTACCTTCATCATCATTTCATCCTCATCACGACGCGCAGGTCGCCTACGGGAGTCAAAGAGAAAGACCTGCACCTGGCGAGCCGAACCAACACCACCTAGATATAAGGCCTGTGCATGGTGTCGAGATTAAAAGGAAAATGGCGGACTGTTGAGGCAATGCCTTGTGAAAGTGATCCGTAATTTTGTCATACAAAATACAATAATGGTCTACAAATGTTATGTGCCTAATTGTAGGGGAAACTACAGTGCCAATAGCAAAGTACAGATTTTTAGATTTCCGAAAGATGAAGATCTAAAAAAGAAATGGATATGTGCAATAAAGCGCGAGAATTTCGTTCCAACGAAGTATTCAGTGGTAAGTAACTAGATAGTCTACTAGGTTATGCATTTTTTATTCGCAAATGTTTTATTTCACAGTGTGTTCATATATTCATGTAATCAACAGATGGTAATATAAGATATCTGTAAAAATGGCTATTAGGTTAGACGGGATCTAACCTCTAACATGCATGGTGAAATTATTTCAGGTTAGGTTAACTGATTGTCTGTAATTGCAGGTTTGTAAATTACATTTTAATCCATCCGAAATAAGGAAACATACTGAGTTCCACTGTGAGGATGGACAGCTTATAACTCTACCACTGAAGGTTCCACGACTTATCCCCAGTGCTGTTCCTTCACTATTGCCAAATTGCCCAGCGTATTTGAGTAGTTCAAAAACGTATCGAGAAGGTCCTGAAGAGAAGAGAAGAAGAAGAGAAAATGAAAATATCCAGGGAGCAATCGAGGAGAGAGAAGTAGAATATAATTTACACAAGAATAGAATAACATTTTCTAATTTCACTGACCTGAAAGACAAGTTAAATAATCTGAACGTAGGTGAATCATGGGACATACTTCACAAAGGTGTAAATGTAGTAATAGTTAAAATTGTGTTGAACCCTGAACCTGAAACAATTAGTTCTATAGTTATCAATGAAACTTTGGAGTTAAGTGTATAATATAAGAACATAAAATTAGACAGTATTGGTTACTTTCATTTCCCACAGTCTGTAAAGGACTTGGATGAAATTTCAGTGCTTCTTGAAAAAGTTGACACGTTAAGTTCTGAGGTTCACAGTGCAAACAGCACTAATGACATTTTAGGTTTAGCAGCATACCTTTTGAAACAAGTCAGCATGTTAGAACCGAAACTAAACGGACCATTTGAATTCATGATTGAACAGATTGCACTTTGGTCACACGAGAGGAGGAGTGATAGTCCTTCCTTTCTGATTTTATCTTCAATATTGCAGTCCATTTCACCCCATTGCTATGCATACCTCAGACATCTCAATTTATTGTATCTGCCTCATCCATGTACCATCAGGAGGCATTCTTCTTCTTTAAAAGTAGATCCTAGAATAGAACAGCACGATAACAATTTCCTGAAGTATATAAGGGATAAAATTTCTGGCAATGATAGTGATAAGTTAATTGTGCTTATGATGGATGAAATTCATGTTAAACCATTAATGGACTATAAGGGTGGTAATGTTGTTGGCAAAGCATTCTATGATGAGCAGTTAGCAACAGGTGCTTATTGTTTTATGGTTTCAAGTTTGTTATCTGATTTTAAGAAAGTAGCTCGCATATTACCTGCAAAATCAATTACTAGAGAATATTTGCATGGTGTACTAAGAAAAGTCATTGTAAGATTAGATGAAACAGGGTTTAAAGTTGTTTGTGTTGTTAGCGATAATAGTTCTGTAAACAGAAAATGCATGCAAATATTTTCACCTGAAAATGAATTGAAATGTGTTTATCCGTATCCTGCTGATGAGAGCAGACCACTTTTCTTTGTGTTTGATAGTGTTCACTTGCTCAAATGTGTTCGCAATAACTGGTTAAATCGAAAGGATGAGAATATGTGCATGAACTTCCCTGATTTTGAAGATAACAGTGCAGTGCAGTGTGCTTCTTTTCTTACAATTAAGAAATTATATGATCTTGAGCATGAAAAGTTCATAAAATATGGTTATGGTCTGTCTCTCAAAGCATTAAGTCCTTCATCATTTGAAAGGCAGAATGTAAAATTAGCTCTGCAAGTTTTCAATGACAATGTTATAGAAGGGCTGAAAGTGTTAGGTGAAAAGTGTAAGCTACCATATTATAAAGAAACAGCCTCATATATCAAAATAATAATAGATTGGTGGGCTGTTGTCAATGTCAAAACACCAGGTAAAGGGGTAAGGCTCAACAACAGCTTAATGTGTCCAGTCTCTTCGAATTCAGGGGAAGGGCCTCAATATTTGAAGAAATTCCTACAATGGCTAGTAAAGTGGAGAGATCTAGGTGAAAAAGGTTCATTATCATCTGAAACAATGGCTGCTTTTATATTAACAAATGAAGGATTGTTGTTGTTTGTCAAAACTTAATTTTGCATATGTCCTATTAGGAAAATTTCAAACAGACATATTAGAGAACAGGTTTGGGAAATATAGGCAGCTTGCAGGAGGGCAGTACAATATTTCTGTGAGGCAGTTGTTTGAAGTTGAAAAGAAGTTAAGGTTACTGTCATCACTGACTCTAAAGATAAGATCAAACACATTTGGGGAGATTGAAGTAGATGAGTTCTGTGACCCTCCTCCTGAATCCTCTGCCTTTTTTGGATTTTGATAATTCATTGTGTAAGAGCATAGATGTACATATAAGTTTACAGGATATTGAAAACTGTAACAATGACATGCCAATTTTAGTCTATTTAGCAGGATATTGTTTCTATAGTGTCTCAAAATATTTGAAATGTGAACACTGTAAAGGAATTCTTGTTACTGAAGACTTCATTGATGCTGATGATGAGGCATATAATCTAATTAGCAATACGAGTAGGGGTAGGCTTTTGTTCCGTGAAATGTTTGTTACCTGGTAGTAACAAAATTATGTACAGATTTTGAAACAGAGTTTCCTTTAGTAAATGATCATAGGGAGGTTGAATGTGAGAGTACAATGAAAGTTATTCATGATAAAGAACTTTTGTGGGAGCCAGATATGTGCAATAACAGACATACATCAGAATGTGTTTGTAGAAAACTGGTATGGACTTCAACAAACATTCTTTTGAATAATTATTGTAAGAAAAAAAAAGTTCCATGTCAAAGAATGTATTGACGAGGAAGAAACGTGTTATTTGTCAACAGGACTGAATTTCATGCAAATCTGCATTTATGTAAATAAGTGTGTTGTTGCTTTCAATTTTTTTGTGGGTGGGGGGACAAAATAAAACATTTATTATGAATTTCGGTATTCTGTCATTCCCTTAATTCTTGAACCTCACTTGAGTTTCAGCATTATTTAGAAACCTTGTGTATCAACTATCCCTAATTTTTTCAGAGATAGTTTCTTGAAGGTGTGACTTTTATATGAAAGAATGAGGGTTTGGGGTAATTATTTTGAGGTTTAAGTAGCCAGATCAAGTAAAACATATGGTAAGATGCCATAGTGACATCATGATGATTGCCTCTATTGTCAGCCATCTTGGTTTCGTGCTCAGGCCTTATATCTAGGTGGTGCTGGCCGAACCCGCCCTGGGATATCCCGGCACTAAAAGCCATACATTTCATTTTTCATTTTACTGGAAGCTCGAGGTGCCATATCACGATTTTCAAAAGATGTTAGGAAGAGATTCGCCTTACCATCCTGTCTTAGAGATGATATTGTAGTGACAGTGCTGAAAAAGTCCTGCCAAACCTTAAATCACCAGCTCAGTCCAAATATTTCAGTAAGATTTCCTGCAGCAGTTATATGAAATTTCTGTTAGTGAGTTCACTGAATTCTATTGGGGCTATCTTCGTTGGAAGGCAGTTTCGTAAAATCTTTCTTCTTACGCTTCTTTCGAACATGTGTACTTTCTACATTCTGCCAGTAAATTCTTTCTCTTCTTACCACGAAACTGAGTATATTATTATCATTATTATTATTATTATTATTATTATTATTATTATTAATGTTATTCGCTTTACGTCCAACTAACTACTTTTCGGTTTTCGGAGACGCCGAGGTGCCGGAATTTTGTCCCGCAGGAGTTCTTTTACGTGGCAGTAAATCTACCTACACGAGGCTGACGTACTTGAGCACCTTCAAATACCACCGGACTGAGCCAGGATCGAACCTGCCAAGTTGGGTCAGAACGCCAGCGCCTAAACCGTCTGAGCCACTCAGCCCGGCATTATTATTATTATTATTATTATTATTATTATTATTATTATTATTAAAGTCTTAAGGCAATTATGATGGACAGACTGGGCGAATTAATTCCTAGTTCATGTGTTAATCGTCAAATATGGCAAATATCACAGGCCAGGAACTGTTAGTTTTGAACAAATGTAACACAGTCTTCCAGTCCTACACAGTATAAATCTAGTCATTGTTCTTACAGTTCTCTACACAAGATTTCGTTTCTTCCAGACTCCGTGAGGAGAACATAGATTCAGACTGAAGCATTGTGAAATATACATGAGATGTATTTCTGTTGAACACAGCAGATAAGTTCTATCTGGTTTATGCGATTGCGAAACCAACTGAGCCTCACACTCAGCTACAAAATTAACATCTTACCAAATACTACTGACATTTTGTATTTATGTAAAGCCCCATGGTCTAGGGGTGGCATGTCTGAATGTTACCCGACGGCCCCTTCTTCCATTTCCGGCTCGTCCCATGATTTTGAGGGATGGAACCGGGTTCACTCAGCCTCATAATTTCAAATGAGGATCTTTCTAATATGAGAGTTAGTCGTCCCAGTCAAGAAATTTAAGAAATTGGCTGGGAAAATCATCGCGCTGACCGCAAAACACTCCACTGTCTGCAGGTCATATGGGCGGACTGATAGCTGAGTGGCATAGTCACTGTCATCCTGTTCAAAACCTGATCAATGCATATGTGAATTTATAAATGACATGTTAAGTCCTAGTGGCAGTGTTGCCAACTTAGCGGATTTTCCGCTAAATTTGGCGGGATTAGAAGACTGTCGGCGGAGAAATATATCATTTAGCGGACAGCGGAATGTTTGGCGGAATTCTAGATTTATTATAGTGGAATAGAGTGTTTCATCCATTTTACGTTCTTTTTGAATTTGTACTCCAATCTGTCTCCAAGCTATTCCGTATTTCTTGTCAGGAGCTAGCAGTCACATGAGGAAAACATGTTATTTGGATATGATGTTACGAGATCATGGTGTCATAAACTTCTAATGCGTGGGGAAAGGTTACATTATCTCTTAGTTGACGAATGACGACATATAATGAAACTGTGAGAGAGTAGCATTTATATTTATGCTATGAAGGAAGACCGTTTAATAAACTGGTCTGTTTTGTATGTAGCCCTTGACGTAGGGGATTCACCTAGTTCGCACCCGGCACTAAAAACACCCACAAGTTTTAGTTCGCCGGCTCGCAGGCAGGGGTTAATCCCAGTGAAACTCACAGATCAGGTGAGTGCAGACATTTATTATTATTATTATTATTATTATTATTATTATTATTATTATTATTATTATTATTATTATTATTATTATTGCTCATTTTATTGCTCATTATTTTATATCGGATTTCTTGGCGGAATTTTAGCGAATTTTAAGCAGTATTTAGCGGATCTTGAAAATATAAGTTGGCAACACTGCCTAGTGGTTCGGATTCCTAGTAAAATTCAATGTCCCGTGACTATGATCACGATATTAACAGTCACTTACAACTACAGGGTTGCTTGCTTGTTTGCTTGCCTACTTTAAAAAACATACTGGTGAAGTATTAAATCAGAAAAAAAGATGGTGATAGACGAAAATATAAATAAAGGGCTGTAGGTGGCTAATTAATACCGATAATATAAGCGTAAATGTTACATATACAATTCATATTCCAGAAATGATTTAATAAATCCTTGAAGGAGATAAATCAAGTAATATTATTCAAAATATCTCAACGGGAGTAAAATATGCGATCTGTTGGATAGCTGTATAGAACACTAATTCCTACAGGAAGTCCCATTCTTTGTGTGCTACTGCATCATATATTCTAAATATTCTTGCAGAAATATTACACATCAAAGTAACACAGTTGTCGGACACCATTCAGTATTAACTAAATGTGGAGGAACACATTTTCGTATAGCGGAGGTTCACATCATAATGCTAACTAACATCATCGATCTTGAATTTGAATTTTAGGACTTTTTCCATGCATTCTCCAATAAATACTGAGACAACACCTTATCCTTTCATTCAAATAATTAGTTACCCGTGCACCTACCAATTCCACTACCAGAACGGGAGATGTTGCACGTAAGTTCACACGACTCAAAACTAAGATGTCCTAAAATGTTGAAAATTAGCATTTTCATTACATGTATGCCTGTCTGTGGAATGTTTCCAGGAAATTTGCACTTCAGATGATAAAGAATGAGAGCTAGTGGAAACTCACTCAAGACACCGTCAAATTATGGAATAGTTTGGCTCCGAACCATTTCCTTCTCAGACCATAAACATTTTGTTTGGAAGTGCGTAAGGACGCATTGTATCAGCCGACTAGTTCACTCTGACGTGCACGGCATTCGTAAATCTAGAAAAGGCATTCAATAATATTGACTGGACCACCAAGCTACTTGAGATTTTGAAGGTGAGCGGGATCAGATAACGATTATCTGAAATCTGTACAAAAATTAGTCTGCAGTGATAAGAATCGAGGCTATGAAAAAGAATCACCGAGCCAGTTGGCCATGCGGTTAGGGGCGCGCAGCTGTGAATTACATTCGGGAGATAGTGGGTTCAAAACCCCACTACCGGCAGCCCTGAAGATTGTTTCCGTGGTTTCCCATTTTCACACCAGGAAAATGCTGGGACTGTACCTTAATTAATGCCATGAACGTTTCCTTCCCACTCCCAGCCCTTTCCTATCCCATCGTTGCCACAAGTCCTATCTGTGTCGGTGTGAAGTAAAGCAACTTGTTAAAAAACAATAAAGCAGCAATCCAAAAAGAGTGACACAAGGCTCCAGTTTGCCCCCTCTCTTTTCCAAAGTTTATATAGAACAGGTGGTAAAGAAATCAAAGAGGAATTTTGGAAGGGAATCCATTCTAAGGAGAGGAATCAAACTCCGAGGTGTTCCCATGATATCATCATCTAATCAGAGTCTGAAGAAGATCTGGAGAAATTTTTAAATGGTGGTAACACAATCCTGAAGGAGAAGTACAAAATAAATCCAAAGCAAACGCAATGGAATGTAATTGAACGAAGTCAGATGCAGGAAATATTAGATTAAGAAATGAAGTCTTAATGAATTAGCATTTTCATCACATGTATGCCTGCCTGTGGAATGTTTCCAGGAAATTTGCACTTCAGATGATAAAGAATGAGAGCTAGTGGAAACTCACTTAAGACACCGTCAAATTATGGAATAGTTTGGCTCCGAACCATTTCCTTATCAGACCATAAACATTTTGTATGGAAGTGCGTAAGGACGCAGGAAATATTAGATTAAGAAATGAAGTCTTAATGAAGTAGGTGGATATTGTTAGTTGCGTAGTGGAATAACTAAGGGTAGCAGAAGTAACGATGGCATAAAATGCAGACTAGCACAAAAAGGAGGCATTTCTAAAGAGATGTAATTTGCTCACTCCGAACATAGATACAGGAAACACAAAAATGTTTTCGAAGACTTCAGTCTGGAGCGTAGCACTGCATGGAATGAAACATGGACAAAACTAGCTCAGAAAGAAAGAGAATACAAGCTTTTGAAATGTGGTGTTACAGAAGTATGCTGAAGGTGAGATGGGTAGATCGAATCACGAATGAAGAGATATAGATCTGAATTGGTGAGAGAAGAACAATTTGGTGAAATTTGACCAGAATACGCGATAAAACGTTAGGTCACATCTTAAGACACAAAGGACCAGTTCAGTTGGATTTTGAGGGAAGTGCGTGTGGTTAGAACGGTAGGTTGAACCAAGACATGAATATGATAAACGAGCAGAAGAGACGTATGATGCAGTACTTATGTAGAAATTAACAGTTTAGCACACGACAGGGTGACATGGAGAGCTTCATGAAACCAGTCTATAGGACAGATGATCTAAACAACACCACTTCCTTCTGTGAATCAATGATAGAGTGATGGCCTGGAAATCCCAAGATAGTTGGTTCTGACACGACAGAGTTAGTTGGATATTAGGAGGGCGGAAAAAAAGCCCCGTTCGACACTCAATGTCGTACGATGTTGGCATGTAAAGATCTCTGGTGACAAACATAATTCCTTAAAACAGCCGTAAATCCCTCAACCCTGAGGTTGGTTTTATATACTATATAGCAGGGTAAAACAAAACGTCAACATTGATGAGGAGGTTGCCTAAATGGCGTCAAATGAAAAAATTCCTGCACACATTAGCTTGGGCTTTTATATACTTTATCTTCTCCTCCTTCTTCTTCTTATTATTATTATTTCAGTCAAAGCGGAGGCGGGACGGGTTTTTCTCCGGGTACTCCGGTTTTCCCTGTCATCTTTCATTCCAGCAACACTCTCCACTATCATTTCATTTCATTTCATCTGTCAGTCATTAATCATTGTCCCAAAACAGTGCGACAGGCTTCGGCAGCAGGCACAATTCCTATCCTCGCCGCTAGATGGGGGCTTTATTCATTCCATTCCTGACCCGGTCGTTGACTGGAAAACAGGTTGTAGGTTTTCATTTTCATATTATTATTCCAGTGTACCGGCAGAAGCATGTCTTTACATGAATTCTGAAAGGCCCGCAATAATGCTATTATGCACGACGACGATGATCCTGATAATAATTTAGTTCTCTGATTCTTTTAAAAGGGACGAATTTCAGGATTGAGAATCGGTGAATAGCTCCACATATCCCTAATTATTTCAAACAAATTTCAGCTGAATTGTTCAACACTTGTTCAACTCGACCCGGCTGTGAGCAAGTGTATGAACCTATCATTTGCATTATTCAGTAATTTTTATTTTGCACTAATCAGTTTAACTTATCGTGAGAAGGAATATTTGAAGGTCGTTAGTCTTTAGAAAAACTCGTGTTCTCATCCCGAGGTTGTGCATTTCTCTTCAGGAACACCCCCGATGGAGGTGAGCTGCATGTATCATTTCAACCGCATACCAGCCCTCCTGTCATTCTTAAATTTCTGGCAGTACCTGGAATCGAACCCGGGCCCCCGAGGACGGCAACTATTAGTGTTAACCGTTATGCTAAGAACACCTGATATAAGTTTCTGGATTTTTTGTCAGTACTCCTCTGCAATTAACAATTAAATCAGTCAAAAGACAAATTACGTACGGAGGCGAGCGGGTAATGAAATTACAAGTAACCTTTGTGAACAACCTCGATGTCAAGGACAACTATCGATTATTCAGAGGAAGGCATTTTTGCTGGTGGTTTTTACATCGCATCAGCACATCGAAAGTTCAGAGGAAGGACTGGTATTCACTCACAATGTTGGAAGTGAGAGAAGTTTCCAGATTTCTTCAAACAGGAAGAGGGAATCCGAGGGATATTAAAAGCAAATTAGTGATCGTTTATGTCCAGGATGTTATTATTCTGTGTTTATTAATATATTTATTTCAACTCTCATATCCTAACGTTTTGTTCATTTGGTAAATTCTTCCACTTACTGGAATACGTTTCATATTCTAACTACTCGTCATGTTAAATAAAACATTGGTGAAGAGATGATAATGGGAATAAAGGGACGTTTAGGGGATTATGTTCCGTATCTGGGTCAATCTCTGCTTACGGGCTCGACAACATTTCTGTATTATGGGTCACCGTTTCAGGGCCCACCTTGGTAATGTGAGTGCACTTCGGACGGTGCAAGTTGCCAATAACAGAGGCGCATGATGCAGTGTGTTGTTTCGTAGCCGGGCTTGACAGAAGCAAACCACTCCCGTTATTGAGAGCCAGAATATAATACATTGCAAGCCATCGATTCCCAATACAACATCGATGCTTTGGCCTCTAGAATCGTGTTGTATATATATAGATATACACTAGAGGAAGTTTATAACCCATTTCCGCCCACTCTGCAGAGGATAATACTGGATAATGGACACTGGATAGCACTGGCTGCTCAGTAGCAAAGGATTATCTTCCTATTATTGCGGAACAACGATGAAGAGTGGAAAAAACATATAAAGTACGAAATTGGGATCGACTGGTGAGAGATTAGTTTAGCAGTACGCGAATGATATGCCAATATCATATTTTATTATGAAAGTCTCTAGTAATATTGTGAGGGGTGCAGTGGATACAGTTCCGATGGTGGGGAGAGCATTGTACGGCGAATTCGACTATCACGTAACGCAGCACGTAACTCAACTTTATGTTACTGTTATTTCCAGTCACATAAATTTCATCGAGTGTGAAACCAATGTGGGAATGACACATGGAAACGACGGCTTTGTACGACTTTGGACCTATATTAATTAGAGAAACCTTTACTGTTTCTATGATTCTATCCAAGCCTTCAGGAATACAGGTTCGTAAGATTGATTCGGTGGTAGGTTTTCAGTGGTCCCTATCATCAGAGGAATAGTATTTAACGTTCACTGCCAGCGACTTATGACGGGAAAAACACAGATTTTTTAGTACAATTAATGTCCCGTGAAATACGTCCTCATTGAAGACTGAGGGAACAATAATGATAATGTTATTGGCTTTTACGGTTTTCGGAGACGCCGAGGTGCCGTAATTTTGTCCCGCATTTTGCGCGTTGGTACATATACTGACTTATTTGAGTACCTTCAAATACCATCGGACTAAGCCAGCATCGAACCTGCTATGTTCGGGTCAGAACGCCAGCGCTTCAACCGTCTGAGCCACTCAGCCCGGCACTGAAGGAACTAGTGACACACATGCTAACACGGAAATGCGACAAGATAGATAATCAGACAGTGTTCACCCATAAGGCTGATGGCTACGATACTTCTATGCAAATAATGAAACAATAAATCGGTTACTAAGTGGACGGTGTGTATCATACGGAATTGTTATACTAAGACATTTCTCCGTCCTAGAGAAACAATGTTTTTCTACGTTTTTTTGTTCCAGTTCATCTTTATTAGTCTAGTGCTGGTTGATTCATGTTTTTGTGATTTCTGACGTTAGAATATAAATTTACAACTGGAGACAGGACAAAAGACTATTCCCTGGACCTAAATTGAAGTATCCAAGCGCACGCATAGAGTAGGAATGAGAAAGTCACTTTGAGAGCAGAGTTAGGACAGAATGCCGAAAGCCGCTGATGCCAGGAATCGAACAATACAATTTTATGCTTTGATTCCATGGACCTTATCCACACACAGTACCTTTTAGGCTAATTTGGTCGCTCGAGTCCATGCGTTCTTGTCTTCTTTCCCATCAGTTCGGAAGAACCTTAACAGTTTGGAGGCCTAGGGTGCAATAGTACAATGAATACATATTTTACTTTGTCGTTTTTAAACAGCAACCGCTCGAATTCCACTTCACTTTTGTACGAGGTTATCCATACCACAATGAAGCTTCCTAGTTCTATAATGGTGCGTACTTTTAGTTTGATTGGCTTGAACGGTGGCTGTGAAACCCTAGAGCATCACCACTCACAACTTGAGTTGTCCTTTATTCGTTTTGACAGCTAGAGATATAGCGACTATTCGTTTTTCTTCTTTATTACGATTTGCTTTACGTCGCACCGACACATATAAGCCTTATGGCGACGATAGGATAGGAAAGGCCTAGGAGTGGGAAGGAAGCGGCCTTGGCCTTAATTAAGGTACAGTCTCAACATTTACCTGGAGTGGGATGATTAGTTTACATGGCTGATTAATGGTAGGTAACGTTCGTGGTAACTGTTGTAGAACGTGTAGTTGCCTTGGAACTGCGATACACCAAAGAACTACAGAACTAATACATATTACAATATTTAATACCTGCGATAATATTACACTGAGAACCAAGCTCTTCTCAACATGTCAGCTACGAATGTGAGTATTCCTAAAACAACATATCACGGTGGAGTCTGTCTTTTGTGACCCTGTTTCAATGTAGAATAATATGAACTTCATGTAATGTGCACTTAATAATTCGCTGATATGTTTCATAGGTGAATTAACATCTGAACACATACATTGTTTTGTGCGAAATATTCCTAATGTCCAATGATTGGGCCACTATAAGGTATCAATTTCCTTTAATTAGTGTATCGAAGTAAAACAAATAGTCAAGTCATCCCCGAGCAAGCCACAAAGTCCGATGGAGATGTAAACGGTAAAGGCTTCCGCAATTAGCAAACACACTACTAAATGATTCTATGTCGTTTTGGTTAAGGAATTAAGGGCACCTGCCCATCAGAAGACCAAAATGACCATTTCTTCAATATTTTATCATCAATGAATAGAGAAAACTTTGCTGAATAAGAATGTACATAGTTTTTATGCATTACTTCAGCTCTAATGTCGAATTAAATATTTATGCTAAGTAAATCACTGATGAGTCAATAATGCCATATTGTCCTTTAGTCTTCCTGCAAAACGTATATTTTCTTTCTTTTTATTTATTTATTTATTTATTTATTTATTTATTTATTTATTTATTTATTTATTTATATATTTATTTATTTATTTATGTAAATTCGTGCCTTCGTCCCGAGATGGCGCAGCTCTTTTCGGGCACACCACCATTGGAGGTGAGCTACATGAACAATTTCAACCACATACCACCTGTCATTATTAAATTTCTGATATTACCGGTTATCGAAACCGGGTCGCCGAGTACGGCAGTTAATTAATTAATTAATTTATTTATTTATTTATTTATTTATTTATTTATTTATTTATTTATTTATTTATTTATTTATTTTAGATAGAGCTACAGTGAACACATTTGACTTGTACTGTCAAAAGACGAATTAACAAACGTAAACTTTCATAATAAAATGTAACAAGCATAACAAATGAGAAAGAAGATCAGGTACACAGCCTAATAATTACAAATATCCGAATTGAAAACCATGAGAATGTCCATGTTCATAGCCAAGTCCTCGTAGGTAAATATGGAGGGATAACCACTTCACATCAATTTACTCTTAAGAGATTATTTGCACTCCTCTGAAATATACTTTTACTTGATGTTACATGAAACTATTGTCTCTTATTAATATTATTATAGAGAGTTGGGAGACGGATTTGAAAGGATCGTTGGAGTGTTGTGTGCCGATTGCGGAGAATGTGGAGAACGTCATTCATTCTGATGAAGCAGGAAGGATCACGGAGAAAGACGAGTGAGACAAGATATTTCTAGCGGTAATACCCATGTAAGACTCCGTGGAGGAATCTCAGGTCAACTGCCTGTCACCTAATGTGCAGCGGTGACACATTTATCGACCTTAATACCTGCTCCGTAGACTGATTTTTAAGCTTGGGGTGTCAGTTTCTTACAATGGCAGCGAAGGAGGACATTGCTCTGTCTAACTGGTTTATATTGGAGGGGGAAGTCTGATGTCCAAATCAGAGAGCAGTAGTTCAAGTGAGGCTGAATGATCGCAAGAAAGAAGAGACTAAGATCAGTGGGGCCAGACATTTCTGTGAAACGGTAGAGAATGCCTAGTAATTTCATAGCCTTGGCAGCATATACCGGGTGAGTCAGCCGCGCCAGACGTTTCTGATTTTAGGAATCCCAACGAACGTCAGTGGGGTGATGGTCGATTTTCCTTTGCCGAATACCAAGCTACGGTGGTCCTTAAAGCACATACTGCGTCATCACTGCACGACTTTTTCAAAAACATGTATGCGACAGGTATTTACACAATACATCAAACTGTCATACGGTTATGTAAAATGTATGTGCCAATAATGAGCTTTCGTTTGGTTATGAAATCATTGCTTAAAGCGATGGCATACTGATAGAAAACGTGTGTGAGCTTGTGAAGCGGGAAGTAGTTTTACACCAATTAAGCCTTCTGGTAAACTGCAGGGAACAGTCACCGTGGTGTAGTGGACTAACCACGAGCGATACATATTTCTATTTACATTTTAAACTTTGAGGATCAAATAATAGGTAATTTGTGCCACATTCTACCAATAGCATGCATGTTGATTGTGTAGTGGCCTGACACTTGGTGTAGCCTAGCAGTCCTGGTCATTTCTGCGCTATGTATTCAACAGATGAGTATGTTGACATGCTCCTCATCTACGGTGAAGCAAGACAGAACACACAGGAAGCACAGCGCCTGTACCAGGAAAGATTTCCATACAGGCAACAACCAAACACAAGTACGTTTAAGAGGGTGGAGCGACGTTTGCATATAACTTCGTCACTTCCCCGAACAGGTCCTGTTAGCGAGGCACCAGTTACGTCCGCTGAAACTGCTGAGATGGTTTTGGACACTTTCCGGGAGAATTCTCACACGAGTACCCGCGCAGTAGCACAACAGGCCAACATCAGCTAGTCGTCTGTTGTAGGGATATTGCATTCCAGTTTTTTTGTCCGTATCACCTGCAACTACACCAAGAACTCCACGGACGAAATTTCGAAACTCGTGCTGATTTCTGTGCGTGGATACTGACGCAAGTGGCAAATGATCCAGCGTGTGTATCTCACATTTTATTTTCGGACGAGGCACGATTTCATAATAATACCGCTGTGAGTCGTCATAATATGCACTACTGGAGTGTTGAAAATCCCCACTTAGTAAGGCAGGCAGCATTTCAGGCACGATGGTGAGGAAATGTCTGGTGTGGTATACTGGGTGATCACCTAACTGGACCATATTTCTTTAAGGATCATTTGACAGGAGCCCGGTACCTACAGTTTCTTCAAGACCAACTACCATTGCTGCTAGAGGATGTGCCCTGGGTGAGCGTGTAACCATGTGGTATGAACACGACGGAGCTCCCCCTCACATGTCAGCAGATGTTCGCAACTACCTGAATGTTACACATCCCGGTCGATGGATAGGAAGGGGAGAATCTGTCACCTGACCTGCTAGATCGCCCAATTTGATGCCAATGGAGTTCTTTCTATGGGGTTATTTGAAGGATGAAGTGTACGCCCAGCAGCCGGAAAAACCTGAAAGCCTTCGAAACCTCACTACGGAAGCCTGTGAATCCGTAACACCTACAATGCTACAAAGAGCCCGAATGGCAGTTCCACGGCGTGTTTGAAACGTGCATTACTGCAGAAGGCCATCTATTGGAACACTTACTGCGCTAACAGTCTGTTGCTCAGTCAAGCGGATTCAAACCCCCAACCATTCTATCCTCGTCCAGCCCTGCTTATAAAACATCAACATAAGCAGCCCTAATGGCCTTAGAACAGTGCCAAAATAAATAAATAAATAATTAAATAAATAAATAAATAAATAAATAAATAAATAAATAAATAAATAAATTAATTAATTAATTAAACAATCGACGACATGAGGGAATTTGGATACATTGGCTCTGTGGATGATTCTCATAGTACAAAATGCGAATAAAATTTACAGGCTCAAGTGGGATTCGAACCCACCTATCAAACGCAGCCGTATTAACAGCACCGCACTTAACCTATGACACTCCATCGACTCCAGCGAGTAGGTTTCAGAAAGCCTACCATATGGACTACACACGTTTTCTAGCAGTATGCCATCGCTTTTAGCGTTCATTTCATTCCCTACTGAAAGCTCATAATTGGCACGTACTTTTTATAAAACCATGTGTTAGTTTGATACATTGTGTAAATGCCTGTCGCATACGGTACATGTTCTTGCATCGGTAATGGCGCAGTGATGGATTAAAGGCGATAGTTGCTTGGAGTGTGGCAGAGGAGAGCAGACCATAACGACACCAGTGACGTTCGGTGGGATGCATAACAGCATAAAAAGTCAGGTGCAGCTGACTCACCCGGTATTTGTATATAGCCATTGAATTGTGATTTGGTGTCGAATATTACACCTAAGTCCCATTGTTGCGTAACTGCGGTGATGGGCTTGTCGATTTGGTAATACGATATCAGTAGAGGAGATTTACGTACGGTTGTAGTCAAATGGCTGCATTTTTTGATTGGGGAGAAGCTTTTAAGTACGGCACCAGTTCGAGAGGACGTTGAGTGAGGTCTGCCGAAGAGCTGCATCTGATGGATTTCTGATCACCCTAAATATCATGAAGTCGTCATCAAAGAGTACGGTATTTTCTGTTTCGTTGCGTTTCGACGGCAGATCGACCACAAACAAGGGAAACATCAAAGTACTAAGAGCACTACCTTGACGGACACTGGAGGTGACTGGTAACCACGAGGATGATGTGCCTGACATTATTACTCTGTGCCAACGGTTATGTAGGAAGGCGGCAAGAAGAGTCAGAAGATTGCCGTGTATATTGAATTGTTCGGAGAGTTTACGGAGCAGCAGGGTATGGTCTACAGAATCGAAAACTTTCGATATGTCCACGTAGCAGTTATCCAGTTGTGATTTAGCTGCAATGGTATGTGGTGCAACACTATGTAGAATGTCCTGATTTGTTAGACAATAGCCACCTGGTAGGAAGCTATGCTGTTTAGTTGAGTTACGGAGTGCGATGAAGAACAGGAGACACAAGTGTACACTGTTTTTAAAGATAAAGTTCATTGTGAACGGCGCCGTCTGCTGTAGCATCGTTGTGCCTCATGATGACAGGATTCCGCGCCGTCTTTCTCCTTGTGTTGATGAGCGTGTGGGAGTGTTCCGCACGTTTCCAGTGAGAGTGTCTACGGGAGTATTGTAGCTCTTTCTGACCAAAATCCTCGCATGGAAGCGAATGTTAACGAAGGTATTGTTAGTGTGTGGGATAGGTAAGTCTTTCCACAGTCCCCCAGCTCTCTTCTATTTATTATCAGTCTGATATCCAATAATGATATTTGTTGGTAGCAGCCCACCGTGCAGGTTTGCAATCTTTAATTGTAGCTAGTAACCAGTCATAAAAGAGGGTAACAGCTGATTCGATGTCAGCTACTTCGAGAACACTCTAGGGAAGGCATTCCAGGGTTCATTCAAGGTAAATATATGTCCCAAATAAACTTTATTTTAAAATAATACATTTTTGAGGAAGGTAGAATTCGGCACATTGTATTCCCTTTACGAAATTAATTGAATTTGTTGAAAATGTTCCATTATGTTGTAAATATACAGTTCAAAAAATTAGGGGAACCTGCTTTGTAACGTCTGGTATGTGAATTTTAATTTGGTAGATGGGTTCCAATGGTCGCACAGCATACCTTGAGACCTTAGCTACTCAGGGTACATCAAATCGAAGTTATACTCCATCTGTAGGTGTAGCAATGCAATAAATTGTCAGGTGACCCCTCAAAACAAAGTGAATAGCGGTGCGTCCGTGTGTCGTTGTGAGGTACACAGAATACTGGGGTCATTTGAGCACCTTGTACGTCATCCAGCACATCACATGAGACATCTTAACGAGGTTCAATTCGCAAGGACCGTCACTTTGATCCAGGAAGGATGGAATTTTCGTCGTGTTGCTGTGAATCTCAGTGACTCTCCGTCAGATATTCAACGCTTGTGGAATCGCTACAGTGAAACAGGCCAGTTCACGAGGAGTTTTTGACTAGGTTGTGGACGCATGACAACCCCACAGGATGATCGATATCTGACAATCTGTGCGTTGCGGCGTCTTTCAGCAACTGCCAGAGAACTGCAACAAGACCTCAGGAGTGTCACTGGAGTCACGGTGTCTGACCAGAAAGTAAGGAACAGGTTAACACAAGTGTTCTTACAACCTAGACGTCCTGTTCGAGTGCCCCGTTTAACGCAGCAACATCGCGCAGCTCGCCTTCTGTTTGCCCGTACCCACGTCAACTAGCAACTTCGCCAATGGAGACCTGTGATGTTCACAGACGAGTCCAGATTTCTCCTGACACAGTGTGATGGACGTCAACGTGTATGGAGACGCCGTGGTGAGAAGCTCATGCCAAATGTTCTCAAGGAAGGCGGCCGATTCGGACAAGGTTCTGTGATGGTGTGGCGTGGCAGCAGTATTGATCGTCGTACTAATCTTGTCGTCATCCGTTGTAATCTTACCACTGCGTGGTACAGCATGTGTTGTCTGCATACGGTGTTGGCCCTCAATTCGTACTCATGCACGAGAATGCCAGGGCTCATGTAGCGCGCATCACCAGAGCTGTTTTGCGAGAACTGGATATTCAAGTGATAGAATGGCTACCAGAGAGTCCCGACCTTAATCCTATCGAGCATGTGTGGGATAGGCTTAACATAAGTGTTCGTGGGCGTCCTGTTTCACCAAAGACTTTGTAAGACCTCGAACAGGCTCTCGTTGAGGAATGGGACCTGATACCGCAACGTGACCTCAGTCGACTTACACGAAGCATGTCACGTAGGTCCCAAGCTGTGATGAATGCTCGTGGAGGACATACATCATACTGAAGCTCTTCAACTGTGATACAAATCCAGCCTGGAGGACTGTTATCAATTTGTTTTCGCCCCTAATTGGACATTTCCGTTTGTGTTCTGAAAATGAACGTGAATACATAGTTCTTTTGTATACTTCAATGGTACAGAATAAAGATTTAGTTGGTAATATAGTATACCTGGGTGTGAGGTAATGTTTCGTGGAGCATGGCATACGTTCGGAAACACATTCCCCTATTTTTTAAACTGTGTATTTGCATTAATTTTAGAGTGTAGAAATTTTGAAATGAAATCTTCCATTATTTTTCGTTCTAAGTCAATAAAGTGGGGAAGTGATATCATAGGGTATTGTACATTGTGAAATTTGATACTGCTTTACGATGTACCTATTGAAAAATACGTAACTAAACATTCTCCAACAACTTGAAGTTTTGAGAAGTCTTAATATTTCCCGACCTAGAAAATGCACCGTTAACTATAAGTCAATGGTATTAAACACAAACGTTTCAAACAGATGTTGAAATGGAGAAAATCTTGAAATTAATTAAAATGTCAGTAGGTACATTGAACGTCATACGCTTTTCTGTGACCGGGAGAGTTGGCAGTGCTGTTAGGGGAGCTCAGCTGTGAGCTTGCATCCGGAAGGTAGTGGGTTCGAACCCCACTGTCGACAGCCCTGAAGATGGTTTTCCGTGGTTTCTCATTTTCACACCAGACAAATGTTGGGGCTGAACCTTAATTAAGGCCACGGCCGGTTCCTTCCCACTCCTAGGCCTTTCCTATCCCATCGTCGCCATAAGACCTATCTGTGTTGATGCGACGCAAAACCAATTGTAAATAAAACTCTTTTCTGGTCTTGACCTAGATGTTACGTCTCTTTAAACAACAAACAGCATCATCATCATTATCATCATCATCATCATTATCATCTTTTCTGTTTTTGGATGAGTGAACTCTATATATCTCACAAGAAATTGCGATTTCGTTTCTAAATTTATTGACCTCGTTACAGGAAATCGTGCCCGCACTGTGAATCTATCACACCTACAGTATACTGTCTCGGCTAGGCACTCCCTTCTTCTCAGTAAGTGCATGCAATAGAACAATGTCATTCAACAACCATGTACATCGATAGACCCACAAAGTTGAGCTTCCCTTCCCACCTGAGTTTAGAACAATTACTTCAAAATGTAAAGTGAATCCAAATGAGGGGCAATTAAACTTAAAACTCGAGATATTAAATATTTTTATTGGAGGGTAACCCGTGCGGTCATCATTTCTATGGTAAAAGACTAGGGTGCAAGTTTTAGCTTGGGAGAGCAGTGAGGGATAATCCCAGCCTCCCTCCCTAGATTGATGGTTTTGACAGGTTTTGATGAAACACAGATGCAGCGAAATTCACAGGCGTCGGTGAAGATTTCATTCCATTGTCCTTGTAGTGCTTCTGTTTTCCTCCCGTGGAACACATAATTCCTATCGCCGCTGTGGTATAGGGTTTGGAATAGAAGCTTTCGATCTAAAAGACCGGGGAATCGTCTCTCAAGCTCAAAATTGATCTGAGAGGTATGCACATATTTAGAGAGAAATAGGGTCAAGTAACATTATCAGCCATCCTTGAAGTGTCACCTCGTGTCTTCACCTCCAGGTGAATGCTGAGAATACACAACGTAAAGGCCACGGACAGTTTCCTTCCAGATATAATTCTAATCATTCTTCTTTCTGGCCTTCCCAATTACCTGGGGTCGGCACTTTGTATGGATTTAGCGCAGTTTTACGCCTAGATGCCTTTCATGACAACCTATGTTGTGCGATTTATTCATTATTCCGCGTTTCTGTAGTGGTTTTAAGTGTAATTTGTTGTATATAAATGAATATGTGTAAGAAGACGAATGCAAACACCCATCCGCCGAGCTAAAAGAGTTAACTACACGCAGTTGATATCCCCGAACCGGCTGGGAATTAAACTCTGGGCTCGCTGAACGGAAAGCTACAACGCTGACCATATAGCCAAGGAGCCAGACCTTTCTGGAAATAATCCTAACCCCATTTAATTACAGCCACCACAACAACACAGGTTATAAGCCCCAAGTCGTCCTCTTGAATTCCAACTTTATCATCATACTATGTTATTTCCTTCTTTTAAAAGCTCCACTCAAGTTTATTCGTCTACGTATGCCATTCCATGCCAACTTTCCACTGGTAGCTCGAAACATTATACATAGCCGAGCATCCCTTCTCCTTACTCCCAAGTCTTCCCAGCCCAAAGTTTGCAACATTTTCGTAACACTACTCCTTTGCCGGAAATCAGCCAGAACAAACCGCGCTGATTTCCTTTGAAATAGATACGTCAGCCTCATGTTAACAGATGTACCGGCACATTAAAATATTCCTACGGAATAAACTGCTGACACGGTGGTGTCTCTGAAAGCAGTAAAAGTTGTTCAAAAACATAGTTATTTAATTCTCACCATGATGGCCCATCAATGGACACCAGCATAGAGATGCAGTAGTGCAATTAAGCCTGTGTTTACAGAAGCGAAAAAATCTATCTATGGCCAAGGGTTTAACAAGACAACTGCTGCCCGGCCAGGTGACCTATACATACTGGAATTTTAAGTGGTCAATTTGACAAAAAAAATTTAGAATTTGCTTTACGTCACATTGACACAGATAGGTCTTATGGTGACGATGGAGCAGGAAAGGGCTAGAATGGGAAGGAATCAACCGTGACCTTGATTAAGGTACAGCCCCAGCATTTGCTTGGCGTTAACATAGGAAACCAAGAAAACCATATTGAGGGCTGCTGGCAGTGAAGGATCGAACCACTATCTCACGAAAGCAAGCTGACAGCTACGTGACACAAACCGCGCAGCCAATCGCTCGATTTGACAATTTCTTCTTCCTCTAGTATTTTACTCGCGTTCTAACAGACAGCTTTATACTGTTCATCGAACTAACTTTTATCCGTCATATATATCTTATTTTCTTTCATATTGGTCTTCTATATTTGATTAATACGTTCCATCATTTCAGACTCAGTTTGCTCACAACGATAATTTATTTGTTTTTCTTTATTTTTTCAATTTGATTTTAGGTCGAACCAACGCAAATAGGCACTATGGCGACGATGGGATAGTAAAAAGGTAGGAGAGGAAGACCGCGGCCTTAATTAAGGTACCTTTCCGTGGTTTCCCACTTTCACCCCAGGCAAGTGCTGTGGCTGTCCCTTAATTAAGGCCATGGCCGCTTCCTTCCAACTCCTAGGCCTTTCCTATCCCATCGTCGCCATAAGACCCATCTATGTCGGTGCGACGTAAAGCCACTGGCCTAGAGCTTCTTTATACTATAATGTAGATCCTGTTTCTGTATACTGCAGTTCCTGTTACTCATGCCAGACTCTACTTTCTTTCTCTTTCCCATATCTATCTTCTATACCTAGAAAAGCACACACGAGCCTCTGCTTGCAGCTGTCTCATTTTTAACAGTACGATCGGACGTGCTTCTGCGTCCTATCACACAGCTCCATACGCCTCATTGAATAACTTTTATTCGTCATACGTATCTTGTCCCCTCTTCTTCTTTTCTTTTATTCTTAATACTTTCAACCTTTTCAGAATTACTTTGGTTACAATACTATAGTTTTCCTACCAGATTTTATTTTCTGTTTACCTACAGCTCCTGTACACTGTACTTGCTGTTCCTCGTACCTGACTCTACTTTCCTTCTTTTTCTTTTCTTTGGGCATGGAGCTCATTGCTTTAGGAGGCGTAATGGCACGTGACCATGCTGTACCGACGAAGGGAGACGGGACCTGTTTTTCCTACTCTCTCTGTCTTACTTATTATACGGCACTGACTCGCTGGCCAAATTGACTTAGGAGAAGAGGTAACCTAACACCTAAGAACGACAGCGCAGAAAACATCAGTGATTCCTGATGGGACTAAATTCCTACTTAGATGGTGAGATTTAAGTGTGTAGACTCCGTCATGGAGTTCTACGACGTAATCCACTACTCTGTGGAGCTCCTCCACACTTTAAATCCACCAGGTTTTCCACCTCACAGTCTCAGTCTGCAAGTTGGAGCACTTGTAGTGGTGCTACGGCATCTGATATCTGTTCAGTTTGTAATGGCACGAGGCTACAAGTAAAGACTTACATACAGTAGTACCGTAATCCAAGCAACCATCTTCACGGGATGCAAAGCGTGAGAAAAAGTCCCCCCCCCACCTACTACCATTTCCTATTCAATCCACTGCTATTTCCCGTGAATGTATGCTTCGCAATTACAGTAAACAAAGCTCAGGGACAGTCTTTGAAAGTTGCTGCTTTGGACTTTAGGAATAATTGCTTTTCCCATGGCCAGGTATACGTAGCCTGTTCACGTGTAAGCTCTCCTAACAGACTTGTGGTTCTGCAGCCACAGAGGCGAATGAAAAGCGCGGTTAACAAGGAAGTTTTATAAAACAACCTGACTTCAACAACAACCTTGGAATTGCAGTGGAATTTAGTTCTGACTGGCTGTAGGCAAGAGAGCCTATAATTATAATGAAAAAACCCCAACTCGTTTGCTACCGGCAGTAGGCGACGGGGCCTGCCATTATTTTGAAAACTCCCCAACTCGATTGTGAGTGGCAGGAAGAAACGCGGGCCTGTCATTATTATGAAAACTCCTCAACTCGAATGTGACTGGAAGTAAGAGTGGGGTCTGCCATTTTAATGAACACCAAAACGAATGTGACTGGCAGTAGATAAGGGGACATTCCATTCTAATGAAAACTCCCAACTCGATTGTGTCTTCAACAATAACCTTGGACAATATAATTCGAACGGCAGTAGGCAAGGGGGTCTGCCATTATAATGAAAACTCCCAAAACCAATTGTGAGTGGCAGTAGACAATGGCGCCTGCCATTATAATCTAAACTTCCAAACACGACTTTGACAAGTAGTAGGAAATGAGGCCTGCCATTATAATGAAAACTCTCCAACCCACACTTTACATGAGAAACGACGTATGGTGACTTCCCCGTGGTGTTTCTCGGGTAACGCTATAAACAATGCAATCTAATAAAATCATTCTCACAATGTGAATGATATTCTACCTAGAATTATTCCACATAAAATGTAGAATTCCGTATCGAAGCACGGATATATGAGCTAGTAATGCATAAATTGGAAATCAACTGCAACGTAAATATTGTGTATTGACAGACAGAATACGAGAGTCACATAAAAAGAGTATCCCTCGGCTTTTACGAGCTTATTTATCTAACCTGTGTATGATTTTAGTACTGCAGTGAAGAGCAGAACACAGTGCAATGAGTGAGCGATTGCCACTCAATGTCAACCGCACGGGTCTGTGGCGAGCTCCAGTGCGTCCATTACTACAAAATGTTCCTCTCTTTTCTTCCAACAACCTCTCATTTAAGCAAATGAATCTAAAAAGGGCACCATTAATCTCATTTTAATCAGGAAAGTATAGAACATGTTGGTCACCCAACCATTAAGAATGCATGTTTTCATGGAAGTATGTCTTCCATCATGGAATGCGCGATAAGTGTCCTGGCATGAGAAGTGTCTTTCGAGGATTTTGTGTTTCGTGCAATGTTTTACAAGATGTACACGTAAAATGGCCTCGAAGAGGACTGTGCAACCACAATGGATTTCATACTGGAGTAAAAATACATACCTGTTTTTGGAACTTCAAACTTGAGGTTTGAGAACGAAGCTCATATTCGTAAGGGTAATTAAAGATAATGCATTACTGTATGATAGACCTTTCACTCAACTTAATCTAATAATAATAATAATAATAATAATAATAATAATAATAATAATAATAATAATAATAATATACATTCTATAAACTGTTATGCCTTCCAGCGTTCAGTTTGCAATACTCCGTTTATTGACTGTGTGCCTCCACAGTCCTCTGTTAAGCATTATCTCTTACCCATAAATAACTAAAAACTTCGTCCAACCATAGTCGTCTTTGTCCCCTCTTGCTTCTCTTACCTTCCATGTTCGAATCCAATATACTCCTAGGTAACCCATTCTTCTCCATTCACCTCACATTACGGTATCATCTCATTCTGGGTACCCTCCTGTCATTATTTCTACCTATATGTACCAGCAATCTTTCTCAGTACCTACACGTATGTTACCTTCAACTTATGAATTAAATATCCTGTGCCTACCCATATTTCACTTCTCTACAGAAAAATCGAAGTCATTTCTTTTTTACAGAATACAGTTGATCGTAGGTGGGAGTCCACTGCATTAGCCTTGTTATACACTGACTGACAGAGCAAATGCAACACCAAGAAGGAGTGGTCAGAACTTTATGCCAATTACAGGGTAGACTGACGTCACTGAGGTATGCTCATGATGTGAAATGCGCCGCTCTGCTGCGCACGTAGCGAACGATAAATGGGACACGGCGTTGGCGAATGGCCCACTTCGTACCGTGATTTCTCAGCCGACAGTCATTGTAGAACGTGTTGTCGTGTGCCACAGGACACGTGTATAGCTAAGAATGCCAGGCCGCCGTCAACGGAGGCATTTCCAGCAGACAGACGACTTTACGAGGGGTATGGTGATCGGGCTGAGAAGGGCAGGTTGGTCGCTTCGTCAAATCGCAGCCGATACCCATAGGGATGTGTCCACGGTGCAGCGCCTGTGGCGAAGATGGTTGGCGCAGGGACATGTGGCACGTGCGAGGGGTCCAGGCGCAGCCCGAGTGACGTCAGCACGCGAGGATCGGCGCATCCGCCGCCAAGCGGTGGCAGCCCCGCACGCCACGTCAACCGCCATTCTTCAGCATGTGCAAGACACCCTGGCTGTTCCAATATCGACCAGAACAATTTCCCGTCGATTGGTTGAAGGAGGCCTGCACTCCCGGCGTCCGCTCAGAAGACTACCATTGACTCCACAGCATAGACGTGCACGCCTGGCATGGTGCCGGGCTAGAGCGACTTGGATGAGGGAATGGCGGAACGTCGTGTTCTCCGATGAGTCACGCTTCTGTTCTGTCAGTGATAGTCACCGCAGACGAGTGTGGCGTCGGCGTGGAGAAAGGTCAAATCCGGCAGTAACTGTGGAGCGCCCTACCGCTAGACAACGCGGCATCATGGTTTGGGGCGCTATTGCGTATGATTCCACGTCACCTCTAGTGCGTATTCAAGGCACGTTAAATGCCCACCGCTACGTGCAGCATGTGCTGCGGCCGGTGGCACTCCCGCACCTTCAGGGGCTGCCCAATGCTCTGTTTCAGCAGGATAATGCCCGCCCACACACTGCTCGCATCTCCCAACAGGCTCTACGAGGTGTACAGATGCTTCCGTGGCCAGCGTACTCTCCGGATCTCTCACCAATCGAACACGTGTGGGATCTCATTGGACGCCGTTTGCAAACTCTGCCCCAGCCTCGTACGGACGACCAACTGTGGCAAATGGTTGACAGAGAATGGAGAACCATCCCTCAGGACACCATCCGCACTCTTATTGACTCTGTACCTCGACGTGTTTCTGCGTGCATCGCCGCTCGCGGTGGTCCTACATCCTAATGAGTCGATGCCGTGCGCATTGTGTAACCTGCATATCGGTTTGAAATAAACATCAATTATTCGTCCGTGCCGTCTCTGTTTTTTCCCCAACTTTCATCCCTTTCGAACCACTCCTTCTTGGTGTTGTATTTGCTCTGTCAGTCAGTGTACATTGATTATACGTCTTCAGTCCAATAATAATAATAATAATAATAATAATAATAATAATAATAATAATTGTTAAACATACCTTCAACTGCTATAGATTTTAGGAGACGCTGAGGTGTCACAATTTCAATCTTTACGAGTTACATAACTTATCGGAAGTTAACGATATCAAATCATGGTGTTTTAACACCCTAAAACGTTAGCAACCTCTCAGAGGATCAAACACGTTACTTGGCCTGAGGAGGTCAAGGACTAACCGACTGTACGACTGAATTCGGCTTCACTTAAGCTTGGTGATTAAGGATTTTTCTTTTTTAAACTGGTCTAATATCTAAGTCGTCAGCTGACAGTAAATGAAATGGACTCATCCTCGTCTCATCCAGAAAAAATAACTTAATATTTATTTCTGCTGAAGCTAAGCAAAGGAAGGTTCACATCACGTACGCCAAGCTGTGCTGAGCAGTCATGATCTAGACCTAGTCAAGATCACCACTAAGCATTTTAAATAGAGGTGTTCCCACTAGACGATCCGTGCCGTCCAAGTCAAAATGTAGTGACCGTCTCAACGCCTTCCTCTTCGTCCTAATTCAGTGTTATTTTTATTAAATTGTTCGTTGAGAACGACATGGCAGGCTTTTTGCAGAAACTGCTCGTGCCATACTGGAGGACTGACAGATTTGATCACGCTGGCACAGTACATGTATTGTTAACCACACTTAAATATCGTAGCATGTACTGTTCCTCCTTATGGTTTTCCGACTCAATCTTGCAGGGAGAGCAGCTCTCTTTTAGTATCAGGACAGGCAACCAGCGACACACGCAGTACTATAGGTAAAATCTTCCTACACTTTTAGTGCCGAGGGTTCCATTCCAATATTTATCACATGTAGGGGGCCACACGATTTCCTGATACAAACCAAAAAGTGGTTGGTTGAAAGTACAACTGAATGAAAGGAGCACACCTTCATATCAGTTTCTCGGCTAGTTAATGCACGGTCGTTCATCCATGCTTTTCCAATAAAAGGTTGAAATTCTTGTCTTTTAGAATGAGCTTCAATGGTAGCATTCGTTACAAATTGTTCTGTAAGTTGCTAGTCACTTTCACAACGTGCTGGAACTTTGCAAGTTTACTGGCAAAGTGTATATTAGATAATGCCACGGGTTATTACTCGTAGCAAACACATTTCTTCAGATTTGCTGACTCTGTGATAAGTCACCGAAAAACAAATCTTCTGAACATTGGTATGTTCATATTATTCTTATTATTCTTACTATCAATATTCTTATTATTAATAATAATACCGAGCTCGATAGCTGCAGTCGCTTAAGTGCGGTCAGTATCCAGTATTCGGGAGATAGTGGATTCGAACCCCACTGTCGGCAGTCCTGAAGATGGTTTTCCGTGGTTTCCCATTTTCACACCAGGCAAATGATGGGACTGTACCTTAATTAAGGCCACGGCCGCTTCCTTCTCACTTCTAGCCCTTTCCTGCCTTATCGTCTCCATAAGACCTATCTCAGTCGGTGCGACGTAACGCAACTTGCAAAAAAAAAAAAGTAATAATATCACCATCTTCTTCATTTACTCTTTGTGTATACAGCGGTAATGTATAGTCGCTGCTATGTCGAAACTGTGAATGTGTAAATGCTCTTCCTATCCATTATTTCCCTTAAGACTGGTCACGCCTCCCAGCCACATACTAATATGCAGTCAATCAGAACAATATTTTCCTTGGGTTCATTTTTATGTGTGCGTGTGTAAAGGAAAATGAACCTTACTGTATCGTACTGTAGTATGCATGTTTTGCATGACATACTTATCCACTCCTAGAGTATGGTGTATTTATATTTAATGTTTACACATTTCTAAATATATTTGATTGTGATTTGATACACTCTCATAATGTTCTTTCCAAACCGAAACATGTCATCTCCTTTAGTTAAGTTGTTTCATCTTCGAGATATTCTGTTACCATACCTCTTCTTTTCCAGGTAGTTTATGCATGTATTTACTCAAAATTAGTTTCGGCAGACTGAAGAACCTAACAGTTATAAACGAAACAAAAACAATCTGTATATAAGGTGGAAGATTATGTTTCCACAATGTTTAATGTATTCACATCTGGACAATGCAGTTTTACAATCCTACTATTATTTAGATATGCATTTAACAGAAAGTATGTCACCATAGGAGCTGACTTGTTTCTTTTCGAGCTCTTGTATGGGATTCGTAAATTTTAACCTACAGAGACCTCTGTAGGGCTGAAAAGATTCGAATACGGTGAAATCGTTCAGGTTACTAATGAAGTAGAATTCTCAGTTTCCGCACCCAGCATTTCCAAATTACACCTTATCGCCGCTATCTGTGTCACCTAATCTGATGAGGTAATGAACCATGACTCTGATTTACGGAAGAAGATCTTGGTCAAAGAAAGTCGCGAGAAAGCATTTTTTTTTTCAATTGCTGCAAAATATGTAGAAAACATCATTTTCAACAGAACACAATACAACAGAAGTAGGAACTAATCACTGACTAAGGGCTAGTTTCATCAATCACTGTTGCCGGGCTGAGTGGCTCAGACGGTTGAGGTGCTGGCCTACTGACCCCAACTTGGCAGTTTCGACCCTGGCTCAGTCCGGTGGTATTTGAAGGCGCTCAAATACGACAGCCTTGTGTCGGTTGATTTACTGGCACGTAAAAGAACTCCTGCGGGACTAAATTCCGGCACCTCGGCGTCTCCGAAAACCGTAAAAGCAGTTAGTGGGACGTAAAGCAAGTAACATAATAATAATAATAATAATAATAATAATAATAATAATAATAATAATAATAATAATAATAATATAATAATAATAATAATAATAATAATAATATTAATAATAATATAATAATAATAATAATAATAATAATAATATTATAATAATAATAATAATAATTATAATAATAATAATATTATTATTATTATTATTATTATTATTATTATTATTATTATTATTATTATTATTATTATTATTATTATTATTATTATTATCATCAATCACTGTTAGGAATCCGCTAACGGAGCGTTAGTTAATACCTTGTTTAGATTTTAACGTGGCGTTGTGGAAAGCGCGTTTTACAGAACACCATAACAAACTCATTAACTAACGTGGCGTTAACGTTAACGATCAAGTCAGCAGTGTGTAGCTTTAACATCATATAGCGCTTTGAACGATGCCGGTCATAATGGTATTCATTTGGCACCTGTCCGGCTCCGTGGCTAAATGGTTAGGGCGCTGGTCTTTGGTCACATGGGTCGTGGGTTCGATTCCCGGCAGGTTCGGGAATTTTGACCATAGTTAGTTAATTTCCACGGCATGGGGACCGGGTGTATGTGTTGTCTTCATCAACATTTCATCCTCAACGCCTACGGGAGTCGAATCAAAAGACTTGCCCCAGGCCTCTCCGGAGGCCACACGCCTTTATTATTATTATTTGTCACCTTTCACCTGTACTCTTTTTGCTCGGAATAAGAGGTCCCGTTTGAAACTAAACCTACTCGGTGATAGGATGAGATAGTAAAATAGACTACGCACAGAAGAAAATTATAATGGGGAAAAACTTCGGAGCAGTAATTTTACTTCACTGGAGAAAAGAACGGTCAATTTACTTTCTAAATCTGGGAGTGTCATGGAATATAAAAAGACAGATGGTATATCCCTAAACGGAAAAGAAAAGGTGTAGGATGAGTTAGCAAATTAATTCAGTAGCCACTTGAATGTGACCACGTGGTCAGGAAATCAATAATATATCTGTACGCCAAACTAAAATGTAACGAAAACAAAAAGATTATTCGAAGGACAAGTTGGAGCGGTACAAGAACGGAGGGTGTACATTTATTCCAGCATCTACATAGATGTCTTCATAGTTTATTGCAATATTCGGCAAGCAAGTTGAGTCTCTTTGTAATGACGACGACTGTGATACGTAAAACATACTGCCCCTCAGTATTGTGGAGATAAAATAAATAGAGCATCTGAACACGAAACACAAAATCTCTTCCTGATATTTTTATTTTAACACGGCGTTAAGCATCTTAACGGGCCGAGAAACGTTGAATTAAGAGAAAGCTTGACGGCATGTTAGCGTTAACAAAGATTGATGAGGACCAAATTCCGGCACTTCGGCGTCTCCGAAAACGGTAAAAGAGTAGTTAGTGGGACGTAAAACAAATATTATTATTATTATTATTATTATTATTATTATTATTATTATTATTATTATTATTATTATTATTAAGATTGATGAATCAACCATTCTTTTAACAAACCCGTTAAAGCAGGTCAACGTGATGTTAAAACCTTAACAGAGTTTGATGAAACCGGCTCTAAATCTTACATACATACATACATACATACATACGTACATGCATGCATACATACATACATACATACATACATACATACATACATACATACATACACAGAAAAGGAACGTTAAATTACACAGGAGGAGAAATAATCGTATTTTAAAAACGATGCACTGACAGTTTCTGATTAAGTTCACAGTGGAATTAAGAAAACGGATTAAATGTTGAAAGTCGTAGCAGACACTGAGCCGTACTTGTTAAGCTTAATCCCATTCTTTCAATTTAATCTTTACCTGTTATTCCTAATATAAGGTAAGAAAACCACTAAAAATACCCAGTCATACCACCAAACACATCTACTGGCCATTACTCAGTTGGTAAAGAGCAGAAGCTTCATTAAAAACCTAATGAGCTTTCTGGTTAATTACTTGTTCCTTTGTACGTGCAGCCATTTGTGCTTATTTTATATTAGACTCTGGAGACAGAGTTCCATTACAAGACTTGTCGGCTAAAGTGAACACGCATTCCACTGTGCATTCCAATACCAGTCCTTCCCGAGGTAATGCAGAACGGACGTCACCAAAACGCTGATTTCCGATCGAATACCATACCCTTCGTGAGGGAATCTTTGATGATGATTTACTCTCCGTCGAGAGGTTTAATCACACTTCAGCCTTCTTCCTTAAACTGCCATTCCCACGTTGTGACGTTCACGAGAAGAGCATCCCTGATAACCTACGTCGAAAAGCTTTAGTAGCTGTATTTCGATAGAAAATGGTACGAGAGCGATGTGGTACTTGTATTACTGTCGATCTCAATACGGAGAGAAATGGATTTCATTATCTCTTATAGTTATATCATGAATCATGACCATAACTCACAGAATATCTTGAAAAAAAGGAATTCGCGAGAAAGCTCTAAATTTTTTAGATAATATAATTTCCAGGACATCCATCCGTCCATCCATAGATTGTTAGCTAGAAGCTTATTTGAATTAAATACATAAAGTGTTAATGACTTAAGTCCTTTTTTCTTTAATATATTTGCTTTTCAAACACAATAGTCTTACAGCAAGCAAAATACTTACAATACGAAATAAAGTTCTACAGTATATATCTGGAGCAGGAAAATACAATATAGAAATTGTTATAGAGAAAAGAGTTGCAAATTGAGAGCAGCTAAAAAGGATTTATAAAATAAATTTCCCCCTTTGATGGCCTTATGATCATTGTTCTCTCTTTTGGATCATGTCGGATCAGAAACTCAAAATAGGCGACACGATATGTCATATAATCATTTTCAAATCACGGTTTCTTTTTTATTTGCTAGTAGCTTTACGTCGCACCGACACAGATAGGGCTTATGGCGACGATGGGATAGGAAAGGTCTAGGAGTTGGAAGGAAGCGGCCGTGGCCTTAACTAACGTACAACCCCAGCATTTGCATGGTGTTAAAATGGGAAACCACGGAAAACCATCTTCAGGGCTGCCAACAGTGGGATTCGACCCCACTATCTCCCGGACGCAAGCTCACAGCCGTGACCCTAACCGCATGGCCATCCCGCCCGGTCACGGTTTCTTAGAGAAAGTACAAAAGTTGAGTAGAGACATTGGTTAACGGAGAAACTAAAACACATACGCTGGTGTTACAATTTTTATCAATTTTATAAACAACCCTCACGTTGCTACACAGTGCTTTGCACACACCAACTGTATATGCTTCAAATCTGTTGTACAGGGAGGATCATCTTCACGCATGGGTGAGCCCAGTATTTAAATACGATGACGGTTACATTTTAATTCTTATCAACTATAGGCCCATACATAATTCTTGTCAACTATAGACCTATATATAACACAACTGTAAGGAGGTGTGAGGGTTTGTTTTGCCGTAACTCGGAAACGGCTAGCGATATATCAATAGCATTGGATGAACATTAAGGTGAATTCTTAACTTAAACATCAGGCTATATACCATACAGATATCTCAAGCGAGGTGCATGCAGAAAAAGAAAATGTATAGAAAGTCGACAGAAAATTAAGCTTGAATTGATCGTAAAAATTTCAAGCATTTCTAAACGATAGCAGATGGAGCAAAGACAGTACGTAAATTATGTTCAGATCTTAATTAGATCTACGAAAACGTAAGCGGAGGCATATTTCCATTTCTATATCACAATAAGCGTTTTTATGATGAAACAAAATCACCTCCGTAAAGGCCATGAAGGCCCTTGAAGGGGTGGGAGGTAAAGGCTTCCACTATCCGTAACCTCGGCACTTGATAGGGTAGAGTGGTTGGCTCTACGCCCGGCTTTACTGCTTACAGAACAGTAAACTATTCGTATGATTATGGCGAAGCCTGGGAAAGTCAAGAAAATAACCTATAGAGTAGGCAAGTAAAATCAATGACGATGAAAATTCTTCGCAAAGAAATTATTTAGAATGAGTAGTTTTCGAGATCTTCTCCGAAAACTGTTAGAAAGTAAATGGTTTAACAACGAGTAGATGGACCGTTAGGTGGGGGGGGAGGGTGTTTAATCGACAGAACAACTGGCCATGTTCGAATGCAAGTCACAAAGCTCCAGCTCATTCAGCGTTTAGCTTCATTACGTAACGTTATTAACCAACAATATCAAAATGTGCCTGAGTGAAGCCGCGGACCATAGCTATTTTCATCATATATAAATATATAATTGTATATAAATTATAAATTGAAATAGGAATTGAAGTTAACAAAGAGGTATCGTAATCCAAGAATATTTTATTCGTGATAAAAGTTACAATAAATTATTCTTGACGGAAATATGCGTTTAAAAATCTTGTTTACTGTTTCTTAAGCTTTGAGGACAAGGCATATATTACCCTTATTTCCCTCTGAAGAATTCCCCAATGTACATCTTAGCACTGAACCAGTAGGCAGGGCTGAGAATGCTATACAAAACAGTTTGCTGTCTACTGTCTGAGAGGAAGGAAGCCAAAAGTGAAATCACACTCACAATCAGAACAGGCTCGAGTCTTTCAGCCATCCGAGATTCCAATATTCGCCTCCGTATATTCAAAAACATCAGCATGGACACCGGCAAGTCAGTTACTGCTGGTTAAAATTGAATGTTATTGAAGAAACTGAAAGTAAATCTCCTTCATAATGAGGTCAACTCCCATTTATAACCAGATTCTATCTGTGGATACAATTCAACCTTTTATGAAGGGATATATACCGGATGTCCTTGAAATACATTCCAATATTTACAAAGGAGACAACACGAAACAGACGAAGGAAAATTGGTCCAATAAACATTAGTCGCAAACCCAATATCTTCGGAGTTACGGTCCGCTACCACTACCATCAATGATCGCCATGTGTTCGATGTGACTGCCATCCATTGCAGTGCAGCCTTCCACCAATCACGCATTCGTTGGAACACCCCTAGCTGTTGCCAGATTGTATCACAAGCATTGAACACGCGTTCTCGTACTGTATCCACATAATTTTTCGGGACCACATACACCATGGTCTTTACATGTCTCCAAAGCAAAAAATCTAAAGGGTTGAGGTCAGGCGAACGAGCAGGCCAAGGTGTTGGCCCTTCCCGACCAACCCATCACTCATTGAAGACCCGTGTTAGGTATCGCCTAACCCTACGATGAAAATTGGCTGGTGCCCCTTCATGCATGTCCCACACTTGTAGTCGTTCTTGGACTGGCACGTTCTCCAGCACCGCAGGTAATTGGTCTCGAAGGAAGGTACTATACGTAAGACCATTCAATCTGTTATATAGGATGTAGGGACCTATCAACCTGTCCCCTTAGATGCCTGTCCATAAGTTGATATTAAATTTGTGCTGGTGTTGTCTCTCTTCCACTGCATGCGAATTTGGATCCGCCCATACGTGGCTATTATGAAAATTTAAGATAACCTCTCTCGTGAAACCCACCTCGTCTGTAAACAAAAGCTTCGGAGTGAAATACAGAGAAACCACTGACAGAACTGGAATCTGGCGGGCCGATCGTGTGGCAGCAGAGCTTGGACGCGCTACACATGGTACGGATAGAGCAGCTGTTCGTGGAGAAATGTCCAGATAACACTTTTAGCAATACCTTCAGCTGCGGCTGTTCTTCGGACACTCCTTCCATGATTGTTCTCCATATGTTCTAATATCCGTTGCTCCATATCAGGTGTGCGAATTGTTCCAGGTTTGCCATAATCGCTTGTTCGTGGTGCACAGGGCTCCGTTTCCGAAAGGTGGTGGAACAGAGTACTAAACAACTTTAGAGGTGGTGTGCGGCGTGTTGGATATTTGTCAGCATGCAGATTAAGTGCCCATAGGTTGCTTCCATTTGCTTGCTCGTAACATAGGATCATATAGGTTATTTACCGTGTTAAATTACGTGCTGTAGGGCCAAAGAGGAGAGACAAGAAAATAAATTGCAGTACTGCAGTGTAGAAAGGAAACATGCACCACTTGAGCACTACCGTACCCCTGATGAATCTAAACTACCTGACTGTGAGAGCACGATAGCACCTCTAACCGTCGCCTTGCAGGGATAACTTCTGCTTAGTCGAGAAAGTAAAGAAACGTCAAAGATGGTTATGAAGTATAACAATTTTCTTCCTATATCCATTTTTAATTACTACAAAATTACTGCGTGAACTACGGCAAAATGGCCAGGAGGTCGTGTATTAACTCACATAAGGCCCGCGGCACGGCCATGCTCAAAAATGAAAATACACTCATGTCCATAAAAACCAGAACACCTCGAAAGACTGGAGATAGGAAGTTCATATTCACAGAGCATGTGCATTAGTATGTTCTGAAGAAATGATTAGCATTTAAACCATGTCGGCCCTCAGATTCAAGATCCACGTCGATATCTCGGCACACCACCTCCGACTGGTAAAATGTGCCTGCGACTCTCGTTGTCGCTATAAACCGAAGGTAATGGATCAGTGTGACTTGATCAGACCTGCACAGGATACCTCGCAGACGTATGCGAGAACCGTACCGTCAAATGAGTGAGTTTGAAAGAGGGCGCATTATTGGCATGGCAGAACGTGATGCATCCATCCGGGGATTTGTTGCTCGCGAGAGACGAAGTGTACCGGCAGTGCAACGGGTGTATACAGAATGGTTCACAGAAGGCCGTAGAACACGACAAGATGGGGTCTAGTCGCACCACTCAGACAACCCCCAGAGAAGATCGACACCTCATACGAATGACATTGCAGAACAGACGCCTTTCGCGCCTTAAACGCGTAGATACTATCACGCATAGAAAAAGTTATCAGTGCACATAGAGGACCCAGTGCCTACTAGGCAACAGGACACATGCTGAATCTAGGTGACTGAAATGCTAATCGTTTCTGCAGAACATACTAATGAACATGTCCTGTGAATATGAACTTGGTATCTCTAATTTTTCAAGGTGTTCTGTTTTTTTATTAACACAAGTGTATAAAATTTGAATTAAGTAAAGACATTTCTTGTTTTTCAACACATAATCTAATAGAGAAAGCAGAAAGAGGGGCAAGTATAACATAATCTGATCATGGGATACATTGGGTGAAAACTGTGAGAAGCTATGACAATGGATATGGCCATGTCAAATTGCTGCTTAGAAACATAGTCTAATGTGTTACGCATTCCGATTTTTTCATACTATTAGAATAAATAATTATGCACAAAACAGTACGAAGGGATATTAATGTTTCTTATCAGCAACAACAAATATTATTGACCTTTCATATGTCGCAGCTTGATGTGAATATTATCATTCGAAAATAGATGATATACCTGCTAGAGTTGATGGGAATAATAATAATAATAATAATAATAATAATAATAATAATAATAATAATAATAATAATAATAATAATAATAATAATAATAATAATAATAATAATAATAGATAAAACTTATTTTGTCGTAGTAAATCATCGCTGTGTACGTAGAAGAAATATTTGTTGTAACAGGCCACTACTTACAAAATCAACACGTCTAGTAAGTTCCCCAGAGAAGGCTATATCTCATGGGGTCGGTAGATTCAGAATGGGTCTCGGCCCGTGAGTGGTACAACAGCTCTGCACTCTGACCGGCCAACCGAGCAGAGGAGGGGTGGCCACGGCTCTACCGTGGCTCCACGCCTCTGCATTCGGGAGACGGGACAGGGCTGGACCTCACGGCTGGCCCCAACCGTCGGCCGTCTTGAGAATGGTTTTCCGTTGTTTTCCATTCTCCTGCACTAAGGCAAATGCCGGGGCAGTTCCTAGTATAGAATACGGCCGCCAACCCCCTCACCTTCTCCGAGCATCTCCTTTACCGTAACAAATATCCCGGCCTGAGTAAGGGCGTTACCGTTTAAGAGGCCAGTCTCCCCCTTCAGGGGAGGAATGGAAAAATTTTAGTAGTAGTATCTCATGGCGTAATTCAAAATAAACATTTGATGATGATGATGATGATGATGATAAGCTAACTCGCATTGTGTGTCTTCATACAGAACTACACTTTGTTGAAAGATGTACGGGAGAACGATGTGCTTGCCATCAAACACAGCCACATCCTTACGGATTAGTATGAATTATCTGATAGTAGTGATGCTAAAATTCAAATAAATAGTCACAGAAAAGTTCTGAGGCACTTCAAGACGATAGCATAATACAGAATAAACGTTTCTCACCATTTTTTAATTTCATTTCATTATCAGGTTAATTTCCAGGGATAGATATTCCCTTGGACTCAGCTAGGGATCCAACCTCTACCGCCTCAAGGGCAGTGTCCTGGAGCGTGAGACTTTGGGTTGGGGGTACAACGGAGATGGAGAACCAGGTGCGCTCACCTTCTATGCTGAACAGGGGCCTTGTGAGGGGAATGGGAAGATCGGACGGGATAGGCAAGAAAGAGGGAAGCAAGCGGCCGTGGCCTTAAGTTAGGTACTATCCCAACATTTGCCCGGAGGAGAAGTGGGAAGCCACGGAAAACCACTTCGATGATGGCTAAGGTGGCAATCGTACCCCGCTCTACTCAGTTGACCTCCTGAGGCTGAGTGGACCCCGTTCCAGTCCTCGTACCATCATCATCATCAGCATAAAGTTTTCACTCCAGTTTCTCAGGTGTGGTTTACGAGCGCTTCCATTTTAGTCTATCCATGTACCACTGCTCCTTCAAGACTTCATCCCAGTTGATTCTGTGGATGTGATATCTTCCTTCACTTGGTCAAGTCATCGCCTCCTAGATCTTCCAGTAATCTCAGTATGCAACCATTGTTTTGCAATTCTTCTTCCTGTCATACGTTTGACGTGACCAAATGATCGCAAACGTACCCTAGCCTGAAGTCTGCTGTCATCCTTTTTGGTAGTTGTGCATGTTTCCAACCCATAAGTCATATAGGGACAAAGTACGTTCGAAACAGAGTTTGTTTTGATCTTATTGATACTTGTTTATTCCAAAGCAGATACCGAACTTGGTGATAGAATTGACTGGACTTCTGAATACGGTTATTTAATTCAAGCTGTATTCTGTTGTCACTTGATATTATGAGTCCAAGGTACTGATACTGGTTTCCTGTTTCCAATTGCACACCCTCCAGCATTATATTATCTTTACTTCTCTGTCTATTAACAGACATTGCAGCAGTTTTTGTAGCACTTACTTTCAGTCCATAATCTTTCAGATGATCATTCCAGACGTTCAGCCTTTCCTGGACTTCCAGCTCGCTATTTCCCCAGATAACTATACCATCTGCAAAATCAAATACTTTAAGATCCATGTTGGTGTTCTGCTTCACTTCTTTTATGATTTCATCCTTGATGGTGATGAATAGTAATGGTGAAAGGGCACTGCCTTGTTGCACTCCTCTGGATGTCTAACCAATCTGAATATCATAAAGCATTTTTATTCTCTGGATGAGTTCAATATATACATTCTTCTTTTTATGACACTCCCAAATAGTTGTTCTAGGGATACTATCGAATGCTTTTTCGATGTCTGGGAATACAAATGTCAATTTACGATCTTTCTCCCAGTGCGTTTCTAATATCATTTTCATTGTGAATATGAGGTCTATAGTTGATCTATCTTTCCTAAATCCATATCGTTCTTCTTGCAGTTGGGGTTCAATAATTTTCCTTAATCTTTTCTTAAGAATCTTCTCAAATATTTTAAGACCATGGGACAGTAAGGTAATCCGTCTATAGTTGTTGCACTTTTTCGACTTCGTTTCTTAAACAGGGGAACTATAACTCCCTTTTTCCAGTCATCTGGTATTATTTTATCCCTCCATATTGCCCTTATCACCCTGTATAGCTACTGAATTCCTTGTAGGCCAGCAGCTTTAATCATGTCTGCACGTAGTTCATGAAAGCCAGTAGCTCGTTCATTGCGCGTACTTTTAAGGGCTGATTCTACTTCACTCCAGGTTGGTGGCGTTTCTTCAGATATATTATCAATGCACCTTGACTGAATCTGTGCATTAGGACTGGAGTCCTTTCTTATACCATTGTATGAATTCTCAAAGTACAATTTCATAATTTCTCTTATTTATGTGTCTTTCCTAGTGATGCTCCCATCTGGTTTCTTTAAAGCTGTTGTTGGCTCATAATTACTCCTGGTATATTTAATAACACTGTACAGCAATTTGGAATTTTCTTTACTATTTTCTTACAATTCATTTGTAAGATCAATCCAAGACTTTTGTTTGTCTTCTGCTACCATTAGTTTCACTCGCAGTCTACAATCTCCGTATATCTGTTGTAACTCACTCATTTTTAATTCATCTTTTTCAACTTCTTTCTGAATTTCTTTATCTCGAGCCTTCCTTGCTTTATTTTCTTCTGAAATGCACTCTTTACTTCATCATTCCACCAGGCTGTTTTTCCCTTTATTTTACTTTACTACTAATTTTGCCACATATTTCTATAGCATTTCCAACAAGGCATTCTTTGAATCTGTTTCACTCTCCATTTCCTGCTCGTGTTCTGTCTGCAGATATTTTGGAAGCCACCTTTTCTGTATACATCATTTTGTTTTCTACTTTTTCAAGTTCCCAGATTTTAATTTTTGGTTTTTTGGTTTTCCTTGGTGTGTGGATATTTACATTTTTGATGATTGCAAGAATCAGTCTGTGGTCACTATCTAAGCTCTCACTTGGCACAACCTTAACGTCACAAATAGTCTGACCAGCTTCTCCGTCAGATATTATGTAATCTATTAAGGATTTGGATTGTTCATCCCAACTATACCTTGTTATTTTGTGAAATAATTGTTTTTGAAACCAGTTGTTATTTACTTTTAAGCCATTTCTCACACAAAAATCTAGAATTTGTTCACCTTCCTGGTTCCTGGTACCAAAACCATGTACGCCCAACACATTTTCATACCCAAGTCTCTTTGTTCCCACTTGTGCATTCAGATCACCCACCACTAATACATCTTCCACTCCTGCAGTAGCTTCCTCCACGTCAGATCGAAATTGCTCCTTTTCTTCTTCATCACATCCAGACTGTGGGGCATATACTTGTATGACTGTTAACACCTCCTTGTTGAAGGAGATATCCAGTTTGATGATTCTGTCATTCACATATATCACTTCACTTACAGCATCTATACGTTCTCTCAATACAAATCCGACACCATTCCTAGTTTCGGTTTCGTTACCCATCCAGTGAAGTTTATATACTTTCCTCAGTTATTTTACTCCTGTGCCTTTCCATTTTGTCCCACTTATGCCAAAGATGGAAAGTTTCCTCCTTTCCATCAAATCCACCATTTCTTCACATTTACTTGTCAATGTAAGTATGTTTAGTGTTCCAATCCTGTGTTTGATTTTCTTGATTTGGGATTTCTTCGCATAACATTGTAAAAGATCATCAGCTTTTCGGTCATCATACGTTACAAATGTTTGAGAAGATTTGTCAGTCCGGTATTTGTTTTTCTTTCCCAGGCTCGTTTTAGATTTGAAATCAATCCAAATTACTCTTCAGCTGGCTTGCTGAGCCTAACACTGGAGAGGAGTTTCTGTTAGGGTTTTCTCCCTTAGCCTTTGGCAGTCCCCTGCCATTTCTACAAGGCAGCAGCGTTGGTTTCCTCTTCTAATTATCCCCAAAGGGGATGGGTTTCCACATCCGCCATCTCTGCCAAAGGTGGCGTTATGGACTTCACCCGTAACCCTGGGCGAGGGCTGCCTCGTCCGCTATCTCCACCGTTCCGAAGTCCATCTCCTCCGCTGAAGATTCCGTTGTTGTCTTCACTCGTAACCCTGAGCTGGGACCCTTACCAGATGTTACACACACGGGCCAGTGTGCTCTGGGACTCACATATGCAGGGGCGCCATTCCCTGGGCAGGGCTGCCTCCGAAGAAGGTCCCTACCTGCTACCATCCAGTTCCCAGTCCTCGTACCACTTTTCAAAGTTCGTTGCAGAGACGGGAATCGAACCCGGATCACCAGGGGTGGCAGGTAATCACGCTAACCACTCACCATGGAGGCGGACTCCCATTTTTTGGTAACATACTAAAACATCAAAGATTTCGGAGAGGAAAGGATGGGAAAGCGTTAGGACTGGGAAGGTAGCGGCCGTGGCCTTAATTGAGGTACAGACCCAACATTTGCCTGGAGTGAAAATGAGAAACCGCGAGAAACCATCTTCATGGCCACCGATGGTGGGATTCGAACCACCTTCTCCCGAATTCAAGCTCACAGCTATGAGACTCTGACAACACAGCCAACTCGCTCCGTTTTCTCCCCATTAATTTAAGGTTAAAGAGTTAAGTTTTTAAGAATATCTCTCAGAGAAGAATAGATGAGCGGTCTCCACTGAGGATAACACTTAGAATCGAATAGTCGTAGTTAAAATACATTTCTCCGAAGGTGAGTTAATTTAAGTGACATTTTGGTCCCCGTTTTAATCTGAATGAGAACCTACGTTAAGCTAAGAACGTGCGAAGTATCCTATCGTTGATATGATGTTGCTGTCATTGCTTCTCACAAGGGGTACGCGAGAAAACTCTCTGTCTAATCCATAACCGGTATCGAGAAGTCTCCAATAACCACTATCGATGTTGTGTAGGATCAGATAGCCTCATTAATTATCATGTGTGCTGCTCGGCGTTTACAGCTGTCAGTGTGTCTATGACCTATATCTATGAGAACTCGAAGTGAGGAAATTGTGGCCCTTCAATCCGTATATCGTGAATCTCAATATTGTAAAAATAAAATGTAGACTAGTATTACTCCCAAAAATATCATGATTTAACAGGAATATATTGTATTCTCAATCTCCTTACAACACTAACAATACTACTAACAATACTACTAATACCACACATAGGAAATAAGTGTGCAAAACTTGCAAGCAAAGCTCAAATTGTTCGGTCATTAACTTACCTCCAGTAGCAATACATGTGATGTTGACTGAAGAACCTTCGTTATAAGGTCCCAGAATGTAATGTGGTATATTCATACCCTTCTCATCCAGGATGATCAGATTCTCGGGTGGAACTGTAACAAGGAAAATTACGTTAGAGAAAGACTCTAACAGAACCAAACGTGAAGTGTTAAAAACAGTTTCATGAAAAATTAATATACGGATTCCGGGAGGTTAATTGAGTTCAACCATCTTTTCACTTTAGCTACAAGACGTGTTATAACTGTCGTTGCCAGAACGTTTGTATTGATACACAAATTCGTAAACACGTCTCGAACAGGACAAAACATCCCATGACTGATAAAATAATATTTCGTAATCCCACAGACTGAACGTCCGTATATTTTAATTTCATTTTCTCGTAGTTTGAATGCCGGCCCCGTGGTGTAGGGGTAATGTGCCTGCCTCTTATCCGTAGGCCCCGGATTCGATTCCCGGCCAGGCCAGGGACTTTTACTTGGATCTGAGGGCTGGTTCGAGGTCCATTCAGCCCACGTGATTACAATTGAGGAGCTAACTGACGATGGGATAGCGGCCCCGGTATAGATAGCCAAGAATAACGGTCGAGAGGATTCATCGTGGGCTGACCGCACGTCACCTCGTAATCTGCAGGCATACAGGCTGAGGAGAGGTCACTTGGTGGGCGAAGGATCTTCACGGGCTGTTGTCCCATGGGATTTGGTTTTTCATAGTTTGAGTGACCATTAATCTTGGCGTTAAACCAACTGAAGCAAAATAGTAATCTTTATCATCACTATTTAATATGTTATTTGAAGTGAAGGAATGCTTCTAATGGCCTGCACCAGTAAAAAGACGTTTAAAATGTAGCGGTTTAACGTCGTACTACTACAATCATGCAGATTTTAGTGACTCCGGGATGGGGTAGAGCTAGGACTGGGAACGAATTGGCCGGTGCCCTTAATTGAGGTACTTTCACATCTACACTTCACTGACACTTTTCTGATGTGAAAATGGGAAACCACGGAAATTCCATCTTCAGAGCAGCTGACGGCACGAGATTCTGACCCACCATCTTCCGAATATAAGTATATTATTATGTTACACATACACGTAGACAGCACACTTCGTGAAATGTTGCTTTCTAATGTTAATGACTCATTTCTGAGTTTACGTACATCGTTATTAACCGATCATCTACAGTAGTGAGTATGTGTATAAATATCGAATAAGATGATATAATGTATTGCATATGAGTCCGACCCCTTGGCTCAATGGCCAGCGCTGAGTCCTTCGGTTCAGAGGGAGACACAAACGGTTGTTGATCGACAATCGACTGGAGGCCCACGCAAGAAACTCGCAGGGACGATCGGTATTTGTTGTTTTCAGCACGTCTTAGCCCCACGACAACTGCCAGCCACCTCGTTCCGCCAGGATCTCCAGAGGGCCATCGCAGTGAATGTGTCAGATCACACGGTGCAAATCGGCTGTATATCGTAGTAGGATTAATATCAAGGAAGCCTTCGCGAATAGCTCCACTTAAACCACACCAAAGGGCAGATCACGTGAGGTGGGCGACGACTCCTAGCCCATGGCAACGGGAACATTGGATATTTTCTGATAAGATCACCGTGAGCTTGCACCCGTTCGTCAGAGGCATTAGAGACTGGGGACAATTCGATGAGGGATGGAATGGGATCCAGTCCTTCATACTGGCGTACCATCAGGGCAAGGGCGTTTCGGAATGTGTTCGTGTTCGGTTCACGTAAGCCTCTAATTCTTACCCACGGTAGCATGACGGTCTAGGCAAAATTCTCCAACCTGTAGTTACAGGACTTGTTGCCACTGTGGACGAGGGATTTACACTTGTGGATAATAATTTCATGTGGCTGTTTCTAGCAGGGTGCAGTCCTCGTAATGCAGACCCTCCGATAAGGGTGGGTGGCATCTGCCATGTGTAGGTCACTGAGTATTATTGTGGCGGGGGATAGCGTTATTTGTGGTGTGTGAGTTGCAGGGATGTTGGCGACAGCACAAACACCCAGTCCCCGAGCTAAGGGAATTAACTATTTAAGGTTAAAATATCCGACCCGGTCGGGGATCGAACCCGGAACCCTCTGGAACAAAGGCAGCTCGGTAACCATTTAGCAATGGATCCGGACACGCTAATGGATGATAATGCAGAAGATGGTCCTTCGTGGTCTTCCATTTTCACACCAGGGAAATGCCGTGGTTGTACTATAATTACAGCCTTCCCTGTTTCCAAACTCTGACGACATCACTCTCACTCCAACACGAGTGGCGTGATTCACTTGTAATCATCTTTGTACCGGGAGGTACACCTCTACGCCGCACATTTACATATTGCGCCGTAAAGAACTCCTCTACAGATGAAACAGTGAACTTGAAATTGGACCAACTTATAAATTTTCTCTGAAGATGGCACCACTAAAATTTGGCGTAATTTTGTTATTGTGAAGTTTCCAGAACTGTGTGAATTTCTATTTGTTTTTGTTTTCCATTCATCAAGAAGTTTGGACATTCTCTCATAGATGTCACCGCTAAAAAACTATGGTCATGCACCCTGGTGCGAAGTGAAGGAATCTTTTTTGAAGAAGTTTTGTATTCATAAGTTATTTTACTAAATTATGCTCATTTATTTTTGGGTTGGCAATATTTATCTTTTCTTTCCGCCTGTTTAGAATCCAACCAATCAAGAATTTCTGTAATTAATTTTCAACCAATCCCGTATTTCTTCTTCGACTTTGAGTGTAACTTTTGAATGTAACCAATAAAATTATGTGGGTGTGTCTTGATTATTCATGAAAGGTCTCGAACCTTCCCCGAGGGTTTATAAGCTGCGGATTTTCACGTCTCTTGGTCATTTGATCGTCACTTAACTTAGTGTGTGTCTCAAGCAGGGGGCGGGAGGCGCCTCCTTCATCAGGCAGCATTTCTACAGCAAGATAATGGCAAATTAACATCTTTATTTCTTTGCTAGCTCCGTAGTTTAACCTGAGAGAAAGGTTCGAAACCTTAACTATGTAACCAACTTCTCTAAAATGTTAGTTCTGTCGGCTAATGTAATATTTCATCAACCTTTAACTGTAAATCGGGGATAGAGAGTGAGGTACCCTCTCGAGCTCCCCTTTATATTGCTTTGTGGTGACTACGTTTTCTAACTGGTTTTCTTCCTTTCCGTAATGTCTTAAATTTTTTCTTATACGAGTCACATCCATAGTTTGGGAATAGCTCCTGTTTCATCGGCCTAGTGCCCTTTAGGTTTTAGAATTCATATATAGGAGTGCAAGTATTCGCCTCCTTTCATTTTGTGTTCGGGGCATTTATTTAACTGTTATTTCTTTTACACGAAGGCCCTATAGGTTGGGTACGAGATACCCCTGTTTCAGTTTGTAAGCTGGGCCATGGAAGGCCAAAAAGGTGTAAGATATTTTTGGTGTTGCCTTTTCAAAGTAAGATTACTGAATGCCTTTTGAAGGCTTGATATTGTGAGTTGGGAGCCAGTGCTCCATGTATTAGGGGATTTCTGCCCTTGTGTAAAATTGTAATCTTTTGTAAATTTGAGCTGAGAGCTCAGGAAATGTAAAGCGAGTGGCGGGAAGCCCTGGTTACTGAACAGTCACTAAAGTTTGGGTTTTCTTGCTTTGCCTAAACTTTGCCATGGTACCTGATATATCATTGTTATCTCACTAAGTGAGAATTTTGTTAACTTGTTTTTTTGAAAATATAACCTTCCATATCAGTTTAAATTCTTTCTTGACATAGTAGTTAGACCCATTCATCCCGGCACTTTATTTCACCTCTGCTGGTCCACGGGTAGCCCCGTAACAATATTTCAGTAATGTCGCAATTCGATGACGGTCAGTAGCAGAAGTTTTTACCTCAGTCCTACACGTGCTGTCTATGCACCGGACGAATTTGGTGTTTTCTTATATTAATGGTAAAAACATGGCATAAACAGTGCGAGGAATCGACTGAACACATTCGGACGTAGTAAGTTCAGGGTTTCAGAATTGTGCCTGGTGTGAAAATGGGATACCAGGTATATACATCTTCAGGGCTATCGCCTGAATGCAAGCTTACAGTCCCATGACTTACCCTGCACAGCCAAAGCACTCAGTGTGTTTGTACGGTCAGTTTATTTGCCACACTTTTGCCAAATATTTATATTCATGGTAAAAACATGGCATAAACAATTAAGTTCAGTGTGAGGAATCGACCGGACAAAATCGGACATACGAAGTTATATTTTTCTTTTAACAAGTAGGACCGTATTAAGCAGTTAAGAAGATGACGTAATAAACGTGCTGAAACCACCGACAGTAGGGGATACACAGCATTTCACCGTGATATTATTACTGTACTTTTAGGACCGGGCGATGCTGGCCGTGCTATGAGGGGCGGGCAGCGGCGAGCTTGCATCCGGGAGGTAGCGGGTTCGAACCCCACTGTCGGTAGCCCTGAAGACGATTTTCCGTGGTTTCCCATTATCATACAAGGCAAATGCAAATTCTACGGCCACTTCCTTCCCATTCCTATCCCATCGTCACCATAAGACCTGTCTGTGTCGGTGCGACGTAGAGCAAATTAAAAATTGAAATTACTTTTAGACTAACAGACTGTACCTCACCATTTGACGATTAAGGAGTTCAGAATAATTATACCACTGTTCAACAGACGAAATCACTTTCACTGAAATTAACAATACTTATGCCAAAAGCACAATATGAAGAACATTTTGCAAAAATATGAAATTAATTTAGGATAAATATGAATCTATGAAAATGTAGTATAATAATAACCTTGTGAAATACAATAAATCACAATAATTGTAATATTTTACATTTTTATTGGATTTAAATGAACACATTATCTTTACAGTGAAAGAAAAAATGAAAAACTAGTTAGTGGTTAGTTAATAATTACTGTAATTACAATACAGTATTCTATTTTCCTAGGGTATTCAGCTATTAGCACTTTAATGAGAATTACAGTTAGGATACCAGCAGCTTTTCATATTTTTCTGGCAAAATAATGCATCTTCTGTGGTTAAATATTGGCTTGTACAATAAATAAAGATCGCTCCATATCCTATGAGGTAATGACAGCATACTTGTATCGCAGTATACTTGTAAGCTTAACGTTTGCTTGTATTTCACCGCCCTTACCTTCAAGCACGTTAGTAATATGAAGGATAATAGTACATGTTGGATTATTTTCCAGCAGTAAAGAAAATTTTGTACATACTGCTCTTCCAGGTGCCCCTGGAACCTCAGACAATATCTTCTGCCAGGCCTTCTACGTACTGTACTGATGTCATCAATGGCATATACTTTGTTTCCAGGGACTCCGTCATAATAGGTACTCTTCCAAATTGTGCCTGTATGTACGCCAGGTCTCCCTTTCCGTTTTTACTGCGAAATTTCTCCTGTGCAAGTTGCACACAATTACTTGACTTGGATTCAAAACTATAAATAAATTACAACAAATATAATAAAATGTTCATTAAAATACTCCAAGCCTCCATCACTTTTTCTCTATCAATGTAGGAAAATTTTAAATGGGTAAACCTTGTAAAATATGAAGCAACATGGCAATTTTCACGAAATATGATATTTTCTGTAAAATATTATGAAATATGAACTTCTTCTTGGTGTGCATTGCCATCTAAACTTCATCATTGGTAAATATCCCACTTTCCAAAGTTCTAGAAGTCATGGTTTAGAAAATGAAATTTCATATTTTGCCTATTCCTACTCATGACATGGTCATGAAAATGAACAGGGTTTTCCACCCAAGTTGTTCGCCTCAAATATTTTCCTGCTCATAGGACGAGAAGGAATGCTGAGAAAGTGTTCTTCTGATAGTCAGTACCTTTGGTTTTACTTGGACTGGAAGTAGTATAGCCAATTTGGTGTTTTTTGAACAAGAACGGGTGTTTCTTAATATCTGCTGGTAACATATTAACGCCATAAAATATCTGATGTATTTTCTTGAAGTAAGGAAGTCAGTTTCAGTTATTATGTGCAGAATCACTGTACCATTACAGCAATGGACTATCAGTGGAACATTCTGCACCATATTAAATGAGCCGAAGTGAGAAATGATGCCAAAATTTCGTCCGAGCTGGCATCATACAGAGATTTGTTATCAATATTGCAGTGTTTGCAATTTCCATACTTTTCTTTCCGGATTCAAACGCTGATCTCAAGGGTAATTTTCAGTCAGGTGAAGTTAACAAAGCCAATGCTAAGAAATTCAGATATTGCATTCTATTCTGAGAGTGTGAAGAATGAGAATACATGCTGACAGAATTACGAGCTATCGATGAACGCAGTAGAAAGAATCTGAAATATGGGGAGGTGCAGTAGTCCATCACCTTTTTGCACTAAAGAAGTAGCAGTCTCTACAAGCAAGGAAAAGAGAAAGTAATTTTAAGGGATAAGAATGGGTATAATTTAATTATATCTTACAGGGATTATATTATTTATTCATTCATTTATTTATTTTTAGTGCTTTTCTGGTGTTTGGCAGCATGGTTAGAAGAATACTTAACTATCTTTACCACAATGATTGTGATCGTGTGTGTACAGTAATTATAGAGTGTGATAAGCTAGACTATAGTTTTCTTTCTAGTTGCTGTTGCTGCTTCGCACAAAGGGATGGATACCTCGCGGTCAAAACTACTGTAAGTAGCATGAGCTATGTATGTTCTAAAACAATAGGTGCTGAGTCAGCATTTTCTCACGAGGTCATTGACCCTTATCTGAGTAGTACATATAAGGCTATATCGATACGAGAACGAGGTCTTTGACACCCAGTTGAGTAGTAAGGCTATGTAGCTTCTAGACAATTGAACGCGGAATAACGTCATAACCTTGCGTATAAGAGCATGCCTAACCTCACAGACTCCATTGGAGGGGCCTAATTGGTCAGGGAATGATCTGGAGTGCTTTTAACCCCATATTGAGGTAAATACGTCATACGCATACCTACGAGGGCAATGCTAACCTCACTGGCCAACCTGGAGTGTTGTTGACCACTAGGCCACTTTGGTGGAGCTGAATCGGACGAGCCCCCTTAGAGAACCCGAGTCGGAAAGGTCACGGACTACTTATATCTCCCTGTTTATGTCTCTAGCGGGATCTGATAGTCTTCTGATTACAGTAACTCACGAAGTCACGACGAGAGCGCACTGATATGTCTGTACCGGGATCTGACGGTCATTTGTCACGCTTTGACGTCACAGCTCTGTCAGGAGAAGGCCTGCGCGTTCGGTTATTTACAGATAAGCATACATTATTAAATCACCCGCACTTATTACGTCACAGCTCCGTCACTACTCCACGGGGGAGACGACCAGGAGCGTGTGTGAGGTTAGGGTGTTAACCACACCTACAAGTCACCTCACTAGTTCGGCTCCTCAAAGGGGAACCCGTCTGAGGTTAGGTTGGTGTTCCTCGTAGCGAGATTATGTTAACACGTCAAACCTCAACTACCAGTCACCTAATCGATTTGACTCCTCCAAGGGGAGCGTGTATGTGAGGTTTCGTTAGCGTTCGTGCGTAATTTAGGATAATACGTCATAATGACTTATTAACCTCATCTGCAGGTCACCAAATCGATTTGTGGCTCTTTCGTGGGCGCCCGATAGATTCGGCTCCTCCAGAGTGGCCCTCGTAGGTAAGGGTATGACGTCATAACCTCACCTAGCGGTCAAAAACACTCCAGGTGGCCAGTGAGGTTAGCATTGCCCTTGTACGTATGCGTATGATGTCATAACCTCACCTTAGGGGTCAAAAGCATCTCAGATCATTCCCTGACCAATTACGCCCCTCCAATGGAGTTTGTGAGTTTAGGCTTGCTCTCATAGGCGAGGTAATGGCGTTATTACTCGTGCAATGGTCTAGAACCTACATAACCTTATTACTCACCTAGGGGTCAATGACCACGTTCTTGTATCGACATAGCCTTACTATGTAACTAGGGGTCAATGACCTCGTGGGAAAATGATAACTCAGCACCCATTGTTTTAGAACATACATAGCTCATACTACTACTATATACTTCCTTCATGTGAAATTTTCTGACGAAATATAGGCTACATGATTTAGGCCTAAATAATAGGGTGGCTGTCTGGTAAATTTTCAATTGTAGTGTTCCAGGAATTGAGAAAGTAAAGCCGTTTTTCGTTGTAAGTTCCCTTCCAAGAGAATGTGAATGGCAAAATTTTGACGAAACAGTTGTGAAAATAGATCCATGTTATGAATATGTACCACGACGTGGATGACCTATGCTGATGAAAGGGAATATTTTTTACGTAACAACTAGGTGTGACTTAAATAATAAATGCATGGTATTCAGACTCATTCTCTTAACAAAATCCTTATTTCAGTTCAGTGGAAATTGTTGGAGCCTGACGTCCAATTTCATACAGAAAACTGCAAAATGAAGAAACGCTTCGCCAGTTTTCTTGGTCGTATGCCATTCGCAAAAGAAATTTAAATTCCATCGTTATGCATGACGGGCTTATTTAGCGTACGAATAATTTAGCAATCTTCCTTAATGGAATTTTATCACGCACCGTTCGGTCAATTCCTTATCACTGAACTTTTAGTGGTTACTCTCACGGGATCTTTCAGGTATATACAGTTCAAGGATTTTATCGCGATTGGAAAGTTCGTTACGTAGAGTACACGCCTTTCCACTCAGATTCGTTAAACACACATACAGTAAACGATCACAAAAATATTTGTCCAAACGTTGTTCACAAGCCCTCAGTAACACCAATAAGCTAAAACCTATATCTCACGGATTGTCCCTTAGATGGTAGTAGCATTATTAATACTTGCCAAACTACTGTCATTGTATTAAACCTAAGGACATTAATACTGAAAAATTAGCGCATATTATTATTATTATTATTATTATTATTATTATTATTATTATTATTATTATTATTATTATTATTATTATTATTATTATTATCATTATTATTATTTGAATATATGATATACAGGTTTTTCGTGGATGAGCTGGTTGTTTAATTGTAAACATTGAGGCCTTCGGTTGAGAGTGTCCCGTGTTCAATTCCCGGCCAGGTTGAGGATTTTAATCGCGTATGATTAATTCAAAAGTCGCCTCTGTGGTGTAGTGGTTAGTGTGATTAGCTGCCACCCCCGGAGGCCCGGGTTCGATTCCCGGCTCTGCCACGAAATTTGAAAAGTGGTATGAGGGCTGGAACGGGGTCCACTCAGCCTCGGGAGGTCAACTGAGTAGAAGTGGGTTCGATTCCCACCTCAGCCATCCTAGAAGTGGTTTTCCGTGGTTTCCCACTTCTCCTCCAGGCGAATGCCGGGATGGTACCTAACATAAGGCCACGGCCGCTTCCTTCCCTCTTCCTTGCCTATCCCTTCCAATCTTCCCATCCCTCCACAAGGCCCCTGTTCAGCATAGCAGGTGAGGCCGCCTGGGCGAGGTACTGGTCATTCTCCCCAGTTGTATCCCCGACCAAGAGTCTGAAGCTCCAGGACACTGCCCTTGAGGCGGTAGAGGTGGGATCCCTCGCTAAGTCCGAGGGAAAAACCGAACCTGGAGGGTAAACAGATGATGATGATGATGATGATGATGATTAATTCACTTGGCTAGGAGTCTGTGAGTTTGTGTTTATCCTAACACTCTCCTCTCATATTCATACAACACACCACATTAGCAGCCATCACAGAAAAACGCAAAAGTGGATACATCCCTGCAGATAGGGTTGGCGTCAGAAAGGGCAACCAGCCGTAAAACATGGCTAAATCCACATGTGCGACACAGTTCCCACCCGCGACTCTACAGCTCTGTGAAAAGCGGTAGAAGAGAAATAAGAAATAGACGTTTTCCCCAGTTCATTTTCACCAATAATTCAGGTGACTGGTCATTTACAGTTTGTGGTGATCCACAAAAGCATGAGTATAATCGTTTGGAACATGAACTTAAGTCGCTCAAAATACATACATACTTACATACATACATACATACATACATACATACATACATACATACATACATACATACATACATACATACATACATACATACATACATACATACACACATGCACACATACTAACGTCAAAAAGTTTAAACTCACGTGAAGAAAACTCCAGTTCTTGTAAATTATTAGGCAGAAGGTTAGTGATATTTGAAACGACATATGCTTGAAATCAAAATACAAACATAGGCAACCATTATACAAAACGTGACACACTATAAAGCAATTTAGGCTTCAAATAATAGAAAAATATATACTTTAGAGCTATACTGTTAATCTCTGTGCTCATTTAAGTCTCCATTTTGCTCGAAAAATGAATGGTATTCTTCTGGTTAGTTTTTCCGTTATCTCCGTGGCCATAGTTCCCCGTGCTTGTAAAAGGGACTGCGAGAGATCTTTACTACAGCAGACAAAATATTGTTTTGCCTTACGGTCGAGTTCATCCCACCACAACTCAATGGGTGATAAATCGGATGACTGAATGTGTCAGGTCATTACGCCTGATGACTCTTTCTTTCTTACATACTTCTTGCAAGGCTTTGACGTGTTTTTAGGGTCGTTGTCCTACTGCAGAATACATACATACATACATTCATTCATTATCATTATAGACTGTTATGCCTTTCAGCGTTCAGTCTGCAAGCCTCTGAGAATTTACTAAACGTCGCCACAATCCTCGATTTGCAACTAGTGTTGTGGCCTCATTTAGTTCTATACCTCTTATCTTTAAATCGTTAGAAACAGAGTCTAACCATCGTCGTCTTGGTCTCCCTCTACTTCTCTTACCCTCCATAACAGAGTCCATTATTCTCCTAGGTAACCTATCCCCCTCCATTCGCCTCACATGACCCCACCACCGAAGCCGGTTTATGCGTACAGCTTCATCCATCGAGTTCATTCCTAAATTAGCCTTTATCTCCTCATTCCGAGTACCCTCCTGCCATTGTTCCCACCTGTTTGTACCAGCAATCATTCTTGCTACTTTCATGTCTGTTACTTCTAACTTATGAATAAGATATCCTGAGTCCACCCAGCTTTCGCTCCCGTAAAGCAAAGTTGGTCTGAAAACAGACCGATGTAAAGATAGTTTCGTCTGGGAGCTGACTTCCTTCTTACAGAATACTGCTGATCGCAACTGCGAGCTCACTGCATTAGCTTTACTACACCTTGATTCAATCTCGCTTACTATATTACCATCCTGGGAAAAAACACAGCCTAAATACTTGAAATTATCGACCTGTTCTAGCTTTGTATCACCAATCTGACATCCAATTCTGTTGAATTTCTTACCTACTGACATCAATTTAGTCTTCGAGAGGCTAATTTTCATACCATACTCATTGCACCTATTTTCAAGATCTAAGATGTTAGACTGCAGGCTTTCGGCACAGTCTGCCATTAAGACCAAGTCGTCAGCATAGGCCAAACTATTTACTACATTTCCACCTAACTGAATTCCTCCCTGCCATTTTATACCTTTCAGCATACGATCCATGTAAACTACAAACAGCAAAGGTGAAAGATTACAGCCTTGTCTAACTCCTGTAAGTACCCTGAACCAAGAACTCATTCTACCATCAATTCTCACTGAAGCCCAATTGTCAACATAAATGCCTTTGATTGATTTTAATAATCTACCTTTAATTCCATAGTCCCCCAGTATAGCGAACATCTTTTCCCTCGGTATTCTGTCATATGCTTTCTCTAGATCTACGAAACATAAACACAACTTCCTATTCCTCTCGTAGCATTTTTCAATTACTTGGCGCATACTGAAAATCTGATCCTGACAGCCTCTCTGTGGTCTGAAACCACACTGGTTTTCATCCAACTTCCTCTCAACGACTGATCGCACCCTCCCTTCCAAGTTGCCAGTGAATACTTTGCCTGGTATACTAATCATTGAGATACCTCGATAGTTATTGCAATCCTTCCTGTTCCCTTGCTTATAGATAGGTGCAATTACTGCTTTTGTCCAATCTGAAGGTACCTTACCAACACTCCACGCTAATTTTACTACTCTATGAAGCCATTTCATCCCTGCCTTCCCACTATACTTCACCATTTCAGGTCTAATTTCATCTATTCCTGCTGCCTTATGACAATGGAGTTTATTTACTATCCTTTCCACTTCCTCAAGCATAATTTCACCAACATCATTTTCCTCCTCCCCATGAGCTTGACTGTTTGCAACACCACCATGATGATTTCCTTTTACATTAAGAAGATGTTCAAAATATTTCCTCCACCTCTCCAGTGATTCTCTGGGATCTATTATGAGTTCACCTGAATTACTCAAAACACTGTTCATTTCCTTTTTCCCTCCCTTCCTAAGATTCTTTATTACTGTCCAGAAAGGTTTCCCTGCTGCTTGACCTAGCCTTTCCAGGTTATTACCAAAATCTTCCCATGACTTCTTTTTGGATTCAACAACTATTTGTTTCGCTCTGTTTCTTTCATCTACGTACAAATCCCTGTCTGCCTCGGCCCTTGTTTGGAGCCATTTCTGATAAGCCTTCTTTTTACGTTTACAGGCTGCTCTCACTTCATCATTCCACCAAGATGTTCGCCTTTTCCCATCTTTACACACAGTTGTTCCTAGACATTCCCTTGCAGTTTCTACTACAGCATCCCTGTATGACACCCATTCACTTTCTATATCCTGAACCTGCTTACTGTCTACTGTTCGAAACTTCTCACTAATCATATCCATGTACTTCTGTCTAATTTCCTCGTCCTGGAGATTTTCTACCCTTATTCGTTTGCAGACAGATTTCACTTTCTCTACCCTAGGCCTAGAGATACTTAGTTCACTACAGATCAGATAGTGGTCTGTATCATCGAAAAATCCCCGAAAAACTCGTACATTCCTAAAAGATTTCCTGAATTGAAAGTCTGTTAAGATATAGTCTATTATGGATCTGGTACCCCTAGCCTCCCATGTGTAGCGGTGAATAGCCTTATGCTTGAAGAATGTATTCGTAACAGCTAAACCCATACTAGCACAGAAGTCCAGCAAACGCTTCCCATTCCCATTAGCTTCCATATCTTCCCCACATTTACCAATCACCCTTTCGTATCCTTCAGTTCTATTCCCAACTCTCGCATTGAAATCGCCCATTAGCACTATTCTATCCTTGCTGTTGACCCTGACCACAATGTCACTCAATGCTTCATAAAACTTGTCAACTTCATCCTCATCTGCACCCTCACATGGTGAATACACAGACACAATCCTTGTCCTAATTCCTCCCACTGACAAATCTACCCACATCATTCGCTCATTTACGTGCCTAACAGAAACTATGTTGCGTGCAATGGTATTCCTGATAAAGAGACCTACCCCAGACTCTGCCCTTCCCTTTCTAACACCCGTCAAGTACACTTTATAATCTCCTATCTCTTCCTCCTTATCTCCCCTTACCCGAATATCACTTACTCCTAGCACATCCAGATGCATCCTCTTTGCTGACTCAGCCAGTTCTACCTTCTTTCTTCCATAAGCCCCATTAATATTGATAGCTCCCCATCGAATTCCATTTCGTTCGCCAAGTTGTTTCCAAGGAGTCCCTCGCCTGTCAAATGGGAGTGGGACTCCATTACTCCCATAGGTCCGAGGCTTGCTTAAAGTGTTCTGAGCTCGGTAAATTCATGAAGCAGGATGCTGCCCTACTTGCACATAGTCCAAGTGAGGATCTCTCCTCTGACGGGTTATGGACCACCGGTGAATTGTATAGTCCTAGCCGCCTGAGCACAAGGAAGGCCACGACTCAGAATATGTCCGAGATGCCCACTCCCATTCCATAGCAACTGGTATCCCGACTCTCAGGACCACTTACTAGGCCACTCAGCCGTTGCCCATGGTTCACGAACTAGGACGTGACTACAGTAACCCACAAACATGAACCCTATTCCAATAATTTGAATTCCAGATGGCACTTCATGACTCGATAGAATACGATGGTCCTACTCCTCAACAAGTCTCCCACCTTACTGTTGCCGAAACAATCACAAACCACAACGCTACCCCACTCATGCTGCACTATTGGCATTAGGCAGACTTCTAGTATTCTTTCTCGTCTAAAACGGTGGACATACTGACGACGATTTGACCCAAATCTCTCAAATTTAGACTCATCAGTTAATAGCACATCTTTCCGCTGGTCAATGACATTGTCAGAACCATTAATGGCAGTCCTTTCCAGATCCAGCCACATGCCTTCTTGCGCAGGCGCAAACATCGCGGTCATACTACGTGAATCCAATCAGGCTATTTATTCTGAACAGATCCTTAAGAATACTGCCGATCGCGACTGCAAGCTCACTGCATTAGCTTTGCTTCACCTTACATCATTTTTATTTACTACAGTACCGTCTTGGAAATATATGCATCCTAATTACTTCAAATGATTAATGTATTCAAGTTTTGCATTCCCTACTTGACATTCAATCCGCGTAGGTTCCTTCCCCATTGTCATCACTTTAATCTTGGAAATGCTGTTTTGCATATCATACTCGAAGCATATCTTTTTAACCTCCAAGATATTAGATTGCAGGCTTTCAGCACAGTCTGCCATTAAGACTAAGTCGTCGGCAAATGTCAAGCTGCGTACTACATTTCCAGCTAGCTATATCTTTCTCTGGTATTTTATACATTGGGGTAAATGATCTATGTAAACAATGAACAAGAAGGATGAATTATTATAGCCTTATCTAACTCCTGTGACTACTTTGAATCAAGAATTCATTCTACCATCATCTGAGAAATAATTATAGTGTAATTATACAATCTTCATGAATAAAATTCAATCACGTATTCGTTCATTCATTCATTCATTCATTCATTCATTCATTCATTCATTCATTATGTGTGTTCTATATCGAGGATAACTCTGTTCAGACTTGTGATATAAATAAATACTTGCTCTAATTCAAATTAATAAAGGTAACATAAATGTTGCCTTAGACTATATAACACTGTTCACGTCCAGGACAAAAATAAATACATTTTAAAAACGACAATTTTAATATTGGCTTAAATAGTGACTAGGCTTAACTGTAAGTTTTAATGTATATACTAATTGTAACAAGGAAAATCATGCACGTATAAAAATATTAGGTAAGGTGAGGGTTATTCTGCCCGAAGGCAGGTCCAAACCTCCGCAGAGGTGTTCCTGAGCCGGAGTTTACGTGCAGTAGGGTAGCCAGTTCCTTTCCGCTCCTCCATTCCCTTACCCCCCACCAACAGCGTGTGGCAACCCATCCAACTCCTGACCACGCCCAATGTTGCTTAACTTCGGAGATTTCACGGGATCCGGTGTTTCAACACGGCTACGGCCGTTGGCTATAACAATATTGCAGTACAATAAATGATTACGCTCTCTTTAGTTCCAGGTATCCGGAACTAGTGAATGGTAATATTATATTCTATCTACACATTTTCCCTAGATTTCCTGAGCGCTAACCTTTCTTATGTCGATCGGAGACCAGCCTGTCGCACAACTCTATCCTGGGGGACTAGAGACTCTCCTCTGCCTTAGCCGGGATGGTCTCTTTCAAATCGCTAATTTTAGTCTGCGGAAATGAGGCTTGCATGACTTGTCCTGGGGATAAGTCTGAGTTAAGGTATCAGACAGTCAGTAAGGTACAAGTAAAATTAATTAGGGTCGAAGAGAATGCAATTTTTGTGAATATTAAATTTTCAAAACCGCATTACGCTTTCAACTCATGAAGTCGTGTTGAGTACATGTAGTACACGCCGATCGGATCCCGCTGGTGACTTGTGAACACGACCTAATATATTGGACGTGTATTTCAAGAATGACATTTAGGAGATTAATTTATAAGACCACATTAGAAGACATATATAAAGTTTTTTTTTTTTTTTTTTTTTTTTGCTATTTGCTTTACGTCGCACCGACACAGATAGGTCTTATGGCGACGATGAGACAGGAAAGGCCTAAGAATGGGAAGGAAGCGGCCTTAATTAAGGTACAGCCCCAGCATGTGCCCGGTGTGAAAATGGGAAAGCACGGAAAACCATCTTCAGGGCTGCCAACAATGGGGCTCGAACCCACTATCTCCCGGATGCGATCTCACAGCTGCGCGCTCTTAACCGCACGACCAACTCGCCCGGTGCATTAGAAGTAGACCGCCTAATTGTCTACCATGGTGAACATCGGTTTATTATCCTAGAGGAAGATGAGATATAGGTAGGCTAATGGAAACTTGGATTCTGACATTTTATTTAATTCCTTTGCTTTCGGAACGTGAAACACCAAGTCAATGAACGGGAAGATCTAGGCCTATGGAGAGGAACTCATGAAGTATAGTCCACATCATTCAATGTCTTGTCAATGTGGCTACACCCATAGCCACAGTAGGGGACTTTGAAATTGAGTACCACGTTTTCCTAAGTTTGGCTGTAGAAATATGGGGAGATGGCACAGTAGATTCGAAAACTCTAATAGAGCTTTCTAGTCCTACATTCAGTTCGACTTCTCATCCACCTAATTTCACTTCTCTCCAAACGTAACAAGGCAGAGCGGCGTAAAGAAGGATTATGGAATTGCAATTAGCTTTCACTACTTCAGAGATGTGTGATGTGGGACCATAAGTCACGAATAAACAAACCAATCATTGTAATAATAATAATAATAATAATAATAATATATAATATACTATATTATTATTATTAGCTCAAACCAGTCAAGACATGACGGCCAATGGGGTAAATATTTATTGAGGGATTTCCTTTTATACGACATTCCTCGTAGTTTTCTTTACAATTTTCTTTATGTCACACGGACACGTGTAAGTCTTACGGCGACGATGGGATAGGAAATGCCTAGAAGTGGGAAGAAAGTGACCGGGGCCTTAATCAAGCTATAGACTCAGCATTTGCCTGGTGTGAAAATAGGAAACCACGGCAAACCGTCTTCCGTGCTGTCGACAGTGGAGTTCGACCCTATTATGTCCCGTATGCAATCTGTTTGCTACGTGACCCAACCACGCAGCCCATTGCTCGGTGTATTCCTTCTTTCGGCTCTATTGCAACTTTAAAGTATCGCTCTCTTGACATTGCAACATTTAACCGGCAATGGTTAACAACTGGCTGAGGTAAACAGAGACCTTGATGTCCCTGCACGTTTACTGATCGTTGTACAAAATGCCAAGCGGATTGGAAATGATTGCCTCTTCAAAGAAAATGGATCTGTTTATTTCGAATATTGCTGAGTAATTTCGAGGAATCAGAGCTCTCTGTCCAGCTTTATCTTCACTTATTGTTTCCAAATCTAACCAATTACCGTACATACTTCTTAGAATTAGGCCCTAATATGATTCCGTTTAGGAGCCGTTGGGAAACGTTCCGATTTTTAAGGAGCATAACTATGGCTACAATTTTTAGAATAAGAATTTGTGGACGCAAACCATTAATTCCAAGGAATTGAAGAATTATGTAGGAAATTGAAGTGGATAGCTTTCATCTTCAGTACTAATTTGTTGACGCTAGTGTATGGTTTTCAATTACCGGGCATAACCCCAATGACTTTCAAATTAATTAATTAATTAATTAAGAATGGCAACTTTCGAGGAAATTATGACATCTTTCGCAGAAGTGAACCTTTTTTTGCTATAAATTTCAATTACGATATCATGTGCAAAAATTCTGGCTCAGTCCGGTGGCATTTGAAAGTGCTCAAATATGTCAGCTACGTATCGATAGATTTACAGGCACGTAAAAGAACATCTGCGGGTCTAAATTTCGGCACCACGGAGTCTCTGAAAACCGAAAAAGTATTTAGTGGGATGTAACGCCAATAACATTGTTATTAAAATTCTGGCTGGTAGTTCAATAACATTTGATCCATCACCATCTACAGAGGGGACTTCACCGTTACCGATTTCTTGCAAAACAAATCAGCGAATTCCATTTCTTTGTGGTTTTGCTCGCATACTTTTATATAATTGGTGTATTTTGGAAAAGGTTCAAGGAGGATAATATGTTATACAATTATTATAACCAAGAATAATGGCCGAGAGGATTCATCGTGCTGGCCACACGACACATCGTACTCTGCAGGTCTTCGGGCCGAACAGCTGTCACGTGGTAGTCCATGGCCCTTCGGGGTTGTTACACTATCGGATTTCGTTTTATAAATAAATCGTTGTTTAGCGATACGCATGTGGCAAAACAGACAAATCCTTTATGAAATCTCCCCCAAGAACAATAATTTTCCCACCAGAAGGAATGGAATGGAGTTAACCTGTGGTATATTTTAGAAGACGATTCACACACAAACACGTGGCAAAACAGACAGATCCTTTATGAAATCTCTCCCAAGAACAATAATTTCCCCATCAGAAGAAATGGAATCTTGTTACCTACGGTATATTTTAGAAGATGATTCACACACATTAATGATTGACTATTTACCACCGGGGCTTTATCCCGTATTGAGCCGTGCTAATCGAATATCGCCAGCTGCTTTGGAATTTAGTTTTAAACTACACACGATTTCTCATTTCAGTTTAGAGGAATGTTGAATGTAATGTGCACTGTTCACCAGCTGGACAACAAAACAGAACAACGGTTTTCCCTGTTCACGAAGCAACAGCTAACCAGTTAGACACTATGCATGCGTGCCTACTCCCTTTCCACCTCCCGTACCGTACCATCTACTCAGTGCTCTCACGTTTCAGGCGGGCTTGTGCTAACCAGTACGCGAGCGCATTAGCCAATCAGAATGGTAGATTTTCCTTAATAATTTAAAAATATACGGCAAGAAATTTCTATGCTTTTATAGACACTATGCTAATCTAAAGGCCAAGAACTTTGGAGAGAATGCTGTACGATATCCATCGGTTTAGCCGTTCCCTCAAAATCGATGTTACAAAAATCAGCGTAGTATTTTAAATATATCGATTTTTTCGTTCCACTAACTACTTTCACAGTTTTCGCACACTCCGAGGTGCCGGGATTTTGTCCCGCAGAAGTTCTTTTACCTGCCAGTAAACAGGAGGCTGACGTATCTGAGCACCTTCAAAGTTCACCGGACTGAGCCAGGATCGAACTTCCCATGTTGCGCTCAGAAGGCCAGCGCTTTACCGTCCGAGCTAGTCAGCCCGGAAATTAACAAATCACAAACACAACCGAGCTGCTATGTTACGCTGCACGAGTAGTATAGTAATAAGCCTGCATTCTATAGATGATGAGTATGAACCCCACCATCGGCAGCCCTGAAGATGTTTTTCCGTAATTTCCACAGTTTCACACCAGGAAAATGGAGAGATTGGTAGGCTGTAATTTAAGGTCACGGTCGGTACCACTGCACTCCTAGCTCCTTCTCACCTCACCGTTACCGAAACCTACCTGTGTTAGTGCGACGTTATACAGACGACAAAATAATAAACAAAACACAATGATGGGACTTGATTGCATTATTCTAAGTTGGGACTGGATATATCGTTGTATCATGTACATATTGTGCGTCTGAAAAATGTTTCGTGTTACGTGTGGTTGCCGAGTTTGTTCTGGAGTTCGGATTTTAATTATTTATTAGATCCCTTCTCAGCACTCGTCTGGAGTGTACGTAAGAGAGAAATATTACTTTTCTTCATTCCTCCTTTTCAACGTCTACGTCTCAGACCTATCCATTAGAACTGGTCTTACATACACAAATCGCGTACATCGAAATCAAGAAGTGACCAGCATGAAAATAAAAGGACTGCCTGTAGAGAGAGAATAAAGTTCATCCTTGGTTCAAGAAAGGAATGAACTTTAACAAGATTAGTTTCAGGGAGATCTGACCCCAAACATGTCCGTGAATTAAGCCTCAGAGGCTCTCTTTAGTGAGTCCATCGTGTGGGGATTAATGCTACGATAAAAAAGGTAAATGAACAGTCAATTAACGCTTATTTGGACGTAATAAAAATCAAGCACAAATGTTTTCTATGTAACGTGCAGAAGTGGTTCCATTTTAATTTCGCCGAAGCACACCTCGATGGAATTCAAAGGCTTTCTACCAAATGTAACGGAAAGAGCCGCAGGGCACAATTCATATTTACAGTACTGTAATCACTGAAGCAATACTGACACGTTTACGCGTTAGATAGAGTGGAATAGCAATATTCGAGGTATTATCATTTAAGCCTCTTTCTGTGGACAAGCGTGCTCCTAGAATTGCGGCCTTATGAGACAAAGTTGGCGGGTTCGATTCTGGCTCAGTTCGGGGATATTTGAAGATGCTCAAATACATCAGTCTCGTCACGGTAGATTCATCGCCATTTAAGAGAACTCCCACGAAATACAATTCCTGCCCCTCGGCGTCCCCAAAGCCCGTAAAACTAGTTAGTTGGACGTAAAACCAATAGTGTATTAGGCTATTATTCGCAATTTCTGGGAAGGCAAAAGTTCTGAGTCCGTGCTTGATACATCATTTTCTGTTCGTACACTTGTGTTGTATACGGAAATATTCATCTGGTCCTCTTAACATGATACTCGTGTGGAACTTCTTAAGAGTAGAGCGGTAAGATTCATTCCTCTCCTTCCCTCGCTCATGAGACCAGTGGATTCACAGCGGACGAATGGCATCAGTCAGAAACTAACATCACAACACAAAGAGCTAGGATTTACCATGGGCGGTTAAAATCTCTGCCATGGCATAGAATAGAATCCAGGGTCCTATAACCAAAGGCGACTACGCTGACCATTCAGGCAATGAGCCGGATCAAATAGGAACTGGGACATATTGATCATCAGCCATGTGTAGTCGTCCGACTAGTTGGCTGAACGGTCAGCGTACTGGCCTTCAGTTCAGAAGGCCCGGGTTCGATTCCCGGCCGGGTCTGGGATTTTAAACTTAATTGGTTGATTCCAATGGCACGGGGACTGGGTGTATGTGTTGTCTTCATCATCATTTCATCCTCATCACGACGCGCAGGTCGCCTACGGGAGTCAAATCAAAAGACCTGCACCTGGCGAGCCGAACATGTCTTTGGACACTCCCGGCACTAAAAGCCATATGCCATTTCATTTTTTTCACGTGTAGTCTACTTAATAGATACGAAATTATTATTATTATTATTATTATTATTGTACTGGGTGGTACACTTCCACGCCGCTAATTCAAACTTTGCGCCAGTTGAAACTCCTCTACTGGAGGAAGAATGAACTTTAACTACCATGTTAATTCTCTAGTTTCTCAGAAGATGTCCCTACTTGTAAATTTTGAAGTGTTCTGAACTATGTCAATTTCGATTCATTGTTGTTTTCTCTGTAGCAAGAAGTGTGAACATTCTCTTCTAGATGACACTACTTACGAACTACTGTTGTGCACCCTAGTGCGAAGTGAGGGAACCCTTTTTTGAAGAAATTTAGTATTTATAAGTTTGTTCCTTATTAAATTTCTTTCAGCTTGTGTTTAAGTTGGCAACGTTAACCCTTTCTTTCTGCCAGTTTTGAAATTGGCCAATCATAAATTTCTGTCATTAATTTTCCACCAATCCTGGTTTCCTTCTTCAGTTCTGACATGTAATCTTTTGGTCGTCCAATAAAAGGCTTGTGGGCGGGTGTTCTCATTCATGAAAGGTCTCGAATGTTCCGCGAGGGTATATAAACTGCTGATTTTCGGGTCTCCGCGCCACGTCAGTAACACCTATCATTGTGTAAATTATGTAGCAGGGGGCGGGAAGCGCCTCTTTCTTCGGGCAGCAGTTCAACCACCAGGTAATGGCCGTTTTATAACTTATTTTCTTGCCAGCTCAGCAGTTTAACCCTCGGGGCGGGTTCGAAACCTTTTACCATGTAACTTTCCTCTAAAATGTAAAAGACTCTTGATTTAAATTCTGCCTCTGTAACTACATATGGGGATAGAGAGTGCTTAACCCTCTCGAGCTCCCACTCATATTGTGTTGAGGTGAACTTATTTTCACAACCGTTTCTTCCCTTCTAAAGTAATGTAAATCGTTTTCTTATATAAGTCACCTCTTTAGTATGGGATTAGCCCTTGCATTATCGACCTAGTGCCAAGTAGGTTTTAATAGGGGGTATTTGGAGTGCAGTTTCGCCTCCTCTCAAGTCGGTATTTTGGAGGCCATGTAATTGTCCTGTTTCTTCACTTAATAGGCCTCAGTAGGTTGGGTATTTTCTTACCCCTGTGTGTATGTCCTTGGAGGACAGCTTGAATGTGGAGTTTGGTGTGGCCTTTGATAGGCTGGAACTTTGAGAGCGGGTTGCTCTTCCAAAAAAAAAATGTTTCTGTGTGCCTCGAGGAGGCTTTACTGTGTAATAGGGAGTAAGTGCTCCCGGGCATGATAGGGGCTTTCTCCCCCTTTTGTTGAATCTTGTATATTCGAGTAAAGTTGGGCTTATTGCTCAAGGATTGTAAGTCTGGGTCTCGACGCCCAAATCCTGTAACCTCGGTAATAGTGCATTTTTCATTGGTTGCTATGCTACTATGTACCTGTCATTCTTGTTATTTCTTGATTTTGCAAAGAAAATATAACCTTGTTAAATTTTATCTTAACTTTAATTTCGTAAGTTGGGACCTGTTCACCCCAGCACCTTCTTTCACCTCTAACTACCACGGAAAACTCCGTAACAAGTGGTAGCAGAGCGTGGTTGAATGGGTCTCAAATTAGCCCCTTTTGACGGCTACACATTGCTTTGCTCTTGAACTCTAACAATTTTCTCTTTTGCTGGACTTTTCCTTGTCATTTTTCAAAATTGATAAATTTTGTCATCGTGCCCGGCCCTCGCGATGTCCTCCATCTCAACTATTTGCGCAAGGAGGAGTTGATCTATGAATTAACAATTAGAAATGTGCAATCTGGAGGCACGGTTGCGATAGACACCAATAAGCTTAGATAGTCCCTTGATTTGCCCATTTCCATCCCCACTTTGGGAGGGAAAGAAATTGACGACTCTCTCTCCACGATCACTGACAACACTACTGAGCTGGCATCCGTAATTACCTTTTTTGAAGAAAATGACCCGTCTCCTAACCAAATTAAACGTGTGCAAGCAATGTTATTTCATTTTTCTAATAGAGTTAACGATCTATTGTCTCTGAAGTTGAATGACATTCAAAGGAAGGAAGCTAGTGTTGTTCTTGAAAATCCTTCCGAATTGTCTAGTAAGGTGACCCAATTGTTAACTGGGAAAGTTCCTCCCAAAACTGATCAACCCTCTACGGCGAATGTAGGTAGCCAGGAAGAGTCTCCTAAGGGAGAAGTCAATAGGAAATCTGTTGGAGCGCAACAAATCTCTGCCCCATTGGACAACGAGTCTGAACGCCGTACCTCGTTGAATAACGCACGTTCTGAATTAGGTTCCTCGCCACTTAAACCTCTACCTGCTATGTCACCAGGATTCAGTAGTTTGTCTCGTCCATTAGCTATGCTGCTCAGAGGTATTTCTAAGTTTTCTGTTAACTCTACCAGTGAAGTAATTTCATTCTTACGGTTTTTAGTTGAATTTCAGGATCATGCCCTCGTTTTTTCTCTTTCTCCGTGTCAAATATTGCAGATCATTTATCCCTATGCAATTGGTGTTCTCTCAGACAAAATATTCAGGGCAATTGCTGAACAGTCATCTATTGAAGACTTTCATGCACACCTTCTCGCAAACTTCATTCCGGCTCGAGCTAGGTCATCGCTTATTCAAAAGCACTACTATCGCGTACAGCGTCTGGACGATAGTCTTGCCGACTTCATCCAGGACATCAAGTTTTATACCAGGGTGTTTGCTCTTCATTTTCCTGAAGATCAAATTGTTCAGGCTATTGTAGAAGGTATTTCACCACCTTACAGATCATACTTGTGTTTTGCGTCGCGTCCGCAAACTTTCGCTGAGCTAGAAGGTATGGCTGTATCGGCCGAAGGAGTCAGATACGCCGATACCTTGCGTGTCGCGAAAGAACCCCCTCCAGCCTCTAGTAGTTTTCGGCCTCCACCTCGCCGACCCATCATACCCCGTAAATGTTACGCTTGCGGGTCGCCTGACCATCTTCGCAATAAATGTCCATTGATCAAAGCTAGTAGGACCACTAATGGAGCAAGTTCATCCCAAGGCTGCTTTAAATGCGGCGCGTTTTCACATATTGCCAAGAACTGCCCTAATACTAACAGCACTCCCTCCTGCTCAACTTCTGGTGCAACTTCCACCAAGGCCAATAATAATAAGTGACTAGTGGCTTCGGCTGAGTCGGCGAACCCTTCTTCTCGAGGCTCAGCCCTAAGTAAACATACCAAAATTTCAGGGAAAACTCAGACTTCAAACTTATCTTTTGAAGGCCCTAAAAAATGTCTTAGGATTGCGGCGGATACCCCCGCACCTGTACCTTTTCTTAAAATTGAGGTGAATAATGAGCCTATAACGGCTCTATTAGATTCAGGTAGTGTGGGTTCTATTATTTCGGCTGAATGATACTCCAAATTGAAAACTGTGTGTAAACTTCCTAACTATTGTTCGTCTTCAGTTCAATATGTTTCGGCTAATTCATCTCCATTAGAAATTTTAGGCTCCTTAAATGCCAAAATTCGTATTTCTAAATTTACTTGGAAAGTTAAACTGTTTGTGGCTGAGCATTTGTCTTGCCCCATTATATTGGGAGCCGACTTCATGTCCCATACTGGTCTAGTGCTAGATCTTCAGAGTAAGTCGTGCACATTCAAATTTGCGTCTAATAGTAAAATCCCTTTGTTAAAGTGTAGTTCTGTATCATGTTCATCTATTTCGCCTACCCAGGATGAGATGTTGTTAGATCTTAGACATCTACCTGAGGAGCAGGCTGATAGTATTCGTAAGTTGTGTCAGTCGTTTCCAGAGGTGTTCTCTGATGCTCTTGGTGTTACAGACATTATTGAATATAAAATTGAGGTTACGGATTCGATTCCTGTCCGTTTTCCACCTTATAGGCTATCTCCACCTAAAATGAAGGCATTGAAAGAAATCATCGATCAAATGTTAAAGGATGGTATTATTAGGCCCTCTAAGTCGGCGTATTCTTCGCCTATTTTTCTAGTCCCGAAACCCCAAGGTGGCTTCAGGCCTGTCATTGATTATAGGGCTCTCAATCGGAAGGTGGTGTTACAATCTGTGCCGCTTCCTGACCTTCATTCTTGTTTTTCATGGTTTCGTAAAGCTAAGTTCTTTACCATCTTGGATCTAAATCAGGCCTATAATCAAATTCCTCTGGCTGAAGAATCTAAACATCTTACAGCGTTTGCCACGCATTGGAATCTGTATGAATACAACCGCGTGCTTTTCGGGCTCCCCACGGGAGCAGCCGTACTTACCAGACTGCTAGATAGGGTATTCTCCGACATCAAATTTGAGTACTTGTACCACTATCTGGATGATGTCGTCGTATTTTCGGAAACATTCGAAGAACACCTAGATCATCTGCGAGAAGTTCTCAATCGCCTTCGTAAAGCTGGGTTAACTGTGAAATTGTCCAAGGTCGCCTTCGCTAAACCCTCTATGTCATTCCTAGGGCATATTGTCTCGCCCGATGGTGTTGCAGTCGATCACTCTAGAACACAGGCCATCCGTGATTTCAAGCCTCCCAAGGACATTAAAGGAATTGCCAGATTCATTGGTATGGTGAATTTCTTCAGGAAATTTATTCCTAACTTCGCTAACAGAGCGGCGCCCTTGAACCTTCTTCGTTGGAAAGGCACCAAATTCGAGTGGGGACCTTCTCAACAAGCCGCTTTTGAAGACCTGAAATTAGCTCTTTGTAATGCCCCTGTCCTTGCTATGCCAGAATTCTGAAAGAAATTCATCGTCCAAACCGACGCGTCGTCGTCGGAGGTAGCTGCAGTCCTTCTTCAAGAGACTGAACTGGGGAGGCGACCCATCGCCTATGCCTCTAGGACCCTATCGGATCAAGAAGCAAAGTATTCCATCTATGAGCTTGAAGGTTTGGCAGTTTTATTTGCCTTAGAAAAGTTCCGTCTCTATTTGGAACACGTCAAATTCGACTTGGAGACTGATAACCAAGACTTAAGCTGGGTCTTAGGTAGGCCGCGTCGTACTGGTCGTATAGCCCGGTGGGCCATCCGAATTTCTGCCTTCCAATTTGACGTTAGGCATATTCGAGGTACTGAAAATGTTGTCGCAGACGGACTCAGCCGTATGTTTTCGAATGAGGTAGAGATCCCTGAACAGGACGATAGTTCAACACCTCCCGAGTCCATGCTATCTGAGGTTAATGCCATCTTACTAGATGCTCCCATGCTCTTTAGAGATATTGAGAAATATCAATGTGAAGATCCAACGCTGGCTCCGATCATGGAAACCCTTTCTTCTGGGGAACATGTTCCTTATGTACTGAGGAATGGTGTTTTATGTTGCCCTTCGAGGCATGATAAGATGATGAAAGTTGTAGTTCCAGCTGTTCTTGTACCTATGATCTTCAAGTACTATCATGAGACCCCATGAGGGGGGCATTTAGGCATCTTTAAAACCCGTGAAAAGATCCGTGAAATGTTTATCTGGAAGGGTATGGACGGTGAAATTCGTGAACTAGTTAAAGCTTGTAAATCTTGTTTGCTTAGTAAACCAACCATGTCCACCAAGGTAGGCTTTTTGTCTTCTCATCAAGCGTCGCGCCCCATGGAACGTCTCTACGTCGATTACGTAGGACCCTTCCCCCAGTCAAAGGGAAATGCCAACAAGTTCATCTTTGTATGTGTAGATGGTTTTACAAGATTTTCCTGGTTATTTCCGACTAAGCTGGCTATCGCTCAGTCCACCATTACTTGTTTAAATTCTATCTTTCCTTCTTTTGGTCCGTGTCAATATATTGTGTCTGACAATGCTAAGGCTTTCACATCTAACCTATTTCGTAAATTCTGTTTTGATCTGTCTATACCTCATGTGACTACTTCGGCTTATTATCCCCAACCATCTCTTGCCGAAAGAGTCAATCGTAATCTCAGGTCGGCGCTTATTGCCTATCATCATGAAGATCATTCCAGGTGGGACATGTCCCTGCATTGGTTAGCTTTCGCTCTGAATTCGGCTGTTCATGAATCACATAAATTTACTCCAGCTTCGTTGATGTTCAAGTTTGTTCCCAACACGCCGCTCTCCAACCTTTGGTCTTTGAGTGATATTCTACCTGAGACAATAGATCCAGATAATATTAAAGATCTTTGGAAGAAGGCTAAAGCCAATCATAAAGTGTCTCATGAAAAGGTTAGGGAAAGATATGATCGTGGACGGAAACCCACCAATTTGAAGGTAGGCGACCAGGTAATGGTCAAAAATTTTGTTCCCGCGGGCAAGCTTGCCCCCAGATTTCATGGGCCGTGTATTATTCTCGATTTCCTTACACCCGTTACCTTATTGCTAAGCAATCCAGCCACCGAGAGGATATTTAGGGTTCACCTGTCGCAGGTGAAACCTGTGTAACTTCCGCGCTAACGTAGCTGATTTTATATTTGTTTTAACATCTTTGAAAGAATTCGGAAGGTTATATTTTTTTGTTTCATTTTGAGCCCTTCTGCCCCTGGAGTCAGTTTCTTTGTATTTAAGCATTTATTGTACACCTTCCCCGATCAGTTAAACTGCCATCCTGTCCTTGCCATGGCCATTACCACGCGCCCGTCTCCTGCTTACATAAAACTGTGGCTAATTGGAATTAAATAAATATTTCCACGCCGCTGGCCATCAGTTCCACCACAAAGACTGTACCCTAAAATCTTCTGGTCCAACAATCTGCCGCCGAGATTTTAATGTTTCAGTGCCCCCGCAGCCGCGAGGCGCCGTACCGCCACTGAGGTGGGGTACGGGCCCGCCCCTCTCCAGTGAGGCCAACCAGTGTACGGCGAGCCGGAGCCCTCCTCCCGGCCAAGGCTGATGTGCGGCGCACAACCTGCTACTTGCCCGCGGCCTGTATACGTTCGTCGCGGGTGCGGCGTGCTTCAACACCACTACTCCTCTCATAGTGCGGGCGAGCGGTATCTCAGAGTACTCGAGGGGTCCGAGCGGTCTCCTCTGGACACAAGCAGCGGCGGCTGGTCTGGCCGTCAAACTTAATCAACATTGAATGTACTTAATCAGCTACATGGAAATTTCACACCTACAATTACTACATTTTTTGATTCAACTGTAATATTTGGTGGACTTAGGAAATTTTTCTTCACGTTCAAGAATTAAAAGTTTTTCTTTCTGAATTCAACTTCTACAAGCATAAAGACATTACTTCAAAAGTTACTACAAGAATTTTGAATCTGGATCCAATCATTTAAGAAAATATTTTTTTCTCTTCTGCAATTAATGTCTATATCAACATCATAACTTGGACTTTGTTTTCAAACAAATTTGATATGTGTCACCCCTTGTAAGGACTTTTGAGGGGGGTCTGTACCGGGTGGTACACCTCCACGCCGCTAATTCAAACTTTGCGCCAGTTGTAACTCCTCTACTGGAGGAAGCCTGAACTTTAACTACCATGTTAATTCTCTAGTTTCTCAGATGTCCCTACTTGTAAATTTTGAAGTGTTCTGAACTATGTCAATTTCGATTCATTGTTGTTTTCTCTGTAGCAAGAAGTGTGAACATTCTCTTCTAGATGACACTACTTACGAACTACTATTGTACACCCTAGTGCGAAGTGAGGGAACCCTTTTTTTGAAGAAATTTAGTATTTATAAGTTTGTTCCTTATTAACTTTCTTTCGGCTTGTGTTTAAGTTGGCAACGTTAACCCTTTCTTTCTGCCAGTTTTGAAATTGGCCAATCATAAATTTCTGTCATTAATTTTCCACCAATCCTGGTTTTCTTCTTCAGTTCTGACATGTAATCTTTTGGTCGTCCAATAAAAGGCTTGTGGGCGGGTGTTCTCATTCATGAAAGGTCTCGAATGTTCCGCGAGGGTATATAAACTGCTGATTTTCGGGTCTCCGCGCCACTTCAGTAACACCTATCATTGTGTAAATTATGTAGCAGGGGGCGGGAAGCGCCTCTTTCTTCGGGCAGCAGTTCAACCACCAGGTAATGGCCGTTTTATAACTTATTTTCTTGCCAGCTCAGCAGTTTAACCTTCGGGGCGGGTTCGAAACCTTTTACCATGTAACTTTCCTCTAAAATGTAAAAGACTCTTGATTTAAATTCTGCCTCTGTAACTACATATGGGGATAGAGAGTGCTTAACCCTCTCGAGCTCCCACTCATATTGTGTTGAGGTGAACTTATTTTCACAACCGTTTCTTCCCTTCTAAGGTAATGTAAATCGTTTTCTTATATAAGTTACCTCTTTAGTATGGGATTAGCCCTTGCATTAGCGGCCTAGTGCCAAGTAGGTTTTAATAAGGCGTATTTGGAGTGCAGTTTCGCCTCCTCTCAAGTTGGTATTTTGGAGGCTATGTAATTGTCCTGTTTCTTCACTTAATAGGCCTCAGTAGGTTGGGTATTTTTTTACCCCTGTGTGTATGTCCTTGGAGGACAGCTTGAATGTGGAGTTTGGTGTGGCTTTTAATAGGCTGGAACTTTGAGAGCGGGTTGCTCTTCCAAAAAAAAAAAAAAGTTTTTGTGTGCCTCGAGGAGGCTTTACTGGGTAATAGGGAGTAAGTGCTCCCGGGCATGATAGGGGCTTTCTCCCCCTTTTGTTGAATCTTGTATATTCGAGTAAAGTTGGGCTTATTGCTCAAGGATTGTAAGTCTGGGTCTCGACGCCCAAATCCTGTAACCTCGGTAATTGTGCATTTTTCATTGGTTGCTATGCTACTATGTACCTGTCATTCTTGTTATTTCTTGATTTTGCAAAGAAAATATAACCTTGTTAAATTTTATCTTAACTTTAATTTCGTAAGTTGAGACCTGTTCTCCCCAGCACCTTCTTTCACCTCTAACTACCACGGAAAACTACGTAACAATTATTATTATTATTATTATTATTATTATGATTATTATTATTATTATTATTATTATTATTATTATTATTATTATACGTACCCGTGAGCTTGCATTGGGAAGATGGTAGGTTCAAATCTCACAGTCGCTAGCCATGAGGATGATTTTTCCTCAGTTCCCTACTTTTACACCAGGCTGTAACCTAATTCCTATACTTGCATCACAGAAAACCTATGTGTTATTGCGACGTTGTCGCGCTAATTATTGTAATATACGGTGCAGTTAGCAGTGAAACAGAACATATATAAACCATATAAATTCCAGCTGCTATGGACTACTACAACTGTAGATATCAGTCGTCACAGTGACGATGAAAATACTATGACTACGGAGACATCGTATGAATTATTATGACCTTAGATGTTACAGACATAATTATGAAAAATACTTCATTAGTACCTTATTTCAGTCCTTTTCTCAATAAAAGAACAGTAGTCCGTATAGCCCATCAAGGACGTCGGGCCCAGAAGGCGACCGCTGATCAGATGGGAAAAAGGGTCTCTTGGTCATTGTCACGACACCTCAGCTACATTGCTTGGTTATCTACCTTTCATACAGCTTCTCGCTTGGCTATCTAAGGATTGGAAATGAACCGGTGGCCTTCAGTTAAGATGGTTTGATTAGACGCCAACATTTTCAGTGCAGCCTACTTTTTCTTGCTTGTGGCGTCACGTCGCACCAACACAGATAGATCTTTCTTTTTTTTTTTTGCTAGGGGCTTTACGTCGCACCGACACAGATAGGTCTTATGGCGACGATGGGATAGGAAAGGCCTAGGAGTTGGAAGGAAGTGGCCGTGGCCTTAATTAAGGTACATCCCCAGCATTTGCCTGGTGTGAAAATGGGAAACCACGGAAAACCATCTTCTTTTTTTTGCTAGGGGCCTTACGTCGCACCGACACAGATAGGTCTTATGGCGACGATGGGATAGGAAAGGCCAAGGAGTTGGAAGGAAGCGGCCCTGGCCTTAATTAAGGTACAGCCCCAGCATTTGCCTGGTGTGAAAATGGGAAACCACGGAAAACCATCTTCAGGGCTGCCGATAGTGGGATTCGAACCTACTATCTCCCGGATGCAAGCTCACAGCCGCGCGCCTCTACGCGCACGGCCAACTCGCCCGAAAACTATCTTCAGGGCTGCCGATAGTGGGATTCGAACCCACGATCTCCCGGATGCAAGCTCACAGCCGCGCGCCTGCAGCTTAGTTACAATGTTACATAATATATAGGAACTTTCATTCTATCAACGACTGAAATTAATCTGGGCAAGTGTCGCAATTAAACTCATAAAACTGTAAGTTTACAGAAGCTGCAAATTCTTGTTTGTGAAGTTTCTTTATAACTGCTGTAATATTAGGATTAATTCTCTGAATATGATTCTTGACAATCGAAATAACTAGCTCTCTCCTTATTTAACTTAAGAGTGTAGTCTGCTATCCTCTAATATACGTCTTTCTCCTTCTAGCACTTATCATTTTTATGATACTGATTTTGTCTCATACACCTTTTTGTATTTTTCACTCAGTTCCTGGTCAGTTATTTGAAGAATCGTAACTTATCGATAATTCTCTCATTATTGTGTTTAAAATGGCTAATTTGATCATCCACTCAAGCATATTTGTAATAATAATAATAATAATAATAATAATAATAATAATAATAATAATAATAATAATAATAATCACCGAGCTCCATAGCTGCAGTCGCTTAAGTGCGGCCAGTGTCCAGTACTCGGGAGATAGTGGGTTCGAACACCATTGTCGGCAACCCTGAAGATGGTTTTCCGTGGTTTCCCATTTTCAAACCAGGAAAATGCTGGGGCTGTACCTTAATTAGGGCCATGGTCACTTCCTTCCCACTCCTAGCGCCTTCCTGTCCCATCGTCGCTATAAAACGTATCTGTGCTGGTGTGACGTAAATCAAATTGTAAAAAATTAAAAAATAATAATAACAACAGTCGCTCGCCCCTAACCGCACGGCCAACTTGCCCGGTGATAAACTTTTAGCATCCACTCAACTCCTATTCATTTTAAGAGATGTGTCGTCGGAATATTGTGTATAGTAGTTCTTCAACGTGCCGAAAGTCACGACACAGAGCATTTATACCACCCAAATATTCTGGCCACCTTAGCCAAGATCAAATCCACTAACTTGAGAGCAGAAGAATAACGAGTAACCGAATCTGCCACTAAGCTCGACAAATGAATTTTGCATCTTTATTAGGTGTTGACTGAATGAAAATTCTAAATTATTATTCTAACTCTGACTGACTTTTTGTCAGTCAACACACCAAAGGTTCTCGGTGAGCAAGGTTGAAAAATGGCTAGGATTGGGAAGAAGACAACCGTTGCCTTAATTAATGGACAGCCCGAGTATTTGCCTGGTGTAAAAATGGGAAACAACTGAACACCATTTTCAGGGCTGCTGACGATTGAGTTCGAATCCACCATTTCCCAAACGCGAGCCCACAACTACGTGACCCGACAGAGACAACACAGTAAACTCTCTTAATGGCTAAGAAGTATTGAAAGTAGCGCTACGCCAAGGGAGCTTGCGAAATTCATCAGTTCTAAATCCACATAATTACTTCTATACACAATCAAATTTCCAGAATAAAAATGAGACTGATTTTATACTTACAATATGACACTTGACTGGAAATACGCAGTTACTAATATGGATTAACGACAAATTATATTTTATAGGAGCATTGTATTTGAGATACCGTAGTACCCGGCATCTGGAGTAAACGTCGAAATCCCTTGCAACTTCCGTGAGATTAGATCACGACTTACCTGAAATGTCGTTGGTATAATCTTCGTATAACATTAGCTGCGAGTTTTACCGGAAGTTTAAAAAATTGACATCGGAATGTGCGGGAAAACGCTGGGTAAGAAGTATCAGTTGTATTAATCTGTTTACATAGACCCTGTAAGTGCCAGACGGTGTGCACAGGACAGACAAGCTGCATGAATCACCGTATTCGTCAGCACTTTGCCCTCTCACCCCACAACGAAATAACAATGTGTGATCAGCAGACCTCAGCTGACTGTTAACATACCCTGCGTCGCATCTTCTCCAGTCATCAAGCGACACGGATGTCCATTGCAGCTGGTAACCCGCGGTGTCACGTGTTATTTTCAGCATCGGCTTCGGGATATTCCAGTTAAAACTATCAGCTGATTTTAGTGCAGGTTGCTCTTATATGATATCGATTGGCAACGAAATCTCAGTTAAGTTGTGACGTTATGTCACTGAAGCTTACCTTGTCAGGAAATTAGAAAATCACTGGAACGCTGAATCGAACCACCAAGGTAACCTCCTCAGTACCCACAGCCGTGAAGTTACGTGTAAGTTGTGAACTGTTATGGCAAATAATATTACGATTTCAGCGTTAACCACTAGAGTACAGGGATAGGAGGTTTATTCACCCTCAATGTTACACTACAGCTAGTCCGCAAAGGAAGAGATCCCCAAGTATCCACCCCACTAAAGCAAAGGGATCAGTAAGCTCGGTGAGGCGTTAGCAGGCCAATACCAAAAAGCAATTACAGATTAGCTCGACTCGGGACAAATTAACAGCTAGAAATGAGAAATGGTGTGTAGGTGTGAAGACCGCCCTGCAAGCCGTAAATCAGAATTAGTTGAGAGATAACTACGTATGAACCCAGATTAGAAAGAATAAAAATTAGAAATGAAAAGGTTAAAATATCACTGAAAGGTCGCGGAAAAACCATAAAGTAAGTGGTCAGACCTTTGAATGGGCACTGTAGTGACTCAAGAATAAACCGCAGATGGATGTCTAGAACCGAGAAACTGGGCCTTTTAGAAGAGTGTGTCGAAAACAAACAGCTATTTAGCAGATAGTGCGGTGAGAAAGACCATTATCCTTTCATCTCTCCATAACAAAGATTGAAACTAAGGTATACTTACTTCCAAAATGTTGAGGAAACTACCCTCTTTTTCATGGAATACAGGAAGAAAGAGATGTTGCGATTAATAGGGCTATTTTAAATCACGTGTTACGTTTATTCCACCAATAAAATATTGCCAGGTAGTCCTTGAAGCAACTGCAGCCATATTATTATTATACATACATACACACATCATCATCATCATCATCATCATCATAGACCGTTATGCCTTTCAGTTTTCAGTCTACAAGCCTCTGAAAATTTACTAAACGTCGCCACAATCCTCTATTTGCAACTAGTGTTGTGGCCTCATTTAGTTCTATACCTCTTATCCTTAAATCGTTAGAGACATAGTCTAAACATCCTCGTTTTGGTCTTCCCCTACATCTCTCACCATCCCTAACAGAGTCCATTATTCTCCTATGTAATCAAACCTCATCCATTCGACTTACATGACCCCACCACCAAAACCGGTATATGCTTACAGCTTCATTAATCGAGTTCATTCCTAACTTAGCCTTTATCATCTCACTCCGAGTACCCTCGTGCCATTGTTCCGCCCTGTTGATCATACTCGATATTTTCATGTCTGTCACTTGTAACTTACGAATAAGATCTCCCGAGTCCACCCAGCTTTCACTCCCGTAAAGCAAAGTTGGTCTGAAGACAGAGCGATGTAAAGATGTTTTCGTCCGGAAGCTGACATCTTTCTTACAGAATACTGTTGATCATTCATTAGCCTTATTGCATTTTGATTCAATCCCACGTAATATACTACAATCGTGGGAGAACACACAACCTACATATTTGAAACTAGCTGATGTACCCGTGCTTCGCTACGGGATTCTCAGAAAGACTGACTTGGTTGTTTTTCTAACTGAATTCAACATAGGTCATTACAAAAACATCAGTAGGAATGTAGCGATTGAAAGCAATGTTATCATATAAAATATTCGATCAAATGAAAAACCGCACACTTTCTCACTTTCAACGAACAGTACTACGCTGCCGATCTAAGAGTCCTAAGTTCCAGAGCTGGAATAACCAGGTCGCAGACTGCCGTGAACACTCCTCTGTCATTATTCCGTTAAATATGCACACTACACACTCCAATCAGTGCCTCAGAGTAGGGATTGTATAGCTCGAATACTATGATGAACCAGTGTGTTTCGTACCAGATATATCAGAAAATATATGAACCAGAGGAATGGCATGCTAAAGAAGAAAGTTATCTTACACCCCAGCTACTTCCCACCAATATACAGGCAGACTGTTACAGTCGGTACGACCAGGCGAGTTGGCCGTGTGGTTAGGGGCGCGCAGCTGTGAGCTTGCATCCGGGAGATATTGGATTCGAACCGAACTGCCGGCAACCCTGAAGATGGTATTCGGGAGAGAGTGGGTTCGAGCATCACTGTCGGCAGCCCTGACGATGGTTTTCCGTGGTTTCCCATTTTCACACCAGGCAAATGCCGGAACTGTACCTTAATTAAAGCCACGGCCGCTTCCTTCCACTTCCTAGACCTTTCCTATCCCATCGTCGCCATAAGACATATCTGTGTCGGTGCGACGTTAAGCAAAAAAAATGGTATTCCGTGGTTTCCCATTTTCACACCAGTCACACCAGGCTGTACCTTAAAGCCCAGGCCGCTTCCTTCACACCACTATTCATTTCCTATCCCATCGTCGCCATAAGACCTACCTGTGTCGGTGCGGCGTCAAGCAAATTTAAAAATAACCTCGGTACGCTGCAGTAATCCTATCTATCGGGGATGAGAGGAAACAGAAGACAAAAAGCACATCACAACAAACAATGGTCAATGTAATGTTATTGTTGATAAAGTTTATGAGCTTTCTATATTGCAGGCCTTCACATTAGTTTTCTTTCGACTCTGTGATATTAGGGTGTCTTACAAAATTATTTATATCGTAGACTGTAGCTCCTTATTCTCAGACTTTACATAGGGCCTACCGATTTTCACTAAATTCTGTTTACCCATTTTCTCGTGACTCGGCGCTGATATGGACTTAGTAACAAAAATCCAAATTTATGAATATCTCCGATTATATGCGGTACGGTAACAATATATAAGACATAAGTGATCGGAAATTTAATAACTTCTTACATAACTACTACTAACTTACGACATAACTAAAGTTATGTTAGTTATGTAGTATTTATCGATACGACCACTAATAACATAAATAACTTATTTGAGAATTACATTTCAGACCTTCCCCTAAACTACTATTTCACTCAGCGTGAATAAAATAATTTGTAGCCTAGATTGCAGTGGTTCATCACCCGACATTACATACTGATTTTTATTAAAATTCTCTTCAGCCGTTTTACCATGATTCGTGTACATACATACATACATACATACATACATACATGCATACATACATACATACAGAGAGACAGACAGACTGACAGAAATTACGGAAAAGTAAAAAAATGCATTTCGTTGTTCCTGTGGGCATGACCGATACAGAAATACCATTCTTTTCAAATTCTGAGTAATAAACAGAAAAACTCTTCTTTTATACATGTAGATTTATCGATACGACCACTAATAACATAAATAACTTATTTGCGAATTACATTTCAGGCCTTCCCCTAAACTACCATTCCACTCGGCGTGAATAAAATAATTTATAGCCGAGCTTGTAGTGGTTCATCTGCCGACATTACATTCGGATTTTCATTAAATTCTCTTCAGCTGTTTTCTATTGATGCGTCTACAATCATACACACAGACAGACAGACAGACAGACAGACAGACAGACAGACAGACAGACAGACAGACAGACAGACAGACTGACTGACAGAAATTACGGAAAAGTAAAAATTGCATTTCCTTGTTACTGTGGACATGGCAGATACAGAAATACCATTCATTTCAAATTCTGAGCAATGTACAGGCAAAACACTTATTTTATATATAGATTACATTTCAGGCCTTCCCCTAAACTACCATTTCACTCAGTGTGAATAACATTATTGATAGCCTAGATTATAGCGACCTATTCCCCGACTTTGCATACCCATTTTCGTGAAGATACGACCACTAATAAAATAAATATATGAAAATTAAATTTTGGGCCTTCCCCTAAACTACCATTTTTCTCAGCGTGTATAGCCTATATTGTAGCGACTTATTTCCCATCTTTGTCTAGCGATTTTTCACGAAGACACGACCACTAATAACATAAATATTTGAGAATTAAATTTCAGGCCTTCCCTTAAACTACCATTTCACACAGCGTGATTAAAATAATTTATAGCCTAGATTGTAGCGGTTTATCTCCCGACTTTACATTCCGATATTCATTAAATTCTCTTCAGCCGTTTTCTCGTGATCCGTGTACAGACAGACAGACAGACAGACAGACAGACAGACATTACGGAAAAGTAAAAAAATGCATTTTCTTGTTACTGTGGACATGACCGTTACAAAAATGCCATTATTTTCAAATTCTGAGCAATGTACAGACAAAACTCTTATTATATATATATATAGATTACCAGGCGAGTTGGCCATGCGGTTAGGAGCGCGCAGCTGTGAGCTCGCATCCGGGAGATAGTGGGTTCGAAGCCCACTGTCGGCAGCCCTAAAGATGGTTTTCCGTGTTTTCCCATTTTCACACCAGGCAAATGTTGGGGCTGTACCTTAATTAAGGCCACAGCCGCTTCCTTCCAATTCCTAGGCCTGTCGTGTGCCAATCGTCGCCATGATGCCTGTCTGTATCGGCGCGACGTAAAGAAGATAGAAAAAAGAAATTTGAAATGATCTACCTGTTCCGGCTTTGTATCGTCAATCTGACATTCAGTTCAGTTGGGTTTCTTACCTAGAGATATCAATTTAGTCCTCAAAAGGCTAATTACCGAGCTCGATAGCAGCAGTCGCGGAAGTGCGGCCAGTATCCAGTATAGGTTCGAACCCCACTATCGGCAGCCTTGAAAATGGTTTTCCGTGGTTTCCCATTTTCACACCAGGCAAATGCTGGGGCTGTACCTTAATTAATGCCACGGCCGCTTCCTTCCCACTCCTAGCCATTCCCTGTCCCATCGTCGCCATAAGACCTGTCTGTGTCGGTGCGACGTAAAGCAACTACCAAAAACTACCAAAAGGCTAATTTTCATAACGTACTCATTGCATCTATTTTCAGGTTACAAGAAGTTAGACTGCAGGCTTTCGGCACAATCTGCCATTAAGACCAAGTCGTCAGCATAGGCCAGACTGCTTACTACATTTCCAACTAACTGAATCCCCACCACCCTATAACATCATATCTTTCAGCAGATTATCCATGTACTGTAAAGTACTAACAACAAAGGTGAAATATTACAGCCTTGTCTAACCCCTGTAGATACACGCGAAATCTTTAGTAACTCTCTCAGGGGTAACATCCATCAGACGGATTAACACATGCACACATCTGAAGAGTGAGGGGAGGTGGAGAAAACGGAAGTTCCAGGATATCTAGCAAGAACGAAACACACGCGGACGGGAAGGTACTTGCTGAAATGGTAGCGGTCTCGACCATGATTTCATTATCAAATGGCATCATGCTCAACCACTGTAAGAAACAATGACCCTTATTATCGTCAATATAGGCCCTGTTAACTTCTACTACTACTATCAATCAATCAATCAATAAATACTGATCTGCATTTAGGGCAGTCGCCCAGGTGGCAGATTCCCTATCTGTTGCTTTCCTAGCCTTTTCCGAAATGATTTCAAAGAAATTGGAAATTTATTGAACATCTCCCTTGGTAAGTTATTCCAATCCCTAACTCCCCTTCCTATAAATGAATATTTGCCCCAGTTTGTCCTCTTGAATTCCAACTTTATCTTCATATCGTGATCATTCCTACTTTTATAAACGCCATTCAAACCTATTCGTCTACTAATGTCATTCCACGCCATCTCTCCGCTGACAGCTCGGAACATACCACTTAGTCGAGCAGCTCTTCTTCTTTCTCTCAATTCTTCCCAACCCAAACATTGCAACATTTTTGTAACGCTACTCTTTTGTCGGAAATCACCCAGAACAAATCGAGCTGCTTTTCTTTGGACTTTTTCCAGTTCTTGAATCAGGTAATCCTGGTGAGGGTCCCATACACTGGAACCATACTCTAGTTGGGGTCTTACCAGAGACTTATATGCACTCTCCTTTACATCCTTACTACAACCCCTAAACACCCTCATAACCATGTGTAGAGATCGGTACCCTTTATTTACAATCCCATTTATGTGATTACCCCAGTGAAGATCTTTCCTTATATTAACACCTAGATACTCACAATGATCCCCAAAAGGAACTTTCACCCCATCAACGCAGTAATTAAAACTGAGAGGACTTTTCCTATTTGTGAAACTCACAACCTGACTTTTAGCTCCGTTTATCAACATACCATTGCCTGCTGTCCATCTCACAACATTTTCGAGGTCACGTTGCAGTTGCTCACAATCTTGTAACTTATTTATCACTCTATAGAGAATAACATCATCCGCAAAAAGCCTTACCTCCGATTCCACTCCTTTACTCGTATCATTTATATATATAAGAAAACATAAAGGTCCGATAACACTGCCCTGAGGAACTCCCCTCTCAACTATTACAGGGTCAGACAAAGCTTCACCTACTCTAACTCTCTGAGATCTATTTTCTAGAAATATAGCAACCCATTCAGTCACTCTTTTGTCTAGTCCAATTGCACTCATTTTTGCCAGTAGTCTCCCATGATCCACCCTATCAAATGCTTTAGACATGTCAATCGCGATACTGTCCATTTGACCTCCAGAATCCAAGATATCTGCTATATCTTGCTGGAATCCTACAAGTTGAGCTTCGGTGGAATAACCTTTCCTAAAACCGAATTGCCTTCTATCGAACCAGTTATTAATTTCACAAACATGTCCAATATAATCAGAAAGAATGCCTTCCCAAAGCTTACATACAATGCATGTCAAACTTACTGGCCTGTAATTTTCAGCTTTATGTCTATCACCCTTTCCTTTATACACAGGGGCTACTATAGCAACTCTCCATTCATCTGGTATAGCTCCTTCGACCAAACAATAATCAAATAAGTACTTCAGATATGGTACTACATTCCAACCCATTGTCTTTAGTATATCCCCAGAAATCTGATCAATTCCAGCCGCTTTTCTAGTTTTCAACATTTGTATCTTATTGTAAATGTCATTGTTATCATATGTAAATTTTATTACTTCTTTGGCCTTAGTCTCTTCCTCTATCTCGACATTATCCTTGTAACCAACAATCTTTACATACTGCTGACTGAATACTTCTGCCTTTTGAAGATCCTCACATACACACTCCCCTTGTTCATTAATTATTCCTGGAATGTCCTTCTTGGAACCTGTTTCTGCCTTAAAATACCTATACATACCCTTCCATTTTTCACTAAAATTTGTATGACTGCCAATTATGCTTGCCATCATGTTATCCTTAGCTGCCTTCTTTGCTAGATTCAATTTTCTAGTAAGTTCCTTCAATTTCTCCTTACTTCCACAGCCATTTCTAACTCTATTTCTTTCCAGTCTGCACCTCCTTCTTAGTCTCTTTATTTCTCTATTATAATAAGGTCGGTCTTTACCATTCCTTACCACCCTTAAAGGTACAAACCTGTTTTCATATTCCTCAACAATTTCTTTAAACCCATCCCAGAGTCTGTTTACATTTTTATTTACCGTTTTCCACTGATCATAGTTACTTTTTAGAAACTGCCTCATACCTGCTTTATCAGCCATATGGTACTGCCTAACAGTCCTACTTTTAAGATCTTCCTTTCTATCGCATTTATTTTTAACTACCACAAAAACAGCTTCATGATCACTAATACCATCTATTACTTCAGTTTTCCTATAGAGCTCATCTGGTTTTATCAGCACGACATCCAGGATATTTTTCCCTCTGGTTGGTTCCATCACATTCTGAATCAGCTGTCCTTCCCATATTAACTTATTTGCCATTTGTTGGTCATGCTTCCTGTCGTTCGCATTTCCTTCCCAATTTACATCTGGCAAATTCAGATCTCCCGCTACAATCACATTTCTTTCCATGTCGTTTCCCACATAGCTGACTGTCCTATCAAATAATTCCGAATCCGCATCAGTGCTACCCTTTCCCGATCTGTACACTCCAAATATATCAAGTTTCCTATTATCTTTAGAAATGAGCCTTACACCTAGAATTTCATGTGTCTCATCTTTAACTTTTTCGTAGCTTACAAATTCTTCTTTCACCAGAATGAAAACTCCCCCTCCCACCTTTCCTATCCTATCTCTACGATACACACTCCAGTGCCGTGAGAAAATTTCTGCATCCATTATATCATTTCTCAGCCATGATTCAACTGGAAGAGGAAAACATTTGACGTTCTCTTGGTTACTTCTCCTTCATCCTCAGGGTTGGCCAGAATCTTTGTCTAAACATTACCTGCCTTTTTCACCCGTAATTCTTGTAATCTCGAAGATTTTGGTCAACCCTGAGGATGAAGGTGAAGTAACCAGACAACGTCACATGTGATCGTCTTCCGGGAGGTGTGGCATGCGACGTTGCGCACTCGGAGACCACTCCCAACTCCATTTTTTCCGGAACTGATTAAGATATTTCTATGATTAAACATTCTAGCTATACTAGCTTTTCCTAATCAAGTAAAACAATAAATTAACTGTAATTTATTGCGATGAAGTGTGCACGATGTTTTTTTTTTTTGCTAGGGGCTTTACGTCGCACCGACACAGATAGGTCTTATGGCGACGATGGGATAGGAAAGGCCTAGGAGTTGTAAGGAAGCGGCCGTGGCCTTAATTAAGGTACAGCCCCAGCATTTGCCTGGTGTGAAAATGGGAAACCACGGAAAACCATCTTCAGGGCTGCCGATAGTGGGATTCGAACCTACTATCTCCCGGATGCAAGCTCACAGCCGCGCGCCTCTACGCGCACGGCCAACTCGCCCGGTGTGCACGATGTAATCCCACCCCAATATATGGCATTTAATTGTTTGATCAGCGCGGACAATAACTTCATAAGAACGGTTCTACAAACACCCTTGCGCCTCTGGTAAGCATAATTATTTAATGCCAGGTTATTTTTACTTTGGTTTTTGAGGATAACAATTATTATTATTATTATTATTATTATTATTATTATTATTATTATTATTATTATTATTATTATTATTATTCGTAGTAGTAGTACGGTAGTATTAAATAGGGCCTCTATTGACGAAAATAAGGGTCATTCTTTCTTACAGTGGTTGAGCGCGATGCCATTTGATAATGAAGTCATAGTCGAGACCGCTAACATTTCAGGCAGACCTCGCACACAAGAATTACAGAGAAACTGGAGAATTTGACCCTCAATGAGTTGACATATACATTACGTCTGTTGCCTTGAAGGAGGCATGTGGTCCCTCCCTTAATTTCCCTCTTCCTTCATAGTCGAGCCAGTGGAACGTGTGGGCAGACCGGGAAGCAAGTACTTTCCCCTCCGCGTGTGTTTCGTTCGTGCTAAATATCCTCGTACTTCCGTTTCCTCCACCTCCCCTCACTCTTCGGATGTGTGCATGTGTTAACGCGTCTGATGGATGTGATCAATGAGAGAGAGTGTGTAAGCAGGTACTGGATGGTTCTGAGGGCTGTACTGATTTCTGGCCTGAAATTAATTTTTCTAGCCACGAGATACTAAAGATTTCGAGTGTACCCTGAACCAAGAACTCATTCTACCATCAATTCTCACTGCAGCCCAATTGTCAACACAAATGTCTTTGTAAATGTAATTCTCCCCGAGTACGTTGGCACTGCATTGTACTTATGACAGGTATAGCTTGCAGTGGTGTCGCTACCGGCGTGCTAGCCGGCCAGTGTCTTAGGAAGGTGCGGTAGCCAACTGATGAGACCATGCCACACTGGGGCGAGACACTGGTAATTTTTGCCATACAGTTTTCTGAATTGTATTTAGCTATCTCAAACGGAAGCCAAATTTTTGGTCACAAATGCCTTTGATTGACTTTAATAATCTACAATTAATCCTACAGTCCTCCGGTACGGCGTACAACTTTTCCCTAGGTACTTTGTCATATGATTTTTTTAGATTTACGAAATACAAATATAACTGTATATTCCTCTCGTAGCATTTTTAATTACCTGGCGCATACTGAAAATCTGATCCTGACAGCCCCTCTCTGGTCTGAAACCACACTGGTTTCCATCCAACTTCCTCTCAACCAGTGACCGCACACTCCCTTCCAAGATGCCAGTGTATACTTTGCCTGGTATACCAACCAACAAGACAGATCGATAGCTGTTGCAATCTTTCCTGTTCCCTTCTTATAGACAGGTTCAATTACCGCTTTTGTCCAATCTGAACGTACCTTACCAACAATCCATGCTAATTTTACTACTCTACTAGATGATGTACCCGTGCTTCGCTACGGAATTCTACATTGTATACAGAATTCTAGGTTAGGTAGTGTACACGTTGTGAGCAAGATTGTATTAAATTGCATAGCTCTTAACGTTACCCTAGAAACGCGACGGGGAAGTCACCAAACCTCTTTTCTCATATGAAGACTGAGTTAGGGAATTTTCACTATAATGGTAGACCGGCTTGCATACCATCAGTCACAGTCTGGTTGGGGAGCTTTCATTATAATGGTAGACACTCACTCTCCACCTGCCTTTTTAATCCTAAGAAAGACTGTCTTAGTGGTTTTCCCAACTGAAATGAATATACATTACAATGGCATCAGTAGGAATTGCGAAAATTAAAAGCAATGCTTTCATATGAAATACTCGATCAAATGAACAACCACACATTTTCTCACTTTTAACGAACAGGACTAAGCTGCCGATCTAACAGTCCAAAGTTCCAGAGCTGGAATGACCAAGCCGCAGACAGCCGTGATCCTTGAACACTTACTGGCGACGGATAAATCTGACCTGAAGGCAAATTTTTTCTCCAAGCCAAAGGAGAAACCTCCTCTTCACTGCTAATTTGGAATAAAATGAATGTAGAATTTAATGAAAATGACGAGAAAGAAGCTTTTCTTAAGAAACGGATCTTTTCAGGGTTGAATTTTGAGTTTTTAGTGAATTGTGGTGCTATAATTTGGAACAACCTTAATTGTTATTCTAGACCAGGCCATAATACTACTACTCTACTAAGTGAGCTTCTGCCTTAAGTATGCCCACTGCTCATTCAAAACAGCGCGTCAGAGTAGGGATCGAATAGCTGGAATCCTATGATGAACCAGTGTGTTACGTACCAGCTGTATCAGAAAATGTATGAACCAGAGGAATGGCATGCTAAAGAAGAAAGTTTTCTTACTCCCCGGCTATTTCCCGCCAATATTCAGTCAGGCTATTACACTCGGTACGCAGCAGTAATCCAATCTATCCGAGTTCAGAGGCAGCATAAAAGACAAAGAACAACACAACAAACAATGGTCAATGTAATGTTATTGTTGATCAATGTTATGCGCTTTCAATATTGTTGGCCTTCACGTTTAGTTTTCTTCCGACTCTGAAATACCACTCTTATCATAGTCGGTACACTAAAACTGAATAAAACATAAATGACCGGAAAATGTACTCTCTTTAAATTTTGTTATGTAGTAGTTTTCGATACGATCAATAAGATAGGTATTTAAAAATTACATTTTAGGCGGCGCCTTCCCCTAAACTACAATTTAATCCAGGGTGCATAAAATTGTTTATAGCTTAGACTGTAGTTTCTTATTTCCCGACTCTATATACCGATTTTCATCAAATTCTGTTTACCCATCTTCTCGTGGCTCGGCGTTGATATGGACTTAGCAACAAAAATACAAATTCATGAATATCTGTGTTATCATAGCCAATACGGTAAAATGTATAAGACAAATGGTCAGAAATTTAATTCTATATAACTTTGGTTATGTAGTATTTGTCGATACGAACACTAATAATATAAATATTTGAGAATTACATTTTAGGCCTTCCACTAAACTACCATTTCACTCAGCGTGAATTAAATAATTTTTATCCTAGATTGTAGTGGCTCATTCTCCGACTTCGCATACAGATTTTCAATGAGATAAGACCACTAATAACGTAAATATTTAAGAATTAAAATTTGGACCTTCCCCTAAACTACCACTTTAATCAGCGTGAAGAAAATTATTTATGACCTAGATTGTAGCGACTTATTCCTCGACTTTGCATACCGATTTTCATTAAATTCTCTCTAGCCTTTTTCTAGTGATGCGTTTACATACAGATAGACAGATAGACAGAACTTACGGAAAAGTAAAAAGTGCATTTCCTTGTTACTGTGGATATGACCGATACAGAAATACCATAATTTTCAAATTCTGAGCAATGTACAGACAAAACTCTTATTTTATATACATAGATGAAGCATTTTAATCTCTGCCTTCCCACTATACTTAACCATTTCAGGTCTAATTTCATCCATTCCTGCTGCTTTATGAAGAGTTTGCGATTCAGTACGCTTAGTGTATTATTCGATAACGGGTTAATTTTATTCTACTTCATTGCGGATATCCTGAGAATCCTTCGTATTATGAATCAATGAACCAGCACATATAAACAGTAAGGCCTAAAATAATGGCAATGGAGTTCGTTTACCATCCTCTCCACTTCATCAAGCGTAATTTCACCAACATAATTGCCCTCCTCCCCATGAGCTCGATTATTCGCGACGTGACCAGGAAGATTTCATTTTGCATTGAGAAGATTTTCAAAATATTCCTTCCACCTGTTCAGTGATTCCCAGGGATCTATTATGAGTTCATCTGAATAACCCAAACACTATTAATTTACGTTTTCCTTTTTCCCTTCTTGAGATTATTTATTATTGTCCAGAAAGGTTTCCCTGCTGCTTGACCTCGCCTTTCAAGGTTAGTACGAAATCCTTCCCAAGACGTCTTTTTGGATTCAACAACAGTTTGTTTCGCTCTGTTTCTTTCATCTACGTACAATTCCCTACCTGCATCAGTCCTTGATTGGAGCCATTTCTGATAGGCCTCCATTTTACGTTTACAAGCTGCTCTCACTTCTTCATTCCACCAAGATGTTCGCTTTTATCCACCTTTACACACAGTTGTTCCTAGGCATTCCCTTGCTGTTTCTACTACAGCATTCCTGTATGCCACCCATTCTCTTTCTATATCCTGAACCTGCTTACTGTCCACTGTTCGAAACTTCTCACAAATCATATCCATGTACTTCTCTCTAATTTCCTCGTCCTGGGGTATTATTATTGTTATTATTATTATTATTATTATTATTATTATTATTATTATTATTATTATTATTATTATTATTATTATTATTACAGAGTTGAGCGGCCACGCATGTTAACGCTCTACGGCTATGAAGCCAAGTTCTGAATTCGGGAGACCCGTGCGTTCGATCACAACCGTCGATTTTCCTGAGAATGTTTTTCTGTGTTTTCCAATTTTCACTTCCAGACAAACGCCGGAACAGTTTTTATCCGTATTCCACAGCCGATTACTTCCACCTCCTTGCCGAATTTCATTCACCGGCATTAATTTCTTATTCATTAGCTTCTCATTTGAAGCTGGCATCAGGAAGTACATCCGGTCGTAAAAACGTACGATATAAATTCATCTTATCCCATCCTCGACCTCGTATCAAGAAACGGGACTATGGGTAAAACATACATCAACTATAATAATAATAATAATAATAATAATAATAATAATAATAATAATAATAATAATAATAATAAACGTCTGTTGCATAGTTAGTGATGTTTTCTTTTGCTAGGGGCTTTACGTCGCACCGACACAGATAGGTCTTTTGGCGACGATGGGACAGGAAAGTCCTAGGAGTTGGAAGAAAGCGTCTGTGGCCTTAATTAAGGTACAGCCCCAGCATTTGCCTGGTGTGAAAATGGGAAACCACGGAAATCCATTTTCAGGGCTGCCGATAGTGGGATTCGAACCTACTATCTCCCGGATGCAAGCTCACAGCCGCGCGCCTCTACGCGCACGGCCAACTCGCCCGGTGTTAGTGATGTTACGAGCCACCAGGTTACGGAATTTTGTTCCTTAACTTGCCATAAGCCAACAGCTCACAATTGTAGCTTTTAAACCCCCTCATATGTCACTGACCTCAGTCAGGATCGAACATGTTTTCATGGGAATAGGACTACGACTAACCGACTGCACCACTGAGGTCGGTGCTTCCGAATCACTTCCGACATTGAGTTCTAAACTCGCGCCTAAAAAATTCAGAAACATCAAACTCATAGTGAATTTATTTTCACTGACACTTACCTAAGACGAACTAGGGTTGTCCGTACTTATGTAATCCTCTGCTAATGAAGTATCGATGGACATTCACGTGAAGGGAAGAAAATGTGAATAACTTAGTGGTGTGGATGTTTCATTTTAGAGTGCTGAAGGATTGTAGCCGTAATTTGAAAGTATTCATTTTCGAATATATGTTCTTTACGCTTTCTAAAGTCAATAAAATATCCGTTGTATCAAGGCTATGAAACATCAACTCATGGACTGTAAATTGTAATGCACTTCTTCATCTCTGTTTCCTAACTTCACCCATTTAGAGAGCTAATGCTCTTTAGATCCACCTTTTTGATGCGATGAGTGCTTCTCCAGTGTTCCCTCGTCTTCCTCTTTAAGTTTGTGATGATGACATTCAAGAGCGAACGGGCGCTGGTTAAACTGTTTGCCTAGTGACGTTCCTTGTGGCTTAGACGCCGGGTGACTCGACTCGGCATGCAGCGTCCCCTCCCTGTGCACTCACTACACCAGAATCTCTTCTTCCTTTTTTTGTACTGGTTAGAACGTTTTTATTCTGCGAGGTAATTTGAGCGAATGTAATGTCTTCTGCGCGAAGAAGTTTAACGGACGTTTCTTCAGCGATGTCTAATGATGAGGGAGATGATTCGTGATTTGGAGGCGGATGGAAATGAGCCTCATGTTCCTGCCCATATTTTCGTATCTAGCGCACTCTTTCTGTAGAATTTCTATGGGCAAGCTGCCATATAGCGAGTTGAGAGAGCGATGTTTATTGCAGCTTGAGACTGGATATTTTATCATTCACAGAGTTATTCAAAATGAACACGTAGATCAAAATTAACTCTTTGATTAAAATTATTTCAGAAAATTATGTAAAGCTCTAATATAGTCTAATTAGCAGATACTTTTTGCTTGTGGTTTAAGGTCCCATTAATGTTTTCGGCGACGCAAGGATGATCAAGGGCTATGACTGGGAAAGGAGCAGCCGTGGATTTAATTAAGGTACATACCCTTGCCTGGTGTGAATGTGGGAAACCATGGACGATGGAATCCGACCCTACCATCTCCCAAATGCAAGCTTACAGGTATGCGACCCTAGCCGCACGGCCAAACTCGCTCGGTGTTAGCAGAAGTACATACTCCCATAATGCTATTTGTTTATCACACAGCTAAGACTTGATCAATGATGGTCGTACACTCACGAAGCTCTCATGTTCTACTTAAAGAAGAGCCGAATTGTTAAGTATCCTACAAGATTCTAACTGGCACGTGAAAGAACTCCTGCCGGACAAAATACCGGCACCTCGGCGTCTCCGAAAACCGAAAAAGTAGTTAGTGGGGCCTAAAGCCAATGACATAATTAGATTCTAACACCTTATTTTAAGGCTCACTTTGTCTCTTTCTTAATTAACTCATTTCTCCTAGCTTATATTATTAGGACCAATAATGATAAATAATCACAGAAAGATAATAGAAAAGTAGAGGAGTAAATGAAATATGTATATACTTTTTATTGCGTGCTCTTCAGTAAATACATTGCTGTACGCCTATTTACAGATCGATGAGTAACATATACCTGAAATTTCTAAAAACAATTACGCAAATTAATATACAAATACTTGCTTACTACATAATTATGCCTGTTGATACATCTTAATGGATGCAGCATTTCTGAACCTATTTCTTTGTACAAACCAAAACAAAACGAAGATTTCACGGAAGTGTGACGTTCATGTGCGTGTACGGGAGCTGATTAGGCATAGGTAATATCATTCACAGCGTAAATAATGCGTCTGAACGCTGTGAAATGCTTTACGCGTAGTCATTCGTGCCGCAATAATACTTCCTGCTTAAGTGAGGAAAGCAATTACAGTATAAACTACCACTTTTATTTTCGCGTAATACGCCACATTATTGGACCACCAACAGATTTTGCGGTCTTCCAATAACCGCATAATATTTGGTGGAACTATACAAACAACATCTGCGCTGATAACTTATCATCTATGTAATTATTAGCAAAGCAAGATTTTGACCTTGGAAATATGAAGTCCTACATTCATGTTACCTCAACGACTGAGTAAGAAAGAGTGACATTCCGTAAAATTTAAATATTAAAGCATACGAACCTTGTCTTGGAAAAAAAATGACCACCCACTACTTAGCCATGTGATTGCAAATAATATCGTCGGCAAAATTAAAACCACATTCTTATTATTAAAATTATCCATCGAAACGGTTTGGAACATTTATTTCCCGGCCGTTTAAGACAACCAGTTAACTTTATGCTCTGGCTTACTGTCTTGGGGATTGTTTTCTCCCTTTATCGATCCGTGGAGACAGAGTTGAAATTCCCTCAGTCCAACATCAGACTAATGACTGAACATCACCCTCCCTTAGCGCCACAATGGTACCGATTTGTCTGCCAGGTAACTTCAAAGTGACGACGAAATTCAAGTCTCTAATCCTAGAAGTCACAGATTCCTTGCCGTTGGGAACGACAGATATACACAATTTACGTGATGCGTTCAACAACTTTGTACTATATATAAAGTGAAATGTTAGTGAACTTTATTTGAAGAACTTGGGTTAGAGATGCAGTTGCCTTATTTTTTAAAGTTATTGAAATATATATTCCTTATTGTGTGCTCTTCAGCAAATACATTGCTATACGTCTATTTTAGGTCGATGAGTAACATGTACACTCTAGGTTTTCTACTATATAGGCTTATACCATTAATTACAACGTAATAGTATTTTATCTTCACAGCGTAAGAGATTTTTGTATCTACTTGCTTTACGTCGCACCGACACAGATAGGTCTTATGGCGACGATGGGGTACAAAAAAGGGCCTTGCCTTAATTAAAGTTCAACACCAGCATTTGTCTGGTGTGAAAATGGTAAAGCACGGAATACCATCTTCAGGGCTGCGGACATTGGGGTTCGAATCCACTATCTCCCGAATGCTAGCTCACAGCTACGTGACTGAGATGTGAAACTTAACGTTAATTTTAATGGAATTCTGTATTATTTTCGGCTTATAACAAGTTTTAGTCACATAAATTATGTTCCTTATAAATTTGCAGGCCCGAATGCCTGAGTTACAATCGTTCATTGCACGGAACACCAAGAAAATATCATGCTACAGTTCAACATTATCTCATATTAACAATTCTCCTTATTTATACAATTACTGGTTAAACATTTTGTCTGAACCACTAAGAATTTGAGAAAGGAGCTAATTTGCGAATGCACTTTCCTTTCATTTTCAGTGTTTAATACAACAGAGAAAATATTTCGCATGAAATTCAATCATCATACAAAATGGTAACGCATAGAGCTTTGCTTTAACAACTGTATAGAAAGATTCTAAATTTACAAATTTACAACGTCATTGCAAATGAACAGTCTCTCTATTTTTCTGATTTCTTGCATGACGGACAAAACAAGCTCACACTAAATCACAGTTAGAGGTTAGTGATTTAACAATGCACATTTCCTGTTAATTTTCAGCCCCACGGTGAAGATAGGATGATTGATTCTTGCTCTGAGACCACAGATTCGATCCCCAGCTCTCCTATGGATATTATCCTGTACTGAGGGCTTGAACGGAGTTCACTTCGACTCAGAAGTTATATTGAGGACCTGTCCGATAAAACAGCAAGCGAGCGCAGTTAAGAAAGGCAAGCAACACGAATGAGAATGTCGTCATGCTAACCCAGACCAATATCTGCAGACCATTGGACTAGGCCGCAATCGTCTTACGTCAAGGACTTTAATTGGCTGAAAGTGCCACAGGTTTGGCTTAGTTGACCACATAGGCCCAATAATTTAAAAGTTACTTATGAGGAAATCAGTTATACTATTGCTCTCTAGAAAGAAGGCTGGGAGAGTAGTGGTTGTGGGCTTTCGGAAGGTACCATTCAAAAATATGACTGGAGTTGAAATGCGGAAAGTAAGAAACCCCTATTTCAAGGATGGTGAACGGTGGTGTTCTAACTTCCCTATTCATTCGATCGAGGGGCGCTGACTATATACCGAGTGGACAACCCGCCCCTTGCGATTTAGTTTTATGCATTCCGCCGCGATTACTACAATTCTGAAATACATCGGCCCCTCTCTCTAAACAGGGGTATTATAACGAGATAAGTGGTTACGGGTTAGAAGAGAGCAGGAATCGTAAGTACCACTATTCATTCATTATGAGTATCTCGCATGAACCCGTAAAAGGAGCCCAGGCAAGACGAAGACGTGCCTTCCAACGTATGGTGCACACACATGCCAGGAGTAGGTACTGCCCGCTGTTTGTCAAGCCTCGCAATAGCTCACTTGGCAAGGTCGCGGTCGGAGATGTGATAGCAGACAGTGCTAGAGAGTACGGAGGTTCGAATCACACACATTGTTTTTACCGCCAACTGCCTGGGATGTGGAACGGTTGCATACTTAATATGTAGTTTCCTCGGACCAATTTGCTTATTTGGCCCTGGAAAGTGCCGTTCGTATCGTGGCGTACGTTATGAAGCTGGATTGGACCAGTATGTGGAGTTGATGGTCTGTGGCAAGGACACAGGCAATCAGTTAGCTACGTCGTACGTGTTCCAAGCTTCGTACGACACAGGTAGGGCAAAGTGCCCATCGGAACGATAACAACATGCGATGGCAGGAAGGTACTGAATCCATATTCCTACAGATTCGAAAGGACCGCTGTGAGAGTCACAATATTTGGTACGCGGGAGAGTGAGCCTCCATTTTTATTATAGAGCGGGCAAGAAATCAATAATTTACAGTCATGCTTGTAGATTTCTTCGCTGCGCATCACGTGACCTGAACCCTAGATGAAAGCGGGAGATCTTCGAAAAATATTTGGATGTCAAATAAATATAAATCATTAATAACTGATGATATGGAGATATTTCGTCCTACATTAAAAGGGGAATTATTTGAAGTAATTTATTGAGAATTTGTTACAAAATTTCATCTCACAGAGAGATATATTAATGAATATGTCTATGAAAGAATTTTATTGTAAAACGCTAGGGTATACGCCACACGTGTCATGCCTGTTGTCACAAAGTCCAAGAAATATGAGCAATATACGTTTTCGTAATTACGTTTACAGGAAGGATGGGAAAATTTTGAGAATATAACCATTATAATGAGTAAAAATAGAGGCATCATTGGAATTAAAATCTGAATAAAAGGTCCAAAGGTGTAAAAGATGACCTCCTATTGTGCAAAAACAAACGCTTTTGTTGGCGTCCACAGCGTCTACATATACCTGGGACGTATCCATTTTGTCTGGATCGGTTAAGGAGATTCGAGACCACGTCAGTTCCGCCAGGAATAGAGAGAATTTATGCAGAATTTCATGTGATCGAGGTGATGAACCGTATAACGTGTAAAGTCAGAATAGGAAGATTTATGTAAATTGCTGATTATCGTTTGGTCGCCGTGATATCATAGGACAGACGATATTTTCTCAAAAGCATAGTGTTGAAATATCTACTTTGTGTACAAATATTGCGAACTTGCGATCTGATTCAGATTTGCTACCTCGTACAACGACTTCAGTAGGAATGTTTCATTCAGCCATATCAAAATTAGATGCCTGGTCGTATATTTATCACCTGTTTTTGGGTGTCAAAGTTTGCTCATTTAAGCACCGAAGAAACAGCAGTGAGCGGCGGGAAGCAGGTAGAGACGGGGCTGTCGGGCTGTTCATCGTCACGCTCCCACTCTTTCTCTCTGCACACACCTTGTCAGTAGCGAGAAGGATTGCTGGCACAAATTGGTGGGAATAATGGCAGGAAGATCCTCGGAAAAGACTAAGTTAAGGCGTAAACTCAATGAATTAAGTTGTGTGTATAAATCGATTTCCGAGATGGGGTCATGTAAGATGGATGGAGAAGACAGGTCACCGAGGTGAACTATGGACTCGGCCGTGAATGGTAAGAGAAGCAAATGGACACCAAGTCGATGATTGTTAGACTCGATTTTAATTATGAAAAGATGAGAAGTGTAGAGTTAAATGAGCCCGCGGAGCTAGTTACAAAGAGATGATTTTGGAGGTGAGTAGCGAATCCCCGTCGACTTGCAGACTGAACGCTGGACGTCATATCAGTCTACAAAGAAAACGTAATGTAATGTAATGCAATAGAACAACACAGGTCGACAATGGTTAGCTCAGATTGCTGAAGCTTCTAAAATTAGGGCGTATGGAAACAAGTTATATTTGGGATTCAAACCTAAAAAATCCAAGAAAAATGCACAATATTATTTCTCGAACACACCCACATAATTACGACGTTATTCCACTCTTCAAACTACATTCATCAAACGAGACTCCCTGAAATAAAATGTAAGTTATTTTTGTGTATTCAGCCTTTTGGCTTTTCATGCAAGGTATGATAATGAAGTTACTTTGCTGGCCTTGCAGAGAATAGGCTCTGTAAATATACTGTAAAGTCTAACATTACTGTAACTCTGTTCGCTGAGTTCCACATCAACTAACGACCTTTTATTGTGAATTCTGCTCCAAATTATGGAAAGGTTTATGATAAGCGTATTACAGTGTGACCAAAGCCCTGACATAACTTTTCAAAAGCGTTTGCCAGACGGTTGTAATATAGAACCAGTTACAAGAGTTTGTAGGTTCATGGGTACCAACTTCCATCAAAAGAGAAGACCGACACATGGAGTGTATTCGCAGACGAGACTTCACGAATTCAAAGTTTTAATAGCTCAACTCCATGCAACGCAAGCACTCAATATTATGTTTCCATCCTCCATCTTCCAGAGGGGAAACAAGCCTGAAAGCTTTAACACAGTGCGTATTTACGTTACCACGATTCGCTTTGAAAAAATATTCATTGTTCACAGAGAACAGTATATTTCTGTTCAGCAGTAGCTTTAGTAATTACGTCTAACTGTGTACTGTATCTGAGTAGAATTTAGGAAGTAAAAACATGTAAATTCAAAATTCTTTACCCCAGCGAATTACCAAGAACAAAAATATAGAGAACTATCGTTCCTTTCTAGGAGTGAGGCGTGTGATGCCATTGGGGCAGCGCTGTGGTTTAATAACATTTGTGTGGTTTTACAGCATAAAGAGCGGCTGGTTAGGCTCCTATCTCCCGAACCAGGTTTTCAAGATCGATTTCTGCCACAAAAATTGACATTGAAGAGTGCCTAAATGCGCAAAGAGGAAATCCTGCGAGTAGATTTATCGGCTGTTACCAGGTCGAAGTTAGTGCGCAGCGTTTCTCACGAATGCTGGTGGTGAGAAATAAACATGTCACATACAGCCTATGACATTGACATGCCAGGACTAGTGATATTTATTTATTTATTTATTTATTTATTTATTTATTTATTTATTTATTTATTTATTTATTTATTTATTTATTTATTTATTTATTTATTTATTTATTTATTTATTTTACTTTCTACAGGGGAGACATGTGTATATTTTTCAAGCTGATGAGAAACACAACAGTAAAAGTTTGAAAACTGCTGCCCTCGACTACAGAAAATAAGATGTGGAGTATCAAAGTGTGTATGCGGGTGAAGTGTTCCAGGAATGGAAATCAATTGCTAGATTGCTGGACGAAGTTCGTTCGTCATAATCTACATCTGCAAGCACATGGCAGCAATTATGATGCAAATAGCCTTCCTTCCAGTAATTAACAGTCACGTCGTCAATTAAAAAAGAGATTACATTATGTCATTAAATTTATTAAACTTCAAACCCTGTAATTATCAGGTTTTCAAACTGTGCTCTACAGCTGGTACGTTTGACATTTAAAAAATGATTATCAATGAAGTTTATTTTAAATGTTCCGTCATGTCGAACGGAAAATGTGCTGTGCATTACGATAAGGTGCATTTATAAGAACATAAGAGCGTAGTCTTACTGTTGCACAGTTCGATCAAATCACCCAAAGCGGGTATCCCAAATGAGGATAATTTTCTCATTTTAATTGTGAACAAATTCTGAAATATTGCACCATTTCAAGTTCCAGGACACCCGTCCAATACTATTGTCTAGGCCCCACAATAATGATGTTACCGGACAGCTTCTGCAAACGGAGATTATGATCAAATATGTTGTAGGTGAGAATTAACGACATAGCAATTTTCTTTTGCGTCCATTTCATTGTGAGTTAGTCATTGATCAACATTTAGTTAACAGGGCTGCCAACGGTAGGATTCGAATCATCCGAATGCAAGCTCACAGCTACGTGACGCTAACCACACGGCCAAATCGATTAACTGACATTTTCTAGTACATTTAGTCAGATTATGCGGTATATACATTGCTTTAGGTATACTTAAATTCTACGAATACGATTTCTGAGCATGCTTCATAGTAAATCAAAGGAAATAAAGGAATTTTTGCAGCGGAATGGTGTCAGCGAAGGTACCTATCACATTAGCCGCATCCTCCGTAGAATAGCGATTCCAAAGAGCCGTTGCAGAAATTCAGTGGAAATGTGTTTCCTGTGACAGAGTTTTGTTGGCGGCTAATGTCTGAAGTAAGACTTTTGGCCTCTTTACCCTACAGTTCAATTTATTCCAACGTGAACTCTACAAGAACATAATTCTTAATCTCTTCTTTACATTTGTCCGTTTTGCAGCGTGCAGCTAAGTCAGCAAGCTAAGGTGCTTGAGGCAGATACATTAGCTTAATTTATCTGTTATAATTTTTCTCAGTCTTAGATTCAGAAGCGTGTGTAGTACCTTATTAAACCAGGTGATTTTCGCCCAGGCAGAACCCATAGATACACGGGATTACCACTTATCCAAGGTTCTTTATATAACATATACACCAACCTTGTCCAGAAATCAAGCACTCTGACTCGAGTTTACTTGCGATGTGGTGGCCAGTGTTTTTCGCTTCTCCTCTGGTCAACTTGCCTAACGTTACCTGTCTTCGGAGATACAACGGGAACAAGTGTTTTAACATGGCTACACTGCACCGTTTACTTTATGTTTTATACTACCTAAAAGAGTACGGAGGTGAATTTGATACCAGGTTGATAGTGTGCCTGCCGCGATGAGTGGCTCAGATGGTTGAGGCGCTGACTTTCTGACCCAAACTTGGCAGGTTCGATCCTGGCTCAGGCTGGTGGTATTTGAAGGTGCTGAAATACGTCAGCCACGTGTCAGTAGAATTATTGGCACATAAAGGAACTCCTGCGGAACTAAATTCCGGCATCTCGGCGTCTCCAAAAACCATGAAAGTAGATAGTGGGACGTAAAGCCAACAACATTATTGACAGTGTGGCTACTGAGACGTTCTTCTCCTGGGGTGAAGGCAACAGGATCGTATACGAAATGCAAAACGCCCGTATCATTGGACTTACACAACATTCAAATAATCTTACTTAGGAGCTAATTTCAACAATTCAATGTATCTTAGGATGGACAGCAGTTTGAGAGACCCTGGACGTGTTCACATGGGTTTGGTGCAAAGAGAGTGGAATAAGAATAGTAAGTATGGCCACTGCCTTCCCATCCTTGCGTCACCGATGTGTTAGTGCTAGTGATGAAAAATTTCTCTGAAAATACTGAATGGGAAAATTTCTGCAATTATTGTTTGCGTTACGTACAATTTACAACTATTTAAAGGTATTAATGATTAATTTTGATACATATATTGGAAAAATACTTATCGCTCGTCCGTTACCGGAGCAAGAAATTACATGATCACTTAACAAGCACATTTAAACTTTGTTTCTTGCTGAATACTTTCTTGACAGTCGTATTATTTTCATGTCTACAAATTATGTGGGAAATACACCGAATTTATGAAAAGTCGTGGTTATCTATATACTGAAACACATTTATCACTATTCAAAATCACGATCACTGCCACTTCCAGAACATAGATGGTGAAAGGGAAACTTCCTGGCACATTTCGCAAACATTCATTGAAGATGAGGGATTTAGGTTTTCTATTTGTTCCTGTAAAAATAAGACTTTACCCACAGAAACAAATTTCACTGTTCTCTCATTTTTCTGTATATTTCTTTTCTTGGTTTTCATGAGGCTGAATGCCTACTGGTTTCGTTCACAGGCAGCTGCATTTGCAGAAATACTTAGATTTTTTACGACAATGGTGCATAGTTGTCTTCTGCTGCATTTACATATCTACCAAGTTATAGGAGACATATTTTTCGCAGCTCTCCACAGTAAATCACGCCTCCATATTTTTCTTCACTGCTGTATTCAGCTCATATCAGTCCGCACTATCATTTCACACAGACACTTTGAATTTCTTGGGTAATCTCCGTGACTACTACTACTACTACTACTACTACTACTACTACTACTACTACTACTACTACTACTCGATTGGGGAGGCGGGCCTCTTAGACGTTGACGCCGTCCCACAGGCCAGGAGATTTGCATTGGAGAAGGTGAGACGGTTGGCGGCCGTGACCCATAATAGGAACTGTTCCGGCATTCATCTTAATGCAGGAGAATTGAAAACCACGGAAAAACATTTTCATGACAGCTGACGGTGGGGACCAGCCCCTCAGCATCTCCCGAATGCAGAGGCGTAGAGCACGGTAGAGCCGTGTCCACTTGTAGGCCGGAGCCTACTCTCGAACTGCCGACCATCTGCATGATCATGTCCAAAGATTCAGATATCCCCTCTGCTGATAGGTGTTTTCTTCGCAGTCTGGGGTGTAAGAGGTTGGTGGTTAACAGCAAAGGGAGATATCGAATGGAATGAGGCTGAAAGCTTACCGGTTTCGCTATGGGAATCACCGAAATATGCTGAGATGGAGTAAGTAGAGAAAACTCGGGAACCAATGTTATTATTCGACACGCGGATGAGGATCTATTTAAGGCTGAGGGCCAGATACAATCTATTTCAGAAACTCGTACTCGTAAAGAGTGTCTACACAGTCACGAAACAGAAGTCGGAAAGTTTTCTAGAAAAGTATATTTGAAAATTTTCCGTTTCAGAAAATGCTCTTGCTTCACATCACTTGTTAGTGTGACATTAACCACTCACTAAAAGAAATAAAATATTAATGTTATGGATTTTACATCCTACGAACTACTTTTATGATTTTTGGAGACGCCTACGTGCCATAATTTTGTCCCGCAGGGGTTCTTCTACGTGTGGGAGAGGTTCTTCTACGTGTGGACTGGCGTATTCAAGCACTTCCAAATACCACCAGTCAGGGCCGGGAGTGAACCTGAAAAACTAAGCTGAAAAAGGCATCACTCTACCGTCCGAATTACTCAGCCTAGCGAATAAACTAGCAAACCGTTAATATCTGAATTGCTCACTTTTGCACATCACATCAACGCTGCTGATTGCTTTCTCTTAAGTTCTTAAAATTTAGAGAAGTCTTAATCAAGAAGTTTATTTCCTAACATCTTTTTTCAGAAACACTTCATCCCCAGAGGGAGTGGTAGCTGAGTGATACTGTCCATGATTTCTCATCAAGGTGTCTGATGTTCTAATTCTGGCTAGAGAGTGAGGAATTTTCCAATGGCAGTTTGAACTCGCTGTAGTTTGGAGTGTACGTGGAACTGGAGCTTTTCTTGTTATGATCACGGTATAAACACTCACGTAAAACCACAAGACCACAAGCTTGCTTGAATCTACAAATAATAATAATAATAATAATAATAATAATAATAATAATAATAATAATAATAATAATAATAATAATAATAATAATAATAATAATAATTGTATGGCCTCAGCTACTGGGTGCAAACATTCTGCGTTGACACCATCTACGCTGCCTACGTTACAGTTTACTCTGCTAGATGACATAACAAACTGGATCTGTCTTGGATGATCTACGTCTGAGGTGTATTTTTTCGGACAAACTTCAAATGAGACACCAGAGACCTTTTACATGCCGACTTCGTACGACATGGAGTGCCGTATGGACATATCTCCACTCTTCCAAAATCCGACTACCTCTGCGAGGTTTGAACCCGTGATCTTGGGACCAGGAGGCCGACACTCTACCACTAATCCACACAGGGAGCTATCTCCACCTATATTAACATGCAATTGAACATTTTTCAACTAACACTTTTCATTTCCTGAGATGTGGGTTAAATTTTCTATCTCCATTATCAGGTAATAAAATCGTACTCTACTTCGCCTATCAATTTGAATTTTTCCTCAAGTTTCAGACACCCAATAGTGCGTGCGTGTCAAGCAAGGGTGATCTTGCGTTGCTATGCGACAATGTTCCTACAGCCCGCTGATTGGACTCGCTGACAGCAATTAGTGCCCTGATGGATATGAGCTTGTCGTGCTGACACAGGCTTCCCTCCTTGCAATAGCACTGATTGATTTCATCAACTCGTCAATATATTGAAGAACGTTTCAGTGTCACAATAACATTGTACCCGCAAAATTGATTACCCGTCAGCCTGGGTGACTTCTGATTGAGTGTTTTCAACGCTTGAAAGTTCAATAGTGAGGGTAAACTTTTTCGTGCCAGCGTAGACCAGGACATTTCAGAAACTCAGTCTCTCGAAACTCGTTTTGCAAACTTTATGATATAAGGTGTCCAATTACTGTCCATAGACATTAATTTGGAACGGAAACTAATATGACAGGTGCTCTATATGTTCGTCAGCACCACTTCATTTGAATGCCACAAATACAGAGAGCCAACGTTTGGCATAACATAATTGGAATATTATCAATACTGTTCTACTTGTATGAGTTTAACAATGTTTTCATTTCGCTTTCACACATCAGGCATCATCAAACTGCTGCACACAAGCAAGAACGCTCCTGACATCTCTTCGGTATTTCGGAAGAAAGGGAGTAGTTGTTTAAGATCCCATACAACCCCTTTCAATTCAATGTGGAATTAATAAGAAATATCAAGTTTTCATAACAAAATAACATGGGTGCTCGTGTGGAACTTGAATTGATAGATCCCCAGTTCCCCTTGGCATTGAAATATTGGTTCAAAAAGGAGAATTTTATAGCTTTAGGGGAGCAGAATATCCCAAAAGTTACAAATACTGCGGAGTATTCCTCTCATGTGTTCGGCAATGCTCGAGACGACTTCCCAGTATGAGAAAGCTATTTCAATCATAATACTTAAAGAACAAAGCAAGATAACGATTATCTCATTCACAACTGCATAACTGTTTACATGTAGCTCCAAGCAAATTCTCCCAGGACACCAGTGAAATTCTGAGTAATAGTTAAACACATGAACTCATAAATGTGGAGAATGTTTTAAAAATGTATGTATTTTTTACTAAAATCTATTAGAACTCAAGTTGCTCGCATGAGGGTGGCACTCATAACGTCAAAAACGCTGCGAACGCGTGTAATAGGTGTTTATTCACGCACCGTGAGAAGATATGTTCAGATGATCTACGTTCGGTGGACGTCTTCCTCACATTCTCTCAAATCCACTCCAAGAAATCACCATTATTGCAACATACATTAAGTTTCCAGTTATAGGAATGAGTAAAATTAGGATAGTTGCTTGAATTGCAACCATCAGAGGTAAGTGCCGGAAGAGTGGTTCGTGAAGTGATGAAAGTTAGCTTCGCGCAGACCACGAACGCTAATGAAAGAGTTAAAGGTAAAATTTTTCACTTTTCGTAACATATCAGATTGCAGGCTTTAAGCACAATCTGACATTAAGACTAAGTCGCCGCCATAGGCCAAACTGCTTACTACATTTCCACCTAACTGAATCTCTCCCTGCCACTTTATACCTTCCAGTAGATGATCCATTTACCGGAGCGAGGTGGTCGCATGTTTAGGGTCGCACAGCTATGAGATTCCATTAGGGACGTAGTGGGTTCGACCCCTACTGTCGGCAGCACGTAAGGTGGTTTTCCGTGGTTTCCTAATTTCACACCAAACAAATGCTGTGGCTGTACCTTAATTTAGGCCACGGCAGCTTCCTTCCCACTACTAGCCCTTTCCTATCCCATCGTCGCCATAAGACTTGTAATACGTTTCGGTGAGACGTGAAATAAATTCCAAAAAAATTATCCATGTAAACTATGAACAACAGAGGTGAACGATTACAGCCTTGTCTAACATCTGTAAGGATTTTGAACCAAAAACTCATTCTACCATCAATTCTTACTGCAGTCCAATTGTCAACATAAATGCATTCCATTGCTTTTATTAATCTACCTATAATCTCGTAGTCCCTCATTGCTTCGTACTATGTCATATGCCTTCAGTAGATCTACGAAAAACATAATTGTATAATCCTCTCGAAGCATTTTTCAATTACCTGGTGCATACTGAAAATCGAATCTCTCTGTGGTCTGGAACCACACTGCTTTTCATCTAACTTATTTTCAACCACTGATCGCACCTTTCCTTAAAAATGCCAGTGAATACTTTGCCTGATATACTGATCAATGAAATACCTCGATTGTTATTGCAAACCTTCCTGTTCCCTTGGTTACAGATAGGTGCAATTACTGCCCCCTGTCCAATCAGATGGTACCTTACTAAGATATCAAACCCCATGGTACTACAGCCCTTGAAGGGCCTTGGCCTACCAAGCGACCGCTGCTCAGCCCGAAGGCCTGTAGATTACGAGGTGTCGTGTGGTCAGCACGACGAATGTTCTCTGCCGTTATTCTTGGCTTTCGAGACCGGGGCCGCTATCTCACCGTCAGATAGCTCTTCAATTCTAATCACGTAGGCTGAGTGGACCTCGAACCAGCCCTCAGGTTCAGGTAAAACTCCCTGACCTGGCCGGGAATCGAACCCGGGGCCACCGGGTAAGAAGCAGGCACGCTACCCCTACACCACGGGGCCGGCACCTTACTAACATTCCATGGTAATATTTATTATTACTCTATGAAGCCATTTTATTCCTGCCTTCCGACTGCATTTCACCACTTTAGGTCTGATTTCATATATTCCTTTCCACTTCCTCAAGCGTAACTTCACCAACATTATTGTCCTCCTTCCAATGAGCTGGGTTCTTCACGATGTCCACAGAAAGATTTCCTCTTACGTTGAGAAGATTTTTTAAATATTCCTTCCACATGTCCAGTGATTCCCTGGGATCTGTTATGAGTTCACTTGATTTACCCAAAACACTATACATTTATTTTTTTCCTCCCCCTTTCTAGGATTATTTATTACTGTCCAGAAAGGTTTCCCTGCCAATTGATCTAGTATATCCAGGTTATTAACGAAATCTTCCCACATCTTCTAGGATTTAAGAATTATTTGTTTCGCTCTGTTTCCTTCATTTACGTACAATTCCCTGTCTTCATCGCTCTTTGTTTGGAGCCATTTCTGATACGCCTGCCTTTTATGTTTACAAGTTACCCTCGTTTCATCATTCCACCAAGATGTTCCCTTTTTCTCATCTTTACACACAATTGTTCCTAGACATTCCGTTGCTGTTTCTACTACAGCATCCCTGTATGCCACCCATTCTCTTTCTATATCTTGAACCTGCTTGCTATCGACTGTTTCAAACTTTCCACTAATCAAATCCATGTTCTTCCGTATAATCTCCTCGTCATGGTGATTTTTTACACTTATTCGTCTGCAGATAAATTTCACTTTCTCTCTCCTAGGCCTAGAAGATACTTAGTTTACTACAAATACTATAGTGATCTGTATCATCTAAAAATCCTCGGAAAATCCGCACACTCTTAACAGATTTCCTGAATTCAAAGTCGGTTAAGATATAGTCAATTATGGATCCGGTGCCCCTAGCCTTATGCTTGAAGAATGTATTCCTAACTGCTAATGTCATATTAGCATAGAAACCCAGGTAACACTTCCCATTCCCATTCGAGTGATACATCTGTTGCTTACTCGAAAAAAATAATTAAAACTCACCCATAGATTACACAATACTGACCCGTATCTGTTAAGAGTAAAATGAAAAGTCGAAATTGATCCGCGGGCAACCCAAATTGTGTGAAATGAAAATTCACTCACAGAGTAGCTGATGTCAGATACAAGATTGTACAAAATGAGGAGGGCACGAAAGAACACAGGAGATAAATTAATGACGTAGATAGGAAGTGCAGGAATGGCTGAAAGGTAAGCGCAAGTATACTGAAGTTCGTTTGTTTGTAGGAAAGGTAGATGCCGCATAAAGGAGACATATGGAAACTTTCGGAGGAAGCAAAACTAGGTGTAAGAATTTAAGGAGCTCAGATGGAAAACAACTTTTGGAAAAAAGAGAAAAATGTGGGAAGAAAATAGGAAAGTGACTTGCAAGTCGAGGTAAAGATGCTTTATATTATTTTATGAAAATGCTTTTTAGAATGTATAAATTCACTGAATGCTTGCCTCTTTTAATTACCTCCATTATACAACAAAATGATGTAGTGTTTTTCATAACTTAGTGATAAATGGAAAATTCAACGCTGAATTAGGTGATGTATGGATAACAAACCCAAGTTCTGTATAACACTTATCAAACATCATCTCCAAGTAAGGGGATCGGTGGTAGAATGGCATTCGGAGGGCAGCTATATGGGCAACGAGTTGAACGGAATGAAGAATGACAACGATTCCTACATCCTAAACGCCGTCCTTCCATGAACGTTTGGGTTAAATCGTCATGATCCCCTTTCGTCTGACATTTTACATTTTCATTTAAATATAAGTGTACATTGCGTACATTTTTGGACTGAGAGAAACTTCCATTGCACTCACGAGGGAACGCATACATGTGTTTCACTCGGATTCGGTTGAAATTTGGTAGGAATATTCGTGGGAGGCAGTATAATGCTAAGGTGAAAACTGCATATCCCCAGCGTAAGTTTAAACGCCAAAATAGAACAAATAAATAGTCTTAAAATTAAAAGTGCCGCGGGAGTATCTGGGTGTGGCGGTGAGGGAGGGAAGAGCGAAGCAGTGGACGTGAGCAACGTATAGTCGGGCTGCTCGCTCGAGTCGAATGAATGACCACCAACCCCCACCCTCCCGGCCACTCTTCTTTACTACACCGCACTTCGCACATACCACGTGTTTTCCCGATTAGAAACGTCAAAGCAGATCAAGAGGTGCACATTGATTAGTCGTCCGAAGGGGCAACGTTCTTACAATGACAGGTAAAATATGGCGTTCTTATAGTCATTTTTATGAGTGGTGACTGTATATTTACTTTAACCATGTATGGTAATAATTGATTTTTTACACCTAGATACAAAAAACGCCCACTACAGAAGTCATTCAATCCGTGGAATGTTTTGCAGAGTGTGACAAAAACGACCCCCCATTTTCTGAAGATGAAAGGAATTTGGGATTGGAATTATATGGTAAGTAGATCAATGTATTTATATATATTTACTTTTACGAGAAAAACAAGCGTTCACAAGAATTGCTTTCTTGTCTCCGTTTTACAGGTCTAATTGCCGACAGGGTTTTGGATACCGATATGACAGTGGAACTTGATGGCACATTGGATATGCCAGATGACGACTTTGATTTCGAGGGGGACAATATTGAAACACCGTTATTTGACCTCGTCTCCAAAAATGTTGCTCCTAACCCTGCATTCACAACAACGGCTGAACGATGCCTAATCCCAATAACTTATAAGAAGATGGTCGTCGAATATTGGCGAAACAAAGGTGGGAAACAGAGGAGCTTCGCATCAGTGAAACACAGGTTTTATAAATTAAAGTTCCGGCAAGAGCTTTACAGGTGGAAGCAAGAACTGGGAAACGGTGGCACAATGGGAGAAAAAAATAAATTTGTTACGAAGACTTATCAAAAGTTCAAAGAAAGTAGACAACGAAACAAAATTGTTCACGATATAAATATTTAAAAAATGGGCCTTAAAGTACGCTCGTCTACTTAACTACGACAGGTTTCGAGCGTCTAATTCCTGGGTAATGAGTTTTAAAAAGAAATTCAAAATTGGATCAAGAAAAATGTGCAAATTCGTATCGAAAATGTACCAATTTGTACAAGAAGATACTAATTGTAACGCGACACTGTTTGTTGAAGAAGTGCCGCAATTAATAGAAAGTCACAGCCCAGAGTGCGTGTCTAATACTGATCAGTCTGGTTTTCATGAAGAGTTCCATTTTGGCAGGACCTATAATGAACGAGGAGAAAAAGTCGTATTAGCGTAAGCACATTCTATTCATTCACTAACTCATAGCTACACAATACAGCCAATCATTTCGGCAGATGGACAACTCCTGCCGAAGTTGTTAGTGGTGTTGAAAGAAAAAAATGGCAAATTTGGTCGTAATATAGAAAGAAAAACTTTACCGCACCAAATGTGTACACTTTGCCTTCACAGTCTGTAAAACTGACCAAAGAACTTGTACAGAAATGGTTACGGGATGTTTATTGTGAGCTAGTACCAGAGTACAATGTTTTAGTTCTCGATTCCTGGACCGGAGAGAAGGAAGAAAATATTTTAAATGCTAAAATTGGGAGTAAGAAAATCATTAATGTTCAAACAATTCCGAAAGGACCCACTGGACTTATCCAGCCGTTAGATGTTTTGGGCTTCCGTATTTGGAAGAAATTTATACGTATTTTGTACGATTTAATTTTGTTAAACTCGTTAGACATCAAGGTACATTTAAGAAACAACATTTTAAAAGTGCAATCTTTGTCGCACAACCAGTTCTCCTCTCCGCGTTTTCGTAGCATGTAGCAGTACAGTTGGTACAAATGTGGCTATGTTAACAAGAAACCTTCACAGATTGTTAATCCAGTCGATTATTGTTTGAAAGAAGAGCCTTCCTATAATCAATGTAATACTTGTGAAAGCGACAGCGCTGTAAGATGTGCATGGTGCACACAGTATCTGTGCCTATTACACTTTTGTAAACAATCACTATTACACTAATTACAACGAGTAACAAGAACTCGGGCGTGAATTCTTCAAACCTTATTGGCGTCGTTGTTCAAACATCGTCCTTTGTACACTTGTTTCATGTGCTGTTTTCACATTTACGTTTTGCATATCTAATCGGGAAGTGAAGGGGAACGCGCTAACGATACGCTACCTGCCTGCTGGCGCAGCTCGACACAGCCCGGTTGGCTCACGTCCGCTGCTTCGCTCCTCCCTACCTCCCCGCCAAACCCCGATACTCCCACGGCACTTCTAATTTTACGACTATTTATTTGTTCTATTTTGGCGTTTAAACTTGCGCTGGGGACATGCAGTTTTCACCTTAGCATTCTACTGCGTCCCACGAATATTCCTACCAAATTTCAACCGAATCCGAGTGAAACACGTGTATGTGTTCCCTCGTCAGTGTTGTTCCATTTTACCTCTAAGCACGTAGATGAAGCCAAGTTGAATAGTGAATCTCTCCATTAGAATCTACGCTGCACACCTCTTCCACGTTAGAAAACCCTATTACTGGACTGAATGAATGTGAATAATGTCAAGGCTTATCGGCGTTTACTTGAGAGAAAGGGGCGCAGTCTACTAAGCAATTAGAAAGGGTGCAAGGTGATGCATGAACTAGAGGACAATGTGGTTTGGCAATGATTATACTAGTGTTCAAAAATGCTCTATATTAAGAAAACAGGAAGGGATATGTGTGAACACAATCAACTGCACGCGCCGAACAGATCATTTATCATAAGGGGAACGTTGGTTTGCTAGTGGTTTACAGTCTTACTAATACCTACAGACTTTCAACGACGGTGGGATAAGAAAGATCGTTTTTTTTTTTGCTAGTTGCTTTACGTCGCACCGACACAGATAGGTCTTATGGCGACGATGGGACAGGGAAGGACTAGGAGTGGGAAGGAAGGTACAGCCCCATTTGCCTGGTGTGAAAATGGGAAACCACGGAAAAACATTTTCAGGGCTGCCGACAGTGGGATTCGAACCTACTATCTCCCGAATACTGGACACTGGCCGCACTTAAGCGACTGCAGCTATCGAGCTCGGTGAGAAAGATCCAAGACTGGAAATGTAGTGGTCTTGGATCTAGTATTTGCCTGGTGCGGAAATGAGAAACCAGGATTGAAATTCATGGATAAGCAGAGAAAAGAATGCGCCATACAAGTAGTAGACATACGTACAACCCCTACATCACGAGACTCATAAAATAACCGAATTTTTCTTATTCTCGATAGAGGTATTCCGAATTTTGCATTTTGCCATTTAGCCTACTTTCAAGTCATGCCAGTTGGTCGGTTTTACACCAGAGATGTACTGTTTAACGATTATTTCAGGCTGTTTCATCACCATTCATGAGATGAGAACCACTGGGACAGGATATATTATTTTATTATCGATATCTTAACAAAATACTACGTACAGTTCTACCCAGAGGGATTCGAGATACTAAGTAAATGGTGAATGGCAATTGGTGTAAAACTCGTCACAGTATCATTAATTACTGTTCAGATGGTCCTAAGTTAACGTCCGATCTCTGTCCAAGGACTTCCGATTGGGTTAACCGACAAGGCGCATTTCCGGAAAGTGTACACTCAGACTGTGTTTGTGTCACTGAAAATACATTCAAATTTATAAACAAAAACACCTACAATGTCTGCGATCATTAATTCCCATGAGAGCAGTGACATGTATATTGTCTCGTAATCATCGTTCCGCTACGTAAGATTATTTGGTTTCCTAATGTTATTCATCAATGAACGTAGTTTAATTGATTAGTATCATACATTTTATCGGACGTCTGAACACTATTTTCCTTAAAGAAGCCTACTGTTTCTAATTTGTTATTATTTACAGAGATAACTAACATCTGCAATGTGATGCACACTTTAAGTATATAATAATTTCGTGTGGCTATTTCTAGCCGAGTGCAGCCCTTGTAAGGCAGACCCTCCGATGAGGGTGGGCGGCATCTGCCATGTGTAGGTAACTGCGTGTTATTGTGGTGGAGGATAGTGTTATGTGTGGTGCGTGAGTTGCAGGGATGTTGGGGACAGCACAAACACCCAGCCCCCGGGCCATTGGAATTAACCAATGAAGGTTAAAATCCCCGGCCCGGCCGGGAATCGAACCCGGGACCCTCTGAACCGAAGGCCAGTACGCTGACCATTCAGCCAACGAGTCGGACACACTTTAAGTAATAATAACGCATCCATCCTCTAAAAGGTGACGTTTGTAATTGCAAATGGGAAGAGGGTTCGTAATCTTTTCTTTCCCCCGCTATTTGCTTTACGTCGCACCGACACAGATAGGTCTTATGGCGACGATAGGTTAGGGAAGGCTTAGGAATGGGAAGGAAGCAGCCGTGGCCTTACCTAAGGTACGGCCCCGGCATTTGCCTGCTGTGAAAATGGGAAACCACGGAAAACCATTTTCAAGGCTGCCGACAGTGGGGTTCGAGCCCACCATCTCCCGGATGCAAGCTCACAGCTGCGCGCCCCTAACCGCATGGCCAACTCGCCCGGTAGTTCGTAATCTCGGCAGTATCTAGGTTATTGTGGTTAGCCAAATTCCAGGCTGCCTTCACTCCCAAGAATTAACATAGTACTCAATTTTGGTGCAGGCTGAGTGAACCTTAGGGCCATGTGCCTCCCCAGAGGTGGAAATCAATTTTCTTAAATTTTCCGACTTCCTGACGGGGATCGACCAGCGTCCTTCTGAATGAACCGTGTACGCACTTTACCATCTCGGGTAGGCAGCCCCTTCATGACCATAAAACTGAACGTTCATAGCTGTGGGAGTCGTGACATTTACAGCCTGTCTAAATGAAAGCGGACGCTGGCCAGTAAGTCACTTTAACACACTCAAAAAAATCAAATATTAATTCCCGGTTCATATTACCATTATTAATGAAGGATATTTGGCGAGAATGTTTAATGGAATAAAACCGATCGCATTGGCGCAGCCGGTTAGTTGTTGGCATTGTGTTATCAAGATAACGGGTTCTCTCCCATCTGAGGCCGATGGCATTTTATGGTATTTAAATGCGGCAGTCCTGTATCTTTGGCTTCCAGCAGGTTAAGGAATTAATGTGAGACAATTTTCCGTTACTCTATTGAAGTATATTAAGACAATTAACAGTTAGGAATGACGTTAGTTTAATAACATTATTAACAATAACGGTACTTCTCTTTGTCTTACAGCGCCGCTTGCGACATTTTTCGTCACTGAAAATACTTTCAAATTTATAAACAAAAACACCTGCAATGTCTGCACTGTCCTACACCAAACACTGAAAGTGAGTTTATCGCTCTGGAAACCTGGTAAGGTAACTGGACCAAAGCATAGCTGCGGAGTTTCACACCATTCACTCCTGTAGTTCAACCACTTTCCCGTCATTTCTCCGTCCGACATTGGGGTTGGGTTGGGTTAGGTTGGGTAGGGTTGAGTGAGTCTCTCCCTCTTCTTGAGCGCTGGGTTGGGTTGGGTTTGTTCTCCAGTCAGCAGATCCAGAGTACAAGTCAACTTGTACCCGTACACACCTTACACGCTAACCGCCTCCTCCTCCACAGATACCACTACCGCAACCACAATGACCACATGCAGACCCAACATATCAGGCACGGTATCTCGCCTTGGCACCAGCACTTCAGTGGGAAGATGAGTTGGTCCAATGTACGAGGACAGCACCGTCCACTCCTCCGGAAGACTCTCAAGTACTACGGTGGATGGCGGTCAGTTTGGATGCGACTAAACTGGCAAATACCGAATAATCTCCAACTCTTCAACTCTCCCCACTGAAACTCAGAATCAACCTCGACCCTCTCACACCACCTCCCACACACTTGAACCTGCCCCAGTCCCATTAATAATCCAAGTTTCCGTCAATCCGCTACCAACCAGCGGTAATGCACACTTTTCTACTCACAAACCCTCTAATGGAATAACACCCACCCCCTAGCAATATTACCACCATGCGGAAGTTTAGCATGCACCGCGAGGAGGATGCTGACATACGGAAAACTTAAAACGGCGTCATAATTAAGCTCAACAGGTATGTGGCGGAGAGGACACATGCCCAATCCGTAGGAGCAGATTAACTTATTTCCAGCACCTCCTTTGAAATGTTGCCCCGGCCATCAACCAAGACCCCCTCCTCCCCGCCGTCTAGACTCAGTCTCTTCTGCTGCGTCTTGCATGCGGTGAACATCGCCATTACAGACGAATCTATCATCGCTAACTTAACGAGGAGAGCGTTCCAGCCCAAAAATACTTCCGTGTAAGGAAAACATTTTGATGATCCTCCTACCCACACTAGCAGACGTCGACAGGGTGCTAGCAAGGGCCGACTCCATGCATCCATCGATACCATCACAAGTTGGGACCGCCACGTGTCCCTACGCCCACCTCCACCACAACCCATCCGCAGTAAGCGATGTCTCACGTACAACGCGTACACCACCAAAATGTGTAGAACGCCAGGCCCTAAATGTGGACATTACTCACAGCAGCACCCTACATCAAGATGTCCCAATACCTAGCAACAACCACACTGCAACACTAGAGGGGAAACACACCCGACTTACGCTTTTCTTTGCAACGCTTGTCTTACCCCTACACCTAACCAGCCCGTACTTGTTGCACATATACGTAAAGTCAATGCGCAACAACCTACATGCGTTCACCCTTCTCACCATCCATTGTAGAGGATATGATCCGATTCGACACCATATTCGATACCATAACCCTCTACAGCAGGGCCACTCAAACGCCCAAAATCTCACGCGTGCAAACTGAGGTGCAGAGTTCCTGTGCACAGTGCATCTGTCCCACTCAGCTAGGCTCGGACCAACGCTTCGTCTCTGGGCTACTCGGCTAAGCTCGGCTCAACTTGACTCGGATTTGGAGCGCTACGGAGCAAGTGAGGAAGTGCGAGATAGGCGGAGCGTGCGAGACAGGCGTGGGGAAAGAGAGAATCAGCGCAATTTGTCCAAATCGAGGAGTGGGGGTCTGCACTCTGGTCAACCAAGCGACGTCGTCTTTGTACCGTCCATAGTGCATGCACCCTGAGAGGCCCTGCTCTACAGAATCAACCCATACCTGTCCTCTCGCCTTAGTACACCTCCATGCCGCCGTTAAACCAAACCCTCAACGCCAACTTTTAAACCTCTCATTTGGGTCTTAACACGGACTTCAATTTCGCCTCCTTAGACACCCTTGTACACATTTCTTCACTTAAATCCACAGACATTCCAATGCAGGGTTCTTTACCAACGATCCTTCATAATTCGAAGGATGATACCCTTCCCTTATTCTCTACTTCTTCCTTCTTCATTATTCTCTCTTCACTCTTTTCTTATTTTTTTTTCCTCTCTCTCATAATAATTCTTCAGCTCATACATTCATTGACCAACACATTTGATATTTAGACCCATCTCAAACAATTCTAACAACGAAAAGGAGACCTTGGTCTTCTAAGTGGGACAATAGGTGGGCGAGAAGGTAACTACCCGATTACATCACCGAGAATAGGTTGGGTGGTGGGAAAATAACAGTCATCTACTCAGCCTCTTCATCCAGCGATTCATCATCATCTACTGACAGACTCATTCGCTCATCGCCCACCGCTATATCACATTCATCCACAGTCATTCGCCTTTGAACAGCCCCACACGCATAATTTCTACCGCAAGTCATCCACAACTTATTCAATACTCACCTTCATCCCCCCACTCAGATAATAACAATCAATATTCATAAACTTCCGTTAGTCACGAGACCAATAATGCCTCCACTTTTTAACAGTAAACATCTTATTTTCCCCATCTTACTTATTCTCTAAATCATTTCAACATCACCTCATCTCTTGGTCAGAGAAAGGTTGTTGCCGTCTAGGTGGGCCGCTCCACCCAATCATGGTGGGTAATTAAATCATCCTTACTTGATTAACAATATTCCTGTCACAAAAACGCTCTTTGCGGTTGTTTCTCTGTTGTCAAATACGTCATTAACATAGCTCCATGCGCTTGTCTGGTATCACAGAACTACGCGTAAGAAAAAACGAGAATACGGCCATCCTTTATCTGAGGCAATTACTGTATGCTCTGCTGACCCCGTGCAATCTAGTGACCGACGAGAGAGGAGACTTTTCTTATGGAGGAATAAAATGGCTTTGTTTAACTGACGTGTACACTCCCTGACTCTCATACGAATTATGCAGTGAGAAATGGGAGAAAACGTTGGCAGTAATGTCACTGTTCTCGCAAATATCGACGTGTTCGGTTCTTGGATTAAGGGAAATTGGTCCCAAACAATCTAATAAATTGACAATTTCTCTGGCTTAACAGAAGTGCCAAGTTTCCTGATTAATTTGTACGGAATATTCTTTTGGAAATGTACGACATTTATTTTTGAACTGCATACTGGGACTGATATGTGGGAGTGGTCGACAAAATGGTTGACAGATGAAGTCTCCAACCACGAACTTTGCCCATCCTCTCCGAACACATGGCGTAAATACTATAGATACAAAGGAACAGATTGAGTAAATCATCCTGCCCACTGTTTATCACCTGCTGTTATGGAAGAGGTAAAAGCAGTTTTCAATATCTTGTCTGATTCTGCTCTTTTGGAGAAATGCAGGCATGGAAAAAAATAAAATCACAATGAAAGCATGAATAGTGTGATATGGTGTCCTATTCCCTAAAATGTATTTGTCGGCATTAAGACTTTTCATTTTCGTGTCTATAATGCTGCAATAAAGGGCAGACTGTGAAATGTAAAACTCTGAGGAAACTGGGCATCGAACCTGGAAGGAACTTTGTGACAACATTTTGGAAGACAGAGAGGTATCGAGGTCCAAAAAGGGCTAAAATGGAATAAAAGCAGACTGATAGAACTGATAGCTGATGACATGGAAGACGATCCAGATAATCCACCATACGGACCAGGAATGCACTAAAAATGTAATTGTTTCTTTCAAATTGGTTTCCCAAAATTGTAATTTTTGACATTCAGAGCACCCTTTCTCAGAAAATATTAGTGATAGAGGCATGAAACTTTTATCACAATATTATGATAGCCAGCTACATTCCAACACGGACTTTATAAAGTGTTTACAAGATACATATCAAGAAATTCTGGAAAATGTGCAAAAAATTTGTTGTTGCTGAACAAATATCTTTTTGTAAAGTAACTACAAAAATCCAAAACCGCTATGGTACAACAATCATTGGTATCCATGTTACAAAGCGTAAAATCTTTAGTTTTAGGTCCTATAGTTCTTTAGAAAAAGTGCACCAAATTTGCTTAATTTAACATTGCTAAGTTAGGCGGGACCGGCTCCCCTTTAATCTCATTAAATCCATGGGATGAGGCGTGTCGGCTAGTTGCACCAGCTAAATTCACTTAGGCTCTCCAAGCAGAAACTAACGACCAGCAATATCGGACACTCTGAGAGGATCAAGTGACCATAGGAATAGATCATTAAACATATTAGCACCGATTCGATTGTAGGGTTTACACC